>NC_064638.1:246326199-252006095 GCF_023864345.2 Schistocerca serialis cubense | reverse complement strand
ACCTCAGAATGAGACGAGGCCCATCTGTAATGAGGAGGAGGGTAGTCTACAGTGAAACAGTAATTGTGATAAAACTTCTGAATTCTACAAATATTTTTATGTTTATTAAGGAATGATAGAGGTCATAAGATTATCTCTTAAATCTGTAGAGACTTGGGGGAATTCCTAAAAGCCAAGGAAGACTACTCTAGATGGAGGGCTCATTTTAATAAACAGCTTACGAACAATTGAGTTTCATGGATAGAAGACTGGCATTTTATTATCTTGTTAGTGTCCTTATTTTTCTAGATTTCTTTTTACAATTCTACCACTGCATTTGTTCCAGGTGCCAAGCATTGCTTGATTTGAGTGTGCAGCATGTCACAGTTTGTGTATTTAAGGGAGATGAAAATATAGTAGAAATTTCATAATAAAAGAAACAACAAACAAAAACTTTGGGCAGGCAATCACTCACTAGAAGATGATTGATGCGTGGCAGGAAGGCTCTCTCAGAATTACTAAGTCATGGAAAGCAATTCGTTCTGTATCTGTGATATTTGAGTTATTGAAAATGGATTTGAGGAAGGATGTTGAATTCAGGTTTGAAGTAATGAATTTATTGTGGTGGCTGAAGTTGGGGAAGAATCGTGCATGCAGAATTCAAGACAAATATTTGATTAATATGATAATGGAATGAATGGTTGTGTGTGAAGCTGGGGGAGGATTGTGTTTGACAAAATTTAAGATGAGCATTTGATTAATATGATAATGGAAATTCTCCGGTGGAATATAAATAATGGAAGGGGTAAGAATAACAACTTGCCATATAGCTGAGGCATTGATTTGTCGACAGGCAAATAAACAAGACAGAACATTGCTGGCTTTTGGACAGGTCATGCTTCAGGACTAACAGAATACATGCACATGTGGCACATTCTTCACTCCCCCCCCCCCCCCCCCCCCCCCCCCCATCCCCCCCAACACACACAAACACACACACACACACACACACACACACACACACACACCTGCATGACAACTTTGTACTGGCTAACTGCATTGTTCCATCTTAGCAGCCAGAAGGGGGTGACTAGCTGTCGTATGTAGTGGGCAATGAGAAGAAGAAGACGGGGAGACAGAGGCTTGAGAAAGGGTGTCTGATGGTTGGGAGGGAAAAGCACCAGGGGCATGGGATACCTTTGTGCAACTAGTGAGCTCATTCTCTGTGCTGATATTGGAAGCTGTGTGCATTGCACAATGACATGGAGGAGAGGACTGGGAGGGGGTGATATAACTGAGGAAGAGGAGACTATGGAGAAGTGAGTGTGAGTGCAGGATGAATGAAGTTAGGGACAGGGGTGGAAGTGTGTGTGTGGTAGGGGCTAGTGGTGATTAAGGCCAGGAGGAATATGGTATAGGAGGATGTGTTTACAAGGACAATTTCCATCTGTATAATTTAGAGAAGTTGGTATTTTGTGGAAGGATCCAGATGGCATGAGTTCGAAGCAGCCATTGAAATCTAGTATGTTGCACTCAACAGTGCGTACTGGTGCTGTGCGTACTGGTGCTGGGTGGTAAACCATGCTATTGGGCACAATTTGGTGGTGCCCGTTCATTATGATGGTCAGTTGGGTGGTTGTCATGTCCACGTTAAATGCTGTGTAGAAGTTCATTAGAGCTGGTGTGTATGACTATGGTATCTTTCCTTATTCTTTCCTCTGATTAAGAGGAAAAGGAACTTTTTGTTCTCTCAGTTTGAGATTTTTGTATTCTGTGGTTTTTGTATGTATTGTCTGTTCTATACTGTGGCTTGAATTTACAATTTCAGCAGTTCTAGATGAAATACCAAGGAAGAGACTGCTAAAGGTTGCAACACTGGCTCATATTCTGGTTGACTTTTTATCTGATATGCTCATGTTTTTAAGTTGATGTTAATAAAAAAAAACCTTTATAAATTACAGAGCCTATACTTCCACTATCTGTACTTTGTGTTCATAGTACAAAAATGTGAGTGCAGTTGCAAAATGAAGATATTAGCTATAGCTTTCATTAAAAAACCATATTTGGAAGGAATCAGTAGTGCATTTTGACATCTTTATTTTTAGATGCTGGAAGAACTGAACTGCTCCATGAAACGCATGTCAGAACTCCAGAACTTGAAAAACTGCAGCAAGAGCATCAAGCTTTGTTTGAGGCTGTTGGACAGAGGGCTGATCAGGATGTTCACAAATATGTGCATTCAGTAATAAAGGCGGTTTCTAAAAGTGCAGAACAAATCACAGCTAGTGATGCAGATGTGTCAGAGGTTGTGCAGAACTTTTACCAGAATTTTGCAAAACGTATGGATGCAAGTGCCAGTTACATTGGTGAGAGGCCATTCATTCAGCTTATTGAAGTAGGCTGTGTAAAATCAATGCTGGTACCTAACTACTGTTATTATCGTAAATAACTTCTTGTATATAACATTGTCCTATATTTCTTTCTAGGTCTCACACAGGAGGACAAGGAAATGCTTTTGGATTATTTTGAGAAATATCTTATGGTTGCTGTGTATAGACTACTGTTTTGTCCTCCTTGGACAACTGATGAAGAAAAGGATTTAGCAATCCAAAACAGGTATTCAGCTTTTATGATTTATTGCCTGTTCTATTAAATTGTTGTGAAAGTTAACCCATGAACATCACAAATTTGTCTGTATAATGTATGTTTTCCTCCATGTAGGAAACACTGAGCTTTATAATGCATCTTTTGGATCATCAGAATCTCTGTTGTGTACATACTATTACTACCCACTCAAAATGAATACAGTTCCACATACTGATGGCTCTATCATAAAGGCTGTATGTGTCTGGCATTGCCTTAGATCTTCTGAGTATGTTGAACTATGAGGCAGTGCACGAAGACAAGTTTAGGAAATCCATGCCATTAAATAGATCCCATATTTTAACACAGCACGAATGATGTAAGGAAAACTACCTCAGTGAAAAACACGTTTCTAAAATATGTGCCAGGGAAAGACCTGCTGGAATGAAGAACAGCACAAAGCAGGCCAAGGGAAATAGCATGTTTCTGTCTTCCACTAAAGTAGCTGCCAGGTTTTGCCTTGACCATTGCTATACAATCAATTACTTGTATTCACAATTTAAGCAAAAAACATAGGCTTTGACAGACACTATTGTTGTCATGGAGCTTCTGAAGAACTCTGATTGTCTGCATATGTAGGAAGTTCAGTAGTTGACAACGACACTGCATGATAAGCTGTTCCACATTTAAGTATTTAGAAAAGACAATGCAATGCTTTCAATGGTGTCATGGAGGAGTAGTCATAAGCTATGGTTAGCCAATTCTATGATCAATTTCTCTGGCCTACTTTAATAACATTTTTAATAAGTTTTTTGATTATAAATAAAGGTCTGTGTGAAACTTCCTGGCAGATTAAAACTGTGTGCCGGACTGAGACTCGAACTCAGGACCTTTCCCCGCGAAAGGCAGAGGTCCCGAGTTCGAGTCTCGGTCTGGCACACAGTTTTAATCTGCCAGGAAGTTTCATATCAGTGCACACTCCACTGCAGAGTGAAAATCTCAAAGGTCTGTGTACTAAAATTATTGCCTTCAGGAAAATGAAGGTATTTCAGGTATGCTCCAAGTTATCTGTACACTTTCTCTAGAGCTTCTGAGAGTAGTTTTGATGATATGGAATACCCTTACGCGATTTGTCTTTCAATTCTGGCTGTCCCATTATTTTCATGAAGTAGTGAAACAAAAGAAAAATTCTCTCCAACAAACTACAATAACATTTTAGACGGAAATTCGCTGGCCAGTATTTACTGCCGTGAGAAGAAATGATTAGTACAGCCAGTATACATATGTAAACGTTCTCATGCTGTCCTAACTTTTAGAAACCAAACAATGGAAAATCCAGGATGGAATGTAACAATATTATGAAAAGTATAGTTGGTACTCACTGTATAGTGGAGGCGATGAATTGCAGATAGGCACAACAAAAAGATTGTCACAAAAAAGCTTTTCTGAAGCCACACTGAGCAGCAGCAGTGCATGATGGGAGAGGCAACTGGATGGGGGTAAGGAGGAGTGTGGGGCAGGGAGGGGGAGAGGTAAAAGGGTCGGGGTGGGGGACGGTAAAGTGCTGCTGAGAAGTGTGCAGGGATGAGATGGAGAGAGGGTAAGGCAGCTAGGTGCAGTCAGGAGGTTAGACAGAGAGTGGGAGAGAAATGTGGTAGTAGAAAAGGAGAGAAGTAAAATGTGTGTTGGTGGAATAGAGGGCTGTGTAGTGCTGGAATGGGAACAGAGAAGGAGCTGATCGGTGAGGACAATGACTAATGAAGGTTGAGGCCAGGAGGGTTACGGGAATGTAGGATATATTGCAGGGAGAGTTCCAACTTGCACAGTTCAGAAAAACTGGTGTGGGTAGGAAGGATCCATATGGCACAGGCTGTGAAGCAGTCACTGAAATGAAGAATGTTCTGTTGGGCGGCGTGCTCAGCAACAGGGTGGTCCAGTTGTTTCTTGATGATCGTTTGTCGGTGGCCATTCGTGTGCACAGCCAGCTTGTTGGTTGTCATACCCATGAAGAATGCAACAGCTTAGCTTGTAGATCAGATGGCTGGTTTCTCGGGCAGCTCTGCCTGTATGGGATATGTAATGTTTGTGACCAGACTGGAGTAGATTGTGGTGGGAGAATGTATGGGACAGGTCTTGGATAGGTCTATTACAGGGGTGTGAGCCAAGTGGTAAGGGGTTGGGAGCAGAGGTTGTTTAGGGATGGGCGAGTATATTGTGTAGGTTCGGCAGATGGCAGAATACCAGTGTGGGAAGGATATTGGGGGAGGACATTTCTCATTTCAGGGCATGATGAAAGGTAGTCGAAACCCTGGTGGAGAATTTAATTCAGTTGCTCCAGTCCTGGGTGGTACTGCGTTACAAGGGGAATGCTCCTCTGTGGCTGGATGGTGAGACTGGGAAGATAAGGCACAGGAGATTTGTTTTTGTACAAGATTGGGAGGATAATTACCATCTGTAAAGGCCTCAGTTAGACCCTCAGTATATTTTGAGAGGGACTGCTCATCACTGCAGATGGGACGACCTTGGGTGGCTAGGCTGTATGGAAGGGACTTCTTGGCATGAAATGGGTGGCAGCTGTCGAAGTGGAGGCATTGCTGGTGGTTAGTAGGTTTGAAATGTTCAGAGGCATATAGCTGCCCTACTCTCTCTCCACCTCGTCCCTGCACGCTTCCTGGCAGTACTTCATCCCCCAGCTCCTACCCTGCTATCCTTCGTTCTTCCAGCCCCTGCCTCCTCCTTACCCCTACCCAGTTGCTTCTCCCATCAGGCACTGCCACTGCTACTCGTAGTGTGGCTTCAGCTGCCACAGACTTTTGTTGTGTTTGTGTCAGCTGCACTTGCATGAGTGTGTGCATGTGTCTGTTGTCTATTTTTGACAAAGGCCTTGTTGACCAAAAGCTTATTTTGTTACAGTCTTTTTATTGTTCTTATCTGTGACTCAGCATCTCCACTGTATGGTGAGCAGCAACTATCCTTTTCATAATACTGTCATTATTCCATACTGGATTTTCCATTCTTTCACTAACTGTTCTATAGTCTTTCATCTAATTTTCTAGGCGTCGCCTCAAGCCTCTTGCTCCTATTATCTTTGTCTTTTGTGTTTTGCATGTTGACGTGGAATGTGCATTACCAATCAAAATTTTATTTGAAATGGAGATTTCATATGTACACTACCTCATCAAATGAACACAGGGAAAATAAAAGGTTAACCTAATCTTGTTGTAAAGGATGTTCCTCTGTAACTCGGTGAAATGTCTGGTGTGATTGGAACCAATAAGTGTTGTCAAAATTGTCTGGATGTGTGACCTTCTTATATAGCTAAACATTTTTTACCTCCCTTGGACTAGATAACAAGAACTGTTGTTGATTTCTTTTTTGGTTTAGAGGATGTATTTTATAAAAGTCTGGTGCTTAAAAAGATTTATATTAAAAAAAAACAACACGTTTTTCTACTTATGAGGTGTTGTAAATGTTTCGTACTTCATAATTTGTTCCCAGGAGTAACTCAGTCAATAATGATTAATTTGAAATGTAGACGAGTTTATTCAACCGTAGTACTGCTGTCAAACGTAATATCACAGTGAACGTTTTGTTCAGTCATTTTACTCTGGGCATACAAACCAGTTTAGTGCTCTCACATATGTACCTTCAGCTACTGTTTTCTTTTTTCCATATTGGTTTCCATTGAACTGAAGATGTGTTATTGTTTGCACCCACCATCAGACACTGAAGAGAAGCTATTACTGGTTTTATGTTAAAGTCATGGGTATTATTGCTGTGTCAGTATTTGTATGGTTAGAAGTGATTTTTGTAATAAGTAGCATTTATTTGTTTGTAGGATACGGCAGCTGAGTTGGGTTAGTGCTAAACATTTGGACTGCAGAATTGATGAAACAAATTTAGAAGTTCGTGATCTTGTGTACACTGCTATCACAGGTAAAGATAGTTTTCGTTAATTATGTTTCAAAAGTTTCAATTACAGGTTGTGTATAAGTTCTTTAGAATACTGTAAACTGATAGACTTGCATCTGAATATGGAATCATTATATATGAAGTGCGCAGTGCTTCAGGAAATCTGTTGAATAATGTGCACCGACGTAACTGGAGAATTTTGTAGTATGTGAGCAGCTGATTCATGATATAAATTTTATGCTTGATTAAAATAACGATGTTATTTGCTGTTCCAGTGAGATGGGTGCTTGTGGTTAGCTGTAAGTTAATCACAATTATTTCTTATGTCCCAAATGTTCATTGTATTGCCTGTTTTGTATGTGCATGTAAAATCTTGTCAGGCATGGCAGTTTAGAAGTGGCAGAGGGGAAGGACTCAAATATTGATGGACTTTATATCATCCATTGTCTCTCTAAAAATATTTCTATCTAAAGAATCCAAATTTACATTCATTTATTTAGATAATTTCTGGGCAAAGCTTTACTTTCTACATGAAAACTTAAAAACTTATTTCACATCTTGGCATTGTGTTGCAGCTTGGCAATCACACTTAATTCAAAGAGCTTGCAGTGGAAGATGCGCATACTGGATACATAGTGTTACATAAACTTAGAATCGCATCATATTTTTTTGTGAAACGTGGTTATAATGTTGAAACTGATTTTTAAGCTTGAGTAAAGATACACTGAAGTATATTATTTGGTGGTGGGAGGTCACATCCTGCTTGAAACTGTTCTCTCAGGCTATGTCAGATTCGTTGACGAGCTTCGTGTTTCTCTATTGGGATCTATTAATCAAGCACTCTGACTCACAGTCAAAATCTACACTCAATTAACACTTGTTTTATTTTGTGTTATTTAAAAGTTAATAGTATGGCTCCATGGTAAAGTGCCATACTACAAATACAAAAGTCTTGGGTGCTATGTTTAGTCAATCCAATGATATTTATCTGTCACTTATCATGTCTTTCATTTCTGGCAGTATTTGTTGAAGTAGAAAGTGCCAAGTTGCACCTTGCTTTGGAATCCATGTTAAACTGTAGGTCCCCCTGTAACTAGCTGGATAAGCCATTTCAAAGCTCCTCTTTTTTTGTAACATGTACTTGGTATTTTTGGGTGCGAAAGATAATTTTAACTCCTTGGTACGTATGAAATAATTCTGGAGGTGCTGTGTTACATCCTTCTTCCATGTTACTTCTGGAACTTCCCTTGATAACTATTATGTCATTGACTTAAGCCACTACTCCTACAACTGCATTGTCTTCTTTCAGTTGTTTTGCTACTTGTTAGTGTTCAGATCCCAGAATACTTATGGATCCCAGTGAGCAGTCATTTGAAATTTCTTTTGTAAGTGTCTCTCCTGGGCACCACAGAGTTGCTTCTGTATTTAAGCAGTATTTATTAGAGTGATTGTATACCAGTCATGGACAGTCAGAGACCCACAGGCAGTCAATGAATGCTTTCCAAGTGATCGAATGCCCTTATGATATCTACCATTATGATTATAACGTATTTATGCAGAGCATTCACAGCGCCTCCTGTTGACTTCACACTTGTGAACTCATGTTGTGTGGAGTTGATTCCATGAAGTCTTTTCTCCTGTACTGCACTGCACAGCATTTTCTTCAGCAGTTTCTCTAAGGTATTGAGAAAGCAAGTTGTTCTAGAACTTTGGAGCTAGGGGACATTACTCTTCACCCTTTGCAAGATAATCACATTTGGTTTTCTTCCCAGTATTTGATATTCTTCCCCACAGTAAACACAATGTTATAGAGTTAACACTAACATAATCTTAGGAACATGTAAAACTTCAGCAGGGTTTCTATCAGGGTGAGTGATTTATTCCTTTTCAGTTCCTGGGTGTTTTTCCTGACACCCTATACTGAAAATGGAAAATCTGTCCCATTTCACCATGTGCTTCCTTTGTTGTATTACACAGTTCTCTATCTTCCTCTGCAGTGTGATCTAGAAAGTGCATCTGCATCAGTAATTTTGCATATTGCCACCAATTTGTCATGCTGCCATCTGCTCACTTTAAAGTTGATGACTTTGTCTGTGATTTTACCTGTTTACAGACAATTTCATGTGGTGTTCCAAATGGGTCAAGATATACATTCGGTACCAAGAATCATTTACAGCTCTCCATTTTTGCCTGCAGCAGGTGGTCTTTAAATAGCTGCTTAAGGTCTATGTATCTGCCCAATCTGTGAGCTCTTTCTTCCACAGTTCAGCCTTTCTGGCAATGATTAGTATTCTCAGTCTTTGGACACCATTGTTCTGTGGTAACTGTGAACTCTGACTCATTTGTTTTATGGCTAATATTGCACTTTTAATGGTCTCTTGTATTACAGTGATAAGGTCTTCAGCTTTTGTGTCCCCATGGTCATCTATTTCCACTGTGTCCAGACAGTCAAATATACTCCTTAGGTGTTTCCAATCAGCTTTCCTTGTCTTGTATTGTGTCTTTAATGTGTTTAATGCATTATTATCTCCGAAGTTCATTTCTACAGAAATCAACTGTAGATATTAGAACATTATCATCATTCATGGTGAGGCCTTTTTCAACTTTCCAGATTCTGATTGTCCTGGTAGCACATTTGCCAACTATTGTGATGTCTATTTTAAACTGCATTCCAGGCATCCCACCACATGTGGAAGGATTTGCACTTCTGTCTTCATCTTACATATTTAATTCTTTTATGTATTTCTTTAGTAATATGTCTTCTTCGCTCTGCACTGAACTAAACCGTAATGTTAGCTTAAGGTTTGCATCTGTGGTATAGATTATTGGCTTCCTTTGGCCAGGGGGACTGATGTCTTTAAATTGTTCTACGTACTAATCTATGACGTCACTGAATGGGAAAAAACAGGGTGTCCTTAAAAGAATGACCCATTATAAACTATGCTCGTATCAACTGTAAGGATTGTAGAGTGTTGATTCAAGGACACAATTAGATAAGTGTACGCGGTACTCTGCTTTGTTCTCTTCGTGCTTGCAGCACATAATATGCAAAATGGCAACTCATGAGTTTACAGTGTTTTGTGTTCTGCAGTTTGCTGAGAGTGAATCTGTAATTACAGTTCAGCATGCATTTTGTTTAAATTTTTTTATCCTCCGTGTATCAAAAACATTTTCCAGTGCCTTAGTCGTATGAAACAGTCAGATGTGTGTGTAAAGGGCAAAGCATGGGACGACTGAAAGTATCCGAAGAGAAAGTTAACCATGTCAGAGCATCTTATCTTTGTAGTCCTAATAAGTCTGTTTGGAACGGAAGTCTTGAACTTCAGTTGCCAAAGACGGCAGTGTGAAACATTTTAAGAAAATGTTGACGCATGTGTCTTTACTGGTTACATTAAGTACATGCTTTAAACTCAGATGATTGTGGCTTATGTTATAACTGTGCAACTGTAGTGTTAGTCTTGATCGTACGGTGTTGAAGAGGCAACTTTTCATGCAACAAAGGGACCACCCGGCAATGAGATTCTTGTAATTTTTTTGCATTTATGGTATGTGCAGTTCAGAACTCGAATATACCTCTCCCAAAGCAG
Organism: Schistocerca serialis cubense; assembly: GCF_023864345.2. NCBI lineage: Eukaryota > Metazoa > Arthropoda > Insecta > Orthoptera > Acrididae > Schistocerca > Schistocerca serialis. The sequence continues at coordinate 251,996,034 of NC_064638.1, read as the reverse complement.
TTCAGTGCACCTTAGCCTATTTTCGAAAGAATTTTTAAAGTTTTCCAACCATGTTTAGTATGCTAAAATAGGACTCTGTACTAGGGTGTTCACTCATGGAAGCCTGGTGGAATTAAATTTTTAAACAAAAATGCATATTCTACAAGCATTACTGTGAAGGGTTGGATACATAAAGTGCACAAGACTTGTAATCACTAGATTGAGTCTTGTTTCAATCTTTTTTTCTGTTCAGTTTGATTACCTATGTCATTTAAATGTGAAATGAATCAAATACATGCTAATTAACATACCTAATTGTCACAATATTATGAGAAGGGAAGTTGTTACTCACCATATAGCGGAGATGCTGAGTCACAGATACACACACTAAAAAGACTTTCACAATTACAGGGTGTATATGACCAAGGACAACCAGGAGATCCGGGAAAAGCCTGGGAATTTTTTCATCTGGGAGAAAACCGGGAAAAACCTGGGAATTTTTTAGAATTCTGGGAAGTTTTCATTGTTTTTGTTTTAAGTTAAATTTTTGTAATTTTGACTGGCAAGAACCGATACTCTAACAAAGGAAATTACTGTATACCACTATTTCAGAATAATACTGCAACAATAAAATACACTCCTGGAAATGGAAAAAAGAACACATTGACACCGGTGTGTCAGACCCACCATACTTGCTCCGGACACTGCGAGAGGGCTGTACAAGCAATGATCACACGCACGGCACAGCGGACACACCAGGAACCGCGGTGTTGGCCGTCGAATGGTGCTAGCTGCGCAGCATTTGTGCACCGCCGCCGTCAGTGTCAGCCAGTTTGCCGTGGCATACGGAGCTCCATCGCAGTCTTTAACACTGGTAGCATGCCGCGACAGCGTGGACGTGAACCGTATGTGCAGTTGACGGACTTTGAGCGAGGGCGTATAGTGGGCATGCGGGAGGCCGGGTGGACGTACCGCCGAATTGCTCAACACGTGGGGCATGAGGTCTCCACAGTACATCGATGTTGTCGCCAGTGGTCGGCGGAAGGTGCACGTGCCCGTCGACCTGGGACCGGACCGCAGCAACGCACGGATGCACGCCAAGACCGTAGGATCCTACGCAGTGCCGTAGGGGACCGCACCGCCACTTCCCAGCAAATTAGGGACACTGTTGCTCCTGGGGTGTCGGCGAGGACCATTCGCAACCGTCTCCATGAAGCTGGGCTATGGTCCCGCACACCGTTAGGCCGTCTTCCGCTCACGCCCCAACATCGTGCAGCCCGCCTCCAGTGGTGTCGCGACAGGCGTGAATGGAGGGACGAATGGAGACGTGTCGTCTTCAGCGATGAGAGTCGCTTCTGCCTTGGTGCCAATGATGGTCGTATGCGTGTTTGGCGCCGTGCAGGTGAGCGCCACAATCTGGACTGCATACGACCGAGGCACACAGGGCCAACACCCGGCATCATGGTGTGGGGAGCGATCTCCTACACTGGCCGTACACCACTGGTGATCGTCGAGGGGACACTGAATAGTGCACGGTACATCCAAACCGTCATCGAACCCATCGTTCTACCATTCCTAGACCGGCAAGGGAACTTGCTGTTCCAACAGGACAATGCACGTCCGCATGTATCCCGTGCCACCCAACGTGCTCTAGAAGGTGTAAGTCAACTACCCTGGCCAGCAAGATCTCCGGATCTGTCCCCCATTGAGCATGTTTGGGACTGGATGAAGCGGCGTCTCACGCGGTCTGCACGTCCAGCACGAACGCTGGTCCAACTGAGGCGCCAGGTGGAAATGGCATGGCAAGCCGTTCCACAGGACTACATCCAGCATCTCTACGATCGTCTCCATGGGAGAATAGCAGCCTGCATTGCTGCGAAAGGTGGATATACACTGTACTAGTGCCGACATTGTGCATGCTCTGTTGCCTGTGTCTATGTGCCTGTGGTTCTGTCAGTGTGATCATGTGATGTATCTGACCCCAGGAATGTGTCAATAAAGTTTCCCCTTCCTGGGACAATGAATTCACGGTGTTCTTATTTCAATTTCCAGGAGTGTATGAACGAGAGAAAAAACGAAAATAAAACTTAAATTGCAAAGGAAATGCACCATATACAGCAACAAAACACAGTGCTCATACAAACGTCTGCCAACAGCAAAATGTGTCAAAGGCTTTAGGAAGTCTATGCAATGTACCGTAACAACAAATTGCTTCTGATGAATGTGGCGTCACAACTGTTTACATTAGATTCGTTTTAGCAGTTACGAGCGGGATCATGGCATGCACAGTTGAGTAGTACCTTCTCCCACTTTTGGCTACAGAAATGTGGCTTTTGGCTGTGTAAGCAGTCGCAGCAAGCAGCTAGATGCTACAGGGAAAAATTTTACTGGAGCGCCCAAGCTGCCAGATTCTTGCATGCGCAGCAGGCCCAGTTCCATGACGGGGGTGGAGGGCAAATTCATACTATTGCGGGGAAAAACCTTGTTTCACAAATCGACTAGCATCCAGTGCATGTTAGTCTATCGATTGGCCCAAACTCTTTGCCTTTACAAATGTCTGCTTGTGTCTGTGTATGTGCGGATTGATATGTGTGTGTATGCGAGTGTATACCTGTCCTGTTTTCCCCATAAGGTTAGTCTTTCTGCTCCCCGGATTGGAATGACTCCTTACCCTCTCCCTTAAAACCCACATCCTTTCGTCTTTCCCTCTCCTTCCCTCTTTCCTGATGAAGCAACCGTTGGTTGCGAAAGCTAGAATTTTGTGTGTATGTTTGTGTTTGTTTGTGTGTCTATCAACCTGCCAGCGCTTTCGTTTGGTAAGTCACATCTTCTTTGTTTTTAGATATATTTTTCCCACATGGAATGTTTCCCTCTATTATATTCAGATTATTCATATGACTTTGAAACGCATCCCTGTCGGTTTTTGAACATTTTTGAACACATTCTAAGTTGATTTCTGAATCAATCGTAAGTTGATTTGTGAATGCATGCATAGTGTACATGATGTCTCTGTCAGGGGAATCCTCGTCACATGTAGAAACAAACTTTCCTACAGACAAAAGGGGCTATACGAGCTGAGCGGATTAAGGCCGAAAGAATGAATGACAACTGCTGTGTGATTGTGTGGTTGATTGGGTTTGCGAAAGATGAGCGTTGTTATAATTACTAGCTAAATCCATAGATTCAGACTAAAGGAGTGGAAATAATCGAATAACAGGTAAGAAAGATTACGTATTACCTTCTCGGCGTATCTTAGAAAATGAAATTTTGACAGAAAATTTTTAGCCACATTGCTATATTAGTGAGGGCTAGTTGTACAGTCCCCGGCTAGCAGCCGCTTTAAATTCTATTCTGGAAGAAGCGCGGAAAACGCGTTGTACGAACATGTAGCAACGCCTAACCGGAGAATAATTGCGGGATAGCTAAACCGGCGATTCTGGCAGAGTTAGTGGAGTTAACGTGCAAATAGTGCAAATAAGCTTTGACGTTGGCAGGAATAGTTTCAGAATTACTGATAACAAGACTGTTTGTTAGAACGAGGAAGGAGAAGAAACGGGGACATCACATAAATTATGGAACAATATGACGATTCCAAGTTTGTATACAAATTTCGTACTAGTACTTTTCGATCTTATACTTGAGAAACTGGAGCGCATGAATGAAGTGTGAAACTATTTCCTGACGTAAGGTTTTTTGCTTGTAGTAGGTCTAATAGGTATTTGATACTGGTACTTTGTGAATTATATTCTGTCGTTACAAAAAAGACCTTTTGTGCCAAAACAGTCTCGTTTATTTGGTGTGTATGACAATAGTTGCAGTATGAGAAAGGCCTATTTTGTTTTATCCAGCAGAGAGTGACAAAATAGACGTAATCAGATCGGGAAACCGCACCAGTCTTGGGTCCTATTTGCATTAACAGCTTTTTCAGTATTAGACAACGAGATTTTGACTTTTCGTGTAGCAAAACATTTGACGAACTTTGATGAGGTAATAGATTCTTTCGCAGAAAGGAAAGCACGCCATGTAAAGCTGTAGGAAGATTAGAGAGAAAAAAATTCTAGAAGCTAAGGATTGAAGAAATGTGTATTGTCTTGCTGTTCTCGTGTCTTTACTGGGTTTATGTATCGTATATTTAATTTTATGTCACACAAAGCAGCAAGTTGTTAGCTGATAGGGAATAAAGAGTGCAAATTTTCTGAAGAGTTCTTTGTTTAAAAAAAGAGGAACAGGATGTCAAACCGGCCGTCTGTAAACAGGATAGGCACCACAGGACATTTTAATTTCCACTGTCATGAATATGGTTTGATGGCATCCTTTACAAAATATACACGTTTCAGTTTCACAGAGCGAAGTACAGTGATGCGCAATAGAAGAATGCTGTGTGAGGAGGCGAGGCACTGTCCTTTGGCACTCTTACGACCAAATAACATGTCTTACATTTCCTCGAACACATGTTTTATGCATCAGACTCTTCAGAAAGATGTGCGCTACAAAATGAACATATTTTTGAAAATTCGATTTTTTAAAATTTTTGACTTCCTATCTCAAATGCTCGAGGGAGTGGCAGATTATTGCACCAGATCGGAAATATCATAGATCCGGGGCTGATGCGCAGAACAGTCTGAGTTACAATGGGGTAGTGGGTAGTCTCCACGTGACCCGTGTTTACATTTAGTGATTTTGCTGTTTCCTCTTCGTTTACTGCTCTCACGTCAAATGAAAACAAAACAGATTTTTGATTTCCACCTTTCTGACAGTCAAGCATTAATTGCCTTGCAGAACAATGAAGTTATTTTTGTCAGTTTGCTAAAGAAATTTTCTTTTTAATTCCACACACTGTTCGCTGCATTTCAGGTGCACGTTTTCAGCTTCCAGCACGTATGGCAGTGTGCCATAATAAAGAACCAATCATGAGATAACACACTACTGGTACTCCAAGAAAATTTACATCCCGAAAACCACATTGAAAAGCTTAATATCAGGTCATGGCCTACTTAACTGAGAATATGGACATACAAATGTGCACTTTAAATGTACACATTTTAGTACGGGTCTCGAAATTCCGATGCTCTTGGAGTATCCTCTGATATCTTGTTTCTTCTATGACATAAAGCACGATCTTTTAATGTTTTACACGTACGGATATACAGGCTCCCTGCGACATCGTAGCTGCGCAAGCGCGGTGACGTCTGTCATGTGGCGCTGTCTGGCAACTGCGGAAACGAACCTATTTCTAACAGGTCACGGAAAAATATTCCGAATGGTGGTTTGAAAAGCGTTACCATCAAAGTACCATTCTGGCAGTTACAACGGAGCTATGTGCGATGAATTTCTTAAACCACAGAGCGTTTCACTCTCATTTAAAAATCAACTCTTTCATGACGACCCATTTAGAAGAATTTCGAGCCCAAAAGATCAGACATTTAAGTCGTTATTAAAAATTTTACGATCACATTTGTGTGATATATCTTAAATTGTAATACGAGCATAAAAGACTGACACTGTATATGAAAGCTTAGCTCCTCTTGCAGCGTATTAATCTTACAGACCAATATTATATGTGAAAGCGTTGCTTTTCTTGTAGCAACACCATGTATATTAATTTAAGCTATTAACTTTCCCTGTTTGTGTGTTCGTGCTACTTAACAGTGATGTTGCTGTTGGCTGACTACATCACGTGTCCTATGCTCTGAATATCCGCTGTCATCGGCTGGCGAGATAATGTGACATGAGCTATGAACAGCTTACAAAAGCGCATCGCAATCTCGATTTCAATGCTTCGGAAAGTAACATGCGGTGTTTGGTGGAATTCGAATTTATACTTTCGTAATACGAAAATATGCAGCGTATATGTTGCTGCACATCAAAGATCTTTCCAAAACACGTGTTTTCCTCTTTGTTTAGTTTTATAAAGCGCCGGAAATTCTACTCCCGTGTATAAAACCATAATCATTTAAAGGACTGATAAGTTACACAGTTCCGAGAGAAAATATACTGTCAGTTAACAGGGAAAAAGAATGTTTTCACCCGGGAGAAAGTGTATTTTTAACCGGTAAATCCGGGAGAAATCCGGGAATTTTTTTTCTTTGTCCACGTATACACCCTGAATTAAAGCTTTCGGCCATAGGCCCTCATTAACAATACACACACATGCGCACACACAAACACACACACTCAAGCAAACACAACTCACACGCACGGCTGCAGTCTCAGGCAACTGAAACCACACACTTGACAAGTCTTTTTGTTGTGCCTATCTGTGACTCAGCATCTCCACTATATGGTGAGTAGCACCTTTCCTTCTCATAATATTGTTACATTTCATCATGGATTTTTCCCATCGCAAAGAAAAATTCTTAGTTACTAATATTTTATGAAAGATTGTTAATCAAGACTGTATAATTACAAAATCTTTTTATACACTCCTGGAAATTGAAATAAGAACACCGTGAATTCATTGTCCCAGGAAGGGGAAACTTTATTGACACATTCCTGGGGTCAGATACATCACATGATCACACTGACAGAACCACAGGCACATAGACACAGGCAACAGAGCATGCACAATGTCGGCACTAGTACAGTGTATATCCACCTTTCGCAGCAATGCAGGCTGCTATTCTCCCATGGAGACGATCGTAGAGATGCTGGATGTAGTCCTGTGGAACGGCTTGCCATGCCATTTCCACCTGGCGCCTCAGTTGGACCAGCGTTCGTGCTGGACGTGCAGACCGCGTGAGACGACGCTTCATCCAGTCCCAAACATGCTCAATGGGGGACAGATCCGGAGATCTTGCTGGCCAGGGTAGTTGACTTACACCTTCTAGAGCACGTTGGGTGGCACGGGATACATGCGGACGTGCATTGTCCTGTTGGAACAGCAAGTTCCCTTGCCGGTCTAGGAATGGTAGAACGATGGGTTCGATGACGGTTTGGATGTACCGTGCACTATTCAGTGTTCCCTTGACGATCACCAGTGGTGTACGGCCAGTGTAGGAGATCGCTCCCCACACCATGATGCCGGGTGTTGGCCCTGTGTGCCTCGGTCGTATGCAGTCCTGATTGTGGCGCTCACCTGCACGGCGCCAAACACGCATACGACCATCATTGGCACCAAGGCAGAAGCGACTCTCATCGCTGAAGACGACACGTCTCCATTCGTCCCTCCATTCACGCCTGTCGCGACACCACTGGAGGCGGGCTGCACGATGTTGGGGCGTGAGCGGAAGACGGCCTAACGGTGTGCGGGACCGTAGCCCAGCTTCATGGAGACGGTTGCGAATGGTCCTCGCCGATACCCCAGGAGCAACAGTGTCCCTAATTTGCTGGGAAGTGGCGGTGCGGTCCCCTACGGCACTGCGTAGGATCCTACGGTCTTGACGTGCATCCGTGCGTCGCTGCGGTCCGGTCCCAGGTCGACGGGCACGTGCACCTTCCGCCGACCACTGGCGACAACATCGATGTACTGTGGAGACCTCACGCCCCACGTGTTGAGCAATTCGGCGGTACGTCCACCCGGCCTCCCGCATGCCCACTATACGCCCTCGCTCAAAGTCCGTCAACTGCACATACGGTTCACGTCCACGCTGTCGCGGCATGCTACCAGTGTTAAAGACTGCGATGGAGCTCCGTATGACACGGCAAACTGGCTGACACTGACGGCGGCGGTGCACAAATGCTGCGCAGCTAGCGCCATTCGACGGCCAACACCGCGGGTCCTGGTGTGTCCGCTGTGCCGTGCGTGTGATCATTGCTTGTACAGCCCTCTCGCAGTGTCCGGAGCAAGTATGGTGGGTCTGACACACCGGTGTCAATGTGTTCTTTTTTCCATTTCCAGGAGTGTATTTTGAGATTCATGTTAATGCTCATAGAACATTCATCTTTGTTTAAAAATTTTATTCCGCTAGGATAATGGTCATAATGGTCAGTTCGAGAGAGGCCTTTTCCATTGACCTCCATGTTCACCTGACCTCTCACCATATGATTTTTTCATTTGTGGCTGTATCTCAACTCAGCAGTTTTGACGTAATCTAAAATGCTTTGTGTGTACTCTGTCCTCTAAAACTTTTCACTGAGAGATAAATTGTCAAAAGGTAATAACTCCTTAAAAATACATAAATTTTTAAGCTAATTTCTACCAGTTTATGTATGTTTGTATTCTGTAATAATTTGGTTGACTTTTCAACACTGGTGAAGTGAATCGAGTATTTGCCACAGTTAAATTGCTTCTCAGTATAATATCTTGAGATCAGTAGATGGTTGCAAACTTGTTTGCAATTACTAGACATCAGAGGCATTTCTTTCTTTTATCAACACACAAGAGTAGATAACTGAACATTACAAACTCTATAAGAATATATATCACAGATAGTATTCTCATGTCTGCTGACATGTGAGTGTACAAAACTGTACTTCAGTATCCAATACGTGACCTAACTCACTGAAAATGATACCACATTTCATATTGTTTTAGTTTGTGAGGAGACCTTTTTTATTACAAAAGTTGTCAGTATGTTGTGTCATGCAGCTTTCATATTTTCTTCAGTTCTTCCCCTCCATTATTTTACTGAGTTACTTATGACTTCCTATCATAAGGTTTGCAAAAATGTAAGTGGCCAGTGTAATATATTTGTCTATCAGTCTCATTGGTAGTTGGTAAACACTGCTGCCACTCAAGGTCTTAAATGTGGAACAATCAGTTTTTATGTATGGAACCCAGGGACTAGTAGGTTTCTGTGTCATTCAGTATAATTTCATGTGAATGCAAAAAAAGTGAACTATTAACTCTATGCTCTGTGTTCTTGTTTAGTTATTCTCACTTATACAATAAATCAAGGTTTATTCTGTCATGTACATTATTTGACCCATAGCCTGCATGTTTTACGTACATTTGTACAGTCAGATCTGTGACAACCACAGCATGCTGAGATTTATGAAAAGGTTGATATTTGAACTATTGAATCTGTGCAGTCACAGTAGATGGTCAAGAATAAGTATTTTGTGAAGTCAAAAGTTGCAGTAAAGTCTTCACCTATCTTAGCTTCATCTCAGAAATACGTTTTATTGTGTTCGTGGGGGATGTTACACTGAAACTGGATCAATCTTGAGTCAGTGTTACATTAGTAGTGACTGCTAGAAATCATCAGTGGAGCAGCTCTTCAGTAAGCAAATTCTGAAAGGATTACACAAACAGTAACAAAAGTACTATGGCTGCTCCTACACTCATTGCATACCAGTCCAATGCTCAAACATTTACTGTATGCAGCCTGTGTCAGTTTGTTCCAGAAGGTAGCTTAATTTTGAGCATAGCATTCATCAAGGATATCCAACTGTGGTGCAGGATTTCAGTGGGAGTGGTCTTTAGCTAAGGGTTGTGTGTCTTTGACAAACACCAACTATTTGGTTTTATTAACAATAATTTCCTGTGCCAGAGTGCTTACAGAAATAAACAAGGCAAACACATGCTTTCAGTTTTCACATCAATTAACTTCAAATGAAACATTAACCAAACACTTGCCCTACTGTAATAAAATATTCAAAGGTGACACTAAGAACATAGAATAGTACTTAACCTAAGATATATATATGCATGTCATTCATAACAAATATGTTTTCAGTCCACAGAAACTAACTTTAAAAGGACACGGAAGTAATACTGCACAACAATGCTAACCCATCAGAAGATGCATCACCCTACTACAACCAACACCTTAACCACAGCGTCCGGCCATCCTGATTTAGGTTTTCTGTGATTTACCTAAATCACTCCAGGCAAATGCCTGGATGGTTCCTTTGAAAGGGCACGGCCGACTTCCTTCCCTGTCCTTCCCTAATCCTATGATCTCTTCCCCCAAATAACCAACCCTTAACCACACACCAGACAGGCAACAGAATTAACACGGACACAACAAGCTAACCTACAATCAAGTATTAACCAGTGGCACAATTACACAGTTTATCTCTGACACTGTTAGACACTCCACGGCCGCCCTATGCCTTTTTCATTCAGTTACAATTATAACGCAATCAGAGTGCACCATAGCCTTGCCATGCCTTTTCAAGTACCACTGCATAAGTACTTGTCTACTAATACAGGTGCAGATCGCTGTCACACACTAATGCCACCACATGTGCAGCAGTGGTAGTGGACACACTCAGTGGTGTAAGTCACGCATGCCCTGCTTTAGAATCATCATAAAGGAAACACTCTTTGCAATTCCTCCCTGCTCCTAGCTGCCGCATCTCCTGCACAAATGGAGGAAATGCCATCTGCTGCCCCAGCCATATGATGTCCACGTGACAACCAGCCACACCACCTGTTGATCATTGCACTGCTCTGCTGCTCCACAGCACTGTCTGCTTCTCCAGGATCTGTCTTGTTTCACAGTTGTACGCTAACTATCCACTCCACTGAAGTGCCCCCCCCCCCCCCCCTGCAGGTCCGGGGGTTAGAATAGTTCTGAGGTATTCCTGCCTGTCGTAAGAGGTGACTAGGAGTCGTCTCACGCGTTTTGGCATTTATGTGATTGTCCCCTGCAGTGTTGACCTCCATTTTCCAAAATTTTCACAAAGAATGAGCCACTTGGGGAACTGGCCTTACATAGTGCATAATGTCCATCATGCGCTGAGACCTCTCGCATCCTTCGTCAATGTGGATCTGGACTTCCACTCATTCTCCAGTGAGGTCACCCTCCTGAGTGCATTTTCCTCCATCCTTTGTGCAGTATAGCTTTCTGCACTGTTGACGATAATGGACTTCTTAGCTCATTTGCGCCTTATATCCAGCACAGTAGCCAGTCTGTTGTGGTGGGGCCGCCATGTACCCTGTTGGTTGTAGCCCCCTGACTACACAGGGGTCACTCTGCTGATGTCTCCGCCGTATGTATGCCAAGGAGTAAATGACAGTCACCCTGGGTCACCGGGATTCCCGGCAATGGCTATCCTCCCAGGTGGCCTTTGCTGCGGTTGGGTGGCACCCGTGTGGTAGTGATCCCCTGGTTGGAGTGGGTGGCATCAGGATAGATGACACGTCATGAAGCGTAGTACATCATCTCTTGCTGGTGGTCAAGCACCAGGAGTCTCTAACAAGTCAAGGTCTAACTTCAATGCTAAGAAATACAACCCCGGCTTCACCATGGGAGGAATGCTGGGGTAAGGATGGCAGTGAAGCTTATTCAACCCGGTACTTCGTATGTACAAGAGTTGATGGGGAACCTTTCTTGTCAATGAAACCTCAGTTTTTGTGGGGCACTGAGAGGACAAGTTTGGGGAGGTGGAGGGCTTGTCCAAAATGCAGTCATGATCAGTCTTGATCAAAACAGCATCCTCTGCCCAGTCATGGGCACTATTTGCCTGTGCAAACTGGGTGATGTCTCTGTTTCCATCACGCCCCATAAGAGCTTAAATGTGGTCCAGGGTATGATATTTCACAGGGACCTTCTTTCGTGGTCTGACGATGAACTGTGCTCCAATTTAGAGCGGCGAGGTGTCCATTTTGTCTGGTGTGTCCACCAGGATCCGAGGGATAATCAGGTAGCCACCAGTGCCTTCACCTTGGCCTGAGAAGGTCAAGGTGATTCTCTGCCGCTGTGACATAAAGCCACATATCCCTCTCCCAATGCGGTGCTTTTAGTGCTGGAAGTTCGGGCATATGTCTTCCCGCTGTACTTCCAGCGTCACCTGTTGGGATTATGGACATCCTGCACATCCCAATACTCCCTGTGCCCCGCCTCCAATCTGTGTCAACTGTGGAGAGCACCATTTGCCATGCTCGCCAGAATGCAGGAGTCTCCAAAAAGAAAGAAAAATAATGGAATACAAGACCCTGGACCGACTCACTGAGGCTAAGAGAAAATTTGAGAGGCTACATCCTGTGCATATGACGTCAAACTATGCCACCACTACGACAACGGTTCTACCATCTTCCGTTCTGCAGCATACAGTTGGCTCTCAGAGCGGTCAGACTCCACCTGCTCCCTTGATAGTGAGGGGCACTTCCCTCCCTGTTGCTCCTGCACAACCTTCTTCAGGCGCAGCAACCCCCCCTCCTAATCATGGGGGACGTCACTGGCTTCATGTTGTTGCTATGTTCTCGTCATGTGCCAGATTTCCCACAGCTGTGTCACACACTACAGCAAGGTTCGACATGGTGCTGCCTGTGCCAGTATGCCAACACCAGCATCCACTGATGAAAGTTGAATGCCTGCTGACACAACTAGGTGAATAGGGAGAATACAAACATGCTGCGAAATTTCAGTTTCACGACAGAACAGCTTACATTCTAGGGTTGGATGGAGAAGGTGTTCAGCTCTACATCTGTAAATTGTAAACCACCATGAAATGCATGGCAGAGGGTACTTTTGATTGTAACAGTGATTTGGACTTTTTTGTGTTCCAGTCAAGTATGGAATGTGAGAAGAATTATTGCTTAAATACCTCTGTGTACACCGTAGTTGGTCTAATTTTGTCTTCATGTTTCCTATGGGAGCAGTTCATAGGGGGTTGTATTATATTCATAGACCTAGTTGTACAGCTTTTTAAGTAGGCTTTCATGGGATATTCAGTTGCCTTTCAGTTCAGTTCTTTTAGGAATTACATGATACTATTTGATGAACACTACCAGTGATGGACCTACCTTAGCAATCACCAGAGAAGATCTACTCATATCTGCCTCAAGAGTCATGGAGACATACACTGAGCTATCTCATGGAAACTTTAGGGTTCACACACAAAAACAAAAAAGTTCTGGGCCGTAATTGAGAGAATCTTAGTTTTTGCTTGACACACTAAGCCTTTGTCAATGTAAATCTCTTAGAAACCGAACTATTCCTGAATTTCAATCCCAGTGAATGGGCAAATCCTTACCAATATCATACCTAGATTAAGGAACCTGGAACAAGTAGTGTAAGGAAACCATTTCAACAAGGGGAGACATATAATGCTTTCAAAAATATTAACAGTGGCAAATCTGACGACCTTATAATATATTGAACTAATTAAATATCTTGGCAGTAAAGCAATTACATATGTTCCAGTGAACTTTCAATAGTTTCTCTTAAAATCACAAAAATTGACAATAATCACAAGTCATGGTATTTGTGTATTGAACCGGGGACCTAGAAACGATGGAGAGACTTGGTCTCCACCGTAGCCCTCTGTGGCTCACAGCCCCACAACAGGCTTCAGCAGTCCACTCACCCCTCTGCCGCCCCAAAAAGAACCTAGGGTTATTGTGCGGTTCGGCCCACAGTGAACACCCCCCGTCCTGGGAACATCTCGTACCAGACGAGTGTAACCCCAAATGTTTGCATGTACACATATGGGGTAACAGTGTTTGCTCAGCAATCGCCGACATAGTGTAACTGAGTCGGAATAAGGGGAACCAGTCCGCATTTGCCAAGGCAGATGGAAAACTGCCTTAAAAACCATCCACAGGCTGGTCGGCACACCGGACCTCGGCACTAATTCACTGGGCGGATTTGTGCCAGGGACCAGCACACCATTCCGCTCGGGAAGCAGTGCGTTAGACCGCATGGCTAGTCGGGCGGGCAGTCATGGTATTACTCAAGCCAGGGAAGCCGTCAGGTGACCTTGAAACCTTTCATGTCTTGGTTTTGTTTCAGTATGAGTTTTTTTGAAATTTCACTGTTTGCTCACTGTATTTATTGCAGAAAGGAACTTTGATACAGAACAGGTAGGATTCAGGGCTGAACAATCCTGTACTGACCAAAATTTAAACCTGAAACTGTACAATTTGAAGATCATTTTGAAAATAAACATAATTATTGTGTGCTTTGTGGATATAATTATTGCTTATAATGCCATTTTTGATAATCGGCTTGAACTGACTAAAATTTGTGATTTTAGAATGATAATATATATGCTGCCTAATTGCCAATTCGTTGTTATGCTTGGTAAAAAAAAAAAGGAAATCGAAGTCTACCTCAGGAAATCACACTCACACCAATTTCATTCATTATTTATTTGAGTGACAAACCCATTGATTAAGTATTCAGATCTTCATTCACTAGAAGACAACCTAAAGGCGCATTTACACCTGTGTGACTTTCCATGTGCACTGGGTGCATGCTGCCATTTCATGAAGAGGCAAACACATGCTTTCAGTTTTCACATCAATTTGTGCAAAGTCATGCATGCCTCTGATTTGTGTGAATGAGCCCCTATGCACAAATGCTGCAGTGTCCTCAAACCAGGCAGGGAGACACATGCAACAGTTGTGTGCCTGTTCACAGTTCTCCCCATTTGAAGCTCCAATTCAACCTTGAACTGGAGCTTCAAATTGGAGTAATTGTCCTTGGTAGCAAGAGGTTGAATGTTAGAGCGAACCGTGTTGCCACTGGTGTAGTATGTCTGTATTTTGTATTTTCCTTTGGCGTCATTGATACAATGTGGTAGTGGAAGAATAGCAAGGAAATATGGCCCCATATGATGGACAGCAATAGTTCTAGGTGTGCACTTGGAAAAGATACACCGCAACAAATTGTCAGAGCTGTCTAAAACATAAGCTGAGAGTAACTGATTAAGCACACACTGCCAGTGATGAGGCTCTTACCCTGATGCACTTAGATAATACAAGTTTTTGAAAGGTTTATTATGTTACTTTCGTTGGAGAACATACTGCTGGAAGATAACAAAACTTAGCAGCATGTCTCCAGTGTTGATCAGAAATGTGTATCCACAAAGTACTTTTTGATTTGGAAACTCACCATTTGATGTCTGATATTTCTTCATTAGCCGTCAGCCAGTACTAATTATGTGTTGTAAATCCATATACTGCAGAAACTGCTACCCTCTGTGCATGAGAAATTTCAACTCCTCATTACACCCACCCAAGACAGTGAATCAAATCCATCAGAGCAGTAACAAAATGCCAAGACTTTGCAGACTCTTTGTAATACTTCCCTCTATGAACTCTCCAAGTGAAGTAAAAATATGCATTCATTATATAAAATGAAGTACTTTACAAGCATGGTGATTTGATGATAGTTATTTTTTTCTTAATATACAATTATATTTCATATTTAGAACTCATTATTATGATTATTCTTATTGTGAGATAAATAAAATACACATACATACATATTCATGATCTGTTCATTGTAAAGTTTAAGAATGTAGTAAGTATTTAATTCTTCACAGTAAGCCTTGCGAGTAATGTTGTTGGTACTCAGCACGCCTTAAGAAGGAAATATTTATGCTGGAGCGTCACTAATGCACATCACCAGCACAACTGGCAGGCTCTCATAAAAACAAACCCACTGCCCACTGGCTAGCTGCACAGTCATATTTAACCTGCATCTTGATCACTGAAGTACCATATGTTTTCCTCTTTAGATGTGAATGGAATTACTCGCATGCACCTACATATGTGCCTCTACGTGGGTGTGGGGCAAGCACAGGTATAGGTCACTAGCTGCAAGACATGCAGGTGTATGAGCAGCTGTACAGAAACACTTGAGATACTGTAAAATATCCTTCTTAAAGTCAAATCCTGAAAACACTGTAGATTGTCCTATGTGTCTGTGTAATTAGGATTGAAAGAAAGAGTACGGATTTAGTGTGGTACTGAGCTGCTTCATATCAAATACTCTCCGTATCTCTGTGTAGTTCTTGATTATACTCAACAAACAAGTACTTCTAATAATACAGTAAATGCCTGTTTTGAAGGCAACGGATTCATATCCTTATCTGGCTGTCCCTCACCCATAATCTTCCAGTCTGCATCACTAATGATTTCAGCATCAGAGTGACATTGGCTGTTGATTTTCCTTATTTCAGATGACTGTAATGTAGATGAAATGTTAATTTTGGATTTTAATCTCAATGCTACTTGCATCTGTAAGTATAACTGTAAGAACATGAAATAGAAAATGAGTACAAATAATGTCATTCACTGTTTCCTTCTGTATTTTGCAGAAAATATGTACCCATGTTGTATAAGTGTTTGCACAACAAAGCAGTGCAATTCTCATCAAATAAGCATTTTTTATGTACAGTATTAGTACAATGCAGGAAGTTGTCAAGTTATTACGTCTATTAGTGATAAGATTCAGCAGTCAGTTCACTGTAGACTGGCCAACTGTTAATGTAGTCTCCTACCATATATAAGTGTCACTCACCAAGGCCTGTGTTAAGTTATGCATCTCTAACACTGCAGAATTTACTATTAAAGACAAACAGCAAAAGTATGTTTTGCTGATTCAGGAGGATGTCAGAATTGTCATAGACCTAGTACACATGCTTGCCAAGATAGAACCACCTGAAGTTGACGAGTAATTGTCACCAAGTAGGAAAGGAAATATGCCCATTGACTAATCACCACCCATAGTGTGGCCAGGTTGCAACTGTTTTACATCTTTAGTGTAGAAAAATTATTCATTTCTCTACACTGCTTCTATAATAGTCCAGAGCAGTGATTATTTCAATAATCTTATTTTGCCAGGTTAACTGGAACCTTTGTAATTTGTAGACACTTTTCCATTTGGAATATCTATAGTGGCACAAATTTCCCAGAACTCTGCAAATTTATGACATATACTTACTTACATGTATTTTCGCTAATGCCTGGTGCTGCATCATGTTTAGATTATTCACATACATTACATTGTTGGTCACAACATGAAGGTGTCAAGTGTTTATACAGTATTCTGCTGTGGAATATGTAATTTGCTGTTTTGAATTTTCTTTCTATGATTCACTTCCATTTAGATTGATGCTCATAGACGAATTTAATGCAGTTGGAGATAGATTGTTTACTCCAGTTAGTAACTCTTTATTTACAGATATTTTGGGAATGGATTCAGCAAAGGCACCACAAGATAAGTTGGGTTGTGTGGTACGCTGTTGCCGAAATATTTTTTCACTCCTGCAGCAGTCTGTAGGAGGTCCAGCATCAGCAGATGATTTCCTCCCAGCATTAATATTCATTGTTTTAAAGGCAAATCCAGCAAGGCTGAAGAGCAATATCAACTACATTACTCGATTCTGTAATGCTAGCCGTCTTATGTCTGGTGAAGGAGGCTATTACTTTACTAATTTGGTAAGTAGTTTCAGAGATAGCATAAGAATTGAAATGATGGAAATTTTGGTTTCATAATATGTAAAAAATAGGTTCTTGGTACCAAAAACAGCAGACGTAAGTGTGAGGAATATGGAGCTTTGAGCCAGGGACTGTTCCTCTTGATATGCAGATATTTAAAGCATATTCAGAGGTAGCAAAGCCCTTTATGTCTTAGTGTGATGACACAAGGAGGAAGTCAGAATGAAAATTAGGCAGTATAGAGCATCAGCATATCTTAAAAAAGTTAGTAGGGATGTCTAAAAATTGGTCTATCAACAAATGAACCTGAAACAATAATAATGAAGTAGAGGAAATACAGATACTGATCAGCTTTCCTTACATGAATGTAGGCTTTCTTGGCATGTACTGCTGATGAAAAGCTCTTAGAGTTTCCAAGACAGATGGCAGTGTTGAAATACTGTGAAACTCTGACCAGCATTGTACTCATCTTCTGGTGAAGATCAAGTGGCAGTGTTGAAATGTCATCCCATAGCTTTTCTATGGAGGCCAGTTGGGCCAATAGAATGAGAGACAAAGTTATAAATTTTGGTGCTGGACAAATATATAACCAAGGGATGACTACGGAAATTTTTTTGTGATTTATTGCCGTAGAGCTCCTGCCTCATGATCATTGTTTAACAATTTTCATGACATTTTGCCAGCAAGAATGGCTGCCATTGTCAAAGTTCACCTCCAATTGCTGGGGTCAGACTGGAGTCGAGCCTGCAGCTAGAGATTATACGTACATCTTGCACCAACAGCTGTGAGCTTTTCCCTGGTCATTACTGCTGTGGTTCCCATCTATCTACGGGCACTGGTCATTCAGTGCAGCATGGTAATCCAGTGGCTAAAGCATGCCAATACAACATCTGGTAGGTGAATGGAATCTGGCTTAAATCTTACCCCAAAGCAAGAAGCCGAAAGTAATCTTGGATGTGAGAAGCGAAGTGGACAGTAGAGTGGAATCTGACTGGAGCAGTGCACACAATGGAATCACTTGAGGATCTGTCCGTCACCCACTGCTGTTTCTCCGATGTGGAAATTACTTACTTGTGCCATAGAAACATGCATTTTGATTGTGTGCTGTTGATATCTAGCATAATGATAGGTATTAGATCTTCCACTGATTCAGAGGATGGTGTGAACAAATTGCTGTTTAACACCTTACCTCATTCGATGTAAATTTGCTATCAGTAAAACTGATAAAATTTACTATATCAAATCCTAGTCTAACCACATAAGCCATGGATCTGTGTAGTGCATGAAGTACATACAAAAAGTATACTAATCTAAATTTGTAGGCATCCACGTAGACAGCAGGCACACCTACCATCATCATACCCTCCAGAAATGGAGAAATCTCTCCTTGGCTACATTCATCATTAGGAAAATTTCAGCTATCAGAAAGCTTAGCATCACAAATTCTGTTTACTTCAAGGGAATCACAGATTTTCTGTTATATACTACATTGGTTTTCTTTGTTTCTACTGAATAAATTGCTCTTTCCAAATTAAGTGCTTGCCAAATCTATTTTAAATTTCCATTTATTCATTCCAGAGTCAGTAGAACTTGAGGCACATCATTTACAAAAATCTCAATTTTCTTTAAGCTATGAAACTTTGCTGCAAGTTAACAACCTTCATTGTTGCAATCATCACTGTAGTAACAAAGATTTCTCTGCTATTTTATTTTGTCATTTTATACCTCTGGCACTTATTGGCATTTATGAACACTTTATTACTAGAATCCAATTATCCATTCAACCTTTCAGATACACACACGAACTAAATTTAATACTCATCCAATTTGAGCAGCCTCCCTATTAGTCATTATAAACAGCACTGGTACAAAACAGTAGGTATTCACCAACCATATGATTGTTTCACCTACCAATACAGCCCCCACTGATCCAACTCCAGAATTTCATTATAACCTGTAACCCCATCTTAAGTCCGTAGTCCCTTTCCAGAATGTCTCCCTCAAATCCATCTCCCATCCCATCCTAATTACCTTCCACACTTTCTGCACAACCATCTTCTAAATGCTTCCCAAAAATCAATAAACTTAACTGTCCTGGACTAACTATTGTAACTAATAACTGTGCACCTACGAAAAGAAACTTGCTATGTTGACTAACACTTCCAGCCTATTGCACACAGCTGAATGTACATCAAAAACTGAAACCATTTCCTTCTCAACTGTAAACTATCCCTGTTCCATTATAGACTGAGTCCCTGCTCTTCACTGGTGATGCCACCTCAATATACACCAATATATTCCATGCCAATGTCAAACATTACTTGTCCCACTGTCCTATCAATTCGAAATCCACAGTCCCATTCCTTATACACCTGACGAACTATATCCTTATCTTTAACAACTCCTCCTTTGAAAGGAAGATATACAAAGACATCATCAACACGGAAATGGGCACTAGCAAGACATCCTCTTAAGCCAACCTGTTCAGTCAATCTAGAGCAGGCTGTTCCAACCGAGCCCCAGGGAGCCGGAGCGCTCACTGCGACAGCTCAGAGCCCGTGTGGAGGGGGAAAGCGAACTCACTGCCCCCTGGCCGCATGCAGCCGCAACTGATGCGATAATCCGTGTTCAATGACAGCTATGACTAGCCGCGGGAGCCCTGTATCTCTGTTGGAGGATACATTTCTGTTCATTGAGAGGGATGGTCATCCTCAGTGTCTTGTATGTCATAAAGTATTTAATTCTGCGAAGAGGTACAATATACAGCGACATTATACACGTCTTCACACAGCGCACTACGATCAGGTGGAAGGCGTTGCACGCAGAGAACTGGTAGCCAGACTTAAGAACGACATACCAGGAGACGGAAGATTAAAAACGATTTCGTAATATGGAGGGTATCAAAACATGCAACATAGTTCGTGTTCTGTAATGCGTTTATAATTTTCAGGTGAATGATAGCGAAGAAAACACTACTGAATCTGCAATTCGAGCAAGCTACAGGGTTGCTCACATCATTGCGACGAGTGGCAAGCCGTTTTCGGTGGGACCACTCGTAAAATCGTGCATGGTAGCAGTTGCAAAATGTTTGTTTCCAAGGGAGGTGCAGGCAATTGAAGGGGTTTGCCTGTCGAAGCAAACTCGTCGAATCCTGGACATGGCAGCGGATTTAGAGACTCAGCTCAGGAAAAAGGCAGAGAGCTGTGTTGCATTTTCGCTAGCGCTTGACGAAAGCACCGACACGTCGGACTGTGCTCAACTTACAGTCTTTGTGCGTGGTGTCGACATGGAGCTCCAAGTAACTTAAGAACTATTGGATGTGGTACCACTCGATTACACCGCAACAGGACGTGACATTTTTGAAGCTGTTTGTGAATCGGTGGACAATATGAATTTGCCGTGGGATAAGCTCCATTCTGTAGTGACAGATGGTGCACCACAAATGATTGGGCTTCACAAAGGTTTTGCTTCTCGTTTGAAAAATAAACTCAGGGACGAACTCGGGAAAGACTTTGTGACTCTTCATTGTTTTATTCACCAAGAGGCACTGTGTGCTGAAACAGTAGAGCTAGGTGGCGTAATGAAAGATGTCGTGCAGTGTGTGAATTTTAGCGGCGTCACGGAATGAATCATCGCCAGTTCAAAGTATTCCTGAAAGATATGGAAGCGGAGTATGGGGATATACCTTATCACAGTACCGTTCGTTGGCTGAGTCGGGGAAAAGCTCTTGATGTTTTCTTTGCCGTTCGTGAGGAAATATCCCTTTTTCTCTAAATGAAAGGGGAAGAAATGCGTTGTCTGAAAGATATAAAATGGATATTAGACCTGTCGTTCCTAGCTGACTTAGCTATGCATCTGAATAATTTAAATCTGTCATTGCAGGCCATTGACATGCACGACCAGATCAAAGCGTTCATGGAAAAGTTACGTTTATTTGAGAGATAGATGAGTAATGGACATTTAACATTCTTCAATGGTCTTGCTTCTTTAAAACTACCTGAAGGTACTACTTTCGGCGATTACCAAGCAAAGTTAAAGCAGCTCATCACGTCGTTTGAAACATGATTCCCAGACCTCACTAGTTTGGAAATGGAACTTAAAGGTGTTCAGCACTCTGTTTTCAGTTTCCCCCGATGACTTGTCATCGTCACTTCACATGGAGATTATTGATTTGCAAAATTCAACTTTGTTGAAAGAGAGGTACTACAACACATTGGATTTGTCACGATGGTGTCTTTCATTACAGCAAAAAACATTTCCCAAGCTTCACAACAATGCCACTCAGATCATGTGCACGTTTGGATTTACGTATTGTTGTGAGCAGCTTTTCTCAGCAATGAAAAGAGTAAAAAGTAAGGAACGATCATTTATTCAGGATGCAACAATTAAGGCCATCCTCTGCATTAATGCTGCAAACACTTCGACGCCTGATATTTCCGACCTTGTAATGAAAAGAAGATGTCAAGCTACGAAGGCCCAATAAATTTAGTATGCAATTTCTTGTAAAACAGTTGTTTCTTATTTATTTCCTAAACATCGTATTTCCTGGTGTAGCATGTCACCACGTCTTAGCAGCTAAGAGTATGAGGTTGTCGATCTTGTAAGATGCAACTGGCACATCAAAACACTTGCCTTGCCGCCTGCCTCAACCAGCCCTGCCACGTGCCGGCCCACTTGAATGGTCACAGCGAGCGACACGGCTCCCTGGAGCAGGGAGTGCTCCGCGGCTCACCACGGAGCCGACGAGCTGGAACAGCCTGATCTAGAGGAAACCTCCCTAGCCAGCCAAGGTCCAAAACCCATGGTCTGGTTCACTGATGATATGTACACGATCTGGACCCAGGGTCAAGGCACTATCCTCATCCCTCAACAGTCTTAACACCAACTTCCCTTTGGTTCACCAGGTACTCTCAGCACTTGCTTGTTGTTAACCACCACTTGCCAATGATTCCACAAAAGCTTCTGTCCATATGAAACACACCAGTCATCAGTAATACCTCCATTTTGATTGCTGCTATCCCTGTCGCACTAAAAATTCTCCTAGGCAGTCTGGCAAACTGAATGGCACCCCTGCAGCGATGAACAATCCTTTACCCAGTACAATGAACGTCTTCTACGGCCTTCCGAATATATGCGTTGCACATACAAATATCTTGTGCCATGCCCATGCATGCCCCTAATCCTTTGACCAATTCTATAAACCAGCTGCAGAGGAGCGATTCCCTCATCACCCAATTATCACCCTGGACTGGAACAACTGAACTGTATATTTCACCAGGGTTTCCCCTTATTATGGTACTTAGGAATGAGCAACACATTATCCATGATCATTCCCATCCCTTAAAGGCAATATTCTGCTGTTCAACCAATCTATGAAATATCCTTATGCTCCCTTATGTTACATCTACTCCCACACCTTGCCAAATGGATTACCCAAGCACAAAACATTTTCCATGCAACCACCCAGCAGATCCTGTTTCAATCCCATAACGGGCATATTTAAAGACAGGACCACCAATGAAAGCAAAAATCATATCATATATACCAGGTCCATTGTCGCTTTTGCACAGCTTTATATGTACACACAACTAACCAGTTGTCCATCAGAGTGGATGGCCACCACCCAACTGTGGCCAAGAGAGGAGTGGCAAAGTAACTGCTGAACACAACACGCTTGACTTCTATAGCTGCTTTACAATACACACCATCTGGAGCACCACCCTACCCATTCCCAATACCAGCCAGTTTTTCCAAACTATGTAGAAGAGACGAGAATTGTCCCCACAACTTATCCTTTGATCCCTCAATCATCTTGGGCACTGTCCTCACTAGCACCTGTCTCTCAATCAACATCTTCTGCCCCCCCCCCCCCCCCCCCACTAAACTCATTCTACGTTCACTCTCTCCTCTCCACAGTCTTCCTCTTTCTCTGTCCTACCCCTCTCCCACGGACAATCTGCCCCTTCTCCCTCATACCTCAACACCTATACCCTCGTCCACTTCTCCACACCACTGCTCTTCCATTTGGTCCGTGTTTGCCTAGAAAAACAACAATATTGGAATTGTGAGTCCGCCTTGAGGCAAAACATTTAGTTTGTTGTTTACTTATTTATTCCCCAAACTAGTTTTGGCAACGAATGTTCTTAATCATAAACAAAGTGCAAAAGTTTTGTTTTTGTGTGTGTAGAATCAGCTACATGCTGTCCAGCGGACTTGCAGATGACATGATGTACGCTGAGAAAAAACAACAACAGAAAAAAGCACATAAAATATGCAGCAAACAGGGACAATAATTCTTAAAAACATGGCATAACATACAATAAATAAGATTTAAAGAACCCACTGATGATGGTGATACTTGTTGCTGAAACTAGTTTGGGGAATAAATAAGTAAACAAATAACAATGTGTTTTGCATCAAGGTGGACTCTCAATTCCGACATTGTTGTAGTGCCAGTACAATTTGTGTGTGTGTGTGTGTGTGTGTGTGTGTGTGTGTGTGTGTGTGTGTATGTAGCGTGCGCGCGCGTGCACATATGCTCACTAGTTAATTCTGAAGGAGCAAATGGTCTCAAAAAGTTAGCAACAACTTCACTGTTGTTGAAGTGCATATTGGCTATTCAATACTAACTACATGGTGAGTTGTTACCTTCCAAAATTTATAGTTATTTTATTATCCAGTATCATAGCAAGTATCATCCATATTTTTAGATAAAACAAACTGAAAGTAAGTGTCTGACAACTGAGTTTCCTTGTTGAAATAAGCTTATGTTACATTTTAAGAAATATCCTGACCATAAATGAGTGAAGAAACTATTTTCTGTGTCATGTGTAATCCATGAAATGATTAACCTGAGAAAATGCTAGATGGGCTCATATGCCTGTATATCTGACTCTTGTCATTAAAGTAACACTCAACTTTAAAACAACTGCAGAACAAAATTTAAACAATAACAAATATCGTCTTTAAGGTAACCACAAGGGTTCATAATTTTGTGTGTTCCACATGTGTAATTTTACTTCCTATTTTTCACATAAACTTGCACCTTCTTCTTTCCCAGGTGTTGAATTTCCTTTCTGATGAAATTTATAACAACTCTCACAAATCATTTTAACAGCTCCTCAAATATATAGACACTGAAACTGTCATTCCTTATTTTTGGCAAAATGAATATCAAATGCTGGCAAACTCAAATTTGCCAAAACCATTCCAGTTCCCCCTTATTTGACACAACCATTTCTCCCTTGACAAGATTTTATTTTCTACTAGTTGGTTCAGATACAAAGAATAACATGCAAGAACAATTTAGTACGTTGTTCACATGTACTGAAAATAATGTGTATACCTCGAGACATACAAAATTTTTGAGTGTTGTGATGCTCTGCACTAGACTGTGTTGCATAACATTCTGAATTAACAAATTAGAGAGACTGAGCTCACAATACACAGTATCATCTCTAATGTTTGTTTAAACACTTATGCCATTCAACCATTTGTGCTAGTGTAACACAAAACTATGCCGAACAAATATGTTGTTGTTGTTGTTGTTGTTGTGGTCTTCAGTCCTGAGACTGGTTTGATGCAGCTCTCCATGCTACTCTATCCTGTGCAAGCTTCTTCATCTCCCAGTACCTACTGCAACCTACATCCTTCTGAATATGTTTAGTGTATTCATTTCTTGGTCTCCCTCTACGATTTTTACCCTCCACACTGCCCTCCAATACTAAATTGGTGGCCCCTCGATGTCTCAGAACATGTCCTACCAACCGATCCCTTCTTCTAGTCAAGTTGTGCCACAAGCTCCTCTTCTCCCCAATTCTATTCAATACCTCCTCATTAGTTATGTGATCAACCCATCTAATCTTCAGCATTCTTCTGTAGCACCACATTTCGAAAGCTTCTATTCTCTTCTTGTCTACGCTATTTATCGTCCACGTTTCACTTCCATACATGGCTACATTCCATACAAATACTTTCAGATACGACTTCCTGACACTTAAATCTCTACTCGATGTTAACAAATTTCTCTTCTTAAGAAACGCTTTCCTTACCATTGTCAGTCTACATTTTATATCCTCTCTACTTCGACCATCATCAGTTATTTTGCTCCCCAAATAGCAAAACTCCTTTACTACTTTGTGTCCCATTCCCTAATCTAATTCTCTCAGCATCACCCAACTTAATTCGACTACATTCCATTATCCTCGTTTTGCTTTTGTTGATGTTCATCTTATACCCTCCTTTCAAGACACTGTCCATTCCGTTCAACTGCTCTTCCAAGTCCTTTGCTGTCTCTGACAGAATTACAATGTCATCGGCGTACCTCAAAGTTTTTATTTCTTCTCCATGGATTTTAATACCTACTCCAAACTTTTCTTTTGTTTCCTTTATTGCTTGCTCAATATACAGATTGAATAACATTGGGGATAGGCTACAACCCTGTCTCACTCCCTTGCCAACCACTGCTTCCCTTTCATGTAAATAGCCTTTCGCTCCCTGTATTTTACCCCTGCCACCTTCAGAATTTGAAAGAGAGTATTCCAATCAACATTGTCAAAAGCTTTCTCTGTCTACAAATGCTAGAAACGTAGGTTTGCCTGTCCTTAATCTTTCTTCTAAGTCGTAGGGTCAATATTGCCTCACGTGTTCCAACATTTCTACGGAATCCAAACTGATCTTCCCCGAGGTCGGCTTCTATCAGTTTTTCCATTCGTCTGTAAAGAATTCGCGTTAGTATTTTGCAGCTGTGATTTATTAAACTGATAGTTCGGTAATTCTCACATCTGTCAACACCTGCTTTCTTTGGGATTGGGATTATTATATTCTTCTTGAAGTCTGAGGTATTTTTCCTGTCTCATACATCTTGCTCACCAGATGGTAGAGTTTTGTCAGGACTGGCTCTCCCAAGGTTGTCAGTAGTTCTAATGGAATGTTGTCTACTCTGGGGGCCTTGTTTCGACTCAGGTCTTTCAGTGCTCTGTCAAACTCTTCACGCAATACCATATCTCCCATTTCATCTTCATCTACATCCTCTTCCATTTCCATAATATTGTTCCCAAGTATGTCGCCCGTGTATAGGCCCTCTATATACTCCTTCCACCTTTCTGCTTTCCCTTCTTTGCTTAGAACTGGGTTTCCATCAGAGCTCTTGATATTCATGCAAGTGGTTCTCCTTTCTCCAAAGGTCTCTTTAATTTTCCTGTAGGCAGTATCTATCTTACCTCTAGTGAGACAAGCCTCTACATCCTTAGCCGAACAAATAAAAAGAGTGCATATAAGCAGTGTAGCCGTCCCTCTTAAAATTAATCTAATTATAAAGATCTATAACTTTATTTTACTTTTAACTAGTTCATTACTACAGTGCGTATCTTTAAAGTTATTTGGCAGCACGGTGAAGATTTTAATATTGGTGGATTGTACACATTTCTATGCTGAACTTTAAGTCTTTATACATCACACTGCAGATCAGCCTTCCTTCTTGTGGTGTAAGGTCAGGAGTGTCCCAGCTAAATGCGATAGGCCAGTTCTTGTTCTCTGTGCCTGTAAACAATTTGACAATCTGTGATTAGTTACTCACGACGTGGAAATGAATGGGACAGCGTCCTTTTTAAGTGACTGTAGGAGGATACAGAATGACTTCATCAAAATTTCTATTTAGTGTGACTAATGGCAGCTTGCACTAAATGTGGACAAAAGTTAATTAATGCAGATGAGAAGGAAAAAAACAATCCTATTCTGTTCGAATACAGTTTTGGTGGTATGCTCTTTAACAGAGTCACGTTGATTACATATCTAGGCATAATTTTGCAAGGTGACATCAAATGGAATAAGCACATAAAGTCATTTATAAGGGAGGTAGATGGTCAAACTTTAGTTAATTGGGAGAATTCTGTAATACTGTAGCTCATCTATAAAGGATACCATAGACAGATCACTTACGTGACCCATTCTTGAGTACTGCTCAAGTGTTTGAGATCCCCACCAGGTCAGATTGAAGGATGACATAATGCAATTCGGAGGTGTTCTGCTATATTTGTTATTGATAGGTTCAATCCACAAGTGAGTACTATGGAAAAGATATGTGAACTCGGAATGGGAATCCCTGGAGGAAGGAACACATTCTTTTCATAAAACACCTTTGAGAAAGTTTGGAGAAGCAGCATTTGTGATTGACTCTGACATACAACTCACCTATGTACCACAAAGACAAGATAAATCAGGGCTTGTATGGAAGTATGTAGACAGTCATTGTTCCCTCACTCCATTTGTGAGTGGAACAGAAAAGGGAATGACTAACAATTGTACAGGGTACCCTCCGCCGTTCACCATATGGTGGCTTGCGGAGTATGTATGTACATGTAAGTCATGGTAAATTTTGTAAGCCTGGTAATGTACAGGACTGTCAACAATGTACTCCTTATCAGATAAATATGCTGAAAAGTGGTGGTCAGCATGCCTAGGCACTGTGCAAATAATTCAGACAACATTTTCTTGAAGACAGATTTTCATTGACAGTGGTATATTGCCCCGAAGATAACACCGTAAAACATGAAGTGGCAGAAGACCCCTTGATATTTAGAGAGGTCCAAAGAAAATTGGTATGGTAAAAATAATTTGGGTCTTTCTAATGAGTTGAAAGCAGACCAACCTTTTGTGTACTTAGTATAACTGGGTAGGTGACATACTTAATGTTCAAAGGAATGGTTTAATCATTTCAGTTAATGCAGCTGCATTTTCTCTTTGTGACTTTTTTGGTTCGGTTGAGTAAAGAAAATGTAGTACTTACAATTAAATCAGTATGTCTGTGTTTAGAATTTATAACTTACAAATGTGAAGCAAACTGAAACATATGTGCAGTAAATGTGTAAACGTAGATTGTTGTAATAGGTTGTACTTCTTAATTCCATTAACTTGAATGGTTGTTTCAGTAAATCTTTGTAAGTACCTTTTAATTCATGCAGATTTCTCATGGCTGATTTTTTTCTGTTGCAGTGTGGTGCTTTGTTTTTTATTGAAAATTTAACAGCTGAATCCCTTAACATGCCTGTTGAAGAATTTGATCAATATATGTCTGGAGAATTAGCACCTCCAAGTACTTGGGAGTCAGCACTCCTGATGTGTGAGGTATGTACATAAAGTTAGGGTGTCACAGGTGTAACCAATAGGCTGATCTGCAGTTCATTATGTTTTCATGAGTAATTTTCTTACATGTAATGCATCATTAACACACTTTTTTGAGAATGGGTATTGTGAGCATAAATCATGTATAAGCTTGAATAAGCAAGAACATATTTTCCCACTACAGTAGAGTACATATTGAATTCATTGCTTTGAGGGTAGGTTAAAAATCTTCTCTAGCAAGAGGATCAATAATCATGGATGGGTAAAGAAAGTGCCTTAATTAATTAGCTTGTTTGCACTCAGAAGTAAGCTAACATCACATACATACATGCTGACAGAATGTTAATCCATTTATTTTAACACTTCTTCAAACCAAATTGCATTCTGTGAACATTTTCTGTCTTATTGGCGTCAGTGCCTTAGTATACCTCTTTAAGATGGTAACTGTGACTGAAATAATACAGTCAAGTGAAATGTTGGTGTAGTTTGTATCACTGCCACAGGGATTGAAACCTGTAACCTCTCTAATTATTTACATTGACAATGTTTACAGAGGTGCAGTGTGTGTCTCTCATGTTGTTAAAACAAGAAGTGTTATACATTGAGTTGTGTGAGATGAAGACTTAACCTAGATCTCTGTAGTACATGGGGAGTGTTATCAAAACACACCTCACCTTTTGCAAACATCTTTCGTCAATCTTTCTAAAATATGTACAGGCTCTCCCAAGATCACTTGAGCTGCTCTGCAAGCAAAAGAATGACATAACTTGAAATTAATTCCTGGTTGGAACTTTCCTTTATGTAATCTTGATCATATTGAGCACAGCTGACACAGATGTTAATCATTAATAAAAACCACCTCAGCTGCAGTTTACACATTTATTGTGTTACAACTGGCATTGTTAATTGAACACTTCATGTTGATGAATTTTGTTGAAGTCATGACATAAATCGTCTGGTTGTTGTAGGTAATGGAAAACCAAATCCAAAAACACTGAACAAACATTCTACTGACCATCTGGCAGAAGTATGGTGAGCATGCATGGCATGCTACATACATTGATTGGCAGAAGGTTTATGATCAGTGTTTTTGGATTTGGTCTTTAATGTTACCTATGACAATCAGACCATTTATGTCACGACTTTGGAAAAACTCGGCAACTTGAAGATGTTAAACAGACGAAATTGGTCATAACACAATAAATGTGTAATAATACAGCTGCAATGGGGTAAGATAGATACTGCCTACAGGAAAATGAAAGATACCTTTGGAGAAAGGAGAACCACTTGCATGAATATCAAGAGCTTTGATGGAAACCCAGTTCTAAGCAAAGAAGGGAAAGCAGAAAGGTGGAGGGAGTATATAGAGTGTCTATAAAAGAGCGATGTACTTGAGGACAATATTATGGAAATGGAAGAGGATGTAGATGAAGATGAAATGGGAGATATGATACTGAGTGAAGAGTTTGACAGAGCACTGAAAGACCTGAGTCGAAACAAGGCCCCCGGAGTAGACAACATTCCATTAGAACTTCTGACAGCCTTGGGAGACCCAGTCCTGACAAAACTCTACCATCTGGTGAGCAAGAAGTATGAGACAGGCGAAATGCCCTCAGACTTCAAGAAGAATATAATAATTCCAACCCCGAAGAGAGCAGGTGTTGACAGATGTGAAAATTACCGAACTATCAGTTTAATAAGTCACAGCTGCAAAATACTAACGTGAATTCATTACAGACGAATGGAAAAACTGATAGAAGCCGACCTTGGGGAAGATCAGTTTGGATTCCGTAGAAATGTTGGAACACGTGAGGCAGTAGTGACCCTACGACTTATCTTAGAAGAAAGATTAAGGAAAGGCAAACCTACGCTTCTAGCATTTGTAGACTTAGAGAAAGCTTTTGACAATGTTGATTGGAATACTCTCTTTCAAATTCTGAAGGTGGCAGGGGTAAAATACAGGGAGCGAAAGGCTATTTACATGAAAGGGAAGCAGTGGTTGGCAAGGGAGTGAGACAGGGTTGTAGCCTATCCCCAATGTTATTCAATCTGTATATTGAGCAAGCAATAAAGGAAACAAAAGAAAAGTTTGGAGTAGGTATTAAAATCCATGGAGAAGAATTAAAAACTTTGAGGTTCGCCGATGACATTGTAATTCTGTCAGAGACAGCAAAGGGTTTGGAAGAGCAGTTGAACGGAATGGACAGTGTCTTGAAAGGAGGGTATAAGATGAACATCAACAAAAGCAAAACGAGGATAATGGAATGTAGTCGAATTAAGTTGGGTGATGCTGAGAGAATTAGATTAGGAAATGGGACACAAAGTAGTAAAGGAGTTTTGCTATTTGGGGAGCAAAATAACTGATGATGGTCGAAGTAGAGAGGATATAAAATGTAGACTGACAATGGTAAGGAAAGCGTTTCTTAAGAAGAGAAATTTGTTAACATCGAGTAGAGATTTAAGTGTCAGGAAGTCGTATCTGAAAGTATTTGTATGGAATGTAGCCATGTATGGAAGTGAAACGTGGACGATAAATAGCGTAGACAAGAAGAGAATAGAAGCTTTCGAAATGTGGTGCTACAGAAGAATGCTGAAGATTAGATGGGTAGATCACATGACTAATGAGGAGGTATTGAATAGAATTGGGGAGAAGAGGAGCTTGTGGCACAACTTGACTAGAAGAAGGGATTGGTTGGTAGGACATGTTCTGAGACATCGAGGGATCACCAATATAGTATTGGAGGGCAGTGTGGAGGGTAAAAATCGTAGAGGGAGACCAAGAGATGAATACACTAAGCAGATTCTGAAGGATGTAGGCTGCAGTAGGTACTGGGAGATGAAGATGGCACAGGATAGAGTAGTATGGAGAGCTGCATCAAACCAGTCTCAGGACTGAAGATCACAACAACAACAACAACATGATTCTTATTAATCATTAACTTCCTTTATGTAGCAGGGAGAAGTGTCAAAGTGATGGTTATGTTCTGTTCAGCATCAGCTTAAAAACAAATTCTAAACTAATGTTAACATAGGTATTAATATTTGATCAGAAGGGAATAACTCTGACTGAGTAATATGCCATGTTGGCAGCAGCATGTCTTGGGTACAGCTTATAAATAAAAATTTAAAGAAAGTAAATTTTATGTGATGCCAAGAGCTACTAGTAAAGGAAACCTTTAACTACTACCAATTTTAATTGAAATGATCATCAGGCAACTCTTACTGTGGCATTAACCCATTAGTGCTGGAATTAATTTTTTCGTGATTTTTTTTTTAATAAGATGTGTTATTATGCCTGTAAAAGGCATAAATTACACAACAGAGTTATTTCGAGGAAAGTCATTACCGCCATTAGTGAGATATTTGATGTTGCCATATGGCAATGCTAGGGGCTTTCACTGCCTAAATTTATATGGATTACAACTTCAACTAAAATGAGTAGGTTATTGAAATTTCTTATTACATATACAAGTTTTGTGCAAATTTATTATTCAGTCTTCGTCATACAATTGATGTTTTATAACACAGTACAATTAACAATCAAAAATCAAACCTTGAACTCAGCATTATTTTACATGAAATGGAATAAAACAGTCAATACACAATCCCACAATACACTTTGAACACATTGGTCTCACAATAGATTTACAGTCCTTGTGTGCACACCTTTTCTTCTTCTTTCCTTCTGTGTTCTGGACGAGGTGGTCAGTCTTATCAAACCTAATTGAATCTGATATGCGACTGTCAGAACATGCCCTTGATGCAGATGGTCTCCCAGCTCCTTTTGGTAAAGCTTGGTGTCTTTGCAAGTACACTGTTGCCACTTCTCTCTTGAAATCAAACTGAGAAATAGTTGGTTTCTTGCTTTATTATACAAAATCCATCTGTTTTGTGTGGAGACATCTAAACATCCATGTAAAGAGACACCAGTACCAATTCTTGCTTCTTATTGCACTGCGATAGCATGCTAGATTCTGATCCATCTGATCAGTACCTCCCATATATGTATTATATTTGGTTACCAGTTTTGGTGTGGGAATCATTATATTTTGCTTTTTTAGTTGCAAGAATCTCTCGACTTGGCCAACTTCTTGTGCACCACGTGAAGAAGAGATCATTGTGACAACTGAGTTGTCCAGCCACTGCACGTACAATAATCCATCATTCTTCTCTATTGCTGTCTCAAAATTTCCCTGATCTTTCTTGGGAAATAATTTTTTGTTTTCCTGTGGACATTCCTTAGGAATTCTGTTTTCTCTGATGGTACTGATGGCAGAATATCTGCCAACATGTTCATTTCCCAAATCTTCATCTGTGTCTACGTTCGGATCTGGGGGTTCAACAAACACATCACCTTCAATATCGTCATTATAAAGAATCTCCAGCACCTCAGCAAGCGAGAAACCTCTTCTAAAACTAAAAAGAGAAAATTCGTCCTTTTACTGAGTACAAGCGCCTAGCGTTGCCATATGACAACACTGACGTTCAAACGGCCCTAATGAACATAATTTATTTCACAGCAAGCAGTAACCTCCAAAGAATATATATTTGAGTATTTAAAGCACAACCATACTAAAAAAACCAAATTATATATCGTAAGTTACTGTGTAAAACATACTTACTGGAACTTATACTCCATTTTTCTTCGTCATTCAGCAAACGACGACTTACAACACTGCTTACGCTGCAGAATTTAAATGTATTGTTAAAACTGTTGCATTGTAGTGATCTTTACAGTCTTGCAGAAAGGAATCCAGTGCTGCCAACACACTCACTTCGTTGATGTCGTGGAAACAACGATTTTAAAAAAGTGTTACAAACTTTGCCATATGGCAACACACGGTGCTAATGGGTTAATAAAAAAAAATGAAATTCTAAATTAATGATAGTATTATGAAAAGGATAGATTGTTACTCACCGTATAAAGTAGACACTGAGTCACAAACAGGCACGACAAAAAGACTGCTACATATTTGAGTTTGGCCAAAAGGCCTCCTCCTAAAGCAGAACACACACACACACACACACACACACACACACACACACACACACACACACACGCCCACGCCCACGCCCACTGTCTCTGCCCACTGGAGCATACTGCAGAATGCCCCAGTGGCCAGAGACAGTGGTCACGTGTGTGTGTGTGTGTGTGTGTGTCTGTTTTTTCTACTTTAAAAGTTAAACTTTTGGTTGAAAGCTCAAATGTATAGCAGTCTTTTTGTTGTGCCTGTTTGCGACGTAATATCTTCTCTGTACGGTGAGTAACAGTCTAGCAGTCTATCCTTTCCATAATACTGTCATTATTCTCTCCTAAGTTATAAATTAAATAATTCTGCATTAATATGCAGGTACCTAGAAATTGACTTACATACATGCGTTTTATCCTTG
The DNA here is from genome assembly GCF_023864345.2 of Schistocerca serialis cubense. NCBI lineage: Eukaryota > Metazoa > Arthropoda > Insecta > Orthoptera > Acrididae > Schistocerca > Schistocerca serialis. The sequence goes on along the minus strand of NC_064638.1, from coordinate 251,962,484 downwards.
TTGGTGGCACACAATGACCATTTTTATTAGATACTGAGATTTACCTCTGTTTATTTGTCATATCAAAATTAAAATTCATCTGAGAAAAATATAAAATGATGAGACAGAAATGCTCGTTAGTACTTAGTTTCAGGGGCAAAGCTTTAAGTACTGCCAAAAGACAAATATAAAATCACACAAAAATATTCTAGCCTTTTGAACTGTTAGTACCTTCCTTGGGGAGGATAGGGGGTTAGGCTGAGGGAGGTTAAAAAGTAAGGATGAAATGAGAGCTGTCAGAGAGGATACTAGGTCCTAAGAACACTGTGCCAGATTCAGTCCAGATATGACAGAATGAGAAGTAATGGTGGATTAAGAGGATAAAAAATAAAATGAATAGTACAATTAACATCTAGGAGGAGATGGGGGGAAAATCATGAGAAATGGGGGAAGAGAATGAAGATGAGAAAGTAAAACCAATAAAAAGTAATGAAATAAATATTATGACAGTCATATGTTAACACAGGCAAGTCCCTGATGGTGCCAAGATGTGAGGATATGTTAGAGGGCAACATTATCATCTCCAGAGTTGAGGCAAACTGCTATCAAGTTAGAGGATTCAAATGGCCTGTATGGTGTAGCAGGCACTCAGCCCTGTACATTTATGCCATAGAGCATGTTCAGCTACTGGGTAATGGGTATCCTCAAGATGGACAGTTCTTCTATGGCCATTAGTGTGCTCTACCAGTTTAGTGGTGAATGTTCCTATATAAAACATTGTACAGTGGACACAAGTTAGTTTGTAAACAACTTGCATGATTTTGTAAGTTTCTCTGTCTCTGATACTTTAGGATATATTGTTGTTTTGGCTGGAGTTGGTGGTAATGGTGGATGCATGGTGCAGGTTTCAGTGCAGAGGTGACTGCAGGGGTAATCTGGGAATGTCGTATGGTTTCACAACAGTCTTTCGGAGGTTAGGACAGTGACAGTTTGTGGTGTGGGTAGGATGTCAGGGGGAGAGAGGTTCTCATTTCAGGGATAGTCATGGGAAAATTGAAACTTTGCCGGTTGGTTTGGATATTATTAATCACCATGTAGCAGTCTAATAAATGAGTTATACTGACCAAGTCCTAAGAATGAGCTGATTGGCTAGTACTGCTGTGTGAGTTGTTTGGTATCAGCGTTTCGAGGATTGAATAATGCATTAACACAATCAATAAGGTTCTATTGTAACAATAATAACTATGGTGTTCCATTGTAATTAAGTGTTATATTTCTTGATTTTACACAAATGTGAGGCAGTTGCTCCCTTCGCCTTACAATTTAATGATGGTTAAACTCAATATGGGTGCTCTTTGATATCTTGCCACACACAAACACATCACAATCTTCACTTCAATTATAGGTGGCTGGCGCAGGTGGCACAAAATGCGTAATGACAGAACAATGTAGGTATTTCAATAAACACTTCAAAATAAACTCTATAGTCTTCATTGGTAAATTGCTGAGAGTTAACATGTGGCATCAGGGACATGCTCAGTTGAATATATGTATTATGGGTGGCTCTCTGCCAGTACACCACGTCCTGCTCACTTATAGCGACTTCTCCCTGTTCTCTCCCAGCACTGCACTCACTACCAATTGCTGTATCTGTCTGGCACTTGATTTTGATATCAAGCCTACGTTGAGTTGTGTGAGGCAAAACTACATTTCTCTGTACATAAGGGGCTGCAGATCCCTTACATCCCCACCCGAAAAGACTTCTTTGTAGTTGGAGGCAAAAAAGAATGTAGGAAAAGTTTATACATATTCAAAAAGAATGAAGACATTAAATCCAAGTACACATTGAAACTATAAAATATTGAGTAAATTCCTTCTACTTTGGTCATAAACTGCCTCGAAAGAAAATATTACACAAAAAGTTAAACATATATAACTGGAGAAATCTGAAATAGTTTGCACAAATTCCATACATAATGTACAATAAATTTCTCTCTTCAACAGTTAGTGTGAAATTCTAAATATCTATTACATAACACAGTATAAAAACTCTTATTAACTTTATTTCGGGTGCCCCCTTGAGTTTGCTGTCTGTTCAGTAGGGCTTGCCATCCGAAAACACTTCACCTCAGTTCTGCGCCACACAAGGCGGAGAGCAAATACCTCTAACCTTTGACTATTCTTGATCTGTAACACTCTAGTAACACAAAAGATATTTAAAAAAATATTATAAATAATACAAATAATTGCAGTGCCTTTCTTCTTACCAGATTATGCGAGTGTAAGTCTGTCTTTAACGTGATTGTCTCAGAACTGGTTTCCAAATAGATGGCCGTATTACTCTGTCCTAAGCTATTTTTACTGAATTTGAACAGTTGTTATTAACATTACACATAGAATGGTGAATATCTTTTGTTACGTAGATTCAACATTTGAAATATCCATTCTCATCATTGACTGCCTAGAGCCAGCATTCTACCTTTGCACTCAACCTGATAACATAAATTATCAACCTTAACAGCTAATTAGATCACTGAATCATACATTGTTCATCATTACAACCTTTAAATGCATACTGATATAAATAGGATTACTCGTGTGAACATATATGACATTCAGACATCACCTGTACTTCATATCCATATGTCTTACACCTTATATAAATCTCCATGAACATATACATACCTACCTCAATTCAACATCTCAATTCAGGCAGCCAGAGACTGTGGTCGTGTGTGTGTGTGTGTGTGTAGGCTGTCTGTTCTGATGAAAGCCTCTTTGGCCATAAGCTTTGTTTGTTGTGCCTTTCTGTGACATGGCATCTCAGCTCTATGGTGAGTAGAACTTCCCTTTTCAAAATACTATCATTATTCCATTGGGGATTTCCCATTGTTTGATTTCAAATGTACATCAAATCCATATTCCTTCGTCATCCACTAATCATTTTCATTAATCTCCATAAAAAACACAAAACTCCACAATGCTCCATTAATTCCATACATATTACAAACTTCATTAATTTTATAACATCATAACACTACTTCTCTCTGTATCTTAGTATCATTTGCATTGACTATTACTTATCAGCTACATGCCCCTACACACATTCTCCTATTGACAATACCTATCAGCTGTTGTTTAGCTATAATTCCTAACTTATACTAATATCTCTTTTCTATATTTAAACGGATGTTTTCCTTCAGGTATGGTATTACTATTTTTGTAATTTAACTTCCAAACAATTACATAAAACACGGCTTCTTCAATAGTTCATATTTATCTTGTATTATTAATTGGTTTTGATTGGATTGCTGGGACAATCGTAATGACTATGGCAACACAGTAATTTAAACAATAACTCCTACTATATTCTAGATGATATCTGAATAACCACTATTAAATCTATTTATTGACATAATGAATAAATCCTACTATTTTGTTAATTCCTTCTTAGTACTTGCCAGGATTGCTAATCGCCCAACAAATTAATGCCTAAAAACTTCTTAAATCAAAGGACAGGAAAAATGGTAGATGAGCGAGACTTGAAAAAGGAAGAAAAATCTCACTCAGTTGGGAGCATACCAATTGCCCCTCGGTATACAGACAAAAGAGCTGCCTGTTCACTATGCTCTTGGTCAGTCCTTTAATTTAGGTTACCTCTATCCCTCAGTCTACCATCTCCCCTCTCATCATTCCTCAAATCCTCATCTCTTCTGGAACTGTTGTAAAATTGACAACCATGTTCTTGGTTTCTATAGCCATGACCACCTCCCTTCCTCTGTGGGATGGTTGGTTAACAGAGCGACTTCCTTGGCAGTTATCTCCTCCTTGTTTTGCTTGTGCATGTGACTGTCTTCCTGCAGATGTGTTGATTCTATCTGCTCAGGTACCTCCATCAGTGCATCCATATCCTTGATCAGGCTTACTGATAAGATCTCTTTCATTCTTCTTCTCAAGCTTCTCTTAATGGCAGACATCATTATATCCACTTTTAGTGACTGCTCTAAAGTTCCATTCAATTCCCACAAATGTTCAACAAACTCCCTCAGGGTACCTCTTCAGTTTTAAGTGCCTTGCGATGTAGTAGGTCTTCCATCATTGCACACTGATGACTCCTTCAAATTGATCATAACTGTTAATTTCGTCCTTCTTCTTCATCCCCCATATGAATACTTCACCCTCCATTCTATCTATCGCAAATTACATCTTGTCTTCATCCTTGAAACATTCAGGGAAGATGCCCTTCAACCTTTTCATAAATATCATTGAGTGCAAGGTTCCCTTAGGTTTATATCTTTGTCCTACATGAGCCTGGGTGTACTTGTTATCACCATTCACCACCTTAATAACTCTACTCTCCCCCACTGCTAACTCCTCACTAACAATCTTCTTATCAATTTCATCAGTTTTTGTTTCTAGTTGTTGGATTACTGCCGGTAAATGCTGCATATCCTGTGTAATCTTATGATTATTTTCTCTACTTCGCACTGCTTTAGCATTCTTTGTATTTACAGCCAGTTCGTCTCACTTAGAGGCTAGTCCCTGAATAGCAACATCACATTGCTGTTGCGTCTGTGTCAACCTTTCGATCTGGTGCCCAAAATGTCTCTCAGCGTCTTGGATCTTCCCCTCCAATTCTTCCTTGACTTCTTAACATCATCCTCAGTGTTACTTGTCACCTTCTAATCCATCTTGTCCAATATCTTCTCAGAGTTGTGTCAGGTTTTGCTGCAATTTGTTATTTCTTCCATTGTATTCTCTCTTCATCTCTTGTGTAAACTCCTGTAACTCTTTCTTTGAATGACAGCCTTGTTCTTGTAATACCTTCTGAAACCTTTCTTCATTCTTCTGATTATACTCTCTATTGATTTGCAAAATTGCTGCCATCATTGATTGCATCTTTTCCCACCTTTCCTCATCTGGACCTCGTTTATTTTCTGTTCGCTTTATTGAATAATGGGTTGTCAACTGACAATCCACAAACATTGCATGCAGGATATTGTTGTTTTCCTGAAAAAATACAAGAGCAATAAGTATTATAAAAATGACTCCATTAATACAACAAGAGCTTGTAAATGCTTACATGTGGTTAAAAGTGCCTATGCAGAAATGATATAAAGAAGCCAAACAAAAAGTGCGGATATCATGCCAGAACTGGCCAAGCTGATTAGCTCCAGTGCTGGCATGATGTCTAAACTTGTTGTTTGGTTCATTTATACAATTTTTGCACAGGTGCTGTGAACCACATGTAAGCATTTATGAGCTCTTATTGTATTAATGGTTTCATTTTTGTATTATTTATTGCTATTGTATTTTCTAGGACCACAGCAACATGCTGCATGTATCATCATATTGTTGATGCTCACTGATAAGAGCAAGAAGGGCACTAGGTGTCTGAAAGTGGTCAAGAAATTAAATTTCTTTTATACAACTGGTTGCTAATTATTTCTATATATCTTATTTAACTGTTTTCTTTATTGCAGACTCTCTCTCTCTCTCTCTCTCTCTCTCTCTCTCTCTCTCTCTCTCTCTCTCTCTCTCTTCTAATTTTTTTTGCCACATCTCCATCTCTTCCTTCCTAGTTCATTTAGTTTCTCTTCCTGTTAATCCATAGTTACCTTATACTATGTCTCCATCATATCTTGACTGTAGCTGGCACAAAGCATTGTACTGTCTGCCTTGTACTCTATACAATATCTCCCCCCCCCCTTGTTTTTGTTTTTCCTCTGTCCTCACAAGAGGTGAGTCCCCCAGATCTTGGGGATCAAAGTGAGATGCCCTTCTTCTTTGTCCTTCTCCAACATTTTCCTCCATTGTCTTCAAGGAAAGAACTGCTGGTTTGATACTCTTCGAGGAAGTAACTAAATGGAAGATAGGATAGTTTAATGCACATTGATGTGTGGCTAGTGACAGTACTAAAAGTTTTACCTCCTGAAGGTATATATTGACCAGCAAACCTTCTCATAGTTTTATGTTTATTTTCTGACATTTAATCTAGCCCCCATAATTGAGATTCACAATTCTTAATTATATATTTACTGTAGTTGATGTCATTTCATCCACAATTTCAGGCCCCAAGCTTTATTTGATGTCTGAGGTGCAATTGCGGTTTGAATAGCAAACAAAAATTTTGCAGATTTTATTTCATTTATTCTATATTTTCAGAACAAAAAACATATATGCATTGCTCCAGTATGACTATATCAGTGTTGCCACAATACCATTATTTAAAATTAAAATACATTTTCATCTGAAGTGCCACGTTGTCGGGCCAACCACAACCTCTCTCTCTCATCATTTGGCCGTCACTCTCTGCTGATATTCATCCCACCTCCAACTGAGGCAGCTTCTTTCGTTAAGGTGGCTTTATATGTCATAATTACAACACAGCATTTAACTTAAATTGTGTTTTATATAGTTTCAAATTACACTGAAGGCTAATTTTATCAAAGATTTAGTGAATCGAAATAAAAATCTGGACAACTCGTTTCTGTTTGCGTGCAAATCATATTCAATAGATATTGATTGAAATGGTGTGATGTCAGGATAAGACTAAAGAGATACATAAACATAATTCTCAATACAAATACCAGAATAAAAGTTGAGCAAAATTTTTGTTTTATGTACAATGGATAATTACATTTTATAATGGACGTACGTATTTTAAATTGAATTTTTTGAAGGAAAACTGTTTCTAAAGTCATTGATGTTTTAATTGTAAGTGAGTAAAACATTGTGAAACTACAAGGGTTGTACCAAAAGTAAGTTTCCCAATGAGCTACAGTCTCAAGGGAAGGTGCTAGGATAAATCTGACAATAGTGCCATGCACAGTGGTTCCCCCACACTCGAGCCCGCCCATCTGCGATTCGCTATGTCACTCAGAGTTGGCTTGGCAGCCATCAGAGCTGGAAGTGTTGATCGCCGCTCCCGCTAAGTGCGAGGTTCGAGCAGTAATCCAGTTTCTCCATGCAAGGAAGTTGCTGCCCATGGAGATTTATCGGCATCTGACTGAAGTTTATGGTGAAGAATGCATGCCCATTCAGCACATCCACAAATGGTGCAGGGCCTTTGCTGAAGGTTGCACAGAAGCTCACCATGAAGAACGGAGTGGAAGATCGCTGGTTTTAGATGTGATTGTCCAGAAGATCAACAGTGAGCTGCTCAAAGAATGGAGGGTCACTGTCTGCGAAATTGTTGAACGCATTCATGAAGCTTCCCATGGCACAATTGAAAGAACTTTAACAGAAACGTTGGGTTGTCTCAAGGTGTGTGCTTACTGGGTCTCCCAGATGCTGACTGACAGACACAAGGAACAGTGTCTTGACTGTGCTCGCAAGTTTCTTCAGCAGTGTGTGTGTGGGGGGGTGGGGGGTGGGGGGGGGGGGACAACAAGGAGAAGTTGTGGGACTCTATTGTCGTGGGAGATGAAACATGGGTGTTTCATTACACCCCGAAACAAAACAACTCTCTCTCTCTCTCTCTCTCTCTCTTCAGTGGTGTCACTCTGGTTCACCGCCACCAAAGAAATTAAAACAAACGCAGTTGGCAGGAAATGTTATGGCGACTGTTTTTTGGAATTGGAAGGGGGTACTCCTCATTGATTTTATGCAACCTGGGACAACAATAAACTCAGACAGGTATTGTGAAACATTGACTAAACTCCGATGTGCAATCCAGAATCGCCAGAGAGTACGTCTGAAGGAGGGAGTAGTGCTTCTTCATGAGAACGCTCTACCTCACATCACTCATCAAACGCGAGCTTTTGAAGGAATTTGGGTGGACTGTTACGCCCCATCCCCTGTACAGTGTGGACTTAGCCACCAGCAATTATCACCTCTTCACCAAGCTAAAGGAACACTTAAGTGGCAAATACTTCAAGAGTGACGATGAAGTCTGAGCAAAGGTCACATGGTCCCTCAGTGGTTTGGAGGGAGACTTCTTCGACTTAGGAACAAAAAAGCTGGAGCACCGTCTTCAAAAGTGCGTTGAAAAAAAATGGAGACTATGTTGAAAAATAGACAAAAGTGTAAGCTTTTCAACAGTGTGTAAATTAATAACAATAAACAATGTTATCTGTTTGTAAAAAAATATGGGAACCTTACTTTTGGTACAACCCTCATAGCCTCACGGAGTGGCCGTGTGGTTAGAGGTGCCATGTCACTGATTCCGTGACCCCTCCTGCTGGAGGTTCGAGTCCTCCCTCGGGCATGGGTGTGTGTGTTGTTCTTAGCATAAGTTAGTTTAAGTAGTGTGTAAGTCGAGGGACCGATGACCTCAGCAGTTTGGTCCCTTAGGAATTCACACACATTTGAACACTTTTTACAACCCTCGTACATAACTGAATTGAGCTATTTTGACCTCGTGCTTTGACCGAGACACGTCAATTGCTTTATAAGATGATTTTCAAGAAGTAACATACCTTGTCCTTAATTAATGCTCAGTGCAGTATGGCAGATGCCAAAAGTCATGTTTTCCTAATTCTTTTGAGTAGTGTAGTTGAAAGTTTGGTAATTTTATTACATCCTATCACAGTTAAACACACAGAAGAATTCCCTTGAAACTTCTTTGTGAACACTGCTACCGTAAATATTGATGAATAATATAGGTCCTTGCTACCGTAAATATTGATGAATAATATAGGTCCTCATGATGTACCTTAATGGGATAAAGAAATATATTGAACGTCAGAGTATGTCCTTTTATGGATGAGTTAAAAGCACATCTTTACATTATGTAAAGGTACTCTTTCAGATCCCTAATTGTTTTTGCCCATGTGATTATGGGTATTGGATCTAGTGTTTATACAGAGAAGAAGGAAAACACGAGCAGAGCAATGTTAAACCAATCAAGACTTTTAAATGACTACTATATACAATATACTGTGTATACTGCAGTCTTGAACGAGCCGTGACTGAAGCCTGAACAACAGGAGACTGACACACTAGAACATGCATTTCTACTATGTAATGGTGCATTGATAACGGACTATAGTGCTAGCCAAAATCTAGATTTTCTAAATAAAACCTGCAAGAAAAGGATGACTGATTGCTGTGCTGTATCATTTGAAAGTCATTGAATGCGCCCACTGTTCCTAATGGAAGGTAACCTGGTACCAACCAAAACTGGTTACTGTGATATCTTGATGCAAGAGAGAGGCGCATAAATTTTTCTTCTGTCTTCTTTTCTTTTGTTCTTACTGAATGTGAATTGAGATGTACTGGTTGTAGCACCAAGATATGTCAGAATTATTCATAGCTTCTTGCTAGATATTAAAAATTAGTAATAGTGTGGCCACTGAAAATTTATTTACACTCGCATATAGTAACTAGTAGTTGTATTGGACACTCTGTGTGAAGCTCCATGGTATTTCTGTGCAGGGAATGCATTTAATGTATGAGAACTTGGCAATGTTGGAAGATTTAAGAACAAGGCATGAAAGTCTTATGAAGGGAATAGCAGAACTTAAAGAGAAAATATATAATTCTAAGGTAAATTTCTGATATAATTATTTTTATATGTATGTGATTCTTCTGTGATATGCTTACATTACTCTTGCCCAAGCAGTTACTATTGATTGTGTTACTTTGATACTGTGTTTTCTGTAAGAGAAAGTGTATCAGATCCCATAATATTAGGTTGGTGCATAGGTTTAGTCTTTGTGTGTTGCATATTGGTATTCCAGTGTCTGTGGTTTTATTTCTGATTGTCTTCTCTGTTTGTAGTCTATTGTTGCTGTATGAGTTCACATATTGTTGTTTGGTCACATTTGGAGGGAGTGAGTGGTGCTGTGGATGATAGAAAATGGAGTGCCATGTGGAGAAATCATAAAATTTCTGACATATTCTTCTGTTTGAGTTCAACAGAAGGGTGACAGCTGTGGAGGCAGCTAGGAAAATTTGCACCATGTATAAGGATAAAGTCATTGGACAGAGCATGGCAAAAAAATGCTTTTCACATTTTGAGGGTGATCATTTTGACATTAGAATTCTCCACATTCAGGAATAACTTTGGGATTTGAAGAAGATTGTTAAGAACTGGCAAATGTGATGAACTGTGATCATTTGACCATCATGCAACATTTGCATGCAACAGGGAAGATTAAATAATTGGGTTTATTCCAACTGCATTTTCTGTGCCAAAATTACAGAAATCAGTGGGTAGTCATATGTGCATCTCTGCTAGCTCATCATCAATTGACTAGTGAACAACACGTCATTTGTATCATGTATGATTACTGGTGACAAGAAATGGTATCTTTATGCTTACATAAAGAAAAGGAAGGACTGGTTGAGCCCAAACAAAGCAGCAGCTCCCTATACAAAGACCTGCGCACATCCACAAAAGATAATGTTATGCATCAGGTGGAACAGTGATGATGTGGAGTACTACAAATTGCTTTCCCAAAGGTGTAACCATAATTACTGACATTTTTTGTTAACAACTGAGACATCTTGCCACCGTAGTCCAAGACCAACAACCAGGAAGACTGTGAAGTGATGTTACTCAACAATAAGTGTGCCTGCATTCTGCTAGACTGACAAAAAAACACTATACTGAATTGAGTTGGGAAGTCATTCCACATCAACACTATTCATCCGATCTTGCTCTCAGGTTTTCACCTTTTCTGCTCTATCAAACAACCTTCTAGGAACTTCCTGTCCACATGAAAATGTACTACAAACATGGCTCAATGAGTTCTTTGCCTCAGAACCACATGATTTTTGGAGTCGTGGAATTGAAAAATTACTCCAGCATTGGCAGACTGTAGTAAATAGTGAAGGAGAATATATTATTGATGACTAGAGCCTCTATTGTGTGTATCAGTTGTGTTTTTTAAACTTATGGAAAAATGCTATGAACTTATGCACCAACCCAATAATCTATACATTCACCATTAATGGTGTGTGATCAGAGCAACACAGCTGTAGATAATAAATTAATAAATCCGTGTAAAACCAGCAATGGAATATAGTTCTTATCAGCAGCCATTCATTGAATAGAATAGGTCTTTAGCAGCAGGGAGACATGGAGGAAAGGACAGTGAGCTACAGTGATAGGTCTAAACAAGGACTTTATTTGGAAACTTATGAAGTTATTGCCCTTTCTGTGTACCTTTCACCTGCTAAGCATCTCTGCTATTTAATGGTGCATACATGGTTATTATTGTCATCATATTATGTAATTATGACTAAAATAAAAAAAAGATGTGCTGATGGTAAAAAATATTCAACAACCCCCCCCCCCCCCCCCCCCCCCCCCCCCCCCACACACACACACACACTCACACTCACACTGAATGACTTCAGTGCATTATTGTTTTTATGCATCAGTACAGGCATTGGCTCACATTCTTGGTGATGTGCTGGATAACAACTGCAAACTAAGCAAAATAGTTTGATTTATGTAATCTGGATGCAGATTCTCATATATCATTTTGCCACAAAAAGTAGTTTCTGCATTTTTTTTATCTTTATGATAGTGAAATTACTTTTGAAAAATAAGAACATTCCTGCTTTTTTTCTTTCTTTCAAGAATGAAGTGACTGTGAAAGTTGAAGCTGTTCTGGCACGCACGCCTCTCAAAATTCGCCCAAGGAAGACTCCAACCAATATTGACTCGGATGATCCAACATGCCAGGCCTTGCCCCCACCAATTACTCCACAGGTTTAGTATTTCGTTTTGTCATTTTCATTTAGTGATTGCATACACTGTTCAGTCATTTCTTTCAATGTTTAATATGCCCATTCTGATTTGCAGGTTATTGCTCTAAAAACTGAGCTTCCAAAGAAAACCGATGAAACACAGTGTTTAACTGATAAGAAATCACCAATTCAAGAAGCAGAGTTGTTTTTAACAGATTCTATTCCTGCTTCTACATCTTATGACTACCTTTCTTCACCTTCTCCAGGGTTTGGGTTTTCTGATGGCCTCAATGGACTGGCAACACCAGATGAGATCTTTGCCGCCCAGGAGAGTTTGAGTTTTGTCCAAGGATTAGCATCAGTTAATTATGACATTGATATTTCAGATCTCAGTACAGAAAATAGCTGTGCTGATGATCCTATTTCACGCACTTCTCCTAAAGCTGATGTGACTTTACCTATTGAAACAAAACCTATTGACGAATCAGCTTCGTCACTCTTAGACAGCACTGAATCTCCGACTGGGGGCCTACTTCCTTCTCCGATAAAACCGGTGTTAACAGCAGAGTATCATGGCTTCTCCTCACAAGGACCACAAATACCAAGCATACCATGTGATACAGGAGATACGATGGTAGTACTTCCAGAACCACAGTCATTAGCAGCCTCTAATACTGCCAGAGAAGTATTGAGTCCTGTGAGAAATGACAGGTATGGCTCACATAATTCAAGCCAGGTGACTTCTAGTAGCAGGCAGAATTCTAGTCAAGTAGAAGAAACTTTAGTAAAGGCACTAAGTGAAGTAATGAACACTTTTGATAAACTCTTTTGATAAGTTACATGTGTTTGTGTATATTTTGCATCACAATTTCTTTCCTTAAAGTACAAAATATTCAGGATATGGTTCAGAATTTACTTTTGATTTTATAAATAATGTACGTTTTATAACTAGAATCCACACATTTGAAAGACTGCAGTTGTCAGTTGTGAACTGCTATTTGAAATTCGTTTTTATTTAAATATGTGATTTTATCAAGGTAATTAGTAGTATTTTGTTTGTAAAATACAAACATTAATTGGTGTTCCACACAAATTGTTCATAACATTACTAAAATTATCCTGACATTAGTTGAATTCTTGATTAGCGGTTGGCAAGTCTTGATAGAAGAACAAAAAGAAACACTCTTTTCACATTGAAAATGTAAGTGAAGTGTTTACTTTTGTTCTTGAAATCATAATGGTTAATGATATGTCACTCACTGCATAAAAAAAACTTCAGTTGTTGGGTCAGTGGAAATCTAAGAAAATAAACTCCACATGTTAGACGGTTGTGATAAGACTGATCTGTAGTATGCAACCATTCCTGAAGGATGTATTTGCATTGTACAGAAAATGAATTACTTTACAGAACTCATTGGTCTGCTTAGATCAGTGAAAAATAGTTTGAGTGTTCTTTATCCACATTATAGTTAGACTCTTTATTTGAATTTTATCCCATTTACAGTATTCGTTATTGATAGTAGACACTCTTCATGACAGCATCAACATATGAAATAACTCCACAATTTTTAATGAGGTTTCTGATCATTATTAGAGACTGCACCATAAGCAGGATGAATGTATTGAGGAGTATTTGGAGTTTGTTGTAACTGACATCAATAATTTTTTTTTCATTTCCTTCCTTCCTTTTTTAATTCCTTGTGTTTTACGAATATATATCTAACACCAGTGGTGATACTTCTGTATGCAGTTACACCAATACCAGAGTTACTATCTTTGCATATTAATTCTGTTGTACATTTCAGCTGTATTCATCATTGCTCACTTACTTTAATATGTATTGATATAGAGACATCTGATGTATAAAGACTTGTAACAATGACAATGTAAAATGTTATATGTTTATTTCAAACTGTGATCATGTTAAATATATTTAAGTAAATGCCTGAAAATCAGTTTGCATTATTTGACATCAGAAGCTTTTATGACATGAAAAGTCTACACATATCTGTCAGAAATAGTTCATACGCATAACAACACAGCCAAGATAAAAATTAAAAATGTCTGTTTTTGTCCGTGAGAACTAATGTTATAACAGTAAGAATTGAGTAAGAATTGCTGACTTTGGGGTGGGTTGGATGGGGGGGGGGGGGGGGGGGGGCAGTGGAGGGAGGGAATTAATTTTTTTTTGGTCAAGAACAGTTGCTTGACATATTTCATCAATTAGATGTTCCCCACACTGACGCAATTCCTTGGTGAGTGAAATTTGCCATGGTGCACCATGGCGGTGGTGGGGTTGTCCCTCAGTGCAGCGAAATTTGCCACAGGGGCTTGCCATAGCCAAATGTTCACTACAGTGAATCACAATCGTATGTCATCTCTCAAAAGCCAGACTTTTCTGCTGCATTGAATAACAGTATTTTTTTTCACAAATAGTGCAAATAAAAACTGCACTAAAAACAGAAAAATTGAATCCTGTATTCTAAAATGAAATCAGTTTCTGTTTATTATGTTCAGTTTTCTTGTGACACATTACCCCCATCTGTGAAAATCTTGGAAAAATTGTGCATTCATCATTCTGATGGCACTTAATTTCAATATTCTGCATTTGGTAACTGTTAGAAAACAATAACTTTATGTACTAAGAATTTTTGTATGTGATCCTTGGTTCAGAAATTGTCTCCAGGTAATGGTGGCTGTTTAGTAACATTCTTGATCTGTCTGGCTTAATTGCCTTGTGCCTCTGTATGTAAATAGTTCAGCTAACACTAACACAGGAGCACACACCTGCACACACACTCCCCCCCCCCCCCCCCCTCTCTCTATCTCAACAAAGCTCCCTGAGTTGGCGGTCATATGTGCGTAAAGTGTGATTTGCTTGTGTGAGTGAATGGCATGTGTTTCTTTTTTGGATGTAGGCTGTAACTGAAAGCTAATATGTAAATGTCTTTTAATTGTGCCTGTCTGCAACTTTCATGTCATCTTGACAGTAAGTAGCAATCAATCTTTTCCTTACATTGTTGATATTCCAGCCTGGAGTTTTCTTTCTTATATAGAGCTAACTTTTAGACAAAAACCTAATCATTTTGTTAAGAAACACCACGGCTTCATTTGGGTGCAAGGTTGGTGACCAGGAGAGGAGACAGTATCCCAGTGTTTACTGTTACACATTTGTTGCCATACTGAAAGACTGGTTGAAAAAATTATGTCTTCTGAATTTTGCTGTTTCCATAATGTGGATAGAACCAATGGATCATACAACATATTTTTATTTTCATCTCACAAAAATAGAATCACCTCAAAAACAAAACATAATTTGTGTAATATCCCAATTCCCCAACTTCAATAAGGGATGTTTAAGAATCGAAGTCTCTTGTGTAAAACAGCTTTAGATGAGTTAATGTTGTGTTATTTGGCATCAAGCATGTAAGCAAGAAAAAGTTCAGAAAAGGTTTGAAATTTTATACACAGTTTGCTGGAAGTTGCTATGTGGTTTCATTCTCAAATACTGGGTGAATATAGCCCAGGCATTTATGAATATCATGAGTTACATTGCTTCAAGATATAATACTTGTCTTACTGTGTTAATCCTGTAACCTAAAATTACACTACTTAGTGAGTAAGCGTGTAACATAAGATTATAATCCTTAGTAGATTTTAAATTTTTAAATTTTGTCAGTAAATGAAGAATTGACATGGAAAAGGATATAAGTGCCAAAAAGTAAATTTTTCAGGAGAAAGGAAAAAGTGTTACTGGTACTATATGTAAAAAAACGGTTTGTATGTTTTGTATGTAAAAGTGGCATTGTTCGGTGTTTTGAATTATTCTCAGTAATTAAATTATCAAATATTTATATAAAGCATTGTTATCTACAGCAGTACAGAATTTGTAGGAATCGATTGCCTTGTTGAACTTGTTATATTTTGAGACAAAGTAATCCAGCACGGCCAATAAATCTTTTTTATTGCCATCACCGATTGCCATGTTTACCGCATATTATGGTCATGTGACGTACATAGTAAAATCACATGTTGTTTGCGCACTTGTGCTGTGTAAGCCGCATTGTGTAGTGTACAGGCGACGGATCGGCTAGCTGTGTAGTTTATGGTGTTAACTGTGTTCGTGCAAGCTCTGCTTTCAATGCCACATGTCTACAGTAATGAGGAATGTGCAGATATGGTGTATGTTTATGGGTTCTGTGACAGTAGTGCTACCGCTGCAAGAGAAGAATATCACACGCGCTTTCTGACTCAATGATTACCTGACCGCAGTGTGTTTACCAAAGTGTTTATCACTTTGGGTGCAACAGGCTCTCTTCCAATATGACATTTTTCATCTGAGCCTGCATGCCAACAAACTTTGCAAGAACAGGAAGAAATTTTCGCAAGTGTTGAGCAAAATCCCAGTACAAGCATACGAAGAATGTCCCTGCAAATGAATGTCCCACAGACACATGTATGGGAAACATTACATGCGGAAAACCTGTATCCATTTCATATACAGCATGTCCAAAATCTCCACGTTGGCGACAATGCCCAGCGACTTCAATTCAGTCACTGGGTAATTGAGAATAGTCATTTGCTGCCATACATACTATTCACTGATGAAGCCCAGTTCTCATGACGTGGAATAAACAACACACGCAATAATCATCTATGGTCATGGGAAAACACACACAGTTCAGTGGATAGCAATTTCCAAGTTCGTTTAGCCATAAATGTTTGGTGCAGCATGATCGGCAACCTTTTGATAGGTCCATTTATTATCAGTCAGCGATTGACAGGAGAGGTACCTGCATTTTTTGTAACATTCATTTGTGGAACTATTGGAAGACACTCCTTTAGCCAAGTGAACTGGAACGTACTTGCAACATGGTGGTGACCCTACATATGTTACCTTACGTGTGAGGGACCATCTCAACCGCACCTATCCTATTCGCTGGATTGGCCATGGTGGTGCTATTAACTGGCCTCAAAGATCACCTGACCTTACACCTTTAGATTTCTGTTGTGGGGTTGGATGAAATCAGAGGTGCACAAAGTGAAGGTAAATACACAAGATGAACTGCTTCGTTGCATCTTGGACGCTGCTGACTTGATTAGGAACCAACCACAGGCAATTGAACAAGAAACACAACACATGTTATCACTAGAGCACAAAAGTGCATTGGCATTCACGGTGGGATATTCGAACCTGTTCTGTGAACTGTACAACATCTGTACGGTAAGTGTTAAAGCCATTTGTAAAAGACATGGTATGTCTTTTTGAACTGAATACATGTAACATGCATGTTGTAATGCATTCTGTACTAAATGCAAAGTAAATAAACATTATGTAAAAATGTCTAACATAACTGTACTTCTCTGTAACATTGTTTTCAAGAAAATCATGTTATGGCCCACTTGTATTGCGTATACATTCACATTGTGCACATCAATTTTGCAGAATTAAAGTTTCTTTCAATATCCATATCTCCCTAATGAAGCATTTGCCAACCTATGTTCATATAATATTTTTTGTTGAAAATTACTTACACTGTTACTGTGTAAAATATTGACCTTCCTCCCAAACACCGTCCGCAGCTCGTGGTTGTGCGGTAGCGTTCTCACTTCCCACGCACGGGTTCCCGGGTTCGATTCCCGGCGGGGTCAGGGATTTTCTCTGCCGCGTGATGACTGGGTGTTGTGTGGTGTCCTTAGGTTAGTTAGGTTTAAGCAGTTCTAAGTTCTAGGGGACTGATGACCATAGATGTTAAGTCCCATAGTGCTCAGAGCCATTTTGAACCTCCCAAACACCCTGTGTGTACGTCTCATTTATCTTGACCACCCTACATAACTGTTTGTCCTGTTGCAAATTACAAAATGTTTCAAGCAAATGTTCTTTAGCTGTCAGGGGAACATCAATTAGCATGAATACCTTCGTTGTAGCTTTGTTTTTTACAAAGATGTTAACAGTAGTATGACTTTTTTAAATGGCACCCTGTATTTTTTATTTGGTAATTCATTTCCTCTCCTAAAGACCTATTCAAAAATGTATCATAGTGTACCATTCACTGAAACTCACTGCTATTAATTAAATAACACAAGATTGACTTTGAGTCTGGGATCACAAACTTGTCCACTTGCTGGAGTTGTCAGGAAACAAATGAAAACCAAGTAAAACTTTGACTCTCCTGTACCATTGCCCAGGAGTAGAACATTTGATGGTGATCAAAGTGGTGACCCTGGACACTGATACACTGGTGCACTCGTTAAATGAAAGAATTATTTAATGCTTCCAGTGTTGCCTGCTGAAGAGAATTACAAGCAAGCACAATACGTTGATGCATGTCCTCTGGAGTTGTTGGAATATCACGATAGACAATGTCTTTAATGCATCCCCAAAGAAAAACGTTCAGAGGATTTAAATCAGGAGACCTAGCAGGCCAAATAACTGTTCCTCCTCGACCAATCCATCTGGCAGGATACCTTCAGTTCAGAACACAACATGCACACAAGGCATATTGTGTTGGACATCCATCGTATTGATACCACATAAGCGTTCTGGTTCTTAGTGGCACTTCATCCAGAAGATGAGGAAGAATTTGTCTGAGGAAGTTGGTATACACAGTACTGTTTAGACTATCATTGATGAAATAAGGGCCAATAATTGTAATACAAGCATCCCTCACCAGATATTAACTCTTCATTGATGCTGATGTTC
Organism: Schistocerca serialis cubense; assembly: GCF_023864345.2. Classification (NCBI taxonomy): domain Eukaryota; kingdom Metazoa; phylum Arthropoda; class Insecta; order Orthoptera; family Acrididae; genus Schistocerca; species Schistocerca serialis. The sequence continues at coordinate 251,944,159 of NC_064638.1, read as the reverse complement.
CACCTGTCTAAGCCATCATGGGTTGTCGCTGGACCAATAATGCATATTCCTTGTATTCACCTGTCCTTTGTTTGAGAAGGAACATTCATCGGTAAATAGAACATTGGAGAAGTAGTTCGAGTTGGCAAGGATTTGCTGCCGTGCCCGCTGACAGAACTGTACACGATTCTGGAAATCATTCCCATGCAATTCTTGATGTAGGTGTACATGGTAAGGATGGAACTGGTGATCTGTAAGAATACGATGTACACTGGTTTTAGGAACACCAATCTCGTGTTCAAGCTGTTGTGTACTCACACGTGGATTCATAGCAACGGAAGTGAGAACAGTAACTTTGGCAGCTTCGCCTGTGAGAGCGCTACGATGATTGCATTGTCATGGGTTGAAACGTCCTGTTTCCTGAAGCATTGCAACAAGACAAGAAAACATCTGTTGGGAATGTGGGTTCTTGTCAGGATATCACTCTCTGTACAGTTCCACTGCCTGCGTAGCATTTTGTCTACCTTCAACAACAACAACAACAAATGAAATGTTATGTCGATTCATTTTGTAGGAAGTACAGTTTTTACTGTATGCCTACTGTACACAACAGTATTTAAAAGGACTGAACTATTTACTAAACATACCCGTACATGAACTATTTACTAAACATACCCGTACATAAAGAAACAGTATTGCAATTACTGTTTTTACCTACTCACACAACTCTTCAACTGACAATGGTCCTCTGTCAACGTCAGCACCTGGATGTGTTCCATTACCCTGAGTATGTGCTCTAAGCGCTTGGAGCGTCAATGTCAATGTTGTGTTATGTAATTAATAATGTTGTGTTTCAGTGAATGGTACACTGTGATACATTTTTGAATAGGTCTTTAGGAGAGGAAATAAATTACAGAATAAAAAATACAGGGTGCCATTTAGAAATGTCATACTGCTGTTCATATCTTTGTAAAGAACAAAGCTACAATGAAGGCAATCGTGCTGATTGATGTCCCCCTGACGGCTAAAGAACATTTGCTTGAAACATTTTGTAGTTTGCATCTGGACAAACAGTTATTTAGGGTAGTCAAGATAAATGGGACACCCTGTACACGCGACTGAAACTACAGTTTTCAATTAAAACTCTACAAATGGGCCACTTACATTCAAAATATCATGATGATTATGACTAATATTGGAAAAAAAACTAGCCCAACATCAAGAATACAAAAATGTGAAATTATCAATTTTTCAACCAAAACGTTTCCTCAAAATCGTTTGAGAGAGGTTGGTGTCTCCTGTGCACATCAGCAATACATGCGCCATGCAGCAGCAGTGGCATGACAGAAAATGTAGTGTGCAGCGATCAGATGGCAGCAAAAGCAGCAGTGCTGTGACGCCATGCGGTAGACAATCATATCAGTACAAGTACTCCCATTAGAAGCCATATGTCCCAAAATTCATGTGTGATTTTAAATGCTGTGGTGGTTGTGGCACTTTTTCTGTCCCATCAGTGTGGTGAACCATCAGATCACCAAAGTTAATGGCTGTTGGGCTCTGCTAGCACGTGGATGGGTGACGGGAAGGGTCTGTTGAGAAATGCTGGCATGCAGGGCGCACTCAGCTCTTGCGAGGCCAGTTGAGGAGCTGCTTGATTGAGAAGTAGCGGCACTGGTCACAAAAACTGACAGCAGCCGGGAGAACAGGTTGCTGATCACATCTCCCTCCATATGTAGATCCAGTGATGCCTACTGGCTGAAGGTGACCTGGCAGTTGGTCAGTACTGTTGGGCCATTTGAGGCCTGCTCGGGCAGAATGTTTAACCGGAACGTGGAGGCGCTTTATACAGGTAATATGAGTGATTTTGTATTAAAATGTTACAGGGTAATGTAGCATTAGCAGTTCATATGTGCAAGTTCAGACATGGTCATCAATATTTGTAAACCCACGAAGTTGTTCAGTCTTTGTATAGTTTAGTTAGTATCTATTTTGGTTAAGAATTGGACCTCATACTGCTGCTGACAGATCAGTGATCTGATCGGTGATGAGCAAAACATGCAATATCAAGTCATTTGACAGCAGCCAGATTAAGGGTGTTCATCCCATGTGACCCTTCATCTCTGATGTCTTTCAGGCATTGCACTTTTCATATTCCACTGTGTCAAGGGTATACAGTGAATGCCTTTATTCAAGAAAACTGTCACCTCTAGTGAAGTGATGTGAACAACAGTCTACTGTCCATCACAGATGCAGAAAGTGTATGGTTGACAGTACAGCAAGTAATTTTCTATTACTGGATGATGACCACAGCTAGTGATGTGCAGCTATTTTGTCCAGAGCTACCTTCTCACAATGAGGCACAGGAAGTCAGTGCCACTTAACCTTTACCTCTGCTCAGTATGGGGTCCACTGGATGCTCCAGACAAGAGATATCATCACTTCGATGGATGGATTATAATACATGTTGTACAAGCAGATGACAGATTATAAATGTATTGAAAATCATGCAGCGATGGATCCTGCTTACCATTAGGAATGGAGAGATTGTTGTGTGAGGAATATTGTAAACAAAATTAACTGGGAGCCGTGATAGGTCTGTCATCATGTTGAACCAATGAAAGTCACAAACAGGAATTTGCTGTTTAGTCATGTTCATCTGTTTGTTTGCCTACAGCATACTGCACATATGATGCATGCCTTCAACAAGAAAATTCACCACTCAGTCATTGTCAAACTATGACAGAGAGGTTCAAGCAACAATCCACAAACATAAGGATTCTTGTACGGTCCCTCAGCTCACCTGATTGTAATCCTGTTGAGTATATCTTGGGTGTCACTGAGCATTTGTCCCAGTTCCTAGTACTAAATGTTACTATGTAGGTATCTTTAATTTACTTGTCCATGAGTAAGTGACCAGCTATACTCTATTCAAGCTGAAGATACTGCCTGCATTCTCCCATAGTCAAAATTGTTTCATAAAGTATATCACTTCAAAAATAAAATGAGAGTGGCTCTTAGTGGCCACCAATGTTAGAAAATGTAACCTAGGCTAGACAAAGTCAAGATAAAAATTATTTATGTGTCTCGTATTGTTTGAAAAAATAACCATTGAACTGAAAAACATTTGGCTGTGATTTTTGCCTATAGAGAAGAATGTACTATTTGGGAACTATAGCTTGGGATGTAGAATCCCCAGTTCTGATTGGTACCGGTCGAAAGATTTCATGCCCATAGTGATTTGCAGATGTTTGTTGCCACATGTTTTGCATATTATTAGCTGCTGTTGACTGCATTGTGTGATTTGACATTGTGTTGTGTATTTTTGTGCTGTTTTGATTGTGATTTTTTTCAAAAAGAGTGATGTGGTGGCTGCTGACTCATCACAGGAGTTATCTTCTTCTCCAGTTATGAAAAGGAAACTGGTTGTTAGGAGCAGGTCAGAAAATAATGTCGAATACAGTGAAGTGCTGTGGTGCTGAGAAAGTACACAAAGAACTGGTACATCCAGTTGCACAGTCTTCCCTCAGAACTGCAACATACTCCAGCAAGTGTAGAATTACTGTAATTAAAGTTTTTGCCAGGAATCATCCAGACATACCCCAGGAACACCTGACAAGAAAAGGTTAACCATAATTGTAATTCTAATAGAGAGTAACTCAAAACAACATCACACTTCGTCCTTATTACTTTCAAATATGTACTCGATTACTGGCAGAGTATTTTGTACAGAGTGTCAATGAATACAGTGATGACTAATAATCCATTTTTAATCCATTTAGGAAAAGATTGTGTTGAGGGACATTGAATAAATTGTTGGTGAATCCAGCAATTGCTGTCAATAGGGACGTAATAGATGAGTTCTACACCATGCGAAAGATTGTGCCTAGTGTACAAAAACTGCTATTTCTTTCATAGAAAATTAACTAGAGATGGAGTAGTATCTCTGATGGAGTAGTACCTCCAATGGAGTAGTATCTCCCTGAGAAAAGTGTTGAACTTTATTGGTTTTGTACAGAGAAAGCTGACACACAAATATTTTGTTTCGGTGAATAGGGGATGAGCAGGTTAATGTGTATCAGGTGTTGGCAAAACAAAGATACTGTGGTTATTATTGTGTGGGGAAGTGTCTAGAAAACTAACAGTTGGAATTGTGAGTCGTAAAAAGGGATTTTGTCAGGCAAGCACAACTAAAGTTCGTGGCCATATCAACCCAGTGAGACTATCAGTGTCAGATGAATTCTGCTCATTTTGAAAAATGGTACAAGTATCTTGTGTTCCCAAATCTTTCTTCTCAGTCTGAAATAATCATGGACCTCTTATCACAACAGGCAGGCCAACAAACTGCCCATAGGATTGGGTGGGAAACTATCTGATAGTGTGAAATGATAATTAAATCAAGACCCTACGCTGCCGACAGGTGTTGATATACATCAAAGGGGACAGTTGAAAATGTATGCCTTGACTAGGACTCAAACCCGGGCTTTCCAGCTTACATGGCAGACGTTCTATCCATCTGAGCTACCGAGGGCACAGAGGATAGTGCGACTGCAGGGATTTATCCCTTGCACACTCCCCATGAGACCCACATTCCCAACATAATGTCCATACACTACATTTCGTAGTGCCCCTGCCCATTAAGCAGGAGATCCCAGGTTCGAGTCCCGGTCGGGGCACACATTTTCAGCTGTCCCTGTTGATATCAATGCCTGTCGGCAACGCAGGGTCTTGATTTAATTATCATTTCATTCTAGAGTGCTGCATGGTCACCAATGGTATCTGATAGAGTGGCTGCTAAAGAGAGTATCTGATGTCTTGAGAGCGTGTCAAAGGAAGCTCTATACTCCGTGAATCAGGAGAATAGGTCAGCTGCAAACTTATATACACCTGGCATATTGGCCACAAGCTATTGTGACTTTAATGCATTAGAGTTAATGTGGGCAAAAATGAAGACATTAGGTAATGGTATCACAGGTGACACATCATCTGAAACTAAGTTGAATCTTGCAGATATTTCCTTTCAGGCTATTATTGAGCATGACTGAAAAGATTACTACAGAAAGGTACAAACAGCTTGAGGAGAAGCAATGAAGGCATGACAGTGTAATGAAAACAGCCATTGATAATCCATTGTCAATATGAACACTTCAGATACCAGTGATGAGTCTGAGTACATGTTTGCAATAATTGTGATGGTTATTTTCTCTGTTGTAATTAGTGTAGTATCTTTCCTTCATGGTTCAAGATTTTAGTAAAAGTTCAAATGTTAATTTAAAGATATTTTAAGGAGTAAAGCTTCACATTAGTAATCATTTACCAGCAATAAAGAGTATTTAATAGTCAGGTTCAACACATACTTTCACTCATAGTCGAATGTTTTGATTTACTGTATAATTCAAGCAAGCAGTTTTGTTGTGTTGAAAGCAAAGTGTATAAATCACACACTATTGTAATCTAGTTCTCTCTAATGAAATAAATTTCTTTTTGAGGTTAGTTCGATTGTGACAAGATGTTGCTACACTGGTGATAAACTGCAGTTGGCAGGCATAATTACATACACACAGCTTTGTTATAGACCTCTCCCAGTAAAGTTTCTGGTCATGTGCAACTCGTGAGTAAGAGCGTTTAAATAAATTCATGATAGTTTAAACATTCTTAATCTTGCATAAAAAATATCCAGTAGCAACATTAATAGACAGCACCTGTGCCCTAACAGAGATGTAATTTACCCACCTACACAATCTTGTGAAGGCTATTGACAATATTATGAAAAGGATAACTACTACTCATCGTGTAGCACAGATGATGACTCACAGATAGGCACAACAGAAAGACTGTCAAACAAGTAAGCGACAGCCAAAAAGGCCATCGGGATCACGTGCGCCCCCCCTGCCCCCCCCGCCCCCCCACACACACACACAAACACATATGGAAATACAACTCACACATGCATGACCACAGTTTCTGATGATTGCTGAGGCGAAGCTTTGAGCTGCAGCGCATGGTGGGAGAAGCAGTCTGGATGTTGGGGGGGGGGGGGGGGTAAGGAGGCATTTGGGGCGGGGATGGGGTGGGTTAGTGCAGGGTAGGGCTGGGGGGCAGTAAAGAGCTGCTTGTGGGAGCTCACTGGGATGAGGTGGAGGGGGGGTAGGGCAGCTAGGTGCAGTCAGAAGGTTAGACAGAGGGAGAGAAGTGTAGATTGTGGGTGCATTGGTGGAATAGAGGGCTGTGTAGTGCTGGAATGGGAAAAGGGAAGGGGTTAGGTTGGTAAAGGATAATGAGTAACAAAGGTTGAGGTCAGGAGGGTTATGGGAATATATATAAATTGCAGAGAGAGTTCAATCCTGCACTATTCAAAAAAATTGGTGTTGGTTGGAAGGATACAGATTGTTCAGGCTGTGAAGCAGGCATTGAAATGAAGAATGTCATGTTGGGCAGCCTGCTCAGCAACTGGGTGGTACATGTGTGTCTTGAACACGGTTTGTCAATGGCTATTCATGTAGACAGATAGCTTGTTGGTTGTCATACCCACACAGAATGCAACACATGGGTGTAGCTTAGCTTGTAGATCATGTGACCGGTTTCACAGGGAGCCCTGCCTTTGATAGGGTAGGTGATACTTGACTGGACTGGAGTAGGTGGTGGTGGGAGGACATATGGGACAATGGTCTGCATGTGATGTCCAGGGAGGGGATAACTAAGCTAGCAGCTCTTGGAAAAAATGGTGGTGGTGGTGAGTACTCAGTGTGATGATGAGCAGGGAATGTATGATTAGACGCGATTTTGATAAAAGTAATTGTATTTTGTTAGAAATTCGAGTGGTAGATATGACAAAGATTTTCTCCCTCATAACTAGCGTAGTAGAATTCAAGAGTTTAATATAAGTTCAAATGTAATGTGTGTTAATTTTGTTTTTTACACAAATATATATGTCTGTGTATGTTTGCTGTGTTAAAATGTAGGATTAAATGTAAAGCTCTTGTGTAAATATCATGTGTAAGTAGAAACTACTGTAGCCTGTATAAGGTTATGGTCTATAGTGTGGCTGGTGGTTGGAGTACTGTAAGGGATCTTTAACTGAATATCTTAATTTGCCTCTGTGTATCAGATATAAGTAAATCAACACTCATCAAAATAATGATTAAGGAGTTCATGTGACTACAAAATTAGTCAAAGACATGAATGAACTCAAATTATTACACATGTACATAGTTGAATTCACAATAAACAGATGGAACGAACATTAAGAATGAGTGGAACAATGCCTTGGCAATGTGATTAAAGTGAATTTGTATCTGGACAAAACTTTTACATTTATGGGCATCATAACCTGATTGCTAAAGTTCAGTGCATAGAGATAGAAGGATATGTATATGCATCTATTTCTGGATTTGAAAACATGTTTAACCCCTTACTGCCATCATGTCTTCATAATGAACATTATTACAAATGATGTACCTTTCCGTACAGTTTGCCTCGCTGTTGCAGGTCTATCTCACCATACTAATAATCATCAAGTGCTGACTGACGTGGCTAAAAAATCAGTCATTGGCTTGGTACCAACAACTCCTCTCTGTCTGCACCTGAGTTCCACTCAGCTGGATGAGAGCCTCTCGTCCCAGATGAGCCTGGAGAAGTCACCTAGAAGTGAAACATGCCTGTCAAGTTGCTGAAGAAAGAAGCTTGTTCTCTGCATTTTTTGGCATTGTGTAATTTGTGATTGGCTGAATACTAAGGCTTTTGAGTGCCAATTAACGAGAAGTTATCTTACAAGATACTGATCTCCCTCCCTTACTCATGTTTCAGGTAGTTAACCAGTTAACAAAATTGCTAGCCTTGGTGCTACAAAATGTATCTGAATTTCTCACTCTCTATGCCTACTGTCACATATTGTCTAGTACCACAAGATCTTCAATAACACAGTCATACTCCTTACTCCCATTTATAAATTATTTACATGAATCAGTGGTAGCTGTTTTTGTGTTTCTGTAACGATTTGGGTTTGGTGGCACCTGGCCAAGGTGTTGGCATCTCATGATCTTCAAAGATGCCCTAAACTTTCTAAGATGTTTTAATAAAAGCCTATGTTTATTTTTGGTGACTTTGGACTGCCCACAGTTTCTCTCCACAATGGTGGTTCTTCTGACACACTGACATTAAGCAGCATGCATCTCGTGAGCATGCTGGTTGTGAGAAACAGTCTCTGTTGTCCTGTACATCCTGAAAATGTAATCAGCAGTGTTTGACTTTGGGTGGTCAGCACCATGTTGTTTCCTTTCAAAATGCAGCCCAGCTCGACATTATGCCTGACTAGCATTTGCCTCCACATGGGGGTGAGTGGCAGTTTATGAATGAGGGTGAGGGACTGACTCCCTTCAGTTTATGACCCTACTATGCATCCCTTGTATGCAGAGCACAACTTGCTTTGACAGTGGCTTCTCATTTAGTTATGCATGCTATTCAACGTATGGAATCATAGTCTAATTATTGAAGTATTGTCAGTCACTGGTACTGATTCACATTTTATTGTTTGGTGGTGATGAATTTATTCTGATTAGTTTTGACTCTGTCTCTCACAGATTTTACACAAGTTATAGGACAGTTTGGTGAAAACAGTCATGTAACACCTGGTAGGATAACACCGTATCTCTGTTGTTAAAAAACTGGAACTCAAGGCGAGAGGTGCACGGTGGTCCGTGTCACATTTGTGGAAGCTGACAATCAGCAATTTTGGGGTGAAGAAGCTTATTTCCAGTCAAATCTGGACAGCAACCAGCAGGATGACATTAGATGGAGAAACAATTTTAAGAGGCAAGTATACTGAAACACATCTTCAAAGACTATCATAAGAGTAATGAAAAATCTTCCAGAGACTAGTTATAACATCGTTATTGCAACAGTTTTGTAATGGAGAAGAGAGAAGATGGAAGAGCTGAAGGTTGAAGATCAGAACAACAAAGATTTAGTACAAAGATATGCAGAAGACTACAAGAGAGTGAAGATTTCAGACATCAGAATAGACTAAGAATCGTGGTTAGATTTCATCACAGAAATGCGAGTATATGGTGCAGTAACAGTGGCTGTGAATAGAGTAAGTAGGTTCTTTTATATTGACTGCGAGAAGTGGAGAGACAGTGAGCTACAGCAGGAATGCAGACAATACGATAGAGACCGAGTATTATGTGAGCTTTGTGTTATTGAAAACAGACTTTGATCATTGCTGCATTTGTTAATTATTTTAAAAGTGAGATCCACAGTAAATGTTGATTGAAAAGTGTAAGTTTTAAAATAAATTGGCATCGTGCTACTCAAATAAATTGTGATATCAGTGTCCATTGTTAAACTATGAAAGTGTATGTGTATATACTAACCTTTCAGATTGCTTCAAAAAATCCCATCTAAAGTGTATTAAAGAGTTCCAGAGGTTGGGCAGAGTCAAAAAACTACAGTTTGAGTAATTAACACTTTTAGCTAATTTTGATTATTACAAAATTAATCATTACCACATTGGCAACTCGCTCTATCTTTCAGCAGAGCTGGTGACTGTGAAACGTCACTGCTGCTTACTGAAACAAAATATCAGCTGTGCAATATTAATACCTTCAGATGCATGTATTAGTTTTTATTTATTTACTTTCCAGTGGTACAATTCACCACCTTCAGATCCCTAAGTACAGCAAACACATCATTCTCTATACTACACAAAAAACAAAATCATGGTATCTGTATTTACTTTTTTAAATGAGGAAATATTACAGTATTAAAATAGTAAGACATCAATTGCAGAAAGTGTCTCCACTGCATTGTAATAATTATAATGGCTAAGGACGACGGCAGAGGTGAACTCAACACAGTCAGCATTATGGAGAACCCATCTGAGCAGGCGTCCATAGGAGCAATGCTGGGGGAGGGATAGGAAGATTGGGAGGTGGTCACTACCACACAGGTCAATGAGGACTCTCCAGTGGATATGTGATAGAAGACCAGAGCTGCAAAAGGAGAGATCAATGGCTGAATATGTTCTGTGTGCCATGCTGAAGTGTGTGGGGGCGCCAGAGTTTAAGAGCCAAAGATTGAGCTGTGCTCGTGACGTTTTGATATTTTTACCATGGCCAGTGATCATTGTACGACCCAACAAAGGTTATGTGCGTTGCAGTTTCCCAAGACCGAGAAGGGGAGGGGGGAGGGGGGGAGCTGAGAAAGTAAGGAAAGTACATGGGACACGAAATCATTTGGGGGAATAAACATTACAGATGATAAAATACTGACATGCCCTCACCTGAGCAGCCACAGCCTCCAATGGTGTTTTTAGGAGGCACAAGGTCACTGTATATAGAGCACAGCACATACGTAAAACTCCACCTGATACCCTTTCAGAGACAGTATGATTCTTAAAACAACCTCGGTAACCAATAAAGGTAGGGGTTTGAGCTGCTGGAAACCACATTTCCTGGATGGCGATACATATGCAGGGTAAGTGCTTAAAAGGTGCCATAGCTCAGCCAGGTGGTGGGAAAATATGTTAAAATTCCACTGGAGGATCAGACTGTGAATACTATGAAGCAACTGGGGGAGGAGAGGGCGAGGGCAGGTTAAGACCCAGGGTCATGTGCTGCCACCAGTTGAGATGTTGGGATCCACTGTCATAGTTTCTGCGGCACATTGCCTTGAGAGATGTGGTGCCTCAGAGGCCATTGGGATCTCCACCCTGGGCACAGGAGGAGGACTATATGCAATGTCCAGTGGTGTGGGAGCCACTGGAGTTCCCTTTATCCTAGAGGACTTCTTTTTATCCTTCTTGTCCTTCTCCTTAGAAGACAAGGACTGACATGGTTTCCCTGAAATGTTTTCATGGACAGAGGAAGAACCTAAAGTCTGATGGCCAGCAACCTGTGATTTCTTCAGCCACTGGCTGGCATGTGGCTGTGGACCAGCAGGAACCATGGAAGAAAAAGTCCTGAGGGCCTCTTCCTAGCTAGAGAAGCAAGAGGAGATGAGGTGACTCTGGCTGGGGGCGGCGACCGTGTCCCCAGCAGATGGAGAGCCAATGCTCCTGAAGTGGGTGCAGTCGAAGCACCAGAAGGTCCCCCAATCACCTGGGCACCAGGTGTTAGCAGGTGGCTCAGAGGGCTCACTGTAAGAGGCACAACAGAGGAAAGCACCATTGACAGAGAGGGCAATGGTGTCGCGGCTGTAGCGTAAGATTGTGTCATTTGTATGGGACTGAAATGCTCATACTTTTTTCTAGCCTCTTGGTACATGATGTTATCCAGGATCTTATACTCCTGAATTTTCTTCTCACGCTTAAAACTGGAGCAATCTGGTGAACAGGGAGAGTGGAGCTCGCTGCAGTTTACACCGATAGGAGTAGGGGCACACTGAACTTTCATGTGCAGAGGACGTCCACAATGCCTTTGGACAGTTGGCAGTGAAACGGGAAGACATATGTCTGAACTTCATACACCTGAAGCATCTCATAGGAGGACGAACATAGGATTTCACATCACAGTGGTAGACCATCACCTTGACCTTCTCAGGCAACATATCACCCCTGAAAGCCAAGGTGAAGGACTTGGTAGAAACTCTGTTTTCCCTTGATCCCCTTAGGACAGATGAAGTGCGCACTCCATTGCCTAAGCTGGCCATCAGTTCATTGTCAGAATGTAAAAGAAGGTAATGGTGAAAGATGATGGCCTGGACCATATTGAGACTCTTGTGGGGAGTAACAGTCATGGGAATGACACAAATTTTCATCTGAGAGCAGCACCTGTAACTGGGCAGGAGAAGATGTTTTAATCAGGAGAGAACCACTCTTAGTCTTGGAGATGAGTGCAACTTCCTTGTACTTCTCCTCAATGTGTTCAACAAAACTAAGGGCTGTCAGTCCTAGTATAGACCGGATATTGGAGGGAAGGTTTTGCTCCTGCTTGCCTAGTTGTGCGTTCCTCCTGTGGCATGGCCAGGGACAGGAATACATTTGGGATTATACTTAGTTGCATCATACACAGTCTTTCTATATGAAGGGACTGCTGGGGCAGTGTGACCAGAGAAAGTTGAAGTTGCTTCATGTGAAAAACATCTGCCATGGTGTCATCCACTTGGAAGGGGGGCCTCTCTTCGTGGGCTCCACCCAGCCATAGCAGTGGCTGCCTGGTCAGTAAGACATTGCTGGGGGTCTCCATGCCCCAGTCATGACAGGCACATTAGAGAGTATGCAGTACAGGCACCAGCAGTCTTCTTTGCTGCATGCTCTTTGCAGAAGTTAACTGTATGTTGTGTGTCAGGTGGATCAAGAACATTTATGTGTTTAATTCCTTCTTAAAAATATTTCAACAGCACTTTCATTCCAGTTTCCTTTTTATGAAGCTGTGGTGAAACAGAAACTAGTAAAATGGTTGAATAAACCCCGGAATTATGTAGAGGAATGTCCAAGAATGGTGTTGTACGTAGGGCAGAAGTATGTTAATCAATGGCCCAATCTGTCACATCACCTTCAGGCAAGCCAATAGCTGAATGGGCATGTAACTGGCTCACAGTGAAAATCTTTAACGTTGTGGTTACATACTAAATCAAATGTGCAATTTTTTGGTACCCAGGTGGATAACAAACTAAAATGAATTCAGGTCAATGGCCAGCTTATCATGAAACTTAGTTCCATATCCGTTGCACTCTGAACATTCGTGGTGCTTTGCAAGTGCTATCCATAACTTCTTCTCAGATAAGAAAGCTAACTATCCACAGTGGCAGCAGACATTTGTTACAAAACGCATTACCCCAGCATCACTCTCCATTGTGGCACCTGCTTGACCTGCACACTGCAAACCTATTTAAAATGTGTAGTCTATACTTACTGTTAATAAATCACTTGATTGCTACCCTCCTTACTTCTCAACTGGCTGAAGCTTGAAGACTTCGGACTGTTAATGCTTTGTGTCTGACCACAGCCACCAATAGTAATACTAATAATAATAACAATATTGTGTACAGCACTATAGTAGCCATTATGTAGTTACTGCTATGTCATGCTGACAATTAATTCATTTATCTGTTTCAATGTGAATAATGAAGCAATTTCGGGGTTACTGCAGGTACTACCTACAACTCTGAGAAGACATTTTCTTGAGATATTTAGCATTTTTTATGTATATGTCTCACTTTTATCTCTGTGGTGTATGGAACAAAGCACAACATATGTTTGTAGTGGGTGGACTATGTGAGGAACCTGTGATCTCTGCCGCATTAATGTTACTAATTGAGAAAAAGTAATCAATGATAACTTATATAATCAGTATTAGAATCTTACAAAATTGTGATAATAGTAATGATCTTTTGAAAATAATTTAGTTTTGTGACTGAAACAGAATTGAATCATTTAGTTTTCATCCCTCATAAAATTTCATTTTACTCCTCAGGGGGTTATTAGCCCAGGTTGGGAACCACTGTGATATTTAGAAAAGAATGGTCTGTAATAGCATCAAGGACGTAAGCATTTCAAAGCTATGCAACTATACCAATACCAGTGAAATGTTTGAGTGTAAAACATTATAATGAAAATAATAAATTTAAATTTGCTGGAACCCCAGCATAATAATCAATAAAATAACCCATTGTAATCAAACTGACATAACTGTGATCAATAAAACTGAGCAAGTCACTTCCCTCAGAGGTGTCACCAGTTGCAATACCCAAAATTTGCAAAATGGTTGAATGGAATTATGTCCAAATACAGGGACCTGGCAAAGGAGGATTATGCATGTCATTCCTGTGGTAATATCAGACCCTGATTTTATCCCAGAATAGACAATAATAGAGCCTACTCTGTTGGCTTCTGTAGGAGGAAGTTGTTCTGAACACCTGCTGGGTAGTTTGTTGGGTTCTTGGTGAACATTGTTAAATTAGTGATAACCTTTTGTTTGAACTGTTGTAATTACATCAGTACCATGTAAAACTGAGTGAACCAACAAATGATAGTAACTGGTAGAGTTTTGCTAAAATATTACAGGCAGCCATAATTTATGACAACAAATGTGTTCGCAGCCTTGTTGGCATCGTTGCACATATCCTTTTACCTTTGCTTTGTACGGACCCTCCTTAGTATGAATCCTCACCGCTGCATCTACTCGGGCTTGTTTTTCTGCCCAGGCAGCAACTGGGATGCATGTGTGCATATTTAATGATGGGAGGATGATAAGGAAATGGATTAAGATTGCTCTTGCCCTAAATATTGCAATGGCAATTATAACAGAAAGAGCGACCATGCTAGCAACCTTGGAGGTATTTCCCTTATACCTACTTCCTTTCCGATAATCTAGAGAGACACCATCAAAATGGAGGTGAAGATCCTGTTTAGACAGTTTTGCTTGACTAGGGACTATGAAAGAAAGGTCTTAGACCATACTGTAAGGGAAAGAATAAATTACCCTTAACATAATGGTGACTGGAAACCAGGTTGTTTCAAATACTGCAGGTTGTAACATGTTGTTCTCTTAGAAACAAAACAAACTAAAACAATAGATTCTCAAGAAGTGATGAGAAACAGCTGTTAAGTATTTGTAAAAAGCCTTTTTCAACATACAGCTGTATGAATTATCATTTACTGCAATTAGTTTCTATCTACACTGATTATGTTCTTGGTATTTAAAAGCTCATACATTAGGTCAGGGCTTAACAACTAGCTGATTTTGGGTATGAGCACTCATGCCTGCTTGACTCTTGTTCATGAACCCTCCCTCACATCACCTGTTGATTGTCACTAATTACCAAATTAATTTCTTTTAATAAGCTTTGAGAGGCAGAGAAAATGCCACATTTTCCGCATTTTACAGTCAACTGTCCTTGAGGATGAAGTCTAGGTCTTTTGCTTTTGCCTCATAGTCTGGCTAGTGGCCAAAACTGTCATATCACATGTTTCACTGACACAGGAACTGCTGTTTACTTCTTCTTCTGGTCTTCTTGCCCATACATTACTCAAAGCCAGATTTCCTCTTCCCAGGAAAGATAAATCTATTTGCAGTGCCCTAAGTAAGAATTTGCCAAAACATTTGTATAACAATTCACCTCCAAGACTTTCTGTTTGTAAGCAGTTTTTACTGCACAGTAAAAAACAGTGCCACAAAATCGAACGAAACTGCTTCACTAATAACTGATGGTCACATAACATTGCAAGATGTGTGCTAAAGATTCACACTATTCAGAAACTTTTCACCAGAGACAACAGTATTTCACTGTATATGGTGGCTTATATGTTGCTTGCAAACAGCCTTATCCATCCTAGGGCAAAACTTCAAACCAGTTTTGGAAAAGAGTGTGTCATTTTGATGTTGCTTGAGAGCAACACTGCCAAATAAACGGTTCTGCAGATTTTACATTAACATTTTCACAAGAGAAAAATTGGTTCAAAAATGGTGGCCAAGAATCCAATGCCTGTGAAGTTATTTTTGGTTAAGCATTGGTCCTTGTGTTGGAACATCCACCTTAATCACCTTACATCGTTCTGTGTGACTTTTTTCTGTTCCCAAAAGTGAAATCTGCACTGAAAGGAACAAGATTTGAGACAGTTGAACCATATAAGAAAAAGTGACAAACTGCTGAACATGTTTTCAGAAAATATCTACAGGTATTGCTTTGAATAGTCGAAAATGAAGACTTGTAAGGTATGCAGGGGAGGGGGGAGGCGGGGGCGGAGTCTTTTGAAGGAGGTAATGTAAAAGCAGTGATGAAGTAGAAATATGTTAATATTGCTAATCACATTATTTGAATATAATAGAGGGAAACATTCCATGTGGGAAAACTATATCTAAAAACAAAGATGATGTAACTTACCAAATGAAAGCGTTGGTATGGTGATAGACACACAAATAAACACAAACACACACACAAAATTTTGTGTGTGTGTGTTTGTGTTTATTTGTGTGTCTATCACCATACCAATGCTTTCGTTTGGTAAGTTACATTGTCTTTGTTTTTAGATATAATCACATTATTTTTTTGACAAATCTTGTATGAATTAAAATCCTTATCACTGAACTAGATGTGGTGTGAGTTGTCACATAACTATAAATGAAATTAGTGTCTTAGGTCAATGTTTACTACTATACATTGAGATGTAACTAAACACAGTAAGAACTAAATACTGACTGATACCAAAATATTATAAACCAGAATGAATATTTCACTCTGTAGTACAGTATAACCGTTTTTAAACTTTCCAAAAAATTAAAAGTGTGCATTGGACAGGAAACCAGACCTGAACTCTTACTTTTGAGGACAACACTCTTAGCAACTGAGCTTTCCAATCACAACCCACCCTCACTTCTTTATTTCCACGAGTACCTCTTTGGTGAAGTAAAGCTATGGAGACAGGCCATGAATCATGACTGGATAGCTCAGTTCATAAGAGCATTTCCCACAGAAGGCAAGGTTCCATGTTTGACTCCCTCTCTGGCGCATAATTTTAATTGCCCATGAAGTATTATATTATATTCGTTTGATACTTGTGCATGCATGCCAACATTACATTTTCTGAAATGAGGAACTAATACAGTATTCCGTAATATTGGTTGTTAGAAGTTGATGAATGCAGATAAAAATTAATTTGACATCAGAATTTTTCGTATTATATGTGGGAAATACTTTGGCTACATTTAATTAATTGTTGAAAGTAATTTCACACATGTAAAACTTATTAAACAACTAATATATAAATGTAAGTGTTAAGAGACGAGTAGCAGCACATGCACACACACTCTGTGTGTGTGTGTGTGTGTGTGTGTGTGTGTGTGTGTGTGTGTGTGTGTGTGTGTGTGTGATATATATACTGTAACAAAATTGTACAGTGATTTGTGATAGATGCTGCTTGCTCTCTATGTAAATTCTGTAGAAACTGATTTGATGAAAGAACGTATGTTTTTGGCCTTACACATTTCTCAGACAAATGCTAATTGTAACATGTATGAAGTTAATTAACTGCAGGTACCTGGTACAACCTATGCTGTAGTCAAGATAAGTGTCTACATGGAGTTGCAATATGGTAATTTAA
Organism: Schistocerca serialis cubense; assembly: GCF_023864345.2. Taxonomy (NCBI): domain Eukaryota; kingdom Metazoa; phylum Arthropoda; class Insecta; order Orthoptera; family Acrididae; genus Schistocerca; species Schistocerca serialis. The sequence goes on along the minus strand of NC_064638.1, from coordinate 251,927,145 downwards.
CATTGTCACATCAGAACTACAGTCAATTTTAAATCTGAAAGCAGGATCATGAGTGAAGAACAAACAGTACCTAGCACTGAAAGCATGTTTATTATGGACACCAACATACAGACAAAACTGCCATCTGGATGCAGAGTGTTGCTATTTATACAAATATTGAATATTCCAGTTTCTGCAAGCATTACAAACATAAGAAGTTTCAAGAACCTTCTCAAAATGATAAACACTAAGTAATAAATTTTTTCTCGTGTTGGATTTTGAACTGGTGATCCACAGCACACCATTCAGTAACTCTAACCACTACTCCTCCCTTGCATGCAGCACGACTTGAGGTATTGCTTCCTCCCCTGAAGAATCAGCAACCTGCTGCTTCAGAAGTTCTCATTGGAGCCAACTACAGCATCCCTCAATTTTTTTTGGGTCATCAGTCTTTTGACTCGTTTCACGTGTCCCACTGTGAATTCCTCTCCTGTGCAACCTCTTCATCTCAGAGTAGCACTTCTAACCCATGACCTCAATTATTTAATGGGTGTATTCCAATCCCTGTCTCCTCTTATAGTTTTTACCCTCTGCAGCTCCCTCTAGTACCATGGAAGCTATTCCACGATGTTTTAAAAGATGTCTTACGATCCTGTTCCTCCTTGTTCTCAGTGGTTTTCATACATTCCCTTTCTTGCCAGTTCTCTGGAGAACCTTAACAGTCCAACTAATTTTCAACATTTTTCTGTAACACCACATCTCAAAAGTTTCGATTCTCTTTTTTTCCAGTTTTCCCACGGTCCATGTTTCACTACCATACAATTCTGTGCTCAAAATGTAAATTCTCAGAAATGTCTTCCTCAAGTTAAGACCTATGTTTGATACTAGTTGATTGGGCCAGGAATTTTCTTTCTACCAGTACTAGTCTGCTGTTTATGTCCTCCTTCTTCCTTCTGTTGTGGGTTATTTTGCCACTAGCTAGCAGAAATCCTTAACTTCGTCTACTCTATGATCACCAATCCTAATGTTAAGTTTTTTGCTGTTCTCATGTCTGCTGCTTCTCTTTACTTTTGCCATTCTTTGATTTACTCTGTACTCATAGACTGTTCATTCCATTCAGCAGATCCTGTAATTATTCTTCATTTTCAATGAGGATAGCAATGTCATCAGCAAATCTTGATCAGTGATATCCTTTCTCCTTGGACTAATTTCCGCTCTTGAACCTTCCTTCCACTTCCATCATTGCTTCTTTGATGCATAGATTGAACAGTAGGGGCTGAATACTACATCCCTGTTTTACATCCTTTTTAATCTGAGTACTTATTTCTTGGTCTTCCACTTGTATTGTTCCCTCTTAGTTTTCATTATTATTGTATATTACCTGTTAATTCCTATAGCTTATCCCTATTTTTCTCAGAATTTTGAACATCTTGCACCATTTGAAATTGTTGAACACTTTTTCCAGGTCAACAAATCCTATGAACATGTCTTTATATTTCTTTAGTCTTGCTTCCATTATCACCCGCAGTCTCGGAATAGCCTCTCTGGTGCATTTAGCTTTCCAAAAGCCAAACTGATCATCATCTAATACATCCTCAATTTTCTTTTCCATTCTTCTGTATGTTATTCTTGTCAGCATCTTGGATGCATGAACTGTTAATCTGACTGTGTAATAATTCCCACACTTGTCAGCTCTTGCAATTTCCTGAACCGTGTGGATGATGTTTTTCCAAAAGTCAGACAGTATATCACCAGACTTGTACATTCTACACACAAACATGAATAGTCATTTTTTTGCCACTTCTCCCAATGACTTTAGGAATTCTGATGGAATGTTATCTATCCCTTCTGCCTTATTTGATCTTAAGTCTTCCAAAGCTCTTTTAAATTCTGATTCTAATACTGAATCCCCTATCTCTTCTATATCAACTCCTGTTTCTTCTTGTATCACATCATCAGATGTGCCCCATAGAGGTCTTCAATGTACTTTTTCCACGTATCTGCTCTCTCCTCCTCATTTCCGTTGCACTAGAGAACGATGGATTTTGATTAGTGAGTGTAAGTAACAATTCTACCCCTTGCTTTTAATTTCACTAAAGGTTGTTTTGACCTTCTTATATGCTATGGACATCCTTCTGGCACTAATTCCTTTTTCAATTTATTCACATTTGCCATGCACCCATTTTGGTGTAGCTTCCATGGACTTCCAATTTATTTCATTTGTCTGTGACGTGTGTTTCTGTACTCACGAATTTCCATGAACATTTGTGCACATCCTTCTTTCATCAGTCAGCTGAAGTATTTCTCCTGTTACTCATCATTTCTTCACAGTTATCTTCTTTGTAGCTATGTTTTTCTTCCCAACATCTGTGATTGCCCTTTTTAGCGACATCCATTTTTCTTCAACTGAACTGCTTACTGAGCTATTCCTTATTGCATATCCCTACAGCCTGAGAGAATTTCAAGCGTATCCCTTCATTCCTTAGTACTTCCACATTCCAGTTCTTTGTGCATTGATTCTTCCTGACTAGTCTCTTAAACTTCCATCAACTCTTCATTCCTACTAAATTGTGATCTGAGTTTATGCCTGTTCCTGGGGAAACCTCATAATTCAGTATCTGACTTCAGAATCTTCACCTGATCGTAATGCAGTCTAACTGGAATCTTCCGGTACCTCCCAGAATTTTCTAAGTACACCTTCTCCTCTTGTGATCCTTGAACATAATATTCACTATTACTAGCAGAAATGTATTGCAGAACTCAATCAGCCTTTCTCTTTTCTCACTCCTAGTACCAAGACCATAAACTCCCATAAACCTTTCTTTTACTCCTCCCCCTAGAAACTCATTCCAATCACTCTTGACAATTGGATTTTCATCTCTCTTTGTGAAGTGAATTACTCATTCAATATCCTCACATACTTTTTCTCTCTCATCATCAGCTTGCGACGTCAGCATGTATATGTGAACTATAATTTTCGGTGCTGGGTTACTGTCGATTCTGATGAGAACAACCCCTTCACTGAACTGTTCACAGTAACACAGTCTCAGCCCTACCTTCCTAATCATAATCAATCCTACTTCCATTATACCATTTTCCTGATGCTGTTGATATTACCCTATATTCATATGACCAGAAATCCTTTTCTTCTTTCCATTTCACTATATCTAGATTGAGCCTTAGCATTTTCCTTTTCAGACTTTCTAACTTCCCTACAGCATTCAAACTTCTGACATTCCACTCTCCGACTCATGGAATGTTATCCTTCCATTGGTTATCAACTCTTTTTCTCATGGTCACCTCCCCCTTGGCAGTCCCCTCTTGGAGATCTGAATGGGGAACTAGTCTGGAATCTTTTGCCAATGGAGAGATCATCATGATACTTTTTCAATTACAGGCCACATGTTGGAGCATTGATAAAATACTTCAGGGTAGCTTGCCAAAGATGAGATGGGAGGACAAGCAACCATTTCTGCCATACTAAATCATAGTTCATCTTACGTAATGCTTTGTTTGTTAATTGGAATTCTCCTTAGGTTGGTTCCTCCTCCTTCAACACTTTTATGGTTTTCAGCAGTGCTGCATCTTCACCACAAATGTCATTAAATTCAACAGTGAGAGATTTCATCCATGCTGCTGTGTTCTGTTGAAAGATTTGTTGCACAGAAATCAGCATCCTTGTGTTTGTGTCCATTTCCGTGGGAGCATTGTACTCCTGAAGCCCGTGTTCATCTTAACAGTCAACCCTACAGATCCTTCAGGCTGTTCAGTCAGCATAGACAATGGTGTCTGTCACAGTGGTGAATAATTTGCAGCATACATGTAAACATGATTGGAAATTGTTGATGGCACAACATCTCAGTCTTTGAGAGTGCTCTTGGAAGCTTAAGCTACAACCTTTCCAGCATCTTTCTTATTTTGCACTAGAACTGCACCTATCCTACAACTGCTAGCATTGGTTTGAAGTTCTGTCTCAGCATTTTCATTCTACAATGCTAGAACCAGAAGATATGTCAGTGCTTCCTTAAGGACAAGGATGGATCTTTTTTGCACCTTGTTCCAGGAAAGTCTGGCATCTCCCTGCCATATGGAAGGTGCCTTGGCACATAAGTCCTTTGTGAATTACTGTAGTATGAGCATGTTCTGGGAAAGCTAGTCACATCGTGAATGTTACGAATATTCAAAAAATCTGTGGCTACTGTTGTGGGCCATCAGTGGTTGAACCTGGGACTCCAGATGGCCGAGCTAAAGCTGGGACCCACCGTGCCGCTTCTCGTCAGGAGGTGGAGAAAGTTCAATATCGTCAAGGGGCAGTGCAAAGTGATACAGCAGTATTCGGAAGCATTTCTTTATTCACATCATTTACAGTACTTCGATGGCTGCAGCGTAGTGTCAGCATGCCACCCACAGTGTTGTCCCGCGAGTCCAGCTGATTCAGCAACTCCGGGTATACCGACACTGCTGCTGCCGTCTGCAAGGCCACTCAGCTGGAACTCGGCTGCGCATGCCCAGTCACCGCTCGCTGATTCCGGAGACTGTTAAAGTCACGCCCCCCCCCCTCCCCCGCCCTCCGCCCCATTTGGCCTGCTCTGTCTGACCATGGGACTAAGGTGGTTGTACTGGTCACCTGCGGCCCTCGGCTGCTGCTGCTCCCAGGACAGGACCGAACTCGAACCTGACCCTCCTGCTGGACGGGTGCCGCAACTTGCCGCTAGTGGTGCTTGCCGGATGGCAACACCCGCAGCTGCCCCCAGCGCTGCTCCAGTGCTGCCGTGCCTTCTGCAGCGTACACCTCACCTGGACCCCGGTACGCCAGGTGGGAAGCAAACGTGGCCCATCCTGGGCCCGCTGCAGACCGCTGTCACTGCCCTCCTTCAGGCAGACTGTTCAGTCTCCAAGTACCCGGCTGCCATTCTGTTCCACCCCAGTGTTGTGTTCCTGGAGGTGGAATACAGCCCGAACAAGTACATAGAAATAAAGAATAGGTTACGCAGAATATTTACAACATCGCTGCCAGACTGGCCCCTATAATCGTAGACCAGAACACCTCCATCCCGACTCTCGACTGACCTGGCACACACTTGTCTCTAGCTAAAATTGACCGTCTATTTATACTGCTTTTCCCCTTGCTTCTGATGTAGTGTAGAGAGAGAGACAGAAACTATGATAGGGGTAAATTCACATGCGTCAGCCATTTACACATCGCCATCCTGGCTCCAGCCTATTGCCTCGCCTCATACATCGCAATAACTTCAGGCAACGCGTTTCCCGCCTTGCTGTTGCTTCACACCAAACACATCGTATGTGCAATACTCCATCACATGTTTACCCTGTCTGGCCTTCTGGTTGCTGATTATTATTACACACTGCCAGCGGCCGCAGACTTCATCGCCGAACCGAGCCTTTACTGACTTTCAACAAAATTCCCCTTCTCTACAACTGAGACTAATACTAGGCAGCACACCTTCCTCCTTTCAACAAAATTCTTCCTGAATCAAAATATAACAGACGTGGCCTGTGGCTGCATAAGCATGCCTTGTTCACAAAACTTATATGCTACAGACTAAAACTAACGAGAATATAAAAACATTAACACTACCCCTATACACTGTTTACACTGGTTATCCATGTCATAGGCAACTGATGTGTTGGCACCTCCTTTACTGGTGCACATTTCCACACTCTCCACAAAGCTATACTCAAGAAATATAGAAAAACAGCACACCCTGTGGCTGAAAGGCTCACTGTCATTATTCCATCGGTGTGATACTGTTGTAATGTTCAAATGTGTTCCAATACTTTATTAACTGTGATAGATCCTTCCTGTGCATTAATAAAGGAGTGCAACTTTTCTAAAAACTCTGGATTTAACGTGGAGTTTAAATATGTCAGATTCTGCATTGGTAATATCTCCAGAGCCCCTTCCCACTAGAAGCTACTACAACATCGTACGACATCCTCAAAAATTCCTGATAGTTCACTCTGCCCCTGTCGAACTCTCTGGAAATAGTCTCCCCCATACAATGACAAAACTAAAATAACAAACAAGAAAAACGCAACTATTATTTGAACCACCCTCCACCGCGAACTCCTTCTTTCTTTTGCTTTGCCTAGCCTCTGCAATTGGGTCACTTCCTTGTAATTGAGGTAATCCATCCACCATTCCTTTAAAAGGCTTTACTCTACTTATGTGGATAATGGATGTTTTGGTTGGCAGCTGCAATTTAACATTTACAGGTGAAGTCATCTCCACGACCTGTTATGGTCTGTGGTACTACGTCAAGAATTTTTGTGTCTTTCCCTTAGGTGTATATGGATTCATTATCAGTACCCATTGACCTACCCTGTACTGTGATAAAGGCCCCAACCGCTTATTCTGTTCTTCCTGCCTTTCCAATGCTTTCGTATTGGCCTCCTGTACCCTCTTCCAGACTCCCCGTATTGTCTGTGCAAATTTCCTCACTGCGTCCCCATTCTCTCCCGATTTTGGATGTAGAACATCAAACAGTGATGGCAATCTTTTTTCCATAGACCACCTCGAACCATGACATTCCAACCCTCGAATGTATTTTGGTGTTATAACTCGATTCCATGTACAGAAGATAAACGTCCCAGTTATCATGGTTACCATTCGCATAACAACTTAGCATTTTTGAAATTGTCTTATGTACTCGCTCCATTCTCCTATTCGACTGCGGATGAAATGGACTGGTCTGTAATTTTTTAATTCTCAATAACCGACACAACTGTGACATTAATTCGGACATGAAGTTCGTTCCCTGATTTGTAATTATGGTATCAGGCACCCCAAACTTCAATAACCAGTTATTGACTGAAGCTTGTGCTACCGTACTCGCCTGTTGGTCTGGTATTGCGACCATGGCTAGAAACCATGAAAAGTGATCAATTATAGTTGAAATGTAACGATTCCCTGCTGGTGTTTTGTTATATGGCCTGCAGTTATCTAACCCGATACACTCGAAAGGTTTCGAAGCCTCTGGTAACCGTTGCAATGGAATTCTTGTGCGCATCACATCTGCTCACTACGCACACGATACACAATTTGCTATGTATTGTTCCACATCCCTTCTCCGAGTGCACCACCAAAATCGTTCTGATACTCGTCTTTCCGTTGCTTGATGACCCCCATGCCCTGAAAGCACATGATCATGAGCCTGCTTTAAGACTTCCTCTCTCAAACTCTTTGGTACCACTACCCATGGTCCACACCTGGTAACTCTATACAACAAATTTCCCTCCATAATGAAATGTGGTTGAGTTCTAAAACCCTGCCACTCTTCATGCTCTGCTTACGCCATTTGCCATTCCGCGACACTCTTACCCATTGCTTCTAATGCGTCTAACTTGCGACTTAAAGCCTCTGCATTCCCGTGTTTCTTCCCTGGCTTATGAATCACTTCAAAGTCAAACTCACTCAATTTTAGAGCCCATTATGTTAACTGACTAGAAGGATCCTTGAGTCCCAGTAACCATCTCAGTGCTGCATGATCTGTCACGACCTTAAACTTTCTACCATAAAGGTAACAACAAAAATACGTTACTCCTTATATTACAGCCAACTTCTCCTTTTCCGGTGTGGAATAATTCCGCTCTGCCCTATTTAACTGTCTGGAAGCATAAGCCACCGGATGCTCCTGTCCCTTTACCATTTGGCCCAGAACACGCCCTACTGTGCCGTTTGAAGCGTCACGTTACACATCGCCCTTCTGGCTTGCCTCATACATCGCAATCACTTCAGGCAACGTTGCGGTTTCCTGCCCCGCTGTTGCTTCGCACCAAACACATCGTACGTGCAATACGCCATCACTGCTCTGCACCATGTTTACTCTGTCTGGCCAACTGGCTGCCGACTATTACTACACACTGCCAGCGGCCACAGACTTCGTTGCCCAACCACGCCTTTACTGAATTTTAACAAAATACTGGCGCAGAACTGCTCTTGTGTTCTCTGGATTGGGATGGACTACATTGCCATTGAATAGATGTCCCCACATTTTTATTTTTTGATGAAGAGACACTTGTCTGGATTCAGGCAGAGACCTGAGGTCTGAACACATTTCAACACAGTTGTCAAGCAGTTTAGATGTTCTTCAGATGTATTTGGAAAGAAAAAGTGTCGTCCATACAGCAAAGACACATTATCTATTCAAAGTGTTGCAGCAAGTTGTCCATCATATCCTCGAAGGTACTGGAATGTTACACAGTCCAAACTCCATAGGTTTGAGCTCACGAGGCCATCAGGAGGTATGAAGGCAGTCTTTTTCTGGTCAGCCTCATCAACCCCGATTTCCCAGTAGCCTACTGCGTGTCCATAGTTGAGAAATATTTTGATCCTGTAAGGAAGTCTGCTATATTGTCATTGCAAGGCAATGGAGAGACATCTTCTTTTGCATTTTTTTCGCAGTTGTAAGTAGTCAATGCAGAAACTGTATGAACCTACCTTTGTAACAAGGACTGCACGAGAGCCCCAAGGACTCTCTTGAAGGTTCAACTATGTCATCTTGCAGCACCTTTTACACTTCCTCCCGATTATGTGCTGTTCATCCGGCAACGTCCTATACAAGTTCTGGCTAACTGCTGGGTGATCCCCTGTATTGATACTGTGATTTTCCATAGGTTGCTTGATCTGTCTTTTCTCTACTGCGGAATTGAAAGCATCTAAAAATTGAATCAGAAGAGCTGACATTAGCTGATGACACTCCACCGTCATGCTAGACCCTACTTGCAGTAGTATCCTCCACTGCATTGTCTGAAGTGATAACAGAGCATGATTCTTCGTTGATGGCACTCAGCTTCTCATACTGGACTGGTTTGGCTGTTCATATGCATACAACTTTAGGGATGAATTATGACTGCATGTGACAGACAGTGATCCAAAGTTTCCATGACCTCCTGCAGTGCTTGTGATCGCTGCTGGAGGTAGATTTATTTCTTGTGTTTTAAGATACTTTAAATTCCGCCCATATCGCTTACATATTACCCAACCAATTGAGCCTGGGGATCCTGAGAGATGCCTGGCATTTTGTCGATGGGGCCGATATGCAAATACATTGTGATCGCTTTTTCTTTGCATGCACTCTTTTTAAAGACAAGCCAAACTTAGACAACATGGGAAGAGTCAATCTCCATAGCTCACACTACTGGGCAGAAGCAAATCCTCGCTGTCAACGAGATCACCGAACACATAAACGGTGGTCAATCAATGTCCGGGCAGGCATAGTTGGAGATTAGATGATAGGTCCTGTTTTTTATCGCAAAACGTTGAACAGCTTGTGCTATCTTCATATTCTCCAGAATCTAGTGCTTCCTTAACTAGAAAATATCCCCCAAGACATATGAGCATGTGTGTGGTTTCAACATGACAGTGCCCCTGCACATCAGGCCTTACCTGTCAGAAGGTACCTTAATGCAACTAAGGCAAACCAATGGATTGATATTGATAGTGCAATTCGTGAATTCCTGCCAAGATTGCCAGACTTAACACTGTTGGACTTCTTATTATGGGGACCTGTGAAGCAGGAAGTGTACTCCACTCACCTGATGATGCCACAAGCTATGAGACAAAGGATTGTGGCGGTTTTCCAGGCAGTCACCCATCAGACATTGGACGATGTTGAGACCAGTTTCCGACGGAGAGTGCAATTGTGCATTAGGCAAAGGGGCATTTGATCAAGCATCTGAGATCCTAAATTTCCAGTGAGAACAATGTTAATCAGCCCTTTTCAGGGCTAATGATGTGTGAAGTCCACTGGGCAACCTCCACATGGTGCACACTGGATACTGCTAGTGCCGATGGTGTTTGCTTCCAGGTAAATCACGACTGAAGAATTTCAAAGCCATTTCAAGTTCACAAAAATTTCGCCAATGGACAGAATTCAGAAACAAAACAAGATTTTCATGGAAAATTTTTCCCGATCTCTCTTCGTTCTCAAGATATAGGTAACCTAGGAAAGTTAAAGTGTCCCCTGGCGACAAACCATTGGTTTTTACATTTCCTCTATTCCCACTTGGACTTCTTTCCTGACAACTGTGGTGCTTTAACCAGTGAGCACGGAGAACACTTCCACCACAAATTTCTGACATGGAAATGAGATACCAAGGAAACTGGAGTGCACCAGTATTAGCTCATTACTGCTGGACATTAATCAGGGAATCACCAGCAAAAAATTACAAATGCCAGGCAGAATGCTTGTGCCCTCAGTGATCTTCCTTCAAGAGATAACACCCAGGTAAATACATGCATAAGCTTATCTAAGCACCGAGCGAGGTGGCACAGTGGTTAGCACACTGAATTAACATTCGGGAGGACGACTGTTCAAACCCGCCGTCTTGCCATCTTGATTTAGGTTTTCAAACGACGGAAAATCCAGCATGGAATGTAACAATATGAGAGAAGGAAAGTTGCTACTCACCATATAGCGGAGATGCTGAGTCGCGATAGGTACAATAAAAAGATTCACCACGAATCTCTCTCTCTCTCTCTCTCACACACACACACACGCACACACACACACACACACGCACACACAACTTGCACACACATCTGCATTCTCAGAGAGCTGAAACTACACTGCGAACAGCAGCACCAGTGCATGATGGGAGTGGCGACTGGGTGAGGGTAAGGAGGAGTCGCGATAGGTACAATAAAAAGATTCACCACGAATCACACACACACACACACACACACACACACACACACACACACACACAGACATCTGCAGTCTCAGAGAGCTGAAACTACACTGCGAACAGCAGCACCAGTGCATGATGGGAGTGGCGACTGGGTGAGGGTAAGGAGGAGGATAGGGCATGGAGGGGGAGGGATAGTATGGTGGGAGTGGTGGACAGTGAAGTGTTGCAGTTTAGACGGAGGGCAGGAGAGAAGGTTCGGAGGGGAGAGGGGATAAGTAGTAGGAAGGAGAGAAATAAAAATAAAAATAAATTAAAAGACTGGGTGTGGTGGTGAAATGACAGCTGTGTAGTGCTGGAATGGGAACAGGGAGGGGGCTGGATGGGTGAGGACAGTGACTAATGAAGGTTGAGGCCAGGAGGGTTATGGAAACATAGGATGTATTGCAGGTAAAGTTCCCAACTGCGCAATTCAGAAAAGCTGGTGTTGGTGGGAAGGAGCCATATGGCACAGGCTGTGAAGCAGTCATTGAGATGAGGGTTATTATGTTTGCAGCATGTTCAGCCACAGGGTGGTCCACTTGTTTTTTGGCCAGAGTTTGTCAATGGCCATTCATGCAGACAGACAGCTTGTTGGTTGTCATGCCTAAATAGAAAGCAGCACAGTGGTTGCAGCTTAGCTTGTAAATCACCTGACTGGTTTCACAGGTAGCCCTGCCTTTGATGAGATAGGTGATATTAGTGACCGGCTGGAGTAGGTAGTGGTAGGAGGATGTATGGGACAGGTCTTGCATGTGGGTCTATTACAGGGGTATGAGCCATGAGGTAAGGGATTGGGAACAGGGGTTATGTAAGGATGGACAAGTATATTGTGTAGGTTCAGTGGATGGCAGAATACCACAGTAGGAGGGGTTGGAAGGATAGTGGGTAGGACATTTCTCATTTCAGGGTACAATGAGGGTAATCGAAACCCTGGCGGAGAATGTAATTCAGTTGCTCCAGTCCCGAATGGTACTAAGTTACGAGGGGAATGCTCCTCTGTAGCTGGACTGTGGAACTTTGGGAGGTGGTGGGAGAGGTGGTGGGAGACTGGAAAGATAAGGCATGGGAGATTTGTTTTTGTACAAGGATGGGAGGATAATTACGGTCAGTGAAGGTTTCAGTGAGACCCTCGATATACAGGGTGGTCCCGAATTCATGGTACAAACTTTAATGGTAGGTACAGGACATTGTAACAAGGATTTATTGTATAGGAATGTATAGTCGCAGGTGACGCGGTGAGGCGTAAACAGGGGAAAGAGAAATGGAGTGATCGGTTGGTGTCACTGCCGGTAGAGGGCAGTAGATGAACATGATGTATCGCAGTAGGGACAAGCGCCATTCACAATTGTGCTGCCGTAGACGATGGGTGACTTTACGTATGCAGAAAAAGCAGACATGCATTACATGTACGGCCGTGCAAATGGTAACGCCAGAGCTGCGTTACGAATGTATCGCGCGGAGTATCCTAATCGACGAATGCCGGATCATAGAATTTTTCAACGGTTACATCGTTAACTTTGTGAAACAGGTACGTTCGACGTCAACAGACATGACGCTGGTCGATTAAGAGCTGTACGCACTCCAAGACTGGAAGAACGCATCTTGAACATAGTGGCTGATAGACCCGAGTCAAGCACAAGAACTGTTGCGCGTGACGTACATGTGAGTCATCAGACTGTATGCAGAGTGTTAAATGAAAATCGCTTACACCCCTTCCATTTTCAAAAAGTACAAGCATTGAATCCGGCAGATTATCCTCTTCGCGTGAACTTCTGCCAGTGGTTGTTGCAGCAATGTGCGTTGCAGCCGGATTTCGTAGGTCATGTGCTATTTACAGATGAAGCGACATTTTCACGCGAGGGTGTCTTTAATGCGCACAATTCCCATGTGTGGGCAACAGATAATCCACATGCAACGCGTCCACATGCGTATCAACAACGTTTCGGTATTAATGTGTGGGCTGGTATTGTGAACGACTTTTTGATTGGGCCATACTTACTACCCACGCGACTCTGTGGCGAAAGCTATCTTATTTTTCTGCAAGAAGTGTTACCAGAACTGCTGCAAGATGTTCCGCTCGCCATTCGTAACCGCATGTGGTTTCAGCACGATGGAGCGCCAGCACACTTCAGCACTGCTGTACGGAATTACCTGAATGCCACGTTTGGTGCTAGATGGATTGGGCGTGGTGGACCAGTCCCTTGGCCACCCCGATCTCCTGATTTCTCTTGCCTCGATTACTTTTTATGGGGACATCTTAAGAGTCTTGTTTATGAGACTCCAGTTGACTCAGATGAGGATCTCGTTGCTCGCATATCTGTAGCTGCTGCAGGTGTGCGTGAAATACCAGGCATCTTTGAACGTGTACGCCAATCGCTGCACCGACGCTGTCAAGCATGTATCGCTCATGGTGGACGCAATTTTGAACACTTACTGTAAACATGACACTTGTCAACAACGATTTCAATAAAATCTTTCGTTTTCCTTTCGGCCGTTATTTCCCCTGTTTACGCCTCACCGCGTCACCTGGGACTATACATTCCTATACAATATATCCTTGTTACAATGTCCTGCACCTACCATTAAAGTTTGTACCATGAATTCGGGACCACCCTGTATATTTAGAGAGGGACTGCTCGTCACTGCAGATGCGATGACCACAGGTGGCTATGCTGTAGGGAAGGGACTTCTTGGTGTGAAACGGGTTGCAGCTGTTGAAGTGGAGGTATTGCTGGTGGTTAGTAGGTTTGATATGGATGGAGGTACTGATGTAGCTATCTCTGAGGTGGAGGTCAACATCTAGGAAGGTGGCTTGTTGGGTTGAGTAGGACCAGGTGAAGCAAATGGGGGAGAAGTTGTTGAGGTTCTGGAGGAATGTGAATAAGGTGTCCTCACCTTCAATCCAGATAGCAAAGATGTCATCAATGAATCTGAACTAGGTGAGGGGGTGTAGGATTCTGGGTTTTTAGGAAGGATTCCTCTAGGTATCCCATGAATAAGTTAGCATAGGATGGTGGCATGCAGGTGCCCATAGCCATACAGCAGATTTGTTTGTAGGTAATGCCTTGAAAGGAGAAGTAATTGTGAGTGAGGATATAGTTGGACATGGAGACTAGGATGGAGGTTGTTGGTTTGAAATCCATAGGGTGTCCGGAAAGGTAGTGTTCAATAGCGGTAAGGCAATGGGCATTACAAATGTTAGTGTATAGGGAGGTGGCATCAATAGTGACAAGCAGGGCACCATGTGGTAAAGGGAAAGGAACTGTGGAGAGTCGGTTGAGGAAATGGTTGGTATCTTTTATATACAAGGATAGGTTCCGGGTAATAGGTTGAAGGTGTTGGTCTACAAGAGCAGAGATTCAGTGGAGGCACAGTAACCGGCCACAATGGAGCGTCATGGGTGGTTGGGTTTATGGACTTTAGGAAGCATGTAGAAGGTGGGAGTGCGGGGAATAGTATCTGGATTCTGGGACCTAATGATTTGAGTAGTGACTGGAGATCCTGCTGGATTGCTGGAATGGGATCACCATGGCATGTTTTGTAGGTGGAAGTATCTGACAGCTGATGGTGTCCTTCTACCACATAATCCTTGGGGATTCCTATGGATTCCAAACCAACAACCTCCTTCCTAGTCTCCATGACCAACTATATCCTCCCTCACAATTACTTCTCCTTTGAAGGCATTACTTACAAACAAAATGGCGGTACAGCGATGGGCACACGCATGGCTCCATCCTATGCTAACCTATTCATGGGGCATCTAGAGGAATCCAGAATCCTACACCCCTCATCTGGTTCAGATTCACTGATGACATCTTTGCTATCTCGATTGATGGTGAGGACACCGTATTCACATTCCTCCAGAACCTCAACAACTTCTCCCCCATTTGCTTCACCTGGTCCTACTCAACCCAACGAGCCACCTTCCTAGATGTTGACCTCCACCTCAGAGATGGCTACATCAGTACCTCCGTCCATATCACACCTACTAACCACCAGCAACACCTCCACTTCAACAGCTGCCACCCATATCATACCAAGAAGTCCCTTTCGTACAGCCTAGCCACCCATGGTCGTTGCATCTGCAGTGACGAGCAGTCCCTCTCTAACTGTACCGAGGGTCTCACTGAAGCCTTCACTGACCGTAATATCCTCCCATCCTCGTACAAAAACAAATCTCCCATGCCTTATCTTTCCTGTCTCCCACCACCTCCCAAAGTCTCACAGTCCAGCTACAGAGGAGCATTCCCCTCGTAACTCAGTACCATCCGGGACTGGAGCAACTGAATTACATTTTCCGCCAGGGTTTCGATTACCCTCTTTGTGCCCTGAAATGAGAAATGTCCTACCCACTATCCTTCCCACCCCTCCTACTGTGGTATTCTGCCATCCACTGAACCTACACAATATACTCGTCCATCCTTACACAACTCCTGTTCCCAATCCCTTACCTCATGGCTCATACCCCTGTAATAGACCCACATGCAAGACCTGTCCCATACATCCTCCTACCACTACCTACTCCAGTCTGGTCACTAACATCACCTATCTCATCAAAGGCAGGGCTACCTGTGAAACCAGTCAGGTGATTTACAAGCTAAGCTGCAACCACTGTGCTGCTTTCTATTTAGGCATGACAACCAACAAGCTGTCTGTCTGCATGAATGGCCATTGACAAACTCTGGCCAAAAAACAAGTGGACCACCCTGTGGCTGAACATGCTGCAAACATAATAACCCTCATCTCAATGACTGCTTCACAGCCTGTGCCATATGGCTCCTTCCCACCAACACCAGCTTTTCTGAATTGCGCAGTTGGGAACTTTACCTGCAATACATCCTATGTTTCCATAACCCTCCTGGCGTCAACCTTCGTTAGTCTCTGTCCTCACCCATCCAGCCCCCTCCCTGTTCCCATTCCAGCACTACACAGTCGTCATTTCCCCACCACACCCAGTCTTTTAATTTATTTTTATTTCTCTCCTTTCTACTACTTATTCCCTCTCCTGTCCGTACCTTCTCTCCTGCCCTCCGTCTAAACTGCAACACTTCACTGTCCGCCACTCCCACCATACTATCCCTCCCCCTCCGCACCCTATCCTCCTCCTCATCCTCACCCAGTCGCCACTCCCATCATGCACTGATGCTGCTGTTCGCAGTGTAGTTTCAGCTCCCTGAGACTGCAAACGTGTGTGCAATTTGCGCTTGCGTGAGTGTGTGTGTGCGTGTATGTATGTGTGTCTACTGCTGACAAAGGCCTTAATGGCCGAAAGCTATGTTTGTGTGAATCTTTTTATTGTGCCTATTGTGACTCAGCATCTCCGCTACATGGTGAGTAGCAACTTTCCTTCTTTTGTATTGTTACATTACATCCTGGATTTTCTATTGTTTGATTTTCCCTGATGGCTATTCTTCGATACTAACCCTGTGCTTCTTTCCTTTGTAACTACTTTCTTTTGCATCGCTATACTCAATGTCCATCCTTCTTTCTTTTCTTTCCTGTGTTTCTCTTGTTGCCTTATGAACCGCACTGCACACTTTACTTATGAGCCACACAGTATCAACGGACTCGGCTGCTCGCAACAGACGGCCTCAAGACCATGCTGATTGTTGGTTCAGCAACTTATGTCCCATATTACTCCCGCCGATATAATTAAACCCATTCCTTCCAACTGATCACACTCCATGTGTCAGTCCCTGTATGTTTGCATGTTTTCTCCGGCACTTTTCCGGTGCCACATGATCTTACGTCTCTAACTACAAACCCCTCCCCACCCCCCACACTTTCTCATTTCTATCCCTGCTCCCACACACTAAATCCACCTCATCCAGTCACATCTGCCGTCCCTCTTCTCTACGCTTATCCGCCATCAAACCTGCTACCCACAGTAAAATACATATATTTATTAATGATTAGTTATTCTCTACTTTAACCTTTGTGACTTCTCGCCAATTTTAGTGAGTTTTTGACTTCCACTATAGTCATCTTCATCAGATTTAATCTCTTCCCCCCCATGCATCCATTTCATTCTTTTCAATGTATTTGGGTGTAGTTTTGTGTAATTTTTTCAGACGTAATTCTACTTTCTTACGTATTTTTTCACATATTTGCACCACCATGGATCCTTACTCCTTCCATCTGCGTCAATACAGAAAAGTTACCTTATCCCTAGCCAGATTCGAGTCCCACATACTGTTCCTGCGTTGTTGCTTGGCTCATGGCTCATGGCCTTACCATGAAATAACCCATCTCTGGTTGCCACCCCTCCTTCCACAGTGACCTCCACCTGTTCAGATTCCGCCAATCCTTAGCCCTCACCAACATAGTCCTGCAAAACCATATCAACCAAGTCCAATCCTCCTTGCAGTACCTTCTCTCCATCTGCAAAATTCTCCTTCTAAGTAATTCCAAATTCCTGTAAACCCTAACACACATTGAAACTCTTGCCTTGCACGAACTTGAGCAACATGCACAACGCCACCTCCAAAAGCTCTCCATCCTGCTCACTTCCTTCTCCTGCCTCAGAGTATCACTGTCCACCACTTCTACAACAACCTCCAAACCTCCCCCACACCCCCTCATAGCTGACAAACCCTGTCTCACAGACCTACTACACTTACCCCACCCTCCAAAACTCCCTCCCACCACCACACAGAACTCAAAACCTAAACTGACCCGCAACACAGTCATGAACCTTTCCTCCAGAAGCCTTAGTCCCACAGAAATATCACTCTTTTCCAAAGGCCTCACCTTTTGCCCCACTCCCAAATTCAACCATGCAGGACTAGTTAAAGACCTTCTATCCTTCTCCCAGTCCCTACAGTGGAAACACTTCTTCACCACCAACCTGACCAATCAGACTTAACCAAAGACCAATATTGAACCTTGCGTAACTCAGTTCACTCCTCCATCCAACCCCACTGCCTCGAAACCACCCCCTGTTAACTTTCCAGAATTTCTTATCCTTGAACCTTGCCTCACCATCACTCCCCTCAACATGCATACTTACCTTACATCTGCAGAAAGAACCACAGTCCACCATCAAAAAACTGATCCCGACCTTATAGTCCTACCTGCAGACAAAGGCTCCACCACCTTAGTTTTGAACTGCAAGGATTACGTGGGAGGTCTCCATCAGCTGTCAGATACTTCCAACTACAAACCATGCCACAGTGATCCCATTCCAGCAATCCAGCAGGATCTCCAGTCACTACTTAAATCCTTAGGCCCATCCCAGAACCTCTCCCCAGAGTCCATCTCTCTACTTACCCCTACCACTCCCCGCACTGCCACCTTCTACATGCTTCCTAAAGTCCACTGTGGCCGGTTACTGTGCCTCCACTGAATCTCTGCTCTTGTAGACCAATACCTTCAACCTATTACCCGCAACCTATCCTTGTATATAAAAGATACAAACCATTTCCTCGACCGACTCTCCACAGTTCCTTTCCCTTTACCACATGGTGCCCTGCTTGTCACTATTGATGCCACCTCTCTGTACACTAACATTCGTAATGCCCATTGCCTTACTGATATTGAACACTACCTTTCCAGACACTCTATGGATTTCAAACCAACAACCTCCATCCTAGTCTCCATGACCAACTATATCCTCACTCACAATTACTTCTCCTTTCAAGGCATTACCTACAAACAAATCTGCTGTATGGCTATGGGCACCTGCATGGCACCATCCTATGCTAACTTATTCATGGGATACCTAGAGGAATCCTTCCTAAAAACCCAGAATCCTACACCCCCTCACCTAGTTCAGATTCATTGATGACATCTTTGCTATCTGGATTGAAGGTGAGGACACCTTATTCACATTCCTCCAGAACCTCAACAACTTCTCCCCCATTTGCTTCACCTGGTCCTACTCAACCCAACAAGCCACCTTCCTAGATGTTGACCTCCACCTCAGAGATGACTACATCAGTGCCTCTGTCCATATCAAACCTACTAACCACTAGCAATACATCCACTTCGACAGCTGCCAACCATTTCATACCAAGCAGTTCCTTTTTTACAGCATGGCCACCCATGGTCGTTGCATCTGCAGTGACAAGCAGTCCCTCTCTAAATATACCGAGGGTCTCACTGCAACCTTCACTGACCGTAATTATCCTCCCATCCTTGTACAAAAACAAATCTCCCGTGCCTTATCTTTCCTGTCTCCCACCACCTCCCAAAGTCCCACAGCCCAGTCACAGAGGAGCATTCCCCTCGTAACTCAGTACCATCCGGGACTGGAGCAACAGAATTACATTCTCCGCCAGGGTTTTGATTACCACTCGTTGTGCCCTGAAATGAGAAATGTCCTACCCACTATCCTCCCCACCCCTCCTACTGTGGTATTCCGCCATCCACCAAACCTACACAATATACTCGTCCATCCTTACACAACTCCTGTTCCCAATCCCTTACCTCATGGCTCATACCCCTGTAATAGACCCAGATGCAAGACCTGTCCCATACATCCTCCTACCACTACCTACTCCAGTCCGGTCACTAACATCACCTATCTCATCAAAGGCAGGGCTACCTGTGAAACCAGTCAGGTGATTTACAAGCTAAGCTGCAACCACTGTGCTGCTTTCTATTTAGGCATGACAACCAACAAGCTGTCTGTCTGCATGAATGGCCATTGACAAACTCTGGCCAAAAAACAAGTGGACCACCCTGTGGCTGAACATGCTGCAAACATAATAACCCTCATCTCAATGACTGCTTCACAGCCTGTGCCATATGGCTCCTTCCCACCAACACCAGCTTTTCTGAATTGCGCAGTTGGGAACTTTACCTGCAATACATCCTATGTTTCCATAACCCTCCTGGTGTCAACCTTCGTTAGTCACTGTCCTCACCCATCCAGCCCCCTCCCTGTTCCCATTCCAGCACTACACAGCCGTCATTTCACCACCACACCCAGTCTTTTAATTTATTTTTATTTTTATTTCTCTCCTTCCTACTACTTATCCCCTCTCCCCTCCGAACCTTCTCTCCTGCCCTCCGTCTAAACTGCAACACTTCACTGTCCACCACTCCCACCATACTATCCCTCCCCCTCCATGCCCTATCCTCCTCCTTACCCTCACCCAGTCGCCACTCCCATCATGCACTGGTGCTGCTGCTCACAGTGTAGTTTCAGCTCTCTGAGACTGGATACGTGTGTGCAAATTGTGCTTGCGTGAGTGTGTGTGCACGTGTGTGTATGTGTGTCTACTGCTGACAAAAGCCTTAATGGCCAAAAGTTATGATTGTGTGAATCTTTTTATTGTGCCTATTGCGACTCAGCATCTCCGCTATATAGTGAGTAGCAACTTTCCTTCTCTCATATTGCTGATTTAGGTTTTCCGTGATTTCTCTAAAATCACTTTAGGCAAATGCCGGGATGGTTCCTGTGAAAGGGCAGGGCCGACTTCCCTCCCCATCCTTTCCTAATCTGAGCTTGTGCTCCCTCTTTAATGACCTCATTGTTGATGGGACGCTAAACACTAATCTCCTCCTCCCTCCTTATCTAAGCAGTGACATAAAGTTATCATAACTTCAATATGAGAGCTAATCTTGCATTTTCATTAAAATTTTCATTATCAGTAAAGCTGAAAATGTAAAGATTACGTCTTTTCATGCCAGTTACAGAAAAAAGGAAAATTTTTTTGGCTAGTGTAATCAGTCAGCTGCATCACAGAATGGGCCTAACAGGCTACAGATTTTCAGTGGAGAGAGAATTCCAGTAAGCAGTATAGTGGCAACAAGAAAAATAATGGACAGAATAATGGTAATAACAGGCAACAACTTATGGAAAATTAACATGTGGCACATTTTTTGTTCTGAGATGTATTGAAAAAATTGTGAGGAAAGGAACTATAAACAGGAAGAATAAAAAAGTTAGGTAAAGTAGAAAGGTCAACAGGTGCAAGAGTATGCTATTGACAAAGTCCTGGGTGATGAGCAATCCTGGAGAAGCCATGGAATTGTGGTATCTATGGAAAGGTAGAATGCTTTTAAAGATGTTTTTCAGATTTATTGGTTGTTCGATGTTTCAGATATTGTAAGGGACAATTGCGTGGAAGAAGTAATTAATGAATCTTATGTGACTGAGCTAGGGAGCACCCATGGTCTAGGGATAGCAACTTTGATTCATAATCAAAACATAAGTCCTCGGTCCTGGGTTCAAAACCTGCCACTGCTTAAATTTTGATTAATAGTCATCATTGGCGGCCGAAGACTTCCTGCATAAGAAGTCACCCTGATTGTGCCAGTGACTTGTCAAAGAAGGTGGAGGAGCTGACAGAAGTTCAGGTCACTCTCTTATCTTTGGGGTGGGAAACTGCCCCTAAAGGCGGAAGAATCAGCGATGGTCAACTGCTTGAGAATGCAGAAGGCAATGGAAACCACTGTATTAAAGACACAAAACATGTATCCGCAGGACATGTGGCCTATAATTGAAAAAGTGCTATGATGATCTCTTGATTGGCAAAAGATTCCGGAATAGTCCCCCATTCGGATCTCTGGCTGGGGACTGCCAAGGGGGAGGCGACATGGCAAAAAGATTGAGTAATCAATGAAAGGATAGCGTTCTACGAGTCAGGGCATGGAATGTCAGAAGCTGGAATGTGGTAGAGAAGCTAGAAAATCAGAAAAGAAAAATGCAAAGGCTCAATCTAGATATAGTAGGGGTCAGTGAAGTGAAATGGAAAGAACACAAGGATTTCTTGTCAGATGAGCAGAAAATCGTATAACAGAAGTAGGATTCGTTATGAATAGGAAGGAAGGGCAGAGAGTGTGTTACTGTGAGCAGTTCAGTGATAGGATTATTCTTATCAGAACAGACAGCAAACCAGCACCAACAATGATAGTTTAGATATAATGCCGATGTTGCAAGCTGAAGATGAAGAGAGAGAGAGAAAGTATAAGAGGATTTTAAAAGGGTAATACGATATGCAAAAGGAGATGCAAATCTAATAGTTGTAGGGGATTGGAATGCAGTTGTAGGAGGAGGAGTAGAAGACAAGATTACAGGAGAATATAGGCTTGGAAAAAGGAAGGAGAGAGGAGAAAGACTAATTCAGTTCTGTAATAAATTTCAGCTAATAATAGTGAATACTGTGTTCAAGAATAACAAGTGGAAAAGGCCAGGTGATATGGGAAGATTTCAGGTAGATTACATCATGGTCAGACAGAGATTCTGAAATCAGATTCAGGATTGTAAGGTGTACCCAGGAGCAGATGAAGACTTAGGTCACAATGTAGTAGTGATGAAAAGTAGGATGAAGTTTGAGAGATCAGTCAGGAAGAATTAACATGCGAAGAAGTGTGATATGGAAGTACTAACGAATGATGAGATAAGCTTGAAGTTCTCTAAGGCTGTAGACATAGCAATAAAGAATCCTCAGGTAGGCAGTACAGTTGAAGAAGAGTTGACATCTCTAAAAAGGACAACCACAGAAGCTGGAAAGAAAAACGTAGGTATTAAGAAAGTAACAGCAAAGAAACCATGGGTCTCCGCAATATCCTTTCTTCCAGGAGTGCTAGTTCTGCATGGTTCGCAGGAGAGCTTCTGTGAAGTTTGGAAGGTAAGAGACGAGGTACTGGCGGAATTGAAGCTCTGAGGATGGGGCGTGAGTCGTGCTTGAGTAGCTCAGTCTGTAGAGCACTTGCCCACAAAAGGCAAAGATCCTGAGTTCGAGTCTCAGTCCGGCACACAGTTTTAATCTGCCAGGAAGTTTCAGGTACAAAAGTATTCAGGGAAATTCGGGAATACATAGATACAAGTCACTGAGGAATGAAATAATTAGGAAGTGTAGGGAAGCTAAGACAAAACAGCTGTATGAAAAATGTGAAGAAATCGAAAAAGAAATGGTAGTCGGTATGACTGACTCAGCATATAGGAAAGTCAAAACAACCTTCAGTGAAATTAAAAGGCTTTGGTGGTAATATTAAGAATGAAACCAGATTAAATTGTTAAATGCAGAGGAGAGAGCAGATAGGTGGAAAGAGTACACCGAAGACCTCTATGATGGGGAAGATTTGTCTGATGTAATAGAAGAAGAAACAAGAGTCGATTTAGAAGAGATAGGGGATCCGGTATTAGAATCAGAATTTAAGAGGGCTTTGGAGGACTTAAAATCAAATAGGGCGGAAGGGATCTCTAACATCCCATCAGAATTTCTAAAATCATTAGGGGAAGTGGCAACAAAATGACTAATCACGTTGGTGTGAAGAATGTATGAGTATGGCAATATACCATCTGACTTTTGGAAAAATATCATCCACACAATTCTGAAGACTGCAAGAGCTGACAATTGCAAGAATTATCACACAATCAGCTTAACAGTTCGTGCATCCAAGTTGCTGACAAGAATAATATGCAGAAGAATGGAAAAGAAAATTCAGGATGTGTTAAATGACTATCAGCTGGGCTTTAGGAAAGGTAAAGGCACCAGAGAGGCAATTCTGACATTGAGATTGATAATGAACACCAGACTAAAGAAAAATCAAGACATAGTGACAGGATTTGTGACCTAGGAAAAGTGTTCAACAATGTAAAATGGTGCAAGATATTCGAAATTCTGAGAAAAGTATGGTTAAGCTATAGGGAGAGATTGGTAATATACAGTATGTGCAGGGACCAAGAGGGAGTAATAAAAGTGCATGACCAAGAATGAAATGCTCGGATTAAAAATGATGTAAAACAGGGATGTAGCCTTTCACCCGTACTGTTCAGTCTGTACATTGAAGAAGCAATGATGGAAATAAAGGAAAGGTTCAGGAGCAGAATTAAAATTCAAGATGAAAGGGTATCAGTGATACGATTTGCTGATGACATTGCCATTCAGAGTGAAAGTGAAGGCAAATTACATGATCTGCTGAATGGACTGGACAGTCTAATGAGTACAGAATGTGGACTGACAGTAAATCGAAGAAAAACAAAAGTAATGAGAAGTAAGAGAAATGAGGACAGCAAGAAACTTAACATCAGAATTGATGGTCATGAAGTAGATGAAATTAAGGAATTCCGCTACCTAGGCAGCAAAATAACCAACAATGGACAGAGTGAGGAGGACATCAAAAGCAGAGTAGCACTGGCAAAAAGGGCATTCCTGGCCAAGTGAAGTCTACTAGTATCAAACATAGGCCTTAATTTGAGGAATACATTTATGAGAATGTACGTTTGGAGCACAGCATGGTATGGTAGTGAAACATGGACTGTGGGAAAACCGAAACAGAAGAGAATCAAAGCATTTGAGATGTGGTGCTACAGATGAATCTTGAAAATTAGATGGCCTGATAATGTAAGGAATTAGGGGGTTCTGCGCAGAATCAGAAAGGAAAGGAAAATGTGGCAAATGTTGTCAAGGAGATGGGCAGGATGATGGACATATGTTAAGACATCAAGGACTTACTTCCATGGTACTAGAGGGAGCTGTAGAGGGCAAAAACTGCAGAGGAAGACAGAGATTGGAATACATCCAGCAGATAATTGAGGATGTAGTTTGCAAGTGCTACTCTGAGATGAAGAGTTTGGCACAAGAGAGAAATTCATGGTGGGCTACATCAAACCAGTCGGAAAACTGATCTCTTAAAAAGTTGGAAGGAAGGGTAATCATTCTGATGCAAAGATTAGGTATGTGGATAAAATGAAACATATGGCATGTAGTAGTGACAATGAGAAGTATAATGTTGGTGAGTTAATTGTTTGTGCTGTGGAAAGTGATGTACTGAGAGCACATGCGCTGGAGGCCAGGTTAAAAGATAAGGGTTTCAAGCAGCAGTGTTGCAACAAGCACATCAACGATTAAGCTTCAAAGCTTGCAGGTAATGTGAGAGGGGGTGGTGTTTAATGAAGGGCTACTACAAGGTGCAGTACACCTCAATAGTGTACGCTGGGTAAATAGAGAATTATTAATTACTGCAGTCAGTTCAGGAGGAAGTATCCACACATTTGTGTCTGTGGAGTGCGGTGAGCATATTCTTTTTGGACAGTAAATTAAATTGTAGCTGGCTGTGTGAGGATGAAATTGATTTTTGTGTAAATGACTAGAGATTATGTATGGTGATGAAAAGTTTGTTAGCTCAGGTGGGTGAGTTCAGAATAAATTATGTTTAGTGAGTGTACTGGAGTTATGCAAATGTTAAGTAGGATGAAATAATATTTAATGAATTACTGTTTTGGGATCTGGAAGGAACTGATACCCTATTGTGGGAAGAAGTATGTATTATGGATGCAGAAGGTGGTATATGGGAGATTGAAAAGAAGATGGGAAGTATTTAGAAAGAGGTGTAATGGAAAACATACAACAAATCATTGAAATTAAACAATGGGAAATCCAGGGTGGAATGTAACAATATTATGAAAAAGGGAAGTTGCTACACAACATATAGCAGAGATGTACACACTGTGAGCAGCAGCACCAGTGCATGATGCGAGTGGTGACTGGGTGGGGTAAGGAGGAGGCTGGGCGGGGAGGAGGAAGGACAGTAGGGTAGGAGTGGTGGACAGTGCAGTGCTGCTGGGGAGTGAGCAGGGATGAGGCGGTGAGGGTAGGGCAGCTATGTACAGTTGGCAGGTTAGAATGAGGGGGGAGATAGGGAGAGTGGGTAGCAGAAAAGGAGAGAAGTAAAAAGACTGGGTGTGATGGTGGAATGAGGGCTGTATAGTGCTGGAATGAGAACAGGGGGCCTGTATGGGTGAGGACAATGACTAGCAAAGATTGAGGCCAGGAGGATTACTGGAATATAGGATATATTGCAGGAAAGTTCCCACCTGTGCAGTTCAGAAAAGCTGGTATTGGTGGGAAGGATCCATATGGTACATGCTATGAAGCAGTCAATGAAATGAAGAATGACATATTTTGCAGCCTGCTCAGCAACTGGGGGGCAGGGGGGAGTTTCCACTTCTTTCTTGGCCACAGTTTGACGGTGGCCATCCATGCAGACAGACAGCTTGTTGGTTGTCTTTCCCACATAGAATGCAGCAGAGAGGTTGCAGCTTAGCTTGTAGATCACATGACTGGTTTCACAGGTGGCCCTGCCTTTTATGGACTAGGTTATACTTGTGATTGGAATGGAGTAGGTGGTGGTGGGAGGGTGTATGGGGCAGGTCTTACATCTAGGTCTATTACAGGAGTATGAGCCATGAGGTGAGGGGTTGGGAGCAGGGGTTGTGTAGAGATGGACGAGTGTATTGTGTAGGTGCGGTGGACAGCAGAAAACCACCTTGGGAGGGGTAGAAAGGATAGTGGGCAAACATTATTAATTTCAGGGCATGACAAGAGGTAGTCAAAACCCTGCCAGAGAATGTAATTCAGTTGCTCCAGTCCTGGGTGGAAGTTACGAGGGGACTGATTCTCTGTGGCTGGATGGTGGAACTTTGGGAGTTGGTGGGAGACTTGAAAGATAAGGCACGGGAGATTTGTTTTTGTATGAGGTTGGGAGGACTATTATGGTCTGTGGAGGTTTCAGAAAGACCCTCGGTATATTTGAGAGGGACCACTCTTCACTGAAGGTGTGGCAACCACCAGTGGCTAGGCTGTATGAATGAGACTTCTTGGTGTGGAACAGGTGGCAGCTATCAAGTTGAAGGTGTTGCTGGTGGTTAGTAGGTTTGATATGAATGGAGGTGGAGGTCAACAACTAGGAAGGTGGCTTGTTGGGTTGAGTAGGACCAGGCAAAGCAAATGGGGGAGAAGTTGTTGTGGTTCTGGAGGGATGTGTATACAGTGTTCTCGCCCTTAATCCAGATTACAAAGATGTCATCAATGAATCTGAACCAGGTCATGGGTTTAGGATTCTGGGTGTATAGGAAGGATTCCTCTAGATGGCCCATGAATAGGTTGGCATGGGATGGTGCCATGCGGGTGCCTCCACCCACTCGCCACTCCCATCATGCACTGGTGCAGCTATAGTTGTGTGAGACTGCAGTCATTCTTGTTGTTGTGCCTATCTGCAATTCAGCATCTCTTTCCTTTTCATAATATTGTTACAAATCATTGAAATTAATACAAATGGGGTAAAGGCAGGGATACTTTT
Organism: Schistocerca serialis cubense; assembly: GCF_023864345.2. Classification (NCBI taxonomy): domain Eukaryota; kingdom Metazoa; phylum Arthropoda; class Insecta; order Orthoptera; family Acrididae; genus Schistocerca; species Schistocerca serialis. The sequence goes on along the minus strand of NC_064638.1, from coordinate 251,900,439 downwards.
AGATTATTGAATGCCTGTGTTAGTGGTGAAAGATTCATTTACACAAAGGCTAAGATATCAGAACTGTGTTATTTTTCTGGTGACTGCGGTAAAAATAAAGATGGAAACAGATGGAATGGGCAAGACTGTAAAACAGGAAGCATTATTAAGGTTTAAATGGGATGAACATGAATTTAAAGTAGGTTGTTTCATTGTTCTAGGACTGGTAAAGGATAAAATTTTAGGCACAGGTTTTTTAGTGCACTATCATGCAATTGTAAAATGTAAGGACAGACGTTTAGAGATTAATAGTGGGGAAATCGGTAAGGTGCATGATTTAAAGATGTTCTAAGGGGTGAGGCACATGTAGCATCCATAAACATGACAGAAGAGAAAGAAAGTCTGTAAAAAGGAATGTTCAGTGCATATGCATTGAAAAAGGTATCTCATTCTTTGATGTATTTGATTCTGTGTAATTTTAGAAATCAAAAATAAAATAACACAATTGTGTTTGATTCTACAAAAGTATTTCATGTTATTTCATATAAAGAGTGTGAAATCAGTTTGCTTCTAAATAATGAAAGAAACTTTTGTTAAAAAGTATCTCAGAAACATTATCTGGTATTAAGTATTGAGTTAGCCAGCTTAGTAATAAGGTTTTCAGTTGAAATCTTGTATTCCTAATGTAATTCACATGCTGACATGTATTATCAAAAAATGATACATTTGATGTGTTGATATGCCCAGTGAGAAATCACACGACCACATTGCTGAAACTCAAGCAGCCCATTCCCAGAACTTGTTGCAGGATGGATCATGATTTTGCTGTCAAAATACAGCAAAAATGTAACTTTACAATAATAATTCAACACACATAGGATTTCCTAGGGCAGACTTCTGCTGGCAGCTCTTGCTTGAGAGATGATCATAGGAGTCAGTGGTCAGCAAACAGTGAAGACAAGAAGTTGGACTTAATTTTTCTGACTGGCAACACAATGGCATAATTTCAGCACTTAGAGAATTCACAGTTGCACTGACTAGTGTGGAAGCAAATTGTGCAAGGAACTGATCTGCAGATGTATTAAGACATCTTTATTTGTGGACCTGGATTAATTCTCTGCTTTGCTACAGTATCATACACTCTGGGTAAGAGTCACCAGCCACACTTTGATCTTTGAGACATGGTTAAACATTTCATTACTGCAATTTCAATATACATATGCCCTACTGTAAACCAATAACTTTCATAAAGATTCCAAAATCTGACTACTGAACTGGAATATGTTTACTACTAGCAGTTAATGTACCATCTCCATCCAGTCCCTAACTACGCCCACTGATAATCTCCTTAACACCAAACAGCAATACAGTTTAATCACAATAAAGAAAAATGTCTCACAAGAACTCCACACTCAAACTGCACAACAAGAACTGAAATTTATTGGCTTGAATTAACCCTAGCCAAGTCAATAAATTTTATCCAACACTACCTCCTGCTATCTACCGTATTTACTCGAATCTAAGCCGCACTTTTTTTCCGGTTTTTGTAATGCAAAAAACCGCCTGCAGCTTAGAATCGAGTGCAAAGGAAGCGGAAGTTCTGAAAAATGTTGGTAGGTGCCGCCACAACTAACTTCTGCCGTCGAATATATGTAGCACTACACAGGCATGCTTTGTAGGCACAAAGATAAATACTGGCGCCAAAACCTCTGCGTCAGTAAATAAATTAAAAAAAAAAAGGTGGAAGACGAGCTTTTTTTTTTCTCCGCCCCGAGTTTCGACCACTGCGTTTTCATACATTATCCAACGAATGAATGATTCATTCAACCAAGAAGTAAATACAAATTCCGTGTTGTTCATCTTCGAATGTAGCAGAATTTCAATGTACTACGAAAATCCGACTGGCAAGACTGTTTGGGATGTTTGTCAATATGGCCAACTCTACGTTCTGAATTTTTTCCTACCTGTGAGAAGAGATGGTTGCTAATAGGAACGTAATGAAATGTGAATCACGTGCAGTATTCTCCTCACCATAAGAATAATACGAATATAAACATTTTGCCATGTATTCTTTCGTGTTTGCTGCTATCTCATTTAAATCCTGTCTGCCTAATAAACTACGAAACTAGAGTGAGACAACAACAAACGCAGAAGAATATAAGTATCGTGTCATGTTTATATTTGTATTATTCTTATGCCTAATAGTGATACAGTCAGAAATGAAGCACGGCAACTGACTAGATTTTTAAATCTAAGATGACTAATTTCTGTGCAGAATTTGATGTGCTACAAAAGTGGCCGCAAAGATTTTCAAACGGAGAAAAATTTTCGCCTAACTCTTGTTCAGAACATGTTCTATCATACGCAGTCTATTATTTGGTTCTTGTTGATCATTATCAAAGAAAGCAGCGGTGTAAGTAACAACAAATAGCAGTCTCTTGCCATTGTTTCGCTAATGAGACGATTCCTCTCCTTTCTTTTTTTTTTAAATTGTAAGCGGCGGTAGCAACCATGCCGCGAGCGGCAACAGGCCGTAAACACGCACTACCAGAATGCGACAAACAATGCATGACACAGTACAGTAATGCATTTTCAGCTTAGAATGACGTAAACATCTATAACAAAGAAAACGGCATTTATCAGATCAAAGCAAAATAAGCAATCGATTCAAACCAGACGAAGCACGTGAAAAAGGAAGGGTACCTGTATAAATATGGACGGAGCGCCTGACGCATAGCAATGGCTACCTGGTAAAGCTTAACTGCTAAGTTTACGACTCTAACCAAACTACTGTAGCTGTATCGTCATTCATTCGATCTAAATTGTGTCTCATATTACAATGGACCAACTTTGTTTCGATTTGAAAGTGCGGCCTAAAACTTTTCTCTCCCCTTGAATTTCGAGTCTCCAATTTCAGGTGAGGCTTACATTCGAGAATTTTTTTTTCCTTTATTTCGAGTCTCATTTCTCAGGTGCGGCTTAGATTCGAGTGCGGCTTAGATTTGAGTAAATACGGCAATGACTCACCGCTATGCTCTGATGAATCTTTGAACCAAATATGCCTGTGCTCATTAATCAGCAACACTTATTGAGAAAAAGAGGGAAGTTCCTAAGCAGAATTCAACCCCCACATGGGAAAGCACTTTTCAGTGCCTTGTAGGCTTTCCATACCAGAAAAGTAGCCTCGCAGATCACAAATTATCACTAACTCCAGACTTATGTAATGACAACCACTTTAAAGAAGACATGCTACCCCAGGTGTTTATCACTGGCTATCATGGAGACATTAATCTGCTTGTAAGCCAGCCATGTAGACCCCTTCCACATCACATATAGAAGGATTATGGAAAGACTGCCTTGTCAGCTCCAGGTTGAAGAAAGCCACCTCCTCCCAGAACTGGACCCTGTCATAGATATTAACCAGAGGAAGAACATGAAGGGATGGTCAGGGAATGGGATGTTACACAGCTTCCCACTTTTATTGATATTTCAAACCAGTAAAATAAAAATATTGGATCCAAAAAATTCAAGTAACATGGGAGAAATGGCTAACTGGTTGGTGTTCACTGAAGTCATATATACAAAACTAAACTCTGTCCAAATAGGCCTTGGGAGGCCCATACTGACTGATCACCGTGTCATTCTCAGCTAATAGGTGTCACTGGATGGGGCGGTGCAAGTGGGCAGCACACTGCAGTCCTGGCTGTTGTCAGTTTTCTTGGCTGGACCCGCTACTTCTCAGTCAAGTAGCTCCTCAGTTGGCCTCAAGAGCTGAGTGGATGCTGCTTGCCAGCAGCACTTGGTAGACCTGAACGGTGTAAAGGGACACCCACCTCCAATATTACTTTTCCTCAACAGAAGTAGTCGATACTAGAACTAATTTTTGAATTGGTCAGTATTGTCTCAGCTGTTTTCTAAAAATTTCCATATGATTTTGTACACAGTGTGCTATATTTTGAGCTAAAATCTATAGAAAGAAATTACTGTATTGTTACAATCGATATGTACTAGCTCTGAATGTACGGTTGAAATTATGTTTTTTAGAAACATTTGAAATTAAGAAATATTTGTCACACTTAAAATTTCTGTTATTGATTATGCAATCTGGTACTATTCATTATGTTTACTTTTGGATTTATTTATAAAATTATGATATAAATTAATAGATATTCATTTGCCAAGAAAATTTGTAAACCCTATGGAATATTGTTCTTACCGCAGAGTGAAGTAGTGGTGGGTGTGCCTCTGATGTGATCAGATGTGTTTTTGTATTTTGAACAATGTAATTTCAGCTTTGTTAATGTAAAAATGCGTAAGACAGTGTGATATAGAAAAATGTGAGAGAATAAATTACAGTGAGAACAAAATATCTGCACAGGCTTACTTCAAATTATTTAAGTTGGTAGGAGCCACGAGAAACTAAAATGACAAAATTTCAGTTTCAAGTATCAGCACCTAGACATGAAGAACTGGAGACAACTATGAGAAAAGAAAATAAGTAAAATGTTTATTGTAAATCTTATTCCTCTTCTATTTTTGAAAATGAGAGACTTCACCATCGAAAATAGTAGTGATGACAACAACAACAAATTTTGGGAGGAGGAGATTACAACGGGCAGCCATCCAAGTACTAGCTAAGCCCAACAGCAATTAACTTCAGTGATCTAATAGGAACCAGTGTTACCATTGCAGCAGGGCCATTGGCTGAGGTCGCTTATGCACTACTTTAAAATTACTGTTCTACAACAAAGGTGGCATTCAGATCTAAATTACATAATTCATCAATACAAATATAATAATCCCATCAAATAAATTCAGAAAAATCACAAGTTAAAAATTGGCATGACACTTTAAAAATGTGGTTTACAATGATTCATACAAATTCTCATATCTTGAAGCAAAAGAAAATTAAACCCAAACCAAACTAGTATAACTGACCTCTTCTGTATTATTGCTTCAGTTGTCAAAAACATTACTGCTGATCTAATAAAAATGAGCAAATTCTAAAAATCTACCCATCTAAAGTGAAAACAAGTGTAAAATGGCAGCACTGTACAATATCCCAATACCTTAATGAGAGACTAAATATTTTCGTACTGCATATCTGAATCCTGAAAAATTGATTATTATAAACACAGAGCTGTAAATGAAGTAACATGTGTAAACATGTGCAGACAAGCAACCGAAATGAAAATTATTTAGAACTTGATTCACAAACTACAAACTTCTATCATCATTTCATATCCTGATCTATGGAGCATATGTTCATACAAAGTCACTGCTCTGGTATTTCCTGTATATTCCGTTTACATTTGAACAGCAGAATTGGTGTGTGAACTGACAAAAATTCTGTCTTCTCTGGGTTTGTGTGTGTTTTGTGATTCCTTTCTGCCATTATTTGTGCTCCTTATGTAGCCTATGCTATAGTCATGCCAAAAATTGAGCAAGTTGTGTAGATGCTCATAACTGCAAGTATGATTGGTTGCTCTCAATAGCTCCACACCACTGAAATTGTGCTGATATGTTTGTTTTGCTCTTCTCTGCCCCTTACATAAAAAGAGGTGAGCTTGAGCATGATGCATGATTCCTCCATTACCTGTGATTCCTTTCCCTGCATGTCTTACATTGTGAAATGTTTCCATTAATGCTTCCCATCCATTACAATAGACACAAGAACAGCACACAGGCATGACCAGGAAATGAGATGTTACAATACTTTTGCTCATTCCTTGAGTCATACTGCTCAAGGGGAACAAACAAACAACTTAGGAGTGAGAGAGATGCACTACATTCATATCACATCAGCTAGTGCAGCAGTTACATCTGCTACACTGTCAAGGCCGTGGCCACCTGTGCTAATGCAGAAGTAAAAGAGAGGTGCACTTTCTAAAGAAAAAATCTGCTACTGCAGTATAACAATGGAGAGGACTGCCAGCAATAACATTAACATGTGAGCACTTACGTTGAGCTGCAGTTCTGCTCTGAAGCTCAGCTGATTGCCATTACATTTCAGCCATCTTTTCTGTTGTCAATACAGGGATACCTTCTATACATCCTAGCATAGCATATATAGAATTGGACAGGGCAGGAAGGGGATGACATTTTACTTTGACATAATTTGTTACAACTTCTTTATTATCTTTTTGCTATTAACACAGTGACAATTTTTCCTGCATGTTCTTCACACCAGAGCAAGAAAGCCATCACAAACAACAATGTCACAAGAGTGATATTGCTTCTTGATAAGCTTAAATGACACCATGGAACACATCTACATGCACTTTGTGTGAAGAAGTACTCACAATTGAAAACATAAGCTTACATTGGTACAATATAGCATATTTGTTGTTTTTGTTATGTGGGACTTAGATAAATGCAGCTTTAAACCACTGCACTACTTGACTGCTCTTTCAAAAATTACTGTAGCTATGAACACCGAGACTCAGAGTTGATCATGGCCAGTTGGCTCTCGTGACATTCTGCACTTAACACAAATTGGTAGACACATGTGCATCATCTGATCAAAAGTATCCAGACAATCTTATGTAATGCAGAATTGACTATTAGATGTCTTGAGGGGTTGACTTGTCAGTATAAAAGGTGAGAAGTTGTGTTGTCAGTAGAAAAGCAGAAACAGCAAAATGGCTCAGCCAGGAGAGCTCAGTCGCTTCAAACATGGACTAGTAACTGGATGTCATGCGAACAACAAATCCATCTGGGACATTTCAACCCTTCTAAGATAGCCTAAGTTTACTGTTGGTGATGTGATTGTAAAGTGGAAACACAAAGGAATGATCACAGTTAAAGTAAGACAACAAAAACCTTATGCACTGAAGGACAGCATTGCAGTGGGTGGCAGTAAAAGGTCAATGCCCAGGGAATATTACCTGACATACACAGTGCCAACAGTGAGGTACAGAGGTGGTGGTGGTGGTGGTGGTGGTGGTGGTGGTGTAACACTATGGAGGACTTTTTTTAGGATGTTATCCCCATATTGCACTTAAAATACTACATGAGGAAGGCTATGTACCCATTTAGCAATATTTCTTACTGCGTACAGTGGAGGAAAGTTCTGAGACAATGATTGATTGTATCAACATAACAATGCATTTTGTCATAAATCTGTACCCGTGTTGCCATGGTTTGTGGACAATAACAGTCCCAAAATGAAACGACCTACCCAGAATGCCAACCTGAGACCAATGGAACAACTTTGGAATGAGTTTTAATGTCGACTTTGCCCCAGACATCATTCAACATCACTACCTTCTCTGCTTTCAGCTCTTGAGAAAGAATGGGCTGTCATTCCTCCACTGACATCTCATTGAAAGTACCTCCAGCAGTGTTCAACCTATCAAAGACAAAGGGGGGGGGGGGGGGGGAGATATGCTGTATTAATGTCCACTAACAGGTGTCACGAAACTTTTGATCAAATAGTGTGTAATCTATCCACACTTCTCCTATATGCAGGGTGACTGTAATTAAAGTTAAACTTTCAAAACGCTGTAGAAATGACACCACTGGTCAGAATGATGTCAAATTGCAACAGAAGATTATTGGAGGAGGAGGAGGAAAACATATGGCAGAAGAAAAAAAAAAATAGTGTGAAAACTGATCAATAGATGGCGCTGTATGTGTCAGAATATGTAAATGAAAACACCTGTCATGTGGGCGACCCATTGAAGTTGATATGAACATGCCAGGTACACAGCTTTTCCTCCTTTTACATCTGCAATGATTTCCATGACTGTCTCAATGCAGGATCGCACTCTGCTTGTAAAGCTGTATTACAAGAATGATGGCTGTGCACACGTTGCTCTGTGGAAGTTCCAGACACTGAAGGGTTTGGAAAAAGACATTGGTCCAATGACTGCCATGGGTCTGGAGAAAATGTTTTGGAAATTTGAAAAGATGGGTTCTTTTAGTGTGCAACCTGGTGGAGGGAGGAATGATTCGACGTCAGTGGAAGCAGTGGCCACAGCAATGCAGGAGGAGATGAGTGATGGTGTGCAAACGTGTAGTGCACGGAGAATTGCCTGAACATTGGACATACCTGTGAGCATGGCGTGTAAAATCCTATGAAACATACTTCTTTGCTATCCATTCAAAATTACCCATGTGCACAAGTTGCTTCCTGATGACCTGCCAGCAGGAGAAATGTTTGCTTTAGAATTTCTTACTCGGATGGAAGTGGACAATGATTGGCTGTGGAAGATTTCCATCTGACAGGATGTGTCAGTACACAGAAATGTCAAATATGGGCAATGGAAAATCCACACGCATATCAACCAGTACCACTTCATCCTGAAAAGGTCACTGTGTGGTGCAGGTTTATGGCATCATTTATCATAGAGCCATATTTTTTTGAAGAGACAGATGCTTCCAGTCCTGTTACCTGTATCACCACTGGCAAGCACTATGAGTGTCTTTCTCGCAACCACATCATTCCAGCTCTCCAACAGCGTGGATGGAACCATTTTTATGCAACATGGTGCACCTCCGCACATTACAAATCCAGTTAAGCAGCTGCTGGAGCGCCATTTCAGAAATGCTAGAATTATCAGCTGCCATTTCCCTACAGCCTGGCTGTCCTAATCACTTGATCTTAATCCGTGTGACTTCTGGCTCTCGGGCTCTCTGAAACACGTGTTCAGAGCTCTGACTGCAAACTTAGCTACATTGAAGGCATGCAGTGCAGAAGAAATTCTGAACATGACCCTGGAAACACTTCGATCAGTTGTGGAACATCCTGTTTCTAGATTTCAACTTGTTGCAGAAAGCGGTGGACAGCATATTGAACATGCTTTGTGCCAGTCACACAGAAATTAATATTCTGATTTGATTTTGATTGATGCTTTTTAAGCAGTTTTCAGTCTCAGGACAATTAAAAACCAATTTGTCCCATCCGATGTGATTATGACCTTGCCATTGTGGATGGGCTTACATAACTAACAGTATCACACCTGTACACCCATGCACACTGAGTAGCACAGTTTGTTTAACATCAAACATGCACCTTAGGCATTGTTGCAGGATTCATTTGTCATTTGTAGTCTACCTCTATTAAATTATGATGGTTACAGTGCCATGTATTGCTACTTTTGTAACTATTTATTTTTCTTCTACCATACGTTTCCCACCCCCCCCTTCTCTGATAATATTCCGTTGCAATTTGACGTTATTCTGACCGGCAGTGTTATTTCTACAGCAGTTTAAAAGTTTAACATTAATTACAATCACCCTGTACATTGCTGTGGCAGTGCTAAAACAAAAAAACTAAGTGCACATTGATACATATTTGCTTAATGTACCTGGAAAAGAAGGGCAATGCAATTGCTATGTAATAATGATTTGTGAGGGGAGAGGGGCCAGGGCCGGTTGCTGTTCACACACACTACACAGCACTGCCTCAAAGAAGGGCACAGAGCAGAGATAAATACTGATTTTTTTGCCTGTGTTTTACAGGGCAATCATTTATACACTCTTTACTTACCTGGCCTTTAATTCATGTATTTCTGCTGATGATGGATCATTTGTTGGCATCTTTGTTATGAAATTTTTAATGCCCACACTATTTTATTGCCTATCTCTAAGACTGTCTCTTTTGGTCAGATCCATTCTTCTGTGAAGGATGTTCTCCAAGATTTTGTTTGCAGTGAATTCTTTTTGATAGAATTATTCCTCCGCAAGATCATTCTACACATTACATTACCATTACCGCACTGTTACCACACCATACACAATACGACACTACCCGACATGTAAACAATGTAGGAAAAGCCAGATTGTCACTTATCATAAAGTTAACACATTAAGTTGCATACAGGCACAATTAAGACACTTACACACATGCTTTTGGCCACACCATTCAGTCGCAAAAGCAAGCACACCTCATGTACACATGACCGCCAGCTCCGGTAGCTCAGGCCGGATTCTAGCCTCAACTGCCAGTCATGCAAGTGAGGTGTGCTTGCTTTTGTGAATAAATGGTGTATGTTTCTCTTTTTCTGATAAGGACTGTGGTCAAAAGCTTATGTGTAAGTGTCTTAATTGTGCCTGTCTGCAACTTAATGTGTAATCTTTATGATAAGTGGCAATCTGTCTTTTATTTATTTATGTATTTATTTATTACTTTATTTTATTTATCCATCCATTGACAAATATTGTATGGATGCTGTCAAGGGTACATGTAAGCCATTTAAAAGAAATGGGACACAAACAATATATACGTAAAAAGTACAAAACAAAATAATTCAATGAAGTTAATAATAATACAATGAAATTAATATAGCCAATATACATCCCTGCTTGTTATTTTAAATGCATAGTCTGTTTTTCATGAGGCTTTAGTTTTGTCCTCCCTAAACGGCAAGTCCTTACGTACACAACATTGCTTAAGTATATATTTACATCACACAACAGCTGTCCTTTAAGTATGTAAAAGTAATGAATGATTAGGTAATGAATGATTAGGTACAGATGAGTATTTTCCATTTGCCTTTATAAATATCATCAGAAAAAATTTATTGACCTACATAGTCATTTACAGAATAAAAACATTGTTCTACTAGAAATTTTTTAAATTCTGTTTTAAATTTGTCATCATCTTCTAACTGCCTGATGTTGACTGGCAGTGCGTTGCACAGTTTTGCACCGATATGGCTCACATACCTTTGTGTATTTGTTCTTTTTGTTCACTGAGTATGGAGTGCTGCACTATTACGGGTATTGTAGTTATGAAAGTCGGCGTTTGTCTGAAAATCTGCAATGTGGGTCCTGACATACAATACACATTTGTATATGTATAATAATGGTATAGTAAGTATTCTAAGCTTTTTGAATATGGGTTTGCAGTGTGTCTGTGGTTGACTGTGAGTTATTATTCGGATGGCCCTCTTCTGCAACAAAAAAATATGTTTTAGGTGCCGTATTGTGGAATCCCAAAATATTATTCCGTATGTGGCAAAAGATTGAAAATAGCCAAAATATGCCATTCTGGCACCCTCTGAGGTACAAACATTTGCAATAATTCTGAGGGCAAAACAGGCTGAATTAAGTTTCTGTGCAAGTTTTATTCACCTGACTGCAACTCTCCATGTCCATTCCATCTTACCTCAGCAACTCCTACGAGGTCCATTTGATTCTTTTCCATCTCTCTTTTAAGGTTTTCTAGTTTTCCTGCTTGTAGCAGAGTTCTGACATTCCAGGTACCAATTCTCGTTTTGATTTTTTGCCTCCTGTCAAGTTGTCCCCCCCAGAGATCCGAATGGGGGACTATTTTACCTCCGGACACTGATTTAACATGAGAGGAAGCCATTTTTTGTGCATAAAATGGAGACTGCATTATGCATGGAAGATAATCTGCGGTGGTATTCCGTTGCCTTCCGCAGTTCTGGAGGCCGCCCCTAACATGGGATACAGACGCCTTTTGCAGCCGCCCGCTCCGGGTCAGACGCTGCATGAGAAGTATAGGTTGGAAAATGAAAGACCCCTAGCCCTCGAAACCTAATAGCGTCAGGGTCGGAAAAGAACAAGAGCTGGCCGAGGGTGGCCAGATAGGAAAGATAAGAGTGAGGAGCCTGGCATAAGTAAGTGGAAGCAATACCAGGACTCAGCTCGGGGCCCCGTGGTCGCCAGCCACGTATCACTAGGTGTGACTCCCTGAGGTAAGGGAGTGCACACATTACCAGGTGCAGATATTAATAGTGACCACAACTTACTTATGGCAGAAATAGAAATAAGAATGAAAAAAATGAAAAAGGCGACAATGGTGAAGAAATGGGATCTAGAGAAGATAAGGTCCAACAAAGAACAAATTACAGAAATGCTGTCTCGGGACTTTCTAAACACATTACGAGACAAAGAAGCACCTGATAATGCCAACGAGTACTGGAATATGCTGAAAGAAGGAATCATTAAAGCAGGACAGCAAAATATAGGATATGTAAAAGGGAAAAGGTCAAAAAAACCATGGGTCACACAAGAAATGATTTCCAAGATGGAGGAGAGAAGAAAATTGAAAAACAAGAACACTGAAGATGCAAGAAAGATATACCGAAGGTTAAATAACTATCTGTGAAGAGAAACAGAGCAGGCTAGGAAAAAATGGCTAAAAGAGGAATGTGAAGAAATTGAAGAACTGGACAGGAAGGGAAGATACAACTTACTATACAACAGAGTAAAGACTATGACATGGGAACAAAACAGAGCAGGAAGTGCTACTATGGAAATTTTGAGTAAAGACGAAGAGGTAGTGTATAAAGATCCTGACAATGTCCTCCAGAGATGGGAAGAATATATAAAAGAGCTATATGACACAAATAGCAAACCAGAAACTCTGGAACTTGAATCACACAACAGTGTAAGTGATGAAGAGAAAGGACCGACCATCATAATGGAAGAAGTAAAGTCTGCCATTGCTGCAATGAAAAATGGCAAAGCAGTAGGTACAGATACAATACCGGGAGAAATACTAAAATGCTTGAACCACAATGGAATAAGAGAAATATTGAGGTTATGTAATAAAATATATGACAATGGTGAATGGCCTGAGGACTTTTTGACAACAGTAATGATTCCATTACCGAAAAAACAAGGAACCAAGAAATGCAGCGAGCATAGGACAATCAGCCTCATTTCACATGCAGCCAAAGTGATGTTAAGAATAATTAATAAAAGACTTGAAAAAGTAATAGAGGAGAATCTCGGCGAGGAGCAGTTTGGCTTTAGACGGAATACGGGCACCAGAGATGCAATAGGGCTCCTACGAATCTTGGGAGAAAGGTTTATTGAAAAAGGAAGAGACCTATATATGTGCTTCATCGATTTAGAAAAGGCATTTGACAATGTGGTTTGGGACAAGCTGGCGACTGTTATGAGGGAAAAGAGAGTGGACTGGAAAACCAGAAGACTTATAAACTCATTGTACCTTAATCAAAAAGTTTCAGTTAAAGTGAGAGGAGAAAGTACAAACTGGATCAGACTAGGGAAAGAAGTAAGACAAGGATGCTGTTTATCACCTACTCTTTTCAACCTGTACTTGGAAAATATGATTGACCAATGCTCATTAGATGACAAAGGAGTAGAAATTGGAGGAAGAAGAGTAGGGTGCTTGAGATTTGCTGATGACATGGTCCTTCTAGCCACAGGGGAAAAAGAATTACAGGATTTGGTGGACACCATTGCAGCTAACGGAAAAAATATGGAATGAAAATTAACACAAATAAAACAAAAGTATTGGCAATAGGAGGAAATAAGGAAATAAAAATTGGGCTGAATGGAGAAACACTAGAACAGGTGCAAAACTTTAAGCATCTTGGAAGCAGGATAGACACCGACTGGAAGTGCACCACAGAAATTAAAACAAGGATAGCAATGGCAAAAGAGGCGTTTTATAAGAAAAGGAGAATCTTCTGCAGCGGTATGGACAGAGAACTCAGAAAGAGACTCATAAAATGTCTTGTATGGAGTGTTCTTCTATATGGCGCTGAAACATGGACTATGAGGAAAAAAGACAGAAAGGCTGGAGGATTTTGAGATCTGGACATGGCGGAAGATGGAAAGAATAAGTTGGATGGACAGAGTAAAAAATGAAGAGGTACTGAGAAGAATGGGAGAGAAAAGGCAGTTACTAGATGTAATAAAGAGAAGAAAAAGAAATTGGATTGGGCATATATTAAGAAAGAATGACGGACTGATAAAAACAGTTTTAGAAGGTTATGTAGAAGGGAAAAGGAAGCGAGGAAGGAAGAGATTCCAGATACTGGATGACATGATGGACGGTACAACATACAGCAGCCTTAAGAAGGAAGCAACGGATCGCAGAAAATGGAGAGGCAAAGGACCTGCAAATATAGCAGATAACTGATGATGATGATGCAAGTTTTATTATGTGTTCATTAAAATTTAAGTTTTCATCCACATGAATCCCCAGCAATTTTGTGGATGTCACTCTGTCTAAGGCTTTGTCACCCCACACCAGATTGAGGTTTACATTTTGACATCTTTTTCCCAAATTGCATATAATTTGTTTTATTTACATTCAATGTCAACCTGTTTGCATTGAACCAGGAGTGGATGTGATTTAGTACTTCATCAGTAGTTGTTGGTAGCAATTGCTTTGGTGCACTTATCACACTAGTATCATCTGCAAATATTATTGCTTTGGCTGCATCATCTGAGGTGTGAAAATCATTTATATAGATAAGAAACAAGGGCCCTAGGATGCTGTCTTGTGGTACTCCTATTTCTACATTTTTTGCCTCTGATACTGAATTTATTTGTGGTTGGAGTAAGTTGATGTCAGTCATACAACCTGTGTTCTGTTTTTAGGTATGATTCAAACCATTTTTTTCCTATCCCATGTATACCCAACACTTCCAATTTTTCTAAAAGAATGTCCTGGTTCACAGTGTCAAAAGCTTTGGAGAGGTCTAAATTTACTCCTACTACACTATAATCTTTTTCTAGATTTTCGATTATTTGTTCAGTGTAGCACATTACTGCTGTTTCGGTATTTTTATGTGCTTGGAAGTCATGCTGATTTCTGTTTAGTAAATTATGGTCATTTAGATATTTGTTGATTCAGTGCTTGATCAGTTTTTCTAGTATTTTTGAAAATGTTGGGAGGAGAGATATTGGGCGATAGTTTTTTACCTTACACTTGTCGCCGTTTTTAAATAATGGCTTCACTTTTGAAATTTTCAGCCTTTCTGGAAAAGCTCCTTCACTGAATGATAAATTGGCTATGTGTGCAAAGGGCTTTGCATTTTGTGGTGCTGTCCTTGTTATGATTGACGCAGGCACCTCATCTATGCCAGCTGACATTTTGGGTTTCAAGCTGTGTATCACTTTCAACACTTCACCCTCATTTGTTGGCTCTACCCTCATCCCACAAGCTGTTTGTGGATATTCAGGTTTTTCTTCGTTTGTAAATTTTAAGCTTAATGAACTTGTTGCATTTATGAAGTAACTGTTAATATAATTTGGCAAATCTTATTTATTAATATTGGCATTTTTTAAGTTTTTGAGGCTAATGTCCTGGTTTTCACAACTCTTCCCCATTTCAGTCTTCACAATACCCCATATGACTTTTGATTTGTTTTCAGATTGTCTTATAAAGCTATCATTACTCATGAATTTTGCTTTAGCAATTACTTTTCTACATACCCTCTTGTAATTCCTGACATGTTCTATGAATTATGGGTCTGTGGATGTTTTCATTTTAGAAAATCATTGTTATTCCTACCTGATCCATTGTTTGACTATGACATGTAACAGTGTTTCAACACCTACTCGAGATAAACATACTATGAATCTGCAAATGGAATACCGGATGTTTCAAAGAGATTCATCTGATTTCACAAGGCTATCTTTTACATGACTAAACTTTGAGTACATCTTATTTATGCATAGGATTTCAAAGTTCTTTGTGCTGCAGTTCATGTACAGTTGTTGAAAGGGGATGCACATAAAGCTTTTGATACACAAACAAAAGCACATTGTGTGATCAGGTGATCTTTAAGGGCAAAGGTGCACTGCGAGATCTATATGCCACTTACACTGTAGGAACTGCAATGGTGTACTTGCAACAATAACCCTGCTAGACAGTTTTAATTTGACTGTAGATGCCAAGACAGAAAATGCAAAATACTTTTTTGTTGCCGCATTCTGTTTTAGTATCAAGTGTTTATGTGGGGCTCAGTTCAGCCACATGCTGTAATGACATATGGCTGAGAACTGTAAGCCACACAAACACTTGATTATGGACACATGTGACCCATGGGCTGCAATTTGACAACCAATAATGTAGACAATATTGTCTTGGGAGATTTGATATATCTTTTTTTTGGAATTTACTACAGCTTCACATGAAAAGTACCACATGACTTGTGCCATCAGATCATTTATTTACTACCTCTTGTGCACAGTATGGGCAGAACAAGAATATTCAGCAAATTTCACTAACTGCTTGAATAAAACCACTGTTATTGACACCCAGCTCATTGTCAACAGTGTTTGAATTACAGAGGATGGTATATGATAGTTCAGACTCACAGCAAATAGATGGGGCAATATACAGCACACAGCTTGCCAGGGCATTTATGAACGTTGATATTGGTTTCCCAAAGTTGAAATGCTGCAGTAGTGTTTGCTCAAGTGATGCTTCACGACATACATATTCCATGACTAGTACAATGGTACTGGTCACTACATATTGAAGTTAGAATAGTTTGCTCGAGCCCCACTTGCTGTGCCACTAAAAAATATATACTTGTTACTCTCAGATTAATTGAGTGGCCTAGACATGTGGCTGGTCCCAATGTTTGTGTTTTCATCAGAGGGTGCCAGCTCACACCTATTGTAAACTCTTTTTAACTTGATACAAAATATAACAAAACAATGCAGGCAGGTGTTGGTGAAATTTAAAATATTGAGTCATTTTCTGTACAATGGCCAGTATTATGATCAGACCGACAGCGTTGCAATGAGTAAACCCATTAGCTCCAGCTCTTGCAAACCTCTTTGTGAAGACTTTTGAGGATATCACCTTAGACACTGAGCCATTAAAGTTGTTTGTTTTGATACTTTGAAGACAGTCATTATTTGGCCCCTCAGACATGAGAAACTTGAATTCATGAAACACTTCAACAGCATTAACAGTAACATCCAGTTCAGTATAGAGGCAGAAAAAGACAGTGCATTGCCCCTCTTTGATGTCCTCATCCACCACGAACAAAATAGATGCCTTGGCCTCAGCATCCATAGAAAACCCACCCACACCGACCTGTACCTGCACACTGTGAGCCATCATCGCCTGGCATAGAAGCACACCGAGTTATAGACAACGGTGTACCATGCAAGAATGATAGCTGCTGGTAACCCACCCCCATGAGCTGAGCCACCTATGCAAGGCCTTCAGTAGCAATGGCTGTAACGTTTATCAAATGAAGTTATTTCAAGCAAGAATCAAAATAAGACCACCGATGAGCACGCAAAGAAACTTACTTTTTCCAACCATTCTGTGGCTCCACGTTGGGCAAGATAAGCTGACTGCTTGAAAGACAAGATCAAGTTGAACTTCGAGCCTCCACCAAAATATCTGTAAATTAGTGAGATCAGTTAAAGATGCAGCAGGCCTCGGGAGATGTGGGGTCTACAAGATGCCTTGTGAGTGTAGTCAGTCATACATTGCACAATGCAGGACAGGGGAGACAGGCTTTATTACCTACACTATCCAGTGAAGCCTGCTTTAGCTGACCATGCTGTAGAAAACAGTCACTGAGTAATGTGTTACGAAACACCCATCTTGGCTCAGATTAATGGCTTCTGGGACTCTGTAATTAAAGAAGCCATTGAAATAAAAGTCAACACCACCACCCTAAGTACAGACAGTAGGCTACAGCTCAGCACAGGATCCAGCAACCGCATTCTGAAGCAGGCACTTTGAACACCAAGTTAACATATGCCCACACATGGCAATGCTGTGAGCACCAGTGACATCACAGCTAGCAGTTAGTGTATGTAAGGGGCAAACAAGCAATCCACTGGTGATCATGCAACTTGAAAATGACCAAAGAGTCCTTGGCTTAAAGGTCATGTCATTGTAATCACTTGATGCAGCTGGAAACCTAAGAACTTTTTATTCTCAAGTGGTAATATTTGTCTTTGTCATATGCAGTCTGCTTTCTCCAAATGCAGTTCAACTTGGGCTTTTATAGAAAATGAGCCAGCATGAAACTGAGTTGTGGACATTTAAAGGATTCCCTATCATTTAGCGCCTGTTACATTTTACAACCTTCAGTGTTTTTTCTGTGTTCTTATTTAATAAGAATGTAGTGGTGGGAAAAAACATTAAAAAGTTTGCACAATGTTGTACATTACATAAGATTGATTTTGCTCATGCTTGCATGATCTTTATTGTTAATACAGGGGTTACATAAGTCCAGGAACACTTTCAATTATTTATTACTGAAGAACCATACATTGTACAGATATCATACATTTGTCATTTTGAAGAGAAACCCTGAAAGTTTTTTCACATGTATACCACCCCAGCGTAGTTTGGTAATTTGCAGATAGTCAGTGCTAGTCGCAAACATGGAGAGTTCAGGTGCGGAGTGAGCTTTCTGTGTGTTGGAGTCTGACAAAAACTAGTGTGCTACAGCTGTTTAACAGATGTTTAGAACCATGTATGGTAAGAAGACACCAACAAGGAAGGCCATTTGCCACTGGCACAACAAATTCGTTATGATGGATTGCTTGTGCCCGGCCAAGAGATGTGGCTGTGCCAGTGAGAGTGAAGTGAATATGGAGAATGTATGAGACACATTCATAAGGAGTCCAAAGAAGTGTGTCTCGTGCATCCCTTAAACTCAAAATGGCTCCAATGACAGTGTGGAAAGTCCTGCAACAGAAGCCGTCTATGAAACCATTCAAATTGGAGCTAGTGCAGAAGCTCAATGACACTGCGACATCGGTGGATTGGCCATACTACAGAAGGGGACACTGTTTCATGAAATTGCCTCCCCGATCACCAGATCTCACTATGTGTGACACTTTTCTGTGTGGGCATGTTAAAGATCCAGTACCACCTCTACCAGGTGATGTAGCAGAGTTGTGGGAGAGAATACAGCAGCAACTGCAAAAGCTGACGATGCCATGCTGGGACGGGTATGACGAATTTGATTACTGTATTGATGCCTGCTGGGTCACTCATGGTTTGCATAACAAATATTAGAGAGGGAGAGAGAGAGAGAGAGAGAGAGAGAGAGAGAGAGAGAGAGAGAGAGAGAGAGAGAAACTCTCAGAGTTTCTCTTCAAAATGCAATATGTATGACATCTGGACAAGAACTAATTCTTGTGCAATAAATAATTGAAAGATTTCCAGGACTTATGCACACCCTGTATAGAAGTGTCTTGCTTCTATCTTTGTGATTAGCTTGAGGTTTCTCTTGATGATATGGTGAGCAATCCTGACAAACTGCTCAGTAGTTTCACTTGCTCATTTACACACTTCACAGCAATGCAAGATCATGTTGGGAATTGTATTTTGTACAGCAATTTTCTGCATTCTGGCACAGTAGCAGCAGTACCACCACATTCATATTCCAGGTATTCTGGTGTTTAGGTGCTCGGTATCTTGTTTTGCAGTTGTGTGTGAATATGTTTAGTGCTCCCATGATCATAGTGTGTTTCATACCAGTTTTTTCAGATACTACTGCATTACAAGCAATTACCTCCTATAATGCAAGTTTTCGTGTCTCCAATGCAACAGTCAGGCATTTTTTCACGAAATGATTTTGCTAGAAATAACAAAATGAGGATATGTAACACCATTTATCGGTTTAGCAAAGGCATTTGAATGTGTTAATTGTGCAAAATTATTTGGGATCTTGAAATTAATGCAATGTGAATGGTGAAATTGAAGCAAATATTATATATCTTCAAAAATTAATATGTAAAGACCGAAATAATGTGTAAAAATGAAGATTTAAAATTAGGTATAAAGTAACAGCAGGTTCTTTCACATTACCGTATTTGTTTAGCTTTTATAGTGAGGTAGCAATGGAGCATCAACAAAAAATATGGTAAACAAAATCCCCATTCACAGTGTAATCTTTCCAGTTGACACTTTTTAGTGGGAAACATATGCAGAATATATTTGGAAACCACACAGCTGAAGCAAAACCATGATCAGTAAAGCAAAGATTATAAGAATAACTTACTTCAAAACTGATATAATTAAAGTACAACATGTAGATAAATTGTAACATTTAGACACAATGAGCACAAAATATAACAATTGAGGCATGGAAAAAATAAAAAAGGAATGAAGATTAGGTTTTAACATCTTATTGATAAGGTCATTATAGCTACAATGATAAAATTATACAAGGCTTCAGGGGCCCAATGGAATCTGTCTGATTCTACACAGAATTTGCAGCTAAGTTGGTCCTATTTTTAACACAATATACCAACAATTCGTGGGGGGGGGGGGGGGGGGGTGGCAAACTGTGCCCACTGACTGGAAGACAGCACATCTATAAAACTACAGTCCTATCTCACTGATGTCCATCTATTGGAAAATTCTAGAACATTATGAGCCCAAAAACCTGTCAAACAAAGTGACCTCCTCCATGCTAACCACCATGGATTTTGGAAACATCCATCATGTGAAACCCAATTTACACTTTTCTCGTGAGACACCATGAAGTAAATTGAGTTACAATATTCATTTTTTCAAAATCATGTGGAATAATTAAGTTTACAGGTTATGCATACGTGATTAGTGTTAACATTAATGAACATATCTTTTTAGTCCTGATCAAGCAACTACACTTAAAATGTTTTTATTTTATTATTGGCTACCAGTTTTTAAGCAGAAATTTGCTAGCAGTATGGGAGTTGTCCAGGAGAAATGATTAAGTTAGATTTAAAAGATGCTTTGCTATCTGTCAGACATTTTATGTTGTTGGTCAAACAATCAAAAATGTGTTTTGATGCATATTGAATTCCTTTATGAGTGATTGACAGTTCTAATAATGAGTAATAAAGGTAATTTTGCCCTCTAGTGTTGTGATGGATGATTTATGACAAATGTCATTAGTGTATTGTGACTGCACAGTTAAAATGCCAATTCTTTGAAGAGGTACCTACATGACATCCCTGGGTGAACACCATATATTGTTCTTTCTTCTTTCTTTTGTGCAATA
This sequence comes from Schistocerca serialis cubense, assembly GCF_023864345.2. Taxonomy (NCBI): domain Eukaryota; kingdom Metazoa; phylum Arthropoda; class Insecta; order Orthoptera; family Acrididae; genus Schistocerca; species Schistocerca serialis. Next base: position 251,879,746 of record NC_064638.1, on the reverse strand, counting down.
AATACTTTCCAAATGATGAGTTCCCCAGAAAATTATACCTTAAGACAATATTGAGTGGAAATAAGCAGAACAGACAAGGGGTTGATTTGATTGTTTTCAAGATTAGCAATTACATGAAGAGTAAAGGCAGCTGTACTTTATTGTTTGAGAAGCTGAGTACTAAGCTTCTCCCATATGTTCATTCAAAAATTTGGAGCGTTCTACGGTTTAGTTTTGTTGTGGGGCCCAAAAACAACTACAGTCATATCCACCCAAGTCAGAATTTGGGAACACGACAAAGAAAAAGAGTTAAAAATGACTACATGCTAATCGATAGCAGAGAAGATAGCTAAAAACAGGGACAGGGAGAAGGTATACAAAATACACCATAGAGAAACAGAGGTCCTGAACTAAAAATTAAATGGCCTTCACCATGTTGGTATGACAGACAAAAAATAAAACTCTGTCGACAGCCTGCGCATCGTTCGCTAAAATGGCCAGTAATTCAGACAGCAAACACAAATGAGAGCGTAAGTGTTTAAAAAAAAAAGTGCAATCTGTCAGGAAATGGCAGACCATCAAAGGCTGAGTACAATGAGTACAAAGTGGGGGGGCGGGGCGGGGGGGGGGGGGGGGGGGGGGGGGGGAAGCACCACTAAACAAATGGCGATGGCTAAGAAGACAGTGCCCAATAGGCAACCTAGTTATAATGACCTCACAGCAAGATGACTGAGACGAGGTCATCCAAACCACAGAGAGGCTTAATAATCTAGAGCTTGTTCCCATGAAGGGAGGACCAGTGGTGATGCCAAAGTGACACCACCTGTTGAGAGGTGGCAACACAGATCGGAGGCAATGTGAGAACTAGTGAGCTGAGGTACGATGACTGCAGCTTCGGCAGCAGTGCCAGCGGCCTTGTCTGCTGTCACACCAATGTGACCAGGAACCCACATAAACATCACAGTGGCTTCATCTAGAGTGAGAAAGTGAAAGCTTTCCTGGACCTGCTGCACTAAGGGATGGACAGTGTACAACACGCAAAGGCTCTGAAGGGCACTAAGAGTGTCGGAGCAGATGACAACTGAAAAGCTTGTGTTGCCAGATGTACTGCATGGCCTGATACACAGTCAAAAGCTCTGCTGTAAATGCTGAGCAGTGTTCCAGAAGCAGATTCTGAAAAAACATCGGTGCCAATGATGAAGGCACACCTAACACCATGGGCAGCCTATGAGCCACCTGTGCACACCAAGGTACTATCACAAAGTTCCTTGCAAAGGTCATGAAACTGAAGGCGACACAGTGAGACTGGATTAGTGTCCTTAGGAAGTGAATGAAGGCCAAAGTGAACACGGGCCACTGCACAAAGTCAAGGTGCTGAAGGGTTTACACCCACTGGGTAAGTTGCAAGTAGAGTGACGTTAAGCTGCTGGAACAAGAGCTGAGAGCGAAAGCCAGGAGGTAGCAGAGGAGGGATGCACCCTACACTGATGATCAAAGGAGTCATCGAAGGAGGCATAGGATGGGTGGCCAGGCATGGCAAACAAACAGTATGCATATCTGCTGAGGAGAAAGTCATGGCAGTAGGACAGTGGTAGCTGGCAGCTTCTGCTTATGACTCAACTGGGCTAGTGTGAAAGGTGACATTGGCCAAAAAGATGCCCTGATGGTGGATAGTATTCAGATGGCATAAGAGGGATGGATGTGCAGATGCATAAATGAAACATCCATAATCTAGTTTCGAATGGACATGGGGCCACTACAAACGGTGGTTCGATCTGCTCCCCATGAAATACCACCGAGGACACGTAGGACGTTGAGGGACTGCATACAGTGTGCTACCAGGTAACACACTTGCAGGGATGAAGAAAGTTTCATGTCAAGCATGAGCCCCAGGAATTCCATAGTTTCAACGACTGGAAGAGCAACAGGTCCAAGATTTAAAGACAGTGGAAGAAACCAATTGTGCTGCCAGAAATTCATACAAATGATTCTGTCAGTGGAGAAATGAAAGCCATTGTTGTTGATACGTGAGTAAAGATGATTGAAACAGCATTGAAGATGCCGCTTAATGAGACAGGTCAACAGAAAACTGCAATAGATGGCAAAATAGTCAACATAAAGGAAACCGAGAAGCCTAGTGGGAGATAGGCTATTTTAGGGTTAATGGTGATGATAAAGAGGACGATGCTCAGGATCAAACCCGGAAACACATTGTTTTCCTGGATAAACATGTCTGTCAAGGCAGAACCCACACATACCATGAAAACTCTGTCTTTTAAAAATTGCTGAAGGAAACAGCATGCGGCCACAGGAGCCCCACAGGTAGAGTGTGGGGGAATACCAGAACTCCAGCAGGTGTCGTAGGCTTTCTCCAAATCGAAAAACTTGGCCATAGTCAGATTTCTGCAGAAAATCATTCATGACCAACTATGGAACAGCATGCTTGGAATCCACACTGTGCAGTGGTAAGTAAATTGCGAGTCTCTAGCCACATACCAGCTGAGCGTGAATCTTAAGTTCCATCACCTTGCAAACACAGCTTGTGAGAGAAATGGGGCAGTTGCTAGAAGGAAAGTGTTTGTCCTTACCAGGCTTAGATATGGGTATCACAGTAGCTTCACACCACTGTCTGGGAAACGTGCCCTCCGCCCAGATGCCGCTGCATGTATTACACTGAAAGTGCTTGCCTGCAAGAGAAAGGCTGCAACATCTGAATGAGATCATCATATGGCCCTGGGGTTGAGGATCAGGATGAAGTGAGATCATCGTGCTCTAGCTCTCTCATAGTAAAAGCGGCATTGTAGCACACTCAATTCTGAGAAGAAAATGGTATCGCCGTAGCCTCCTCCACTCATTTCTGATGTAGAAAGGCAGGGTGATAGTGGAAGGATCTCAAAATCTCTGCAAAATGGCAGGCCAAGGCATTGGAGATAGCAATAGGGTCCATAATTATATCGTCTGCTACTGTCAGGCTGGAAATTGGGGACTGGATGTCTATCCCACAGAGCCATCTGAGAATGGCCCACATAATGGAAGAGGAGTGGAACTGTTAAAAGAACTAGTGAATGAAATCCAGCTAGCTTCTTTGCTATCCCAAAGAACACAACAACAATGTACATGCAACTGTTTATAATGAATACAGTTTTACATCGTAGGATGACAGTTACGAATATGGAGAGCACTTCTCCACGCACAAATTGTGTTGGGGCATGCCTCAGTCTACCAAGAGACCAGGACATGGTGCCGTAAAGAAGTAGTGTGAGGAATAGAACATACTGAAGTGGTAAGTATAATGTTTGTAAGATATTCTACCTGATCATCACAACTGGGGAAGTGTTGTTTGTCGAAGGCCGCCAGAGAGGAGTAAAGCCTCCGGTCAGCCTTAGAAAGCTGCCATTTGGACATACACATAGGTGGGTAGGAGTCAGCAGGCCAATAGCACACGAGAAATGGTCGCTTGAGTATCTGTCAAAGAGAACAGACCGCTCGAGATAATGGGCAAGCTGGACAGTGCAGAAGGTAGGTCTGAACGGGAACTTGTGCTTGGAGTTAAAGGAATGTGGGTGCTCCTGTGTTGAGGCAGAGGAGGTTAAGTCAATTGAGAAGGTTAGCCAATAGGGCACCTTTTGGGCTTTTTCTGGGAGAACAGCAAAGGGGATGGTGCAGACTAAAGTCACTGAGCAGCAGAAAGGAGTGAGGTAGCTGCCCAATAAGCTGGTGGAAGTCTGTCCTGGTGATATCCAAGGATGAGGAGATAAATGGTACAAAGAGAAAAGGTCAAGTAAGTAAGTAAGTAAGTAAGTAAGTAAATAAGGAAGGAAGGAAGGAAGGAAAAGGCAAACTGCAACAGTTTGAAAGTGGGTAGTCCGGGAAATGGGTTGACTATGAACATCACATATGAGCAGCATGACTCCCCTGTGAAAAGGAATGCCATCCTCGGTGGTGGTGGTGGTGGTGGTGGTGGTGGTGGTGGAGGAGTCAAAAGGGTCTGGGAAGAAATGCAAGGGCTCAAAGCTGTCTGAAGATGCAATTCTTTTCCTGGAGGCAATTCTAAAAGCAACTGTAAACTGTTTGATCGAAGGATAGTCATAACAAGGAAAGGTGAGGAGGGAAAGTACCTGCCCCATGATATCAGTCTCCTCCTGTCAGCCTGTGGACTCCAGGCAGGAAAATGGTTGTGCACACTGGTGACGTGGAGGTTGGCCGGTTAAGGATATCATGTGGCAACACCCTCTGAGGGTATCTTCATGTTGGTGGAAGAAAAGACTGTGCCTTCGGCCTTTGTTTGACTCTTGGAGCCTTTCCAGTTGGCACAGGAAGACTTGGATGTTTCTTGGGAGGGATGTAGGAAGTCTTCATGGGAGTATTCCTTCTGTCCTTTCCGGCCTGCCAGTTGTGTAGCAGAAGACTTCACCCTGTGAGGTGGAAGTTCGTGGCTTGTTGCACAGCTGGAGAAGGAGATGGGGATGCTACCATGATGCTGGGCGATTTCACAACAATGGTGCTATATTTGAGGTCACATGTCTGCGTGGCCATGTCCTCCATGTAGCAAGATCAGTACTGTAGGTGCCAGACGAGAGAACACAAGGTTTCTGTCTAGCCAACAACTTGCAAGTGACAGGTAAGGCACTTTTTACTTCACCCGCATCTCCTGGACAGCCTGCTCATCGAGATATATGGGACAATCACAGGAGGTGGCGGCATGGTCACCATTGCAGTTGATGCAGCTGGGAGAAGGTGGTGAATGATCACCCTCATTAGCATCCCTATCACAGGTTACAAATTTGACTGTGTATCATCAGGACACTTGAGTGTGATTGTAAAGATTATCTGGTAGCAGTGCATATACGGTCTGACTGTGATAACTTCATAACAAGCATTGGTCTTTGACAGAAGAGTGTGTGTGTGTGTGTGTGTGTGTGTGTGTGTGTGTGTGTGTGTGTGTGTGTGTGTGTGTGTGTGTGTGTGTGTGTGTGTGTGTGTGTGTGTGTGTGTGTGTGTGTGTGTGTGTGTGGGGGGGGGGGGGGTATGTTTGGATTCATGCCTTGGTCAGACCACTGAGCAGCCTAGTGTGACACCACAGGAAGAATTCAGTGTTTGATGGGCCTCGACGTGAACAGGATAGCCATGGAGGAGCAAAGCTACAAGCAGTTTTTGTGCTTGAGGCTCAGAAGTAGTCTCCAAAAGCAAAGTGCCACTGCATAAATTAAAGCAGGGTTTCACAGGGCTAACAATTGCATAAACACCTTTCTGAATAATAAATGTATTTACCATATTGGAGAACTGACCATCTTTAGTATGTGAAACCAGGAGGAACCTTTGTGCAGCTGACAGAGTCTTTGAATTATTAGCCTCATTCCATTTATGTTTTGTAGACTGACTGTCATGATTGGCTCATTGTGAGAAAATCCCCACAATTGCCAGCGTCTCCGAGGGCGTGCTCCTTCCTTCTGGGAGCCCCCTTCGGAAGGGGGCGCACCTACCTTAGGTGATTGTTCACACCTCACAAACACCTGACAGGGGCCAAGCAGCAATTTGGGAAGGTAACAGCTAAGGCAGTCACCCCTCCCTGTGCCTGGCCTGTACCAGGGGGTACATGCAAACCCTACCTGTCAACTCAGGGCTTGGAATTACATGTTACTCAGTCACCTATTACATATCTGATGCATGCACTGCCCTTCAGGGGCACACAGGGGGTGGAGGAAGAGGAGGAGGAGGAGCCTCATGTAAAATCAGAGGAAGGATGGGCAGGGGGGGGGGGGCAAGAGACATGGTGAGACTGTTCCCTTATTGGCCCCTGAAAACTCAGAACACATTTCCAAAAACATCCCAGTCATGTTGCCCAAGGGAGGGAAAAGGAATAGCAAGAGGATAGACATACAGCAGCCAAGGCTGGGATGTCATGGTACATTCTACTGTATTTATTGTCTTCTGCTCATGTGCTACATGAATTGTTGGCATGACTCCTTTGTTGTACAGAATTGTTGCTTTCTCTCCAATTAGTTTAATGCAATCAGGTGGATGCAAAACTTCTGAAAAGCATTTGACTTGGTATCACAGCAACAGATATTAACAGAAGTACAGTTTGTATCAAACAAAGTTTTTGACTAGACTGAGGATGCATGGGGGAGGGGGGAAGAGAGCATATTATCTTGGAATGAGAGTCAGTGACATAAGAACTAACTTCAGATGTGCCCCAGAAAATTTGTTAGGAGCCTTGTTTTTTTTATTGTCTAGTAATGACGTGTCAGACAAAATTAACAGTAACCTCTGACTTTTTGCAGATGACATTTATAATAAATTACTATATGAAAAAATTTAAGTATTCATCATATCTTGATAAGAGTGTACTATCGGGAAAAATTGAGGACATGTTTCGAATCCTCAGAAGTCTAAGATTTCATTCTTCAGTAAATGCAGGAAAGTAGGTTTGTATGACCAAAATGTCAACAACTAACAGTTGCAATCAGCTGACTCATGCAAGTATCTGGGTTTAACAGCGTTTAACAATAGCTTCTCAGATGGAAAATACATAAAATTAGGGAAAGGCAACCACTACCTATAGCAGACCAATACATGGAACTCAAACACACAACACAAAACAATATTTGCACTAGTCTTTCTCTTTTTCTAGTAGTAGAGCACCCATGAGAAGCTGAAGAAAGCACTAAGACAGTTTTCCTTTTCATAAGTACTTTTGACAGAAAAACAAGATAAGAAGAATGATAAAGTAGATGCCAAGTTTGTTATAGGCAGTGGTAGTACTGAGCACTTCACCTGGAAGGAAAATTATGTCAAATATGAAAGGCTATGAAGGTTTAAAAATTAAGATTGCTGATGGAAATTCACATATTCTATTTTTGCTGGTCAAGCTGAATCACAACAGGCGTTTTTGACTTGTTGAGAAATTTTTTTGCCAATAAATATTCCTGAGAAATGAGGAGTGGCAGTATTTGACAAGAGAAAGGTGAAGGTAGTGAAAGGTGGAAATGTTATTTTAGAAGGCAATAAATCAGAAAATGGGCTGACATCACCAACATCAAAAATGACTTTGAAAAGTGAGCACCAATGGCACAAAAAACTAGGATGTCTGAAGAAAATGCCAGGAATGTATGATGGTGCGAAACATGTATCAAGACAAAGCAAGTAAGAAATCCATTCAACCCTATGTGACACAGAGGAATCACACCTCTTGAGATTATTCACACTAATGTATGTGCTAAGGTAAGCTCACCACCTTGTCTCAATGAAGAATGTTTTCAGTATGTCTTTGTGATTACACACTTTTCTTGAAAATGTATTTTTGGCACACAAAAGGTGAAACAGAAGACCACACAAGGAATTTTTAAGTCACAATGAAGTTCATTTCAGTTTGAAGACAGACAAAAAACTGAGATGTGCCAGACTGGAAAGTTTTCTGAAGCAAGAGATGAGTTTACTCTTCAATATGAAGATAAAAAAGGAGATGCCAAAGGAGGAGGAATAAATCTGTACAAAACTGAAATTTTGAAGAGGCGAGAAAGAGGCGAGAAAGAGGCGAGAAAGAGGCGAGAAAGAGGCGAGAAAGAGGCGAGAAAGAGGCGAGAAAGAGGCGAGAAAGAGGCGAGAAAGAGGCGAGAAAGAGGCGAGAAAGAGGCGAGAAAGAGGCGAGAAAGAGGCGAGAAAGAGGCGAGAAAGAGGCGAGAAAGAGGCGAGAAAGAGGCGAGAAAGAGGCGAGAAAGAGGCGAGAAAGAGGCGAGAAAGAGGCGAGAAAGAGGCGAGAAAGAGGCGAGAAAGAGGCGAGAAAGAGGCGAGAAAGAGGCGAGAAAGAGGCGAGAAAGAGCGAGAAAGAGGCGAGAAAGAGGCGAGAAAGAGGCGAGAAAGAGGCGAGAAAGAGGCGAGAAAGAGGCGAGAAAGAGGCGAGAAAGAGGCGAGAAAGAGGCGAGAAAGAGGCGAGAAAGAGGCGAGAAAGAGGCGAGAAAGAGGCGAGAAAGAGGCGAGAAAGAGGCGAGAAAGGAGGAGGAGGAAATAAGATAAAAAGTATCAGAAACAAAGACTTTAGGCTTGCCAAAGAGACATGATCATGTTGTGCTCACATACAAGAAATACAGTAAAGGTGAAGAGAAGGAAAACTTGAAGGCTTAAATGAAAAGAATAATTAAATAAAATTGAAAATGGCCTCTGCTGAAGGAAGAAATTGCTCACAGAAAAGAAATAATTAAAGGAAAAATCTATTTTTAAAGAGAAAGAACAAAGGAAAGTATAAATCTAGGCTCATTGCAAGAGGTTGACAACAGAATGAAGGAAAACTGGTTTTTAAAGTTTTTTATTTCTGTTATACAAAATATTTACCCGAGATTTCTTTTTGCACTTGCTGCACAAGAATATTTGATAATTATGACAGCTGATGTCAAAACATCCTCTCAATAGTGAAATGAAAGAAATTTTCATGGAAGCTCCAGAGGGATGCAAAGCACCTGGGAAAGTTTACCTTATAAAAAGGCACTGTATGGATTGAAACAAGCTCCTTCACAATGGAATAGCAAACTGAACAAGTTCCTTAAGAAAGTAAAGCTCACCCAACTGAAATCCGACCAATATTTAAAAATCAGATACTGAGAGGAACATCTCTCTCACTGTACATGTTAGTGGTTGATTCTATTTGGAGAAGACATCTGTCAAATGAAAAATCATCTGCAAAAACTGAAGAAAAAATTGGATATAATTGATGAACCAACAATTTATCCTGGACTCAAAACCAAAAGAGCAAAAGGTTTCTAAATTTATCAAAAGAGATTTACTGAAGTACTTATGAAGAGGTGCAGAGTGGAAAAATCCAAAGCAGTAACCACTCTAATTTCACAACAAGGAGAAGTTGAAGAAATCAATGTAGCAAAGTCAGACTTCTCATACTCTGGAGAAAGAGGCAGTTGGTTGTATTTAGCACGTAAAACAAGGTTTGACTTGGCATATGAAGTGACCCATGAAAGTATATCAAATGAGTGATCCAAATCACTCGGTAACCCATAATATGAAGACATCTTCAAGATACCTGAGAATCAATGACAGGGGATGGAATATTCCACTCATGAGGAAAAAAAAGGAAAATAAATTTACAAGAACAAGCAATAGTGGTTTAGTGTGACTTAGATTTTGCAGATGACAGGAAATACAGAAAAAGTACTGCGGATTTAAGTATATTTCTGTATAATAATTACCTAATCAGTGTTGCCACCCCCCCCCCCCCCCCATTAAAGGGAAGGTTAGTTCTGTAAGTATAAATTGTTTACTAACCTTATTTAGCAATAAACATGTACTACTAACAGCCTGTCCAACAGGTATTGGTTGCATTTAACTTACCAGGTACAAAACTCAGATTTTCTTTTTCACATACCACAACAGTCACTGGAGTGCACATTGATATAACATGCACAAACATGAAATCTATTACACTGGTAACTATTCCTTTATGGCAGTCTTAAGTTTTAAAACAAAAGAAATGTAGTTTGAAACTGTAAATGAAGGTAAATAAAAATTACTGCAGTAATTGCTTGTAAGAAGGTAAGCAATTTGAGCTAGTTAAGTGAAAACTTAAGTTCTGTACAGAAATTACTCATTTCAAGATGATTCTGAGCATTTTCTCGAACAACGTCCTTTTTAAATTTTACTCAAATATCAGTAGCATACAAGACTTACATGTCAGTAGTTAACTATCAAAACAACCCTTTAGTGTGTAAAATAGTACTGTTAAACACTATTAAACGGAATATTGCCAAAGATGAAAATACATTCAAATGCATGTGAGGGTGATCTATAATACAAATTTGTGATTATGCATCTCGGCGAGAATACCTAAAAATATTTTTATGTATCAAACCAAATGCATGAATTGTGACTTACAAAGTTCATAGTCTGTGAATGTTTTACAAAATAACCTTATGGAAACTATGTCACACAATAGATTCTCTGAAATGCTTTCTTAATGTTAAAATTGGAAAAACAAATTTGAATGATTTTTTTTGCGTGTTGACTGTTGTAATTTAAATATTGAAATAACTTTCACTACTTGCTAAGGCAGAAGGCTCATTATTTGTTCAATATTCAAAATTCATACTTTATTTAGAGCTGTAACTTTTAGTTTCACCTATAAGACATTTACTGCCTGACATACTTTCACATTACATTCTGTTTTATTTCTTAACACCAGACATTTTGGATGAGCAGCTGATCTTGTTCCCTTATTTTAGAAATCGCCACCACACTTTTTCCATATTATTTTTCACTGTTCACAAACAAATTGCTAGCATTGGCAACACTGTACACATGCACTGCATTACAGTTGAACACACAATCTTCAAAGTTGGATGAAGCTAAAACATTCTAGAAAATAGGACAGTTTTCATGTATAAAGCTTGGTGAGTAGCACATACAATATGCTTCTGTTATATATTGAAGCTCATTTGGAATTTATCATTTACATGTTTGAGATGTAAATAATATTCATTTAAATAGATTAAACATTCATTCAGAAGCTAAAGTACTAAAAATTATATAAATTAAGCTTCAGAGTCAGAAGGGACTTGTAACAGCTCCCCATCAAACAGATGATTATATGGATTGCATGGTATTTCTATTGTAGATATGTAATACCGAGAGACTGGAGTTTCCACTGATTCACTGAATCTTCTTGGGGCCAGGCGTGTCTGTGGTAACATAAAAAAATAATTATAGTGTTATACAGTTTTTAAATGTCTGTTCACAATATTTGAAGATCACTTTTTAAAACATGGATTTTATGAGGTACAGATGGGCAGTATTCATTATTCTAGTACATAACAAAATTCAGTAATTAATTTACCAGCTAAGTATTCACTAAGTCTTAATTACAGATGGGAAGAAAGAAGGAAAAAAAAAATTCAGGAAAGGTTCTATATGTGGTTTTGTTGTTTACGGTAGTTCCATCCTCCCCTTCCACCCAGTCACCCACCGGCAATCTTTCAGGAATTCCTCACTTTTAAACTGGCCTGACTTTTCTTTCCTAAATCCTTCCCTGATGAGTCCAACATCACTCCTATTGAACATACTACTATCCGTAACCTGAAAGGAAATCTGGATTTTATTGTCCTTCCTGCAGTGAAATGCTCCACTGCAGTGGTCATGAATCATAGTGGCTCTGTGGCTGAGTGTGTGTCAACTTTCCGACACCTGTGCATACGAACCTTTCAGCTATGATTGCATCCCAGAATTCCAATGACTTCAAGCAGCTTCTCAAGGCTTTAGGTCCATCTCAGAATCTGACAAATGAATCCATTTCCCTCCTCACACCAGCAACTAACCACACTCCTACCTTTTGCCTACTCCACAAACAAACAACACAAGTCTCCCTACTGGTAGCCTCATTGTGGCTGGATACAGTGCTCCCGTAGAACAAACCGAAACCTTTGTTGACCAACATATCCAAACTATTGTATAAACTCCCATCCTCTACTCAAGAGACAGCTCACTTCCTTTGCTGGTTCTCCACAGTTCCTCTCTCGTTATTTCTAGACTCATTGTTGATGAGTTGGTCACTGCAGATGCAATGTCCCAGTGCACCAACATTCTCCAGATGCCAAACCCATCACCTCTTTCCTAATCATCCTGACCAACCACATCCTGATCAATGATCATTTAACTTTTGAAGGCCAAATCTAAACAAATCAATGGTACTTGCATGGTGCCATCCTATTCCCACTTATTTATGAGCAGTATGGAAGAATCCTTCCTATCCAGTCAACACCTAAAAGTTCATCTGCTTAACTGGGTGGTAACATGCTCGCTTCCCATGCAAGTGGGTTCAGGTTTGATTCTCGGCCGGGTTGTATATTTTCTCAGTTCGGGGAGTGGGTGCTTTGTTGTCCTCACTATCATTTCATCCTCATCATCGGTGCACAAGTCACCCAGTGTGGCGTTGACTGAAATAAGACTTGCACTTGGCAGCCGAACTTCCCCAGAAGGGGCCTCCCAGCCAACAATGCCATATGCTCATTTCATTTTAACATCTAAAACCTCTTGTTTGGTTCATACTCATTGAGGACGTTTTCACAATCTGGACTCACACTAAGGACAGCCTTTGTTCTTTCCTCCATAACCTCAGCACCAATTCCCAAATTCACATCATCTTGCCCCTCCCTTCCTATATGTTTATTTCCACCTCTCAGACAGCTCCATAAATACATGTCTATATCAAGCACATCAACCACCAACAGTACTTCCATTTTCACAGCTGTCATCCATTTCATGTCAGAAAGACCCTTCCTTACAGCCATGCCATCCATGGACGCTGCATCTGCAGCTGAAAGCAATAGTTGTCAAAATACACTGGTAAGCTTACCAGAGCATTTACTGACTGACAATATCCAATCCAGCTCATACATAAACATTACACAGGCTCTTTGGATATGAAGTGTCTTCACTCCATCCTGTGGTTTTGCAGTCCCCTTCACCTAAATCCCACTAACATGTTCCAACTGCCTCACTTTGCCTATTCTCTTTTTTGTCCACACCACTCTTCCATCCAGATCATGCACTGCCTTTTCCCACCACTCTTCCTCCCCTCCCCCCATGCAGGCATTCTCCTCCTATCCCCTTTATCAACCCCCCCCCCCCTCTCTCTCTCTCTCTCTCTCTCTCTCTCTCTCTCTCTCTCTCTCTCTCTCTCTCTCTCTCTCTCTCTCTCTCTCTCTCTCTCTCTCTCCATTTCCCCATCCCATCTCCCCCCCCCTCCCCCCCACCAACTCTTCCTACATCTCTTTTTGCACTGTCTGTACCCATTTCATCTTCTTGTGTACCCACAGAGTCATCTGTCCAAAGACCTTCCTCTTTCCTGCTAGCCCCTCCTTACCAACAGCTCACAACTACTTTCAGTGATCAAGTATCAGTAATACCTAGGGAGTTTCAGGCTGTACATTGATTGTAGCGGCATCCGCAAGGAACAGCATCAATAAGACTAAAAGACCAATTTACAACATACCTGAAATCTGATGTCTTCAGTGTACCTTTTCCTGGTTGAACCCAGAGTTATTAAAACTGTACTGGAATAATGGACAGGAACATTGCAAGGCTCCAGCCAGCAGACTGTAGTGTACCTAAAACAGATATAATGTTAAAAATCTGTTTTTACCTACCAGTACACCACAAAATCAGTATACATATTTAAATTTTTGAATTTTTTGCAGCAGGGATAAAATTTAGAACATTATGTGTAATTAAACTCCTTGTCAGGGAAAGTGAGATACAAGCAGTGCTTGAGGAGAGCTTAACTACAGTGTGTAATATACAATATTATCTTCTTAAAAACTTACACAAATGATTTTACAGCATAAGATAATATAGTACTCTTTAGTATTCTGTGTAGTTTAACTAACAAGAACTTCGCACATGTTAAAGATTAAAATTAATCAGTGGTACAAGAAGAGGCTCATACTGCATATGAGAATTTGTGCTCACTAAACATTTTACAACTTACTCTGCCTCCATTTCATTCAGCCTTTTATCATATGTCATCTTAAGGCCAATACTCATGTAATCTTAAGTCCCATAATATTTTGGAAGTTTTCACAAAGTTCCAGTTTTAAATGCATTACTCAAGTTGCACAGTTATTGTTAAAAATATTGACAGATCTTATGTAGGTAAAATCTGTGAATCCTCTCACTTTCATCTTGTGATCCAGTAATTTTACTGTTTTCATTGACTGAATTTTGGCACAAAATGAAATTTTATCATCTGACATTTAATGAAATTTACACTTACTTCCTGCATTAAACTTTTATATCTTCTAGCTCTTCTAGTTTTGAAATTACAGAAGTGAGTCCATGGTAATGTTCACCTGTATTTTGACAATTAGGGAGCTTTGTACTGCAATTTATGGCACAAGGCCTGATACCTCAAAATGACAATCTACAAAAATAAGCTATGCTTTTACATTATGTTATTCATTACAGTCAGTCTGTGCAACTATGTATGTATGTATGTATGTATAAAAAGCCCATTAAAAGGACGAGAACACATTTGTGACTTAATTCATCTTTTAAAACATGCAAATGTTATTTCAGAGCAAATGCTGTAGAACAGAACAAGAAGAACATTCTTGTTACGAAGAAATTGAAAGCTCAACCCTCCATGACACAGAGCACTGGTGGGCAATCGCCAATTTGCAGGCTGGATCTGACGCGCCCCGCCCCCCCCCCCCCTCCCCCCCCCCCCCCCCCCCCCAATGTTTTCAATCCAGCCCATGGAAGAAACTAGGAGAGAGAGTGAGGCATTGCAGAATTTTGCAACAGTAGTTTTTAAGGCAACTATTGGGAAGCACCATAAGTGAAGAAACGATGTTCGTGATGCATAAATAAATGTAAACTTCTGAAGATAAGAACATAAAATGAATGTACTCTCAAAAACATGTTTTTAAACATAAATTGTTGGTGTGTTGTGTCAAGAAAGGGGTGCAGTTTATATCTGCGTGTTACCCTATAAACATTAACATCACAGACATTGAAGTTTGACTTCATGCACTAAGAGGGCTGCTGTCTTGTCACATAATGAAGCAGCCCGTGAGCTTAAGTATGTATGTCAGACATAACCACAGGTCACCAAATGTTGTCCACACCTGGTATAGAGGAAATACATGTGGAGTTAATACCTGTGAAAATTATTAACTGAAGTGTTTAGTATCATCCCAGGAATGGCAACACCTTGGAATTGTCACTTAAAACCTTTACTATGCTAGCCAATGGTGAATCAACTACAAAGTGGGAAGTTGAACCCTGGAAGAAGGAATGAATCTTGACAAGTGAGTAAATCTGCTGGGGAGTAGATAGTACAAGCACTACACAGAGAACAAGTATGAAGGAAAACAACATGACCACTGCAAGCAATTCACAATACAGCACACTGATCAGCCCACTGCACAAGGCCAAGACTTCATCCATAGACCTGAAATCAACATTAGAACTGCCTGGCTAGTTCTATTAGCAGCAGCAGCAGCAGCAGCAGCAGCTGCTAAACACCTGGGTCACTGGTTCTGGCAGCATTCTCAACTATTCCACACCAGTCCCCTGCACCCATCTTTATGTCCACTGGCAGGAATACTAGATTTCTCCAAACTGAAAAGGCCACATAGGGCTGAAAATTGCCCAGTTAGTGCCGTGACCATCACAAAACTTGAGATGGTGAGAGATTCCCTGGCAGTGGATCTACTGTGAAGTAGATATCAGTGCATGTTACTCCACTGGGAGGGTGGCAGATTGTGGAGGCTCATGTAGTAGTTGATCTGCTGACATGGGCAGGACAAGGACTCCACCACCGGTAAGCAAGGAAAAGAAGGCACCAGTTCAAATTAAATGTGTTTCACAAAGGGAGGCACAGGAGCTAGTCCTGTGGGTGCCATACTCCAGTCAAAGGTAAGGCAGTGGAGAGAACAGTGAGGGCAGCAGCAGGTGAGCACATTGCCACAGTTGTGAGGCTCTCATCATAACACCATGATCAACACCGTCCACCTACTAGGATGGAGATGGCAGCATCGAAGATTGAACAGGTTATGTGTGCAACTGATGAGAATGAAGGCTCAGCAGTTCTTGACATATCCACCACAAACAACTGTACCTTTGTTCCCCACCACTACACCTGACAGCCAACCCTGCTGCTAGCTGAAAGATCAGGTCCCAGTGGCCCTGTGAGAAAAATGTGGCTGCCCATTGTGGTTTGAGGCATGTGACTCAGGGTGCAACAATCCAGAAGACTTTGCAGTTGGTACCCATGCAATCATCCACTGGACTGCAACTATTAACTGGCACTGCTTAGTACATAGCCAGAAAACTTTATATGGCATCATTGCAGGATGAGGCAGACACAGACTACTTCATTTGAGTCTAACTTATGCAAAAATTGCTCCACCTCCTAGTCAGATGCTGAGTGAAATGGAGCAGTAGCCAAATGCTGGATACCATTGTGGATGCAAAAGTCTTCAAGGTTCTGTGAAACAAATTGGTGACTTATTAGATCCAAGGGTCCAGTAGGAGCCCTCAATTGCAAGACTGACTGACAGCACACAAACAGTTGCCATCAATGCAGAAGAGGATTGCTTGCCACATACTGGGAATTTGACCATTCAACAACCAGCAACAACCATGTTTCCCAAAAAGAGGCCCATAAAGTCTATGTGAACACTGTCCTAAGGGTGTTCAGGAATGGTTGAGGGGAAAACTGACATGACAGCACAGTCTGGTTTTATGCTGAGGCCCTATGTCTGAATACAGTTTTCAATATCATGATTGACCATAGCCTTCATGTGTGTCATACCCCAGTGTGATGCACATGCCCATCTCTGTAGCTGGTGGGCAGTCCTACCTGGCAGTTTGGAATAAGGGCTGAATAAGGAAACCAGTGGCTTGTTGTCTGATCAACAGGAACTTTGCACAGTACAAGAAAATGTGATTTTTAATTCCCAAAATGACAGCATGTGCCTCCTTTTCCACTGTGAATAATGCTGTTGCACTGTTGAAAGTGTTTTTGATGCATAAGTGGTGGGCTGCTTGGTGCCATCCAGGTCATGATGTGACGGGACTGAACCACTGCCATATTGGAACATGTTGATGGCTAAAGTTAAACATTACCCCAGCATGAAAGAAGCCAGACAGGGAGCAGAGCACAAATACTGGTTAAGGACTGAAAAGCCCATCAACAGTCTGGAGACCAGGCAAATTTGATACACTTTTGCCAAATCCAGTTAAGAGGATGGCAGATGCATGTAGCTGGGGAATGAACTTACCTTAATACGAAGTGTCTGATATGGACTCTAGCTCTTTCACATTCCTGTATGCCATCAGGACGACAATGGCTTCTATATGCTCATCCCTATGGGCAGAAAGTGCACACTTGGGGGAGGGGGGGGGGAGGGAGAATTTACACTTTTCTGATTTGTGATGAAAGCCTTTCTCCAGCAGGCACTGGAAAACTGCCTGCTGATTCTACAAATACTACTCTCACATGGAGCCCATGACCCAGATGTCAGTGAGGCAGTTCATGCCATGAGGAATGTCCTCAATCAAATGCTGTTGATATTGTTGATAAATTCCAGGCAGGGACAAGATCCCAAAAGGGAGGTGATTAAGCACTAAAACATCAAGAAGTGACTGCATGAGAAATACTGGACCCCTTACAACTTCAACAAGACTGGTCACTGAATGGGATACCTGTCTGCAACACACTGCACACAGATCATCTGTTTAAAATTGCTGTAAAGGCGCACAGTGCTGTCTGTGCTTCTGGATGACCACCAAAGGGGGGGCCCACTGACAGAAATAAGTGAAAAAGTTCTGCGGTCTTGTTAATGCCGCAACTCTACCTTATCACACAAGGTGAAGGGAATGGGATGAGAGACAGCAAAATTTAGGTATTGCAGACAGCTTAATGGAGATGGGTGCCTCAAAACTGCCTGCCTGACCAAAGCCTGTATGGTTGTACAGCCATAGTAAAAGAGTCCAAATATTGGAAGGGGACCAGACAGACACTGAATGTACTTTATGAGCTGTATAGATGCCACAAACAGGAAAAGCATCTAACCTAAAAATATTGTGAGCCAATGGTGAATTTATCACTAACAATGTAACTGCCATTGCACATCCTTGTAACGTGCAAAGATGGAGAACTGCCCCACCAAAGGAATACACTGTTTACTGTAAGACAACTTGATGGAGTGCCCATAACAATTCAGTGAAGCCCAGGAGGTAGTATGTAAGTTGATTAGGCTGGGTGCCACTCCCCTGTGAATGTGAAACTCAACTGGTCACCCACCCACTACCGACGACAGCAGAATATGTTGGGGTAACACTTGTTGGGCAGCTGGTACAGCCTCTGAGTCCAGGGAAAACCACTGGGCCTTCCAAATGACCAGTCCATGGCTTGCTGACCACTACAAACAGTTGCAGAAATCCTATCTTGTGGCAGATCCCATACACGTCCTCTGTGCTTGCAGTCTTTTCGAACATGACAGTTGGGGGCAAGACCACCAACTTGTCCATTGAGCAGAAGGAGAGAGATATGAAGAATCCAAAAACGTCATGAACGAGGATTACAATGCTTTGAATTAACATGGACACACTAAGCTTGACACGGGCAAAGATGGTTTGTCATGATGTCACTACATTCGAATCAGTAACAGCAGCTCTATGGAAGAGAAGGCCACTTGGTTCACCCCACAGGGCACAGGAGCTGTGTACCACATCATTTGTGCAGCACATCATTTCCAATTTTCCCCAAAGTCTACAGCCCATTTTTACACAATACTGTGCTCCAGATGTACATTTTCAGAATGTTTGTTCCTCAAATTAAGGACTTCTTTTAGCAAGAAATGCCTTATTTCTCTGTGCTAGTGTGCTGCTTGTATCATTCTTGCTTCATCTGCCATGTTATTTTGCGGCCAAGGTAGCAGAATTAATTCATTTTAACTACAACATGGCCTCCACTAACCTCATTTCTGCTGCCCCTGTTCTTTCACATATTGTATACTGCCCATATCTGTCTATACTTTTGGATTTCAAAAACATTGCACCACTGTACGTTTCCAAACACTTTAGCAAGGTTGGCAGATTTTATGGAAGTGTCCGGATTTTTCATAAATCTTGTTTCCGTTACCAAGTGCAATGTCAAAACTGTCTCTAGTGCATTTACCTTTCCTACAATCAAACTTATTGTAACCGAGCACACCATATATCTTCTTTTTCATTTTGCTGCATATCATTTGTATCTGTATCTCTGATGTGTGATCTCTTAAGCTGATTTCAGAATGTTCTAACTTATCTGCATTTGTTATCTTCTGGATTAGACAGAAAATAGTCTTCTGAAAGTTCGATGGTATGTATCTGGTAAATATTAGGAGTTCCAGTTTACTGTAATGTACTCACATATTTTGACAATCTCCCAAAAACAATCAGCTAAGTGAGTATTATATCCAAATGTTTTATGTTTATGTTATATTTTCTGACTTGTTCCACAACTTCAAGAATCATCTCATTTTTGGGTCTGTAGAATGAAAACTAAGTCTAATCTAATCTCAGATTCTATGAGTGAAAGTAGTCATTTGGGTGCTGCAGGAACATTTTCTTTTTCTCCTCACTTGTTTGAAAGCAAGTGATCCAAAGTTCTATGAAACTGACTAATACCAGATCCCATACTACATTTTCCAAATTGATACACACTTCACTTTCTGTCACATCAATAGACAGTTCCTCACCCTGCTGGAGGCCCTTAGTGTGCTACTCCTGCCTCTCCATGCTCTCCTCTGTATTTGAATACATTTCATTTGCACTCTAACATTGATTCCCTTGCTTTTGATTTCACTGACAATCTCTTCCCATTATGCTGAATCTGTATTTCTGACAGCCACTTCTCTTTCAGTTTCTCTACAATTTTCCATCAGCCAATTCAATTTAACTATCTTGCGCTTACAATTAAGTTCAGTCCTAAAAGACATATTCCTTTCTTTCCCAGAATTTTTTAAAATATCATGTCTATCAAAGTATTTCCTCTGCTGTATGGGGTTTCTTTCTCTATCCAGTTTATACGAGTACCCTTTTAGGTATCTCCATTCCTCATCAACTGCACTTCTTGCTGTGAAATTCATTGTAGGAGGATCTAAAAACATTACCCCCACCCTGTGTCCACTCCTCTGTCCTGTTTGACAATTCCATTTGCGTAATGAAGACATCTCATTTTTTGTCTACCATTATAATATTTTTATTCAGAATCTAGGCAGTGATTGGACTGAATCTAAGACCTAGGACATTTTGCTTGGTAATTAAAGAGAATACCTCAGCCATGGTTGGTCTCTATTAGCACTTTGTAGTTTGTATCAAATGCAGCTAGTTGTTGGTATCTTGGGACTGATGGAAATAGTTGATTTTTCTGTAGAATTCCAACCTATTTTCACTAGCTTAAAGATCCCAACAACTTGGTATATAGTGTAAAGTGCGAATAAAACAATCACAACCTGACAATGAGCCTGCATCAACTCAGAAACTAGCTAATAGGTCACAGTTTCAGTACAAACCATCCACTATTTTAAACAGCTCAGGTTCAATATTCGTAACAGATAAGAAATTAATACTTACTTTCGTGGGACCCGACTCATCAATCTTGGTGGACTGTTGATCCTAGTCTGGGAAAGGGAATCATCAGACATGGTTCTTCCATTAAGTGGTGAGAGGAAGCTGAAAGAAAGTGTCAACATTTAGAGGAAACACTTTCTAAGTTTGTACTATATTTAAAGTGCAATGTTTTCATGGAATTAGTAAATTTTTAGCTGTATCTTCATTAAGTGGTTCCTCAGGAAACCAGATCTTTTCATCCCAAGATAACTGAACTCTTAGTACAGTGATTGTTGAAGATGTAGGCCTCACCTACAAGCTAGCAAAGTTTTCAGTCTTGTTATATGTTTTTTTTGACATCTCAAAAACTATACTGTTTGGTGAGTTGTTGCATTTATTAGTTACTAAAACATTGATCTGAATGTTAGACCTGTCTTACATAGATGGTTTTTGCCAATTTTTCTTACAATGGCTTCATTTCATCTCCTACCACATTCATCAAGTCTATCACCCGTCCTTCCTTTTTGCTGCAATATTTCTCACTCATGTGAGGTGCTAACAACTTTAGTGTAAGTGATTACCTGCCTCAACAATCTTCCATATAATCATTGATCAGAATGATGGGAAACTGGATACTGGAGTAGTTCTGCCAGCAATGATTTATCACTTTGCACTTTTTTTTTTTACACAGGCTTGACTATTCATTCATTAAACAGCTTCAAGTAGTGCCATATTTACTGTTACAAAAACAAAGAGTTTCTACTATCAATAACAGTTCTCCTTTCTTCATGCCCTGCACAGTGACATGCTTTCTTAATATCTGTCACTTCATTCTTCGGTCACATCCTAATGAGAAGTCCAATATTACATTTAGCCTTCAGTACTACTTTTGGGACATTTGTCTACTGTAGAAATTTTCTCCTCTGTAATACTAAGCTATAACTACACTCTGACTAGGCCCTATCATTCACTCTAATCTCTGATTAATGACAATGCATAATGTGTCTTGGCAATCATGAAACAATACACCAAATTATATTTTTCTTACATTTATTCATTTGTCACTATTGTCTTTTCTGATATTTTCCAAAACAAAAAGTCAAGCTACAGGAAACAAAATATGCATCACAGTTGAGTGTTTATTATTATACTGTCCTCAGATTACAAATTTTCTAGAAGTTTTGGGAAAATAAGTAAAATAAGGCTTGGTAAATATCAAATCAGCAATCACAGTCAAGTTTCAATGAAATCAGTATATTCTAGTACAAATGTTTGGTGCTGTGATGTCTGACATTTCAGCATATAGATCTTTATAGTAATCAAAATTATCTGGTTTCTGTCCTCATAGTCGTTTCCTTTTTATTTCTCTTACATCATGTACAGACTATGTGACACTAGTATGCAATATGTCAGTATGGTGAAGCCATGGCGGGTGACAGAGTTGGTAGTTATTTTAGTGCCATGTGTTCCAATTTTATAACACATTCCTGAACAAGGCAAATCTACAATCACACAAACAACCAAGGATTGAACCCTAAACTTCAGAATTTCAGTCTGACACTAATCTGCCCCACTCCCCCCACCTCACACATACCAGTAAGTAATGTCAATTTTTTTTATATTAAACTGTAGTAGCTCTGTACACTACAGTACTTCATTATAGTTACATAAATAAACTGTTTCACCCTATGGAAGTACTTTAGTTTACAGAGATTGTTGAAAAAGTATCCTTTAAGGTAGCTGTCACAGCAATAACCTTTATGTATCTATAAAACAGTTCATCTAGTTTTGCTACATTTATTTATTGTGGAAGACTGTTGGTGCAATTCCACACACACAAGCAGGTGTGAATGCAATTTCAGAGGAAATCATTGAGTTTAAAATAACAATTACTCTGAAATTAATAGATTTTGGTGAAGCAGTTGACTAGAATAAAAATCTCTCAGTGTAAATGCTAACATACTGTCAGTTTTAGCCCTGATGACGACCATGAGGTAGTGGTCGAAAGCTTGGAGTTTTATCCTGAATTGACGCGGCATGTACACTAAGAGATTTTTATTCAAAAAGCAGTTGACTATTTCAACAAAACTTTTGGTAACAGCATTTAAGAAGTAAGGCTTCAGTTCAACTTACATTAATATACCAATGTTACAACTGTCATTAGTCTTGATCAAGACACTGGGAAAGTCAGAACTTTAAGTGTAGGACAAGGAGATCTCGTATCACAAAAACTATTGCTAGCTGCTGTAGATTTAACCTGAAAAATGAAGAAAGAATACTTGTTCCTGCAACATATTTGAACTGTCTTTGGTTCCCTAGTGTCAATGTCTTTTTTACCTGTGATATAGACCATGGGCATCACTGCAAAGGGGGGCAGCATGTGTGAAGCACTTTCAACCTTTTGAGTATTTGTTCAAAAATGGCTCTGAGCACTATGGGACTCATCTGCTGTGGTCATAAGTCCCCTAGAACTTAGAACTAATTAAACCTAACTAACCTAAGGACGTCACACACATCCATGCCTGAGGCAGGATTCGAACCTGTGACCGTAGTGGTCGTGCGGTTCCAGACTGTAGCGCCTTTAACCGCTCGGCCACTCCGGCCGGCGAGTATTTGTTGAAAAAGATACCGTTGATTGAATATATCCAAGCTTATGGTTAAGCTTGCACATACTAAAAGCTCTTATGCAGTAAGACTTAAGGGTTTGCAGGATTTACTAATGCTGTAGTAAATCAAATCCCCTTAGATTATTAACTAAAGAAAATAGTTCAAGTTTTAATAATTATGTGGCAATTATGAGTGATGGAGAGGGGTAGATAAGCACAAATCTGCTTGGATGTCTAACAATCGAATGCCACGTGACAATCACTGACAGTCCTGTGTCAGTATAGTAATAAAGTTATAGTCAGTGCATATGCCAAGAGAAATTACTGTGAAGAGAGTTCAAGCCAGTTCTTGAATATTGTCTTTTTAAAAGGCAAAGGAATGATGGTAAGTAAATATTTATTATACCATGTATTCAATTTCACTACAATGTAGTAGAAAACTTAGTTTATAGGAATTTATCAATTCATTTTTTAAACTGATCTAAATATAGCATATAGCCTATTATGTTCTATACATGTTCCTTCTTGGTTCTTCAGCACAAAAAGGTTTATAATAAACTAGCAGTTGATACATTGGTGATTTGCCTGCATTACTCAGTAGAAGAGAATTATGCAGTGTAGTGTGAAGTTTTGGAAGGTATTCTGGCAAAGTAATAAGTTTCCAATATTTTCCATGTTTTAAAAGCCTAGGTCTGTACTTAAAACTACGAAATACATTGTGTTTTCTGGCAGATCATTTTCAATTTCTTAAATTGGTGATAAATATTTAGAGATCTTAGTTACTGTTTCACTCAAATGACTGAGCCAAAATTTGGCATGAATGAAGGTTTTATATCTGGAAAGAACTTAAGACTATTGGCATTTCAAAATATTCCACAATTTCATTGTAATAGCTAATTCAATGATTTGCATTGTCATTAACAATATGTGAGAAGCTGAGCCATTGCTTCCATTGACAACAATGAGTAAATACAGAATCTATACTGTAGGCCACCTTGTGATGTATACCATATCTACTGAATTGTCTGCCCCTCCTCTCCCCCCACCACCCTCCCAATAATTTAGTGCTCTTGATCCTTGTGTGGATGAACTTACACAATGAAAGGAAGAAATGATTACTGAATGTCTGCAAATAGATCTAAAAACTGCCATAATATTGTTATAACGCACAATTAACACACAAAGTACAAACTACAAAACTGCAACAATGACACCATACAACCAGGCTGGATTTTGTATTTGGGACAGTTGAAGGCAATGTCTGCAAAAGAAACAAACAGAAGTGTAAACAGAATGTCCTTGAACTTTTCTGGCAAATATAACAGTTCTCAGAATGATGCTCCCAATTGTCAGAGAGAGAGAGAGAGAAAGAGAGAGAGAGAGAGAGAGAGAGAGAGAGAGAGAGAGAGAGAGAGAGAGTGGGGGGGGGGGGGGGGGGGAGTGTATCACCATTATGACAGTTTATGACAGTGGGAAATGCACTATGAGTGTGAAATCCATTCAAAAAGTAGGGGTAGATAAGTGACAAATGATGAAATGCACAATGGAAATTACCAAGGAAGAAAGGAGAACAAATGATAGGATAAAGACTGCTGCAGAAGATTTGATTATGACTATCAAAAATAAAATGAAGAGGAGTGGGACTCATTATAAATAAGATTACATGGACAAAGTTATTCTTTGCTGGATTTCATGAGATACAAGAAGACCATGGTGACAACTTAATGCAAGATGAGTAGATTACATGAGAAAATATGAAGGAGCAACTTGAATGAATAAGGCTGATTATCATGAGAGAAGTTGGGAGGCAGGCTTCATCCAGCATTGGATATCAGGTGGCTGATAAATGCAGGGCCAGGTGACAAGTCGCTGTTGGGGGCGTCAAGCTTGTAGAGGTACCAGAGGTTACACAACTATGTGATGTCTGTACAAGACATAGTACACTTAGTGAAGGCTTATTGTGGCGCCATGTTAAAATTGGTGCCAGGGGGTCCCAGGTGCAATGTGTGTACACAGTCTGTTTATAATTAATATTAATAAGTTGCCTGTGTGGAAAAACATTCTTGATCTGGCTCTGGATAAATGATAACTTATGTTTGCGCATTTAGTAAGTGTTTTAAAAGTTTTTATTGCTGAGCAAGTAATTTGTAGTTTTAGATATCTTAAGACATAAAAACCCACTGGCAGTGTCAAAATTTTGAAGAATCTTTGTTGGTCTAGACCTAACGGCATTTTGCATTAATGGGACAGAACCATTAGGATAGTTATGGACATGTATAATGGTCATTTTTGCTACAGTAGAGATGTGCACACTTAGTTCAGTACGACTGTAATAATTTCCAACTTTGGTTTCAACCAACCTGGGACCTGGGGATGGGGTGGTGCGACCACTGGATACGCTGGAAGGCGTCCTGCTCCTTCCTGTAGTGGAATTTGAACGGCTCCGTCGGCGCTCTCGAACTGCAAAACATACGTTTATCGTCTGCTTATCTTATTTACGATACACATAAAGCTACGCCCAACGCTATCAGTATGTTCGGCATCTGGCTTCGCCGTTTTATTGACAGGTTGATTTGGCGCTAGATTTCGTACTACTGAATTCAGTGTGAGGAAGTAGGCTATTACGAACAGACAATGCCCTTAAATGTGCTATGCGTGTACTATCCATTTACTAAACAATTTGTAGAAACTCTATAGCCATTGCTGTCACGAGTACAAAAAGTGATATACACTTGCGTAAGTATATAAAGACGAAAAACCTGAGCTGAAGAAGATATTAAATTAGAAATGAGAGCTTGGAAACAAATATATAAATTACATTCCTGCAGACCTGTGTCACAGTGCTGTTCTTCGAGAAAGTTATCTGTTCATTTCATCAGTATAATTTTGTACGTAATGGCACTTCATTATAAAAAATAACGTTTTGACCATTCTGTGCGGCCTTCCTCAGGGCGTATACTCGCTGGGGAGGGCTATTAGAACGTAGCCAAAACGACTATTAACGTATTTCATATTACGAAGTCACACACACACACACACACACACACACACACACACACACACAGTAAAGGACTTTATGAAGCTGACGCAGCCAGCGGAACCCATACAGTTGCAACAGGTTAACTACACTTTCACGGAGGAATGAATCCAATGTTTTTGGATTCAACGCCGAATTCAGTATTGGTACTAAATCAGGCTGTATTGGCCTAAGGAAGGAATAGTCAGCTGCCACCTAAAAAGAACCATCCAGTAAAAAGTATGAAAACAAAACAGAAAAGTAGAAATCTGAAAATTAAAAGCCTTAGGAACGTATTCTGTCACTGCGATGTCTGTCGGTCCACAAATATCTAATAGTTCATCTTTTTCTGGAGGACACCAAACAACTAGAGCATTATCGCAAGATCACTTTATGGCAAACTCATCGTATTTACACTACCGGTATACTTAACTTCCCCAACCCTACCTAAAACAATACGTACTTTTCCCCGATAGCTTGTTACGAACTGCCACTACGTATTCATGTTTTTATAATTATTTTAATGGTCTTGTGTAACACCGTCCTGACTCCATAGGGAGTACACCTATCAATAAAAGATAAGTTAGTAAATATTGTGACTAGCAATAAAGATGTCTACGAGAAACGCATATCATTCCCATCACCTAACACAAACACGCTGCTCTAGAGCTAAAATACTAAACGTGCAAAAATTACCAAAGTTCTCAGTGAAATAGAAAACAAGCCTCAGGAGTTGAACAACGGTATCGTACATAGTCAATAGGGGAGGGGGGAGATGCACGGAACTTTGCTTTTGCTCCATTCTCATGTAAGACTTGCAATTACGACTTTGTTAGGAGCCTGGACGCGCGATTTTATGTTTGAAATTATCTATATATTAACGAAGTCGGACCCACCTTGCTTGTGCAGCTCGAGAAGTGTAGGAATGTATAGCCCGCCATGTGGACACACACAGTAGTCAATTTTCGTCAGAGCCCCAGAGCTAAGTCGTCGTCTGAATGCTTCCAGTTGGCGTCTTCCAAAGTCAGGACTGTCATTGCGATGTCTATTCCAGGATTTACTCTTCAAAAAATCGAAGATCGGGAACGTTTCTAATTCACTACCCATCATACATTTCTGGACAACTTCTCCTTAGTACGAGAGAGAGAACTCTTACGTAATCCGAGAAATCTTTTTTCAAAATTTAGAGGTCGTCTAGAAACACAACACTTTTCCATAATGTGGCTTCGAGACTGTTACTGTTGCATTTCGCTCCGACTGTCAAGTGCGGTAGAGGAAAATGTCGCCAGCCAAACGCGCCGAAGACCTCACAGCTAATGACGCAAGGGAGTTTGCTTGCTGTCTGACACAGCGACTGTACAGTGAGGACGAGAAGTGCGCTGTCGGCGGTTGTTTGTGCAACTGCCACTCTGGGTTGAAATTACTGATGCAACAGCGTGCTTGCTAAGTAACACGAGCAATAATACACACACGAAAAATATAACAAAGGCAGTTCTAGAAATTCGGAACGTAATTCCAAGGAACGATATCTCTTACTATTACCACGCTTGTTATATAGTTTTAAAGTAATTTCATGGAACAAAAGTAATAACAATTTGCATATTGTCATTTCAGATCCACTAGGATATCACATCCACTTTCATAGCCCGCAAGCTTTTGCGCGGTACATGGTGGATGGTGTCTCGTTCAAGTATTAACTCTTATTAAACGGGCTGCTTCTGTGTCGGTTGCGACTTCGTTCACGGAGATAGGTCACTCGCCATCGGTAAGAAGCACAGCGAGTGTAAAAAACATTCACAGAGTAACAGACAGTTGGTTCAAATGGCTCTGAGCACTATGGGACTTAGCTTCTGAGGTCATCAGGCCCCTAGAACTTAGAACTATTAAACCTAACTAACCTAAGGACATCACACACATCTATGCCAGAGGCAGGATTCGAACCTGCGACCGTAGCGGTCGCGCGGTTCCAGACTGTAGAACCTAGAACCGCTCGGCCACTTCGGTCGGCGACAGAAAGTATTCCGACACTTAACCCATTTTTAAGATATTGTCTAAGAACAAATTATTGGGTGAATCTGAATGACATGTTTTACACGACCTGTATAAGTGTTCTAGTACACTTTGCCTTTGAATGTTGAGCGGTGACGAATTATTATCATAAGAAAAGCGCAGGTCCCAAGCCTTATGAGGACGGAGTTGCAGATACCTAATCTTTGCGAGGTGATATGGTGACAAAAACATAACACAGGTGACGATTTGGTCTCGCATTTGGGAGGAAGGGAGTTCAAATATTTCATTAATTAGGGTCAATTGCCAATTTTCGCACCATACCGACGTCTTCTCTAAATCGTTTTGCAATTTGTTTTGATCTTCTGATGACTTTGCAAGATGATAAACGACAGCATCATCTGCAAACAACCTAGGACGGCTGTTCTAACTGTCTCCTAAATCGTTTATATAGATAAGGAATAGAAGAGGGCCTATAATACTACCTTGGGGAACGCCAGAGATCACTTTTGTTTTACACAATGATTCTGCATCAGTTACAACGAACTGCGAATTTTCTAACAGGAAATCACGAATCCTGTCACATAACTGAGACGATATTCCGTAAGCACACAATTTGACTACAAGCCGCTTACGAGTTACAGTGTCAAAAACGTCCTGGAAATCTAGATATACGGGCTCAATTTGAAATCCCTTGCCGATAGCACTCAGTACTTCAAGTGAGTAAAGAATTAGTTGTGTTTCACGGAAACGATGTTTTCTAAATTCATGTTGACTGTGTGTCAGTAGACTGTTATCTTCGAGGTAACTTACAATGTTCGAACACAATATATGTTCCGAAATCCTGCTGCATATCGACGTTAATGATATGGGCCGGTAATTTTGTGGATTACTCCTACTGCCTTTCTTGGATATTACTGTGACCTGTGTAACTTCCCAGTCTTTGGGTACGGATCTTTCATCGATCGAGTAGTTCTACAAGTTTGTGAAGTATGGAGCTATTGCATCAGTATACTCTGAAAGGAACCTAATTGGCATACAGCCTGGGCGGGAAGACTTGCTTTTATTAAGTCATTCAAGCTGCTTCATTACTCCAAGGATATCTACTTTTAGGTTGGTAACTATTCTTGATTCTAATTTTGGAATATTTACTTCGTCGTCTTTGGCGAAGGAGTATGGGAAGGCTGTGTTTAGTAACTGTGCTTTAGCAGCACTGTCGTCGACTGTATTTCCATTGCTATAGCACAGAGAAGGCACTGACTTTGTCTTGCCGCTAGCGTACTTTACAGACGACCAGAATGTCTTTTGATTTTCTGCCAGGTTTCGAGACAAAGGCCGGCCGTTGTGGCCAAGCGGTTCTAGGCGCTTCAGTCTGGAACCGCACGACCGCTGCGATCGCGGGTTCGAATCCTACCTCGGGCATGGATGTGTGTGATGTCCTTAGATTAGTTAGGTTTAAATAGTTCTAAGTTCTAGGGGACTGATGACCTCAGATGTTAAGTCCAATAGTGTGCAGAGCCATTTTTTTTTTTAGACAAAGTTTCGTTGTGGAAACTGTTATAAGCACGTCGCACTGAAGCCCGCGCTAAATTTCGAGCCTTTGTAAGAGATCTCCAATATTGGAGATATTGCATTCGTTGGAAATTGGCATGCTTTTTTCAGTCTTTCTGCTACAGTGTCCTGACCCGTTTTACGTACCAAGGGGGCTCAATTCCGTCGTTTGTTAATTTATTTGGTGTGAATATCTCAATTTGCTGTCGATACTATTTCTTTGATTGTAAGCCACATCTGGCCAACACTTAACGGTACATTATTAATGTAGAAGGAGTGGAGATTGTCTCTCAGGTAGGCGTCAAGCGAATTTCTATCTGCTTTTATGAATAGATATATTTTTCGTTTATTTTTGGAGGATTTGGGATTTACAATATTCAGTCTCGCTACGATAACCCCGTGTTCACTAATCCCTGTATTCATTTTATGCTCGTTATTAACTCAGGATTTTTTGTTGGTAAGAGATCAAGTTTGTTTTCGCAGCCGTTTAGTATTCGTCTGGGCTCGTGAACTAACTGCTCGAAATAATTTTCAGAGAATGCGTTTAGCACAATTTCAGATGATGTTTCATACGTACCTCCGGATTTAAACATGTATTTTCGCCAAAATATCTAGGGTAAATTGACGTCACCACCAACTATAATTGTTTGAGCCAGGTGCGTGTTTGAAATTAGACTCAAGTTTTCTTTGAACGTATCAACGATTGTGTCATCTGAGTTGGGAGGTCGGTAACAGGATCCAATTAATATTTTATTCCGGTTGCCAAGAATTGCCTCTACCCATACTAACTCACAGGAACTACCTACGTAAACTATACATCCACTTCCTCGTTTACAGCCTGCAACTCGCCGTAAATTGCAAGATAGAGGATACGTTTTACTGAACCGTATGTTAAAGTCTTCCATTCGCGGGTGGAGTGTGGGAAAAAATGAATGCTTCTGTGCCTCTGTTTTTTTTTCTTTATTGAGTTTCGATTCCCCCCGAAGGGGGCGGGTTGGCAGCAGCTTAGTATGCCGCTCTTCAGCCTACAGAATTTGTTTGAAAAAGATGAAGATAATAAATAATAAAAGCAGGCGATAAAATCGGCGACTTAAATGGTAAAATGGCGGAAAATCGTGGAACTTAAAATATGAAACATAGGGCTGATGATGCTAATAAAATACGTATGAAGCAGACAGGTAAAATAATAGACAGACAATTAAAAAACACGGCGACAGTCTGGTTTCTGTTCGCAAGAGATATAAAATTTACACCCAGCGACAGCATGATTTCTGTTCACAACACTTTGGAAAGACGAACAACACTGAACAGTCACTTGAACATTACACTAAAAAGTTGGCACAAATATGACATATGGCTCTGAGCACTATGGGACTTAACTGCTGAGGTTATCAGTCCCTTAGAACATAGAGCTACTTAAACCTAACTAACCTAAGGACATCCCACACATCCATGCTCGAGGCAGGATTTGAACCTGCGACCGTAGCGGTCGCGCGGCTCCAGACTGTAGCGCCTAGAACCGCTCGGCCACTGCGACCGGCCAAATATGACGTATGTGGTATGAGGGCAGACGGGTGTAACCTGGACAGATGATGGGAAAGAAAAGGGGGGGGGGGAAGGACAGGAAAAATGAGGTAGGGGGAGGGAGGAAAGGAGCCAATGGAGGATGAGGACCCATAAGAGGGCGGAGGGGGGCTGGGAAGACACGACAGGGAGTGGGAAAAGGCAGAGGAGGGGAATATGAGAGGACTCGGGGGGGGGGGGGGGCAGAAGGGAGGCAGAGAGAGGATAGGCAGAGAGAAAATAGGATGGAAAGGGGGGAAGAGGGAGCCCGGGGAAAGGACAGAGGAAAGGAGGGGGGGGGTGAGGATCAGAGTTGATAGGAGGGATAAATGGAGGGAGAGAGGGCATCATCCGGGACGGGGAGTTGACGGAAGCCACCTTGGGAAAGGAGATGAAGGGTGTAGAGATGGAGGGTAGGGGGCACACAATAGTGAAGGCGTGGCAGAGGGCTGGAGTCGAAGAGGAGAGGAGCAACCATGGGGTGAGGGGGATCAAGGCGGCAGGAGGTGTAGAGTATTTGGATATGTTCGAGGAATAGGTGCAGATTGGGGATAGGAATGAGGTCATAGAGGATCCGCATGAGGGACAGGAGGTGTATACGGAAGGCAAGGCAGAGTGCATGGTGCTCGAGGATCTGGAGGGACTTATAGAATTTGGGGGGGGGGGGGGGAGGCGGATATCCAGGTGGGACTGGCATAATGGAGGATGTGACGGATTAAGGATTTGTAGGTGTGGAGGATGGTAGAGGGGTGCAACCCTGCACCTCTGTGCGAGCTATTACATTCATAATTTTATCTGCACGATCTCTACAGGATGGATACGAAGGGAGCTGAAGAACATTAGTGGTCTCTATGCTGAAATACGAGTCTTGGAGCTTTCCGAGCACTTTCATGAGAGATGAACGACGTATTGCTTCGAAATCTGCCAGTTAAAAATTTTCCTACAGTTCTGTTAGACTCTCTCACCAGTCAAACAAGCCTGTGGTCACTCGCATCACCTTCCTTTCGTTGACAGTTCTTCGAAACCGGTAACTATTTCTGACCCATTGCAGAATGTAAGTATTAAAAAATTTTTTTTTAGCTTGGAAAAGAAATACACAGTTTTTGCAACAGCCGTGAGTTTTGTTAAGATTCATCAGGATGATACAAATAAAGTTATTACTGACAGTAGCTATGCTGGGAATAGAAGACCGTTTCTGACCCATTGCAGAATGTAAGTATTTAAAAAAAATATTTTTAGCTTGGAAAAGAAATACACAGTTTTTGCAACACCCGTGGGTTCTGTTAAGATTCATCAGGATGATATAAATAAAGTTATTACCGACAGTAGCTGTGCTGGGAACAGAAGAGAAATATCACAGAAAGACTTAAATGCTTAATTTTTAAGATCTTTGTCACAGGCGGTAGGTACGAAAACAGTTTACATTGCTACGTATGCGTTTATAACATAATTCATAGTCTCTGATACTTAGCTGTGAGTAAATGTTGTCAGTCATTGGATTAAAAAACATTATTTAAATTTTGTTACAGGTTCTGTCAGCCTCTCGTCCTCGTGGGCCCACATATTGCCAAGGTTGTTTCGACTAAGCTGCTGGGAAGCCCTTACTCTTCCTCCGTACAGTCCCGATCTCTGCCCATGCAATTTCCATATTTTAAGTCGTTCGGAGCCCTGAAGAAAGACATTCGTAGCCGTCGACTTGCTTCGGACGAAGAGGTGCTCTCCTGC
Organism: Schistocerca serialis cubense; assembly: GCF_023864345.2. Classification (NCBI taxonomy): domain Eukaryota; kingdom Metazoa; phylum Arthropoda; class Insecta; order Orthoptera; family Acrididae; genus Schistocerca; species Schistocerca serialis. Next base: position 251,847,199 of record NC_064638.1, on the reverse strand, counting down.
GCACAATCGTTGTTCAGTAGGCAACCTCAAACATTTTTCCATAAAGGCACTGGCCATCTTGTATCACAGTGGGATAAATGTATTAATAATTATGGCGATTACGTTTGAAGTAATGAACACTACTGTTTGTTTTATCTGTGTCGTTATCATTTGACTGCCCTTTATACTACTAAATTTTTTTATGGACAATGGCCTTTTATAGATTACAATATTATTACTCAAATATTAAGTGCACTGCTCAAGATAATTATGGAAACAGCCGATACCTGTGGTATTATTGCATAGCTTGAGATCTTCGCTTTCAATGTATGCAACAGCTGAAGCAATTCGCTATCTATCGGCTGTGTTGTGCTTTACAGTATCAGATGGCCCTCAGAACGAAGTGAGTACCGGCGTCTCAGTGTTTTCCATTGAGGTACATAGATGGCACTTGTCGTTTATGGACGTCGTATTCAATCAAGCACATGCAGTACGGCATCTTAATGCAGTGCAAGTTTTAAGGGCAGTCTATTCGATCCGAGAGGGATGGATTCTCCGTCGTGTCGCTCCAGGTGACAATGTATCTCCGTCTGTCATCCATAGATTGTGGACGCGCTACAGGGAGACAGGTCTGTAGACAAGGCGAGTTGGACAGTCCTACGTGAAGATCGATATGTGACCATCCACGTGTTGCGGCGTCGCAAGACTACAGCCACAGGATTGCAAGACGATTTTAGAAAGCCACTGGAGCCGCTGTGTGCGATCAGATTGTAGGGAACAGGTTACGAGGAAGGACTTTATGACCCAGACGTACTGTTCGAGTACCCCACGGACACGACAACGTTTCGCAGCTCGCCTTCTGTTCTTCGTCACTGGCGAAACGTGTTATTGACAGACGACTTCAACTTTCCTCTGACGCAGGGTGATGGCCGTGTTCGTGTGTGGAGACGCTGTGGTGAGTGGTACCTGGCATATGTTGTCCAGGAATCCGACCCATTCGGTCAAGGTCCTTTGGTGGTGTGGAGAGGCATCATTGTTGACAGTCTTACGGACCTTGCCGTTGTCCACCGTTGCCGTACCGCTAGATCATGTGGTGACTGCCGCTTACGGTGCTGACCCTGAATTCCTTCTCATGCACGATTATAAAAGTGCCCATGTGGCGGGTGTCACCAGGCGTGTCTTGCGAAGCCTGAACATCGAAGTAATGGAATGGCCAGCAGTGCGTCCCGACCTGAACCCCATCGAGCATATGTCGAGCATAGTTGATAGAAGTGTTAGTGGTCGTCCTGTACCAGCACAAAATCTCCTAGAACTCTCAAGGGTTCTCACTGCGGTGGTGATAAATGCTCACGGGAAGCATACACGTTACTGAAACTCTCAAAGTCCAATGAAATGCACTATGATGACAGAATGAATGAGTGTGCCCACTTTGTTTTCGACACCTGTTGGTCATTTCATTTCTTGTTAATGAGCGGGAATGTAATGGTATTTCGATGTGTAAATTTGAGAAAGATAAAGGTATACTTTGGTAAGGTAGCCAGTCCTCAGTTATTACTCAATGATATATGGCAGCCGCCCAATGCCATGTTTCCCTAATTCTTTTGGGTAGTGTATTAATATGTGAATTTTAGGTAACGTTTCCTCGACCGAGACGTCATATATACTGTTAGAATCTTGAGGTGCTGGAAATCAATTACAAAAAAAGCTTAGCTTTACTAAGATGGCGGAAAACACATTAACGGTATTCTGCTCAAATTGGTTTTCCTCCTCGTTAGGATCGGAAAGATATTAAGGAACCGCACTTCCTGGTTGTCTTCCACCAGTAAAGTTCACATGCTTGAAAAAGCCTTTTATTAGGCCCCAGGTAAGTTTGAAAAAGCACACTATTTTCCCTTTGTGCAAGGAGATCACCGTGCACTGATCTGAGTTTTCGAAACATCTCGTAGTTGGGCTTTCGGTCATTACTCTACAGTTTACTTTATTTTATTTATTAGTCTCGATGACAGCGTCCGTTTGCTTCTCGTTCGTATGGAGATGAAAACGCCGGCTGGAGTGGCCGAGTGGTTCTAGGCGCTACAGCCTGGAACCGCGCGACCGCTACGGTCGCAGGTTCGAATCCTGCCTCGGGCATGGCTGTGTGTGACGTCCTTAGGTTAGTTAGGTTTAAGTAATTCTAAGTTCTAGGGGACTGATGACCTCAGAAGTTAAGTCCCATAGTGCTCAGAGCTATTTGAACCATTTTGAACAAAGTTCACGGTATGATAAATGGACACGTGTCGCATTATTTATGTTGTGTCGGTAGCTGGGCCGACACCGTGAAGTTGATATGGCTGAAAATGAACGCTAGACTAACGCTGTAGCCGATAGGGCACGCAAGGCTAACGCCGACGGGCGTGAAGTCTGGAACATGAGAACTTATAAATGAATAAGAAGAAAAGTATGTAGATGCTTATTACTTATCTTTTAATTAGTCCTTGGAATACATCTCTCTTGAATACTCGTAATCTATAGGCACGGATACAAATGGCGCCTTGCTAGTTCGTAGCCATTAACTTAGCTGATGGCTATTCTGTCTCTCGGCTAATGAGAGAGAAAGGCTTCGTACATCTGGTCGGTAGCTAGGTTCTCGTACAACTGGGCGGTAGCTAGGTTCTCGTACAACTGGGGCGAGTGCTCTCTCGTATCACGAGACCTGCCTTGGTGGTGGCGCTAGGTCTGCGATTACACAGTGGCGACACGCGGGTCCGACATGTACTAAATGGACCGCGGCCGATTTAAGCTACCACCTAGCAAGTGTGGTGTCTGGCGGTGACACCACAATTTATTTAAGTGTCTTTCGTAGAACCTGCTGCGTAGGGCTACAAAAGCATGCTGACTGCAACGATGCGTGAAAGTAGTCTTCATGACATGAGGCCGGCCGGAGTGGCCGTGCGATTCTAGGCGCTACAGTCTGGAACCGCGTGACCGCTATGGTCGCAGGTTCGAATCCTGCCTCGGGCATGGATGTGTGTGATGTCCTTAGGTTAGTTAGGTTTAAGTAGTTCTAAGTTCTAGGGGACTGATGACCACAGCAGTTAAGTCCCATAGTGCTCAGAGCCATTTGAACCATTTTTTTCATGACATGAACAGAAAATCTCTCATCTTAATCTCATCTCTGTCGCATGCGAGCTTCTGCAGCTTAACTCCAGGTGTTAGTGAAGGTTTGCTCTGAACAACTCGTTGTGGAGTATATATTGACCTACTGCATATCCGCTTACAAGGAAGCATCGGCAACTGAATCTAATAAAAAAAATGGCTCTGAGCACTATGGGACTTAACATCTATGGTCATCAGTCCCCTAGAACTTAGAACTACTTAAACCTAACTAACCTAAGGACAGCACACAACACCCAGTCATCACGATCAATCTAATATTTTAAGAAGAAAATACGTACACTTGCAAGATATCAGCCGCAGCGAAAATTTGGGCCATTATTCTGATAGTACGAAGTTTTGGCCTTATGAATGTACGACATTTAAAATTGGCGCGCACCTGTTGTTCGTCACTCGCTCCGTCCCACTGTAGCCGCCCAATGCCCGAGCGCCAAGTATTGCACAGCGGCGTGACAACCAGAGGCATCCTATTTGAGGGATGCTGAAGGCGAGGGAAGAGGAGTGGAGAGATGGGCACATCTGTCAAACGTGTTATGAAATCTTGTTCGAGGACCCATGTATCCTATGCGAAAAATAGGTATGTAATGTGGGTACGGTACATAATACACTGATGGAAAAAAATTTTCAGCACTAAGAAGGAGTTGTGCGACGTAAACGAAATTTTGTAGGTATGTTTCTACATCTAAAATATGGTGCCTATTCAGATTTCACGCCAGTCGCATAAGAGGGTGCTACTAGTGCCACCAAGAGCCTGGAAATCAGGTTTGCTTTAAATATGCGCTCTTAGGGTCGTGATCGTTAGTTACCATTGAGATTGGACGTGGTGACTTGATGTTCGTCAAGAATGCCTTTAAGGTGACAAAGACGCCATTATCAACACCTCTCTGTATTTGAACGAGAAGCTGGATGTTCCTTCTGCTATGCTGTAAATGACTACTGGCAGCAGTGGTCACAGGAGTGAACGGTCACAAGAAGACTGTTCTTCGGACGGCCACGTGGTACTATCGAGAGGGAAGACCATTCGGCGTATGGATCTGGCGCTTGGTACTGCATCTGCAGCAGCAATTTGAACAGCAGTTGGCACCGATGACACAACGAACTCTTATTAATCGGTTACTTCAAGGACAACCCCGAGACAGGCACCCTGTAGCTTGTATTACACTGACCACAAAATACCACTATTTGCGACTTCAAACGAGAGCTCACTGAAGGGCAGGATGGAGGGCTGTTACGTTTTCCGATGAATGTTGTTAGAGGTCCCACGTAGCCTACGCGAAAAATAGGTATGTAATGTGGGTACGGTACATAATACACTGACGGAAAAAAATCGCCGCACTAAGAAGAAGTTGTACCACTGACGGCCATGTGTTGGTTAAGAAGAGGCCAGTTGAGGGCCTGCAACCAACCTGTTGGACAGACACGTGGAGTTATGGTCTCGGGTGCGATTTCGTATGATAGCAGGAGCACTCCCTTGGTTATCCCACACACCATAACCACAAATCTGTACTTCAGTCTGGCGATCTGACCTGCTGAACTCCCATACGTGAACAACATTCCAAGGGGTGTTTTTCTACAGGATAATGCTCGCCCACAACCGCTGTTGTAATTCAACATGCTCTACAGAGTGTCGTCATGTTGTCTTGGCCTGCCCGATCATCGGATCCGTCTCCAATCGGTCACATATGGGACATCATCAGGCATGGGTTCCAGCGTCATCCACAAACAGCATTAACCGACCCTGTATTGACCGACCAAGTGAAACGGGCATGGAACTGCTAGCCAGAGACTGACATCTGGCACCTGTACAACGCAACGCATGCACGTCTGCACGCTTTCATTCAACATTCTGGCCGCTACACCGATTATTAATGTACCAGCATTTCACATTAGCAATGGCTTAATCTCCTGCTTACATTAAACTATGATCTTGCAATGTTAATTACTTAAATATGCTACCTAGACAAATGTAATCCCGAAATTTCGTTACTCTACCTTAATTATTTTTTGGTGCTGAAATTTTTTTCTGTCAGTCTCAAAAAGACTGTTGCTGATGCGTTCTTCACTCCGAAGACTGGTTTGATGCAGCTCTCCTCCTCTATCCTGTGCAAGCCCCTCCATGTTCGAATGACAACGACTTACATCCTTCTGAATGCACTGACTGTATTCATCTCTTGGTCTCCTTGTACGACCCCTCACACTTCCCTACAATAGAAAATTGGTGATCCCTTACTGTCTCAGAATTAGTCCTTAGCAATCGATCCCTTCTTCTAGTCAGGTTGCGCCACAAATTTCTTTTCTCCCCAAATCTGTTCAGTTCTTCAGTATTACACTCGGCATACAGAACAGTCAAAACAGCCTTCCGGGAAATTAAAAGCAACGGTGATAATATTAAGAGTGCAATGGGAATTCCACTGTCAATTGCAGAAGAGAGAGGGGGGTAGATAGTAAGAGTATATTGAAGATCTATATCAGGAGGAAGACTTGTATGATGACGTGATCGAAGAAGAAAAAGGAGTGGATGTAGATGATATAGGGAACCCATTGTTAGAATCAGAATTTAACAGAGCTTTGGAACTCCTAAGAGCGGTGTGCTCACCACACACCCCTCCTATCCGCATCCTCAGCTGAGGATGACACGGCGGTCGGATGGTCCCAATGGGCCACTTGTGGCCTGAAGATGGAGTGCTTTTGGAACTCCTAAGATCGAATAAGGCAGAAGCGATAGTTAACAGTCCATCAGAATTTCTAAAATCTGTGTCAACAAAACGAATTTTCACGTTGATGTGTAGAGTGTATGAGTTTGGCGGTATATCATATGACTTTCGGAAAAAGCATCCACGCAATTCCCAAGATTGCAAAAGCCGCCAGATGTGATAATTATCGCACAATCAGTTTAACAGGTCAAGTATCCAAGTTGCTTGCAAGAGTAATATACAGAAGAATGGCAAACAAAATTGAAAATGTGTTGGATGACGATCAGTTTGACTTTAGGAAAGGTAAAGGCAATTCTCACGTTGTGGTCGATAATGGAAGCAAGACTAAAAATAATCAAGACACTTTCACAGGAATTGTCGAGCTAGAAAAAGCGTTCGACAATGTAAAATGGTGCAAGATGTTCGAAATTTTGAGAAATATTGGGGTAAGCTATACGGAAAGACATGTAATATACGATATCTACAAGAGTCAAGAGGGAAAAAAAGAGTCTAAGATAGGGATGTAGTTTTTCCTCCCTGCTGTTGAATCTATACATCGAAGAAGGAACGGCAGAAATAAAAGAAAGGTTCAAGAGTGGAATTAAAGTTTAAGGTGAAAGGATGTGAGTGATAAGATTCGCAGATGACACTGCTATTCTCATCGAAAGCGAAGAAGAATGTCAAGATGTGTTGAAATGAATGAACCTATCAGAACCCGGATTGAGTGTAAATCGAAGAAAGACGAAAGTGATTAGGAGTGGCAGAAATGAGAACAGCGAGAAACTTAACATCAGAACTGGCGATCACAAAGTAGCCAAAGTTCACGAGGTGGACGAAGTTAAGGAAGTCTGCTACCTAGGCAGCAAAATAATCCATGACGGACAGAGCAAAAAGAGCTCTCCTGGCCCAGAGCAGTCTGTTGGTATCAAACATAGATCTTAGTTTGACGAAGAAATTTCTGAGAATGTACGTTTGGACCGCAGTATTGTATGTTAGTGAGACACGGACCGTTTGTTTTTTGTTTTGTTTTGTTTTAGGACGTAAAAACAACTAAAGACATACGCATCCACGTCAGAACCGCAGAACACGAACACGAAAAAGGAGTTAAAAGCGACTATACCTCAAGCCCAATTGACGGAAGGAAAGACAGCTAAAAACCGGGACTTTCTCTTGGAGAAAGGATCATAAAGTACGCCATAAAGATAACGGAGGTCCTGAACTAAAGATTAAATCGGCAGATGATGGTTGAAGTGATCGCTGTAGCAAGCAAAAATCTACAGATACCAGTTTTGGATGCTGGTCCCTATTTTGATGTTAGAATCTTCCTACACTTCGAACAGGGGCCTGAAGAAGGCTTAGTAAATCGCCGAAACTGGGAGCCAAATACAATAAGTTTGTTGAAAGTTAGGTGGCTGAGAGGCGTTTAATTTGACATCCTGTCCTAAAGATGAAATGTCTTTCGTCACACTGCTACGACGGATAAAAAGTGAAACGCGTTCGACAGCCCGAGCGACGTTCGCTAAAACGGCTGATAACTCAGACGTAAACATAAATTAGAACGTCAGGAAATGGCGAATCGCCAAAACCTGAGGACACGTGATCACCACTTAACAAATGGCGATGGCTAAAAAGACAGTGCCCAATACGCAACCTAGCCCGAAAGGGCCGACAGGAGGTCGGCCAAGCTGCTGGGAGAGGTTCAATTCCCCGGACCTTGATGCCATGGATAGAAGATGCCAAAGTGTCGCCACCTGCTGACAGGCGGTAACACAGAGATCATCGGAGGGAATGTGAGAGCCAGTGGGCTGAGGTACGAGGACTGCAGCTTTGGCAGCAGTGTCAGCGGCGTTGTTTCCTGTCAGACCAGCGTGACCAGGAACCCACATAAACATCACAGCGACTTCATCAAGAGTGAGCAAGTGAAAGCTTTCCTGGACCTGTTGCACTAAGGACGTAGAGCCTCTGAAGAGCCCTAAGAGTGTCTGAGCAGATGACAACTGAAAAGCCTGTGTCGCCGGATGTACTGCATGGCCTGATACAGAGCGAAGAGCTCTGCTGTAAATACTGAGCAGTGTTCCAGAAGCAGATACTGAAAAAACATCGGTGCCAAGGACGAAAGCACACCCGACACCACGGTCAGCTATCATAGCCCATTAACGCTAAATTTCGCCGCACTGTCCTAACGGATCGTTCGTCGTTCGCCCGACACTGATTTCTACGGTCGTTTCATGCAGTGTTCAAAATGGCTCTGAGCACTGTGGGACTTAACTGCTGAGGTCATCAGTCCCCTAGAACTTAGAACTACTTAAACCTAACTAACCTAAGGACATCACACACATCCATGCCCGAGGCAGGACTCGAACCTGCGACCGTAGCGGTCGCGCGGTTCCAGATTGTAGCGCCTAGAACCACTCGGCCACACCGGCCGGCCATGCAGTGTTACTTGATCCTTAGTACTGTACGTAAACTCTGCTGCTCTCGGTTTTTAAGTGAAGGCCGTCGGTCACTGCGTTGTCCTTGGTGAGAGGTAATGCCTGAAATTTAGTATTCTCGGCAAACTCTTGACACGGTGGATTAAGAAATATTAAATTTCCTAACGATTTCCGAAATGGAATGTCTCATGCCCCTAGCTCTATCTGTCACTACGCGTTCAAAGTCTATTAATTCCCGTCGGGCGGCCATAATCACACCGGAAATCTTTTCATACGAATAACCTGTGTATAAATACACCGCCAACGCACCGCCCTTTTAAAATGTGTGAACGCGACACTACCACCACCTGTATGTCCCATGTCTTTTGGTCAGCTCGGTGTATGTTTATATTTGGTGTATGTACACTCCTGGAAATGGAAAAAAGAACACATTGACACCGGTGTGTCAGACCCACCATACTTGCTCCGGACACTGCGAGAGGGCTGTACAAGCAATGATCACACGCACGGCACAGCGGACACACCAGGAACCGCGGTGTTGGCCGTCGAATGGCGCTAGCAGCGCAGCATTTGTGCACCGCCGCCGTCAGTGTCAGCCAGTTTGCCGTGGCATACGGAGCTCCATCGCAGTCTTTAACACTGGTAGCATGCCGCGACAGCGTGGACGTGAACCGTATGTGCAGTTGACGGACTTTGAGCGAGGGCGTATAGTGGGCATGCGGGAGGCCGGGTGGACGTACCGCCGAATTGCTCAACACGTGGGGCGTGAGGTCTCCACAGTACATCGATGTTGTCGCCAGTGGTCGGCGGTCGCCAGTGGTCGGCGGAAGATGCACGTGCCCGTCGACCTGGGACCGGACCGCAGCGACGCACGGATGCACGCCAAGACCGTAGGATACTACGCAGTGCCGTAGGGGACCGCACCGCCACTTCCCAGCAAATTAGGGACACTGTTGCTCCTGGGGTATCGGCGAGGACCATTCGCAACCGTCTCCATGAAGCTGGGCTACGGTCCCGCACACCGTTAGGCCGTCTTCCGCTCACGCCCCAACATCGTGCAGCCCGCCTCCAGTGGTGTCGCGACAGGCGTGAATGGAGGGACGAATGGAGACGTGTCGTCTTCAGCGATGAGAGTCGCTTCTGCCTTGGTGCCAATGATGGTCGTATGCGTGTTTGGCGCCGTGCAGGTGAGCGCCACAATCAGGACTGCATACGACCGAGGCACACAGGGCCAACACCCGGCATCATGGTGTGGGGAGCGATCTCCTACACTGGCCGTACACCACTGGTGATCGTCGAGGGAACACTGAATAGTGCACGGTACATCCAAACCGTCATCGAACCCATCGTTCTACCAGTCCTAGACCGGCAAGGGAACTTGCTGTTCCAACAGGACAATGCACGTCCGCATGCATCCCGTGCCACCCAACGTGCTCTAGAAGGTGTAAGTCAACTACCCTGGCCAGCAAGATCTCCGGATCTGTCCCCCATTGAGCATGTTTGGGACTGGATGAAGCGTCGTCTCACGCGGTCTGCACGTCCAGCACGAACGCTGGTCCAACTGAGGCGCCAGGTGGAAATGGCATGGCAAGCCGTTCCACAGGACTACATCCAGCATCTCTACGATCGTCTCCATGGGAGAATAGCAGCCTGCATTGCTGCGAAAGGTGGATATACACTGTACTAGTGTCGACATTGTGCATGCTCTGTTGCCTGTGTCTATGTGCCTGTGGTTCTGTCACTGTGATCATGTGATGTATCTGACCCCAGGAATGTGTCAATAAAGTTTCCCCTTCTTGGGACAATGAATTCACGGTGTTCTTATTTCAATTTCCAGGAGTGTATGAGGCTGTTAACGACTACCTGTCGCAAAGTATCGATAGATGCATTTTACTTTTGTCCGTAAAATTATTCTGATGTATCTATGTGGAGGATGTTAACCTCCTAGCTCTGAATTTTTATAGGTTCAGGGGAACACCACAGAAATGCATCGTTCCTAAGATGCACCAGGTTCTGACATTCTGAAAGCAGTTACAGGTGATGCAAATGTTCAGCGGAACCGTCAGAGAGATCGGAACAGGGTAATACTTGGACGTATCCAGGAACAAATGAAAAAAAAAGGTAACGAAGGAAAGGCGAATACAGTACAAGGGGGGTCGGGGGGGGGGGGGTTGGGGGGAGCGCGTTGTTGTATGAAACACATAGACCTTTCATGTGAATGCTCTAAAAACTGTTTCGAGTGTATAACTGGAGAAGACAAGCAACGCATATTCAGGAACGTGTGGCAGCTGAATTTCTGTGACCTACACACCGCTTACCTGCATGGTTGCCTACGATCAAAAAGTGTCCGTCAAAGAACCCTTTAAATTTGTGTTTTTGAGCGGTTTTTGAATTAATATTTCCTTAAAAAGCAAGTAAACAGTGGTAAGTCAGAGGTAATTGATATTAAGTGCGATCGGTTTTGCAAGCAAACAATTGTTGGTAGAATATATCATTTTAAAAGTATGTTGTTACGGTAGATGTATAGGGTGCTTCATAATTCATGTTACATGCTTCTAGAGATTGCAGAGGGGATTTAATAAATCAAGTTCTACATAGGAACCCATATTCGGAAACGTCATCCAACGTCCCTACAGAGCTTCAAAGTAATAGGTGCCGGCGCCTGTGAATGTGATTCTGTGATGATGTAACAAACTTTCTTGAATGATGAAGAAGTATAATTTTATCAATTTGAGGTAATGGTCCCTGTACCTGTTCTGATACCTCTGTTAGTGGAATACATGTACTGGTACTGTTGTTGCTACAATTGTAACGTAATCAACTTTCAGAATGGTAGTATGGACGAAAACAAGAAAAAAGTCTCTAGTAAACGTGGGTTCTAAAATGCATACCTTAAGAGCTATGAGCACTCGTTTAGTAGAGGAGTGTGTTTCACACTAGCAAAGAGTCAGCCCTCGGTAGCTGAGTGGTCAGCGACAGACTGTCAATCCTAAGGGCCCGGGTTCGATTGCCGGCTGGGTCGGAGATTTTCTCCGCTCAGGGACTGGGTGTTGTGTTGTCCTAATCATCATCATTTCATCTCCATCGACGCGCAACTCGCCGAAGTGGCGTCAAATCGAAAGACTTGCACCAGGCGGGCGGTCTACCCGACGCGAGGCCCTCGTCACACGCCATTATTATTATTATTAGCAAAGAAGAACACGTGCTCATAGCTCCTCCGGTACGCATCTTAAAGGCCATGTTTACTAGAAGTTTTTTTTATTGTTTTGGTGCATATTACCACCTATGAACGTTGCATGCCTTACACTCTTAGCAACTGCACTATCGGTACATGTATTCCACTATTAGAGGTATCAGAACAGTTTTCGCTTATAACTTCTGACTTGTTCGTTTCAGGTACAGGGACCATTACCTCAGATTAATACATTTATCCTTCTCCATCATCTTACAAAGTTTTTAACATCATCACAGAATCACCCTGTATATACTTACATTTACAGTAGTCGGCACCTATAGCCTTGACGCTCTGTAGCGTCGCTGGATGATGTTTCCGGACGTGGGTTGTTGTGTAAAACTTGATCTATTAAGTCCCCTCTATAACCTCTAGAAGTGTGTAACATGAATAGTGAAACACCCTGTACGTGAAAACAATGAAGTATCTGGATTAAAAAAAAAAAAAAAAACATCACTGGATGCACATGCAATGTGTAATTAATTGGAATTTACCTCACTGCGCGATTTCTCAAAACAACCAAAATGTCGCTTACAGTTATTTACAGCCGAAGTCTTCAGTTCACCTGGTTTCGATCTTGGATGCTGCCACGTTGAAGGAGACAGGAAGATTTTTCCAGCTAAATAAATACGTATCTAAAGGTAAAGTAGTGAACGGATATAACGGAAGGTCCTATTGTGACCGAGACTGATATACCACCGACGGGATTTCACCTTAATTTTAATATAATATTTAGTTGATTGTACTGAGTCGATCGTACTTGCTCTTAATTTATTATCCGCCATACGAGCTATAGAGTGGCCAATCCTTAATACGAGTTACAAGCTGCGTCATATCAGCCTTAGGATCGATGACAGAAATTAATATATTTGATTAGCGGTCTAGCGCGTCCCTGGAAACCGAGGTGTCGTGGAGTCGTATCCCGGCCGGACCAAGAAAAGTCTACCTTTAATCTTATCTTCACCTCTCAACTATAAGAAGAATAGCCAGGACCAGACGTGGTTCGGATTCCACGTTAAACTGTGGATCTCATTTCCAGATTGGGTAACTGGACAGGTCAGGGACACGCGAGTCACTGAATTGATGTCCTGTTGTAAGACTAGTACTCGGCCACTCAAGCACACGAAATCATTAGTATTAAAACAAACAGGGCAACAAACAAGTGTCTGGCGTAGCAGTCACTACATTCAATGAAATTTTACTGACAAGAACACGCTTGAGTGTGACGCCGCAAGTTCAGTCTTTAGCAACGCTCATTTGAAAGAGTTGTAATTATAACAGGACAAATACTAGCTACTAATGACTCACCATGCACATAACGAGGGCGACAGAAAATGAGTGTCTGGGAGGTGCAGAGATGAACCTTCTATGGGATGCATGTGTTACACTTCACAAAATAGACATCATCGATATTCAAGAAATGATCAAACCAAACCATTAACTTGCACCATGAACATCGAATGAAAAATGGTGCGTCACAGTGATCACAATGTTTCGCACCATCAGCTTCAAAGGTGAACACATTGGGATTTACAAACAGTTCAGGGCGTTCAGCTAGGTATCCACTCTTAAAGAAAGTATATACAATAATATTGGTGTTACGGGGTGATGAGAACTGATGGAATGTGATGGCACGCAACAAAATGCGAAACAGATAACCGTGGATCTTATCGTGAAACGGGCTACCCTTTAAGGCGTAGCTGCGCCAGTATGTTTTATAGGCACGGAAAAAACAAATACCCAGAGGCTGATTTTGCCCACTTGTTCCAGGTGGTATAAACTGCAATGTCACACACTTTTTAGGAGGGATACTTCGCTCTAAAGGAGTATGATTTTTACACCCAGACCAGGAATTAAGCAAAAGGGAGTAAGTTTGACCAGCTATTTGCTAAAACCAGTGCTCACAGCATAATTGTAATTCTCTTATGCCCATTTTTCCAATTTTGTTTGTTATGACATAAATATTCCCTATTACCCTTGCAAGACCACGCATACGAGAAAGAATCATAGGGGACAGACCGCCTCCAACTTCTCACAGTGCATTAAATAACTTTTCAGCCAATTTACCATCCAGATTAATAGTCTGCATAATAGCATACGATTGCGCAAAAGCATTGATGTTAGCTGATCTTAATATAACTCTCTTGGTATCTCTAACTTTCAGGATTCCTTTCATGTGCATTTCCTTCTAATCCCGACTGGTCGGAGTTGAAAACAAATTCCTTACTGAAAGATGCGTCAAATTTGTTTGTCTCACCAAAAAATTTTCCGGCCGATAACGCAGTTTATTACGCATTATCAAGTTGACGCTTTGTTTGAAATTTCGTTACCTACGTCTTCCGATTCTGTAGCACTGTTTGAAGTTAGGCAACCACCCACTCGCTCTCGTAAACTGACAAACGCCCGAGAGAGCAGTGTGCTGACCACAGGCCCCTCCGTATCCGCATTCAGTCACACCAGTGGGCTGAGGATGACACGGCGGCCGGTCGAAACCATTGGGACTTCATGGCCTGTTCGGGCGGAGTTTAGTTTTTTAACCATCCACTGGTTCATGTCGCCGAAATCTGATGTGCAAAACGTAGTAGGTCGCTACCTTGCTACCTTGCACATCTTGTAAATTGTATCGAGTGTCCCTGAAACGCGCAGACACTAGTTTTTGTAACAAGTGCGCCTTATCCTCCCCTGAATGTCCGTAGTTTTACTTATGCAGTTCACGGCCATATTGTTGCGGAGTTATTCGAGATCTATTCATAGTTTTTTTTTTTTTTTTTTTTTTTGCTATGCTGCGGATGATTTTCCATGCACATAATTGTGTTTAGGTCCGCTCCTTGAACAACTGCCATTTACTAAGTTTTACTGAAGACAGGATTTATCGGCCCCTGTCCGACAAGGATAAGGAACTACATGGCTCGATACCCTTTTCATAATTTACTTTTTGCTAAGCACAGATCGTCATCACTGTACGCTTCATGTACATTGGCCGCACAGTCGAGAGCATACGACACCACACATTCCACTGACTCGTCTTGCACAAACGCTAATATGTCATCTGTCACTTCTTTCTCACTCTGCGAAATTCCCTGGGTCCCTTTCTGACAAAATGTCAACTTTGGCAATTGTTGCTGTAGGTACAATGCAATGCTTTATTTATCGTTGGCATTGCTCTGCTTTGTATCCACCGCTAGCACCATTGTGAGTTACTCGTCAACTAAGCAGTTCAACTACCTCCGTAGCCTCATGCTGTGCTCATCACTGGATATGTCCATCCCCCCCCCCCCCCCCCCCCCCCCGCCGCCTCTTGCCGGTTGCCATTAGCAGCCAATAGCCAATATTGTGTTGTTGCATGGTGGACAATATGTGCGGCATCGAACGCCGTAAACATCATTGGCCTTTTTCGATTTCGCACTCAAGGCGTTCCTTGTGAGAGAGTATGCTCTACCCACAACGAAAATGCAAACGCAACTGAGAAATTATGGCTGTAATGCAGTCCTTCCTTTATCTTTGAAATTTTTCATATTTGAAGCAAGAAATGCTTATTCCCAGTACAGATAGCACAATTCCAATTTCTGGGGGATAACTTGATGGTAATTTACAGGGTATTGCTCAGCTTTTCTCTTTTCATTTTCTCCTTTAACGTTTAGACACTAGTGAAATTATCTCTCTAAAGTTCTTAAAAAGTTAGAAACCTTGCCTTGCAGAATTATGCTACTATTCCCAGTGTGTCCTCTTTGAGGAACTGAAGCAGCAACGAAGAGCAAAAAAAAGCGTGCAGGACTTGAGCAAGCTGTTAGCAGGCTCCAGCCTGTATGCACAAATATTTGCCTATGCGAAAGTCATCTACTTAAATACACGGCGCGGCGAGTCTCTCAGATCCACGGCTGTAGCCCGCTTGAGCTAAGCTCGCGTCATCATAGCGGCGATTAGCACACTGTCTGTCGAATTCAGTTCCCCATGCTTAAAATTGGGCAACGTAAATCATAGCGGCGATTAGCACACTGTCTTGTCGGATTCAGTTCCCCATGTTTAAAATCGGGCAACGTAAATCACATAAAATTCAGTGTTTCGTAGTGCCGCCTAATAACGGCGTTACGGTATCTGAAATAATTTTGGACACATATTGCTGATTACATCATGGTCAGACAGAGATTCCGAAATGAGTTACTGGATTGTAAGGCATACCCAGGATCAGATATAGACTCAGATCACAATATAGTAGTGATGAAGAGTAGGCTGAAGTTTAAGACATTAGTCAGGAAGAATCAATACGCAAAGAAGTGGGATACAGAAGTATTAAAGAAGGACGAGATACGGTTGAAGTTCTCTAAGGCTATAGATACAGCAATAAGGAATAGCTCAGTAGGCAGTACAGTTGAAGAGGAATGGACATCTGTAAAAAGGGGCCATCATAGAAGTTGAGAAGGAAAACATAGATACAAAGAAGGTAACTGCGAAGAAACCATGGGTAAACGAAGAAATACTTCGGGTGACTGATGAAAGGAGGAAGTACAAAAATGTTCCGGGAAACTCAGAAATACAGAAATACAAGTCGCTGAGGAATGAAATATATAGGAAGTGCAGGGAATCTAAGACGAAATGGCTGCAGGAAAAATGTGAAGACATCGAAAAAGAAATGATTGTCGGAAGGTCAGACTCAGCATACAGGAAAGCCAAAACAACCTTCTGTGACATTAAAAGCAAGGATGGTAACATTAAGAGTGCAACGGGAATTCCACTGATAAATGCAGAAGAGAGCGGGGATAGGTGAAAATAATACATTGAAAGCCTCTATGAGGTTGAAGATTTAGCTGATGTGATAGAAGAAGAAACAGGAATCGGTTTAGAAGAGATAGGGGATCCAGTTTAGAAGAGCTTTGGAGGACTTAAGGTCACATAAGGTAGAAGGGATAGATAAAATTCCATCAGAAATTTCTAAAACCTTTGGGGGAAGTGGCAACACAATAACTATTCATGTTGGAGTGTAGAATATATGAGTCTGGCGACATACCATCTGACTTTCGGAAAAGCATCATCCACACAGTTCCGAAGACGGCAAGAGCTGACAAGTGCGAGAATTATCGCACAATCAGCTCAACAGCTCATGCATGCAAGTTGCTTACAGAAGAATACAAAAGAAAATTGGGGATGCGCTAGATGATATCAGTTTGGCTTTAGGAAAAGTAAAGGCACGAGAGAGGCAATTCTGACGTTGCGGTTAATAATTGAATGGACTACAGAAAAATCAAGACACATTCATAGGATTTGTCAACCTAGAAAAAGTGTTCGACAATGTAAAATGATGCAAGATGTTCGAAATTCTGAAAAAAGTAGGCTTAAGCTATAGGGAGAGATTGGTCATATACAACATGTACAACAGTCAAGAGGGAATAATAAGAGTGGACGACCAAGAACGAAGTGCTCGTATTAAAAGGAGTGCAAGCCAATAATGTAGCCCCTACTGTTCAATCTGTACATCGAGGAAGCATTGATGGAAATAAAAGAAAGTTTCAGGAGTGGAATTAAAATTCAAGGTGAAAGGATATCAATGATACGATTCGCTGATGACATTGCTATCCTGAGTGAACGTGAAGAAGAATTACATGATCTGCTGAACGGAATGAACCGTCTACTGAGAACACAGTATAGATTGAGAATAAATCGAAGAAAGGCTAAGGTAATGAGAAGTAGCAGAAATGAGAACAGCGAGAAACTTAATATCAGGACTGATGGTCACGAAGTCGATTAAGTTAATCAATTCTGCTACCTACGCAGTAAAATAACCAATGACGGACGGAGCAAGGAGGACATCAAAAGCAAACTAGCTATGGAAAAAAAGGCATTCCTGGCCAAGAGAAGTCTACTAATATCAAATATCGGCCATAATTTGAGGAAGAAATTTCTGAGAATGTACGTTTGGAGTACAGCATCGCATGGTAGTGAAACTTGGACTGTGGGAAAACCGGAACAGAAGAGAATCGAAGCATTTGAGCATTTGAGATGTTGTGCTACAGACGAATGTTGAAAATTAGGTGGATTGATAAGGTAAGGAATGAGGAGGTTCTACGCAGAGAGGAAAGGAATATGTGGAAAACACTGATAAGGAGAAGGGGCAGGATGATAGGACACCTGTTAAGTCATGACTTTGTACTAGAGGGAGCTGTAGAGGGCAAAAACTGTAGAGGAAGGCAGAGATTGGAACACATCCAGCGAACAATTGAGGACGTAGGTTGCAAGTGCTACTCTGAGATGAAGAGGTTAATACAGGAGAGGAATTAGTGGCGGGCCGCATCAGACCAGTCAGAAGACTGATGACCAAAAAAACATTGCTGAAAATTACAACGACCGAAACGTACATGTTTTTGTGCAACATATTCTCGTTGCCCAGCGGAACTTATTTTAGCTGGTGGTAAAGCACTACCTTCCAAGTTTTGAGTACAGATTATAAACAGAAGAGGGCTGAGTATGGAGACTTGAGGTAATCCTTTCGGAGAGAATGCATAGCCTCTACCACTTTGTCTTCATATCTGACGAAGACATAAAAATGTCGTGATGTCACGCATGGTTTTAGAGGGAGATCTGTTTTCTAAGCCTGTTGAACTCTGGCTACAAATTAATGCAAAAAAAAAAAAAATGGCTCTGAGCACTATGGGACTTAACATCTGTCGTCATCAGTCCCCTAGAACTTAGAACTTTTTTTTTTTTGGTCATCAGTCTACTGACTGGTTTGATGCGGCCCGCCACGAATTCCTTTCCTGTGCTAACCTCTTCATCTCAGAGTAGCACTTGCAACCTACGTCCTCAATTATTTGCTTGACGTATTCCAATCTCTGTCTTCCTCTACAGTTTTTGCCCTCTAGTACCATGGAAGTCATTCCCTCATGTCTTAGCAGATGTCCTATCATCCTGTCCCTTCTCCTTATCAGTGTTTTCCACATATTCCTTTCCTCTCCGATTCTGCGTAGAATCTCCTCATTCATTACCTTATCAGTCCACCTAATTTTCAACATTCGTCTATAGCACCACATCTCAAATGCTTCGATTCTCTTCTGTTCCGGTTTTCCCACAGTCCATGTTTCACTACCATACAATGCTGTACTCCAGAAGTACACCCTCAGAAATTTCTTCCTCAAATTAAGGCCGGTATTTGATATTAGTAGACTTCTCTTGGCCAGAAATGCCTTTTTTGCCATAGCGAGTCTGCTTTTGATGTCCTCCTTGCTCCGTCCGTCATTGGTTATTTTACTGCCTAGGTAGCAGAATTCATTAACTTCATTGACTTCGTGACCATCAATCATGATGTAAAGTTTCTCGCTGTTCTCATTTCTACTACTTCTCATTACCTTCGTCTTTCTCCGATTTACTCTCAAACCATACTGTGTACTCATTAGACTGTTCATTCCGTTCAGCAGATCATTTAATTCTTCTTCACTTTCACTCAGGATAGCAATGTCATCAGCGAATCGTATCATTGATATCCTTTCACCTTGTATTTTAATTCCACTCCTGAACCTTTCTTTTATTTCCATCATTGCTTCCTCGATGTACAGATTGAAGAGTAGGGGCGAAAGGCTACAGCCTTGTCTTACACCCTTCTTAATACGAGCACTTCGTTCTTCATCGTCCACTCTTATTATTCCCTCTTGGTTGTTGTACATATTGTATATGACCCGTCTCTCCCTATAGCTTACCCCTACTTTTTTCAGAATCTCGAACAGCTTGCACCATTTTATATTGTCGAACGCTTTTTCCAGGTCGACAAATCCTATGAAAGTGTCTTGATTTTTCTTTAGCCTTGCTTCCACTATTAGCCGTAACGTCAGAATTGCCTCTCTCGTCCCTTTACTTTTCCTAAAGCCAAACTGATCGTCACCTAGCGCATTCTCAATTTTCTTTTCCATTCTTCTGTATATTATTCTTGTAAGCAGCTTCGATGCATGAGCTGTTAAGCTGATTGTGCGATAATTTTCGCACTTGTCAGCTCTTGCCGTCTTCGGAATTGTGTGGATGATGCTTTTCCGAAAGTCAGATGGTATATCGCCAGACTCATATATTCTACACATCAACGTGAATAGTCCTTTTGTTGCCACTTCCCCCAATGATTTTAGAAATTCTGATGGAATGTTATCTATCCCTTCTGCCTTATTTGGCCGTAAGTCCTCCAAAGCTCTTTTAAATTCCGATTCTAATACTGGATCCCCTATCTCTTCTAAATCGACTCCTGTTTCTTCTTATATCACATCAGACAAGTCTTCACCCT
The DNA here is from genome assembly GCF_023864345.2 of Schistocerca serialis cubense. NCBI lineage: Eukaryota > Metazoa > Arthropoda > Insecta > Orthoptera > Acrididae > Schistocerca > Schistocerca serialis. Next base: position 251,827,456 of record NC_064638.1, on the reverse strand, counting down.
CATAGAGGCTTTATATGTATTCTTTCCACCTATGTGCTCTCTCCTCTGCATTTAACAGTGGAATTCCCGTTGCACTCTTAATGTTACCACCGTTGCTTTTAATGTCACCAAAGGTTGTTTTGACTTTCCTGTATGCTGAGTCTGTCCTTCCGACAATCATATCTTTTTCGATGTCTTCACATTTTTCCTGCAGCCATTTCGTCTTAGCTTCCCTGCACTTCCTATTTATTTCATTCCTCAGCGACTTGTATTTCTGTATTCCTGATTTTCCCGGAACATGTTTGTACTTCCTCCTTTCATCAGTCACCCGAAGTATTTCTTCGTTTACCCATGGTTTCTTCGCAGTTACCTTCTTTGTATCTATGTTTTCCTTCTCAACTTCTATGATGGCCCCTTTTTACAGATGTCCATTCCTCTTCAACTGTACTGCCTACTGAGCTATTCCTTATTGCTGTATCTATAGCCTTAGAGAACTTCAACCGTATCTCGTCCTTCTTTAATACTTCTGTATCCCACTTCTTTGCGTATTGATTCTTCCTGACTAATGTCTTAAACTTCAGCCTACTCTTCATCACTACTATGTTGTGATCAGAGTCTATATCTGCTCCTGGGGACGCCTTACAATCCAGTATCTGATTTCGGAATCTCTGTCTGACCATGATGTAATCTAATTGAAATCTTCCCGTATCTCCCGGCCTTTTCCAAGTATACCTCATCCTCTTGTGATTCTTGAACAGGGTATTCGCTATTACTAGCTGAAACTTGTTACAGAACTCAATTAGTCTTTCTCCTCTTTCATTCCTTGTCCCAAGCCCATATTCTCCTGTAACCTTTTCTTCTGCTCCTCCCCCTACAACTGCATTCCAGTCGCCCATGACTATTAGATTTTCGTCCCCCTTTACATACTGCATTACCCTTTCAATATCCTCATACACTTTCTCTATCTGTCCATCTTCAGCTTGCGACGTCGGCATGTATACCTGAACTATCGTTGTTGGTGTTGGTCTGCTGTCGATTCTGATTAGAACAACCCGGTCGCTGAACTGTTCACAGTAACACACCCTCTGCCCTACCTTCCTATTCATAACGAATCCTACACCTGTTATACCATTTTCTGCTGCTGTTGATATTACCCGATACTCATCTGACCAGAAATCCTTGTCTTCCTTCCACTTCACTTCACTGACCCCTACTATATCTAGATTGAGCCTTTGCATTTCCCTTTTCAGATTTTCTAGTTTCCCTACCATCTTCAAGCTTCTGACATTCCACGCCCCGACTCGTAGAACGTTATACTTTCGTAGATTATTCAATCTTTTTCTCATGGTAACCTCCCCCTTGGCAGTCCCCTCCCGGAGATCCGAATGGGGGACTATTCCGGAATCTTTTGCCAATGGAGAGATCATCATGAGACTTCTTCAATTACAGGCCACATGTCCTGTGGATACACATTACGTGTCCTTAATGCAGTGGTTTCCATTGCCTTCTGCATCCTCATGTCGTTGATTCTTGCTGATTCTTCCGCCTTTAGGGGCAATTTCGCACCCCTAGGACAAGAGAGTGCCCTGAACCTCTATCCGCTCCTCCGCCCTCTTTGGGCCGTTGGCAGAATGAGGCTGACTTTTTATGCCGGAAGTCTTCGGCTGCCAATGCTGATTATTTATCAAAATTTAGGCAGTGGCGGGGATCGAACCCGGGACCGAAGACGTTTAGATTATGAATTAAAGACGCTACACCTATACCACGGGTAAAACCTAGAACTACTTAAACCTAACTAACCTAAGGAAATCACACACATCCATGCCCGAGGCAGGATTCGAAACTGCGACCGTAGCGGTCACGCGGTTCCAGACTGAAGCGCCTAGAACCGCACGGTCACACTGGCCGGCTAAATTAATGCACGAATAATTATTAACAGAGTACAAAGAACAGCTGACGCCCTCTTACTGGAGGGACAAAATAGTTTTAGAAAACAATGATCACGTAGTGACGATATTGCAATAGAGCGGCAGTGAACTGAAACGAGGTACGAACATAATTTGAAGACTCATGTTGCTCAAAATGGCTCTAAGCGCTGTCTAAGTCCCCTAAACTTAGAACTAGTTAAACCTAACTAACCTAAGGACATCACACTCATCCATGCCCGAGGCAGAATTCGAACCTGCGACCTAGCAGCCGCGTGGTTCCGGACTGAAGCGCCTAGAACCGGTCGGCCGCAATGGCCGCCAGTTATATTGCATTTATAGATTATGAAAAAGCCTTGCATAGAGTGAATAGGTATGAGGAATAGAACGGAAAGACGAGGTTATCCTAAACTTTTAATACAAGTGGTAAAAATTTATAGTCAAATAACGAAATTTTCATTAACACAGGCAACGAGAGAATAGGGCGGAAGCACTTAACAGAGGAGGGTGATAGGGATGCAGTCTCTTACCCACTTTATTTAAAGTACACATCCTGAGACAAAAAAACAAAGCACCACGAAAGAATTGACCGAATGGGACGGAAATCAGTAGATGTTATGTGCATGTACAGACAAACAAATGATTATAATTCAGAAAAATTGGATGATATACTCAAGAGAAAGAGCTTCACAAATTGAGCAAGTAAATATCGCGTTGGTCCACCTCTGGGCCATATGCAAGCAGTTATTTGCTTGACGTCATTGTTGGATATCCTCCTGAGAGATGTCGTGCCAAATCCTGTCCAATTGGAGCGTTAGATCGTCAAAATCCTGAGATGGATGGAGGGTCCTGCCCATAATGGTTCGTAAGTTCTAAAGCACTAGAAACTCTCGCCGTGTGCGGGCGGGCATTATCTTGCTGAAATGTAAGCCCAGAATGGCTTGCCATGAAGGGCAACAAAAAGGGGCGTAGAATATTGCCGACGCACTGCTGTGCTCGTAGGTATGCTGCGGATGACAAAGAAAGGGATTTTGCTGTGAAACCATTACTCCTGGTTGTCGGGCAGTATCGCTGGCGACAGTCAGGTTGCTATGTCAGGGAGTTTCCATAAACGTCTTCAGCCTGGAATCTTATTGACTGGAGTAGAACTGTCTTCAGTGATGAGTCCCGCTTCACACTGAGCCCCAATGACCCACGAAGGGGTGTCTGGAGACGCCCCGGACAGCGGTCTAAGCTAGTAATGGCTGCGACATATCCATCGTAATCAAATAAACAAGCGACCCTTTTCTGTGAAGTGCTTCGCGAACGGTCCGCTTTTGTAGGTTTCAGTTCATTTTGGAACTCCCAATCAGCTGATTTGCGGCTTAATTTCCTGTTCACATTTTTGGCTTTCTAATCAATAGTCGGTGCACGTTAGAAGAAAATTACTGAATTTGCTTTCTTGCGAGGAACACATTTTTCCAGGATTCAACACATTTATTTATATTTGTTTTGGCGAATTACAATCGGGTATTTCTGTTTTTCTCACTAATGAATCAGTTTCTCTGATGCTCAAACATATTCAGCGTCGAGCATGTGGTGTTAGTTGCTGAGCACATTTCCAGACTTTACGAACTATTCTCTCGCAGAGTTAAGCTGCTACTTGTAGAGAGTAGTAATTCCGCAAACAAGGTCCCCCGTGAATGGAGATGTACGACACACTTATAAAGAAATGAACAAAGGAGATTGTCTGAATGGTTTTTATGCTTCTTATTTCGATTTGATTCAGAGTTTGCTGGCATAGGGGAGATAAGTTCGTCAACTGAAACTAAAAATTAATGTAACCAGAAATAAGCTCACGGGACAAAAAATTAGTCACCCATGGAGAAAACATTACACGTATCATTTAATACCGTGTAATACCGCCCCGGTACTTGACAACCGTCTGGATTCGGTTAGGAAGCGAGTCCACAAGTTCGTCCACGTGCGTCTCATCCAGGTTAAGCCACTAGCTGAGGATTTAATGGCGCATTGCCACCAAACTGCGGGAATTCTGATGTCGGCGCATTACCCGCTGCTTCCAGATGTCCCACACATTTTCTGTGGGGCTCAAGACAGATGATTTTGCAGGCCAGTCGAAGTGTAAAATGGTGGGAGAGAGTCCAGAAACCATTCACGTATTTCCCCAGCCCGATGAACTTTGCTGCTGTTGTCTTTATGTGCCTGCGTGAGCAGTGACCTCTTGCTACGTGACCGACTCGAAATGTTCATAGTATGCTGTTCCCATCACAACTCTCTTTCTAACAGGTTGGGATGGACCTTCATTCTTTGCTTGCAGCAATTCCTGTCGGGTCGGGAAGTGACTTTTATTCATAAGCCGTGGAAGCGTCTCCGGGCCTTCTTAGTGGGGATCTTTTTACGATCGCAATTATCACGTATTTCGAGGTCACGTGTGTTACACGACTGCTTGTAGACAAGTTGAACAGTCCGCTGCAAGTTTACCAACAAATCCAACAAAGTCACACACCTTATGGCTATGGGCACGACCAAATACGATTGTCCCTTTCTGTCACTCTGTCACGTCCTAACATTTACCCACATCTACGCACAATGTGCACTTGAAACGTGTCTCTATCGATTGCTACTGCCTTATGCTCGCGTAGAGGCAGTGTTCATGCGATTGAGCAGTAACTCGATCGCTGCGCCATCTGTAAAGGCTTAAAGATTCATCTGCGCGTGCGCACTCTGGTGACAATTTTTTTGTCGGATAAGCTTATTTATTATACTTCCCATTATGGCTATGGGAGGATCATACTTCCTTCAGATGAATTTATGTCAGTTAATAAAGTATAGATATATTGTATGTACAAGTGTTGGATAACTTGAGACACATTCTGACAGAAGAAGAAAAAGTTATGTGGAATATAAGACTACATAGGTGAACTGTAATAGTAAAGTAAATACCATTCATTGGTCACGGGCAGCTTTCCCAGTCGTATGTGCATCACATACACTCTTTATAAATTGAACTAATGAAAAGATGGTGTGTTAGGAGCTAAGAAGGGTAAAGAACATAGACAAGTAATAAAGCTGCCAGTCGCCGCATAACATTTTTAATTGTTATAGTTACGTCAAGCTGATATTTTCTGGTGAATGTGTTTATATGTGGAAAGGGTTGAGAGAGAGAGAGACAGAGGCAGAGAGAGAGGGTGAGTGTGTGTGTGTGTGTGTGTGTGTGTGTGTGTGTGTGTGTGTGAGAGAGAGAGAGAGAGAGAGAGAGAGAGAGAGAGAGAGAGAGAAGACGGAAAGAGGGGAAGCAAAATTTGACTATGAGAGAACTGTGGGTTATTTAGCATACGATTCCCAGTTTCGTTTTTTAATGGGACTAGGCTGCAAGCAAACTGAATAATGGGCCCGCCACCCGCCCCCTCTTGACAAATCGCATCAGCGCTGTTGGAGAAAATGCACATTCCATAGAACAAAGTGGATTCTGCAGTGGCTACAGCACAATTGACCACATACATATCCTGCGGGAAGAAGGTAACAAAGACAAGGAATATGAAATGCCACTATGCACAGCTTTCATAAATTTTGAAAAGACATTTGATTCTACCAGATACACTGCAGTTGTACAGGCATTGACGAACAAGGCCTGGCGAGAAGGTACATCAAGGTATTATCTAACAGCTATGATGTCTCGATGGCTTCTGTCAGCATGAATTTTCCATTGGAAGAGGAGAACAGTGTGATCTTGTAGTCATGAAATTATTTAAACAATAATTGAAATTTGGGTTTTAAATACGGCCGTGGTAGCCGTGCGGTTCTAGGCGCTACAGTCTGGAACCGCGCGACCGCTACGGTCGCAGGTTCGAATCCTGCCTCGGGCATGGATGTGTGTGATGTCCTTAGGTTAGTTAGGTTTAAGTAGTTCTAAGTTCTAGGGGACTGATAACCTCAGAACTTAAGTCCCATAGTACTCAGAGGCATTTTTTTGGGGTTTTAAATGTTTCAAAAGAAACCTTCGGACAGCTCAGATATATTTATAATTAAGAAAGATTGAAGAGAAGTGAAATACGAGCAATAACATGAGATCAGAATGTTGCGGGAAAGGCAAAGGCTATAATATGGAACCGGCAGGAAATATCGCACGAAGGAATGACGAATGATGGACAAAGGAGGTACTAGAGTGGAGTCCCATTGAAAGACGAAGAGCACAGGGTTAACCACCCGAACGCCTCACAAAAGAAAGAGAATCAGCCAGAAGAAACGGTCGGATATAAGTGTCACTTCATACATACCATGTGGCGGTTCGTAAATAATTGCCTCCCCACCTCCCCACTCTTTCTTCCCCTCCCCCCTTTCCGCCCCCTTTCCCTACACATTTCAGTAACCCTCTAGGATTCCCTCCCATTCCCGTCCCCCCTACCCTCATCACCTCCCTTCGCCCTCTCCTATTCTCTCCTCCCCCCACGGCCCGCCCTCCCCCCTCCCCCTATGGTTTTTGGATTTGTTGAGTACAGTGGGATAGCACATAGTGACAGTCTACGAGGATTACAAATGTTTGTTACCATTACGTTTTTCCATACATGTAATTTATATTGGTGAAATGTACAGTATCTTTGTTTATGAATCAGGTGTTAAGATTTACCTTTGTGATTCCTATAGTAGGTGGCTGCTATGGACGAGCAGTTCTAGGCATTTCATTCCGGAATCGCGCTGCTGCTACGGTCGCACGTTCGAATCCTGCCTCGGGCATGGATGTGTGTGATGTCCTTAGGTTAATTAGGTCTAGGGGACTGATGACCTCAGATGTTAGGTCTCATAGTGCTTAGACCCATTTGAACTATTCCTATAGTACATAATATGCTTCTTAAATTGCGTAAAAATTTTCATGAGACTAATATCGAAATATTTCAGTATACCGCCGGTTAATACCATGGCGCCACTTGACGCCTGCACAGCAAGTCACAAGGGTTCTGCAGCGCCTCAGTGTAGTCCACATGAGGTCGTCGGCACGGCGTGTAGTTTCAACTTTACTGTTGCTATGGATGCTGCACTTTTACCTTTTAGACATTTGACAACTCATCTGCAAGCATCCTGTTCTATAAATGATAAACCGTGCGGAGTTTTTTTAATGTATTTGTACTTTGTTCTCAAAATGTCGACGAAACATGTATGTGAACATACACGCAAAGCTATGAAAAAGTTTTTGTAAGATTTTGGTCATCCCAAAAAATGGTTGTCTCTTGTGCATATTGCCTATTTTCTTTTCATATGGTGTAATGCCAATCTGAAGATGACAGCACTATTCTGTCGAAACTAGTAATTGGAATAAAGGTCTAGAAATCAAGCTATCACAAAAAAAGTGTAAATGCTTTCAGTTCTCTGTGACGAATAGAGCGATCACCAGAGTACACTGGTGTTGTTCCAGATTAGTGTTGTTACCAGGCCTGATAGCGTGTACAATGAGTGTGAAAAGCGTCAGATGTTGTCACAGTGGAGACAGCGTTATCAGCACCCCACAGAGTTTGCGAGAGGGTCCACTGTGGGTCGATATTTGGCTGGCTTGTTGAATCGTGCAATATACATATTTTCGGGGCAATGAGATGTGGTAATGGCCCAATGCTGGTGTGTGATGGAACGAGACGGAAGCCATACTCGTCGTCGAAGTTACAGTCGACCACGTCTGGTGTCTTTGAATAATAGTGTCATTTCCGTTCGTCGCATTGCGTATTTCTGTCAATGACTTTCTCTACTGTTCTTTCTACGTGGTCCAAGTTTCAACGAGCTGTGTTATTTGACAATGACACATCATGGGAAAGTTACTTTCATTTATAAGTTTTGCAGACCAGTGTATAAGGAAGATAAATAGGTCGAAATATATAACACACAATATATAAATACGCTTTTATGAGGCCAAGACAGCTGGTCGAGTGTGGCCTTCATGAAGGAATTTGCCCGTTGTTTTCCTGTACTGATTTAGCGCCACTCTTACGCGACTAGCGCGAAATTTGAATGGACATCATCTTTCAGGTGTAGAAACACGCCTACCAACTTTCGTTTATGTCACACAACCCTTTCTCGGCAATGCGATTTTCTTCCGTCAGTGTACTTACTACATTCAGTAAGAGCGACCAGTTATATATATAATATTTTAAGTACATTGTTAGAGACAGCGAGATTTGCACAAAACATAGTCTGCAGAGCAGGTGCTCAAATCGACCTCCCTAACTCAGTGGATCACTCTTCCCTGAACTTATCGCTCTTAACTGAACAAATCGACAGCTGTAAAGGTAATTTACGGAGGACACCAAGGAAGTGCGATAGCGCTTTTACTATTTACAATGTACTCGTATATAAATTGTTTAGTAGAAAGCGTCGGAAGTTCTATAAGACAGTTTGCAGATGATGCGGTTGTCTATAAGAACGTACCAGCTACAGAAGACAGCATCGATTTGCAGAGGACTGATGAATAGTGCGGGGTCTAGCAATTCACCCTGAACGTAAATAAATGTAACATATTGCGCCCGCATAGGAAAAGAAATCCAGTATTGTACAACTACACTGTAGATGACAAATTGCTGGAAACAGCGGGTACGGTAAACTGTCTACAGTAGCTACCAACAGCGGCCTTAAGTGGAAGTAGATAGGCCGGCCGTTGTGACCGAGCGGTTGTAGGCGCTTCAGTCCGGAACCTCGCTGCTGCTAGGTCGCAGGTTCGAATCTTGCCTCGGGCATGGATGTGTGTGATGCCCTTGGGTTAGTTAGGTTTACGTAGTTCTAAGTCTAGTGGACTGATGACCTTAGCTGTTAAGTCCCATAGGGCTTAGAGCCATTTGAAGCAGATCGTAGGAAAAGTAGAAGCCAAACTGAGATTCATAGGAAGAGTCTTAAGAAAATGTTCCTCATCCACGAAGGAAGAGGGTTACCAGGCGCTTTTTCGACCAATTCTTGAGTACTGTTCATGAATCTGGGATCCTTGTATTGTAGGACTGATGGAAGAGGTAGAGAAGATTCAACGGAGAGCGGCGCGTTTCGTCACGAGGTCGTATAGACGCCACGAGAGCGTTACAGAGATCCTCAACAAACTTCAACGGCAGACGCTGCCACAGCGGTTTCCTTTTGAAATTTCGAGAGAGCACTTTGTGGAAAGAGTCGGACGACGTATTACGGCCTCCCATATAAGTCTCGCGAATTGACCAAGACGAGAAAAATCGACATTAGAGCTAATACAGAGGCTTACCGGCTGTCATTCTTTCCAATAGCCAAATAGGGAAGGAGGGATCAAGTTAGTATCCTGTGCCATACACCGTTAGGTGACTATCGGAGCACAATGTAGATGTAGAGAAAAGTGCAATAATGAAAATGATTGTACTTCCATTTCTGTATTAGTAGTAAATAATTGGCCGTCTTTTGTATAAGACATCTACATCTACATCCATACTCCGCAAGCCACCTGACGGTGTGTGGCGGAGGGTACTTTGAGTACCTCTATGGGTTCTCCCTTCTATTCCAGTCTCGTATTGTTCGTGGAAAGAAAGATTGTCGGTATGCCTCCGTGTGGGCTCTAATCTCTCTGATTTTATCCTCATGGTCTCTTCGCGAGATATACGTAGGGGGAGCAATATACTGCTTGACTCCTCGATGAAGGTATGTTCTCGAAACTTCAACAAAAGCTCGTACCAGGCAACTGAGCGACTCTCTTGCAGAGTCTTCCACTTCAGTTTATCTCTCATCTCCGTAACGCTTTCACGATTACTAAATGATCCTGTAACGAAGCGCGCTGCTCTCCGTTGGATCTTCTCTATCTCTTCTATCAGCCCTATCTGGCACGGATCCCACACTGGTGAGCAATATTCAAGCAGTGGGCGAACATGTGTACTGTAACCCACTTCCTTTGTTTTCGGATTGCATTTCCTTAGGATTCTTCCAATGAGTCTCAGTCTGGCATCTGCTTTACCAACGATCAAATTTATATGATCATTCCATTTTAAATCACTCCTAATGCCTACTCCCAGATAATTTATGGAATTAACTGCTCCCAGTTCAAATGGTTCAAATGGCTCTGAGCACTATGGGACTTAACATCTGTGGTCATCAGTCCCCTAGAAGTTAGAACTACTTAAACCTAACTAACCTAAGGACATCACACACATCCATGCCCGAGGCAGGATTCGAACCTGCGACCGTAGCAGTCCCGCGGTTCCGGACTGCGCCTGCTCCCAGTTGCTGACCTGCTATATTGTAGCTAAATGATAAAGGATCTTTCTTTTCTATGTATTCGCAGCACATTACACTTGTCTACATTGAGATTCAATTGCCATTCCCTGCACCACGCGTCAATTCGATGCACCTGCTGTAATCGCTGTATAATGGTTAGGCAGCCACATATCATAACATGCAGTCTAAAATTTGGAAACCAGAAGTAATTACACCTAAACCCAGAATAGAACGCAGGAACTTGAGTACTCTGAAGCATAACTTTATCCTCTGCATTAACTGCTGTACCCTACTTTGACGTCTATCTTCTACACAAAATACGCACGGTACGGAATTTTGAAAGAGACATTTGCTACTGCTGGCATGCAAAGAATCGCGGCGTTTCGATCACCCTGTATAAAGCACTCACCACACTTGTCGTGTGTTACGCTTCGCGCTTAGCGCTGCTGCGTGCGCACTCACCGGTGGCTTGCTGCTCCACCCCCATGCTGCCTGGTCAGAGACACGCCGGAGACTGCGCCGTACGCCCGACGGCACAGTGCGCTACGTCATGCCACGGCCGTTGCTTGCCGCCAAAACGCCGACCCCCGCGCCCGTTGCAGCTGGAGGCGTGACCGCCGTACCGGCTGCCGCGTGTCAAACCCGCAGGATGCTAAGTTCACCCAACCTGGATATGATGTGACGTCATTATGACGTAACACGTTTTAGTCGATTAACACACCTATCGACTTTTACGAACGTTCGAGATTCTAAACTGTCGTCAGCTAGTGGTTTGTTTTGACACGTGCGATTCTGATAACAGCTCAGTGTGGCAGTGTATATGTATTTCGCAAAAATAAAAGAGCTTGATATTAATAGAAATATTCCTGACCGTGGCCTTGAAAACACCACGGACAACACGTTTCGCAAAAAAGTGAAGTCTTCTTGTGTCCTGACCAGATTAGATTCTGTGATTGTTGTATTGAACGCTTACGCCTAAAATAATATTGATTTATTATCAATATTTTAGTATGGTTTCATACAATTGGTCTTGTCAGTACATATTAGATTGTAGCAGCATACTCTTGCTGACTTTTTTTTCTTAATTTATATAGCTGAATGAGAACTCGTGCAAGTTTGTTAGCTAAGTAATTTATATGTCCATCCCAAGATAGTCTTTTATCAACCATAATTCCAAGTAATTTCACAATCGGACCGCAGAGACAGGTACCTTAGTGTCCAGTAATGACTGGTGTGTAGAATGATTGAATTTCGAACTTAAAAAGAAAAATATGAGGCATTGTTGAAGAAAAATAGTCGACCGGAGATGAAATACGAGGGGAAGTGGATTTCTCAATGTAATCTTAACGAAAGGTTAGTGTCTTGACGCATCTAAAGATTTTGGCTACTGAGTGCTTCTTCTCTCCGAGTACAAATAACCGACGCACTTCAGCTGGGTCAGAAGTACATCAATTTCTGCTTGAGATTCACAAAAACCACGCAATTGCCTGTCGTCATCGATGCTGAACTCTTTCAGATTTTCTCTCGTTAGTCTCTCGAATGCTGAACACATAATTAGAGACGAGCAAACGAAAAACAACGCACAGGACATAAACACAGTACAATACACGATTTAAACGCAAGGAACGCAAAACACATGTCAACGAATGGTGCAGAGCACAGCGCTACCCTGTCACAACCTCTCGAAAGTTCACAGAAGTCGAATAGTCGATATACGGTTTCTATCGTTTTCGATGTAGCGTGTATACGTCATAATGACGTCACATCGTATCCAAGTCCGGTGAACTTAGCATCCTCCGTCAAACTCGGGTGGCGCGCGCGAGGTAGCGTCATGCTTAGGACTTCATACTCAAAACTACTTAGCTACCGATGCTGCCGGCCGCTGGTGGCCGAGCGGTTCTAAGCACTTCAGTCTGGAACCGCGCGACCTGGGATCCTTGTATTGCAGGTTCGAATCCTGCCTCGGGCATGGATGTGTGAGATGTCCTTAGGTTAGTTAGGTTCAAGTAGTTCTAAGTTCTAGGGGACTGATGACCTGAGAAGTTAAGTCCCATAGTGCTCAGAGACATTTGAACCAATCTACCGATGCTTTGCCAGGAGCACTTGGAGACGCGGGGGAGAGTTGCTACGTAACTCTTACCTAATACTAAGAGCGGTATTCATCGGAGCCAACACGAGAAAACCAGCGCCACCGAAAGAGAATTCTCTCTGGTGCAAATGGCAGGTGGACATAAGCGAATTGCATTCTGTCGTGTTCGGTTCGCATCACTGGTTCCGCCGGTTGTCGGTTTTTTAGCCAACCATCAAACAAAGCTAGAGTCCCCTCCACTTTGCGATATGTAGCAGCAGACAACATTCGTCTGGTGTCTTGTTTGCGAACTACGAGGGTTATTCGGAAAGTAAGCAGCGATCGGTCGCGAAATGGAAAATACGGTGAAAATCTGATGAAGCTTTGCACAGATGCGTTGGGCACTGTGTCTAGTACGCCCATCGATCGCATCATGTTACTCTTTTCAGTTCTGACCCCACAGCGAGAAGTAAAAATGGCTAGAAATTAGCGTCTCCCGCCAAGTATGAGGGCCTGGCGAAAGATTTCGCCTGAATCTATGCAATCCACTGTCATGCGGTTCGTTCTACACAATTCTCGGCCGCTCTCAGCAGGGGCAATGAAGATGCTCCTGCAGTGTTCCCGATGAGAAGTGTTTGATCACCCACAATACAGCCCGTAACTGGCTAGCCTTGAGGTTGATCTCTGCTCAAATGAACCGCTGGCTATGAAGACAATATTTCGACACAGACAACGAGCTGCCGTCCAGAGTAGAAAATTGTCTAAAAGCTCTGGCGGCTGTCTTCTATAACGAGGAAATTGAAAAGTTGGTACAACTCTACGGCAGATATCTAAGTCTGAGCGACGACCGTGTAGAGAAGCAACTGGAAGGTGTAGCTAACCGTTGCAAATAAAACAGTTTTGATTTTCACTGTGGTTTCCATTTCGCGACCTATCGTTCCTTACTTTCCGAACAGCCCTCGTACTTTTGTTATTGACGTGAGTTGCGTGAGCGATGGAATGGTCCGAAGAGAATGTAACGTTGGTGATATAGCATCTATACGTATTACAAAAATGTATGTATGTATGTATGTGTGTGTGTGTGTGTGTGTGTGTGTGTGTGTGTGTGTGTGTGTGTTCCACATCTCCTAAAACCGAACTTAGTGGACATAGCTCTTACTGTCAGGCTCTGGGCATAAGAACAACCTACTTATCATAGTTCAGGCGACATGACGTCTTAAATAAGGGGGTACGTGGAAAAATGCCGCCTTATTACTTTTTTGCTACTAAATCTCTTCACAACATATTTCACAGACAGTATCCACATACGTCACTGCATGCACCTACACAAATATGTTGAAGTTCTCTAAGGATGTAGATACAGTAATAAAGAATAGCTCAGTAGACAGCACAGTTGAAGAGGAATTGACATCTCTAAAAAAGGGCCATCACAGAAGTTGGGAAGGTAACATAGGTACAAAGAAGGTAAATGCGAAGAAATCATGGGTAACAGATGAAATACTTCAGTTGACTGGTGATAGGAGGAAGCACAAAAATGTTCCGGGAAACTCAGGAATACAGAAATACAAGTCGCTGAGGAATGAAATAAATAGGAAGTGCAGAGAAGATAAGACGAAATGGCTGGAGGAAAAACGTGAAGACATCGAAAAAGAAATGATTGTCAGAAGACAGACTTAGCATGCAGGAAAGTCAAAACAACCTTCGGTGACGTTAAAAGCAAGGGTGGTAACATTAAGAGTGCAACGGGAATTCCACAGTTAAATGAAGAGGAGAGAGCGGATAGGTGGAAAGAATACATTGGAAGCCTCTATGAGGGGGAACATTTGTCTAATGTGATAGAAGAAGAAAAAAGGAGTCGATTTAGAAAATACGGGGAATCCAGTATTAAAATCAGAGTTTAAACGAGCTTTGCAGGAGTTAAGATCAAATAAGGCAGCAGGGATAGATAACATTCCATCAGAATTTCTAAAATCATTGGGAAGAAGAGGCAACAAAACGACTGCTCACGCGGGTGTGTAGACGGTATGAGTCTGGCGACATGCCATCTGATTTTCGGAAAAATATCTTCCACACAATTCCGAAGACTGCAAGAGCTGAGAAGTGCGAGAATTATCGAAGAATCGGTTTAAAAAGGCACGCATCCAAGTTGCGGACAAGAGTAATACACAGACGAATGGAAATGAAAATTGAGAATGTGTTAGAAGACGATCAGTTTAGCTTCAGGGAAGGTAAGGGCGCCAGAGTGGCAATTCTGACGTTGAGATTGATAATGGAAGTAAGACTAAAGAAAAATCAAGACACGTTCATAGGAATTGCCGACCTGGAGAAAGCGATCGAGAATGTAAAATGGTGCAAGATGTTAGAAAGTCTGAAGAAATCAGGGGTAAGCTACAGGGAGAGACGAATAATATACAATATGTACAAGAGCCAAGAGGGAATGATAAGAGTAGGCGGCCAAGAAGGAAGAAAGTTGTGCGACGGGGATGTAGTCTTTCACCCTACTGTTCAATCTGTATATCGAAGAAGTAGTGATGGAAATGAAAGAAAGGTTATGGAGTGGGATTAAAATTCAAGGCGAAAGGATATCAATGACACGATTTGTTGACAACATTGCTATCTTGAGTGAAAGTGAAGAAGAATTACAGAATCTGCTGAATGGAATTAACAGTATAATGAGAGCAGAATATGGACTGATAGTAAATCTAAGTAAGACAAAAGTAATGAGAAGCAGCAGAAATGAGAACAGCGGTAAACTTAACATCAGGATTGATGGTCACGAAGTAGATGAAGGAATTCCGCTATTAAGGAGCAAAATAACCAATGACGGATGGAGCAAAGAGGACATCAAAAGCAGATTAGCACTGGCAAAAAGGGCATTGCTGGCCAGGAGGAGTATACTAGTAACAAAGATAAGCCTTAATTTGAGGAAGAAATTTCTGAGAATGTACGTTTGAGGCACAGTATTGTATGATAGTGAAACTGACTGTGGGAAAACTGGAACAGAAGAGAATAGGAGCGTTTGAGAGGTTGTGCTACAGGCGAAAGTTGAAAATTAGGTGGATCGATAAGGTAAGGAATGAGGAGGTTCTGCGCAGAATCAGAGAGGAAAGGAATATACGGAAAACACAGGAAGAGACAGGATGGGAGGACATCTGCTAAGAGATCAGGGAATAACTTCTGTGGTAATGGAGGGAGCTGTAGAGGGCAAACAATGTAGAGGAAGACAGAGATTGGAATACAACCAGCAAATAACTGAGGACCTAGGAATTCGTTGCGGGGCGCGTCGTACTAGTCAGAAGACTGACTACTAAAAAAGAAAAAAAAAAAGGAAAGAAGAGCCCGTGTAGCATAATGGCGTAATGTCTTCCCACATCATATCACTGGAACCACCAAAACTGTCATGTTCGACAATGTTCCTGCAAGCGTTACGCGTTCCTACCTCTCGCCATATGATGATATGTCCGGCATTTTTCTTAAAGGATCATACAATTTACGATTTGCTAAGCATATGTAGATCAAATTGCAAAAAGGTAGCTTAGCTGAACGGGAGAGAGGGTGGGGGGCGGGGGCGGAGAGGAGACGCGAATCTATTCTCACAGATTTTACATATATGCATATATTACGCAGCGAATATTGTCTACATCTACATCTACATCTATACTCCGCGAGCCACCTTACGGTGTGTGGCGGAGGGTACTTATTGTACCACTATCTGATCCCCCCTTCCCTGTTCCATTCACGAATTGTGCGTGGGAAGAACGACTGCTTGTAAGTCTCCGTATTTGCTCTAATTTCTCGGATCTTTTCGTTGTGATCATTACGCGAGATATATGTGGGCGGTAGTAATATGTTGCCCATCTCTTCCCGGAATGTGCTCTCTCGTAATTTCGATAATAAACCTCTCCGTATTGCGTAACGCCTTTCTTGAAGTGTCCGCCACTGGAGCTTGTTCAGCATCTCCGTAACGCTCTCGCGCTGACTAAATGTCCCCATGACGAATCGCGCTGCTTTTCGCTGGATCATGTCTATCTCTTCTATTAATCCAACCTGGTAAGGGTCCCATACTGATGAGCAATACTCAAGAATCGGACGAACAAGCGTTTTGTAAGCTACTTCTTTCGTCGATGAGTCACATTTTCTTAGAATTCTTCCTATGAATCTCAACCTGGCGCCTGCTTTTCCCACTATTTGTTTTATGTGATCATTCCACTTCAGATCGCTCCGGATAGTAACTCCTAAGTATTTTACGGTCGTTACCGCTTCCAATGATTTACCACCTATGGCATAATCGTACTGGAATGGATTTCTGCCCCTATGTATGCGCATTATATTACATTTATCTACGTTTAGGGAAAGCTGCCAGCTGTCGCACCATGCATTAATCCTCTGCAGGTCCTCCTGGAGTACGTACGAGTCTTCTGATGTTGCTACTTTCTTGTAGACAACCGTGTCATCTGCAAATAGCCTCACGGAGCTACCGATGTTGTCAACTAAGTCATTTATGTATATTGTAAATAATAAAGGTCCTATCACGCTTCCCTGCGGTACTCCCGAAATTACCTCTACATCTGCAGATTTTGAACCGTTAAGAATGACATGTTGTGTTCTTTCTTCTAGGAAATCCTGAATCCAATCACAAACCTGGTCCGATATTCCGTAAGCTCGTATTTTTTTCACTAAACGTAAGTGCGGAACCGTATCAAATGCCTTCCTGAAGTCCAGGAATACGGCATCAATCTGCTCGCCAGTGTCTACGGCACTGTGAATTTCTTGGGCAAATAGGGCGAGCTGAGTTTCACATGATCTCTGTTTGCGGAATCCATGTTGGTTATGATGAAGGAGATTTGTATTATCTAAGAACGTCATAATACGAGAACACAAAACATGTTCCATTATTCTACAACAGATTGACGTAAGCGAAATAGGCCTATAATTATTCGCATCTGATTTATGACCCTTCTTGAAAATGGGAACGACCTGCGCTTTCTTCCAGTCGCTAGGTACTTTACGTTCTTCCAGCGATCTACGATAAATTGCTGATAGAAAGGGGGCAAGTTCTTTAGCATAATCATTGTAGAATCTTAAGGGTATCTCGTCTGGTCCGGATGCTTTTCCGCTACGAAGTGATAGCAGTTGTTTTTCAATTCCGATATCGTTTATTTCAATATTTTCCATTTTGGCGTCCGTGCGACGGCTGAAGTCAGGGACCGTGTTACGATTTTCCGCAATGAAACAGTTTCGGAACACTGAATTCAGTATTTCTGCCTTTCTTCGGTCGTCCTCTGTTTCGGTGCCATCGTGGTCAACGAGTGACTGAATAGGGGATTTAGATCCGCTTACCGATTTTACATATGACCAAAACTTTTTAGGGTTCTTGTTTAGATTGTTTGCCAATGTTTTATGTTCGAATTCGTTGAATGCTTCTCTCATTGCTCTCTTTACGCTCTTTTTCGCTTCGTGCAGCTTTTCCTTATCAGCTATGATTCGACTACTCTTAAACCTATGATGAAGCTTTCTTTGTTTGCGTAGTACCTTTCGTACATGATTGTTATACCACGGTGGATCTTTCCCCTCGCTTTGGACCTTAGTCGGCACGAACTTATCTAAGGCGTACTGGACGATGTTTCTGAATTTTTTCCATTTTTGTTCCACATCCTCTTCCTCAGAAATGAACGTTTGATGGTGGTCACTCAGATATTCTGCGATTTGTGCCCTATCACTCTTGTTAAGTAAATATATTTTCCTTCCTTTCTTGGCATTTCTTATTACACTTGTAGTCAATGATGCAACCACTGACTTATGATCACTGATACCCTCTTCTACATTCACGGAGTCGAAAAGTTCCGGTCTATTTGTTGCTATCACAAGAACGCCACCCAAGTACAAAATAGATCACACTCGTATAAGCTATGATCGAATACGGCTAGGCATCGAACCACGAGGATCCTTGCCGCCTGGTGCAAGTCTTTGCAGTTGACGCCACTTCGGCAACTTCGTGTCGACGAGGATGGAAGGACGATAAAGCCAATGCAACAGCCAGTCACTGAGGGGGGGGGGGGGGGGGGAGACCTCCCATCCAGCCGGAAATCGAACCTGGGTCCCTCGCATGACATCCCGCCATGGTAACCTCTCAATTATGGAGGCGGAGTCTTGAGTAAGCTCTGCGGATAGGCAAAATTCCTTCAGACGTCCTCCCATCCTATCTCTCCTGTGTTTTCCACATATTCCTTTCCTCTGCGATTCTGCGCAGAAGCTCCTCATTTCTTACCTTATCAATCCACCTAATTTTCAACATTCGTCTGTAGCACCACATCTAGGAAAGACAAGAATAAGAATGGCTTAAATTTCAAGTTTCAGGAAGTATTTGTTGGTTTTTTAATAATTTTTTAACCTGTGAAAGCATTAATTTCACGGAAGAAGTGAAGAACTCATTTAAACATCTGTTATGTTTTAACAAACGGATAAAACCCAATGCAGGTGTGCAGGAGTACATACCTAAGTGTATGGGGTTCGATCCCTGGTCAGTCTTAGGATTTTTGTCTGTCACATATCACTACACCAAGTTCTGGTAGTGATTCGTTCGTGTGTAAAATGCCAGTTGCAGCGTCCACGTTAAACTTTAGATCCTCCTAGAAATGGCTAAGTCAGTTCAGAGGTCGGAGAATGACAACGGGCGTAGGGGGGAGGAAGGTGGATTGCTGCATGTACTAAGACATTCGTGGGAAATTGCGTTGTAGTCACTCCTCAGTGCACCAAACCAACAGTTTTTGATTCAGTCTAGTTTGGTTCATACTCATATCTCGCAAGCTCATCTGTTTGCGTATGAAAGGTAATTAATGGAAGAAAACAGAGAAAGCCCACAAGCAACGGATTACATGTTTCGAAATCTTTGATTCGTCTTCAAATATTCCATCAGCAATATAATTTGCTGATTTGTCTTCAACTCTTTCCCTAATAAAGTGGAGCTGTGCTTAATACATAAGGCATACATTCGGAGGACAGAGGTTCAAATCCCCGTCTAGCGGCTCAAATATTCTCCCTTAATTGCTTAAGGCAAATGTTGTGATGATTAGTCTGAAAACGGTACGGCCTACATCTTTCCTCAACGTCCCCCCAGACTGAATCTGTGATTTTGTCATCCAAGGCATGATAAAGCCTCAACCTTCCTTCCTCGTTTCTTCTTTCTCGAGTTTTTTTGTTATTCTTGATAGCAATACTTGCCTCCTTCCTGAATCTTAAAAAAAAAAAAACACAGGAAATCTATATACGGCGTACACAGAAACAGAAACAATTGCGTTAGCCATGATTATTATAAGACGTAAAGGTATTCGGCAACTGGAGAATCAGTAATAAAAAAGCATAGTATTGAGCTTCAAACAGAGAAAGCGAATGAATTAAGTATCTTGGAGAAATAATTCAGTCTACCACAGTGGTAAAGCCAGAATGTTTCTATACATATGAATGCTAGCTAAATCATGGGTTAATGGCTGAACAGACTAGAGATATTTGAAAGACAGGATATTAGAAAAATAAAGGGTGCAATACAAACAACATTTGATTGTAAAATGAATAGGAGTTAGGAGATATGCCCAAATACGCTGAAAATATCAGTTTTAATAATATCAGATTTAATGGAAAAGCGATGGTTAATCTTCTTTGCGCATATGTGCCTAAATAATAAGGACTGTTTAACGAAACAAATATTCATTTTTTCTGGAAAATTTAGAACACTTTCAACACAGAACAAATAACATCACGAACAACAGGATCAGGAGAAAGGGAAAGCGCGGGATTAGCCGAGCGGTCACGGCGCTGCAGCCATGGACTGTGCGGCTGGTCCCGGCGAAGGTTCGAGTCCTCCCTCGGGCATGGGTGTGTGTGTTTGTCCTTAGGATAATTTAGATTAAGTAGTGTGTAAGCTTAGGGACTAATGACCTTAGCAGTTAAGTCCCATAAGGTTTCAAACACATTTGAACATTTTTCGAACAGAAAGGGAAAGACAGTACAGGGAAAAGGTGAAAGGTTACTGGAAAAGTAGAAAACTACACAGAAAGAAGAGAGATTCAACTTTCTACGTATTGCTAATTGATTAATACGAAGATAAAAATTTTTTAACGTCCCGTCGACTATGAGGTCATTAGAGATAGAGCACATGGTCGGGTTCAGTGTGGATGAAGTAGGAAGTCGGCAGTGTCCCTTCCAAAGAAACCATCCTAGCATTTATCTTAATCGCTTTAGGGAAACCACAGAGAGCATAAATCTGGAGGACGGACGATGATTTGAACCTAGTCCAGTGTCACTAACTTTGCGCCATCTCGATCAATTGAAGTAGATGCAATCTGTATTACTGAACAGCTAATGTAGTTAGTCATCCCCAGTTGCAGGTTGCCTATTTATATGCCTGCAGGGACAAAAAGAATTTGATATTGAGTATTTCAAATAACTATTGAACTAATTTAAAAATATGAAATGCTGCAATCAATTTTGGTTCGTGCACAATTTTACCAGTGTGCTACAAGGTGATGGCCTATAGCCTTTTCACTTACAAAGGTAGTAGTCGTAGCTAAATTGAATGTATAAATTTTAAGTATATAAACTGAAATGTTTAAATACATTTAAAATTTATAATTAATAGTTAAACATTGCAAGGAAGAAGGGAAAAACATGTTGTTAACAACACTGACCTGAGTCGGTAACTTGCCAGTCAGTGCTCTAGACCAATCGGCCACAGAGCCATCAGACGTCTCTAAAACCTCTCATACTCTGCAGTTGCACACTACGCTACATGCGATTAAAACAAAAAAAATACTGACCAGCTGTTGTGAGCAACGTAGCACTCGTAGTGCTGAAAGGGATGACGTCATTCTCTGAATTGATCGCAGTGCGGCTGACCATCATTTCAGCATTCGACATTGGTCCATAGCTATTGCGGAGACAGCGCTACGAAACGTGTTTGTCCATTTTAATTCCACACCAACACACATTCGATGAGAAGCTGCGTAATTTTAGTGCGAGTGCCGAATCACATTGAAAGAGAAATGGCATAATTTTAGTGTAATATTTATAGTGTGCTGTAGTACATTACCACGTGATAAAAGACAGCCATTGGCTGTAATAACTAGGGCCTGAATTTCAATGACCTGCGGCGCGGGATTAGCCGAGCCGTCAGGCGCTGCAGTCGTGGACTGTGCGGCTGGTCCCGGCGGAGGTTCGAGTCCTCCCTCGGGTATGGGTGTGTGTGTTTGTCCTTGGGATAATTTAGGTTAAGTAATCTGTAAGCTTAGGGACTGATGACCTTAGCAGTTAAGTCCCATAAGATTTCACACATTTTTCAATGACCTAAAAAAACAGCGTAATACGCAAGCACTTATAACCTAAGAATTATACAAATATGACCTTAAATATTATTTTACGTAAGGTTATTTAAAATATTCTTATTGATATTTTTATGTAGCATGTAATACAGAATACTCTTCTGAACAAATTGTGAGTATAGCACTTACTTTTTGCAGTGTTTAAAACTAACTAGCGCATATTTTTTAATTGTTTGCATGTGTCTGGAAAAAAAACAGAAAGTACACTGAAAACAACAACACCTATCCAAACAATAACATAATGTTTTTAGTATTACACTCCCCTTGTTTAAAGTAGTCCAAAGTAGTTGACACGTCCTCTCAATTTGCACTTTCTGCAGAGTTGCTCTGCATCACAAAGGTTCATTTTCGCGTTTTCCATTTTCAAAGAGCTGTGGTTGTTGCTGAGGATAGTTTTGTACCTGGAAAAGCTCCTTTACACTTCAAAGGACGTCACAAGAGTGTATTTGAAGGTTTGTCAGTTACATGACCACAAGCTCAGCGCAACTCACTCTGCACATAGTGCACAAACGAGCAGTCGTCTGATAGCTTTTGATACCAATGAAAATTTGCTGTTTATGTATGCCAAGTTTTCAGACAAGGTATCTGTGAAGACCTGTTCCAGAGTTTTGGGAGCACTTGATTTATCGATGTCAAGCTCACAAAAGATTGTCTTTATTTTGGTGTAGTTGGTACTCAGCAACATTAAGCCAAGAACAATATCGTGCCAGAACTTGCTGAAGGGAGGGAGGCGCTGAAGGGGCTTGGTCCTTGAATTTTTGCATCCTTAGCGGAGCTTTCACGTAGATTTTCTTGCCACAGAAAATTCATTCATCCACATCAGGGTAATTTGATCGCACCTATTCTGCAACACTGCGTAACGCTTGTGCAAGGCAAGCGACGTACACCATACTGGGTTAGATAATCTGAATCCCCTTGACTGCTTTAGCCATGTATGAAGCACCATCTGCTACTAGCAACAAAACGTTGCCTCTGTTCGCACCGTCCGGCCACAGTAGCTTCACAGAGTGTCAAACAAAATGGCAGTTGTTTACTCTCGAGACAGCTTCATACGTTAGGAGGTACATTTCTCTAGGCCCGACTCTAGCTTCACAGAGTGTCAAACAAAATGGCAGTTGTTTACTTTCGAGACAGCTTCATACGTTAGGAGGTACATTTCTCTAGGCCCGTCAACCTTTAGAAAAGCAACAACAATATTTGCCACATAACACCCACCCACATAGGTGGTTTCATCCATAGACACTAAGACATTTTGGTCAGCAACACTGATTCGTACACGAAGCGCCAAAGAAATTGTGTAGGTATGCCTGTTCAAATACAGAGATATGTAAACAGGCAGAATACGGCGCTGCGGTCGACAATGCCTATACAGGGGCAACAAGTGTCGGGCGCAGTTGTTAGATCGGTTACTGCTGCTACGATGGCAGATTAACAAGATTTAAGCGAGTTTGAAGGTGGTGTTATAGTCGGCGCACGAGTGATAGGACACAGCATCTCCGAGTTAGCGATGACCATTTCACCGTACGACCATTGCACGAGTGTACTGTGAATATCAGGAATCCGGTAAAACATCAAATCTCTGACATCGCTGCGGC
Organism: Schistocerca serialis cubense; assembly: GCF_023864345.2. NCBI lineage: Eukaryota > Metazoa > Arthropoda > Insecta > Orthoptera > Acrididae > Schistocerca > Schistocerca serialis. Next base: position 251,804,316 of record NC_064638.1, on the reverse strand, counting down.
CGGAAAAAGATCCCGCAAGAATGGGACCAACGACGCCTGAAGGGAATTGTGCAACCTGACAGAAGTGAAACACTTCCGCAAATTGTTGCAGATTTCAATGCTGGGTCATGAGCAAGTGTCAGCGTGCGGACCATTCAACAAAACATCATAGATATGGGCTTTTGGAGCCGTAGGCCCAGTCGTGTTCCCTTGATGACTGCATGATGCAAAGCTTTATGCCTCACCTGGGGCTGTCAACATCGACATTGGACTGCTGATGACTGGAAACATGTTGCCTCGTCGGATGAGTCTCGTTTCAAATTGTATCGAGCAAATGGACGTGTACGGGTATGGAGAGAACCTCATGAACCTATGGACCCTGCATGTCGGCAGGGGACTGTTCAAGCTGGTGGTGGCTCTGTAATGGTGCGAGGCGTGTGCAGTTGGAGTGATATGGGATCCCTGATACGTCTAGATACGGCTTTCACAGGTGTCACGTACGTAAGCATCCTGTCTGATCGCCTGCGCCCATTCATGTCCATTATGCATTCCGACAGACTTGGGCAATTCCAGCAGGACAATGTAACATCCCACACGTCCAGAAATACCACAGAGTGGCTCCAGGAATACTCTTCTGGGTTTAAACACTTCCACGGCCACCAAACTCCCCAGGCATGAACATTATTCTGCATATCTGGGGTGCCTTGCAACATGCTGTTCAGAAGAGATCTCCATCCCCTCGTACTCTTACGGATTTGTGGACAGCCCTGCAGGATTCACGGTGTCAGTTCCCTCCAGCACTACTACAGACATTAGTTGGGTCCATGCTACGTCGTGTTGCGACACTTCTGCGTGCTCGCTGGGGCCTCAAACGGTATTAGACAGTTGTACCAGTTTCTTTGGCTCTTCAGTGTATTCAGTTGTGCACTTCCTCGTGGCACACGGATAAATAGTTCTTCCTCAACGCAGATTCGTCTGGAACTGAATGAGCTGTGTACTTCTCCGAGAAATGAAGCTTGAATTCTAAAGCTTCTCCAGTGGGATGTTACAAGACACCACATCTCACACGTGTCCTTGAAGAATGACTGCGCGATTAAAGATGGGCCTATCGTCTCATATAAATCGTTTGTCTGCTGTAATTTTCAGTATTTCTCTTCACACAGTTGCTGTGTTTCACGGTTACAGTATTGTTGCATATTAAAGCATTTTTCTTTACTAATTTTAAATTCACGTGAATTACAAAATAGTATGTCTCCGTCAGTGCTGAAGAACTTCTCTCCAAAATCACGAACAAACTCTCGCAACTTCAAGCTGTTTGAGCACTTTCCTTTCGGCATGTTGTACCAGAAAGCGTTTGTATTCGAACCCTGTGCGACATTTATTACTTCGGAAGCCGTCTTTTTTAGCTTTGAAAGCGTTTTGTCGAGCCGCGCAACAATATCTTACGTCGACGAACCACCTGGAGTGTTATCGCTGGTTGTCTACAGTCCTGATAAATAAAGCTTTGTGATAATTGTTGTGTTTATTTGTGGCAATATCACCTGAAACAATGTCACATGAGCAACATTTTCATGTTTTCACTTTTGTGTCCATAAAGGTACGACAACTATTTCCATTTTCGGCAAAAGTTGGCCGAAAGACAAGTAAATATGACGTTTTTCTACACTACAGTACGTAGATTCCTCATAAATTATCGCAAAATTCATCCTAAAGTTCAGGAAAAATATAACTTGTCATCAAAATCCGTGCCCTAGTGATAATCGACTCATTAACCGGCACAATTTCACGTTAAGATTTAACACAATAAACCAAGCATTACGGTCAGAAAAAGTTTGCATGTCTCGAGGCAGCGTAACTCATAGCGTGAAAATTACCCACACTATATTTATGCAGTGTTTGACAATGAGTACACTTACACATAATTTCATGTCTTTCAGGAACTTTTTCTCACTGACATCCCCCAAAAATAATGAAAGGAAAAAGATTTATCGGTTGCTACATTTCCGCTGGTCATACAGTAAATCTTCAGCATCAGGTGTGACATCTTCAGTCATTACTTCCTAACTACCAACTACTCGCAACACATTTTGCAGACAGCATCCACATATACTACTAAATGATGGCCTACAAAACTGTATCACTGTACGACACGTAGTTTAGGATATGTGACATCATAAATGTAAAGATTTCTACGTGTTTAACGTCAATATTTAACACGTTAAATTCAAATGGCTCTGAGCACTATGGGACTTAACGTCTGAGGTCATTAGTCCCCTAGAACTTAGAACTACTTAAACCTAACTAACCTAATGACATCACATACATACATGCCCGAGGCAGGATTCGAACCTGCGACCGTAGCGGTTGCGCGGTTCCAGACTGAAGCGCCTAACACGTTAACTCCTTTCTAAAGTAACCACTAGTTTGAAGCAGTTTTATGCATATTAGTTCCATTCTTTAAAGAATTTTGAGTCGGAAAGGGGGGGGGGCTTAATAGTTGCAAACTAATTAGTTGTTACGATGGGTTTCAACCAGCAGCTACCCATGATTAGGTAAGATATACCTGTATCGAAAATGCAAAAATCGCAAGTGGAGTTTAAATTTAACATCAACAGCAGTAAAACCTAAATATGAAGTACACTCTAGTTACAAAGTTCGCATATAATCTGCGCTGTAGCTACAGAAAGTTCCTCTTATTACGAATAAATTTTATTGTTTACGTAGCTCGAAAACAGCTGATGGCCTTGTGCTATAGAGCATGTTATAGGCGGTTCCCACGTCATGAAATGATAAAAGAAAATAAAGCTTTTTTAATAGTGAAACAGTGTCTGCAGAATTAATTGTACTGCAGAACGCTTTCTGTTTTTATTCATTACAATTCAGTTATACGTAAAAAAAATTACGTTATGGGAATAACAACTATGTCAGGATGCATGATGTCCTTGATTTGCTCTGCTGTTGGATGTGTTGGTGCTTTAAAGCTTCCTGGAAAGTGGAAGGCTTTCAGAAAATGCCGGTGAGTCATAACAGCTTACATGGAGCTGTCCCTTAATTGCAGAGTTTATGTCAGGAGAAACCTAGCTGGACTTTCCACTGAAATGTTAGAGAGCTGGAGAGAATACCTTCGCCATTGTTCTAGCCAAGGAAGGTTTATGAAGGAGTAAAACACGAGAACTGCTCACAGCAGTGATTTATAAAGGATCGCTTCTCTTGTCCTCCTTGAAAATGTATTAAGTACAGGCTTTTGAGGAGACTATTTGATTTTTTGCGACCGAATGACTCTTACGAGCAATGGGACTAGTTTTCTGTGCCTCTTTATTAAAAAACTGTTAGGTCGCAGGATATGAGAACGCACGAGCATATCGGTCGAATCTACCAGAGGAAAGGAAATGAAACGGAAATTTTTGTTCCATCGTGCTTTGTGTCCTATTATGTCGAAATACTACACAATAGCGAATGTCTGGACAGTCTTTTTAAAAAAAACAGAACAATACACATACAGTCACATGGAAAGACTATATTCTTTGCTGTTGCAAATTTTCCTGCATGACAGTACGAGCAATTACAAAATGAAACATTTTGAGGAGAAAGTTCTGGTTTTTGCAACTGAATGATATTTGTGCGCAATCCAAGTGTTCTCATTTCTGCTTCAAAGCAGAAGTGAATCCCTAATTTTTGTAAGGAATGAATCGGAAATTTCCTTTACCAATTTTATCATATTGTTCTGGAATATATAACTGCTATGAATGCCTGGACGACTGTATGAGTGAATGGTGACGTGCCACGCTTTATTAAAACGTTAAAAACAGTTCTATAGCAAGCAACAGAGGCTGGATGAAACTGGTCGTTTTTGCTAAATTTCAGCAGAAAGAAGGATTCTGTTGTTTTTCCTTTAGGTTAAATCAGGCGGCGTTCGCGATGGTTTTCATTCACTTCTTTAGTAGCGACAGCCGTCTGTTAATATTCAGTACACGGTCACAGCATTTACTGAATCTTCAGAATAGACTTAGAGGCTGTAACATATTCCTAGATCCCCCCCCCCTTTTACACTGGTTCCGTAAGCTTTCAAAGTAGAATTTTACGGGATACTTGAAATCTGTCTTCAAGGGGCTGCTATTTCAGGTTCTTCGGCATTTCCACGATGCGCTCCCGCGAGTGAAACAAACGTGTTTATTCGTGTTGTCATGCATTGAATACGTCCATTATCCCTTGATAGTCCAATTTGGTGCGAGTCTCACACATTTAAACAGTATTCTAGGATAGGTCGCGGCAGTATTTTGTAAGCTATCTCCTCTGAAGACTGCATTTTCCCAGTATCATGGCCATGAACCAAAGAATGCCACCTGCTTTACCTACTATTGAACCTAGGTTGTTATTTCGTGTTCCCCAAACTGTTAAACCCAGGTATTTGACTGATTTTCATTATGGTTCACTGATATTGTAGTCATACAATACTACTGTTCTGCGTTTTGTGAAATGCACAGTTTTACATTTCTGAACACTGAAAGCAAGTCGCCAATCTTTGCACCACTTGTAATCTTCTCAAGCTGTGACTGGATACTTGCTCATATTTTTTCGGTTAGTATTTCATTATAGATAACTGTCTCGTCTACAAAAAATTACTGTTAATGCTGTTAACCACGCCGTTAACATGCAACATGAACAACAAGGGTCCCAACCACTCTTCTGCGGCATGCCTGAAGTTACTTCTGCATCTGTGAATGACTCGCCATCCAAGATAACATGCTTCACCCTCCATACCAAGAACACTCCAATCCAGTTGCTTTGGTGCCCGATGTGATAGAGGCTTCGTTAACAAGCGATGATCTGTTACTGATTCAAATGCGGTTATAAATGTAAATGTCGTGTGACTAGGGCCTCCCTTCGGGTAGACCGTTCGCCGGGTGCAAGTCTTTCGATTTGATGCCACTTCGGCCACTTGCGCCTCGATGGGGATGAAATGATGATGATTAGGACAACACAACATGCAGTCCCTGAGCGGAGAAAATCTCCGACCCAACCGGGAATCGAATCCGGGCCATTAGGATTGACATTCTGTCGCGCTGACTACTCAGCTTCCGGGGGCGGACATGCAGTTACAATGGGCTGAACACTTTAATGCCGATTACGAGATCCCTATTCCGGCCTCGGCAAAGCGCTTTGAATTATTGCCTCCGAAAAACCTTTTCAGTGACCCATGCAGACATGGTAAACCCTGTGTCTTGTCTTATGAGATGCACGTGACTCGGTTCCCGCGTAAAAATATCCTTCTTCCATTTTTCGTTGTGGTTGAAACTCTAATTCATTTTCGCGGAAACCGCGCGACCGCTGCGGTCGCAGGTTTGAATCCTGCCTCGGGCATGGATGCGTGTGTTGTCCTTAGGTTAGTTAGGTTTAAGTAGTTCTAAGTCTAGGGGACTGATGACCTCAGATGTTAAGACCCATAGTGCTCAGAGCCATTTGAACCATTTTCGCGGAAGATGTACCAACTCAGGCAACGGAAACGGCGTCAGAATAATTAAAAGAATCGGACCAGTGGTTAATCTAATTTATGAAAATAATGGTTATTATCAACAAGCATGTCAGAAGCGGTATTATACCCATTTCATCTGAAAGACGACTGCACAGTCTAACCTCTGTAGCCACATTTATTATCCGCAACCTACCTCAGGGAGAGTGACTGAGAGTACTTTGGATATACGACCGTCACTTCCCTTTCGCGAATGGTGTGATGGGAGAACGGCTGACATTAAGTTCCCCTATGAAGTAAAGTGCCACAGATTTTACTCTTTTTTTTTTTTTTTTTTTTGCATCTAGTTCCGTAGCGCCAAATTGAGAAGCAAATCTCCACGGTCATGCAACGTGTCAGTAAGTGAAGTTGACACCAGAAAAGTTAGTAATACATAAAATGAAACTTACATGAATTCTATTCAGGCGAAAAGCTGCTGAGTATATACTAGCATAATAAACAATGGAACACCAGAGTCTGCTTAATTTTTTAATAGTGATGTCTCCAACAGAATATAAAGCGTGAGCTATCAGGAAATTGCTCAGTTTCGATTTGAAAGTGCGTGGACCACTGGTAATATTTGTTAGTTGCTGTGGTACCTCATTGAAAATGGGTGCAGCAGAACACTGCACGCCTGTCTGCACAAGAGTCAATGAGGTTCGATCCAAATACAGACTGTATCTTTGCCTAATATTAACTGAGTGAAATATGGTCATTCTTGGGAATAAGTTCATACTGTTAACAACAAACAAGGTCAATTTGAGAATTCCCAGAATCCTGAACAGGTGTCGACAAGATGTTCATGAACTTACACCACACATAGCTCGAACTCCCCATTTCTGAGCCAAAAATATCCTTTGTGAATGGGAAGAGTGACCCCAGAATATAAAGCGAATGAAAAATAAGCAAAGCAGACTAATTTTCGTGTTGGTCTTTCACTTATTACACATCCTAGTCCGCAGCTCGTGGTCGTGCGGTAGCGTTCTCGCTTCCCACGCCCGGGTTCGATTCCCGGCGGGGTCAGGGATTTTCTGTGTCTCGTGATGACTGGGTGTTGTGTGCTGTCCTTAGGTTAGTTAGGTTTAAGTAGTTCTAAGTTCTAGGGGACTGATGACCAAAGCTGTTAAGTCCCATAGTGCTCAGAGCCATTTGAACCATTTGAACACATCCTATTCTAATGGTAAATCTATCAACATTCACTTTTTGAACAAAATATTGAACATGGGCTTTCCATGAGAACTTACTATATATCTGCCTCACTAATCATATGCGCATTCTGTTTAATCAAAATGTCAGTTTTAGTTTAATTATACACTCCTGGAAATTGAAATAAGAACACCGTCAATTCATTGTCCCAGGAAGGGGAAACTTTATTGACACATTCCTGCGGTCAGATACATCACATGATCACACTGACAGAACCATAGGCACATAGACACAGGCAACAGAGCATGCACAATGTCGGCACTAGTACAGTGTATATCCACCTTTCGCAGCAATGCAGGCTGCTATTCTCCCATGGAGACGATCGTAGAGATGCTGGATGTAGTCCTGTGGAACGGCTTGCCATGCCATTTCCACCTGGCGCCTCAGTTGGACCAGCGTTCGTGCTGGACGTGCAGACCGCGTGAGACGACGCTTCATCCAGTCCCAAACATGCTCAATGGGGGACAGATCCGGAGATCTTGCTGGCCAGGGTAGTTGACTTACACCTTCTAGAGCACGTTGGGTGGCACGGGATACATGCGGACGTGCATTGTCCTGTTGGAACAGCAAGTTCCCTTGCCGGTCTAGGAATGGTAGAACGATGGGTTCGATGACGGTTTGGATGTACCGTGCACTATTCAGTGTCCCCTCGACGATCACCAGTGGTGTACGGCCAGTGTAGGAGATCGCTCCCCACACCATGATGCCGGGTGTTGGCCCTGTGTGCCTCGGTCGTATGCAGTCCTGATTGTGGCGCTCACCTGCACGGCGCCAAAAACGCATACGACCATCATTGGCACCAAGGCAGAAGCGACTCTCATCGCTGAAGACGACACGTCTCCATTCGTCCCTCCATTCACGCCTGTCGCGACACCACTGGAGGCGGGCTGCACGATGTTGGGGCGTGAGCGGAAGACGGCCTAACGGTGTGCGGGACCGTAGCCCAGCTTCATGGAGACGGTTGCGAATGGTCCTCGCCGATACCCCAGGAGCAACAGTGTCCCTAATTTGCTGGGAAGTGGCGGTGCGGTCCCCTACGGCACTGCGTAGGATCCTACGGTCTTGGCGTGCATCCATGCGTCGCTGCGGTCCGGTCCCAGGTCGACGGGCACGTGCACCTTCCGCCGACCACTGGCGCCAACATCGATGTACTGTGGAGACCTCACGCCTCACGTGTTGAGCAATTCGGCGGTACGTCCACCCGGCCTCCCGCATGCTCACTATACGCCCTCGCTCAAAGTCCGTCAACTGCACATACGGTTCACGTCCACGCTGTCGCGGCATGCTACCAGTGTTAAAGACTGCGATGGAGCTCCGTATGCCACGGCAAACTGGCTGACACTGACGGCGGCGGTGCACAAATGCTGCGCAGCTAGCGCCATTCGACGGCCAACACCGCGGTTCCTGGTGTGTCCGCTGTGCCGTGCGTGTGATCATTGCTTGTACAGCCCTCTCGCAGTGTCCGGAGCAAGTATGGTGGGTCTGACACACCGGTGTCAATGTGTTCTTTTTTCCATTTCCAGGAGTGTATGTTGTAAACTGCAAAACCTGAGTCTTACTGTGATTTAATATCAATTTATTTTCTACAAGCCATGAACTTATGTCTTGAACTGCACTAATGGGTACATTGGCTATGTTGCACTCAGCATCCTTCATTACCGAGCTGATGTCATCAGCAAACAGAACTATTGTAGAGTCACCAGACGTATTAGAAGGCATACCATGGGTATACAAAAGAAAAAGTAGCACTCCGTCTTCAGGCCACAAGTGGCCCATCGGGACCATCCGACCGCCGTGTCATCCTCAGCTGAGGATGCGGATAGGAGGGGCGTGTGGTCAGCACACCGCTTCTCCAGTGGTCACGATGGTTTTCTTTGACCGGAGACGCTACTGTTCGGTCGAGTAGCTCCTCAATTGGAATCACGAGGCTGAGTTCACCCCGAAAAATGGCTACAGCGCTTGGCGGCCAGGATGGTCACCCATCCAAGTGCCGACCACGCCCGACAACGCTTAACTTTGGAGATCTGACGGGAACCGGTGTATCCACTGCGGCAAGGCCGTTACCTAAGAAACAGTAGTGATCCCTGAACTGACTAATGAGCAACTTCCCCCCCCCCCGCCAACGCTCCTCCATCCCCCAATCAGACTGTATAGCATAGCCGTTCTCGTTATTGTGGAGAATGACATTTTTCTGTCTGTTCTTAAAGTCTGAGACCATCCAATTGTGAGCCAACCCTCTTATTCTATAATGTTCCAACTTTTGCAGTAATTCTTCTGATATTCCCGTCATGGTCATTTTACGAGATATACTTCAGGAACTCTTCTTCGAGATTACACTCTCGGAATCTCAATAGTGAGCATCTCCAAGATACACAACGCGGCACGAGGCGCCCGAAGTTATCCATCAGGTGATTTATAATTTTTAGGAACAGTAACAGCCCTATAACGCTTCTTTACCGCATCTCTGAATTTATTTTACATCTGAGTTCCGTCTGCAAGTTTACCCTAAATCCAGTCACAAAGCTGGTCAGATATTCCTTAATTTCGTATTTTCAGCATAAGACAATAGTATCGTGTGCTACTCGACATTCAAAAACATAGCATCAATATGTGAACCATATCTACAACCTTGTGGATCTATGCACGAACAGAACGAGGTACCATTCCCAAGATAGTTATTTGCGAAGTTCGTATTGATCCCTGCAAAGGAGATTTATAATTCACGAGTATAAAACTTGTCCCATAATTCTCAAAAAGGTAAACGGAAAGGATGTGGACTGACATTTTTATGAAAACATGAAGCCCTTGCTCAATTTCCCTGCCGACTGCAAAGCTTGGTTGTTCCAACGATCGACGATAAACTGCTCCTGGGAAATAGTGCAAGTTCTTTCACTAATCTACAGAGTGTTTGACTATAATAGGTACAAACGAAAGGTGCGAGTAGAGGGCAATGAAACAAGCAAATAATTCTGCTAAACACAGAGTGTCCCATGAGGAATCGTCAGCATTCAGGGATATGGCATGAACTATCATTTAAAGCGAAAAAGTCTAGTATACATTGCCTCTAAAATGCATATCTCAAGAGCTATGTCAACTACTTCGTCTTCGGTACTGTGAAACAAATTTCTTCTACTGCAAGCTCTTCACTTTTCATGTTTCGGGTTAGTATGGATAAAAACACGAAAAAATTGCCTAGTAAACGTGGGCTCTAAAACGCAAACCCTAAGAGCTGTGAAGAGATGGTGAAGAAGTACTCATGACTCTTAAGGTATGCACTTCAGAGCCAATCTTTACTGGACATTGCTTTCTTGTTTTGCTCCACACTATCAGCAGTCAAAATATGGACAGCAAAGAGCTTGCAGTAGAAGAGATTTGTTTCACTGCATCGAAGGTGAAGAAGAGTTAATAGCTCTTAAGGTGTGCATTTTAGAACCCATGTTTACCAGACTTCTTGCTTCGAATGATCGTTACTGTCACATCCCTGAATGTTGAGCTTCTGCGAAACCCTGTACAGGTCCAGAGTCTGATGTTACCCTGATACTACGTATTACGACTAAATACATGAAGGCCTTGTGACTGTCTCTGACGATCCAGACCGCAGATGTGCACTCTAGGACGAACTCATTACGTCACTATAATGCATCCTGACATTACATCAAGTGTTCAATATGGCCACATTTCGTACGAAGGCAAGGCTTCATCAGGTGCCCGTACGCATTCAAAAATCTTAGGCGTGCTCTGAATACATTGCCAACCATCCACAAAGTGCTCCCTGGGTTCATCTACTCTATCAAGAGGTCAAGAATACGTAAAGGCTTTTAAATATCTCACAAAAAAAATAAAGAACGGCTTCATGCCGAAGAACCTGGAGGGGCCGTAGTATATTGGCGAGCCATGAATGATGCACTTGGTGTAGAAACGCCCTTTAGCAGTACTTAGTTATCCGGATTGAAGATAAAATCAAACGATTGCCGTTTATCACTTTGTAATTTACGGCTCGGTTGCGATGTTTCGAAATTAAACGTAGCCTTCGACATTAACAGTATTGTAGCATTTGTGCTGACTGCACTTGTTCAAACGTCGTATCGGAGGAACCATTGGTTTCGGGACCTATGTATACTAGGAATATTTGCTTGTTTCATTGTCCTCTAGCCAGGGTTTTCCAAACTGTGTTCCGCGGACGGCTGGTCTTTTGCCGAAAGTGGGTAAGTGCTCCGCGAAAAACTGTTAATAACATGGCGTTTCTTTTTCTCAACATTTTGACGACAGTAATTATCTTTTTAAATCTTATTATGATTTCTGTATTATTAGTTATGATATAAAACTGCGATTATCACTCAATAAAACAAGTTTTTCTCATTATTTAAACTTTTATTAATCTTCAAAATAAACAAGATATTCCGTCAAAGTACCAGGACTCTCAAAGTATACCGCTAGAGAAAAGGTTTGGCAACCCCAGCTCTAGCAACTATTTCGTTTGTACCTATAATTCTGTATATAGAATCAAACAGGCATCTCACTAGACCGTATCACCTTTCTTTTGTTCAGGGATTTTAGTTAATTTTCTGTATATCTGTATATTTCTGTATATCTACCATTTCTGCCAACATGGAGTGTTTGAAAGGAAAAACCACACTGGGGTTTTCCCCACTGAGTAAAAATCGGAAATATTTCAGTTTTTCTGCCTTCTGTCTGTCATCCGTCGCGTAATCTCACTCGGCGTGCGTTACGGATGTTTAAATATAAAAATATAAATAAATAAATATAAACAATTTTTGGCCTGTGGCATTAACCATTTAGGCAGAGAAGTGGTATACAATATCACATATACAAACACACATTAGAAATTACATTAATTAAAGGTAACCTTCATGGTACAGTCTGTATATTCATGCACTCAACACAGTCCATATATCACAATTTCTTACGTTGGAGCTTTCACATCTGTCTTTTCTTGAAGAAACTGAGCAACACTGTCATAGTCCGTTGTGGTCAGCTGTCGAAACAGGTCCGTCATTGATGTATGTTGGGGAGTTCCTGCAATGATCAAAGCCTTAAGAAATTTGCGGAGTTGTCTGCAATAGCGTGAACATACTAGTATCACATGGTTGAAGTCTGCAATTTCAGTTGGGTGGTCTCCGCAGTATGAAGATGGCTGAACTTTCATCCTATAAAGAAGTGAGGGGTAAAAGCCGAGACCCACCCAGATGCGCGTTGTAGTTGTGGTATGACTTCTAGGTAGCTTGTTTTGAGACAGCTAGTTTTTCCGCGGAATACCTTGTTGTGTTGCGGCATAATGTCTTCCTCTGAACTGTTGTGAGATCTCCCACGTATGTGACCATTCTTGATGATCTTTTTCCTTACACCACCAACAAAAACTGTATGTAGAAGGCAGCTGCAGTTGGCAATCAGTCACACTTTGCTTCGTCAGGTGTACCGCCATCTCGTTACATGAGATATCGTAGTGACCCTTGATCCATAATAACTAGACACGTTTATGTTGACTTTCACACTGGTAGAGTAACTTAATTATAACAGGACGGTTAGTGTTGGAGCCCCATTGCTGCTTTTCCAGGTTTTTCAGTGCACTTCTCGAATCCGTGATAATAAGGATGACGTCGAACTCATTTGCAGCATATTGAAGTGCTTCCTTAATTGCAAAGACTTCGCTAGTGAAGCTTAAACATAGCCCAAAATAGAGGTGCTAAGGATTTGTGTTCTACGAAGAGAGTGCGCTGGCTCAATGCGGTATGCCTCCCGTAGGAGCAAGGACGGAACCAACGGTCAGTGCTCAAGCAGTTTCAAGCGCGGCCTGACCGACGGAAGCCGTTTTACAGATTCGCAGCGTCACGCGTCTAATGTGACGCTCTGCATGACATCATAGTCCCTCCCACGCTCCTGGCAAGGTCCCACCTGCCGGCGAGGCCACGTGGTGCGCCGTTGGCGCGCCGGAGCTCAAATCTAACGTATGTATCAATCTGCCGCTTGTGGCGTACGGGCGCGGAATGTTTCTAAGCGTCCCACGCCCGCTTTGGGTCTAGGAGGGTTCGTAAAATATCACTAATCACTTTTCTCAAAGAATCGGCACGAGTGTGCCTGTAACACCACACATATAAATTACAGCTCGCTGATCTCTCACACAATGTTGCAAAATACTAGTTGTAGTTAACGCAGTTCTCCAACGAAAGAAGGAAAAAGCGATAGATAACATTCTTTCAGAATTTCTAAAATGACTGGCGGAAGTGGCAGCTATTGAAGTTAGTGTGTAAAAATCAATGACCGTGAAGACGTACCGTCCGACGTTTGGAAAAATATCATCCATACAATCCCGAAAATAGCAAGGACAAATAAATGCCAGAAGTTTCTGACAAGAATGATATAAAAACAATAGAAAAGGAACTTGAGGATCCGCTAGATACAAATAAAACAGTTTCTGCACCAGTCACTTGTTTATTTTGCCACTACGAGTTTCGATGGTTCATTCCATCATCATCAGGTGGAGACTTGTTCATTTACAAAGCTGGTGTCCGTGACGAATACAGACCAAGGGTATTGTAGGTTACATTGAGTCTTTTGCTAATTACGAAAATTATTTATTTAGAGAAAGCACTTTTGAGAAAAAAGATGAATTTCTGACTGTGTATTTTAGCTCCAGAAGTGCCTTTTCTAAATAAGCATTTTTTATGATTAGCGAAAGACGCCACATAGCCTACACTGCCCTTGGTCTTCTTCATCAACACCAGCTATCTTAATAAACAAGTCTCACCTGAAGATGATGGTGTGAACCATCGGAAAGACTAGTTTTAAAACAAACAAGCGACTGACGCAGAGGCTGTTTTATTTGTGTTTATCAACAGTCGCAGCCCTCGTAATGCCGTCCCTTGTGGAAGAAATATTCATATATTAGATGACAATTAACATTGCTTTAGGAAAGATAAGGGTCCGAGAGTTCGTGGGATCGAATCCCACACGGACTACGGAAGGTTTGAGTTTGCCTTTGATCTAGCCTTCACCCCTCAACGGTGTGAGGAGCCACCAGGAACGACACGTGATTAGGATTTAATGTTAAACTTTCTCTTTTCGCGGTTGGTTAACTGGGATAGATTGGGAAGATGCAAGTTGACGAAATGATGTCCAATTGAAAGACTTGTGCCTGGCCATTGATCGTCGCTAAATTATTTATAGGATTTGTCGATAGAGAAAAAGATTTCGGCGGCGTAAAATGGTGCCATATATTTCAAATGTTCATGAAACATTAAGTGTACGGTATCGGGAGGGCCGGATAATTTTCGATATGTACTGGAACCATGTACAAGAATCAAGACGAGACAACAAAATTGGAAGGTCAATTCTGCAGTGATCAGGCTGAAAAAATATATAAATAAAAATAAATAAATAAATAAATAAGTAAATAAACAATGCCGAAAGCAGGCTATTCACCTTCCATATCGGAGAATGAAGGAAATTTAAAAAAAATGTTCAGTGGTTGGGATTAAAATACGGAATGAAAGAATATCAATGAACAGATTCGATGATGACATCCTATCATCAGTGGGAGTGAGGAATCATTTCAGGACTTGTTGAGTAAAATGAATTGTCTAAGAAACATAGAATAATATGCACGAGAATGGAAATGAAAATTGAGGATCTGTTAATGACCATAAGTTTAGCTTTAGGATTATAAAGTCTCGAGAGAGGCAGTTCTGACGTTGCAATTGCTAACGGAAACAAGACTGAATAAAAGTCAACACAAGTTCGCAGGATTTGTAGACCTGCAAAAAGTATTCGACAATGCAAAATGGTGAAGATGTTCGAAATCCTGAGGAAACTAGGAGTAAGCTATAGGGAAAGACGGGTGTGCAAGAACCAAGAGGGAACAATAAGACTGGACGACCAAGAGCGAAGAGCTCGCATTAAAAATGGCATGTTCTATTGTATTGTATGTTAACCGGCGACCTAGAAACGACGGAGAGGCGCCGTCCCCGCCGCAGCCGCAGTGGTCCACAACCCCACGACGACTACCGCAGTCCACTTCACCCCTCCGCCTCCCCACACCGCACACTGGGTTATTGTGCGGTTCGGCCCCCGGTGGACCCCGCAGGGAATGTCTCACACCAGACGAGTGTAACCCCTATGTTTGGGTGGTAGAGTAATGGTGGTGTACGTGTACGTGGAGAACTTGTTTGCGCACCAATCGCCGACATAGTGTAACTGAGGCCGAATAAGTGGAACCAACCCGCATTCGCCGGGGCAGATAGAAAACCGCCTAAAAACCATCCACAGACTGGCCGGTTCACCGGACCTCGACACAAATCCGCCGGGCGGATTCGTGCCGGGGACCAGGCGCTCCCTCCAATCCGGAAAGCCGTGCGTTAGACCGCACGGCCAACCGGGCGGGCTAAAAATGGTGTAAGGCAGGGATGTAATCTTTCGCCCCGATTGTTCAATCTTTATATCGAAGAAGTAATGATGGAAATAAAAGAAGGTTCAGGAGTGGGATTAAAATTCAAGGCAAAAGGATATCAATGTTAAGATTCGCTGATGACACGGTGAAGGTGAACATGAATTACAGGATCTGCTGAATGGAATGAACAGTCTAATGAGTACACAATATGGATTGAGAGTAACCTGATGAAAGACGAAAGTAAAGAGGAGCAGCAGAAATGAGAACAGTGACAAACTTAACATCAGGACAGGTGATCACGAAGTATATGAAGTTAATGTATTCTGCTGCCTTAATAGCAAAATAACCCATGACACACGGAGAAAGGACGACATAAAAGGTACACTAAGACTGGCAAAAACGTCATTCTTGATCAAGAAAAGTCTGCTAGTACCAAACATTAGAGCAATTAGTTTCTGAGAATGTACTTTTGGAGCACAACATTGTATGGCAGTGAGACGTGGTCTGTAGGAAAACCATAATAGAAAAGAATAGAAACATTTGAGATGCGGTGCTACAGTAGAATGTTGGAAATTATGGACTGATAAGGTTCAAATGGCTCTGAGCACTACGGGACTCAACATCTGAGGTCATCAGTGCCCTAGAACTTAGAACTACTTAAACCTAAATAACCTTAGGACATCACACACATCCATGCCCAAGGCAGGATTCGAACCTGCGACCGTAGCGGTCACGCGGTTCCGGACTGAAGCGTCTACAACTACTCGGCCACAGCGGCCGGCGACTGATAAGGTAAGACGTCGATTTGCCTGGTAATAAATATGCAGCCAGTCGATTTTTTAACGATTTATTCAACCATAAACAGTTTTTCAGCCACTTCAGCCTCATGATCAGATGCAGAGTTACAAAAAAATCATTTTGTGGACCGACAGTGGATATAGTGAAATGATAAGGTAAGGAATGTGAAACACGTATGTAACATAGCAGCGATGGCGAGGCATTGTAGCATCTGTGACCAGAGAGTTTGCGCTTGACCGCGCGAGTGTTGCGAGCGGTTCTCAGTCTGTCAGTCAGTAGTCTGTCGTTCAGTCGTTGCGAGTCTGTAGCTCTGTCTAGTTGAGGGCTGTACTCTGTCAGTAGTCGTCGCGTGCAGTACGCTAATAGTCGTCATGCAGAGCGGTCGGTCAGTAGTAGCAGCCCAGTGCGGTTGTGTGATGCAGGCGGTCGGCAACACTGGTCAAGATGCTGAATGAGGTATACTGTTAATTAATATAATCATTAGATAATGTAAAAATTTATTTATTGTAATTATTCTCCAACAAGTGCCCCAATAATAATTTTAATTTCAAAAGCATTTTTTCAAAAATTTTATTTTTTATTGAACTAAAGATTTCGTTGCACTTCCCATTTCATTCCACTTCTTTTGAAGAAAAATTTCAGTAAATTCACAGAAAAAAGGAATATTATTATTTGCAATGCAGTTCCTCCTAGCCGTGCGCAGAAATAAGAGCAGAAATTTGACATCCAGTTATTCTGAGGTAAGACTTTAATTCTGATTGTTCTACACAGGGCCAAAGACCGATGTTTCGGTTTAATTGAATTTTCTTATCACTGAATGGACTTTAAATTTTTGTGAGGAATTTATATTTGAGTCAGATTGCGAATTTCACATTTTTGTTGCCATTGTCAGTACATTTCATTGTGGGCAGGTTACGCATAGAGCAGTGTACATTAGCATTCATAATTAAATATTGTCATATTTCTTTCTTTCAAATTTTTATGGGGAGGTTACACTCGGCTCCCATTTGTATTAAGTATTGTCTCTTTCTTTTAAAATTACATTGTGGGGAGGTTACACTTGGCGACACCCAGTCCAGGATCGTATTTCGTTGAGAGTCTTTTGAGGAACAGTCAGATATCTGCTCTTATTTGCTTAGATATAATTAGGATTTAACGCAACGCTTTTAATAATATTGTGACTTTCTTTCTACAGGTCAACGGCAATTTGTTGCTTTGTTGTATTTGTGTGTTGCTTTTGCATTGTGCTTATTTATTTTGTGAATAATTTTGACTATTGTTAAAATGCCGCGAAAGACTGTGAATAGTGTATCGCGAGGTATTATGAACGAAATAAGCGAATTAAATAACTTCACCAATAGTACTAGTGACACGCAGTGTAATCATGACAATCCTGCGTCCACTAACAATCAGTGCATTCCAACCACTAATGATGACTTTCACCTTAATGATGAACAAACGAACTCAATTGTCTCGTCTGTTAACTTGACGACAATTGATGACGCAGAACGCTCTATTGTAATGAGCGCTGCCGAGCTTAACACACCCGATTTAGAAAATCCAAGTAATGTACAGACAAATTTGTCTAATGAAAATGAACAGGATACTGAAAGTACGACGGATTTATTTAATTCCGAAATAATGTCTGACAGTGTACATCCGACTGCTCAGAATAACCAAATGGTTACAGTAAGCGAGAAAGTTCCAGATCCACCACTAGAACAGCACAGAGAATATAGTAGGTGATGTTACTAAGGATGAAATTAGAGTATTGGCACAACAAATGGGTAATGTTACTGAGGCTCAAGCTATCGCATTTTTACTACGAGTCAGTGAAATTCTCGACAACCATTACAAACAACTTAGCGAAATAATTGATAAAAGTTTCAAACTCACAAACGAAAAACAAGACGATCATAAAGAACAGAACAAACAAGTTAGTGAGCAGATTACAGCTGTTACCGTACAATGTCAGGACAGTAAAGAACAATTACGTGAGGATACTAAGACTTGTGCTAATAACAGTAATGAAGAAGTTGGCACTGTTGCACAAGAATTACGTAGCACACGTGTAGGCACAACAGAGTCACATAAAGACAAGATTGATGCAATCACTGAACAATGTTTGGCGAACGAAACACAGATACACGAAATTAATGCAGTTACCGAACAATGCCCTAGAAACGAAGTACAGATTCGCGACGAAATTAATTTAGAGTCAGTGGAAGTTTCACACACT
This sequence comes from Schistocerca serialis cubense, assembly GCF_023864345.2. Lineage (NCBI taxonomy): Eukaryota > Metazoa > Arthropoda > Insecta > Orthoptera > Acrididae > Schistocerca > Schistocerca serialis. Next base: position 251,786,181 of record NC_064638.1, on the reverse strand, counting down.
CCGAATACGGAAGATGACGAGAAATTTGCACGACACAACAACCAGATTGACGAAAGTATTAAAGTAACAGAATTAACAATTATTTCAGTCACCAATACGTCACAGAATCCGCCACGTTGCGAGCATTTATCAGAGTCACGCAGCGTGTATAATGTGAACAATTTACAGAGACTACGCGAATTAAAATCCGAAAAAACACGCGACTTAAAATCTAGAAAGCTACGCAACTTGAAATCCGAAATGACACAGACGAACAGATTCACACACAAACCTGAACGTGTTATCAAACCGAGTGACGAGAACGTAGATTTCAAGCAATTTGCATTTGTAAGAAAATCTAAGGAATTTAGTAATGACAGCGTACAGGTACACGCTTTGCACTGTATACGACAATTTACCTTTGTACATTCACCGCTATTACCTGTAATGGAGAAGCTAGCTTTGAACCAGATGCGACAATTTAATTTTGTATTTACAACAGCATTGCCTATAATGAAGAAACTAGAATTAGCATGCAGACAGCAATTTATTTCTGAATTTGTACCGCCATTGCCTGTAACACAAAAGCTAAAATTTATTTGCAGTGCGTAATAGACCTCAGGGGATTCATTACGCTTTAATGAATATGTGCCGTAGCGAGCATAGGGCCCCGAGCTGTAGTAGTGCTATTTCATCTTTAGTTTTCTGCACTGCTGCCTTCTCTTCTACTATCCTTTATATCTATCAAAACTGCTCTTTAACTATTGCTCTTTGTAGAACTAAGAATTTGTAAAGAATACCCGATGTGACAAATTTTTACCGAATGTGACAATTTTCATTAGGCACTCCAGAACTACCGCCGTAACTTTAATAACAGATAAAATCGTAATCATCAGTATGTACAAATTTTCGGCAGTCGCAACCACATTTTAGTAACAATAGATGTTTTTCACTACAATAGCATGAAAGTCAGCCGCTTAGCATACGTAACCAACAATGCAGTCTACAAGGTCAACCAAACTTTAATGTTTCGCCGCGTGCACGTAAAGTCCCTGATACAACAAATAGTAACGTACGTCAGCAAGGAAATAACTACGTATAGAAAGCACAGTATTTGAATTCCTATCGCAATGCACCGTATAGGAATGACTATCATGACCAACGTAAAAATGATGAGCACAATTTTCAGCGTACATTTAATAACAGTCGATCTTATGAGCAGCAACAACATCAGCAACAACAAATAATCATGAATGAAACAGACAATAGGTGTCATCCATAGCGTAACAGGTCAGTAAGAAATAACAGAGCAGTTCATATAGTGGATATGTCACAGCATCTTCCCGTAAATAATAGCACGTACGACAGAATTTGACCAGACACAGTACAGACTGCATATTCCAGTAACGTAAGCACTACTTTAGACACGCAGAATGTTATTCACGAAAATGTTATTATTTGACGACATCAGAGACACTCTTTTACAGGAAAGACCATTTGTTCAGAAAACTATTTCACATCCTGTTATCGAAGTTAAAATTGGTTCATCGAAATTCTCAGCAGTAATTGATTGCGGCTCACCGATATCAGTAATAAATGAAGAAACTTTTAACGAGTGTAACAAAAGGAATACGTATCCTACACTACCATTAGGCAAAATGAAAGTAAAAGGAGCAGTATCGAGTAAAGGAGTAGACGTCAAATTACAGACGCATTTATCATTTTGTATCGCAGGTCACACATTTCACTCTAATTTTTGGATTGTTCCTTTATTGACAACAGACATAATTTTAGGTACGAATTTTCTGGTACAACACGACGCAGTCATTGATTTTCAGAATTCTTATTTAATGTTAAAGGATGAAAACGTACAACTGGCTTTAGAATTTCAGCACTCTTTATCTGCGGAAGAACAAACAATTAACCGCACAGAGGTCATTTCCGCAACACGTAACATAGACTGTAATCCCACATTGTTCACGGATACGTACGTACACAACTATAATACTCCAGACGAAGCTGACTACGACGTAATACAGATGATTTCCGATAAAGTTAAACAAAGCAGTGCAAATACAGACGACGAACGCACGCAACTACCCAAAATTCTTTTACAGCAAGCTATATGGATACGCATGTTACGAGCTAGAAAAATTTCTCCGATATATATATCCAAGTACCATGCTTCTTCGAACCCCTGTGAAAGATTAATGAAAGAAATTGGTAAGCTGTGCCGAATATACTGCCACAAAAGACATATTGATTGGGATACACACATACTCTCATTCCAAGATGTAATTAATTCCATTCCAAATGAATCCACTATGCTATCTCCGTCTGTTATACTGAAAAATGTTGAACCACCAAACAAAATTAAAGAATTTGTAAAATTACCCAAATGTAGGCGACTAAGACACCACGAAATAATTGACATTGCGCTGAAGAACATCAAACGTGCCGCAGAGCGCCGGAGAAGACAGCAAAAACAGGTTTGTACACGCCGCGACTTTCACGTTGGACAGAAGATATTGATACGTACACACTATTTATCCAGTAAATTAAAAGGTAAGTGCAGTAAATTTGAACTTCTATACGCAGGTCCATATCGGATTCGCAGCATCCCTCACCCCAATGTTGTACACGTCGAAACTTTGAGAACTAGAAAATCGAAAGGCAATCACCATATCTCAAACATTAAACCGTTTATTGAGTGAAACCACTATATGATTCAACACACTATGATGCCATTTACTAATGCAATTATTTCACGTGACTAATTACTGATGATTATCGTATTTTTTCTTGGCAAGTGCCCGGAAAGGTAAGGTTAGCAGGTCGCTTTTCTTGTCGTTACACATCAGACCGTGCATATTTTTCTAAATGAACTTACGTATTTTATGAATAATTATGCAATTCTATGTAATGACGTATTAATTTTATCAAATTCTCTCTCCATTAAAGTCTTTAATTCTCGCCTCGATTAACTACACTACATACAAGCTGAACACAACGAACGTCACATTTTGTCTTTTTATGTATGATTGTATTCCAGTTTTGTTTATATGCACTGTGAAATAGTTAAGATATAACACACACCAGTCGACTTTGACTTTTTTTTTTTTTTTTTTTTGCCCTATGATATCTCAACATCGTGACTGTTTTACATTTTTCCTTTTGCTGCTGCATTGTGATATTCTGTGTACATTTTTGCATCTGAACACTGTCAATGTCTTTGACATATTACGTTTTCTGTCATGTTATGCTGTATGCTTAAGTATGTTACCATAAACCAGTCCTTATTTAGTGGGTATATGATTTAAATGCAGGACATTAATCTCTGTCATCAATTTCAGAAAGAAATGATGCGTATAAGAAATAAATCCAACAGAAATGGGAATTTCACCTACGGAATAAACGAAAGAAGATGCAATAACTTTATGGGGAAGAGTAAATGGATCAGGATTAACAAGCATTAACAAGAATATACTATACTCATCATAGAATAGCAGTCTTAACTAATTTTTTTTTCAGAATACAAGGTGATTGATGCAGGCTGTCAGACTGAACTACACATCTTAGTTTTAGTGATGAAATATGCTAGAGATAAGGAATAGTTATGTAATGAGTAATGAAGCGATTTTTTGCAGATGATAATGAATACTGATGAATAATGATGAAGGATATGATGTTATGAATAATGAAGTTTTTCTTTACAGGTGATGATAATAATGAAGTTATGATAATGTGGATAATGAAGTGATTGATAATGAAGTTTTTTCTTTACAGATGAGGATAATGTTGAAGTTACGTATTTATGCTATGTAGTTATTTAAGTATTTGTTGCAGTTTGTTTTGACAGCAGGTGTTATATTGCATAGTTGGATGACAGAAAGTTTTGGAAAGGACAGCTATGGAACACATTTTATACACATTTCACTACCTGTTAATTCGAAGTTCACTACTTTTCAGCATAGTGTGCGTTTCTTCTTTCAGGTTAATAATCCATTTTGTAATTTTTCCAGGACAAGTTTTTCATGATACTTACTAAACCTGTTACTTATTATACCTGTTCTAGTACTTGCATTTTTTTTGTATTTTTACCCATTTGTGTTTATCATTTATAAATGTGATCACACATACTGCCTTGTTACATAATCTTGCTACAGCTGACTCATGACGAATGACGTTACCTATCCTCATTTGCAGCAATAGGTCAAAAGCAAATAGTGTTATGCCTCACCAATTAATTATCGATCCCAACGCAATGCATTGCTAAAAGAGGTATTACCAGTCCCACATAGTGTCACTAGTTTATGATAATTCTGAATAATACTGATCAACTCTGAATAGTATGTCACTTGAGTAATGACTTCCTAATGAGACAAAAAAAAAATATATATATATATAAAATAATGCTTTGTCACTAGCTAATAACTGCCACTGTTTATTGTAATGAGACTACTTATAATGCCCACGATTATTAATGCTATGATTGTAATTAACTGATTTTAATAATGACTTTGTAATGATCTGAATACTACTGAAGGAGGAACACTGTTTATGGTAATGAGACTACTTATAATGCCTGTGATTATTAATGCTATGACTGTAATTAACTGATTTTTAATAATGACTTCGTAATAATCTGAATAATACTGAATGATGATTCTATTCAATACTTGCTGGCCACTGAGTGCCAATAATTAATGTCACTTGAAGAATTGTTATTAATTATGCCATTAATTAGCCCTTTTTTTCCCATGTTGAGTTTTCATGTTTTGGTTAATGGCCAATGAGTGCCAATAATTTGTATCACTCACTGTATTATGTTAATGCTAGGCCAATAATTGACTCTCCTTTTCAACTAAGACTTCTGATGAACATTATTCTGTCATACTAAATATACTTTGTAACTGGCCAAGGACCGCCACTGTTTATTGTAATACGATTACCCATGATGCCAGCTAGTGATTCTTAATAGATTGGAATGACACATAATTAATTAACTATGGTACTGTTTAATAATGCTTTGTAATTAGGAGAAGACTAATGATTCTTACTATATTAGAATGACCAATGGTTAATTAACGACAAATGATTAATTAATTGTAATTAGACAAATGATTAATTAACTGTAATTAGACAAATGATTAATTAACTGTAATTAGACAAATGATTAATTAACGACAAATGATTAATCAACTGTAATTAGGAAAAGGCTAATGATTATTATTGGAATGACAAATGATTAATTAACTGTAATTAGGAGAAGGTTAATGATTCTTAATTATACTCTGTAACTGAAAAGAATGCATTTATTTCATAATGCTTTGTAACTAGGAAAAGAAGGCTACTGCTCCTATGTAAAACAATTAATGAACATTTTTCTGTAATACTACATACTTGGTACAGAAATGTTCAATAACTGGGCTATGAATGCCACAAACTGCTAATTAAGTCTGTAATTGTCAATATTATGTGACTTGATGTCCTTCACCTCATAAGCTGACTACCCTCAATTACTGCAATGTCCATTTGTCCTGTTTATCCCAGTGATCATGGAGCACTATATTTGGTTTTTGCACTAATTCTACGTTGGTGTGCCTTGTAAGAGCGTGGTGCTGACACGACATGCTGTCCACCACCGTGAGCAATGAAGACGTTATTATGGTCCCACTGTTTGGTGTACCTAATGTACTGCCAAAATGAAAACATGGAACATTACTTCGACAGTTCAGTGTCTTGGCTACACTGATAAATTCTGATGGGAAAAGAACTTCAAATTGTGTCACTTGGTGTTGTACTTCTGTGGAAAGATATGGACTTTCAGAACAGCTGTGTGCAATCTTAAGTGCTACAACCATGATGCAATCCTTCCCTTTCCTATCCTAATTCTTGTCACATAATGAAAATCATTTTTTTGGTAACATCATTTCTGTTCGTAGGTTATACATTTTTTTCGATTCGCTGAACTCCAGTGCGAGTACACTTATGTCACTGGTCGACATGATGTTTGCCATTATGTTTATTTGTTGTGAAAATGCTAAAGACATTTTTCAGTGCATGTGCACTTTGGACATGATTTTCTTGCCATTATGTTTATTTATTGCGAAAATGCTAAAGACATTTTTCGATTTGTTCTGAAGTACAGTATATGTACACTCTTGTCTTTTATATTGTATATACATTTTTTTTTTATTTTCTGAACTACAGTGCATGTGCACTCATGTCACTTGTCAACATAATATTTTTTGCCAGTCTGTTTATTTGTTCTGAATATGCTAAAGAATTTTTTTTCAGTGCCTGTGCACTTGGTTATCTGTCAAAAAATTTGTATATACATTTTTTTGATTTGCTACCATGTTTTGTATTCACATTTTGTCTTTGTCTGATATATTTTGTACTTAGTGCGTGTGCACAACATTTAAATATTCTGTAAGTTGTAGGATTTTGTTAATTAAAGAAAAATTTTGCCGCGCTTGGCAAGTCCAAATGACTCACCATCGCTGCCAAATTTTTGCCCCCCCAGTGGAGGGTTATGAAACACGTATGTAACATAGCAGCGATGGCGAGGCATTGTAGCATCTGTGACCAGAGAGTTTGCACTTGACCGCGCGAGTGTTGCGAGCGGTTCTCAGTCTGTCAGTCAGTAGTCTGTCGTTCAGTCGTTGCGAGTCTGTAGCTCTGTCTAGTTGAGGGCTGTACTCTGTCAGTAGTCGTCGCGTGCAGTACGCTAATAGTCGTCATGCAGAGCGGTCGGTCAGTAGTAGCAGCCCAGTGCGGTTGTGTGATGCAGGCGGTCGGCAACACTGGTCAAGATGCTGAATGAGGTATACTGTTAATTAATATAATCATTAGATAATGTAAAAATTTATTTATTGTAATTATTCTCCAACAAGTGCCCCAATAATAATTTTAATTTCAAAAGCATTTTTTCAAAAATTTTATTTTTTATTGAACTAAAGATTTCGTTGCACTTCCCATTTCATTCCACTTCTTTTGAAGAAAAATTTCAGTAAATTCACAGAAAAAAGGAATATTATTATTTGCAATGCAGTTCCTCCTAGCCGTGCGCAGAAATAAGAGCAGAAATTTGACATCCAGTTATTCTGAGGTAAGACTTTAATTCTGATTGTTCTACACAGGGCCAAAGACCGATGTTTCGGTTTAATTGAATTTTCTTATCACTGAATTGACTTTAAATTTTTGTGAGAAATTTATATTTAAGTCAGATTGCGAATTTCACATTTTTGTTGCCATTGTCAGTACATTTCATTGTGGGCAGGTTACGCATAGAGCAGTGTACATTAGCATTCATAATTAAATATTGTCATATTTCTTTCTTTCAAATTTTTATGTGGAGGTTACACTCGGCTCCCATTTGTATTAAGTATTGTCTCTTTCTTTTAAAATTACATTGTGGGGAGGTTACAAATGAGAAAGTTCTCCGCAGAATCGGCGAGGGAAGGAATATATAGAAAACACTGACGAGAATAAGGGACAAGGTGTTAGGACATCTGACCATGGAACTAGAAGCCGACACGCAGCGAAAATTGTGGGGCAAGATGGAGAGTGGGATGTATGCAACATGTGAACGGGTGTGAATGCCACTCTGGGATGAAACGTTTGGCACAAGAGATGAAATCTTACCAGACCTCATCAAATCATTAGAAACGCAGATGCGAAATGAAACTTAACAGAGGGTCTTTAACGTAACACTTTTTCAAGGGCGCAATCAATTGGTATTAGAACCCAGGACTACTTCGTAAAGAGCTTGGCAAATTGCTACCTAGTACGTGTGATATCTAGAGCTAACAATACACCATACTCACTGGTTTAGTGTTGGGAAAGATTTTTCTTGTGCTGTCACATCTATAAAAGTGTTTTTTCCACATCTGAACGCTTATATCTTGAGGGTACACTTACACGCTAACATGACATCTGTTGAATATCTTATCATGTTTTGATTATACTCTACTCTTGGATACTTATATACTGCTGTTTCTTCACTATTTCCTGTTGAAAAGCAGGTCTTTAGCCCATTTTAGTCTAAGTTTTGTTTCTGTTTACAACTTTTAGCCTTCCCGGGTGATTCGTTGTGATCTCTATGTCCTCTATGTCCTGCGGATCGAAGAGGGACCGGCCGATCCGGAGCGGACAGCAGACGGAAATACAGGTCCCGCCAAGGCAAACATACGGAAAGGATCAGCCAGGCAGCCAATTTCAGGGGCACCTGATGAAGGCGTCGAGTTGTGGCGTGGAAACATCGTGTGGGGAAGACACGGGCCACCGGCAGAACACCCGAACTCAACTTTCGTCTTCTTTGTTCTTAATTCAGTAAAGAGCTCACAGGTTTCGGACGAGAATACGCTGTTTACATTCCTCTAGATATCATCGAGACTGTACTCAATGTAAATGGGATATGGAAACTTCGCAGTCCACACAAGTGCCATGATGCCTGTACAGTTTTGTTCGGACCATTCCGACAGTATTCTAAAGCGGATTGGCGCGCAGTGTCTTACTAAGTACTATTATTGCATGGGGGCTTAATTAAATATGATTGAAAATACTTTTAGTTTTTTGGTAGCTGTATGTCCGATTACGCTGTGTCTCGTAATCGGTTGGCCCTGACTAGTATTATTACGCTATCTGACTGCAAAGAACAACAACAAGAATGAAATGAAATTTTTCGTTAACACAATTAATTAATTAAGTCCCCAGCAACTATAAAACCTACAAAACCAAAGCACAAATGTAATTGTTCTGTGTGTGGGAGTGTGACTCAACGCACACATCTGGCACGGTTCTTCTTCAACAAGACAAGAAATTTCAAATATCATTTACTGACGTGATAAAAGAAAATTACAAATACTATAATTGCGTAAGGAAAGCAGAATTAAACTCTAATACCAGAACATATGCCAGATGCTTTGTTGACTGAACCTGTAATGACGCATTATTTAGGATACTGAAATAAAAAGATACGGAGTTTATTACCTCATTTATATTGATGAAATCACTCTAATCCTTACAATATATCTCTACCAGAACTCTCCAATATCACATCTCAGCAAGCACTGCCTAATAGCACATCTCAACAAACACTCTCTGCTACAACATCTCAGCACAGACTACCACGAGACCTCGACAGGCACTGACTACTACGAGCTCTCTCCAAGCACTGACTACCACGAGCTCTCGACAAGCACTGACTACTACGAGCTCTCTCCAAGCACTGTGGAGGCGGCTTAATAATACTCTTTGGCGCAATCTCTGGCGCAGTGGCTCAGTGTAGCCACCTTTCATTATTTCGAGTCATGAAAAATTTGATGCACACTACACGTCAGCAGAACGACATATGTTTCAGAGACATGGAGTAATATGCAAAGAGGACGAGAAGGGCGCTAATAACTACAGAACTACAGAGGGATATCGACACCAGAGGTTGACTACAAGCCATTGTCAAGGCTGCTCTTGAGTAGTACCCCGTCTATACATAAATGATGGAACCCTGTGTTAACACACATCACCAACACCATAGGTTTGAAAATGGCCTGTAATGTGTTTATATGCATAATACACTATGTGATCAAAAGTATCCGCGCACCTGGCTAAAAATAACTTACAAGTTCGTGGCGCCCTCCATAGGTAATGCTGGAATTCAATATTGTGCTGGCCCACCCTTACCCCTGATGACAGCTTTCACTCTCGCAGGCATACGTTCAGTCAGATGCTGGAAGGTTTCTTGGGGAATGACGGCCCATTCTTCACGGACTGCTGCACTGAGTAGAGGTATCGATGTCATTCGGTGAGGCCTGGCACGAAATCGGCGTTCAGAAGGATGTTTTGCAGGATTCAAGATGTGACATGTGGGAATACGAGCAATGCCACGGGCAAAAGCGCCTCCTAAACCCCTGGAAAGAAATACTGCGAGGGTAAGAACCAGAAACTCCCTATTGGTGTGACAACGTGGAGAGAGAAGAGATGCAGGAGGAGATTGACTTAAGGGATGAGGACGAGATGTAGGGAGAGGAGGAGATTAGAGGTGGAAGGAGGTGGACAGAGTGGGAAGGAGCAGATGGACAGTGGGGGAAGGAGCATATGGATAGAGACAGGAAAGAAGAAGAGACGGACAGAATGGGAGGAAGAGGGGGCAGAGAGACGGTGGACAAGGAGGTAAACACAGAGAGTGGGAGAGGAAGAAATGGACAGAGAGAGAGGAGACTGATCGAGAAAGGGAAGAGGAGGAGATAGACAGAGGGAGGAGGGAGAAGGAGATGGACAGGGAGAGAGCGAGAAGGACAGAAAGAGGAGAGGAGGAGGTAGAGATATGGAGATGAGGAGATGGAACTTGAAGAGAAGACAGAGGGGGCTACGAGGAGATAGAGGAGGACGAGGAGAGAGAAGAACGGAGGAGAAGGAGCAGAAGGAGACAGGGGGCAGGAGCAGACAGACAGAGAAAGGGGAAGGACAGATGATCACAGAGGGAGGAAGGCGATAAGCAGGAGATGGACAAAGAGAGGAGGTAGAGGAGATGGACTAATAAAAGACAGGAATAAATTTATAAACAGACAATGACTCAGTAATAATATAAAATGTTGAAATGATGAAGAAAATTCTGTCATCATCCTAGTATCTTTCACCTGAGCACAAACAATGGTAAGAATACCAAGGTTCATAACCCTTACGCTGACTCTACTGCCAAAGCATATTGCATCGTAGAGGAATGCATCGGCTCATCGGACGAATGTCTTTTGATGGAATGATTCTCTTTATTATGCAACTGAGTGAGCGTTAGTTTGAATCTTCACAGTAGATTAAAACTGTGTGCCATACCTAGTTTCGAACTCAGAATCTATAGAAGTAGTTGGGACTTACTAGCGGCAGTAAAGCTATGAGACATAACTTTTTAGCTCAGTCGACAAGAGCGCCGTCAGCGAAACACAGGTTTCCGTGGTTTAATTACCTTCGCAATAGTCACGAGCAACTTGTCCCTCGGGATCACCACAGTGAAAACATTGCACTGCATCTTGGCTGTATATGTAGGACAATGAAAAGCTATTATCATAATGTTTTCAAATGAGACTCACGTATCGTTTATGTTTCTCGAAATTAATAAGGTTCACGCAGAAAATACAAAGAAGCTGCAACGCCATGTGTCTGGCGACAAATCCTCCCTAACCGCTTTCGGCGCAGCCCTATCAGAATAAACTGCGGCTGGACGGGTCGCAGGCGTGTTGCATTAGCGGGCGCATTATCATCTGTTTGCCTAATTGGGACAGCAGCCAGTGGCTGGCGCATTATTTGTCCATATTGCGGGCCATCACAGTGGACGTATTACATTACGTCAGCTCGAGCGCTTAATGAAGCCCATTTATAACCACCTGTTGCTGAGGTTGGCAGAGCCGCCCGAACGCTAGCCGTTTAGTCCCCTCGTAGCGGCTTGTTTAAGGCGAGATGGAAAATGGATGCGCAGAAACCAAATCTAAGGGTGGGGGGGGGGGGGGGTGAGAGTTGGGTTTGGGGAAGCAGTTGTGCAAAATATGCGACTGGTCGAGTGATTAATAGAGTCAGATTTCATTTTTAACCCAAAACATTATTCGTCTGGAGAAAGGAGAAAAATCTCCGACTGTTGAAAGAAGTGGCATAAATCTAAATCGGGATACGCGAGCTGTTGTATTCATCAAATATACGTAGCGTCAAACATACATGTTGATTTAACTGTCCCTACCGATAAGTATTATGCAACCCACTATGCCTTTAAAAACCACGCATGAGATTGTCATTTACTTTCGCTCTCTACGTGCAAACTGTTAGTCCTACAGAAGAAATGAAGAGGGTCTTTTTGTAGGAAATTTAATGCAGTTAAATTTCTTACTGGGATTCGTTTTCGCTAGAGACCACCGGTTTCGAGTTATTCAAGAAAAACTCATTTGAATGTCACTTTCGTACGTTGTTCTCGAATAATTCGGAAATTACCGCCTATCGCGAAAACATATCCGAGTACAAAATTTAACTACATTAAATTTACGACAAAAAGGCCCTGTTCATTTTTTCTGTATGACTAATAGTTTGTGCGTAGCGAGTGAGTGAACGTGAATATCCTGCATGTAATATTTGCAGGTGTTGTGGCTTGCATAAAACCTGAAAGTAGGGGCAGCTGATTCGTCCTGCACAAATGTGGCAGGGAGAGAACCCTATAACATCGAGAGTAGTTGCTGTTATAAGGTGGCTTGCTTGCTCTCAGCAACACAGATTAGCAACTATTCTCAATACTTTATTAAAATTTTACAAATACTTAATTTTATTATGAAGATGGTGCTTGGCAGTAGTTCAATGTTCACTTGCACTGGCCTGTCTTTAACTTTGGTCTAGTCTTGAATTCAGTGAACGAAAACTACGATCACTTGTACATTGACCAGTTGGGCTTTTCTCAGCAGTGATTGTAGATGAAGTCTTGGGGCACTGTTGATACTGTGATGGTATTGTCTGAGTGGATCCGTGTGCTGGCTTACATTTGTGTACGGTGCAGGGATACCCACATGGGACTAGTTGTGTAACATAAGATGGAAACATAAATAGCTCTTGCCTTGTGCGTACTCTGCTGGAAGCTAGCACTGACTCAGCTGCACCTGCGTACTTGGCAGATCGGTGCTCTGTCTTCCGTACCTTCGGGGCTCTGGAGGACGCAGCACAGGTGGAGGTGTTTTTTTTTTAATGAAGCACAACATTTCTATTACGCTGGCATACGCCTTCGCCAGCACACCGGCCGGCAATGGGAAACGTTGCATAACAGGCGCTGAACTATGCGCGCCTATGACGAGAGAAGACCAAGACACGCCCACAGGCTTCGCGCCGACAACGCCCCCCTGGGGAACGTACATATAGTCGCCGACCGCGCTGTCTTAATTTCAGTACCTCAGTACGTCGCATCGGGTCCCAATTCGCATTGCACATCAATATTCTGCACTGTGCTCTAGTCTTCCACAGTGATAGTCGTCGCCTTGCATGTCAGCTAGCTGTAAGGGACCGTTAGTACGAGGGCAGTTCAATAAGTAATGCAACATATTTTTTTTCTCGGCCAATTTTGGTTGAAAAAACCGGAAATTTCTTGTGGAATATTTTCAAACATTCCCGCTTCGTCTCGTATAGTTTCATTGACTTCAGACAGGTGGCAGCGCTGTACGGAGCTGTTAAAATGGCGTCTGTAACGGATGTGCGTTGCAAACAACGGGCAGTGATCGAGTTTCTTTTGGCGGAAAACCAGGGCATCTCAGATATTCATAGGCGCTTGCAGAATGTCTACGGTGATCTGGCAGTGGACAAAAGCACGGTGAGTCGTTGGGCAAAGCGTGTGTCATCATCGCCGCAAGGTCAAGCAAGACTGTCTGATCTCCCGCGTGCGGGCCGGCCGTGCACAGCTGTGACTCCTGCAATGGCGGAGCGTGCGAACACACTCGTTCGAGATAATCGACGGATCACCATCAAACAACTCAGTGCTCAACTTGACATCTCTGTTGGTAGTGCTGTCACAATTGTTCACCAGTTGGGATATTCAAAGGTTTGTTCCCGCTGGGTCCCTCGTTGTCTAACCGAACACCATAAAGAGCAAAGGAGAACGATCTGTGCGGAATTGCTTGCTCGTCTTGTGGCTGAGGGTGACAATTTCTTGTCAAAGATTGTTACAGGCGATGGAACACGCCACACCCACTCCCCTACCAAGAAAAAGTTTAAAGCCATACCCTCAGCCGGTAAAGTCATGGTTACAGTCTTCTGGGACGCTGAAGGGGTTATTCTGTTCGATGTCCTTCCCCATGGTCAAACGATCAACTCAGAAATTGATGAAACGACTTCAGCGTGTTCGTAGGCACAAAAATCTGAACGAACTTCTCCTTCTTCATGACAACACAAGACCTCACACAAGTCTTCGCACCCGAGAGGAGCTCACAAAACTTCAGTGGACTGTTCTTCCTCATGCACCCTACAGCCCCGATCTCGCACCGTCGGATTTCCATATGTTTGGCCCAATGAAGGACGCAATCCGTGGGAGGCACTACGCGGATGATGAAGAAGTTATTGATGCAGTACGACGTTGGCTCCGACATCGATCAGTGGAATGGTACCGTGCAGGCATACAGGCCCTCATTTCAAGGTGGCGGAAGGCCGTAGCATTGAATGGAGATTACGTTGAAAAATAGTGTTGTGTAGCTAAAAGATTGGGGAATAACCTGGTGTATTTCAATGCTGAATAAAACAACCCCTGTTTCAGAAAAAAAATGTGTTGCATTACTTATTGAACTGCCCTCGTAGTTAGACATAGTTGTGATATCGACACGGATGGGGTTCAAGAATTAGTACATGTTATTTGATTGCTGTTAACCACAGAACTTCGGATTGGACATCACTGAAGTTAAGTACTCAATTGGTTCCTGTAATATAGCGTATTTTAACCACATGTGCATTTTGTGTTGTAGTGAGAGGAAACCTGCCACCCACCTATCATACTAACCTTTCCTCATCCAGCCAGGAACCACAAAACATCACAAGAGGACACAGTCGTTTCGAGACGACCGCGTCTGATATGTTCGTTTTCAGACAGAATGACAGCATTTCAATTAGGAGACTCTCAAAAGCTGCAAAGTACTTAGAAAAAAAAATCATTTCACTCAGCTATATGACTGTACACTTTGCTATGACCGGTTTTGGTCTTAAAACATAACGGTGAAGAACTGTCATACATCAAGACATCTATCAAACCTGTTTTGGAGTTTTCCAACTGCAATTACGTTTTTTACAGTGGTTTCGATCGTCGCGAATTGTGATCCTCAGATCAATGAGCTGCGCATAAGTAACAAGACATGTCCCCTCCCTGCGCAGAATACGGACTTGGTTATTAAAGTTTGAATCAGAAGAACCAGTTAATCTAAAAAACAGAACTACTATTGGGTCCATAAATGAAAATAATTTATACAGTTAGATATAAACTCTTATACTTGTTGTTGTTGTGGTCTTAAGTGCAAGGACTGGGTTGATGCAGCTCTCCATGCTACTCTATCCTGTGCAAGCTTCTTCATCTCCCGGTACCTACTGCAGCCTACATCCTTCTGAATCTGCTTAGTGTATTCATCTCTTGGTCTCCCTTTACGATTTTTACCCTCCACGCTGCCCTACAATACTAAATTGGTGATCCCCTGATGCCTCAGAACATGTCCTACCAACCGATCTCTTCTTCTAGTCAAGTTGTGCCACAATTTTCTCTTCTCCCCAATTCTATTCAATAGTTCTATTCATTAGGTAGGAGATTGACGCATCTTATCTTCAGCATTCTTCTGTAGCACCATCATTTCGAAAGCTTCTATTCTCTTCTTGTCCAAACTATTTATTGTCCATGTTTCACTTCCATACATGGCTTCACTCCATACAAATACTTTCAGAGACGATTTCCTGACACTTAAATCTATAATGTTAACAAATTTCTCTTATTCAGAAACGCTCACCTTGCCATTGCCAGTCTATATTTGATATCCTCTCTACTTCGACCATTATCAGTTATTTTGCTTCCCAAATAGCAAAACTCATCTACTACTTTAAGTGTCCCATTTCCTAATCTAATTCCCTCAGCAACATCCGACTTAATAACATTCCATTATCCTCGTTTTACTTTTGTTGATGTTCATCTCATATCCTCCTTTCAAGACACTATCCATTTCGTTCAACTGCTCTTCCAGTTCCTTTGCTGTCTCTGACAGAATTACAATGCTATCGGCGAACTTCAAAGTTTTTATTTCTTCTCCATGGATTTTAATTCCTACTCCGAATTTTTCTTTTGTTTCCTTTACTGCTTGCTCAATATACAGATTGGGCAACTCTTCTCCTATGGAATGCAAAGTTATGGTCTTACTCAAGCTGCGACACACTCTACCATATTTTAAAAGATAATTTGAGTCGAACGCAATGTATTTTAATAGATGAAATACGTTGTTGGACAGTTAAATTGCAACACTTTGACGACAGCGTGCAACAAACAGCAAACTGACATAGAGTGAACTACAGGCATCGTTATGCTAATGATTAGAATTTCACCACAGCCACACAGAGAAAATAGCAGTAACACCCCCTGCATTCTGCATAAGGAAATATTATTATGTAGCAAGTTTCTCATTTAGAAATAGCATTGGAATATTGTTTGTTTGTGGAAAGTGTGATATCATAGATCGTACTACCTCTCTGGCATCCCACAGTTGGTAACAGTTACGCAAGCTTCCGTCGGACGCCGATAGTGGTCGTGCGGGATCCAGTGGACCCAATGGAGCACGCCCACCGAGCCACGCCTCCAGTGGTTCTGTTCAACGAGCGCTCTCTGCTGCTACGGTGCAGGATGATCGGCAGAAGCCACATGGTCCACTCACAACAAGGCGTAGGCCCAGTGGGAACTGAGTCGTCATCGACACGCAGCTCAGTTACGAGGGCTTCACCATATGTGCTATTGTTGCTATTGTACTAGCAGAACGTTTTTGATGCCTGTTCATTTGTAAGAGACTTCGTAAGCTTGGAGGAGGCTACAAGCTAAGTAAGTCTTCTCTTTGCCGTATTTACTTCTTTGCTACTGTCTAGCTTTCCTCCGACGACAGCTGCTGCACCACTCTGTAGTCACCTCTCCTGACTGTTGAGTACCAAGTACACTACTGGCCATTAAAATTGCTACACCACGAAGATGACGTGCTACAGACGCGAAATTTAACCGACAGGAAGAAGATGCTATGATATGCAAATGATTAGCTTTTCAGAACATTCACACAAGGTTGGCAACGGTGGCGACACCTACAACGTGCTGACATGAGGAAAGTTTCTAACCGATTTCTCATACACAAACAGCAGTTGACCGGCGTTGCCTGGTGAAAAGTTGTTGTGATGCCTCGTGTAAGGAGGAGAAATGGGTACCATCACGTTTGCGACTTTAATAAGGGTCGGATTGTAGCCTATCGCCATTGTGGTTTATCGTATCGCGACATTGATGCTCGCGTTGGTCGAGATCCAATGAGTGTTAGCATAATATGGAATCGGTGGATGCAGGAGGGTAATACGGAACGCCGTGCTGGATCCCAACCGCCTCGCAACACTAGCAGTCGAGATGACAGGCATCTTATCCGCATGGCTGTAACGGATCGTGCAGCCACGTCTCGATCCCTGAGTCAACAGATGGGGACGTTTGCAAGACAACAACTATCTGCACGAACAGTTCGACGACGTTTGCAGCAGCATGGACTATCAGCTCTGAGACCATGTCTGCGGTTACCCCTTGACGCTGCATCACGGACAGGAGCGCCTGCGACGGTGTTCGCAACGACGAACCTGTGTGCACGAATGGCAAAACGTAATTTTTTTCGGATGAATCCAGGTCTGTTTACAGCATCATCATGGTTGCATCCGTGTATGGCGACATCGCGGTGAACGCACATTGGAAGCGTGTATTCGTCATCGCCATACTGGCGTATCACCTGGCGTGATGGTATGGGGTACCATAGGTTACACGTCTCGGTCACCTCTTGTTCGCATTGACGGCACTTTGAACAGTGGACGTTACATTTGAGATGTGTTACGACCTGTGGCTCTACCCTTCATTCGATCCCTTCGAAACCCTACATTTCAGCAGGATAATGCACGACCGCATGTTGCAGGTCCTATACGGGCCTTTCTGGATACAGAAAATGTTCGACTGCTTCAAAAAAATGGTTCAAATGGCTCTGAGCACTATGGGACTTAACATCTGAGTTCATCAGTCCCCTAGAACTTAGAACTACTTAAACGTAACTAACCTAAAGACATCACACACATCCATGCCCGAGGCAGGATTCGAACTTGCGACCGTAGCGGTCGCGCTGTTCTAGACTGAAGCGCTTAGAACCGCTCGGCCACCACGGCCGGCTAGAAAGGTAGTGTTATGCCTCGTATAACAAGGATAAATAGCATACGCTGGAACTTGACAGCGGCAGGATTGCGGCCCAATAAGACTGTACGTTCCGCAATATTGCTGCTCCCATTGGTTTAAATCCCCCAATGGATTCTATAGTATCAGGAGGGCAATACTCAACACGATGCAAGATTACAGTCGCTTAGCCCGCCAGATCAGTGCATTAGAGGACAGTCAAACTGTTCCCTTGGTCATCCGGGATCATACAGTGACGTCAAGTGTTTTGCGTCAGGAAATGGGAAATCTGCGGCAAGACTGTTATCCACAAGGACAGTGTGACGCAGTCTGGAGCTCCATGGTCAGTCAGCACGGCGACCATTGTTGCTACTCCTTTGACGCACCTACGTCTAGAAGTCACCAAACGGTGGGTGGCGGAGAGCACATATGGAGTCACTAATTGATCCCCCCTTCGCCGACCCAAGAGGCCGAGCTGTTCTAGGCGCTACAGTCTGGAACCAGGCGACCGCTACGGTCGCAGGTTCGAATACTGCCTCGCGCATGGATGTTTGTGATGTCCTTAGGTTAGTTAGGTTTAAGTAGTTCTAAGTTCTAGGGGACTGATGACCTCAGAAGTTAAGTCCCATAGTGCTCAGAGCCATTGAACCATTTTTGATCCCCCCTTCTCTGTTCCAATCGCAAATGGAACGTGGGAAGAATGATTGTCCATAAGCCTCTATATTAGTTCCGCTTTCTCCAATTTTCTCGACGTGGCCATCTCGCGAGATGTAGAAGAGGAAGTAATATGTTGTCCGACTTCCCGGAAAGCGCCCTTTAGAAATTTTAACAGCAAACCTCTCCGTGATACACATCGCACCTCTCTTGTTACGTCTACGATCGGAGTTTGTTGAGATCTCTGTGACGCTCTCGCGCCGACTAAATGACGCCGCGACTAAACGCGCCACTTTATGTGAGTCCTACGGCAACACAGGAAACAGGAGTGGCACCACGTCACTTTTTCAGTCGCTTCCCGGTTGTGTACACCATGGGCGTCCACGTGTGCAGGTTCCAATGAGAACGAATGTTGCCAAATTGCATTCGTCGTCATACGGGCCCAGATGGTACGGGATGCCACTAGGTACGCAATACAATCACCTCTGATTCGTAAAGCTGGTAATTTGGACAGCACCTGTAAAATTTCTGATATTTTAAGGCCGATGGCTGTTCCTATCTTAACTTTCAGCGAGCTACCGTAAGACCGATTGTTCTGTAAGACCAATCGTTCTGTCGTGACCTATTCTGGCACAGAGGGAGTTCGAGTGTTACGCTTGCCGGTACGTTATCCAAATATTTCTCCCACTGAAAATACCTTGTCACAGGCTGCCGAAACACTGCAACTCCACCAGTCGCCAGACAGTACATTGACAAAGTATTAGTGATTCTCCAACAGAAAGAGGTTCCTACTCAATGGTCTGAAGATGACCACAGTAGTGGTGGAAACCGGTCACCTTGATAAATAAATCGTGATCAAGACTGTTTTTAATAGTAAATATTTACAAAGTATTAAATTGAGGCACCATGGAATGATGTACTCGAATCTTCATCTTTTAAACCCTGTGTAGCTGTCAGAGACTGCAGCTCTGTGTACAAAATTTCTCACTCTGTACACTGCAAAATCAATAAATTCAACCATCCATTCTGCATACTGTGCAGTACACGAAACAAAAATAAAAGTTCATTATATGCTATGCCTTCTGGTGCTGCAATTCCAATGGCCAGAGGTGGTGTGCAAGCCTATTATCAGTTGCAACTTTTAATGCAATAAAATAAATTTAGGAAATGGTAGCAAAAATTGTGCAGATAAGAACCAAGAATAAGTGTTGAAGTCTCGATTTCGAAATGAAATTTTTCGAAGGAGGTAAGGGTTACGCCAATGTAGATTGTACAATAAATGGCACAGTCCAAGAAGAAAAGAAGACATTTGCCATTAAAGTCACACAGGTTGTTTGTCTATAGTAGGTACAAACTAAAGGGGAAAGTAGAGCACAATGAAACAAGCTAATGATCCTGAAAAACAGTTCTAGAAGCAAATGGTTCCTCCGATATAACGAATTACGACTGAGTACATAACCACCTCATAACACAGTCCCCGACGATCCAAATTGCAGATATATGTACTTGAGGACGAACACATTGCAACAAGAGGTCCACCTGATGAAATTTCATGTGGAAGAAGGCTTTAGTAAATGTCCTCAACGATACCCGTACACGCTTAAAAACCCAGTCGTATTCTGAATAGACTGACAACCATTCGCAAAGCGTTCTCGGAGTTCATCGTCAGTATCAGCTGGGCTGTAATACACTAAAAAATTAAAATAGCCCTTCACAAAAAATCCAGGGTTTTAAGTCAGGGCACCTGGAAGGACGTGGTACTGGCGAGCGACTAACGAAACATTATTTACCAGTGTTTAGGTATCCGGGATGATGATCAAATCAAACGATGGCAGTTTATTACTTCGTAATTTACGTCTCACTTGCGGTGTTTCGAAATAATGGTAGTCTTCGACATTTAACAATGTTGTAAAATTGGCAAGAGTGCTCTTGTGTATACGTCGCATAGGGGAAACCATTGCTTTACGGACCTATGCTTATTAAGATTATTTGCTTGTGTCATTGTCGTCTACTGGTCCCTTTCGTTTGTACATGTAACAGTCAAACACCCCGTATGAAAATACCGGATTTATATTCGAGAGATGCTGAGATCCAGATAGTGTTCGATTCACATTTTCTGTGTTTCCCTAAACTAGTCCTTTTCATGACTAGTTCCATCATTGTCGTTGAAGCTATGTCTGACTGTTGTGAAACTGGCGAGGTTGCCAGTTTTGTGCCTAAGCGACTGCATCTGATCGGCTGAATTACGCCACTGCGGAAATGACGCGTACTTGGGCGGCGCCCTCAAAGTGTGTATACAATGTTTACGCACTCCATCCAGCGGCGCTGCCAGACCTTTTACTAGCCATCAGGCGATAGCCTTGCTCTTTCCTCTTTCTTTATCAAGGGCACACTTCCATTCATTACATTGTGCACAACCAGTGCACATATCGAAGTTCTTATTGCACAGTCTAATTGCCACTCCGTTTATGCACTTAGCAATGTATGGATGCGTGCATTTGATAAAGAAAGAGCAATTCACGTAACTTACCGACCGATGCGAGTGATGGTTCTGCTCGCGATGCTCTGCAGAATCCACAAACAGTAAGTAATGCAACTTTTTTTCTGAAAGCAGGTTGTTTTTATTCAGGATTCCAATACACCATATAATGTCCCGCTCTTATGGCTTCAAAACCATATTTCTCAACATAATCTCCGTTCAATGCGGCGGCTTCACACCACCTTATTGCGAGGTCGCGTACGTCCGCCAGATCTCTGCTGCGTACCTACGATCATACGGGGATTATGAAAAAAAAAGCCTACTGATGCGAGTCTATGCTGTAATTGTCATAAATTACTAACCTACCTTATCGAGATACTATCATCTTCATCTATCATGCGGCATTTTTGCACTAATGCTTGCAATTCACTGACGCAATTGAAATATGACGCCTGTTCTAATTTTTGCAGCAGGGAATGGAAGTCGCCGGCTATGATGTACGAACCCTGAAGGAGGGAGATAGATTTCGTAATTCCCGATGTGAAGGGATCTCGCCTCTCGTGTTTAGAGTTGCCTCCAGAGAGCGCGCAAACTTTACAAATTTAATGCCCAGACTCGTAAAGGTGGTGTCTCGTTCGAAGTCCAGCAAAGCCATGGGTGTGCCTTGAAATCCCTGTCTTACAGAACGGCTCTTGCCGCATCATACCTCAGCACTTCCATTGGTCGAGTCGGAGCCAACGTCTTACTGCATCAATAACCTGCCCATCATCCACACGCTCCTCGTAGTGCAGTGCATCCTTCATTGGTCCAAACAGATGGATATGGGAAGGTGCGAGGTACAGGCTGTAAAGTGGATGAGGAAGAACAGTCCAATGGAATTTTGTATGCTTCTCTCGGCTGCTAGGGTTTACGTGAGGCCTTGCAGTGTCATGGAGAAGTTCGTTTGCATCACCTCGAATGAGAGTGCCCGCACATTCCAACGTCGCAAGAGTAACATGTGTGTGCGGCCGGCCGGAACGCGGGAGATGGGAGACGTTTGCGTAACCTTGTTGCGATGATGACAAATGCTTCGCGCAACGACTCACCGTGCTTTTGTTCATTGCCAGTTCTCCGTAGACAGACTGCAAGCGCCCACGAATATCTGCGATGCTCTTGTTATCCGCCAAAAGAAAATGACAGCTCTCTGCTTATAATGCACATCCGTTACAGACGTCATTTTGAAGGCTACGTACAGCCACCTGTTTGAACTTCATGAAACTATAGGGGCTGAAGAGGGAACATTCCACGAATGGCACAACAACCTCTAAATTTTTTTCAGCGAATAATAGCCCAGAGGAAAAGTCGTGCATTATTTATTGAATGCCTCTCATATGTCGCCTAAGTACGCACCATTACCGTGACATAAAAAAAATGGTTCAAATGGCTCTGAGCACTATGGGACTTAACATCTGTGGTCATCAGTCCCCTAGAACTTAGAACTACTTCAACCTAACTGACCTAAGGACATCACACCTCCTGTCCCTCACGCGGATCCTGTACGACCTGATTCCTTTCCCCCATCTGCTCCTATTCCTAGAACATATCCGCATACTCTACACCTCCCACTGCCTTGATCCCCGTCATCCCCTGGTTGCTCCTCTCAACCCCTGCCTTCACTGTTGTGTCCCCCCTACCCTCCATCTCTACACCATACATCTCCTTTCCCAAGGTGGCCTCCACCAATTCCCCCTCCCGGATGAT
The DNA here is from genome assembly GCF_023864345.2 of Schistocerca serialis cubense. Lineage (NCBI taxonomy): Eukaryota > Metazoa > Arthropoda > Insecta > Orthoptera > Acrididae > Schistocerca > Schistocerca serialis. The sequence goes on along the minus strand of NC_064638.1, from coordinate 251,763,403 downwards.
GCCCTCTCTCCCTTCATTTATCCCTCCTATCAACTCTGATCCTCATCTCCCCCTCCTTTCCTCTGTCCTTCTCCTAGGCTTCCTCTCCCCCCTTCCATCCCAGCCTCCCCTGTTCCCCCAGCCTCCGAGTCATTTTGCGTTTGCATCCTCTGCCTTTCCCCACTCTCTGTCGCGTCAGCTCTCACCCCCCCCCCCCCCCCCCCCCACCTTATGGGTCCTTGTCCGTCATCGGCTCCTTCCCCCTCTCCCCACCACTTCGTTTTTTTTCTCTCCTTCCCCCACTTTCCTTTCCCATCATCTGTCCAGATTCCCCCCCGCCGTCTGTCTTCGACTGTGGTATGTCATATTTGTGCAAACTTTTTCGTGCAGTGTTCAAGTGAGTCTTCAGTGTTGTGCTTCTTTCCAAAGCGTCGCGAACGGAAATCATGCTGTCGTTGGATGTGAATTTCTTATCTCTTGCGAACAGAAACCAGACTGTAGCCATGTTTTTTAATTGTCTGTCTATTATTTTTCTGCTTCCTGTATATTTTATTAGCATCATCAACCCTTTGTTTTATCTTTTAAGTTCCACAATTTTCCGCCATTTTTACCATTTAAGTCATCGATTTTATCGCCAGCTTTTATTATTTATTCTCTTCATCTTTTTAAAAGAAATTTCTGTAGGCTGAAGAGCGGCGTACTAAGCTGCTGCCAGCCCGCAATGGTGGAGGTAGCCAACGAAAGCATGGGATAGTATCAGAATCTGATGCGGCAAATTAACCGAGAACTTTATATCTAAGGATCCTGTCGCGAAAGACTTCGTAGACACTCTAAGTGAATGACTCGACTAATTGCTTCATCAATGACAATTAGGTCAAGGCTTCCCTCTGTCTCGTTCGTCTCCAGCTGGTGCTCCTTATATCAAGACCTCGACATGCCTACTGCACCCGAGGTGGTCGCCTGTATGAACTCATATTCCAGCAGCTTAATCACCCTCAACCGAGTTCCACGCTGCCACTCCACAGGGCCTGCGGTCAGGTGTGAGATTTAATACAGGTGCACGTAACACGATCCGATATTGGGAACTATGTTGCCAACCACGCGACGAAAAATCTTTCGATATCTAGTTTCTAACCGGCTAAACATCATTGAGCTGTGTGGGAGGAGTTAGCGGAGTCAGAAACGCACGGCGTCACAACAGCTGTTCACTTCTGGTGCAAAATCTGTGCGATATTGTTGTTAACGATATCTGAAGATCTGTCTTATGCATATCTTCAGGGGTTCTGCGACAGTTGCAACGGAAGAAATTGTAGTGATACGTAGAAGGAGCTCGTTTTCTAATTTAATGGTAATTTGTTGACAGATCGTTAGTATAATCTCAAGAAAACTTTTAGTTACATGACGTGTATAATGAAGGTTATATTTCATAGTGGCCCGCGCGGGGTAGCCACGTGGTCTAGGGCGTCTCGTCACGGTCCGCGCGGCTTTCCCCGCCGGAGGTTCGATTCCTCCCTCACGCATGGGTGTGTGTGTGCCGTCCTTTGTATAAGTTTAAGTTAGATTACGTAGTGAGTACGCTTAGGGACCGCTGACCTAAGCAGTTTGGTCCCATAAGATCTTGCCACAAATTTCCAAAAAATTTCATTGTATTATTGACATACGAGGGGCGTTCTCTGAAAGTAGGTTTGTTTACTCAGAATTCCAATACACCACGTTATTCCCCATTCTTACGGCTACAAAACCCTACTTTTCAACATAATCTCCGTCCAATGCCACTGCCTTACGGCACCTTACTGCAATGGCCTGTATGTCCACCTGGTATCACTCTACTCGTTGCCGCCGTCCGCGGTGGCCGAGCGGTTCTAGGCGCTTCAGTCCGGAACCGCGCGACTGCTACGGTCGCAGGTTCGAATCCTGCCTCGGGCATGGATTTATGTGATGTCCTTAGGTTAGTTAGGTTTAAGTAGTTCTAAGTTCTAGGGGACTGATGACCTCAGATGTTAAGTCCCATAGTGCTCAGAGCCATTTGAACCATCTACTCGTTGCCGTCGGAGCCCATGTATTGCTGCATCAATAACATCCCCAACATCTACGTACTGATTATCTCGGAGTGGATTCTTGATTGGGCCATACAGGTGGAAGTGGGAAGGCGAGAGATCTGGGCTGTAGGGTAGATCAGAAAGAAAAGTCCAGTGAAGATTTGGGAGATGCTCTCGGGTGCGCCGACTTGTGTGAGGCCTTGCACTGTCATGGAGAAGGAGAATTTCGTTTGCGTCACCTCGAACGAGACTATCCGCACGTTGCACCACCGCAGGGGTCACAGTTGTGTGCGACCATCTGGCATGAGGGAGTTCGCACATGTCTGCGCGACTTGTTGCTATGATGAGAGACGCCTCACCAGATGACTCACCGCACTTTAGTTCGCTGCTAAATCTCCGTTGACATTCAGCAAGTACTTATGAATACCTACGACTCAGCAAGCACTTATGAATACCAACGACGCTCTCGTTATTCGTCAAAAGAAAACAAATAACAGCTCTCTGCTTGGAACGCACCTTCGTTACAGACGCCAATTTGAAGGTTACATACAGCTCCGCTTTCAATCGGAACTTCTTGAACTATAGAGGCTGAAGCGAAAATTCACCGTTGTCCCACAACAAATCCCGCATTTTTTCAACCGAAACTGGCCGAGAAAAAAATGTGTTGCATTACTAATTGAACACCCCTCGTAAGCACTTTGAGGGCGCCCACCAAATCAGATCACATCACTTGGGGATAAAAGTAGAAGCCTCGCCAGTTCCAAGTCCGACGTAGCCCCTGGAAAAGGATGGTGAAGGTAGTCTTGAAAGGTTTAGATTTCATTCGAATGTGACGCGTCAAGTTTACCAAGAACCTTTTATCAAGGACGCCGTCGCGAAAGAGTTCGTAGACACTAAGTGATTGACTGGCCCATTGCTTCACCAATCATAATTCGGTCGAACTCTTCTCCCTGTGTCGCTGGTCCCCAGCTCGTGCGCCTCACGCCAGTACTTCGGGGTACCTGCTGGACCTGAGGTGGCCGCCCACTCCGTAGGGCCTGTGGGCAAGTGTGAGATTTAATACAGGTGGGCGTAATATGACCCTGTATTCAGAAACTATCTTGCCAGTAGCGCTACGGAAAACCTCTCTTCGATATGGGGTTTCGAACCGGATAAGCACCGCAAGGCTATGTAGGAGTAGTTAGCGGATTCAGAAACGCATAACGGCGGTCTACCTATAGTACTGAATCTTCAGGACATTGTTGTTACGATCTTCATTTCGAAGCTTCGTATGATGCAGCTCTTCATGAGTTCTGTGATAGTTGTAACGGAAGAATCTGTAGCGGCATGTAGAAGAAACTTGTTTTCAAATTTAATGGTAGTTTGTTGATAGATCGATGGTATAATTTCATAAAAGTGTTTAGATAATCGACGTTTGTGATGACGGTTACTTTTATTGTCTTATTAGCATATAATAGTTAGCGCCACCAGGACTGTGAGCCTAAGGTAGTTGAGAAGGTATTAGGCTGACCTTAGACTGGAGCTAGTGTGAGAATATTAGCATAATCGTATCGGAATTATAAACCTGATCCAGCTGAATAAGACTATAGAGTCGATACCATTCTGTCACCTCACTCTGTATCTACATACAAGTATATCTTCATAAACAATCTGCATTTGAGAATAAAAGGCATTTTATAGAGCTCACAGGGTATCTACTGTATAGCATACAAGATAAGGCCGCTGAGAAAAGTCACCACTGATACGTACAGTGTGTCGCTGGAGGAACGATCAATATTCAGTATTCATGGATATGGTAGGAATGATCATTAGAAGTAAACAAGTCTCGCAAACATCAGCGCTGAAATGTATACCTGTAGAGCTATGAGCACTTCTTCCACTTAGATACGGTGAAACATATCTCTTCCACTGGAAGATCTTTGCTTTCCATATTTCGGGAGGAGGTACTTATATCGGCTAACAAACTCAGGCTTTACAATGCACTCCTTGAAGAGCTATGCGCATTTGTTCAGTAGAAGAGATGTGTTTCACAATAACGAAGATGAACAAGTGCTCATAGCTCGCGAGGCATGTACATTAGACTCCATGTTTACTAGACTTTTTCTTGTTTTGGTCCATACTAACACTTCTCAAAATATGGAAAACAAAGAGCTTGCAGTGGAAGAGATGTCGAAGACGAAGAAGTGCTCGTAGCTTTTAAGGTATGTGTTTTAGAGCCCTTGTTTACTAGACTTCGTTTTGTTTCGAATGACCGTTCATGTCCTGAATATTGGCTACTCCTCCTGGGAGACCCTGTAATAAATGGAGACGTGGTTTTCGCAAATTTTCTGACGTATATGAGTGATTTTTAGGTTCCATAGGTGCTTATTAATGACAGTGACTTCCGTTTATATGGAACATCGGAGAATCGCTGTGCAGAGAACTACGGACTATGGGTGTAGGTAACATTGGAAGTTCAAACAAAGTTCGCAGAACGCAAGTTCGAACAACAGTTTTTCCACAGACAGGCGATAGTTTTTTAATTCGTTCTACTGTTGCGTAACATGTAACTGTTTGGCTCAGTTGATCAAAGCTCTTGAATGCAACGTGTAGCGTTTAAATGTTTGTTTTGTTTTTGAATTACTGTGCTTTCAATTGAGAAACGTATTTTTCTTGTTGGACATGTGTTTAGACAAGGCAATAAAAACACAGATTTACTACACGTGGCATTTGCTGAAAACTACCCGGAAACAGGTGTACCTCATTATAATGTTTGTCGACTTGCCGAGAAACTTCGAGAGATAGGCTCTTTGTTACATGCTGAACGAAATAGACGGTTATGTAAACTAAACTTCCCTCAATGATTTTAGAAACTTCAGTAGAATATTATCTGTCCCTTCTACCTTATTTGATTTTAAGCCTTCCAAAATTCATCTAAATTCTGATTCTAATAATGGATCCCCTATCTCTTCTATATCGACTCCTGTTTCTTCTTCTACTACGTCATCATCAGTAAAGTCCTCCCCCTCATAGAGGACTTCAACATACTCCTTCCAACTATCCGCTCTCTCATCGGCGTTTAACATTGCACTCTTAACGTTACCACCCTTGTCTCTAATTTCACCGAAGGCTGTTTGACCTTTCTATATGCTGGGTTAGTACTTGCAACAGTCATTTCTGCTTCGATTTCTTCACATTTCTCATACAGCCATTTCGCCTTTGCTTCCCTGCACTTCCTATTTATTTCATTCTTAAGTGACTTGTAGGCCTGTATTCCTGAATTTCCCGAACATTTTTCTACTTGCGTCTTTCATCGATCAGTTGGAGTGTTTTTTCTGTTACCCGTGGTTTCCTCAAAGTTATCCTCTTTGTACATATGTTTTCATTCCGTCTTCTGTGACTGCTGTTTTTAGAGATGTCCATTCCTCTTCAACTGAACTGCTGGCTGAGCTATTCCCTATTGCAGTGTCTTTAGCCTTAGTGAACTTTGAGCGTATCTTCTGATTCCTTAGTACTTCCGTATCCCACTTCATTGGCTATAGATTTTGCCTGACTACTCTCTTAAGCTTCAGTCTACACTTCATCACTACTAAATAGTGATCTAAATCTAGATCTAATCCAACATCTGAGCCGGGCGGTGTGGCCGAGCGGTTCTAGGCGCTTCAGTCTGGAACAGCGCGACCGCTACGGTTGCAGGTTTGAATCCTGCCTTGGGGATGGATGTGTGTGATGTCCTTAGGTTAGTTAGGTTTAAGTAGTTCTAAGTTCTAGGGAACTGATGACCTCAGATGTTAAGTCCCATAGTGCTCAGAGCCATTTGAACCAACATCTGATTTCGGAATCTCTGTCTGACCATGATATAATGTAACTGAAATCTTCCCGTATCTCCCTGCCTTTTCCAAGTACACCACCTCGTCTTGAACGGAGTATTGGCTATTAGTAGCTGAAATTTATTGGAGACCTCAATTAGTCTTTCTCCTCTGCTTTTCCGTGTATCAAAACCATATTCTCCCGTAATCCTCTCTTCTACTCCTTCCCCTAAAACAGCATTCCAATCCCCATGACTATTAGATTTTCATCTCCCTTTACGTACTGAATTAGCCGTTCAGTATCCTTATATACTTTCTCTATCTCTTCATCTTCGGCATGCGACGTCGGTATGTATACCTGGACCATCATTGTCAGTGTTGGTTTGTTGTCAGTTATGAACTGCTCACAGTAACTCACTCTCCGTTCTACCTTCCTATTCACAACGATACCTACTCCCGTAATACCATTTTCTGCTGCTGCCGATATTATCCTGTACTCATCTGATCGGAAAAACCTTGTCTTCTTTCCATTTCACTTCACTAACCCCAACTATATCTAAATTGAGACTTAAAATTTCCCTTTTCAGATTTCCTAGCTCCTCTACCACATCCAAATTTCTGAAATTTCACGCCTCGATTCGCAGAACGTTATCCTTTCGTTTGCTGTTCAGTCCTCTCCTCACGGTCACCTCCCTGTTGGAAGTCCCCTCCTAGACATCCGAATGGGCGACTAGTCAGGAATCTTTTGCCAATGGAGAGATCATCATGACACTTCTTCAAATACAGGCCACATGTCCTGTGGATAAACACTGTGTTTCCTCAATGCTGTCATTTCGACTGCCTTCTGCATTCTCGTGCCATTGGTCATTCTTGTTCTTCTGCCTTTAGGGGCTGTTCCCCATACCTCTCCTCCACCCGCTTTGACAAATCCGTTGGCTGAGTGAGGGTGCCTTCTTATGCTGGAAGCGTTGGGCCGCCATTGGTTCAAATGGTTCAAATTGCTCTGAGCACTATGGAACTTAACATCTGAGGTCATCAGTCGCCTTGGACTTAGAACTACTTAAACCTAACTAACCTAAGGACATCACACACATCCATGTCCGAGGCAGGTCGTGCGGTTCCAGACTGAAGCGCCTAGAACCGCTCGGCCACAGCGGCCGGATGCCGCCATTGATGATGATTTTGATTCAGAATTAAAGAGGTGGTGGGGATCCATCCGGGACAGAGGCCGTTTTGATTAGTTACCAAAGACGCTACCTCTAGACGACATACGCTATGATTATTGTTGTCTCAAACATAATTACTTTTCCCGGCCCTGAGTGTCCGTGCGGTTCTATGCGCTACAGTCTGGAACCGCGAGACCGCTACGGTTGCAGGTTCGAATCCTGCCTCGGGCATTGATGTGTGTTATGTCCTTAGGTTAGTTAGGTTTAAGTAGTTCTAAGTTCCAGGGGACTGATGACCTCAGAAGTTGAGTCCCATAGTGCTCAGAGCCATTTGAACCATAATTACTTTTGTACAGAACCCTTAGAGCGCGATTCCTACTCCAACTTCTCCGGTTTATTTGTTATGTTGTAGCTCTCATTTATCATAATGATGTGTTATATTTTAGATGCTTTTGAGAATGGGCCGAGCCCGAAAACTATTAGCATAAGTAACCTGAAATACAGGATGGCGGAATAACGTCCATTCTCATCTCCGAATGACATCTAGGAAAACAGCGAATTTGCTTCGGTTTTTTTTATGCAAGTTACGGGTGAAGCATTGTTTACAAACAATGGTGAAATCAATCTTCGCACACTGGCTGAGAGAAGTGGACAAACGACGACTTTGGTCTGTCGATCTGTGGTGTAGTCAAGAATCCTATAACTGGTCTCTGTTTTATTCATGAGGCTCTAAACGGCCGCAAGTATTCGCACATCTTAACAGCTGCTGCAGTTAATGGAAGACATTGGACATGAGCAGTTCATGTGGTACCAAAGTGACGAAGGTGATGATAACGGTTTGATTTGTGGTGGGCTCAACGACGTGGTTATCAACGCCCGTGCAGATTCTGAATCATTTCATAGTTTAGTCTCGTCCTTTTCTCGAATGATGATGAACTAATGAAGACAACATAAATACTAAGTCGCCGGGAATCGAACCTGGGACTCCGTGATCCAAACGCAGCAACGGTAACCACTAGATCACAAGTTGCGGACACCAACGTAACAAATATCCCGCCCATTCCATAAGGATAACGGCAGACTTGATGGAGATCGTTGAATCAGTCGTTTGATAAACACAAAACGGTTGCACGGCTCACCAGATTTAACAACTGTTGTCTCTTTTTCTGCGCGGAAAACTACATCAATAAATTGTAATGGAATTCATCACTAGCTCAACGTTCGCTGCATATACACTCCTGGAAATTGAAATAAGAACACCGTGAATTCATTGTCCCAGGAAGGGGAAACTTTATTGACACATTCCTGCGGTCAGATACGTCACATGATCACACTGACAGAACCACAGGCACATAGACACAGGCAACAGAGCATGCACAATGTCGGCACTAGTACAGTGTATATCCACCTTTCGCAGCAATGCAGACTGCTATTCTCCCATGGAGACGATCGTAGAGATGCTGGATGTAGTCCTGTGGAACGGCTTGCCATGCCATTTCCACCTGGCGCCTCAGTTGGACCAGCGTTCGTGCTGGACGTGCAGACCGCGTGAGACGACGCTTCATCCAGTCCCAAACATGCTCAATGGGGGACAGATCCGGAGATCTTGCTGGCCAGGGTAGTTGACTTACACCTTCTGGAGCACGTCGGGTGGCACGGGATACATGCGGACGTGCATTGTCCTGTTGGAACAGCAAGTTCCCTTGCTGGTCTAGGAATGGTAGAACGATGGGTTCGATGACGGTTTGGATGTACCGTGCACTATTCAGTGTCCCCTCGACGATCACCAGTGGTGTACGGCCAGTGTAGGAGATCGTTCCCCACACCATGATGCCGGGTGTTGGCCCTGTGTGCCTCGGTCGTATGCAGTCCTGATTGTGGCGCTCACCTGCACGGCGCCAAACACGCATACGACCATCATTGGCACCAAGGCAGAAGCGACTCTCATCGCTGAAGACGACACGTCTCCATTCGCCCCTCCATTCACGCCTGTCGCGACACCACTGGAGGCGGGCTGCACGATGTTGGGGCGTGAGCGGAAGACGGCCTAACGGTGTGCGGGACCGTAGCCCAGCTTCATGGAGACGGTACCAGTGTTCCCTAATTTGCTGGGAAGTGGCGGTGCGGTCCCCTACGGCACTGCGTAGGATCCTACGGTCTTGGCGTGCATCCGTGCGTCGCTGCGGTCCGGTAGTTGAAGTCGTATGTTAGCGGGAACTTGCTGTATTGTGTGTATGAAGTCGAACTGAGTTCCTGTCGTTTTCGTGTGTTGAAATTGTGCTGTGTCAGATTGAAGAGAATTAAATGTTCTATGTTCCTGTGACAAACAATTAAGCGTGCATATTTTGAACAAAAAATCCTGAATCTCTTCCTGCACGCAGAAGAATTCTTTACATAGTGAACAGCAACAAAGACGACGAAATATATGGAATGAAGCCAATATGTTGAGTAATGAAAATCACTAAATTAATTTTTGTAATAATCTCTGTTTCATGAATGATTCGACCTGTGCTCGTATTTGTTCTCAGCAGCAGAAAACATTACGCAAAAACATGCAAAGAAGTTGTCTGCGAGATCTGTAATCAACTAAAATTAAGTATTGTAGGTAGGAGTACACAATTTGAAGGTCCACGAAGTAGCATCAGCTACTTCCAAAGACAAGAAATGTCGTATAACTCGATCCTGTGGTGCGATATGACCAGATAAAATTCAACGTGCTGCACTGTCCATCTTGGATCACTTTATAGCATAGTTAATATTTGGAGCATTTGACGCGACAGTCAAAATAATAAGGAACTGGACCGCACTTGGTCACGTGTTTGCTTACAAGTGGAACAACGGGACCAACTTTTGTTGGCTCTCTTCTCCTGAAGATGGGACGGCCGTTTGTAGCTTCGTTTTCTAGTTTCTATTGGATCAACTTCCACATATGATATGCCGTTGAAGTAGTTCGATTAAAAAATCGGTGCTAAAATTCGTCAGGTGTGAACGGCAAAAATTACATCTCCAATACAGAAAATTCACGTCAATGTCCACGAAATGTAGCGAAAACCTTACGATAAGTTTGCTAGTTCTTGATACAGAAAGCTGATCCAGAAAGAAAGTATAATTTCGGTCTTAAAAACGGTTAGGATTTTTATATTTGTATATTATTATAGAAAAATGTACGTACCCTAAACTACCCTTCGACGTGATCACCATGCGGATTAAGGCAAATGGTTCAAATGGCTCTGAGCACTATGGGACTTAACCTCTGAGGTCATCAGTCCCCTACAACTTAGAACTACTTAAACCCAACTAACCTAAGGACATCACACACATCCATGCCCGAGGCGGGATTCGAACCTGCGACCGTAGCGGTCGCGCGGTTCCAGACTGTAGCGCCTAGAACCGCTCGGCCGTCCAGGCCAGCATGTGTCAAATCTTGGCACTAATTGCAACATGCCTGCTTTGGAAAATTCGGCCGCCTGCGACGTGCACCGGTTTTTGTACGTTTACCTTGCTATCACCGTCACTTGCAAACTGCTGGCCGGCAAGAAATTTCTTGAGATGAGAAAACCGAAGTTAAGCGGTGTTGGGCTGGGCTTGCACTTGGATGGGTGACCATTCGGTCTGTCAAGTGCTGTTGGCAAGTGGGGTGCACTCGGTCCTTGTGGGGCAAACCAAGAAGCTACGTGAACGAAAAGTAGCGGCTCCGGTCTCGTAAACTGACATTCAGCAGGGAGAGCGGTGTGCTGACCACATGCTCCTTATATCCGCCTCCAGTGACGACTGTGGGCTGAGGAAACAGCGGCTGGTCGGTACCGTTGGGCCTTCATGGTCTGCTAGGGTAGAGTTTAGCTTTAGTTTTATCTAATATCGGTATAAACCCGGCCAGGCGATAGCAGTGACACCTGGCGACGAAAACTGCTAGTGAGACACATGCACGGTGCATGCAGCACCATACTTTCACTTACAGCGTTCTCTTCTTGTCATCCATCTGACGATAAATTTCACAAGGTGCAACATTTCTCATATTCAGCTGCGTAACAGCTCTTATTTCACAGCCGATGTATTGTTTTAAACATGATAATCTACAAACAGTGACTTCAGACGTTAACGAAATGAAACAAAATGGCTAGGCTACTTTGCTCTTGAGCTGAGGGATGTAACTACGCATTTGCGACGATTATACAGCCAGATGCACGGAAGATGTGCACAAACGGTTATTACTTTTATTACACTCTGAATCAGCTATGTATTTGGGTTTAACGTTTCTTAGCTGCCTTCCCAGGTTTATTGTCGCTTCTCCTCATTCCATTACATATTTGCTGGTATCGGCGGAACATTTGGTTCTGACTGTTTGCTGAACGGAATTACAAGATATTGGAAACTTTGTGGAGTCTGTCCTCATGAGATTTTTCAGCTTTTCTGTTACACTCTCCTGCGAAACAAGTAAGCCTGTGGTCATTTGTGCTACGATTCTTTGAACACTCCCAATGTGCCCTATATGTGGGATTCGGTAGAGATGAATTCTTTGAGTACTGCCAGAGTGGCCTATAAATACGATCCAGTAGAGATCCTATATCAAGTCTTCTTTGTGTATACTCAACTTAGAATTTACCAGTTGATATAAACTAACAACGTAGGGCATTTGACCTGATAAGCAATTGATTTTTGACTGAAATACAACTAGGAGATATCTGTACATATTAGGGAGGGGGAGAAAAGTCTTTGACTCAAAGCTGGAAAGCTGTTCTGAACCAGAACGTGTTGCCGTCGACCGAACAATCACGAGTAAAATCTGACTGGTATTTCATGGTAACATATCGACTTTAACAGACGTCTCGTTTTATAACTATTGTTTTCTTCAAAAGTATTTCCCAGTTGCGAGATGTACTGTGCTATAATTCCTTTGACGCAATTCCAGCGTAATTCCGATGGGTCCGAAGCCATCCCCTCTCCTAATTGCAGTAGAGAGCGGTATTTACACAAATGGACACACAATCAGCGCACACAGAAGAGATTAATCGTAGGAAAAGCTAATACATTAAGCTCAGGGAAGCGAAATAAGCCTTTCTATTGTGGATCACTGCGCAAATGAATGGATCGAGGTTGATGTGTTCGCACGCAACGGACGGATCTTATGCGCAATTAAATAAATACCCCGGGACCACTGTGGATAAATTACTACGGGAAATTCTAAAGCTGTTGTCCTATTCACACGCACATACACACACACACACACACACACACACACACAAACACACACACACACATACACGCAGGATATGTAGTGTTCGCAATCAACGATCGACCTTTATGCAAATATACCTCTTATGAGAAAATTGCAACGATTTCAAAAAAAGCTAAAAATTGAAAAATTTGTGAGGAAACTGACAGCAAAAAAATGAGCCATTGTGTCTTGTTGCTCATGCAAACAAGGAGAATGAAAAAGGTTACTGGAAATAGAGTACAAGCTGTAGTAATGAGATGTTGGTGAAGAAAGTTGTTCAAGTTCTTTTTAAAGAAACTATTCTGGCATGGATGTAGAGAAAAAATGGAAGATCTGAACTCGATGGCTGGCTAATGACGACTCCACTTCCTCCCTAATACAAGGTGAATAACTGACAGTTTTCGACATATCGGTAGTTTGATTGATTTTTTTTATTTTTTTACTTGTTCGCTAAATAACTGCAGGAGTAAGATCTGCTAGGTACTTCACAAAAAACCTGTAGGGTTCGAGTGTGAGCACTGCTGAATCGTGTGTATTCCATACCAGGATGGACTAACAGGAGGACGTCCAGTGTAAACTACGAAGAACAGCGTGCCTGACTGATAGAGAGTGTAATGGAAACGCTGAAAAAGTTTGAGTGACAGACATTCGAAGAAAGATGCAGTATATCTCTCTAGAACCTTCTATGAGTTCTTATTGGAACACATTACCTGATCGAAAGGACCTGGACACATATCAGTGGACATTAATATGGATCGTGACCATCCTTCACCTTTGTGACGACTTGATCTCTGATGGGGACTCTTTCAATAAGGAGTCTGAATGTCTGTGGTGGAATGGGAGCCCATTCTTCCTCAAGAACTGTACCTCGAGGACTGTACCTCAAGCTTCAGGTGGATTTATTTAAATTAATGTGAGACAGATGAGTTTTACGTACGATTTTGTAGGCAACTTGTGGTACTGTCGAGCAGCCAAAGGCAGAAAATGTAATTGTTTAGGTAGAATGAACGTTGCAATCAAAAGCAAAGTGATTGCTGTTTTTAAACTTATTGATAGATTAAAAAAGTGTGTCAAGTGCCTCATCGGCACATAGCTTTAATCTACCAAGGAATTTCATGACTGGTACAGTTATTCAGTATACGAATGTGTGATGTCTCTTCTTTCGAACATGTTCGAAAGAACAGACAGGACGCAGAATCCGCAATTGTGAAACATTACAGGTAAAATTGAACGAGATCACTGCTGTCAGATGCAGCGAGACGGTACGCGGAATCAGCGGCGACGAGTGACAATGCGTATCGGACCGGGATTCAAACCCGGAGTCTCCTGCTTAATAGGCAGGTGCGTTGACCACTGCGCCATCCGAGACACAGGGTTATCGCAACTGCGTAGATTGTCTCGGCACGCATCACAACCGATCCACATCCCCACCGAACGCCACCTATCTGCAGTCCATTGACTCCATGTTCGCTACACTGAGATTCACTCGTCGCCGCTGATTCAGCATAATTTTCCTTTGCAGCTGATGGTGGTGATCCCCTTCAATCTTACATGTACAGTTATTCATATTCTGCTTATAAGCATGCCGCTCCTTTTGAGACAGTACCTGAGTGTTCATGTAGTATTATGATCCTGATTTTTATCCTGAAATATACCCCCAAATCCTGAATATGACCCATTAAAAATGCAATAGGACTGCAGAGTTAACGTTTCGGAGACAGTGATACTCGTGAAAAGTGCAATGAAAGAAGGTGTTACTCGGAAGTACAACAACTGCGTTTTGAAGTAGACCATTGCAAATCTCGTACTATACTGCCTCGTAGGGCCTTGAAATTTGGCCGCATAGCGTCAATTTGTGCATGACAAAATGTGTCTGACGTAAAAATGGAGCACTTGTATGTGGAAGCAATAATTTACGATGAAGCTGTTGTGACTTGGCAAGACAGCCAAGCCACTATGAGGTAGCCGAAAGGCACGCGTTTAAGCTCACGCAGGCTGGCGTGAGGTCTGGAACAGTTAAAGGAGTTGAGTCTAGTAAAAAAAGTACGTAGCTTCTGGAATACTTAACTTTAATCCATAATTGGTAAACATCTGTCTGACGGTACATGCATCGCAAGATAAATAGCAAATGATAATGGCGCCTTGCTAGGTCGTAGCAAATGACGTAGCTGAAGGCTATGCTAACTATCGTCTCGGCAAATGAGAGCGTAATTTGTCAGTGAACCATCGCTAGCAAAGTCGGCTGTACAACTGGGGCGAGTGCTAGGAAGTCTCTCTAGACCTGCCGTGTGGCGGCGCTCGGTCTGCAATCACTGATAGTGGCGACACGCGGGTCCGACGTATACTAACGGACCGCGGCCGATTTAAAGGCTACCACCTAGCAAATGTGGTGTCCGGCGGTGACACCACAGAAGCCGTCACTGGAAATGAGCGTTTGGCGTCATTGGCCGGGAGGCCCCTTGCGGGGCAGGTCCGGCCGTCTTGGTGCAGGTCTTATTACATTCGACGCCACATTGGGCGACCTGCGCGCCGTGTGGGGATGAAATGATGATGAAGACAACACAACATCCAGTCCCTGAGCGGAGAAAATCTCCGACCCAGTCGGGAATCGAACCCGGGCCCGTATGACAACAATCCGACACGCTGACCACTTTTTTTTTTAAATTTAATTTTGTTGTATATTGTTCGTTGAATTTGTTCTGGGCGGACGTCCGATGACATCCACTTAGGTTCTTCGTTGATTCATTCACTCAGTTTTTTGTTACAGAGGGTAGCTAACCCTCTGACCGAACACGCTGAGCTACAGTGCCGGCACCACTCAGCTATCGGGGCGGACAAGCCGTCACTGAAGCCATATAACTCCAATAACTGCTGTATTTTCAGCACCTTACCTGAACTGCTGAAAAGTTCTTGCAGGAGATCAATGCAAGCGCTCTTAAAGTATGTAGCGTAGATGCTGAATAAACTGCAATATGAGTGAATGCTCACGTTTTGTATGAAGCCAGTCTGAAACATTCATACATGGAAGTAATGTACACGTCGCTGAATTTGTGAACAGGGGAAAGCGTAAGATAATAAATTTTCTAAGGACCAAATGTTTGATGAATGAACGTAATAACGTTTAAATAAACCAAATATACAAAGAAAACCAAGACAAACTCTGCGTTAGAACATTTAATATCCACTCCGAACATCATAGCACAAATACGTATCATAAATTCTCAAACGTTTGGAAAATAATCTTAAGAGTGACAGAACCTGTCTGTAAGTTATTTGAATTTACAGATTGTTAACTCAGAAACAGATACGGACCACTAAGTGTCCTGATGAGATCAAAAGCGAGAACAAATTCTTAACATTTTCCACAAGAAGTCTGAATGGAAAATGCACCACAAAAAGACACAAGTTTACGTAATTCCAACACTCTGACGATTTCCGATCACGAGAATACAACCAGAAATGATTACACTTTCTGCAGTGTCACGATTATGCTGAAGGTTGCTGGTCGATTGCGGCCGTATCAGATACACGAGTATGAAACATTTCAGCTTCGTATGATGATCAGGACAAAAGACTGATTTGTGCATAAAACTGCATGAGGCATCCAACCGGAAAAGACGCGCCCATCAATCTGATTATCCGGCACTCTAGGTTTTCCACAAGAGATAACTAACCTTTCCTGTTTGCAAAGATACGCCGCTTCATCGGACAGAGTCGGCTGGTAACAGACCGTCTCTGAGTTGACAAGTGACTCGCGATTCTTGGAAGGCACTCGCAACAAAATGGCCGCCCTGTATGCTGTCAGGTAGATGAGTGACAAAAATCATAAGTACGCCTGGCACTCAGCTGAAGTCGGAGAGCGATCACATGACGTCCCTCGCTCCCTATCTTTGAGACGTCGTACTGGGTTCATCATAGCTCGGTTGTTTCCGTATTGTAAATTGCGTGTTGTGACAGTACGCCGTTTTAAGGCAAAATATATCTCACCCCACCAGTTCCGATTAATGCCAGTTAATCACACATTTTCTGTAAAAACCCTAAAAAAATTACTATGAGGGTCACTCCAAAAGAAATACGCACTTATTTTTGTAAAAAACAGTTTTCATTCTGCATGTGTGAAAGTTTTACAGTGTGTAGATACATCCTTCCCGTTTGTTTTCAAACTTAGTTCAACCTGTTCCCGTTAGTGGCGCCGTCACAGCATGTCTTCAAGATGACTGCTACACTTGACGTTCGTCAGAAGCAATGTGCTGTCATAGAATTCCTGTACTGTGAAAACGAGACAGTGGGAAACATCCACAAGAGGTTGAAAAAGGTGTATGGAGATGCTGCTGTCGATCACAGTACAGTTAGTCGCTGGGAAAGCAGGTTACGTGATGAAAGCGGGCACGGCAATATTGAGGATTGTCCTCACAGCGGCTGGCACACACCCCAGACAATGTGCAGAGAGTTAACGAATTGGTGGCTGCTGACAGACGCATCGCAGTGAACGAATTGCCACACTACGTTGGGATAGGGGAAGGAAGTGTTTGCAGAGTACTGAAAGTTTAGGCGTTAAAAAAGGTTTGTGCCAGGTGGTTCCCAGGATGTTGACAGTGGCTCACAAAGAAGCAAGAAAAACGGTATGCAGCGAACTTTTGGAACAGTACGAGAATGGTGGAGATGAATTTCTAGGAAGAATTGTGACAGGTGATGAAACATGGCTCCATCATTTTTCACCAGAGACAAAGAGGCAATCAATGGAGTGGCATCATGTAAATTCACCCAAGAAAAAAAAAAATTCAAAACCACACCTGCTGGAAAAGTTATGGCTGCGGTGTTTTTCGATTCCGAAGGACTTTTAGTTGTGGACATATGCCAAGTGGAACCACCATAAATTATGATGCATATGTGACGACACTGAAGAAACTTCAAGCTCGACTGAGTCGTGTTCAACCACATCGGCAAAAACAGGATGTTTTGCTGTTGCACGACAATGCACGACCACATGTCAGTCAAAAAACTATGGAAGCGATCACAAAACTCGGAAGGATAACACTGAAACACCAGTCTTACAGTCCTGACCTGGCTCCATGTGACTATCATCTCTTTGGGAAACTGAAAGACTCTCTTCGTGGAACAAGGTTTGAAGATGATGACTGCCCTGTGCACGCTGCGAAACAGTGGCTCCAACAGTTGGTCCAGAATTTGACCGTGCGGGTATCCAGGCGCCGGTTCCTAGATGGCGTAAGGCAATTGAGAGAGACGGAAACTATGTGAAGAAATGAAAATATTGTTCCTAAAGGATGTATACACACCGTAAAACTTTCAAACATGTAGACTAAAAGATGGATTTAAAAAAAAATAGTGTGCGTTTCTTTTGGAGTGACCCTCGTATAAACAGTTTTAAAGCTCAATTCAGTGTGTATTCTCTGATGTTAAGTGATTCGAGACGTCTTGTTGAGAAGAAGGAAGTAAGCTCGAAGCTAGGCACACGCTAGTATGTTTTTTGCATCTTCGCGTTTGTTATATATTCTGCAACTTCCTTATTCATGTAACAGAAGCGTGTTCTGCAATATTCGATATTATTCATGTATAAGAACATGCTCACTCAGTAATGGGTTCCTCCGATTTTCTGACTTCACACACAGAAACATAAGAGTACAGTTTGAACAGCTACGAGAAAAACGAGGGGCAATCAATCATATTTATAGTCTTGCTTGTTACAATATTTAGTTGCGATCGAATCCTTAACAACGGTTTCGTCAATCTGTCGGTCAAGACAAAGATCGCAACAAGCGAGCGAGGGACGTCACGTGACCGCTTTGCGACTTCAGCCGAGTGCAAGACCCACATCCCATTTTTAGTTACTCGTGTCAGATAGCGGCAAGGCTGTCCAGAAAATCTTACATTACGTTAATTTGAGTAACTGACCTGGAGATGGAAGTATAATCCTCCGAAACGAACAATGATTAGATAACTAAAGGTGTTTCAGTTGATATTCATAGGACACGATTAAGGCCAATCCAAAATGTTCACTTTCAAAGAATTACACATTAGCTCTCCACATACGCCTCGAAAGGCTTCGTTTTACCGCTTGGTGACGTCGACCATAAAAATACGACTATTATTCACGGTAGTTAATTCCTTAATCACTTTTATGTAGATCACGCAGAGATCGTGATGAAAAAAAATTGGAATAACAACGCGTGTAGACTTAGGAACAATTATATTCCCATTCTTTAATCGTGGAATGGCACGAGAAAAAATGTGTTATAATGATCGAAGAATGTAAACGTAGAAAACCACGGGCAATTCGTTCCGTTTATTTTGAAAACTAACTTGACCATAGTTTCTAATGAATCTGGCTTTTCACGAGGAAGTAAAAGTAGCGATGACAGACGCATTTATATGTACAAGAGTCTGTTCCGCTAAATTCTGCATGCCATGGCTGGAATGTGAAACCAGAGAAGCTGAGATTATCACCGCCTGTGTGTTGCGAAAATTATGCACACATCCATGTCACCCAGAATGCTTTTGATAAACGTCTAATCCCGCAAATCCGCGGTCCTGATACCGAGAGGACACATTGCGGTTTAGTTCAAAGGAGCCGCCCTGTGCTATCTTCCACGCTCTGCGTACAAGTATGGTTTTAGACAGGTTCCTAAAAGTACCTAGAAAGAGCATACGTGTGTTTTTAAACAAATAATTTATTGATACTTAAATATAATTTTTGTGTAGAGCAGAAACTATACAGTCTTTTCATACTGCCTTTCGAGAATAGCCACTATTCTCTTCCGTAAATAATAGTTGTGTTCTAATGATCGGTAAAATGACGTGATAAAATGAACTCATCAGACGCTCCTGTGGCAAGTTAGTGTAAAATGACAGCAGCTCTTTGAAAGCAAAGATTTTACGTTAGGTTTACCCATGATTTACGAATATTTGTAACCAGTTGCTTTCAGTTATCTATCCACTGCGCCTTTCGGTACATTACACCTCCGTCTTCAGATTAACTTCTTCAAATTAACGTAAGATGGCTTGCACATGTGAACTTCTGGATAAGCTGTGACACTACGTGGCAGCAGCAGGCGAATAGTTAAAACAGTTATGTATTAGGTCGTTTGCTACCAGACTGTGGCACAGGTTGCTCAGAAAATCGTGCTTAGAAGTCGTCTAATTTACGATAATTTAAGTGAATTCACTTCAAGTTTGAGATATAATATTCCGGAATGCTATTGGAAAGGTAAATAAAAGTGAGTGGTCACAGATATTTGTGTGTACAGCACAAGTCACAAGACATTACGCCATTAACAGACCGTTTCTCTTTATAGAGTGGACCGTAGTAGTTTCTTTAAGATTAAAGTATTTTAATAATTATATTATTTCTTCAGTTACTGTATTCTGGTCTATTTAAGTCAGACTCGTTACGTAGCCAGAAATGCTTTATCTTGAAATAAAGTTCTTTTGTACCAGTTTTCATCTGCTTACTAAAAATTCGCTAGGGATAATGGAGAGGAAACAGGCATGAAGTAACTAAACGACAGTTATTGATGGTGAAGAAAGGAAGCCGGGGAACAAGTAAATAAAGAAATTTTCAGCTTGATGTTACAGCTCCACTTAAAAAACAGATCGGACTTCATTACAGAAGGAAATAATTTGGTACTGTCATTCATTATTGTGTCAGCAGAAAATTTCCACTTCACGAGATGTATGAAGTGCTAATTGTAAGTGACAATAATCCTCAAACGAAGAAGACAAGTCTATCCCAACCCATAACAAACTGTTTCAGGAAAACCTGGGTAAGGAAAGGTATGGTCCACTACATGTGGACAGTTACCTCTTAGTAAAAAGGGGAGGCAATGAATGAGAGAGGCCACACTGGGAACACAGCATGTATGCTTGGGGACTCCGAAGTATTCTACCAATAGAGACCACCGCAGCAACCAGTGAGCCCTGAGTTACAAATTCCAGTACAAGTCAGAACAAGCGAGGCGAACATATTTTGGCGAAGCTTACAATCTGCGATATTGTTCCTGGACATCGTCGTGGTTTCTTCGTTGTCTGGGCCCTGACGACCTAGATGTCGAGTGCCTCGCTGCCCCCGCCTTCCATCGCCCCCACTCTACCCCTAAGTCTATCGTCATACGATTCCGAGTCGACTGGAATGAATGAACCGTGCACGCCACTGACTGTGACAATCCAAATTGTGACATCTTAGACATGAATAATCGAGATGGGAGCTCCACAGAGGTCTCTGGTAGACGACGCATGCTTTACACGCCACCCTCTGTAGCTTAGTACATGTGGAACAAACGCTTTTGATTGAGATTAACCGACTCTTCGATGCACTCAAACCTAAAGGTACGCAACTGCAAATGAGAATTATTAATGAGCTACACAAGCATTTAGAAAACAGTGCTACTGTTTGAAGCATGTACGAAACGCCCCGTTGAAAAGTAGCGGGGCTTTATTATGCAAAAAAATTGACCAACTACAGCAGGGATAGCATTGAGTTAGAGAGCGAAAGATATGATAAATGATATCGAATAAGTGTCTGTATTGCAGCAGACAGAAAACCAAAAGAGCTTAAAGTAGAAATTGCGTTCGAATGTAAAGTCGACTGGACGCGATTGACTGTCAAGTAGATGGCGAGATACTACTTCACCCAAAACTGTTCTAAATGTTTCCCTCACATATGAAGAAACCAGAATTTTTGGTAATGAACAGACGTGCTATCTTTGATGCTGTCATCATGGTGGAGTTATAGCGACAATGATAAAGGCAGAGGTGTATGTATATTCAGTAAAATAGTCAACCAGACATTTTTGTCTAAAGTCCAATATGAAACTGACACGTATAAAAAAAACTAGAATTTCTCAACGTTATCCTCATAACTAATTTCACTTATTTAGCATCCCCTTCTTGATAAAAGTTTGCTCTAGCGTTTTTCAAGTATTGTAGTACAACGGCTGTACGCCTTCATGTCTCTCCTGACTGTTTTATTATGTCAGGTACCCACTTCCCATTGTGTCGTGTCTTGGTCTTTTCTCATCTCTTGAAACCTAGCGAAAAAATTTCGTTGATTCATCAGCTATCCATTCGCCTGGCTACATGTCCCAACAACCTCTACTTAATTTTTAATACCGTCGTAACCATGTCTTTCATTCTAGTCCGTTTATTTCCAGTCTATTTCCCCGTCTCTCCTCATACTTCCCAACATTCGTCTCTCCAATGCTCACAGAGTAACCTTCAGTTTTTGAGTAGTTTACGCGTAAAAAAGTTAATGTTTCATTGACATTAAGAAGTACATGATAATACAGTAATTAAACCTTTTATTTTTAGACAGATCTTTCACGAAACATAAAGAAAGAGCAGTGAACTGGCCAGGTAATACCACAGTCACTTGGTGATGTAGATTTTGTTTTCAACACAAGGAAACCGCGACACACATTGTAATTCATTTGCATCACTCTGCGTCATTGCTTGTCCCTCCCGCGTTACATACCTTTGTTATATAAATGGCAGCTGGTATTACAGCACAGGGCTCCTACGTGATATCTCGGTCGCAGAGCGACAGCGGAAGCTATTTCAATTAGGCAGCGAGCCAACGCTGGAATGCAGGGGAAGGTCACTGCACTGCTATACGGGCAACCAGCTGCTCTTAGAATCGTCTGCGTGGCTCCGATACTGTGTTTGTAGCGATTGCATCATCTCCCTTATCTGAGTATTTTGTTTGCAGTAGGTGATTATTGTATTAGTCTACACAGGACAGAACAATGAAAGAATCAGAAGAGACATAAAATAGTATGTAAAAAAGGAACATATATATTACTTAAAAAGGACTCCAGAACAGCCGAGTGTTGAGGGTGACACTGTGTTTCTTGCCTCTAAAGAAGATACATTTCAACAACGAACGGATGAGCGTATTTTAACAAGTTTGAAACAAAGCCTGAAGATCGACGAATTTCTGTGTTTACAGCAGATGAAAAGAATAACTTGAAATGTTTCAATCAAAATCGCTTCATAATCCACGCATTCGCGGCACCTATGTTCTGTTGCCACATATATCAGGCAAGATCGGAAAGTAACGCACAACAATTATCAAAATATTTAATAGGTTGTTGTTGTTGTTGTTGTTGTGGTCCTCAGTCCTGAGACTGGTTTGATGCAGCTCTCCATGCTACTCTATCCTGTGCAAGCTTTTTCATCTCCCAGTACCTACTGCAACCTACATCCTTCTGAATCTGCTTAGCGTATTCATCTCTTGGTCTCCCTCTACGATTTTTACCCTCCACGCTGCCCTCCAATACTAAATTGGTGATCCCTTGATGCCTCAGAACAAGTCCTACCAACCGATCCCTTCTTCTGGTCAAGTTGTGCCACAAACTTCTCTTCTCGCCAATCCTATTCAATACTTCCTCATTAGTTATGTGATCTACCCATCTAATCTTCAGCATTCTTCTGTAGCACCACATTTCGAAAGCTTCTATTCTCTTCTTGTCCAAACTATTTATCGTCCATGTTTCACTTCCATACATGGCTACACTCCATACGAATACTTTCAGAAATGACTTCCTGACACTTAAATCAATACTGGATGTTAACAAATTTCTCTTCTTCAGAAACGCTTTTCTTGCCATTGCCATCCTACATTTTATATCCTCTCTACTTCGACCATCATCAGTTATTTTGCTGCCCAAATAGCAAAACTCCTTTACTACTTTAAGTGCCTCATTTCCTAATCTAATTCCCTCAGCATCACCCGACTTAATTAGACTACATTCCATTATCCTTGTTTTGCTTTTGTTGATGTTCATCTTATATCCTCCTTTCAAGACACTGTCCATTCCATTCAACTGCTCTTCCAAGTCCTTTGCTGTCTCTGACAAAATTACAATGTCATCGGCGAACCTCAAAGTTTTTATTTCTTCTCCATGAATTTTAATACCTACTCCGAATTTTTCTTTTGTTTCCTTTACTGCTTGCTCAATATACAGATTGAACAACATCGGGGAGAGGCTACAACCCTGTCTTACTCCCTTCCCAACCACTGCTTCCCTTTCATGTCCCTCGACTCTTATAACTGCCATCTGGTTTCTGTACAAATTGTAAATAGCCTTTCGCTCCCTGTATTTTACCCCTGCCACCTTTAGAATTTGAAAGAGAGTATTCCAGTCAACATTGTCAAAAGCTTTCTCTAAGTCTACAAATGATAGAAACGTAGGTTTGCCTTTCCTTAATCTTTCTTCTAAGATAAGTCGTAAGGTCAGTATTGCCTCACGCGTTCCAGTGTTTCTACGGAATCCAAACTGATCTTCCCCGAGGTTGGCTTCTACTAGTTTTTCCATTCGTCTGTAAAGAATTCGTGTTAGTATTTTGCAGCTGTGACTTATTAAGCTGATAGTTCGGTAATTTTCACATCTGTCAACACCTGCTTTCTTTGGGATTGGAATTATTATATTCTTCTTGAAGTCTGAGGGTATTTCGCCTGTTTCATACATCTTGCTCACCAGATGGTAGAGTTTTGTCAGGACTGGCTCTCCCACGGCCGTCAGTAGTTCCAATGGAATATTGTCTACTCCGGGGGCCTTGTTTTGACTCAGGTCTTTCAGTGCTCTGTCAAACTCTTCACGCAGTATCATATCTCCCATTTCATCTTCATCTACATCCTCTTCCATTTCCATAATATTGTCCTCAAGTACATCGCCCTTGTATAGACCCTCTATATACTCCTTCCACCTTTCTGCTTTCCCTTCTTTGCTTAGAACTGGGTTTCCATCTGAGCTCTTGATATTCATACAAGTCGTTCTCTTATCTCCAAAGGTCTCTTTAATTTTCCTGTAGGCGGTATCTATCTTATCCCTAGTGAGATAGGCCTCTACATCCTTACATTTGTCCTCTAGCCATCCCTGCTTAGCCATTTTGCACTTCCTGTCGATCTCATTTTTGAGGCGTTTGTATTCCTTTTTGCCTGTTTCACTTACTGCATTTTTATATTTTCTCCTTTCATCAATTAAATTCAATATTTCTTCTGTTACCCAAGGATTTCTACTAGCCCTCGTCTTTTTACCTACTCGATCCTCTGCTGCCTTCACTACTTCATCCCTCAAAGCTACCCATTCTTCTTCTACTGTATTTATTTCCCCCATTCCTGTCAATTGCTCCCTTATGCTCTCCCTGAATCTCTGTACAACCTCTGGTTCTTTTAGTTTATCCAGGTCCCATCTCCTTAAACTCCCACCTTTTTGCAGTTTCTTCAGTTTTAATCTACAGGTCATAACCAATAGATTGTGGTCAGAGTCCACATCTGCCCCTGGAAATGTCTTACAATTTAAAACCTGGTTCCTAAATCTCTGTCTTACCATTATATAATCTATCTGATACCTTTTAGTATCTCCAGGGTTCTTCCACGTATACAACCTTCTTTCATGATTCTTAAACCAAGTGTTAGCTATGATTATGTTGTGCTCTGTGCAAAATTCGACCAGGCGGCTTCCTCTTTCATTTCTGTCCCCCAATCCATATTCACCTACTATGTTTCCTTCTCTCCCTTTTCCTACACTCGAATTCCAGTCACCCATGACTATTAAATTTTCGTCTCCCTTCACAATCTGAATAATTTCTTTTATTTCATCATACATTTCTTCAATTTCTTCGTCATCTGCAGAGCTAGTTGGCATATAAACTTGTACTACTGTAGTAGGCGTGGGCTTCGTATCTATCTTGGCCACAATAATGCGTTCACTATGCTGTTTGTAGTAGCTTACCCGCATTCCTATTTTCCTATTCATTATTAAACCTACTCCTGCATTACCCCTATTTGATTTTGTGTTTATAACCCTGTAGTCACCTGACCAGAAGTCTTGTTCCTCCTGCCACCGAACTTCACTAATTCCCACTATATCTAACTTCAACCTATCCATTTCCCTTTTTAAATTTTCTAACCTACCTGCCCGATTAAGGGATCTGACATTCCACGCTCCGATCCGTAGAACGCCAGTTTTCTTTCTCCTTATAACGACATCCTCTTGAGTAGTCCCCGCCCGGAGATCCGAATGGGGGACTATTTTACCTCCGGAATATTTTACCCAAGAGGACGCCATCATCATGTAATCATACAGTAAAGCTGCATGCCCTCGGGAAAAATTACGGCTGTAGTTTCCCCTTGCTTTCAGCCGTTCGCAGTACCAGCACAGCAAGGCCGTTTTGGTTATTGTTACAAGGCCAGATCAGTCAATCATCCAGACTGTTGCCCTTGCAACTACTGAAAAGGCTGCTGCCCCTCTTCAGGAACCACACGTTTGTCTGGCCTCTCAACAGATACCCCTCCGTTGTGGTTGCACCTACGGTACGGCTATCTGTATCGCTGAGGCACGCAAGCCTCCCCACCAACGGCAAGGTCCATGGTTCATGGGGGGGTATTTAATAGGTAACAAAACAAAAGAATCACAAATAAACCTGCATCTTTTAGCTTCTTTCCTACATAGTGACCAACTCTCTCTCCCATTGTGGTACCAGTTTCAATGTGCCCGGTTCGTAGCAGTCCGTCTGGCTGGAGTACAGCCATCTGCGGACTGCTGATGTCACTTCCGCATTTCTCGCAAAGAGTTTCTCCATGAGATCAAACAGATGAACGTCCGACGGTGTGAGATCCGGACTTTTCTCACGAAAAGGAGCAGTACCATTGGGGCGAGCATTGTCATGAAGTTTGACTCCGTCAGCATTAACGTTGCTGGGTCTATCACGAAGGGCACGACGCAGCTTAAGCAAATTTTTGATGTAGGCTGCATCATTCATAGTGGTCCCGTGTTAAGCAGAGTCCAAAAATAACACACCATGTATATCCCAGAACACTGTCACAAGCACTTTTCTAGCCACTTTGAATTATTTTCGTACTGGGAAACAAGCATATTTTCACTCCACAGAGACCTTCTTAGTTTCGAGCACGACTCATCAACCAAGCGATCCAAGCTTGTCATCATTCGCTGGCTCTTTTTGGCTGTCAGGTTCTTAGGCACCCAGAGAGCATTTACTTGACGAATGTGTCATTAACCATATCGTACATTGCACCATAGAAAATGTTGAAATGCTGCGTTAATGTTGGCAGTTGCCACGCCGGTCATTCAAAATTGCTACCTCGTTGACTCTGCCATTCTCGGGTGTTGCAGCTGTTACCGGCCACCCAGAGCGCCGCGAATTCTAATATTTAGACGGTCCTCTTGGAAGAATGCACGGTCCATACAGTCGTCTCCATACGCGCCACGCACGTGCTTGTGAATTTAATTTGGTTTATGCCCTTTTTCGCTGCTCTTCACAGTTTGGTGACAGTAACATGCGCACCATGTTTCATGTTTGTTTCATAGTTTAGGCTTCTATCACCAGAGCTGCACATGAACACAAAATACCCCCTGTAGCGCAAATTTCATCGTGAAATTTCAACATTCCAGTTGCAATACCAGGGGAGAAAAAAATTGTTGTTGGTTACATTCCGATCCTCCGTATATATATATAGAGTGGTCCATTGATCGTGACCGGGCCAAACATCTCACGAAATAAGCGTCAAACGAAAAAACTATAAAGAACGAAACTTTATACAGGGTGTTACAAAAAGATACGGCCAAACTTTCAGGAAACATTCCTCACACACAAATAAAGAAAAGATGTTATGTGGACGTGTGTCCGGAAACGCTTGATTTCCATGTTAGAGCTCATTTTAGTTTAGTCAGTATGTACTGTACTTCCTCGATTCACCGCCATGATTTCATACGGGATACTCTACCTGTGCTGCTAGAACATGTGCCTTTACAAGTACAACATGTGGTTCATGCACGAAGGAGCGCCTGCACATTTCAGTCAAAGTGTTCGTACGCTTCTCAACAACAGATTCGGTGACCGACGGATTGGTAGAGGGGGACCAGTACCATGGCCTCCACTTTCATTTATTGGGGCATTTGAAAGCTCTTCTCTACGCAACCCCGGTACCAAATGTAGAGACTCTTCGTGCTCGTATTGTGGACGGCTGTGATACGCCATTCTCCAGGGCTGCATCAGCGCATCAGGGATTCCATGCGACGGAGGGTGGATGCATGTATCCTCGCTAACGGAGGACATTTTGAATATTTCCTGTAACAAAGTGTTTGAAGTCACGCTGGTACGTTCTGTTGCTGTGTTTTTCCATTCCATGATTAATGTGATTTGAAGAGAAGTAATAAAATGAGCTCTAACATGGAAAGTAAGCGTTTCCGGACACATGTACACATAACATATTTTCTTTCTTTGTGTGTGAGGAATGTTTCCTGAAAGTTTGGCCGTACCTTTTTGTAACACCCTGTATATACTAAGATGGTATCTGTTCTTTCGGAACCGCGGGACTGCTACGGTCGCAGGTTCGAATCCTGCCTCGGGCATGAATGTGTGTGATGTCTTTAGGTTAGTTAGGTTTAAGTAGTTCTAAGTTCTAGGGGACTGATGACCTCAGATGTTAAGTCCCATAGTGCTCAGAGCCATTTGAACCATTTTTTTTGTTCTTTCGGACATGTCCGAAAGAACAGATGCCATCTTAGTATATATATAGTTAAGGCTCACCGGCCACTTGACCATCTTACTCTTCTGTGCGAATGCACAAACAGTGCCCGAACTCTGCCGTGTAAGCAGGAGATCCCGGGTTCGAGTCCCGGTTGGGGCACACACTTTCATCTGTCCCCCTTGACGCATGTCGACGCATGCAGGCAGCTAAGGGTGTTCATTTGATTGTAAGAACGAAACTTGTCTAGCTTGAAGTGGGAAACCAGATGGCGCTATGGTTGGCCCGCTGGATGGCGCTGCCATAGGTCAAACGGATATCAACTACGTTTTTTTAAAAATAGGAACCCTCATTTTTGTTACATATTCGTGTAGTACGTAAAGAAATATGAATGTTTTAGTTGGACCACATTTTTCGCTTTATGATAGATGGCGCTGTAATAGTCACAAACATATGGCTCACAATTTTAGACGAACTGTTGGTAAGAGATAGGTTTTTTAAATTAAAATACAGGACGTAGGTACGTTTGCATATTTGATTTCGGTTGTTCCAATGTGATACATGTACCTTTGTGAACTTATCATTTCTAAGAACGCATGCTGTTACAGCGTGATTACCTGTAAATATCACATTAATGCCATAAATGCTCAAAATGATGTCCGTCACCCTCAATGCATTTGGTAATACGTGTAACGACATTCCTCTCAACAGCGAGTAGTTCGCCTTCCGTAATGTTCGCACATGCATTGACATGCGCTGACGCATGTTGTCAGGAGTTGTCGGTGGACCACGATAGCAAATATCCTTCAACTTTCCCCACAGAAAGAAATCCGGGGACGTCAGATCCGGTGAACGTGCGGGCCATGGTATGGTGCTTCGACGACCTATCCACCTGTCATGAAATATGCTATTCAATACCGCCTCAAGCGCATGCGAGCTATGTGCCGGACATCCATCATGTTGGAAGTATATCGCCATTCTGTCATGCAGTGAAACATCTCGTAGTAACATCGGTAGAATATTACGTAGGAAATCAGCATACATTGCACCATTTAGTTTGCCATCGATAAAATGGGGGCCAATTATCCTTCCTCCCCTAATGCCGCACCATACATTAACCCGCCAAGTCGTTGATGTTCCACTTGTCGCAGCCATCGTGGATTTTACGTTGCCCAGTAGTGCATATTATGCCGGTTTATGTGACCGCTGTTGGTGAATGACGCTTCGTCGCTAAATAGAACGCGTGCAAAAAATCTGTCATCGTCCCGCAATTTCTCTTTTACCCAGTGGGAGAACTGTACACGACGTTCAAAGTCGTCGCCATGCACTTCCTGGTGCATAGAAATATGGTAGGGGTGCAATCGATGTTGATGTAGCGTTCTCAACACCGACGTTTATGAGATTCCCGATTCTCGCGCAGTTTGACTGCTACTGATGTGCGGATTGGTCCCGACAGCAGCTAATAAAACACTTACTTGGGCATCATCATTTGTTGCAGATCGTGGTTGCCGTTTCACATGTGGTTGAACACTTCCTGTTTCCTTAACTAACGTAACTATCCGGCGAAAGGTTCGGACACTCGGATGATATCGTCCAGGATACCGAGCAGCATACATAGCACACGCCCGTTGGGCATTTTGATCACAATAGCCATACATCAACACGATATCGACCTTTTCCGCAATTGGTAAACGGTCCATTTTAACACGGGTAATGTATCACGAAGCAAATACCATCCAAACTGGAGAAATATTACTTGATACCACGAACTTATACGTTTGTGAGTATTATAGCACCATCTATCACAAAGCGAAAAAAATGGTCCAACTAAAACATTAATATTTCTTTACGTGCTACACGAATATGTAACAAAAATGGGGGTTCCTATTTTAAAAAACGCAGTTGATATCCGTTTGACTCATGGCAGCGTCATCTAGCGGGCTAACCATAGCGCTACCTGGTTCATCCCTTCAAGCTAGACGAGTTTCGTTCCTTTTAGTTTCTTCGTTTGATGCTTATTTCGTAAGATATTTGGCGCGGTCACTATCAATGGACCACTATATATATATATATATATATATATATATATATATATATATATATATATATATATATATATATATGTGTGTGTGTGTGTGTGCGTCTGCAATTCAAATGTTTCCGCAGGCAATCGCAGTTAACATGGATGGTGTGGAGTCATTACCGATTTAACCTTGTTAGATTAGTGAAGAACGATAGTTGAAAGCAGAGCGAAGAGTAAACCCCTTTCCCTTTCGCTGTGGTTTGAAAGCGGAACCGTTTTCGGTTAAGTGCAGCTCTCGACACACTATGTCGCTGTAAAGGTGCGAAAGTGGTCATGCTCTTGCGGGCTGGCTCGTACAAGTGTGGATACAGGTGTTTAAATACGTTGGTTAAAATTTATGGGAGTGAAATCTCTACTTTGCTTGAGTGTTAGTTTTGTTAGGGAGATCTTTCTGATGTTCCATACTGTTGTCATTTTCATTAATTTTGTGTGGGAGAGCAGTTTGGTAAACTCAGCTTTTTGTGAACTCGAGCCATAACAACGTGTGTCCAGAGTCATGTGCCATAAGCATTGTGAACTCGATTTCTGATTAAATCTCTTTGCTTAATAATGTCATGTTCTATAGAGAATTCCTCGTGAAGTTAGTGCTGCTTTCAAAAGACCATTTTTCGTTTCTCACATATTGGTCTTTGTCTACAACAACGTCAAGTGTTCGTAATAGCGTGGCTTTCTCATAATGCCCACATGGGTTTTATAGCACTTTAAATTCTGTACCGAAAGAACCTCTATATCCACAGAGACCTACAGCTATTAAGCTTTTTTTCGATATTCAAACAAATGATTGAAATTGCATGCACTTCCAATAATGGCGGCTACTGACTTCTGCTTTCGTTCTCTGCTTGTTTTTAACAGTAATTTTAGATAGATTAAATCGTTGGCCGCTTTCACCCTGGTGCAGATGTGCATGATTTACGTGACTCTGTGTGGAATTCTAGACTCTTTGATGTGAGCCTGAATCCAATCCAAGTTCCCTGTAACCTTGTTGCTCAATTGTAATAATGTTCTGAGGGACCTCCAAGTAATTATCTTTTGTAATTATTTTTCCATAACAGCAGTTTGCATTTTGTATGATAAATATGCTGTGAAGTATTGTTGGTGGCAATGCCATGTGTTTGATTTGTTTCTGTAAATAAGTTGTCAGCGTTCATATGAAAAGAATCTCTGTGTTTCGGTAACTGTTTTGCTATCACTTAATTCTCTTCTATCTTCCCGCATTTGCTTATTTACGAATGAGAAAGACACAAACCGGCCAAGAATTAATCTAAAAGGTAGAGAGATTATTGTAATAGGAAGTGGGACACGTGATATTGATCGCTACAGTATCCATAAAGTTACCTTGTCTGACGTGCTAACTTGGTTTTGCGTTATCCGTCGTATCTGTATGTAATTAATTACGTGTCTCATTGGGTCATATCTGTCGCGTTATCAATATATGATAGAAGCAAGTTAGGCAGCGAACATAGCGCAACTGAAAATGCACGTATTTATCTATATTTAAATGACTATCAGATCCTATATGCAATGCGATGATGAATTGCAAAGAAACAAAACGTAACGATACGAAACTGACATTCTCCTTCCAAATTGAACGGACAGTCAACGAAATTAAATGAAGAGAAAAGACTTTACATGCGAACATTTTAGGTTAGGCTTTATCGTGACAGTTACTGATATCGAATGAGACGATAAGTTTAATTTCACCAGCCACTGTTTCTTTATATCCACAACGCGCTTCTAAGGTATAGATCTCCATGATCAGGTGGATTTACATGTGTTAGTATGACATATATGTGACATCATCAGGTGGATTTATATACGTTAGTATGACAAATGTGTGTGCTGTTTTACGATTTTGGGGTAGACTGTGGAGAAACAAAAACATTATTCCAGAGCATGGTTCCGTGGACATTTTTCACTAAAACGAAACACGCATCTAAAGGTGAAAGTCAAACAACCAAAACAGAATACCTCCAATGGCCACAGGCTCTTTCTTATGTCGTAACACATCACATGCAAATTGTCATATTTTGTAATGAAAGATGGTGCTTGGGAACTACTAGGTGCAAAGAACACATAGCAAAACGGAAACATTATCTCGAAGTAAAAAGAACACAAATCATAACAACACTATTATTTCAGAAAAAGTTTTAAGGGATTGTGGAGTTCTTTGTTTGAGCTGCCGAGTATTTGCGTTGGAATAAATATTTCATGTTGTATACAAATACTTTTCTGTCAAATTTATGTTGTCTGAATTTCATACTCGTTTATATAATCAGGTAACACGTTGCAAACTTTAAGTACATTGATTATGTTGCCAACAGTGGTAAAATAATATACTTATATAACAATTTTGGATGGGAATTGAGTAAAGGTTGGAGTAATTGGTATTTACTAAGTTATTAAATGAAACAGACGTAATCATAAGAACCCCCTGCTCTGCGAAAGTTTGCTGTCCTAAAATCATTCCTTTGACTCTCGAAATCTGAATCTCTCCCTATCTCTCCCTCCCTCCTTCTCTCTGTGTCTCTCTTTCCCCCTCTCCCTCTCCCTCTATCTCTCTGCCTCTTTCCTTTCCGCCCCATCTCTGAATCCCCGCCAAAATTGTTATATATGTATTTAATTTTACAACTGTTGCCATTTTTGAATCTCTGCGAGTCTAATTTATTAGACACAGTTCTTGCATTTTCCTCCGTGTCCACAGTAGAGTTCCGTGGTGCGTGTCGATTGTCCTTTGTTTGTGTAGTGTAGGTTGATACTATGGCATCTGAAAGGGTCAGTAGCTCCACAAAGCAGGAAATGAAATATTTGTTGCGTTGGGAACACAGGGTCTGGCCGCGACGAAATGGGGTTTCGCACATCTTACCCATCCTGCACTCGACTTTCAAATCGACTGCAAGATCACGTGACGCATGTCGCATGACATAAGTCACGTGTCGCACCGAACTGCGTTATTCTGTGCGACGACATGGATCTATCTCTCCCACATAGCGGGTATCTCTAATTTAATTACTCATGAGTGACTGGTAACGATATTTCGAAATGTAAAACAGTTATTAGATTACATGGGCACAGTACAATAAAGAGTCAACACGATTCGAATGTAGGAACCTTCTCAGTGAAGATCTTACGAGATACTCGTCAGATTAGGATGCGAGTGGTGAAGTATTTCACATGTTATCAATAAAGCAAACTCATGAAAGAATAGAAAGCTATGCAATTAGTACTGCAGTGCAGTGTTCGAGATACTGTGCTGAAGACCAACAGCCGCATTCAATTAAGAATGAATCCGAAAATTGTGATTACGATCGAGCATCAGCTGCAGAATATTTCAGAGACAACAGGACAAATGGAGATCTGGACCGCTCCTGGAGGCGTGCACTGATGGCCGAAGTGGTTAAGGCGACCGCTCGCGACAAGCGGGAAATCGGGGATCGAGTGCGAGTCCGGCACAAATTTTCGTTTGTTCTGAATTATTATAGAGCCGATGCGGAACTGTAAACATAATTTGCCAGTTCTTTCTTATGTAATTAGTGCTACTGCCTAATCATAACTGATGTAAGATTATATGTGAATATCTATATTTTATCGAAGTATAACAAGTTCATCTCCTCAATTTTCACCAATCTGAAGATAAATGAAGGTAATTAAAGACCAAATAAACAAGATTATTCCAAATGTTTCTTTCTAGTACAAAGTGACAAAAGAAAATGCTTCAGTAAAAAATGCGCCACATGCTGGCGTAAGTGATTGGTCTTATGATCTCTATATTTAAAAGTATCATCCTAAAATATTTTTAAAGTGTTAATGATAACCTCCTCTACACACGACGCCGCCTCCTTTAGTTAATACTACGGGGCTCGATCGGTATGCGTCAGATCGCAGTTCTAATGGTGCAAGGGAAATTTCATCAGTATTGGACGACGATCAGAAAGTAAGACAATACTTTCGATCAAAACCGGAACCTCACCTCAGCATCTCATGGAACGAATGCATGCTTCCGCCCCAAATCTTCATGTGGACAGGAATTATTCGCAACTGTGTCCATATTTTCGCCAAAATGAGTCACCCTGTACTTTTACGGATACTATTTCGTGTTTTTTGCTCACAGCGGTTTCAAATTACGATATTGTTTCAGAGGATCTCCACCATTGTGCGGATTTAAATTTGATAGAGAAGATTTAGTTTCTTATTACAGTTCTCATACCGACCCTTGACCTTTGGTGAAGAAAATGATACAAAGGTCTGCGAGAGTTGGCTCAAAATGGTTCAAATTGCTCTGAGCACTATGCGACTTAGCTTCTGAGGTCATCAGTCGCCTAGAACTTAGAACTAATTAAACCTAACTAACCTAAGGACATCACACACATCCATGCCCGAGGCAGAATTCGAATCTGCGACCGTAGCGGTCGCTCGGTTCCAGACTGTAGCGCCTAGAACCGCACAGCCACGCCGGCCGGCTGCGAGAGTTGAAATGGAGTCATTCACAAAGGAATAAAAAAAAGCTAGATAAGAGGACAGTGGATGTTGTTACAGTATAGAAAGCTTAAAAACATTTCGAATACGTGGCCAGCTATAACTCACGTGGAAGGAAGGCTTTCAGATGCAAATAAATCGGATGCCTACTTTCGCCGAGCGCTGGAACGAACACGCTCTAAAAGGGCACGCTGTTATATTGAGGAAGAAAAGACCTGACAGTCTGCTTCAAGCCCGCCATGTTGAGCGTCCTGCACAGGAGGTGCATGTTCTCACCGGCTACAAAAGGCAGCATAGCAGCGATCACAGGTAAATATTTTACGACTCTGTGGCCTGTTTTTGTAAGGTATCCGGTATTATTCCATGTCAATTTAACTGCATTCTTTTCCAGGTTGTCATTTCTTCTGTCGTTCGTATTGCTGACACGATGAAACATGTCGCATAGTTTATAGAATCCTTTTGAAAGACGGATCTTTTTCTGTTATACCTAACATGTTACTGGATAGTTCTTACAAGAGCAATTAGTTAACGATTAATTGATATCTTCTGACATCGGTTCTGCTACGAACGTTACTGATAAGCGTCAAGGCACATGGAGTTCCATGTTCGTACATTACTGGCCCCTGAGAAAGCTTATGTACTGTCATTTCTACTTTGGCTATGGACAAAGTCACTTGAAGATACTGATCGAGCTGTATTTCGTGTCCATCTTAGAACATATCTGTCCAAGCTTCAGAGCAGTTCTTACTTTCTCTCAAAATTTAATCCATATTCGAAAATTCCTAAATTCAACGTTAATATATCATTATTGAGTTTCAGTAGCACATAAAGTACGTACTCATCTCACAATAACACATTTTGCAGCGCAGTTGTCCCTCACCAGATTCAACAAACCAACTGATGAGTCTTCGTCGACGAGATGTTAAATCATAACCTTCCTTTCATTCCGTGTGCTAGTTTGATTTTCTTCCCGTTGAGTCTCGAAGCAGTGGAAAGAAGCCGTAAAGAAAACTTACGCGTTCTTAGTGTCGATAAAACGACATTTGCTACTCAACATCGGCCACCGTTTTGGTTTCAACTTTTAATTACGCCGTTATTGGAGCGAGA
Organism: Schistocerca serialis cubense; assembly: GCF_023864345.2. NCBI lineage: Eukaryota > Metazoa > Arthropoda > Insecta > Orthoptera > Acrididae > Schistocerca > Schistocerca serialis. The sequence continues at coordinate 251,728,048 of NC_064638.1, read as the reverse complement.
TTTTCATTATCTTAATTTGTTAAAACTATAAATTTTTGTGATTATCAAACTTTTGTGTTTAAGCTCGGAGATAATTTCCAAGTATATTCATGGTAATTAAAAAGTGAGTTTGTGCGTCTATCCACACCATTTACGAGTGCATCATATAAAAGCTCTAGCAGCAGTTGATTATGTTTGAGTATTTTTCTACGACTGATTGATTCATCAGTGGATCAGCCCGTATTTTACTGCTACCGTACTGTTGGCGGATGAGGCTGCATCTCAACATGCAACGCGAATTTTCACAATCATCAGGTATGCGATGATGTAAATCCACATTCAACTTACGACGCATTTCACCACGAAATTTAGCTGTCAGAATTTAGGCTGTCGTTATTGAGCGAATGTTAGGGCCTCCTTTCAGTGCGTTCTCAGACATTCGTCCGCTGATCTATCTTTATCAATGTGACGAGACATGAAATTCACGTACGATGGAGCACCTCCGCATTTCAGCGGTAATGCTAGCGAGGTTTTAAATAATCTATCCCGTGACGGATAGGAAGAGGCGGGCCAGTTCCGTGGCCTCAGTGTTACCAGGGAGTAAACCAACTACACGATTATTTGTGAGGATATTTGAGAGCCCTTGTGTGACAAATTCCAATATGTGATGCAGGGAGACTTCTTGTCCGAAATGTGGAAAGCCGGGAAAACATACAAAGTACTACAAGAATCAATTAGCGCCTCTGGAGTTTAAGGTGACGGCGGAAAGATACATGTATCCAAAACACCACATGCAAGAAATATATTAATGTAGTATGTCGATACGTAGTGTTCATGTATGTTTTCCATGAATAAAGTTCTGTGGAAAGTTGTGTAGTATGTCGATACGTAGTGTTCATGTATGTTTTCCATGAATAAAGTTCTGTGGAAAGTTGTAGAAAATTAATTCCACTATGAAGAAAAGCGTTTTCGGACTTCTGTCCATAGAACATATTTTCTGCTTGTATGTGTGATGAGTGTCTCCTGAAAGATTTACCGTAAATTTTTGTTATACCTTGCTTGTTGCATGGAGGGAGAGAAAAGTTTTGTGGAGAGAGTGTGAGGAGAGTTCGTGTGTTTAAGACAGTGGGCACGTTGATGGTGGTACAACTGAGTACAAGGGCTAGAAATGTGAGGGAAACACTGTACTTAGAAAGAAATATATTTATTTACTTAGCCTAATCTTCTTAGGGACATAAGACCAACTCTTACATCGGTTGAGGGTTTCACACATACAGTATCCTGTTTATATCGCAGTTACGTGAGAAAAAACAATTTTAATATGACAAATAGTATTAACATGATTTGAGTGTCTACAATGACAATGTGAATAAGTAATACTGACTATGAGTTAATAAAGGTAACACTGGTAGTACTTGTACTACTGCTACTGCTGCCACTAATAGTTATGTTAATAATAACAGTAGTAATAATTACGATAATAACGACAATAGTAATGACAATAATAACAACAATGATAGTGGCAGATATAAAAAGAATTTACAGGTGCACAAGATAGATGGTTTCTGATATAGTGAGTTCTGGGGACAGGAAATTTAAGGAGACTGCTCGAGCTAAGAATTCTGGGAAGTGGGGAAGATCTGGTAAGAAAGAAGGATGTACATGAATAACGAGTGTGTGCAGGAACAAGGGTAATCATTATTCTGCTTTAGTAGATATGTTATTAACTGTCTTCTGAAGCTGGAGATGTTATTCTCTAACATAATGCGGGCTGTTGCTTCTGTGAAGAACGTCGAGAAAGTGGCTGAACGATGGAGTGGGACAGAAAGGATTTTGCTCTGATGGGAACAGGTGTTTCTGCTCAATGATTAATAGATTAAATAACCTACCATTAGAAAAACCAGCAATTCACAAAGAACTTAACACAGTTCGTTATATAGCCCACACAAATGACTTTTACCCCAACATAATCACAAAATTATACTAAAAACACAATATATAGCGAGATATGCCTAACTCGAGAAACATCACCGACGCACAAAATAACATACGTACCAGCGGTCTATCTTGGCAGAATCTTCAACAGAATTAATGCACTTTTTAAAGCCACAAATATTCAACTAGCCTTTCGAAACAATAACAAATTTTCAATAAAATTACGTTCCGCCACCACTAAAACATAAAAACATGATAACCCAGGCATATATAAAATCACGTATGGCAGCTATAATAGCTCCTACATTGGCCAAACAGGAAGAAAGTTTAACTTGAGATATAAAGAACACGCCCGCAGTTCGTGGTCTCGCGGTAGCGTTCTCGCTTACCAAGCCCGGGGTCCCGGGTTCGATTTTCACATGACACGAGATGACTGGATATTGTTGTGTCGTCTTCATCATCATCATTCGTCCCCATTACGGTCGGAAGAAAGCAACGGCAAGCCACCTCCATTAGGACTTTGCCTAGTACTGCGATCGTTCCCCTACGCTCTGTCAAGAAGCATGGGACTTCATTTCTATTTCCATAAAGAACAAATTAGAGAAAACGAATATAATCAGTCGAGCTTCTTTCTACAATTGAAAGTTCAAAACCACACTGTTGATATGATCGAAAATGCACTACACATTCTGCACAGAACACCAGAAGGTTTTGCAATGACCATCGTTGAAGAATTAGAAATCCATGTGTACACCAGAAAATACCTACAAGAAATGTTAAATGAACATACAGAATTTAGAGACAAGTACTACCACAAAAAGTTTATTGAACTTTTAGAACACTAAAATGGATAAATCGGAAGTAACATTTGCAATAACCAAAGACAATCGTAAGAAATTTTAGTTAATAAAATAATATCGCTGTTCATCTGCAGAATCTTTGAAAAGGCCCCGCGCGCACGCAGAAGTGCCACAATACGAGCTGGCATGGGCTCCACTAACGTCTGAAGTAGTGTTGGAGAGAACTGACACCATAAATCTTGCAGGGCTGTCCATAAATCCGTAAGAGTACGAGGGGGGTGGAGATCTCTTTTGAACAGGACGTTGCAAGACATCCCAGATATGCTCAATAATGTTTATGTCTGGGGAGTTTGGTGACCATTACAGAGCCTCTCTTCAGTCGTCGTTGGTCCCGTTCTTGCAGGATCTTTTCCCGGCAGCAGCTATGCCGCAGATTTGATGTTTTACCGGATTCCTGATATTCACGGTGCACTCGTGAAATGGTCGTACGGGAAAATCCCCATTTCGTCGCTACCTCGAAGATGCTGTGTCTCATCGTTCATGCGCCGACTGTAACACCACGTTCATACTCACTTTAATCTTGATAATCTGCCATTGTAGCAGCAGTAACCGATCTAACAACTGCGCCAGATACTTGTTGCCTTATATAGGTGTTGCCGACCGCAGCGCTGTATTCTGCCTGTTTACGTATCTTTGTATTTGAATACGCATGCCTATACAAGTTTCTTTGGCGCGCCAATGTATTATGCTGCTAGCACTAAAGAAGAAAAAATTATTGGCGATGGTTCTGCCATGCTGTTCAGATAAGAGCGCTAGGGTCTAGGAGACATATGGGGGCTAGCGTACGTTGATAAGAGAGTAGAGAAGACAGAGGGTATGGAAATCTCTGCCCTTGTCTGGATGCAGACATCATAGCTGCACGTATGATGGTGATATACTATCAAAGAGTCGTAAATCACAGATACAACGAAGACCGGTTCCTGGCGGCGTGAGCTTTCCTGAGAAAAGCAATACAGCGCAACATCGCTGTAGTCAATGATTGGAAGTGTAAGTGTTTATACAAGTTTCCTTTTCTGGTGAAGAGGGAAGAGCTTTTTATATTTTTGTAGGACACGGAGGGATACTGATACCTTCTTGCACACTTCAGTAACGTGTTCAGTGCAATTTTGGTTTTCGTCTGTTATTACACTTAGCCTTTTTTCTGGGAGAGAGAAGCGTTAAAGATGGTAGAAAAATGGCTCTGAGCACTATGGGACTTAACTTCTGAGGTCATCAGTCCCCTATAACTTAGAACTACTTAAACCTAACTAACCTAAGGACATCACACACATCCATGCCCGAGGCAGGATTCGAACCTGCGACCGTAGCGGTCGCGCGGTTTCAGACTGTAGCGCCTAGAACCGCTCGTCCCCACCGGCCGGCTTAAAGATGGTAGAAATTCCCGATATTTCGGGCTAATGAGCCTAGAATGTCTCGCCAGTACTGCCTGGATTTTTGAAGAGTTGATATAACTCTATATACTGCGACCAGATATCTATATATGATATCTGTTGTTCAATGCGGCTGAGTAGAGAGAAATCTGGCAGCTTGGTAAGCAATTCGAATTTGGTAGTGTGAGTAGAAGTGAAAACCGACATAAAGTGTGTGACATTCAGGAATTTAGAATAAGTTATAGCATTTTACGGGAGCAGATATACAGACGTCGTTGTAGACAAGAAGATGAGTCGTATCAAGAGTACGTAGCTGTGGAGGATAGTGGGGCTAGAACAAAACCTTCGCAAAGAGCCGATGAAAACAGATTATGATCGAGAAGGCTGAAAGAGACGTGGGTGTCCCACAAAGCGCGAAGGCGAGCTATGGGAATGGGAGCGGACGTCCACCTGCGACCGCAGCATTTACATAACCGCAGCCGGCGGCATCGGTGGGTGCGAAGCCATGGCGGGCCTCGTGTGTCAGCAGACGAGCCGTGGTGAGTCACAGCGAGCAACGCCCGACCCGAGACGCAGGATGAAGGCAGCGAGGCGATACAGCACGAGTACTAAGCAGAGAGCCAGTCACGCATCCCATCTTTCATACTCGCGTTTCAAGCCACAGTGCCAGGCTTACCTGGCATAAACACATTGAGAAGCGTTTCGCTTTATTTGAAAGCATCTTCAGTGGTCAGGTCTTTTTGTTGTTTGAAAAAACAAAACACACGAAATGCCGAGACGAGAGTGCTTCCTTTCAACACAGAAACACGTGAATATATTTAGCGCTGTGTGCTGAAAAACCAACACACACATATGGAAGAACAAGAAGAATGAATTAAACAACAAAAAAAAACCTGACCTCCTAAGATGCTTTAGTATTAAGCGAAATGTGTCTTAGTAAGACCTACTGTCATTACAGTTGAAATAATTCACCTATACGACTTGTATACCTGCAGCTACGGAATAAAGAAGCCGGAAAACAAATAAGAGCCGGCCGCAGTGGTCGAGCGGTTCTAGGCGCTACAGTTTGGAACCGCGCGACCGCCACGATCGCAGGTTCGAATCCTGCCTCGGGCATGGATGTGTGTGATGTCCTTAGGTTAGTTAGGTTTAAGTAGGTTTAAGTAGTTCTAAATTCTAGGCGATTGATAACCTCAGATTTTAAGTCCCATAGTGCTCAGAGCCATTTGAACCATTTTTGAACCAAAACAAATAAAACAACATGTACTAAACCTTTGTATAATTTACGGTTGTAGTTGGTACCAGTTCGTGATTCCCACCAATTTGGTATCGCCAGTGTACGGTGTAAAACAGAACATTTTGAGCTTATGTTGTATGTGACAAACCATTGGAGGCCATATAACCGCAATTAACTAGTGCCTAAACTATAGATTATGACTTACTTTGAATAAAATGTGGAGTAGTAAATTTGCGATGGTTTATTGACAATGTAACATTTCTCCCCCTTTAATGTTCATCGCTAAGCATATCTGAAAAGGGCGGAAGATGGCTGGCTTATGAAACTTGTGTCAGAGAGGGACTCGAACACGTGACCTTGCCTTTTGTGGGAAGTTCCCTTGCTTACTGAGGTATCCAGGAGTGCTAATCCAGCACAGGAGAGCTTCTTGGAGATTTGGACTGCAGGAAAGAGTATAACATTCAACCAAAGGGGCTACGTCACATTAATTCTTTTCTCTTCTCCTATTCCAATCCTGTCTCATCCTTTCCCAAACTTTGAGTTATAAGTCTCTATTTCGCTGCACATGACTATCTTAATTTGAATATCACTGCAGAAGTTTTAGTATTAGATTGTGACGTGGACAATAAACACTGTAAGTTGGAATACTCAGTTATGGTTAACAAACATCCTGTCTGTTGTCCCATTTGTTACACGAACACCAATAACCGAAACTACACAATGGTTATGTATGTCGATTTGGCAACAACTCAGCTAGTAGTCCAAACTCCATATCAGAAGTATGAGCACTACTTGTCGCCAAGGAGATGGTCTCATATTGAGATGATATCTCTGACTCAATGCTCCAACGAAGTACACTGGAATATAAAAACAGCAGCATATTTTATTGTTGTGAGAAATGTTCCATGGTTTCAGGACAGTTGTCACTTACAGGTTGCTAATATCAAAAATATTATAACGATTTATGTTGACTCTGATACAGGTTACAGGCATCTATAATATAAAAGGCTAATCTGGGGCAAGGTCCACACAGTCCCACTTGCAGGTTAACTATCGAAAGGCTTCCAGGAACAACAAAAATTTTAATTTCATATAGTTATTGAGCGAATTTAAAAGTTTAGAATGATGTTACAACCTACTCTTAAAGAGATATGATCCTACTTCAAACGTTTAACACAATGGGTCAAGTGTTACAGTTAGAAACTATATATCTCGAGGCAGCGTAACTCAATGCGCACAAATTACCCAGACTTTATTCTTTGAACTCTCTAAGAATGAGAGCACTTTGGGACGTGTAACAAACTTTGCACATAATATCAAACCTTTAGAAAGTTTTTCTTTCGCTGACAACACCATAAAATGATGAAAGGAAAAGGTTTATCCCTTACATTTGCGCTGTTTATGCAGTAAACTTCAGCATCCTGCAGGGTGTTTTAATTTATTACTTCTCTAATCTTATTAATTTCATTCGCAACACATTTTCCGGCAGTATCACACATATACCACTGAATGTATCCACGAAATTATATCAATAAACCATCCGTAGATCAGCAGATGTGACGTCATAAACATTCAGAGGCCTGAAAAACTAGCTTTTGTTAAAACGGAGAGCAACCTTCACACTGCGCGACGGGAAGATGAAACGTATATTTAACAACTTTCAGAAATAATAAAGTGTTATTTTGTAATAGCACCGATGTTTTGATTCGGTGGGTGAACGAAGTTTGAACAGACCTACCGGAAAACAGGGGAAAGAAGCAGTATAATCGTATTTACGAGGATTCATTTGGAATGAACAGGTAACTTCAGAACAGACAACATGATAAATATCAGTTTTTTTTTGCATGTATAGTGCAGTGAATGATGTCGCAGGACGTTTGACTGGAAGTTTTGTCATGAAGCCTGCTTAAACAGAAATACTGGGCCGATAATCAATATAATAAACCACCGCGAGACGATTGTTGCAAAAAAATTTAAAAGTACAATGTTTTTAGTGATTATTCCGCACTCATCCACTGGCGATTTCATCTGAGAATCAATACCTACGAAAAATATGCTAGTCCGAAGAAGTCCATCTGTTGAACCAGTCAATCTGTAATTTACTATGACGGTATTATGAAAGATAAATACCATGAATTCAGAGTGAAACGCTTGCATCGTCTACTGAAGACGGATCCTGATGGCAGAACGAAATTACGTGCTTGATTTTATATCCAGTTTGCTGTTTTCTATTGTGCCAGATGTCGCCAACGAAGATATCGACACACATAATTGGTGATCTCTCAGGTCAACCAGACGTGACTAATTAGTGACGTTCTTTCAAGTATTCAGCCGAGTTATTGACCCATTTTTAAACGTTATAAACATTGAACATTTTCAAATGTTTCAGGGCGAAGGCACAGGGTACAACAGAACTTTTATAAAATACCTTCTAGATTTTGGTAGCATTATTTGTGGAGCAGTCCGAACCTCGTAGCTCGAGATGGGACTATCCACCATGAGGGTATCACGCTACCAACAGGCGCCTATCAAGTTTGTGTCCAGAGGCTGGTGAACTATCACTAAGAACATGGCTGGACAGGCTGTGAAAATATTAACATTGCTTCAGCCATTCGGGTTTGGTGTGGGGGTCCGTGTAAACTTGGAGCAGATGTTGAGGAATTGGCCACTTGCGACCAAGCCATTAGCGATACGCTCTAAATAAGGTCCCATGGATCTGGACGTGTGACAACTCAGGTTAAGGAGAGAGGGATGGAACAGACTGCCTTCTTGGCGTTCCACAGACTCAAAGTGATTTTAAGCTTCCCTCAGCGCAAGAAATCTTGTATTCCAGAGCATTTTTTAATGTTTGCGGTCTTCAGTTTTATGACTGCATCAAGATTATATCTTCATATGCAGGCTGATTCCATGACGATGCTAGCAAACTTTTAGGCATGATGTAGAATGATGTAAGATGATGTACTGAAGGAATGTTCATAGCCCTTGCGGTACGCCTTTTAGAACCTATATTTACTAGGCATTTTTCCTTGTTTTGGGTCATACTATCTCCTTCAAAAATATGGAAACCAAAGAAACTACAGAAGAAGAAATGTGTTCCACAGGATCGAAGATAAACAAGTGCTCATAGTTCTTAAGAATAAGCATTTTAGAGCTCATGTTTACTTGACTTTTTTTTCCTTTTTTTTTTCCACGCTACCACCTCTGAAAGTTCCCAACCCTAGAGTCAGTATCAGCAGTATCGGTACATGTATTCCACTGTCAGAAGTATCAGAACCGTTTTCGCTTATAACTTTCGACTCGGTAGTTTCCGGACCGGGGTTCTTTACCTCAATTTGATATATTGCCCCATCATTCGTGAAAGTTTTTAACATCATGACGGAATCACTCTATATGCTAGTGGATCTGAGCAGGAAAATACAGGCGGTTGTTCAGCTTTCCTCCCTGATAAGATCTTCAGAGTTCGCCTCCCAGAACGACTAACAAACTATGATGGCTGTGTATCCGAAGTCCTGAAGACAATGATGCAGATATAGCGCCGTAGCAATAGAAAGTTTCTTATGTGCTCTAACATTTTTGGTTCCCCGGGAATTTGTGCAACAAATTTATCACATAGAAGAAAAATAATTCAAATTGTCCACATACAAGACCAAGATGTGGTATTCTGCTGGGTGCTGAGTCACGTTTGGTTATGGGGAGATGATGAAGCCGACAAAGCAGCCAATGAATTGGGTAGAGGAGGCACTGTGATTCGTGTGCCATCTACTTGAACACTCATTGTCAGACAAAACGATAATAGGTCGGCGGGAAGATGAGTGGCTGGAGGTGATATACTGCAGTTAGTCAAATCGACCACCCAAGCACGGAGAGTCTCATATCAGGTGCACGATGGGAACGACGTCACGAGGTTAAGAATAGGACACTGTTAATTAACACATTCCTCTGGCTTTTGAAATAGCATTTTCTGCGCAACATATTTTAACTATGTGTATGTTGGGAATAGAAGTCCTTGGGACATTTATACACTCCTGGAAATGGAAAAAAGAACACATTGACACAGGTGTGTCAGACCCACCATACTTGCTCCGGACACTGCGAGAGGGCTGTACAAGCAATGATCACACGCACAGCACAGCGGACACACCAGGAACCCCGGTGTTGGCCGTCGAATGGCGCTAGCTGCGCAGCATTTGTGCACCGCCGCCGTCAGTGTCAGCCAGTTTGCCGTGGCATACGGAGCTCCATCGCAGTCTTTAACACTGGTAGCATGCCGCGACAGCGTGGACGTGAACCGTATGTGCAGTTGACGGACTTTGAGCGAGGGCGTATAGTGGGCATGCGGGAGGCCGGGTGGACGTACCGCCGAATTGCTCAACACGTGGGGCGTGAGGTCTCCACAGTACATCGATGTTGTCGCCAGTGGTCGGCGGAAGGTGCACGTGCCCGTCGACCTGGGACCGGACCGCAGCGACGCACGGATGCACGCCAAGACCGTAGGATCCTACGCAGTGCCGTAGGGGACCGCACCGCCACTTCCCAGCAAATTGGGGACACTGTTGCTCCTGGGGTATCGGCGAGGACCATTCGCAACCGTCTCCATGAAGCTGGGCTACGGTCCCGCACACCGTTAGGCCGTCTTCCGCTCACGCCCCAACATCGTGCAGCCCGCCTCCAGTGGTGTCGCGACAGGCGTGAATGGAGGGACGAATGGAGACGTGTCGTCTTCAGCGATGAGAGTCGCTTCTGCCTTGGTGCCAATGATGGTCGTATGCGTGTTTGGCGCCGTGCAGGTGAGCGCCACAATCAGGACTGCATACGACCGAGGCACACAGGGCCAACACCCGGCATCATGGTGTGGGGAGCGATCTCCTACACTGGCCGTACACCACTGGTGATCGTCGAGGGGACACTGAATAGTGCACCGGTACATCCAAACCGTCATCAAACCGTCATCGAACCCATCGTTCTACCATTCCTAGACCGGCAAGGGAACTTCTGTTCCAACAGGACAATGCACGTCCGCATGTATCCCGTGCCACCCAACGTGCTCTAGAAGGTGTAAGTCAACTACCCTGGCCAGCAAGATCTCCGGATCTGTCCCCCATTGAGCATGTTTGGGACTGGATGAAGCGTCGTCTCACGCGGTCTGCACGTCCAGCACGAACGCTGGTCCAACTGAGGCGCCAGGTGGAAATGGCATGGCAAGCCGTTCCACAGGACTACATCCAGCATCTCTACGATCGTCTCCATGGGAGAATAGCAGCCTGCATTGCTGCGAAAGGTGGATATACACTGTACTAGTGCCGACATTGTGCATGCTCTGTTGCCTGTGTCTATGTGCCTGTGGTTCTGTCAGTGTGATCATGTGATGTATCTGACCCCAGGAATGTGTCAATAAAGTTTCCCGTTCCTGGGACAATGAATTCACGGTGTTCTTATTTCAATTTCCAGGAGTGTATCTCTGATTAATAATACCGTTTGTAAGACATAACAAGTTGCAAACTCTTGTGTTGTACGTATATTGTGTGACTGTTAAATAAAGCGTCGTGCTACACTGCAAATTGCTGCTTGTTACTGTGATTCACGACACAAGAATTGGTGCCGCAAACAGGGAGATTTCCACGACTGCTGCTGTGACAACCCGTACTTCGCGCGGCAATTCCTCAAGGAGCCGACTGCAGTGACTTGTCACGCCGTGCAACAAACTCTCCGACGGCAACCGCCTGTATACACAGTTAAGTTCAACTGAGTTATCACGCCACATATTTTATAGTGTCATTTTTAAAGGCAACTGATTACATTATTGCCCCTCTATACTGCTATTGTAGCTATTCGATTGGAGCTTTAACGAATTGTCAAGTCTTACGCTACGCTTGTAGATTTTTTATCACTGGTGCTGCCATCTGTTAATTGTTTACGAACTACGTGCTATTTTGATCCGCTTAGACGATTGCAATCACTTCACGATGTCTGACACGGAAAACGCTGATAGCAACCATCAGTACAGGTGAGAGCAATAGCTAATATTACACTATTTTGAACGAGGTACACCACCTTAATGACACAACTATCATTGAAGATTATGAATATTCCAAAGATCGACTGCTGAAATTATTGTGTACACTAACAGATCTTGATAACAAAATACACGATCTTCTCGATGACGCTGATTATGCTGCTGATGTGCTCAAATGTGACGAATTCATACATACAGCCAAGCGCGCTATTCCATGATAGATAATCTGCTCCGACCGTCACTTCAGTTGTTCCATCACCTAATATCAGATTGCCTACTACGAAACTTGAGACGTTTTCGGGAAATGATGAGAACGGCTCGTTTTTGGGAAGAATTTCAGCAATCGACTGATCAAGATCTCACGATATCCACCATTCCTAAACAGATTTTTCTGCGTGGCTGCTTAGAAGGGGAACCAAAGTATTTAGTTGATGGCATTGCTGTGTCTCTGGCACATATGAAGAAACCAAGAGAACTCTCACAGCACATTATGGCGATAAAAACAGAATTACACAAGCTCACCTGGATTATTTAGTATCTACTAATCCATTCAATTTCCGAATCTAGAATCCCTTAATTCTACATTTATCGAGTGCAACGGCCGCATCCAAGATTCGTGCCCGCTCGGTGAAGGCGCAAATGCTAATGACTGCGTGCTAGCACCAAATATTCACAAAACTTTTATTGATGATTTCTGTCGACGTTGCTTTTTGGCTTATCCATATCAAGAAAGCTGGTCTTTCAGATGGGGACATACTTCAGTTCATGGGATTTATAGGAACGGAAATAGCCGCGATGCTTGCTTCGCAGAGGCTCCGCTGTGAAAGTAAACCGTTGACTTACACTCCCTCAGCTGTTGCCCTTTACGTCCGCAGTAATCAGACACAAATATTAACCTAAGGCAATGAAAACTAAAGTTCATTTTGCGTCTTTTGGAAAGAACGTGGCCATGGGTCCAAGAATGTAATACGGTACTAACCAATGTTTTCTATCCCTAAACAGAGGACGTAAAATGTCAGATTCCTGGAAGATGGGTAGGGTATTTTGTGCTAACTGTAAAAAACAACATCACAAGTCGATATGGATCGAAAGTATGACGTGTAAGAGAGCAGCACAGAGCAACATCACTTCTGTTAGTAAAATAGACCCAACATCATTTCATATGCTTACATAAGGGCAACCCTCAGCTTGGTTGGAGACCAATTCAGCATCTTAGTCCGACAGGGTAACAGCGTAATGTGCATTTAAAATGTTTTGTAGTTTCACCCTACAACCTGAAGGGTGGCAGTAGACTACAATGAGCTCTGAGCCGATGGCTCGGCCCCCATTTTTGGTTTGAATATGTAACCTTCCATATAACAGGTAATGCGTCATTAAGAAGTTTTTTCCAAACAACTGGAGGATTTTAATACATACATACCACATATTTGTGTCGACGCAGATAGACATACTGAAGAAATCTGGTAATGTGCGGAACCGTCGCACGATTTTCACTTGTGACGCCAGACATTGATCGGTCCGCGAGTTGTGCATGTTGGCATTCAGTAAAGGTGCTGTTGGACATCGTGTTGACCGCCCTAAATCCGACATCATCACCATCATCATTATCACCACCATCATTTACTACGTCATGTTTTCTTGACCAAACCATGTCGACTTATTCATGTGCTGCCCATTGCGTTGCTATGCTTACTCGTTACTAGACCCCAACCGTACTGTGCAGCATTGGTAGTACCGGCGACAAAATGCTTCTCTCTGAGCTCAAAAAAGACGAATATGCTCCTGTTTAAAAGATTCTGACTCAAAACTGGGTTACCAACTCCATCGTTCTACCTTCCTCAGTACCTTTAAAAATCTTCCCAAAAATTTAGCGTCCGAACGTAATCGCTCTGTTTTTATCACGCATATCTCCTCTCACTCCCACAAGCTCCCCTAATTGTAACTCTCTCACCCCCTTTAGCCCATCGCTGTAGGTAGCTCATACCATCCACTACCACTTGCTCTTTCTCACTCACTCATTCAGCCCATCTCATTGCCATTATCTCTTTGCGTCTCCCTAACTGTCGCTGTCTCCTATCTGACAGCCAGTCGCCTTCTTTCCCTCTTACTACTACTGTCTTCTCTCACTGACACTCTCTCCCTCTTGCTCTCTCTTACTGCTACACTACTGGCCATTAAAATTGCTACACCAAGAAGAAATGCAGATGATAAACGGGTATTCATTGGACGAATATATTATACTAGAACTGACATGTGATTACATTTTTCACGCAATTTGGGTGCATAGATCCTGAGAAATCAGTACCCAGAACAACCACCTCTGGCCTGGGCATTGAGTCAAACAGAGCTTGGATGGCGTATACAGGTACAGTAGCCCATGCAGCTTCAACACGATACCACAGTTCATCAAGAGTAGTAACTGGCGTATTGTGACGATCCAGTTGCTGGCCACTATTGACCAGACGTTTTAAATTGGTGAGAGATGTGGAGAATGTGCAGGCCAGGGCAGCAGTCGAACATTTTCTGTATCCAGAAAGGCCCGTACAGGACCTGCAACATGTGGTTGTGCATTATCCTGCTGAAATGTAGGGTTTCGCAGGGATCGAATGAAGGGTAGAGCCACGGGTCGTAACACATCTGAAATGTAACGTCCACTGTTCAGAGTGCATTCAATGCGAACAAGAGGTGACTGAGACGTGTAACCAATGGCACCCCATACCATCACGCCGGGCGATACGCCAGTATGCCGATGACGAATACACGCTTCCAATGTGTGTTCACAGCGAAGTCGCCAAACACGGATGCGACCATCACGATGCTGTAAACAGAACCTGGATTCATCCGAAAAAATGACGTTTTGCCATTCGTGCACCCAGGTTCGTCGTTGAGTACACCATCGCAGCTGTGATGCAGCGTCAAGGGTAACCGCAGCCATGGTCTCCGAGCTGATAGTCCTTGCTGCTGCAAATGTCGTCCAACTGTTCGTGCAGATAGTTGTTGTCTTGCAAACGTCCCCATCTGTTGACTCAGGGATCGAGACGTGGCTGCACGATCCGTTACAGCCATGCGGATAAGATGCCTGTCATCTCGACTGCTACTGATACGAGGCCGTTGGAATCGAGCACGGCGTTCAGTATTACCCTCCTGAACCCACCAATTCCATATTATGCTAACAGTCATTGGATCTCGACCAACGCGAGCAGCAATGTCGCGATACGATAAACCGCAATCGCGATAGGCTACAATCCGAACTTTATCGAAGTCGGAAACGTGATGGTAGGCATATCTCCTCCTTACACGAGGCATCACAACAACGTTTCACCAGGCAACGCCGGTCAACTGCTGTTCGTGTATGAGAAATCGGTTGGAAACTTTCCTCGTGTCAGCACGTTGTAGGTGTCGCCACCAGCGCCAAACTCGTGTGAATGTCCTGAAAACCTAATAATTTGCATATCACAGCATCTTCTTCCTGTCGGTTAAATTTCGCGTCTGTAACACGCCATCTTCGTGGTGTAGCAATTTTAATGGCCAGCATTGTAATATTTCATTCATTCCTTTCCGCTGCTGCTGGCTCTTTTCACTGTCACTACCTCTCTCTGTTCCTCGTTGTTATTGTCATTGACGGTGTCTCTCATTATCGGTGGCTCTCACCCCCTTCCACTAACACCGTCTCTTTATTCCTCTTTTCCTAACACTGTTCTGTAACTGTCAACTACGTTCCACTGCGGCTGTATTCCTCTCTCTGTTTCACACTGCCATTGTCTCCTTCGCTGTTTCTGTACCATAACCACTGTCAACTATCTTCTAGTAATAATTACTTTTCTGTATCTTTCCCACTGTCACCGTCTCCTCTCTCAACATAAAAAAGGGCAAACATGTTCTCATGCCAGAATTACTGGGAAAATTTTTTGAAGGTGGTGAGGAAGGTAGAATGAGGCAGCTGGTATCCCAGTTTTCACTCAAGAGTCTTTTAGACGGGAGTATTTTCACCTTTTTGTGTACAGAAGAAATGTTTCCCCTCAGGTTCCCTTCTTTCCTAGCTACACCGTAGTGTGTCATTCATATGAAAAGACCTTATGGGTCAGAAAAATTTTGATAGTTTACTTAGGTAAAATTGAAATAACGCAAAGCTAATTTTACACCACAGACCGGATTTCACGTGCATAAAAATTTTTCATATGCTTCAGTGCTATAACATGGGGTTCCAGGTACCTTTCTGATAACAACGGAGACTCTTTACGGCATATATCTCCATGCTACGTCACTTTATAAACTACGTTATTGCCTCACACCGGATTTTCCGAGCGTATTTTACGTGCACAAGTCAGGTAAATTTTAATGTCTGTATGTCGGAAACGGATAAATATATCAAGAAAATTATCCAGGTTCTTTGCGAGCTTCGTCTTAGGAGTATATCATAAAAATTTCAGCCATAGCCGTTTTGGAATCTACGTCTCGTTTCTGGTACGAAAAATGGTAATAAAACGTTTTTATCGTAAGTAACCACCCGTGATCTTACAAATGTTTTTGAAAACGGGAAGATCACACTTCTAGACAAATACTCAAAGATTATACTGTTAAAATTTGACTGATTTTCTGTGGTTATTGGAGGTCGGGATCTTATCAGTATCTAGTACACATTTCAGACGTTTGGTCTGATTAGCCGCTTGGTATCCGCGGCTCTGTTTTGATAAGAAAAGAATATTAAAGAAACACTTTTTTGGAGGTTTTGAAAGGGACCGCCGATGAATTGACGGAACCTCCATAAACCCCTTAAGGACCACCGTAGACAACATCAAATGGATAAGGAAATAAGGAATCAACCGATTTGCACCATTTGCCTAAGCAGGAGAAAGTGTGTAATATTCATACTTTGCCTCTGTGCTATTGGGTAGTGACGTTAAGACTGTCTTTCTGTTAGACATGAAAATGGTCCCTAGGCTAAAGGTTAGCCAGAACACTTGGCCTACCTTTCTGTCACTAACAGAAACCGAAGTATGAGCCTCGGAAGAATACCTGTTTTTATTTGCGTTCCGTTTTGGACCACATTAAGTAGTGCATGCTGTCGCAAGCGTACCGATTACGCCGGTATTTACGGACGAGTTCGATTCTTGGAGCCCGTTACGCCTTTTCGTGCTCATTTGTTTTTCAGAATTCCCACTATTATTCCGTGAATCGCACATTATCTTAGCATTGACCGCATTTGGTGGATGAGATATGCTCCGAGATCTTAAAAAACTCTGCTCTGGATCCGAAGCTCTGCTAAAAATTGGGACCTCACCGTCCCTTTTTATTGAGTTTCCCGACATCTTTATTTCTTAGCATCTCAGAAACTGTCCCAGGAACTAGTTGTTTGCACCACGACACTAGCCTAATCGTATTTCGTTCCGTGATTACATTCAAGGCAGGGCTTGAAGACAGTTTATTTGCTTGGTTGTTTTAATCGTGTGTGACTTTTGTCCCTCGCACTCGTTCGTGAAGCATGTCAGCCAGAGAGAGTGCTTGGATTAGTTTCGTCTTTGTTGCCTAACTGCTTAACTGCTGAGAGGGGAAGCCGCCTGCTTGCGTAGCGACCATGTAGTGAAAGCAGCAGATTCCAGTACCCAAGCTGGTTGTCGTCTACTCAAATATTGCTGAGAAGGGAGAAAGTTTCCGACACCGAAAGTTGCTTGTCCATATCTCATGTGCTCTCTCATTCACTCGCAGCTCGCCCTCCGCAGATCCCTTGACGGAGTCGTTAAGGGTGGTGGATGATAAATGATATTGAAACTCTTTATCCGTTTAAATTTAAATTCAAAAGAACTAAATTACTACATTAATAGAATTATTAAGGGAAACAAAATTCGATTCAAAAAATTGCTTCCATTTTCAATGATTGTGGGATTTATATCTTCTTGACTGTGACGTGTGTGTGTGTGTGTGTGTGTGTGTGTGTGTGTGCATGTACGTGCATGTTTTCTACGTTTCCTCGACAATTGCCCTTAATAACCACAGCGAAATCGCTAAAAGAGGAGAAGTACGTGGGCGTGCTGAAAAGTAATGCTTCCGAATTTTTTATGTAAAAACTCTTAAAGCTTTTTAAATAAAATAAACGCTATTAACGTGGTTGAGAAACACATCACATAATTTACTATCTGATGTTTTCTGCATGGTCGTAACTGCACCACTAAGTAGATTAAGCCTACAATATAGACTAACTGTTTTGTGGTCACGTGCTCACACTTCAAAACCTGATGGTTGTATAATTCATAGTTGAATCTCCTTGTCCAGACACCATTTCCTTCCACTGGTCCAAGAATTTCTCTCAAGATCTTTCTTTCAAATATGCCCAGTTGCTTTGGTCAAGTTTTCTTGATATCCATGTTTCAGCACCGTGCGTTTTCACCGGCCTTACTAAAACTTTATAGATCATAGCTTTAATTTTCCTGAACAGCAGCTTGGATTTCAGATGTTTTCTGAGGCCACGGCAGCACTTGTCAGTGAACAATGTTCGTTTTTGGATTTCAGAGCTGACATTTTTCTTCCGGTTTACCTCTGATCCAAGGTAAGGGAAATTACACACGACATCAAACTTACGTGAACCAATTCCTATTAGTGGAGGCCCATTTGGATGATATTTCTTTGTAAGTGGCATATACTTAACTTCCCCTTCATTTGCTGTAGATTCATCTTTCTGACAGTTCTTTCCACACTTTAAAGGCGTCTTTCATTGCTCTTGGTGTTATTGCAGTTATGTCAGTATCATCTGCATATGCCAGCACCTGAACTGATTTGTACAGGATAGTCTCCCTTGTATTGATGCTCGCATCTCCTGTAACCTTTTCCAACGCTATATTAAAGAGAAGGCAGGATAATGCATCTCCCTGTCTTACTCCATATTTGTGGTCATAGCATTTGGTAACATATTCTGAATTTTGACTACGTAAGGGCAAAAGGTGGGAATGGACAGAACATTAACAGAGAGCAAACGACAGAATGATTAAGAAGATATGCAGTGCAGTGCCTGAAGGAACCAGGAGAGTTGGAGGACGAAAGCTAAGTTTTGAGGAAGATATCAGAGAGAGCATAAGGAAAATTGGAATTCAGAATTGGAGTTCGGCACTAAACACGGAGTACTCTTCTACACTACGCCAAAGGTTCACAAAGGGCAGTGGCGCCAATGATTACCATGATAAGTATTATTAACATTCTACATCTTTATTCTTCCTGTCTACGTATTTATTTGCTTACATAGTCACCGTGATGACGTACACTTTTCTTCCAACAAGAGACCAGTGTGTGGATACTGCCACAGTAGAATGTCAGACTTCGTTGACGGAGCCACAACCTCATCTTTGCTTGCCCACTATATCACTATCAATGTGAAGCCCTCGAAGAAGTTCCTCAAGTTTGGGGCCGAGATTGTTCAGAGGTCGATCGACGACAGATTACACAAGACGTCGGGTTGTTGCAGATTTCGCAGCGCTCTTCTGTGGTCTGGAATTGTCCTGCTAAGGGGTGAAATGCTCCATGTGTGGACGAAGTCTCTGAACTCTAAATTCGATGTCAGCTCTCTGGTTCTCAAACACCGACATAGTTACGTGAACACCGCCATGTTACACGGTACAACTCGGGGCCCTCTAGCGGCTGAAGGCTGAGGGCCGCAACTATGCACAGACTAAAGATGTAGAATCTTGATGATGTATGTTTTATTTAAAAACCCTTAAGAATTTTCACATGAAAAATTCGGAAGCGTTATTTTTCAGCACGTCTTGGTAATAATATGAAAAAATTTAATTGCGGAACAAGCAAATTAGATTTGCAAAAAAAAAGAAAGAATACGAATTGCACTCATGTGATTATGATTGATTCTCACTTAATCTAAGAGCAGCAGCCAGCCATTTTTAAGGCACTTGTGCTAACCACTATGTAAATGCGATAAATCTTGCGGGTAATCACTCCCTGGGGACGGAGGGGCGAGGGGAGTGGGGAGAGGGGAGGGTGAGAGGGAGGATAGCTTGAAAGGGGAGGAGGGAGTAAAATATTTCGTAAGCGAGAAAAACAAAAATTTTTCAATCATTGTGTAGTCACGAATTTGAATTGTTTTTTGAATGTAGCCTCTACTATCACTGCTTCGTTAGACTGTATTAGATTACGAGTATTAGCAATTTAATACCGAGAGTTGGATTACGTCCTCCACATCTCTGCATGCATTGCAGAATTCAGCGATGCGAATATTTACTTGTTCTTCCTGTTTTCTATCTATCTTCCCTCAGATACTCTTGTCAGTATTTTCTTATCTCTTGACCAGGAACTACTTTGACCTTTCTACTATCCCTTTGCATTGTTACTGTGTACCCCACCTCCATTACATAGTCGTAAATTGACAAGCCAAAACATTATGACCTGCATAACAGAGTGTTGGTTCACCTTTGAAACGCACTACAACAGCGATTCAATAAGTCCTTGATATTTATACGTGTTGTTCTTTCGCACATGTCTGATAGGATAGACACCATCTGTTTTGATCCCTTAGCTACGTATATGCATGGCGAAATTGAAATTCCGACATTAACCTCAAAGAGGCATTGAAATAAATTCAGTAGCGGCAAGTGAAAATTTCTACCGGACCACGACTCGAAGCCGGATTTCCCGCTGTAGTGGACTGTCGGCTTAATCGTTCGGCTATCCGAGCACGCTTCACGTCCATCCCAAATTCCCAACTTGTCGCTCACCATATACATAGCTTCCCCGTTCATTACTCTCGTTGCTTATTGCCTCATGCGATTCCCGCACGAGGTCGGACGAAGAATGCATCCGCACCGAACGATCTTTAATTGCCATCAAGGCGCATATACATACATCAAAAAAAGTTTTGCATCACCTCGGTTCCTTGAGTTCTAGAACCTGTACAGAGAATTGGAATAGAGATAAACATAAACTCCATTCCCTTTTTACTGCTCATGAAAACCACACGTTGCGTGTTGTACCACCATACAGCGAGACCTACAGAGGTGGTGGTCCAGATGGTTGTACACACCGGTACCTCTAATAACCAGTAGCAGGTCCTCTCGCATTAATGCGTGCCAGTATTCGTCGTGGGATACTATCCACAAGAATGCCTCGCCAATATGCTGCCGATATGGTTGCACTATAGGTCGGAGGATGACATTCGCGTATTGTACAGCCGTTACGGCGCCTTCCATGACCACCAGCGGCGTACGTTGGCCCCACATAATGACACCCAAAACAGCAAGGAACCTCCACCTTGGTGCACTCGCTGGACAGTGTGTCTAAGGCGTTCATCCTGACTGGGTTGCCTCCAAACACGCCTCCGACGATTGTCTAGTTGAAGGAATATGCGACACTCATTGGTGAAAAGAACATGATGCCAATCCTAAGAGGTCAATTCGGCATGTTGTTGGGCCCATCTGTATCGCGCTGCATGGTGTCGTGGTTGCAAAAATGGACCTCGCCATGGACGTCGGGAGTGAAGTTGCGCATCATGTAGCCTATTGTGCACAGTTTGAGTTGTAACACGAGGTCCTATGGCTGCACGAAAAGCATTATTCAACATGGTGGCGTTGCTGTCAGGGTTCTTCCGAGCCATAATCCGTAGGTAGCGGTCATCCAATGCAGTAGAAGCCCTTGGGCGGCCTGAGCGAGACATGTCATCGACAGTTCCTGTCTGTCTGTATCTCCTCCATGTCGCGTGTATCTCCTTCCTGGTGGAATGACTGGAAATGATCGGCTGTCGGACCCCCTCCGTCTAATGGGCGCTGCTCATGCTTGGTTGTTTACATCTTTGGGAGGGTTTAGTGACATCTCTGAACAGTTCTAATGGCTCTGAACACTATGGGACTTAACATCTGAGGTCATCAATCCCCTAGAACGCAGAACTACTTAAACCTAACTAACCACAGAAAATGTCTCTTTGGAACTGCGCGAGAAACGCAGAAATAAAGTCGATCGCCCATCTGTACCTGGTAGTCAGTGAGTGACTTAGGCTGGATTACGTAACAAGTGAAGAAAGGTATGGACACTCTTCATCGCCCAAATGCGATCAGTCTCAAGGCTAGAGGCGACGCCACGTGGTGTTAGCAGACTCACGATTCGCCTTCACTCCTTCAGTTACGCCGTTACCACTTTTTTACTTCTCAGATTCCCCATAAGGGAATTAGCTAGAACGGGTAAAATTTCGCTAACTGCGAATTCCATGACATCAGCTATATCAGGTATAGATCCACTACCCAATAGTGGCATATGAAAATTTGTACCAGACCGGGACTCGAATGGAGATTTCTCGCTTATCGTGAGCGGCCGCCTTAACCACGTCGGCTATCCGTGCACGCTACGGGAAACGAAATTAATTCTCTGCCTGCGAATTCTTTGTCATCACCTACATTAGGTATAGATCTACACAGTAGTGAAATATGAAAATTTGTGCCAGACTCGAATCCGAATTTCGAGCTTACCAAGCTATTTCCCGAGTGCCACCCTTTTCAATAGTGCATATTTCTACTTCCTCTGGCACGTGAAGAACTTTTTTTTATCGAATACAGTTATGTCTATGCAGACTTTCCTCGTACCAGGACTCCTACGGCGTGCGACGTTTGTCGTCTAATGATGAGGGGTCACACTGGAACATGGTGGAGAGCCGACATCTTGAGATCCCATGGCCCATGGTGTGGCGTTCTGTTCGCCCACTCCTCCTCGCCACGGAGGCTGGCGTGGCTTGGTATCAGCTTGTCAATGAGAAACACGTGACGCCATTAATATGGCAGATTCTCTGATTTGCCCTCGGTTTCACGTTCTTGACACGGATGAACATATCCTGGTGTGCAGACCTTCTGCAGAGGAGTGGCTGTTGATACGGAATATACATGGTTTTCTTCTTTGTGCTGCTCCACACGCTATTGTGCCGCATTTGCCTCTGTTCCTGGATGACAGATTTTCCCCACGCACAAAGACGAACGCAGTGAAGTGGATCAAAGGACTCTCAGTTCATTTTTTGTTTCAAGATGGCAGCAAGAGCTTCCTTGATTTTTGTGCGTTTCTCCAATATCGCCATACCTCTTTCATGCGCCATTCCTGATATCGTCAATATCATGCCAAATGTTTTGGTAGTGTTAACGTGAATCCTCCCCCCCCCCCCCCAGGTGGGAATGTGCTATCAGCAGGACGAATGTCATTCGCATCCTGCATCGACAGAATTTCCATCCCTAACATTTTTCACTGTATCAGGCATTCGACCACCGCGATTTCTAATGTCGAACAGAATTTTGTCGGTTTGCCCTTCAGCAACTGAGAGAGGCCCCTACGTTTTACCAAAGTGTGGTCTTCACCGATGAAACATAGTTTACTAACCACGCTAATGTAAATTTGCTTAACATGCACTACTGGGCAGCCGAAAAGCCACACTGGCTTCGTCAGGAACAACACAACGGCCATGGGGCGTAAACATATGGTGCGGCATCACAGGAAATTAGATTGTGGGACCTTACTTCATTTCAGGCATTGTAAATGGACATTCGTACGCACTCCTTCTGAAGAACATTCTGCTGGTTCTTCTAGAAGAGGAACCACTGGATGTTCGACAGTGTATGTGGCTGCAACACGACGGTTGTCCAGCTCACCCGTCCCGTGTTGGAACTCAAATACTGAATTAGAACTTTCCTGGACGTTGAATGCGACGAAATTCTGTTTTCAAATGGCCTGCGAGGTCCCCCGATTCGATTCCTCTCAATTTCTTTCTTTGGGAAGCACTCAAAGATGTAATCTACGACGAAGCCACAACTACGCCAGACGATATGTGCCGACAAATCGCCAGTGCATGCTCTGCCATATCATCCACTGTAATTACATCTGTTCATTGTTTCGAACGGCTATTGCAAAAGTGCCTTTCAGTTCATGGTCAACAGTCTGGAAACATGCTTAAGTAAAGAATAAAGTTTCTTTTTTTTGTTTACTTCATTTACGTGTGTACGAAATTGTATTGCAATGTCAAATAAGCCAACAGCATGTATTGCACGTGGCTGGCAACACTGTCATTATGCGCTCACATTCAGTAAAAAAAATATTTATTTTGCGGTGTACAGGTGGTCGCCAAAGTATTTTTAATAAAACGTTTAGTTCAACGAATGTATCCCATATGATATAATTTATAGCAGTGTTGGAAGAGACAGTTGTTCAGCAGCATATATTTTACCTCTAAGAAGCACAGAGCCACGTGCAGGGCAAGATAGGTCAAATGTTTCTTCTAACATTTACATATTTAATACAGTAGTTGCTTTTTGCAGTGTATAGGACCTCTTTATTTTTGAATAATGAGCAGTTGATTTCCCTGTTTCAGCTCACATAAATGTGGGAGAATACACAATTGTGAAAAAGTTTTCCCAAGCCTTTTTTTCTGTTTCGCTACATTCTAGCCTATGTCGTGTTTTGTACGTTCAAAGGGAAATAAGGCTTTATTCTCGTAGTGCAGGCCTACCTTAATGTATACAACAATGCAGCCTGGTCCGAGATGCCGGCTTGGCAGTGTTTGCACCGCAAATGCCGTTTCCGGCCACTGTGCTCTCCAATTCTGAAACATTTCTTGAATTTTTTTACGACAGGTTTCAACGTCAACGTTAACAAACGCTATATGACTGTAATTGGGAAGAACTACGCAGTCATAAAAAGTTTGCGGTTCCATTTAAGAAAAACGTAGTTATTTCAATATCTCAAATGATGCCAGCGCTAAAAACATTAACCATTCGTGCCTCCCGACGATCTAACATTTGTCGAAAACTCTGTTTCGATACATGTATTCGTTCACGAAATCAAACGGGTGTTACGTCTTATGTGACTCGCCGTATGGAATTGTAATTAAATCCAACTGTACCAATAGCTTGTAGCTAGTAACTGAGCTAATAATTGTTTAAATATTGAGGGAGTAATAGTCACTTTGTGTAAGTTCCGTTAATGAACTGTGCTACACCACCAAAAAGGAAAGTGGTTAAGGCGGAAAGTGATTAAGGCGACCGCCTGCGATAAGCAGTCCCGGTCTGTACCAAATGTTCATGTATCGCTATTGGATAGTAGATCTATAACCTTTTATTTGTTTTATTTTGAGCCATCTATCTTCTGACAGGTTTGATGCTGCCCGCCACGAATTCCTCTCCTGTGCCAACCTCTTAATCTCAGAGAAGCACTTGAAAGCTATGTCCTCAATTATTTGCTGGATGTATTACAACCTCTATCTTCCTCTACAGTTTTTTTGCCCTCTACAGCTCCCTCTAGTACCATGGAAGTCATTCCCTGATGTCTAAACAGATGTCGTATCATCTTGTCCCTTCTCCTCGTCAGTGTTTTCCACATACACCCTTCCTCTCCGATTCTGCGCAGAATCTCCTCTTCCTTACGTTATCAATTCACCTAATTTTCAACATTCGTCTGTAGCATCACATCTCAAATGCTTCCATTCTCCTATTTGCGGTTTTCCCACAGTCCACGTTTCACTACCATACAACGCTGTGCTCCAAATGTACACTCTCAGAACTTCCTTCCTCAAATTAAGGCCTATGTTTGATACCAGACTTTTATGGCCTATGTTTGATACTAGTAGACTTCTCTTGACCAGAAATGCCCTCTTTCCCAGTGCTAGTGTGCTTTTGATGTTCTCCTAGTTCCGTACGTCATTGCTTATTTTGATGCGTAGGTGGTAAAATTCCTTTTCATCTACTTCGTGACCATCAATCCGGCTGTAAAGTTTCTCGCTGTTCTCGTTTCTGCTACTTCTCATTACTTTCGTCTTTCTTCGATTTACTCTCAATCCGTATTCTATACTCAATAAACTGTTCATGACTTTCAGCAGATCATGCAATTCTTCTTCACTTTCACTCAGGATAGCACTGTCGTCAGCGAATGGTATCATTGATATCCATTAACCTTGAATTTTAATTCCACCCCTGAATCTTTCTTTTACTTTCATCCTCGATGTACAGTATGGGTGAAAGAATACATCCTTGTCTTACGCCCTTTTTAATCCGAGCACTTCGTTCTTGGTCGTCTACTCTTATTATTCCATCTTGGCTCTTGTACATATTTTTTATTACCCTTCCCTCCCTACAGTTTGCCCCTATTTTTCTCAGAATTTCGAACATATTGCTCCAGTTTACATTGATGAACGCTTGTTCCAGGTCGAGAAATTCCATGAAAGTGTCTATACACAGTACAGCCGAAATCAAGGAATTGACAGCGAATTAATTTCGAAGTATTTCGTACAGTCGTGGACTGTCATCATTGTCTGTTCTTTGAGACACGCACGTAAGAGGAAACTTCGTTAGAAAATACGGAGGTGAGTCTGTTTGAACAATCATAAAGGTCGTTTATGGGTTAAACTCTGTTTTAGTGTACAATCCCTGTTTGAAGGTTGACGGATACTAAGGCTACAAAAGGGTAGGTCCCGGACGAAATAAAACCGGGTAACTGCCTCTTATGAGTACCATATTCACAAGGCTCATAAGTGAGTATTATTTGGAAAGAAGTTAAGCATTTGCTCGAACCAATATGTGCTAAAACACACACAGTACTTGAAGAGTCATAATTCCAACAATACATGTACTTACGCTGCCTCCGTTATTCGATATCGAAGTGCAAACGTGGAATTTGAATGAAATGATTAGAACAGCTCGTCACAGAAGCCTGGTTAACGCAATCACTGTAGCTTTTGATGTTGGACCTACTGCAGTGCGAATGCGCCGAAATGATACAGCACGTTGCCATTGTCAAGTGTGCATACTGCTCCATTACGTTACGGTTTAATCACTGCACTGGAACTCCCGTTTTCACTTCATCGACAGACTGTCAGTCGGGATGTTAACACACAAATCCAACATTACACTGCTGGGCGTATGGGGACCGTTATATCTATTGATGAGTCACACATTCGATAAATTAAGATAAACAACGGTACGCAGGGCTTAATTTCGGCCGGAACTCACCGCAACGGTGTTTCGGATTTCCCAGGAATTTTTTTTTTTAACTCATTGGAAAAATTTAGAACCGGAGATTTAAAGTGGTACACGTGTGATAGTATCACAACGTAGTTTTCCGCTGCGCGGGCACTAGTGTCCGTGACAATGGATGACAAACGTGATGCGATGGGCAGAGGTGTGGGGCGAGGTGTCTTGTGCGTGTGCGTCTATGTGTGTGCGTGTGTATAAAATACCGAAGATAAGTTGAGTTTCGTTACGAAGTTGTGGTCAGCACACACTGCCAATCAGCCATTCGTTCATTTACACGGTTTCCTCCACATTGTTCCTCTTCCACTTTCATTTTATCTGTTGTGAAGCTGTTTTAATAATACATCTCCTTAACTACACTGATGACCAAAGAAACTGGTATACCTGCCTAAGATCGTGTAGGGCCCCGCGAGCATGCAGAAGTGCCGCAACACGTCGTGGCATGACTCGACTAATGTCTGAAGTAGCGCTGGAGAGAAATGACAACATGAATCCTGCAGGGCTGTCCATAAATCCGTAAGGGGGTGGAGATCTCATATGAACAGCACGTTGCAAGGCATCCTAGATATGATCAATGATGTTCATGTCTGGGGAGTATGGTGGCCAGCGGAAGTGTTTAAACTCAGAAGAGTGTTCCAGGAGCCATTCTGTAGCAATTCTGAACGTGTGGGGTGTCGCATTGGCCTGCTGGAATTGCCCAAGTCCGTTGGAATGCACAATGGACATGACTGAATACAGGTTATCAGACAGGATGTTTACGTATGTGTCACCTATCTAGACGTATCAGGGGTCACTTATCATTCCAATTGCACACGCCCCACATCATTACAGGGCCTCTCCCAACTTGTCCCCTACTGACCTGCAGGTCCATGGATTCATGAGGTTATCCCCGTACCCCTACACGTCCATCCGTTCGATACAATTTTAAACGAGACTCGTCCTACCGGGCAACGTGTTTCCATCATCAACAGTCCAGTGTCGGTATTGACAAGACGAGGCGAGGTGTAAAGCCTTATGTCGTGCAGTGATCAAGGGTACATGAGTGGGCCTTCGGCTCCGAAAGCCCGTATCTATGATGTTTCCCTGAATGGATCGCAGTCGCGCGGAGTGGCCATGTCACAGACTGCGCGGTCCCTCCCGCCGGAGTTTCGAGTCCTCCCTCCCGCTTGGGTGTGTGTCTTGTTCTTAGCATAAGTTACTTTAAGTTAGATTAAGTAGTGTGTAAATCTAGGGACCGATGACCTCAGCAGTTTCGTCCCTTAAGAATAAAAAAAAGGAGGAAAAAAATATGGATTGCACCCTGACACTTGTTGATGGCCCAGAATTGAAATTTGCATGAATTTGCGGAAGGGTTGCACTTCTGTCACGTTGAACGATTCTCTTCAGTCGTCGCTGGTCCCGTTCTTGCAGGATCTTTTTCCGGCCGCGGACTTGTCGGAGATTTGATGGTTTACCGGATTCCTGATATTCACGGTACACTCATGAAATGGTCGTACCAGAAAATCCCCACTTCCTCGGAGTTGTAGTGTCCCATGGCTCGTGCGCCGACTATACCATCATGATCGAACTCACTTAAATTTTGATAACCTGCCAATCTAGCGGCAGTAACCGATCTAACAACTACGCTAGACACTTGACTTATATAGGCGTTGCCGACCGCAGCGCCGTATTCTGCCTGTTTACATATCTCCGTATTTTAATACGCATGCCTATACCAGTTTCTTTGGCACTTCACGGTATATAATTTGGGACTCGCAAGAAAAAGAATGACAAAGAGGACACAGGATCTGGAGATGTCACAATGACTGTCGCGAAATTGAAATGAAAGTTGGCATTGCATCTAACTAGACGCGCCGGACGTGGACGAAAGACTGAGCTTAATGGTATATGTACATAAGAGAACGGAAAGAAACCAAATGCTGCCGGGACACGAACAAGTGATAAATTTATCATATGAGGAAATAAGACCTAGCATTGTAAGGTGATGAGGGTTAGGAAGCTTAGGTATTTCCAAAACTTTTAATTTTTTTGTATTATCGTAGGCAGTTAGAAGATTTTTATAAATTTTTTTACAAATTTTAATTATGTAAGGCAGGTAGCAGTAAACGGCAGTGAATGAAAAATAATTGATGATAATCTGTGGTGTGTTATTCACAACACAGTAGGCAACATAATTCTTATTCTCAGTACACGTATATGCCCTATTCGAAATACTGAATTGCTTATGTTATGATCACTGCTACGCTCTACGAACTGATGTCTGGAAGAGTTCAGGGCACACGTGAGTGCGAACAGTATGAATGTTACACCATGCAGAGAGATCTGGGAGATGATTTTATACAGCAGTGTACCAAAAATGACTGGCGAAGACTTTTAGTAGGAACCAAGTCCTCCATTCTGCTGCGACTTTAATGCCAATAGGTAAAATCTCATAGCATTTTCGTCACATCAATTTTCTGGAAGACTCTCTATTAATAGCTGTCTACACAGCTTCACTTCTTGACCACATTACCGGTTTAATTTCCCTGAGCATCTCTATGAATCTTTGGTTTGGACCATACCGAATTACTACGAAACTAGAATATTTCTCCTGTAATGTCTACTTGTTAAGGGCATAGTGTTTTAAGAATGATGGCAAAAATCTTGTATGCTATTCCCTTGAGAGATAGTCTGCAAGTGAATAAGTCAATTTCCTATGCAGAGAAACGTTTCGCTTTAATTTATTCAGGTATGTTCAGTAACATGATGCACATTTACACTTTCACTTAAATGCAGCACTTTCAATTAACATATCACACCATCATACATCGTATGTTTTATTACTTGCAGCATGTGTAACGAGAGCAACAACATTGAAGAAGCTCTGCAAATCCCTATCATTCACTCAGCAGATCTTACCGTCCATTGCCCTTCTCTTGTAATAATTACCTGTGTTGTTACATTCTCTATCGCTTCCTATTGTTACTGCTTAACATTTAGATGACGTAACAGGCTTCATGCGTTTACAAAAATTATTTTATAATGTGATGCTGTCTAGAAAAAAGAAACTACCTCAGACAGCAATTAAGTGGTCTTCATTATTCTGCAACCAACTGCATGGGGTGTTGCTGTGTGTCCCTGGTTTCGTGGTGCACGTTATTGAAGGACTGTTGACGTCGCTAGGATCATAGGTAAACATACCGCACGTCGTTTCAATAGAAATATCGAAGTCGATCGTGGAATAAGAAAATGAAGATCGTTTCGTTGTTGTCCGCGGCAATTCGATGTTACCAGCACTCAAAGTGAAGGTGTTGTATAAGACATTTTGTACTTTCTTACAGTCATCCAGTGCCAGTGGCGGATAAAGAAAAACCTCAAGGAGGGGGCGCTAATGATATCTTGGGCTACCTTTACTTTTACTGTAATAAAAGATAATCTAGTCACATGCAAAGTTTAAGAAAGTTTTGTTAGACCCATGTACAAGACAATGCCATGTTATGATATAAGATGGTTGCACGAAATGCTCACTAGTGCCACCGGTTTGAGTAGCTATCTTCACCAGTTCACCACCTATATCATATTCCCCGTCCCTAACAAGACTGTTCCCTGCTCCACCCACTATCAGTACCTGATCCTCCTCCATAAAAGTCCTACACAACTCCCCTGTGCTGTCAGTCACCTGAGCCAACCCTGCACTACGCTTCACAATGCTGGTGACCTGGTACTCACCCTCCAACACTTCCTGCAACTGCTGACCCACACCTCTACCGTGCGAACTGCCTAACAGCTTCTTTCTGTTAGACTTTGCGACTGACCTAGGCCTCCTAACTGCTAAGGACTGCTGCATGTTCCCTACAACTACAGCTACAAGAGACTCCTCTCCACTCTGACAGTTGGTCAAATCTGTTGCATATACTCATAGTAAAACTGTCTGAATACCTCCTCCTCCAGATCTAGGACAAACAGACAGCGTTTGCATAACAGAATCATGATCATTGAGGGCGTTTATGCTCGTTCGCTTGTACTGCAGAATCTCTCGATTCAGTCAAGTCGACTGACGAAAGAAACGAACGAATAGCGTGCGGGCTGACTGGCTGGGGCGGCGCGGTGGCAATGCGGAAGGCTTCGCGGAATGGGGGGGGGGGGGAGGAGGGGGGTGCACCTCATGGGTCCTATATGTATCCGCCACTGCCCAGGGCTGATAATGTCCTGTAGACAACAACATTGCCAGCGATCTGTCTGAGAGCAGTGTTGATTCCATCTGACAGATTGTTTGTGCATATTGACAACACTGACGGTCCTGTTATGCTTCCTTGGGGCGGGCACACATCCGATGTCACCTTCGTTGCAGCTGAACATTCGCAATTTCCATCAACATCTATATTTACATCTACGTGATTACTCTGCAATTCACAACAAATTGCCAGACCATGGGTTCACCGAAACATATTCAAGTTACTTCTCTACCGTTCTACTCTCGAATAACGCGGGTGGGGCTGGGGGGGGGGGGGGGGACATGAACACTTAAATCTTTCCGTGAGAGCTCTTATTTTTCTTATTTTGTTGTGATGATCAATTCTCCCTATTTTCACACTCTGAGGAAAAAGTTGGTGATTGAAATTTCATGAGAAGGTTCTGCGGTAGCGAAAAGCGCCTTTGTTTTAATGACTGCCACCCCAGTTTGTGTATCATATCCATTCTAAGTATGGAGCTATTGTATTACAACACTCTGAAAGGAACCTGTCTGGTATACGATCCAGACCGAAAGCCTTGCTTTTCTTAAGTATTTTAAGCTGCTTCGCTACATCGTGGGTTCCTATTGTATGGTACTCATGTTGGCAGTTGTTCTTGATTCGAATTCTGGAATACTTACGTCGTCTTGTTTTGTGCAGGAGTTTCGGAAGACCGTGTTTAGTAACTCCGTTTTAGTGGCATTGACATCAATAACAGCACCATTGCTATCGTGCAGTGAAGGTACTGATTGCATCTTGCAATTGGCGTACTTTACAAACGACCAGAATCTCTTCGGATTTTCTGACAGGTTTCGAGACAGAGTTTCGTTATGGAAGCATCTCGCATTGAGGTTCCTGCTAAATTTCGAGCTTCTGTAAAACTTTACAAATCGTGGAGATTTTGTGTTCTTTTTAAAAAAAAATGGTTCAAATGGCTCTAAGCACTATGGGGCTTAACTTCTGTGGTCATCAGTCCCCTAGAACCTAGAACTACTTAAACCTAACTGAGCTAAGGACATCACACACATCTATTCGAACCTGCGACCGCAGCGGTCGCGTGGTTCCAGACTGTAGCGGCTAGAACCGCTCCGCCACTCCGGCCGGCTTTTTTAAAATTTGGCATGCTTTTTTCGTTTCTTTTGTAATGGTGTTCTGATCCGTTTTGTGTACCGTGGGGAATCAGCACCATCTCTTATTAATTTGTTTGGTATATGGCTCTCACTTGCTGTCGATACTATTTGTTTGAATTTAAACCACATCCAGCCTACGCTTATATAGTCACGTTGGATGGAGTGGCGACAGTCTCTCAGGAAGGTGTCAAGCGAATTTTTATTTGATTATTTAAATAGATGTATTTTGAGTTTATTTTTGGTGGTTTTGGGTGTTACGGTATTCCGTCTAGCTACAAAGATCTTGTGGACACTAATCCCTGAATCTGTCATGACGCTCCCCGTAACTACCTATATCGATACTTTCTGGTTCTCTAAGTCATGGGCATTATCTTTCATTTATCCACATTTAAAGAGCGCTGCCATTCAACACAGCAAGTGAAAGTATTGTAGGATATAAGACGTTTTGTATCTCCTTACAATCACACAGCGACGATAGTGTCCTGTAAACAACAACGCTGTCAGCGGTCCATCTGACAGCACTGTGGACTCTAGCTGACAAACTATTTATGCATATAGACAACAGTAACGGCCCTGTTACTCTTCCCTGGAGCACACATCGGATGTCACTTTAGTTGCAACTGAACATTCACAATCCAGAACATCGCACAGAGTCCTGTTAGTTCTTCCAGTTAACCAGATATTTGTGAAGATGCGGTGTATGGTGATATCATGGTTTCATCCGACAATGCACTACACTTACTCCTTTCGCAAATCTCTGAAGACGGAATCTGTTTCTTCACCTGCTCCCAGAGTTTGTTAGATGTCGGGGCTGAAGAGAGAACGCTGTTTACTATTAGCGTGCTCCAAGACGTCTTTCGCCGCGGTGGCCTATGGGTGTTAGCATTGTGTTTACAAGTATAACGTATTCGAACGGTACTGATAGTTTTGCTCCACTGTCAACCTACCGTAACTGGCTTAGCAGACTGGGTAGAGTTCAGCAAATTGTCTGCTTTTGTGTACGAAAGCGGGCGTGAGATGTGGGGTTATCGACACACGAAAGAAAAAAACAGAGGGTTGTTTGGGGGAGGAGACCAAACAGCGTGGTTATCGGTCTCATCGGTTTGGGGATGGACGGGGAAAGAAATCCACGAGAATCAGAGGGCCATAGAGACGGGTTTCCAGGCAGATGCCGTGTTTCTTGACTTCCGCAAGGCGTTTGATACAATTTCCCACAGTCATTTAATGAACAAAGTAAGAGCACATGGACTATCAGACCAATTGTGTGATTGGATTGAAGAGTTCCTAGATAAAAGAACGCAGCATGTCATACTCAATGGAGAGAAGTCCTCCGAAGTAAGAGTGATTTCAGGTGTGCCGCAGGGGAGTGTCGTAGGACCGTTGCTATTCACAGTATATATAAATGACCTTGTGGATAACATCGGAAGTTCACTGAGGCATTTTGCGGATGATGCTGTAGTATATCGAGAGGTTGTAACAATGGAAAATTCTACTGAAATGCAGGAGGACCTGCAACGAATTGACGCATGGTGCAGGGAATGGCAATTGAATCTCAATGTAGACAAGTGTAATATGCTGCGAATACATAGATAGAAAGATCCTTTATCATTTAGCAACTGGAAGCAGTTAATTCCATAAATTATCTGGGAGTAGGCATTAGGAGTGATTTAAAATGGAATGACCGTATAAAATTAATCGTCGGTAAAGCACATGCCAGACTGAGATTTATTGGAAGAATCCTAAGGAAAAGCAGTCCGAAAACAAAGGAAGTAGGTTAGAGTACACTTGTTCGACCACTGCTTGAATACCGCTCAGCAGTGTGCGATCCGCACCAGATAGGGTTGATGGAAGAGATAGAGAAGATCCAACGGTGAGCAGCGCGAAAGCGTTACGGAGATGATAGATAAACTCCAG
Organism: Schistocerca serialis cubense; assembly: GCF_023864345.2. NCBI lineage: Eukaryota > Metazoa > Arthropoda > Insecta > Orthoptera > Acrididae > Schistocerca > Schistocerca serialis. Next base: position 251,694,415 of record NC_064638.1, on the reverse strand, counting down.
TGGAAGACTCTGCAAGAGAGACGCTCCGTAGCACGGTACGAGCTTTTGTTGAAATTTCGAGAACTTACCTTCATCGAGAAGTCAAACAGTATGCTGCTCCCTCCTACGTATATCACGCGAAGAGACCATGAGGATAAAATCAGAGAGATTAGAGCCCACACAGGGGCATACTGACAATCTTTTTTCCACGAACAATACGAGACTGGAATAGAAGGGAGAACTGATAGAGGTACTCAAGGTACCCGCCGCCACACACCGTCAGGTGGCTTGCGGAGTATGGATGTAGACAGATAAATCGGCCGTGCCCTTTCAAAGGAACCATCTCGGCATTTACCTGGAGCGATTTAGCGAAATCACGGAAAACCTAAATCAGGATGGCTGGACGCGGTATTGAACCGTCGTCCTCCCGAATGCGAGTCCACTGTGCTAACCACTGCGCCCCCTCGCTCGGTAAAAGAAAACTCAGCACAGTGAAGACAACATAGAATAGTGACAGCAATACCGTCTTGCGACTTTTGTCGATTCTGCTACTCCTATCAACCATTGCCCGGGATGTCTTCTTGGATAGTGCGAATAGTATGTGTTCAAAATGTTCAAATGTGTGTGAAATCTTATGGGACTTAGCTGCTAAGGTCATCAGTCCCTAAGCTAACGCACTACTTAACCTAAATTATCCTAAGGACAAACACACACACCCATGCCCGAGGGAGGACTCGAACCTCCGCCGGGACCAGCCGCACAGTCCATGACTGCAGCGCCGTGACCGCTCGGCTAATCCCGCGCTTTCCCTTTCTCCTGATCCTGTTGTTCGTGATGTTATTTGTTCTGTGTTGAAAGTGTTCTAAATAAATAACAGGTAAGAAAGATTACATACTATCTTCTCGTTGGATCCAAGAAAATGAAACTCTTACAGAAAATTTTTGCAAGATCGCTACGCGGTTAAGGGCGAGTTGTAGAGTCTCCAGTTAGCAGCCTCTTAATTCTATTCTAGGAATAGTGCGGAAAAAGCGTTGTACGAACACGTATTAAGGCATAACCGGAGAATAAAAGCGGGTTAAGTAAACCATTGGTTTTGGCAGGGTTAGTGAAGTTAACCGGAGAATAAGTTTTGAAATAGCATTAATAGTAACAGAATTAGTGATGACAAGATTGTTTGTTATAATGAGGAAGGAGAAAAAACTTGGGCATCGCACAAATTATATGGAAGAATACGGCCACTCCAAATTTATATAAAAATTTCACAATACTACTACTTCTCGATCTCAAGCTTGAGAAACTAGAGCATATGAATGTAAAACTATTTCCTAACATAAAATTTTCTGCTTGAAGTAGGGCCAATAAATTGCCCTAATAGTTTAGATATTGGTACTCCATGAATTATATTCTGTCGTGTTATTTATGTAAATGAGGTACATAAAAATTGCCATTTGCGCCAAAACAGTCTCGCCTCTTTGACATGCCTTACAATTGCTAAAATATTAGAATCTAGCAGACGACGACAAAATAGACGTAATCAAATCGAGAAAATACACCAGTCTTGTGTATTATTTGTATCAACAGCTTTTTCAGTATAAGACACGACATTTTGATTTTTCATGTAGCAAAACGCTTGACGAACTTTGATGAGGTAATAGATTCTTTCGCAGAAAGGAAAGCACGCTGTGTTAAGCCGTAGCAAGATTGCCGGCCGGAGTGGCCGAGCGGTTAAAGGCGCTACAGTCTGGAACCGCACGACCGCTGCGGTCGCAGGCTCGAATCCTGCCTCGGGCATGGATGTGTGTGATGTCCTTAGGTTAGTTAGGTTTAAGTAGTTCTAAGTTCTAGGGGACTTATGACCACAGCAGTTGAGTCCCATAGTGCTCAGAGCCATTTGAATCATTATTTCGTAGCAAGATTAGAGAAAAAAATATTGGTACCTAAGGATTGAAGAAATGTGTACTGTCTTGTTTGACTCTTGTGTTTAGTGCTTTTATGTTTCTATATTTAATTTCATGTCACACAAAAGAGAAAGTTATTATCTAATAGGTAATAAAGTGTGCAAATTTTCTGAAGAGTTCTTATTCTCCCGGTCACAAATAATTTCACCTGGTATTAGTTGCGAGTTTTTTTTCTTTTTTTTTAACAAAAAAGAGGGGTAGGATGTCAAACCAACCGACTGGGAGCAGGAGAGGCACAGGTCTGATGGCTTCTATTACAAAATATACAAGTCTTAATTCTACAGACCAAAATACAGTGACGTCCAAAAGAAGAATGCTGCGTGAAGAGGCGCGGCACTCCACTTTGGCACACTTAAGACCAAATAACAAGTCTTAAATTTCCTCGAACATAAATGTTTTGTATAGCAAACTCTTCAGAAAGATGTGCGCTACAAAACGAACATATTTTTGAAAAATGGATTTTTAAAAAATTTTTTACATCCTATCTCAAAAGTTCCAGGGGGAGGAAGGGGGGTTGTCACTATCAAGTTTTGGCACTGGTTTGGAAATATCGTAGATCTGGGCATGGCCACTAGCGTCTCTGAGTTACACGTAAGTGACTTGGAATTCCACTCTCTGTTCTGTAAAGGATGTTGCCGTGGTGAGAGAGAAGGGTCGGTGTACACTCAGGCTCGTAACGACATCCGAGGAACTACTTGGAGCCAAGCCAGCCGTAACGGTCGAGAGGTCGGTGTGCTTATCACACGCCTGTCCGTGCTGACGTCCAACTGACGACATAGGTAGTTGGCTGAGGCGGCGGTTGGTCAACAACTCGTGGTACCCTCTCAGAGTTTACATCTATACTACGCAAGCGCAGAGCATTATCCACGCAAACCAGGTTGACTCTGGGTGTGGTGGCTGATGGAAGAGATCGTAAAGGCATTTCTCATTCACTGTCGCTCCCAACAGTCACCACCCCCAGCGTCAACCAGGTTTGCGCAGACAACACTTCGTACGCCACTGTTATTTCCAGGCTCATCTGTTCTCTTCGCGAATGGGAAGAACAACTCTTGGTAAGGCACCGTACGAGCTCCAACTGTTCCGACTTTCCAGACGTGATCATTTGTGCATGGGAAGAAATAACATGTTGCCTAACTGTTCGTGCAATTCTTAAAGTATTTTCTTCTCGATCGACAGCTACGGTTTCCTGTTGCATTTACTACTGCTCTTTCATGAATGTCTCGTTAATGATTCGCGAATAGGCAAGGAACATTGATGAAATCCCGCAGCTCGTGGTCTCGCGGTCGCGTTCTTGCTTCACAAGCATGGGGTCCCGGGTTCGATTCCCGGCGGGGTCAGAGATTTTTTTTACCTGCCTCGAGATGACTGGGTGTATGTGTTGTCCTCATCATTTCTGAAAGTGGCGACACTGGATTGAGCAAAGGTTGGGAATTTTTTTGGGCGCTGCTAACCAATCAGTTCAGCGCCCCATAAACCAAACATTATCATCATCATGACCACTGATGAAAAGAGTTTCTCTTATCGGATCTTCTCTGTCTTCTCTATTATCCCCTTGTCGTACTTTGACGAGTTCGACTCGTGGGAACAAACGCGGACCAAACGTAAACATCGCTATTCATACTCGTGGGAACGGAAGTCAGGCCAAACATTTCCTTTTATATATCAGATAGGGCTCTATTCAATACGTAAGTCATCCAAAAAACAGTACGCGCTCAGAGAAAGGCAACATATATTTATTACCGAATAAATGTAGAAGGGCCGCGCGGGATTAGCCGAGCGGTCTCAGGCGCTGCAAACATGGACTGTGCGGCAGGTCCCGGTGGAGGTTCGAGTCCTCCCTCGGTCATGGATGTGTGTGTTTGTCCTTACGATAATTTAGTTTAAGTAGTGTGTAAGCTTAGGGACTGATTACCTTAGCAGTTAAGTCCCGTAAGATTTCATACACATTTGAACATTTTTTTAAATGTAGAAGAGATAATGTTGAAAAAGTGACCAAGTGCCGGACTACGAAAAGCATGGAAAATCATCACTAGGTGGAAAAAAAACAAGGATGAGCAAAGTTTCCATGAAACATGAAGTACGAAGCGAAAGGATGTGGAATGCACGGAGTGTAAAGTGGCGTTATACAATATCTGCCACAATGCTTTCAAAACTATTATGCCATGTAGAACCATTAATTTTTAGAATTGCAAGTGTTTTGCTATTAGAAATTCGTTCAAGGAGCTTTTCTTCTTGTAATTGAGCATTTCTTCTTGTAATTACGTTTTCGGTTGACAATGTCCACGTTTAGGAGTCGTGTTAATACGTTCCTTCTGAAGAAGCAACACGTGAACTGAAACGAAGGCAATAACTTATATTAAAGTATTATTTGCTTGTTTGAAATATTGTATTAAAAGAATAAGAATTGAATTAGTGAAGTTAAAATCATCTGGGTTGTTAGGCCGTATCACATTTCTTCTAAACTATCGACGTTTCGACCCATCCGCTGGGGTTATCTTCAGGATCTGATGGTGTCCACTGTTGATTGAGTGTTCAATACAATATTCAACTTCAATGACAATAGCCACGAAAGCCAGCAGACTTAAATGTGTTAACATACACAAGAGCAGCAACACATGAGATAAATAACCATGTAGCTACATAAGAGGTATCTGCACGTCGGCTTGTATCGCATCACGCAGGCCCGTTTCGCACGCGTCCTCACCAGGCGCTTGGACACGTATTTTGTCGGACTAAATGGTACGGCAAGAGGCTTATGCTACTTGGTAAAGGGTCCATACTGACGGGAAGCATTTAACAACCTGTCGAATAAGTGTTATGTATGTCACTTCTTTCGTGACTGGGAATTGCCTTGGGATTCTTCTAGTGAATCCCAGTTTAGCATCAGACTCACCCGGAAGCCAGCATCAAGTTAGCAGGCTGCTTTCTGGACTGAGGGAGCGCGCCGGTTACGGATGAATCCTCCCGACGAATTAAAGTCGAGGGCCGATTTATCGGGCCACCTAGATGCTGTTATGGCGGTTTACCACGTTCCACTATGGCAATACCGTTCACGTTCTACCTCAGTCATACGATACGCAAACATTCTGAAAAATGTCCGCAATCGTTCTTATGGAATAACCCCAGACAATGACAGATGGTGTACACAAATTCCGTCTCAGGGGTGGCGACAAGGCCACTCTCCTACCACTAATACTGACAAATACAATAATTAACATGCCGACTCCGTGTAGATATGGGATACAGGCCAGTACGAAGAAGAAGAAAAAGGGATAATCTCAGCTCAGTATCTTCACCTGGCTTTGTTAGGTCTCTCCTGATGGATTCTGCTGACTGTTACTCTTTCCTGAGATTAATCGCCAAGAGTGCATCCCCGGTTCCCCACGAACCATGTATTTTGCCGCGGCAGGGTGTCTTGCATGCCTCAATGCCACACACTGTTGCGCCGCAGGCTCAACCACATCTGCTGAGAAGCAACACAAACATAGGTCTTGTCAGAGCGCCAGCAGGTCTTTTCAGTAGGGCCAATAGTCTAGATGATTTCCTGATCTGGCCATATTACGTTAGCCAGTCTGGGCTTTGTTAGGTCTAAATTCGTACTGCGAACAGCAGAAAGCAAGGGGAAACTGCAGTCATTACATTTGCCGAGAACTTGCACGTCTACCTATCGAGAATTGTATCAGATTACATTTTATACCAAGAACTCCACAAACAGTTGTACCTTGCACCAATGTCATTAAAGCGCTGCCGGTTTCGTGGCTTATAGCCACTTCATCAGGTACATATCTAAACAACAAAAAATAAACAGTGATAGAGACAGAAAACCCTGTACATCAACGTAATACCAGAGCCAAAAGCACCTAATTACGAAAACAGCTAAAAACGAACATATTTACAAAAATTAAAATATGGTAAACAACGTAGTTGAAAATATAAGAGGCCCAATCTTCATAGTTACATCGTAATATCCTTAGGGCGGATAGTCGAATAAAACGTTGGGCGACGGAAAGTATCCCATGCCACGTAACAAGAAAAAAATGGTTCAAATGGCTCTGAGCACTATGGGACTTAACATCTGAGGTCATCAGTCCCCTAGAACTACTTAAACCTAACTAACCTAAGGACATCGCCCACATCCATGCCCGAGGCAGGATTCGAACCTGCGACCATAGCAGTCGCGCGGTTCCGGACTGAATCGCCTAGAACCGCTGGGCCAACGCGGCCGGCTCACATAACAAGGACGCGGCTATAATCAAAGAGCGAAAGTGAGACGTTGGACCAAAAGCAATATATCATCGAGGTAAGAAGCAGATTTCTTGATAGAGAGTCAGCGCAACACAGCCTGTTTCTTCTTGCCTGGACGATATGTTGCTTTTGGTCCAATGTCTCACTTGCGTTCTTTGGTTATAGGCGCGTCCTTGTTACATGGCAGGAGACATTTTCCGTCGCCCAGCTTTTCCAATTCATGTTAATAAGCATACAACAACTACTATAATTCAGAATAAAATCTGATTGATAGGATAGAATTGAATACCTCGGAATGGTGTTTTATTATAAAATGGTAAAATTATTAAGATTCTAATTGATAAGAATAATGCAATAACACCTCCTAGTTTATTAGGGATTGATCGTAGAATTGCGTATGCAAATAAGAAATATCATTCTGGTTGAATATGGACGGGGTTCACTGACTTTCCGCTCTATAGGAATTAAGGTTTTAACTATAAAGGCTGGGTCTTCCATAGTCTCCGCCATGTTGTTTACCGAATTTTCATTTTTGTAAGTATATTCGTTTCTATCTATTCTCATAATTATACGCTTATGGCTCTGGTATTACTTTAGGTATAGGTGTTCAGCCTCTGTCATTACTTATTTCTTGTTGCTCAGATATGCACCTGGTGATGTAGTTATAAGCCACGAAATTGATGGTATCTTAATAAAATTGGTTCAAGATACGGCTATCTGTGGTGTTCTTGCTGTAAAGTGTACTGCTGCAGCTGCTGATGCCCCGACTACAGAATACTTTGTATTAGACAGAAGACAACAGCAATAGCAACTGTGTAATCGTTTTGTAGTGAGTCTTTCCGCCTATCTGTACATAATAGGTCATATTTATTTACCACGAGGCTAATTTGGCAGCCTCTGAGACAGCGTCGATTTGCTGCAAGGCTCCCTGCATGATGCTACAGTTTCTTGGCCTTGCAACTTCCCCCTATACATCGGAGTCATTTGCGAACAGCGTCAGGGGACTTCTGACGTTATCCGCCAGACCATTTATATAAGCTGTCAACAGTGACGGCGCCATATAACAGCCATGTGGAACTCTCCAGTTTTTCTTCTGACGATTTCACCCCTTTAAAAATGACGCGTTGGGACCTATCTGCTAAGAAGTCCTAAATCGAGTTACAAACATTATACTAATTTACGTGTCCTTCTTCACACAGTGACTGTGCGAAACTGTATCAAATGCCTTATAAAACTGAAGGAACACTGCATTAACCTAAACGATTTTATTTGCGGCCCTCCTAATCTTATGGAGGAACACAGAGAGCTGTTTCACAAGATACCTGTTTGCGGCATTCTTGATGATTCCTAAAGAGCAGATTTTCGGTTAACATGATCCCCAGGAAAAACTAATGACCATAGGACAATTGAACTTCGTGGAAAATTTTTTAAGAACGTGCAGAAGACAAATAACGAATGAACCTTTGAAAGAAACACATTTTAATTTCCACGTGATGCGATGTCTACGTTCCAGGTTACAAACGTTGCTCAATACCATTTGCATCCAAGATAGCCTTGAACCGTACTAGACATTGTTCTATTGCTGCGCGAAACATCTCAGGTGGGATGTTGGCTACCTCCCCCACTATGCTTATCTCCAACCTCCAGCGTGTTTTAGTGTCCCATTGATAAACCTATCCTTCAGGCAACCCCACAGCCGTAAATGACACAAGTTTTAATCTGGTGTTCTCGGTGGTCAAACAGTTTGAGCCGATCGGTCAATGATTCGGTTTCCACCAAATGTGTTACGGAGTAACACGGTGAACTCGCGATAAATGTGAAGTGGTGGTCCATCGTGCATCAGAACAGTTGAGTCCTTAAGCACCTCTCTCCCGCAGGGAAGTAGATCACTGTAACGTGTGCCGTTCACGCTGCATATTATTGGTTCTCGGAGTACGAGTCCCTCCCTATGTCACCATACCAGTACCGGTGCACAAGGGCAAGTCATGACACTAGTGCAAATCTCACGCAAATCCTGTAGCGCACAATCTGCACATCTTATTAAGTTAGGTACCGACACGCAAATAGTTTTATGGTGCACAAGTAGCGAAAGTTTAATTATAACCACCCTGTATTCGAGGATACTTAATAGTGCTATAACATATTAACGGAAGGGATATAGGCTTATAATTATGTGCATGTTCTCGATGACTCTTTTTGATAACGAAATGACTTGTACCGTTTGTAGCACTGCTTGGAACCTTCCGTTTCCTTAGCGTCCTACGAAAAACTGCTGATTAGATCTTTCACATAACCTCTATACTGTCGTGTGAGTACGTCATCAGACAGAGATATCTTTCGTCTATTGAGCGATTGTAGTTGACTCTTATTTTACGTGATCGTTTGTCTCAGTATCCGCCTTGCGTGGATTGAAAGGAGGAACCTTATCACGATGTGACACAATGAAACAATATTCGAAGATTGATAGCAGTCTTTCGGACCTGATAAGAGCATACGCAATGAGGGGCAGGGGGAGCAGCTAAATCGTCCCCCCCCCCCCCTCTCTCACCCCTATCCTCACAAAGAAATCTTGCAAACCAACCTCTCATTCTACAGCACCAGACAATTCAGTATCGGTTTGGATACTCTCTGATGATGAGTTTCTTGAAATCTCATTCGCCATTCACCGCCAAGTGTCCCCTCTTTCCACCCCCTTCCCACCCTTAAGCCGTCGGCACGCGGACCGTGCATTCGAACGTCAACGTTGAGTGTGCCGAGTTCAACGTGCACGCTAAACGCTCGGAAACGAAGCAACTTGTGCATACGGTACGCCTGTCTCAACGTGGTACACGGGATCCACAGCGCGCCCCAGCGGCAGTTGTCAGCTATATCCGACTCACAAATCGCACTGTTTGTTTACGAAATTTTTTTCCTTGTCCATATGCGAGTCGTGTTGTTCTGTCTGTAGTATACATAAATAAAAGTTTCAGTATCCATGAATACGCAAAAACGAAAGTTCCATACATAGTCAATAAAGACAACAGCATACAAAATTCCATTACAAATAGTTCGACACAAATTTACGATAGTCTTCCACATAAGATAAAAAGTATTTCATCTTTCTCACTTTCTCGTAAAATCCTAGTGCTGTTTTTATTCGATCACTCTTTCTGCTCAGTACCAGAATCTTAAGAAAATGTGAAAAATGCAAACGCTGAACAAGAGAGTAACAAAATATGTTACTGCAGGTAGTGTAAGCTCTCATGTAGGTAAGCCAGTCACTCCTGTGAGCGAGAGCGCACTTACACTTAGATAATATCGAATAGAATACACGTGTATTAAGTTAATAAGGAAGTTTCAAAACCTATTAGAAACTTGAAGGCGAGAAAAAAAAAATGAAAGAAAGAAAAGTGGCTGCAGTGGCACACGAAACTGCAATACGTCACGCATCAGTTTGTGACTCTGTATCTCTATTCATTACCCCTCTCTGAACTTCTGTAACGGCTGACGTTGTCTTGTATGTTACTATCTTCTGAAGGCTTCATTGGTTGGCCTTTCATTAACTGACGTGTAATTATGACTAATTATACCAAGAAAAAATGTGTCTTTGCTGGATCTTCAACGTGCCTTTGTCTTGGAGTGGCACACTTTCATAAAACACGAGTTAAAATTAGAAAATTATTTAACCATCAATATGAAGTTTCCCGTCATTTTATCACAACAAATCCTACCGATAAACGACGGGTTTTCGAGAGATCATTTTGCTGGTGCTTTGGAACGGCATTTATAGAGTGTTCGGAAATTCCCGTTGCAAACATCTAGGGCTCGTAGAGAGAGTGAATACGTAGTATTTTGAATAGGAATCCGTGCCCGGAAACGTCATCCAATGATGCTACAGAGCGTCAAAGTTACAGGCGCCGTGTGATTCCGTGTTGGTGTCAAACTTTCAAGGATGATGGAGAGGGATAAACGTGTCAATTTGAGGTAAGGGTCACGAGTGGAAAGATACAAGTGAAAATCATTCTGGTACCTCTGAGAGCGCAATACATGTACCGATACTGTTGATGCTAATATTGTAAGATACGCAACTTTCAGAGTGGTGAGAGAAAAATATCTCGAAAACATGCATTCTAAAATGCATATCTAAGGAACTATGAGCACTTGTTCATCCTCGCTAGTATGACATACCTCTCCTCTACTGGACAAATGCTCATAGCTCTTGAAGTATGGATTTCAGAGACTGTATTTACTGGACACTTATTTCTTATTTTGCTTCGTACTACCACATCTGGAAGTTGCATACACTGCAATCCTAGTAACAACAGTATCGGTACATGTACTCTACTATCAGAGGTATTAGAACGGTTTTCGTTAATAACTTTCGACTCGTTCGTATCTGGTTCAGGGACTCTAATTTCAAATTGACCCAGCGAGGTGGCGCAGTGGTTATCACACTGGACTCGCGTTCGGGAGGACGACGGTTCAACCCCGCGTCCGATCATCCTGATTTAAGTTTTCCGTGATTTCCCTGAATCGCTTCAGGCAAATGCTGGGATGGTTCCTTTGAAAGGGCACGGTCGACTTCCTTCTCCATCCTTCCCCGATCTGATGAGACCCATGACCTCGCAGTTTGGTCTCCTCCCCCAAATCCACTCAACCCAACAATCTTATTTCAAATCGGTACGTTTACACTTCTCCGTCACCCTTGAAATTTTGTAACACCATCACAAAATCACTCCCTATGTACATACATTTACAAGTGCCGACACCTATAAAATTGTTCAAATGGCTCTGAGCACTATGGGACTTAACTTCTGAGGTCATCAGTCCCCTAGAACTTAGAACTACTTAAACCTAACTAACCTAAGCACATCACACACAACCATGCCCGAGGCAGGATTCGAACCTGCGACCGTAGCGGTCTCGCGGTTCCAGACTGTAGCGCCTAGAACCGCTCGGCCACTCCAACCGGCGACACCTATAATTTTATAGCTCTGTAGCGTCGTTGGATGACGTTTCCGGACACTGATTACTATTCAAAATATTACGTACTCATTCCCCTCTACAAGTCCCAGAAATTTGTAACAGAATTTCCGAACACCCTGTATTCATCGGACGTAAGTTATAATACAAAACCCATCAAAAATGGGCTGAACGTCTCCAGTCTCTGTACTGAAAGGAGAAGGCGTGCCTGCGACGTAGCTGGCATTCTTCCCTCCCGTTGGTCTACGTCCAAATCTGACGTACAGAACATCTCTCGTGCTTTGTATTACTCTGTACGCTCGGAAAGGTTCGACGATGTCCTTTTCCCACGCTGTGACGTCAGGAATTCGGCACCCTCAACATTGTCTTTCGAGTGCACGGTCGATGTGCTGACGACTTTACGTCCGTTACTGGGTACGGTCTTGGACCAGTGTATTATCTTTCGTTCGGTGGCAGTGTGGTCACTGAGCGACTGAGTTTAATGTACGTTATGAATGGTGAAAATGTGAAGAGCACCGGACCATCAGTCTAATTTCTCATGCAGCTGAAGTCTTGCTGAGAGGGTTGAATAGAAGGTTATATGGCAAGCTGGATAGAGGGATTGCAGAGGAGCAGTTCGGATTTAGAAGAGGAAAAGGAACAAGAGATGCTATTGGCCTGCTAAGAACTATAGGGGAGAGATATATGGAAAAGCTTCGAGAAATCTTTGCTGTTTTTATAGATTTAGAAAAGGCTTTTGACAGAGTTCAGTGGAACAAGCTGATGGATATCTTGAAGAGGAAATGAGTAGATTGGAAAGAGAGACGACTGATACAGAATGTATATTTACACCAGAAAGTAAGGATAAGGATTGGAAATGAAATGTCAGAAGGAAGCAGCATTGGACGAGGTGTTAGACAAGGTTGTTGCCTTTCCCCACTGTTGTTTAACGTATACCTTGAAGAGATTGTTGCGAAAAGCTTAGATGGGAAAAGAGGAATATGTATTGGTGGAAAGAGAATAGAATGTATAAGATTTGCTGATGGTATTAGTGGCAGAAAGTGAGCGGACAGTGAATAACATGCTCAAAGTTCTGAATGAAGCTTGTGTGGAATATGTGATGCAAATAAACACAGCAAAAACAAAGAGTATGGTCATCAGTACAAGACGCAGACTGTCCAATATTAAAATAGGACAATCTACCATTAGCCAAGTAAGTGAATTTAAATATCTCGGAAGCACAATAACTGAAGACTTGAGATGTCACCAGGAGGTGAAAACTCGAATTGCCATAGCGAAGGAGGAATTCAACAGAAAGAGGAGACTCTTATGTGGCAAATTAGATAAAGGACGAAGGAAAAGGCTTGGCAAATGTTTTGTCTGGAGTGTGGCACTACGTGGGCAGAAATATGGACACTGAGACGAGAGGATGAAAAAAGGTTAGAAGCATTTGAGATGTGGATGTGGGGGAGAATGGAGAGAATAAGCTGGATGGAAAGAGTGAGTAATGAAAGAGTATTGGAAAGGGTTGGAGAGAGAAGATGTCTGCTGAAAGTTGTAAGATTCAAATGTCTCTGAGCGCTATGGGACTCAACTGCTGAGGTCATTAGCCCCCTAGAACTTAGAAATAGTTAAACCTAACTAACCTAAGGACATCACAAACATCCATGCCCGAGGCAGGATTCGAACCTGCGACCGTAGCGGTCTCGCGGTTCCAGACTGCAGCGCCTTTAACAGCACGGCCACTTCGGCCGGCAGGTTGTAAGAGAAAGGAAAAAGATCTGGTTAGGACATTCATTGAGAAGGGAGTGCTTGCTTGTAGACGCTTTGGAAGGACTGGTTTGTGGGAGAAGACTGAGAGGAAGAAGGAGATACAAGATGATAGACGCCATAAAGGGAAGAGGAAATTATGCAGACCTGAAGGGGATGGCAGAAGACCGGACAGCCTGGAGAACTACCATGTGAAAACCTGCCTTTAGGCAGAACACTGATGATGATGATGAATGGTACTACGCTTCCTAGTGGCGCACCCAATCTTGCTGTCATTGTTGTCGAATAATCATCGTGCAGAGAGCGAAGCTAGGCTGTGTCGGTACTCACTGGTGCAGTATATCGAGGACCACACGGGCGACGGAGGGTCTCCGTGGGTGGTGGGCCGCTGGTCGAAGCGCCTCCAGAAGTCCCTGGCGGAGGCGACCGGCATGGCTGACAGCTGGCGGCCGACTGCCCGGCCACTCCCTCCACTTAGCGCGTGTCACGCTCGCAGCGGGCGACGCTCATGCACCGACGCGCCACCAGCCACACACAGCCACTTGCTCGGTCAGCGCTTCCTACTTCTCCGCCCCCACTCCTTCTCCCCCCCCCCCCCCCAATCCCTCCCGCACCGCAGGCAGTGTCACTTATCTCCGGATTACTGCCCATACAAGCCAGCGGCGCCTGACCGCTGCCCTGAGATCTCCGCTTTGTCTCGCATTCCGAACAACGGTGCGGTCTCCGTGCTCTGTCTCCAATGCAAGCGCTTGCTACGTCTCCTACATCAGGGGTTCCTAACCTTTCCTAAATCGTCACCCCTGAGTGCCGTTAGACATTAGCTATTCACCCCCCCCCCCCCCCCCCCGGCTGCTGCTCCCCCCTCTCCCACATTATCACCAACTTTAGCACCTAACTGTGAAACCTACCCGTCTCCTCTATACCTCTTTTGTTATTACGCAATAACCATTGAAAGGTGGCTACACTGAGCGCCAGAGATTGCGCCAAAGAGTATTATTCAGCCGCCTCCACTGGCAGTGTTCATTGAGAAGTAGCAGTGGGCAGTGCTTATCGAGAAGTCGTGGTGGAGAGTGCTTGTTGAGATGTAGCAGTGGTGAGTCGTTGTTGAGAAGTTCCCATGGAGAGTGCTTGTTCAGATGTTGTCATATTGTTTTGATGGGCTAGACACCAGATATTGTTGGATTGGGGATGCTGTAATGATCAGAGTGTGCTTTTCGTCAATATATATGAAGGTAAAAAATTCCTTTTTTTTCATTATTTCAATGTCTTAAACAATAATGCCTCTTGGTCACAGGTTCAGTCAACAAAACATCTGGCTCGTGATCTTGTATTAGACTGCATTTCTGGTTTCTATGTGTAATTATAGTATTTGTTTATTTTTTTTTATTACTTCAGTATAAATGGTATTTAAAATATCTTGTCTTATTGAGGAAGAACCGTGACAGATGTGTACGTTGAATCACACTTCCACACACAGAACAGTTACTCTTGTGCTTTGTTGTTTCGTAGGTTTTATAGTTGCTGGGGACTTAATTAATTAATTGTGTTAACAGAAATTTCCTTTCATTCTTTGTTGTTGTTCTATGCAGTCAGATTGCGTACTATTACTAGTCAGGGCCAACCGTTTACGAGACTTCGTAATCGGACATACAGCGACTAAAAATTAAAAATTATTTGCATTATATTTAATTAAGCCTCCATGCATGTGGCGACTCTGCCAGGATCGTCCCTTGGAATTCTTCTGACTGTAAAAATAGCAGACAGTAGTATTGTTGTAGTAATTTGTAGTTTGGTAATTGTAGTCTATATTGCATGTGTAGATTTGGTAATTGCCATTCTTCTAATGGTATTTTTTTTTTTTTTTTTTTTTTTTTTTTTTACAGAATTTAATTTTTGTTGTCTTGTATACGGGTTTGACAATTTTGTGCGATTATGAAGATTTCAATTGTTTGTTAATCGTGTTTGAGGGAAGCATTTCGTGTGAATGATATTGTTGGTGATAAAGTGTCATTGAGTGTAATTTTCGGATAGTGACGAGTTTTGTATGTTTTGTAAATGATTACGCGATCGATGAAAAAGGCAAAAATGATGAATAGTGAGAATGACGAAATTGTTAACATGGCGAACTCGCCAACACAGGAGAACAGGATGATGATTAATGAAGTTGAAAACAATTTAATAAGTCGGGAAAGTAGTCCGGAACCAGTTCAAAATTTTTCACAATCAAAAAATTTTCAGAATTCGAGATTAACGACAGAAGATTCTGGAATAGTATCGAACACAGATAGCTTTACGCTATGACGAAGGAAGTTGGTTTTGCGGGAAATGTTAGGGGTGAAAAGAATTTCGAACCAGTTAATATGGAGCAGTTAATGAGTGCAATAGTAAATTTGGGATCACGGTTAGAAACTGATATGGGAACTTTGGCAACACGGTTAGACTCACAAATAGGAACAATTAAAACAGAGATGGGAACTTTGGCAACACGTTTAGAAACTGATATGGGAACAATGGAAACACGGCTAGACTCACTGGGAGCACAGTTAGGATCTGAATTAAAAACAGAGATGGGAACTTTGGCAACACGGTTAGAAACTGATATGGGAACAATGGAAACACGGTTAGACTCACGGATAGGGACATGCTTCAAAAACATGAAAGATGAATTAAAGAAAGAAATTAGAGAAGAAGTACAGCCGATTTTGAATGCTCACAATAATAGATTAATTTCAATAGAAATCAGGCAAAAGGAACAGGATAGAGAACAGGAAGAAAGAGATCGCGTGATAGTACAAAAGTTTTCAGAGTTAAATTTACAACGTGCACATGATAAGAAAGAAATACTTGAAAGAATCGAGGAATCTGTACCAAATGACAGAATAAATAACCTAACACAACAATATGAACAGTTAACTATTAAATGTGTCAATACTGAAAGCCGAGTCGCGACACTTGCGGAAGACGTAAATAAACAGAAAGAACAATTAGGTGACTTATCGGAAAGAGTTGAGGAGATTGCAGATAAATTGACAAGTCTTAGTTTAAACGGGGACAGAGATTCAGATGATACAGCTCCATTGCCATTTGCAGAAACCGAAGAGTACCAGAACATAAATAAGCATGTTGAAAATCAGGGAAAATTTAATGAACGCGTGAAAAGGGAATTTGAGGCATTACAAAAGCAAGTCAAACAAATTGAAGACGAAATCGTAGGAAAAGACAGCAGAAGAAATTTAGAGTCACAGATAGCAGAGGGCTTTGAAGACAATAATTTATTTCATTTACGGGATGCAACAAGAGAGCGCCAGGCGCGCGAACTTGACAATAATCGACATTCGGACTGGGACAGACGCGGTAGGTCTTTGTCGCCACGAGGAGAAAACTTTGACTATAAACACTTCTTAACTGTTCGGAAATTTAAGATCTTTCGCAATTCTAAGAACGACATACATCCATGTTCATGGTTAGATCAATTTATGTACGCACTTCCACCAAATTGGCCACTAAGTCACAAACTGGAATTTATGTGTGGATATTTAGAAAACGAACCGGCGACGCGGATGCGCGCACTTATTAGAGATTGTAATAATCTAAATGATTTTTATCATGCATTTCTATCGGCATATTGGTGCGAAAACACGCAAGACAGAGTCAAACATAGTCTTACTATACAGCGTAATTTTAAACAGTCTGAGTTCCGCACGCCAGCAGAATACTTTGAAGACATGATTCGAAAGACTCAGTTCTTTTCCAACCCTTATAGCCCGACTGAATTAATTCGCATTTGTGTAACTAAGCTGCCACAATCGATAAGACAAATTGCTTTAGCCGGAAAATGTAAAGACGACATTGAGACTTTCAAGACTTTGTTACAAGAACTTGAGTATGACAACGACGACGGGACTTCTTGTAACTTTTTCAGTAACGGTAATCACAATAGATTTTCAGAGAGAAGGGATAATGATCGGAACGGACGTTATATGGGTAATTTTGAGAATGACAGACGAAACAGACAGGACAATAGATACCAGCCTTATGACAATAACAGACGTTCTAACAGAAATTACACAGACAGTTATAATAACGGTAGTTCCTACCGGAATGATCAATCATACGGAAACAATAATCGGTATTATCAAGACAGAAATTATTCATACAGTAATGGAAATTCTTACTACAAAAATAACCAGGGTAGTAGATACAACATTAATTTCGGAAGTGACAGTCGAAATTACACGAGAAGTAGTCATGCAGACAGACAGGAAAATAGAAATTTTAATAACAGACACAACCAAGAATTTGCATTAACAGACAGGAAGGACCTAATTGGCATCCTCCACGTGACAGAACTTCAGAGAGACAAGTGCAAATCGTAGAAATTGATCCGCGAAATGACGCACGCAATCGACAATGACTTGTAGCTTCGGCTTCTGGCAGCTATATAGACGGTTCAGAAAGTAATGACACTACGACTTTACACTACGTACGCCTGGAAGACATGAGAGACATTTTGCTAGACGAAAAGGAAAATAATGTAGACGCATTTTTACATCCTGTTATTGAAGTATGCGTGGGTAAGAATAAGTTCACTGCGGTTTTAGATTCTGGAAGCCCATTGAATGTTATTAGTGAATCAGTTTTTCGTATATGTGTAAGAACTATTGCTTGTCCTGTGTTACCTGTTTCTAAAACTGCAATTCGACGAGCTATTTCTGGAAAAAGTGTTGATGTCAAACAACAGACCAACCTAAATTTCATTTGTCAAGGATACGATTTTTCTGCTAATTTTATTATTGTTCCATTACTCAGTACACAAATTATATTAGATATGGAGTTTCTTAACACACATAGGCAATTTTGAACTTTAAAGAAGGAAGTGTGAATTTGACTGTTGCCGGAATGCCGAAATGTTTGAAATTTTTCGAGTGTTTAACAAGATCTGAATCAGATACAAAATGTTTAAGGTTTCTTACTTCTGATGTTTTCGCTGAGTATTATGACGACAATGTGTTCATTCATGACAACGACAATAGATAGAGAGACGCGATGGAAGATGTAATTAATAGCGAAGAATTAATTAATGAAAAGGTTAAGAATGCCCAAGTGCCAGATGACGTTGCAAAAGAAGAACTGCACCAAATTTTGACTTCACATGCTACAGTATTTAGCCATCACACAGGAACTATACAAGACTTACAATATTTATTTAAAGTAAAAGAACACACACCATTTCGGGGGAAAACGTACGCTATTCCTTTGGCTTACAGAGACAAGGTTAAGAGTGAACTTCAATACATGTTAGATCAAGGCATTATTGAGCCAGCAGTCAGTCCTTATACCAGCCCATTACACGTCGTTCTTAAAAAGGATGGATCAATTCGTTTGGTTCTGGATTCCAGACAGATAAATAATATCATCATTCCTGAAACTGACCGCCCACAAGATTTAGATGAACTTCTTCAACATTTCCATGGAATTAAAGTTTTTGGCAAATAGAACTCCACCCTGATTGTAGAAAATACACTGCCTTTTTAGCCTTTGGTAACTGTTACCATTTTCGGAAATTACCGTTTGGACTTACTGTAGCTTCAGCAGTATTCATTTGTAGTTTAAACGAAATTTTACCTGTTTATCTTCATGACAATATTACTTCATATGTTGACGATATTCTTATTGCTAAACGTTCTTGGAGTGAGCATAACAACATTTTGGATTCATTATTACGTATTTTTGTAAGAGTTGGCATTACAGTGAACTTGGAAAAATCTGAATTTGGTCGTTCTCAGGTGAAATTTCTTGGTCATATTATTTCTACAGAAGGTATTCTTCTTGATCCAGAGAAAGTAGGCGCTATTCGTAATTATGCTGTTCCTACTACAAAACGCGATGTTCGTAGTTTCCTTGGTGTCTGTAATTTTCTTAGACGCTTTGTTAGATTGGACAATTTGGCCACACCTCGTTTATGTGAACTATCTGGAAAAAATTCTAATTGGTGTTGGGATGAGGAAGCTCAATCAGAATTTGAACAACTTCGTGATGCTTTAGTTGCTGCTCCACTTCTTTCACATCCGGATTTATCTAAAGATTTTTGTTTGGCGACGGACTCATCGTACAAAGGCCTGGGTGCACACTTATTTCAAGAGACAGAAGAAGACGGCGTTGTAGTACAGAAAACTATTGCATATGTTCTCTCTAAATCAGAAAAGAATTATTCGATTACGGAACTTGAGGGTTTGGCTGTTGTATGGGCTTTCACAAAATTTCGGACATTTTTGTATGGCAGGCATTTAAGGTTTACACCGATCATCGAGCTCTGGAATTTCTTATGTCAACAAAATTAACTCGTGGCAGATTGTCACGATGGACGCTGTATCTACAGGAATTTGACTTTAGTATTGTTTACATACAGGGTTCTTCAAATATTGTTGCTGATGCTTTATCACGTGCACCTGTGGGTTTGAAACGAAGTGCTGAGGAGGACTGCAAAGAAAACAATTATTTTCTGATGTATATTCAAGGTGTTGCGTTTGAGAATTTTATTTCGTCTTCGCTCCAGGACATCGCTAAGGAGCAAAATAAGGATCCAATCTGGAAGGACATTAAGGAGAAGTGGAGGAGAAAGGAAAGCGTAGCGATTAGACAGTATTATTTAGTTCGCAATGATATTCTTTTTAAACGAAAATCGGTTGACAACTCTGTTTGGTTAGTTTGTATTCCTGATGAGTGGGTTAATAAATTGATTTGGTACACACATTTCAGTTATGAACACTTTGGTCCCAGAAAATGCTTTCATAAATTACGAGAAAATTGCTACTTCAGTAATATGGAAAAACGTATTCGATCTGTTCTTGCCAAATGCAAATTATGTCAAAAGGCTAAGCCGCCAACAATTTCTCACAGAGCACCGTTGTTTCCTATCATTCCAGCGAAATTAAAGGAGATGGCTGCAGTCGATTTGTTCGGTCCAGTGGTTCGTTCTATTAATGGTTTTGCGTACATTTTGGTAGCAGTGGAATCGACATCAAAATATGTGTGTTTTACACCTTTACGCAAAGCAACAGCTCGTTCAGTATCTAATGCTTTCATCAAACATTTTCTTAAAGAAGTGGGTCATGTTGATAAGGTTATATCAGATAATGGATAACAGTTTCGGTCTAAAATTTGGCTTCGTACTCTACGGCGTCGTAAGATTAAACCAATTTTCATTTCACTTTTTCACCCTCAATCTAACGCTTCAGAGAGATGGATGAAGGAAATCAATAAATTGTGTCGTCTTTATTGTCATCAGAATCACAGAACTTGGGATCAGTATCTTCATATTTTTCAAAACATCCTGAATGAACTTCCTAATGATTCAACTTCTTTACCGCCTAAACTGATATTAAAAAATAAAGCACCGACAAATCGCATTTCTGAAATCGTTCCTTTTCCGCCTACACGGAAACTGCGGCATTCTGAAGTTGTCAACCTGGCTCTGCAAAATATTGCATCTGCGGCTGCTAGAAGAGAGAAATCAGCTAAACGTCCTGGTCGTTTAAAAACCTTGTCAGTTGGTCAAAAGGTGTTAATTAAGTCTCATCGTTTGTCTCACAAAGGAAAGGGCTTGTGTCGCAAATTTTTTCTGCTTTATAACGGTCCATATAGAGTTCGCAAAATTATTCATGATAACACTGTTGAAGTAGAAACTCTTAAATCTCGACGCTCCAAGGGAATACATCATATATCGAACGTTAAAATTTTTGTGGAATGACATACTTTTGAGAAACTAACAGTTATACGTAAACACACGGAGAATGCAAGGACACCGCGCCGTGTTCCGGCGGCGGCACATACTCAAAGCAACAGTCAAGTCTGCGCGGCGCACAAGGCAGTCGTTGACCGCAAACAATTACTTCCTAAGTCACGCGTACCTACAGCTGATCGAGCGCTCAGTGCGAATGCACTGACAGCAGTAAACAAATACACAGTCTAATTTCTCTGATTAAATTCAGTACAAAGCTATAGTGACTTGATAAATTATGTTATTAACGTTCAGTATTTTTCAGGATACGGTTGTATAAAATATTTAAGACCTTCAGGTAAATTCTGTGTGTGTCCCACGTTAAGAGGACTTGCTATCGAGAAATTTTCAGGAAGAAGGTAATTTCGAAGAAGAAACTAATAAACTAAAAAGGTAACTATTGATTGAGTTTATTTTTCAGGTAACATATTTCCACTTAGGTACGTACGTTAGACGTAATTTGCTGCTCGCGATTACGTGATTCATACTTTGTGCTAAATTTCATGTTCTATAAATTTACTTGTGAAGCGACGTGCTTGCGTACATTAACTGATTTTGACAATGATTGATTAATGAACAGGGTTGTTATTTGTGTATATTATGCATAGCTTGGCTGCACTGCTTTATCACTGACGTCATATTTCTTTTATTATGTGCCTGCTGTGCTTATTTATTTAAATTATAATTGTCACATGATTAATTGTGCTGATATGGTTATGTATGTAGGTTACACTTTGTGATTTATCTGCTTGCGCCTTCATGTTTACTTATTAAGATTACATATGAACATTTATTTGCTTATGCTGATATGATGATAATGACCTGGTTATTATGTAAGATAACATATTTGCTGCTTTGCGTATGGATTGCATGTTTACACATTTCTGTTTTGTTGTCATAACTACTCTTTAATTTAGTATATAGAAATGCTGATATATGGTGTACGAACATGGAGTTTAGGTTACACTATGGTATTAATTATAGATTGTTCGCTTGGCAGAGCCTCGTTGTAGGAATTGTGCTGTATCCACTTGTTGACATTCTGTTCTCTACTGGTATATTTACTCGCTATTGCATGTTTTGCTTACGCTCAGTGCCTTATAAATTTTAAGATAAGAAAATGAACTGCTATAATTCTACGAACGACGTTGGTACAAGAAACTTCATTGAAGTCACATGAGCTGGAGGTTTTATGGAAGCTGTATAAATTTATGCTAATAGGAAGGAAGCTAACGACATGACATACCAACACTAGGTTTAGACCATTGACAGTTATTACACTGCATTCTTCGTGAGCAATTGAAATAGCAAGTGACACTTGACACAAGAAATACTCCACATGTTTGCCTCTGTTTTGCCATGATTCTTAAAGTGGTGTACACACTGTGAAATATTAGGATCATTCACACTCCGTACTCGTACTTACTTACTGAGAGTTATTCAAACTAAAGGCTGTTAGAGGTCATGTAGGCATTTCTTTTATTTAATGATGGACAAGGTAACCAAAATGTATTTTATAATTCATAATGAGTAGAAGATTGGGGTCAGATGAATTACACAGAGGTTGTGTGTGGACATTGTGTCTTCGGATTGTATGGGATGATGAATTGAAGTTTGCACTAGGATTTTATCTGTACTTGTTCGAGGAGACTGACTAGAGGAAAGAGTTGTTATGGAAGTGAAATGATATTGGCGATAAGGTTTATATGTGTCGACATATTGAAGAGGTATTATTGAGGTATTGAGATTGTGTGAAGTTGATGATTATTGGAGTTTTGGTGGACAAGAGGTAAGGTAAATGATATTGATGATAAGGTTTATATGTATCGACGTAAGAGGTATTATTGAAGTATTAAGTTTATGTGATGTTGATGATTATTGGAGTTTTGGTGGATAAGAGGTAATGTAAGTGAGAAACATTTTTTTTGTTGGTTTATATGGAACAAGGAGGATGAAGATGGCAGACTAGAACACTCAAGTGGAAGGAAGATTGTCTACACACACTTTGTTAAATCACTAAGCAGTATATACTTTTTTTTTTGGAGAGAGGAAGTATTTGCATATCTTGGCACACTGACAGTTGTTCAGCAACCGTACATTTGATTTGGCTTGGCAAACATTGGTCTTGACATGATGACTATGACGTTGACTAACTATTATTGACTGTTATTGCTGCCACTACTACTTGATACACAAGTTGAACATAAAATTTTGGACAGAATTGCATTTACACAGTTAACACTATTCAATTACACAGTAGTACTTAATGTGGATGAAAGATGAGTGAGTGTATTTTGTGTGTTTTCCTTTCCTAATCCCAAATAATTGGTACCGACCTATCTCCTAAATATAATTTTACTTGTTTGTTGTGGCTTGCACTGACACCCATAAATATTATAGGTTTACTGATATTTGTGTGTTTGTAATATTTAATATGACAATTATCTGATATCATTCGTGTGTTTATTATAATTTGTATGTTCAGTGTAAGAGCATTGATAATAATTTTGTAAAAGCAATTGTGTGTGCCTTCAAACTGTTCTTCGTGCTTGCACCTATTCAGCATTGCTGGGTGCCACTTGGATATGTTTAATTTCTGCTGACAAACTCTGATAAATTGTCTGATTAGTGATAGTGAATATTATGGACTGTTACTTGCACCTGTTTAACATTACTGGGTGCCACTGATGGAACTGCTTCTACTGAAATAATGTGACTCGTTGCTGTCTGCACCTGTTTAACATTACTGGGTGCCACTGATGGAACTGCTTCTACTGAAATAATGTGACTCGTTGCTGTCTGCACCTGTTTAACATTACTGGGTGCCACTGATGGAACTGCTTCTACTGAAATAATGTGACTCGTTGCTGTCTGCACCTGTTTAACATTACTGGGTGCCACTGATGGACTGCTTCTACTGAAATGATGTCACTTGTTGGTGTCTGCACCTGTTCAACATTGCTGGGTGCCACTGATGGACTGCTTCTTGATGTCACTTGTTGGTGTCTGCACCTATTCCACAATGCTGGGTGCCACTGATGGACTGCTTCTACTGAAATGATGTCACTTGTTGGTGTCTGCACCTGTTCCACAATGCTGGGTGCCACTGATGGAATGTTTCTACTGAAATGATGTCACTTGTTGGTGTCAGCACCTGCTCAACATTGCTGGGTGCCACTGATGGAACTGCTTCTACTGATATGTCACTTGTTGGTGTCTACACCTGCTCAACATTACTGTGTGCCACTGATGGACTGCTTCTAGTGAAATGATGTCACTTGTTGGTGTCTGCACCTGTTCAACATTGCTAGGTGCCACTAATGGAACTGCTTCTACTGAAATAATGTCACTTATTGGTGTCTGCACCTGCTCAACATTACTGGGTGCCATTGATTGAATAATACTTACGTAAACTATTACGTAAAATCATATGTATGAAAGCATTTGTATTCCTTACTGTATTTTATATATTAGGTTATTGAAGGGTCAGTGCAAAGCCAAAATTTATTTAGTTATGTGATATTTACTTATTAATATTATCTTTTATTTTTGTCTGTAATTTTTTTTTCTTCTTTGGACGAATTTGGTGGTATTTTCACCACCATTGCTGGCAAAAATACCATCAAATTCTAGCCCGTGGAGGAGGGGCATATGAAAGGTGGCTACACTGAGCCACAGCGCCAGAGATTGCGCCAAAGAGTATTATTCAGCCGCCTCCACTGGCAGTGTTCATTGAGAAGTAGCGTGGGCAGTGCTTATCGAGAAGTCGTGGTGGAGAGTGCTTGTTGAGATGTAGCAGTGGTGAGTCGTTGTTGAGAAGTTCCCATGGAGAGTGCTTGTTCAGATGTTGTCATATTGTTTTGATGGGCTAGACACCAGATATTGTTGGATTGGGGATGCTGTAATGATCAGAGTGTGCTTTTCGTCAATATATATGAAGGTAAAAAATTCCTTTTTTTTCATTATTTCAATGTCTTAAACAATAATGCCTCTTGGTCACAGGTTCAGTCAACAAAACATCTGGCTCGTGATCTTGTATTAGACTGTATTTCTGGTTTCTATGTGTAATTATAGTATTTGTTTATTTTTTTATTGCTTCAGTATAAATGGTATTTAAAATATCTTGTCTTATTGAGGAAGAACCGTGCCAGATGTGTACGTTGAATCACACTTCCACACACAGAACAGTTACTCTTGTGCTTTGTTGTTTCGAAGGTTTTATAGTTGCTGGGGACTTAATTAATTAATTGTGTTAACAGAAATTTCCTTTCATTCTTTGTTGTTGTTCTATGCAGTCAGATTGCGTACTATTACTAGTCAGGGCGAACCGTTTACGAGACTTCGTAATCGGACATACAGCGACTGAAAATTAAAAATTATTTGCATTATATTTAATTAAGCCCCCATGCACCATCTCCTCTATATCTCTTTTGTTAATGATAACCTTCCCTTTTACAATAACCTATGTACATCTACATCCATACTCCGCAAGCCACCTGACGGTGTGTGGCGGAGGGTACCCTGAGTACCTCTATCGGTTCTCCCTTCTATTCCAGTCTCCTATTGTTCGTGGAAAGGATTGTCGGTATGCTTCTGTATGGGCTCTAATCTCTCTGATTTTATCCTCATGGTCTCTTCGCGAGATATACGTAGGAGGGAGAAATATACTGCTTGACTCTTCGGTGAAGGTGTGTTCTCGAAACTTTAACAAAAGCCTGTACCGAGCTACTGAGCGTCTCTCCTGCAGAGTCTTCCACTGGAGATTATCTATCATCTCCGTAACGCTTTCGCGATTACTAAATGATCCTGTAAAGAAGCGCGCTGCTCTCCGTTGGATCTTCTCTATCTCTTCTACCAACCCCATCTGGTACGGATCCCACACTGCTGAGCAGTATTCAAGCAGCAGGCGAACAAGCGTACTGTAACCTACTTCCTTTGCTTTCGGATTGCATGTCCTTAGGATTCTTCCAATGAATCTCAGTCTGGCATCCGCCTTACCGACGATCAACTTTATATGATCATTCCATTTTAAATCACTCCTAATGCGTACTCCCAGATAATTTATGGAATTAACTACTTCCAGTTGCTGACCTTCTATTTTGTAGCTAAATGATAAGGGATCTATCTTTCTATGTATTCGCAGCACATTACACTTGTCTACATTGAGATTTAATTGCAATTCCCTGCACCATGCGTCAATTCGCTGCAGATCCTCCTGCATTTCAGTACAATTTTCCATTGTTACAACCTCCCGATACTCCACAGCATCATCTGCAAAAAGCCTCAGTGAACTTCCGATGTCATCCACAAGGTCATTTATGTATACTGTGAATAGCAACGGTCCTACGACACTCCCCTGCGGCACACCTGAAATCACTCTTACTTCGCAAGACTTCTCTCCATTGAGAATGACGTGCAGCGTTCTGTAACCTTCCCTTAGGATTTCTATCCCTTGCTTAATAATAACAAATGAAATCTTTCCTTTGAAATTTATTCTCTTTCTCAATCTTCGCATACAAATTTAATTGCTGCTTATTAAAAGTGATTTTCTGATTATTTCGACGAAACATAGAATGTGTCGTCGTCGTGGCCCTCAGTCGTTATCTGCAATATCCCAAAACTGTTCCTTACTTTTTTTACTGTTACTGGATCGCCATCTGACTGCTACATCTAACTGCGACATGAATATACTTACTCTCGTTTACTATACTCTATTAACTGCTGGTGGGCTGTCATAATAAGTGGCTGTATTTGTTACCAAAGCTGACGTTATTCTTTAATAGCAAATCTGACTTTAATTAATTTTGACTGAAGTTACGTAATTCATAGTCACACTTTTTCTTGACAACAATAAAATTTTTGCAAATTTTTATGTTGATGGTTTTTGGGATGGATTATAATCAGTAATGCAACATTGCTGGCAAAAATTAATTATATTCTGAAAACGCTTCAAATATTTACTGTTGGTAATGAAATGATTTTACCAACGGTCAAATGGGACTTACTTTTTACAATAATCTTACAACTAGCACCGCGCAAACATACCTTCAGTATTCTTGAGTTTCTCGAAGAAAATAATTCAATAATATTAGTTCCTCTTATGATAATAGTTAGTTGATGTCTCTGTACATCCGTTTATAATCTCTTGTAAATCATAGCTGGTGGCTGGCAGGCACACTGCTCCTCTCAATCTCTCACTTCAGACCTGCTACCGACTCGCTTCACATCTCGCTTACTACCGACATCCTACGAACGCTAAAGTGCGGTCTCTCCTGCCAACAATGCTTTCTGGTGCAGACAATCCCTGCTACCATTACAAAATGTATCAATGCGTGGTCTTTCCCGCTCTTTTCTTAAAATGTATCCATACGCGGTCTCTCCCGCCCTTTTTAAAATTATATCAATTGTCAGTCTCTCTTGTCAACAATACTTTGGTGCAGACATTCCCTGCTACCACCATTATTTCCAACATGACAAATATTAATTATTCCTACTTAATCCTATTAATAAAATATAAACATCTTTCATAAATTGTGATTTGACAATAGACAATAGAAATATGCACGTCTTACAACTGAACTGTAAAATGAAAGACTTTTCTTCGAACAATTTTATTTTTAAAACAATGAAATATGAATGATATTTTGTTTGCATGTGTGTGTGTGTGTGTGTGTGTGTGTGTGTGTGTGTGTGTGTGTGTGTGTGTGTGCGTGTGTGTCTTAGAATGAATGAGGAGGGACTTCGTGGTGTATCGCAAGTCCACCCACAAATCCTTCTCAAATAAGAAAGCTAACTATCCACAGTAAGGACGTGTGTGTGTGTGTGTGTGTGTGTGTGTGTGTGTGTGTGTGTGTGTGTGTGTGTGTGTGTGTGTGTGTTAGAATGAACGACGAAGGAATTCGTGGTGCATCGCAAGCGCTACCCACAATTCCTTCTCAGATAAGAAAGCTAACTATCTCCAGTGAGGGTAGACACTTGTTACGAAACCCCTGCATTAATCCTCTCCATGGCGGCACTTGCTTAACTTGCATAGTGCAACTCCGTTTAAAATCCACCAAGTTAATTGTATGCGCTGTACTTACTGTCCGTAAATCATTTGACTGCTGCACTCCTTACTTCTGAACTGGCAGAAATTTGAATACTTCGGGCTGTTAATGGTTTGTATCCGTCCACAGCTGCTAATAGTAGTAGTAATAATAATAATATACTGCGTACACTCACGTGGAACTATTATAACAAAAAGTCCATATCCATTAACGCAAAATAGAGGCACTACAACACTGTCGTACTTCCGGAGGCACCGTATGCATCTGAAACAACACAAATAGGTGGGCAAACTAAAATTAAAGAAATAGGGAAACAAGAAAGGAAAATTCTCAGGAAAATCTTTGGCCCGATACAAGAGCAAGGAATCTGGAAGAAGAGACCAACATCAGAATTATATAAATACACAGACAAGATTACGGATACAATAAGGAAAAGAAGAATGCAGTTCTTCGGACATATCCACAGGATGAATGAAAACAGAATTTCAAAGCGAATTCTTAAAGTCATCAACTCAGGCAGGAGAAAAACAAAATGGATAAAAGAAGTTGAAGAGGACCTCAGACAAGCACACATAACAGTAAACGATGCAGAAAATAGAACTGAATTCAGGAACATCATCAAAAAACATAAATTTGATACCACAACACAGAAGAGACCTGGATGCAAATGGACAGCGGAGCGAACACATGAAGAAAATTTGGGCTCACAAAAAACATAAACAATCATCATAAATGAATTCAAGTTCAAACGCTCTCTTTAAATAGGAATAATCGAAAATAATAATAATATACTGTGTACAGCACTGTTAGCAGCCCTTATGTCGTCACTGCTGTATCGTGCTGTCAGTTAATTCGTCTATCTGTTTCGAAGCGAATAATGAAGCAATTTCTGGACTACTGTCTACAACTCGGAGAATTCATTTTCTTTACATATTTAGCATTTGTGATGTATACGTCTCGCTTTTATCATCAGCTATGTACGGGACAAAGCATAACATGTGTGTGTAGTGGGTAGACTATGTGAGGAACCTGTAGCCTCCACCGCGTTAATAATACCAATTGAGAAAAAGTTAATATTGGTAACTTATACACTGAAGCGCCAAAGAAACTTGTATAGACATGCGTATTCAAATACATGGATACACTAGGTGATCAAAAGTATCCGGACACCTGGCTGAAAATGACTTACAAGTTCGTGGCGCCCTCCATCGGTAATGCTGGAATTCTATATGGTGTTGGCCCACCCTTAGCCTTGATGACAGCTTCCATTCTCGTAGGCATACGTTCAGTTAGGTGCTGGAATTTTTCTTGGGGAATGGCAGCCCTTCCTTCACAGAGTGCTGCGCTGAGGAGAGGTATCGATGCCGGTCGGTGAGGCCTGGCACGAAGTCGGCGTTCCAAAACATTCCAAAGGTGTTCTATAGGATTCAGGTCAGGACTCTGTGCAGGTCAGTCCATTACAGGGATGTTATTGTCGTGTAACCACTCCGCCACAGACCATGCATTATGAACAGGTGCTCGACCGTGTTGAAAGATGTAATCGCCATCCCCGAATTGCTCTTCAACAGTGGGAAGCAAGAAGGTGCTTAAAACATCAATGTAGGCCTGTGCTGTGATAGTGCCAGGCAAAACAACAGATACATTCAGTGGTATGTGCGGGTACTGTCCTCAAAATGTGTCGCCACTACCGTAACCACTACCACCATCATCATCGATGTCAACGTCAAAACTTCCCTCCCTAGAAACCTTGACCTTGACGTTCTGTTTTGTTGGCGATATCTGTGAGTGCTGCCATTTCAATTGCATTGTGGAAAGTTTTGACGATTTATTCCCTTGTGTCCAGCACGTGTCGACCTCAGACGTTCAACTAGCTGTATCTCTCCCAACAACAAGATTGTATACCGATGCCTCTTCTTTAGTCTTTTTCTTCTTCTTGTTTATCCCGGCTTCTTGAGATCTCTTGTGAAGAGACACGATACAACAAGTTCCATAGTGGTGTAGGACAATCAATGAAGTTACACAACAGTTAATAATTTAGCTTTCGAAACTGCCGGTTTATTGGCATTTATGGAAAGAAAAACACTGTCATACTCTCATGCGGTCAGCAAACGTGTGTGTGTAATGGGACTTACTACGTCGCAAATCGTTCTAATAAATTAATTAAGCTGCTTTACAGTGCTGCTAGGCAACGTAATCAACAAGGTGATACGTGTCTCAATTAAAACTGGACCTCGATATTTTGAATAAACTTTCGGTTCATTTTTTGTCAAAATCAGAACTTGTCTCAAAAGTAATTTCCAACTTCGTGCATTAAATCCAAACGCAATTGCAACTGTTGTACGCGATTTACTGGACGTATTTCAAATCGAGCGCTCAGGTTTGAGTTTTCCGTAATGGGCTAAACGACTCTTTTGTAATAAGATGATGTGTCTATCTCACGTGAAGTTTAAATAGAACTGGATTTACTCTCCCTTAGGGTCAAGATCACACAATAAAATTCACCACATAGGTCAGCGAACTGTACCCGCGCACTTCAAGCACTCTTGAGTAATAACTCGTCTCAGAGTAAAAGCCGCACATAAATTCACAGTTTTTTTAATGCATACAAAATTCAAAACACCTTTATATTAAACAAATAAATCAGGACATGTAATCACTACCTAAACATTTTCGATTCTAAATAAACTTCAAGAACTTGTATTTGATAAGCAATAAAATTTTATCGCCTGAGAGAAATTGTTAGTTTGCTAAACCGGATTCAGATTACAGTCAACTCGTGTCTGGACGATGATGTTGGAATGAACGAAATACCTGTACTGAAAAATACTGTCCGTTGAGTAATTTACTGACTTTTATAACAAATATGGTACCCCTTGCATCGCTACAATTGGATATGTGTTATAGGAACTATCTAATATTTGACTATTAGTAGCTTGAAATATTTACCATTCCCTTTGAGGCACTTTATTCACTGAGAAGGACGCGTTACCGATTTGACCTCATATTTTATGGAGAAAAAAGCATACTTGAAAGGCCTCAGCAGTCGATCACGTTCGAGAATTTGGGCCATAATTCTGATAGAACGCAGTTATGACCTTCGGAAAGTACAGCTTTTAAACTGTAGCGAGCAGTGGCTGCTGGTCACCCGCTCCGCTCTGCTGAAGTCGCCAAATTCCCGAGTACGAAGTACTGTACAGCGCAGTGACAATCAGAGCTTTTTTATTCGCGGGAAATTGAAGCTGAGGAGAGGTGGACACAGCTGCCCAAACTATTTTAAAGTCTTGTTCGAGAACACATTATGTTACGCGAAAAATAGTAAGTAACATGCGTACATAATATGTCAACCTTACACGTATATACGTACAACATTTTTTAACAGTATTCTCGTCTGAAGCTGTGTATACCCCTCAAAATTAACGAAAGCGACTGAATAATCACTATGAAATAAAGTTAATGGTTTTCGATTTCCCGTTTATTCATGCCAGTCAAGTTTATGTCGTTTTGTTTTTGTGGGAGGAGACCAGACAGCGAGGTCATCGGTCTCATCGGCTTATGGAAGGACGGGGAAGGAAGTTGGTCGTGCCCTTTCAAAGGAACCATCCCGGAATTTGCTTGCAGCGATTTAGGGAAATCACGGAAAACCTAACTCGGAATTGAACTGTCGTTCTCGCGAATGCGAGTCCAGTGTGCTAACCACTGCGCCACCTCGCTCGGTCAATTTGAAATTAGAGTCCCTGAACCAGATACGAACGAGTCGAAAGTTATTAACGAAAACCAGTCAGTCACGTTTATGAATAACGCTTTTGCTGTAATGTACTTCCGTTTAGCTGTACCAGCTTTAAAATCCAAAGAAAACAACGCACAACAGTTACGTTAATAATAGCGCTATGCTACTTCCTTCACGACATACTAATTCGTTCCATTAATTTACACCGCGTTTTTGAGTCGCAACGTAAAAATGTTCAAAACAAAGAGATCTCTGGCACCAGCTACATGTTAAAAACCGCGTACTTTGATACAGTGAATAAAGCATGTTGCTAAAGTCAAAACAGTAATTCACACATCTCTTATTGACTCCAATGTACAGTACTCCACACTCAGACATCATGCGGTTTCAGTGGAGCTGTGCGAGTGACAAACAAACGCTGCGCCCGAAAGTTTAGAAACTGTGCTTTGAAATGTTCGTAGCTGCGTCATCGTCTGAATCATCAGTCTTGTGACTGGTCTGACGACGCCCGCCGCGGATTCCTCTCCTGCGCTAACGTCTTCGTCCCAGAGTAGCATTTGCAACCGACACCCTTAATTATTTGCTGATTATATTCCAATCTCTGCCTTCCTCTACAGTTTTTACCTTTTACAGCTCCCCTAGTACCATGGAAGCTCTTCCCTGACGTCTTACCAGATGTTCTGCCACTCTGTTTCTTCTTCTAGGCAGTGTTTTCCACACATTCCTTTCCTCGCCGTCTCTCCGGAGACCCCCCTCGTTCCTGACCTTATCAGTCCATCTGATTAGTCCATATAATTATCAACATTCTTCTCTAACACCACATCTCAACTGCTTCTATTCTCTTCTGTTCCACCCCCCGTCGGAGGTTCGAGCCCTCCTTCGGGCACGGGTGTGTGTGTTGTCCTTAGCTTAAGTTAGATTAAGTTAGATTAAATAGTGCATAAGGTTATGGACCGATAACCTCAGCAGTATGGTCCCATAAGACCTTACCACAAATTTCATATTTTTTCTTCTGTTCCAGTTTCCCCACAGTCCATGTCTCACTACCATACGATAATGTGCTCCAAACATACATCCTCAGAAATTTCTTTCTCAAATTAAGGCCTGCGTCTGATACTAGTAAATTTCTCTTCGCCAGGAGTGCCCTTTTTGCCAGTGCTAGTCTGCTAGCACGTCATCCATGTTCCGCCCGTCAGGGGTTATTTTGCTGTGTAGATAGCAGAATTCCTTAACTTCATCCATTGGCGATGACCAATCCTGATGTTAAGTCTCTCGCTGTCCTCATTTCTCCTATTTCTTATTGCTTTCGCCTTTCTTTGATTTAGTCCACATTCTGTTCTCATTATACTGTTCATTCCATTCAGCAAATCCTGCGATT
The DNA here is from genome assembly GCF_023864345.2 of Schistocerca serialis cubense. Lineage (NCBI taxonomy): Eukaryota > Metazoa > Arthropoda > Insecta > Orthoptera > Acrididae > Schistocerca > Schistocerca serialis. Next base: position 251,661,591 of record NC_064638.1, on the reverse strand, counting down.
CTTCTTCACATTCACTGAGGATAGGAATCTGATATCCTTTCGCTTTGCTTTTTAATTCCGCTCGTGAACTTTTGTTTATTTCCCTCATTGCGTCTTCAAATGTCCAAGTGTGTGAAATCTTTCGGGACTTAGCTGCTACGGTCATCAGTCCCTAAGCTTACACACCACTTAACCTAAATTATCCTGAGGACAAACACACACACCCATGCCCGAGGGAGGACTCGAACCTCCGCCGGGACCAGCCGCACAGTCCACGACTGCAGCGCCTTAGATTGCGTCTTTGATATATACACTACTGGCCATTAAAATTGCTGCACCAAGAAGAAATGCAGATGATAAACGGGTATTCATTGGATAAATATATTATACTAGAACTGACGTATGATTACATTTTCACGCAATTTGGGTGCATAGATCCTGAGAAATCAGTACCCAGAACAACCACCTCTGGCCTTAATAACGGCGGTGATACGCCTCGGCATTGAGTCAAACAGAGCTTGGATGTCGTGTACAGGTACAGTTGCCCATGCAGCTTCAACACGATACCATAGTTCATCAAGAGTAGTGACTGGCGTATTGTGACGGGCCAGTTGCTCGGCCACCATTGACCAGACGTTTTCAATTGGTGAGACATCTGGAGAATGTGTTGGCCAGGGCAGAAGTCGAACATTTTCTGTATCCAGAAAGGCCCTTACAGGACCTGCAATATGCGGTCGTGCATTATCCTGCTGAAATGTAGGGTTTCGCAGGAATCGGATGAAGGGTAGATCCACGGGTCGTAACACATTTGAAATGTATCGTCCACTGTTCGAAGTGCTGTCAATGCGAACAGGATGTGGCCGAGTGATACGCCAGTATGGCGATGACGAATACGCGCTTGCAATGTGCGTTCACCGCGATCTCGCCAAACACGGATGCGACCATCATGATGCTGTAAACATAACCTGGATTCATCGGAAAAAATGACGGTTTGCCATTCGTGCACCCACGTTCGTCTTTGAGTACACCATCGCAAGCGCTCCTGTCTGTGATGCAGCGTCAAGGGTAACCGCAGCCATAGTCTACGAGCTGATAGTCCATGCTGCTGCAAACGTCGTCGAACTGTTAGTGCAGATGGTTGTTGTCTTGCAAACGTCCTCATCTGTTGACTCAGGGATAGAGACGTAGCTGTACGATCCGCTACAGCCATGCGGATAAGATGCCTGTCATCTCGGCTGCTAGTGATATGAGGCCGTTGGGATCCAGCACGGCGTTCCATATTACCCTACTGAACCCACCGATTCCATATTCTGCTAACAGTCATTGGATCTCGACCAACGCGAGCAGCAATGTCGCGATACGAAAAACCGCAATCGCGATAGGCTACAATCCGACCTTTATCAAAGTCAGATACGTGATGGTAGGCATTTCTCCTCCTTACACGAGGCATCACAAAAACGTTTCACCAGGCAACGCCGGTCAACTGCTGTTTGTGTATGAGAAATCGGTTGGAAACTTTCCTCTTGTCAGCACGTTGTAGGTGTCGCCACCGGCGCCAACCTTGTGTGGATGCTCTGTAAAGCTAATCATTTGCGTATCACAGCATCTTCTTCCTGTCAGTTAAATTTCGCGTCTGTAGCACGTCACCTTCGTGATGTAGCAATTTTAATGGCCAGTAGTGTAGATTGAACAGTAGGGGCGACAGACTACATCCCTGTTTTACACTCTTTTGAATACAGGCATTTCGTTCTTCGTCTGCGAAGTGTCATAAATTTTTGCGCGAAATCGATTGCTGTGGTCGATATCTTGCAAGTGTGATTTCTTTCCCCTTAAAATATAAGGTCGAGTTTGCGATGTTTGCTTGTAGGTCTGTTATCCGTTATAGCGAAGGATGTCAACAGCAACGTACCTCCATTTACCGTGATAATACTGTGTTTTCGTTGTGACACTAAGAGCTAGTCCCTTCGCGCTAGCAGTCACCCCCAGATGGTGCTGTATAATGGTTGGTTGGTTTTTGGGGAAGAAGACCAGACAGCGTGGTCATCGGTCTCATCGGATTAGGGAAGGATGGGGAAGGAAGTCGGCCGTGCCCTTTCAGAGGAACCATCCCAGCATTTGCCTGGAGTGATTTAGGGAAATCACGGAAAACCTAAATCAGGATGGCCGGACGCGGGATTGAACCGTCGTCCTCCCGAATGCGAGTCCAGTGTCTTACCACTGCGCCACCCCGCTCGGTGCTGTATAATCTGATGCAGTTTGGGGTCAAAGAGCGAGGCGACGATCGCGTTAACGCCGCGGCAGTCAAAGAAGTCGTTATCAGTGCCACAAGGACGGCGTTAGACAGGCTGTAAATCATAGACAGAAGGAAAGTAAAAAAGAGCATCGCACGCGGTGACATATGGTATAGCTGTGTGTGTTTGACAGCTGACATAGCGACTCTTCGTGTTTGAGCTTCTGTAGCGCGATGTTTGCAAGCAAGATATACGACCGACAACAATAATCGCTAGATTGTAGCTGGGAGAGCCTTACCGAGTGAACGAACAACATCGACACCAAGGTTCAGGTGACGCCATTTCTAACTAATCAAAAAGTAAATGGACGTTTGGAGGTAATCGTATCGCCTACATTTGTCTGCCGTAGGTGTTTAGGATTACCGCAAATCCGGGTAAAGCGCAAATTCAGAAAAAATCATATTGTCCTTATACAGAGCGCCAACTTCGTCACTCACTAACAGCTGACGTATTCCATTTTTTTAAAAATTATGGATTTAGGGTGCAAAACTGCTACGGTCGTAAGCGCCCATTCTGTGGCTTAATGAAGGGTAAAAAACCGAATTTTAAATCGCCAACAATGGGATCGAAACTCTCGAAGCAGGGAAACTAAAAACGAAAGGAAATACGAGAGATCTACTATTGAAGGGGGGTTGTTTTCCCCCAGAATGACCAATGTCATCTCACTGACACTGATAAACTCATGGACGCGATCAGCTGAGCGCGTGTCATCTGCTAAAAGGGAAAAAGAGATCAGGCGACAGCTGTAAACAGGCGCGTAGTGGATTAAAATAGGAGCACTGAAGTAAAAGGTGTCTCACCGTCCACGGTTGAGAGCAGTGTGGACAAAATGGGGGAGGATCGCCACTAAAAGGACAGTGCCCTATCCGGAGTCTAGTTAAAATTACTTCCTCCCGACGACAAGGCCGGGAGGAAGAGGTCCAAGCTGGGCTGTTGCAAAAAGCTTACATGCTAAACGTAATCCAAGGTGGTGGACAGAGTCTAGACGCCTAAGAATAGACGGCCGTGCAGAGGAGTAAATTATGCTTCCATAGTCCAATTCCGAGCGTACTAAGGCGCGATATAGGCGGAGGAGGACCACTCGGTCCGCTACCCAGGAGGTACCACTCAGAACACAGAGGGTGTTGAGCGATCGCAGACATCGAGCTGAAAGACATGAAACTTGGGGAGACCAGCACAGTTTTCTGTCAAATACAAGTCCCAAGAATTTGGTGATGTCTGCGAACGGAAGGTTGACAGGACACAGATGTAGGGAAGGCGGATAAAACTGAACGACGTCAAAAATTTCCACAGACGGCCTTGCTGGGAGAAAATCGGAAGCCGGTTTCGGTGCTCCGCGAGTGGAGGTTATCGAGACATCCTTGAAGACGTCGTTCACGTAGGCTGGTCCGTTGTGAGTTGTAGTAGATTGTAAAATCGTCGACAAAGAGGGAGCCCGAGACATCGGGAAGGAGACAATCCATAATTGGATTTATGGCGACGGGAAACAGCAACACTTAGCATGGAGCCCTGGGGCACCCCGTTTTCTTGGGAGAAAGTACGGGAGAGAGTAGTATTCAGCCGCACCTTAAATGTGCGCTCTGTCATAAATTCACGAATGAAAAAGGGGTAGCTGACCTTGAAAGCCCCAAGGGAACAGTGTGCAGAGGATGGCTGTCCTCCAACAGGTATCGTATGCCCCCTACAGACAAAAAAATATAGCTACCGTTTGGCGTTTCCTGAGAAAATTGTTCATGATATAAGTGGGGAGAGCAACAAGGTGGTCAACTGCAGACCGATGCTTTCGGAAACATCATTGGGCAGGTGTTAAAAGGTTTTGGGGCTCCAGCCACCAGCCTAAACAGCAATATATCATGCGCTCCGAAACCTTAATACGCTACTCGTGAGAGAGATTGGGTGATAACTGGAGGGGAAATGTTTATCCTTTCCAGGTTTCGGGACAGGAATGACGATAGCTTCCCGTCGTCGTCTGGGAAAGATACTGTCGGTCCAAATTCGATTATAAAGGCAAAGGAGGTAACGCAGACTACGGTATGATAAATGCAGCAACATTTGGACGTGGATACCATCCGGTCCTGGGGCGGAAGTGCGAGAGGAAGAGAGTGCTTGTTGCAGTTCCCGCATAGAAAAATCAGTATTATAGCTTTCGTGATTTTGAGAGGAGAAAACAAGAGGTCGTACTTCCGCTGCTCGTTTCTTCGGGAGAAAGACTGGCGGGTAATTTGAAGAGCTCGAAATCTCAGCGAAGTGTTGACTCAATGAGGTAGAAATGGCGACATGGTCCACTAAGGTATCTTGCGCGACAGTTAGCCCAAAGATTTGGAAGAAACTAAACGGGCCGGACAACCATCCAATTCGACTCCAAACTACAGATGAAGGATTGAAGGCGTTAAAGGAGCTGGTAAAGAAGTCCCTGTTTGCCTTCTGGATGATGCGACGGCATCTCGCAAATAGCTGCTTACAGCGGATACCGTTGGGCAATGTAGGACGGTGGCAGAAAACGCGAAGAGCACGTCTCCGCTCGCGTATTCGTCACGGCACGCCTCGTTCCACCAAGGAACTGGGGGCGCCGGGGCAAAACGGAGGTACGAGGTATTGAACGTTCCGCGGCTGTAAGAATAACTTCCATTACGTGAGTGACCTGATCGTCGTTGCTAGGAAATTGACGGTCATCAAAGGTTGATAGGGAGGACAAATGTGTCCAATCAGCTTGGGAAAACTTCCAGCGTCTTGAGTGCATGGCAGTTGTGACTGTATTCGAAGGACACATGGAAAATGGTCTCTCGAATGTGTATCAGTAAGAGTGGTCCACTCAATGCCCCGACCGAGCTGAACAGTACTGACCGAAAGGTCCAAATGAGAGAAGGTTAACGTGGAAGCAGACAAAAATGTAGATCCCCCAGTGTTGAGGCAAACAAGGTCCGCTTAGTGGAAGAGGTCCATCAAAAGGGACAAGAATGCGGAGATCCCCAAAGCGGTGGGTGGGAGTTGACCAAGGAGATGAAGGAGATCGGCTGTTGCCATTGGTATGGACGATAGAAGATATATGGTACAAAGAGAGAAGATGTATTAAGAATGGGAAAGACGTACAGCGACAGCTTGGAAGGAACTGTTTAAGGGGATTGGGTGATGATGGATAGTATCATGGAGAAGAATTATGTTCCCCATGTGCTGGGGCGCCATCAACAGAAGGGAGATCAAACCAGACTGATTGGAAGTGAGGTAAGACAAAGCGATCATGGGGATGTAGCTTTGTTTCCTGAAGACAGAAAACGACTAGGTAGTAGGATCGTAAGAGGATCGACAATTCATCCGGATAGGAGCGAATTCCGCGGATATTCCAATGGATAACTGAGATAGGGTTGACAGAAAAGGGAAAAATCTGACCACTCTTGCCGTCAACTCAACGACCACTGAGAGTCAGCGACAGGCAGCATGGAACGGCCAAAGGCAGAAGATTCTGATCCATGGATTCTTAGGGGGCAGCTCCTGCCGCCAGTGATAAGCTGGTTGATCGGCCTCCAGCGGTGCGTCTCGGCGACACGGAAGACGGCCGAGGGCGGCTACCGCTTGGTGACGCTGTAGAAGAGACACGCCGTGGCGGAGAAGGAGAGTAACTCCGTTTCTTATGAGCCTTCTTGGAAGCAAGACGTTGAGATGAGAGAGGAGTCGATAGTTGTGAGGTCTGGGTATGTAAAAAATCTTCGCGAGTAGGCTCTTTTTTGGATGTCCGGGCGTCCGATTTTGGGGTTCGTGATTTAGCAGGAGCCGATGAAGACCTTCTAACCAACCCATGTTGGCTGTGAAATTACGGTCACGATTAGAAATCCTTTTTTACAGTTATTAGATTTAGCGTGCAACCGCTAATATTAGGAACATAACGCACATCAACGCATATCGGGAGTCAAGCTCCCATCATCTGAACTTCAAAAGCAGGCAAAGTCAAAGTATAAAAACAAACAAAATTCTTCGGACATTAAGTCCTCGTCTTACTTTAAAAAAGACGAAACATGATACTCTGCTCCTCTTATCCATGTTACCACACGCTCTCCAAATCGTTGGTTCCGTAAGGCGGTAAACGTCTGTCACAGCATCTGTCTCTCCGTGGACCACTAGTTCGTAAGCTACTCATAGCCGTACATATCTTTACGAACAAGTGGTGCACGGAGAGGCAGGCACTTTTTGTTTTCATAAAGAAATGACAGTTTCTCCGAAGAAGCTATTGTAGCGAGGCTGGTGTCTCACTAGCTGAGAGCTACAGAGTTTGAATTCCGCACAGAATAAATTTATCCGCCACGGACCGGCGACGATTGTAGAGAGTCATTTCCCCTGCTTCCAAGAACAGGACATTGTTAAACGCTACAAGCGCCGCTGTGATACTGATTTCTTTCCTTTCTTTTAACGGATAAAAAGGGCTATTCTGTAACGACTCATCTACTATGCAAAATTTCGTTTGTCGTGCATAATAAAATATTTTGTTGCTGGTGTCCCCCGCTGCCTGCGCTACAGAAGCAACAAGATTCTAATGTATTCATCTCAAGATTTTAAACATGGCTGAAACAGCAACTGTTGAAATTCTTCACGGTAAATGATGACAGCCAAAACAGTTGCAGGATAAAGATTTATTAAAATTCTTGACCAAGGTTTCAGTATATATTAATATACTTTCATCAGGAGCAAAATATCTAAAATTACGTCCTGCAATGGAGATTAATAAAACAATGATGCCAAAGGCGTCGTCAGTAGTTAAGACGTCATCTCCATTTATACAACATGATTATGGACACAGGGTCAATGCGAACACAGTTTAGCATCAGTACTTCGCCTAATCTCCATTGCAGGATGTAATTTTAGACATTTCACTTCTGATGAAGGTATATTTATATATAAGAAACCTTGGTCAAGATTTTTAATAAATCTTTATCCTGCAACTGTTTTGGCTGTCATCATTTACCGTGAATAATGTATTCATGTCTAAGTTGATCAGAACTACTCAATTTATTGAGTGCTAGCTCCAGGTCAGGTAAAAGATTGCGCAGTGGTCTGACTGAGGTCGCACAAACGATGGATAAAAGTTAATTTTTTTTATCTGATTAACGCGTTCTTTTGCATGTACGTGTTGGACTACTGAATTACGATTTTTGTTGCAGATACAAAACAGATATTTTAAATATTGCATCGTTTCTCTGACAGCCAGATATTTTAAATATTGCATCGTTTCTCTGACAGCCAGATATTTTAAATATTGCATCGTTTCTCTGACAGCGATTGCTGTCTGAAAATTAGTACAGTTTCTTTAAGAAATGATAAATGAATTTCATAAATTTAGAAATAACACTGATCTATAGAATTAAAAGACCTGTTTCAAGAACAGTCCTACAAGTTCAGTTTTAGTGGATAGTCAGTTTCCACTTTTCATTTTTACACTTTTCAGCTGTATCTTTTTCTACCTGTTTCAGTTACTTCATTTCGGTGATAGGTGGTCCACAATTTGATTACCTTCAGTACATAGACACAGAGGGTGATCATTGTGGCGGATCGTTCACTGTACCAACTACGGACCAGTTCACGGTGATCGCTGACTGCTTGCTCTAGCCTTGTAATTAAGTGTGTGAGTGGACATACGACGTCAACAACGTAAACAAGTGGCGTGAAAGGTGCTTTGTGCAAGACGGGAATTTCCCAAGTTACGCAGCGGGGAGACTGCGTAAAAAGGTCGTTGCCTTACGAGTGTTCTGTTCTGACGGATTACAGTAAACAGAGCTTGTAGGCGCTATCAGCTATATAGTCCAATGCGACCACGCAATCGTCAGCCCTTTCACAAAGGAGTTGTTTTCGTCTGTGACGGCCGCGGCAGGTAAACATCCGCCGCGCGAGTTCCACGGCAGTTGTATCTGTCAGCGGGCTGACGCGTCAGCGAGCGACACACTAGCCGCCTGCTGACGGCAGCCCAGCCCAAAGGCGGAGCCGGCCGCGGCGTCGGCGGCTTTCCTAAAGCCGTCGGCACGCGGGACACAGCAGCTAAAGTTGACGTGCACGCAGAGGGCATATCTGACGTCACGAGATTCTGCGCCGTCGGCACACGCCGCGACCTGTTTAACGTGATTTTGCGCTCTCAGCGGCAGCTGTCGGCTTTATTTGGCTCGCAAACCATACAGTTTGTTCACGAAAATGGACGCGCATAGAATTCCTTCGTCAGCTTTCTTAAAACGCGTTACCTTTTTTGACCATATGCTGGTCATTTTCTTCTGTACGTGGTACACTTAGATAAAAACTTCAGTATCCGTGAACGTGTAATGAGACAAAAATTAACGACACTTGTCCACTCAGTAACGACATCAGCTTATAAAAGTTCACCAAATCGAACAAATTCACTTCTGACAGAGAGCATACGTAACATCGAATATCGCAGGATATATTTCTATAAATTTCATAACAAACTCCCACAACTGTTTAGAAAACGTGAAGCTGAAAAAATTCAGTACATGTCAGGAAGCGAACCTTCTATCAATCTAGCCTCGGTTCCAAAACGTGACGGCGAAATCAACTACGCTATCTTGAAATTCAGTATGGAAGTCCCTCGTATTTTGTCTTAGTGTTCTAAAGGCTTCAGCAGCCGAAATCTTACTGACATGTTATTGCAACAAACCGTACAAAAACGACACATTTTCATGTATGATCAATGATTCGTCACCTTAAAATAAATTACTCTAATAAAAAGGGAGTTATAAAGCGAAAATAACTAAATATCTAAATTCTTTAATCACCAGCATGGCGTTTCCCGTCATTTTACTACAACAAATCATATCAATAACGATTAGTTCTCGAGACAGTCAATGCACTAGTGATTAGAAACATAGGGCGTAATGTATAATCCGGCCGGGATGGCCGTGCGGTTCTAGGCGCTTCAGTCCGGAACCGCGGGACTGCTACGGTCGCAGGTTCGAATCCTGTCCGGGGCGTGGATGTGTGTGATGTCCTTAGGTTAGTTAGGTTTAAGTAGTTCTAAGTTCTAGGGGACTGATGACCCAAGATGTTAAGTCCCATAGTGCTCAGAGCCACTCTTTTTGTAACATATAAAACCCACCAAATATGGGCTTCTGGTGAACACGGCAAATACAGTATGGCGTCTTGCTTTCTGCTTGTGACAAGCTTTTTTGCTGCCTATTTGTCCTACTTAACGTGGCATCAAGGCGAAATGTCCCAGAACTTGTGTTTCACTTGACAAAATGACTTCACAACGAGAAACGGCAGGAAGTGACGTCACGAAACTCGTAGAGCGCCACGTCATTAGCCAACTTGTCGCGGGTGCTGACGACTTAAGCAACACACGCAATCAAGTCTCTCAAAGCACCGGTAACGGACAGCAATACCATTGCGACGTTTTATTTGGAATCAGATTAGCGACTAACACAACCGTCAACATACACATGTTTAAACTACAATGAAGAGGCAAAGAAACTGATACACCTTCCTAATATCGTGTAGGGCCCCTGCGAGAACGTAGAAGTGCTGCAACACGACGTCGCATAGACTCGACTAATGTCTGAAGTACTGCTGCAGCGAATTGACACCATGAATCCTGCAGGGATGTCCATCCGTAAAAGTACGAGGGGGTGGAGGTCTCTTCTGAACAGCACGTTGCAAGGCACCCCAGACATGCTCAGTAATGCTCGTGTCTGCGAAGTTTGGTGGCCAGCGGAAGTGTTTAAACTCGGAAGATTGTTCCTGAACCCGCACTTAGTAATTCTGGACGTATGGGGTGTCGCATTGTCCTGCTGGAATTGTCCAAGTCCGTCGGAATGCACAATGAACATGAGATGATACAGGTGATAGGACAGCATGCTTATGTAAGTGGGCGTGGGTTTGTTTTCTCGAAACGAGAGCTGTTGAAGTCACGTCAATTATTATTAAGCTCTGAGAGTAACAAGAATTGGATTTGCAGTTTGCAACGAACTGTAACTGCTACTTTGTGTCGGGAGTATTTTTAACTGTTTGGTTTAATGTTGTTAATAGTGATCAGCTGGTAGCGGGAATGGTTAATAGATCTAGTACTCTGTCAAAGCTCAATTATATCTAAGGGATGGTTTATTCGTTTATTGTTTGTATTCAGTGGTTCTGTTTGGAAGCTATTTTCATTATTTTGCTTATCGCATTTTTCCTCCAAGAGGGTGAACATCGCGAACTGTTTGCGGTCTTGTTGTTGCCTCCAATTTTAATGTTACTGGAGCGATTTTAAAATTTGTATCATTCTGCTGAAGAAATTTTGTTACATTTACTGTGTTGTTCTAATCCCAATGTTCCAGCAACTATAAATTTTCTATTTTATAAAACTGCTATTTCCTTAATAGTCCACCAATTTAGTTTTGATCTAATAAACGCTGTTCGTCAAAGTAAGTGCCCGCCTGCACAACACGTAGCGCGAACCCCCACTCCACCCAAATCCTACGCTACAGCACAAATAACACTAGTCAACAGCCATTTTGCATATGGGATGTGATACATCAACTAGTACATATTTTGGTGTGTAGAATCCGAATATACTTTTCAAAATGTTCTAACACGTACCATTTTTGAGTTTTTTTAGGTTCTTTAAGTTTTGTATTCAGTATTTCACTTTTTGCTGTTCTTTTCTCTTCATCAAAAGTTGTAGGCCTACTACTCAATTTTTCAATAGATTACACATGTGAAAAAAATTAAAATATACACCATCATGAAAGCTGAAAAAAGCGTGTGAGGTACTTGGCTTTGCATACCATTAGAGCATTTATTATAATCTTGTGCACAATTTGTCAGAGACAGTCTTACACTGTTTGAAAGATGAGGAACAGTCAATTAATTTCTACACTTAGATTTCACTAGGTTCATCGCTGATAACGCTGTCTCACAAAGATAAATTGATCCAAAAAACTGTGAAACATACTACACCACTTGTGCAACGTTATGGTAGATTTTCACACTCATTAATTCCCAAAAGTTATCTTCATTGTATTCTAACTTCAAGCAAATGTCATTTTGAAATCAATTAATTTTCTCTTCAAGTTCGGTCTCACTACAAGAGAAAAGATTACTCATCTTATTTGAAATATTTTCCACATCCAATTTTTGCAAATTTCTTTGCAGCTTCTGATCCGGCTGTGTTGGAGGAAACCATTTCCCATTTCATTTCTGTAGCTGTGCTATCCTAATGTTACGTTTTTGTATGAAACACATTATAGAAGATGTAAGAGGTATGACGGTTTGATTTTTTCTTTGAAGATCTTTGTTTAATTATACCAATGCCAACTCATTTAGTTTGACTGTAACATCAGTTACAGATCCCAGATCCAACAACCAGCTCAAATGATGAAGATGTGAGACATCTTCCTTTCTTTCAGACACAAAAGATTTTATCGCTGGCTGAAGCTCTCTGAATCTGTTTAGAACTATACCTCTAATCACCCATCGAATTTTGGTGCAATAGTAGCTCTCCATGCTGCCTATTAAATTCTTTTAATATCACTTGTGGTGTCACCGCCAGACACCATACTTGCTAGGTGGTAGCTTTTAAATCGGCCGCGGTCCGGTAGTATACGTCGGACCCGCGTGTCGCCACTGTCAGTGATCGCAGACCGAGCGCCACCACACGGCAGGTCTAGAGAGACGTACTAGCACTCGCCCCAGTTGTACAGCCGACTTTGCTAGCGATGCTACACTGACGAAGACTCTCTCATTTGCCGAGAAGATAGTTAGCATAGCCTTCAGCTAAGTCAATTGCTACGACCTAGCAAGGCGCCGTATTCAGTTGATATTTATTATATGAAGCATGTATCATCAAGAGCGATGTTCTACAATTATGGATTAAAGTTAAGTATTCCAGAAGCTACGTACTTTTCTTTATAGCATTCAGACGTATCCTGTTTCAGACCTCACGCCAGCCTGCGTGAGTTTAAGCGTGTGCCCTTCGGCTTCCTCACATTGTGTCTAGGCTGTCTTGTCTAGACACAACATTTTTGGCGACGAGGATGGGATGGTCGCTCGCCGGCTGGGTTGCTCCACGGTCGTCCTCATCGAACCTTGATGTCTTTGCTGCATCCGCCGCATCAGGTTCCTGTGCAGCGGCAGCCACCTGCTTTTGCTCCAGGCGACGTTGTGTACTATCGCAACTATCGAGGTTCACGGCGTTGGCTCGCAGGGCGCATTCTTCGCTGCCTCGGCCGCGCTATGTATCTGGTTTTGGGGGCCACTGGTGAGGTGCGTCGGCATCTCAATCAGCTGCGCCTCTGTCGTCGCACGGATTCTGCCGCTCCCCGTCTGCTTTCAGCGACGGTGCCGTCCGGTCAGCGCCCTGGGGACCCATCTACTGGCTCGCCTCATCCCCAGGTGTTACGGACGCTGCCTTCCATTTTGCCCCATGGCGACGCGCCGCCGCCGCCGCCTGTTCTCCTGCCGGCGCCGCCCGCAGTGGACGCTTCGCTGCAGCCGCCAAGCGCCTCCCTGGGTCACGCGTCGCCGATCGCTTCCCGTGACCAGCTGTCCTCCGACATGGACCTCTTGCCCGCTCCGGACCAGATGTCGTCTTCGCCCGTCGGGTACCCCGACGCGATGGAGGTCGAATCTTCGGCCCCTCCTGTCTCTTTACGGGCGCATACACCGCATGTTGGCGTGCACCCTGGACTAGGTTTTCAGGCGTTTCCTAGCTCCCCCCGGACCGAATGGCCGGGTGCGGGTGGCACAGCCTCGCCTGTTGTTAGGCTCCCCACCTCGTCGCATACGTCAACATGGGGTCCTCCTCACGGCGGGCGGAAGCCTTATAACACAACCGTACGCCGATTTGCGGGGGAGGAATGTGGTGTCACCGCCAGACACCACACTTGCTAGGTGGTAGCTTTTAAATCGGCCGCGGTCCGTTAGTATACGTCGGACCCGCGTGTCGCCACTGTCAGTGATTGCAGACCGAGCGCCACCACACGGCAGGTCTAGAGAGACTTACTAGCACTCGCCCCAGTTGTACAGCCGACGTTAATAGCAATGGTTCACTGACAAATACGCTCTCATTTGCCGAGACGATAGTTAGCATAGCCTTCAGCTACATTTGCTACGACCTAGCAAGGCGCCCGCCGTATTCAATTGATAATTAATATTGTGAAGCATGTATCATCAAGAGCGATGTTCTACAAATGTGGATTAAAGTTAAGTATTCCAGAAGCTACGTACTTTTCTTTGTAGCATTCATTACGTATCCTGTTTCAGACCTCACGCCAGCCTGCGTGAGTTTAAGCGCGTGCCTTTCGGCTTCCTCTCATTGTGTCTAGGCTGTCTTGTCTAGACACAACATCACTCTAAACTCTCTTCTCTGTAGTGATTGTGAGCGAAATAAATTCAGAGTTTCAGTGACAATACTCATGACATGTGCCATTCTCAAAATATGTCCACAAAGCACTTGGTGATGCACGATACAATGATACTTAAAGAAAGGCGGGAAAGATTCATAATTTGGACACAAAGTAACAACTCTTTTGGGTTTGCTTGCCATACAAGGCGCTCCATCAGTAGTAATAGACGCAAGTTTTTGAACTGGCAGATCATATCCAGAAATGAATAATCTGAAAAACAAGGACTCATTAGCTGCCAAAAAACTGTTCCATCTTTACAAGACTTTGCATCTTTCATCAGTACTTCTGATTCACGACGTGATGATATATTTGATGAAATACTTTTTTTGTACAGGCTTAAAAAACAGCTATGATTGTAATTTACTTTTAGGATTAGAAAGTTTCTTCCTTCTCAACCCACTGCCATGAGCTGCTTCTGAATCGAAGTATCTTTTGAACTGTTCCAAAATGGTGTTGATTACTTCCTTTTTTATGTACAGGTAGGACTAAAATAGCATTGCATATGAAAGATATACACTTGTCGTCATGATTTGTAACAAAAGCTGTTCTTCCCACTCACCGTGGAAGTGCTACGTTCTCCTGTATTTATCTGCACTCATTTTTCACAAACACGTTACTAAGTGAGAACTAGGAGCACGGTCTCCGTAGCTCTGATCGGCAGCACTCGGCAGCTCTCGGGACATTTGAATTTCACCAAGGCAAGACGATGTATCGGCAGCTCTCGGGACATTTGATTTTCACCAAGGCAAGACGATGTAGATATATTCTACAACAGCTGTGTTTCACTGGAGGCATGTTATAGTGTTCTTGAATCATCAGCACCACTAATGTTTCTCATACCAGGATTTATTCACCAGTGACCAATGTGGAGGAACCATGCGACCGCTACGGTCGCAGGTTCGAATCCTACCTCGGGCATGGATGTGTGTGATGTCCTTAGGTTAGTTTAGGTTTAAGTAGTTCTAATTTCTAGGGGAATGATGACCTCAGATGTTAAGTCCCATAGTGCTCAGAACCATTTTGAATCAATCTGGAGCACGGCAATGTGTGCCAGTGAATCAAGGACTATGGGAAAATCGGAGAAGAAGATAATGGAAGCATTTGGGATGTTGTTTACAGGAGGATGCTGAAAACAGGTGGACTCGTAAGTTAAGAAAGAGATGAGGTTCTCCGTAGGATTGACGAAGAGAGGAATATGTGGAAACCACTGACTAGAAGAAGGGACACGAAGATAGGACATGTATTAAGACTGCGGGGAGTATACTCCAGGCAAAAACTGTGACGGAAGACAGGGATTTGAATATACCCAAAAACTGATGGAGGACGTTTGATCTAAGGGCTGCTCTGTTCAAATGAAGAAGTTAGCACAGGAGAGGAAGTTTCGGCGGGCCGCATCAAACCAGTCAGGATAGTGATGGAAAAAAAATCTTAATTTAAACATAAACTATTCCGTTGTACTTGGGTGACTCTTGGAATTGTGCGTTCCGTTTCTCTTTGATTACTCGTTTGAGATCGTTTGAAAGATATGCAGCTAGTATTATTATACAGTTTATTGTCTCACTCCATCGTGAAATGCTGCCTTGCCTAGTTTGTCTCGTTTTTCATTTCCGGGACGTACGAGGATCGCACAGAGAGTAGTGCAGCACATATTTTTCTTAATCAGTTATTTATTAAAGGCAATGAAACGTATAAACAAGGAGAATGCCTCTTCTACGCTCCCTGTTTTCCCACGTCATCTCTTTCCCGTTCTATAGCCTTTCTCCAGCGAGACACAACGGCGGTTCTTCTCCTTGTTCTGGTCACGAAGCCACTTCTTCACTGTGCGAATCACCTATTCGTGATCCTCAAAATGTCCTCCATTAATAGCATCGTTTAATAGCCGAAACAAGTGGAAATCTGAGGGAGATAGGTCAGTGCTGAAGGGTGGCTGGGGTAACACTGCTCTATCCTGTTTCGTGGCGTGTTCCGAATTCCTCAAACTTGTGTGAGGCCGAACCTTACCAGGTTGGATCAATCACCTGTGTTGCTATGGCATGCACGCTTCGTTTGTTGATCGACAGCTTCAGCGCTAACTGCCGAGTATTTATGAATCGATCATACAATGAAGGCTTTCACGACCGGATGTGACTCAGCACAACCACGAGCACATCCGAAGATGTCCAACGTAGCTTTGGATGAAACGCAAGAGATAGAAGAGTTCCACGGACCACCGCCATACAACCCGGAAGAATTCTCGGCAGCAATGCGTCGATCCCCGCGAATCAAAAGTGTTCAAATGTGTGTGAAATCTTATGGGACTTAACTGCTAAGATCATCAGTCCCTAAGCTTACACACTACTTAACCTAAATTATCCTAAGGACAAACACACACACCCTTGCCCGAAGGAGGATTCGAACCTCCGCCGGGACCAGCCGCACAGTCCATGACTGCAGGGCCCAAGACCGCTCGGCTAATCCCGCGCGTCCCTCGCGAATCAGCATGCTGCATTTTCCCAGGTGTGACAGCCGTGGATGGCTTTCTCGAACGCTGCAAATCTTGGAGCTCTGCCGAACAGCCTTCTCGTAATGGCGTCGCCCTCTTTGCCCAGCGACTAACCGTAGTTCTGTCGACTGCATATTGCCCATAAACTGCATACAAATGTTTGCGAATGTTCCCCAGTTTTTTTCTCCGCAGGGAGAAATTCAATGACGGCATGCTGGTTGTAGCGTACATCACATACAGACGCCACTTTGAGACAATGCTGCAGCTACGCCATCTGTCGGAAGAAACGTACTGTGCAAACTTCAAATAACGCACACCTAAAGTGTCGCATTCGTACCACTGTTGTTGGCTGAGAAAAAAATATGTGGTGCATTACTTTCCGGGCGATTCTCGTATCATTCAATACACATTGAAATTGTGGTTTCCAGAAGTGAGACTTAACAATACGTGCTAGCATGAGTACGACCTGGAGAGCGGAGGTGGATATTGGAGTAGACACTGTGCCTTAATAAGGCCATATACGGGTTATCCTGGGTTAGTTAAGAACTCCAAGCTTAAGACTACTATATAAATACCAGTATAAAGTACCTAGTGTGTGTGTGTGTGTGTGTGTGTGTGTGTGTGTGTGTGTGTGTGTGTGTGTGTGTGTGTGTGTCTGTGTGGCTACCTGCGGAAATGAAATTTTCTCTGATTAAGGCTCTCTTAGTAGAGACGAATGAGCCACCACTTGCGTAGCTCGCAAATACTTAAGTGCGAGATTTTTAATAAAAAGGTCGCAGTTCGTACAAATTCAGATACAGTCAGCGGTAGCGTTACCGACTACCACGCAGGGGTTCGATTCCCGGTAGGGGACTGGGTGTTGTGTGTCCTCCATCATCATTGACACGCAAGTCACCGAAGCAGTGTCAACTAAAAAGATTTGCAATACGGCGACCGAACCCCGAAGGGGGTATCCCGACCAATAAATGCCATACGATCATTTCATTTCATTACTGCAAGACATTTATACATTAACGTGTACGTGCTCCAAGACCAGATACTGGCTCAACAAAAATATTCCACGTCTATATATAGAAAACAGTCTACACATCAAAAGAAGTTTTATCCGTACATAGACTACTGCCCTATGATTCAGATTACCTGATCAGTACTTTACAACCACAAGTCGTAATAGAACCAAAATTGTTTTACGAATATCCAAATGATTGTGTCCTGAATGAATTGCCTCTCCGACCACAGAAACGCAAGGGCGTTTACAATGGCGCTTCTAAACAAGATAAAGTATGTGGTTGCGCTTATCTGGATAACAGCTGTCGAACAGGTTAGAACATGTTAGAAATTCACGTGGCTTATGAAATAACGATTATGACATGTAAGCTTATGATTGTACAACGGGCAGTTCTATACGCCGAGAAGCATCTGGATGTGGTTACATCATAATATCAAATAATTTAAGGAAGTAAACAAAACTTTTGTACCTGGTTGCGATCTCCGTAAAACCTCTTCATTAGAGCTATCTTTTCTGATTCAAGGTCAGTGCTTGAGTTAGAGATATATCTTTATAGTATACGGAACAATTGTCCAATAGTAAGAGATATCATATGGGTGTGACGTTAGAACAGTGTGGCGAAATGAATCTCATTAAAATGTAACAGAGTATGCGAGCACCTTCTTTCGCAGTTAAGCGATAAGGATACTTCTCAGAAGTTTAAGTTTTTAGTCGATGAAAGTTTCAGGCGGTCGGTGGTTCGTGAAAGGGTGGCACAACTGCAAAATATATGTCCGCTTATTGCGGGAATTCTGACGTGTCTGACAGACTGCCGGCCGCTGTGGACTAGCGGTTCTAGGCGCTTCAATCCGGAACCGCTCGACTGCTTCGGTCGCAGGTTCGAATCCTGCCTCGGGCATGGATGTGTGTGATGTCCTTAGGTTAGTTAGGTTTAAGCAGTTCTAAGTTCTAGGGGACTGATGACCTCAGATGTTAAGTCCCATAGTGCTCAGAGCCATTTGAACCATTTTTGAACCATCTGACAGACAACCTAACCTGTCGAGAATGCAATATCCGACAAATGTAAAGTGAGAATTAGTATCGGAATGACTTAAGGAATGTGAACATCAAACATTCTGACTGACAGTATCGTACTTGGAGCTAAGAATTGTTCTTTTCAGTTCTATTCATCCGAAATTCTGTGTCAGTTTCAATCGCTAATGGTGTACGTCGTAACAGTCACGCAGTTACTGAAAGAAAACAAAACATGTAACAATTAAAGTCCTGGATGAAATGGCACTAATAATAATGATGATAACAATAATAAAGAAACATGTAATGTGAAAACTTAACTACGTTTCACAAGCCATGATTAGGGTAGATCAGCTGAAATGTGTTCGTGTCGGAGCACAAGAAAGGCGAGTATGATCCTCTTTAAAAGACTCTGACAGAAAAATGGGAACTAGCTACATGAATCCTTATTCCGATCTTCTCAACAAAAATGTTGGCATACGAACATATACACGTTCTTTTATCACAGAAAATTCTAAATTATTTTATAAAGTCTCTCAGCCTTCGCACTCAGCAACCCCGTCTCACTGCCACTGTGTATGTCTTCCTCGCACTGTCTCCTTTTCCTCTCATTGATTTACCATATATCGCACTGCCACTGTCATCGCCATACCTCGGCAGTTCAGAAATTCTCGGGGTCCAACTAATTTTCCCCCTATACCCATGTGTTTAAAACTTCGGTCCTAAAAGCCCGATCTGGGAACCTTGGTGGCCAGCGTCACGCAGGCAGTTCGCAGAGTCGCGTGTCATTGTGTCGAAGAGCATTGTTCCACTGAGAAATGGCATCACGATACTTGTTAAAGTTCGCCTGTCTGGGAGGGTCCACATCTTCCATGTCTAAGTATGGTCTCCACTCACCTGTATTTTTCACGTCAACGATCTCCTCTCACTTCTACTAACACCGCTTCTATCTCCAACCACCTCTCTTTCTCTTTTACTGCCACTATCTCTCACTGACGATCAGCATCGACTCTCCTTTCGTCTCTCGCTGTTATTGTCTTCATCCATCTCTCTTTCCCTTTCACTGCCACTTTCTCTCTCCAACCGTCACTGTTCCGTCTCTTTCTCTCCTACTGGAACTACCTTCCCTTTTGTCTTTCAGCGTCAATGCCTCTCTGCTACTCTCTTTCAGCACAAAAAAACGCGAATTTGTTCGCATAGCAAAAGTTTTGGTGTGGAGATCGGAATGAACATTGAGGCAGCTGGTTCCCCACTTTTCTGTTATATTCTTTTAAAGAGGAAGATATTCGCCTTTTCTGTACTCCGACATAAGCATTTCTTCGATCGTACCGGTTACAGCAGGGTGTGCTGGTTATTTAGAACGACTTACGTAGAGCAATAAAGTTTTGACAGTTTACTTATGCATTTCGACATATTTATATACTTTGACACATAAAAAACAGCAAATAAGTACGCATAATATAAGATGTGCCACTAGTATTGCATGTAGTGGTCGTTCGTAGACAACTATTTGCACAGTAACATGAAATATGACGAAGTGTTGCACCACTTGGCGAGTGCTATTGGACGGTTCCTCTTTGAAGTATTCTAATATGTCTCTTTGGAAGGAAGGAAGATTGGTATTTAATATCCTCTACAAAGGGAACCTTTCGAAAGACGCTGAGTATTCATTTGACACCTAACACCGAAATGTGGAATAGCTGATGTATTGCCAGAAAGCGCACCAATAGCTCACCGTATTGCTGTATCGACAGGAAAATATAACAAATACAGACAACGCACTGTACCATACGTACATGATCCAATTATGTAATAAATCCAGGCTGTAAAAACGCCACATGCACTGCCTAAAAAAAAAAAATAGTGACGCACCAAGAAGAGAAGGAGCAAACCAAACTCCACTGGCAGTGATTACAAAATAGAGTCAAATTCGAAAAGAACTTGGCAGTATGAGCCCATTTATCACTATGACGTTGCACGCCCCCTGGCCTGGATGCATGGACAGATTCGGTTGGGAAGCCTTTGTATTCTCTCTTGAGACTAGTTGGCCCACAACTGTTACTTTAAACAAAACAGTAGTCGGTCGCAATAATATTTGTTTATTATTACCGGTTTCGGCTTATGTTAAAGACATCCTCAGATTTTTAAGCCCCTAGGGCTGGTGCTGACGGCTCCTCGGTTCTTCATCGAAACCGGTGATAATAAACAAATGTTTTGCGATCTCGACAGCAGTTTTAAAGTTAGCACCAGATCGCTGCGCTCCACGTTGTCTAAATTTATCCACAAGTGTTACAATTGATTCTTGATATCCTGGATACTGGCAATGGGTGGAGGTTAAGTCCGAGCTGGTCCCAAAGATGTTCTATCGGAGATAGATCTGGGAACCTTGGTGGCCAGCGTCACGCAGGCAGTTCGCAGAGTCACGTGTCATGTGTCGAAGAGCATTGTTCCACTGAGAAATGTCATCACGATACTGTCACGTGGGACGTGACACATGAGGATACAGAATGTGCGTCGCATACTACTGTGCTATCAGACTTCCCTGAAACACTACCAGCCGTAACTTGAAGGATCCCCACACAATGCACCGCTGCGCCTCTCCAAAACGATGGACGAATGGAACCTCTCCACAGGCCACCTGTATACTCGCTGTTGATGGTCACGGTACCATTCCAAACACAGCCGTTTGTGTTGTGGTGTTAATATTATACTACGTGTGGGATATTAATTTCATAGTCCAGTTGGTGCTCGTCTCTGACCAATGATGGGGGATGACACATAATATTGCTGGGAATACATTGATCCTCCTTTGTCGCAGCCAGATGTGATCGACCGTAACTTTGACGACTAGTATGACTGTCCTTACACTCCCACGCAGACCATTATTGGGCCACTGTCACATGCTCACTCCAAGCTAAGCGTTTCCTTGAACTTCGCTGTCTATCTGCGTTTAGTTTCCCGCCGCTGTTGCGGTTATGCCATGGTTCTTCCTCCTTCTACATGTGGCAACACGGATGTGTATCGATATTTGCACCATGTACCATCTTTGGTCTTGTGCATATACACTCCTGGAAATGGAAAAAAGAACACATTGACACCGGTGTGTCAGACCCACCATACTTGTTCCGGACACTGCGAGAGGGCTGTACAAGCAATGATCACACGCACGGCACAGCGGACACACCAGGAACCGCGGTGTTGGCCGTCGAATGGCGCTAGCTGCGCAGCATTTGTGCACCGCCGCCGTCAGTGTCAGCCAGTTTGCCGTGGCATACGGAGCTCCATCGCAGTCTTTAACACTGGTAGCATGCTGCGACAGCGTGGACGTGAACCGTATGTGCAGTTGACGGACTCTGAGCGAGGGCGTATAGTGGGCATGCGGGAGGCCGGGTGGACGTACCGCCGAATTGCTCAACACGTGGGGCGTGAGGTCTCCACAGTACATCGATGTTGTCGCCAGTGGTCGGCGGAAGGTGCACGTGCCCGTCGACCTGGGACCGGACCGCAGCGACGCACGGATGCACGCCAAGACCGTAGGATCCTACGCAGTGCCGTAGGGGACCGCACCGCCACTTCCCAGCAAATTAGGGACACTGTTGCTCCTGGGGTATCGGCGAGGACCATTCGCAACCGTCTCCATGAAGCTGGGCTACGGCCCCGCACACCGTTAGGCCGTCTTCCGCTCACGCCCCAACATCGTGCAGCCCGCCTCCAGTGGTGTCGCGACAGGCGTGAATGGAGGGACGAATGGAGACGTGTCGTCTTCAGCGATGAGAGTCGCTTCTGCCTTGGTGCCAATGATGGTCGTATGCATGTTTGGCGCCGTGCAGGTGAGCGCCACAATCAGGACTGCATACGACCGAGGCACACAGGGCCAACACCCGGCATCATGGTGTGGGGAGCGATCTCCTACACTGGCCGTACACCACTGGTGATCGTCGAGGGGACACTGAATAGTGCACGGTACATCCAAACCGTCATCGAACCCATCGTTCTACCATTCCTAGACCGGCAAGGGAACTTGTTGTTCCAACAGGACAATGCACGTCCGCATGTATCCCGTGCCACCCAACGTGCTCTAGAAGGTGTAAGTCAACTACCCTGGCCAGCAAGATCTCCGGATCTGTCCCCCATTGAGCATGTTTGGGACTGCACGCGGTCTGCACGTCCAGCACGAACGCTGGTCCAACTGAGGCGCCAGGTGGAAATGGCATGGCAAGCCGTTCCACAGGACTACATCCAGCATCTCTACGATCGTCTCCATGGGAGAATAGCAGCCTGCATTGCTGCGAAAGGTGGATATACACTGTACTAGTGCCGACATTGTGCATGCTCTGTTGCCTGTGTCTATGTGCCTGTGGTTCTGTCACTGTGATCATGTGATGTATCTGACCCCAGGAATGTGTCAATAAAGTTTCCCCTTCCTGGGACAATGAATTCACGGTGTTCTTATTTCAATTTCCAGGAGTGTAGTTTGCGGCTAGGGTGTGTGCGGGCAGTCGGTCGGTTGGTGCAAACCAGCGAGGATATCTCCGTGCGGCGCAGTCGGCTGGGTCCGCTGGCGGTCCCTGCGCAGTGTCGGAGCGTGTGTGGAGCTGTCTGATCGCTACGAGCTTCGTGGCTCACCGACCCAGGACGTCAAAGTTGAGTGGTGTCTTAAGTAACCAAGCGACGTTCATTCATTTTGTGTCGTTCGTTTCGGTGGCTGTCTGATCGCTACGAGCTTCGTGGCTCACCGACCCAGGACGTCAAAGTTGAGTGGTGTCTTAAGTAACCAAGCGACGTTCATTCATTTTGTGTCGTTCGTTTCGGTGGTTCGCTGTTGGGGAGCTTTTCCTGTGAGCAACACCGAGTGGTTGTAGTGGTGAAATCGAGCCGCCTTGCAGTGGAATCAACTACATTGGTTCACTACAATTCAAATGCACCAGCGGAATTTTCTGCCTTGTGGCTGTTAGTGTTCTGGTTACCTGCCCTGGCCAATGACGTAAATTCAGACAGTGTTTCCAGAATGAGATTTTCACTCTGCAGCGGAGTGTGCGCTGATATGAAACTTCCTGGCAGATTAAAACTGTGTGCCGGACCGAGACTCGAAATCGGGGCCTTTGCCTTTCGCGGGCAAGTGAGTCTTGCTTGGGTAGCTCAGTTGGTAGAGCACTTGCCCGCGAAAGGCAAAGGTCCCGAGTTCGAGTCTCGGTCCGGCATACAGTTTTAATCTGCCAGGAAGTTTCATATCAGGCAGTGTTCTTTTTTGGTGGAATTACCTTATTTCTAATTCAAGGGTACCAGCGGAATTTTCTGCCTTGTGGCCGTTAGTGTTCCGGTTACCTGCCCTGGCCACTAACGTAATTTCAGGCAGTGTACTTTCCTCACCTGTTGTCGCTGTCTAACACGGTGTGTAGTTTTGTCAACTTAATACATATTTCATTGTGGATAATTACCTCTGTAACAGTTTGGTTCAAAAATGGTTAAAATGGCTCTAAGCACTGTGGGACTTAACATCTGAGGTCATCAGTCCCCTAAACTTAGAACTACTTAAACCTAACTAACCTAAGGACAGCACACACATCCATGCCTGAGGCAGGATTCGAGCCTGCGACCATAGCAGCAGCGCGGTTTCGGACTGAAGCGCCTAGAACCTCTCGGCCACATCGGCCGGCTAACAATTTGGTTTTTGAGTTTTCATGTACCGATTGGTGGCTAGCAAGTCGTCTTGGTCGGTCGGTCCGTGACTGTCTCTTGGATCAAGTGTAGTTGGGCCGACCACCTGTCTCACCTAAATGAACGTTGATGTTTCGAGGGCAGCCCCTCCCCCCCTGGAAGCGTCTGAGTGCCGTTGTCTATACTGTACTTTTCATGGGTGTTTAATGGTCTGTTGGTAATCTTTTATAGCCAATACTTTAAAAGAAATTTTTTAAAATTGTGTTTTATGTAAATCAAGGGCCTTCAGCCCGTATAAGTAAGTTTGAATTCTGGCAAGTGGATATTTTGCTGAAAGTTACTGTTGTTGTGCTATCTTTTCATTTAGTGCGCTGTCAGCCACATAAAACTTAAAGGTTTAAGGTATTTTGAATTTTTGGAAAATCAATTGTGGACCTTCAGCCGTTTAAATCCTTATTCTTAAATTTAGTTTTCGTCGTTGCGTTGCCTTTTCATTTAGTGTGCTTTCGGCCACTTAAAATTTAAAACTTAAGGTAGTTTTTGAATTCTGGGATCAACTGTGGGCCTTCAGCCGCTTAAAGCCTTATTCTCAAAATTTCCCCTTAAGTGAAAACACTGCGGCCTTCTGCCTTAAAAGATTATGATAATATGTTTTAAAATTTTGAAATTTAATTGTGGCCTTCAGCCGTTTTTATCGCACCTTGTTTATGTTTGTTCTATCCACTTTTGTCTTGAGACTTTCAGCCTAGCTGTGATATATATAATTTTATTTCCAAATTTAACCGCATGTCTTCAGTCACTTGAAATTTATCTTGTTGATTGTTAAGATTTCTTGTTTGAAGGCCTTCAGCCATGAAAGAATTGGATTTTGAAACTCGTAGTTGTAAAGGTTCGACTATGTGCCGTTTTGGTTTAAATGTGTTATTAAATTACAATTTTGAAGTGAAACTGACCGAAACGTTACTTGGCCCTTTCCACAATCCTAATCACCTGTTCTGCCATGCGGGTTTAGCAGACGTTTCACATCCGGATGTTATTCAGTCAAGATTTTTCACGATTCGACCAGCTGGCCTAGTGGAGACCATGTGTGGGGCAACTTTGAAACTCTGTCAGGTACTGGTAACGCTGTCACACACGAGTACGCCCCATCTTCGTGATGTTCACACTGATCATTCAACATCTGACGCTCTTCACGTCTCTTAGATACCCGCTGATGATGTGTACGTATGCGAAGTTACATTGACATCCGACCACGTGTTCTGGGTGCCTAATTTTTTTTTGTTAGGCTTTGTTCTTGCTTTACTGTATCTCGTAGTGTTCTTTCAGTTGTTGCGAACGTCTAACGAATACTGTCCACAGTAGTAGTCTAAGCGTCGGTAGTTTTACCAAAAATGACACGGTAGCACATCCAGAATGCCGGAAATAAGTTCAGCCGAAACATTTGCTTAGAACCTAACGGTGTTTCGAAAGCATACGCTAAACAAAGTAAGCAGTGGTGTGTTTCTTGCTGTCAGAAGTAGTTTATCTCGTCGCGAAATTGAAGTAGATACTTCTTGTGAGTTAGTATGGGCAGAGGTCATTCTTGGCAACCGGAATAAAATAATAATAGGATCCTTTTACCGACCTCCCCATTCAGATGATACAATTGCGGAAAGTTTCAAAGAAAACTTGAGTTTGATTTCAAATACGTACCCAACTCATACAGTTATAGTTGGTGGGGACTTTAATTTACCCTCGATATGTAGGCGAAAATACATGTTTAATTCGGGAGGTACGCACAAAACATCATCCGAAGTTGTGCTAAACGTATTCTCTGAAAATTATTTCCAGCAGTTAGTTCATGACGCCACGCGAATGGTAAACAGCTGTGAACATACACTTGACCTCTTAGCAACAAAGAATCCTGAGCTAATAACGAGCATCAAAATGGATACAGGAATTTGTGAACACAGAGTTGTCGGAGCGAGATTGAGTATTGTAAACTCCAAATCCTCCAAAAAGAACAGAAAATATACCTATTCGAAAAAGCAGATAAACATTCCCTTGACGCCTTCCTGACAGAATATCTCCTCTCCTTCCAAATTAACAATGTACGTGTAGACCAGGTGTGGCTTGAAATCAAAGAACTAGTATCGGAAGCAACTGAGAGATTTATGCCGAATAAATTAACAAACGACGGAGCTAAACCTTCTTGGTACCCAAAACGGGTCAAGACACTGTTGCAGAAACAACGAAACAAACATGCCAAATTTAAACCGATGCAAAATCTCCAAGATTGGTGATCTTTTACAGAGGCTCGAAATTTAGCGCAGAATTAAATGCAAGATGATGATAATAGTTTCCACAACGAAACTTTGTCTCGAAACCTGGCAGAAAGTCGAAAGAGGTTCTGATCGTGTGTGAAATATGCTAACGGCAAGACAAAAATCAATGTCTTCTGTGCTCGATAGCAATGGAGATTCTATCGAAGACAGTGCTGTCAAAGCATAGTTACCAAACACAGTCTTCCGAAATTCCTTCACCAAAGAAGACGCAGTAAATATTCCAGAGTTCGAACCAAGAACAGCTACCAACGTGGGTAACGTAAGAGTAGATATTCTCGGAGTAGTGATGCGACTTAAATCACTTAACGAAAGCAAACCTTCCCGTCCAGATTGTATATTAGTTAGGTTCCTTTCAGCGTATGCTGATGCAATAGCTCCGTACTTAACAATCGTTTACAACCGTTCGCTCGACGAAAGATCGGTACCCAAAGACTGGAAAGTTGCACAGGTCACACCAATATTGAAGAAAAGTAGTAGGAGTAATTCACTAAATTAAAGGCTCATGTCATTAACGTCGATATGCAGCAGGATTTCGGAACATATATTGTGATCGAACATTATGAATTATCTCGAAGAAAACGGTCTATTAGCCGGCCGCGGTGGCCGTGCGGTTCTAGGCGCTTCAGTCCGGAACCACGGGACTGCTACGGTCGAAGGTTCGAATCCTGCCTCGGGCATGGATATGTGTGATGTCCTTATGTTAGTTAGGTTTAAGTAGTTCTAAGTTCTAGGGGACTGATGACCATAGATGTTAAGTCCCATAGTGCTCAGAGCCATTCGAACCATTTTTTGTGAAACACAACTATCTCTTTATACTCATGAAGTAATGAGTGATATTGATAAGGGATTCCAAATTGATTTCGTATTTCTGGATTTCCGGAAGGCTTTTGACACTGCACCACACAAGTGGCTTGTAATGAAATTGCTTGCTGATGGAATATCGTCTCAGTTATGTGGCTGGATTCGTGATTTCCTGTCAGAGAGGTCACAGTTCCTAGTAACTAACGGAAAGTCATCGAGTAAAACAGAAGTGATTTCTGGTTTTCCCCAAGGTAGTGTTACAGGCCCTTTGCAGTTCCTTATCTACACAGCGTGTTTCATAAGTGATGGTCAATATTGAGGCCCATGACAGCCTTGAGCAATTCTTGATCTTCGATATTGTGTAACAAATCTTTTCTGCTGTAAGCTCTTTGCATTCCATATTTTGGGAAGTGGTAGTATGGACCAAAATAAGAAAAAAGTGTCCAGTAAACATCAGCTCTAAAATGCATAACTTAAAATTAATGAGCACATGATTATTAGAAGAGTTGTATTTAAAAGTAGTGAAGATGAATGAGTGCTCATAGCTCTTCAGGTACATGTTTTAGAACACATGTTTACTGGAAATTTTTTTCTTATTTTGGTCCATACTACAACTTCCCAAAATATGGAAAGCAAAGAGGTTGCAGCAGAAGAGATTAATTCACAATATCGAAGTTCAAGAATTGCTGATAGCTCTTAAGGTAGGCATTTTAGATCTCATGTTTACTTGAGCTTTTTTGTTTCGAATGATCATTCCTGTCATCCCTGAATATTGACCATTACTTTTGAAACACCCTGTATAAACGATTTGGGAGACAATCTCAGGGGCCGTCTTAGGTTGGTTGCAGATGACGCTGTCGTTTATCGACTAGTAAAGTCATCAGAAGGTCAAAATAAACTGCAAAACGATTTAGAAAAAAAAAATGGCTCTGAGCACTATGGGACTTAACTTCTGAGGTCATCAGTCCCCTAGAACTTAGAACTACGTAAACCTAACTAATCTAAGGGCATCACACACATCACACACATCCATGCCCGAGGCAGAATTCGAACCTGCGACTGTAGCGGTCGCGCGGTTCCAGACTGTAGCGCCTAGAGCCACTCGGCCACAAACGATTTAGAATAGACATCTTTATGGTGCGAAAATTGGCAGTTGATCCTAAATAACGAAAAGTATGAGGTCATCCACACGAGTGCTAAAAGGAATCGGTTACACTATAAATCAGTCAAATCTGAAGGCCGTAAATTGAACGAAATACCTAGGAATTACAGTTACGAGCAACTTAAATTGAACGGAACAGATAGAAAATGTTGGCAGGACACAGGACACAGATCTACTAAGGAGACTGCCTATATTACGCTTGTCCGTCCTCTTTTAGAATACTGCTGCGCGGTGTGGGATCCCTACCAGATAGGACTGGCGGAGTATATCGAAAAAGTTCAAAGAAAGGCAGCACGTTTTGTATTATCGCGAAATATGGGAGAGAGTGTCACAGAAATGATACAGTATTTGGGCTGGACATCATTAAAAGGAAGGCGTTTTTCGTTGCGACGGAAACTTCTCACGAAATTCCAATCACCAACTTTCTCCTCCGAATGCGAAAATATTTTGTTGACACCGACCTACATAGGGAGAAACGATAGCCTCGATAAAATAAGGGAAATCAGAGCTCGTACGGAAAGATATAGGTGTTCGTTCTTTGTGCGCGCTATATGAGATTGGAATAATAGAGAATTGTGGAGGTGGTTCGATGAACCCTCTGCCTGGCTTACAGAGTATCCAAGTAGATTTAGAATAATTTTATTGACATGGACTTCGGTCGCCAAATCCTACATTGTTTTTCAGAGAATTTCTGTTGAGAAATATTTTTGCTTACAACCGCGCAGCAACTCCGCCGTTGCCGTCAACTTCAACGTATCCATGAAGCATACCGGTTATTTCGTTACTTACGTACTCTAATGATGGCAACGACGTTACTGTACTGGCACACAACACAACAACCCAATTATGACAAGAACAGAGAGATGCAGCGCATGCGTTAGGAATGCAGTTAGGCTCTTCCACTGATGGATTGTGTACTGCACAGATAATTAGGCTACTAAACACATTCTGAGGAACGTTTTCTAGCCTAGATGGACCACAGAGTCGAGATTATGCCTTTGCGGACAGGCGTTTCCCCTCTTCACACATGACCAGTTTACTGTTCCTCACCGCATACTGTTGCCAGGGTTTTATTGATACGCCCTGTATATTATATTCTCTGTTCCCCGAATACACTCTCTGGTCGAAAGTATCCGGACACCTATTAGTCATTCACACGGGACGTATTCAACCACCGCGTTTTTGACGGCCTGCAATCTGCTGGCGCACTTTCGGTGAGATGTCAAAATATATGTGGAGGACTGGTATGTATGTTTGATACTGGGATCTGAAGCGATCACCCCTCAGCTCGTTACATTGGGCACGACAGCCTATTTCAGATATGTTACTATCCAGAAACCACTGCCGCACAGATGCAGCTTTATAATAGGCTGCAGTGTCACACCGATACAAGCAGGCATTGTATCTGAACTGTTCCTCTGCTGTACGCAGTATGCAATGCAGTGTATGTGAATTCTGGTTTTGCAGGATAGAGCGGATCAGGCTATGGTTGTGGAGCGGCCCGTAATCAGTTACTGTTAGTTGCACAAAACACACAAACTTTTATTTTCCTAAGAACCACTTAATTACACATTGCCTTAAAAGGATCAAATTAAAACATCATGGCTGAAGGCCTAGTTAAGAAAACTTGTGATACCTCCTGGGCTGAAGGCCCAAAACCAACCAAAAACGAGAACGGGTGAGGGCCCGAACACAAGTTATAAGAATTGCTTTGAAGAATACGCGCGGCTGAATGCTTTATTTTTTAAAAAATATTTCACGTAAATACTCTGCTGAAGGCCACATACAAGGCATTGAACCACTCAGGGCTTAGGGCCTGGATAACAAGAATTTCAGATAGAGCAAATTAAAAAAAAAAAAAAAAATAGTTTCAAACAAATCAGTTTTCAAAATTTTAATTTAAGTCGGCTGAAAGCCTTATCTTAAAAATATTTCACGTAATAGCTCAACTGAAGACCACACACTGGACATTGAACAACTCAAGGCTTAGGGCCTGAATAGAAATTTAAACAAATTAATCTTCAAATTTTAATTTAAGTTGGCTGAAGGCCTTATTTTAAAATTAAAACAAACTAAATTAATAGACGGCTGAAGGCCTTGCACAATACATCAGACTAAAATGAAAATCACATTCTAAAACCAACAGAACAGTGGTGGTCAGAAGTGTTCCAAGGGTCGGCCTGAGGAAGTAGCTCTAACGTAAGGTGAGGTGAGACAGGCAGCCAAGAGTAAGGTTAAATAATCGGATGGCAACCCGACCCAGGGATGGCTGAAAGAACGACCAACAACCTAATCAATTCCCTTCCACCCGACCAATGGAACAAAAACGGAAAATATCAGCCGAGGACGAAGATACCAGCAGCACTATGTCTTCAGAATTGGCGTCTAAAAACAGCCAAGGCACAATAACCAATCTTAAGAAAACACACATCC
This sequence comes from Schistocerca serialis cubense, assembly GCF_023864345.2. Lineage (NCBI taxonomy): Eukaryota > Metazoa > Arthropoda > Insecta > Orthoptera > Acrididae > Schistocerca > Schistocerca serialis. The sequence goes on along the minus strand of NC_064638.1, from coordinate 251,631,066 downwards.
GGAAAACTACGCTAACGACCAGGGCAAGTAACTGGGGCGTTAACGGCCATAAGGCAGAAAATACCGCTGGTGCACTTCACTGATAAGTAACAATTAATTTAATAATTAAAGACCATACAGGAAGACGGCTGCAAAATTTCGCCGACTCCAACACACCATACATTACTGTTAGCCGAAACGGCTCAGCAAGCAATAACCGGCAATGAACGAAGAGATGTCGCAGCAGTTGAGATTTCATAACAGATTAACTGATCACTCAACTTCAGTGTCCAGGTTCGGTGGGCAATGAACTTTGTAGCTCTCGCAGCTAGCGCCGGCCGGTGTGGCCGTGCGGTTCTAGGCGCTTCAGTCTGGAACCGCGTGACCGCTACGGTCACAGGTTCGAATCCTGCCTCGGGCATGGATGTATGTGATGTCCTTAGGTTAGTTAGGTTTAAGTAGTTCTAAGTTCTAGGGGACTGATGACCTCAGAAGTTAAGTCCCATAGTGCTCTGAGCCATTTGAATTTCTCGTAGCTAGCGCCTCACAATCTGACCGCGTGTGCATGCTGCCAGCGGTCCAGGCCTGACCCCACACTGTGGAGACTTCCTTGCTGCTCTGTCCCAACCGATCGACTGCCACACACACCACCACACGGAAATATAGTTGTCACACCAAAGATGATACAGCAGTACTAGTATCGATAAGCGCTGCTGCTGCCACTGATGGAGGCAAGTCAGCAGCTCGTTATGGTAGTAACTCAGGGAGAAATAAGATGCCATTTGATTGCGACAAAATGCCAAAGAACAAATAGCATCAACGCAAGCCGGCCACAGCTCAATATGTTTTCATGTCCTTTCACATTTAGCGTTTTCTTAAACACACATGCCGGCAGTTACAATTGTCTAGGAACTCGCCAAATCCAAACCATTTCAGAGCATTGCCACAGAGTACAGCTTGATTCATCAGTCTGCATCATCATTTCCAGCTATTGTCTAGTCATGTCACTCTTTACGATACATCTAAGCGACGCTTAGCACTGACTACAGGTGTGTGAACAGTTGCTCTACCATTGTACGAGGGCTATTCGGAAAGTAAGGAACGATAGGTTGCGAAATGGAAACCACAGTAAAAGTCAAAACTCTTTTATTTGAAACGGTTAGTTACATCTTCCAGCTACTTCTCTACACATTCGCTGCTCAGACTTAGACATCTGTCGTAATGTTGTATCAACTTTTCAAATCCCTCGCTATAGAAGACAACCGCCAGTGTTTTTCGACAATTTTCTACTCTGGACTGCAGCTCGCTGTCTGTGTCAAAATATTGTCTTCACAGCCAGCGGTTCTTTTGAGCAGATATGGACCACAATTATGAGCTGTATTGTGGGCGATCAAACACTTCCCATCGAAAACGCTGCAGGAGCATCATCATTGCCTCTGTAGAGCGCGGCCGAGAAGTGTCGTGAAGAGCGAACCGCATGACAGTTATGTTATGTGGATTGCATAGATTCAGGCGAAATCTTTCGCCAGGCCCTTATACTTCATGGGAGACGCTAATTTCTAGCCATCTTTACGTTCTCACGGTGAGCTCAGAACTGAAAAGAGCGACATGATGCGATCGATGGGCGTACTAGACACAGCGCCCAATGCATCTGTGCAAAGCTTCATCAGATTTTCACTGTATTTTCCATTTCGCTACCGATCGTTCCTTACTTTCCGAATAACCCACGTATCTCATTTTTTTGACTCTCTACGCACGTTCATTGTGCTTCTAGCTGGGCTTCTTGTAGTACTTCGGAAATCACGAGTGATTCCTTCCACTGATTTCATGCGATTTTTTACTACCACCTTCCACAGTGGTCGGCGTTTCCCGTCCGTCAGTACACGATAACTGTCTGGCCTTGGTTTACCTGTGGTTTTTCCTTCACGTTTCCACTGCACAGTTGCATCAGAAGCAGCAGATCTGGGTGGCTTTAGAGATGTTGAAATGTCCTTGATCGATTTGTGACATCCAGTCACTACTCCACGTTCGATGATTCTGAACGCCTCTGACCAACCCATTGTGCTGCTACTGCATCTCTATTGAAAACACAACACTCGCCTCCTCCTTTTATTTTTATACTGGTGCGTCCACCTCTCGTGACATACAGGCTGGCTCAGGAGGAAAGGTACATGCTTTGAGGGGTGATTGTATTAGCGATTCTGAACGAGAAACTTCATATGGACATACGCCCTGTTCCGAATGGTTTCCGAAATAGAACACATTTTATGTACACTGTTATTCATTTTCTGTATTATTGCAGCATTTTAATTGTTTACAACTGTACCAGAGTAGTGTAGAGGAAGTTGAGACAAACATTTCGTACATGTCTCTTGTGGCCTATCAGGTCGGGAAACTACCAAATTGGCCTACAAAACAGTCAAAGCTACAGTGCATGCACGTCGCGCGAGATTTTCATTATTGTCGCTCTCTCTTCGTGTAGACTACTAGTACTAGAGAAAAAAGAAGTTTTGTGTCTTTTTGAAGGCAATGTAATGTTGGTTAATTTTGTACTTCGAGAAGTTTTCGGTGGAGGGTACGATTCTCGAGTTCCTAAAAAAAGGCGCAGAAGTGGCATTAAATGAGTTCTAGAATGTAATAAATCCAATTCCAAAGAAAGCAGTTGCTGACAGTGTAAAAATTACCGAACTATCAGTTTAATAAGTCATGGCTGCAAAAATCTAACACGAATTCCTTGCAGAAGTATGGAAAAACTGGTAGAAGCCGACCTCGGGGAATATCAGTTAGGATTTTGGAGTAATGTGGGAACATGCGAAGCGATACTGACCATACGGTTTATCTTAAAAGATAGATTAAGGAAAAGCAAGCCTATGTTTATAGCATTTGTAGACTTGGAGAAAGCTTTTGTCAAATTTGACTGGTATACTCTCTTCGAAATTCTGAAGGTAGAAGGGGTAAAATACAGGGAGTGAAAATCTATTTTCTACTTCCCCATGAACCATGGACCTTGCCGTTGGTGGGGAGGCTTGCGTGCCTCAGCGATACAGATCGCCGTACCGTAGGTGCAACCACAACGGAGGGGTATCTGTTGAGATGCCAGACAAACGTGTGGTTCCTGAAGAGGGGCAGCAGCCTTTTCAGTAGTTGCAGGGGCAACAGTCTGGATGATTGACTGACCTGGCCTTGCAACATTAACCAAAACAGCCTTGCTGCGCTGATACTGCGAACGGATGAAAGCAAGGGGAAACTACGGCCGTAATTTTTCCCGAGGGCATGCAGCTTTATTGTATGGATAAATGATGATGGCGTCCTCTTGGGTAAAATATTCCGGAGATAAAATAGTCCCCCATTAGGATATCCGGGCGGGGACTACTCAAGAGGACGTTGTTATCAGGAAAAAGAAAACTGGCGTTCTACGGATCGGAGCGTGGAATGTCAGATCCCTTAATCGGGCAGGTAGATTAGAAAATTTAAAAAAAGGAAATGGATAGGTTAAAGTTAGATATAGTGGGAATTAGTGAAGTTCGGCGGCAGGAGGAACAAGACTTTTGGTCAGGTGAATACAGGGTTATAAACACAAAATCAAATAGGGGTAATGCAGGAGTAGGTTTAATAATGAATTAAGAAAATAGGAGTGCAGGTAAGCTACTACAAACAGTATAGCGAACGCATTATTGTGGCTAAGATAGACACGAAGCCCACGCCTACTACAGTAGTATAAGTTTATATGCCAACTAGCTCTGCAGATGATGAAGAAATTGAAGAAATGTATGATGAGATAAAAGAAATTATTCAGGTTGTGAAGGGAGACGAAAATTTAATAGTCATGGTGACTGGAATTCGAGAGTAGGAAAAGGGAGAGAAGGAGACATAGTAGGTGAATATAGATTGGGGCTAAGAAATGAAAGACAAAGCCGCCTGGTAGAGTTTTGCACAGAGCATAACTTAATCATAGCTAACACTTGGTTCAAGAATCATGAAAGAAGGTTGTATACATGGAAGAATCCTGGAGATACTAGAAGGTATCAGATAGATTATGTAATGGTAAGACAGAGATTTAGGAACCAGGTTTTAAATTGTAAGACATTTCCAGGGGCAGATGTGGGCTCTGACCACAATCTATTGGTTATGAACTGTATATTAAAACTGAAGAAACTGCAGAAAGGTGGGAATTTAAGGAGATGGGACCTGGATAAACTGGAAGAACCAGAGGTTGTACAGAGTTTCAGGGAGAGCATAAGGGAACAATTGACAGGAATGGGGAAAGAAGTACAGTAGAAGAAGAATGGGTAACTCTGAGGGATGAAGTAGTGAAGACAGCAGAGGATCAAGTAGGTAAAAAGACTAGGGCTAGTAGAACTCGTTGGGTAACAGAAGAAATATTGAATTTAATTGATGAAAGGAGAATATATAAAAATGCAGTAAATGAAGCAGGCATAAAGTAATACAGACGTCTCAAAAATGAGATTGACAGGAAGTGCAAAATGGCTAAGCAGGGATGGCTAGAGGACAAATGTAAGGATGTAGAGACGTATACCACTAGAGGTAAGATAGATACTGCCTACAGAGAAATTAAAGAGACCTTTGGAGAAAAGAGTACCACTTGTATGAATATCAAGAGCTCAGATGGAAACCCAGTTCTAAGTAAAGAAGGGAAAGCAGAAAGGTGGAAGGAGTATATAGAGGGTCTATACAAGGGCGATGTACTTGAGGACAATATTATGGAAATGGAAGAGGATGTAGATGAAGATGAAATGGGAGATACGATACTGCGAGAAGAGTTTGACAGAGCACTGAAAGACCTGAGTCGAAACAAGGCCCCGGGAGTAGACAACATTCCATTAGAACTACTGATGGCCTTGGGAGAGCCAGTCCTGACAAAACTCTACCATCTGGTGAGCAAGATGTATGAGTCAGGCGAAATACCCTCAGACTTCAAGAAGAATATAATAATTCCAATCCCAAAGAAAGGAGGTGTTGACAGATGTGAAAACTACCGAACTATCAGTTTAATAAGTCATAGCTGCAAAATACTAACGCGAATTCTTTACAGACGAATGGATAAACTGGTAGAAGCCGACCGCGGGGAACATCAGTTTGGATTCCATAGAAATATTGGAACACGTGAGGCAATACTGACCTTACGACTTATCTTAGAAGAAAGATTAAGGAAAGGCAAACCTACGTTTCTAGCATTTGTAGACTTAGAGAAAGCTTTTGACAATGTTGACTGGAATACTCTCTTTCAAATTCTAAAGGTGGCAGGGGTATAATACAGGGAGCGAAAGGCTATTTACAATTTGTACAGAAACCAGATGGCAGTTATAGGAGTCGAGAGTCATGAAAGGGAAGCAGTGGTTGGGAAGGGGGTGAGACAGGGTTGTAGCCTCTCCCCGATGTTATTCAATCTGTATATTTGTAAGTAGGCTGTTTATGTTTTCTCTATGTAAGTAGGCTGTTTATGTTTTCTTATTGGCAACGTTACGTAGCGCTCAATATGAAAATCACTGGCTGTGCTGTGGGCAGTCTGTGTCTGCTTTGCATTGTTGTAATACTCGCCATTGTAGTGTTAGGCAGCTGGCTGTGAACAGCGCGTAGCGTTGCGCAGTTGGAGGTGAGCCGCCAGCAGTGGTGGATGTGGGGAGAGAGATGGCGGAGGTTTGCAATTTGTCATGAACTGATATATATATTATGACTTGTGATGATATTAAGGTAAATACATTGTTTGTTCTCTATTAATATCTTTCATTTGCTAACTATCCCTATCAGTAGTTAGTGCCTTTAGTAGTTTGAATCTTTTATTTAGCTGGCAGTAGTGGCGCTCGCTGTATTGCAGTAGCTTGAGCAGCGAAGATTTTTGTGAGGTAAGTGATTTGTGAAAGGTATAGTTTAATGTTTGTCAGGGCCATTCTTTAGTAGGGAGTTTTGAAAGTCAGATTGCGTTGCGCTAAAAATATTGTGTGTCAGGTTAAGCACAGTCCTGTATAATTGTTCAAAGGGGACGTTTCATATTGACGCAAGCAGTAAAGGACACAAAAGAAAAATTCGGAGTAGGTATTAAAATCCACGGAGAAGAAGTAAAAACTTTGAGGTTCGCCGATGACATTGTAATTGTATCAGAGACAGCAAAGGACTTGGAAGAGCAGTTGAACGGAATGGACAGTGTGTTGAAAGGAGGATATAAGATGAGCATCAACAAAAGCAAAACGAGGATAATGGAATGTAGTCGAATTAAGTGGGGTGATTCTGAGGGAATTAGATTAGGAAAAGAGACACTTCAATTAGTAAAGGAGTTTTGCTATTTGGGGAACAAAATAACTGATGATGGTCGAAGTAGAGAAGATATAAAATGTAGACTGGCAATGGCAAGGAAAGCGTTTCTGAAGAAGAGAAATTTGCTAACGTCGAGTATAGATTTAAGTGTCAGGAAGTCGTTTCTGAAAGTGTTTGTATGGAGTGTAGCCATGTATGGAAGTGAAACGTGGGCGATAAACAGTCTGCACAAGAAGAGAATAGAAGCTTTCGAAATGTGGTGCTACAGAAGAATGCTGAAGATTAGATGGGTAGATCACATAACTAATGATGAAGTATTGAATAGAATTGGGGAGAAGAGGAGTATGTGGCATAACCTGTCAAAAAGAAGGGACCGGTTAGTAGGACATGTTCTGAGGCATCAAGGGATCACAAATTTAGCATTGGAGGGCAGCGTGGAGGGTAAAAATCGTAGAGGGAGACCAAGAGATGAATACACTAAGCAGGTTCAGAAGGATGTGGGTTGCAGTAAGTACTGGGAGATGAAGAAGCTTGAACAGGATAGGGTAGCACGGAGAGCTGCATGAAACCAGTCTCAGGACTGAAGACCACAACAACAACAACAACGAAAATCTATTTACAACTTGTACAGATAGCAGACGGCAGTTAGAAGAGTCGAGCGGCACGGAAGGGAAGAAGTGTTTGACAAAGGAGTGAGACAAGGTTGTAACAATAAAAAGAAATTTTAGGTTTGCCGATGACATTGTGATCTGTGGCAGACAGTAAAAGACCTGGGAGAGCAATGGAACGAAATGGACAGTGTCTTGAAAGAAGGATATGTGATGAACAGCACAACAACAGCAAGACAATGTTATGGAATGTAGTCGAAATGAATCAGGTGATGTTGAGGTAATTACATTCGGAAACGAGGCACTTAAAGCAGTAGATATGTTTCGCTATTTGGGTAGCAAAATAACTTTTGATGGCCGAAATAGAGACGAAAATAAAATGTAGACCTAGAATGACAAGGAAAGTGTGTATGGAGAAGAGAAATTTTTTAATATAGATTATAGATTTAAGTCTTAGAAAGTCTTTTCTGAAAGTGTTTGTATGGAGTGTAGCCACGTATGAAAGTGAAACATGGACGATATACAGTTTAGACAAGAAGAGAATAGAAGCTTCTGAAATGTTGTGCTACAGAGGATGCTGAAGATTAGACGGGTAAATCACGAAACTAATGAAGAGATATTGAACAGAATTTGGGAGACAAGAAATTTGTGGCACAACTTGACTAAAAGGAGGTATCTGTTGATAGGACACATTCTGGGACTTCAAAGAATCACCAATTTAATGTTGGAGGAAAGTAAGGGGTGTAGGGGGGGAGAGTAAAAATTGTAGAGGGAGACCAAAAGGTGAATACAGTAAGCCGATTCAGAAGGGTGTAAGTTGCAGTAGTTATTCGGCTTGCAGAGGATGGAGTAGCATGTAGAGCTGCACCAAACAGTCTGTGGACTGAAGAGCACAAGAACAATATCTCGGAAACAATCCGGAATAGCGCATGTGTCCATACGATTTATTTTCTTTTATTCAGGGTCACTAATACTATCATATCTCAAAGCATTTACCTTTCCTTCTGACACATCCCGTGTAGTGGTCAATTCTACATTCTATAGGGTCTCCGGACAGTTCTGATCAGATAGAGTACATTTGTCGTTCAATATGCTTGAATCGTATCATCTTCATCTTTGCCTAGGTGTGGTTTGTCGTCTTCCGGAGCTTTGGCTTTGCTCTGCCGTGATTAGTCCGTTTGCTTTTAAATTTCGGAGGGCGCTGCGTTCTGGGAGAGTCCTGCTGACGACGAGAGTACCGAGTGCTGCTGCCGGAGTGAGACGGGGAGTTTAGTTTCCGGTTGTGTGGCAGCGAGATGTTGCGGAAAAGGTGGTATAACTTCCTGTGAATGCACGTGATTGCTACGGCGGCAGTCGTTCTGGACGGGCTGTGTGATAAGGATGCTCGGCGTGGCAGCTGTTGACGCGGCTTGTCCGCGTTGCTATGGCGGAACTGGGGCGATTGGCATAACTAGAGTTGGTGCTAGTTGCAACCTGTCGCCGAATGCTTGTATGCCTTCTGGACTAACGGTGAGAATTTCTTGACTTGATGTGTCTCACTCAATTTCTGCCCGTGTCGTCGAGTGTGTCTTGATCTAAGGTCGTGTGCCATGGTGTTTCGCAATTTTAGTAAAATGGTTCAAATGGCTCTGAGCACTATGGGACTTACCATCTATGGTCATCAGTTCCCTAGAACTTAGAACTACTTAAACCTAACTATCCTAAGGACATCACACAACACCCTGTTATCACAAGGCAGAGAAAATCGCTGACCCCGCCGGGAATCGCAATTTTAGTAGGCTCAGGCGTGCCCGAAATCCCGATTCAATGATCTGCTGTTATATTGTCAAGTGAAACTACACTCCTGGAAATGGAAAAAAGAACACATTGACACCGGTGTGTCAGACCCACCATACTTGCTCCGGACACTGCGAGAGGGCTGTACAAGCAATGATCACACGCACGGCACAGCGGACACACCAGGAACCGCGGTGTTGGCCGTCGAATGGCGCTAGCTGCGCAGCATTTGTGCACCTCCGCCGTCAGTGTCAGCCAGTTTGCCGTGGCATACGGAGCTCCATCGCAGTCTTTAACACTGGTAGCATGCCGCGACAGCGTGGACGTGAACCGTATGTGCAGTTGACGGACTTTGAGCGAGGGCGTATAGTGGGCATGCGGGAGGCCGGGTGGACGTACCGCCGAATTGCTCAACACGTGGGGCGTGAGGTCTCCACAGTACATCGTTGTTGTCGCCAGTGGTCGGCGGAAGGTGCACGTGCCCGTCGACCTGGGACCGGACCGCAGCGACGCACGGATGCATGCCAAGACCGTAGGATCCTACGCAGTGCCGTAGGGGACCGCACCGCCATTTCCCAGCAAATTAGGGACACTGTTGCTCCTGGGGTATCGGCGAGGACCATTCACAACCGTCTCCATGAAGCTGGGCTACGGTCCCGCACACCGTTAGGCCGTCTTCCGCTCACGCCCCAACATCGTGCAGCCCGCCTCCAGTGGTGTCGCGACAAGCGTGAATGGAGGGACGAATGGAGACGTGTCGTCTTCAGCGATGAGAGTCGCTTCTGCCTTGGTGCCAATGATGGTCGTATGTGTGTTTGGCGCCGTCCAAGTGAGCGCCACAATCAGGACTGCATACGACCGAGGCACACAGGGCCAACACCCGGCATCATGGTGTGGGGAGCGATCTCCTACACTGGCCGTACACCACTGGTGATTGTCGAAGGGACACTGAATAGTGCACGGTACATCCAAACCGTCATCGAACCCATCGTTCTACCATTCCTAGACCGGCAAGGGAACTTGCTGTTCCAACAGGACAATGCACGTCCGCATGTATCCCGTGCCACCCAACGTGCTCTAGAAGGTGTAAGTCAACTACCCTGGCCATCAAGATCTCCGGATCTGTCCCCCATTGAGCATGTTTGGGACTGGATAAAGCGTCGTCTCACGCGGTCTGCACGTCCAGCACGAACGCTGGTCCAACTGAGGCGCCAGGTGGAAATGGCATGGCAAGCCGTTCCACAGGACTACATCCAGCATCTCTACGATCGTCTCCATGGGAGAATAGCAGCCTGCATTGCTGCGAAAGGTGGATATACACTGTACTAGTGCCGACATTGTGCATGCTCTGTTGCCTGTGTCTAAGTGCCTGTGGTTCTGTCAGTGTGATCATGTGATGTATCTGACCCAAGGAATGTGTCAATAAAGTTTCCCCTTCCTGGGACAATGAATTCACGGTGTTCTTATTTCAATTTCCAGGAGTGTATCACTAGAAAAGAGTGTTAACTCTCTGTGCCTTAATAACTGAACCTAAAATATTATCTGTGGTTTAAATTTTATTCTGACCCAAGTGCAATAACGATCTTGTATTTTACAATTTGTTGAGTGGTATTATTATTATTATTTAGTACTGGCCGTCACATTTACTAAGTCGAAGATTTACGAAGGCCAGTGGGCGTCATTAAGAGTTCCTGCGTAGATAGGCGTTATATTTTGAACCATGTGTTTCAATGTTTAGTAATTTTTATTTTATGTGTTATAGAGAGTTGGTGTTATGCCCTACGTGGACGATTCGCCACGTTGAAGTTTCTAGTTGTTCTGCTGGTCTGTGCTAAAGCAGGCAGCCCTAGCACAGCTGATTGTAAATTTTTTTCTTTGTGGTGAGGAGCACGGGATGGTTGTAAGTGCTAATTCACGAACTTCAACCGTTCTCAAATATTTATTACTACTGATATTCAGGCCCTTCAGGCCGAGTGGCTACGTCAGTACCCTTTTTGGTTATTAATTTTATCTTGTTAGCTTGTTTCATTAAAAAAAACCTTTGGCATATGAATTTGTCTTTTGGTCTTTACTGCTCCTTTGGATGAAGTAAAGTAACTGTTGGTTTTGCATTCTTGTAGCATTATAAAAACAGCATTTGTGATTATATTTGATTGGCCCTTCTGGCCGAATGATTAAAGTCATTCCTTTGAGTAACTTATTGTATTGGTCAATAATAATAATTAATCAAAAGTGTTGGGACCTTTAGACCATGATTATCTCCTTATGTTGAATCTTAAGGTTGTCATTCTGACATCACAGTGGTGAAAGTTCAGTGGCCCTTCAGGCCCGGAGTTTAAAAAAATTTATTGTGTTTTTGTACCAGTGAAGAAGTGTTTTTTTAATGTTTAATAAAATTAAATTGTGTTTGAAACTGTAATCTCATTTGGGTCTACGCTTTCACTCCTTGCAGCCCTTTGTAAGTAGGCTGTTTAGATTTTTTTATTGGTAACACCACCTCTGTATGAAAATCACTGGCTGTGCTGTGTGCAGTCTGTGGCTGCTTTGCATTGTTGTAATACTCGCCATTGTAGTGTTAGGCAGCTGGCTGTGAACAGCGCGTAGCGTTGCGCAGTTGGAGGTGAGCCGCCAGCAGTGGTGGATGTGGGGAGAGAGATGGCGGAGTTTTGAAATTTGTCATGAACTGCTACATTTATATATGATGATATCAAGGTAAATACATTGTTTGTTCTCTATTAATATCTTTCATTTGCTCACTATCCCTATCAGTAGTTAGTGCCTTCCATAGTTTGAATCTTTTATTTAGCTGGCAGTAGTGGCGCTCGCTGTATTGCAATAGCTTGAGCAGCGAAGATTTTTGTGAGGTAAGTGATTTGTGAAAGGTATAGTTTAATGTTAGTCAGGGCCATTCTTTTGTAGGGAATTTTGAAAGTCAGATTGCGTTGCGCTAACAAAATATTGTGTGTCAGGTTAAGCACAGTCTTGTATAAATTGTTCAAAGGGGACGTTTCATACCTTGAGCTCTGCTTACCTTACGTTTTGGTTCAGTTTTCCCATACCACGACGTATCAAAGCTGTCTCGATAATAAAGCGAGGGGAACGACGTTAGGGACGCTAGCGAAAACAACCGAGTTAGTCAGCAGAGAGACGTAAACAGTAGGGAAATCTCTGGCGTGTTAATGGACAAGAAATGTTCATGAAGCCTGCAGCCTCAGGGAGACAAGCGTTATTATTCAATTAAGAACAACACTCACAAATCAGGCCTCTAGTTGGGCGAACAGCGAGTGACCGGGATGCGGGTCTGGAGGCCAATTACTGGCTGGACGGCTGGTAAGTGTCAGCGGCAAGTGGTTGGCTCACCGCCGCGGAGGTCTGGGACCGCTAGTCTCAGCTGTCAACGACTGAACTCCACGGCCTTGCAACCATACTGCCACAGCGTGCAACGTACCGGGTGGTTATAATTAAAGAGCAGCTACTCACGAAAATCCAGAGTGGGCTGTGAGTATCGTACGGCAACAGAACTTGGTAAATGCTATACGTTAATGCAGAACCGATTTACGCGGGGAAAAAATTAGTTCAAACTTTGACCAATATGTGATAATCTGGCGCTATACGGCTTCTCGCCGACGTTTCCGGTGCCCATATTGAACAAACTGTGTAAACGGCGATATTAATGATATCAACATTGCGCTTTTTTCACTTGTCTGACTTTTTCTGCCCCCATTCCGTTCCTAATCCATTAGACAAGAAAATTTTATTTATACATATTACTTGCATTCACAGCCCCAGATTTGCACCTGGTGGCCGAAATTGGAACTATTTTTTTCAGCATAAATCGGTTCCGCCTTAAAGCATTAGAATATATGTACACTACTGGCCATTAAAATTGCTACACCACGAACATGACGTGCTACAGACGCGAAATTTAACTGACAGGAAGAAAATGCTGTGATATGCAAATGATTAGCTTTTCAGAGCATTCACACAAGGTTGACGCCTGTGGCGACACCTACAACGTGCTGACATGAGGAAAGTTTTCAATCGATTTCTCATACACAAACAGCAGTTGACCGGCGTTGCCTGGTAAAACGTTGTTGTGATGCCTCGTGTAAGGAGGAGAAATGCGTACCATCACGTTTACGACTTTGATAAAGGTCGGATTGTAGGCTATCGCGATTTCGGTTTATCGTATCGCGACATTGCTGCTCGCGTTGGTCGAGATCCAATAACTGTTAGCAGAATACGGAATCAGTGGGTTCAGGAGGGTAATACGGAACGCCGTGCTGGATCCCAACGGCCTCGTATCACTAGCATTCGAGATGACAGGCATCTTATCCGTTGGCTGTAACGGATCGTGCAGCCACGTCTCGATCCCTGAGTCAACAGATGGGGACGTCTGCAAGACAACAACCATCTGCACGAACAGTTCGACGACATTTGCAGCAGCATGTACTATCAGCTCGGAGACCATGGCTGCGGTTACCCTTAACACTGCATCACAGCCAGGACCGCCTGCGATGGTGTACTCAACGACGAACCTGGGTGCACGAATGTCAAAACGTCATTTTTTCGGATGAATCCAGGTTCTGTTTACATCATCATGATGGTAGCATCCGTGTTTGGCGACATCGCGGTGAACGCACATTGGAAGCGTGTATTCGTCATCGCCATACTGGCAAATCACCCGGCATGATGGTATGGGGTGCCATTTGTTACACGTCCCGGTCACCTCTTGTTCGCATTGACGCCACTTTGAACAGTGGACGCTACATTTCAGATGTGTTACGACCTGTGGCTCTACCCTTAATTCGATCCCTTCGAAACCCTACATTTCAGCAGGATAATGCACGACCGCATGTTGCAGGTCCTGCACGGGCCTTTCTGGATACAGAAAATGTTCGACTGCTGCCCTGGCCAGCACATTCTCCAGATCTCTCACGAACTGAAAACGTCTGGTCAATGATGGGCGAGCAACTGGCTCGTCACAATACGCCAGTCACTACTCTTGATGAACTGTGTTTTGTGTTGAAGCTGCATGGGCAGCTGTACCTGTACGCGCCATCCAAGCTCTGTTTGACTCAATGCGCAGGCGTATGGAGGCCGTTATTAGGGCCATAGGTGGTTGTTCTGGGTAGTGATTTCTCAGGATCTATGCACCCACATTGCGTGAAAATGTAATCACATGTCAGTTCTAGTATAATATGTTTGTCCAATGAATACCCGTTTATCATCTGCATTTCTTCTTGGTGTAGCAATTTTAATGACCAGTAGTGTAATTACGGCCCAGGCTGGTCCTCTGTGAGTAGCTGCGCTTTATTTATAACCACCCGGTAAATTCCTGTTCTATATACCCTGCATCCCTTCTACAGGGCGAAAAAATAAAACTGCCCCGGAAAATTTTTTATTCAGAACACAGACTGAACGAAAAAACCGTACTAAATTAAAACTAACACAAAATCCCCAAGACTGGCGAAGCTTTACAGAAGCTCGAAATTTATCGCAGACTTCAAGTGCGAGATGCTTTGAATAATTTCCTCAACGAAACTCTGTCCCGAAATTTAGTAGTAAATCGAGAGAAATTCCGGTCGTACTTAATAGCTGGGATACACGTACAATAATTAACAATTTAGCGTGGCTCACTGTCCCAGTACAAGTTTTTTAATTGGACGCCCCTTCGGTGACTTGCGTGTCCCTAACGTACTCCCCTTACACAATCGAGTAAAGGGGACCCACAGTTTAACACGGAATCCGAACGTCGTTTCCGGCGACTCCTTACTAAGGCTAGGTTAAAACGCAGGTTGAAAAATGCGAGGTCTGACGAGGAATTGTCTAAGTAGGCTGTTTAGGTTTTTATGTTGGTAACGCCACGTAGCGCTCTGTATGGAAATCACTGACTGTGCTGTGTGCAGTCTGAGGCTGGTCGGCATTGTTGCAATATTTTCTATTTTAGTGTTGGGCAGTTGGATGTGAAAAGCGAGTAGCGTTGCGCAGTTGGAGGTGAGCCGCCAGCAGTGGTGGATGTGGGGAGAGAGATGGCGGAGTTTTGAGAGCGGATGATATCTTTCATTTTCTAACTATGCCTATCAGTAGTTAGTGCCTTCAGTAGTTAGAATCTTTTATTTAGCTGGCAGCATTGGCGCTCGCTGTATGGCAGTAGTTCGAGTAATGAAGATTTTTGTGAGATAAGTGATTCATGAAAGGTATAGGTTATTGTTAGTCAGGGCCATCCTTTTGTAGGGATTATTGAAAGATTACGTTGCGCTAAAAATATATGATCAGAATAAGTAAAGAGAGAAATGTGTTAGTACGTTCAGTTTTGCTCAGCTGTTTGAAAGTCAAATAACGTAAGGGGTTTACCAGCACAGTAATACATTAATTTTTCTAAGGGGACGTTTCAATTATTATCCCGCTACCTCTTGGTTTGAGTGAGATTTTTTCTTTCAGACAGTTTGGTACTCTCAGAGAGTACTCACAGAACTGTTCAGACTAGGGGCGAGCTTTCGCTGCTAGTTACTGCCTGATGTTTCCTTACGAGTAATTGATGTATGTGTGTATGTATGTGATGTATGTGAGTCTTACGAGAGCAGATATCGGATGTGTTTATACACAGCAAGGTGAGAGTGCCTGTGAGAGGTGAGAGATCACTCTCCTTGAGATTTTTCTGTCGTAGTTTTGTGCGTGAAGGAATGGTTTGCGATAGAAGAGCGTTGGGCTACATCTGCACTTTTAATACTTCTAGTGACAAAGAAGAAACGTAGATCACCATGTTGATGTTGGGTGAGAGTGTATTAGGCGGCGAGATAATTTTGTAGCATGCAAGAATCTTTTTGTAGACCTTGTGATAGAAAACCCACAACAGCATCGAAAATTTTCGAGAATGACAGCGGTGAGGCTAGAAGAAATACTATTTATAATTAGACCCAAAATTGTCAGTCTAGATACTATTATACATAATTAGTGTTAAGGGCAGACTGCCGGTGACTTCAATAGGTTGGTTTCAGTCTCTGTCGGTCCATTATGGCCAGGGGACGTCGGGTGGTATGTATTTCTCGATTCAAAAAACTTTACCAACAGCCATATATTTTGGATTTTTTATATATCAAAATGTACGGCTGTTGGTAAAGTTTTTTGAGTCGAGAAATAGGCTGGTTGGTTGATTTGGAGGAAGGGACCAAACAGCGAGGTCAACGGTCCCATCGTGTTAGGGAAGTCGGCTGTGGTTTCAAAGGATACACCCCGGCATTTGCCTGAAGCGATGTAGGAAAATCACAGAAAACGTAAATCAGGATGGCCGGACGTGGGTTTGAACCGTCGTCCTCCCGAATGCGAGTCCAGTGTACTAACCACTGCGCCACCTCGCTCGGTGACACTAATATTTCTAGTATCATGTAGTTTTATTCTCTGTAATATCTGGCAAAGTAGCAATTACGATGAATTAACACTACACCAGTTTCATCTTGATACCTATAAACGTTCAAAAGCCAAAAAAGGCGGATACCTGATGTATTAAGCATTCCGGACATACGTTAATTTGAGCGTTTTTACTTGCATTAACTTAAGGAACCACTAGTAAATTCCTGAAGGACTGTTCTTCGACACCCAACATAATAATACAATCAATAAATACGTCCCCATATAAAATTATAGATACAGATATTTTACTTGAAGGTAAATGGCAATTTTCCGAGTTCCAAAAGTATTACTTTTAAACATAACTTCACTTGTGTCTCTGTTAGTTAATCCATGTTATAAAACTACGTTTCTTGATTCCTTGAATCGTGGATATTCTGATAACTTTCTTCTGTGCGGGTGTTAAAGCGGTAGCCATCTCAGCCAACAAACTGCTTTTTATCTCGGCTCCTGTAGTCCAGTAACTGTGTAATCCATAAAGCTGGCCTTTCAATGTAAAATCTACTTAAATGCAGAACTTAGTGCCGAGGTCCACCTCCCAGCAGCTTTCTTCTTTCTTTTTTTTCCCGACGCATCGCTGGTATTCACTCACAGTGAGTATCCATCGCAACAGTTGTCTCAGTTGTGCGATAAGGCCGGTACACGTTTACAGAAAACTTCGCTGCAGTGTTGATGTGGAGTAGCGGGTAGCGGGCTGGAATTTTATTCACAGTTTCGCATTAAAATGGGCTCGAGTCTCTTCAGTTACACTTTTTTTATTTTGTTAATTCTGTATTGTATGTGTATCACGTTTATATGTTTTATTTGTGGTGTGGATTTGTTTAAGTCTAGAATTTTCGAAATGGATTAAGGGCTAGTGCTGTTCCTTTAGGAGATAAAACGGACGATTTCTTCGCTCACGCCCATGCCACGGCCACTGTAGTGTCCCTTTTGCAATATTCACCATTATCGAGGTAAAACATAAATAAAAATGACTGTATGTGACTCAAAATGAACTGCAAACATCGATTTATCTGCGAAAGGTAATAACACCAACTGTGAAAATATCAATATAGATCGATAGATGCAGAAAAGACATTACTTTTATTGTATGAGATTATAATGTGTAAGTAATTTAAAAAAGTATTATTATCTTTGTAAGAGTATAAAAAATAATGCAATGCTCATTCTCCGGTCTAGTCTGTTTTGTTCTGTTCGTTCTGGTGTTAGCTGGGATAAGGTACGCAAGCTATTGTGCTGCGCTAGCATTTGTTTCTGTCGTAACGTAATTGCAAATATTTAAGTGTAAACTGTGTTCTAGTAAGAATATATTAGTATAAAGTGATCTCCGTGTGTTATTTCAAGAACCTACGCCACATTTATCTTATGAAAAGAATATTTAATGAAAATTATTTAGCATGTTTCCAGCTGCTGCGGAGCGAGTAACAGTGGTCTCTGGCTGTTAACAATTAGCCGCCATTACGCGGTACATTTTAAATATTTTTTCACAGCTCAATGTCTGATAGCCGGAGCGGAAGAAATTATGTAAAAATATTCAGTGAGATTAATTGAAGGAATCCAGTGAAATAATTTTATTAAAACTTATCTATTTTCTGTGATAGTAATAATTTCAGATCAGTGAACTTGAGCTGAGTAATACCACGCTATTGTCATTTACAGTAATTTGTAGGGAGCCTGGCGCTCGATAAAACCAGGTACAATACGTAATTGGCAACCTACGAAATTCATTATTTTGCTTATTATATCTCTGTTGTATTTTTTTTGAAAGCTAAACGTAAAAACTAACTTCACTAAAAATCAGTAACAGATCACGATAAATCAAAAGACAAACAAATTTACTAGGAGAGTGTTTCCTCTAAATAAATAGTTACGTTATTTTTTTAAGAGATATAATACCATGTAGGTTATTATCGCTGAAAATACGCAGTTTCGTGCGTACTTTTAATTAATATGTACATGACTATGGCAAAATATATTACCAACATGTTGTAACGTTCAAACTGTGAAATACGGCACAGATCTGGGACACAATGTGGCTGCTCAGTACTCTCCGAATACTGTCAGTTCTACAGGCAATGCCGGTACAGTTTTTCTCGTCTGAGAGACGGCAAGCAGCTCTTGTAAGATGGGGTTGCTGTCTGCACGAGAGGTCTAAACTGGTAGAACGTTACTATCTAGATTTGCCCCATTCTACGACACTGCCAGCGAGCTGATTTTCGGCGATGCTTACAAGGCACGTATTACTCGCAAAAGCTTTTTCTGAGAGTGAAAAATTTTTAAGTGTATACCTAACTTAAAACACAGCAGCGACAGGACACAATCAGTATCTTCACTGCGCGATAGCGATGGTAATGTTACCGATGACGGTGCCACCAAATTGATGTTACTAAATACGGTTTTCCGAAGTTCCTTCACCAAAGAAGACGAAGTAAATGTTCCAGATTCGAATCAACAGCTGCTGTCAACATGAGAAACTTAGAAGTAGATATCCTCGGTGTGGCAAAGTAACTCATCACTTAAAAGAGATAAGTCTTCCAGCCCGGATTGCATACCAATTAGATTCACTTCATATTATTCTAATATAATACTTCCTTTGCACTCATATACGACCGCTTGCTCGACGAAAGATCGCTACCTAAAGACAGGAAAGTTGCACAGGTCAAACCAAACCGCAAGGAAGGTAATTAGAGTAATCCGATGAATTACAGTCCCACATCAGTGACGTCGATTCGCAGTAAGATTTTTTAACGGATATCATGTGTTGGATCATTATGAATACCTCGAAGAAAACGATATATTGACACATAATTACCATGGCTTCAGAAAACATCGCTCGTGTGTAACGCAACTAGCTTTTTATTCTCAAGAAGTAATGTGGGCTATAGAGAGGGGATCTTAAACTGATTACATATTTTCAGATACCGTTCATGACAAGCGGCTTCTAATCAAACTGCGTGTCTGGGGAGAATCGCCTCAATTGTGCAACTGAATTTCTGATTTCCACTCAGAAAGGTCAGATTTGATAGTTACTTACGGAAAGTCATCGAATGAAACAGAAGTGATATCTGACGTTTCCCAAGGAATTGTTATATGTCCAACGCTGTTCATAATCTATGTAAATGATTTAGGAGACCACCTCAGCACCCCTATTAAAGTGCCTGCAGATGATGTGCAGGTTTACTGTTTGACAAAGGCATCAAAAAATCAAAACCGGTCCAAAATGATTTAGACATCTGCATCGTGCAAAAAGTGGCCCTTGACCCTAAATATTGAGAAGTGTGAGGTCATTCACATGAGTACTAAAAAGAATCCGTTAAGATTCAGTTAAACGACAAATTACACAAATCTAAAGGCTGTCAGTTCAACTAATACCCTAGCTATAACAATCACGAATAACTTAAATCGGAACGACCACATAGACAATATTATGGGGGAGACGAACCAAAGACTGCGTTTCATTGGCAAAACACTTGGAAGATGCAACTGGTCTACCAAATAGACAGTCATCTGCTAGGTTATTGCTGTGTGATATGGGCTCCTTATCAGATGAGATTGACTGCGGATATCGAAAAAGTTCAAAGAAGGACAGCTCGTTTTGTATTATCGAGAAATATTGGAAGAGAGCCTCACGGAAATGAGAAGCAAGCTGAGTTGGCTATCATTAAAATAAACACGTTTATCGTTGCTGCCAAATCTTTTCCCAGAATTCCAGTCACCATCTTTCCCCTACCAATGCGAAAATAATTTGTTGACGTCCACCAACGTAGGGAAGCATGATCGTAGTAACAAAATAAGTCTGAACCTATAACAAAAAATTTGAAAGTTCATTTTTGTCGTGCGCTGTTCGAGAGTGGAACGGCGGAGAAATCGAGTGAATGTGAACCGATAAACACTTTGACAGGCACTTAACTGTGAATTGCGCAGTAATCATGCATATGTAGAAGTAGATGCACCGCCGGCCGGAGTGGCCGAGCGGTTCTAGGCGCTACAGTCTGGAACCCTACGAGCGCTACGGTCGCAGGTTCGAATCCTGCCTCGGGCATGGATGTGTGTGATGTCCTTAGGTTAATTAGGTTTAAGTAGTTCTAAGTTCTAGGGGACTGATGACCTCAGAAGTTAAGTCCCATAGTGCTCAGAGCCATTTGAGTAGATGCACCTTAAAACAGGCAACTCAACTTATATCATCCTCCCCAGGTGTGGTTGTTGTAAGCCGATTTACCTAATCTTAACGTGTTTGAAATGAAATATTTTCCGGGCCAGTATTATTTTTCTCACTCTTTGAGAGACAGAAGTATAATTGAAAGACAGAAATTTAATTCTGTATTGGAAATAAAGTCCTATGCTTCTTGACATCGCGTCGGGGAACGATGCGGGAGACCCGAACCACCGTACTAGGCAAGGTCGTGATGGAGGTGGTTTGCCGTTACCTTCCTCCGACCATTATGGGGAAGAACGTCCGCAGCTCGTGGTCGTGCGGTAGCGTTCTCGCTTCCCGCGCCCGGGTTCGATTCCCGGCGGGGTCGGGGATTTTCTCTGCCTCGTTATGACTGGGTGTTGTGTGACGTCCTTAGGTTAGTTAGGTTTAAGTAGTTCTAAGTTCTAGGGGACTGATGACCATAGATGTTAAGTCCCATAGTGCTCAGAGCCATTTGAACCATTTTGGGGATGAATGATTATGATGAAGAAGACATAACACCCAGTCATCTCGGGACAGGTGAAAATGACAGACCCTGCCGGGAATCGAACCCGGGACCACGTGCTCGGGAAGCGAGAACGCTACTGCGAGACTACATCAAAACCGACACTATTTTTTATACCATGCAAATCACTGTGAAACGCATGCCAGAGAGAATTTCCCATTGTACCAACTATTACCGTAACATTCCAGAATGTGGTGCGGGAAGAAAGACAAGTTAAACGACTGCTTGCGCGCTGTACTCAGTCAAATTGGAATGGATTGCTTTTAGGTTCGTGCGGCCAACTGAGGAGCTACTTGACCGTGCAGTAGCGGTTCCAAGGTCCATAAACCAGACAACGACTGGGAAAGCTATGTGTTGACTGTGTGCCCCTCTATACCGCCTCCAATGACGCCATCGGCGCAGGATGACTTGGCGATTGGTCAGTGCTTATTGGCCTGTCTCTGCAGATTGCGGAACTTTACCTAAAGCTAGCTCTCTCTCTCTCTCTCTCTCTCTCTCTCTCTCTCTCTCTCTCTCTATATATATATATATATATATATATATATATATATATATATATATATATATATATATATGGAAATGTATGGTAAGTTCCTATGGGACCAAACTGCTTAAGTCATCTGCTCCTAGGCTTACACGCTACTTAATCAAGGACAAAACACATCCATGCCCGAGGGGGAGGATTCGAACCCTCGACGGGAGGAGCCGCGCGAACCGTGGCAAGGCGCCCTAGACCGCGTGGCTACCCCACGTGGCTACCCTGCGTGGCTACCGCTCTTTTCTGTAAAAGTAACAGATTACCTATTGGCAAGTAAGCAACGAGAGGATTTGTTCTAGCATGTTATCTGCTGAGATTTTTTCCTTGTACAACCGCCAGTTGATATAAAATTAATTATAAAGACTTGAAAAAGTTGGGGGATGTGACGCTTCCTGATTGGCTAACGCTACCACTGATTGGGAGCGCCTGTCGAGTTACTGGGGAGGAGCAAACATGCAGAGAGACGATGGCAGGTTTGAGTGAGTGCTTCACTGGTGAGCTACGACACATCCAACACATTCCACGTCATTATCAGGTGGCGACCTTTGCGTTTTAGCAATTCCTGCTGACGTTGTGCACTTGTTACATGCTGGGTCTTGTTAGTGTCCGTTGTGCAACACGGCACAAAGATGATAGTTTGGATTGTTTGAATTGGGAATAGTGGTGCTAGGGTAGTATAAAGTAGACCACTTTCTGCTGAATTCCGAAGGCGACCCAATTCCGCTCGCACTAGCAGTGCTAGGTCAAGGCATCCACTTTATACCTACACGTGCGACTTTCTAAGCCGGAGGTAGTGCCATAAAATGTCCGAACACTGTCCGTACTTACCATCATGATATTACATTGTTGGGAAAAATTAGGAGACCCATTGAGACTTTTCCAAATCACTCATGATTTATTGTAGAAATGATACTGTCGCGACAAGGGATCGCGTTTTGAACAGGGGGCTGAGCATGGAATGTGGACGAGTGGTCCAGTTCAGGCCCAGAGATGCAAGTGTCACAGTGACTTTTGCAACACAGTATAGAGAGTTATGTCTTCACAGCGGTAGTCGTCGGCGAGGTACAAACGTGGATGCCGCAAAGGAGTTCTCACGCCTCGTCAGCGAGATGTGACAGCATTCTGCAGGTCAGTGCCGAGGCCATGTGGTATGATGGCGGCAACTGTGTCGCCTGCCCAGACGTTCTGCGATACAGTGCGGTCCATCTCAGTTGGGTTGGGTTGTTTGAATGCAAACAACAACAGACCGAACAGCAAGGTCATCAGACTCATCGGATTAGGGAAGGATGGGAAAGGAAGTTGGCCGTGCCCTTTCAAAGGAACCATCCCAGCATTTTCCTGGAACGTTTTAGGGAAATCACGGAAAACCTAAATCAGGATGGCCGGACGTAGGATTCAACCGTCGTCCTCCCGAATGTGAGTCCGACCTCAGTGTTCTCGAAGACAGCCCATCGCGCAATCTGATGTAGACTACTGACTGTGGTCCAGGATTCGGCTGTAGTGAAGGCTAGGCCCTGGTCATCCACCATGAGTCAACCAAGACAGCAGATGCTCACACGTCGACTGGGAGGCTGCGAGCATGTGCCTCTGCTGGTTGGTTTACTGGGTCGTCTGTGATGACCCAGTCGTATAAGAGGACTTGCTGCACCTCAGTGCCGGCCGCTGTGGCCAAGAGGTTCTAGGCGCTTCAGTCTGGAACCGCGCGACCGCTACGGTTGCAGGTTCGAATCCTGCCTCGGGAATGGATGGGTGTGATGTCCTTATACCATTTTTCTGCACCTCAGTCTCCTCAGTGACCCAGTAGGCAGCAGTGGCAGGCAACGGCTGTGGTACTGTTCAGGTAAGCTGCATCTAGGTGCTAAATTCAGCAAATGGGCAGCAGGCTGACCTGTCGTTTCACTGAAACTCGATAGACTGTCATTCTCTCTCGTTTTAGCGACATGGACAGATTGACAGAATGACCGAATGTGTGAGCTCCTTGTGACCTATGACGGGTTGCGGGTGGTGGGTCTGGGTGTATGAGCACATTTCCCCTCGTTCATCGGTCCCATCAGCGCTCTTTGCCTCGCTAATTCAGTAATCATCCTTCGTCGCTGAGCTTGGTTCTTGTTGCCTACGTTTGATTTTGTAGTAACCCTCAGGAGGTGATGTTAAGTAGCATTATCACACAATGTCTTGTTATGTTCCATTTCTGTCTGCCTCATTCTGAGGTCTGTCGCAATGTTGGTACAGCTTGTTGGCATTCTGACTAGCGCATCGTCCCAGAGCTAACCTTCTCAATTCTGAGCTCATCTGGCAGAAGTTTTTAAACAATTTGAACACGTACAACAAAATAATCCAGAAATGCAACGATACGTATGGGATACATGGAATGATTACATCAACAGATAGCGGTTCTGAGGTTCAAGGTATGGACCTATGCTGAACACACTTACTAGGCAGTGTAACGTCCACGGGTGGCAAAGGATGCGGTGACTCTGGCATGCAGTCGATCATAATGGTGACGTATACTGTCTTGGGATACGTAATTCCACACCCGCTTCATCTGTTCTCGTGGCGCTGTGAGAGTTGTGGGTGGAAGAATCGCACGACTCATTTGTCATCCCATCACTTCCTACAAGTTCTCGATTGCAGACAAATCCGGCTATCGTGTTGGCCAGGGCAGCTGCTGCACGCCTTGCAGACCACATTGAGCTCCACGGGCAATTTTTGGGCGAGTATTATCTGTCGGAGCAGTGCATAGGCTTTCCGCTGAAAGAACGGCAAAAGGACTGGTCGAACAGCATTCTGCAGGCATCGAGCGCTGGTCAGCGTTCCCTACACAAACACAACAAGTGAACGGTAGTTGTAGCTTATCGCAGCTCAGACCATATAAAGCCTAGGGTGTGACCAATGTGTATCGGAGACACGCGCTACTCGAAACAGTGCTCATCAGGTCTACGTTGCATGTGCAAACAGTAAGGCACCCTTTGTGTTGAAAACATTTTAAGTTTATTTGATTTTAATGCTTCTGTTTATTAATATAAACTGTTATGTAGGCTTGCTGTTCCAGTTTTGTATTAAAGTTTTTCCTGTTTACCCCGTTTATATTTATTTAATGTTCAACTTTTTACTTTTTACATTGCATTACCACTACACTGTCAAAATATATTGTTTATTGTATGTTTCTGCTTCAGTGTAAATGTGTAACTTCCTTTCCAATGCCATTAACAAACATCGTAACTTGTTTGGCGACAATAGTCAGTAAATGTCTGAAGATGGTCTCGTAAGCTGTGAAACAAAAGCAAACTAGCGCTTTTCATCGAATATACTATTGTTCTACGAAGAATCCAAGAACAGACGGAGGAGTCACTTAAGACATTTTTTCCTAATTTTCCAGTTTTATAATTTTGATCGCGTCTGCAGATATCACGTAGCATTCAGTGAGTTAAGCGATACTGCAGAAGGCCCACAGCCGGGTGTGAGATTTCAGTTCCCACGTTGGTTGAAGGAGCAGGCGGACCATAATTATGGCGTTGTCAGTGGACAGGTTTGTGAGACACAGTGGCTAGACATAAGAACGTCCGTTACGTCAGTAGCGAGGTACTTACGGAAAGCACGGTTATTCTGGCGTGAAGCAAAAAATCTTGCTTTATAAATATTTGCTAATAAAAGTCGCTTTTTCCAATGCAGATATTAGGTGAAGCCTAAAGGTCATTGGTACTCTCTGACGACAATATTACAACACCAGAAATCGGTGATCTCAAAAAATAAATGAATAAAGTTGACGTTAATCAAAATATACGAGTGTCTACGAAGTATCACGAATTAAGTACGAGGTACAGGTAGCCCGCCAATGTGGACAGTCGCAGATTGAGGTGTGATTGGAAAGTTTTAAGAATGGGCTTGTAATTGTACAATGGTGGTACTTAACATGCTATTGTGATGCATGTCCTTCAAAATAGTTCCCTTCTGACACATTGACTCCAACGGTGTTTCCACTTTTGGAAACATATCGGAAATTTTTTTCCTAGCGTGTGTTAAGGACGTTCTCCGTATTTGCCTGGATGTCTTCAATCGACTCAAATCGCTTCCCTTTCAGTAAAAATTTCAGTTTAGGAAACAGGTAGGTGTCTGCAGGGGCCTAATCAGGGGAATATGGCAGTTGTGGAAGCACAGGAATTTTGGATTTGGTAAAAAATTCAGTGATGGAGATGGCACGATGAGCCACAGCATAGAGCATTGTCATGTTGTAGCACCTAACTCCTGTCTTTCCACAATGCAGGCCTTTTCTTCCGCACCTTTTCTCACAAACGCTCAAGGACACATTTATTATTCCTGGTTAATTATCTGTCCTCCAGGGGTAAATTAATGATGCACAATACCGGTAGAATCGAAAAAGATCACCAACATTGTTTTCACTTTCGACCGACTTTGCCGTGATTTTTTCGGTCGTGGTGAACCTGAGGTCTTCCACTGCTAAGACTGCACTTTGGTTTCAGGATCATATGCATATACCCACGATTCTTCACCTGTAACTACCCTATTTAACAAATCTGAGTCATTTTTTGTCCAATTAATCAGTTCTTGACACACTTCAAGTCGGTATTGTCTCTGGTCATTTGACAACACTTTTGGAATGAATTTTGTGGACACTCGTCGCATGTTCAGATCTTCAGTTAAAATTGTCTGAACTACATAGAAACTTAAATTAAGTTCATCAGCCATCTCCCTAATTGTAAGTTTACGATCAGAGCGCACTAAGTCGCGAACTTACACAACACTTTCATTCGTTTTTGAGTGGAAGGACAGCCGGACCGTGGTTCATATTCAAATGATTCGCGGTCATTTTCAAATCTGTTGAACCAGACGAAACATTTGACTGGGTCATACAGCTATCTCCAAAAGCTGTTTTTAATAATTCGTAAGTCTCAGAAACTGATTTCCCGGTTTTATATTTAAAAAAAATACCACACAAACTCATTGGTCCGTTTTCATGTCCATTTTCACGCAGACAGAATCAAGTAACATGCCCTAACAGACCGGCACTCAACCAGCTGCCACAACGAACTGAATAAAGGAAACGCAGTTTCCTGTCAGTGGGCGTTCAAGGACAAGACAATGATTCACTCCCCACCCTCCGTGTACCTGACCGCCAGTAGCAGTAGCGGACCCATTCTTAACACTTTACAGTCACACCTCGTATAATGCCTTCTGATCAATTTCTGTCCTAAGAGCATGCTAATAGGAAATTGTTAGTTTTCAGTTAATCATTATTAAGCGTGCCGATATTATCAATTTACGGTGTTTAGAAAATAAATACATCATAATGGGATCCTTTTTGACCATTATTCCGAATAATATGGTTTGCTGCTTCATCACTTGAATCACAGGAAGTGAAATTGCACCTTACAGAGAATTCGACGGCGCTGATAATAGCTCTGCGAGGGGCACAAATTTCGAGAACTTCTCGACAAAACGTATAGAAAGAATCCTACACGACGACGCACCAAGATAGTCCACAGACGAAACGCCTGAATCTCCACAAAACTCGGATGGAAACGCATGGCACTCATATTGTGGTGTGCGTACTGTAAGACCTTCAGTACACACACCATCAGATTTTTTGACTTGTCGCTCTAACGAAATAGGCGAGTGTCAGCAATATGTCTCGTGGTCTTATCATGGTGTGTTTATCTTCTGCCGTTAGGTCAGACGATAGAAATGCCACTTGCACACTTAGAGTAGCAGACTGACGGTGACCAACTTTAAACAATACTTGATTAATTTTCACACACATTAATTAAAATAATAACAAGCATAAAAATTACTTAACTTGGTTCTGGATGCTATTTACAATTGACAATCTGAAGTTCCTTTGGTATCGGTACGTTAATCTTATTCTCACATATACCTCTGATACTTGACAAAAGTGTCTGTACATTTATCTTCATGTCTATGTACAGGAATATGGTAATCTTATTAGGCGCAGAGTGAAACTTGACTATAGAATGGTACATACTGGTGCAGACAAATGCAGACTGACTAATCAGAGGTCTGTACACTCGTTATAATACCTCGCGCATTCATGTATCACTCCGCGAGTGTGATCCGCGAGGTGAAAAGGTTCTAAGTTTAGCAGCAATCTCATTGGCTGCATTACATATTAATACGCGGATCGGCAGAAGCAGAATTTGGTCCGTCTCTATGGCAGCGCCATCTCGTAGTGCGGAGACGGACGAGCGCTGCGCCTGTGCTGTTGTGTTTAGCGGGGCGCGCTCTAGGGGGAAAGTTGTGTACGCGCTGACTACGCGGAACTATGTACACAACACATACTGACGCCTGTTAGACCATCCTCTACAGATTCACTGGCTAAACTGATACATTTCTGATGGTTTAATACAAATGGGGCTTCTAGGAAAACAAATATGACTTGCATGCTGGCAGAGTGCGCTTATGTAGACGATGCGAAAAAAATAGAACTTTTCGGTGATTTGTTTCATAAACTGCGAAATGTTTCAGATATTTCCCGTGATAAGACTCATCCCCGCAAGACAGCGGCCGTGCCATCCGCGACTAAGCGCCGGCCCTGCTGGCGAAAAGCGAGCAGCTGTGCCGTGCCGTCAGTGTCAGCTGTCTGCGAAGCAACAAGTGTCTGCGCTCACCTGCTGACCCTCGGCCGGCGAACCGTGACCCCGTGACCCGGCGTGGCGGCCCGGGTAAACACCTACGGCGTGCGATAACACAGGTCCGCCCTGTCAGCCCATTCACGCCGCTGGCGCCAGCACGTGGGACGCCAAACGGGCGGGACGTGGCGCCAGCCGCAATTCGCCGCGTCTCTCGTGAAAGCAGAGCTATTACAAGACGTCAGAGTACGCTTTTGATGAGGAATATGTGACACTTATCAGGAACAGGGAGATCAAAGGGTATGGTTCTCTATCGTACAATAAACGACACCTTTTTGAAATTAAAGTTGAGTTTGTAGCGCAGACACGAATTTTGTGTCTTCGATTTTAGAAATTCATATAGACCATCTTAAGTCGCATTCACTATGTGATCAAAAGTATCCGGACACCCCCAAAAACACACCGTTTTTCATTTTAGGTGCATTGTGCTGCCACCTACTGCTAGGAACTCCATCTCAGCGACCTCAGTAGTCGTTAGACATCGTGTGAGAGTGTAACGTTACAATAGGTTTCGTTACATAGTTAAAATCAGTGTTATGTTGCTATCAGCTGATAGACATTATCAGTGTAAATTCAATTACTTTACATAATTAATGAACAGTGAAATAATCTCAGCCCCAAATTACATGCATGTAGATACAATTATGGATCAAAGTCTTTTATTCTCATTACAATATGCACGTCCTGTGTCCCTATTTACATTTCCCCAAGCTCCTGTCTCTTTCCTCTCCACCCTGGCCAAGCTCTACAATGTAGTCCTGTCCACCGGTTACTACCCTGACCTGTGGAAAACCTCCCGTATCCTCATGTTCCTTAAACCTGGCAAACCGCCGTCCGCCGTCTCCTCCTACCGTCCCATCAGCCTTACCTCGGTCTTCAGCAAGGTCCTGGAATCTATCCTCACCCGTCGCATCCACCAGCATCTCCGCCAGCACCGCCTCCTTCCCGTCACCCAGTGTGGCTTTCGGCCGTCCTTCTCTTCTGACGACCTTCTCCTTCACCTCACTCCTCTCCTTTCCGAACAGCTTAATTCCCGTCGCTCCGCAATCAATCCTCTCCCTGGACCTCGAACGTGCATATGACCGCGTATGGCATTCCGGTCTCCTCTTCAAGCTCCAAACCTTCGCCCTTCCCATTAACTACGTCCGTCTGATCGGCTCCTTTCTTTCCCGCCGTCCTTCCTATGTCACCATCCATAACACCGATTCCTACACCTTTTTCCCCTCCGCTGGTGTGCCCCAAGGCTCCGTCCTCTCCCCCCTTCTGTACCTGTTGTACACGGCGGACATGCCGCCGCCGTCACCCCCCGTCCACCTTCTCCAGTTTGCCGATGACACCGCCTTCCTTGCCCTTGCCCCCACCCTACAGCGCTCCCAACGCCTTCTCCAATCCCATCTTGACCGGTTCACCGCTTGGTGCAACCAGTGGTTGCTCAAGGTCAATCCTTCCAAAACCCAGGCGATCATTATAGGCAAAACCACCCCTTCCTTCCGCCTCCTTGATTTCTATCTCACCGTCTATGGCCGTCCCATCGCTCTCACTCCCACCCTTAAATACCTTGGCGTTACCCTCGACCGTCGCCTCTCCTGGACTCCCCATCTCCAGACAATCCAAGCCAAGGCACGTTCCCGCCTCCGTCTCCTCAAGCTCCTTTCCGGCCGTACGTGGGGTCTGGACCCCTCCACCATCCTCCACACCTATAAATCCCTCATCCGCCCTATCCTTTGTTATGCCCATCCAGCATGGACCTCTGCTCCCCCTACCTTTTATAAATCCCTCCAAATCCTTGAACGCCATGCTCTCCGCCTCGCCTATCGCATCCGTCTCCCCTCCCCCACGCGGATCCTCTACGATCTCATCCCCTTCCCCCACCTCCTCCTTTTCCTTGAAAGGATACGGATCCTGTACACCTCCCGCAAACTCGATCCTCCTCACCCGCTCGTCTCCCCGATCCTCTCCCACCCCCGCCCGCTGCCGCGCCTGTATTCGCACGTCCCACCCGGTCTCCATCTCTCCACCCTCCTTACCCTCTCCCAAGGTGGCTTCCGCCAGCTCCCCCTCCCTGATGATACCCTCCTCCCTTCCATCTACCCCTCCTACCAACTTTGATCCTCCCGCCCTCCACCTGTACTTATTCCTCCGGGCACCCTCCCTCCCTCCTCTCCCTTTTCCCTCCCTCCTCCTTTTCTTCCCCCCTCCTCCCCCGGGCCTCCCCTCCCCTGTTCCTCTCCTCCTGCCCCCGACTCCTCAGCCATTGGCATCCTTGTTCTCCCCTCTCCCCCACCTCCCCCTTCTACCCCTCTTGGCAGGTCTCCGGACTCGCACACGTTACGTGGACATTCGCGCGCCGGAGGTCGCCGCCATCAGTGTTTTGTGTGTTTAGTGTTTAGTGTTTAGTGTTCACCGTCCCCTCCATCGTTCACCAGTGCCATCATCATCTTCAGTGGTTGTGCGTCGTCTCATCAGCTAGCAGTGTGGATTATCGACGAGTGTGAACGGCTCCGTGATTGTCTCTATGTGTCTCCTGTTTTATTGCCCACCTCTCTGTGACTTATGTGTCTTCTCACTGTTTTTGCTGCTTGTGTCTTCTATGGCTGAAGAGAAGCGTAGTGTGCTGCTGACAGCCTGCCTGTTGTACAGGTTTTAAAATAACAATAAAGTAAAAAAAAAAATCTCCTTAAAGTACGTGGTCAGGTGTGAATGTTTTGAGTGTGCTAGCAGACAAACCAGAGATGGAGTGGGTCTCAGAATCTTCTACCAACTTTAACACAGTCAGTGGAAGGCAAAGAGCAGGAACAGGATGCTTCGACCAGTGATGCGAAAGTCTAAAAAAAAAACGTTTCGTTACCAGAGGTTGGTCATGGGCCTCCCCCACCACCTCGCGCTGCTCGGGAGAAAGAGCCGCGCAACGGTTACGAGGAATTTTTTGGAAGACAGGTAAGCGACCAGACGTTCCTTCAGAACGCTGCGTCGAAAACAGGACAAAGGTACTTGAGCGTTTAAATATGTTTAATGTTAACAATTTATTTATTAGAGGCTTTTTCGCGATTGATTAATTAAGAACCATTTATTGATTGTTGTTCAATTTATCCGATATAAGAATAATATTCTCCTTTCGAGATTTCCGTTACGACCCGCCACGTGGTGCATAGTTTCAAACTGCAACAGCCGAGAAAGCTAATAGAGGGAGTTGTAGCCAGTTTTTGCGATTGCTGAACATTTATGCTAGCGTGTGTCGATGTTTAACAACTTATTGAAAATTTAGTGCCGAGTGTAGTTTTTCTAAGATGAATCGTTTCGTATTCAAGCACTTCGCGCTGGAGATTCCAGCCACGAGTCCTGCTCGATGCCAGCCACTGTACATAGAAAATCAGCATAGAGAAATAGTTACGATATTTGCATTTTAGTGATAACTTAGTGTGTGTGCATGTATCAGCATAGTTGTAGTGACCACGTGCTCTCCAAGATTTTCCTTCCCCCCACAGGACGATGCAAATCAAAGACAACACGGCTTGTAATTTAAAGGAGAAATAATCTATGTGCATAGTTGAATAATCTTTGTCCAAAGTTAAAAGAAAATTCAAAGCAGAATTAGTGAAATGTGTATTCAAAAGACTGTTAAGAAGTAACTTCGTAAATTTGTCTAATGTTGGTTAAAATAAAATTAACTTTGTTTTTCGAAGTAATTTCCGTTCTCGGCTTGCTCATTTAAATCATACCTAAGAAAAGAGAATCATATCAATCACGCTGCCCCTTTACTAAAATTATTGGCACAAGACTAGATTCGTGCAGGATGTATTTTTCTCTGACCATCCCCAAAATTACAATTGCGTTATCCGTTGCGACTTCAAATTCAATCGATAAGATTGTATTCTGAACTTTGATGGGCCTAAACATCCATTCTAAAGCGGGCAGAATGATCAGGGAAGGTTACGCTGCCGAGAGAGAAAAAGTGTGCATAAGATCCTTCCCCACAGCAGGCTTATGTAAAATGAATAAAAGTAATCCTTGCTGATAAAATTAAGCAAACTCCCTTCTCAGCCTGCCACAGACGGGGAGAATTAACGACATTTACGATTTAAATACCAGTCGTTGGGAGCTTTCAAGAGCAGGATGGGGCACTCCGCAGAACTCACGGACTTCGAATGTGGTCAGGTGATATGGTGTCACTTTTGTCATATGTCTGTACGCGAGATTTCCACACTCCTAAAGATCCCTAGGTCCATAGTTTCTTATGTGAAAGTGATGTGGAAACGTGAAGAGACTCGTACAGAACAAAAGCGTACAAACCGATCTCGTCTGTTGACTGACAGAGACTGCCGACAGTTGAAGAGGGTCGTAATGTGTAATAGGCAGACATCTATCCAAACCATCACACAGGAATTCCAAACTGCATCGGTAAGTACTGTGACAGTTATGCGGGAGGTGAAAAAACCTGGATTTCATGATCGAGCGGCTGCTCAAAAGCCACAAATCACACCGGTAACCGCCAAACGACGCCTCGCTTGGTGCAAGGAGCGTAAACATTGGACTATTAAACAGTGAAAAACGTTGTGTGGAGTGACGAATCACAGCACACAATGTGGCGATCCGATGGTTGTGTGAGGATATGGCGAATACCCGGTGAATATCATCTGACAGCTTGTGTAGTGCCAACAGTAAAATTCGGAGGCGGCGGTGTTATGGTGTGGTCGTGTTTTTCATGGAGGGGGCTTGCACCCCTTGTTGTTTTGCTTGGCACTACCACAGCACAGGCCTACATTGATGGTTTAAGCACCTTCTCGCTTCCCACTGTTGCAGAGCAATTCGGAGATGGCGATTGCATCTTTCAGCACGATCGACCACCTGTTCACAATGCATGGCCTGTGGCGGAGTGGTTACACGACAATAACATCGCTATAATGGACTGGCCTGCACAGAGTCCTGACCTGAATCCTATAGAACACATTTGGGATGTTTTGGAACGCCGGCTTCGTGCCAGGCCTCACCGACCTACATCGATACCTCCCCTCAGTGCAACACGCCGCGAAGAATGGGTTGCTACTCCCTAAGAAACCTTCCAGCACCTGATTGAACGTATGCCTGCGAGAGTGGAAGCTGTCATCAAAGCTAAGGGTGGACCAATACTATATTTAATTCCAGCATTACCGATGGAGGGCTCCACGAACTTGTAAGTCATTTTCAGCCAGGTGTTCGGATACTTTTGATCACATAGTGTATATCCTCACTTACACATACAGGGTGATTGTGATTAACATTTAAAGACCCCCGATGCGACGTAGATGACAGTGAGACAAGCAATTTAATATACACATAGGGCAGGAAAGGTGGGGTAACATCCTAAAAGTGTATAAAACATATTGAACATGTGACGTCGCTAGATGACGTACGTCGCCGAACGTGTAGCGATTGAGGGCAGCACGTTTTGTATTATCGAGAAATAGAGGAAAGAGTGTCACGTATACGATACAAGATTAAGAGTGCAAATCATTAAAACAAAGGCGTTTTTCGTTACGACGGGATCTTCTGGCGAAATTTCAATCACCAACTTTCTCCTCCGAATGAGAAAATATTTTACGTAGGGAGGAACGATCATCATAATAAAATAAGGGAAATCACTGCTCGCACGGAAAGTGATACATGTTCGTTTTTTCCGTTCGCTGTTCGAGAAAGAAATAACGGGGAATTAGTATGAAGGCGGTTCGCTGGATCCTTTGCCAGGCACTTAAGTATGAGTTGCAGAATAGCCAAGTGGATGTAGATGTTGATGTGTTGGTCTGTCGCACCTGATCATTCCAATCCAGTTACGTGTTTACGTTGAGGTAACATCTGTTATCTTATTTACCGGTCTCTCAGTCTTCACTGGTTTATGGCAAAGTAGAACAAAAACCTACCGTACTGCGTCACAAACAAATTAGTGTAAGCTTCTGAATTACGTCGTTACCAGCAAATGATATACTTTTTTTACTAAATAATATATATAAACATGAAAAAGAAGGGACAAGAGGAAAGAAACACAAAACAAGAACAACTTTGGCTTGGTTATAGCGAGGTTAGTAATTTTGTAACTTTTGCGTTTACAACGGATCACGTGTATAAAAATTGTTCTAAATTTGCACCGTTGTGTAGCATTCTTTGCCGGCGAGGGTAGGACCGACAAGCCTAACCACCGCATGTGGCGACGTACATCATCTGGTGACGTAACATGTTGAACATCGCTCATCCACTTTTCGAGTAATTCCCAACATTTACGGCCCCATGTATATTATATCAACTTACTTGTTTCAGTTGCGTCTGCGTCGCTTCGCGTGTTTTTAAAGGTTAAAAGGAAGCACCCTATATATATGATTTGTGCTTTATTTTTTATTATGAAACAACAGGTTTATATGCACTGCTGTATTTTTCCAAACTTTTAAGGCCGAAGTTATATAGATGTGAGTGATATAAACTGAGTACTTACAGATAAGGAACTAATGGTCGCAAGTATTTAGTTTCTTATACGTATAGTCAACTTACACCTTCCGGGAAAGAATCTTTCACTCTGTAGCTGCATATGTGCTAATTTGAAACATTCTGACAGATTAAAACTGTGTGCTAGACCGGAACTCGAGCGCAGCTCAATTGGCTTTTGCGGGCAAATATTCTGTCGCCTGAGGTCTTTTATTTGTGTCTGTGTCATGGGGGTGGAGCGGCGGTGGAGGGGGGGGGGGAGCTTTCATTCTCCCTTGGCAGCCGTCTGCGCTAGCCAAAATCGCCTTTATCGGCGTCGGCTTATTCTGCCATTCTAGGTTTTTTCAATGTTATTTCATATAGTTTATTCAAAAGTAAATCACTCCTCCACGTAGATCACTTTCCACCATTGTCGTAAGTAGTCCTTGTCGACGGGATTTGCTGGTGTTGAATTTGAAGGAATGCCCTCTTAAAATGAAACGAAATAAAACGTACAGAGGATGAATTCCTGAATGTGCTTAGCACTCCTATTGCTGCATTAGTCAGTATTGGCCTTTCTCACAGACCAAATGCGTATTGTGACGGAAGAAGTTATAACACAGAATGTTAAATTCGCTAATTCTGTTCTGTAGTGATGGGAATGGAGATGGAAGGGATTTGGACGTGGTTCAAGGAGTGACCATTAAAATGCATACGAAGTTATGAGAAGCATGTTTGTATCTCGTTCACAGGCGCTTCATTAGATACCAGTGATGATTTTCAAGGTGGGCTCTAAGGTATCCAAGATCGGAATGTACAGTCGAGCCAGCCGCATGACACTGCAATGATTAACTGGCGTCAAGAATTCCCAGTCAGGTTGTAACAAATATGATGGTCGTGATTGCGCATGGCGTCGTCCTTGTGAAGAGCAGCCAGTTACTTTCATGTTCTGTGATAAATCACGTTCTGATGCCGACACAAGAAGTGGTGTTGCATGAAACTATCCATACATGACTCACGACCCGACCTCGCAGTTTCACTACGGCACTTTTCCGCGAAGGGTCAGTGTTATAGTACGCACACAGTTTTAGTCTAACGGAAAGCTTCAGTTTTCAGATTCCTATTTATAAAGGAGCCTACCCCCGTTATAACATTTTCTGCTGCAGTTGGTATAGGGCAATATCAACAGCAGCAGAGAAATGGTACAACGGTAGTGGGGTTCAAAAAATGGTTCAAATGGCTCTGAGCACTATGGGACTTAACTTCTAGGGTCATCAGTCCCCTAGAACTTAGAACTACTTAAACCTAACTAACCTAAGGACATCACACACATCCATGCCCACGGCAGGATTAGAACCTGCGACCGGAGCGGTCGCGCGGTTCCAGACTGTAGCGCCTAGAACCGCTCGGCCACCCCGGCCGGCGTAGTGGGGTTCAAATGGCTCTGAGCACTATGGGACTTAACTGCTGAGGTCATCAGTCCCCTAGAACTTAGAACTACTTAAACCTAACTAACATAAGGACATCACACACATCCATGCCCGAGGCAG
This sequence comes from Schistocerca serialis cubense, assembly GCF_023864345.2. Lineage (NCBI taxonomy): Eukaryota > Metazoa > Arthropoda > Insecta > Orthoptera > Acrididae > Schistocerca > Schistocerca serialis. The sequence continues at coordinate 251,595,138 of NC_064638.1, read as the reverse complement.
GATTCGAACCTGCGACCGTAGCGGTCGCGCGGTATTAGACTGTAGCGCCTAGAACCGCTCGGCCACCCCGGCCGGCAAATACCAGTGGGGTTCGTTATCAATAGGAAGGTAGGACAGAGAGTGAGCTACTGCGAACAGTTCAGTCATAGGGGTGTTCCATCAGAATCGACAGTAAACCAACACCGACAACAATGGTTCAGATAGGTATGCCGACGCTGCAAGTAGAGTATGAAGAGACAGAGAAAGTATATGAGAAGTACGTAAGGGAGACGAAAATCTAATGCGGTTGCAGGGGAAGGAGCAAAGCAAAGGGTTACGAGAGGAGAAAGATTAATCGAGTTCTGCAAAAAATTTCAGATGGTAATAGCGAATACTCTTTTCGAGAACTTCAACAGGCGGAGGTATACCTGGAAAAGGCGAGGAGATACAGGAAGATTTCAGTCATATTACATCATGGTCATGCAGGGATTCCGAAAAAAGATACTGGGTTGTAGGCGTACCCAGGGGCAGATATAGACTCAAATCACGTTTTAGTAGAAGAATAGATTTAAGTTTAAGATACTAGTCAGGAAGAACCTATGCAGAAAGAAGTGGGATACGGAAGTACTAAGGAATGAAGAAATATGCTTGGAGTTCTCTGAGGCTATAGGTACTGCGATAAGGAATAGCTCAGGAGGCAGTTCAATTGAAGAGGAATGGACGTCTTCAAAAATGGCAGTCACAGAAGCTGGAAAGGAAAACATAGGTACAAGGAAGGTAAATGTGCAGAAACCACGGGTGACAGGAAATCGGAAAAGAAGGAAATCTTCAAGAAAATTCAGGAACACAGAAATACAAGTCACTTAGGTATGAAAATATTGAAAGTGCAGGGAAGCTATGAGAAATGGCTATATGACAAATATGAAGAAAAAGGAATACCTGTAAGGACCACTGACTCAGCCGGCCGCGTTGGCCGAGCGGTTCAAGGCTCTTCAGTCCGGAACCGCGCGACTGCTATGATCGCAGGTTCGAATCCTGCCTCAGGCATGGATGTGTGTGATGTCCTTAGGTTAGTTAGGTTTAAGTAGTTCTAAGTTCTAGAGGACTGATGACCTCAGATGTTAAGTCCAATAGTGCTCAGAGCCATTTGAACCATTTTGAACCACTGACTCATCATACAGAAAAATCAAAATAACCTTGGATGAAACTGGAAGAACGGTGGAAACATAATGGGAATTCTACTGTTAAATACAGAGGAGTAGGTGTAAAGAGTACATTGAAGGTCTGGTTGATAGGAAGGACTTACCTGATGATGTGACAGAAGATGGAAGAGGAGTCGAAAGGGAAGATCAGGAGTTCCAGTACTAGAATCAGGATTTGGAAGGCAGAAGAAAATTGATAACATTCCATTGGAATTCCTAAAATAACTGGGGAAAGTGGCAACAAAATGACTATTCATATTGGTGTGTAGGATGTATGAGACTGGCGATATACCATCAGATTTTCGGAAAAACTTCCACACAGTTCCCAAGATTGCGAGACCCGACAACTTCGAGAACCATCGCACAATCAGCTTAACACCTCACAAGTCCACGTTGCTGGCAAGAGTAATGTACAGAAGAATGGGAAAGAAAATTGAATATATATTGGATGACAATCGCCTGGGCTTTAGGAAAGATAAAGGTATCAGAGGGGCAATTCTGACCGTGTAGCTGATAATTAAAGCAAGACTGAAGAAAATTCAAGACATTTTCATAGGATTTATGAAGGAGGAGATACGAAAAAGACTAGTACTCGCAAAAACGGCTTTCCTGGACAAGAGAAGTCTACTAGCATCAAACATAAGTATTAATGTGAGGGAGAAATTTCTGTGAATGCACTTCTGGAGCACAGCATTGTATGGCAGTGATGTAAGGACTATGGGAAAACTGAAACAGAAGAGAATAGAAGCATTTGAGATGTGGTTCTACAGAAGAATATAGAAAACTGGGCGGAAAGATAAAGCAAGGCATGAGGAGGTCATCCGCAGAATCAGCGAGGAAAGGATTATGTGGGAAACACTGACAAAAAGAAGGGGCAGGATGATAGGTCATCTGTTAAGACATCAGGGAATAACTTCCATGATACTAGAGGGAGCTGTAGAGAGTTAAAACTGTAGAAGAAGATAGAGATTCGAATACATCCAGCAAATAATTGAGGACATAGGTTGTAAGTGCCACTCTGAGATGGAAACATTGCACAGGAGAGGAGTTTTTGACGGGCCGCATTAAAACAGTCAGATGACAGATGACTAAAAAAAAATGCTGTTTAATCCAGTTGTATCTGTACGAAGAGACACGTGCTCATGGATACATCTTTTCATACACGATCGATCAGCAGCTCTATTGCAATGCGCAGTTTCCGCTACGCATCACTGTTACGTAATAATTTTTTTGGCTGATTTGATCCGCCCTCTTCATTACGTTATTACTGCAACTGTAAATCTATTTTAATAAATATTTCAAACCTCAGCGTTGCAAGACAGTGCTAATACACTGTGATACTATGACTCTGTGCCACTAAGCTGAGCGCTATTGATTGGAGTAAATTAGATATACTTTCTTCTTTTTGTAAACGCAAGCGTCGCTTGCGGAGACCACAGCTGCCGTTTTTATTCGTGCGAAGAACACATGTGGCGTATTTATATAATGAAACACTGTGTCAATTACGTATTTTTTCTTTCTTAGCACGACGCTGTTTGAAATTTTATCATCTTTATCAAGCTCATATGTCTACATAACTATTTTATGTGATGTTTGCACAGAGACTGTTGGCAGTTAGATCTACATCTACATTTATACTCCGCAAGCCACCCAACTTTGTGTGTCGGAGGGCACTTTACGTGCCACTGTCATTACTTCCCTTTCCTGTTCCAGACGCGTATGGTTCGCGGGAAGAATGACTGCCGGAAAGCCTCCGTGCGTGCTCGAATCTCTCTGATTTTACATTCGTGATCTCCTCAGGAGGTATAAGTAGGGGAAGCAATATATTCGATACCTCATCCAGAAACGCACCCTCTCGAAACCTGGACAGCAAGTTACACCGCGATGCAGAGCGCCTCTCTTGCAGAGTCTGGTTCCAAACTGCATTAAACTAAGATAGAGGAGTCGCTTTATAGGGTTGGATGTGGCGTTCCTTCCAGTCTTGCAATAAGACAGCTCAACTGATTTTATCTGATGGTGGCGGCATAGGGTAATAAATAATAAAATGAGTTACTTTACATGAATGAATTACCATAGTATGGAAGGAACCCATGTTGATGAAGGCACATTTAGGTTTATGAGAGTGTCATATGGTGCACTTTATTGAATTTCTGCTGAAATGATATACACATTACCTGTAAGAGTCCATTGTCATTGACTCACTTTCGCTTTAGGATTTGCAACAGGCCTTTGAATAGGGTGACAGGCACTGTTGTTCGAAAACGTAGACCGATGGGATCCACACAATTCTCATAGTAGAACGTTGTCTGACACGGGAAATGATAGGACTTAATATCTGTTGGGTTTCCTCTTCGGAAAGTGAAGCAGTTAACTAATGAAAACTGATAGTGCTCAGTCACTGGCCGTCGAACAATCTTCCTGAGCCGTGGTAAATATTGCTGGTTTGAAGAGCGCGCCGCAGCGCTTAGTGTGAAGCAGTCGCCCTCCGTTTCTGGCGGTGGCGCCGCTGTGGCAATCGCAGCTTTGGTGTCTCCTTCTGGTGGGAAAGGGGAGAGGTTGCCTGTTCACGTGCATTTAAGGGGCGCTATGAGCTCGCCAGGAGGTCAGTCTGGGTGAGTCTGGAGTCAGTCTGGGGTCAGTCTCTCGTCCCCAGGTTGCTAGTCTGCCTCTCTTCCGAATTTGTGAGGCATAAGAGAACTCAGCAAGTAGTCGCCCGGTCAGGGCTTAGTTCGTGCATCTGAGTCTGCGCGTTAGGCCGCTAGTTTGCTCGAGTTGCTCAGGCAATGGTCATTGGCGGTTGGATCGATCGATTGGTCGGTCGCGCACTGAGACACAAGACGACTTGTCCGCCTTGAGCGTCGGCGCATGTGAGGTCGCCACGTGAATCCAGTGGGCCGCGCCGTATAGCGAGGAGTAGTGGCTTCGCGATCGACACGAGAGCAACAGGAGTCAACAAACGACTTCGGTCTGGCCAATGCGAGCTGTGACGCCGTGAGACGGGAGATCGGCGTGCCTTCCGGCGTCCGTTGAAGCGGCTGGCAGCGGACGGTTCGGGAGAGCGATTTGGGGGTGCGTCGCCAGATCTTCTCCATGTTGTGGGTTGGCAGGAGAGCCAACACCGTGTTACTAGAGGAAGCCGAAAGGCACGCGTTTTAGCTCACGCAGGCTGGCGTGAGGTCTGGAACAGGACAAGGAAATTAGAATTTAGAAAAAAGGGACGTAGCTGGTGGAATACTTAACTTTAATCCATTAATGGTGAACGTCGCTCTAGACGGTACATTATTCATAATATCAATAGTAACTGGTAATGGCGCCTTGTTAGGTCGTAGCAAATGACGTAGCTGAAGGCTATGCTAACTATCGTCTCGGCAAATGATTGCGTATTTTGTCAGTGAACCATCGCTAGCTAAGTCGGTTGTACAACTGGGGCGAGTGCTAGGAAGTCCTGCCGTGTGGCGACGCTCGGTCTGCAATCACTGATAGTGGCGACACGCGGGTCCGACGTATACTAACGGACCGCGGCCGATTTACGAGGTGCATTCAAGTTCTAAGGCCTCCGATTTTTTTTCTAATTAACTACTCACCCGAAATCGATGAAACTGGCGTTACTTCTCGACGTAATCCCCCTGCAGACGTACACATTTTTCACAACGCTGACGCCATGATTCCATGGCAGCGGCGAAGGATTCTTTAGGAGTCTGTTTTGACCACTGGAAAATCGCTGAGGCAATAGCAGCACGGCTGGTGAATGTGCGGCCACGGAGAGTGTCTTTCATTGTTGGAAAAAGCCAAAAGTCACTAGGAGCCAGGTCAGGTGAGTAGGGAGCATGAGGAATCACTTCAAAGCTGTTATCACGAAGAAACTGTTGCGTAACGTTAGCTCGATGTGCGGGTGCATTGTCTTGGTGAAACAGCACACGCGCAGCCCTTCCCGGACGTTTTTGTTGCAGTGCAGGAAGGAATTTGTTCTTCAAAACATTTTCGTAGGATGCACCTGTTACCGTAGTGCCCTTTGGATTGCAATGGATAAGGATTACGCCCTCGCTGTCCCACAACATAGACACCATCATTTTTTCAGCACTGGCGGTTACCCGAAATTTTTTTGGTGGCGGTGAATCTGTGTGCTTCCATTGAGCTGACTGGCGCTTTGTTTCTGGATTGAAAAATGGCATCCACGTCTCATTCATTGTCACAACCGACGAAAAGAAAGTACCATTCATGCTGTCGTTGCGCGTCAACATTGCTTGGCAACATGCCACACGGGCAGCCATGTGGTCGTCCGTCAGCATTTGTGGCACCCACCTGGATGACACTTTTCGCATTTTCAGGTCGTCATGCAGGATTGTGTGCACAGAACCCACAGAAATGCCAACTCTGGAGGCGATATGTTCAACAGTCATTCGGTGATCCCCCAAAACAATTCTCTCCACTTTCTCGATCATGTCGTCAGACCGGCTTGTGCGAGCCCGAGGTTGTTTCGGTTTGTTTTCACACGATGTTCTGCCTTCATTAAACTGTCACACCCATGAACGCACGTTTGACACATCCATAACTCCATCACCACATGACTCCTTCAACTGTCGATGAATTTCAATTGGTTTCACACCACGCAAATTCAGAAGACGAATGATTGCACGCTGTTCAAGTAAGGAAAACGTCGCCATTTTAAGTATTTAAAACAGTTCTCATTCTCGCCGCTGGCGGTAAAATTTCATCTGCTGTATGGTGCTGCCATCTCTGGGACATATTGACAATGAACGCGGCCTCATTTTAAAACAATGCGCATTTTTCTATCTCTTTCCAGTCCGGAGAAAAAAAATCGGAGGCCTTAGAACTTGAATGCACCTCGTAAAGGCTACCACCTAGCAAGTGTGGTGTCTTGCGGTGACACCACACTCCAAAAATCGCAGTTTATTAGAAATTAAGTTATTGGTGATATGTTGTTTCATTTACTTGTTAAATTCTACCTGTTTTCTTGGTGAGATCACCAGCCGCTTTGTTTTGGGGTCGTCCCACCATTCTTCTCCATTTGCCCACCTGCGGGAAGGTGGTTATTTATGAATTGGGTGGTCCGTTTTTCCCTTATGGAGTAGGGGCAGGTTAGAGCAACCAGCAGTTAGGGTTGCACAGTAATCTCCCTATCAATCTGCCATACGTTAATAGCTGCCTCTGTCATGTTTGTCGATTTTGGTGTGTTAATGGACTTATTGCTTGGAGTGTAATGGCCTAAAACCTGAAATATGTTTTGATCTTGCCTATCATCTTGAGAGGCGGTATCTGTGTACCGTAGAGCATCTTAGTTTGTCTGGCCAACCTTGTAGAATTTTATATAAGATTCCATTTTATAGGCTTTTACTTAAATGGTCATTTTAGAATATAAAGTTGCCACCCTTTTACCGTAAGACTTTTCTTAGAAGTTAAAATCAAGTTGCACCTTCGGTGGCAAGTTAATATTTAATTTTAGTGTTTGTACCATTTCCATTCCTCCTATGGGGTGCATAGTTTGTGTGCTTGAGTGAATTGTTAAAACTTTTAGTTTAAGGTAATTTGGTGTGTTCCAGATTTGCAGCAGTGTAGTTTTTCAGAGGTTGCTGTGAGCAGTCGTGACTACGGCCATGTCAAAAGGGGATGGCAAGGTTCTCAGCCCGAAAGCACATACAGTCAAAAATTTGTTTCTTTCTTCCTCTGAATAAATTGTAACCTGATATTTAGAGGGTGCTTTCTGATTATAATTTTAAAACTGTTTCTTTTAAAAAAAGGCTTTTAGGAATAAAATTCCCATTTGTTAAAAGCAATTTAATTATGATTTCATCAGTTACTCCCTGGCAACTACTTCCACGTTCACATAGTGTGATTTAAATGTGTTGATGTTCTTGATGAATCGCTAGTAAATAAAATAATTTTTTAAGAATATTCTTTGAAAATAAATCCACAGTTCACTTCCTACCTGGCTGTTGTAAAGGATTATAAATTCAATCCAGATTATGTATGTTATAAGGAGAGAGGATAGTTATTCTTATTAAATGAACTCGACAAATTATAACGAAATATATATTATTTAGCCAGAAATCTTACAAGGTTACCTAACGTACATCTGCTCAGCACGAGCTCCCAATAAAGATAACATGGAAGGAAGATGACAAATGAACAGACCTCTAACTTCTTTTTCAACGAATTTACGAGGGCATTTCGAAAAGTAAAGATACAATGGCTCACAGTCCTTAAATAGAACATTTATTTAGCAAACGTCAGTTACATCTTATTAACTGGATTATTTGTTATTGTGTGACATAATCACCCTCATTATCAAAACATTTGTTAAGTCGGTGCACAAGCTTTTGTAGCCCATAGTCATAGAAGGTTGCCGCCTGTTGTCAGAACCACATTTCCACTTCATCTTTGATCTCTTCATCGTCGTGGAATGATTTGCCACCAAGATGTGACTTCAGGTAACAGAAGACATGGAAGTCGGTAGGCGCAAGGTCCGGGCTGTATGGCGGATGGTCCAATACTTCCCATTTGAATTGTTTGAGTAGTGTTTTGGTTTCGAGTGCTGTGTGAGGCCGAGCTTTGTCATGAAGCAAGCGGACTCCACTTGTCAGCATTCCTCTGCGTTTTTTTTGAATTGCCCTTTGGAGACGTTTCAAAGTCTGGCAATATGCAGCAGCATTAATTGTCCTTCCAGGAGGCATTAATTCCAACAGAAGAATGCCTTGTCTGTCCCAAAAAACAGAAGCCATGTTTTTTTCGCTGAAATCGACGTTTTGCATTTCTTGGCTTTTAGTGAATTCGAATGGCGCCATATCATTGATTGTTACTTGGATTCAGGTGTATGGTGATAAACCCACGTCTCGTTACCTGTCACAATGTGATCAAGGAACTCATCACCTGCTTCAGCATAGCGTGTGAGGAAGTCGAGTGCAAAGCCCTCCTTTTCTTTTTGTGTTCTTCCATTAACAGTTTTGGAAGCCAGCGTGTACACAATTTCCTGTACCCTAACATGACGGTCACAACGTCATAAAGAGTTGTCATTGACACGTCCAGCATGATCTGATGAAATTCTTTCAATGTGAGACGTCTATTTGCACGAATTTCTTCCTCCGTTCTCTGAAGAAGGGCATCAAAGATCACTGGTAGCCGACCTGTTCTTTTTTCGTCATGAACATCGGTCCTACCTTCAGAGAAATGACGACACCATTTCGTTACATTTTGTCGACTGATAATGTTCCCATAACCAGAAAAATTTCTTTGTGAATATCCGTTGGTCGCTGACCTTTTGCATGAAGAAAACGTATGATAGAGCGCACTTCGCATTTGGCGGGATTCTGAATCGGCGCAGACATTTTAATCACGTCCTACTCCAACCAGAAGCAACGTTCAACTGCCGAACGACCGCGAGGAGAAAGCTAACGGTTCAAGGTTAACACCAGTGTTGCCAACTTTCTCGCCAAAACTCTTCTGTTCCTCTGGCGTAACGTATATCTTTACTTTCAGAAATACACAAGTTTCGATGTATTTACACAGTTTAGAGAAGTTCTTTGGTTTTTCAACGAGTAATGTCTTTATCATTTTAATGAACAAATTACAGTTTTATTATTAGGTATTATCTCAACATCAGTTAAATGAGAGAGTCTAGAACTGTATAATATAGAAGGAAACACCTCAGTTATGAAACGAAAAGCAGGAGCAGTGTGTTTAAATACAGAAATAGAAATGTTATATAATATGAAAGACACTTGAAATAGGCACGTTTTGGACATACTTTTGCAAATAACCAACTCCATGCACCCTAATGTGTGGTACCTTCTACGTGATAAAATTCGTGACGTAGTTTACAAAGAATATTTTATGACCTGTCACACACACTGTAAGAAACTGAACAATCTGAAATCCAAACAACATCATAACAATAAACAAGGGAACGATTTTTAAAAAACACCCACACCCTACAGCAGGGCAGTGAACAACAGAGACATTGTATCCAATGAAAAAGAGTTAAACTTGTCAAACAAATGTTCGAAATTTAATGGAAAAGAACACACTACAACATCTCATAGTGGCAACAACGAACGCAACAGACAGTGTAAAACTAAACAGCCACGAAAAATTTGCTGTAGGCCTCAACCTAGAGAACAAAGTAATTAGATATGAAGATAACCGTAGATGCAAAATGATTTAAAAGCAGCGAGCAGTACAAACAAAAAACTAAGAGAAAATCAGGCAATGACCTCAAAGCAGATAAGTCACACAGTTCAAAAATGGCTCTGAGCACTATGGGACTTAACAGCTGAAGTCATCAGCCCCCTAGGACTTAGAACTACTTAAACCTAACTAACCTAAGGACAACACACACATCCATGCCCAAGGCAGGATTCGAACCTGCGACCGTAGCGGTCGCGCGGTTCCAGACTGAAGCGCCTAGAACCGCTCGGCCACAACTCACACAGCTGTCAATATGAAAGATACTATATACAAATCAAAAATTCTTAAATTCTACACAGAAAAAATAACTTAGTACAATTGAATAACGACGCAATAAAGCAATTCCACAACAAAATCGAGGAACATCTAAAGAAATCACATTTCTTACTGACGGAATATGAAAAGAAATATATTATCTGTATAAACCCTAAAATGCCCAGATTGAGTCCGAACCTAAAGTACACAAGACAGCATCTCCAGTGAATCCTATAGTTAACTGTACGAACAGCCTCTCATACAATTTACCTCACAAACGGAAGTAGTTTCTAAAAAAGTATTTCGGATATGAAACTGTAAAAAAAAACAGTACCACCCTAGCCACTCAAATAAGAGAAATAAACATTCCAAATGGGGCCCATTAATACCATTGTACATAAAAAGCCATATTCCAATATCCATGTTAAAGAAGTCGTTGCAATAATAAAGAACAATTTGGAAATGCACAGAAAGTACTCACATGCTGAACTCAGTGAATTAATGGAGTAGGATTCGTTATGAATTGGAAGGTAGTACAGAGAGTGCGCTACTGTTAACAGTTCAGTGGTAGGCTTGTTCTCACCAGTTGTTGTCAAACAAATCATCGCCGAGAACGATAGTACAAGTATACATGTCGACGACGCAAGCAGAGGATGAAGAAGTAGAAAAAGTGTATGAGGATACTGAACGGGTAAATCAGTATGTAAAGGGAGATGAAAATCTAATAGTCGCGGGGGATTGGAATGCGGTTATAGGGTAAGGAGCAGAGAAAAGGGTTATGGGAGAATATGGATTTGGTATTAGGAATGAAAAAGGAGAAAGGCTAATTGAGTTCTACAATAAATTTCAGCTAGTAATAGCGAATACTGACGAAGAATGACAAGTGGAGGAGGTATACTTGGAAACGGCAGGAGATACGGGAAGATTTCAATTAGATTACATCAAGGTCAAGCAGTGATTCCGAAATCAGATTTTGGATTAACTTATAAGGCTTATCCAAGAGCAGATATAGCCTCAGTAGTAATGATGAAGCATAGGCTGCAGTTTAAGACAGTAGTCACCAACAATCAATGCTCAAAGTTGTGGGGTACGGAGGTAATAACAATGAAGAAATATGCTTGAAGCTCTCTGAGCTTATAGATACTGTGATAATGAACAGGTCAATACGCAATTCACTTGAAGAGGAATGTACATCTCTAAACAGAACAGTCACAGAAATTAGAAAGAAAACCGTAGGTACAAAGAAGATAAATACGAAGAAGCCATGCCTGACAGAAGGATACCTCAGTTGATCGATGAAAGAAGGAAGTACAAAAATGTTCACGGAAATTCAGAAATACAGAAATGCAAGTCACTTAGGGGAGAAATAAAAAGGAAGCGCAGGGAAACTAAGGTGAAATGGCTGCATGAAAAAGTGAAGAAATCAAAAAATTAAATGGTTGTCGGAAGGACAGACTCAGGGCATAGAAAAGCCAAAACAACCTTCGGTGAAATTAAAAACAAGGGTGATAACAATGAGAGTCCAATGGGAATTCCTCTGTAAAATGTAAAAGAGAGGGCGGATAGGTGGAAAGAGTACACTGAAGGCACGTACGAGGGTGAAGACGTGCTTGATGATGTGATAGAAGGAGAAACAGGAGTTGACGGGGAAGAAACAGGGCATGCAGTATTAGAATTTAAAAAAGCTTTGGATGACTTACGTTCAAATCAGGCAGAAGGCATGGATAACATTCCATTGAAATTTCTAAAATCTTTGGGGGAAATGGCATCAAAACAACTATTCATGTTGGTTTGTAAAATGTACGTGACCGGCAACATACTGTCAGATTTCCGGAAAAACGTCAGCCACACAATTCCGAAGTTTGCGAGAGCCAACGAGTCCAAGAATTATCGCGAAATCAGCTTAACAGCTCATGCATCCAAACTGTTGACAAGGAAAATAACAGAAGAATGGAAAAGAAAATTGAGGATCTGTTTGGCTTAGGAAAGGTAAAGGCGCCAAAGAGGCAGTTCTGACAATGCAGTTGATATTGGAAGCAAGACTGCAGAAAATTCAAGAAATGTTCATAAGATTTGTCGACCTGGAAAAAGCACCCGACAGTGTAAAATGTCACGAGATATTCAGAATAATAGGAGTAAGCTGTAGGGAAAGACGTGTAATATACAATATGTACAAGAACCAAGAGGGTACAATAAGAGTGAAACAAGAGAGTACAATAAGAATGGAAGACGGAGTACGCGAATTAGAAGGGAAGTAGGCAGAAATGAAGGTTTTCACCCCTATTGTGCAATCCATACATCGAAGAAGCAACGAGAGTAATAAAAGAAAGGTAGAAGAATGGGTTTAGAATTCAGGGTGAAAGTATATCAATGACAAGATTCGCTGATCGCATTGTTATCATAGTGAAAGTGAAGAGGAATTACAGGACCTGTTGAATGGAATGAACAGCGTAATGAACTCAGAATAAGGACTGAGAGTAAATCGAAAAAAGACCAGAGTAATGATAAGTAGCAGATATGAGAACAGCGAGAAACTTAACATCAGAATCGGGCATCAAAAAGTAAACGAAGTTAAGAAATTATGTTACCTACGCAGGAAAATAGCACACCACGGGCGGAGCGAGGAGGACATAAAAAGCTGACAAAGAGCATCCTACTAGTATCAGACATGTCTTAATTTGAGGAACAAACTTCTGAGAATATATGTTTGTATCACATCATTGTGTGGTAGTGAGACATCGACTATGGTAAAACAGGAACAGACGAAAATCGAAGCCTTTGAGATGTGGTTTACTGTTTACTGTAATGAGATGCATGAGCTCGGCTAACCCATCCACAGAGAAAGCAGCAATATTTAGTATACCCTAACTGCTTACCTAATAGCAGTGCAACCACTTTCAAGTCACCACAAATCTGCCACTTAGAATCATTATACGTATACTTGATGGCTTCTGGTAACATTTTCATGTTTTGGTATGACCCTTTTATATATACACAATGCCCAACTGGAATAGAAGGAAGCTCATTACCAATATGTAAAAGCACTGCTTTTAAGCTCACCTTTGGTGAATCAATAAAGAGTCTCCTCTCATCAGGGTTGCAATTAATTCTGAGACCCTTCATTAGACCATTTATGTCTACACATGCTGCAAGACTACCTTGCATGACATTTACATTACTTTCCAGAAAATTGCGCTGCTGCAATCTTGATGCTAAAATCTCGGCCTTTGCTTTAGAGAGCTCCAAATCTCTAATGAGATTACTTAACATATTTTGAGATCATCAGTTGATGATATGTTTGGAAGAAACTCTGGGTCTTTTGATGTATATTGTTCAGGACATTCAGAATCCCCATCAGAAGTAATTTCGTACTCTGTTGATGGTTCAGGTATTGGCAATCCTTCCCCATGTGGAACTGGACGTATGGCACATGGAATGTTAGGATGGATCATTGTCCGCTTCTTCTTCTTAGATATTCCCTTCTTGATACGAGGAACCATACAAAAGCAGCAGTCACTGACATGGTTAGTCGGCTCACGCCAGATTATGGGCACTCCAAAGAGCTTTGAACATACTTTCCCATGCATCCAATTCCTGAGGTTGTTGGCACAAGTGTTGCAGATCACATGTGGAGCCCAGGGTTATCATGATCACCTAGTTTGCACCCAAAATAACAACTGTAAGCTTTTTTAATCAATGGAGTTATTTACGATTTTTGTGAAGCAATTGTCACTTCTCCACACACACACAGCAAAATGGTCAGCACTGTTAACACAAACTCGTGGAATTTGTGTTCAGTTCAGTAGCAGTGTACTTGAACAACTGGTAATTAATCTGGAAACAAATGTTCACGTTTATTACGTGCATTAAGAATGCCACTGAAGTTGAAGAGGAGGGAGACAAAAAGATCACTAAAATTGGTATCAAAATGTTTATATCCAAAATATTGCACATACGTAAGATCAGGGACAATAATAAATCCTTATTACTAGCTGTTATGACTTTGACAAACCATTATAATATTTGATTTTAAACTTAACATAAAAATCCGTATATAATTATCTCACAGTAATAAAACAGTGTAAAATGAAAACTAGAGATAATTTTGAATTCTTTTTGTGATATTCGCAATCAGAACATAAAAATTGATAGGAACTGGCTATTTTCATTCAATTTACATGTTCATTGTTGCATAGTGTAATCAGACATCGTTAAACAAATTGTAGCAGCTACTGACTTCCCCAGCTCAGTGACAGACAAAATGCAGAAACAAATAGCAAAAAAGAAAGAAATCGACAATACAAATGCATGGCCATCATACGTTATGTAGGTAATATTTCTAAAAAATGGCAAACCTACATATGTCACATAAAGCAAAAGCAATTTTCTTCGCAAACAACGAACTACAACGTAAATTAGTGATAATTTAAACAATAAAAAAAGATAAATGCTCCGACTCCGGACTATACAAAATCACATGTAAAATTTGCTCAGGCCATTAGATGGGACGGAGTTGTAGAACTAGACACGCTGATCGTATCAGCTGTTACACACATAACCAATTTACTAAATCACCAAATCTGCACACATATATAACACTGGAAACCCATTTGGAACTATAGAATCAGATCTTGAGATACTCCATTGCTTACAGAAATCGCTTGCAATAGATTTAATGGAGGAACTGGAAATTTTTGTACACCACAAAAAGCGAGGGAAAAAAGTTCTCAGAGACAAACTAGATAGCGAATTAGTTAATTTTTTCAAACGTTTCTCCTTTATATAATAACTGTATAAAATTCCATGAATATGTTCATTTCTTCGTTATTCTACTCAACATTTCTAACAAAATAGAATACAAAGCATAGTCGACAATTTAAGAGTCAAAACAGTTAGTAATGGTAAAATAAAATAATGCAATCCACAGAATATGTAATATCTCCGACTGCATACAAACTCTTCGTGAAGGTAACATATTTTTATTTCAAAAACAGACAGTGTGAGTAATGGTTTGCTTTCGCTCACGCGCGCGTGTGTGTGTGTGGTATTCTGCGCAATGGAGCAATAGACAGAAGAAACACTATTTCTAGCATTAGCATGTAAAAAACATCCCAACACTTATTTTTCCGACAGTCCGATTGCAGTACCTCAAAAATACGACTACATGTGCAAGGGAGACAGAAAAGCACACATACCAATATCACACAAAATCTCATGTAATCAAATGCACTTGACGTTGAGAATAAATTCTCGGAACGCGTCATGTCAGGCATGAAAAAATACGTGACTCATGCGGTCTTTCATTATTTAAATAGTGAATGACGCATTTTCAGACTTTCCGAAAACATCGATTACTATGAAAGAAATTAAGGTGGTTGTATTATTTGATCTATTTTGACCGGTAGGGCAGTTGAGACTCCAGCAAAGTTAAATCTGCGTAAATTAAAATACATAACTGTTTCAGATAAAATTAACCACCAAACCCCACGTTACAACAGAGTAACTTGCATTCATTGCCGCAGTGGTAATATGTTACAAGTTAAAAGCACTGATCGACACTATCGTTGGCATAAAGCGGTGGCAGCTGTATCTGCAATTTTTTTTGTAAGCTCATTAGCCAGATGAGTGATCTGAAGCACGACTGGGAACTCTATCACACCTGTTTGGCGAAGTACGAACCATATCGATGTACAAAGGTGGAAGGTGTTACATCGCATGAACCACGTTCATACTTGACTATAAATATGGATATACGATATACTTTATCAATACACATTATGAGCTCTTATCGACGTCAGTTACATTTTTTGTTATAGACCACAATTTGCATGGATCTCAGTATATTTTCGTCTGGCGAGAGAAACCAGTCAAAATTAATCAAGTTCTGTGCGTTGTAGATTTTGTTCCATACATCCAAGGTATGGGGATACTCAAGAAGGAAGAACAAGAATACATAATACATATCTACAAAAAAAGACAAAAGTTGATGTTCCTTCCACCACTCCCAAGTAAAATGGCTCTCATGGATGCAGAATAGGTCGAAAACCTTTAAAAATATTTTCTTATAAGAAGTGAATTTAATAAACTAAGGGGCGTAGGCTTCTCTAGCCGAGCATCATCAAACAGAAAATCAGTCAACAATATTTATTAAAGGTGAAGGGTGGAAATGGGAAACGTTCTAAGTGCAATTTGTTCATAAACGCGTTTTCAGTGCTATTAATTTGTTGTATTTCCATAGATTTGACCCAGTTGCGAAACCAAACCATGGAAAAACCGAAAGCTGTATTTCCGTACTCTTATTATCACAAATTAACCGTAGTGCCTCAGTATTAATGGCACTTTGAACAAACAAATCGTTTAGCCTCATCTTAAACTGAACTTTGTCAGTAGCTAAAGTTTTTACGGCGGCTGACAAGTTACTGAAAACGTATGTTGCTGATTTATGTACAACTTTACAGGGTGAAATATTTTTGTCAGTGTGAGACTATCGTGTAATTAATAGTTTCTGGTTGCTAATTTCTACTTTGTGAGAATCAACGTTTTTTGTTCGCAGCCACGGTCCCAAAAATGTTAGTTTTCGACCAAATAGCTGGAATACAGTATTTTTCTAAGCTGGAAGCTCTTGTTGGCTCATTTTCGGCGCACTGTAGAACTTCTTAAATTCTTACTTGGTTTAGAGAGGTCTGTCCTGCCTCTATACTACACGGACAAGCTATAGGAGACTTTTATACCAGCGCCCACATTCTTGTAGCGATAATCTCTCGTACCACAACAGATTTCCATAAAATCCACTCCCAGTTTAAAATCCATAACAAAGAAGCCATATCCCCTAAAGCTTGGTGATATGTTACGACAGTTCAGTCAGGAAGTCAGGAAGTGTAGTAACTGTGTACAAATAAATGATTTTTCTTTTTTTTCATTGGCGTATCTGATATATAATTGCTGAAGTAGTAGTATGCTTTGCAGAAATGAATTTGGCTGTATTTGTTATTGGAAATACGAGAACATTTTGAAGTATAAAGACAATTGGAAGACAATTTACTAAAATTCTGTCAGTGCGACGTATCGTCGCACACATCAGTACCGGGGTTTATGTAAATGCAAATAGTCTAGATATCCGTAAACAATGTTTTAGAAGACCGCAGCGCTCTGCCACTGCAACGAAACAAGAAAACTTACTGGATATATAGTGCTCAGATAACAAGAGATCTTGCTAAATGCTCGAAAAACGTTTTCTTACTTAATTATGTATTGCAGTGCTGTATCAGCCACTATCCGTACAGCCGCACTTCAAACTTGTGCACCAAGAGATACGACGCCGTGATTCATACAGCCGCCACCGCGGAACGAGGGCGCTGCCATGAACGGTTACGATGTTGCGAATGAGATGCAAGCATCTCCTCTCCGGAGCTCCAGCGGCGGGTGCACTTAAGTTCAAACGCTGGTGCACAGAGCCCATTGTGTGTGTTTGCCGTTTCACAACATTTACAGACTTCCATAGCGGCCAAGGCTCGACGACTTCTGAACAGACATTCTATTGAAGAGTGACAGATTTATAAATCTTTTCTATCTGTATATATTCCTGCATTAAAAACTAGAGTTAGCATCTGACGCTGCACTACTGCAACAGAGCTGTGTATTATTTTACCGTGTAATATTACACTTGTGAGGCAATGGGCGAGTTGTGGCGCCCTGAGAATATTGTAAGTTCAGAGTTGGCGTAGCTGCATGGGCCGCTCGGCAAGCCGGGGCTCGTCAGCAACCGCGTGGTGACGAACATTAGCCGGAGCAAGAGGGGCAGCCCCAGCGCGTGGTCCAGGCCGACCGCGTGGCTGGGAATTCCATGTTGACGCTGTGTCGAGGACTGTTCTTTGTGTCGATGAAGGCGATTTGTAAGCTGGGAGTGCCAAAAATGAAAGGACTTTGAGAAACCATAATGTAGACATTTCACAGCTCATGTAGAAATTAATAATAGCTAGAGGAATCATGATACCTTAAAAAGAAACATTTACAAAACCATTATTTGCACAACGATTCTGATGGCGTTATCAGATTTTCAATATCTTTGTTAGTTTAAAGTTTAGTATCTGACTGTAAATTATACAAGTAACACCCAGCAACAAATTTCCAAAATCTAAATGGTTCATCCGATTTTGTCGATCGACCTGTCTTTAGAAAGCTATTAGTGTAAACCTGAATTGGTATGAATTACAGACATGTAACTTGAATAGCACATGAGTTATTGGAGGTCAAAGTGGCTGATTATTATTGATCATGTCAGGCCATAAGTACTCCACAGTTACACGAAAAAACGGTAGCAGCATGCTTATAAATATATTTGTTCGTCTATGTCTTTGTTTATATCCGATATAAACTATTCATGAAGAAATTGATCAAATAATTACTGTGTTTTAGAAAGCGCAGAGACATTAGGTTATTGGCCTACTTTTGTTTCTGTTCCTTTCATATATGTTTATTTGATTTGTGTGTGTATTTAATAATGTGTGTTTAGAGCATGTATAGGTGCAGCCATAGGAGAATTTATTTAATTTCAAGTTATTTAAATGTAAATCCAGTATTTCGTATCTGTTTCAATATATTTGTGAGTGTGCGTTGGCTTGGAGACATGGTCTTGCGGTTCTAGGCGCTGCAGTCCGGAACCGCGGGACTGCTACGGTCGCAGGTTCGAATCCTGCCTCGGGCATGGATGTGTGTGAGTCCTTAGGTTAGTTAGGTTTAAGTAGTTCTAAGTTCTAGGGGACTGATGACCTCAGATGTTAAGTCCCATAGTGCTCAGAGCCATTTGAACCATTTTTGGTTGGAGACATGACGGGAGCGCTCTAGCCAATCACAGCGCTCGTTACTACGGTAGGAGACTACCTAAGTCAATGGAGAGACTGAATGGAAGTGGGGGAGGAGCATCGGGATGCACAGGACACGGGGAGTGCTGGACAGGAAGGCGCGTTGGACGATCGCAGGAAATACTTGGAGAGTGTTGAGCAGTTTGTGCGTGGTTGCGGGAGATATATCTCGTAGTCAAGACTTGTGCACTGGTGAGATTTCTGTGGCTTCTGCAGTGAAGACATAATATGCGTTTAGAAGTGAATATCTCGCGAGCTCTGTTGTTGCTCTTAACTAATTACGTCTCCTTCTAGAATATTTATTGTTTCCCTGTTATTCAACTTATATTTTATTTAATTGCTGGACCATCGACACCAGTAGGTG
Organism: Schistocerca serialis cubense; assembly: GCF_023864345.2. Lineage (NCBI taxonomy): Eukaryota > Metazoa > Arthropoda > Insecta > Orthoptera > Acrididae > Schistocerca > Schistocerca serialis. Next base: position 251,576,275 of record NC_064638.1, on the reverse strand, counting down.
TTTTACAGTAATAAATGACATTCTTAAAGGTACGTCTGCTATGGTATTCATCATTTGAAGTCGTTAAAATATTCCCTGAGGATATTGTTTAATTGAAATCTTTCATTCATAAATTTCTGTGTTACATTCAAAATTTGCAATTGCCAAGTGATAGTAATCTTCGACCATTCGATTCATGTGTGTATTCATATTGTATACTGTAGATTCAGCAGTATTTAGTATGTAAAGCGGCAACTACGTATCCCAGCCCCTAGACAACGAAACCAGCCAAAACTTTTAATATTTCAACTCTGAGTCTGAGGGTACATGGTTGAGGGTCACATTTTTTTGTTTTGAAAGCCCACACACTGAAAGGCCAAAGAAACTGGTACACCTGCCTAATATCGTCTAGCGCCCCAACGAGCAGGCAGAAGTGCCGAAACACGACGTGGCATTGACTCGACTAATGTCTGAAGTAGTGCCGGAGGGAATTGACACCATGAATCCTACAGGACTGTCCATAAATCCGTAAGGGAGTGAAGATTTCTTCTGAACAGCACGTATCAAGGCATACCAGATATGATCAATAATGTTCATGTAAGGAGAGTTTGGTAGCCAGCGGAAGTGTTTAAGCGCAGAAGAGTGTTCCTGGAGCCGCTCTGTAGCAATCCTAGACGTGTGGGGTGTCGTACTGCCCTTCTGGAATTGCCCAAGTCCGTCGGAATGCACAATGGACATAAATGGATGCAGGTGATCATTAACATTCACGAGGGCCTGGAGTGCTGAGACATTCCGTTGTAGATCCTTACTGTCAAGGTTTAACAGCTATCGAAAGCAGTTTGCTGGCCCTTGTTTAAGTACCGCCTGGTTATTGTATTTGTATCACATCACAGAGTTAAGATGGCCAGTCGCTGTTGATAAATAAAATATTTCCCTGGATGTATTTATCTGCGAATTGTAATAACATTATTGTTACGTTTCTGTTTGAACTAATAGTGCGTCTGAGAGACACATGTATAATTTTGAAATCTGTAGTTTCCTAAATTATTACCGGTTATTGAGAGGCCAGTTGTTATTGTGTGTTTAATAGCCTGAAACAGATTCGGTTGATGGTGGCTTGCTGGCTGGCACCGGACCTTAGCTGTCCGCCAAGTTCCCAAAACGCCGTTTCTGCTTGGCGTCCAAAAGCAAAATTACTCCCTCTTCCTCAGCTTTTCCTCCAGCTCCCGGTCGGCCTGGTAGGTGGCGCCAGCGCGAGCTCTGCGCACACCGCCGGAAAGATGACCCATACCGGCGGCGGGAATATCGCTGATCGAGCCACGGAGCTCACTTGTGGCGATCCATTGTGCATTCCGGAATTGTGCCACCCAGGGAATGTCACTAAAACATTGCCCAGACGATATCGTTGCCACTTCGGCCAGGACTCTTTTGCCGATAGTTGCAGGGTGCTTGATTTCAAACGTTTCACGTCGACGGAGCATAAAACGTGATTCATCTGAAATGGCCACCTGAGTGGTGCTCAGTGGACGTGCAGTTGCGGTACCGACCAGCAAATACCATCCTTCCCCGCCGATGAACTACAGCCATTATGGGTGTATGAACCAAACCCCTGCTGCGGTGGCAACTTTAGCTGAATGGTGGTTGACAAGACACTGCTGGTAGCCTCGTGGTTCATATGTGCAGTAAGTACCTCAACAGGTGCAAGTGTATCTGCTGGGACACATCTTCGCAGCCATCGTTCACCCCTGTCATCTATAGCGCTTGGTGCACCACAGTTGCCCCGTCGCCGGTTTTGGGTAGCGCCATTTTGCCTGCAAGGTATAATTTAGTCTTGGCGGCACGCGAGCAGTTTACGGACTTTGCCGTTTCGGATATGCTTCCACCCTTGGCCCGACAGCCAATGGTCCAAAATGGTTCAAATGGCTCTGAGCACTATGCGACCTAACTTCTGAGGTCATCAGTCCACTAGAACTTAGAACTACTTAAACCTAACTAATCTAAGGACATCACACACATCCATACCCGAGGCAGGATTCGAACCTGCGACCGTAGCGGTCGCGCGGTTCCAGACTGTAGCGCCTAGAACCGCTCGGCCACCCCAGCCGGCGACAGCCAATGATCGTACCCTTTTGGACATCAGATCAGTCACTCCGCTTCACCATTACGATAACTCCACAGTTTCCTGTATCCCCTGGGTACGCTTTATACACCCTCCATTGCTAGTTGTGCCACCTGCTGTCTGTCAGTGGTTATTGAAGTTGATATCGAACATAGACGATGATCACATTATTGTTACGGGATCGTGTATAGTTTGCATTTAATTTACCGTACACGAAGAAACATGTCTGCTAATTTGGGTACAACGCCATTTAATCAGGTCTGATCGACTGCACACTTCAGTGTGTAAAGAGAGACTACATTCTTACAGATCTTTACTTCAGAACTGACGATGCCAGCGTACAAATCACGCTATAAGCATTGTATTAGTGGAGTTTCCTTTCTCCACCGCTACAGTGTTAGCAACTATGTACATGACAAGCAAGTTTATTACACAATTTCGCAACGACACATACAAGATGATTCACAGACAGAGTTATCCCGCCCAGTCGGTCGGTTCATGGTCTGATACATTTTCCCTTTTCTATCATCCATGCACATGTGGAGGTCACAGAGTAGTTTTTAGTGACGGGAATTCCTGGTCAGTGCAAAAAGTTTAGTAACGGGATTAATAAAATATAGTGAAACTTTAAGATGGTTAATAAAAATGAAGAGTAAAGTTATGCTTCAGGCGTTTTCTTCTTGAGTGCAATAAGTAGAAAGCTCTTACGACCATGTGATACTGCCAGAAAAGTTTTTCTTTCGGGTGTTATTCAACTCGCACATAACATTCGCACCTTTTTCAGTGTTGGCAAATCATATAACTTGCTTTATAGCCATCCCTTTCCGCCCCGATAGCTGAGTGGTCAGTGCGGCCGATTGTCACGCTAAGTACCCGGGTTCGATTCCCGGCTGGGTCGGAGATTTTCTCCGCTCAGGGACTGGAAGTTGCGTTGTCCTCATTATCATTTCATCATCGTCAGTGGAAGGCACCACCACTGGAATAACTTCCCAAGACGCTCATGCGGTGGATCTCTCTGACGAGGCTTTCCCCATGACAAGACCTGCCGTAAGGCAGAACGCAAAAGTTATAGCCTTTCCTGTATTTTTTTTTTTTTTGACATCGGAACGAACTGTGGTAAGTACCTCGCTTTTTCACTGTAATAGCTAAATTTCTACGCTGCGTGTATTTTTACTATCGCTCTCATTTTACGTAGTGTCATGCCCTGAGATCCTTCATTCTTTGTGCGTTATTTGACATGACGGCTAACACTTGGTATTGATCTTTGGCAGAAAAACAATTTCGCTGTCTATTCCAAGTAATAGTTCCAGCTGGCAACAACAGAGTTTTTTTAGAATTAACAGCTGCATCGTAGCTTTTTCGTACCACCGGAGGACGTCATATAACATGTCAACATCTCTTGAACTTTCCATGAGTACACCCAAGTCATCGGCGTAAGCTCTGCAAATGAGGCGTTCACTTCCTACTGAAATTAAGTTTCATATCAGCGCACGCACCGCTGCCGAGTGAAAATCTCATTCTGACTCTCCTACTGAAATTGCTTGATACTCGGAACATATGGTAAGGAGGAGAGCCTATAAGCTATTGCATATAACATCGTAGATAACGGCAACCTTGTCTGATTTCAGCCGGCCAGACAACAGAATCTAGACCAGCGGTTCCCGTGCTAGGTGTAATTACTCCCTAAGGGGTAAAATGAAATTTTCTAAGGGGTAGAAAAAAGGGTGCAGTAGTGTCTGAGTCTTGAAACTAAACTACTTTCAAGAAATCGCTATTATCATCATCACTATGTGTAACTGTAATACTGACGACATAATTTACCAATATTTACTTATTTATTTAAAATACTAGCAGTAACGCGCGGGACAGTGTGGTGGAGGTTACAGCTTGTGAAACGAATGTATGAACAACATTTTCCTTGTTCCTCACATAGTCCTCCTACTTCTCATATGCTTTTTATCATCGATCTGTACAGTAAAATTTGATACATATATGCTTAAATATGTCATGAAAATGCCTTCACCGAGTTCTATGTAGTTCCCACAATGAACCAGAATCTGCTTCATTATTCACTTCGCTACAATAAACGATCTAATTGAGATCACAACACAGCAGTAATTATGTAATGGCCACTATGGTGCCGTGTGGTCAGACACCAAGTATTGGCAGCCTAAACTCTTCCAATTTCTACCATTTCAGGGGTAAGGAGTCCAGGAATCTAGTAGTACACTAGCAGTTGGTATAGTGTGCACCCTCTGACTCGGTTGATTTTAAAATGGGGTTGCAGGGTGGAAGTGAAGCATGTGTCACTAGGCAGAGGAACCGCGCAGAGAAAGCACGCTTTGTAACAAGCACGCATCATCAATGTGGATAATTAGCTTTATTTTCTGACGAGGAGTTGTAAATAACATTCGCAATGCACTGAGAATTACTTCATCTTTCTGTAAATATAAATAAAAAGTTGTTACAATTAAGCGGTACCAATTTTCTCACTGACTTATTGGTTCGGGGTTTAATGAAACGCTTTCGTACTGAATATAATTCATCTTCCATCATTTTAAAAATACGAGCGGTTAAAAAGATCGTGAACATGAACAAGGGCGTTTATTTCAACATTCTCGGTCACAAAGTGTTGACCTTTCTGCCACATAGTCATGGTGAATGTGCTGTAAACGTCCTCCAAGATGACAACAGCCGTATTCATAGGGCCGCACGCGTACACTCTTGGTTTGACGAAAACTCAGATATCTAAGCGCATCTCGACTGGTCTTCTAAATCACCCATTCTTATTCTCACAGAAAATGTCTGGGACTGACAAATTCTGCTACGTGTATCAGCTATGTAATATTTTCGTTTCTTATAGACCTATCGACAAGTTTTTTACGTATCATCTTTTGGCGAATGTCTTAATCCAGTAAGCATTGTTGTGTCTTTCACTTGCATCACGGATTTTGACGTAATGTGTTCTCACCAGTTAGCTACGTATCTTGAGACGCTTTTGTAACTTTCCAAAGTTAAGCACCTCAAGCTGACTGAATACAGTAATCCGGGATCGGTCGCCGTCATATTCACTTACTCCATAAGGGCAATGAGTCAGACGGCGATAGTGGATTCAAAACGATATGAGGCAGGCTTCAGACATTGATTGATATTGTGGTTGGCGTCTGTAGAACAAGTGACGCCCTTATAGAAATAACACGTTTTGTTTAACAATCAGTTCATGAAGCTGAATACTGACGGCACATACACTCCTGGAAATGGAAAAAAGAACACATTGACACCGGTGTGTCAGACCCACCATACTTGCTCCGGACACTGCGAGAGGGCTGTACAAGCAATGATCACACGCACGGCACAGCGGACACACCAGGATCCGTGGTGTTGGCCGTCAAATGGCGCTAGCTGCGCAGCATTTGTGCACCGCCGCCGTCAGTCTCAGCCAGTTTGCCGTGGCATACGGAGCTCCATCGCAGTCTTTAACACTGGTAGCATGCCGCGACAGTGTGGACGTGAACCGTATGTGCAGTTGACGGACTTTGAGCGAGGGTGTATAGTGGGCATGCGGGAGGCCGGGTGGACGTACCGCCGAATTGCTCAACACGTGGGGCGTGAGGTCTCCACAGTACATCGATGTTGTCGCCAGTGGTCGGCGGAATGTGCACGTGCCCGTCGACCTGGGACCGGACCACAGCGACGCACGGATGCACGCCAAGACCGTAGGATCCTACGCAGTGCCGTAGGGGACCGCACCGCCACTTCCCAGCAAATTAGGGACACTGTTGATCCTGGGGTATCGGCGAGGACCATTCGCAACCGTCTCCATGAAGCTGGGCTACGGTCCCGCACACCGTTAGGCCGTCTTCCGCTCACGCCCCAACATCGTGCAGCCCGCCTCCAGTGGTGTCGCGACAGGCGTGAATGGAGGGACGAATGGAGACGTGTCGTCTTCAGCGATGAGAGTCGCTTCTGCCTTGGTGCCAATGATGGTCGTATGCGTGTTTGGCGCCGTGCAGGTGAGCGCCACAATCAGGACTGCATACGACCGAGGCACACAGGGCCAACACCCGGCATCATGGTGTGGGGAGCGATCTCCTACACTGGCCGTACACCACTGGTGATCGTCGAGGGGACACTGAATAGTGCACGGTACATCCAAACCGTCATCGAACCCATCGTTCTACCATTCCTAGACCGGCAAGGGAACTTGTTGTTCCAACAGGACAATGCACGTCCGCATGTATCCCGTGCCACCCAACGTGCTCTAGAAGGTGTAAGTCAACTACCCTGGCCAGCAAGATCTCCGGATCTGTCCCCCGTTGAGCATGTTTGGGACTGGATGAAGCGTCGTCTCACGCGGTCTGCACGTCCAGCACGAACGCTGGTCCAACTGAGGCGCCAGGTGGAAATGGCATGGCAAGCCGTTCCACAGGACTACATCCAGCATCTCTACGATCGTCTCCATGGGAGAATAGCAGCCTGCATTGCTGCGAAAGGTGGATATACACTGTACTAGTGCCGACATTGTGCATGCTCTGTTGCCTGTGTCTATGTGCCTGTGGTTCTGTCAGTGTGATCATGTGATGTATCTGACCCCAGGAATGTGTCAATAAAGATTCCCCTTCCTGGGACAATGAATTCACGGTGTTCTTATTTCAATTTCCAGGAGTGTACATGATAACGGCTATGTTCTGCAACAGCACTAATCCGTAATTGCATTTGAGTTTGGGTGAGGTGATTCTGTAATGAGATTAAGTGCTTCGTCCTTATCCATTTTTAGATTTCCTTTTGCTGAAGGAAGTATTCTGGTTTGTTCTTCATTCCATGTTCTTCTCGAGAGACACGTACAGTAGAGCACAGAGCTCAGCTGATATTGGTATCAGCAGTAGCAACCTTTGCGATTCACGCACTGCTTCATTTTTGTGTTACATATTACGTTGTGTTCTGAAGATAACATCTTATTACCTTTTTTTTTGTTTTTTGACAGCAAAATCGCTGTGTTATGTCATATGACTAATTTGTTTGCAGTTAAGATCTTTTCAATGGACAGTTAGTCCAACTGCAACTAATTCTATTTCATTGAAAATGCGTTTTATTATTCTGAAAATTACTATGAAGAATTACAAAGTGATCGTTGTTCTATAACAGCAAACACAACGTCTATAGCAGTGGTCCCACACTCTTCTTCTGACGGAACAATCTGAAAATTCTGATACTCTGATGGACCACCTTATTTATTTTGAAGATTAATGAAATTTCAAAAAGTGAGAAAAAATATATTTTATTTAGTTATTACTTTAATTTCAAATTACAATTAACAATACAGAAATCAAAGTAAAATGTTAAAAATCCCAATTTGTGATACTCTGGTCTATAGAGAGATAACAGTCGTTGGAAATTTAAAACCGACTATTACTACAGTCACAGCTGTGATGTAATACAGTCGATTATTTTAAATCATAACTAACAACACAGACAATAATAAAATTTAAAAAATAATTAGTATCGTCAAAATGTCAAAAAAGCACCATGTTATTAATAATTTTCCGCGCAGCACTTATTCATTTCAAGGGAAACACAGCTCTATAGAGTGTACAGCAGTCGTTGGAAATTTAAAACCGATTATTGTTACAGTGGCAACTGCGATATAATACGGTCGATTACCAGTTTGGGCACCACTTCCTTCAAGGCGTAATGTTGTCTAAACGTCGATATAAACAAAGTGAAAAGAGGTTATATATTCAGTTTTAATAGATTTAACAAGTGGTATCGGCATTTAGGGGTAATCTTAATTTGTACAAAAAAGAAAAAATATTTACATGAAATGGAAACCATCAACAGTAAGATACTTTGCCTTCCATTAGGAACCTGGGTGCACTCAGTGACCGTGATATTATTTATAAGTTTTAGAGCACAGCAATCAGTCGTCCTTTTTTGCAAGTTTTATTTGGCAAATCCAGATTTCTGCTAGTACCTAGCCATTATCAATGCACTACTTTCTAGTCTCAATGCATGTCAGTTCCCAGTTGTTCGGGCGTTAGTTCTTTGAATACTGTGACTGAAGCCCGAACAACAGGGAACTCACATGCATTGAGACTAGAAAATAGTGCATTGATAATGGTTAGGCACTAGCCGAAATCTGAATTTGCCAAATAAAACCTGCAAAAAAAAGGATTACTGATTGCTGCCCTCTGTGATTTATAAATTTATAAATAATTTAGCGATTTTTGTTTTTTGTATACTTTTTGTTATCTTTTATTAATCTTTACAAAAATGAACCAAAAATTAACAGACAGAACAGAAAACAGACATCACGAAAGTATCCCGTTTTATATCGAGAAGACATAGTCAAATTTCTATGTAACTTCGTACATAGACACATTTGCGGGTATGTAATCTGCGACAGATAGAATGACTACAAGAGTCAATCAGTATTGTTAGTGTTTAATGTTACCAGGTCTGGTAGATATATAACGGCGTGAGATGAAAAGTTAATTAATTACTCTATTAGTTCTATATATATTACAAGAAGCACACAATAAAAAATAAACACGAACTGACTGAGCAAAGCGAGAATACTGATATTCCTAAAATGAGTAAACTTGTTTCTCTCGAGATTACTAACTTTTATACAATTTCAAAAGCCGGCCTGGCGGCCAAGGATTTCTAGGCGCTTCAGTCTGGAACCGCGCGACCGCTACGGTCGCAGGTTCGAATCCTGCCTCGGGCATGGATGTGTGTGATGTCCATAGGTTAGATAGGTTTAAGTGGTTCTAAGTTCCAGAGGACTGATGACCTCAGAAGTTAAGTCCCATAGTGCTCAGAGCCATTTGAACCATTTGAACAATTTCAAATTAAAGACACTACAGATATAATTGAAAGTATGTTAATTAAGCACAAGAAACTATTTTCAGGTGAGATCTGTGAGCTTATTCAACTATTTCAACTTAATCTCTCTGTTTACAATGTTAGCTTTCAAAATGGCATATAATCACAACGAGACGGTTTGGCAATAGGGAACTGCATGGCAAACACCCACCACACTGAAGTAAAGTTTTTTTGAGAAATTTAAACAGTTAGCTGAAAGTTTTGGTTGCTACAAACACTATCTGTTGAACGATACAGGAGACTATGTTGCCGACACACATGCATGGTTAAATAGCATGCATGATAAGATAAAATTCACGAGTGGGGTAGAAGTAAGAAACTGTATTAACTTTTTAAATGTCATAAGAAGGAAAACCGATTTACGATACAAACGTGGAATTTTTGGAAACCCATCAATTTCAGACACATTAATCACTAAACAGATCATCCGACCAGTAACCTACTAAAACCATACTTCCATACAATGTTATGGAGCATGATAAATTATCAACTGGATCAAGACGAAAATGACAAAGAAATAACAACCCTTAAAAACTTAGCCAAAGGTAATGATTTTGATCAAAAAATGATTTAAGAAATGTACAAGCAAATCTTGAAAGCTGCACAGAAGTTAGCCACCAACGACATTACTCTGGAAAGAGAAACGACAAAATTAAATAGTAATTTTGCGGTTTTCTCATATTGTGGTAATATTTCAAACAAAGTAGCGAGGATTTGAAAAAATACAAAAATCGAAATTAGGTTTTACGCAGAAAAGAATATTAAAAGTATTATAAGGCGTGCCACCCACAAAACAGAACCATTGAATAAATCAGAAATATGTAAAATTATGTGTGACGACTGCGGCATGACAAACATTGACCAAGCAGGTGAGAATTTTTGGACTAGGTTAAAAGAACAAGTGAAATCGAACGAAAATAACTGAAGTGCATTTGACACGCATCTAATACACAACAAACACACATAAATGTCAGAACTGTCAAAACACCTAAAACAGATTGGAAACAAATACGATTTTAGATAAAAAATTGCGAAGACGCTGGCAATTTAGACGTTTGTTAAATTTAAAACGTAACTTTTTTCCGCTAATTTACGTTCACACCATTGTCTTCTTATTACCAACGGCCTTGCCACAGTGGTAACAACGGTTTCCGTCAGATCACCGAAGTTAAGCGCTGTCGGTCTTGGCTAGCAATTGAATAGGTCACCATCCAGGTCTGCCGAGTGGGATGAACTGAGCCCTTTTGAGGCCAATTGAGAAGTTACTTGACTGAAAAGTAGCGGCACCGGTCACGAAAATTGACGATGGCCCTGAGAGCGGTGTACTGACCACATGCCATTCTGTATCCTCACCCATTGACATCTATGAGCTGAGGATGACATGGCGGCCGGTCAGTACCATTGGGCCTCCAAGACCTGATTGAGGGTGTTGGTTTGGTTTTTCATTATCTTCTTATTTCGTATCAGTAACATATGTGTGCCTTTCTGTAACGATATTTAAATAATGACTTCATAAGCCGAAGATGGTAGTGAAACCAAATAAATAACAGCTTAAGTGAAGAAAAATGCCACATACATTCAATCATCATAAGAGTTCAGGTAGGAGAAGGGATCGTTGTGATGTGGCGAATGACTTCATGGCAGTCTCTGGGTGACCGTGTTATTCTGGAAGATACAGTGGATCAAAGTAAGTATGTATCTATACTTGGGGACCATGTTCAACTTCACACGCAGTTTGTTTTTTCGTTAGCACGATGGCACGACGCCAGGAGAATGCTATGTGTCACACAGCTCGCAGTGAATGTGCGTGGTTCGAAGAACATTGGGATGAGTTTATCGTACTACCGTGGCCACCAAACTCTCTGGATTTGAATCCAATCGAGAATCTGTTGGACCACCTGGATCAGGCTTTTTTCGCCTTGGATCCGTAACGAGAAACACAGTTCAGCTGGTAACACCACAGGAGTCGGCATGGTTACAGGGTGTTGTTGGTAGTTTCCAGAATCTAATTGTCTCACTACCTGCACGTCCACTCAGCAAGAGGTGTTTATTCAGGCTTTTGGCAGGTGGTCACGTTAATGTGACTGGACTGTGTACTATGACTGAATACAAACACCTTGTGACAGTGACTGAAGATCCTAGTCACAGAAAGGCACTTGATGACAAACACATTATATCAAGTGTTCCAGACAGGATTAAATTAGATTAGATTAGAGCTTGTTCCATAGATCATGAATATGACACTTCGCAATGATGTGGAACGTGTCCGGTTAATAAAAGGCCTCTATACAAGATATTACATTACACAAAATATTACATGACACTTAACATTTTTAATTTTTTTGTGGGGGTTGGGGAAATTACCCACTTACTATATCCTAAAATCCATCTAATGAGTAGAAGGAGTTGCCATTAAGAAATTCTTTTAATTTCCTTTTAAATGCTATATGACTGTCTGTCAGACTATTAGGTAAGTGAACAAAGACTTTTGTGGCAGCATAATTTACCCCTTTCTGAGCCAATGTTAGATTTAACCTTGAGTAGTGAAGATCATCCTTTCTCCAAGTGTTGTAGCCATGTACACTGCTATTACTTTTGAATTCATTTGGATTGTTAATAACAAATTTCATAAGTGAATATATATATATTGTGAGGCTACAGTGAAGATCACTAGCTCTTTAAATAAGTGTCTGCAGGATGATCTTGGATGAGCTCCAGCAATTATTCTAATTACACGCTTTTGTGCAATGAACACTGTTTTACTCAATGATGAGTTACCCCAGAATATGATGCCAGACGAAAGCAGAGAATGAAAATACGCATGGTAAGCTAATTTACTAAGATGTATATCGCCAAAATTTGCAATGACCCAAATAGCATAAGTAGCTGAACTCAAACGTTTCAGCAGATCCTCAGTGTGTTTTTTCCAGTTCAACCCCTCATCAATGCATACACCTAGAAATTTTGAATATTCTATCTTAGCTACCGATTTATAATCGAAGTCTATATTTATTAATGGTGTCATTCCATTTACTGTGTGGAACTGTATATGCTGTGTTTTGTCAAAGTTTAATGAGAGCCCATTTGCAGAGAACCACTTAATGATTTTCTGAAAGCAATCGTTTACAATTTCACCAGTTAATTTTTGTCTGTTGGGTGTGATAGCTATACTTGTAATTCAGCACAACTCCTCATCGATGCATGTACAGTCAGGCATCTTCCGAGTGCACTGACAAAAATGCGTTCGCTGAGTTTCCCGACACTGCCAACATGACTGGAATACACCAAAGCTTCTACATATCTCCATACGAAATAATCCAACGGGTTCAAGACGGGCACCTGAAAGGCCAACATATTGGTGAGCTACGGTCGAAACACTTGTTGTCAAACATTCGTGCTATGTACACTCCTGGAAATGGAAAAAAGAACACATTGACACCGGTGTGTCAGAACCACCATACTTGCTCCGGACACTGCGAGAGGGCTGTACAAGCAATGATCACACGCACGGCACAGCGGACACACCAGGAACCGCGGTGTTGGCCGTCGAATGGCGCTAGCTGCGCAGCATTTGTGCACCGCCGCCGTCAGTGTCAGCCAGTTTGCCGTGGCATACGGAGCTCCATCGCAGTCTTTAACACTGGTAGCATGCCGCGACAGCGTGGACGTGAACCGTATGTGCAGTTGACGGACTTTGAGCGAGGGCGTATAGTGGGCACGCGGGAGGCCGGGTGGACGTACCGCCGAATTGCTCAACACGTGGGGCGTGAGGTCTCCACAGTTCATCGATGTTGTCGCCAGTGGTCGGCGGAAGGTGCACGTGCCCGTCGACCTGGGACCGGACCGCAGCGACGCACGGATGCACGCCAAGACCGTAGGATCCTACGCAGTGCCGTAGGGGACCGCACCGCCACTTCCCAGCAAATTAGGGACACTGTTGCTCCTGGGGTATCGGCGAGGACCATTCGCAACCGTCTCCATGAAGCTGGGCTACGGTCCCGCGCACCGTTAGGCCGTCTTCCGCTCACGCCCCAACATCGTGCAGCCCGCCTCCAGTGGTGTCGCGACAGGCGTGAATGGAGGGACGAATGGAGACGTGTCGTCTTCAGCGATGAGAGTCGCTTCTGCCTTGGTGCCAATGATGGTCGTATGCGTGTTTGGCGCCGTGCAGGTGAGCGCCACAATCAGGACTGCATACGACCGAGGCACACAGGGCCAACACCCGGCATCATGGTGTGGGGAGCGATCTCCTACACTGGCCGTACACCACTGGTGATCGTCGAGGGGACACTGAATAGTGCACGGTACATCCAAACCGTCATCGAACCCATCGTTCTACCATTCCTAGACCGGAAAGGGAACTTGCTGTTCCAACAGGACAATGCACGTCCGCATGTATCCCGTGCCACCCAACGTGCTCTAGAAGGTGTAAGTCAACTACCCTGGCCAGTAAGATCTCCGGATCTGTCCCCCATTGAGCATGTTTGGGACTGGATGAAGCGTCGTCTCACGCGGTCTGCACGTCCAGCACGAACGCTGGTCCAACTGAGGCGCCAGGTGGAAATGGCATGGCAAGCCGTTCCACAGGACTACATCCAGCATCTCTACGATCGTCTCCATGGGAGAATAGCAGCCTGCATTGCTGCGAAAGGTGGATATACACTGTACTAGTGCCGACATTGTGCATGCTCTGTTGCCTGTGTCTATGTGCCTGTGGTTCTGTCAGTGTGATCATGTGATGTATCTGACCCCAGGAATGTGTCAATAAAGTTTCCCCTTCCTGGGACAATGAATTCACGGTGTTCTTATTTCAATTTCCAGGAGTGTATTTCCGAACAGTCACATGAAAGTGTGCCCGTGCACCATCATGCATCACCACACACGCATCTCTTCACCGCAAGGAATATCATCCAAATATTTGGGCATTAGTGGAAACCTATGGTATCCAGACCTATGTTTATTGATTTTCTGCTGGTTTCGTGGTCCCCTACTCGCCCCAATAATAGTGACACACCTTGTAGACTGTCTAGCTATTCGGTGCTGGGAGAAGGCTACGTAGTTCACGATTAAAACTAGCACCACTAGTGACGCCATCAAAAGCTAAGTGCTACCGCGCAGCAGATGCAGAATGCCCCCAGCAATTAAAACGGTTGAGTTTCGTGTGTGAACACGGCCTTGCAGCACACGACTGATCTGTCGTGGCTTACGGCTGTTGCGTGAGCCTGTTTGAGTACTCGTGTAGTGGTGGCAGCGCGACCGGATACACAGCAGTGCGACGTGTCGCCGGGCTCGGCCTTTGCGCATGCGCGTAGGTGTTTCCTGTGCCACTTGGCCGCGCGCGGCACTTCCTGTTCACTGGTCACAGCGGTAGGGCGGACGCGGGCGTTGGCCGCCACTGCTGCGTCCACCATACAAACACACGGAGCCTGCGGCTAGGTCAGCGGGTGTCCTGTTGCTAATCGTAATTAACAGGGTAGAAACTTTTTATTCACCCTAATTTCTTTATTGGTTTTAAATGTTCCTTAGGGAATCTGTTTCTAAGATTCATTCATACAAAGTGTTCCATAAATGCTAAAATATTTAAAACTGCGATTTACTGAATGGTGATATGGCGCATCCGAGCCTTCGGATGCAACCGATATTCAAGGTGTAAATTTTAAGTTGACAAACTAGAATAACTCGACAAATAAGCTCCACGCGAAAAAATGTGTAGAATCCAAAGTTGATTATTTTCGAGGGGGACATCTGCTGGTGCTAAAACTAGCCCGCCACCCCAGCCCCATGGGATTGGGGCGTGAGCGAACTTTAAAATTTCAAATGTGAACCCCCTTTTTTTATTGCAGAATCAGATTCTACATAAAAAACTAGGTACATTTTGTCTTAAACATTTGTTTTGATTCTTGGTAGTTGGCGCTGTAATTTAAGAAAATCTATGTTCTCATTTTTGCGTGCAAAATGGTTACGGCTAAATAAAAAATACTTATTTACTTCGTAAATTTTGATTCGCTAAAACTAAAACTCTCCCTCTCTTCCCACAGGGTGGGGTTTCAGCGAGGGGAATTAGAGTTTTACAGATGTTGACCACGAAACAAACAAAATTTATCCGAATCTGGGGAAAAAATTAATATTTGGGTCAACATTTGTAAAACTCTAATTTTATGTAGAATCTGATTCTGCAATAAAAAATGGGGCTTCCCATTTGAAATTTTGAAGTTGTCTCCCGCCCCACCCCCGTGGCGGGATAATTTTAGCACCAGCAGATGTTCCCCTCGAAAATAATCAACTTTGGGTCCTACACATTTTTTCGTGTGAAGCTTATTTTTCGAGTTATTCTGGTTTGTCAACTTAAAATGTACAAACTATATAATAGTTACCGACGGAATAGAGTCCTGTTAGTTTCGGACAGTATCACAGCGCGCATTTGATATCAACTAAAATACTACACTCAACAAGATTTCTCTTGGTAACAAGAGCACGTGTTTGGCTCGCATGTGCTTCACTCGTAATTTTGCTTGTTTTTTATACGAAGGAAAACACAAATACTTGAAAGTGACAAACGTATTTATACTGGTAAAAATGGTTCTAAGCAAGCCGCTCGTGATGGCCGCGCGGTCTCAAGCTTCCTGTCACGGTTCACGCGACTTCCCCCCCGTCGGAGGTTCGAGTTCTACCTCGGGGATGGGTGTGTGTGTGTCGTCCTTAGCGTAAGGTTAAGTTAGGTTAAGTAGTGCGTAAGCTTAGGGACCAGCAGTTTGGTCCCATAAGATCTTACCACAAATTTCCAATTTTTTTCCTAAAAGTAACCGCACTACTGCCAAAAACGCTTCGATTGATAAGCGGAAGCCAATTAATCGATATAATTTTCTAAAAATGAGATTATTTCGACATCGGCGAAAAAAAAGCCAAATATACTGTGCTGGCATTGCCGATTAAAGGTTTCATCAATTTCAATATTACTTAACACAAGTTGAAAATTCAAACGCTTATTTATACAAAATAACATTTTTCGAGTTGGTGAGAACTATAACTCATAAAATACACCTTTTTTTAACTTATGAGTTGGCTTTTCTTCTGTTGGAGTACGTAGAATTTTTGCGATATATTTTAATTCTGATTTTTGGTACACGTTTTTGTATCAACTTTTGTGACGAAAATATTCACTTTTATTTCAGAAGTGCCACCATTTTGTTACAAAATTTTTTTTTGAAATATCCGGTTTCAAAGCCGTCTATGAGCTCTCCACGAAGACCTTTCGTCGATATCGTGTAGCGTCCGCTGGGTGCAAGTTTTTTTTTTTTTTTTTACTTAAATAAAGTACATAACACAATCTTAAGTGTATACAATCAAGTGTATAGAGTTTTGTAATTTGTTTGTCATTTTGTTGCAGAAAATGTCATGAATATTAGTTCCAGAATTAAGCGTCACTCTGGTCTACCCCCTTACGTATACGCAAAGTTACAAATCACGAACGATCAAAACACTCGGCAACGTGGACTGTAGTTTTGAGCCAAAACCGTAATCTACACAGCAGAGATAAGGAGCTAACGAAGTAATGAATACTTCAGTTTCTGATGTCGTAAACGAATTACACCGTATAAGCTACGTGGTCTAAAGTCACGGGAAGGGTAATCCTTAGATGTGCAGCTCGAGACGCGACACGACATGTGAGCAGTCTGTTGCATATGGTGAACATGACGGCACGACTTTCAAAGTGGAATAATAATCGGTGACAGACTGCTGCGTCACAGAATTTCGGCGTTTACACAAGAGTTCGGATTTCCGACGTTCTACGTCTACGGTACACAAAAAAATGGTTCAAATGGCTCTGAGCACTGTGGGACTTAACTGCTAAGGTCATCAGTCCCATAGAACTTAGAACTACTTAAACCTAACTAACCTAAGGACATCACACACATCCATGCCCGAGGCAGGATTCGAACCTGTGAACGTAGCAGCAGCGCGGTTCCGAACTGAAGCGTCTAGAACCACTCGGCCACAACGGCCGGCTTACGCTACACACTGGATCATTCAGCCGCTCAGAACATTTTGGAGTACACTTCGTCTTCTCCTAAGATAACAATGTGTGAGAAGGAGAAGTATTACCCTACGGCGAGGGTTTTTACCAATCACGCCCACAATAGAACAGCCGTCGCTATTAAACTTCCTTCTTGTCTGTAGGAGACCAAGTGCTATGCGCCATCACAGCCGTTAGTAGATGACAGTGGATGATTGTGCGGAAAAGTAATTGTTTTCGAACACGTATATGATAAATTCAGAAACGTCAGTATTTGCTACGTTAGAGACTTAGATGCAGACAACGTACTATTGAGCTGTTGATTTCGAGATATTTTAATCAGCCTTCCAGTATTTGTTAGCAAGGGAACCGACTTTATTCAGTGTTTTCCAACAGTTTATTCGGAGTGGAGCATATTTAGCATATCCTACCACGACTCGATTTAAATCTCTATCGTCTTCTGGATGTTCACTGCATACAGAAGGGTATCACCCCAATCCAGTAGGAGTGTGCAGGGAAACATTCGAATAATTCATAGAGCATGTCTTCCCAGAAGTTGCTTCTGGATGTACTGCGTGACAGTCTGTATGCTGCGCATGGTCGTAGAATCCGTAGGGCGTAAACGCGGTATCTGCCACTGCTGTTGGTACGCCCCTTCACTCGGAATGTGGGGAGTCGAAGCTTTCGAGTAGTGCCTTCGCATCTCTGTTGCGTCTTTTGCAAGGTCATGGACTACATCAAAAAATGTTTCAAATGGCTCTAAGCACTGTGGGACTTAACATCTGAGGTCATCAGTCTCCTAGACTTAGAACTACATAAGCCTAACTAACCTAAGGACATTACACACATCCATGCCCGGGGAAGGATTCGAACCTGCAACCGCAGCTGCAGCGTGGTTCCAGACTGAAGTGCCTAGAACCGCTCGGCCACAGCGGCCGGCTCATGGACTACATCGTTCTGCCAAACTTAGATTAATTTTTTACTTTCTTTCTTCGCTTGCCTTATTAATGCCACCAACTCATAAATATAGTTCTTATACCAAATTTGCACTTCTGATGATTTAATCGCGTTAAATCACTTCAAGACTAGGCACAAATTAATATTTTGCTCAATTTTTGAGCACCATCTATAACTGCTTCTTTACTTGTAATCACTTTAAAGTGTTTGCACTACTTAATTGTAGTAATCAAGCTGTTTTCGAAACGTGCAACGCAGGGTAATAAAATGCGCATGTGACTCCATCATGTGTTTGGGATCCGTCAGTTTGCAAGTGCAGGAAATCTGGCCATCCGCTTTTGAGTTAATTAGTTACACCATTATTGCCTATACTCACTGATAGATAAAAGGCATCATGTTGACAGACTGTTCTTTCGCAATTTTTAATATACACAGGAAATTATTGGTCCTTGTGTTTCAAAGGAAACATGGATTTCAGACTAACAACCCTGCTTCTATGTCGGCGGATAAATACCATAATGCAATGCCTGTGTTATTCAGAAGTACGATGCAATATTCCTTTTCACACTCGTACAGAGTAACACTGCATGGTACTTCTACCGGCACTACAATATTGTATTTCTCCGCCGACATCGGGCAACCGACTTTTCAATTAAAATGTCTCCCCTGTACAGGTATATACCTTATGGGTGTACAAGCGCAGGTTGTAGACACGTGGTTGACGACGTAAGGAATTTTGAATCCGACCGCGAAGTATGCGATAGCCAAATGGTAAGGTGACAGCTCGCGTTGAGCATGAAGTCTGGTTTCGAGTCCTGGTCCGATACAAATTTTCACTGTCGTCATTCCATTATATAGTTAATTGTTGTCAATCTTCGCAATTGCGAATACATTTCATATAATGTTGCTTCTGCCAGACGCTGAGCTCTGGCAAAGACAAGGTGATTAATTGGTACAGCTGTTTGAGATAGGAACCATTTTTTTAGCTAGTAGTATACGCATGGCAAGAGGGATTTTTTTTAGCTTCTAGTAAATGGGTGTTAGTTGATGACGATATCATTGCTGTTAGGCATCTGCTAATAATCCAAAACCTAACTTTATTTAGTTTCTGCAGCATCTGAGACGTTTGAAAAGAAAACTTTCGTATTTCACTATAGAGTGTTTCAGCGCGTTGTATAAATCAGGATTTAACAGTACGCTGTCGCGTCACATGAACTGGGAATGCGCATGGTGTTGAGTTGTGGCTTTACCTTCCATTCTCGACTTGTATCTCTACTTCCGACTGATTTCGATTCACTGACGTACCGCAATTTAGAGGTACATTAGTTTGGTCTGACAACGAATGTTGGGTTTCATGCTGCGGGCTGCTAGCTCTTATGACTTGGTTATATGTCGCCTGTGGACGTGGGTTTCCAGTTCCACGAAACCTGTTGCGATCTGATAATAAAAAGATTAAGTGTAGCTTAAGCAGCTTCTTAGTCCCCAAGATAAAACAGTCATGTTATCCGGGTTGGTTACCCGGCTCGTCCGACTTACAGCACGTCAGACATTCAGAGATTTTCCTGTTTTGTTTGCAACTTGGTTAGCGTCTCGAGCCAAAGATAGTTTTCTGTCCAGATGAGGAGACAGAACCTTTGCTGATGTTTCAACGACAAATGTAAACAGTTCGGAGCTTATTGTCTGCATTTTCGTGTATAGAAAATTTGGAACGAGGCTTTTCGCGAGGTTCCTTTTAGAATTAGATCACTTGCATTACGCATCTTTGAGCAGTTCCGTTCTAAGCTAGCAGATGGCGCAATAGACACTGTTACGCTCGCGGTTCATGGTAGGCGGAGACATCTGAGTGGGGTAGTACAAAACTAAGCGAAAGCGTCGATAGAAAGAGGGTTGGAGGAAACACGAGAAAGCGATACTTGCATGCTTGAAAAATGCTGTTTGTGTTGCCTCTGTTTCCTTTTTCCTCCGCAGAGACTTTATGACAACCTGCGAGTGAATTACCTAGTGACCTAAAGAACGATGTTGATTGTAAATAAACGTTTTATTTCAGTGTGAAGATAACAGCTACTTGTATGTGCGTCAAGTGCTGTGATTTTAATTGTGTGCTGCAGATGTACATAGTGTTATTGTCAGTGATTGTTATGTGCTACGCCGACCGTCGATACTTTTATGATCCAGTGTGTGGTTTTGTTTTGTGTGCGCTAATTTTTTACGGTTTATATCTCCATTTTACAGTCCCCCCTTTTTTTCTGTTCTCTTCCATACTGTTACCCATTTTTCTATATCTATGTACGCCATATTTTCTCCATTACGCTATTTTAAATGTCTTCTTTGTATAATTACTGTATTTCGGCTGAAGAGCAGCGCATATGCTGTCAGTCCGCCCCACTTGGGGCATTGAAACACAATAATCGAAACAAAAGCTACTTGTGGTTCTTGTGATTCACGCGGTATAGCTGTATAATTACTGTCTTTCGGCTGAAGAGCAGCGCATATGCTGTCAGTCCGCCCCACTTGGGGCATTGAAACACAATAATCGAAACAAAAGCTACTTGTGGTTCTTGTGATTCACGCGGTATAGCTATCATTTGCGCTGCGAAGACCACGTTGTATACATGACCAGTTGTTGCATATGCAACTGGGAGTTCTTAAAAAAAATAGTTTAAAATTATCTGTCACTGGCTGCAGCATCAGAATGACAGTTGGGTATATGATGCTGCCTATTTGCGTTGTGACATTTTCGCTGAACATGATTTTTGGAAATTAAGTTTTTCTCGAAGTTGCACTTTTTTGGGTTGCAATTCCTTTTCGCTAAGATACACACGTACACTAGTGAATGTCACTGACTTACAGCCTATCTGAAATCATCGACCTTGGCTGGCTCGATAACTTTTCGTCTCATGGCATTTGAGCGTCTTTGAAACATGAAGCTGCGTGATTAATTTTGTGATGTTGCACGTATCTAATTTCTGCACTAGAGTTATATATGGCAACTTGGTAGAATTTCAGAGAACCAAACCGACCGAAGTAGTGCAGTGCTAAGAAACAGAACCTTTCCAGCTAAGCTTTTCGTATGTTCTACAAACGGCGTAAGATGAAAACAGTGATGGTTCGTTTCAAAGGATCGACAAATTTTCTTCCCCATCTTTTCCCAATCCGAGCCTGCGCTGGGTTTCTAATGACCTCGTCGCCAATAGGACAAACAAACGCGCATGCCAAATGACAGTATTTCAGACATATTGAGTTTTGTTTTCACAAGTTGGCTGATCTGGAGTTTGTTGGAAACTCCACGAGCACGTTCGGCACTGAAGACTGACCTGTCATCTACGACGGCGGTCCCAGTTCTTTCAGGAAGTTTGTTATATTCGAGGCGATCGTTGAGAAAATGAAGATAACATTACGAACAGTAGTCTTACAGCTATCAGTGAGTCGTGATGGCTACACATTGGAGGTTGATCTCAGTGGCCGAGAGAGTTCAGCGTCCATGCCACTGTTAAGTCTACCACGTTTTCATTCTCATGACGCCTGTCTGCTGATACCTTGTCGAGCCATTTGCTTCGACACCATGCCCGGATGATACACTTTCCGTGCATGTCACTGCATCCTGTGTAACCGACAGTATCCCTAACATCATGCTTCATCCAGGATTGCAGTCCACACTTGTCGGACACTCATGGGCAGGAGGCCACGCAGAAGATGAATGCCCTCTGAAGAAGGCGCATCCTTCAGTCTACTGCTGTGCATGTAGCCCACGCGTTGACACTCACTAATGCCCTTGGTCTGCACACAGCATTTTTTCCCTGTTTTGATTAGTACCGAACATAGACTTGGAAACAAAAACAGACTTAAACACCTAGTAGGAGAGGGGCGGTGGGAGCCATGAAACGGAACTTCACATCATTAACTTTTATTGTCTTACCGTTCTCAGATGCGTGTAATGTCGTGCTGAATCACTTTCGATCCGTCTACTTACAACTGAATGAAACGAATTTTTCGTGGCATACGCATTTCACATTAATTATTCGAAAGGTATCATCAGTCACCTGAAATATTTATATCCTAGCTGAGTTCCCGGGGTTACCCGGGTATGTATTTATTCCATTCTTGTATTAGCCTACCATCCTCCTCTGTGTATCTCCTCCTCCCCCTCTCCCGATCTCCTCCTCTTGTTTCTCTTTGTCTATTCGTCGTCCTCTTCTGTCCATTTGTAAGGTGTCGCCGGCCGAAGTGGCCGTGCGATTCTAGGCGCTGCAGTCTGGAACCGCGAGACCGCTACGGTCGAAGGTTCGAATCCTCCCTCGGGCATGGATGTGTGTGGTGTCCTTAGGTTATTTAGGTTTAACTAGTTCTAAGTTCTAGGGGACTAATGACCTCAGAAGTTGAGTCCCATAGTGCTCAGAGCCATTTGACCCATTTTGCAAGGTGTCAAACAAATAACACACCTTACAGTAAATTCCTGAAACAATTCCGATTAACTCAGTATGTCACACGACATAGTTACGTGAAATTGAACGAATTTTATTGATATGCTGATGCAATAAATAAGCCAGCATTTCAAATGGTTCAAATGGCTCTGAGCACTATGGGACTCAACTTCTGAGGTCATCAGTCCCCTAGAACTTAGAACTACTTAAATCTAAGTAACCTAATGACATCACACATACATCCATGTCCGAGGCAGGAATCGAACCTGCGACTGTAGCGGTCGCGCGGTTCCAGACTGTAGCGCCTTGAACCGCTCGGCCGCTCCGGCCGGCAAGCCAGCATTTCGTGAATATAAACCACTAATACTCACACTAGTAATTGCACGCAAGTAATTTCCCTGGCCCGAGGTGCGGGACGCAGTTCTGAGGGAAAGAGAATTTTACGACGGCAATGTCCGTCCCATGGCCAACACCTTTCCCCAAGGGCATCTAGCGGACACAAATGAGGCGCCCACCGCCACTGCGTAGGTTGCCGGCAAAAGCGCCGCTTGTCCCTGCTTTTAACGACGACCCTTCAGAAAGTCTTTCTACAGCAACACGGCGGGAGATGCAAAAAAATGGTTCAAATGGCTCTGAGCACTATGGGACTTAACATCTATGGTCATCAGTCTCCTAAAACTTAGAACTACTTAAACCTAACTAACCTAAGGACGGCACACAACACCCAGCCATCACGAGGCAGAGAAAATCCCTGACCCCGCCGGGATTCGAACCCGGGAACCCGGGCGTGGGAAGCGAGAACGCTACCGCACGACCACGAGATGCGGGCGCGGGAGATGCCAGATAGAACGTCCGGAGATACAGCGTCTGGAGAAACGCAACTCAAAACATTGGTGACTCATTGTAGCCACCTGCGTTAAAACTCAGATGGTAGAAAAAGCTGTTTATCTCAGTATTACCTACGAAATATACGACACATATGATAGGCTACAAAAGCTCTAGTGGGTGGAGTTATGGCAAGTATGAACGTCCTGATTAGCCAGAAAGAAAAACGCGTTGCCACCAGCTTTGATATAGGCAAATTGCGAACGGAGTAATTGGCTCTTCTCTTGCAGAAATCGTCGAGTGTTTGAGTAAGGCGACTCGCACCACGCGGAGGCGATTGCGAGAGTCATTACGTGAACACTCGTTCACAGGCTCTCCTTAACTCGTAAGGATTTAAACTGCAAAGTCTCCTAGCATGGAGAATTACACTGAGTACTGACAGTTAACGCTTGCGAGCAATTTGAGGGCAACGACGTAAGCACTACTCCAGCCAAATACCAGGTGTACCGGTATGAAATGAGCGTTAAGATACAAATGCGTCGATAGGGAACATTTGTTGTGAACGAGGCTTAACTTGTTTGTTTGGTTGGTATGGCATCTGTCAAAACTATTTAGTATACATGAAGTCATGGATCAAACAACATCATATGTTTTAATCGTGTTAACAATGTCGAATTTTTTACCAGAAAGTGATGATTTGCGGAAAGCATTAATTTTCTGTTTTCATTTGAAAAAAAAAAAAGTGCTGCAGAGTCGCATCGAATGCTTGTCGAGGCATATGGTGATCATGCTCTATCAGAAGCAACAAGCCAAAGATAGCTTCAACGGTTCAGAAATAAAGATTTTGATGTAAGAAATGAAGAACGTGGAAGACCACCAAAAAAGTTCGAAGACGCCGAATTGCAAGCAATATTGGATGAAAATGATACACTGAGTCAGAAGCAAATGGCAGCGGTGCTAAATGTTGCATAACAAACAATTTATGACCGTTTCAAAGCTATGGGGAAAGCTCCAGAAGTGTGGAAAATGGGTGCCACATGAATTGAATGAAAGAAAGATGGAAAACCGAAAAACCATTTGTCAAATTTTGCTTCAAAAACATGAAAGAAACTCAATTTTGCATCGAATTGTTACTGGCGATGAAAAATGGATTTATTTTGACAATCCTAAACGGGAAAAATCATGGGTTAGTACGGGACAACCATCAACATCGTCTCCAAAACCAGATCGATTCCGCAAGAAGACAGTGCACCGTGTTTGGTGGGATCAGAAAGGTGTGGTGTATCATGAGCTTCTAAAACCCAGTGAAACTGTGAATACTAATCGCTACAGAAACAAATGATCAATTTGAACTATGCATTGATCGAGAAAAGACCAGAATGCGCCAGACGACATGGCAAAGTATTGTTTTTACACGACAACGAACCTCCACACAAAGCAAAACCGGTTCAGGATGCAATCAAAACCCTTGGCTGGGGGCTGCTACCCCACCCGCCGTATTCACCAGACTTGGCCCCTTCCGACTAACATTTGTTTTCATCTATGGGACACGCATTGGCTGAGGAACACTTCGATTCCTACGAAGAAGTCGAAAATTGAGTGTGCGATTGGTTTGCTTCAAAAGACGAACATTGCTATTGGTGTGGTGTCCACTAATTGCCAGAAAGGTGGTCAAAATGTATAGAAAGCAATGGCCAGTACTTTGAATAAAATGTTTTTACTTTTCAGCTCAAAATTAGTGTTTCATTTTCACAAAAAAACGCTAATTTCATACCGGTACACCTGGTACCATGCCAATTAGCTAGGAAAGACGTAGGAAATGTATGCGACTGGTGTTTAGCAGTCTAGAGAGATTAAGAATAGATTCTCAGGTTCACATCTCGCGCCGACAGCAGCCACCGCCGCCGCCGACGCAAGGGAAACACACGCGCCCTCGCCACGCCAGCAAGCGATATTGAATTGACACTCAGAACTGCGGTCGTCTCCCTCTCTCCTATTTTTTCGGTACATTCACCCATCACCTGTAGTTAAACATATTGACCATTATCGGGCCTAATTGAAGCAGAAACGCGAGATGTCCGATTTAACGAAAAGGAATGGTCAATCACTATAAAGTTATGAATTGTTTTAATTGTTCACTTCTTTCTGATTGTTCTTTACCGACACCCATTCAATTTTAGGTGTTTTCATTGTGTGCTGTAGCGTAATTGAAATCCCTGGCCCCAAGTGAATTTAATTTGTTTGTATTTTTATCGACCCCCAGAAATGGCCATCAACCATTTTACCATTAAAGAACCTTATAATAGTTAGGAATTTCGCTTCACAGCGTGAAAACCCAGTTTCAATATTTAACCATCCTGTACATAATTTTTCTAACATAGCTATGTCATGAAGGCATATTTAGAGTAAAAATAAATATTAATAACGAAAATCTAAGAACACTAGTTTCTGTTAGCGATAACGTTTCCTTTACAGGGAGTGCAGTGGAACCGACATTGAGATCATTGTCTGATTACATCACTGTCCCTACTGCTGCACTTTGCCGGCCGCTGTGGCCGAGCACTTCTAGGCGCTTCAGTCCGGAACGGCGCTGCTGCTACGGTCGCAGGTCCGAATTCTGCCTCGGGCATGAATGTGTATGATGTCCTTAGGTTAGTTAGGTTTAAGTAGTTCTAAGTTCTAGGGGACTGATGACCCAACCGTTTTGATGCACTCTTCTGAACTCTGCATGTGTGAGATGGTGTCTTGCTACCTTGCAAGCCACCTGTTCAACACCAAATTCCTAAAACAGTCACAGAGCATCCTCGTGCAACTGTGGTAGGAAGGCGGATCAGAAACAGTCACACACGTATTAGACATTCATTCCTCCCCCTCTCTTTGTTCATCTGTTCCCCCTCACTCTCTCTGTTCATCTCTTCTTTCCTTTCCCTCTTCTCCTCTATCAGCTCTCTGTTCATCTTCTCCTCCCATAAATCTTTGTCCATCTCCCCCTTCCCTCTCTCTGCCCATTTCCTATTATCCCCTTTTCTCTCTGCCACCCTTACTTCGACGCGCAAGTCGCCGAAGTGGCGTCAAATCGAAAGACCTGCACCTGGCGAACGGCCTACCCGACGGGAGGCCCTAGTCACACGGCATTTACATTTACCACCATTACTGCATTAGTACGTTGCTGGTTCTTATTTACACAGCATTCCTTTCCAGATAATAAGTGGTATGTGTATCAATTTTTGTTGAATTTGATCCCATCTTGAGAGGAAGCTTTTTACACATGACTTTGCCCACATACACACATGTCATATATATATCACATATATTTCAAATACTTCACACGTATTTGTACACATAGATCACCTATATATGTAGCGAATTTCGCACTGCAGTTTTGTTTTAACGTAGCTCAATGTCTGTGACGTCATATCTCCTAAACTATGTATCCTACAATGATGTAATTTTCCAGATAAATTTTATGGTACATGTCAATAGCGCCAGCAAATTGTGTCGCGAATACAGTTAGGTGTAAAGCAGTAATATATTACAACGTCAAGCCTGAAACCATAGTTTTACTACATGAACAGCGCAAATGTAGTAAGCGATAAAAATTTTTCCTTTCATCATTTTGTGGGTGTTGTCAGCAAGAATAAGTGTGCAAAGATTTAGAATTATGTATACCGTTTGTTGCAGGTCACTAAGTGCTCTCATTCTCAAGTACTGGATGAATAAAATCTGCCGGCCAGGGTGCCCGAGCGGTTCTAGGCGCTACAGTCTCGAACCGCGCAACCGCTACGGTCGCAGGTTCGAATCCTGCCTCGGGAATGGATGTGTGTGACATCCTTAGGGTAGTTAGGTTTAAGTAGTTCTAAGTTCTAGGAAACTGATGACCTCAGAAGTTAAGTCCCATAGTGCTCAGAGCCTTTTGAATAAAATCTGGGTTGCCAGGCATCGTGTTACAGTTTTTTTTTACCCCCAGGTGATAGGTAGGTGCTACTTAACAGCACATCGATACTTTCTCGACGTGTAAATAAATAAATAAATAAATAAATAAATAAATAAATATGTTGATACTCGCAAACTCACTCATCAAAACCTATAGGATACGTCCCGTTGGCCTAGAACGATGAATTTGGCGAGAAGCAATGTTTCGCAATACAAACAAAAATAAAATATCCGAATATTGCAAATTTGTTCATTTTTTTATGGCAACGGCCTTGCCGCAGTGGATACACCGGTTCCCGTTAGATCACCGAAGTTAAGCACTGTCGGGTGTGGCCGGCACTTGGATGGGTGACCTTCCAGGCCGCCATGCACTGCTGCCATTTTTCAGGGTGCAGTCAGCCTCGTGATGCCAATTGAGGAGCTACTCGACCGAATAGTAGCGGCTCCGGTCAAAGAAAACCATCATAACGACTGGGAGTGCGGTGTGCTGACCACACGCCCCTCCTATACGCATCCTCAACTGAGGATGACACGGCGGTCGGGGGGTCCCGATGGGCCATTTGTGGCCTGAAGACGGAGTGCTTCATTGGTTATATTTCTGTCTATTCGTATGCCAAGACCCTTTTTCTCAGAAACGCTGAGAAGTATAAAGTTGAAATTTATATCACATACTAAGGTCTAGTTCATTGGCGATGTACAAAAATTAAACAACTAAGTCAACGCAGTCAAAAAATAAGGTCAAGCATTTCACATATTTTGTTATTTGAGAAGTCACTCATCAAACCATATAAGGTACTTCCCCTTGGTCTACAATAATTAAAGCTGGCAAGAAACTTTGTTTCACAATACAAGTAATGGAAAAAATCCGAAATCTATTAATTTCTAATTACATCACACAAAAATTTATTTGTCATTCCTTATCCGACGTTAAACTTGAAAGTAAAACATTCTCGAAAATCTTGGAATTCCTGGGACCGATATCTTGCAGTATCAATGTCGATAACAAGTAGAAAGAATCGATATTCGCGATTCCTGGAATGGACGAATGGATTAATTGGGGCTAATCTCCACGAATAATGTCAATTAAATAGCTGGATAGCCTACCACAGTTATAAATCATTAATAATTTTGTAGAACCGTCACCCAGAACTCACTTACGAGGCCTTTCTATTCTCATTACGCGACCCATTGTACAAGATATTCGATTACATTTCTGAATTGATTTAGAGCGATCTCTTGGTCGGTCCAACCGGAACAGATTACAAAAAATGACCGAAGAGTCGGCGTATTGCATAATATGGCGACACTGGACAGGATTCGCTTGCTTGAGACAATTTGATGGAGAGTCAGAGCTTTCGATCTGAAATCTGACATGATAGGACACATCTTGCATAACCGTGGATACGCTGCCGTTGGTCTAGCTACCGTAGGGTTTTGAATGAAAGGAAGATTAAGGCTCATGTCTTTGATTGATAATACAAAATGGGGAAAGCATAATTTAAGTTGGCTCTGAGCACTATGAGACTTAACATCTGAGGTCAGCAGTCCCTAGAACTTAGAACTACTTAAACCTAACTAACCTAAGGACATCACACACATCCATATCGGAGGCAGGATTCGAACCTGCGACCGTAGCAGTCGCGCGGTTCCGGACTGAAGCGCTTAGAACCGTTCGGCCACCGCGGCCGGTGCCATAATTTAAGTTGCTGGTGCATTTAGCTGAACCTGAGTTTTCTTCTTCTTGCAGCTTTTTTTTTTCCTTGCATTGAGTCTTGGATTCCCGTATGTTATTGTTGCTATGGCGTTGCTTGTTAGCACTGGAAACTTTTGAATGACTTGTAGTGTATGATATGTTTGAGATAAGTGTAGATATGACGTGTGCTGATTATGACAATGGGGACAAAATCTCTTTCTTGTATATTGTAGCCGGCCGGATGGCCGAGCGGTTCTAGGCGCTTCAGTCCGGAACCGCGCGACCCCTACGGTCGCAGGTTCGAATCCTGCCTCTGGCATGGATGTGTGTGATGTCCTTAGGTTAGTTAGGTTTAAGTAGGTCTAAGTTCTAGGGGACTGATGACCTCAGATGTTAAGTCCTATAGTGCTCAGAGCCATTTGAACCATTTTTTTTATGAAACTGTAGATGAATGCAGATGAGGAGGGAGAAAAACAGTTAGAAAGGAAATGGTAGCAGACGAGCAGGCAAAATTACTGCAGGAATGTAGGTGTGAATCTGAAGAGGTTGTTCTTAATAACAGCTCAGAGAGTAAAGAGGGAATCACCACAAATAGAAACTGTGAAAGCACAAACGAGAAGACAACAATGCCACAAAATGTAGATGTGATCGTGAGTTCTGGAATCTCCAATATAGAAAACGACACCAGGTCAAATTTTACCCCACCTAGTGATGCTCAATTTATTGTTCCAAGTCAGCATATCATAAGCAGACCCCTGCGGAGAAAAGGATAAGATTGACGTAAAAAATGAGTGATTACAGAAAAGGGATGTTGAGTAGACATTACAGCAAATTATCTGTGAATAACGCAGCAAGAGGCGCAATGGCGTCATGTTGAGAGCATAGAAAAACGAATAAATGAAATAGAGGATCTTATTAGTTACCGGGAAAGATTGAAAGTCATTTGTATTTGCCAATGAAACAACTTAAGATCATCAACCTCGAGATAACAGAAAAGGAAGTGAGAAAGCACGTGAAGGTACAGACATTATATGTCCAGTACCAGTAGCTGAAACTGCAGAAGTGTAGTCTCTTCCAATTTTTAAACTGAGACAAGAAGAGATATCTATCTACATCTACATCTACATGGATACTCTGCAAATCACATTTAAGTGCCTGGCAGAGGGTTCATCGAACCACCTTCACAATTCTCTATTATTCCAATCTCTTATAGCACGCGGAAAGAACGAACACCTGTATCTTTCCGTACGAGCTCTGATTTCCCTTATTTTATCACGGCGATCGTTTCTATCCATGCAGGTCAGTGTCAACAAAATATTTTCGCATTCGGAGAATGCTGGTGATTGGAATTTCGTGAGAAGATTCCTCCGCAACGAATAAAAAATAAATAAATCAACAACAGTGGCACAGGAGCGAGACTTGGGCTAACGCTTATGAAGAGTTCAAGGCGAACGTCGCATAGGTATTAAGCTGGTGACATGACTCCACTGGAGCACATAGCACAGATTACAGAAAAATATGCGTGTGGAATCGGATGTGTTGGCATGGACAGGAATATTCTCCTGCCTCGTGTAAGCATGAGGATGAGCAATGTACAACAAACAATACCCAAACAAGATCACAAGGAAATGAATCTTTTGATTGCAAGCACTCCTTTTCGGAGCAGAAATCCCAAGTCTTTAGGGAGAATGGAAATGTGTTACAACCAAAGCCTTGAATTGAATAATTCGACCTAGTTTTGCTCCCTGTGTGGCCTCTACGACAATGGTAACATTACACTGTGTATTGTATAAGGAATTTAAGAATATACTCTTAGCTAATTAGTGCTCTGGTGTGGCGCTTGACAGAATGAAACAGGATATAATGATGAACCACAATGCAGAAGGATCTAATTACCGAAGGCCAGTAACGTTTTTTGAGTCAATGTTGAGAAAAAAATCAGTTTCATGACGCACGTTTCAGTTTTGCATTCATACGGTTATGCTATATAAGACACCTACAAACAGGTTCATTGTTAGCTGGATATTGAAGCTTTCAAAGGTTTGCTCCAAGAGCAGGAGTTTGTCCAGGATGAAGGCAATGTGCCAAATAGGCAATGGCAACCACAGCACAGCTTTGCTGGGGCACAACACTATCAAACTGGATATCTTAATGACAGATTCCTATCACAAGATGGAGGACACTTGTGTCCATATCAGCAAACAGAGGGAGCTGGAACAACTGACGACACTACAATGGTTACCAGCTATGCTGGTGCCCAGCTGAAATTTGGTCTCCCGATCCATGATGCAATCACCATATGGAGAATTCGTCCACATGGAAATGGAGGAACCCATGGAAGACCCTGAGCCAGTGAAGTAAATATGATGGAATATAATCACATAATAGAATAACTTTTAGAAGATATAGGGAGCGCCAGTACACGAAATGTGCATCCAGTAATTACCATGTTGATAGGGTAAATTAACTGGAAGAAATTCTGGCAGCAGAAATCAGATCTCCACCATTTCAGATATGGACTTGCAGAGATGTACAGAGAACAATAGTTAGCCAACGTTATGTTTAAGGAAGACCAAGGTTGTAGAGATGCACTGAGAACAATGGTAAGCTAGTGTTAAATTTAAGGAAGACGAAGGTTAAAGGGTTGCCAAAAAGTACTGACATCAGCCAGAATGTTGAACTGGAGATCATTTTCCAACGTCACAAGCTGGAATGGTATTGCTTGGTCATGTCAAGGCTCTCGAGTAATCTAATCTTTGGTGTGAATTTTCTGAGTGAAAACCATGTGATCCTGGATTTGAGGTGTGGAGAGAAAGTACTACGTAAACATGACAGTATTCATCGCCTTGAGGAACAAATAATCCGGGAACAGTCCCACCGACTTATTTAAACTATGCTTAGAGTCTGAGGGGTCTGATGTTAGACCAGAGAGCCTTTTTGTTGGCCAACAGAAATATCCCTAGTAGGGAAATAAATTAAACCCATAATTCAGGCAAAGGTATAGGCAATTAAGAATATCAGTTCACATGAAAGGGAGAAGTATTCTGATATCTTACAGGATAGTAGGTTTGTTTTCTCGCAGAAACTAGGCACCATAAAGATTTTTCGGTATAAATTTAAGGTGAAGAGGTATGGAAAGTTTATTGAGTTATAAACAGAAGGTGTTTGAGAAAATGTGGACAGTGCTTGATCAGGGTAAGATCAAACAGACGATGTCATCTTTCAGTAGTCCTTTGCTGCTGGAGTCCAAGAAGAATGGTACAATGCGCCTAATGTCAGTTTCAAGCTAGATTAACCCTGTAGTTATACAAGAAACCGATCGACTGGAGAAACCAGAAGAGCTCTCACAGAACTGTCATGGTGTGCAAGTGTTCCTGTTAATTGTTCTACACTCAAGTTATTGGCAAATCGTGGTGGACATTTTATACTGACCATGCACTGCCTTCCTTGCTTTTGGCCAGTGTTACCAGTTCAGCTGCCTCTCCTTTGGGTTAAACATTTCTTCCACAACATTTCATTGTAGTTTTGATAATTACTTGATGAGTCACTAGAGCACTGGGTGCATGACCTACTAACAGCAGAAAATTTTTGGGAGGAGCCCAACCAAGTAATAGGTGCATTGCACTGTAGACTTATGAATGACGGTGTTGTTGCAGACGCCGAAAAATTCTGTTTTGGTTCCAATCAAATCATGTTATAGGGTCACATAGTTACAACAGAAGGAATTTCACCCAACACATCCAAAGTTAAATCCACTGAACAATATCTGCCTCCCGAAACAGGGTCACTTTGGCCTCAACTGTTATAATCGTTTCATCAATGTGGAGACCTTTTCAACACCACGTTCAAGTGAACTGACAAAAAAGACGACTCTCTGGGCGTGGGATACAGATGTCGAACGCGAAGTTCAGTCGCTAAAGAAAACATTCGTCGCTGCTTCTGTTTTAGGATAACCATATTTATAGCATGGGTTTTGCGCGATCATAGATAACACCGAAACCAATCTCGGCGTGATTTTGTTTCAAGAAGTCCAAGAAGATGAATCCATAATAAAGAAAAATGCCACTTTCAGGAGCAGAGTGTCATCAAAATGTGAGAAGAACTAGTCTGTTACTGAGCTGGTAGCCGTCACCATTTTAATGGGCTTCAAAAAGCTTCGGCACTTCTTATGTGGATGCAAAACAAAAGTTTACACCGGTTACAAGGCATTATAGTTCTTGCTAATCACACAAATCTCACATGGACCCAGGTGGTGTTTTATCTTCAAAATGTGACTTCACAATCACGCATGTGCTGGACACTACCAGTATCATAGTATGTATGAGCGTATGGCATTGGTGGCAGACCCCTCGCGTGGCGGTTCGGCCGTTCCACAAGTTCTTTAACGCCATTGGGGCGACTTGCCAGTGAATGAGGATGAAATGATGATGAAAGACACACAACACCCACTCATCTCGAGGCAGAAAAATTCCTGACTCCGCCGGGAATCGAACCCGCACGAAAACGCTACCGCAAGACCACGAGCCGCGAACACTATCATAGTGTGTCACGATCGCCTGTTGGTCTAGATGAGGGGTTGGAAGAAGACCTTGAGGGAAACCATTTTAGCCTATACTACCTCAAGAACATTGTGTCTGGAAATTATGTATCTACTTCTCTATCATAAATTACAACAAAGCAGGACAAAGACCCTGGATTTGAAAAATAAAAGTAGAGATCAAGAGAAAACTGCAGTTATACAGTGCTACTTATTGAGAAGACGCTTTGTATTTCGTCACAAGACGTTGGGTTAGTGAAAAAACTCATAATAGACGCATCCAAGCTGTGCTCACTTTAAACCGAAGAAGTGTTTTCCTGAAGTTGCGAAGAGCATGTCATTTCATCAATATGAAAACAAGGATTTGTAAAGCTTGTTAAAAGGCGAAGCCGTCCACCACAATGAAACAGGTATCATTTTAGTAAACAAAAATCTTTTATTGAATAGAGCCTTTGAGGGAGCGGAATAACGCATAACAAAATGTTGTTACAAGCAAATTAACTGCTGACTAGTTAGTGCGGCGCCTTTAGCTTGTGACGTGTATTTATTATTTAAAGTTTGTTTTAAAGAAAAGTAAAGCTTCTTTTTAACGACAAAAAATATTCTTTAATAATAACTGCTTTAATTGTTTATTACGGTTCCCAAGCTCGAGGCGGGTTGTGAAGTTTTACAGTAATTGTATTATGTTGTTGTATGTGTGTTCGTTCTGTGTTTTAGAAGTTACCTATATCATCGTGTAACCAGACCGTTCATGATAATGCAGGTGGTCGCTGTCGGCATGATTAGAGGCCTGGGTGCGTGTTGTGCCCATTTTGTTACAGATGATTGAACAGTTTTATAATTAATAATGTTTTTCATGTACAGCTATTTAATTACGGTAAATCTTTTGTAATAGTGTTGTGAATTTAAAATTTTGTTACGTCTGGCTTATGTTCCTAGTATTACTGAGTTTGAAAGTAAATTTTCCCTTCGCTGGTCTTATGATCGTTCTTGGGTGGTATCCTTGAAATTGGAAAACACTAACGAGAAGAAAGGACAGAATGGTAGGACACCTCTTAGGACATCAGGGAGTAACTTTCATGGAACTAGAGGAGCTGTGGGGGGGGGGGGGGAATTTAGAGGAAGACAGAGATCGGAATACATCAGCAAATAACAAATAATTGAGGACCTAGGTTGCAAGTGCTTCTCTGTGATGAAGGGGTTGGTACAGGAGAAGGATTTGTGGTGGACCGCGTCAAAGCCAGAAGAAAAAAAAAGTATATTTCTAATTTTGATCAAATGGCTGCTCCCTTTATCAATTCCTCGAGCAGAGAGTGTGTTTTCTTTTGGACACTGGCCCATTAGGAGGCCTTCAATACATTGAAGAAGGCTCTTGCTCTTTTACCAATGTGTGGCTGGTCCTGGCGGAGGTTCGAGTTCTCCCTCGGGCACGGGTGTGTGTGTGTTTGTCCTTAGGATAATTTAGGTTAACTAGTGTGTAAGCTTAGTCCCATAAGATTTCACACACATTTGAACTTTTTTTTCTTTTTTTTTGCTATTGTACCGGTAATGGAGATTTTTGATTTTAATCAGGACTTTATTTTCCAGACAGGTGCCTCTCATTCAGGCATTTGTGCGGTCCCTCTTCAGGGAAGGATAGCGAATGGATACCTCTCACGTAGGTGTCACGATGTTTGTCTGAGGCCGAAAGCAAGTTTAAGTAGTTCTAAGTTCTAGGGGACTGATGACCTCAGACGTTAAGTCCCATAGTGCTCAGAGCCAATTGAACCTTTTTTTTCTTTTTCTTTTTTTGCTGTTTCGACAGAGGTTCCCCCCGTGCCCTGTTCAGCAATTTAAGTGAGCATCAGCCGCAACCACCATCAAGCAGCGTCTATCAAGTGACATGTGGCTGCGGCAAAGTATATATAGGCGAAAGGGGAAGAACTATTAAAGAACGCATTAAGAAACACGAACGGCACACTATGCTAAAACAAAGTGTAAAATCGTCTGTAACGGAACGTCATGAGGACTGTGGCTCTGATATCGATTTTAATTACGTACGTGTGGTGGCCAAGGAAACAAACATTTATAAATAAAAAGTCAGTTAAGCGGTTGAAATTTCCAAGAATGCATGTAATTTCAACAGAGAGGATGGCTATAGGCTTCGGCATCGTGGCTGCCCGCCATCAAGGAAGTGAATTTGCGGCCGCGGCGTGCGAGCGACATAAACAACGCGCTGCAAGTCACTTCGGCGGACAAAAATATTTTGGATAAACATTCCCGCTCTTCAGCTCTGTCCGTTTCGCATATAGCCAATGATGACGGCCAACCAATAGCATTAGGAGGAATTTCAACCAATTACTTTTCTATCCAATGAGGATGAGCCACCAATAGTATACACAAGAGTTTAAGCAATAACGCCCCTTCTTCTGCATCAGTGCGGAAATATTAGTATATGACGATGGCCCACCACTGGTAGCCACAAGAATTTTAACCAATACTCCCACTTCCTCAGCAGAAACGCGGGAAAACTCCCCTTTACAAGAGAACGCGACACTAGTCTCTGACAGTGTTCTGTCAATAGTGGACACCAGAAGGTCATGAAGAAGATCCCAGCAGAGGGGTCGAAACGTCGATTGTTTTAGAGGAAATACACTCCTGGAAATGGAAAAAAGAACACATTGACACCGGTGTGTCAGACCCACCATACTTGCTCCGGACACTGCGAGAGGGCTGTACAAGCAATGATCACATGCACGGCACAGCGGACACACCAGGAACCGCGGTGTTGGCCGTCGAATGGCGCTAGCTGCGCAGCATTTGTGCACCGCCGCCGTCAGTGTCAGCCAGTTTGCCGTGGCATACGGAGCTCCATCGCAGTCTTTAACACTGGTAGCATGCCGCGACAGCGTGGACGTGAACCGTATGTGCAGTTGACGGACTTTGAGCGAGGGCGTGTAGTGGGCATGCGGGAGGCCGGGTGGACGTACCGCCGAATTGCTCAACACGTGGGGCGTGAGGTGTCCACAGTACATCGATGTTGTCGCCAGTGGTCGGCGGAAGGTGCACGTGCCCGTCGACCTGGGACCGGACCGCAGCGACGCACGGATGCATGCCAAGACCGTAGGATCCTACGCAGTGCCGTAGGGGACCGCACCGCCACTTCCCAGCAAATTAGGGACACTGTTGCTCCTGGGGTATCGGCGAGGCCCATTCGCAACCGTCTCCATGAAGCTGAGCTACGGTCCCGCACAC
Organism: Schistocerca serialis cubense; assembly: GCF_023864345.2. Lineage (NCBI taxonomy): Eukaryota > Metazoa > Arthropoda > Insecta > Orthoptera > Acrididae > Schistocerca > Schistocerca serialis. The sequence continues at coordinate 251,539,678 of NC_064638.1, read as the reverse complement.
CGTTAGGCCGTCTTCCGCTCACGCCCCAACATCGTGCAGCCCGCCTCCAGTGGTGTCGCGACAGGCGTGAATGGAGGGACGAATGGAGACGTGTCGTCTTCAGCGATGAGAGTCGCTTCTGCCTTGGTGCCAATGATGGTCGTATGCGTGTTTGGCGCCGTGCAGGTGAGCGCCACAATCAGGACTGCATACGACCGAGGCACACAGGGCCAACACCCGGCATCATGGTGTGGGGAGCGATCTCCTACACTGGCCGTACACCACTGGTGATCGTCGAGGGGACACTGAATAGTGCACGGTACATCCAAACCGTCATCGAAACCATCGTTCTACCATTCCTAGACCGGCAAGGGAACTTGCTGTTCCAACAGGACAATGCACGTCCGCATGTATCCCGTGCCACCCAACGTGCTCTAGAAGGTGTAAGTCAACTACCCTGGCCAGCAAGATCTCCGGATCTGTCCCCCATTGAGCATGTTTGGGACTGGATGAAGCGTCGTCTCACGCGGTCTGCACGTCCAGCACGAACGCTGGTCCAACTGAGGCGCCAGGTGGAAATGGCATGGCAAGCCGTTCCACAGGACTACATCCAGCATCTCTACGATCGTCTCCATGGGAGAATAGCAGCCTGCATTGCTGCGAAAGGTGGATATACACTGTACTAGTGCCGACATTGTGCATGCTCTGTTGCCTGTGTCTATGCGCCTGTGGTTCTGTCAGTGTGATCATGTGATGTATCTGACCCCAGGAATGTGTCAATAAAGTTTCCCCTTCCTGGGACAATGAATTCACGGTGTTCTTATTTCAATTTCCAGGAGTGTATGAACAATCCAGAGATTTTAACTTCTATAAAACTTTGTTCATTACCCATGTTTTAATTGTTTTTTTATTGGGTTTCGCCCTGTCTCCAACTTCTATTAGTATTATGTGAATTGCGCCAGCCGGTGTGGCCGAGCGGTTCTAGGGGCTTCAGTCTGGTACCGCGCGACCGCTACAGTCGCAGGTTCGAGTCCTTCCTCAGGCATGGATGTGTGTGATGTCCTTAGGTTAGTTAGGTTTAAGTAGTTCTAATTTCTAGGAGACTGATGACCACAGATGTTAAGTCCCATAGTGCTCAGAGCCATTTGAACCATTTATTATGTGAATCTCTACGTTATCTTTATTAGCCGATGTGCTGACTGCACTTGAAAGACAGGACTTTCAATCTCAAAATGTTTTGAAAGCTGTCTTCTGAGTTAATTGAAAGAGACTCTTAGTTAATTACTGCAATTTGCAGTCATTGGCCCATTAACCTAAGTCAGTAACTGTTAGCGAATTGTTTTGATACTGGACGGCTACTTGATTCTTACAAGCAAAGCAACTGCTTAATAATAATTGTTGCGTCATTAACTCATGCTGCGTATTTTTTATTTAAAGTTAGTTTTGAATAACTGTAAGGCACCTTTTTATCCATGAAAACATTCTTTAATAATAACTGCAAGAATTGTTTATTATAAGTTTCGAGGTCTGGGCAGGCTGTTGGGATTTACAATAGTTGTATTTTGCTGTTATACGTATGTTCTTTACCTATTTTAGAAGTTGCCTGTACCATGCTGTAACCAGACTGTTCATTATACTGCAGGCGGTCGCTGTTGACAAGATATGGACACTCTAGTCGTGTTGTGCCCTTTTGTAACAGATGGTTAAACAGTCTTGTAATTTATAAAGTTTTTCAGTTGCAGCTATTTCATTAATGTAAATTTTTTGGAGTAAAGCGTGTGAATTTAAAATTTTGTTACTTCTGGGTTAAGTACCTCGCACTCCCAAGTTTAACGTCGATTTATCCTTCCTCTTGAGAATATGATTTTCTTTGGTAAATTAATAGAGATACACAGCTTAGTGTCAGAGAAGTCTTATATTTTAAGTTCCGCTCTGCTGATGAAAACGGAGGGGCTTCAGAATGGTTCAAATGGCTCTAAGCACTATGTGACTTAACATCTGAGGTCATCAGTCCGCTAGACTTAGAACTACTTAAAACTAACTAACCGAAGTACATCACACACGTCCATTCCCGAGGCAGGATTCGAACCTGCGACCGTAGCAGCAGCGCGGTTCCGGACTGACGCGCCTAGAACTGCTCGGCCACAGCGGCCAGCAAAACGGACGGGGTGGGGGCTGTTCAAGCCCAGTCGAACATGTGTGGGATCGATGGAAACGAGCTGTTTTTGGACGTCGACAACGAATATGTACTCTGCACTACTTACACGGAATCATCATGGAAGAGTGGGACACTTTGGATTGATGATCTCATCGATGGTACCCTACGACAGGTTCATGCCTGTATCCGAGCAAGGGAACGTTCCACCACGTATTGACGTTGCTCAGGAATGCTGTGAGAAACCTCCATGGGAAACAGAGACTCCGTCGTGACACAAACACTTAAAGAGTGGGATGCCTGAAAAACCGCCAAACTATAAATGACGTTTAAAATTATTACTTCCTCGTCGAGTTATCCTCCATTAGGAATGTGAATTCACTCAACCACTGTGATACGACTTTCAAAATGTTGGAACATAGCATCCAGTCGTTCCTTTCTTTCAGGTTTTATTAAAGCAAATCTAGATTTCGGCAAGTAATTAGCCATTATCAGTGCAATATTTCTGAGTTTTAATGAATGCCCTAGTATTCCAATCCCCTGTTGTTCAGGCTTCTGCCACAGTTCATTGAAACCTTGTATGAACTATGACAGATGTCCGAACAACAGGGAACTGACATACTAGGGCAAGCATTAAAACTCTGAAATGCTGAACTGATAATGGCTAGTTACAAGCCAAAATCTAGATTTGCTTTAATAAACCCTGAGAGGAAAGGGCGACCGGTTCCTATGCTCCATCACTTTGAAAGTTATTACTTCTTTCCTGCTGACTCTGTTCGCAACATATTTCGTAGACATATGCCGCTGAATGTACAGCGTGACAATTATTGAACTACGTTGTATATGAAATAAAATCGTTATAACTTCTGAACGGCTTGCGTTAGGACAAGGGCACTGCTCGGTTGGCCGCGGGGCATGATGGGAATTAGTATGCACTGTATGGTTTTGTTTAGCGACGAGTCCCACTTTCATTTGGATGAGTTCGTCAATAAGCAAAATTGGTGTATTTGAGAGACGGAGAATCCGCATTTCGCGACCGAGAAGTCTATTCACCCTCAACAGGTGACTGTGTGGTGTACAATGTCCACTCACGGATTAATCGGTGAGATATTCCTTGATGGCACGGTGATTTCCGAACGATACGTGAAGGATTTGGAAAATGATTTCATCCACAATATCCAAAGTCACCCTGATTTCGACAAGATGTGGTTCACGCAAGCCGGAGCTCGACTCCATTGAAGCGTGAGTGATGTCCTGGAAGAGCACTTTGGGGTCCGTATTCTCGCTCTGGGGTAACCATAGACCACTGGCATGGGAGTCGATTGTGCGCCATATTCTCCGGATCTGAACGCATGCATCTCGTTTTTGTGGGGCTATATTAAACACAAGATGTACAGCAATAACCGCAAAACCATCGTTCAGCTGAAAACGGCCATTCAAGAACTCGACACCATCGATGTTCCGACACTTCAGCGGGTCATGCAGAATTTCGCTATTCGTTTGCGCTACATAGTCACCAATGATGGCAGGCATATCGGACATGTCATCACCTAAATCCGAATATCTGTAGTGACGTTTACATGTTGAAAGAAGTGTGTGTACTCCGTAGTTTGTAACTAATTTACGTTTTTTTTCATATACTTCAGTAACTGTCACCCTTTATCTACAAAATTATATCGTGACACGACACATAGTTCTGGAGATATGGTGTCATAAATATTGAGCTGCGTAAAAACAAAACTGTAGGGCGGTATCCTCTACAGGTACCGGGAAAATGTGTGTACAAGTATGTGTGAAATACACTCCTGGAAATGGAAAAAAGAACACATTGACACCGGTGTGTCAGACCCACCATACTTGCTCCGGACACTGCGAGAGGGCTGTACAAGCAATGATCACACGCACGGCACAGCGGACACACCAGGAACCGCGGTGTTGGCCGTCGAATGGCGCTAGCTGCGCAGCATTTGTGCACCGCCGCCGTCAGTGTCAGCCAGTTTGCCGTGGCATACGGAGCTCCAACGCAGTCTTTAACACTGGTAGCATGCCGCGACAGCGTGGACGTGAACCGTATGTGCAGTTGACGGACTTTGAGCGAGGGCGTATAGTGGGCATGCGGGAGGCCGGGTGGACGTACCGCCGAATTGCTCAACACGTGGGGCGTGAGGTCTCCACAGTACATCGATGTTGTCGCCAGTGGTCGGCGGAAGGTGCACGTGCCCGTCGACCTGGGACCGGACCGCAGCGACGCACGGATGCACGCCAAGACCGTAGGATCCTACGCAGTGCCGTAGGGGACCGCACCGCCACTTCCCAGCAAATTAGGGACACTGTTGCTCCTGGGGTATCGGCGAGGACCATTCGCAACCGTCTCCATGAAGCTGGGCTACGGTCCCGCACACCGTTAGGCCGTCTTCCGCTCACGCCCCAACATCATGCAGCCCGCCTCCAGTGGTGTCGCGACAGGCGTGAATGGAGGGACGAATGGAGACGTGTCGTCTTCAGTGATGAGAGTCGCTTCTGCCTTGGTGCCAATGATGGTCGTTTGCGTGTTTGGCGCCGTGCAGGTGAGCGCCACAATCAGGACTGCATACGACCGAGGCACACAGGGCCAACACCTGGCATCATGGTGTGGGGAGCGATCTCCTACACTGGCCGTACACCACTGGTGATCGTCGAGGGGACACTGAATAGTGCACGGTACATCCAAACCGTCATCGAACCCATCGTTCTACCATTCCTAGACCGGCAAGGGAACCTGCTGTTCCAACAGGACAATGCACGTCCGCATGTATCCCGTGCCACCCAACGTGCTCTAGAAGGTGTAAGTCAACTACCCTGGCCAGCAAGATCTCCTGATCTGTCCCCCATTGAGCATGTTTGGGACTGGATGAAGCGTCGTCTCACGCGGTCTGCACGTCCAGCACGAACGCTGGTCCAACTGAGGCGCCAGGTGGAAATGGCATTGCAAGCCGTTCCACAGGACTACATCCAGCATCTCTACGATCGTCTCCATGGGAGAATAGCAGCCAGCATTGCTGCGAAAGGTGGATATACACTGTACTAGTGCCGACATTGTGCAAGCTCTGTTGCCTGTGTCTATGTGCCTGTGGTTCTGTCAGTGTGATCATGTGATGTATCTGACCCCAGGAATGTGTCAATAAAGTTTCCCCTTCCTGGGACAATGAATTCACGGTGTTCTTATTTCCATTTCCAGGAGTGTATGTTAAATGTACGAGAAATGGATGTTACAACTGCGCACGCTGGCAAAACCGCTGTTAAAAAGCTTCTCCTTAACCCCTGGATCGATTTCGGTTGAATTTGGTACACTCCTTACATACTACCTGAAGGAAAACCGTGGCGTTAAGAATCTGCAGTCTTCATTGGCGTAGGATTGATAACGTGGGGAGAGAAGTGGTAGGGGGAGACGTACAGAGATAGGGTGGGAGGAGGAGATGGATGGAGGGGAGATGAGGAGATGGGTAGAGAAAGCAAAGAGGAAGAGGTGAACTGAGAGATGGGTGAAGAAGAGGTGGACAGAGAGAGGAGAAGGAGGAAGTGGACAGGAAAAGGGATAAGGAGGAACAGAGAGGAGGGGAGGGACAGAGATGGAGAGAGAGAAGGGAGGAGCGGAAGGAGTGGGAGAAAGAGATGAGGTGGGGAGCGGATGAGATGCAGAAAGATGGATTGGAGGAATAGATGGATATAGATGGGGAGGAGGAGATGGATAAAGAGGGGAGGAGGAGTGGAGGGCAGGATAATAAAGAGAGGGGGTGAGGAGGTGGTAGAGGAAGAGGAGGAGGAAGAGATGGACTTAGGAGGGGCTGATGGACAGAGGGGGGAGAAGCAATTGGACAGAGAGCACAGGAGGAGGTGATGGACAGAGAACGAAGGGTGAAGGAGATGGGAATAGGGTGAAGGAGCAGATGGGGAGGGAAGCAGGAAATGGATATAGAGGGCAAGGAGGAGATGGACAGAAAAAAGGAAAAGGAGGAGATGGACTGACAGATTGGAGTAAATACATTTGTCTGGTGCTCAGCTAGTTTTGAAATAAAGGAGTGATGTAAAAGGTTGATGCATGTGTCATTATAAGAACGTTTTTTCCAGTTTTCTCCAATATTACCTCTGATAGGATATGTGACACTTCTTTTTAAACATGTTGTATATTGAATATCATTCGAGTTTATTCGCTCGTAGATCGTAAGTCGTGGCAATGGGCCAGACTGCATTCGTTATGATAGATGATGCATCCCAACAGTATGTGAAGCAGGGCTTCACATACCTGTGTGTCACGTCACCACTGATAGTTGTGTAAACATTTTTGACGGTCGCTTGATTATCTAAAAAAAAACGAGTTTTCGTAATTTTTTTTATTTTGGGCTTTGGTTTCGACAATGTCCTGTGACAAATCACAACTTGAGTTTTCGAGAAGAAACTTGAACCTTGCTTGGCTTTGTGTTGAGGCAGAACTTCCGATACTGTCAGTGTCTTACTAGAGTCCCGAAAACGGGAAGCGGTGAACTGTCTAGAAATTTAGTGAGGATATACAAAGGCAGTGACAGTTTACTACCACCTATTTGTATGAATCACCATTTTCAACAGTGGTGACCAGTAAGTCAAAATCTCACAAAAGTCTTCCGAAAACCGGAAATGCCATGAGAACGGCAGTGATCGATATTAACCACGATTCGAGCTGTTGTGTCAGAATAAGCCGGCACATCCATCGCATTAAATTTAAATTAATCTTCTTCGAGCCTTCAGTAAAAACTTCCTTTGTTATATTTAAATTGTACGTGATAAATTAATTAGTAGTGTGTGTTTTAAATTACACACCAACTCCTTTTTGTTCCTTCCCACAGCAGGTGTTTTAATGTACAATTTCAATTAAAGTTCTTTAACGATATATGTACTGCATCTAATTCTCAATAATTAATATATTGCTACTGGATAATCCGTTCAGCTGTTTTGCTGATGATATTTAATTAGCATAATCGATTTTGAAATTATACATTCCATCTTCAGCCGTACTTGCGTCAGTCTAATTTAACCGAAACTCTGATGTACACAACAAATGGCACGTTTGACGCTTACAGCAGTACTATTGATTTTAGATGTGGTTATTTTTTGAATTATTTTATATTCATCACTGTTTTACTTGAACTGAACTGCCACAAGTAAGCCTGACGTGGAAGGGAATGATTTAGAAATAGATCATCTGAACTAACCATTATCAATAAAATAACTGAATGAATTATCCAGTAACAGTTCAACATCCAACGATTTCGTAAATGAAGGTGAATAACATCGATGTATCTGGAAAGGCTCTTACGGTAGTGTTCGTACAAAAAATACCCGTAGAAACGAGGATACAGAGGACGATCGGAAAGTTTACGTTCGAGGACGTTGTTGCAGCATATATGCAACCCAGCGCGACTCCGATGCGGGTATATAAGCACCGACATTTAGACCAAGGGCTAGTGTGGCGTTCCAACGGAAACTTTTTGATCGCTTCTGATATATCTTCTTTTCAGTTGCTGTAAATGCTAATTACATTTATGTAATTGAATACGGACCTCAAAGAAATATATGGGAAGGGTATCCGAAGAAAATGTACTGTCCAAACACCAACCTCACATATTTTACTGAAGGCGTGGTCTAGCTGCGGGCGTTTCCCCGTGTATCTTTGAAGCACTGTACCATCGTTGTTCGATGGCGTTTCTGGTCATTGGTGGCTATCGGTTCAATCCTTAAGACACTCACTACAAATCAGTTTGTCGGTGTCGTTTCGTTACATCCTGCAGATGGTCTAGCACGCTCTTGCAGGACTCTTAAAAAACCCAGGTCGATGACGTGTTCCTTCTCTTCCGGGAGGCGTTCGACACTGTTCCACAGTGTCACATAACGCACAAAATACTTATGTAAGGAATTCTTGAGTTCCTTATAAGTAGAACTCAGAATGTCATTCTTAACGGAGAGAAATCTCCAAACGTAAAAAGCAATATCCGGCGTACTCCAACAGTGCAGTACCTGACAAAAATAGTGAAGCACGCAGAAGACATGGTCGAATGCCTATGTAACTTCGCACACGTACACACCATCGACGAGTATGTAAAGTTGCAATTCTCTGTGACTGGGAGAACGGCCACCCGAGTGCGTCAATGTTGCTTGTGTTTGGTATTGTCACTAGGCCTGGCAGAGTATATATGGGGCGTGAACAGTGTCAGATGTTGAGCGATCACTGTGAAAGTCATGGAGACGCAGCATACTCGTTTGAGACAGCGCTATCAGCAACTGACAGAGTTTCAAAGGGGCCCCGTAGTTGGTCTCCATTTGGATTGGTTGTCGAATTGTGCTGTTTCCAGATTTGTGGCGCATTCGTATGTGGTAGGATCTTATGGGACCAAACTGCTGAGGTCATCGGTCCCTAAGCTTAAACACTACTTAATCTAACTTAAACTAACTTACGCTAAGTACGGCACACACACCCACGCCCGAGGGAGGACTCGAACCTCCGACCGGGGGGAGCCGCGAGAACCGTGACAAGGCCCCCCCCAGACCGCGCAGATACCCCGCGCGACCATTCGTATGCGACAGAGACTCAACACTGGCTTGCGTGGGAACGTTGGTACAGGCATGCTCTTTGTAAAAGTTCTGGTCGACCACATCCGACCACCACAAGGGAGAATTACCATATAACTCCCCAAGCACTTGTAACTCTTTCACATCAGCGCCTGCCGTCCGGGAAGATATTATGGACTTCATGCAATTTTCTGTGGCGTAGTAACAGCCAGACTAGCGAATTACCATCCCATGCGTAGGATGCCGTTAACACCACAACACAAACAGCTGCGTTGAGAGTTGTGCTTTAACAGGGCAGCATGGATGACCAATGAACTGCGTCACATTGTGTTCATTGATGAGTTGTGGTTTTTCATTACCTCGGATGTTCATCGTTGACGAGTACGGCGGCGAACTAGGAGGAGGTCCCGTTCTTCCAATGTTTTGGAGTGGCGCAACAATGTTACTCCTGGCGTTATGTGCAAGGACCCATTGGGTATGAGTTCAGGCCACGGCTGATAGCGATTGAGGGCTCTCGGCACAATGGTACATCAGGGACATCCAGCAGCCTCATGTTTTACCTCTCATGAAACAGTACTGTGATGCAATTTTTCAACAGGACAATGTTCAGTCACAACACGACAGGCGTCTCTATGAATTATCTGTGTGATGTTGAGGTACTCCCGTGTCTGTCAAGACCACCAGATCTGTCCCCGATAGAACATGTGTGTGATCAGCTCGATTGTCATCTTCGTCCAAGTGCCAGTATCCGTTGAACTGTGTTTGTGATGTTGAGGTACTCGCTTGGCTTTCAAGACCGCCAAATTTGTTCCTGACGGAATATGTGTGGAACCCGTTCGGTTGTCATCTTCGTTCCATAGCCAGTATCTAGAATATCAAAGACCATTTACAAAAGTTGTGCGTCAGACTGCCTCAAGAGAGGATGCAACTGCTTTGCGACTCCCTCTCAACCCGAATCAGTGCATACTTCCAGGCCAAAGTGACAAGTGGGCTCATAATGCTTAGCTCTGTTATAATCAATGAAAGTAATATCACATAGCCTCTCAATCAATTAACTTCCAGCTCGTTTCCTCCTCTCCTTCGCGGTGTTTCCATTTTTGTCAGACAATGTGTGTAATTCGAGTGGATAAGGTCGGAAACTCCACACTAATTGCGGATTTTGCTGCTATATTCGGAGAAATCGAAACGCTGGAAAATTTTGATGATACAGCGGAACACCCGCACAGGATTGACGCTTGGTGCAGACATTTGACAGCTGACTCTCAGACGTATCGTGTTGCGTATACAAAGACAGAAGGACCCATTATCAGTCTGCGTACGACAGTACATTGAAACAGTATGTTCCAAAAATCCTCGAGCGAAAGTGAGATTTTGCATGGGTCATATCTCGGTTTCAGTTGATCAGAGATGAGGGGTCTAGTGTTTCGGATAGCTCTTGCCCTAGTGCCCATTTGTATACCTTATGGGAAAAATGGTCATGGTGCAGCTATCTTACAGTGCAGGGTAAAAATTTAAACATTAGACACTGAAAGTTTACCGTCTTACCTCCTTGCCTGGGGACGCCAGATGAAAGTTGATGTCGTCAAGCCCTGAATCAAAATTGCGCAACGGATAACTGGGGAGAGGAGCTTGAGAGCGCTACCTAGAGAGCGTGTCCTTTCTGTACGATACTAGGCAAGGGGCTGGAGGGCTCACACACTGCTGTGTAGGTCCCTGCATTCTATAACTTTTCTTTTAAATAAATTCCTTTAACTTGACTTCTTTGTGATTTTTAAGGTATGTTAAAGATTGATGACAGGTGTTTCCTAGTTATTTTAAACATTATCACTCGATTTTACATCGATGGCAGCAATTGTTTCAGTTTACAGATATTAAAATTTTACAACTTGTAGCTCAGGTATATTGTATACTAATCTGCACGCACATTTATACGGGTAAGACGGAATTGCGTTGGCCAAATGTATACCTCCAAAGTCTCCCAATATTTTACATAGGACATTCACTATGTGAGGAGGATAACGGGCAGACTGGGGACCAGATACTTTAACACAGGAGGTCAAATTTCCGGAATTAAACGAGCACATTCATTACCTTACACAATCCGAAGCTGAAAATAAAAGAATTAGTACAAATATTCAAATACCTCTCTTCCATGCGTGAACATTGAGACAGACGCACTGGGGGCACGTCTACTCACTTACCCGTCTTCTGTAACACCCCCAGAATATGGCGGGCACCCGGAGGTCTTCCTGGGCCCATGTGGAGGGGGTGGTCGAACCACTTGGCCGTGACCAACCTCTCCACCCCAAATCTTGTGACACTGGAAAGTCTTTGACTTTTATCTGCCTGTGCTGTCTCTCTGATCCCCTAGCCAGCAGTAAGGTTGGCACTACTATAATACAGAACTACTTCCCAACAAAGATTTGGCCACGCTTTACGGAAAGGTGTGAGGAGGATTAGGAAAGTTCATGTTCAGATTCACATCCACATACAAGAAAAGCATAATACACGACACATATAAATACGTATTATGAAGCCTGACAGATTTCTTTCCACCCGTCCACATGGGTTCTGTTGCACCCGCGACCGGCCGTGTCGTGTAATAAAATTGGCTGCGGAGCCGCCTCTGTTTCTATTTCCCGGTATGAGCGAGCAGCGAAATCTGCTGCTTATAGAGCGGAAACTACTGTACCGTTTCAACACTTCCTCCAGCCCAGGCAAATTTAGCAAATCGGTTGGTTCTTTTGCATTCGGTGTGGCCTAGGGTGGGCCTTAGGAGGTGGTGGTTCCTGAGAAAACGCCGAAAAACCATGATTTTCGGGCACGAAAAATATCAGTTGTAGGGACGGGCACTTCTGTAATTTCTATTCACGGCAGACCGTCAAAATTTTTACCATATGTTCTGAAGACGATATTCTCTCGGAACTACGAAACTCATTCCAATATATTTATCTGCTGCCGAGATTTAGAGTTTCAAAGTTACCGGCACTTATGCAGAAAAACGCAAAAACCGGGTTTTAGTTGTTTTTGCACTGTGTGCCTGAATAATCTAAATAACTAACCATAGCATATGGCTCAAATATGAACTGTACATTCTTTAGATATTTATCTAGAAACGCCATATTCCTGTTTTCCAAACTCTGTGTCCATTATCAAGATACATCCGAAAAAGTATGATTTTTGGGTACTTCTATGATTTCTTTGAACACTCACCAGAGAAGTATTGTGAGATGAAATAGAGAACATCGAAAGAGCAGAACGCTTCGTTACAGGTTCGTTCATTAAGATTGGAATCGTCAAGCCCAACGCCAGTGGCAGATACTTCAAGACAGACGTTGTGTATCACGATTCCATTTACTGTTAACATTCCGAGAGCGTACGTGCCTCGAAGACACAAGCAATATATCGCTTCCTCCTGCGTATATTTCGCGAAAAGACCAAGAACGTAAAATTAGGGAGATTCGAGGTTTCGAGCACAGCCGGAGGCTTCCCAGGAATCGTTCTTCTGTGTGTATGTATCTGTGCGGAAGAACGGGTGTGACAGGGGAGGGGAGTGACAGTGCCACGTAAAGTATCCAGTGCCCCACATCATATGGAGGCGTGCGGAGTTAAGATGTAGGTGTGCTAGTGTGCAGATGAGTGGAAAAACAAACTCGTATTGTTCGAATACAGCACTAGAAGCGTCCTGCTTGACACGTCACGTCATTTAAATATGTAGGGGTAACGATGCAAAGCGCTATGAAGTGGAACCAGCATGCCAAGACTGTAGTAGCGAAGGCGAATGGTCGACTTCGGTTTTCTGGGAGAACTTTAGGAACGTGTGTTAGTGAGAGAATCTACAACAAGGAAACTTCAATCTTTATCATTTACAACCCAGAGTGTTTCTTGTGACACAGTGTTCTTGACGTATCTTCTCTTTTGAAATGGTAGACTGATACACGTGCGTATAATATATGCTGTGTTACCTTCAGGAGGATGGTGAGCTCCGTTTGGGTGGGTCAATCTCTTACTGAGGTTAATTCGTAGGTAACTGATTACATGAATTAGAGATCTACAATCATTCTTTTGAATTATAACCTACTGTTTCCACTTGGTTTTCGGTACCAGCTATGAACATAAAATATTAACACTGGAGCTACCCATTCTTAAGTCCTGCTCAAACGTTTGGAATGCGCACCAGGGCAGACTGATTGAAGACATCGAAGCAATTCGGAGGCGGGCTGCTATATCTGTTACCGGTAGGTTCGAACAACACGCAAGTATTGTGGTGACGCTTCCCTGGAGGGAAGGTGACATTGTTTTCAAGGCACACCATTGAGAAAATTTAGAGAATCGGCATCTGAAGCTAACCGGTTCTAATACCTCTAGCGTACATTTCGCGTAAGGACTGCGAAGATAAGAGAAATTAGGGCTCAAACGGAGGCACACAGATGTCGTTTCCCCGTCGTTCAGTTCGCGAGTGGAAAAGGAAAGGAAATGACTATTAGCGGTACTGGGTACCCTCCACTATGGACCGTATTGTGGCTTGCAGAGTATGTATGTGGATGTAAATGTTGATGTATCACGAGGGGAACGTCAAAGGCCTTGCCTCGTCGAATACACCGGTCCTCGTCATATCACGGAAGTAAAGAAACGTCGGCCGTGACCAGTAATTGGATGGGTAAGTGCCTGGGTACTCGAAATGTTTTGGGCTGCTTTCTTTTTGCTTTTGCTGCAAAGCGGAGCGCGGGTGGTGGCTTAAAGTTCCTGAACCACCAATCTTTGCGCCAATGTAATGTAAGAAATTACAAACCATGGAGTGAAGACATTTGACACTCACCAGCTGCTACATAATCGCGAATATGATCAGTGGTCCAATACTGTCAAATGTTTTTTTTATGTTGAATGTATTTATATGTTTTGACGATGCCAGCTCTGTCACGTTGGGACATGTTGTAGAACAGGTACGTTTTACCTTATTTCATCGGTACATTTCCCAGTTTGTATGGCAGTATGCAATGATATGAAGTGCTGTATTGTGTTCAAAAATAGACTGTCCATTAGGCGTATATAATTTTTATATTGTAGATCTGAAGATGGTCATTACTGACTGAAACTGATCAATGTCAAAGGAATTTTTATTGTGATCAACGATTGGAAGAAAAAACATTTGACGTGTGACACTGCTGATGGAGATCCGTCCCTCGGATGAGGACGTTAAGCTCGGCTATCCCGTTGGTGCTATTCGAGACTAGTAGACTATGTGCCAGCATTGAGTTTCACCCTCTTCCTTCTCTTATCAGCCGGCCGGGGTGGCCGAGCGGTTCTAGGCGCTACAGTCTGGAACCGCGCGACCGCTACGGTCGCAGGTTCGAATCCTGCATCGGGCATGGATGTGTGTGATGTCCTTAGGTTAGTTAGGTTTAAGTAGTTCTGATGACCTCAGAAGTTAAGTCCCATAGTGCTCAGAGCCATTTGAACCATTTTTTTCTCTTATCATCATCATGCAATAAAGTTACCACTATACTGCATGTACCAATTACAGTAGCCTACAGATATAGGATACACTTGAAACACCCAACTCTCACACTTCGTAAACGATAGGAGCGATTGTGTACGAATGAAATACAACCGTTTACAGTTAGGATGTTGAACATCCCCTTCGTAGCCTCCCAACAATGGCATAAGATATTACATTTTTAGAAGGAGAATAGAAGTTGTGTAAGGAATCGCATGCAGGGGAATCGTGCATAGGGTAGTGTGACGCAGTGCGCGTTGTGACGTGGCTGGCTGTCTACTTACCTTGCGACCTGGGCTCGGAGCGCGGCGACGCGGCGAACCTGTGGGCACATCCGCACGCCCGCACCAGAGGCGCGCAGGCGCCCTCGCCGGGCATCGATTCCCCGCGCCTGCGCAGTGGACGCGTCGTAAGGCACCCGCACTCGACACTCCGACGCCGGACGCGTGGGAGACTGAACACGCTATACAGCCCCTGCTGCTGCGCCGCGACTACACACACCACAAAAGCTCTGTTCCCCGCGTTAGTTGCTCTCCGACTCCGCCCAGCTGGCCACTGTACCGACGCTCTTTTTTTTCTTTTAGTTCCGCTACATCCGCTCCACTTGTTACGGAAACTACGGGCAGCAGCAGCCACTGCACGCCAGCAGCGTCCGCGTGTTACTGGCCGGTTTTATGGCGACACGGTTGCGTGCCGAGTCCGAAATAACGAAGACTACATTTACAGCCGCACCCTGGAATCCGATGTTACAAGCTCTGTGAGGAGTACCTTTCTAAAATAACATTTCGGACATTACTTAACTGTATAGGTTTCTGCGGCTGGTGCTACGATGGTTAAAATTCTACTGGATGTTGAACCGCGCCATTGCATGTTGCTGTTATTGTTGTTGTTGTTGTTGTGGTCTTCACTCCAAAGACTGGTTTCATGCTATCTCCTTGCTACTCTATCCTGTGCAAGCCTCTTCCTTTCCGAATACCTACTGCAGCCTACATCCTTCTGAATCTGCTTAGTGTATTCATCTGTTGGTGTCCCTCTACACTTTTTACTTTCCACGCTTTCCTCCAATACTAAATTCGTGATACCTTGATGTCTCAGAGCATGTCCTACCAATCGATCCCTTCTTGTAGTTAAGTTGTCCCACAAATTCAACTTCTTCCCAATTCTATTCAAAACCTCCCCATTAGTTACATAATCTACCCATCAAATCTTCAGCATTCTTCTGTAACACCACATTTCAAAAGCATTTATACTCTTCTTGTCTAAACTGTTTATCATACAAATTTCACTTCCATACATGGCTACACTCCATACAAATACTTTCAAAGAAAACTTCTTGACTCTTAAATCTATACTCGATGTTAACAAATTTCTAGCCGGCCATTGTGGCCGAGTGGTTCTACGCGCTTCAGTCTGGAACCGCGCGACCGCTACGGTCACAGGTTCAAATCCTGCCTCGGGTATGGACGTGTGTGATGTTCTTAGGTCAGTTAGGTTGAGGTAGTTCTAAGTTCTAGGGGACTGATGTCCTCAGATGTTAAGTCCAAGAGTGCTCAGTGCTATTTGAACCATTTTGAACAAATTTCTCTTCCTCAGAAACCGCCAGCCTACATCCTCTCTACTTCGACCATCATATGTTATTTTATAACCTCTCTACTTCGACCATCGTGTTGGTGTTGTGGTCTTCAGTCCTGAGACTGGTTTGATGCAGCTCTCCATGCTACTCTATCCTGTGCAAGCTTCTACATCTCCCAGTACCTACTGCAACTTACATCCTTTTGAATCTGCTTAGTGTATTCATCCCTTGGTCTCTCTCTACGATTTTTACCCTCCACGCTCCCTCCAATACTAAATTGGTGATCCCTTAATGCCTTAGAACATGTCCTACCAACCGATCCTTCTTCTAGTCAAGTTGTGCCACAAACTCCTCTTCTACCCAATTCTGTTCAATACCTGCTCATTAGTTATGTGATCTACCCATCTAATCTTCAGCATTCTTCTGTAGCACCACATTTCGAAAGCTTCTATTCTCTTCTTGTCCAAACTATTTATCGTCCATGTTTCACTTCCATACATGGCTACACTCCATACAAATACTTTCAGAAACGACTTCCTGACACTTAAATCTATACTCGATGTTAACAAATTTCTCTGCTTCAGAAACACTTTCCTTGCCATTGCCAGTCTACATTTTATGTCCTCTCTACTTCGACCATCGTCAGTTATTTCGCTCCCCAAATAGCAAAACTCCTTTACTACTTTAAGTGTCTCATTTCCTAATCTAATTCTCTCAGCATCACCTAATTTAATTCGATTACATTCCATTATCCTCGTTTTGCTTTTGTTCATGTTCATCTTGTACCCTCCTTTCAAGACATTGTCTATTTCGTTCAATTGCTCTTCCAAGTCCTTTGCTGTCTCTGACAGGATAACTATGTCATCGGCAAATCTCAAGGTTTTTATTTCTTCCCCTGGAATTTAATTCCCAATCCAAATTTTTCTTTTGTTTCGTTTACTGTTTCCTCAATATAGAGACTGAATAACATCGAGGAGAGGCTACAACCCTGTCTCACTCCCTTCTCAACCATCGTTTCCCTTTCGTGCCGCTCGACTCTTCTAACTGCCATCCGGTTTCTGTACAAACTGTAAATAGCTTTTCGCTCCATGTATTTTATCCCTGCCACTTTCAGAATTCGAAAGAGAGTATTCCGGTCAACATTGTCAAAAGCTTTCCCTGAGTCTACAAATGCTATAAACGTGTTTGTCTTTCCTGAACCTATCTTCTAAGATAAGTTGTAGGGACAATATTGCCTCGTCTGTAAAGAATTCGTATTAGAATTATGCAGCTGTGGCTTATCAATCTGATACACTCCTGGAAATGGAAAAAAGAACACATTGACACCGGTGTGTCAGACCCACCATACTTGCTCCGGACACTGCGAGAGGGCAGTACAAGCACTGATCACACGTACGGCACAGCGGACACATCAGGAACCGCGGTGTTGGCCGTCGAATGGCGCTAGCTGCGCAGCATTTGTGCACCGCCGCCGTCAGTGTCAGCCAGTTTGCCGTGGCATACGGAGCTCCATCGCAGTCTTTAACACTGGTAGCATGCCGCGACAGCGTGGACGTGAACCGTATGTGCAGTTGACGGACTTTGAGCGAGGGCGTATAGTGGGCATGCGGGAGGCCGGGTGGACGTACGCCGAATTGCTCAACACGTGGGGCGTGAGGTCTCCACAGTACATCGATGTTGTCGCCAGTGGTCGGCGGAAGGTGCACGTGCCCGTCGACCTGGGACCGGACCGCAGCGACGCACGGATGCACGCCAAGACCGTAGGATCCTACGCAGTGCCGTAGGGGACCGCACCGCCACTTCCCAGTAAATTAGGGACACTGTTGCTCCTGGGGTATCGGCGAGGACCATTCGCAACCGTCTCCATGAAGCTGGGCTACGGTCCCGCACACCGTTAGGCCGTCTTCCGCTCACGCCCCAACATCGTGCAGCCCGCCTCCAGTGGTGTCGCGACAGGCGTGAATGGAGAGACGAATGGAGACGTGTCGTCTTCAGCGATGAGAGTCGCTTCTGCCTTGGTGCCAATGATGGTCGTATGCGTGTTTGGCGCCGTGCAGGTGAGCGCCACAATCAGGACTGCATACGACCGAGGCACACAGGGCCAACACCCGGCATCATGGTGTGGGGAGCGATCTCCTACACTGGCCGTACACCACTGGTGATCGTCGAGGGGACACTGAATAGTGCACGGTACATCCAAACCGTCATCGAACCCATCGTTCTACCATTCCTAGACCGGCAAGGGAACTTGCTGTTCCAACAGGACAATGCACGTCCGCATGTATCCCGTGCCACCCAACGTGCTCTAGAAGGTGTAAGTCAATTACCCTGGCCAGCAAGATCTCCGGATCTGTCCCCCATTGAGCATGTTTGGGACTGGATGAAGCGTCGTCTCACGCGGTCTGCACGTCCAGCACGAACACTGGTCCAACTGAGGCGCCAGGTGGAAATGGCATGGCAAGCCGTTCCACAGGACTACATCCAGCATCTCTACGATCGTCTCCATGGGAGAACAGCAGCCTGCATTGCTGCGAAAGGTGGATATACACTGTACTAGTGCCGACATTGTGCATGCTCTGTTGCCTGTGTCTATGTGCCTGTGGTTCTGTCAGTGTGATCATGTGATGTATCTGACCCCAGGAATGTGTCAATAAAGTTTCCCCTTCCTGGGACAATGAATTCACGGTGTTCTTATTTCAATTTCCAGGAGTGTAGTTCGGTTATTTTCACTAGTGTCATCACGTGCTTTCTTTGGAATTGGAATGATTATGTTATTCTTGAAGTCTAAGGCTATTTTGTCTGTCGCATACATCTTGCTCACCAGATGCCAGAGTTTTCTCATGGCTGGCTCTCTCAAGGCTGTCAGTAGTTCTAACGGAATGTTTCGACTTGGGTCTGTCGAAATTCTCATGCAGTATTACATCTCCCATCCCTTCTTCATCTATGTCTTCTTACATTTCCATAATATTCCCCTCAAGTACATCGCCATTGTATAGACCCTCTATATACTCCTTCCATCTTTCTGCTTTCCATTCTTTGCTTAGGAGCTCTTGATATTCATGCAGGTGGTTCTCTTTTCTCCAAAAGTCTCTTTAAATTTCCTGTAGGCATCATCTGTCTTACCACTAGTGGTACAAGCTTCTAGATCCCTAAATTTGTTCTCTAGCCATTCCTGTTTAGCAACTTTGCACTTCCAGTCGAACTCATTTTTGAGACGTTTGTATTCCTTTCCCCCTGCTTCATTTACTGCATTTTTATATTTTCTACTTTCATCAATTACATTCAATATCTCTTGGGTTACCCAAGCATTTCTACTAGCTCTCATATTTTTAACCTACTTCATCCTCTGCTGCCTTCACTATTTCATTTCACAAAGCTACTCATTCTTCTTCTGCTGTTTTCCTTTCCCTTGTTCTTGTCAATCATTCCCTTATGATCGCTCTGAAACTCTCTACAACTTCTGGTTCTTTCAGTTTATCCAGGCCTCATCTTCTTAAATTCCTGCCTTTTTGCAGTTTCTTCACTTTTAATCTCCAGTTCATAACCAACTTCAAATCTACATCCTATATAGCGGTAAGACAGAGATGTAGAAACCAGGTTTTAAATTGTAAGACATTTCCAGGGGCAGATGTGGACTCTGACCAATTGGTCTGCCCCTGGAAATGTCTTACAATTTAAAACCTGGTTTCTACATCTCTGCCTTACCGCTATATAGAGTGTAGATTTGAAGTTGACAAACCACAATAACTCAAAAAATAAGCTTCATTCGAAAAAATGTGTAGAATCCAAAGTTGATTAATTTCGAGGGGGACATCTGCTGGTGCTAAAATTAGCCCGCCACCCCAGCCCTCTTGGGATGCGGCGGGAGACAACTTTAAAATTTCAAGTGAAAACCCTAATTTTTTATTGCATTATCAGATTCTACATAAAAAACTACGTACATTTTGTCTGAAACATTTGTTTTAATTCTTGGTAGTTGGCGCTGTAATTCAAGAAAATTCATGTTCTAATTTTTGCGTGGAAAATGGTTACGGAGTCAGTATTTTAGTTAATGAGTTCACTCGTTAGTAAGCAGGATGTTTGGTTAGTTAGTTAGCTAGTTAGATGATCTGTTTGATTATTAAAAGTTGTGTGGCCTCATGACCACGGAACAAACAAAACTTATCCCAATCTGCGGAACAAATTAATATTTGGGTCAACATTTGTAAAACTCTAATTCCTCTCTGTCAAACTCCACCCTATGGGGGGAGAGAGAGGTTTAGTTTTAGCGAATCAAAATTTACCAAGTATATAAGTATTTTTTACTTTTCCGTAACCATTTTCCACGCAAAAATGTGTACGTGTATTTTCTCGAATTACAGCGCCGTCTACCAAGAATCAAAACAAATGTTTAAGACAAAATGTACCTAGTTTTTTATGTAGAATCTGATACTGCAATAAAAAATCAGGGTTCACATTTGAAATTTTAAAGTTGCCTCTCGCCCCACCCCCATGGGGCTGGGGTGGCGGACTAATTTAGCACCAGCAGATGTCCCCATCGAAAATAATCAACTTTGGGTTCTACACAATTTTTCGTGTGAAGCTTATTTTTCGAGTTATTCTGGCTTGTCAACTTAAAATTTACACCCTGTATAAGCAATCTGAAACCTTCCGTTGTCTCCAGGTCTCTTTGACGTGTACAACGTTCTTTCATGATTCTTAAACGAAATGTTAACTATGATTAAGTTATGCTCTGTACAAAATTCGACCAGGCGTCTTCCTCTTTCATTCCGTAACCCACCCCCTCCCCCCACAAACGTCCATATTCACCTACTACTTTCGCTTCTTTTTCTTTTTCTACTATCGAATTCCAGTCCCTCATGTCTATTAAATTTTCGTCTCCCTTAATTATGTGAATATTTTCTTCTATCTCATCATCTATGGAGCTAGTTTACATATAAACTTGTACTACTGTGGTAGACGTGGTCTTCGTGTCTATCTTGGCTACAATAAGGAGTTCACTATGCTGTTCGTAGTAGCTTACCACTTTCCTATTTTTTTTATTCATTATTAAACCTACTCGTGAGCTACTCCTATCTGGTTTTGTATTTATAACCCTATATTCGCCTGACCAGAAGTCTTATTCCTCCTGCCATCGAACTTCACTAATGCCCACTGTATCTAAATTTAACCTATCCAATTGCCTTTTTAGATTTTTTAAATCTGCCTGCCCGATTAATGAATTTGACACTCCACGCTCTGATCCGTAGAACGCCAGTTTTGTTTCTCCCTATAACGACGTCATCCTGAGTAGCCTCCGCCCAGAGATCCGAATGGGGAACTGTTTTACCTCCAGAATGTTTTACCCAAGAGGTCAATATCTAGACTGTTGCCCCTGCAACTACTGAAAAGGCTGCTGCCCCTCTTCAGGAACCACATGTTTGTCTGGCCTCTCAAGAGATACCCCTCGATTGTGGTTGCACGTGAGGAACGGCTAGCTGTATCGCCGAAGCGCTCAAGCCTCCCCACCAACGGGAAGGTTCATGGTTCATGGGGGGATTGCGCAAAGTACTTTTGTTATAAACTCAAAACTAGCATTTCAATCGTATTACAATCCTCAGGCAAGGCCTTGCCCTGAAGAAAACCATAGTAATACGGTCGATAAGTTGGTTTTAAGTTTATAATTACAGTATTTTATACAATGACGCAGTACAACACCCAGAACAACTTTAATCACCTTTATATCATTACACTTGGAGATATAATATTCGAAGTGGAGAGTAATAGCGCAGAACCTAAAGCTCAGGTGGTCTGCAAACTGCCGAAATTCGTGGAATAGGACTGCATCAGCGATTGCTTATTTATTTGCATTAAAACTGCTGACTAACTGACATTCCTACTTACAAACTATTGCTGTATAACGTGGCGTATACTGAATTTTAAGTTTTAAGTCTTAATTCGTTAATGTTTATTTTCTTCATGTGGGGCTTTACAGCCTTAGATTTGTTAAACGACTTTTTGAAGTTTTCCATCTCTGCAAGTATTCAGTTTATTATATCTTGCATGATTGGCCAACTGTTGAACACCAACAATAAAAGCGAGCTCAGAGTTCTATAACGTGGCATTAGTTATAAAGGTTATTACTGCTTTCTGTTTTTAATTCTGACGCTCGCACTTTATGCGTTCGCTCTGAGATAAGCTATATCGCCGTTTATTAACAGAATAACTGTGCAACATATCGACACCTACTGCGCTTGAAAATCGCCTGTAAGACCGAAATTGACCAGTCATGCTAGATATAATGAATTGAATACTCCTGAAAAACAGCAGAGATGGAAAACCTCAAAAAGTTCTTTTGTTGTTTATTTGCGCAGCAGATTTTTATATCTGTTCACATGATATAATATGAATGCATTGAAATGTGAGTAGGAGAATCTGCGACATGCAAACTTTAATCTTGATCGTTTACATTCCAGAGTCTTTAACTTGAACCAGTGTTTTGATGTATCTTTCGCTACGAAGAAGTATTCTGCTACATGTGCGTATAACACATTAACTTCAAAAGGATGGTGAGCTCCATTTGAGTGGATCAATCATTTATTGATCTTGATTTGGAGGTACCTGATTAAGTGAAGTAGGAGACCTACAGTTATTCCTTTAAGTTCTATCTTAGTTTTTCCACTCTGTTTTACGGCACCATCTGTCAACATACAATATTAACAATGATCACACAACTCTAATAAAATAAAACTTGTTCAGTAATTGTCTTAACTGCCACGCGCATCTTGTGCCATGAGTATTCTTTTAAAATAGTTAATTATCTCAATATTTGTACAACATTCTCATATCATTCGCTGTCGCCCACTCTCACCTCTCTACGCTCTTTGCTTCTTTTTTGGGATGCGTTGTGATGCTTCCCTGTCTCCTCCGGTGGCTTAGCGGCGTTGCGCCACACCCTATGCTTTCCACAGATTGCGCTACGTAGTTTCCCGTGATTACCTTCGAAAAACCTTCCTTTACTTACCGGAGCTTTTTATCATCAAAATGCTGAATAAAAATTGGGTTGAGTTGAGGGTGAATTTAAATATTCGTTTACCTACATCAGAATTTTAATTATTTGTCAGTTGATAAAAATGTGAGGTGACATCGAAGGTTTCTGAAGATATGGTCACCTTACGGCGGAACAGGAGTGTTTACTGGATCAACACTCATAGTCCAAACAACGGTTGTTCTCTCATAGTTCTCTACCAGGGGCAAGCTTTTTTAGGCTCCTGTATGGATGTCAAAGTTGAGAGGCACCCACATGCCTTGCTCATACTGTGGCATCAAGCAGTCAGGCCTGCAAGATGAGTGGTCTGCCAAGCGAGTGGATTCATTCTTATTTATCGAGTAACATGAACTCTTGTACTCACAATTAAGTTACAAATTATCCTCCTGTATGAATAATATGCAACGGAGACGCACATCTGACTATCAGTGATTTACAGAACTCTGACTGTTCACTACGCACTGGCAATACCACATTTTCTTTTTGTCTTTTATTTAACGGCTTTTATCAACACGTGGCCACCGCACTGAACATGAATGGCGCACACGTTATAAATTCGGGACATAATGACAACATACAATTCGAAGGAAAAGTCCACCAATCTTTTTCTTTTCACTATCTTATTTATTCTGATAAATTCTATAACCTAAACACACAAATTCTATAACCTACAACAATAACACATGAGAAATTCCGTCCAGTGGGCATGGCTTTACATTGGTGAATCTCTATATTATGGTCTCGTAATTATTTAACGCTACAGTGCACTTTCTGGATAGGATGGTGGATCTTTTATTATTTCTCACACTTCGACTCTCACAATCATCATCACGAAACTTTCCTCCAGACCGAGCAGTACAAAAGGAACACGCATAACCCACTAATCTTTTGAAACTACCTCGCTACTCTCCCATGCAAACCACACATACCCAAATTACATGACATACACCACACTACAATATGAAATACTACACAGGGAATAGTCACAACATTATCACTTTCAGCTTTCCCGCTTCAATTAACATTTATCCCAGTTTCACACGACACTGCCCCACTTTGTAATTCTACTTTCCTACTATGCACTCTGGAGATATTTGCACGTCTTCCTGTGCAATGCAAGCCAAGTGGCGTTGCTGGATAGACGGCCGACTCACCTTGCTTCTCTCTCAGAGTTTGAATCTAGCGCCACACGGAATCATATCACGCAAAGTAATATTAAAAACATATTCATCACACACGCGAGTCCTCAACTGATACCATGGACGAGTATTTCTCTTTATCCTTTGTCTCATACACAGATTGAGACTCACACAGTACTCACCACGTGGAAGTACTCGTCTCTAATTTCAAGTCCTGCACACGCCATTCCTTAAATATTTCAACTTATGGTACACACGCTATTTCTTAATTATTTCAACTTATTGTACACACGCTAGTAATTCAGCTTAACTTAAGCACACGGAAGTATTTCAACTTATTGCTACACGTGGTTTCATTGTGACCGTTGGTCACTTCCGAAGATTACTACAATCCCATTAATATTACCTGCCTGACATTTAATTCTCCCCACAAAAGTTCCTGCAATAGAGAAATTATTATATCAAACTACTCTTAAATATTCCACATGCATACCATGTCTCCACTCTTTTGTGTTTACGGAGCACAACTAAAACAGGTCTTAACAGCACAAGATCCAGCGGCAGAGTGCCGAAACATGCCCGTTCTTGATGTCCTCTCGCACCTCTGCTGAAGTGGGGGAGCACCTTGCTACCACATTGGTCAGCCACATTTCAGGCGCTCAAAGCTCCGGTATATTTCATCTCTTTGGTTTCACCAAAGGTGGCCAAAGGATCATCTCAAAGATGATCATATATTCACATTTACTATCTGCGGTTAGCAGACGACCATACATTCATTCGTTTCACAGATCTCACCAAACTGGATGTAGGGATTTACTTTGTGGGAGTGCACATGTGATCAATTAAATAAATAAATTGTCATTCTTTCCCACACTGGTATCCGGCTTCACTGTATTAATTGAAATTGAATTATTATTAGAAAAAAATGTGTTGTTCTGACAAAAATAATGAAGTATGTTGTACCTATTTTCAATGTCGGGCGGTACTGTACCCTTTCAAAGTATTCAGAGAGGTGACAGGAATGATCATTCGAAACAAAAAAGTCCAATAAATATGGGCTCTAAAATGCGTACCTAACAAGGGAACCTTCCAATCGCACCGCCTTCAGATTTAGTTATAAGTTGGCACAGTGGATAAGCCTTGAAAAACTGAACACAGATCAATCGAGAAAACAGGAAGAAGTTGTGTGGAACTATGAAAAAAATAAGCAAAATATACAAAGTGAGTAGTCCATGGGAAAGATAGGCACCAACAAGGATAATGTGCGCCCAGGAGCGCCGTGATCCCGAGGTTAGCGTGAGCAGCTGCGCAACGAGAGGTCCTTGGTTCAAGTCTTCCCTCGAGTGAAAAGATTACTTTCTTTATTTTCGCAAAGTTATGATCTGTCCGTTCGTTCATTGACGTTTCTGTTCACTGTAATAAGTTTAGTGTCTGTGTTTTGCGACAGCACCGCAAAACCCTACGATTAGTAGACGACAGGACGTGCCAATGGGAACCGAAAACATTTGATCGCAAGGTCATAGGTCAGCCGATTCCTCCACAGGAAAACACGTCTGATATACGACACTGGTGACGGCATGTGCGTCACGTGACAGAAATATGTTGTCGACCCCCCTAACTTGTACACTTGGCGAATGGGTAAAAAGTGTCTTCTACCTTGCCCTATTTAGGTTTTCTTGTGGATGTGATAATCACTCCCAAAAAGTGATGAAAACGTAGGAGTTTGTCACATAAACTGCAACAAATGAATGCAACAGTTTCACAGTCGCATTCACATAAACTGCATCAAATGAATACAACAGTTTCACAGTCGCACAGTTTTCCCTGTGCTCTGTCAAAACATATGTTTTTAACGTTTTCAAATTTTTCTGTGAACAGAGACGTCAATAAACGAACGGACATATCATAACTTTGCGAAAATAAAGAAAGTAAACTCTTGACTGGAGGGAAGATGTGAACCAAGGACCTCTCGTTTGTATATTTTGCTTATTTTTGTCCATAGTTCCTCATAATTTCTTCCTGTTTTCTCGAGTGATCTGTGTTCAGTTTTTCAAGGCCTATCCACTGTGCCAACGTATAACTAAATCTGAGGGTGGTGCGATGGGGAGGTTCCCTTGTAAGACATATGAGCACTTCTTCATCTTCGATTCTGTGAAAAAAATATTTTCTAGTGTAAGCTCTTTGCTTTTCACATTCTGAGAGATGGTAGTATGGGCCAAAAAAAAGAAAAAAAAATAGCTTCCAGTAAACATGAATTCTAAAATGCGTAACTTCAGAACTATGAACATTTCTTCATCTTTGCTAAGTGAGACACACCTCTTCTATTGAACAAGTGGTTGTGGCTATTAGGGTATGCATTTTAGAGCCTATGTTTACTAGATTTTTTTCTCATTTTTGTCCATACTATCTGCTCCCAAACTAAGCAAGAGCTTGAAGTAGAAGAGATTTGTTACACAGTATTGAAGATGAAGAAATGCTCGTTGCTCTTAAGGTATGCATTTTAGAGCCAATGATTATTAGTTATTTTTGCTTGAATGATTTTTCCTGTCGTATCCCTGAATACTGAACATTGCTCTTGAGACATCCTGTGTATGTTATTATTAAGATGGGACCGCATCTCGCAAAAGCATTTTAAAGCAATTCTGCACTAGATGACACAATCGTCGATGAGTATAGCGGTGCCCTAGTGAGACACCCCATTGCTACAGTGATTTTGAGAGGTTCAGCTATGTTACTCCTGCCATCATGCTGTGGTTAAATACTGGGTATTTCTTCAGGTCACGGATGGTAATGACTAAGGGAATTCAACGGCATAAAGAAGCGTAGAATTTGTCTACTTGTAAAAAGCGTTCTACAATGTGCAATGGTGTAAGATGTTCTAAATTATGAGGAGAATAGGGGTCAGCTATAGGGAGAGACGGGTAATAGACCACGTTTTCAAGAGACAAGAGGGAATAATACGAGTGAAAGACCAAGAACAATGTGCTCGGATTAATAAAGGTGTAAAACAGGGATGTACCCTTTCGCCCCTACTGTTCAACCTGTACATCGAAGAAGCAATGATGGAAATAAAAGGAAGGTTCAGGAGTGGAATTAAAATTCAATGTTAAAGTATACCATGATACGATTCGCTGATGACAAAGCTAGCCTAAGTGAAGAAGAGTTACACGATCTGCTGAATGGAATGAACAATCTAATTGAGTACAGAATATGGGCCGAGAATAAATCGAAGAAAGACGGAAGTAATGAGAAGTAGCAGAAATGAGAACAGTGAGAAACTTAACATCAGGATCGATGTTCACGAAGTAGGTGAAGGAATTCTGCTACCTAAGCAGAAAAATAATGAATGATGGACGGAGCGAGGAGGACATCTATGATACTGCACCTCACTGAATTAGTTATTAGGCACGCAAATCATGTAAATACATTGTACTGCTAATAACAGGGATGTCTCTTCTTGTTTCGCTAGTACGCTTTCCGCAACAACGTCACTCTCCGTTATATACACCAACACGTGCGTACACGAATAGCCATATCCGTAGAACTTGACTACTCCCGCTAAACTCTCTTGCTGCACCCTACAAAATCTGTTAACAGCCCCACGGCACTGTTGAGCAACTCAAGCGATATTAATCAAAAGGGTATTAAAGTAACAACGCCGTACTCTCACAAAGTGTCGTTTCAAGGCTTATGAACAGCTAATACTAAGTTATTACGCAGTTCACGGACATTTGGAGGTTGGAGGTACCTTTGTAGTAGTGTCCGTTAGGAAGAGGCACTTACTATCGAGCAGTTGCTGTAAGCGATACTGAAGAATGGTAGCATTAACTGTCTGACAAATTGTGCCCACAGCCGAGATTGAATGCAGCGGACAAGGGGATGGCGCATTTCCGGCTTTAAATCTGTCTTCCGTATTCCGATAACAGGCAATCATTATGACATATTTTCGTGAAAAGCGGTTTAGTAGCTACATCGAAGACTTCCTTGGACGGTGAAAGGAGCAGATTCCGGCAGAATGTCTTGACATGAAACCAGGCGTGCCCGCTGTGATTCGTGTCAGTAGGGGCAAAACATTTTCCTGGCACATCTGATTTTGAAATTTCGAGAACATTGTTATCTGCTCATCATTTTCTCCTAGTAGTCTTTGCAGTGCACTTTTAGTACTCGGTCAGTTTTATAAACGAGCTAACAATATAATTACAACGAAACCTGTAAATGTTTATAAATATTAATAAAATAATTTAAGAATTGAAAGAGTGTCCACCTGCAATGAAATGTGACTAAAATATTATTCCCAGACGACATTCTGACAAATTAAAGATATGTATCTGAGACTCGTGTCATTACTGATTGAATACTGTATTTCTAGAGTATAATGTTCCTCAAGGTTTTATTTGGCATGGGAGAAAAAGTAGATCATCGGTGATAGCCTATTTCATCTGTCCTTCCGTTTTGGGCTAAGAAGTTTCTAGGAACTACTGAAACTGAAGTGTGGAATTTGCTCCTGAACTACACATTCTGTCTTGCTGTAATAATGTTTAATATCGGTTATTTCATTATGTGTGTATAGTGCTCGTGATATCACAGAAACGGAAGAAAACATGCGATGCCATTGATAGACGTAAGCTGTCATGCTTGTTTGGGGAACGCTGGGGTGATTAATAATAGCACCGTGAAACAGACGTTTGACATCAGGAATTTAGAACCCAGTTTTTCGATAAACACTTTTGTAAAACAAAACGGAATTCAATTACGTCGCATTTTTTCCTATAATTGACGCGTGACCATCACAGGACCGGTGTTAAGCAAAAAGGATCGTTGGCGTTTTTCGGATAGCCATATCAGTTGGATTAATTAGTACTGCTGTTTACCATCATTTTCGATGTTTCTGTTTAGTGCGATATAACACATTATGAACGTGTGTTTAGCCACATATCGGATTCACGCAGAAATATTTCACAAAAACATGATTTGTATTTTGACTCACATTAACATACAGCAGAGTTGCAGCTAAATTTTTTCCGGTTGCCCACTTTCATCTGTTACTCAAATCAACATCCGTCACCAATCACCCGCAAAAATAAGTTAGCTACAAACAAACTAACATTTCCAGAACAATGCTGGATTCTACCGTAAAACACAGGTTCAGTGCAGACTTACGTGCGATGCAAATTATTATTTGATTGGTGAAATGATATTACTACTGGAGAAATATGTGGCTTCAGTGTTGAATCCCAATTCAGTTCTTGGTTTTTCTCTGACCGTCAACTCGATGTAAAGGTGTAATAGTGGTCTGTGTTTACATATATATCTGATAAAGTCCACTTTCCACGTTGATCCAGATTCTATGCCAAACCTTAAGTTTCTCTGTACCTGAATGAATAATCCGGACGATTTGAACAAATGAAGGGCATAACATTTCCCGCAGAAGCATGCCTGATAAAGCTCTGTTAGATTCAAACTAACATCGGGGTTAATATATCCGCGATAATGGTGGCTGAGCTCCGTGGCTCTTCATTGAATTACTTGAAGAAATACAGCAACCACACACTCGTTGTACGAGCTGTATTTATGGCAAGACGTGTTTCGGAGCTTTACCCATCTCCAGTTGGCATAATACATTTTTATCTTCGCCAGTATAGCCTTTTGTCGACTGCAATTTGAATTCTGCAGTTGTTCTGTTCAAAATAATAGTTCTTTAGATTATTTTGAGGAGACAGTCAGCTTCAGCCTCTATAAATGTTTGGAAAATTTATTAAACGATCGTTTCGGTCAGATGTCTACACACCACGAGAAAGACAAGGCAGTAGGTACAGTGAGTAATTATACAAACAGTCACAATATACTAATTACCATTCATGATCTGTTGTATACAAAGTCAAATTATTAATCAGATGCATGACAGATTATAACTGTTAAGAAGCAGTATGCCAGAAATAGACATGTCAACTCCAATTACAATACTGAAGTACATACGGAAGACAGTAGGTAATGTGGCGAAGCGCATGGCAAGAGTGGGGTGGCGTGTGACGTTCAGCGAGAAACAAAGTAGAAAACTATACAGAACAAACAAACATTCTTAGAGGTTATTTCCCAGACACAAACTTAGCTTCATTGACTCAGAGAGAAAATTAACGGCACTAAGTTAAACAACAGAGACATTATTGTACTTAGAGAAAGACTAAACATGTCATTTTGTCAAACCAAACAAAATCTGTTTATAACTTCTGGCCATGTTACATTGCATCATTTTTATAAAAGAAAATGTTCAGAAAGATTGAACGTATATCCTGTCAAACCATCCAAATTTTCACAAGAAACTTATAATTGTATTACATTATTTTAATTTTTAAACTTAATGGATTTAGGATGATGAATGCTATTATAACATAAGAAAGAGAATTATTGTAGGTACACTCTTTAACATTTTAATGGGGTTAAAACATCATATTACGTATTCGATTTACAGTTTCTAACTTTCAGACAATTTACAGTGTTCGTGATTGTTATTATGCTATTACCCCACATTCGAATAAACAATGTCCTCAGTTCTCACACAATCAGGCATCTCATACAATATAAAATAAAAAAAAGTAATGTAGTGTAAGTTGCATATAAAAGTTTGTTTGATTTGACAGGATGATATGTTTAATCTTCCTGAACGTTTTATTTTGTATGGCTGGTATTATATTTATGGATATAAGACCATTGTCTAAGGCATAAACCTCTACCTTATGCCCATAAATTTTATGTCAACACTGTCACAAACACGCCCATAAAAGCCTACGTTACATGATTTCATTTTATACGATAATACAACGTAATATAGCCAGAAGTAACATACAAGTTTAGTTTGGTTCGACACAATGGTGCGTTCAGACCTTCTGTTCATTGTTTCACTCAGTCTCATTAATTTTGTGATTGAGTCACTCATTGGAGAGTTACCAAATGGTAAGTTGGTACCTGGGAGATCATTTCTAAGAGTCTTTGTTTATCCTACAGAGTATCTCTGGTTACGATTTTACCATTTTTGCCGATGTCTGAAGATTACATGACAGACCAGTACTGCCATATCTTCGTCACATTGACTTCTGTGTTCCGTGTGTATTTCAGGACTGTTGTATCTAACACTTTGTGTTGCGATACAGAGAGCACTGAGGTCATATTACATGTAGGAGGTTGGGCACAGACTATGGGAGAGGGGTAGAGTTCAGCCCAGAGGCGTTAGTGCCACAGAGGTATCTGTAATAACATTTCTTTCCAGGATGAGCTTACAGAATTATGAAGTGTTTCAGTGCGTCGGACGGTGGCTGGGTGTAAGTATAAGCTACAAAGAAGTACTGACAAACTCCATCAGTGAGTTGTGATGTTGGAGCCACAGGTTAGTGAGCTGTTGCCATGTGTTGTGCCAGACTTCTGCAGTACGAGGTGCATTCAAGTTCTAAGGCCTCCGATTTTTTTTCTCCGAACTGGAAAGAGATAGAAACATGCGCATTGTTTTAAAATGAGGCCGCGTTCATTGTCAATACGTCTCAGAGATGGCAGCCCCGTACGGCAGATGGAATTTTACCGCCAGCGGCGAGAATGAGAACAGTTTTAAATACTTAAAATGACGACGTTTTCCTTACTTGAACAGCGTGCAATCATTCGTTTTCTGAATTTGCGTGGTGTGAAACCGATTGAAATTCATCGACAGTTGAAGGAGACATGTGGTGATGGAGTTATGGATGTGTCGAAAGTGCGTTCGTGGGTGTGACAGTTTAATGAAGGCAGAACATCATGTGACAACAAACCGAAACAACCTCGGGCTCGCACAAGCCGGTCTGACGACATGATTGAGAAAGTGGAGAGAATTGCTTTGGGGAATCGCCGAATGACTGTTTAACAGATCGCCTCCAGAGTTGGCATTTCTGTGGGTTCTGTGAACACAATCCTGAAAATGCGAAAAGTGTCATCCAGGTGGGTGCCACGAATGCTGACGGACAAGCACATGGCTGCCCACGTGGCATGTTGCCAAGCAATGTTGATGTGCAACGACAGCATGAATGGGACTTTCTTTTCGTCGGTTGTGACAATGGATGAGACGTGGATGCCATTTTTCAATCCAGAAACAAAGCGCCAGTCAGCTCAATGGAAGCACACAGATTCACCGCCATCAAAAAAATTTCGGGTAACCGCCAGTGCTGAAAAAATGATGGTGTCCATGGGACACCAAGGGTGTAATCCTTACCCATTGTGTTCCAAAGGGCATTGTGGTAACAGGTGCATCCTACGAAAATGTTTTGCAGAACAAATTCCTTCCTGCATTGCAACAAAAACGTCCGGGATGGGCTGTGCGTGTGCTTTTTCACCAAGACAACGAACCCGCACATTGAGCTAACGTTACGCAACAGTTTCTTCGTGATAACAACTTTGAAGTGGTTCGTCATGCTCCCTACTCACCTGACCTGGCTCCTAGTGACTTTTGCCTTTTTCCAACAATGAAAGACACTCTCCGTGGCCGCACATTCACCAGCTGTGCTGGTATTGCCTCAGCGATTTTCCAGTGGTCAAAACAGACTCCTAAAGAAGCCTTCGCCGCTGCCATGGAATCATGGCGTCAGCGTTGTGAAAAATGTGTACGTCTGCAGGGCGATTACGTCGAGAAGGAACGCCAGTTTCATCGATTTTGGGTGAGCAGTTAATTAGAAAAAAAAATCGGAGGCCTTAGAACTTGAATGCACCTCGTACAGTATGGAGTACACCTCAGCGGTCTCTTAGACAGCCTGTTGCTTTCCCAGGTTAGGATAGGTGACTGTGTGGCCCAGATGTCGGCTATCTTGAAGACTAGGCCCTAGTCATCAACGATGAGCGCACCAAGACTACAGCATACGTACATGAGTCGGTCAGAGGACTGCGTGACCACATCACGCCTGAATAGTATGGAGATGACGGCTTGCGGCTCATCCACAATTGACCCTCATTGGAAGTGGGCTAGCTGCACACCAGTATCCTCCTCATCCTTAATGTCCCAGTAGGCAGCAGTGGCAGACCACGGCTGTGGTTTGCATTGTATTGGCAGCATCTCAGTGATGAAGTCAACAAGTGGGTAGCAGGCAGGCCTTCATCAACCAGCTTGTTATGGTTTCACTGTAACTCAATAGACTGTCATTTTCTCTTATTCTAGTGCCACAAAAATGGTGACATTACGGATGTGTCTTTCAGCTCTGAAAGCCTGTGCCTTTGATGTGGTGGCTCTAGGTGCATGATCGAATTTACCTCCCTTTAGTGGTCTTGTAAACATTCCTTGCTTTCCTGTTGTAATTCAGTAATTATTGTGGTTTCGTGAGCTTGGGACTATTGCAGCGGTGCCCTGACACTGAAGTTATAGAGTGTTACTTCATACTACACTGTTATGTAGTGCTGCTGTGTTTGCACTTGTGCTTTCCTTGCATGATGGTCGTATAACAATACTCATCAGGTACCTTGCCTTCCACTACATCGGCGGTATGCCTTGTTGACATTCTGATTGGCATACCAGTCATGAGTTTGAATCCTTGACTCCGATCTCAATGAGAAGCATTTAAAAAAAATTAATAACGTATAACGAAAATATTCTGCGGCGTAACAGTTGGTTTATGGTATGATGCTTGTTAACAGTTATGATCTGTCATGCATCTGTTAAATGATGTCACCATGCAAGTACACAATAGGTCATGTATGGTGATTAGTATATTATGATTGCTTTTGTAATATCTCACTGTGCCCAATTTTTCACCTTTTCGTGGTATGTGATATCTGAAGAAGGTACATCTCTGCCCGAAACTCGTTCAGTAAAGTGACAATATAGCTGTGTGCAAACCATGGTAATCCAATGATTCTTTAGCTACCACGTTTCCTGACTTTTATATTTAAGTTTAATTAATAGTTAGGTGTACTTAATTTCATTCTGTTAGTAGTTGCACTGTGGTCTTCAGTCCGAAGACTGGTCTGACGTAGCTGTCGTGCTCCTCTATTCTGTGCAAGCCTCTGCATCTCTAAATGACTACTGCAAACTATATCATTTTGAACCAGCTTACTGTATGCATCTCTCGATATCCCTTACAATTTTTACCTCCCACACTTTCATCCAGTATTAAACTGGCGACCCCTTGTTGTCTTATCATGAGAAAGACAAACAACCTTGGTTGCAAAACTGGATTTTTCATTTTATTTATCCTCCAGCGAAGCGTTTCACTTTATACAAGGTGTCTTCAGACTGGCCTACAGGAAAAAATATAATCTTTCACATAACTGTCTGACCATCACCATGATAAGGTTAGCGTGGAGGAAACACCCAGCAATTTCTTCTAATGTGGGCTATAAAGGTCCAATGTGATCTATGCACTTGACACTTCTCATTTCATGGACTATCTAGGACCAGCTGCAGTTAGCACTGCACCTTCAGTTCAAGAACGCAACGTTTATCTGTGACCACCAACAGCTGTGGTGTTATGCGTGTAGTCCTAAAGGATCGACTGCACACCGACCAGCGCAGCGTCGCGAAACGACATCGAAAAGTCGCTGGCCCACGCGCCAATGGAAAGAGCGGGCAGCGCCACACCTCCTGGACAGAGTTCAGAGCCCCCTGTCAACGCTGACTTAACCGGCTGCCTATTGCTGGTCGGCCCCAGTTCGGTCGCAGACTTCGAGAGCTTCAGTACCGAGTACTACGAAGACGATATTTACCCTGCGTTCTGCGAGTGGTAGTAGTAGGTAAGGCAATTGCATGTAGGAGGTACAGGAAGCACATCATGCATATCAAGCCACCTCATAACGAGAAGTTACGAAACTTTCTGGCAGATTAAAACTGTGTGCCGGACAGAGTCTCGAACTCAAGACCTTTGCCTTTCGTGGGCAAGTGCTCTACCTTGCCAGCGAAAGGCAAAGTTCCCTAGTTCGAGTCTCGGTCCGGCACACAGTTTTAATCTGCCAGGAAATTTCATATCAGCGCACACTCCGCTGCAGTGTGAAAATCTCATTCTGGAAACATCCCCCAGGCTGTGGCTAAGCCATGTCTCCGCAATATCCTTTCTTTCAGGTGTGCTGGTTCTGCATGGTTCGCAGGAGAGCTTCCGCGAAGTTTGGAAGGTAGGAGACGAGGTACTGGCAGAACTGAAGCTGGCAGGAGGGGGCGTGAGTCGTGCTTGGGTAGGTCAGATGATAGAGCACTTGCCCGCTAAAGGCAAAGGTCCCGATTTCGATTCTTGGTCCGGTACACAGTTTTTATCTGCCAGGAAGTTTCATATCAGCGCACACTCCGCTGCAGAGTGAAAACCTCATTCAACTTAAGTTATGTTTCTCTTCCTTTTAGAAATGAAGTGTTCTATTAATCAGCATGTGTTATGTACAGAACATTTTTGATTCCTGCCACCAGCCATCGCAACATCTCTCCTTTCTAGTTTGTGTCAGAGCTGACTCCTACAGCAGCCGACGCAACATTATGTTGTGGACTTGTTGAGCACAATCCGTGTACACAAACAGCAGAACTTACTATAGCACCTCTGGCTCGATGTCTGCTATGCAATCACCTCATAGCTTGTTAAAAACAAAGACATAAACACTATGCAATCACCTCATAGCTTGTTAAAAATAAAGACATAGACACGCTATTTACATTTATAAACGTATTTTCCCCCAATTACCCATGTCTCCATTCATGTAAGTAAATACGATGTTAAACAATAGTTTCAGTTAATTATCTTAAGTAAATACGCCAATATCCATATGTTAAATTTTTTCCCAAAGCATTTTTCATTTAAAGATAAGTACATCCCTGCTTATGGCTTCTGAAGGCGCACTGATGAATGATGACATCCCCCCCATTACTGTTTACTGCTAACATGACTGGTTGATGGGAGACTGACAGGATCTGAAACACTGTACCAGGTACCTGTCATCCACGAGAAACCTCTCCTATCAGGCTTTCTTTATGAACCAACAAGAATCAAGCTCGCCATCCGACCCAACCGCTTTTACTACTAGAGCAAATGCGTGGGCGGTGCCATTCATATTTTGTTCGTCATAGAGAGGATTACCGTGAAGCACCAGCAACAACTGGGATTAGCCAGCGCCCTCTGGCAGAATAAATAGACTAAGAAGACATGTAAGTGCAATTAACCTACCACAGCACGATATTTAAACAAATAAACTCTTGCCCCATACCAAATATACATCACTCCTACAGTGTTAATGTGTGTGTGAGTCGTAGTGTGTATTCCACAACACGTTTGGAAATACGGGACGCTTGTATGTTTAGTAAATTATGCAATGTACGCGCGGAAAGCATACTTGCCTGCCTCCTCCAGGTGACACACTCACCACTTCTAAAAGACACACACACGGCAGTAGCACCTAAGTAACAGAGATTAGAGTGGTGTGCGTGCATCAAGAACCAGCGAGCGGTCACGTGTGCAAGCAGCCTTAAAACAATCTATGATTATTTTTTATTACACGTCGATGTAAATATCGAAAACATTTCCAGTAATAAGTTGTTATTAAAATTATTACATCATAAGCTATCTATCTTCATCACTGTTCTATTGCTTAGTTATACACCTTTGATATCCGCACGTAACAAAGAACCACTATAGATACGAATACTCATAGAGTCTTTTACTGCAATCGGCATGGAGTTTCCTTCTGATTATCGTCATGCGTTTCGACTCAAAAATGTATGTAAATACGGTGTTAAACAAATACACCAGCTCTTTAATTTAAGCAAATATGCTGTACTGCATTAACAATTTTCACAGTGGATTATTATATGGTTTAATCATGATTCACCTTAAACTCTCCTATTCTGTTTCTCATTTATCTTTTTTTTTTTGTATCACGACAGTGTTATTAAAGATGAAGCATAAATCTGATAAAATGTGAGTCATAGGTTCTTTCTAAACTTTCCAAAGATGCAGATATAAATTTGAAACCGGGCAATTAGCACACTGCCACAATTATGTACCAAATCTTGTTCCAGCACTATTAGTGTATGGTGATGAGAGATTGCAGGGCACTCTCACTTCTAATATGGTGTTACGTGGCATAATGTTTTTAGGAAAGTATTATCTTTATTACTTGGTTTCTATATCCAGATACGATCTGATTTCATACATCATGATGAAATGGTAGGCAGTAGTAAACACTGTTGCTTGTGTGCTCTAGTGAAGGAATAGCAGTAAGGTTTACCTTCGTTCGAAGCAAGAGGCTGCTGATTTAAACGACTGCAGTAAATGTGTACAACGGCTGAGGGTCGAGGGGAGCATTTTATCTGCGGAACCTGGGAGAAAACATTTGTGGACTGCCAACTTCCTCGGTCTCATTGTTCAGACATTTTGGATGGCGCCGATCGGTCGGCAGCCACGCCCAATGTAGTCTGACTAGCGCTGAGGAATCACTGCTGCTAAGGAGGAGGAGGAGGAGATTAGTGTTTAACGTCCCGTCGACAACGAGGTCATTAGAGACGGAGCGCAAGCTCGGGTGAGGGAAGGATGGGGAAGGAAATCGGCCGTGCCCTTTCAAAGGAACCATACCGGCATTTGCCTGAAGCGATTTTAGGGAAATCTCGGAAAACCTAAATCAGGATGGCCGGAGACGGGATTGAACCGTCGTCCTCCCGAATGCGTGCTGCTAAGGACACAGCATTGAAGACCGGCAATAAAGCAGAGGATGGGCCCTTGTTAGGCAGTAAGCCAGTGAGACGACTGTGAGTTTCTGCGAATTTCCGTGAAACAGGCCAGTGGCGCCCAGACGTCCAGTCTCTGCTACAAAACATATTTGTGAAGGCACGAGGCTTTTAGCGAGTTTATGGCCGTTCTTTGGAAAGTTCGAAATGAACGCAACAGGGGAGATAACGATCTTTATTTGGAGGGCTGTGGTTCCATCCAGGTCATTCTTTAGCATAGACATGGCATAAATGCTTGGGAAAGAGGCTGCAAAACTGTATCTTTTTTTCCTGTTCTGCCAATTAATTTTTAAAGTCGCTTATTGTTGTGTATACAGAGCAAGGGGCGCTCTCCCAGCTTCGAATGCCACGCTCCAGCTGGTGATTGGCTGGTGCTAATGTGAGAGTGGTGTAAGATGTAAATGTGCTCTGCTACTAAACTGGCGAGTAAAGCTGAGAGAAAGAGAAGAGGACACTCTTGCACTGGCACTTTGCTGGTGAAGAACTGCAGGTCTTTACCTAAATGGTGAGACTTGTGTCCTTTGCTAGTGTGCCACTTAAAGCCAGTGACAGCCATAATCTGAACCATCTGAGGTACTGCATCTAGCGTCACGCACACAACGAGTGATACGTGGGTGTACTTATTTGTTGGCCGTCTAAACATTTGAAGTATTCCGTCACGCATAGTCAAATTGGTTTGGCAGACCAGCAAACGGGTCCACCTGCACACTGGAATCCACCGGTGTTTCAAAGGCTCATAGTGAAGTACTTGCATTCCGAATTAGCCAAACGCGAGACCGCGGACTTGCATTTTTTTGGGCGCGCACCATTAATAATAGATTGTTGCTGTCCATGACTCCAGTCGCCGAACGCATCGTGGTGTGCCGCCCTGACCAGCAGGAGGGTGAAGTATTCGCTGCTGCAGTGTAGGGCTCCAATATATGCTTCTCAGTATCCTATTCTTTACAACCATATTTTTCTTAATGGAATAGTAGAGTATAGATGCTTGATAGTAGCGTAGTTTTTGGGCCATACCATGGATTCACATGCCTGAAGTCAGATACAGCGATTAGTGTTCTGGTTAGTGTAATGTGTCTATCCCCAGCTGATCACTTTGTCCATCATAGACCGTATATTAGCGAAAGCGTTTGTCAAATAAAAATGTTTGTGTGATGTTTCTTTAGCAATTTTTTTGTCTTATGATGTTAAGAATGAATAAATCTATTGATATTTAGATCACAACCCCTTCCAGTGTTCTGATTAACATTACCTTTCCCATTTTTATTAAAGTCTTGATTACAATTGAAAGTAGGGAGCTTGCAATGTCACTATAAGAGTGCCTTAGATGCGTCTGACTTTATAGAATTATACCATACTCGTACGAATATTACCAATATAATAGTGCAAGGGGTTAGAAGAAATGCTGTTACGTGAGTATGAGACAAGTAATTTGTAATAATGGCCGAACTGTCTTGATTCAACGCCAAAAACGACTTACTTAGAGAGCAATTACATTGAGCATCAGAAGTCTCTCTTTCTTAGCAGAGATGTATAGCTGTTCTTACCATTCCCGTATTTTACTGTCATGGAGCCAGTGAAATTCTGCTGGGCAATTCTTAGGTAAAATACATTTTAGGGCTTTTGTGTGATGCATCCCACATCTATTAGTGCAACTTGCTAAAAGTCTCAGACTGGCTAGCGATTACCGTAATCTGATGTACTGTAACGTAACACACCACAAAAATGCAGCTGAAAGTGCGAATTATATCCGGAAATGTCTTTTGCTAGTTGTAGATACACTGATGAGCTGAAACATTATGACCACTGAATACCGCGAGGTTGTATGCTGATTGGTGGCCCTGAGGCACGTGAGGCTGTAACAAAAGTATAAGAGCGGAGTAGACGAATAGGCAATCATTCTAGCTACGAAGAGTGTCGCAAATGCGGAAATCCGCCGACTTTTACAAGAGCCAGATTGTTGTGGCCCAGCGCCTGGGAGGGAGCACCTCGCAAACGGCAAAGCTGGTCGGTTGTTCGCGTGCTACTGTCGTGGGCATCTGTGGGGTTGGAGAATGCTGAAACCACGAGCAGGCGACAAGACGTTGGACCTCCATATCTCAACACAGGGATCGGAGGCTTGTCCACTCTCGAAAGCAGGATACGTGGCGATCTGTGGCAGTCCTGACGGCCAATTAAATGTAGTTGCAACACAAGGAGTGTTTTGGAGCACACCGTTCAACGCACAGTGTTGAACATGGTACTCCCATGTTTACCCAACAACATCGTCAATTACGATTACAGGTGGGCACGGATCATTGAAAGTGGACAGCGATCGATAGAATCGTATCGCCTGATCTTAAACCAGGTGTATGGTCGTGCCCAGATACCCTGCCATCCAGGCGAACCGCTGTTGGAAACATGCAGCACGCCACGTACGCAAGCCACTGGGAGCAGTATTATGATATGGGGGATATTCACCTGGGCTTCCATGAAACCAGTGGTCGTAATCGAAGGCACCGTGACAGCTGTGGGCTGTTAGGGAGCACTTGTGCCCCTTATGGTTAAGGTCTTCCTCAACGGCGAAGGCATCTTGCAGCAAGATAACTGTTAAACAATAAACTGATAGCCAAATTCGCAGGAATTCTTTTTTATTCCATGATTACCAGTTTCGGTGAAACTAAAGCCCCCATCATCGAATCTTAGGACACATACAGGTTACAACATCAAGGCAAACAATGGTGATATTAATAGCTGCCTACAACACGCAGGCCTTACAAAATTGTCGTAAGTAGCACATAGGCGTCCAAGAGATATGGCATTATAAATTTTAAGTGTCTACATCACATACAAGCGCAAGTCGTTGAGAGAATGCCTAGATTTTTCCACGTTCTTCACATTTCGTTCATAATAGAAACGTTTCTTTGATTTAGTGTGTGCGTTTTTCATACCTGTGCAGTACAGTCTCCATCCTCTCCTTAAACTTCTTCAAATTAATTGTTTTCCAAGCATTTAGATCGCTCCCACATTCGCACAATGTGCTCCCTACACTGGCTTACATCAATTTACAGCTTGAACATTTAGCTATTTTTCGACAGAATCACCATTTCTGTCGATGCATTTTTCTAGACTCTGTGGCAGTTTTTATATGCCCATGTCATACCAGCTCACCGCCATGCTGCGAAGAAGGATGCCGCCACTGGCGTGACTGTTGCTTGGTCACAGGTGTAAAGTGGTATGACCAGGTTTCTTCACCAGTGACAATTGAGTCCAGAAAGTTGTCCTGTTCGGCTGCAAGGCGGTGAAGAAATGCGCGTGAAGCATCAACTCGTTGCCGCATGTGGTCCTCAGTCAGCATGCGTGGCACCCATCTTGAGCACACCTTCAGGTAGTTCAATGTTTCCGTTAAAATTCTGTGAGAGGTGCTTCGGCAAACCTCGGGAACCAGCGTGCAAACATCATCCACGGTGATCTGCCGACCTTCACGCATGCTTTGTTCAACCTTCAACACTGTCTCCTCAGAAATTGATTGTCTCTCGCTCCTTTGTTCGTCGTGAATTTCGGTCCGACCAGCAGCAAACTCTCTACACCACTTACGAACAATTTTGACATTCATGCACGACTCAACACACACTTCCGTCAATTGGCGATGGATTTCAATCGGCGTAGTGCCCTTTTCGTTCAAAAACCGAATAACTGCAGGCAATTGGGACTTGGCGGTAACATCCAACGGGAGTTCCATCTCAACGGCTGCCAAGCCAAGACTGAGCGCCTCAGCGCGGCGTGCACATGTTTACACACAACGCGTGAAGCACTCTTCATAACAGTGTGTCCAACTGCCACACAAACAGAGTTCTGTACTTATAAAAAAATTTGGAGACCTTACTTTTGGGATTACCCACGTACAATGGTTTGAGCAACATGGTAGTGAAGTCACGTTGATGTCTTGACTACCAAATTCGGCTTATCTGAATCTGATGAAACCCAACTGGCATGCTACTGGGCGCCAGCTCAGCGTCCACAAACCAGCGGCCTGTAAATTACGGGAAATGTGTGACCGATGAGTAGGTGCCACAAACCTCTGGAAACCTAACGTGTACACTCCTGGAAATGGAAAAAAGAACACATTGACACCGGTGTGTCAGACCCACCATACTTGCTCCGGACACTGCGAGAGGGCTGTACAATAAATGATCACACGCACGGCACAGCGGACACACCAGGAACCGCGGTGTTGGCCGTCGAATGGCGCTAGCTGCGCAGCATTTGTGCACCGCCGCCGTCAGTGTCAGCCAGTTTGCCGTGGCATACGGAGCTCCATCGCAGTCTTTAACACTGGTAGCATGCCACGACAGCGTGGACGTGAACTGTATGTGCAGTTGACGGACTTTGAGCGAGGGCGTATAGTGGGCATGCGGGAGGCCGGGTGGACGTACCGCCGAATTGCTCAACACGTGGGGCGTGAGGTCTCCACAGTACATCGATGTTGTCGCCAGTGGTCGGCGGAAGGTGCACGTGCCCGTCGACCTGGGACCGGACCGCAGCGACGCACGGATGCACGCCAAGACCGTAGGAACCTACGCAGTGCCGTAGGGGACCGCACCGCCACTTCCCAGCAAATTAGGGACACTGTTGCTCCTGGGGTATCGGCGAGGACCATTCGCAACCGTCTCCATGAAGCTGGGCTACGGTCCCGCACACCGTTAGGCCGTCTTCCGCTCACGCCCCAACATCGTGCAGCCCGCCTCCAGTGGTGTCGCGACAGGCGTGAATGGAGGGGCGAATGGAGACGTGTCGTCCTCAGCGATGAGAGTCGCTTCTGCCTTGGTGCCAATTATGGTCGTATGCGTGTTTGGCGCCGTGCAGGTGAGCGCCACAATCAGGACTGCATACGACCGAGGCACACAGGGCCAACACCCGGCATCATGGTGTGGGGAGCGATCTCCTACACTGGCCGTACACCACTGGTGATGGTCGAGGGGACACTGAATAGTGCACGGTACATCCAAACCGTCATCGAACCCATCGTTCTACCATTCCTAGACAAGGAAGGGAACTTGCTGTTCCAACAGGACAATGCACGTCCGCATGTATCCCGTGACACCCAACGTGCTCTAGAAGGTGTAAGTCAACTACCCTGGCCAGCAAGATCTCCGGATCTGTCCCCCATTGAGCATGTTTGGGACTGGATGAAGCGTCGTCTCACGCGGTCTGCACGTCCAGCACGAACGCTGGTCCAACTGAGGCGCCAGGTGGAAATGGCATGGCAAGCCGTTCCACAGGACTACATCCAGCACCTCTACAATCGTCTCCATGGGAGAATAGCAGCCTGCATTGCTGCGAAAGTTGGATATACACTGTACTAGTGCCGACATTGTGCATGCTCTGTTGCCTGTGTCTATGTGCCTGTGGTTCTGTCAGTGTGATCATGTGATGTATCTGACCCCAGGAATGTGTCAATAAAGTTTCCCCTTCCTGGGACAATGAATTCACGGTGTTCTTATTTCAATTTCCAGGAGTGTATTTGTCGAAACCGTGCCATGCAGAGTCACACCTGAATTACGTTCCAGAGGTGGAGCAAAACGCTTTTAAATAGGTTTCATAATGAAACTTTCTGGCAGATTAATACTGTGTGCCCGACCGAGACTCGAACTCGGGACTTTGCCTTTCGCGGGCAAGTGCTCTACCAACTTTGTTTTTTCCATTTTGTTCGTTGTTGATCGTTGTGTTTGGTCGTTGCGGACGTCACGATGACATCAGTTCAAGTTCGTATTTTGATGATCTTTCCATTCACTTTTTTT
Source organism: Schistocerca serialis cubense (assembly GCF_023864345.2). Taxonomy (NCBI): domain Eukaryota; kingdom Metazoa; phylum Arthropoda; class Insecta; order Orthoptera; family Acrididae; genus Schistocerca; species Schistocerca serialis. The sequence continues at coordinate 251,496,253 of NC_064638.1, read as the reverse complement.
ATTACAGAGGCCAACCGTCTCTCTGACCGAACACGCTGAGCTACAGTGCCGGCAACCCAACTGAGCTACCGAAGCACGACTCACGCCCGGTCCTCACAGCTTTACTTCTGCCAGTACCTCGTCTCCTACCTTCCAAACTTTACAGAAGCTCTCCTGCGAAACCTGCAGAACTAGCATTCTTGAAAGAAAGGATACTGCGGAGACATGGCTTAGCCACAGCCGGGGGGATGTTTCCAGAATGAAATTGTCACTCTGCAGCGGAGTGTGCGCTGATATGAATCTTCCAGGAAGTTTCATATCAGCGCACACTCCGCTGCAGAGTGAAAATTTCATTCAGGTTTCATAATGTTTTGGCTCATCAGTCTAACCATAGATTAGATCGACAACGACGGGTAATCCTAGATATTCTTACGACTGCATACTGGCATTAGCGTACACAGTGAAACTGTAATATATTTCCGGTATACTGTTGTCTGTTTGCAGTATTAGAGCACTGGGACGGAAAATATCATGGGGAACCTACCATTCGCATAATACGATTTTGCCAGTATTGTCAATATGTGCTCTAATTTTAGAAGTCATAACCTGAGGTGATCACGTGATGGAATAATAGTACATACATTGCGTTTATAAGGAGCGAGATATCATTCCAGGCACCAGTCTGTAACCCGTTTCTTATACCGTGACACTCCCAAGCAGTCTTTACTTTAGTATTCTCAGCGAGTATGGAGGCGGAATGCTTTGACACCCATATACAGTAACATCACCGAGCCAGGTGAGACAGTGTTTAGCATCGGGCTCGGATTCGGGAGGTCGACGGCTCAAACCCGGTCATCCTGATTTAGGTTTTCCGTTATTTCCCTAAATCGCTTCAGGCAAATGTCGGGATGGTTCGCTTGAAAGGGTACGGCCGACTTCCTTCCCTCATCCGATGGGATCCGATGGGATCGATGACCTCGCTATTTCGTCCCCTCCTCCAATCCAACCAACCAACATTAATATCTTGATGTTTAGAGATGTGTAGCAGGTCTTTGCATTCTCTGATTTATTGTCATTGAGAGAGTGCCTTTACCTAGATTTCGTTTACAATGTAAATGTTTCTTTGATTTAGCGTGTGCGTTTTTCATACCTGTGCAATACAGTCTCCATCCTACCCTTAAACTTCTTGAAATTTGCCCTCCCTATGTATTTTTCTACCATACAATGACAATCATGAAATCCTTTACGTCCTTTCATGAGATTATTCACACTTTTCATTGGTAAAGGTTTATTTTCTTCTGGGTTATGGATCAGAAAGTGCTGGTTTTCAGTCCTGCATCTATTAGTCTTAGTATTTGTATTTGTCACTTCTCTGTGTTGAACACTGTAGGCACAAATCAAAGAGTAATACTATATTCTCTCCACCATTTGTCCATTTATTGTCTCAAGGTTGTAGTGCCGTCAACATAGTAATACTGTCAGATATCTACCACCAGGAAATGTTTCTTTCTTGATGACGATTGTCAGTACCAGTGAGCATAAACCTTTGTGAAGGTGGAGCTTTTTGCCTGGCATAGTTGCTAATGCATAACCGGAAATAATAAACAAAATTCCAAACATCATCATCTTATCCTGGCTTAATTCCCTCAACAACAGAACAAATATCCGACTCCAGTACGTTGGCTGATGAATCGATTTCCACGTAATTTATCGCTCTGCCAAAACAAGTGTACATTAATTATAACCATCCCACAGATTTAAAAAAATGCTCTGTAACTGGTTTGAGGAGTGATTGTCGATAAACATACGTATTACCTCTAATTTCCAGGATGTTCGTGTTGTGAGACATATATGAAATGCAAATAAAACAGACGCAGCCTTCATAATGCCGTCCCTTACGGACGAGATATTCACATACATAAAAATATTAAGGATTCGCGGATCTAGGAGCGGTAAACTACTGCGTCAAGACTAAGCAGAATATTTTTTTTCCTCAGGTACCATAAAATTACGTCAAGCACACTTTGGTAACCTGAGCCTCTTATATTACTTTAATTACTGCACTGTAATGCTCCCAAAAACAAAATATTACTAAAGCAACAATAAGGATCAAATGAAGGAATTACTTACCTGCGCCCAAAAGCAACCGTGATCACTTACCAGAAATTGCTTTAAAAATACCAGTAACGCAAAACATTTCGTAGGCACAAGTAAGGAACAACATCAAAGAATTATTCATATGTGCCCAAAACAGGTTATACACTTACCAAAATCATTTTAAAGGCAACTGTAACGAAAAATAGCTTAACCTGCAACGCAGGGTTTACCGACGGACGCCAGGTCTCGGCCTGAAAAGTTGATCAAAAGTCGGTATTTACATTTGGCATCGGCAGCCAGAGACTGTCAAATGGCTCAAAGCACTATGGGACTTAACATCTGAGGTCATCAGCCCCCTATACTTAGAACTACTTAAACCTAACTAAGTACATCACACACAGCCATGCCCGAGGCAGGATTCGAACCTGCGACCGTAGCAGCAGCGTGGTTCCGGACTGGAGCGCCTAGAACCGCTCGGACACAGCGGCCGGCTAGAGACTGTCCAACCATGTGCAGAATACAATTAGGTCTTAGACCTCTAAAACAGAAAAACAACTGTGCTAACATAAATAAAATAGCATCTTAAATAAATAAATATAATCTAAGATAAGATACCAGCTCTGCTCCCTTTCCCTCTTACTATTTAACAACGCAAATTAATTTATTAAATAAACTGACCGCCAGCTCAAAGGACTGAGCACCAAATCAGTCTAGTAACAGTTGCTGTTACTAGAAACATCCAAGACACACACAAGTTACCAATGGCACCCCTTTTTGGAAGTTTTAGACAAAGAAACACTTGAACGCTGAGGCAGCCATACTCCCGTAAGCACTATAAACATTGAATTTCACCAGAATAAATTGATTTTGTCTGCAACTAAGATCTCATGCAGGAGATCAGACCTTACCATTAACTTCTGTATATGATGATAACCGCCACACACACTTAAAACACGACCAACATGGCACTCGATCCAGCCTTCAGTCTCCTGAGTATAAAATGTCTTCAGTGATGGTGTTCGGCCAAATTAATCACGTCAATATTTCTGACATGGGTGAATTGTCCACCCACGACGAGAACCGTAGGATGATCTTTCGTTGGTTTCACATGGAGCAAGAAGTGGCGAAACCATTGAGTAAAAATGTCTTTTTGAATCCATCTCGAAGGACGACATCAATAAAGCGATTTGCTTTTTCCCTTCAGTGCAACAGTTTTAATTTGTTTATACTACACAACTGTGATATCTGTTTCATCACAGTTAAACAATATAGACGGGTTGCTCTTGACTGAAGCTAAGGTTGGCTCATAAATGTCAAAAAACTTTCTGACAACTTTCACTATGAAAATCTTTCCTCTGGCGAATGAAAATCCTTGGGGAGACCTACTAGGGAGTTCGGGATTACTTTTTAGGAAGCTGCGTAACCGATTTTACCAGCCTGCAGTTTTTATTTCGAAAATTGGTTTTCAATGCTACTTTTTATAGCAAGCTATAGGCTATTCGTAGGAAATCTTTTCTAGAGAGACTACAGAATTGCTATTCCATTTGTTTGCAGTAATTCTTCATCCTCTTTCAGTTCTCGAGGAAAAATAGGTTTCCATCCCAGTTTGGTGCCATAGATTCATTTTGGGATTTGTCTGAAACGTAGCGTTCCAATGTTGTTTGAGGAACACTGAAGATGCGAGTTGCTTTGTAGCTCCCCATTTCTTTACTGTGCATAGTTAAAATGGCAGCCTTCACTTGTCTGGGGTCCCAGCGTTTCACAGGTTCCATCTACAAAAGAAATGTAGACTATTGTTACGGACCTTGTTTCTACTAAAACACCTTCTTTGGTATGCCATTCAGAGTACAAAATGAAAACATGTTTACAGATACATTAGTACGACTTATTTGAAACTAATTTTATAGAAAGCAAATGTGATTAAACTTGCATATAGACGAACTTAATACAACGAATAATTTGGGATCCCAATTTGGGGACCCCAATTTTCCTGAAATTGAAGCACCTGCACGTGCTGACGAAACATGTTTCATTTAAGCACTTCGTGAACAACAAAACTATTTATGTCATTGATATCCTAAAGCGGTATAGAGTTAATGTATATATAATTATTTAATCGTGTACTCACCTTTTATAATAAGTTTCCAGCTTTCTAACAATGAACAAAACCACCAGGAACGTGAACAATCCATTCCTGCTGTAAGTAGGCTGTTTAGGTTTTTTTATTGGTAACGCCACCTCTGTATGAAAATCACTGGCTGTGCTGTGTGCAGTCTGTGTCTAGTTTGCATTGTTGTCTGCCATTGTAGTGTTGGGCAGCGGCAGCTGGATGTGAACAGCGCGTAGCGTTGCGCAGTTGGAGGTGAGCCGCCAGCAGTGGTGGATGTGGGGAGAGAGATGGCGGAGTTTTGAAATTTGTCATGAACTGCTATATATATTATGACTATTGAGGTAAATACATTGGTTGTTCTCTATCAAAATCTTTCATTTGTTAACTATGCCTATCAGTAGTTAGTGCCTTCAGTACTTTGAATCTTTTATTTAGCTGGCAGTAGTGGCGCTCGCTGTATTGCAGTAGCTTGAGTAGCGAAGATTTTTGGTGAGGTAAGTGATTTGTGAAACTTATAGGTTAATGTTAGTCAGGGCCATTCTTTTGTAGGGATTTTTGAAAGTCAGATTGCGTTGCGCTAAAAAAAATATTGTGTATCAGTTTAAGCACAGTCATGTATAATTGTTCTAAGGGGACGTTTCATATGTCGACCCTTAGCCTAGGATACCTCACTGGAATCTTCTGATTTTTTTTCTTGTAGTTTGTGTAATTAGTGTAGTTATTGTTTATTGCTAGCGCGTAATTGTTGAGAGAATTTCCTTTGTAGTTGTAGTTTTTCATTGTTGTACACAGTTGTGGCATGCATTTAGATTTGCACCAAGTATTTCGCAGCTGCGCTTGCAATTAGCTAGATATTATTTTCAGTGCTATGTTAATGTGTTCTCTTATTTTTGCTCTTCAAATTGTGCTTTTCTGTGTTATCGTGTGAAATATTGTGACAATAATGGCGTGTGGAAAACGTAACACTAGGCTCCAAAGTAAACTGAGAAATAATAGTGACGACGAGCGTAGCTTGCCAGCACCACTGTGTAATGAATTAACAGATGTTCAAAGTAGTAATTTGGTAACTGTGCATAGGGAAATGGAGCGGGCTGCAAACTAAGCCGTAGACAGTGAAACAGGCAGTGAACAGGGAAGCATTATCGATCGATCGCTCGGCAACACCTCGCCTCAGGAATGCGAAATGACAGGACACAATTTTGCAAATACTGTAGATTCAGGTTTTGGGTCCTCACCGTTTTCTCAAATAAGTCAAGACACATTTTCTGCTAGTCAAAATGTGAATGTTGCAGGTGCAAATGCACTGCCGAAAAGCGTAGAGAAACAGATTCCAGACACTAATACATTATTATTGCAATTAATGCAACAAATGGAACAAAATCAGAGACAAATGGGATAAAATCTTCAAAAGTTAGACACAATGGAACAAAATCTTCAAAAGTTAGACAGAGTGGAACAAAATCTTAAAAAGTTAGACACAATGGAACAAAATCAGAGACAAACACAGCAAAAGCTTCAAAAGTTAGGCTCATTGGAACAAACTCTTGAACAAACACGTGAAGATTTAACTACTGAGTTACATAACATTGAATCGAAATGTCAAAAAGTCTGTAATGACGTAAAAACACAAATTTCTGAGCATTTTCAACCTATTTTTTCGCAGCATGAACATGCATTACAGAATCACGAAGCAGCCATAAAAGAACTGCAAACTATTGTTCATGAAAATCATGAGACCTTGCAAGCTAAATTTGACTCAGTTGCATCTACCGATTCGGTTACGCAACTGGCAAAAACTCAGGAAAACTTAAAGGACACAGTAGATTCGATTTCAACACAAATGGACACTCTGAAACTTGGTTCAGAAAAACACATTGAGGAAATGTGTTCACTATCGGAGAAAGTAGCCGAACTTTCGGATCAGTTCACTAACTTATCTACGAAGGTAGATGATAATCTGAACGACACAAAACCGGTAGTCTTTAATGACACAGAAGAGTGCGAACAAATTAGGAAATTCAAACAAAATCAGAATCAGATTAATACGCAACACCAAAGAGAAATCCGGGAAGTACAAGATCAGCTGACTCAGATAATACAAGAATTGCGTATTTCAGAGGCCACTCGCGCTCCAATACTGGAAGAGGGACTTAGAAATACGGAACAGCCACAAAATAATAACACAGCGCATTTCGGAAATTATGAAAGAAATTGGCAAGATGCACCGAATTTTGAAATGGAACCGCCGAAACGACGTAACAATGACCGATATGCGACTCGCCGACATGATGACTTTGACTATAAGCTGTTCATTACTACACGTAAATTCAAAACGTTTAAGAATTCTGGCAACGACATTCATCCACAAGCGTGGCTCCATCAATTCTCTCATTGTTTTCCTCCCAACTGGTCATTAGAGCACAGATTAGAATTTATGTGTGGCTACTTAGAGAATGAACCAGCTGTAAGAATGCGGTCGGTCATTCACGATTGCCACAGTGAAGGAGAGTTTTACCATGCCTTCCTCTCAGCATATTGGTCTCAAGCAACACAAGACCGAGTAAAACATAGCATCATAATGATGAAACGTTTCGAACAATCTGAATTTTCCAGTCTTATGAAATATTTTGAAGACATGTTGCACAAGAATCAGTACCTGTCAAACCCATACAGCCCCTCAGAACTTATCCGCATTTGCTTAATCAAATTGCCTGAACATTTACGACACATTATTTTAGCAGGACGTTGCAAAGACGACATTGAAGCTTTTCAGGGACTGTTACAAGAATTAGAAATTGACACAGACAGTCGCGGGATGCGAAAACAGGAAAACAATCACGACAGGTCACATCCGTCACAATTCCGTGACAACAGAAGTAATAACTGGACACGACAAGCCTATTCTTACAACGTAAATCGTGACCAAAACAGACACCACCCATATGACAACCACTGGCAGAGTAATAATAGTTACAGAGAAAGATCGCATTTCCGTAGTAATGACTATCACAGAGACAATCAGAGAAACAGACAATATGGGAACCAAAACAATTATTATCAAGGGAGACAGAATAACTTTAGACGCAACGGTCCAGCGCACAGTTACGACTCAGGGAGAAATTCTCCACCACGTGACCGACAAGAAAGAAACTATGGAATCTACCGACATGACGACAGACGATATGATCGTTACGACAGACCTGAATTGCATCAGAACTGGCGGGATTTAAACAGGGCAGGGCCTTCTCATCAGAGTGAATTTGTAGAAGTTAGGTCTCCTAATCCCAATAACGGCGCGCGCCAACAAAGAGACAGACAATGACTCGCACAGCAGACAGCTGCGTGCGCCCGCTGGCTCCGAGAAAAATAACATAAGACGTTAGCCTTGAGAAAAATTTTAGCATTCTTTACCGATGTATACAACATGATAATTGCTTTGAAGTTGAAACTCTGTGCACTAGGAAGAGTACAGGTTTACACCACATTTCACATGTAAAACCGTTTATTGAAAGATAATCTACTTTTTAACTTTGTCTTTGCCACATAAGTTTCACTTTACATTGCTAGTATGCTTTGTCAGACTTAGAATCTGTTAATATGCAACAATGTTTGAAGTTAAATATCCAGTCAAGAACCAAGAGAACTTATTTAAACAGAAATTACGAATGCATTGTTATAGTGAACAGACGACACAGTGTTGTTATTTGTACATTCTTGCTTGTTAGTTGCACGATTACGTAACGACTATAAGGCTCACATACTTAGAACATTTACCAGTACTGCTAATGAGATTTTAATGCAACATTTTGGTTTATTTGAAAATACATTCTGAATTTAAAGTGCTTTCTGAGAGATACCAGATGACACAGAGGTTAGTTTATGTGACAGCTACACGATTTTCATCACGACGCTACTAATGAGTGACAATTTACAATGTTGCTTTTGCGGTGTATCTGTTTTATATCTGCACAGTTTTCTGAATTCTTCTGGAAAGAAAAACATGTTTTAGTAGTAATTTTTGTGGTATAGCAACAATGAGACAGCCTTTTTCGTGACACAACAATACGTTACTGTACAGTACTTTCTTCATCACACTAATAAGCATAATAACTACGATATCTATACGCAAAGCATTTCACTTTTGTTTATCATGAGGTAAGTACATTGACTTCTGCAGAACTTAGCTTTCAGAGGACGATAACTACGACACTTCCACAGAGATTATGTTACAAGACGCACAGTTTAGCGCTACAGTACACGTATTTGAGTGATTAATTTTATACTTAAAACATTTATTTTTAAAGATTTTTGAATTACAAAGAAAGTTTTCCGTGATACATTTCATTCTATTGTTGTAATCTGTAACACCTGAGGGTATAATTACATTAATCCTCAGGGGGATACACGCCTACTTTGTGTACCATGTGTTTGGCAAGCACAAGGAGCCCTAGCTAATATGGTATTTGCTTATACAACTTTACACATCGGTACCATATTTCTCTAACATGTAAATTACACAGCTATCTGATCATTTAACTGAGAGAGACAAACATTTATTTTACTATATCAGTGACAGATGTTTACGAAATTACGCAGTTGGATAACTTCATACTTATGAAACTGTATTTTATCTGTACTTTGTAAACTGTTCATATTTTTTCGGAACCATTGTGATACTATGAGAGCTTTGAATGATGTATTTGGTATGGGATCATGATTTTTAAAGTACGTTTGAGGCAGATGACACTATTGACACGAGCAGAGAATTTTTTTAGGTTTTGAGATTATTGGAGGAAGCTACGACGATTTTGAGAGTTGACTAAGATGTTATGATATTATTACGACGACGATGTGTATTATACTGTTGAGGTATGTTTATGATTAATAAGATGATGATACCGTATATGAGGAGTTTGATTATGCTACGTATTTCTTATGATGAAATACTGAAGAAGTGTCGACGAATAAGGTAAGGAATAATGAGTAGTGGTTAGGGACTCTGATTTGTGAAAAAGGGTGTTGGAAACCAAGAATCGTACTTTAAGAGTTATGAAATGTGTGTATATGCGTGAATGTATCACAATGCTGGCGAAAATTTTTTGGATGCTGTTATATTTATAGGATTTTGTTTCTACATATTTGTAACGCAAATTTTCGACCTGTGAAATTTTTATATGAGACTGTCACTGTAGCGAAAACTGCTGTCGTAAATATTTCGGTAAGAAAGGTAAGTGACCGTGACGTAATTCGTTGTGAGTGGCCAGGCGTGCCAGCCGCATTGAGAAAAAGCCATTAGGTGGTAGAAAAAAAAGGGGGGAGGCCATTATCCTCGCTATCGACATTCCTTTGTAGAAAGCATCGTAAATACGACACCCTCAAACTTGAAAACATGATTACACAGTAGAGTTCTTAATTTATGATATTTACTAAATTGCCTAATGAAATGATGAGAAATATTTTTATGTCTATACACCTGATTATGACTACTGTCTCTCTAGTTGAGAGATTTTTCTACTAACTTATGAAATGCCTAATGACTACTGAATGATGTTCTTATGCTTTACTTTGTACATAGTTGCTTATTTCATTTGATATCTAGTTTCTAGCTGCACTGCAGCATTGGTTAAAATAAAATTTTAGAGATGTACTAATATAAATATTTTCTGTCTACAGATCGAGTAAATAATAATTTTTTCAAAAAAATGAGGGAGCACAAAATGACATTTACCTTCACAGGAACAGCATTCATAATTTTCTTTTCAAGTAATTGGTAACTTTTTGGTAGAATAACTTCTTGTGGTGCACCACTTTAATTACATAGACATTAAGATGTGAATATACATTTCCCTTGTCTGCGTTGTTGTCTTAGCGTACTATTTTTTCTGCTTGAGCTATGTCATGTTTAGATATATGTTTTTTTTATTTGCTGCTGCTGTTTGCCAGGCATAATGTTACTGAATTTGACTTTGTATTACGCTGTTAAGCCAGTTTACTACGCATTTATTTTTCTTGTTTGGTGCACAGTGCCTTACATTAGTTGTAATATTGCAATTGCTTTGCCTATTTAAATTTTTTGTCATTGATGTTTGTGTTAATTGTTTTGTGCTGCTGCATTGCCTCGTCCCTTAGTTTAGCATCTGAGCTCAGTAGATTTAAGTTAGCTTAAGAGGGGGTAGCCTATAAGAGAATGAGTTGCGATGAATTTGACGAAATGCACTGAGAGGCTATACGAGAAAAGTACAGAAAGCAGGTATAGATAGGACTTTTGGAAATAATGAAGAACGAAGGGAGATCTCCGAAAAGTAAAGAAAGTTTTGTTTGCAAAATACTGCAGTAAAGCAAACCCTGTCCTTTCCTTGTATTATTGCGCTATATGTTTGTGTACCCTTGGGTATTTAAGTTTTTCCTGTATTTATATGTTTACCTGATAAGACTTATATTGTAGAATTTTTCTAATACTAAGCTATATTCACTATGATGAGGAATACTGTTATCCTCAAATATAATTTGCATTATTAATATGTTATTTACCTTGTAAATATGCTTAGACATTATTTATTCTGTTTTGTTTTAATGCTCATGTATAAAGTTGATGTTCCAAAAGTTATTCTGATATTTTATGTATCTACTTATCTCATAATTCCTGTAACATTGATGTATATGTCTATTTCTATTCTTTTGTAAAGCCTGTTTTACTACAAATGTTATCTGTATTGTTATGTTCTTTAATGATGTATTCTGTACCTTTGTTATTGTATTCTCATGTTATAAAATTGTAATTGACACCAGTTTATCAAACTAAGTAACTTGTAAGCATTCAGTTCATTGCACACACTTCCTTTGGTCATAGCATATAGACAATATGTGAGAAGTAGGGACTGATAGTGTTTGCACATGTGTTAATGATTCAGCAAGGGACTGGATAACAGCATTGCTGGTTCTAAGGACAATTCCAGAAACTTTGTGAGTGCACAAGTTGTGGTTTATGGACTTGCTATATTCTCTGCAAGACTCTTCGATGGTGATTGTGCACCTGCACATTTGCAACAGATGGCTGCTGGCCGTCTCTACAAGGACTACAGTGGGTCTACACCTTTGCTGACTCACCAGTACCATTATTTCTACAAGGACTGCAGTGGGTCTGCGCTTCTGGTGGCCCACCTATACCACCATCTATACCAGGACTACAGTGGGTCTGCTCTGTGATTACCTACCTACCAATAGTCTTCAAAACTTCGAATGACTCTGTTGTGGGTTTGCTCTGTTGTGGCCCATTACCTGTCTGCATGTCGAGAGTCAGCACTGTCTTTCCATTGGAACGACAACACTACTTCTTAAAGACTGCATGGAAATCCACAACTTCGATGTGCATTTTCTTTTATTGCTCAGACTTTGAGAAAAACACTGTAATTACTATTATGATGAATGATCAGGACTGTCTTTATGGACTGTGACAAAATTTTAGCTTTTGACCAACATTGTATCAATAAGTGTGTGCATTTGATTTCTTTGTTATTGTAATTATGAAAATTTTTTTCAAATCTGTATTGGCCACTGCCCAAACCAATTTGTAAAGTTTTTTTGTGGGGAGCATGTGGGCTATGTAAGTAGGCTGTTTAGGTTTTTTTATTGGTAACGCCACCTCTGTATGAAAATCACTGGCTGTGCTGTGTGCAGTCTGTGTCTAGTTTGCATTGTTGTCTGCCATTGTAGTGTTGGGCAGCGGCAGCTGGATGTGAACAGCGCGTAGCGTTGCGCAGTTGGAGGTGAGCCGCCAGCAGTGGTGGATGTGGGGAGAGAGATGGCGGAGTTTTGAAATTTGTCATGAACTGCTATATATATTATGACTATTGAGGTAAATACATTGGTTGTTCTCTATCAAAATCTTTCATTTGTTAACTATGCCTATCAGTAGTTAGTGCCTTCAGTACTTTGAATCTTTTATTTAGCTGGCAGTAGTGGCGCTCGCTGTATTGCAGTAGCTTGAGTAGCGAAGATTTTTGGTGAGGTAAGTGATTTGTGAAACTTATAGGTTAATGTTAGTCAGGGCCATTCTTTTGTAGGGATTTTTGAAAGTCAGATTGCGTTGCGCTAAAAAAAATATTGTGTATCAGTTTAAGCACAGTCATGTATAATTATTCTAAGGGGACGTTTCACTGCTTGTAGCAACACATTACCATACAATGACGCTCTATTGAAAACATGGGCTTCCAAGGTCAGTCACATATCTGTCCTCTAGTTCCAATGTGTACATCGCATGATGGTACCATCTACTTAGCAGAAATACGTGACCTCCCAAAATTGAGGAACGTCCCCAAAATAGGGGACTGCCCCACAAGATTTCGCCAATGGCGGCTCAACAGTGTCTCTATAACATTTAATCTCTCTCCTAGTATGTCTACTTTCCTCGAAGTTCAATCGTCATCCTCCCAAAATTTATCTTTGTCCTTTTTTTCTTACCGTTACACAGTCTCATGCTTTCGCAGTCATAATTCTCAAACTCGCAGGATAATTGCGGTGCGCTGTATCCTTTACCGTTGTGATCTGAGACAATGACGCATCTACCACTCAGATAAAATAGCAATAATTGTTGTAATACCCGCGATATTCTGAGATTACTGTTTAATGTCGATAAGTGTGAAAGTTCTTTACGAGTAACAGGCACATACTGATTTTTATTCTCACTACAATATCCTCCCTCTTCACGTCACAAGTCAACAATTTTAGAATAAAACCTAAATTAAACATAGACAATTTCAATTTTGCTATAAATACTGTTTATCTTTAAGTAACAGCCAGGAGGGTAACTAAGTAGGACAAAAATGTTCCGTAGGTTACGCTGCCGTTTAAATAGCCTCACTCATTTTCTAGGCAGTTCAATGCTTAGAGTTTCTAAGGAAATCTATGATAGCAAGGGACCCTGCGCGGCTAGCGCCTTGCCACGGTTCGCGCGGCTCCCCCCGTCGGAGGTTCGAGTCCTCCCTCGGGCATGGGTGTGTGTGTTGTCCTTAGCGTAAGTTACTTTAAGTTAGATTAAGTAGTGTGTAAGCCTAGGGAGGCCCGCCCGGTTGGCCGTGCGGTCTAACGCACGGCTTTCTGGGCGGGAAGGAGCGCCTGGTCCCCGGCACGAATCCGCACGGCGGCTTTGTGTCGAGGTCCGGTGAACCGGCCAGTCTGTGGATGGTTTTTAGGCGGTTTTCCATCTGCCTCGGCGAATGTGGGCTGGTCCACCATATTCCGCCTTAGTTACACTATGTTGGCGATTGCTGCGCAAACAAGTTCTCCACGCACGCGTACATTACCATTACGCTACCGCGCAAACATAGGGGTTACTCTCATCTGGTGTGAGACGCTCCCTGGGGGAGTCCACCGGGGGCCGAACCGCACAATAACCCTGGGTTCGGTGTGGGGCGGCGGAGGGGTGAAGTGGACTGCGGTAGTCGTCGTGGGGTTCTGAACCACTGCGGCTGCGGCGGGGACGGAGCCTTTCCGTCGTTTCTAGGTCTCCGGGTAACATACCATACAATAGAATACAAGCCTAGGGAACGATGACATCAGCAGTTTGGTCCCATAGAAACTTATTACAAATTTTCTAGTAATAGAGCTATCACACACGCAAACAAATCGATCGTAATGAGGTAACGCCCGATAGGTGTGTAACAAACCTAACGTACAAATAACGCGGCTACAATCTTTTTTATGTTCGGATTTCGGGATATGCCCACACAGCTGTCAGTTACGACGATGTATAGACAGCATAACACCCAGTCCCTAAAAGGAGAAAATCTCTGACCGGACCGGGAATCGACCCCGGGCCTCTTCTCTTAGCATCTTCAGTGCAGACTGCACACCTACAGAAGCGGACGACGATTTGATCCGGCCAAGGCTGCTAGGAAAACTACTGTAATGTACACTTACTTACGATAGTCTACAGTAGCCTCGAGGCCGCCAATACAATATCTTGTAGGGGGAGGGACTAAGCATGGGGGTATCGAGTATTTTCAATATTTTGGAAGTCGAATGGTAACTTGTACTTAGACATGAAGTAGTTCCACTTCCGACCTGCGTAATATCGGCTTTGAAATGATTGTCTTGAAAGAAAAAACACCAGGCTACACTACTGTACATTTCTTCCTTTCCCTTAGGGAAAGCCCCCTCGTCCGCGCGTACGTTCTCCCTTGGGGAGCCTATGGTAGTTTTGCAACTCACCATGTGACAGTGATTGACGTCATGGACCCAAGAGTCATTGAATACACCAGCATTAATTAATCAAGTATCAAGTTCGCGGCAGGCTGAAAGGCCGGTTTAGTGGGCGAAGCGGGCGACTATGACACGTTTATTTAGCACGCTACGCGTGCTTGAGAGAACTAAAGCCATTGCAGCAGGGCCGCGGACGCGTCAGGGCGTGTAGCGGGCTCTCCCCCAGCCAGTGTTGACAGCACGCCGGCCGTTCGGCTGGCAGTGCTTGCACAGTAGCTGCTACCAGCATCTGCCCGGAATTCCGCGGCGCCGAGTGGCAGGTCAAATATTTGTCGCCCGCCGACAGCCCATTTGTCACGCGGACGTCAATCGGCCACCGCTCTGACCCCCGACCCTCGCAAAGCGGAGCGTCGCGCCCGTCTTACTGTAATGCCGACACGCCGATCCGAGATTACGCCAGCGGCGGGCGGAGCTTCTAATTAATGGAACGCTGTGTCGCGTGTCACTGCTGTAGGGCGAGGGAACAGCGACTTACTCGTTCTGTGCCACAAGAGCCTCTGTCGGCTCACATGTGTACGGCATCTGGTCGCGCCGAACAGGAGTGCAAGGTGGACTCTACCTTCCGCTATTAAAAGTCGTTTCCTTTCCTGTTCCATTCGCAAATGGAGCAAGGGAAAACGGCTGTCTACTCACCTCCGTCCGAGCCATAATTTTCCTTGTCTTGTCTTTGCTGTCCTTACACGAAATGTACCGGGTGATCAAAAAGTCAGTATAAATTTGAAAACTGAATAAATCACGGAATAATGTAGATAGAGAGGTACAAATTGACACACATGCTTGGAATGACATGGGGTTTTATTAGAACCAAAAACATCCAAAAGTTCAAAAAATGTCCGACAGATGGCGCTTCATCTGATCAGAATAGCAATAATTAGCATAACAAAGTAAGACAAAATAGAGATGATGTTTTTTACAGGAAATGCTCAATATGTCCTCCATCATTCCTCAACAATAGCTCTAGTCGAGGAATAATGTTGCGAATAGCACTGTAAAGCATGTCCGGAGTTATGGCGAGGCATTGGCATCGGATGTTGTCTTTCAGTATCTCTAGAGATGTCGGTCAATCACGATACACTTGCGGCTTCAGGTAACCCCAAAGCCAATAATCGCACGGACTGAGGTCTGGGGACCTGGGAGGCCAAGCATGACGAAAGTGGCGGCTGAGCACAGGATCGTCACTAAATGACGCGTGCAAGAGATCTTTCACGCGTCTAGCAATACTTTGTTTTTTTGTGGTTCTAATAAAACCCCATGTCATTCCAAGTATGTGTGTCAATTTTTACCTCTCTATCTACATTATTCCGTGGTTTATTAAGTTTTCAAATTTATACTGACTTTTTGATCACCCGGTACGTTCACTATAGCCATTTCGTGCTCAAGGAGGAGGTTACCTGGTAGATTTCCGAGAGTTTTGAAAAAAAGGTATTTTTATGGATTTCGACGTTCTCTTTTTGAATTTCGCTTTGCCACCTCGTATCTTCGCCGCTCGTGCCGCCGCATTGGAAAAATGGCACTCAAAACCAGTTTTTTGACAGTACCTCCTTTCCGAGCCATATTACGATGAAAAAAAGTTATGTACAAAATTTAAAATATAGAAAATTTCCTACTATTTATGTGGTAAACTTTTTTTCTCACTGGTATAAATGGAACGCTGCAGGTATAAAGAGATGCGCCACCTGGGCGTTAGAGCTATCTGTTCTACGGAACGTCTGCTGACAACTGGAGCAACGGAAAATTTCTGCCTTACTAATAAGTACGAGTCTATCGTTCTACTGTGTTGTTCGCATTTTCAGAGCCATGTCTACTAAGGCAGTGAGATGTTCTATTTGTGAAAATGCATTGCAAGGGAGTGAGGCTACTGAAGTGAAAGAAAAAGGATTGGAGACGTTTTGTACGTTAAATGTTCACAGAAATGATAAAAAGGGCAAGCTTTTGGTGGGACTGAGATCGCTAGTCGTTCACGATGTGTGTCGAAATAGCTATAGTAATGAGAACTTAATCTTTGTAGATTTACGTAGAGGAAGCGATGTACGCCATCCCATCCACAACTACAATTCACGGCCCACCATACACATACATAGATCATTTATTATTTGTGCGCTGTTGAGATAACAGCAGAGTTTGTAGCGATTGTTATATTGCGTATAGCGTACCTAAATTATCGTTGACAACATTTCAGAAGTTGCTACAACTTGATAATGATGACTGGGATAGGGCGATTGCTGAGAGTCTTCGCAGTCGATGCACAGTGTCATAACAAAAGATTGTACCAAGTACCACCGACTGGAGAAACTAAAACGAGATGTCCGTATGCAAAATAGATCGACACTACGATGTAACTATAGATGTACATGCTTCATAAAATCAGCATATAAAAACAAATTTAATATCGCGTCGCTGCCACCGACGGAAGCAACAGACTGCAACATTCGTTCCTAACTAATCAGCCAGCTTCAGCACTGCTGCCAAGTAGAACAAAATTCTAAGAGATGAGGATGGAAAAAAAAAAAACGATTAGTGTGATTCCTGTCATAAAAGCCCAGCCTCCAGCTCCGGAAAGCTTGTTAAATATTATTTCATGCAAATGCGGAAAGGAATGTCGGGAAGGCTCTATGAAAGTGCTCTGTTATTTGCACGAACTGTAATGGTGCCAGGCCCCATCACAAGGTAAAAAAATGCCACTTAATCTACATTATTGGTGGTGCGGAAATTGCATAAATTATAGGAAAATTTTCTCAAGTTCAGTTTGTTACGTAACTATCTTCATCGCAAAATGAGCAGGAAAGAAGATATTGCCAGGAAACTGGTTTTGGGAGTCATTTCTTCAATAGAAGCGGAAAAGATATGCGTAGGCAAAGTAAATTTCGAAAGGAGCACGTCGAAATCCATTGAAATTCGAGTTTTTAAAATTCCCGGAATACTTTCAAGGTAAACCTGCCAAATGACTGGACGCAATAGAATCTTTCTGGGGACAGTCGCAAATGCTGTTCTCTGAATTTTCTCAATACTGTTTCACGAAAAGAACGTTGTCTTCCCTCCAGGGATTTCCATTTGAATTCACGGTGTATGTCCTAAATACTCACGTGTTAATCGAACCTGCCACTAACAGATCTAGAAGCACGCCTCTGTATGTCTTTGATGTCTTATTCTTATCTGACCTGCTGAAGATCCCAACACTCGAGCGGTACCCAAGAGTGGGTGATACTAGTGTTCTGTATGCGGTCTCCATTATAGAAAAGCTACAGTTTTCCAGAATTCTCCCAGTAAATTGAAGTCAACCATTCGCCTTCCTTAATGTAGACGTCACCTGCTAATTCCATTCTAGAGTGCTTTGCCCCATTACACCTACATATTTAATAGACGTGAATGTGTCAAGCAACACATTAGCAACACTGTATTCCAACATGACAGGGTTGTTTTTCCTACTTATTCGCATTAACTTACATATTTCTACTAAAATAAACTAAACTCCGTCCGAACAGACCTCGGAAGACCCAACGATACCGGCCGACCCCCGTGTCATCCTCAGCCGACGGGCGTCGCTGGATGTGGATATGAGGGGTCATGTGGTCAACATATCGCTCTCCTCGCCGTTGTCAGTTATCGTGACTGGAACCACTAATTCCGTCAAGTAGCTCCTCAATTGGCCCCACAAGGGCTGAGTTTTCCCCGCTTGCCAACAGCGCTTCGTAGACCAGGACGATCACCAATCCAAGTGCTAGACAAGCCCGACAGCGCCTAACTACGGTGATCTGACGGAAACCGGTGTCACCAATGCGGCCAGGAAATTGCGATATTCATCACACCAAACAGAGATTCTGTGTGTAAGTCATCCTGTATCCTCCTGCACTCACTCAGACACTTTGCCATACACTAGAGCGTCACCAGCAAACAGTCGCAGATTGCCGATCTCCTGTCTGTAAGATCATTTTTGTTCGTAGAGAACAAGAGCAGTCCTATCACACTTCCATGGGGCACTCCTGACGATTCTCTTATCTCTGATGAAAACTGTGATGAAAGTTCGCGGTCGAAGACAACATACTGCATCCTATTACTTAAGAAGGCTTCGAGTCACATATCTGGGAAGTGATTCCAGAGGAGGAGCAGGTGGACAGAGAAAGGAAAGAGGAAGAGTTGGGTGATGACAGGAAGAGGAGAAGGGGGATGAGGAGATTCGCAAAGAGAGGGGAGAAGAGGAGATGGACAAATAGAGGGGAGAATAGGAGATGGACAAAGAGAGGGGAGGAGATGGACAAAGAGAGGGGTAGATAGAGAGGGCAGAGAGAGGAGGAGGAGGAAATTAACTTCGAGGAGGAAGGAGATGGCCAGAGGTGAGGGAATAGGTGGACAGAGAGATGGGGAGAGGAGATGGACAGAGACAGAGGGTAGGAGACGGACAGAGACAGAGGGAAAGAGGAGTGTACTAATAGTAGATTGGAATAACAACAAGGACGTACCCGGACGACACCAGGTGCTGAACTAGTAAAGAAATAAAAATACTTCTCAGTGGCCCATCTCATTCTGTGTAAGTGTTGTTTCATGCGATTACGTCTATAATCTGCCTCATAGTGTGGTACCAAAAGGGATGCATCGGCTTGTATGGCTTTTACGGAAGCTGCATGCCGTACAATCTACTGTAGCGGAAAGCGACATGTTGTCCCGCTTGTTGCCGTGGAATTTGACTGAAACGGCGAGGTTTTTCCGTGAACTCGGGTGCTGATGGTATACTCTTGACAATGTGGCACGTTCAAAGCCCAGTCCGTGCACCACCATCGTGATGTAAAGTTATCAGTAGCAAGAAACGACTGTCTGTCCACGAGCAAATGCGCAGGTATAACTTGCCTGTTCTGCCATCGATTGTCCCGCACGTAACCAGCACAAGTTCTGATGATATATCAGTTACGCGACGCGCCGAAACGTCTCATTAGTCAAGGGGACAGTACTGTTCTGTCTCCAACAAAGCAAGTATTTCCAATTCAGTTGATTATTATTACGTACCCTAAAATGGATAAGGTACGTCACACGGAGTTGGTTCATGTGGTCCAGAGACTGTTTGGAAACACTGTCAAACACTGAGACTGTTTGGCTCATTATGTGATTAAGTTGGAAACACTGCTGTGCCCATATACAGAGTTATTCATAAATACCTCCAGGACTGCGTAAAAACTAAAAGACATACAGAAAAATGATACGTATCAGTGGATAGCGCATCTCTCCAAGTTTGGATACTCGTCTTGCCGAAGTTGCAGAGTGCAGAACTAGATGGAAGATGTGGAGTTTTGTGTACTTGAGTTCGCTAAAAGTGGGTCAGTTGTGACATTTCAGGGATAGTTTCGTATCAAATAAGTAGTAAAAGCTCCAACAGACAAAACATTCTACGAGTGGTGCGGCGCATTCTGCGAAACTGGCTGCTTATGTCGTGCGCAGAGAACAATGAGACCGTCAGCAGAGAAGATGGAGTGTGTGCGAGAATCATTTGTCAGGCACATGAAGAAATCGACGACACGTGCTAGCAGAGAGCTGCAGATACCGCAGTCAATTGTCTGGCGCATTCTACACAAATATCAGCATATAAAAACAGCGGTTGTTACAAGCGCCGACTACATGGGTCGATTAGCTTCGTTCTGATCCTCGAAATGACTTGCAGTGGCTACCGGAGGAAGATGGTTTTTCACAACAGATGGTTTTCAGCAATACAGTCACACTTCATATGTGTGGAAAGAAGAATCATTGTAACATGCATGTCTGGAGCACAGAATATCCAAATGAGATTATGGAACAGATTGCCATGTCCTCTTCAAAAGTTTACAGATTATTTCTCTTTGTAGAGAAACCTGCGACTGCTTTCGTATACCAGGACATACTGCAGCAGTGGCTAATGGTGCAATTACAGCCATTGGAGACTTCATTTTTCAAGACTGTTAGTGGTAAAGAAGGGAAAGCAGAAAGGTGGAAGGAGTATATAGAGGGTTTATACAAGGGCGATGTACTTAAGGACAATATTATGGAAATGAAAGAGGATGCAGATGAAAGTGAAATGGGAGGCATGATACTTCGTGAAGAGTGTGACAGAGCACGAAACACCGGTGGAAACAAGGCCCCGGGAGTAGACAACATTCCATTAGAACTACTGACAGCCTTGGGAGAGCCAATCCTGACAAAACTCTACCATCTGGTGAGCAAGATGTGTGAGACAGGCGAAATAGCCTCAGACTCCAAAAAGAATATAATAATTCCAATCCCAAAGAAAGCAGGTGTTGACAGATGTGAAAATAACAGAACTATCAGTTTAATAAGTCACGGCTGCAAAATACTAACGCGAATTCTTCACAGACGAATGGAAAAACTAGTAGAAGCCGACCTCGGGGAAGATCAGTTTGGATTCCGTAGAAATATTGGCTCTGAGCACTATGGGACTTGACATCTTAGGTCATCACTCTCCTAGAACTTAGAACTACTTAAACCTAACTAACCTAAGGACATCACACACATCCATGCCCGAGACAGGATTCGAACCTGCGACCGTAGCAGTCCAGCGGTTCCGGATTGTAGCGCCTAGAACCGCACGGCCACCGCGGCCGGCGTAGAAATATTGGAACACGTGAGGCAATACTGACCCTACGACTTATCTTAGAAGCTAGATTAAGGAAAGGCAAACCTACATTTCTAGCATTTGTAGACTTAGAGAAAGCTTTTGACAATGTTGACTAAAATACTCTCTTTCAAATTCTGAAGGTGGCAGGGTAAAATACAGGGAGCGAAAAGCTATTTACAATTTGTACAGAAACCAGATAGTAATTATAAGAGTCGAGGAACATGAAAGGGAAGCAGTGGTTGGGAAGGGAGTGAGACAGGCTTGTAGCCTTTCCCCGACGTTATTTAATCTGTGTATTGAGCAAGCAGTGAAGGTAACAAAAGAAAAAAATTGGAGTAAGTATTAAAATCCATGGAGAAGAAATAAAAACTTTGAGGTTCGCCGATGACATTGTAATTCTGTCAGAGACAGCAGAGGACTTGGAAGAGCAGCTGAAGGGAAAGGATAGTGTCTTGAAAGGAGGATATAAGATGAACATCAACAAAAGCAAAACGAAGATAATGGAATGCAGTCGAAATAAGTCGGGTCATGCTGAAGAAATTAGATTAGGTAATGAGACACTTAAAGTAGTAAAGGAGTTTTGCTATTTGGGGAGCAAAATAACCGATGGTGGTCGAAGTAGAGAGGATATAAAATGTTGACTGGCAATGGCAAGGAAAGCGTTTCTGAAGAAGAGAAATTTGTTAACATCGAGTATAAACTGTCAGGAAGTCGTTTCTGAAAGTATTTGTATGGAGTGTAGCCATGTATGGAAGTGAAACATGGACGATAAATAGTTTGGACAAGAAGATAATAGAAACTTTCGAAATGTTGTGCTACAGAAGAATGCTGAAGATTAGATGGGTAGATCATATAACTAATGAGGAGGTATTGAATAGGATTGGGGAGAAGAGGAGTTTGTGGCCCAACTTGACTAGAAGAAGGGATCGGCTGGTAGGACATATTCTGAGGCATCAACGGATCACCAATTTAGTATTGGAGGGCAGCGTGGAGCGTAAAAATCGTAGAGGGAGACCAAGAGACGAATACACTAAGCAGATTCAGAAGGATGTAGGTTGCAGTAAGTACTGGGAGATGAAGAAGCTTGCACAGGATAGAGTAGCATGGAGAGCTGCATCAAACCAGTCTTAGGACTGAAGATCACAACAACAGCAACAGTGGCTCCAGTTGCGATCTGGATTAATTCCAGTTGATTTCTTTTTATGGCTTCAAGTCAAAGACCTTGTGTTCCTGCCTCCAGTGTCACATAATTTGGAAGAGTTGCAAGGAAGTATAATTAATGTGGTCACTGGTATCCATAAAGACGTATTGTGATGTGTATGGAAAGAGTTTGACTATCGATTGCGTTTGCCACGTCACAAACGGTGCCATATTGAGCAGCTGCAACGTAAGTTAAAATCTTAGGTAATGCTCTGTCCACTGACATGTGTCTATTTTTTGTATGTCTTTTCTGGAACCTTGAAGGTACTTATGAATAACCCTGTCAATTCATCGAGTAGTGTAATTACGTAAACATAGAGCATGATTATAATTAAACTTTCGCTACTTGAGCCAGTGCAGATGCAAAACTATTTTCCGTATGGGTACTCAACTTTATAGGAATGATGTTCAGACTGTGCACTGCAGGATTTATGTAGTAATGTTAGTGTTACGATTTGCTTTAGGCGCCGGTACTGGTATGGCGACGTAAGAAGGAAACACAAGCAACAGCGTGCATTACAGTTGTAGACAGTCAGCATGGATCTGGACAAGGTGAGCAGGGCGTTACTCGTAAAACTGTTTTATCAAAACAACAGGAAGTCGGCTCTTTCCTGATATTGATGCAGAATGTGCGGAATATGGAGAGGTCCTCTTTCTGCACCGGGTTTGAAGCACATGATTTGCAAGATCGATTTAACTGGTGATTTTGAATTGCTCTCGGGAGCGCTGATGACCAGTTGCTCCACATATTATTGAAAAAGATACTGCTGCCATGGCTGGTAATGCATTTGAAAAGGTCGAGCAACTGTGAAATGGTATCCATATAAATTTCACATCACCCATCAACTTTTGCCACAGGTAGCAGACATTCGAGTAGACTTTGTTCTTACGTATTTTGCAAGAGTTGAAGTTGGTACATTTTGTGAAGTGATGAAGACTGGGGTCAGAGAGCACTCACAACTGTCGCATTTGGAAACTGTCACGGCCGACAATTGCTCATGAAGTTCCACTGCGTAGTGAACATGTCTTGATGTGGTGTGACTTCAAGACACAGTTCATTTTTCTTCGACAACCCAAGGATCAAGGGCACGCAGCATGAACAATATACATTACTGTGACCTGCTGCGCCAGAATGCGATCCCTGCTCTACTGGAGAGGTGCTTTGCACTCAACTGTTTTGGTGCACGATGGAAAACCACCTCACGATGCTCACGAGACCACTCGTTTACTCCGTAACATCTTTGGAGAAAACTGAATCATTGACCGATTGTTCCAAACTGCTTGGCCACCAAATATTCGTATTTGAACCTGCGTGATTTCTAGCATTGGGGTTACCAGAAGGACAGGGTGTATCAATGGCGCAAGAACACACACAGGTGGTTGAAGATGAGTATAGCGAGGGAAGTAGCCAATATCCTAGCTGATGTGTTTCGGGCAGCAGAAGAGCAATCTCCAGTGCTGTTCCAGGTTATTGTGAATGCAAATGGTCGTCGCACTGAGCAACGTTCGTAACCTGGAACATAACATGGTACGCAATTAAGAAATTTTACCCTCTCGTGTGGAAATTAAATATGTTTCATTCAGTGGTTTATTTGTTATTTCTCTTCCGAATGTCCTTACGGATCTTTCCATAATGTATTATTTCTCTATGACCATTAGTTTTTCTGGGGGCCATCTCAAGTAGCGAAAGTTATATCTTCCATTCGAGCAAATACCAGCTAAGCTTTTGCCTACAGTATAATGAACAACTTGTAATATGGGAGCAATTGGCTGTGAAAACAGCAACCTCAGTGGCAGTGAAAAATGGACTCGTACCTGACACATCTTAAGTTTTCGCTTCGATACTTGGTGCCGAGGATGTATCACGGTTGGATTCTTATTATTAGAGAAATTAATGGGATTTTTATTTATTTATTTACACGTCATGATCCGTAAGACCAAATCTCCAAGATCATAGAACGTGTCAGTACATTAAATTAGAACGTAAAAGTAATAACAGATAAAAATAAACTGTTTATTAACCCGAAAAATGTCAAACCATAAGTTTAAGTAAACACAATCAACGATAAAACAGGAATCAGCTTAATTTTTCAGTTTCGATTTGAAAGCACGTGTATTACTGCTAAGATTTTTGAATTCGAGCGGTAGCTTATTGAAAGTGGATGCAGCAGTACAGAGCACACCTCTCTGCACTAGAGTTAAGGAAGTCCGATCCAAATACAGGTTCGATTTCTGCCGAGTATTATCTGAGTGAAAACTGCTTGTTCTTGGGAATAAGCTAATATCGTTAACAAGAAATAACATATATATATACTGAGAGGCCAATGTCAAAATACCCAGACTAGTGAACAGGGGTCGACAAGAGATTCGTGGACTTACACCACTTATTTCCCGAACCGCCCTTTCTGAGCCAAAAATATCCTTTTTGAAAGGGAAGAGGACATAAGCGAATGAAAATAAGCAAAGTAGACTAATTTTCGTGTCGAACGATCACTCACTTCTGAAACCGTTCGAATAGTAAAAACAGCTTTAAGTCTTTGAACAAGATCCTGAACGCGGGCTTCCCACGGCAGTTTACTATCTATCTTAACACCAAGAAATATGAACTGTTCAGTTACATTAATTATATGCCCATTCTGTGAAATTAAAACATGGAGTTTTGTTGAATTGTGTGTTAGAAATCGTAAAAACTGAGTCTTACTATAATTTAGCGTTAGTTTATTTTGTACAAGCCATGAACTTACGTCATGAACTGCACTATTTGAAACAGAGCCAATGTTGCACATAACATCCTTCACTACTAAGATAGTGTCATCAGCAAACAGAAATGTTTTAGAGTTACCTGTAATACTAGAGGGCATATCAATTATATAAATAAGGAACAGGAGTGGCCCCAATACTGATCCCTGGGGCACGTCACCCCCCCCTCCCACCCCATTTGATCGTACCACACTCAGACCCCACATCACAGCCATTCTCAACACTGTGAATAATGACCTTTTGCTGCCTGTTGTTGAAATAAGAGGTGAACCAATCCTGAGCTATTCCCGTGTTCTGTAATGGTCCAACTTCTGGAGCAATATTTTGTGATCAACGCAATCAAACGCTTTAGTTAAATAAAAAAATATGCCTAGCGTTAGAAACATTTGCTTAACCCATCCAGTATCTCACAGAAAAAAGAGAATATAGCATTTTCAGTTGCTAAACGGCTTCTAAAGCCGAAATGTACATTTGATAGCAAATCGTGTGATATAAAATGATCAGTTATCTTTAGTTACACGGCCTTTTCAATAACTTTAGCAAGCACTGATTGCACAGAAATAGGTCTAAAATTGTCTACATTATCGCTTTCTCCCTTTTTATACAGCGGCTTTACTACTGAGTATTTTAATCGTTCAGGAAACTGATCATTCCTAAAGGAAAAAGGACAAATATGGCTAAATACAGGGCTAACATGTGCAGCACAGAACCTTAATATTCTGCTAGGCACTCCATCATATCCATGAGACTCCTTAGACTTCAGTGATTTAATTATTGACTCAATTTACCCCTTGTATCTGTCACAGAGAAGTATTTCAGACATCAATCTCGGAAAGGCATTTGCCAAGAGAGTTACATGATTCACTGTACAAACTAATTTTTATTTAATTCAACAGCAATGCTAAGAAAATGACTGTTAAATACTGTACATATATCTGATTTATCAGTAACAGAAATGTTTTTACCGCGAACTGACTTTATATCGTCGACCTTGTGCTGCTGACCAGACACTTCCTTCACAACTGACCACATGGTTTTAATTTTCACCTGTGAATTAGCTATTCTATTTGCGTACCACATACACTTTGCCTTCCTAATAACATTTTTAAGCACATCACAGTACTGTTTGTAATGGACTACTGTCGCTTGATTGTGACTACTTCCAATATTTTGATATAGTTCTCACTTTGTTCTACATGCCATCCTTATGCCACTAGTCAGCCACCCAGGCTGCCATTTACTTCCAGTACCCCGTTTAGAACGTTGTAATGGAAAGCAACTCTCAAAGAGCATGAGAAATGTGTTAAGGAAAGAATTATATCTGTCATCTATGTTATCGGCACTATAAACATCCTGCCACTCTCGTTCCGTGACGAGGTTTAAAAACTCTCTATTGTTGTTGGATTACCTTTCGTACATAGTTTGTAATTATATATGACATTTATTTGAGTACAAAAGCCTTTTAGTGTTAAAATTTGTTCATCATGGTCTGAAAGGCCATTCACCCTTTTACTAACGGAATGCCTATCTAGTAATGTAGAATGAATAAAAATATTGTCTATGGCTGTGTTACTGTTCCCCTGCATCCTAGTTGAAAGAAACACAATCTGTATCAGATCATATGAGTTTAGGAGATCTACCAACATCCTTTTTCTTGCACCGTTATATACAAAATTAATATTGATGTCACCACATATATCTAACCAACTTCATTACTAACTTCCCTTTTTGGGCAGTGGCCGGGAAAGGAGACTCACCCTTCGAGTGGAGAAGAATTATGGATAATTCGTGTCAGTTTGTGAACAGGTGGTACAGCAGAAATTCAGATTTAGCAAATACAGCTACATTAACACTTTCATCTTTATCATACCAGTCCAGAATTAGTTGCAGAGAATACATAAAATTGAGAAGGCCTAAAGCCGTCCACTGTATTCTAGGTGATTCTGTTCACCTGCAAACTGTTTCCGTGTACACAGCTACCACTCTAGGTATAAATGAAGATGCATTTAAAAACACAAGTCACTGCAAACTCTGCTAATAATGGATTAGTGATTCCTGATACCAGTAAATTCCTGCTGCAGCTGGTGGTTGGTGCCAGCTCTGGTTCTCACTATGAGAGAGCACACTGGCGACTGCAGAATTGCCGAATGCAGCGCCGCACCGAAGTTAGGAGCAGCATGTGGTGACCGGACAGGAGTTGCTGGTGGAACAGGAAAGAAGTATCACCTCAGAGCTGGTACCATGGGCAGCACCGGGACAAGAGTTCGATGTTGCTTCGGGCCGTGGTTGGCGCACCAGCCGATCTTGTCTGTGTCCTGGCTTGGCTGCCTAAGGCAGTTAGGTGACGACTGGTGACGTCTGAACAGGTTGCTGCTGGCAACGTGTGATACTGGACCCGTGTATTTGGAGGGCGGGGCGACCACTCTCGTCGTGAGGTGTTGTTCCGGGCCTCAGCACAGTTGAAACTGTTTGACGAGGGCCAACGAGAACGACTACAGCAGGGTCGGCGACGGCGGGCCGAACTTCGCGTGGTCGGCGTGTGTGGGTCGCATGAGGGCCAAGACTCGGTCTCACTCGACTTCTCTTATTATTTCTAGGAAGTAATTAGTATGGCGCGAGATCATTTAGTAGTACGGTGTGTAACTTTTCTATCGGCGCATCTCTCTTCAGTTCGGCAGGATCGTGGTTTCAGTGCCATTTACCCTAAGCTATTTGTTCGCGGTATGAAGGACGTTCACAGGTCCACTGACTGTATGTACAAATAAGATGCAGTCTAGCGACCTATCATCACAAGACTTCAAAACTGAATTGGAATGACAGAAGAAAGAGATGAGAATTCTCAGTAACTGTTATGTAGTGGTATAATCGACGGATACTGGAAACTTGCTATGAAAAGACATTACAATACCAGTCAGGAAGAATTTGAAGATTTAGTTGGCACTGAAAGAAACGATCGACAGAAGAGATTCGTTGCTCTGTACATCAGGAAGTATTTTGTGCTAAATATGCACGGGGATTCATTGCTCTGTACATCAAGAAGCAGTTTGTGCTGAATATATAGGAATAGAGCACGTGAAAAGATAGGTGGTACCAATTTCTGAATCACACATTATTCCGATGTCAGTTGCAACAATTTTCAATGAAATTGAACTAAGAGTATGGAGACTTTCTATGTTATTGAAAAGTACATTCGTTAAGTCAAGAGGCACGCCTGGAACGATTTGGCTTTTATAAATTCGTTATTGTTGAATTTATTTCGGGAAAAAGTGCAGGAACGAAAATTAGAACATCTGGGATTGATTGCAGAACTCCCATTTTACGTGGATTTTACACACGCTACCCACAGTAAGACGTTGCAAGGTGGGAAAAATCTTATTTCTGATTTGATGGAGATGCATTTATAAAGAAATTCGGATTGCAGAAGAGACGAATCTGGCAAACACTGTCCAGTTCCCTAAGCTCACTGGCGTTAAAGAATTCATTATTGGCTTGACAGAATTACATGGATAGTTTTCTAAACATTTTGAGAACACAACCGTTCTTACATCGGTTTTCGACCTGTTACCGAGACCATTTTCAGTTTGAGTTGAAAGTGCCCTTGTGCATATGCTGATGTAATTGTCGGGGGTTCAAAGTAAGTTCCATTTTAACGATAAATCCTTTTACGGTAAAACTGTCCAGGACGTTTACACTGTTTTTTTCGGCTAGACTATCAACGTGTCTATAATGATATTGCAAAAGCGCTACAATGTTTAGATCAATGTATATGTGTATGTGCGTGAAAAACCGTTTTAGATTATGAATCAAAATAAGTAACCATTACATGGCAAACTGAGTGCGAAAATCTTTGAAATTGTCTGTGTCTGTCCGTATGTCATCAGCTCCACAAAAATAACTAAACAATACTGAAAATTTGTTTTTTTATTGTGATATATGTTGTACAGAAATGTGAAATATTGAACCAAGTCATATGCAGTGTGACTGCATTCTTATTTAAATGTCGCGCTTTTGCAGTTCCCTCTCGTCAAGCTCAGACACGAGCCGTTGCGGTGTGGGAAAATGTGCAGACAGGCTGAAGGCCATGGCACTCGTGTCAGGGCATAACTCACGAGCCAAATTCTTGGCTGGCTCTGGACGACAGGAAGTGAGTATCTGAGAAGGCAGTCAGCTGGACGAGATGGAGTAGGACGTTCATGCAGCAACTCTGTGGTGGCAGCCCGGTGGAGTCCGGGGATTGAGACAGCAGCAGCCTGCTGTCAACAAAGAGCGTCAGTCCATGTCTGAGCGACTGGACAGTATGGAGTCTTGAATCTGGAAATAGCAATGTCAGCAATGTACAAGTAGATATTAGCTGTGGTGTGTGCTTTGCCAAGACAGTGTAAGAGGAGGTTGTGCCGGTTGTGTTTGGTGTAAAATTTTGATTGTCCGGACGCCTATGTCTGGCTGGGTTTCTGTTTCAGTTTTGGACGTTTTATGTTGTCCTAACAGCGAGAGTCTATATTTTATTGTTAATTAATCTTTCCATATGCATTCATCACAGATATTGAGCACACCTTCTCTTACCTCTTTCTGCATCCAACTCATCCACCCACCTTTGTGGGTCTATTGGGTCGATCTCTTCCTTCCCCCTCTCTCTCTCTATCTTTTCAGCCTGTCCTCTCTCTGTCCATTTCTTCCTCTCTCTCTGTCTGGCCACATATCTTCCTGCCCCTCCCTTTGACTGTATCCTCCTCCCCCTTTCTCTTTCCATCTGCCTCTCCCTCTTTTTCTTCCATTTGCCCACTACTACTCTACACCTTCCACAGGTCTCATGCATCTCCCCCAACTCCCCTCCCTCTCTGGCCATTTCCTCCTCCCAGTCACTCTGTTCGCTCCTTGCTCTATCCATCTCAATCCATCACTAGTCATGTTCATCAGCAGGTGTTGCCACTGCAGTACCGTTCAACAAAACAGGCCGATACTACTCCTACAATATGCCTATCGCGCAGAGTAATCTACATATCAAGGACTTGAAAATCTTTATTTGTCCCTGACGTACCTCCCATCATTGCAGAGAAGGTAGCTAAAGCAGGCCAAAACTACTTTTGGTGGGGTATTTTTTGGATAATGCGTCCTGAGCTATTATCTAATCATTTAATTTCTTTTCTGTCATTCCCTTATAGCTTGAATAATTTGTGGTGTTTTGGTGTACTGTTTTGTGCCCTACTTATTAATGTCACGCTAAAGGTAGCCTGAGAGGTAGATGGTACAACTGTTGGTTATGTTCTACTAAATATTATGTTTCGCATACTTGTGAAATGAACACTGGCTATTTTATTTGTGTTTACCTTTATTCATGTGGTTTGATTTGCTGAGTTCTATTGTTGATAGATATATTTAAAGTCTATCAAGGATTTAAATCCACACAATCCTCAGCGACTTTCCCTCCCATGGTTTCCTGCAGCACTAGACTGTTAGAGATTCAATATGGAATTTGTCTAATGTAACTCTTTCAGAGTCCGCCCCCGGTAGTTGAGTGGTCAGCGCGACAGAATGTCAATCCTAAGTGCACGTGTTCGATTCCGGGCTGGTTCGGAGATTTCAGGGATTGGGTGTTGTGTTGTCCTAATCATCATCATTTCATTCCCACAGACGCACAAGTCGTCGAAGTGGCGTGAAATCGAAAGACTTGCACCCAGCGAACGGCCTACCCGACGGGAGGCCCAAGTCACACGACATTTACATTTTACTTTTTCAAAAGACTTTGCAGATCTGATTCAGTGGTTTTTCCACTATCCCCCACTCTAGCTGCAATTCCCTACTTGTAAACCCTCATTGTCCACGTTGGATGCGATACTCGCAAGGTAAAAGATATTACTGCTACAAGTGACAGGTTATTACCTGAGATATGTAATCTTCCTGTAACCATTAAGGATGATCATGCTTAACTTGGTCGCTGTACTTTACTTTCCTTTTCCTCCAGTAATTCTCTGGCACATGACTGAAGCGTTCTGAGCCGACCATGTGGTTGTTAATGTGTCACAGGGTAGCGGAGAGGGGGGGGGGGGGGAAAGGTGGTAAGGTAAGGTACTGGCTCATAAGTAGCAGCAACTTAGTATTAGTATAAACAATATTTATGAAACAATAAAATTTTTTTTATCAAGAAGTTAATCACACTAGCCCATGTAAACAATACTAAATTACAGTAGTTCATGAAAGATTAGCATACATAAATATTCCCAAGTTGAAACGTGAGGTGTATCGTCTTAAGTTAAATGGCCATTTACTCCAATGTAACAAAACGTGAGGTATCTCACCTTGGAGAAAGACAGGACTTTACTTAGACTGAATAAAAGATGTAATATAGGTAAACGTGACGTTCGACACTTTTAATTAAACATGAATTTACTTAGACAGTATCCAGAGAGACATGGCTTAGATGTGACGTATGCCCTTTTTAAGAAAACAGAAATGTACTTGAACACAATCAAAAGATATAATAAAGCTTAAGCGTGATGTACGTCATTTAAAGAAAACAGAAGTTTACTTAACAGAACACAAAGAAATAACATAGTTGAGACGAGATGTACGTCACCACAGGATTTAGAAAACAAAACACGTTTAATTAATACAGTCCCAAATTATACACCAGTTCGATGTGAGGTGCTACACACTTAAAGGTGCTTAAACAATTTATATCCGTGTCAGTGGTGGAAAATCATGTAACACTGACCGTATCTCAATACGATGGAATAAGAAATTTTTAACAGATAAGGTCAGCTATGAAACACGCGACTCCAACTCGCAGGAAGAATAGCACCAAGAAAGCAGTCTATCACAATTTTGCAATAATTACCACTCTACACTGGATCCTTACCAATTAGTTTAGAGGTGTAATCAAATAAAAGGCAACAGATTTTGATTAAGGCGTAAGTTTAAAGCTGTGGTTCTAACAACGTCTACTGCTGAGATGATATTAGTTAGCGTTAACATACGGTATTAAAACCCCAAGCTAATGCTGTTAAAAGGAACTAACTTACTCACCGACCTTACGCTCAACAAGCCTGTACGCAAGCACCTTAATTATAGTTATTAATACCAGCGACGAGACAACACGCCGCTATACAAGGCAGAATTGTGAGGGCGGTACACAAATTTCAACTGAGCCAACGACCAACCTCGCCTTTCCTCATCTGACTCCCATTAACTTACAAGTGTGCGTTCTCATATAAAATGGAGTACACAGAAAAATTACCGTAATTAAGGAAAATATAAAGAGCATAATATAATCATCTTAACAACGAAGAATTGTCATAAGTAGACAGGGCACTACGCTAATTTATAGTCACTGTATTTGCGTTTGAACATTATAAGACTTCCCGCAAAAGACATGTACGTAAATATTGTGCGGATTAGTGACTCGTAAGCTTTCAGAGAAAATTGTTTAAACGTCACCTGGAAGTTTTCATGACAGTTAGCCACAGTCACAAAATATATTAAGTGGGCTAGGACGTCAAACGGACCGACTTGGAGCACGAGAGGCACCACAGGACATTTTAATTTCCACTGTATATACTTTTACAAATAAATTATAAAACTTTGTCAGCACGAACAGGAAGGATTCAGGATTCACACTCATAGCAGTGGAAGGTAAATAAAAAAAATTACTTTTTTTCTACATGTGAAACTTCATCATTTTTTCGCTTACTGTTGGCTGCATTTGTTGCTATAGGCACACGTTTCTTCATAAGTAAGAGAGATTCTTCGATGAATTTTGCTCAGCATACAAACCATACTTACAGGTGTATTAAACTCTAGAATTTTCCAAATATATTAAAAACTGTGGTAAAAATTGAGGTAATTAGCTATAAAATTTTAGTTTTTTCAGAAAAGAAGTTTAAAATTTAACAGCTCATTCATTTTTTCATAAATTAAATAAATTCTAGAGTTTCATACAGCTGTAGGTATGGTTTGTACACTGTGCAAAACTTATCGAAGAATCTCTCTTGCTTACGAAGAAAAGTGTACCTATAGCAACAAATGCAGCCAGTAGTACGCGAAAATTTCACATGTAAAAAAAATATTTTGTTATGTTTTTGAACTTCCACTGCTGTTAGTGTGAATCCTGAATCCTTCCTGGTAATTCTGTCAAAGTTTTATGAATTTATTTGTAAAAGTATAGACAGTGATAATTAAAATGACCTGTGGTGCCTCAAATCAAGAAATGCTGCCACGGCTAAAATTAAATTGAAACTTTTTACATACTGGACATGACTAATGCTATACTCGAGCTACAGCAATCATCTAGGATACTGAACACGACTTTCACGTAAATCGTTTGTCTCACAATACTTGACAACACACTCTCAAGCAGCATAAATCACAAGGTACAATAACAGCTACACTACCAGACGCAGTTACCCTAGGCTACTGTAACACTACTGTAACACCGGTAGTGAATGGAATGTGAGCGAATCCCACAGGCTCGATAAGTATGTATTTCCAAAAAGCGAGCTTGTGGCAAGCGTTGCAGTTCCACAAGTGCTGTAGTAAGTAACCAGACGTGCCACACGTTCTGTGAATACTAACAGGACTCCACGTGCCTCAGTTCCTTGCCGATCCGCCTCGGTAGCTGTGCTATCAGCACAGCGGATTGCTGAGCGAAGAGGGCAGGGCTTGATTTCCGGTAGGGTACAGGTGTTCTCTACACGAGGACTGGGTGTTTTGTTGTCTTTATTTCCCTATCGTCATAACTGATGTTACTATTGAGATGACTGAATGGGTACGGCCCGAAACCAATAAACTGAAAGAAAAAGCCTCCACGCCGCCAGTACTCATTAGCTAAGTCCACTACAACAGTCCATCAGAGCTGCTCGGCACGCACTCAGCTCGCTTCTAAAATCCGTAAACGCCGTCACTCTATGCTGCGCTCAGGACCTTTTAACACCCTTCTTCGCCACCGGAGCGACCTACGCCACAGGCGTTTGCTGCGGCCGTTATATCGAAACAGGCGAATAAATAATCGATATCTCAGCCGTACAGCACAGCAATCAGTGAAATGATATAATAATAATTATTATTTCACGAGGATCAACGGCCTGGTGCACGTCTCAATCGGATACCACTTTGGCCACATGCGTGTCCCTAACATACCCCATTTATCCAACTGTGGAAAGAAGATCTACAGTTTAACGTGTCGTTTCTGCTAATTTCCATGTCACTGAGTTGTGAGTTAAGGACGATATGCAGGAGAGGCGTGGAATAAAGTTACTAGTATTTTCGCAATGATTAATTTTCGGTGAAATTTAATATGGCCGACAACGTCGTTGTATAAAAGAGTTAACGCTAATTAACACTAATTGTTGCTGAAAGCTTCAGATTCGCAGGATTTAACTGAAATTCTCCTCGACGGTGCACGCCTACACAATCCATACATTGTTTGTTGCACAAACTTATGACATTAACTATAAAGTAATTTTTGAGAAGATTTCTGGTGGAGAAGCGGTCTGGCTAAAAATACTATAAATGGATGGACAGCAATAAAATATTTATTTACAGTGGTTACCGGTTTGGGTAAGCATGCGACCATCTTCAGACCATTATACCATGATGGCAGGCGATGGCGGTAAACGGAGCAGACTGACGTTCGTGGAGTCATAACACCTGTTCCGTTCACCATCACTGCCTACCTTCATGGTATAAATTATCTGAAGGTGGTCACATTCTGACCGAAACTGGTAACCATTGTAAATTAATGCGATCAAGACTGTTTTAATCCATTTTAAATTAACTTTGAAGTTTTGAAACCTAAGTGACCTGAGGTGCATGTCGAACTCAAGTTTATCAATTTCGAAAGGACTAATAAACTCACTTTTGAACCGTTCTCCTCAGACAGAAAGACAGAACTGAGATAACTAAACTTCGATTGACAAAAATATGTAAATGTCTTCAAAATAAACCCGTAAAATAGTTTCTCTTCTAGAATAGTTCTCATTTGATGTTTTGCTCTCATTAATAGTAAATCTATTAAGGAACCTAATCATGATTGTATTCGTAAAAGCGCACATCATTAGATTATTGTGCTTGTGTTACAGTAGAGGATGTATATATGTACCATACACAGTCGAAATGCTTAAGATTATTGATCTTATAACACTAATTTATAACTAACCCACTTTTAGCTATTAGTGATCATTATGAGGTTCAAGCACACAAGGCACATAAAGATCATTTCTATTAGCAATACTATTAACTAGACTATCGCGAATTTTTTGAGTTGCCAGAGTCTACATTAGGTCTAGAGCACATGCCTCCCTACACAAAAATAGAAAATACGTGTGGCGTAATTCTTGACAAAAGACATGCTGTCATATATATAATTCAGCTAAGAGTAGTCTTAGTACAAATAACGCTTAAGTGATTTCTGTGCCTTGATACAAGATGATGAGCACTAGTGGCTGAAAACACGTCACTAATAAACTAATGTCATAAGATTAATGATCTTAAACAACGTGATTAGTTCATGTACGTAATGTCATTGTTAGCAGCAATCACAATCTACAGATGTGAATGCCATACTAGCCAATCATTCCGATGGCTATATTTTGGTGGACTATATGGTGTGCAAAACAACTCTGACCCATAAAATAGTTATCGCACCACAAGACAGTCTCTCCTATCTTATATAATCCATACATGAGGCAGATTACGTAGGTTGTAATATTTTCTGGGTCAATGTTACTTTGCCCACCGTCTATAATAGCGAAGACTGGTAGAGAACTTTCATCTACTTTGCTCCTAATTTGGACGCATGTCTGCAAAATTTCTTTAATTTCTTCTTACATCATATAGCGCTGAAACTCTAATAGACAGTTGTGGGAACAGATTCTGTAAGGATTTATTTTGATTTTTTCACAGTGAGGAGAAATTTTCATGAGCAAAACACTTCTAGTCCGGGAGTTACTCATTTATTGTTTTAACTGTCACGGAAATAAGTCATAGGCTGTGGTGGTAACGTATTGAGGATCACCTTATTTAATGTAAGATATTATATAGTCTAACTATTACCTTAGAACTCTGGAATGATGGGAAAATAGAATAAAGTGCACGGAATTGCGCCAGGCGTCCTCAGTTCGGTGTGATCAGTCTGACCAGTAATTCACCCACCCCACACTGCTAGGGAGCAGCGTAATTGAATTTCGACTCAGGCATCGAGATACCTGAATGCCACCTCGCGAGCGCGCGTGGGCAAAAAAAGGACAGAGTCGACACATGCCATTAAGGATTCTCGGGCCTATTTTCTGCACAACTGCACTCTCAGTGGGTGTCAATTAATTTTCTAAATGTGTTTTGTCTGTCTCATACGTAGTTTTGCCACAACTTCTGTCGTAAAGTTTGTGGTAAACAGTGATGGTACTGAGAGATTTTTCAGCGTAATAATGGTTGCAGTCAGACGACATAGGCTTCCCAGCACCTCCCATCAGAGACGAAGTACTTGTCAGCTTATCATAGGTGTGCCTATCAATAAAACAAGAACATCCGCCATTCTATAGGTGTTGACTGCCTCTGGAACAAGTTGCTCTGTCCATTATTCAGTACTGTGTTGAATTTAACAAAAAACCCGAAGCTCCGTCAAGCTAGTAACCTTTTCTGTACCAACATATGGGTGTTTGTGGTGTAATTATAGATATTTCTGTGAATCAATATTTACTTCATTTCTTTCTTTCTTTGTCTGAGCCTTGCCCCACAGTTATGGCCATGGTTAATCTGTGGTGGCATGGTAAGTTTAAGGGGTGGCCGGATGACCTTCCTGCCGCCACCCCATACCCTCCAGGAAGGAAGTAGTGTACCCCAGCTGTCTGTGTCAAATTTAAGCCATGGAATAGTGCGAATGTGTTGCAAATGTCTGCGAGTCGTGTAACTGAGACGGAACGTGGGGACCAGCCCGGTAGTCACCTAGGGGAATGTGGAAAAGCACCTAAAAACCACATCCAGGCTGGCCGGCACACCGGCCTTACGTCGTTAATCCGCTGGGCGGACTCGATCCAGGGTCGGCACGCCTACCCAAGTCCATGAAGCAGCGCGTTAGCGCTCTCGGCTACCCTGGCGGGTCAAATTTACTTCATTTGCAAACTAATAATTACGAGTAATATGTTTCTAGGTTGGTTAGTACCTCGAAGCACGTTTACAAATAAGCCAATGATATTTATTTTGCCTGCGCAGCAGGTCAGTATTGAAGCGTGGGCTCGTATGTGCAAAATGATAGCTTGTAGTGACAGGCATGTCCATTTCACAGCGGAATTACGGTTGCACGGAAAACGTCAGGTAGATAATTATGTGATACGTTTGTGGGAAGACTGTTGGACACAGACAGAAAGCAAATAACACACTGAAGAAGGTAGATATTGGGGTACAAATTATCACAATATCTGAACACACACCCTAACGCACTGCATGTGATCTATTCCTCTCTGTCAATAAGCAAATCGAATGCTCCCATATTCTGTCAGCCATAAATAGTTGTCCTTCGTTTCTCAAAAAGTAATGCCACTTTATCCCCCTCCCCCCCCCCCTATTGCGGCCAATGCCTGCAGTTCAAGGCTACCTAACTGTAATTTGCCTTTGTTGTTCTACTTACAGGAACTGATTAACCAAAACATTACAGCTGCTTACTTAATAGTGAATCAGCAGACTGTTGGTTCACTTTTGGAACGCAGTAAAACAGTGATTCTGAATGGTACAAATTCTGAAAGTCTTCAGTTGGTTTCTGCAGGTGCATGGTACCAATTATTTGTGCACAGGTAATGGTATCCCCGTAAATTACGTGCTGGTGGCATTCGGGCTTAGCTGCTGATGGAAAACGTCCCGGATTGCTCCATCAGTTTTAGATCGGGCGTATTTGGTCAAGACGTCATTTTGAGCTCTGTACAATGCTTTTCAATTCACTGTAGCATGATTGCCGTCTTGAGACACTGACACTCAGTGGTGGTATGTGCAAAATTCTTCCAATGTAGTACAATGTTGTGGCCTATGGTCCTCTGTCTTAAAATGGTATTAATCGTAACCAAATTGAGTGTATTAATTTTATGTATACAAATTTAACTGTTGAAATATATTTAAATTTTATAATTAATCGGTTAACATTGGAAGGGACAAAATAAAATGAAATTAAAAAAAAAAATTCTCAGTGGTTGAAGCGAAGCAAGCTCCGTCGTGTGTGAGATACAGAGGCGAGTGTGTGCCGGGGCTTACCCCAGTTCACTGCTAGTAGCTAGCACCGCGACACCTTAACGCGTCTGCACCATAATTAAGTATAAAATTGAAAGTCAGAATTTCCGTTTAAAACTCTGTCAACATATATTTTATTGGAATAACTTTTTAAATATCAAGTCTATATGCAATTAAACTAATAGTTTCCATAAAAATGCAGTTTTAATTAAAAATAAGTGGCTCTAAATAATAAAGCTAGAAAGCCATAATTTGGTCAGAATGTGCCCATGGAGGTCAGAAATAAGTGGTGCAGGTTTCAAAGTAAAAGAATGAAAATTTCCACCAGAATCCACGTTTTTAAGAAAAATGGAAGGCGCTAAAAATTGAACTTAGAAACGTAACAATTTGTTTTGTGTTCCCACAAATCCACTTCACTGTGTTCTTCTTTGTTTTCGGAAATTATCTCGAGTCTGTAAGAGGAGCAGGTGAGGAGGTATCTGATGAGGAGTTGCACAGGTAATTAAAGACAGCATCTGTTGCACCAAGAACCAGACACAACCCGCTGATCCGCACACCAGGCAATGCTTGTCTCTGTCCAGAACGTCACAGGCGACACACATTGGCGTCTCAACAAGGTGAATCTCACGAAGGTGTGACCAGGATACTTGCTTCACAT
The DNA here is from genome assembly GCF_023864345.2 of Schistocerca serialis cubense. NCBI lineage: Eukaryota > Metazoa > Arthropoda > Insecta > Orthoptera > Acrididae > Schistocerca > Schistocerca serialis. The sequence goes on along the minus strand of NC_064638.1, from coordinate 251,457,388 downwards.
TGACTGTAAGATGCCATACTGAATGGACGTCAGTAGCAAGATCAGTACCACACGCCGATCACTAGATGGCACACCAGTCGGTTTGGGGATGCTCCCCATCAACCACATTCAGTGACTTCTACTGAAGAAAGCCATAGTTCATCTTCATGAACATCAAGCGCATTGAGAGTATTGCAGTACAGACATAGATGGATGATGACGATGATGTCTGGTTTGTGGCGCGCTAAACTGAGCGATCATCAGCGCCTGTACAAAGTCCCAGATTTTACGCACTCAAATCCTTACACAATCCAATGTAGCCACTACCACGAATTATGACGATGATGATGAAATAATGACGACAACACAAACACCAAGTCCCTGGGCATAGAAGCTCAGATAGAAGAAAAATGGTGGAAGTAAAAGGATACTGCGACGTCAGAAAGCTGTATACGGGCTGAGAGACAGCGTTGTGCAAGGGTCCTCCAGTAACAGGTTGGTAAGACACGTGGACAATGGCATCACAGCACCATTTGAGAGCTCACAAAAAATGCTATCGCTCTGTCAGAGACAGGATACAGGTCTAAACCTCCCCTGCAATATGGGAGGGTGAGAGCCTCATAACATATCTTGAAAAACCTACCAAGCGAGTTGATGCTATGGCTATCACACTGGACTCTCATTCGGGAGCGTGACGGTTCAAACCCGTTTCCAGCCATCCAGATTTAGGTTTTCTGCAGGAAGATCTGCAGCGGATAGGCACTTGGTGCAGGGAGTGGCAACTGACCCTTAACATAGACAAATGTAATGTATTGCGAATACATAGAAAGAAGGATCCTTTATTGTATGATTATATGATAGCGGAACAAACACTGGTAGCAGTTACTTCTGTAAAATATCTGGGAGTATGCGAGCGGAACTATTTGAAGTGGAATGATCATATAAAATTAATTGTTGGTAAGGCGGGTACCAGGTTGAGATTCATTGGGAGAGTGCTTAGAAAATGTAGTCCGTCAACAAAGGAGGTGGCTTACAAAACACTCGTTCGACCTATACTTGAGTATTGCTCATCAGTGTGGGATCCGTACCAGATCGGTCTGACGGAGGATATAGAGAAGATCCAAAGAGGAGCGGCGCGTTTCGTCACAGGGTTATTTGGTAACCGTGATAGCGTTACGGAGATGTTTAATAAACTCAAGTGGCAGACTCTGCAAGAGAGGCGCTCTGCATCGCAGTGTAGCTTGCTCGCCAGGTTTCGAGAGGGTGCGTTTCTGGATGAGGTATCGAATATAGTGCTTCCCCCTACTTATACCTCCCGAGGAGATCACGAATGTAAAATTAGAGAGATTAGAGCGCGCACGGAGGCTTTCAGACAGTCGTTCTTCCCGCGAACCATACGCGACTGGAACAGGAAAGGGAGGTAATGACAGTGGCACGTAAAGTGCCCTCCGTCACACACCGTTGGGTGGCTTGCGGAGTATAAATGTAGATGTAGATGTAGATGTAGATTTACTTCAATCGCTACATGCAAATGCCAGCATGGTTCCTTTGAAAGGTCACAGCCGATTTCCTTCTCCAACCTTCTTTAATCCGAGCTTGTGCTCCATCTCCAATGTTCATGTTGTTGATGGGAAGTCAAACAATCTCCTCCTCGTCCTCCTTGAACAGCAAACATATGAACACATTGCTGCTAGCATGTGGTGGGCCGTGGACTGTGGAAAGGGAGGATCTGTGCCATGTGGGGGGATACATGATGCCAAATATTCATTTACCTATTGTGCCTGCTACAGAAGATTGAGGGCTCATAAACGATGATCTAGGAGCCCAGCTTGTAGGGTTGGGGTTGGATTGAGGGAGGAGACCAGACAGCTAAGTCATCGGTCTCACCGGATTAGGGAAGGAAGGATGTCGGCTGTGCCCTTTCAAAGGAACCATCCCGCCATTTGCCTGGAGCGATTTAGGGAAATCACGGAAAACCTAAATCAGGATGGCCGGACGCGGGATTGAACCGTCGTCCCGAGTCCAGTGTACTAACCCAGCTTGTAGTTAGGACAGTAGGCGCCAGCAGTTGAAGGCAATCTTGCAGTGCAGACCACTTGCGTAGCAGCGGAACTGCACTGGAAGCCCCACATCAATAGGAATAGCGCTTGATTTCGGGACATTAAGGCAGCTAGCAGAAGCTTCATAATAGGTGGTAACCCATGCCAATGATTCCCTGATCTCAGCTGTGCTATGCAGAAACAGGATGAGATCATGTGCATAAGGAGTGCAGCTCAATATGTGGCAACCGAGAAACATTCCAGACAGGCGTTGACGGAGGCCACAAAGCAACAGTTCTATCCTGAAAGCCGACAACAACGCAGGAAGCAGACGGCCAGGACACACTAAATGACAAATGAAAGTGAGAGGAATGAGATGCAATGGGATGTAGCTCCATGAAGGATACATTATGATGTCGATGGTAGGGTCAGGGTATTCCATATTGCAGAGCATCCCTTCCAGATAGTCGTGATCAGCCCTATCGAACACGTGGCTGAAGTTAAGAGCGACCAAAAGAGCAGGCACATGATGAGTGTTAGCAAGAGCGATTATGTCTCGATAGCGACAGAGGTCACTGCAGATGTTATTGGCATCTCGCAAAGAGATTTGCTCAGGGGAAACCAAGTACTGGGCAGTCCATTTAAGTCGCACAGCCAGCAGCCAGGTAAAAAGCTTCGTGTTGCTGTTGAGCTTTGTCAATGACCAGTAACTGCATATCTGTGATGTACCCTGATGATTATGCATTGGAGTGACGAAACCATCGAGGAAACTGTCTGGGGTCAGAACAACAGGCGACATAAGGTCCCGACGAATTTCCTTCCACACCAGCGTCTGCAGCTCGTGGACTAGTGGCTAACGTTGCTATCAGTGATCATGGCGTCCTGGGGTTGATTCCCGTTTGGGTTGGGGATTTTCTCTGTCTGGAGACTGGGTGTTTGTGTTGTCCTCATCATTTCATCATCATCATTTGTGAAAGTGGCTAGACTGGACTGTGTAAAAACAATGGATTGTGTAAAAATTGGGACTTTGTATGGGCGCTGGTGACCACGCTGTTAGCATCCCACAAACCAGTCAACGAGCGCCAGTAGTAATTCTAGGGGGAACCGTCAGAGTGGAGCGGCTTGTTCATAGATCCCACCTATATAGGATTATGGACTTAGTCCTCTGTGACTTTGGAAAGCAGTTCCATCATTACCTCACGAGACGCTGAGCCAAAGGAGAGTCGTATTGCTGGGGTGGTGGTGATGTTGTACAGGGTATAGCATAACATAATGTGCATGTAGGGCAGACCCCTTTTCACATTGTGCCTCTATCACGAGTCGTAAGAACATTAATTAAAGTCCTACAATGGTAGTGCCATACTGCTATCACGTGATACATGGATGGACATTCTTGCCTAACGTAATGTGTGTGCATGCCCTGAGCATAGCTCATTCAAGATGACGTGGAGAGAGGGTAGGGAGTAGTGCTTTGGCATGATTCACTATCACCTGATGCTCTGGCGAATACGGCACCATAGTACATTCGCAAAGAATGAAGTAGAACTCATTGGTTTGTTGCCACCATGCTGCGACCTCCCTTCTGTAACTAATCGACGCATTGTGGAGGAAAGGCTTTGTACAGAGAACCCATCATGACAGGGCAGACTGATGTGGATTAGGGCGTCGACGACAAACTGTGTACGTGGTCTCGGTGAGCTGCTGGCAGTTGGGTGAATTATGATGGATCATGTACAGTTTCCATGGTCTTCAGATGTGCCATAGCCTTCGGCGGCAGGGACTGACGGCACAGATACATGCATCATGATCAGAGAATGCAGCGGATCAGACTTCACCAGTCTGCAGCCCACTGCCAGTATCATGGTAGAAACAAACGCCATCGAGACTACTGGAAGAGTGGCTAGTGAAATGTGTGTCCCCTGACGATGACCATGAACGTGCTCCCAAGAGTCCACAAAGCTGGGATGCTGGACAACTGCCACAAGTGCTGTGCAGATAGAGTGTTGCAGCAGTTGGTCTCTGGTCGCCTGGGTAGAGTTGAAGTCGCTTCCCATGCCCCAGATATCCTGCTGATCCAGGAAGAGAGGCGTGACCGCCTCAGAGAAGAACATGGAATGTTCATGGCACTGACCTAAACCAGATGGCGCCTAGACATATCATGCAACGTGAGGGCATCAGGGAGACAGACAACTATATCAGTGAGGATACCATCATGTAAGAGGATTGTTACCCCACAACCAGAAGGAGAAGGGTAGAAGACGTGTTCCCTAAAGCCATGTTGTAAAGTGCACTCATGAAGGAGGGCAACATCGACATCCACAGCATACAGCAATTCATGGAGTAATGACAGTTTATGGCATGCATGAATGCTATGAAAATCTGCCATTGCCATGAGGGCAGGTGATGCAAACACGTAGGAAGCACAAGAAGCTGTGAAAGGGTGCATCACTGTGAGAGGGCGGGAGCCAACCCCACCACAGAGGTCCATCGCTCTGTACGCCTACAGAATGCCTATCCTCAAAATCGAGATCGTCCGCCCAGGAGACAGACGTCTCACTGTGTCGTTTCTGTGGAACACTATCAGAGGTGTGCCCAGATGCAGGAAGGGGGCGAGTGCATCAGTTGCATGTGGGGGAAATCAGTGTCCACAGTTGAAGGGAGGGACGTCACGTCATCCAGTGCCAGGGCATCAGAGGATAGTGTATCACCAGTAGGAGGTTCATCTTGTGCACACATCTGATGCAGGCAATCTTCAGAATGTATTTCACTGTCTCTTCCGTTTCCTCAGCGACCATTGCTTCATAATGTGTTGTTCTGTGTCGGATGGAAGATGGCTGTTTCTTACTTTCTGCCAGGCAGCAGGAAAGCGGAGGTCACTACAGTTCTATCAACAACCATGGGGTTGGGACAGATGGCTTGTGTCTGCTAACGGCCATCATCCGTTGGTACTTCCTGTGGCATAACATCGTCGAGAGGAGTTGACGCCAGTGCCATCTGATACAGGGGGGGGGGGGGGGGGGGCGCAGCAGGCAGCCCCCTCTGTGGACATGTAAGATAGAGCTGGCAGTAACCAAGAAAGAAGGCACGTATATCCTGATTTCAGTTTTTATCTGACAGACACCATTCAGGACACAGTAGGTGCTCACTGTCTTCTACATTTCAGCAACATGACTGACGACTTTTCTGTAAGGTTTAAAGGTGGCCACCACAACATGCCGCGGTACCTCAAACATTAGTTCGGAAATCCACAATGTTTGTAGACCAAAACAACGACAATTCCTGAATGGTCGTCAGAGTATCGATATCACGGCGCCGCACAACGTCGGCGCACAGCTCTTCATTCGGCAGCTTTATGTACAAAGTGGTACTAAGGATCGGAAAATGATTTTTGAGAACATCTTGTGGCAGGAGACGAATTTCGTCTCATATAAACGAACTGTTGTTCGTTCACGACCCAATGGAAGAGTTAATTTAATAGTGCCGTGCCTTGGCGATAGGAAACGCCATGATGCTCGCGAAGACAAGAGGCCCCGCAGAAGTAAACAAATGCGCTCTCGCTCGTAAGCAGCACAACAGACAAGGCATCCTCACCTCACCACTGCCGAGGGCAGACTGACGCTCACTCAGCCACTGCGCCGTCACTCCCGGTGCTTCTCAATGATCCCTCATAGTTTGCACATGCACAATACTTTACATGCACCTTCTAAGAAAGATACTGACTTGGTGCTGTGAGAAACGTAGCACTCATAGCGCTGGAAGAGATAATAACACATCTGAGCATATGCAGTCCAAAACAGACAGCTATGTCCCTTTTCTGAGTCAACTGTATCGTGTCTGAACATCATTTCGGTATTCGAAATTGGCTTCTAATTATCACTGCTTATTTGCATTCCAGCACACATTCAACAATGGTCTAATTTTAGTGTGCTTTCTGGCTCACTTTCGAAGAGAAATGCCACAATTTTAGTGTGATATTGACAGCGTGCTGTAGCACATTAGCACGTGACAATCGGCCACCACTGCTGACAATTATCCTGTTGCAAGATACTGTCGCTGCTGGGAAAGACATCATGTATGAAAGGTTGCAGGTGGTTTGCAATACTGCTCATATAGTCACTGCTGTCAGCATGCATTGGGTTATTATCACGGCTCCCAGGTGACTGTCCCCCATACCGTAATACTTCTTGGAGGCAATCTTCAAAGCAGTAATCTGCATTATTTTAAGAGGCAAATACGAACAGACCAAAAGGGAAATACTGAACGGGACGCACATGAAAAATGCAATGTTTACAATCCCGTTTCTTACTATAGAAAAAAGAGCAGTTCAAATATTCGGTACTTTTGAGCTAAGTGAGCACAAAAACACTAAATTTCATGTAATCACTAATGTAATTAATGCAAAAATGTTCAACATTTACGCCTTGAACACCTTCTGGTAACAGCACTACAGGTCATCCCGAACGATCTATGTTTTCTTTACTGTCACGTGGCTTTCTAACTGAAGACGTAGTGAGCTTGTGGGAAAATGATTAGAGATTCTTCCGGTGCCTAAATTTTCCCGTATCACACCACGTAACAGTCATTACGCTCTCAGTAGCCAATAAAAACGAAACCTGAAACACGAAACCTTTTTATATTCTATTGTATGCCGTTATCCGCAAACAACGGCGAATCTGTGAGAAAATTACCAACTGTATAGTAGCGCATTATTGCTTTATTACTAATGTGGGAGCGGAACCGGGACCCATTATTCTTTTGCTCCTTACCCATTATTCTTTTGCTCCTTACCAGACACAGCTGCAAATAAAGAGCTGCGAGCGAAACGTAAGCTACAGCAATTAACCTGCTAAAGCATCGAAATTGTCGGATACATAATAAACCAACACCACAGAACACTTAGGGGGAAAATCTCCAAAAAATATAGCTTGCCAGCATCTGTAAACTGAAAGAAAGAGAAAAAGACATGTAAAAATTCTCTAATATGCAGAGACGAAGAGAGCATGAAAGCAGGAATATTTATGAAGTTAAAACAAATTTGCTGTCTGTATAAAATTAATGATATTGTTAATGTCGAAGATGTGTGAGGTCTCAAATTAATTTACAAGCACAAGCCCTAATATAAGACGGGTACCATACTAAGCAATTAATCGTTTTAGAATATGTTCAAACTGTCTTCTGATGCTTTACATAGAGTTTTAAGAAAGCAGAAACTGAGTCTGCGTAACCGTGATGTCTGTAAATAGGGATTGTCTAACAGGATCGAAATGACCAGTAGTTTTTCGAATCATCCTTGCACCTTAGACAAGGAAGAAAAGTAGCAGTTTTGGACTGCCTCTCTGTTAGTGGCTTGTACATCGGGCTCTTCATTCGTGGCTGTTACACAATTCCGAAAACGGCAAGAGCTGACAAGTGCGAGAATTATCGTACAATAGCTTAACAGCTCATGCATTCAAGTTGCTTACAAGAATAATATACAGAAGAATGGAAAAGAAAATTGAGGATGCGCTAGACGACGATCAGTTTGGCTTTAGGAAAGGTAAAAGGCACGAGAGAGGCAATTGTGACGTTGCTATTAATAATGGAAGCAAAAGTAAAGAAAAATCAAGACACGTTCATAGAATTTGTCGGCATGGAAAAAGCGTTCGACAATGTAAAATGGTGCAAGATGTTCGAAATTCTGAAAAAATTACTGATAAGCTATAGGGAGAGACGGGTCATGTACAACATGTACAACAACCAAGAGGGAATAATAAGAGTGGACGATCAAGAACGAAGTGCTCGTATTAAGAAGGGTGTAAGACAAGGCTGTAGCCTTTCGCCCCTACTCTTCAATTTGTACACCGAGGAAACAAAGATGGAAATAAAAGAAAGGTTCAGGAGTGGAATTAAAATACAAGGTGAAAGGATATCAGTGATACGATTCGCTGATGATATTGCTACCCTGAGTGAAAGTGAATAAGAATCACATGATATGCTGAATGGAATGAACAGTCTACTGAGTACACAGTATGGTTTGAGAGTAAATCGGAGAAAGACGAAGGTAATGAGAAGTAGTAGAAATGAGAACAGCGAGAAACTTAACATCAGGATTGATGGTCACGAAGTCAATGAAGTTAAGGAATTCTGCTGCCTAGGAAGTAAAATAACCAATGACGGACGGAGCAAGGAGGACATCAAAAGCAGACTCGCTATGGCAAAAAAGGCATTTCTGGCCAAGAGAAGTCTACTAATATCAAATACCGGCCTTAATTTGAGGAAGAAATTTCTGAGGATGTACGTCTGGAGTACAGCATTGTATGGTAGTGAAACATGGACTGTGGGAAAACCGGAACAGAAGTGAATCGAAGCATTTGAGATGTGGTGCTATAGACGAATGTTGAAAATTAGGTGGACTGATAAGGTAAGGAATGAGGAGGTTCTATGCAGAATCGGAGAGGAAAGGAATATGTGGAAATCACTGATAAGGAGAAGGGACAGGATGATAGGACATCTGCTAAGACATGAGGGAATGACTTCCATGGTACTAGAGGGAGCTGTAGAGGGCAAAAACTGTAGAGGAAGACAGAGATTGGAATATGTCAAGGAAATAATTGAGGACGTAGGTTGCAAGTGCTACTCTGAGATGAAGAGGTTAGCACAGGAAAGGAATTCGTGGCGGGCCGCATCAAACCAGTCAGTAGACTGATAGCTGCTAACAAGTTGTTCAGTACATCCTGGCGTATATAGCAATATAGCACACCACAGTTGACTGATGCAATTGGTAAACCATGGTAACCATGTTGCACGCATCGAGAGCCTCTCGTTGCCCGCTAAATTCGCTGGTAGCAACGGTCAACGCTGCAGGAAAATACGGGCCCCAATAGCTCAACGGTCAACGGTTTCAGCTCGCTGCAATCGCCAGGACGCCGAGTACTCCGGCACACCTGTCCAGCTCCGTGCCCACGCAAGACTGACTACCACAGAGTCGCAGCGGGAACACATAACCAAGCAAAGATGATACGACGAGGGCTAAATCGATGCAACGCGTTCACAAGTAGCGCCAGTAGGATCGCAAGCGCGCCCTCACAGAATCCGCCACGGCTCAGGAACTACCGGTACTTCTACAAGATATGGCCCTGGACTTTCGATAACGTATGTGGTTTAGGCATGCTTGCCCAGCGCATTACGCAATCGAAGCAGGAGAAGTATTAGACCGTGTTTACACTGGTCGGTGTACCGGCGGATGTGGCGTTATTAATTGGCCCGCTATGTCGCCGGATTTCTTTCTGTGGGGATATTTAAAAGATAAGGTGTATCAGCAAGTGCCAGCAGGCCGTGAAGACATGGTTGAACGCATCATAAACCCCTGTGCTGACATTCCCTCAGATATGGTTCTGTCCTGTATTTGGTCGTTTGAAAAGAGGAATACTAAGTGTATTGAAGCTGGCGGTACTATGAACACTTACTCTTAGGGCCACAGTGGCGCGTCGAGTAGTCCCCTATTCGATATGTCAGAGGAATACAATGTTGCAGCCGGCCGGAGTGGCCGTGCGGTTCTAGGCGCTACAGTCTGGAACCGCGGGACCGCTCCGGTCGCAGGTTCGAATTCTGCCTAGGGGACTGATGACCTGAGAAGTTGAGTCTCGTAGTGCTCAGAGCCATGTGAACCAATACAATGTTGCAAATGGGGTTTCGAATTAGCAGTTACGTAATGCTGGCCTGTCCTATACTAGCAGCATGGAGGTGGGGTCCCACGTGCCATTGGATATTCAAAGGCAATTGAGTAGCACGTCTTACATTACGATTATGTACCCATTTATATTCTGAAATTCCAATTAAATCAATACCATTAGCTGCTGACGGGCGTTGATATACATCAGCGAGGAGAGTTGAAAATGTGAGCCCTGACCGGGACTCGAACTCGGGATCTCCTACTTACATGGCAGATGCTCTATCCATCTGAGCCACCGAGGGCACAGAGGATAATGCAACTACAGGGATTTAACGCCGGCACGCTCCCCGTGAGACCCACATTCTCAACTTACAGTCCACACACTACGTTCGTATTGCCCCTGCCATTATACCCATTACTCGCGGCAGACAATCCACCGAGTCCCGTAAGAGTTCAGGCAAATCGTGTGCATCCGCATTGAAGAAGGTCGTCAGCCGCTTATCCTTAAATGATATGAAGATGGAATCTGTTCTTTCGGACATGTCCGAAAGAACAGATGCCATCTTAATACCATTTCTACGGCGCCGTCTGTGGCGAAACGAAGGAAATGCTTCAGACAAAACGTACGTAGGTTTTGGCGCAAAATAGTAATCTGCAATAAATAACGAGTTTCCCATTCAAGATTTCAAAGTTGCTCCCCGAAACCCACGCACAGGGTCGGGTGGCAGGTCGAGTGTGGCATTATTGGATGTCGTCCTCCATGACAAACAAATTGGAACTACAAATTTTTTGATGCAATGTGCAGTTTTCGAGATATTTCAGAGTCTTAAGTTAAAATGAATATCCTGTATACTTCACAGATGTCTGAGACTTGAAAATCTCTTTGCAGCAATAGTTTCATTTGGTTAAAGCACGTATGCCTGAGTTTCAGTTGAATCCCCCATTCGCTCGATGCTGAGGTGCTCCAATGCAGAGTCTCTGCAGTGCTGCTCGAGTTTTGGACAATACTAGATGGGCTGACGCGTGAACAGGAATTTGGACTCAGAAGGAAGGTGTGCTAGGGTAGTCCATGCAGATGTGTAAAGCCCATGTTCCAGGATGGCGTAGTTGTTAGCGCATCTGCGTAGGAAGCAGGAGCCCTGTGTTCGAATCCTGGCCATGGTACAAATTTTAATTCGTCGCTTCAGGTTGCCTGTATCTTTATATTACAGTTGTCTTGGTCCTGAAAGGGTCTCTGGAACTACGTAATTTCATTTCATTAGTATCTTGCATTAGTATTACTTTGCTGGTATGGACAATGATTAGTTAAAGATGGACAGGGACTGCACCAGTTGTGTAAGGAGTAATTGGTCATTATGTGTAAGCAACAGGAAGTTCTTTTCGCCAAGGACTATGGCAGCGTTGGAGCATCTGAAACGGATGGTTTCGCACCTCTGGAGCCTCTAGTGACCCCTGATCTTCCTGGTGCCGCTGCGTCTTTCGATATACGTCGTGGCCAGTCGACTCCTACCTGGCGATGATTGGCGAACAGGGGCTGGGAAGGAGGGGGGGGGGGGGTCGCGAATCTCTGGGCGGAAACCGAAAGTGGGTACCTGTTGCACAGTTGTCCCATTGCTTCTTAAATACGAGTTGGTGGCGCTACCTGTTGCTGAAAGTGGTTCTGGCACAGCACGGGATTCGGCCATTGGGACTGTGGCCAACCTTCTTGAGAGATCCGGACAAGCACAGAGGGCGGTATTGCTTGTCGCTGGGAGCTCCCGTGGCAGTCGAGTGATTTCCATGCCAGGAGGAGGAGCGGGGGGGATCTTACTCCACCGCGGCGACTGCGCACACTGGATGCGCCCAGGTGCCAATAGTGGCTGATTTTGGCATGAATGACTCCTATTCCATTGGTCGGCAGTAATCCTCCGTTCCTACAAGCGGTTGGACGATTTGGTGAAGACAGCTGGCCATGTCCGTGGGTTGGAAGCAGAACTATCGTTTCGCAGCATCGTTCCCAGCATCGCTGGTGGTATTCTGGTGTGGAGGAGATGCTCAGATGATTTTGTGATGGTATCGGATGCAAACTTTTCGACCTCCGCTATCGGGTGGGGAGAATTGCAGGCTTCCCCTTAAAACGTGAGGTGCGCACTACTCAGAAAGCGTCCACTGGGAGTAGTGTAGTACGTATACGGTACACGTGTAGGCACTTAGGTTAGGGAAATACCCCCCAGGCCCGATAAGACGTGTTTTAACTCTAGAAAGGATAGAATTCATCATAGCAATTCGGAAAAAGAGAATGTTAATATAGTATTTTTAACAACCTCTGTGGCCGAGCGGTTCTAGGCGCTTCAGTCTGGAACCGCGCTGCTGCTACGGTCGCAGGTACGAATCCTGCCTCAGGCATGGATGTGTGTGATGTCCTTAGGTTAGATTTAAGTAGTTCTAAATCTAGGGGACTGATGACCTCAGATGTTAAGTCCCATAGTGCTTAGGGGCATTTGAATTTTTCTTAACAGCAAGAGCTTCTATGGAAAGGTCCCGAAACTAGTCTCGCTTGTAATCGATAACATAGCCTATACAGAACTAGGGATTGAAACCTGACTGCCGGCCGGTGTGGCCGTGCGGTTCTAGGCGCTTGAGTCTGGAACCGCGTGACCTCTACGGTCGCAGGTTCGAATCCTGCCTCGTGCATGGATGTGTGTGATGTCCTTAGGTTAGTTAGGTTTAAGTAGTTCTAAGTTCTAGGGGACTGATGACCACAGATGTTAAGTCCCATAGTGCTCAGAGCCATTTGAAACCTGACTTAAAACATATGTTAATAACAAAATGTCAAAGGTGTGTGAAATCTTATGGGACTTAACTGCTAAGGTCATCAGTCCCTAAGCTTACACACTACTTAACCTAAATTATCCTACGGACAAACACGCACACCCATGCCCCAGGGAGGTCTCGAGCCTTCGTCGGGACCATCCGCACAGTCCATGACTGCAGCGCCTTAGACCGCTCGGCTTGTTAATAACAATCTGAAAGGAATATATATCGCAAAGATAGGTTGAACGCTGCTGGTGGCGTGTTTAAAGCCACAAAAAACACAATAGTGTCTACTGAGATTAGTACAGATCCCGAAAGCGAAATAATTTGAGTGACGACAAGCCTTAAAGTGGAACAGACGTGCTCGTTGGATACTTTCATAGAATTCCTGCCACAGAAGCAACTGTGACGGAATGTTTGAGGGAAAACTTGCAAAACATTCCATTAAATTTCTTGGCCATGCTGCCATATTAGTTAGAGACTTCAACTTTCCAGCTATAGACTGGGAGACTTATGTGATTAGGGAGGATAGTAGCAACAGGAAATCGTTTGAAATAGTTTGAAATGCCTTATCCAAAAATTATCTTCAGCAATTAATCAGAGAACCGACTCAAGAGTGTTAGGTCTGCTGGTGAAAAACAGAACAGAAATTTTCGACTCAGCATACAAAAGAGAATCAGTGATCATAAAGCAGTTACAGCATCACTAAATACAGCTGTAAATAGGAATACGAAGAAAGGCAGGGAGATATATATGTTTAGCAAGAGCGACGAGAACAGATTTCAGATTTTACCTGAGCGGACAACAAGAAAATTTCATCTTCAGCACTTTACAACACTAGGTACCAATGGACAAAGTTCAAGAGCAATGTGCAATTCGCTTGAGACAGGTATGTGCCGAGCCAAATTGTGAGGGATGGAAAAAACCTGCCGTGCTTTGGTAGCCAAATTATACAGCAGCTAAGAAAGCGAAGAGAGCTTCACTGCAAATTTAAGCGTAACCATAACCTCATGGACAAAGAAAAATTAAACAAAGTGAAAACTATAGCCCACATCACTTAGGATGGCGCTTCCACCTATAGAGATGAAGCAGAAAGGAAGCGTGGGGGTGTGGAGGGGGGGGGGGGCAGTCATGAGAACTGCACATGCGCAGCAGCAGAGAGCGGGCAAACTAAGTTCACGTGGCCGAACTGCGTTGCTGCGGACAACAGGAGGCTCGTTTGGCTTTGGTACATTGTATTCAAATCTATGAGGGGAAGAATAAATATTAAGACCAATTTTTATCAATCGTTTTGAAAGAAATATTAATTCATGACTTGAGGGCAATGCGTCCACTGCCCCACAGATTTACTCTGCATGAAATCGGGAGGAGAGAACAAAAAAATGGCTCTGAGAACTATGGGACTTAACTGCTGAGGTCACCAGTCCCCTAGAACATAGAACTATTTAAATCTAACTAACCTAAGGACATCACGCACATCCATGCCCGAGGCAGGATTCGGATCTGCGGCCGTAGCGGTCGCGCAGTTCCAGACTGTATAACGCCTAGAACCGCTCGGCCACCCCGGCCGGCAGAGGCGAGAACAGCTGACACAGTTTCGCAAAGACTTGAGGAAATTTTTTCTCGAAATGACAATTGACTAACGACAGGGTCATTGAAATTATTATCATTTATTGCGATTTGAACTGCGTTATAAGTAAAAATTTAATACACGCAAAATTTACTTCAGGCACAAAAAGAAATCATTATAATTGCTTGGCAACTGCTTCTACTCAGTAGATTTTTTAAAAATGTGTAAGATGTGTGTGCGGATGTGTTTGACTTCAGTTAGGTGTAATCACTGCGTGTAAAAAAGAATTTGTGGTAGAAAGGACTGATGTAAAGGACTATCATAAAAACCGCATTTATAATCCACTGAACAAGCAAACAGTTAGCCATCATCTGCGAATAAGTACAGTCACTGTTACTGTCATTTTAGGGACTTAACCAGTTTGTGCTTTGAAAATGACTGAGGTTTACATTTGGAAATATCGGACTTCGAATTTATCCCGCTGCATTCACGAGTGTTATTACAGCATCAAACATGATGATGGTGGGAGAAGATTAACTTTTCCTTGGAAAATACGTTGAACATTATAGTCTGCATAATTAAAAAGATAAGAAGTCCTAATCAAAAAGGCTAGGAAATTCTCATTATTACCTATGCAACTGAGAAACACATTTTTTAAACCACGAGTCTTTAAAACTAAGAAATATTTTTTTCCAAAGTCTACATCGTAATGTCGTCACCTCTATTTGAGTCTATTTCCGAACAATCTGATTGTAAATTTACGAAGATAGGTTCAAGGCTTATATCCATCATCAATTCCCTGTCAGATTCTTCTTTCTGAAGCTTTTCAGCATACTGCACAGACTTTGCCCACGCTACAGGTGGGATGATGTCTATTGCCTCGTGTAGCACAAGTGATTCACTGCATGTTATCTTGAATGCTTTATTTTTTATCCCACATAGCCTTAACCCTTTTCCCAAATTAATTCCAAGCGGCTACACTGAGAGTGACACGTGGGTAAACGCAAAACTTTGTGACCCTATTCACGTGCAAGGAAGTCAAGTTTATACGTTCACACTGAGAGTGACACGTGGGTAAACGCAAAACTTTGTGACCCTATTCACGTGCAAGGAAGTCAAGTTTGTACGTTCTGTCATGCGACTTGTACAAATTAACGAGCTGCAGAAGGTCTTCAAGAGTCTTGTTTCTACTGTGCTTAATACACTCCTGGAAATTGAAATAAGAACACCGTGAATTCATTGTCCCAGGAAGGGGAAACTTTATTGACACATTCCTGGGGTCAGATACATCACATGATCACACTGACAGAACCACAGGCACATAGACACAGGCAACAGAGCATGCACAATGTCGGCACTAGTACAGTGTATATCCACCTTTCGCAGCAATGCAGGCTGCTATTCTCCCATGGAGACGATCGTAGAGATGCTGGATGTAGTCCTGTGGAACGGCTTGCCATGCCATTTCCACCTGGCGCCTCAGTTGGACCAGCGTTCGTGCTGGACGTGCGGACCGCGTGAGACGACGCTTCATCCAGTCCCAAACATGCTCAATGGGGGACAGATCCGGAGATCTTGCTGGCCAGGGTAGTTGACTTACATCTTCTAGAGCACGTTGGGTGGCACGGGATACATGCGGACGTGCATTGTCCTGTTGGAACAGCAAGTTCCCTTGCCGGTCTAGGAATGGCAGAACGATGGGTTCGATGACGGTTTGGATGTACCGTGCACTATTCAGTGTCCCCTCGACGATCACCAGTGGTGTACGGCCAGTGTAGGAGATCGCTCCCCACACCATGATGCCGGGTGTTGGCTCTGTGTCCCTCGGTCGTATGCAGTCCTGATTGTGGCGCTCACCTGCACGGCGCCAAACACGCATACGACCATCATTGGCACCAAGGCAGAAGCGACTCTCATCGCTGAAGACGACACGTCTCCATTCGTCCCTCCATTCACGCCTGTCGCGGCACCACTGGAGGCGGGCTGCACGATGTTGGGGCGTGAGCGGAAGACGGCCTAACGGTGTGCGGGACCGTAGCCCAGCTTCATGGAGACGGTTGCGAATGGTCCTCGCCGATACCCCAGGAGCAACAGTGTCCCTAATTTGCTGGGAAGTGGCGGTGCGGTCCCCTACGGCACTGCGTAGGATCCTACGGTCTTGGCGTGCATCCGTGCGTCGCTGCGGTCCGGTCCCAGGTCGACGGGCACGTGCATCTTCCGCCGACCACTGGCGACAACATCGATGTACTGTGGAGACCTCACGCCCCACGTGTTGAGCAATTCGGCGGTACGTCCACCCGGCCTCCCGCATGCCCACTATACGCCCTCGCTCAAAGTCCGTCAGCTGCACATACGGTTCACGTCCACGCTGTCGCGGCATGCTGCCAGTGTTAAAGACTGAGATGGAGCTCCGTATGCCACGGCAAACTGGCTGACACTGACGGCGGCGGTGCACAAATGCTGCGCAGCTAGCGCCATTCGACGGCCAACACCGCGGTTCCTGGTGTGTCCGCTGTGCCGTGCGTGTGATCATTGCTTGTACAGCCCTCTCGCAGTGTCCGGAGCAAGTATGGTGGGTCTGACACACCGGTGTCAATGTGTTCTTTTTTCCATTTCCAGGAGTGTATCATGGAAGCCAATTTTCTCCAGCATAACTGTAACACAATTATGTGATATACGGCATTCATCATTCACATGCAGCACTTTAAAACATTGTTATTAAAACCATCCATTTGTCCTGCAGGTTCCTTGTGATTTCTATGCTTTCCAGACGACAAGAAACCAACTTTTTCTACCATTCCTACAGCTCTGACGCTTCCGTTTACAATTATCTTTACAGTTATCTTTCTGACACCACGTGATTCTGGAGTCTTTTCTTGTGTTTTCAGATGTCAACAGTAGGAGATCTGCTTTCAAATTCACGTTTGAAAAAGTTATAAATGCGATAAATAATCCCACTCGCCTGCTTGTGAAGCACTTTACATTTATTGCTGTCACCTGACTTTTCTTTAAATCGCACTTAAACATTTACAGATACACATTCACAATTATACCATTGCAAAAAAAGAAAGGAAACAAAAAGAAAATTGATAGTTTATTGAATAATTAGGTTGTCGCGAAGTATGGCAACATTGCAGAGTGTAGGAGCGAGATACTGGCTCGCTAGCTGTATCTTTCTGCTAGCCGCTCGGAAAGAGAATGAATATTATTGGCTGCCAGCACTTAGTGGAGGGGGATGCGCAGAACGGCTGAAAACTGGGCCGCTTTCCTACATGACGCGAACTTACGCATGAAATGTGCAACAAGTTCGAAAGTAAACTTCTGTCTACTGACTAGACAGAAAATCGTAAGAAGTCTTGATCTGTTGGCGAATCAATAAACAGATCGAAGCGATCTGTTCTGACACTGTGACCATAACGGCATGAAAATGGAGGACGATGCAAAAAAGGCCGAAATACTAAATGTCTTTTTCAAAACTGTTCCATACAGAAACCATGAACAACAGAATGGCTGATATTGAAATAAGTGATCATGGGACCGAAAAGCTACTGAAATTGTTCCACAGAAGGAGAGCTACTGAATTTGACAGGATACCAGTACGATTATATGTAGAGTATGCAAAAGAACTCGTCCTTCCTCCGGCAGCAGTGTACCTGAGGCCATTCGAGCAGCGGAGTGCTCCAGATTTCACGAAGGTTCATGGAACAGATGCACAAAACTGTTCGCCTGTAGCTTTGATGATGGTCAGTTGTAGAATTTTTCAACGTGTATTATGACCATAGCTGGGCAACGTCAATCAAAAAGTTAATTTCACTAATCGTTAGTCTACTGCTGAAAAGGTAAACTTCGTTAAACATTAAAGCATTACATTACAGAAGATTCATCGAAGGTTGAAGTTAATTGTTAACTTCAAGTTGTGGGTGTAGTGAAATGAGCAAGTGAATCGGATTATTGTTACTGCAATATAAGTGTTTTGGTGACGGAAGTTTAGGTAGGACATCGGAGCAAAGAAAGAAATAGTTTAATCAATTAATTTTACAGTTATTTAGCTGTCGATATTAAACCACGGGAGAATCAAAGTACAGGAGAATCAGATAGTATCTGACATAAGGTGCACATTTCCCGTCGTGAACATCAACATGTTAAAGTTTTCATCCGAGAGCGAGGTTCGTTTAAGAGACAAAAGTTTTTGCCCACAGAAAAAAGTCGTTCGACTGCAGCACTCGAGCTTACGGGTGTTTAGAGTTTTATTAGATTCTCAAACGACTTAGTTTCGACGACATGAATAGGCATCATTTTTGTAACAAGGAAGTTTATTGTGCAAATACTCCACACTAGCTTGAGGCTCACCGCTGCTAACTGGTGCAATTTCAAAACACTCTCCAGTGCTTCTCTGCCGTATTCTTTTAATGGTATTGCTTCTACTGGATCCGCTGTCGATATTTAAATGCCCAGGGTGATTTTTCTGTTTGGTTCCCTCGAACGGGCCATACCTACATTATTTCTTCATACTTTACATACCGTGATTCGTGTGCTATCGTTATGTGTTGTTTCGAATTTTAATGGCTCGAAGTGTGAGCCCTAATTGCTGATTTTTTTAGGGAAGCACAGTTTACAATGGAAAAGTATTTGTTTTTCCGATCTGGATACAAAATTGAAGTAGTCACTTAAATGAGGCTTCGAATTTTCACCATTTGTAGTTCTAGAAACCGATTCCATAACTTAGTTTCCACTGTCAAGCCACTAACGCTACGCTTAACGCGAACTGCGTAAACGGACAACAATAAAGACCAAACACCTCGTTATTCTAGTCCGCACTCGATTGTTTACGTCAATAGCGCGCACCCTGGCGTAGCCACCCACCCACATGACCCGAACCTATCGGAAAAAGATTTTCGCGGGCGACGCGGTGTCATTTTTGTCGTAAATAACAGTTAAGTAACGGCCTCAAAGACAGTTAACGGAAGCTATAGAGTCCGGTAACGTTGTTTAAAATTAACTTGGAAATTAATCCGTTACTTGTAAAGCTAAATTCGTTAATTAACGATTAACGGATTAACGGTCTTGTGCCCAGCTATGATTGACATATCTGCAGACTGAAAACCTCCTCTGTAAGAAACAAGTTGGTTTAGTGTTGTTGTTGCGGAAGTAGACAAAGTTTGTTGGTCAATCTGAGTTCATTCTGAGGATGTGACGATAAAAATCAGTTCATCTTTTCCTCATTGTGTCTGACAGTTTTTAGGTTTTTTGGCGAAGGGTTTCGTTTCTGACGTGGATTTTTCATTATGAAATTTGGGTACTAGAATGTTTCTTAATATCTTTCGTTCATTCATGTTCAGCCTTTCAAATGAGCCATGGCTGATTATGGACAGAGTTCCGGCTGCGCGTGGTACTTCCGGCTTGGTTAACGTGTTACACAAGATTAAATAGTCTTTTTTCTCGAGGACTTTCCATGAGATTAATTTTGCAAGATAGTTGCATTCTTTAACGATTTCTATATTTTTGTTCTTCCACTTTAAGATGATTCAGTGTGTTTTAATGTTTATAATCATTCTGGTCTTTCCGAAGGAGATTATGGGACCAATTTTTTACTCCTGTTTTTTGTAATTCGGTCTTTTCTTTGGCTTCTTCCCAAGTCTCGCCTAATAACACGATATCATCTGCAGAGGCTTGGCCGCTTGACCTTGATGCCTTTCTTTTTCGTTTCTAGTCGGATTCCTCTTCTTTTCCTAGGGCACATTTTGGTAGCAGTGGGAAGACACCATCTCCTTGTCGTTCTCCCATGAATTTAACTTTAGAGTGAGTGTTAGTAAGGGTTTCTTTGATTAAGTTAGTGGTTTTGTTGTCTAGATTTAATTCTTTTAGTATAGAGATGAGGGATTCCCTGTCTATTGAGTCGTATGATCTTTGAAAGTCAATGAAAATGATAATATAACTGTTCATGATTTTTAGTAGGTCATGAGATTTTTGAGATTTAGGATTTGTTCTGGTCAAGGGTCTACCTTTCTGTAAGCTGCTGACGGCCATTTTCCATGCATCTGGGATTTTACCATTTATCAAAATTTCTTCTAAGATATACTCTATGGCGCTCTTGTTGCAATTTTTTCAAAGTCAACTGTGATTTGGTTTTCTTCTGAGGCCTTATAGTTATTGATTTTCAATGCGATTGTTTGTAGTTGCTCAATGTCGGGAGATTTCGAATTACAATTGGTTGCTGTTGAGGTGCAAAAGTAAATTGTTTTCCATGAATTTTTTTCACAGATGAGGAAGCTTCTGTAATATCTTTCCAATATTTCACAATTATCGCTTTTTTGCAATATTTTCATTTTTGTGTTTGGCGCGCTATATTTGGTTATTTTATTATTGAAAGTTTTGAAGTTCCTTGAGTTGTTTTTCACGAAAACTTCGTTGATCTGAAAGACCAGACGGCGTTCTGGGTCTTTTTTGAGTCTTTTGAGATTTTTGCTCACTAATTTTTTTACACTTAAGAAGTCTTGTCTGTTATGTTCGTTTATCTGTGATTGCCGCTGTTGCCACGTTTTTCTTCTTAGTTCGAGGACTCAAGGACTGTCGTCTGCCAGGCTTTTTCTTTTGTTATGGTACAATAAGGCTGGAAGACCAAGAACGTATTGCTCGAATTAAAAAGTGTGTAAGACGGGGATATAGTCGTTCGCACGTACTATTCACTCTGTACATCAGAGGAACAATGACGGAAATAACAGAAAGGTTCAATAGTGTGATTAAAATTCAATGAAAAGATATCAGTGATAAGATTCGCTGATGACATTGCTGTCTTCAGTGACAGAATATAAGAATTACAGCATCTGTTAAACGGAATGAACAGTCTAATGAGTCAGAATATTGACTGAGAGTAAATCGAAGGAAGACGAATGTAATGAGAAGTAGTAGGAATGAGAGCAGCGAGAATCTTCACATCAGAAATGAGGATCAGGACCAGACGAAGTTAAGGAAATTTGCTACGGACGCAACAAAATTAACCATGACGGACATCTGTTAAGACTTCAGGAAATAAATTCCTTGGTACTAGAGGGAAATCCCAGTTTTGGTTCTGCATGTTTTCAGTAGCCAGTGGAATCCCATCTGAATTTATTCATTCTGGATCATAACTTCTGGGTCTGTTGTTGTTGGTGCAGTTTTTCCTTTTGGGGACCATTTTGAGTTTTATTTTAGAAAAATAGTGATCAGAACGTAATTTGGCTCCTCTGAGAACTTTGACATTTTGTATTCCTTTATGGAACTCCCATTCGATACCAGGTGATTGAGCTGGAACTCACGAAGGTATGGGTTAGGGGAGATTAATGATTTATGATTTCTAGACTGCTTTTTAAACGCTGTGGATTACAGGACAATGCTGTGTGCAACGCATAGTTCTATCAGTCTGATGTCATTTTGGTTAGTTTTGTTATGTATTGGATACCTTTTAGTTGAAAGCGTTTTTGTATTTCTTATCTTTCTCAGCCTGGGCATTGAAGTCCCAGGTAAGTATTGCGTTATGTGTTTTTGAATTTTTTGCACAACCTCCTTTTCGCAGTTCTTATTATTGTGTCAATTTCCGGGATCATGTGCATCCATATGCATGTATTCACATGTATGTATATACTGTTAGCAAATTTGGAAGTGAGTGTGGAGAGTCTTTCAGAATGTGATTTAAAGTTGACAATGAAGTCCAAAATATTTTAATCTCTTATGGCGAGTGTTCCAAAATGCAGTAGGGCTAGATTTTGGATAAAATCGTCCTTGGATATTTGCACTTGCAGAATGTAAAATTGATGTTCGTGTAAAGTTTATTTCAAAATATTGTGAATTTTAACAGCATTAAATTAACAATTAAATCGTTTTGTTTGGCCTTCTTACTACGAAGAGAACGCCCCTGTAACGGTTAAGTTTAGATCAAATGAAATAGTTCTTGCGTAACGTTTAGAAAAGCCTTTATTTTCTTTCATTACCTTCACGGGAAAGCTTGAGTTATTAAAGCTAATGTTATAGCGACTAAATTGATGGCGTAAGGCAGCGAGAGGTTGCTGAAAATCTCGTTCCATATTGGACATTCATGAGGAGACTTATGGAGCTGGAGATGCGATGAAAGAAAAAGAGGGCTGTTGGGCTTCTTTCACGTAGCAAACCTCCTTGAGCCGACGAAAGACTTACTAACAATTTGTTAAACATAATTGGGGTGGTTGTTATTAAGCTGTTATTTTTTAAATGCTGAAACCCTCGAACAATACTCACTACCATCTTTGTCTCATAAACTGTTTCATTTTTCTAACCCGTCTCTTCTGATCTTATATACAAGTGAAAATTAAACAGCAAGATAGATTGCCGCATTTCAGAAGTTCAGGAAAAACCAGCCCCCGCACACTCCTGCATCATCCTTTATCCCGTTCCGTCTTTTGTACTGTCGAAAGGAAAGCTGATGTTTAAACATTAAGTTTTATGGACTGTCGAATCTAGTAAATTTCTCCTATGTTTTGAACAATTTCTGAAGTCAAGAAATACAACACTCATTTCCAAATAACTCTGTATTCATAGCGCATGCTGAAGTCGCTGCGGTCGAGTCGAATTCTATATCTTCAAAATATACTGTCCATAGCACTTTTCGCCAGCATTAACGATTTACTGCCCTATCCGTTGCGTGCATGGGGATGCCCTCATTTCACGCTCCGTGCCGTAACTGCTCTTATATTAATTCTCTGACGAAATCTAAGGGAGATTCATGGTGGTAGAGGCAGCAGAAATGTAGGACTTTCTTCCCCAGATACCGGTTGACTAAATTTACCCAACGGCGTTTCACGAAAAAAGTGTCCCACTTATTCCAAAAATTTCCATCAAAGTCCGCAAAACATTTCTGTTATAGTATCGTATAGCCGACACTGAGCTGCCCTAATAGCATGTATAAGCATCTGCATCTACATTTACGTCATTACTCTGCAGCTCACAGTTACGTGCCAGGCGGAGGGTTCATTGAATCCAGAATGAGATTTACACTCTGCAGCGGAGTGTGCGCTGATATGAAACTTCGCGGCAGATTAAAACTGTGTGCCGGACCGAGACTCGAACTCGGGACCTTTGCCTTTCGCGGGCAAGTGCTCTACCAACTGAGCTACCCAAGCACGACTCACGCCCCGTCCTAACAGCTACCTTCCAAACTTTACAGTTAGGAGACGAGGTACTGGCAGAAGTAAAGCTGTGAGGACGCGGCGTGAGTCGTGCTTGGGTAACTCAGATGGTAGAGCACTTGCCCGCGAAAGGCAAAGGTCCCGAGTTCGAGTCTCGGTCCAGCACACAGTTTTAATGTGCCAGGAAGTTTCATATCAGCGCACACTCCGCTGCTGAGTGAAAATCTCATTCTTGAAACATCCCCCAGGCTGTGGCTAAGCCATGTCTCCGCAATATCCTTTCTTTCAGCAGTGCTAGTTCTGCAAGGTTCGCAGAAGAGCTTCTGTAAAGTTTGGAAGGTAGGAGACGAGGTACTGGCAGAAGTAAAGCTGTGAGGACGGGATGTGAGTCGTGCTTGGGTAGCTCAGTTGGTAGAGCACTTGCCCGCCAAAGGCAAAGGTCCCGAGTTCGAGTCTCGGTCCGGCACACAGTTTTAATGTGCCAGGAAGTTTCATATCAGCGCACACTCCGCTGCAGAGTGAAAATCTCATTCTGGAAACATCCCCCAGGCTGTGGCTAAGCCATGTCTCCGCAATATCCTTTCTTTCAGGAGTGCTAGTTCTGCAAGGTTCGCAGAAGAGCTTCCTTAAAGTTTGGAAGGCAGGAGACGAGGTACTGGCAGAAGTAAAGCTATGAGGACGGGGCGTGAGTCGTGCTTGGGCAACTCAGTTGGTAGAGCACTTGCCCGCGAAAGGCAAAGGTCCCGAGTTCGAGTCTCTGCCCGGCACACAGTTTTAATCTGCCAGGAAGTTTCGGTTCATTGAATTTCTCAACCGTTCCAATGTTGAAAACGAGCACTTACATCTCTCCGTAGGAACTCAGATTTCTCTTTTTTATATTGTGACAATCATTTTTTCCTCTGTAGGTAGGCGCTAACAAAATATTTTCGAGTTTGATATACAGAACAGCCTAAGTCGCAAGATTCAGTTTTTTTATTTAATTGATGATTTCGTGTTACCTGAACCTATTTCCAAATCACAGAAGCAGACATTGTATATTCCGTCACAGCATGCAAATCATGTTGAGACTGTACATAATATACGAAAGCCAACTTTTTCTATGTCATACATTGCTGGAAATCCAAAACACTTTAGCTTCTGGAGGAGAAAGTTGGTGATTAAAATTTCCTGCGAAAACCCTACCACAACAAAAAGCGAGTTTGTTTTAATGACTGCGTCCGCAATTCGCTTATCATATCCGTGGCACTATCATCCCTATTTAGCAATAATATAAAACGAGCTGTCCTACTTTGAACTTCTTCGAAGTCCTCCGTCAATCCTATTTGATTCGGATCCCATATCGCTTAGCAACACTGCAGGTGGTGATGGACGTGCGTAGTGTAGGCAGTTTACACTGTACATCTGCTGCGTTTTCTAAGTGTTCTCCCAATAAATGTCAGTCCTGGATCCTCTTTCCCCACAATATTACCATGTGATTGTTCCAGTTTAAGTTATTCGTAATTGTAATCCCTAAGTATTTAGTTGAATTCACAGACTTTAGATTTGTGTTGATTATTTTTGTAACCAAAATTTTGTAGAGTCCTTGTATTGGATAACTTCACACTTTTCACTATTGAGAGTCAATTGCCACTTTTCGCACCATGCAGGTATCTTGTCTAAATCATTTGCAATTGGTTTGATCACCTGATGCCTTTACGAGAATATAAACAACAGCATCATCTGCAAACAATCTAAGAAAGCTGTTCGGATTGTGTCCTAAATCGTTTATATATGTAGATTAGGAACACCAGAGGAGCTATAACACTTTCTTGGGGAACGCCAGCCGTTACTTCTGTTTTACTCGAAGACTTTCATTCAGTTACTATGAACTTGAACCTTTCTGACAGGAAACCGCAAAACCAATCGCGCAACTTCGGTGATACTTCGTACGCAATCAATTTCATGATAAGTCGCTTGTCAGGGACGAAAGTTTTTTGGAAATTTAAAAATATGGAATCAATTTGACATCCTCTGTCGATAGCACTCATTACTTCGTGAGAATAAAGAGCTAGTTGTGCTTCATATGGAACCAGTTAGTAGGGCTTTTTCCCGTTCCATTCACGTATTTCGCGCAGAGAAGCATTTTCTGTTGAACTCTAAATATCATGCAACCATATGTTAGTGTGCGAGTACACTCATCAGCCAAAATATTATGATCACTACCCACAGCGATGTTGGATGCCACGTGGTGGCGTTGCGGTCACGTGACGCGGTAACAAAAGTATGTAAGCGTAGCAGACACGGACGGGGGACCACCATAGCTAATACACTCCTGGAAATTGAAATAAGAACACCGTGAATTCATTGTCCCAGGAAGGGGAAACTTTATTGACACATTCCTGGGGTCAGATACATCACATGATCACACTGACCGAACCACAGGCACATAGACACAGGCAACAGAGCATGCACAATGTCGGCACTAGTACAGTGTATATCCACCTTTCGCAGCAATGCAGGCTGCTATTCTCCCATGGAGACGATCGTAGAGATGCTGGATGTAGTCCTGTGGAACGGCTTGCCATGCCATTTCCACCTGGCGCCTCAGTTGGACCAGCGTTCGTGCTGGACGTGCAGACCGCGTGAGACGATGCTTCATCCAGTCCCAAACATGCTCAATGGGGGACAGATCCGGAGATCTTGCTGGCCAGGGTAGTTGACTTACACCTTCTAGAGCACGTTGGGTGGCACGGGATACATGCGGACGTGCATTGTCCTGTTGGAACAGTAAGTTCCCTTGCCGGTCTAGGAATGGTAGAACGATGGGTTCGATGACGTTTTGGATGTACCGTGCACTATTCAGTGTCCCCTCGACGATCACCAGTGGTGTACGGCCAGTGTAGGAGATCGCTCCCCACACCATGATGCCGGGTGTTGGCCCTGTGTGCCTCGGTCGTATGCAGTCCTGATTGTGGCGCTCACCTGCACGGCGCCAAACACGCATACGACCATCATTGGCACCAAGTAAGAAGCGACTCTCATCGCTGAAGACGACACGTCTCCATTCGTCCCTCCATTCACGCCTGTCGCGACACCACTGGAGGCGGGCTGCACGATGTTGGGGCGTGAGCGGAAGACGGCCTAACGGTGTGCGGGACCGTAGCCCAGCTTCATGGAGACGGTTGCGAATGGTCCTCGCCGATACCCCAGGAGCAACAGTGTCCCTAATTTGCTGGGAAGTGGCGGTGCGGTCCCCTACGGCACTGCGTAGGATCCTACGGTCTTGGCGTGCATCCGTGCGTCGCTGCGGTCCGGTCCCAGGTCGACGGGCACGTGCACCTTCCGCCGACCACTGGCGACAACATCGATGTACTGTGGAGACCTCACGCCCCACGTGTTGAGCAATTCGGCGGTACGTCCACCCGGCCTCCCGCATGCCCACTATACGCCCTCGCTCAAAGTCCGTCAACTGCACATACGGTTCACGTCCACGCTGTCGCGGCATGCTACCAGTGTTAAAGACTGCGATGGAGCTCCGTATGCCACGGCAAACTGGCTGACACTGACGGCGGAGGTGCACAAATGCTGCGCAGCTAGCGCCATTCGACGGCCAACACCGCGGTTCCTGGTGTGTCCGCTGTGCCGTGCGTGTGATCATTGCTTGTACAGCCCTCTCGCAGTGTCCGGAGCAAGTATGGTGGGTCTGACACACCGGTGTCAATGTGTTCTTTTTTCCATTTCCAGGAGTGTATATGGGCTGCAAATGTGGAAATTCATTGAGATAAGCGACTTTGACAAAGGGCAGATTATTACTACGCAGAGCTTGTGAACAGATATCTCCAAAACGGCGATGCTGGTGCAATGTTCACGTGCTACTGTCCTGAGCATCTACGCGAAGTGGTAGAAGGACAGTGAAACTACGACTAGACGACGAATGGTTGGACGTCCACGACTCTTCACAGAAATTGGGGTTCGGCGGCTCCTTAAAATAGGATAGATAGTGATCTGTGGCATCTCCGTCGAAAGAGCACAAGAAGCGTGCACGCACAAATGGTACAGAGCACACCGTTCGTCGTACATCGCACATTGTTGGATCTCCGCAGCAGATCACCCCTACGGGATTTGCAGTGGGCACGGGACCAAAGATATTCGACCCTCGATCAGTGGAAACATGTTGTATATTCGGGTGAATCATATTTTTCTGCACTAGGTCGCTGGTCGTGTGCACAAACGCCGTCATCGAAGTGAACGGCGACTCGAAACATGCAGCACGCCATGACGCAGGCTCCTGGGAGCAGTATTATGCTATGGAAGACATACTGACAGCTGCGAACCACCTGCATCTCTTCATGCTTGATGTTTTCCCCGGTGGCGATGTCCTGTTTAGCAGTATAATTGTCTATGTCTCGAAGCCAGAACCGTGCTACTATGGTTTGAGGAGCATTATAGTGAACTCACGTTGGTGTCTCGACGACCAAATTCACCTGATATAAATCCTATGGAACCCATCTGGGTCGCTATCTGGCGCCATTACCGCGTACTCAAATCAGTTGTCCGTTATTTACGCGAATTATAGGACCTGTGCGTAGACAGCTAATGCCACATACCGCCACAAATCTACCAATATACTGTCGGATCCCTGATACGCAGAATAAGTGATGTATTTCGTTTCAAAGACGGACCAACAACCTATTAAGCATAATATAGTTTTTTGGCTCAATAGTGTATGTGACATTGAAACAGTTATTAAGGCTTTTCGCCGTTCCACTTACATATTCTGTGCGGAGGAGCTTTTCCTGCAGACTCCGAATATTACACTATAATGTACAGGCCGAACAAAGGGGACACTAATTTCATATGGAACTATCTTTACCTGTTAACTGTCTCTGAAAGTAAATCACCAGCTTATTTGGTATTTCGGCAGTCAAGTGTTGAATCTAGCTTCATTATCATTAGTGTTCAAGTGAATACGTTAAAGCTATCTGTAGCCCTACATAACCACTAATCAAGCTTTAATAATAAGAACGGCTTATACAGTATGCTGTATTGTTCTACAGGTCAGTTCTGAAGATGGTGACAGACAATTATACCTAGTACTCGGTATCACAGGATAAAAGAAACTGAATTAGTGCATCAGACGCCTGCATATAAAGATCATTTCTACAGCATTGCTAGAGAGACTACTTGCAAGCCGATAAAGCCAATATCATTACTTGTAGCTGTTGTCGAAGCTGCCCCTTAGTATCAGAGGACCCGCACAACCGACACGCAAGATAGGTTGCCGACCCTTTTCCAGCAGCGCGAAGAGAAACATCGCCAGAGGACAGAAACAATAACGGACTTTCCAAATAAACACGGAACTACTTCGCCAGATAACATGTGACAGTGTTCCACCAATCAGAACCCATGTAGCACTCCACCGACCTGGCTTTGAAGCACGCCTAGACCGTCAGACCAGCAGTGTTTACCAACTGCTAGGAACAGCTCCGTCCAGTACTTCCGCCGGCCCTAGCATTTTATTCACTCATTGTAGCATTGTAGTAGCATGATGTATTTTGTATTGAGTAGAGTAGACTTGGGTCAGTATTTTTCTTCCATTGTCTTGTTTTCTTATTTGGTTTGTCACCACAAGAGTTGTGGGTTTTCTTGTTGTTCTTGCGTTTTAAAACTTAGTGTAGGCCAAGAAGGCGTTTTTTCTTTAATTTTAATAAAGTGTGTTCAAATTCACTGTTAGTTCTTTTTCCTGCCGACCGCAGGACACAATACCTGTAAAGTATTCTAAAAGTTGTAAATAAACAAAAGCCGAAATTATTAAAACATGTAGTTACAAAGCGAGTGCTCCTTGCGACAGAACATCAGGTTTTGATTAAAGTTAAGTAGTAAACATAGAATAACGTAAATATTAACATCCATAATGCCAAAGTAGAGGTCTTGAGGAGTTATTAATTTTTTTTTAAAAAAGTACATTGTTTCATCGAAAAGAACTATACTTATTTCCATATATCGATAGAAAAAAAGTTTCGAGTATTAATCATAAGGCAAAATACACGGCTTTGCTTGTTACCACGTGTAGAAAATCTCGTAGCGGTATCTTGCACCGTTAAAGGAATACAACAGGTTTTACGATCACATGATTTACGTTGTGCATGGACAGAACTGGATTCACATAAGAACCTGTATCTCAAGGAAAAATACAAAGACATTGTTCTGCTTTCAACATTAAATGGAGTTTTGATACGTTAGAGATATCTAATATGCAGCAATGTACGACCAAAATGAACCATACGCAAAGTCTATTCAGTACGATTTTACCTCAGCAAACTCCTAAAATTTCGTGCAGTGATTTACTGAATTTGGTGCTACACAGTAGCTGGACAAATAACGAAAAAAATGCATTCCTTCATAGAGCCAAGATGTCAGACTATCAGACGTGAAAGGCTCTAACTTTGTACCCAATAGTTTTCTTAAAATTAGATAAGTATTTGATTGCGGCTGGCATGTTCCGTCAAGTACTTCACCGAAAGTAATGCAGCACGGCACATGTAGGACAGAGTACATATGTTTAACAGCTTCATATTGGATTTCTCAAATATTCACGAAGTCTTCACGAGTCGCAATGCCGTCGGGTCACTTACGGAGGGCGAGGCTGAAAACTAGCCTATGGTGGGTCCTGTTGAGGGCTGACTGATTTACATTCGTCAGTATCAAAAAGGGAAGTATTTTAATATCCACCATCCTCAAAAGGATGCACGTTGATACTATGGCGCAAAGGTAACGAACACTGATTTAGTTTGGCCCTTATGCATAGACTAATGAGGTGGCTAATTTCTTTTAAATGCAATTGCTACAGAAATTATGTGATGATCCCTTCAAAATATGTGAGCTAGAAAAGGAAGTTAAGTTATGATAACGAACCAAGAAGACAATGAGCTGTGCTAAAGTAAATGGATTTATCTGCATGAGCAAAAACTTAAAAATCACCTCCCTCTCAGCGGCTCCGACCACCATCACATGGAGCTCATCTGCAGACCCCCATCCTCATCCTCCTTTCTCTCCCTGTCCACCCCACTCCTGCGCCGTTTTCAGCTGTCACTTATCCCGATTCTCCGTCACCCTTAACTGTCGCCCCAACGCCATTTTCAGACTTCCCACCACTCACTGCACCACCTACGACAGGCTCCCAGCCAGCACGGATTTCCGCCCTCACGCCACAGGCTCTGTGCACCCACGTCCGTACCCCCTGCACCATCCGCCTCTCAGGGAAGACCTGCATCCCCGCCACCTCCCCCTGCAACACATCCTCCAGCCCCCTTCATACCCAGTTATGTGCAGAAACCTACTAAATGCTCTAAAGTAGACCCTGCCCCACCTTCTCTACAAAGAAAGCCCCTGATCCCCGTGTCCCACCCATCCATATGGACATGTCCCCAGACCCCACCCCTACAATCCCTTCCACCCACACCTTCGTCCTCTCCAATGCTGACCCTCAATTCCTCGATGCCCGCACGCTCATCCTTCCCACCCGTAAATACAGGGTTTCCATAAAGCCCCTTTACAACTTCAAAATTTTATTACAATGGCAGTTGTTGAAATATTTTAACAACATTTCGTTTATTGTAATCAATGTAAATAAAAGTTTTTCGACAGTGTTTAAGAGACCTCTATATGGGCTGCCTTTAGTTGCACGAAGACCATCAAAATGGTACTCGATTTCTTGCTATGTTCGCTGTAGCATAGCGTCATCAATGGTGGCAACGGCATTACGAATCCTTTGCTTCAAGTCAGCAATGTCCCGCATCTGTGTGTGATACATGATATGTTTTACGTACCCTCATAAAAAGAAGTCCAAGTGAGTGATATCTGGCAAATGCGGTGGACAAGGTATTGGCTCATCTCTCTCACTCCATCTGCCTGGAAATGTTTCATTGAGGAACCAACGAACATGCAGTCCCCAATGTATTGGTGCACCATCTTGCTGGAAAATGATAGTTGGTTGTACGTCAATCAATTGTGGTGCTACATATTCGGTCAGAAGGTCGAGATAAACATTTGCAGTAATTGTTGACTCGTTGAAGAAAAATGGACCAGTTATTCAGTTGCATATGATTCCACACCACACATTCACTTTTGGACTATCTCGTTGAAGTTCCCTAGTCAAATGGGCTGGTTCAGGCCCCCAGATTTTCACATTATGTTTGTTTAATGTCACAGAAACATGAAAAGTTGCTTCATCACTCAAACAAACTCGTTTGAGGATTGCTTCATCCTAAGAAAGGCATTCCAGCATGTTGAGTGCAAACTCTGTCCGTTTTGGCTTGTCATTTCGCTCAAGCGTCTGTAACAGTTGCACTTTGTAAGCGTACAACCGTAATTTCTTGTGGACGACATTATGCACAGTAGAACGTGGTAGTTGCAACTGTCTGGCAGCAGTGCGGATGGACCTCGTAGATGAACGAGTGAAGACGTTTAAAACGCTATAGATGTTTTCCTCGGATGTTCGTGGTCGCCCGCTCCTCCCTTTATCCAATACTGTCACTGTCTCCATAAATTTTTTGTGCCATTCGTTCTAAAGTATCGTTGAGTCTGAACATCCGATTTGGACTCAATAAACCAAGACACACATTATGCCGTCTCTTGAGGAGTTGCCATTTTATAGAGGTTCAGTTCCTTCCATCAACAGAGTATCTGAAACACAAAATTTTAGTATATATAAAAACTTTAGTAAACAGTGATCAGAGTAAAAGAAATTTTGTTAAAATATTTCATCATCTGCCATTGTAATAAAATTTTGAAGTTGTGAAGGGACGTTATGGACACCCTGTACTTACCCAGTGCCCCCACCTCCCTTCTCATTCTTCGAAAGGACTCTGTACTCATTGAATTACCGAGTGCTTCCTTCCACACCGATCTCATTTCCAAAATCCCATGCATCCAATTTGGTCCATGAGTCACCTTACCCCGTACCACACCCCATCATCTCCTCGACAGCCTCACCTTCCCCTATGTATGCCGACCTTCACCACCATGATCACTAAGCTTAACGCTGTGATCACGGAGGCTGAGATGTTGGTGGAACCAAATTCCCATGCTGACATTGAAATCTGCTTGGCCTGTCGAATCTTTAACGATGCCAGGCCGACTTACATTATCAGCCTATTCACTGAATCGTCCTCCTCAATAGACTGCCTCCTTACAGAGCGAGCCCTCATCTACAATAAACCTCACAAAGTTGACCCCTTCCAAATGGTTCAAATGGCTCTGAGCACTATGGGACTTAACATCTATGGTCATCAGTCCCCTAGAACTTAGAACTACTTAAACCTAACTAACCTAAGGACATCACACAACACCCAGTCATCACAAGGCAGAGAAAATCCCTGACCCCACCAGGAATCGAACCCGGGAACCCGGGCGTGGGAACCGAGAACTGACCCCTTCCATCCCCCCTCCAATCCTACTGCTGCCAACGTTGCCTTAAGTACAATGACCATGTTACTGCCTTCAAGAGGCCCCCTACCTGTCCCCACTGCAAAGATTCCCTCTTCCTGAAGCACTGCCCCAACCTCGCATCTCCCGCCTCCTGTAATACCTGTAATGAACCCCATCCTACTTACTCCTCTAAATGTAAAGCAAAACCTCCTTCCATTACCCCAGAGTTCACCGTCCCCATCTGCACTGTCAATGTCCCCGTACGCCCCAATAACTCGCTACACCCTCCTCCTACTGCCAAGGACATCATCCACTTTGTCACCATTGTCCTCCAAAACATCTAACCCTTCCAGTGCCCCAACAACCTTTCCCCGAACCACCCTCGCTGCCCATTCTGTCTTCCACCTCACAACCTGTGCCACCTACTCTCACAACCAGACCCACTTCACCTTCTCTCCCCTCACCACCCTCGTCTAAATCTCCTCTCCCATGGCATGACAACATTACAGTATCCTTTACAATAATATCCACTCCCTGCAGACCCACAAACTCCTCTTCCTCCACTCCCACAATCAACACTGCGTGGATGCCTTCATCCTAAATGAAACCTTCCTCCAACACCGTATCTCCATCTCCACAGCCGCTTACACCCTCCACCACACCGATAACCTGTACCCCCTATCACGTGGTGGGATTGCTATTGGCCATCTCAAGCACCTCCTTGTTTGACGCCAACCTCTCCTCAACAATCCCACTTAGCATCTCACCCTCACCCTCTTCTTCCCCACCCTTACTGTCACATGTGCCACCATCTACATCTGGTCTCATACCCCCAACCTGTATGATTTCCTGGCCCACAATGACCACACCATCTCCACCTACGTGGTTGCAGCAGAGCTCAATGTCTACAGCTATGCTCCTAATGAACTCCAATGGTGGCATCAGTTTATCACCACCCTCCAGGGTAACATGGTTCCTCTCCCCCAACACACCTGACCCAAATCCAACACTGCTGCTGATGTGATCCTAGCCTCTCCCAACCTCCTTGAGCCCATCACCTTGACCTAATTGGCAGTGACCATGCCCCTGTCCTCCTCACTATCTCTGGTGGTCGCCATACCTGCCCCATTCCTTGCCCTGACATTCCTCCTAAATGTGTCCATGATTACTCCCATGCCAACTGGGATGCCAACAGGGACTCCATACACACCCAGGTCGAATGCCATGACCCTACCATCCACTATTCCGACGAGATCTCCCAAACCACTGTCTTCTTCCACCAGATCTTGTCTAACGCCATAGCCACCCATATCCCTACCAAATCCATCCATCCTCTCCACCCAGCCCTGACCCTACAGGCTGTCCTTCTCCTTCATGAATTCATCACCTCTACAGGTCCTTCCTGCTCGCTCATGACTGGGACACATGCAACCACCACTGGCAGTTACAATGAGACATCTGCAACATGCTTACTGCAAAGAAACGCCGTGCCTGGGGACGGACATGCACACAACTCAATGCCACACTCCCAATAATCTCTTCCGAGTATTGGTCTGCTTTCCACCACCTTACTGGGAACCTCCCTACCCCACAGTACCCTCTCCTCCTTGATGACTTTCCCTTTCCTGACAGCCTCAGTAAGGCCAACCACTTTGCCTCCCATATATCCAATGTCTTTTTCATATCAGATGATCCCAACTTTCATTATTCCCTCTTCACCAATGTCATAGAACATACGGATACCTCCACTCTTCCCTTTGCTCCTAGCTTCCAGTACTTGGGCCACACACCACCATCAGAACTTAATGCTCCCATCACTACACAGGACATCAGCCTCATACTCTGTACTAAATGCAACACTGCCCCCCAGCCATGACAGTGTTACAGTGTTACCTACCACCATCTCAAACACTGCTGTCCCTCCTTCCTTGCAGTCCTTGCTACCCTCTACAACATAATCCTTGCCACCAGCTTGTACCCTGACCTGTGGAAAACCTCTTGTATCCTGATGTTCCCCGAACCTATCAAGCCTCCATTGTCTCGCCTCGGTGTTCAGCAAGCTCTTGGAACCCATCGTTACGTGGCGCATCCATCACCACCTCCAGTGACACCACCTTCTCCCCAACACCCAAAGTGGCTTTCGACCTTCCTTCTCTGCCAACGACCAACTCCTACTCACCCTTCCCCTCCCTCATTTGTTTGTTGGGTTGTTTTTTGGGAAGGAGACCAGACAGAGAGGTCATCAGTCTCATGGAATTCGGGAAGGAAGTCGGCCGTGCCCTTTCAATGGAACCATCCCGGCATTTGCCTGAAGCGATTTTGGGAAATCATAGAAAACCTAAATCAGGATGGCCGGACGCGGGATTGCATCGTCGTCCTCCCTCATTTGGAAATTAGCTAAAAATCGCTTAGTCTGTCCTGAGCTGCTGTGTGTGGAAGGATATAGGATAGTTCTTTGCTTTATTTGGGTGTTATCCTGTTGGAAAATTTTCTTTATTTCATTATTTTTGGGAGTAAATACAAAATTTAGACGGAAAACAGAACTGGCAATTACTGTACAGCCTTGGTGTGTGACCTAGTTCAGAATACCGCTCGATATTCAAATTATTGGCGGGAAACACTCATTTGTAACCTGATTACAGATCATCAGTCATATGGTTCAGTAGTTTCAGTTACATTGTAGTGGACATAATAATGTCTTTGCTCTAGCCTCTACAGGTTTCTGCAAGCCAGAGACCGCCACTCAGATTCTCCCACTCTATTTGAAAGAGCCTCATCTTTGTACCTCACCATACACTCTCAACTTACACTATAACTTCGAGGTCTTTGTCAGCTGCTATCGTTACATTAGCAATCATAGATCAATTTGTAGTTAAATAATATACACTTGTGGACAGTCACATTGTGACAGCTCGACACTATGTAGTCAACTGTCCACCAATCATGTGAGCCCGTCAGCATGTCACCTCGAAACTGAGACTCTACAATTCGGATCGAGGTGTAAAAGGCACTACGTGATTGACAAGTGCAGCAAAAGCATCATGTGGATGCTGCTACAGCAGAAGAGGTTGGCATACTCCTTTCGAATATGCAACGAAAAACATCTTTGCTTCTACTGAAATCGTAAGGGTGGATTAGGGTATTTGTGGAAGAATACAGACAATCAATAAGATTTGGATTGAAGCTTAATCGATAATACAGATGCGATATGTCCACCAGCATGCACTGAACAGTGGCTTGTGGCGTATTCGTTTTATGCTGGAATTACCTGTTAACAGGTGGGAAGAAATATGGAGGGGCTGGCAGCTGTCCAGAATGTAACTAAATCTGTTGCACAATAAAAGGGCTGGGCATCCTGTACACTGCCATCAGAAGCGCTAACCACAGAAATATCTGGCAGTAAGCATCAAGAACAAGCTGAAGAAGAGCACATACATCGCGGTCAGATTCATTTTCTGGAATCTTATGGGATGCAAGTCAAACACTGAGGACAGACATGTCGGTGAGCTAAAGCAGAAGATTATTTAAGGCTCAAATTCATGTATAAGAATGTTTGTTAGGGTGTATTCCATCCACTAACAAAGGGACAGCGTAGTAGGCGAGTGACCGCAATTTCCCGTCAGTATGTCACCTGGAGACTGTGGCACTACAACTTGGATCGGTGTGTAGGAGGCCCTAAGATGACTGCTGTTGCTGGAGAAAACATCGACACTGATTTGGTGTGGCTTGCACTAGTTGTTGCTCTCGATTTCTAAATAAATAACTACACTTCACATATGCATATTGCCATGTGGATATACTCTATTGTACACAGAAAATGGTATTATGATTAGTCCACTCCCAAAGAGCGTGTGGAGGAAAAATGAAAATGCTACCCTTGCAGTAGCTCTGACTTGTACATGGAGGTGTGAGGCTGTTGCGCCGGTGTAAATGGTTTAATGGACAGTGTGTGTATTGATAGCTCTGTGATACTTTTAGTATTATTTATAAAGGTATACCCAAATTGAGGAACAGGTTGTGTATTTCTCATGAAACGGTATGCTGTCAACGAAGACTCTGATACCATTATTCCATCGCATATCTAGCGTGGTGATCGATGAAATATGATAAAGGAGATTAAGACACTTAGGGATGTACACTCCTGGAAATGGAAAAAAGAACACATTGACACCGGTGTGTCAGACCCACCATACTTGCTCCGGACACTGCGAGAGGGCTGTACAAGCAATGATCACACGCACGGCACAGCGGACACACCAGGAACCGCGGTGTTGGCCGTCGAGTGGCGCTAGCTGCGCAGCATTTGTGCACCGACGCCGTCAGTGTCAGCCAGTTTGCCGTGGTATACGGAGCTCCATCGCAGTCTTTAACACTAGTAGCATGCCGCGACAGCGTGGACGTGAACCGTATGTGCAGTGGACGGACTTTGAGCGAGGGTGTATAGTGGGCATGCGGGAGGCCGGGTGGACGTACCGCCGAATTGCTCAACACGTGGGGCGTGAGGTCTCCACAGTACATCGATGTTGTCGCCAGTGGTCGGCGGAAGGTGCACGTGCCCGTCGACCTGGGACCGGACCGCAGCGACGCACGGATGCACGCCAAGACCGTAGGATCCTACGCAGTGCCGTAGGGGACCGCACCGCCACTTGCCAGCAAATTAGGGACACTGTTGCTCCTGGGGTATCGGCGAGGACCATTCGCAACCGTCTCCATAAAGCTGGGCTACGGTCCCACACACCGTTAGGCCGTCTTCCGCTCACGCCCCAACATCGTGCAGCCCGCCTCCAGTGGTGTCGCGACAGGCGTGAATGGAGGGACGGATGGAGACGTGTCGTCTTCAGCGATGAGAGTCGCTTCTGCCTTGGTGCCAATGATGGTCGTATGCGTGTTTGGCGCCGTGCAGGTGAGCGCCACAATCAGGACTGCATACGACCGAGGCACACAGGGCCAACACCCGGCATCATGGTGTGGGGAGCGATCTCCTGCACTGGCCGTACACCACTGGTGATCGTCGAGGGGACACTGAATAGTGCACGGTACATCCAAACCGTCATCGAACCCATCGTTCTACCATTCCTAGACCGGCAAGGGAACTTGCTGTTCCAACAGGACAATGCACGTCCGCATGTATCCCGTGCCACCCAACGTGCTCTAGAAGGTGTAAGTCAACTACCCTGGCCAGCAAGATCTCCGGATCTGTCCCCCATTGAGCATGTTTGGGACTGGATGAAGCGTCGTCTCACGCGGTCTGCACGTCCAGCACGAACGCTGGTCCAACTGAGGCGCCAGGTGGAAATGGCATGGCAAGCCGTTCCACAGGACTACATCCAGCATCTCTTCGATCGTCTCCATGGGAGAATAGCAGCCTGCATTGCTGCGAAAGGTGGATATACACTGTACTAGTGCCGACATTGTGCATGCTCTGTTGCCTGTGTTTATGTGCCTGTGGTTCTGTCAGTGTGATCATGTGATGTATCTGACCCCAGGAATGTGTCAATAAAGTTTCCCCTTCCTGGGACAATGAATTCACGGTGTTCTTATTTCAATTTCCAGGAGTGTATTTATAAACAATCTTTCGGTATCGATGAACTGCATGTGTGTCACTTTTATTTTTGCAGTCCTTGTATAAAGATGCAATAGTAAGGCTTCCTTTGCCATTAAAAAACGTGTATTTCGCGTAGCTGTCATATTGGAAATTAGGGTACATACAGGGGCTTACAGACATTCATTTATACTCTATCATTACGCATGTGATAGGAAAAGGAACGGGGAAATCGATAATACTGCAATGACATAGTACACACTGTGGTTTGTGGAATGTGTATTTCGATGTAGGCCCCTGTCTATAGCAGGGTTGCAACATCAATAAGCTATAACGATTTGCAGAGGATTGAGGACCAGTGAGCGATGGAGCTGATTGTAGATTGAACCTAAAATAGCTGAAGAGACTTGCTACTATTTTATTGCGTCATTAACTATAAATCAGTAGAAACAGCACCAATATTTGGAAGTGAGTATCTACATGGTCATGAATTTCTCCTTGTGATAGCCCTCTACATAGCTACTGATGGGCCGAGGAGTAGGCAGCCTTCTAGCTAAAGGAACCATGCTGCTGCAACATGGTGGGATTTCGGGAGAACTAACACGGATCTGTGACTTACCTCGGGGCACAAATTGCTGTATATCGAAGACTGGAAGATTAGTGTGAATATGGGAGGGTAAGCGATACTTCTACAAAAGGGAGGTTGAGAGGTAATCACCTTACCACTTCTTCTGTTGTGGGCAAACTATTACAGCTTCTGATATACGTGTCGCAAAGTGATTCCAATGAGAGAAAGGGTAATATGAAGCTTTTTACTGAGAGACAATCAGGTGGAGAGTTTTTGTCCCTTGTTTTCACGATAAATTAGAGACAACATTTTTCTTTCAGTGTTGTGTACCCATGAAAGGATGGACCGATATCTTAATAGGTAGATTAAACTTATGTCTACTTCGCCAGTCATCGTACAGTGAATTGTGGAGGGTATTGTGGAGAGTACCCTCCACCACTAGTAGTCATTTCCTTTCCTATTCCACTCGCAAATAGGGATAGGGAGAAAAAGACTGTCTATATGCCTCCGTATGAGCCATAATTCCGGTATCCTATCTTCGTGGTCATTAAGCTAAATGTGTGTTGGTGACAGTAGAATCCTTCTGCAGTCAGTTTTAAATGTTGGGTGTCTAAATTTTCTCAATAGTGTTCCTTGAAAAGAACATCAAATTCCCTCCAGGGATTCCCATTTGAGTTACCCGGTGAACGTAATCGGACTACAGGAAAAAAAATTACACTCCATGCAAAGAGACTATCATGATAAAGTTAGTTAATTAGTTAATCAACTTGATATCGATGATGTGCAGTTGGGTGGTGGAAGCGAGGGCGAGAGTACCACAGACATGAATCGCGAGTTGAAGCTGTAATCAGGCGTTTTATCTTCAACCTACACAGGGAGAGATGGCCATCGTAGTAAAATCACCTACATTACCGAATTTATAAGGTGATCTGTAGTATCAACCTGTTATTTGCAACTCATCTGTGCTGCTATGAGGCATCCTGTGACAGAGGGCAGAGCGTGCCCTTAGCGGTCCGTCATGAGCCAAAAATGAGTTTAATGTAGTCCTGTGATGCAGGACATAACAGATATTAATCTGAAAAGAACAGACTTTTTTACTAGGTGAGAGAATACTTCGTGGAAATGTAGTCTATGCCATACTGATGTACAGGATTTTCTTACTAAGAATCAAAGATACTTTAGCGATGTGCAAACGCGTGTATGATCCGGTTTCTTCTGTCTTCGCAAATAAAGGGCATTAAAGGTAGGAATCCATATTTCACTTGAGGAATTCGAAGTGTATGGATATCAACCCCATCTCAGACTGGATAAAGTGGATTTTTTAAACTGCAGAGCCTATGTTGGGTTCGAAATTGCAGTCAGAACTCTACGTCCAAGCTGCCCCTGCTTATCTCGCAGTGTGCTAGGAGTTGGTGACGCCTGTCAGTGGCCGGCCGTGGGCCTGGTCACGGTGGCTTGGCTGACCACAAGCCGCGGCTTATCGGCAAGTATAAGAGAGGCTACCGCTCTTGGGAGGACACAATACACTCGGTAGATGGCGCTGGCCTATGCTGCAGGTGATGCAGTTGTTTCATGTTGAGATGTCGGGTTCAGGTAAATTTATGTGCACTACGGTCGTAAAAAATATTGTACAATGTATTGTCCACGTTTCTATTGGCTATGTTGCGACTTGAGATTCGTAAATAGTTATGTCTTTTTCATTCCCCTAGGCTGATGCTACATGACTCCTATATATAGGGAGCACAGTTGTATAACAGCACGGGCTTCCTCTCACGCTGTCCTTACTACGTAACGCTCAATGATACCAACTCTCGTATGTTTTAATCCTCTGCTGGCATCCCACAGGGGTCCGTCCTCTCCCCTCTCTGCTATCCCCTGTACACCGCCGATATGCCCAAGCCACTCAAACCTGTCCACCCCCTCCAGTATGCTGATGACACCGCCTTCCTGGTTCTCCAACATACCCTTTAACGGTCTCAGCACACCCTCCAAACCCACCTTGACCTGTTCACTACTTTGGTGTAACCAGTGGTTCCTTTGTATCAACCGCTCCAAAACCCAGACACTCATCATAGTCTTCACCACATGCTCCTTCGTCTCCACGATTTCTACCTAACCATTTATGGTCGTTCCATCCAGCCCCACCTTAACCTCAGCCTTGACTGTCAACTCACCTGGACCCCTCATCTCCTGACCATCCAGCAGAAACCCCATTCCCACCTCCTCCTCCTCAAACTCCTGTCTGGCCAGACATTGGGATTGCATCCTTCCACTATCCTCCACACCTACAAATCCCTCATCCATCCTATCCTCTGTTATGCCGGTGCTGCCTGGATCTCCGTCCCCTTCCCCAACTTTTATATGGCCCTGCAAATCCTGGAAAGCCATGCGCTCCGCCTTGCCTTCTGTATATGCCTTCCTTCCCCAACTCCTCTGTGACCTCATCCCCTTCCCCCACCTCCCCCTTTTCCTTCAACATCTCTGCATCTTTTACACCTCAGACTTCATCCCACCACCCCCTGGTTTTCTCATTCCTCTCCAAACCCCGCTCATTGCCGCACTTCTATCACTCTATCGCTCCCTCTGCTACCTCCACACCCTCGATCAGGTCAATTTCCAGCACCTCCCCTTCCCCCCATCCCCCCATATGTTGAACTTCGCTGTGACATCTACCCTTCCTCCCAACTGTAACCTGGCCCCCTTTTCCTCTCCCCTCCTTCTCCCAGAGCGGATTTTCCTCCCCCCCCCCCCTGAGTCTCTGAGCCCACTCCTTTGCTGTTTTCCTCTCCCATCCCTTCCCTCCCTGGCCAACCCTTAGGTGCGCCCCCTATCTCATCCCCATTTCTCTCCCCTCCTTCTTGTCTCCATTTCCCTTCTCCCTTGTCCCCAACCCCTCACAGATCCTCCCAGGTTTTCATTCATTATCACATGTGCTGCATTAGTGTTGTGTTCAGTGATGTTATACATTGTCATCAAGTGATGTGGTTTTAATTGTGTGCTCGACATGTATATAGTCCATGATTGTTACATGCTATGCCATCCATCACGTGGCTGTTTTAATCATTCTGCAACATTTTATGCTCCAGCCGTACTTTGCCTAGTAATGCTTACGGTGTGTGTTTTTTGTGTAAAATACTGTTTTAGATTTTTACCTCCGCTTTACAGTCGCCGCATTTTGTATGCTTTCTTATGTTCTGCCTTTTTCCTATGTTCCGCCACGTTTTCTTCTTTATATTTGTTTTAAATGTTTCCCTGTCTGCTTGTAACGTCTCTTGGCCGAAGAGTCGCGCCTATGCTGCTGCCAACCCGCCCCTGATGGGGAATTGCAAATACAATAAAGGAAAAATAAAATGACAGCATGGGCATTCAAGGGTTGGAACCTATCTTCGTTGGTAGTTCTCACTATGTGTCATTGTCTTCCCTGCCAGTGCTTACTACCCATCATCGTGTTTGATGGCAGTCATCATCTTCACGCTGATGTCTCGCCCTCGTCACTGATCATCACCAACCTACATCTTTGCTGCCAATCTTCGCCTCCATCAGCGTCACCGGCGTTTGACCGCCTGTTTGTCAATTCCACCGCCTCCATCTGTTGATCGCCACCCCTGCCTCATGCCTCACATAGCTGTTTCCATCCCTGTCAAATGGGAAACATTCTCAACGTTCACAATTCCACCACAGCTCGTCACCATCCTTAAAGCACGTCTTTGGTGGTTGCTCTTTACAACCAACGCTGTTCATCACTCTCTGCCATCATGGACTTCTCTGCTACATCAATCATTTACACTTCTCCATCTCCTCCTCGCACTGCCACCACATACCAATGCTGACGTTCACACACAACACAGCCTAGGCTGTTGCAAACAACCCATAGGGCAAGAGCGGGCGTCAGCCACGCATGCATTCACAGGCAGGCGCAGGTGATGGAGACTACCTGTCAAATGGACACATTGCGCGCGTTGTGCACATGCGCGAAATGCTTGCACGCCTCTGCCTACAGGTGCTCGGGCTGTGGAGTACGGTAGTCATAGCAGCCAGGCTGCCAAGGCCCATGTGGCTGTTTGTAAGGAAAGTTTAGATCTGCTGAAAGAAATGGGCAGCACACTTAGCACAGCATATGGATTGAGTATAAACAAAGGAGAAAGGAGAATAATGACTTGCTTACTATCGGAACAGTATCTGCAATGACGCAGTAGTCGAAGACCATAAAAATTCAACCTATGAGGCACGAATATACAGGATAGCTGAAGCGAGAAGGATGTTTAGAGTAAAATGGCAGAGGCAAATAAAATTTTCTTCAGTAGAACCACACCTGTATCTTATATCGATATG
The DNA here is from genome assembly GCF_023864345.2 of Schistocerca serialis cubense. Lineage (NCBI taxonomy): Eukaryota > Metazoa > Arthropoda > Insecta > Orthoptera > Acrididae > Schistocerca > Schistocerca serialis. The sequence goes on along the minus strand of NC_064638.1, from coordinate 251,414,369 downwards.
GAATTAAGGAAGAAGGTAGTGGAATCCCTGCAAGCGTTGTTAACAGGTATTTCTAACTTCTAGTTGAAATCCCGATTCCCGATTGAATCTTTTTGGGGTAGGTGAAAATCCTGATCATACAAAAATGAATAATATGTCATATAATGTTATGGTCCCCAATTTAAATTGTGCATTTTGGGTTTAAAACTGAGGAGAAATCTTGCAAAAGTTACTGAAATTTAAAATTCTTCTTTTAGTTTTACTCAGAGTGCGAAGTTTGGAAACCTGACTCAAGAGCTTTGTTTTCGAGTTGCGAGCCGATCATAACAGTGCTTACACTTTCTCTGTCAGAACAATTAAGTAGTGTTGAACAGTTTCCTTCGTGAAACATTTTTAGAAATACGAATTAGTCGTCAGACAGAGAAACCAAAGAAGTGTCACTACCTAAAAAGAAAAAAAAGTTGAAAACTAAGTTCAAGAATGAATCGTGTATAGTTTACTCGTGGCTTCGAAAAGATAAAGACGATGACAATGCTCAGTGTACTGTAAGCCTCTTATATTTCAGTGTTTCTCATGGAGGTGAAAAAGCGTCCAAAGACACGTAAACACTGCAACACAAAAAAACTTCTATTCAAAAATCGTCCGCGGAAACGCAGATGATAGTAAGTTCTTATTTTTTCCTCTCAAGGAAGTGTAGAAGAAGAAAAAGTAATAGCCACGGGAGCAGCCTTTGTATTTCATTCAGTTAAATAGTGCCACAATTATATTTCTGTGAACTGCTGCAGCAGTTTGTTCCAACAGTTGTATAAATAAAATCTGAGAAATATTCATGGGGACGCACAAAGGCAACGAAGATAATTTCGAAAGTACTGGGTCCGTAATCAAATGAGTGAACAGTTGTGCACTTGGACAACACTGTTTATTATTCTATTTCTTTGGATGCACCCAAAGAAGGGAACATTAAAACCTCTCCACTGGTAGTGAGTTATTTTGCTTGTGAACAAGGTATATGGATAAAATTGCTCTCATTTTATAGCAGTGATAGTGAAACATCGGACTCAGTTGCGGCAGGAATCAGAAGTAAGCTTACCAAAGCATCTTTACAGTTGAAGAATATCAGCAGTTTTTCTGATAACATCGCCTCTGTTAATTGTGGAAAGAATAAAAGAGTATAAGTCAAGCTTCGCAAGGAAAATCTAAACTTGATTGCAACATCATGTAACTGTCATCTCTTGTATAACGCCGCAAAGCAAGCAACAAATGCGCTTCGAGTGGATGTAGAAGCCATTGTTTTTAAGATATGTAATGAATTCAGTCGGTCTACTAAAACAGTTAGTGAGCTAAAGAAAGTCTTCGTTTGGATGGACATTGGATGACGAGATATTTTAAAACTCCTATCAACAGTTGGCTATCTGTCATTCCGGCCATAGAGTGAACAGTGAAAAACTTTAAGCCAATCAAATCGCACTTCCTCTCGCAGGAGTACACAACAAAGAAACTTAGAGACACATTCGAAGATGAACCATTTTTGATATATCTGGCCTGTATAATGAAAATAGTTGGTTATTTTGCATCATAAATCCAAAATTGGAGTCTGATGATACGATTATAACATATTTATAAGACCTTACGAAACACTTTAGAATCTCTCTGAAACAAAGAAAGAATAATAGTTTTATGACTCTGTGGCATCCTCACTCGTCTTGAAGCCAGTAAATGGTGATCGTGTAAGGAGAGGCAGCCGATTAGCTGCAGCATGATACAGACTACCTAGACAAAGGATCTGGCTTTGAAGAGAGCATGAACAACGTTTTCATACCATTTTCATTAAAAAGGAAACAGTGCTCAATTCCAGAATTCACAGTAGTGATTTCTCGATAAAAACTTCGTACAGACAAGGATTTCATGTTCGACAATGTGCGAAATTAACACGTTTCTCAAGGAAGAAGAAGAGAACTTTTTTAACTGCATGAAATGTTTACGTCGTTACGTAAAATGTGGAAGCCTGCTCAGAGTTTTCTGTTTTGTATTTTCTATACCTTATTCTAATGCTGCACCAGAAAGAATTTTCACTCTCACGAGCAACATTTCCTGGGTTGAGAGAAACCGTTTGTCGGTGGAGATATTCGAATTAATGGTGAAGCTGAATTATTCATATACGTGCTAGCAGTTTCGTCGATTTCTGGAGGGCGAAGAAGAGAAGATTCAACTAAAGAGGCTGAAAAGTGAGCAGAAATATCAATAAGGTAAAATGCAGTGCTTCGTTATATCACATATTGAATATTAAACCTATAGGTGTTCTGTCTAGATTTCGTAAAACATCCCGATTTTGTTCAGAAAAAGAAACCTGGCGACCCTCATGGTGCACAGTAATGTGTGGAAGTGAAGTGAGAACCATCGGAATTCTAGAAAAAAAAAAAAAAAAAACCTTGAAGCATTTGAAATGTGTGCTACACAATAATGTTAAGAGTTATGAAATGGAGACGTACTGAAAAAAGATAAGGATACACGCCTGTAGAAGATGCAAGAACAGGTTATGGTATAGCTGCTATGGCGGATCCGTGTAATAGTTTGCTAGGTGGTGAAAGGAGTAGTAGTCAGAGAAAATGCTAGGAGCAAACTCCAGAATATACAGCGTGTTTCACAAATCATAGTAATGGTTTCTGGCTGTTGTTGAGGGAACTAATAGTAAATGACCTTTCGGAACCAGCGTCCGTAACGTGCGCCGTACAGATACCATGCAAGGCTACATTTACTGGTTTGGAAGACTGTGAAATGGATTTCTAACAGCAAAAATACTCTCATGTGAGAATTTAGCACACATGAACATTCTGACCCTTACCCACCGTTTCTTCTGGCACTGTTATTCATGCTCACCAAAAAGTCAGCTGTTCTCGCGGAAAAAACTGTGTTCCCAGAAGTTTTGGAAAGGAAGCCATATACGGAGATATACTGTTTAGAGATGAAATAAGTTTGAAGATCAGCTCAGTTTCAAATCTTCCACTTCGCACTGAGCACACAAACTGTGAAGAGGATGCCGTAGTCAGTCTCTCTTGGAGCTATGACATCGTATACAATTTTCATCTGACTGCAACAAAGGCTACAAGAACCTCATTCATTAGTAACTTGGAGGGTTCTCGGGTAGCGCTCCATGGACGCTCCGTCCTCTAAACTTTGAAGAGGACACTCTTCGTCACGTAGAAGAGAACCCGAGAACAAGTACTTCAAACATTGCCTATGTCATTGGGCTCCTGTAGAGCAGACAGGTCAAAACTCATTCTCTCCACTGTGTGCTTACCGTAAAGTGGGATACTTGAAAGTGATCCGATCTTTAGAATTATTTTACATCAAAACTAGTCATTTCCGGACGTAAGTTACCTATCAAAAATTTTTCTCTACAGACCCTGTAAATGGATAGTCATTGTGAAACACGCTGTATAAAACAGGTTTTGCAGAATGTTGGGTGTCGTAGCAACAGATTAGCAGAATATAGGGAAAGATGGAAGTCAGCATCGAACAAGTGGAAAGAATTTTTGAAGGAAAACTGGCTAAGCGAGAGTAGGACTCGCGCACTGAACGTTATGCACAAACTTAGTTATGTTTATATGTAGTTCATTCATCTTGGGAATCAAGAATATCAACGAGTTTTGCCTGTTATCAATATCGATATTTCGGAAAAATATCGTCCACACAAATCCGAAGACTGCGAGAGCTGACAAGAGCTAGAATTGCCGCACAATCAATTTAACAGCTCATGCATCCAAGTTGCTGAGAACAATAATGTACAGAAGAATGGAAAAGAAAATTCAGGATGTGCTAGATGACGGTCAGTTTGTCTTTAGAAAAGGTAAAGGCATGAGAGAGAGTCAATTCTGACGTTACAGTTGATAATGGAAGCAAGACTAAAGAAAAATCAAGACACGTTCATAGGATTTGTCGACCCGGAAAAAGTCTTCGACAGTGTAAATGGTGCAAGATGTTCGAAATTCTGAGAAAAATTGGGGTAAGCTGTAAGGAGAGGCGGGTAATATACAGTATGTATAAGAGCCAAGAGGAAATAATAAGAGTGGACGACCAAGGACGAAGTGCTCGCATTAAAAAGGTTTTAAGGCTGGGGTGTAGTCTTTCGCCCCTACCGTTCAATCTGTACATCGAAGAAGCAATGATGGAAATAAAAGAAATGGTTAGGAGTGGAATTAAAATTCAAGGTGAAAGGATATCATTGATAGGATTCGCTGATGACATTGCTATTCTGAGTGAAAGTGAAGAAGAATTACATGATCAGCTGAATGGAATGAACAATGTAATGAGTACAGAATATGGATTGAGAGTAAATAGAAGAAAGACGAAAGTAATGAGCAGTAGCAGAAATGAGAACAGCGAGAAACGTAACATCACGATTTATGGACGTAGATGAAGTTAAGGAATTCTGCTACCTAGGCAGTAAAATAACCAATGACGGATGGAGTAAGGAGGACATCATAAGCAGACTAGCAATGGCAAAAAGGGCATTCCTGACCAAGAGAAGTTTACTAATATCAAATATCGGCCTTAAATTGAAGAAGAAATTTCTGAGAATGTACGCCTGGAGTACAGCATTGTATGATATTGAAACATTGACTGTGGGGAAATCGGAACAGATAAAATCGAGGCATTTGAGATATGGTGCCACAGACGAACGTTGAAAATTAGGTGGACTTATAAGGTAAGGAATTAAGAGGTTCTGCACAGAATCGGAGAGGAAAGGAATTTGTAGAAAACACTAATAAGGAGAAGGGACAAAATGACACTACGAGAAAACTTGTTCATCGTTGGCAAAAATGTATCCAATTGTCTGGTGATTATGTGAAAAAGTGAATATCCGTATTAAAGATCACATTATAAGGATTATTTCTGTGTTTAATTTATTAAAATATTCCCATCCAAACTCAATTAATGAAGGTGGAGGCATTACTTTTCATTCAACACTCGTACACCCGTTAAGACCTGAGAGAATGACCTCGATGGTACTAGAGGTAGCTGTAATGGGCAAAAACTGTAAAGGAAGGCAGAGATCGGAATACATCCAACAAATAATTGAGGAAGTAGGTTGCAAGTGCTACTCTGTGATGAAGAGGGTGGCACAGAAAAGGAATTTGTGTCAGGCCGCATTAAACCAGTCAGAAGACGCTCATTCACCAAGATGTGCACGATGGGGACGCGAATTGTCGTCCATAAAGACAATGTCTCGCCAATACGCTGGCTGTACGGTTGCACTATCGCGTGTCTGTATCTCTGTATCTCCTCCATGTCCGAACAACATCGCTTTGGTTCACTCCGAGTCGCCGGGACACTTCCTTTGTTGAGAGCCCTTCCTGACACAGAGTAACAATGCGAACGTGATCGAACCGCGGTATTGACCGTCTAGGCATGGTTGAACTACAGGCAACATGAGTCGTGTACCTCCTTCCTGGTGGAATGACTGGGACTGATCGGCTGTCAGACCCACTCCGTCTAATAGGCGCTGCTCATGCATGGTAGTCTATATCTTTGGGAGGGATCAGTTTCTCTCTTAATAGTCGAAGGGACGGTGTCTGTGATACAGTATCCACAGTCAACGTCTGTCTTCAGGAGTTCTGGGAACCGGGGTGATGCAAAACTATTTTTGATGTGTGTGTATTATCAACCGAAGCGTCAGAATTGCTTCTCTGATGCCTTTGCCTTCCCTAAAGCCAAACTGAGCATCATTTAACACTTCTTCCATTTTCTTTTTCATTCTTCTGTACATTTTTCTTGTAAGTAACTTGGAAGATGACTGTGCGATAATTCTTGCACTTGTCGGCTCTTGCAGCCTTCGGAACTGTGTGGTGATATTTTTCCGAAAGTCAGATGGTATGTCGTCAGTCTCATACATTCTATACACTAACGTGAATAGTCGGTTTGTTGCCAGTTCCCCCAATGATTTTAGACATTTTGATGAATGTTATCCATCCCTTCTGGCTTATTTGATCTGAAGTCCTCCAAAGCTCTCTTAAAATCTGATTCTGATACTGGATCCCCTATCTCTTCTATATCGACTCCTGTTTCTTCTTCTATCACATCAGACAAATCTTCCCCCTCGTAAAGGCTTTCAACGCACTCTTTCCACCTATCCGCTCTCTCTTCTGCATTTAACACTGGAATTCCCATTAGTTACCACCATCGGTTTTAATTTCACTGAAGGATGCTTTGACTTTCTTACATTCTGAGTCAGTCCTTCCGACAACCAATTCTTTTTCATTTTCTTCACATTTTTCATGCAATCATTCCATCTTAGCATCTCTGCACTTCCTAATTATTTGATTCCTCAGCGACTTGTATTTCTGTATGCCTGAATTTCTCTGAACTTTTTTGTACTGGCCATTAAAATTGCTACACCAAGGAGAAATGCAGATGATAAACGGGTATTCATTGGACAAATATATTACACTACAACTGATATTTTCACGCAATTTGGGTGAATAGGTCCTGAGAAATTAGTACCCAGAACAACCACCTGTGGCCGTAATAACGGCCTTGATACGCGTGGGCATTGAGTCAAACAGAGCTTGGATGGCGTGTACATGTACAGCTGCCCATGCAGCTTCAACACGATACCACAGTTCATCAAGAGTAGTGACTGGCGTATTGTGACGAGCCAATTCTTCGGCCACCATTGACTAGAAGTTTTCAATTGGTGAGAGATCCGGAGAATGTGCTGGCCAGGGCAGCAGTCGAACATTTTCTGTATCCAGAAAGGCACGTACAGGCCCTGCAACATGCAGTCGTGCATTGTCCTGCTGAAATGTAGGGTTTCGCAGAGATCGAATGAAGGGCAGAGCCACAGGTCGTAACACATCTCAAATGTAACGTTCACTGTTCAAAGTGCCGTCAGTGCGAACAAGAGGTGACCGAGACGTGTAACCAATGGCACCCCATACCATCACGCCGGGTGATACGCCAGTATGGCGATGACGAATACACGCTTCAAATGTGTGTTCACCGCGATGACGCCAAACACGGATGCGAACATCATGATGCTGCAAACAGAACCTGGATTCATCCGAAAAAATTACGTTTTGCCATTCGTGCACCCAGGTTCGTCGTGGAGTACACCATCGCAGGCACTGTGATGCAGCGTCAAGGGTAATCGCAGCCATGGTCTCCGAACTGATAGTCCATGCTGCTGCAAACGTCGTCGAACTGTTCATGCAGATGGTTGTTGTCTTACAAACGTCCCCATCTGTTGACTCAGGGATCGAGACGTGGCTGCACGATCCGTTACAGCCATGTGGATAAGATGCCTGTCATCTCGACTGCTAGTGATACGACGCCGTTCTGATCCAGCACGGCGTTCCGTATTACCCTCCTAAACCCACCGATTCCGTATTCTGCTAACAGTCATTGGATCTCGACCAACCCGAGGAGCAATGTCGCGATACGATAAACCGCAATCGCGATAGGCTACAATCCGACCCTTATCAAAGTCGGAAACGTGATGGTCCGCATTTCTCCTCCTAACACGAGGCATCACAAGAACCTTTCACCAGGCAATGCCGGTCAACTACTGTTTGTGAAGGAGAAATCGGTTGGAAACTTTCCTCATGTCAGCACGTTGTAGGTGTCACCACCGCCGCCAACCTTGTGTGAATGCTCTGAAAAGCTAATCATATGCATATCACAGCATCTTCTTCCTGTCGGTTAAATTTCGCGTCTGTAGCATCCTCGTGGTGTAGCAATTTTAATGGCCAGTAGTGTATTTCTTCTGTTACCTTTGGTTTCTTAACAGTTACCTTCTTTGTACCTACGTTTTTCTTTACAGCTTCTGTGCTTGCCCCTTTTAGAGATGTCCATTCCTTTTCAGCTCCACTGCCTACTGGTCAATTCTTCATTGGTGTTTCTACAGTCGCCGGCCGCTGGTGGCCGAGCGGTTCTGGCGCTACAGTCTGGAACCGCGCGACCGCTACGGTCGCAGGTTCGAATCCTGCCTCGGGCATGGATGTGTGTAGGCTTTCACGACCGGATGACATATCTTCTGGTAAACCTTCCGGGATGTAAGGTCGTGGTCCATGAAACTCTTCAGCTCCTAACGTTTCGTCCAGAGCTGCGCTGGACATCTTCAGAGGGGTGTTTCTCCTCCGGTGAGTCTTGCCGACTGACGGGTCGGACGTCTGAGAGCGACTTATGTATCGTAGAAAGTGGGCGTGACCAGAGTTACACGTGATATGCAGAGATAACCTTTGTCAGAGATAAAACTTAAGTATCGATCGTAATCTCGTCACGGATAAAACTGTCTAGCAATTCTGTAGTGCTACTGTCCAAATATTACTAAGTTTCATGGTCTCTTCTTTCCGATTAAAATTATCCCTATGTTTATATATTTCAATTGCTTCTCTACAAAGCCGTGGGTAATAGTTCGTCATCGTAGATAAAATTTTTGTTTCGGAAAACTTCACTTGATGATTTCCTGGCTGAAAAGCGTGTTCTGCTACAGCCGATTTATCTGTTTTTCCTAATCGGCAAAGACTTCTGTGTTCTTTTAACCGTGTATTTACGCTTCTTTTTGTTGTTCCAACATAAACTTTACCACATGTACACGGAATTTTATATACGCCACTGGCTGATAGAGGAGCGCGTTTATCTTTTACAGACCGAAGAACATGACAAATTTTCTTCGTTGGTCTAAAAACAGGTCTAATATCATGTTTACTTAAAATATTTCCAATCTGATCCTTTACTTTCTTTATAAAAGGGAGAGAGACTGTATTCTTTCATCGTTTTTCGGACTTGTCCTTAAGCTTTTTGTTGTTTGGGTGCAGAATTCTGCTTACTTCTTTCTTTGAGCAGCCATTTTTCTCAAAAGCGTGCTTCAGATGTTTTAATTCGTCGTCTAGATAGTCCGGCGTGCAAATCCGTCTGGCTCTGTCAACGAGACTTGTAATCACGCCTCTTTTTCGTTTTGGATGGTGGTTAGAGTTTTTATGTAAGTATCTGTCTGTGTGCGTTATTTTTCTAAAAATCTGTTGTTTCAAGCTTCCATCCGTCTGTCTCATAACGCTTTTCAGCCAGGAAATCATCAAGTGAAGTTTTCCGAAACAAAAATTTTATCTACGACGACGAACTATTACCCACGGCTTTGTAGAGAAGCAGTTTAAATATATAAACATAGGGATAATTTTAATCGGAAAGAAGAGACCATGAAACTTAGTAATATTTGGACAGTAGCACTACAGAATTGCTAGACAGTTTTATCCGTGACGAGATTACGATCGATAGTTAAGTTTTATCTCTGACAAAGGTTATCTCTGCATATCACGTGTAACTCTGGTCACGCCCACTTTCTACGATACGTAAGTCGCTCTCAGACGTCCAACCCGTCAGTCGGCAAGACTCACCGGAGGAGAAACACCCCTCTGAAGATGTCCAGCGCAGCTCTGGACGAAACGTTAGAAGCTGAAGAGTTTCATGGACCACGACCTTACATCCCGGAAGGTTTACCAGAAGATATGGATGTGTGTGTTGTCCTTAGGTTAGTTAGGTTTAAGTAGTTCTAAGTTATGACCTCAGCAGTTGAGTCCCATAGTGCTCAGAGCCATTTGAACCATTTTCTACAGTCTTATAGAACTTCAAGAGTATTTCGTCGTTCCTTAGTACTTCCGCTTCCCACTTCTTTGCGTATTGACTGCTCCTATTAATCTCAACCTTCAGCCTAATGTTCAAATATTTCGATCACTGGCTGGTCCTGTGTACTCCTTACAATCCGGTAACTGATTTCGGAATCTGTCTGACCACGATGTAATCTAACCGAAATCTTCCTGTGACATGGGGCCTTTTTTAAGTATACCTCCTCCTCTTGTGGTATTTGAACTGAAATTTGTTACAAAACTCAATTATTCTTTCTCCTCTCTCATCCCTTGCCTCAAGCTTATATTCTCCTATAACATTTGCTTCCACTCCTTCGCGTAGAACTATATTCCATTCCCCCATGACTATCGGATTTTCATCCCCTTTTACGTACTGTATTACCCTTTGAAAAGCCTCATATACTTTATGTCTTCATTTTCAGCTTGCGACGTCGGGATGTATACCTGACCTTTCGTTGTCGGTGTTGGTTTGCTGTCGATCTACCCTAACACTGAACTGTTCACAATGTCGCAGTCTCTGCCATACCTTCCTATTCATAACGAATCCTACTCCCGTTATACCATTTTTCGCTGCTGTTAATATTATCTTATACTCATCTTCTTTCGATTTCACTTCACTGACTCCTACTGTATCTAGATTGAGCCTTTGAGTTTCCCTTTTCAGCTTTTCTACCTTTCCTGCCACGTTCAAGCTTCTGACAATCCACGGCCCGACTCGTAGAACATCATCCTTTCGTTGATTATTCAATCTTTTTCTCATGGTCACCTCGCCCTTGCCAGTCCCCTCCCGGAGATTCGAATGGGCGTCTATTCCGGAATCTTTCGCCAATGGAGAGATCATCATGACACTTGTGCAATTACAGGCCACATGTCCTGTGGATAGACTTTATGTGTGTACTTAATATTATGCAGCGGTTTCCATTGCCTTCTGCATTCTCATTCTGTTGATCGTTGCTAATTCTTCAGCCTTTTGTGGCAGGTACACACCCGGCGGACAAGGAGTGCCCTGAACCTCTGTCTGTTCCTCCATCCTCTTTGAAAATGCTGTTGGCGGAATGAGGGCCACTTCTTATGCCAAAAATTTTCGGCCATCAATGCTGATTATTAATCAAAATGTAAGCGGTGACGCATTTGGAAGCCGTGACCGAGGACGTTTTGTTTATTAATCAAAGACGCTACTCATCATCCATGGGTTAGTTTGAGTTGAAAGCTTAAAATTTTTCCATATTAAAGGGACCGTAGACCTAAATATGTGACATAAATTTGAATTCGCTACGTTTAACCTTCCGGATGGAAAGGTGTCCAGTCAGACAGACAGACAGACTGACTAACTGACGGACAACGTAGCGATTCTAAACTATTGTTCATTAAAATTGCTACACCACGAAGATGACGTGCTACAGACTGGAAATTTAACTGACAGGAAGAAGGTGCTGTGATAGGCAAACGATTAGCTTTTCAGAGCATTCACACAAGGTTGGCGCCGGTGGAGACACCAACAACGTGCTGACATGAGGAAAGTGTCCAACCGATTTCTCATACACAAACAGCAGTTGACCGGCGTTGCCTGGAGAAACGTTGTTGTGATGCGTCGGGTAAGGAGGAGAAATGCGTACCATCACGTTTCCGACTTTGATAAAGGTCGGATTGTAGCCTCTCGCGATTGCGGTTTATCGTATCGCGACATTGCTGCTCGCGTTGGTCGAGATCCAATGACTGTTAGCAGAATATGGAATCGGTGGGTTCAGGAGGGTAATACGGAACGCCGTGCTGGATCCCAATGGCCTCGTATCACTAGCAGTCGAGATGACAGGCATCTTATCCACATGGCTGTAACGGATCGTGCAGCCACGTCTCGATCCCTGAGTCAACAGATGGGGACGTTTGCAAGACAACAAACATCTACACGAACAGTTCGACGACGTTTGCAGCAGCATGGACCATCAGATCGGAGACCGTGGCTGCGGTTACCCTTGACTGACAGGACCGCCTGCAATGGTGTACTCAACGACGAACCTGGGTGCACGAATGACAAAACGTAATTTTTTCGGATGAATTCAGGTTCTGTTTACGGCATCATGATGGTCGCATCCGTGTTTGGCGACATTGCGGTGAACGCACATTAGAAGCGTGTGTTCGTTATAGCCACACTGGCGTATCACCCGGCGTGATGGTATGGGGTGACAATGGTTACACGTCTCGGTTACCTCTTGTTCGCATTGACGGCACTCTGAACACTGGACGTTACATTTCAGATGTGTTACGACCCGTGGCTCTACCCTTCATTCGATCCCTGCGAAACCCTACATTTCAGCAGGACAATGCACGACTGCATGTTGCAGGGCCTGTACGGGCCTTTCTGGATACAGAAAATGTTCGACTGCTGCCCTGGCCAGCACATTCTCCGGATCTCTCACCAATTGAAAACTTCTAGTCAACGGTGGCCGAAGAATTGGCTCGTCACAATACGCCAGTCACTACTCTTGATGAACTGTGGTATCGTGTTGAAGCTGCATGGGCAGCTGTACCTGTACACGCCATCCAAGCTCTGTTTGACTCAATGTCCAGGCGTATAAAGTCCGTTATTATGGCCAGAGGTGGTTGTTCTGGGTACTGATTCCTCAGGATCTAAGCACCCCAACTGCGTGAAAAAGTTATCACATGTCAGTTCTAGTATAATATATTTGTCCAATGAATACCCGTTAATCATCTGCATTTCTTCTTGGTGTAGCAATTTTAATGACCAGTAGTGTACAAGGGTTCCTTGCTTACAGATTGAGGCACGAAACCATGAATATAGCCTTAGTCCACTCTGACAACACAATTTTGTCACGAGTGCAACAGACCTCTTTGCAAGCATGAAAAACCGTACTGTGAGAGGAAATTCTGTGGAAGGGGCGATGTGTTCGTATGTGCTAATCTCACATGAGAGAACACTGTTGCCGTTATACATTTCAAAGTTTTCTGCACCAATAAAAGTTGGCTTTTACGGCATATGTACGGTACACATTACGAACATTCGTTCCGAAGGCCATTTACGATTAGTGCTGCCTCCAGCTGAATGGACGAGGCGCCGCAGCGACAGTTGCGGGGCGGGCAGAGGGAGCCGGTGCCCCATTGCGCTGATTGCCGCCCCTAAATCACTTTGCCGGAGCCTGCCGGCGCGGTTACGCTACCTGGACGGGCGAGGCGTCGCATCTGGCCGACAGCGCGCCCGCTGCCGTCCACGTGGTGCCTGCTGCACGGACGAGCTTTTCTGCTAATGAGGCGGCAGCCGCGCCGCCATTCTCGAAAAAAGGAGACGAGGCAGTCTGCCGGCATTTCTGTACCAATTGTCGTCAGGTTACTGCACCGTATCACTGCGTCAGGCGCTGCTCCCTCTTACCAGAGGTTTGGCTGTTTTGTACTGGAGAGAGAACAGCCAAGAAGACGTTAGCGAGTAGCCAGGAGCTTGTGAACACTCATTTCTTTGAGGAATGAGGAGAATGGAGTATCAATAGCAAACAACAGGTTTAAAGGTCTATTGAGGAATGAATGCGGTACAAATAATCCATCTTAAAATATTTATTATTTGATCAATTAGGAATTCGTCAAAATTTGTAAGCTAATTTCGCCTTCTATTGAAAGAGTTATAATTCTGCTAGGTACAACATTATCATCCTGAGGAACTAGAGAGCTATCTTTCCAATTTCTGTACATTTGTCATTCCACAGTCGAACTTGAAGGAAATATTATAAAAATGGAAGAGGACGTAGATAAACATAAGTTTTCAGATACGATACTGCGAGAAGAATTTGACAGAGCTCTGAAATGCCTGTCGAAACAAGGCCCTGGAAGCGGACGACATTCCATCAGAGCCGGCCGGTGTAGCCGTGCGGTTCTAGACGCTTCAGTCTGGAACCGCGTGACCGCTACGGTCGCAGGTTCGAATCCTGCCTCGGGCATGGATGTGTGTGATGTCCTTAGGTTAGTTAGGTTTAAGTAGTTCTAAGTTCTAGGGAACTGATGACCACAGATGTTAAGTCCCATAGTGCTCACAGCCATTTGAACCATTTGAACCATTCCATCAGAGTCACTGATAGCCTTGGGAGGACCAACCCCGACAAAACTATTCCATCTGGTGTGCAAGACTTATGAGACAGGCGAAATACTCGCAGACTTTAAGAAGAATGTAATAATTACGATACCAAAGAAAGCAGGTGCTGACTGACGTGAATACTGTCGAACGATACATTTTAATAAGTCATGATTGCAAAATGCTAGGAACACGTGAGGCAACAGGGACCCTCCGACTTACCGTATACGATAAATTAAGGAACTCAAACCCAGCTTAAAAGCATTTTTAGACCCAGAGAAAGCTTTTGAAAATGTTGAAAACTCTCTTTGGAATTCTGAAGGTAGCAGCGGCATTATACAGGGAGTGAAAGACAATTTACAACTTGTACTGAAACTAGACGGCTGTTAATAAGAGTCGAAGGACACGAAAGGGAAGCAGTGATTGAGAAGGAAGCGAGACAGGGTTGTAGCCTATCCTCAGCGTTATACTGAGCAATCAGTAAAGGAAACCAAAGAAAAATCTGGAGGAGAACTAATTTCAGGAAGAAGAAATTGAAACTTTGACGTTCTCCGATGACGTTGTAATTCTACCAGTGATAGTATAGGACTTAGAGTAGTTGAACGGAATGGACAGTCTCTTGAAAGGAGGATATAAGATGAGCATCATCGAAAGCAAAACAAGGGGGATGGAGTGTAGTTTAATTAAATCAGACGATGCTGAAGGAATCAGATTAGGAAACGAGACTCTGAAAGTAGTAGATGAGCTTTGCTGCTTGGGCAGTAATATAACTGATAATGGCCGAAGTAGAGAGGACATAAAATGCAGACTGACAATGATAAGGAAAGCATTTCTGCAGAAAGGAAATTCCTCAACATCGAATAATGTTACGAAGTTTTTCTGACGTGTGAAAGTGAAACATGGACGATAAATAGTGTAGGCAAGAATAGAATGGAAGCTTTTGAAATGCGGTGCGGCAGACAAATGCTGAGGATCAAATAGGTAGATGAGGAGTTACTCAATAGAATTGGTAGAAAATAAACTTACGGCACAATCTGACCAGAAGAAAGGATCGGTTGATAGGACACATTCTGAGACATTAAAAGATCACCAGTTTAGTATTGGAGGGAAGTGTGGGGCGTAAAAAGCGTAGGGGCGACTAAAAGATGAATACAACAAGTAGTTTCAGAAGTATGTAAGCTGCAATAGTCATTCGGAAATGAAGAGGCTTGCACAGGACGGAGTAGTACGGGGATAGCATGAAACCAGTCTGTGGACTGAAGACGACAACAACAACAACATCCTACATTCAATTCTACAAAAAGTTACTTAAGATGATATCGAAAGCTTTGTCCTTCTTGGACATGGCTGTGCACGAGTGAACTGATTGTACAGGAGGATCTTCTGACTGTTACTGTAGAAAGAGTGGTGTGAAGCATACTAACGAATACATCTGCGTCCCCCACCCAGTCTATATTTTTGGTGTCAAATCTCGGAGAGCAGGACCAACCCCAGTGGCTTTAGAGAAAAAAAAAATGTGGGTGACATTATTTATGACTCTGCAGTGTCGTTGGTATCGGGACAAAGTGGATGGGACGATTTGTTAGGTCACTCCTCCAGGACGAAGGTATTAAAGGAAGACTGATTTGATTCCACTGGAGTTGCATTCGGGATGACAACGTTTCAAACCCGCGTCCGCCATCCTGATTTTGGTTTTCCGTTATCTCCCTAAATCTCTCCAAAGAAATGCCGGGATGGTTCCTTTCAAAGGACACGGCCAATTTCCTCCACTATCTTTGAAATAATCCGAGCTTGTCCCCTGTCTCTAATGATCTGGCTGTCGAAAGAGTTAAACCGCAATCTTCCTGGTTCTACTCTGTGTCTATTGCAGCCCACATCACATTGCTCACGTCATGTATGTTACGTGGACGTAATTTCGTACCTGGAGATTAAGCTAGACCTAGAAGCTTTCGTCACATGTGAACTTAACACGATACTGGAGACCAGGCCTTGGTGTTACAAAATAGCCGGAGTAGCTGCAAGAGATTTTCGGCAATAAATTGGAGTGTTCCCCAGGATGCTGCCCTTGCGACTGCATCCCAGGACTTGTCTACCACATCCGAAGCCCCACTAATGGAATCTTCAAGAGATGGTATTATCAACGGTTACCAGCTTTCGTTTCTCTGGCCATTCCGTCTGGTCATTCATTAGGCAACACTAACGCCCTTCCTCTTGCAGATCGTTTGCCGTTACTATTGTTCCACTTGCTCTACTAAATCAAACCCCGATTTAGTGATGATGTGTTCTGTTATATGTGTAATTTTTCAATATTCCAGTTAATTTCTGAATATCTAATTGTGTCTGAATGAACTGTGTTTTTCTGATCTTTTCACGCTAGCTCATAATAAAACAATAAGAAATAAAAACACCAACGAATGGGTGTTACATATGTGATTGTCCAGGAGAGGCCCTGAAGTATTATTTTATGCAAACGATTTACTTTTCTTTAATATTCAATAGGAGCCTGTTTCCCGCCCGTATGTACGGTATATTTTCTTTCAATACATGAAAGGTTTACGTAAATATATGTAAGTCAAGAACCATCTAATGTACAACTAGTCAAAAAAGAAAATCACCGACATAAAATCAGCCTGTGGCTGAAACAAAACACATGTACGAATTTGTTTTCCTCTTGTATTCGTGGTAAGAGCGTAGCTCTACATACTTTTCATATGTCTTCTTCCTCAGCCTGCCTTTTTGAGTAGGCGCTTATTATACGTGTTCAGATGTTTGCTGGTTTTGTTCTTAGAATTAAATATGAAACAAATCTAAAACATGATTTATTATCATTTTTATTATTATATGTTCTCCTAGTGTGTACAAATTACACACTGTTTCAAATCGTGTTGGCTGAAATAGGGAAGTCAGCAGATCATTTTGTAGAGACGTAACGGCGGAACGTGTATTGCGTTCAGTTATTTACCTATTACTCCTCATAGAATATCACTGTTCTGAGATTATTTGACGATCATTTTAATGGGTCTTGCGCCCATTACGTGCAAGAAATTATGGTGAATCATTCAGTCATTCGTCTCTGACCAGTAATTCTGTCGGGCTTCGATTCCATCGGATACCGGCCCGCTAAGTGATGTATGAGAACTCTAGACCATCTATGGCTCTACCAGTAAACAGTGGTCAGATCTTCAGACGCCTCTACGTGGTATGAATCTGTTCAGTGTTAACGCTGATTACAGTGTTAACATGAACCTACCACTGTTTCCATAGACCGACTATGTAATTTATATTACGATATGATGACAAGTAACCCTGTACAGGTGTGAACCATGTGGTTTTCGTAATGAGTCACATCACTATGTTATGGCATACTTTTATATTCAGTGTATAATGAAAGATTACACCATCTGACGATAAAGATTTTACATTTCATGTAGTATGATGCTGTGAATACTTTTACATGAGTGCGTGACATTGCAATGTGTGTGTGTTCTTGTCATCATTTGCATCAGTTAACGGTTTCTTGACAGTTCAAACCAGTAACTATTATTTTATTTAGTATATGGGGACCTGATGACGGACAGACGACTGCATCTGGTTTTGGAAATTAAGTGTTTCACCAGCAGCTCAAGGCGCTGATATGACATTTTTCAAATATATAAGAGCAATGGGGCACCACCTCCTGAAAATATGTTGAAATGAAAATTCATTTCTGCTTCTCTCTGTGGATATTGAAATGCTGTGGTAGAAAAAGATGGGTTTAATATTTCGTGTTGCACTAATTGCACACCCCACTCATGCTCTCACAACATGCAGAGGCCCTTTGAGTTTCAAAAGTACATCGTCGATTGTTCACGTTCACGCACACATCTCCCAATAACTCCAGCCAAGCTCCACCAGAAAAAAAGAGTATTTGGTTATGAAACTCTACATCACTCACAAACTGCAAAAGCCAACTGCTCACCTAACGTCGAAAAACAGTATCTGAAATGCTGGCTCGGTCCACTGTTGCAACTTTTTCAACGCTAACAGACATACGACGAAAGTAGCCGTTAGGACAGTGCGGCTAAATTTGGCGTTAGTGGGCTATGGCAGCAGACGGCCGACGCGAGTGTCTTTGCTAACAGCACGACATCGCCTGCAGCGCCTTGAGCTCGTGACCATATCGCTTGGACCCTAGACGACTGGAAAACTGTGGCCTGGTCAGATGAGTCCCGATTTCGGTTGGTAAGAGCTGATGGTAAGGTTCGAATTTGGCGCAGATCCCACGAAGCCATGAACCCAAATTGTCAACAAGGCACTGTACAAGATCGTGGTGGTGGCTCTATAATGGTGTGTGCTGTGTTTTCAAGGAATGGACTGGGTCCTCTCGTTCAACTGACCCGATTATTGACTGGAAACGGTTATTTTCGGCTTCTTAGAGACCATTTTCAGCCACTCATGGACTTCATGTTGCCAAAGAACTAAGGAATTCTTATGGATGACAGTGCGACAACAGTTCGCGATTGGTTTGAAGAACATTCTGGACCATTCGAGCGAATGATCTGGCCATCTATCGAACGTTTATGGGACGTAATCGAGAGGTCAGTTCGCGAACAAAATCCTGCACCGGCAACACGTTCGCAATTATGGATGGGTATAGGAGCGGCTTGGCTCAATATTTCTGCAGGGGACTGCCAAAAACTTGTTAAGACCATGCTACGTCGAGTAGCTGCACCACGCCTGACAGAAAGAGGTCCGACACGATATTAAGAGATATACAATGATTTTTGTCAGCTTAGTGTACTTTTCAACTTAGTCACACTGGCGACGAACTCATTTCTTCTAGGGAGAGACTAATTTGTTGACACCGTCATTTGATACCGTCACCGTAGAGTGTTTGAATTTGTTGATGGAGCCACAACCTCACCTCTGCTGGCACCGTTTCTGACTTTCAAAGTGACGTCCTCAAAGATGCATTTAAGTTCTGGAAACAGACTAAAATCGAGTGTGGCCAAGTCGGAGCTGTACGGAGAATGAACGATGACAGTGAATCCAAGGCGTCCGATTGTTGCAGATGTCCCAGCCCTTATGTGCTATCTGGCATTGTCATGGTGAAGGAGAGGATGCCCCATGGTAGACGAACTGTTCAAATTGGAAACTCCATTACAGCACGTTGTTTATCACGCACCGACATAGTTGCGTTACACACCGCCATGTTACACGATACAATTCGGAGCCCTCTAGCGGCAGAGCATTGTAACTTTTGTAAGTGAAGCGAGAAAGTCTATCGAGTAATGTAGAGAGGTGTCCATAAAAACGTAGACACTCTCTGATAGTTAATATCTTTGAAACAATATGACATATCATTGCAATTTTGCGCGGCAGCGTAGTCCATTGCTTTCTTATCAGGTTTTGGCACGTGTTTTCCAGCAGATGACAGTCTAGCAATGAATGAAGTAAGACTGTAATTTGAGCAACGCAAGGCTGTGCTGAAGTGGTACTGGAAGTGTAAAAACACGATGGAGGTACAACGGCAAAGGCGTAATGTGTACAAAAATCTGCCGCGAACACGTACAATCATTTATCGTGTTCGGGATTAAACTGAAGCCACCGGTACTGTTCAGGATTTGGATAAGGAAAGGTCTGCCGACCAAAAATATCAACAAGTCCAGCTCCTAGCGCTGCTGTCTTGCAACATTTTACTAGGTCTCCTCAATTATCTGTGAAGCAGGGTGCACGTGAAAGAGGGGTAAGCAGATCAAGTGTACGACGAATTCCGAAAGTTGCAAAGTGGAAAGCATACATTCCAAGATCACTGCACGCTATGACCGAGGATGATCCAGATCAAAGGATCGAGTACTGCGAGGGGTTTGAAGGCATGCTTCGCGAGGATGAACGGTTTGCAGGGATGGTCACCTGGTCTGACGACGCGTAATTCGAACTGAAGGGTATCGTAAACCACCACACCTGCGTGTACTGGCTTCCTGAAAATCCTTACGTTCACGTGGACAAACATGTTAATCTACTGGTGTGGTCAGTCATCGCACGGTTTGATTGGCTAATTCTTCTTTGGAGGTACCGTAATTGGTGCGGTGTATTTTCATATGTTGCAAAACATCGATTTTACCTGCCATGCGAGAGATGTTTGGAAGTAGACGATTTTACCTACAAGATGGCGCTCCGCCTCACTGCCACAGATATGTCGGAGCCTACTTGGATGAAAATCTACCTGGACGATCGATAGATCGAAGAGGAGCTGTTGAGTACACACCACAGTCGCCCGACTATGGGGGACCTTGAAAAATGAAGTTCATCAACAGAAGGCAGCTACACTGAACGAGCTGCGAGAAACCATAGAGGCGTTCTGTGAAGCTATCCCACCGGCAACACTGACAGCTGTAGTTCGGTCAACAGTTCAACGGCATGAACGTTGTTTGGCTGCTAATGGTGGTCATTTTGAACACATAAAATAACCTTTCTCCCGTGCAACAGTTGTAACGGCATGTCATTTTCTTCCATTAATATTGACTATCACAGACTGTTTACGTTTTTCTGTATCCCCCTGTCTATGGCTCGTAATACCTCAACAGAATCTGAGAACACAATAAAGAATTCGGAGGCATTGCTTTCCAACACGCCCTCGTAGCATGCTTACAGAGAACGAGCTATTTGCTTACAGATATTTCGTATGATTTATAGTGGGGTATTGCTCGTTGAAGACGTTATGTAGCATGTTTCTTCGTCAAACCTCCACGGACCCACAGTAATCCTTTAGGTACTGCTTCATCATGTGCACCATATTTCTTTTTGTCTTCCTTTTACCTCTGGCGTCCAGCGGGCAATATAGAACACTGAGCTCTTTAGGTCAGTTATGACCCTCGATCTTTGATCACAGTAACATAGTGGCTAAAGTGCGGCGTTGAGACGTCTTAGGAGAGTCCGTTTCAGTTGTCAGCGTCGTGGGTGGTGCGTCTGTGCTGGGGCTATGCTCACTGAACTGTCTGGCTGGCGGGAACTTCTGCAGAGAGCTCCCG
Organism: Schistocerca serialis cubense; assembly: GCF_023864345.2. Taxonomy (NCBI): domain Eukaryota; kingdom Metazoa; phylum Arthropoda; class Insecta; order Orthoptera; family Acrididae; genus Schistocerca; species Schistocerca serialis. The sequence goes on along the minus strand of NC_064638.1, from coordinate 251,393,664 downwards.
ACGGGGCTGTTGGCTGCGTCCCGGTAAACGACTCAAGTGCCTGTGGAACCAACCATTGACGGAGAGCGGGCGACCCAACCCTTCTCCCCTTTCCACTCCAAAACACGCACACACACACACACACACACACACACACACACACACACACATACATACACAGACACATCTACACAACAGAACGATGCCATCTGATAACTGATCCGAATTATCTTAATGCGACGGTTACACTCCGTCAAAGAGGCCATTGTGCTGGTGAGCCTTTCTAATGAAACAGAGAAGGACGTCACCTTTTTGTTGCACTGTCTTCAGGTTTTGAGAAAAAGGGTCAACAACCATAATGACAGAAGTAAAGAACACAATAGTTGCAATGAAATACGAGGAAGCAGTCGTGGCCGTTTGCATTAATGATAACGTCTCCTGAGTCGTTAGGCTGCGTCATACTCCTCATCAGACCTCTTCAGTGCTCGATGTTTCGATCTATCTGCTGAATCTTCTTCAGAATTCTATTGGCGGATGGCTGTTATGACGCAGCCTAACAACTCACAAGATTTCATCATTAATATTGAGGTTATCCAGCAAAACATACGGCAATGTACAATGGTGGAAAGATAATTTTTTGACGTTGGTTATGATTCCAGTACCAAAGAAACAGGAAATGAAGAAACGCAATCAGCCAGGACAATTATCTTAAATTCGGATGCCGCCAGACGTAGGTTAAGGCTCTGAGCACTATGGGACTTAACATGTGAGGTCATCAGTCCCCTAGACTTAGAATTACTTAAACCTAAGTAATCTAAGGACATCACACACATCAATGCCCGAGGCAGGATTCGAACCTGCGACCGTAGCAGTCGCGCTGTTTCGGACTGAAGCGCCTAGAACCGCTGAGCCACCACGGCCGGCGATGGTTAAGGGTTCGGGAATAAAAGTCTGTGAAAGATAATGGAGAGGATTTGGCCGAGGACCAGTTTGGTCTTCGTGGGATCACAGCCTCAAAGATGGAATAGTACTCTTGCAAAACTTAGGTGAGAGCCTTACAGAGAAAGGAAAAGGCTTACTCAACGTCTTTAAATTGACATTTGACGTTGTGGTTTGGGATAAACTAACAACTATAATGAGGGAAAAAGAGAGTGAACTGCAAAAGCAGGAGACTTTCATACAAAATATTATATTCACAGAAAAAATGAGAGGAAAAAATGCAGGCTGAAATGAATTAGGAAAAGAGGAAAGGAAAAGCTGTTCCCTCGAAGAGAAGGCTTGTCCCGCAAAGAGGCTTAAAATTTTGACTTCAATTTTGGGAATAGATTAAGCGGATCGGTGGCAGAGTACGTACTAGCGTGCGGGAGGTGCTATGTCCGCGGACTACGGACAGAAAGAGTTCCAAGTTATTTGTAAGGATTTTACTATCTCTACATTGCCAACACAATGTCTCTTATGGCATAAAACGATCTCCTGCCTGATTTTGAGGTCCACGAGAAGGAAAAAACAAGACTAGTGTTCCCGCGGCACAAGAAAGTAGTAGCTCCAGACACAGACGGAAGTTCGGCGTTGCCGGGAAAGTTAAACAACAAAACAGTTACTCTGGTGCTTATTGATGAGCGGCGTCGGGGATCACGTAACCTTAATGGATGGCCGAGGACGTGAAGAGTTCCTGGACCGGTCGACGTCTCCGCAGTATGTTGGTGATGGACGACGCCGGGGCTGCTACAACGGCACCGGAATGGGCATACGACTGATGAAGAACGTAAGCGTAAACGTTCGCCTCCTGGCCCAGGCGGCTCACTCGGTGTGAACGCCTTCCGAGCCTCGGCCCTCGGCTACAGCCCTTTCGGACACACTCGCTACAATTGTTTACATTAACCTCTGCTGTGTATTAGTTCCAACAGAATTATTTTTCCTCAGGACATTTGTGAATGTTCAACCTTTTCACCATGCACAAGTGCTGCCATCTGTTGGGGATAAGTATAAAATTATCAACAAGTGAATGTAGCAGTACGTAGCAGCTTGTGGCCGCCAGAATAGACGGAAGTGGTTGGTTAGTTATAGTCCGCTACATAACTGAATGTTATTACTGTTATTTTGCATGGTAATTTAATCAATTATCAGTTTATTTATTACAACAACGAATATTTGAAAATTAATAAATTAACTGCTAGTGAGACACACGCACTGTGCATGTATCAGTGAGCGTGCTGTCCGTGTGCAGAATGGAGAAGGCGCGCTATCTATCTGAGTCTGAGCGAGGGCAGATTGTGATGGTCGGCACGAGAATTTTGGTAATTGTGCGACTTGTCGGCTGTTCGAGGAGTGCTGTGGTGAGTGTCTTTTACATGTGACGAATCCAAGGCGGAAACCACATCCAGGCGTCGTAGCGTTGAGCGGCCAGCTCTCATGACAGAAGTCGGAAGCCGTAGTCTGGACAGACTGGTAAAACAGGACAGGCGGCGAACTGTGGCGGAACTAACATCAGTCTTTAATACTGGGAGGAGTACAAGTGTGTGAACACAAGGTGCGCCGAACAATCCTAACAAAGGAACTCCGCAACCGACGACCCGCGCATGTGCCATTGTTAACACCACGACATCGGCAACTACAACTGAAATGGGCACCTATCATCGGCGTTGGTCGTTGGTGCAGTGGCAGAGGTTTGCATGGTCTGATGAATCCCGATACCTTCTTCATCATGCCGATAGGAGGGCAAGAATCCGTCGTCTTCCAGGGGAACAGCTCCTTGACACCTGTACTGCTGGACGGATACAAGTTGGTGGCGGCTACATTATCCTCTGGAGAACATTCGCGTAGGCATCGAGGGGTGCAGTGGAGCTAAAGCAAGGCACCGTGGCGGCCAATGACAGTAGTAGTACACTGGCTGCAGGCCACATACAGCCCTCCATGACGATCATGTTTTCCGACGACAATGACATTTTTCGACAAGATAATGAGCTGTGTCACAAGGCCAGGAATGTGATGGAGTGATTCGAAGAACTCAGTGGCGGCTTCCAGCTGATGTGCGGGCCCACCAACTCGCCAGATCTGAACCCAATAGAACAGGTGATTGAACGTGGCGTCAGAGCTCCTCAACCTCTTCCTCGGAATTTATCGGAATTGGGTGACTAGTTTGCGGATGTCGTGCCAACTTCCACCAGAGACCTACGAATACCTCATTGCTTTCATTTCCGCTATTATCGGTGCCAAAGATGGACATATCGGCTTCTAGGAAGCTGGTAATAATGTTCTGGCTGATCAGTGCATGTGTATAAATCTTTCCTCAAAAAAAAAATTTTTTTTTAAAAGTTACTTAAGAGCATTAGAGAACAAAGAAAAATGTTTCTTCCCCCCAAAAAAAATCAAGATCTGAAAGGATTAAAGGACGCCCGCTCCATGATACATCGTGGACTATTTCCAGTCACGTGTTGTGTGGAAGAAATTAGGTTCGTGTACACCTCAATCTCTTCAGGCGCAAATGAGGCCTCCCGGTTACCACCGATGAAGTGTGCATGTACAGAAAGACCGGCAAGCTGACCCCTACATCGTCCGGGGCCCGCTTTACACGTCTTTTCTTCAGATGGCCGGCGTCGCAGGCGCCCGGCCTAGTTATGTTAGGAGGGGCTAATTCCTTACGACAGCGCTGAGAAACGTAAGATGTAGTTATGTTAGGAGGGGATAATTCCTTACGACAGCACTGAGAAACGTAAGATGTAGAATCCCGAAAATTTTTTTCTGCTTTTGCGAATTGTACTTACAGCAGCATTTCTGCGTGGATGAATAAACGATTAAGCTCCCTGGTGTTAAATTTTATCTTAGTTTTAGTGGTCTAACGTAGAAGTCACGTGTTGCGTGGGAGAAATTAGGTTCCTGTACACTGCGATCTCTTCAGGCGTAAATGAGGCCTCCCGATGGCCGCCGATGAGGTGTGCGTGCACAGAAGGACCGGCAAGCTGACCCCTACATGGTCCGGTGCCCGCATTACACGTCTTTTCCGCAGATGGCCGGAGTCGCAGGCGCTCGGCCAAGTTATATCAGGAGGGGCTAATTCCTTACGACAGTGCTGAGAAATATAATACATAAAGATGTAGAATCCCGAAAATTTTTTTCTGCTTTTTCGAATTTCATTTACAGCAACGTTTCCGTTCGGATGACTAAACGATCAAGCTGACTGGTGTTAAATTTTATCTTTGTTTTAGTGGTCTAACGTAGACGTGTACCTTCTTTTTACTCATGCACGTCTAAAGCACAGAAACTTTTATGCAGCCAACCAGTGCCTAGATGAGTGGTGGAAACTACTTGGAAATCACACCGAGGATGACCAGCAGAATCGCCTCGGATCGACCTGGAATCGATCCAAGGAGGACTCGCCGCCACTATCTGACAGGCTTGACATGTTACTGCACAGCAACATCAGCAGGTTCACAATTTTCTTGTTAGGAAGAGACACAAACATGGGTCTACATTTAACTGTTTACTCATGTAAACAGTGGCCTGCCCATTCTACGTGGTTAGAATTAGTAAAAGTCAGCTGTGAGAGACAGTGACTTGACGATTGCTTATCATGTCTATAAGATAAAGGCGTAAAAATTAAAGTGAGCAGCATCTAGTAGTGCTTAAAAAAGTGGAATAAAATTTTTTTACACACACTTTCACACACTGTATTGAAGTAATACGTTTAAAAAAGTTATAAGTGTCCCTGCAGCTTTCTGCCGGCAAGTAACCTTTCATCGTTGGCTCCAATATAAACTCTATAAGAAGGTGGTTGTAATGTTTTGGCTCATCAATCAACGTGATTCTGCTATTGGTATTAATCTCTTGCTTACACTTTTAGCATTCAGCTTGTAATAGGAATTTAGCAGATTTATTCTTCGGTAATATGCTCATTATGATTTATCGCCGCTCTTCTAAACAGGACACACCAAAGCTTCATTCCAATCATCTAGCACATGACCGCTCAGTCGGCAAACAGTCATAAAATTTAAAAGTCTATGTTTCGGTTGATCAGATGCATATTTTATCAGCTGCCTGTTTATATTATCAGTGCCCACTATGTTTTCTTGGAACATTTTTGCAGTTCTCCGTTGTTATTAGATCTACGGAATCACTAGTATTGGTGTTCGTTTCTAGTTGTACTTCATTATCAGTCTATAAACATTTAAAGTACTTTAGAAGTTTCTTTTTTGGAAATTATATGGAGTTGTAATGTATCCCGTTCTTGCATATTCAAGTGCTTCATAATTTAATATGCTTTGCTTTGTCTTCCATGCATGTCAAGTTCGGTTTTACTACCGTTTTGATCCAAACTTTCTAGATTAATTTCTTTTTTATTTCTTTACTAAAGTAGATTTACTTTTATACATTCTATAATTCATATTATTAAGTAACGATCAAGTTTTTAGACGAGCCTGCTTTTTGTCTTTTATTAGTTTACTAACATGGTCGTCCAAAATCGTTGATGCTCCTTTAGAATAATATTTTTTCATCTATCTTAATGCTTCAGTGGTTCTCGTGTTATTTCCTAAACAGTATTCCAGTTTCCATTTTTATTGTTACTAGTTTCATTTGACATTTTTCATGTAATCTCTTTCGATATATTAGTCTGGTAGTATATTAGTGGCGCAGGGGCACCTTAGAAGTCCTTTCATCCGACTGGTTGTTTGTGGTCCTTTCTTCTATATTTTTAAGAAGTTATATCTCTTCTTACTAGTGATTTGATAAGACATCCAAGCTTCTTGTGTCTTTTATTCTTACCCGAGCTACCATCGAGGAAATTATGTTGAATGATTGACACCAAAAGAGAATTGTGATCACAGCTTGTTAAATAACTACGTTGACGCTTGTGACCCATTTTTAGAAGAATAATTTACCATGGGACCGATTTGTGATTACTTTCAGGATTTTTTTTTTAATGTGATGCACTGAAGCTTGCATATAGTGTGGTTCATTGATAGTGACCGGGCCAAATATCTCACGAAATAAGCGTCAAACGAGAAAACTACGAAGAACGAAGGGGGAAACCAAATGGCGCTATGGTTGGCCCACTAGATGGCGCTGCCATAGTCAAACAGATATCAAATGTGTTTTTTTTAAATAGGAACCCCCAGTTTTTATTACATATTCGTATAGTACGTAAAGAAATATGAATGTTTTAGTTGGATCACTTTTTTCGCTTTGTGATGGATGGCGCTGTAATAGTCACAAACATATAAGTACGTGGTATCACGTAACATTCCGCCAGTGTGGACGGTATTTGCTTCGTGATACATTACCCATGTTAAAATGGACCGTTTACCAATTGCGGAAAAGGTAGATATCGTTTTGATGTATGGCTATCGTGATCAAAATGCCCAACGGGCGTGTGCTGTGTATGCTGCTCGGTAACCTGGACGACATCATCCAAGTGTCCTGACCGTTCGCCGGATAGTTACATTATTTAAGGAAACAGGAAGTGTTCAGCCACATGTGAAACGTCAACCACGACCTGCAAAAAATGATGATGCCCAAGCAGTTGTTTTAGCTGCTGTTGCGACAAATCCGCACATCAGTAGCAGACAAATTGAGCAAGAATTAGGAATCTCAAAAACGTAGGTGTTGAGGGTGCTACATCAACATCGATTGCTCCCGTACCATATTTCTATGCGCCAGGAATTTCATGACGACGACTTTGAACGTCGTGTACACTTCTGCCACTGGGCACAAGGAGAAATTACGGGACGATGACAGATTTTTTGCACGCATTCTATTTAGCGACGAAGCTTCATTCACCAACAGCGGTAACGTAAACCGGCATAATATGCACTACTGGCCAACGGAAAATCCACGATGGCTCGACAGGTGGAACATCAGCGACCTTGGCGGGTTAATGTATGGTGCGGCGTTATGGGAGGAAGGATAATTGGCCTCCATTTTATCGATGGCAACCTAAATGGTGCAATGTATACTGATTTCCTACGTAATGCTCTACCGATGTTACTACAAGATGTTTCACTGCGTGAGAGAATGGCGATGTACTTCCAAAATGATGGATGTCCGGCACGTAGCACGCGTGCGGTTAAAGCGGTACTGAATAGCATATTTCATGACTGGTGGATTGGTCGTCGAAGCACCATACCGTGGCCCGCACGTTCACCGGATCTGACGTCCCCCAATTTCTTTCTGTGGGGGAAGTTGAAGGATATTTGCTATCGTGATCCTCGGACAACGCGTGACAACATGCGTCAGGGCATTGTCAATGGATGTGCGAACATTACGGAAGGCGAACTACTCGCTGTTGAGAGGAAAGTCGTTACTCGTATTGCCGAATGCATTGAGGTTGACGGACATCATTTTGAGCATTTATTGCATTAATGTGGTATTTACAGGTAATCACGCGGTAACAGCATGCGTTCTCAGAAAAGATAAGTTCACAAGGGTACATGTACCACATTGGAACAACCGAAATAAAATGTCCAAACGTACCTACGTTATGTATTATAATTTAAAAAATCTACGTGTTACCATCTGTTCGTCTAAAATTGTGAGCCATATGTTTGTGCCTATTACAGCGCCATCCATCACAAAGCGAAAAAAGTGGCCAACTAAAACATTCATATTTCTTTACGTACAACACGAATATGTAATAAAAGCTGGGGGTTCCTATTTTTAAAACAACGCATTTGATATCTCTTTGACCTATGGCAGCGCCATCTAGCGGGCCAACCATAGCCCCTTCTGGTTTCCCCCTTCAAGCTAGACGAGTTTCGTTCTTTGTAGTTTTTTCGTTTGATGCTTTTTTCGTGAGATATTTGCCCCGGTCTCGATCAACGGACCACCCTGTATACAGGATGATTCAGCTGCCACTGTCGATATCGTTTTATGCAACCCGAAATTCTGTTTGTGGCCTTCAGATCCATACTCTCCCGCTCGCTAAGTGCAGAATGTTAGGTCCTACAGAAAAAATGAACAGGGACTTTTTGAGGAAGTTAAATGTTGTTCAGTTTTTTATTGGGATACGTTTTCGCTAGAAGCCGTAGTTTCCGAATTATTTATCTAAAACCGACAAGGTGACCTCCAAACGCACCCGCCCATTCCCACACTCAATCCCCACAGCTCAGGATTTCTTGTATGTTGTTCATTGGACTCCTTCCTACAACTGTACGAAAATTTTCGACTGCACGAATTATTTCCCACATTGGATCTTCATTAGTATTACGCCACTGGCTTAGTCGAGCACTTAAAAAATCGAAAACTGGGATTTTTTTGTAAATTTTATGTAACAATTTTGTGACTTGTAACAGCATAAAATAAACAAGTACATCATTGTATTTCTCAGGCCTTCTCACTACCAAACTACTGTCCTTTTAAGTGTTTGAATTATCAACGTAATAAGTTTTAGTGAAACGCTTACAAAAGTCGTTTCTCTTTCATTGCCTCATGGCCACGTCTTAATTAATAATGTTAACGATATAGTCGACTATGCTGGTGGCATAATAGCCCAATCATTAGAGACCAAAAGAGATCGAATATCGAGAAAGAATGTGAATTGCAACAGCATGAAATAAACAATTACATCATTGTATTTGTCAGGCCTTCTCACTACCGAACTACTGTTCCTCTAAGGGTTAAGTTTGGCTCGAATTATCAGCGTAATAAGTTTTAGTGAAACGTTTGCAAAAGTCGTTTCTCTTTCATTGCCTCATGGCGACGTCTCAATTAATAATGTTAACGATGTAGTCGACTATGCTGGTGGCATAATAGCCCAATTAATAGAGACGAAAAACAGATCGAATATCGGGAATGGATCGTATTGTCGGTGCAGTGGTTCAGTTGTAACACGGAGTGCCACGAACAACGTACTAGGAAACCCAAATGGCGAGGAATGAAGTGCGTTTGGAGGTAACTTTTGTACGTTTTTCTTGAATAACTCGAAAACCATGGCGTCCAGTGAAAACACATCGCAGCACAAAATTTAACTGCATTAAATTTTCTATAAAAAGGTCCTGTTAATTTTTTCTGTAGGACTAATAGTTTGCGCGCAGCGAATGAGAGAATATGAAATTCTCCTGCACAGTTTACGAAGGCCTGACTACGCAGCAGCTAGCTACATCTTCTGTACTGGCGATCGTGGCAATCAATCGCGATAAATGAATAACGAACAATATTGCGAAACGTTCCACCTACGATCCGACAGCGTACAAAGTCATGGTTGCTGCCGGTGGTGTGGCTTAGAAGTAGTTTCTGGGGCCCATAATTTCAAAACTGTGTAGCGTTGTTGGATGACCTTTCCTGACACGAGTTTCTATCCTCGATATATTCCTCAAAACATCCTCTAAAACTCGTCTAAGTTCATCGCAACATTTCTGGGACACCCTGTATGCAATAGAAGACGATTTTACCAAGAAAAACGGCCGAGGTTTTTACAAGGCCTTCAGAGAGAGTTTAGCTGGCTGCCAAAGTCCTACATCTACATCTACATCTACATTGATACTCCGCAAGCCACCCAACGGTGTGTGGCGGAGGGCACTTTACGTGCCACTGTCATTACCTCCCTTTCCTGTTCCAGTCGCGTATGGTTCGCGGGAAGAACGACTGTCTGAAAGCCTCCGTGCGCGCTCTAATCTCTCTAATTTTACATTCGTGATCTCCTCGGGAAGTATAAGTAGGGGGAAGCAATATATTCGATACCTCATCCAGAAACGCACCCTCTCGAAACCTGGCGAGCAAGCTACACCGCGATGCAGAGCGCCTCTCTTGCAGAGTCTGCCACTTGAGTTTATTAAACATCTCCGTAACGCTATCACGGTTACCAAATAACCCAGTGACGAAACGCGCCGCTCTTCTTTGGATCTTCTCTATCTCCTCCGTCAACCCGACCTGGTACGGATCCCACACTGATGAGCAATACTCAAGTATAGGTCGAACGAGTGTTTTGTAAGCCACCTCCTTTGTTGATGGACTACATTTTCTAAGCACTCTCCCAATGAATCTCAACCTGGTACCCGCCTTACCAACAATTAATTTTATATGATCATTCCACTTCAAATCGTTCCGTACGCATACTCCCAGATATTTTACAGAAGTAACTGCTACCAGTGTTTGTTCCGCTATCATATAATCATACAATAAAGGATCCTTCTTTCTATGTATTCGCAATACATTACATTTGTCTATGTTAAGGGTCAGTTGCCACTCCCTGCACCAAGTGCCTATCCGCTGCAGATCTTCCTGTATTTCGCTACAATTTTCTAATGCAGCAACTTCTCTGTATACTACAGCATCATCCGCGAAAAGCCGCATGGAACTTCCGACACTATCTACTAAGTCATTTATATATATTGTGAAAAGCAATGGTCCCATAACACTCCCCTGTGGCACGCCAGAGGTTACTTTAACGTCTGTAGACGTCTCTCCATTGATAACAACATGCTGTGTTCTGTTTGCTAAAAACTCTTCAATCCAGCCACACAGCTGGTCTGATATTCCGTAGGCTCTTACTTTGTTTATCAGGCGACAGTGCGGAACTGTATCGAACGCCTTCCGGAAGTCAAGAAAAATAGCATCTACCTGGGAGCCTGTATCTAATATTTTCTGGGTCTCATGAACAAATAAAGCGAGTTGGGTCTCACACGATCGCTGTTTCCGGAATCCATGTTGATTCCTACATAGTAGATTCTGGGTTTCCAGAAATGACATGATACGCGAGCAAAAAACATGTTCTAAAATTCTACAAGAGATCGACGTAAGAGATATAGGTCTATAGTTTTGCGCATCTGCTCGACTACCCTTCTTGAAGACTGGGACTATCTGTGCTCTTTTCCAATCATTTGGAACCCTCCGTTCCTCTAGAGACTTGCGGTATACGGCTGTTAGAAGGGGGGCAAGTTCTTTCGCGTACTCTGTGTAGAATCGAATTGGTATCCCGTCAGGTCCAGTGGACTTTCCTCTATTGAGTGATTCCAGTTGCTTTTCTATTCCTTGGACACTTATTTCGATGTCAGCCATTTTTTCGTTTGTGCGAGGATTTAGAGAAGGAACTGCAGTGCGGTCTTCCTCTGTGAAACAGCTTTGGAAAAAGGTGTTTAGTATTTCAGCTTTACGCGTGTCCTCCTCTGTTTCAATGCCATCATCATCCCGTAGTGTCTGGATATGCTGTTTCGAGCCACTTACTGATTTAACGTAAGACCAGAACTTCCTAGAATTTTCTGTCAAGTCGGTACATAGAATTTGACTTTCGAATTCAATGAACGCTTCACGCATAGCCCTCCTTACGCTAACTTTGACATCGCTTAGCTTCTGTTTGTCTGAGAGGTTTTGGCTGCGTTTAAACTTGGAGTGGAGCTCTCTTTGCTTTCGCAGTAGTTTCCTAACTTTGTTGTTGTACCACGGTGGGTTTTTCCCGTCCCTCACAGTTTTACTCGGCACGTACCTGTCTAAAACGCATTTTACGATTGCCTTGAACTTTTTCCATAAACACTCAACATTGTCAGTGTCGGAACAGAAATTTTCGTTTTGATCTGTTAGGTAGTCTGAAATCTGCCTTCTATTACTCTTGCTAAACAGATAAACCTTCCTCCCTTTTTTTATATTCCTATTAACTTCCATATTCAGGGATGCTGCAACGGCCTTATGATCACTGATTCCCTGTTCTGTACATACGGAGTCGAAAAGTTCGGGTCTGTTTGTTATCAGTAGGTCCAATATGTTATCTCCACGAGTCGGTTCTCTGTTTAATTGCTCGAGGTAATTTTCGGATAGTGCACACAGTATAATGTCACTCGATGCTCTGTCCCTACCACCCGTCCTAAACATCTGAGTGTCCCAGTCTATATCTGGTAAATTGAAATCTCCACCTAAGACTATAACATGCTGAGAAAATTTATGTGAAATGTATTCCAAATTTTCTCTCAGTTGTTCTGCCACTAATGCTGCTGAGTCGGGAGGTCGGTAAAAGGAACCAATTATTAACCTAGTTCGGTTGTTTAGTGTAACCTCCACCCATAATAATTCACAGGAACTATCCACTTCTACTTCACTACAGGATAAACTACTACTAACAGCGATGAACACTCCACCACCAGTTGCATGCAATCTATCCTTTCTAAACACCGTCTGTACCTTTGTAAAAATTTCGGCAGAATTTATCTCTGGCTTAAGCCAGCTTTCTGTACCTATAACGATTTCAGCTTCGGTGCTTTCTATCAGCGCTTGAAGTTCCGGTACTTTACCAACGCAGCTTCGACAGTTGACAATTACAATACCGATTGCTGCTTGGTCCCCGCATGTCCTGACTTTGCCCCGCACCCGTTGAGGCTGTTGCCCTTTCTGTACTTGCCCAAGGCCATCTAACCTAAAAAACCGCCCAGCCCACGCCACACAACCCCTGCTACCCGTGTAGCCGCTTGTTGCGTGTAGTGGACTCCTGACCTATCCAGCGGAACCCGAAACCCCACCACCCTATGGCGCCAGTCGAGGAATCTGCAGCCCACACGGTCGCAGAACCGTCTCAGCCTCTGATTCAGACCCTCCACTCGGCTCTGTACCAAAGGTCCGCAGTCAGTCCTGTCGACGATGCTGCAGATGGTGAGCTCTGCTTTCATCCCGCTATCGAGACTGGCAGTCTTCACCAAATCAGATAGCCGCCGGAAGCCAGAGAGGATTTCCTCCGATCCATAGCGACACACATCATTGGTGCCGACATGAGCGACCACCTGCAGATGGGTGCACCCTGTACCCTTCATGGCATCCGGAAGGACCCTTTCCACATCTGGAATGACTCCCCCCGGTATGCACACGGAGTGCACATTGGTTTTCTTCCCCTCTCTTGCTGCCATTTCCCTAAGGGGCCCCATTACGCGCCTGACGTTGGAGCTCCCAACTACCAGTAAGCCCACCCTCTGCGACTGCCCAGATCTTGCAGACTGAGGGGCAACCTCTGGAACAGGACAAGCAGCCATGTCAGGCCGAAGATCAGTATCAGCCTGAGACAGAGCCTGAAACTGGTTCGTCAGACAAACTGGAGAGGCTTTCCGTTCAGCCCTCCGGAATGTCTTTCGCCCCCTGCCACACCTTGAAACGACCTCCCACTCTACCACAGGTGAGGGATCAGCCTCAATGCGGGCAGTATCCCGGGCAACCACAGTCGTAGTCCGATCAGGGGATGCGTGGGACGAGCTGGCCGTCCCCGACAAACCCCCATCCCGACCCCCACAGTGATGCCCATTGGCAACAGCCTCAAGCTGTGTGACCGAAGCCAACACTGCCTGAAGCTGGGAGCGAAGGGATGCCAACTCAGCCTGCATCCGAACACAGCAGTTGCAGTCCCTATCCATGCTAAAAACTGTTTTGCAAAGAACGTCTGAACTAATCTACAGAGAGCGCAAACAAATCGACGAAATTTAAACGGTTATTAAAATACAAGATTGCCTAGTAAATGCAGTAATGCTGCTACTTGCGCACTGCTGACACTGCTCGGCGGCGGAAGGAGACTAAGCGAAATTACACTATTCAGGTACTAAAACACGATGCTACACTCTCAAATACTATAATACGCCCGAAATTTATGAATTAAACAATGCAAGAACCAAAAACACGCAAAGAAATTAAGAATTAAACTATGTAACAAACGAGTGAGCTGGCGCTGATGACCTCGATGTTGAGCGCCCATAAACCCCAACACACACACACGAGTGAGCTAGGAGTATACGACTTGCTGCTCAGCTGCTTATCCAACGGCGGCAGGGAGCACACTGACTGTGACCAACCGACACTGGCCGTTCAAAACAAAACAGTAGACAAACGACTACGCGAATTTACACTATTCAGGTACTAAAACGCGATGCTACAACTCTCAAATACTATAATACGCCCGAAATTTATGAATTAAACAATGCAAGAACCAAAAACACGCAAAGAAATTAAGAATTAAACTATGTAACAAACGAGTGAGCTAGGAGTATACGACTTGCTGCTGCAGCTGCTTATCCAACGGCGGCAGGGAGCACACTGACTGCGACCAACCGACACTGGCCGTTCAAAACAAAACAGTAGACAAACGACTACGCGAATTTACACTATTCAGGTACTAAAACACGATGCTACAACTCTCAAATACTATAATACGCCCGAAATTTATGAGTTAAACAATGCAAGTACCAAAAACACGCAAAGAAATTAAGAATTAAACTATGTAACAAACGAGTGAGCTAGGAGTATACGACTTGCTGCTGCAGCTGCTTATCTAACGGCGGCAGGGAGCACACTGACTGTGACCAACCGACACTGGCCTGATGGACCTCTGGAAGTTACTTAAAAAAATAACTGTGAAATTCTAGCCAAATAATTCACTTCTCATCCGCGAAGAGTTATCTGATCAACTCCGATTTGCAAAGCCAGCACCAGATCCTGATTAGCTTGCACCGTCAACGAAGAAACAGCGAAAACTATCAAATGACTGAAAGAGAACAGAGCACCTGGAGAAGAGGGAGTTACTACAGAATTATGGAGATTGTTGTGTGTTCAAATGGCTCTGAGCACTATGAGACTCAACTTCTGAGGTCATTAGTCCCCTAGAACTTAGAACTAGTTAAACCTAACTAACCTAAGGACATCACACACATCCATGCCCGAGGCAGGATTCGAACCTGCGACCGTAGCGGGCTCGCGGTTACAGACTGTTGTGTGTGCCAGCGTGCTTGAAATACTTTTGGAAGTAATGATATGTTATCCTATTCAAATATTTCGTAAATCAATTGAATTTCCTCGTCATTACTTTGCTATAAAGACGAATGTTCGCGGAATTGCACCTTACAGTTAGCACAATTAATACTCGACATAGATTGGACCTTGCCATTAGCAAAGACAATTTCTTCCCTCTCTAGTTGTTTCTGTAAGGCCTATAAGGCTGTTCGCTAATCACGGTGAACATTACGCCTGTATTTACTGTTTTTCAGTGCAGAAGACAAGGGACGGAGCAGTTCATCATTTCTGATAAAATATGATTATTAGGATAAGGGGCACTTAAATGGAGACGAGACAAATCGAAAAAAGTAAGTAAAGTGTTCATTACTGCAAATGGAGTCACCCTAACTGTGAGACAAGGCGATTAATATCTTCATGAAAAGAAGCATGCTGTTGTCTAGGAAACCATTATTGTACCCAGACCGTGTGGAGTATGTGTAGGACTTCCAGCGAAACTTACATAGGGTAGTCTAAACAGCCTTGCAACATATGGGCCCGCCTCTTACACGTCACGCATTGCTGAGTTACGCCAGAATTGTGAGTACACCACGGCGATCCCACTCAACAGGGATATAAGACCGTGTTTTGCATGTTTTTCTTATTAAAGCAGGTGACTGCTACGAATAGTCAGAATTAGGTTCACGCAGATCAATGAAGTACATGTCACGCGCATGATAAATACGTTGTAAGTAAGTCTGTCCTGTTTAGCTCATATTGTCTAAGTATTTTAGTCAGATCACATTACTATCTACACGGTCCAGTCACGTTAAGGTGACCACCGCTTGTTTTCGACGTCAGTATGCAATAACCACTCAGAATGAGCGTGTGGAGGGTATATGGAGCATGCCGGGAGGATGCGGAAAACAGTGTAGTCGTTGTGGTAATGTGGAAACGGAGTGAGTTACCAGACGGAGGGGCATGATGACTGACTTTTGGACCAAAAGTGGAGCAATTTCCTAAACGGCTAAGTCTGTAAACCTTCGCGTGCTGTTGTGGTTAAAGTATGCCGTGCAGGGCAAAATGGCACTATCCAAACCAGCACCGAGACAAGTTTTGTGCACCACGCGCCGTAGATGACAGGGGTGAACAACGGCTGCGGGGATGTGTACAGGCGAACAGATGTGCAACCGTTGGGCAATTGAACTCCCATATGAACCAAGGGGCCACCAATTGTCTCCTCAAAGACCGTTCAACCAACGTTGTTTCGGATGGGCTTCCATAACACGTGCCTTGTTGATGCACCCATGCAGACTGCTGGTCGTCGGCGACGAAGGCTAGAATTTGCACTCCAGCATCGCAACTGGATATCCACTGACTGACGGCAGGTGGCCTTTTGAGATGAATCACGTTTTATGCTCCTTCGGATGGTCGTTGGCGTGTACGCCCCTGCAATAATCATCTTAAGGGTTCAGGCCGGAGGAGGGAACGTTATGGTCGGGGGAATGTCTTCGTGGCTTTCCCTGGATGATCTCGTCATTTCGGAAGGCTCAGTGGATCAACACAAGTATGTATCCATCCTACGAGACCATGTCCACCCCTACATGCAGTTTGTTTTTTTCCTTAAAAGGGTGGGATCTATCAGTAGGGTAACGCAAAGTGTCACACATCACGCAGTGTACGTACGTGGCACTCACGTGGCCACCAAACTCTACAGAGTTAAACCCAATCGAGAATCCGTGAGACCATCTGCATCGCCCTGTTCGCACCATGGATCCTCACCAGCCACATAACATTCTCTTTTGTGGATGCCCACAGATCTTTTTACGGGAGTTGCTGCTTTTTTTGGGCTTAACCATTCCCTAATTTTCCTTATGTTAGGATAAACACACCATTTATTGTCGCCAGTAACAGATAATGATAGAAATGATCGATGTTGTTATCAGCCGACTGATGACGAGCAAGCAGAGATGCACATACGGCCACCCGCTGTTTTCAGTGAACCGTCCCCATTGAAGCAAATGTCGCACGGTGATGGAATGGTCATAGTTCATCAAATTTGCCTGTTCTCTCGTACACTGGCGTGAATCATTGTGGGCTAAGGCGGTTAAATGGTCTTCATCAATCTCTGAAGGTAGTCTTCAACTCGGAGTGTCACTAACGTCAAAAGGATCCTCCATAAAACGAGTAAACTACACTACTGGCCATTAAAATTGCTACACCAAGATGAAATGTAGATGATAAACGGGTATTCATTGGACAAATATATTGTACTAGAACTGACACGTGATTACATTTTCACGCAGTTTGGGTGCATAGATCCTGAGAAATCAGTACCCAGAACAACCACCTCTGGCCGTAATAACGGCCTTGATACGCCTGGGCATTGAGTCAAACAGAGCTTGGATGGCGTGTACAGGTACAGCTGCGCATACAGCTTCAACACGATACCACAGTTCATCAAGAGTAGTGACTGGCGTATTGTGACGAGCCAGTTGTTCGGCCGCCATTGACCAGACGTTTTCAGTTGGTGAGAGATCTGGAGAATGTGCTGGCCAGGGCAGCAGTCGAACATTTTCTGTATCCAGAAAGGCCCATACAGTACCTGCAACATGCGGTCGTGCATTATCCTGCTGAAATGTAGGGTTTCACAGGGATCGAATGAAGGGTAGAGCCAATGGTCGTAATACATCTGAAATGTAACGTCCACTGTTCAAAGTGCCGTCAATGCGAACAAGAGGAGACGTGTAACCAATGGCACCCCATACCATCACGCCGGGTGATACGCCAGTTTGGCGATGACGATTACACGCTTCCATTGTGCGTTCACCGCGATGTCGCCAAGCACGGGTGCGACCATCATGACTCTGTAAACAGAACCTGGATTGATCTGAAAAAATAATGTTTTGCCATTCGTGCACCCAGGTTCGTCGTTGATGCAGCGTCAAGGGTAACCGCAACCATGGTCTCCGATCTGATAGTCCATGCTGCTGCAAACGTCGTTGAACTGTTCGTGTAGATGATTGTTGTCTTGCAAACGTCCCCCTCTGTTGACTCAGGGATCGAGACGTGACTGCACGATCCGTTACAGCCATGCGGATAAGATGCTTGTCATCGCGGCTGCTAGCGGTACGAGGCCGTTGGGATCCAGCATGGCGTTCCGTATTACCCTCCTGAACCCACCGATTCCATATTCTTCTAACAGTCATTAGATCTCGACCACGTCATCTTCGTGGTGTAGCAATTTTAATGGCCAGTAGTGTATTTTCTTGCCGTGCCGTGTCCAATGGCATTATCCGTGTACACGGCGCAAATGTTTCTGACTGCCTCCGGTTCTATCACCACTGTGCTGAACTCAACCGGAAGAATATGTCGGAAATGCTCTGATTTTTTTCTCTTGGCACTCCATTTTCTAGCTTCCACAATATGTAAACTCACATAGTAACAGTAAACTACAAATGAAAAATGACAATCGATAACTAAACTCATATCTACCGGATTACGGACATGCAAATCAAAAACTCTACGGCTTTACGCACCAACCTAAATATGTATTTCCTTTGCTTCGATGACACGAAAGCTTCTATCTTTAAGGGCGTAGTAATTTATAAATCAGAAAATATGCTGCTAATCAAGGAGTAAGTAATTTGTTTTCAGGAAAATATTCTGATACTGACCACTGTGTACTAAGCTTTTTATTACATTTCCCCTGTATAGCCATTATTGTACAGCCGATGGCAAACACACAATTCTTCACATTCCTGACAGTTGTATCGAGACACCTTACTAAAGTGTTATTTATGTTGATCAAGACATTTGCGTCCAGATACTAGCGTGACAAGGGAAACTCCCTTCACACCCCCTTCAGGTTTAGTGATAAGGTGGCCCTGTGGATAGCCCGTTAAAAACTGAACACAGTTAAAAGCATGAAAACAGGAAGAAGATCCACTGAACTATGAAAAAAGAATGTGAGTAGCTATTGGATCGTGGTTATATGGCCACGGTGTTGGACTGCAAAGGCGGAAATCAGTGTTCAAATCTCCTGGGTACCTTTATTTCTTTTCACAAAGTTATGAACAGTCCGCTCGGTCATTGACATGTCTGTTCTCTGTATTTAGATTTTTGTCAATGTCGTGTTGAAACGTCCATTTGAACGAGGTAAATTGAGGGGACCTCCAGACGTATGTACCTCCTATTTGTTCTAAAAAAGTATCACATGTTATGACTCTTGAGTTCCATTTTGGAAGTTTTGACTTTTGAATTCCTTTGTTGTTACATAATTCACACCAGTTTATTTATTTTTTCCATTTCTGTGAGAGATATATGCAGCATCTCGCCTGCTCTCACTATTCATCACATCTACTTGTGATAGTGATATGTCCTTACCACATGACTCATTTTCTATACCCAATGCATGACAATTGCCAAGACTACAGCCCCCTGCAGGTCTGGGGGTTCTAATATGCCTGAGGTATTCCTACCTGACATAAGAGGCGACTAAAAGGAGTCTCACACGTTTCGGCCTTTATGTGATGGTCCCCTGTAGGGTTTGACCTACATTTTTCAAAATTTTCCCGAAGAGCGAGCCAATTGGGGAAGAGCACCTTACATGGTTCATCGTGTCCATCGTGCATTGAGATCTTTAGACAGCTTCCTCGTCGTCACACTGCAGTCCGGCTCATTCTCCATCTCTTGGGCGAGGACACCTTCCTGGGCACAATGCAGTGCCATTTTCTGTGCCGCTATTACCATGGACTTCTTTGCACCTTATATCCAGCACTGTACCCAGTCCGTTCTGGTGGGGCCGCCATGTAACCTGTTGGTTGTAGCTCCCAGACAACAGAGGGATCGCTCTGCTGATGCCTGCGCCGTTAACTCCCCACGTATGCCAAGGAGCAGATGCCCGTCAACCTGGGGCATCGGAACTCCTGGCAATGGCCATCCTGCCAGGTGGCCTTTGCTGAGGCTGGTTGGCGCCCGTGGGGAGGGACCCTGGTCTTAGTGGGTGGCATTAGGGCGGATGACACGCCATGAAGCATAGTATGTCATCTCTTGCTGGTGGTCCGCTGCCATCAGTCTCTAAGTGGGCAAAGTCTAACTTCAATGTTACGAAATATGACTTCAAATCTTTCCCTACCTCTCCAAACCTGGGAGGAACGCCAGGCTAAGGATGGCAGCGAAGCTTATTCACCCCAGTACCTCGTATATACGAGAGTTGATGGGGAATCTTTCATGTCCATGAATCCTCATTTTTTTGTGGAGCATTTGGAGGACAAGTTTGAGGTGGTGCAGGGCTTGTCGAAAAAATAGCATCCTCTGCACAGTCACAGGAATTCCCTGCTTGTGGCAATTTGGGGGATGTTTCTGTTAGCATCAGGCCCCATAAGAGCTGCGCGCCAATTTAGAGCGGCGAGGTGTTCATTTCGTTCAGCGCGTCCATCAGGGTCCGAGGGATAACCAGGCGACCTCCGGAGCCTTCATCTAGGCCTTCGAGGATCACACATTACCCGAGAAGGTAAAGGTCATGGTCTACTGCTGTGATGTCAAGCCATATGTCCTTCCCGCAATGTGTTCCTGGAGATTCAGCCATATGTCTTCCTGCTGTATTTCCAGCCACACCTGTTGAGATTATGGACGTTCATCACATCCCAATACTCCATGTGCCCTGCCCCCATCTGTGTCAACTGTGGAGGGCATCATTCACCTTGCTCGCGAGACTGCAGGATTTTCCAGAAAGAGAGGAAAATCATGGACCGACTGACCTACATTGAGGCTAAGAGGAAATTTGAGCTCCTACATTCTGTGGCTATGGCCTTCTCATATACTGCTGCTACTTGAACAGTTGTCGCCCCATCAGTTCCTTGAATTCCTGTCGCCTTTCAGAAACGGGAGACTACACCTGCCCCCTTGATGGTTGAGGGGGGGGGGGCACTTCTCTCCCTGTTGCTCCCGCACCACCTACTTCAGGAGCAAGAACCCCCCCCCCCCCCCCCCCCCAGACCACCGGGCATTTCAGTCCCCACTTCTGAGCTAGAGAAGCATAAGTCTTCTTCAGTTCCTCTTGCTAGTAAGGGGACCCTTGGGTCACTCCCTTCCTAGGTTTCTGCTAGTGGGAAAGATTACACCCACCAGTGGCAGAAGAGCTCAGACACAGCTGGTCATAGGGCTTCACCCTCATCCTCAGTCCCAGAGACTGATACAGTGGAGTCATCCTAGCTAGGGAAACCCAAGGAACAGCGCGAGAAATCGAAAAAGAAGACCCCCAAGAACAAGGAACTTGCGGTGGCACCCACTCCACCGCTACCTGAGGATGGGGTGGAGATTCTGGCGTCCACTGAGGACCTGGATCTCGCCAGATCCTCAGACACGATATAGAATGCTGATGCAAAAAGTTGGTGGCAGCAGGCGGCCCTGATGAGTAAACTGCCTCACTGAATGTTCCATGCCTTCCCAGTCCCGAGATGATGTCATCCTCCAGTGGAATTGTGGCGGTTTTCTCCACCGGCTGAGCTATGGCAACTGTTAAGCTTTACACCTGCTTTCTGCATTGTGCTTCAGGAAATCTGCCTTCTGCTGCTATAAGGGATATTACAGGAGTAAGTCTACAGTGAATCTGTGCCCCTTCAAACCCATCTTGAAACCGTGGCTGTCATAATATGGACTATGCAGGAAATAACTGTCTGCAATGTACAGCTTCCTCCAGATGATTGATCAACTCCCTAAACCTTTCCTACTCTTGAGAGATTTTAACGCCCATAACCCCTTGTGGGGTGACACCGTGCTTACTGACTGAGGCAGAGATGTCGAATCTTTACTGCCTCTTAAATACTGGAGCCGCCACACATTTCACTGTGGCTCAAGGTAGTTACTTGGCAATTGATTTATCAATTTACAGCCCAGGACTTCTCCCATCTATCCACTGGAGAGCACATGACGACCTGTGCAGTAGTGACCATTTCCCCATCTTCCTGTCACTGCCCCGGCGTCAGGCCCACGGACGCCTGCCCAGATGGGCTTTAAAAAAAGGCGGGCTGGGAAACTTGCGATGTCGCCGTTGACTCTACCCCACATGGTAAAATCGATGTGATGGTTGCACAGGAGACTACCACAATCGTTTCTGCGGCAGAAAACGCGATCCCTCGCTCTTTAGGGTGCCCCCGGCGAAAGACAGTCCCTTGGTGGTCGCCAGAAGTCGCTGAGGCAATTACAGAGCTTCGGCGAGCTCTACAGCGTCATAAGTGGCACCCTTCCCTAGAATATCTGATAGCCTTTAAGCGGGTCGGTGCCCGTCTACGCCAGTTTATAAAATGACGGAAACAGGAGTGTTGGGATAGGTACGTGTCGACCATTGGGTCCCATACGTTACCTTCCCAAGTCTGGACGAAGATCAGACGTATATTTGGGTACCAGACCCCAACAGGTGTCCCTGGCGTTACCATCAATGGCGTGCTACGTGCCGACGCAAACGCGATTACCGAGCACTTTGATGAGCACTGTGCTAGAGCCTCTGCATCGGCGAACTACCCCCCAGCCTTTCGTGCCCTCAAACGGTGGATGGAAAGGAAAGTCTTCCCGTTCACTACACGCCACACTGAACCCTATAACGTCCCACTTACGCAGTGGAAGCTCCTCAGCGCACTTGCACATCTCCCCGACACAGCTCCTGGGCGGATTGCATCCACGGTCAGATCATTAAACATCTCTCGTCTGTGGCTACGAAGGCTTTCCCGGCGTAATAATTGATAATATTCTTCTCGGGTATGCAGCCGGATCATAACGTCTTCATGACACAATATTTCCGCTGTCCATCTGGCCGCCATCTTCAGGTGAGAGTGCTGGTGCACGAACTCGCCGGAACTGACTTCCTAGCGCAAGCTGCGGCCCCTATATAGGCCAGCAGAAGACCCACAACGCGTGCGCGAGAAGGTGCCGTAACTGCCCTCTAGCGCAGTAAACATACCGCGCCGGCAGTGGTGGAAATAGGCGAAATCGAGATATCGCTGTCAAAAATTAAAAAACTTTTTATTCCGACGATCGAAACACAGACCGTTGTTTTTTGATGTCAGATAACACCGGGTTCCAAGTCTTACTTAAAAGATAGCCCTTGTCTCTATTAAGAAGATTGTCAGATAAACGAATCTCTATGGATTCTTTTAAAACACAGTCCCAATAGCGAGATGCAGGGGCAACCATTTGTGTCTTGTCATGGAGCATTCTGTGTCCTTCGGTGAGACAGTGCTCCGCCACTGCAGACTTCTCAGGTTGAAGCAGCCGTGTGTGCCGCTGATGCTCAACACATCGGTCCTGAATGGTCCGGATTGTCTGCCCAATATAAGCCTTCCCACAGTGGCAAGGGATCTTGTACACGCCGGGCTTCCTCAAACCCAAGTCATCCTTTACAGAGCCAAGGAGCGCTCTAATCTTGGCTGGCGGACGAAAAATACTTTTTTTTTTTTTTTTTTTTTTTGCCTTTTGCTGGGAGCATTTCCTCGAAGATAGGAAGAATTCTGAAAAGATACCACATCAAAAGTATTTTTCGTCCGCCAGCCAAGATTAGAGCGCTCCTTGGCTCTGTAAAGGATGACTTGGGTTTGAGGAAGCCCGGCGTGTACAAGATCCCTTGCCACTGTGGGAAGGCTTATATTGGGCAGACAATCCGGACCATTCAGGACCGATGTGTTGAGCATCAGCGGCACACACGGCTGCTTCAACCTGAGAAGTCTGCAGTGGCGGAGCACTGTCTCACCGAAGGACACAGAATGCTCTATGACAAGACACAAATGGTTGCCCCTGCATCTCGCTATCGGGACTGTGTTCTAAAAGAATCCATAGAGATTCGTTTATCTGACAATTTTTTTAATAGAGACAAGGGCTATCTTTTAAGTAAGACTTGGGATCCAGTGTTATCTGACATCAAAAAACAACGGTCTGTGTTTCGATCGTCGGAATAAAAAGTTTTATAATTTTTAACAGTGATATCTCGATTTCGCCTATTTCCACCACTGCCGGCGCGGTATGTTTACTGCGCTAGAGGGCAGTTACGGCACCTTCTCGCGCACGCGTTGTGGGTCTTCTGCTGGCCTATATAGGAGCCGCAGCTTGCGCTAGGAAGTCAGTTCCGGCGAGTTCGTGCACCAGCACTCTCACCTGAAGATGGCGGCCAGATGGACAGCGGAAATATTGTGTCATGAAGATGTTATGATCCGGCTGCATACCCGAGAAGAATATTATCAATTATTACGCCGGGAAAGCCTTCGTAGCCACATCAGAAGCCTCTACGGGGAGGAGATGGTGGAACGTGTGAAGAAGTTTGATAAACTTCGTAAGAAGAAAGGCAAGTTGCTGAGTGCCCTCGCCTTTTTGCTGAGATGCCGCGATGGAAGAGTAATACCTAAGTTTGCTAGATTTGTGCAGTTTATTGATACGAAAACGGCCAACATCAAGAAGCGTGCCAGTTTCGCCTTAGTCAAGGAGCGCATTCGCTTCACTCGAAGACAACTGGATCTCATATCCAAGGATTTACTTTTCTTGCACTTGGAGTTATCGTCGCTGCTGTCGGACGCATCCTGGGAATGGGTGGATATTTCTTCTTGGGCACTATCAGATTGGACGCATAGGAGCGCTGTCATGAAACAGTCTTCAAAGTTTCAACGGCTTTCTTCTCAACCCACGACATCTGATGACGACACCCGTCGACGGACAGTGATTAACCTCACGAGTAAAGAAATGGACGACGCCACGCTGTCAGTGTTGGAGAAAGGCCTGAATTTTGCCCCTACACCGAGGAATGTGCCTATCACCGAAATCATCTGCGCAGTCGAACAAGCAGTGTCCAGCTTTTCGGAGGACCAAGCTGAAGAGATTAGGCAAGAGGTCTCACATACATTGCGGCGGGCGCCGCCTCCACGGAGTAACATCTCCTCTCTCGAAAGGGCAGCCGTCCGGTCCATTAGAGAAGACGAAGATCTGATAGTTCTACCAGCAGACAAATGCAACGCAACGGTTCTTCTGTCACGTGATGACTATCTGGGAAAGATGGATCTCTTAATTGAAGACTCAGCATACAGAGCATTGCAGGACGACCCAACTGAACGGATTAAATGGAAGACACTTTCACTGCTGAAGAAGAGTTCTTTACCTGACGACGTTCTTAAAAAACTTCGTCCTGGTGCTGCCGTGCCACCGAGATTATACGGTCTACCCAGATTCATAAGCAAGGGGTCCCGCTTCGTCCGATCGTGAGTAATTTGGGTGCTCCTACCTACAATCTAGCCAAGTATTTAGCATCTGTTCTTGGCCCTCACGTCGGTAAATGCGAACATCACATTTCCAATTCTATGGTGTTTATTCAGAGATTGAAGTCCTTGTCTCTTAGTCCCTCGGATTTACTTGTGAGCTTTGATGTCGTGTCGCTTTTTACGCTGGTTCCTCTGGAAGAATCCTTGCAATTAATCGGTGAGAAACTGGATGAGGAAACAACCAGGCTTTGTCGCCACGTGCTGACGTCGACGTACTTTTTATTTAATGACAAATATTTTGAACAGACTGACGGAGTGGCTATGGAGAGCCCATTGTCCCCAATAGTCGCCAATCTTTTTATGGAAGATTTTGAGGACATGGCGCTGAAGACGGCGTCCTTAAAACCAACTTGTTTTTGGAGGTACGTTGACGATACGTTTATGGTGTGGCCTCGTGGGAGAGAAGCTCTTGACCGCCTCCTAGATCATTTTAATTCCCTGCATCCTAGCATCAAGTTTACCATGGAGGTGGAAAGTGATGGGAAGCTTCCGTTTCTGGATGTTCTGGTGTACAGAAAGGATGATGGGACGCTGGGACACAGTGTTTATCGAAATCCTACGCACACGGACCGTTACCTGCATGCTTCTAGCTGTCATCCATCGTTCCAGCGTACGTGGGTCCTGCGGACGTTGGCGAGAAGAGCTTATGCCATTTCAAACGGAGAAAGCTTGACACAAGAATTGGACCATCTTAAGGTTGTGTTCAAGCAGAATGGCTATACAGATAAACAGATCCGTCGTGCTTTCCAGTATGGACCTTCACCTGAACCACCAGAAGATACCTGCAAATCGGTGGCCTTTTGCCTTTTGCTGGGAGCATTTCCTCGAAGATAGGAAGAATTCTGAAAAGATACCACATCTTCGTCCGCCAGCCAAGATTAGAGCACTCCTTGGCTCTATAAAGGATGACTTGGGTTTGAGGAAGCCCGGCGTGTACAAGATCCCTTGCCACTGTGGGAAGGCTTATATTGGGCAGACAATCCGGACCATTCAGGACCGATGTGTTGAGCATCAGCGGCACACACGGCTGCTTCAACCTGAGAAGTCTGCAGTGGCGGAGCACTGTCTCACCGAAGGACACAGAATGCTCTATGACAAGACACAATTGGTTGCCCCTGCATCTCGCTATTGGGACTGTGTTTCAAAAGAATCCACAGAGATTCGTTTATCTGACAATTTTCTTAATAGAGACAAGGGCTATCTTTTAAGTAAGACTTGGACCCGGTGTTATCTGACATCAAAAAACAACGGTCTGTGTTTCGATCGTCGGAATAAAAAGTTTTTTAATTTTTGACAGCGATATCTCGATTTCGCCTATTTCCACCACTGCCGGCGCGGTATGTTTACTGCGCTAGAGGGCAGTTACGGCACCTTCTCGCGCACGCGTTGTGGGTCCTCTGCTGGCCTATATAGGGGCCGCAGCTTGCGCTAGGAAGTCAGTTCCGGCGAGTTCGTGCACCAGCACTCTCACCTGAAGATGGCGGCCAGATGGACCGCGGAAATATTGTGTCATGAAGACGTTATGATCCGGCTGCATACCCGAGAAGAATATTATCATCTCTCGTCTGACTACAACCGAAATCTCCTTGGTATCTTCAACCAGATCTGGTGCGATGTCGTCTTTCAATCGCAATGGCGGGAGAGCACCATCGTTCCGGTGCTCAGATCCGGTAAAAACCCGCTTGTTGTGGATAGCTATCGGCCCATCAGCCTCATCAACATTCTTTGTAAGCTGTTGGAAATTATGGTGTGTCGGCGGTTGGGTTCTGGAGTTGCGTGGCCTACTAGCTCCATGTCAGGGCAGCTTCCGCCAGGGTCGCTCGACCACTGATAATCTCGTGTCCCTCGAGTCTGCCATCCAAACAGCCTTTTCCAGACGGCAACACCTTGCTGCCATCTTTTTTGATCCACGCAAAACGTATGACACGACCTGGTGACATCATAACCTTGCCACATTATGTGGGTGTTGTCTCAGAGGCCTGCTCCCGATTTTTTATCCAGAATTTCCTGTCGCCCCGTACTTTCCGTGTCCAAGTTGATGCCTCCCATAGTTCCCTCCGTATCCAGGAGAATAGGCTCCAGCAGGGCTCTGCATTGAGTGTATCGCTATTTTTAGTGGCCATTAACGGTCTAGCAGCAGCTATAGGGCTGTCCATCTCACTCTCTCTATACGCAGACGACTTGTACTGCTCCACCAGTACTGGTGCTGCTGAGCGGCGCCTACAGAGAGCCATCCACAAGGTTCAATCAAGGCCTCTAAGTCGTGTGTCATGCACTTCTGTCGGCGTCGTACCATTCTTCCGGAACCATAAATTATCTTAATGACGATCCACTCACTGCAGTGGAAACATATCGATTCTTAGGACACCGACTCCCGATTGACTTGGCTACCTCATCTTCGTCAGCTTAAACGGAAGTGCTGGCACCACCTCGATGCCCTCCGCTGCCTGAGCAACACCAATTGGAGTGCAGATCGCTCTACGCTGCTGCAGCTCTACCAAGCCCTTGTTCAATCCTGCCTTGTCTGTGGGAGTCTGGTTTAAAGTTTGGCGGCGCCCTCAGCGTTGCGTGTACTCGACCCAGTGCACCACTGTGGCGTTCGCCTAGCGACGCGAGGTTTTAGAACGAGTCGGGTGACCAGTGTCCTGATGTAGACTGAGTCCCTCCATTGCAGGTTTGTCGTGCGCAACATTGCACACATTCGTAGTTCTCCTGAGCATCCATATTACCGTCTCCTTTCTCCATCCGCGGCAGTTCATCTCCCGCCTTGGCAGCCCAGGTCAGGGCTAGCGATTGCGGTTCGCGTGCGATCCCTTCTGTCTGAACTGGAGTCCTTCCCTTTACCACCTCCCATCCTGGTATGTCCGAATACACCTTCATGGTGGACACCTAGGCCGCAGATTCGTCTAGACCTTTCGCATGACCCTAACACCTCAGTTACTTCTGCCACTTTTCGCTCTCACTTCCTCTCCATTCTTGACTTGTTTCGGGGCTCTGAAGTGGTTTACACCGACGGCTCGAAGGCTGATGGTTATGTTGGCTTCGCCAACGTCCACAGAGGCCATTTTGAACAGCATTCCTTGCCCGATGGTTGCAGTGTATTCACTGTAGAGCTGGTGGCCATATCTCGTGCACTTCAGTAAATCCGTTCATGTCCCGGGGAATCGTTTCTTCAGTGTAGTGACTCCTTGAACAGCCTACAAGTCATCGATCAGTGCTACCCTCGCCATCCTTTGGTAGCGTCCATCGAGGAGTCCATCTATGCCCTGGACTAATCCCGTCGTTCAGTGGTGTTTGTGTGGACCTCAGGACACGTGGGCATCCCAGGCAACGAACTTGCCGACAGACTTGCCAAACAGGCTACGCGGAAACCGCTTCTGGAGATGGGCCTCTCTGAACCTGACCTGCGTCGTGTCTTATGCCGCTAATTCTATCTGATAACGCCCCATCGGCTGATTTACTTTTACGTTTTATTCGTGAGGGTGGGTTTTATCATTTCATCTAAATTTTAGCGCATGTCCTTTGTCCCTCTGTGTCCTCCACCCTAGAGTGGAGGTTTTAATGTGTTACAGAGTGGCTGGCTTCTCGTTTTCATTCTCATGGGCAACGAACCATGGTAATCCGCTTCGTTGTTTTAATCTCTTCGCTCCGTTTCTTGCGTTTCTGTGGTTTTGTTGTCCCCCTATTGTCCATTTACATGTTTGTTGCCCTTCATCGTTCTTGTGATTTTTCCTTTCATTCCGTTTTGAGTTGTCAGTCTCTTTTATTTTATTCTCATACTTTTGGCATTGTTTTATTCGGAACAAAGGCCTGATGACCTTGTAGTTTGGTCCCTTTCCCCCTCTTTAATCCAACCAACGAACCAACCAACCAAGCCTACAGACACGTCAGTTTTTTTAACTGTACTAATTTTGACTGTAATAATTTCTAATGTACATTCCAGATTTTGGCCTTAAACTGGAATAGATAATAGAAGTATAAATCACAAAGGTAAGAAACGGAGCAACCATGAAAAACATGCAGAAATAACATGATTATCTTATTTATACTTCAGAAGACACCAGACTGGTATGAGATAAAAGTCCTTGCCAAAAAAGCATATGGTGGCCATATAATCCAGATCCGTCATTAGTAAAAGTGGGGACACCTCTAAAATGCCTAAATAAGTTGCTGACTTTCACTTTCTGTACCCTATAGCACAGCTGCTATGACCAATAGACAGACAGGCGCCACACTGCTGTGTATGAACAACTGGAAAAGACATACACTGAAGAGCCAAAGAAACTGGTAAACCTGCCAGTATCGTGTAGGGGCCCCGTGAGCACGAAGAACTGCCGCAGCATGACGTAGTATGGACTCGATTAATGTCTGAAGTAGTGCTGGAGGGAACTGACACCATGAATCATGCAGGACTGTCCATAAATCCGTAAGAGTACGAGGGGGTGGAGACCTCTACTAAACAGCACGTTGCTAGGCATCCCAGATATGCTCAATAATGTTTGTATAACGGGAGTCTGGGAGCCAACGGAAGTGTTTAAACTCAGAAAAGTGTTCCTGGAGCTACTCTGTAGCAATTATGGACATGTGGGGTGTTACATTGCCTTGCTGGAATTGCCCAAATCCGTCGGAATGCACAATGGACATGAATGGATGCAGGTGATAATTCGGGATGTTCAAATGGCTCTGAGCACTATAGGACTTAACATCTGAGGTCATCAGTCCCCTAGAACTCAGGAATAATTAAACCTAACTAACCTAAGGACATCACACACATCCATGCCCGAGGCAGGATTCGAACCTGCGACCGTAGTGGTCTCGCGGTTCCAGACTGAAGCGCCTAGAACCGCTCGGCCACACCGGCCGGCATATTTCAGAATGCTTACGCACGTGTCACCTGTCAGAGTCGTATCTATCACTCCAGCTGCATAGGTCGCTCACCATTGCACAGCCTCCACGAGCTTGAACAGTCCCCTGCTGACGTGCAGGATCCATGGACTCATGAGGTTCTGTCTATATCGGTAAACGTCCATCCGTTCGATACAATTTGAAAGGAGACTCGTCCGACCAGGCAGCATGTTTCCAGTCATCAACCGTCCAGTGTCGGTGCTGACGGGTTCAGGCGAGTCGCAAGGCTTTGCGTCGTGCAGTCATCAAGGGTACACGAGTGGGCCTTTAGCTCCGAAATATCCTATCGATGAAGTTTCGTTGAATGGTTCAGCGGCTGAACACTTGTTGATGGCCTAATATTGAAATCTGCAGCAACTTGCGGGGGGGGGGGGGGGGGGGGGGTTGCACTTCTGTCACGTTGAACGATTGTCTTCAGTCGTCATTGGTCCCGTTCTTGCATGATCTTTTTCCGGCCCCAGCGATGTCGGAGATTTGATGTTTTACCGGATTCTTGATATTCACGGTACACTCGCGAAATGGTCGTACGGGAAAATCCCTACTTCATTGCTACCTTGGAGATGTTGTGTCCAACCGCTCGTTCGCCAACTATAACACCACGTTCAAACCCACTTAAACCTTGATAACCTGGAGTTGTAGCGGCAGTAACCGATGTAAAAACTGTGCCAAATACTTGTTGTCTTATATAGGCGTTGCTGACGGCAGCGCCATGTTCTGCCTGTTTACATATCTCTGTATCTGAATACGCATGCCTATACCAGTTTCTTTTGCGCTTCAGTGTAGATGAAACGGTCTTCCAAATGACTGGACGGAAAATTCATAACTTTGCGAAGGAAAAAAAAAGGGAGGGGGGGGGGGTGGGTTGCACGAATAACATATGAACAAGCATCTCCCACTTTGCAGTTCAACACCGTGACCACACAAGCACGTCGTGTTGTTTATTACAAGCCGCTGAAAATAACCCATGTCGAGTACCGTTCACTGTTTCTAATTTGATTCTTTTTTGACAGCTCAGTACGCCTTCTTCTTGTTTTCAGCTTCATTTATCTTCATTTTTGACGGGCTATGCACTGGGCCGTTTCACTGTTAAATGTGAGGATGGTGTGATGGGGAGTTTCCCCTGTAAGACAAATGTTTTTGAGCCGTCGAGAGTTTGGCTGTGTTTCAGTGTCTGTAGTGGCACTAGGGGAGACAGTGAGACCAGCGCCTTGAAGGGATACACAGAGACCAAATGCTTGATGTGCGTGTGGTGAGACTGCAAAGTAAATGTTCTTCCCTAATGAGAGCAGAGGTGGAGCCGCCGAGCCACATGCAGTATGCCGCGGAGCTGTGTGTTGTGCTGTATCTGGTTTCGCGGTTGTGTGTGCCGATGTTGTGCACAGCCAGCCGGAACTAGGTACACCGTGTTTCCGTGACTGCACTAGGTTTGTATTATCTTGGCTTAGTACGAGGAGTGGAACGCGGTTCTCTGTAAATGCAACTGCTGTTTACCTCGTGGTCTAGGGCGTCTTGTCACGGTCCGTGCGGCTCCCCCAGTCGGAGGTTCGAGTCCTCCCTCGGGGATGCGTGTGTGTGTGTTTGTCCTTAGTTAGATTGAGTAGTGAGTAGGCTATGGAAACCCGCCAGGGTAGCCGAGAGCGACCCCCCGAGCCCCCACCGGTCCACTACATAAAAAAAAAGAGCGCTAACGCGCTGCTTCCAGGACTCAGGTAGGCGCGCTGGCCCTGGATCGAATCCGCCCGGTGGTTTGACCGGCCGGCCGGCCTACATGTGGTTTTTAGGCGATTTTCCACATCCCACTAGGTGAATATCGGGCTGGTCACCACGTTCCAAGCCGGCCGGAGTGGCCGAGCGGTTTTAGGAGCTACAGTCTGGAACTGCGCGACCGCTACGGTCGCGGGTTCGAATTGTGCCTCGGGCATGGATATGTGTGATGTCCTTAGGTTAGTTAGGTTTAAGTAGCCCTAAGTTCTAGGGGACTGATGACTACAGCAATTAAGTCCCATAGTGCTCAGAGCCATTTGAACCATTTTTTAACCACGTTCCGCCTCAGCTACACGACTCGCAGACATCTGAACACGCTCGCACTATTCCATTAAGGACACTTGACGCAGACAGTAGGGATGCACTAATTCTGTCCCGGGGGTACGTGATGGCGGCAGGAAGGGCATCCGGCCACCCCATTCCACTAACCTTGCCAAATCCGTTCCCAACAATGCCGACCCTGCGTCAGCGCGGTACATGGCACCAGTGAAAGAAAGACAGGCTAAGAGAACTATGACCACAGCAGTTTGGTCCGATAAGACCTTACCACAAATTTCCAATTTGCAGCTGCTGTTTCTTCGCTATTGAAGGCACCGCTCCAGGTACAGCTGGTGGAACAAGTTATTACCGATAGTGGGTGGTACGCGGCCAGCTTTGGATGAACCTCTAAGTGTGCTGATGCCTATGGGCATAGAATTGTGGGCTCAGTACAAAATTTTGTCTGTTTGTGAGAGAAATGAATACATTCATCTCGATTCGCCTGATGTAAGATGTACTTTAGATAACGTATTCAGTTGCTTAGCAAAGCTGACTGTTGGTTGGCCCTGTGTTGCGTATGTGAACAGAGGAGTGGAATAAGACTTGCAAATTCATGAAATGCAAAATCTGAAATAAATAAAATGAGTTCAAAGGAAACTAAATGTGTGCTCAATGAAATGATCTGACAGTCCCAACTACACAGAGTTTGCTGAAGAATACAAAGTGAGAACTGCCTGAAATAAAAGTGAATTACCTCTTGTGCAGCATGCTGCTTTAGTATCTGGCACAGTGACCTTCTCGAAGGAAAATACAAATCAGCAGATGCAACAGCTAAAGATAAATAATCTACTCTAAAATCTTTGTTGTCAGAAACACTCGGTTGCTTAGTGTGGCGTAAGGTGCAATGCATACATGATAAAAAATCAAAACTTTACTAGAATCATGGAAGTAGGTTGTACTTGAAAGAAAATCGTTTTTGAAAAATCGGACTCTAATTAACGACAAAAAGACTGCACAACATAAGAAGGCTCTAACAATGACCAAATTCTGTTATTACAAAGAAACTACAAACATACCTTTAAAATTCCTCCAAAACCTTCTCTGTCAATAACATGAACAAGAACGCATTAAATGAATTTTTACGTCCATAATAAAGTATTCCAGAAAGTTTCTCCCGGATTCACAATAACATATCTCAGTCTCTGTAAAACTCGACTGCTTCCTACTGTGCCTGGAGTAACAGTGTCCCAGCGCTAAAAAACTGACTAATATGTCAACAACTTATAAAACTAGAATAGCGTCAAGAATCTTCTTCACTACTCCTAATGCGCGTTCATTCATATTTGTCCCAGTACAATAAAAGTGAATTATTTGCAATAGCAGAAAACATATGAAGGGCTTATTTCAGTAGTGGTACAAGTCCATTTTTGTTCATTGTGAGATACAGAGTCCTAAAGTTAAATGAGCGCTGAAAAATCTGCAGATACCAGAAATATCCAAGCATATGGCTTGTTGCTAGAGATGAACCTTTCGTTCTGTTTGTTTGGATCATTAATTGCAGAAGCAATATAAGCAGAAAAGTAGAGGTAATAGACTTGTAACACTATTGAAATAAGCCCTTCATATGAGGACCTTACAAAAGTACTGGATTAAGGTGAAAGATGCAGTGAGAGTTTGATTATATGAGTTTGATTACTGGTAAGTAGTTACCTGTCCTAAATACATTTAAGTGACAAACATCATGCGATGGCGGTAGCATCGCGAACACAAGGTATAAAAGGGCACTGCATTGGCGGACCTGTGACTCATATGAAAAGGTTTCCAACGCGATTATCACAGCACGACGGGAATTAACAGACTTTGAACTCGGAATAGCAGTTGGTGCTAGGTGTTTGGGGCATTCCATTTGGATATTGTAAGGGAACTCGTACAACGAACGTATCTGTAAGGACAGTGTGGCGAAATTTTTCGCTAATGGGCTACGGCAGCAGACGACCAACGCGAGTGCCTTTGCTAACAGCATGACATGCCCTGCAGTGCCTCCCATGAATTCGTGACTATATCGGTTGGACGCTAGGCAACTGGAAAGCCGTGGGCCGGTCGCATGAGTCCTGATTTCATTTGGTAAGAATTAATGGTAGGGTTCGAGAACGACGCAAATCGCACGAAGCCATGGACCTAGGCTTTCAAAAAGCCATTGTACAAGCTGGTCTTGGCTCTCTGGGCTTATATGGGATAGACTGGGTCATGTATGATTGGCTACTTGGAGACCATGGATTGGACTTCATGTTCCCAGACAAAAATGGAATTTGTATGGACGATAGTGCTCCATTTCCCGTTGCCACAACTGATCGTAATTTGTTTGAAGAAAATTTTGAAAATCCGAGCGAATGGTTTGGTCACCCAGGTCGCCCAACGTGAATCCCAGCGAAGGTTTACGGGACATAATCGAGAGGTCAGTTCGTACACAAAATACTGCACTGGGAACACTTCTGCAATTATGGATGGTCTCCCTGCGGGTCTGGGAGTCAGAATAGGCCCGAAGTATCCCAGCTTGTTATAAGAGGCGACTAAAAGGAGTCTCACACTTTTCAGCCCTATACGTTCAAGTTCCATTTTATGGTTTGACCTGCCACTTTCCAAATTCCACAGAAGTGCGAGCCTTATGGTGCAGGAAGCCTTATGTGATGAGTGAGTTGTCCATAGTGCCTTAAGATTCGATCTCCTGAACCTCTTGTCATGGCTTTGCATCTCCACCTGCAATTCAACTATTTGGGTGAGGGCACTTTCCAGCGTATGTCATCTTCTTTCGTTGTCTCCTGTCCTCTTTTGTCCCCATGACAATATTGGATTTGTCTGCACCCAATATCCAGCACGGTAGCCAGTCTGTTGTGGTGGGGTCGTCATGTACATATTTGATCGTAGCCCCTTGACAGCACAGCTGTAAACTCCCCACATATTTGAAGGAGAAGATGCCTGTCTTCCTGGGGCATCAGGACTCCTGGCAACAGCAATCAAGCCAGGCAGCCTATGCTGTGGCTGGGTGGCGCCCTTGGGGAGAGCCCCTGATTTGAGTGGGTGGCATCAGGGCAGTAGACCCACAATGAAGCAGACTGAGTCATCTCTTGCTGGTGACTGTACGGTGCCAGCATAGAAAGGCAAGATCAAGTACAATGCTGACCCTAAATGGTTTCCCTCCCTCACTACACCATGGGAGGAACGTAAGGCTACAGAAAGAAGAGCGCCATACTCACCTCAGTATTTAGTCTGTAGCAGATTGGACGGGGACTCCTTTCTACCGATGAAGCCTCAGTTTTTTGTTGAACATCTTGACGATGAGGCTGGGAAAGTGGCAGCGCTGTCCAAGATGAGAAATGGTTCAGTCTTGATTCAGACAGCATCCCCTGCCTAATCCTGGGCGTTATTCGCTTGTGACCAGCTGGATGATATTCCTGTTTCTGTCACTCTCCATAATAGCCTCAACATGGTCCAGGGGATTATTTTCCATTGCGACCTCCTCTTGCAGTCTGACGACGAGCTCCACGCCAATCTAGAATGGCGAGGTGTTCATTTCATCTGGCGCATTTACAGGGGACCCAATGACAACAGGGTTGTTACCAGTGGCTTCATCTTGGCCTTTGAGGGTGATTCATTGCCTGAAAAGGTCAAGGTGATGGTTTACCGCTGTGACGTTAAACCATACGTCCCTCCCCCTATGATGTGCCTTAAGTGCTGGAAATTCGGCCACATTTCTTCCCACTGCAGTTCCAGCACCACATATCGAGACTGCGGATATCTACTGCATCCAGATACTCCATGTCTGCCTCCTCCCACTTTTATCATCTGTGGAGAGTAACACTGCCCCTGCTTGCTAGACTGCACAGTAATCCTCAAGGAGTGGAAAATCATGGAGTACAAGACCCTGAACTGGTTGACTTACCAAGAGGCTAAACATAAATTTGAACGATTACACACCATTCAGTTGGTGTCTACATATTCTGAAGCTACATTACCATCGCCATCATAAGTACCAGTAGTGCCACACTCCGTGCCATGAATTCATGCACCCCCTTGGTGGTAGGGGAAAATCTCCTTCCATTCCTCCCAAAGTACTTTCCTTGGGAACAAGCCCCCCCCCCCCAAGTGCAGGGGACATCGGTCCCCTTCCCCCCAACTAGAGAAGAAACAGTATCATCTGGCTCCTCTAATGTGGAAGGGGTCCCTTGAGACCGTCTCTCCCAAGGTCTCGACTAATGTTACAGCAGACACTCACCAGTGGCTAAAAGAGCCAAAAGATGCTGGACAATTAGCTTCCCGGTGTTCCTCTGTCTCTCAAGCTACTACAAAGAAGTGCCCCATCAAGCCCCTAAAGAGAAGCAAGAGGACTAGCAAAGATGTCCGCTAAGAAAAAGGACCCTCCAGTGGCCCCAACACTACCACTCCCTACCAACCCTGCACCTGCAGGTGAGGTGGAGATCTCAGCGTCCCTTGACCTGGATCTCACTGACGCCTCATCCACAATAGGAATGGATACAAATACTTAATCAGTGGCAGCAGGTGACCCTGAGGCGTAACCTGTCTCCTTGCTTCATGCCTTCCCAGCCTCACAATAATGTCATCCTCCAGTGGAATTGCTGCAGTTGTTTCCACTACCTCACTGAGCTGCAGCAACTGTTAAGCCTTACACCCGCTTTCTGCATTGCCCTCCAGGAAACTTGGTTCCCGGCCATGTGGACACCTGCCCTCAGCAGCTATAGGGGATATTACATGAACCATAGCGACTATAATAGAGTGTCAAATGGAGTTTGTGTCTATGTCCTGAACTCAGTACGCAGTGAAACTGTACCCCTTCAAACTGTCTGTCAGGATATGGATGATGCAGGAAATAACTGTCTGCAATGTGTATCTTCCTCCAGATGGTGCGTACCCCTGAACACATTGGCTGCACTGATATACCAACTCCCTAAACCTTTCCTACTTTTGGGAGATTTTAACACCCATAATCCCTTGTGGGGTGGCACTGTGCTTACTGGCCAAGGTAGAGATGACCTCTGCTTCTTAAATACGGGGTCCCCCACACATTTCAGTGTGGCTCATAGCACTTACTTGGCCATTGATTTATCCCTCTGCAGCCCAGGGTTCTCCCATCTGCCCATTGGAGAGCCCATGATGACTTGTGTGGTAGTGACCACTTTCCCATCTTCCTGTCACTCCCCCAGTGCCATTTCCCTGGACGTCTACAAAGATGGGCTTTAAGCAAGGAGACTGGGAAGCTTTCACCTCTGCTGTCAACATTGAATCTCCCCCACATGGCCACTAGAACGAACGTTACTGCTGCAGAAACACGATCGATTGTTCATTAGGGTGCCCCCTTGGTGGTTGCCAGAAATCGCGTAGACCATTAAAGAGCATCGGTGAGCTCTACAGCGACATAAGTGGCACCCTTCTCTAGAGCACCTAATAGCTCCATGCCCACGTTCGCCATTTAGAGGCAGTACCATCATCAAGTGTTTTCACCACAAGGTCTGTACTAGTAACCAGTACCGCCACCAGAGGGCGCATTTATCCCTCCCATGGCATAATCCAAGATGGCGGTTCGGGGTGGGGGAGAAATGGCGGAAACCAATAGGAACACTTAATCTAGTCATGTGTTAGACTTCTGCCAGTAGGATGGCGGTATCTGGTAACGTCATTGGAGGGGATATCAGGCAGGCTCAGCAGCGCTGGGGCCTCAGTCTTGCTAGTCAGTCAGCAGCAGCAGCAGCAGAAGAAGAAGAAGAAGAAGAAGAACCATGCATGAAGTGTTAACAGCCGTTGCAATGCAGCACAGTCCTGTAGAACAGGAAGAAGCAGAAAAATAAGAATCCCATATCACATCTTTGTCATTATTATTTTTGTTATGATTATTGTTTTCGCATCTTCGTCCCTGTGTAATGCTTCCTCATTTTTGTTCAGTTGTAGCCCTCGACGCATCCAAGTCTGCAGGGTCGAGCACCAACGTGCCTATCTCTGCCGCCTCCGGACCTGTAGCAACCTCGGCTGTCATCTTGTCGAGACGTGCAGCAAACTCTAGACCTGCTGCAGCAACAACCTCCAGCACGTCTGAACCTGTAGCGAACACGAGGGATCCTGTAGTGCACATAGTCCACTTTCTGGAGCAGGACAGGGAGCTGTTGTTGTCTGTCCCGCTCATCGATTTGTGTGATGAAGACACGCGATCTGCCCCAACATATCGAACGCTGCTGGTGGTCCTAAACAACAGCAAGATGGAGGACAGTACTGGTCACCAACGTATGACCCATCCCAGCAGAACATCCCTGTGCTAGTGCAGCCACAGAGTGCAGATGCCGTGGATAAGAAGGCATGGAGTGTACGCATGCTTTTCAGTTCCACATACAGTTTAACTCCTAGTGGAACGAAAAGTGTAAACGTTGGTATAGAAGCACATTATGTCTGGGGCTTTCATGCGAGAATGGAAATTGAAAATGCATCGAAGGGTATTAAAGTGCCAGTTTCCGAGTTCTACTGGGACGAAATATGTCGTGAAGAGCGCTACATCAATCAGCAGATGACTACAGAGTATTAACCAACTCGTTCTCCCCCAGACATTCGCCTTATTGGAGTGACACTGTCTATTACAACAGTGTATGATGACTGTGCACTATGTGTGAAATCGGGTAACAACTATGTTTATCTAAGGCACGCCTTAGTTGTAAAGTTATACAATCTGGATACTGCATTATGTCTTGCATTGGAGAGTCTGTTCTGTTGGTTGCCGAGCATAGACTCTGCATACAATGATGTTGTAAACTTCCTATGTGTGCATAGTGTACATGTTGATGATTTGAAGCAGCACTTTTGTCTGCAAATGAACGCTGAACCGGAAGAGAAACAGATTAAATGTGCATGTGAAAAACCTGAGTACTGTGATCATCCATTGGCTTGAGAGGGGTACAGGCAGAATTTATTGCATGTCAATAAGCTCTGTTTGGGAAGTACTGTAGAGATGCAAAGAAGAAGATACAGAAAGAGCCTGATGATTTTCTTGAAATACTACATCCTATGTGTGATATTTAAACAAATAAAGTATATATATATATATATATATATATATATATATATATATATATATATATATATTATTTCATACCTCTCTCATTATAGTTTAAGTATTACACTAATTAATATTTTTAATGCTAAACCAGTTATTGACATAACAAATGATTAAGTTACTCTTCATGGGTAATATATATATATATATATATATATATATATATATATATATATATATAGCTCATTTCCTGTGTAGCCAATTTAGCTCAGTTAGTTAAGGGTATACAGAATGAGTTTTTCGATGAAAAAATCGATTTTTGGGTAAATGCATTTTCGAAAAATTTAGACTCTCCCGTTTAATACCATGTATAAAATATTTGGATGACGTGAATAGAACTATTTTAAATAATTTTTTAAAATAATTTCGACACACGATGTTCCGTACCTTGTATATCAGACACGAAATATACCTGATATAGATAGCCTTGCCAGAGATATAATTGAGCACAAGAGAGTTAGCTTTTCTGTTGCCTACACTGCTAGACAGTTGGCAATAGATTCTGCACCATTTGTATTGTTTCCTTTGTGAGTACATCCATGTCATTGTTGTGAAAGTCGTATGTGGAGAAGTCATTGAGTTTTCTTTCCTTCAACATGCCAAGACCTAGTCTGATGGTATTTAGAAAGCGTGTACATTGGCGGAAGAAAGTAAAGTGTACTAAAAATTCGTCTGATTCATCTTCATCAGTATCTGATGTCCCAGTAGCGACTAACCTCAACACTGGTAGTGATAGATTGAGTGATGCTGCTGCCACTACACCGGAAAGTGCTTCAAGAAGAAAACTAGCTGGAATTGAAGAAGAATACAAGAAACTAAATGCTGGGACTACAAAATATGAGGTAATTAACGTCTCTTTATTACCAGACGTTTTGGAGAACAATGTGTGCTGCAAACAATGTGGAAAATGTGGTGTTTCAGTGAAAACAAACTTACATGTAGGACTTGCTTGTGAATTAGAGTTGATGTGCAGTTATTGCAAACACAGTGTTACTTTCTTCAATTCCTCACATGTTACTGCAGATACAGGTAAACTATACAATATAAACATTAGACTAGTTTATGGGTTACGGTGTATAGGAAAGGGCAGGGCTGCAGGTGCCATGTTGTGTGGTGTGATGAACCTCCCTCCTCCACCTTCAAAATTTAACAAACACATAATTGCAATAGGCTCTGCTGTAGAAGATGTGGCACAGGAAAACATGAAAGATGCTGTTGAGGAAGCAGTTGTTGAAAATAATAATAGCAGAGACTTGTCCATAGCTTTTGATCGAAGCTGGCAGAAGAGAGGCCACACATCTCTAAATGGTGTAGTAACAGCTACAAGTGTGGACACTGGTAAGGTAGTTGATGTGGCAATACTTTCCAAGCATTGCAGATGCAAGGAGAAAATGAAAAATAAACATGAAGAGGAATGCATGGCAAATTACTATGGGTCAAGTGGTGGTATGGAAGTTGCTGGTGCAAGAAGTATTTATCAACGCTCAGTAAAATGGTACAACGTTAGATACATAAATTATCTTGGAGATGGTGAGTCAAAGGCTTTCAAAGAAATTGAGGAACTGAGACCCTATGGTAACGATGTGAAAATTTCCAAACCGGAGTGTGTTGGCCATGTTCAGAAAAGGATGGGATCAAGACTTCGACAGCTCAAGGCTAGTATGAAAGGCTAGAAATTGAGCGATGGAAAAACTTTAGATGGGAAAAATAGACTGACAGATGCTACAATAGATCATATTCAGAAGTGCTATGGTCTAGCAATAAGATGCAGAATTAATAAGAAGAGCAGTCTGGGCTCTGTTTTTTCATACAGCTTCAAACAATGAGAATCCTCAACATGGGCTATGTCCAAAAGGAGACCTCGCAGATATTAGTCTACTAAAGAAATGTCTCCATGGCCGGACTCAAAATCCAAATGAGTGTGTGAACCATGTGATATGGAATAGACTACCTAAAACTGTGTTTGTGGGTATAAACACACTTCACTTTGGCGTTTATGATGCTGTTTCATCATTCAATCAGGGCAATATAACAAAGTGCAAAGTTCTGCAGAAGTTGGTTCTCTGTGTAGGACTACAAACTGCCGCAGCTATGCTTTGTTTGGACAAGGAACGGCTCAGGTCTTCAGATAATGCCATAAAAGTATATTCAAAGATGGCTAGACAGCATAGCAGAGCCATCAAGAGGAAGCTGTTGGACGATTCTGACGATAGGCAAGCTATGGAGCAGGCTTGCACTGAAGTAAAAACTTTGAAGCAAATTTCCCTTAACTTTACTTTTTTTGTGTATAAGGTACATTTTCTCACGGCCTCTTTATAGTAGAAAGATGAAATTTTCTGTAGTTGTTCCTTAAGACCTTCTAATATATCTGAATTAAAAGATATGTGGAATTATTTTGTATTAATGGATGTAAATTTTAAAATACTTGTTAAAATGTATAACTTTCTTCAACATTTACAAAAAATAAAATATCTGAAAAACTACACATTATTTTTTCAAAATTAGTAATTCAGCATAAAAGCAGAACATATCTCTGCGTTCTGTGAAAAAATCAAGAGTATCGTCCAAATAACAAATGAGAAAATGTTCCTAACATTTAGCTCAATTTAACGTTGTAAGCATAGGGCGTTCCGTATACCCTTAAGTGATGGAGCTATAGTGACTACATATATTATTGCCCTCCCTTCGAGTGTATCTTTCCGGATATGCCAATTACTTGTCTGTACCTGGCGTAGTTAGTATCATGGCAAGGTGGGTGAAACATCCTCATCACAAGGACTTTGTTATCGGTGACTGGTCCTGTGAAGATGCAAGAGAAGGCCTGAGGAAGAAGAACAGAATTCTCCATCCTGATAATATAAGAGCAATTATTGTAGCTCCATCCAATTGTGGGAAGACTAATGTCCTCACGATGCTGCTAACACATGCAGATGGAGCCTGATTTGAACATGTTTGTTTATTCTCAAAAACACTGTTTCAACCAAAGTATCAGCTATTATAGGAGATATTGCATGGTGTAGATGGTGTTACACACACAGCATTCACCTGGAAAAGCAAAGAAAAACACTATCTTCATATTTGATGATGTAGCTGAGGAAAACCAAGACGAAATTCGAAAATATTTCTGTTTAGGTCGTCATATGGGTGCTGATGTATTTTACCTAAGCCAAACATATTCCAGAATCCCGAAACAGTTGGTTAGGGATAATGCAAACCTCCATAGCCTTCAAACAAGACAATCTGTATTTGAAACATATTTACCAGGCAGATGTCGGAACTGACATATCGTTCAATGATATTTAGAAGATATGTGCTGATTGCTGGAATCATACACAGTACTGGTTTCTCATTACTGATAAAATAAGAAAACTGAGTGATGGTGGCTACAGGCGAAACTTTCAAGAGTTTCTGCATATATAGCACGGTAAGAGAGGTTAGCACATCTGTATATGGTGCACCATTGAAACATTCGCGCGCATGTCTAGTTCTCAACCTGAGAAAATGGGTGTACACAGACAGAACATTCGCCTGTACATGGATGTGAAAATTCAGGCTATTGTGCATAAAGTTCGAGGTATGCACAGGGAACTAGAGACATATTATCAGACTCTTCTGAGAAAGGTGAATGCGTTAAATGAGTTAGTTAATGAAGTCGGTAAGAAAGTGAACGACTTCACTGGAAAGGTTGAGGCTATTGAGGGGAAAATAGATCTGGAGTTCCTTGCTGTTCAAACGGCGGAGCAGGTACATAGTAAGAGGAAGAAGGAGAATGTATATATAGCCTCATGCTGCGGAGATGTCTGATCAGTATACAGCAAGATGTCAACAAGGTTATGGCATATGGATTGACAGCAAACACTAAGAGGACAGCTTTGAGCAAAAACAAAAACACATGATAACGATGGTGTTGCCATTGACGAATTCATTATCCATCACGCCCATGGTCAGATAAGTAGAACATTTGGCGTTAGCAGGGGAAGATTGTATGTGTTGGGTATGCATCCTATAACTGTAATTGATGACACAATACAAATTGGTGATAGGCGGTTTGAGAGAACATCTGTCTTAATGAATCTTATTTTCCTAAGACCTACCAGAAAACCTATAAATTATTCAGTTAATGGTAGGGAAATGTACCATGAAATGCTGCAAATGACTGATTTACATAAGATCACGAAAAGACTGAGCAACAAGAGATATAATGCCACTATAAAACCAATACTTGATGGCGAAAACAACAACAACAACAACAACAACAAAAACAACAGCAGCAGCAGCGGTGATGGTACTGACATTGAGCACAAAGCAGTGAACAATCGGATACAGCAGTATATATACTATGACGACCCCAACGAGCTAATAGATCGACTACAGCTGCTCATGGCATCAGCTGCTGCAGGTAACACAGCTCATTCGAATGAGGCTGTTTCAATAATCTCTGAGCTTAGAGAGAGAGGGATAAGTATGGAGACAGTAGTTCGACAACTGTACAAACCAGCATGCAAAGCATACCCTCATAGGCATGTTATTATTAAAGGTTTGGATGATGTATGGCAAGCTGATCTTGTAGATATGAGGGAATATTCACATGAGAGTAATTGATTCAAATATATTGTAACGGTTATTGATACATACTCCAAATTTGCCTGGACATTGCCTGTCTAAACAAAAATGGGTAGAAATTTCGTGGATGTTTTTGAGCATTTGCTACAGACAGGGACGAATTGATGCCCAGACAACCTCCAAACAGATCATGGTGGAGTGTTTTGCAATAGGCATTTCAAAACCGTGATGTAGCGGTATGGAATACATCACTACTCAACATTCACTCACCTGAAGTGGACTGAGGACGATGGAGGTTGGTTGTGGGTTTATATATAGACTGAGGTGACCAGTCAGACAGAGACGTCAATGAACGAACGGACAGATCATAACTTTGCGAAAATAAAGAAAGCAAAATTTTCAGTCGAGGTCAGATTTGAACCTTTTTTTTTATTTTTTTTTTTTACAAAAGAAAAAGGACATTACTATTTTAGCGAATTATTAAACCTATTTTTTCGATTGAGCAAAGAGCAATACACTAGGAAGCATTATGTAGTGCAATTTTAGAGCTAGTTTACTATCGGTTGTGCGTGAGAGTGAGGAAGACTGAAAGGAGGAAACTATTCGTGGTGGAAAGACAGACATATATAAGTATGTAAATCACTAGTTTGTTGTACTGATAGGCCTGTAATAGTTTTGTGGTACTCACAGTTTCGCACACCTCTCGATTGCACACGATGGAAGGTAGAAAAAAAAAATCCTGCATATGTCCAAGCAAATCTGAACATGTCCTGGAATTTTGGAGGGCGAAGTTGATTATGTGTGAGTGCCTGAACTTTGATAATTGTCTGAAAATAAAAAATTAAAACTTTTCACTCGAGGGACGACTTGAACCAAGGACCTCTGGTTCCGCAGCTGTCCACGCTAACCACGGGACCACGGCGCTCCTCGCCTCACAGTGCCCTTAATATTGCCTATCTTACGCATGGACGACCCAGCTTGTATATTTTGCTTATTTTTTCATAGTTCCACACAACTTCTTCCTGTTTTCTCGATTGATCTGTGTTCAGTTTTTCAAGGCCTATCCACTGTGCCAACTTATAACTAAATCTGAGGGGTGTGTGATGGGGATGCTCCCTTGTAAGCCCTTTCTTGTCGCTCTAAGCACAATCTCGATCAACTTGGTGTAGCAAACAAACCAATTCTTAACGACTTACACTGCAATTCTTAATCACTTACACCCTGCTGGATGAGTGACAGATCCACTCTTAACTTGGACATGACGGAGTACAATTAGTTTACCACTCTACCTACAATTTTAAAACACCTCATTAACGGCATTTTGTAGGAGTATCGCGAGCACATGGTGAGTTTTACAGACGGAT
This sequence comes from Schistocerca serialis cubense, assembly GCF_023864345.2. Classification (NCBI taxonomy): domain Eukaryota; kingdom Metazoa; phylum Arthropoda; class Insecta; order Orthoptera; family Acrididae; genus Schistocerca; species Schistocerca serialis. The sequence continues at coordinate 251,348,761 of NC_064638.1, read as the reverse complement.
TAAAGCAACCGCACAATGTCCGGTGTTCTGTTATCTTCCCAAATTTTATCACTAAAATCCGCCAACAAAGAAGCTTCTCGGTGTAATATGAAGAGCTCTGGGTGGTCAAGAAGGCACGGAAAAACACGAGACAAGAATTTTGCTGCAAGGAAGTTTCTTGTGTTCCAAAAATAAAAAAAAATAAAAAAAAACAAATGGCTCTGAGCGCTATGGGACTTAACATTTGAGGTCTTCAGTCCCCTAGAACTTAGAACAACTTAAACCTAACTAACCTAAGGACATCACACGCATCCATGCCCGAGGCAGGATTCGAACCTGCGACCGTAGTGATCTCGTGGTTCCAGACTGAAGCGCCTAGAACCGCTCGGCCACACCGGCCGGCTTTCTTGTATTCACGGGCATTCTTAGTGCTCTGCAGGCTATTCAGCAAATGTTCCTAGCAGATAGCTTAGTCGAGATGATGCAGAAAAGCATCTACTCCTGCACAGGCAGGAGAAAGAGGTGGCCTTCTGTTGGGTCCTGGACGCATAAGAATCGAGGGGAATGAGGAAGCTGACAGAGCAGCGAAAGGAGCCTGCCAAGAAAATACCGCAGTTCACCTTAACGTCCCCCTACAGACTATCGTATCGTTGGCGACAGTGAGTGTTGGTTGTGTGGGAAAGGAAAAGGCTGGGACTGGTAAACAAGAAGCTACGGTCGGTCTAACCTTCACTTCCGTTCGAACTCAAATTAGAGACGAAATGGTACCAACCTGCCCTCGTATCGGACGCTGCCCAATGACGCATACTTATCTCTTTCGACATGATACTCCACCGAAATGCAGCGACACATCATGGTTCACCATGTTTTAACTTCGTGTGTTTCATATGCTAGCAGAAGGGAAGCTTTCGCTCTTCCAAGGGAGATACCGTGGATTTTAGGCGATGGCGAAACAATAGCAAGAAAATTGTTGACTTTTACGTGACGTCAGAATTCCTGCCCATTTTAATTGTACGAATGTTTTAATGTGTTTTTGGGTAGCTGGCTCATCGTATAAGTTCAACGATGGGACAGGAAGATATTGCTTTACCTCGGACTACTGGCCATTCGAAAATCTGTCTTATGTTAGAGTATATTGAGCAAGGGTTGAACGACGAACCGGAGCTGGCTCCGGAAACTGTGTGAATCGATTAATTCCTTTAACAAAAGTGTTAATTGGGTTGAAATTAATCCTCAGTCAATGGCACCATTTGTATGCGGACCGTTCGGATTTTACGTGAAAATAAGTGGATAAATCATGTTTTTCGGATAGGATTTTGTAGCGCACTATTATAATTTAAACTTGTGCGTATCGATTGAAACTTTATACTATGGTAGATAAATGGATAAAGTCAAAACAAAATTTTTTTACCCAACAATCTTTATCCGTTCCCGAGATACAATGGTTAACGTCGACGTAGGACGTATAAATCAGCCTTACGCGAATTGAATGCTCAGAAACGGTTTAAAGTGATTCAAATAAATAAATAAATTCATTCTTACGATGAAATGTAAGACCTTCTTTAAAACATTTAGCTTGATTCGGATTTTACATGCAAAAAACGACACTTATGTGTTTCAAACCTGTTTGAATTGGTTCAAATTTTGTACAAAGGTAGCCAAAAACATATAATTAATGGTAGTACTGTTGTTTTGTGAAAACTTTATACGTTGCCCCGATATAAGCAAAATGGCTCAAATGAAAGACAACAAAATACCTATACCCGGTCAGTCGGTGCTCGAGCCAACAAAAACCTACATCAGTCGCCAAGCTATGTTCATGTAATGTCAGAATACTGGCTGGGTAAACGTTGGGAACCAGAATGAAAGGCTCCCGTCATACCACAAAAAAGGCGTTGGTCCACCGCTGGTGCCGGCCGTGGTGGCCGAGCGGTTCTAGGCGCTTCAGTCCGGAACCGCGCGACCACTACGGTCGCAGGTTCGAATCCTGCCTCGGACATGGATGTGTGTGATGTCCTTAGGTTTAAGTAGTTCTAAGTCTAGGGGACTGATGACCACAGATGTTAAGTCCCATAGTGCTCAGAGCCATTTGAACCATTTCAACCACCGCTGGCTCTTATACAAGCAGTTATTCGACACAGCATTGACTGATAGTTGTTCGATGTCCTCCTGAGGCATATTGTGACAAATTCTGTCCAATTAGCTACATAAAGCGTCAAAATCCCGAGATAGTTGGAGGGCACTGCCCATAATAATCCAAACGTCCTCAACTGGTGAGATATCCGCCCACCTTGCTGGCCAAGGTGGCGTTTCATAAGAACGAAGAAATCTCGCCGTGTGCCGGCGGACATTAGCTTTCTGAAATGTAAACCCAGGATAGCTTGCCATGAAGGGGAACAAAACGGGCCGGCCGGAGTGGCCAAGCGGCTCTATTCGCTACAGTCTGGAACCACGCGACGCTACGGTCGCAGGTTCGAATCCTGCCTCGGGCATGGATGTGTGTGATGTCCTTAGGTTAGTTAGGTTTAAATAAGTTCTAAGTTCTATGGGACTGATGACCCCTTAGTGCTCAGAGCCATTTGAACCATTTTTGAACAAAACGGGACGTAGAATATCGTCGACGTAACTGTGTCCTTTTTAAGGGTACCACGGATGACAACCAAAGGGGTTCTGATATGAAGGGAAATGACACCCCAGACCACAAATCCTGGTTGTCGGGCCGTATGGCGGGTGAGATTCAAACTGGTATCCCATCGCCGCCTGGGGCGTCGCCAGACACGTCGTCTCTGGTCATCGGAGCTCAGTTCGAAGCAGGACTCATCACTGAAGACAATTATTCTCCAGTGAATGAGATTCCAGATCGAAGACTAGCCTGGAGAAGTCCAAGACAGTGGTTGGATAACAACCTTACTGTCGCCCGCCATAGGGCCCGACAACCAGGAATGATGATCTGGGGCGCCATTTCATAACACAGCAGGGAACGCTTTGCTTGCCATCCGCAGCACTCTCTCGGCACAGTGATACGTCGACGATATTCTACGCCTTGTTTTGCTGCCCTTCCTGGCAACCAATCCTGGCCTTGCATTTCATCAAGATAATGCCCGCCCGCACACAGCGAGTCTTTCTACTGCTTGTCTTTGTGCTTGCCGAACACCACGTTGGCTAGCAAGGTCGTCGGTCTCCCAGTTTAGAACTCTTGGAGCATTATGGACAGGGTCCTCCAACCATCTCGGAGTTTTTAAGATCTAGCGCACAAACTGGACAGAATTTGTCTCGATATCCCCCAGGAGGACATACAACAACCCTGTCAATCAATGCGAAGCCGAGTAACTGCTTGCATATGGGTCAGAGATGGAGCAATGCGTTATCGACACGCTCAATTCGTGAAGCTCTTTCTCACGAATAAATCATGCAATTCTTCTGTAACAGTAATCAGATGTTTGTCTGTACATGTACATCACATCTGCCGATTTGCGTCCTATTCGGGTAATTTTGTTTTTTCCTTCTTTTTTTATGTTTTAGAGTTTACGCATATGGCTGAAGAGCATACGTGTAATAGCTAAAAATGTTTCTCCGTGAAGAGTAAAATTTTTGGTGATGGATTTGTTCGTGGGAGGATGACATCATGCATCATCTTCCTTTACTTGACGCGATGCATTATATTACAAGATATCAGTGCTGATACTAAAACGTAAAAAGAGTGAATATGTCAAGATGTTTTGATTGAAATGTCTTTGAAGCTGCCAGATAAGTTGAAGAGCTAGTTCCCTCTTTTACATCTTTAGCTCAAAAAAATGGCTCTAAGCAATATGGGACTTAACATCTGAGGTCATCAGTCCCCTAGACTTAGAACTACTTAAACATAAGTAACCAAGGACATCACACACATTCATGGCCGAGGCAGGATTCGATACTGCGACCGCAGCAGCAGCAGCCCGGTTTCGGACTGAAGCGCCTAGAACTGCTCGGCTCCAGCAGTCGGCCATCTTTAGCTCCGTCCAGACATATTTGCCTTTTTGTGTTGTCATATGAGCATTTATTACTCTCGTTAATGCTATCAATGCATGCCGACAATATGAATAGATATGCCGAAGATTGTATGTGAAACTTCTTATGGCTGTGACTATAGTTTTTGACTTTCGTTTTAACAAAGGTTACTACACATTCGCCACCACTACGAACTTGTGAAAAGGCGCTCATGACCACGCTGTTAAGCGTACACCAATCCATCTATCCATCCTTCATTAATTCAAGTCAGTAAATTTTATTTCTTGAAAGTGATGATTTTGTACGACTTGGCAGTGGCCAGTTGGAGCCGATGTATGAACTGTTGACGGTGCACGTTTCCCAGTGCAACTGTCGGATCTCTGAACGTTTCTGAAAGTACTTGGACTGCTACAGGGCGCTAATATTGGCTTTAGTGTAGTGAGAAGTATAACCCTGTCTCGTGTGTAAAAGCGAGGCTGGAGACCCTTACTTAATACTACTGCAGCGGCCGCTGTTTCGCTTCCGTAGACTTAATGGTCTGCACAATTATTTTTGTTTTCCTTTAATAGAATTTTTATGTTGTTCACAAACTGCAGCACCTTCTAAACTTTTTACGCTATTAAGACCATAGAAGCATGGTCTTTTCCGGAAGTGGCCAAAAGAACGAATCTGGTGGCGGGAGTCCAAGGTTTCTGTTAATCATGCCTTTTGGAATTTTGCGGTGATACTTCCTTAGAAACTTTCATTCATCTCATAACACTTACTTCTTCATGTCAGACCGAGGAGTGAAATACCGGAATACCAGTTTTCATAGATTTAGCTTCAAAAATATTTTAATATAACGAAATATGCTCTTAAAACTTTTCATCCCCCATTTTCCCTCTTGGAAGTAGATTTTCCAAAAACCGTGAAACACGTATTTCTTATATCTAACAGAAACCAAATACAAATTTTCATAGATTTAGCTTTGAAAATATTATAATAATGAAATAATTTCATAAAATTTTTCATCCCCTATTTCACTCCCGTATGGGGTTGAAGTTTCAAAAACACTAAAACACGTTTCTCTTATTTCTAAGCGAGAAGTCTCGTACTAATTATCATACGTGTGGTTTTATGAGTGCTTTATTAGTTCTTAAGTAACGGTTTATTTTCAATAAGCTTTCATCCAAAATTTTACCCCGTCAGTGGTCGAATTTTCAAAAATACTAAAACAACATTTTTTTTACCTCTGAGTGAGAAACAAAACACCAGTTTTCGTGGTTCTAGCTTGAAAATTGTCTTAATGGGGACATATTTACAGAAAGTCTTGGAGCCCCTATTTGAGCCCCTTAGGAGTGGAATTTCGAACACTCTCTTCTTGAACGAGTCCTACAACACCCACTTTATTTTATGTATCTGTCTTTAGCAGTTCGGGCTGTTCTATGATAAGTCACTGAATCAGTCTTGCCCTATTTCATCCCCTTAGGAGTTTTATATCGTAAAACAGTGGAATATATTTTTTTCCATTTCTAACCGAGAAGCTCCAATTTTCAACGATTTAGCTTTAAAAGTGCTTTGACAATGAATTATTTTCGTACAAAATTTCACTCCCTATTTCACCTCCTTAGGCGTTGAATTTGCAGAAAAAGTGAAATGCTATCTCTTATTTAACAGAGAAGCCAAATACAAATTTTCACAGATTTAGCTTCGAAAACACTATCATAATGAAAAAATTTCATAAAATTTTTCATCCCCTATTTCACTTCCCTATGCGGTTGAATTTCAAAGAAGTAGCTTTAAAAATGCGTTAGTAATATTTTAATAACGATTTATATTAAAAAAAAACCTTTCACTCACCACTTCATTCCGTTAATGGTTGAATTTCTAAAACTGCTGGAACATGAATTTTTTGCTTCTGACTGAGAAGTCAAACATCAGTTTTGGTAGTTATGGCTTCAAAATTGTCTTGATAACGACATATTTTCAAAATTTGAAATTATAATGACATGCAGGTCATTAGCTCCTTTCAATCGTTGATACATATCAACGGGGACAATTGAAAATGTGTGCCCCGACCGGGACTCGAACCCTGGATCTCCTGCTTACATGGCAGACGCTCTACTTTTTTATCTAATTTTGGTTCTATATTGTTCGTCGAATTTGTTCTGGGCGGACGTCCGATGACACCCACTTAGATTATTCGTTGATCTATTCACTCAGTTTTTGTTACAGAGGGTAGGTAACCCTCTGACTGAACACGCTGAGCTACCATGCCGGCGTACGGCGGAGACACCGACGACACAGAGGATAGTGCGACTGCAGCGACACTTCCAACTTACTACCCACACACTACATTTGTAGTGCCACTGCCCACTATACTGTCCGCACAGCTGTCCTTTTACTGTATGATAGGAGACTTTACTACGGAATGTCGTGTCTATAAGTTGTGAAAAATCGACGAAATGGATTGGCCTTTTATAAATTTTTCTGTTCAAATGTTCTGAAGATGGCGGTTTAGTTTTGCTGAAACTGGTCATCTTTGTGAATATTTGTGCGATCTTGACGAACAAAGTTTCGTAATAAGAAGAACAGCCGTGTCTAAAAAATAGTGTAACAGCAAAGTGTGATCCAATGTGTGTTAAAGACAGCAAAACTTTTAATGCTATTTCTGGTGAAGGTTCCAAAGGACTAGACCAAGAATGAATAGATATAGGTCCACATGATGGAGAAGTCAGTGTCTAAGATGTCACGCCTCGTTTCTCTACTATAAGTAGACAGTCTTTTTGTGATATGACCATGCTTGATATAAATGAAAAGAAGGAAATTGTTATGTCTAACATCTAACCGTTAACGTAATCGTCTTTGCCTAGTTACTGCACACAGTCTTACAGACAAAAGGAAGCAGTGGAGCAGACATGAAAAGGATCTACCATGCCCGGCTGCAGTTGAAAGATGTGTTTTACGTAATCCAGCAAGAAGCACACCTAGTGAACGATGCTTTAGTGAAACTGGCATCTTGTTAACAAATTGTCGCAGCCAATTACACTACTGGCCATTAAAATTGCTACACCACGAAGATGACGTGCTACATACGCTAAATTTAACCGACACGAAGAAGATGCTGTGATACGCAAATGATTAGCTGTTCAGAGCATTCACACAAGGTTGTCGCAGGTGGCGACACCTACAACGTGCTGACATGAGGAAAGTTTCCAACCGATATGACATACACAAACAGCAGTTGATCGGCGTTGCCTGATGAAGTGTTGTTTTGATGCCTCGGGTAAGGAGGAGAAATGCGTACCATCTCGTTTACGACTTTGATAAAGGTCGGATTGTAGCCTATCGCGATTGCGGTTTATCGTACCGCGACATTGTTGCTCGAGTTGGTCGAGATCCAATGACTGTTAGCAGAATAAGGAATCGGTGGGTTCAGGAGGATAATACGGAACGCCGTGCTGGATCCCAACGGCCTCGTATCACTAGCAGTCGAGATGACAGGCATCTTATCCGCATGGCTGTAACGGATCGTGCAGCCACGTCTCGATCCCTGACTCAACAGATGGGGACGTTTGCAAGACAACAATCATCTGCACGAACAGTTCGACGAAGTTTGCCTCAGCATGGACTATCAGCTCGGAGACCATGGCTGCGGTTACCCTTGACGCTGCATCACAGACGGGAGCGCCTCCGATGGTGTACTCAACGACGAACCTGGGTGCACGAATGGCAAAACGTCATTTTTTCGGACGAATCCAGGTTTTGTTTACAGCATCATGATGGTCGCATCCGTGTTTGGCGACATCGCAGTGAACGCACATTGGAAGCGTGTATTCGTCATCGCCATACTGGTGTATCGGCCGGCGTGATGGTATGGGGTGCCATTGGTTATACGTCTCGGTCACCTCTTGTTCATATTGACGGCACTTTGAACAGTGGACGTTACATTTCAGATGTGTTACGACCCGCGGCTCTACCCTTCAAAAAATGGCTCAAATGGCTCTGAGCACTATGGGACTCAACTGCTGTGGTCATCAGTCCCCTAGAACTTAGAACTACTTAAACCTGACTAACCTAAGGACATCACACACATCCATGCCCAAGGCAGGATTCGAACCTGCGACCGTAGCGGTCGTGCGGTTCCAGACTGTAGCGCCTTTAACCGCTCTGCCACTCCGGCCGGCTGCTCTACCCTTCATTCGACCCCTGCGAAACCCTACATTTCATCAGGATAATGCACGACCGCATGTTGCAGGTCCTATACGGGCCTTTCTGGATACAGGAAACGTTCGACGGCTGCCCTGGCCAGCACATTCCCCAGATCTCTCACCAACTGAAAACGTCTGGTCAATGGTGGCCGAGTAACTGGCTCGTCACATTACGCCACTCACTACTCGTGATGAACTGTGGTATCGTGTTGAAGCTTCATATGCAGCTGTACCTGTACACGCCATCCAAGCTCTGTTTGACTCAATGCCCAGGCGTATCAAGGTCGTTATTACGGCCAGAGGTGGTTGTTCTGGGTACTGATTTCTCAGGATCTATGTACCCAAATTGCGAGAAAATGTAATCACATGTCAGTTCTAGTATAATACGTATATTTGTCCAATGTATACCCGTTTATCATCTGTATTTCTTCTTGGTGTAGCAATTTTAATGGCCAGTAGTGTACGAGTAAATACCGAATGCGCCAGTGATCTACTGCTGATCAACAGTAACTATAAATATTCTGTTCTTGTAAACAAGTGAAAAGTTCGAAAAACTACTAATATAAATATACAGGGCGCGGCACGTAAAACCGGCTCGTAAAGTCAACACATAAACGTAGAAGGAAATCTGATGTATCGAATATGATTACTCACCTCCACGGTAAGTGCTGAAAGTGTCCTTCACCAGCTTCTGCACACATGTCAGCACCCTTGAGGAGATTCATTTATACCCTTGCCAGTTCTTGCGTTGCGATGCTATTGATGCCACCTGTATAGTAGTCTTGAGTTCTTCAATTGTGTGTGGGTTTGTTTCGTATACTCTTCCCTTCGACGGACCCCACAAGTAAAAGTCGCGAGTGGACAAATCTGGTGACCGAGGAGGCCGCAAGCCTTTGCTGATTGTCCTCTGTTATGCAAACATCGCATGCATGCGGGACAATGACGCAGCTGATGTGTGGCTTGTTGCACCGTCCTGCTGAAAGTAACATAACTGACGTTTCTCTTCTGTCGAGTTTGAATGAATCACCTCCAGGATACCAAAATACACGTCACTGTTCACTGTCGTCTCAAAGAACACGGGGACCATAACGCGTATGTCGGCACACCAAACACCAGTCTTCTCGTCATGCAAGGGTACCTCATGGATCGCGTGTGGACTTTTTGTCGATCCCTGGCGGGTGTTTTGCGAACTTTTGTACCCAGACAGGGGGAACCACGCCTCGTCACTCATGATGTGCCTTAGTGGGCCCAAGAGACCACTGTCAACATTTCTCAACAGCCATGAACAGAAATGCACTCTCTTCCGCAGGTCAGGCTCCTTCAGGTCGTGCACAACACTTATAGGATACGGATTTAACTTAAGTGCCCCTAAAACATGTCTCTAGCTTTTCTCAATCCCATGAACCTGTTGATTCAATCTCTTGGTTGACTTTCGAGTACTTCTTGTAATTGTCTCCTTCACGTGCCTCTTTAATTCAGGTGTGCAGGCAGGTTGTGGCCGTTCCTGGGAGCATTCTGAACCGATTCTATAGCCACCATTTTTCAATCAATTCCTGTATGGTTCCGCGCAGTGTCGGTACGTCACAGGAAATGGTTAGTACGTGCACGGCTGTTTGGTCCGCGTTTATTGTTTTTCCTTAGGGTATTACTGACGCGCGCAAGCACTGGAACATTATCGTTGCGTGCGACGGGCCGTTTTAAAGTGCCGCACCCTGTATATTGATCTTAGTATGCTTTCTTTACGAGGACAGTCGTCTCCTCAGTTCCGAGGGTAGTATTTATTTAATGTGTAGATTGTTTGAATTTTTCCTATTAATGATTGGTAGAACAGCTCCATCGGGAAATTAGTATTATTTTCTTCTCCGGGTTTACTGAAATAAATATTATTTACCACGTGCTGCACTATGTTAACTGTGTCACATAAGCGCTCTTGGAAACGTTACTTTTTTATTAAGACAGAGAGAGAGAGAAAAAAAGAAAGAAGACAAAAAAGAGGAGGGAGAGAGAAAGAGAGAGAGAGAGAGAGAGAGAGAGAGAGAGAGAAAGAGGGAGAGAGGAAAGAAGGAAGAGAGAGAGAGAGAGAGAGAGAGAGAGAGGCGCAGGTTTTGCGAACTTTGGCGAGGCGAGGTGAGACGTCAGCGAAGACCAGTCCTGCTCGGTTATTCGCATGTGTGGAGTCTGGACAACAGACATGGTGCCCAAAGAAGCTGAATCGTTTGGGCCAGGCCACTAGCGGTGCGGTCTGCCATTCAGCTGTTGAGTCATATCCGGTCAAACATGGCATTGCATCTCTCAAATTCAGAGCACGTCCGAAGAACTGTAGACGGTCCGGTGGTCCTGGTCGCCTACGGTGGACTGGATGGCCGAGAGGTGACCTCTCCAGTTGTCAGGATGCTAGGAAATGACTGTGGACGCTTCAGAAACGCCAAAGAAACATTATTAATTCATAACACCTTTATTCCTTCCGAGTACAATGTGGCTTGGTGATATTAACGACCTTCCCCGAGTTCTCGCTGACTCGTAGCGATGACACCAGATCCGGGCCGCACAGTCTTGCTAGCGCAGTGCCACGTGCTGTGACGTAGCGGAGGAATGTCCTTACTTCGGCCGCGCGTGACTGGCGGCGTCCGGCTGGCCGGCCGGCTCGGCGGCGGACAGCAAGAGGCTCCTGGTTGGAGTCCTGGCGCTGTTGGCACGAGAAGCGTTCTCGTAGTGCGGAGTGTACTCTATCCCACCCCGTCTTCTTCCTTGCTCCTCCTGGTGGCTTGTCCGCGGTGGGCGGGCGGAACGGGCTGCAGTCCCCCAGCGTCGTCGGCTCACCTGGTTGTGACGGCGGATGCACAGGGCCTAGGCCCCACACGACCTCGACGACGGCTCACTGATGTGGTCAGCATTGGCGGCGAGCGAGGCTGCCGCGATGTCTGCTAATCCTGGGTTGATGATTGACAGCGACAGCAGAGAGGACCGGAGCTGGTACTGTCCCCTCACGTCTGCTGCTGGATGGGCCGCCCTTACTGCAACATCTCCTTAATAAAGATTAACATGTCGATCACCGAGCTGAGCGCTACGCAGCTTCCCAGTACACATCTAACTGCAAGTCTAACTGGGAGAGCCTTGTTGCTATCAAAGCTGGCGTATTTAAAGGAAGCACGAGCGACGTCCTGACGTCATGCTCGTTTGTAATGAACGCATTCGTTCCACTTATAGTGCTGATGCATCTGTCGCACTCGCCCCTTAGGTGTTCTTGCGACAGAGTTGTTACGGCAGACTTACGCGAAGTTGTGAAATGCAGTACAGCTGACGCTATACCTCTGTCTTGCACTCTACGAAAGTCTCTGTCTAACACAAACCCGCTTGCTAAGCAGTTACCTCTCGCCTGCTGTTTGTAACCAGGCCATTGCCCCTGTGTGACGACACATTCCGATATATGTGCAATCCCCTTACCTCTTGGCTAACGTACTGCCTCTGGCTCTCGGCATGGGCAACGAAACTTTGACAATATTCCACGTTTCCAACTCTTTACTATTCCGCGACACTACGGGACGGACGAAATGAAAGTTTAAATTCGATGCATTGCCTTTCTGACGGCTAATCACGTTTCGTTCTGTACCTCTCGCATTATGATTTGTTTTGCACCTACTGTGCTGGACTTGTTTCTTTCGGAGTTCATTTGCAACTTATTCCTCCCATCACGAAATTTTTTACCAGAGACCTACCTATCCATTGGATGTTCAGCACTTCTGCGCAGTGCACCACTGTACGTAGTCCTATCCAGTGAAGTTCCTCTGCTCGAGGTGACATTCGCAAGTACGTTCTATCAAAAGTGGTGGCGAGAACGTGACAAAGCATTTCCATCAGCGCGGAGCTGTAGTGCGGTTATAAAAGTTCCACCAAAGTCTGCACCGGGGTACGTGCCCGCGACTACAGTGGTTAACCAATCGGTCGTGTAAAGGGTGCGGTAGCGGCCCTCTTTCCTCGAGGCGGGCAGCCATTAATTCGCGTTCGCCTTTCGGTGGCAGCACGGCGCCGCGTTTATCAGCGCATCGCTGATGTACGGCGCGGCGGAAACGAGCGCCCAACTCGGATGCCGGCGCTGTTTGCGCTCCGTATCGGCGGAGCCGCAGTTACCGGGAAACTGCGCAGAGCAAGTGTTTGCTCCCGTCTGGCGGGAAGGCCGCGGTGCCTGCCCCTACCCCCTAGCCCCGCCCTCTCCATTCGCCTCCCCCGCGGTTTCTTTGTTCCGAGGGACAGATCGGCTTTAACGGGGCTCTCCTGGCCGTCCGCTGTCTCCACGAGGTAGCGATGCGCACCGCCTCACCTACCTGCTGCTGGAGTTGCTGACAGAAGGCGCTGCCGAATATAGCGCATTGCCAAGTCCTCGTCCACTGCACTTACCATCCAACAAATTTCGCACAGCAGTCTGAGAATATCTGTCTGCACGAAAGTGCAGGACTGCCCTCCAACTACGTCGTCTAGCTGTTGAATCTTCACGCCAGCTACAATGGTTACTCATAACGTCGTCAAAGGACCAGGAAGGGTAGGTAAACTGAATGGACAGTGCCTTGAAAAGAGATTATAAAATGAACATCAACGAAACTAAAACAAGGATAATTGAATGCACTCGAAATAAAATACGTGATGCTGAGGAAATTAATTTAGGAAATCAGACGATACACGCTGCGCATGATTAGCCGAGCGGTCTGAGGCGCTGCAGTCATAGACTGTGCGGCTGGTCTCGGCGGAGGTTCGAGTCCTACCTTGGGCATGGGTGTGTGTGTTTGTCCTTAGGATAATTTAGGTTAAGTAGTGTGTAAGCTTAGGGTAACCTTAGTGGTTAAGTCCCATGAGATTTCACACACATCTGAACATTTTTTTTTCAGACGATACAAATTCACGGTGAGCTTTGCTTCTTAGAAACAAAATAACAGACTGTAACTGAAGCAGAGCGGATATAAAGTAAGAGCAAGAGAAATACTTCTCAAGAGGAGAAATTTATTGAGCTCGAATATATATTTAAGGCTCAGGGCGTCTGTTCTGAAGGGATTTGTCTGGAATGAAGACTTCTACGAAAGCGAAAGTGAATGCCTCTAAGCACTATGGACTTAACATTTGAGCTCATCACTCCCCTAGACTTATAAGTACTTAAACCTAGCCTAAGGACATCACATACAGCCATGCTCGAGGCAGAATTCGAAGCTGCGACCGTAGCAGCAGCGCGGTACCGGACTGAAGCGCTAGAACCGCTCGGCCACAGGGGCCGGCGCGAAAGTTAACGATAAACAGTTAGGAAAAGAAGCGAATAGAGGTTTTTGAAATGTGGTACTACAGAAGAATGTTGAAGATTAGATGGGGAGATTGAACAACTAATCAGAAGAGTCTGAATCTAATTGGGGAAAAAAGAAACTTTATGAACGATTAAAAAAAGCAATGAGATGATAATATACATCCCAAGGCTTCAAGTAATCGTAAGGTTGGTACTGGATGAAAGTGTGGGAGTGGGGGGGGGGGGGGGGGGTGGAGGGTTCTATTTGTAGAGAAGAAAGAAAGTCTGAATATAGTAAGCAGGTTCAAACTGGTGTGGGATACAGTCGTTACCCAGGGATGAAGATCCTTGCACATGAAAGATTAGCGTGTAGAGTTGGATCAGACCAGTTTCCGCAGCAACAACAATGGCGATATTTTGATTGACACCGCGAAAAAAAAAAAAGGCCACGATTTTGAAACTTCATCTCAATATATTCACCGTTTAATGCCAAACATTATTCATAAACATGGATGACATGGCGGAGAACTAGGGTGTACATGGATGTATTCTGGTTGTTCAGGAAGCGTCCTGTTGCGCGCAGACGAGAAATGTTCACGTAGATTGGGCAGAACAAAGTGTTCTTAACAGAAAGTCTCTTCTCAGTTGGTGAAATACCAGTAATATTATCAGCGAGGCCAAAGACCTGACCGAAAACAGTCACTTTTTGGAAGAACAAATAGCCATCAGTACTGCCCGAGCGCTGAAACTCTTTCGGAGGAAAACAAACACCACTAGGAAATATCACTAACTAGTAAATACACAACGCGTTGTGTTAGCCAACGTTCAAGTCCTCACAAGGCAGTCCAAAGTTTTGTAGACTTAGACACAGTATGCGTTAAGGCATTAGAAGAACAGTTTAGTTTCAAACTTCCAGTATGATGAAACGCAGTCAAGTTCAGGTTAAAAACAAAGGCAAGAAATCTTACAAGTCCACTAGCTAATCACTGACACGAAACACGGTGTCGTCGTTTCTGCGACTCCAGAATGAGTTCTAGACAGGTGGCATGCGACTGCATTCGGTCCAGGAAACCCCCTCGACGTAAACTGCCCATCGTGGCTCGACCGCCGGTCTAAATACAGCGCGGGCCTCAGAAAAATCGCCACGCGACTATACAGCAACTCGAGACACTCGAACAATCCTTTCATCCTTACTCTGGGGATCTACGATCACAACCATAGAAGCATGAGCGACCAAAGACCTGTTAGTTAGGACAGCTAGCTAACACACACTCCAAGTGACAACATCGACGGGCTCCTGAACATCGACAATACTGACTGAACATGCCAATTGCTATCACAGTCGACCAACAGGCAACAGCAGGGGAGGCCATAAACTCGCACGCTAACGCACAAGCTAACTTCTAACACTGCCCTTCAACGCTGTGCATCCGGGATATGACCTATCCGACACTAACCGACGACAAACTCAGCTGTTATAGCTACGCTGTTGCTGGCCGAGAAGACAGTGCCGGTGCCCAACTGCAGTCGGCGATTGACAACGCATCGCTGCATCGTATCCACTACTAACTTACCTTACCCTTGCATGATTTGTAGCAGATAGCAAGCAGTCCGCTGATGCTGTTACTACCCGACCAGACTATTGCAGAGGTTTTTCTCCATCCGCTCTTGCCTTAAACTTTTTTTCTTCTGCCCTTCAAACCCCTACCATTCGTTCAATTTTCTACACAATCTATCTCCAGATGAGCCTCGTCTTAATGGTTAATCATAACCCGAAATACACAAACATCGCAGGACACACATCCTGCGAGTACCTCACTAAGTGAACACTAACCTCATGCAGAGATGGCAGTAAGCCTTTTGTGTTGGCTATCATGCCGGTGTGGGCGTGGAGGGGTTCCACCCTATGAGAAAACTAGTTTCAGCCACGAGGCCCACGGAGGAGAATAGGTCCGTGGGTTCAGCTACCTCCATCGGCGCTTGGGGTACCGTCTGGTGGCCGGATAGATCGTGAGCGAGTTGTGTCTGTCTGTGGGGAGCCCCAGGATACAGACAGGCCTCCCGAGTACGTCACAGAATGTGACACTGCAAGTGTGGCAGCAGCTGTCTCCGACGGGGAGCGAGTAACTATTTCAGACGAATTTATTAATTCTTGACAGCGTGTTTAAATGCATGCAAATTCTCGATAGCACACGACAAAGACTTTAAGGGGCTGCCTTTTCAATTATATGTTGGTTTCCTGTGTGCCTTGCACGGAGCCGAGCGTTCGCGAAATGTGGCGGACAAGCCGACTAGTGTGACGTCACAAGTTCGTTGCAGGGCCTTATATCTCATTGACCCTGGTCTGTGAGAAGGCTGGCACCTATGAGTTATGTGACCGCTTTCCTTCGAAGCCTACTGCGTCTACTGACAATCTTTCAAATAGCCCATAACCATTCTAAGCCCAACACAGTCACACAACATGCACTCGTACATAATGGAAAGGTACAGAGAGGACGAGGAAGTGTGACTAATTGAAAAAGTAATTTGAAATAAAATACTTAGTTCCTTTTCTCCATGTCCATTACTTCGGTTATTGATTTAACAGGTGAGGATCATATGATAATGCTGCAATCAGCTGATTAACTTCTGATACCCCTCAATTGGGATTTATTCGACTGAGGCATGATTTGCGTTCATGAAGTGTACTCACAGTGCCGCTTCAACATCACTGAACGCCATAGAATTTCACTTAATATTCCAATGGACTCTGGCCACCACGACTGACGAATCTCTCACAAAGTAAAAGCAGCATGGAGTGGTGTAACCGTATGCGTCATCTAAATTCAGTTTGACTTGATACGCAGCTGGGCTGACCCGCTGTGTCTGACAGAGGTTGCAGCTCGGTGTTATGAATTTTGCACCCTTCCTCTCCGAAATCACCAAGAAATTTGTAACGTTATGTTCTTCCTGTATATAGACAATGAGTAAAATTTCATTTCCTGGTATTGTTACTGTAATGGCCAGCGGTGTGTACCTATAGCGTTATTTGCTAACTTTGGCTGTTCAGTCCTTTTCGTTGTCGAATTTCAACACATGCTGGTAGTCTTTTCTTCTTCTACGGTCGTCTCGCAAAACAAACAAGATTCAAATGGGATTTCTGAATGTGATGGCGTATATGTCATCTGTCCCCTATGTACAGAGTTTTAAGAAAGCATTCCATATGAGAGGTGGTTATACAGACCAAAAGAAGAAAAGCATGCCCAGTGAACATGGGCTTGTAATGTATGTCTTAAGAGCTACGAGCGCTTGTTTATATTCAGTATTGTTAAAAACAACTTTTTGCTTTAACGATCGACTTACAGAATGTAGCATACAAGTGGGTAAACAAATGAGAACACATTGTACTCTTACTGTGAAACGGCAGATTTATAATGTAATGTACTTGTTTTGTATAAAAACTGCACTTGCCAACCAATGCTAAAGGAGGTGCTCAATCCAGTGCTCATCCAAAGTAAGGACTGCTTCAGTCCGACTTAACTGTTCCCGTCTATCTACCTGTTTCACGGAGTACGTTCTACAATATTGTTGCCGTTGTGAAAGGCGCATTACTATGGATGTGAACGTATGAGAGAAGCGCAACCAACTGTGTAAGTTTTATTATTTTTGAGCAAATGAAATTTTCTTATAACTGTACATTGGCATTTGATTTCACATATGTATAAACTTACTCTTCATGTTGTTGATAAATAGCCACCACTATATTTGTTACACTTTGAAAGCTTCGTGTAAGGATAAAGCCATCTACTTTGCGTGCTACAGGAACATTTTATAGATCAGTCTCACTTGCATTTGAGAAGCACATTGTTTGCTTCTTATATCATGAAGAAATTTTATTTATACAAACTGTTGACTGTATTCGTAATGTATCGATTTACTTAATTTCCCACAGCATGAGTTTATCACTTGTGTAACAGATCAATTGCAACGACTTAGACTTCAACTTCCATAGATACACTTGAAACGCTTTGAAACATGAAGGGATGCAGTGTCTTTGAGTATTAAGAAAAGCGTGGTTGGTTAAATAGCGCGCGTTAGGCAGAACAGTAGTGATGGAGAGAGCGAGTTCTTGTCGAGTATTGGAAGAGACTTGGAGGCGATCGGCTGGTTTAGCTGAAGAGCTTGAATCAGAACAAGTGGTTCCCTTTTGAAGATGAGAAATTTTGAGAAGTGGAGAGTAGCTAAGAACTGAGTATTATTGAAGGAAACATTTTTGAAATTTTATTTTGACACAGAAACAGCTCAGCATCCAAAAGGTATTTGTTGCATTGTGTTGCATGCATTTAATGATTACTGCACCGAGTGAGGTGGCGCAGTGGTTAGACACTGGACTCGCATTCGGGAGGACGACGGTTCAATCCCGCGTCCGGCCATCCTGATTTAGGTTTTCCGTGATTTCCCTAAATCGCTCCAGGCAAATGCCGGGATGGTTCCTTTCAAAGGGCACGGCCGACTTCCTTCCCCGTCCTTCCCTAATCCGATGAGAGCGATAACCTCGCTGTCTGGTCTCCTTCCCCAAACCAACCAACCAATGATTACTGCAGTTTGTTAATTTTCATTGTTCAGTGATTTCGTGTATTAAGCGAAGGAGAAGATTTATCAGTCATGCGGCAAGGTTTTAGCAAGTTCTACCTACTCCTGTTAGTTACAATGAGATTTTGAGTTAATAATTTAAAAGTTAAACGAAATGGGATTTTCATGCTTCGGTAATGGGTGGTGTCCGTAATAGGATAAAAGAATGAGTAATTTTATTAAAAGCTGTTTAAATGCAAGATTTACAATTTCGAGAAAACTAAACAAGTTCTGATTTCATTTTATTTTTCATTTATAATCATTCTCTCCCTTTTCATAACTGACGCACATTTTGAATGAAAATGGTACTAAGAGCACTGTTAGCAAATGAACAGAAGGATGAGTGGACAGGATGTTGTATTTCTTGACAAGCGGTATATCATAGCACGCAGTGCAGCTATTTTCTCTTTCAGCTTATAATATAATGGCATTATCATTGGCAACTACGCCGATACAGAACAGAACCGATCGTCCGTTGCAGGTAGATATGACCAAGGGGTAATTACAGAACTCATCTGGAAGGAGACTTCCTTGTTGTTTGCTGTGAAATAATATAAATAAATAATAATAATAAACATTCTCGACACGTAATGTATAATCTATGTGATTTAACATTCCCGCAACAACGTTAGTTTCATTTAACACTGTCAATGTTCAAAGTTCCTTTCATTAGAAATTTCCACATTAAATAATTTTCATTTTATTAGATACTTTCCGTAATTTCCAATGATTCTAGAACTGTTTATACAGATTGAGTCGCTCATTTGTTATAAAAATCGTACGTTATCTCTCGTTGGGATGTTTAAGAAAAATGGCAAAGATCAAACGAACCGAAGTATATATATGAAAAAACTTGCTTTACATTCATGTGGTTTTGCATATCGCATTGAAGGAACCATTGTTCCTAGTTGCAGAAGGCGAATGTCATCTTCATTTTCAGCTCACAGTTTGTTGGGACAGTTGACGAAGGAACAAGAAGTAAAATCGAAAATGACGGTTTTGGAGATGTCTTCGGCCAATAGTGCCTCCTACAATACAAAAATATGGCCAATGGCTATCCTTTATTTAACAATGTACATTGCTTGATTAAACAGCTCATTTATACGTTTCGGTAACGGAACAGATATATTGAAACGGTGAGATTTTACTCGGCCTCTAAGAAAAGAATTGCCGTAAGACCATCTGCAGTGAAGAAAAAATTTTAAATCCAAATCCTCTTTCATTTAGACGTGGTAAAATTCTACGAACTAATGAACAAAGAGGGAAATGAAATCTCTCGTGAACGCAGAAGAAATGTAGACAGTGTGAGAAGGAAAGGAAATTTCGAATGAAAAGACACGTGTGGTGCTTATCTCCTTTTGCAGCACGGGACTTTTATGCGGAAAAAAAAGTTAGAGAGGACAAAATGAATGTTTCAGAGAAGATGTACGATCTTTGAGACAACGGGAATCACTTTTTTTGTCACTGTGAACAAACAAAACCTCTCCTGGACTCAAAAACTTAATGACTACTGTTTTTGGCACTTGCTGTGCCTATTGTTAAGAAAGAGGGATTAATGAACGGTATGGTTGTATTTCGCTGAAGACCACGTTCGTTTATGACTTGGTTTTATTTGAGCAGAAACAAAAAGTGCAACTCAGAGATGCTCCGGGACTGGCGGGGTGTTAAACAGACTAGCATCGTGGGTCGTATTGACTTGAGAACAAACCGTCGTGTAGCTGGGGGTCGATAGGGAATACGACAACGGGCTTTGTTTGAGTTAGCGAGTTGGGGCTAAACGCGAGTAAACAGACGGGAGAACAATAGCAGTGCTGCCGATATATCGCCGGAGACAGTCCGTCGGACACAGCTTTGGTTGGCTACAGGTCACCGAGAGAGGGCCACAACAGGCAGGCGCTGAAGCACCAGATCACGAAAAGTGGTACTCCGGGTTCATCTTGCCCAAAACCTACCTACCTGATACTCCAGTATTTGAGAGTATTTGAGATGGATTGATTAAAATTTCGTCCTGCAAATAAAATATGGAATAAGTACATGATGATTGTTGGGTGTGTCTAACGCTACTGGAGAGATCGCACAAAACCATTCTCTCAGGACATGCGCATGCTGCTTGTAGCTAGAGGAAGCTCCAACCATTGGTTTGAGGGATATGGGATCACGACACTGATAAACCGCACAGATAATTTGCTATAGTCCAGTGACCGCGAAACTAGTGGTGACGTGATGCACTCTGGACAACTGTGTGTCGAGCAGAAGAGGGTACGGTCCTTCCAGAAGGATCACTGGATTGTTCGAATGGCTCTCACGAACAGACGGATGACATTAGCTTAAATCTGGGCGGACATTACAGCACAGTTTTGCCACGAACATTGAAGAACACATTAGTGAGAGCCCGAGTGAGACACCCGCTTCCCATGCGTTGTTTACATAGGGTGCTTAAATATTAAGATTGTTTGAAGTATAACAAAAGCTTATGGTTTAAAATTGCTTTCTGGTTTTCATATGCGACGCACTCCATTTCAGTTCAATATCTTGAAGCATCAGACAATACCACCACTTGCAAAGTAGGTTAGAAATCAGATTAATAATGTTGCTCACGCAGTATATGTTCGCTTTATAGGGCAAAAACAAAGTTACTGACTGTGGATGGTATCGTCAGAATGGAAATAATGAAGTCACTGTAAAAAAGTCATTAATTTTTGCACTTATCTTGAATGGATTCCCACGTAGATTTCGTCGTAGTTGTTATGGCTCATCTTGTTGATTCTAGGGTGATACCACTTTGACTGCTAGAAGGTCCAGATCTGTGTTTTAGCAATATTTGAAGACCTAACAAATGCGTTTTTCAGGAAATTGTTAATGATCAAACAGTCCCAGATCAGAACAATGGTATGGTAGACATAATTTTTGACTTGGTGTTCACGATCCACATTTTTTTAAACCTCTTGTAAATTCACATATACTTCTTCTTAATTGTCATATCATCAAGAAAACAGTTTTGTGTCAATCTTCATATGTTTAATTTCCACTTTAACCAAACACAAGACTTGACTGTTCTTTTACAAAGCGAAATAACAACTTAACTTCTGCAAAGCGAAACAAAGACTGCTCTGTGCGCATTCGCACCAAAACGGTTACAAGTAATTCAAAGATTATGACAGTCTCACAGAAATGAAAACACACAAGAACCATATCACTGTAATATATCGATACATCGGAGTAACTATACATTAATAAAACCAAATGTGAATATTGTCACAAATATATGTCTGTTATTTCGCAGAAAAGTAGTACGATATTACTGGTATCGATAACTGGGATTGGAGTGCCGTAATGGTCACGTAAATAAAGAACCATTACAAGCACCATAGCAATGGCTTCTTAATAGCATTTATCAATGACGCATGGTTGCTGGTATCTTAATTTTTCATCGGATTCATAATAGTACTTTAATTCATAAAAAATATTTGTTTAATTTTTTGGTGTAAAACTAGTGTATTTTATCCCATAACAACTGGTTAAACATTATTATACTTCATCGTGCACGTCGTTGCGCCGTTCCACTTTCAAAGAAAGAAGGTGCTGACAGGTGAGAGTATTACCGCAGTATCAGTTTAATAGTCATAGTTCCAAATTCTAATGCCAATTCTTTACAGAGTAATGGAAAAACTGGTAGTAGAAGCCGACGTCAGGGAACATCAATTTCTATTCTAGAGAAACGTAGGAACGCGTGAGGCGATACTGACCCTACGACGTCTCTTAGAAAATAGCTTAAGGAAAGGCAAAACTAGGTTCATAGCCTTTGACAATGTTGCCCGGAATACGCTCTGAAATTCTGAAGGTATCATGGGTGGAGTAGAGGGAGCGAAAGTCTATGTACAGCTTGTGCAGAAACCAGACGCCAGTTATAAGAGTCGAGGGGCATGCAAAGGAAATAGCGGTTTAGAAGAGAGTGAGACATGATTGCAGCCTATTCCTAACGTAATTCAGTCTGTACATAGAGCAAGCAGGGAAGGAAACCAAAGAAAAATTTGGAGCAGGAGCTACAGTTGAGGGAGAAGAAAAAAAAATTTAAGATTTGTCTCAGAATTGGAAGAGCAGTTGACGGAACGGACAGCGTCTTGCAGGGAAGATATAAGATGAAAACCAACATAAACAAAATACCGGATAAGGGAATGCAGTCGAACTAAATCAAAAATGGTTCAAATGGCTCTAAGAACTATGGGACTTAATATCTGAGGTCATCAGTCCCCTAGAACTACTTAAACCTAACTAACCTAAGGATATCACACACATCCATGCCCGAGGCAGGATTCGAACCTGAAACCATAGCAGTTGAGCGGTCGAACTGTATCAGGTAATGGTGAGGGAGTTAGATTAGGATGCGCGACACTAAAAGTAGTAGATGAGTTTTGATATTTCAGCAGAGAAACAACGGATGATGTCTGAAGTAGAGACGATACAAAATGTAGAATGGTCATGACAAAAAAACGTTTCTGAAGAACAGAAATTTGTTAACACCAAATACAGATTTAAATGTTACGAAGTGTCTTCTGAAGGTATTTGTCTGGTCTTTAGTGATGTATGAAATTGAAACATGGACGGCAAACAGTTTACAGTTTAAATAAAAAGGTAATAGAAGCTTTTTAAATGTGGCACTACAGAAGAATGGTGAAGATTAGATGGGTAGGTCGTGTAACTAATGGGGAGGTACTGAACAGAACTGGGGAGACAAGACATTTGTGGCACAGTAAGTTCTAAGAAAAAGGGCCGGTTGATATGAACCTCCTGAGACGTCAAGAGATCACCATTTTAATATTAGAGGGAAGTGTGAGAGGTAAAAATAATAGACGAAGAAGAAGAGATGAATACAGTAAGCAGATCATAAGAATGTAATTTGCAGTAGTTATTCGTAGATGAAGAGGCTTACACAGGCAAGAGTAGCACGGGGACTTGTGTCAAACCAGTCTTCTGACCGAAGACCACAACAACAACAACAAAACGGCGTTAAGCCCTGTAGGCCTTTGTTTACAGTTATCGCGATTTCACAGGGTGACCATTTTGGTTAGTTGAAACTGTTGTGTTTCTCTCCAACTGACTTAAATATTTTATTACGTAACTACCAAGTACCACTTTTTAAAGTGATTTATATTGCACATGTTTTCCCATATTCGCCTCACTTAATTTTAAACTCGTTAGTTTGTAGCATTCGTCTGTGGCTCATGTTGT
This sequence comes from Schistocerca serialis cubense, assembly GCF_023864345.2. NCBI lineage: Eukaryota > Metazoa > Arthropoda > Insecta > Orthoptera > Acrididae > Schistocerca > Schistocerca serialis. Next base: position 251,325,502 of record NC_064638.1, on the reverse strand, counting down.
ATGCTTCTTTACAAGCACTTCCTGCATTCCCAACATGGTATGGATCGCGTTTTTGCTTGTTTCTTTAGAAGCAGTGCCTCGACTCCAAACTTTACCTTATGTCATAGAGTGTATTTTTGCGCTAATACTAGTTTCAAAATTTTACATTTCATTTCGGAATTACGCACGTCATTCAGCACTTGTAATGGTATATCGGATGTGGATGCACTTCATTCATTGGGACGACGGTCGGAATTTCATTTACGTCGATATGGATAGCAAAGACCTTTTACTTATGTGCTATAGTATTGTTATTTGCTTACGTTACAAGTGATTGCGATATGTACCGCACTCCAAGGCGATTGCGTGGCAATGAGAGAGTGCTTACTACAACAATGCCTTGTCCGCTTAGTTTTAAAACACTCACTTTCTAAAACATGAGCTTCTTTGGAAATCAGTTCCAGTTTTGCTGCTAAAACTGTATCTTATAACTAACACAAGTAAGTGATGAAACTTAATTCTGCATGTTATATATCTTCTGGCAACCTTGCGGTAGTGACCACAGTCGTCTGCTTCGCGGATACCAAGTTATGTCACCAACAAAACGAGATAAAATCTCAGGTTCGAAGTAACTGTAAGTGACACGAATCTGTACTTTTTTCACGTCTCGGTATCAAGCAAATGGGAAAAATTACGGAACCAATGGCCCAGTTTATTGATATGCATTACCTGTGGTAGTTCTGTAGGTGAAAAACTTATGCAAGTGCACAACTACACATTGCCTTTTTCTTCTTTTTTTCTGCTCCAGTAGACATACAGTCATATTTTCTTGTGAATGCACAATTCGATTTACGAGTATTACTCCGTGGCACTAATGTGTTAGTCTATTGTTATCCGTAATATCTACACATTTTGGTGGTATTCCTGATATTCTAGTTGTGTATGACACACGACTGGGCGTAGATACAGTCAGTTTGAGGGCAACTGTGCTTTGGGTCTTACTGTGTGTTGACATTTTGAACGAGGCATTTTGCACAACCTTTTAATCTTGTTAAAATAAGCTTTGACAGCAAGGTGTGCAAGTCATTCGTGTTTTTCAATCGCGTAATCTGCTGTCGGTTTGAAGTCGTCCCTCAGCTCCACTGATGACTGGCTGGAGCAAGCTATGGAAAGCAGTGTCTTCATATGGCTAATGCGATTGAGACTTCTCAGTACTACTGAAGATGTTTGGCACCTCTTCTGAATTGGAACTTAGTGATCTTACTAAATCCCGTAACGTTCTCTTTTCGTACTGATGAATTAATCTGAATAGTGATCGCGTCTATATGACACTGAGATCGAAAAGTTAATTCTTCGTCTTTAGGAAGGTTATTCCACGCTTAAATTTCAACTGGTTTTGTAAGAGCAATGTTAGAGAGCTAAACGAACCCAGTGTCGCCTTTGCTCTGTGGCGCAATACTCGTCTCGTCATCTAAGACAGGTGTTCTCAAACTTTCCACGTCGCTGCCTCTTCTGAAACGTAACTGGCTTCATGGAGGTGAGAATCTGATGTAGCAATACTTGGTCACCGGAAATCTCTTTCTTACATAATGCGAAATATGAATCTTTCAATGAAAGCTGGCGCCCCCCTCTTCCTATCACTCTCTGAGCCCCTCAGCCCCTACCCCTCCCCCCCCCCCCACCACCCTCACAGAACACTTGCCTTCCACTGTGAGAAAGGCTGATATGAGGACATGGATATCTGCTCGGTCAGAGCTCATTGGGCTATCGATGTGTATCGCTTCCTTTTTTTCCCCTGTTTTTCCCCCTTCAAATAGCAAGGACAGAACAACCTATTTTATTTGTAGTGATGAACTTTCTTTTATAATGCAATAAAGTTCATTCATTATTATTTTGTTGTTGTTACTATTATTGCAGTTATTCGTTCATTCGCAAGAGTTTTCCAATCACTGTTTGGTACCGATGCAAATGACCAGTCAATCTGGAAGATAGTAATGTTGGATATTTCGCCACGCAAATTATGCGCATTTACCTTGACGACTTGTTTTCTGAACTGAATAATAAAAGACGACAATAGAAGGCCGGTGAAGCAGGCAGAATTCTGCACCGTGATAAAAATCCGTGTTGAAGTATATCGCTCAACAATCGCGTATTTATTTTGGACTCAGTCACTGATGTAGGTAGCTACGAATTTGTGACCACTACCATAGTTTACCATCGGCTCAGCTGCTGATTATAGTTTTACAACAGTAAACGGAAGACTATGTTTGATAATTTTGTTCTGCTGCTGTTCGATTGAGTTCTGCCAAAGGACAAATTAGGGTTTCTTCTTACTTTTATTTACCCAGCTAAGTAAACGAACATGAAAATTTCGGATTATCAAATGCGTGTTTCACGTGTGAATACAACTGAACACAATTCGTGAGTCTTCTGTCAACACGATATAGTAGTCAAAGTGGCCTGTTTTACGAATACCAAGCAAAAGCACAAAATAGTCGTTGGAAAGTGTCGAAGGAACCATTAGTGACATGGATTTGGATTCTTTTCGGCATTTAGGGACCAAACAAGAAGAGGACGTTACGAAAGCAATAGCTCAGTCCGGAACCGTGCGACTGCTACGGTCGCAGGTTCGAATCCTGCCTCGGGCATGGATGTGTGTGATGTCCTTAGGTTAGTTAGGTTTAAGTAGTTCTAAGTTCTAGGGGACTGATGACCACAGATGTTAAGTCCCATAGTGCTCAGAGCCATTTGAACCATTTTGAACGAAAGCAATAAACAGGCTAGTTACTATACGTTATACATATACTAGGTCTGTTCAAAAAATTCCGGAACTTTGTCCACAACATTTTTCTACTCTTACCCTTTACTTATTGTGCACGGTTTCCTATGAAACGCTCTCGCCCACAATTGATACAGCGCTCTCAGCACCGTTTCCACTTCCGGAAGCAGTCTTGGTACCCCTCCTGCTGGATCACTCGAAGCGCCATATGCGAATTTTCTTTTATCTCGTCCGTCTTTGTAAATCTTCGTTATTTAAACGGGGTTCTCAACTTTGGAAATAAAAGAAAATCGGCAGGGGCCAAGTCTGGAAAGAATGGAGAATGAGGCAGTGAAGTGATTTCGTTTTCCGTGCAATAGTCACGCACCAATATGTGGGTGTGTCACCGTGTGATGCAGGAGCTATGAATTGTCTCTCCACATTTCAGGCCGTTTCCTTCTGACATTTTCTCTCAGGCGTCGCAACGTAGTAATCGTGGTACGGATTCATGATGAATTAATCCTTCAAAGTCAAAGAAAACTATCAGCATGGCTTTGTCATTTGACCTGACCTGACGAGCTTATTTTGGTCTCGGAGAAACTTTTCCGAACCCTTGTAAAGATTGAACCTTGGTCTCAACATCTTAACCATAGACCCATGTATGACCACCTATAATGATTCTCTTAAGGTGCGTCTGGTTCTCGTATTCGCAATATAAATGCTCTTCACAAATTGCCAGGTAAAAGGCTTCCTGGTCTTCACTCATGAGCTGTGGGACGAACTTGGCGGCAACACGATGCATTCCAAGCTGCTGCGTCAGGATTTCATGACAGTATCCAACTGAAATGCTACATTCTTCTGCAGTCTCTCGGACAGTCAGTCTTCGATAGGCACGTGAAATTTCATTGAGGTTCCTGACTCGGGCGTCATCGGTACACATTGGAGGACGTTCTGAACGAGGATCAGCTTTAACTTCCATCCGGACACTTTTAAACCGTGTGAACTATTCGTAACATCGAGTACGGCTCTTAAGCACAGCACCGTAGGCTTGATGCATCATTTGGAGTTTCTCTGTAAGGGTTTTCTTGAGTTCCATGAAAAATTTAATGCAGATGCGTTGCTCCTCTAACTCTACCATCGCGAAATTCGCAGACTGTGCGACGCAACGTTTACTCAGTACAGCACTCAACAATAACTAACAGACAATCAACAATGAAACTTTCGGAAGTTACACATCAACCCTATATTTGTTTATGTTGGTCTCAAGCAACATGTTGTTTCTTATTGTCTTGTGGACGAACTTCACGAATATCGGCCACTTCTTGTTAGTGTTGCTGTCTGGTAAGACTCCCTAAACACGATTCAGCACGTTGTTGTTCTAAGTTTTGACAGAGAGGCGCGCAGAAATCGTTTGTTTGAGTGCATGTAACGGTTAGCTGTGATTAATCTGTGTTGTGTTCTAAATTATTATATGATAGAACTTTGAAAAGGTAAGTTTATCTGCAATTTATTTGTAGAAAAATGTTTGCAGTTGTAATAATATGTGTCATTTCTGGTGCTACAGAAGAATGCTGAAGATTAGATGGGTAGATCACATAACTAATGAGGAGGTATTGAATAGAATTGGGGAGAAGAGGATTATGTGGCACAACTTGACTAGAAGAAGGGACCAGTTGGTAGGACATGTTCTGAGGCATCAAGGGATCACAAAGTTAGCATTGGAGGGCAGCGTGGAGGGTAAAAATCGTAGAGGGAGAACAAGAGATGAATACACTAAGCAGATTCAGAAGGGTGTAGGTTGCAGTAGGTACTGGGAGATGAACAAGCTTGCACAGGATAGAGTAGCATGGAGAGCTGCATCAAACCAGTCTCAGGATCGAAGACCACACCAACAACAACATTTGTGGTTTATAAGCAAATCTGAAGAACAGAGAAAAGACAAAATATACACGTTGCTTTAAAGCAACATTGCCAGTAAAAGTAACTGAAAAATAACATCACGGACAATAGTTACGTTTGTTTGCAGAACTGAATCCAGTGAGTTTTTATAGAAAAAGGAAGTGTAAAGCCACTATATTTCCTCCTCTGAATCCTTTGCTTTCTGACTGCGACGTTTCAAGTATGGGAACTAGATATTATAGTGGACAATTCTGATGAAAATCCGGATTAACAGCCTCAAATTTAACGAAATAATCAGTTGATAATGGTAGCAGAAACTGATTGTGAATATGATGAAGTAACAACAGACGAAGTAGTACCACATTACCAATGTGACATAAGTGGCACACCGCGACCCTCCAATTTTACCAAGAATAGAGCTCCCCCAGGAAGCCAGTTCAAGTGGATGAAGCAAGACCTTATCTGTCTGTCTCTTGAATTACTTGAATCGTTTAGTGAACCTCCTTTACAATATTTCAGAAAACTATTTGGCTCTGAGATAATAAAACTGATTGTTGATCAGACAAACCAATATTCTGCGTAGCAGACATAGTCATCACTGAATACAAATGTAAATTAAATGGAGCAATTCATTGGTATGCTAATTTACGTGGGTATAATAAATTTGCCTTCATATACTGATTACTGGGCTCAATCTACCAATATAGAAAAATTTCCAGTGTTATGAGTTTGAAAAGATCTCAGAAACTCCGCAGATACTCGTACCTTCACTTCTCGAATAATGAGAATTATGCCAGCTCTAGCGACAGGTTGCTGAATATTAGAACTGTTCTGGATGTTGTGATAAGCAAATGTCGACACCTTGATGCAGAAAATGAATATTCAATCGAAATTATGGTTCCATATAAAGTGTATTTAGAACAAACCCCACAAATGGGGCTTCAAGATTTTTGTCGGAGAAGGAGTAACTGGAACTGTATACGATTATATTCCATATACCGGTAAAGGTATGATTGCGGACTTCTCAGAAGACGAAAAGAAATTTGGAATTGGTGGCCAAGTTGTAATTCTGCTTAATAAGACAATATCTCTGCCGCTCAACTCAAGAGTGTACTTTGACAACTTGTTTTCCTAGCTGGAACTATTCATTTTCCTGAAGAATAAAACGAAAATAGAATCTCTGGAAACAGAACGTAGTAATAGAATAAAAGATTTCCCACTTAAGCCGGAGAAGTCACTACTGAAGCTAGGTCGGGGAAGCTATGATTTATAGGTCGGATGAAAAATTCAGGAATCATAGTAGTTAGGTGCGTGCTTAGCAAGTTCATTTTGTGGAATAGAACCAGTGAAGGCTCTGAAACGTTGGAATACCGTTCCAAAACGAAAGACAGATGTGTCATGTCCGAACATTCAGTTTCTACAGTAAGCATATGGGTAGGTAGACCTAGCGGGAATGGTTATCGAATTATACTGAGTGCCTGTCAATCCAAAGCGCTGGCACCTGAGAATTTTTGGCTGGTTATTGGACCTGTGTGTCGTCGCTGCATGATTACTTTTTCGCCGTGACAATTGTGATATGAAAAGTCATTGAAGTGATTTCGATTAGACATTGCTAATGGTTTGATGGGTGCAAACGTAAAGAAAGCAGGAAGACCTACAAAGGAAGCACCACCGCCCAAGAAGAGAGCAAAGATTCCAGTAGCTGTACAAGACGTGAGGTTCGATGGCTCTGACCACTGCCCTATTCATGGATCAAACAGTCGATGTCGTTATCACCCAGGAGGTTCGTAAACATTCAAGTGTTTTAAGTGCAATATAGTTCACTATTTTGTGCCTGGAAGAAATTGTTTCAAAGCTTTTCATACAAAATGTAATTGATATGTGAAATTATTCATCACTGGTATTCTTCGTTTTCAGTTTTTGTGTGTATTAGGAGACTGATATTCTCATGTATGAAGACAACAAGTTGGTTTTGGACGCATTTATCACAAATGAACTGAAGTGATGCAGAAAGTAGATTACAGTCAAATTTCAGTACATCAGTGTCACTGTTTGGCTATGTTGCTCTCAAGCAACATTCTGTATTTTTAATATAATGAGTATGTATTACAATTAAAACATTATGCTATAGACATAGAATGAGAATAAACAAGGAAAAAATTTTTTTCTCTACAACTTTTATGTTTGCCAAATAAAGGGTTAAACACAGGCGTGTGCACGTATGCCAACCGCCTTTCTCTCCAACACACCACTGGCGCGAAATTACTAATATTCCGGAATTTTTTGAACAGATGTCGTAGATCTCAAAGGGAGAGACGTATGAAGACGCAGAATTCCACATTACCCACATATGCAGTTTAGTTTCTGTGTTAATGAACATAATTATCAGTTTCTTCCCTTCTGAATCCTCAAATGAGCTGATTACTGCATGACATCGAGTAATTAATTAACTGTGTTTATTCTTGCTTCATTCCCTACCAACATTCTTCTGCTTTATCGTGGTAATCTTGAAATTATATTTGTATTTGGCGCAAGACTGCACGTAGGCACGGGCGATTTCGAGTCGCACAGTGTATGCTGTCTTACTGTTTCGTGAGGTGTCTGGCAAGGCTGATCATCAACTACTTTTTGTTCCACTGAATTAAGTTTTCGTTTAAAACTATCAAAGTGACTCTTTCATTCGTTTGGATTTATATGGAAACTGTATCGTGATACAAAATTTTCCGTATCTTGCATGATCGAAAACTAATATCACTAACTTCGTTATCTCTACAAGGAATTGATATAACACAAACGTTAACAGTCCCCTTGCACTCTGGAAAGCTGAAAAAAAAAGGGATGAATCCTAGATTAAATCTAACTGAATGCCTTAAATGTAGCTAGCCTGAAAGATGACTTTAGAAAGTATAAAGAAATACCGCTGCACGAAAACCAAAAGCGCTCGCCCCATACCTCTGAGAGACCCAGTACAGCTAAAAACTGGTAACATCGTTACAAATATTTGGCAAACTGTGGTAGTCTATTTACTTTCGTGTATCGTCCTGAATTATTCCCCTAAAATCAGGTGGCATTCCCTTTCCGCTTCGATAACTTCTGTTATATACCGGTGATTCTCATGTAAAATGGGGCACTGAGACAGAAAATTGAATTTTTGGACTCCGGCAATTCCGTATTTCACATAAATAACAAGTATTCATATCTTTTGACGTTGCTCTATGAGGCTCAACGCCAACGGCCGTGCCGCAGTGGTAACACCGGTTCCCGTCAGATCAGCGCAGTTAAGCGCTGTCGGGCTGGGCTAGGACTTGGATGGGTGACCATCCAGCCTGCCGAGCGTTGTTGGCAAGCGGGGTCCACACAGCCCTGGTGAGGCAAATTGAGGAGCTACTTGATCGAGAAGTAGCGGCCCCGGTCTCGTAAACTTACATAGGGCCGGAAGTGCGGTGTGTTGATCACATGCCCCTCCATATCCGCATTCAGTGACGCCTGTGGGCTGAGGATGACACGGCGGCCGGTCGGTACCGTTGGGCCTTCCAAGGCCTGTTCGGACGGAGTATGAGGCTCAAAGAACAATATCGCTATGAGAGAAAGCTGCTAATCAAACTGTCCAGTGCACTTGAGGTTCTTATTTTCCTTTTTATTTAATGGAGCTGGAAATTGCTAGAAGAAATTCTTTAGCCAAATTTCCTCTCTCAAGCTCGACTCAATAAGCTGTAATAATGGTCATAGCTGTCTGCCTTGCGAATACCAAGATGCTTCACTGCACAAGTGTCGACTCGATCGTCAACGATACGAATTGGAGTTTTGTTACTCACGTAGGACCCAGAAAGAAAAGTTATGAAGTGAATGCAGATCCACTGTGCTAAATCTTTGTAATGGCATTTAAACACCACTTTAAGCACCCCCGTACAGATTCGCTGACACTGTCGTTAGCAACTTCCTTCCACTCTTCGTAGCTTCTAAAATGGGAAATTTTGTTGATTTAAATCGAACTGCTTACCTTAAATATCACTTTCGATTAGCGTTAAGTTCTCCATGAATCCATGTGTGGACCTCAAGCTGTGCTGTGCGCCTGCGTTGCTATAGAGCACGCACTGCAAAGTATTCACACAGTTTATCGCTCACATGTAGCATAAGAAGTCAAACGACAGTTACTCACTGTGGCTTGACGAAAACATACGAATTTCCGAGGGAAAGATCACATTAAGAGTAGCTTCTAAAAGGGAAAAATAGGAGATAAATACGTTACCAATAACATTAAACAATGTAGTGAGATTTCTGATTGGACCACAAACATGCAAATCGTAGATAGTTCTTGTAGAGCATCACTCAACAACAGCAAAGCATTATATACTATCCAAAGTGTAGAGCGGTAAGTGACGCTTCCGACAAGGGGCGAGGAAGCGCACCACGGATGTCGCTAACGGGTGCCAGCAAGTGGGATCCCAGAGAACTCTGATGTATGCGGCGTTCAAAAGCAGACAGTGTGATGAGAAATCTTTGGCAAAAATGTTATTTGACGGAATTGTTATTAGTGGTATCTCAGAAAGTGAAATGCATTGTAGCTCTGCTTCCGTTACCCACAGGACTTCGGTATTCAGACAAAAGGTCCAATAGAAATTTAGGTAACAAGTGGTTTCGAGCACCAGACGTTGCATTCAGACCACGTACGGTTTATCGCTTGACCACGGGAGTAGGCGTTGGATATCAGCTCGAACAGAAGATAAGACATTCACCAGGAACTGTCACCTCCTACAGTGTTGCAAGTCTGTACAGATAGCAGGGTATATGATATCAGCATAGCCATATTATTTGTCGTTCTATGCGGCCAGGTTTTATGTCAATGAGTGCAATTATCTTTTTCATCTTATATTGTGTTTTTATGCGTCAGATGTGATGATGGGGTAGCCCAAAAAGCGTCACAAGAAGTTGAAAATAAAGCTATTGCCGACAAAGCCAAATGTATAATCATTAGTGCCGATATTGTCACATGGCTCCAAAGATCTCATGTCTAAAGCGATTAATTATAGTCATACTGTAAATTTCGGTAAGTATACTAATTCCTTTAGACAGGAAAACGGCACAAAAGTGTATTGCTTCTGGAGCTTTGCTAAATATTATACATGACGCAGTCACACATCCAGAACACTTGTTGAAACGGCTGTAACTGTACTGCTCTTTTCAAATAGCTGTTGAAAAATTGTACTGAGGGAGGTGACGTGGCATTAAGGAAATCTGGGGTTCAAATACTCCTCTGACTACAAGGATTCGGGTTTCCGTGGTTTCCTTAAACTGATTGTTGACAGCATAGTTGTTACGAATACAACACGGCCTAATTCATTGCACATTCTCGTCCTACCCAAGGTTCAGCACTGTCTCGCAGGACCACGCCGTTGGCCTGACGCTAAAACCTAAACGTCTTTTCCATTCTTTGAATGCCACTAAAAAGCATATCATTTTATTAAAAGAATATCGGTTGCTTCAATATTTTGGGTGTTAATCAGAGGAGGAGTGATAACTATACATGGAATACTTTATAGTGTTCTACTCTTTGTTGAAGAGTGTGCTATGATTGCTTTAATATTAGGTTGGAAATTCTGCACAGTATCTACAATTTAAGATTAAATAATAAAGAACATTCGTTGCAATTGGTAAATGGAAGACAATCGTATCGTGTTATAAATAATCAAACATATTTTTTTGCTTTTATATGGCTGTATATGTGGTACAATTAAGTCGGGTGAATCTGATGCTATTAGATTAGGAATGAGACACTTAAAGTAGTAAAGGAGTTTTGCTATTTGGGGAGCAAAATAACTGATGATGGTCGAAGTAGAGAGGATATAAAATGTAGACTGGCAATGGCAAGGAAAGCGCTTCTGAAGAAGAGAAATTTGTTAACGTCGAGTATAGATTTAAGTGTCAGGAAGTCGTTTGTGAAAGTATTTGTATGGAGTGTAGCCATGTATGGAAGTGAAACATGGACGACAAATAGTTTGGACAAGAAGAGAATAGAAGCTTTCGAAATGTGGTGCTACAGAAGAATGCTGAAGATTAGATGGGTAGATCATATAAATAATGAGGAGGTGTTAAATAGGATTGGGGAGAAGTTTGTGGCACAACTTGACTAGAAGAAGGGATCGGTTGGTAGGACATGTTCTGAGGCATCAAGGGATTACCAATTTAGTATTGGAGGGCAGCGTAGAGGGTAAAAATCGTAGAGGGAGACCAAGAGATGAATACGCCAAGCAGATTCAGAAGGATGTAGGTTGCAGTAGGTACTGGGAGATGAAGAAGCTTGCACAGGATAGAGTAGCATGGAGAGCTGCATCAAACAAGTCTCAGGACTGAAGACCACAACAACAACAACGACAACATAGAACGTTCCTGGCATAGCTCGAAATATCCATGTTATCTCATTACTAACATCAAGCAAATACGGCTGACTAGTCTTAAAATACATATTTGTGTGGCTCTTATTACATTTATTCCCTTTTTTTTCTTTTTTTTTTGAGACGTCAGTCTTCTGACTGGTTTGATGCGACCCACCACGAATTCCACTCCTGTTCCAACCTCTTCACCTCAGGGCAGCACTTACAACCTACGTCCTCAATTATTTGCTGGTTGTATTTCAGTCTCTATCTTCCTCTACGGTTTTTGCCCTCTACACCTCCTTCTACTATCATGGAAGTCATTCCCTGATGTCTTAACAGATGTCCCATCACCCTGACCCAGTGTTTTCCACATATCCATTTCCTCCCCGATTGTGCGGAGGACCTTCACCTTATCCGTCCACCTAACTTTCAACATCTCAAATGCTTTGATACTCTTTTGTTCCGGTTTTTCCATAGACCATGTTTCACTACCATGCAATGCTGTGCCCCAAACATACTTTCTCAGAAATGTCCTCCTCAAATTGAGGCCTATGTTTAGTACTAGTAGACTTCTCTTGGCCGGGAATATCCTTTTTGCCAGTGCTGGTCTGCTTTTGACGTCCCCCTTGTTCCGTCCGACACCGGTTATTTTGCTGTCTAGGTAGAAGAATTTCTTAAATTCATCTTCTTCGTGACCGTCAATAGCCGGCCGGTGTGGCCGTGCGGTTCTAGGCGCACCAGTCTGGAACCGCGTGACCGCTACGGTCGCAGGTTCGAATCCTGCCTCGGGCATGATGCCCTTAGGTTAGGTTTAATTAGTTCTAAGTTCTAGGGGACTGATGACCACGGATGTTAAGTCCCATAGTGCTCAGAGCCATTTGAACCATTTGACCGTCAATAATGTCAAGATTCTCGCTGTTTTCATTTTTGCTACTTCTCATTACAGTCGTATTTCTTTGATTTACTGTCAATCCATATTCTGCACTCCTTAGACTGTTCATTCCATTCAGTGTATCATGTAATTCTTCTTCACATTCACTCAGGATAGCAATGTCATCAGCGAATAATATCATTGACATCGTTTCACCTTGAATTTTAATTCCATTCCTGAATCTTCCTTTTATTTCCATCATTGCTTCTTCGATGAACAGATTGAACAGTAAGGTCGAAAGACTACATACCTGTCTTATACCCTTTTTAAACGGAGCACTTCGTTCTTGGTCGTCCACTCATATTATTCCCTCTTGGCTGTTGTTCGTATTGCATGTTAGCCATTTCTCCCTATAGCTCACCCCCATTTTTCTCAGAATTTCGAACGTCTTACACTATTTTACATCGTCCAAGGTTTTTTCCAGGTAGACAGATGCTGTGAACGTGTCTTGACTTTTCTTTAGTCTTGCTTCTATTATCGACCTGAAAGTCAGAATTACTTCTCTGGGGCCTTTATCTTTCCTAAAGCCAAAGTGATCGTCATCTAAGACTTACTCCGTTTTATTTTCCATTCTTCTGTATATTATTCTTGTCAGCAACTCGGATATATGAGCTGTTAAGCTGATTGTGCGATAATTCTCGCACTTATCAGCTCTTGCAGTCTTCGGAATTGTATGGATGACATTTTTTCGAAAGCTACAGGGTATATCGCCAGACTCATAGATTTTACACATCAACTTAGATAGCTGGTTTGTTGCTACTTCCTCCAATGGTGTTAGAAATACTGATGGAATGTTATCTATCCCTTCTGCCTTATTTGATCATAAGCCCTCCGAAGCTCTCTTAAATTCTGATTCTAATTATGGATCTCCCATACCTTCTAAATCGACTCCTGTTTCCTCTTCTGTCACATCAGACAAATCTTCCCCCTCAAAGAGGCTTTCGGTGTACTCTTTTTACCTATCCGCTCTCTCCTCTGCATTTAACAGCGGAATTCCCATTGCACTCTTAATGTTACCATCCTTGCTTTTAATTTCACTGAAGGCTATTTGACTTTCTTACATGCTGAGTCAGTCTTTCGGACAACCAGATCTTTTCCGATTTCTTCACTTTTCGAGGCAGTCATTTCGTCGTAGCTTCCCTGCACTTACTGTTTATTTCATTCCTCAGCGACTTGTATTTCTGTATTCCTGAATTTCTCTAACCATTTTTGTACTTCTTTCTATCATCGATCAGCTGAAGTACACTATGCGATCAAAAGTATCCGGACACCTGGCTGAAAAGGACTTAAAAGCTCGTGGCGCCCTCCATCGGTAATGCTGGAAGTCAGTATGGTGTTGGTGTACCTTTAGCCTTGATGACAGCTTCCACTCTCGCAGAGATACGTTCAATCAGATGCTGGAAGGTTTCTTGGGGACTGGCAGCCCATTCTGCTTGGAGTGCTGCACTGAGGAGAGGCGTCGACGTCAGTCGGCGTTCCGAAACACCTCAAAGGTGTTCTACGGGACTCAGGTCAAGATTCTGTGCAGGCCAGTCCGTTACAGGGATGTTATTGTCGTGTAACCACTCCGCCACAGGCCGTGCATTATGAACAGGTGCTCGATCGTGTTGAAAAATGCAATCGCCATCCCCGAATAGCTTTTCAACAGTCGGAAGCAAGAAGGTGTTCAAAACATCAGTGTAGGCCTGTGCTGCGATAGTGCTACGCAAACCTACTGGAGGTGAAAGCCCCCTCCATGAAAACCACGACCACACCATAACACCACGCCTCCGAATTTAACTGTTGGCACTACACACGCTGTCAGATGATGTTCACCAGGCATTCGCCATGCCCACACCCTGCCATCGGATCGCCATATAGTGTACCGTGATTCGTCACTCCACACAATTTTTTTCCACTGTTCAGTCGTCCAATGTTTACGCTCCTTACACCAAGCGAGGCGTTGTTTGGCTTATGTGTGGCTTATGAGCATGCGCTCGACCACGAAATCCAAGTTTTCTCACCTCCCGCTCAACTGTCATAGTATTTGCAGTCGATCCTGATGCAGTTTGTAATTCCTGGGTGATGGTCTGGATAGATGTCCGCTTATTACACATTACGATCCTCTTCAAGAATCGGCGGCCTCTGTCGGTCAACGGACGAGGTCGGCCTGTACGTTTTTGTGCTGTACGTATCCACGTTTCCACTTCACTATCACATCGGAAACAGTGGACCTAGGGATGTTCAGGAGTGTGGAAATCTAGAGTACAGACATATGACACAAGTGGCACCCAATCACCTGGCCACGTTCGAAGTCCGTGAGTTCGCGCAGCGTCCCATTCTGCTCTCTCACGATCTCTAATAACTAATGAGGTCGCTGATATGGAGTACCTGGCAGTAGGTGGCAGCCCAATGCACCTAATATGAAAAACGTATCTTTCTGGGAGTGTCCGGATATTTTGGATCACATAGTATATTTCTTCTGTTACCCATGATTTCTTCGCAGTTACCTTTTTTGTCCCTATGTTGTCCTTTCCAACTTCTGTGGTTGCCCTTATCAGAGATTTCCATTCCTCTTCAACTGTACTGCCTACTGAGCTATTTGTTACTGCTGTATCTACAGCCGTAGCGAACCTCAAGCTTGTCTCCTCATCCCTAAGGACTTCATTATCCCACTTCTTTGCGTATTGATTCTCCGTGACTAATCTCTTGAACTTCAACTTACTGTTCAGCACTATTACATTGTAGTCTGAGTTTATATCTGCTCCGGGGTACACCTTACAATCCAGTATCTGATTTCGGAATCTGTCTCCCACCGTACTGTAATCTAATTAAAATCTTCCCGTTTCTGTCTGTCTTTCCCAGGTATACTGCCTCCTCTCGTGATTCGTGAACAGAGTATTAGCTATTACTAGCTGAAATTTATTACAGAAATCAATTAGTCTTTGTCCTCTCTTATTCCATGTCCCAAGCCCATATTCTCTTGTGACCTTTTCTTCTACTCCTTCCCCTACAAAGGCATTCCAATCCCCCATACCTATTAGAATTTCTTCTTCTATTATGTACTGTGTTATCCTTTCAGTATCCTCATATACTTTCATCATTTTCAGCTTGCGACATCGGCATGTATACCTGAACTATCGTTGTCGGTTTTTGTTTGCTGTCGAGTCTGATACCAACGACCCTATCACTGAACTGTTCACTGCAACACACTTTTTGCCCTAACTTTCTATTCATAACGAATCTTTGCTTTGCAACAACTGCTCGAAGGTAACATGCTCCCAAAATAGCGTGAACCCCCCGGATTTCTTTTATAACCGTAACATGATGTCATAGGGGCAACGACGTTTGTGACATAATCTGCTACTAAAGATCATCCATAAAATATATGAAAATGGCCTAAAGCCGAAATTGTACAATCGTACAGAAAAAGAGAATGGCAGCTGAAGGCTTCAAGAAATCTTTCAAAGAATCTTATTCCCGTTACACCATTTTCTGCTACTGTTGATATTATCCTGTACTCATCTGACCAGAAATCCTTGTCTTCTTTCCAATTCACATCACTCACCCCAGTTATATCTAGAATGAGACTTCGCTTTTTCCTTTTTAGTTTTTCTAACTTTCCTACCACTTACAAGCTTCTGACATTTCACGCTCCGACTCGTAGAACTTTATCCTTTCGTTGATTATTCGAATTTTTTCTCATGATCACCTCCCACTTAGCAGTCCCCTACTCACTAATACAATATTAACAAACCTCAATTTCAATAATCAATTGCCTGTCAAAATGATCTTTACCAGATATACTGTAAGTAGGCTGTTAGGCTGTTTAGGTTTTTTTATTGGTAATGCCACCTCTGTATGAAAATCACTGGCTGTGCTGTGTGCAGTCTGTGGCTGCTTTGCATTGTTGTAATACTCGCCATTGTAGTGTTAGGCAGCTGGATGTGAACAGCGCGTAGCGTTGCGCAGTTGGAGGTGAGCCGCCAGCAGTGGTGGATGTGGGGAGAGAGAGGGCGGAGTTTTGAAATTTGTCATGAACTGCTATATTTATATATGATGATATCAAGGTAAATACATTGTTTGTTCTCTATTAATATCTTTCATTTGCTAACTATCCCTATCAGTAGTTAGTGCCTTCCATAGTTTGAATCTTTTATTTAGCTGGCAGTAGTGGCGCTCGCTGTATTGCAATAGCTTGAGCAGCGAAGATTTTTGTGAGGTAAGTGATTTGTGAAAGGTATAGTTTAATGTTAGTCAGGGCCATTCTTTTGTAGGGAATTTTGAAAGTCAGATTGCGTTGCGCTAACAAAATATTGTGTGTCAGTTTAAGCACAGTCGTGTATAAATTGTTCAAAGGGAAGTTTCATATGGCGAC
Organism: Schistocerca serialis cubense; assembly: GCF_023864345.2. Classification (NCBI taxonomy): domain Eukaryota; kingdom Metazoa; phylum Arthropoda; class Insecta; order Orthoptera; family Acrididae; genus Schistocerca; species Schistocerca serialis. The sequence continues at coordinate 251,309,204 of NC_064638.1, read as the reverse complement.
CCTGCCAGGATACCTCACTGAAATCTTCTGATTTTTTTCTTGTAGTTTGTGTAATTAGTGTAGATTTTGTTTATTGCTAGCATGTAATTGTAGAGAAAATCTCCTTTGTAGTTGCAGTCTTTCATTGTTGTACAGTAAAACAGTTGTGGCATGCATGTAGATTTGCACCAAGTATATCGCAGCTGCAATTAACTAGATATTATTTTCAGTGCTATGTTAATGTGTTCTCTTATTTTTGCTCTTCAAATTGTGCTTTTCTGTGTTATCGTGTGAAAAATTGTGACAATTATGGCGTGTAAAAAACGTAATACTAGGCTCCAAAGTAAACTGAGAAATGACAGTGAAGACGAAGGCAGTGTGTTAGCGCCGCAGAGTAATGAATTAACTAATGTTCAGAGTAGTAATTTGGTAATTGCGCATAGGGAAATGGAGCGGGCGGCAAACAATGGCAAACAGTGAAACAGGTAGTGAACAGGGAAGCATTATCGATCGATCGGTTGGCAACAGCTCGCCTCAAGAATCCGAAATGACAGGAAACAATCTCGCAAATACTGTAGATTCAGGTTTTGGGTCCTCACCGTTTTCTCAAATGAGTCAAGACACATATTCTGCTTGTCAAAATGTGAATGTTGCCGGTGAAAATACACTGCCAAAATGCATAGAGAAACAGATTCCAGACACTAATACATTATTATTGCAATTAATGCAACAAATGGAACAAAATCAGAGACAAACACAGCAACAGTTACACACAGTGGAACAAAATCTTAAAAAGTTAGACACAATGGAACAAAAACTTCACACCACGCTTGAACAAACACGTGAAGATTTAACTACTGAGTTACATAACATTGAATTGAAATGTCAAAAAGTCTGTAATGACGTAAAAACTCAAATTTGTGAGCATTTTCAACCTATTTTTTCGTGGCATGAAAATGCATTACAGAATCACGAAGCAGCCATAAAAGAACTGCAAATTATTGTTCATGAAAATCATGAGACCTTGCAAGCTAAATTTGACTCAGTTGCATCTACTGATTCGGTTACACAACTTGCAAAAACTCAGGAAAACTTTAAGGACACAGTAGATACTCTGAAACTTGGTTCAGAAAAACACACTGAGGAAATAAGTACACTATCGGAGAAAGTAGCCGAACTTTTGGATCAGTTCACTAATTTATCTACGAAGGTAGATGATAATCTGATTGACGCAAGACCGGTAGTCTTTAATGACACAGAAGAGTACGAACAAATTAGGAAATTCAAACAAAATCAGAATCAAATTAATACACAACACCAAAGAGAAATCCGGGAAGTACAAGATCAGCTGACACAGGTAATACAAGAATTACGTATTTCAGAGGTCACTCGCGCTCCAACACGGGAAGAGGGACATAGAAATACGGAACAGCCACAAAATAATAACACAGCGCATTTCGGAAATTATGAAAGAAATTGGCAATGTGCACCGAATTTTGAGATTGAACAGCCGACACGACGTAACAATGACCGACATGCGACTCGCCGACATGATGATTTTGACTATAAGCTGTTCATGACTACACGTAAATTCAAAACATTTAAAAATTCTGGCAACGACATTCATCCACAAGCATGGCTCCATCAATTCTCTCATTGTTTTCCTCCCAACTGGTCATTAGAACACAGATTAGAATTTATGTGTGGCTATTTAGAGAATGAACCAGCTGTAAGAATGCGATCGGTCATTCACGATTGCCACAGTGAAGGAGAATTTTACCATGCCTTCCTCTCAGCATATTGGTCTTAAGCCACACAAGACCGAGTAAAACATGGTATCATAATGATGAAACATTTCGAACAATCTGAATTCTCCAGTCTTGTGAAATATTTTGAAGACATGTTGCACAAGAATCAGTACCTGTCAAACCCATACAGCCCCTCAGAACTCATCCGCATTTGCTTAATCAAATTACCTGAACATTTACGACATATTATTTTGGCAGGACGTTGCAAAGACGACATTGAAGCTTTTCAGGGACTGTTACAAGAACTGGAAAGTGACACTGACAATCGCGGAACGCAGGAGCACAACAATTACAGATCACATCAGTCGCAATTCCACGATGAAAGAAATAATAACTGGACGCGACAAGGCTATTCTCACAACACAAATCGTGACCGAAACAGACACCACCCGTATTACAACCGTTGGCAGAGTAGTAATAATTACAGAGAAAGATCACCTCTCTGCGGTAGTGACTATCACAGAGACAATCAGAGAAACAGACAATTTGGGAACCAAAATAATTATTATCAAGGGAGACAGAATAACTTTAGACGCAACGGTCCAGCGCGCAGTTACGATTCAGGGAGAAATTCTCCACCACTTAACCGACAAGAAAGAAACTACAGGAACTACCGACATGACGACAGACGATGTGATCGTAACGACAGACCTGAATTGCATCAGAACTGGCGGGATTTAAACAGGGCAGGGCCCTCTCGTCACGGTGAATTTGTAGAAGTTAGGTCTCCAAATCCCAATAACGACGCTCGCCAAGAAAGAGACAATAGGCAATGACACACCGCTGGCAGCCACAAAACGTTCTTATGACACTAACGACGCAGCTGCCGTAGCTAGTAATTACGTAAAAATGGAAGACATTAGGGACAGCTTACTCCAGGAACACGACATAAAACAACAATATTGCATATCCTGTGATTCACATTACAGTAAATGATGTAAAATTTACAGCAGTACTTGACTCTGGCAGTCCCATTTCAGTAATTAGTGAAACAGCCTTTAGCAAATGCAACAAATCGAACGATTGTCCCACACTTCCGTTACGTAAGATTAAATTACAAGGTGCAATCTTTGGAAAAAGTGTAGATGTACGCCAACAAACCAACTTAGAATTCTATTGTCAAAGCCACAGCTTCTCTATGAGCTTTCTCATTGTTCCATTATTTTCGACGGAAATTATATTGGGAGTAGACTTTTTGAATGAATACAAAGCAATCTTAAACTTTCACGATGCTGAAATAAGTTTAGAGAAAGAAGGTAAGTCAATAGCTTTGAAATTTGAAGATTGGCTCTCAAACCATGACGAGGAAATTAATCGGCTTTACCTTCTGCTAGACAACAGTTCGGACTTTTCTACGGAACTAGACACTAACAATCACTCTGCAAGTACTGACAGGGATGATATCGACGGCGCATTTGACACTAATAAGTTAATTCAGAATAAAATTCAAACAATTGAGAATTGTAATGACACTGATAGGCAGGACCTTTTTGAGATTTTACAAGCACATTCCACAGTTTTTACTCATAAAACAGGAACAATCAAGGGATTTCAATACCAATTTCGTGTTCGTGAGCATACTAAATTTTGTGTTACACCATATGTAATTCCAGCACATTATAGGGACCGTGTTAGAACAGAAATACAATATCTATGCTCGACGAGGGCATTATTGAGCCTGCAGTAAGCTCATACAACAATCCATTACATGTTGTTGAGAAGAAAAATGGATCGATCAGGCTTGTCTTAGATTCGAGACAAATCAATACGACCATTATTCCTGAAACAGACAGGCCGCAAACGTTGGAAGAACTTCTTCAAAATTTTAATGGTGTAAAAGTGTTGTCTTCCATTGATCTCAGATCCAGCTTTTATCAGATCGAACTTCATCCAGAATGTAGAAAATACACAGCTTTCCTTTGTTTCGGCGTTTGTTATCAGTTTCGGAAACTTCCCTTTGGTTTGAACATTTCTTCAGCAGCATTCATTCGCGGGCTAAATTCCATATTACCTGAGTTCTTAAAACGTCACATCACCTTATATGTGGACGATATTCTAATAGCAAAAGCTTCATGGGAACTACATAATCGCATCCTCAACAGTTTGTTACGTATTTTTGCAGAATCTGGAATTACAGTTAACTTGGAAAAGTCTGAATTCGGTAGGTCAAAGGTGAGGTTTTTGGGACATATTATTTCTTCTGAAGGCATTCAGCCGGATCCTGAAAAGTTAGAAGCAATCAGAGCCATTCCAGTTCCATCCACAAAAAGACAAGTCCGCAGTTTTCTAGGTCTCGTAAATTTTTACCGTCGTTTTCTGAATATGCAAATTCTTGTTACACCAAAACTTTGTTCTCTCACTGGAAAAAATACTATTTGGAACTGGGACGAACAAGCACAGTTGGAATTCAATTCTTTGAAAGAAGCGTTACTTCACGCGCCAATCTTAGCTCATCCAGATCTGTCACAAGATTTCTGCCTTAGCACGGATTCTTCTAAAGTCGGTCTTGGTGCCCATTTATTTCAAGAAGCCATAGAAAATGACACTACCATTCAGAAAACCATTGCTTTTGCTAGCCGAGTGCTAACAAAATCTGAAAAAAATTATTCCGTTACTGAATTGGAAGCTTTAGCTATCGTTTGGGCATTTAACAAATTCCGTTTCTTTCTTTCTGGTAAGCACGTAAAAGTGTACAGTGATCATCGTGCATTACAATTTCTTATGTCTTCAAAATTAAATCATGACAGGTTAAAACGTTGGGCATTGTTTCTGCAAGAATTCCGCTTCACAATAGTCTACATTCCCGGTAAGGAGAACATTGTTGCGGACGCACTGTCACGCGCACCGGCTGGGCTTGAGAAAAGTACCACAGAAGGCAACCTCGAGAAAAATTTCAGTATTCTTTACATTCAGAAAGTCGCCTTTGAAAACTTCATCACCACATCTTTAAAGGACATTGCTCATGAACAAGATAAAGATCCGATTTGGAAAGACATCAAGAGCAAATGGCATGAAAAGACACACACTCAGATTCGGCATTATTATCTGGTTAGAAACAACATACTGTTCAAACGCTGCACTGTTGATGACAAGCTATGGGTACTTTGCATTCCAGACGATTTTGTTAATAAGCTCATTTGGTACATTCATTTCAGCTACGCACATTTTGGCCCACGAAAATGTTATCATATTCTTCGAACGACTTGTTATTTTAACAATATGGAAAAGCGAATTCGAAGCGTCTTGTCTATTTGTAAACTTTGTCAAAAGGCGAAACCATCTACTGTCTCACATCGTGCTCCGTTGTTTCCTATCATTCCTTCTAAATTAAAAGAATTTGCTGCTGTTGATCTCTTGGGACCGCTTGTCAGAACATCTAATGGATTTTCGTACGTTCTAGTCGCTGTTGAACTTACTTCAAAATTTGTTTCTTTCACACCGTTACGTAAAGCCACTGGACGGTCTGTATCCAACGCCTTTGTTAAAAATTTCTTATGTGAAGTTGGACACGTTAGTAAAGTCATTTCAGATAACGGACCGCAATTCAGATCTGCTGTTTGGTCACGCATGCTTCGCAACCATAAAATCAAACCTGTTTTTATTTCATTGTACTCACCACATTGTAACCCCTCCGAACGGATTATGAAAGAAATCAATAAGCTTTGCAGACTTTATTGTCACAGAAAGCCTCAGCATTGGGACAGATATTTACACTTATTTCAAAACGTGCTGAATGAAATGCCTCACGACTCCACTGCTTTACTACCTACTCTTGTACTGAAGAATGAAGAACCACCGAACAGAATCAGAGAGCTTGTACCTTTACCGAATACACGTAAACTTCGACACAAAGACATAATTGATTTGGCTCTTAAAAATATAAAATCTGCAGCAGACAAAAGGAGAAAACTACACGGTAAAGCAAATGCAAAGAAGTTGTATATTGGTCAGAAAGTTCTCATTAAATCTCATTCATTGTCACATAAGAAGAAACACTTGAGTCACAAATTTTTTCTAGTTTACAATGGACCTTACAGAATCCGACGTATACCACATGATAATTGCGTTGAAGTTGAAACTCTGCGTACTAGGAAGAGTAAAGGTTTACACCACATTTCACATGTAAAGCCGTTTATTGAAAGATAATCTGCTTTTTAACTTAGTCTTTGTTATAAAATTTTTCGCTTCACATTACTAATATGCTTTGTCAGACTTAGAATCTGTTAACATACAACAATGTTTGAAGTTAAATATCCAATCAAGAACCAAGAGAACTTATTTAAACAGAAATGACGAATGCATTGTTATAGTGAACAGACGTCACAGTGTTATTGTGTATGTACATTCTTGCTTGTTTGTTGCACGATTACGTAACGACTATAAGGCTCACATACTTAGAACATTTACCAGTACTGCTAATGAGATTTTAATGCAATATTTTGGTTTATTTGAAAATACATTCTGAATTTAAAGTGCTTTCTGAGAGATACCAGATGACACAGATGTTAGTTTATGTGACAGCTACACGATTTTTATCACGACGCTACTAATGAGTGACAGTTTACAATGTTGCTTTTGCGGTGTATCTGTTTTATATCTGCACAGTTTTCTGAATTCTTCTGGAAAGAAAAACATGTTTTAGTAGTAACTTTCGTGGTATAGCAACAACGAGACAGCCTTTTTCGTGGCACAACAATACGTTACTGTACAGTACTTTCTTCATCACGCCAATAAGCATAATAACTACGATATCTATACGCAAAGCATTTCACTTTTGTTTATCATGAGGTTAATTACATTGACTTCTGCAGAACTTAGCTTTCGGAGGACGATAACTACGACACTTCCACGGAGATTATGTTACAAGACGCACAGTTTAGCGCTACAGTACACGTATTTGAGTGATCAATTTTATACTTAAAACATTTATTTTTAAAGATTTTTGAATTACAAAGAAAGTTTTCCGTGATATATTTCATTCCATTGGTGTAATCTGTAACACCTGAGGGTATAATTACATTAATCCTCAGGGGGGTACACGCTTACTTTGTGTACCATGTGTGTGGCAACCACAAGGAACCCTAGCTGATATGGTATTTGCTTATACAACTTTACACATCGGTACCATATTTCTCTAACACAGAATTACACAGCTATCTGATCATTTAACTGAGAGATAAACTTTTTTTACTACATCAGTGACACATGTTTACGCAATTTCACAGTTGGGTAACTTCACACTTATGAAATTGTATTTTGTCTGTACTTTGTGAAATGCTCATATTTTTCGGAACCATTGTGATACTATGAGAGCTTTATATGATGTATTTGGTATGAGATCATGATTTTTAAAGTACGTTTGAGGCAGATGACACTTTTGACATGAGCAGAGAATTTTTTTTAGGTTTTGAAATTATTGGAGGAAGCTATGACGATTTTGAGAGTTGACTAAGATGTTATGATATTATTACGACGACGATGTGTATTATACTGTTGAGGTATGTTTATGATTAATAAGATGATGATACCGTATATGAGGAGTTTGATTATGCTACGTATTTCTTATGATGAAATACTGAAGAAGTGTCGACGAATAAGGTAAGGAATAATGAGTAGTGATTAGGGACTCTGATTTGTGAAAAAGGTTGTTGGAAACCAAGAATCATACTTTAAGAGTTATGAAATGTGTGTATATGAGTGAATGTATCACAATGCTGGCGAAAATTTTTTGGACACTGTTATATTTATAGGGTTTTGTTTCTACAGATTTCCAACGCTAATTCTTGACCTGTGAAATATTTTTATGTGAGACTGTCACTGTAGCGGAAACTGCTGTCGTAAATATTTCCGTAAGAAAGTTAAGTGACCACCTGCACGTAATGCGTCGCGGGCACCCACCTGGGTGACAGCCGCCTGAAAAAAAGCCATTAGCCTTTCAGCGGCACAGGTAGAAAAAAAAAAGGGGGAGGCCATTATAATGACAAATGTCTTTCTACGAGAGTTGGGAGCTACTGACTTATGAAATGTCACATGACTATTGAATTATATTTTTATGCTTTGCTTTTCGTAGTTGCTTATTTCACTTGATATCTGGTTTCCAGCTGTGTTGCAGCATTGCTTTTATAAAATAAAATGCATTTGCTAATGTGAACACTTTCTGTCAACAGATCTATTAAATAATAATTTTGTAATCCACATTCTTTAAAAAAGGAGCACTTGGAAAGGAAGGAACAATAAGAAGGGACTAGTTACAGTAACTGTACACATAATTTTCTTTTCAAGTACATGGTAATATTTTTTTTACAATAAGTTGTTGTGGTGCACCACTTTAATTACTTAGACATTAAGATGTGATTATACATTTCCCTTATCTGCATTGTTATCTTTAGTGTACTATTTTTTCTGCTTGAGCTATGTCATGTTTAGATATAAGCTGCTGTTCGCCAGGCATAGTGCTACTGAACTTTAATTTGTGTTACTCTGCTAAGCCAGATTTATTTTTTTTGTTTGCTGCTCATTGCCTTATATTAGTTGTAATTTATGCTGCTTGCTTTGCCTTTTGTATTTTTTATCATTGCTGTTTGTATTAATTGTTTTGTGCTGCTGCATTGCCTCGTCCCTTAGTTTAATATCTGAGCTCAGTAGATTTAAGTTAGCTTAAGAGGGGGTAGACTATATAAGAAACGAACTATGGAGAATAGGGGAAGAATGCTTTGAAAGTTACATGAAAACGGTTTGGGCCTAAATGAGTATTGTACAATGAGCCATATTTATTTTGAAAGAAATATGAATAGAATACAGAAAGCAGGTATAGATAGGACTTTTTGGGAATAATGACGAATGAAGGGAGATCTCCGAGAAATAATGCAAAATACTGCAGTACAACAAACCCTGTCCTTTCTTTTTGTGTTATCCCACTATATGTTTGTGTACCCTTGTTTATTTTTCTTCCTGTCTCTGTGTAATTTCATAGAATTTTTTCTTCTTTTAATATTAAGCTACATTCACTATGATGAGGAATACTGTTATCCTCGAATATAATTGGCATTAATAATATGTTATTTACTTTGTAAAGATGTTAGACATTATTAATTCCGTTCTGTTTAATGCTCATGTGTGAAGTTGATGTTTCAAAAGTTATTGTGATCTTTTATGTATGTACTCATGTCATAATTCCACTGATGTATATGTTAGTTCGATTCTTTTGTAAAGCCTGTACTACAAATGTTATCTGTATCATTATGTTTTTAATGATGTATTTTGTACCTTTGTTATTGTATTCTTATGTTATAAAATTGTAATTGTCACCAGTTCATGATATTATTAACATGTAAGTTACATTTCACTGCACACGTTTCCGTTGGTCATAGTATATGGACAATATGTGAGAAGTAGGGACTGTTAGTGTTTGCACGTGTGTTAATAATTCTGAAAGGGACTGGATAACAGCATTGCTGGTTCTATGGACAATTCCAAAAACTTTGTGAGTGCACAAGTGGTGGTTATGGACTTGTTATATTGTCTGCAAGACTCTTCGATGGTGATTGTGCACCTGCACATTTGCAACAGATGGCTGCTGGCCGTCTCTACAAGGACTACAGTGGGTCTACATCTTTGATGATCCATCAATACCATTATCTCTACAAGGACTACAGTGGGTCTGCACCTCTGATGATCCACCAATATCATTATCTCTACAAGGACTACAGTGGGTCTGCGTCTTTGCTGACTCACCAATACCATTATCTCTACAAGGACTACAGTGGGTGTGCACCTCTGGTGGCCCAACAATACCACAATCTCTACCAGGACTCCAGTGGGTCTGCTCTGTGATGACTTACCTACCAATACTCTTCAAAACTTCGAATGACTCTGCTGTGGGTTTGCTCCATTGTGGCCCATTACCTGTCAGCATGTCAAGAGTCAGCACTGTCTTTCCGTTGGAAGGACAACACTACTTCTTCAAGACTGCTTGGAAATCCACTACTTCTGTGTGCAATTTCTTTTACTAATGAGACTTTGTGAAAAAACCTGTAATTACTGTTATGATGAATGATCAGGACTATCTTTATGGACTGTGAGAAAATTTTAGCTTTTGACCAACATTGTATCAATAAGTGTGTGCATTTGATTTCTTTGTTATTGTAATTATGAAAAATTTTATCAAATCATTATTGGCCACTGCCCAAAAAAATTTGTAAAATTTTTTGTGGGGAGCATGGGGGCTATGTAAGTAGGCTGTTAGGCTGTTTAGGTTTTTTTATTGGTAACGCCACCTCTGTATGAAAATCACTGGCTGTGCTGTGTGCAGTCTGTGGCTGCTTTGCATTGTTGTAATACTCGCCATTGTAGTGTTAGGCAGCTGGATGTGAACAGCGCGTAGCGTTGCGCAGTTGGAGGTGAGCCGCCAGCAGTGGTGGATGTGGGGAGAGAGAGGGCGGAGTTTTGAAATTTGTCATGAACTGCTATATTTATATATGATGATATCAAGGTAAATACATTGTTTGTTCTCTATTAATATCTTTCATTTGCTAACTATCCCTATCAGTAGTTAGTGCCTTCCATAGTTTGAATCTTTTATTTAGCTGGCAGTAGTGGCTCTCGCTGTATTGCAGTAGCTTGAGCAGCGAAGACTTTTGTGAGGTAAGTGATTTGTGAAAGGTATAGTTTAATGTTAGTCAGGGCCATTCTTTTGTAGGGAATTTTGAAAGTCAGATTGCGTTGCGCTAACAAAATATTGTGTGTCAGTTTAAGCACAGTCGTGTATAAATTGTTCAAAGGGAAGTTTCAATACTATCTGAATAGGCTGTTACAAATTTATATGCATTCGTCACTGTATACTCCCGCCAAGAAGGAACTCCGGCGGTATCAGAAACTTGCAGATTAAATTGTCCAGGCTTAATGCCAACGCACAATTTTATTTTCCCAACAACCCAGTGTTCTTCGAAAAACGTTTTAGAAGCTTGACTGTCATTAGATATTCTTTCAACTCGAAATTATTATGATACAAATATGTTATTACCTCATTAATGCCGGCCGGAGTGGCCGTGCGGTGCTGGGAGCTACAGTCTGGAACCGAGCGACCGCTACGGTCGCAGGTTCGAATCCTACCTCGGGCATGGATGTGTGTGGTGTCCTTAGGTTAGTTAGGTTTAATTAGTTCTAAGTTCTAGGCGACTGATGACCTCAGAAGTTAAGTCGCATAGTGCTCAGAGCCATTTGAACCATTTGAACCTCATTAAAAATAACACTGGAATTTATTTATTCTTAATCCACATGAATCCATCATTTATATCATGATGTTGCAGAAACAATGAAAAAAGCGTGCTAAATTTAACAGAACGTGAAATCTGCAAGATTGGCGATATTTCACAGAAGCTCGAAATTTAGCGCGGACTTCAATGCGGGATGGTTAATAGTTCCCACAGCGAAACTTTGTCTCGAAACCTGGCAGAAAATCCAAAGAGATTCTGATCGTATGTAAAGTATACTAGCGGAAACACACAGTCAATGCCTTCTCTGCGCGAGAGCAACGGAAATATTGTCGATGGCAGTGCTTCTGAAGTAGAGTTACCAAACACAGCCTTCCGAAATTCATTTACCAGTGAAGATGAAGTAAATATTCCATAATTCGGATCAAGAACAGATACAACCATGAGAAACTTTGAAGTAGATATCCTCGGAGTAGTGAAGCAACTTAAATCACTTAATAAAAGTAAATCATCCGGTCCAGACTGCATACCATTTAGGTTCCTTTCAGAGTATCTAATGCATTAGCTCCATACCTGACAACCATATACAACCGTTCGCTCGACGAATGATCCGTACTCAAAGACTGCAAAGTTACACATGTCACACCGATATTCAAGAAAGCTAGTAGGAGTGATCCACTACTTTACGGGCCCACGTCATTAACATCGATACGCAGCAGGTTTTTGGAGCATATATTGTGTCAAACATTACGAATTACCTCGAAGAGAATGGTCTATTGACACGCAGTCAACACGGATTTAGAAAACATCGTTCTTGCGAAACACAACTAGCTCTTTACTCACACGAAAAGATGAGAGCCTTTGACAAGGGATTTCAAGTTGATTCCGTATTTCTACATTTCCAGAAGGTATTTGACACTATACCACACTAGCGGTTTGTTGTGAAGCTACATGCTTATGGAATTAGTCTCAGTTATGTGACTGAATTAGTGATTTCCTGTCAGAGAGATCACAGTTCGCAGTACCTGAGCGGAGGTCATCGAGTAAATCAAAAGTGATTTATGGCGTTCCCAAGGTAGTGATATAGCCCCTCTGCCGTTCTTTATCTACATAAACTACTTAGGAGACAATCTCAGTAGCCGCCTTAGGTTGTTTGCAGATAATGCTGTCCTTTGTAGTCAAGTAAAGTCATGAGAAGATCAAAACAAATTGCAAAACGATTCAGAAAGGATACCTGTATGCTGCAAAAATTGACAATTAATCCTGAATAATGAAAAGCGGGAGGTCATCTACGTGAGTACTAAAAGAAAGCCATTAAACTTCGATTACAGGATGAATTAGTCAAATGTAAAGGCCGTAAATTCAACTAAATACCTAGGAATTATCGTTACGAATAACGAAAATTGCAAAGAACACATAGAAAATGTTGTGGGGAAGGTGCGATGCCACTATCCGAATGTACTGTAATATTTTTAGACCATGCGGCATCGGACGTCTGGAAAGCGGCTATCGCGTGTAATAAGCCTGAATTGCTTTGCTATGTAGTTCAGACTACTACACGGAATTACTGAATAAATATTGGCGATGGCGTACAAGAAATCGAATGTTAAATGAATTCTGATTTTCATTAACAAAAATAACCTCTTTGAAGTGACTGAACAGAATGCACTAACTGGTGTATGTTAATCACGTCTAGCAGGCGAACAACACTTACGTAACACAATATACACAAACATATGATAAACACTTGAACTTGCTGTAAGTTAGATTGATCTACACCAACTGTCAGCAATGATTATAATGTTACTGAATTTGCATTGTGCTGAAGGTACAATGAGTACTGTGGTGGCAATAAATTCTTTAATTGAATAATCAATGAACACTACAGAACTGATGGTTACTAGAGATGTTAAAAACATTACTTTAGAATCATTTTGTTCTAATGAAACTGAATGGGTTTTTGCGTTGATAATGTACTGAAAAGCCACTACATCGAGTTGAACTGTAATTAATGTGGCACAGTACCTGGCGTCTTCTGTCAGCTGTATAATCCGGCGTTTGTTGGAAATTTTCGGCGTTAACTCCGATTATATCCTCTTGTTGCATTAATACGCCGATACTCAAGTAATATAGCCTTTTTACTGGTATTGCTGCACACACAGTGATGGATTTGGGATAATAATAAACTATTTTCTGTAAATAATTGATGACACTCGTGGAATGCACTTTGAATCACAAACTTATTATTTCACTCAGACATTACACTGTAGAGAACTTGACTTGATAAATACGTAAACTGGTTCGCTACGGATAAATGTACTTGTTATGGCGGCGGTATAAAATGCACTGTTCATAAAAACACTGTCGTACGATAACTACTAGTTCGTTGCTTGTGTGTGCGTGAGCTTATCAATGGATCTCATATGGTAGTAAGATCACATTGCAACATTAGCTGCAGACACTGGTCACTTCATACCTTGCTGCTGGTCGCTGCAATCCGTCGTAAATTACGCGGACTTCCACAAGGCGTGCCATGTGCCTTTTGAGCGGGAACAGCAACTATATCGCTCACAAGCCGTCTCCGTCGAACTGTTGCATCCTGCAAGCCTTATTGTCCATTTGACTTGCTGACACACCATAAATCCAGTTCGTGTTTGTTGTAAACTCACTTTTAACTGTCTATAAGCAACGTTACCGTACCGTACTTAAACCGTCACTTTCGCACCGCGTAATCTCTGTTCTGCATCTGAACAGTTCCAGAACACATCTCTCTCTACTGCCAAATTCGCGCGCCAACCTGCATTGTCCGCGTTCTCGGGGATTTCCCTCACATTTAAACATTAATTTACACTATGCCAAATTCTCTATTTACAAATGGACATACCATAACATTACCATATTCAGTTACAATCATTATATATATATATATATATATATATATATATATATATATATATATATATATATATTATTGGTGTTTTGCCCTTAAGGAGCGCATTTGGACTAAACTACATGGCCAGTTCCTTTTGCTGCCCAAACTTCCCTCATTCGTTCGCTGTGTTTCTGTTTCCGGTCCTCTGTCCATGCTTTTTGTTGGCTTTGTGTCTTCGGCTTCATGTTGATTGCCGTTTTGGTTGCCCATATTTCTTTCATCTTCTGGCTGTGATCTTGCTTGCGTTCTTCGGCCGATCTATATAGGGAGAAACGATCGTCATAATAAGGGAAATCCGAGCTCGCAGGGAAAGATATAGATGTTCGTTTATTCTGTCCGCAGTTCGAGATTGGAGTAATATATATATATATATATATATATATATATATATATATATACACATAAAACTAATATTAAATTAATATTTTTACTATACATAATAATATTATCCTAGTTTAATGCTTCTTTATTTCGTCGTCCGAGCGCAGCACTATTCAGATACTATCTTACTCGTAGCACTATTTCATTTGACTGCCGCCAGGCGGAAGCACCTGTGCTTTTGTTTGCGCAACTATCCAACAGATGGCATGAGCGTTCTCTTATTCAACTGCTGCGCCTTGGCTATGCTTCGTTGTGGCATTACAAAGGCAAACCAAAGACTGCATTTTATTGGCAAAATTAGAAAATGTAACAGATCTACTAAAAATACTGCCTACACTACGCTTGTCCGTCCTCTTCTGGAGCACTGTGACATGGTGTGGGATCCTTATCAGATAGGATTAATGGAGTACATCGAGAAAGTTCAATGAACGGAAGCGAAATAGAGGCGAGAGAGTATCACTCGCATGATACAGGATTTGGGGCAGACATTATTAACACAAAGGTGTTTTTCGTTGTGGTGTAATCTTCCCACGAAACTTCAATCATCGATGTTCTCCTACGAATGTGAAAATATTTTGTTGACGCTGATCTATATAGGGAGAAACGATCGTCATAATAAGGGAAATCCGAGCTCGCAGGGAAAGATATAGATGTTCGTTTATTCTGTCCGCAGTTCGAGATTGGAGCATTAGAGAATTATTGTGAAGGTGGTTCAATGAATCCTCTGCCAGGCACTTATGTGTCACTTGTGAAGTCTCCACGTGGATGTAGACGTAGGTAATGGCAAGCCGTTGTGGCCGAGCGGTTCTACGTGCTTCAGTCTGGAACAGCACGACCGCTACGGTCGCAGATTCGAATCCTGCCTCGGGCATGGATGTGTGTGATGTCCTTAGGTTAGTTAGGTTTAAGTGGCCCGCCTGGTTGGCCGTGCGGTCTAACGCACGGCTTTCCGGGTGGGTAGGAGCGCCTGTTCCTGGCACGAATCCACCCGGCGGATTTGTGTCGAGGTCCGGTGAACCGGCCAGTCTGTGGATGGTTTTTAGGCGGTTTTCCATCATCCTCGGCGAATGCGGGCTGGTTCCCCTTATTTCGCCTCAGGTACACTATGTCAGCGATTGCTACACAAACAAGTTCTCCACGTATGCGTACACCACCATTACTCTACCACACGAACATAGGGGTTACACTCGTCTGGTGTGAGACGTTCCCTGGGGGGGGGGGGGGGGTCCACCGGGGGCACAATAAACCTGGGTTCGGTGTTGGGCGGCGGAGGGGTCAAGTGGACTGTGGTAGTCGTCTTGGGATTGTGGATCACTGCGGCTGCTGTGGGGACGGAGTGTCTCTGTCGTTTCTAGGTCCCTGGTTAACATACAATACAATACAATACAATAGGTTTAAGTAGTCCTAAGTTCTACGGGACTGATGACCTCAGATGCTAAGTCCCATAGTGCTCAGAACCATTTGAACAATTTTTTTGTAGCTAATGTCTAAATGATTTAATTTTTTTTGCATAGATATCAAAGAGTCCCTTTTCTTCACCTGCTTCACCGTCTTAATTAAATTCTGTGCATAATGTTTCAGCAAATTATGTCTTCCAATTACTCACTTTCATATGTTTTATAATGGATGGTTGAATATGTCTACCACTGTCTGCCATTTATCAATTACAAGGAAATTTCATTATCATTTAATGTTCGATGATATGGGTGGGCGAGTAGGACGAGGGAGTTTTCCTCGGTCACAACCGAGTTAGAAGTGCAAAACTCCCTAGTGCACAGATACATTTACTTCTGCCGATGAATTTACTTTTGTGCCGTAGGATGACATTTTGCTCTGGATAATGTGCTATAGCAAGCTTTGAAAATTGTTGTTGTTGTTGTGGTGTTCAGTCCTAAGACTGATTTTATGCGGCTCTCCATGCTGCTGTAGTCTGTGCTAGCTTTTTCATTTCCGAGTAACTGCTGCAACCAACATCAATCTGAATGTGCGTTTTCTATTCATCTCTTGGTCACCGTCTTCGATTTTACCCCCCTCTCCCTCCCCATTACTACACTCCTGGAAATGGAAAAAAGAACACATTGACACCGGTGTGTCAGACCCACCATACTTGCTCCGGACACTGCGAGAGGGCTGTACAAGCAATGATCACACGCACGGCACAGCGGACACACCAGGAACCGCGGTGTTGGCCGTCGAATGGCGCTAGCTGCGCAGCATTTGTGCACCGCCGCCGTCAGTGTCAGCCAGTTTGCCGTGGCATACGGAGCTCCATCGCAGTCTTTAACACTGGTAGCATGCCGCGACAGCGTGGACGTGAACCGTATGTGCAGTTGACGGACTTTGAGCGAGGGCGTATAGTGGGCATGCGGGAGGCCGGGTGGACGTACCGCCGAATTGCTCAACACGTGGGGCGTGAGGTCTCCACAGTACATAGATGTTGTCGCCAGTGGTCGGCGGAAGGTGCACGTACCCGTCGACCTGGGACCGGACCACAGCGACGCACGGATGCACGCCAAGACCGTAGGATCCCACGCAGTGCCGTAGGGGACCGCACCGCCACTTCCCAGCAAATTAGGGACACTGTTGCTCCTGGGGTATCGGCGAGGACCATTCGCAACCGTCTCCATGAAGCTGGGCTACGGTCCCGCACACCGTTAGGCCGTCTTCCGCTCACGCCCCAACATCGTGCAGCCCGCCTCCAGTGGTGTCGCGACAGGCGTGAATGGAGCGACGAATGGAGACGTGTCGTCTTCAGCGATGAGAGTCGCTTCTGCCTTGGTGCCAATGATGGTCGTATGCGTGTTTGGCGCCGTGCAGGTGAGCGCCACAATCAGGACTGCATACGACCGAGACACACAGGGCCAACACCCGGCATCATGGTGTGGGGAGCGATCTCCTCCACTGGCCGTACACCACTGGTGATCGTCGAGGGGACACTGAATAGTGCACGGTACATCCAAACCGCCATCGAACCCATCTTTCTACCATTCCTAGACCGGCAAGGGAACTTGCTGTTCCAACAGGACAATGCACGTCCGCATGTATCCCGTGCCACCCAACGTGCTCTACAAGGTGTAAGTCAACTACCCTGGCCAGCAAGATCTCCGGATCTGTCCCCCATTGAGCATGTTTGGGACTGGATGAAGCGTCGTCTCACGCGGTCTGCACGTCCAGCACGAACGCTGGTCCAACTGAGGCGCCAGGTGGAAATGGCATGGCAAGCCGTTCCACAGGACTACATCCAGCATCTCTGCGATCGTCTCCATGGGAGAATAGCAGCCTGCATTGCTGCGAAAGGTGGATATACACTGTACTAGTGCCGACATTGTGCATGCTCTGTTGCCTGTGTCTATGTGCCTGTGGTTCTGTCAGTGTGATCATGTGATGTATCTGACCCCAGGAATGTGTCAATAAAGTTTCCCCTTCCTGGGACAATGAATTCACGGTGTTCTTATTTCAATTTCCAGGAGTGTATATTAGTGAGCCCTCGACGTCTCACAATCCCTTCTTCTAGTCAGATTACGCCACAAATTTCTTCTCTCCCAAATTCCTTTCAGTACCTCCTCAATTAGTTATGTGATCTACCCATCTAATCTTCAGTATTCTTCTGTAGCACAACATTTCAAAAGTTCTGTTCCCTTCTTGTCTATACTGTTTGTCGTCCATGTTTCACATCCATGCAGGTCTACGCTGCATACAATTACTTTCAGAAAAGAGTTCCTGACACTTAAGTCTATACTCGATATTAATAAATTTATCTTCGTCACAAATGTTTTTCTTGACATTGACAGTTTACATCGTCTCTACATCGACCATCATCAGATATTTTCTGCCCAGACAGCACAACTCATCGTCTACTTTAAGTGTCTTATTTCCTATTCTAATTCCCTCAGTATCACATATCCACATGCAAATGTGGCGCTAATGCTTACATCCATGCCTCTGAATTCCATATATTCCACCAACTCCTAAAGTTGATGTATCGACGTCTGTACACTGCTAGTGGTAGGTATGTGGTAGGGCACGAAAAGCAATTAATGAGTAAGATGACTGCTCGCACTACAGGAACTCCATACAACTAATACCCTCAGACCGTTGAGTTGCAGCATTACGTAAACTGCCTTATTGCAACGTGTAGAAGACCGCTTTAGATCCACGGCTCGCCGTTTGCTGGATCAACGCATTTGGCATGCTGCAGTGCTGTCGCTATTTCCTGCGAGGGGCTGCAGCAATTTTTTGATTAGGGCGCTCGTGCGGAAAGTCTGCGCTTTCCTCAGGGTGAAACGGAAGGACGTAAGTGGGTCGTGTGCACATGTTTGCCTCCTCTGTTCTTCTCTTGCTCGAACGAAGAACCTCGGTTATTTGCTGCTGGCGGGAAGATACTTGACAACAAATATAATTGGCGTTTGGCTCTAGAGAGTCGTCATAGGAATCTAGAGTTCACCTCCGTATGTCGCTGATAGAGATGCTAACGGAAGACAGGCATCTCACATTCATTTCTGCTCTATGAAGTTATCGGCGTTATAGATATAATATGTAATTTTACTCTTTCCTTAATGTTCCTGATTTTATCTTATCTGCTGCCACATTTTGCGGGTCTGCGGAGATCCTTTCATGATGAAATGAGTTACATGCTCTGAAATAAAGTGAATGGAGCAAATGGAATGCAATAAATGACGTGAAATGATATCAGCGCAAACTGTTTTGTAATTTGCAACATGCAATGTAGTGATAGGCAGCGACTATTGAAAATCTCTACCATCTAGTACTAAGATTTCCTGCGTAGTGCGAGCCATTAGGCTAGAAATAACTAAAACTCTCATTTTCACAATGCTTCCACCTATAACTTAACTTCAGGGGGTTCAGTTCATTACATTTATTTGTGACAAGGTAAGTCACAGTTCATCACTGACTCCGTTTCTGAATGGTGCTTTTTTTATTTTCATCAGTCCTCATTCTGATTGGTTTGAGGCGGATGCCACGAGTCCCTCATCGTGCCAACCATTTCATCTCAGAGTACCACGTGCAACCTACGTCCTGAATTACTTGCTGCATGTATTCCAATCTCTATCCACCTATACAGTTTTTACTCTCTACACCTCTCTCTAGCTCCATAGAAGTCAATGTTAATCCCTAATGTCTCAACAGATGTCCTGTCCCCCTGTCCCTTTTTCTTGTCGGTGTTTTCCACGTATTCCTTTCCTCTCCCAGTCTGCAGAAAACCCCCTCATACCTTACCTTTTCAGTCCGTCTATTTTTCAACATTCGTCTGTAGCACCACATCGCAAAACTTCGATTTTCTTCTGTTCTGGTTTTCCCACAGTCCACGTTACACTACTATACAATGCTTTGCTCCAAACGTATATTCTCAGTAACTTCTTCCTCAAATTAAGTCCTATACTTCATTCTGGTAGATTTGATACAAACTTAGAGACGCGCAGCATCAGTCTCCAGCGCTAAATTTCGCTTGAAGATGGCTGCCTTGTCAGACGAAATATCGTGGCAAGATATCGACATCATCTGGCTGCAATTCCGAAATCTCGTGGAATACCCTTAATTTGCTGCAACAGTGGTATTCTATTGGTTACCGTGGTACACAGATCTAGAAGACGTGAAAGCTTACGTAGCAGCTAAGAAGGCCTGTAGGATGACAGTTTAGCAGTGTGCCACCGTACTGGAATCTGTCAGTTTTCTATTGTGACAGAATGGCAACCCTCAGTGGAAGGAAGATTGGCTGGAGGGAAGGACAACAAACTGCGGGCTGTGAAAGAAACTACGCTCCCTCGACGTTCCTTTTTCTAGTCACAATTACTCATCAGCCTCGTACAGAGCATAATCTCTATAACGCAACAACTACAGACGTAAGTTATTATTAATCTTGTAAGTGATGTAGTTTGGTAAATTTCTCGTAGAACGCGAACGTTTTGTATTTACCATACATTCTACTTTTCTTTAATGAACCAGTATTTTGTTTGAAAGTGCAAAGTTAATAGCAGAAGATGAATTGTTATTATTGTCCTTGTAAACACTGATAAACTGAATTGTAATTGACATACTGGGTGACAGTTATTGAACTACACTCATGCTCATAAACTAAGGATAATTGCAGAATGTGGTGCCACGCAACGTGGCACTACACAAAACTGGCGCTAATAGCTTAGGCACATAGGGAACACACACGACACAGATCTGTAAGTCCAGAGTATTGGTGATAAGTTGAGAAAACCGTCCCGAAACACATGTGCTACAAAATGCCACCGTTCCCTGCGCATGTACCCCGACATCACACGTACACAGACCGCACAACGGCTTGGTATACTCTGGATCAGGTGGTCGAGCAGCTGCTGCGGTATAGCCTCCCATTCGTGCACCAGTGCCTGTCTGATCTCCTGAAGTGTCGTAGGGGTTTGAAGACATGCAGCGATACGTCGACCGAGAGCATCCTAGACGTGCTCGATGGTGGTTAGTTCTGGAGAAAAGGTAGGACACGCCATTCGCCTGATATCTTCTGTCTCCAGGTACTACTCCACGATGGCAGCTCGGAGGGGCCGTGCGTTATTATCTATCAGGAGGAAGGTGGGGACCACTGCACCGCTGAAAAGGTGGACATGCAAAATGACGTCCCGATACACCTGACCTGTTACAGTTCCTCTGTCAAAGACATGCAGGGGTGTACGTGCACCAATCATTATCCCACACCACACCATCAAACCAAAACCTCGATATAGGTCCCTTTCAAGGACATTAAGGGGTTGGTATCTGGTTCCTGGTTCACGCCACATGAAAACCCGGCGAGAATCACTGTTCAGACTATACTTGGACTCATCCGTGAACATAACCTGGGACCACTGTTCCAATTACCATGTATTGTGTTCTTGACACCCGGCTTTACGGGTTCTCCTGTGGCCAGGGGTCAGTGGAATGCACCTTGCAGGTCTCCGGGCAAATAAATCTGTTCATACGTCTGTAGACTGTGAGTCTGGATACAACTGGTCCAGTGGCTGCGGTAAGGTCTCGAACAAGGCTACCTGCAGTACTCCGTGGCCGTCTGCGGGCACTTATGGTGAGATATCGGTCTACTTGTGGTGTTGTACACTATGGACGTCCCGTACTGTAGCGCCTGGACACGTTTCCTCTCTGCTGGAATCGTTGCCATAATACTGAGATCACACTTTGTGGCAGACGGAGGGTGCGTGCTACGACCTGTTGTGTTTGACCAGCCTCCAGTATTCTACGCCTCATAACGTTATCAATATGTGTTCTTTGAGCCATTTTCAACACACAGTCACCATTTGCACGTCTGAAAACGTCTGCACAGTTACTCGCTGCACCGTACTCTGACATGCACCAACACGCCTCTGCGTTTGTGGACTCCTGCCATGCCGGCCGGCGTGGCCGTGCGGTTATAGGCGCTTCAGTCTGGAACCGCGTGACCGCTACGGTCGCAGGTTCGAATCCTGCCTCGGGCATGGATGTGTGTGATGTCCTTAGGTTAGTTAGGTTTAAGTAGTTCTAAGTTCTAGGGGACTGATGACCTCAGATGTTAAGTCCCATAGTGCTCAGAGCCATTTGAACCATTTGACTCCTGCCAGCGGCACGACCGCAGGTCAAATGCACCGCATGCTCATACCCCAAGGTGATTTAAACCCGCAAACCATGTATCAGCGTTATCCTTAATTTATGAGTATGAGTGCATATGAAATAAAATCGTCATAACTTCTGACCGGTTTGCATTACGACGTTCAAACAACACGGTTGGCCGCGGTGCATTGTGGGAATTAGTATGATTTGGTTTAGCGACGAAGCCCACTTTGCTTTGGATGGCTTCGTCAATAAGCAACAATGGCGCATTTGGGGGACTAATAATCCACATTTCGCGATTGAGAAGCCTCTTCACCCTCAAGAGGTGACTGTATGGTGCGCTATGTCCAGTCAGGGAATAATCGATGCGGTATTCCTTGATGACACCGTGACTAACGAACGGTACGTAAAGGTTTTGGAAGATGATTTCATCCCCATTATTTAAAGTGACCCTGATTTCGACAAGATGTGCTTCATGCAAGACGGAGCTCGACCCCATCGAAGCAGTAGAGTGATGTCCTGGAGGGGCGCTTTGGGGACCGCATTCTGGCTCTGGGGTACCCAGAGGCCACTGGTAAGCTCGTCGATTGGCTGGATCAGAACATACGCGACTTTTTTTTTGTGGGGCTATGTTAAAGACAAGGTGTACAGCAGTAACCCCCAAAACGATTGCTGAGCTTAAGACAGCCATTCAGGTGGTCATCGACAGCACCGATGTGCCGACACTTCAATGGGTGATGCAGAATTTCACTATTCGTCTGCGCCTGTGATGTCCTCCTTACTCCATCCATAATCGGTTATTCTGCTGCCTAGGTAGCAGAACGTCATCTACTTCGTGATCACTAATCCTGATGTTTAGTTTCTCGCTGTTCTCATATCTGCTGATTCCCATTCGTCTTCCTTCGGTTTACTGTCAATCCACATTCTGTACTCATTAGACTGTTCGTATTGTTCAACACAACCTGTAAATCTTCTTCACTGTTAGTGAAGGTAACAACTTCATCAGCGAATCTCAACATTGTTATCCTTTCACCTTGAATTTAAATCCCGCTCTTGAACTTTTCTTTTATTTCTGTCGTTGTTTCGTCGACGTATAGACTGAACAGCAGCGGCGAAAGACTACATCCCCGTCTTATACCATTCTTAATACAAGGACATAGTTCTTTGTCTTCCAGTATTATTGTTCCCTCTTGGTTCTTGTACATTCTGTATATCATCCGTCCTTCTCTTTAATTTACCCTATTTCTCTCAGAATTTCGAACATCGTACACCGTTTTACACTGTCCAATGCTTCTTCCAGATCGATAAATCCTGTGAACAAGTCTTAAGTTTTCTTCAGTCTTGCAAAGTCATAACTGCCTCTCTCGTAGGTGTACCTATCCCACAGTCCAACTGTTCGTCATGTAACACGTCGACAGTTTCCTTTTCCATTCTTCAGTATATTATTCCTGTCAGCAACATCGATGCATGCGCTGTTACGCTGATTCTGCGGTAATTCTCGCACTTGTCAGCTCTTTACGTTTTCGGAATTGTGTGGATGATGTTTGTTCGAAAGTCTGATGGTATATCGCTAGTCTTACACATTCCACATACTAATGCGAATAGTCGTTTTGTTGCCTCTTCCCTCAATGATTTTATGAACTCCGATGGAAAGTTATCTATCGCTTCTGTCTTATTTGTTCTCAAGTCACCTAAAGCAGATTTGATTTGTAATTTTATACTGGATCCCCTATTTCATCTATATCGATTTCTTTTTCTTCTTCTGTCACGTCATCAAACAAGTCCTTCCCTTTAAACAGGCCTTCAGTGTACTTTTCCCACCTATCCGCTTTCTGCTTTGTAGTTAACAGAAGAATTCACCTAGCACTTGTACTGTTACCATCCTTGCTTTCTCACCAAAGGTTGTTTCGATTTTTCTATATGCTGAGTCCATACTCCAGACAGTCATTTCTCTTTCAATTCCTTCACGTTTTTCATGCAGTCATTTCGCCTTAGCTTCCCTGCACTTCCTATTTATTTCATTCCTAAGTGACTTGTATTTCTGTACTGCTGAACTAGCGTGAACAAGAATGAGATTTTCACTCTGCAGCGGAGTGTGCACTGATATGAAACTTCCTGGAATATTAAAACTGTGTGCCCGACCGAGACTCGAACTCGGGACCTTTGCCTTTCGCGGGCAAGTGCTCTACCAACGAAAGGCAAAGGTCCCGAGTTCGAGTCTCGGTCGGGCACACAGTTTTAATCTGCCAGGAAGTTTCATATCAGCGCACACTCCGCTGCAGAGTGAAAATCTCATTCTGGAAACATCCCCCAGGCTGTGGCTAAGCCATGTCTCCGCAATATCCTTTCTTTCAGGAGTGCTAGTTCTGCAAGGTTCGCAGGAGAGCTTGTGTAAAGTTTGGAAGGTAGGAGACGAGATACTGGCAGAAGTGAAGCTGTGAGACCGGGCGTGAGTCGTGCTTCGGTAGCTCTGTTGGTAGAGCACTTGCCCGCGAAAGGCAAAGGTCCCGAGTTCGAGTCTCGGTCGGGCACACAGTTTTAATCTGCCAGGAAGTTTCATATCAGCGCACACTCCGCTGCAGAGTGAAAATCTCATTCTGGAAACATCCCCCAGGCTGTGGCTAAGCCATGTCTCCGCAATATCCTTTCTTTCAGGAGTGCTAGTTCTGCAAGGTTCGCAGGAGAGCTTGTGTAAAGTTTGGAAGGTAGGAGACGAGATACTGGCAGAAGTGAAGCTGTGAGAACGGGCGTGAGTCGTGCTTCGGTAGCTCTGTTGGTAGAGCACTTGCCCGCGAAAGGTCCCGAGTTCGAGTCTCGGTCGGGCACACAGTTTTAATCTGCCAGGAAGTTTCATATCAGCGCACACTCCGCTGCAGAGTGAAAATCTCATTCTGGAAACATCCCCCAGGCTGTGGCTAAGCCATGTCTCCGCAATATCCTTTCTTTCAGGAGTGCTAGTTCTGCAAGGTTCGCAGGAGAGCTTGTGTAAAGTTTGGAAGGTAGGAGACGAGATACTGGCAGAAGTGAAGCTGTGAGACCGGGCGTGAGTCGTGTTTCGGTAGCTCTGTTGGTAGAGCACTTGCCCGCGAAAGGCAAAGGTCCCGAGTTCGAGTCTCGGTCGGGCACACAGTTTTAATCTGCCAGGAAGTTTCATATCAGCGCACACTCCGCTGCAGAGTGAAAATCTCATTCTGGAAACATCCCCCAGGCTGTGGCTAAGCCATGTCTCCGCAATATCCTTTCTTTCAGGAGTGCTAGTTCTGCAAGGTTCGCAGGAGAGCTTGTGTAAAGTTTGGAAGGTAGGAGACGAGATACTGGCAGAAGTGAAGCTGTGAGACCGGGCGTGAGTCGTGCTTCGGTAGCTCTGTTGGTAGAGCACTTGCCCGCGAAAGGCAAAGGTCCCGAGTTCGAGTCTCGGTCGGGCACACAGTTTTAATCTGCCAGGAAGTTTCATATCAGCGCACACTCCGCTGCAGAGTGAAAATCTCATTCTGGAAACATCCCCCAGGCTGTGGCTAAGCCATGTCTCCGCAATATCCTTTCTTTCAGGAGTGCTAGTTCTGCAAGGTTCGCAGGAGAGCTTGTGTAAAGTTTGGAAGGTAGGAGACGAGATACTGGCAGAAGTGAAGCTGTGAGACCGGGCGTGAGTCGTGCTTCGGTAGCTCTGTTGGTAGAGCACTTGCCCGCGAAAGGCAAAGGTCCCGAGTTCGAGTCTCGGTCGGGCACACAGTTTTAATCTGCCAGGAAGTTTCATATCAGCGCACACTCCGCTGCAGAGTGAAAATCTCATTCTGGAAACATCCCCCAGGCTGTGGCTAAGCCATGTCTCCGCAATATCCTTTCTTTCAGGAGTGCTAGTTCTGCAAGGTTCGCAGGAGAGCTTGTGTAAAGTTTGGAAGGTAGGAGACGAGATACTGGCAGAAGTGAAGCTGTGAGAACGGGCGTGAGTCGTGCTTCGGTAGCTCTGTTGGTAGAGCACTTGCCCGCGAAAGGTCCCGAGTTCGAGTCTCGGTCGGGCACACAGTTTTAATCTGCCAGGAAGTTTCATATCAGCGCACACTCCGCTGCAGAGTGAAAATCTCATTCTGGAAACATCCCCCAGGCTGTGGCTAAGCCATGTCTCCGCAATATCCTTTCTTTCAGGAGTGCTAGTTCTGCAAGGTTCGCAGGAGAGGTTGTGTAAAGTTTGGAAGGTAGGAGACGAGATACTGGCAGAAGTGAAGCTGTGAGACCGGGCGTGAGTCGTGTTTCGGTAGCTCTGTTGGTAGAGCACTTGCCCGCGAAAGGCAAAGGTCCCGAGTTCGAGTCTCGGTCGGGCACACAGTTTTAATCTGCCAGGAAGTTTCATATCAGCGCACACTCCGCTGCAGAGTGAAAATCTCATTCTGGAAACATCCCCCAGGCTGTGGCTAAGCCATGTCTCCGCAATATCCTTTCTTTCAGGAGTGCTAGTTCTGCAAGGTTCGCAGGAGAGCTTGTGTAAAGTTTGGAAGGTAGGAGACGAGATACTGGCAGAAGTGAAGCTGTGAGACCGGGCGTGAGTCGTGCTTCGGTAGCTCTGTTGGTAGAGCACTTGCCCGCGAAAGGCAAAGGTCCCGAGTTCGAGTCTCGGTCGGGCACACAGTTTTAATCTGCCAGGAAGTTTCATATCAGCGCACACTCCGCTGCAGAGTGAAAATCTCATTCTGGAAACATCCCCCAGGCTGTGGCTAAGCCATGTCTCCGCAATATCCTTTCTTTCAGGAGTGCTAGTTCTGCAAGGTTCGCAGGAGAGCTTGTGTAAAGTTTGGAAGGTAGGAGACGAGATACTGGCAGAAGTGAAGCTGTGAGACCGGGCGTGAGTCGTGCTTCGGTAGCTCTGTTGGTAGAGCACTTGCCCGCGAAAGGCAAAGGTCCCGAGTTCGAGTCTCGGTCGGGCACACAGTTTTAATCTGCCAGGAAGTTTCATATCAGCGCACACTCCGCTGCAGAGTGAAAATCTCATTCTGGAAACATCCCCCAGGCTGTGGCTAAGCCATGTCTCCGCAATATCCTTTCTTTCAGGAGTGCTAGTTCTGCAAGGTTCGCAGGAGAGGTTGTGTAAAGTTTGGAAGGTAGGAGACGAGATACTGGCAGAAGTGAAGCTGTGAGAACGGGCGTGAGTCGTGCTTCGGTAGCTCTGTTGGTAGAGCACTTGCCCGCGAAAGGTCCCGAGTTCGAGTCTCGGTCGGGCACACAGTTTTAATCTGCCAGGAAGTTTCATATCAGCGCACACTCCGCTGCAGAGTGAAAATCTCATTCTGGAAACATCCCCCAGGCTGTGGCTAAGCCATGTCTCCGCAATATCCTTTCTTTCAGGAGTGCTAGTTCTGCAAGGTTCGCAGGAGAGCTTGTGTAAAGTTTGGAAGGTAGGAGACGAGATACTGGCAGAAGTGAAGCTGTGAGACCGGGCGTGAGTCGTGTTTCGGTAGCTCTGTTGGTAGAGCACTTGCCCGCGAAAGGCAAAGGTCCCGAGTTCGAGTCTCGGTCGGGCACACAGTTTTAATCTGCCAGGAAGTTTCATATCAGCGCACACTCCGCTGCAGAGTGAAAATCTCATTCTGGAAACATCCCCCAGGCTGTGGCTAAGCCATGTCTCCGCAATATCCTTTCTTTCAGGAGTGCTAGTTCTGCAAGGTTCGCAGGAGAGCTTGTGTAAAGTTTGGAAGGTAGGAGACGAGATACTGGCAGAAGTGAAGCTGTGAGACCGGGCGTGAGTCGTGCTTCGGTAGCTCTGTTGGTAGAGCACTTGCCCGCGAAAGGCAAAGGTCCCGAGTTCGAGTCTCGGTTGGGCACACAGTTTTAATCTATCGTGAACAATTTTGTATTCCATCTTTCGTCGATTATCTGGACTATTTCTTCTGTAACGCACATATCTTTCTCGTACCTATTTTTTTCTTTCCAACTTCTGTGATTGACTTTTTTGGTTAGACATGTCCATTCTTCTTCAATTGAACTGCCCGCTGTGCTATTTATCACAGTACATATTGTCCTAGAGAACTTGAAGCGTATCTTTTCATTCCTTAGTATTTCCACATTCCATTTCTTTGCGCGCTCATTCCTTCTGGCTAGCTTCTTAAACTTCGCCCTACTCTTCACCATTACCAAATCATGATCTGAGGCTATATCTGATCGTGAGTGCGCCTTATATTTCAATTTCTGGTTTGGAGTTTCTACCTCTCCGTATCTCCCGCCATTTTATTCGTGTAGTTCCTGCTCTTGTGTTTCTTGAACAGAGTAATAGCTGTTAATAGCTCAAATTAATTGCAGAGCTCAATTGCTACTACAAAGCTCATATTCTCATGTAATCCTATTTTCTACTCCTTCCCCAAGAAACGCATTTCAGTCCCCCATGAATATTAAATTCTCACCTACATATATGTATTGAATTACCCGTTCAGTATTCTGATATGCTTTCTGTTGTGTCGGTAGCTGGGCCGACACCGTGAAGTTGAGATGGCTGAAAAGGCAAGCTAGACTAACGCAGACGGGCGTGAAGTACTGGAACAGGATACGTAATTAATGTTAGGAAGAAAAGTACGGAGCAGGTTTAATACTTAACTTTACTCAATCCTTGTGGTACATCGATCTTGACGATACACAGGAGACTTTAAGTACAATCACTGTATGGCTAATGGCGCCTTGCTAGTTCGTAGCCATTAACTTAGCTGATGGCTATTCTGTCTCTCGGCTAATGAGAGAGAAAGGCTTCGTACATCTGGTCGGTAGCTAGGTTCTCGTACAACTGGGGCGAGTGCTCTCTCGTATCACGAGACCTGCCTTGGTGGTGGCGCTAGGTCTGCGATTACACAGTGGCGACACGCGGGTCCGACATGTACTAAATGGACCTCGGCCGATTTAAGCTACCACCTAGCAAGTGTGGTGTCTGGCGGTGACACCACACTTTCCATATCTCTTCATATTTTTCTTGCGACGTCGGCATGTATACTTTAACTATTGTTGTCGGCATTGGTCTGCTGTCGATTTTCAAGAGAACCCTGTCACTGAATGTTCACAGTAACTCACTCTCTGCCCTACCTTACCGTTCATAAATAATTCTACTCCTATTATACAATTTTCTGTTGCTGTTGATAATATCCCATACCCTGCTGAACCGAAACCCTTGCTTTTTCTCCAGTTCACTTCACTGACCCCACTACGTCTAGGCTGAGCCTTAGCGTCTACCTTCTATATCACGTTCAAACTTCCGATATTTCACTCCGCTATTCGTGGAACGTCATCCTACCGTTGGTTATTTAATCTTTTTCTCTTGGTCACTTCACTCTTGTCTGTCCCCTCCCGGAGTTCCGAATGGGGAACTAGTCAGGAATCTTTTGCCAATCGAGACCAAAAGTTCTCTTTTACCAATGAAGGCAAAAAGTCCTTTGGATACACATTATGTTTCTTTAAGAAATTGGTCTCCACAGCCGTACGCATCCTCATGACGTTGATCATTGCTGACATTTCCGCCTTTTAGGGTTAGTTTCCCATCTCAAGAGTTTGTTCTCGCCAAAAGACGGTCTGAGTACTAGTCAAAGACGCAGTGCAAATACACTGCCATCAGCAAATGACAAAGTTTCTTTCTGTTCTTTAATCCCATTTCCAAATTGCTTTCCTTCAGAGCTTGCTCAGTATACAGATTGAATAACATCGGACATAGGTTTTAACCATGTATCACTCCCTTCCCAACTTTGGGTTCTCTTTCATGCCCTTCAACTCTTATTTCTTGAATCTGGTTTCTGTACAAGTTGAAGATCATCTTTCGTTCCCTGTATTTTATTCCTACACTGTCAAACGTTTTTAATAAACCTGCTAATGCTATTAATGTAGGTTTATCATTCTTCAATCTATCTTCTAACATATGCCGTAGGGTCAGCGTAGCCTTGCGTATTGCTACATTTCTCTGGAATCCAAGTTGTTGCCGACCGGTGTGGCCGTGCGGTTCTAAGCGCGTCAGTTTGGAACCGCGTGACCGCTACGGTCGCAGGTTCCAATCCTGCCTCGGGCATGGATGTATGTGATGTCCTTAGGTTAGTTAGGTTTAAGTAGTTCTAAGTTCTAGGGGACTGATGACCTCAGTAGTTAAGTCCCATAGTGCTCAGAGCCATTTGAACCATTTGAACCAAGTTGTTGTTCCCCACAGACACTCTCAACCAGCTTTGCCATTCTTCTGTACATATTGTGTTTCATTATTTTCAACCGTGACATTTAGGTGCTCCCATAATATTCACACCTGCCGTTTTTGGAATGGTTGTATTACATTCTTCTTGAAGTCTGAGGGAATTTAGCCTGTCGCATATATTTTGCGCACCAGGGGAATAGTGTGTGTGTGTGTGTGTGTGTGTGTGTGTGTGTGTGTGTGTGGCAGGGAGGGAGGTAGAGAGAGAGAGAGAGAGAGAGAGAGAGAGAGAGAGAGAGAGAAGAGAGAGAGAGAGAGAGAGAGAGAGATTGTGATATTGGTTTTAATTCACATTGGTACTTTTATGGATTCCTTTCAAAAACACTCGTCTCATGTAGATTTTTGGGTTGGCGCTAAGGACCCAGAAATAATATGTCCAAACACAATTACATCATCATCCTAAGAATATTCCCTGTTACTTGAATTTGTTTAACAATTTCGACGTGTAAATCACGTAGCTGACTCGCTAGGGATGTTTGTCGAAGGGTTTATGAACAAATACGTTGAGGTGGACGTCAGAGAATTACAGACCGTTTACATTTTCCCACAAGCGAAAGACGGGCGGAAATTCATTCCATCTTCATGAATGAATAAAGTCTGAGTTACGTTAAGTTCCGGTACCATCTTCAGGTAGTGCACTGCCCGATATTTTGCTACCGATTCGTTGAAACGCACATTATGTGGATATTTCACAGTGTTCACGCGATGCCAGAAGTAACAAATGAACTTCGTTTCTTCAGTTATACTATTAATTTAGTCATTTCTGATCGTAGAAGTATGGATTACACTTTGAACACAATTTCACTGGCTGAGTGGAATCCATTGTTTAAGTAATGTATGCAATGTTGTTGGCACAGGAAGTAAGTAATTTGCTCTTAGTGTACGAACTGACATATTTATTTCAGTACTTCATTGACTCGTTGGCTGGCTTGTAGCCTAATGGGTACCGTGTGACAAAACAGTGTTGCATCCCTTTGATGCCGTCCCAGCTTCAGATGCAGCAAAGTTTAAATACGGTCCACCTGACGACTTCTGGTTACCACAGTCATGGTGTAGCAGAGGCGATGGTGGCGCACCAATTGAAAGTCCTCCTGAAGATTTCGTATGTTCTGGCTTGGTTAAGTTTTTAACCGCGGTTTTCTGCCTATGGCACATCAAACTATTATGGGATAGAGGGACGTCGAACAGATGTGCAGAACTATAGACCTATATCTCTAACGTCAATTAATTGTAGAATTTTGGAACACGTATTATGTTCGAGTATAATGACTTTTCTGCAGACTAGAAATCTACTATGTAGGAATCAGCATGGGTTTCGAAAAAGACGGTCGTGTGAAACCCAGCTCGCGCTATTCGTCCACGAGACTCAGAAGGCCATAGACACGAGTTCCCAGGTAGATGCCGTGTTTCTTGACTTACGCAAGGCGTTCGATACAGTTCCCCACAGTCGTTTAATGAACAAAGTAAGAGCTTATGGAGTATCAGACCAATTGTGTGATTGGATTGAAGAGTTCCTTTATAACAGAACGCAGCATGTCATTCTCAATGGAGAGAAGTCTTCCGAAGTAAGAGTGATTTCAGGTGTGCCGCAGGGGAGTGTCGTGGGACCGTTGCTATTCACAATATACATAAATGACCTTGTGGATGACATCGGAAGTTCACTGGGCTTTTTGCGGATGATGGTGTGGTATATCGAGAGGTCGTAACAATGGAAAATTGTACTGACATGCAGGAGGATCTGCAGCGAATTGACGCATGGTGCAGGGAATGGCGATTGAATCTCAATGTAGACAAGTGTAGTGTGCTGCGAATACATAGAAAGAAAGATTCCTTACCATTTAGCTACAAAATAGCAGGTCAGCAACTGGAAGCAGTTAATTCCATAAATTATTTGGGAGAACGCATTAGGAGTGATTTAAAATGGAATGATCATATAAAGTTGATCGTTCGTAAATCATATGCCAGACTGAGATTCATTGGAAGAATCCTAAGGAAATGCAATCCGAAAACAAAGGAAGTAGGTTATAGTACGCTTGTTCGCCCACTGCTTGAATACTGCTCAGCAGTGTGGGATCCGTACCAGATAGGGTTGATAGAAGAGATAGAGAAGATCCAACGGAGAGCAGCGCGCTTCGTTACAGGATCATTTAGTAATCGCGAAAGCGTTACGGAGATGATAGATAAACTCCAGTGGAAGACTCTGCAAGAGAGACGCTCAGTAGCTCGGTACGGGCTTTTGTTGAAGTTTCGAGAACATACCTCCACCGAAGAGTCAAGCAGTATATTGCTTCCTCCTACGTATATCTCGCGAAGAGACCATGAGGAAAAAATCAGAGAGATTAGAGCCCACACAAAAGCAAACCGACAATCCTTCTTTCCACGAACAATACGAGACTGGAATAGAAGGGAGAACCGATAGAGGTACTCAAAGTACCCTCCACCACACACCGTCAGGTGGCTTGCGGAGTATGGATGTAGATGTAGAGAACATAATAAATGAAGCCCCACTAATTGACACCATGTAGTTTGATCTCAGACAATATGTCTGTAGCCGGCCGGTGTGGCCGAGCGGTTCTAGGCGCTACAGTCTGGAACCGCACGACCGCTACGGTCGCAGGTTCGAATCCTGCCTCGGGCATGGGTGTGTGTGTGGTGTCCTTAGGTTAGTTAGGTTTAAGTAGTTCTAAGTTCTAGGGGACAGATGACCTCAGAAGTTAAGTCCCATAGTGCTCAGAGCCGTTTGAATATGTCTGTATTGTTGCTTAGTCTCAAAATAAGCAACAAACTTAGCTAGAAAAAAACCTGAAATTGAAAGGTTTTAACTCTCTATTTTAGTTCAGAACCAGAGATAATAGTTCCCGTTTCAAACCAGTCACTTGATAATCATTATTTAAGTTTTCTTCGTGGTGGGTACCACAACACGGAATTTATTAAAAAAAGATGCCATTTTCAACTTTTACCGTATTAATTTTATTTGTTCATAACTAGTTTCAACCTTCTAGTTCATTCTAAAGTGATATCTGTGGTTCTGTACAAAATAAATATATTATTGCACGAATGGAAGTGTAATGATGCGAATGTTATCGTATTTTAATGCGTTGATCTGTAGTAGTCAAATATGCCTGAGATATTGAAATGTCAGCAGCTTTATTGTTAGTTTATTTCCAAACTATTTTGTTTCTTACCATTTTTTCACTTTTCCCAACCACTCAAACATAAATTTACAGTAGTAGTATCTGAAATTATTACTGCAGTTATCCGGTACTCCCTTAACTTTTGATCAATAAAATACGTTTGTAAATGTGAAGCTTTCAAACCAACAAGGCACATTGTGGACCAAAACGAATAGAAAACACGAATTTAGAGACGCTGACATTTAAGTATGTAAGGCATAGTTTTCTATTGCAGGTAAATTTATTTAAAATACGTTTACATTCTCATCATTACATTGCTATTCGTGATGGTTATATAATATTTTTTATTTTGTACAGAACCACAAAATCACTCGAGAATGGCCTAGAAGACTGAAGTTAGTTGCGAACAAATAAAATTAATGTAGCAAAACTGGAAAAATGCCACCTTCTATCTAGCATTACTTACTTTCACTCAGGTAAGTTTCTTCAGAGGTTATAAATCGTTATACACAAAATTTTCGAAACAGGTGGATGAAATGTAATGGTCATTTTAAAGATAATTTGAAACTTTTGGTACTAATACCTGCTTAGCGAAATTGGTGACAATTTTAACTATTGCTATTTACAGTCATTTAAGACGGGACGTTAAATGCTACTCATCCATCCATCAGTCATTTAACTCATAACTGATTCATCTCTTCTTTAACTTCCGTAGACTTCACAGGAGGCTAATTATTTTCTATATGAATTGTTTATTCAATAAATAGGTCAAAGGCAGTCCCCTGAGCAGACACTTAACGAGTTCTGGGAACACCAGCATGTATTTTATCTCCTCTTTCCGAGATCCTTCAGTGCACTACCCACGATATGTGTGCGAATTAACTGACGTCGAATATCTCTACAATACTTCATTCCAAGCATTCTTACTCAGACATCTGGATATTTTCTCATGACATAAACGTTACGAAGTGTTCTTGCAACTTGTAAATCAAGTCTGTCTATTTGTACACTGAGTTGACAGAAGTCATAGGTTAGCCACAGGCACACATAATGATGGCGATAGCGTCTCGTACACAAAGTATAAAAGGGCAGTGCATTGACGGAGCTATAATTTGTACTCAGCTGATTCATATTAAAAGGTGTCCAGTGTGACTATGGCAGCACGACGGGAATTGATAGAGTTTGAACGCGGAATAGTAGGTGGAGCTAGCCGCATGGGGTATTCCATTTCGGAAATCAGCACTCCGAGATCCACAGTCTCAAGAATGTGCCCAGAATATCAAATTTCAGGCATTATCTCTCACCAAGGACAACGGAGTGGCCGACGGCCTTCACTTATAGACCAAGAGTAGCGGTGTTTGCATAGAATTGTCAGTGTTAATAGACAAGGAACACTGCCTGAAATCAATGTGGGACGTACGACGAACGTATCCGTTAGGACAGTGCGGAAAAATGTGGCATTAATTGGTTATGGCAGCAGAGGACCGATATTAGTGCCTTTGCTGCCAGTACGGCATCGCCTTCAGTGCCTCTTCTGGGCTCGTGCCATATCGGTTGGCCCCTAGACAACTGACAAACCGTGACTT
This sequence comes from Schistocerca serialis cubense, assembly GCF_023864345.2. Classification (NCBI taxonomy): domain Eukaryota; kingdom Metazoa; phylum Arthropoda; class Insecta; order Orthoptera; family Acrididae; genus Schistocerca; species Schistocerca serialis. The sequence continues at coordinate 251,274,394 of NC_064638.1, read as the reverse complement.
GGTCGGATGAGTCCCGATCTCAGTTGGTAAGAGTTGATGGTAAGGGTCGAGTGTGGCGCAGATCCCGCTAAGCCATGGTCTCAAGTTGCCAACAAGATACTGTGCAATCTAGTGGTGATGCCATGATGCTGGGGGCTGTATTTACACGAAATGGTCTGGTTCCTGTGGTCCAAATGAACCGATCGTTGATTAGAAATGTTTAGGTTCAGCTACGTTCATGAACTTTATGTTCCCAAACCAAGATAGAATTTTTGTGGACGACAATACGCCGTGTCAGAACATTCTGGAGTATTGGATCGAATGATTTGGCCACCCAGATCGCCGACATGAATCCCATCGAACACTCGTGGGACATACTCGAGAGTTCGGTTCATGCATAAAATCCTGCACCGGCAACAGTTTCACAATTATGGGCTAATGTAGAAGCAGCATGGCTTAATCTCTTTGGAGAGAGCTTCCAGTGACTTCCCAAGTCAATGCCACTTTAGATTGCTTCACTACGCCGAACAAAAGGAGGTCCCACACGATATTACACTACTGGCCATTAAAATTGGTACACCACGAAGATGACGTGCTACAGACGCGAAATTTAATATACAGGAAGAAGATGCTGTGATATGCAAATGATTAGCTTTTCAGAGCATTCACATAAGGTTGGCGCCGTTGGCGACACCTACAACGTACTGACATGAGGAAAGTTTCGAGCAGATTTCTCACACACAAACAGTAGTTGACCGGCGTTTCTTGGTGAAACGTTGTTGTGATACCTCGTGTAAAGACGAGAAATGCGGACCATCACGTTTCCGACTTTGATAAATGCGGATTGTAGCCTATCGCGATTGCGGTTTATCGTATCGCGACATTGCTGCTCGCGTTGAACGAGATCCAATGACTGTTAGCAGAATATCGAATCGATGAGTTCAGAAGGAAATTACGGAACGCCGTGCTGGGTCGCAGCGGCCTCGTATCACTAGCTGCCGAGTTGACAGGCATCTTATCCGCATGGCTGTAACGGATCGTGCAGCCACATCTCGATCCCTGAGTCAACAGATGGGGACGTTTGCAAGACAACAACCATCTGCACGAAGAGTTCGACGACGTTTGCAGCAGCATGCACTATCAGCTCGGAGACCATGGCTGCGGTTACCCTTGACACTGCATCACAGACAGGAGCGCCAGCGATGGTGTACTCAACGACGAACCTGGGTGCACGAATGGCAAAACGTCATTTTTTCGGACGAATCCAGGTTCTGTTTACATTATCGTGATGGTCGCATCCTTGTTTGGCGACATCGCGGTGAACGCACATTGGAAGCGTGTATTCGTCATCGCCATACTGGCGTATCACCCGGCGTGATGGTACGGGGGCCATTTGTTACACGTCTCGGTCACCTCTTGTTCGCATTGACGGCTCTTTAAACATTGGACATTACATTTCAGATGTGTTACGACCCGCGGCTCCACACTTCATTTGATTCCTGCGAAACCCTACATTTCAGCTGGATAATGCACAACCGCATGTTGCAGATCCTGTACAGGCCTTTCTGGATACAGAAAATGTTCGACTGCTGCCCTGGCCAGCACATTCTCCAGATCTCTGACCAACTGAAAACGTCTGGTCAATGGTGGCCGAGCAACTGGCTCGTCACAATATGCCAGTCACTACTCTTGGTGAACTGTGGTATCGTGTTGAAGCTACATGGGCAGCTGTACCTGTACACGCCATCCAAGCTCTGACTCAAGGCCCAGGCGTATCAAGGCCGTTATCACAGCCAGAGGTGGTTGTTCTGGGTACTGATTTCTCAGGATCTATGCGCCCAAATTGCGTGAAAATGCAATCACATGTCAGTTCTAGTATAATATATTTGTCCAATGAATACCGGTTTATCATCTGCATTTCCTCTTGGTGTAGCAATTTTAATGGCCAGTAGTGTAGAATGTGTCTAGTGACGTTTGGCACATCAGTGTAAAACAACAGATTAGAATTTGTTCAGACTTGTTCTGTCCGCTTAGCTAATAATAGACTTACAAGGGGAGTCAATGAGAACCAGCACAAAAGTATCACATATCATGATATTATTTCAGAAGAGACTTGCTCGTAAAGTGCTGCCCAGACTTTGCTGAGTCAGATCCGGGACCTGATCTGTGCCACGGATTATCGACGTTGGAGTGGCAAAGCGGCCAGCCTGGGTACGGGTTTTAGGCGGTATTCCACTGCCGTTTACGCAAATTCTGGGCTGATCCTTAAATTATGTGTCAGAGAATACGGCACACGGACAGTTAAAAAAAGTGATACCGCACAGAATGGTACACAAATTCAGCCCAGTTAATAAAATAAAATTTGCCAAATTCTTAGAAAGCACACCACCTACTAGAGAGATAAACGCTAGGGTTGTAAAATTTCAAGGAGGTGACAATTATTCTGCCACCGTCACAAATGAAAATGGAGTTTAAGTATTTGATTGGACTCCTCCTTGGAGACAGTGAATGATAAATCAAATATCCTTCCTCGTAGTCGTCGCCTGAAAGGTCCGTATATGGCACTCGTATCTGTAACCACTCGTGATGCCTTTCGTCCAGGTATGCCAAGGCTTTCATCTCATATTTTCGAACCCGGTGTCTTCGTAATCATAGACGTCACATCAGCGAGATTGTCATCGCTTCCCTACCGAAGTTACGTGCGTAGTCCGCCAACAGCAATGTTTTCCCTCAAGGCGTGTACACTCCGTGTGTATGTGGAATATTCATCATCGCCTCAGATGTCCGTAATCGCTTGTGATGCAACTTATCGTTTCTATGTGAACGCCTCTGACGTGTGTCAGTGCTTCTCACGTGCGTAATCGCCTGCGACTCCCGTCACTGCTTCTGACGCCAGTCATCAACTTTAACTTCCGTCATCAACCCAAGCATCCGCATCGTCTTAGAATGTGTCTTAATTTGTGCAGCCCGTCAACGTGCGTCAAGTCGCTGAAGCCTGTGTAAGCCGTCACACAGGCTTTCGGCACTGGTGCTGTCTGATGACACCAGTGCTGTGTTTCATCATCACACAGCAGACTGTCGCCGTCTTTGTGTTATCTTTTTAAGAGAAATGCTGGGTGGTAAAGTGGTACAAAAAATGTGCAACGAAGCCTGCGTGCTAATGGATGACGAAATGATCCTCATGGTACTGATTTAAGCAATCATATCGACTATGAACTGTCCAGTGGCGTTCCAGTACAATGACGTCGATTGTAGAGCAAACCAAAGCAGGATGTTATACAGGACAGACCATACCAGAAACCAACAGTTCAGCCATTCTGAAGACGACTGCCACAAACGTCGAAACGTCCGTTTATAGCAGTTTCTAGTTTCAAAATGGTGCAATGTCGGAAAGGATTTTATTAAAGAAAATCATGAGCCGTGCGTGGCTCGTGTTCCCGCCATTATGTATTTTACACCCTTTTTTTAACTTACTTCCACCTCACTACGTTAATTAGATTCCTACTGTCACTGAGTTGCTACTTTGCCTGACCGTGAGAGGCGTTAGCATCGCGTATCGATATATACCCTCTCGTAGTATCCTTGCTCGACTGCTATTACTTCCCGGTCGTCGTCTGTCTTAGGCCAGTTCGGATAACGAGTTCGTATCGCAATTTCGGGCTGCCAGTCAGTTGGAGCGCGTCTGGAGCGCAGTCCGGACCTGCCAGTCGGATAGTTGCAATGCGGCACCAGTGCAGTCGGGTTGGAGCAGCAGTGAGGTCTGCGTCGACATCGCTCGCCTGACCATTGCCGCCACGTATCATTTGAGCCGGGCCGCGGTCTTGGTGTATCGTCGGTCGGTCGTCCTACCGGTGTGTTGGCGAGCCGATCGTTTATGAGTCGGCTGTGTGTGTGTGTGTGTGTGTGTGTGTGTGTGTGTGTATCGACTCCCGATTAGTCTTCGTGCGTGCTTAGTTACTGTTGGGTATCGTTCAGGTCTTCATGCAAGTGTTTGTCAGGATGTGTGTGTAGTTGGCATTATTTCCACTGATGACGATTTTAGATGTTGTCAGCATTCTGAGAGGAGTCGGTCGGTTGCTGTGGACCAGGGAAGTTATCTCCATGCGGCGCTGTCGGCTGGATCCGTTGGCAGTCCCGGCGCAGTGTCGGAGCGTGTGTGGATCGCTAGGAGCTTCGTGGTTCACGATCCAGGACTTCCAAGTTGTTTAGTGGTTTCAACTACCCAAGCCACGTCCATTCATGTTGGGTGGTTCGTTCCGGTGGATCTCTGTTGGGGAGGTCCTCCTGAGAGCAACACCGAGTGTTTGTATTGCTGAAATTTAGCTGCTATGCGGTGGAATTGACTATATTGGTTGACTACAATTCAAGTGCACCAGCGGAATTTTCTGACTTGTGGCCGTTAGTGTTCCGGTTACCTGCCCTGGCCACTAAGGTATTTTCAGGCAGCGTCCTTTCCTCACCTGTTGTCGTTGTCCAACAAGGTGTGTAATTTTGATAGCTAATATACTGTTCATTGTGGATTATCACGTTCATAACCTTTTGTGTTTGAGTTCTCATGTACTCAGTCGTGGCAAGCAAGCGTTTAGTCGGTCGGCCCGTGACTGTCCCTTGGTTGGGTTCGCACGAATTAAGTGTAGTGGACTCGCCACCTGTCTCGCCTAAGTGATCCACTGGAGACTTCTGAGTGTCGTTCTCTTAATTATCCTTTTGGCAGTGTTAATGTAATTGTAATTTAATTGTATTTTATATTTTTAATTTGGCAAGGTTAGTTGTGGGCCTTCAGCCATGGAAACATTTTCTCAGAGTTTCCTTCAAGTCCAAACATTATCGCCTTCTGCTCTTGAAAGGTTTTTGTAATTTCCTCTGAAAGATTTTACAAGTTGTTGTGGGCCTTCCGGCGCTGGTGTTGCAAAAAGGAAATGTTTAAACTTAATGTATTGTTTTACCGAATGTTGCAATATATATTTCCTTAATTTGCGGAATTTAACTTTGCGGCCTTCAGCCATGTTATTGCGTTCTTTTATCTCTTTCTGTGCACGTTTTGGGCCATCAGCCCGGTTAGCATCTTAAAACATTGTGGCCTTCTGCCTTCGGTAGTCATCATATTTCGAATTTTGAAGATTTAATCCGGCGGCCTTCAGCCGCTCCGCATACTGCATATGAATATGTATACGATTTATTTTCTTCGAAAATTTAACTGTGTGTCATGTCTTGTCAAAATTAAACTTATTCTAAAGCATGTGTTTGGAGGCCGTCAGCCGAAAAGTGTATTTGTGAACTAAATGATAATAAATTACAATTGCCAAATGAATACGACCGCAACTTCCTTGGCCCTTTCCAAAATCCTAATTACCTATTAGCCCTGCGTGATTTAGCGGGCGTTTCAAAACATTTAGCTCGTTGCCTTGTTATGGATTTCGGCTCTTCTCTACCATTAATCTCGACTTATTTCGTTTGCTATATTCTTGTAGTTGATCAAGTCAGAATGCTTTTCGGTAGTTAATTAGTTGACAACCATGTTAATTTTAGTTTTATCACTTTTAGTACATTCATAGTTTTGCTGTTCGCTTTACTGTTTCCTTTCGAGTTCAATGCTGTTAGTATACCTGTTTACGATAGTATTATTTACCAACGACTTCAACGTGACGTAACTTGCCACTGTCATCGTGTGAACTTTCACTTGTACTTTATTTCATTTTTAGTACTAGCTGCATGCGGCAGAACGCAGGTCCTTCACCTGCCGCGCATACGCAAAATGGTAAAAATATTTTCTTAGATTCTAGCAAGTTTCTCAACCGTGCGAATACACTGTACATCTACATCTACATCTACATGGACACTAAGCAAATCACACTTCAGTGCCTGGCGGAGGGTTCATCGAACCACCTTCACAATGGAAATGCCTCTTGCGGGGCAGGCCTGGCCGCCTTGGTGCAGATCTCATTACATTCGACGCCACATTGGAAGACCTGCGCGCCGGATGGGGATAAAATGATGATGAAGATAGCACAACATACAGTCCCTGAGCGGAGAAAATCCCCGACACAGCCGGGAATCGAACCCGTGTCCGTTGGACGGCAATCCGTCACGCTGACCACTCAGCTATCGGTGCGGACATCTTTACAATAATTCTCTGTTATTCCAGTCTCTAACAGCGTGAGGGAAAAACGAAAGCCTGAATCATTCCGTACGAGCTCTGATAACCCTTATTTTATTATGATGGTGGTTTCTCCCTATGTAGGTCGTCGTCAACAAAATATTTTCGCATTCGGAGGAGGAAGCTGGTGATTGAAATGTCGTGAGAAGATTCCACCGCCATGAAAAAAACGTCTTTGTTTTAATAATGTCCACCCCAAATCCTGTATCATGTCAGTGACACTCTCTCCCCTATTTCGCGATAGTACAAAAGCGTGATCCTCTTCTTTGAACTTTCTCGATGTACTCCGTTAATCCTATCTGGACGGATACGCGTAATGTAGACAGTCTCCTCACTAGATCTTCTAAGTGTTCTGCCAATTCGTAATTGTAATTCCTAGGTATTTACTTGAATTTACGGCTTTTAGATAGTGCTTCTTTAGATAGTACCTCTTATTATAACTGTCGTTATAATATCTTTTATATCACCTTGTGATCATCAAATATTTATCGTCAGTGTCATTTATCTTAGATGCACATCATTCGTTGCAATAACTTTCTGCAGAACGTTGTGTATCGATGAACTGCCTTTCATTAACCCGTCCTCGTTATATAGGTGTGCCAAATATTTACCTCAAAACTATCGTAGACGATTACCATTGGTCTCTCTGTTTCAGGAGTTCCTTTAATTGCATACCTCTCAATACCTAAAACTTACATTAAGTAGCTGCTCATACATTCGGTTACACTATATTTTCTTTTGATTTTGATTTATTTGTGAAGATTTTATCACTTACGACGACGTTTTTGCTATCCCTTTGACTCATTTCGTGTGCTCTTCCTACAGCTATTACTTTCCAGCGCTGCAAAATGTTTCACTCAACCTTTTTATTTTTGGCCTCATTTTTCAGCGACCGTACCATCTAGTTTTCACTATCGTACTTCATGTTTTCTTAGTAAAGCACCATCTCTTCTTGAAAACTTACAGCGTTTGTTCAGCTTACATATGCAGTAGTGTATTTTCCGTTATTATTTTCCGTTATTGTTTTCTTCATCATTAACCTTCTCATATCTTCTAAAATAAGATCGATACTTTTGCATGTTCTCCACTGTTACAAATTTAAAACTAAAGCTGTTCTTGTTTCCTGAGCCTTTGTGTCCCACCGAAGCAGGGTTGGCATGGGTATTAACGGACACATAATTTAAGGGGTGGAAAAAATAATGGCGCATTGTCAGAAGAGAGCACATTCTGGCTTTCCTGCAGTTACCCTCCTGCTACGGTACGGATAAACGTGACTAACAGCACGCGAGTGAAATGGCGTGGCAGCTGGAAACGTGTTCCACAGCTGAGACACAACGGACACTACGACTCTGTGTGACAAAATGTTTAAAATGCACACAGACTCTCCGTGAAATTCTGGCGATGTATAGATCATCCGTAATGTAGAGACCACCTGCAGTGAGATGGTGCCAACAATTTGACCAAAGTCGAACACACGTAAGTGATGCCAGTCCGCGAGGAAGTCCATCAACGCCGATCAATGACTACCATGTCCAGGCAATCGAGGAACCGACTGCCAGCAATCGCAGATTTTCAGTTATGTTAAAACTGTCCTGTCAAAGGGGACATTTTTCTCTCCTTTTACATGTCACTCCCTCTGTCTAATATCTCTCTAAACGCTATTCAGCAGTACTAAATCCTATTTGATGACGATAGTTATTGTCTGATGATGGCCTTGTAAGCCGAAAACCAGTGATCTGAGCTAATTAACACTGTAGAAAGCAGATATTTTTGTACTTTTCATTTTTAAATATTAAGTTGTTTTACCAAGCATCGAGGTGGGGATTAATTAAAATAAATACACTACTGGCCATTAAAATTGCTACACCATGAAGATGAAGTGCTACAGTCGCGAAATTTAACCGACAGGAAGAAGATGCTGTGATATGCAAATGATTAGCTTTTCAGAGCATTCACACAAGGTTGGCGCCGGTGGCGACACCTACAACGTGCTGACATGAGGAAAGTTTCCAACCGATTTCTCATACACAAACAGCAGTTGACTGGCGTTGCCTGGAGAAACGTTGTTGTGATGCGTCGGGTAAGGAGGAGAAATGCGGACCATCACGTTTCCGACTTTGATAAAGGTCGGATTGTACCCTATCGCGATTGCGGTTTATCGTATCGCGACATTGCTGCTCGCGTTGGTCGAGGTCCAATGACTGTTAGCAGAATATGGAATCGGTGGGTTCAGGAGGCTAATATGGAACGCCGTGCTGGATCGCAACGGCATCGTATCACTAGCAGTCGAGATGACAGGCATCTTATCCACATGGCTGTAACGGATCGTGCAGCCACGTCTCGATCCCTGAGTCAACAGATTGGGAGGTTTTCAAGACAACAACCATCTGCACGAACAGTTCGACGACGTTTGCAGCAGCAGGGACTATCAGCTCGGAGACTATGGCTGCGGTTATCCTTGACGCTGCATCACAGACAGGAGCGCATGCGATGGTGTACTCAACGACGAACCTGGGTGCGCGAATGGCAAATGGTTCAAATGGGTCTGAGCACTATGGAACTTAACATCTATGGTCATCAGTCCCCTAGAACTTAGAACTACTTAACCTAACTAACATAAGGACAGCACACAACACCCAGTCATCACGAGGCAGAGAAAATCCCTGGCCCCGCCGGGAATCGAACCCGGGAACCCGGGCGTGGGACGCGAATGGCAAAACGTCATTTTTTCTGATGAATCCGGGTTCTGTTTACAGCATCATGATGGTCGCATCCGTGTTTGGTGACATCATGGTGCACGCACATTGGAAGCGAGTAGTTGTCATCGCCATACTGGCGTATCACCCGGCGTGATGCTATGGGGTGCCATTGGTTACACGTCTCGGTCTCCTCTTGTTCGCATTGACGGCACTTTGAACAGTGGACGTTACACTTCAGATGTGTTACGACCCATGGCTCTACCCTTCATTCGATTCCTTCGAATCCACAGCTTCATCACTGAAGAAGACATTTTGCATCAAATTATCATTTTCCACAGCTTGTAGCAGGTCATGACACATAGCTTGTCTGGCTGCGTAGTCCTCCGCTTCAAGCTTATGTACAACCTAGATATGGTAGGCACGTTTGTGCAGCTTGTAACGAAGAACTCTCCATACAGTGGTTAGAGGAATACCAAGCTCTCTACTAAGTCTCCTGTTAGATGCGGAAGGGCTTCGTGTGATCGCATCCTGCACACTTTGTACGGTTTCTGCCGTTATGGCTGTCCTCCCTGGACGTTCTTCATCTGCAACACTACCAGTACGCTGGAATTTATTGACTAGAGTCCTGATAGCAAGCCTGGTGGGGCCTGTTTTCCGGAATCGACGGCAAAGTCTGTCCACACCTGTTCATTCGTCATTTCACGAATACGAGCAGAATCAACAGCGATTCGTTCCTTGGTTAGCATTCTGTCGTCGTACTTGCAAGAAACAAATATTCCGTTACTATATCACTGAAATGTACAGTGACTTACTATACCACTGAAGTGTACAGTGACTTTAGAATCACCTTGTACAGCAGAAACAGCCCAATCATAGTCCAGTGCCCACCCTAACACAAACATCAACTCACTTCTTCAGCTTATTTTCCCCTTCTTAAATTGCTGAAGATGTGAATTGAAGGTTGTGTTCGGGAAGACACTGGACTAAGGTAGAGCAGTGTTTGCTAGAATACATGTTCCGTAAACAAGGAGATCCAGGTTCAATTCCCTACTCCATTAAAAGTTTTAATTCATTTCTTCGGCTTCCATCATCATCGTAGATAAAGATGAGACTGAAATGTCTCAAGGAAAATTGTATCAGATCTATAGATCACCTACGTCTGAGGTGATAATTGGTTACATTCAAACTGCCCTCGGCATTAAATGCTACCTTCTAAACTAGAATCGTTGCCTTTCCTTATAAGAGATGACGAGTTTCATTCACTACATATAGTGTGAGTCAGGTGGAAAGGTATATCCTTTAGGGGATGATAGTGATTTTGAATGAAAAACTTGATATGAACATATACCCTATTGAGAAAGGTTTCCGAGATTGAGCGCATTTGAATGCACTGTTATTTATTTTCTGTGTTATTCAAACATTGTCACTGTTTACAACGGACCACAGTAGTGTAGAGGAAGTTGAGACGAACAGTTTGAGACGTGACACTTGTGGTCTATTGAGTCGGGAAACTGCCTCAAACCGGTCTACAAAAACTACCTAGCTACAGCGCAAGCGCGTCGAGGGTCATTTTCAGTATTCTCGCACTCTCTTCGCGCAAACTGTTAGTCCTAGAAATAAAATGAGTAGGACAATTTTGTTGGAAATCTGACAGTCTCATCATTTTACAGTGCGTTCTGGAGAACATTTGCTGAGAGGCGGATAGATACTTGGAAGAGATGCCTGTGGGGCGAATATGACCTTTTTTTGGCATATATTAAGCCACGGTTGAACATTGGGATTTGAAATTTTAAAATGAATGAATTGTTGATATTCGAAGATTTTAATTTCTTATCCAGTTCCAGAAAGAAACTCCATCACTCTCAAACGAAGTTTAATCAAACTTGTACAATATTTTTGTGATACAGAAATAGTGAACAGTCACTTCGGTAGCTCTGAGATAAACTGATAGAGGAATTTGAAACACATGGTCAGAATTGAGACTGCTCCCTTTTTTCAGTTGGGTGGTGCTAATGGGACTTTAGCAGCAACATTTGCATTCTCTTCACACAAAATAAGCTGATCAAATTCGTTATCAGATATTCCTGAGCCGGTGTCGTGTTCTACTGTTAATAGATCGTTTTTGTCAGGAACGTATGAATCACAAGGGTCAACATCAGTCAGCGTCTTCAGAAAATATCTCCTTCGTCATCTGTATAATTCGTCCACTTCTATTACACACATTTATAGGCTTTTTCCAGTCATAGCACTCTTAAAAAAAAAAAAAAAAAAAAAAAAAAAAAAAGAGAGAGAGAGAGAGAGAGACAGAGAGAGAGCCTAAGTTAGGTATTGATGTATGCTAGGACTTCCTTGTTGAATGTAATTAAGGAAAAGAGCTGTAAAAAGATTAGGTATCTATATTCGCAACTACCAAACAACATGAAACAATGATAGAATGAATGAGCCATAACAAATCAAATGAAAACTGCAACTCTGCAAAGTACAGACCCTTGTAGAGTAAATATTTCGAACGAATAAAATTATAGTGTATGAACTAAGAGAACCTGACTGAGAATTGAAGTCGCGCTTAAAAATAAGTAATTTGCTAGTTGTGATTTTATGAACAAAGTTATGCACTCCAAAGACCTGTAAGCAAACTAGGACATGAATTAAGCTGTGGAAAAGTCAGGCAGCTAAAAGTATCGTGTGGGTGAACTTAGAAAATAAGTTGGATTATCCGCCTGTGACGCACAGTAGTGCGAGTTCTGGAGCATTAGTCTGTGAGGCGGTTGAATATTTGCTTATACCTAGAACATCCTCTTGTGAGGCTCTGTAGGTCTGGAATGGAAGCAAGTTTCTTTTGGGTGGCACGTGATTACCCACGTGACCCTCGCTACATTACTACTAAATACCAAATGGTACTCTTGTAGCCGGCTGATCGAATCCGCCCGCCGGATTAACGACGAGGGATGTAGTTTTTAGGCGGTTTTCCACAACCCTATAGGAGAATAACGGGCTGGTCCCCACGTCCCGCCTCAATTATTCGACTCACAGACATGTGAAAACACATCCGCACTTTTCCATGATTTCCACTAGACGCAGACAAGTAGGGTACTCTGATTCCGTCCCGGGGTGTACAGGGTGGCGGCAGGATTGCATCCGGCCACTCCTGCAAATTAACATGCCAAATCTAATTTAACCACGCCAACACCGCGCACAGTGTGGGACAAAGGCGCAAGCGATAGAATAGAACTCTTGTAGCCAGCTAAAACAGCAGAGCGATTTTCAGCGCTTCTACCGGAGCTAACATAAGCGATAGCCCCGTGTCAAGACGACTGTTCCGTTCACATTGGTTTTGTAATTTAATTTTGTACTGCGATACGTTTTCGATGGAGGGTGCAGTTTTCGAGTTATTCAAGGAAAACGTACAAAATTGATATTAAATGTGTTCTATCTCGGAAACCATTCGGAATAGGGCCATATGTCCATATGAATTTTTTTTTGTCCAGAATCACAATGTGCCCTCAAACTATGTAACTTGACTCATCTATATTTAGCACATGTCTGAGTGGAGCATAATTTTCACGCAGTTTAATTAGGTTTATTATGAGACACAAGTACCTAACTGAGCCGTAGTCGTGTCCGGCTCTTCGAAAAGTGCTTTCTCTTCGCGTCTAGTGTTTGCGGTGGCGCTTTCGGTCTGGCGCGCTGTTTGGATCGCTACCGCCCTCTGGCGGGAGGTGGAGCAAGTGTGCGGTCGCTTGACGATCGAGGAGTACGTACTGGGCGGTAACCGATAGAAGAGGTGGCGCGAGCGGGGCCCTGTTGTTGGGGGTCGTCAACTGCTCGCCACGCGCTTTGGCCGACCTCTTGGCTGTCAGGGGCTAAGTCTGCCTTACCTGCTTGTACGTGGCTTATGAAGTTTAGAAGCCGTGGTGCAGGAGATCAGCGCGTGGGACCATATGTCTTCTTATCGGCCGTTGAAACCACTGGCAGCGGTTGGCTCTGACGAGCATTTGGAAGTGCAACGTGTTCCCTGCGCTGTGGTGGAGTCCGAAAAGTTGAGTACCTTTTTATGTAACAGAGTTATATAAGTTCTGGTGAAGTGTATGAGTTTCTTTGCCAGTGGTTTTGTTGGGATCTTCCCACCACAGTTTTCGTTTGCCTGTCCGCGGGAATGTGGTAATTGCTTTTTGGTCGGGCCGTTTCATTCACACTTCAAATTGCGTGATTTAGGGTCGGTGTCGCGTGTCTCTGTGGTTTGGAGTCTGTGCAGGCACCGCCCTTGCTATATCTTCTAGTTTTGGGTAACTTGCGGAGGTGGTGGCTTGTAATGGAAGTTTTGGGGCTGATCTGCTGTGGCCCTGTAGACCACCAATAACTATTCCGCTTATTGTGATTTGGGCCCCTTTACACGTGTCACTGTCTCACCTCGCTAAGGAAAATTTTTTTGGGAACTGTCTTTAATGTGAAGGTTTGTATGCTGGCTTATTCAGATTTATCTTGTAGCAACTGAAACGAGTAACATAAGTTATTTAACTGACGAGAGACAACTATTTTAGCTTTAGTACAAACTAGCTATTTAAAGTTTTTTTTTTTTTAAAGGAATTGTTCTCTTATAGATATAACAAGTTTAATATCTTATTATTGGGAAGTTGTTAACGTCATATCTTGCAATAACCTTTACGTAGATAAAATTTGCCAGTAATTTAAAAGAGTTTTGTTAATTGTTGTCTTAAAATCTTACTTAAGATGTTAACGTCATACCTGGTAATCTCTGCCGGCCGGAGTGGCCGTGCGGTTCTAGTCTACAGTCTGGAACCGAGCGACCGCTACGGTCGCAGGTTCGAATCCTGCCTCGGGCATGGATGTGTGTGATGTCCTTAGGTTAGTTAGGTTTAATTAGTTCTAAGTTCTAGGCGACTGATGACCTCAGAAGTTAAGTCGCATAGTGCTCAGAGCCATTTGAACCATTTTTGGCAATCTCCTTTTCACAAAGAAAATTTGACAGCTATTCCAAATTGTTTTTGAATATTTTTTTTAATGCCAGACTTAAAAATTTATTATTGAGAAAGCCTTTTAAAGTAAAAACATAACTTAGCAGAGTGTGTTATTTCACCAGCGCCTCCTAGCCCCTACTTCCACGATAACGTTTTTGGAATAACATGTGTACTTGAGTTGTTGTTTGTGACCCGCCCTAATTGATGGTTCACTAATTTCGCTTTTTATAAAGTTTCTAATATGCTTCTTTACTCAAGGGCTAACATTTTACTAGCAAAGTGCTTCTTATTGTGTTTTAAGTGGCGTAAAATGCCGAAGATCTACGTAACAGAAGCTTAATATTTTGCGCAAGATGCTTTGTTCTTCTACACGGACTAACCTTCACATTTTTGCTCACGGGAGGATGCTCTATTTCTCAGCGATGTCATTAACATGATCCTTAAGCGCAGCGCCTTGCTACGAACGCCGTATCTTGCAAAGGCGCCTGGCGAGTAATATACAAGCTTTTCGTCGTTACCTCGGACGGACAGAAAAAAATGCAGTCAAATTTTATTGTCGCCACTTTCCGAAACAGCAGCTTTTTAATGCGAAATGCAAATCCGCGCCGGCCTGCAGCTCGGCTGCTGGTTGTGATGCAAATCGGGAGCAGACGGGACATTATCTAATCGGGCGGCCCTTGCGCCACGTCTTAGTGAAGCCACTCTGGCGCCTCCGCCTTCTTCTCGTTCGTCGTCCCCGCTGCGTCGCCTGCGCTTGACGCAGATAAGCGCTCGCTTCCCGACCAGCCCTTTGCTCTCGCCCGGCGCTGACGAGAGTGGGCGGACGGCCCTGAGCTTTGTCGTCCTCTCGACGGCGCTGTTATTTCCCGATGCGAAGTTCCTGCTACACTAGGCGGGCGCAGCACGAAGCGCGCCTGTCTACACCCACTGTGCCGCGAGGTCGCTCCGGCTTCTTCCCGATAAGCCAGGAGACGTCCTCAGACGTCGGTGGCCGTGTGCCTGCGCCTCGTATGCCAGAGAGGCTGGAAGTCACCTACATCTACATACAATGTTCAGAAAACGGTTTGCTCCGCCTCTCTATCTGCGAACGTCCGCGGGTGCAGCGACTAAGATAGTGAGCATTGTGGGAAAATAATACAAGTGCTATTGGCTTCTGTCTCGGGTTCTTCGGCCAACGTTCATCTAATGATTTTCCTGACGTTTCGCCAGCACGAGTGGCTGGCATTGTCACGCTGGACACTTGCCGCGCCGGAGATTTGCCACGCCGGACATTTGCCACGCTGGACATTTGCCATGCCGGACATTTGCCACACTTGCCCCTTCGCCAGGTAGCGATCCCTCAGGTAGGAGACGCCCTTCCTCATACTACTACTGTCTAGTGATGGGGGATCCGCTCATGAGCTGATTCATAGAGTTGAATCTTTCAAAGGAGTGAACAATCAGTGATTCAGAAAAAAAGAACGGTAGCTCCAAACGTTTCCCACAGCAGAGAGAGAGAGAGAGAGTCAGAGCAGTTCAGCGGGGCCTCTGCTGCTCAGAGCACACTGCATGCCACACAACACAGCCGGCGCTGGCCTCTGCCCAGCTTCTGCCTTAGCTGCCTGCATTGTGCAGTGCCCCATTGGATTTTGTGTGCCATCTCTGTGCTTCCTCTGCCGCGTGCAGTGTCTAGCGCACCTAAAACTTAGCATTGCACTCCGTCGGCGATCGTTTCAGTCGCAAGTCCTGCCCTCTGGGCAGTTGAAGCGAGCAACAGGACAGAGAGCCTCCTAGCAGAGAACATAAGAACTACTTGCAACAACCTGCTCGCAAGAGAACGGACGATTTGTCTCGGAGCGGGTGACTGGTGGCTGTTCACCACTCCCCCCACCCTCGGAACTCGCGCGTTCACCGCTCCCCCCACCCTCGGAACTCGCCTGCTCAACGCTCACCCCACCGTTCTCAACTCTAGCCAGAGCGTTGAGCAAAGCAACTCAGGTGTTGCTCTGGTCTCTGCGGTCTTAGCTCATGCAGTAATACAGCTCGCAGCTCGACCAGCTTGACTCAGCGCCTCTGCATCGGAGTTTGTCTATACTGGATATTGTTCTTCGTGCTAATACCGATATGTATATTACATAATTATGTTATGTATACATCATTTGTTTTTATTTTATTTTTATTTGTTTAAACTGATCAGATGAGGTTCCTGACGACTCCTCTTACTATAGGATTTTTTATTATGGACACTCGAATTTACGCTTTAATTACGAGCAAACCGATAAACATATCGCAAAATGTGATACACCAATACTTTCCTTGTTTTATTCTGCATAAGGCTATATGCAGCACTTTGGTCTTACAGTCGAATTTATATTTTTTTTCTTATTGTAGTACGGATTTTGCGATTTTAGGCGTCTTCGGAAGGAAACGTTCACTTAAAAAATATATGGCTTGGGATGTATCTGTAGGAGGTTAATGAAATTTTAATACATTATAGCCAAATACATTGTTAATGTAAATCTCAAGTTACAACATTTTCTAATCACCCACAAAACCACGATAGTGCAAAATAAATCGATAATCAAAAACTTTGTCATATCGTGGAAATTTCAATAAACAATACAAAATTCTTACTCATTATCTATGTTACTTCAAAATAGGATCAAATAAGATCAAAATACAGGTATAGTACTGGAATAAACCAAGTTTAAAGGGCAATGTGCCTTCCATTTATTTTCTATTGTGAATGAGTGGTGAGTCATGAAAAAGAGCTAGTTCATTTCAGGGAGTGAACAGTTCTGATCCGATCTCTGAAAAGAACAGTTTTGCCCATCTCTACTACTGTACTGTCCGCTTTCAAACCGCCGTCTCCACATCTTACTCGATACAATAAGTATGTAAGGGACCTTCTTCTTCTTCTTCGACATCTTGGCCAAATACAGAGCTTCTTTTCCGAAATCGAAATATTTATAACTTTTGGGAAACAAAAGAAATACCAACGATTATGTCAGTATGTAATTAGTTCTGCCAAGTATAAATATAGATCCCTCTGTCTGTACGGCAGCTTCCTTTCAAGCTTACTGATTGCGATAGAAACAGTCCATCGCTATGGGAGCAACAAGAAAGGAACGATGTGAAGAGAATGCGAATGTACACTAATCATTTCATTTTGATCACTGCATTTGTGCCTACTTTAATTACTACAACTGCATGCCCGAAAGACAATAACGAAAGAAGAAATGGAGATGTGAATGTTTGAAAAGAAGAACGACATACTCAATGTTAATTTACTTTGTAAAATCAGATATAACTTGCAGCGAAACATTAGATAATTAAGTGTAGCTGGACAAGGTTCAAAACATGACTGAAAATACGTTCACTAAACAGAGATACGAACATCTATGATTGAAATGTCATCTAAAGTCGACATACAATTTTAAAATGTTAGAAATAAGGAAATGAAGAAATACAGAATGCTATGCTTGTAACGTACGTTATTGTTCTACATTGTTTAGCTCTGGTATTTACAAGGTCACAGAAAAAGCATCCTAGGTTTTGGAGGGAAAAGCCGTAATTGTAATGATCTGCACTACAACAGAAACAAGAAGCACAAGTTAAGGAAAAACAATGTAATATGTGTTCCAGCTCACAAGCGACATTGAAGCAGATAGTTCCTGTGACTTAGTATGGGCAGAGGTTATATTCGACAACCGGAATAAATTAATAACTGACTCCTTTTGCGGACCTCTGGTCTGAGATGAAACAGTTGCTGATGAGTTCAAAGAAAACTTGAGTCTCATCACAAATACGTATCCTACTCATACAGTTATAGTTGGCAGTGACTTCAATCTACCTTCCGTATGTTGACAAAAATACATTTTCAGACCCTATTGTAGATAGAAAACAACTTCTGTAATTGACATCTTGGATATTCGGGAATCCTCCGGATGTTCGCGTCGTTCTCGCACGATATTTCAACAGCGTGCCTCGCTGTCTTCTTCAGGTGCTACCTGAGACTGGTCTCAGGTAGCACCTGAAGAAGACAGCGAGGCACACTGTTGAAATATCGTGCGAGAACGACGCGAACATCCGGCTGGATTTCCGAATATCCAAGATGTCAACAGATCGCCGGGAAAGCATGAAGAATTACAACTTCTGTAATTATTCTAAATGCTTTTTTAAAAATATTTTGAACAATTAGTTCACGAGGCTATTCAAATTGTAAATGGTTACGAAAACACACTTGACTTAGCCACAAATAATCCTGAGCATCACGACGGATACACAGTCGAGCGAGGCTCAAGTCCGTAACAAAGAAATTCACCAAAACTAAACGCGAAATATATCTATTTATAAAAGCAGCTAAAAATTCGGTTGACGTCTTTCTAAGAGACAGTCTCCGATTCTTCCAAACTACATAAGTGAAGACCATATGTGGCTAAAGTTGAAAGAAATAGTATCAACAGCACTCGAGAGATGTATACCAAATAAATTAATAACAGACGGAACTGATCCCCCATGGTACACAAAACATGACAGAAAGCTGCTGCAGGAACATCAAAAATGGCACGTATAATTTAGACGAACGCAAAATCTCCAAGATTGGCGAAGTTTTACCGAGGCTCGAAATTTGGTGCGGATTTCAATGTATGATGCATTTAATAGTTTCCATAACGAGACTCTCTCTAGAAATGTAGCGGAAAATCCAAAGCGATTCTGGTTCTATGTCAAGTAAACCAGCGGAAAGGCTCAGGAAGGGATGAGGAGAAGGAGGAGGAGGGAGAGACAAGGGACCCCACCATTCGGAGCAGGTAAAATCGTGGCAAATGTCCCGCGTGGCAAATGTCCAGCGTGGCAAATGTCCGCACACCACCCTCCATTGCCGATGGTGAATTGGAGCCGAGCTCGCGGCCGCAGACTATATGTACCTGGCGCGCCAACGTCCGAGGGCTTCTCCGCGGTCATTTCCGGTGCGGTTCTCCTCTTGCTACCTGCGACGGTCGTTCACTGCAGTACGGGAAGCCAGGATCCGTTTATCTTAAGGCTTTCCTCTTTCCTGTTGAAACTATTCGCGTATTTTTGTATTTCTACAGCTTCTCTGAACAAGCCCGTGTGATAGTGCTTCTCTACAGCCAGAACTTCCGTGTCGGCGAATTTTGTTACGTGGTCGGTCTCATTCAGTGCGTGCTTTGCCACGGCCGATTTCTCCACCTGCCCCAACCTGCAATGTCGCTTATGCTCTTTGATCCTGGTGTTAATTGATCGTCCAGTCATTCCGACATAAACTTTTCCGCATGTGCATGGTATACTGTATATTCCCGACATTGCAAGTGGGTCCCTTTTCTACTTCGCCGATCTAAGACGCTCTTTGATCTTCCTTGGCGGTTTGAAAATCATCTTTACGCCGTGGTTGTGCAATATACGGTCGATTCTGTCCGTCACTCTGGGAATGTATGGCAGAAAGTCCGTACCCGACATTTCTTTCTCTGATTCCTTACTTCGCCGAGTGTTTTGCTCCGTTACACGTCTAATAAAATTTGTGGAGTACCTACACTGAGTGAATTAGAAACTTCTAAAAGAGTACACTAATTTTCTACGGCAGTATATACACTGATAAGTCAGCAACTAGTGGTCTTGCGACAACGTTCTCGCTAAAAGCGCGCACGGGGAACTGGATTCGATTCCCGGCGGGGACAGGGAGTTTCCCTGCCTCGAGATGACTGGGTGTTGTTGTGTCGTCTTCATCATCATCATTCATCCCCATTACGGTCGGAGCATGGCAATGGCAAACCACCTCCGCTAGGAACTTGCCTAGCCGGCGGTGCGGTCTCCCGCATCGTCCCCTACGCTCCTCGGAGTATGGGACCTCATCACCATCATATACACTGATAAGCCATAACATTATGACCACCTCCTTCATAGTTTGACTGTCCGTGTTTCGAACGAAATACATCACTGATTCTGCGCATCACGGATCCTACAGGTTGTTGGTAGGATTACGGAGGTATGTGGAACTATACAGGGTGGTCCATTGATAGTGACGGGGCCAAATATCTCACGAAATAAGCATCAAACGAGAAAACTACAATGAACGAAACTCGTCTGGCTTGAATGGGGAAACCAGATGGCGCTATGGTTGGCCCGCTCGATGGCGCTGCCATAGGTCAAACAGATATCAACTGTGTTTTTTTTCTAAATAGAAACCCCCATTTTTATTACATATTCGTGTAGTACGTAAAGAAATATGAATGTTTTAGTTGGACTACTTTTTTCGCTTTGTGATAGATGTCGCTGTAATAGTCACAAACGTATAAGTACGTGGTATCACGTAACATTCCGCCAGTGCAGACGGTATTTGCTTCGTGATGCATTACCCGTGTTAAAATGAGCCGTTTACTAATTGCGGAAAAGGTCGATATCGTGTTGATGTATGGTTATTGTGATCAAAATGCCCAACGGGCGTGTGCTATGTATGCTGCTCGGTATCCTGGACGAAATCATCAGAGTGTCCGGACCGTTTGCCCAATTAGGTGTTATAGCTGCTATCGCGGCTAATTCGCATACCAGTAGCAGATTGCGCGAGAATCGCCAATCTCAAAAACGTCGGTGTTGACAATGCTACATGAACATCGATTGCACCCGTACCATATTTCTATGCACCAGAAACTGCATGGCAGCGACTTTGAACGTCGTGTCAATTCTGCTACTGGGCGCAAGAGAAATTACGGGACGATGACAGATTTTTTGTACGCGTTCTATTTAGCGACGAGGCGTCATTCACCAACAGCGATAACGTAAACCGGCGTAATATGCACTATTGGGCAACGGCAAATCTACGATGGCTGCGACAAGTGGAACATCAGCGACCTTGGCGGGTTAATGTATGGTGGCGGCATTATGGGAGGAAGGATAATTGGCCCCAATTTTATCGATGGCGATCTCAATGGTGCAGTGCATGCTGATTTCCTACGTGATGTTCTACCGATGTTACTACAAGATGTTTCACTGCATGACAGAATAGCGATGTACTTCCAACATGATGGACGTCCAGCACATGGCTCGCGTGCGGTTGAAGCGGTATTGAATAGCATATTTTATGACAGGTGGATTGGTCGTCGAAGCACCATACCTTGGACCGCACGTTCACCGGATCTGACGTCCCCGGATTTCGATCTGTGGGTAAAGTTGAAGGATATTTGCCATCGTGATCCAATGAAAACGCCTGACAACATGCGTCAGCGCATTGTCAATGCATGTGCGAACACTACGGAAGGCGAACTACTCGCTGTTGAGAGGAATGTCGTTACACGTATTGCAAAATGCACCGAGGTTGACGGACATCATTTTGAGCATTTATTGCATTAATGTAATGTTTACAGGTAATCATGCTATAACAGCATGCGTTCTCAGAAATGATAATTTCACAAAGGTACATTTATCACATTGGAACAACCGAAATAAAATGTTCAAACGTACCTATGTTCTGTATTTTAATTTAAAAACCTACCTGTTACCAGCTGTTCGTCTAAAATTGTGAGCCATATGTTTGTGACTATTACAGCGCCATCTACCACAAAGCGAAAAAAGGTCCAACTAAAACATTCATATTTCTTTACGTACTGCACGAATATGTAACAAAAATGGGGGTTTCTGTCTAAAAAAAAAAACACAGTTGATATCCGTTTGACCTATGGCAGCGCCATCTAGCGGGCCAACCATAGCGCCATATGGTTTCCCCCTTCAAGCTAGACAAGTTTCGTTCTTTGTAATTTTTTCGTTTGACGCTTATTTCGTGAGATATTTGGTCCGGTCACGATCAATGGACCACCTTGTATATCTACACGCAGCTCATGTAATTCCGGTCAACAACGGGCCGTTGATTTTGCGCTCGCTGTGATGGCGCCCGATAGTGACCCATATGTATTCTATTGGATTTACATGAGACGAATTTGGTCACCGAGACATCAACGTGAGTTCACTGCATTGCTCCTCAGACCACTGCAGCACGGTTCTGGCTCTGAGACACGGAGAGGTATACCGCTGAAAGATGATATGGCCGTCAACGAAGACGTAAAGCATGATGGGATGGAGCTGGTTCGTAGCTGTCAGCCTGTCTTCGATTACTATCACAGGTCCCATGGAAGCGCAGCATAATACTACCCCCACCAGTAACGTCCGTGACGCGCTGCACGTTCTCGAGCCACCGTTCACCCCAATGACAGCATTTGCGGAAAGGACCCTCGACCTGGTGCAGAAAAAATGTGATTTACCCGAAGAGCCCAAAAAGTTTCCATTATCGACTGTCGAATACAGTTGGTCCCGTGCCCACTGCAAACATAATGGACGATGTCATTGGGTAAAGAAGTAAACATCAGGGATGGTCTGCTGCCGGAGCTCCATGTCAAACAATGTACGATGACCGATGTTCTCAGAAACGCTTGTGCGTGTACCAGCATTGTGCTCTTTCGGCAGAGATGCCACAGATCACCATCTATCCTAATTTACGGAGGAGACAACCTTCCGAAGAGTCGTGGACGTCCAATCATTCGCCTAGTGGTAGTTTCAATGCCCTTCTATCTCTTTGCGCAGACGATCACGACAATAGCACGTGAACATTCGACGAGCTTCGCCGTTTTCGATATACTCATTCACAGGTTGTGCGTTAATGATAACATGCCCTTTGTCAAAGACGCTTATCTCAATGGAGTTCCCCCGTTTGCAGCCCATATCTTCACTAGGGTTATCCCCCCACCCCCACGCACGTGCTCGCAATACCATCAGGCGGCATGCAACGTATCAGTGGGCTGTGTTCATAGTGTTCTGCGTTATCACTGTATATGTATCATCCATCCTGTGTATCGAACTCAAGGATTTTTGCGTGTTATCGATATCGATACTAGCAAGATATTTGTCCCAGGAATTGCAAGACCGTCTCAAAATATCTACGGTAGTTCCTCAGAATAGCCCAGACATACAAAAAGAAGCGAGCAGGAGACTTGGGTTTATAAACGTAAAACATTTTTTTTTATTTACTAAAACATGACAACTTAACGTTTCTTGTTTGCATTAAATAATGTTCGTCTATTGTAGTTTCACGGATGATGAATACAAAGTATGTTGATTTGGCAGAAGATATTTTTTGTGAGATATAATTACAATTTAACATGTTTCAGACGTTTTACTTTACGTGTACTGTGATACCTTAATTCTTGCCGAACTTTATGAGTCTAGGTCAACGGGAAGTACCCTACTGTTCTGATGGATGAGTTTTCGAGTTTCAAAATAGTGAGATACAGAGTATTAAAATATGTGACATAAATGACCTAACCTTTTGATTGCATTGAATAGCAAGTTTAAATTTTTTACACCATCGAGCGACCATAGACTTCACTATGTGAGATGAATTTGAACTTTATGCGCCATCTCGTTCCAACGAAAACGAAGTCTTAAAAGGACAGACAGACAGGCAGACAGACAAATAAAAAATGGCAATTTTTTTTCTGTGATATAATTACAAACTAACAATTATATTTTTCCTTTTCTTGTACTGTGAAACCTCGCTTGTCAAATTTCATTTTGGGTGAACAGGAAGCACATTACAGATTTGGATGTGTGAGTTTTCGAGTATGAAAATACAGGGTGTTTCAAAAATGACCGGTATATTTGAAACGGCAATAAAAAACGAGCAGCGATAGAAATACATCGTTTGTTGCAATATGCTTGGGACAACAGTACATTTTCAGGCAGACAAACTTTCGAAATTACAGTAGTTACAATTTTCAACAACAGATGGCGCTGCAGACTGGGAAACTCTATAGTACGATATTTTCCACATATCCACCATGCGTAGCAATAATATGGCGTAGTCTCTGAATGAAATTACCCGAAACCTTTGACAACGTGTCTGGCGGAATGGCTTCACATGCAGATGAGATGTACTGCTTCAGCTGTTCAATTGTTTCTGGATTCTGGGGGTACACCTGGTCTTTCAAGTGTCCCCATGTCTGGCGAATAGGGAGGCCAATCCACACCGCCTCCTGTATGTTTCGGATAGCCCAAAGCAATCACACGATGATCGAAATATTCATTCAGGAAATTAAAGACGTCGGCCGTGCGATGTGCCCGGGCACCATCTTCCATAAACCACGAGGTGTTCGCAATGTCGTCTAAGGCAGTTTGTACCGCCACAAATTCACGAAGAATGTCCAGATAGCGTGATGCAGTAATCGTTTCGGATCTGAAAAATGGGTCAATGATTCCTTTGGAACAAATGGCGGCCCAGACCAGTACTTTTTGAGGATGCAGGGACGATGGGTCTGCAACATGGGGCTTTTCGGTTCCCCATATGCGCCAGTTCTGTTTATTGACGAAGCCGTCCAGGTAAAAATAAGCTTCGTCAGTAAACCAAATGCTGCCCACATGCATATCGCCGTCATCAATCCTGTGCACTATATCGTTAGCGAATGTCTCTCGTGCAGCAATGGTAGCAGCGCTGAGGGGTTGCCGCATTTGAATTTTGTATGGATAGAGGTGTAAACTCTGGCGCATGAGACGATACATGGACGTTGGCGTTATTTGGACCGCAGCTGCAACACGGCGAACGGAAACCCGAGGCCGCTGTTGGATTACCTGCTGCACTAGCTGCGCGTTGCCCTCTGTGGTTGCCGTACGCGGTCGCCCTACCTTTCCAGCACGTTCATCCGTCACGTTCCCAGTCCATTGAAATTTTTCAAACAGATCCTTTATTGTATCGCTTTTCGGTCCTTTGGTTACATTAAACCTCCGTTGAAAACTTCGTCTTGTTGCAACAACACTGTGTTCCAGGCGGTGGAATTCCAACACCAGAAAAATTCTCTGTTCTAAGGAATAAACCATGTTGTCTACAGCACACTTGCACGCTGTGAACAGCACACGCTTACAGCAGAAAGACGACGTACAGAATGGCGCACCCACAGACTGCGTTGTCTTCTATATCTTTCACTACACTTGCAGCGCCATCTGTTGTTGAAAATTGTAACTACTGTAATTTCGAAAGTTTGTCCGCCTGAAAATGTACTGTTGTCCCAAGCATATTGCAACAAACGGTGTATTTCTATCGCTGCTCGTTTAGTTTTTATTGCTGTTTCAAATATACCGGTCATTTTTGAAACACCCTGTATGTGACAAATGGCCATATCTTTTGAGTGCATTGACTTAGAAGCTTACAAGTTTTATGCCGCCGAGGGAATATAGATCTTAATACGTAACATAAATTTCAAGATGATATGTCAAACTGTTCGAGAAAAAAATCATCTCAGCAGAGGGACATACAAACAGAGCAAAGATAAAAAATGACAAAAATATTTTTCGTGTTATATAATTGCAGATTAACAAGTTTAGGATTTTTGCCTTTGTTTATACTGTGAAACCTTGCTTCTTGCGAAATTTGATGACAATAGGTCAAATGGAAGTGCCCCATATGTTCTGATGAGTGAGTTTTCGAGTGTTGAAATATGTTACATAAATGGCCCTATCTTTTGATTGAAGTGACTTAGAAGCTTAACATTTTTACACCTCCAAAGAACAGTTGACCATAATACGTGACACCAATTTGAATTTGATATATTTACCTATTACTGAAATAAACAGTTCTTAACAAACGGACAGACAGACAGACAGGCATATAGATAGACAATAAAGCAGTCCTAAAAGGTTTCCGGTTTTACTGACTGAGGCCCAGAACCCTACAAATAATTTTACTGTGAAATAAGAACAAGTTCTATCAGATTTTCTGAATTTGATTCCGTCTTTAACCTGGAAGTGCTCAGCAACTGCACATAGTGAGAGTAAGTACAGCAATCAGTAGCAGCTTGTGTTTATTGTAGCAGATCTAATTTCCGTGACTGAGCGGCTATCTAATCCCAACACTATTGACGAGTACTTGTGTTTATGGAAGTAGACTAGGTTTCAGTCACTGAGTGACCATCTATAACTCTATTTAAGAGTACGTCTGCTCTGCGAACTTCTATAATTGAATTTAGATGCATTTAAGAGATTTATCTAATAGTTACTACCTTTGACAACAGTTAATACCAAAACAGCATGCACTCTGTCAGTTCGGATGTGAGGGCACTTTGTCCCATATAAGCTCTTGAAGTGCTCAGCAAGTAACTTTCACTATCACGAACCAGCTTTAGTTGAATTTTGTTCCATTTTTAATTAAACTGAAAATAATGTGCTTTCAGTCAAGATATATTAATATCTTACATTTCTTTTACTAGTGGCACCGATGCATAGTTATGGAAATTACGGTAACTAAGTAGGTATTATAGAATGAAATTTTCACTCTATAGCTGAGCGTGCGCTGATATGAAACTTTATGGCATATTAAAACTGTGTGCGGACCGAGACTCGAACTCGGGACCATTGCCTTTCGCGGGCAAGTGCTCTGCCAACTGAGCTACCCAAGCACGACTCACGACCCGTCCTCACAGCTGTAGTTCCGCCAGTACCTCGTCTCCTACCTTCCAAACTTTTAAGTCGGTATTAGTTCACATAAGTACCACTAGGTGCAAATAATGCTGTATTTAAAATCATGGTTTTAATATAATCCTCTTTTAACTGCTGTTGTTAAATTTTATAGAAACCAATAGACTTGTAATATTTATAGGTGCATTTATACACCATGTACTTCTTTGATACAATATGAATAGCAATTACGTGCATGTACGCTTAATAGTTCACATTACTATCACTTTGATTGTAAAGAATTTTTTCTGCTTTACCATCACTCACCACTGTAGTTGTTTCTATTCTACGAGGGTTGCCCAGAAAGTAATGCACCGCATTTTTTTTCTCAGCCGAAAACAATACTACGAATGCGAAACGTCACGTATACAGGGTGAAAAGTATTTAAACCGACAAACTCTGGAAGGTTGTAGGGGACACCAAAATAAATATTTTCCCTATTGTCATTTTTTCCTATGAGGATTATTTAAACCGGTGGAAGCCGTATTAGCTCTTCAGTTGTTAGAGGCCGTATTACGATCTTCAGTTGTAGGCAACTGCTGTCCACCAGTGTAGTAGTGTATTGTCTCTGTTTACTAATGGAGCCATAGACCTGGAGTGAGTACACTGATATGGTTGGTGCGCACCACAACGGACGAGCTGCACAGCAGGTTTATCAACAACAATATCCTAATCGCCGTTTCCCGCATCATACGACCTTTGCTGCTGTGTACCAATGTGTGCGTGAGACCGGGTCAGTTTGCAGATTACCTGGACAAGGACACCGTCTCACGGTAAGAACGCTGCAAGTTGAGGAAGCTGTCTTGCAGCATGTGGAGCGGGATCCTTCAATCAGCACTCATGCAATTGCAGGTAACATGGGGACGAATCAGACGAATGTAAGAACGGTCCTTCAAGAGCAATTGTTTACGTCCATTTCACTTACATTGTGTGCACAACCTGGAACCAGTTGATTATCCACCCAGAGCACAGTTTTCGCAGTGGTACCTGAACAGTGTGAAATCCATCCTACATCTCCATCCTCTGTGTTGTTTACCGATCAAGAAACGTTCGGGCGTGATGGAGTCTTCAACATGCACAATTCGCATGTTTGGAGTGAGGATAACCCACATGCCACTGTTACTAGCGCTCATCAAGTGAGGTTCTTCGTTAATGTGTGTGTCGGTGTTGTTGGGGACTGTTTAATTGGGCCGTATCTGCTACCTAGGCCATTAAATGGCAGGCACTATAACAATTTTCTCTTCAGAGCATTACCAGAATTGCTGGAAGACGTCCCGATCCCTACAAGACAACGCATGTGGTTCCAATATGACGGGGTGCCGCCACATTTCAGTCGTCGTGTGCGTCGATTCCTGGACCGACGGATCCCAGAACGTGGATTGGCAGAGGTGGTCCTGTACCACGGCCTGCTCGATCCCCAGATGTGTCCCCTCTGGACTTTTTTGTCTGGGGAGAGATGCGCAACCTTGTTTAAGCAACTCCTGTAGCATCAGAAGAGGATATGGTTGGCCGGATAGTAGCAGCAGCAGGAACAATTCAGGATACTTCTAGGGCTTTTGCCCGTGTCAGACAGAACATGATCCGACGGTGTAACCTTTGTTTACGTGTTAATGGTGGCATTTTTGAAAATCTACTGTATTGAAATTGGGTTGTGTTATTGTGTTATCAGTTGGTCATAAAAAATGGAAAAGCGTTTGTTGGTTAAATTAATTTGCCGCCAGAGAAATCTTCCTCCGCTGGTTTAAATACTCCTCATAGGAAAAAATGACATTAGGGAGAAATATTTGTTTTGATGTCCCCTACAACTTCCCAGAGTTTGTCGGTTTAAATACTTTTCGCCCTGTATATTATCGGAAGTCTACTGAGTGAGCGCGCCGAGGTTCCGTAACTTCCGACAGATAGCGTAACTGCAGGACAGTTTGAAAATGGCCTCTGTAGGTGATGTGCATTACAAGCAGCGTGTGGTCATTGAATTTCTCACTGCAGAGAAAGAAACTGTGGGGAGTACTCGCAAACGCTTGTGAAAAGTCTATGGAGCATCTACTGTCGACAGCAGTTAGTCGCTGGGCACGGAGGATGAGACCATCAGAAGGCCATTTGGAGGAGCTCCACGATTTGCAGCGGTCGGGGAGACCATCTACGGTTGTCACACCTGACATGTTGCAGCGAGCTGGTATTGGCGTTCGGAGGACAGACGAATTACGACTCGGCAATTGGCACTGCATCTGTTAATCAGCAAAGGAAGTGTGGATGCAATTGTCTGCGCTCTTGGATATTCAAAAGTGTGTGTAAGATGGGTCCCGCGGTGTCTAGCTGTGGATCACAAATGACACAGAGAAAACATTTGTCTTGATTTTTTTGCGACGTTTTGAAGCTGAGTGGGGAGTCCTTCTTGCCCCGGATTGTGACCGGTGATGAAACTCTGGTTCGCCATTTTGAACTTAAAACAAAGCGACAGTCGATGGAATGGCGCCATTCCCACTCCCTACAGAAGAAAAAATTCAAAGCAGCCTCTTCCACTGGTAAGGTCATAGTCACCGTATTCTGGGACTGTGAAGGTGTGTTTCTCATTGATGTGATGCCAAGAGGCGATATCATTAAATCAGAAGCATGCATCAGCACTTTAACAAAACTCGCGCTTCCGGCGACTTCGGCTCCACAGCAACCTAGGAGATGTTTTGCTGCAACAGGATAACGGTGGGCCCCACGTAAGTATCAGGACTGCTAAACACATCGCTAAACAGGATTGGACAGTGTTACCCCATCCCCCATACATCCCTAACCTAGCTCCCTCGGACTTCCACTTGTCTGGGCCATTAAAGAATGCCATTCGTGGAATATACACTCCTGGAAATTGAAATAAGAACACCGTGAATTCATTGTCCCAGGAAGGGGAAACTTTATTGACACATTCCTGGGGTCAGATACATCACATGAACACACTGACAGAACCACAGGCACATAGACACAGGCAACAGAGCATGCACAATGTCGGCACTAGTACAGTGTATATCCACCTTTCGCAGCAATGCAGGCTGCTATTCTCCCATGGAGACGATCGTAGAGATGCTAGATGTAGTCCTGTGGAACGGCTTGCCATGCCATTTCCACCTGGCGCCTCAGTTGGAGCAGCGTTCGTGCTGGACGTGCAGACCGCGTGAGACGACGCTTCATCCAGTCCCAAACATGCTCAATGGGGGACAGATCCAGAGATCTTGCTGGCCAGGGTAGTTGACTTACACCTTCTAGAGCACGTTGGGTGGCACGGGATACATGCGGACGTGCATTGTCCTGTTGGAACAGCAAGTTCCCTTGCCGGTCTAGGAATGGTAGAACGATGGGTTCGATGACGGTTTGGATGTACCGTGCACTATTCAGTGTCCCCTCGACGATCACCAGTGGTGTACGGCCAGTGTAGGAGATCGCTCCCCACACCATGATGCCGGGTGTTGGCCCTGTGTGCCTCGGTCGTATGCAGTCCTGATTGTGGCGCTCACCTGCACGGTGCCAAACACGCATACGACCATCATTGGCACCAAGGCAGAAGCGACTCTCATCGCTGAAGACGACACGTCTCCATTCGTCCCTCCATTCACACCTGTCGCGACACCACTGGAGGCGGACTGCACGATGTTGGGGCGTGAACGGAAGACGGCCTAACGGTGTGCGGGACCGTAGCCCAGCTTCATGGAGACGTTTGCGAATGGTCCTCGCCGATACCCCAGGAGCAACAGTGTCCCCAATTTGCTGGGAAGTGGCGGTGCGGTCCCCTACGGCACTGCGTAGGATCCTACGGTCTTGGCGTACATCCCTGCGTCGCTGCGGTCCAGTCCCAGGTCGACGGGCACGTGCACCTTCCGCCGACCACTGGCGACAACATCGATACACTGTGGAGACCTCACGCCCCACGTGTTGAGCAATTCGGCGGTACGTCCACCCGGCCTCCGCATGCCCACTATACGCCCTCGCTCAAAGTCCGTCAACTGCACATACGGTTCATGTCCACGCTGTCGCGGCATGCTACCAGTGTTAAAGACTGCGATGGACCTCCGTATGCCACGGCAAACTGGCTGACACTGACGGCGGCGGTGCACAAATGCTGCGCAGCTAGCGCCATTCGACGGCCAACACCGTGGTTCCTGGTGTGTCCGCTGTGCCGTGCGTGTGATCATTGCTTGTACAGCCCTCTCGCAGTGTCCGGAGTAAGTATGGTGGGTCTGACACACCGGTGTCAATGTGTTCTTTTTTCCATTTCCAGGAGTGTATTTTGAGGACGATGAGGAGGTGATTCACACAGTGAAGCACTGGCTCCGCCACCAGGTCAAGGATTGGTACCGACAGAGCACACACGCCTTTGTTTCGCGCTGGAGGAAGGCCATATAATGGTATGAAGATTACGTGGAAAAATAGGATGTGTAGATAAAACACCATTCATTCTTGTATGTAATTCTCATTACGTTCAGGAAACAATTGTTGAAGAAAAAAAGCGGTGCTTTACTTTCTGAGCAACCCTCGTATATCGATAAAAAATGGGGCTTCTGTTGCATTTGTTAACAGGACACATACTCATGTATGACGAACACTGAGGCCGGTTGCCAGATAATCCAGCAGCGTCTGCGCAGTTTGAACTCATGAAATGTATAGTCAAAGAGGCACTAGGCCAAGTAACGGCTGCTGTTATGTACCATCCACTTATATACGAAGTTTATGTAATTGTACTTCGGCGTTAACATTTACGCGACTATATTTTAATTGGTTGGTGTACCACCTGTAGCACTGAAGATGCTCATTCAGTGACAGAAACCTGCATCTGCTACAGTAAACACGAATTGTGACTGGTTGCGCTACCTTCTTTCACCAATACAGAGGTCTGTCAGTTTGGGACCTACCTATTTATCTTAATCCCTCTTAAATCGAGCCCCCAATAATAAAGTAGAATACCAAATCCAGAACTCACGTGGATATGTTTAGCTTGTAGTCGTTTGTCGTTCAGTGCCTAAATCCATAGATTCATACGTACGTTTGATATCGTGGTCTTTAAGATTTATGAATAATAAACAGATACTTTAAATGACCTTGGTTTGCTTCTATTATGTTCACAAGCAACATGAAATCAAAGCACTGAACGACTTGGTAGTCAGTTTGCCATCTTCATTCTAGGCACAATGTAACGCCTTCTTGTGTCTGCAGTTCTCTGTAGCGGCAAGAATCTCAGCACAACAACCGCCCATGCAAGTGCTGCTGCCGAAATGACACCCTCCTCCGTTAGAGCTGAGGCTACTATTTTTATTCGACGGGCTTCTGACGTAATTTCTACGACGTTAAACACGCTCTACGTCAGAATTACGACTTGTCTAACTATGTTGATGGGTAATAATACAGATAGACCGGTCGATTGAAATGACATTGAGAGGCCTCAAAAATTGCCAATTAAGGTTACTTGCAAATTGTGTTTATAATGTTCTGGCTTATCGGGTTGAACGGGATAGAAAGAGTTAAAACCATACAAATACAAAAATCAACAGTAAAATCCATACATATATCTGTACAATTATGGATGTACGTACGTATGTATATGTGTACCACGTGTCTTCCAACACCACAGGATTGATTTCAACCAAAATTGGTAGACACGTCACTTATTGCCTGGAAAGATTTGCTGTGGGGAGAAGAAACACCAATCTATCATGGTGGCGTGGATGCGGTGGAAAAGCAGAGTAGCCCATGACGCTCGAATACCACACTTTATTCATCCAGAGTTTGAGAATGAGAGCACTTAGTGACTTGTAACGAACTTTATGGGTAATTTCAAAATTTTACAAAACTTTTCCGCTGAGAACCTCCACATAATTATGAAAAACAAAATTTTTTTGCTCAGTACATGTGTGCTGTTCATGTAGAAAATCTGCATCATGAAGCATGACGTTTTAATTTATTACTTCTTTATTATTAAATGTGTTCGCAACATACATTGCACACAGTATTCACACATACCACTCAATGTACAGGGTGTTTCAAAAATGACCGGTATATTTGAAACGGCAATAAAAACTAAACGAGCAGCGATAGAAATACACAGTTTGTTGCAATATGCTTGGGACAACAGTACATTTTCAGGCAGACAAACTTTCGAAATTACAGTAGTTACAATTTTCAACAACAGATGGCGCTGCAAGTGATGTGAAAGATATAGAAGACAACGCAGTCTGTGGGTGCGCCATTCTGTACGTCGTCTTTCTGCTGTAAGCGTGTGCTGTTCACAACGTGCAAGTGTGCTGTAGACAACATGGCTTATTCCTTAGAACAGAGGATTTTTCTGGTGTTGGAATTCCACCGCCTAGAACACAGTGTTGTTGCAACAAGACGAAGTTTTCAACGAAAGTTTAATGTAACCAAAGGACCGAAAAACGATACAATAAAGGATCTGTTTCGAGAAACGTCTCTACATAGTCGCCTCTCCGTCTGAGACATTTGTCGTAGCGTTGGCCGCGCGAGGTAGCCGTGCGGTATAGGGCGCCTTGCCACGGCTCGCGCGGCTGCCCCCGTCGGAGGTTCGAGTCCTCTCTCGGGCATGGGTGTGCGTGGTGTCGTTAGCGTAAGTCAGTTTAAATTAGATTAAGTAGTGTGTATGCCTAGGGACCGATGACCTTAGCAGTTTGGTCCCATGGGAACGTACCACAAATTTCCAAAATTAGCGTTGTATCAATTTTCCAATACCCTCGTCATAGAAGGTTGCCGCCTGCACTTTTCGCCGATTCTTTACACTGATCTGCAGTTCGTTGTCTGTGCCAAAACGTTGACTCCATAGCCAGCAGTTCACGTCAGCAGAGATGAAAATCGGAGGGAGCAAGGGCTGTATGGAAAGCGACCAAACACATCCCATCCAAAATGCTGCAAGAGGAAATGCATGACAATTATGTTATGTGGGCTGCATGGAATTCGTCGAAATCTCTCGCCGGCAGTCATACTTGGAGGGCGACACTATTTTCTAGGCATCTTTACGTGCTCACTGTGCGGTCAGAACTGAAAAGACAGACTTGACGCGATCAGCGGGCGTACTAGAAACGCTGTCCAACACAACTATGCAAAGCTTTATCAGATTTTCACTGTGGTTTCCAATCCGCAATCGATCGGATCTTACTTTCGGAATACGCCTCATATTACTTACTATCTGCAAAGAAATACGGTAGAGGTACAAACCAGCAGCCTACTTTTGGGATTTGGGTGACAACGTGGATAGAGAGTGGGATGGAAGGAGACGAACAGACAAGCAGGTTGAAGAGGAGGTGGACACAGATGTGAGGAGGAGGAGATGGAAATAGAGAAGGGGAGGGAGATATGGACAGTGACAGGGAAACGATTCCGTTTGATCGGAGGACTACGAAATTGTAATTGTATTTCTTCTACGCGACTTATTATGAATCCAACTGATATATTTATATCGATGTTTCAGTTAGTAAATAGTTACTAAACCATACACTCTTAAGTGGAACAAGTTGTCAGAAGCGATGTATTTTGACCTCCAGCTTCCCCTGAAATATATCAGTTGCTTCAAAAGGCTTTTATACAAAAGGGTCAAAATGAAGACTAGCGTTTTCTCACTCCAGGCTTTGCAGGCTTATTTGACGGAACTCGTCTCCGATTACGTCACTGACTTCCAATACATATTAGTAAATCTGGGGATAATTTCTGCAACAGAAAACAAATACTAGAACTTGAATCACACTTACAAAGCTGATATATAAAAGGATCAATATTGAAACGTCCCCTTTGAACAATTATACAGGACTGTGCTTAACCTGACACACAATACTTTGTTAGCGCAACGCAATCTGACTTTCAAAATTCCCTACTAAAGAATGGCCCTGACTAACATTAAACTATACCTTTCACAAATCACTTACCTCACAAAAATCTTCGCTGCTCAAGCTACTGCAATACAGCGAGCGCCACTACTGCCAGCTAAATAAAAGATTCAAACTATGGAAGGCACTAACTACTGATAGGGATAGTTAGCAAATGAAAGATATTAATAGAGAACGAACAATGTATTTACCTTGATATCATCACAAGTCATAATATATATATCAGTTCATGGCAAATTAGAAACCTCCGCCATCTCTCTCCCCACATCCACCACTGCTGGCGGCTCACCTCCAACTGCGCAACGCTACGCGCTGTTCACAGCCAGCTGCCTAACACTACAATGGCGAGTATTACAACAATGCAAAGCAGCCACAGACTGCCCACAGCACAGCCTAGAGGTGGCGTTACTAATAAAAAACCTAAACAGCCTACTTACATAGAGAAAACATAAACAGCCTACTTACATAGCCCCCATGCTCCCCACAAAAAATTTTTACAAATGGTGTTGGGCACTGGCCAATACAGATTTGACAAAAATTTTTCACAATTACAGTAACAAAGATATAAAATGCACACACTTATTAATATTATGTTGGTCAAAAGATCAAAATTTCTCACAGTCCATAAAGACAGTCCACATTGTTCATCACAGTAAAAATGCAGAGTTTTTCTCAAAGTCCAAGCAGTAAAAGAAAATGCACATAGAAGTAGTGGATTTCCATGCCGTCTTGAAGAAGTAGTGTTGTCCTTCCAACGGAAGGTAATGGGCTGACAGGTAATGGGCCACAATGGAGCAAACCCATAGCAGAGTCATTCGAAGTTTTGAAGAGTATTGGTAGGTAAGTCATCACAGAGCAGACCCACTGTAGTCCTGGTAGAGATTACGGTATTGGTGGGCCACCAGAGGTGCAGACCCACTGCAGTCCTTGTAGAAATAATGGTATAGATGGATCATCAAAGATGTAGACCCACTGTAGTCCATGAAGAGATGGCCAGCAGCCATCTGTTGTGACTGTGCAGGTGCACAATCACCATTGAAGAGTCTTGCGGATAATATAGCAAGTCCATAAACCACCACTTGTGCACTCACAAAGTTTTTGAAATTGTCCTTAGAACCAGCAATGCTGTTATCCAGTCCCTTGCTGAGTTATTAACACACGTGCAAACACTAACAGTCCCTACTTCTCACATATTGTCCACATACTATGACCAACAGAAACGTGTGCAGTGAAATGTAACTAACAAGTTAATAATGTCATGAACTGGTGACAATTACAATTTTATAACATAAGAATACAATAACAAAGGTACAAAATACATCATTAAAAACATAACAATACAGATAACATTTGTAGTACAGGCTTTACAAAAGAATAGAAATAAACATATACATCAGTGTTACAAAACTAGTGACATAAGTACATACATAAAAGATCAGAATAACTTTTGGAACATCAACTTTACACATGAGTATTAAACGGAACAAATAATGTGTAACATCTTTACAAAGTAAATAACATATTATTAATGCCAATTATATTTGAGGATAACAGTATTCCTCATCATAGTGAATGTAGCTTAATATTAATAGAAGAAAAAATTCTATGAAATTACACAGGAAGAAAACAAATACACAAGGGTACACAAACACATAGTGGGATAACACAAAAGGAAAGGACAGGGTTCGTTTTCAGTGTAACCTTTGGTACTGCAGTCCAACCCAAAACTTCATTCTATAGATCTTCGTCTTATTTCAACCTTTGTTTCCACCAAAAAAAATCTTATCCAAGCATGCTTTCTGTATTCTGTTCATTTTTCTTTCAAAATAATTATTTCTGATTGTACAATACTCATTTGGGCCCAAATCCTTTTTATATAACTTCGCAATGCCTTCTTTACCTATTCTCGATAGTCAGTTTCTCATATAGTCTACCCCCTCTTAAGCTAACTTAAATCTACTGAGCTCAGATGCTAAACTAAGGAACGAGGCAATGCAGCAGCACTTAAAACAATTATTATAAACAGCAATGAAAAAAATGAAAAATTGCAAAGCAATCTACAGTATAAATTAGCAAAAGTCAAATTCAATAACACTATGCCTGGCAAACAGCAGCAACTTATACCTAAACATGACATAGCGCAAGCAGAAAAAATATTACACTAAAGATAACAATGCAGATAAGGCAAATGTATAATCACATCTTAATGTCTAAGTAATTAAAGTGGTGCACCACAAGAAGTTATTCTACCAAAAAGTTACCAATTACTTGAAAAGAAAATTATGAATGCAGTTACTAGTTCCTTCTTATTGTTCTTTCCTTTCCAAGTGCTCCTTTTTTAAAGAATGTGGATCATAAAATAATTATTTAATAGATCTGTTGACAGAAAGTGTTCACATTAGCAAATGCATTTTATTTTATAAAAGCAATGCTGCAACACAGCTGGAAAACAAATGTCAAATGAAATAAGCAACTATGAAAAGCAAAGCATAAAAATATCATTCAGTAGTCATGTGACATTTCATAAGTTAGTAGAAATTCTCTCAACTCTCGTAGAAAGACGCTTGTCGTAATCAGGTCTGCAGATGTACGAATATTTCCCATCAATTCATAAGCATTTCAGTAATTAGCACAAAGTGCGAGTAATCATAGGTTTTCAAGTAACGAGGGTGTCACATTAGCGATGAAAGGCACACCCTAATGGCTTGTTCTCCAGGTGTTTGACACGTCCCACGTCCCCTTTTTTTTTTCTACCTGTGCCGCTGAAAAGGGCTCGCAATAATGGCTTTTTCTCCAGGCGTCTGACACAGCTGGGTGCCCGCGACGCATTACGTGCAGGTGGTCACTTAACTTTCGTACGGAAATATTTACGACAGCAGTTTCCGCTACCGTGGCAGTCATATAAAAATATTTCACAGGTCAAGAATTAGCGTTGCAAATCTGTAGAAACAAAATGCTATTGATATAACAGTGTCCAAAAAATGTTCAGTGGCATTGTGATACATTCACACATGATTCACACATGTCATAACTCTTAAAGTACGATTCTTGGTTTCCAACATCCTTTTTCACAAGTCAAGAGTCCCTACCCACTATTCATTACTCCTTACCTTATTACACATATACGTATCCATCGACACTCGTCAATATTTCGTCATTATAAATATGAAGCATATTCAAATAACTCATATAGCCTCAGCCTATTAATCATAAACATACCTCAGCAGCATAATACACATCGTCGTCGTAAAAATAACATCATAACACCTCAGTCAAATCTCAAAATCGTCGTAGCTTCCTCCAATAATTAAAAAAATTCTCTGCTCATGTCAAAAGTGTCATCTGCCTCAAACGTACTTTAAAAATCATGATCTCATACCAAATACATCATTCAAAGCTCTCATAGTATCACAATGGGTCCGAAAAACTATGAACAGTTTACAAAGTACAGACAAAATACAGTTTCATAAGTGTGAAGTTATCCAACTGTGTAATTACGTAAACATCTGTCACTGATATAGTAAAAATAAATGTTTGTCTCTCTCAGTTAAATGATCAGATAGCTGTGTAATTTGTGTGTTAGAGAAATATGGTACCGATGTGTAAAGTTGTATAAGCAAATACCATATTAGCTAGGGTTCCTTGTGCTTGCCAAACACATGGTACACAAAGTAAGCATGTACCCCCCTGAGGATTAATGTAATTATACCCTCAGGTGTTACAGATTACACCAATGGAATGAAATATATCACGGAAAACTCTCTTTGTAATTCAAAAATCTTTAAAAATAAATGTTTTAAGTATAAAATTGATCACTCAAATACGTGTACTGTAGCGCTAAACTGTGCGTCTTGTAACAATCTCTGTGGAAGTGTCGTAGTTATCGTCCTCCGAAAGCTAAGTTCTGCAGAAGTCAATGTACTTACCTCATGATAAACAAAAGTGAAATGCTTTGCGTATAGATATCGTAGTTATTATGCTTATTGGCGTGATGAAGAAAGTACTGTACAGTAACGTAATGTTGTGCCACGAAAAAGGCTGTCTCCTTGTAGCTATACCATAAAAGTTACTACTAAAACATGTTTTACTTTCCAGAATAATACAGAAAAACTGTGCAGATATAAAACAGAAACACCGCAAAATCAACATTGTACATTGTCACTCATTAGTAGCGTCGTGATAAAAATCGTGTAGCTATCACATAAACTAACCACTGTGTCATCTGGTATCTCTCAGAAAGTACTTTAAATCCGGAATGTATTTTCAAGTAAACCAAAATGTTGCATTAAAATCTCATTAGCAGTACTGGTAAATGTTCTAAGTATGTGAGCCTTATAGTCGTTACGTAATCGTGCAACAAACAAGCAAGAATGTACACACACAATAACACTGTGACGTCTGTTCACTATAACAATGCATTCGTCATGTCTGTTTAAATAAGTTCTCTTGGTTCTTGACTGGATATTTCACTTCAAACATTGTTACATGTTAACAGATTCTAAGTCTGACAAAGCATACTAGCAACGTAAAGTGAAAAGTTATATGGCAAAGACAAAGGTAAAAAGCAGATTATCTCTCAATAAACGGTTTTACATGTGGAATGTGGTGTAAACCTTTACTCTTCATAGTACTCAGAGTTTGAACTTGAATGCAATTGTCAGGCGGTATACGTCGGTAAAGAATACTGGAGTTTTTCTCAAGGTTAGCGTCTATGTTATTTTTCTCTGAGCCACCTGGCGCACGCGGCTGCCTGCTGTGCGAGTCATTGTCTGTCTCTTTGTTGGCGCGCGTCGTTATTGGGATTAGGAGACCTAACTTCTACAAATTCGCCTTGCCGAGAGGGCCCTGCTCTGTTTGAATCCCGCCAGTTCTGATGCAATTGACGTCTGTCGTTATGATCATATCGTCTGTCGTCATTTCGGTAGAATCCGTAGTTTCTTCCTTGTCGGTCACGTGGTGGAGAATTTCTCCCTGAATCGTAACTCCGCGCTGAACTGTTGCGACTGAAGTTATTCTGTCTCCCCTGGTAATAATTGTTTTGGTTCCCATATTGTCTGTTTCTGTGGTTATCTCTGTCATATTCATTACTACGGAAATGCGATCTTTCTCTGTAACTATTATTACTCTGCCAGTGGTTGTCATATGGGTGGTGTCTGTTTTGGTCACGATTTGCGTTGTAAGAATAGCCTTGTCGTGTAAAGTTATTACTTCTTTCATCGCGGAATTGCGACGGATGTGACCTATAATTGCTGTGTTCCTGGTTTCGCGTTCCGCGATTGTCAGTGTCAATTTCTAATTCTTGTAAGAGTCCCTGAAATGCTTCAATGTCGTCTTTGCAACGTCCTGCCAAAATAATATGTCGTAAATGTTCAGGTAGTTTGATTAAGCAAATGCGGATGAGTTCTGAGGGGCTGTATGGGTTTGAAAGATACTGATTCTTATGCAACATGTCTTCAAAATATTTCATAAGACTGGAAAATTCAGATTGTTCGAAACGTTTCATCATTATGATGCTATGTTTTACACGGTCTTGTGTGGCTTGAGACCAATATGCTGAGAGGAAGGCATGGTAAAACTCTCCTTCACTGTGGCAATCGTGAATTACCGATCGCATTCTTACAGCTGGTTCCTTCTCCAAGTAGCCACACATAAATTCTAATCTGTGTTCTAACGACCAGTTGGGAGGAAAACAATGAGAGAATTGATGGAGCCACGCTTGTGGATGAATGTCGTTGGCAGAATTCTTAAACGTTTTGAATTTACGTGTAGTAATGAACAGCTTATAGTCAAAATCATCGTGTCGGCGAGTAGCATCTCGGTCATAGTTACGTCGTTTCGGCGGTTCCATCTCAAAATTCGGCGTACCTTGCCAGCTTCTTTCACAATTTCCGAAGTGCCCTGTGTTGTTATTTTGTGTCTGTTCCGTATTTGTATGTCCCTCTTCCCGTATTGGGGCGCGAGTGTCCTCTGAAATACGTAATTCTTGTACTACTTGTGCCAACTGATCTTGCACTTTCCGGATTTCTCTTTTGTACTGTGTATTGATTTGATTTTGATTTTGTTTGAATTTTCTAATTTGTTCATACTCTTCTGTGTCAGTGAAGGCTACAGGTGTTGTGTCATTCAGATCATCATCTACCTTTGTAGATAAGTTAGTGAACTGATCTGAAAGTTCGGCTACTTTATCCGATAGTGAAATCATTTCCTCTGTATGTTTTTCTGAACCAAGTTTCAGAGTGTCCATTTGTGTTGCAATCGTGTCTACTGTGTCTTTTAAGTTTTCTTGACTTTTTGCAAGTTGCGTAACCGAATCGGTAGATGCAACTGCGTCAATTTTAGCTTGCAAGGTGTTGTGATTTTCATGAACAATAGTTTGCAGTTCTTTTATGGCTGCTTCATGATTCTGTAATGCATTTTCATGCCGCGAAAAAATAGGTTGGAAATGCTCACAAATTTGTGTTTTTACGTCGTTACAGACTTTTTGACATTTCGATTCAATGTGATGTAACTCAGCAGTTAAATCCTCACGTGTTTGTTCGAGAGTTTGTTCCAATGAGTCTAACTTTTTGAGATTTTGTTCCACTGTGTCTAACTGTTGCTGTGTTTGTCTCTGGTGTTGTTCCATTGTGTCTAACTTTTGAAGCTTTTGCTGTGCCTGTCCCATTTGTTGTATTAATTGTAATAACAATGCATTGGTGTCTGGAATCTGTTTCTCTACGCTTTTCGGCAGTGCATTTGCACCGACAACATTCACATTTTGACAAGCAGAAAATGTGTCTTGACTTATTTGAGAAAACGGTGATGACCCAAAACCTGAATCTACAGTATTTGCGAAATTGTGTCCTGTCATTTCGGATTCCTGAGGCGAGCTGTTGCCGACCGATCGATCGATAATGCTTCCCTCTTCACTAATTGTTTCACTGTCCACGCCATTGTTTGCCGCCCGCTCCATTTCCCTATGCACAGTTACCAAATTACTACTTTGAACATTAGTAAATTCATTACTCGGCGGCGCTGATAAGCTACGCTCGTCATCACTATTATTTCTCAGTTTAGTTTGGAGCCTAGTGTTACGTTTTTCACACGCCATTATTGTCACAGTATTTCACACGACAACACAGAAAAACACAATTTGAAGATCAAAAATAAGAGAACACATTAACATAGCACTGAAAATAATATCTAGTTAATTGCAAGCGCAGCTGCGAAATACTTGGTGCAAATCTACATGCATGCCACAACTGTTTTACTATACAACAATGAAAGACTGCAACTACAAAGGAAATTCTCTCTACAATTACGCGCTAGCAATAAACAAAAGCTACACTAAATACACAAACTACAAGAAAAAAAATCAGAAGATTCCAGTGAGGTATCCTAGGCTAAGGGTCGACATATGAAACGTCCCCTTTGAACAATTATACAGGACTGTGCTTAACCTGACACACAATACTTTGTTAGCGCAACGCAATCTGACTTTCAAAATTCCCTACTAAAGAATGGCCCTGACTAACATTAAACTATACCTTTCACAAATCACTTACCTCACAAAAATCTTCGCTGCTCAAGCTACTGCAATACAGCGAGCGCCACTACTGCCAGCTAAATAAAAGATTCAAACTATGGAAGGCACTAACTACTGATAGGGATAGTTAGCAAATGAAAGATATTAATAGAGAACGAACAATGTATTTACCTTGATATCATCACAAGTCATAATATATATATCAGTTCATGGCAAATTAGAAACCTCCGCCATCTCTCTCCCCACATCCACCACTGCTGGCGGCTCACCTCCAACTGCGCAACGCTACGCGCTGTTCACAGCCAGCTGCCTAACACTACAATGGCGAGTATTACAACAATGCAAAGCAGCCACAGACTGCCCACAGCACAGCCTAGAGGTGGCGTTACTAATAAAAAACCTAAACAGCCTACTTACATAGAGAAAACATAAACAGCCTACTTACAATATGAAAAACCGACGGACCTTTCGAGAAGTTTTCATGTAGTGGCCGAAAGTGTCGTTATGTTACTTCAGAAGCAACCTTTAAAGTAGAATTTAGATGATGACGAACAAAGCTGTAGAAATTTGAAGCAATACATTTGGAGCGGATCACAATTGGTCGATCTCGAATTTATGAAAAGGACGGAGAATTAAATACAATTATATCTCCAGTTTAATAAGTCAATGGTTCCAAAATACTGACGCGAATCACTTACAGAAGCTGATCACGGAGGAAATTAATTTGTGTTCTGGAGAAATGTAGGAACACGCGTTGCGATATTGACGCTATTACTTATCTTAGAAGGTGGATTGAAGAAATGCAAGCCGGATCGTGTGGCCGAGCGGTTCTAGGCGCTACAGTCTGGAACCGCGCGACCGCTACGGCCACAGGTTCGAACCCTGCCTCGGGCAAGGATGTGTGTGATGTCCTTAGCTTAGTTAAATCTAAGTAGCTCTAAGTTGTAGGGGACTGATGAACTCAGATGTTAAGTGCCATTTGAAGAAATGCAAATTTACCTTTATACCGTTTGAAAGTTTATAGAATACTTACTGATAAGTTGTCTGGCACATGCTCTTTGAAATTCAGAAGGTATCTGGGTGAAATATAGACCAAAATCCTCTTGCCTACGACTTGTACAGAAATCAGGGTGCAGGTAAAAGAATGGAAAAATGTGAAAGGGAAGCAACAGATGAGAAAGGGGTGAGAAAGGGTTGTCGGCTATCGCCCACGCTAATAAAGCAGTGAAGGAAAACAAGAGGAAAATTGTAAAGATAATAAAAGTTTAGAATGGAGAATTACGAAGTTTGAGGTTTACCTATGACATTGAAATGTTGTTACAAACGGCCAAGCGTCTTGTGGATGTACATTGTATGTTCCTAACGCAGTGGTTTCCATTGCCTTCTGCATTCTGAAACTGTTGATCATATTGCGTGGTCTGGTACCCCTAGTAATATCCTATGGTCTATACACGACTACTGTGATGTTCCCTTGCAATGCCTTGATCTGACTTTACACGATATCCGGCTATCAGAAACGACAGGCAACATAGCATTCCACTGATCATCCTGATACCTAGGC
This sequence comes from Schistocerca serialis cubense, assembly GCF_023864345.2. Classification (NCBI taxonomy): domain Eukaryota; kingdom Metazoa; phylum Arthropoda; class Insecta; order Orthoptera; family Acrididae; genus Schistocerca; species Schistocerca serialis. The sequence continues at coordinate 251,231,143 of NC_064638.1, read as the reverse complement.
TCAAATCCTATAAAGTTCGCTGAAAAGAAGTTGCCATATTAGAATACCTCGCATCATGAGATGTAATTTTTATTTTTCTTGACAACGCAAAAAGCCACGCAACATTATTTGTTGTTCAGCTGCTCTTGTGGGCAATATGACATTTGCTATATGTACCACATTAACTATCGTTTAATAACACGGTTCTGCTTTCTAAGACAAAAACATAAAAAAATACGTCTTCCACCTAAAAAGTCTGACGGTTATGTATGCTTCGACAGTCCAGCAGTTTTTACATGAGAGACGTAGATGGGAAACAGTGGTGCCTCTTTTGTTTAATGAAAGCTACTCTTCACCTAATGCTCTTCAAAAGTTTTTACTTATAATACACTCCAGGAAATGGAAAAAAGAACACATTGACACCGGTGTGTCAGACCCACCATACTTGCTCCGGACACTGCGAGAGGGCTGTACAAGCAATGATCACACGCACGGCACAGCGGACACACCAGGAACCGCGGTGTTGGCCATCGAATGGCGCTAGCTGCGCAGCATTTGTGCACCGCCGCCGTCAGTGTCAGCCAGTTTGCCGTGGCATACGGAGCTCCATCGCAGTCTTTAACACTGGTAGCATGCCGCGACAGCGTGGACGTGAACCGTATGTGCAGTTGACGGACTTTGAGCGAGGGCGTATAGTGGGCATGCGGGAGGCCGGGTGGACGTACCGCCGAATTGATCAACACGTGGGGCGTGAGGTCTCCACAGTACATCGATGTTGTCGCCAGTGGTCGGCGGAAGGTGCACGTGCCCGTCGACATGGGACCGGACCGCAGCGACGCACGGATGCACCCCAAGACCGTAGGATCCTACGCAGTGCCGTAGGGGACCGCACCGCCACTTCCCAGCAAATTAGGGACACTGTTGCTCCTGGGGTATCGGCGAGGACCATTCGCAACCGTCTCCATGAAGCTGGGCTACGGTCCCGCACACCGTTAGGCCGTCTTCCGCTCACGCCCCAACATCGTGCAGCCCGCCTCCAGTGGTGTCACGACAGGTGTGAATGGAGGGACGAATGGAGACGTGTCGTCTTCAGCGATGAGAGTCGCTTCTGCCTTGGTGCCAATGATGGTCGTATGCGTGTTTGGCGCCGTGCAGGTGAGCGCCACAATCAGGACTGCATACGACCGAGGCACACAGGGCCAACACCTGGCATCATGGTGTGGGGAGCGATCTCCTACACTGGCCGTACACCACTGGTCATCGTCGAGGGGACACTGAATAGTGCACGGTACATCCAAACCGTCATCGAACCCATCGTTCTACCATTCCTAGACCGGCAAGGGAACTTGCTTTTCCAACAGGACAATGCACGTCCGCATGTATCCCGTGCCACCCAACGTGCTCTAGAAGGTGTAAGTCAACTACCCTGGCCAGCAAGATCTCCGGATCTGTCCCCCATTGAGCATGTTTGGGACTGGATGAAGCGTCGTCTCACGCGGTCTGCACGTCCAGCACGAACGCTGGTCCAACTGAGGCGCCAGGTGGAAATGGCATGGCAAGCCGTTCCACAGGACTACATCCAGCATCTCTACGATCGTCTCCATGGGAGAATAGCAGCCTGCATTGCTGCGAAAGGTGGATGTACACTGTACTAGTGCCGACATTGTGCATGCTCTGTTGCCTGTGTCTATGTGCCTGTGGTTCTGTCAGTGTGATCATGTGATGTATCTGACCCCAGGAATGTGTCAATAAAGTTTCCCCTTCCTGGGACAATGAATTCACGGTGTTCTTATTTCAATTTCCAGGAGTGTAGTTCACTTCAGACTCAATAAGAATTAAATCGAACAATGCGAGGCAGCCTTACACGATAGTAGCCCGTTGTGTGCAAGAAAGCCAATAACATAATCTACTTGACTGTATGCTGATTTGTAATAGCTGCCGTTCTATTTATTAACCCTCAAAGCCATTCTTAACCTCAGTTACCGCTCCACACCTGTAGCAGATAGGAGCAGCACGTCTTTTACTGCCTGCCGGTTCGTCTTTGTAATTTAAGGAGTGGCGTGGGAGGAATGCCTTTGTGTAATTAGAACGGTACGTGCGAGAAATATCAAGGCGGATAGCTGCGTTCCGCATTGCAAAGACGCCTTGCCTCACGCCCCAGTTTGCTTATCAAGGACGCGCGGATAACTGCGTTTGCTTACCGGCACTATTCGTTTCTTGGAAGAAGATTAAAGTTGTTAAATTCTAAACTAGCACTTCTGAACAACATATTGCTCCATAATCAAAGTAACTAAAGGCAATAATCAAACTTCTACCGTGATGAAATTCACTGCTGGCAATTAAAATTGCAGAGTATGCTGATACAAACGTGCCATACTTAGCCGTCAGATAAAACCGCACGCTCGACGAATGATCCGTACCAAAAGACAGGAAAGTTGCATAGGTCTTCCCAATATTCAAGAAAGGAAATAGGAATAATCCGCCATATCACTAACGCCGATCTGTTGTCGGATTTTGGAACGTACACAGTATTCGAATATTGTGAATTACATAGAGGGTAACGGTCTATTGACACAGTCATGCGAGATTTCAAAAAATAATGTGAAATGATGTAATGTGTGGCCCTCAACTACGTACCCTCCGACTAAGAGTTGAAATATTAAAAGTTTTGGGTGGTTTCGTTATCTGGGATACGTAGTTGCCGCATTACGAGCCAAATACTGCTGAGTCTACAGTGTACAATATGGATGCAAACATGACTCGAATGGTTCCTATCACTCGGAAATTGCGAATTAATTTATAAATTTATAAATGAAAGATTGCAATTAAATAAAATCTGCAGGTACTATTTTGATGACTTTAAATGATGAATACAACAGTAGAAGTACTTTTGAGAATGCGGTATATTTCTGCGAAGCACTTTTTGGTGTCGATGGTCCAGCAATTAAATAAAATATAAGTTGAATAACGTGGCCGTGCGGTTCTAGGCGCTTCAGTCTGGAACCGCGTGACCGCTACGGTCACAGGTTCGAATCCTGCCTCAGGCGTGGATGTGTGTGATGTCCTTAGGTTAGTTAGGTTTAGATAGTTCTAAGTTCTAGGGGACTGATGACCACAGATGTTAAGTACAATAGTGCTCAGAGCCATTTGAACCATTTCTGAAGTTGAATAACAGGGAAACAATAGATCCTACTGCACGTAATTAGTTATGAACAACAACATACAGGGTGGCGCACGAAATGTGTTACCAATTGTTTCTTTCACAATTTACGACGCGCATTAGATATCCCGCTGGGATTCTACAACAGTACCAGCAGAGATTGGAAAAACAAATGAGTTACGAAATGACGTGTAATTCACGATATTGCCGCTAGGAGACTAGTAAGCAGCAATGGCTGACAATGGAAGACTGACGACACTGCAACGATCGGCAATTGTGTTACTTTTTCATGAAACGACAAGCCTTGTTGTCACTCAGAGGCGTGTTCGACAACAGTTTAACACAACATGGGACCCTTGCAAGAAGACCATCCACAGGTTGTACGATAAATTTGTACAGGAAGGAACAGTATTGGAAGCGAAGCCACCTCGGCCTAAGACTGTTTGTTCGCCGGAGAATATTGAAGCGCTACGAGTTGCTGTACAGAGAAGTCCCTGGAAATCGCGTAGAAAGGCAGCAGTACAACTGGGAATATCCAGACGCTCCGTTCAACGCATTCTCAAAAGTGACCTCCATATACCCATACAAGATGACCTGTACACAGAAGCTCACTGAAGAACACAAGCGGCGGAGGATAGGGAAGAAACTCTCAACAACGTTTGGTTTTCAGACGAGGCGCATTTTCATTTAGACGGTGTGGTTAACAAACAAAATCCACACTTTTGGGCCACTGAGAACCCACAAGTGCTTCATGAACGACAACACTGTGCTCCGAGGATTACAGTGTGGGCAGCAGTTTCCGGTCACGGACTTATTGGACCCTTTTCTTTGAAGAAACTGTGAACAGCGAGTGCTATTTGAGCTTCGCAATAGCTTCATTCCACTGCTTCTTGCTACTGCCTTGCCCTTCAACACGCAGTGGTTCATGCAAGATGGAGCAAGGCCACGTACTGCAAACACTGTGTTGGAGTTTTTACACGAGCATTTCGACATGCGGATCATTTCACTCAGGTTTCCAGGTCGCTTCAATGACGGACAAAATTGCCCCCCCCCCCTCCTCCCCCAACAGTCCAGACCTCAATCCATGTGACTTTTTTCTTTAGGGGTACCTGATGGAAAAAATTTTCCCGAAACGTCCACGTGATTTAATGGAGGTCAGAAGACTTATTCTTCAAGCTTGCAGTGAAATTACGGAAGACATGTGCCGTAGGGTAATCACTAACTTCAGTGTTCGTTTGAAGGAAGTTAGGAAACGAAATGGTGGACATATTGAGCATGTGCTGTGTTAGAACAAATCTCCATGGACGGATCTTCATTGTAGTATATGTTCCTTTCAGATTGTATTGACAATAAAGTTTATATTCAAAAACAAAATGGTAACACATTTCGTGTGCCACCTTGTAGTTCGCGGGATATTCACTTCTAAACGCACACTACGTCGTCACTGCAGAAGCCACGGAAATCACACAACAGCAGAAGTCGGCACTCTGAAAAATTTCTACCTTCTGCAACCACGCGCGAATTGCTCCACTGTCCAAGTCGTTTCCGTGATTGTGCGTCCGTAGCGCCGTCGTGGTCGTGCCCAGCACTCCCATATGCTGTCCCATACCTCCCGTGTCCTGTGCGACTCTCCCTCACGCCGCACTCTTCCGAACTACCTCGTGTCTCTCTTAGTAACGAGCACTGTGATTGGCTAGAGTGCTCCCTCCATGTCTCCAAGCCAACGTACAGTCACAAACATATTGAAACACATACGAAATACTGGATTTGCATTGAAATTAAATAAATATTCCTACGGCTGGACCATAAACACTCTGAAACACACATTATTAAATACATAAACAATTTAAATAAACATGTATCAAAGGAATAGCAAGAAAAGGTAGGCCAGTAGCCTAATGTCTCTGTGCATTCTAAAACACAGTAAATATTTAACCTATTTCTTCATGAATAGTATATATCGGATATAACCAAAGACATAGATGAATAAACATATTTATAAGCATGCTGCTACCGTTTTCTCGTGCAACTGTGGAGTACTTATGGCCTGACATGATCGATAGTAATCGGCCAATTTGACCTCCAGTAACTCATGTACTATTCAAATTACATGCCTGTAATTCATACCAATTTAGGTTTACACTAATAGCTTTCTAAAGACACATGGATCGACGAAATCGGACGAAGCGTTTGGATTTTGGAAATTCATTGCTGGGTGTTACTTGTGCAATTTACCGTCAGACACTAAACTTTAAACTAATAAAGATGTTGAAAATCTGATTACACCATAAGAATCGTCATGCAAATAATGGTAATGTACATGTTTCTTTTTGAGGTATCATGATTCATCGGGCTTCTATTAATTTCTATATGAACTGTGAAATGCCTGCCTTTAAGGTATCACAAAGTCAGCCATCTTTGGCACTCCCGGCGTGACTCCCTCATCGCCACAGCGTCACCATGGTATTCCCATCCGCGTGGCTGGACCCTTCTTGCTTCGGACAATGTCCAGCACCACGTGGTCGCCCTGCCGAGCGGCCCACACCCGCCGAGCGGCCCATACGGCCACGCCAACACGCCTGAATATTTTCAGGGCTCCACAACTCGTCCGTTACCTCACAGTCAGAAAGGATTCCGAAAATATTGTTCTTCTGAAACATAACTAACTCTTTGTTCGCATGAAGTAATGAGTGCTTTCTGCAGGGGATCTGAAATTGATTCCACATTATAGATTTTTCAGGAGGCTTTGACACGGTTCCTCACAAGAGACTTCTAATCAAATTGCCCGCCTATGGAACATTGCTCCAGTTGTGCGACTGAATCCTAAGTTTCCTCTCAGAAAGGTCACAGTAAGTAGTAGCCGACTGAAAATAATCGAGTGAACACAAGTGATATTTGCCGTTCCATGAGGAAGTGTTATAGACCTATGCTGTTCCTAATCTACGTTGATTTAGGAGATAATCTGAGCAACCTTCTCAGAGTCTCAACGGATGATGCTGCCATTGCGGGCTAGCAAAGTCATCAGAAGATCAAAACCAATTGCAAAATGATTTAGTCATGATATCTGATTTGTACGAAAAGTGGCAATTGCCTCTCAATAAGGAAAAGTGTGAAGTCAAAAGAACTCAGATAGTTTCGGTTAGACAATAAACCATGCAAATTTACAGGCTGTCACTTCGACTAAATTCCTAGAAGCTACAATTAGAACAATCTAAGTTGGCCGGCCGGTGTGGCCGTGCGGTTCTAGGCGCTTCAGTCTGGAACCGCGTGATCGCTACAGTCGCAGGTTCGAATCCTGCCTCGAGCATGGATGTGTGTGATGTCCTTAGGTTAGTTAGGTTTAATTAGTTCTCAGTTCTAGGCGACTGACGACCTCAGAAGTTAAGTCGCATAGTGCTCATAGCCAAGCCAACTTAAGTTGTAACGGTCACATACATTGTTGTTGTTGTGGTCTTCAGTCCTCAGACTGGTTTGATGCAGCTCTCCATGCTACTCTATCCTGTGCAAGCTTCTTCATCTCCCAGTACCTACTGCAACCTACATCCTTCTGAATCTGCTTAATGTATTCATCTCTTGATCTCCCTCTACGATTTTTACCCTCCATGCTGCCCTGCAATACTAAACTGGTGATCCCTTGATGCCTCAGAACATGTCCTACCAACCGATCTCTTCTTCTAGTCAAGTAGGGCTACAAACTCCTCTTCTCCCCAATCCTATTCAATACCTCCTCATTAGTTATAAAATCTAGCCATCTAATCTTCAGCATTCTTCTGTAGCACCACATTTCGAAAGCTTCTATTCTCTTCTTGTCCAAATTAGTTATCGTCCATGTTTCACTTCCATACATGGCTACACTCCATACAAATACTTTCAGAAACGACTTCCTGACACTTAAATCTATACTCGATGTTAACAAATTTCTGTTCTTCAGAAACGCTTTCCTTGCCATTACCAGTCTACATTTTATATCCTCTCTACTTCGACCATCATCAGTTGTTTTGATCCCCAAATAGCAAAACTCCTTTACTACTTTAAGTGTCTCATTTCCTAATCTGATTCCCTCAGCATCACCCGACTTAATTCGACTACATTCCATTATCCTCGTTTTGCTGTTGTTGATGTTCATCTTATATCATCTTTTCAAGACACTATACATTCCGTTCAACTGCTCTTCTAAGTCCTTTGCTGTCACTGACAAAATTACAATGTCATCGGCGAACCTCAAAGTTTTTACTTCTTCTCCATGGATTTTAATTCCTACTCCGAATTTTTCTTTGTTTCCTTCACTGCTTGGTCAATATACAGATTGAATAACATCGGGGAGAGGCTGCAACCCTGTCTCACTCCCTTCCTAACCACTGCTTCCCTTTCGTGTCCCTCGACTCGTATAACTGCCATCTGGTTTCTGTACAAATTGTAAATAGCGTTTCGCTCCCTGTATTTTACCCCTGGAAAGGGCAAACAAAAGAATATGTTATATTGACAGAACACTTAGAAGATGCAAGAGGTCTGCTAAAGAGATAGCCTATAATACACTTGTTCGTTCTCTGACAGAATATTGCTGTGCTACATATGATCCTTACCAGATAGGATTGGCGGAAAACATTGGAAAAGTTCAAACAGGACAGCTCGTTTTGTATTATCGCCCAATAGTGGAGAGAGTGTCACAGATACGATAAGCGATTTGAGATAGATCATTTCACGAAATTTCAATAACCAGCTTTGTGATAATACACACATCAACCCGGTTGCCAGAACTCCTGAAGATGGACGTTGACTGTGGATATTGTATCACAGACAGGGTCCCTATGACTGGTCAGAGATGTCACTAAACCCGCCCAGAGAGGCAAAAAAAAAAAAAAAAAAAAAAAAAAAAACATGCATGAACAGCTCCTATTAGACGGAGGGGGTCCGATAGCTGATCAGTTCCAGTCATTCCACCAGGAAGGAGGTACACGGCTCGTGTTGTCTGTAGTTCAACCATACCTAGACGGTCAATACCGTGGTTCGATCGCGTCCGCATTGTTACTTTGTGGCCGGCTGTTGTGGCCGTGCCGTGCGGTTCTAGGCGCTTCAGTTTGGAACCGCGTGACCGCTACGGTCGCAGGTTCGAATCCTGCCTCGGGCATGGATGTGTGTGATGTCCTTAGGTTAGTTAGGTTTAAGTATTTCTAAGTTCTAGGGGACTGATGACCACAGATGTTAAGTCCCATAGTGCTCAGAGCCATTTGAACCATTTTGTTACTTTTTGTCAGGAAGACCTCTCGACAAGGGAAGTGTCCAGGCGTCTCGGAGTGAAGCAAAGCGATGTTGTTCGGACATGAAGGAGATACAGAGAGACAGGAACTGTCGGTGACATGCCTCACTCAGGCCGCCCAAGGGCTACCACTGCAGTGGATGACTGGTACCTACGCATTATGTCTCAGAGGACCCCTGACAGCAACGGCACCATGTTGAATATAGCTTTTCGTGCAGCCACAGGACGTCGTGTTATGACTCAAACTGTGCGCAATAGGCCGCATGACGCGCAACTTCACTCCCGACATCCATGGCGAGGTCCGCCTTTGCAACTACGACACCATGCATCACGGTACAGATGGGTCCATCAACAATGCCGAATTGACCGCTCATGATCGACATCACGTTCTCTTTACCGATTAGTGTCACGTAAGTACACAACCAGACTAACGTCGGTGACGTGTTTGAAGGCAACACCTTAGACACATTGTCCAGCGAGTGCAGCAAGGTGGAGGTTCCCTGCTGTTTTCAGATGGCTTATGTGGGGCCAAGGTACGCCGCTGGTGGTCATGGAAAACGCTGTAACGGCTGTAGGGTACGCCATCCTCCGACCGATAGTGCAACCATATCGGCAGCATACTGGCGAGGCATTCGTCTTCATGGACGACAATTGGCCCCCCAACGTGCACATCTTGTGAATGATTCCTTCAGGATAACGACATCGCTCGACTATAGTGGCCAGCATGTTCTCCAGACATGAACCCTATCGAAAATGCCTGGGATAGATTGAAAATGGCTGTTTATGGACGACGTGACCCACGAACCGCTCTGAGGGATCTACTCCGATTCGCCGCTGAGGTGTGGGACGATATGGATGAAAAGTGCCTTGATGAACTTGTGGATAGCATGCCACTACGAATACAGGCATACATCAGTGCAAGAGGACTTGCTACTGGGTATTAGAGGTACTGGTGTGTACAGCAATCTGGACCACCACCTCTGAAGGTCTCGCTGTGTGGCGGTACAACATGCAATGTGGTTTTCATGTGCAATAAAAAGGGCGGAAATGATGTTTATGTTGATCTCTATTCCAAATTTCTGTACTGGTTCCAGAACTCTCAGAACCGACGTGATGCAAAACTTTTTTTTTTAATGTCTATATTTTACTGTCGCCAACCTACACAGGGAGAAATGATCATCATAATAAAATAAGGGAAATCAGAGATAGTTAACGGTAGAGGGTAGTCTCAAGGTACGAGGATGGTTTGAAAAGTTCTCGTAACGGAATAGAAAAAAAGTACTTACATCACTGAAATTTTCAACGTAGTCTCCTTGTAGATTAAAGATGTTCCATTGCCTTGATCCCACTTCCATAATGAGTTTCCCCCCAGGCCTGCAAAATAGTTGTCAACTCCGGCTATCAATTCTTCGTTTGAAGTGAATCTTCGTCCACCAAGAACGATTATCAGTTTTGGGAAGAGATGAAGGTCTGACGGAGCCACAACAGGTGAATAAGGCAGGTGTGGCAACAATTCATAACTTAGTGTAATTTTGCTATGGCGACGGCACATGTGTGCTGGCGTGCATTGTCGTGATGGAAGGTGATTTTCTTCCTTGCTAAACCTGGCCTTTTTTCGCGTATCTTTTGTTGCAAAGGAGGTTAGCATAGTATTCTCCAGTAACTGTTTCCCCATTGGTGAGATAATCTACAAACAGAATCCCATTCCCACTGATCCCATGACCTTTCCCGCCGAAGGAATTTTCTTTGCTTTCTTTGATGGCGGAGAATCAGCATGTTTCTACTGCTTTGACTGTTGTTTTGTCTCTGGGGTACAGTAGTGCACCCAAGTTTCATCTCAACCAAGTCCCTCCTCAACGACCGTTCAGCGTCCATGGTGACTGCTCTTTATCTGCGACAAAGACTGGAATTTACACTGCAGTACCACGACTGAACGTTCACTGATTGGCGACAGGTGGCCTTTTCAGATGCATCACGTTTTCTGATCCAACGGACAGATGACCGTTTTCGTGCACGGCGTGAAACATCTGAAAGCAAACACCCCACAACAATCGTTGGAAAATTCCACGCCGCAGGAGGGAGTGCTTTCGTGGCATTCCCTTGATGATCTTCTCATTATGGAAGGCACAACGGGTCAACACAAGCATGCATTTATCGTTGGGGCCACGTCCACATCTACATGCAGTATCTGTTTTCTCAGAACGATGCCATTTACCAGCAAGGCGGTGCATTTGTCATACAGCGCGCAACGTTCGAAGAGAGTCAGGACGAGTTTACCGCACCCCCCCTGGCCACGAAACTCTCCGGATTTAAACTCTAGGAGAGTCTCTGGGACCACTTCAATCGGGCTGTACGCACGATTGATCCTCAACCGACAAACCTTGCAGAGATGGCCGCGGCATCGGAGTCGGCATGTCCCCATATCCTTTCAAAACCTCATTGTCGCACTTCCTGCAAACCTTACAGCGGGACTCACTGCGAAAGGTGGTTATTAAGACGTCTGAAAGGTGGTCACATTAATATGACTGAACAGCGGAAAGAATGCGCACTAGACACCACCATAAGCAGTTTCCGACATATTCTACAATTTTGTTGCGGTTAGACATTAGGCTGTGTTTTGTGAGGCATTTTTAATTGTATCGCGTTCTTCACATTTAAGCCCCATGTAAGACATTAAAGGTTTTTGGAATATATTGTTAGTCCTGAAGGTACAGATAACTATGGGTGATGAAAATGCTATAGATTTTATAACTATTCATATAACATATGGTCTGTTTAACCATACTTCGTCGATCGTGCACACTCTTGAACCCGGAAACAGAAGAAGGTCGTTTACCATGGAACATGTGATAATCGCAAAAGATCTAAATTTCTTTTACCGTTTTACGCGCCTTGACAATGAAAATACGTGTTAGCTTCCAATAACTTCTATTTCAAAATTTTGTATTTAACTTATCCCTGGTTTTTGATAATAGTTCTGCTTTGTTTTATTTCAGTTACTGATTACTAGGGTGCAGTAGTGTAACACCGTAACAGGTAGGGTACTAAGTGTTGACAGTCTTTCGGTGCGTCTTCCACTCAGATGCTTCATGTCCTGTGACACTGATACAGAGGAATCCATGCCTTCTTGAATTATAAGAAGTAATTCAGAAGGAAATTACTGTTATTATTATTATTATCGTTAGGAGTAATAGAAAAATGTAAGTTAAATATGCTCTACTAATTTGATGGCGCGTGTGCAGAGGATGGCAGTGACAACAACAGCATCATTGACTTACGTCCTCTAGCAGTCGTCTCCTTTTCGTATTCATATGTCATATTTTCCTACTGAGTCAGCAACTGCAGACAAGTTCCGACAAGCAGAAGTACTTAGTCAGCAAGTCAATATTTTCACAATCTCCAAGCATGTTACATATCATCAAGTCCACAAAAATGCATGTGCGCTTTTCCCACAGCAAATTGAGGCTTGCAAAATGCGTAGATCGTGAGTTGAGAGTGCTTAAATGGTCTTCACCACTTGTGTGGGATTGCTACTATGGAGTAATTACGTATTTTATCGTACTTTTCTAAGAACAACATTCACTTCATGTTCAACAGGTAACATAAATTTTCGAGTACACACATACATCTCGTAAGCTCTCACCTTCTGTGACGACTAGCTTGTGATATTCGCCGAAGGTCAAGAATAATGAAACGTCGAGTACAATATACTCTTACTAGAACGTCCATTAGATCAGTTTCCTTTAATTTACGTCTACGGTCACAAACTTTTTGTTAACAGATTACCGGTTTCAGTCTTTAATGACCATCGTCAGATCTGCAGCAAAAATGGGAAAAACATAAATACACTCTCGAACTGTATACAGCATAAGAACAATACATAGACCATAATGAGCCAGCCGAAGTGGCCGTGCGGTTAAAGGCGCTGCAGTCTGGAACCGCAAGACCGCTACGGTCGCAGGTTCGAATCCTGCCTCGGGCATGGATGTTTGTGATGTCCTTAGGTTAGTTAGGTTTAACTAGTTCTAAGTTCTAGAGGACTAATGACCTCAGCAGTTGAGTCCCATAGTGCTCAGAGCCATTTGAACCATTTAGCCATAATGAGAAGAAGTACTGACAAAATTTACGTATCTGGGCTTTAAATATGAAGAGGCATACCTGTTTCATAAAAACAAAGTCATAATGTACTGCAGCCATAGTGGCATCGTGAAATGATAAATGCGGAATCAGCACGAGCATCGTCAAATACATATCAATAACATCACTTGCACGAGTCATTTTGTCAGTAGTACTACTGTTTAAAACAAGCTGCCGTACAGTAGCCACAAGATGTTTGTGTTGTAAGTTCACCAGATGTCGCTAATATCGGCATACACTAGTTTTCAATAATTAATTTAAGCAGCGAAAATAAAGGGGGATACAATAGTTGAATTTTTTTTTTTTTTACTTTATTGTTATTTTAAAACCTGTACAACTCAGGTAGGCTGGCAGCGGCACACTACGCCGCTCTTCAGCCATAGCGTTTTACAAGAGTATAAAACATGGTGAATGACAATGAACAAAGTGACGGGCAAAAGAGAGAGGTCACAGAGACATAAAAAACACGGAGTCGTTCACATGTGACGATAACAACACTGAAAACACGTCGGCACGGCGCACAAAACACTGATGAGTCCGACGGCACAAGTGAACGTAGGAGTGGGACGGCGGACACCAAAAACACTATACGATGTCACACACACGAGACACAAAAGGCGACGATCTCCGGCGCGCGAATGTTCACTAGACGTGTGCGAGTCCGGGGACCTGCCAAGAGAGGAGGAGGAGGAAGGGGAGTGGGAGAGCGAGAGGGGAGAGCAGAGATGCCACGGGCAGGGGAGATAGGGGGGAGGGAGGAAGGGGGAGAGGAAGCCCGGGGGAAGAGGGGGAAGGGAGGGGACAGGGAGACGGAAAAAGAAGGGAAGAGAAGAGAAGGGAGGGAGGGTGCCGAAAGGAAAGGACACGGGAAGTGGGGGGCGGGGCAGGGTCAAAGTTGATAGGAGGGGTAGATGGAGGGGACGAGGACATCATCAGGGAGAGGGAGCTGGCGGAAGCCACCTTGGGAGAGGGTATGGAGGGTGGAGAGATGGAGACCGGGTGGGACGTGAGAATACAGGCGCGGCAGCGGGCGGGGGTGGGAGAGGATCGGGGAAATGAGCGGGTGAGGAGGATCAAGTTTACGTGAGGTGTACAGGATACGTATCCTTTCAAGGAAAAGGAGGAGGTGGGGGAAGGGGATGAGATCATACAGGATCCGCATGGGGGAGGGGAGACGGATGCGATAGGCAAGGCGGAGAGCATGGCGTTCAAGGATTTGGAGGGATTTATAGAAGGTAGGGGGGGCGGAGATCCAGGCTGGATGGGCGTAACAAAGGATAGGGCGGATGAGGGATTTATAGGTGTGGAGGATTGTGGAGGGGTCCAGACCCCACGTGCGGCCGGAAAGGAGCTTGAGGAGACGGAGTCGGGAACGTGCCTTGGCTTGGATTGTCTGGAGATGGGGAGTCCAGGAGAGGCGACGGTCGAGGGTGACGCCAAGGTACTTAAGGGTGGGAGTGAGGGCGATAGGACGGCCATAGACGGTGAGATAGAAATCAAGGAGGCGGAAGGAAGGGGTGGTTTTGCCTACAATGACCGCCTGGGTTTTGGAGGGATTGACCTTGAGCAACCACTGGTTGCACCAAGCGGTGAACCGGTCAAGATGGGATTGGAGAAGGCATTGGGAGCGTTGCAGGGTGGGGGCAAGGGCACGGAAGGCGGTGTCATCGGCAAACTGGAGGAGGTGGACGGGGGGCGACGGCGGCGGCATGTCCGCCGTGTACAAAAGGTACAGAAGGGGGGAGAGGACGGAGCCTTGGGGCACACCGGCGGAGGGGAAAAAGGTGTAGGAATCGGTGTTATGGATGGTGACATAGGAAGGACGGCGGGAGAGAAAGGAACCGATCAGACGGACGTAGTTAATGGGAAGGGCAAAGGTTTGGAGCTTGAAGAGGAGACCGGAATGCCAGACGCGGTCATAAGCGCGTTCGAGGTCAAGTGAGAGGAAGATGGCGGAGCGACGGGAATTAAGCTGTTCGGAAAGGAGATGAGTGAGGTGAAGGAGAAGATCGTCGGAAGAGAAGGATGGCCGAAAGCCACACTGGGTGACGGGAAGGAGGCGGTGCTGGCGGAGATGCTGGTGGATGCGGCGGGTGAGGATAGATTCTAGGACCTTGCTGAAGACCGAGGTAAGGCTGATGGGACGGTAGGAGGAGACGGCGGACGGCGGTTTGCCAGGTTTAAGGAACATGAGGATACGGGAGGTTTTCCACAGGTCGGGGTAGTAACCGGTGGACAGGACTACATTGTAGAGCCTGGCCAGGGTGGAGAGGAAAGAGACAGGAGCTTCACGAAGGTGACGGTAGGTGGCACGATCGTGACCAGGAGCGGTGTTGCGTTTTGTGCGGAGTGTAGCAATGAGATCCTGTGTAGTGATAGGGGCATTGAGTTCCGTGTGTGTAATGTTGTCCAAGTACTGGAAGCCAGGAGCGAGGGGAGGGGAAGAGGTGTCAGTTCGATCGCGGATATCTGGGAAGAGGGAGTAATCGAACTGGGGATCATCGGGGACGGAAAATACATCGGAGAGGTAGGAGGCAAAGTGATTGGCCTTACTAAGGGAGTCAGGGAAAGGGTGATCATCATGGAGAAGAGGATAATAGGGGGAGGGTTTAGTTCCGGTAAGGCGACGGAAGGCCGACCAGAACTTGGACGAGTTGATTGGTAGGGTTGCATTTAAACGGGTGCATGTCTGTCGCCAGTCCCGGCGTTTCTTAGCCGCGAGCAAATTACGAACGTGTCGCTGGAGTTGCCGGTGGCGTCGTAGTGTGTCCGGGTCACGCGTGCGGAGGAAGGCACGGTAGAGACGACGGGATTCACGGAGGAGGAGAACGGCCTGTGGGGGTAAGGTAGGACGGTGGGGGTGGATGGCGACAGTAGGAACGTGGGCCTCCACGGCCTCAGACAAGGTCCGCTGGAGAAAGGAGGCGGCATGGGTGACATCGTCAGGGTGGTGGTAGGTGAGAGGGTGGCTATCGACCTGGGTGGAAAGGGTATCCCGGTAGGCATTCCAGTCGGCTCGCGAATAGTCGTGGACATACTTAGGGGGAGGGTCAGTACGAGGGTCAGGGCGAGGGCGACGACCGTCTGAAACGGTGAGGAGGACAGGGAGATGGTCGCTACCAATAGGCTCCAGGACATCCACCATTATGCGGCCAAGGAGGTTAGGGGAGGAGAGGATAACATCAGGAGTGGAGTTGGATTCAGGACGGGTATGCCGGGGGATGGGGACGAGGTCACCTTGAAGGGTGGAGAGGAACCGATGCCATCGCCATAACTGGGCAGCGGAACGACTATGGATGTTGAGGTCGGCGGCGATCACGTAGGAGGAAAAGGTACGATCGACGTGGGAGAGTAAGTCGAAGGGAATAGGAGCGTTGGGGCGGACATAGATGGTGGCGCAGGTAACGGTAAGGCCGGGGAAGAAGAGACTAAGGATCAGGTGTTCGGTGGGGTCGGGAAGGAGAGGTTGGAGCCGAACGGGGATCTGGCGGTGGTGACCAATGGCAACTCCGCCACGCGCAATCGGGAGGGGATTATCGGAGCGGTGGAGGAGGTAGGGCGAAGTGTGGACTGTGTGGTGGGGTTGCAGGAAGGTTTCATTGAGGAGGAAGGCATCCACGCGGTGGGTGGCAAGGGTGTGCAGGAACAGGTTTTTGTTGGCGGGAAGGGAGCGGATGTTGTTGAAAAGGATACGTTGCTGTCGCGCCATGACTGGGATTTAAACGAGGGTGTCAAGACGGGAGAAGGTGAAATGGGCCTGGTTGTTGGAGTAGGTGGCGTACATCTTGAGCTGGAAGATGGAACGGGCAGCAAGGGAGATCTGCTGGAGGGTGTGAGGGCGCTGAAAGGGATGAACATTCTGGAGGACGATGGTGAGGAACCTGATGATGTCCTCAGCGATGGGTGGGGGACGAAGGGAATTGCCAGGGGGCGTCCAGAGGACGGACAGGTACGGTGAGTTCAGGAGTGGTTGGAGGGGGTCGGGCTTTACACTTTTGGGAGTAGGTGGGATGAGGGAGATTGCAGGTATTACAGGAGGGAGGGGATTGGAGGTTAGGGCACTGCCGGAGGAAGTGCGCCTGCCGACAATGCGGGCAGGTGGGGGCCTCGCGGCACTGAGCTGTGGGGTGCGCATTATAGCGCAGACACCTCTGGCAGCGCAGGGATTGAGGAGGGGAACGGGAAGGGTCGACCTTGTACCGCTGGTGGAAGAGGAGGGCACCCTCCTTCAGGAGACGGTCAATGGAGGGGGCGTCCTCAGAGAAAACCCGCATAAGGCGGGTGGGGCCGGCCGAGTTGAAAATGCGGCGGACCGCCCGCACCTCCAGCGTGGGATGGGCCTGGAGCTCCGCCAACACCTCCTCCTCCATGATCGACGGACTGAGCCGCGTGATCACGGTGGTGAGGGTCGGCGGGCGACGCGGGGGTTGGGGTTGGCGGGTAGGAGATGGAGAAGGAGCAGGGGTAAGGGAGGTGTTGGGACCAAAACGGGTGATGGGGAGACGGGAGAGGATGTGAGTATGGAGCGTTGGGCTGGGGGAGGAGATGAGAAGAGAATCCCGGCGAGGAGTGAGGAGGGAGATGGGGGCACCAGGACAATGCTGGCGAAGGAAGAGGGTGAGGTTCCGGGCTTCAAGGAGAGAGGGGTCAGGACGGGAGAGGAGGTAGCGGTAGGAGGAAGGGGGAGAGGAGGAGGATGAGGGGGCAGGGACAGGCGGGGAGACTTCCATGGCATCATGGGTGGGGGAAGGAGGACGAGGCGCAGCCTTTTTGGAAGCAGAGGAAGCAGGGGTGCCACCGGGGCGCTTGACGGCGGTGGAGGAGGTGTGGGGGATGGGAACAACGGGAATGTGGCGGGGAGGGGCAGGTCCCGGGGCCGGAGTCGGCGCCGGAGATGGTGACGGTGACAGTGAAGGCGACGGCGACGATGACGATGACGGTGGCAGTGGCGGCGGTGATGGCGAAGGTGACGGGGAGAGCTGGGCGTGGGCAGTGGCCCGACGGGCCACCACCCGAGCTGGAGCTGCAGTGACAGGCTGGGGGAGTGGGGGGAAGGGATCAGAACGAGAGGAGCGGGAGGAAGAAGCGGGAGAGGGGGCGACAAAGAGAGAGGGTGAAGGGAGAGTGAGGAGAGGTGGAATGGAAGGAGGGGGGTGGGACTGGGCACACCAAGTTATAGTGGTGGAGGCGGCGGAAGGGGAGGTATAGACAATGGCGGTGGTGGTAGTAGTGACAGTGGTGGTGGGGGCGGACATGACGGGAGAGAGAAACAAGAACGAACAGAACGAAGAGGAGAGGACAGAAACTGGGGACAGACAAAGACGAAGACGGATGAAGACGAAGACGGCCGTAGACCAGGGTCAGGACGGCGGCGATGGTGGCGACCAGGCGGCACCGGATGGCGGCGGCGGCGGCGGCGGGCACCGGCGGCGGCGGCGGCGGCGGCGGCGGTGGCGGCGGCGGCGGCGAGCACCGGCAGGCGGCGACCAGGCGGGGGCGGCGAGCCCCGGCAGGCGGCGACGGCGGCGGCGGCTGCGAGGACCGGAAGGCGGCGACCAAGCGGCGGCGGCGAGCACCGGCAGGCAGTATGGACGGCAAGCAGACGACACGGCAGGGATCTTCCACGTCGAAGGCGCACCCTGAGAGTAGCCCAGGCAGTGAAACTCTTCGATGAAGAAGAGAGGGAATCCAACCCTCGAATGACAATAGTTGAAGTCTGTAATAAGCTTATAACGTATAAAAGGCAAGTAATAAGAAGTAATAAAAAGAAGAACACGACAAAAATAATATTGTTAAAAAGAGGAAGAGTTAAGAAACAGTGGTTGACATGTGCTCTAGTGCCAATATTCTAGATAATGACATAAATATTAAACACCGTTGATAGTGCACCGAGTAATATTAAACAACCAAAAAACAAATCGATAAAGGGGCCACAAATGAAAGAAAACATAGTTCTGCGCACAATCAGAGCCCTCTGTTAGCGGTAACACGCACAATCAGCGCCCTCTGTTGCGCTAACGTCAGAATTCCGCTCAGGCGGGAAGTGGTTGGAGGAACGTGACCGGCAGAGGGCACCTCGTACCCTGCGGCGCTCAGTTGCAAGAACGGATAAAATCCCGTAACAGTGGATGATCCACATTATCTGATTAATGCAGTCTGTGAAATGAATAGAAAAGGAACAAGAACATACTAGAGTCATGCGTAAAACGTATGAAAACGAATATATGATGCACTCGATACTAGGTGAACTTATCAACATACTACATATATAACAGAGGCGTGCACTAATCAGAGTAAAACATTGCCAAATAAAGCAAGGTAGGCATTGGGCATAAAATCGTTTTGCCAGTTAAGCAGTTTAGTTGGTTCTCTACCCTTTGCTTTACAGATTTCAAGCTCCTCTAACAAATTAAGAGCACGACGTTTTTCCACTCTGTGAAGAAAACGCACACAATTTTCAATGGTCTCTATGAAATGACCACTATCAAATAAATGCTGCCCCAAAGCCGTTTTGTTTCGTGGCTGTGAGTGTTCTTTAAACGTTAATTCAAGAAGAGCGGCCTGTTTGACCGATATAATATTTGTCACAGTTACTGCAGTCAATCCTGTATACTCCAGAGCCATCAAATTTATCATAGTTCCCTTTCAGTTTATGTTTTATTCGTAGTTTTAGGGTGTTATTAACCTGTAAGCCACATCTGACATCAGACTTTTTAAAACATTTTTCTATTTGCGGGGACATTTTGCCGTTAAATTTCATAGGAATGGTTTTCATTCTATCCTTGCCGGTTCCCTTTTGTGTGAGGGTGTGTGTTTAAACGTTTCTTTAGCCTTCTGTAGTGGCGCGTGACGTCATTTATAGAAAAGCCGTTAGCTACCGTGAACAGCTTTAAAATATTAAGTTTACGTATTTCGTTTTCGTCCAAAGGTAGACGAAGAAGCCGACGAAAGAACCGGTGAACCGTGGATATGAAGAAAGCTTTTTTGTATCGGGGAGAATGGCATGAACTCCCATTGATGAAACAGTCTTTACAAGTTGGTTCCCTAAAAATCGAAAACTTATGTTTGTTATTAACTTCCTTAATAGTGAGATTGAGGTAGTTAAGGGCGACGATGTCGCACCATGTGATCCATTAAATTGTTCACTAATTTATGCAAGCCGTTATTGGAACGTAAAACTCTGAGTAGGTAATGGCAAAGATTAGAAAAGAGAGTTTTCAGGATGTTGTACTACATTTTATTTTTTAATCCTCGAGTTTCCATGTCAATATATTTTGTGAAATTGCTTTCTTGTGTGCAAAACTGGTAATTATGAATTATTTTGTCAGGGATGAAATCTAGCATGGTAAACCACGAGCGAACATGAAGTTTTCATTTATGAGTTTGCATGACTTGCAGGAAGTGCAGTCTCAAAACAAGTGTGGTTTTAAATATCCATGGCTCAACAGACACTAAGCACAGTTGCTACTCTTTAAAATAACAGCTATCAGCATTTATCTCAGGTAACATGCAACCTAATAAGACATTCTGTCAAGTCAAGCAGCTCTCGGAACCGCTAAGTGTCTTCAGATATGCTGCTACATAACCTTTTTTTCCATGTAGTTGAAAATTTGTCAATCAAGTAACCAGTCGTCCCGATCAATGACGCACCTCATTCAGTTTGCAAGAATTCTCGATCGAATAAGGAAATTAGAACCAGTGGAGATGAAAGAGAATTGCTGGCTCTGGATTGTTGCGCCGCTGATTTTGAGGTACGAAGTTACTGACTGTATGTGATATTTGTAGCGGTTCAAATGGTTCAAATGGCTCTGAGCACTATGGGACTCAACTGCTGAGGTCATTAGTCCCCTAGAACGTAGAACTAGTTAAACCTAACTAAACTAAGGACATCACAAACATGCATGCCCGAGGCAGGATTCGAACCTGCGACCGTAGCGGTCCTGTAGTTCCAGACTGCAGCGCCTTTAACCGCACGGCCAATTTGTAGCGGAATGAAACAGAAAGAAACGACTTACTTGAATGAAATAGAAAGAAACCATTTACTTCTGTGAAGCTTTCTTATTTTTTCAGTTTAGACTAAGGTACTTGGTCCAGAAATGTTCCAGTACCTCTGTCCCATCTCGAAAATTAGATTCCTCTAGACCCACTAAACACACGTCAACTGCAGCTGTAAGTTCTTCGTTTGAAGAGAATCTCCATACATCAAGAGAAATTTTGAGCTTGGGGAGGAGATGGAAGCCTGATGGTGCCTAATCAGGTGCATGTGCAGGGTGTGAGAACAATCTTAGTTAATCCATCTTTGTCGAGGTAACGACATTCTGCTTGGCAGCGCATTGTCTTGATGAAAGACGACTCACGTTCGTGCCAAACCTGGCTTTTTTCCGCGTGTCTTGTGCTGTAGTTGATCCAGGAGGTTAGAGTAGTATTTTCCCGTAATTGTTTGAACAATGGGAAGATAATCTATTAGCGAAATATTTTAACATCCCAGAAAACTGACACCATGACATTTCTGGCCGCAGCGTTGCATTTGCTTTCCTAAGTCGTCATGAATCAATATATTTACACCGTTTTGACTGTCGCAAGTTTCACCTGCTGTCATAAACTAGCACATATTATCTTGTTGGTTGGTATCGAAAGGGATCAAACATTGTTCAGACACTTCCTTTCCGCAGTATTTGTAATCTTTGTTAAGAGTCACGATACCCATCCAGAAGATGACATTTTCATAACCAGCTTCGCTGTTAAAATATAATGTGCCCATTTAGATGACATCCCTACAGCTTAAGCAATTTCTTGCACTTTCAGTCAGCGTTCCTCCACGATCATTTTATGAATGTTTGAAAAATTTTCTGAGATAGTGGTATATCTTGGGTGACCACTATGAAGATCGCCATCTAACCTGTTTTAATCAATGTTTTCTTCACTTGGCGACAGCTAAATATGGAAAAGGGAA
Source organism: Schistocerca serialis cubense (assembly GCF_023864345.2). Lineage (NCBI taxonomy): Eukaryota > Metazoa > Arthropoda > Insecta > Orthoptera > Acrididae > Schistocerca > Schistocerca serialis. The sequence continues at coordinate 251,209,657 of NC_064638.1, read as the reverse complement.
GTCGCCCACTGTGTTCTGAAAATCAGCATGGAATTCCTTCTCTTTCATACATTTCTCTGTGAGGTACTTAATCACTGCTCGTATCTTCATTTTTTTCCATCTTCACAAATCACTACGTGTGAACAATAAATAGACAACAGAACTCTAGCCAGAGTACTGACATGTCATCTGTTTACTCATTAAGGATGATCTCTTCTTACTTGCGAACCTCGTTGCGCTAGCACTGACATCTGGTGGTGATCCAATGAATTTTTCATAGTGCCGTCGTATGAGTGTTGTGATTATAGCCAACAAGTTGGTAGTTATTCGATAATTTGTAAGATATTTCTCGGTCCGTGTGATCGCTATTTATCATTTAAGTTTCACACAGCATAAGTGAGTTTCTTAACACATTTTCAAATTCACTAATGTAAAATTATATTGTAGTTTCCTGAGGAGTCAGAGTATGCGATTCCTACATGTGTTTTGTTGATAATATGACACTAAAAATGTTGTTCCAAACTTATGTACTATTTGTTCATAATGTAATAAGTCAGGGCTGGTTCTGATGAAGTCAAGTCGGCAGTGGTCTTCTGTATTATCGTGGCATAATATGAGCTTTGCCTTCCAAGGGACTGAGAGTATTTCAAGCCATAGTATTGACCATTATTAACAGCCTGTTTCACTGTTTCAGCTGATTACACAGTTTCAAGGAAAATCATACTTTACGTCGCTCAATAACTGGATGAAGCTATACATTCGGCATAATGACTATCATTCCAGTAATATCATTGTTAGAAAACTTGGAAGGAAGACAGAGAAAGTAAAATGGGCTGTAGAAGATTTGAAAAAGGCGAAGCAAGCTGTTACTGCAGGTTTGTAGATCACAAAGGCTGCTGAGAGTTTTGAATACCTCATAGCACACAGAAAGTCATTTAAAAGAGTGGAAATGGGTTACACCCGAAGGTGAGTTCTACTTTTTAGGACATAGCTGTCGAATAAAACTATATGGTCTTCCTGTAAACCAGTGTTATGTATTTTGTAATATCAAATGGATAAAAAATGCACTGCAGATTTGAAAAGACAATGCACACTGGTGAAATTTTTAAAGTACCTCGTAACACAATGCAATACAGATTAAGGTGAGCTGGACTCGAGATTAGTAAGGAAATATGTCTGTTATCCTATATGAATCATGGACATTCAAGTCAGTGGGGTGGCTTGCGTGTCTCAGCGATACAGACAGCCGTACCGTAGGTGCAACCACAACGGAAGGGTATCTATTGAGAGCCCAGACAAACGTGTGGTTCCTGAAGAGGGACAGCAGCCTTTCCAGTACTTGCAGGGGCAACAGTCTGGATGATTGATTGATCTGGTCTTGTTACATTAACCAGAAAGGATTTGCTGTGCTGGCACTGCAAACGGCTGAAAGCAAGGGGAAACTACAGCCGTAATTTTTCTCGAGGGCATGCAGCTTTACTGTATGGTTAAATGATGATTGCCTTCTCTTGCGTAAACTATTCCGCAGATAAAATAGTCCCTCATACGAATCTACGGGCGGGGACTATTCAGGAGAATGTCGTTATTAGGAGAAACAAAAGTAGCTCTCTACGGATCGGGGCGTGGAGTGTCAAATACCTTAACCGGGCAGGTGGGTTAGAAAATTGGAAAAGGGAAATGGACAGGCTGAAGTTATAGTGGGAATTAGTCAAGTTCGGTGGCAGGAGGAACAGGACTTCTGACCAGATGAATACAGGGTTATAAATACAGAGTCACATAAGGATACTGCAGGTGTAGGTTAAATAAAGAATAAGAAAATAGAAATGCCGGTAAGCTACTATGAACAGCATAATGAACATTATCGTTGCCAAGATAGAAGCCCACGCCTACCACAGTTGTACAAGTTTATAAGCCAACAAGCTCCGCAGATGAAGAGACTGAAGAAATGTATGATGAGATAAAATAAATTATTCAGATAATTAAAGGAGATGAAAATTTAATTGTGATGGGAGACTGGAATTCAACAAGATAAAAGCCGGCCGGGGTGGCCGAGCGGTTCTGGGCGCTATAGTCTGGAACCGCGCGACCGCTACGGTCGCAGGTTCGAATTCTGCCTCGGGTATGGATGTGTGAGATGTCCTTAGGTTAGTTAGGTTTAAGTAGTTCTAAGTTCTAGGGGACTGATGACCTCAGAAGTGAAGTCCTATAGTGCTCAGAGCCATTTGAACCATTTGACACGAGAAAAAGGAAGAAAAGGAAAAATAGTTGGTGAGTATGGACTGAGGGAAAGGAATGAAAGAAGTACCGCCTGGTAGAATTTTGCACAGAGCATAATTTAATCATTGGTAACATTTCGTGTGAGAATCATAAAAAAAAAGTTTGTATACGTGGAAGAGACCTCAAGGCACTGGAAGGTTCCAGATAGATTATACAGGGTGATCAAAAAGTCAGTATAAATTTGAAAACTGAATAAATCACGGAATAATGTAGATAGAGAGGTACAAATTGACACACGTGCTTGGAATGACATGGGGTTTTATTAGAACCAAAAAAATACAAAAGTTCAAAAATGTCCGACAGATGGTGCTTCATCTGATCAGAATAGCAATAATTAGCATAACAAAGTAAGACAAAGCAAAGATGATGTTCTTTACAGGAAATGCTCAATATGTCCACCATCATTCCTCAACAATAGCTGTAGTCGAGGAATAATGTTATGAAAAGCACTGTCAAGCATGTCCGGAGTTATGGTGAGGCATTGGCGTCGGATGTTGTCTTTCAGTATCCCAGGAGATGTCGGTCGATCACGATACATTTGCGACTTCAGATAACCCCAAAGCCAATAATCGCACGGACTGAGGTCTGGGGACCTGGGAGGCCAAGTACGACGAAAGTGGCGTCTGAGCACATCATCATCACCAAACGACGCGCGCAAGAGATCTTTCACGCGTCTAGCAACATGGGGTGGAGCGCCATCCTGCATAAACATCGTACGGATAGCATAGGAGGGTACACCTACGAGCCAAGCAAACAGCTGTGTATGGAATGCCCGTGCAACGTGCGACTGCACGAGCGCTGACTTCCCCGTGCATAGACGAACCCGTGCACTCTCCATTTCTTCCTGAACAGTTTCAGCATCATTACGCCTTGTGCTCGGTCGGCCACTACGGGGTCTATCGTATAAACAACCCGTGGCTTCGAACTTCGAAATCATTCTCGCCCCAGCTGCATTTGTCAACGGACCTTTACCCGTTCGAATCCCCTTCCTATGGCAATAGGATAGTAACGCTGAACTAGCGCATTCCCCATTCTGATTATACAACTTCACTAAAAGCGCCTTTTCAGGTAACGTCAACATGCTGCGATTGATGGGGCAACTGATTCTCCCTCTCATTACAGCTTTTATACACGATTGTCATGCACAGTCACTGACGTTTTGCTGTCCAGCTCCATCTGTCGGACATTTTGTGAACTTTTTTTTTGTTCTAATAAAACCCCATGTCATTCCAAGCATGTGTGTCAATTTTTAGCTCTCTATCTACATTATTCTGTGGTTTATTACGCTTACACATTTATGCCGACTTTTTGATCACCCGGTATAATGGTTTGACAGAGATATAGGAAACAGATTTTAAATTGTAACACATTTCTAGGGGCACACGTGGACTCTGACCACAATTTATTGGTCATGAACTGTAGATTAAAACTGAAGAAATTGGAAAAAGGTAGGAACAGGCGATCATCATAGGCCGCACCACCCGCTCCTTCCGCCTCCATGATTTCTACCTCACCATTTACGGCCGTCCTATCCACCTCACTCCTACCCTCAAATACCTTGGCCTCACACTCGACCGCCATCTCACCTGGACTCCCCATCTGCCGTCCTATCCACCTCACTCCTACCCTCAAATACCTTGGCCTCACACTCGACCGCCATCTCACCTGGACTCCCCATCTCCTTACATTCCAAAACAAAGCTCACAACCACCTCCACCTCCTGAAACTCCTGTCCGGCCGGACGTGGGGTCTGCATCCTTCCACCATCCTTCACACCTACAAATCCATGATCCGCCCCATCCTTTGTTATGCCAGCATCACTTGGATTTCCGCCCCTCCCCGGTTCTATAAAGCCCTCCAAATCCTCGAACGACATGCACTCCACCTCGCCTTCCGCATCCGCCTTCCGTCCCCCACGCGCATCCTCTATGACCTCATCCCCTTCCCCCACCTTCTCCTTTTCCTTGAACACATCCGCACACTATATATTGTCCGCCGCCTTGATCCCCCTCACCCCCTGGTGTCTCCCTTCCTCTCCACTCCCAACCAGTTGCCGCGCCTTTCCCGTTGTGACCCTCCCTCTCTCCATCTCCACACCCTCCATCTCCTTTCCAAACACAACTTCCACCGTCTACCACTCCTGGATGATGAGCTTCGCCCTGACATCTACCCTTCCTACCAACTCTAACCCCCTCTTCCTGCCTCCTCCTCAGGGCTCCCTCTCCTCCCCCTCCCTCCTTCTGAGCGGATTTCCCCTCCTACTCCCCCTCCATCTCTTGTGCCTTCTTTCAGTGTCTCTGCGCTCCCTCCTGCCCTCCTTCTGAGCGGATTTCCCCTCCTACTCCCCCTCCATCTCTTGTGCCTTCTTTCAGTGTCTCTGCGCTCCCTCCTGCCCTGTCTTCCCTTTTCCTCTCCCGCCCCATGTGTCTCCTGCCTCTTCGTGAACCCACGGTTGCCCCTCCTCTCTTCATCCCGCCGCTTCCCCAGCTGCCCCATCCTCTCTGACCTTTCCCTCGGCAGGTCCCGCCTGGTAGTTTTATTCTTCGTCGTGTGTGCTCCAAGTGGGTTTTAAGTGTGTTGTTTCGGAGTGCTTTTAATACTGTGGCCAACTTTTAACCTGTGCATGCGCATCCAGTGTCTTCTCTGTGTTTTAAGAATCGCCAACTGTGTTTTTTAACTTTCTGGTGACTTTTTAAACTGTCCCCAATGAATGTCTACATGTCAGTGTATTTTTACCTCCATTTTCTCCCCTTACTCTGTTTTATGTTCCCCTTTTTTTACCTCCTTATGTATGTATTATTTTATTCTTGTTTTAGTTGTCATGTCACTCGGCTGAAGAGCGGCGGATTGTGCTGCTGACAGCCCTCCCCTGCCCATATGGGGCAGGGGCATGAAATCACAATAAAGAAAAAAAATAAGGTAGGAAATTAAGGCAATGGGACCTGGACAATTTGGAAGAACCAGAGGTTGTTGAGAGAGTCAGAGGGAGCATTAGGGAACAGTCACAAGACACCACGCAGCCGCCACACGTTAAAACCCGCGTCATTGCGCGGCATACATGGTTTATCAGGTCGCTGGCGGAGCAGCGCCGCGTGCATCGCGACACAGGCGCCACCGAGCGAACCTTCCCTGACGAGCTAGCAGTACGAGGAGTGTGGTTTACGACGACGGGCGGGTATCTGCAAGGCACAGAGGTGAGTAGTGGAAGAGATCGTTGGATTTAACTGCACGCTGTGGCTGTCGCTGTGGACGTCAACAAAAAGGAAGAGAGGTTGGCCAGAGACTTGGGATACGGCGAGACTGGTCACAATTCGCTACAAGGCTATCTGGCCGGCTGTTACTGAAGCAGAAACTGGAGACAGCGGAATTTCCTGTGTGAGTGTATTGCTAGACAAGATTGTTCTCTTGTGTTGGAGGTCTGCAGATGTTATTAAATGATGTACGCTGCTGTGTGTACTGAGTGAATTCAGCCTGACAAGCACACATTATGAAACCAGAACCTGCTTTCTAACTGTGCTTCGTATCTGTCAATTCTCAATTCCTTAAGCTTTCTAAATGCATATTCTTTTGGCCACTGGATTTGATGTGATTTGTTTTTTCACTATCTTCTACGCAATCAACCCGCTCCTTATTTAACTGTTATGTTGCAGATGATGCTTATTTGGATTTCACTATATTATAAAAATTCCCTTAAAGATTAGAAGTAGAGCTTGATCCTTGCTTAATGGTTTTGTGTATAACTTTTAATACGTATGGTTTTAAATTAATTTTTTATAACGAAGTAGCACTGATACTTCATGTATTTTCACTTTAGTGTAATTTCATACTGTTACGTGAGCATTGTGGTGTTGAGTACATTCTTCTTGTTGAGTAGCTACAAAACTGATTTCTTTGCCCACACTGTAACAGTTTTCATCTGGAAAAAGTAATTCTGTTTGAAATTTGTGAGTTGTGCTGTTTTTATAAGAAAATAAATATTCATAACTTGTTTAAATAATGCAAAAATTATTTTAGCAAGAAGCAAGAACCACTCACAGCTCACCCCACTCCTACTACCCCTTCTAGCGGCATAGGTTGACTAGAACACGGGAGAGGATTACAATAGAAGACGGATGGGTGGTTTTGAGAGACGAAATAGTTAAGGCGGCAGAGTATCAAAGAGGTAAAAATATAATGCCTAGTAGAAATCGTTGGATAACACAAGAGATATTGAATGTAATTGATGTTTGGAGAAAATTGATGAAAGGAGAAAATTGAAAAATGCGACAAATGAAGCTGGCGAAAGGGAATACAAAAGTTAAAAAAATATGCTGGCGGCAAGTGCAAAATAGATAAGCGGGAATGGCTAGAGGTCACATGTAAGGATTTGGAACCCTATTTCACTATGGGAAAGCTAAATACTGCCAACACGAAAATGAAAGAGGCAAGCAGCTGTATGAATACCAATATCTCAGATGGAAAACCAGGCCTAAGCGAATTAGGGCCGGCCGCGGTGGCCGTGCGGTTCTGGCGCTGCAGTCCGGAACCGCGGGACTGCTATGGTCGCAGGTTCGAATCCTGCCTCGGGCATGGGTGTGTGTGATGTCCTTAGGTTAGTTAGGTTTAAGTAGTTCTAAGTTGTAGGGGACTTATGACCTAAGATGTTGAGTCCCATAGTGCTCAGAGCCATTTGAACCATTGGAACCAAATTAGGGAAAGCTGAAAAGTGGAGGGAGTATGTAGAGGGTCTATATAAGGGACACGAACCTGAAGCCAATATTATAGAAGCGGAGGTGGACATAGATGTAGATGAGATGGGAAATCAGTGCCATCTGAGATGAGAGATATGCTACTGCGAGGTGAATTTGACAGTCCTCTGAAAGATCTAAGTCGAAACAGGCCCGATGGTGGACCATATTCCGTCATAGTTAATGATAGCCATGGGAGAGCCAGCCATGAGAGAACTCTTCCACCTGGTGTACAAGACAGCCGAAATAGTAATTTCAATTCCAAAGAAGGCAGTTGCTGACAGGTGTGAAAATTATAGATCTTTCAGTTTAATAAGTCATAGCTGCAAAATACTAGCACGAATTCTTTACAGAAGATTGGAAAAACTGGTGTAAGCCAGATAAGTTTGGATTCTAGAGAAATGTAGGAAAACCGGAGGCAATGGTGACCCTACTACTGACCTCGGAAGATAAGTTAAGGAAAGACAAACCTACATGCATTTGTGAACTTAGAGAAAGCTTTTGGAAATATCAACTGGAATACTCTGAAATTCTGAATGTAGCGGGGGTAAAATACAAGGAGTGAAATTCTATTTGTGCAGTAACTAGATGGCAGTTATAACAGTAGAGGAGCATGAAATGGAAGCAATGGTTGATAAGGGAGTGGGATTGGGTTGTAGCCTATTTCCGATGTTATTCAATCTGTACGTTGAACATGCAATAAAGGAAAACAAAGTAAGATTTGGAGTAGGAACTAAAGTTCAAGGAGAACAAATAAAAACTTTAAGGTTTTTTGATGACACTGTAATTCAGTCAGAAATAGCAAACGATTTAGAGGAGCAGTTGAGCAGAGTGGGCAGTGTCTTGAAAGGAAGATATATGATGACTATAAACGAAACAAAAAAATAAATAAATAAATAATAGAACGTAGTGGAATTAAATCAGGTGATGCTGAGGGAATTAGACTAGGAAACCAGACACTTAAAGTTGTAGATGAGTTGGCAATGGCAATAAAAGCATTTCTAAAGAAGAGAAATTAGTTAACGTCAAATATAGATTTAAGTGTTAGGAAGTCTTTTCTGAAGGTATTTGTCTGGGGTGTTGCCATGTATGGAAGTGAAACATGGACAATAAATATTTTAGATGAAAAGAGAATAGACGTTTTCGAAATGTGGTGCTGTAGAAGAATGTTGAAGACTAGATGGGTCGATTACGAAACTACTGAGGAGGTACTGAATTCGACCGGAGAGAGAAGAAATTTGTAGCACGTCTTGACCAAAAGAAGGGATCAGTCGAAAGGAAAGTCCTCACCCCAAGTCATTTCCTGATTGGAACTGCTATGACAAGTAACCCTCAGCAGATCAAGATACAGCCAAACTGAGGTGGTTTACCAGGTGGGGACCACTGCAGCAACGGTTCCAGATCTTTTGGCGGCGCTGGTCATCTGACTACACGCAGCAGCGGGCTAAGTGGACGGCCCCCAGTCAGAATGTGCAGCCTGTCTCATTGGTCGTAGTAAGGAAAGATAACCTGCCAGATGCTGGCCATCATTGAAGAGTAAACCCTGGGCATGATGGAAAGGTGCGAGTGGCCATTATCCCTACACCACAAGAGGTTTTCAAGAGACAAATCTACAAGCTGTGTCCTTTACCGAGTGAGGTGGTACAGAGGCGAATAGTGTATTCCTGCGTTTTCTTTTCTTGTACAGTTTCCTTCTCTATTCTGTGACTACGTTTCAGCAGACTCAGTGAATTTCTTCGTTTTTTAAGTTTAAGTGTATTCTTTGTTTATGTATTTCTCAGGCGCCAGTTCCAAACTGTAGTAACAGATAGATTGGCTAAAAGACGCGATGATATATGTATTTCAAAACGTTCTCCTTCCAATATGTTCGGTCACTATACTCGGGGCGGTTAACGGGACAATCACCTCAGTGATAGTGAGGGAAAGGTGTGAACCGACTCCGTGAGGCGGCTGTCATATGTCGGGGACAGTTCGCCTCGTATGCTAAAAGGTGAATATGTTATTTTCTTTGTGTATGATTGTTGTCAATAATAAATGATTTTCTACATGCGTTGTCATTCATTGCAATCGGAATGGATTAAAATTATTATACAGTCGTTTAAATGCCTGGTACCCCAGAAAAACTGACGATTCAAATTTCCGTCTGCGGATGCTGACATGTAATGTAGTGTTAAGTCAAGGTGTTTTTCCAGAGAAATTGAAATATGCTGAACCGCCGACCTGTTTCACTACTAACATCATTTTTCAAAGTCTGTGAGAGATGATGTATGCTAGAATATTATTTCAACGGAGCAACGATGATACTCTCAGTAAATCGTAGTTTGGATTTAAGAAGAGCTGTTCTACCGAGAACGCCATTTACACATTCACTGACCAAATACTACAAGCATTAAACAACAAAATAGCACCCGTTGGTGTTTTCTGCGACTTATCCAAGTCAGGTGGCTGTGCGGAATGCAATCTTCTTATAAATAAACTGATGTAGTACGGTCTTGATGGTGCAGCCAATCAAGAATTTCTAGCCAAAATAATGCAAAGATACTTACTTAGTAATTCAACCATGTACTCAGGGGAAATTATTACGACTAGAGGGTTCCCCCAGTGTCAATATTAGCTCTGCTATTGCTCCTCGTAGATGCAAAAGACCTTCTGGCAATATAAATCAAGCAGAATCAGTTCTTTTTTACCGCTGACACTAGTATTGCAATCAATCCAAACATTCAAACAGTAACAGTAGAAATAGTAAACAGTGTTCTTAAAAGTATCATTGACTGCTTTTCTGCGAATGGTCTCACTCTCAATTTTAAGAAGCTACAACATACTCAATTCTTCAAAATTTTAGGTTTCTATATTTATGGGAATTTAAACTGGAAAAATCACGTTTCCCAATTACTAAAACAACTTTGCTCAGTCACATTTGCACTTAAAGCATTGCAGATCTTCGGGAGAGGCAAATCCCAAAAGAAGGAATAAAATTTATTACGTCATATTAAGGTTGTCTTTAGCACAAAAAGCGGTGGGCAGTACTGTGACCAAAATTTCTGATCACTTACCCAGTGATATAGTGAAATATGAATGTTACACAGCAAAGTAAAATTTGAAAACATTTCTCCTTGACAATTCCTTCTATCCATAGAGAAAAGTGTGGGCTAGGAATTACTATTTCAGATCTGTATGAATTCTTTTCTTTTTAAATGTAGCCGTATTTACAAAATAATTCGTGATGGGAATATAAAATGACTTGGCCAACGTCATTACGATTAATCGCTCAAATGATCCATGGAACGAAAAAACTAAGTAAGTAAGTTATCTATGTTCTGTCTGTCGTTAATCCAGTTTTTTTTTGCTGCATAACCGTTAAGTTGGTATGTTTTCGAGACTGTACATCGAACTTCATCCTGTCGATGCTATAAATAACTTAACAAAGTCCTAAGAAAATTCGGTTACTGCCACTCGGGCACGAATCTGTGACGACATAATTCCATATTTAGAACTGCTTTCAAGACGAAAATAGCACATGAGTCTCGGCTGAGATCAAGAAACGTCAGAATGTAAAAGCACAAAGTGAAATTACGCCAACAGTAATGCTGTAGTTGATTGCTAGAGGTATTATGTTTCATCGAGAGGCAGTGTTAAAAGGGGATTAGTATATCTTCTGGACAAGAGTCTCTGATTGACCTTAAATTTGCATTGTAGGCCTCATTAATCCACCTTGTATTGTGCGGACCCAACTGCAGAAGAGAGCTTACCAGTTTGACATTCTGCTGTCTTGTACAGTTCGAAAATGTATGCGTTAGCAGTAGAATCTCACCTTCGGTTCCAGAATTGTTTCCAGCTGTTCACAAGTAATCATGTCGTTGTGGATACATTTAGCTCACTGCCCTTCCCCATTCTATTTTCGACCTTTTAAGTGTCTACTGTATATTCAGCTGTGATTTTATATCGCAGCCCTTCATTGTGAACGGTAACTGGATTGTCTTACCCCTTTCCCATAGCACTGTCTTAAATCGATCCTCCATACTTTCACATGGGTTATAGCTGTGACACACAAGACGTATAGATTTAAGTATTGCCAAGGAGTCATGTAATATACATAAAACATCATTCCCGAAGGATACTGCCGTGTGCAATTGGAAGGAACCAAATCACTACATTGAAGCATATCTTGCGTCCCTGTTTGGACATCTGAAACAAACTCATGCAGTTTTAAGATTATTTCACTGTACACGGAGAATACTTAATAAAAATGTTTTCTCTCACCATTATTCACCAAAATTCCTGTTCCTGTGTGCATACATGTGCACTGATCAGCTGTTGTAATACCATTTTAAGTGACAAATTCACTGATCGGAACCAAATATCTGTTTCCTAGACGGAGTAAGTATTTTATTTGTACTGTTTTACAGTATCATGTGAACGTATGTTGTGCTAGTTCCCTCTATTAGCCTGGAAATTTTTTTATTCGTACATGTTTCTGTTATCGAATTTCAATACTCCAAATACTGTTTTTTGTTGTTGTAGTGACTGAGACGTTACAAGATGGTAAGCAAACGAAAAATATATTTCAATCGTAGCTGCTTGTAACAATCTCCTAACGTTTCTATGTCCTGGAAATTTTCATTTATTCGTTGTTTACACAAAACACAAAGAGAAACGAATGTTGTCACTGTTAGTAACTTGTAAATATTACTACTATCGGCCTCTATGAGAATTTAGGTCAGTACACGATATATGTAATTGTACATAATACGGTGGTGTCACCCGTGTAACATTGATAAATTCAAAAAAAAATTATTACGTTCAGCCTCTAGCTGACCATTTGAAGGAAGATGATTGAGCCTAGTGCTGTTGTTCTGCATTGCTTTCGGTAAAAATTGTATCTATAATCACATTTTCAAGTTCTCAGAAGACGGACGTCACTACCCCTTTCTCTTTGGAGGCGCAAAATCTCTTCTTAGAAAGAAAACTAATCACTGTCTGCCTTAATTAAAACCGAAGCCTTTCTCAATTATTCATTATTCGTTCTCGTTTCGCTAATTAAATTAACAAGTAGTCTTCACTGAATTAATACTTCCTGTCGACAAAGAACAAATTTAAAGACACCTGATAACTTCCTTATTTTTTCATTCCTGAATTTTGTTGTTTTCTCGTTCCAACTTTTAACAGTTATTTATGAGCTGAAGTTTATCATAATAAGCGATTATTTTGAGGAGACGATCTGTTTGTGCAAAGGAGGTATTCTTGAAACATTCAGCAGGAAGTTCGATGTGGAACTGAAGTGAAATGTCTAATTAAAAATCACGACAGATCATTTTAAGAGCGGCTTTAGAAAGTAAAATGTGATAGGTATTGTAACCTCCCACAGAAATTTAAAAAGACAGAAATAATAAATGGGAGCCAAGTATAACCTTTCCAGAGAATTTTTAAAAGACAATATTTAATAGAAATGGGAGCCAAGCGCAACCTCCCTAGCAATTAAATTTAATTACAATAAAAATGAGAATCGCAATCTGACTCTGGTGTAAGCTCCCACAAAAAATATAATAAAAGATAATTCAATGCTAATGAGACTTCAGTGACAATGTAAACTCAATTAAACCGAAATATCGGTCTTTGGCCCTGTGCAAAAAAATCAGAATTAATTTCTTACCTCAGTATAACTGCATGTCAAATTTCTGCTCTTATTGTTGGCCACAGCTTGGAGGAAATGCATTGCAAATAATATATTTTTTTTTTAAATTTAATTGAAACTTTTCTTTAAGGGAAATGGAAGGAAATCGTTGGTTCAATTAAATGGTTTTTTTGTAAAAATTACTTTGAAATCAAAATTATTATTGTGGCGATTATTGCACAAATTAGTTACAGTTAATTTACATTATTAGGTGAGCGCATTTAAAAATAATATACCTCGTCCTGTATCTTGACCAGAATGCCATGTCGACGGTCGCCGACTCCTCACACACAACTGCACTCGACTGCTACTACCGACATACTGCACTGCTCACAGACTGCCCACTGACAGACTGCTCGCAACTGTACTGCGCGACTACTACCGACCGACTACTGGACGCAACTGAACTGAATTACTGCTACCGACAGAGTGCTGCTCACAACTGTACTGCACGACTACTGACCGACTACTACCGACTACTGACAGAGTACAGCTACCGACAGAGTGCTGCTCGCAACACTCGCGCGGTCAAGCGCAGACTAACCACGATAAAAGGCTCTCTGGTCAAAGATTTTATCATGCCTCACCATCGCTGCTACGTTACATACGTGTTTCATAACCCTCCACTGGGGGAGCAAAAATTTGGCAGCGATGGTGAGTCATTTGGACTTGCCATCGCAAGAAATTTTTACAATTTACAGAATATTCAAATGTAGTACATAAATTAAATGTGGTGCACACGCACCAAGTACAAAACATTTCAGACAAAGACAAGATATGAGTACAAAACATAGTAGCAAATCAGAAAACTGTATATACAAATTATTTGACAGATAACAAAGTGCACACGCACTGAAAAAATTCTTTAGCATTTTCAGAACAAATAAACAGAATGGCAGAAAATCATGTTGACAAGTGACATGAGTGTACTCGCACTGGAGTTGAGAACATATCAGCAAATGACGAAATGTATATACAATGAGGAACAAATGACATAAGTGCATATGCACTGAAGTATTGAACATACAGAATGAGTACAAATCATATTGAAAAATGAGAAAAGTGCACAGGCACTGAAGTTCAGTAGAAAACATATTAACACATAAGTGCACATGCACTGTAGTTCAGAACATATGATCAAAATGAAAATGTATATATAATATAAAAGACAAGAGTGCACATATACTGTACTTCAGAACAAATCGAAAAAATGTCTTTAGCATTTTCACAACAAATAAACATAATGGCAAAAAATCATGTCGACAAGTGCCATAAGTGTACTCGCACAGGAGTTCAGCGAATCGAAAAAAATGTATAACCCATGAACATAAATGATGTTAGCAAAAAATGATTTTCATTATTAGGATAGGAAAGGGAAGGATTGCATCATGGTTGTAGCACTTTAGATTGCACACAGCTGTTCTGAAAGTCCATATCTTTCCACAGAAGTACAACACCAAGTGACACAATTCGAAGTTCTTTTCCCATCAGAATTTATCAGCGTAGCCAAGACACTGAACTGTCGTAGTAATGTTCCATGTTTTCATTTTGGCAGTACATTAGGTACACCAAACAGTGCGACCATAATAACGTCTTCATCGCTCACGGTGGTGGACAGCATGTCGTGTCAACACCACGCTCTTACAAGGCACACCAACGTAGAATTAGTGCAAAATCCAAATATAGTGCTCCATGATCATGAGGATGGACAGGACAAATCGACATTGCAGTAATTCAGGGTAGTTAGCTCATAAGGTGAAGGACATTAAGTCACATAATATTGAGAATTACAGTAGTAGTTTGCGGCATTCATAGCCTAGTTATTGAACATTTCTGTACCAAGTATGCAGTATTACAGAATAATGTTCATAAAATTAAATTATTGGCATCATGGGTAATCGTATTACAATAAACAGTGGCAGTCTTTGGCCAGTTACCAAGCATATTTAGTATGACAGAATAATGTTCATCAGAACTCTTCATTGAAAAGGAGAGTCAATTATTGGCCTAGCATAATACATTGAGTTATACAAATTATTGGCACTCATTGGCCAGTGACCAAAACATGAAATGTCATAATTGAAAACTGGAGCTAATTGATGACATAATTAATATATAATTCATTAAGTGACACTAATTATTGGCACTCAGTGGCCATCAAGTATCGAATAGTATAAAACATTGTTCCTCATTCAGTATTATTCATATCATTAAGAAGTCATTATTAAAAATCAGCTAATTACAATCATAGCATTAATAATCATGGGCATTATAAGTAGTCTCATTACAATAAAACATTGTTCCTCATTCAGTATTATTCAGATCATTAAGAAGTCATTATTAAAAATCAGCTAATTACAATTATAGCATTAATAATCATGGGCATTATAAGTAGTCTCATTACAATAAACAGTGGCAGTTATTAGCCAGTTACAAAGCATTATTTTATATATATTTTTTTGTCTCATTAAGAAGTCATTACTCAAGTGACATACTATCCAGAGCTAATCAGAATTATCATAAACTAGTGACATTATGTGGAACTGGTAACATTTTTTTTTGTTAGCAATGCATTGCGTTGGGATCGATAATTAATTGCTGAGGCATAACAATATTTGCTTTTGACCTATTGCTGCAAATGAGGATAGGTAATGTCATTCGTCATGAGTCAGCTGTAGCAAGGTTATGTAACAAGGCAGTATATGTGATCACATTTATAAATGATAGACACAAATGGGTAAAAAAATAAAAATGCAAGTACTAGAACAGGTATAATTAGTAACAGGTTTAGTAAGTATCATGAAAAGCTTTTCCTGGAAAAAATACAAAATGGATTATTGACCTGAAAGAAGAAACACATACTATGCTGAAAAGTAGTGAACTTCGAATTAACCGGTAGTGAAATGTGTATAAAAATGTGTTCCATAGCTGTCCTTTCCAAAAACTTTCCGTCATCCTACTATGCAATATAACACCTGCTGTCAAAGCAAACTGCAACAAATACTTAAATAACTACATAGCATAAATACATAACTTCAACATTATCCTCATCTGTAAAGAAAAAAACTTCATTATCAATCACTTCATTATCCATATTATCATAACTTCATTATTATCATCACCTATAAAGAAAAAGTTCATTATTCATAACAGCATATCCTTCATCATTATTCATCAGCATTCATTATCATCTGCAAAAAAAATCACTTCATTACTCATTACACAACTATTCCTTATCTCTAGCATATTTCATCACTAAAACTAAGATGTGTAGTTCTGTCTGACAGCCTGCATCAATCGCCTTGTATTCTGAAAGAAAAAATTAGTTAAGACTGCTATTCTACGATGAGTATAGTATATTCTTGTTAATGCTTGTTAATCCTGATCCATTTACTCTTCCTCATAAAGTTATTGCATCTTCTTTCGTTTATTCCGTAGGTGAAATTCCCATTTCTGTTGAATTTATTTCTTACACGCATCATTTCTTTCTGAAATTGATGAACAGAGATTAATGTCTTACATTTAAATCATATACCCACTAAATAATGACTGGTTTGTGGTGACATAATTAACCATACAGCATAACATGACAGAAAACGTAATATGTCATAGACATTGACAGTGTTCAGAGGCAATATGTACAGAGAATATCACAATGCAGCAGCAAAAAGAAAAATGTAAAACAGTCACGATGTTGAGATATCATAGGGCAACAAAAATGTCAAAGTCAATTGGTGTGTGTTATATCTTAACTATTTCACAGTGCATATAAACAAAACTGGAATACAATCATATACACAAAAAAATGGAAATGTGCACGGTCTGATGTGTAACGACAAGAAAAGCGACCTGCTGACCTTACCTTGTCGGGCACTTGCCAAGAAAAAATACGATAATCATCAGTAATTAGTCGTATGAATATAACTGCATAAGTGGTCATAAAAAAAAATTAGTAAATGGCATCATAGTGTGTTACATCATAAAGTGGTTTCATTCAATAAACGATTTAATATTTGACCAATGGTGGTTGCCTTTCGATTTTCTGGTTCTTAAAGTTTCGACGTGTACAACATTGGGGTGAGGGATGCTGCGAATCCGATATGGACCTGCGTATAGAAGCTAAAATTTACTGCACCTACCTTTTAATTTGCTGGATAAATAGTGTGTACGCACTAATATCTTCTGTCCAACGTGAAAGTCGCGGCGTGTACAAACCTGTTCTTGCTGTCTTCTCCGGCGCTCTGCGGCACGTTTGATGTTGTTCAGCGCAATGTCAATTATTTCGTGGCGTTTTAGTCGACGACATTTAGGGAAGTTTACTAATTCTTTAATTTTATTTGGTGGTTCAACGTTTTTCAGTATAACAGACGGAGATAGCATAGTGGATTCATTTGGAATGGAATTAATTACATCTTGGAATGAGAGTATGTGTGTATCCCAATCAATATGTCTTTTGTGGCAGTATATTCGGCACAGCTTACCAATTTCTTTCATTAATCTTTCACAGGGGTTCGAAGAAGCATGGTACTTGGATATATAAATCGGAGAAATGTTTCTAGCTCGTAACATGCGTGTCCATATGCCAGAACGAAATTGAGATCCATTGTCAGAAATTACTTTCATCACATGCCCTACATGAAATAGAAAATGTTTTACAAATGCTTTCGAAACAGTTTTAGCAGTAGCTTTGCGTAACGGAGTGAAAGTAACAAATTTTGAAGTGAGCTCAACAGCGACAAAGATGTAGCAAAAACCTCTGTTAGTTCTCGGAATTGGACCAAAAATGTCTACTGCGGCCATATGTTTTAATTTAACAGGTACAATGGGATATAAAGGAGGAATATGTGAAGTGGTGTCTGATTTAGCTTTCTGGCAAATTTTACAAGACGCTAAAACTCATCGTATACGTTTTTCCATGTTGGTAAAATAACAGTTCTGTCTCAGTATAAGAAAACATTTTCGTGCTCCGTAATGTGCGTAACTTAAATGAGTGTACCAGATTAATTTGTTGACCAGTTCGTCAGGAATGCATAATAACCAATTGTTGCTGTCAGGATGAGAGCGGCGAAACAGAATGTCATTGCGTACAGTGTAATGGTTTCTAATCGTAACTTTATTCTTATCTTGCCAAAAGTGTTTAATTTCTTTCCACACGTTGTCTTTATTTTGCTCCTTTGCTATGTCCTGTAATGACGATGAAATAAAGCTTTCAAATGCAACTTGCTGAATGTACATGACACTGAAATTTGCTTTGCAGAAGTTGGTTGCTACGTCTTGCTGATTGTTGCTCAGAGAACGCGATAGTGCGTCTGCTATAATATTTTGTGTGCCGGGAATGTGAACTATTGTAAAATTAAATTCTTGTAAATAAAGTTTCCATCTGCTCAACCTGTCGTGAGTGAATTTAGCCGAAAGTAAAAATTGTATTGCTCTGTGGTCTGTGTAGACGGTGGTATGTCTGCCATAAAGAAAATGCCGAAATCTCGTGAAAGCCCATACAACACATAATGTTTCCAATTCTGTAACGGAGTAATTTCGTTCAGCAGGTGACAAAATGCGACTTGCAAATGCGATGTTTTTAATTACTGTAGAGCCTTCTTCTTCAATTTCCTGGAAAATATGTACGCCTAAAGCCGTGTTACAACTGTCGGTGGCAATGGAAAAATTTCTAGTAAGATCTGGGTGCGATAAAAGTGGTGCATTCAACAAAGCATGTTTCAGGTTCATGAATTCAGAATGTGCTTGCTTATCCCAAGACCAAATCCTGTTTTTACCTGTTAATTGGCATAACCTGGGTGTGTCTAAAGCGGAGTGATGAATAAATTTACGAAAAAAGTTAATTAAGACCAAAAAACTGCGTAATTGCTTCATCGTCGTAGGAACAGTAATGTCACGTAGAGCTTGAAGTTTTTCCGGATCAGGTGCAATGCCTTCTGCTGAAATTACGTGTCCAAGAAATTTTATGGAAGTTTTGCCAAAGTGCGATTTACTAAGATTAACTGTAAGTCCTTGTGCACGAAAAGTTTGTAACAGTTGTTCAAGAATCAGATTGTGTTCAGACCAGTTAGCTTCTGCGATAAGAATGTCGTCTACGTAGGTCGTAATTCTGTCTTTAAGTTCTGTCGGAAGTATTGTGTTCAAGCCGCGAATAAAAGCTGCTGAAGAAACAGTTAAGCCGAATGGTAATTTACAAAATTGATAACAGTCGCCAAAACAAAGAAATGCTGTGTATTTTCTGCAATTCGGATGAAGTTGAATTTGCCAAAATCCCGATTTCAAATCTAGTGTAGAATAAATAGCTGTACCGTGAAATTTCTGTAGAAGTTCCTCTAAAGTCTGTAGTCGATCTGTTTCATTAATAATAATGTCATTAATATGACGTGAATCAAGTACAAGGCGAAGTGAGCCATCTTTTTTCTTAACAATATGTAACGGGTTTATGTACGGACTAACTGCCGGTTCAATAATTCCTTGGTCAAGCATATCCTGCAACTCCTTTTTAACTTGTTCTCTGTGAATGTATGGAATGGGATAATGCTTTGCTTTAAATGTGTCGGATGGCGTCAAAATTAATAACATTTTCGTGGACAAGATTCTGCGTGTCTAAATTATTGCTTACGTTACTGGAATATGCAACCTGTACTGTGTCTGGTCAAATTCTGTCGTACGTGCTATTATTTACGGGAGGATGCTGTGGCATTTCGACTATTTGAACTGCTCTGTTATTTCTTACTGACGTGTTACGCTATAGATGACACCTATTGCCTGGTTCATTCATGATTATTTGTTGTTGCTAATGTTCTTGCTGCTGATAAGATAGACTGTTATTAAATGTACGCTGAAAATTGTGCTCGTTATTTTTACGTCTGTCGTAATAGTCATTTCTATACAGTGCATTGCGATAGGAATTGAAATACTGCCTTCTTTGTACGTAGTTGATTCCTTGCTGCCGTACGTTACTATTTCTTGTATCAGGGGCTATACGTGCACGCGGCGAGACATTAAAGCCTGGTTGACCTTGTAGACTGCATTGTTGGTTAGGTATGCTAAGCGGCTGACTTTCATGCTATTGTGGTGAAAAGCATCTATTGTTACAAAAATGTGGTTCCGATTGCTCAAAATTTTATACATACTGATGATTACGATTTTATCTGTAATTAAAATTACGGCGGTAGTTGTCATTATTGGAGTGCCTACTGAAAATTGTCACATTCGGTAAAAGATTTGTCATATCGGGTTTTCATTACATATTCTTAGTTCTAGATAGAGCAATAGTTAAAGAGCAGTTTTGATAGATATAAAGGATAGTAGAAGAGAAGGCAGCAGTGCAGAAAACTAAAGATGAAACAGCACTACTACAGCTCGGGGCCCTATGCACGCTACGGCACATATTCATTAAAGCGTAATGAATCCCCTGAGGTCATTTACGCACTGCAAATAAATTTTAGCTTTTGCGTTACAGGCAATAGCGGTAAAAATTCAGAAATAAATTGCTGTATCCATGCTAATTCAAGTTTCCTCATTACAGGCAATAGCGGTGAAGGTACAAAAATAAATTGTCGTATACAGCTCAAAGCGTGTACCTGTGTTCTGTCATTATTAAATTCTTTACATTTTCTTGCGGATAAAAATTGCTCGTAATCTACCCTCTCGTCATTGAATTTGAAAACACGTTCGGGCTTGTGTGTGAATCTGTTTGTCTGTGTCTTTTCGTACTTCAAGTTACGTAGCTTTTCAGATTTTAAGTCGCGTAGCTTTTCGGATTTTAATTCGCGTAGTCTCTGTAAATTGTTCACATTATACACGCTGCGTGACTCTGACAAATGCTCGCAACGTGGCGGATTCTGTGACGTATTGGTGACTGAAATAGTTTTTAATTCTGTTACTTTAATATTTTCGCCAATTTGGTTGTTGTGTCGTTCACTTTTATTAACAATTTCCGTATTCAGAGTGTGTGAAACTTCCAGTGACTTTAAATTAAACTCGTCGCGTATCTGTACTGTGTTTTTAGGGCATTGTTCAGTGACTGCATTAATTTCGTCTTTATGTGATTCTGTTGTGCCTACACGTGTGCTACTTAATTCTTGTGCAACAGTGCCAACTTCTTCATTACTGTTATTAGCACAAGCCTTAGTATCCTCACGTAATTGTTCTTTACTGTCCTGACATTGCACGGTAACAGCTGTAATCTGTTCCCTAACTTGTTTGTTCTGTTCGTTAAAGTTGTCGTCTTTTTCTTTCGGCTGTTTAATACTTTCACAAAATTGTTTGTTATCTTCACTCTGTTGTTTGAAAATTTCACTAAAATATTGTTTGAAATCTTCCCTCTGTTGTTTGAAACTGTTATCTAGTTTTTCATTAAACTGTTTGAAATTTTGCAGCAAAAATGACATAATTGGATCCGATTCAAAATTAGCATTTCTATTCTCTGTGCTATTCAATGGTCGATCTGGAATTGTCTCGTTTTGTGTGACCATTTGGTCATTCTGTAATTTACAAAAAGGTCCGCCAGTCGGATGTACACAGTCAGTCACTATTTCGGAATTAAATAAATCCGTCGTACTTTGTGTATCCTGTTCATTTTCATTAGACAAATTTGTCTGTACGTTACTTGAATTTTCCAAACCGGGTGTGTTATGCTGGGCAGCGCTCATTACAATAGACCGCTCCGCGTCATCAATTGTCGTCGAATTAACAAAGGAGACAATTGAGTTCGTTTGTTCATCATTAAGATAAAAGTCATCATCAGTGGTTGGAATGCACTGATTGTCAGTGAACGCAGGATTGTTATCATTACACTGCGTGTCACATGTCCTATCGGCAAAGTTGTTTGAGTCGGTAGTTTCATTCATAATACCTCGCGATACACTATTCACAGTCTTTCGCGGCATTTTTACAATAGTCGATTATTCACAAAACAAATAATCACAAATGCAAAAGCAACACACAAATACAACAGAGCAAAGAATTGCCGTTGACCTGTAGAAAGAAAGTCACAATATTAGTAAAAGCGTTGCGCCAAATCCTAATTATATCTAAGCAATAAGAGCAGATATCTGACTGTTTTTCAAAAGATTCTCAACGAAATACGATCCTGGACTGGGTGTCGCCAAGTGTAACCTTTCCGGAGAATTTTTAAGACAATATTATTTAGAAATGGGAGCCAAGCACAACCTCCCTAGCAATTAAATTTAATGACAATAAAAATGAGAATCGCAATCTGACTCTGGTGTAAGCTCCCAAAAAATATATAATAAAAGATAATTCAATGCTAATGAGACTTCAGTGACAATGTAAACTCAATTAAACCGAAATATCGGTCTTTGGCCCTGTGCAAAAAAATCAGAATTAATTTCTTACCTCAGTATAACTGCATGTCAAATTTCTGCTCTTATTGTTGGCCACGGCTTGGAGGAAATGCATTGCAAATAATTTTTTTTTTTTAAATTTAACTGAAACTTTTCTTTAAGGGAAATGGAAGGAAATCGTTGGTTCAATTAAATGGTTTTTTTGTAAAAATTACTTTGAAATCAAAATTATTATTGGGGCGATTATTGCACAAATTAGTTACAGTTAATTTACATTATTAGGTGAGCGCATTTAAAAATAATATACCTCGTCCTGTATCTTGACCAGAATGCCATGTCGACGGTCGCCGACTCCTCACACACAACTGCACTCGACTGCTACTACCGACATACTGCACTGCTCACAGACTGCCCACTGACAGACTGCTCGCAACTGTACTGCGCGACTACTACCGACCGACTACTGGACGCAACTGAACTGAGCTACTGCTACCGACAGAGTGCTGCTCGCAACTCTCGCGCGGTCAAGTGCAGACTGACCACGATAAAAGGCTCTCTGGTCAAAGATTTTATCATGCCTCACCATCGCTGCTACGTTACATACGTGTTTCAGTATTTATACTAATGCTGATGAATTTCATTGAAATGAAATGATATTCATTTAAAAATGAATTATTTATTATTTCCTGCCAACAGGGACTACTGTGTTTCGAGTTTTATAGGTTCTAATTCATACAAATATTTTTGCAGTCTTAACTCCCTCAGCTACTAGAAACCTTGAAAATTATTTCCCATAAACAGCTTGAATGTGTTACACAACTGATGCATCTCCTGCATATTCGGTTTGTGCTATGCAGATCCGTAACACCAATCAGTTCTCCCTTCATTTGTAAAATGTAACACAAAACTGTACTTCGTTGTGACAAGTATACTATTTTTCAAAACCGTTGTATTTCGAGCACCCTCCTGTTTGGCCTGACGAACAGATGTACTTAAATGAACTGTTGCGATTTAAGTAGGGAGAGGAAGGAAACAGGTAGGTTTAAAGTTCCGTCGACGACCAGGTCATTAGGGACAGCGCACAAACTCGTATAGATTAGGGAACAAATGCGATCTGTGATGATTTCGAAGGAACCGTCCCAGCATTCACCTAACGCAGTGTCCTCTATTGAAGATCTAACAAACCTCAACACTTACAAGTTTCCAATTTTATTCAGTCAATTAGAAATTGTGCTATGCAGCATCTTAAAAGTTAAGTTGTAAAGCATCAGGTACGCGGGGCCGGCCGAAGTGGCCGTGCGGTTAAAGGCGCTGCAGTCTGGAACCGCAAGACTGCTACGGTCGCAGGTTCGAATCCTGCCTCGGGCATGGATGTTTGTGATGTCCTTAGGTTAGTTAGGTTTAACTAGTTCTAAGTTCTAGGGGACTAATGACCTCAGCAGTTGAGTCCCATAGTGCTCAGAGCCATTTGAACCAGGTACGCGGGAAACTCAACGTACAATATTGGTTTGTCATGTGTATCTGGGTGGTGAAGCTCATATTATTGAGTAGATGCGACTGATGCCAAAAAAAAGCACCGGTATTTATCCTGACTGATCTCACTTCGTAATTCTAGTCCTGGTAGCAAGGTTGCAATACGTAAGCACGAGAATTGCTTCGTTTTTTCGAAAAGATATTTGGCAGTACCTGTGCCACCATTTGCTTACTTTCAGCCACAGAAATGCCCTCCAACTCTCCGACTTCAGCGACTCTTAGTGTGGAGCAAATTGTACTCACAACTGTACAAATAACGAGCGATGTCATTGGCCATATTTATGCTACTATCTAAAGACAAGTTGTTGAAAAAAATCTGGAAAAGTCATTGACCGGCTTACTTTCAGTGTTCACACGATATTCTAATAAATAGGTTTAATTCGATGGGGAAGCAGTTGTGCTCAGCGACTGTCCCGTTTGGGCTGTGTGTCTATATAAGTGTTTAAACTTACATGTCTCTAGATGCTGTTCATCAGTGCTCAGTTCGATGCGGGGCTCATTCTACTCTAGTCAAAATATCCACGGGTGTGCTGCCGGTCTATAGTGTCCAACGGGCACAATATTTCGGCGATCATACATGTCGCCATCATCAGGTGAACTGACGGACTGAGCTCCTGTGAACGTGCCGGCACGGAGATCCGTACGCTATGGCTGCTCAGAGGGAAGTGGGTTCAGTCGCGGAGGCGGCCGATTTAAATACCCTCCGCCCGCGGCAAGCTCCCTCCGCCGTCCGCGCCCCGCGCCACGGTCGCGCGGTGGAACAGTTGCGACGGCGTCTGAGATGACGTCGGTGTGATGGCTCTGTCCGCCGTGGTCGTCACAACTATACGTTTGCTCGATTTACTCTTGATTAACCCGATCGCTGGTTCCCAAGCCTTGCTAAGATTATAGCCACAGTCACGGTTTATGAGGTCGTCATTGGTGCGAATTTCGATGGCCTCTCTAACAACGCTGTCCCAGTATCTCGACGTCTGTACCAGAATCCTCGTGCGGTCATACTCCATGGCGTGATTTTCCGACAAACAATGTTCAGCGACCGCCGACTTGCTCGGATACATCAGTCGAGTGCGCCTCTGGTGTTCACGGCATCGATCCTCGACGGTACGCATCGTCTGACCAATATACGACTTGCCACATTGACACGGAATCTGGTACACGCCGGCCTTCCTCAAACCGAGGTCATCTTTGGCGCTCCCCACCAGTGCACGAGATTTATTTGGAGGACAAAACACAGTTCCGACCCGGTGTTTCTTCAGAATGCGGGCGATTTCCCCCGAGAGTGCGCCTGTGTATGGAATAAATGCAGTGCCTACCTCCTCCCTCGTGACTTCATCCATCTCAACAGGTTGTGCTGCAGTGGTTGGGCGGAGAGCACGTTGAATCTGCCACTCTGAGTATCCATTTTTTCGAAATACAGTTCTCAGATGTTCCAATTCCTGGGGTAGACTCTCTGCGTCAGAGATAGTGCGCGCCCTATGTACTAGTGTTTTAAGTACCCCATTCTTCTGTGAAGGGTGGTGGCAGCTGTCTGCGTGCAAATACAGATCAGTGTGCGTAGTCTTCCGATACACCCCATGACCTAGGGTGCCGTCAGCCCTTCTCTTGACCAAGACGTCAAGGAAAGGTAATTTACCCTCCGTTTGTCTCCATAGTTAATTTTATGTTGGGGTGTATGGAGTTTAGATGTGTAAGGAAGTCAAGGAGTTTATCCATACCATGTGGCCAGATGACAAACGTGTCGTCCACGTAACGGAAAAAGCAGGTAGGTTTCCATACGGATGACGACAGGGCTTCCTCCTAGAAGTTCTCCATGTACAAATTCGCTACCACCGGTGAGAGTGGGCTACCCATGGTGATTCCCTCCGTTTGTTCGTAGTATTCTCCATCAAAAAGAAAATACGTGGAAGTCAAGACATGCCTAAAAAGTTCAGTGGTCTTCTCGTCAAACTTCTGACTAATCAATTCTAGTGACTCTCGCAGGGGTACCCTCGTAAACAAGGAAACGACGTCAAAACTCACCATGATATCTGACTCATCCAACCTGAAGCTATCAAGGCGTTTAACAAAATCCACGGAATTACGGATGTGATGAGGGCATTTACCCACATAAGGACTTAATATTTCCGTCAGGTATTTGGCCAACAAATATGTAGGTGCCCTGATGTTGCTGACAATGGGGCGTAATGGTACCCCCTCTTTGTGAACCTTCGGGAGTCCATATAGTCTAGGCGGTACCGGACCTTGGGGTAAGAATTTCTTAGCGTCACCCTCCGGTAAATCTGCGTCCTTGAGAAGCGCCCTCGTCTTGTTCTCCACCTTCTTTGTAGGGTCAACGCTGATCTTCCGGTAGGAATCGTCATTTAGCAGGCTCTGCATCATATCAGTGTAGTCCTTATGGGAGACAACAACTGTCGCATTGCCTTTGTCAGCCGGTAAGACAACAATTTCAGAGCGCTCCCTCAGATCACGAATGGCCGCCTTCTCTTTACTACTGATATTTGACTTCATCGGCTTGGATTTCATCAACGCACGACAAGTTTCACGACGTATTTCCTCGGCTGATTCTGGCGGAAGTCGAGCTGCAACCTGTTCAACAGCACTAACAATTTCTGCGACCGGAGTGAACTTGGGGGTGGGAGCGAAGTTGAGACCTTTCTGCAAAACCGAGACCGCATCATCACTCAACACCATGCCACTCAAATTGATGACAGTCTTGCACGGAACCTGCAGAGATGGTTTGTCAAGGAGACGTGAGAACTTAGCTGTTTGACGTCCCGTAGCCTTCTTATGGGCGGAATCAGCTGACACCCAGCTGACACCATCAATCCAATCCCAGGAAC
This sequence comes from Schistocerca serialis cubense, assembly GCF_023864345.2. NCBI lineage: Eukaryota > Metazoa > Arthropoda > Insecta > Orthoptera > Acrididae > Schistocerca > Schistocerca serialis. The sequence continues at coordinate 251,183,322 of NC_064638.1, read as the reverse complement.
AAGAAGTGAACTTACTAGCCAGTTGCAAATGTAGTTTGAGTAATTCCTGTGAGATAAACTCAAGGCTCCGGCGGGTGAATTGCACTCTCTCACGTACCAATGCGAGGCTGGCTCGTTTCTTGATTCTCTTAGCTGCTGCAGAATCGATGTGATGCATAACCTTAGCAAAATTTGGAACAACATTCTCGGAACGACATCTCTTTAGAAAGGCAAGAGTACTTAGCAAACGACATCTACGGTGGCGCAACTTTTCAAATTTCTTCATGCTGCGATACATCTCCTCCCCGTAAAGGTGTATGATGTGATTCTTGAGTTTCTCCCGACGTATTTGATAATCAAAATATCCACGGGTGTGCTGCCGGTCTATAGTGTCCAACGGGCACAATATTTCGGCGATCATACATGTCGCCATCATCAGGTGAACTGACGGACTGAGCTCCTGTGAACGTGCCAGCACGGAGATCCGTACGCTATGGCTGCTCAGATAGAAGTGGGTTCGGTCGCGGCGGCGGCCGATTTAAATACCCTCCGCCCGCGGCGCGCTCCCTCCGCCGTCCGCGCCCCTCCCCACGGTCGTACGGTGGAACAGATTGCGACGGCGTCTGAGATGACGTCGGTGTGATGGCTCTGTCCGCCGTGGTCGTCACAACTATACGTTTGCTCGATTTACTCTTGATTAACCCGATCGCTGGTTCCCAAGCCTTGCTAAGATTATAGCCACAGTCACGGTTTATGAGGTCGTCATTGGCGCGAATTTCGATGGCCTCTCTAACAACGCTGTCGCAGTATCTCGACGTCTGTACCAGAATCCACATGCGGTCATACTCCATGGCGTGATTTTCCGACAAACAATGTTCAGCGACCGCCGACTTGCTCGGAAACATCAGTCGAGTGTGCCTCTGGTGTTCACGGCATCGATCCTCGACGGTACGCATCGTCTGACTAATATACGACTTGCCATATTGACACGGAATCTGGTACACGCCGGCCTTCCTCAAACCGAGGACATCTTTGGCGCTCCCCACCAGTGCACGAGTTTTATTTGGAGGACAAAACACAGTTCCGACCCGGTGTTTCTTCAGAATGCGGGCGATTTTCCCCGAGAGTGCGCCTGTGTATGGAATAAATGCAGTGCCTACCTCCTCCCTCGTGACTTCTTCCATCTCAACAGGTTGTGCTGCAGTGGTTGGGCGGAGAGCACGTTGAATCTGATACTCTGAGTACCCAGTTTTTCGAAATACAGTTCTCAGATGTTCCAATTCCTGGGGTAGACTCTCTGCGTCAGAGAGTATCGGAAGACTACGCACACTGATCTGTATTTGCACGCAGACATCTACCACCACCCTTCACAGAGGAATGGGGTACTTAAAACTCTAGTACATAGGGCGCGCACTATCTCTGACGCAGAGAGTCTACCCCAGGAATTGGAACATATTTTGATTGAAATCTTTTGTTTGTCGATACATATACATCATATCTACCGATTTCCGGCTCAATCTTACAATTCCGTCGTGATACGTGTTTTTTTGTGTATAAAATCCATACCTTACTCGTTACATTATCTGGTTTGTTCGATGATTTCAATTTTGTGGGCACCAGTCCGTGTCTGAGGCGTTTTTCAGTGCCTGACAATTAGTCTCCTAATGTTGAAAGAATCATCGCAGGCTATGAAAACTTAATTAGTTCCAACTTGCTGGTAGATAAAATCTGTTCTGGATCAAGACACGAACTAGTGACCTCTACATCTGTAGAGTTTGGAAGGAATGAGATCCTGGCTTAAGTGAAGCTGCGAAGGCGGGTCATGAGCCATGCTAGGCTAGCTCAAGCAATAGAACACTTGTCCACGATAAAGGTCCCAGGTTCGACTCCCAGTCAGCCCACAGTTGTAATCTATCAGGCAGTTTCAAATCAGCGTGCCCTACACCGAAAAGTGAAAAATAATTCTGTACATAATTAGTTTATTTTCAGATTCAAGTAAGCCCTACTGTTTGTAGGTGAACGCTCAACAGCCAGATCACGTGTCCTTATGACTGTTGCCAAAGATCGCGGAGTCAGCGTTTATTATGGAGCTTGTAGTGGCTTCTTTGTATATGCTAGCATATTAATAATTGGCCCATGGTAAAAGTCACTGAAGAGTCGAATATTTTGGCATCCTAGTCCCACTGCATGATCTGCTAACAATTACTGTTGTGTTCTTTTGCCAGGAGTAGAGTGTTGTTTTAGTGTTTCCCTAGGTACACTTGACTGTTTGTGTTAGAGATTTTGTGCACTCATGCATAGCGAGCATTTGTTCTTTGCAGTATTCAAACATTGAGACCCTTTTCTTGTCGATTTAGACATTTGTTCAACACTGGCTATTTTTAGTACTCTGTTGATACAATATGTAACAATTTTTACGAAGACCCACACACATACTGCCAAAACTGTTTCGACTACGCTTTAGAAGTTTCGTTTGGAAGCCCTTACACATCTTCGATATAGTCCCGAACTCTCCCCATGCGACCTCCATGTTCTTGGGGCCATGAAGAAAGACTTTCGCGGCCATTGATTTGCTTCGGACGACGAAGTCCACGGTAGGGTACAGTCAGGGTTCCGTAGGCAACCGCAGACAGTTTTCTATGAAGACATTGCCCGTCACGGTGGAGGGAATTTATTAACAGTTAGGGCGTTTACTTTGTAGATATGAACAGTTAACGTATATTTTCCACGTATGTCGTTTTCATTTGACTACCCTTTGTAGTTACGGATGCTTCATGTTATGAGCTTCATCTGGCAAATAGTCGTCAGATGTTCTGGAGAGTCTGATATATTGCCGGACAGTACATATCAAATTCGATGAGCAGTTTCTATTACTAGTGGCTTCGATGCACGACAACTGAGTTGGAGGGAAAGGCAACTTTTATGGACTATGGGAGATCTGCTCACGATGGTATCTCTAAATATGGCAGTAAAAGGAACAATAATATCCTACATCCACGCAACCAATGGCTTTGTCAAATAACTTGCAAATGCTGGACCCTCAACAAATAACTAAATGGTTAATATGAGCACAAGCAAGTATGGTTGTAAGTTCAGCTGAAAAAATTGAAACTGAGCACGAGATGTAAACACTTCAGAGTTTCCTTCACGCTAATAGGCTAATAGGCAAGACAGCTGCTATATATAACCAGTTTCCTCCAGAAGAAAAACGTGACAGGAACACAAGATAGGAGAAACATGACAATAAAAACAGGACTATAATCGCCAGAAATACAGTTCTCTTTCCATAAGACTATAATGGTTACCAATAAAATGACGCACTTAACCTTCGCCAGCCTGAATAGACTAGGAGTAGAGGAAGTGATACACTTAACTTGAGAAGGTTCATTGCATTTACAAGTGATGTTTTCAAGATTGTGTCTCTCCCATCCGTATAACACAGATACGTAGTCCGAAAGATGGAACTGGCAAATATGAATATTTCACATCAGGGTCGAAGTGAAACTTAGCTTTGACTTTATAGAGACGTAGATTTATTTTAGAAGTATGTTAAAAAATCACCAGAGTGTAGTTTACAAATTTTGTTGCTTTAAATCAGTGGTTCCGAACCTTTAAGAGACCACTGAGTGGAATCAAATGTTAGCTACTCCTCCCCAACCACCATTATCAGCGTTAGCGCCTGACAAACTTTAGAATGAAAAAGACTTTTCTTTAATATCATCTTTTTTTTTTTAAATTGAGGGATAGTTACATTTATTTTTTGACGCGCTTTATTAAACTACGAACTAATGAGTCAATGTGAAAATAGCTACTGCTTATTTCTCATTTTTTTTATATAGGCTAATGAAGGAATTCTCAATGTATCAAAGTGCTACCCATAATTCGTTCACAGAAAAGAAGCTCTTACATAACATGTTTCAACTGCAGCACTCCTCTCCCTATTGACAACTGCTTCAGCCACACTCTGCACCCCAATTTAAAATCAAAGATGTTAAAATTTGTGCACTATATTTATTGTTTCTAAGTCAGTTGATTTGTGGACTCCTTGCTTATGAAATAACAGAAATCGTAAGACTTGAAGCTGCTATTGCTTTGTGTTTGACAGCAGCCACTAATAATAATAATAATAATAGTAATAATATAACACTTACTACTTGTGCCAGCTGCGGTGGCCGAGCGGTTCTAGGCGCTTCAGTCCGGAACCGCGCTGCTGCTACAGTCGCAGGTTCGAATCCTGCCTCGGGCATGGCTGTGTGCGATGTCCGTAGATTAGTTAGGTTGAAGTAGTTCTTAGTCTATGGGACTGATGACCTCAGATGTTAAGTCCCATAGTGCTTAGAGCCATTTGAACTACTTGTTTTTAAGGGATTCTCTACTATTCAGCAGTTGTCCCGTATTCCCATTCGCCATGATTCATGGTCGTGGAAGTCTTCCTCTTTCAGAGATCTTTTCGTCATCATTCCAATTACTCTCGCTCTCCACATTGATCTCGGCTGTCCACGCTTCTTCCTTCCCAAGGACGACCATTACAGGATTGCGTTTGACCATCGTCCTTGCTTCAATCGCCTTACATGGCCGTACTGTTGTAGATTCTATTCTCAATTTTTTGCACTACTAGTTGTTCCATAATCATCATCTCTCTAATTTCCTGTATTCTTTTCCTCCCCTTCTGGGTATCTCGGCTGCCCTGCTTATTCCACCCGTCTCTACTACTTGTGCTCTACCTTTCTACCGCTCCCCCAGGGTCTACCCTGCGGCATCATACCTTAGTATACTTTCCACTTCTGTTTGCAGAATCTTCCACTTTCTGTTGAGATTTCCGTGCTCCACACAGTCCATTCAGCATCTTAATTGCTCCTATTGCCTGGTGGATCGTGCTTTTCGCATCTGCTTCACAGTTTTCCGAGGAATGGATAATAGATGCTAAGTATCTGAACAGCTTCACAGATTTAATAGCTCTTTGCGGCAGTACTATAGCCCAGTACTACAGCCCTTCCATCTGCACCCAGTACTAGATTATACTCTGTTTTGCTCATACATACTCAAAGTCTGATCGTCCAATTGCTTCTGTTAACTTCCTAATGGTAAATTTAACTTTCTCTTTACTTTGTGCTATAAATGCTTTATCATCGGCAAATAAAAATGAGTAAATATTTACATGATGTAAATGAAATCTCATATCTCCACGCAACTGTTTCCACCGCTCCAATATATACTGCACATATATTTTAAAAATGCACCCGTCGTCTAGGTTCAAAATGGTTCAAATGGCTCTGAGCACTATGGGACTTAACATCTTAGGTCATCAGTTCCCTAGAACTTAGAACTACTTAAACCTAACTAACCTAAGGACATCACACACATCCATGCGTGAGGCAGGATTCGTACCTGCGACCGTAGCGGTCGCGCGGTTCCAGACTGAATAAGAATCATCGGCAATGGCGGCCGAAGACTACCGGGATAAGAAATCACCCTCATTCCGCCAGTGCCTAGTCAAAGACGGCGGAGGAGCATACAGGGGTTCAGGGAACTCTCTTGCCTTTGGGGTGGGAAACAGCACCTAAACCGCGGAAGAATCAGCAATGATCAATGACATGAGAATACGGAAGGCAAGGAAACCACTGCACTGAATGCACGTAATTTGTATCCACAGGACATACGGCCTATAACTGAGAAAGTTCGTTGCGTCGCCATTGATATTAGCTGTTGCGATTGTAGAAACATTTCCAATATGCCTAAGGATAGCTTTAAATGCGGATTGAAAGTATAAAGGTCTCACCTGTTTTAAGAAGATTCGAGGAAGCGGAAAAGACAGTTATGTTACACTCTATGGTACAGTAACACCCCTCGGCTTTTGCATTTGGAAGTATGATGACCCTAATTATGAGGGACGTAGAGGATATAGAAATTGTCGCATGTGCAGCAAGCGGATCATCAGGAAAAGAATTGGAATATGGTGTACTCCATAATTTTTTCCGAATGAAAGCTACAGATTTCAATACAGACTCCTTTTCCTTTTGCACTTGTGCGGTTACTTTCCAACACCTCACTTATTTCCCTCCAACCGTCTAATCTTTTCAATTTGTTTTTATAATCGAATTTCGTAAGGTACCAAAACATTTCCATCCACGAAAAAACGATAGGGTTTAATACTGTCTCTGTGTTCCACTTTATACTCCAGTATTTTTAAACACAATAAATACACAGCAGTATCGCTACTAAACCAACGAAAATACGACCGGCGTCCCAAGGCAAACCCATCGCCAACGCTTTGATGTTAATGCTGGCAGTCCGAACCGCAACCAAGACCACATTTTTCGTTGGTTCCGGTTTGCCGCCCGTTCACACTAAGCAAATGTCGGCCAACGAAGCGGTTAGTTGCCATTCGTTGGCCTTCGCCAAATGACAAATTGTGCGGACACCGTGTCCCTGAGGTTATAGCAAGCCGAGTGTACACAATGTGCAATATAATATAATGTCACAGGGGCACGAGCAAAGCTATCTCTCGCCCGCTCAGGCGACTTAATATGGGCACGTTACAGTAAATTTGCTCATCCCTCGCTTAGCGGCAGCTGCAGGCGCCGGATTGGAGGGAGGGGTGGGGGGCAGGAGGTATGGAAGTTGATAAATGCGCAGCATCTGATGGAGCAGCCGCCTGCAGGCGCCTGCCGAGTTATATTCGGCGTGATCGATGTATTGAATGGCGTCGTCTCTATTAAGCTTCGGCTCAGCCAGGCAAACCCGTCCGCATATTAAACCACAAGCGACGCCGGACCAGCCGCTCCCGGCATAGGTGTATGCTGCAATCCAAAACCGCAACTCTAACCAGATTTATTAAACAGTTCACGTGTTTTACTACCGCTTTATTCCTCACGGATGCGTGCACTCACTGTGGCTGCGGCGAAACCATCTTCAGCCTCGTCTCTCTGTCGTCTGTCTTCCGCCACGATTTCTATAGTCTAATCTTTTGCAAATACAGTATGTTCCCAAAATATTTATCTGCTTTACAGGACAGTATTTTTTAAGTCAACGAACAGGGAAACTTGGGATGAATTTTAGCTTATGCAAGGGACTGCAGAATTTAATTTTTAAAAGATATATGCAGAATTACAAGGGTATATCTCTTAGATGATGTACATACAATCATGGGAAACTTTTACAGTTATATTTAAGATCAAAGTTCTTATTTGCCGAATAATATGGATCCATCACAAAAACAACAATTTCAATACATATAGGGTACGGTTGAATGGAATGGATAGTGTTGCGGATCTGAAATTTGTTTTATTATTCTGTTTAAACGTTTGTTAAAGTTGCTTTCAATCACTTTGCCACTACGCTGTAAGCCTGAGATGTTTTCTGGCTTCTTTCGACAATGGTATAGGAAGAAATGCCAGAAACTTCGCCTAGCCGGAACTTCCACAACCGGGGTTAATTATAATGAGGTAAGACTGTAGTTGGAAACACAGTTTATGATCAATATACATATTTTAGTAGGAAATCACCATTTCTCACTCGCTTTGAAACTCCGATAATCGTAATTGTCCGAAATACGATAGCACTGCCACGCCGTTTTTTTATCAACGAACGAAATGTATACTAAAATGTTCAGAGTGCCATTTCTGCCAATAATACTTAAAGTTAAGATATGTATTTGTTGAAAAGTCGAAGTCCAGAACAGCGATGAGAGTTTCCGTTTACCAACATACACTGAATAGCCAAAGAAACTGGTACACCTGCCTAATGTCGTGTAGGACCCCTGCGAAGACGCAGAAGTGCCGGAACACGACGTAGCATGGACTTGACCAAAGTCTGAAATAGTGCTGAAGGGAATTAGCAACATGAATCCTGCAGGAGTGCGAGGGGGTGGAGATCTCTTCTGAGTAGCACATTGCAAGGTATCCCAGATATGCTCAACAATGTTCATGTCTGGGGAATTTGGTGACCAGCGGAAGTTTTTAAACTCAGAAGAGTGTTCCTGGAGCCACTCCGGTGCAGTTTTGGACCTATGGGGTGTCGCATTGTCCCGCTGGAATTGCCCACGTCCGTCGGAATGCGCAATGGACATGAATGGATGCAGATGATCACACAGGATTCTTACGTACGTGTCACATGTCAGAGTCGTATCTAGACGTATCAGGCGTCCCATATTACTCCAACTAAGCACGTCCCACATCATTACAAATCCTCCATCAGCTTGAACAGGCCCCTACTGACATGCACGGTCCATGGTTTCGTGAGGCTGTCTCCGTACCCGTATGCGTCCATCCGCTCGATATAATTTGAAACGTGACTCGTCCGAGCAGGCAATATGTTTCCAGTCATCAAGAGTCCAATGTCTGTGTTGACTGGCCCAGGCGAGGCGTAAAGCTGTGTGCCATGCAGTCATCATGGGAACACGAGTGGGCCTTCGGTTCCGAAAGCCCATATCGATGATGTTTCGTTGAATGGTTCGCACGCTGATACTTGTTGATGGCCCAGCATTGAAATCTGCAGCAATTCGCGGAAGGGTTGCACTTGTCACGTTGAACTATTCTCTTCAGTCGTCGTCGGTCCCGTTCTTGCAGTTTCTTTTTCCGGTCGCAGCTTTCTCGGAGATTTGATGTTTTAGCGGATTTCTAATAATCACGGTACACTCGTGAAATGGTCGTGTGGGAAAATCCCCACTTGAAAGCTACCTCGGAGTTCCCCATGGCTCGTGCGCCGATTATAACACCACGTTCAAACTCATTTAAATCGTGATAACCTGCCATTATAGCAGCAGTAACCGATCTAACAACTGCGCTAGACACTTGTTGTCTTCTATAGGGGTTGCCGACCGCAGCGCCGTATTCTGCCTGTTTACACATCCCCGTATTTGAACACGCACGCTTATACCAGTTTCTTTGGCGCTTCAGTGTAGTTCGCAGAACAGAATGTCCACACAGTGCAGTTGTCCTAAAACACAATCCGAAACGCATTTTAAAATTTTCAAAGTAATTTTTCTAGATTTCACTGTTTTGCGGAAAGTATTTTGTCCGCAGTTGTGTCACTTCGCGCAAATCACAAACACAAGCATCATGAATTCGGCGTTGGTTTATAGTGGACTAACTGTCGTACTCTGATGTCACACCTGATAAACGGTATACAATAGGAGCGGACTTCATACATATTGCTTGCTTATCTTCACGATTGCACAAACCTCGTAATGATCAACTTAAATCGTTTTTCCTGTCCCGTTCGGGCGCATACCATTTCAATGAAATTTTCTTAAAAAGCAGATCATTTTTTGTCTTCTTAGTGCAAAGTGTTTCCTCAAAAATGGTTCAAATGGCTCTGAGCACTATGGGACTTAACTTCCAGTCCCCTAGAACTTTGAACTACTTAAACCTAACTAACCTAAGGACATCACAAACATCCATGCCCGAGGCAGGAATCGAAACTGCGACCGTAGCGGCCGCGTGGTTCCAGACTGTAGCGCCTAGAATCGCTCGTCCATCTTGCCGGCAGTGTTTCCTCCTATCTATAAACTTGTGTCCATAGAATTTCTTGTAACTGACAAGTCTTATATACGAAATTCTCAAAAAATTCCTAGGCCCAGTGTCATCGGTCTACAGGGGTTCAAATTTTCTTATTTGAACTGAAAAAACAATCAGATAAATAATTTTGACGTCCGTTCAAAGCGTATACAAAATAGGGCTAAACTACAGTGATATGACCGGAAACGGATAAAAAAACCATGAATAACTCAAAAACAACTACTCCGATCTCAACATCGTACTAACTTCATGAATATCACGCATTAAATCACGAAACTAAATACTTAGAGTGAATGAGTTTTGCTACTTGGGCAGCAAAATAACTGACGATAGCTGCAGTAGAGCGTGTCTAACATGATGACTGGCTATAGCAAGAAAAGTATTACTGAAAAAGTGTTTTGATAACATTTATCTTCTTCTACCTGTCGGTACTATACATATATAAAGTCCCCCACCGTGGTTTCTGTATGTATGTTCAGGCTAATTTCAGGAACTACTGTAGTAATTTTAATACTGTTTGTCTAACCGATAGACTGATTCACAGTGAAGATTTGTGTATGTAATTTATATTTCGCACAATCTGGCTGAACAGTGCTGTGAGACCATACCATTGCCATCTAGTGGCGAATGGCAGAACTTCATAGAATCATCCATACATATTACAAATTAAAGTCCCCTACTAATCTTAGGAACTACTGTATGGTTTTCACTAATACGTAGATCGATTCATGGGGAAGGTCTATGGGGACAGGAGATAGGTGCAGCACCAGGCTGGCTGAAGCTACCGCTACTGTGAGACATATTATCTGCTTGTACTTAGGGGGTGTGAAGGGATATGTGGGAGAAGATCACACAGAAGAACTAACTCACGTTGGGTTGCTGCTGCAATCTGGTGGACGGCAAGTGCCTGTAGTTCATAATGAACTGTTGCAGTCAATAGATCGTGGCTGGCATGTGACCACAGTACAAGATGAATCCATTGAAGTTGGGCGGACTGTGCTGTACTGGTGCTGTAATCATGATGTCAGCAAGTAACTGCGTTGTAGTCGCCTATACTGCACCACACTGGTGCTGGAGTCCAGCAGCCGGCAAGTGACCACAGCTCGGGACGTAATCCATTGCGGTTGGGTAGATCGTACTGTATTGGTACTGCAGTCAGGAACCAGCGAGTGGCTATAGACCACGACAAATCCCTCTCATTTGGTAGGCCATGCCATACTGGTGTTGCAAACTGGTGGTCAGGAAGTGCCCATAGCTCACGACGAAGCCTTTGCATTGGGGCAGACTGCACGATGCAGATGGTGCAGTCGGGATGCTAGCAAGTTTCCATATCTCAGAACAATGTCCATTGCAGTCAGTCAGACGATACCATGCTGAGTCTGCAGTCAAAACGCCAGTAAGTGGCCATACTTGTGATCTACGTTGTAATCGAGTAGACCACGCCGTACTGTCACTGGAGTCCAGCAGCCAGCAACTGGCCATCGCTTGCGGCAAATTCCATCACAGTTGGGCAGAACGTGCCATATTGGTGCCGCAGTGAGGTGGGCACCAAGTGCCCATGGCTGACAACTAATTCTGTTGCAGTAGGGCAGACTGGGTCATACTAGTGCTGCAGTCGGGATGCCGGAAAGTGGCTATAACCCGCGATGAACTCTATTGCTGATGGGTAGACCTGTACTTGTGCTACAGTCAAGCGGCTAGCTGATCCCGACTTTCACTGGCTAGGTGGACCAGGCAGCATGGTAACTTGCGAATCCCATCATTCCATGAGATATCACTCACAACACTAATGAAACATGCCTTACTAGGAAGGGACCACTTGATAGAATACATTCTGAGGCATCAAGGAACTGTCGATCTGGTAATGGAGGAAAGTGTGTATGTGTGGCAAGGGGTGGGGATAAGAACTGTAGAGAGAGTACGATGGATAAATACAGTAAGCATATTCACATGGATGTAGGTCGCAGTAATTTTTCAGAGATGAAGCTTGCCCAGGATACACTAGCGCAGGGAGCTCCATAAGCCCCGTGGTGTCGTCCGAAGAGCATCGTACCATGACAAGATGGTATGTCATGATGGACACATTGACGAATGAGACACTTTGGCGTAGACACGCCCTCAAGAATTTCCATATGCAACCGCTGCTGAAGATTTACTTACGTCAGGGCAGAGTGCCGCTCTGCCCATTCTGCAATCATCACCGAAGGCAACAGTATCGTCTCGCTACAGACACAGCAGTTCGAGAATTGTATTATAGTCAGTTGCACAATGAGAGATGAGACTATCATTCCGTACTGTATCAAGTGATAACGTTAGTGTTGCTTGTCAGTAACAAATATACATAGGTAGCCCTGTTGATGTTTCAATTGGCTCGGAGCACTATGGGACTTAACTCCTGAGGTCATCAGTCCCCTAGAACTTAGAACTACTTAAACCTAACTAACCTAAGGACATCACACACATCCATTCCCGGTGCAGGTTTCGAACCTGCGACCGTAGCGGACGCGCGGTTCCAGACTGTAGCGCCTAGAACCGCTCGTCCACTCCGGCGGGCAGCCCTGTTGACGTGGGTTGTTTCATAGTTAAGTATTTCATTTTGTTCAAACTATAATAAAGTTATATACTATTTCATTTGTGTTGTAGTATCCCACTGTCTTCCTCTAGAGGTAAATCTAAGAGCCCATCACAGTGCCGACGAGTGTTTTTACGTCTAGTACAAAAAGACTAGTCTTTGGACTGAAGACAACATCAACATACTGTTTATACTTGAGCTGAGTTGGCTCATGTGGTTTAAAGTGAATGGCTCCATCTACTAGCTGAAAAACCCTCCAAGTCCTTCTCCCTCTCCTTCTTTTCTCTCCTACTTCCTCTACATCTTCCCTTTTCTTTCGCCCATCCTCATTTTCCAGCCCATCGCATGAGTAAACCCCCAAGGAAATGTCACCCAAGGCAGGCGCCCTGGGTGTAGTACATACTAGCTGCACCACTGACAACACCCAACAATCCTTCCTCACCACTCCCTATGTTATTAAGTAGATACTACTGGAAGCAGACTCATTAAAATTAATCACTAACTTTTTCCGTACATTAATTGCTTCATAACGAACGCTCGAACTTGATTCCATGTCAGCAACGCGCAACTCCTGGTCTCCATAGCAACACCATGTCAACAGTTACGTCACTGCAGCGATATCTAGTTTTTAATGTAATGAGTAACATACCTACGACACTTCGTACAGGGTATGTAAAATAAGAGTAGTGCAGAAAATATGTCATACGCCTTAAGATAAGCAACCCAGTTTACACCAACTGTACCTGGGTATTTTATTTATTTATCGTATGACATGCCAGCAGCATATATACAAAAATTGTTATTACATTGCAAAGGAATATATACACAAATATATTTAAAGCAATGAGCTAGTGAGTAAAATATTTCTTATACATGCAAGTGGTCAACGTGATATGATATACAGAAATATATGTATCTTGCCTGACTAGAAGTTATTGGTTACACGTCATGGATCCACTTTCATAGCTAGAGGTGTGACTTCTATGAAGTCCTCTTCTAATCCACAGAACTTCCTAGTCGGGTGCACTTTTGTGATGTGGTCCAGAGTTTGCTCAAGTGGTCCACAGTCACAGCTTGGGTTATCTACGAGCCCCATTTATAGAGCGTGGCCTAGTATCTAGTGTGGCCGGATACGGTTGAGCTTAACCCAGTACTTCCTAGTAAAGTCGAACCCCTTTTAGTTCTATTGAGGAGTCAGTTATAACGTGATAATTATTGACTGATTTCTTCTATTCCTTTTTCCAAGCGTCTGTAAGGTTGAAGCTATCCTCTTATGCAGTTATTATTTGTTATCGATTTTCGTGACTTCAATCGGTGATTTAGTAAATTTCTAATGACGTCTTCAATAGGTAGGCATTCTGCACCATCTGTTTGTGTTATTTTTTCCATTCTTTAATAAATATATTTTATCGTCTTAGTTTTGGTGGTGCTATGTTGGCGATGACGGAGAGCCATGGTATTGTGGTAGATTTTAATGTCCCAGTGATAATACGCATGGTATAGTGGAGCCACACATCTATAATGTTTGTATGGTAACTTCTGTGCCAGACAGGAGACAGTACTCTTCAGTGGTGTAGACTATTGATGTTGCTGCTGTTCGTAGAGTTGATACATCTGTACCCCACGAACCACTCCAATTTCCTAATAATATTATTCCATGTTATCAGCTTCTGACCAACATCTATCTGGCGTACATGATGCAAGTTGAATTGTATGTCATGTTTTCCGTGCAGTTTAATTTTACCCATCCTGTACATGTATCAAATAACGCTTAAAGAATTTTACTGTTAAATTGCATAATTTTCCGTTGCAGCTAAAAGCTAAAACTGATGTCAGTTATGAAATTTATAGAAGGTGTGGACCTGCATTACAAAACGTCACTCTAATGTAGTATAGGGATGGGTGAGTCTCGACAAATTAGATTGCGCAACTATTACTTTTTCGAAACTTCGTAGTTGCCACCTTTTGTCACGCATAAGTTTGAAATTCGTCCCAAAGGTGAGTAAAACCTTCGTCTCTAATGGCGCCTTGTGACGTCAGTGTCGGACTCGAGGACGGTTTAGATAGAAAGATGTCGACACATAAGAAAAAAAGACCAACGCTCAGAAGTTCATGTGACTTGTAAGGTGGGTTAATGATGTCACATCGGCACTAGATTATACGCAAATCAGAATGTGTATCGAAGATTCACACAGGTACATTTGTAACGTACTCAACTATCGTGTGTGGGTGGTACCCAGGGAATTGCCCAACTGGCTGCAGATTTATTCACGCACATCATAATGTAACATCCTCCCACCAACGCCGTAGGTTGGCGCGGAAAAGGAGGCCTGAGTTGCACAAGTATCCTTTCCTTCCATAGATCACGTTCAAATTTCGTCGAATGGTTTTGAACGGTCGATAATTCCAACCTGTACACAAGAGCACGATTCGCTGCCGCGCTGCCATTTATAGAGGTCAGGTCACGTTAGATGGGGACGCAACCCTAGAAAGTCTTTGGAGTGAAATGTCCGAGGCATCAGCAGTGTCAGAGTTTGCAGCGGATTGCCAACTGTGGTTCTCGACAGGGAAAGAGGTGGTTCCATTGACGCCCTTTATGCCACTCCCCGAGGACTTTTCTTGCCCCTTCTGAGCGACGGTGTGTCTGGAACGTTTCCCTCAGCTACTAATAAGAAAACGGCGTGATTTCAACGCTGGGCGTCTTGGTTCTAACCTCCATCGCAGAGGCGTTACAGCAAGGAGTGAAAGCTGGGCCATGTGACATTTCCACGGAGGCAGAGAGCAGAATTTTGGTGATGTTTGGTGCCAATGTGACACCATTAATACGCGTTATACCACATGAACTTCTGGGCTGTAGCCTATTTTCGCATTTGTCGACACGATGTTTGGAGCATCACCGAGCCCGAGGATGACATCACAGAGGGCCACGCGTTTGCACCTTTGGAGAGGAAGGTTGCACGCACCTCAGAACTAAATTTCAATCTTATACTTCGCAGTTTCGAAAAAGTGAACCTTTAACTCTGTTGCGCAGTGTCGTTTCTCCCAGCCCGTTACATCCCCTTTCGTGGCGATAACTGGCATGGCCAATAAATAAGAAGGAATTTTTCTACTATACCCGTACATAAATACCGAATACTCAGTGTATGACTACGGAATACTTACTTTAATGTCCGCGGCTCGTGGTCTTGCGGTAGCGTTCTTGCTTCCCGCGCACGGGGTCCCGGGTTCGATTCCCGCCGGGGTTAGGGATTTTCTCTGCCTCGAGATGACTGGATGTTGTGTGTGTCTTTCATCGTCATTTGATCCTCATTCACTCGCAAGTCGCCGTAGTGGCGTTAAAGAACTTGTGGAGCGGCGGTCGAACTGCCCCGCGAGGGGTCTCCCGGCCACCAATGCCATACGCTCATTATCATTATTATTACTTACTTTAATGTAACAAGGTTTCCTAAAACAAATTTTTTAATTATAAGCAGTTCCTTCGTTAACAAGCAGTACCTACATTTTCTAGTTTAGAGTACTTTCTGGATGTTTCTGCTTGTTATTAGTTTACGATTCTATAAGAACGAACTTGGAGTTACGTTTTACTTCGAATCTCGCTAACGAACTCGACAGCGAAAAGCAATGAAAATAATGGACGTGTAACTGTTATGTTTTCTTGCCCCACTATGCAGCTGTGAATACCTCATTCACGGTGTACGATAATATCGAGTGGGTGACACGTGCCTCTTTAATCAGCATGCCAGAGGTGCTAACGAGGATGTCCGGCGGCTGTCATTATTATCAGGGTATAATTCTGCCGTTACATTTTTAATTGAATGGAGAACTGTATCTCCCTAGAAGCAATTTTTTGCAGCAGGTGTCACCCTCGAGGGAAATGGAAATTCAAAGTTTCCGCTATGCTACACGATTCTTTTCTCGTACCCAGAGTACAAAGTACAGGTTTCACCTACTTTCATACCTCCACCGCTGTCAGCATTTTATACGTCAAAACGAGGTTATTTTCTTCAAGCAGCACTTTTACTGTGACCTCTCAGCACTGCGTTTGCATTTTATCTAACGGGTGTGGTTACAAAAAGGCGAAAAAAGAACCTTTTCACATGTGTTACTACAACTGGGTGACAATATTTCCAAAATCAAAACTTGGCATAAGAATTATAAGTTAAAATGAATCGACATTTAGTGTTCACTTTCGTTAATATTTCGGCTATATGCTACTTGATTCATTCTACAGTCACATAGAACATTTCACCTCTGTACTAAAAAGACCATTATAATGCCCTGCATTTCTAATCGAGTAAAAATTTTATTGCTTTATTGTTGTCACACGCAAAACCAATGTATCACTTCAAAATAATGAAGTAGTTAGCTAGGGTAGACAATGATTATTACTTACATACGTTACTTATTTCTCACTTTCAGTTGGCCTGGAAGTTTCAGCGTGGGTAATTTCTGGAACATCTTTTTGTTTGTAACGTTCCCTGGCAAACTCACGTTATTAAAGAACAAGAGTTTATTTGTACCATATACACCGCTCTGGGCAAGTTGTATATATCGTAATTATTGAACAAAAATATTACTGAATGTGGTGTAAAAGACATTTCTTATTCTCCTTATATTTTTTGTTGTAATATTTCTCTGTATTTAGGATAGGAATTTTTCTGTATTTATTATGTGATTGTGAAATGTGTCGGTATTTGCGATAGCAGAGATATATAAAATGCATTTCTAATCGAGTAAAAATTTTATTGCTTTATTGTTGTCACACGCAAAACCAATGTATCACTTCAAAATAATGAAGTAGTTAGCTAGGGTAGACAATGATTATTACTTACATACGTTACTTATTTCTCACTTTCAGTTGTAAGTAGGCTGTTTATGTTTTCTCTATGTAAGTAGGCTGTTTATGTTTTCTTATTGGCAACGTTACGTAGCGCTCAATATGAAAATCACTGGCTGTGCTGTGTGCAGTCTGTGGCTGCTTTGTATTGTTGTAATTCTCGCCATTGTAGTGTTAGGCAGCTGGATGTGAACAGCGCGTAGCGTTGCGCAGTTGGAGGTGAGCCGCCAGCAGTGGTGGATGTGGGGAGAGAGATGGCGGAGTTTTGAAATTTGTCATGAACTGCTATATTTATATATGATGATATCAAGGTAAATACATTGTTTGTTCTCTATTAATATCTTTCATTTGCTAACTATCCCTATCAGTAGTTTGTGCCTTCCATAGTTTGAATCTTTTATTTAGCTGGCAGTAGTGGCGCTCGCTGTATTGCAGTAGCTTGAGCAGCGAAGATTTTTGTGAGGTAAGTGATTTGTGAAAGGTATAGTTTAATGTTAGTCAGGGCCATTCTTTTGTAGGGAATTTTGAAGGTCAGATTGCGTTGCGCTAACAAAATATTGTGTGTCAGGTTAAGCACAGCCATATATAAATTGTTCAAAGGGGACGTTTCATATGTCGACCCTTAGCCTAGGATACCTCACTGGAATCTTCTGATTTTTTCTTGTAGTTTGTGTATTTAGTGTGTAGTTTGTGTATTTAGTGTAGCTTTTGTTTATTGCTAGCGCGTAATTATAGAGAGAATTTCCTTGGTAGTTGTGGTTTTTCATTGTTGTACAGTAAAACAGTTGTGGCATGCATGTAGATTTGCACCAAGTATTTCGCAGCTGCAATTAACTAGATATTATTTTCAGTGCTATGTTAATGTGTTCTCTTATTTTTGCTCTTCAAATTGTGCTTTTCTGTGTTATCGTGTGAAATATTGTGGCAATAATGGCGTGTGAAAAACGTAACACTAGGCTCCAAAGTAAACTGAGAAATAATAGTGACGACGAGCGTAGCTTATCAGCGCCGCCGAGTAATGAATTAACTAATGTTCAAAGTAGTAATTTGGTAATTGCGCATAGGGAAATGGAGCGGGCGGCAAACAATGGTGTAGACAGTGAAACAGGTAGTGAACAGGGAAGCGTTATCGATCGATTGGTCGGCAACAGCTCGCCTCAGGAATCGGGAATGACAGAACACAATATCGCAAATACTGTAGATTCAGGTTTTGGGTCATCACCGTTTTCTCAAATAAGTCAAGACACATTTTCTGCTTGTCAAAATGTGAATGTTGCCGGTGCAAATGCACTGCCGAAAAGCGTAGAGAAACAGATTCCAGACACTAATACATTATTATTGCAATTAATGCAACAAATGGAACAAAATCAGAGACAAATGGGACAAAATCTGAAAAAGTTAGACACAGTGGAACAAAATCTTAAAAAGTTAGACACAATGGAACAACACCAGAGACAAACACAGCAACAGTTAGGCGCAATGGAACAAAATCTTCACACCACGCTTGAACAAACACGTGAAGTTTTAACTACTGAGTTACATAACATTGAATCGAAATGTCAAAAAGTCTGTAATGACGTAAAAACACAAATTTGTGAGCATTTTCAACCTATTTTTTCGCGGCATGAAAATGCATTGCAGAATCACGAAGCAGCCATAAAAGAACTGCAAGCCATTGTTTATGAAAATCATGAGACCTTGTGGGCTAAAATTGACTCAGTTGCATCTACCGATTCGGTTACGCAACTTGCAATAACTCAGGAAAACTTAAAGGACACAGTAGATTCGATTTCAACACAAATGGACACTCTGAAACTTGGTTCAGAAAAACACACTGAGGAAATGTGTTCACTATCGGAGAAAGTAGCCGAACTTTCGGATCAGGTCACTAACTTATCTACAAAGGTAGATGATGATCTGAATGACACAAGACCTGTAGCCTTCACTGACACTGAAGAGTGCGAACAAATTAGGAAATTCAAACAAAATCAGAATCAGATTAATACGCAACACCAAAGAGAAATCCGGGAAGTACAAGATCAGCTGACACAGTTAATACAAGAATTACGTATTTCAGAGGATACTCGCGCCCCAATACGGGAAGAGGGACACAGAAATACGGAACAGCCACAAAATAATAACACAGGGCATTTCGGAAGTTATGAAAGAAATTGGCAATGTGCACCGAATTTTGAGATTGAACAGCCGACACGACGTAACAATGACCGATATGCGACTCGCCGACATGATGATTTTGACTATAAGCTGTTCATTACTACACGTAAATTCAAAACATTTAAGAATTCTGGCAACGACATTCATCCACAAGCATGGCTCCATCAATTCTCTCATTGTTTTCCTCCCAACTGGTCGTTAGAACACAGATTAGAATTTATGTGTGGCTACTTAGAGAATGAACCAGCTGTAAGAATGCGATCGGTCATTCATGATTGCCACAGTGAAGGAGAATTTTACCATGCCTTCCTCTCAGCATATTGGTCTCAGGCCACACAAGACCGAGTAAAACATGGTATCATAATGATGAAACATTTCGAACAATCTGAATTCTCCAGTCTTGTGAAATATTTTGAAGACATGTTGCACAAGAATCAGTACCTGTCAAACCCATACAGCCCCTCAGAACTCATCCGCATTTGCTTAATCAAATTACCTGAACATTTACGACATATTATTTTAGCAGGACGTTGCAAAGACGACATTGAAGCATTTCAGGGACTTTTACAAGAATTAGAAATTGACACAGACAGTCGCCGGATGCGAAAACAGGAAAACAATCACTTCAGGTCACATACGTCACAATTCCGTGATGACAGAAACAATAACTGGACACGAAAAGGCTATTCTTACAACGTAAATCGTGACCAAAACAGACACCACCCGTATGACAACCACTGGCAGAGTAATAGTTACAGAGAAAGATCGCACTTCCGTAATTATGAATATCACAGAGACAATCAGAGAAACAGACAATTTGGGAACCAAAATAATTATTATCAAGGGAGACAGAATAACTTTAGACGCAACGGTCCAGCGCGCAGTTACGATTCAGGGAGAAATTCTCCACCACTTAACCGACAAGAAAGAAACTACAGGAACTACCGACATAACGACAGACGATGTGATCGTAACGACAGACCTGAATTGCATCAGAACTGGCGGGATTTAAACAGGGCAGGGCCCTCTCGTCACGGTGAATTTGTAGAAGTTAGGTCTCCTAATCCCAATAACGACGCGCGCCAACAAAGAGACAGACAATGACTCGCACAGCAGGCAGCTGCGTGCGGCCGCTGGCTCAGAGAAAAATAACAAAGACGCTAGCCTTGAGAAAAGATTTAGCATTCTTTACCGATGTAAACAACATGATAATTGCTTTGAAGTTGAAAGTCTGCGTACTAGGAAGAGTAAAGGATTGCACCACACTTCACATGTAAAACCGTTTATTGAAAGATAATCTGCTTTTTAACTTAGTCTTTGTCATAAAATTTTTCTCTTCACATTACTAATATGCTTTGTCAGATTTAGAATCTGTTAACATGTAACAATGTTTGAAGTGAAATATCCAGTCAAGAACCAAGAGAACTTATTTAAACAGAAATGACGAATGCATTGTTATAGTGAACAGACGTCACAGTGTTATTGTGTGTGTACATTCTTGCTTGTTTGTTGCACGATTACGTAACGACTATAAGGCTCACATACTTAGAACATTTACCAGTACTGCTAATGAGATTTTAATGCAACATTTTGGTTTATTTGAAAATACATTCTGAATTTAAAGTGCTTTCTGAGAGATACCAGATGACACAGAGGTTAGTTTATGTGACAGCTACACGATTTTTATCACGACGCTACTAATGAGTGACAATTTACAATGTTGCTTTTGCGGTGTATCTGTTTTATATCTGCACAGTTTTCTGAATTCTTCTGGAAAGAAAAACATGTTTTAGTAGTAACTTTTGTGGTATAGCAACAATGAGACAGCCTTTTTCGTGGCACAACATTACGTTACAGTACAGTACTTTCTTCATCACGGCAATAAGCGTAATAACTAAGACATTTATACGCAAAGCATTTAACTTTTGTGTATTATGAGGTAAGTACATTGACTTCTGCAGAACTTAGCTTTCGGAGGACGATAACTACGACACTTCCACAGAGATTATGTTGCAACAAGACGCACATTTAGCGCTACAGGACACGCATTTGAGTGATTAATTTTGTACTTTAAAAATTTATTTTTTAAGATATTTGAAGTACAATGATACGAAGTTTTTCCATGATACATTTCATTCCATTGCTGTAATCTGTAACACCTGAGGGTATAATTACATTAATCCTCAGGGGGGTACACACTTACTTTGTGTACCATGTGTGTGGCAACCACAAGGAACCCTAGCTAATATGGTATTTGCTTATACAACTTTACACATCGGTACCATATTTCTCTAACACACAAATTACACAGCTATCTGATCATTTAACTGAGAGATAAACATGTTTTTTACTACGTCAGTGACACATGTTTACGTAATTACACCGTTGGATTACTTCACACTTACGAAATTGTATTTTGTCTGTACTGTGTGATCTGTTCATATTTTTTCGGAATCATTGTGATACTATGAGAGCTTTGAATGATGTATTTGGTATGAGATCATGATTTTTAAAGTACGTTTGAGGCAGCTGACACTTTTGACATGAGCAGAGAATTATTTTAGGCTTAGAAATTATTGGAGGAAGTTACGACGATTTTGAGATTTGACTGAAGTGTTATGATGTTATTATTACGACGACGATGTGTATTATGTTGTTGAGGAATGTTTATTATGCTACGTATTTCTGACGATGAAATATTGAAGAAGTGTCGACGAATATGTATATGTATAATGAGGTAAGGAATAATGAGTAGTGTTTAGGGACTCTGATTTATGAAAAGGATGTTGGAAACCAAGAAACGTACTTTAAGAGTTATGAAATGTGTGACTGTATCACAATGCTGACGAATA
Source organism: Schistocerca serialis cubense (assembly GCF_023864345.2). Taxonomy (NCBI): domain Eukaryota; kingdom Metazoa; phylum Arthropoda; class Insecta; order Orthoptera; family Acrididae; genus Schistocerca; species Schistocerca serialis. The sequence goes on along the minus strand of NC_064638.1, from coordinate 251,161,389 downwards.
TTTTTTTTTGGACACTTATATTTATAGGATTTTGTTTCTACAGATTTGCAACGCTAATTCTTGACCTGTGAAATATTTTTATATGAGACTGCAACGGTAGCAGAAACTGCTGTCGTAAATATTTCCGTACGAAAGTTAAGTGACCACCTGCACGTAATGCGTCGCGGGCACCCAGCTGTGTCAGACGCCTGGAGAAAAAGCCATTATTGCGAGCCCTTTTCAGCGGCACAGGTAGAACAAAAAAAAAGGGAGGCCATTATCCTGGCCATTGCCATTCCTTTAGAGAAAGCATCGCAAATCCGACACGCTAATTACTTGGAAACATATCGTACTTTCTGATATTTACTGAAATGCCTAATGAAATGACAAGAAATAGTTTGTCTACACACCTGACTATGACTACTGTCTTTCTAGATGAGAGATTTTTTTACTACTTATGAAATGCCACATGACTATTGAACGATGTTCTTACGCTTTGCTTTGTACATAGTTGCTTATTTCATTTGATATCTAGTTTCTAGCTGCACTGCAGCATTGGTTAAAATAAAATTTTATAGATGTACTAATATAAATATTTTCTGTCAACAGATCGAGCATATAATAATTTTTTTTCAAAAAATGAGGGAGCACAAAGCGACATTTACCTTCACAGGAACTGCATTCATAATTTTCTTTTCAAGTACTTGGTAATTTCTTTTGTAGAATAAATTGTGATGCATCACTCTAGTGTTAAGATGTGACATAGGTGTTAGACATGGCCATTTTTAGTGTAATATTTTTTTCTGCTTGAGCTATGTCATGTTTTGATATAAGTTATTACATTTGCTGCTGCTAGCTTTGCCAATCTGTATTTTTTGTCATTGCTGCTTGTGTTAATTGTTTTGTGCTGCTGCATTGCCTCGTCCCTTAGTTTAGCATCTGAGCTCAGTAGATTTAAGTTAGCTTAAGATGGGGTAGGCTATATGAGAGAACGAGTTGTGATGAATTATAAGAAATGCATTGAGAAGCTATCAGAAAATGGCCTGGCAAAATAAAAAGGATACTGTACAGTGGAGAAAAACTATTATCGACAGAGGATGTGAACAGAATACAGAAAGCAGAGAGAAAAACTATTTTTGACAGAGGATGTGAACAAAATACAGAAGGCAGGCTTAGATAGGACTTTTGGGAATAATGATGAATGAAGGGAGATCTCCAAGAAGTAAAGAAAGTTTTGTTTGCAACATACTGCAGTACAACAAACCCTGTCCTTTCCTTTTGTGTTATCCCACTATATGTTTGTGTACCCTTGTGTATTTGTTTTCTTCCTGTCTCTGTGCAGTTTCTTAGAATTTTTTCTTCTTTTGATATTAAGCTACATTCACTATGAGGAGGAATACTGTTATCCTCAAATATAATTTGCATTAATAATATGTTATCTACCTTGTAAATATGCTTAGACATTATTTATTCTGGTTTGTTGCTCACATGTGAAGGTGATGTTTCAAAAGTTCTTGTGATCTTTATGTATTTACTTATGTCATAATTCCTGTCACACTGATGTATATGTCTATTTCTATTCTTTTGTAAAGCCTGTACTACAAATGTTATCTGTATTATTATGTTTTTAATGATGTGTTTTGTACCTTTGTTATTGTATTCTTATGTTATAAAATTGTAATTGTCACCAGTTCATGATATTATTAACTTGTTAGTTACATTTCACTGCACACGTTTCTGTTGGTCATAGTATATGGACAATATGTGAGAAGTAGGGACTGATAGTGTTTGCACGTGTGTTAATGATTCAGCAAGGGACTGGATAACAGCATTGCTGGTTCTAAGGACAATTCCAAAAACTTTGTGAGTGCACAAGTGGTGGTTATGGACTTGCTATATTATCCGCAAGACTCTTCAATGGTGATTGTGCACCTGCACAGTCACAACAGATGGCTGCTGGCTATCTCTACAAGGACTACAGTGGGTCTGCATCTTTGATGATCAATCAGTACCGTAATCTCTACCAGGACTACAGTGGGTCTGTTCTGTGATGACCTACCTACCAATATTCTTCAAAACGTCGAATGACTCTGCTGTGGGTTTGCTATGTTGTGGCCCATTACCTGTATGCATGTCAAGAGTCAGCACTGTCTTTCCGTTGGAAGGACAACACTACTTCTTCAAGAGTGCATGGAAATCCACTACTTCTGTGTGCAATTTCTTTTACTAATGAGACTTTGTGAAAAAAACCTGTAATTACTGTTATGATGAATGATCAGGACTATCTTTATGGACTGTGAGAAAATTTTAGCTTTTGACCAACATTGTATCAATAAGTGTGTGCATTTGATTTCTTTGTTATTGTAATTATGAAAAATTTTATCAAATCATTATTGGCCACTGCCCCAAAAAAAATTTGTAAATTTTTTTGTGGGGAGCATGGGGGCTATGTAAGTAGGCTGTTTATGTTTTCTCTATGTAAGTAGGCTGTTTATGTTTTCTTATTGGCAACGTTACATAGCGCTCAATATGAAAATCACTGGCTGTGCTGTGTGCAGTCTGTGGCTGCTTTGTATTGTTGTAATTCTCGCCATTGTAGTGTTAGGCAGCTGGATGTGAACAGCGCGTAGCGTTGCGCAGTTGGAGGTGAGCCGCCAGCAGTGGTGGATGTGGGGAGAGAGATGGCGGAGTTTTGAAATTTGTCATGAACTGCTATATTTATATATGATGATATCAAGGTAAATACATTGTTTGTTCTCTATTAATATCTTTCATTTGCTAACTATCCCTATCAGTAGTTTGTGCCTTCCATAGTTTGAATCTTTTATTTAGCTGGCAGTAGTGGCGCTCGCTGTATTGCAGTAGCTTGAGCAGCGAAGATTTTTGTGAGGTAAGTGATTTGTGAAAGGTATAGTTTAATGTTAGTCAGGGCCATTCTTTTGTAGGGAATTTTGAAGGTCAGATTGCGTTGCGCTAACAAAATATTGTGTGTCAGGTTAAGCACAGCCATATATAAATTGTTCAAAGGGGACGTTTCACAGTTGGCCTGGAAGTTTCAGCGTGGGTAATTTCTGGAACATCTTTTTGTTGTATTTTGCGGAAGAATGTATGTCATTCAGGAGTTTGAGATTTTCAAATATATTTCTTTGAAAACTGAGCACATGCAGTATCCTGAAAACAAGACGTAGTTATGTTTATTCCCTTAACAGCTTCCACACTAAAGCTATTCCTTTCATCAGTCCATAAAGCATTTGTGATGCGTGTCGTGACTAAAATGCACTAAGTTTCTTTCAGCTCCTTAGAAACTTGATGCAGTGTGAGTGGGGCCAACACATTTACTATTACTTATTTGCACTTTGTTCTGGAACAGGTCAGTTTCTCCCTTAACAACCGATCTCAGCAGTACTGTCCACTGAAGTGAAGAAATTGTTATCTTTCATTTCATGGAAAGCTAGCTAATCCTTCCTCAGCAGCAAAACACTGTTATTCGTAATTTATAATGACGTACATTTTTTAATAAAAGTCATCATATTTTATGATGAAGTTTTGGTTCAAACAACTACTTTGTTTCTTTTTTTCTCGCTTTGTTACTCTAATTTCAAAAACGGAAACGCAGCTTTGATTTCGTCAGTAAATTCACTTTTTTTTTGTAATTTCTGTGAAGTGTTTGCAATATATCACATAAAGTAACATAGCGTGTGACTAACAGTCTAAAATCACACTTCTACATGCAGCAACCTGAAGCAATAGGCAATACACAAAGGTAACTGAAGTGAAAAATTGCTTGCCGTATGAATGAATAATGTATTACCAACCAAAGAACTTCAATAATTGTGCCTATTTTAGGTTGGTTTAATCAAAGAGTACATGTTCTTTATTATTTGCGTATGACAACATTTGTTCTCCATTTGGTTATGCTATACGTTTGAAGGTGGCGTGGTTTCCTGACCTTCATTGCTTACATATTCCGACCTCACCATCGTATTCTGCGTTTCATTCGAGCCTAAACTCGATAGGGGAGAGTCAATTTTACATATTTCCAGTTAATCGATATGCAAATCTAATAAATACATCACAAGTGCGCACTGAGATAAAAAAATCGAGGCTGGCGTACACAAACATTCAAGACACGACGGCCACAGGATTTTTTGTTTGGCAAAGGAAACCTGCCCACTGGAAAGTCTGTAGGAAGGTGAGTTAGCAAGTAGCTGTCCCAGCTGGCCAACCGCCCAAGGACCAAAACAGTTTTTTGCCAGAGAATAGGGATAATGGCCTGTATGTTCACCTTAAAAGTAAAACCCGCTGTATTGTTTGAGAGAGCCCCAGCATACACACTTTTTGACAGACCTAGTGCGCAGTTTCAGAGTTTTCACAGGTGGACAGTAAATGTCTAACGCAGATGCTATATATTTCCGGACTGGTCGGCTTAAACGGAGCGCCATTCTCCCGTTTGTAAGAGTAATGCTGATTGGCGGACTCTTTCTATTTCTGACGCAATGAACCGGAGGAGTGTGGGAAAGACAGCGGATTATATACCCTTTCGCTTTTTGCATGGAGAGGGGTCGTTCTGGTGACGCTCTTGAAGTGGGAACACGTAGTGGGAGCCAGCACGCCCGTGTGTGTACGCAGAGAGCGAGGAACAAAGTCTCTACTCAGTACTGCACTGAGAGAGCACCTCTGTCATTAGCGAATCGGAGTGATACTCTATATTGAGTCGCTCGTGATTAAGCGTTTGTTCACTGTGTTGGTCTTGACACTTAATGTGTGGAGTGAACACAGACAGAGTATGAAATTGCACCTGTGAGCGAACATTGAGTAGTTTCGCGGTGGGCTGGTTATCTGACCGGTGTACCACACCAATAGTTAGACTAGGGGCAGATAGGAGTCCTTAACTTCATCAAGGTGTAGTGAGAGTTCGATTGGCGAAGGTCAATCCAGGTAGAAAGAGATAGTTTTCTTATTTTTCAGCGGCGAACGACGCAGGCAGCAGTCGTCACAGCTCACGATATTGTGCGTTACAGTTTAGGCGAGCGCCATCTTTCTTGCATAAGAAATAACATACTTCATTCAGATCACTCCATTACATTTCTCACGCAACAACCTTGATTGTACTTAGAAAAATTCCAGTTGAGTAGGTGTGGCTCTCAGCCATTCTGCTGAGTAAATAACATTCTTAAAGAATAGTGGTAAAAGAGCTTGCCCACACTTTGTATATAAATTTTATTAACTGGATTCCTACCCATAAGAGGTAACCTCCTATTCCGAAAAGAACCTGGAAATTTGTGTATTCTTAGACTAACTAGCAATACTCCAGTACCCAAGTATCCCACTAGTTCCGTAATAAAATAGAGTATTCCTGTGTCTTTTCCTTGCAGTGGACGACTCCATAAGATACTTATTGCTGAAAGTTGTTCAGGCATTTCTTTTTGGTACGTTAGGAGCGTCTGTCTGACTTCTTTAGTAGTGTGGGGTGGAAATTGCTTCTTGCAGGAGCCAAAGGATACTTGTCAGATCAATCCGTTGTGCAACTCGTCAACATAACACCCACACACATACAACGTTACTTAAAAACACATTGACTCAAAATAAAAGGACAGTTAATGAAAAACGGGACAATATACGTCCCGTATGTATTTTGTGGGGACAACAGGAAACTTAAGTTAATTAAGGGACGATCTCGTAAAATATAGGACCTCTGGTCATCCTATGCTAATAAAAATACTTTGAACAGAGAAATAAAGTACGGCACTAAGAGATATTCGAAAAAAATAAGTTAAGAAGGCTATGGTAATCTGTTGGCAGAAGAAGAAACTAATTTAATACTTGTGGACTGAAGAATAATTTAACTGAGAAAGTACAGTAAAGGAAGGAAACATTAAAACAGGTAAATATTAGTATATGTAAATTACGAGGTGTTACCTTTTTGATTAGGTGTGCAGACATAAGAGATCCAGACCATCAAACGATTCTAAAGAATGATGCCAGTAAGATCATCAAGATTTTGACTGAAAACTATCTGGGCCATTGGGTAATGCTGATCACCTTATCATCGTTATCCAGTTGTGGATAACATACAAATGCCCTCTCTATGTACTGTAAACTGTCGGGAAGCTTAATTTTAAGCATAGTTTAATCTAGCCATCACATACGTTGCTGTGAATATTTCTTACTATTTGATCGTTGGATCGTAGGTACTTTTATCATTTTTCCAGATATGGATCAGATTTCATAGCTTGCTCATTACCACCATATTCAAGACACTGTTGCACACGAAACAGAAAAAAACGTACTTCCATTATACAGTGACATGTGAAAGCTTGCTATGAAGAGTAATCTGTTGAAGTAACACTAAAACGTGACTGCATTTTCTTGACCAAAACTAGATGGTTTGGGTCGTCATTTTTGACTGTATGTTAGAAATACAGAATTCGACTGGGAGTACAAAACACACACCATATGAATTGCATGATTAAATGAGAAGCTGTAGGGTCTCAGCAAAGAATATTTCAGATGCCATTCGCCCGGCTGAGATGCTTCTAACGATCGTGCATAATTTGTTAATTACTTTCTGGCTACATGCTTTCAATAAATCACTCATCACTGCAAATTTTAATCAATACACGATTATTGTTAGTAATAATTCATATGGTTACATTGACTATTTACCCGATATTATAAGCACGTTGTCTTCAAGCTGTCGAACATTTGTTAAACATGCAACACGTAGTGAGTAAACAACAACGTAACTTCAGGACAGATCTACGTATTCCGCTGTAGTTTATGTTATCATTCATTGTCAAAGTGAATTACACATGAATGATATATATCCGGATGTTCACCATTAATCATACGCACCGAGAAAATCTGAGAGATGAGTTACTCATCGTCGTCCTCCAAAGATGTTTAAAAAAGAAAATTTTAACACCAGGAAACATTTGAAAACGTTCCATTTGTTGGAAGAAGTGTCGTCGAACAGACCCCTACAACAACAGACTTACGTTACTGGTAGTCTGTTGCGGAATTCTGGAATACATTTTGTGCTTGCGCATTATTTTTGGGAAACGAAAACGTCCTCTGTGCGAATCAATAAAAATTTCACAAACAACGGTCGTGTGAAACCCATTCAGTTTGTCCAGGAGAACCATAAGCCTTTAGATACGGCCGACCTGGTTTTTGCTGTGTTCCTTGATTTCTGTAAGACGCTCGATTCTGTTACGCAGTGTCACCTAATAAGCAGAACGCAAGCACAGGGAATATGAGATCAGATTTGTGATTGGTTTGAAGAGTCCATAGCACATAAAAAACATCGTTTTATTCTTAACATAGAAAAATCTTCCGGCGTGAAAGTAACTACTGGCGTACTACAGGGGAATGTTATAGGACCATTACTGTTCACAACAGACGTAGACGACTTAATGGATATAACGGAAAACCCATTGGATGGCGCTGTTGTATACGGAGAAGTCGCTAAACTAGAAAACTGCAGCTAACTGCAAGAAGAGCAGCAGAGTACCGACGCTTGGCCGACAGCATATGGAACGTAATGCATGTAAATAAGTGGAAACACATCATTGAATGATTACACGACTGGCGAACGATCACTGGAAGCAGTAAAGTCCTCAAACAGTAACATCGTTTAAATACCTTAGAGTATGCGTACAGAACTGTTTAAATTCGAACGACCAGATAAGACTAACCGTAGTAAAGGCAAGTGGCAGACTGCGTTCCGTTGAGAGAATCATCATAAATGTAGTCCATCCACAAAGGAGGTAACTTACGAAACAGGCCTTCGATTAATACTTGTAACAGAGGCATAGGATTAATACAGCCTATGAGAGATATCCAAAGAAGAGAAGCGCATTTCGTTACAGGTTCGTTTAGTAAGCGCGCAACAACGACTGACTAAGATGCTCATCCAATACTAGCTGCAACCGTGACAAGAGAGGCGTTATGCATCTCGGTGAGGTATACTGATAAAAGTCCAAAGCGTATGTTCCTAAAAACTCATTCAGTATATTGCTTTCTTCTATGAGTAAATCGCGAAAAGCTCTTGAAATAGACGTAGAGGGATTTGAGTTCACACGGTCTGCCAAGAATTAACTCCCTGCACACTATTCGCCACTGAAATAGGAAAGTGGTGAAGTGGCTGTGGTTCAAAACGTACCTCCGCTACAGGTAATAGGGGGACTTGTGAATTGTACATGTGAATGTATATACACTTAGTATCACCGTGTCCTTCAGACATGTACATGAAGAACTTAGACCTGTCTACGTCTGGAGCGCAATTAGAGTTGTAAAACTACCGTAGGCTTCTGTAGACTATCATAAGTAAGAGTAGACTACAGCAGTTTTCCTAGTAGCCTTGATCAGTTAAGAGCGTACCTATCAGGCGTTATTTGATTGCGATTGCTTTGTTTATTTATGCGATTACTGTCTTACTAGATTCCCCTGAAAGCTAGAAGTGGTGAACCGTTTAAGAACTGAGTGAGGACGTAACCTACAGAACATTTTTGTTCCAGGTTGTCATCATACTGTGTCTGTTACTTAAAAGTAAACAGTATTTGCAGCAACATTGAATCCGTCAATTTTTAACTCAAGTATTACTCGAAAACTGTTGATTTATTACATGAAACAGACGGATGTCGTAGTAAAAATAAAAAAAATATACATTTGTCATATGGTGCTAGAAAACTATTTACTCCAAAAAATGTAAAAATTAAAAAGAAATGGAAAACAAAATCATATGAAATACCACTTCTGTACTTCGCTGAGCTTCTGTAAAACATGTTCCTGCTGTTCGTAATCATCTTTCGCGCTTATCGTTGATAACAGAAAACTCTTGCATGAGATCATGATGAAGAATGTTGTATTGAGTACAAAGTGACAACAATAAGTATACATAGTGTTAGGAGTATATGTACAGATATTGCGATAGTTGCTACCTTAATATGTAGCCACTTCAGTGTGTTAAGTGTTTCCTCTCTGTGTCTAACAATTTTCCAACAAACGTGTCACATAATTTACAACCTGAAGTTTTCTGCACATTCGAAACTGTGCTGTGAAGTGGACTATGCCTTGCAGTGTATAGTGGCAGTTTGGCACCCACGCGATTGCATTTCAATACCTGATCCGCTGCCCAAGGGAAAATAAACGTTAATGGTTTCCTTGTTCCACTCGTACTTCGAGGTACTAACCAACCTAAAAACGTACTGCTGGTGATAGTTATAACTATTACGGGAAAGTGACCCAAAACGACATACAAAAAAGTTAATTGCCTTTCACGGCTCATATTTGCCAATTAAAATTATATAAATACAATTTTAAATTTCACTGAGATCTCTACAGTAGCATATGCATAAAGAATTCAGTACAAAATCATTAGTTTTGCTATGAACTCACAGTCTCAAAACCGTTGTCAACGTGTCATTTTGGACTACCCCGTGGGGCAAAATTACACACCTTTTCTCTCAGCAGGATAATTACTTTATTTTTACTAACAAATTGCTAGCATAAGCATAAATTATAGCATAAATATATATTATACTTTCATTAAGTCTTATAATTGTAATCCTACCAAATTAAGGATGTACATTAGAAAAATGTACCAAAATGTGTCGCAAATTATTTCCAGGAACTTAGAATCTTACAAATCACATTTGAAATTTGAACAGCATTCAATTGATGGATGATATTTTAATTTCAATTAGTTAGAAATAAATATGTTACTGACACAAGTCACACACAGACGTTTTGGAAAGTCCAGCCCAATCAGCATGGCTCCATTTTGAGCCACACTTCCCTTTCTTTTGATCGACATTTACAACAGTAAATGCAAGCTGCGTCCTCTTTTTCATCAGTACTGACGTTTAAATCTGCTACTTCTTCATCCGAGGAGAAACCATGGCCAAACGTCGCTTCACAGTTTGATTTTCTCAGCTCCTTTCCCCTTTTATGGAGCCTCTTTTCCTTAAGACCTTGCAGATTTGGTGTTGCAGTGAGCTCCTGGCCGCCTTCACCAGCTCTATGTTTCTTAGGCATACCGGAACTGGAAGAAGTTGGAGAAATCTCCCTTGAGGATTGTCTCTGCACTCTCTCTGACTGAATAATTGGTGCCATGAGTGCAAGAAAGCTCAGATGTTTCAGATGTTGATAAGGTAGATTGATCTTTTATAGGAGGTGGCTGATCTGTTGTTCGGCTGGGTGCATACAAATGCTGTGGAAATACATCTGTGTTAAACGGGGATATTTCAGAAACGTGGAAGCCAGCTATGGCATTTTTTGGAGTTGCTGCTGGCAAACAGTCTTCCTGGAAAAGCTTGGCTATTTGGCAAACTGAAACCACTCTTCGTGGATTGTTCTTCACCCACTACCTCACTTCCTGGTTACAGTACGTGTCAAGAGGTCCAAAGAATGTTAAGTCTAGGGGCTGAAGCCTGGGGGTACAATGTGGCGGAAGACACAACAAAGCAAACCCATTTTCTGTGGCCAGTTCAAGGGCGTATATGCTCGTATGGATACTATGGTCACTATTATTAGCAGTATTTTTCTTCTTTTGTTGGCTTCACTGTGGAAATGAAGTGTTGCAGTCATTCCACACGCAGGGTGCCCAAAGGAGTTTCGTCGTAAGGCGGTGGATTCAACTTCTTTCGAGGAAATAGTAAGGCAGGTGGAATGTACGGACTCCCAGGTAGATGCCATTTTCCTTGACTTTCGGAAGGCGTTCGATACAGTTCCGCACTGTCGCCTGATAAACAAAGTAAGAGCCTACGGAATATGAGACCAGCTGTTTTTAGCAAACATAACACAGCATGTTGTTCTCAATGGAGAGACGTCTACAGACGTTAAAGTAACCTCTGGCGTGCCACAGGGGAGTGTTATGGGACCATTTCTTTTCACAATATATATATATAAATGACCTAGTAGATAGTGTCGGAAGTTCCATGTGGCTTTTCGCGGATGATCCTGTAGTATACAGGGAAGAAAATTGCAGCGAAATGCAGGAAGATCTGCAGTGGATAGGCACTTGGTGCAGGTAGTGGCAATTGATCCTTAACATAGACAAATGTAACGTATTGCGAATACATAGAAAGAAGGATCCTTCATTGTATGATTATATGATAGCGGAACAAACACTGGTAGCAGTTACTTCTGTAAAATATCTGGGAGTATGCGTACGGAACGATTTGAAGTGGAATGATCATATAAAATTAATTGTTGGTAAGGTGCCAGGTTGAAATTCATTGGGATAATCCTTAGAAAATGTAGTCCATCAACAAAGGAGGTGGCTTACAAAACAATCGTTCGACCTATACTTCAGTATTGCTCATCAGTGTGGGATCCGTACCAGGTCGGGTTGTCGCATTCGGGAGGACGACGGTTCAATCCCGCCTCCGGCCATCCTGATTTAGGTTTTCCGTGATTTCCCTAAATCGCTTCAGGCAAATGCCGGGATGGTTCCTTTGAAAGGGCACGGCCGATTTCCTTCCCCATCCTTCCCTCACCCGAGCTTGCGCTCCGTCTCTAATAACCTCGTTGTCGACGGGACGTTAAACTCTAATCTCCTCCTCCTCCAGGTCGGGTTGACAGAGGAGATAGAGAAGATCCAAATAAGTGAAGCGCGTTTCGTCATAGGGTTATTTGGTAAGCGTGATAGCGTTACGGAGGTGTTTAGAAAACTCAAGTGGCAGACTCTGCAAGAGAGGTGCTCTGCATCGCAGTGTAGCTGGCTGTCCAGGTTTCGAGAGGGGAGATCACGAATGTAAAATTAGAGAGATTCGAGCGCGCACGGAGGCTTTCCGGCAGTCGTTCTTCCCGTGAACCACACGCGACTGGAACTGCAAAGGGAGATAATGGCAGTGGCACGTTAAGTGCCCTCCGCCACACACCGTTGAGTGGCTTACGGAGTATAAATGTAGACGTAGATGTAAATGTACTGTCCACTGGAACTGCAACACGCTCTCGACAGTCACATGAATTCCACGTTCAGAATCCGTTGTAGCACCAAACTGTTTTTTTTTCCTTTTTCCATTTTCAGCAAAAATTCTTGGAGGTTTCTGAACTGTTGTGAGCGCTGATTCGTCCATATTATAAATTCGTGTTGGCATAATATGATGGTCCTTGACTATTCCTTCAAGCAGAGAGAAAAACTGTAAGACTTGTGACTTATTGAAAGCCTGTGCGCGTGCTGCAGAGGTTTGTTGTGGCTGCCGTAGGATTAGGCTTTCGAGAACCTAACAACCAGTCTTTGCCTGCCATTGGACTGTCAGCATTAAAAGGAGAAGCAATGCTCATTCTCTGAGACAGCTCATATGCTAGGCGTCGAATATCACAACAGGGTAACCCAAAAAGTTGCGATTCCAAGTCTAAAGTACGAGTGTTGAACTTGCAGATTTTCAATCTTGTGATCAAATACAGTACGAAATCAACCGACTGTCTTCTTGCTGTCTTTTGCCATCTTCTTTTTCCAGAATAGTGTCGTCTTACTGTAGCCTGAGGTACAGTGTACACTAAAGAAGCTTTAAACCATCCCATGTTACCCTCCTTAATGGCAGCAATAACAGATTTCATGTCACTTTCATTCCACGACAATCTGTTTGAAGTCCGTTTGTATTTGTTCACTATTTTCTGCAAAAAATGTTTCAAAAAGTTGTAAAAAGTAGTACTTTATTGTTGGTAGTTAGTGTTTTAATTTGTAATAGGCTTTTTATAAACAGGCACACTGCATTTCAGCAATCACTAAGCTATGTAATGGAGCAGGGAAAATGACATAGTCCTGTGTCATTTTGTACTGTTCAACACAAGCGTGATATTTGTCCATAACCTCGAAAGTTAAAAAAAAAACACCAACAAAATATTGCCACAGATTTGAAGAATTACCCTTATAAGAAGTTCTCCTGATAGTAAATTTTCCACACAAATAATCATCACTGCACAAATTGGAGGTTTACTAATAGAAATATTGGTTTCATTGACTTCAAAAATGGCTTCCCGCGTTTCACGTCACCCAATGGAAGCAGGTAAAGATCAATGACTCGTAGCCAAAGGGTAGCCACCACAATTTATCAAGCAAACCAAAGGTTATGATCCTATCAATTGCCAAATTATAAAATAAAGCCACTATGTCATTTTGGACCACTTTTTCCCAGTCTATATATGAAGTAAATTCTGATGTGTGATGTTGTTCAGTACAGTGCACGTATCCCCCTAACATCATGCACATATATTTTATCTTTGAGCGTGTTAACTGTACTTGCATCAAAAGTAATTGCTTTTATTACACAAGAGAGCAGAATTTAAGTAGTCTAAGTTTTATTACTTATAAAACACAATTTGTATTTTGTAAAGGTATAAAATACGCAATAGACTAATGCTGAACAATCTGCGGTTCGAATTATGGGCAAAACAAACGAAAAACAAAGAGAAGTCGTCGCCTTCCACTTCCTTTCTCACACATTCACTTATGTTTCTTTCCACATCAATGCTACCAATACTGCCTGTAGTTCTACCATTTACTACGTTATTAATGTACTGCGCGAAAACTACCAAATTGCAGTTTTGGCAAAGCGCAGTTCTAGGTGCAACATATTTAAGGTTAGACTCCAAAAAGACACGCACACAGCAAGTGATATGATATGCATTCACCTTAAGGCATACAAGTAGTTATCAAGTGGACATTCACTCACCTAACGTGAAGCTGACACACAGCACCACTCTCCGTATAGCACCTCAAGACAATCATGGTCAGATAGGATCAGGACATTGTCACAGCGACAAGCTCCTGACTCACCTATAGCCGCTGCCAAGAAAAACCAAACTGGACGTCACACACGTGATGTTCGCTTTATTAGGACTATGCCAGTATTTAAAGACAGGTAAGTTCAAAAGAGTATGGAATTATATTCCCAAGCAACATCTTTATACTTCAACGTAGTAAAACAGGTCTGCACAATGTTGAAAATTCGAGTGATATTTCTTTTTCAGTGTCCAGTTGGCCGCGAAATTAAAACCGCGGTGAAAATCCGGGGAAGCGTTGTGCATATGTGTTGTGCTGCGTCTAGTATGTCACGGGGCACTTTTCATTTATGAGCACACAGCGAACACGTGAAGGTGCCTATAACAATAGAGTTGAGCGTCAAGTGTGAAGTGCCGGGTGCCATTTCATTTCTTCACGCTGAGAGGCTCCGCCTGATTTCATGCATCCCACGCAATGTAAATGGCATGCGTGACAGCAAGGTGTGTCAGTGATACAGGAACTTTGAAGCAAGACAAACAGACGTTTGTGTCGCAATCACTCAGGAAAGGAAGCGAGTGTCAGCCAATGATCTCGTTCAGCGTGTGGATCAGGCGATTCGAGAAAATCGCCTACAAAGGGAAATTCAGAACAAGCGGAGAGGAACGTTATCATCAGGCATTGCCCTTCCTCATGACAATGCTCGGCAACACATTGCAGTTCCAAAAAAGATCCTGCAGTTTTTGATCACCGCACAGCCCGGACTTGAGTCAAATGGTTCAAATGGCTCTGAGCACTATGGGACTCTACATCTGTGGTCATAAGTCCCCCAGAAGTTAGAACTACTTAAACCTAACTAACCTAAGGACATCACACACATCCACGCCCGAGGCAGGATTCGAACCTGCGACCGTAGCGGTCACGCGGTTCCAGACTGAAGCGCCTTTAACCGCACGGCCACACTGGCCGGTGGACTTGAGTCCCTATGATTTTTATCTCTCTGTTCGCGTGGAGCGCTGGCTCTGAAGACTGCATTTTGGTATAGACAACGAGCTGATGACCAGCGTCGAGAATTGGTGGAAGACACAGGCAGCTATCTTCCGTGACGAGATGACTGGAAAGTTGCGACAACGCTATGACATGTGTCTAAATGGAACGGCGATTACGAATGGAAGTAGCACGAATGTGTAGCTAAGTACTGAAAATAAAATATTTTTGACTTCCACTTTAGATTCCATTTCGCGACCGATTCGAATGTGAAAAAAAGTCCCCCGTAAATCATTGTTAAATATTTTTAATCTGTGTTGTTTATTTTTGCCATATCTGTTGCCTATCCCTATTCGTCTCAGTGACGAATGTGCTCAGCTGCTGCAAGCAAGCAATCCGTATAAAAACGGCAACTATTTCGGTGGTAGGGGATTATCTTCCAGCCACATATGTATCATTGACGCCAATGCATTTTCTGGACACAACAGGTATCTGCTATTTTTTACGTAATTCAATAAAGCGAATAACATTTTATTTCAGAATTAGGTATGAAGAAATACAACAAGAGCATCGTCCCAATTATCAGCACCCTGTGCACACAATATGTCGCTCTGCAAAATGATATGGCAGGTAGCCTGTAGATGGGTACAGGAAGGCTCTGAAATCAACATATCCAGAAAGAAAAAAATTTACATTTGTTTGCCTCTGCGGCATCCAACCATTATTGACAATAATGAAGAATTGAATTCCTGAGAAAGTTGATATTTCAGTTAACACAGAATTGTTGAGCCTTTTTCGAAAACAGGCATTAGAATTGCCTCCATAGGGTTATTAACAGATCAGACAATCGGAATGACAGTTCAAGTTATTCTTCTAAACATTTAAGAAAAATTTTGAAATTTTACAAACACGAGTTTTAAATTCCATGAAAAGTCAGAGAATCAATATTAACAGAATTCACAAGTTTCACAGCAATTGTCGGGTATTCAGTAGATGACTGAATAAAATGCAGAAGCCGCGCGGATTGGCCGCGCCGTTTGAGGTGCCATGTCGCGGACTGCGTGTCCCCTCCCGCTGGAGGATCAAGTCCTCCTTCGGGCGTGAGTGTGGGTGTTGTTCTTAGCATAACTAAGGTTAAGTTAGATTAAATATTGTCTAAGTCTAGGGACCGATGACCTGAGCAGTTTGGTCACTTAGAAATTCACACACATTTGAACATTAAAAAATGCAGAAATTCCTATGTAAGGAATAAAATCTTAACAGTACTAAAACACAATTCAAATAGCTCTAAACAAATTCCCCTTTGATAGCAGTAACAACTAAGGCGTCGCTCCATTCATCTCACCTTGGCAATCGAGAATCTCAACGATTTTTAACTGTTAGAGATATCGTTAATGGCGTGATATTGATCCTGGAAATTCCAATACTGTATCGAAATCTGTACAGTAGTTCCTCAGGCTAGCCCGAACATACAAAAGAAGCGTGTGGTTAATTCCCATCGGCGAGCGGTTACGCTGCCTCTACCGGGATGCCGGCGATCTTATCGATACGATATGAACTACAGGGAAGTTATGTGAGTGACAGGTATCGATATCAACGCATGTAAGGTTCACAGACATTACATAACTCATATTTTTACAGACCAAACTATAAATAAGTATTTATTTGAGAAGCGTTCACTGGACATCGGGTACATCTCGCGAGGTCTCTTTCGCTAAGAGTATGGCTAGCTGGATGTTCAATGGTATGTGGTTGATACTTTCACTCCATGTAACGTACAACCATTATGCGTGATTTAATGATAATGGCATCCTACTGCATAAAACGTATCGGTGATTTAATAGTTCCACACTTACATATTTTGAATACGCATATGAAACCAATGCATAAAAAAGGGGATAGGTCTTTTGTTAACAACTACCGCCCAGTCTCACTTCTGACAGCTATACCCAAAAATCTTGAAAAAGAAATGTATTCAAGAGTAGCTTCACATATTTGTAAATATGAAGTACTAACAAAATATCAATTTGTTTTTCAGAAAGGCGTTTCAACAGAAAATGCTGTATATATCACTGATCATATATTAAATGCTCTGAATAATCGAACTGTGACTGAGTGAGCCATCAAATTCTTGTGGATAAGCTTAAGCACTGTGGTATGAGTGAGACAATGCACAAAGGGTTTAATTCATATTTAACAGGAAGAATGCAGAAGGATGAAATTAACAGTACAGATAATCTGCAAAAATCAGCAGAGTCCTCTAACTGGGGAGATATCAAGAATGGTGTCCCACAGGGTTCACTCTTGCATCCCTTATTGTTCTTTTATATATTAATAGCTTGCCACACTATGTTCATGAAGATGCAAACCTAATTCTTTTTGCTGATGATATAAATACAATAATCACCCCCAACAAACAAGAATTAGCTGAGGAATTTGTAAATAATGTCTTTCAGAAAATTAGTAAGTTGCTCTCTGCAGATGGATTCTCAATAAATTTTGAGAAAACACAGTGTGTGTACAGTTCTGTATTGTAAATGAATAACACCATTGATAAATAAAGACTTTCAATAGAAGTATGTTGCTAAGGCAGAATATTCAAAATTTCTGGCTGTATTCATTGATGACAAATTGAATTGGAAGAAACACATTGATCATCCGCTGAAACGTCAGATCCAGCTAATTATGCTATTAGGATTATTGAAAATTTTGGTCATAAACGTATCATTAAATTAGCCTACTATGCCTATTTTCATTCAATGCTTTCATATGGGATCATGTTTTGGGGCAATTCATCATTAAGAGAAAAAGTAGTTATTCCTCAAAAGCGTGTAACCAGAATAATAGCTGGCGCCCAACCAGGATCACCTTGCAGACATTTATTTAAGGAACGCAGGATAATCACAGTACCTCACTATACATATATTCACTTATGAAATTTGTTATTAATAACCCATCTCAATGAAAAAATATAGATAACTGCGTAGCTACGACACGAGAATAAAAGGATGATTTTCACTCTTCTGGGTTAAACCTCCCTTTGGCACAGAAAGGGATGACTATTTCTGCCGCAACAGTCTTTGGCCATCTATCAAATAGCATTAAAAGTCTGACAGATAGCCAATCAGCACTTTAAAAAAATAAAAGGATATTTTAATATATTTTTAGATATAAAATTTAAAATCTGAAATTGTAGAAAAAAGATACATAAATTTTTGGATATGAAGCAGGAAAAATATATTTTGTGTAAAGAAAAATTATGTTAGGGTGACGCGTTCCACATCCCTATGAAAGATCATATTCATGATCTATGGAACAAGTATTAGTGTAATGTAATGTAATAAGGTACCACACTAAATATTTTTAAGGATAAAAGAAAATGTACATTGAGGTGAAACAAAGTCATCGTATAGTAATGTGCACATGTACAGATGGCAGTAGTATCGCGTACACAAGGTACGAAAGGACAGTGCAGTGAACTCAGATGGTTAATGTGAAAAGGTTTCCGAAGTGATTATGCCCGCACGTAGGTATCTAACCGACTGTGAACTCGGAATGGTAACTGGAGCTAGACACATGGGACATTCTCTCGTTGGGGAATAAAATATTTCGAGATCCACAGCATCCACAATGTGCAGAGAGTACCAAATTCCAGGCATTACTTTGACCACGAAAAATACAGTGGCAGCACGGTATTCAATTAATGACCGAGAGTAGCGGCGTTTGTGTAAGTTGTCACAGCTAACAGACAAAATCACAGGGTGAAATAACAGCCGAAATCAATGTAGAACACAGACGAGCGTACCCGTTAGGTGAATATGGCGAAATTTGTTGGACAATGCCAGCAGACAAGTGACGCGAGTGTCTAGACCTTATGGAATTTTTTTGGACGACACTGCACCAATTCACCTGGCCACAATTGTTGGCGATTGGTTTGGAGAACATTCTAGACAGTTCGAGCGAATGATTTGCCCAGCCAGATCGTCCGACATGAATCCCATGTGACATTTATGTGGCACAGTCGAGAAGTCAATTCGTGCAAGAAATTCGAGCACAAAATCCTGCACCGGAACACTTCCGCAGTTACGGACGGCTATAGAGACAGCATGGCTCAACATTTCTGCAGGGGACTTCCAACGAGTTTTGAGTCCTTGCCTCATCGGTTTTCTGCGCTAAGCCGGCAAAAGGAGATCTGACACAATATTAGGAGGTATTCCATGACTTTTGTCACCTCGGTGTATATGAACCACATGCATTCTTCTGTAGCCTTTCAAAGTGCCCGTTTTCCCCTAACTAACGGCATAATGTGGTCTGTGGTTGGCCGCTTTTCCGTACAGGTTATTATTGGAGTGGTGTTCCTGATAGATCATTCACTGTGCGAGTAAATCCCTAAAATCGCTTTTCCATTTCAAAAATATACATAACTCTTTTTTTGTTTTCTTCCTTTCTGAACACACTCCTTACGCTTCAAATAATCTTTTTGCCATATACTATACCTGTTTTTACCGAGAACACTACTTTGCAGCGTGTTACAGGAAACGTTTAACTGTTTTACTGCTGTAGAAAAAGGCATCTTACATTATTCACCGCCTCAATCGGTTTTTCACATTGCAGCTGCTTATCACTTTTGTTCCTTTGATTTCTGAACATATGTTCAAGGCATCTGGATGTCTTGGTGCATAAAACAATGTCAAACGGCTGTAACAGACCGTTTTCAATCGGTTTGTTGTATTACATCAAATATAACAGAAAAGAGATAGTTTTAAATGGAATTTATTCAAAATCGTTGCGTAGCGATAGAATCACGGGTGATAACTTTGTATGTAAAAGGATTTCGAAGCCATCCCGTAATGTTATGAGTGATAGATAGAGTTAACTAACTCTCAGTGGGGTGAAAAGATTTAAAATAAACTTTTTAGAAAAGTGGCCGCCTTGGCCACTTCTCCCGACAGGACGCCATCTCCGCATTAATGCTTCATTGATAAAACTATCACATCGAAAGGAACAATGTCACACTACATTTGTAGGTAAAACATATTGTTTTAACATTAATAATGTAAAAAATTGTTATTGTACGTGTAAGGGAGCAACGTGAATAATATGTTGTAAATGACTTTGCATAAGAGGATTGAAAGAAAAGTTTCTGATGTGTTACTCACACCGAGACAGGGAAAACAGTGGTCAAATTTTACAAAATTTTTTTGACCAAAGAAAGCGGCTTCGACGACGATAACAGAATCTCAGTTACATTGTTTCACAGGTATAAAGACTCGACAGTATGGTGATTCCATCGTCTGACAAAGTAACAATAGGATCCTCATAGACAAATACAAACATGAAAAACATTGTATGTCCGAAACATTGTCCTGAATAACGCCAGATACGAGCAGAAAAGTGTATCCGGGATACAGTCTGATTGCACCAAGGGAACAACGATGAAGGCTGAATTCAGCGACGTCGGTCCCTACGCTGGGCTTCGAGGGGCTCCTAAGACGATGGGGTGATTAGCACCCGCCCGGAGGCTAGGAGAGGCTCTTGGAGCTGGAAGAACTTATTTGTATAGTTCTGGCGCCGACTTTTATAGCGACCAGAATCGGAATACTATTTTCTGGTTATGTGCGTGGCGGAAGCGAATAGGTCTCTTGGAAGTGGTGGCCTCTGCTAGCGCTGCTACTGCCGCCTGGTGTATCTCCATTACTGCGACAAGGCTAGTCCCCGATGCTGACGGGTGCAAAGACCATGTATGCTAACGAGTGCCCGAGCTGTCCGAATGGTTGCCGACTGCTTTTGCGAAGATCGCCAGTACAGCAGTTTCGCCTGTCAAAGTCATTGACAACAGTGAAGTTTCTCGATGGTAGCAGCACTATTCAGGGCAAAACATGTGCAATGGCCATTTTCCCGCCCTGGCCACTTTATCCCTCATAGCCTTAGCGGTAGGATAGTAGAGGGGGACCAAGGCTTGACTACGGAATGCAAGTTGATGTAGATTATTTAGAGTAGTGTGCAATCAGTTTTAAGGTACTCCCAAAGTAATGGCTGCGCTGAAGAGCTGCATCAAAAACAGTAACAACAAGTTTGTGTGCCTATGGTTCAGGCCAGAAGACATCTTCCTGTGTCTGCTTTCGAAATATAGCTTCATATCTTGTAATTTTGGACGGCAGTATTCAATATTTACCTATCTTTCCATTCACAACGTTGCTAACACTTGCTACACCATTCATCGTTTCTGTTGTTATTATCCTATAAGACCATAAATCTGTTTTCCTTTCACTTCTCTATTCTCTGTCAAATCCCACTTTAGTCTGTTGACTCCTCTATTCAGAATCTCAGTTTCCCTACCACATCCAGACTCTGTGATTCCACGTTACGATTATAAAACCAGGCAGACAGTCAAGCCTGGTTTTCATTTCTATCGTGCTATTCGTAATGTCTTTTAACTTATCGTTCAGCTGCCTCCTTGTGGGGTTTGTTTGCTCACCATGAGCTTAAATGGTTCAAATGGCTCTGAGCACTATGGGACTTAACTGCTAAGGTCATCAGTCCCCTAGAACTTAGAACTACTTAAACCTAACTAACCTAAGGACATCACACACATCCATGCCCGAGGCAGGATTCGAACCTGCGACCGTACCGGTCGCGCGGTTCCAGACTGTAGCGCCTAGGACCGCTCGGCCACCCCAGCCGGCCCATGAGCTTAAGGGGCTCCGGAAAGGCTCAAAATCATGAAAAGTTCAATTTTTACTTTTTTGCGTTTTCTGAACCTGCAGACTATTATCTTTTAATAGATATATAATTTATTCAATTCCGAAGACTACAACTATTTTTAAATTTTTTTTGAAATGTGTTCTACATGGGCGTGACCCACTGTGGCGCTGTTAAACTGCTGTCAAATGGTGTTATTATTAACGTCCGTGTTCATCAGGTACATTTTAGTGATGTGAGATAAAGTATGTGTTGTGGCTAACCTGTGATGGTTCAATATATATCGCTGGTGTGATTGTCGATTGTTTCATGTTTATTTACTCTGATGTTATCTCGAAAATACTCGTAATTAATTCTGTTTCTTGAGTCTCTGTTTTGTTGAAGTATAATAATGAGTAAAAGTAAAGTTATTAGAAATCCTCTGAAGGCTTTTAAGAAAAGGAAAAATGTTGGAAAGCCAATGGTATGTGTTATTACTGTAAACAATAAAGACGATAACCAAGTGAGTGAACCTAACCTCTCAAGTACACCTGCCCATAGCAGTCGAAGTGGGAAAGAAAATACTTCACAGAAGAAGCTTGGTTCAATGAGTGAAAACTATGAATGTTTTATGGGCGAATCGGATGTGAATGAAATATTTGATATGTCGGTTCTCAAAGGAATTTTTTCAAACTGTGTAAGATGTATTCACTGTAGTGAAGTTGGTCTGGAACTCTCCATAATAAAGCACGTAGGACTTGCTAGTGAAATACAACTGAAATGTGATAAGTGTTCATACATGACCACCTTTTGGAACAGTGTTGCAGTAACTGCAACTGAAGAAAATGGTAGCAAAATCTACGAACACAACAACGAGCGATGCTTGCTTTAGACAAGGAACGCCTTCGGGCTGCAGACAGGGCTGTAAAGAGTCTAGAAATACAAGCAAGAGTAAACAGGAGGAGGAACAAGAGGAAGCTGGAGGAGGAGTTTGCAGAGGATGAAGATAATCCATCCTATGGACCTGGAATGCACTAAAAAGTTAATCCAATCTTTGTCGCTTGATTCCCAAAACTTTTATTTTCTCATACTAATTACATGTTTTCTAAGGATCTTCCAAACATATTTGTTTCAAACTTTCAGTAAACGTTACACAGTACCTTCTGCATAATTTAACACAGCCTTTTTCCAAAAAACTGTATATTTTTGAACATATAAATAAAAAATTGCAAAAAAATGTTGTGAATTTTCGTTACAATTGAAAAAAAATCATCCTTAATAACTGAACTAAAATTTTGTAAAATCCTTGTGTTAAGTTGTAGCCCATATTCCAATAAATAATCTGTAAAAAGTTCAACTTCCTACCTCAAATACTTTGTGAGGAAAGATGTAATTTATAAGCGTTATTTTAACATTGCGAGTATAGGGCGTTCCGGAGCCCCTTAAACATTACTTTTAACTCAGTCCAATTTTAAACTAATCTATTTTCAGTTCCCTTAATTCTTCCGTGCAATTTCGTAACAGTGTTTACAATTGTGTTAAAAGCCTCTGCGCCTACATTTTTCATGGACTTCGTGCTAATGTTTGGTGTGTATGGGTCGTCTGGGTAGAACTTGTCGTATTAGGTTTAGGTGCTCCAAGGTGGACGGAGGAGCTGTGAAACTGCTAACATATTAGTGACAGTGAAATACATAGTTCGCTGCGCTGCAGTACTCAACTAAAATTGTACACAGCAACTCGTTGAATGGGCTTGCGGATTTAAAAAAACAAGCAGTGTCTTGTGAAGGCGTGCATAACTGAATACAATGTTATTAACACTATGTCCGTCCTAGGCGCCACATTGTCATTCACTGTAGCAAACACATGTTCCTATTGAAGACAATAAGTGACTCCACTTGTAGACTAAGTCTCGTAGGCTGGTCTCCACTACGAACTGTAGGTATGATCAGCAACCGTGGAACTCTGTACTAGAACTGTCATACGCCAACCCCCGTTGCTGCCTGTTCCGCCATTTATCACAACGGCGAATCGCGCGGAAACCCGGGGAAGCCCAGATCATTGGCGGCGGCGCGTATATTTCTGATTGGGAAGCGCTTGTGGTTGGCGATGAAAGCGCCGCCCGTGACGCATGTCGGAAACTGTCGTGCCAGCTCTGCTTGCGCACATTGGTGAGAACACAACAGTGTCCTCGACTATCGACTCCACGCAGTTTATAGCAGTGTTGGAAAAAGATGCTGGCTCTCCCTTTTGATAAGGGGCAAAATCTGTTTGCAGCACACTACGAATAAATTATTCATGCATTTGCAAATGCAAACCTTTCTAGATATTCATGTCCGGTGTTGGTATGTGTAGCCTCGGAAATTGCGGCCGCACCGAATGGGCCGTAGATTACGTCGCATCACACTGCTATTCAGTCCGATGCCGCTCCCCACTGAAGTGATGAATCGACGTCAAAGGACTTTTACTGCTTCTTCCTGCAACCTTCGCTGCCTTCGGGCAGTCTTCTGGGATTCAGACGCCCCAGAATAGACGCCACGTTTTATAACGCTAACTGCCAATCACTTACAACAAAAATATTCATGCTACCAAGGTGAGAACTTTTTCAACGGCTAAGTGACTTAGCAACACTATATTTGATAAATAAATGGAACGTTAACTGTTCATGTTGTTCAATAAATTAACTCACGGTCGCCAAACCTATATTTAGTGTATATAAATCAGATTAAAGAGTACAGAAACCAGTTGCCATTGCTAATAAATATTTTATTGTGGTGAAGACTGTTTTTAATTCAATTTTAAAATATTTTATCGAGCCCGCTGATATTCTCCACGAGAAATGTTGACAAAAATTACATATACAGAATTCACCGAGGTCCAACGTAGTGTAAGGAAATTCAGTTTTCTTAATGTTGAAATGTAAGTCGACTCAGAAGTACTTGGTAAAAGTACTTGGTAGTGCCAGTCATTAAGATAATAATGAATTTAAGTAAAGTAAGAGCACTATTGACTCCTCACGTCCATGTCGAACTCCGCCAATAATAGAAACCGAAGCGTCGGTAGTTTAAAATGTAAGACACGGTCACACACCAAGAGGAGTTTAAGTAAATTTTATGCAGCTAGTTGAGCAAAGCTAAAGAAAATCACTTTTTTCCTCATTTCGCGAGTGTGTATCAAGTTCTCCCTGGGCAAGTCCAAAGTTAATCTGCAAAAAAGTTTCCATTTAAAATTAAAAAATCCGACATCCTCCTTGCTCTATCTTGCACATTACACGAGTAATAATTTAGAAGTTTTGTTCATCTAATACGTTCAAGGTATTTGTTGTTTTATTCAAATAATTCGCATGTACACCTCTAAATGCAAATGAGGAATTATCTGTGAAAATAGATGAATTGGATGATTTTCATTTTTCTATTACACCTTTTTTTCCTTACTCCTGTGTCGGTGAAATAAGACGTATTCCATCAGAGTCGAAAATAATTTTATACGTTGCAGACATTCTGATCAGGGGGCGATCTGTAAACTATAATATTTGAAGAAATAGTTCAGAGCCAAGACTGCATTTGAATATTTATTTTGAACTGGTCATCTCTTTCAACAGTACGTTGCCGTCATCTACGGATCAGCAATACGAAATAGACAAACATTGTCTTTGTTAACATGTTTCCTATGCCAGTAACAACGTAACACGTAAGTATAATATTTTATTTTGCAAATAGCTAACATAACTTTATCAAAATAGTTGGCAAATGCTCTTCTGCAGCTGTACTGAGCTGAGCATTGTATTGGGAAGCTACCTCTTAAGTCCGCTAGGTGAGTGCGGTAATAAAGGTTACTGCTTGTCTTTACATAAGGTAATTATACAATTCGCTTATTAGAAATTTGTATAATAATTAAAATGGTCCAAATCTGACGTTAAAGAAAATTACAGATATTTTATAAAGATTATTAGGAAGTAATAGCTGTCAACATACAAGCTCTCATAAAGTAATAAACTGCTAAAGAATTTTATTCGGTAATATGTGTGTCATATTTATAGGATTTAAGAGCAATCCTACAGAAGTTTTTTTTTAAATTTTTTGATTTTTAATATTTTATTGTCATTACACATTGCAAGTTCTGTGTGAAACATTTTTAACAATAAATGTCAATTATAGTATAAGGCATGTAACATTTATTGTAATGATTTCTAAGTTTTATTTGTAAATAAAACTTTTATGGACAATCCATCCACTCAGGTGTAAGGTATTTTAGTGTGAGATGGATATTTTTTATTAAACTACCTCGCATCACAAAATTACGAACCACGAAAGCAGTCACATCAATACACAATCACAACGTCCTGACAGATGTTTTCAACTCATACAATATACAATTATCCTATGAACAATCTACATGTCACATAATCTCTAGTCTTTGAGGTTGTTCATTAGATAAATGTATATTGATAAGTTCTGTCCAGATGTTGTGATTGTACACTGATGTTCCTACTTTAGTGGTTTGTTATTTTGAAACACGAAGTGATTCTATAAAAGAGGGTGATCTCACGCTAAAATACCTTACATATAAGTAGGTGAATTCTCCAGAAGAGATTGCTTAGCAATAAAACTAAGAAATCATTAAAATAAATGTCGCCTGCCTTACACTATAATCGACATTTATTTCTAAAAAAATGTTTCGTACAGAACTTGCGATTTGCAGTGACAGTAAAGTTAAAAAACCAAAAATTTAAAAAATCTGATGTTGGATTGCTTTTAACTCGTATAAATATTGCAGAATAAAAATTTCTTAGTAGTGCTGAGGTTGAACTTTTGATAGTGATACTACTTTCACTGAAAGGATAGTACACCCACACCGAATTTGAGTGAATGAACTTGAGGAATTGGTATCTGACGAAGAAAGTAAAAGTATTGCGAAAGTGGACCAAGATGTTAAGGTTGCAGTGCAACAGACAGATATCAAGTTAGACGAATGCAAAATCAATCCACCTGAATAAAATGAAACTGATTAGGAAATATGTACAAAGTTTAAATCTAATATCCAGAAAAGTCACCAATACACCATTCTAGAGAAGGAAACTATGGCAAGTGTAATCATTTATACATGCCATGAAATAGTCAGGTAGATTACCATCCTGTTTTGGCCGAGAAAAATGTACTTCATTACTTACTGAACTCCCCTCGTAACAACACAAATATACAGTCTGGTTCAAGAGTTAATGGGCATTCGAACAATTATGATAATAATAATAATAATAATAATAATAATAATAATAATAATAATAATGATTATAATAATAACAGTCAATGACACATGACTTTCCGTGTAAGTAAAAACATCGAAGTACAGGAGAATAACAGTATAATCCTGCATAGCAGAACATAACCAATCATAACAATAATGTTGTTTGCTTTAATAAAATATTTCAGACAATAGACAGGAAAACAATAACATGTAAGACAATAAAACGCCAACAGCCTTCCTTATGATGTTACTGTTGTGTAGTTACCAGTTTCGGCGCTTCAGTAATCCAACTGGTAGCTACACAATAAATAAGATCATAAAGGTGGATGTAGGCGATTCATTTTTTTACAATAGTGAACGGCCGTGGTCCAGTCAAAAGAATGGATGTACAAAAGAAAAAAAAATGTAAGGTCACCTAAGACCAGCTAATACCGCAACAATGCAAAGTAGAGACATTCAGATGGATAACCAAAATGTTCACAACAACACTGACAGGAATTGTCGGAAAAGATAACGCAAGTGTCAACATAGACGATGTAATGGAGGATAGCAATGCTATTCTGCTGTTGGTGGAAAAAATTAATTGGCCTCATCAAACTCTGCGGCGATGAACCAATGATACAGAGGGGGCAAACGATATAAGCATATACAATTTTTACGATATGGCCAAGAGCAAGATATTTGCGATGTCTGTGCTTCAGGGAGGCACAAGTCTAGAAGTAACTGAAGAAATAGGACAACTCGTAGGTAAAGCTCAGATAGGTGACGTTCCTGTTGTCATTGTTCTTGATAAATGTGAATCCATGAATGTAACACATACAGGATTATTTACTGAAGTTAGTAAACTGATTTGCGTACTCACCTTTCCTGTACAAAATTGTCGTATACTGAGTGCAATGGGTAGTAGTTCACAAGGGGTCGAGACAGTAGTTCACATTCTTATACTATTTGACTGTATATTAGTCAGATGTTCATTTCTAGTGATAGATAATTTAGTTATCAGTCGTATATTGGGAATGGAGTTTTTTTGGCAACATGGAGCGAAAATACATCTGTAGAATGGAAAGTGCTATTTATATGTTAGTGAACAGCAAATTTATTTGGTTTGGTTATGGCTAGACTGAACCTTAGTAACAGTAGAGAAAGATGAATTATTTAGATTATTATCACAATATGTGGCCAGTGTTTGCCAACAGATCTGAGATTATTCGTGATTATGTGTACGAGATGGAAGTTCTTCCTCGCCAGACCTTTTCACTCATCTTATTGTATACCTTGGGCAAAGAGGGGATATGTTATAAAGGAAATGTAAAGGATGATGAAATGAAAAAAATTAGACTCGTGAAAATCCCTGTACTGTAGTCCAATACCTGCAGTAGCGAAGCCAGATGGTGGCATTCACTGGGTGTTAGGTGCGAGAGCAATTAACAAAATTGCAGTACCAGCCAGAGCAAGACCAGGCAATTCAGATGAAGAACATTTAAATTCCACGAAGTCAAATACCTAACCAGCACAGATTTGCGACATTCTTCCTGTCAGGTTGCTCTCTATCCAGAGAGTCTGTTCAAGTAGATGCTGTTAGTTTTGCGTTCTTTCTTTTCTTTTGAACATCAGTGCAGTAGTTTTCATTTCATCTTCGCATAACGTTTTGGCCCAGAGATGTTAAGCAGACTAACATTATACGTAGACGATCTTTGTATTGCGACCACGTCATGGGAGGAACATTTGGAACTATTGGGCAAAGTGTTGAACAGATTTTCAAGTTTTGAAGTTACTGTGAATTTACGAAAATCAAGGCAGGAATTAAAGTTTTAGGCCATGTTATGGCACTATCTGGAATAGTTCCAAGTAAGCGGAAGATAGCAGCAATTACACATTTTCCTCTACCTGAAACAAAAAGACATTTAAGAGCATTCCTTGAACTTTCGTCATTTTTCGTGAATGTGCACCAAACCAGCTTTTAAAAAGCGTTGCCTTGCTGCACCTACCACCTGATAATTCCACTTGGTTTTGGTTAGACCAGTGCCAAAAGGACTTTGATGCAATAAAGGAAGTCATTATAAACCTATTGTACCACCTAGATATGAATAAAGATTTTTTTTTAACCAGAGACGTGACTTTTCGTGGGATGGGGACATTTTTATTCCAAATTAGAGATGTTGAGAGAAGACCTACCATGTGTGCAATACGTTCTGTGAGCAGAATGCTCACAGAGTGTGAACGATCGTACTCAGTGACAGAGGTAGAAGCATTAGCAGTTGTTTGGACTTTCAGGAAATTTTTGTATTATCCATGGGGTAAACTAAAGATTTCTATGACTATCAACTGTTGTCATTTCTTGTAACTTGCGAGCTGCTTTGTATATTGTTAGCATGAAGGTTCTTTTTCTTAAAGAGCTTAATTTTGAAATTGTATATGTAGATGGAGAACAAAAGATTGTTGCAGAAACTCTTTCACATCTTCTGCTGATCACCAATGGAAAGCTGTGAAGCAGAAACTTCAACAACATAGTCGTGATGAACTATGTCATCACTACATCTTATACAATCGCATATTGTTTAAAAGTCACAGACCTGAATCTTCTCATCTGTGCATATCCGAAACCTGTGTAAATGATTTCATTAATTGGAGACTTTACGGAGTTTCTCAGCGCATGAAAAAGCTTGTAGCCTATTGTTGTTCCCATAATATGTGGTGTCGAATTCAGCAAGTTTGGAAATCATGTGTTGTTTGCCAGAAAGCGAGACATTCGAACCAAACTTGTCTGACGTCCGTTTGAATTATATTATATTATTCTTAGAAAGCCATTACAATTAGTAGCATGGATCAGAGTGAAATTTCCCCAAGCTAGAGGAGGTGTGAAGTATGTAATTACTTTATATGATGTCTTCACAGAATATCTTAAGCTGTATGCTTCGAAGAACATAACGTCAGCCTCTGTCATTCAAAGGACTTAAGAAGATCCACTTGCCCAGTGTTGCAAACCGACAGTTTGATAACAGACAGCGCCTCGCATGTTATGAGCAACAAGTGGACAAATCATCTTGAAACACAATCAAATAGAGCACATTTTGGTTTCTCGTTTCCATTTGGAGGCAAATCCCATGTGAAGGATTTTCAGGGAATTCAGTATGTTTACAAGGAGATATGGACGAGTGGATGAATGGGTTAGACCGCTACCTTGAATACCACCTGACCAAGTTCCTCCAGAGGAAAACGGTTTGTCAGGGCGTTATACCGTTAATTGAAAATGCAAAATGGAAGGAAGAACTCTTTGATAAAATGCCAAAACGCACACGTCAATATCGGATCAGAGAGGAAGTTTTCTTTAGAACACATCCAAAATCAACTAAACTAAAGAAGTTATAAACCTTAAATGGCAGTTGTTGTACTCAGGTCTGTTTGAGACGGCCTATATTCCACAGTCAGATTGTTATCTGTCAGTACATTTAAATTCAGGAAAGATGCTAGGTTTATTCCCGCACAGAGACTTAAAGAAATTTGTACATGTGCACCGACGGAACAAAAGAATTATGTTAGTTGAAATGTATGTGAAAAATATGGCAAATGTAGCCAATTTAGACGCTGTATATAGCAACATTAGTACCTGACATGCGAGGAAATTGTTGACAGAAATTTAATTTCTAGCAATATATACCATAAAGAGACTATGAAGAGGAAGACACAAACATACTGTGATAGCCTGATGAACATAGAAGTAACTTTTAAGTAAAACGAAATTTAAGTAATCGGGTTACACGCTAGCAGCAAAATAAACTAATTTTAAACCCAGGCTATAAGAACTCGTACTATTTAATATTTATATTGGCCTATAATAAAAATATGTACACTAACATCTACAAAATGCATACCTAACTATTTACAAATAGAAAACCAAAAAATCGAAAACAAAGGTAACACCCTCCAGACGAGAAAAGGAAATGATTTCAGAACTAAAATTAAGTCATGTTATAGTGTCTAATCAACGAGCCATTTACAACGTAAATTGCTGAGGATGTGTCCGAAAAGGTGAGTTTGTCCGCTATTACATGTACCTGGCATTAGAAGAAAAATACTATTAGCTTATGAAAAACACAAAAATTGCCACGCTGACTCTCAATTGTAAACTGGACTCAGTGTATATTAAATTTTCACGAGAGCATACTGCGCAAATCATAAAGACAAAGTAAGCATTGAAGAATAATGTGAACTCTTACTGCTCTGCTGACAATGTGGAATTGTTTGAGTTTGATCTGGATTGATCTACAAGGAGCACACCGTTTTAGTTAATTCATGTATTTATAATTTTGCAATGAGAATGATGCAAATGCTCATCCTGTTGTAATACGAATGATTATTTATTGAATGCAGGGGTCGAAACAGACGTCGGACCCCACTGTTCTTATGTATAAGTATGTGTACAGATGTATAAATATGTTGAGGAGAGAAGTCACGAGGAGTAAAGAGGCACATGTAAATACTAAATATGCAAAATGCGATAGGTAGTCTTACTCAGTTTCCCGTGAGGAATCAAATGGTTCAAATGGCTCTGAGCACTATGCGACTTAGCTTCTAAGGTGATCAGTCGCCTAGAACTTAGAACTAATTAAACCTAACTAACCTAAGGACATCAGACACATCCATGCCCGAGGCAGGAATCGAACCTGCGACCGTAGCGGTCACGCGGTTCCAGACTGAAGAGCCTAGAACCGCACGGCCACACTGGCTGGCCCGTGAGGAATCAAACTGAATTATACACTAAGTGTATGCTTTAACCCACTGGTCTAGTACTCTAGCATTGAGGAAGACTGATTCTCTCACTTATACTCAGAGGTGTAACTACATAAATTCTTGTATAAAATAACGATAGCATAAGGCAATGACGTGCACTGAGCACTTTTGTAACATGAGGCATAATTTTGTATGATAACTGAAATCCATTATGCAAAATAAAATTTAAGCACTATAGCTCAGTGTAGAATGTGGAACCAATAACGTGTAACTGATTTTATGAAGCTGAAAGGAAAAACAGTGAATATGCTGTGTTAGTAAGATAGGTACATACTTGTATATATATGAGGAAAATTTAAACATTTAAACGTTTTTTTCTTTACACACAAGTAAATGAAACTAAAGTAATGCAAAACTTCCTTAGTTATAAAATACTAGAAAAAAATTGGAACAAATTATTCCAGACAAACAATAAGATCCATGACTGAATCTATTTGCCTCCTTGGGGAGAACAAACTCAAATTTTTAACTTTACACCGTGATGGATTGTATTTGATTAACTTGATGAAGAATTTGAAGAGCAGAGATTATAATGTAAATTTATGGGAAGTAAATGACTAGGTCATTCAGTGTAGGGCAGTCGGCTGTCCTTAAATCCGTAAGACTACGGTGTAAGGCATCCCAGATATGCTGAGTAATGTTCATGTCTGGAGAGTCTGGTGGACAGCGGCAGTGCTTAAACTCAGAAGAGTGATTCTGGATGTGCGGGGTGTCACATTGTCCTGCTGAAATTGCCCAAGTCCGTTAGAATGCACAATGGACATGAATGGATACAGGTGATCAGGCAGGATGCTTACGTACATGTCATCTGTCAGAGTCGTATCTAGACTTTTCAGGGTTCCCATGTCACTCGAACTGCACACAGCCCACACCGGTACAGCTTGAAGAGTTCCCTGCTGACATGCGTGATTCATGGGGTTGTCTGCATACCAGTACACGTCGATCCGCCCGATAGAATTTGAAACGAGACTCGTCCGACCAGGCAACATGCTTCCACTCATCAACAGTCCAGTGTTGGCGCTGGCGGGGCCCAGGAGAGGCGTAAGGCTTTGTGTCGAGGCAGTCATCAAAGGTACAACAATGGGTCTTCGGCTCCGAAATCCCATATCGATGATGTTTCGTTGAATGGCTCGCACGCTGATACTTGTTGATGGCCCAGCACTGAAATGTGCAGCAATTTGCGGAAGGGTTGCACTTCTGTTACGTTGAACAATTCACTTCAGTCGTCGTTGGTCGTGTTCTTGCAGGATCTTTTCCCGGCAACAGCGATGTCGGAGATTTGATGTTTACCGGATTCCTGATATTCACGGTACACTCATGAAATCGTCGTACGGGAAAAACCCCACTTCATCGCTACCTCGGAGATGCTGTTTTCCACCGCTAGTGCACCGACTATAGAACCACGTTCAAACTCAAATATTGATAAGCTGCGATTCTAGGAGCGGTAACCGGTCTAACAACTGCGCCAGACACTTGCTGTGTTATACAGGCGTCGCCGACCGCAGCGCCGTATTTTGACTGTTTGCATATCTCTGCATTTGATTACGCTTTCCTATGCGCTTTCTATATACACACACACACACACACACACACACACACATATATATATATATATATATATATATATATATATATACACACACACATATATATATATATATATAGATATATATATCGGGGCGGTTAGTAGACCCGCAACCGAGCGCCTCCCCAGGTGGCGGATAGGGGAATGCCTCCTAGATATGGGTGGTACCGAGGAAATGAAATACTCGGGGCGGACCAAAACTACTAGTAGCGTCTGTTCCCACAGTGGGCTGCTACAAAAGGCGTCTGCTCCACATGTCAGTGGCGGCCTCAACCAACCTCCTGATCTGGAAAGTCAGATTGTATTCGGCAGCATGCCATACATCCAACCACTAAACATCATGATGGTACAACGAGAAAAATCTCATTACCCCGGGCCCCAGTCAATAGACTGGGATTGTCGTGAGCATCGGATTCCGGGGGCTCACGGACATCATGAGAAGAATCGGAGCTTCTCAAACTCCCTCAAGACCAAACGCAAACACTACATCGGCACACTCAACGTGAACACACTGATGAAGACAGGAAAGATGAAACAACTGACAGACACTCTCGAAAAATTTCAAATCAAAATATGTGCACTGCAAGAAACACGATTCACAGACGAAGACCATTTCAACACGAAGAATTTCAGAATATACAAAGGAAAACCATCGAGACAACTGAAAAACCTAAAGCTTTTTGGCACAGGATTTGCAGTACACAGGTCCATCACGGACAGCATAATCGACTTTTCGTCACCAAACGAAAGAATCAGCACCATCACAGTGAAATCAGCCAATAAATCCTACACAATAATCAACGCACATGCACCGACTAATAACTACAACAGGAAAAACCCGGACGAAATTGATGACTTCTGGACGACAATGGAAGAAACTATCAGAAAAATTCCTGCACATAGAGTCAAAATAGTACTGGGAGACTTCAACGCCAAACTCGGAAAAGAAAAGATATACAGACATATCACAGGAAAACATACTCCACACAAGGACACCAACAAAAACGGAAAACATCTGATAGACTTTTGCAAAAGCCACGACCTCGCCATTATGTCAACAAAATTCAAGAAACCAACACGAAAACTTACCACATGGAAATTCCGCAGCGGAAAGCAAGAACTACAAATCGACCACGTAATAGTGCAGAAAGACTCACAAAAAGAAATTTTGAACATAGACACCCGTAAAGGCTACTTCGACTCAGACCACCACCTACTACAGATCAGGATTCGTCTTTTGCCCAAGAAAAAGCTCCAGAAGAACAAAATTGTTAGACCAGATCCAGAATACGTTACTTTAAACCAGACTCAAATATTACACAAAATTAAAATGGAGAAAACGACAGACTGGACACAACTTTCACGAAGAATCCGAGAGGCCATGAAACTAGCACAAGCACCACGAACACGGAAACACCGTTGGTGGAACCACACATGTGACCAAGCTATTGACCAACGAATCAGTGCATGGAAAAAATTTAGTAGCCATAAATCCCAAGAGAATTAGATGAACTTCTTGAAAACACAGAAGCAATCAAGCAAAATCATTCGCAGTGAAAAACGACAGTATGACAAACGGCGACTGACAGAGATCGAATCGGACTTCATGAAGAACAATACAAGAAACTTCTACAGAACGTTCAGAGAAAATATGACTGGATATCAACCACCCAACTTGTGCTTCAGAAGACCGGATGGAACCCTAGAAACCAATACCAAAAACAATTGTGACATTCTGGCAAAGTACTTTGAAAAACTGCTCAACACGGAACCCCCCATGGAAGAAATGATGACAGAAACGAGCACATACAATCCAGATAGTGAACCTCCAACTCTAGAAGAAGTTAAAGAAATAATAAAGTCACTCAAGAATCGTAGAGCACCAGGAGAAGATGGCATCATCGCGGAAATCTGGAAGTTGCAAGACCCAGAACTCACCAAAGACATCCACAGGATCTTGGAAGACATCTGGAAGACCATGAAAATTCCTGGCGACTGGAAAACTGCCCTGATACACCCACTACACAAAAAAGGTGACAAGACTGACCCGAACAACTACAGAGGAATATCCCTACTACCGGTCACATACAAGATCCTCTCTAAAGCTTTACTGAACAGACTAGAATGCCAAACCGACCACTTGATTGGGGAATACCAAGCAGGCTTCCGTAAAGGGCGGTCTTGTGCGGAACAAATTTGGAACCTGAAAATGATTTTACAACACAAACAGAACCTGATCATTACCTTTGTTGACTTCAAAAAGGCGTACGACTCTATCGACCGGAAAACTCTCTTCAAAATTCTAGCAGAATACAAAGTAGACAATAAAACACGGGCTATCATAGAGCAAACTGTAACCAACACGACCTCCAAAGTAAAGTTCTGTGGGGAACTATCAGAGCCAACTATCAGAGCCCTTTGAAATTCGCACAGGTGTCCGACAAGGCGATGGCCTCTCACCTCTCCTTTTCAATTTGGTGTTAGATAAGGTCATAAAAGAATGGGAAACATCACAACAGGGGATAACCATAGGAAACCTACAGATTAAATGCCTGGCTTTTGCAGACGATTTGGCGATTGTCACGAAAGGTATAAAAGAAACAAAAGACGCTATTGAAAAACTGCACGAAATCGCTTCCAAAACTGGACTACAGATCTCTTACGAAAAGACACAGTTTATGAGCACAAAGAAACTCTCATCTCTGAACACAAAGTATGGCACGATTTACAAAACGGCAAACTTCAAATACCTCGGTGAAACACTACAAATGAGTGGACATAACAGAGACTCAAACGAAGAAAGAAAGACTAAATTGGACAAGGCATACAAAGTAGTGTGGAATCATTACAACAAGAAGTCTATCTCACAAAAATCCAAATTACGCCATTACGACACGGTGGTGCTCCCCAAGGCACTATATGCGGCAGAGACCACACTAATCCTAGGGCATACACGTATCAGACAATTAGAAAAAGTAGAACGGAAAATACTTAGGAAAATATTTGGCGCAACTAACAACAATGGAATATGGATCAAGAAACCTACAGAGGAACTGTACAAACATACGGAGACAATCACAGAAAAGAATAGAAAACGCAGACTACAATTCTATGGACACCTATACAGAATGCCATCACACAGGCTGACCAAACAGATCTTTGACCGGGTAACCACTAGAAACAACAAATGGGTGGCAGAGGTAGAAAACGACCTGAACCAGCTCAACATAACAGCAGACACAATAAACGACAGAATAAAGTTCAGAAACATCATTAAGAAAAGTAAACTGCATGAGATACAATGCGACAAACGAACAGGCATAAAATGGACCGAAGAACGCAAGCAAGATCACAGCCAGAAGATGAAAGAAATATGGGCAACCAAAAAGGCAATCAAGATGAAGCCGAAGACACAAAGCCGACAAGAAGCATGGACAGAGGACCGGAAACAGAAACACAGCGAGCGAATGAGGGAAGTTTGGGCAGCAAGGAAGGCAGCAAAAGGAACTGGCCATGTAGTTTAGTCCTAATGCGCTCTTTAAGGGCAAAACACCAATAAAAAAATATAAATATATATATAAAACAATCTCTTCAAAGGTTGTTTTCCTTTGTTAAAAGGATTAACAATTAAGTACAAAACTCAAGAATTCCCCAAATAACAACAAACATCTTTAGAATGTGTTTGACTAAAATACAACAATTAATTCAGGTTTACCTAAAAAGAGTTCATTAAAAGGAAACAAAAACAATTAAAGCTGGTTGATATGAAACAAGCACACAGCGAGCAATTTGGTCTGGACGAATGGACCCGAAATTACTTAGGGCATGTGTGATGCGCTGCTCACCACACTCCTCCTTTTCTAAGCAAGCAGTGGGAACACGCCCCAAGGCACGAACATACAGTGATAGACCGATGAACAGAGAAGTAACTTTTAAGCAAAACGAATAAAAACTTAATTAATGAGATTACACGCTGGCAGTGTGGACAAAATAGGTGTGATAAGTTGCTAAAAGATAATGAGGTAACCTCTTGTTACATCTGATTGCAAAGAAGTCCAGCAACCGAGATCCAGCTTCAGATCATGCCACTAGGTGGAAATAGTAAATATTTAACCGTCGTACGGACGGAGAAAATAGCTGGAAGGGAGATGTGAATGGTTGGATGGTGAACCTCACCGACATTAAACACAAGCTTAGCTTG
The DNA here is from genome assembly GCF_023864345.2 of Schistocerca serialis cubense. Taxonomy (NCBI): domain Eukaryota; kingdom Metazoa; phylum Arthropoda; class Insecta; order Orthoptera; family Acrididae; genus Schistocerca; species Schistocerca serialis. The sequence goes on along the minus strand of NC_064638.1, from coordinate 251,124,195 downwards.
GAAGTGTAACTCCCCAAAACACATGCAACAATATTTTTACACATAAGATGTATGAGCTTGTGGGCTCCAAATAACTAAAAAAAGCGGTTTGGTGATTTAGTGCACAATGTACCAGGCAAAAAAAAAAAGAAATACATATTTGGACGTCACGAATAGTGACACATTGAATATAAAAAATATTGCATAACCCCAAGCAGTCCAAAATCCCAATAATTTAAAACACACAATAGAGCCACAACTCTATAGCAATTACCAAACTGAAGCTACAATTTTTTTTCATACGAGCAACGCGCTCCTCAGATCGCCAGGCCCAGGAAAGGGACAGGGGACAACAACAAGAGGAGGCTGACCTGGAGTTCGATGTAGAGGCAGGAAGACAAACAGGCACAGTCACAATTACCACGCTAACACCGGGGAAAGTGATGAGTCCTCACGAATGCCGCGTGGCCACGGCACTGAAACAAAGAACCAAAAGTAGCTCAGCGAACATCCAAGGCCGCCAGGAAATGCGTGGTTGACGTCGACCCACCGCCCGGCTTCAAATCTGGTCAGTTAAAGGGATAATGTTACCACTCCCATTTCCGGTGAACGTATCTCGTGTCTGGAAGAGGCTCAACCAAACTTGGAAGTCAGACGGGTGGCAGAACAAACAGCCGGCCCGTTGCCCCGTAGAACTGCGCTCTCCGCGCTGCTTCATTCACAGCCTCCCCTGGGAAACGGACACAACGCCATTCGTGGCAAACGTGCCACGCCCCCTTCACGCCAAAGATCGTGTTCCAGGTGATGTGGTGCAAGCTATCGTTCGCGCACAACGGAGACTGAAGAAAGTTGAAACACTAACAGAGACAGCTCTATGGAAATGCAGTGTGGCTAGGGCCTGCCGTATAGTAGTGTTCGACTGGTGCAAGTCTTTCGAGTTGACGCCACTTCGGCGACTTGCGTGTCGATGGGGATGAAATGATGACGATAAGGACAACACCACACCCAGTCCCCGAGCGGAGAAAATCTCCGACACAGCCGGGAATCAAACGCGCGCCTTTAGGCATGACATTCCGTCTCGCTGACAACTCAGCTACCAGGGGCGGACAGAAACATGTCTAATCTGGTGTGACACCGACTTTAAACAGGCATGATCTATGAGTGGCGACGCTCTGGTTAATTCTGGGTATGTAAATATGTACATAGCCATAGTAACGAACTTAAGATGGGTGCAACAAATATGTGGAGTAAAGACAAGAAAAAAAAAAAAGAAAAAGCGTTGCATGTGAGACGATGAGGAGTCATGCTTTTGTTGTAGATTCCATGGATAATTTAATGCATATTTTTCCTGAGTTGCATAATAAACTTTTCCACTGAGTAAATCCTAGTTCTCTCCTAGAAGGCTGTTGGATGTAGTCGAAAAGTACTCGGATCGAATGCGTAATTCGGATTATGTTGTGTTCTATGTGATGCAAACTGCTCGGATCGTATACGTAATTCGGGATTCTGCTGTGCCGTATGATGATGTATATCGAACGTGAATCGCGGTTCCTCCCCTTTAAGTCAAAGCATAAAGCTTCGGTATACATTAGTATGTAGGCTAAGTTTGAGCAGAGCCAGACCCACTTTACTCCCGAGGAAAACTGTGTTACAGTACTGGTACAATTAAAGCAGGTGTTTTAGGGGACTGTAGCGACTCAAGTATGTATTGACCATAACTACTTTATTGAAAAATAAAAGTATATGTTGGAAATTCATGTTATCCTATATGTAAAGACAGCGTGTGAATAATAGGCACTGAGGAAATAGACTTAAAAGGGTGTTTCTAGTGCTGTACCACAATAAAAATCTTAGAACGAAATAAATAAAAATGTTAGTGCTGCAAAACAAAAGTGGTGAGACGTACAAACCTTGTTGCGTGTATCGGAAAGCGCGTGAAGGATCCGATGAGAGACAAATTGTGGTTGCCGCGTGAAAATTTCTGTGGACGACAAAAAACTATGTGCACTGGAACTTACTAAGATGCAATTAGTTTGTTTTGCCTACTGTGTCTTTTCGGACTACATTGTATACTCATAGGCCGTCGTATTCTCGGAAGAGATGAATTCGGTGGCACAACTGGCGCACAGACTGAATGCAAAGCCTTTATCAGGAGAAAAATATCGGAGAGACGCGTGCTCCGTGCTGCTTGCTTCAAAGCAACCATTTTACCGTATATCCCCACGAAAAGGCAACACGTTTACAAGTTACGCATATTCAGGCATTTTAAAAATAATTACATTTTTAAATGCCGAATTAAGAATCTTCTTTCAGCGAAAGATTCTTCTTTCAGCGAAATACGTTCAGTCTATTGTACTCGTCGGTACTCCCATATCCGACACAAAGCCACATATTGCTGTCACCATGTTCAACGTCTGTGAAACCAGTTCCACTTGCCTGTCACTGGCAGCGTGATTTTTTTGGAGAAAATTAACATGTGCCACAGTAACATCTCTGAGTTAGCGTCAGAAGCTCAGGACCATACAGCTGCTTCTATATTAGTACAGGTGTATGGACAACACATCTATAGCTAACGCGATTAAGTAAGTAACCCTCTGTCAACGCATGAAAAGTATGTGATTTTCGCGATTTTTTTTTTGAAACAAAATGAAAAATGATGCTAAATCTGATGATACATTTTTATTTCTTACACTTTTCTCTTTAATAAATCTTTTTTCACACGCTTTTTGTAAGCGCTCCACTAGGTGGTAGGATGCCTAGCAGTAGGAACACGTCATCGGCGAGAAAAACTGAAACCTTCCTATTGGACTTGTAACAAAATAATTTTGTATGATTCACTGTCAATATACTTTGCACCAGCATATACTGGATAATTGAGAAATATTAAGCTCTAAAAATATATTGACTTTTTGAAAAAAATGTCACTTTGTTCTCCCACAAAATGGAGGCAAAAGCGTGCACCGAAACAGACTTTTGAAGATGTCCCAAGACGGCTACGTAAGCTGATAGAGAATTCAATGTAGTAAGACAGCATAAAATTCCGATCAAAATTGTATATAGCATTCTGCAGCTGCTTCCCGCCAGTTTCAAAAAATACGGTTTAGAGAAAAAAACGTTCAACATTTTGAGTTGCATCTTTTGCAGTTAATTTTTTCATACCTCTAGTCAGCGATCTCTGGACCATAATGGTATCCTTCCTGACCCTAAAGAAGGTTCTCGTCCGTCTTCTTCGTGCCGTGGTGGACCAGCGGGCCTCTTTGGCAGTTTCTAACACCGACTGATCTGCTCGCTCGATACGCTTATCGTCCGCTTTTGTGCAGTAGTTGTAACAGGCTGGTCCGATTTCAAGTTCGAGTACGTTCATAATTTCTATAATGCCGGTTAGATCGTCGTTGAAATTACATGTCAACTACACTCCTGGAAATGGAAAAAAGAACACTTTGACACCGGTGTGTCAGACCCACCATACTTGCTCCGGACACTGCGAGAGGGCTGTACAAGCAATGATCACACGCACGGCACAGCGGACACACCAGGAACCGCGGTGTTGGCCGTCGAATGGCGCTAGCTGCGCAGCATTTGTGCACCTCCGCCGTCAGTGTCAGCCAGTTTGCCGTGGCATACGGAGCTCCATCGCAGTCTTTAACACTGGTAGCATGCCGCGACAGCGTGGACGTGAACCGTATGTGCAGTTGACGGACTTTGAGCGAGGGCGTAAAGTGGGCATGCGGGAGGCCGGGTGGACCTACCGCCGAATTGCTCAACACGTGGGGCGTGAGGTCTCCACAGTACATCGATGTTGTCGCCAGTGGTCGGCGGAAGGTGCACGTGCCCGTCGACCTGGGACCGGACCGCAGCGACGCACGGAGCACGCCAAGACCGCAGGATCCTACGCAGTGCCGTAGGGGACCGCACCGCCACTTCCCAGCAAATTAGGGACACTGTTGCTCCTGGGGTATCGGCGAGGACCATTCGCAACCGTCTCCATGAAGCTGGGCTACGGCCCCGCACACCGTTAGGCCGTCTTCCGCTCACGCCCCAACATCGTGCAGCCAGCCTCCAGTGGTGTCGCGACAGGCGTGAATGGAGGGACGAATGGAGACGTGTCGTCTTCAGCGATGAGAGTCGCTTCTGCCTTGGTGCCAATGATGGTCGTATGCGTGTTTGGCGCCGTGCAGGTGAGCGCCACAATCAGGACTGTATACGACTGAGGCACACAGGGCCAACACCCGGCATCATGGTGTGGGGAGCGATGTCCTACACTGGCCGTACACCACTGGTGATCGTCGAGGGGACACTGAATAGTGCACGGTACATCCAAACCGTCATCGAACCCATCGTTCTACCATTCCTAGACCGGCAAGGGAACTTGCTGTTCCAACAGGAGAATGCAAGTCCGCATGTATCCCGTGCCACCCAACGTGCTCTAGAAGGTGTAAGTCAACTACCCTGGCCAGCAAGATCTCCGGATCTGTCCCCCATTGAGCATGTTTGGGACTGGATGAAGCGTCGTCTCACGCGGTCTGCACGTCCAGCACGAACGCTGGTCCAACTGAGGCGCCAGGTGGAAATGGCATGGCAAGCCGTTCCACAGGACTACATCCAGTATCTCTACGATCGTCTCCATGGGAGAATAGCAGCCTGCATTGCTGCGAAAGGTGGATATAGACTGTACTAGTGCCGACATTGTGCATGCTCTGTTGCCTGTGTCTATGTGCCTGTGGTTCTGTCAGTGTGATCATGTGATGTATCTGACCCGAGGAATGTGTCAATAAAGTTTCCCCTTCCTGGGACAATGAATTCACGGTGTTCTTATTTCAATTTCCAGGAGTGTATTTTTGTCCCGTTTTCGGAGACACTTTATCACAAACTGCCTCGTAACTCGGTAGCGGGACTGAACTACAAAAGACAACCCAGATGACATTATCAGAAAAAGACAATCATCTTTCTTTAAATTTTCATTGTTTCTGACTTAGTTTCAACGAATAAGCGACCGAGATGAAAATTTGTGACAGTAAAGACAGTGGTCTGCAGGTAAACATATCTTTGGATCCAACCATTGGAAAGTCGGAGCGGGTGCGACGGGTTTGCAACGAAGAATTTTAAGTTGACAAATCAGAATAACTCGAAAAATATGCTTCACATGAAAAGATGTGTAGAATGCAAAGTTGATTATTTTTGAGGGGGACATCTGCTAGTGCTAAAATTAATGGGGTTGGGGTGGGAGGCAACTTTAAAATTTCAAATGGGAACCCCCATTTTTTATTGCAGAATCAGATTTTACATAAAAAACTACCACCATTTTGTCTTAAACATTTCCTTTGATGCATCAATCAATCTGATTTTGCAATATAAAAAAGGGGTTCCCATTTGAAATTTTAATGTTGCCTCCCTCCCCACCCCCAGGGGGCTGGGGTGGCGGGCTAATTTTAGCACAAGCAGATGTCCCCCTAGAAAATAATCAACTATGGATTCTACAGTTTCTTTCGTGTGAAGCTTATTTTTCAAGCTATTCTGGTTTTTCAACTTAAAATTTACACCCTGTATATGGTGCCGAACTGGCCGGCAGTGACGTCAGAGACGGGTAACACCGCTACACTACAGCAGCCGCAATCACACGACAGTCACCACTTGAGAATTACCGAAGAGCACTCGGACAAAAGCTCATGGATATTGAACCACCTACGGGGGCTTAAGCTCAAGGAAATTTTGCAAATTCGAGGAAACATTCAAATCAGTAGTAAACGTCTTCGGAAATGCACACTATCACCAATTTACGTCAGTTACCGATGAAAAGCCCTAGCAATTAGGAGATGTAAGTAATAAAATAGCTGTGTCGATTACAATAGATTTCTGTTTATTCAGTACAATAATAAAGAAATCCGTAGAGCACAAGTGTTTTTCTGCGCATAATAGCAACCATAAACTCAGTGAACGGCAACATGTCATTGCGCAGACTAATTCGTCCGCTGGTGAGGGAAGCCAAACTGGGTTGTTATAAACACCACTGAGCTATCCGTGGGCTTATTGTTTTAATTATTCGAAATTCGATTGTTAACGTAATCAGGTTTTATTTGCAAGGAAGGGTATTTTATATATATATATATATATATATATATATATATATATATATATATATGTGTGTGTGTGTGTGTGTGTGTGTGTGTGGTGTCACCGCCAGATACCACACTTGCTAGGTGGTAGCCTTTTAAATCGGCCGCGGTCCGCTAGTATACGACGGACCCGCGTGTCGCCACTGTCAGTAATTGCAGACCGAGCGCCACCACACGGCAGGTCTAGAGAGACTTACTAGCACTCGCCCCAGTTGTACAGCCGACGTTGCTAGGAAAGGTTCACTGAGAATTACGCTCTCATTTGCCGAGACGATAGTTAGCTTAGCCTTCAGCTAAGTCAATTGCTACGACCTAGCAAGGCGCCATCCCCAAGTTATATTGAGATGATAATACTGTCTCAACAAGACCAATGTTCACCAGTTGTGGATTAAAGTCAAGTATTCCAGCAGGTACGTACTTTTCTTTATAGCATTCATTACGTATCCTGTTTCAGACCTCACGCCAGCCTGCGTGAGCTTATAGCGTGCATTTCGGCTTCCTCAAACAACACGGTGTTGGCACTTCTGCCGACACTTCAGTGTGTATGTGTATGTTACGTACTGAATTACAGGAAATGTATTCCCAGTTACGAATTTGAACCACCTTCGACAGTTAAAATTTGTGTGGCACTGGGAATGGAACCAGAATTTCCCGCTTTACGCGAGTGGTCGCCTTAACTGCTTTGGTCATCAGAATCACGGTCAAACCCAAACTCCTGTGTCGTAGTCCATGTGTCGCAAAATGCACACTTCCGTTACGGACATTCCCGTTCGGGAAGGACATATTTACTGAGAGTCGAGGGCCTGGTATTGACGAAACAAATACGAAATAGCAGTGCCTGTCTTATTAAGAAGTACGGTGCAATATTACTTCGGACACGCATGCTGAACAACACTTTCATATTACTGATACCAGAGGAATGGCTAGAGAGGTTAATATTTTATAAAAGTAAACAGACACAAATGACAAAACTACACTCCCCCACGTTTCAGGAACGCTGCATGCAAAATACACTACTGGCCATTAAAACTGCTACACGACGAAGGTGACGTGCTACAGACGCGAAATTTAACCGACAGTAAGAAGATGCTGTGATATGCAAATGATTAGTTTTGCAGAGCATTCACACAAAGTTGGCGCCGCTGGCGACACCTACAACATGTTGACATGAGGAAAGTTTCCAACCGATTTCTCATACACAAACAGCAGTTGACCGGCGTTGCCTGGTGAAACGTTGTTGTCATGCCTCGTGTAAGGAGGAGAAATGCGTACCATCACGTTTCCAACTTTGATAAAGGTCGAATTGTAGCCTATCGCGATTGCGGTTTATCGTATCGCGACATTTCTGCTCTCGTTGGTCGAGACCCAATGACTGTTGGCAGAATATGGAATCGGTGGGTTCAGGGGGGTAATACGGAACGCCGTGCTGGATCCCAACGGCCTCGTATCACTAGCAGTCGAGATGACACGCATCTTATCCGCATGGCTGTAACGGATGGTGCAGCCACGTCTCGATCCCTGAGTCAACAGATGGGGACGTTTGCAAGACAACAACCATCTGCACGAACAGTTCGACGTCGTTTGCAGCAGCATGGACTATCATCTCGGAGACCATGGCTGTGGTTACCCTTGACGCTGCATCACAGACAGGAGCGCCTACGATGGTGTACTCAACGACGAACCTGGGTGCACGAATGGCAAAATGTCATTCTTTCGGATGAATCCAGGTTGTGTTTACAGCATCATGACAGTCGCATCCGCGTTTGGCAACATCGTGGTGAACGCACATTGGAAGCGTGATGGCGTGATGGTATGGGATGCCATTGGTTACACGTCTCGGTTACCTCTTGTTCGCATTGATGGCACTTTGAACAGTGGACGTTACATTTCAGATGTGTTACGACCTATGGCTCTACCCTCCATTCGATCCCTGCGAAACCATGCATTTCAGCAGGATAAAGCACGACCGCATGTTCCAGGTCCTGTACGGGCCTTTCTGGATACAGAAAATGTTCGATTGCTGCCCTGGCCAGCACATTCTCCACATCTCTCACCAAATGAAAACGTCTGGCCAATGGTGGCCGAGCAACTGGCTCGTCACAATACGCCAGGCACTACTCCTGACGAACTGTGATATCGTGTTGAAGCTGCATGGACAGCTGTACCTGTACACGCCATCCGAGATCTGTTTGACTCAATGCCCAGGCGTATCAAGGCCATCCAGAGGTGGTTGTTCTGGGTACTGATTTCTCAGAATCTATGCACCCAAACTGCGTTAAAATGTAATCACATGTCAGTTCTAGTATAATATATTTGTCCAATGAATACCCGCTTATCATCTGCATTTCTTCTTGGTGTAGCAATTTTAATGGCCAGTAGTGTATACGACAAAAAGACAAAGAAAATACAAATAGGTTAAATGCAGTTTCTGAAGCCCTTTTGACAAATTAACTGTGTGGTCTCAGAAGAAGTCATCCCTAGTCCTCTTGTATGTATGTGCCACATCAGGTGATCCAAAGTCCGTCCCCGGTAGCTGAGTGGTCAGCGCGACAGACTGTCAATCCTAAGGGCCCGGTTTCGATTCCAGCCTGGGTAGGAGATTTTCTCCGCTCAGGGACTGGGTGTTGTGTTGTCCTAATCATCATTTCATCTCCATCGACGAGCATGTCGCCGAAGTGGCGTCAAATCGAAAGACTTGCACCAGGCGAGCGGTCTATCCGACGGGAGGCCCTCGTCACACGACGTTTCATTTCATTTTTTCAGCTGATCCAAAAATGAATGGAAGAAAACCGGCTAACATCTTTTTCATTCATAGATCATGAAAAAAAAACATTTTAACTGCGTGATTAAATGTAAACAAGTTAAAGGATATCTCAAACATACGACTAAAATCGTTCAAAGCCTGTATAGAAATACTTTAGTAGAGTTTGAGAGTGGACAGACCGCAAGCAAGAAGAGAGTGATATACAATAAGTAAGGGAGTGAAATAGGGCGCCGTATTTGTACAGAGTTAATTAATATGTGCATAGGCTCAGGACTGGCAAAGTACTCTGAAAAATAATTATTTAAACCTTCGTTTATCTGGATAGATGAGTCCATATTATATTTAGTTACTCACAAGACAACCCACAGCGATAAAACAAAACCTAACGAAGATTTTCACTTGGGCATATATCAAAATACTCGTATCATCCAAAGGAAACTACATTCGAGGCCCAATAGCGCTATAAATGTTGAAGTTATAGAAGAAGTACACTGTTTTAATTACGTATTACCATGAGAGAATGAAGATTAACAAAGGCTTATATATATTTCAAAGAATGAATAGAACATTTAAGAAGTTTCACCGATGACATTGTAATTCTGTCAGAGACACCAAAGCACTTGGAAGAGCAGTTGAACAGAATGGACAGTGTCTTGAAAGGAGGACATAAGATGACCATCAACAAAAGCAAAACGAGGATAATGGAATGTAGTCGAATTAAGTCGGGTGATGCTGAGGGAATTAGATTAGGAAATGAGACACTTAAAGTAGTAAAGGAGTTTTGCTATTTGGGGAGCAGAATAACTGATGATGGTCGAAGCAGAGAAGATATAACATTTAGACTGGCAATAGCAAAGAAAGCGTTTCTGAAGAAGAGAAATTTGTTAACATCGAGTATAGTTTTAAGTGTCAGGAAGTCGTTTCTGAAAGTATTTGTATGGAGTGTAGCCATGTATGGAAGAGAAACATAGACGATAAATAGTTTGGACAAGAAGAGAATAGAAGCTTTCGAAATGTGGTGCTACAGAAAAATGCTGAAGACTACATGGGTAGATCACATAACCAATGAGGAGGTATTGAATAGAATTGTGGAGAAGAGGAGTTTGTGACACAACTTGACGAGAAGGGACCGGTTGGTAGGACATGTTCTGAGGCATCAAGGGATCACAATTTTAGCATTGGAGGGCAGTGTGGACGGTAAAAATCGTAGGGGGAGACCATGAGATGAATACACTAAGCAGATTCAGAAGGATGTAGGATGCAGTAAGTACTGGGAGATGAAGAACCTTGCACAGGATAGGGTAGCATGGAGAGCTGCATCAAACCAGTCTCAGGACTGAAGACCACAACAACAGCAAGAAGATTTAAAGGCGGAAACCCAAACCTACGCACAAATTACGGCGATGGGAATCCCAGCCTTACCCTTCAGCAGTGAATACTGAACAACACCCTATATAACGACGCAACCTGCCGAAATGTGATTTGTAAGTTCTGTGTCATGCTATACATTCCTAAATAAAAAAATAAGTAATGAAATTCGAAAAGAACTGAACTTAAATAACAGACTGCATGACAATAAATTAAATGGAAAGAACATATGCAACGAGTTGACAATAACAAAGTGTCTGAGATTCCTAAGATGGTGCTACATTAAAAACTAACCGCACGACGGAGAGTAGAAACACCTGATCAGATGTGAGGACAGTTGCCCCTGAATAGGGTCAACGTGCAAGAAAAGTACCAACGATGATAATTTAAATACAAAAATATGTTGGTTAGCGTGTGCATTTGAACTGAATCACCTCGGCAACGCAGAAACGATCTAACGAAACGTCATAATCTTTTTGTGCTGGTCCTTTTCTACTTTGCTCTGTAGGAAGCTTGAACTTGCAGCACTTGAGCTCCAGGAAGGAAGGAAGAACATGAGGGGCTCTAGAGATTGTAAGCCATCGGACTAATTGGCCTCAGTTCTCTTTAGGGCGAGGCGGGTCAACGACACCTCCCCATCCCATTCAGTTCATCGTTTGACGAGACAAGAGACCGCGTGTGTGCGTCCCATGTCGATATTCCGAAGGCCGCAGGGTTCAGCTTTGTTCTACGCCACGGTGATGTACCTACCCAGGCTTTCAACATGTACCGTTCTCTGCTTAGAGAACACGCACACACACACACACACACACACACACACACACACACACACACACGACAAGCATATGGAAATTGCCCATTAGATCTGTCAACACTTTCAATTTGTCACATAGTTTTGATACCCGTTTAAGTTTCAAATTTGTTTCCCTGTTGAGGGATCTTTAGAGCAGTTCTGCTTTAACTAACTTTTTGCAAATGTTCCCACACCCACTATTCCTCCCGTTGTCGGTTCCTCCCCTGGAATATAGGGTGCTGAACTGTCTTCCGGCATCTGGCATTCCTGTACAGCCTGAAAGAGCATTTAGCTTACATAGTTAGCAGTGAGATGCGGTGCATGCAGTCTGGCGTGCTATGGACCTCTAGCTCAAATTCGACCATAAGCAGCCATTTCTTATTTAGTATTTATCACTTATGGGGTGCAGTCAGCCTCGTGATGCCGCTACTCGACTGAATAGTAGCGGCTTCGGTCAAGAATACCATCATAACGACCAGGAGAGCGGTGTGCTGAGCCCACGCCCCTCCTATGCGCGTCCTCCACTGAGGATGACACGGCGGTCGGATGGTACCGGTAGGCCACTCGTTGCCTGAAGACGGAGTGAGTGAGTGATTTATCACTTACGGTTCTCGAAATTTTTAGTTGTGTAGTCTGGGATATTATATGTTTGTACATATAAATAGCACTATCCTCTGTCCAGAAGCTCTTCTGTCCCCCTCATGTGCCAATCTTTTCATCTCAGAGCACCACTTGCAATCTATCTCCCCAATTATTTGTTGGGTGTACTCCAGTCTCTCCCTTCCTCTATAGTTTTTATCCTCTAGAGGTTCATTAGTACCACGGAAGTTATTCCCTGATGTCTTAATAGAAGTTCTATCATCGCGTCTCTTCTTCTTCTCAGTGTTTTCCATATATTCCTTTAATCTCCGATTCTGCGCAGAACCTCCCCATTCATAACCTTATCAGTTCATCTAATATTCAACATTCTTCTATAGCACCACATTTGGAACGCTGAAAGATTCTATTCTGTTCCGGATCACTCACAAACCATGATTCACTACCACCTGAGGATGGCACGGTGGTGCTAAAACATGTTTGGGTACTGAGAGAAAACGGTGTTTTGCATATCTGACGGACCTCACATCCTACAATTCACTGCCATAAAATTCTGTACTCCAAACGTACATTCCCATAAATCTCTCCCTCAAACTGAGGCCTATGTTTGACACTAACAGAAGTTTCTTGATCAGGATTGCCCTTTTTGCCAGTACTAGACTGCTTTTTATGTCCTTGTTCCGCCCGTCATGGACTAGTTTGCTGCCTACGTGGAAGAATTCCTCAACGTCATCTACTTCGCGATCACCAATCATGACGATAAGTTTCTCGCTGCTCTCATTTCTAATACTTCTCATTACTTTCGTCTTTCGTCGATTTGCTCTCAATCCGTATTCTAATTCGTTAGACTGTTCATTCCATTCAGCAGATCCTGTAAATGTTCTTCACTTTCACTGAGGAGAGCAATGTCATCAGCGAAACTTATCATTGATATCCCTTCACCGTGAGTTTTAATCCCACTCTGAAAGCTTTCTTTTATTTCCGTCATTACTTCCTCGATGTATAGATTGTGCAGTAACGGCGAAAGACTACATTCCTTCCTTTCACCCTTTTTAATCCGTAGCACTTTTTCTTGTTCTTTTACTCTTATTGTTTCCTCTTGGTTTTTGTACATGTTGTATATTACTTGTCTTTCCATATAGCTTACCCCTATTTTGCTTAGAAATTCCATCATCTTGCAGTATTTGACATTGTCGCATGCTTTTTCCAGGTCGACAGATCCTATGAATGTGCCTTGATTTTTCTTTAGTTTTGCTTCTATGATCAACCATTATCATCAGAACTGCCTCCCTGCTGTCTTTATCTTTCTTACAGCCAAACTGATCGTCATCTAACACACATCCAATCTTCTTTTCCATTCTTCTGTATATTATTCTAGTCAGTAACTTGGAAGCATCTGTTAAGCTCTTGCAATCTTCGCAGTTGTGTGGATGATGTGTCTCCGAAAGTGTGATGGTATATCGCCAGTTTTAGGCTATATATTCTACACACCAACTCAATAGTCTTTTTGTTGCCACTTCCTCCAATGATCTTAGAAATTGTGATTGAATTTTATCCATCCTTTCTGCCCTATTTGACCTTAAGTCTTTCAAAGTTCTTTTAAATTATGATTCTAATTTTGGATCTCCTATCTCTTCTATACCGAGTCCTGTTTCTTCTTGTATCGCATCAAAAGACATGTCTTCCCCCTCGTAGTAGCGTTCAATGTACTCTGTCCACATATCCGCTCTCTCTCCTGCATTTAACAGTGGAATTCAAATTGCAGTCTCAGTGTTACAACTTGCTTTCAATTTCACTGAACATTGTTGTCACGTTTCTATATACTGTACCAGTCCTTCTGACAATCATTTCTTTTTCGATTTCTTCAAATTTTTCATGCAGCTATTTCGTATTAGCTTCCCTGCACTTGGTATTTATTTCATTCTTCAGCGGCTTCTATTTCTGTATTCCTGAATTTCCCTCAACAGTTTTGTGCTTCCTTCTTTCATCGATCAACTGAACTGTTGTTTCTATTATCCATGGGTTCACCGCAGTTGACTTCCTTGTACCTAGTCTTTCCTTTCAAATTTCTGTGATTGACCTTTTTAGTGATATCCATTCCTTTAGAACTATACTGCCTACTGAGCTATTCCTTATTGCTGTATCTATAGTCTTAGAAAACTTCAAGCGTATTACTCATTCCTGAGTACATCCATTCCCACTTGTTTGCGTATTGATTCTTCCTGACTAATCTCTTAAACTCCAGCCTATTCATCATCACTACTACATTGTGATCTATATATGATCCTGGGTACGCCTTACAATCCAGTATCTGATTTCGGAATCTCTGTCTGACCATGATGTAATCTAACTGAAATCATTCCTTATCAGCCGGCCTTTCCCAAGTATACCGCCTTCTCTTGTGATTCTTGAACAGAGTATTCGCTATTACTAGCTGAGATTTATTACAGAACTCAATTAGTCTTTCTCCTCTCACATTCCTTGTCCCAAGGCCATGTTCTCCTGTAATCATTTCTTCTACTCCCTTCCCTACAACTGCATTCCAGTCCCGTAGGACCATCGGATTTTCATCTCAATTTACGTACTGAATTATATTTTCAACATCTTCATACATTTTCTCTCTATCTTCAGCATCTGCTTGCGACGGCGCAGTGTATACCTGAACTATCGTTCTTGGTGATGGTGTGTTGTCGATTCTGATGAGAACAACTCTGAAATTTCCTGGCAGATTAAAATTGTGTGTAGGACCGAGACTCGAGCTCGGGACCTTTGCCTTTCGCGGGCAAGTGCTCTACCAAGTAGGAAAGTAGGAAACGAGGTACTGGCAGAATTGAAGCTGTGAGGACGGGTTGTGAGTCGTGCTTGGGTAGCTCAGTTGGTTACCGGCACGGTAGCTCAGCGTGTTCGGTCAGAGGGTTTAGCTACACTGTGTAATAAAAAACTGAGTGAACGGATCAACGAACAGCCTGAACGAGTGTCATCGGACGCCCGCCACGAACAAAGTCAACGAACAATAGAGCAAAATGAGATTAAAAAAATTGGTAGAGCACTTTCCCGCGAAAGGCAAAGGTCCCGAGTTCGAGTCTCGGTCCGGCACACAGTTTTAATCTGCCAGGAAGTTTCATATCAGCGCACACTCCGCTGCAGAGTGAAAATCTCATTCTGAGAACAACCCTATCGCTGAACTGTTCGGAATAACTTTCTCTGCCCTATGTTCCTATTTATAATGAATCCTACTCCATTTACACCACTTATTGCTGCTGTTAACCTATATTTATCCTGACAGAATTATTTGTCTTCTTTCCGTTTCACTTCAGTAAACCCCACAATATGTACATCGATCCTTAGTATTAACTTTTCAGATTTTTAGCTTCCCTATCACGTTCAAACATCTGACATTCCACGCGCCATCTCGTAGACCGTTATCCTTACGTTGGTTAGTTAATTTTTTTCTCATGACATCTCTCTCATGACGCCTCCCTCTTAGCAGCTCCTTCCTGGAGATTCGAATGGGGGTTTAGTCTGGAATCTTTTGCCAATGGAGCGATCATAGAGACATTTCTTTAATTACAAGCCACATGTCCTGTGCATAAACAATATTTGTCTTTACTGGAATGGTTTTTCATTGTATTGTGCAATATCATGCCGTTAATCATTGCTGATTCTTCCGCCTTTAGGGCAGTTTCGTACCCAAGGGCAAAATAGTGCTCTGAACCCTTGTCTGCTCCTCTGGCCTCGTTGAGAGGGCCATTGGCTGAATGGGGTGACATCTTATGCCGGAATTCTTCGGCGGCCAATGCTGATGATTTTTTTCAAAATTTAAGTGGTGGTGGGGCTCTAACGTGGTCTGAGGGTGCTTTTTTTAGAAATAAATGACACTAACCCTAGTTATGGGTGTTCATGTGCAGTTCAGATGGACCGATAATGAAATAAAATGTAGGTGGCTACTGCATTGGACTTACACTTGTAAGGGGCTGATTTCAAATTCCCATTCGGAAATCCAGTTTCTTTATCTTGAATGCCGCAGGTGGATTACAGGAAATGCCAAAATGGTTCCTTTGACATTGAAAGGGCCAGTTTCCTTCCTCGTAACTACTCGGCTCCCCTCCCCTCCCCTCTCCCCCCCCCCCCCCCCCCATAGCAAATCCTTTTGTGATCAATCATCTGAGTGTCATAACGTGACAGGCCAAGATAAGACTTCATTAATTGTGTGTTGGAAATTTTGGTTGAGACACGTTTTTGCTTAAGAGCCGATATTGACATTGTAGGGCGATAACTTCGACCTCGTAAGATGGGAAGAGTCGACGGGGGGAGGGCTAATGTGGCCTCTCAAACAGAAATTCAATTTTCACCAAACCATGACTAATGACAGAAGGGATTTAGGCAGTTTGAAGCTCCGTGTTAGAAGGTACCACAACAAAATTTTTAAGTGAAATAAAAAATAATATATTGAAAACACAAAAATTTTTCTGAAGGTTTATACAGTGGCCACTGTCCCGAACTGAAGCGGGTATTGTGTCCAGTGACATCGTGGCAGGATCCCATGTTTGTTTTTTGATTTCCAGACACGTTTTCTAGGCATCTTCACGCCCTAGTATCAATGGGACTTTTGTATTAGGCCATATATAATTGGACAAAGATGGTTATAAATAACGTAACTAAATTAATTCAAAATTTTCACAAAGGGATGGATTGACGGATGATAGCTTTGTATATTAAAGGGTTTGGAAGTCAATTTCTTCATTTGTATTACGCGTGTTTTTGGAACTAACAAAGTCTTTCTGGGGTGAAAACCTTGGTTACCTCTCCCGACGAGTATTGTGGCCACTTTTCCCGATCGTGCATCAAAAGACATTGTTTAAACATTGATATTCTAAAAATAATTACTCTGTAGACAAGTCAGGCGACAAGATAATATAAATGACGTATCTTACATAAGACGACCCAAAAACAAAAAAAGGTTTTAGTAATAAAGAACGAACGAGCTCCGTTTGTGAATCTCACTGACGACAGTGTTGATGTATAATATAACTAATCTGACCACATCTCGGCAAGACTGTTAAGTGCAAAAAATATGCAATGGTGCCTTTTCCCGTGAAGGCGTCTCACAGTTTCACGGTGAGGAGATTAAACATATGCTTTGATTGGCTACAAGTTAATCTTTTGGGATATCAAGTCGTAGCTTTTCACCATTGATAATTAATTTCTGTTTTCACGAACTGGCTTGATACATATTCAATATTCTAGTAAATTTCCTATAAAAACACATATTTAAAAACTTCAAATGTAGCTTCTTTCAATCAGAATCAACAGAAATCTCTTCTAAGTAGTGAAGGCAATGTACGTATTAGTATTCAGCATATGTCTGCTCTAACAAGCGTTTAAGCACAGAAATAGCTTCCAGTCTCATCATTTGTCACCATCGGTCAGTATTGACGTTAATATTTCAATTGTATTTCGTTGAGTTTACAGGCCGTTTTTATACCGGTACAGTGTGGTTACGGCGTTCTGGATGCGGGCGTTTTGTGTGAAACTCGTACTGACGAAATTGTAACCACAGAACAAATGGAATGACTGACAAAGAGCACTGACGGGTAAATATGCCATCCAATTCAGGCTGATGCAAACTCGCTGAAACCTCAATTTATCACCTGATGGCACATCCACTTTCCGAAATGATTAGTGATTAATTGACAAAAAAAAAACAGTGTCTCGTTTGTTGTATTGGAATACTTTATCAATATTCACTAGCGAATAACTGCGTGAATCGAATTTGGACGTTTGGGCGCTTATCCAAAGGAATTACTGAAAGCAACCAAGACGTGATACGCAGATGCTTAGATCGTCAGTTACAGATGTCTAAAATGCTAAAGAAGCGAAACGTTGGGGTTAAAAATTTACCATCCAGAGACGTTGTGTTGTGTTTTGTTGTGTCCCACACAATGAAGATCTGGGAAAGGATAATTGAGAAGAGGTTACGTCTAGAAACTGAAGTATGTGAAGGTTTGGGTTTATGCCGGCAAGAGGAACAACCGACGCAGTATTTGCACTAAGGCAACTGGTGGCAAGGCGCAGAGAAGTACAAGCCGAACTGCATATGGCCTTTATCGATCTTCAGAAGCCATATGACAGAGTGCCGAGGCAAGAAATATGGAGATGTCTGAGAAGTAAATGGCTGCCAGAAAAATATATCAGGGTGGTAGAAGACATGTATGAAGGTGCAATGACACAAGTTAGGAGCAGTGCAGGTACAAAAAAGGCATTTTCAGTGAGAATAGGACTACATCAGGGATCCGCTCTGAGCCCATATCTCTTTGACCTTGTCATGGATGTACTAGTCAAAAAAAAAAAAAAAAGAGGCACCTTGGAGCGTGATGTTTGCCGACGAGGTTGTAATCTGTGAACCCACCCAGGAGGCACTTCAAGACAAGCTTAAACAATGGAGAAAAGCTCTAGACGAAAGGAGAAGGAGAACAGAGTATTAACCTGCAAGGAGAATAACTGACGCTGGTCAAGAAACTTAAATACCTAGGCTCTTACATGCAGAGTGATGGAGGACTGGAGACCGAAATACAGTGTAGGATAAATAGCGGATGGATGAACTGGAGGTGCCGGCCGAAGTGGCCGTGCGGTTAAAGGCGCTGCAGTCTGGAACCGCAAGACCGCTACGGTCGCAGGTTCGAATCCTGCCTCAGGCATGGATGTTTGTGATGTCCTTAGGTTAGTTAGGTTTAACTAGTTCTAAGTTCTAGGGGACTAATGACCTCAGCAGTTGAGTCCCATAGTGCTCAGAGCCATTTGAACCATTTTTTTTTTGAACTGGAGGTAACTGAGTGGAGTACTGTGTGATAAGAAGGTTAGCTGCAGAATGAAAGGAAAGCTTTACAAGTCTGCGGTGAGTCCTGCGATGCTGTTAGTGCAGAAACTTGACCAATTACAAAAGCCGAAAAGAAAAAGATGGAAGTGGCAAAAATGAGAATGTTAAAGTGGATGCGTGGGGTGACACGAAAGGATAGAGTAAGGAATGAGTACATCAGGGGAACAGTGAAAGTGCGGCCCATAGGCAAGAAGATCCAAGAAAATAGGCTAAAATGGTATGGACATGTGCAGAGAAGAGGGGAGTACTACGTGGGGAGAAGAACTGAAGAGCTAGAAATCAAAGGACCAAGGAGAACAGGAAGACCGAAACTGATATGGATGGACAAGGTAGTAGGGGACCTACGGGAGAAAGGATGGCTCAGAGAAGGAGCACTGGATAGGCATTTATGGAAGAGAAGGATCCAGCAAAGCAACGCCGACCTCGCATGACGTGGGAAAAGGCTGAGATGATGATGATGATGATGAGACGTTGTGTTGTGTCTATGCGTGTCGACTTTGCGTCCAATCCTAGTGGAGGATTAAGTTTCAGGTACAAATAAATTACTTACGAAGGCAGAGGTGTGTCTGCATTTTTTTAAAAAAAGAAGGAAATTTAATTCTCCGAAGAATCAATAAAGGACGTAAAATCTCCGTAATTGTCCTTTCGTCGCTAGTGTCACTAGCAGGGTATCACGTGTGGCAAAAAAAAAATTCTCCCTCTATCAGGACTGCTACTCACGCTTTTCTAGAAAATAACTTTTGTGATTCCTCTAGATGGAAAGAAATGTTCTTGCTGAATTCTATCTTTATAGTTCCATAAACTAATTTAAATATTTTTATATTACTAAATTAATAATTTGCTATCTCTGCTTTATATTTGATTTATTACGTACTTGACGATACTACAAGATCTAAAAATTGTAAGAAACTTTATACCCGCTTTTTGTGGTTGTTGTTGTGGTCTTCAGTCCTGAGACTGGTTTGATGCATCTCTCCATGCTACTCTATCCTGCTGTGCAAGCTTCTTCATCTCCCAGTACCTACTGCTACCTACATCCTTCTGAATCTGCTTAGCGTATTCATCTCTTGGTCTCCCTCTACGATTTTTACCCTCCACACTGCCCTCTAATACTAAATTGGTGATCCCTTGATGCCTCAGAACATGTCCTACCAACCGATCCCTTCTTATAGTCAAGTTGTAGCACAAACTCCTCTTCTCCCCAATTATATTCAATACCTCCTCATTAGTTATGTGATCTACCCATTTAATCTTCAGCATTCTTCTGTAACACGACATTTCGAAAGCTTCTATTCTCTTCTTGTCCAAACTATTTATCGTACATGTTTCACTTCCATACATGGCTACACTCCATACAAATACTTTCAGAAACGACTTCCTTACACTTAAATCTATACCCGATGTTAACAAATTCCTCTCCTTCAGAAACGCTTTCCTTGTCATTGCCAGTCTACATTTTATATCCTCTCTACTTCCACCATCGTCAGTCATTTTACTCCCCAAATAGCAAAACTCCTTTACTACTTTAAGTGTCTCATTTCCTAATCTAATTCCCTCAGCATCGCCCGACTTGATTCGTCCACATTCCATTGTCCTCGTTTTGCTTTTGTTGATGTTCATCTTATATCCTTCTTTCAAGACACTGTCCATTCCTTTCAACTGCTCTTTCAAGTCCTTTGCTGTCTCTGACAGAATTACAGTGTCATCGGCGAACCTCAAAGCTTTTATTTCTTCTCCATGGATTTTAATTCCTACTCCGAATTTTTCTTTTGTTTCCTTTACTGCTTTCTCAATATACAAATTGAATAACATTAGGGATAAGCTACACCCATGTCTCATTCCCTTCCCAACCACTGCTTCCTTTTCATACCCCTCGACTGTTGTAACTGCCATCTGGTTTCTGTACAAATTGTATTTTTGTACACCAGCTGTTGGTTGTAACTGTTAAACCACGATAGTGGGAGGAAGGTACGAAACGTCTGCTGGTTTTATATACCGATGGTCATTGTGACCCAAATTAGGTATCTCGAAAATACACGCATAGTAACGCTTTTCTAATAATTAACAGTACCTGCTGTCTTAGGTACGAATTACTGCGGGAGTGCGGTAAGTTAATTTAATGTATTTAATGATTTAATATGTAAGAAACGTTTTAAAAATCCGTTGGAGAATTTTACGTAATGTAAGGTAATTTTCCTGTTGGTTCCACGGATGTGGAGGCGGATGATGGCTACTTGAAACTAGTAATCATATAGTTGTTACTGAATTGTTTTATTGAATTGTTTTGCGATCAGAACTATTGGAAATCTCTATATTAATACAAAAGGAAATGTTTGTCTGACTGACTGACTCGCCATCACACAGCTCGAACCGTTAAGGATAGAACTTTGAAGAGGTTGTTGATCTTATACTGCAGGTATCATTTAAGGAGTGTTTTTTTCGAAATTCCATCTGTAAGTGAGTGAAACGGGGGATGAAAGATTTTTCTAAATAAGGCACTATTACGGGAATTTTGAAAATAGACCTGCAAAAACTGATACTTGATTTTCAGATCAGAAATAAAAGAATCCGTGTTTCAGTATTTTTGGAAATTTAATCTCTACGGGGATGAAATAGCGGGTAAAGTGTTTTCTAAAATAAATCATTATTTAAGAAATACTTGAACATTTCTAAAACTAAATCTATGAAAGCTGGAATTAAATTTCTTGGTCAGAAATAAAACAAAATTAGGTGTTTCAGTGTTTAAGCCTTTAAGGCGTGGAATAAAGGATTAAAATTTTTATGAAATATTTCATTATGAAAGAATTTTTAAAGTAAATCTAACAGGGAACGCCCTTTAGTGCGAGGTTCAAGTTCAGTTTTTAGTAAGGCACATTTGAAAGTGTTGTGTTAACAGTTACGACAGGAAAAATACTAGCTGCTAATAATTCTCCATATGGATTAGGAGTGCGAAATACTCGTAAAATGAATGTCCGGGATGTGCAGAGATAAACCTTCTATGGGATGTACGAGGCTTCTTCAGAAAGTAAGTTCCGATCAGTCGCGAAGTGGAAACTACATTGAAAATCAGAAATGTTTTATTTGCGACAGCTCGCTCCCCTTCCAGCTACATCTCTACATAGTCGCCGCTCCAGCTAGGACATCTGTAGCACCGTTGTAACAATTTTCATAATCATAGAAGGCACCTGACTGTGCTTCCCGCCAATTCTCTACGCTCATCTATAGCTCGTTGTATTTGCAAAAATGTTGTCTTCATAGCAAGTAGTTAATGTGAGCAGAGATGAAACAAAGAGGGAGCCAATTACTGGCTGTAGTGTGGGTGATCAAACACTTCCGATCGAAAACGCTGCAGGAGCATTTTCATTGCCCCTGCAGATTCCGACCGAGAATTGTCACAACGTAGGAACCGTATGACAGTTCTGTAATGTGGGCTGCATAACATCAGGCGAAATGTCTCTCCAAGACCTCATACTTGGCAGGAGACACTGTTTTCTACGCATCTTTATGTGCTCACCATGCGCTCAGAACTGAAAAGAGCGAAGTGATGCAACCGACAGGGATACTGGAGGCACTGTTGAACACACATGTGCACAGCTTTATTAGATTTTCACAGTGGTTTCCATTTCTTGACCCATCGGACATTAGTTTCCAAATATCCCTCGTGTGTATTATACGTCACAAATTGGACTTCTTCCACATTCAAGAGATGTTAGAAATAAATCATTTACGTGCACCATGAACATCGAATGAAAAATGGCTCATCACAGTGATCACAAAGGTTCGCACCATCAAGATCGAAGGCGAACTCCTTGGGCGCTACAAACCGTGCAGGACGTTCAGCGAGGTATCCACTCTTAAAGAATGCATAGAGAATAATACTGGTGTATCGGGATGATGAGAACTGATGAAATGTGGTGGCATGCAACCGAAAGCGAAACAGTCTGTCGTGGAGTTTATCGTGAAATTGGCTACCCTTTAAAGCGTAGCTACAGGTGATGCGACAATAAATTTTGCAGGCGCAGAAGAAACAAACATCCAGAGACTGAATTTGTCCTGTGGCTCCAGGTGGCATGTACTGCAATGTCACACACTTTTCAGGAGGGATAGTTTGCTCTAAGTGAGTATGTTTTTTATACGCAGGCCAAGAATCAAGCAAAAGCAACTTACTGTATTTTGATCAGATATTTACTAAAGCAGTTCACATACCATAATTGTAGTTTTCTTACACCTATTTTTCCACTCTCGTTTGCAGTGGAGTAAGTATTAACCTACTGCCCTTGCAAGGCCACGCATACGAGAAAGATAAGTAGTGGGCAGAGCAACTCCAACTTCTCACAGCACAATAAATGACTTTGCACCCAATTTATCATCCAGATTAACAGCCGGCATACTTGTATAGGAATGCTTTTAGGCGGTGATGTTAGTTGAATTTGATACATCTCTCTTGGAACCTCTAATTTCCATGGATGCTTTCATATGAAGTTCCTCTTCAAATCCCGACGAGTCGGATTGAAAACAATTTCCTTACTGAATGGTGGGATACGTTTGTTTATCTCATCCACAAATTTTCGGGTCGATTCCGCAGTTTGCTGTGCGTCGTCAAGATGACGCTTTGTTTGAAATTACGCTATCTTGCATCTTCTAATTCTGTAGCTGTATATGAAGTTATGCAACCATCCACTGATCCCTTCAGAGCATTACAATCTATGTCGTGCGCAGTTTCATCTGCATGACGATTTGATGTACATAACGTGGTATGTCACTATTTTGCACATCTTGTATTTTGTATCGAGCATGCTTGAAACGCGCGAGTACTAATTTATGTAACAAATACGCTTTGCCATCTCTTGAATATCCGTGGTTTTTCTTATGCACTATACGGTCATATTGCTGCGGACTTAGTCGAAATCTGTGCACAATTTTTTTATAATCTCCCGCGGCTGATGTTCCACGTTCGTAATTATGTTTAGTAATCGCTTCTTGAACAACGATTGTCCTTTACTACTGGTGGCGAGATTTGTGACTCCGTGTTCAACATGGCTGATGAGTACATGGCTCGACACCTCTTCAGTATCACTTTCACTTGTTAAGTGCGTATCATCATTGTACTCCTCACGTGCATTGTCCGCAAAGTCGAGCGTATACGACACTCACATTCCACTGACTCATCTTGCGGAAATGATATTTTGTCTGCCATTCGTTTCTCAGTCTGAGAAATTTCTTTCTTTACTTTCTGACGACAACTTCGGCAACTGTTGCTGTAGATACAATGCAATGTTTGCTTTGTTTATCTTTGCCATTGCTCTGCTTTGTGTCAATACCATTAGCACTTGTAACGTCTATTAGCAAAAGACATATTATGTAGTAAAGAGAAAACATTGTGTATCATGTTTTGTTATTGTATGGAATTATGTACTTTTTTTATTATTTATTTTAGATAATATCTGTGTCGGCGAGTACTGAAACCGCCACAGACGATAAATATCAAACAAAGATGAGAATGTGTGACTAGTATAAATAATACAGCACGAAGATTAATTTCTCTGTCTTCTTCTTGGAGTTACGGGAGTAGGATAGCCTTTAACGTTGTATTGTACGCTAGCGTAGCCTTCTTTTGTCAAGATAGAGAGATGAACGCCATTACGTACTCATTTTAAAGGTGTGTAATAACTAACATATTTAAATGTTTTGAATAGAGTTATTTAATGAAACCTTGCATTATTATTTGTAATAGCTTGCTCGGCATATTATCCCATCCCTTTAAGACATTTTCAGTTATTTAAATATTATCCGTGGTGCAGAGCTGCGCTACGAACGAACGAGCCGCCGCCGCGGCGCATTCAAACTGCATTAAATGAAATCTATCATACCGCAAAGAAGCGGGGAGGTAATAGTGAAATAAAATTATTTCTTTCAGCTTTCGGACATGCAGAGCAGAGCAGCAGATTTTATGATGTGTTTTGCAGGTTGACGCGGGCTGCTGATAATACACTCCTGGAAATGGAAAAAAGAACACATTGACACCGGTGTGTCAGACCCACCATACTTGCTCCGGACACTGCGAGAGGACTGTACAAGCAATGATCACACGCACGGCACAGCGGACAGACCAGGAACCGCGGTGTTGGCCGTCGAATGGCGCTAGCTGCGCAGCATTTGTACACCGCCGCCGTCAGTGTCAGCCAGTTTGCCGTGGCATACGGAGCTCCATCGCAGTCTTTAACACTGGTAGCATGCCGCGACAGCGTGGACGTGAACCGTATGTGCAGTTGACGGACTTTGAGCGAGAGCGTATAGTGGCCATGCGGGAGGCCGGGTGGACGTACCGCCGAATTGCTCAACACGTGGGGCGTGAGGTCTCCACAGTACATCGATGTTGTCGCCAGTGGTCGGCGGAAGGTGCACGTGCCCGTCGACCTGGGACCGGACCGCAGCGACGCACGGATGCACGCCAAGACCGTAGGATCCTACGCAGTGCCGTAGGGGACCGCACCGCCACTTCCCAGCAAATTAGGGACACTGTTGCTCCTGGGGTATCGGCGAGGACCATTCGCAACCGTCTCCATGAAGCTGGGCTACGGTCCCGCACACGGTTAGGCCGTCTTCCGCTCACGCCCCAACATCGTGCAGCCCGCCTCCAGTGGTGTCGCGACAGGCGTGAATGGAGGGACGAATGGAGACGTGTCGTCTTCAGCGATGAGAGTCGCTTCTGCCTTGGTGCCAACGATGGTCGTATGCGTGTTTGGCGCCGTGCAGGTGAGCGCCACAATCAGGACTGCATACGACCGAGGCATACAGGGCCAACACCCGGCATCATGGTGTGGGGAGCGATCTCCTACACTGGCCGTACACCACTGGTGATCGTCGAGGGGACACTGAATAGTGCACGGTACATCCAAACCGTCATCGAACCCATCGTTCTACCATTCCTAGACCGGCAAGGGAACTTGCTGTTCCAACAGGAGAATGCAAGTCCGCATGTATCCCGTGCCACCCAACGTGCTCTAGAAGGTGTAAGTCAACTACCCTGGCCAGCAAGATCTCCGGATCTGTCCCCCATTGAGCATGTTTGGGACTGGATGAAGCGTCGTCTCACGCGGTCTGCACGTCCAGCACGAACGCTGGTCCAACTGAGGCGCCAGGTGGAAATGGCATGGCAAGCCGTTCCACAGGACTACATCCAGCATCTCTACGATCGTCTCCATGGGAAAATAGCAGCCTGCATTGCTGCGAAAGGTGGATATACACTGTACTAGTGCCGACATTGTGCATGCTCTGTTGCCTGTGTCTATGTGCCTGTGGTTCTGTCAGTGTGATCATGTGATGTATCTGACCCCAGGAATGTGTCAATGAAGTTTCCCCTTCCTGGGACAATGAATTCACGGTGTTCTTATTTCAATTTCCAGGAGTGTATATTACTAACAATACAAAAAAGATAATTTACCTTCGTAACATAATAGGAATCTTGCTGTGCTTAGTTCTGGTCTGGCAAACCTTATAGAAAAAACGTCTTTTTCTCCGATAATAGTCTCATGTTCTTGTGCTAGTCGTGGTAATTATAGGTGTTTTACTGTTAACAAAAATCCACTGCAAAATTTTGATGTTGAGCAATCATTGCGAACTGTAACATCAGTATTCATAACAAAGTAATTTTCATTTTCAATAACTATAAAGTTGGGAAGATATGTTGAATTTTATAGTGAGTTACAGTAACGTAAAAATGTTCCTTTAATAGAAAGCCAGATACAGAACAATAACAATACGATATATTCTGTTTTGTTGAAAATTAATGTTTATAAAGAAATTCATGGCACAGCATTACTGAAAGGTATTTCGCGGCTCTTTTCGTGTATGCATTGTTACGCAAGTAATAATAATAATAATAACAAAACAAAATAATAGAAAAGAGAGACAAGAAGTGAAACACTGTAGCACTATTGTGAGTTACTCGTCGACTAAGCATTTCAACTACTCTCGGTCGGTTCATGCTGTACTCACCATTAGATACTTCCTGTTCCGCCACCTCTTGCCGTTAGCAGCCAATAATGTAGTTACATGATAGGCAATACGTGGGACGTCGAATGCAGTAAACATCATTGGTCTTTTGCGACCTCGTACTATCGGGATTCGTCGTCAGTAGGGTCGAAGTATACCGTGTGCGGATAAATATGAGCGTCGAAGAGGTTGGCGACATTTTAGAGCACTTACTGTAAAATAATTCTTACAAACAAGCACCCCTTTGGTGAGAAGACACACCTTAAACTTTTTCCTCTATTACTGCTACTCCAAACAACTGTGGACCATGGAATGTTCAGCTGTCGTGACACATATCGTACACTGCTTGAAGATGGCACATTGCTTCCAGAATTCTCGGCCATGTAACTTCTTCAACAATGTGTGGCGCATTTGGCAGCCGGCTTCTCCCAGGAGCTATTTACAAATGGCCAGTTCATTCGAACCCGGTTCGGACAGAAGATCTCTCCATAGTTCTTTAATTCATCGATAACTCGTGAAGATCAGTAGCACTACTGCTCTTGTTTTAAGACAACAGTTTTACCAGTAAAGCCCTTCTCGCCATGTCCAGACCCATGTTAACCGTCTGCAAATGTAAGGCACACTAATTGTTGTGCTTCATCACTACGACGCCGAATCAGTACCGTAGCCTAAGTGATGAGACTAACATCACTAACAACGCATATCCTACAGTGCACAGTCTGAACATGCATACAGATTACAAAAATGGTTGTACTTTTGTATGTATGTACCGGGTGATCAAAAAGTCAGTATAAATTTGAAAACTTAATAAACCACGCAATAATGTAGATAGAGAGGTAAAAATTGACACACATGCTTGGAATGACATGGGGTTTTATTAGAACCAAAAAGAAAAACAAAGTTCACAAAATGTCCGACAGACGCGTGAAAGATCTCTTGCGCGCGTCGTTTGGTGATGATCGTGTGCTCAACCGCCACTTTCGTCATACTTGGCCTCCCAGGTCCCCAAACCTCAGTCCGTGCGATTATTGGCTTTGGGGTTACCTGACGTCGCAAGTGTATCGTGATCGACCGACATCTCTAGGGATGCTGAAAGACAACATCCGACGCCAATGCCACACCATAACTCCGGACATGCTTTACAGTGCTGTTCACAACATTATTCCTCGACTACAGCTATTGTTGAGCAATGATGGTGGACATATTGAGCATTTCCTGTAAAGAACATCATTTTTGCTTTGTCTTACTTTGTTATGCTACTTATTGCTATACTGATCAGATGAAGCGCCATCTGTCGGACATTTTTTGAACTTTTGTATTTTTTTGGTTCTAATAAAACCCCATGTCATTCCAAGCATGTGTGTCAATTTGTACCTCTCTATCTACATTATTCCGTGATTTATTCAGTTTTCAAATTTATACTGACTTTTTGATCACCCGGTATATATGCTTGTATGTTCCACATCTCCTTCTAAACGTCTGGAGTGATTTCAGCAAAACTTGGTACACATATCGTGTGCTGTCTGTTAAGAACCATTGTAGGGTTAAAATCCACCCACCTATCAAAGGCTTTGGGTGGGGGGTAAAAAAAGCATTGTAGTCCTCGACGCGAGAATATGCATATCTTAGTCTTCCAGCATTTAAGAATGAGAGCACTTAGCATCCGAAATACATCTTTGGCCAAAGGAATTGAGCACACTTGGTAACTTTGAGTGTTGTTTAAATAAATAGAAATAATTTGCTTCAGGTTATAATGTTAATTATTTACACAAAACCAACATTTCGTGGGCCCGTTTTTTGCCCTTATTACAGATTTTTCCTTTTTTTTGGTAGAGAGCGCACTAGCTCCTTACAATCTTCGGCAGTTGTGGCGTTCCACTCAAGGCGCAGCCGGTCTTTTAATTGTTCTTTTGACTTAATTCTGTGCCGCCTCACTTTACGCTTCCATAACCTCCATAAATGCTCTATGGGGTCCTGGTCTGGTGATTGAGCAGGTCATTTCAGAAGCTCGATGTTATTTTCCCGAAGTCATCGTGCGGACAGATTAAGGCAGATTGCGTTATCCTGGTGGAATTTACCACGGTCTATGTGTGCATCTCCAAAGACGATTGTAAAAGAGGGCAGTAAAGCAAATTCTAGGACGTCTGTGTACTCTGTGGAATGAATGCAGCCTTCACATACGACCGTTTGTCCCACTCCTGCAGCGTTCAGGCAGCCCCAAATCAGGATGCTCCCTCCCCCGTGTTTTACACACTGGGTTCAGGCCACACGATATTTGGCTAATCTTTTTCTGTGAAAGTTTGGTGCTTTAGAGCTCATTCATAGCGGGCCTTTCTATTTTCGTCAGAGAGCCACGGCTTCTCCTGGCCTTACAGCCTTTTAGACAATCTTCTTGAAGCCGTCTATGAGTGTTGCGAGCAGACATAGTTTTGTTACAACTTTCCGAAAACTCAGCATCGACGTATAAGGAGGTTTTCTATCTATTTTTAAGCACTCTCTTACTGTCATTCAGCCCTATCGGTTTGCTATTATCCGTTTGCGCCCGGTTCTGGGTCTCTTAACATGCGACCCGATAATGCCGAATCGCTCAATGGTATATTGTACAGGTCGGTGTGAACATCGCACAGTTTTCGGAATCTTCATCTGCGGTTTCCCTTTCTCATGTAAAAACTCTATCTGGACTCGTTTTTCTAAGCTAAGTTCGTTTCTTACAGGCACAGTGCGGAAGTATCACCGATGTCACAGATCTGATGATGATGTTGTTTGGTTTGTGGAGCGCTCAATTGCCTGGCCATCAGCGCCTGGTCACAGATCTGAACAGGAAAAGAATATTAGATTAGTGATATGTGTCCACAACGAGCGAATGTATCGGATAGATTACTACACAGAAAAACCTACAAATGGCAAATTTATTTACACCAGATGTTTTATTGATGGCTTTGAGTGGTATCATTCTTTATGGCCGTATTCGATGCACTTCTTATACCAACGGGTTATTTACTGTTATGTATAGTGAAGTGCCACAGAAACTGGTACCGGCATGCGTATTCAAACACGGAGATATGTAAACAGGCAGAATACGGCGCTGCGGGCGGCAACGCCTATATAAGACAAGTGTCTGGCGCAGTTGTTCGATCGGTTACTGCTGCTACAATGCCAAGTTATCAACAGTTACGTAAGTTTGAACGTGGTGCCACAGTCGCCACACGAGAGATGGGACACTTCAACTCCGAATTAGCGATGAAGTGAGGATTTTCCCGTACGATTGCTTCACTAATGTACCGAGAATATGAGGAATCCGGTAAAACATCAAATCTCCAATATCGCTGCGGCCGAAGAAAGATCCTGCAAGATCGGGACCATCGACAAATCGTTCAACGTGACAGAAGTGCAAACCTTCCGCAGATTTCTGCAGATTTCAATGCTGGGTCACAAGCGTGCGAACCATCATCGATATGGGCTTTCGGAGCGGAAGTTATACTCGTGTAACGTTGATAACTCCACGACACAAAAGCCGGCCGAAGTGGCCGTGCGGTTAAAGGAGCTGCAGTCTGGAACCGCAAGACCGCTACGGTCGCAGGTTCGAATCCTGCCTCGGGCATGGATGTTTGTGATGTTCTTAGGTTAGTTAGGTTTAACTAGTTCTAAGTTCTAGGGGACTAATGACCTCAGCAGTTGAGTCCCATAGTGCTCAGAGCCATTTTTGAACCACGACACAAAGCTTTACGCCTCGCCTGGGCCAGTCAACACCGACATTGGACTGTTGACGACTGGTCTGACGAGTCTCGTTTCAAATTGTATCGAGCGGACGGACGTGTACAGGTGTGGAGACAACCTCATGAATCCATGGGCCCTGCATGTCAGCAGGGAACTGTTCAAGCTGGTGTAGGCTCTGTAATGGTATGGGGAGTATGCAGTTGTAGAGATATGGGACCCCTGATACGTCTAGATATGACTCTGACAGGTGACACGTAGATAACCATCCAGTCTGATCACCTGAATCCATTCATGACCATTCTGCATTCCTACGGACTTGGGCAATTCCAGCAGAACAATGAGACATCCCGCACGCCCTGAATTGCTACAGAGTGACTCCAGGATCACTTTTCTGAGTTTAAACACTTCCGCTGGCCACCAAACTCCCCAGACATGGGCCGTCCGGTGTGGTCGAGCGGTTCTAGGCGCTTCAGTCTGGAACCTCGCGACCGCTACGGTCGCAGGTTCGAATCCTGCCTCGGGCATGGATGTGTGTGATGTCCTTAGGTTAGTTAGGTTTAAGTAGTTCTAAGTTCTAGGGGACTGATGACCTCAGATGTTAAGTCCCATAGTGTTCAGAGCCATTTGAACCATTTTGAACCCGGACATGAACATTATTGAGAATATCTGAGATGCCTTGCAACATGCTATTCACAAGAGATCTCTACCACAGCGTACTCCTACGGATTTATAGACAGCCCTGCAGCATTCATGGTGTCAATTAATTCCAGCACTACTTCAGACATTATTCGAGTCCATGCCACGTCGTGTTGCGGCACTTCTGCGTCCTCGCGGGGGCCCTGCTCGATTTTAGGCAGATGTACCAGTTTCTTTGGCTCTTTATTGTTTATCGCACAGATGCAAAATTGCTAGGGTGCTCAATACATTTGGCCAAGTGTGTACCAACAAGCAAAACAAAATCGCTACGAACTTATGGAGCAAACTAACATATGGTGTCGGGAAAAGTTACAATCAATTCATACGATCCTTGAAATTAATTTTTTTTTCGAATAGAGATGGATAGAAGGTCATCTGTTAACAAAAAAATAATACGGAGGATGGATTTGTGGAAGTGTTGTACGGCCTTGACGAACGTTAACTTTATCGCCGGGACATTGCGTCCGGTGCGTGCGGTGCGGTACGGTGCGTGTGACCAGAGCCGGACTGCGGCGTCTGCCCTCTGGTTTGATTTCTGACGGGCAGTCGTCGAAAACGACGAGTGGTAATCTCCGGCAGCGCTGCTGACGTCACATCGACGTCACAGCGGCAGCGACAGTCCTAACGCCGCGCGCCTACATCCGGACACAGCAACTCCTCCGTTTTGTGTAAACACATGAGCGTAGGCACTTAATCAAAACTCCGCTGCGGTGCGCGTGTGGGCGTCGGCGGTGTTTTTTCCTGCTTTTATTGTTTTCTGGAAGCAATAACAAAAGGCGGTAGTGCCTCTTCCTTCCACAAATGTCGCAATTTGAGATAAAGTGGAAATAAATAAACAGACTGTGCGTCACAGTGGGAGCGGAGATGTAACTCCAGCCTCTGGGTAGCGACCGAGCTATCGCCCGCAACGCGTATTTTCTCAGATTTATTGCAGCATGCTAGGAGCCATATTACTGTGAAAATTGAGCCGTTTCTAGACCAGTGTGGGAAAGCTGAAGCTGATCGAAGCTGTGCGTCTTCCGAAGCGAAATGAGTTTGGGGGGCTAAGTAGATTTGCAGGAGCCAGCGAGAGACAAACATCTGCTTCTATACTTTACGGTGTGTGGCGGAGGGTATTCTTGCTGTCCTTATCTTCTCTCACGCTCACCCCCCTCACCTGTTCCCTGTCCCACTCGCGAAAATGTGTGGGAAGAACAACTGTCGATAAACATCCCTATGTACTGTAATTGCTCTAATTTTCTGTTCATTTCGTGACACGTGCGCGGAAGTAGGTTATGTTATGTTATCTTAACCGGGGACCTAGAAACGACGGACAGGCTCCGTCCCCGCCGCAGCCGCAGTGTACCGCAACCCCACGACCATTACCGCAGTCCACTTCACCCCTCCGCCGCCCCACATCGAACCCAGGGTTATTGTGCGGTTGGGCCCCCAGTGGACCCCCCAGGGAACGTCTCACACCAGACGAGTGTAACCCCTATGTTTGCGTGGTAGAGTAATGGTGGTGTACGCGTACGTGGACAACTTGTTTGCGCAGCAATCGCCGACATAGTGTAGCTGAGGCGGCATAAGGGGAACCAGCCCGCATTTGCCGAGGCAGATGGAAAACCGCCTAAAAACCATCCACAGACTGGTCGGCTCACCGGACCTCGACACAAATGTGCCGGGCGGATTCGTGCCGGCGACCGGCGCTCCTTCCCGCCTGGAAAACCGTGCGTTAGACCGCACGGCCAATCGGGCGGGCTGCGGAAGTAGGTTGCTTGACTCATTTTAAGAACCTCACCTCCAGGGAAAGAAAAGAGGCGCGGACTAATACTATAAATGTCTAGAGACATGCCAGCAGTATGTTTCACATTATTACATTCGCAACCACAGATGATCTGAATACCCGAATCTGTTATGTGTTCCCGAAGGAACAGAATGACAATCCTAACGAAGTATGTACAAACTCAAGTTCACTAAACACTTTTATAATTTATTTGCACGTAGTTTTAATTGCTGTATCAAGTAGACATTTGTGAATAAGAGAAAAATATGATGTTTTTTCTTGCAAATAAAATCCTTCCGAAAATATTTAAAACAATTTGTGAAGGAGGGAATGGCGAAGGAAAAAGAACAGGGTGCTCCGGGAGATACATTTAACCAACCAGATGTTGTTGCCGAAACCAAGACATGGAGACTGAAATGGATAGGCGGTGTTTACAGAAGAAATTAGGGATCAGTAGTAAGAGTAGTGTGAGACAAGAAACCTAAAGGATGAAGACCTTCAGGCAGACCAAAAATAAGGTAGGGAGGCCAGGCAGCCAAGGATCTTTAGACACTTGGAGTAAGGTAAGAAGATGCTAAGGACAGAATGTGTGGAGGTGGCTGCTTGATGGGGCCCAATACCGACTGCATGTTATGGAAGCAGGACGTAAGATTGCCTCTAACAAAGTGTAATTTCTGTACAGTTCTTGACGTTCATTCTTTAGTTTATGGGCGCCTCACCTGCATCTCATTAATGATAGCATGAAAATAATCTACTAATCGACATCTATACTGGGCTAGTCAGTTTATGGTTTGCGCCGTTATGACCACACTCGGGCCAATCGGCATCGTCCGACCGCCGTCTCGCCCATTAGCACATAACGCCAGTTGGACGTTGTATACAAGGGCGTGTGGTCAGCACACCGCTCTACATGCCGGTGTTGGGTTACTAGACGTCCAACTGCTGATCTTCGGTCGAGTAGATCATCATTTGGCATCACGAGGCTGAATGGACCACCGTTCCAGTCCTCCCACCAAGGAAAAAAAAAATCCCTGACAGCACGGGAATCGAACAAATGTCCTCCGCATGGCAGTTATCTACAGCTGCCGATCGGCTATGGAGGTTGTCTCCTTATAGTGTGTGGCGGAGCGTACTTCTGCTACTGCTGAGCCGGCCGCGGTGGCCGTGCGGTTCTGGCGCTGCAGTCCGGAATCGCGGGACTGCTACGGTCGCTGGTTCGAATCCTGCCTGGGGCATGGGTGTGTGTGATGTCCTTAGGTTAGTTAGGTTTAAGTAGTTCTAAGTTCTAGGGGACTTATGACCTAAGATGTTGAGTCCCATAGTGCTCAGAGCCATTTTTTTTGCTACTGCTGTCTTTTTTCCCCTTCCTTCTTCCTTCAGCAAATGATGTATGTGAAGCGCAACTGTCAATAAACTTCAATGTGAGCTCGACTTTCTCTGATTTTGTCAGCGCGGTCGTTTCGCGAGTCATAGGTGAGATTTTTTCAGATAATGACATTCGCCGTTACGAGCTATAAAAGTCTAAAATTTATTTGCTATTGGCCAGTATGTCCTTTTCTAGGCATCAAACAACTATCCGATATTGATACTGGTAATGTCTAAAAGGTCAAAATTGGCCACTAGCAAATACATATATTAAATTTGTGCAGCCCATTAGCTTATAACAGTATCATAGAGGGAATTGTTACCAACTAAAATACTATTCTCAACAAGAGATCTTTCGTAACATTATTCGTTTCTCGGAAACAATCTGAAAGCACATGCATCTCTCGCGTCTGTTTAACTTGTCATTTCACATGTTTTTTATTCACAGTAAAACGCGAGTGCTTGAAAATAACAGGCCGACGTATTTACACGAATAGATATGATTCGAAAAGTTATCCCAATCCTGCAAATAACACCGATTGGTAAACGGAAGCCAGTTAATCGATATTTCGTCAGAATGAGAGTGTTTCGACATCGGCGAAAGAAAGGCGAACAGGGCGGTGCTGGAACTGATGATTAAAGGTTTTTTTTTTAATTTCAATATTAAAAAACGTAAGTTAAAACTTTAAACGCTCGTCTCTTCGAAACAACATTTTTCAGGCTAGCTGCTGCTATAACTCATGAAGTGTACATGTAATTACACTTGTACATTTGTAACTTGTGAGTCAACGTGCCGGCCGGTGTGGCCGTGCGGTTCTAGGCGCTTCATCCTGGAACCGCGTGCCCGCTACGGTCGCAGGTTCTAATCCTGCCTCGGGCATGGATGTGTGTGATGTCCTTAGGTTAGTTAGGTTTAAGTAGTTCTAAGTTCTACGTGACCGATGACCATAGATGTTAAGTCCCATAGTGCTCAGAGCCATTTGAACCATTTTTTTTTGAGTCAACGTTTTTTCTGCCTATGGCATCTACCAGCAGGAGGAAGCAACGTGTCACGTGTCTGGCAGTGTACGTATGGTAATTAGAAGAGCACTAGGCCACCAGACTTCCTGAATTTAAAACCAACCAAAAATCTGTGGGATCAGCTCGATCGGGCTGTTGCCACCACGGATCCTCAACCGAGAAACTTAGAGCAGCCGACCAAGCCACTGGACTCGGCATGGCTCCACATCCCTGTCGCTGCCCTCCAGAACCTCACTGACGCTCTTCCTGCAAGTCTCGCAGCAGTACGTGCTGCAAAAGGTCGTTATTCTCGCTTTTGACAGGTGGTCACATTAATGTGACTAGACTGTTTTATCTTCAAATACGCGAAGATATTTCGTTCGACAGTGAAGACTGAATTGTGGTTTGACGTCGTAAAATAAAAACATATTCAGTTGTAAACGACAGTTGTCTGCAGAATTCCCATCCGTTAAAGATGTGCTTGTCAGTGAGTAAATGGTTCTGAGTCAGTCAGTGGCAGCTACACGTGCATGCTACTTCAGCAATAATTGCTCTATAGTTGAATTCTGAGTGACAGATGTGCGCTGGAATTACTGGAATTAAGTTAAATCAGTCGCCGTCTTTTCGTCCCGCTGAACCGTTGTTATATGAACTAAGTTTTCGACAGTTATTTTTTTCTGATTTGTACAGAAGACGACCACACTGCTGAATTATGCGTGTACCTCAAAGCCCACAAAAAAATATTCTGAAACATCTCAGGATCAGCACCATCGACGAGAAAGGTATTGTTAGTAACCGAAGGAGGATCAACTATGTTCTCTTATTTTACTGAAATGCAGAGTGTTTGAAAAGATTCATTCGAATTCGGGAGAATATAATTCCTCGTACATGAATACAGATGAAACTTGCGAATTTTAACTTACGCGTAGGACAACAATGTTTTCAATTTTAAAAGATTTTACTATTATATATGAGCCGTGGTGAGCTGGCGCCAGTCTTATTTTGTTCATGTATCGTTGAGATCGATTGTGGTTGAGGTAAGCTATCTTTGCTTTTTATGCGTGTCTTAAATGGTTCAAATGGCTCTGAGCATTAGGGGACTTAATATGCGTGTCTTATCTTGCAGCTTCGCAGGCGAGACGAGTTGGTTGTTAGCCTTCCAGGAGAGTCATTCGCGGGGGAGACAACACCCGCCGAACGAGTGTGATGACCGTTGCACGTTGTGGTGTGAAACTGGTTGGTCGTTTTGCCGACATGGGCAGCTTGGGGATGGAAGTTCAGTGACTTCCCTGGGAACAAATTTGAAGGGAAGCGGTGAAGCTGTGGAACCCGCTCCCTCGTATTGTGTACCTGATATGGAGTAAGTCGTCGTAATTGTTTGTTCACCGACGCACTCAGAGATTTTAAATTTTATTATTATTTTTACCTGGGAACAAAGTTTAGATTTATCTTTCACAAATACATACATACATATATATATATATATATATCAGAAGGCAGAATGAGGACTGAGGCAGCTGGTTACCCACTTTTCTGTCAGTCATGTACTGGTGTAAGCTATCGCCAGCGCACAGGTCGGCAAAGATGTAGCGTGAAGATCGATTGTGGCACTACATCAAGTGCATCTATCACGAGAGAGGCCAGAGACACACCGACAAGCAACACGGCGCCAACGCCCTCTCGACAGCCTGTGTTTAGGTCGCCGCCACTGACCAGAGGCCCTCACTGACTCACTCAGGCTTTGACAGTCCATAGCGACCACATCGAGACTAAAGGGAGACTAAAGCCTGTACACTACTGGCTATTAAAATTGGTACACAAAGAATAAATGCAGGTGATAAACGGGTATTCATTGGACAAATATATTGTACTAGAACTTACTTGTGATTACATTCCAGAATGAGATTTTCACTCTGCAGCAGAGTGTGCGCCGATATGAAATTTACCGTCAAATTAAAACTGTGTGCTCGAGCGAGACTCGAATTTGGTACCTTTGCCTTTCGTGGGCAAGTGCTCTACCAACTGAGCTACCCAACCACGACTCACACCCCGTCCTCACAGCTTTACTTCTGCCAGTACCTCGTCTCCTAACTTCCAAACTTTACAGAAGCTCTCCTGCGAACCTTGAAGAACTAGCACTCCTGAAAGAAAGGATATTGCGGAGACATGGCATAGCCACAGCCTGGGGGATGTTTCCAGAACGAGATTTTCACTCTGCAGCGGAGTGTGCGCTGATATGAAGGGTCCTGAGTTCGAGAATCGGTCCAGCACACAGTTTTAATCTGCCAGGAAGTTTCATGTGATTACATTTTCACGCAATTTGGGTGCATAGATCCTGAGAAATCAGTACCCAGAACAACCATCTCTGGCCGTAATAACGGCCTTGATACGCCTGGACATTGAGTCAAACAGAGCTTGGATGACGTGTACAGGTACAGCTGCCCATGCAGCTTCAACACAATACTACAGTTCGTCAAGAGTAGTGACTGGCGTATTGTGACGAGCCAGTTGCACGGCCACCATTGACCAGATGTTTTCAATTGGTGAGAGATCTGGGGAATGTGCTGGCCAGGGCAGCAGTCGAACATTTTATGTATCCAAAAAGGCCCGTACAGCACCTGCAACATGCGATCGTGCATTATCCTGCTGAAATGTAGGGTTTCGCAGGGATTGAATGAAGGGTAGAGCCACGGTCGTAACACATCTGAAATGTAACGTCCACTGTTCAAAGTGCCGTCAATGCGAACAAGATGTGACCGAGACGTGTAACCAATGGCACCCCATACCATCACGCCGGGCGGTACGCCAGTATGGTGATGACGAATACACGCTTCCAATGTGCGTTCACCGCGATGTCGCCAAACACGGATGCGAACATCATGATGCTGTAAACAAAACCTGGACGTTTTGCCATTCATGCACCCAGGTTCGTCGTGGAGTACACCTATGCAGGCACTCATGTCTGTGCTGCGGCGTCAGGGTAGCCGTAGGATGGTCTCCGAGCTGATAGTCCATACTGCTGCAAACGTCGTCGAACTGTTCGTGCAGATGGTTGTTGTCTTGCAAACGTCCCCATCTGTTGACTCAGGGATCGAGACGTGGCTACACAATCCTTACAGCCATACCGATAAGATGCCTGTTATCTCGACTGCCAGTGATACGAGGCCGCTGGGATCCAGCACGGCGTTCCGTAATACCCTCCTGAACCCACCGATTCCATATTCTGCTAACAGTCATTGGATCTCGACCATCGCGAGCAGCAATGTCGCGATACGATAAACCGCAATCGCGATAGGATACAATCCGACCTTTATCAAAATCAGAAACGTGATGGCACGCATTTCTCCTCCTTACACGAGGCATCACAACAACGTTTCACCAGGCAACGCCAGTCAGCTGCTGTTTGTGTATGAGAAATCGGTTGGAAACGTTCCTCATGTCAGCACGTTGTAGGTGTCGCAACCGGCGCCAAACTTGTGTGAATGATCTGAAAATCTAATCATTTGCATATCACAGCATCTTCTTGCGGTCAGTTAAATTTTGCGTCTGTGGAACGTCATCTTCGTGGTGTAGCAATTTTAATGGCCAGTAGTGTAATAGAAAGATTACCAATATTGTCAGCAAGGAGAGTGTTATAAAAATGGCTCTGAGCACTATGGGACTTAACATCTATGGTCATCAGTCCCCTAGAACTTACAACTACTTAAACATAACTAACCTAACACAACACCCAGCCATCACGAGGCAGAGAAAATCCTTGACTCCGCCGGGAATCGAACCCGGGAACCCGGGCGTGGGAAGCGAGAACGCTACCGCACGACCACGAGATGCGGGCGGAGAGTGTTATAGCTGAGCTTGTACCACAGCACATGGATTCTATTAAAGGAATTAGATCATGTAAATAAAGAACCATATTAATTCACATGTGCATTTGTGTCGTAGGAGGAGGATACCGCCCACCCACAACAACTTCCTTTCCTTGCTTCCCTGTGGTACAAGACTCTACAGTGGTGA
The DNA here is from genome assembly GCF_023864345.2 of Schistocerca serialis cubense. Lineage (NCBI taxonomy): Eukaryota > Metazoa > Arthropoda > Insecta > Orthoptera > Acrididae > Schistocerca > Schistocerca serialis. Next base: position 251,085,153 of record NC_064638.1, on the reverse strand, counting down.
CAAGGATACTACAAGACTATTTCAAGGAGGTGCATATTATTTTTGTGCTCCGCCAGGAGCATTTTCCTTTGGTTCCCTTCTTTTTTTCTGTAACAGCAGGGTGTTCAAAGGGCTCTGAGCACTATGGGACTTAACATCAGTGATCATCAGTAGGGTGTCCTGCTCATATGAAACGAATTCTACGTATAGGTCAGTAAGTTTTGACAGTTTATTTCTGTACTTCGATACATTTCTATATCTTGGCATATATGAACAACAAAGAAGTACACGTAATATAACACTATACATTTTTTCTAACTACTTTGACCATCGACCGCAGTTCATCGAAAATGCCGAGGCTACGATTTGTGTCTTAAAATTGTAAAAATATTATTCGAAATATTTTACTGAATTTGGAATTTTTTCAGTTTTATGTAATTTTTTGCACTAATATTAAATTCTTTTCAGGCATGTTAAGACCCTTTTTAATCCAATTTTTATCATTACAGTAACATTTACGGCATATTTGTGTAGGAACGAAGTGCTCATGATAGAGGGAGAGTGCGTCATCCAGTTGTTTTGGTGAAAGAAAGCTGGCTAAATATTTTTGTGACCACAGAATCAATCCGATCACCCTAGATCCATCACCATGTTTTCACTATGTCAGTTAAATTTATATTTATGCTTCAGACTGGGTATTACGTTGATATTTTACATAGATAAGCAAGCGAAATATGAACCTCTGGATCTCGGTAGTGGGTAGTGATACCGAAAAAATGTTTCGAAGTAAAAATGTAGACGATCTACCATAAACAGAAACTATGCAAGTGGCAATGCCCACAACTGGTGTTTTTCATAACCAAAAATAATGGTTTTCGGGGTTACTTTAAAACCGCCGACGAACAAATGGTGGCCGGCCGCTGTGATCGAGCGGCTCTAGGCGCTTCAGTCCGGAACCGCGCTGCTGCTACGGTCACAGGTTCGAATCCTGCCTCGGTCATGGATGTGTGTGATGTCCTTAGATTAGTTAGGTTTAAGTAGTTATAAGTCTAGGGGACTGATGATCTCAGATGTTAAGTCCCATAGTGCTTAGAGCCATTTGAATTTGAATTTGAACAAAAGGTGATCCTATAAACAGCCTAAGGTCCACCAGGACTGCACCTAATGCAAAAGATCCAACCGATTGCTCAGATTATCTATGATTAGGAAGGTGAGTGTACCTCTAACCTCAAAGTGTAAACAAAATTTTACGCAACGTGTAATTAACTTATCGAACTTGGTTCTGTCTCCAAACGAACAAAAAGTGCTTGAGAAAAGTTTTAAATGTGCACCTCCCCACCCTCCATCAGAAAAACGACTGGATGTTACGAAAATTGATATTGAATATGCCCTAACGAAAGACACCACTGAAAAATATATAGTTGCCAATGCACTAAAGAACGAAACCAAATTCGTGTGTAACATCCCACGGTCTATTGACTTTCACACCCTCAAGTCTTTAAAACAGAAATTACAGCACCAAGGTATCATTGCCACAAAATCTGATAAAGGCAACAGTATTGTGCTTTTGAACAAATGTGATTATGTGGACAAAGTTAATGATTTCCTGAATACCACAGTTTTCCAAGTCCTTCCTAAAGACCCTACTAAATTGTTCAAAGAGGATGTTAAATATGCAATCACTTCATGCAAAAGCATATTCTCTGAATTTGAAGCAAAACTGTTAACTAATATGAACCCAGTGCCTCCTAGAATGTATGGGCTTCCTAAACTGCATAAACAAGATATTCCTATTCATCCAGTTATATCATCATTCACTGCTAAATCTTACAAACTAGCCAGTAAAGTGGATGTCCAAATTAAGAGGAAGACTAAATTCAAACCAATGCATGGTATTTCAAACAATGTGGACCTAGTAAACAAGTTAAAAGGTATATCTGTCTCACACAGTGATAAATTAGTATCATTTGATGTCAGCAGTTTGTTTTATAACATACCAGTAGTAGAATGCATTGATATTCTGACAGAGCTGATGCACAAATCTAATGTCAATCCTGTAGAATTGAATGACTTGAGACTGGCCACACAGACATGCCTCGCACAGAACTATTTCCATTTCCAAGGGACTCTTTATAAACAATTAGATGCCTTAGCTACTGGTTCCCCTCTTAGTCCACTATTGGCTGAAATATTTATGGACCATTCTGAACAAAATTTTCCAAAAAACAGAGCCTTTGAGTGCAAACATCAAACACTGGTTCAGATATGTAGATGATGTCCTGTGTATGTGGACTGGTGGTACAAGACAACTCAACACATTCTTGAAAAACCTAAACAGTCGACATAAAAATATCCAGTTCACTATGGAGATTCGCAACAAATCCATAAACTTGATAGATCTCACCACTGACATCAGTACACTCACACATTGTTTCAAAATTTACAGAGAAACAACAACTACAGACACAGTAATATCTTCTTGCTCACAACACCCCATAGCTCACAAACATGCAGCTTTCCACTCAATGGTACACTGTCTCATATCTATCCCCATGTCCAGATATGATTTTAAAGCAGAGTTAGATACAATAAAATTTATTGCCACAGTAAATGGTTACAATCCAGTTCTTATTGACCACATCTTGCACAGGAATCAAAAACGGAAAATTATACCCCTCTTCTATGCCCCACCTGCTTCTCCGTCCACTTTCCGCAAGAAATGGTGTACACTACCATTTCTAGCTCAGGTATCACAGATTGTAGCCAAAGCACTGAAATCCTGCAAGTATAGGCTTTCCTACTATGTCAGGAACACGACAGCCCAGTGTGTGTTTAATAGCAAAGGCAAGATCTAGTTATAAGCCAACAGTGGGATATACAAAATCACCTGTTCTGATCGTGACAAATTTTACATTGGTCAGTCAGGCAGAGACATATCAAATAGGCTGGCTGAACATGAACGCAGCTGGAGGATGTAGAATTCAGACTCTGCATTCGCTGAGAATGTACTGAGTGAGGGTCACAACTACCAGCCAGTGTCCCATGTACTTCACTTAGCAAACAAAGGCCATCAACTCAACTTGCTGTAAGCCCTGGAAATTAACAAACATCTTGCTCACAGTCCAGATCTCATACTAAATGACCAGACACAGCTCAACACTTCCCCTCTCCTAAACTTCATATAATCATCTTTGTTGTTCATTACTTCCCACACTCTCTCTTCCTACATATTCCCATTTTCCTGTATTCATTAAGTTGTTTTGTTTTGTTGAAGTTGTCTTTCTATTCCACATAGACTGTAGTTTCAATAGTTAAGGCGTTCTTTTAACTGGTACTTGTATTACTGTCCGTGTTTAACACCACTTGTAGTTGTCTCATCAAATACTGTTCATATTTTACTTTGGTCACTTATTTCATGAAAAATGGTACACAGCCACTGCTTTGATTATAATGTTAATGTTAAAATGCAGTACTACCACACTCTCAAACTCTAGGTTCCCTCAAACACCTCCATTTTCCTGCATTTATTTATTTCTGTTTATCTTATTGATATTGCTTAAGTTCCTTATGTATTCTGTATTTACATTGATAACTGTCTCTTCTTTCAATTGGTTGTGTATCACTCTCCATGTTTCATACCTCCTGATGCAGCCTTGTCTAATACTAATTTTTATTTTCTTTTATTAGTTTTGTTTATTAACTGAAACTGTTATGTAGGCATGCTATTCCCATTTTGTGCTAAAGGTTTTCCTGTCTACTCCATTGTTATTTATACACTGTTCAGTTTTTACTTTTACATTGCAAAGATGTTACTTACTATATGTTTCTACTTCAGTCTAGATATGTTACGTCTCTTCCAATGTTATCTGCTATCATTTAACTTCTTTGGTGATAATACTCAGTAAATGTCTGATGATGGCCTTGTAAGACGAAAACCGGTTAACAATAAAAGTAATATTGCAGAACAAAAGCAAACTGGTGTTTTTCATTTATTATAATGTTGTTCTACCAAGAACCGATGGAAGATTCTGTTAATAACATAAATATTTATGAGATCCGATTCATAGGGTCTAATTCATAACATACTGCAACGTATATCCATTGGAACCTGTTTATTGTAGACAAGCCATGCTACCCATCTACGATATCTATCTAACTCATCCTTTTCACACACACACACACACACACACACACAGTTTCACAGTTTCCTCCGTTACCAAACGGACAACCCCTTCATGTCTCAGTATGACATATCAACCGATAATTATTTTAGTCAAATTGCGCCACGAACTTCGTACCTTGGCGACTCGCTTCAGTAAGTCTTCACTACTTGTCCACTTCACCCATCTAATGTCTAGCATTCTTCTGTAGCACTACATTTCAAAGGTTCCTAACTTTTTCTTGTATGAACTATTTACCGTCATTGTTTCAGTTGTGTAAAAGGCTACACTCCAGACAATTCCTTTCAGAACGCTCAAATTTATTTTGGATCTCAACAAATTTATCTTTTGCAGAAACGCTTTTGTTGTGATATTGCAGTATGCATTTGGTGTCCTCTTTTCTTATGCCATCTTCAGTTATTTTGCTACCGAAGTAGCAAAAATAGCAAAACACAAGTAATCCTATTAGTGTCTCATTATTTAATCTAATTCCCTCAGTATCACTTAATTTAATTCAACTACATTCCATTACCCTTGTTCTACTTTCGTTGATATTCATCTGACAACACACTATCCATTCCGTTCAACTGTTCTTCCAGGTTCTATACCTTTTCTGATAAAAGTGCAATGCCATCGGCATATATTTAAGTCTTTACTGCTTCTCCCTGAGTTTAATTCCCTTTTCAAATTTCTCCTTGGTTTACTTTATTTCATGCAGACAGAGGAAGATATGGGATAGGTTCCGAACCGTCTCGCTCCCTTCTGAGCTACTACCTGCCTTTCATGTTCTTCGACTCCTATAACTGCAGTCTGGTTGCTGTACAAGTTGTAAATAACGTTTCGTTCCCTACCCGCTACCTCGAGGAAATTCAGTTAGTGTATCCGTGTCAGTAATGTCAAAATCTTTCATATCTACAACGCTAGAAACGTAAGTTCACTTCTCTTTAGTCTGTCGTCTAAGGTAAACTGTAGGGTTAGCATTGCTTCTCGTGTTCTTACATTACTCGGAATTCAGACTAAACTTCCCTGAGGTCGGCTTCTGCTAGCTTTAAGTGCGTGAACAACAAATAAACGAAAGTAATGAGGATAAGTGGGCAACAAACCATCACCAAACCAAATAAGAATATTGTCCTGTATGACGCTCCCCAGGCTCCATCTACTTCTTCACCCTCTGCCTATGACATCAATAGACAGCAATACGTCACTGATATAATCGTATTTCGTCATAACAACGCTGTGATGGCTATTCACGTCAGCTTTCTAAATAGAAGTTGTTGCACTTCATTAGCTCCACCTGAAGCTACGTGAACGCTATTCCAGTCCTCCTACGTAGGGAATTTGCTTACAAGCGCTGAGTATACACCTTGAGCGTTTCCTCTCTTACCACAGATACTTGCCGAAAGGAAACGAAGGTGGACACGTGGAAAGAGACGAGCCAAGAACGAAAGCAGGATATGGTGCAGTAGGAGAGGTTAATAAAGTTCCTTAACTAACTTGCAAGAGATTTCATACCCAAGAAAGGTGTTAAAATCATATTTGGACACACAAAATGCCGTTTTTCAGCTAGTCCAATTTTGTAATATAAAACAGCTAGAGCGTTTACGAAACTCTTCCAAGATCTGAATGTGATGTGCTGACATCGCTGTGGACAGTTGTAGGTATGGTTTTACCTAGGACACGTAAGTGCTCTGTAGGGGCAAACATTGTTGGAGGCTGGTGGCGTAGCGTGTGGTGTGTTAAGGGCGCCATCATGCCAGTTGGTGTTTCACTGTCAGCTAGTCTACCACTGGAGGAAGCCAGACCTGTTCAAGGAACTGTTGTGTGCCTGTATAGTGGACAGTACAAGTAAGTTAGCCACGATTTAGTGTCATATTTTTCGAATACAGGGGCAAACCCAGAAAGGGGCCTCATTGTATGCTATAGTTGGTCTTGTGGTATTCAAGAAATCATTTTGTAATATAAACGTCTCTCACATTATTAGAAAAGTTATCTGTATTTTCGTAATACAGTTGGCCAGTTGAGTCTAGGAAATCTGTATTACTTGCCATTAGGTGTTTCCCGAACTAGCCGTCTGTGTAGTAACTACCTTGTATTTTGTTTGTTTGCCCACTAGGCATTGCCAATTCCTTCTGTATACCTGAGCGGCTGTTACCGTTGTTTGCTCACCTGCAAACCTTGAGGTTAACTATTTGCCTGCCGTGGTGCTACGTATTTCAATTGTATATGGTGCCGATAAGGGAATCTCTACATTTATAATTATCTTTCTCATTGCTTCTAAATCCTGCTTAAGTAAATCTAAGCAACACCATCTAGAAACGGCCTCTAGAATAAATTCAACCTTGGATCAGCCTTTATGCAGTGAAGCTCACTGTATTTATAAGCCTGATCATTTTCCTGACCGTGGAGGCGGATATAGAGGTAAGCTTCAGATCCCCTAAAATAGTTTCTAATGGATTTCTTGTATTTTAAGCAGATTCTACGTAAGCATCTTCACCTTATGCAAAGCCTGTTCGCATGTCTGTCGGCCGTTAATTTACTTATTCAGTATTTCTCTTAAAAACAATTTAAGTTCATATAGTAAAATTCTGTTCACTTGAAGTTGAACAGTGTTGCCGTAAATTAATCTATTTGGCGGAGGCATCGATTCCTTAATGAAATCTGTGTGCAAAACTTTAAATCATTTTGGTTTTGTCGTGGTACGCAGTTTTCTTTTTGCCTTAAGCCATTTGTGCAGTTGCTAAGTATACTTATTTACTTGGTCACCGAGCAACGCTGAATAATATTTAATAATTTTGCTACAACTGCTTAGTACTTAACTAATTTGGTAATTTCACTTTTGCCCGCCAACATTCGTCATTTTTTAAAAATTTATCTTCTGCTGTCATTAATTTCAAGTACAGTATTTATTGATATGGTGACCACTTCAACTGCGTTATTCACTAGTCGCCAGTGCTTCCAATATTAAATCGTGGTCGGCCGCTGTGGACGAGCGGTTCTAGGCACTTCAGTCCGGAACCGTGCTATTGATACGGTCGCAGGTTCGAATCCTGCCTCGGGCATGGATGTGTGTTTGTCCTTAGGTTAGTTAGGTCTAGGGGACTGATGGCCTCACATGTTCAGTCCCGCTTAGAGCGATTTGAACCATTTTAAACCATTAAATTGTGTATTTTCTCTTGGTAAAGAGCTTTATTGTTTTTAACAATAAACGGCTGCTTAAGTATATTTTATTTTGTGGATCCAATACTTTACAGCTCCCCAGTTTGGTCCCTACCGCTTCAGGAACCTTCTTTGCCGGATGAATAGCTACGCTAGTGGAATACCTGGCAAGGCATCCTGGACTTGAAGGACAAAATCGATCCTAAAAATCTATGTTAAAATGGATCATAGAACACAGCTTTCTGTGGACGTGACATGTATGGCCAGAATGAAGGTTGAGACAAAATCAAAGAAATGTTGACCACATTGAATCAACCCATAAGTTGACGATGACGCACACAAAAACGAACATCGTCTCTCTTCGACTTCAGTTTGAGAAGATGATGTTTCAGGACATTTAAGAAAATATTCCATGGGAGAGCTATCCGTGGGAACGAATTTGTCGTATGGCCTCGGCACATTACGTTCAGTCCAGTATACGGCTCTGACACAAGTTGATGCAGTAAAGATACATTTAGGAACGCTCGCACTACTGAGAGCATGAGGAATATCTTCGTGCTTTGTCTTCTTTTCTGTGGTGGTATTAGAAGTAACATTTCATACAATTTCTTTTGTATGCCAAGGTCACCTTGTATGGCCGCTTTACGTCAGTGATCTTACAGCAGTGTGTATGTGCTCTGATTAATGATAAATAGAAAAACGTAAAAGAGCTCTTCCCAGGCAGTCCGCATACATTTGGTCGTAAAAAGGAACATCTGGTGCGTCGTTCTACGTGTCTCCTCGTTCTGAAATACAGCTGTACTCTGTAATAGGACCACGGGTGCAGTGCTGGTATAAAATGTATGAGCCAACCGTAGTCCACTGCAGTATACACTACGCCGCAGTACGAAATACGCCACGTTACGTCCTCGGTGCTAACAAGAACTGCTAGACTTACCTCGCTTCAGCGAACAAGCAGGAATTCTGCGAAACAATACCTTTTGTTATTTTCAGAGACAGTTGTTACGAATACAGTAGTCATAAAACAGCAACTGATAGGTTAAGGAGACTGAGAAAATTAGTTTTTATATTGTGTTACAGTAGCGACGCAAAATAAAAGCGCTGAAATAAGTGCGCTTCATCTGTGCATAGCAGACAACTGCATGTTTTAGAATAAGGCAAATGTTTGTGAGTGGTTGAAGATCCGCTTAGAATAGCAAACATAGCCGAAGAGCGTGGAAAAGTGTTGTGTTGGGGACAAAACTTCAGTAGAAAGAGAAAATGGTTTCGAAACTGGCTACAAACAGTCGCATATACACTGCATAAAATCTGAAAATTATTGATATTACATAAAACAGAGAGGCATAATACTTTAATGAGGGAGTCAATCGCAATCGACGAGAGATTAGGTGTTACTTTAAAATTTCTGACGACAGGCATGTCATTTGATTGCTTGAAATTTATCAAAATTGTTGATGAAAGATGAGAAGCAATTATTTTATGTATTTATTTATCCCATGGCGACAATAGTAAATGCTAGGAAATAAGTAAAGTTTACAATGATATACTGATATCTAAGGATTTAGGCACAAAGTTAATACGTTTAAATTATGAAAACTAATTTTTCAATAAACTGATGTAAGAACAGTTAAACTACAGAATTAGAATTGTTAATTAAAACAGATACAGTTAATCAGAATTCAACATCTAGTGAATGAAATCAATTGATAGCAGAGGGAGCAGCATTAATAAAGTCACTGATGGTCCTGTGTACTTTCCTAGAGGGCAGTCTCTGATAATATGCTGAACAATGTAGTCCCGGGCCCCACAGTCGAGGACTGCAGGGTATCGGAGTCCCCAATTGTGCATCTTGACGTTGTATCCGGCGTGAGTGGTTCTTGTCCTCTCAGTTCTATTCACATCAGATGCTGGTAGAGTGGCGGATGGATCTTGAACCTCTTGATGTTTTACTGTCGCGGCATTCTGTCTCTTCCACCACTCTTCTTTAACGTTAAACTTGTCATTATTTCTTCCATTATGCCACAGTGCAGTACTTATATCTGTCCCTCAGTGAAATACTCAGGTAATTAACGTAGTTCCATTTTACGTATGATGGTAAAGTGTTGAGACGGACACGTATTTCGCAGGCTTCTTATTAGTCATTGAATATATAGGACGTGTTTTTCATTTACAAGACTGTTTTACGATGCTGTGTAATTCAACAAGCTAACAGGCGTACTATGTTTTTTAATTAATAAAGACAGCAATGCCATAGTGGAGTGGTAAATAAAACTGTTATACCAGTAAAACCTTATGAAAACTGTTTGTGCTAAACAAAAGCTTGAAAAAATGCATCTGAGGAACGATATGCCCAAGTACAAACTGAAAACAATAAAGGGATATAGGCGGGTCTCGAAGCCCTTTCAGCATTTGAACGGCGAACGTAGCCAAACCGTCAATTCTCAACTACAGTACTATCTAAAGTACGGTACTGTAGACAAATACTATCTATAGCACGAAGGGTGGCTACGAAAATAGCTGGTATACCTGGACGGGTGAAAGTTTCAATGTGGCAACAAATGTAACCCTCCCACCAGGAAAAGGGGTCCTCGGACTAACATATATTCAAACAAACTGCAGGGCGTCTCTGACGCGGAGAATGATGTAGTTGTGACACAAACACCGGGACAGTGCACTTTAGTGGGGCTATGAAGACGTACAAGCCGGAAGATATACACGTAACAAAAATATACGGCACAAATTTCAGGACCCATTTCTCACACGTAGACGAAGAAATTATGTTGTGTGAGTATGGGTCTGGAAACGCTTTGTTTCCATGTTACAGCTCATTTTCTCCAACTCATTAATCATCGGAAACACACAGGAGCAGAACCCTAGAATCCTGGGGAATATGCACTCCTCTACTACATCTATATCCAAACACCGCAAGCCACTTGACGATGTGTGGTGGAGGGTACCTTGAGTACCTCTATCGGTTCTCCCTTCTAATCCAGTTTCGTACTGTTTGTGGAAAGAATGATTGTCGGTATGCCTCTGTGTGGGCTCTAATCTCTCTGATTTTATCCTCATGATCTCATCGCGAAATATACGTAGAAGGGAGAAATATACTGCTAGACTCCTCGGTGAAGGTATGATCTCGAAACTTCAACAAAAGACCGTACCGAGCTACTAAGCGTCTCTCTTGCAGAGTCTTCCACTGGAGTTTATCTTTTATCTCAGTAGCGCTTTCGCGATGACTAAATGATCCTGTAAGGAAGCGCGCTGCTCTCCGTTCGATATTCTCTATCTCTTCTATCAACCCTATCTGGTACGGATCCCTCACCGGTGAGCAGTATTCAAGCTGTGGGCGAACAAGTGTACTGTAACCTACTTCCTTTGTTTTAGGACTGCATTTCCATAGGATTCTTCCGATGAATCTCAGTCTGGTATCTGCTTCACCGACGATTTATTTTGTATGGTCATTCCATTTTAAATCACTCCTAATGCCTATTCACAGATAATTTATGGAATTAACTGCTTCCAGTTGCTGACCTGTTATATTGTAGCTAAATGATAAAGGATCTTTCTTTCTATGTATTCGCAGCACATTACACTTGTCTACATTGATGTTCAATTGCCATTCCCTGCACCATTCGTCAATCCGTTACAGATCCTCCGGCATTTAAGTACAATTTTCAATTATTACAACCTCTCGATATACTACAACATCATCCGCATAAAGCCCAGTGAACTTCCGATGTCATCCACAAGGTCATTTATGTATATTGTGAATAGCAACGGTCCCACGACACTCCCCTGCGGCACACCTGAAATCACTCTTACTTCGGAAGGCTTCTCTCCATTGAGAATGACATGCTGCGTTCTGTTATAAAGGAACTCTTCAATCCAGTCACACAATTGGTCTGGTAGTCCATATGCTCTTACTTCGTTCATTAAACGACTGTGGAGACCTGTATCGAACGCCTTGCAGAAGTCAAGAAACACAGCATCTACCTGGGAACCCGTGCCTATTGCCCTCTGAGTCTCGTGGACGAATAGCGCAAGCTGTGTTTCATACGATCGTATTTTTCGAAACACAAGTTGATTTCTACAGAGTAGATTTCTAGTCTCCAGAAAAGTCATTATACTCCAACATAACATATGTTCCAAAATTATACAACTGATCGACGTTAGAGATATAGGTCTATAGTTCTGCATATCTGTCCGACGTCCCTTCTTGAAAACGGGGATGACCTGTGCCCTTTACCAATCTTTCGGTACGCTACGCTCTTCTAGAGACCTACGGTACACCGCTGCAAGAAGGGGGGCAAGTTTCCTCGCGTTGTTATTGTTGTTGTTGTGGTCTTCAGTCCTGAGACTGGTTTGATGCAGCTCTCCATGCTAATCTATCCTGTGCAAGCTCCTTCATCTCCCATTACCTACTGCAACCTACATCCTTCTGAATCTGCTTAGTGTATTCATCTCTTGGTCTCCCTCTACGATTTTTACCCTCCACGCTGCCCTCCAATGCTAAATTTGTGATCCCTTGATGCCTCAGGACATGTCCTACCAACCGATCCCTTCTTGTAGTCAAGTTGTGCCACAAACTTCTGTTCTCCCCAATTCTATTCAATACCTCCTCATTAGTTATGTGATCTACCCACCTAATCTTCAACATTCTTCTGTAGCACCACATTTCGAAAGCTTCTATTCTCTTCTTGTCCAAACTATTTATTGTCCATGTTTCACTTCCATACATAGCTATACTCCATACAAATACTTTCAGAAACGACTTCGTGACACTTAAATCTATACTAGATGTTAACAAATTTCTCTTCTTGAGAAATGCTTTCCTTGCCATTGCCAGTCTACATTTTATATCCTCTCTACTTCGACCATCATCAGTTATTTTGCTCCCCAAACAGCAAAACTCCTTTACTACTTTAAGTGTCTCATTTCCTAATCTAATTCCCTCAGTATCATCCGACTTAATTCGACTACATTCCATTATCCTTGTTTTGCTTTTGTTGATGTTCATCTTATATCCTCCTTTCAAGACACTGTCCATTCCATTCAACTGCTCTTCCGAGTCCTTTGCTGTCTGACAGAATTACAGTGTCATCGGCGAACCTCAAAGTTTTTATTTCTTCTCCCTGGATTTTAATACCTACTCCGAATTTTTCTTTTGTTTCCTTTACTGTTTGCTCAGTATACAGATTGAATAACATCGGGGAGAGGCTACAACCTTGCCTCACTCCCTTCTCAACCACTGCTTCCCTTTCATGCCCCTCGACTCTTATAACTGCCATCTGGTTTCTGTACAAATTGTAAATAGCCTTTCGCTCCCTATATTTTACCCCTGCCACCTTTAGAATTTGAAAGAGAATATTCCAGTCAACATTGTCAAAAGCTTTCTCTAAGTCTACAAATGCTAGAAACGTAGGTTTGCCTTTCCTTAACCTTTCTTCCAAGATAAGTCGTAAGGTCAGTATTGCCTCATGTGTTCCAACATTTCTACGGAATCCAAACTGATCTTCCCCGATGTCAGCTTCTACCAATTTTTCCATTCGTCTGTAAATAATTCGCGTTAGTATTTTGCAGCTGTGACTTATTAAACTGATAGTTCTGTAATTTTCACATCTGTCAACACCTGCTTTCTTTGGGATTGCGTACCCTGTGTAAAATCGAACTGGTATCCCATTAGGTCCAGCGGTCTTTCCTCTTGTGAGCGATTCTAATTGTTTTTCTATCCCTGTGTCATCTATTTCGGTATCTACCATTTTATCACCTGTGCGACAATCTGGAGAAGGAACTCTTGGTGTCGTTTCGTTACGTTGTGCACCGCAAGTGTTTTGTTTCCCATGTCCCTGTTGCCATGCGACGTCCTTCACTGCCTGTTTACAGATAAGATCAACTGTTTCGGCGATCAATATGATTGTCGCAAAAACACGGGTTACAACGTAGAATTAATCACAGACTTGGCTCGCTCAATGGAAGCGTACACAAATGCAGAGACGGCAGATACCCATTTGGGCTATGGATTAGTTGATGGCAATGGCGCTGGCGCTCAACGTTTGTACCGTGGCTCGAACATGGGCCACTGAAGAGTGATAGTCGCGACCGGGGGAGGCCTAGGACGAGAACACTGCAACGAGAGGCGACAATTCTTCATGCAGTTGATGACAACCCTATTGTCTGTACAAGACATATAGCTACAACAGTAAATGTTGACCACATGACTGTCTGGCGAGTGTTGCACGAGGACCATCTGCATCCATATCATTTGCAGCGGATGCAGGCACTATCAGCAGCCAATTTTGGTTTATTCAAGAAAGTAGCAAACCTAAGTTTAGTTCAAAGGTGCTGTTCTCAGATAAAGCGTAGTTTCAGCCAGATCAGACTGTAAATTTTCACAATCGTCACGTATGGGCAGACGTCAGTTCTGACGCAACTGTTCAAGCAAGTCATCAACAAAGATTTTCTGTCAGTGTTTGGACCGGCATTGTTGGTGACTGGTAGGACATCACGTTCTACCACCGAGGCTCAACGGACAAAGTTGTCACTATATCGTAAAGATCTGTTAGTAGATGTGCCTTTAGATGTGCGACAAAACATGTACTTCATGTACGATAGGGCACCACTTCGGTTTAGTGTAAATGCCCGTCGGCTTCTAAATAACAGATTCGGTGACAGAAAGACAGGTAGAGATGGGCCAATTGCCTGGCGCCCACGCTCTCCGGACCTAAAGACATTGGAATTTTATTTGTGGGAGGATTTTAAAGCTGTTGTATATGGAACCCCAGAACAAGATGTACAGAGTCTCCTTGCAAGTAATATGGGAAGCTGCAATACAATACGTAATACGCGAGGGACACACTAGCGCATCCGTGATGCACGTACCAACACCCACGGAGCGCATATTGAACATCTCCTGTGAGATAGAGTTACATGTGATATGCTAATGCTTTCTGTCCGTGTGTGTGTTTTCTATGATTAATGAGTTGGAGAAAATTAGCTGTAGCATGGAAACAAAGAATTCCCAGACCCATGTTCATGTAACATTATTTCTTTGTCTACATGTGAGAATGAGTCCTGAACTTTGCGCAGTACATTTTTGTTACACCCTGTATAAGTACCAATAAATTTGGGGGAAATACACCACAATGCGGACCACATAAGGTTGTCTCTGTTGGGAATTAGATACCTCCGGGCGAAAGCAAGCACGCTGTAAGATGGAACCACCGTCAAGCAAAATCGGTTAATGAACAATAATGGGACGATCAAAGGTATGGAAGTAAAGTAGCACTCAAACGACTCGAACGTAATCTGGAGGAACGTCCCCAACAACGTGCTAGGAACCGATATATGATCAGCCTGGCACAAAATAGCTAATGAAACATTACCAACTACAAAAAAACTTCACATAACGCATTTATCGGAGTCTCAGAACTGTAGTAATGTTATCAAATAGACCCCCTGCCACACATATACGTCTGTAGAGATAACAACGTCATATGGGAACGGCGTGGAAAGAGCCTGGCGTAGATTTGCAGAACAACAAGACAGAATATTTCACATACGTCGGTGCCACAACTAGACGAAAGTTACTATCTCACAAACAAGAAAAATACCTTGACATGGTTAGTAGGGTATACTCGGCATTACGTAACCAGTGAGTAGGAAGAGCAATCATATCCAAGTTATAGAACATAGCTCCCAGCCCAGGTGCAAGCATAAATACTGTATGTCAAAACTGGAACTGATGATAGTACGAGATGGAAAACAGATAGAAATACGAATGCGGGTATTGCGTTATTTCTTTGGTTGGCTCTCGACAGGCTTTTTGGATAAAGAAATGAGGCATCTGAGCTGCATGTACACTTTCCTAAGTTAATGTATTTTTAAGGAATGACTGGTGGCACTGATAGTAATGAGCAGCCCTTCACTGAAATTGGGAAGATGGTAACGGATCATGTTCATAAACATCACGCCCTACTCAGAGAAAAACCAGAAGAGAGGAAAAACTGTTGACACAAATACAGTAGGGCAGCGAAGCAGCGAAGATAAGGCAGTGAAGATGCTGCTGGTTAAGAAGAAGACGATAAGTACGATAAAACTGCTGTCGGGCTTCCAGAAAATGTAATATTGGCGAAAATGAACAATAATTGTGAATGTATGTGTGTGTGACTCTAATAAAACAGTACGTATTGACAATACGCACATGTAAGATCTGTGTAGCTAATAAATGATCGTTTCATTGAATATATTTTACTCATTGTTCTCTCTCCTCCTTCCCTCCCCCGCGCCAGCTCCCACGTGCATTCTTCCACTTTCCTCTGTACCCTTCGGAATCGCTGACGGAAAGAACTCTGCCTGAGAAATGAATACCGAATATTTAATTAAACCTACTCTCTGGATCGTCGTGCTGGAGTGTCAGTGTTAATTTCCATCGCGCTTACAAAATAATCCATTGGGCCAAATATGCATAAACCTTCTTAGCGACTTTACATGACACTGCGCATGATAGAACTGGTATGTAATAAGGCTTTCCGTACTGTTAATAAGTAGTATAATAGTTCTGATGGCAAGAAGAATGGGAAAGAAAACTGAGCATCTATTACATGACGAATTTGACTCTAGGAAAAGGCAGGTCTGACATTGCGCTTGATAATGGAAGCCTACCCATGAGTCATGGACCTTGTCGTTGGTTAGGTAGCCCGTGTGCCTCAGAGATTCAGATAGCCGTACCATAGGTGCAATCACAGCGAAAGGGTTGAGAAGCCAGACAAACATGTTTCCTGAAGACAGGCAGCAGCCTTTTGTTCAGTTATAGGGGCAGCATTCTAGATGATCTGGCCTTGTAGGATCAGAAAAAAATGGCTTTGCTCTGCTGGTACTGCAAACGGCTAAAGGTAAGGGATAAGTACAGTCGTATTTTTTCCCGAGGGCATGCAGCTCTACTGTATGGTTAAATGATGATGGCATCCTCTTAGATAAAATACTCTGGAGGTAAAATAGTCCCCCCTGTGGATATCCGGGCGGCAACTACGAAGGAGAATGTCGTCTTCAGGAGAAACGAAACTGGCGTTCAAGAACTGGGAGCGTGGAATGTTAGATGCCTTGATTAGGCAGTTGGGTTAGAAAAGTTGAAAATGGATAGGTTGAAGTTAGATATAGTGGGAATTTGTGAAGTTCGAAGGCAGCAGGAATGGGACTTGGTCAGTTGAATACAGGGTTACAAATACAAAATTAAACAGCAGTAATGCAGAAGTTGGTTTAATAATGAATAAAAATGTAGCAAAATTACTGGTAATGTACTATGAACAGCCACGACAGACACAGAGTCCACAAGCATCACGGCAGTACACGTTTATATGCCAACTAGCTACGCAGGTGCTGAAGAAATTAAAGAAATATATGATGAGATAAAAGATATTGTTCAAATGGTTAAGGGACACGAAAATTTGTTGTAGGGGACTAGATATAGATAGTAGGAAACGGAAGCGAAAGAAAAATAGTAGGCGAATATGAATTGAGGGAAAGCAATAAAATAGAAAACCACCTGGTAAATGTTTGCACAGAGCATAATTTAATCATCGGTAGCACTTGGTTTAAGAATCATGACAGAAATTGGTATACTAGTAGGGACATGGAAATACTGGAATTTTTCAGATTGATTGTAAAATGATGAAACAGAGATTTCAGATCCAGATTTCAAGTCATAAGACATTGGCAAAGGCAGGTGTGGACTTTGACCACAATTTAATGATTATGAACTGTAGATTAAAATTGAAGAAATTGAAAAAGGTAGGAAGTTAAGGAGATGGAACCTGGATAAGTTGAAAGAACCAAAGGTGGTTGAGAGTTTCCGAGGGAGCATTAGGCAACGATTGACTAAAACAGGGGAAAGAAATATAGTAGAAAACGAATGGGTAGAATATAGTAGAAGACAAATGGGTAGCACTGGGATTGAGAAATGTAATAGTAAAGGCAGAAGAGGATCAATTAGATAAAAACACAAGGTTTAGTAAAAACTCTTCGTTAACACAAGAGATATTGAGTTAACCTGATGAATATAGAAAATATTAAGTACTGCAAATCAAGCAGGCGAAAGGGAATAAAAAAAATTTAAATATGAGATCGACAGGAAGTGCAAAATAGCTAAGCAGGAATGGCTAAAATATAAATGTAAGGATTTAGAAGTATATATCACTAGTGGAAAGATACATACAGCCTACCTGAAAATTAAAGACGCCTTTGGAGAAAAGAAAAACAGCTGTTTGAATACCAAAATCTCAGATGGAAAACTGGTCCAAAGAACAAAAGGGATGGTGGGAGATAAGGAGGTCTACACAAGGAACATGAGCTTGAAGGCAATGTTATACAAATGGAAGAGGACGTAGATAAAGATGAGGTGAGAGACATGATATTACGAAAAGAATCTGATCTATGAAAAACTTAAGGCCCTGTGAGTAACGTCGTTTCGTCAAAACAACTGATAGCATTGGGAGAGCCAGCCATGATAAGTATGGGGTCTTGCCCACTCGTTGCTTATAGGGTGCTAAAGAATGATGCGTTCTCGGAATGCTATACAACAATTCAAACAAATAACATTAGTAGTTTTATTTCTAGAAAGCAATTGAGAGTACTTAACTTTCATACAGCAAATGTCGCAAGCGAGAGGCGACATGAAAACAGTAAATTTCTTCCCATACACGTAGTCCACGTAAGCACTTGACACGGATCACGACAATCTTATAACGTAGCACTAATCCCGTTGCAGACTGGGCCGATCTGAGCGACCGAGGCTGGCAGGGCGGCGTTTATATTCACTTCATCCAGGTGTCGGTCTTGGCGCGGAGCGTTTCAATTCCGCGCACCATTGGCAGCTTCGTTCCGGCGCTTGTGGCTACGCCAGAACAATAAGACTCTTCCATCAGCAGTGCAAGGTACATGACACTGACGAAACACTCTCAGACTTCAAGAAGAATATAATAATCCCTATTGCAAAGAAAGCAGGTACCGACAGGTGGGAATATCACCGAAGTATCAGTGCGATGAGTTATGGTTCCGAAATAGTAACACGAATTCTCTACAGATAAAAACCGACTTCCCGTAAAATAAGTTTGGATTCCAGAGTAATGTAGGAACATGCGAGGCAATTCTGACCCTACGACCTATCTTAGAAGATACGTTAAATTAAATCAAACCTACGTCTATAACATTTGTAGACTTAGAGAAGGCTTTGACCATGTTGACTCGAGTATTCCCTTTGAAGTTCTGAAAGTAGCGGAGGTAAAGTAGAGGAGCGAAAGACTATTTACAGCTCGTACAGACGGCAGTTATAAGAGTTGAGGGACATGAAAGAGAAGCAGTGATTAAGAAGGGAGTGAGACAGGGTTGTAGCTTATCCCCGATGATATTCAGTTGTGCATCGAGCAAGCAGTAAAGGGAACAGATTAGTAGTGGAGTAGAAATTAAAGTTCTGGAATAAAAATAAAAAACTTTTACGTTTGCCGATGACACTGTAATTACATCAAATTCTAGTGTTATAGATTTTGCTATTCACAGACATTTAATCAAATAAAACAGTAAAGATGATAATGCCTGGCAATGTTTGCCTACAAGATAAAGAATGCAACCTATAAGACTAGATTACGTACTCACGGCAGTTCTGCTTTGCCGTTTTTGGTACGACTTGAAAAACGAGAAAAATTAATGTATGACCTCCGATACGTCGGTTCTCGATTGTGTTCAGGAGACGTAAGGTTTGATTACGCGAAGGCGGTTTCGTGACTGACCTTCGCCCCAGATTGCCTTCACGCAATCAGAATCTTAGATGAAAATACCTAAGGGACCTATTTGAATAATAATAAAAAATGGAAATGAATGCAAAACAGTGAAATTTTGTAAAAAAAGTTATCAGATCGGAAATTGAACACATTAATGTCCTCCCGAATACAATCGAGATACCGCGAAGAAGAGCGAACAAAGCTGTAACAAAGCTTACATACATTGAAAAATCATGGTGAGTTTAAAGAAATGAATAAGCAGAGATTTTCTGTAAAGTGAAGCATCAATATATTCTCAAAGAACATAGGCGTTAAACTAATAGACATTAACAAATATACAATGAATACAAAACTTTAATTTTTATGTTTCTCTCATACATGGAGCAGTTCAACAATCGCTGCTTTTGTTCATCCAAGATTTCTTAAAAATTAAATGTTCTGGCGTGCGCATAAGTACTTTTTAGCGTCACACGGTTTACCGAAGCGTTTTCATTGGTGATTTACATGGTTTTTGACACTAAATGAAATATAACTTGTAGTGCTGCTACACAACACGTCTCAACAAATCGGTAACCACACGTAAAAATGTAGTGAAGTCTCTAGAACATTTCTTAACAAACGATGGATTGTTCTTTCACATGTTTCGCAGCTTATTGCTATCGACCGCTGTGGCAATGATTTAAATATCTGCGCCCAATGGATCATAGTGTTAATTTGAAATGTATGTCTTGGTATAGGCGCACATTATAAAGCATTTCGTCTCTTTACACATGCGCTATGATGCTTAATATCTTTACGAACTACAGCCCGATGGCTGTTCCTTTCCTTTACTACAAATATCTCACTTGCAAAGTATCTGAAATCCACTAATATTACAAAAGACAGCAAAGGACTGGGGAAAGAAGTTGAACTGAATGGACACTGTCTTGAAAGGATATAAAATGAACGTCGACAAAAGGAAAAAGGAAATGTAGTCGGATTAAATCAGAAGATACTCTGATAATTTGAAAATGAGACACTGGAAGTAGTTATTTGGGCAGCAAAATAACTGATGATGGCCGAAGTCGATGGGATATAGAATGTAACCCGGCATTGGCAAGAAGAGCGTTTCTGAAGAAGAGAAATTTGTTAAGGAAGTCTTTTGTGAAAAATATTTGTACTGAGTGTAGCCATATATGGAAGTAAAACAAGAACGATAAACATTTTAGACGCGAAGAGAATACAAGTTTCTGATATGTGATGCTGCAGAAGAATGTTGAAGATAGATGGGTAGATAATGTAACTAATGAGATGACACTGAATCGAATTAGGGAGAAGAGAAAAAAATTTGTGACGGAACCTATCTAGAAGAAGGAATCCGTTGCTAGGACACATTCTGAGACATCAAGGGATTACCAATTTAGTTTTTGAAGGAAGTGTTTCGGGAGGGATAAAAATCGTAGAGGGAGACCAAGAGATGAGTACGGTAAGCAGATTGAGAAGGATGTAGGTTGCAACAGCTATTCGGAGTTAAAGAGGCTTCCACAGGGCAGTATAGAATGGAGAGCTGCATCAAACGAGTCTTCCGACTGAACACCACGATAACAACAATGGAAGCAACATCGAAGAAAAATAAAGATGTGTTCATAGGATTTGTCGACCTGGAAAACGCTTTCGACAATGTGAAATGGTGTAAGATGTTTGAAATGCTGAGAAAAATAGAAATAAGCTACAGGGAAAGACAGATGATATAAAATACACTACTGGCCATTAAGATTGCTACACCAAGAAGAAATGCAGATGATAAACGGGTATTCATTAGACAAATATATTGTACTAGAACTGACGTGTGATTACATTTTCACACAATTTGGGTGCATAGATCCTGAGAAATAAGAACCCAGAACAACCACCCCTGGCCGTAATAATGGCCTTGATACGCCTGGGCATTGAGTCAAGCAGAGCTTGGATGGCGTGTACAGGTACAGTTGCCCATGCAGCTTCAACACGATACCACAGTTTATCAAGAGTTCTGACTGGCGTATTATGGCGAACCAGTTGCTCGGCCACCATTGACAGACGTTTTCAATTGGTGAGAGATTTGGAGAATGTGCTGCGCAGGGCAGCAGTTGAACATTTTCTGTATTCATAATGGCCCGTACAGTACTGCAACATGAGGTCGTGCATTATCCTGCTGAAATGTAGGGTTTCGCAGGGATCGAATGAAGGGTACAGCCACGGGTCGTAACACATCTGAAATGTAACGTCCACTGATCAAAGTGCCGTCAATGCGCACAAGAGGTGACCTAGACGTGTAACCAAAGGCACCCCATATCATCACGCCGGGTGATACGCCAATATGGCGATGACGAATACACTCTTCCAATGTGCGTTCACCTCGATGTCGCCAAACACGGATGCGACCATCACGATGCTGTAAACTGAACCTGGATTCATCCGAAAAAATTACGTTTTGCCATTCGTGCACCCAGTTTCGTCATTGAGTACACCATCGCAGGCGCTCATGTCTGTGATGCAGAGTCATTGGTAACCGCAGCCATGGTCTCCGAGCTGATAGTCCATGCTACTGCAAAGGTCGTCGAACTGTTCGTGCAGATGGTTGTTTTCTTGCAAACGTCCCCATCTGTTGACTCAGGGCTCGAGACGTGACTGCACGATCCGTTACAGTCATGCGGGTAAGATGCCTGTCATCTCGACTGCTAGTGATACGAGGCCGTTGGGATCCAGCACAGCTTTCCGTATTACTCTCCTGAACCCACCGATTCCATATTCTGTTAACAGTCATTGGATATCGAGCAACGCAAGCAGCAATGTCGCGATACGATAAACCGCAATCGCGATAGGCTACAATCCGACATTTAACAAAGTTGGAAACGTGATGGTATGCACTTCCTCTCCTTACACGAGGCATCACAACTACGTTTCACCGGGCAATGCCGGTCAACTGCTGTTTGTGTATGAGAAATCGGTTGGAAACTTTCCTCATGTCAGCACGTTGTAGGTGTCGCCACCGGCGCCAACATTGTGTGAATGCTCTGATAAGCTAATGATTTGCAGATCACAGAATCTTCTTTCTGATGGCTAAATTTCGCGTCTGTAGCACGTCATCATCGTGGTGCAGCAGTTTTAATGGCCAGTAGTGTACGTACAAGAACAAAGAGTAAACAGTAAGATTGGAAGAACAAGAACGAAGTATTCATGGGTTAAAATTCAGTAAGAAAGGTTATCAATAATGAGATTCGGCGACGTTGCTACCCTCCCTGAAAATTACTGGCTTAGCTGAATGGAATGAACAGTCTAAAGAGTGCAGAGTACGGATTGAGAGTGAGCCGAAGAAATACGAAAGTCTTGAGTAGTAACATAAATGAGGGTAGCGATAAACATTAACATGAAAATTGATGATCACTAAGTAGTCGAAATTAAGAAATTCTTGGAGCCGTCCGGGGTGGCCGAGCGGTTCTAGGCGCCACTGTCTGGAAACGCGCGACCGCTACGATCGCAGGTTCGAATCCTGCCTCGGGCATGGATGTGTGTGATGTCCTTAGCTTAGTTAGGTTGAAGTAGTTGTAAGTTCTGGGGGACTGATGACCTAAGAAGTTAAGTCCCATAGTGCTCAGAGCCATTTGAACCATTTTTATCCTATCTTGGAAACAAAATAATCCATGATAAATGAAGCTAGGAGGACATAAAAAGCAGGTTAGCGCAGGCAGAATCAGCATTCTTGGCCAACAGAAGTCAGCAAGTATGAAACATATAAGTAGGCCTTAATTTGAGGAGAAAATTTCCGAAAATGTACATTTTGAGAGTAGCGTTGTATGGCAGTGAAATACGGACAGTGGGAAAACCGCAAGAAAGTCGCAGTGTTTGTGATGTAATGCTACAGAAGGATGTTGAAAATCGGGTGGACTGTCAATATAACGAACGCGAAGGTTCTCCGCAGAATCATTGAAAAAAGAAACAGATGGAAAACACTGAGGAGAAGAAGGACGTATGTAAAGGCATCAGGGAATAACTTACACAGTACTAGAGGTAAGAACTCTAATGAAGAGGTTCGCGCAAGAGAGGAATTCATGACTGTTACAACCAGGAATAACACAATAACCTCGTCAGTCTGGTTTATTAAATCACAAATCACTTTTTAACAATTATGTTAGCCAAGCATCTACCCAGGCTCACACTCAGAAGTAATGCATAATTAAAGTTTGGTTATACCAATGTCCAAATGTGCATAGTGAGGTGCACGTCCCGTAATTATTCCCAAGTCCAGTGAAGTTCAGTCTCTCCAAGTGAAGTCGCTAGATTTCCGCCAAGCAGCCAGGTAACCTCGAGTGGTGCGGCGAGTCATCGACAAGCAGCTGGAACACGGCGTATTACTTCCCGATGAGAACTGTCGTTTGCGGCGGCGGCCGGGTTTATACAGTATAAGGCTTGCTAGTTAATGGAGCCGTCGGCTGGGGTCGCTGTTTTCCAGGGAAAACCAATCGCAATGTTTCCTGGCGTAGCCAATTGCTGTGTGCTGACAAACGCGCGCGCGCGAAGGCAGCCAGCGGTGGCAGCCGCGAGGCGCCCGGAGAAGTGCGGCCAGCGATGTATTTCTCGGCCACGTAAGGGAGCGTGCGTGTGAAGACGGCCAGCGATGGAAGCAGCGGGCCGCCCAGAGAAGTGCGGCCAGCGATGTATTTGGCGGCCGCGTACTGGAGCGCGTTGTTCGGTGTTTGTTAGAAGTGGTGTATACCACAATGACGCGCTGTATCAAACCAGTAAGAAGACTGAAAATGGTTTCCAAAATTATATGGCATATGACAAACGTGTTATCTGGAAAATAAGGAACAAAACACGAATAAGAATCAGAAATAGAAGCATAAGGATTAAAAATACGGTAAAGCCACATTTTACAAAATCCTCAGATATGTTACAGTCTGTTTCTTCTAAAGTTTGGCGCTCTGTGCACCATTTTATAACATGAAGGATATTCCATAAAGCCTCCACAATAATCTCCCACCATTACACTTTCCTAACCAATGTTTTCCACATATTCTTTTCCTCTAGATTCTGTGAAGAACCTTTTGCTCTCAAGCCTACAGACTTTTAGCATCCTTCAGTAACACCACATTTCGGACGTTTCGACTACCTTCTTTTTCGATTTACCCATACAGCATGATTCATTTCCATGCAGTTCTGTGTTCATGATGCATTCTCAGAAATTTCTTCGTGAAAGTAAGATATCTGTTTCATAATACTATTTGCTTTCGTATTAAGGAATGACCTTTTTGCCTGTACTATTCCTTTTGTTGTGGACTAGCAGAAAAAAATAATGCCTCCGAATTTTTATGAGATAGCTGTTAAAAGCTTTTTGAATAAAAATATTATTAGTATTCTACATTATCATTCTTCATGTCTACCTACTGATTTCTCAACATAGTCACCATCTCGACGAATCAAAGACCAGGTTGTTGATACGGTCACTGTAGAATGTTTGTTTGGCCAACGGCCTTACCGCAGTGGTAACACCGGTTCCCGTCAGATCACCAAAGTTAAACGCTGTCGTGGCGGCCGTTGTGGACGAGCGGCTGTAGGTGCTTCAGTCCGGAACCGCGCTGCTGCTGCGGTCGCAGGTTCGAATCCTGCTTCGGGCATGGATGTGTGTGATGTCCTTAGGTTAGTTGGGTTTAAGTAGTTCTAAGTTCTAGGGGACTGATGACCTCAGATGTTAAGTCCCATAGTGCTCAGAGACATTTAAGCGCTGTCGGGCTAGCAATTGGATGGGTGACCATCTGGTCTGCCAAGCGCTGTTGGCAAGCGGGGTGCAGTCAGCCCTTGTGAGGCAAACTGAGGAGCTACTTGATTGAGCAGTAGCGGCTCTGATCTCGGAAACTGACATACGGCCGGGAGAGCTGTGTGCTGACCAAATGCCCCTCCATATCCCCGTTCAGTGACGCCTGTGAACTGAATATGACACGGAGGTCGGTCGGTACCGTTGGGCCTTCATTGCCTGTTCGGGCGGAGCTTATTTCGTTCAATTTTTAGTGTTTGTTGGCTGAGCCACAACCTCACCTCTGCTTGCACCATTTCGTGCACACAGTTTTCTGTGCCGTATTTCTACAGTGATGTACTGTGCGCGCTTGCGTAATAGTCCACACTTATTCGAGAGCTGTGTCTGTGTTACCTGACGATTTCCTCTCACGAGTCCATCAACCAGATTCCGTTGAGTCTCGTTGTTGCCATACGCAGTCGTCCACTCCGAGTTCTGTCACGCACTTTGAGGTTAGCAACCCCCCGTTAACATTACGAGCACGATCAACCCGTTGTCGCACATTACTGATGTCGATACACTCATCAACTTGCACAGCTTTCATTCTTCTATGGAGTTCAATTGGAGGCACGTTTTCTCAGATTAGAAACTGGATTATAGGACGCTGTTTCTTACACATCGACATCGATTCGTTATGCACCGTCCCGTTAAACACAACAATTCGGAAACCTCGAGTGGCAGAGAGGTGAAATTTGTTCCAGCGAAACGGGTAAGCAGATCAGTTAATATACATGACGTGTAATATTTCAACCGAAATTGCGTCAGAATAAACAATTTGAAGTTTTTACTCTTCATCACACCCTTAAACGTTCTTTTCGTATTGTAGAATTTGGGTGGAGTGAGGTTTGGACTGGGGCTTGGGCAGGCATGGAGTCAGTTTAACAACTATCGTATTGATCATAAAATCTTCATTACATCGGGGTAATAACAATTGAACAGAATGTAATTAGCAGCCCAACATAGTTCCTGAAACCAGCTCTCACACAAGGGAACAATAATTACAATGACTTCAGCACAATGCAAGAGATATCAGTGAAACAGTATTAAACTCAACCTTGCCCCAGCACACACAATTTGGCAGAAACAGTAGTATTTACAGTATAAGCCCCTTGGCCATAGACAGAAAAAGATAATATCTTTAGCTTCTGCAATTAACCATAGGACACCGACATAGCATGCAGCTAAATGTTGGTCTATGACTACTACCATCACCAACTAGTCTGTATGTCAAGCTACTGTCAGCCACCTGCGGGACTACCTATGCACATATCTGAAAACAATCTACTATACAATAAAGCAAATAAATGTCTCACCCTCAAACAGCAAAATAACAAGGTAACTTTTCGTGTGCAAATGATGTAAACTCACTCCAGCCACGCTCATACCATAATCTTCTTTACAACATAACGTGCAGATCAATCAGAACAGCATGTAATTAACAAACTCAAGATGTCTCTCGCCTTTAGAGAAGCCATTCGCATGCTCAGCATGCCATCACATAACAACCACAACGGGGTGCACTATAAACACGATCTTTTTAACCAGTACACTCAATGCATTGTACGCTCTACTGGATCATATTACCATCAAGAAGCAGCCATTGGCCGCTGAAGCACGTATATAGTGCTGTCTTGAAATACAGAAGGCCCTTTCTTCGTCTCGACTAGAATCGCTGTCCTCTGGCCCGGGAAGAGACACCAGCACCTCAACGTGTTGTTTGCGTCCACACGGTGGCTACGACCCGCGCTGACCGTTGTCGATGTACCGTAGACATCTGCTTGGTGTACGGCTTGCCAATGCTTCCCACGCGCAACGACTGACTTCGCCTCTCCCCTCTGCACAACTTCGACCGCTGCGGATCTTTCGGAAATCACGTGCGCGTGAGGCCCGCCCCTTTCACAGCACCAACACGACAAGTCGCCAATTACGATTCTGTATTGCAGTGGGAACGAGAAACGTTCGCTTGACGCAGCACACTTGCTTCGACCGTCATGGTCGATTCTGCTTCGTAGGTAGCAGATATCTTTCTTTCGTTTGTTTCGTTCTGCCTTTCTTTCACCGAGGATACCAAAGTCATAAGCACGTCTTATCACAGACAAACTTTCACGCGTAATTTTATTCCCGGTCTTGAACCTATATTTAACTTCAGTCGTTGCTTCTCTTACATCCATACATTTTGAAGAATAGGGCAGAAAACTCCATTCTTGCCTTTGCCCCTTTTTAATCCGACCGCTACACTCTATACCTTCTATTTTTATTGTTGCCTCTTGGTTCCTGTATTGTCTTTCCCTGTTGTATATACACTGAAGAGCCAAAGACTCTGGTACATCTGCCTAATATCGTTAGGGCCCCGCTAGCACGCAGAAGTGCCGCAAATGGACGTGGCATGGACTCGACTAATGTCTGAAGCAGTGCTGAAAGGAACTGACACCATGAATCCTGTCCATAAATCCGTAATACTACGAGGGGGTGGAGGTCTCTTGTGAACAGCACATTCCAACGGATCCCAGTCATGCACAATACTGTTCATGTCTGAGGAGTACCGTGGCCAGCGGAAGTGTTTAAATTCAGAAGAGTGTTCCTGAAGCCATTCTGTAGCAATTCTGGACGTGTGGGGTGTCGCATTGTCCTGTTAGAATTGACCAAGTCCGTCGGAATGCACAACAGACATGAATGGACGTAGGCGATCAGACAGGATGCTCACATACGTGTTGAGCCGTGCGCGGCTCGTGTACATTCCGTTTATTGTTTGTCATCTTCTCTTACTTTACTGCCGCCTCGTTTCCTTATTCCATTTACTGGCGTCACTAACTTCCTGCCTTACCTGCCCGTAAGTGCCAGCAGCAGCGCTTATCGATAAGTGCTTTGTCGTACTATCTCTGGAGCGCCCGATAGTATTTCCGGGTCGTCGTGTGCTTGGGAGTCAGTCGGGCACGGAGCAGCAGTCCGGACGCAGCAGCAGTGAAGTCGGCGACGGAGCGCCAGTGAGGTGCGGAGAGCCAGTGCTCGCCGACCGCTGGTGACACACATGAACTGTCCGACACAAGGAGACTGGAGCAGGACGAACGTTGGTCGGTCGTTCGGTTGATCGTGTCATCGGGGCGACGTGTATTTGGTCTTTTGACCGTTTCTGGGCCTCGTCACTAGGTCATCTTGCCGGACGTGGGTCGGTTCCTTCCTTGTGCAGAGATGTCGTGGCCAATAGGCAAGAGTTACCTCTTCGTGGACTGGTCCGAACCAGGATGCCTGTGTCACCGTGTCTCGGAGTTCCGAACGGACATGGAGTTGAGTCGGGTTGGAGCTGCAGTCAGCTTCAGACAGCCAAGACTCGCTCGACCATCGCCGACACAAGTAACTTGAGTGGGAAAGACCTGGGTTGGTCGTTTAGTCGGTCGTCTCATCGGACGACGTGTACTTGGTCGCCGACCGCTTGTGGAAACTCTCTGTGTGTCGAATTGATTCGTCCTTGTTGTTCCACAGTGATTGCTTTTACGATCGTTCGGGTTCTTGTGGAAGTGTATTGACGTCGAACTGTGTGTAACTTCTGAGATTTCCACTGAGCAGATGAATGTTCTCTGCGTACTGCAATAGGCAGTTGGTCGGTTGCGACAGAGAGAATTGATTAGGTTGTTGGTTGGTTCTTCAGCCGTCCGTAGGTCGTGTTGCAACCCGACTGTTTAGTGTTACGCTTGGCTGCCTGTCTAACCTAAACGGTGGTTAGAGTTTCCTCCCCAGGCCGACCCTTGGGAACTCGTCTCAGCACTATTGTTTGTTGTTTGTGATTGTCATTTAATTTTGTCGCAGGTACTGTGCCAGGCCTTCAGCCGTGTATTAATATTGTCTGTTTTATTTTTAGTATATGGCCTTCAGCCGAACTTCATAACATTTAAAATTCCTGTTGCTCTGTATTGAGGCCTTCAGCTGCGTTTGTTTCAGAATCTGTGGCTTTAATATGTAAATCCATGTCTGTAAGGTTTCTCTTAATTATCTTGAATTCTTGAAACGGCCTACAGCCGTGTTCTGTAAATGTTTATCTTAAGGTGGTATTTAATTTTTTTTGAGTAGTTGCTTGGGCCTTCAGCCGAAAAGATACTTCAAGTTTTCTTAAGATGTATTTCTGTTGTACTGTGTAAAATCTTATCTTTAGCCGGAATCTGTAAATGCTTGGCTTTAAAAGAATTTCCATAGCTGAGTTTTCTTAAGTAAGGCCTTCAGTCGTTACTCTAAATCCTGGTGTCCTAAAAGCAATTATTCCAACTTAGTCTGGAGAAGTTACTCGGGCTCTCAGCCGTGAATTGATCTTTGTTGTTTTAAAGAGAAAACTGTGCATTGGTTTGAGCAATACAGTTGTGTGTGTTCTTGTATAACTAACAGTAATTGACCTTGGCCCCTTTCCACAACCTGATCCGCTCTGTCCTGCAAAACTAGATACCACGTCTCACCTGTCAGAATCTTATCTAGACTTATCAGGGGTCCCATATCACTCCGACTACACACAACCCACGCCAATACAGAGCCTCCACCACCTTGAACAGTCCTCTACCGACATGCAGGGTCCATGGATTCATGAGACTGTCTCCATACCCGTACACGTCAATCCGCTCGATTCAATTTGGATCGATACTCGTCCGACCAGGCAACGTGTTTCCCGTCATCAACAGTCCAGTGTCGGTGTTGACGGACCCAGGTGAGCCGTAAAACTTTGTGACCTGCGGTCATCGAAGGTACACGGGCTTCGGCTCTGAAAGCCCATATGGATGATATTTCACTGAATGGTTCGCACGCTGACATTTATTGATGGCCCACCATTGAAAGCATGAAACGGTTGCACTTCTGTCACGTTGAACGATTCTCTTTAGTCGTCGTTGGCCAGTCCCTGCAGGATCTTTTTCCGGCCGCAGCGATGTCGGAGATTTGATGTTTTAGCGGATTCCTGTTATTCACGGTACACTCGTGAAAAGGTCATACGAGGAAATCCCCACCTCATCGCTACCTCGGAGATGTGCCTCATCCTTCGTGCGCCGACTGTAACACCACGTTCGAATTCACTTAAAGCTTGATTACCTACCATTGTAGCAGCAGTAACCGTTCTAGAACCCGCATCAGGCACTTGTCTGACATAGGAGTTGCCGACCGCAGCGCCGTATTCTTCCTGTTTACATATCTCAGTATTTGAATACAGAGATACATACCAGTTTCTTTGGCGCATCAGTGTGTAAGCGGCGATCAAAAAGTTTCCGTTAGAGGGCACTGCTGCAGCGTATAGGAAATGTGCCGCGAGTACGATTCAGGCGTGGGCAAGAGAGTAGTGTGTCATTCACGTTGTTTGCTACATAAAATACTGTCATTGGAGAAATAATTTCGTTACAGAAATTTCGAAATAACGTTTTCCAATTTCATACTGTTTTTTTTTCATAGGACCAGCAAAAGACATAAACAGGTCCCATAATTCATTTGTTCCACTGTATCATTAATACGATTGTCTACACCGCGCGTCTGTTTTTAATTAACATCAAAGGGGTTTCAGTAACGGAATCTTCAGTGCCGTAGCACCAGCGAAAAAAAGTATTAGCAAGAACAGTTTTTAATGTTATTTATTGAGACAACAGGACGAGTAATTACTGCCTGAAAACACAGAATATGTGGTCTCTGTGTTGAGTTTCAAACACTGTTTTCTGGAAAACGAAAACCAAGCGAAAAAATGTAAACTACCCTTGCTTGTAATATATTGATCAAATGACGTCGCATTACCCCTAAATCAAACGAGTTTTGCCGCCGCTTTGGCAGTTAAACGCAAGCGGCAAATGAGTTATTCTGCGTATTTCATTCCGCAGCAAACCAATAGAGTTATATGTTTTTATTTTTCTGAATTTACTGCACACATCGCAGGCAATGTGACGACCGCGATACTGCATGTAAAGGACCGACTATTGAAACAAGTAACTGCAAATAACTAACTCCCCTTTTTCTGAAAAACACTAGCTTCAACTCTGATACCAAACAATAATTTCATCTGATTGTGAGTACTGAACACAGTGACTCTTAATTATCTTGAGATTGATGTGGAGTATCATTTTCTAATGTAATTACCTCATTGTAACTAATTTAATTTGACTACACTTCTTAACCCTTGTTTTACTTTTGTTCACGTTCATCTTGTAACCATCATTTTAGACGTTACCATTCAAAGACACGAACAAACCTGTTCAACTAACTTTCCAGGTCCTTTGGCGTCTTTTATATAAATATATGGCTTCAACAAACATTGACGTTTTTATTTGTTCTCACTGAAAACTTTTTGAAACTTTTTCTTAGATAAATTCCTTGGCGTGACCATACATTTCTGTGGACTCCAAACTGCTTTTCCCCGAGGTCGGCTTCTGCCAGTGTTTTAATTCGTTTGTAATTAATTCGGTCATTGTATTGCACCGATGACTTATTGAACTGATGATACGGTAATATTCACAGCTGTCAGCAGCTGCATTACTATTTTTCGCTTGAACCCCGAAGATATTCGTTTGTCTAATCTATCTTGATTGACAGATGGAAAACTTTTGAAGTGATTTGTTCTCCTGCATATATCAGTAACCCTAAGGGACTATCGTATACTCCAGGTGTCTTGCTTCCACTTAGGACTTCTACTGACCGGCCAAGTTCTGTACTCATCTGACCACAAACCCTGTCCTTTCTGTAGCCACAATTCACTAATTGCTACAATATCTAGCTACACTTTGTTATAAAATGTGCCAGCCGTTGTGGCCGAGTGGTTCTAGGCGCTTCAGTCTGGAACCGCGCTGCTGCTACGGCCGCAGGTTCGAATCCTAGGGGATTGATGACCTCAGATGTTAAGTCCCACAGTGCTTGGAGCCATTTGATTTTTTGTAAAATGTGGTCACCTAGAGCAGATTGTAGAGAAGCTGTAATTCACAAGTTGCTTGAAAAAGAGCTGATTGTATTGTTAACAAGTGCAGTGAAACTTTGTGGAGGACCATACTGAATTCGAGCTGTATCAGTCATTCGAATCATTATGTTTTAGATTTACTAAAAGTGTTACTTCAAGAATGTCAATAATGGAGAAACTGAACGTAGGATGATAGACGGATGGGTTGAAAATCGTTGGGTGCTTAACAGCGTGGTCAACAGTGCCCTTTCTCATAATTGTGGTACTGGTTCAAGAGGAGCTACTTCTTTCAAAACGAAAATCAAAAGCCATGAACAACTGCCACAGTCATAAAATGTCTCACACACAATCACCATCACAGCGGATACCTTCCTCATACGTCAACAGTACTAATGAAATAGTGGTTGGACTTCAGATGGCTGGTTGATTGCGAAACTTGTGTTGTGAACCAGCCACCCAAAAGCACATGAAAACATTTGACCATTTAAACTGGGCAGAAGTCCTAACGCCACGCAAAATGTCAACAATTTTGTCTCTATCATTTCATCATTACTTAAAATTGAGGGATGATAGGTCCCTCAGCAGATCGAAAATTTCTCTCTTTAATTATTTATTTTATGGCATGGTATAACATATGAATTAATTACATGTAAATAGTATATAATACGACATTAATGCCTTTTCGCGTCCACAGTAGACGACACAAGTGCATCGTGGTTAACTCTAAATGAATTACCACAACCGCCTGACAATCATTGAGATATCCTGGCTCTTACATGACATTTCACTTCTCTGCTGCCACCATGCAAAACAGGCGATGTTAAAACATGATGCACCGTGAGTGTGGCGCCGCAAACACTGCATTCCCTTGCGTGTTCATGCTGCGAGATCAAGCACGCGGCCTTGGGCAGTGAGCGCCCCTTTGCAGAGCTCAAAAGGACGTTGAATAGTCAGTTTGACCGGAGAATGCCTCTTGTTAGCTGCTCGCAGCCTCTGCTTTTCCCACTCAGACGACACTCACGACACGTCACTCCTTAGGGAGACGTTAAAACGTAATGTGATGTTTTTCTGGGAGGCTGCTTTCGCTGCTCTGTCACCTTCCTCATTCCCCTCGATTCCCACGTGTCCAGGAAGCCAGCAAAAGGCCACCTCTTTCTTCCGCCTGTGCAGGAGGTAGATTGTGCCCTCAACTCTCCTACGAAGTTTTGCTGAATAGGAGCACTGAGACAGTCCATGCAGACAGATTCTTTTTTCCACCAAGAAGTCTCTTGTCCTTCAGTGCCTTCTTGACCTCCAAGAGCTGAGTATAGTACACCGAGAAGTTGACTGGAACGACATTTAATGATAACACGTGGGAAGATAACAGAATACCGGAGTGTGTGCCCTTGCTTTGATCCATCGGTGAAAACCAGAATGTGTTCACGATGCTCCGATACCGACAATGTGATGGTCGGGGATGAGCGTCATATTCTATACCTGTAGCAATATGAGGAGTTCCCATTTTACGTTAGCAGGCGACTCGCCTGTCTCTGTATAGAGGCTAGGAATGGGACCAGTTCAGTACTCTCCTGCGCCCAGTCTATTGCCTGCATGGTGGACAGCGTCCAATACTTTAACTAGAAAGGCCTAGCCCATCGATAGACTACCGCTAGTGACATTATCAAATCGTGTGCAGACAAAGGTTCTACAGGAGAGAAAAACAAAGGCTCTGAGCCCTATGGGACTTGGAACATCTGTGGTCATCAGTCCCCTAGGCTTAGAACTACTTAAACCTAACTAAGAACATCACACACATCCATGCCCGAGGCAGAATTCGAACCTGCGACGGTAGCTGTCGCGCGGTTCCGGACTGAAGCGGCTGGAACCGCTCGGCCACAGCGGCCGGCACAGGGTACAGTTCCACACTCCTACAGGAGAGAGCTAGGCTGGATGTCGTGGTGAGGACCTAGTTAGGCTCGAGTGTCAGGAAACCATAATTGACAATAACTCATTTATTAGGCAGTAACACGTCTTGCAAAGCTCGCGCCACATCTGGGCTGGCAGAGCAGCGGCTCATCAGAAGCGGGAGGCCAGCGTGCGCACATTAAAATGACAGGTGGCGACTGTTACGTCACAGGGTGACAGTCGACGTATAGACTCCGGCGGCCTCCAGTTCTACGTATTGATATTCAAAATGCATTCGCTGACGTCGAAGATTTGCAGTCAGGAGTCACGCCCCACGTTTATCTGCAGTACTCGCAGGCTTGCCGGCTCTCAGCCCCATTTAGCGGACAGGAGCCTAGGTGTCGGAGAAGAATTCGCCCAGAACTGGAGAGAATGGAACAGGGTAGACATAGGAGGGGGCGATAGATACTACAAAATGTAACCCAGATTATACAGGGAAGTCCATTGATCGTGTCTGGGCCAAATATCTCACGAAATAAGCGTCAAACGAAAAACTACAAAGAATGAAACTTGTCTAGCTTGAAAGGGGAAACCAGGTGGCGCTATGGTTGGCCCGCTGCCATAGGTCAAACGGATATCAACTACGTTTTTTTAAATAGGAACCCCCATTTTTTATTACATATTCGTGTAGTACGTAAAGAAATATGAATCTTTTAGTTGCACCACATTTTTCGCTTTCTCATAGACGGCGCTGTAATAGTGACAAACATATGGCTCACAATTTTAGACGAACAGTTGGTAACAGGTAGGTTTCTTAAATTAAAACATATAACGTAGGTACCTTTGAACATTTTATTTCGGTTGTTCCAGTGTGATACACGTACCTTTGTGAACTTATCATTTCTGAGAACGCATGCTGTTACAGCGTGATTACCTGTATATACCACATTAATGCAATAAATGCTTAAAATGATGTCCGTCAATCTCAAAACATTTGGCAATTCGTGTAACGACATTCCTCTCAACAGCGAGTAGTTCGCCTTCCGTAATGTTCGCACATGCATTGACAATGCGCTGACGCATGTTGTCAGGCGTTGTCGGTGGATCACTACAGCAAATATCTTTCAACTTTCCCCACAGAAAGAAATCGTTGGACGTCAGATCCGGTGAACGTGCGGGCCATGGTATGGTGCTTCGACGACCAATCCACCAGTCATGAAATCTGCTATTCAATGCCGCTTCAACCGCACGCGAGCTATGTGCCGGACATCCATCGTGTTGGAAGTACATAGCCATTCTGTCATGCAGTGAAACATCTTGTAGTAATATCGGTAGAACATTACGTAGGAAATCAGCATACACTGCACCATTTAGATTGCCATCGATAAAATGGGGGCCAATTATTCTTCCTCCCATAATGTCGCACCATACATTAACCCGCCAAGGTCGCTGATGTTCCACTTGTCGCAAACCATCGTGGATTTTCCGTTGCCAAATAGTGCATATTATGCCGGTTTACGTTACCGCTGTTGGTGAATGACGCTTCGTCGCTAAACAGAACGCGTGCAAAAAATCTGTCATCTTCCGGTAATTTCTCTTGTGCCCAGTGGCAGAACTGTACACGACGTTCAAAGTCATCGCCATGCAATTCCTGGTGCATAGAAATATGCTACGGGTGCAATCGATGTAAATGTAGAACTTTCAACACCGACGTTTTTGAGATTCCCGATTCTCGCGCAATTTATCTGCTACTGATGTGCGGATTAGCCGCGACAGCAGCTAAAACACCTACTTGGGCATCATCATTTGTTACAGGACGTGGTTGATGTTTCACATGTGGCTGAACACTTC
This sequence comes from Schistocerca serialis cubense, assembly GCF_023864345.2. Taxonomy (NCBI): domain Eukaryota; kingdom Metazoa; phylum Arthropoda; class Insecta; order Orthoptera; family Acrididae; genus Schistocerca; species Schistocerca serialis. Next base: position 251,049,639 of record NC_064638.1, on the reverse strand, counting down.
CTGTTTCCTTAAATAACGTAACTATCCGGCGAACGGTCCGGAAGCTCGGATGATGTCGTCCGAGATACCGAGCAGCATACATAGCACACACCCGTTGGGCATTTTGATCACAATAGCCATACATCAACACAATATCGACCTTTTCCGCAATTGGTAAACGGTACATTTTAACAGGGGTAATATATCACGAAGCAAATACCGTCCGCACTGGCGGAATGTTACGTGATACCACGTACTCATACGTTTGTGACTGTCACAAAGTGAAATAAGTGGACTAACTAAAACATTCATATTTCTTTACGTTCTACACGAATATGTAATAAAAATGGGGGTTCCTATTTTAAAAAAACTCAGTTGATATCCGTTCGATCTATGGCAGCGCCATCTGGTTTCCCCCTTCAAGCTAGACGAGTTTCGTTCTTTGTAGTTTTTTCGTTTGATGCTCATTTCGTGAGATATATGGTCCTGTCACTATCAATGGACCACCCTGTAGAAGAAACTGAAAGTAGTCACCGCATTATAATCACGTTATAATCTTCATCATCATCATCCGTTTCGTAATAACTGCTGCATAAATGCCTTGACTACGCTTTCACATACATTAGAGATGAAAGTTTAGCTTCTGCTAGCACAGGCTCACTATCCCTCTTGTTCATTGAAAGCCACTTCCTACTGCAGAGCATTCGCATTGCCCTATTCTCTTCAATATTCCACGTTTCATCTAGCTAAAGGAAATTGCCTGTTACCAGATTTCTTTTCATTAGGGCTGTAACACATGTTTGGGCTACAAGGATGCATAACAAATAACACATGGACCCAGACATGGATGGGGAACGTGGCTTTCCATATGGAAGCTAACAGTTATCTAACCATTCGAATCATGTCAATAAATATAGGATAATCGATCCTTAATGCAACCGCCTGGCGAGGTTTTTGCTGCCCACCTGGCAGTCAGCACTGGCGGGGAGTACATTTCCCCTCCGCTGCGAAGTCTTTGTTTGCAAAGGCAGCATATGTTTGATAGGCGCCGCAATACAGTGTATTGAATGAAAGAGTTTCAAGTGAAATTGCGATATACATGTATTCTATTGGCCAAAGAGGATCCACGTGTGATTCATACGTGTTACAGAATTAGCGCATGCAGTAACGTTATTTCTAGAAGGATTTACCAGTGCCGCGCGGAATTAGCCGAGCGGTCTGGGGCGCTGCAGTCAGGGACTGTGCGGCTGATCCCGACGGAGGTTCGAGTCCTCCCTCGGGCATGGGTGTGTGCGTTTGTCTTTAGGATAATTTAGGTTAAGTAGTGTGTAAGCTTAGGGACTGATGACCTTAGCAGTTAAGTCCATAAGTTTTCTCACACATTTGAACATTTGATTTGATTTACCAGTGTTCAAGTTTCCTTCTGGAATAAGATCATCGATTGATAAATAAATTTCGCGAAACAGGAAGCGTTCTTGACAGCAAATATAGACAACCGTGTACTGTACACATAGAAGAAACTCTCGATAACGTTTGGCAAGCTGTGAAAAGGTCTCCTAGAAAATCAGTTCGACGTCTTTCTCAGCAAATGGGAATTTGCTATGGCTCTGTCCAAACGGCAACAAAGTTACTGAAGTTACAGCAAGAGTCACGCTGAAAAAAGGTTGCGGTTTAGTGACTGAATTTTGAATACAGTGCTTAACAGAGAAATTGACCCTCACATAACTTTTTTTCGGACGAATCATGGATCCACCTGAGCGGATACGTTAGTTCACAAAACATCTGTTATTGGAATTTTGAAACGTGTAACCTAATACACTAGGAACGCATAAATGATCAGAAAATAGGAGTGTGGGGCGCTATTAGCGGTGAGAGGATCATAGGTCCAATGATTTTCCAGGAAACGATTAATAGTGAGAGATACGTGGAAAATGTTTTGTGGCTGTGTTTTTACCAGATAAATGAGAGAACACGTGCTTCTGCGACCTTCCAGCAAGACTCTGCAACGGCTCATAAAGAAAATTTCTCATTACAGAAAATTCGTAGCGCACTTCAAGGTAGATCTGTCACAAACACCATATGACCTCTACATTGCCATGATTTGGCTCCCCGCGGTTTTTATCTCTGCGGAGACACTAAAACAGAAAGTGTATAGTTCGCATCCAAACACTTTAGATGAACTTAAAACTAACATTCATCAAGAAATTGTTGCCATTTCTCAGAGGGAACTTCAGAGTGTATGAGCAATTTCCTAGTACTTGAACAACGAAGGGAGACAGTTCCAGATTTTCCTTGCTTAATAATTTACCTATCTTTTCAGTATTAATGTTATGTATGTTTGAAATAATTGAAGCGACAAACCGTACTACATTTATTGCGAATCTCCCGTCACCCGCGAAGCGCTCACAGCAGCAGCATTTGCCGGCCGGCCGAATGCCGCGAAAGCGATTGCGTTAACGTTTCATCACTCCCATAAAACGTTGTAATTAACTGTTTTTTGAGTCAGTAGTCTTCTGACCAGTCTGATACCCTCCGTCTAGATTTCCTTTCCTGTACCAACCCTTTCATTTGAGAATACCACTTGCAGCCTACGTCGTCAATTATTTGCTGGATGCATTCCAATCTCTGTCTTGCTCTACAGCTTTTATCCTCTACACATCCATTTATTAGTATTGAAGTTATTCTTTTAACAGATGTCTTGTTATCCTGTGCCATCTTTTTGTCAGAGTTTTCCACATATTCCTTTCCTTGATGATTCTGCAGAGAACCTCACCATTCATTACCTCATCGGGACCACATAATTTACGTCGTTTTTCTGTAGCATCACATCTCAAATGCTTCGATTCCGCACATTTACGATTTTCCCACAATCCATGTAAAATGCTATGCTCCAATGGTACATTTTGAGAAATTTGTAGCTCAAATCAACGCCTACATTTGGTACTAATTGTAAACTTTTGGCCAGGAATGACCTTTTTGCAAGTGCAATGCGGCTTTTTATGTTGGCCTTGCTCCGTCCATCATTGTTTATATTGCTGCTTAGGTAGCACAACTTAAACATGGTCCTCTACGTGATCAACAATCCTGATGCTAAGTTTCTTGTATTCTAATTTCTGATACTTCTCATTACTTTCATCTTTCTTCGGTTCACTCGCAGCCCATATTCTCTAGTCATTAGAGTTTTGATTCAGTTCAACAGATACAGTAATTCTTCTTTACATACACTGACGATAGCAACGTCATCGGTGAATATTATCACTGATATCAATTCACCTTGAATTTTAATCCCTGTCTTGAACTGGATTCGCATTCGGGAGGACGACGGTTCAATCCCGCGTCCGGCCATCCTGATTCAGGTTTTCCGTGATTTCCCTAAATCGCTCCAGGCAAATGCCGGGATAGTTCCTTTGAAAGGACACGGCCGACTTCCTTCCTCTTCCTTCCCTAATCCGATGAGAACCGATGACCTCGCTGTCTGGTCTCCTCCCCCAAAAACAACCCAACCCAACATGTCTTGAACATTTCTTTTAGTTCCGTCATTGCTTCTTCAAAGTATAGATTGAACAGCAGGGTCGAAAGTTTACATCCCTGTCTTACACCCTTTTTAATCCGAGAAGTTCGTCCATTCTCATTGTTCCCACTTGCATATCGTATATTACTCGTCTTTTCCTATAGCTTACTCCTATTTCTCTCAGAATTTCACACATCTTGCAACATTTTACGTTGTCGAACGCTTTTTCCAGGTCGACAAATCCGTTCTTTAGTCTTGCTTCCATTATCAGCTGCAACATCAGAACTGCCTCTCTGACGCTTTTGCCTTTCCCAAAGCCAAATTGATCGTCATCTAACATATTCTCAATTTTATTTTCCATTCTTCTATATACTATTCTTGTCAGCAACTAGGATGTGTGAGCTGTTAAGCTGATTGGCGATAATTCTCGCACTTGTCGGCTCTTACAATCTGCGCAATTGTGTGGATGATGCTTTTATGAAAGTCAGATGGTATATGGCCATTCAAATACATTATACACACCAACGTGTATAGTAACTTCGTTGTCACTTTCTCCAATGATTTCAGAAATTCTGGCGGAACATTATCCATTCCTTTTTCCTTACTCCATCTTAAGTCTACCAAAGCTGCTTTGAATTCCGACCTAATACTGGATCCCCTATATCTTCTACATAATTCCTTTTTCTTCTTCTATCACTTTATCAGACAACTTTTGCCTCTCATGGAGGCCTTCAGTGTACTGTCTCCACCTATCCGTTTAGTAGTGGAATTCCCCCTGCACTCTTAATGTTATCACCTTTGCTTTTAATTTCACCGAAGGCTGTTTCATCTTTTATATATGCTGAAATAGCCCACCAGCTAATCATTTCTGTTTCGACGTCTTCACATTTTTCATACAGCCATTTCTACTTAGTTTCCCTGCACTTCCTATTTCTTTCATTTCCAAGAACTTATATTTTTGTATTCCTAGATTTCTGAGAACATTTTTGTGCTTCCTTCTTTCATCGATCAACTGAAACAGTCCTTCTGTTACCTATGAACTTTTCACAGTTACCTTCCTTGTATCTAAGATTTATTTCCAACTTATGTGATTGCTCTTTCTAGAGACGTCCAACCCTCTTCAACTGAGCTATTCATTGTCTCAGTATCTATAGCTTTAGAGAATTTCGAGCGTATCTCTTAGTACTGACGTATCCCACTTCTTTGCGCATTGTTCTTCCTGATTAGTCTCTTAAACTTCATCTTACTCTTTATTACTACTAAATTTTGATCTGAGTATTTATCTGCTCCTGGATACGCCTTACAATCCAGTATCCGATTTCGGAATCTCTGTCTGAGGATGCTACAATGTAACTGAAATCTTCTCGTGTCTCCCTGCCTTTTCCAAGTACACCCCCTCTTCTTGTGATCTTTCAACGGAGTATTCGCTATTACTAGCTGAAATGTATTGCAGAACTCAATTAGACTTTCTCTTCTCCCATTCTTATTATCTACCCCACATTCTCCCGTAACCATCTGTTCTACTCCTTTCTCTATAACTGCATTCCAGTCCCCCATGACTATTAGATTTTCGTCTTCCTTTATGTACTGAATTAACCTTTAATTATCCTCCTATACTTTCCATATCTCTTTATCTTCAGCTTGTATACTTGGACTATCATTGTCGGTGCAAGTTTTCTGTCAGTTCTGATGAGAAAAACCCTATCACTGACATGTTCACAGAAACTCTCTCTCTGCCCCACCTTCCTATTCATAATGAATCCTACACTTGTTATAACATTTTCTGTTGCTGCTCATATTACTCTATACTCATCTGACCAGAAATCCTTGTCTTCTTTCGATTTCATTCCATTGACGCCCACGATATCTGGACTGAGGATTAGCATTTCCCTTTTCAGATTTTCTAGCTTCCCAACCATATTTAAACTACTGACACTCCTCACCCCGACTCATATTCAGTCTCTGTCTCATGATCGCCTCCTACTTGGCTGTCCCCTCCTGAAGATCCAAATGGACTAGTCTGAAATCTTATACGAATGGAGAGATCATCATGACATTATTTCAAATACAGGCCACATGTCCTGTGGATGCATATTACCTATCTTTAATGCAGTGGCTTCCATTGCCTTCAGCATCCTCATACCATTGGTCATTGCTGATTCGTCCACCTCAGGGGAAGTTTCCCATCTCAAGGGCAAGAGGGTGTCCTGAACCTCTGACCGCTCTTCTGCCGTCCGCAGTTCGCGGTCTCGCGGTCGCGTTCTCGCTTACCGAGTGCGGGGTCCCGGGTTCGATTCCCAGCGGGATCAGGAATTTTCCCCTGCCTCGAGATGACTGGGTGTTTGTGTTGTCATCATCATTCGTGAAAGTGGTGAGATCGGACTGAGCAAAGGTTGGGAATTTATACGGGCGCTGATAACCGCACAGTTGAACGGTCCACAAATCGTCATCATCATCGCTCCTCTGCCCTCTTTGACAAGGCCATTCGCTGAATGAGGGTGGCTTGTTATGTCGGAAGTCTTCAGCCGCCATTGATGACGTTTTTTATTCAAAATTTATGTGGTGATGGGGTTCGAGCAGGGGACCGAAGATGTTTTTATGATTACTAATCAAAGACGCTACCCCTAGACTACGGGTTCCGCTTAACCACAGAAAAAGACAAGAAAAGACAAAAATAAAAAAAAGCGCACTTGATTCGTGTAATATAATTACAGATTAACAATTTTCGAATTTTTTCTTTTAGTTGTACTGTGATACCTTGGTTTTCGGCTTACTTTCGTGATTCTAGGTCGACCTGAAATACTCTATAGTTGTTAATGAGTGAGCCTGCGAGTATTAAAATACGTGAGATAAATTGTCTTACCTTCTGACTTATTAATTTAGAAGCTTCAATTTTTTGCTCGTCCAAGGAACGCAAGACGTACGTTTGTGACGTTAATTTCGACATCATACATCAAACCTTTCCTGAAAAAAAAAAAGGGTTCTAACAGTCGCAGAGACAGACAGACGGACAACAATGTGATTCTGTAAGAGTTCCGTTTTTATCGATTGAGATATGGTATCCTTAAACGATCTATACAGCCAAATAACGATACTGTCGTGTTTCACTTATATTGAAGCTATCGTTCTTTGCATCTATTTTACAATGGAATGAGATGGAGATCAACATTCGAAAGACTGAATAATCAAACATGGTAATCAATAGCACCTTTGCGGACTTGCAGCGGCATCGAAACTTAAAACTGCTAAAGAAACTATAACTTCCTATTTGTCACTGGTTGTTTTAAGTCAAAGCTATTCCAAAGGAAAACCATGTTTCACCCTATCTTTATTTGCAGCAAATGCCATACAGAGACAATGCCATACAGGGACGCTGCATCCGTTTATAGCGAATTGTTACACGCATAGGTAAGGTTATTTTCTGTGCTGCAATTTGAGAGGGGTGAATCAATTGTAGACGAGCTACATGAAATCCGCTTTCGGTTCAACAGATGGCCAGATCGTCGTAAACGAATTGACGGCTGGCATAAAAAATTCGTAAAAGTTGGTTGCGCTCGCAAAGGGAAAACACAGCTCATTCCCGTGCTTCAGATGAAATTGCTAGCGTGTGCAACATGCGTTTTAATAGAAGCCAACGATATCCATAACATCAGCAATAAGCAAATGCGATGTTTCTGAAGCTACAGAACAGTGTATTATAAAAGCTGACTGCATACGGAGCCATGCGACGAGCAGGCTATTCATACACTGCACTCTGGCGATAGTGGTGAAATGTTCGAAAGAAGGCTCTGCTTAATCAACGGAATTCTGGGTAACAGAGTTCCATAAAAACTCATGAACTCAACAGCAGCGGACGGGAGTTATCTACAGGTGTGATCCTCCGCTTTGCCTCAAGCGGTAAGCAACGCGTAGGAATGTTTTGAACAGAGGAAACAACAGCTAAAGATGAGTGCGGCCTCAGATGAATCCCACTTTGATGCCGACTACCATTACCTTAATGTAATTCATATTCCGATCGTATGCAAAGTATTGCTAGCGGCGAGACACAATCAGTCCCTTCTCTACGCAGTAGCAATACAATTGCTTTCGACGACAGAGCTGCCAAAGTAGTGTTACTAAACACAGCATTCCGAAATTCTTTCACCAAAGAAGACGAAGTAAATAATCCAGACTTCGAATCAAGAACAGCACATTTCAAAAGCTTCATTCTCTTCTTGTGTAAACTGTTTTTATCACCCATGCTTCACTTCCATACATGACTCCAGTCCATACAGATACTTTCAGAAAAGACTTACTGACACTGCAATCTGTATTCTTTGTTAAAAGCATCTTTTCTTCGGAAACGCTTTGCTTTTCATTGACAGTCTATATTTTACATCCTCTCTACTTCGATCATAATCAGTTATTTTGGTGCCCAAAACGCAAAACTCATGTGCTATTTTCAGACTCTCGTTTCTTAATTTAATTCCGTTAGCATCATCTGATTTAAATCGACTGCATTCCATTATCCTGGTCTTGCTTTTGTTGATGTTCCTCTTAGATCCTCCTTTCAAGACTCTGTTAATTCCGTTCAGCTGCTCCTCTGAGTCCTTTGCTGTCTCTGACAGAACTGCCGTGGCGTCGCCATACCTCAAAGTTTTTATATCTTCTCCATGGATTATTTCCTTTACTGCTTGCTCATTGTACAAAATGAATAACAATAGGGATAGACTACAACCCTGTTTCATTCCGTTGTCAACCACTGCTTCCCTTTCATGCCCCTCGACTCTTGTATCCGTCGTTGGGAGTCCGTAAAAGTTGTAAATAGCCTTTCGCTCCCTGTATTTTACCCCTGCTGTCTTCAGAATTTCAAAGACATTATTCGAGTCAACACTGTCGAAAGATTCCTCTGAGTCTACAAATGCTACAAACGTAGGTTTACCTTTCCCTAGCCTATCTTCTAAGACAAGCCGTAGGCTCAATATAGCCGCACGTGTTCCTACATTTCGTCGGAATCCAAACAGATCTTCCCTAATGTCGGCTTGTACCAGTTTTTCCGTTCTTCTGTACAGAATTAGCGTTATTATTTTGCAACCATGACTTAAAAAACTTATAGTTCGGCAAAGGTGGCATTTAGCCTGTCTGATGCTTCTTGCTCGCCACTTCCAAGTGTTTTGTTATGGCTTGCTCTCCCGAGGCTATCAGCAGTTCTGACGGAATGTCGTCTACTCCCAGGGCCTTGTTTTGACGTAGGCCCTTCAGTGCTCTGTCAAAATACAAAGAAAGAACTACAAGCATGAAATATCATTGTAACAAATTCTGACAAAGGCAATACTGTAGTGGATATGGAATCAATAGAACACAGAAGAAAGAGAGATATTCATCACCAAAAAACAACATTTAAAAGTTAAAATCAAAGCCAAAGAACAGATTTCGAACAATTATTGTGTAGAAGAGATGTGTTTCACAGTATTGAAGATGAAATGCTCATACCCATTAAGGTGTGAGTTTAAAGCACTTTTTGCATTGTAGTATCGCTTACTTTCAGCAGTACGTGTTTGCACCGTTAAGTATGATACACTCTGTACACGTATTGCCGATGGCCTTGCCACAATAGAAGTCAAAGTTAAGCGCTGTCGGGCTTGGCTAGAAGTTGGATGGGTGACGATCTGCCGAGTGCTGTTGGCAAGCGGGGTTCAGTCAGCCCTTGTGAGGCAAACTGAGAAGCCACCTGACCGAGCAGTAGCGAAAACCGACGAGAGAGAGCGGTGTGCTGATCACATGCCCATCCATACCCGTTTCCAGAGACGCCTATGGGCATATGATGAGACGGCGGTCGGTAGGTACCGTTGGGCCTTCAAGGAATTTTCTGACGGCATTTAGAGTTTCTTTCTGTACATACTCTGAAGAAATGTGAAATGCCTGGCAGAGTGTACTATGTACAGTACCACACATACCAAACATTAGGTTTTCTTCCGTTCCAATCGCTTATGGAGCACGGGATGAATGACTGTTTAAATACCTATATGAGTGCTGTAATTATTCTAATTTTGTCTTCCCGGTCTCTTTGTGAGCGATAGATGTAAGTACCTCTGTATTCTTCAGTTAATATTTTTTCTTTAATGATAATTAAATTCGCGTGATAATTAGCGTTACGACTGTATTTATAAAATCATTCCATTTCATACCTCTTCCAACTGTAACACCTCGGTATTTATGTTGGCTGATTCTAACCGTGAATCATGAACTAACTGCTCGAAGTAATTTTCAGAGAATGCGCTTAGCAAAATTTCAGATGATATGTTATGCGTACCTCAGAATTTAAACATGTATTTTCGCCAACGTATCAAGGGTAAATTAAAGTCACCTACGACTATAATTGTTGAGTCGAGTACGTGTTTGAAATTAAACTCAAATTTTCTTTGAACCTTTCAGCAATTGCATCATCTGAGTTGGGCGGTCCGTCAAAGGATTCAATTATTATTTTACTCCGGTTGCCAAGACTGATCTCTGCCCATACTAACTCACGGGAACCATCTACCTCAAGTTCGCTACAAGGTAAACAACTTCTAATGGCGACAAACACGCCATCGTCAACTGCCTTTAACTTGTCTTTTCTGAACACCGTTACGTTCTTCATAAAAAAAATCGGATGAACTTATCTCGCTTTTAGCCAGTTTTCACTGCCTATAACGATTTGAGCAGCAGTGCCTTCTATTAGCGCTTGGAGCTCTGATATTTTCCCAACACAGCTACGACAATTTACAACTGTTTCACCGATGGTTCATGGATCTACGTTCTTCCTGTGTTGTACCTCCGCCCTTTGAGACTGAAACCCTTTTGTGTTTCCCCGAGACCCTGTAACCTAAAAAGCCGCCCAGTCCACGCCACACAACCCCTGTTACCCGTGTACAATATGATCATCTTCTGACATTGAAAATCATATTGATGGACTATGGCTGTACACGGAACAAGAACCTTAGAACGACAGTAACCAACTGCTCAGTGAGTGCTTGTACGTTATAACTGCAAATTCAAGACCCCGCAAAGAGTAAATTTCCCTTTCATTCCTGCCTCTGTAAATCAGGAGCCGGTTCGTGCCTTAATTCATTCTGGTAGCAATGTGTCTATTTTGGACTATGGATGACGTAAGACTTATTTTAGTATTCGTAAGCTGCCTAGCTTACAGTGTTGTCAGGTTTGCTGTCGTAGTGATAATGGGCAGGAGTTGATGGTCAAGGGAAAAAGGGGTATTTCGTATTAAGATATACGAATTATTCTGGCCTTTGGAATTTGTTTTAAAGGGCTTGCGTAGCAGTGTGTTGCTGGTGTGGGATCCCACCCACTCCTGTAATACAGAGTGCCTAGGAAGCTGTTTCCTCGGATAGCTAGACAACATACAGAGCAAATCGATTTAATGGAGTTTATTGCAGTAATTGAACTGACAATTCTTAACTTTGCCTTTTTCACAATGAAGTGTCTCAAGCAACTGGCGACATGCAAATAATCAATGTGCTTCGGTATATACAACTTCCAAACAAGTGACTGATATAGATCGCAAGTCTCAGCTAAATGGTAGGCCGGCAGCGGCCTATCTTCGCCGCTCTTCCGCCATAGAAAACTAAAGAACAGATTACATGTAGACAGATACACAGAAAATATGAATATGAAAAATCAGGTGACACATATAATGATAATAACGAAGACGTTCGAGCTGAAGACACCGAATTGCATAAGCAAGTGCAACCGTATAGGAATGCACAATGAGTACACTGTCGAACGATGGAGGACGCTGAAGAGACACAATGGCACTGGAACGGAGAAACACTGCACAGAGAACACTAACGATCGTCTTCGACGCACTACACACACTATTGCACGAAAAAAGGGGGGGGGGCTGCCACAGGAAATAGGGGAGGGTAGGAGGGAGGAGGGGAGGACGCCAGTGGGAGATAAGAAGTGAAGGGGAGGGGAGAGGGTAGGGTTGGGTGTGGAAGCTTGGGGGGGGGGGGGAGGAAAGGGAGAGAGGAGGAGGAAGGAAGTTAGGAGGGAGAGAAGGGAAAGAAGGAGCCCAGGAGGAAAACTCAGGAGGAGGAAGCGAAAGGATCAAATCTGATAGGAGGAGTAGATGGAGGGAACGAGGGAATCACCTGGGAGGGGGAGTTGGAAGAAGCCACCTTGTGTAATGGTATGGAGGGAGGTAAGATGAAGAACAGGTGGGATGCAGTAGTACAGGTGCGGCAGTGGATTGCAGTGGGAAAGGGCGGGAGAGACAAGCAGGTGAGGGGGTTCAAGTTTACAGAAGGTGTAAAGGATCCATATCCGTTCAAGGAAGAGGAGGAGGTGTGGGAAAGGAATTAAGTCGTGGAGGAGCCACATGGGGCATGGGAGGCAGATGGGATAGGCGAGGCAGGATTTGAAGGGACTTGTAGTAGGTAGGAGGGGCAGAGATCCAGGTGGGATGGGCACAACGGAGGATGGGGTGGATGAGGGACTTATAAGTCTGGAGGGCAGTGGAGGGTCCCAAACCCCATGTTTGGCAGGAGGGGAGTTTGAGGAGACAGAGTCAGGAGCATGCCTTTCCAGAGATGTGGGGTCCAGGAAAGGTGATGGTCAAGGATGACGCCAAGGTACTTAAGGGTGGGGATGAGGTTGATAGGACGGCCGTAGATAGTGGTATAAAAATCAACGAGATGGAATGAGGAGGTGGTTTTGCCTACGTTGATTGCCTGGGTTTTGGAAGGATTGACCTTGAGCCGCCACTGGTTGCACCAGGTGGTGAACTGGTCAAGATGGGGTTGGAGAAGGAGCTGTGAGCGTTGCAGGGTGGGAGCGAGGACAAGGAAGGTGGTTTCATCGGCGTATTGGAGAAGGTGTATGGGGGGTGAAAGGCGGCGGCACGTCCTCCGTATAAAAAAGGTAGAGAAGAGGGGAGAGAACAGAACCTTGGGGCACACTGGATGAGGAGTGGAAGGTGTAGGAATCTGTATTATAGATGATGACATAGGAAGGACGTTGAGATGTGAAGCTAGCTGGAGCGGCACTTATATTCTCTTCGGATAGAGGCCACTCCTGTCGTGGTGCGTTGGTAGCGGGCTATTGGCTGACGTCGTCTCACAGCCTTCTCTGCTGTTACGTTTCGAGACCAATTGCCGGCGCTTGATATTGCGCCGGAACAGCTGGGATGTGATTTTTTTAGAATACACTGGCTGCGTGTTAAATTGCGTAGAAAAAGTGATTTCTTTTAAATTTTGGCCTAATGTGTGCTACTTTTTCAGTAAACGTAGCTAGACTGGTGGGTATGTGGTGAGAGGTGTGTCGCTTTGATATCTCTCCTCAGCGAATATCGTGATGGGCTGACAAATTAAATGAAATTAACCGACAAGATCAGCTACAAGACATAATTAACTGCTTCTATTTCCGTACATCAGCCTTTCAATCGCTGGCGATTCTCAAAATGAAAAAAAAAAAATGCGTAAAATCATTAACAAGCCTTCTAGCCGAGAGTGTGATAAGACCATCAGTACCCCCTACGCCCCACCTATGTTTTTTGGTGACAAAAAATAATGGTGAAGGGTATCGCCCGGTAGTCAATTCTCACATGCTCAATCAGAAAGTAGTTTTGGCTTCAGTATCATTGTAGGATCTGCGTAACCCTTTCACATAGTTCTCTCGTGCTCACTATTTCACTGTGATGGATCTAAATCAGTCTTAACATCAGGTGCCGCTTGCTGAAGAGTCCTACCTAGTGACAGCTTTTTGAACAGTTGGATTCCCTGCTGGGAGACCTAAATTTTAATTTTGTTTACAATTACTTAGATGACGTGGTAAATTATAGTCAAACTGAGCTGTGCTCCAGCGCATATTGGTGCTGTTTGTAGGTTTTCGCCCTCTGTTGCAGGCCAGACGGTATCGTTTAGTTTGAATGGTTGCAGTTGGTTGTCTTCTTCTAGTATTGACTGGAGCCACTCGGTTCCGCAAGCATTGTCTGTCCGCTAGTGGCAGCAGCGGCGGTTATCGATTTGTGGTAACTGTTGCCCTATCTTTGGGGCGACGTCGATGTTTTTCCAGGTCGTGTGAGTGGGCCAGCTCGATCGGGGACTGAGGAGGAGCCAGGTCCGCACAGTGCGAGAAAACGCCGGGACCTCTGGAGGCACGCATGGACTGCTGGACGGAAGGGCTGTGGTCACGAGGGTGCACCACCTTGTCGTAAACCGGATCCAGCAAGCTTTAAGGTGAGTGCCTTTCAATCCAAGTAGAGAAACCTCCACCAGTGTGATATCTCATGCTTCTCCAGTGACTTGTAGCTCGTAGTGTTGCCGAGGCAAAGAGCAGCGAGTGGAGTGTTGGGGAAGGCGGATCTGATTAGCGTTCCTCGTCTCCTGATCACTATATACTGTGTTCAACTTGTTACGATTTGTTAAGTTCAACCAGTGGCCTGTGGGTGTTTCTACTACTCTGGTGGTAGTGGTTCCTTTCTCGTTCCAGTTCTAATTACAGTATTCTGGGGATGTAGTGCAGACCACTCGTTCTGGCTTTGGCGTATTGTTCCATCGTTGCATTTGATTTATCGGGCGTCAGGTAGCTTCAGCGAGATTATCATAAGTCATTCGTTAGACTGCCACTAGTCTGAGTTACCATCTTGTGAAGTGAATGCAACTCTTGGCTGCCTATCTCATCGCTCGTGAAAGTGTTTGATGCGGACATTCTCAGAGGTCGATTCCTGGAGCACGATCTGGATCAGTTGCTTTTTCTTTAATTAACTTTTGCTATCGTATTTGCTATTTTACCAGGTTTCAAAATTTTTTATATTATTGCCGTTCCTGGCGTGTAAGGCCTTCAGCCGTGATTGTGATCGATTGCCTTAAAATTCGAATTTGTATTGTTATTTACGCAGTAAGCCTTTAAACCTTACTTACTGCCTTCCTGGCGTCTGATTCCGTCTTCTGTGTTTGTGGCGACTTGCCTTTAATATTTCAATACCTGTAATTTGTAAGATGCAGCGAGTTCTTAAACGTTCTTAATTTATTGCCATCCTTGGCTTGTAAGGCTTTGCGCTGTGATCACAGTGGCTTGCCCTTTTTTTTAAACATCATCTGTATCTCTATTTTATGGTGATTTGATAAATTGTAACGCACAGAAAACACTATTATTTACGCAGTTGTTTATTCCTTCACTAATAACGTGCGGTATTTTTTTTATTTATTGTTGAGTCTGGAATTACTGTTTTAAAAATAAATGTGTGTAACTGTAAAAGACAACCAATAGTAACTGATTACAGCCCGTCCACAAGGGTGCCGGCCTGTGTGGCCGAGCGGTTCTAGGCGCTACAGTCTGGACCCGCGCGACCGCTACGGTCGTTGGTTCGAATCCTGCCTCGGGCATGGATGTGTGTGATGTCCTTAGGTTTAAGTAGTTCTAAGTTGTAGGGGACTGATGACCACAGATGTTAAGTCCCTTAGTGCTCAGAGACAGCCCGTCCACAATCGCAACCGAATCCTGCCTTCCATTGACTATCCGGTCACAAAAATCTTTCAGCACCATTCAATTACTTTAAGGTTAGTGCCCGTGGTGCCAGGGTAGTGCCTTAGACTCATAACCAAAACATCCTGTGTCTCGGGATTGAACCTTGCCACTGCTTAAGTTTTGATTAAAAATCATAAACAATAATAGCCGAAGACATCCGGTGTAAGATGTCACCCTCGTGCTGCCCACGGCTTTGTCAAAGAGAGTGGAAGAGGGGTCAAAGGTTCAGTGCACTCTCTTGCCTTTGGGGTGGGAAACTGCCCCCTAAAATGCGGAAGAACAGCCATGAACATCCGCATGAAAATGCAGAAGGCAATGGAAACCGCTGAAGACACGTGAAGTATGTCCACAGGACATGTGGCCTGTAACTGAAAAGTGTCAAAAGTTTCTGGACTAGTCCCCATCCAGATTTCTGCGAGGAGTCTCCCAAGGGACTGGTGACCACGAGAAAAAGAAAAAAAGATTGAATAACTAACTGCAGAATAACGTTCTATGAGTTGGAACGTCAGAAGTTGAACGTGGTTCTCCATATTTTTAAGTTTATGTTTCTTCTAGTCATCAGTCTTCTGACTGGTTTGATGTGACTAGGCACGAACTGGTGAAGCATCCGTGCTCTAGGGAAACCGACACGTTTGCTCAGCGTTTTCGATTAAAGGTTTATTTTCTCTCTGAAATAATAATAATAAAAGAAACTGAGTGAACGGAACAATGATGAATTTAAACGGGTGTCATGGGACGTCCGCCTCGAACAAATGTAACGAGCAGTAACAAACAAAATGTCATTTAAAAAGAAGGAGAGGGCTTTCATTAGTAATCAAAGCGTCCTCGGTCCCGAGTTAGAACCTCGGCACCCCTTAAATTTTGATTAATAATCAGCATAGGCGGCCGAAACTTCCTGCATAGTAAGGCACACTCATCCTGCCAACAGCCTTGTCAAAGATAGGGGAGGAGTGGTCAGAGGTTAAGTGCACGCTCTTGTCCCTGGGATGCAAGATGTTCGAAATTCTGAGAAATGTAGGGGTAAGCTATGTGGAATATAAGAGTGCTCGAATTAAAAAAGTGTGAGACAGGGATGTAGTCTTTCGAGCCTACAGTTCAATCTGTATAAAAGAAGCAATGATGTAAATAAAAGAAAGTGGGATTAAAATTGAAGGTGAAACGATATCAATGATACGATTGACTGATGACATTGCTATCCTGAGTGAAAGTGAAGAATAATTTCATGATCTGCTGAATGGAACGAACAGTCTAATGAGTACAGAAGTTGGACTAAGAGTAAATCGAAGAAAAGACGAAAGTAATGAGAAGTAGCAGAAATGAGAACAGCGAGAAGCTTAACATCACGAATAATGATTGCGATGTAGATGAAGCTAAGGAACTCTACTACCTAGACAGCAAAATAATCAGTGACGATGGAGCAAGGGGACATCAAAAGTAGATTTAACTCTCGCAAAATGGGCGTTCCTGGCCAAGAGACGTCTACTATTATCAAAGATAGTCCTTAATTTGAGGAAGGAATTTCTGAGAATGTACGTTTGGAGCAGAACATGGTAGTGAAACACGGACTGTGGGAAATCCGGAACAGAAGAGAATCGAAACATTTGAGGTACTGTGCTACAGGCGAATGTTGAAAATTAGATTGACTGATAACTTAAGGAATGAGGAAATTCTGCGCAGAATCGCAGAGGGAAGTAATCTTTTGGAAATAATTGATAAGGAGAACGGACAG
Organism: Schistocerca serialis cubense; assembly: GCF_023864345.2. NCBI lineage: Eukaryota > Metazoa > Arthropoda > Insecta > Orthoptera > Acrididae > Schistocerca > Schistocerca serialis. The sequence goes on along the minus strand of NC_064638.1, from coordinate 251,032,915 downwards.
GATAACAGGACATCTGTTAAGACATCAGGGAACGACGTCCATGGCAGTAGAGGGAGCTGTAGAGGTAAAAAACTGTAGAGGAAGACAGACATTGGAATATATCCAGCAAATAAGTGAGGATGTAGGTTGCTAGTGCTACTCTGAGATGAAGAGTTTGGCACAGGAGAGGATTTCTTGGCGGACCGCACCAAACCAGTCAGAAGACTGATGAGTCAAAAGAAAAAAAGGAAAAAAAAATGCAGGAATTGCTTTCCTGTGCCAACCTCTTCATTGTAGCAGTTGCACCTACGTCCTCAATTATTTCCTGAATCTATGGCTCAAATGGCTCTGAGCACTATGGAACTTAACATCTGAGGTCATCAGTCCCCTAGAACTTAGAACTACTTAAACCTAACTAACCTAAGTTCATGACACACATCCATGCCCAAGGCAGGATTCGAACGTGCGACCGTAGCAGTCGCGCGGTTCCGGACTGAAGCGCCTAGAACCGCTCGGCCACCGCGGCCGGCTCCTGAATCTATGCCAATCTTAATCTTCTACTACAGTTTTCACCCTCTACAGCTCTCTCTAATACCATGGACGTTATTCCGTCATATCTTAACAACTGTCCTACCACCTGTTCCTTCTTCTTTCAGTGTTTTCCGTAAATTGAATTCCATGCCGATTCTCCGGAGAACCTCCTCATTGGATACCTTATCAGTTCACCTAATCTGAACATTCTTTTGTAGCACCACATCTCAAATACTTCCATTCTGTCGTGTTACGGTTTCCCCCTAGTCCATGTTTCATACAACACAATTCTGTACTCTAAACGTACATTCTCAGAAATTTCTTCCTCAAATTAAGGCCTATGTTTGATACTAGTAGTTTGCTCTTGGCCAGGAATGCCCGCTTTGCCAGTAATAATCTCCTTTTTATGTCCTCCTTGCTCCGTCCGTCATTGGTTATTTTGCTGCCTACGTTGTGACCATCAATCGTGATGTTAAGTTTCCCGCTGTTCTCATTTCTGCTCCTTCACATTACTTCCGTCTTTCTTCGGTTTACTGTCAATACATGTTCTGTATTCATTAGATTGTTCATTCCATTCAACATATCCTGTAATTCTTCTTCACTTCACTCAGTATAGCAATATTATCAGCGGATAGTATCATTCGTACCCTTTCACCTTGAATTTCAATTCGACTCCTGAACCTTTCTTTTATTTCCATCATTGCTTGTTTGATGTAAAGATTGAACAGATTGAACAGTAGCGGCGAAAGACTACATTGCTGTCTTATAACCTTTTTAATCCGATCACTCCGTACTCCGAACATTTAGATCTTGGTCTTCCACTCTTATTGTTCCCTCTTGGAAGCGATAAGGAAGCTGGAAAATCGGAAAAGAGAAGTGCTAAGATTCAATTTAAATACACTCCTGGAAATGGAAAAAAGAACACATTGACACCGGTGTGTCAGACCCACCATACTTGCTCCGGACACTGCGAGAGGGCTGTACAAGCAATGATCACACGCACGGCACAGCGGACACACCAGGAACCGCGGTGTTGGCCGTCGAATGGCGCTAGCTGCGCAGCATTTGTGCACCGCCGCCGTCAGTGTCAGCCAGTTTGCCGTGGCATACGGAGCTCCATCGCAGTCTTTAACACTGGTAGCATGCCGCGACAGCGTGGACGTGAACCGTATGTGCAGTTGACGGACTTTGAGCGAGGGTGTATAGTGGACATGCGGGAGGCCGGGTGGACGTACCGCCGAATTGCTCAACACGTGGGGCGTGAGGTCTCCACAGTACATCGATGTTGTCGCCAGTGGTCGGCGGAAGGTGCACGTGCCCGTCGACCTGGGACCGGACCGCAGCGACGCATGGATGCACGCCAAGACCGTAGGATCCTACGCAGTGCCGTAGGGGACCGCACCGCCACTTCCCAGCAAATTAGGGACACTGTTGCTCCTGGGGTATCGGCGAGGACCATTCGCAACCGTCTCCATGAAGCTGGGCTACGGTCCCGCACACCGTTAGGCCGTCTTCCGCTCACGCCCCAACATCGTGCAGCCCGCCTCCAGTGGTGTCGCGACAGGCGTGAATGGACGGACGAATGGAGACGTGTCGTCTTCAGCGATGAGAGTCGCTTCTGCCTTGGTGCCAATGATGGTCGTATGCGTGTTTGGCGCCGTGCAGGTGAGCGCCACAATCAGGACTGCATACGACCGAGGCACACAGGGCCAACACCCGGCATCATGGTGTGGGGAGCGATCTCCTACACTGGCCGTACACCACTGGTGATCGTCGAGGGGACACTGAATAGTGCACGGTACATCCAAACCGTCATCGAACCCATCGTTCTACCATTCCTAGACCGGCAAGGGAACTTGGTGTTCCAACAGGACAATGCACGTCCGCATGTATCCCGTGCCACCCAACGTGCTCTAGAAGGTGTAAGTCAACTACCCTGGCCAGCAAGATCTCCGGATCTGTCCCCCATTGAGCATGTTTGGGACTGGATGAAGCGTCGTCTCACGCGGTCTGCACGTCCAGCACGAACGCTGGTCCAACTGAGGCGCCAGGTGGAAATGGCATGGCAAGCCGTTCCACAGGACTACATCCAGCAACTCTACGATCGTCTCCATGGGAGAATAGCAGCCTGCATTGTTGCGAAAGGTGGATATACACTGTACTAGTGCCGACATTGTGCATGCTCTGTTGCCTGTGTCTATGTGCCTGTGGTTCTGTCAGTGTGATCATGTGATGTATCTGACCCCAGGAATGTGTCAATAATGTTTCCCCTTCCTGGGACAATGAATTCACGGTGTTCTTATTTCAATTTCCAGGAGTGTATATTAGGGGTCAAGAAGTGAAATGGAAAGAAGACATGGAATTCTGGTCAGACGAATATAGGGTAATATCAGCAGCAGCAGAAAATAGTATAACGGTAGTAGGAATCGTTATAAATGGTAAGGTAGGGAGGGAAGTGGGTAGATTTGAACAGTTCCGTTATCTGGCTATTCCCATCAGAATCGACAGCAAACCAATGGCGACAACAATAGTTCAGATGTACATGCGATGTCGCAAGCAGAAGTGTATTAATATACTGAAAGGGTAATTCGGTATGTAAAGGTAGACGCAAATTTAATAGCCGTGGAGGACTCGATTAGTTGCAGGGGAAGGAGTAGGAGAACTGATTAAGAAGAGTATGGGCTTCTTAGTAGGAATGAGAGACAAGAGACAGAGTTCTGCAATAAATTAAAACCCAGTAATAGCGAATATTCTGTTCAAGAATCGCAAAAGCAGGAGATATATTTGGACAAGTCCGGGAGTTCGGGGAGATTTCAGTTGGATTACAATATGGTCAGGCACACATTCCAAAATCGGATATTGGATTGTAAGGCGTTTTCAGGAGGAGACTCAGATACCAACATAATAATGATGAAGAGTAGGGTACAGTTTAATAGACAGAAATTACTAAGTAATGAAAAGATAGCCTGGACTTCTTTGGAGGTATTGATAATGAAACAATGAGTAGCCCAGTATCCAGTCAGTTGAAAAGGAATGGAAATCTCTAAAAATAGTAATTACAGAAGTTGGAAAGAAAATTTTAAGTACATGGAAGGTAACTGCGAAGAAACGACGGATAACAGAAGAAATAGTCAATTCATCGACGAAAGAAGCAAGTACAAAAATGTTCCGGGAAATTAACGGATACAGAAACACTAGTCACTTAGCAGTGGAATAAACAGGTAGTCCTGGGAGCCGAAGGCGAAATGGTTACATGAAAATGTGAAGGAATCAAAAATGAAATGATTGTCGGAAGGACTGACTTAGCAAACAGAAAAGTCAAAACAACCTTTGGTGAAATTAAAGGCAAGGGCGGTAGCATTAAAAGTGCACTGGGAATTTCACTGTTAAATGCATAGGAGGGACGGACATGTTGAACGAGTACTTTGAAGGCGCCTATGAGGGGGGGGAACTTGTCTGATGACGCGATAGAAGAATAAGAAACAGGAGTCAACAACGAAGAGATAGGGAATCCAATAGTAGAATGAGAATGTGAAAGAGCTTTGGAAGACTTAAGATCACGTAAGGCAGAAGGAACATATAACGTACCATCGGAATTTCTGAAAACATTTGGGCGAGCGACAAGAAAACGAATATTCACGCTGTTGTGTAGAATACATGAGACTGACGGTATACCAGACTTTCGGAAGAACACCATCCAGACGGTTTCGAAAAGAGCGAGAGCCGACAAGTGCTAGAATTACCGCACCATTAGCTTAACAGCTCATGCGTCCAAGTTGCTGTCAAGAATAATATACAAAAGAATAAAAAAGAAACTTTAGGATCTGTTAGATGACGATCAGTTTGGCTTTAGCAGGGGTTAAGGCACCAGAGGGGTGATTCTGATGTTGCGCTTGATAATTGAAGCAAGCTGAAGAAAAATCAAGACATGTTCATAGGATTTGTCGATCTGGAAAAAGCTTTGGAAACGTTAAATAGTGTAAGATATCGGAAATTCTGAGAAAAACAGGTGTAATATACTAGTCCAATATGCGTAAGAATCAGGAGGAAACAACAAGACTGGTAGACCAAGAACAAAGTGCCCAGAATAAAAAGGGTGTAGGAGAGGATTTAAATCTTATGACCCTACTTTTCAGTCTGTAGATCGATGAAGCAGTGACGGAAACAAGAGGAAGGTTCAAGAGTTGGGATTAAAGTTCAGGGTAAGAAGATAACAGTGATAAAATCAGAGCATGAAATTCCTCTCCTCTGTGAAAGGGAAGAAGATCTGTTTAATGGAATGAACAGTCTAATGAATACAGAATGGGGACAGAGTAAATCGAAGGAAGACGAAAGTAATGAGACGCAGCAGAAATGAGAATACTGATAAACTTAACATTTGATTTGATGGTGATGAAGATAAGGAATTCTGCTACCTAGGTAGCAAAATAACCCATGATGGATGGAACAAGGAGACTAGCACTGCGAAAAAGGCCAAAAGAAGGCTAGACCTTATTTTGAGGAAGAAATGTCTGAGAAAGTACATTAGAAGCACAGCACTGTATGGCGGTGGAACATGGGCTGTGAAAAAACCGGAACAGAATAGAATCGAAGAAGGATTTGAAAAGTGGTGCTACATAAGAATGTTGAAAATTAGGCTGATTGATAAGATAAGAAATGAAGAGCTTCCCCTCCGGATTGTCGACGGAAGGGATATATGGAAAACACTGACAAAGAAGATAATAGTGATAGGATATGTCTTACGACATCAAAGAATAGCTTCCATTGTACTAGAGTGGCCTTTAGATGGTACAAACCGTGGAGGAAGACAGAGATTGGAATACGTCCAGCAAACAGTTGAGGTAGGTTGCAACTGCTGCTCTAATATGAAGAGGTTGGCACATGAGAGGAATTCGAAAAAAAAATAAAAATAAAATAGTTTGTACTTGACGTCTACAGGAAGCTGGACTCACACTCGAACACTCAAAGCTCAATTTGGCAGTGGCGAGCCTAAATCGCCTGAGTGGGTAGGGTCAACAATTTTTATGGGGCCCTACGCAACAAGCATCCTTTAATGCTCTTAAAACCACGTTGGATACTGATCGGGTCCTGGTTGTACTTAACACTGATGAACAATTTATCTTGCAAAGCGGTACATACAATTTATGTACTGCTGCTGTTGCTGATAGAAAGTCACGGGGAGAGAAGACCTGTGTTGTATACCTCCCGATCTTTGTCAAGAGCAGAGGGCAAGTGTTCCATCTACGAGTCGGTAGCATTGACAGTATTATTTGGTTTGGAGAGGTTTAAGTTCTACTTTGAACCACAAACCTTTCTTCTCGGAAATGGGGAACCAAGCACCGAACTGAGTGTTGGCGCGACCCAGAACAGCTGGATGGGCCCTCAGAAAGTCGGAGTTTCGCTTTGAGGTTTCACACATAAAGACCTCTGATAACCAAGCTGCCGATGAGCTTAGTCGCATGCTTGTGCGAGAGGAGGTGTACAACGAGTTGGTCCACGATGCTCAAGATCGAATATCTGTGGGTGCGGTCTTCACTGACAAACTTGTTGGATCGTATATGGGTAGATTATAACGAATCTTCAAATAAGTTTGATTGAGTACGGGGGCCTTAAGAGCTCGCTATCGTTATCGCTACTAACGGGTTAGACTGGATCTCATGCAGGATTCGCTGTGATAATTTATTTCTTCATCTTAGTCTGTATTAATAAGTGAGGTGGCTTCCCACGAGTTGAGACATTATTGTACCGTCGTGGCAGCATTCCTAAAAGTCACTACAAACTTCTCTTTTAGCTCCCATGTTAGAAGAAATTCGAGGTTGACATTGAGACAGCTTAAGAAGATACGAGGTAAGTAAACCTCCACTTGCTCATTTAGGGAACAACCTAGTGCAGTTTACTATAATTTACCTTGGCGGTTTATACAACCTTCCGTAAACAGTAACTTGCGCGGTTAGTGTGTCCAACGCAGTTTCACTTCACGGCAGGAACTTTTCCTCTTTCTTAAAGTAAGAATTTTGGAGAGGGGCAACGGTACAACATAAGTATCTGGCACCAGCTCTACGTCATCAACAAGCTGATGACAGATACCGCTGCTCCGGGCACCAATTCTGGAAACTTAGTCTGTTTATGGTTGTTACAACGAATACCAGTTACAGACGGCGAAGTTTCAGCGAGACGCCAAAAATTCTAAAGGCAGAAATACAGAATTTCTTTTTTAATTGTTCCTTTACAACGGAAGATGCAGAAGTACTGTTCCATTTTAATTCTCGCTCTATTGAAAATATGTGTACTATAGAAGGCACTAGCGCCAGATGCTATCGCTGTCGGAATTAATGTACAGTTTCCAGCTCAGTTAGCCTCTCTTAACAATAATATACATCAATATTTTGAACATGGCTGCAACACAGCAACAGATACAGAACAGCAGGTATAACAGACAGCCAGACAGTTACAATAAATCGTGATTTTCAAATAACCTTTACCATGATTCCGACGATTTTAAACCCGTCTTCCTCAGATGAACAAACAAAATTCACATTAGAAACCAGTCAGTGAAGCTGTCTCCGCATGAAAAGTATCAGCAACGGTCTGTGTGTCCATATGTAAAAATTAAGGCCCCTAGAATCTTGGGCTCATCACATAAGTAAAACCAATCTCTTAAAATAACAGACCATGTTAACAGCAACATGCCGACTAAACTGTAGTTAATAACATAGTGTGTTATTTTAAGGGATTGGTTTTACTGATAAGACAAGCCCTTGATTCTACGGGCATTAATTTTTACACATGGACATACGGTCCGTTGCCTATACTTGTCACGTGGAGACAGCTTTAGTGACTGATTGCTAATGTGAAGTTTGGTTGTCCTTTTGAGGAAGACAGGTTTAAATCCGTCGGAACTATGGTAAAGGTTATTTGAAAACCATCATTAATTGTAAATGGTTGGCTGTCTGCTATACTTGCTGCAATAATATACCTTCCCTCACCCAAAAAAGCTGTACTGAGTGACATGGAAGTAAGCATAGGTTACATCCGTCTACGAGAACGGTACCGGAAAATATTCTAATCTTACACTTAATGAAGTGTCCACATTTGCCATGCCAACCAACGTGAATTCCGGGAAACTTCGACCGGGCTAAACCCATCTCGGCCTTGTCCCACATGACGTCTGACAGCCATGGATCAACACAGTCAATGGAATGTAGTATTTCGTGATTTCCCAAAAGCATTTGACTCAGTAAAACACCAACGCTTATTAAAGAAACTACGACCATATAAAATATCAAACGTAATTTGTGACTGTATGGAGAATTTCTATATAATTCCCTAGTCCGCCCAGTTATCACATACGGCTCAGAGGTATGGACGTTGACAGAACACGATAAAAATGCTCTAAGAAGCATTGAGCGGAAAATACTAAGCAAAATCTATGGGCCAATAAGGGAGGAAGAAAGCTGGAGAATACGCTACAATGCCGAATTACAAGAGTTAATACAAGGCACGGACATAGTAAAATTTGTGAAATCACAGCGAATACGATGGCTAGGACACTTGGAGAGAATGGCAGAGGATAGAATTCCAAAGAAAATGATGAAAGATATGATCCATTCAGTTAGGCGAAAAGGGAGACCTAGAAGAAGATGGATCGATGAGGTAGTAATGGATATCAGCGATATGGGAGTCCGGGGGTGGAAAAGAGCAGCAAATAACCGAGAAGTGTGGAGGAAGATTGTTGAAGAAGCCAAGGCTCACCAAGGGCTGTAGAGCTACTGAAGATGGAGAATTTCTTGGTGAGGAAGTCGCAGACTGTTGTCGTGGATGGAGCGTCATCGACGAATGTAGGATTGTCCTAGGGAGGTACATTTTGTACAGTAATGGCCTGGAACCTAATTTCAATAGTAATAACAGACTTTTCGGAGATTTGATCAAAAGTATCCGCACACCTAGCTGAAAGTGAGTTAAAGTTCGTAGCGCCCTTCATCGATAATTCTTGAATTCAATATGGTGTTGATGACAGCTTCCACTCTCGCAGGCACACGTTCAGTCAGGTGTTGGTAGGTTTCTTTGGGAATGGCAGCCCATTCTTCACGGAGTGCTGAGAAGAGGTATCGATGTCGGTCGGTGAGGCCTGGCACGAAGTCGGCGTTCCAAAACATCCCAGAGGTGTTCTGTATAATTCAGGTCAAAACTGTGTGCAGGCCACTCCATTACAGGGATGTTATCGTCGTGTAACCACCCCGCCTCAGGCCATGCATTGTGAACAGGTGCTCGATCGTGTTGAAAGATGCAGTCGCCATCCCCGAATTGCTCTTCAACAATGGGAAGCTAGAAAGTGATTAAAACATCAATGCACGCCTGTGCTGTGATAGTGCCACGCAAAACAATAAGGGGTGCCAGGCCCCCTCCATGAAAAACACGACCACACCATAACACCACCGCCTCCGAATTTTAATATTGGCAGTACACACGCTCGCAGATGACGTTCACTGGGCATTCGCCATACCCACAGCCTGCCATCGCATCTCCACATTGTGTACCGTGATTCGTCACTCCACACAACGTTTTTTCAATGTTCCATAGTTCAATGTTTACGCTCCTTACACCAAGTCATGCGTAGTTTGGCATTTACCGGCGTGATGTGTGGTTTATGAGTAGCCGCTCGACCATGAAATCCAAGATTTCTCACCTCCCGCCTATCATAGTACTTGCAGTGGATCCCGATGCTGTTTGGAATTCCTGTGTCACGGTATGGATGGATGTCTGCCTATTACACATTACGACCCTCTTCAAATGCCTGCGGTCTCTGTCAGTCAACAGACGAGGTCGGCCTGTACTCTTTTGTGTTGTACATGGCCTTTCACGTTTCCAGTTCAGTATCACATCGGAAACAGTGGACCTAGGGATGTTTAGGAGCGTGGAGATCTCGCGTATAGACGTATGACACAAGTGACCACGTTAGAAGTCCGTGAGTTCTTCTGAGCTCCCCATTCTGCTCTCTCACTATGTCCAATGACTACTGAGGTCGCCGATATGGAGTACCTGGCAGTAGGTGGCAGCACAATGCACCTAATATGAAAAACGTATGTTTTTGAGGGTGTCAGGATACTTTTGAATACGTGGTGTAGCTCTAATGAAGTACGACTGGAAAAAATCTACGTAAGTATTTTCATATCTTAAAAAGATTTGAAAATAGTACAAAGTTTAGTAAATTATTTCAAGCGTTCACAAATCCACCTCACGAAACGCAAACATATGGTCTAGCAGACGAGAGGAGACATACGCCTAATTCCCCTCGAATGCCTGTATAAAAATTTCGAAGAAGCAGTGTGAATTGCATATTCCAAGAATATTCTATCTGTAGCATCTGTAGAGACCTGGATTATGAGGTTAGACTATCATAGCGCTTACAGAACCAGTTAGAAATCATCTTTCCGTATTCCATATATGAAAGTAGCGTATACCCTCTTCCAGTGGAATTATGAACATTCTGCGTATTCATTCTTCATTTGTACATATTTATTTCTCTACATAGTCACCCCATCGACGAACACACTTCTCGCAACGAGAGACTCGTTTGTTGATACCGTCTCTGTCAAATGTTTGACTTTGTTGATGGAGGCACAACCTCATGCACAATGAGCCCAAGGTGTCGGATTATTGTAGATGTCGACGGACTCGTGTGTGGTCTTGAATTGTCATGCTGAAGGAGAGGGTCCTCCATGTGTGGACGAACTCCTCGAATTCGTGCTTTCAGTTTTCTGAGGGTTTTCGTAGTGTGCCTTTAGGCATGAATTCCAAATGCAACATACCTTGAAAATCCCAGAACACTGTGAGCATGACTTCGTGCGCTCATAGCATGGTCTTTGACTAATATGCCGCCAGTGGTCCTCTGCGGCGGAACTACATTGTTGCTCTCTTGTTTGCGGGGTCAAAAAGGCGTTCCCAGTTTTCATCACCTGTCACAACGTTATTAACGAATCCATAACCCTCAAGCTCAAAATGAAATTGCTTAGTTATGTTCAGTCCCCTCCGTTTTGTGTAGTGAGCGAGCATTCGAGAATCCCACCGTGCAGCAGTTTTCTGTACAACAGTTGCGCCATGGTTCCCCAATGATGGCCCGTGCACGCTACTTGTGGTGTGCTACACTCACCTGAGAACTGTGTCTGTGTTATCGGACGATTTTCTTTGATGAGTTCACTAACCCGATCCCGGCTCTGTTTTTTTTTTTGTCCTTCACTGTAATTTCATGCCCCTGCCCCATATAGGCAAGGGAGGGCTGGCAGCAGCACTGTCTACCGCTCTTCAGCCAAATGGCTTTATGAAAATACATGAAAGGGGATCTCTTACATAACAAGGGAGTTAGAATGTACTCTAATGCAGGGAAATGCACTGGGGGACAGTTAACAAGTCAACATAAAAAACTTCCTGCAAGATTAAAACTGTGTGCCCGGCCGAGACTCGAACTCGGGACCTTTGCCTTTCACGGGCAAGTGCTCTACCATCTGAGCTGGAAACATCCCCCAGGCTGTGGCTAAGCCATGTCTCCGCAATATCCTTTCTTTCAGGAGTGCTAGTTCTGCAAGGTTCGCATGAGTGCTCCTGTAAAGTTTGGAAGGTAGGAGACGAGATACTAACAGAAGTAAAGCTGTGAGGACCGGGCGTGAGTCGTGCTTCGGCAGCTCAGATGGTAGAGCACTTGCCCGCGAAAGGCAAAGGTCCCGAGTTCGAGTCTCGGTCGGGCACAGTTTTAATCTGCCAGGAAGCTTCATATCAGCGCACACTCCGCTGCAGAGTGAAAATGTTATTCTAGTCGACATAAAGTTAAAAGAACAATGCTGGCAATTCGTTGTACACTTAAAATTACTGGAGTCAAACAGAAGTTAAAAGTTGGCCACAGTATAAAAATCATGCAGAGTGAGACACATAAAAAACAAACCCACTGGAAATGATGGAATACTCATGAAGAATAAAAACTGATAGGAACCTGCCAAGGGACTGGAGGCAAAAAGGGAGGAATGTGCAGTGAGGAGCTGGGGGGCGGGGGGTGGTAGGAAGGAAGATAAAGGGGGCAGTAGGCGCACCATGAGGCAGGAGATGGGTGGAGTGGGATATGAAGAGGGAAGAGAAAGCAGAAGGGAGTGCAGAGACACAGAAGGGGGCATGGAGGGGTGTAGGAGGGCGAGAACGACTCAGGGGAAGGGAAGGGGAAGGGAGACCTGAAAATGGTTCAAATGGCTCTGAGCACTATGGGACTCAACTGCTGAGGTCATTAGTCCCCTAGAATTTAGAACTAGTTAAACCTAACTAACCTAAGGACATCACAAACATCCATGCCCGAGGCAGGATTCGAACCTGCGACCGTAGCGGTCTTGCGGTCCCAGACTGCAGCGCCTTTAATCGCATGGCCACTTCGGCCAGCGAAGGGAGACCTGAGGAGTAGGGAGAAGGAAGGTGGGGTTAGAGTTGGTAGGAGGGGTAGATGTCAGGGTGAAGCTTATCATCTGGGAGGGGTAGGTGCCGGAAGTTGTGGTGGTACAGGAGGTGGAGAGAGGGTGGGATGCAACAGTAAAGGTGTGCCAACGGACTGGGGGTGGAGAGGAATGGCGACACCAGGGGGTGGGGGGGGGGGCGAGTTGGCAGATGATATACAGGGTGCAGATGTGTTCAGGGAAAAGAAGAAGGTTGGGGAAGGGGAAGAGGTCGCAGGGTATGCACATGGAGGATGGAAGGCAGATACAAAAGGCGAGGCAGAGTACTTTATAGAATCTAGGAGGGGCAGAAATCCAAGTGACGCTGGCATAACAAAGGATGGGGCAGATCATGAATTTGTAGGTGTGAAGGATTGTGGAAGGATGTGATCCCCATGTCTGGCCAGACAGGAGTTTCAGTAGGTGAAGTCTTTTGTGGGCTTTGTGTTGGCCTGTAAGTAGATGGGGAGTCCAGGTGAGGTGGCGGCCAAGGGTGAGGCCAAGGTATTTTAGGGAAGGAGTGAGGTGGATAGGACGACCATAAATCATTAGATAGAAATCATGGAGACGGAAGGAGTGGGTGATGCGGCCTATGATGATCGCCTGGTTCTGGGAGGGGTTGATAAGAAGGAACCACTGGTTGCACCAGGTGGTGAGCGCGTCAGAGTGGGTTTATAGGCTACGTTGGGACCGTTGAAGGGTAGGATAAAGAGCCAGGAAGGCGCTGAATCAGCAAATTGGAGGAGATGAACAGTTGGGTGAGATTTGGGCTGACACACAAGTGAATGTTAGCACCACCATTTCCTAGATTATGGGCATGAACAACACAGTGTCGCAACTTACCGATGTCGATATGATCATCACCGTACACAGATTTCATTCTTCTAAGGGTTTCAATTGGAGGCACGTTTCCTGTGGTTAGAAACTCGAATACAGAACATTGTTTCTCACGCACACACACAATTACGCTATACAGCAACATGTTAAACGTTACAATTCGGAGCTCTCAGTGGCACTGGGTTGCAACTTGCTTCAACGAAGCTTAATGTCTATCGAGTAACATGTATGATATGTAATAGCTCAATCGATATTGGGAACAGAATAAAAAATTTGGATCATTACATTTCAGCATACATATTCCCACAATTTTTAAGACTAAGAAACAGTTCAGTACCACAATAAAATGACAGACTTTTCCCTAATGTGTGGAGCACAATCTGCATGGGAATCACTTTAATGAATTGGATTGTTACAGTTTCAATCGCATTGTTACAATTTCTTAATTTTGGTAGTCCTGAATATTAGTGAAGAATTAATGTATGTAAGCGTAGGAGTTTGTAAATCGTTAAAGAGAGCTCTGCTATTTAACAGTATTGTTCACATGTGCAAAACAGATAACAGATAACGTAACAGTATGTGTGTGTGTGTGTGTGTGTGTGTGTGTGTGTTAAATATTCCCTTCATAGCTAGACCTGTAACATTACTACCAAGGATCACAAGCTGTATTTCAGAAACTGGAAGTAACGACCATGGGAATTTTTCCTTACACGACTATACGTAAAGAGTGGTTTTTCGTTTAGGTAAAATATTGTAACATGTACGTATTCTGTTAGTAACGTTCAAGAATGGTTCAAATGGCTCTGAGCACTATGGGACTTAACATCGGAGGTCATCAGTCCCCTAGAACTCAGAACTACTTAAACCTAACTAACCTAAGGACATCACACACATCCATGTCCGAGGCAGGATTCGAACCTGCGACCGTAGTGGCCGCGCGGTTCCAGACTGAAGCGCCTACAACCGCTTGGCCACGCCGGCCGGCGTTAGTAACGTCCGTCATTGGAATCTGCGCGATAAAATAATCCAGCACATAGACATTATTTAGTAATTCATATGGTATGAGTATAAAGCAAAGTACACTGCAGACCGATAGCACTTAGTGCAAGACAAAGAACCAGAAAAAGATATTTCGATACTGTCGTTTTCTCACAACTCATCATCCATCGTTCGCAACACTATGATGACCATTGATCAGTGCAAGAACTGTGACTCCCCACCTGTGTGCTGCCGTAACTGTAGTGGGCTTCAGTTCACAGTATTACTAAGGCATCCGCAAAAGGAACTGAAGTCGCCCCTGTACACCGGCAACCAGAGTTCGGTTTTTGAGCGGTTTTTTGCGTCCATATAGCAAAAATCTAGGCTAATTCCCCAGACGCTTGAGACACAAACAAATAAATCACGTAAACACATCGAACAGTGTTAATGCAGCAAGAATGTTTCCTTCTACCTAGATGAACTTCTCTGACGTGGAAGGTAACCCGTTGAGAGTTGAGACGCGTTTTTTGGGTACGTCCTCTCCGGTGGGGCATCCTTCCTCCCTAACGCCGCATCTTGCTAGCGTTAGCCGGCCACGAAAGCAATATCTCACCAAAGGCAGCTAGCGTGAAATTAGCACCAAGTTCCTCTATGCGCGGAGGATGAAGACAGCGCTTCGCCCTCAGAGGACTCAACCAGCTCGTGACCGGAAACGGCCCACATTGGCTAACTTCAACAAAGTGCAATGTAGTTCGTGCTAGGTTCGCTTACGCTGCATAATGTCACTTAAATAAGCACTGTAGCTCAAATTATCTCTAATTACAGATGCTCCAGATAGCTTAAGGTGGACTGAAACTTCAGTATAATATTATCTTATTACTGCGTACTGGTATGATATCCCAAACAAAAAGCTAGGAAACGCTATTATAAATGGTAAACACACACAAACAACAAAGATTTTTCTGAAAAAAATATGAAATACGATCTCAGACACTGAAAATCTAGTATCCTGGAGTACGGAGGGCAACAAGGTGCATAATAGTTGCTTCTTACCTGCAAATAAGGGAATTACGGAAAACTGTAACGTACTAATATATCTAGAAACACATTCAGTGTGACTATGCTTCAGACTGAACGCTGAAAGGCATAATCAGTCTTAAATGATGATGATGATGATGATGATGATACATTCAGTGTATGAATAAAACAGACTTGTATAACAGGCCACCGAGAACGCTTCGTAAGCAGAAGAATGCGAAACGCCTATGGAATAAAAACAAGAAGCCTTTTATTTTGTTGAATAGACAGTCCACGTATCGAAGAATATGACAACATAGAAGCAACCAAACAACAACAGGAAAAATATAAAAATAGCGATAATATTATGCCATCAGAGAAAAAAGTAGTTGTGACTGGGTAATTTCTCTTTGGATTATATTCTATTACAATAATGCTGAACTAGCTATCAGGTCCGGCTCTAAGCATCTACAGCCAAATGAACTGTCTGTCGTAGCGGTAATAAACTGTACACAAATCTTTTTCCGATTCAGTCTATTAATGAAAACCATATCAAAATCCCTACAGCACTTCCACAGATTAGACTTCACAAGTACACAGAACAACGCATCGTGGGACCTTAATTTATAATATGCATAGCTGTATCCCGCCGAGAGGTGTGTTTGAGATGTGGAAGGAAGGGTGTAGAGCAGAGGCTTGTGCCTTGAGCCGCCATATACCTTGAGTCAATATTTTATTTCTTGTCTCTGCTCTATAACTTCAACCTTTTTTACACAAAAGGAGCAAGGAGCAAGCTGTAAGTAATTCAGTTTCCTATACACAGGCTGTTTTTCCTTTTCACCTAAAAATATTTTTTTCTGTTCTTAATGCAATATTATTCCATCTCTATATGCACAAATACGTTTAAAAATTACAGCTTAATATTTATGATAAACATTTATCTTGACAATCATGCTGTGAATTATCCCACCGAGTTATTATTTGAGATTATGTTAACAATTTACTGAAGTGGAAGGAAAATTGCACTTAGAACTAGTTGGTGATATTGTGCCATAGTCACAGCCCAAAGTACTTTGTAATACACATTTACAATAAGCAACGATTGTTAACAATATAGAAATACTTCATAGGTTTAAAAAAATAAGTGATTTGCTGCTTCTAAATGTTTATAAGATGAATTTCAGGCCTAATCCGTTAACCAGAGAAATTACTGTTATGTGATTTTAATCGGATGTTTACATTATTAGTCCTGTGTTTATGTTCAAGGAAGTCTATTCAAAATATGTGACTTGCTTATTTATTTTACGCTGTGGTGCGTGGTACAAGACCACATTGTACCCTGAGCCAAACGCGACGTTTTTAAAAATTATCTCTATAGCACAGAACGTTAATAAATGTACTATGTATTGTGATTTATTTGGTGGCAAATGAGACAAATGGTTAAAAAAGCACATCAGAAGCCCAATTACTGCATCTACTGTGACATTAAAAAATATATGCCCAAGGTACAAACCCTTCCTCTACATTTTATGAAAGCGGAATGCAATGAAGTGATTAAATATTATGAAATATTTTTAATAATTAATAATTTCTCAGAACTAGGGTCTATAAAGTGCACAAAATTATTAACTACCGTCATTTTTCCAATAATTAGAGTTATTTATTCGACAAACATATATACGTTTAACCCGATAATCTGCTTTCAGCATTTGTGTTTCTTATCCACTGATCATCAATATGTAGTGGTATTAAAAATCAGGTGGCCGTGGAAGACCGAAAAACTTTCAGCAACTACCATCTGTACGCCAATATAAATAATATTTGTACACCTATCTGCGAACTATCAGCTTAATAAGTCACAGCTGCAAAATACTAACACGAATTCTTTACAGACGAATGGAAAAACTAGTAGAAGCCAACCTCGGGGAAGATCAGTTTGGATTCCGTAGAAACACTGGAACACGTGAGGCAATACTGACCTTACGACTTATCTTAGAAGAAAGATTAAGGAAAGGCAAACCTACGTTTCTAGCATTTGTAGACTTAGAGAAAGCTTTTGACAATGTTGACTGGAATACTCTCTTTCAAATTCTAAAGGTGGCAGGGGTAAAATACAGGGAGCGAAAGGCTATTTACAATTTGTACAGAAACCAGATGGCAGTTATAAGAGTCGAGGGACATGAAAGGGAAGCAGTGGTTGGGAAGGGAGTAAGACAGGGTTGTAGCCTCTCCCCGATGTTGTTCAATCTGTATATTGAGCAAGCAGTAAAGGAAACAAAAGAAAAATTCGGAGTAGGTATTAAAATCCATGGAGAAGAAATAAAAACTTTGATGTTCGCCGATGACATTGTAATTCTGTCAGAGACAGCAAAGGACTTGGAAGAGCAGTTGAATGGAATGGACAGTGTCTTGAAAGGAGGATATAAGATGAACATCAACAAAAGCAAAACAAGGATAATGGAATGTAGTCTAATTAAGTCGGGTGATGCTGAGGGAATTAGATTAGGAAATGAGGCAATTAAAGTAGTAAAGGAGTTTTGCTATTTGGGGAGCAAAATAACTGATGATGGTCGAAGTAGAGAGGATATAAAATGTAGGCTGGCAATGGCAAGGAAAGCGTTTCTGAAGAAGAGAAATTTGTTAACATCCAGTATTGATTTAAGTGTCAGGAAGTCATTTCTGAAAGTATTCGTATGGAGTGTAGCCATGTATGGAAGTGAAACATGGACGATAAATAGTTTGGACAAGAAGAGAATAGAAGCTTTCGAAATGTGGTGCTACAGAAGAATGCTGAAGATTAGATGGGTAGATCACATAACTAATGAGGAAGTATTGAATAGGATTGGGGAGAAGAGAAGTTTGTGGCACAACTTGACCAGAAGAAGGGATCGGTTGGTAGGACATGTTCTGAGGCATCAAGGGATCACCAATTTAGTATTGGAGGGCAGCGTGGAGGGTAAAAATCGTAGAGGGAGACCAAGAGATGAATACACTAAGCAGATTCAGAAGGATGTAGATTGCAGTAGGTACTGGGAGATGAAAAAGCTTGCACAGGATAGAGTAGCATGGAGAGCTGCATCAAACCAGTCTCAGGACTGAAGACCACAACAACAACAACACCTATCTGCAGATCAAGTAACAAATCTTATAATATTGTAAGTACCTATAATATTCAGTATCATTTATGCCACTAACAACTAATAAATTCTAATTTATTATTATCATTGACGTTCAAATAGCATATAAGAAATCACATACTTCTTGCCCGTACTTGAATCTCATTATTGTTGTGTAAATTAAGTATATAGTGCTATAATCCACAAAATTCCATGTATTTATCGTTTCTGTCTGCAGTTACTGCCCTAGATTTAATGTGAAAAACTATTTCAATCTAACCTAACAGTAATTTACGTTTCCTTCCCCGTCCCCCAAAAATGCCATATCTTTGTATTCTTGGATTGTAGCATCTTTAACACTCATATACTTTGCAAACTGTGTATTTGTTTTCGTGTGCTAAAAATCAGAACATGTGGTGCACTTCGAAATGCCGCTTATGACTGTATGAATTGGTATTAAAATGCAGTACAATGTTTGTGACTATAAAAGTACAAACATCCCTGAGATTGTATTTCATTGCAAGATAACTGGTAATACAAATGCGCCAGATGGGCATTTCGCGCAAGTTGCATCCGAACACAAAAATGTGTAGTTCAACAATTTTGGTTACACATTTTTAATTTTTAAGTTATTGTTTGTTCTAGGGCAACTCACAAGAAATCAGTGTATATTCTGTGTAGATGAAAGAAAGAAAAAAAAACGTCCAATGCTGAATTGTTAAAAAATTGAAAATGTACTATTTGCTGGTTGCTGTTCACCATCAACAATTTATTAAACAATACGTACGTTACTCCCTTTTAGGTTGAGATCGGAGCACAGCACTCCCAGAGGACCAGCTATGGATATCATTCAGTATTTGAGGGCGATCGGATCACAGGAATGAGGGATATGGCTGCGTTATGTTGAAAGAGCAGTTGCCTGTTGTGTACTACTCGCAGGTCGAGTGGTGGCGAGATGGGCTCTGAATAACGATGTGGCAACAGCGGTATGCATGCATCGTTCCAGAATGCCTGAACCATGAGAGGATGGTAGGATTTTTTTGCGTGGCTCGACTGAGTAACTGATCACGACAACTGGAACCCAGGCAGAATTTACAGGGAGCGTTGACCACGAGCTATCGGGTAAGGGATTACCGGAAGCTGGGCTGTGATCTCGATTTGATATGTCTCGTTTAACGCTGATACTACACACCAGAAAAAAGAGACTTACAAGATATAGAGTTAGAGGTAACTGGGGCAGGGTTCATACCCCATTTATAGAGATATCAGTCCTCTCCTTTTTAATGACCAACAACTCTATAGTGATGAGTCTGCTTGTGGCGGCCACATCGACGTCAACGTAGACGACGAGGTGAAAGGTCACAGGAAACAGCGACTCTCGTGACCTCCACAGTTCCTGTAATGGTGTTGTGGGGAGCTGCTGAAAATGATATCAGGACTGATTTGGTAGTTGTTGAAGACAGGCTAAATTATCTTCAATGTGGGGCAAGAATGGTAAATCATACCATTTATTACTAGAGGACCAAATGGCGTATTCCAGCATGATATTAGAAGAATGGGAGATGAAACGGAAACCAAAGTTCACAAGAGAGCATGACAAGGTTGTTGCCCATCCACAAAGGTATTCAGTCTGTGCATTGAGAGAGCTGTGAAGGAAACCGGGGAGAAAAATGGAGAGCGAATTGAAGTTCAGATAGAGAAAATAAAAATTTTGATATTTGCCGATGACGATGTAACTCTTTCATTGACGACAAAGAACTTGGAAAAGCATTTGAACAAAACTGAATACTTGTTCAAAAGAAATTGTAAGATGAACAACAAGAACGGTAACGTGATGTAGTAGACTTAGATCAGGAAACGCTGAGAGAATTGTATTAGGAAATGTTACATTGGAAACAGTTGATGAGTTTTTCTATTAGAGCAACAAAATAACTGATGATGGTCGAAGTAGGGAGGCTATAAAATCTGGCAATAACGCGAAAAGCATTTCAGGAGAAGAGGAATTTGTTACATCTGATATCAGGAAGTTTTTTTTGAAGGTACGTGATTGGAGCATGTATGTAGGTGAGACATGGTGGATAAGCAGTTCGAACTAGGAAAGAATAGAAGCTTTTGAAAGCTGAATATCAGATAGGTAGAGCGAATAACAAATTAGAAAGTAGTGAATTGAATTTGGGAAAAAAAAGAATGTTATAGCACAATATAACTAAAAGAAGGGATTTTTTGATAGGGCACATTTTGAGATATCAATAAATTGTCAGTTTGGTAATTTAATTAGGTGAGGAGGGTTAAAAATTTAAGGCTAGGGTACCAAATGACGTATTACAGGAGGGCAACACAATATACCACATTGTAGATCAAACCACAGATGCCTTGAGGAAAGGATCCTTGAATCTCCTGTCTGCTGTCTTGATTTGTCACCTTTAGAACATCTGCGGGATACGATTGGAAGGCATTACTAATGAACATACACATCACATATGTGAAGCGTCGCAAAAACCTCCACAAGCTGATGTTATGAGACTCTTTACTTCCATGCTACAACGAAAGCTGGTATGTATTCGCGTCTGTGATGGTCACACCTTATACTGAGGATGAGGGCGAACATCAGTGTCCATGGACATTATAATTCAATCACCGAATGCCCTTTATATAATGAACGCGTACGAAAAATTTGATAAATACCTCACTCATGTTTTACGGCTGTACCACTTTACATTTTGGACCATGTAGAAAGTACAAGGTCCACTAACATTAACGCGATCACCGGCCGTATTCGGCGTCAACGTACAATAAACAGACACAGTTAAGCATTCGCAGCTCTAGCAACGGAGTGTACATAAAGTTTGCCGGTGGAAAGCGGAAAACGCTGCAGTCGTTGTCGTAATGCGGAAATAGAGCGATTTATCTAACGACCAAAAGGGCCTGATCATTGGCTTTCAGACCATGGGTGGAAGCATTTCAGAAATGTTTGCAAACTGTTAGGGTGTCGCTGTGGTTAAGCAATACCGTGCATGGAAAACTGGCGCCATCCGAAACCGGCGTTGAGGAAACGGTGGTCTACCAGGGGTGAACGACGGCTGTGGAGATATGTGCGGGCGATTAGACGCGCAACTGTTCAGGAACTGACCCCTCAGATTGACTAAAGAGCTACCAATACCGTCTCCTCGATGACCGTCCAGGGAACGTTGCTGCTTGTGGGACTCCGCAACAGACATCTGGTTGATGTACCCAACCCATGTTGACTGTCGTTCATCGGCGACGAAGGCTGACGTTTTCACGCCGTTACCTCAACAAGACGTATTTTTCCAGCAGAACACTGCTGGTTCATGCACCCATCCCATGTTGACTGTCGTTCATCGGTGACGAAGGCTGATATTTTCACGCCATTACCTCAACAAGACGTATTTTTCCAGCAGAACACTGCTGGTTCATGCACCCATCCCATGTTGACCGTTCATCGGCGACGAAGGCTGATATTTTCACGCCATTACCTCAACAAGACGTATTTTTCCAGCAGAACACTGCAACGCGCATCGTGTCACATAGCTCGCAATGTACATGCGTGTTTCTAAGAGCATCGCACTGCTTTGTCCACCAAACTCCCCACATTTAAACACAACCTAGGACCTGTGGGACCACCTTAGTCGGGCCGTTCGTGCCTTGGATCGTCAACCGAGAAACAAAGCGCAGCAGAGCGCGGCACTGAAGTCGGCGTGGCTCCACACCCCTGTCTGGACCTTCCAGAAAGTCACTGACTCTCTTCCTTCAGTCCACTGTTCGTGGTCTAGTGGTTAGCGTTGCTGGCCCGGATCACAGAGTCCCAGGCACGATTCCCGGTCGGGTCGTGGTTTTTCTATACCTGAGGACTGGGTACTTGTGTTGTCATCATCATCGAGGACACGGCGTGACTAGGCAATGATAAGATTTGAAATTTGTAGGGGCGCTGGTAACCACGCCGTCGGGCTTCCCACAAACCTAAACTATGATCATCCCTTCCTGCTCGCCTTGCAGCGGTCCGCGCTGCGAAAGATAGTTATTGAGGTTTTTGACAGGTCGTCACATTACTTTCCTCACTGAATAGTATTTATGTGAAGAACGTCTACGGAAAGTTTGATAAATATCGGATAGATGCTTAACGATGTAGTACTTTCCATTTCGGACATGCAACGGAACCATAGTGATCCTTGCAAAATGGGAAGAGAATACTAAATTCTAACGCAGACTTTATGACGCCTGTACATGTAGAAAAAGAGAATGCCCAGTTATTAGCATACGCCTTGCTTCGTAATGTCAGGCGACTAGTATATAGCCGAACTTAATACTGCTACAACTCACAAGCCTCTTGTCGACAGCGCGCTGGATAGTGATCCCGATTTAGGTCTACATCTACATCTACATTTATACTCCGCAAGCCACCAAACGGTGTGTGGCGGAGGGCATTTTACGTGCCACTGTCATTACCTCCCTTTTTTGTTCCAGTCGCGTATGGTTCGCGGGAAGAACGACTGTCTGAAAGCCTCCGTGAGCGCTCGAATCTCTCTAATTTTACATTCGTGATCTCCTCGGGAGGTATAAGTAGGGGAAAGCATTATATTCGATACCTCAGCCAGAAGCGCACCCTCTAGAAACCTGGCGAGCAAGCTACTCCGCGATGCAGAGCGCCTCTCTTGCAGAGTCTGCCACTTGAGTTTGCCAAACATCTCCGTAACGCTATCACGGTTACCAAATAACCCTGTGACGAAACGCGCCGCTCTTCTTTGGATTTTCTCTATCTCCTCCGTCAACCCGATCTGGTACGGATCCCACACTGATGAGCAATACTCAAGTATAGGTCGAACGAGTGTTTTGTAAGCCACCTCCTTTGTTGATGGACTACATTTTCTAAGGACTCTCCCAATGAATCTCAACCTGGTACCCGCCTTACCAACAATTAATTTTATATGATCATTCCACTTCAAATCGTTCCGCACGCATACTCCAAGATATTTTACAGAAGTAACTGCTACCAGTGTTTGTTCCGCTATCATATAATCATACAATAAAGGATCCTTCTTTCTATGTATTCGCAATACATTACATTTGTCTATGTTAAGGGTCAGTTGCCACTCCCTGCACCAAATGCCTATCCACTGCAGATCTTCCTGCATTTCGCTACAATTTTCTAATGCTGCAACTTCTCTGTATACTACAGCATCATCCGCGAAAATCCGCATGGAACTTCCGACACTATCTATTAGGTCATTTATATATATTGTGTGTTATGCATGCCACTCTCCACATGCAACCTGTCAATGACGTATCTTCAGAACCTCTGATAGAGAGAAGAAAAAAGAAAAAAAGAAAATTATTTGCTGGGAGACACCTTGTGATCGGAAATGGTTTTTTATCCTTCCGGGCACGATGGTAACATTCGTAACGGATGCGTGAGAGTTGTGTCTTTAGTGCTTTCGTTGAGTATAACTGAGTCTAATGAATGTCTGTGAGCCGTGCATGGCTCGTGTTCGTGCCATCTTTTATTTAACATCCTGTTTTCACCGCACTGCCACCTCGTTATGTTAAATTTCAATTACTGGTGTCACTGAGTTGCTGCCTCGCCTGCCCGTGAGCGGCAGCAGCAGCTCTTATCAATATAGGTCCTACCGTATTACTTTTGCTGAACTGCTATTACTTCCTGGTCGTCGTGTGTCGTCCTACGATTTGGAACGCGCCAGCAGTGGAGTTCGGACCTGGCAGTCGGACAGTTGGGACGCGGCAGAAGTTCGGTCGGGTTGGAGCGGCAGTGAGATTCGGATAGCCATGACTCGCCCGACCGTTGCCGGTACACATGGCTTGAATGGGTACGGTCTTGGTTGATCGTCGGTTGGTCGTCTTACCGGACGACGTGTATTTGCTCTCCGATCGCTTGTGGGTTGGTGGTGTGAGTCTCAACTCGTGGTTCGTCTTTCTGGTTGGACAGTCTCTGCTTTTAGCATTGGTCGCGTTCTTCGTCCAAGTTTTTGTGAAATCGTGCGCAGCTGGTGATGTCGACTGCCCAGTTATTTTAGTACTGTCTCCGTGCTGATGTGTAGCAGTTGGTCGGTTGGCGCAGTCGCGTCGTAGCACCAGTGGGGCATGCAGCGCCAGGGAGGCGCGGATAGCCAGCATTCGCCAGGTGATTGCCGATTCGCATAATTTGAGTGGGGACGACTTGGTTGACCGTCTGTCGATCGTCTTGTCCGACGACGTGTATTTGGCCGGCGATCGCTTATGGATTGGCTGTGTGTGTCGTGGTTCGTCCTTGATATCGCACTGTCGCTGCCGTTAGCATCGTCTAGTTCGTCGTGAGAGTGTTCGTGAAACTGTGTGTAATTTATGTGATTTTGAGTGACAAGTTATTTAAATGTTGTCGGCGCACTGACTCTGATTTGGTCGGCTGGAGTGGAGTAGCGAGGAAGGACAGTATAACCATCACTCGCCCGACGATTGCCGACACACACGTTTGAGTGGCGACGACCTTGCTTGGCCGTTTGATCGGTCGTCTGATTAGGCGACGTGTATTTGGGTCGTCCACCGCTTATGCGTTGTCTGTGATCCGTTCTGGTTGTTGTTCCAGTATCCGCTGTTAGCATCGTTTGAGGTTTGGTGCAAGTGTGGAGCGCAACTGATCTTGATCATTGGTCTGTTGACTGTCTGTCGGTTGGGTAGCCAGCGGATTGAGAGTGGTTGGACCAACTGCCTATCTCACCTAAGCGAGCGTTAGTGTGGCCGACACCGAACATCAGAGGGCCCTTGGGTGTACTGCCCAACTTTTTTAAATTTGTTTTTGTTGTTTGTACTTGTATGGCTTCTAGCCGATTTTTTTAAAACTTAGTTTGCTCTTAAGGCCTTCAGCCTCGTTTAAGGTACTGTTTCAAGTAAGCCCTTTGGCATTTTAGAAAATGTTAATGTTGTTGAATTTTAAGTCTTGGGCCTACAGCCGATTTTGAGTTTGAGGTGTTTGCTCTTAAGGCCTTCAGACTAAATTAAAGAACTGTTTCACGTAAGGCCTTTGGTATACAAAAAAATTAATGTTATAGAGTTTTAAGTGTTAGGTCTTCAGCCGATTTGAATTTAACTTGTTTACTTCAGCCTAACTAAAGAACTGTTTTAAGATAAGGCTTGCCTTTTAAATTTCTGATTAAGCTTGCGTTTTAAGTTATTGGCCTACGGCCGTTTTTACATTAAAGTGGCTTTCCGCCGATAATTAAGTCCCAAAGATTAAAGCTGTGTGTTAAAAATTTTTTTTTTTGCGACCTTGTAATGTTTCATTAAATAATAAAGTTGCATGTTCGAGTGTAACTGACAGCCCCTTATTTTGGCCCCTTTTCACAGTTTATACTATCTATCCTGTCCTGAGGTTTTAGCAGGGTATCTCAGTCTGCTTTGTATGATGGTGATAATGGTGAAAGGGAGAGGGTGGAACCTTGGGCCGCCGTACAGTCTAACCCTCCCGAATAGCAGCAAGAGGACCGTCGGGCTGAACGTCCCCATCCAATCCCCTTCCGATCGCGTCGGAAGGAACCACGCAACTGTGATGATGTTCTGTAATCGCTGGATGCAGGAGGGAACGACGTACCGACGGGACCGATTGTATCCACCTTGCATCCACCTCACTCTACCACTACACGCGTGACAGGCACAGTGGGCACATGGCTGTGATGGATCGCTCCGTCGCATCACAAACCATAGCACAATAAATTCGGTCTCTTCCGTGTCGGCGCATACAGTTCTACGTCGTTCGCAGCAGGGTAGACCGTCCGCAAGGCGTCCATTTTTGCGTTTAACTGAGTCAACACAACAGCTCGTTTGCGTTGGCAAAAGTGCGATGGACGACGGACATGGACAATCGAATGGGGCGACATTTTTTTTATTGACGGATAGCGATTCTGCATGCACCACCACGATGGTCCGACTAGAGTCTGGAGATACCGTAGTGAGAGATTGTTGAACTGTTGTTTTGTGCATCGCCATACTGGTCTTGCATCTTGTACTGTGGTTTGGGGTAGTATTGGGTTCCACACTTGCACCCTCCCAGTATGCATAGCCGGTACACTAACCAGCCTGCTTTACATCTTTGAAGTGTCAGAGCCAGTTGTCCTCACGTACCTTCGCATCTTGCCGACAGCCACATTGCATCAGGATAACGCACGACTAAATGTGAACGCAATGTTCAAGACTTCTGCGTCACCCATCTGATTGTATTGCTGTCTTGGCTTCCCTGTTCTCTCGATCTATCTCCTATCGAAAACGTCTGGTCGATGACTGCGGAAAGACTGTCGCGGGATACAGCACCAACTGCAACACCAATCAACAGTATGTAGAAGCGGCATCCACTGCTATGCCCCAACAACCCCTACAGCCTTTTTGATTCAATGCTGAGGCGTATAGCAGCGGTTATAGTCTGCAATGATGGTAACACTCAGTACTGACTTGATCATCTTCCTCACTTCACATGGACCTGTATTTTCGGTCATATGACCATTCTTCCGTTATCCCCCAAATCAATTTACCTAACATCCCGGCCTTTCTTGGTGTTGCATTTTGGGTGGCCGGCAGCGACAGAGTGTTCCACAACGGACGTTGACGAACGGTCCTGCTTAGAAAACGTGGTGGAGGGAAACTACCCAGAGAGGAATGAAGCACCACTCACAAACTTAACGGTAAGCCACTGACAAATAATCTGTCACAGCCACACAATTAAACGTTAAGCTCTTTGCACTTCTGCCCACACCACGACGAGTTGGCAAAACTGCTAGCGCAGATTCCCATCTCGCGCGAGAAATTCAGTTTCAGATCAAACACAGCCATACCTTCTGGATTTAATCGTAGGGTCAGGATACAGGAAACGTACAGACACACAAAACACAGATGCAAAAGCTGTGAGCAACGACTTGTTTCTTTTCTTGACGCTAGCAACTGGGCATACAGGGAGCTAGTGGGAATGATACAGCGAAATAACAGTGCGACATTACTATGTGAAATGGATCTCATGAATCCGTTTCAGTGATAGTATGGCAGGGAACGAGTGCAACAAAACCCACACGTGTCGTGACACGCCGCTGTGTTTCTCTGCCTCGTGATGACTGGGTGTTGTGTGATGTCCTTAGGTTAGTTAGGTTTAACTAGTTCTAAGTTCTAGGGGACTGATGACCATAGATGTTAAGTCCCATAGTGCTCAGAGCCATTTGAACCAATCACACCGCTGTGTCAACAGAGCACCGCTAAGACAGGTGTTCTAGTGTGCAGGACCATAATACGTCTGCCATCATTTCTCTCCGTCAGACGGTAGAGGAAACTACTCGACAATGTCGCTCTGGGACTGCCTCAGAATGGTTGTAGAGAGACTCCGAGGACATAACTCTAGCGTGTCCCTTCAGTCCTTCTTTGTATACTTGAGACGCACGTCGATCGATACTTGCGCATCTTGGACCCACCTCCAACCAATCTCCGAAAGTTGTGAGTGATGGTTGAACGGTCATCAATAACGATAGCCTCCAAAGGCGTTCTGTATTTCGTTGAATCCCTGTCACGATGAGTGTCCACCATAGGTAATGCATAAACGAGTTTGGAACGCTCAGTAGATTTCTCACTTGCAATTTCTTCACAGTGGGTACGGAATTCGTGACAGCCTTCAAAGACATTTGATGGGGTCAGCGTGGGTAAACTGGCGTGCTCTAAGGTACGAGATAATCGACCATCAACGGGAGCCCGAATACGAAAGTACATCTTCCTGTCCTATCAGCATCCAGCTGGCGCAGGCACTTACAAGCAATCTTGGACTGTTCCTTGGGGGGCAACGCCAGTAGTATACCATGGCTCTACAGGCCCACAGTATACACACTTGAGACGCCACGTGCCACATTTGCCTACATACAGGGGTAATTGGTGACGAGATAGTAACAGTGGCATGCTTTTGTCAGCATTCGCAGAACCCACACAACTTCATCAGCAAGCATATGCACACCCACCCATCCACCCCCCCCCCCCCCCCCCCCCACACACACACACACATTTTTCTCTCCCAACAAAAGCGCAGCATTTTGTTGGCCATTAAAAGCGAAACAACCAATACAAATGTACCATTCCTGCTCTCTTTCTTCACTTGGCACCCAGACACGACAGAATTTCGGTCTATGCAATGTGCAAGGCACAGTGAACCCTCAAATTAAGCGTTTAACATGTTATTGCTATGTATATATTGTCTGTAGTATTGTTCGGTAACAGTACTAAACACATACGCCTCACTGTGTTGACATTACTAGTATATATTGAATGATAACGTATACTGGATGATGAGTCTAGTTTCATCTCTACACTCACTTGTTTCAAAGCGCAACAGACCCTCAAATAAATGCTTCAGTGTTATTTCCATGTCTAAACTGTCTGTATATTTGTTTTCTAACAGTACAAAACTTACGTAGCTCATACAGGTAAGAAAGGATCATGGTGTGCTTTCAACTACCCACTTTCAACTGCTTTTCACGGATACCAATCTACCCACTTCCGATTATTTTTCATCCAAAAACCAAATGTAGGTTACCACAAACAGAGGCCTTTTCTTAAATTTGTAGCAGGCTAATGAAAAAAAAAGCAAATATACTTGTACAAATCTTCATTAATTTTGGCATCTGCATTACAAAATCAAAATAACTATTATTCTATTTTTGTTTTTTGTTGCTTCATAGGGACAAGCCTCATTTTTAACTTGTAATTTAAATCTACGTCTGCATAATCTGCTTATTTTTCCAACCGTCAGTTCCATAGATACACAGAAGATACGTTCTCTAATTTTAATGCATATCCAAGTTTTTCTCTAATTTTAATACATACCTAAATTTGCTCCTGTAAATTGTCTGTCGTATCGGTTTGACAATTATCTATGTTATATCTTGCAATTCTTCTAGCCGGGAGCGTTTCCATTTTCTGTATAGTCTTCTGTATAGTAATATCCTTAAGATATTCCATATCCTCATGGGTGTTATATGTCAACTATTCACCCTTTTTATAGCGTAATTTTCGGCATTCAAATGGTAGTTAATTATGTGTATTCCACCGGTTTTCAACTTTGCAAAGATCTTTTATGTTGATAGATGCACAATATCAAACCCACCACGTTCTTTTAGAATGTAACAACCCTTTTCAGGTAGTTCAAAATGGGAACGGAAATTTATAAACGAATTACTGCAGTAAATCCTTTGATCCATGGTTTTCTGTAAATATTCCAACTCGTGGCAACTTTTCGTTGGTATTTATAGTAAATGCTGATATCAAGGCAACCCTCACTTACATATTCAGATTCTAATGAATACTGTGTTACAGCTCAAATGTAAGCCTTGTTTGCATATTTGCAATGGCTTGTTCTTGTTCCAATAGCAATTTATGTTCTTTCGTTGTACAAATTACTTTTGCAAAAACCTTCAGTATGCATTTTTTGACTTTGATCTCTTCTGTTTGCAATTTTCTTTTTTGAAGACAACGACATTAGCTGCACTTAAAGGGGTAATTTCTGTAACATGAGATGGTTTATCTGTTCAGTACATCGGTTCTTTTTCTTAAAAGCAAAGAAATAGTCTTATATGTCGGAAACAATCCTACTTCTGTAACATCTATACTCGACAGTGCTGTGAAGAATAATGTCCTAGATTGAGAAAAATATCTTCCTCCAGGTTCCATATAACACTTCCAGGGGATAGGCAAAATAATGAGAACAGAGGTAATAACTTACTGAGTGTTTGAGGAGCAACCGTTTCATCAGTCGTGTAGCCTACACAAAACATGGAAGGACATCATCGTGTAAACGTAACAACGGTCCCAAATCAAAACTAAATGACAGAGACCATCGTACGCTAACACGAATTGTGTCAAAACAACACAAAACTACGGCGCCTAAAGTGACTCTGCAGAGCTCAATAGCTATCTTCGAGACCCCTTATCTATCGACACTATCCTCCGAGAACTCCATAAAGCGAATATTCATGGACGAGCTGCTATACCGGAACCATTAGCGACGACAACCGACGCAAAGAAGCAAAAACATGGTGTCTGGACCATAAATCCTAGAAGGCTCATCAGTGGAAACATCATATGGTCCGACGAGTCAATGTTTCCGTTATTTCCAAAGTTCGGAGAACGCCAACTGCAATCCTGATTGCTCGATTCCAACGGTTAAGCATGAAGATGGAATTGTGATGGTGTGGCCGCCATATCATGGTATTCTGATGGTACCATCATTACTCTCAAAGGCCATGTTACAGTCAACGATTATGTGAACATTTTAGGTGATCAGATGCACCTCATAATTCAAATGTTGTTCCCCAACAAAGATGCCACATTTCAGGACGATAATGCACCCATTCACATAGCCAGGACAGTACAATCGTGGTATGAGGAGCATACAGCTGAACTGCAGCGTCTTCCCTGGCCAGCACAGTTCCCAGACTTGAACTTTATCTAATCTTTGTGGGCGGTATTGGAACGCAGACTCCAGAGCAGACTTCCGCCTCCCTTGTCACTCCAGGAGTTAGAAGTTCTGATCGAAGAGTGACATAACCTTCCACTGGAGACTATACAATCATTATATGCCAGTGTTCCAAGAAGAATCACAGTTGTATTACGGGCAAATGGAGGTCTAACCCCTTATTAATAAACCATTCCAAGTAAGTACAGGTATTCATATTATTTTGCCTATCCCCTGTATGTTGTCTATGTGGGAGTCTATGTTAACAATTTCCCATAGTTCACAGGTATATAATTAAAAGTATAGTTTGACGGAAAACTTACCAGATAAAATATTCTCCATCTTGACTGTCTCGAATTTTTACACCAGTTACCTTTCATATATTCTTATTGCCCAGGAGAAATTTGCAGAGCACTGTTAAACACAACACAGCAACTGTGCTGTAACCTATGCGATAAAAGTGATTGGCACAAAGAACAGTGGAGAACATTGTAAAAATGGTTTCGTAGCATTTAACACCACATATCGACAGTCTACCACAGGGTGAAACGTAACATCCTTTATGTAGTTACAAATGTAGCTTCCTATCTGATAATACCATGTTATTTTGCCAGGTAAAATGTAAACGTTTCTCGTAGATGCACATATGGGCACGCTAAGAAATCGACAAGATTGTTAGCAAAATCTCTCTTCAGGCCTGGGCTTCTGACTTCACATGTAAATTTGTTACATATCTTTATTCTACAACTGCAGATCATTCGCGATTAACAGACTGTTCCAACAGCCTTATCATTGTTTCATTGGTTTACGGGAGTCGTGTCGGAGAAAGTAGAAACTGCACAATATTTCAACGAGACAGCTGCTCGTCATCTTCAGGTGTTTACTGACATGATGCTGCAATGGCTCGCCAATATATACGCTGACTCTCTAGAAAAGCGCAGGCGCCAAAGAGTGGGACTATAACGCTGTTGTAGGCGAATAATAGAGTAAGGCGACATCCAGTGCCCCCTGCCGGAGAAACGGGCCATGGTCTTAGCATTCACGACGCGGGAAAAGCGCGGCCGTAAATAACGGTCCAGCGCGCGCGTGGGCAGAATCAGAGTTTAAGTGTGCGGATTTTGATTCTCCGTCTGTGTTGACTAGAGTCCATTCATCTGTAGCCGGTGATGCCTTAGTATGCTGAATTGAAATCCCGTGTCTCTGTTGATCAGGTCGTTACTTATACGAATTTAGACTGCTTCTTTAATGATGGAGTTCCAGTATGTGGAAGCGGACGAAAGGATCTTTGTCTCTCCGTAGTTCATGTTCCGTGTCAGCCACTGCAGACTTTACTGGCTGACCCAGTCTGGAGTGACGTCTACGTTTAGAACATCTGTCCTTCATAATGTAGCACATTTGGAAAATGTATGATTTCCGACACTGGCACGGGATTTTGTATATCCCTGGTATCGTTAGACCTAGGTTGTCCGTAACAGAACCCAGCATAGTTTGCACTAGCGCTGGAGGACTGAAAACACATTTAATTTGATGCTTTTTGAACAGTCTACCAACTTTAAGGGACATGTCACCTACGTACGGTTGAAAAACCATCCTCGTGGGAATCCCTGTTTCTTCTGGCTGTTCCTGAGCTTTAGTGTATGCAGGTTTAAATTCATTACTGATCTGTTTATTAGAGTGCCAGTTTTGTACACACACAGACAGAAGACGGCTAAGCTCTGCTGCCAAGCTACCTGCATCTGAGATAATTCTAGGCCTATGAACGAGAGTCTGTAACACCCGCTGCGTCGAGATGGATGATGGCAGCTCGCAGCTCGTAGATATAGGTCAGTGTGAGTCGGTTTACGAAACACACTGTGACCCAAGAAGCCATCTTCTTTTCTGCGGACTAAGACATCTAGGAACGGGAGGTCTCAATTTTTCTCCACATCCCTGGTGAAGCAAGTACTAGGATGGAGGAAGTTAAGATGTTCCAGAAATTCAGGAAGCGTTGCTGTTCCGCATGGTCAAAGTAGAAAAGTGTCGTCCACATATTTCAAGAAAAATTTAGGTTTCAACAGCGCTGACGGAAGTGATTTTTTCTCGAAGTCTTAAAAAAAAAGAAAAAAGAAAATAAAAGCGGTTAGCTACTATGGACCGTCAGTCCTCTCAAACTATTGTTCATTAAATATCGGTGTTTGGAAAGGGACTAAATTTTGCTTCCACTCCAAAGACCTTGCCTATCAAGGACTATATCAGTGCCGTTGAGTAAGCTATCTTGAAACTTCCGATTGAGAGAGGCTCGTAGGGCCACATCCAGGACGCCCGCACCGAAGCTACACTGGAGAAAGCAAAGCTCTTCGTTCCTTAAGAGAAGACGCGGAAACAGTGATTTTACTTGCTGACAAGGGAAACGCTTCTGACCATTTTCCTGCAATATTTTATTTCGCTAAACGTATGGTCGTCTCCAAAAGGATCCAACTGAAGCAGTACAATGGGAGACATCCATGCTCCTAAACTCCGGCCAGTTTCCTGAACATCTTAAAAGAGGTTAAGAGTACAAGCGCCAAATGCACCACGACCTTTATGGGTTGCCAAAGTTCCGTAAACTTCGCCCCATCGTGAACCATGTAGGAGACCCAACATATTACCTGGCAAAACATCTGCCTTCTCTTCTAAGCCCACTGGTAGGAAAATGTGAAGATCACAATCGAAACCCAAAACAATTTGTACAACGGCTGAAGACTTTGTCTCGAACCACCTAACATTTAAGTGAGATACGATGAGGTCTCTTTGTTCACTCGAGTACCTTTGTTGGATTCGTTACAACGTACAGGACCTAAGTTGGAGGAGAACATCTTCTACTTATTGAAACATGTGCTTACCTCAACTTACTTTTTATTTAATGGATAGTATTTTGAGGAGACTGACAGTGTTGCTATGGGTAGCCTTTTGTCTCCCACATAGCTAACCTTTTTATGGAAGACTTCGCGATAAAAATCACTTCAGTCAGCGCTGTTGAAACCTAAACTTTTCTGAAGATATTTGGACGACACTTTTCTAGTTTGATCACGTGTGACAGCAACGCTTCCTGCATTTCTGAAACACCTTAACTCCCTCCATCCCAGCATTTGCTTCACCAGGAAAGCGGATAAAAATGGAGACCTCCCGTTCCTAGGTGTCTTGGTCCGCAGAAAAGAAGATGCTTCCTTGGGTCTCAGTGTGTTTCGTAAAAAGACTCACACTGACCTAAATATTCGAGTAACGAGCTGTCATCACCCATCTCAACGCAGTGACATATTACAGACTCTCGTTCACAGGGCAAGAATTATCTCAGATGCAGGAAGCTTGTTAGCAGAGCTTAGCCACCTTCTCTCCGTGTTTGTACTAAACGGGTACTCTTATAAACAGATCCATAATGCATATACACCTGCACGCACTAAATCTCAAGAACAGCCAGATGAAACGAGGAGCCCCACGAGGATAGTTTTCTATCGTACTTTAGCGCCGTGTCCTTTACGATTGGTAGGCTGTTCGAAAATCATCAATTTAAATGTGTCTTCAGTCCTCCAGCGTGAGTGCAAACTATGCTTGGTTCTGTTAGAGACAACCTGGGTCTAAGGGGACCAGGGATATATAAAATCTCGTGCCAGTGTAGAAAATCACACTGTTAAGACAGATGCGCTGAACATAGACGTCACACCAAGCTGTGTGAGCCAGAAAAGTCTGCTGTGGCTGAATACTGTCTGACACGAGGCACAGCATGAATTACGGAAACACAAAGAACTTTTCGTCCAAGTTCTGGGACTCTATCATTAAAGAGCAATCGAAATTCGTATTAATAACGACCTGATAAATAGAGACACGGGATTTCAACTCAGCAAGGCATAGTAACGGTAAAGGATATCAATGTTAAGATTCGCTGATGACATTGCTATCCTCAGTGAAAATGAAGAACAGTTACAAGATTTGCTGAATGAAATGAACAGTCTAATGAGTGCAGAATATAGTTTGAGGGTAAATCGAAGAAAGACGAAAGTAATGGTAAGTAGCAGAAATGAGAACAGCGAAAAACTTAACGTCAGAATTGGTGATCGTGAAGTAGATGGAGTTAAGGTATTCTGCTAACTACGCAGCAAAGTAACCCACGACGGACGGAGCAAGGAGGACATAAAAAGCAGAATAGAACTAGCAAAAAAGGCCGTTGATAGCAAGAGAAATCTACTAGTATCATGCATCGCCCGGAATTTGAGGAAGATTGGTTGGATTGATGTGGGGGGAAGAGACCAAACTGCGATGTCATCGGTCTCATCAGATTAGGGAAGGATAGAGAAGGAAGTCGGCCGTGCCCTCTCAGAGGAACCATCCAGACATTTGCCTGAAGCGATTTACGGAAATCACGGAAACACCTAAGTCAGAATGGCCGGACATGGGATTGAACCGTCGTCCTCCCGAATGCGAGTCCAGTATGCTAACCACTGCGCCACCTCGCTCGGTAATTTGAGGAAGACATTTCTGGAAATGTATGTATAATAGTGAAACGAGGACTGTGGGAAAACTGGAAAAGAGTAAATCGAAGCATTTGAAATGTGTTGCTACAGAAAAATGTTGGACATTAGGTGTACAGGTAAGGTAAGGAATAGGAGGTTCTCCGGAGAATCGGCTACTAGACGAGTATGTGGATAACACAGACAAGAAGAAGAGACAGGATGATAGGACACCTGTTAAGTGATCAATGAATAACTTTCATGGTATTAGAAGGAGCTGTAGAGGAGAATGCCAAGTTGACTCTTCGAACTACCTAGAGGTATAAAATAATTGCAGTTATTAAAGCACCTTATTCACATTGAAGACCAATATGGCAAAACTTCTAATCACATGATTTCGATGTCCGTTCTCAGCACGGTTCAGAAATTTAGTAGGCTTCTCGGTAGTCACCATCTCGCCATTGTACATACAGCATAGTACGGTGCTGTATCCAGAGTATGCGATGCAGCGCTCTAGCCTATGCAAAACATAACTGGGGGATGGTGTTAAGGCAAAACTACCATTTCTCCTACAGGCGAACGACAATGTGATGCAAAGAGGAACATTTGAAAATGTTGTTAAAATATCCTGTGGAATAGCTGTACAAAGGGATGAGCTGAAAACCAAGTAAATATTGTTCACACAAATTCCGACACTGACTACGGAAGTATACATAACTGTTACATTAAACCCGGAGAAACATATTTTTCTCCGTCCAAGACACTGTTCTCTATAATTCTGCCAAATACAGATATCGCTGAATTAGGACTGCTTCCGACGAAAAACTTTATTTCACA
Source organism: Schistocerca serialis cubense (assembly GCF_023864345.2). Classification (NCBI taxonomy): domain Eukaryota; kingdom Metazoa; phylum Arthropoda; class Insecta; order Orthoptera; family Acrididae; genus Schistocerca; species Schistocerca serialis. Next base: position 250,997,211 of record NC_064638.1, on the reverse strand, counting down.
GGTTTTAAAAATAAGATCCAATGTACCGAACAGACTTAAATCATTCCCAGTTACAGAAATTACTCTTTTCAGTGCAATTAATGTGTTATACATATGAAAATGAAAACTGAAAATTGAAGAGATTGAAGTCGAAAAACTCAAACTGGAGTATTTGCGAAAACAAAAAAAACATGACAGAAGAATACAACCTGCTACCGAAAAAAGATCGAGAAAATGCAGATGTGCAAGTAAGGTTTAAATATTAGTGTGAACACAGTACTTGTAAAAATATGGATATTACTGAGGAACAAAGGATATCAGTATTTTCTGGAAATACCGATGTGAGGTGGTTCCATATTGTAGTACCCGCGGAAATCAGTAGACTCAAGAATGTTTAATATATTAGTGAGATGTATGAAAAATCTCACTGGTAACCTCAGTGTTGAGAGCCAGTAAGCTCCAAACGAAAAATCTCCATTCCAAGTCGGAGATGCTTAAAAAGAGTGGTTACATTGTATATGAAGACAGTGGTCTCCATATTGTGTGTGTCTCAACAGGAAAGCCGATTGCAATGTTTAAAAACGACAATTTATCTGCTAAATAGATGAATTTACTATTCTGTACGGAAATTCATCTAGAATACGGGGATGAGTTGCCATCCTGCACCCAAGAGGATGATGAATGTCTTAATAATATTACTATGTAGGGGATAAAAGGCAAAAATGCTCTTGGCTAGAAGCATTGGGAAAAGGAATAGTGCTAAATGATAAAGTGCTACAGCAGATAGTTAACAGGACAAAAATCAAACATGTAATATAATTCGAGAATAGACCTTCTTTGAAAATTCGAGAACATATCTGTTTATGAAACTTCCTGGCAGATTAAAACTGTGTGCCCGACCGAGACTCGAACTCGGGACCTTTGCCTTTCGCGGGCAAGTGCTTTACCATCTGAGCTACCGAAGCACGACTCACGTCCGGTACTCACAGCTTTACTTCTGCCAGTACCTCGTCTTCTACCTTCCAAACTTTACGGAAGTTCTCCTGCAGGAGAGTTTGGAAGGTAGAAGACGAGGTACTGGCTGAAGTAAAGCTGTGAGTAGCGGACGTGAGTCGTGCTTCGGTAGCTCAGATGGTAGAGCACTTGCCCGCGAAAGGCAACGGTCCCGAGTTCGAGTCTCGGTCGGGCACACAGTTTTAATCTGCCAGGAAGTTTCATATCAGCGCACTCACCGCTGCAGAGTGAAAATCTCATTCTGGATACCTGTTTATATTTTAATGAAATATTAGTTGAAAAAATAGCTACATGTTTTGGATGTAGATTTTAGCTTGTTGTTATTGAACTACACCAAACAAAAATGAAGGAAGAGTTGTTTTATTTGTGTAATGCATATGTAAAAATTAATACAGGTTTTGTACGAGAATATTTGTTTTTTTTATTCATTACGCTACCAAAAATATTAAAGGAGTCTCATATTTAATCTACAGGTGTATTTCGCACGAAAAGGAGCTCAAAGTGGTTAGTGGGGTGTACTAATGAGTAGTTGAAAGCATGGCATAAATCATTTCTTACTTTTAAAGATAAATGGAAGCCTATTGTTGAATTTGTTGGACTAAAAGCTAAAATGTATACACTGGAGTCTGAATGTGCAATACAGAAAGCAAAATGAGTAAAACAGTCTTCTGTTAAGGAGCTAAGCAACGATCACTGTCAATGTGACTTAAAGTCAGATGTTAAAACTGCTGTTAAGTATGTTATTTCATCAGCCATATAGTTCCACTGTGTGACAGCACAAGATAGCCTGTCAGCTGAATATGACCAACATTTTGTACTGCAAAAATGAAGTTAATCATCTAGCACAGAGTGACTATTAGGAAAAACATATAAATTGTTATTGACTTTCTCATATAAAAACGTCCTAACTAATAATAATTACTATCGATCTTTCATTCTCTTAAAAAGTCTCTTTTATAAACAGCAAAATTCAGTATAACTGGAGGGGACCTCACATTCTTGTTGTATTGTTCATAACAGTATTGATATTGAAAGACAAAGTCATCAGTCTGAAAGCCACAATGCAACTTGTGAAAGCTATGTCAAATAACACATGAACATGGCAATAACTGTTTTGGAAAATCAACAGTAGCTAACTGCATTGAAATTATGACATTACTCTCCATATCGTTTAAGAACTGTAAAAACTAGTGTATGCACATGGTTTGATTTAATGTACTAGAACAAGAAATATGGAGCAGAAGAATTGTAGCAACTTCCTCCTTTTCATTATCACTGCAATCCACAGTGTTTCTGCTGTAGCATTTTGACATCCTTGCAGATAATTTATTTCAAAATCTTTTCTCAAAGCAGCTTTCTTGAAAATATGGGTGTAAATTTTTTGTTATACTTATCTTCAATTTTTGACACCTTAATATAAATTCTCGATATTTCGGTTGATCTAAACTTTTAGAATAAATGTACAAATGATTAATTTTATTCCAGTTCAACCCTCTAGATGCTAGAATATAATTATCGTCCATTACTGCTGTTTTTACACAACCACTTGGTCCTATGATTGCACATCGTATAGAATTTGTAAACGTTTACCTTGTTTACTTTTTGATTCTGGAATTCTTATTTTTGGTTCCCAATCAGTATTTATTTGATTAAATACATTTTTAATTTGAAATGAGCAGATTATTTCAACTGTGTTCCGAAAAAAAAACTGTATCTGTACGAGACAGCTTCAGTAATGTTGCACTGGTTGGTTTTTATTCAACTTTTTTACCTCCAAATATTATATCATAAAATAATAAACTATACTGTGATGGAGAGACAATAGAAACTAGAAATGGTCAGTATAGTTTGAAAAACTTGGAAAAATTTATTCATTCAAGAAATCCTAATATTCACATTAAAGCAGATGAAATTTTAAATGGAGTTGTCATTGAGAGTGATGTTAAGTTATATACGAATATAAAAGGTAGTATTGGAACTGTGCATGGATTTAGTAACCAACTTATTGAAGCTAATTAAAAGACTGTTGCTAACAATGTTTCTAAAATAATTCCATTTGAATTAATAAATATAAATTCTAGTTTGGCTGATGGGATGTTTGTAATGCATACTGATCATTTTCATCAAGAAACTAATATTATTGCCTCTTTCAAGCCTAATGCAGAATTCGGTGGGCCAATTATTCACAAACCACATTATCCTATATATATTCCAATTTTTGAACCTATTCAAAATTTAGAAGTAACTGTAACTGACAAAAATAACAGTTTGATTGGCTTTAATGGTGCTTACATAACAGTTGTTTTAGAAATGTCTTAATAAATTTTATTCTTATTAAATCATGAACAAAATTTCCTATGAATGAGAAGACTAAAAGTAATCTAAATGTCACCAATAAGAACACAGAGATTAATATAAATATTGGAGATGGATGGGTTCATCCAAATCGCAAATGATTATATATGAATTTTAGTATTATTGGTGCTGATGGTATAGATTATCCATCATGTGATGGAATATCCAATAAAAATTAATGGACAACTATGTGGGAAAGTTATTCAAGGTCATCACTGTAAAGAAAGGAAACAATATTTTGTCTAGAATGGAACATGCATTCATTTCTTCATCTGTGCTTACGAGATTAAATTCGACTATATCCTGTCAGTTAACTATGGAAGGTCTTATCCTTAATAATGGTGAGATAAAAAGTAAGAAAAACGAAATACTTTTTCCACCAGATTTGTTTGATTAATTTTTCAAATGTTATAGTGATGTGGGAAGGATATTTAATAGTAATTTTTACTTGGAGCTCAAGTGCAGGAGATGCTATTCTTAGATGGGCTGATAAAAACGATGCTGGAATTGAAATAAAAGATACACTTCCAAAAGAAGGTAAAATTGTAGTAGAATCTATGTAAATTCATATTCCTGTCATAAAGTATGAACCAGAATATTCACTAGAGCTCGAAGAAGAAAGATTAAAAAATGCAAAATTCTTATTACCTTCTTTCAATCACATACAGTTGAAATAGCTAGATTAGAAGAAAAAAGAAATTTTGAACTACGTATTATTAATTATTATAATTCTTCAAAATTTGATATGTTTTACATTATTTTCGTTGTTTTCCAAACTAATCGAAAAAATAATAAACTAATTGATTCATCTTTATTCGATCATGCTAAATTACAAAATGTCTATATGAAAAGTGGAAGAAATGAAGCTCTTCCTTAAGAATTTTGGAATCTTGATCCACCAAATAATTATCTGAAAACATATGATGCATTCCTTGATTTTAAGAGAGGTACTCAATTGAATGACAATGTCAATGTAAATTCTTCAGTTTTATTGAGAATTATCCTATTTTTGTTATAAATATGTTTAGGAGAATGAATGTGTTAGCCACACAGAAAACTGCAATGAAATTAGTTGCGATTTTTAATGGTAAAATTCCGAAAGATACAGTTACCTACATAGTCATACATGGTAAGAAAAATGTAACATATGGTGTTGAACTAGAATTTTGAGTGAAAATTTTTAATATTGTTATTTTTTTATTCTCTATAAATTAATTCTCTATTGAAGAGGATAAATAATGCAAGGAATTCTATTTATAAAGACTGGTGAGCTAGTGGAAAATAAATTGTATTACATTACAGGGTGTGAATATTTAAATACTAGATATGGAGACAAAATTTGTATGGAGATTGATAATAAATTTAAAATTATTTTGACAGACAGGGTTAATAAAGTAATAAGTGAATTGGACTTCGAATGTTTGGAAGATGGTGATATTAAACTAAAGTATAACGGACTGAAGAGGCTAAAAATAATGATTATGTATTTTGCGAGCTGGAGTTCGTTGTGTGATTTTGAAAAGTTTTTACGATTTAATTTTTATATCTTTTTTTGTGGGTGGGTTGGATTTGCTCAGTAAATTATCCCTGAGTGCACCCAACGTACCCACTTACTACTGACTTTCAAAAGAGGACTGGGCTGTGTAAATAGATGTGACAGTTAGTCGACCATTTATCACAGCATTTATTGTGAGTCTAAGAACTGACTTAGTTTGAAAGTGGAAAGATGAATAAATTGACGGTTGGCCTACGCTTGCTAAATAAAATGTGGGAGGGTATCTGTTGTTGCCAGCAAAACTGTATGTATGTCTTACATAATTATGCACTGGACTCAAGCAGATACTGTACCTGCCGAAGTGTTTTGGTACCTTTTATGCCATCGGATTATTTTTTGGAGTCACTATTGTAAAAGAGTGAAAGAGAATATACTTTTACAGTTTACAGTGCTTGCATTTGGCCCAGAACGCCATACTGTCAGCTTCCTTTGGTTCAGCAAAACTGGTGTTCCACTGCAGATTCAGCGACCATCTTCTGTTGCAGCAATGACAAATTAGGTGAGAGGAACTCCTTATATTTTTAGGCAGACGTTTTCATAATTATGAACAGTGAGTGTGTATATGCGAATTTAATAACATGCCTCTGACCATATTTCAATATAGTTAACAGTAAAGTACATCAGATCTTCGTCAACTATTCCGATAGTTAATAATAAAACTAAATACATTGTGTTCTGCTGTGAAAGTCAAGATATTACTCGCTGTCATTTTGGTTACATTACTGTATAAAACTCTTGTAGGAATACTTCGTTTATTAGGAACTTCGTTGCAGTTATTTCACATTAAAGTTTCATCGCAGTTACAACTGTTTACGCACAGGTTGTCTAAGAGTTTCACAACAGGTCAAACATTTATTACTCGATGCAGGAAAATTTTCTCCAGTGACATTAATGCTCAGTAACTACCTTGATCAAGGCATTATCTATTTCACGTACCTAGTAAGAGTGGAACTTTACCACATATTAGTTCACGATAGACCTTAGTTGAGTTCTGAGTTAATCCGGTAAAAAGTAGCCAGTGAAGAGATGATTATTTTCATTTTGCTTAAGAACAGTGTTGGTTAGTCCACCCTTTTTACACACTTAGTGAAAGAACAGTATTTCTTGTGTTAGTTGGTCAACTTTCTCACACAATATTAAATGTTAAGTGTGTGACGTCACACGTATACATACCTCTTCCCTGGCCCTGAAATCTCACAGATATACTAATGTCGTTTCTCTTTGTTGTATTAGAGTGAGATGGTCGATGTTACCTTGTTATGTGTGGCTGGCTACACTTCTACAAACAGAACTGAGTTTCTGAACTATATGTGACCACCACCTACGTTCGACGTCAACGTGCAACTGCCACTCACAGACGACAGGTGGCAGCACTAGCAGCGGAGGGTATGTAAAGGATGTCACTGGGGACGCGGACAGCTGTGCAGTAGCTGTTGAAATGCGGAATCGGAGCAATTTATCTGATCTCCAAAAGGGCATGATCATTGGCTTTCGGACCAAGGGTGGAAGCATTTCCGAAACGAGTAAGCCTGTAAATTGTTCGTGTGCCGCCGTGGTTAATAATGTATGTTGTCATGGAAAAATGGCGCTACCGACAATCGGTGCTCAGGCAACTTTGGTGCACCAGGGGCCATAGATGACAGGGGTAAAAAGCGGTTGCAGATGTGTGTTCTGGCGAATAGACGTGCAACTGTTGAGAAACATACCATCCACATTTAAAAGGGGCTACCAAAGCGAGTCTCCTCAACGAATGTTCAGCGAATGTTGCTGCGTTTGTGCCTCCACAGAAGACGCCTGCTTCATGCACCCATGCTGAGAGCGGTTCATCGGCGACGAAGGCTGAAACTGGCACACCAGTACCGCATCTGGACATCCATTGAGCGGCAAAAGGCGTTTTCAGATGAATCACGTTTTATGCTCCATCAGTCAGATGACAATTAGCTTCTACGGCCCTGAAACAATCATCAAAACGGTCCAGAACGGTGGAGGAAACAGTATGGTCTGGGGAATGTTTTTGTGGCATTCCCTGCGTACTCTCGTCACACTGAACGGCACATTGGATCAACACAAATATGTACCTATCCATGGGGACCATATTCACACCTATATACAGCTTTGTTCTTCCTCGCCACAATAGCATCTACCAGCATGACAGCGTGTAACACAGCTTGCAGAGTACGTGCGTGGGTCGAAGAACACCAGGATGAGTTTATCGTACTCCCTGTCCACCAAACTTTCCGGATCAAATACAATAGAGAAGATGTAGAGCCACTTCGGACTGGCTGTCCCCTCCATGGAACCTCAACTGAGGAACCTACTGCAGCTGCACACAGCACTGGAGTCGACATGGCGCCATATCCCAATCGGTACCTTCCAGAAACTCATTGACCCTCTCTTTGTGCGTCTCGCACGAGTGCGCACTGCGAAAGGTGCTTACCCAAGTTCATGACAGTTCAATGTGACTGAAATGAATATAGTACTAAGGTGTCAAATGAAATACCTTTCAGGTGTCAAGTTTCCAAACTTTTCGTTTGGCTACCAGTTTCGGCGAGTTACTACACTATACTCAAGCCCATAAACGACGTATAGGAAGATTCGACCTCGGTTCTAGCCAAAACAGGGGCCAAAAATACTGGTATTAGTAGATTTCTGCTTGCTATAGCGATCACTTCAGCCATCATCTGCCGACTCATCGGAAAAATTGGACACGAAATATTTTGAACGTACGAGGCTTTAAGTTTCTGTAACGCTGCTTTATAAATTCGACGAAAGTAAAGTTACTTCCCTAGTTTAAAAATTAAATTACTCTTTAATCGGTGGGGGGTTAGAAAATTTTGCTACTGACAGATATAAAAAAGTGGGCACCAGGTAAAGATGTTGACTATCCCTGCTAGACGGGCTCAAAGCGGAGAAGAAAGTTTTTCAGTGTCGAGCCGAACTGTACAAATTCAATGCGTAGCGGAATTGAGCAGAATTGATGGGATAATCATGTAACTGCGAGTACCACAAACAATCAATACTTTTTAATACTGCGTGACATGCAGGTTGGGAATTGATAACATTTAGACGGATGATGTTACAGAAATTTGGCAGCAAGCTAATCACTGGAGACTATTTTGTGGTGTCGAAGCCCGGCAGTGATAAACGAACTTCACAAATGGACGGGATAATTGGTGGTCCCACGCTACCCGACAACCCTATAATATGAACGTGTACGTTTTGCCTTACGATACGCATCAATGTATGTGTTAATGAGCGCAACTTGATCGCAGTGTGTAGCTAATACATTACATGTAAAAATAAATTGATATAATCGGTAGTGCAACAAAATGGAGTCTCTCCTACACGAAGTCAATCAAAATGACATATTCTTGAGACTGTAGAGCACCATTACGTCGAGGAAATGAAAGTCGGCCAACATTTGCTCTTTTCGATTGCTCCTATGTTCATTTTGTCGAATTTTGTCTCTTATATGACTTTATAAAGGCGAAAAGTCTTCGCGGTCATGATGTGACTTTTTTCAGTGTTGCAGCAGTTCAGTGTAAGGTGACCGTAATCAGTAGTAAGACTCTCTTCAAGTTAATGAGGGTTTAGCCACGTTTCATATTCTCCTGTGCTTTCAAACGCGAAGAAAAGGAATTGTGGAAGAGCACTGATAACTGACTGTAGACAGTAACAGGAAATATTCCAGGACCTGTAAAGAAGGTTAACCGTAATTGTGGTGAGGAGTTGTCTGTCTTTCACGCTTTTCCGCAACTTCCATCAAAAAGCAGAAGGCGGTCGTTGAGTCTGATTCTTCGGACTGAATGTCCTTCATTAATTTCTGTTGTGTACGACTTCTTATCGATGGTAAGGTGATGTGGGCTACAGAGTGGTGCTGCAACTGTAGTTGTAGGAAAGCTGGACAGGAGCATAAATGATTACCGAACAAGTTAACACAGTGCACATAAGATTTACTTAATTTGTATTTCTCCAAGCGTATCAAGACTCATTACAAATAATGCAGCAAGAAACAGAGTCCAGCTATCACTATGTGAACAAGGAAGAGGTTCCCTGTGCTAAGCATGAACGATCGTGCAAGAGGGCTGTGTGTCTCCAGCCAGCAGAAGGCGGTCCTCGACCAGAGCGGTGGGAGGCGTGGCTCAGTGGGCACACACCACTGGGTCCACCAGAGTGGTATCGATAAGTGATACTATGGAAGTCTAGTTCTACGGGGACAGGGGGAAAAAACATTCAGAGAAACTTAACAATGTAGTGGGATTAAACAGGCCAATAAGGGCAACCTACCTCACTGCATTCACAGTTACTGAACAAATAACTACAGAAATCAATTTAGAGTTCCCACTTTTCCCATCACATTTTCATAAATCATTACACGATGCACAAATATGTTCCACATTTCAGTATGTTAGCTTATCAGTTGGCTCAAATGGTTCAAATGGCTCTGAGCACTATGCGACTTAACTTCTGAGGTCATCAGTAGCCTAGAACTTAGAACTAATTAAACCTAACAAACCTAAGGACATCACAAACATCCATGCCCGAGGCAGGATTCGAACCTGCGACCGTAGCGGCAGCCCGGTTCCAGACTGTAGCACCTAAAACCGCACGGCCACTCCAGCCGGCAGCTTATCAGTGACTTCAACGTAAAAATGTATCCGTTGACATTGGTGTTTATGAGCTTTAATTAAATAAATGTAATTTTAGGTATGATAAAACAAAACAAATACATTAATAAATACTCTTTATTTATAATACTAAACAACTAAAACGATCATCCAACTCCAGTCGCATGTTACCTAGCTAATGGCTTCCAAGGGCAACAAAAATATTAATTATCAGTAGTGGAGCCATCATAGAAATGCCTCGTGAATCGGTAATGAGAATGTCGCGCCACCAGTTGTCAAGTGTGTGATATTTTCCCCACAGCATATTTTAGGATTTCGTTATCCCGTTATCACATGCCATTTAACGACAAAAGCGATCAATAATCGCAGTACTATATTTACTAAAAAAAATATGAAAATATTTATACCGCCCTATCATGTAACATACGTTAAAGCTTCTATGCGATTAGACACCGTCAAAAGTAAAATCCAGAAGAAAACATGCAGTGTCAAACATAAAACTCTGCCCAGGACATCTAATGGGGCGTGTTATACTCTCAAGGTACAACTGTAAACTACAGGCGGCCACTTTCACGTACCAAAGACAGTACTTTGCTGCAACGCACATCTCACTATCTCCTATGTTGCATATCCAAAAAATCTATAAACATTATGAAGTGACCACGTAAAATCTCGTCGCCAAAAGGACAATTGGTTTGAGACAGAAATTAAAAGATTAAGAGAACACAATGGACGAGAGAAATACTGCATGAGCGCCATTCAGTAAGTAACGCAACACTCTTTTCTGAAAGTAGGTTGGATCAGGTTCAGGTTGGATCCCAGTGGACACACACATATGAATACCCAACTGGTGGACGTGTATTAGCCGGCCGGTGTAGCCGAGCGGTTCTCGGAGCTTCAGTCTGGAACCGCGCGACCGCAACGGTCGCAGGTTCTGCAACTGCCTATGAATGTTTGCGATGCCCTGGTTTCCCACCAAAAGAAACTCACAGCTCTGTACTTTGAGCGCACCTCCGTTACAGACACCATTTTGACTGCCTCGTTTAGAGCCGACACGTACCGGAACTTTATGAAACTATAGGGGTCAAAATTGGAATACTCCATCATATCCCACAGCAAATTTTTTCAACCGAAACTTGCCGATAAAAAAAAGTGTTGTAGTACTTACTGAACACCCCTCGTAAAACAGCTTTCGTGCAAAGCAGTCCTCGGAGAAATACATATACAAATCCCTGGCAAAGCCTGGGTAAGTTAAATACTTCATCTGTTCACAGTACAGAAATAAACATAAAAGGTCATTTCTGATGTACGACTTTTGTAGAGTACGTTGAGTAAGCTGCAACTGCGTTTGATGAACCTGACTGCTGCGTTCTATAACTACTCGACAAATGGGCCAGAACTCGGCAAGAACGACGAGCTGGGTGTCTCTTATCCACATGATCTGTGGCGACGTGGGTGCTTCAGACCAGGGGGCGTGCAGGCCGTTGTGGCCGAGCGGTTCTAGGCGCTTCAGTCTGGAACGGCGCGACCGTTACGGTCGCAGGTTCGAATCGTGCCTCGGTCATGGATGTGTGTGCTGTCCTTAGGTTAGTTAGGTTTAAGTAGTTGTAAGTTCTAGGGGACTGATGACCACAGATGTTAAGTCCCATGGTGCTCAGAGCCATTTGAACCAGGGGACGCGGCACTTCTGCGGCCAGATGTTGGGCGGCGCCCGTCGCTGCCGCACCTGCCGTCGGACAGCAGCTGAACCTGAAGTGCCAACCTCTATAAAGTCAACGGTTGCCCACTATTTGGTATCGACTGGCTATGATACCACACATTGTGTATGTCAAACCCTAGTAATTTCTAAATCCAATAAGTACTGCACGTATATTGCAACGTGTGCATCCGTGTAGAATGAACAATTGAAAACTTTAAACCTAACGTTGCTAATTCAAATAAGTTTACGACTGCTTCTCAAGGAATTGCACCAGTGTACTTGTTATCAAATTTAGGGGAGGTAAAGATCTTAAGAAATCAATGTGTTAGTGTATTAAGTGAGAAGAGAGGAGTGTCCAAGGGGCATTTCTGGACACATTTAGTGATATACTGAGTGGCCGAGCGGTTAAAGGCGCTGCAGTCTGGAACCGCGCGACTGCTACGGTCGCAGGTTCGAATCCTGCCTCGGGCATGGATGTGTGTGATGTCCTTAGGTTAGTTAGGTTTAAGTAGTTCTAAGTTCTAGGGGACATATGACCACAGCAGTTGAGTCCCATAGTGCTCAGAGCCATTTTTTAGTGATATACTCCCTGGGAGGCAAACACCAGCTTACCCGACTTAGCGGCGTTAGATTTCATGTTTTCAATTGGTCATTCTATACGAATGCAAACGTTCCAACATAGGTGTAGTACTGGTTCTTAAAATTTTCTAGTCAAGAACGGCTCTGAGCACTATGCGACTTACCTTCTGAGGTCATCAGTCGCGTAGAACTTAGAACTAATTAAACCTAACTATCCTCAGGTCGTCACTCACATCCATGCCCGAGGCAGGATTCGAACCTGCGACCGTAGCGGTCGCTCGGTTCCAGACTATAGCGCCTAGAACGGCACGGCCACTCCGGCTGGTAATTTTCTAGTCCTTGACGTATAATGTTAATAGATTTTATGACAGATTCATCGTTAGGCGCTGCGACATATGCGTTTCAGTGGAGTCCTGTCTTAGGTGGGTGAAAGCGGGTGCCTTTAGTTTACGGTACTGGCTTGAGAGCATAACACGCCAACATGAGATGATCTAGAAATAGTTTACTGTTTTATTAAGCATGTTTGCTGCTGGATTACTGCAGGCAGTGACAAAAGGCATACAAGCCTTAAGGTATGTCTATACTACAGGACGATAAAATATTTTTATGTCATTGTCAGTAAGTGTAGTATTGTGATTTATTGATTGGTTCTCTTGTTTTCTATCACTTCATAATGGGATAACGTAGCCCCGAAATATGTTGTATTAAAAATATCACTCATTTTTTTGTATCCTGCCTGGAAGGCGGGGCGTGGGTAGGAACGGGAAAAGGTAATACAAGTCGCTACTGCAAGAACGTGGTTTACTGGTGCAAAAACAAAGTGATAACAAGGTGATAAACGATTACATAACTTTGTACGTAGGTGCGATGCTGAAGCGAAATGTCCTGGCTGGCTGCACGTGTTCAAATGGGCTGAAGCAGTCGCGGAGCTCGTAGACCTCAACAGCACCGGCTAGAGGGTGCTGTCGTCTGTGGCTCTCGTAGTGCCAACTTGAGAAACTATTCCGTGGCATCGTTGCTATCGATACCACACTTTTGACAACTGGTGAATTTATATTTTCAGTACTGAATAATTTTACCACTGTTTCATGTAATTATTGACCGAATTAAAAAATGTAAAGTGGTGTCATAAACCACACATTGGAGTATAATATTACATGAATTGTTTAAAAGATTACTATTAATTCATAAATTGTGTATAAGTCTAGAAGCAGGGTAAATCGCAGTACGCAAATTACTCTGACTATTTATCTAGCATTTGCGAGTGAGAGACTTCCAACAAACTTTACATATAATTTCAAACGCTTGGAAACTTTATATAACTGACACCCTTCGTAAAATAATGAAAGTTGTTCATGACTCACTTCATTTTCTCTGTTCATGCAGCATAAAGGTTAGAACCAGACATGATGTGTTATTTATTACTTCTTTACTACTAACCATATTCACATACATTTTGCAGACGGCGCAGATACTAGAATACACGTTAGTGATCACGCGCAGGGGTTGTGAGCTGTGACGTCACTGTGAATCCTCCCGCCAATCCACACTACATTGGAGGTTAGTGACACACGGCGCACACATGTTTATCTCATACGCATGTATGAATGTAACCGAGACTTTCCACGTTTTAGTGTATTATTATTATCGTTATTATTATTAAGCTTTATATTAGAGTGTTTTTTTGTATGACCGATCAAATGTTAGTGTATAGGCTCCGAACTACGTCTTTTTCAAATTTTGTTAATAACTTTGAGTTCTGAAACACTGAGGCTTAAATCAAGAAAATCTGGCGGGAACGATAAATTGCCTGAGTCTTCTTTTTAATAGTGACTTCATTAAGATGATATTTGAACACTTCTCTGACAAAAGATAACGTTTTATAAAATAAGCGGCGTAAAGTCGCAGCCTTTACACATCTCCAAGTGGCTACTTAGTACATCGTCCTTTCATAACCACTTGTTGTTGACAGGCAGGAAAAGAGCCCTGAATCACTTTCTGAACATGTTTTAATTTCATGTTACTCAGCGCTGTATGGAGAGAGAAGATCTTGTAAATCTTAATTCTTTTGTCTGATATCTTTCATTTCTGTTTCCATAATTTATAATTGTAGGCGTAAGCACGCATTGTCACATTTATAACAGCGATTGTTTTCAAGGTTCATTTTTTTGTCTAGTAGTAATTTCATCATTAGTTGGTAACATGCTTCTTTACAGTAGCTTCGTTTTTGTGCCCGAATTTTTTTCACATTATTAGGATAATTACTACGCCCTAAATCAACACCAGAGGATGGTAGAGTTCGAACAGAATCAGTCTTAAACTTGCGTTGAAGGAATATTCAACAGTTCACTTTTCAGATCCCTTTCACAATCCCAGTCAGTTAAATGTATTGAACTGAAAGCCAATCTGCATGTTTACAAACAATTATCCACTTTCCTATTGTCTCATTGTTTTTGTGAAATGCATGATACTTAGTTCCATACTTACTTACTTGTCTGTTGTGGCTTTTAAAACTCGCAAGCCATTACTTTTCACTTAAAAACTTACTCTAAAAAATTCTCAATACACTGTGCGAGCTAGTATCCCATAGATGTTCGGGTTCACATGCAGTTTCTCTTCGCCGAAATGTCTTGGTTCAAACTCGTTTAGGAGTTGAACCGCACGTGTCGCATTACACGCCCTAAATTAGACATTCGTTAACCTTTGGTTAAATTGTCTGATGGAAAGTTTGCGAATTTGTATAAACCATTCAAAAGTTGACATAACATGTAACAACAGTAATAATAATTTCGGGAGCTAAATTAACGATCCATAAATGTTGTAGGCCACACAGTTGCTATTTGGTAAGAATAATGTTTTTCAGAAAGCAAACTAATAGTGAAAGTGGTCGTATTTAGAGTTACTGTTACACTCGAGCGCATATCCATTTGACACAGTTCGATCATTCACAATATCATCGCGAAACACAAGTCCAGTACTCCATCTCGTTATTTACACGAAGAGTTAGAGTTCGCACCAGGCGCGCGGCTGATCACCGCTCGGAGACTAAGTCCTGCAATACCACAAAACGCGAAATTTTCTAAGTCGTTTCACTTCCTAGCAGCCCAAAATCCGACCGTCCGCTTTCGCGCTTGCATCCGAACTGTCCACTTTGGTGTTTCCAGCCGAACTGTACTATTTGGTGTCGAGACCATAACTGTGCGCTTTCGCGTTTGCTCCAGCACTGTCCCCTCTGGTGCCTCGACGAGAACCGTCCATCTTTCCCAGTCTCCTGCTGCGTTTTGCCGCGCGCCGAATATCGTCACTCAACTGACTAGGGCAGTTCCCTTTCCTGAAGCCGTCCATCTGATTATTCTTCAATATTTTACGTTTTAACATATTTAAATAATCAAAGCTTGAACACTTTCACGTTCTAAATAAAGTAACAATAATATCCAGTACATAATAAACGTTAAATTCTTTTACATAAAATCAATAGAATATCCTTCTTAGTTTTGAATGCCACGGCCAGTAACCCTGCACCAGGGTGCTTTCTGATAAACAAACAAAGAACAAAAGTAACTATAATTAACTAAACTTTACAACAAGAAGGTGTCATGCTGTCATCCTTCAATGTGTTTTGTGAGGAGGGAATGATGATCTGATGCTCAACTAAAATACTGATAATTTAAATTTACTATATCTTTTATACAAATAAAGTTACGGAGTTGATATTTACAAAGTCTGTCATTTTAATGATGCTCTACTATATGAAATATCGATCGTTAAGATCGAACAAAGCACTCAGGTCTTTGTTATAAAATTTGTTAATTTCGCTTTAACATTATAAATATGATCAACATTCAAGTTTTATTGGGATCACCATGAAAATTTATGGAGAATGGCAGATTAAAATTACTGTGTCTTGACTCCCTGCACTACTAAAGAATTAAATAGTTTTCATTAATATTTTTTCTTTATGGCCAATCTTAGGTCCGCCATACTTAACACTGCTACGTCTACTTGGCCACAAAAGCCTTCTATTGGGTTTCCCTATGACGTAGGTCCTCGTCTGTCTCACTCGCACACTACAGCGCTTAGGGCTCAATAGACACCTGTGAGTTTTCCCATCTCGTGGCAAATCTGCGCCCTTTGTGGCATCCGATTCTGGACGACAGGGTTCGTTTCACAATTCCTGAAGGCTGACTCGGCCATATTCTTAAATGAGAGTGAAATGATCGTCAACTCACAACTGGTAATTACGGCGTAACTCTGACCCCAGTCGCCAGTAGCTAATAAAAATGCACACTGGTTCTTCGCTCGTAAACGCAGTTACAACACGATACGTTATGGCAATTGTGAGCTACTGTACGTTGCTTGGCTTCACTCTGACGGCTTGCTACCTCACGTACACATGAACACTAACGCGTATTCTAGTCTCCTGTATTGCTATGAAAATGTTGCAAGGGAAGAACGGCTCTGGTTAACTTTCTTCATTATCGCTATATCCTCGGGCCACATCAGTTGTAGCTTACCCCTCAGAATCAAAAAGCGCAACACAGTGAATGGTTAAAGATCTTAGTGTGTGCGTTTGAAGTGTTTGATTCAGTAGTACGCCGCTGTACAAACCAGCGGACGGGGAAAGCACAAAGAAGGCTTTGGAATGTTTCTGGACAGTTCAGAGTGTGAAGCCTTTGTGCCATTCCGACACTGCACAAGGAGGTTTCGGTTCTCCAGGAAGAGCGCTGGAATGTGTTTGGGTGGCGGTGTCGTGTATTCAGACGGTGCCATGCGAGCCACGCACGCTTTGGGGGCGGAGAAGGGCTCGGGGCTTTCTAGACGGCGCAGAGGCGTTAGTGAAGCTGAAGGACAAAGTAAATCTCGGAAGCCCTGACGAATATAGATAACACGGCAGCGACCAGCCTATCAACAGCTCATAACGCGACCACCTCTTATTTTTTGTCGCGTTTGTGCTTTGACATTACTGCAGCATCAGTGAAGATCTGCAACACTTTCATTTCCTCCAACAGTTTCTCACGATTCTCTGTGAGAACTTACATCTTAAATAACATGTAAATTAAAGATTACTTCTGAATAATCAGCCTATTAACGATCAGTAACGAGACATTTACTTGTTAAAAAGAAAAATTAGCTCTGTATTAACATTTTCGGGCATCAGGTACTCATTATCAAGTGAAATCCTACAACTATTGATTATTTTTCTTCATAGGAACAATAGAAGAAGAGATTCGAAGAGTTTGAGATGTAATGTCAAAGAAGACTGCTGAAGAATTAAATGCACTGATAAGATTAGAAAATAGGAATTCTTCAGTAGAATCGTCATAGAAAAGTACATGTTCATTAGAAGAAGGAAGAGGACATTGGTTAAGGATCAGGGAATGACATCTGTGGTACCAGAGCATGCCGATGAACGAAAAACTCTAGGTAAGACCCAGACTTGAGAATTTCCAACAAATAATTGATGACGTTGTGTGTTGCCACAGGGAAGGAAGTCGTTGGTGGCAGCAACAAGCCAGTCAGAATGGTAATGGCAAAAATATAAATAATAGGCCGTTTAGATACAAGATGTCTGGGGAGGAATAATAAATGTTTTAGAAGGTGGCAGTATAAACTCATTCGAATAAAACTTCTTTGTAACGCGTGTCCAGAATTTATTGATTACGAAGATATGACTGCTAGAATGTAACCCAAACAATACTTACCGAAGATGTTAAGCTGCGGCAAATGATGTTCAAAGTTGATTTTCATAAATTACACCTACGGCTTCAATGCACTTTCGAATTCTCCTGCCATCACGTATAGCTCTTCTTTGGTCTGCCTGGTGTTCTTTTGTGTTCATTCCATAATCGTCTCTTGTGATTTATTTTCCTTTGCAGACTTCGCCGTTTAATCATCCTTAGAGGCAAAATACTGTAGAGACCAAGAAACATGACCATTCCTGCCGATCCATCTCCTGGGGAATGTTAGATTTAGATGATGTGCCATCCGACGAACAGAACGTGTAGGGACACCGTTACGCTAAAAGAACATACCCATTCTCGTAGCCAAAGGGACCTCTTCCAGTAATGCTGGAAGATAGTTTTAGAGAGAGTCTACAACATGAGATCCTGCATTACGACGCGATAACACAACAGGCTCAACCACCTGATTGTCTGTCAGACCATTCTACAGAGTTCCTGAAACTGTTTCCCAACAGGGAGATGTGCGTTTCCGTTGGATCATCGATATGCGTTATGAGTATCACTGATAAAGTCACGAGTGAAAGTGGCTTCATCAATAAATAGTATTAATGGGAATACTAGGAGATTTGCAACTAGCCAATGACAAAATTTCACTCATACACATTCATCTGCTTGATGATGCTGAACTGGTTGTAAATGATAAAGATTAAAGCTTTCCATACTATGTAATGTCCACCGCATTCTGATACTAATTGTTATTCATGGCCGTGCTCGCATATAACTTCTTTCGTTATGATGAGAGATGGTAAGTAAGCTATTGTTCAAGGAATAACGTCAGCTGCCCTCATGTGTCTGTCTGTTCAGGGAAGTACAGTTTCTGATATCCACCAGCTCCCCTCTACCCCAATGCCGCAACAATAGACGTGGTGAAACACACAGCGTTCCTGCGAAACGGTGCATCCATAGAGTCACGGGTAGTTTCGCGCGTATGTGCATTGTGCTACTGAAGTAGTTAACACATTATACAACATGGATATTATGCAACCAATTTAATAATTTTGTAACATGATTTATGTTCACTGTTGCATAAAAAGATATTTAATTTCCTACTTCACCCTGTTATGGATAGATTTTTTTTGTCTTTTTTCTTTCCGCAGCAGTTTCTTTTCTTGTTCATTGTTCAAGCTATCTCCACACTTAGCGGGCCGGAGTGGCCGTGCGGTTCTAGGCGCTACACTCTGGAACCGAGCGACCGCTACGGTCGCAGGTTCGAATCTTGCCTCGGGCATGGATGTGTGTGATGTACTTAAGTCAGTTAGGTTTAATTAGTTCTACGTTCTAGGTGACTGATGACCTCAGAAGTTAAGTCGCATAGTGCTCAGAGCCATTTGAACCATTTGAACCATTTCCATACCAAATTTCAGTCGAATCGGTTCAGCAGTGTCGTGAAAATGTAACGGACAACGTTACTTTGGGACAAGCGAAACCAGCAATACTTCGTAATTGCTAAATGTGTATGGGAATTAGATATATGTCCTGTTCTCCTTCCCCTCCCGTCTCTGTCCACCACCTCCTGCCCCCAACTCTCTATTTCCATCACTTCCTCCCCTCACTCCATCCCCTCCTCCTCCTCCTCCTCTCCACTTCCTCGTTTACCCTCTCTATGTTCATTTTTCAGCCTACCCCCTACGTCTCTGTCCATCACATCTCCCCCCACCCTCTCTCTCACTCTCTCTCTCTCTCTCTCTCTCTCTCTCTCTCTGAGTGGTGCGAGAGACACCTTTCCGGCTGCTAGATCTGTGAGGATGGTAGCTTCAGTGACAGTATGTCGTGAAGTTTTAATCTGTGAATGTGAAGTATTACAACGTTTAGGGCTATTCGCATTCCCTTAGAGTAATCTTATCATAAGCCAAAAAGCCTTAAATTCTAAGTGCTGTTTTCTGTTAAAAGCGAAATCAAGCAAGAAACAAAACAGGATACTATGGTCTATACAAAATTTGTTTAAAATTACATTCGAGGAAACAGTATATGGAAAAAAACGATTTGTCTGATGAATAAAATAATTTTGGGTATTACACCACGTCACAGTTAACCACTAAAGCAACGTAACTGCCCACGTTTTGATCGACTTGCTGCAGCCCTCTTCAGTGTGGTTAAGAGGACTGTAGACGACTGCAGCAAGTCGGTCGAACCGTTGCAATTTAGCCTTTTTAATGTTGTCTAATTACATGGCATGATGCTCAAAATTATTTTATTCAAATTGACACTGTTCTTGGAAGCCTAAGAACTTTTATAACATTGCCTAATGGTTTAAATGCCCTGCTGTAGAAGTTGAATCTGAATGCGAAAAAGAAAGCGAAACCACACTTTTTCACAGCACATGATTTTCTTTCTAGTCGTTAGTTTTCACAGGAAACATGCGCACTGTTGCTTAAAAAATATATGTAACCTATATGTATCTGAGAGTCTATTAGAGCGTCATGTAAAAGTCTGAGGCAACGAGATTTTTCCTAGCAGCACTCTGTCCAAAACTTAATTAGTATTGTGTTAACGTTTGAAGTAAATCAGTCAATAGCTTTGGAGATTTCCGTAAACAACTTTTTCTACTACACATTACATTTATGTATTATATGCATTTGAAAAGGTGACTGCCTAAATGTTCATTAATATATCATGTCAAAATTTTAAGCAAATCGGTTAATAACTTCTCAAGATTTTTGCTAACAACGTTTAGGGAGAGAGAAAGAGAAAGACGGTGCCTATGTCCAGACGAATGTTTATTGAGTATAGCATGAAAGTTTTAACAAATTTGTCAAGAAAGTTGCTTGTAACAACGTATCCCAATGTGTATTCTATAAATATTAATATTTTAAAAAGTATATAGTCCATGTTTCTCTCTATGTTCATCAGGTTTTTTTTGTAAGAACTACAAGTAAATTAGTGAAGAACTTTCTGAAATTTTTGCTGACATCGTTTTGGCTTTATACACATATTAAAATCATGTAGTTGTATATAAGAGGGCTCTGTGAAACTCTAAAGTAAGTTGGTCAAGAAATTGTCGAGATTTTTGATAAAAATATTTCTCATTTATATCTTATGTACATGATCGTATATTTTATATATTAAAAATGTATACCCAATGCCTTTCTGAATCTACATTAGCGTATGATTTAAGAATGTGAAGTGTATCAGTCAAAATCTATCGCGATTTTTTGATAAAAATATTTACCCTTTATATATATATATATATATATATATATATATATATATATATATATATATATATGTATGTGTGTGTGTGTGTGTGTGTTTATTAGAGTATCATTTAAGAATTTGAAGAAAATCGGTCGGGACCTTTCGAGATTTTTCGTAACAGTGTTTCCTCCTTATATATTATATTTATCCACACAATACATTAAAAGTATTTGTAGCTGATGTATGCCGCAATGTTTGAGTGTAGAGTAAAAATACTAAGTAAACGAGTGAAGAATGTTTCCATATTTTTGTTAACAACTTTTCCTCTTTATGTTCAAACCTATTAACAAATGAATGTTCATACGTTGTGTATATATATATATATATGTTCCACATCTCTTCCTGAACCACTATACCAATTACAACCACGTGGTACACCTATCATACAGCTATCACTTAGTGTCTGGAAACAATCGCTGACAACCCCCTCCTCCAGAAAAATGATGAAAGGAAAAAAGTTTAGCGCTTACTACATTTTCACGCAGTGAAACCACGGCACCAGGAATGCCTCTGTAATTTGTTACTTCTTTATTACTAACTGTATTCACGACGTATTTTGCAGACAACATCCACATACACCCCTAAATGTTTCAACAAAATTATATCATTGTACGACACGTAGTTCAAGGCATATCACTTTATAAACACTGAGAAGCGTGAAAACTGCCACATCATGCATGACATTTAAATTTATTACATATTTGCTACGAACTACTCACAAAACATTTTTCAGACAATATACCCATATGGCACTGAAGGTACAAAAATATACTGTTGTACAAAAAGTAGTTCAGATGTTGACGTTAAATACTGAGAAGCGTGAAAAACTATGGCATCATACAGGGCAGTTTGATTTATTGCTTCTTTGCTATTGACTCTATTCGCAACACGTTTCACAGGCAGTGTTCACATATATAACTGAGTGTACCTCCAGTATTATATTATTGTACAACACATTTGAAGTCATAAATATTGAGTTGCTTGAAAACGAAATTGCAGGGCGAATCTTGCTCCACAAAAAGCTCCTCCTAAACTACTGAATCTGTTTAAATCTAGCTTAGTACACACAGTACTTATTGCTGGAAAGAATTACTTTGGGGATAAGAACCAGCAACTTCCTCTTAGGGTAGTGGTAATAACTTGGAGAGAGAAGGGTGTAGCCAGAGATAAACAAATGAGGGGAAGGTGGAATGGGACACAGATAAGGGAGAGAGGAGGAGAAGAGCTGAGAGAGGATGAGGGGGAAATGGCCAGAGAATGGAAATATTAGGAGATGAACAGAGACAGAGGGAGCAAGAGTTGGGCAGATGGGAATGAGGCGATGGCCAGAGAGTGAGGGGAAGAGAATGATAGAAGGTAGAAGAGAAAGAGGGTTAAGGAGATGGAGAGAGGGGGAAGGAACAGATGGACAAAGGCACAGGGAGAGGGAGTAAAGACATATGAGGGCAGGAGGATGTAGACAGAGATAGGAGACCAACATATGGTGGGAAGAGTGAATTTGATGAAAAGAAAGATTGGGTAGGGAGGGACTGGAGTGTGACAGGGAAAGAGAGAGAGAGAGAGAGAGAGAGAGGAGAGAGGGAGAGAAAGGGGGAGGAAGAGAGAGAGAGAGAGAGAAAGATAGAGACGAGAAGGAAGTAGAAAAACGGGAGGAAGTAGACAGAGAGGAGGGAAGACGAGATGCGTGGTGGGAGGGGAGAAGGAGATGGACAAGGAGATAAATGAAGATGGACAGAGAGAGGTGGATGAGATGGGTGAAGAGAGGGCAAAGAAGGAATGGAGAAAGAGAGAAGGGAAGGAGGGATGGATATAGAGTGAGCAGACAGAAAGAGAGGGAGGAAGAAGAGAGAGAAAGGAGCGGAGGTGGTGGTCAGGCGAAGGGGGGGGGGAGAGGAGATGGAGTATGAGATGGTAAAGTAGGAGAGGGTAAAGTAGGAGATGTGCTTACAGTAGACTGGAATAAAAACATAATAAATAAATAAAAACACGAAATATACGCACCATGAAGAAATAATTCGAATGCGACGGAGATCGGTAGATGTAATTTACATATACAGCAAAACATATGATGACAATTTAAAAAAAAAAGAAAAAATGTGTAATTTATTCGAGAGAAAGAGCTTTACAAATTGAGCAAGTCAATAATGCGGTGATCCACCTGTGGAACTATTGAAAGCAGTTATTCTGTTTTTTGTTGACAAAATTTCCTCTTCTTACATACAGGGTGTTTCAAAATTACATCGAAAAAGAAAGTAGAAGGTGTCTTGAGAAACGATGAGGATACGAACAGTGTCCGGAAACCTCACGCAACGACATTAAAGAGCGTAGAAGCTATAGGCGCCGACGCTAGTAAACATACGTATACATGGTGACGTTACAAATACCTTTAAATTGGTGCCCTGCTGACGTGCTACCAAGACGGTTCGGTTGGCATATTGTGTGCCTACCCTCTAGGTGGCACGTGCCGCCGTTCAAAAACGGCTAGCGTGGTATGCTAATGGGTGCCGGCATGAGCTACTATGTGAAATATGCCTGTTATGACCAAATAGACTGGTAGTCGGAGTCGTGTTGTTAGCTAATAAACAAATTGCAATAAGACTTAGAAAATGTATTTTTTGTGAAAACATTTTTTTAAATGGAACAACGCCTGTTGACATTAACAAACTAAAAGCGGATTGAATTAGAACGTCGTGATGTTTGTTGCAGAATTCAAATGCGAGCTGTTTACTAGATATCGTATTTTAAAAGTTCTGAAAACGTCATTTGTACAATACCTGTGCTGCCACATACTAAAGAACAACACAACCGCATACACTAGTTATGTGCGTTATGTTCAGTATCGAGAAAGTTGACCATCACAGGTTGCGTTTAAAATGACCACCGTCAGCGGAGTATACGTTTCCTGCCTGGTACGGAACGACTGCTGCACACGTGCTGCCATTTCAGCGCAGATATCTTTGTAGGCTGCACTAATACGTCGTTGCATGTCATCGAGTGTAGTTAGTATGTCCTTATAGACAGCCTCTTTCAGCTTTCCTCGCAGAAAAACGTCTACAGGCGCCAAACTGGTGGAAAGTGCCGGCCGCACAACGATGTGGAAATGTTTCATGAAGATATGCTGTAGTACTTCAGCCATCATGTTGTGACGTTACACCTGACGAAGCAACAGACCGATAGCGCGTGTTTCGGCAGTTTACATGGCCATGATTGGGAAATTGGCTTCAGGACTAAGTAATATACATAATACATGTACAGAGGTTAACATGATTCCCGTAATCGTTTCACTGCAACTCCTAGTGGAGAGAGATATGACAGAGATTGAACATACATCGATGGAAATTTTGTTGGACACTTGCCTGACTCATGCCACTTCTTCGTGGGATTGAGTGGGAGCTAATGTTTAAGGAGCTAGAAAATTATCTAGTATTATACTGATCAGACTTTTCTACTTTGTCTTTAATTTAAATTAACTAGGATGGACGAAAGTTCAAAATCTAATTAAAAAATAAATTTCAGACTGTTGATTATTGTTTTTATAATGCAACCAAATAGTTTTTTTCAACAAAAAATTAATTATCAGACAATAGTATAGAAAAAAACGGAATACAAACGAACCTTTTTTTGCCTTCAATATTCCATTTTAAAACTGAAGTCTATTTGTTCTTGCTTAAGTATTAATTTTGTATTACTAACAGTACCTTTTCTAAAACTGTATGATTTTGTTATAACAAAGGTCTCAATTATAAAAAATATTGCAAGTAAGAATTAGAATCATCTGGATTGTTCTCAAGCAGAAAGTGAGTTTATATAATCTTGTGCAAACAGCATCAGTGGCAGTCTTTACCTCAGTTGTTACATAGCTTTAATATGCACAAGATGAGAACCTCTCAAAACTTCTTTTCGAACAGCTGTTTAGTAATTAGAGTTCTTTTCTCAAGATGGTTTTGGATGTAAGTGTTGGAATGGGCAGTAAACAGTGTGTAAATAGAGAACATAAAAATAAAGAAATAAACTGACGTAAAATCAAAGTGTTTCAGTCGTATCAAGAACTATGGATATGGACGTTTGTTGTGATTATTGCTGAAATAAAGACTATCGCCTAAAAACTGAAGCCTCTGAAAGATAGGTAGTTAGATTAATTACGTGTACATTTATGCCTGAGCCTTATTATATGCAGTTTAGGGATGTAAGCTACGACTGCATGATAAAATACTTGTGTTTTACTGACGAAAACCATGTAATTAGATTATGGTAGATAACAGCTGCCTAACGTCTTACCAGAAGAGTACAGAAAGCTCTACTTTAGATTCCAACACCTTAGGAACGGACGTGTTTCCCTGATTAATGCAGTGTTCCACTAGATTCTATATTACATCTGCCGTTTCTTATACAGGTTAATAATGTTCTATTTAATACACTTCAAGCAGACTTAGTCATTTTTGGAGATGTAACTATTATAGACAATCCCAATACACATACAGTAACAGTGCAAATTGTAAAAAAATGTGATAGGAAGGACTACTGACTGGCTTTCTGCAAATGGTCTGTCTTAATTTTGAGAAAACACAGCATATTTAAGTCTGCTCACATGCATTGCTTACTAATTCGTACTCAAGTTTTAAATTTTTTAATGGTGTAACATTTGATACAAGATTAAACACTGGCGAAAAAAAAGCCGTAAGTAGGAAATCGTAAACAAGGCAGAATAATCAAAGTTATTGGGTTTACTGACTGGCAAGTATTTTAAATAGGAAAAAAAAAATGTTGAGGAGCGTCTTGAACAACTCAGTTAAGCCAGGTGTGCGCTTCACTTTATCTCAAGCGTTGGAGAAAAACAAATCAACAAGTTAACATACTTGTTTACATGCTTAGAATTATATAAAATTTAATTCTATTCTACGATAATTCACCCTTAAGAAATAAAATGTTCTTTTTACAAACGCGTGCTATAAGGATAATACGTGGTGTCCCCCCTCGATCGTCTTGTACATATCTGTTTAAGAAGCTGAGTATTTTAAGTACAGCTTGACAGTACATATGTTCTTTTGTGAAATTCGCTGTACATAATTTACTCAGACTCAAAGGGAATAATGAAATACTTAAAGTACTATAAGAAAAAAATATGTTCGTAACTTTCCATTAAAAATTACTTTAACTCAGAAAGACCTGGATAACATTGCTACCAAAAAGTTTTATCACAAATCTTAGGCCATTAATTGCTCGGCCGATAGCAACGCTAAATTGGAAGGTAGACTGAAAAACGTCCTTCTGGTCAACTCCTTCTGTGCCATGGAAGAGTGTTTACTTTTGAACTTGCAGCTCATTTAGTCCAGTAGTCTTTTATTTGTGTTATCAAACAAAAGTTTTCTATTATTATGTCTCATCTCTAAATGATCAGCACGCAGCTATATATGAATTCAAATTAATTTACGTTCTGTAAACTACTACAAAATGTGGGATCAGTGTCCAAAATATCGTGCCTGTACCTAAAATTAACCACTAGTGTTCTAAACGCAAAGCAACAGAAGACAGAAACAGCAGAAAATCACATAGGCGATATTTAAGACAGTTAACATCTCTCTCTGTCCATTTAAACAATGATAGGGTCACATTGCGTGTTTCTGGTACTCACTTTTCTAGTGCCTCATTACTTTTTTTCCTTTTAGTTTAAAGCCAAGAGACATACGAGAAGCCGCACTTTGTAGCATCTAAGCATCACTATACTTGACGAGCGTTTGCAGTAGCTCTTGCAGGAAAGGACCGGCATGCGATAATCATACATCACCGACGGAGAGCAATCAGTCTGCTGTCTCCTGGCTGCGGTCGAACTACGGCGACCCGATAGCTCGGTCCCTTGGGTCGTGCGGTGGCCGTTGCGACCAACTAAACGACGTAATAGCCTTAGCGCTACATTTCAGCGCAGCATGCATAAAGTGGAACACTCGCGTTGCTTGTGTCGCATGCAGAGAAGCGAAATTCGACTGGTCGTAACGTGTTAGATTGCTAGCAGAAACTCCCGAAAATATCGCAAAACGAAAAATTTAAATAATGAATTAAGCTTGGATCCACTGTTTTTAATACTGAGATATCCCTTTTTGTAAGTTAGTTGGAAAGGCGACTGTTCCGCAGATGGAACGACGGGAAGTAGTAAGAAAATTACGTAAATGTAATCTGTGACTTTTCAAATGTGAAATAATATCTGTTGAAACAAATGATTATAGTTTCTTTAGCGAGGGATCTTGTCTCTCTCAGTCCCTTCTGCCTTAGCTTGCGATGTAAACGCAAGCTTTGACAGGAGGCGTGATATTTCCAATTTTTACATATTTCATGTTAATACATCACTCAAACTCCGAAATGTTCTTATTTAAAGTGAACTGCTGCATCTACATTGTCCTAACCTGCATTTGTCAGCACTGATTTACAGTCGTACGCTAAAATCTACATTCACCCTAAAGATAACAATTGAAGTAAAAATCAATCAAGAAAATATTATGTATTCACTTTTTGTGACATAAACAGACATGGAACTGAAAATCGATCTATACACTGCATAATTAATAATAATTCCATATACTGACATCTTGAGCATACAACTGAAACAGCGGTGAGGAACAAAAGTGAACATACACTGTGATGTTCTTCACTTTCAGGTTCAATTTAATATTTTGTATTGGCACCTTCTGTTTTGATCACCGGCCGGCCGGGGTGGCCGAGCGGTTCTAGGCGCTATAGTCTGGAAACACGCGACCGCAACGGTCGCAGGTTCGAATCCTGTCTCGGGCATGGATGTGTGTGATGTCTTTAGGTTAGTTAAGTTTAAGTAGTTCTAAGTTCTAGGGGACTGATGACCTCAGATGTTAAGTCCCATAGTGCTCAGAGCCACTGGAATCATTTTTTTCGATCACCGCGTCCAAACGTCGAGGCATAAATTCCACCAATTTTTCTGTGTACGAAGGTGTCAAGTTATTCCACTCTTTCACTAAGGCTGCTTTTATATTATCTTTGCTTTTGATGTTGTATTTTTTTGTCCTACTCCTTAGTTCTGCCCAAAGGTGTTCAACTGGGTTAATGTCCGGTGGCTGGGGAGGCGAACGTAACTGTTTTGGTACGTTGTGAAGTAGCCATTCTTTTATGACGATGTCCGCATTCTTGGGGTCACTGTCTTGCTGAAACACCCAATCTGTTGTTAGTCCCAGTTTCTCCACAGATTGCTTCAGATTCCCCTTTAAGATGGTGAGATACTTCCATTTCTACATAATACCTTCAATAAATACTAAATTCCCAACTTCAGCTCCAGACATGTAACCCCACACAAGTACATTTCCACCACCATACTCCACTGATGGGAGTAGATTTCTCTTCTTCCATCTTTCATTCCTTTTTAGCTACACTTTTTGCTGTCCATCGGACTGGAAGATGCAAAATTTACTCTCATCCGTGAAATGTACTGTATTCCAAAATGTGGAATCTTAATTTCGGTGCAGAGTTGCAAACTAGACGCTTCTGTTCATTTGCTTATGAACGATTTCTTCCTTGCTGTTCTACTTTGAAATTCATGATTATGCAGCACTCTTCGTAATCTTATGGTATGAACATTATTTACACTAATATTTGCGACATCTAATGCCAACTGCGTAGCTGTGGTTCTGGGATCCGCATTCACTTTTCTTATGATGTGATGGGCTCCCGGTTTGATAATTTTGGTGGTCGTCCATATCTAGCTTTTGTTTCCGCACTTTCTCGATTCCTATGATTCCTTATTACGGTTTGGATATTTGCATGGCTCCTTCTAATAATTTCTCCCATTTTCCCCCGGTGAAAAGCCCTTTTTACTGAACTCAATAATATTTTTCCTCACCTCCACTGGTATTCCGGGTCT
This sequence comes from Schistocerca serialis cubense, assembly GCF_023864345.2. Taxonomy (NCBI): domain Eukaryota; kingdom Metazoa; phylum Arthropoda; class Insecta; order Orthoptera; family Acrididae; genus Schistocerca; species Schistocerca serialis. The sequence goes on along the minus strand of NC_064638.1, from coordinate 250,968,587 downwards.
TTTCGAATTCATATTACGCAATAGAATTATGTATTGTAATACACGTCTGTTATTGCAATACAAGTATATTAAATCAACAAGCCACACACTTGCACTGCATTCACTGCAACGTCTCTCTTGCAACTAACGACAGACTCGAAGTGTATGTTGACTTCTGTACCGCAGTAAAGAAACACTGTTGCATCTGTCACGCTTGCATGGTAGGATACCGGTCTGAAGACTTTGGTTTATGTTATTGTGGACGTAGACGCAGGCACAGAGTTGCACGTCTACCTCTGTGCATCCAGGAGAAACTCAAAATGCTACAAAATGAGGTTTATGTAGACTTTTGTGTCTGACTGTAAGTCGCGGTGACCTGGACGTCTTGGCGATTCAAACCTTTATTACGGATATACAATCTGCATCATCCTGTTATATTAACAACGGAACAAACTACGCCGATTTTCAAGTAAAACTTTTATCCATTTTCTTTTCCAGTGTTACAAACTTCCAGCCAACCGGTTGCAAACAGAACTTAAAATTCTTTAACTAGAGACATACACTGACCAGATTATACCAGACTCTTCAACGCATCCTGAATTCCTTGAAAAAGCCTTTTTTCACTCAGCCATCCATAGAGCTGCTTCCACACCTCTGTCCGCCGGAAATCTTGCAGCTGAGATAAATCTGCTAAAAACCATTGCAGCTAATAACGAATATACGCCGACTATAGTAGATAAAATTTTCAGAAATAAGACCAAAGCCAGAATTACTGTTCTCAGCACTTCTCTCAATAATGAAGTTGACGAAAAGAGAAAAATATTTTTCCATTCCGTATATAGGGCTAGTATCTTACAGGATTCAGCGATTACTCAGGAACAAATATAACTGCAATGTAGCCTTTTCTACTTACAACAGCTTACATAGCAACCTTATATGAAATTTAAAATCAGAACTCAGGGCTTAGACATCTATAAAATCAGTTGTCACACATGTAAAGGCTATTACATAGGCCAAACAGATCGTGCTTTCTCTGTAAGATACAAAGAGCATCTTTTTGGGAAAAGTGGTTCTACGATTCATAACTCAACCTTTGCCGATCACCTGTTGATCACAGGCCACAAACCAATGGAAATTCATGACATCGGAATTTTGCACTGCGAAAGAAAAGGTTTTGGACTAAATATTTTGGAAGAGTTACAGATTTTCAAACATTTTTCTCCAAAGGATGGCCTCATATTAAATGAACAACTGCAGTCGCGTAATATAAATTTTTTGAATGGATTAAAGCCGCTCCTAAAAGATGTTTGACAGCTAAAGTTGCTTATCCGTTTCCCTGTAAGCCCTTAAATACTGTTTTCCTTTCCCTAGCTTGTATAATTCACATCTTATTAATCCGTTAATCACTATTATTTTAATTTCGTGTAGGTGTTGTTAAACTATTATAAATTCTGCAACCAGATGGCGCGATCTGTATCATGTTCACGTCGTTGTTTGGCACGGCCTGCTCGCACAGTTGCCGTTACTTACTCGTGGCCTACACCACTGTAGTGCCCTTAGAGGCAAGTTTACACATTGTTTTAAAATTTTGAGTATATCTGTTATGAATCCAGGTGGTAAATGCTTTAGTTGTGGTTTTAACGTCTTGACTAGAGCGATGACGCGCATATTTCCCTTTTAACCACATGTGAGTATTTTTATACAATTTAACAATTTAAGTATTTGTTCTATGCCAACCTGCTAATAATGTACATTCCTGTGATATTGTTAGTTAAGGTAACAGTTTCTTCTGAAGTTGGCGCCTCTATTTGGCGTTGAAAACTAGTTAAAGAATTTTAAGTTCTGTTTCACCCGGTTGGCTAGAAGTTTGTAACATTGTAATTAATTACGGTTGCTGGTCATGTTCAAAACATTATCATTTTATTTTCCTCATCAGAACATCTCTTCTTTCCTTATAATATTGCTGCTCTCGTAAATTCCATTAGCAAACATTTTTAATGATTAACTCTGAACCAGACCACAATTATTATAATACTTTCTCTTTGATTTTTCTAAAATAGCTACATACTGATTATATTTAGATTGAGGAATATGTTACATCTAATTTTTTTGCAATTTTAGTTACATATTTGTATTATCTTTGATTTTATATTGTGTGTGTCCTGTGGCTGCCATTCGAACTCAGCCACAGGTTTAAATTAGTACACAATCGTTTGCGTTGAATTTCTGTTTATAATCAAATCTTTAAAATATATATTCCGGTAAAAATCGTGGTATATGCTCATTTTTAGTTTTAACTTTGCTGTATTGGGCTTGGCCTGGGCTATGTCTGGATTGTGTTTGTATGCCGAACATGTTTTCGTTGTTTTTTTGTAGTTGGCCTGACCTCTGGACGGTGTTCAAAAGTTTTTGAAGCTTTGGTATGAAGACTAAATAGTGCATTATGTTTTTAACTGGTTTGTATTTCGTATTCTAACAGCATTTACTCACGTTTTCTCCCGATCATATGCCAAAATTTCATCTTGTTATGTTGCTGTGGCTTGGACACAAGTTGCAGTATTTACCTTTCAGATGCGCTGTTGACTGTCGTTTGTTTCATTGTTTTGTTTTGTTTTGACACCCGTGAACCTTGAATTTGCTCGATTTGTTTTAATTTCCTGTGTGTTTGTGTTTGTGTGTGTATGTGTGTGTGTGTGTGTGTTTGTGTGTATGGCTGTCCATTTTATTTTACGCTGTCTGTTAGTTCGTTTCCTGTTGTAGAGTGCTGTTTGATCATTGATGAGTTTTTTGTCATTTGTTATAGCTTTTTGGATGTAAATTTCTCCTAGTGTCAAAAATGTTGAATATGATTACTTTGCTTTGAGATTCTGAGAATGTATTTACGCCATGGCGTGATGGTGGGTTTTAATGAGGTGATCTGCAAATGTAGAATGTACGCTGTTAGGTTCCAGTGCTCTTAAATGTTCTGAGTAACTTAGAATGAAATTTCTACATATCTATCCGATGTATACTGAGTCACATCCTTACACAGCTTAGCTGATATATACATACTTTGTTGAATTTATCTATGGTGGTGTTGGGTATTGTAATCATTTCAACACTTTAAACGAACTGTCAGACAACAAGCAGTAAAGCACACACACACACACACACACACACACACACACACACACATACACATACAAAATTAAAACAAATGTAGCAAATTAAAAATACACAGACATCAAACCAAAACAAAACATTGAAGCAAATGACAGTCAACAGCGCATCAGAAACTTAAAAAGTGCAGTGATCTTTTGTCCTAGCCACAACAACGTAATACCACGCAGTACTCATATACGAACACGAAAAAAAATGAGTAAACTCTGTTAAGATACAGAAAATGGTTCAATGAATCAAACCACCAAATACTGTCTCTATAGCTATTGTATTCATATCCGGGCTCGAGAAGGAAAATCTCGTCATCTGGACACAGTATTTCGGCAGTCCACCTGACGGCCATCTGCAGGTGAGTAGGCCGTCTCACCGTCTCGCCGGAACCGAAATCAAACACTTTTTTGATTTATTGTGATTTCATTCCCCTGCCCCATATGGGGCAGGGGAGGGCTGTCAGCGGCATTATCCGCCGCTCTTCAGCCGAGTGACATGACGACTAATACAAGAATAAAATGTTATAGATAGGCGATAAAAAAGGGGGACATAAAACAGAGTAAGGGGAGATAATGATGGTAAAAATACGCTGACAGGGAGACGTTCATGGGGAGGGGGGAAATGCAAAAAGTCGACATAAAGTTAAAAAACACAGTTGGCGAGTCATAGAATACAAAAAGACACTAATGTCACACGCACAGGTTAAAAGTTGGCCACAGTATTAAAAACACTGCAGAACAACACAGTTTAAACCCACTTGGAGCACACACGTTGAAGAATAAAACTGCCAGGTGGGACCTGCCGAGGGAGTGGCCAGAGAGGATGGAAAAGGAGGGGAGAGCAAGGTGCAGCAGTTGAGGGGGAGGGATGAAAAGAGTAGAGGCGTCAGCAGGTGGACCACGAGGCAGGAGACAGGTGGCGCAGGAGATGAAGAGGGAAGACAAGGCAGGAGGGAGTGCAGAGACACTGTAGGGGAGAATAAGAGAGGGAGGGGGAGTAGGGGGGCAAGCCACTCAGGAGGAGGGAGGGGGAGGAGAGGGAGCCCTGAGGAGGAGGAAGGGTAGATGTAAGGGTGAAGCTCATCATCTGGGAGTGGCAGATGGTAGAAGTTGCGTTGGGAAAGGAGGTGGAGGGTGTGGAGATGGAGATAGGGTGGGACGCAATGGTAAAGGCGCGGCAATGGGCTGCGGGTGGAGAGGAAGGGAGACACCAGGAGGTGAGGGGGATCAAGGTGGCAGACAATATATAGTGTGCTGATGTGTTCAAGGAGAAGGAGAAGGTGGGGAAAGGGGATGAGGTTGTAGAGGACGTGCTTTGGGAACGGAGGGCGGATGCGGAAGGCAGGGCGGAGTGCATGGCGTTCGAGGATTTGGAGGGATTTATAGAACCTGGTAGGGGCGGAAATTAAACACGCCTCAGCAGCTCCTTTATACACCTACCATGGGTCCACCACGCATGCGCCAAAATAACTGCCCTCTAGTGACAGGCACAACAGCGCACCACTGGTGAAAGCTCGTGGAAACGATAAATCGATATCAAACACTATTGACAGTTTTTGAAGACCGAGACAAAGACCTTGCATCTTAATGTCAAACAGAACAGGGTTCCAACTCTTACTTACAGGATACCCCTTATTTCTGTTTATAATGTGAGATAGCTCGATTTCAATGGCTTCTTTCACTACGCAGTCCCAAAACCGCGACGCAGGGCAACAACCACTTGTGCCTCATCTGTACAACATTTTATGTTCTTGCGTAAGACAATATTCCGCCACCGCAGATTTTTCTGGCTGAAATAAACGAGTGTGGCAATGATGCTCCACGCAATGATCCTGGACCACATGAACTGTTTGACGAATATAGGCTTTCCCGCAATGGCAGGGATTCTTGTAGACTCCGGGCTTTCTCAAACCTAAATCATTGTATCCAGATGACGAGATGTTCCGGCGGGTGACCGATATGAATGCAACGAATTATTACGCTGGGAAAGTTTACTTAGCCACAGTCTCTATATCTAAGTTACAAAAAATTTTAACGATATCCCAGGTCTGTCCAGCCACACATAAACAACAAAAATATGTTCAACACACAAATCCAAATCAGCCCAGAACAAGCCAAACACAGCAAAGGTAAAGTCAAAAAGGGCTGTATGCCATGGTTTTTACTGGAATACATATTTTAAAGGTTGTATTATGAACAAAAATTGAATACAGACGGTATCCCGGCATCCCTTATGTTCGGAGATGGCATGATGTACTAATTTAGACCTGTGGCTATTTAGGTTGGCAGACACAGGACACAGACAATGTAAAATAAAAGGTAAAGCAAATATGTACATTAAACGACAGAAAATCGGGTGTAACATATTTCCTAACATTAAAGTAATCCGTGTGTATGTATTTCAGAAAAATAAAATAAAAGTCTGCTGAGGACGCCACAGCTGCGATGAAACATGTTTTGGTATTAAAGTAAATAATTCTGTACTTGCAAAAAGGTGGACCCATCCTTAATTCATTAGTATTTCTGCAACCACAGGAACTGAGCTCGAAACTGCAGTATACCAAAATTTAAATCTTCGTATTTGTCTCAACATTGTTCAGATTCGTTTATGGGTGTTTAGGTCCATCGCGCTATTGGGATTGCCCAAATACAAGTGTCGGCTATTTTAAACGGTCAAACCACTTAAGCTGATAAAACTTTACTTCTGTCTTGTATGAAGTAAATTAAATACACTGAAATGCAATGACTATTCATTTCTTAGTTGTGATCGGAAAACAGCTTGAGTACTGGTTTCAATTAATTACAAAATCTTCTGATAGTCCGATTAAAAGAGACCATTATTGTCAAATAAAGGCGATATATGCTGCAAAAACATTCGATTTGGAATAATTAGATAGTACGCCGAATTTATGTATGTGCACTGCTCTTACGTTGGCTGCCTCGAGAAGAAGTTTTTCACTCTCTGAGTGAAGTTACATTTCTGTGTACGCTTCATTATTCTGAAATAATCAATTTTTTAATTACTTAATAATTTCATAATTTTCCCTCCTTGGGCATTATCAAGTTACATCACAATAAGAAATTATAATGTATACAGGATGACATATTCCAAAATTCCGCAGAAACGAACTACAATTTTTAATTGTGATGTAGCTTGATAACGCCTAAGGGGCGAAATTGATTTATTACTGAAGAATGAAAGTAGTGAGCTAAAAGAAACAAAGACTACGCATTAAAATAACTTCCCTCAAGAAATTTGCAGCGGCTGTCTATCAATGGATAGAAAAAATCTTTGTTATTGCAGTTAAGTCACAACAAGATAATTGACAGTACTTTTGACATGCAGGATACTGAACCGCTTAGCGAATGGCTTCAAGAACTCGAACTGTACTTTGAGCAGGAATTTGCAAAATCAGTAGCACAAGGTATACAAGTGGTTGGAATGTGATGTCAGCCCACGAGGAGTCGTAACAACTCTGTATAGATCAGAATTCGTGGCCAGGAGTTCAGTGTAACAGGAGTAGATTATAATAAAGGTGGAGAAAGCCATTCAAGCAATGACAGGGTTGGAAATGCATGAGTATCTATTCAAATGTTCTAGGTTATGGATCACGGAAAGAAATACACCCTAAGACAAAAAAAAGTGATGCATCACTAAGGAATTATCCCAATGGGACCAAAATGGGCAGATATGGTGTACATGTTCAGCCATACGAGCTAGTTTGAGAAAAATTGAATGATTTATTCAAGAGAAAGATCTTCACAAAACTCAGCAAGTCAGTAAGCGTTGGTACGAATCTGGCCACTATGCAAGCAGTTTTTCCGATTGGTATTGATGGAGTTGTTGGATATCCTCTTGAGGGATATTGTGCCAAACTCTGTCCCACGTCAGATCTTCAAAAACCTGAGATGGTTGGGGTGGCCGACCTATAATGCTACAAACGTTCTAAACTGGGGAGTTGATGGTTGGAGTGCTGACACATTAGCTGCGTATCCAGTAATACAGGCAACTGATGGGTTTTGCATGGAGATCATATCAACCTGTACCGTATCAAAAACAGCCTGAAGAGGACGCAATGAAGCGTTGAAACTGGCAGCGACAGTATAAAATAAAATCATAAGGACGGCTGTAGGTGTTTTTATTTTTTGTCATGATAGTAAATGGCCATCGTCCCAGAAACCTCCTGCTAAAAGGACGGACATAAAAAAACTGGGGATGGGATCCTTCGTCCTTGCTGGCCAAGGTTGGTTCTGGCAAGCACGAAGACAAGCGATAGCAACCTTGTGCAGGAGGTCATTATCTTGCTGAAGTGCAAGTCCGGGATGGGATGCCACAAAGGGCAACAAAAAGGGGGTGGAATATCGTCGGCGTGCCACTATGCTCTAAGGATGATGCCGATGGAAACCAAAGGGGTCCTGCTGTAAGGAGGAGAAATGACAGCCCAGACCATCATTACTGGTTGTCGAGCCGTATGGCGGACCACAGTCAATCCCACCAATATCTGGGGTCTCAGTTCGAAGTGGGACTCACCACTGAAGACAATTCCACTCCAGTCAGTGAAATTCCAGACCGAAGACTTATCTGGTGACGTCCAAGACAGCGGTGAGATTTCCTGTCAACCACCATACGGCCCGACAACCTGAAGTGATCGTCTGGAATATCACTTGTTTTCATAGCAGGACCGCTTTGGTTGTCATCCACGGAACACCTACAGTTCAGCGGTACGCCGACGATATTTTACGTCCCGTTTTGTTGCCCTGGCCTTACATTTCAGCAAGAGAATGCCTACCTGCATGCTGCGAGATTTTCTATTGCTTGTTTTAGTGCTTGCTAAACCCTGTATTGGCCAGCGAGTTCGCCTTATCTCAGCCTACTGGGAACGTTTGGAGCATTATGGGCAGGGGCCTCCGACCATCTTGGTGTCTTCACAATCTAACGCACCAATTGGACAGAATTTGACACTGTATCCCGCAGGAGGACATCCAACAACTCTATACTAAGCCCACGAGCAAAGTATCTTTGCACAATAGAATCTGAAATGTTTTTCATTGAACGACGCTAAGCAATACGGATGTAGTGCAACGCAAGAAGAGTTAGAAGCCCTAGCCATAGTACGGGCATTTCAAAAATTCCGAAATTTTCTATTTGACAGAAAAACACGAGTCTGCACAGACCATGAAGCATTAGAGTCTTTAATGTCTTCTAAATTAACACACGGACGTTTGGCAAGATGGATGCAAGTATTGCAGGAGTATGACTTTTCACATACATACCAGGACCTGAAAATATTCTGGCCGATGCATTGTCTCGCTCACCTCAGGGAATCGCAGAGGACCAGAAAATCAACGGTGAAGAAGAAGAATGAACTATCCATTATCTAAAAAACGTACCATTTGAACATTTTGTCACAAATGCCTTAAAAATTTATCTGTTGAGCAAAACAAAGACCATGCCCTCCTAAAGAATAAACAGAAACTTACTGACAGAACAAACACAGAAATTAGAAAAAATTACATAGTAAAAGACAATACTCTATTTTTAAACGTAATGGTGATATTGCACAATGGTTAGAATTCATCCCAGACGAACTTGTTAATAAATACATTTGGTATACCCACTTCAGCAGCGGACATTTTGATCCCAAGAAATGTTATCTAAAAATGAAACAAACAGTACACTTCCCAAACGTGGAGCCACGTATTCATTGCGTTCTTACAGGTTGTAAAAAATGCATATATTCAAAACATGTAACATATCAGACCAGACCAGTAGTATATCCAATTGTTCCTGATAAATTAAGACAAATTGCAGCAACCGATATCTATGGTCCAATTCCACAAACAAGGAAAGGCTACACCTATATATTTATTATAATTGAACTAGCATCAAAGTACACTACACTTACACCCTTAAAGAAAGCAACTGGAATTACAATTAATAAAGCATTTCAAAAGGATTTCACAGAACAGGTTGGGAGAGTGAAAAGAATCATTTCAGACAATGGACCTCAATACAGATCAGTGCATTGGAAAAACGCGTTAGACAAATTAAAAATCAAACCTACCTTTATTTCTAAATACAAACCAAGTGGGAATCCTCGTAAATGTACTATGAAAGATTTGCGAACACTGTGTTACACTATTTTGAAGAAAGAACCATTGTACTTGGGACCTATATCTACGAAAATTTCAAGATGTAATTCATTAGACATCACATAGTACCACAACTTATCCACCAATTACAGTATTAAAAAATATAGATCCAGTAGAAAAAATAAAAGAAATCATTAAATTTCCAATGATTCCCCGAAAGCAACACAGACAAATCGTCGGTTCTGCCTTACGGAACATTTGCTCAGCAGCAATGAGACGTAAGATCACCCAAGACAAGTCTGCCACAAAGAAACGCTTCACCTTGGGCCAGAAAGTATTCGTAAAGGCTCATTACTTTTCACACAAGAGCCAAAATAAATGCTGTAAATTTTTTGCAGTCTATAAAGGGCCAATGATAATTTCCAGAATCGCTCACGAAAATGCCGTAGAGCTAACGAAGCTAACGAAGCCAAAAACAGGTAATCATATTGGCATCTACCACGTGAGTCATTTAAAAGCATGCGAATGAAAAGAACAGTAAAAGAAAAGAAAAGGAAAGATACAAAGGGGCAAAAAAATCTTATATCTTATACTAATCACTAAATAAAAGATAATTAAAAAATCAACAAATGAACACACTAATTAAAAGAAAGAAAGAGAGATACAAAACAGACAAACAATTTTCCTGTATCATTGAGTACACTGCAACACGCACACAAACAATAAATGATACACAATTAATAAAAGAATGAAGAAGTGGTAGGCTATAAAAAAGATTATATATATATATATATATATATATATATATATATATATATATATATATAAAATAAACTCCTGTAAAACAAAACAAAAAAGTCTATGTGTCAGAGAGACATCACAAACAACATCAATCGCCAGCTCCCTCAACACCAGATGCTTCGAGATGTTGACAGAGAGGGTACAGCCATGTTGAGAAAGGACTTACAGCAAGGATAACAACATGAAAACCAACGCGATACTGGAAATGCAGGGAAACCAGGTAGTACTTCAGGAGGACAACGCACAGCCCAGACATTTCATATGTCACGACACTGTTACTCAACGGACGAGCATGGGTGAATCATGATACGACGAGACTACAATGAAGGTACAAGAAATACTAAGATCTACAAACTCATCAAATAATATTGGGAAAGGCAGTCAGAATCTTCAAATCGTGTGTCTCTCCTACATTAAAATTCACATATTCCTAGCCCAAGAAGAACAGCAGAATGCAGGAAAGAAGAGGAGACCAGAAGATGCAAGACGAAGAAGGGCAGAAGATAGCAAGATACCTTTCTTAACTATCCTAAAAATTATTACAAACGTCTTTCCATGAACTTTGAGGCGTGGTAACCACTACAGCCATTAATCAAAATATAAATCTTGCATAGTCAAAAGAATGTGAACGAACGTCAAACAGCATAATTATCTTGTACCAACAAACATTATCAAGAAATGGATTAAACTAAATGAACATCATTCTCCCTACCGCATCACCATACTGCCATGAACCAGGTGTGGAGTACCAAGACGTCATTGCACATATAATGTGTGACAGTCGTCGGCAATCATCAACTTACTACAATCATCCAACTGCCATACCGTAGCAGGTGTGACGGTAAAGGAGTAAAAGGACATCACTTTATATTAAGTAAACCACAGTCACCAACAACCGTCGGTTATAAGTACCGCTTCATGATGACAACGTCAACAAATAAGACTTGGCATCGCATGCTACAATGCTTCTCACATGATTTGTGACACCCATATAAATGAGTCGACGCCTTCCAGTACTTCAATGGGGATCGTTGAACACAGAAACTGACAGAGCAGCACAAAGCGAAAAGACTATTTCCAAAATAAATAAATAAATAAGTTCTCTCTATACTAAAACAAGCATAGATTATGAAAATTATATACATTTGTAATATGATATTTTTCTTCTCTTTCTTTGTAAAAGTAATTATTTTATTATATATGTAAAGTCCATAATTTATAGACACCTTAAAACCTTTTGTAAAGAAACTTAGTATAGTTATATAATTTCACAAACTCATGGAAAGTCTATTTATTTCTTTTATACGTAAAGTTAGGAAAGGATTTATGCAGGATTTTTCTTCTTTAAGTAACATTCAAAAAAATTTTTTGGGGTATTAATATTAATGCCGAGGATAGAATTAAGAGGAAACGCTTCTTTATTCTTAAAAAAAAAAAAACAGTGACACAAAAGAAAAGATAATGCCTAAATAAATAATACAAAGTAACACAACAGAGCTTTTTCGAACATTTAAGCAAAGCCTAACTAAAGAAAAGAGATAACCACACCAAGACATAATACACTGTACACTAACGAGTTCGACGCGCAAGTCGCCGAAGTGGCGTCAAATCGAAAGACTTGCACCAGACGAACGGTCTACCCGACGGGAGGCTCTCGTCACACGACATTTCATTTCACTAACGAGTTTTGATAAAAAAGGATTGTAAAACAACTTTTGAAAATGAAAAAGAAAAACAGAGACACGTAATGGCAACGGCAAAGAAAACTAATTTTTATAAAGTCCATTTCTGCCTAGCAACAAAACACAAATTGTATAATTAGAAACTAGAAACAATAGCTATAAAGAAATAATTGTTGAGAGAGCACCTCTGTCGCTAGCGAATCGGAGTGACACTGTATATTGAGTCGCTCACGATTAAATGTTTTTTCACTGTGTTGGCCGCGACACTTAATGTGTGATGTGAACACAGACAGAGTATTAGTTAACGCTTGCGAGCGAACATTGAGTGGCATCGCGGTGGACTGGTTACAGATAGGAGTCCTTGACTTCATCAAGACGTAGTGAGAGTTCGATTGTCGAAGGTCAATCCAGATAGAGAGAGATAGGTTTTGTGCGCTACAGCGTAGGCGAGCCCCAGCTTTCCTCCATGAGAAATAACATACTTCATTCGCATCACTACATTACATTTCTCACGCGACAGCCTCGACCGTACTTAGAAACATTCAAACGGATAATTATTCAAGTTGAGTAGGTGCGGCTGTCAGCCATTCTGCCGAGTAAATAACATTCTTAAAAAAAAGGGATAAAAGAGCTTTCCCACACTTTATTTATAAATTTGATTAACAGGCTTCCTATCCATAAGAGGTAACCTCCTATTCCGAAAAGAACCCGGAAATTTGTGTATCAGTTTATAAATAAAGTTTCACTTGATTTTCTCAGATTTTGCAATAAATAATATTTTCCGTTCATTTAATATTTTTCTTACACTAACTAGTAATACCCAGTACCCAAGTATCCCACTAGTTATGTAAGAAAACAGAATATTTTGTGTCTTTTCCTTACAGTGGACGACTCCAGAAGAGATTTATTGCTGAAAGTGTCTCAGGCATTTCTTTTTGGTACATTAGGAGCGTCTGTCTGACTTCTGTAGTAGTGTGGGGTGGAAATTGCTTCTTGCAGGAGCCAAAGGGTACTTGTCAGATCAATCCGTTGTGCAACTCGTTAACATAACACCCACACACTTACAAAAGTACCGCCAACTGAGGGTGCTGGCATCCCTAGATCCAAGATGGCGGTCTGGAAGGGTACAAATGGGGTAAAAATGACTCAACCTGTGCTGGGTTGCTGGAAAGAGACGAAGGTGTGTACTTTATTTATTCTTGGAACAGTTTATTGAGGGACCTATTTCATGTAGTTTATTTATTACACTGATACAAAACACATGCTCTGACATGCTTAGGGTAGCAATTCACAACCTACAGACCCGCAAACTACTCGTAAATTACCAAAATAACCCATGTTCAATGCTCTGCAGACATGATCACTAATTCTAAACTGTTCAAATAATGCGCTACACAGCACACAGTCATGCAAACCATTCGTAAATTATCATAATAATACAATACACTGATGTACATACACGAAATCAGTTCTTAAATTACCGAAATAATGCTTATATAAATCATTGCCAACACGCTTACAATGCTTAAACATCCGCAAATAATGCACTGTACAAACACTCAGTGCACATAAAACACGCTTAAGTAAAGTCAATCACGACATATCACAGGCTCCAGTGCATGTACTTATCGACACCGCCGTGAGCCACTGCCACTTCTGGGCCACACACATGTGTCAGTTTGGGTTCTGCAAGCATGAGGTGGCAGCATCCCTTTCAAGTATGAAAGGGAAACCGCCACCTCATACTTGCGCATCCCTAATGGACACCTGTGTGTGACTCAGAATTGGCAGTAGCATCGATGTGTGCATGCATTGGAGTCCCTGATTGACTTTAGTTCTAAAGCGATTTTTATGTTCACTGAGTGTTTGTGCTGTGCATTATTTTCGGCTGTTTAAACGCTGTGGGCGTGTTGACAGAGATTTATATATGCATTATTTCGGTAATTTGCGAGTTGATTTCGTGTCTGTACGTCAGTGTACTGCATAATTTTGATAATTTACGAGTAGTCTGCTTGTCTGTGTGCTGTGTAGTGATTTATTTGAACAGTTTAGGATTAGTGAGTGAGTCTGATGAGTGTTTAACATGCGTTCTTTTGGTAATTTACGAGTAGTTTGCAGGTCTGTAGGTTGTGAATTGCGACCCAAGCACATCAGAGCGTCAGACCGCCATCTTGGACTATGTGACAGAATGGATGACAGCGCCCTCTGGTGGTAGTACTGTGTACTAGGTCAGTTGGACTCTGGATCACGTGGCAAATACACTTGATAGAAGTACTGCATGCAAAATAAAGACTTACATCCAGTACATGTTGAGCCCTTTCCCAAGATTTTTTCCCTACCCCAGACCGCCGTCTTAGATTATGTCACGAAAGGGACAACAGTATCCTCTGGAGGCAGTACTGCATACTTGGTCAGTTGGACTCCAGGTCCCATGCCGAACACACTTGATGGTGGTACTGCCTCTAATTGTTTAAATAAAGACTGCATGCAAAATAAAGACTTATGTCTGTCTTATCCAGCACAGGTCGAGTCCCTTTCCCACCAATTCCTAGGATGAGGTGGCAGTCGGATTACTAGGGTTAGTGAAGGTTGTATGGTAGTGTGGTCTCCTGACCTCCATTTCTTACATATTCCGTCCTCACAATCACATTATTCACATCAAGACGCTTAATTCGAACCCAAACTCGATAAGGTAGAGTCAATTTTGTGTGAATTCATGTAAGTGATATGCAAATCTAATAAGTAAATCGCAAGTGTGCACCAAGGTTGAAAAAGTCGAGGCTGACGTACACAACATGACGGCCACAGGAATTTTCATTCTAGGGAGGCGACCAGCCTGCTGGGAGGCCTGTCCCTTCAGAGGGGTGGGTTGGCGCACGCCTACTTCAGCCGGAACGACCGCCCGAGAGAGGACAGCTTTTGCCAGAGCGAAAGGATAACGACACCCGTGTTTGACTTAAAAGCAAATTCCGCTACATTGTGTGGGTGAGCCGAGAAGACACATTTTTTGATGGACTGACTGCATAGTTACAAAGTTCTCACAGGAGGACAGTATCTGCCTAATTGAGATGCTACATCTTTCTGCATTGGTCGACTTAAACGAAACGCTGATTGGCGGAATATTTCTGACGCAAAGAGCCAGAGGATTGAGGGGAGACAGCAAATGATATACCCTTGCCACTTTTCCAGAAAAAGGGGCTGTTCCGTTGTCGCTCTTGGAGTGGGAACACATAATCAGAGCGATTTTTGTTTATTTATAAGAAAAGTTTCACCTGATTTCTCAGAATTTTATTGCAATAAATAATGTTTTTCGTTCGCTTAATGTTTTTCTTACACTAACTAGCAATACTCCAGTACCCAACTAATCCACTAGTTTCGTAAGAATATAGAATATTTTTGTGTCTCTTCCTTAGAGCGGACGACTTCAGAAGATATTTGTTGCTGAATGTTTTTCAAACAGTTCTTGTTGGCACATCATGAGCATCTGTCTGACTTCTGTAGTAGTGTGAGGTGGAAATTATTTCTTGCAGAAGCCAAAGGGTACTTGTTGGATCAATCCATTGCGCAACTTGACAAAATAAAACCCACACCCTCACAAGGTAGCCCGAGTGACTTATTTCCCGCCATTTTCTTTGGTTAGTAGAGGTAGCTGTGGTGTGTTGAATTGTCCTGATGGAATTTGAACTTCCCACCATTTTCTGGGTTAGGGGAGGGGAGGAGTTATGTTAGTGTAGGTAGCCCAATTGACCTATCTTATCACCAAAATTCAAACTTCCCGCCAAAAGCCGCCATCTTGGGTAAAGGCACTTGCATCTTCACCTGACGTCACGGCTGCCATCTTGGATGACGTCATTTGCTGTTGTCAAATCTACAGGCCGCCATCTTGGATGAAGTCATCGCTGCTGTCTTGGATAACTGTACTTTCGGGTGACACGAACATTGCACTACTACTGGGGCAATCCTGACATTGTGGTTGATAATGGAAAAAATGCTAAAGGAAAATAAAGACACGTTCACAAGATTTTTCGACCAGGAAAAAGTGTTCTACAATGTTTAACCATGGAAGATATTCGAAATTCTGAGGGAAGTAGGAAAGTAGGGTGGTCCGAGCACGGGGCTCACAACCCGAATCACACGTCACTTTTAAGAACTAATGAAGGACTTGGTCCCTTACTTCGATTGCACATAATTGATTAAGGTCAATCCAACACATTTATTTCAAATAACATAAATGAAGTTACATTTGAATGTGTCTGACATTAAACATGAATTTAAAAAAAAAAACAAGTTCAATATCAGCTTATTTAGTGCGTAAAGCGAAGTTAAGCCGATAACCAGGTAAACTAAACAATTCACCGTAATTCAGAAGAAAGAGAAAAACAAAATTGAATCAATACACCCCACTGACAAATATCCAAAAAACCTTACAATACTACTTAAAAAAATTACGTTGAAGTGGGGAGCAGTCATTCACCCGACCACTTCAAAATGAGTTCAATAACACAGCTGCGTGCCCCAGAAAACAGCAAGACATTAAATGCACTTCATTTGACGATTAACAAATTCTCATTATTAACATTACGCGACTCCTGTTTGAACTGCAGTGTCCCAAAGAAACAGGCGCTTATTCTGAAAGAACAATGTTTAAATTACAGCATTACGGAATTCCAAATCTTTCCCCTTTCTAGGCGGAGGCTGAGCCAGAAACACAGAATGCCACAAAAACACAGTTTTGCTGTGAAATCTTACAGGACAGCCGGAAGCAGTAACAGACAAGGGGTCGACACCCACAAATAACACAGGCTAAGAGTCAGGCTGGTTGCACATGCTACGAGAACTTCTTCACACTATGCTCACTACAAACTGTAGACATTCCGGCCGAACATCCGCTTGCGGTGGCTGCCAGAAGGACGAAGCAACCAACAGTCCCACGCCGTGCTTCTCACACAGGCACCTCAATTTGTACAAACATGTAGGCCAACACCTAACTCCGGACTCCCCTCTCACTGCGAGGCTTGGCACAGTTTATATGAAATGCCTTCCAGGCAACCAGTAAGCGCCGCAGGAGTTTCACTGTTAGCAAACAGCCCCAACGTAATAGAATCGGCACATGTGCTTACGCCCGAGCCACAACTGCGCCAGTCTGGCCGCCCCAAACAGACTGCCTCTCGCCGTCCCGCGCGCCCCAGCCGAAAACGCAAAGATGCTCATGCCCGGGGACGCGCCAAGGATAACAAGCCGATCGCTGATGATCGACCAGCGATCTGGCTCATAGGGGCAAGCTATAGGGGAGAGACGGGTAACATAAAATGCATTCTACAGCCAAGAGGAGGGAATGATAATAGAGGATAACCAAGAAAGAAGTGCTTGGATTAAAAAGCGTGTAAGGCATGGATGTAGTTTTTCGCCCCTTCTGTTCAGTCTATACATAAGAGAAGCAATTATGCAAATAAAAAAGGGTTGAGGAATGGAATTAAAATTCAAAGTGAAAGGATCCACAATATGTTTGGCTGATGACACTGCTATTCCCAGAGAAAGTGAAGAAGAATTACATGATGTGGTAAATAGAATGAATAGTCTAATCAGTGCATGAGCCGTGGCGACTGGGGCTAGTTAGGCTCCACTTGCGTCGCTGATATCGACACTCGTCTGCTCTTGTATCTCTGACGGTTCCGCTTTGGTTTTCCTGTTTGGCGTGTGGGCGGGGGCTCTCTCCTGTCGGCGTTCAACGAGGCAAAATGTTTTGAAAGCAGGCCCTCGTCTCTATCCACTGTGCCTGGGGCTCGCCGTCCTTGCCGTTTCGCCGCGCGCCGGCTGTATGGTGCTGATTTGTCGCCGCCTTTGGGTGCGAAACTGTGGCGGGTCCGTCATCTCATACTGTACATCTCATCGCGTAACTGGAAGCATTAAGTTACGTGTGATTCATATTCTGCTGTTAACCTGTGAAGATTAGTGAAACTTATAGTGTCACGTTTTATCTGCCGGAGATCAGTTAAGTGTTATACTGAACTTGTGAAGTCTAAAGTTTTACTGCTTGTTTTAAAGGTTCCTTGCAGTGTTAATTTGATGCAGTATGATAATTAGTGTGCTCTTCACTCAGTTTTGGTTTTAGACTTTCTTTTAATATGAAGGCACGAGCTTTTGTCAAGTCAGTGTAATTTTAATTGTTCTTTTAGTCGGTAAATGTCTCAGTTTGGTTTTCAGTCATGTTACACATAGTAACTTAGTAAGTCTTGCATGGTCTTGAAAAAGGTGAATCAAGTGTTGCATGTGTCTGCCAAGTGAATTATTTGCACTAACTACTGACAGGCATACTTAGCAAATGAAAGATTTTGATAGAGAACAAACAATGTATTTACCTTAATAGTGTCCAAAAGTCATTATATATATATATATATATATATATATATATATATATATATATATATAGTTCATGACATCCAGTCTTACAAATTTACTCTCTCTGATGGACACACATCCAGATAATCCGCTTTCAAAACTCCACCATCTCTCTCCCCACATCCACCACCGCTGGCGGCTCACCTCCAACTGCGCAACGCTACGCGCTGTTAACGGCCAACTGCCCAACACTACAATAGCAGGTTCCAACAATGCAAACCAGCCACAGACTGCACTGAGCACAGTCAGCGAATTTCATATAGAGCGCTACATGGCGTTGCCAACAAAAAAACCTAAACAGCCTACTTACAAGGTAGGTGGGGCAGCTGGCGTTTGTCTGCTTGGGTAGGCAGGCTGAGATCGTGTGTGTGGTCGGCGTGTTATCTGTACTGGGTGCAGCCTGCTCATCTTCGAAGTTGCTTGGCGGTTGCTTTCTACCCGTTTGTTCCGAGTACCACCGTGTATAAGCCGCGCTTCCATCCTTTGGTAGAGTATCCTTGCTATCCGCCGGGACGGACGAATCTTTGCCTAAGTAACTCAAGCTGAACCATTAGTGTTGTGTAAATTTTGGTTACAAAAGCAATGAACTTAATAGTCTGCTTATAGTGGTGACTGTCTGTGGTCCTTTTGCAATCAAATCTAATTATTATTTTTAAAATACTGTTTGTTATATTAATTCTTGGTCTGTAGTTGAAATTAAAATTATGCCCCAACCACGAGTTTGTCCACCAGCAAAGGTCCCCTAGCATCATATCCCTTTGAGTATCTGTGGTTAAATTGCAATTTGGTTTCTCTAGCACGTAATTTGAGCAGTAACATAGCTCAGCTGGTAGTAGAACTAATAAATGAGGGGTTCCTTCTTACCATTAGTGTTGATGCTCAATACTCGTGATAAGTGTCTGGTAAATTTAGCTAGTACGTTTTGCTGTTTCGTGAAGTTGTCCAACATGTGTGGACGGACCTGCCCTGGAATTTCATATCTGCGCCGCGGGCATTTAATTTACGAGCTGCGCGTGCGCGGTTTGCCCGTGGAGGGCAATGTTGACGAGCTGGCGGCGTGGTTCCTGGCGGTGGTGGATACTGCGGTCTCCCTTCATCTTGATTACTTTGCTGATGTGGGTGAGTGGCTTACACGCATTAAAGCGTCGGTGGACGACGTTGGTCGTACACTCGACTTTTTAAGCTCTTCTCAAGTCACGCAGAAGCAAATTTGCCCCGTGCAGGCTCACCTAAATCACTATAATATCTGTTTAACGGATTTATCGACTGTCGATATCAGTGACGCAGTGCAGGAACTTCCACATCAGATTATTTGTGACGCTCGTGGTTTGCAAGTTCCTACCGTCGCGCTTGCTTTGGGTGAGGGGGGTTTGGGAGGCTAGCCTGTCGTACAGAGTAAAGTTAAAGTTGTGGGAGCGCAATGTAAAACTGTGTATCCTGATTGTTTTTTGAAATTGCACAATCCTTTTATAAAATTGGTTGAAGGGATTTCAGAATTACATATTGAGACCTTAGATAATATTCAGGAATTGTTGCGGTTGTTAGTCCGGTCACAAGTTCATACTGATGCATTACGGGTGGAGCATTGCGTAATTTTGTCTTTATTGTATCCAATGGCTCGAGGGTCCTTTGGTAAGATCTTAGCGGAGGAGTTGCAGAATCAAGGAATATTGGTTGAACTCTGTCGGGAATTTTTATAGAGAAAGCTCTCGCATCGACTACGAGTACAGTTTGAGCGTGATTTCTATTGGAAGATACAAGCAGATGATGAGATGCAATCTCAATACTTTGATCGAGTGCGTACTGCAGTTGTTGCTCTTGACATGTCGGTATCAGAAATTGATAATATTGAACATCTGCTTGAGGGTAACTTCATTGGTACAGTTCCAGCAGCTAATTGATTTCGTAGAAAGTCTCCCTAGTTGATGATCAACGTCCGCAATGCCAAATTAAACAGAATTGCGTGGCAAATTCTAGTGGTGGTAGAGGAAGGGGGTCCTATAGTCCTCGCGTGTTGGTTGCCAAGCTACTGATCACTTAGTGCGGCAGTGTGCCGCGTCCAAGAGGCATAGGACGAATAGCTGACGCCAGAAGCGAGGTAAGGGTAACAAAGACCGTAACTGTCCTTTGAATTGTAAGGTGATTACGGGTGTGAGTCATTCTACCTTGCCATATGCTTGTGCTCGGATTGGAGATGAGCTGATTTGTGTTTTAGTTGATTCCGGCAGTTCGTATCTCTAATTGACCAGACGTGGTATCTATAATTCCGTCACCTGTGTAAATTTTCCTTACCACTCCCTCCTGCACAAAGATGTCGGGTTGCAGACGGCCGTGAGTTGCCTTTGACAGGGGAGGTGCGGGGCTTTCCCGGCCACATAACTGTATCATTGCTAGTAATTTGAAGATTCCCGTGATATATGGATTCGATTTTGCGCGATGTACCATGTTGGTTATCGATTATGCGGCCGGTGATTTCCATATTAAATTTGCTCCTAATTATGTCATGTCGCTTTGTTCGTGTAATCAGTCAAGGGGGACCAGTGTCAAATATTTGGGTAATCTGCAGATGGGAATGGATCTTTCAACCTAGCAAGTGCGGGGTTTGAGACAGATCCTCGAGCGGTACCCAGAGGTATTGTCCGAACGGTTAGGCGAGACGAAACTGTTGGAGTGCGAGATAATCTTGACTGACAGTGTTCCTGTCCGCCAGGCGCCATATAGATCCACCTCCGAAGATTGGGATATTAAAGCGAAAAATTAATTAAATGCTTAAGGAAGGAGTAATTAGACCATCCACCTCGCCGTATGCTGCACCCGTTTTCTTGGCTCCGAAAGAACAAGACAAGGACTTTCGTGTTATAGACTATCGTCGTCTTAACAAGAAGGTAGTCCTGCGATATGTGCCAGTACCAGATTTTCACAATTGTTTCACCTGATTTTCTTGCGCGACCGTGCTTACCTTCCTCGATTTAAGCCAGGCGTATTACCAGATTCCCTTATCGGAAGTGTCGAAGTCCGTCACAGCATTTTGCACCGACTGGAACCTTTTAGAATTCAATCGAGTTCCCTTTGCTTTAGCCACGGGTGCAGCTGTATTATCTCGTTTACTAGATGCCGTTCTGGGCGATTTGAAATTTGTCTGTGTGTATAATTACCTTCACGATGTAGTGGTCTATAGTCGAACCCTATAGGATCACGTAGGTCATCTGGATCAAGATTTTGCCCATTTACGTTCGGCATGGCTGACCGTCAAACCCTCGAAGATTACCCTTTGTAGGTCGCAGGTTTCGTTTTTGGGTCACTTGGCCTCGGCCAAGGGGGTCAGCATTGATCAGGAAAGAACTAAGGTGTAGCGCGTGTTCCCCTCTCCACGGAATAAGAAGGAAATCGCCCGTTTTGTGGGAATGGTGAATTTCTTTCTAAAGTTCATACCGTATTTTGCCCAATTAACTGCTCTCCTCAACGATCTTTCTAAGAAGGATAGGGAGTTTGTTTGGGGTGAGGCCCAGCAAATTGCCTTTCAAGAACTTAAGACTACCCTTTCTAATCTACCCTTATTGGATGTACCGAATTTCGATAAGAACTGGGTCGTACAAACCGACGCTTCCCATGCAGGTCTTATTCCAGGAGGAAGAGGGAGAAAGGAGGCCTTTAGCCTACGCGTCACGCCGTTTATCTGGTCCCGAGTCTAATTATTCGGTTTATGAACTCTAGGCCCTGGCAGTTATATTTGCCTTAGAGAAGCTCAACAATCACATAGTTTTTCTGCTTGAAGTCAGTTGTATATTTTGAAACGTCCCCTTTAAACAATTATACATGACTGTGCTTAAACTGACACACAATATTTTGTTAGCGCAACGCAATCTGACTTTCAAAATTCCCTACAAAAGAATGGCCCTGACTAACATTAAACTATACCTTTCACAAATCTCTTACCTCACAAAAATCTTCGCTGCTCAAGCTACTGCAATACAGCGAGCGCCACTACTGCCAGCTAAATAAAAGATTCAAACTATGGAAGGCACTAACTACTGATAGGGATGGTTAGCAAATGAAAGATATTAATAGAGAACAAACAATGTATTTACCTTGATATCATCATATATAAATATAGCAGTTCATGACAAATTTCAAAACTCCGCCATCTCTCTCCCCACATCCACCACTGCTGGCGGCTCACCTCCAACTGCGCAACGCTACGCGCTGTTCACATCCATCTGCCGCTGCCCAACACTACAATGGCGATTATTACAACAATGCAAAGCAGCCACAGACTGCACACAGCACAGCCAGTGATTTTCATACAGAGGTGGCGTTACCAATAAAAAAACCTAAACAGCCTACTTACATAGCCCCCATGCTCCCCACAAAAAAATTTTACAAATTGGATTGGGCAGTGGCCAATACAGATTTGAAAAAAATTTTTCATAATTACAATAACAAAGAAATCAAATGCACACACTTATTGATACAATGTTGGTCAAAAGCTAAAAATTTCTCACAGTCCATAAAGACAGTCCAGATTGTTCATCACAGTAAAAATGCAGAGTTTTTCTCAAAGTCTGAGCAGTAAAAGAAAATGCACATAGAAGTAGTGGATTTCCATACAGTCTTGAAGAAGTAGTGTTGTCCTTCCAATGGAAAGACAGTGCTGACTCTTGACATGCATACAGGTAATGGGCCACAACAGAGCAAACCCACAGCAGAGTCAGTCGAAATTTTGAAGAGTATTGGTAGGTAGGTCATCACAGAGCAGACCCACTGTAGTCCTGGTAGAGATTACGGTATTAGTGGGCCACCAGAGGTGCAGACCCACTGCAGTCCTTGTAGAAATAATGGTATTGATGGATCATCAAAGATGTAGACCCACTGTAGTCCTTGTAGAGATAGCCAGCAGCCATCTGTTGTGACTGTGCAGGTGCACATGATTGTTGCACATTGGTGCACATTGAAGAGTCTTGCGGATAATATAGCAAGTCCATAAACCACCACTTGTGCACTCACAAAGTTTTCGGAACTGTCCTTAGAACCAACAATGCTGTTATCCAGTCCCTTGCTGAATTATTAACACACGTGCAAACACTAACAGTCCCTACTTCTCACATATTGTCCATATACTATGACCAACAGAAACGTGTGCAGTGAAATGTAACTTACAAGTTAATAATAAGATGAACTGGTGTCAATTACAATTTTATAACATGAGAATACAATTACAAAGGTACAAAATACATCGTTAAAGAACATAACAATACAGATAACATTTGTAGTAAAACAGGCGTTACAAAAGAATAGAAATAGACATATACGTCAGTGTTACAGGAATTCTGACATGAGTACATACATAAAAGATCAGAATAACTTTCGAAACATCAACTTCACACATGAGCATTAACACAAAACAGAATAAATAATGTCTAAACATCTTTACAAAGTAAATAACACATTATTAATGCCAATTGTATTTGAGGATAACAGTATTCCTCATCATAGTGATAGTATTAGAAGAGAAAAAAGTTCTATGAAACAATACACAGAGACAGGAAGAAAACAAATACACAAGGGTACACAAACATATAGTGGGATAACACAAAAGGGAAAGGACAGGGTTTGTTTTACTGCAGTATTTTGCATGGAGATCTCCCTTTGTTCATCATTATTCCCAAAAAGTCCTATCTAAGCCTGCTTTCTGTATTCTGTTCATATTTCTTTCAAAATAATTATTTCTGATTGTACAATACTCATTTGGGCCCAAATCTTTTTCATATAACTTCGCAATGCATTCTTTACCTATTCTCCATAGTCAGTTTCTTATATAGTCTACCCCCTCTTAAGCTAACTTAAATCTACTGAGCTCAGATGCTACACTAAGGGACGAGGCAATGCAGCAGCACATAAAACAATTAATATAAACAGCAATGAAAAAAAATGGAAAATCGCAAAGCAAGCTACAGTAAATCTAAATTACCAAGCAATTCAACATTACACCTAATATGAGGCAATGCGCAGCAAACAAAAAAATAAATCTGGCTTAGCAGAGTAACACAAATTAAAGTTCAGTAGCACTATGCCTGGCAAACAGCAGCAGCAAACTATACGCTATAAACCTAAACATGACAAAGCTCAAGCAGAAAAAATTTTACACTAAAGATAACAATGCAGATAAGGGAAATGTATAATCACATCTTAATGTCTAAGTAATTAAAGTGGTGCACCACAACAACTTATTGTAAAAGAAATATTACCATATACTTGAAAAGAATATTATGTATGCAGTTACTGTTACTAGTCCCTTCTTATTGTTCTTTCCTTTCCAAGTGCTCCTTTTTTGAAGAATGTGGATCACAAAATTATTATTTAATAGATCTGTTGACAGAAAGTGTTCACATTAGCAAATGCATTTAATTTTATTTTATGAAACCAATGCTGCAACACAGCTGGAAAACAGATGTCAAATGAAATAAGCAATTATGCAAACCAAAGCATAAAAACATCATTCAATAGCTATGTGGCATTTCGTAAGTCAGTAGCTCTCAACTCTCGTAGAAAGACACTTGTCATTATCAGGTTTGCAGATGTAAGAATATTTCCCATCAATTCATAAGCATTTCAGTAAATAACATAAATTAAGAGCTCCACAGTGTAATCATATGTTTTCAAGTTCGACCGTGTCGTTTTTGCGATGCTTTCTACAAAGGAACGTCAATAGCGAGGATTATGGCCTCCCCTTTTTTTTCTACCTGTGCCGCTGAAAGGCTAATGCCTTTTTTTCGGGCGGCTGTCGCCCAGGTGGGTGCCCGCGACGCATTACGTGCAGGTGGTCACTTAACTTTCTTACGGAAATATTTACGACAGCAGTTTCCGCTACAGTGACAGTCTCACATAAAAATATTTCACAGGTCAAGAATTAGCGTTGCAAATCTGTAGAAAGAAAATCCTATAAATATAAGTGTCCAAATAAAATATTCGTCAGCATTGTGATACAGTCACGCATTTACGCACATTTCATAACTCTTAAAGTACGATTCTTGGTTTCCAACATACTTTGTATTCCTCATATATGGTAGCATCATCTTATTGATCATAAACATATCTCAACAGCATATTACACATCGTCGTTGTAATAATAACATCATAACACCTCAGTCAAATCTCAAAATCGTCGTAGCTTTCTTCAATAATTTCAAAACCTAAAAAAAATTCTCTGCTCATTTCAATAGTGTCATCTACCTCAAATGTACTTTAAAATCATGCTCCCTTACCAAATACATCATTCAAAGCTCTCATAGTATCACAATGATTCTGAAAAAATATGAACAGTTTACAAAGTACAGACAAAATACAGTTTCATAAGTGTGAAGTTACCCAACTGTGTATTGCGTAAACATGTGTCACTGATGTAGTAAAAAAATGTTTATCTCTCAGTTAAATGATCAGATAGCTGTGTAATTTGTGTGTTAGAGAAATATGGTACCGATGTGTAAAGTTGTATAAGCAAATACCATATTAGCTGGGGTTCCTTGTGGTTGCCACACACATGGTACACAAAGTAAGCGTGTACCCCCCTGAGGATTAATGTAATTATACCCTCAGGTGTTACAGATTACAGCAATGGAATGAAATGTATCACGGGAAACTTTCTTTGTAATTCAAAAATCTTTAAAAATAAATGTTTTAAGTACAAAATTAATCACTCAAATACGTGTACTGTAGCGCTAAATGTGCGTCTTGTTGCAACATAATCTGTGTGGAAGTGTCGTAGTTATCGTCCTCCGAAAGCTAAGTTCTGCAGAAGTCAATGTACTTACCTCATAATACACAAAAGTGAAATGCTTTGCGTATAAATGTCTTAGTTATTACGCTTATTGCCGTGATGAGGAAAGTACTGTGCTGTAACGTATTGTTGTGCTACGGAAAAGGCAGTCTCATTGTAGCTATACCACAAAAGTTACTACAAAAACCTGTTTTACTTTCCAGAATAAAACAGAAAACTGTGCAGATATAAAACAGAAACACTGCAAAAGCAACATTGTAAATTGTCACTCATTAGTAGCGTCATGATAAAATCGTGTAGCTGTCACATAAACTAACCACTGTGCCATCTGGTATCTCACTGAAAGTACCTTAAATCCAGAATATATTTTCAAGTAAACCAAAATGTTGCATTAAAATCTCATTAGCAGTACTGGTAAATGTTCTAAGTATGTAAGCCTTATAGTCGTTCCATAATCGTGCAACTAACAAGCAAGAATGTACACACACAATAACACTGTGACGTCTGTTCACTATAACAATGCATTCGTCAGTTCTCTTGGTTCTTGACTGGATATTTAACTTCAAACATTGTTGCATGTTAACAGATTCTAAGTCTGACAAAGCATACTAGTAATGTAAAGTGAAAAATTTTATGGCAAAGTTAAAAAGCAGATTATCTTTCGATAAACGGTTTTACATGTGAAATGTGGTGTAAACCTTTACTCTTCCTGGTACGCAGACTTTCAACTGCAAAGCAATTGTCATGTTTTACACGTCGGTAAGGAATGCTAAATCTTTTCTCAAGGTTCGCGTCTTTGTTATTTTTCTCTGAGCCAGCCGGCGCACGCGGCTGCCTGCGGTGCGAGTCATTGTCTGTTCCTTTGTTGGTGGGCGTCGTTATTGGGATTAGGAGACCTAGCTTCTACAAATTCACCTTGACAAGAGGGCCCTGCTCTGTTTGAATCCTGCCAGTTCTGATGCAATTCAGGTCTGTCGTTACGATCATATCATCTGTCGTCATGTCGGTAGATTCCATAGTTTCTTTCTTGTCGGTCACATGGTGGAGAATTTCTCCCTGAATCGTAACTGCGAGCTGGTCCGTTGTGTCTAAAGTTATTCTGTCTCCCTTGATAGTATTTATTTTGGTTTCCATATTGTCTGTTTCTCTTATTGTCTCTGTGATAGTCATTACCACGGAGAGGTGATCTTTCCCTGTAGTTATTAGTACTCTGCCAACGGTTGTCATACGGGTGGTGTCTGTTTTGGTCACGATTTGTGTTGTGAGAATAGTCTTGTCGTGTCAAGTTATTACTTCTTTCATCGCGGAATTGCGACGGATGTGACCTGTAATTGTTGTGTTCCTGGTTTCGCGTTCCGCGATTGTCAGTGTCAATTTCTAATTCTTGTAAGAGTCCCTGAAATGCTTCAATGTCGTCTTAGCAACGTCCTGCCAAAATAATATGTCGTAAATGTTCAGGCAGTTTGATTAAGCAAATGCGGATGAGTTCTGAGGGGCTGTATGGGTTTGAAAGATACTGATTCTTATGCAACATGTCTTCAAAATATTTCATAAGACTGGAAAATTCAGATTGTTCGAAACGTTTCATCATTATGATGCTATGTTTTACTCGGTCTTGTGTGGCTTGAGACCAATATGCTGAGAGAAAGGCATGGTAAAACTCTCCTTCACTGTGGCAATCGTGAATTACCGACCGCATTCTTACAGCTGGTTCATTCTCCAAGTAGCCACACATAAATTCTAATCTGTGTTCTAACGACCAGTTGGGAGGAAAACAATGCGAGAATTGATGGAGCCATGCTTGTGGATGAATGTCGTTGCCAGAATTCTTAAATGTTTTGAATTTACGTGTAGTAATGAACAGCTTATAGTCAAAATCATCATGTCGGCGAGTCGCATATCGGTCATTGTTAGGTCGTGTCGGCCGTTCCATCTCAAAATTCGGTGCATATTGCCAATTTCTTTCATAACTTCTGAAATGCCCTGTGTTATTATTTTGTGGCTGTTCCGTATTTCTGTGTCCCTCTTCCCGTATTGGGGCGCGAGTATCCTCTGAAATACGTAATTCTTGTATTACCTGTATCAGCTGATCTTGTACTTCCCGGATTTCTCTTTTGTACTGTGTATTGATTTGATTTTGATTCTGTTTGAATTTTCTAATTTGTTCATACTCTTCTGTGTCAGTGAAGGCTTCAGGTCTTGTGTCATTCAGATCATCATCTACCTTTGTAGATAAGTTAGTGACCTGATCCGAAAGTTCGGCTACTTTCTCCGATAGTGAACACATTTCCTCAGTGTATTTTTCTGAACCAAGTTTCAGAGTGTCCATTTGTGTTGAAATCGAATCTACTGTGTCCTTTAAGTTTTCCTGAGTTTTTGCAAGTTGCGTAACCGAATCGGTAGATGCAACTGAGTCAATTTTAGCCCACAAGTTCTCATGATTTTCATGAACAATGGTTTGCAGTTCTTTTATGGCTGCTTCGTGATTCTGTAATGCATTTTCATGCCGCAAAAAAATAGGTTGAAAATGCTCACAAATTTGTGTTTTTACGTCATTACAGACTTTTTGACATTTCGATTCAATGTTATGTAACTCAGTAGTTAAATCTTCACGTGTTTGTTCAAGTGTGATGTCTAACTTTTTAAGATTTTGTCCCATTTGTCTCTGATTTTGTTCCATTTGTTGCATTAATTGCAATAATAATGTATTAGTGTCTGGAATCTGTTTCTCAACGCTTTCGGCAGTGCATTTGCACCGGCAACATTCACATTTTGACAAGCAGAAAATGTGTCTTGACTTATTTGAGAAAACGGTGATGACCCAAAACCTGAATCTACAGTATTTGCGAAATTGTGTCCTGTCATTTCGGATTCCTGAGGCGAGCTGTTGCCGACCGATCGATCGATAATGCTTCCCTGTTCACTACCTGTTTCACTGTCTACACCATTGTTTGCAGCCAGCTCCATTTTCCTATGCACAATTACCAAATTACTACTTTGAACATCAGTTAATTCATTACTCGGTGGCGCTAACACACTGCTTTCATTTTCACTGTCATTTCTCAGTTTACTTTGGAGCCTAGTATTACGTTTTTCACACGCCATTATTGTCACAGTATTTCACACGACAACACAGAAAAACACAATTTGAAGATCAAAAATAAGAGAACACATTAACATAGCACTGAAAATAATATCTAGTTAATTGCAGCTGCGAAATACTTGGTGCAAATCTACATGCATGCCACAACTGTTTTACTTTACAACAATGAAAGACTGCAACTACAAAGGAGATTTCCTCTACAATTACGTGCTAGCAATAAACAATAGCTACACTAATTACACAAACTACAAGAAAAAATCAGAAGATTCCAGTGAGGTATCCTCGGCTAAGGGTCGACATATGAAACGTCCCCTTTAAACAATTATACATGACCGTGCTTAAACTGACACACAATATTTTGTTAGCGCAACGCAATCTGACTTTCAAAATTCCCTACAAAAGAATGGCCCTGACTAACAAACTATACCTTTCACAAATCACTTACCTCACAAAAATCTCCGCTGCTCAAGCTACTGCAATACAGCGAGCGCCACTACTGCCAGCTAAATAAAAGATTCAAACTATGGAAGGCACTAACTACTGATAGGGATAGTTAGCAAATGAAAGATATTAATAGAGAACAAACAATGTATTTACCTTGATATCATCATATATAAATATAGCAGTTCATGACAAATTTCAAAACTCCGCCATCTCTCTCCCCACATCCACCACTGCTGGCGGCTCACCTCCAACTGCGCAACGCTACGCGCTGTTCACATCCAGCTGCCGCTGCCCAACACTACAATGGCGAGTATTACAACAATGCAAAGCAGCCACAGACTGCACACAGCACAGCCAGTGATTTTCATACAGAGGTGGCGTTACCAATAAAAAAACCTAAACAGCCTACTTACAATTTTCTTAAGAGGACTAAGGTCCGAATTAAATTTTCATACTGTTATTCTGATCTGTAATTGTGCAATTATGAAATTTGTCCTGGAGTTGAAATTAAAATTATGTATCAACCACGAGTTGTCCATCAGCAAAGATGTGCATCAGCAAAGATCTCCTTTGAGTAGCTGTGGTTAAATTGCAATTTGGTTTCTCTAGCACGTAATTTGAGCAGTAAAGTAGCTCAGTACAGAATATGATTTGAGAGTAAATTGAAGAAAGAAGAAAGTAATGAGAAATAGCAGAAAAGAGAACAGCGAGAAAATTAACATCAGAGCTGATGGTCACGAAGTAGATGAAGTTAAGGAATTCTACTTCCTAGGCGTCAAAATGAACAATGACGGATTGAGCAAAGAGGACATTAAAAGCAGACTAGCAATGAAAAAATGGGCATTCCTGGCCAAGAGAAGTCTACTAGTACCAACCATAGGCCTTGATTTGTGGAAGAAATTTCTGAGAATTTACATTTGAAGCAAACCATTGAATGGTAGTAAAACATGGACTGAGAAAAAAGAGGAACGGAAGAGAATCGAAGCATTTGAGATGTGGTACTGCAGACGAATGTGGAAAATTACGTCGAGTGATAAGGTAAGGAATGAGGAGGTTTTGCGCAGAATCGGAGAGGAAAGGAATGTGTGGATAACACTGACATGGAAAAGGGACAAGATGATAGGACATGCGTTAACACATCAGGGAATAACTTCCATCGTACTAGAGCGAGCTGCAGAGGGCAAAAACCGTAGAGGAAGGCAGAGATAGGGACAAATCCAGCAAATAGGCTGCAAGTAGGTTGCAAGTGCTGCTTTGAGATGAAGGGGTTGGCACGGGAGAGGGATTCGTCGCTGCCCGCATGAAACCAGTAGAAGACTGATGGATCAAATGATGATGATAATAAGAAGAAGAAGAAAAAGAAGAAAAAGGTAGGAGACTCATTTCGCCATTAAGGGCACTTCTTGGTGGTAGTGTGGGCGTTCTTGGATTTATTGTCGCGACTCATGTGCGCAACGCATGTGTCTCCCTGTGTTCGACGTGGGTGGCCGATGTTAGTCGTCCACCGCTCAGCTGACGGTGTTTCGGAAGTCCCAAGACGAAAAGTCTGTGGTAGTAAAGGACGACCGGCTGCACTTCGGCGACAATATTTTCTTTTCCTTTCTTTGTCAGTGCTTAATGCGCAGCCGGAGACGACAGCAGTGCAGGAGTTTCGCAGTTGTTCCTCACTGAAGCAGAAAACTTTCCCTTTAACAGTGGAGAACAGCACTCAATTTTTCAGTCCATCGAGCGACGTCACGACACCACTCGGCGCCGGAATGCAGGACTACCGAGAAGTGTTCGCGGTCCAGCGGTCGTGGGGGAGCCCCGGGTCAGGTCAGCTCCCGCAATCACTGCAGGGCAGCCCGGCTGCTGACGCCGCAGCGGCGAGGGCGCGCCGCCGCCAATCCTGATGCGGTCCGCCTCCCCTTTCGTGTCTCTCCCGTTGAACTGACTCGAAAAACTTCGCCTATATTGTAACACCTAAGCCAATATTTCCCCCGGCGCTCAAGCGCTTTGATGTATAATAAAACTGACTATAGCCAACAAACTCATCTGGGGAGAATCGACAACTGCACTGATATTTAAAAATTGAATTTTACTGCTCACTTTCTGTTGCATATTTTTTAAAGTTAAGTGACATCTTCAGATCCTTCTGTATCACTCTGACATGAGGTTCCGAATAGATAAGTCGAGCTGCTGCCGCATCTACTTAGACCTGAAGATGATCCAGAGTGAACGAAACATGTCATTTAATTAAAAAGAAAATGTGCAACTGAGACGGAACAATAAGCAAAAACCAATTTAAATAAATAAGTTCAAAAATTATCACGTCGTGCTATCAAAGTATGATCTTTTTATTGCGCAGTTAAAAGGTCTTTAATATGTCAGGTTTTAACATTTTAATGTTCGGATAATAAGTTGCCGTCTCTTTAATCTAAGAATGTATCAATGCAGCTAGCCGCTATCTCTGTGTAATGTCTTGTCTGTATAGACGTGTATCTGTTGTCTTTAAGATCCCTTCACCTTCACACATAAGTCTATACAGTAAAGTAAGGCCCTCCCAGTTCTTGGCTGATCCGTGATAAGACAGGCGACAAATTAGACTAATGGAGGATTATTAGTATTATCTCTATTTTCATTCGCTCTCTCTCTCTCTCCTTTATCTATGTATAGTTTTTAATATAAGATTTCATTACGTGATATAGTGATAAAAGGAATCAGCCAAATAGGATCTTTGGTGGAGTCCTTCGTCTTGGTAATCAGCGGCTGGCTTGCTGTAAGAGATCTTTACATTTATTATTACTGTTAAACACTGCAGTCAGTCGGGAGAATCAATCGTTTGGACAATTTGTTCCTTTTACGAAAGATTGCGAATTCCAGATGTGTACGAAGCCTTTTTGGACGATTCAACACAGACTCAGTGATTGCAGGCTCTCTTCGACACAGCTGAAACTTCTCCATTAATTACAGGGCCAACGTGATCAACAAATGATTCAGAAAAAACTCATTCGTTCATTCACTCCAGAACAAAAAAGTCACAAACCTTATTTATGGAGGAAATCGTGTATTAAATCCATCTCCATTACATGTCCAGATCTCCGGTGATTCCACGCCTTAATTATTTTCCTTTTACAATCTCTTTCTCTTCAAAACAAACCGCTAGCGGTACAAATGTTAATTGGCTCGCTTTAGCGAGAAGAAAAGCAGAATATGTATCTCTCAGAAACACGTCAATCCCTCAACAGATACTCCAGAAGCTGACCTAGTTACCACTCTAACAACCATGGAGAATGCATATATGCACCTTTGTTATTTCAAAGAATAAATGCACTACAAAATATTTTAGTGTCGACAAGCTGTCGACGCATATATTGCGAGAAAATCAGATCAGATAACTTTTCCCAAGTGAATGAATGTGGATGGTTTGATTGAAAATGATTAATTGGTGCGTGGTAGAGGGTATTTGCTGTGTGGACATTACAAAGTATTGCTACACCAATTGATTACAGTCACTGAGGAAAATCAACAATAGTATCATTTATCTTGTATTTGCAATCCAACGACGATCTCGCTCTGGCTTTGGCTCGTAATTAAAAATGTTGTCTAGGTAGCATGACTACCGCTGTTGGTGCGAAAGGCACTCGGATGTTAATTGCGCCGACTTGAAGAACTTACGAAGACAATCTTTCAGGATTAATTTGATGATTTATGTTCTTCATTGCAGTGTGCCTCATACTTTTTTAAGCAATGGTAACTTGAAAATAATTCTTGACACTCACTTTTCACAAAAATTCACATTTATTAAACTTTTTATACTTTCGCATATTCAAAACATTACTTCATCATACAATTTCGCAGCCGTTACTGCTATTAATAAAACTCACAACGTTTTTCATTGTCCACAACTCAGATTCATCTTTCCATTTCCAACACAAAAACTTGACTACTCTGTACGCTTCCGCGCCAAAAGACACAAGCCAGCCTCAAAGATAACAATAAGTACTAATATATTCACAGTAGATATTATATCGATTTCAACATCTCAAAATATCGACGCACATACATATAAAAATGAAACCAAGTTTGAATAGAGTGAAAAACATGAGACATTACGCAGAAAAATATTCATTAATCTACGGTACCGAAAGATAGGGTTGACGGGTGGTAATGTTTTCGCAAACAAATAACCATTACAACCGTAATCACCCACCTGTGACGCAGTTTCCCTGGCGTGTTTATTTATATCTTTTTCTTTCTTTGGTTTTAATGAATATTGTATATGTTACCTAATATGTGTAAATTTGTATGTAAATGTTGTTCATTTATATTTTTCTGTTGTATAAATCCTATGTCCAGAGATATTTATATCTGTGAAAATTCAGAGGAAGAGACAGTTGGAGGAGGGTGGAAGGAGTAGAGAGAAGGAATGGCAAAGATTAACACAGGTGTAGTCAGTCTTCTTTACCTATCAGCCAAATATCAGAGGCGAAGTAGCCAGTGAAACTGCGACGAAAAAGCAAGAAATCGACCCACGGCTCTTAATGTGCAACCATCAGAGAGTTCCTGCTCGTCTTAAGCCAAGGAAGGGCTTTGTCCAACGGACGCTAGAAGGTCGACCTGAGACCCTCAGCTGATGTTTACGGTTGGACTCTCATCCACAAACAAACCTGCGCCCCAAAGAGAAAATCATACAAGAACAGCAACTACAGTAACCAACGCACAGTACCGCTAGAAGGTCGACCTGAGACTGTCTTTAGGGTTGGATTCTCTGCCAAATACAAACCTGCACCCCAAGGAGGAAATCACACAAGGACAGCAACTACAATATAATACATGGAGTGCATTGACTAAATTAAGAACAGGAGCCATAAAATGCAAAGTAAAGGTCCTTAAGTGGAGCTACTCCGTAGATGACCATTGTGAATATGAAGAAACACAGACGACACAGACGATTTCAGTTTGCTCATGTGCCCACAGACGGAGCTTGTTTGCATAGTGGAGGATCTATTTTTGTGAGATGACAAGGCCATAAAAGCTGCAGAGTTTTGGAAGAAGAGAATTAAGATGTTGTTGCCTAGACATGGAAATCGGAAATCGCACCTACCAACCACTTTTGAATCTGTGTCAATAGTAAAATTTTCTAACTGCTCACCGGCTTCGCGAGAATGGTGATTTATACGGTAGGGGAGTAGGTTAAATTCATAAAATTTATAAAGCAGGGTTACAGAAAGTTAAAGCATGTAATAATAAATACTTACCAGATTGTTTATGTCAAAGTTTTATGAAAACTAATGAAAATGTTTTTAAAATCCATACAAAAGGCCCCCCCACCATGAAAGCTGGATCTCCCAGTAGTGGACAGTCGGGACGAGGTTGATTACCGCTGGAACATAAGAGTCGCGACATTTCGTCTCGCTTTTCTGATACTGTTGATTTCAGGGGGATCTTGAGAAAGCGAATCGTGATTACTTGTATTGGTCTGAAGAATGGTTTTTACAGACGGGAGCGTTCGTAGTATAATAAACTGCAGTAACCACAAGAAGACACCATATTTGTCTTTTTTAGGTTTCCTAAGGACATTCAAGGGGATGTAACATGTTATTACCGAACTTTATTGTTGATGGGTATCGCAAATTTTCCCCTAGGATGTTCTGAAGAAACTATATTCACGTTAGCTGTCAAAGTGGGACTCTTTTACTGGGTTAAATTTTGGAACCAAGACTTACTTTCTAACGACAAGAGACCAAAGAAGAAACTGAAAAAGTTGATTTATTTGGACTGCTGATTTATTTGGTGTTTATTTCAACCTCTTCTGTTGCTAGCCATTTAATATTCCTTCGTGTGATATTGCTTCCTTTAGAAACTTGTTGAGTGATAGATTGTTTGAAACTTATTCAGAGTGAAATGTAATTTAATCAACTTATTATAATTTTGTCAACATATTTCTGCCATTACTTGGCAGGCGTTTGTTCCAAACAGAATAACATAAAGATACTACTTGCGGCAACATGCGCCAGCGACTAGAAAACCAAACGAAACGACAAAAGGGGCATCTATTCCTTTTGCATGTGGAAGTATGTATCCATGATTCTTACATGTGGATTTGTGCGTTTATATTGTTTTGGTATCAACGTGGTAGGCTCATGGAGGAAAAAAGACTGGAGATGGCACTATGGGGCTGTACGTTGTTCTGAAGCCAGAGTGGGCTGCGCCTGTCGCCTTCTTAAATTCATCAACCCCAGACGAAGTGTAAAATCCTATGATATCGTTCGAGACTTACAAATCATCGAAAGCAAGCTTGTTCTTTGATCAAAATCTTCTCTTCTCCTACGCTCTTGGTAAAAATACCTTGTAAGTAGCGGAACGGAGGTCGAGTTCTCAACGGCTTTTTTTAACCTATCTGTCCCGTTTCTTGCAAAGAAGAAGAACGGCAGCATTGCTACAATTTTGGGGGATTTTGTTCTTTCGTGAACGTTGTATTGCCCATTTTGCTGTTTCCTTTTGCACTACTTTCCCTCCGCCTTAAGCTCATGTCCACGGAGATAGAAAATGCAGCGAGAATGTGTGGGAAAGAGTGAGTATCAATGGCGATCCTGAACCTATAATTAAATTTTTTTGTTGATTGCCAGGCTCATCCACAGATGAAACCAGAAATGCTAGGCAAAATCTCAGAACTAATAGGCAGTGATGTAGTGAAGATATAGTTCAAGAAAGCCTATATAAATATTTTATTCTCTTGCATCTTGTTTTACTCATCATATTAGCACTGTTGTTCAAATAAAACATCTCTTTCGCCGTGAATGTTCCAGTGCATTTGTATAAAACCCCTTGCTATTAGAGAGCCCATTTTCGGCTATCGAAACTGAACAATCGACTGGCATGGCGTTGACCAGGATAATGGTCCCGACGATGAAACTCAAACAGGGAATTCCGGAAATAGACCACAGTTCGCTGCCAGGCCACTTAAGCGCTGCAAGTTTATCTGTACACATCTCGCTGATTTTTAGTTCTCCACGTATTTCGTTCCGCAGTTAACAAAAGCTGGTTTCCCAACATTCTGCTTCTGCTTACGACTTCTTATGTGTGTTGCACTCTTTGAACAGCAGTGTAAATATGTTGCTTGTATTCTTATCGGGTTCTTCTCGCATCCGTAATATTGGCTGGGTTAAGTGACTTCATATTTGGTTTTGTTTCATATAAAACAGAAGCTTGTTTCGTCACACGAATTTGTGTGTGAACTGCACAATTTAAATGCACGTTAAATATACTGCTTTTATTCCACATAATTTTTGTTAGGAAGTGTTTTTCTGTCTTTCTCTCATTTGACGGAGATCTCCACGGTAGCAGGTTTTGACAGTATTGGTATTCAAGCTAATTAGATCTTGACACACGTGAGAACAAAAATAACTTAGAATACGAGCAGTATACTTACAGTTCATTTAAATCGAGCAGTTCACACATGGATTCGTATGCAGTAACAAATAAGACATGAATCAACAGAACACCAAGCCACGAAACCAGTTTCTGTTTTATACGAAAGAAATACAAACATGGAATCATTAATCCCACCACTATTACAGATGAGGGCAAAAATTGAGCAGAATAAGGGCAACATATTTACAATGCAATTCAGATAGTGCAATACACACAAGAAGGTCGTAATCAGGTACATAATTTACACTTGTTAGCCACACCATCGAAACTACAACATTGAGCTTTACGAATAAATACACTTTGCCACCAGACTACTAGGCCTACCTATAAAGTATAAATGAAAAATGTTATCATCTTGTACTCGAACTTAGCAGAACAAGAACACAGAATATTGCGCCATATTTTCACGGATTCGAAGTTCTCCGTCAGGCCACATGGAGCGCTACTGTCGGCCTTTGTTTCCGGATCATAAAATGTGCCTTACACTTCTAATATTTTGGCATTCTGTGACAACGCTTTTCGTTGAAGTGTGACGTGGCTGGTCGGGTGGTTTTGCTGCCCAAAGGCAGGAACAGATTTTAAATTAATATGTGCACTGTATCGATGTGAACTGCAGTGCTGTGTAAACTGCGAACGCTTTTTAAGCGTGAATGAACTAATTGTAACACCCTTCGAGTGTGCAGTGGATGCAAATCGTTTGGTCGCTAGTGAAACAATCTGTATGCACGGTATCAGGTTTGAACATTTCGAAAACTGTGCTTTGATGTAAATAAGCCTTGAACTGTATTGTACCAATCATGGAGATGAAACTGTTTCGCGAGTGCTTGAAAGCAGAACACAGACGAATATGAGAGTCTAATATCCTTTTAGAAAATTTCATTATATAGATTGCAAGTTTTGTTGCGTAGATAACCAGTTTCACTCAGTATAATGACCATTTTCAGATGTCTAAAGATTAACAATGAAATGCAGACCAATACATCTTATCCGAGCCAAAAATGTTGTAATACAGTTAAGTCGAGCATGTTATGTATACGGTAATATCAGTGCTGTTAAATAACTAATCGCGAGTTTGCGTATAATATGGAAAAAATGTAACAATTTATGGAACTGACCGGAAGTCGTCATTAACAGTAAACCATTGTATTTTATCTACAATACCCACCCAAAATCCCAGAACTTGAAATACATTAGACATGGTATAGAGCACTGAGCAACCTCACATAGTGCAAAAAAAAGTGTATGGTTATTTTACAATTTCTGAGACAATAATCATAAGCAATATAACACACCATCCTACGTGACATGGAAATCGCTGACAGAAACAAGCATACTCACTGCCACAGATCATTTATACCCTAAGTCGTAGCTATTGTCACCAGGTGGCGATACAGTACGATATGTTTACATGTGAAGCTACACCACAGTATATCCCATTATAAATAAAATAAAATACACCAGTCCCCTAAAATGTATTACTAGCCATTAGACTACATATCATACATAGCAGTGTATAACAAAACATTATGAAACTTGTTACATACGTTTGAACACTTGAAACATAAGATGAACAGGTATTTAAGGCACGAGATTCAAACTCGTTTATCAAATTTTGTTACATGAAAACGCCATGGAACAGAGTAATGTCAGAGTAAAAAGTGTATATAAACAATCCAACATCTAATAATACGTTAAACGTGCGGCTGATCCCGGCGGAGGTTCGAGTCCTCCCTCAGGCATGGGCGTGTGTGTTTGTCCTTAGGATAATTTTGGTTAAGTAGTGTGTAAGCTTAGGGACTGATGACCTTAGCAGTTAAGTCCCATAAGATTTCACACACATTTGAACATTTTTGAATACGTTAAAATACTTAAAATATATAAATGGTTCAAATGGCTCTGAGCACTATGGGACTCAGCTGCTGAGGTCATTAGTCCCCTAGAACTTAGAACTAGTTAAACCTAACTAACCTAAGGACATCACAAACATCCATGCCCGAGGCAGGATTTAAACCTGCGACCGTAGCGGTCTTGCGGTTCCAGACTGCAGCGCCTTTAACCGCACGGCCACTTCGGCCGGCTAAAATATATAACCTGCTCGGACTTTTAAGGCACGAAATTCAAGCTCGTTTTATCTATGTGTTGCAAAAAAAAACCGCAAAACACCGAAAGACAGAGTAGTATCAGTGCAACAAGTTTTTATAAACAGCCTGACATTCAGTAATTAAATGTATAGGAACCTTTGACAACGACTGCAACACGATTCATAATCAGAAAAGGTACTGAAACAGGTCTATTCGGAGTTTATTATTTGCATTTGTGGAGTTTGTACATCCAGTGTGTGTCTCAAACGATAAGCGACAATTTTGAGTCGTTCAAATGGCTCTGAGCACTATGGGACTTAACATCTGAGGTCATCAGTCCCCTAGAACTTAGAACTACTTAAACCTAACTAACCTAAGGACATCAAACGCATCCATGCCCGAGGCAGGATTGGAACCTGCGACCGTAGCAGTCGCGCGGTTCCACACTGAAGCGCGTAGAACCGCTCGGATACACCGGTCGGCAGTGTTTAAGTAAAACGATTTGTGTTCAAATGTTGTGAAACAGAGGAGGAAGATTCGATTAATGATTTAGAATGAAATGAGACGTAATGAGATTACGAAGGCGAATGAAAAGGAATGAAGCTCATAGTTTTTATTTAGTTGCATTGCAGTCGCATGTAGTTTGCAACCATCGTTGAATGAAACATACATATCAGAGAACTATAGATTTTTCACTAAACATTGAGTAATTTTCACTGTAAGGTGTTTCTCATGTTTATTAATATTTCTCTAA
Organism: Schistocerca serialis cubense; assembly: GCF_023864345.2. Lineage (NCBI taxonomy): Eukaryota > Metazoa > Arthropoda > Insecta > Orthoptera > Acrididae > Schistocerca > Schistocerca serialis. The sequence continues at coordinate 250,928,912 of NC_064638.1, read as the reverse complement.
CATTTGTGAGAGTAAAAGTTCGATGTCAATGTTTCTATTTGTTAATGTTAATGAGTGTTGTGACATGAATTTCATACAAGTAATAATGCGTCAGATAATTTAAAAATAATTTGTTAATGGAATGTTTCACGTAGGAACATTGTCCAGATCCTCATTCCAAGCCATTTTTGTTTAAAGCGTATCTCACTCAGTGTATATGAAATAGTTTACTTGTTTTCTGGAGCATTGCACTAAGCTCCCAGCAATTGTAGTTAGAAATTTGCAGCTGGCGGACGTAGAGAATCGAGCAACGCGTTTCGTAGCAAACACATTATGAGGTAAGGCATTTTCATTTCGGGAGCATTTCATGAACAGCTTTATTAGGCAGATCATTAACTCATAGTGGCCACTTCGTTTAATTAAAAAGATTAATAGTAAAGTTAGAATTTAATCAGTTTGCACATTTTTAAAAAGATTATATAACAGGATCAAATTCAAATCGTATTCTTGCAGGCAGATATATTTGCTCTCTCTCGCAGTTGGAAATGCACAAAGTCGCCCAAAGTTAAACAGCAGTAAAGTTCAAAATCAAACTAAACTAATCTTTAAAGGAAACTTTCAATACATGGGAAGTGTTTTACAAGCCTACGCGAATATACTCCATAAATAAGTCAGTACCGTATGTCACGAAGTGTACACGCTGGAACTGTAGTTCCACGACACCAAGGTCACGATGACAGCTTCGACCGTACAAGAGTCTCATCGTTACCTCAAACAGATGTATAAAGAACTGGAGACATTATTTTTCAAGGTATAATCTCAGCTACCCGGTTAGCCCATCATAATCGCCACACTATCTCGGAATCCAGCAACGAGGTTTGATGCAGTCAAAGAGGAGATTTTTAAAAGAGTCTGTGAAATCTGAAAAGGCTCTCAGTTGCAAAAACAACGTAGTACTTGTTTTCATTCTGAAATAAAATGTTGTTCCGGTCGTAACATCGTAATTTGTCGATCTACGGTAACGTTGTCATTGCAACAGTAGAAATATATAAACGTAATGTTTGCTTCAAATTCCTCTTTACTATTTTTCTACTGTTAGGTAAATTAACACTAGGAGTGTGATGTGGGTCATTTTTAGCCGGCCGGTGTGGCCGAGCTGTTCTAGGCGCTTCAGTCTGGAACCGCGCCACCGCTACGGTCGCAGGTTCGATTCCTGCCTCGGGCATGGATGTGTGTGATGTCCTTAGTTAGGTTTAAGTACAAATATCTTACGGGTTTGCTGCCGGGTGACGTCGTCGGACACCGCCGATATTTCGACAGGAGCACACCCTGCCATTCTCAAGGCACAAATGCAAGGAAAAAAAAATGTGCAAGCAAATTTAATACCTCGGTTCATAGAGGAGAAACAAGGAAGATACCACACACAGAACAAGTGTCAACACAACCAAAGATAACCAACATGAGAAATATCGATGGTTACTATTAATCAACAGCTGAGGTAGTACTCATTTTGTCCCTCTGTTTTTTGAGGAGAGACAGAGCCGGAGTCCAAGCAGCATTTAAACAAAATCCACCATCTCTGGTAATAAGGTTGCTTGATAGTCTGATTTCAACAGCTTCCTTGAAGGCACTATCCCAATAGTTTGACGTGCAAGCCAGAACCTCCGTGTCGTTGTATTCCATAGGATGACCGGTGCCAAGGCAATGATCTGCAATAGCGGATTTGCTCGGCTGTTGTAAGCGTGTGTGACGCTTATGTTCAATACACCGGTCTTCCACAGTCCTGATTGTCCGACCAATATATGACATGCCACAACTGCAAGGAATACGATAGACCCCAGCCTTACGCAAACCAAGATCATCTTTTACGGACGCCAACAGGGCCTTAATCTTGGAAGGTGGTCGAAAAACACATTTCACATCATATTTCCGTAAAATACGGCCAATCCTGTTGTAAATGCTTCCTGCGTAAGATCGTAGACTTAGGTGCCAATTCGTTGCTATCGTCACTCACCCGTGGCACAGAAGGCTGATGGCGCAACGCACGTTTGATCTGCCTCTCACTATAACCATTCTGACGAAAGATGACTTCGAGATGTGATAGCTCAGCTGCCAAACTTTCAGGGTCTGAGATAACGTGGGCCCTGTGAACCAAGGTGCGAAGTACTCCTTCACGCTGAGATGGATAGTGACAATATCAGCTCGCAGTTGGTGTACACGTGTTTGAAGCTGGTTCATTTATAGCACTACACGAGGCTCACTCGTTGGGGCGTGTCAGTGTATAACAGCAAATGAATGAATTTTTCGCTGAATCCATACTTATTATTCAACAATATTGGAACTATATACATGAGGCGATCACACTTGAGTGCAAAAGTTAAGGACGCATGTGACTTGCTCCGTATGTGTCCCTGCTAACTAACATAGCTGGATGAAACTTGGGTCATACTTAAAAAAAAAAAAAAAAGAAAAAGAAAAAAGTCTGCTGCATGTAGTACGCAAGGTAAATGAGAGAAATACACGATGAGACCAACATACTTTCATTCAAAAACAATAATTTCAGTGTTTCAACTACGATTCATGATGGTACCCAGAACATTAAAAAAGGCTGGGCATGGTTCTTAACAGCGTGTGTGATCACAAATGGGAACAATGTATGCTCTGCGATGTGCTCCCATTTTGGACAGGAGGTTGACAAAGAGTTCTTGATGTAGGGCGTTCCATTCCTCCACGAGGATGGCTGTCAACCGCTGGGTGGTCATCGATGCATGTGTACGTCTGTCCCAACGCACTTACCAAGTGCTCGGTGGTGTTTAAGTCCATGTGTAACGTTGCAAGTTATTATGAGACTGCATTCGTTGCAGTAGGCACGCAGCCAATTGGTACGGTGGCTATGCTCTTTTCGCCCCTTACTCACAGCGCAGCTGACGCTGCCTGCCGTGAGAACTGCATAGCGTAACAGTCAGTCAATACGAAGATTCATACCCTCTACGAATCTAAATAATCCATGTTACTTATTATCCGATTTTTTTTTAATTTAGTACACATCCTTATGTTATTAATGGAATGATTCTGTCAAAATTCCAGATTTTTATTTATTATAGTGCCGGATATAAAGAAAATTACCTAAAAGTCCTAAAACCAATGCTTGCCTTTTTTTTTTAAACCGTGTTAGTAACAAATACAGATTGACTTTCATTGTCATTTGAAGGCATTACAAAGTTACCAGTGCATAAGAATCAATTAATTAGAATTTTATTTTTTAACACTTTAGTCACTGTGCATAAGGTAATACAAAAATCGGTCAGAATTATTATTTGATTATATTTTGGTGCGTCAGTGCATGGGAATCACTGAGAGAGTGTATGTCGGACATACGTTAAAATTTAATATTTCATTTTACGTAAGACAATGTACAGACGAATCGTGGGAAAGTTATGTACCAACCACGATTCGGAATGAAAGTTATAGATGGAATAAGTTTATTTATCAATTTGGAGAATAATTCGTACATCACTTAAACAATATACTAGAAACTGAAGTTTTATTGACATTAATTACTATCACATTATTTATTGGATAAGGCAAGATTTGCGCGAGGATGATCTGGAAGGAACATTCCGACTGGTCATTTAGATCAACAGCCAATCAGAATTAAGTTGTTCCAGCGCGAATATAGTGGAGTGGGCAGTGAGTAGAATAGTTCAAGAGAGTCGCTTGCTAACAGTCCTATGGATAACATGATGTTAGATAGCTCTGTAAAAGTATTCTGAAAAATAAAGAGATAGTGAAATGGCTCTCAGCACTATGGGAGCTAACTTCTGAGGTCATCAGTCCCCTAGAACTTAGAACTACATAAACCTAACTAACCTAAGGACATCATATACGTCCATGCCCGAGGCAGGATTCGAACCTGTGACCGTAGCGGTCCGCGGTTCCAGACTGTAGCGCCAAGAACCGCTCAAAGAAATAGTGAGTTAATTGCGGTTCGAATACCTCGTAACTGAAGTGACTGGAGTTACGAACATTGTAATGAAAGGCTGGTGTTTCTAAATTAAATAATTTGAGAGTTATGAGCGTGTGAACTTTCTGGTTGTAGTAACAATTCCGCGTGGCATGTTTCGTGCTCTGTACGGAATACTTTGGCGAGCACTTGTTTCAAGGAAGACCACTCAAACGACCGAATATTTAACTCGCGAATAATTGTGGGTCTGTGACTGTTAGAACGTGAAAATTAGTCGCGTCGGACTGGCAAAAATTCTGGCTGCTTCGAGTGAAACTATGTTGTTTGAATAACAGAGTATTACCATACAAAATATGGACTTGATAGCCATATCGTGTGTTTCCATATGAATGAAAAACAGATTCACTCTAATTTTAAATGTTTTCTGCAAGTAGAATGCATCCTTCGAATGCTCGATTTTTTAAATATGAACTTTCAGGAACTGACTTTGAACTCGAGTTACGCAGCCTCTGTGTGGTACGTATTATGTAGTGCCTTCATCAACGCTGCTTTACACTGCTACTACAGAGTGAAGGGACGTCAGAGAGAAGCTTATCGAGGTAGGTGGACTTTCGATAAGTGAATGAATGCAGACGACCGACCTCGCCCCACCGCAGATGGAACGGGAAGGCCAGTCCATTTTCTGAATATCCTCTTGTTCCAAAATCTCCACCACTTACACCCTTCGAAGCCATTGAGCATTGTCATCCATAAAAATGTAGGCAGGACAGGATGTACCGCTGAAAACACGCACATTTGGAAGGAGTACAGTGTCGCAATAACGTTTGGCGGCGAGTGTTCCATATTCAAAGATTTGGAGGTCGGTAGGTCCAAGCAACATTATCCCTCGCCGTATCACAATACCTAGCCCACCAAAATGAACACTTTCAATAACGTTCCTTGGTGCGTTACGTATTCCCACTTGTCGGCAAATGAGGATACGTCCAGCATATCCGGACATGATCATTTTGGTGGTTGAGACGATATGGTGTGGGTAGGCATAATGTTACATGAGCGTGCAGACCTCCAAATCTTTGAACATAGTACACTCATCGATCAACGCTATTGTGATACTGTACCCCCTCCCGATGTGCATCTTTTCAGGAGTTTATTCCGGCCTGACATCATTTCTATGGATGACAGCACGCGAACACATCGAATAACGCGTGTGGAGTAGATCTTGGAATGAGAGAATGTTCAGCGAATGTACTTGTCTGCCCGTTCCCTCGTCCTAAATGTCATCGAGAACGTGTTGGATGAACTGGGGCGACGTACTGCAGCATATAGAAATCCAACGCACCGATCTGTTGTCAACAGCGCTAGTGTAGGAATGGAATGACTTTCCAAAAGAAATATTTACCAGCTTCGTGGCAGGCATGGGAGCAAGCTGCAGAGCATGCTTTGCCGTACGTGGCGATCACAGATCACCCTCCCTATTGTCTGCACCCGGTGGCTGAGTGGTCGCCGACACGGTAGCTCAGCGTGTTCGGTCAGAGGGTAATGTGCCCTCTGTAATAAAAAAAACTGAGTTAATAGATGAACAACGAACTTAAATGGATGTCTTACGATGTCCGCCCCGAGCAGATTAAACGAACTAAAGCGAACAAAATGAAAATTTAAAAAAAAAGTGGTCAACGCGACAGAATGTCAATCCTAAGGGCACGGGTTCGATTCCCGGCTGGGTCGGAGATTTTCTCCGCGCAGGGACTGGGTGTTGTGTTGTCCTAATCATCATCATTTTATCCCCATCGACGAGCAAGCCACCGAAGTGGCGTCAAATCAAAAAGACTTGCACACGGCGAACGGTCTACCCGACGGGAGGTTCTAGTCACACGATATTTATTTATTTACGCACCCTATTAAGAACCCCGTACCGCCTTTTATAATGTCTAAGGGACTATCAAAAACGTGGTCACTTCATTGTACTTTGAATAAAAGTGTCATTTCTGTTCATCTAATTGCGTATCTCTTTCAGTTACTTTCTGTGCAATATTGAGCATTTCTTTCTATGTGTGGTCCAAGTTACTTGGCAGTGACACATCACGCTCAGGTTACTTTTTTCTTACGTTTTGCACACCTGTGTATAGCTAATGTCATCGTTTGTTCACCTGTCTTTATCCTAGATTCAGCATGTCTTAGTACAGGTTCCGGGCATAGTAGAGTTTCACTGCTTTTGAGGTTCACTGCAAATTTGGTTCCTTTAGTCTCATAATATCACGTGCGAAATAATCACTGTTAAATAAGACATTTAATTTCATTCCGAGTACCACCAGGTTATACCCTGACTCGATTAGACGGTCGTTTGCAATATATGAAATTATGTCGAACAGTCCTGTTGTGTTATACGAGACTTACGTATGTACTGGCCCAATTATGCCATGAAGAAGTCACGAAGACGAAGAACTTTCATGTGTACCAGACAAGAAGATTATACAGTTGCTGCATCCATTACAACACAGGTTCGGCCGCAGTGTTCGTGGAATCTATAAAATTCAGCAGCGACATTGTTCAGTCTGTACGCACCATCTCAGAACGCTGCACAGAGTACTGACTCAGTTTTAAATACCCCGGCACCTACAGATCTGCTGTTGCCTAACAGAACATCACAGACAGACATAAAATTATGTTTGAAGAAACGAAAATGCTATCTCGTGGATCTATCTTCCGGTATTCTGTCATCAAAGATGTAGCCACATCTTTTTGCGGCTGCACACGCTTAGTCACGCACGGGATAAGAATTTGGTTCGGAAAGCTACAAAAACATAAGCTCAGTTATCTACGCCATAACAGAATCACCACTGCTACTAACGACCCTCCGCCATAGACATCGACATGGCCCCTGGTAGCTGATGGAAGTTCTGTGTCTATATTACATAATCCGGTCAAGTACATACGAAAGTAACGCACGGCTCGATAGTTTCATAGATAACTCCTGAAGATGATGACAGAAGTAATCGTTGAAATCTTTACGAACTAATCTCATGCATCAAACTTTATCCACGAATGTGAATGGATTAACTGAAGACCACAAGTCTAGAGGAGGACAGTAGCCAAAAGTGGATGTAATATAGCTGATGATGCAGGACTTTCATGTTTAATGCTATGTGCGTTCTGATAATGTTTTCGTCACTATTGCGTTGATAATAATTTGTTACTTCCCAGGTACCTAAAAAAATACAGTGTTCGCATTACTGATTTCACCACCTGATTGCCAATTTCAGGTATGATTAATCCGCTAACAGCTCTTCAAGTTGGCTCTGAGCACTATGGGACTTAACAGCTGTGGTCATCAGTCCCCTAGAACTTAGAACTACTTAAACCTAACTAACCTAAGGACATCACACACATCCATGCCCGAGGCAGGATTCGAACCTGCGACCGTAGCAGTCGCACAGCTCTTCAAGTTCAAAACGCTCTGAGCACTGTGGGACTTAACATCTGAGGTCATCAGTCCCCTAGAACTTAGGACTACTTAAACCTAACTAACATAAGGACATCACACACATCCATGCCGGAGGCAGGATTCGAACCTGCGACCGTAGCGGTCGCACGGTTCCAGACTGAAGCGCCTTGAATCGCTCGGTCACAACGGCCGGCTGCTATCAGCTCTGTCTAGAAGTATAACTCCAGCGAAGCACTCGGAAAATCAGAAAGTGCTATAAAATTTGTCAGTGAATATATTTCGTAATATGTCAATGCCGTTGAATAATTGGCACTGAAACTTGAGTTTATTCTACTTTTAAGAATGAATGTGGAGAAACTATGTGTGTGTGTGTGTGTGTGTGTGTGTGTGTGTGTGTGTGTGTGTGTGTGTGAAATCTTATGGGACTTAACTGTTAAGGACAAACACACACACACACACCCTTGCCCGAGGGAGGACTCGAACCTCCGCCGGGATCAGCCACACAGCCCATGACTGCAGCGCCACAGACCGTTCGGCTAATCCCGCGCGGCTCAGAAACTATGCCCATACAAACTATGTTCAACAATTCGTTACTGAGCTGTCTCGTGAGCTGCTCATCTTAAATTTCCTATGTGGAATGTCTCCGTTATTTGTTTGCTGACCATTGGTTGTTGGACTTTGCTTTAATATTTATGTATTATTTATCAGATTTCTATTATTCTATGTGAGAACTGTAAAATTCTACTTGTTACTAGTATGAGAAACCCTTTCTTATAATTATAGAGATGATTAGATTTGGCGTCCATATTTATATCAGTGCAGAACACTTCATTCTTACGTAATTTGGGAAAATGCCACTTGTTTATGCGTTTGATGCTTCTCTGTTTCGTTTGAAATCCAGCGTAATTATTTTTTGCCGTTTATGCCACATCTCTGCCCACGTTATTTTACATTTTTGTTGCTTTGTTTCAATGCGCAGTATAGGAAGACCTTATTACGGGAGATTTGCGAGTAGGTAGGATCACAAGACAGACTCATCGAACGACGCGCCAGATGGTCACCTAACATGAGGACGGCCGGCGAAGCAAGAGCCGTATCTTAGCGGATAGAGACACTGGGTGTTCACCTATAACTCTAGGAGTCAAGGAGCAAATCTTTTGTTATTTATATTTACTGTCTCAATATTAATATATAACTCCAGTCGTGCTGATGACGTTACTTGCACTCAGAACTTATTAACAATGTTTCTATTCACCAGAAAACGATAACTGCAAATATTAGTTACTGTCAGGACTTGTTTATGGTAAGGGTGGACCAATCACAAGTGCGCGCTGTGAGGGTGTCACCAGACTGCAGAGATAGCTCACTTCTAGTCTAAGATCGGTGTATTCGTGTATAAGATCTGATGTCTTGTAAAGATGGAACAGTTTGCTGAAAAATTGCCTCGACTGATATACCAATGCGATGTTGTGTTAATCCATGGCAGTGTACGATCGGATTTCGAGGTGACAACATGCGAACTAATGTGTTAAGGACAACTTCTCGTAAAGGTGGAATTAATTGTTAAAGTTGCCTCGGAAAAGACATTTGTGAGATCTCATGTGGATTCTAAGATCGTGCGAAGCATTTTGTGGCACTTTCGGTGCTCGGGAACTAATGATTAATGACCGGGAATCTTGTTGCGAATACTAATGATAGAATGGCTCTACAAATCTTTTTACTGATTTTACTAACAAATATAAGAAAATTAATTGGCATCCTACAATTTAAATTTCTCATTATTCTTAAACATTTAAACCTACCCACTTGCCACATTATTATGCACTGTTTGTTGCACAAGCATTAGATCTCGCGACCAACGGAGAACTGGGGCAACGTCTACAAGACGGGAGGTAAGCAAACTGACTACAATTCAGTTGTGAGAAAAGGGGGGGGGGGCTGCCGTACTGGACTTTCATATGTAAATCACACGTGGCATCATTTTGCGTCCTCGTGTACGTACTACGGCAGACGATATTTATAGAACATTCATTCCCTTATCTGCTGTGATAGTGTTACACCATATCTGGTTAGCATATACACTGAAGTGCCAAAGAAAGTGGTACATTTGCCTAATATCGTGTAGGGCCCCGCGAGCTCGCAGAGTTGCCGCAACACGACGTGGCGTGGACGCGACCAGTGTCTGAAGTAGTGCTGGAGGGAACTGACACCATGAACACTGCAGGGCTGTCCATAAATCCGTAAGAGTACAAGGGAGTGGAGATCTCTCCTGAACAACACGTCGCAAGGCATCGCAGATAAGCTCAATAATATTCATGTCGCGGAAGTTTGGTTGCCAGTGGAAGTCTTTAAGGGAACCCGGAACCTAAAAATGATGAAATTTTGAGTTTTCAGTTTATTGTGAAAGAAAATACTACAGATCTTCCTCTTTAAAATGACATATTAATCTTACCTGTAGCTCAACTCCAAGTATTGAAAACATTATTTTCAACAATGTGCTGTAGAGGGAATGTCGCGACATTGAATTTCCATGGATACATGTTCATTGAAAACATCGTTTTTCAAAACTTCCGGTCTTTCCAAAGACTTTATATTATGTTGGCAACACGATTTGATAGGCACTTGTTTTGTCTGCGTATTGTAGTCTTTGGATGCTGTTGTTTACATTGAGCATTTGGTGGTTATTGCACGATTTGTGTTGTATTTCTATTGCGTAACTGGAACTTATCAAATATGCCTCGATTTAGTAACAGTTTACGAGAAGAAGAAGCCTTCTCCGAGGTACAGTAGTGGAACTGTGACAATTTCTCCGACCTTGGGAAATGATTCTGAAGATAGTGAGGTTACTCATGAAGTGAAATCTACTTCCGTCTCTAGCACAAGCAAGAAGTTGCATGGATCAACTGAAAAATACTGCAGTTTATTGGAGAAGTGTAGTGAGGATAATGTGAACGAAATAATTAACATTTCATTGCTCTCAGAGGTGATTGAGAGTTCAGTACTGTGTAAGGAATGTTGCAAATTGAGTATGTCAGTAAATGTCAAGCGACACATAGGACTTGCAGTAGAAATCTGTCTCCATTGTACTAGTTGTCATTACAGTGTTTCATTTTGGAACTCAGAATATGTCGAAATAGGCCAAGGTGAAACTGACACTGAGAAAAGCAAGTACTATGGTGTAAATATTAGATGTGTTTATGCTCTAAGGTCAATCGGTAAGGGATACTCTGCCAGTCAAATGTTTTGTGGTGTAATGAATCTACCACCACCACCAACGAAATTCTCAAAATATAACTCGGTTGTTGAATCCTGTGTTGAAGATATTGCCCAAGAATCCATGAAAGAAGCAGTGGAGGAGGCTGTGGCGGTGAATGAAGAAATTCCAGATGTTCAGAATCCTCGGGACCTGACTGTCGCACTAGATGGTACATGACAGAAGAGCGGGCACACTTCACATAATGGGGTAATAACGGCAACAAGTGCTGATACTACAAAAGTTGTAGATGTTGTAATTAAATCCCAGCACTGTAGGTGTCCTAAAAGAGTGAAGGATGAGCATGCAGAAAACTGTCGAAGGAATTACAGTGGGTCCAGTGGGGCCATGGAAGTTTCCGGTGTGAAAGAGATTTTCAGTCGCTCTCTTCTGTGGTACAATGTCAGATACCTACAGTTCCTGGGTGATGGTGATTCAAAGTCTTTTGCTGCTGTATCTGAGCTGAAACCTTATGGAAATGATGTTACCATTACAAAACAAGAGTGCATAGGTCACGTTCAGAAAAGTATGGGAACAAGGCTGCATCGACTGAAGACCACAATGTAAGGCCAAGTACTCTGGATGTAAAACCTTTGGGTGGAGCTAAAAGATTGACAGACGAGGTAATCAACAGATTTCAGCGAGACTATGGACTGGCAATAAGACAAAATACAGTGTTGATGCAATGGAAAAGGCTGTAATGGCATTTTACTACCACACCTTATCGACTGACGAGGAACCACTACATGGACTATGCCCACAGGGACCCAATTCCTGGTGCAAGTACAACAAATATCAGGGATCTGAACATGTATACATGCATCATCACAGTCTACCAGAAACTGTCTTGAAGGTTATAAAACCAATTTTCAGAGAGCTTTCTGCAACTGAACTTTCGAAGAAATGTCTCCATGGACGTACACAAAATCAAAATGAGAGTGTGATTAATGTAATTTGGACCAGAATCCCGAAAAATGTGTTTGTGGAAATTCATACTCTTCATTTTGGAGTATATGATGCCATTGCTACGTACAACAAAGGTAACATTATAAAGTGTAATGTGCTGCAGAAGTTGGATGTGATGCCCTGAAAGTACATGGTGAGTGGAATGATGTCGATAGACAATGAGAGGAAACGGGATGCTGAAAGGAAAGAAAAGGAGTGTGAGAGGCAAGCCAGACAAATAATGAAAGGTGTGAAAAGAAGGCTAGATGGGGAGATGTCTAGTGACAGTGAAAACCCCTCTTATGGTGCTGGACTCCACTAAAATGTTAGTAAAACTTTGAAACTCGTTTTCCACAAGTTCACTTTTTTGCCATATAAGGAACATTTTCTGCTAAACTATTAGAGATAAAAACTTAAAATTTTCAAGGAATGTAAACAGTGCCAATATACACCTTGTATCATAGCATTTTCGTGATACATAACTGATAATAGATTTTATTTCAAAGATACTACGCCAAAAATGTGTCAATTATTTTCAGTTACAAAATAATTATCTTCCCAAAAAACACCAATAAATTAAAATCCATATGGTACACGGTATTAAATATATGTTATATTATACTAAAGGTTTCATCATTTTGGTGTTAACAGTTCATAAGAAAATGTTCCTTAGATTTAACATTGGAGATATAGGACGTTCCGGGTCCCCTTAAACTCAGAAAAGTGTTCCTGGAGCCAGTCTGTAGCAATTCCGCACGTATGGGATGTCGTACTGTCCTGCTGGAATTTTCCAAGTCTGTCGGAATGCACAGTGGGTATGAATGGATGCAGGTGATTAGACAAGATGCTTAAGTACGTGTCACCTTACGTACGTGTCACCTGTCAGGGTCGTATCTAGACGAATGATGTGTCCCATATCACTCCAGCTGCACACGCTTCACACCTTTATAGAGCCTCCCCAGCTTGCACAGTCCCCTGCTGACATGTAAGGTCAATGGAATCATGAGGTTGTTTCCATACCCGTACACGTCTATCCGTTCGATACAATTTGAAACGAGGCTCTTCCGACCACGCAACATGCTTCCAGTCATCAACAGACCAGTTTCGGTGTTGACTGGTCCAGAAGAGGCGTAAAACTTTGTGTCATGCAGTGAACAAGGGTACATGAGTGGGCCTTAGGCCCTGAAGCCCTTATCAATGAGGTTTCGTTGAATGGTTCGGACACTGATGCTTGTTGATGTGTAAGTAGGCTGTTTAGGTTTTTTTTATTGGTAACGCCACCTCTGTATAAAAATCACTGGCTGTGATGTGTGCAATCTGTGTCTAGTTTGCATTGTTGTCTGCCATTGTAGTGTTAGGCAGCTGGCTGTGAACAGCGCATAGCGTTGCACAGTTGGAGGTGAGCCGCCAGCAGTGATGGATGTGGGGAGAGAGATGGCGGAGTTTTGTAATTTGTCATGAGCTGATATATATATTATGATGATATTAAGGTAAATACATTGTTTGTTCTCTATTAATATCTTTCATTTGCTAACTATCCCTATCAGTAGTTAGTGCCTTCCGTAGTTTGAATCTTTTATTTAGCTGGCAGTAGTGGCGCTCGCTGTATTGCAGTAGTTCGAGTAATGAAGATTTTTGTAAGGTAAGTGATTTCTGAAAGGTATAGGTTAATATTAGTCAGGGCCATTCTTTTGTAGGGATTTCTGAAAGTCAGATTGCGTTGCGCTAAAAATATTGTGTGTCAGGTTAAGCACAGTCATGTATAAATGTTCAAAGGGCGACCCTGCCAGGATACCTCACTGGAATCTTCTGATTTATTTCTTGTAGTTTGTGTAATTAGTGTAGCTTTTGTTTATTGCCAGCGCGTAATTATAGAGAGAATCTCCTTTGTAGTTGCAGTCTTTCATTGTTGTACAGTAAAACAGTTGAGGCATGCATGCATATTTGCACCAAGTATTTCGCAGCTGCGCTTGCAATTAAGTAGATATTATTTCCATTGCTATGTTATTTTATTTTGCTCTTCAAATTGTGTTTTTCTGTGTTGTCGTGTGAAATATTGTGACAATAATGGCGTGTGAAAAACGTAACACTAGGCTCCAAAGTAAACTGAGAAATGACAGCGAAGACGAAAGCAGTGTGTTAGCGCCACCGTGTCATGAATTAACTAATGTTCAAAGTAGTAATTTGGTAATTGTGCATAGGGAAATGGAGCGGGCGGCAAACAATGGCGTAGGCAGTGAAACAGGTAGTGAACAGGGAAGCATTATCGATCGATCGGTCGGCAACAGCTCGCCTCAGGAATCCGAAATGACAGGACACAATTTCGCAAATACTGTAGATTCAGGTTTTGGGGCCTCACCGTTTTCTCAAATAAGTCAAAACACATTTTCTGCTTGTCAAAATGTGAATGCTGCCGGTGCAAATGCACTGCTGAAATGCATACGGGAACAGATTCCAGACACTAATACATCATTACTGCAATTAATGCAGCAAATGAAACAATATCAGAGACAAACACAGCAACAGTTAGACACAATGGAACAAAATCTTCAAAAGTTAGACATGATGGAAGAAAATCTTCAAAAGTTAAACACAATGGAACAAAATCTTCAAAAGTTAGATACAATGGAACAACACCAGAGACAAACACAGCAACAGTTAGGCGCAATGGAACAAAATCTTCAAAAGTTAGACACCACACTTGAACAAACACGTGAAGATTTAACTACTGAGTTACATAAAATCGAATCGAAATGTCAAAAAGTCTGTAATGACGTAAAAACACAAATTTGTGAGCATTTCCAACCTATTTTTTCGCGTCATGAAAATGCATTACAGAATCACGAAGCAGCCATAAAAGAACTGCAAACTATTGTTCATGAAAATCACGACACCCTGCAAGCTAAAATTGACTCAGTTGCATCTACCGATTCGGTAATGCAACTTGCAAAAACTCAGGAAAACTTAAAGGACACAGTAGATACGATTTCAAGACAAATGGACACTCTGAAACTTGGTTCAGAAAAACACACAGAATAAATAATTTCACTAACGGATAAAGTAGCCGAACTTTCAGATCAGTTCACTAACTTACCTACGAAAGTAGATGATAATCTGAATGACACAAAACCGGTAGTCTTTAATGACACAGAAGAGAGTGAACAAATTGGGAAATTCAAACAAAATCAGAATCAAATTAATACGCAACACCAAAGAGAAATCCGGGAAGTACAAGATCAGCTGACACAGGTAGTACAAGAATTACGTATTTCAGAGGACACTCGCACCCCAATATGGGAGGAGGGACATAGAAATACGGAACAGCCACAAAATAATAACACAGCGCATTTCGGAAATTATGAAAGAAATTGGCAAGGTGCACCGAATTTTGAAATGGAACCGCCGAAACGACGTAACAATGACCGATATGCGACTCGCCGACATGATGACTTTGACTATAAGCTGTTCATTACTACACGTAAATTCAAAACATTTAAGAATTCTGGCAACGACATTCATCCACAAGCATGGCTCCATCAATTCTCTCATTGTTTTCCTCCCAACTGGTCGTGAGAACACAGATTAGAATTTATGTGTGGCTACTTAGAGAATGAACCAGCTGTAAGAATGCGATCGGTCATTCACGATTGCCACAGTGAAGGAGAATTTTACCATGCCTTCCTCTCAGCATATTGGTCTCAAGCCACACAAGACTGAGTAAAACATGGCATCATGATGATGAAACACTTTGAACAATCTGAATTTTCCAGTCTTGTGAAATATTTTGAAGACATGTTGCATAAGAATCAGTACCTGTCAAACCCATACAGCCCCTCAGAACTCATCCGCATTTGCTTAATCAAATTGCCTGAACATTTACGACATATTATTTTAGCAGGACGTTGCAAAGATGACATTGAAGCTTTTCAGGGTCTGTTACAAGAATTGGAAATTGACACTGACAATCGGGGAACGCGGAAACAGGAGCACAACAATCACTAGAGGTCACATACGTCACAATTCCGTGATGACAGAAACAATAACTGGACACGAAAAGGCTATTCTTACAACGCAAATCGTGACCAAAAAAGAACCACCCATATGACAACCGCTGGCAGAGTAATAATAGTTACAGATAAAGATCGCATTTCCGTAGTAATGACTATCACAGAGACAATCAGAGAAACAGACAATATGGGAACCAAAACAATTATTATCAAGGGAGGCAGAATAACTTCAGACGCAACAGTTCAGCGCACAGTTACGATTGAGGGAGAAATTCTCCACCACATGACCAACAAACAAGAAACTATGTAAACTACCGACAAAACGATAGACGTGAATTTCATCAGAACTGGCGGGATTCTAACAGAGCTGGGCCCTCTCGGCAAGGCGAATTTGTAGAAGTTAGGTCTCCTAATCCCAATAACGACGCGCGCCAACAAAGAGACAGACAATGACTCGCACAGCAGGCAGCCGCGTGCGCCAGCTGACTCAGAGAAAAATTACATAGACGCTAACCTTGAGTAAAATTTTAACATTCTTTACCGACGTATACCATATGACAATTGCATTCAAGTTCAAACTCTGAGTACTATGAAGAGTAAAGGATTTCACCACACTTCACATATAAAACCGCTTATTGAGAGATAATCTGCTTTTTAACTTAGTCTTTGCCATAAAATTTTTCACGTCACATTTTTAGTATGCTTTGTCAGACTTAAGAAACTGTTAACATGCAACAATGTTTGAAGTTAAATATCCAGTCTAGAACCTAGGAAACATTTTTAAACAGAAATTACGATTGCATTGTTATAGTGAACAGATGACACAATGTTGTTATTTGTACATTCTTGCTTGTTAGTTGCACGATTACGTAACGACTATAAGGCTCACATACTTAGAACATTTACCAGTACTGCTAATGAGATTTTAATGCAACATTTTGGTTTACTTGAAATTTGGTGTATCATGAGGTAAGTACATTGGCTTCTGCAGAACTTAGCTTTCAGAGGACGATAACTACGACACTTCCACAGAGATTATCTTACAGCAAGACGCACATTTAGCGCTACAGGACACGTATTTGAGTGATTAATTTTGTACTTAAATCATTTATTTTTAAAGATATTTGATGTACAATGATACAAGGGTTTTCTGTGATATATTTCATTCCATTGCTGTAATCTGTAACACTTGAGGGTATAATTACATTAATCCTCAGGGGGGTACACGCTTACTTTGTGTACCATATGTTTGGCAAGCACAAGGAGCCCTAGCTAATATGGTATTTGCTTATACAACTTTACACATCGGTACCATATTTCTCTAAGACAGAATTACACAGCAGCTGATCATTTAACTAAGAGAGACAAACATTTTTTTTACTACGTCAGTGACAGATGTTTACGCAATTACACAGTTGGATAACTTCACACTTATGAAATTGTATTTTGTCTGTACTTTGTGAA
This sequence comes from Schistocerca serialis cubense, assembly GCF_023864345.2. Lineage (NCBI taxonomy): Eukaryota > Metazoa > Arthropoda > Insecta > Orthoptera > Acrididae > Schistocerca > Schistocerca serialis. Next base: position 250,911,858 of record NC_064638.1, on the reverse strand, counting down.
CTTTTCACATTTTTTTGGACCCATTGTGATATTATGAGGGCGTTCAATGATGTATTTGGTATGGGATTATGATTTTTAAAGTACGTTTGAGGTAGATGACACTTTTGACATGAGCAGAGAATTTTTTTTAGGTTTTGAAATTATTGGAGGAAGCTACGACGATTTTGAGAGTTGATTGAGGTGTTATGATGTTATTATTACGTTGACTATGTGTATTATGCTGTTGAGGTATGTTTATGATCAATAAGCTGATGCTAAATGAGGAATTTGATTATGCTACGTATTTATTATGATAAAATATTGAAAAAGTGTCGACGAATATGTATATGTGTAATAAGGTAAGGAATAATGATTAGTGGTTAGGGACTCTGACTTGTGAAAGAGGATGTTGGAAACCAAGAATCGTACTTTAAGAGTTATGAAATGTGTGTAAATGCTTGAATGTACCACAATGCCGACGAAAATTTTTTGGACACTGTTATATTTACAGGATTTTGTTTCTACACATTTGTAACGTAAATTTTCGACCTGTGAAATTTTTATATGAGATGGTCACTGTAGCGGAAACTGGTGTCGTAAATATTTCGGTAAGAAAGTTAAGTGACCACCTGCACCTAATGCGTCGTGGGCACCCAGCTGGGCGACAGTCGCCTGAAAAAATAAAGCCATTAGCGTGTGCCTTCCAGAGGCACAGGTGGGAAAAAAAGGGGAGGCCAATATCCTCGCTATTGACATACCTTTGTAGAAAGCACTGCAAATACGACACGCTCATTACTTGGAAAGATACTTACATCTGCTCACCTGACTATGACAAGCGTCTTTCTTGAGAATTGAGAGAATTTTTTACTATCTTATGAAATGCCATACGGCTAATGAATGATTTTTCATGCCTTACTTTGTACATATTTGCTCATTTTCTTTCATATCTAGTTTCTAGCTGCACTGCAGCATTGCTTATTATAAAATTTAGTAGATGTACTAGTATCACTATTTTCTGTCTACAGACCCAGTAAAGAATACGTTTCTGATAAACTTTCTTGGAAAAGAGAGCACAAATAGACATTTCCTTTCACAGGAATTGCATAAATACTATTTTTAATGACTTGGTAATTTCTTTTCTAGAATAAATTGTGATGCATCACTCTAGTGTTAAGATGTGACATAGGTATTAGACATGGTCATTTTCAGTGTAATATTTTTTCTGCTTGAGCTTTGTCATGTTCAGATATAAGGTGCTGTTTGCCAGGCATAGTGCTACTGAATTTTAATTTGTGTTACTCTGCTAAGCCAGTTTTACTACTGATTTATTTTTCTTGTTTGCTGCTCATTGCCTTATATTAGTTGTAATTTATGCTGCTTGCTTTGCCTTTTGGATTTTTTATCATTGCTGTTTGTGTTAATTGTTTTGTGCTGCTGCATTGCCTCGTTCCTTAGTTTAGTATCTGAGCTCAGTAGATTTAAGTTAGCTTAAGAGGGGGTAGACTACATAAGAAACTGACTATGGACAATAGGGAAAAAATGCATTGAGAAGTTATATGAAAAATATTTGGGCCAAAATGAGTATTGTACACTGAGAAATAATTATTTTGAAATAAATATGAATAGAATACAGAAAGCAGGTATAGATAGGACTTTTTGGGAATAATGATGAATGAAGGGAGATCTCCAAGAAGTAAAGAAAGTTTTGCTTGGAAAATACTGCAGTAAAACAAACCCTGTCCTTTCCTTTTGTATTATTTTGCTATGTATGTATGTACCATTGTGTATTTGTCTTTTTCCTGTCTTTATGTGTTTAGCCGATGAGAGCTATGTTGTAGAATTTTTCTAATACTATGTTATTTACTTTGTAAAGATTTGAGACATTATTTATCTGTTCTGTTTTAATGCTCATATGTGAAGGTGATGTTTCAAAAGTTATTCTGATCTTTATGTATGTACTTATGTCATTATTTTTGTAAAACTGATGTATATGTTTATTTCTATTCTTTTGTAAAGCCTGTGTTACTACAAATGTTATCTGTATTGTTATGTTCTTTAATGATGTATTTTGTACCTTTGTAATTGTATTCTTATGTTGTAAATTTATAACGTATAGACACCAGTTCTTCAAATTAAGTTACATTTCACTGCACACGTTTCTGTTGGTCATAGTATATGGACAATATGTGAGAAGTAGGGACTGTTAGTGTTTGCACGTGTGTTAATAATTCTGCAAGGGACTGGATAACAGCATTGCTGGTTCTAAGGACATTTCAAGAAAAAATTTTGTGAGTGCACAAGTGGTGGTTCATGGACTTGCTATATTATCCGCAAGACTCTTCAATGGTGATTGTGCACCTGCACAGTCACAACAGATGGCTGCTGGCCGTCTCTACAAGGACTACCGTGGGTCTGCATCTCAGATGGCCCACCAATACCGTAATCTCTACCAGGACTGCAGTGGGTCTACTCTGTGATGAACTACCTACCAATATTCTTCAAAACTTAGACTGACTCTGGTGGGTTTGCTCTGTTGTGGCGCATTACCTGTCTGCATGTCAAGAGTCAGCACTGTCTTTCCGTTGGAAGGACAACACTACTTCTTCAAGACTGTATGGAAATCCACTACTTCCGTGTGCATTGTCTTTTACTGCTCAGACTTTGAGAAAAGAAACGGCAGTTTCACTGTGATGAATAATCAGGACTGTCTTTATGGACTGTGAGAAAATTTTAGCTTTTGACCGACATTGTATCAGTAAGTGTGTGCATTTGATATCTTTGTTATTGTAATTATGAAAAATTTTATCAAATCATTATTGGGCACTGTCCAAAACCATTTGTAAAATTTTTTTGTGGGGAGCATGGGGGCTATGTAAGTAGGCTGTTTAGGTTTTTTTATTGATAACGCCACCTCTGTATAAAAATCACTGGCTGTGCTGTGTGCAGTCTGTGTCTAATTTGCATTGTTGTCTGCCATTGTAGTGTTAGGCAGCTGGCTGTGAACAGCGCATAGCGTTGCGCAGTTGGAGGTGAGCCGCCAGCAGTGATGGATGTGGGGAGAGAGATGGCGGAGTTTTGTAATTTGTCATGAGCTGATATATATATTATGATGATATTAAGGTAAATACATTGTTTGTTCTCTATTAATATCTTTCATTTGCTAACTATCCCTATCAGTAGTTAGTGCCTTCTGTAGTTTGAATCTTTTATTTAGCTGGCAGTAGTGGCGCTCGCTGTATTGCAGTAGTTCGAGTAATGAAGATTTTTGTGAGGTAAGTGATTTCTGAAAGGTATAGGTTAATATTAGTCAGGGCCATTCTTTTGTAGGGATTTCTGAAAGTCAGATTGCGTTGCGCTAAAAATATTGTGTGTCAGGTTAAGCACAGTCATGTATAAATGTTCAAAGGGGACGTTTCAGATGTTCCAGCATTTGAATCTGCAGCAAACTGCGGAAGTTTGCACTTCTGTCTGGTTGAACGATTCTCTTCAGTCGTCGTTGGTCCCCTCGTTGGAGGATGTTTTTCCAGGCGTAGCGATATCGAAGATTCGATGTGTTTTAACGGATTCCTGATATTCACGGTACACTCTAGAAATGGTCATACGGGAAAATCCTCACTTCATGGCTACCTCGGAGATGTTGTGTCCCATCGCTCGTGCGTCAACTATAACACCACGTTCAAACTCACTTAAATTTTGATAACCAGAAATTTTAGCAGCAGTAACCGACCTAACAACTGCACCGGACACTTGATGTCTAATATAGGCGTTGCCGACCACAGCCTGTTTACATATCTCTGTATTTGAATACGCATGGTTATACCAGTTTCTTTGGCACTTCAGTGTATTGGACTGCCAAAAGTCAACACTAGTTAATATCTTCTCGTGGCTTACAGTCCCCAACGAGGGCATACAGCCTCCTCTTGTTGGATTCCTCTGTCGTTGCTCGGAAGAACAATTCCGCCCTTTCTTTGGTAAAAGTATATAACATTTCTTGTGTTCAGTTTGGTTAAGTTGCAACAGCACCGCAGTATAATATATGTGATATAAATATTTAAAATATAGAAACCTAACTTTCCAGCCAATTTCTTTTTTGATCCAGTTTCCACCACGATTGCCAGGCATTCTGTGACCTCTGAAGAATATCACGCACGCGTGAGGACACTTGAGTGTGTGTGTGTGTGTGTGTGTGTGTGTGTGTGTGTTTGTGTGTGTGTGTGTGTGTGTGTGTGTGTGTGAGGGAGAGAGAGAGAGAGAGAGAGAGAGAGAGAGAGAGAGAGAGATTACAGTAATTCGGTCTTAATTCACATCTATCAAAAATCCAGTCGTGAAGCAAAGAAAAGGAAACCTATTCAACTGAACTATAGCGCGATTTTCGATCTAGATCTGTGGCCTGGAGGCTACAGTTCTGCCACGTTGTAGTGGTTGAATCTGGTTTCCTGGTGGTCTTCAGCACACAAGGTTCGGGAGCGGATGCAGCTCTCCGATAGCCTGCCGCTGCCCTGCTCGGGAGGAACCTCAATAAAGTGGACCGGACTCCCCAGAGGCAGACACGGAGCGACGGAGGAAGCAGTCTGCCGTTTGTGAAAAGTCGTCCGCGTGGACAACGGACGTGCTGCCTTATCGCCCCCTACTGCTTCTCTCCTTCACCTCTGTTGACCGCCATGCTGCAAAACGAGTTCGAGTAGCTGACGTCCGATAATACGACATCCCAACGCCTGCTAATGTGTTTTGTTTCGTGATTTGTCAAATTTTGCATTTAACTTCAACAAAATATCCACACGCGTTTTCATCCGCCCAAAACGTTATTCACAGCAAAATTGTTCGTTGTAAAGGGGGAAGTGTGTTCTCCTAGATGGGTCCTTATCAGTGAAATCAACGTAACTTTACTTTTTCTACCGCTAAAGAATTTCTGTTGATGTACACACCTAGTCTACACCTTACCAACATCTGACTTTCCCGTAACACTTATTTCTTCTTTCTTTTTGAATTTTTTAATAGGTCGCTTGCTGCTGTCTGTTTGGTACAAATATTTCAATTGATTTTAAGCCAGCTGGCCACTGTGGCCGAGTGGTTCTAGGCGCTTAAGTCTGTAACCGCGCTGCTGCTACGGTCGCAAGTTCGAATCCTGCCTCGGGTGTGGATGTGTGTAATGTCCTGAGGATAGTTAGGTTTAAGTAGTTCTACGTCTAGGGGACCGACGACCTCAGCTGTTAAGTCCCATAGTGCTTAGAGCCATTTGAACCATTTTTTTTTTTATTTTAAAGTAACTCGCCAGTGAGTTAGAGATTTCAAGTTTTAAACATAGCTCAGAACTGTGTGACAATGCAGTATTAACTCGGTTTATCGTCAGCTGTACGGTAGGGGTTTCTATGGGGATGAAAAAGGTTGGTACTGTCCGATACCTAGTCTGACCCAAGCAACTGATATATTGTGTGGGTCGTATCACAATATAATCTAGGATGTATGCAAGCTGAAAGACATGGCCGAGCAGATTATGTGACCAAAAGTATCCGGACACCTGGCTGAAACTGACTTACAAGTTCGTGGCACCCTCCATCGGTAATGCTGTAATTCAGTGTGGTACAGGCCCACCCTTAGCCTTGATGACAGCTTCCACTCTCGCAGGCACACGTTCAATCAGGTGCGGAAAGGTTTCTTGGGGAATGACAGTCCATTCTTCACGGAGTGCTGAACTGAGGAGAGGTATCGATGGCGGTCGGTGAGGCCTGGCATAAAGTCGGAATTCCATAACATCTCAATGGTCTTCTATAGGATTCAGGTCAGGACTCTGTGCATGCCAGTCCATTACAGGGATATTATCGTCGTGTAACCACTCCACCAGAGGCCGTGCGTTATGAACAGGTGCTCGATCGTGTTGAAAGATACAATCGCCATCCCCGAATTTTTCTTCAACAGTGGGAAGCAAGAAGGTGGCCTGTGCTATGATAGTGCCACGCAAAACAACGAGGGTGCAAGTCCCCTGCATGAAAAACACGATCAAACACGTTAGCAGATGACTCTAACCGGGCATTCGGCATACCCACACCCTGCCATCGGATCGCCACTTTGTGTGCCGTGATTCGTCACCCCACACAACGTTTTCCACTGTTCAATCGTCCAATGTTTACCCTCTTTAACCCAAGCGAGGTGTCGTTTGGCATTTATCAGACTAAGAAGTGTAAAATAATTTCGCCAAGCCCCATGCATATATATAAGCCCATAGAGATTGTCCTGGAAATTATGATCGTGAATTTTTAGTATCTATGAAAATAGCTATATTATTTAAAGCAAACAGCATGGGTGTTTTGGAATACACAATTTATGCACATTTAATTCACCACCATACTATTACACTACTTACTGATGGATGCATGAATAGTTCACCTGGTACCTATTGTCTATTGCATATATCGCATGCTTTCTGTTTTAAAACATCCAAATGTTTTCATAGCAGTTAAAAATTCAGTCACAAATTTTCAGGTCTAGGTGGAGTTAGGATCCTCCTCAGGTCTAGGAGAAATTATATTACACTACTGGCCATTAAAATCGCTACGCCAAGAAGAAATGCAGATGATAAACGGGTATTCATTGAAGAAATATATTATACAAGAACTGACATATGATTACATTTTCACACACTTTGGATGCATAGATCCTGAGAAATCACTACCGAGAACCACCACCTCTGTCCGTAATAACGGCCTTGATACGCCTGGGCATTGAGTCAAACAGAGCTTGGTTGGCGTGTACACGTACAGCTGCCCATGCAGCTTCAACACGATACCACAGTTCATCAAGAGTAGTGACTGGCGTATTGTGACGAGCCAGTTGCTCGGCCACCATTGACCAGACGTTTTCAATTGATGAGAGATCTGGAGAATGTGCTCGCCAGAGCAGCAGTCGAACATTTTCGGTATCCAGAAAGGCCCGTACAGGACCTGCAACATGCGGTCGTGCATTATCCTACTGAAATGTAAGGTTTCGCAGGGATCGAATGAAGGGTAGAGCCGCGGGTCGTAACAGATCTGAAATGTAACGTCCACTGTTCAAAGTGCCGTCATTGCGAACAAGAGGTGAGCGAGACATGTAAGCAATGGCACCCCATACCATCACGCGGGGTCATACGCCAGTATGGCGACGACGAATACACGCTTCTAATGTGCGTTCACCGCGATGTCGCCAAACACGGATTCGACCATCATGGTGCTGTAAACTGAACACAGATTCATCCGAAAAAATGACGTTTTGCCATTCGTGCATCCAGGTTCGTCGATCAGTACACCATCGCAGGCGCTCCTGTCTGCTATGCAGCGTCAAGGGTAACGACAGGCATGGTCTCCGAGCTGTCAGCCCATGCTGCTGCAAGCGTCGTCGAACTGTTCGTGCAGATGGTTGTTGTCTTGCAAACGTCCCCATCTGTTGACTCAGGGATCGAGACGTGGCTGTAAGATCCGTTACAGCCATGCGAATAAGGTGCCTGTCATCTCGACTGCTAGTGATACGAGGCAATTGGGATCCAGCACGGTGTTTCGTATTACCCTACTGAACCCACCGATTCCATATCCTGCTAACAGTCACTTGATCTCGACCAACGCGAGGAGCAATGTCGCGATACGATAAACCGCAATCGCAATAGGCTACAATCCGATCTTTATCAAAGTCGGAAACGTGATGGTACGCATTTCTCCTCCTTACACGAGGCATCACAACAACGTTTCACCAGGCAACGCCGGTCAACTGCTCATGTCAGCACGTTGTAGGTGTCGCCACCAGCTCCAACCTTGTGTGAATGCTCTGCAAAGCTAATCATTTGAATATCACAGCATCTTCTTCCTGTCGTTTAAATTTCGCGTCTGTAGCACGTCATCTTCGTGGTGTAGCAATTTTAATTGGCAGTGGTGTATGTTTTACAGTCACATTTAAAAATTTGGTACACTAAAATTGGTTTTTATTTAAATAATTTTACTGCCTACATCTATACAAAGGCGTAATTTAAAAACTGTGGATGATTTAATGCACTACACTCTAAATAAAGGTACACCTTCTGCTATTGGTACCTCATGGGAGACTAATGTGAGTGTCAGCGTGTGTCTGTATGCCATTTAATCTCCCTTGTTTTGTCCGCTTGACCGGCTCGAAAGATGTAAGGCATAGAACTCCTCTTGTAGCTTAGGGCACTGTGAGTTTATTACAAGAATGGCAGCTGAGCCTAACTCGGACTGAATCCACGCGCTCGGGATAGCAGCCGCTGGTGTCTTGCATCAGCAATCCTAGTATGTATTTGGGCAGTTTTCCATTCTCGGCGAGGCGTATACCACCTTCCTCCAAATCTCTATTTCTCCACCTCGAAAAACTATCAAAATGCGGGATGTTTCAAAAAAGATTCATGCGTTTCCTCAAGGCTATATCTTCCACAAGAATGAAGAGAGAAACAGCGTGGGAATTTTAACTTACTTATAGGACTACAAAGTTTTTATTCTCAAAGGAAACATCCCATTTTACTTGCGTTGGTCTTTTACGTGCTTGAACATACAATATTGGGTACTTTTTACACTCATGTTTAGGATCATAGCTTTCATTTAACTTTCACAAGTGATCATTGTATCCCCAACCGGCCGCACGACAAACATCCACACGGCAGCCAAACACGTACCATACCTTTGTGAGCGAGTCCGGCACTACTACGTTCACTGTTATGGCTAAGCGGCATCACAAATTACAGGACAGGACAGGACAGGAGCACACGGAGTATTTCACAGACACCAAAATAAATCTTGCACAACGTGAGATCAGGTGATAATGAGTGCAGAGTATAGTGTCCTTCTTCTCACTGTCAGTTTCTTCAGAACACGTGGTGATCAAAATGGGTCTCCGTGATAGTCATCTGTAAATACAAGTGACGCTCCCATGCGTTACTATGCTTTAAACCGATCTTTAATGTTATCTCTTTTGTAATTCTGAAGTACATAATTTAGAGAAGATGTCAACACTTTGCTTCCGTGCTTACTCATAGCCACCATAGTTAAACTGTGTATATAATCTGCTTGTAAATTATATTGACATTCTAATACTTTTCGACTTCATGAATTCATTATGTTACACCCTGTTCATGGAAGAACCCTGAGATACTAAAGGTATCAGATAGATTATATAATGGTAAGACAGAGATTTAGGAATCAGGTTTCAAATTGTAAGACATTTCCAGGGGCAGATGTGGACTCTGACCATAATCTATTGGTTATGACCTGTAGATTAAAACTGAAGAAACTGCAAAAAGGTGGGAATTTAAGGAGATGGGACCTGCATAAACTGAAAGAACCAGAGGTTGTACAGAGTTTCAGGGAGAGCATAAGGGAACAATTGACAGGAATGGGGGAAAGAAATACAGTAGAAGAAGAATGGGTAGCTTTGAGGGATGAAGTAGTGAAGCCAGCAGAGGATCAAGTAGGTAAAAAGACGAGGGCTAGTGGAAATCCTTGGGTGACAGAAGAAATATTGAATTTAATTGATGAAAGGAGAAAATATAAAAATGCAGTAAATGAAGCAGGCAAAAAGGAATACAAACGTCTCAAAAATGAGATCGACAGGAAGTGCAAAATGGCTAAGCAGGGATGGCTAGAGGACAAATGTAAGGATGTAGAGGCTTATCTCACTAGGGGTGTTATATCCTAGCCAGTAATGCCACCCGAGCCCGCTGCCAAAAGGTTGGCAGCATCAAAGTCCGGACGCCGTCCGCATAAGCAGCGCCAGCGAGACAGGAAATCGCCGCAAGTCTGCGCGCGCCACCGCTGGCTTCTGGCTTCTTAAGCGCTGGAGTCGCGAGCGCTAGGACAGTTCTGTATTCGCCGCTCAGTTGTATACTCGCCACCGAATTGTGTACTTGCTAGTCTGTTGTGTGTTCATCGCAGCAGAGTTGTTGTTTGTCGTCAGCCGACGCTGACCTAGCCGCTCCGACTCGAACTAGACAGATTTCTGTAGACATGGAGTTCACTACTGTGTTTCTGTATCTTCGTTAATAAAGATAAGTACCGACTTTTATTTAATCAGAGTGTTTGGGTTTTCATCTTTCTGTTCACTGTTCCAGCGGACCGGTCGGCCCGCTATTAAAAGTGTGGCGGTGACTTCGTAAGCCGTTTCTACAGCGAATTGTTTGTCGCTACGAACGCCGCCACAAAAAGGGGTAAGATAGATACTGCCTACAAGAAAATTAAAGAGACCTTTGGAGATAAGAGATCCACTTGTATGAACATCAAGAGCTCAGATGGAAACCCAGTTCTAAGCAAAGAAGGGAAAGCAGAAAGGTGGAAGGAGTATACAGAGGGTCTATACAAGGGCGATGTACTTGAGGACAATATTATGGAACTGGAAGAGGATGTAGATGAAGACGAAATGGGAGAGAAGATACTGCGTGAAGAGTTTGACAGAGCACTGAAAGACCTGAGTCGAAACAAGGCCCCGGGAGTAGACAACATTCCATTAGAACTACTGATGGCCTTGGGAGAGCCAGTCATGACAGAACTCTACCATCTGGTAAGCAAGATGTATGAGACAGGCGAAATACCCTCAGACTTCAAGAAGAATATAATAATTCCAATCCCAAAGAAAGCAGGTGTTGACAGATGTGAAAATTACCGAACAATCAGTTTAATAAGCCACAGCTGCAAAATACTAACACGAATTCTTTACAGACGAATGGAAAAACTAGTAGAAGCCGACCTCGGGGAAGATCAGTTAGGATTCCGTAGAAACACTGGAACACGTAAGGCAATACTGACCTTACGACTTATCTTAGAAGAAAGATTAAGGAAAGACAAACCTACGTTTCTAGCATTTGTAGACTTAGAGAAAGCTTTTGACAATGTTGACTGGAATACTCTCTTTCAAATTCTAAAGGTGGCAGGGGTAAAATACAAGGAGCGAAAGGCTATTTACAATTTGTACAGAAACCAGATGGCAGTTATAAGAGTCAAGGGACATGAAAGGGAAGCAGTGGTTGGGAAGGGAGTAAGACAGGGTTGTAGCCTCTTCCCGATGTTATTCAATCTGTATATTGAGCAAGCAGTAATGGAAACAAAAGAAAAATTCGGAGTAGGTATTAAAATCCATGGAGAAGAAATAAAAACTTTGAGGTTCGCCGATGACATTGTAATTCTGTCAGAGACAGCAAAGGACTTGGAAGAGCACTTGAATGGAATGGACAGTGTCTTGAAAGGAGGATGTAAGATGAACATCAACAAAAGCAAAACGAGGATGATGGAAAGTAGTCGAATTAAGTCGGGTGATGCTGAAGGAATTAGATTAGGAAATGAGACACTTAAAGTAGTAAAGGAGTTTTGCTATTTGGAGAGCAAAATAACTGATGATGGTCGAAGTAGAGAGGATATAAAATGTAGACTGGCAATGGCAATGAAAGCGTTTCTGAAGAAGTGAAATTTGTTAACATCGAGTATAGATTTAAGTGTCAGGAAGTCATTTCTGAAAGTATTTGTATGGAGTGTAGCCATGTATAGAAGTGAAACATGGTCGATAAATAGTTTGGACAAGAAGAGAATAGAAGCTTTCGAAATGTGGTGCTACAGAAGAATGCTGAAGATTAGATGGGTAGATCACATGACTAATGAGGAAGTACTGAATAGGATTGGGGAGAAGAGAAGTTTGTGGCACAACTTGACCAGAAGAAGGGATCGGTTGGTAGGACATGTTCTGAGGCATCAAGGGATCACAAATTTAGTATTGGAGGGCAGCGTGGAGGGTAAAAATCGTAGAGGGAGACCAAGAGATGAATACACTAAGCAGATTCAGAAGGATATAGGTTGCAGTAGGTACTGGGAGATGAAGAAGCTTGCACAGGATAGAGTAGCATGGAGAGCTGCATCAAACCAGTCTCAGGACTGAAGACAACAACAACAACACCTTGTTCTTGTCTTACGTTTTCTCAGATGTTATATTGCAAGTGTTCTCCCAACTAATAACTAATTTTAAGGAATGTTCAGCAATACAGATAAGTTGACGTTGCTGCAGCTGTCCGAAGTATTCTGCGGCTGAGACAAAGTAATCGCAAATCACGGTATTCATCACAGAAGTTCACTGTTTTCAGATTATTAGACAATGTAGACAACAGAAGATAAAAACATTTGCCCATGCACAAATTGAAAATAGATGGTGAGATTTATTATACTTTGTGGTCGTGTAAAATGCGATTTGCAGTTGATGCTCATGTTGAATATTCAACGGTGCCACTTCCGAGTATCTTGCTATCTTTCTATTGTGCTTTACGTAAGCTATACTATCTCCTGTTTCTATCCAAGCATTGTCAATGGATTACATTCGCTGTGTGACAGTATATGTTAGGGCATAAACTATATTTATAGTCTTATATAAACGCTGGTGTTTAATTTCAGTAGCAATGGCAGCTTACAAAGTGCACGAAAAATTTGTAGACATCATATATTGTGACAGATTCAAAATTTCCACGTCTTTCAAAATCGGTAGTTCATTAACAAATAAGTGTGAAATGCTTAGTTAATTTGAGTAAATACTATCATCTGCGAGGCTCACACACAGTACTTGTTTACCTATACATTTATATTTCAAAATGTCTCTAGAGTTCCTAGGTATGATGAATGATCAATTTTCATCATCTATGACGACTGTAAGTTCCGTCCAAGACAATTCTTGTTCTTCCTATGTATTACCTGGTTAAATGAGACAAAAAGAGAAAGAAAATGGAGTCCGCGTGTCATTGTTTCAGCTTTACAGCACGAATCATGAGGAGGCACCATATCTGCGCTCATTCTGTGGTGTGCAAAGCTAGTGTTTTAATGCCCACCTATGAGCAAATGAGGCCAAGCGTTTTGTGTTTTTCCGTCTTAAAACATTTGTGTGGTTGCTTTCATATAAATACTTCCAATCTGGTTTCTTAGCTATCATAAGAAAAAAAAACTTAATTTGTCTTGTATTTGAGTGGTCTAGCTGACTTGTTTGTCTGTGCAGAAACGGGGTACTCTATCTGTTGAATTGTAATTTCTCTCTTTATTTTAAGCGAAGAATCTATGAAAGAGATATTTCAGATACTTTTTTAATACAACAATAGAACTGTGAATCCTATCTTCTTCTTCGAGTCCCGGTAATGTAAGGTTGTAAGAGTCCTGTTAAACTACATTGCGCAGCCGAATTAAAATCTATCTGGGAGGTCGACTGGAGGGCCTCCCTGATTCATTAGATGAACAGGTTTTCGGCGTTATATGTTGCTGACGAAGTTCCTGAGCCAGATGTAGTCTCTCGCTCTGTTCCTGGGGATACCTCCCAGCCCATATGGACTGGACATTCACAGATGGTGAGATTACTGGCAGTCAGGGTCCAAAACCTTAGAGGCGCAGTGGGGCCCCTTAGGGAGGTGTCTGCCAAGGAGTGAAAGGAATTCAGTGTGCACTCTGTGTGCATACCGGAAGGAGTCATTCCAGATGTGAATAAGGTGCTTTAGGATGCAATGAGGATCACAGGATGGAGCCAACTGCGGGTGGTGGCTCATGTCGGGATTAAAGATGTGTGTTGCTTTGTGTCGGAAGGGATTCTGTCTGGTTATGGGTAGCTAACTGAAGAGGTAAAGACTGCCAGGCTTGCTTGCGAGATGAAAGCAGAGCTTGCCATTTGTAACATCGTCGATAGAACCGACTGTGGTGCTTTGGTACAGAGCCGAGTTGAGAGTCTGAATGGCTCTGCCATCGTGTACCGGTAGGCTGCAGATTCGTCGATTTGCGCCGTTGGGTGGTGGGTTTCCGGGTTCCACGCAATAGGTGAGGGGTCTACTGCACACAGGAGTAGCGGCGGCTTTGTGGACGGTGGTTTCTTAGGACAGAGAGTCTCAATAAAGTACCGAAAGGGGGCCAGTCTGAAAGGATGCACAACAGACTCAGGAAGGTAGACCTAGCAACAGTTGGTACTGTAGTTGTAAATTGCAGTAGTTGTTAACTGGCCACTCCATAGAGTGCTGTGTGCACAACGAGCATATAATAAATAATTATTAGGAAGGTCAGCTGTGGTGTCACCGCCAGACACCACACTTGCTAGGTGGTAGCTTTAAATCGGCCGCGGTCCATTAGTACATGTAGGACCCGCGTGTCGCCACTGTGTGATCGCAGACCGAGCGCCACCACAAGGCAGGTCTCGAGATACGGACTAGCACTCGCCCCAGTTGTACGACGACTTTGCTAGCGACTACACTGACGAAGCATCGCTCATTAGCCGAGCAGATAGTTAGAATAGCCTTCAGCTAAGTCCATGGCTACGACCTAGCAAGGCGCCATTAGCCTTACATAGCAATTGATAGTTTGATAGTTATCGTATGAAATGTCTCATCAAGAACGCTGTATACAAATTGTGGATTAAAGATAAGTATTCCAGCAGCTACGTACTTTTCTTTATAGCATTTATGAAGTATCCTGTTTCAGACCATCAAGTCCGCCTGCTTGCTTAATGGCCGCCTCCCTTAAATAATGTGCGTAGTGTTGGCAAACTGTTAACACTACATCAGCATTGTACGTAATTTCGATTAAATGGTTCAAATGGCTCTGAGCACTATGGGACTTAACATCTATGGCCATCAGTCGCCTAGAACTTAGAACTACTTAAATCTAACTAACCTAAGGACATCACACAACACCCGGTCGTAATTTTGATGATTTATTAACAGCAAGATCGATTTTCGATCACGTAATGGTCATCTTCATTGCTGGAAGTTAAATATTTTTCATAGCGATCAGTGAATAAGAAACAAAAGACCACAAACACACCTGAGTATGAACCAACTGTTGGTAAGAACATACCTTTAGCGTACAAATTAAAGCTAGACAACAGTGCCTATGAGCTTTAATTTGTACGCTAAACGTATGTTCTTACCAACAGTTGGTTCATACTCAGGTGTATTTGTGGTCTTTTGTTTTTCATGCACTGATAGCTATGTGAAATGTTTAACTTCCAGCACTGAATATGATCATTATGTAATCGAAAATCGATGTTGCTGTTAATAAATCATCAAAATTACCTGACTTTCCATCTAATTGTAGTAGTTGTGTTGGGAAAGAATCAGTGCTCCAAGCATTAATAGAAAGCACTGAAGCTTAAATTACTATAGGTTTGAAAAGGTGGCTAAAGCTGGAAGTAAGATCAGCCGAAATTTTTTACGAATGGCCTAAAGGTGATCAGAATGAACAGATGCAGTACAGTTCGTGATTGCTTATTACTGTCAGAAGTTGGTTAGCTTGTTGAAAAATTGAAGTACATCGTTCCTTTGAATTAGTATTGGTAGAGGTTATACATGACAACCAGAATAAATTAATAATTGTTTCGTTTTACAGAGCCCCGATTGAGATAATACAGTTGCTCAAAGAAAACTTGAGTCTCATCAGAAGTAGGTACCCCACTCATGAAACTATAATTGTGGTGACTTCAATCTACCCACGATACGTTGGCAAAAATACGTGTTTAAAGTCGATGGTAGTCATAAAACGTCGTCCGAAATAGTACTGAATGTGTTCTTAGAAAATTGTTTTGAACAATTAGTTCAGGAGGCCACTCTAAGTAGTTGAGAAAACATGCTTGGTCTCTCTACAACAAGTAATTGTTAGTAAATAGGGCGCAGAATGACGGATACAGGGACTAGTGACCACAAGGTTGTTGTAGCAAGACCGTAACATCCAGACCCGTCAGATGTGAATGCAAGATACATCTATTTATTCACACCTAAAGGAAAGTCTCCACTGTCTCCCTACTGACTAATTAAGCATTGACCAGATATAGTTTCAAATCAAAGAAACAGTATGGATAGAAACTCAGAGATGTACACTGAGGTGACACTTCATGGGATAGCGATATGCACACATAAAGATGGCCGAAATATGGCGTACACAAAGCAAACACTGTAGTGCCTTGGTGGAGCTGTCATTTGCACTCAGGTGATCCATGTGGGAAGCTTTCCAACATGATTATGGCCGCACGATCGGACTGAACAGACTCTGGACGCAGAATGATATTTCGAGCTAGACGCATGGGACATTCCATTTCAGAATTTGTCGGTGCTACCTACAAGCGACACTGGGTGAAACAATCGCATAAATTAATGTGGTACGTACGACTAAAGTCTCCGTTAGAACGGTGTGGCGAATTTTGGCTATGGCAGTAGACGACCGACGCGAGTGCCTTTGCTAACAGCACGACATCTCCTCACCTGGGCTCGTGACCACGTCGGTAGGACCCTAGACTACTGGAGAACCGTGGTGTGGTCATATGAGTCCCGGTTTCAGTCGGTAAGAGCTGATGATAGGTTTCGTGTACGGCGCAGACCCCACGAAGACATGGACCGAAGTCATCAAGAAGCGACTGTGGAAGCTGGTGGTGACTCCCTTGTGCTGTGATCTATGTTTACATGGGATGGATTGGATCCACTGGTCCAACTAAAACGATCATTGACTGAAAATGGTTAAGTTCGGCTACTCGGAAACCATTTGCAGCTATCCATGGACTTCATGTTTTCAAACAACTATGGAAATTTTATGGATGACAATGAGCCATATCACCGGGTCACAATTGTTCGCGATTGCTTTGAAAAACGTTCTGGTCAATTCGAGCTTGGTTTGGCCTTCCAGATCGCTCGAGATGAGTTCCGTCGAACATTTATGGGACATAATCGACAGGTCAGTTCGTGTACAAAATCCTGCACCAGCAACACTTTCACACTTATGGACAGCTATAGAGGCAGCATGATTCAATATTGTTGAGTCCATGCCACGTCGGCTTGCTTCAACAGCCGCGAAAAACAGGTCCGACACAATATCAAGAGGTATCTCATGACTTTCGTCATCTCAGTATATACCAGATAAACTAATAATGGTGGTACATACCATAATTGTGCACAGAAAAGATCAGAAAACTGTTGCGGAAGCAACGAAGAAACATGTCAAATTTAAAAGAACACAAAACACCGAAGACTGGTTAAGTTTTACAGAAGCTCACAACTAGCGCCAATTTCCATGCGACATGCTTTTAATAGTTTACACAACAAAACTCTGTCTCGAAATCTGGCAGAAAATCCAAAGAGATTCTGGTCGTACACCAGTGGAAAGAGTAATCAATATCTTCACTGGGTGATAACAACGGTGATGTTACTGATGACGGTACCACAAAAGTAATATTACTAAACAAGCCTTTCCAAAATTCCTTCACAAAAGAAGACGAAGGAAATATCCTAGAATTCGAATCAAGAACTGCTGTATGAAAAACTTACAAGTAGATACCCTCGGTGTAGCATAGCATCTTCAATCACTTTATAAAAGGCAGCTGTCCATATTGTATATCAATCAGGTTCCTCCCAAAGCATGCTGATACAACAGCTCCATACTTAGCAGTCCTATACTCGTAAAACCGCTCGCTAGTCTAAAGATCCGTGCCGTGCCTAAAGATTCAAAAATGGCTCTGAGCACTATGGGACTTAACTTCTTTGGTCATCAGTCCCCTAGAACTTAGAACTACTTAAACCTAACTAATCTAAGGACGTCACACACATCCATGCCCGAGGCAGGATTCGAACCTGCGACCGTAGCGGTCGCCTAAAGACTCGAAAGACGGACAATTGACACCAGTATCCAAGCAAGCAAATGGAAGTAATCTTCTGAATTTCAGACCCATATCGCTAACACCGATTTGCAGAAAGATTTTGGAACATATATGGAGTTAGAACATTACGAGTTATCTCGAACAAAATGCTTTATTGACGAAAACCCAACACGGATTCAGAAAATATCATTCTCGTGAAAACAACTAACTCCTAATTTTCACGAAGTAATACATGCTATCGACAGGTGACGCCAAATTGATTCAATATTTTTAGGTTTCCAGAAGGCCATTGACACCGTTTCTCAGAAGCATCTTCCAATAAAATTGCGTGAGTACGGGATATTGTCCCAGTTGTGCGACAGGATCGTGATTCCTTTCACAAGGGTCAGAGTTCGTAGTAACTGACCGACAGTCATCGAGTAAAACAGAAGCAATATCTGGCGTTCCTCAAGGAAGTGTTATAGGCCCTCTGCTGTTCCTAACCCGTATAAATTATTTAGGAGACAATGTGAGCAGACCTCTTAGATCGTCTGCAGATTATGTCCTTATGTACCGTGTTATAAAGTCATTAGATGATCAAGACGAACTGCAAAACGATTTAGACAAGACAAAAAGTGACAATTGACTCTAAATAATGAAAAGCTTGAAGACATCTATTTGATTACTAAACGATATCCGCTAAATTTCGGTTACATGATAAATCACACAAATCTAAAAGTTGTAAATACAACTAAATTCGTAGATATTACAATTACGAATAACTTGAATAATGTCATGGGGGAAAACAAACTAAAGACTGCGATTTAGTGGCAGAACACTTAGAAAAAACAATAGGTCTGCTAAATAGACTGCTCACACTAAGCTTGTGTGTGTTCGTTTTCCCAGCTTGCTGTTCGAGAATGGAATGGTAGAGTAGTAGCTTGAAGGTGGCTTAATAAGCCCTCTACCAAGCACTCCATTGTGAATTGCAGATTAATCATGTACATGCAGATGAAGACGTAGGCCACCGGAATCGGGAGTGTCGACGAGGTTGCCATTCTGCAAGCACTTGCGACTTCCTCACAGGTTCTGTCTCCACAGGTATATTTTTTAAATTCTCGATATACTAAGTGAGCGGGTGCCACCGAGGGTTTTACTGAAGTGAACTGGCGGGGGCGCGGGGAGGGGGTGTTTAGAGGCACCCTTTACAGTTTTATTCACACATATGTCAATGTGTCAATAGTAGTAGGGAACTGGCAACACTGGTGCAATTTTGATATCAAATTGATATGCAAATTAATTAAACTGATCAACTGATCACCTTCCCCACCCACCCACGTCCACCCTGCCTACCCCACAACCCACCCACCGCTGCCCCCGACCATGCATACCTCTGCCCTCAGATGACATCTCAGCAGCATGTGTGCCCCTCTTCCCCCTCCCCAACCCAACTCACCCCAACCGACCCTTTTTTTTTTGGTCATCGGTCTACTGACTGGTTTGATGCGGCCCGCCACGAAATCCTTTCCTGTGCTAACCTCTTCATCTCAGAGTAGCACTTGCAACCAACGTCCTCAATTATTTGCTTAACGTATTCCAATCTCTGTCTTCCTCTACAGTTTTTGCCCTCTACAGCTCCCTCTAGTACCATGGAAGATATTCTCTCATGTCTTAGCAGATGTCCTGTCATCCTGTCCCTTCTCCTTATCAGTGTTTTCCACATATTCCTTTCCTCTCCGATTCTGCGTAGAACCTCCTCATTCCTTACCTTATCAGTCCACCTAATTTTCAACATTCGTCTATAGCACCAATCTCAAATGCTTCGATTCTCTTCTGTTCCGGTTTTCCCACAGTCCATGTTTCACTACCATACAATACTGTACTCCAGACGTACATCCTCAGAAATTTCTTCCTCAAATTAAGGCCGGTATTTGATATTAGTAGACTTCTCTTGGCCAGAAATGCCTTTTTTGCCATAGCGAGTCTGCTTTTGATGTCCTCCTTGCTCCGTCCGTCATTGGTTATTTTACTGCCTAGGTAGCAGAATTCCTTAACTTCATTGACTTCGTGACCATCAATCCTGATGTTAAGTTTCTCGCTGTTCTCATTTCTACTACTTCTCATTACCTTCGTCTTTCTCCGATTTACTCTCAAACCATACTGAGTACTCATTAGACTGTTCATTCCGTTCAGCAGATCATTTAATTCTTCTTCACTTTCACTCACGATAGCAATGTCATCAGCGAATCGTATCATTGATATCCTTTCACCTTGTATTTTAATTCCACTCCTGAACCTTTCTTTTATTTCCATCATTACTTCCTCGATGTACAGATTGAAGAGTAGGGGCGAAAGGCTACAGCCTTGTCTTACACCCTTCTTAATACGAGCACTTCGTTCTTGATCGTCCACTCTTATTATTCCCTCTTGGTTGTTGTACATATTGTATATGACCCCTACTTTTTTCAGAATCTCGAACAGCTTGCACCATTTTATATTGTCGAACGCTTTTTCCAGGTCGACACATCCTATGAAAGTGTCTTGATATTTCTTTAGCCTTGCTTCCATTGTTAGCCGTAACGTCAGAATTGCCTCTCTCGTCCCTTTACTTTTCCTAAAGCCAAACTGATCGTCACCTAGCGCATTCTCAATTTTTTTTCCATTCTTCTGTATATTATTCTTGTAAGCAGCTTCGATGCATGAGCTGTTAAGCTGATTGTGCGATAATTCTCGCACTTGTCAGCTCTTGCCGTCTTCGGAATTGTGTGGATGATGCTTTTCCGAAAGTCAGATGGTATATCGCCAGACTCATATATTCTACACACCAACGTGAATAGTCGTTTTGTTGCCACTTCCCCCAATGATTTTAGAAATTCTGATGGAATGTTATCTATCCCTTCTGCCTTATTTGACCGTAAGTCCTCCAAAGCTCTTTTAAATTCCGATTCTAATACTGGATCCCCTATCTCTTCTAAATCGACTCCTGTTTCTTCTTCTATCACATCAGACAAATCGGCACCCTCATAGAGGCTTTCAATGTATTCTTTCCACCTATCTGCTCTCTCCTTTGCATTTAACAGTGGAATTCCCGTTGCACTCTTAATGTTACCACCGTTGCTTTTAATGTCACCAAAGGTTGTTTTGACTTTCCTGTATGCTGTGTCTGTCCTTCCGACAAATCATATCTTTTTCGATGTCTTCACATTTTTCCTGCAGCCATTTCGTCTTAGCTTCCCTGCACTTCCTATTTATTTCATTCCCCCAGCGACTTGTATCACTGTATTCCTGATTTTCCAGGAACATGTTTGTACTTCCTCCTTGCATCAATCAACTGAAGTATTTCTTCTGTTACCCATGGTTTCTTCGCAGCTACCTTCTTTGTACCTATGATTTCCTTCCCAACTTCTGCGATGGCCCTTTTTAGAGATGTCCATTCCTTTTCAACTGTACTGCCTACTGCGCTATTCCTTATTGCTGTATCTATAGCGTTAGAGAACTTCAAACGTATCTCGTCATTCCTTAGTACTTCCGTATCCAACTTCTTTGCGTATTGATTCTTCCTGACTAATGTCTTGAACTTCAGCCTACTCTTCATCACTACTATAATGTGATCTGAGTCTATATCTGCTCCTGGGTACGCCTTACAATCCAGTATCTGATTTCGGAATCTCTGTCTGACCATGATGTAATATAATTGAAATCTTCCCGTATCTCCCGGGCTTTTCCAAGTATACCTCCTCCTCTTGTGATTCTTGAACAGGGTATTCGCTATTACTAGCTGAAACTTGTTACAGAACTCAATTAGTCTTTCTCCTCTTTCATTCTTTGTCCCAGGTCCATATTCTCCTGTAACCTTTTCTTCTACTCCTTCCCCTACAACTGCATTCCAGTCGCCCATGACTATTAGATTTTCGTCCCCCTTTACATACTGCATTACCCTTTCAATATCCTCATACACTTTCTCTATCTGTTCATCTTCAGCTTGCGACGTCGGCATGTATACCTGAACTATCGTTGTCGGTGTTGGTCTGCTGTCGATTCTGATTAGAACAACCCGGTCACTGAACTGTTCACAGTAACACACCCTCTGCCCTACGTTCCTATTCATAACGAATCCTACACCTGTTATACCATTTTCTGCTGCTGTTGATATTACCCGATACTCATCTGACCAGAAATTCTTGTCTTCCTTCTACTTCACGTCACTGACCCCTACT
This sequence comes from Schistocerca serialis cubense, assembly GCF_023864345.2. NCBI lineage: Eukaryota > Metazoa > Arthropoda > Insecta > Orthoptera > Acrididae > Schistocerca > Schistocerca serialis. The sequence continues at coordinate 250,890,073 of NC_064638.1, read as the reverse complement.
ATATCTAGATTGAGAATTTGCATTTCCCTTTTCAGATTTTCTAGTTTCCCTACCACGTTCAAGCTTCTGACATTCCACGCCCCGACTCGTAGAACGTTATCCTTTCGTTGATTATTCAATCTTTTTCTCATGGTAACCTCCCCCATGGCAGTCCCCTCCCGGAGATCCGAATGGGGGACTATTCCGGAATCTTTTGCCAATACAAAGATCATCATGACACTTCTTCAAATACAGGCAACATGTCCTGTGGATACACGTTACGCGTCTTTAATGCAGTGGTTTCCATTGCCTTCTGCATCCTCATGTCGTAGATCATTGCTGATTCTTCCGCCTTTAGGGACAATTTCCCACCCCTAGGACAAGAGAGTGCCCTGAACCTCTATCCGCTCCTCCACCCTCTTTGACAAGGCCGTTGGCAGAATGAGGCTGACTTCTTATGCCGGAAGTCTTCGGCCGCCAATGCTGATTATTTATCAAAATTTAGGCAGTGGCAGGGATCGAACCCAGGACCGAAGACGTTTTAATTATGAATCAGAGACGCTACCCCTAGACCACGGGTAGACCTACTCTAAATGGTGTAATTTCGAATTCTGGCCGGAATTTATTTGTTACAGGGGAGCACAGACACCACACCAACCCCCCCCCCCTCCACACCCTCCGGGAATTGCGAGAATTGGCAGGAGATTAAAATTGGCTCTACCCTTTCTGGGACTCGAACCCTGGTCCTCCTAGGCGGAAAGCTCAAGTGTACCTCCCTAAGACAATAAAACCACCAGAGGTGCATGGAATTGATTCGATTGGATGGAAAGCCCAAGTGCACCCCCTAACACATGGAACAATACAGTGTGTGGGAGAGGAAGGTCAGGTTAGTGTACTTTATTTATTTTTGGTCAGGAAAATGACACAAAGATCGATCTTAATTAGGCAGTTACTTATAAATATTGGGCCTATATGCATAGCACCACACAAGGACGGCATAAAAGCGCAATACAACTCAAGAACTGACGATACCGTGCAACTGGTGTTATCCTGCTGGGAAAAAATTTCGCAGTACCACTCGAAACTAGTGACAGACACACTCAGACTTTACCCTATACCTACAAGCTGCCAGGAAAAAGGCAGAGGTGTAACGTACCATGTTTATTCTTTTTGGAGGGAAATGCATTCAATTGACGAGATGCTGGTGTTGGACAGATAGAGTTTAAAAGTGTATTACCTGTAAGCATACAGTATCTATCGCTCTTTCACGACAGAGTTCGCTACAGATGCCAGCTCAAAAACCATCCTGCAGCTCAGGTAATCAAAGCCAATACATGCTACCACAACTGATGGGAAAAATGCGTCACAGTTCTGATTACACTTCGAAATTGTCGTGAAAAAACCAGCACTCATAATGAACGCGCCGTAATGCAGCACATGTACTGGGGGGAAAATCGTCGTCCCAAAAGACTGCAGGGTACAGAGTGGATGATGGTTGGACATGCGTCCTTCTTGTTGTACAACCACAAACTGCTAAAAACCAAGGCCTTCTCACTTCCCCTCATGCCTCCACGTCACCCTCTCTACAATGCTCCACCAAGCGTCTCGCGCCCTCGCTACCACCCTCTTAGGCCGCTCCTCGCACTCGGCTTTCAACCGTTTGGTCACCATCTTAAGGCGATGCTCGTATGTCTGCATATATTCAACTAAACAATAGGAGATAGAAGGACTGCCGCCTTAAGTGCAACTTGTTCATCTAACATATAGCAACAGAGCCCACATGTGGGATCCGTACCAGATCGGGTTGACGGAGGAGATAGAGAAGATCCAAAGAAGAGTGGCGCGTTTCGTCACAGGGTTATTTGGTAAGCGTGATAGCGTTACGGAGATGTTTAGCAAATTCAAGTGGCAGACTCAGCAAGAGAGGCGCTCTTCATCGCGGTGTAGCTTGCTGTCCAGGTTTCTGGATGAGGTATATAATATATTGCTTCCCCCTACTTATACCTCTCGAGGAGATCACGAATGTAAAATTTGAGAGATTAGAGCGCGCACGGAGGCTTTCCGGCAGTCGTTCTTCCCGCGAACCATACGCGACTGGAACAGGAAACGGAGGTAATGACAGTGGCACGTAAAGTGCCCTCCGCCACACACCGTTGGGTGGCTTGCGGAGTATAAATGTAGATGTAGACGTAGATGTAGATGTACTGCAGATGCGCCCCTGATGCCGCTCCCCTTGCGCCACTAGTGGTATGCAGTAGGCCCTCAGACGACGGTCCTAGACAACACAAAAGGGAAATTACGGATCACAACCCCGCCCATCCGGAGAACGGTCCAGTTGGTCCCGCAAAACTCGGCTTTCCACTGTAGGAGATAAAAAGATGACTGCCTCAACTGCAACACACTCGTCTAAAATATACTGACAGAGCCCCCACCCAGTCAGATTAGATTAGATTAATACTTGTTCCATAGACCATGAATACGACACTTCGTAATGATGTGGAACGTGTCGGTTAATAAAAGATGTCTGTACAAGATATTACATTACACAAAATATTGCATGACACTAATGTTTAAGTGGTGTTTTTTTTGCCCCCCCCCCCCCCCCTTAATTTATATCTAAAAATTCAGCCAATGAGTAGAAGGAGTTGTCATCTAGAAATTCTTTTAACTTATTTTTAAATGTTAGTTGGCTATCTGTCAGGCTTTTGATGCTGTTTGGTAGGTGACCAAAGACTTTTGTGGCAGCATAATTTACCCTTTTCTGTGTCAAAGTCAGATTTAACCCTGCATAGTGAAGATCATCCTTTCTCCTGGTGTTATAGCTATGCACACTGCTATTACTTTTGAACTGGGCTGGATTATTAACAACAAATTTCATAAGTGAATATATACAGGGTGTTCCAGCTATCTTGTCCACCAGAAATATCTCCGGAACAATGTTTTTTTAAATGGACCTCCTATATTTTTTCTTCAGCAATCCATAGCATGACAAGGCACATACACAATGGCGTTGATTGCATCGCAATATTCCCATTACATCCCGAGATTTTAAGACGCGAAGTTGACGCTTGAAACACCCGACATGCGCTGCTAACGCGCGTCCTGAGGCTCAGGCGTGAACCCCATGCTGCCCGTAATCGCGATGTGATTGACATGCGTAATCACACTTCCATACTTATCAAGAGGTCCGAAACGAATAATACGGTCTGCTGCCATCCTGCATTAACGTCGTACATTCCAGCAAGTATTTATCCCATAGGCTAGGGGTGATGCGGTTCTGTAACATATCTGTGTACCGCAACGTTTGTCACAAAGTTAACTTTGCTTATCGTTAATCCGTTACTAAAAAGGTAATGCCGTTCAACGTTAAAACTTTACTTTACTGTAGATCTAGCGCAAGTGACAGTTAATCATTCACGCGTAATAGTAAAATTCATGTTGATGGTTTTAGTGAAACGAGCAAGTGGACTAAAAGTTTTACCGTTGTTTAGGTAAAAATGTTTTGATTTGGGAAGTTCAGGTAGGACATAGAAGATGAATGTAAACATATTTAACCAATTAGTTTTATTATCACATAACTATCAATGTTATGTTTATCTAATGCGTTAAATGACAAATTGTTGCAAACAAATGTTTCTTAACATCACTGGGTAAAATGGCCCTTTGTAGAAACTTCCACTGTGATACCAGCACTACATACTAAACATAGCGTTCACATCTCATGCTCAAAGTGATGCCCATTGGCTTGCATACATAGGGTCACTCTGCGGATGAAGGATGCCCTACTTCGTGCTACTGTTTCCCCTTTGATGGCTGTACAAGCATCAATAATGCGTTGCTTCATGTCCTCTGGTGTTGTTGGTTCATGTTGGTAAACAGCATCCTTCACTGCTCCCCAAAGAAAATAATCCAGCGGTGTAAGGTCCGGAGGTCGGGCAGGCCACCTAACTGGGCCACCTCGTCCAATCCACCTACCAAGGAACTTACGGTTCAGAAGTCGTCGTGCTCGTAAGGCGTTATGTGCAGGGCATCCGTCATGCTGACCCCACATGACCATTCTCCGGTTCAGAGGTACGGTGTCCAAGAGAACAGGAAGATTGTGTCGTATAAATCTGGAATATTGTCTGCCATTTTGGATGCCATTTATAAAGAAAGGTCCGATAATGGTATCTCCAATAATCCCACACCAAACATTAACTTTCCACGGACGTTGATGCTCTACCTGACGGAGACATTTTGGATTGTCTGCAGACCAATAATGCATATTCCTCATATTGACAATTCCTTTGTTGGAGAATGATGCCTCGTAGGTAAAGAGAACATCTGCAAAAAAATTTGGATTAGTCAGAAGTTTTTGCTGAGGCCACCGACAAAATGTTACGCTATTTCGGAAGTCATTTCCATGAAGATCCTGGTGTAAATGAACATGGTAAGGATGAAATTTTTGACGTTTAAGAATATGCTGTGCACTTGATTTCGACACACCAACTTCACGTTCAATTTGACGTGTGCTGATATGAGGATTCACAGCTATGGTAGCGAGCACAGCAAGTTCAGCACGTTCATCTGTGTGTGTTCTAGGACGATGTCGGTCTTGGATTTAAGCTTCCCGTTTCACGTAGACGAGATATGAGACGACAAAACATCCGGCGCGAAGGCATGGGCTTGCCAGGAAATCATCTTCTGTACAGTCGTTCTGCCTGAACAGCATTTCGTCCACCTACAACAGGGTACAGTACAGGTATGTAGAGTAGGGTAGAAAACAGACATATTAACTTAATAATCATAATGTTCGCTAACAGTACTATCAACAAACAAGCAATCCCATAACGTATTTCCCGTCAACGTACATTCACCGTAGATCAGCAGCATTTCTACCATCTCTTCATGTGTGTACATTATACTGTACAGTATTAGTTCCACAACACAACGTTTATTCACAATGTGTACTACCTCCGTGCCGTCACTAGATTACTCTGATGCACGACTACACTGGCAAGCGGTGTACTGCACGCCAAAGCAACAACAAATGGGATGCTCGGAGGGTGGTAGAGTACAGGAGTTTGCATGGGTCGAAAATCATAAACAAGGTGAAGTGGTAACTGTGGCAGTAGTGGGAACTACGTTGGACACTTGACTAGGTAGAGCCAGGCCCTGCGCGACAGGCACAATGGGTCATATAACGCATTAGATAAACCTTATTTTGGGTGTGTAGGATAAATAAGACAACCTGACGGGTGTACGCCGATCGGTACTGGTTCATATTGTGTACGTAGATACGTAAAACGTGCAAGAGGGAAACCATTATGTGCTTATGAGAGTTGATGGCAGCAGACCGTATTATTCGTTTCGGACCTCTTGATAAGTATGGAGGTGTGATTACACATGTCAATCACATCGCGATTACGGGCAGCATGGGATTCACGCCTGAGCCTCAGGACGTGCGCTAGCAGCGCATTTCGGGTGTTTCAAGCGTCAACTTCGCGTCTCATTATCCCGGGATGTAATGGGAATATTGCGATGCAATCAACGCCATTGTGTATGTGCTTTGTCATGCTATGGATTGCTGAAGAAAAAATATAGGAGGTCCATTAAAAAAAACGTAAGTTTGTGTTAAAAAACACATATGCTTTCGTTTTAGAATGTTTCCAAATATGTACATTCATGGGCCCCAGCCCTACATTGATACCGGTGAAAGTCGTTTTCCAATAGCTGTTATTGTTCCAGAGATATTTTGGGTGGACAAGATAGCTGGGACACCCTGTATATTGTGAGGTTACTGTGAGGATCCCTAGATCCTTAAATAGATGTCTGCAGGATGACCGTGGGTGGGCTCCAGCAATTATTCTGATTACACGTTTTTGAGCAATGAATACTTTTCTACTCAACGATGAATTACCCCAGAATATGATGCCATACGAAAGCAGTGAATGAAAGTAGAGAGCGGCTGTGTCAGGCGACCGCCACAGCAGACATTCCCCCTGACCCCTCGCACACAGCAGCACGTCGTTCGACGATGGAGAAGTATTTGACATCAACAAATCTATAATCAAGTATTTATTTAAAAAAGCAAAACACATTTGCAACCATAATAAATGTCCTCTTTCCACGAAAATAGGTAAGGTCCATTTTATTTTAGTTGTATGAGCAAAAACGGTATAGTTTTTACATTCGACTGCGGTTACATCTCATTATTTTCTGACGTCCGCCACTGATCACAAATGATTGGCAGAGACATGTCCACCCTGTTTAAAATCAGGAAAAAAAACTTCGACTATTTTGATGCGAGAACTACCGATCATCACAGAATGTCCTCGTTATTTCGAAACCGTCATCAGAGTAAAGACAAAGCGAGAATTTAAACTCAAAAGAAGGGAAATCTATATCAAGCAATTTCTTACAGCTTGTTGAACAAATTACATGACCTGAGAGCGCCTCTCAGGTTCATTGTCTGTAAATAAACTGTCATGCAAGTGTGTCTTACAAATATTTGAGACAGTTTTTCACGCCATTGGCACACATGTCGGAGAGAAATACATTCATTTTACGTTTGACAACAAGAAGCTATAATTCAAGAGAACGTAGCTGTTTTGTACTGTATGACAGGGCTCCTTTTACCAGTGCGTGCTGTATCATACTAGCGTTTACGATACAAATCGTGAGAGCTCGTCTCGCCCTGTGCAGGTGGAAGATTTAAATTTCGTTAAAAAATATCGCCGAAACGAAAAAAAAGAAACACTTGTCAAGAGTCATTCCATGGTGCGCAACCCATCTCTTCCACCCGTCAGGCGGCACGTTATTGATATCAATTTGATAGGCTAATTAATTAAATTCATCGTGAGAGTCACTTTGTATGGCGAGTAATTTTGTTTTCAGCAGTCGGATTACACTCGCTAAGTAGGACAACTGTGAATCCGTGGAGGGAATACGTTGTTCTTTTCGAGGAACACTATTGAGAAATAACATCTGAAGCTAACCACAGAGGGATTCTACAACCCCCAACATACATTTCACGTAAGGGCCACACTATTTAAAAACACGATCATGATACCTATGTTACCATCATCCTGCACAAAAAGCGGTCTTGAATCTATAGGCATACACGGTCGCTGATAATGTTACGCTTTCAGGCAGAAATGCTGTCCCAAATGCTGTCAGCAGTTTGGAACCAAGTCTATCCATTCAACCACATTTCCCCGTTGGATCTTGTAGAGACGTCTCTTAATGATTACAGCCATTGGTGAATCATATTCGTGCCACTCTCGTATCTTGAAACGAGTCACCTTTCCTTTTCCTTTTTCGAACCTATCTACTAGGGATCCCATACACCAAGAACTCTAGCAATGTTTTTAGACAGTCCCTCTGCATCTTGTGACTGCTCCTGAGTCTCTGCACCGCCCTAGCTGCGGCTTAGTCCATATGATCCTTCCACTTTAAGTCTAACCTGTACGCAAGTCGGAGAGCGCTGTATCTAAGACCTTCTACGTCCGGTGGGGAAACATGTCGAGCCGAGTTAATGCGACAGGAGCGCGTTTTAACTACTTAGTGGAAATGAGAACACGTCTTAGCTCCACCAACCGTTTACAGTGTGTTAGTTCAGTGCCAAACAAAGCTTTGCCACGCAACACGAGGTAGTAGGAGAGGTAGTACGAGCGAATTTGGAAAATTGAAAAGAGTACATCATACATGGCATGGAGGAATGACGAAGATTTTGCGACACATCTCCTTACTATATACAGGTAGTTAGAAGAAGATCTGTGTCTCTCAGAGTGCATTCATGTCTATCACCCAAACATATGTGCCGATCCTACTAAACAAACAGGTGTTGGTTCATTGGAGTAGGTGGTTCATGTATTGTCACATGACCATATCCAACAGGCTTTCAAACACACGAGAGGTTTCCTGTATTGTTCCTTCATAAGCTGTTTAATACATTGTTTTTTTCGGTTGTAACACATCCAATCAGTGTTCACCGCCATACACTTTGTTTTTTCTACCATGACTTAGAGACCCATGTCAGCTGCTGCTAAACCATCATTAACACACCTCGATCCTCTGGCTCTCACAGAAAACTGAACATCGCATGGCATTAACTGTACAGCTACCACATCATAGGCTGGTAGAAATAAAACACAGACGCGATGTTTCTCAGTGACAAAAATGTGGAAGACATCGCAATATATGGAAACTGGAAGTGTCTGCAGTATTGTAGAGCGCTTCCAACAACTATTCCGTTTCGAAAAGCATTCTTCCTTCATTTTGCAGTCATGTACATGATTACTGTTCCAGTGTTGATCATCGCCGGAAGGTGCTGTTCCAACATGCGTGCGGTTGCACAAACAAGAGGTACTGTTATCTTATTGTTGAAAAAAATACAAACAATAAAAAAGAAAAAAAATATGTAGGGTATCGCAACATATATAAATAGGATGAGTCTTCAGCAATGAGGAACGCTTCCAAACAACTGTATTAAGGTGATAACCTCTACATTTAATCCCTGTTCCACAGCGTCAGGTACAGATATCCAGTGTTCTGTCAAGGTTCCCTCCATCCCAGCGGAGTTGTGTCAGTCAATCATTATGCAGTAATCAACAGCATACCCAGTGGACGGTCGTGATTGAAAAGACGCCATTGACATGGAGCGATGTACTGTATTACACGCCACGATTAATAGCGAGATCAATTTTAGGATTTTCACCCAGAAGTCGGAGAGAGTAATATCCACTACTTTCTGCAACCTGTTTATAAACAGAATGAGCAGAGTTAATGCAATAGGAGCATGTTTTGACCACTTGGTGGAAGTGAGAACATGTTGTAGATTCGCCACCCGTGTACAATGTGGAAGGTCAGCGCGAAATGAAGCCTGCTCCTTCAACACGACGACAGAACGAACAGTTAAATTGAGTTTCTTGTTTCCCTTAGGATCCATTCACGTCTATCACCCAAACATCCTATCATCATTATTCTCTACCAGCCGGCAGAGGAAAATTACGAATTATAAAAGCTCTGTTAATTTCATTCTCTCTTCCAATATATCGAAAACGGATACCATCTACGTGCCGGCATCGAACATATTCAACGATCCTATTAAATATACAGGTATTTATCCACTGGAGCAGATGGCCAGTGATCAACGTCGCTTGCACAGACTGATATAAAGTTTCATTGCGTGTACTGTACAAGTACCTTGTCCCACATGTTATTAGTCGCAGGAGAGGGACCCTGTTTCATTGTTTGATACACCGCTTTTCTACTGTAACACGTTTTGTACACTGTAATACATTTTTTTTATCGCCACGACTTCAACGTCTGTGTCAGCTCTAAACTGACATTAACACATTTGGTCCATTGACTTCCCCAGGAAACTAGACATCGTACAGTGTAAATCACATTATGTGGTAATCAACAGTGTACCTGGACTGTTGGGATGGAAAAGACACCGTCGATGTACTGTAATAATAATGATCATGGTTGATAGTGCGATTAGTTTTAGCAATTTTATCGTAATTTCAACACCGACCAGTGACGTGGCAGTATGCTTACCAATTTCTATATCATCGCTAAACTGCCCCTCAAATAATTTGTAAGTACCATTGTAAATGTAAGCAGATGACTAAGCAGTACGTTCATTCATTGTTAATTCTCGAACATAGACACCAAAGTATAGCAGGCAGCGACCTACATATCCCTAGCACTTCGATCGTAGTGCGTAACTTACGATCTTTATCTGTGTGGATGAGAGTCACAGGACATTCTCGCATTCATAGAATAAAGTTAGAGATCGGAAGATCTCCTCACATTGTCTTTGACCAACGCTCCACGCAGATAACCAGACGTAGACCGCTACATTCCACGTTTTGTGTAGTAACAGTGCGAACCGAGGCTGTAACTGCTGTCGTGGCACCCATCCAAGAGCACAAGACTTCTCCAGATGTGCGAATGTCGAGGAGGTTATCACCCCTTATTGCTGTACAGTAGACATGAAACTATTGTGATGATATAACAGACGGTTAAGAACAAGAAACGGGTGGTTTTTATGCATGATGGAGCTCCAGACGGAAGGAGTTTGTTGCGTTTTACGTAAATCAACTGCGGTAGCCATTCTAAAATATTGTTCCAGTGTCTGGGATCAATACCAAGAAGGTATTGGCAAGAGAGAACATAAATACATGCACTGCTAAGGCTAGAATGTCTGCACTTAAAAGGTGTAAAAGGTGGAAGAGATGGCTGGAGTATCATGAAATGATTAAATGATTATTGACTAGCATTTTTTTTTTATTTTCTTTCGTCGCGCCGATATCTTTTAACGAAATTTCAGTCTCCCAACTACACAGGGCGCGAAGGGCTCTCACGATTTGTTTCGTAACGCTAGTATGACATAGCATAGTATTGGTGTTCAAAACAGCTACTTTGTCTTGAATTATACAGGGTGTTTCAAAAATGACCGGTATATTTGAAACGGCAATAAAAACTAAACGAGCAGCGATAGAAATACACCGTTTGTTGCAATATGCTTGGGACAACAGTACATTTTCAGGCAGACAAACTTTCGAAATTACAGTAGTTACAATTTTCAACAACAGATGGCGCTGCGGTCTGGGAAACTCTATAGTACGATATTTTCCACATATCCACCATGCGTAGCAATAATATGGCGTAGTCTCTGAATGAAATTACCCGAAACCTTTGACAACGTGTCTGGCGGAATGGCTTCACATGCAGATGAGATGTACTGCTTCAGCTGTTCAATTGTTTCTGGATTCTGGCGGTACACCTGGTCTTTCAAGTGTCCCCACAGAAAGAAGTCAAAGGGGTTCATGTCTGGCGAATAGGGAGGCCAATCCACGCCGCCTCCTGTATGTTTCGGATAGCCCAAAGCAATCACACGATCATCGAAATATTCATTCAGGAAATTAAAGACGTCGGCCGTGCGATGTGGCCGGGCACCATCTTGCATAAACCACGAAGTGTTCGCAGTGTCGTCTAAGGCAGTTTGTACCGCCACAAATTCACGAAGAATGTCCAGATAGCGTGATGCAGTAATCGTTTCGTATCTGAAAAATGGGCCAATGATTCCTTTGGAAGAAATGGCGGCCCAGACCAGTACTTTTTGAGGATGCAGGGACGATGGGACTGCGACATGGGGCTTTTCGGTTCCCCATATGCGCCAGTTCTGTTTATTGACGAAGCCGTCCAGGTAAAAATAAGCTTCGTCAGTAAACCAAATGCTGCCCACATGCATATCGCCGTCATCAATCCTGTGCACTATATCGTTAGCGAATGTCTCTCGTGCAGCAATGGTAGCGGCGCTGAGGGGTTGCCGCGTTTGAATTTTGTATGGATAGAGGTGTAAACTCTGGCGCATGAGACGATACGTGGACGTTGGCGTCATTTGGACCGCAGCTGCAACACGGCGAACGGAAACCCGAGGCCGCTGTTGGATCACCTGCTGCACTAGCTGCGCGTTGCCCTCTGTGGTTGCCGTACGCGGTCGCCCTACTTTTCCAGCACGTTCATCCGTCACGTTCCCAGTCCGTTGAAATTTTTCAAACAGATCCTTTATTGTATCGCTTTTCGGTCCTTTGGTTACATTAAACCTCCGTTGAAAACTTCGTCTTGTTGCAACAACACTGTGTTCTAGGCGGTGGAATTCCAACACCAGAAAAATTCTCTGTTCTAAGGAATAAACCATGTTGTCTACAGCACACTTGCACGTTGTGAACAGCACACGCTTACAGCAGAAAGACGACGTACAGAATGGCGCACCCACAGACTGCGTTGTCTTCTATATCTTTCACTACACTTGCATCACCATCTGTTATTGAAAATTGTAACTACTGTAATTTCGAAAGTTTGTCCGCCTGAAAATGTACTGTTGTCCCAAGCATATTGCAACAAACGGTGTATTTCTATCGCTGCTCGTTTAGTTTTTATTGCCGTTTCAAATATACCGGTCATTTTTGAAACACCCTGTACCTTCTTGGTGTCAAATGTAAAATGAATGTGTTTTTTTTTTTTTTTGCCTTTGGTGCCAATTGCATAAAAGATTGTGTCAAATGTTTGTAATACACACGTGCATGAGAGTTTATTTACAGACAGTGAACGTGAGACACGCTCCCAGGTCGTGTAATTTGTTCAACAACCTGAAAGAAATTGCTTGATATAGATTTTTTTCCTTGGAGTCTAAATTCTCGCTTTTTCTTTATTCTGATGACGGTTTCGAAACAGCGAGGACATTCTGCGGTGATCGGTAGTTCTCGCATCAAAATAGTCGATGTTTTATTTCCCTGATTTTACGCATGGAGGGCATATCCTCACCGATCACTTGTGTTCGGTGGCGGTATTCTTTGCTGGACGTCACAAAATAATGAGATGCGACTGCAGTCGAACATAAAACCTATACTGGTTTTGATCATAAAGCTAAAGGAAAACACTTTACCTATTTTCGTGGAAGGAGGACCTTTATTATGGTTGTAGATATGTTTTGATTTTTTTAAATAGGTGCTTGATCATAAATGCATCAACGCCAAATACAACTGTTCTCCATCACCGAACGGTGTGCTGCTGTGGTGGAGGACGCCGGGGGGGGGGGGGGGAGGGGGTGTCTTCTGTGGTGGGCGCTGGACACAGCCACTATCTGTCCTGAAGGGTAGCGGTTTAGACGAACAAGTTGCACTTGAGGTGACCATCCTTTTATCTCCTATTGTTTGGTTGACTAGGTGCAGGCGTTGAAGCGTCGCTTTGAGGCTTTGTCTAGATGGTTGAAAGCCGAGTGTGGACGGTGGCCTAAGAAGAGGGTGGGTGCGAGGGCGCGAGATGCTTAGCGGAGCATCGTAGAGGGGTGGGGGGGGGGAGGCATGAGGGGAAGTGAGAAGGCCTTGGTTTCTGGGATCGAAAAGAACCCACTTCCAACTAACATCCTCTTTGCATTCTGAAGTCTTTTAGGACGACAATTTTCCGCCAAGTACGTGTGCTGCAATACGACTCATTCATTGTGAGTGCTAGTTTTTTCACGTCAATTTCGAAGATTAATTAGAACTGAGACTTCGATTACCTGGGCTGCAGGATGGTTTTTGAGCTGGCATCTGTAGCAAACTCTGCCATGAAACAACGATAGGTACTGTACGCTTGCAGATAATACACTTTTTAAACTCCTCTCTATCCAAAACAAGCATCCCGTCACTTGAACTTATTTCCCTCCAAAAAGAATAAAGATGCTACCTTAAACCCGTGCATTTTTCCTGGCAGTTTGTAGGTGTAGGGTAAAGTTTGAGTGTGTCTGTCGCTAGTTTCGAGTGGTATTGCGAAATTTTTTCCCAGCAGGATAACACCACTTGTACGGTATCGTCAGTTTTTGAGCTGTGTTGCACTTTTATGGCTCTGAGCACTATGGGACTCAACTGCTGTGGTCATAAGTCCCCTAGAACTTAGAACTACTTAAACCTAACTAACCTAAGGACAGCACACAACACCCAGCCATCACGAGGGAGAGAAAATCCCTGACCCCGCCGGGAATCGAACCCGGGAACCCGGGCGTGGGAAGCGAGAACGCTACCGCACGACCACGAGATGCGGGCATGCACTTTTATGCCATTCTTGTTTGGTGCTACGCATATGGTTGTGTAATCAGGCCCCGTCTTTGTGATTAATTATGTAATTAGAATCGATCTTTGTGTCAGTTTCCCGACCAAAAATAAATAAAGTACACTAACCTTACCTTCCTCTCCCACATCTGGACAGTTTCTATGTGTTAGGGCGTGTCCTTGGGTTTTCCATCCACTAGAATACGAGTTTGAGACCCAGAAAAAGCACAGCCATTTGTAGTTTCCATATACTCCATGTGCCTCTGGTGGTTTAATTATGTTAGTGGGTACATTTGAGCTTTCCACCCAGAAGGGCCAGGGTTCGAGTGCCAGGAGGGGTATAGCCAATTATAATTTGCCACCAATTCCTGGGTGGGGGTGGGGTGGGATGTCAGTACAACCCTGGGACAAAATAAATACCACCAAAATTTGAAATTCCCCCAAAATTTGAATTCCCGCCCAAATTCGAAATTCCCACAAGTAGGGTAGGTTTGGGTTAGGGGGCCTAGAGGAGGGAGTGGGGGAGTAGGAGGTGTCTGGGGCACATGTGCAGCTGAGAAAACACATGACGTCATCCAGGGATGGTTGTGTGCGTGGTCAGGGGTGGGGATGGGCGGGGACTAGTAGTTGTGGGTGTGGGTGGGCGGGGTGGGAGGTTGTGCACGGGGGTTATCAATTTAATTAACTTGCATATCAATTTGATATCAAAATTGGAGCCAGTTCCCTACTAATGCCAATTTCGCATCTCCGCGAGGTCACGCAATAGCAGTACACAGGATAGGAGTGCTGTATAGGCATAAGCACCCTTTGCTGCTTCAGATGGTCTTCAAATAAGTTGAATGGTTTTGAACGGTCCTTGATGATCCCAGCCTGTAAACGAGAGCAAAAATTTCTGTGTCTCTGCGTTACAAATGTGTGCACTTATGCTCTATGTGGTTGCAGTCCCCCCGTGTCCATAAAGAAGTGCTGAAACGTCCTGTGGTGTCAGCAGTGTCAAATGCTTTGGGAAACGTTGCCCTGTTGCTCATGGCACTGCGGAATGTCGTTTTTCACCGCGAAATGTGTGGGTTGAGGCCCATTCATATCATCGCATGCGGCCTGTGGTTGCCGATTCTATGTGGCGGTGTGTCTGGAATGTTTTCCTCAGTCACTCGTCAGAAAACCGTGTGATTTCATTGCTGCGTCTCACTATTCTGACCTCCATCGCTGATGAGTCAGGAGAAGGGGTGAGCTGTGGCTAACACGTAAGAGAGACTGGGCCGTGACGACCTTCTGATCGTCTGACAAGTCCGTGTTGGAATTGGGCAGACATGTGGCGAAATTTGGTGCCAATGTCAAGTCATTAATCCTCCTTACACCTCTTCGAGACCGAGGGTGACGTCACAGTGCGCTAACCTTTTGCAGCATTGCAGAGGAAGATTATCCGCAATTTTCAGATTTCGAATTCACGCGTTGTACAGGATGGGAATTACGGGATTTGGAAAAAGTGATACCTAAAATTTCTCGTTTGGGTAACACAGTATGAAACCTTACATTCCCGCACAAATGAAATTTATTTTGTTTAATTCTCGGCCTGTAGTCTAGACTGCGGTGTGATGATCTTGGATGCCATTTCTTTTCATAGGAGGAGCCGCTCGGTTGTTATCCACAGCACCCTTACAGCGATACGTCGACGATATTCGACGCCCCGCTTTATTGTCCTTCATGAGAAGTGATCCTCGGCTTACAGTTTGTAACACTCCGGTTTAATCTACTGACTTATACCGCTCGATCGAGATCTGATAGCAGTCCAAAACAGGTATTAATTAATGTGACCGTGTACCTAATGGGGCTGGCAATCGGATTGGACTGCTACGGAATTGTTACATTCCATTTTGTCCTTCTCGAATGCTGTAATAATGAGATGTCTGGTGGCAAGAAGAACAACAACACAACTTCATTAATCAGCGACCTATATTCATCACAAAAACACCAAAATAAGGAGACAGCCACTGCCTTCGACGTACAGAATTAATAACGGCTAATCTCAGCACAGGCCCTTTCGTTATTCCTTATCGTCACACGCAATTTCAATCATTGTAATCCAACACTGCAATCCAACACTGCAATCCAAATGATGCCGGCGCGGTAGACGCGTAATTACAATATCGGCACAAAAAATGTCACTGATCACTCTATTAATTATACTTTTTCACTTTCCCGTATATTTCTAACACAAAGGGGTTAAACCACGGCGATGGCCACTCCCTTTGTCGGTACGGTCTTGCATTCCAGCAACAGGCCTCCACCCGGCTTGGCCCGCAGCGCGTACCACACTCTATCTCAACACTCGCTCTCGCTCTCGCAACCCGACACACACTATCGATTGTCTGTCCTGTCGACCTGTGCTGTCGCAAAATTTATAGTAAGGGCCTACGGCCCCCTTACAAGTTCACCAAGATAACGCCTGCCCGCACGCAGCGATAGTTTCTATGGCTAGTCTCCGGGCCTGCCAAATCCTACCTTGGCCAGTAAGATCACCGGATCTCCCTCCTGTACATCTACATCTACATCTATACTCCGCGAGCCACCTTACGGTGTGTGGCGGAGGGTACTTATTGTACCACTATCTGATCCCCCCTTCCCTGTTCCATTCACGAATTGTGCGTGGAAAGAACGACTGCTTGTAAGTCTCCGTATTTGCTCTAATTTCTCGGATCTTTTCGTTGTGATCATTACGCGAGATATATGTGGGCGGTAGTAATATGTTGCCCATCTCTTCCCGGAATGTGCTCTCTCGTAATTTCGATAATAAACCTCTCCGTATTGCGTAACGCCTTTCTTGAAGTGTCCGCCACTGGAGCTTGTTCAGCATCTCCGTAACGCTCTCGCGCTGACTAAATGTCCCCATGACGAATCGCGCTGCTTTTCGCTGGATCATGTCTATCTCTTCTATTAATCCAACCTGGTAAGGGTCCCATACTGATGAGCAATACTCAAGAATCGGACGAACAAGCGTTTTGTAAGCTACTTCTTTCGTCGATGAGTCACATTTTCTTAGAATTCTTCCTATGAATCTCAACCTGGCGCCTGCTTTTCCCACTATTTGTTTTATGTGATCATTCCACTTCAGATCGCTCCGGATAGTAACTCCTAAGTATTTTACGGTCGTTACCGCTTCCAATGATTTACCACCTATGGCATAATCGTACTGGAATGGATTTCTGCCCCTATGTATGCGCATTATATTACATTTATCTACGTTTAGGGAAAGCTGCCAGCTGTCGCACCATGCATTAATCCTCTGCAGGTCCTCCTGGAGTACGTACGAGTCTTCTGATGTTGCTACTTTCTTGTAGACAACCGTGTCATCTGCAAATAGCCTCACAGAGCTACCGATGTTGTCAACTAAGTCATTTATGTATATTGTAAACAATAAAGGTCCTATCACGCTTCCCTGCGGTACTCCCGAAATTACCTCTACATCTGCAGATTTTGAACCGTTAAGAATGACATGTTGTGTTCTTTCTTCTAGGAAATCCTGAATCCAATCACAAACCTGGTCCGATATTCCGTAAGCTCGTATTTTTTTCACTAAACGTAAGTGCGGAACCGTATCAAATGCCTTCCTGAAGTCCAGGAATACGGCATCAATCTGCTCGCCAGTGTCTACGGCACTGTGAATTTCTTGGGCAAATAGGGCGAGCTGAGTTTCACATGATCTCTGTTTGCGGAATCCATGTTGGTTATGATGAAGGAGATTTGTATTATCTAAGAACGTCATAATACGAGAACACAAAACATGTTCCATTATTCTACAACAGATTGACGTAAGCGAAATAGGCCTATAATTATTCGCATCTGATTTATGACCCTTCTTGAAAATGGGAACGACCTGCGCTTTCTTCCAGTCGCTAGGTACTTTACGTTCTTTCAGCGATCTACGATAAATTGCTGATAGAAAGGGGGCAAGTTCTTTAGCATAATCACTGTAGAATCTTAAGGGTATCTCGTCTGGTCCGGATGCTTTTCCGCTACTAAGTGATAGCAGTTGTTTTTCAATTCCGATATCGTTTATTTCAATATTTTCCATTTTGGCGTCCGTGCGACGGCTGAAGTCAGGGACCGTGTTACGATTTTCCGCAGTGAAACAGTTTCGGAACACTGAATTCAGTATTTCTGCCTTTCTTCGGTCGTCCTCTGTTTCGGTTCCATGGTGGTCAACGAGTGACTGAATAGGGGATTTAGATCCGCTTACCGATTTTACATATGACCAAAACTTTTTAGGGTTCTTGTTTAGATTGTTTGCCAATGTTTTATGTTCGAATTTGTTGAATGCTTCTCTCATTGCTCTCTTTACGCTCTTTTTCGCTTCGCAGATAACTTTTCGAACATTGTGGGCAGGACCCACCAACTACCTCCGGTTTTGACGATCTAACGTGCAAATTGGACAGAATCCCCCAGAAGGTCATCCAACAACTCTATCAATCAACGTCAACCCGAATAAATGCTTTCATAAGGGACAGAGGTGGACCACATGTTACTGACTTGCTAAATTTGTGAAGTTCTTCTCTTGATTGATCATCCAATTTTTTGAAACTATAATCATTTGTTTGCCTGTACAGTTGTATCACATCTACTGATTTCCGTCACATTCGGATAAAATGTAAATGTCGTGTGACTACGGCCTCCCGTCGCGTAGACAGTTCACCGGCTGCAACTCTTTCGATTTGACGCCACTTCGGATAATTCCTTCCTGTTGCGTCATTTTTCTTTTGTCTTACATTGTATGTAAATTCAGTATATAAATACTTTTACTAAACTGGTATTACTAGGACAGAGGGACGCTACAGGTGAGACACGTGGACATTTCATTTCAAGATAGCGTGACTTAGTTATGTATTGAAACAATAATAAAAAATAAACTTAGAGAGTATCGTTGCGTCCTGCAGATCTCAGTGCTCCGATTATGTGTATTATTTGTGAGACTACCACGCTATCGAGGATAATGTTGGATGAAAACCGTCCCGTCCCGTTTTATACAGCAACATCACCTGAATTTCCTTTTGATAGTTGCCAGTCAGTATGGAAGTGATATTCGCCAAAAAAATTTGGGCTCTCCACTATAAATTTAACTTGCTCCCTCGGCAAATCCACAATAGCTAGTCCTAAAGCAGATTTGTGATTCTTTTGGAGTTGCCTTGGATGGGAAACGCCACTGCCTAGTGTAATACCAGTTTCTGCGAAGCACATAGGTTCCGCTACAAATCACGAGCTCAGAGTTAACATTGCCTCTAGCGCCAGCAGCAGCATCGGCTGTCAGCGTCTATGCAAACAAACTGCCCTCCCTGCCAACACTTCACGCGTCGTATTATCGTGATACATGGGTCTCCAAAACGAACGATTCCGGCTGTTACTGCTGCTGTAAATCCCTGACAGGCTTTTACCTGCATATCGGCGCTTGCTGCTAACTATCGTGTGGTTGAATGTTTCGCTCCTACATACTGTGTCAAATCTGACGGTACTTTACTCATTGATCTTTTGTTGATGATAAATACTCTCAGCGAAGATTGTTATATATGAAACGTTTTAAAGTGGCTAAGCAAGAGCTCACGAAAAATTAAAAAAAGTATTCTAAAAGGACTAAGTTACGAAAGAACGGAACAGCAT
Source organism: Schistocerca serialis cubense (assembly GCF_023864345.2). Lineage (NCBI taxonomy): Eukaryota > Metazoa > Arthropoda > Insecta > Orthoptera > Acrididae > Schistocerca > Schistocerca serialis. The sequence goes on along the minus strand of NC_064638.1, from coordinate 250,870,862 downwards.
AAAAAAGTGTGTAGCGGCCACCAAAAAGTTCGGCAGTTTAAAATGGTGCAAATGTTCGATTTTTTCTACGAAAACAGGTGTAATCAATAGAGAAAGAGGTGAAATAAAAATATTACCAGAATCAAGACGGAAAAATAAGGATGGGAGACCAAGAACTAAGTGCTCGGTTAGATAGATTGTGGAAAAGGGACGTAGTCTTTCTTCTGTATTGCTCAACCAGTACATCGAAGAAGCGATACGTAAGGCTCAAGAGTTGGATAAAAATTCGGTGCGAATGGATATCAATTTAATAAGAATCACTGTTGATGTTGCTACTCTCACGTTAGTGAAAGTGAGGGAGAATTGTAGGACATGTTGAATGGGATGAATATTGTACTAAACAAAGAATGCGGATTGATAGAAAACCAAAGAAAGACGAAAGTAAAGAGGAATAGCATATAAAACTTTAGCGGTAAACTTTATGCCTAAATTGGGGATCACACAGAAGACGAAGTGAAGAATTCTTCTAACATTCAAGCAAAATAATACATGGCTGACGAAGCGAGTAGAATATAAACATCCGACCAGCATAGAAAAGAATGTATTGCTCGTTAAGGGAGATGTTTGGGAAGAACCTCCTGAGAACTTATGTATCACAACGTTGTATGTAAGTAAATCATGGGCTGGTGGGAAAGGTCATTATCGGTAACATCGGTTTGCTGCAGAATTCTTCAACACATTCTACGTTCGAATATAATAATTTTCCTTGAGACAGAAAAGATTCTGTTCACAAATCAGAGTGGTTTTAGGAAGGATCTATATTGCAAAACGCAGCTTGCCTTCTTCTCACATGGTATCCTACAAACCATGGATGGAGGGAAACAGGCACATTCCATAATTCTAGATTTCCCGAAATTATTTGCCACGGTGCCGCACTGCAAACTGTTGATGAAAGTCGTAGCACACAGTTTATGTTCCTAAAAATGTGAATGGCTCCAAGACTTCTTAAGTAATAGGATTGAGCATGTGTTACTCGACGGCGAATGTTCATCACAGACAAAGATGTCGTCTTGAGTGCCATAAAGAAGTGTGATAGGACTGGTTTTAGTCTCTACATACCTAAATGACGTCGCGCCGAGGTGAGCAGCAATTAACGGCTATTTGCTGATGATTCTGTGGTGTAAGGGATGGTGTCAAAGTTGAGTGTCTGTAGGGGCTTGCAGGATGACTGGGACTAAATTTCTAGTTGATGTGATGAATAGCAGCTAGCTCTAAAAGTAGAAAAATATAAATTAATGCGGATGTATAGGAAAAACGTTAGAATACACCATTAGTAGGATGCAGCTTGACATGGTCACTTCGATTGAATACATAAGGCCAATGTTGCAAAACCATATGAAACGGCACGAACATGTAAGGTTGGTAGAATGGAAGGCAAAATCTTGACGATGTTTTATCGGGAGAACTCGTCTATAAAGGAGACGTACAAAGCTAGTGCGACCCATTCTTGAGTAGTGTTTGACTACTTAATATCTCCACTCATTCAGATTAAAGGAAGACAGCGAATCAATTCTGGGGCGGGCTGCTAGATTTGCTACCAGTAGGTTCCACCAGTACGCTAGCGAGGGGCTATTCGGAAGGTGAGGAACGCCAGTCGCCAAATGGAAAATCCGAGAAGGATTTTCACAGACGTTTTTGGGCAGTGTCTCTAGTATGCCCGTCGATCACATCAAGACGCTCTTTTCAGTTGTGAGCGCACTGTGAGCGAGTGAAGGTGTAGAACAACAATGTCTCCCTCCAAATACGAGGGTCCGCTGAGAGGTTTCGCCTTAATGAATGCAGCCCACCTAACACAACTGCCACGCACTTCCTTCTTCATGGCAATTCTCAGCCGCACTGTGCAGGGGCAGTGAAGACGCTCTTGTAGACTTTTCGATGGGAAGTGTTCGATCACCCACAACACAGCCCTAATTGACTCGTCCGGAGTATTATATCTGTTCACATGAAACGCTGGATACGAAGACAACACTTGGGTGCAGGCTACATAATATAGACGAGCGCAGAGAATTATCGGAAAGCACAGGCGGCTGCCTTCTATGTCGATGGTGTTGGAAACTTGGTATAACGCTCCGATAAATGTCTAAGTTGGAGCGGTGACTATGAAGACAACTATCTGGAAGGTGTAGCTAAATATGGAAAGAAAACAGTTTTCATTTTCACTGTGGTTTCCATTTCGGGACCGATCTTTCCTTACTTTCCGAAAAAAATGGCTCTGAGCACTATGGGACTTAACATCGGAGGTCATCAGTCCCCTAGAACTTAGAACTACTTAAACCTAACTAACCTAAGGACATGACACACATCCATGCCCGAGGCAGGATTCGAACCTGCGACCGTAGCAGTCGCGCGGTTCCGGACTGAAGTGCCTAGAAGCGCTCGGTCACCGCGGCCGCTTACTTTCCGAACAACGGGAAATGCTGACTAGAATAATAAGACACGTGTTAAGACGTTATGGAATAACTTCCACAATACTGGAGGGAGCCGTAGAGGGCAAAAACAGTGCAATAAGCAGAAACTGGAATATATTTAACAAAAAATTGAGGGAATTGGTGCAAGTGCTGCCCTGAGATGGAGGGATTGGAACAGAAGAGGACGTCGTCGCTGGGTGCATTAAACCAGTCAGAACGGCTGTTTACCACAGCAAAGTTTGTTGTTTAACGCACCGTTGACGATCAAATCATTATGGGTGGAGAAGAATCGCGCATAGAATACGGATAGGGGGAGAAACACGTTGTGATATTTTATCTTTTTTTTTTCATCAATCTTCTGCTTTAAAGCAGCCTGCCACGAATTTCTCTCCTGTAGCAACCTCTTCATCTCAGACTAGCACTTACAACCCACGTCCTTAAATATTTGCGGGATGTACTTCAATATCTCTCATGCTCTATAGTTTTTATCTCTACTTCTTGTCAGCGTTTTCCATATATTCCTTTCCTCGCCAGCTCTACGGAGAACTTCCTCATTCCTTGCCTTATCAGTCCACCTAATTTTCAACATTCTTCTCTAGCACCACATCTCACTTGCGTCGATTCTCTTCTGCTCCGGTTCTTCCACAGAATGCTGAGCTTCAAAGGCACATTCTCAGACATTTCTTCCTGAAATGGAGGCCGTGATACTAGTAGACTTCTCTTTGCCAGGAATGACCTATCTGGCAGGTATTTTTATGTCCTCCTAGCTCCGTCTGTCATGGGTTATTTTGCTGCCGAGGTAGCGGAATTCCTTAAAGTCATCTCCTTCGTAAGCGCCAATCTTTATGTTATCGCTGTTCACAATCCTGCAACTTTTCATTACTTTCATCTTTCTTCGATTTACTCTCAGTCAATATTCTGTACTCATTAGACCGTTCATTCCATTCAGCATATCCTGTGATTTTTCTTCACTTTCACTGAGGTTGACAATGTCATCAGCGAATCTTATCGTTGATATACTTCCTCCTTGAATTTTAATTCCACTGCTGAACATTTCTTTTATTTCCGTGATTGCATCTTCAATGTATAGATTGAGCTGTAGGACCGAAAGACTACATCCTTGTGTTACACCATTTTTAATCCGAGCACTTCGTACTTGGTCTTAGAGTCTAATTGTTTCCTCTTGGCTCTTGTACATATTGTATACTGGCTGGGGCACCCGGCTTCGCTCAGGGAATTGAGATAGGGTAGTGTGGTAGTAGCAATAAAAAGATAAATTTTAAAGTATAAAGAAGTCGATATGGTGCTGTGTGGTAGCTGGAATAAAAGGATAAATTTTTAAGTATAAGAGGTAAAAAGATTATTAAATCATATTTTAATTATTTACAATACTTGTTAAAGTATAAGAGGTAAATTTTATTGAAAACATAATCTAACTATTTAAAATACTTGTTTACAAACAACATTTTTCATTTTGTTATCTGGGGTATATATGTACAAATATTTTGAATTTCCTACTCGAGAGCAAGCTGCTTATAGTTGACCGCTAGAGAAACTCGAGTCTTTGAGGTTCATGCCGCAATGTTTTAAAGTTTGTCCTTGCATTTTTCAATTGTAGGCTAATTTAATTTGAAATTGCAGTCTTTTAAACTGGAATGGAAGTTCAGTGGAGGTCACTGATATACTGGGTATAAATAGTGTGTCCTTTTGTATTTTCCAGTCATAAGTTCGGATTCGATGTTGTTATTCGATAGCTGTTTCACGACCATCCTTGTTCCATTACATAGTTTTGGTGAGTTGAGATTTTTGAATAGCCTTATCGGAGACTCAGTTTTAAGTCGAAGGCAGCGTAATGGCATTCCTGGTACTTGCAAAGAGTTTAGAAATTCTGTACGGAAGTTCACACTTTCTTCAGCGTTCATCATCGTGTCGATCGAGTTCTATTTCTCTCTTCATCGGGAATTTTCTTTTAAATATTTGAGTTGCTACCGCCGACAATATTATTTTTAGTTGCCAGAATTGCCCTTTCAAAGAGTCAGTCCGGATTGGTAAGCTTGTGAAGAACGTTCAGATAAATTTGGTTGAGGAGTTTGTTTTCAGCAATGACTATGTTGCAGAAATTACTGTTGAGTTTAATGACACCGGCCATCTAGTCAGTAGGATATCTGCCTTTGCCTATTTGTAAAAGTTGTTGAGCAAAACGTGCTGTTGTTTCGTCTTTCGATAGTTCATGTCTCATATTATTTGTTAGCCGCAGGATTTGTATGTGTGGCCAGAGATGTGATTTTTGTAAGCATAGATTGATCTCGTCTGCTGGTGTTGACTTGGAGATAACTGGAAGTGTTTGTCGAAAATCTCCTGAGAGTATGGGTAGAGCTCCTCCCACCACTTCAGAGTTTCCTCGCGAGTCTTGTAATGTTCTGTCCACGGCTTGAAGTGAGCTTTTATGGGGCATTGTGCATTCGTCCCAGAAGATAATTTTAGCTTGCCTCAGAGGCTCATCCTGTCAATATGCTCTTGAGATTTTACACACCAGGAATTGTTCTTCGGCTATATTCAACGGTAGTTGTAGGGCGGAATGGGCTGTTCCTCCTCCTTCCATAAGTGCGGCTGCAGTGCCGTGTGATGCCAGTGCAAGTGCGATCCGTTGTTTAGCACATACTTCTGCCAGCAATAGATTCATTAGAGGCGTTCTCCCGGTGCCGCCTGGTGCGTCCAAGCAAATAACTCTGCCATTGCTGTTATCAAAAATGGTTCAAATGGCTTTGAGCACTATGGGACTTAACGTCTAATGTCATCAGTCCCCTAGAACTTAGAGCTACTTCAACCTAACTAACCATTCACACTCATCCATGCCCGAAGCAGGATTCGAACGTGCGACCGTAGCGGTCGCGCGGTTCCAGACTGTAGCGCCTAGAACCGCTGGGCCAGCCCGGCCGGCTATTCTTTTATCGATCCGGTCCATGATACTATTGCAAAGTTTCTTTTGCTCGTCATTGAAGAGTGGTTTGTTATGAGCAATGTATTGAAGTAGTTCGTTAATGCTGTACCCTTTTACCTTCGTTATTTCGAAGTTTAGCACACTGATACCATCTTTTCATGGTGCTTGCATCCCAAGTTTTACTAAGGTCTGGTTGTTTATTGCTAAACATTTATCTTCTAGGCGAATGAGTGTTTCGTTGAAGATGTCGTCGTTGAATTTGATGGTCAGCTGAGGACGAGCTTATCGGATCTGGTAGAGCATGTCATCAGTCTTATTCTCCTTGAAGGAGTCCCATAGCTTATTTCGATTCGATGGGTTACGTATTGTTACAATTAGGGTGAATAATTATTTTCAGCCATAATGGCTCAGTTTGGGAACCGTGACTGTGAGGGATAATTATTAATTTCAAGTTTCTGCTACCAGTAACTTTTTATTTTATGCTTAATCTAACATAATGCAACGCGTTCCGAACATGTTCTGTTCATCTTCAAACGTTTATGCATACATACGTAAATACGTAGAGAAATGTTACTTAAAAATAAACAGTCTTAAACTAGATTAGAACAGTTTGTTTTTTACTGCACCTGCTGGTGTGACATTTGGGGGAAGGAAGGGGGCAGTGTATATCTAGAAATCGAAGTCGTTGATGTCTTCTGCTGGTTTTCTTCTTTGTTGTTGACCATGTATATCACAGTCTGTATCGGATGCAGATAGATTTGCATCAGTTATGTGTTACGAAAATAGTGTGAAAGGCTTTTATATGACAGTTGATCACTTACAAGACATCACGAAAATTTTCGTAACATATAACTGGTGCAAATCTATCTGCATCCGATACAGCTGTGATATACATAGTCAACAACAATGAAGTAAACCAGCAGAAGACATTACTGGGGGGGGGGGGGGGAAGGAGGGAGGCAGTGTATATCTAGAAATCGAACTCAGTGATGTCTTCTGCTGGTTTTCTTCTTTGTTGTTGACTGTGTATATCACAGTCTGTATCAGATGCAGATAGACTTGCATCAGTTATGTGTTACGAAAATAGTGTGCAAGGCTTTTATATGACAGTTGATCACTTACAAGACATCACGAACATTTTCGTAACACATAACTGATGCAAATCTATCTGCATCTGATGCAGGCTGTGATATACATATTCAACAACAAAGAAGTAAACCAGCAGAGGACATTTCGATTTCTAGATATACACTACCTCCCTCCTTCCCCCAAATGCCACACCAGCAGCTACAGTAAAAAACAGTGTTATAGATTAATCTAGTTTAAGACTGCTTATTTTTAAGTAACAGTTCTCTATGTATGTATGTACGTATAAACGCTTGAAGATCAACAGAACATGTTCGAAACGCGTTCTATTATATTAGATTAAGTATAATATAAAAATTGACTGGTAGCAGAAACTTTAAATTAATAATTAGGCCGAATATGTCTCTCAGGTGAACAGCTAAGGCCGTGAGTGAGACTTTCTGTAATGTTAATTTCTAGCGGTTGTCGTTTCCTAGTAGTACTAAGCGTTGGCATGCTTCTCTGTACGTCTGGCATACGTAACCGTCAACAGTCTTGAGATCTGTGAAACTTGCTGGCCTCTGTAATTCGTGTAGCAACATTCGGAGATAGAACCATTCGACGTTGTTCGGATATACGGTGTATAGCCGGCCTAGTGCGCCAGTTTTCATGATTCCTGGATGAACTTCTACTGGAATTCCTTGTTTTCATTGCTGTAAGATATTTCTTGTTGTTTTCCACCTGTAATAGGTAGGGAAATCTCAATATAGTAATGTTTTCGAGAATGGATCCGTTTGGCACAGTTGGTACAAAGCTGTTAATGTTGTGGTTCGCTTGAAGTTTTTCTGGAGGGTATTTTGTGAAGTAAACTCTCTGTAAATTCTCCAAATGTACTGCTAGACGTGGTACAGTTGGTTCGCGTTCTTGTATGGGAAAACCGAAAATCCGCCACCCTCCTTCGTTACATGGGGATCTCGTCGTTTCTTTTAATAGTTCGTTGTCTTTGGCTGTTTGAAATACTGCCATATCATTGCCTTTGTTCATATACTTACAGACATATTTGATGGATTTCACTGGATTGCAGTATTCTACGTTTATGTGTGCTTGGAACATTTTGGAAAGCAGTGTGATATATGGTAGTACTACCCATGATTATCTATTTCTAATTCATCCCTGCGTCGTATTCGTATTTTTTGCTGTGAAATGACCTTTTCGGATGATCGCCTTTTGTATTTGGGATAGCCATCAGCTCCTGTTTGTGTGTCGTTCAAGTACGTTTAGTGTGTTTTTTGTTCATTTTACATCACTTACATAAGACGAATTGAGGTTTAATGGCACACATGGTCCGCGAATCATGTTTTTCATTACTATGTCATAGAGTTCAGGATCTTCTTGTGGAATGGGAAATTCAGCATGAATGATTTTGTCGATATCCGTAGGATGTATTCTGTCGTATAGCCACATGAAATTGTGTGAGTGAGGCCGTCCTGGCTTTTGCCATTCCAAGGGACATCTACGTATAGTAATGTTTTCGCGAATGGATTCGTTTGGCAAAGTTGGTAAAAAGATGTAGTATTCTAGGTAGTTCGCATGAAGTTTTTCTTGATTTTCTTTGATTTCTGGCCAAGACGAGCTACAATGGATGTTATGAAGAGGTCAGGTCGCCCATATTTTCTTTTGCAGGTCATGGCATCTTGAGTGTATTCGTGCAATTGTCTCGGGCTTACTGTGTTTAATGAAGATGAGATTACCATTGTTAAAGTGTCGTCAACGTTTCCGTCATTTATGACTGCGTCTCGAAGATCGCCGTATTCTTCCGTGTATAGCTACTTCTGATTCAATCTTATGTAAAGCATGCGTTCCGATTCAGTTTTTGCGTATATAAAGTATCTACCAGGAATTGTTGGAATAAAAGGCGACTGTTGTGTATGTAACAGTATGTTTCATTGTCTCTGCTCATCAAGCGGTAAGCATAGAACTCCTCGGAAATGACTTTTTTTTGTTAATTTCTACGCCTGTTTCAAGTTAGATTAAAAAGATATCCACCTCAGAAATATTAATGGATTTTTGAAGGTTTGTCTATGGAATCCGTTGTAGTCCTTCCCTTCTTCGTTGTACAATTACGTCGCGGCTTGTGGTTTCATGGTTCACAAATACGATGGCGACTTCGTATAACGGACATTCGTGTTCTCCAGGTGGTCTTTTGTCGACTCAAATTATAGCTTTATAGTCATCAGAAAGCATTCTAGTGCTGTTCTGAATATGCCAGTCAGTTGATTCTATTTGTGTAAGATCTTCTGAATCTCGCGCTATTTCTCGTCTCAGTCCACTGGTATTTGAAGGGCTTATTTCAATAGTGGTACAAGTCCATTACCTCCACTTTTCTGCCTATAATGCTCCTGACATTAATGATCCAAACAAACAGAAAGAAAGGTTCATCTTTAGCAAGAAGCCATATGTTTGAATATTTCTGGTATCTCAGCTGCAGATTTTTCAGCGCTCTATTAACTTTAGGACTCTGTATCTCAAAACGAACAAAAATGGACTTGCACCACTATTGAAATAAGCCCTTCGTTTGTGCATCGTTGACCAATTTCTGTTTCTTTATTTCCGATGAAATGTTGTTGTTGTTGTGGTCTTCAGTCCTGAGACTGGTTTGATGCAGCTCTCCATGCTACTCTATCCTGTGCAAGCTTTTTCATCTCCCAGTACCTACTGCAACCTACATCCTTTTGAATCTGCTTAGTGTATTCATCTCTTGGTCTCCCTCTACGATTTTTACCCTCCACGCTGCCCTCCAATACTAAATTGGTGATCCCTTGATGCCTCAGAACATGTCCTACCAACCGATCCCTTCTTCTGGTCAAGTTGTGCCACAAACTTCTCTTCTCCCCAATCCTATTCAATACTTCCTCATTAGTTATGAAATCTACCCATCTAATCTTCAGCATTCTTCTGTAGCACCACATTTCGAAAGCTTCTATTCTCTTCTTGTCCAAACTATTTATCGTCCATGTTTCACTTCCATACATGGCTACACTCCATACGAATACTTTCAGAAATGACTTCCTGACACTTAAATCAATACTGGATGTTAACAAATTTCTCTTCTTCAGAAACGCTTTCCTTGCCATTGCCAGCCTACATTTTATGTCCTCTCTACTTCGACCATCATCAGTTATTTTGCTCCCCAAATAGCAAAACTCCTTTACTACTTTAAGTGCCTCATTTCCTAATCTAATTCCCTCAGCATCACCCGACTTAATTAGACTACATTCCATTATCCTTGTTTTGCTTTTGTTGATGTTCATCTTATATCCTCCTTTCAAGACACTGTCCATTTCATTCAAGTGCTCTTCCAAGTCCTTTGCTGTCTCTGACAGAATTACAATGTCATCGGCGAACCTCAAAGTTTTTATTTCTTCTCCATGAATTTTAATACCTACTCCGAATTTTTCTTTTGTTTCCTTTACTGCTTGCTCAATATACAGATTGAACAACATTGGGGAGAGGCTACAACCCTGTCTTACTCCCTTCCCAACCACTGCTTCCCTTTCATGTCCCTCGACTCTTATAACTGCCATCTGCTTTCTGTACAAATTGTAAATAGCCTTTCGCTCCCTGTATTTTACCCCTGCCACCTTTAGAATTTGAAAGAGAGTATTCCAGTCAACGTTGTCAAAAGCTTTCTCTAAGTCTACAAATGCTAGAAACGTAGGTTTGCCTTTCCTTAATCTTTCTTCTAAGATAAGTCGTATGGTCAGTATTGCCTCACGTGTTCCAGTGTTTCTACGGAATCCAAACTGATCTTCCCCAAGGTTGGCTTCTACTAGTTTTTCCATTCGTCTGTAAAGAATTCGTGTTAGTATTTTGCAGCTGTGACTTATTAAGCTGATAGTTCGGTAATTTTCACATCTGTCAACACCTGCTTTCATTGGGATTGGAATTATTATATTCTTCTTGAAGTCTGAGGGTATTTCGCCTGTTTCATACATCTTGCTCACCAGATGGTAGAGTTTTGTCAGGACTGGCTCTCCCACGGCCGTCAGTAGTTCCAATGGAATATTGTCTACTCCGGGGGCTTTGTTTCGACTCAGGTCTTTCAGTGCTCTGTCAAACTCTTCACGCAGTATCATATCTCCCATTTGATCTTCATCTACATCCTCTTCCATTTCCATAATATTGTCCTCAAGTACATCGCCCTTGTATAGACCCTCTATATACTCCTTCCACCTTTCTGCTTTCCCTTCTTTGCTTAGAACTGGGTTGCCATCTGAGCTCTTGATATTCATACAAGTCGTTCTCTAATCTCCAAAAGTCTCTTTAATTTTCCTGTAGGCGGTATCTATCTTACCCCTAGTGAGATAGGCCTCTACATCCTTACATTTGTCCTCTAGCCATCCCTGCTTAGCCATTTTGCACTTCCTGTCGATCTCATTTTTGAGACGTTTGTATTCCTTTTTGCCTGTTTCACTTACTGCATTTTTATATTTTCTCCTTTCATCAATTAAATTCAATATTTCTTCTGTTACCCAAGGATTTCTACTAGCCCTCGTCTTTTTACCTACTTGATCCTCTGCTGCCTTCACTACTTCATCCCTCAAAGCTACCCATTCTTCTTCTACTGTATTTATTTCCCCCATTCCTGTCAATTGCTCCCTTATGCTCTCCCTGAATCTCTGTACAACCTCTGGTTCTTTTAGTTTATCCAGGTCCCATCTCCTTAAATTCCCACCTTTTTGCAGTTTCTTCAGTTTTAATCTACAGGTCATAACCAATAGATTGTGGTCAGAGTCCACATCTGCCCCTGGAAATGTATTACAATTTAAAACCTGGTTCCTAAATCTCTGTCTTACCATTATATAATCTATCTGATACCTTTTAGTATCTCCAGGGTTCTTCCATGTATACAACCTTCTTTCATGATTCTTAAACCAAGTGTTAGTTATGATTATGTTGTGCTCTGTGCAAAATTCTACCAGGCGGCTTCCTCTTTCATTTCTGTCCCCCAATCCATATTCACCTACTATGTTTCCTTCTCTCCCTTTTCCTACACTCGAATTCCAGTCACCCATGACTATTAAATTTTCGTCTCCCTTCACAATCTGAATAATTTCTTTTATTTCATCATACATTTCTTCAATTTCTTCGTCATCTGCAGAGCTAGTTGGCATATAAACTTGTACTACTGTAGTAGGTGTGGGCTTCGTATCTATCTTGGCCACAATAATGCGTTCACTATGCTGTTTGTAGTAGCTTACCCGCATTCCTATTTTCCTATTCATTATTAAACCTACTCCTGCATTACCCCTATTTGATTTTGTGTTTATAACCCTGTATTCACCTGACCAGAAGTCTTGTTCCTCCTGCCACCGAACTTCACTAATTCCCATTATATCTAACTTCAACCTATCCATTTCCCTTTTTAAATTTTCTAGCCTACCTGCCCGATTAAGGGATCTGACATTCCACGCTCCGATCCGTAGAACGCCAGTTTTCTTTCTCCTGATAACGACATCCTCTTGAGTAGTCCCCGCCCGGAGATCCGAATGGGGGACTATTTTACCTCCGGAATATTTTACCCAAGAGGACGCCATCATCATGTAATCATACAGTAAAGCTGCATGCCCTCGGGAAAAATTACGGCTGTAGTTTCCCCTTGCTTTCAGCCGTTCGCAGTACCAGCACAGCAAGGCCGTTTTGGTTATTGTTACAAGGCCAGATCAGTCAATCATCCAGACTGTTGCCCTTGCAACTACTGAAAAGGCTGCTGCCCCTCTTCAGGAACCACGCGTTTCTCTGGCCTCTCAACAGATACCCCTCCGTTGTGGTTGCACCTACGGTACGGCTATCTGTATCGCTGAGGCACGCAAGCCTCCCCACCAACGGCAAGGTCCATGGTTCATGGGGGGGTCCGATGAAATATACTTGCAGAAATTTAAGGTCTACGCTGGGTAGAGGTAGTAAGGATCCCATGTTGTAATAGATTTGTCCTTGGATGGGAAAAAACATAATCGGTTTAGTCTCTATTAGCGTTGTTCGAAATGATACCGTAAGAAGTCATTTGGAAGCTGGTGTTGCACTCTTTTTTATTTTGAAGAAAGGATTTATATTTTGCAGTATCACAGATCACGTAATGTAAAAATTCCTGTCAAGGTGCTTCCAGTAGTGGTTTTCAAATTTTTCCGCTACTGTAAAAGAACCAGAAGTTTCTCTACTGAATTTTTTGCGCTGAAAAACTGGCAGATGTTTTTCATTTTTCCGATTACGGTGTGTTTGTGTTTGTTATATTCTTTCGTCGGATCGTAATGGAATGCTTCAATTATTAGGTTGTACTGTTCGCTTGTCCTCGTCTGCGCTTCTCGCAGGGTGATATTTTCATGGCTGCCTTGAGTTCGCTGCCTTTTATAATAAGATTGTGTCCCAGTTCTTGATTCTTCAATCTATTCATACCGTTTTTCTTCGGTTACCTTCTCGCGCTGCTCATTGTCGTTCGTCGGCAACTTAAAACGTGCTTCGCGCTCCTTGTCTGTTCGTTGTTTCGCTTTGTTTTTTGACATTTTACCTAAGAATTGGAAAGATCTCCTCCTCTTTCATGTTGATACATTGTCTGAAATATAAATCAAATCAACCATTTATTAAGAAATATGCTAAGTACAATTTACACACTTTTCACACTTTATTTTGGGTTTATATTCAGTCCCGTCTCTCTTTGGCTACTCACACTTAACTGTTTATTTTTATTCGTTCATTGCACTACTTTATCAGTTTCTCCTTTCGTCAGTGACAAGAAACTGACGTGCGAACCCACGACGGGCCTTGCTTTACTTACTAATGGGTAGCCCTACCAGTGTCGAATTCCTGAACACATAAAAAAGGCTTCGAATGCTCCACAAAGTTCCAGAACATTCCAAAACATTCGAGAGTGTTCTGGAATATTTCACAATGAACTGGGATGTTCTGGGATGTTGCCGAACATTCTGGAATCTTCCCTAACATTCCAGAACATCCTGACTCATTGTGGAATATTCCAGAACATTCTGCGTAGTTGTGGAATGCTCTCGAATAGTCTAAAATGTTCTGTAATGTTCTAGAAATTTCTAGAGGGTGGAAATTCCCAGCCCTTATATGTTGAAAAGCACTACGTTCTTCATGGATGGAGAATAGGAGATTACCACACCACTTGACTTCCCTGAACGTACCGGGACTCGTTCTGAGTTTTAGAGGCACGCACATTCTACAGCTAATTTTATGATACCTACTGATAGCCGTCTTTACATATAGCTGACCTATATTTTTCTTGGAATTTCGAACATCTTGCAGTATTTCGAGGTCGACAAATACCTTGAACATGTCTTTATTTTTCTTTGGCATTGTTTCCACTATCAAGCGCAATGTTAGAACTGTCTCTCATGTGCTTTTACCTTTCCTAAATCCAAACTAATCGTCATACAGCTGCAATTTTCTTTTCCATTCCCCTGCATATTATTAATCTCAGTAACTTGGATCAATGAGCTGTTAAGGTGATTGTGCTAAAGTTCTTGTACTTTCGGCTCTTCAGTCTTCGGAATTGTGTGGAAGATGTTTTTTCGAAAGTCTGATGGTATATCGCCAGACTCGTACATTCTACGCCCAACATGACTAGTCGATTTGTGGCCACTTTCGCAGATGATTTTAGACATGCAGGCAACGGCATTGCCGCAGCGGATACACCGGTTCCCGTGAGATCACCGAAGTTAAGCACTGTCGGACGTGGCCGCCGCTCGGATGGGTAACCATCCAGCCGCCATGCGCTGTTGCCATTTTTCGGGGTGCACTCAGCCTCGTGATGCCAATTGAGGAGCTACTCGACCGAATAGGAGCGGCTCCGGTCAAAGAAAACCATCATAACGACCGGGAGAGCGGTGTGCTGACCACACTCCCCTCCTATCCGCATCCTCACCTGAGGATGACACGGCGGTCGGATGGTCCCGGTGGGCCAATTGTGGCCTGAACACTGAGTATCCTCTCCTTAGAAATTCAGGAGAAATGTTATCTATCTCTTCTAATTCATTCCATCTTAAGTATTCTGAAGCTCTTTTAAATTCTGACTCTAATACTAGATCCTCTTTCTCTTCTAAGTCGACTCCTGTTTCTTCTTTTATCATGTCACCAGGCAAGTCTACCCCCTCATAGAGGCCTTGAGTGTACTCATTCCCCATATCCGTTCTCTCCTCTACATTTAACAGTGGAATAACCATTGCATTCTTAATGTTACCACCCTTGCTTTTACTTTCACTGAAGGTTACTTTAGCTTTTCTATATGCTGAGTCTGTCCACCCAACAATTATTTCTTTTCGTTTTCTTCACACTTTCATGCAACCATTTCGCCTTAGTTACCTTACATTTCCTGTTTATTTCATTCTTAAGGAACTTGTATTTCTGTATTCCTGAATTTTCCTGACCTTTTGTATTTCCTCCTTTCATCGACTAACTGAAGTATTTATTCTGTTGATACCCATGGTTTCTTCAGTTACCTTCTTTGTACCTATGTTTTCCGCTCCAAATTCTGTGACTGCCTTTTTTAGAGATGTTCATTTTTCTTCAACTGAACTTTCTAGAGAGCTATTCCTTATCGCAATATTTATACCCCCAGAGAACTTCAAGCATATTTCTTCATTCCTCAGTACTTTCGTATTCCACTTCTAAGAGCACTGATTCTTCCTGACCTGTTCTTTGAACTGCACCCTACTCCTCGTAACTACTAAACTGCTCCTGGGTGTTCCTTACAATCCAGTATTTGATTTCGGAATCTCGGTCTGACCACGATGTAATCCAACTTGAATTTTCCCCCAACTCCCTGGCTTTTCCAAGTATACCTCCTCCTCTTGTGATTCTTCAACAGAGTACTCACTGTTACTCGCTGAAATTTATTACAGAACTCCATTAGTCTTTCTTCTTTCTCATTCCTTGTCCCAAGCCCATATTCTCCTGTAATCTTTTCTTCTACTCCTTCCACTACAACTGGTTTCCAGTGCCCCGTGACTATCATATTTTCATCTCCCTTTATCTACTGAATTGTCGGTTCAGTATCCTCATATATTTCCTCTATATCTTCATATTCAGCTTGAGACGTGGCGCGTATACCTGAACTATCGTTATCGGTGTTGGTTTACTGTCCATTCTGACGAGCACAACCTTATCATTGACCTGTTCATAGCAACTCTCTGCCCTACCTTCCTATTCATACATACCTTACAGCATTTTGTGCTGCTGTTGATGTTGCGATATACTCATACGCCCAGAAATTCTTATACTCTTTCCATTTTATTTCACTGACCCCCACTTAATGTAGATTGAGTCTTAGTACTTCCCTTTTGAGATTTTCTAGCTTCCCTACCACATTCAGACTTTCCACGCCCCGACTCGTAGAATGTTATTTTTTTCTGGTTATTCTATCTTTTTCTTGTGCTTACGTCCCCTTCGGCAGTTTCCTCCCGGAGATCCGAATGAGGGACTTTCAGTTACAGGTCACATTTCGTGCGAATACACATTATATATCATTAATGCAGTGGTTTACAAATGCTAATTTAGTTTAAAAGGAAATCATACATTCGTTCGTCAAGAGCTGTCGGTTGTCCGTCCCGTGACTGATTTCACCGTATCACATACATCGGGCTAGAAAGTTTGGCCTATGTACAGCGCCGAGTCTGAAGCAACAAGACTGGAACTACATTTTATTGAAGGTTGTTAGTTATGTCTTGGAGTGTTCTGTGCTCTCTCCCAATCTTCGGTAAAGTAATGCTGCTCAAGGGACCTGACACTGATTACGGTCAAGGATTTACTTCACTTATTCTGTACAGAACTTAACAAAGACTCTGTAGGGCCCTGAATTTTAGTTATTTCTTACACCTTTTAGTACTAATTACTGTGTCATTCATCTCATGGACGTTGCGCCTATTGAAAACTTTGCTTTTCTTTTGTGGACGAACACTTAAACACAGAATTCAACGTTTCGCTTCTGGTCCGCTGTTGCCTATTTCTGTTTGCTACATCGTACACAGATGTATGGACTCTAATTGTTGTGCCACTGGCGCAATTAACATTTAATCAATTTTGTTTGGTTTTGAGGATAGTTGGCGTGACAATATTTTATTACGGCAGTTACTGAAGGCTTCATGCATTCCCATTCAGGTGGCCTTGCGTGTTTCAGATAACAACTGCAGCGCCGGCCGGGGTGGCCGAGCGGTTCTACAGTCTACAGTCTGGAACCGCGCGACCGCTACGGTCACAGGTTCGAATCCTGCCTCGGGCATGGATGTGTGTGATGTGCTTAGGTTAGTTAGGTTTAAGTAGTTCTAAGTTATAGGGGACTGATGACCTCAGAAGTTAAGTCCCATAGTGCTCAGAGCCATTTGAACCATTTGAACAACTGCCGCTTTTTGTATAAACTGTGCTGTTTCTTATGCAGCTTCCTGATACTGTCACCGCTATCAGACCCAGTGGATCTTTCAACAAAGTCTGTCTATTGCTTTTTGCTGTCTTCCATCCATCTGTCCTGTTTGCTATAGGTGCGTCATCTGTGTCTATATCGCTTCAAGTGCTATTGGTTCGTACTGGCAGTACATGCTGAGCTGCCTGTGAAAAAAAAAACGGTTGTTAGGAGTGGAGACTTTCATGCATACGGGTGTCACCACGACAAACATTTCAATGATCGTCACTCCAATGTCTAAGAGACGACCTCTACTAATGCGAAGAAACATTAATGTGACCACCGGGTATGTTCGACGTCAACTTGTAGTAACCCCAATGAGGCGGCAGATGGCAACACCAGCAGTGGAAGATATAAAAAGCGTGTCGGGAGAACGCGGACAAAAGTGTACTCGTTATCGTAGCGTGGAAACGGACGTCGGGCCAAAGGTGGAACCATTTCAGAAACGTCTGAGTTTGTAAACTGTTCACGTGTCTCTGTGGTTCTTCGCACCATTGATCCTCAACCAAAAAACGTAACGCAGCTGGTCACGGCACTGAAGTCGGCATGGACCCATATCCCTGACCGCACCTTCCAGAACTTCAGTGACTCTCATCCCGCAAGTCTTGCGCTGCAAATAATGGTTACTCAGGCCTTTGACCGGTTTTCCCATTAATGTGACCGCACAGAACAATAAGATCAAAAACGTACGTATTTCATCGTCGTGACATGAAATGTGCACGTCATTAGACGACATAAGTCTTTACTTTGTACCGAGCGAGGTGGCGCAGTGGTTCGACACTGGACTCGCATTCGGGAGGACGACGGTTCAATCCCGCGTCCGGCCATCCTGATTTAGGTTTTCCGTGATTTCCCTAAATCACTCCAGGCAAATGCCGGGATGGTTCCTCTAAAAGGGCACGGCCGACTTCCTTCCCCATCCTTCCCTAATCCGATGAGACCGATGACCACGCTGTCTGGTCTCCTTCCCCAAACAACCAACCAACCATCTTTACTTTGTAAGTCTAAAACATGAAAAACAATGTTACACTATTTCATCATCAGAATTCACTCTGTGCTATACAATCAACTTCCTGCACCGAAGTACAAAATTATGATACTGTACGCTTGCCGAAATGCGGGCTATGACTTTGACATACCAATATCATCGTTTGAAAATGTAATTAGTGTGCCGCGCGGGATTAGCTGAGCGGTCTAGGGCGCTGCAGTCATAGACTGTGCGGCTGGTCCCGGCGGAGGTTCGAGCTCTCCCTCGGGCATTGGTGTGTGTGTTTGTCCTTAGGATAATTTAGGTTAAGTAGTGTGTAAGCTTAGGGACTGATGACCTTAGCAGTTAAGTCCCATAAGATTTCACACACATTTGAACATTTTTTGTAATTAGTGCGGCTTTTGATGTTGGACTGCTTGAATGCAGAATGGATACTGAATGTCAAAAAGTGCCTCTAGTCGGAGCAGCATATTGTTTGTCCACTTTGACCACTTCATTGAAATCACACACCTGGACATTGAAGACTGATTAGTTGTGCGATACTATTAGGTTACTCGGATAGCGTAATTATATTAAGTTCAGGGGAATATCGCATATTAAAATACGTGTCTTTTTGATCATGTTATACCGATATTTTGTTCCTTCGTGCTACTTAAGTTCCCACCTTAAACCTTGAATACATGATTCAAATGTCTCTCATGGTAAGATCCATAGTCTTCCACTCGAATAGCTTATTTCACTGTTTCTGGGATGAGTTGCTTATATTCTAAGCACATTTTCGTGCGGTTCCGAGCGTTAGAGGTCTCGCACATCCCTCGTTACTGCTATCCGCGAGAAACTGGGGCGGGTCGCTAATTTGCATATAATTATATATGGACTGAGAAGATGATATTCTAAAATAAAATCTACCTACCAGTACTTTCCATGAAAATTTTTAAGACTAGACTGTGATATTACACGTCATTAACATGCCCTTTATTGCGTAAGTCATCAGAATGCACTTTCGTAAAAAGTCTGCTAGTAAACAAATCAGTACAAACCACCTAATAAACTGACGAAGAAATAGAGCAATAGACTTACGAGTGACTAACTCCAAAAAACTTACAAGCAATAAACATATCATGCTATTTAGAATCTAAATCATAACATACGTTGGTATTAATATGTAAGTGTTAAGCACCTGAAATGCGTATGCGGCTTTATTTCGATATATTACGATTTTCTTCTTCTTTGTGTAGTAAAATAACAACTGTAATATAATTGCCAGAGATTGTAATTAACGAGCCACATCATTAGAAGCATAGAGAAGTCGTACTATCAATTTTTTTACACATACGAAAATAGCTCTCTTAAACTTTTTCATCCGTGTATCTGCGCTTTTTTTGTATCTGATGTCAAACTGTGGACCCGTATCTTGAATTTTCCTGTGCCTGGTCGAAATAGATTACATTACAGTCTTGACACAAACTGAATTTATTTAAAAACGACTTACCTTCCTCGATGTCGTTCTAAAGAATATAATTTTATATGTATTTTTCTATTGTTCCAGCTGCCGTACCGAAATGACTGAGGGCTTAATGTTCGGTGGTACAAGGACCGGACACCTTATTTGCTCTCTCGTTATTTAGTCTTTATTAAAAAGTCGAGCCATCCTGAGATTCATTTACCATTCGTTTATTTTTACCTAAGAATGTTGTTAAACCGATCTGTCGTCTATCACCAAAGAATGACTTCGTCAATCGCCCCAGTGGTCTGATGTATTCCGCGTCATGGTTTACTTTTGACGATGAATTATTACATAAATTGAAGGTAACTCATGATTAATCAGTATTTGGCAGCATATTGTGCAAAAAGAGACTAATTTTATTCATCGTCATCTAGAATGCCTCATTTTCGTTACGATATTAGAGTTACACAGAGTTTCTTTGTATTCATTGTCTCTTCATCTCGTGACGTACTAAGAAACCTCAGTCTTTAAATTGAGGAAGAGGATCGGTTTAAGCCAATAATAACTAAAAGGTGCCACAAACAAGTGATGTAGTACATTTACTAGATGAAGTACCAAACGTTCTTCGTGCTGTAAGAATATTTTACACGCTTTTACTCCTTGTGGTAGTACAGGATAACGTCCCGCAACCGTTAAATAACTGTTTTCTGCAAAGACGATAACCGCCTGTCTTGCAGAGCTCTCTTAAGTCGACAAATTGTCTTGCGCTTAGATACCAGTGTGCACAGTAACTGTCATACTCTTCCCGAGTTTTCAGCTGCTACACCAAGTCAAGCTAACAAAGTATCTCAACGGTCCAGTTGGTCCTTATCTACATGTCAAGATGAAGGACAGTTGGACAGTCGAAATACTATACTATCTCCACTTGAGGGGTCGTCTGAAAACTTGAGAAGAGTGCTACACATTATGTCGCTAGGAAAGCCTACGAAGTCACAAACATAGTAATTCTTCAACAATTTTCTTGGAAAATCAATTGCGAATTGAATGTGGTGTAAATGACCCAATGCAAAGTATGAAAGTTATCTCCGTAGAGATCTCCCATCTATGTCTACGTTTCAAATCGGAAGTCCTGATTTTCGTGAATTTTTTTTCCTGTACTTCCATGAATTTGAGGTAAGAACATATATATTATTAGAAACAGTTTCTGAGAGTAATCTGTAATTTGGAGTTCTCAGGAATTAAAAAAATTAAAACTGTGTATATAATGAGCAAGTCCCTCATCACATTATTTTAATATAGTCGTACGCTGTTATTGCAGGGAATAGTGCTGATTCGTAACATATCACTATTTATACTGTATGTAATTAACGTCATTCTCAGCAGATCTCGATATCACAAAAAATGAAACGCCTTGTTGTTGTATGAACGTATCGGCATACTGTTTATTAGCAACATTTTTCAAAGCAGCTGTTTTTCTTATCATTAAGTAAGACGCTGTTCAGAAACCGTAGATGGAAACACCAATGAGAATGAAAGTTTGTGTGATAACCGAATTGTTAAGTCGAACTCTCACGAAAAGTAAGGAAACTCAGATTTCAGTCCGGCAGAACTTATCGATAGTTATTGCATATTAGTTGCTCTGTATTTCTATCTTATTCATGTGAAAATGAATGAAGTCTATAAAGGAAGAAAAGCGTCTACGATTATACTAATAAAGATGAGTGAGAAGACCCATCAGAAGACGCAGCCTTGTAAAACACTGGACCAGATTTCAGTAGATTTGGATTCAAAGCATCGTCTCGACAACGTACAGTTATTTTCCTTGTTTCTGTTTTTTCTGCCTGGTTACCGAACGCAAATGCTACGAACGCTGCCTCAAAGCGAACCCAGCGCAGTTACTCACTCGTTATTTAAACGTTCTAAACGGACCGTGTCTGGGATTTAGCAGTCAACGAGGAGTCGACCGGCATACAAAAAGATGAAGGAAGGAAGGAGGATGCGGAATCGTCTATTCTCCGGAACTGAATAAAATGCTTTAACAACGTTATTCAAATTTTCCCTTTGAAATACTTTTGAACGAAATAGATGAAAGAGAGATGTTGATGAACGAATACGTCGATGCAATTGAATGAGATTTCGTGAAATCACAGATATCACTTAAGTAATGGACTGTCTCATTGCTGCCATTGTTGCTTTTTTTTAACGACGTTCATTTAAGCGTGGTGCTACGCAGTGATGTCCGGAGATATTTTGTTAGCATCCGCAGTGTGCCGTGGCAAAAGCTGCCTCTACATTGTAAACATGACGTTCTGCTAAAACAGTTCGGTGTGCTATGATTCTGGTAACGTGTGCATTAAGCAGATTACCCCAAATACCTCATAGACACACACAAAGGGAATTTCCTAGCAGTGCGAGCATATTTTGCGGAACTAGCGTTTCCCCGCGACATTTAATTGCGACCTGCTTGAAAAATGATAACTTCATTAGTCCCTATCGTGATAAAAAAAAAGATGTGATAATCTACAATACTTGGATTCAGTTAGAGTGCAGAATTGTGTATTTACCTGTGTCACATTTAAAAGCATGAACACATACCATGATGCTTGTCACAGAAAACTACTCGTACTACAGGAAATGTGTTGTTCAGACGCACTATCCTTATCATTTATTCTACAGTAGCTGTTTCATCACGCTGGGGACAAGTTTTTATCGATTTTATTTTTGCAATTTTTCTTCGCCTATGGAAACTGTTGTATTTAACTCTCTCAGACTGGGGGTAATAAATAATCATAGTTGTGAGATTATGGCTTTTAAGCCTTATGTTACGTAAATCTGTGAAACGTATTTCTTTGTTCAATGTGTGCAATGCAGTTGGCTATAGCAACGGGTGGAATTTCCTGGGAGAAACGATGTAGTATGTTCGGGTAATTTCAGGCAAGGTGCGAGCACTGTTTGACTGGCAGTCGTGAAGAGAAGTACGTGTCATGGACGCTTTGACCGCAAGTGTCCCAAAAATATTTTACTTGATTTAGTGTTTGTGGAAGGTGGTAGTTAATCTGTGTTCTTGGATCGGATCTGCCGTGAGCAATACACAGTTTTTATTTCCTTCTATTGGACATGTTTCTCTGAAGTTTCAGCATTATCGGAGGGCTTTTCTATTAATTAGGAAGAATACTCTGTACATATACAAATTTTTAAGAAAGCATTTACAGCCGGCCGCTGGTGGCCGAGCGTTTCTAGGCGCTACAGTCTGGAACCGCGCGACAGCTACGGACGCGGGTTCGAATCCTGCCTCGGGCATGGATGTGTGTGTTGTCCTTAGGTTAGTTAGGTTTAAGTATTTCTAAGTTCTAGGGGACTTATGACCTCAGCAGTTGAGTCCCATAGTGCTCAGAGCCATTTGAACCATTTGAACCAAAGTATTTACAAATTTGAAAACAGACAAAAACATTTATATATACCTTGATACAACATGCTATGGTTTTTCTGATTATTATGTTTTGCATTATAGGTGTTTTATCATCAGTTTTGCCATCTGCAACCATATAGAAACATAATGTAGAGAAGTTATTTACATGGAAATTTTACGACTGGGAAAAAAATTGGAAATTTGTGGAAAGATCTTATGGGACCAAACTGCTGAGGTCATCGGTCCCTAAGCTTACACACTACTTAATCTAACGTAAATTAACTTATGCTAAGCTCAACACACACACGTCCGAGGGTTTGGTTCAAATGGCTCTAAGCTCTATGGGACTTAACTTCTGAGGTCATCAGTCCCCTAAAACTTAGAAATACTTAAACCTAACTAACCTAAGGACATCACACACATCCATACCCGAGGCAGGATTCGTACCTGCGACCGTAGCGGTCGCGCGGTTCCAGACTGCGCCTAGAACCGCACGGCCACTCAGGCCGGCACGCCCGAGGGAGAACTCGAAACTCGACTGGGAGTGTTCTCGTTAGGCCTGACATTAATTAGCGCTATGCGGCAGATTCTGTGATTTGAGTGTGTGTGTGTGTGTGTGTGTGTGTGTGTGTGTATGTGTTTGTGTGTGAGAGAGCGCACACTATTTTTTTGGAGCTGAATGTGTTCTGGGCGGGAATATATATATATATATATATATATATATATATATATATATATATATATCTTTCCACAAATTTCCAAATTTTTTCCCAGTCGTAAAATTTCCATGTAAATAACTCCTCTGCATTATATTTCTATATGGTTGCAGATGGCAAAACTGAATATATATATATATATATATATATATATATATATATATATATATATATATATAAGTGTGTGTGTGTGTGTGTGTGTGTGTGTGTATGCGCGAGCTCACACACCTGCATGCGTCTGTTGTGATGATGGAATGCTAGATGGCAGAATGCTTATTGAGCGGAGGTAGGATGAATCAGAAAGGCTGCATCGATAGTGGAAATAATCATGTTTAGTTTGCATTTAAAATAGCATTTGAACAAATTCCTCACTGAAGCTGATTGTACTCGTTGTCATAACATTTTTCTCGTTGTAATGAAACCAGGTGCGGAGATCGCATTAGGTGAGCGATAAGTTGATAGTATAAAAAAAATGTGATGAAACATGTCTCACTGAACAGCAAGACTATCCGGAGCTCGTATAAAAAACAATTTAGAATGCAGGTTCTAAAAGAAAGGACGCAAATATGTTTATTATAGCATGCTGAGAGAGCAAAATCGTCACATCAACAAACTTTCGCTTCCCAGCGGAATTAAACATCTGAAATATGTAATAAACTCATAGCGACAATTAGTTATTTTTAAGGTACATATCCAGTACACAGTAAGTCATTTTAGCTCTGTACCAAGATTATTGTTCATTATTAACTTAAACCTATAAACAAGGCATCCAGACAGAAGAAAGAGCATGAAATAAGTAGGATTCTAAGAAACTACCATTATTTCATATAAAAGAACAACGAAATTACTCCATCGAATCTAGGACATCGAGTTCAATGATACACATGTCTCTCTATGTGCTACTTAATTAATTTGTTATAGAGTATGTGTGTGTGTGTGTGTGTGTGTGTGTGTGTGTCTGTGTGTGTGTGTGTGTGTTGGTGTATGTGTGTGTGGGTGTGTGTGTGGGTGTGTGTGGGTGGGTGGGTGGGTGGGTGGGTGGGTGTGGTGTGCTGCCGCGACCATACAGTGTTGATGAATTGTGTTGTATTTTCCTCCATGAATCGCAGTTCTGCGCTACTCCGCATGACCACCGTCGTGCGAATATTCGTGCGAGCTGGGGAGATTTCCCATGCTTTCAACGGAGAAGTACGTCTCTCTTGTGGGTGTATTGACATTTTTTACGGAGGGGCGCTGTGATATTGCTCCTGGCGTAGTATACGGCCTATCGTGCATGACTTCAGCTCACGGCTGGTAGAGATTGAGGAAACCCTGACAGGACCGCACACCTTGCGTCCCCAGGAGTTAACCCTCATATGACAATGTCGTGATGCTATTTTTCAATAGGATAACGCTCGTCTACATACGGTACGTGTGTCTAATGACTTTCCACGCGAAGCTGAGTCAGTTCCGTGACCAGCAAAATCGTCAGATGCGTCTCCGATAGCACTCGGCCGGGGTGAGCTCGGCCGTCAGCTTCGCGCCAGCGTCAGTATCCAGAGAATCAAGGCCCAGATAGAACAGTTACGGGCCATCTTGCCTCAAAGGAAGATACGGCAGCTTTACCGAATCAGTGCTTGCTTCCAGACCAGAGGGAGTGCAGGGTCCTACTGATAAGTGGCCTGATATTGCAAAGTCCTTCGTAAATTTGAATCGATTTTAGAATCGTTGAAATAACATCAGGCACCGACTCAAAGCCTGTAGTTTCATTTCGTTCGCTCCTCCCCTTCTGGGTGCATTGT
The DNA here is from genome assembly GCF_023864345.2 of Schistocerca serialis cubense. Taxonomy (NCBI): domain Eukaryota; kingdom Metazoa; phylum Arthropoda; class Insecta; order Orthoptera; family Acrididae; genus Schistocerca; species Schistocerca serialis. The sequence goes on along the minus strand of NC_064638.1, from coordinate 250,845,597 downwards.
TTTTTGCCAGGCAGTGCAAATACAAATGTTCCAGCGAATGACATCGGAAGCTCTATCCTGCTTCTCGCGGCTGATGAAGTGGTCCATAAGAAGATGGCTAAGGCATAAGACGCTATAGGAATTGTAGGAAGACTTTCCGGAGCCAATCAGCCGATGATTGGTGCACGATCTGTCACACTGAACGTAAATAAATGTGTTGAATTGCGGTTAGATAGGTGCAGCAAACCCCCCCCCCCCACTCCCCCCTTCTCCCTGCCTATCTAAGCAACAACAAAAACAAAACGAGAATAATGAATGTAGTCGAATTAAATCAGGTGATGTTCAGGGAATTAGATTAGGAAATGAGACAAAGTAGTTGATGAGTTTTGCTACTTGGGGAGCAAAATAAGTAAACAGCATATAAAATGTAGAATGGCAATGGCAAGCAAAGCGTTTCTGAAGAAGAGAAATTTGTTAACAACGAGTATAGATTTAAGTCTCAGGAAATCTTTTCTGAAAGTATTTGTGTGAGGTGTAGCCATGTATGGAGGTGAAACATGGACGATAAATAGTTTAGACAGGAAGAGAATAGAAGCTTTCGAAATGTGGTGCTACAGAAGAATTCTGAAGATTAGATGGGTAGATCACGTAACTAATGAGGAGATACTGAATAGAATCGGGGAGAAGAGGACTTTGTGGCATAACCTGACTAAAAGAAGGGATCGGTTGGTAGGACACGTTCTGAGGCATCAAGGGATCATCAATTTAGTATTAGAGGGCAGCATGGAGGGTAAAAATCGTAGAGGGAGACCAAGAGATGAATACACTATGCAGATTCGGAAGGATGTAGGTTGCAGTAGTTACTCGGAGATGAAGAGACTTGCACAGGATAGAGTTAGCATGGAGAGCTGTACCAAACCATTCTCTGGACTGAGGACCAACAACAGCAGCAACAACAACAAGAACAACAATTGGTGCAGAAATCCACTACTGTTCGATTTTGTAACTGAACGATTTAGACGCGTCAAGAGCGTTACGAAGATCCTCAACAAACTCCGGTGACAGACTACATAGGAGAAATGACATTATAGTGACATTTTGAAATACCGAGTCTGTTTCTGGCAAACGTCGGTTCAAATAATACTACCTCCCACAAACGTCTCGCGGAGTGGCCACAAAGAGAAGATCAGGGAAATCTGAGCCGGTTTACTGACGATCTTTCTTCCACGCGAAATTTCCGCGAGGAGTAAGAGGACGTGGGTAGGGGTGGAGTTGGCTGAGACAGCAGAACCAAAATTATCTTCCACCATTCATCGTTAGTTGACTAACGAAGTATGGTTAGAGCTGATGCAAAGATTGTGTATTTTCACAAATTTTCGAACTCTTGCTAGATTACAACCGCTTTAACGTTAATTTTCCATCTGCGCTTGATAGCACTTCATGATTATATTATACTTTTACTCATATACAATTAGGTACGTTAATTACAAAAGGAAACATAAAGTTTTTGTATGGACACATGTGACGAATTTACAGTTTCAGTCTACTATTTATAGCTAAAGCTTAATTCAACACGGGGGAAAAAGGAAATACTAAGTTGGAATGCTATGTCATATGTCCGTTAATTTTCTGTATTTCCAGTAGGGTGATTTTTCGGCTTCTTTTACAGAATGGAAAACTTCACCGTTTTGCACCGTGTGAGTGATTTTCCGTTAAAAGATAATGGCCAAAGTTTCAGTCTTTCGTTCTTTATTTCCAGCTTCTCTCATGTTCAGATAACATAACTGCCACAGCTCTACCCGATACCCAATATATAAATTTACACAGCACATGTATACGATTTCATACAAATCAGTTTGTGAGGAGGGTTACAGTTTATCTTAACTACTGAATAAAAATTTTGGTATTCTGGTGGTATTATAAAATTATGGCCAGTATTTGCGAGCCTTTAACTTTTTTGCGAAGTAGTCTGAATGCACCACTTTTTGTAACTACTGACTGGATTGTGTTTACCAGCGGCAGAGTTATAGCCATTATGGAAAGCGATATGTTTGATGGTCCATAGTTCTGTTTTAGAGGTAGGTTGAGACAGTGAAACAAATATGAGATGATGCACCACCAATGGAAAGCTGCTCGTTGGTGGCTGTGTTGGTGCTGGGAGATAGCAGAGATTACCCTATCTATAGCTTTTTTTGTCACTGCTAATTAAGTGTCCCATTGTACCAATATCTACGAGGGTTGTCCACAAAGTAAGCAACCGCATTTTTTTCTTCGATAATTCTTTATTGAAGGTAATGAGAATTACACACACAAAAGAATGGCGCTTTATCTTAACACCCTATTTTTCCACATAACATCCATCCCGATTTATGGTCTTCCTCCAGCGCGAAGCAAGGGCGTGTATGTCCTGTCAGTACACACACTTTTGAATATCCAAGAGTGCGGATAATTGCCTCCACACTTCCTTTGCTGATTGACAGATTCAGCGCCAACTGGCAAGTCGTAATGCATGTGTCCTCGAGAATGACAACATCAACTCCCTGGAACACGGCAGGTGTGACAGCCGTGGATGGTCTCCCCGACCGCTGCAAATCGTGTATCTCCGCCGAATCGCATTTTGATGACCTCACCCTCCTTGTCCAGCGACTAACTGTATTTCTGTCGACAGTAGATGCTCCGTAGACATTGCACAGGCGTTTGTGAAATTTCCCCACAGTTTCTTTCTTGCTTGTAACGTGCATCACCTACAGACGCCATTTTGAAACTGTCCTGCAGCTACAATCTCCGTAGGAAGTGACGGGAACTTGGCGCGCTCACTGAACAGACTTCAAATAATACGCACGTAACGTTTCACATTCGTAGCAATGTTTTCGGCTGAGAAAAAAAAGTGATGCATTACTTTCTGGGCAATCCTCGTATATCGAGTAGAGCCAGCAGCTCAATTGTGAACTGAATTTTGTTATGTTGTAAATTTGTATCTTGGACGAGGGGAGTTCAACAAATGATGAACACATTATTTTTACTGAAAATATGATGGTTTTATTCAGGGTTCCAATCTACCGTGTTATTGCCAAATCTTTTAGCTGCAAAACCCCGTTTGTCGACATAATTTCACCGGCCTTGCGCCACCTTATATTGGAAGGGCCAGTGTGCTCGCATGGTGCCACTCTGTTGCATCAACTACCGCCTCATCATCCACGTATTGCTTCCCAGGGAGTGCATCGTTCAGCGAGCCCAACAAATGGACGTCGGAAGGTGCGAGATCGGGGCTGTAGAGTGGATTAGGAAGAAAAATCCAGTGAAGTCTTGCGAGCTCCTCTTGAGAACGCGAGGCCTTGTCTGTCATGTATAACTAGAAGTTAGTTTGCATTTTTGGTCTTTCGTTGCACCTTGCTGTTTTATGTTAGGTGGCGAGGAACCAACCTTTGAGTATCCCAATTGCTGGACGAGTGTGTCAGCATTACCAACGGATACCTGTACTTGTGCAGTGAGGTGTTTGATTGTGATCCGTCAGCCACGTGTATAAGTAGGCTGTTTATGTTTTCTTATTGGCAACGTTACGTAGCGCTCTGTATGAAAATCACTGGCTGTGCTGTGTGCAGTCTGTGGCTAGTTTGCATTGTTGTCTGCCATTGTAGTGTTGGGCAGCTGGATGTTAACAGCGCGTAGCGTGGCGCATTTGGACGTGAGCCGCCAGCAGTGGTGGATGTGGGGAGAGATATGGCGGAGTTTTGAAATTTGTAAGACTGGATGTCATGAACTGCTGTATATATTGTGACTTTTGATGACTATTAAGGTAAATACATTGTTTGTTCTCTATTAAAATCTTTCATTAGCTAACTATGCCTATCAGTAGTTAGTGCCTTCCGTAGTTTGAATCTTTTATTTAGCTGGCAGTAGTGGCGCTGGCTGTATTGCAGTAGTTCGAGTAACGAAGATTTTTGTGAGGTAAGTGATTTGTGAAAGGTATAGGTTAATGTTAGTCAGGGCCACTATTTTGTAGGGATTATTGAAAGTCAGATTGCGTTGCGCTAAAAATATTGTGTGTCAGTTTAAGGACAGTCATGTATAATTGTTCTAAGGGGACGTTCCATATGTCGACCCTTAGCCAAGGATACCTCACTGGAATCTTCTGATTTTTTTTCTTGTAGTTTGGGTAATTAGTGTAGCTATTGTTTACTGCTAGCGCGTAATTGTAGAGATAATCTCCTATGTAGTTGCTTTTTGTTGTGGCATGCGTGTAGATTTGCACCAAGTATTTCGCAGCTGCACTTGCAATTAACTAGATATTATTTTCAGTGCTATTTTAATGTGTTCTCTTATTTTTGCTCTTCAAATTGTGTTTTTCTGTGTTATCGTGTGAAATATTGTGACAATAATGGCGTGTGAAAAACGTAATACTAGGCTCCAAAGTAAACTGAGACATGACAGTGAAGACGTAAGCAGTGTGTTAGCGCCACCGTGTAATGAATTAACTAATGTTCAAAGTAGTAATTTGGTAAGTCTGCATAGGGAAATGGAGCGGGCTGCAAATAATGGTATAGGCAGTGAAACAATTAGTGAACAGGTAAGCATTCTCGATCGATCGGTCGGCAACAGCTTGCCTCAGGAATCCGAAAGGACAGGACACAATCTGGCAAATACTGTAGATTCAGGTTTTGCGTCCTCACCGTTTTCTCAAATAAGTCGAGACACATTTTCTGCTTGTCAAAATGTGAATGTTGCCGGTGCAAATTCACTGCCGAAAAGCATTGAGGAACCTGTTTCAGACACCAGTGCATTGTTATTACAATTAATACAACAAATGGGACAAACACAGCAAAAGCTTCAAAAGTTAGACACAATGGAACAAAATCTTCAAAAGTTAGACACAATGGAACAGAATCTTCAAAAGTTAGACACAATGGAACAACACCAGAGACAAACACAGTAACAGTCAGACGCAATGGAACAAAATCTTCACACCACGCTTGAACAATCGCGTGAAGATTTAACTACTGAGTTACATAAAACAGAATCGAAATGTCAAAAAGTCTGTAATGACGTAAAAACACAAATTTGTGAACATTTCCAACCTATTTTTTCGCGTCATGAAAATGCATTACAGAATCACGAAGCAGCCATGAAAGAACTGCAAACTATTGTTCATGAAAATCATGAGACCTTGCAAGCTAAAATTGACTCAGTTGCATCTACCGATTTGGTTACGCAACTTGCAAAAACTCAGGAAAACTTAAAGGACACAGTAGAAAGACACATGGAGGAAATTAGTTCATTATCAGAGAAAGTAGTTGAACTTTCGGATCAGCTGAATAATTTATCTACGAAGGTAGATGATAATCTGAATGACACAAAACCGGTAGTCTTTAATGACACAGAAGAGTGCGAACAAATTAGGAAATTCAAATAAAATCAGAATCAAATTAATACGCAACACCAAAGAGAAATCCAGGAAGAACAAGATCAGTTGGCACAAGTAATACAAAAATTACATATTTCAGAGGACACTCGCGCTCCAACACGGGAAGAAGGACTTAGAAATACGGAACAGCCACAAAATAATAACACAGCGCATTTCGGAAATTGTGAAAGAAATTGGCAAGGTGCACCGAATTTTGAAATGGAACCGCCGAAACGACGTAACAATGACCGATATGTGACTCGCCGACATGATGATTTTGACTATAAGCTGTTTATTACTACACATAAATTTAAAACATTTAAGAATTCTGACAACGACATTCATCCACAAGCATGGCTTCATCAATTCTCTCATTGTTTTCCTCCCAACTGGTCATTAGAGCACAGATTAGAATTTATGTGTGACTATTTAGAGAATGAACCAGCTGTAAGAATGCGATCGGTCATTCACGATTGCCACAGTGAAGGAGAATTTTACCATGCCTTCCTCTCAGCATATTGGTCTCAAGCTACACAAGACCGAGTAAAACATAGCATCATAATGATGAAACATTTCGAACAATCTGAATTTTCCAGTCTTGTGAAATATTTTGAAGACATGTTGCACAAGAATCAGTATCTGTCAAACCCATACAGCCCCTCAGAACTCATTCGCATTTGCTTAATCAAATTACCTGAACATTTACGACATATTATTTAGGCAGGACGTTGCAAAGACGACATTGAATCTTTTCAGGGACTTTTACAAGAATTAGAAATTGACACTGACAATCGCGGAACGCGAAAACAGGAACACAACAATTACAGGTCATATCCGTCGCAATTCCGCGATGAAAGAAATAATAACTGGACATGACAAGGCTATTCTTACAACGTAAATCGTGACAAAAGCAGACACCACCCGTATGCCAACCGTTGGCAGAATAGTAGTTACAGAGAAATATCGCATTTCCGTAGTAACGAATATGACAGAGGTAAACATAGAAACAGACAATATGGGAACCAAAACAATTATTATCAAGGGAGACAGAATAACTTCAGACGCAACAGTTCATCGCGCAGTTACGATTCAGGGGGAAATTCTCCACCACGTGACCGACAAGAAAGAAATTATGGAATCTACCTACATGCCGACAGACGATATAATCGTAACGACAGACCTGAATTGCATCAGAACTGGCGGGATTCAAACAGAGCAGGGCACTCTCGACAAGGTGAATTTGTAGAAGTTAGATCTCCTAATCCTAACGATGCGCGCCAACAAAGAGACAGACAATGACCCACAGCGCAAGCAGCTACGTGCGCCGGCTGGCTCGGTGAAAAATAACATAGATGCAAACCTTGAGAAAAAGTTTAGTATTCTTTACCGACGTATACCGCATGATAATTGCATTGAAGTTGAAACTCTGCGTACTAGGAAGAGTAAAGGATTGCACCACATTTCACATGTAAAACCGTTTATTGAAAGATAATCTGCTTTTTAACTTTGTCTTTGCCATATAACTTTTCACTTTACATTGCTAGTATGCTTTGTCAGACTTAGAATCTGTTAACATGCAGCAATTTTTTGAAGTTAAATATTCAGTCAAGAACCAAGAGAACTTATTTAAACAGAAATTACGAATGCATTGTTATTGTGAACAGACGACACAGTGTTATTGTGTGTGTACATTCTTGCTTATTAGTTGCACGATTACGTAATGACTATAAGGCTCACATACTTAAAACATTTACCGGTACTGCTAATGAGGTTTTAATGCAACATTTTGGTTTACTTGAAAACACATTCTGGATTTAAAATACTTTTGTGAGATACCAGATGACACAGTGGTTAGTTTATGTGACAGCTACACGATTTTATCACGTCGCTACTAATGAGTGACAATTTACAATGTTGCTTTTGCGGTGTATCTGTTTTATATCTGCACAGTTTTCTGAATTATTCTGGAAAGTAAAACATGTTTTAGTAGTAACTTTTGTGGTATAGCTACAATGAGACTGCCTTTTCCGTGGCACAACAATACGTTACAGCACAGTACTTTCTTCATCACGGCAATAAGCGTAATAACTAAGATATCTATACGCAAAGCATTTCACTTTTGTTTATCATGAGGTAAGTACATTGACTTCTGCAGAACTTAGCTTTCGGAGGACGATAACTACGACACTTCCACAGAGATTATCTTACAACTAGACGTACAGTTTAGCGCTACAGTACATGTATTTGAGTGATTCATTTTGTGCTTAAAACATTTATTGTTAAAGATATTTGAAGTACAATGATACAAAGTTTTTCCGTGATACATTTCATTCCATTGCAATAATATGTAACACCTGAGGGTATAATTACATTAATCCTCAGGGGGTTACACGTTTACTTTGTGTACCATGTGTATGGCAAGCACAAGGAGCCCAAGCTAATATGGTATTTGCTTATACAACTTTACACATCGGTACCATATTTCTCTAACACATAAATTACACAGCCATCTGATCATTTAACTGAGAGAGACAAACATTTTCTTTTACTACGTCATTGACAGATGTTTATGCAATTACACAGCTGGATAACTTCACACTTACAAAATTGTGTTTTGTCTGTACTTTGTGAACTGTTCATATTTTTTCGGAACCGTTGTGATAATATGAGAGCTTTGAATGATGTATTTGGTATGGGGTCATGATTTTTCAAGTATGTTGGAGGTAGATGACACTATTGAAATGAGCAGAGAACTTTTTTATTTTTTGACATTATTGCAGAAAGCTACGCCTTTTTTGAGATTTGGCTGAGGTTTTATGATGTTATGATGACGATGTGTATTACGCTGTTGCGGTATGTTTATGATCAATAAGCTGATGCTATATGAGGAATTTGATAAGGCTACGTATTTATTATGATGAAATATTGAAGAAGTGTCGACGAATATAGATATATATATGTAATAAGGTAAGGAATAATGAGTAGTGGTTAGGGACTCTGACTTGTGAAAAAGTATGTTGGAAACCAAGAATCGTACTTTAAGAGTTATGAAATGTGTCTAAATGCGTGAATGTATGACAATGCCGACGAAAACTTTTTGAACATTGTTATATTCATAGGATTTTGTTTCTACAGATTTGTAACGCAAATTTTAGACCTGCGAAATTTTTTATATGAGACTATCACTGTAGCACAAACTGCTGTCGTAAATATTTCGGTAAGAGAGCTAATTGACATTGACGTAATGCATTACGGGCGACCAGCTGTGCGAGTCGCCTGGAGAAAAAGCCATTAGGTGAAAAAAAAGGGGCCATAATTCTCGCTATTGACATTCCTTTGTAGAAAGCATCGCAAATACGACACGCTCATTACTTGGAAAGATACTTACATCTGCACACCTTATTATGACAAGCGTCTTTCTACAAGAGTTGAGAGAATTTCTACTAACTTATGAAATGTCACATGACTATTGAATGATATTTTTATGCTTTGGTTTGCGTAATTGCTTATTTCATTTGATATCTGGTTTCCAGCTGTGTTGCAGCATTGGTTTTATAAAATAAAATTAAATGCATTTGCTAATGTGAACACTTTCTGTCAACAGACCTATTAAATAATTATTTTATGATCCACATTCTTCAAAAAAGGAGCACTTGGAAAGGAAAGAACAATAAGAAGGGATTAATAACAGTTACTGCATACATAATTTTCTTTTCAACTACTTGGTAATATTTTTGGTAGAATAACTTCTTGTGGTGCACCACTTTAATGACATAGATATTAAGATGTGAATAGACATTTCCCTTATCTGCATTGATGTCTTTAGTCTACTATTTTTTGTGCTTGAGCTCTGTCATGATTAGATATAAGCTATTGCATTTGCTGCTGCTGTTTGTCAGGCATAGTGCTTCTGAATTTCACTTTGTATTACTCTGTTAAGCCAGTTTTACTACTGATTTATTTTACTTGTTGCTGCACATTGGCTCATAATAGTTGTGATGTTGCATTTTCTCTGTTAATTTAGATTTACAGCTGCTTGGTTTGGCAATTTGCATTTTTTGTCATTGCTGTTTGTGTTAATTGTTTTGTGCTGCTGCATTGCCTCGTCCAGTTTAGCATCTGAGCTCAGTAGATTTAAGTTAGCTGAAGATGGGGTAGGCCATATAAGAGAACAAGTTGTGATGAATTGGAAGAAATGCATTGAAAAGCTATAAGAAAATGGTTTGGCCAAAAAAGTCTTTTGAAAGAGGATGTTGTTGTTGTTGTGGTCTTCAGTCCTGAGACTGGTTTGATGCAGCTCTCCATGCTACTCTATCCTGTGCAAGCTTTTTCATCTCCCGGTACCTACTGCAAACTACATCCTTCTGGATCTGCTTACTGTATTCATCTCTTGGTCTCCCTCTACGATTTTTACCCTCCACGCTGCCCTCCAATACTAAATTGGTGATCCCTTGATGCCTCAGAACATGTCCTACCAACCGATCCCTTCTTCTGGTCAAGTTGTGCCACAAACTTCTCTTCTCCCCAATCCTATTCAATACTTCCTCATTAGTTACGTGATCTACCCATCTAATCTTCAGCATTCTTCTGTAGCACCACATTTCGAAAGCTTCTATTCTCTTCTTGTCCAAACTATTTATCGTCCATGTTTCACTTCCATACATGGCTACACTCCATACGAATACTTTCAGAAATGACTTCCTGACACTTAAATCAATACTGGATGTTAGCAAATTTCTCTTCTTCAGAAACGCTTTCCTTGCCATTGCCAGCCTACATTTTATATCCTCTTTACTTCGACCATCATCAGTTATTTTGCTCCCCAAATAGCAAAACTCCTTTACTACTTTAAGTGCCTCATTTCCTAATCTAATTCCCTCAGCATCACCCGATTTAATTAGACTACATTCCATTATCCTTGTTTTGCTTTTGTTGATGTTCATCTTATATCCTCCTTTCAAGACACTGTCCATTCCATTCAACTGCTCTTCCAAGTCCTTTGCTGTCTCTGACAGAATTACAATGTCATCGGTGAACCTCAAAGTTTTCATTTCTTCTCCATGAATTTTAATACCTACTCCGAATTTTTCTTTTGTTTCCTTTACTGCTTGCTCAATATACAGATTGAACAACATCGGGGAGAGGCTACAACCCTGTCTTACTCCCTTCCCAACCACTGCTTCCCTTTCATGTCCCTCGACTCTTATACCTGCCATCTGGTTTCTGTACAAATTGTAAATAGCCTTTCTCTCCCTGTATTTTACCCCTGCCAACTTTAGAATTTGAAAGAGAGTGTTCCAGTCAACATTGTCAAAAGCTTTCTCTAAGTCTACAAATGCTAGAAACGTAGGTTTGATTTTCCTTAATCTTTCTTCTAAGATAAGTCGTAAGGTCAGTATTGCCTCAAGTGTTCCTGTGTTTCTACGGAATCCAAACTGATCTTCCCCGAGGTTGGCCTCTACCAGTTTTTCCATTCGTCTGTAAAGAATTCGTGTTAGTATTTTGCAGCTGTGACTTATTAAGCTGATAGTTCGGTAATTTTCACATCTGTCAACACCTGCTTTCTTTGGGATTGGAATTATTATATTCTTCTTGAAGTCTGAGGGTATTTCGCCTGTTTCATACATCTTGCTCACCAGATGGTAGAGTTTTGTCAGGACTGGCTCTCCCACGGCCGTCAGTAGTTCCAATGGAATAGTGTCTACTCCGGGGGCCTTGTTTCGACTCAGGTTTTTCAGTGCTCTGTCAAACTCTTCACGCAGTATCATATCTCCCATTTCATCTTCATCTACATCCTCTTCCATTTCCATAATATTGTCCTCAAGTACATCGCCCTTGTATAGACCCTCTATATACTCCTTCCACCTTTCTGCTTTCCCTTCTTTGCTTAGAACTGGGTTTCCATCTGAGCTCTTGATATTCATACAAGTCGTTCTTTTATCTCCAAAGGTCTCTTTAATTTTCCTGTAGGCGGTATCTATCTTACCCCTAGTGAGATAGGCCTCTACATCCTTACATTTGTCCTCTAGCCATCCCTGCTTAGCCATTTTGCACTTCCTGTCGATCTCATTTTTGAGACGTTTGTATTCCTTTTTGCCTGTTTCATTTACTGCATTTTTATATTTCCTCCTTCATCAATTAAATTCAATATTTCTTCTGTTACCCGAGGATTTCTACTAGCCCTCGTCTTTTTACCTACTTGATCCTCTGCTGCCTTCACTACTTCATCCCTCAAAGCTACCCATTCTTCTTCTACTGTATTTATTTCCCCCATTCCTGTCAATTGCTCCCTTATGCTCTCCCTGAATCTCTGTACAACCTCCGGTTCTTTTAGTTTATCCAGGTCCCATCTCCTTAAATTCCCACCTTTTTGCAGCTTCTTCAGTTTTAATCTACAGGTCATAACCAATAGATTGTGGTCAGAGTCCACATCTGCCCCTGGAAATGTCTTACAATTTAAAACCTGGTTCCTAAATCTCTGTCTTACCATTATATAATCTATCTGATACCTTTTAGTATCTCCAGGGTTCTTCCATGTATACAACCTTCTTTCATGATTCTTAAACCTAGTGTTAGTTATGATTATGTTGTGCTCTGTGCAAAATTCTACCAGGCGGCTTCCTCTTTCATTTCTGTCCCCCAATCCATATTCACCTACTATGTTTCCTTCTCTCCCTTTTCCTACACTCGAATTCCAGTCACCCATGACTATTAAATTTTCATCTCCCTTCACAATCTGAATAATTTCTTTTATTTCATCATACATTTCTTCAATTTCTTCGTCATCTGCAGAGCTAGTTGGCATATAAACTTGTACTACTGTAGTAGGTGTGGGCTTCGTATCTATCTTGGCGACAATAATGCGTTCACTATGCTGTTTGTAGTAGCTTACCCGCATTCCTATTTTCCTATTCATTATTAAACCTACTCCTGCATTACCCCTATTTGATTTTGTGTTTATAACCCTGTAGTCACCTGACCAGAAGTCTTGTTCCTCCTGCCACCGAACTTCACTAATTCCCACTATATCTAACTTCAACCTATCCATTTCCCTTTTTAAATTTTCTAACCTACCTGCCTGATTAAGGGATCTGACATTCCATGCTCCGATCCGTAGAATGCCAGTTTTCTTTCTCCTGATAACGACGTCCTCTTGAGTAGTCCCCGCCCGGAGATCTGAATGGGGGACTATTTTACCTCCGGAATATTTTACGCATCATCATTTAATCATACAGTAAAGCTGCATGTCCTCGGGAAAAATTACGGCTGTAGTTTCCCCTTGCTTTCAGCCGTTCGCAGTACCAGCACAGCAAGGCCGTTTTGGTTAATGTTACAAGGCCAGATCAGTCAATCATCCAGACTGTTGCCCTTGCAACTACTGAAAAGGCTGCTGCCCCTCTTCAGGAACCACATGTTTGTCTGGCCTCTCAACAGATACCCCTCCGTTGTGGTTGCACCTACGGTACGGCTATCTGTATCGCTGAGGCACGCAAGCCTCCCCACCAACGGCAAGGTCCATGGTTCATGGGGGGGGTGAAAGAGGATATGAACCAAAAAAGTAGGGTTTAGGGACAACAGGTTTAGGTAGGATTTTCTAGGAAATAAATGATGAGGTAAGATAATGGTAAAAAATAATGAGGTAAGAAATGTGTGAACATATAAATACAGAAAGCATGCTTGGATAGTATTTTTTTGGTGGAAACAAATGTTGAAATAAGAGGAAATATATATGGAATGAAGTTTTGGGGTGGACTGCAGTACCAAATGTCACACTGAAAACAAACCCTGTCCTGTATTTTTGTGTTATTACACTATGTGAATTTGTGTTTTTCCTGTCTTAATCTGTTTAGCTAATAAGAGTTATGTTGTAGAATTTTTCTGATATGTTATTTTCCTTGTAAAGATGTTTAGACATTATTTATTCTGTTTTGTTTTAATGCTCATATGTGAAGTTGATGTTGCAAAAGTTATTCTGATCTTTTATGTATGTACTCACGTCATAATTCCTGTAACACTGTTGTATATGTTATTTTGATTCTTTTGCAAAGCTTGTACTACAAATGTTATCTGTATTGTTATGTTCTTTAATGATGTATTTTGTACCTTTGTAATTGTATTCTTATGTTATAAACTTTGTAATTGACACCAGTTCATCATATTATTAACTTGTAAGTTCCATTTCACTGCACACGTTTCTGTTGGTCATAGTATATGGACAAAAATATGTGAGAAGTAGGGACTGTTAGTGTTTGCACGTGTGTTAATAATTCTGCAAGGGACTGGATAACAGCATTGCTGGTTCTAAGGACATTTCAAAAAATTTTTGTGAGTGCACAAGTGGTGGTTATGGACTTGCTATATTATCCGCAAGACTCTTCAATGGTGATTGTGCACCTGCACAGTCACAACAGATGACTGCTGGCCATCTCTACAAGGACTGAAGTGGGTCTGCACCTTTGATGACCCACCAATACCATTATTTCTACAAGGACTGCAGTGGGTCTGCACCTCTGGTGGCCCACCAATACCGTAATCTCTACCAGGACTACAGTGGGTCTGCTCTGTGATGACCTACCTACCAATATTCTTCAAAACGTCGAATGACTCTGCTGTGGGTTTGCTCTGTTGTGGCCCATTACCTGTCTGCATGTCGAGAGTCAGAACTGTCTTTCCGATGGAAGTACAACACTGCTTCTTCAAGACTGCATGGAAATCCACTACTTCCGTGTGCATTTTCTTTTACTGCTCAGACTTTGAGAAAAAACACTGCAATTTTACTGTGATGAATGATCAGGACTGTCTTTAGGGACTGTGAGAAAATTTTAGCTTATGACTAACATTGTATCAATAAGTGTGTGCATTTGATATCTTTGTTATTGTAACTATGAAAAAATTTTTCAAATCTGTATTGGCCACTGCCCAAAACAATTTGTAACATTTTTTATGGGGAGCATGAGGGCTATGTAACTAGGCTGTTTAGGTTTTTTATTGGTAACGCCACGTAGCGCTCTGTATTAAAATCACTGGCTGTGCTGTGTGCAGTCTGTGGCTAGTTTGCATTGTTGTCTGCCATTGTAGTGTTGGGCAGCTGGATGTTAACAGCGCGTAGCATTGCGCAGTTGGAGGTGAACCGCCAGCAGTGGAGGATGTGGGGAGAGAAATGGCGGAATTTTGAAATTTGTAAGACTGGATGTCATGAACTGCTATGTATATTATGAGTTTTCAACACTATTAAGGTAGATACATTGTTTGTTCTCTATTAAAATCTTTCATTTGCTAACTATGCCTATCAGTAGTTAGTGCCTTCTGTAGTTTGAATCTTTTATTTAGCTGGCAGTAGTGGCGCTCGCTGTATTGCAGTAGTTCGAGTAACGAAGATTTTTGTGAGGTAAGTGATTTGTGAAAGGTATAGGTTAATGTTAGTCAGGGCCACTATTTTGTAGGGATTATTGAAAGTCAGATTGCGTTGCGCTAAAAATATTGTGTGTCAGTTCAAGGACAGTCATGTATAATTGTTCATTGGGGACGTTTCACGTGAAATGAGAGTGTCCCATGGTCTAACATTGCTGGAGTCACAGCTGTGTGCGGGTTTTCTTTTTTTTACTTTATTGTTATTTGAAAACCTGTACAACAGGCAGGCTGTCAGCAGCATTCTACGCTGCTCTTCAGCCATAGAATACACCATGAGAAAAAAACAGTAAGAATACACATAAATTACAGAACGGTGGGCAATAAAACAGTAGACACACAAAGAAAAACACGGAGCCGTTCACACTCGACGATAATCCACACTGCAAACTGTTGATACGACGCACAAACACTGAAGATGGCGATGGCACAGGTGAACAATGGAGTGCGACGGTGAACACTGAACACTAAACATGACGGCACACACGAGACACTGATGGCGATGATCTCCGGTGTGCGAAAGTCCACGTAGTGTGTGCGAGTCCAGGGACCTGCCAAGAGAAGAGGAGGGGGGGGGGTGGGAGAGGGAGAGGGGAGAGCAGAGATGCCATGGGCAGAGGAGATAGGGGGAAAGGAGGAAGGGGGAGGGGAAGTCCATGGGAATAGGGAAAGAGGAAGAGGGATGGGGGGAAAAGGAGAGAGAAGGGAGGGAGGGTGCCTAAATCAAAGGACGCCGGAAGTCGGGGGGGCAGGATCAAAGTTGATAGGAGGGGTAGATCGAGGGGAGGAGGACATCATCAGGGAGGGGGAGCTGGCGGAAGCCACCTTGGGAGAGGGTAAGGAGGGTGGAGAGATGGAGACCGAGTGGGACGTGGGAATACAGGCGTGACAGCAAGCGGGGTTGGGAGAGGATGGGCGAGACAAGCGGGTGAGGAGGATCGAGTTTGTGGGAGGTGTACAGGATCCGTATCCTCTCAAGGAAAAGGAGGAGGTGGGGGAACGGAATGAGATCGTACAGGATCCGCTTGGGGGAGGGGAGACGGATGCGATAGGTGAGTCGGAAAACATGGCGTTCAAGGATTTGAAGGGATTAATAAAAGGTAGGGGGGCAGAGGTCCAGGCCGGATGGGCGTAACAAAGGATAGGGCGGATGAGGGATCTATAGGTGTGGAGGATGGTGGAGGGGTCCAGACCCCACGAATGGCCGGAAAGGAGCTTGAGGAGACGGAGTCGGGAGCGTGCCTTGGCTTGGATTGTCCGTAGATGCGGAGTCCAGGAGAGGCGAGAGTTGAGGATGATGCCAAGGTACTTAAGGGTTGGAGTGAGGGCGATAGGACGACCATAGATGGTGACATAGAAATCAAGGAGGAGGAAGGAAGGGGTGATTTGCCTACAATGATCGCCTGGGTTTTGGAGGGATTGACCTTGAACAACCACTGGTTGCACCAAGCGGTGAACCGGTCAAGATGGGATTGGAGAAGGTGTTGGGAGCGCTGCAGGGTGGGGGCAAGGGCAAGGAAGGCAGTGTCATCGGCAAACTGGAGAAGGTGGACAGGGGTTGACGGCGGCGGCATGTCCGCCGTGTACAAAAGGTACAGAAGGGGGGAGAGGACGGAGTCTTGGGGCATACCGGCGGAGGGGAGAAAGGTGTAGGAATCTGTGTTATGGATGGTGACGTAGGAAGGACGGTGGGAGAGAAAGGAACCGATCAGACGGACATAGTTAATGGGAAGGGCGAAGGTTTGGAGCTTGAAGAGGAGACCAGAACGCCATACGCAGTCATAAGCACGTTCGAGGTCCAGGGAGAGGAAGATTGCAGAGCGATGGGAATTAAGCTGGTCAGAAAGGAGATGAGTGAGGTGAAGGAGAAGATCGTCGGAAGGGAAGGACGGCTGAAAGCCACACTGGGTAACGGGAAGGAAGCAGTGCTGGCGGAGATGCTGGTGGATGCGTTGGGTGAGGATTGATTCCAGGACCTTGCTGAAGATCGAGGTAAGGCTGATGGGACGGTAGGAGGAGACAGCGGACGGCGGTTTGCCAGGTTTAAGGAACATCAGGATACGGGAGGTTTTCCACAGGTCGGGGTAGGAACTGGTGGACAGGACTACATTGTAGAGCTTGGCCAGAGTGGAGAGGAAAGAGACAGGAGCTTCATGAAGATGACGGTAGGTGACACGATCGTGACCAGGAGCGGTGTTGCGTTTTGTGCGGAGTGTAGCAATGACATCCTGTGTAGTGATAGGGGCATTGAGTTCCGTGTGTGCAATGTTTTCCAACTACTGGAAACCAGGTGCGAGGGGAGGGACAGAGGTGTCAGTTCGATTGCGGACATCCGGGAAGATGGAGTAATCGAACTGGGGATCATCGGGGATGGAAAACACATCGGAGAGGTAGGAGGCAACGTGATTGGCCTTACTAAGGGTGTCAGGGAAGGGGTGATCATCATGAAGAAGAGGATAGTAGGGGGAGGGTTTAGTTCCAGTAAGGCAATGGAAGGCTGACCAGAATTTGGACGAGTTGATAGGTAGGGTAGCATTTAAACGGGTGCGTGTCTGTCGCCAGTCCCGGCATTTCTTAGCCGCGACCAAATTACGAATGTGTCGCTGGAGTTGCCGGTGGCGTCGTAGTGTGTTGTGTGTCCGGGTCATGCGTGTGGAGGAAGGCACGGTACAGACGGCGGGATTCACGGAGGAGTAGGATGGTCTGTGGGGGTAAGGTAGGACGGTGGGAGTGGATGGCGACATTAGGGACGTGGGCCTCCACGGCCTCAGACAAGGTCTGCTGGAGAAAGGAGGCGGCATGGGTTACATCGTCTGGGTGGTGGTAGGTGAAGGGGTGGCTGTCGACCTGGGTGGAGAAGGTATCCCGGTAGGCATTCCAGTTGCCACGGGAATCGTCATGGACGTACTTGGGGGAGGGGCATTACGAGGGTCAGGGCGGGGGCCAAGACCGTCTGAAATGGTGAGGAGGACAGGGAGATGGTCGCTACCAATAGGCTCCAGGACATCCACCGTTATGCGGCCAAGGAGGTTGGGGGAGGAATGATAACATCGGGAGTGGAGTTGGATTCGGGACGGGTGTGCTGGGGGATGGGGATGAGGTCGCCTTAGGGGAACCGATGCCACCGCCGTAACTGGGCGGCGGAACGACTATGGATGTTGAGGTCGGCGGCGATCACGTAGGAGGAGACGGTACGGTCAATGTGGGAGAGGAAGTCGAAGGGAATAGGGGCTTTAGGGCGGACATAGATGGTGGCGCAGGTAACGGTAAGGCTGGGGAAGAAGAGACTTAGGATCAGGTGTTCGGTGGGGTTGGGAAGGAGAGGTTGGAGCCGAACGGGGATCTGGTGGTGGTGACCAATGGCAACTCCGCCACGCGCAATCGGGAGGGGATTATCGGAGCGGTGGAGGAGACAGGGCAAAGTGTGGACGGTGTGGTGGGGTTGGAGGAAGGTTTCATTGAGGAGGAAGGCATCCACGCGGTGGGTGGCAAGGGTGTGCAGGAAGAGGTTCTTGTTGGCGGGAAGGGAGCGGATATTGTTGAAAAGGATACGGTGCTGTCGCGCCATGACAGGGATTTAGACCTGTGTGCGGGCAGCTGGCACGCGATATATCGGACAGGTATGCACGATCCTGTTGCGATGATGACAGACGTTTCGCCGAACGACCCGCCGTGCTTTTGTTCACTGCCAGATCTCC
This sequence comes from Schistocerca serialis cubense, assembly GCF_023864345.2. NCBI lineage: Eukaryota > Metazoa > Arthropoda > Insecta > Orthoptera > Acrididae > Schistocerca > Schistocerca serialis. The sequence continues at coordinate 250,827,111 of NC_064638.1, read as the reverse complement.
ATAGACATTTTGCATACGTATATGAGTAAGTGCGATGCTCTGGTTCTTCGCCAAAAGATACTCAGTGACACCTTTCGCCATAGGACTCACCTCCGTTACAGACGCCATTTTGAAGGCTACGTGTAGCACCGCCACCTATCGGAACTTCATGAAACTAGAAAAAGCTGAAGCGAGACTATTCCACAATGTCCCACAACAAATTCCGCATTTTTTCAACCGAAATCGCTCGAGAAAAAAACTGTTGCATTACTTGCTGAATGCCCCTTGTAGTAATATTTCTAACTGCCTAATTGTACCAGTCAGTAAACACATCACATGTCTGTACCAGCACTTAGTTTTGAAATTCAGTGGCTCTTTACGTAAGAAAATTTGAGATAGTAGTGGACTAAGAGAGAACCTTATAGCTAAGCCACCGAACTGACTTCAATGAATGTTTTCAAACTAAAAATAACTCTTACACACATATGAGTAGCAAAGATTATGTTTGGTAATGCTACAGGATTTGTTTTGGATGTGTGAAAAATATCTGTTGATGTGTTTATACGATAATCACTAGAGAAATTTGTAAATGAGCTAGTGACGTGAAACAGCGGCTCTGAGCACTATGGTCATCAGTCCCCTAGAACTTAGAACTACTTAAACCTAACTAACCTAAGGACATCACACACATCCATGCTCGAGGCAGGATTCGAACCTGCGACAGGAGTGGTTGCGCAGTTCCAAACTTTAGCGCCTAGAACCGCGTGGCCACCCCGGCCAGCTTAGAACTGGTACAATGGAACTGTTCGTACCAAACTTATCTCGAAAATTGATTTTATTCTTATTGGTGTAATTTAGCTTATTTGCTAACAAGGGGCAGAAAAGGATTCCACTGCTGGCCGTACTGGAATGCCATCTCCATATCTCCTATAATCAAGAAGCCGTAGGACACACATAAAGAAGAAGCTTACAGCTGTTGGTTTCAGATACAGAAGGAGGTGACAAAAGCAATGGGCTGCCTCCGTATATCGTGTTGGACCTCCTTTTGCCAGCCATAGTGCACAACTCGACCTGGCATGGACTCCACAAGTCTTTGGAAGCCCCCTGCACAAACATTGAGCCACGCTGCCTCTACAGCCATCCATAATTGCGAAAGCGTTGCCGTTGTAAGATTTTATGCACGAAATGACCTTTCGATTATATCCCATAAATATTCGATGGAGTTCACGTCGGGTCAGCTGGGTAACCAGATCAATCGTTCCAGTTGTGCAACATGCTCTTCAAACCAAGCGTCAACAATTGTGGCCTAGTGACATGGCGCATTGTCATCCATAAAAATTAAGTCCATGAGTGGGTGCAAATGATATTCAAGTAGCAGAACATAACCGTTTTCAGTCCATTCCATGTAACCACAGCCCACACCATTATGGTGCCACAACCTGCATTGTTGACAGCTTGAGTCTGTGGCTTAGTGGTGCCTGCGCGACACTCGAACCCTACCATCAGCTCTTACCACCTGAAGTCGGGACTCGCCTGACCAGGACTCGGCTTACCAGTCGTCTAGGCTCCAGCCGAAATGGTCACGAGCCCAGGAGAGGCGCTGCAGGCGATGTCGTGCTGCCAGCAAAGACACTCGCATCGCTCGTCTGGTGTCATAGGCCACTAACACCAAATTTCGTTGAGCTGTCCTAATGGAAACGTTTGTCGTACGTCCCACATTTCACGCAGTGCTGCTCATCTGTTAGTGCTGACAACTCCACGCAAAACGCCATTGCTCTCGGTCGTTAAGTGAAGACCGTCGTCCACTGTGTTGTCCGTGTTGAGAGGTAATCCCTTGGACGCTCTTGACACTGTGGATCATGGAATATTGAATTCCTTAACGGTTGCCGGAATGGAATATAACGTTCGTGTAGCTGCAACTACCACTCCGTGTCCAAAGTCTGTTAATTCCCATCTTGCAGCCATAATCACGTCTTACACCTTTTCACATGAATCACCTGGTTACAAATGACAGCTCCGCTAATGCACTGCCCTCTTATCCCCTGTGTACATGATACTATGCCATCTGTATATGTGCATATTGCTATCCCATTAATTTGTCTCCTCGGCGTGGTAAAAATGTATTACTAATGCTGCGATTGGTCGGTGTTAACGAGTGTTCAACATGAATTGCGTGCAAGTAATAAAACCTCAGATAATTTAAATACAGTTTGTTACAGGTAAATTTCACCTAAGAGAATTATCCACATTCTCGATCCAAGTCGTTTTTTTTTATTTAAAGGAGTATATCACTTAATGATGTGTAAAATAGTTTACTTGTCTGGAACACTGTACTAAGCACTCAGCTACTGTAGTCAGAAATTTGCAGCTGGCGAACAGAGAGCGGCAAGGGCCGCGTTTCCAAGCAGTTACATTACGAGGATTCTCTCGCAGTTGAAAACGCACAAAGTGCAAAGTGGCCGAGCGGTTCTAGGCGCTACAGTCTGGAGCCGCACGATCGCTACGGTCGCAGGCTCTAATCCTGCCTCGGGCATGGATGTGTGTGATGTTCTTAGGTTAGCTAGGTTTAAGTAGTTCTGAGTTCTAGGGGACTGATGACCTAAGCAGTTAAGTCCCATAGTGCTTAGAGCCATTTGAACCATCCTAGATCTTGGAGCTTTCTTACTTTGCTTGAATATGTATGCCCAAGTGAAGGTATCCCAAGGTTCCAATTCAAGTTAACGCGATGGCCACGATTCCTGCTGAACCTCTCCGTATCCATTCGTTTGGCGAATCTTCAGTTTAAGTGCTATGAGAGAAAATGAGGTGGCGTTCCAGCCTGTCAGAACATAAGTGTCAGTAATGCCCGCGTACTGTAACTTTGGTTCCAAGAATTGCTCGAACATATTAAGGTAAAAGTTTCCCGTAATTTCCTCTTCTATAAAAATGAGCGGTCTGATAATTGTATTCATTGTGAATCCAGGCCACATACACGCTTTTGATGTGTCTTTCACATTCAGTAGTGGCGGGAGGTGGTAGAATATGCGACAGTTGTGTTTGCTATCATTTCTGCAGATGTGGAGTAACCAGTAAACAAAATGTGACTCATGGGGTGCGCGTTGTGTACAGCTTCTATCAATTCGTTACACACAGCTTAGCGAGCTGCGTAATCTTCGTGGCCTAATTCATGAACCACCTGAATGTGCTTTATTGTTTAACATAAAGGATAAAATTCCCAGAATCGTTGATTTTGATTAATCGACGAATTGATGAATGTTGACTTCTTTCGACTGCTTCTCCGATTCGACGAAAGTCTTGCAGTACAAGAGATCACCCGTGAATGTGTTCACATATTTACAGTTCTTTGGAATTAATTGACGAGTTATCGGATATTTTTTGTTGATGATGCTGGCTTGTCAAATTTCCTAATCTACCTCTAAATAAGATAAAACACGCAATGGAACACTAACAACAACCGCACATGCTTATCGTAAATGGTTGAGCTGACCGCAGCTATCTTGTACCAAGTCTTTTATGCCGCTATTTTGCTGCACCTTCTACCTCCTTGCTGTTCGATTGTTCTCTCAAAACTTCGTGTCAGTGGGTTGTTCGTGAAGTCAGCAGGAGGCTATTTGGGCGTGTTCGCGTTGCCGTTGGAGATACTTGGACTGCAGCGTCTGGGTTGTGTGTCGGCTTCCCGCCAGGTGCCGTTTAAGTGAAGGGAACTCAAAGCGCCGCGCGGTATTTTTGTGGCGCGGAACCTTGTGGAGTCCACAATGAGTTGGTGTCACAGTGGCGTACTATTACGGGAGTCTTGTCAATTCTTTTTCACTCTGTTAGCCTGTGGCCACAATGTTATTTCTACATGGTCTTGATAACTAAGCTATGGTGCGATGACTCTGTTCTTCCGGGTTCTCCAGAAACCGGTGAGAATTACTGGCTTATTATTCGGTTCTAGCACCCTGCTTACAACTGAACCGCGAGAAGTGTGTTTACTCTCCTGACAAGTTTTGAACAGCGTCGTGACCTCAAGTTGGTCGCATTTTGTTAAGTTTTTAATCAGTAGCTACTGTGTGTAACACATTCGGCCCTTCTTTAGTGTATAAGTGCCTTCCCTTATGTTTCATGTATGTAGGTTGCTTTTGGTAACAAATTTATGTTTCAGGTACTTCTGTCCAAATGTTCTGCTCTGTTTAATGAATTGTAAAGGCCTCACTGATGACTGGTGTTTTAAAAAACGCAGCGAGCAGCCGTTTGGCAGAGAGACTTGTCCCTGTGTACTATTATATGGAACCAGGCTGTTTGCTAAGTAATCTGGTTTTTTAATTTGTCATACTGTTGTAAGTTAGCCATTAATAATTACTAGTTCTTGTAATTATTAGTTGTGTATACTGTGGGAACGGTTAGTTAGAGAAATTTGTTATTTAATTAAAAACTGTCATTACTGCTTTTTTAACTGTTCAGAATGGTTCAAATGGCTCTGGGCACTAAGAGACTTAACATCTGAGGTCATAAGTCCCCTAGAACTTAGAACTACTTAAGCCTAAGTAACCTAAAGGCAGCACACACATCCAAGCCCGAGGCAGGATTCGAACCTGCGACCGTAGCGGTCGCGCGGTTCCGGACTGTAACGCCTAGAACCACTCGGCCGGCAGTATTGTAACAGAATTACGTCGAAAGCATAGTTACGTTGCTCAATTCAGGGTTTAACTGGTATATCAATTGGATCTGTAATTCTGTAGTTGCTATCTAAAGGCTTTAAAACTCATTTCTGAGCTGTAGTCAGTGGGTAAATTTTGTGGTTACAACTTGTTTCATGTGGAGCGCCATCAGATTTTTAAACTGTTCTTTCTTGTTGCATGATGTCATCAGAAATTCTAATGTGAATGACAGAGTAAGTGTTACGTGGTGTACTGAGATATTACACAACAAGAGTTGGCGACAGTTGGTACAAGAATTACTTTGAACGTCCGTCCGCGGCAGGCACGAAGCTGCTCGCAGGCTAATCAAGCTGCCTGCGAGAATCACGCCCCTGGAGTGGCAGGGCTACCGGTAAGCGTCCACGAACAGAAGTTGTGGGCTACGAGCTGTGAGCCAGTCCGAGTCTTGCTAGGGAGCTCCTACAGAACATTAGCGGTGCCTTCAGGCCTTCTAGTCGTCGAGTGAGAAAGCAAGAGTGGCCGATAGTGGTCAGTATTCAGTAGAAACAGAACAGTTTTTTTTGTTTTTTGTTATGGTTTTAGGGCGCAAAACTGCTACGGTCATTAGCGCCGAAACAGAACAGTGAATAGAATTACCGTGTATGGACAAAGAACGCCTACCTGGAGATTTAACTGAGTACTGTTACTTTGGAACTGTTCTTCGAGAGCTAAATCAAGACAGACGACTGGTTTTCTTCCGGCTTTAGTTTAGAGAACGTTGGTCGTATATTGAAGCGCAGCACCTGCAGCCCACTCTTCTATAACGCGAGGACCAAATTTAACATACGTTTCTTGTAAACATGGGAAAACCTTAGGCAACACTTTTCCACAGGCTGTGATGGCGTATTACGCCGTGTACGAAAGTGTTAATTTTTTTTTTTTTTTGACTATCAACTGCGACAAGGGCACATTTTTTCTCCTTTATGCAATAACGTGCTTCGAATGTTCACCCGGCATTCGCATGCTGTTGGATCGGTGTTGATTACGTAATCATGATTAAAACCGGTAATACGTGATGCCAGAGATAATGATGCAGCAAATGTAAAATCCTTGTTGGCCGTACACTGAAGCGCAGCATCTGCAGCCCACTCCTGCAGTATTCTCGTTGTTACATTCTCGTACGACAACGATATTCGACAGATCGGTCGTACGTCCACTTACTTATCGCCTGGTATTGGTCGTATCTTGTCACTCTTTTAACGATAACGTTATCCCTCAATTTTAGGTCCTTCTTCCTTTTCAGGGCTGTTGTTGCTCCACTGTTTTGTAGTGTTTGTAGGTTCCAGTTTGGATGATACCTGGCTAGCGCTACCGCCTTTATTTTTATTTCAAGAGATGTTGCTGTTGTTGTGGTCTTCAGTCCTGAGACTGGTTTGATGCAGCTCTCCATGCTACTCTATCCTGTGCAAGCTTCTTCATCTCCCAGTACCTACTGCAACCTACATCCTTCTGAATCTGCTTAGTGTATCCATCTCTTGGTCTCCCTCTACGATTTTTACCCTCCATGCTGCCCTCCAATGCTAAATTTGTGATCCCTTGATGCCTCAAAACATGTCCTATCAACCGATCCCTTCTTCTAGTCAAGTTGTGCCACAAACTTCTCTTCTCCCCAATCCTATTCAATACCTCCTCATTAGTTACGTGATCTACCCACCTTATCTTCAGCATTCTTCTGTAGCACCACATTTCGAAAGCTTCTATTCTCTTCTTGTCCAAACTAGTTATCGTCCATGTTTCACTTCCATACATGGCTACACTCCATACAAATACTTTCAGAAACGACTTCCTGACACTTAAATCTATGCTCTATGTTAACAAATTTCTCTTCTTCAGAAACGCTTTCCTTGCCATTGCCAGTCTACATTTTATATCCTCTTTACTTCGACCATCATGTTATTTTACTCCCTAAATAGCAAAACCCCTTTACTATTTTAAGTGTCTCATTTCCTAATCTAATTCCCTCAGCATAACCCGATTTAATTTGACTACATTCCATTATCCTCGTTTTGCTTTTGTTGATGTTCATCTTATATCCTCCTTTCAAGACAGTGTCCATTCCGTTCAATTGCTCTTCCAAGTCCTTTGCTGTCTCTGACAGAATTACAATGTCATCGGCGAACCTCAAAGTTTTTACTTCTTCTCCATGAATTTTAATACCTACTCCGAATTTTTCTTTTGTTTCCTTTACTGCTTGCTCAATATACAGATTGAATAACATCGGGGAGAGGCAACAACCCTGTCTCACTCCTTTTCCAACTACTGCTTCCCTTTCATGTCCCTCGACTCTTATAACTGCCATCTGATTTCTGTACAAATTGTAAATAGCCTTTCGCTCCCTGTATTTTATACCTGCCACCTTCAGAATTTGAAAGAGAGTATTCCAGTTAACATTGTCAAAAGCTTTCTCTAAGTCTACAAATGCTAGAAACGTAGGTTTGCCTTTTTTTTATCTTTCTTCTAAGAGTGTGCTCCCTGCCGCCGTTGGATAAGCAGCTGAGCAGCAAGTCGTATACTCCTAGCTCACTCGTTTGTTACATAGCTTAATTCTTAATTTCTTTGCGTGTTTTTGGTACTTGCATTGTTTAATTCATAAATTTCGGGCGTATTATAGTATTTGAGAGTTGTAGCATCGCGTTTTAGTACCTGAATAGTGTAAATTCGCGTAGTCGTTTGTCTACTGTTTTTGTTTTGAACGGCCAGTGTCGGTTGGTCACAGTCAGTGTGCTCCCTGCCGCCGTTGGATAAGCAGCTGAGCAGCAAGTCGTATACTCCTAGCTCACTCGGTTGTTACATAGTTTAATTCTTAATTTCTTTGCGTGTTTTTGGTACTTGCATTGTTTAATTCATAAATTTCGGGCGTATTATAGTATTTGAGAGTGTAGCATCGCGTTTTAGTACCTGAATAGTGTAATTTCGCTTAGTCTCCTTCCGCCGCCGAGCAGTGTCAACAGTGCGCAAGTAGCAGCATTACTGCATTTACTAGGCAATCTTGTATTTTAATAACCGTTTAAATTTTGTCGATTTGTTTGCGCTCTCTGTAGATTAGTTCAGACGTTCTTTGCAAAACAGTTTTTAGCATGGATAGGGACTGCAACTGCTGTGTTCGGATGCAGGCTGAGTTGGCATCCCTTCGCCCCAGCTTCAGGCAGTGTTGGCTTCGGTCACACAGCTTGAGGCTGATGCCAATGGGCATCACTGTGGGGGTCCGGATGGGGGTTTGTCGGGGACGGCCAGCTCGTCGCTCGCATCCCCTGATCGGACTACGACTGTGGTTGCCCGGGATACTGCCCGCATTGAGGCTGATCCCTCACCTGTGGTAGAGTGGGAGGTCGTTTCAAGGTGTGGCAGGGGGCGAAAGACATTCCGGAGGGGTGAACGGAAAGCCTCTCCAGTTTGTCTGACGAACCGGTTTCAGGCTCTGTCTCAGGCTGATACTGATCTTCGGCCTGACATGGCTGCTTGTCCTGTTCCAGAGGTTGCCCCTCAGTCTGAAAGATCCGGGCAGTTGCAGAGGGTGGGCTTACTGGTAGTTGGGAGCTCCAACGTCAGGCGCGTAATGGGGCCCCTTAGGGAAATGGCAGCAAGAGAGGGGAAGAAAACCAATGTGCACTCCGTGTGCATACCGGGGGGAGTCATTCCAGATGTGGAAAGGGTCCTTCCGGATGCCATGAAGGGTACAGGGTGCACCCATCTGCAGGTGGTCGCTCATGTCGGCACCAATGATGTGTGTCGCTATGGATCGGAGGAAATCCTCTCTGGCTTCCGGCGGCTATCTGATTTGGTGAAGACTGCCAGTCTCGCTAGCGGGATGAAAGCAGAGCTCACCATCTGCAGCATCGTCGACAGGACTGACTGCAGACCTTTGGTACAGAACCGAGTGGAGGGTCTGAATCAGAGGCTGAGACGGTTCTGCGACCGTGTGGACTGCAGATTCCTCGACTTGCGCCATAGGGTGGTGGGGTTTCGGGTTCCGCTGGATAGGTCAGGAGTCCACTACACGCAACAAGCGGCTACACGGGTAGCAGGGGTTGTGTGGCATGGGCTGGGCGGTTTTTTAGGTTAGATGGCCTTGGGCAAGTACAGAAAGGGCAACAGCCTCAACGGGTGCGGGGCAAAGTCAGGACATGCGGGGAACAAGCAGCAATCGGTATTGTAATTGTCAACTGTCGAAGCTGCGTTGGTAAAGTACCGGAACTTCAAGCGCTGATAGAAAGCACCGAAGCTGAAATCGTTATAGGTACAGAAAGCTGGCTTAAGCCAGATATAAATTCTGCCGAAATTTTTACAAAGGTACAGACGGTGTTTAGAAAGGATAGATTGCATGCAACCGGTGGTGGAGTGTTCGTCACTGTTAGTAGTAGTTTATCCTGTAGTGAAGTAGAAGTGGATAGTTCCTGTGAATTATTATGGGTGGAGGTTACACTAAACAACCGAACTAGGTTAATAATTGGCTCCTTTTACCGACCTCCCGACTGAGCAGCATTAGTGGCAGAACAACTGAGAGAAAATTTGGAATACATTTCACATAAATTTTCTCAGCATGTTATAGTCTTAGGTGGAGATTTCAATTTACCAGATATAGACTGGGACACTCAGATGTTTAGGACGGGTGGTAGGGACAGAGCATCGAGTGACATTATACTGAGTGCACTATCCGAAAATTACCTCGAGCAATTAAACAGAGAACCGACTCGTGGAGATAACATCTTGGACCTACTGATAACAAACAGACCCGAACTTTTCGACTCTGTATGTACAGAACAGGGAATCAGTGATCATAAGGCCGTTGCAGCATCCCTGAATGTGGAAGTTAATAGGAATATAAAAAAAGGGAGGAAGGTTTATCTGTTTAGCAAGAGTAATAGAAGGCAGATTTCAGACTACCTAACAGATCAAAACGAAAATTTCTGTTCCGACACTGACAATGTTGAGTGTTTATGGAAAAAGTTCAAGGCAATCGTAAAATGCGTTTTAGACAGGTACGTGCCGAGTAAAACTGTGAGGGACGGGAAAAACCCACCGTGGTACAACAACAAAGTTAGGAAACTACTGCGAAAGAAAAGAGAGCTCCACTCCAAGTTTAAACGCAGCCAAAACCTCTCAGACCAACAGAAGCTAAACGATGTCAAAGTTAGCGTAAGGATGGCTATGCGTGAAGCGTTCATTGAATTCGAAAGTAAAATTCTATGTGCCGACTTGGCAGAAAATCCTAGGAAGTTCTGGTCTTACGTTAAATCAGTAAGTGCCTCGAAACAGCATATCCAGACACTACGGGATGATGATGGCATTGAAACAGAGGATGACACGCGTAAAGCTGAAATACTAAACACCTTTTTCCAAAGCTGTTTCACAGAGGAAGACCGCACTGCAGTTCCTTCTCTAAATCCTCGCACAAACGAAAAAATGGCTGACATCGAAATAAGTGTCAAAGGAATAGAAAAGCAACTGGAATCACTCAATAGAGGAAAGTCCACTGGACCTGACGGGATACCAATTCGATTCTACACAGAGTACGCGAAAGAACTTGCCCCCCTTCTAACAGCCGTGTACCGCAAGTCTCTAGAGGAACGGAGGGTTCCAAATGATTGGAAAAGAGCACAGATAGTCCCAGTCTTCAAGAAGGGTCGTCGAGCAGATGCGCAAAACTATAGACCTATATCTCTGACGTCGATCTCTTGTAGAATTTTAGAACATGTTTTTTGCTCGTGTATCATGTCATTTCTGGAAACCCAGAATCTACTATGTAGGAATCAACATGGATTCCGGAAACAGCGATCGTGTGAGACCCAACTCGCTTTATTTGTTCATGAGACCCAGAAAATATTAGATACAGGCTCCCAGGTAGATGCTATTTTTCTTGACTTCCGGAAGGCGTTCGATACAGTTCCGCACTGTCGCCTGATAAACAAAGTAAGAGCCTACGGAATATCAGACCAGCTGTGTGGCTGGATTGAAGAGATTTTAGCAAACAGAACACAGCACGTTGTTATCAATGGAGAGACGTCTACAGACGTTAAAGTAACCTCTGGCGTGCCACATGGGAGTGTTATGGGACCATTGCTTTTCACAATATATATAAATGACCTAGTAGATAGTGTCGGAAGTTCCATGCGGCTTTTCGCGGATGATGCTGTAGTATACAGAGAAGTTGCAGCATTAGAAAATTGTAGCGAAATGCAGGAAGATCTGCAGCGGATAGGCACTTGGTGCAGGGAGTGGCAACTGACCCTTAACATAGGCAAATGTAATGTATTGCGAATACATAGAAAGAAGGATCCTTTATTGTATGATTATATGATAGCGGAACAAACACTGGTAGCAGTTACTTCTGTAAAATATCTGGGAGTATGCGTGCGGAACGATTTGAAGTGGAATGATCATATCAAATTAATTGTTGGTAAGGCGGGTACCAGGTTGAGATTCATTGGGAGAGTGCTTAGAAAATGTAGTCCATCAACAAATGAGGTGGCTTACAAAACACTCGTTCGACCTATACTTGAGTATTGCTCATCAGTGTGGGATCCGTACCAGATCGGTTTGACGGAGGAGATAGAGAAGATCCAAAGAAGAGCGGCGCGTTTCGTCACAGGGTTATTTGGTAACCGTGATAGCGTTACGGAGATGTTTAATAAACTCAAGTGGCAGACTCTGCAAGAGAGGCGCTCTGCATCGCGGTGTAGCTTGCTCGCCAGGTTTCGAGAGGGTGCGTTTCTGGATGAGGTATCGAATATATTGCTTCCCCCTACTTATACCTCCCGAGGAGATCACGAATGTAAAATCAGAGAGATTAGAGCGCGCACGGAGGCTTTCAGACAGTCGTTCTTCCCGCGAACCATACGCGACTGGAACAGGAAAGGGAGGTAATGACAGTGGCACGTAAAGTGTCCTCCGCCACACACCGTTGTGTGGCTTGCGGAGTATCAATGTAGATGTAGATGTAGATAAGTCGTAAGGTTAGTCTTGTTCCTCCTGCCACCGAACTTCACTAATTCCCACTATATCTAACCTATCCATTTCCCTTTTTAAATTTTCTAACCTACCTGCCCGATTAAGGGATCTGACATTCCACGCTCCGATCCGTAGAATGCCAGTTTTCTTTCTCCTGATAACGGCGTCCTCTTGAGTAGTCCCCGCCCGGAGATCCGAATGGGGGACTATTTTACCTCCGGAATATTTTACCCAAGAGGACGCCATAATCATTTAATCATACAGTAAAGCTGCATGTCCTCGGGAAAAATTACGGCTGTAGTTTCCCCTTGCTTTCAGCCGTTCGCAGTACCAGCACAGCAAGGCCGTTTTGGTTAATGTTACAAGGCCAGATCAGTCAATCATCCAGACTGTTGCCCCTGCAACTACTGAAATGGCTGCTGCCCCTCTTCAGGAACCACATGTTTGTCTGGTCTCTCAACAGATACCCCTCCGTTGTGGTTGCACCTACGGTACTGCCATCTGTATCGCTGAGGCACGCAAGCCTCCCCACCAACGGCAAGGTCCATGGTTCATGGGGGTGGATTTCAAGAGAGATATAGGGCCGTAATTCAATCGTTTAGTAAGCGGTTCGTAATACTCATCGGGAACAGATGAAGCACAGATTGCCTACGACGTGGACATTTCCAAACTGTTATGACCATTTCACGATTCACTAGCCGTAATATATTCCACTGAATCCCCTTCCGCTTCACCTTCATGGTATAGCTCTTCAGCACCAACAAGTCATTTCATTCGTCAGCTCCAAAAATCGCTCGACGATAGCCGCTCCTATCAATCTGGAACTGCCTGTTCCGGTAATGCACTGATAATACGTCCGTCTTGCAACATTTTCACAAACCAAAACACAGCGTCGGTAACTTCCCGCTTGCCGTCTTCTGTGACAGGCTCCCAACCATTATTTCAGCGCTGGTCGAAGTGTGTAAATCCTCCATTATTCGGATTATGCAACTGAAAAATATGACACAACAAACAATAGCTAGTTAGTTAAACAGAAAAGCTAATTACTACAAACTACATACAGTACGAGTCATATGTTGCTTAAGGAAGATCACTGTATTTTTTCACAAAACATATATTATTCGGCGGATTAACCATGAAAAATCATTACATGTAACCTAGAGTTTCGCGGCAGGCTAATGACGGAAGACAGCTCTTTCCGATTTACTTATATAAGGTACGTGCTGGACACCCTCAGTCTTCGAGGTTCACAACTATGAGATGATGAACAGGCAACCGGCACAACATGCAGGGTGTTTCAAAAATGACCGGTATATTTGAAACGGCAATACAAACTAAACGAGCAGCGATAGAAATACACCGTTTGTTGCAATATGCTTGGGACAACAGAACATTTTCAGGCGGACAAACTTTCGAAATTACAGTAGTTACAATTTTCAACAACAGATGGCGCTGCAAGTGATGTGAAAGATATAGAAGACAATGCAGTCTGTGGGTGCGCCATTCTGTACGTCGTCTTTCTGCTGTAAGCGTGTGCTGTTCACAACGTGCAAGTGTGCTGTGGACAACATGGTTATTTCCTTAGAACAGAGGATTTATCTGGTATTGGAATTCCACAGCCTAGAACACAGTGTTGTTGCAACAAGACGAAGTTTTCAACGGAGGTTTAATGTAACCAAAGGACCGAAAAGCGATACAATAAAGGATCTGTTTGAAAAATTTCAAAGGACTGGGAACGTGAAGGATGAACGTGCTGGAAAGGTAGGTCGACCGCGTACGGCAACCACAGAGGGCAACGCGCAGCTAGTGCAGCAGGTGATCCAACAGCGGCCTCGGGTTTCCGTTCGCCGTGTTGCAGCGGCGGTCCAAATGACGCCAACGTCCACGTATCGTCTCATGCGCCAGAGTTTACACCTCTATCCATACAAAATTCAAACGCGGCAACCCGTCAGCGCCGCTACCAGTGCTGCACGAGAGACATTCGCTAACGATATAGTGCACAGGATTGATGACGGCGATATGCATGTGGGCAGCATTTGGTTTACTGACGAAGCTTATTTTTACCTGGACGGCTTCGTCAATAAACAGAACTGGCGCATATGGGGAACCGAAAAGCCCCATGTTGCAGTCCCATCATCCCTGCATCCTCAAAAAGTACTGGTCTGGGCCGCCATTTCTTCCAAAGGAATCATTGGCCCATTTTTCAGATCCGAAACGATTACTGCATCACGCTATCTGGACATTCTTCGTGAATTTGTGGCGGTACAAACTGCCTTAGACGACACTGCGAACACCTCGTGGTTTATGCAAGATGGTGCCCGGCCACATCGCACGGCCGACGTCTTTAATTTCCTGAATGAATATTTCGATGATCGTGTGATTGCTTTGGGCTATCCGAAACATACAGGAGGCGGCGTGGATTGGCCTCCCTATTCGCCAGATATGAGCCCCTGTGACTTCTTTCTGTGGGGACACTTGAAAGACCAGGTGTACCGCCAGAATCCAGAAACAATTGAACAGCTGAAGCAGTACATCTCATCTGCATGTGAAGCCATTCCGCCAGACACGTTGTCAAAGGTTTCGGGTAATTTCATTCAGAGACTACGCCATATTATTGCTACGCACGGTGGATATGGGGAAAATATCGTACTATAGAGTTTCCCAGACCGCAGCGCCATCTGTTGTTGAAAATTGTAACTACTGTAATTTCGAAAGTTTGTCTGGCTGAAAATGTACTGTTGTCCCAAGCATATTGCAACAAACGGTGTATTTCTATCGCTGCTCGTTTAGTTTTTATTGCCGTTTCAAATATACCGGTCATTTTTGAAACACCCTGTAACTCTCCCCGCGTGCATTCTGTCCCGTGCCTCGCTGTAAACAAGCGTCGCGCGGTTGGCTATCTGTGGCCCACGTGAGGAATTCGCAGCACTCTTATTTGGAGTTTTTTTCGTGTGTCAAGGCTTAAAAGTTCGCCCACTGCTTAAATACTGGTCACCGGTGTGGGATCTGTACGAGCTAGGGTTGACAGAAGAGATAGAGAAAATCCAACCGAGAGCAGCGCGCTTCATTACAGGATCATTTACTAATTGCGAAAGCGTGAGGGTGTTGACAGATAAACTCCAGTGGAAGACTCTGCAAGAGAGACGCTCAGTAGCTCGGTACGGGCTTTTGTTGAAGTTTCGAGAACATACCTTCACCGAAGAGTCAAGCAGTATATTGCTCCCTCCTATGTATATCTCGCGAAGAGACGATGAGGATAAAATCAGAGAGATTAGAGCCCACACAGAAGCATACCGACAATCCTTCTTTCCACGAACAATACGGGACTGGAATAGAAGGGACAAACGATAGAGGTACTCAAGGTACCCTCCGCCAAACACCGTCGGGTGGCTTGCGGAGTATGGATGTAGGTGTAGATGTAGAAGTTTGATTCTTTACTAATTCACGTCTTTCGGGAAATTAGTTTGCCTACCTTATTACTATTATTATTCAGCGTTGAGTTGCGTACTTTTTTTTTTTTTTTTTTTTTTGGTCGAAGCGGACGTCACATGTCATCCATTGAAGTTCGTTGTTGTTATTTTCACTCAGTTTTTTATTACAGAGACACGCCACGTCTCTGACCGAACACGCTCAGCTACTGTGCCGGTTTTTTTTTTCTTCGATATAGTTCGTTGCGTTTGGTCTGGGCGGACGTCACAAGACATCCGTTCAAGTTGATCGTTGATTCCTCGACTCAGTTTTTTTTTTTTTTATTACAGAGAGCACGCAGCCCTCTGACCGAACACGCTGGGCTACCGTGCCGGTGTTATTGGCGCGCTCGGCGAAAAAGCGATTGCTATGTGGGTACATAAGCGGTAGTCGTAAAAGTTTCTTTCCTCGATTTCTGGAAAAGTACGCGTTTGCAGACCCTATACCCGATGATGAAAAATGCTCTATTTACAATAATCTATCGATCCCGCCAATTTTGAGTCGATTGCTCATCAGAGCCTTCAGGGTTGATTTTCAGAAAAACGGGAGGGTGTTGAGCCAAAATATTTTTCAGTCCTTTGTTTTAGGTTGTACACAAGCGACCTGCCAACTCTGAACCGAATAGGTTGGCCGTGTCTGAGGCCTTCCCCTTGTCAGACCGTGTAGCTATCCCGCGCGGCTGCAATGATATTATCTCGCACTTACATTGCAAAATTAATTACCTAAGTAAGTTTCGTAGACAAGTTAGTCTGAAAATTTCATTACTGTACATTAATTGTTGATTGTTGTTGCGATTTTTTCCCGTCGTGTACGTGCTTCAGCTGATATGTGTGTGTGTGTGTGTGTGTGTGTGTGAGAGAGAGAGAGAGAGAGAGAGAGAGAGAGAGAGAGAGAGACAATAACCATTAGTCGGCGATGGGAGGCGTAAATTGGCGAGCGGCGCGGACGTCTCGGGTATCGACAGCGACGCGTGCATGTCGGCATTCCCGCCAGCGTGTCGGGCAGCCCCACCGCCCATCGACACCCCTGTGACAATGGAAAACGCTCCGCCGCCTGATGGAACGGTCTGTCTGCGCATCGCCCCGACCACTGCTCCGCTATAGCGCCGTAACCTGACACCCCCGCCACGTGCCGCTTTTCAATAGCTTTACGGCCACAGCGCGAGGCGGCAAGTTTCGCGCTCTGCTGTCGTCTCTTGCAGTGTATCTCACTCACTTAACAGCCGGCACCCGTCTCTCCTCGCACAACTAGGACAACCGGCTGTGACGCTACCTTGCCAGACAGTCTCTGTGCACGAAGACGTCACCTTATTTGTTTCTACTGCCATAACTGAAACTCCAGGGTGAAGAGTATTTAAACCGACAAACTCTGGGAGGTTGTAGGGGACATCAAAACAAATATTTCTCCCTAATGTCATTTTTTACTATGAGTATTATTTAAACCGGGGAAGGCCTTATTACACTCTTCAGTTGTTAGAGGGCGTACTAAGCTCTTCAGTTGTAGGCAACTGCTGTCCACCAATGTAGTAGTGCATTGTCTCTGTTTACTAATGGAGCGATACACCTGGAGTGAGTACACTGATATGGTTGGTGCGTACTACACAGCGCACCACAACGGACGAGCTGCACAGCGGGTTTATCAACAACAATATCCTAATCGCCGTATCCCTCACGATACGACCTTTGCTGCTGTGTACCAACGTCTGTGTCATACCGGGTCATTTTGCAGATTACCTGGACAGGGACGCCGTCGCACGGTAAGAACGCTGTAATTTGAGGAAGCTGTCTTGCAGCATGTGGAGCGAGATCCTTCAATCAGCACTCGTGCAATTACACGTAACATGGGGACGAATCAGACGAATGTAAGAACAGTCCTTCGAGAGCAATTGTTAGGTCCATTTCAGTTACAGCGTGTCCACAACCTGAAACCAGTTGCTTATCCACCCAGAGCACAGTTTTCGCAGTGGTACCTGGAACAGTGTGAAATGCATCCTACATTTCCATCCTCTGTGTTGTTTACCGATGAAGCAACGTTCGGGCCTGATGGAGTCTTCAACATGCACAATTCGCATGTTTGGAGTGAGGATAACCCACATGCTACTGTTACTAGCGCTCATCAAGTGCGGTTCTTCGTTAATGTGTGGGTCGAAGTTGTTGGGGGTGCTTAACTGGGCCGTATCTGCTACCTAGGCCATTAAATGGCAGGCCCTATTACCATTTTCTCGCCAGAGCATTGCCATAATTACTGGAAGACGTCCCGCTCCCTACAACGCATGTGGTTCCAACATGACGGGGCGCCGGCACATTTCAGTCGTCGTGTGCGTCCATTCCTCGACCGACGGTTCACAGAAACGTGGATTGGCAGAGGTGGTCCTGTACCATAGCCTGCTCGATCGCCAGATATGTGCCCTCTGGACTTTTTTGTGTGGGGAGAGATACGCAACATTGTTTACGCAACTCCTTTTGCATCAGAAGATGATCTAGTTGCCCGGATAGTAGCAGCAGCAGGAGCAATTCAGGATACTCCTGCGGTTTTTGCCCGTGTCAGACAGAACATGATCCGACGGTGTAAGCTTTGTTTACGTGTCAGTGGAGGCATTTTTGAAAATCTACTGTAATTGAAATTGGGTTGTGTTAATGTGTTTTCTCTTGATCATAAAAAATTAGAAAAGTGTTTGTTGGTTTAATCAATTTGCCGCCGGAGAAATCTTCCTCTCCCGGCTTAAATACTCCACATAGGAAAAAATGGCATTAAGGAAAAATATTTGTTTTGATGTCCTCGACAACCTCCCAGAGTTTGTCGGTTTAAATACGTTTCACCCTCTGTGTCTCGTTCATTTTTTTTTGCGACCATAGGCTGGCCGCTTTACAAACAGTCCTCTAATTAAGCTAATTTAGCTTATTTATGCAAGTTATCTACTCAACAGTCCTGCTTAACAACAATTCAGAAAATCCAAATACACTACTGGCCATTAAAATTGCTACACCACGAAGATGACGTGCTACATACGCGAAATTTAAGCGACAGGGAGAAGATGCAATGATATGCAAATGATTAGATTTTCAGAGCATTTACACAAGGCTGGCGCCGGTGGCGACACCTACAACGTGCTGACATGAGGAAAATTTCCAACCGATTGCTCATACACAAACAGCAGTTGACCGGCGTTGCCTGGTGAAACGTTGTTGTGATGCCTCGTGTAACGAGGAGAAATGCGTACCATCAAGTTTCCGACTTTGATTAAGGTCGGATTATAGCCTATCGCGATTGCGGTTTATCGTATCGCGACATTACTGCTCGCGTTGGTCGAGATCCAACGACTGTTACCATAATATGGAATCGGTGGGTTCAGGAGGGTAATACGGAACGCCGTGCTGGATCCCAACGGCCTCGTATCACTAGCAATCGAGACGACAGGCATCTTATCCGCATGGCTGTAACGGATCGTGCAGCCATGTTTCGATCCCTGAATCAACAGATGGGGACGTTTGCAAGACAACAACCATCTGCACGAACAGTTCGACGACGTCTGCAGAAGCATGGACTATCAGCTCGGAGACCATGGCTGCAGTTACCCTTGATGCTGCATCACAGACAGGAGCGCCTGCGGTGGTGTACTCAACGACGAACCTGGATGCACGAATGGCAAAACGTCAGTTTTTCGGATGAATCCATGTTCTGTTTACAGCATCATGATGGTCGCATCGGTGTTTGGCGACATCGCGGTGAACGCACACTGGAAGCGTGTATTCGTCATCGCCATACCGGCGTATCACACGGCGTGACCGTATGGGGTACCATTGGTTACATGTCTCGGTTACCTCTAGTTCGCATTGGCGGCACTTTGAACAGTGGACGCTACATTTCAAATGTGTTACGACCCGTGGCTCTACCCTTCATTCGATCCCTGCGAAACCCTACATTTCAGCAGGATAATGCACGACCGCATGTTGCAGGTCCTGTACGGGCCTTTGTGGATACAGAAAATGTACGACTGCTGCCCTGGCCAGCACAATCTCCAGATCTCTCACCAACTGAAAACGTCTGCTCAATGGTGGCTGAGCCGGCCGGGGTGGCCGAGCGGATATAGGCGCTACAGTCTGGAACTGCGCGACCGCTACGGTAGCAGGTTCGATTCCTGCCTCGGATATGGATGTGTGTGATGTCCTTAGGTTGGTTAGGTTTAAGTATTTCTAGGTTACTGTTGATCTCAGAATTTATGCCCCATAGTGCTCAGAGCCATTTGAACCAATGGTGGCCGAGCAACTGGCTCGTCACAATACGCCAGTTACTACTCTTGATGAACTGTGCTATCGTGTTGAAGCTGCATGGACAGCTGTATCTGTACACGCCATCCAAGCTCTGTTTGACTCAATGCCCAGGCGTATCAATGTCGTTATTACGGCCAGAGATGCTTGTTCTAGGTCCTGACTTCTCAGTATCTATGCACCCAAATTGCGTGAAAATGTAATCACATAACGATTTTATCCTCTGTTTAACTGGACCAGCAGTCTTAAATACCTGGTACACTTTGCTCCACCATGAGTGTTATTTTTAATTATGTGATTTGTCAACATTTTTAGGTAAGCTCTTACTGAGTTGTCGTCGGCGCATCATCTTTACTGATATACCGGTTTTTGCTCCTGTACTCCTGGCGCTCTGGATATTTTATTTAGTAAGCTTCATATGTTGACAAAACAGTGTGGAGCTGTATTTTTGTAATTTGAGAATGTTCTCAGTATGTCGATGGAACTCATATGGAATTATGTTTACCGGCGATCTCACAGTCTCGAGATGACAGCTAGTTACTATTGAAACTGGTCATGAAATAAACTACTTCACATCAAGCGGTCTTGGATTCTAATATTATAAAGTCCTGATAAGACAAGAAGTTCCTTACATAGCCCGCTCGGCAGTAATATTGTTGGCGTGTACCACGATGGACTTTTATAAGTTTTAAGCAAATTTCCTCCATCATTAATCACTTAATCATTAATCACTTAATTTGTCTATTAATAATCTGAAGTGTCATACGTTGCAGAAAGAATTTTCTAAGCGTAAGGAAGGGATGATTAGAAAAAGTATATGAAGTTTTGGTTGAAAACTTTCAGTTTATGTAAAAATTTCTGACGTTGCTAAAGAAAGTTAGGTGCACTGTGGGAGTGAAGCAGCGAACAGCGACCGCCGCCAAAACGATGCAGGGCAGGGCAGGCATTAAAACTCCGTGGACGCTTCACGCCTCGCCTGGATGGGATGTGAGCCCACAAATTGTTTCACAAGTTTAATTAACTCAGCCACTTGTTTTGTAGCTGAATTTTGGAGGGAAACACGCCACGCATTCTCGCCGCTTCTGTGTGGGAGATACTCTTTCAGACGCAAAACCCGAGAACAGCAGATCCGTTGTCTTCCGTCCTATGTATCCACTGTTGATGGAATTTGTGTCACTGCTTCTGCAAGACTGTTTGTAGTGTAGACCTGCAAATTACCTGTGATTCTTTCGTTATCTGGGTTCGACAGAGGGTGATCCACTTAATGCCCCAGTGAATAAGTATTAAGTAGTGAATTCGCAGGAAGATGTTTGAAAAGACAACAGTTTTAAACAATGTTCAGAACAACTGCAGGGATTTTTAGCTGTATTATCTTCATTTCAGTGTTGTTCCTGTAGTAACTAACATTTTAACTTTCGTTGTGAAGAACGGTTAGAGGATGCTGCTGCTTTTAATGTTAATTAATAATTCGGCTCCCGCAAGACATTGTAATTCATTATCGTACTGCTGTAATTTCTTATTCACGCGCAGTCAACGATATTGGTCCATGACTGAAAACTGAACCAGTTTGGCACTGTCTAGAGTGCTATACAAGCATTCGGGAGGACGACGGTTCAATCCCGCGTCCGGCCATCCTGATTTAGGTTTTCTGTGAATTCCCTAAATCGCTCCAGGCAAATGCCGGGATGGTTCCTTTGAAAGGGCACGGCCGACTTCTTTCCCCGTCCTTTCCTAATCCAATGAGACCTATGACCTCGATGTCTGGTCTCCTTCCGCAAACAACCCAACCCCCAACTAGAGTGCTATAGATCGACCGTGTTCATCTCTGCATAGAGTTTCGCCCTACCAAAACTACAGTACGGTGGCTTTGGTACAGTACATAAATGGCGTAGTAAACGGTTGGATTACAGGTAGTATTGGTAGCACTGGTAAGGAAAGAAAAATAAATAAGAGTGAGAGAGAAATTGGGTAGCGGACGACTTCTCTTTCTTTTTTGCTTGTTTGTTTGTTTTGTCCACTACGTATTTTATATCCTTACAAAATATGAGTTGCATTTTATAAGTAAAGAAAACTAGTCGATCGCGAAACTTTTGCGCTTTTATGAAACAAAGGTGATGCAAGTTCAGTTCACATGCACAAAAATTAAACATATGAGTAATTATTGTTATTTTGTACTGAGCAGAACGTTTCTCATCAAGACGGAAGGCGAGAGTTTCGTGTTGTTACTGGTAAGTGCGAAAGTTGTTTATGAATAACAGAAACATGTTTTATATAAGCTCGACGAAGTATTGAAACGCTGTTACGGTTCCGTGTCGCCGGCGGCTAGTGTCTCTCGTAACCTCGGTCGGCAGTCGGATGCCAAAGCCCCAGTGAATTAAGACTGATGTTCTGAGTGTAACCGTGTGCTGCGCGGTGGCGTAGTTAAATCACATGTCTGTGAGTTATGCAGTGACGATTTTCATTTGAGTCGCCACAAGCCTGTCAGCTGTGGTGGTGAAGTTCTGCAGACTACTACTTTTGAGGGTTTAATCTGTTCTGAGTATACTGCAGATTCGCGTATCCGGCATCATTCGATGATGTATGTAACACGAGCACTGAATGACTTGAGTCGAAACTAGGCCCCGGGAGTAGACAACATTCCATTAGAACTACTGACTGCCTTGGGGGAGCCAGTCCTGACAGAACTCTACCATCTGGTCAGCAAGACGTATGAGACAGGCGAAATACCCTCACACTTCAAGAAGAATATAATAATTCCAATCCCAAAGAACGCAGGTGTTGAAAGATGTGAAAATTACCGAACTATCAGTTTAATAAGTCACAGTTGCAAAATACTAACGCGAATTCTTTACAGACGAATGGAAAAACTGGTAGAAGCCGACCTCGGGGAAGATCAGTTTGGATTCCGCAGAAATGTTGGAATACGTGAGGCAATACTGATCCTACGACATATCTTAGAAAATAGATTAAGGAAAGGCAAACCTACATTTCTAGCATTTGTAGACTTAGAGAAAGCTTTTGACAATGTTGACTGGAATACTCTCTTTCAAATTCTAAAGGTGGCAGGGGTAAAATACAGGGAGCGAAAGGCTATTTACAATTTGTACAGAAACCAGATGGCAGTTATAAGAGTCGAGGGACATGAAAGGGAAGCAGTGATTTGGAAGGGAGTGAGAGAGGGTTGTAGCCTCTCCCCGATGTTATTCAATTTGTATATTGAGCAAGCAGTAAAGGAAACAAAAGAAAAATTCGGTGTAGGTATTAAAGTCCATGGAGAAGAAATAAAATCGTTGAGATTCGCCGATGACATTGTAATTCTGTCAGAGACAGCAAGACTTGGAAGAGCTGTTGAACGGAATGGACAGTGTCTTGAAAGGAGGATATAAGATGAACATCAACAAAAGCAAAACGAGGATAATGGAATGTAGTCGAATTAAGTCGGGTGATGCTGAGGGAATTAGATTACGAAATGAGACACTTAAAGTAGTAAAGGAGTTTTGCTATTTGGGGAGCAAAATAACTGATGATGGTCGAAGTAGAGAGGATATAAAATGTAGACTGGCAATGGCAAGGAAAGCGTTTCTGAAGAAGAGAAATTTGTTAACATAGAGCATAGATTTAAGTGTCAGGAAGTCGTTTCTGAAAGTATTTGTATGGAGTGTAGCCATGTATGGAAGTGAAACATGGACGATAACTAGTTTGGACAAGAAGAGAATAGCAGCTTTCGAAATGTGGTACTACAGAAGAATGCTGAAGATTAGATGGGTAGTCCACATAACTAATGAGGAGGTATTGAGTAGAATTGGGGAGAAGAGGAGTTTGTGGCACAACTTGACAAGAAGAAGGGACCGGTTTGTAGGACATGTTCTGAGGCATCAAGGGATCACAAATTTAGCATTGGAGGGCAGCGTGGAGGATAAAAATTGTAGAGGGAGACCAAGAGATGGATACACTAAGCAGATTCAGAAGGATGTAAGTTGCAGTAAGTACTGGGAGATGAAGAAGCTTGCACAGGATCGAGTAGCATGGAGAGCTGCATCAAACCAGTCTCAGGAGTGAAGACAACAACAACAGCAATGTAACACGACTCAGGTCTAGAGAAGCGAATCAAGTTACGGCCACTGCGGGGTATATCTGTCTCTGTGTGCAGCGGTTTGATGCCATTTACAAATTGCAGTATGTTGCTCGTCGATGATTGGGATGGGTTTTGGAACTAATTTCAGCATCTTGGAGAAGTCTCTCGACTGCACTCGTAAAGGTGAGCATCGCATATTTTCGATGCATCGGTGTATTAATTGCATAACTAAACGTTAATTACTTGGTCAGTCCAAATGCATTTTAAGTTTTTGTAATGGTTTAATTTTCAGTCATCAGTCACACTATCATGATTTCTCTTGCAAGTCGCTATAAGGACTTACAATTTTATGCGAACACTTTAATGCACAGTCACTGGGCTTTACGCTATCTGCTGCGCATCCTGTCGTGCTAATGAACGATTCCTCGTGATGACCGGGTGTTGTGTGATGTCCTTAGGTTAGTTAGGTTAAAGTAGTTCTAAGTTCTAGGGGACTGATGACGATAGATATTAAGTCCCATAGTGTTCAGAGCCATTAATCATTAATGAACGATTTATAAACAGTTCTGTACGCTAAACTACAGAGGCGGAAAAAGTCACAACACCAAGAAGGAGTTGTGCGACATAAAAGAAAGTTGCTAGGCATCTAAAAGATGATGTCTTCTCTAATTTCGCTCCATTCGCATAAGTGAGGCGCTAGTAGTGCCACTATGAGGGTCCAAAAAAGATTTACTTTAAATACGCTCTGTAATGTTCGTGAGCTTTAGTTACGTTTGAGACTGGACGTAGTTAGTTGATGTTAGTCAAAAATGCCTTTAATGCTACAAAAACGCCCATTATCGAAGCACACTGAGTTAGAAAAAGGTCGTATGATACGAGAAGCTGCATATTCCTTCCGCGATATTGCAGAAAGGCTTGCGAGGAATGTAGCGACTGTACACGACTACTGGCATCGGTCACAAGAAGTCAGGGCTCCGATGGCCACGTGCCACCGACGGGGAAGACCATCGTGTTCGGCTTACGGCTCTGGCATACCGCACTGCATCTGCAGCAGCAATTTCGGCAGCAGTTGGGACCACAGTGGCACATCTAACTGTTATAAATTGGTTTCAGGGCGCCCCCGAGCCAGGCGCCCTGTAACAAGCGTTCCACTGACCCCAAACTCATTACCATTAGCGACTTCAAAGGTTGTTGTTGTTGTAGTCTTCAGTCCTGAGACTGGTTTGATGCAGCTCTCCATGCTACTCTATCCTGTGCAAGCTTTTTCATCTCCCAGTACCTACTGCAACCTACATCCTTCTGAATCTGCTTTGTGTATTCATCTCTTGGTCTCCCTCTACGATTTTTACCCTCCACGTTCCCCTCCAATACTAAATTGGTGATCCCTTGATGCCTCAGAACATGTCCTACCAACCGATCCCTTCTTCTGGTCAAGTTGCGCCACAAACTTCTCTTCTCCCCAATCCTATTCAATACTTCCTCATTAGTTATGTGATCTACACATCTAATCTTCAGCATTCTTCTGTAGCACCACATTTCGAAAGCTTCTATTCTCTTCTTGTCCAAACTATTTATCGTCCATGTTTCACTTCCATACATGGGTACACTACATACAAATACTTTCAAAAATGACTTCCTGACACTTAAATCTATACTCAATGTTAAAAAATTTCTCTTCTTCAGAAACGCTTTCCTTGCCATTGCCAGCCTACATTTTATATCCTCTCTACTTCGACCATCATCAGTTATTTTGCTCCCCAAATAGCAAAACTCCTTTCCTAATTTAAGTGCCTCATTTCCTAATCTAATTCCCTCAGCATCACCCGACTTAATTAGACTACATTCCATTATCCTTGTTTTGCTTTTGTTGATGTTCATCTTATATCCTCCTTTCAAGACACTGTCCATTCCATTCAACTGCTCTTCCAAGTCCTTTGCTGTCTCTGACAGAATTACAATGTCATCGGCGAACCTCAAAGTTTTTATTTCTTCTCCATGAATCTTAATACCTACTCCGAATTTTTCTTTTGTTTCCTTTACTGCTTGCTCAATATACAGATTGAACAACATCGGGGAGAGGCTACAACCCTGTATTACTCCCTTCCCAACCACTGCTTCCCTTTCATGTCCCTCGACTCTTATAACTGCCATCTGGTTTCTGTACAAATTGTAAATAGCCTTTCGCTCCCTGTATTTTACCCCTGCCACCTTCAGAATTTGAAAGAGAGTATTCCAGTCAACATTGTCAAAAGCTTTCTCTAAGTCTACAAATGCTAGAAACGTAGGTTTGCCTTTCCTTAATCTTTCTTCTAAGATAAGTCGTAAGGTCAGTATTGCCTCACGTGTTCCAGTGTTTCTACGGAATCCAAACTGATCTTCCCCGAGGTTGGCTTCTACTAGTTTTTCCATTCGTCTGTAAAGAATTCGTGTTAGTATTTTGCAGCTGTGACTTATTAAGCTGATAGTTCGGTAATTTTCACATCTGTCAACACCTGCTTTCTTTGGGATTGGAATTATTATATTCTTCTTGAAGTCTGAGGGTATTTCGCCTGTCTCATACATCTTACTCACCAGATGGTAGAGTTTTGTCAGGACTGGCTCTCCCACGGCCGTCAGTAGTTCCAAGGTATTAAGCGAGAACTCATTGGAGGGCAGGGTAGATATCTGTGTTTTCTGATGAAAGCCGCTTCTGTGCCGGTGCTAGTGATGTTGGTCAGAAGGAGACCAGTGAGGGCCTGCACACAACCTGTCTGCATGGTAGACACGATAGACCTATGCCTGGAGTTATGTTCCGGAGGTGCTGTTTTGTGTAACAGCAGGAGCACTCTCGTGGTTATCCGACACGTCATCACTGTAAAATTGTTCGTCAGTCTGATGATCCGAGTTTCTGTGCTATCATTCATGAGCAGCATTCCAGGGGGTGTTTCCCGATAGGACAAAGCTCGGCTACGTAACGCTGTTGTAACACAACGTGGTCTACAGAGGATAAATGTGTTGCGTTGGCCCGCTCGATCACCAGATCTGTCTCCAGTCGAGCACATACGGGACATCATCGGACGACAACTCCAGCGTCATGTAGAACCAGCATTAACCGTCCCTGCATTGACCGACCAAGTGAAACAGGCATGGAACTCCATATCGCAGACTGACATCCGGCACATAACAACACAGTGCATGCATGTTTGCATATTTGCATTCAACAGTGTGGTGGTTACATCGGTTGTTGATGAACCATAATTTCACATTTGAAATGGTGTATCCCGCATTTACGTTAACCTGTGATCTTGCAATGTCAATCAGTTATATATGTTACCTAGCAAATATATTCCCGAAATTTCAGTACTCTACATTTTTTGGTATTGCGATTTTTTCCGTCAGTGTATGTGCTTTAGCTTATCAGTAAAAATTTCACTAGTTTCACTACAAATGCTACAGAACTGGAGTAGTTTTAATGATTTAATGTTTTGATCTGTTGGTCTAAAAGCTTATGGTTAGTCACATGTTGACTGTAGGAGATTCACTGTAAGACAAAGAAAAAAACACTACGAAGGAGTTCCGCAAATTGGTTACAAACTGATATTCGTACAAGTATTTACGGAAAATGCCAAATGGATTAATAGATCAATGTGTGACGCTGCTGCGCAATTTCACCACGCAGCTGGGAAGGACATTAAACAGGGTACATGTTGATAACATGGCATAAAGTCTCTGTGAACTTCATTCTGTGTAATCAATAACTATGTCTCGCTCACAAGCGTGTGAACCATATATGCAGGTCTAAACATTTCTGAGAGAAGACATGTATTTGGGCTCAAAGGAGCTGGTTGAGGTAATCAGCGAATCGCTCGACATTTGAACAGGACTCATGCCATTATTAGACGATGTTGGCAGGAATGGGTGAATCATGGCCGAACACAGCGTCAAGAAGGAAACGGTCAACCTAGAGAGACGACACAACTCGAGGACAGAGCAATCGTCAGAGACGCACTCAGACCCCCGGATTCGCCATTATCGTCGATTTGACGCGCAACTGGTGCTTCAGTGATCGCAAGCGGCATTAAAGGCGACTTACAGGAGAGGACTGTTGTGTACATAGTTCCGCGTAGTCAGCGCGTACACAACTTTCCCAGTAGAGCGCGCCCCGCTAAGCACAACAGGGCAGGCGCAGCGCTCGTCCGTCTCCGCACTACCAGATGGCGCTGCCATAGAGACGGACCAAATTCTGCTTCCGCCGATCCGCGTATTAATATGTAACGCAGCCAATGAGATTGCTGCTAACGTAGAACCTTTTCTCCTCGCGCAGTGATATATGAACGCGCAAGGTATTACAACGAGAGTACAGACCTCCGATTAGTCAGTCTGCATTTGTCTGCACCAGTCTGTACCAGTCTATTAGTCAAGATTCAGTAAGCGCCTAATATTACCATATTCCTGTACATAGCCATGAAGATAAATGCATAGACACTTTTGTCAAGTATCAGAGATATATGTGAGAATAAGGTTAACGTACCAATACCAAAGGAACTTCAGATTGTCAATTGTTCATAGCATCCAGAACCAAGTTAAGTAATTTTTATGCTTATTATCATTTTAATAAATGTGTGTGAAAATTAATCAAGTTCTGTTTAAAGTTGGTCACCGTCAATCTGCTACTCTAAGCGTACAAGTGGCATTTCTATCGTCTGACGTAACGGCAAAAGATAAACACGCCACGATAAGACCACAAGACATATTGCTGACACTCGCCTACTTCGTTAGAGTGACAAGTCAAATAATCTGATCGCTGGGCGCTGTGAGTTCTGTCCTTGTGGTGTGTGTACTGAAGGTCTTACAGTACACATACCACAAGGACAGAACTCACAGCGCCCATTGCTCCGACTACCATTGAGCTCTGTACACCAACAAGCCCATCTGCAATGGTGCCGTGCACATTTGGCCTGGAATCTCATTGGCTGGAGTAGAATTGTCTCTAGCAATGAGTACCGCCTCGAACTGAGCCCCAATGACTGGCGAAGACGAGTCTGGAGACACCCCGTACCGTGGTGGGATACCAGCCTGACTGTAACCCCTCATACGGTCTGAAAACCAGGAGTTATGGATCTGGAACGCCATTTCTTGTTATAGCAGAACATATTTCACTGTCGTCCGCAGCATCCTTACAGCACGACAGTACGTCGGCGATATTGAACGACCCATTTTGTTGCCGTACATGGCCAGCCATCGTTGACTTACAGTTCAGCAAGACGGAGATCTGGATGGGCACTTTAATCGCCGTCCTCCAGAATGTGAGACCGTCTCTAGACCCTCTCTGTTTCATCTCTCTTCACAAAAACCCAACAGGTAATTCATGTCAGGTAAAATACAGCAAGCTCTTTTACTTTCGTTATTCACATTAAGTATTCCTTCGTGTGTTTTCCTTGGAATTCCATTTATTCTCATATCGTTTATTTTGGTAATGAACTTTCAGTTCCCTTTTAACACTGGTTATCTCAAAGGATAAAACTTAATTATCTTCTGTTTTCCGAATTTATTGCATCAAGTGGAAAAAAAGGCGTCATAATCTTCAAAGCTACAGATATCTATTACGTACCTCACCATAGTACGTCACGTTACAAATTTCACATTAATTAAGAATTTCAGGACTTTAAACCAACTTTCAAAATAACATAAAAATATTTTATATACAATAATGTTATTGTAATATGAATTTAGTTCGTCTTCATCAGTGGCTAGGACGAAATGCATATTTATTTTCTTATTGAACTTGGTTCTTATTTCTCATGTAAATATAAATTCTACTCCAGCCCCTAGGCACTTTCTTTTTCCTTTTTTATTTTCCGCCTTATACGTCATCGTGGAATTTTTAAGAACGAAACTTTTTTATCAAATATTGAAAGACGTGTCAAGTTTATTTACTTCTTTAAGCCAGTTCCCACAAAGACACATAACCTGAAGCCTATAGACATTTACCTCTTCTACGATGGAATCTGTTACTTGCAAAATTCAAGCTACAAATGCTAAGGGATCATATTGAATACCTGAAATTTCTTCTCGATTCTAAATACCTAAAAGTACTCCACGTGTTAGGATTTCGGCCCTGACGAAGGGCCCAAATCTAATGTAGTCGATAGCGCCATGAAGCTACCACTTTTTATAAAAGCTTACTCGACATTCGAATCGTCAAGGGAGGGACGTCTTTCATCTCGGAGCAGTGAAAATGAAATTTTCCGTGCCCTCGAGGCCATCAAGTAAGGGGCAAAAGAAACGACCGGCTTGATTGTGTCACATCATCCTGGGACGGGTCCACACAGCAACCAGTGACAGAAAGAGGGCTTCTACGCCAAGCTGCCAGCGAAAGGGATACACAAAGCAAAATTTCTCCAGCACAGGAAGTACTGTTAGGTGGTACATATATGAGTCAATGCTACATATACTGCTGTTTGCAAACAGCGCAAGACTTTCAATCACAGGCCTCAAACAAATGAAATATAAAGCACATGTTTCGTATGAACGTACGATTATACGAATATAACAACAGAAAAAAGCTTTCCCGGAACACGTTTCTGATGAATCTGCAACGTGCTACTACAAGGAATACAATACACGAAATGCCAGAAAATGAGACAAGTTTATAATGCCTAAGGCCTTACTGCGGTGGGTACACCGGTCCCCGTCAGATTACCGAAGTTAAGCGCTGTCGGGTGTGGCCGGCACTTGGATGGGTGACCACCTGCGCAGCCATGCGCTGTTGCAGTTTTTCGGGGTGCACTGAGCCTTGTGATGCCAACTGAGGAGCTACTCGACCGAATAGTAGCGGCGCCCGGGACTCGAACCTCAGATCTTTATTGTGTGTTAGTCTGTCACCAACTCACTGTTGCCGACATACCTGTTATATTAGAGTTTTAAACATTTTTTGTGCCACGTGGGGAATGTTTTTGTTTTTTGTTTGTTTTTATTTTTTTTACAACAACGCCTAGCATCTGTAAACTCTCTAAAAATTTCCTGATATTTTCAAAGGCCTATGTAAAAATAGCCCATACGTCGTAAAATCTGAGATTGTCCATGACAGTTAGTGAAGCTCCAGGACATAACGTTAAACGTATTTTGGTATGACTGAATATTGTGGTACAGAAAACCGTGATAATTTCTACGCCGGCATCCAAACTGAATCGAAACAAATACGGAACTAGAATTAATCCTTGGTCGGCACACCACAGTCAGTATTCCAGAGACGATCGTGTGTCTACTCCACTCTATGTCGAGACTATTCCAAACAAAAGAAAACACATGCCAGCGAGCAGAGATTAAGAAAATGACCCACATACAGCAGTGTGCTACCTGTCCTCTCCAACCTGGGATCAAGCTGTATGGTTCACCATTGCAACGCAGATAAACTCTTCTTGGTGGATGTCATCTAGTTCCATCTTTCTACATCTACATATACATCCATACATCCATAAAGGATCTTTCTTTCTGATGTATTCGCAGCACATTACACTTGTCTACATTGAGATTCAATTGTCATTCCCATGTGTCAATTCGTTGCATATCCTCCTGCATTTCAGTACAATTTTCCATTGTTACAACCTCACAATATAGTACAGCATCATCCGCAAGAAGCCTCAGTGAACTCCCAATATATCCACAAGGTCATTTACATATATTGTGAATAGCAACTGTCCTACGACACTACCCTGCGGCACACCTGAAATCACTCTTACTTCGGAAGACTTCTCTCCATTGAGAATGACATACTACGTTCTGTTATCTAGGAACTCTTCAATCCAATCACACAATTGGTCTGATAGTCCTGACAGTCCATATCCTCTTACTTTGTTCATTAAACGATTATGGGGAACCGTATCAAACGCCTTGCGGAAGTCAAGAAAGACGGCATCTACCTGGGAACCCGTGTCTATGGCCATCTGAGTCTCGTGGACGAATAGCGCAAACTGGATTTCATACGATCGTCTTTTTCGAGACCCATGCTGATTCCTACATAGTAGATTTCTATTCTCCAGAAAAGTCATTATACTCGAACGTAATACGTGTTCCAAAATTCTACAACTGATCGACGTCAGAGATATAGGTCTATAGTTCTGCACGTCTGTTCGACGTCCCTTCTTGAAAACGGTGATGACCTGTGCCCTTTTCCAATCTTATGGAACCCTACGCTCTTCTAGAGACCTACGGTACACCGATGCAAGAAGGGGGACAAGTTTCTTCGCGTACTCTGTGTAAAAACGAACTGGTATACCATCTGGTCCAGCGGCCTTCCCTCTTTTGAGCGATTTTGTTTTTCTGTCCCTCTGTCATCTATTTCGATATCTACTATTTTGTCATCTGTGTGACAATCTAGAGAAGGAACTACAGTGCAGTCTTCCTCTGTGAAACAGCTTTGGAAAAAGACATTTAGTATTTCGGCCTTTAGTCTGTCATCTACTGTTTCAGTACCAGTTTGGTCACAGAGTGTCTGGACCAAAATTTATTAGGATTTTTGCCAAGTCAGTACATAGAACTTTACTTTCGAATTCGTTGAACTCCTCTCGCATAGCCCTCCTCACACTGCATTTAACTTCGTGTAAGTATTGTTTCTCTGCAAGGCTTTTGCTATGTTTATGTTTGCTGTGAAGATCCCTTTGCTTCTGTAGCAGTTTTCTAACTCGGTTGTTATACCACGGTGGCTCTTTTCCATCTCTTACGATCTTGCTTGGCACATATTCATCTAATGCAGATTGTACGATGGTTTTGAACTTTGTCCACTGATCCTCAACACTACCTGTACTTGACATAAAACTCTTCTGTTGAGCCGTCAAGTACTCTGAAATCTGCTTTTTGTCACTTTTGTTAAACAGAATAATCTTCCTACCTTTTTTAATATTTCTATTTAAGGCTGAAATCACCGATGCTGTAACCGCTTTATGATCGCTGATTCCTTGTACTGCGTTAACTGTTTCAAATAGTTCGGGCCTGTTTGTCACCAGAAGGTGTAATATGTTATTGCCACGAGTCGGTTCTCTGTTTAACTGCTCAAGGTAGTTTTCAGATAATGCACTTAAAAAAATTTCACTGGCTTCTTTGTTCCTGCCACCCGTTATAAGCGTTTGAGTCTCCTAGTGTATATCTGGTAAATTAAAATCTACACCCAAAACTATAATATGGTCGGGAAATCCAATCGAAATATTTTCCAAATATTCCTTCAGGTGTTTTGCCACAACAGTTGCTGAGTCAGGGGGCCTATAGAGACATCCAATTACCATGTTTGAGCCTGCTTTAACCGTGACCTTCACCCAAATTATTTCACATTTCTGATCTCCGTCAATTTCCTTCGATATCTTTCTGACAGATCTGTTTCTCTTTGAGTAACTTTTTTCTTCCACAGCATTATGAAGTATTTTCTAAACTCGTAGTTTTATACTGCGAGGAAGTGAAAGATGGACTGGAGCTGCAGATTTTTTTTTTTTTTTTTTGAAATAACTTTTCACAGTAGTACTCGCCAAAATAGCTGAGGTCCTACTTGGATATTTCATAATAAAGTATAAGACTGATAGACTGATGCCTCATAGCTTTAGCTAATGCTTATATAACTAATTAAAGCAGAGGTAGCTTACAAGATATATAAGCATACTAAACGACAGATGATGACATATAGGGTTATTCATATATACCTCCGGGCTCTCGCGAAACGAATAAGTGAAAATTACAAGACTTACAGATAATGGATAGACGCTCTATGCACTGATGGGGGTTTTTTCTTGCATGTTTTGTAATTATTAGACAGCTGTCGGAGATGCTTATGAATAATCTTGTCTTACACATACGTGCAAAACTTAAGGACGGAAATATCTTACGCTTGATGTGTTAGTTTCAAGTAACACAGCTCGATGAAAATTGGACAAGACTTGGAAGAAACTGGTACAGTACGGTACAATAGAGTAAAGTAGGTAACTGAAAGAAATACGCTGTGAGATGAACAGAAATGACACTTTTATTTAAAGACAACAATTACTCTGAAGTTAGCGTGGTCCGTGGTGGTCCCCTGAACATTAAAAACTCTGGAAGATGGTTTTTAATAGGGTGTGTGACCACCACAGTCGACAGTGCAACCTCTACAACGCGCTTCCATTCTTGCCACAAGGTTGGTAAGGAATTCTTGCAGTAGGGCGATTCATTGTTTAACCAGCGGGGTTGAAAATTGCTCAATAGTGTTTGCATGTGGTAGTGCTGCTGTGATGTCTCCCCAGCGCATGCCAAACGTTGTGTCGGCTACTGTGGGAGTCAGCACCGAAGCAAACAAGGAAGGAAAGAGGTTGAGATGGCCGGCGGCAGGAATCCAAAAATGATCTGTAAATTAAACTTTCAAATTATTACAATATTTCATTTCTAAAAAGAAATGAGCTATGAGCTTAAGTTTTTGCACAAATTGTGTAAGTTGTCCTTGGCAATAAAAACTAAGTATTGTACTACTGCACCTCTCTGATCTCTTCCACAACAACCTGGTCAGCATGCCTGACTGCTATGTTCCCGGCACTGCCAGGGACTTTTTTGATGGGTGACGACTGGAACCGGGTTAACTCGGCCTCTTGATATGAACTGAGAGGCTACTTCAAATAGAAGCAGCGACTCCAAGATCTACAGTGCCATAACAGCCAGGAGAGTGGTGTGCTAAAAGCCATGCCTCCCCCCCTCCCTTCTCTCCCAAATAAGGACAATGGCTATTGATGACATGGCGGTCGGTCGGTCGTTCCGATTGGTTCCTTCTGTAGTCAGACGTGGGGGCTTCACTGTACCTCTCTCAGAGTACTTTGGCATCTATACCACTTCCCCACTTCAGTAGTTTTGATGTTAAGTATTTGGGCTACGCTGTATGAAGTATAGGAATGGTTGAACTGAGTCGCATCCTGAATAGAGTTGCGCTCTATTGAAATTACGGTTCAGTAGTTTTAGTGCACTACGTAAATGACGAAATACATAGTAGGATTATCGGTAGCGTTGGTAGAATTATAGGGATAGTAACGTAAATAAACTTGTAAGACAGGAAATGGTAGCCGGCGACTTGTCTCTTTTTTTATTGTTGACGTGGTTATTTGTTTTGAACATAATTAGGACCGCACATCATCCAGTGCCTGTCCATGTGTATTTTATATCATTGCAGAATATAAATTTAATATTATAAGTAAAAAAATTAGTTGATCGCGTAACTTACATGTTTTTATGTAACCAAAGCAATTATTTTTGATGCAAGTATAGTTCATATGCACAAACATAAAAAGGGTATCATTATTGTTGTTATTTTGTACTCAGTACAACGTTTCGATTAAGATCAAAGGCAAGAGTTTCCTGTTGTTATTGATAAATGTGAAAGTTTTTTTTATAAATAACAGAAACATATTCAATATAAGTTCGGCATAGTACTGAACCGATGTTTGATATATATATATATATATATATATATATATATATATATATATATATATATATATATATGTGTGTGTGTGTGTGTGTATGTTTCGAGGTTTTTATTTTATCTTTTTGTTGAAGAAATTCTGTTTTTTAGTGCTATTTAATAAATGTGTAGTGTTTATTTTTACTAGAACATCCCTCTTTTTCACGTTATAAATCAACAGTTTTCGAAAAAAAACTGAGTTAAGCACAGACAGTTTTAGTTTTGCTATAAATTATTTACTTAAAGTAACAGACAGGAGGATAACTACGTAGAACAAAAATGTTCCGAGTGTTACCCAGCCATTTATGTTTCCTCAGTCACTTTGTAGACGGTTCACCGCTTCCCGTATGTAGGGGAATCTAGTAAGACACTGATCGCGTATGTATAGAAAACGATCGTTATGAGCTAACGCCTGATACTTATGCAACACTCCCAGTGTACAGGTAATGTGGGTGGGACCTTACCTGACCGAAGCTACTAGGAAAACGTCAGTAGTCTATGCTTACTTATATATGTATGTAGTTTGCGCGGTAGTTGCTTGTGTGAAGCTTGATGCCGTAAAACCACACCTCCCCTACGACGTTGTTCCGTCCCCAAGGGCGCCCGCCACACTACCGTAGTACCCTCTACAGGCCCCCTTTCTGCACAGCTGGCGGCCAAGTAATATTGCACGCTCTCTACCGACGGTTACCAATGTCTTTGTAAGCCGTGGGGAGAGCGATAGTGGGGACGGTTGCTGCTGTAGCGACAGTGATGCCATTAGATGATCTAATCACACTTCATAGACAAATAGAAGCAATAGAACGAGCACTCAGTCTCACACATGTTGCAAGAAACATATTATGCAAATAAGCGGAATAAACTGTAAGAGATGAAAACAATTTCAGGTAACATGCTATGCTATTAAATCTAATAACAACAACACAGTTGTACCTGAACCACTTTCACTATCATCTGTGTAGCCACTAAAATTGTTGCCAGAATTTAACGAAATAATAAGTTGTTCTAAGTTATTTTCCACTACATTTCATTTTCCCATACTTTGATTATTACTTCCTTCTTGTGTCTTACAACATTATGCCAGTCTGACGACCGAGCTGGGTCTATAGCGTCCCTTGTCAGTCTTCCCATATATGACATCGCATATTTTTGTTGTTACTCGCCACATAACCTTTAACTTGAGTTAAACTGAGTTGAAATGGTAGTTCCATGATGGCAGTCTGAGTACCCTCCGACCATATTTTTTACCAGTTCATCTATACTACGTAGATATGAAGCAGGTAAAGGGGGATTATTTGGAGCCTTTTCTACATTCGTCAGGTACAGGAACTCTTTGTTTTTATTATACCTCGACGAAAATGTCTGTTTTCTGGAAGTTGCAATAGGTGCCTTATTAAAGATACCCCAATGATACAAGACGTTGTACATAATCACACCTATTACTGAAGAGTTCCATTACGATTCACAGAGTACACTTCTGTATGTCTGTAACTGAGACATAATATCTCGATCAACAGTTAAAACCAATTAATAATATATACTCTCAGCTTTGCACGTACTTTAACTTGGAAATAAAATAGCTAAACAGTTTATTGCGTCGATAAAAGTATTATACTAAAACGAGAGTTATCAATTTTATTGTCACATTACAAAGAGCACACAGTTTTCTTAGAAAAAAATAACGATAAGCTTGTTATACTTACTCCACTGTGTAGTGACATATGGTCCTCCTTACAGCCTCAAAAACCATTTCGGAACGATGGCTGCATTTCGTGTACAGTAACATTAGACCTAAGGGCCCTTGAACATAAAGCGACTACATTTTTCACTGCAAGCTCTCCGAATTAACTGCTGTATGTTTCATAGTTGCAAAGCATCATAATAGCTATGATCACCAAATGCAAACTACGATATGAGGGTAAAGACTGCCAAACAATCGGAGCTTTTAACCAAATAGTTTATTTATGATACACTGATGACAAGAGCAATTCCATTTAACGAGTGGCACTAGCCTAAAAGATTTGCAGTATTTATGCAAAGTCCCTCACGACACAACATTTACTTTTCGGCCAGATGTTTATCAAGCCATTTACAGTGCACTTTTTGAGACATCAGTCTTCTGATTGGTTTGATGCAGTCCGTCATGAACTCTTCACTTGCGCCAAACTCTTCATCTTAGAGGCACTTGCAACCTACGTCCTTAATTATTTGCTCGATGTATTCCAGTTTCTGTCTTCCTCTACAGTTTTTGCCCTCTGCAGCTCGAATTATTACCATGGAAGTCATTTCCTGGTGTTTTAACAGATACCCTATCATCCTCTCCCTTCTCCTTGTCAGTGTTTCACATATTCCTTCCCTCTCCGATTCTGTGCAGAACCTCCTCATTCTTTACCTTAACAGCCCACCTATTTTTCACCATTCCTCTGTAACACCACATCTCAAATGCTTCGATCCTCTTTTGTTTCAGTTTTCTCAAAGTCCATGTTTCACTACCATACAATACTGTGCTCCAAGCGTACGTTCTCAGAAATTTCTTCTTCACATTAAAACCTGTGTTTGATACTATCTGATTTCTCTTGGGCAGGAATGCCCTTTTTGCCAGTGCTAGTCTGCTTTTGATGTCCTCCTTGCTCCGTCCGTCATTGGTTGTTTTGCTGTCCAAATAGCAGAATTCTTTAACTTCATCCGTTTCTCGTCCATCAATCCTGATGTTAAGTTTCTCGCTGTTCTCATGTCTACTACTTCTCATTACTTTCGTTTTTCTTCGATTTGCTGCCAATCCATATACTCTACTCCTTATACTCATTCCGTTCAGCAGATCATGTAATTTTTTTTTCAATTTCACTCAGGATAGCAATGTCATCAGGGAATCGTATCACTGATATCCTTTCATGTTAAATTTTAGTTTCACTCCTGAATCTTTCTTTTATTTCCGTCATTGCTTCTTCGACATACAGATTGAACAGTGGGGGCGAAAGACGACATCCGTGTCTTACATACTTTTTAATCCGAGCGCTTCGTTCTTGGTCGTCCACTCTTATTATTCTGTCTTGGTTCTTGCACATATTGTATATTACTCGTCTCTCCCTGTAACTTACCACTATTTTTCTCAGCATTCCGAACATCTTGCACTATTTTACATTATTGAACGCTTTTCCCAGATCGACAGGTCCTATCAACGGGTCTTGATTTTTTCTTCCATTATCAACCGCAATGTCAGAATTGTCTCTCTGGAGCCTTTACCTTTCCTAAAGCCACACTGATCGTCATCTAACACATTCTCAGTTTACTTTTACATTCTGTTGTATACTATTCATCTAAGTAAATTTCATCCACGAGCTGTTAAGCTGATTGTGAGATAATTCACGCACTTGTCAGCTCTTGCAGTCTTCGAATTTGTGTGGATGATATTTTTCCGAAAGTCAGATGGTATGTCGCCAGACTCATACATTCTACACACCAACGTGAACAGTCGTTTTGTTGCCGCTTCCCCCAATGACTTTAGAAATCCTGATGGATTGTTATCTATCCCTTCCGCCTTATTTCATCTTAAGTCTTTAAAAGCTCTCTTAAATTCTGAATCTAATACTGGATTTTCTATCTCTTCTAAACCGACTCCTGTTTCTTCTTCTATCACATCAGACAAATATTCTCCTTCATAGAGGCCTTCAATGTACTTTTTTTACCTCTCCACTCTCTCCTCTGCATTGAACAGTGGAATTCCCGTTGCCCTCTTAATGTTACCCCCTTGCTTTTAATTTCAGCGAAGATTGTTTTCACTTTCGTATATGCTGGGTCAGTCCTTTTGATAATCAGTTCTTTTTCGGTTTCCTCATTTCTTTCATGCAGCCATTTCGTCTTAATTTCCCTGTACTTCCTATTAATTGCATTCCTCAGCGACTTGTATTTCTGTATTCCTGAATTTCCCTCAAGTTTTTTATACTTCTTTCATCGATCAACTGAATTATTTCCGGCCAGAGTGGCCGAGCGGTTCTAGGCGCTTCAGTCCGGAACCGCGCGACCGCTACGGTCGCAGGTTCGAATCCTGCCTCGGGCATGGATATGTGTGATGTCCTTAGGTTAGTTAGATTTAAGAAGTTCTAAGTTCTAGCGGACTGGTGTTTACAGCAGTTAAGTCCTATAGTGCTCAGAGCCATTTGAACCATTTTTTGAACTGAAGTATTTCTTCTGTTACCCTGTCTTCTTCGCAGTTACCTTCTTTCTACCTACGTTTTTCTTTTCAGCTTCTGTGATTGCCATTTTTAGGGGTGTCCATTCTTCTTCAATGTGCTGCCTATCGAGCTATTCCTTATTGCTGCATCTAGAGCCTTAGAGTACTTCAAGCGTATCTCACCATTCGTTAGTACTTCCGTATGCCACTTCTTTGCGTATGGATTCTTCCTGACTAATCTCTTAAATTTCAGACTACTCTCCATCACTACTACATTGTGATCTGAGTCTATATCTGCTCCTGGGTACGCCCTGCAGTCCAGTATCTGATTTCAGAATCTGTGTCTGACCATGACTTATTCTAACTGAAACCTCCTCGTATCACCCGGCCTTTTCCCGGTATACCTCCTCTTCTTGTGATTCTTGCACGGAGTATTCGCTATTACTAGCTGAAATTTATTACCGAACAATGTCTCAGCACGATTTATCGAGGTAAGGTTTATTTGTTTATCTGATTTATTCTAGATTTATTACTCAAGCTTGATTCAAGACATACACTTGAATGCAAAACTTTATTGCTGTTATTTACATTCTTATAAGTTTTATACGTTTCATTTCCTGATATACATTAAGAATCAAACAGGCATAAAATAAATAACATGTACCACAGCGCATAACATCATTTTGCAACGTTACTGAAAAATGTTCAGAATCGCCTTTTGGATAGAGCTGATAGCCGCTTGACTGAATTGTTGTTGTTCATTTGCATCGAGAACAGTGGTTTCATCAGTGTTTCCCTGGTCAATTTCGTAACGAGCAGAGGTGAGAGGTTGCCAAGAATGGCCAGCTGTTGGGTAACCACTGAATCGACTGCAAGGTGATGACAAGTGAGTAACTGAAGATGGAGTTGTGTGTGCACTTTCGTGAGGAGAAACTAAGGTGTTAAATCTTTCTTGACTCATGACCCTTTGTAATTTGTCCTGAAGTATAATAAAACTTCTCGTCGGAGTTGAGATCCAATGTGCATTGCAAAATGGTCGTATTCATCTTGAGTACCATCTCATGAAGTTTTGCAACAGATTCATTGACACTCGTCAATGAACCAGATATTCCTTTCAACCTTTCTGTCGACAGCTTTGGTGGTGCCATTAACTGCCCGCTGTTGAAGAATAATCTTACTAAGACTCTTCAAACCATATTATTTCCTCGACGGGTGCTATCAGGAAGAGGCATCTCATTAATAGGAACTTCATCGCCGTTGGCGCCGTCATCTGTCATCACGGACACGTCCTGTAAACAAATAACTACTTAGGGATATAGAAGCACGTTTACAAGTATCAATAAAAATTTTAGTAAGTAGTCGGTAATGATGCAGGCTCAAAGATGGATACTTGGCCTGCTGGAATCAGTTAAAAACATCACCATAAACAATTGATTGTGGAATGAAGTATCATATTATGATTGTAAATGTTACGTGTAGGTCTAGTATTATTTTCTATTTTTTCAGGTTCCTGACAAAGTTGGAGATTGGCAAGCCAGCCAAAAGTCATTTGAAACGAAATGGAACTCTTTTAATTGCTGCGGTACTTTAGGTAGAAAGAATATTGCCATCATGCGTCCTAGGAACAGCCCTTCGACATCTTACAACTACAAAGGCTTTTACAGTATTGTGCTGTAAATGCAGTGGTCGATGCTGAATACGGATTCACATAAACAGATGTTGGAAGCGATGGTAGAGTTTCCGACAGTACCATATTCCGAAAGCCTAATTTAAATATGGCACTTGAGAAGAATTTGTTTAATTAGTCTGAAGGTGAACTTCGAGTGGGAGATGACGCTCATCCATTTCGAACAAATTTACAGACGCCGTACAGACGTAGTAAATTTTCACTGGAAGAACAAATTTCTAATTATCGCTTTGCAAGAGAGTGGCGAGTCCGTGAAAATGGTTTCAGAATACTGGCCTAACGATTTCGTATCTTTCTATGGCCAGCTGACCTGAAAGTTGAGACAACGGAAGCGCTCGCACGGGCTGCACCTGTACTTCATACATCCACATACATACTCCAGAAGGTACACTACGGTGCGTCGAGGATGGTACCCTGTACCGCAGTTAGTCGTTTCCTTCCTGTTCCTCTCGCAGCCTGAGCGAGGGAAAAACGACTGTCCATATGCCTCCGTATTAGTTCTAATTTTTCGCATCTTATCTTCGTGGTCCCTACGCAGTAGGACTGTTCTGCAGTCAGCTTCAAATGCCGTTTCTCTAAATTTTCTAAGTGGTGTTCTTCGAAATGAATGTGTTCTTCCATCCATCTAGGGATTCCCACTTGAGCTCCCGAATTACATCCGTAACATTCGCATGCTGATCGAATCCATCGGTAGCAAATCTAGCAGCTCGCCTCTGAATTGCTTCGCTGTATTCTTCCAATTCTACCTGGTGCGGATACCAACCACTCGATTAGTAATCAAGAATTGGTCGCGCTAGCGTCCTACATGCGCTGTACTTCACAGGTGAACTACACGTTCCTAAAATTCTCCCAATAAATCAAGATCGACCACAATCCTCACGCTCATTCTAATTCATGTCGCTTCGCAACGTTACGCCCAGATATTTAAACGACAAACGACTTCACTGTGCCAAGCAGATCACTACCAACGCTGTATCCGGGTTTGTTTTTCCTACTCACACGCATTAACTTACATTTTTCTGCATTAAGAGCCAGATACCGTTCATCACACCAACTAGAAATTTTGTCTAGGTCACGTTGTACAGCTTACGGTCACTTATCTTCGACACCTTCCTGTATCCCACAGCATCATCAGCGAACAACCACAGATTGCTGCCCCCCCCCTCCCCGCCCCGTCTGCCACATCATTTACGTATATAGAAAGTAGCAACGGTCCTATCACACTTCACTGAGCACACCTGACCTTAACCGTGTCTCCGATGAACACTCGCCGTCGAGGACAACATACTGGCTTCTGTTACTTAAGAAGACTTCCAGCCAATCACATCTCTGGGACGTATCTTCGTTAACAGTCTGCAGAGGGGTACCGAGTCTAATGCTTTTCGGACATCCAGAAATATGGAATCTGCCTTTTGCCCTTCATCCATAGTTCGCCATGTATCATGTGAGAAAAGAGCAAGATGGGTTTCGCACGAACGATGTTTTCTAAAGCCGTGCTGATTCGTGGACATGCGCTTTTCAGCCAGTAGGGAATTTAATATTTGCGAACTCAGAATATGCTCTAGAATTATGAAGCAAACCGATGTTAAGGACATGACGGCTGCGAGAGACTATTTCCCAGGCGGATGTATTGATGAAGATGATTTGAATCCAGAGGAAATTAACGCAGGACAGTGAGGGCAGGAAGTAGTAAATCCATTTTCATTAATGACTCGGACTGTCGTGCGATATTTATCTGACCAATATTCCAATGATGCAGAATCAGCGAGGACAAGTTAAGCTAGAGCCTTCACAACAAGATTATCTATGCCGTGGTAATTGAAGTCAGTGCAAAATTGTTAACGCCGTTGTTGGTTTATATTTAACGACATACTAACATAGGATTGTCACGATCAATACATGAATAAAACAATGTCAGTACTCGACATGGATAAAATATAAGAGCCGCACCTTCAGTTGACCGATTCCAGAAGGGAAAAATGGATTCGTGAATGCGCATTGAACCAACGGTCATCTTCAGTTTGTGTGAGCAACTGGCGCTCTAAAAGTGTGCCGTCTGTAAAGTACAATTATTTGTAAAATGTCTAACTTACCAAATTTGAGCGGGGCTGAATACCACTACTGACATTCCTCAAAAAAGAATTCGTTTCGTTACACCACTTAAGCTGGGATTATAAACATTGTCAGCTCCCATGCCACTTTTCAAGGATTTCTTCAATTTGTTTAATTCATTTCAGCTTGCGTCCTTAATGTTCTTAACTTTTTTTCTCAGAAGTTCCTGAGAAGGAATGTTCAATCCAATTTCATTCAGTTCTACAAGTAATCTTTTACAACTGTTTTGCTGTGCGTTCTTCTCCATGTAATTACTATTATTTGTGTGCCATAGCCCTTCGTATTTCCTACAAACATTCAACACGCCATTGCCTGACCACTTGTACATATTTCTTTCTTGGTTCTCCATCTTGATGACAAAAACACATAAACAAAACGAATCCGGTGTACAAACCGAACAAGTTGAACGCCACGTCTGAAAACAAGAGAGCGACTAGGAAATCAGGTGTCAAGAGAGAGCGACTAGCAAATCAGCTGTTAGGCGAGGAGACAAGCGCTGTGTGGCGGCGACTAAGTCACATGACCGCTACACGCGGCTACTAGAATTGAACACGCTCAGTTCCAGTCGCCGCTAATTTCAGTATCTGTTAGTCGAATCAGTAGCAGCGAATGGGTTGGCACATGAAGTGATTACTCGCTTCTATCCAGCAGCAGCGACAAAAATCGTCCCGTATGACACAGGGCGAGTTGTCTGGATGTACCACTATATAAAGACAAGTCAGAGTTTAACGTTTCGAAAATATCGTGACTGATTTACTTTAATTTTTTATACAATACTTTAATGAACCTCGGGGTGGACATAGGCTACATGCTTTTTAAATACATGTAGAAGCGGAAACTTCCTTAGGAAAACTCTCGAAATAATATTGACCTATTTACTTCAACTTTTTTCGATTCTTTAATAAACATTCAGTCCAGGTACTGGCAGAATTGCGTGGGTGTGAGGGGGAGAGGGGAGGGGAGGGTCGTGAGTCGTGCTTGGGTAGCTCAGATAGTAGAGCACCTGCCCGAGGAAGGCAAAGGTCCCGAGTTCGAGTCTCGATACAGCACACTGTTTTAATTTGCCAGGAAATTTCATTCAGACGGATATATTGTTTCAAGCAACAAAGAACAGGTCTTTTGTTAAAACCATCTGTGAGAAAGGGAAAGCTGTGCTATGAAAAGATGCAGTTTCGTTTTCTTTCTCTTAGTAAGTTTTATCTACGAAACGAGGGCATTTAAATCATTAGAAAAATTGTTT
Organism: Schistocerca serialis cubense; assembly: GCF_023864345.2. NCBI lineage: Eukaryota > Metazoa > Arthropoda > Insecta > Orthoptera > Acrididae > Schistocerca > Schistocerca serialis. The sequence continues at coordinate 250,783,038 of NC_064638.1, read as the reverse complement.
CTATCGTACGTAGTCTTTCCTTATACACATAAATTTGTACGAATATTTTATGTGGAACTATGTGCTGTTTTGTTTTATTCCTTACAGGCATTTTAACAGACTCGTACTCCTTATAGCAATGACCCAACCGATTTATTAATGAATCATTTTAAGGGACTCTAGTTTCTCTGGGAGCAACAATAAACAAGACTCACTGTCAGAATGGGGAGAGAAGACGAAATGGATAGCGAGGGAAGGGGGGAAATGGACGTAGAGGGGGAGAAGGAAGAGACAGACAGAAATAGGAGAAGAAGGAGATGCGGAGAGATTAGGGAAGGGAAGGAGGTAATGGACGGAGAAATGGGGAAGGAGATAGACAGAGAGACCGGGGAGGGGGGGGGGGGAACGGGGGGAGGAGAAGGAGATTAGTAGGTACATTCAGCTCCCACACAAATTTAACGGTTTCGAAGCATTGCCTGGTTCGCTAATAATTAATAGACACAAACTTTCCTCGTGAATAAGTCTCTCTATTAGTGAAATCCGTATCAAAAGCCGCTGCAGTAGTTTCTGAGAATAACCTTCTCAAACAAACCCAAAAACGCGGTCGGGGGACTTACAATACGTATATAAATATATACGTGATGTACATGCTGTTTAGAAAGTACCACAATGGTGTAGGAGGAATCGAATAGGCATTTGGTGGTCTATGAAGCCGGAACTTGACATCAAAATGATTTCTCCTTCTCGAGGGACGACAGTCAGATAGAACTTTTTGAATGAAATTTCAGCCACTTGCATATTTTCAGACAGTAGCGATTTCAGCTTCATAGCCCTTATGCAACGTAATTAAATAAAAACAGACATCTAAAAAAGGTGACACATTAATGTAAAGATAAAATTTCTGGGTTGTTAGGCCGCGTCATATTTCCTTCAAAACTAATCGACGTTTCGACCCCTTTGCTGGAATCATCTTCAGGATGTTTCTGTGTCCACTATTGCTAGAACAGAACCTGAAGAAACTCCCAGCAGAGTGGTCAAAGCAAATATGACGCGGCCTAACAACCCAGAAGATTTTATCTTTAGTGACAACGGCTACGAAAGCCTGCAGACTTACATAAAACATATTAATATGTTTCTTCACACCACGTACGCATAATAACTGCGTTTTACATAACTTTGGATACTGTAGGTTCTAATGTGGTCCATGAGTTATTTATAAATGAGTGTAATGTTCTTGATTGTAACAAATAGTATAGAATTCTGAGACAGTCACACAAGACGCTTAGTGCGGTGGAGCTACGGTGATGTATATAACGGGTAGTAAAATCAAAACGAGACAGACCACGTAATGAGCATGGTGCGGACATTAGTAACGCAACTAGGTGTGCGTATGGAAGCGACCTCGGGGGCAATCAGGAAGGAACAGCGCGAACGTTCACAGCTGTGCCATTTGTCTGCTAGATGTGCTGAACATGGGGTCAGCTAGTCGTTTTGTGCGTCCGACTTGACTATGGAGGTCAAGAAAAAGAAACAGCGAGGTGCAGAGCGATTTTTGACTCCGAATGGAGTGTCAGGAAGTGAAACTCGTGTCCGAATATCTGCTTCGTGTGGCGAAAACTATGTGTCAAGTGCACATATGTTTGTGTGGAGTCGAACGATTTCGAGAAGGTCGGGTGTCACTGAAAGGCAGCAGTCGGTCAGGATAGGTCCACAATGTCATTACCACTTCTGTCACTGCTGCGGTGGATGCTGCCTTCGCAAACGACCGACGCGGAAGGTGGAAGACATTCGCCCCATATTGGGCATCAGCCATGGTACCGCTCAATCCGTCATAACAATGAAGCTGAAGTCCTGGAAAATCTGTGCGCAGAGAAATTCCCACAGCCTTTGCAGGAGCAGAAGTTGAACAGAATGTCGACATCACTGCAACATCTGAAACGGTATTACGGTGAAGAGTATTGTTTCTGTCCCATATTCTCGCGGGAGATGAAATATGGTGTCATCATTTTTTAGCCGAAGAACGATGTCGGTGCCAACAATGGAAGCGCGTGGATTCACCACTATTGAAAGCATCCAAAGCCGTGCACGCCAGCTCCGGGAAAGTGATGATGTCCTTTTTGTTTGACTGCAAGAGCCCGCTGCTCATGGACCCTCCGGAACACGGCCCCACAATTAACGCACAGGGATATATGGAGACTTCGTTATAACTGAAAAGCGTCATTGTGTCAAAACGCCCAGGAATGTTGACGAGTGTCGTCATCATGTTGCTGGATAACGCACACCCACATGCTTCCACGTTTGTTTCGACTACGCTGCAGAAGTTCCGCTGGGAAGCCGTTAGCACCCTCCATACAGTTGCGATCTCTCCTCATGCCATTTCCACATTTCAAATGGTTCAAATGGCTCTGAGCACTATGGGGCTCAACTTCTGAGGTCATCAGTCCCCTAGAACTTAAATCTACTTAAACCTAAGTAACCTAAAGACATCACACACATCCATGCCCGAGGCAGGATTCGAACCTGCGACCGAAGCGGCCTCGCGGTTCCAGACTGTAGCGCGTAGAACTGCACGGCCATTTACACATTTCTGGGGCCCTCAAGGAAGGCCTTCATGGCCGTTGATATGCTTCGGACGAAGACATACACGCTGGGACGCAATAATGGTTCCTTAGTAACCACAAACATTTTTTCCACGAAACCACTGATTGTCTTGTCTCGCTGTGGGATACATGTTTTAACAGTTATAGCAAGAGTTCTAAAACTACCGTAGGCAACTGTAGACTTTCATAAGTAAGTGTAGAGTACGGTAATTTTCCTAGTAGCCTTTGACGGTTAAGATCTTCACCATGTTAGCTGTACGTTAGTTGTATTGCTTACCCATCGGGCCTTATCTCATTTCGATCGCTTTGCCTCTGTATGTATCAGAGTCTTATTGGACTTCCTCAGAAACAGAAAGCCGTGAACCGCTTCGGAACAGAGAGGGTAAATAAAGGACCGCAGAAGCTATCGAACATTTTTGTCCTACTTAGTTATCCTACTTCATCGTCCGTCCCCGGTAGCTGAGTGGATTGCCGGCACGGTAGCTCAGCGTGTTAGGTCAGAGGGTTGGCTGCCCCCTGTAATAAAAAAAAACTGAGTTAACCGATCAACGACGAACTTAAACAAGTGTCTTACGACGTCCACCACGAGCAGATGCAACGAACGAAATCGAACAGAATAAGTTTAAAAAAAAGTGGTCAGCGCGACAGTATTTCGATCCTAGGGGCTTGGGATCGATTCCCGGCAGGCTCGGAGGTTTTCTCCGCTCGGGACTGGGTGTTATGTTGTCCTAACCATCATCATTGCATCCCCACCGACGCGCAAGTCATCGAAGTGGCGTCAAATCGAAAGACTTGCACCCGGCAAACGGTCTCCCCGACGGGAGACCCTAGTCACACGGCATTTACATCCTACTTCGGCAAAGGGGCGTACTGTCAGGATACAGGAAACATATTTTATTTATTAATAACATTATTCTTCATTCATCAAATATGCAACAATTAATGCAGCAACAGTGTAAGCGAACAATTAAATTAATACTTTTAAAATTTCTACCATAAACAATAAAATGCTTAACATCACCGAACAGTAAAGAACAGCAGCGCCACATATGGCGCTGCCATATATGCCATGATGGTACGTAAAAATCATTAAATGTGAACTGTATCATTAGTATAAAAGAAAGCAAATAATAGGACGTTTAAAAAAAATCTTCATTCCCGACCCTTTAGAAACGTAAAAACCCGAGCCATAACATACCTTACAGAACTATACGAAGATAAAACAACTCTTTGAAATCTCCCAGGTGTAAACAGACATTAAATGCCAGAATTGTCTTTCACAACGCACCAAAAAGGAGGGCCTCTAATGGCAGTAAAATAACACGTATCCGTTTAATCAAATAAAAAAGGGATACAAGACACGCAATGTATATATGAAAGGCTATAGCCAAATGGTACTGTCTATCCTAGGGGAAGGCACAACATAACCACTCTAGCAGGCATATGTGAGTAGAGGTGGAATTGGGAGAGGTAGAAGGAGTGGGAGGGGAGGAGAATTTGGTAACAGCTGTATTGTACATGATTGTAACTTTGATTTTCTGTCCTTTAAGAAGATTTGAGAAAGGGATCGGACCCCAAACCAGTCATCAACTAAATAAAAGTGAAATTTGCAACTTCGGCTGTTTTTCTGCAGTTCTGAAAACAAGTATTTTCTGGATCGCTAGCCGGCCGGTGTGGCCGAGCGGTTCTGGGCGCTTCAGTCTGGAACCGCACGACCGCTACGGTCGCAGGTTCGAATCCTGCCTCGGGCATGGATGTGTGTGTTGTCCTTAGGTTAGTTAGGTTTAAGTAGTTCTAAGTTCTAGGGGACTGATGACCTCAGATGTTAAGTCCCATAGTGCTCAGAGCCATTTGAACCATTTGAACCTGGATCGCTATGACACCTTACAGCGAATATGAACTCGTTAAATGTAAACAGTGTTTATGGCAAATAAAATTGCCAGTGTTTAATTCACGTTTTACACGAAAAAAGTTGATTTGTAACGTGAAATAGAGGGATGTTGTAGTAAAAAGAGTACAAAATAACGGTATACCATACAGCGCTAGACAGTTTCTTCAGAAAAAGATAAAATTAAAAAAAAATGCGAAACGAAAATATATCAAACATCGCTTCAATACTTTGTTGAGTTTTATATAAAACATGTTTCTGTTATTCATAACCTATCTTAGCACTTATCAGTAACAGCAGGAAACATTTGTCTGTCATCATGATGAACAACTATTCAGCAAAAAATAACAATTACATCAATTTTTTATGTTTTTGCGGGTAAACGGCACTTGTATTTAAAGTATTTGCTTTGGTTGCATAAAAGGGCAGAAGGTACCGGATCAGATAACTTTTATTACATATGAAATGCAATTCATATTTCGTAAGGATAAAAAAATACGCAATGGACTAACACTGAACGACGTGCAGCTCTAATTATGTGCAAAATAAACAAACAAAAAAAGAACGTAGTTGGCTGCCAGCGTCCCTCTCACACATTCATTTACGCCTTTCTCTACCAATCGTACCGTTACTGCCAGTAATACAACCATTTACAGCGTCATTTCTGTACCTTACCAAAACTGCCGAACCGTACTTTTGGTACAGCACAACTCTAGTTGTGGCAATTACTTTGTGAATAATAAACTGTCTACTCACTTTTTTTAACTCTGTCTAGTTTTCATTTGTCTGTCCTTTATAGTTTCTCACTGCTGTTTTCCACACTAACGTTCAAAAGTCCATAGATTCACTTGATGCGAGGGGAGCTTTGAACTGCGGCTGCTTAAAAGGCTGCAGCGGTCAGTGAGAGCTGCGGGCGTGTGAGATGTAAATCCCGTGTCCTCTGGTGGCGTGAATGCGTGGGGCCAGCACACGGAGAAAAGCGAGCTACGGATAAAGATCTCTCCCGGCGGAGTACTGGCGGCGAGTTCAAAAGTGACGTCCCTCACGTGGCTGTTAGCGCGCGCTGCGCGACGGATGGGGTTGTCGGAGATGCTGTCCATACCACAACGTTATCGTCGAAATGTTACATCATGAACATCGATTATAAAATATATATATTGCGCCTGACATTGTGCGGAACGAAGTTTAACGCACAATAAATCAACATTAAAATATACAGCAAAATGTCGCCAATCTCATTCAAAAAAGAAAAATCTCGAATTGGTCTACCTAAGATACAGCGAATGTGCGCTACGTGAAATTTTTAATATCCCCTCTCTCTTACGCATCCGTCCTAGTCGTGCACTTATAAATTGCAAAGTGAATTACATTAGGAAAGGAGACGTTTAAAGTAGTAAATGAGCTTTGCTATTTGCGGAGCAAAATTACTGATGATGGTCGAACTAGAGAGGATATAAAATGTCGACTGGCAATGGCAAGGGAAGCGTTTCTGAAGAGGAGAAATTTGTTAACATCGAGTATAGATATAAGTATCAGGAAGTCGTTTCTGAAAGTACACTACTGGCCTTTAAAATTGCTACACCAAGAAGAAATGCAGCTGATAGACGGGTATTCATTGGAAAAATATATTATACTAGAACTGACATGTGATTACATTTTCACGCAATTTGGGTGCATAGGTCCTGAGAAATCAGTACCCAGAACAACCACTTCTGGCCGTAATAATGGCCTTGATACGCCTGGGCATTGAGTCAAACAGAGCTTGGATGGCATGTACAGGTACAGCTGCCCATGCAGCTTCACCACGATACCACAGTTCATCAAGAGTAGTGACTGGCGTATTGTGACGAGCCAGTTGCACGGCCACCATTGACCAGACGTTTTCAGTTGGTGAGAGATCTGGAGAATGTGCTGGCCAGGGCAGCAGTCGTACATTTTCTGTGTCCAGAAAGGCCCGTACAGGACCTGCAACATGCGGTCGTGCATTATCCAGCTGAAATGTAGGGTTTCGCAGGGACCGATTGAAAGGTAGAGCCACGGGTCGTAACACATCCGAAATGTATCGTCCACTGCTTAAGGTGCCGTCAATGCGAACAAGAGGTGACCGAGACGTGTAACCAATGGCACCCCATACCATCACGCCGGGTGATACGCCAGTGTAGCGATGACGACTGTGCGTTCACCGCGATGTCACCAAACACGTATGTGAACATCATGATGCTGTAAACAGAACTAGGATTCATCAGAAAAAATGACGTCTTGCCAAGCGTACACCCAGGTTCGTAATTGACTACACCATCGCAGGCGCTCCTGTCTGTGATGCAGCGTCAAGGATAACCGCAGCCATGTTCTCCGAGCTGATAGTTCAAGCTCCTGCAACCGTCGTCGAACTGCTCGTGCAGATGGTTGTTGTCATGCAAACGTCCCCATATGTTGACTCAGGGATCGAGACGTGGCTGCACGATCCGTTACAGCCATGCGGATAAGATGCCTGTCTTCTCGACTACTAATGATACCAGGCCGTTGGGATCCAGCACGGCGTTCCGTATTACCCTCCTGAACCCACCGAGTCCATATTCTGCTAACAGTCATTGGATATCGACCAACGCGAGCAGCAATTTCGCGGTGCGATAAACCGCAATCGTGATAGGCTACAATCCGACCTTTATCAAAGTCTGAAACGTGATGGTACGCATTTCTCCTCCTTACACGAGGCATCACAACAAGGTTTCACCAGGCAACGCCGGTCAACTGCTGTTTGTGTATGAGAAATGAGCTGGAAACTTTCCCCATGTCAGCACGATGTAGGTGTCGACAGCGGCGCCAATCTTGTGTGAAAGCTCTGAAAAGCTAATCATTTGCGTATCACAGCATCTTCTTCCTGTCAGTTAAATGTCGCGTCTGGAGCACGTCATCTTGGTGGTGCATCAATTTTAATGGCCAGTAGTGCATTTGTATGGAGTGTATCCATGTATGGAAATGAAACGTGGGCGATAAATAGTTTAGACAAGAAGAGAATAGAAGCTTTCGAAATAAGGTGCTACAGAAGAATGCTGAAGATTAGATGGGTAGTTAACTAATGAGGTCTTGAATAGAATTGGAGAGAAGAGAACTTAGTGGCGCAACTTGACTAGAAGAAGGGATCGGTTGGTCGGGCATATTCTGAAGCATTAAGGGATCACCAATTTAGTTTTGGAGGGCAGCATGGAGGGTAAAAATCGTAGAGGGAGACCAAGAGATGACGTGACTTTTATGCGCCAGTTTGAGATTGTTTCCCGGTTCCATAGACCACAAGTGTTCTAAACCGAATTGGAGTCTGCAGTGCCTGCGTTGTTAACAAGAACGATGCGACGTTCCTTCGGACACCCACAACCGTTGTGAAATACGTGTAATGTATTCTCCTTAAAGGCAATGACGACAGTGAAATTTTGTGCCACACCAAGACTCGAACTCAGATTTCCCGCTTTACACGAGGGGTCCCCTTAATCGCTTTGGCTACCCGTTCACGACTCACGGCCACACTTAAACTCCCATCTGCCGTCGTCCCTGCATCACAGATGTCGGAAAGAACGTTGTACCTTTAATCTTAACAACACAGGCACTGCAATTAAGTATTTATTCCCCGATACCGGGCACCGACTTTCAACTAAAATACCCTCCCATGTACAGGAATTACGTAATGTGTGTTCGAGTACAGGTAGCGACGTAGGATCGACGGCATATGGAAGTTTCGGTCTGGCTATGAATCGAGCACGGATAGCGCAAGCGATTAAGGCGTTCGTTCGCTTAAAACGCTAAATCCAGGGTCGAGTCCTAGTCCGGTATAAATTTCCATTGTCGTTCCCTTACACAGCTGCGGCTGTTCATATTCGCAACTGCATCGCATGTATTAAATCAATTTGTACTCCCAACCTCTTGCGGTACACTGTGAAAAATTATGAAATTTCAATGAATTACAAACATCAGCTGGTTACGAGATGTTGATAGAAATCAACAGGGAGAGTTTGAAATGTGCGCCCGACCGGAACTCGAAGGTGGGACCTCCTGCTTACTAGGCAGGCGCTCAAATCCTTAAGACATCGATGACACTGGAGGCAGCGCGGCTGCGCGGACTTACCCCAAGCACATCCTCCCCCCACGTCCCACCTTCCCCACCCCCCACAGACCCACATTCTCAACTTACTCGACACACTACGAAAGTAGTGCTCCCTGCCCATTGAAATTTTATTCTTCACGGCTGTCACGATCCACCATGGTGTCTGTTCTTCCTGACATGTCCGAAAGAACAGACACCTTGCACATACAATTACGGCGATGACAAGCCAAGGATCATTTCTGTGCAAATGCACACATACTCTCGAAGTCATGCGGCAATAGGCCTTGCCACGAACATTGATTAATGGGCGGGGAGCACTACTTTCGTAGGGTGTGGAGTAAGTTGAGAATGTGGATCTGCTTGGGGGGGGGGGGGGCGAGGCATGCTTGAGACAAGTCCGCGTAACCGCGCTAATTCCTGTGTCCTCGGTGGCTGAGTGGTTATAGCGCTTTCCGAGAAAGCAGGAGATCCCAGCTTCGAATACCGGTCGGACGCACATTTTCAACTAGTCTCGTTGATTTCTATCAACGTCCCGTACACAGCTGATGTTTGCAATTCATTGAAATTTAATTCTTCACGGCTGTCACGATGCACCATGGCATGTCCGAAAGAACAGGTACCATACACATAAGTAAACAATTATGGTTTACACCCTGCATGTACACTCCTGGAAATTGAAATAAGAACACCGTGAATTCATTGTCCCAGGAAGGGGAAACTTTATTGATACATTCCTGGGGTCAGATACATCACATGATCACACTGACAGAACCACAGGCACATAGACACAGGCAACAGAGCATGCACAATTTCGGCACTAGTACAGTGTATATTCACCTTTCGCAGCAATGCAGGCTGATATTCTCCCATGGAGACGATCGTAGAGATGCTGGATGTAGTCCTGTGGAACGGCTTGCCATGCCATTTCCGCCTGGCGCCTCAGTTGGACCAGCGTTCGTGCTGGACGTGCAGACTGCGTGAGACGACGCTTCATCCAGTCCCAAACATGCTCAATGGGGGACAGATCCGGAGATCTTGCTGGCCAGGGTAGTTGACTTACACCTTCTAGAGCACGTTGGGTGGCACGGGATACATGCGGACGTGCATTGTCCTGTTGGAACAGCAAGTTCCCTTGCCGGTCTAGGAATGGTAGAACGATGGGTTCGATGACGGTTTGGATGTACCGTGCACTATTCAGTGTCCCCTCGACCAGTGGTGTACGGCCAGTGTAGGAGATCGCTCCCCACACCATGATGCCTGGTGTTGGCCCTGTGTGCCTCGGTCGTATGCAGTCCTGATTGTGGCGCTCACCTGCACGGCGCCAAACACGCATACGACCATCATTGGCACCAAGGCAGAAGCGACTCTCATCGCTGAAGACGACACGTCTCCATTCGTCCCTCCATTCACGCCTGTCGCGACACCACTGGAGGCGGGCTGCACGATGTTGGGGCGTGAGCGGAAGACGGCCTAACGGTGTGCGGGACCGTAGCCCAGCTTCATGGAGACGGTTGCGAATGGTCCTCGCCGATACCCCAGGAGCAACAGTGTCCCTAATTTGCTGGGAAGTGGCGGTGCGGTCCCCTACGGCACTGCGTAGGATCCTACGGTCTTGGCGTGCATCCGTGCGTCGCTGCGGTCCGGTCCCAGGTCGATGGGCACGTGCACCTTCCGCCGACCACTGGCGACAACATCGATGTACTGTGGAGACCTCACGCCCCACGTGTTGAGCAATTCGGCGGTACCTCCACCCGGCAACCCGCATGCCCACTATACGCCCTCGCTCTAAGTCCGTCAACTGCACATACGGTTCACGTCCACACTGTCGCGGCATGCTACCAGTGTTAAAGACTGCGATGGAGCTCCGTATGCCACGGCAAACTGGCTGACACTGACGGCGGCGGTGCACAAATGCTGCGCAGCTAGCGCCATTCGACGGCCATCACCGCGGTTCCTGGTGTGTCCGCTGTGCCGTGCGTGTGATCATTGCTTGTACAGCCCTCTCGCAGTGTCCGGAGCAAGTATGGTGGGTCTGACACACCGGTGTCAATGTGTTCTTTTTTCCATTTCCAGGAGTGTATATGCACTCTGGCCATGCTCCACTCCTCTCAGAATTGGGGGGCTGTTCAATGCTTTACTCTCCAGTTACCTCCTCTGTAGATCAGTAGGTTGCCGCTTGGCCTCTGTAATAAAAAACTGAGTGGAATGATCAACCACCGAACTTCAATAGGATGTCTTGCTACGTCCGCAACGACCAAACACAACGATCAATAATAAAAAAAAAGTAGCTCGTAGCTCTCGCGATCGCCACGAGATATCACTCCAAACCTCAATTAATACTCATGCATACAAAGTGAACCAAAATACCACCGACAAAGTTTTAGAAGTAGTAGTAAGAACTAAAACAAAACAAAAAACAATAGTAAACGTGGGCTCTAAAATGCATACCTCGAGTGCTGTGTGTACGGGTCGCCTAGGTGGAACGGCTCGCACACGTCGTATTAGATTTAGGTGTTCCCAGTTGCACGGAGGAACTGTGACAGTGCAAACAAATTAGTGATACACCCACACACACTATATTGGGCTGCTGTACTTAGCTGAGTTTGTACAGAAACTCATGGTATGTGATTGCGGACAGATACAAGTAAGCAGTGGCCTGTCAAGGTGTGCTTTACTGACTTCAGTGTAAAAAGACTATGTCCATCCTTGGCGTCACACTGTCAGTCCCTGTAGTAATCACGTGTCCCTAATCGAAAGCCTGGCGACTCCACTTGTAGATTACGTCCGGCAGATTGATTTCCACTGGGAACTATAGCTACGAACTGCAGCCCTGGAATCCTGTCATATGCCATCGACGAACATGAAGCAATTGCTGCCTGTGACCGCCACTTATAAAAACGCGGAAGTCCATCTCGTTGCTGATTAGGCCACGCTTGTGTTGAACTTCAAAGGGCAGCTCGTGGCACCAGTCGGAAACCGTCTCAGCGTGCCAGGTCCGGTTACGTCCATTTGCGAGAATACAACACTCTCGCCCCCCCCCCCCCCCTGAGTTTTCGCACCTTCGTCGTGTAGTGTCGGTTGCTGCTACAACCGCAGTCGCGGGGAGCTGGGGGGAGGAGGGCTCGGTGCAGCAAACGGAGAGGGAGCCCAATCTGTAGCTGGTGCTGAGCCCCCATTGGTGCCCCTTCATTCGCCTTGCGACCACCCCAGAACTCTAGTCGAAGAACGATGTAAAGGGCACACTCCTGCGTCCGACAATGAAGTGCAATCTTCGTGGTGTTGACCCCCAATGGCGTGCTGATGTGGGATGGACCACCCCTGGAAGACATCTGTCGTCCACTCGGTTCTGGCTGAGGCGTCGGGTTCAGGTCCATGAGTTCAGTGCCTGGTACTGGTGACACAGGAAGCCAAGTCGCTGTATGGAGTCAAGGCTGCATCATCCACGCAGGCAACTAATACGCAAAGAAAGACTCGGCGCCAGGATTACGTAAATTAGACGGGAGAAGTTGGTTCCGGTGCCGCCACTGCAAACCTCTTAGACCTTATACATGAGACATGGATCTACCTAATGATTTTACAATACTGCCGTGTTCCCAGATCTTCCGTCTGCCATACAATCTGAAAAAAATTGTTGATTAGCGTTATTCATTGCCTGATTGGGCAGAGCAGGCGTCGGCCACTGTGGTGGACGAAGCAGCTGAAGCAGTTTGCGGTTGCGAGGTCCATGGAGCAACTCCGGTGGTGAAGTGCCGCTGCGGGGCTGGAAGCGGTAAGACGAGAGGAAGAGCAGCAAAGCTTGTTTCCGCGTGTGGTTGGTGCGTAGCTTGTCCATCTGCTGTTTGAAAATGCGCATGAAGCGCTCCACTTCTCTGTTTGAGAAACGCACACTGGTGATGTGACGAATGTACGAAATTCTGTCGACACAAATTTAGGTCGGTTGTCAGTCACTAGCATCTATGGAAAACCTTCAGTGCAAAATATGGATTGCAAAGAGTAAAGTGTGCGACGTGTCGATGTTGAATTCATCGGCACATCGAAAGGAAATATGCTATATGCTCGATGGCAATCAGCCAATGAATGCTCCAGTAGGGGCCAGCAAAGTCCAAATGAACGCACTGCCAAGGCGCTTCTGGTTTTGCCAATCAAAAAAACGTTGAGGACGGGTTGGCTGGTGTTCCTCACAAGCATGGAACTGTGCCATCTTCTGTTCTATTTGAGCGTCCATGCCGAACCAAGTGCAGTGTCTGGGAGCTTATCATTTCGTGCTTACCATGATGAGCAAGCTGAGTACATATCTCTGGTGAGCCTTTGGGATCACCACACACAACAGTTTTGATTCAGTGCATTACAAAATAATACAGTGTCTTGAGCACTGACAAGTCATGCCGACGTGCAAAGTATCGGCGGTTCACAGGGCTAATGATTTGTTTCACTGGACGAGGTCTACCCGTGCATACGTAGCGCAACTAAATCTGAAAGCCCATTTCGGCTGCCGTTGCCTGGGCGACCTTCTCGTTATCCAATGGGAAATTGTCAGGATGATATAACTCCCGTGAATCCATGTGACGACATGATGCTTCTGATGTGTCCAAGTCCGCATCTGCTCCCACAGGAAGACGCGACCATGTGTTTGCTTTGGCATGCTTGGAAGTGAGCCTGTAAATTATCTCGTATTGATAAGAGCCCATCGTGCAGGGCGGTGTGAAATAGTCTTGGCCGCGTTGAAAAGTGACTGCAGCAGTTTGAAGTCAGTGACTAAGTAGAATTTCCTCCCATATAGTTTTCGGTGAAATTTAGTCACTCCATAAATGATCGCAGGAGTCTACTTTTCCATCTGCGAATAATTGGTTGGAGCCTTGTCGAGAAGTTTAGAGGCGAAAGCTCTTGGCCTGTCTGCAGAACAAATTCTGTGCGGAAGTGCCATGCCACGGCCTTACGAGGTTTGCCAGGATCGAAATTGACCACGCAACGATCTCAAAGCGTCTTTCAATTTCTGAATACAATGGCATATTCGTGGGACCACACGAAAGGTACGTTCTTGTCTCAAAGATGATTTAAGGGCGTCGCGATTTGAGCTGCTAGCGATTTGAGCTGCATGAGGAATGAAGCGGATGTAGTAGGTCAGCTTCCCTAATACTGACTGAAATTAAGAGATTTCTTGGTGGTTTGAGATTACGAATAGCCTGCAAGTGGGACCGTGTCAAATGAACACCTTGGGAACGGTTCACATGACCTAAGTACTCAATTTCAGTTTGGATGAATAAAAACTTGTCTTTGTTACATTTGAGGCATGCCTCTGATAACACTTTGAACAGAGTACCCAAATTATTGAGGTGATCTTCTGCTGTGGCCTGATACCACAGTGTCATCTAAGTAATCTGTTCAAGGAGCAGGTGCAGTCAGTTGTTCCAAATAGCGTTGAAAGACCACTGATGCCGGTGCACTATCCGAAGGCAAGCGAAGAAATTTGTAGAGTTCCATGTGCTTATTAATCATAAATACTTCATGTGCCTGTTCATCTAACGGAATCTGTAGGTAGACATAATGCAAATCTATCTTGGAGAAACAATGACCCGCTCCTAAGCCGTCCATAAGCTCATGAGATAACGATAATGGGAATGAATCAACTACTGTTTGAGGATTCACTGTCGGCTTAAATTTTGCTCAAATTCTCAATTTTCTTGAACGGTTCTTCACGAAAACTAATGGGGATGCCCACAAACTGGCTGTGATACGTCCAATGACACCTTTTCTCTGCCACTGTACAAGTTCCTTTGCAACATATTCACGGAGCGGGAATGGTACCGCGCGATCTCTGCAAAAGCGGGGCTTTGAACTGTGTTTCAACGTCATACGAACAACGAAAATTGGTAGCTCTGCGTAAGCCTTCAGTAAACAAATCTTTAAATTCGTCACACAACTGAGCAACAATCTCTCTAAAGGCAAACGAAGTAATTGCTAGTACATTGTCTACATTACGCAGTCCAAACAAGTCAAACAAATCAAGACCAAAAATATTATGAGTGTCCTGTGAACACTGAAACGGGAACGACACAGTCTTCTGCAAATTTTGATAGACGGCTGGACAGCTATAAGATCCTGTCCATTATACGCCATCAGCGTTGTTGTTGACTTCTGTTTCTTGGGCTTGCCAAGCAGATCATAAGTATTGCGATTTAGCAATGACATGAAGCACTTGTCTCTAACTGAAACTTAACAGTTTGGCAAGCAATAACAAAATCCACAGAAATCCTGTTGGAGTGGCGTTGCACTGAAAGAACTACTGATTCTTTGTATTGCACAGATTCACTATTATTTTCTACGATAGAATCACAGCTCAGCTCAGTATGAACAACATGCACTTGAAAGTTCGAGTTATGTGAGCGACTGTTCTGAGTGGAAGTCTTTGTCACGTGCAGACAAACAGCTTGAACGCGCCCAGTTTTACCACATGCAAAACAAGTCGGATTACGCGAAGGGCACCGGTCATGTTTGTGAGATTCGAAACAACGAAGGCAAGATTTCCGACCACGTTGTTTACTTGGAAAGCTGGGGCGTACCCGACTGGGCCGCTGTGTGTTTGCCTTCGAAATGAGCTGCTTACGTTGCTGTACAATGTTATCTCTTGGGGGTAAGGTAGAAACGTTCCCTGCTTGAAAATTATCACTGTCATACAAATCTTGAACGTCGATTATCTGCAAAACCTGTTGCATCGTGGTATCAGGGACTTTTAAGATTTGTTCACGGATTCTAATACCTGCCACTTTTGAGTAATAGCCTCACAAATCATCAAGCCACTAAAGTATTTTCCATATTCACACTAAAATTTGCGCTGTCATGTGAGCCCCCGCAAATCTGTCACGCGTTGCCTGTACGTTCGACCCCGTACTTTCTTAAGCCTAAAGAATTTAAATCTGGCAGCTGCCGCACTGGTCTTAACGTCGTAATAATTGTTCAGAGCTCCTCATAGTTAACTAGTTCTGGCCTCGTATTAGAAAATAACTTGCGGTAAAGCAATGGTGCACAGAAAAAAACTGCTCCTCAGTACGATCAGTTTGGTGAGCGGCCAGGTGTGCAAATATTCCGATCATTCTTCATCTTCTCCTTCAAACTGTCGAAATGAAGGCAGCAGCGAAGGTTGTTGGGCTCGTGGCGGTGCAGTGGGTGACAGAGTCTGATTCCGTGTCTCATTTTCTGCCATCTGCGTTTGCATGAACCCCTTAGTCAGTTCAGTAAGCTGGCTGATTTATTGCATCTGTAACTGCAGAAACATTTAGATCGAGAATTGTGAGGCAAGCAAATAAGGGGTTTGGAACGGCGAGTTTAACATGGTAAAGAAATCCTAATACAAACACACAAGAAATCCTAAAGTGAATGTGTGCGCTACGGAAACACAGAAATTAGATAGCAAAAACGAAGAGCACCAACATGTAACAGCAAATGGCCACAAGCACGGAAAGTTAATGAACAGGCAAGCGAGCAATAGCAAAGTGACACAGGAATTTATGCAGCGCAGTCAGTTCGGAGTTCTCGTCGCCAAATGGTGTGTATGGGTTCTCTGGGTAGAACGGCTACTACACGTCATATTGAGTTTAAGTGCTCGGAGGTGGACAGAGGAACTGCGACAGTGCAAATAAATTAGTGATACCCACACACATATACAATTTAGTGCGTACAGATACAACTTCGCAGTGGCCTGTCAAAGCGAGCGTTACTGAATACAGTGTCAACCAGAGTATGTCCTTCCTGGACGCCACACGGCCAATCACTGTAATAAACACTTGCGCCTATGCGAAGGCTATTGGTGACTCCACTTGTGAACTAAGTCTTGCAGGCAGATCTCCAATACGAGCTGTAGCTACGGACTGTAACCCGCGAACTCATACTAGAACTGTCGTATGCGAATGCCGTACATGAACCCTTTGTTTCCTATTGCCACCATATATCACAACGCCTAAGTCTATCTCATTGGCGGCGGCGTGGAGCTTGCTGATTGGGCTGCGCTTGTTGTTGGAGGCGAACTACGAAGTGCCGCCCGTGACCCAATAGGGAACAGCCTCACAAGGGGACCTTCTGGGAGATGCATCGAGTTATGAGCTCCCACTTCGGCTGCTTATAGTGTGATTAGGCACACATCACACTCTAAAATGGTAGGTGCCAATGCGGCCACGTTTTTGAAATATTGCCTATTAAAGTTTAGGCACCTCTTTATATACAGAAAAGTTTCACAAATGTGGTTAGTGAGTGAGTAGCCGAGTGCCAGCACGGTAGCTCACGCCGGCACGGTAACTCAGCGTGTTCGGTCAGAGGTTTAGCTGACCTCTGTAATAAAAAAACGGAGTTAATGGATCAATGACGAACTGAAACGGGTGTCTTGCGACGTCCGCCCCGAACAGATACAACGAACAAACACGAACAAAAGGAGATTAAAAAAAAAGAAAGCGTGTTCGGTGAGAGGGTTTAGCTACCCTCTGTAATAAAAAACTGAGTGAACAGATTAACGAACACCTGAACGAGTGTCATCGGACGTCCGCCACGCACAAATTCAGCGAACAATACAGAACAAAATGATACCTAAAAAAAAAGAAAGTGGCAAGCGAGCGAGACTCCCGTCGAGGCGACCCTGGTTCGAGACCCATCTACTTCTGTTTCCCTTTTTTTTCACATGCTTGTTTTAATTTACAATTACTCATGAAAATTTTGCAAGAACTGATGTAAAAAAATTACAAGCCTCTATAAATCAAAATTACAAATTGAATGTCACATTTTGTTTCAAACTTTTGCGTTTCTTTTTATTTTAACAGGAAATTAACCGTAATTAAAACGTTGGCATACATAAATTTGGCTATTTACCTTAAAATTGAGAGAAATTGTTAAAATATTTCTTCGAAAATAGTCATAAACCCGTCATACAAATGCAGGGACAGGGTAATAGAAAATTTTATACCTGTCAGATCGTTGACACGTCGTAGCGCCAAATCCTGATTATGGTCTGTGACCGTTGGCTCAAATGGTTCAAATGGCTCTGAGCACTATGGGACTCAACTGCTTAGGTCATTAGTCCCCTAGAACTTAGAACTAGTTAAACCTAACTAACCTAAGGACATCACATACATTCATGCCCGAGGCAGGATTCGAACCTGCGACCGTAGCGGTCTCGCGGTTCCGGACTGCAGCGCCCAGAACCGCACGGCCACTTCGGCCGGCGACCGTTGGCGTTCCCTTATTTGTAACTGCCGTTCCAAGAATAAAGGGACTCTAATGTCTGTGTGCGTGAGTTAGCGACGGCTAACAGACGCATGCATTGTCTATGGCAGTTACTTATCAAAAACAACTTTATGCTGGAATCAGTGAGCTCCAACATCAGCTAACGATCTTCACTAATCGACAAAGAAATATTCAAACGATTTCTAGACATGTACGGGACTATGACATTCACGGTCAAAGAAGTGTTACTTTCCGAAAACAAAGGTTCAAATGTGTGTGAAATCTTATGTGACTTAACTGCTAAGGTCATCAGTCCCTAAGCTTACACAGTACTTAACCTAAATTATCCTAAGGACAAACACACACACCCATGCCCGAGGGAGGACTCGAACCTCCGCCGGGACCAGCCGCACAGTCCATGACTGCAGCGCCTTAGACCTTACTTCCCGACAATGAAGAGGTTGCGAGTCCTTCCGAAGCAAGCCACGACGAAAGTGACGCACGGAAAAAAATGAAAAATAGAAATGACACCTATTTCTTGGGATTCTAATGAAGAAGATGATGGAGATGAGCGGGGGCAGAATCCCATATGCAGTAAAAGTCAAGGCAATGGAAATGGCACAACTTCATCCAACGTGATCATTGAAAGCGTTACAAAAACATTCAACGAGTTTATTGAAAAGCAAAACCCAGTTGTCAAAGTGGAGATTCCAAATCGCAGTAGGAGGGACACGAAATGGTAAACGGGAAGTAATCAATTAGCATGTTTACGACCGGTTTATCGAGGCGAGAGTCCAGAGAGCGGGCCTCGTAACAACGCGGGTTCTCCAACAGTGGGCAATGGCTGCTACTTTTCAATTTCTGGATGAAAATTTTGACTTCAAAGCGTCTGAATCTTGGGTTGTCGCTTCAAATCTATGCATCGGATATCTCAACGGCATGTACCAAAATATGTCAGCGAGAAAGACAAGAGAACTTTGGACGAGCTTCTGGAAATCGCTATGAAATATCAGCGGGAAACAAGCAATATAATCACGAGATTCAACCCTGATTATATAATAAATACAGATCATACAGGATGTGAATATAAAATAAGCAGCAGGAGCACTTTGTCCCACAAAGGTAAAAAAAGTCACCGAACTGCTGTGGGACAAATAACTAAATTGACGCACTCATGTACCGCGCAATATGCAATCACATTGTCTGGAAAACTGCTGCCTGAAGTATTTGTTTGCCTGCAGGACGTGACTGGAACGTTCGGCCCCCGAGTCCGAAAAGACGTCGATGGATACATGGAGAAATAGCAGAATGTTCACATGACATGGACAACGTCTGGAAAACTGCAAAAACAAACGTTCGAAGAGTTTTTGGATGAAGTAATTTAACCATACGTGGAAAATAATCAATTTCTCTACATCGTTGACTCGTGGTGTGGGCAAACCTCCACGGACTTGCATCAAATAAAATTCAACGATGAAGGTGGCGTACCAACTTGTACTCTATCAGTGATAACACCGCGATGTACACCGCTTTGTCACCAATGCGATGTATATTTTTATCGTCAAGTAAAGAATTACATTTGCCACTTCCTAAACGCTTCGTACCTTTTACAACACAACGTAGAAATCACATCCAGGGAGGATATGGTAAAAATCCATTCTCTGGTACATGACCAACTGCAGGCTCCGATGTATAAAAATATGATAAGGTACGTGAATAAAGTATTATTTTCAATTTTCGGATAGCTTGCTTGGAATACAGATGCGATTGCGACGGAAATAAATGTGCATTCGTACAATGTTTGTGGTTTCGAAAGTATAAATGTTTTGATTGTTTTTATAACAAGTATCATCCGTCGGAATGTACTCGTCAAAATATAGGAAATATCGATGAACTTTCCATTAAATGAAACATATTTTTAATCCCTCATTCGTTGGTATTTTTTTAATATTCCTTACCTCAACGGAACAAAATTAAAAATACAACGAAACAAACTGAACAATAATAAAATTTTCAAGAAATTTATTACGGTTAATTTCCTGTTAAAATAAAAAAACGCAAAAGGTTGAAACAAAAGTGACATTCAATTTGTAATTTTGATTTATAGAGGCTTGTATATAAAGAGGTGCCCAAACTTTAACAGTCAATATTTCAAAAACGTAGCCGCACTGGCACCTACAATTTAGGGGTGTGATAGGTGCCTACTCACACTATAAGCAGGCGAAGTGGGAGCTCATAACTCGATGCACCTCCAAGAAGGTCTCCTGTCAGCTCTCCATCTCCGGTTGCGCCATTGGCGAGGACACAACATTTGCAACTGTGAGGCAAATCTCTTGTACTTGAACTTATTTGCTTTCCACACGAGGGTGTTCAATAAGGAACCAATCACATTTGTTTTTCTGAAAGCAGCTTGGTTTTATTCCGGATTCTAATACACCATATTATTCCCTACTCTTTGGGCTACAAAACCCACCCACGTACTGCGTCGTATAGAGTGCACACTTCATTGGGCCTAGCACGTGAAAGTCAGAAGGATGAGATCCGGGCTGTAGGGTGGATGAGGAAGAACATCCCAATAAAGTTTTGTGAGCTTATTTCCGGAGGGCAGCCTTGCGTGAGGCCTTGCGTTGCCATGGAGAAGTAGATTTTCATTTGCATTTTTGTGACACTATAGTCCCATGTTGCAGGAGTCAGAACTGTGTGTGGTAAGCTGGAACGTGGACGATCGGACGTATCTGCGCGATTTTTCTGCGATGATGATGATAGTCACCTCACCCAATGATTCATCGTACTTTTGTTCACTACCACGTGTCTGTAGACACTCCGCAAGCGTCTATGAATATCTGAGGTGCTATGGTTTTCCGACAGAAGACACTCACAATGAGTGCAGCTCTCTGCTTGGAACGCACCATCGTTACAGGCACCATTTTGAAGACTACGTATAACACCGTCACGTATTGGAACTTCATGAAACTACAGGAGCCGAAGCGGAAATATTCCACGATGTCCCACAGCAAATTCTGCATTTATCAACCGAAACTGGCTGAGGGCCCCTTGTATTTTGAGAGATGATAGTACAGATCGAAACAACAACAAAATCCAGTAAACAGGAGTTCTAGTTGTATATTTTAAGAGCTATGAGCACTTGAACATCTTTGCTACTGTGACACTCATCTCTTCTATTGAAATTTCTTTGCTTTGTAAATTCTGACACGTGGTAGTATGCAGTAACAAAAAAAAAAAAAAATATACGTGAGCTTTGGTGTACACTTTAAGATCTATGAACACATGTTTACCTCACCACTGTGAAACTCACTTCTTCGACGGAACGAGTACCCAC
Organism: Schistocerca serialis cubense; assembly: GCF_023864345.2. Lineage (NCBI taxonomy): Eukaryota > Metazoa > Arthropoda > Insecta > Orthoptera > Acrididae > Schistocerca > Schistocerca serialis. The sequence continues at coordinate 250,761,928 of NC_064638.1, read as the reverse complement.
GGCTCTGAAGGTATAAAATTCGATGCCCCTGTATGCTGGACATTTTTTTATTCTTGTTTTGGTCCGTACTACCACCTGCGAAACTTGGTCGGTGGACTGCTGGTTCGCTCTCAATTTTACACATATATCGTTACTATAACTACAAGTTATACAAAGTAACATTTCTTGTGTATGATGCTACCTATTAGTGAAAACAGTACAAAAATTCCTACCGTAGTTTCTGAGATTAAACTTCACGTACAGACAAAAAAACTTTGCAGAGCACTTAAATTTATAATGATCACAAGGCAAGAAATACATTAGATTGGAAAAACTTTGCAGAGCACTTAAATTTATAATGATCACAAGGCAAAAAATACATTAGATTGGTGCATGATTTCTTAGCATTTCTGTTTACCGTGTTGGTACTCCGTATGACACGGGTTTATTTATCGATTGTCATTTTTTCGTTTGTAGTTCACTGTTGCTGTTCGGGTTTCGCTATTGTCATTTTGTCACTTTGGGGTAGTGAGTGGAGCTGGGGATACTAGAAACTGGAGTGTCAAGTGGAGGAATCGAAACATTCCGACGTATTCAGCCACTTGAGTTCGGTAGTGGGGTGACAGCAGCGGAGGAGCCAGAAACATTTGCGCCGTGAATGGGGATAATGTCACTCCACAGAGCATGGTAAGAATTCTTTTGTTTTTAGAAGCATAATTTTGACATCAGTGACTCTCCAAATTCAGAAAGACCTTCTGGACTTGATGAAGATCGTTTAAACACATTAATCCCCGATGATCCACGTTAGTGTACTCTAGAACTGACGAATGTGATGAACGCAGATCATTCCACCATCGTGCGACATTTGCATCCAATGGAGAAGGTTCAAAAATCACTTGTATGGGTACCGCATGCTATAAGCCGAAATCACAAAAATCAGCGGGTGGCCATAATTACATCAGTTGGCTCCTGAACAACACTGACCATTCCTAACCCGTATAATATTTCTGGCTTAGTCAGCCATCATATTAGGCTCAAAGAAGCTGTTCCCAGAGCAGTGGAGATGCAAGAATTATATATATGACGAAATGTGGTGTGAGGTACCTGTGACAGATGTTAGATTCGGTACCATTCCCGTGAGAAAGACCGCCTGCGTAATGCTACTGCTCTGTGAATGGCTGCTGTGTTCGGAGCAGGGGCGCCAAAACGTTATAGTATAGTTATAATTATTAGTTAAACTACTCATTGGAATGACTACACTTATTAATATAAATATCTCTCAACAGCTGACTACCAGTCAGTCATTTTAGAATTATTAAAAACAATTTAAATCAAAAACAAAAGACTGACGAAATTGCAGACGAAGCACTTCGGAAGCGTTCGGGTCACGCCTCTTCTGGGACGGCGGGCGAAGTGTTTCGGGCTGTTCGTCACTCTGGATTAGGCAGTCGAGAAGAACAGACGTGTTGTCTGTCGTAGAATGTGTTTCCAATTTTTATTTAAGTTTCTGTTCGTCACTCTGGATTAGACAGTCGAGATGAACAGTCATGTTGTCTGTGGCAGGAAGTGTTTCCCAGTATTCAGTATTAAAAGATGCACTCCGGTTGTCATGAGGCACAGTCACGTGCCGCAAATAGCGTAAAGATACATTTTCGTAAACATTGTGTTTGATCATGTACTTTGCTGTATCAGAAGGTGTTGTATTAAGATGTAGTCTTCTAGTGTGGCTATATTAAAATACGCGAGTGGCATCCCAAAGAAGTGATACATTACTTTAGAAAAAAACCTCGCTAAAAGTCAGTTTCAGCCTCAAGATACAGAACCTACTACCTGCGTGCTGTTTTCTGCGCTGGGGACATCAACTTGAAGACAGCAGGTTAGTGAACTATAACAGAACCTTCGTATTCCACACAGTGCAGTGGAAACAACTAGGTGCCTCACGTGTACTGCATGCACAGAACAAATGTGCTCAGTGGCACGTCATCTGCAGTAATGCAGAGGAGGTAAAGGAGGATGATCTTTATTAACACCAACAATCAATTCAGTCTTCCTTTCTTGCCGTACCTGGTGACGAGAAATGGTGTCTTTATGCTAACATAAGGAAAAATATCATCCACACAATTCCGAACATTGCATAAGCTGACAAGTGCGAGAATTTTCGCACAGTCAGATTAACATCTCATGCATCCAAGTAGCTCACGAGAATAACGTACAGAAGAATGGAAAAGGAAATTGAGGATGTGTTAGATGACAATCAAATTGGCTTTATGAAAGGCAAAGGCAGAGGCAATTCTGACGTTGCGGTTGATAGTGAAGCAAGACTAAAGAAAAGTCAAGACACGTTCATAGGATTTACCGACCTGGCAACAGCATTCCATAATGTACAGTGATGCAACATGTTCGAAATTCTGAGAAAAATAGGGGTAAGTTAAAGGGAGAGACGAGTAACATGCAATATGTACAAGACCTAAGAGGGAACAACAGTAAGAGTGGACGACCAAGAATGAACTTCTCGGATTAAACAGGGTAAGACTGGGATGTAGACTTTCGCCCCAAGTGCTCAATCTGTATATCGAAGAAGCAATAACAAAATAATGGAAAGATTTAGGAGTGGAATTAAAATTCAAGGTCAAAGGATATCAATGATACGATTCGCTGATGATATTGCTATCAACAGTAAAAGTGCAGAAGAATTACATGATCCAAAAAAAAAAAAAGTATCAAATGGCTCTAAGCACTATGGGACTTATCATCTGAGGTCATCAGTCCACTAGACTTAGAACTATTGAAACCTAACCAACATAAGGGCACCACACACATCCATGCCCAAGGCAGGATTCGAACCTGCGACTGTAGCAGCAGCGCGTTTCCGGACTAAAGCGGCTAGAGGCGCTCGGCCACAGATGGAGGGAATTACATGATCTGCTCAATGTAATGGAAAGTCTAATAAGTACAGGATATGCACTCAGAGTAAATCGAAGAAAGACGCAAGTAACGAGGAGTAAGATAGATGAGAACAGCAAGATTCTTAACGTTAGGATTGATGGTCATGAAGCAGATGAAGGTAAAGAAATCTACTACCAGCGAAATAACCGATCATGGGCGGGGCAAGGAGGACATCAAAAGGAGACTAGCACTGGCAAAAAGGGACATTCCTGGCTAAGAGAAGTCCGCTAGCATCGAACGTAGACCTTAATTTGAGGAAGAATTTTCTGAGAATGTACGTTTGGAGTAGAGCACCCTATGGTAGTAGAACGTGGACTGTGGGAAAACCGGAAGAGAAGATAATCGAGAGACTTTGCGCTACTGACGAATGTTGAATATTAGGTGGGATGATAAGGTAAGGAATGAGGAGGTTCTAAGCAGAATCGGAGAGGCAAGAAATATGTGGAAAACATTTTCAAGGAGAAGTGACAGGATAATAGGACATCTGTTAACGCATCAGGGAATGACTTCCATGCTACTAGAGGGAGCTGAAGATGGCAAAAACTGTAGAGGAAGACAGAGACTGGAATACATCCAGCAGATAATTGAGGACTTAGGTTGGAAGTGCTACTTTGAGATGAAGAAGGTGGCACAGATGATGATTTCGTGTCGCGCCTCATCAAACCATTCAGAAGAATGATGACTCAAGAAGAAAAAAAAGGTAAAAAGAGGAGGAATGTTGAGCCCAAAAAAGCAGCAGCTCCCCGTACAAGGACTCGCACGCATAAGATTATGTTTTACATTTGGTAGAACAGCGACGCTGTGACGTACTACAAATTGCATCCCCGATGTGTAACTATCAGGGCTGTCATTTATTGTCAACAACTATGACGTCATCCAGACGCAGCCGAAGAACAACGAGCAGGAAGACTGCTGGAAGTGATGATACTCCACAAAAAGTGACAAAAAGACACTACACACGAGTTTTATTCATCTGACTTTGGGACCTCAGATTTTCACCTTTTCCGCTATGTATCGAACAATCTTAAAGAAGCTTCCTTTCCGCATGAAAATGCTCTTCGAACGTGACTCGACGAGTTCTTCGCGTCAAAAACACGTGACTTCTACAGTCGCGGGATCGAAAAGTTACCTCTGGGTTGGGAAATGTTGTAAATAGTCAAGGAGAATATAGTAAAGACGACTGAAGTCTCTGTTATGTGTATTTGTAGTTGGCTCAAATGGTTCAAATGGCTCTGAGCACTATGGGACTTAACATCTGAGGTCATCAGTCCCCTAGAACTTAGAACTACTTAAACCTAAGAACATCACACACATCCATGCCCAAGGCAGGATTCGAACCTGCGACCGTAGCAGTCGCACGGTTCCGGACTGCGCGCCTAGAACCACGAGACCACCGCGGCCGGCTGTATTTGTAGTGTTTATTGAACTTACAACATACGATGCCATCTGGCGAGAACCGTCACAAAGAGTACATAATACACTACTGGCCATTAAAATTGCTACACCACGAAGATGACGTGCTACAGACAGGCAGAAGGTGCTGTGATATGCAAATCATTAGCTTTTCAGAGCATTCACATATGGCTGGCGACGGTGGCGACACCTACAACGTGCTGACATGAGGAAAGTTTCCAACCGATTTCTCATACACAAACAACAATTGACCGGCATTGCCTGGTGAAACGTTGTTGTGATGCCTCGTGTAAGGAGGAGAAATGCGTACCATCAAGTTTCCGACTTTGTTAAATGTCGGATTGCAGCCTATCACAACTGCGGTTTATCGTATCGAGACATTGCTGCTCGCGTTGGTCGAGATCCAATGACTGTTAGCATAATATGGAATCGGTGGGTTCAGGAGGGTAATACAGAACGCCGTGCTGGATCCCAACAGCCTCGTATCACTAGCAGTCGAGACGACAGGCATCTTATCCGCATGGCTGTAACGGATCGTGCAGCCACGTCTCGATCCCTGAGTCAACAGATGGGGACGTTTGCAAGACAACAACCATCTGCACGAACAGTTCGACGACGTTTGTAGCAGCATGGACTAACAGCTCGGAGACCATGGCTGCGGTTACCATTGACCCTGCGTCAGAGACAGGAGCGCAAGCGATGGTGTACTCAACGACGAACCTGGGTGCACGAATGGAAAAACGTCATGTTTTCGGATGAATGCAGGTTCTGCTTACAGCATCATGATGGTCGCATCCGTGTTTGACGACATGGCGGTGAACGCACATTGGACGCGTTTATTCGTCATCGCCATACTGGCGTATCAACAGGAGTGATGGTGTGGGGTGCTATTGGTTACACGTCTCGGTCACCTCTTGTTCGCACTGACGGCACTTTGAACAGTGGACGTTATATTTCAGATGTGTTACGACCCGTGGCTCTACCCTTCATTCGATCCCTGTGAAACCCTACATTTCAGCAGGATAATGCACGACCGCATGTTGCAGGTCCTGTACGGGCCTTTCTGGACACAGAAAATGTTCGACTGCTGTCCTGGCCAGCACATTCTCCAGATCTCTCACCAATTGAAAACGTCTAGTCAATGGTGGCCGAGCAACTGGCTCGTCACAATACGCCAGTCACTACTCTTGATGAACTGTGGTATCATGTTGAAGTTTCATAGGCAGCTGTACCTGTACAAGCCATCCATGCTCTGTTTGATTCTATGCCCAGGCGTATCAAGGCCGTTATTAAGGCCAGAGGTGGTTGTTGTGGGTACTAATTTCTCAGGATCTATGCACCCAAATTGCGTGAAAATGTAATCACATGTCAATTCTAGTATAATATATTTGTCCAATGAATACCCGTTTATCATCTGCATTTCTTCTTGGTGTAGCAATTTTAATGGGCAGAGCCGGCCGGAGTGGCCGAGTTGTTAAAGGCGCTACAGTCTGGAACCGCACGACCGCTACGGTCGCAGGTTCGAATCCTGCCTCGGGCATGGATGTGTGTGATGTCCTTAGGTTAGTTAGGCTTAAGTAGTTCTAAGTTCTAGGGGACTTATGACCACAGCAGTTGAGTCCCATAGTCCTCAGGGCCATTTGAACCATTTTTTTAACGGGCAGTAGTGTATTTCCAGGGAAAGTTGACGCCTTAGTTAATTAAATATTGCTTTGAGCTCTGATGATCCTTAATCAAAGCATTCTTGTCGTCTTCTTTGGATTTTATGGCTGACAGGAAATTTGCAGAGGCGAATGGCGCCCACTTTTGCAGATCCCTGTACACTGACATGCTTGCATCCTGCGTATGCATTGCGGCTGTCTGCTGAAGTGGCTATTGGGACATGTCCTTGAAGACGTATGCGTTAATAACCATCGGCAGTACTGCTGGCGGGTCGTTTCGTAAATCAGGGGGATCCGTTTGTGCTCGGTCGGCAGAGAGACTACGGCGGCGTAGTCTCGGGTACAAACTGCCGGCCGGCGTGTCCACAATGGCACCGCGACACGTGCACCCGATGGGCGCTGTCGAGGGCCTATTCAGTCTCGCCCAAACGCGGCGCGCATCGACCGCCGGACAGCTGTTTGGAGAACCTGGCCAGATATCGGATGCCTACTGGCTTCCGCCTCGCAATCCTACATGCCCATGTCCACGACGCTGTTTCTTCCTCCTCCCCGAGTACGCATCTGCAGGGCGTGTCTGAAACTCATGTTTTGTGAGACTATACTGTCCGAAACAGGCGAGATGTGTACCGCGCTATAATCAGTGATAGGGATGAGAGCTTCAGAGTTCATTGCTTGTCCTACTGCTGTGTGCTGCGTTTCTCTACAAAGGTAATGTACTGAGAGACCTTAACTTTACCCGGCGAATTGAATGTTCAAATAATTTACGGGTTTGCTGCCGGGTGACGTCGTCGACCACCGCCGGTATTTCGGCAGGAGCACACCCTGCCATTCTCAAAGCACAACTACAAGGAGGAAGCAATGTGCAAGGAAATTTAATACTTCGGTTCACAGAGGAGGCGATACTTTTGTTGTTTGGCCTCATGGTAGTGACATTTTTAAATCGGTTTTTGGAACACCGGAATTCAATCCACCCTAATATTCTGTTCACTATGGAGGTGGAAAAGAATGGATGCCTTCCCTTCCGCCGGCCCGGTGGTCTAGCGGTTCTAGGCGCTCAGTCCGGAACCGCGTGATTGCTACGGTCGCAGGTTCGAATCCTGCCTCGGGCATGGACGTGTGTGATGTCCTTAGGTTAGTTAGGTTTAAGTAGTTCTAAGTTCTAGGGGACTGATGACCACAGATGTTAAGTCCCATAGTGCTCAGAGCCATTTTAACCATTTGCCAGCCTTCCCTTCTTTGATGTGTTGGTCAGATTCTGCTTATAGAAAGCCTACTCACACTAACTTGTATCTGCGAGCTGATAGTTGTCACCATCCAGCTCAGCGTGGAGGAGTACTTCGTACCTTGGTTCGCAGGGCCCAAGTTATCTCAGACCCTGATAGTTTGGCAGATGAGCTATCACATCTCGAAGTCACCTTTCGTCAGAATGGTTATAGTGAGAGGCAGATCAAACGTGCGTTGCGCTATCAGCCTTCTGTGCAAACGGGTGAGTGACGATAGCAACGAATTGGCACCTAAGTCTACGGTCTTACGCAGGAAGCATTTACAACAGGATTGGCAGTATTTTGCGGAAATATGAAGTTGAAATGTGGTTGTCGACCACCTTCTAAGACTAAGGCTCTGTTGGCCTCCGTAAAAGCTGATCTTGTTTTGCGTAAGGCTGGTGTCTATCGTATTCCTTGCAGTTATCGCATGTCATATATTGGTCACACAATAAGGACTGTGGAAGACCGATATATTGAACATAAGCGTCACACTCACTTACAACAGCTGAGCAAATCCGCTGTTGTAGAACATTGCCTTGACACCGGTCAGCCGGCCGGAGTGGCCAAGCGGATCTACGCGCTATAGTCTGGAACTACGCGACCGCTACGGTCGCAGGTTCGAATCCTGCCTTGGGCATGGATGTGTGTGATGTCCTTAGGGTAGTTAGGTTTAAGTAGTTCTAAGTCTAGGGGACTGATGATATCAGATGTTAAGTCCCATAGTGCTCAGAGCCATTTGAACCATTTTTGACACAGGTCATCCAATGGAGTACAACAACACAGAGATTCTGGCTCCTGCCGAAAGATCGGCGGTGGTCGACGACGCCACCCGGCAGCAAACCCGTAACCTATTTGAACAAGTTAATGTACTGTTTATCTTACAGCTATTTCTGAGCGTTTTGTCGCACATTAAGGGGGTTTACTACCTTTGGCCCGAAGAAAAAACATGTTCTTTGGGAATTTGTTTCTCGGGATGTGTTATAGATATCAATGTCAAATTTGGTCAAAATGTTTATTGATATTTCCTCTACAAACTGAAATTTTTTCGATCGGAAATGTCGAAGAGAAAAGGCGAAAGTGCCGTCGGAACCAAACAAAATTTCGATGTAGACCTTCACGCGCGGTATGTCAGAGGTCAGCTGACGCGTCTGAAATCAAAATTTAGTATATTCTTTAGGAGTTATACCTCGCTCAAGTTATTTGGGCCATAGGAAACAAAATGGATGCCATTTGCAAAAAAATTGTTTTCTTCATTGATGTTTCGACTTCGTCGGCCAAGTAAAAATATTTATAGTTGATGGATCGGAATAAAAGTGGTACAACTCCTAGACAATTTAGTTATCTTCGTCGGAAACAAAGAATCATGCCAATCGGTTGAGTGGATTTAAAGGTACCATACCGCACGATAAAAAAAGAAGTCATTTCGAGAAAAACGCGTTTGAAGCTTTGACTACATTTAAGTGCAATATTATGCAACTTACGTTGAATCTGCTATTGCAGGTCCATAAACTAGTCCTTCCTCTTCCTCATAGAGGGCGTTCTGCTCGATCTGGGCCATCCTGCGCTGCTCCAGAGCCGCTCGAACGGCCGGTGACAAGCGGTTTTCGGCCGCTTGAATCCGGCGGTCGTCCGAATGCTTGGTGAACTGCGACGAATAGAGTCCCAGGGTGACGTCCATCATTGTCATGGTCTGTAGAATTGCTGAATACCCTTCGTCGAAGCTGCTCACTGCCAGGAAAGTCGCGATCTCCACAGTCTTCGCACAAGAATGCAAATGCTTCGGGGCTAACTTACAAACACACGCGTTCCAACTTTCATTTGAATTTTGTGTGTTTCCTCCCAAGCACCGATACGATAACTCGTCCTCCGAAAGAAACAAACTGGAGTGTGAAAAAGGCCGATTTCAGGCAGGTGCTTTTTTTTGTTCAACCGCGAATAACAAACATTTCCGCTCCGTATTCGGTAAAACCGTTTCAGGGGTAGATTCTATACACTTTCATGGACTGAAAAATGCAATTGGAGATAGTAAATGCACGCGGCCTTCAGGCCACAAGTGGCCCATCGGGACCATCCGACGGCTGTGTCATCCTCAGCTGTGGATGCGGATCGGAGGGGCGTCTGGCCAGCACACCGCTCTCCCGGTCGTTATGGTGGTTTTCTTTGACCGAAGCCGCTAATATTCGGTCGAGTAGCTCCTCAATTGGCATCACGAGGCTGAGTGCATCCCGAAAAATGGCAACAGCACATGGCGACACAGAAGGTCACCTCATCCAAGTGCCGTCCATGCCCGACAGGGCTTAACTTCGGTGATCTGACGGGAACCGGTGTATCCACTGCGGCAAGGCCGTTGCCAAAAGATAGTAAACCTCCCCTAAAAATATTTTAAAGCTTTGTATAAGACGTGCTGCAACACCACATGCCCAGGCGCAAATTAATTTCTCTCGTTACCACTGTATCTGGTGTAGTGATCTACACTGAGGCGACAAAAGTCGCGGGATAGCGACGTGCAGTTATACAGCTGGCGGTAGTATCGCGTACACAAGGTGTAAAAGACCAGTGCATTGGCAGAGCTGTCAGATGATTCATGCGAAAAGACCTCCGATGTGATTATGGCTGCACAATGGGAATTAGCAGTCTTTGAGCTCGTAATGGTAGTTGCAGCTAGACGTATGGGACATTGTCTTTCGGAAATCGTTAGCGAATTCAATTTTCCGAGATCCACAGTGTCAAGAGTGTTCCGAGAATACCAGTTTTCAGGCGTTACCTCTCACCAGACGCACCTAGTTCACTTAACGACCGAGAGCAGCGGTGTTTCGTAGGGTTTTGAGTGCTAACAGACAAGAAACACTGCCTGAAATAACCACAGAAATTAATGTGAGACCACGACGAACGTATCCGTTCGGACAGTGCGGCGAAATTCGGTGTTGATGGACTGCGACAGCAGACGACCGACGTGAGTGCCTTTCCTAACAGCACTTCGCCTGCAACGCCTCGCCTGCGTTCGTGACCATATCACTTGGACCATAGACGGCTGGAAATCCGTGGTCTGGTGAGATGAGTTTCGATTTCTGTTGGTAAGATTCTAGTATGGGGCAGATCTTACGAAGCCAAGGATCCAAGTTGTCAACAGCTACATATACATCTACAAGGATACTCTGCAAATCACACTTAAGTGAAACTTCCTGGCAGATTAAAACTGTGTGCGGGACCTAGACTCGAACTCGGGACCTTTGCCTTTCGCGGACAAGTGCTCTACCATCTGAGCTACCCAAGCACGAATAACACCCCGTCCCCACAGCTTTACTTCCACCAGTACCTCGTCTCCTATTTTCCAAACTTCACAGAAGCTCCCCTGCGAAACTGCAGAACTAGCGCTCCTGGAAGAAAGGATATTGCGGAGACATGGCTTAGCCACAGCCTAGGGGATGTTTCCAAAACGAGATTTTCACTCTAAAGCGGAGTGTGCGCTGGTATGAAACTTCCTGTCAGATTAAAACTGTGTGCCAGACCGAGACTCGAACTCGGGACCTTTTCCTTTCGGAGGCAAGTGCTCTACCACCTTCTTCCCATGCCATTCGTGTATAGAGAGCGGAGAGAATGACTGTTTAAAGGCCCGTAAGCGCATTACGAAAAGTTTACTCTTGGCTTCGCGATTCCTACGATAGCAACTTAAATTTGGTTCTTGAAAAATTGTAAGTAGGCTTTGAGGATAGCTTGCGTCTTTTGCGTCTGTCTTCAGGAGCCTGCAAGTTAAGTTTTTCATTATCTCTGTGACCCTTCTTTGTAAACCTTCGATTTCCTTGTTGGCCCTATCTGGTATCAGTTGCACACTTTTAAGCAACATTGTAGAACAGGTTACAGGGCTGTTCCGTAAGCCACTTCTTTGTAGACTGATTGTATGTTGCTAGTATCCTACTCTGTGACACCCATGTTTCAAAGGGACCTGTGACCCTTCTTTGTAAACCTTCGATTTCCTTGTTGGCCCTATCTGGTATCAGTTCCACACTTTTAAGCAACATTGTACAACAGGTTACAGGGCTGTTCCGTATGCCACTTCTTTGTAGACTGATTGTATGTTGCTAGTATCCGACGAATGACCTGAAGTCTGTCTCCTCCTTTATCAGTTATTGAGACTATGCGACCTTCCCATTTCACATCACTACAAATTATTACACCTAGCTATTTGTACGACTTTACTAATTGAAATTGTGACACGCTGACATTATAGTCATATGATACTACGTTTCTGAATATTTTTGAAGTGCACAAATTTACGTTTCTACACATTCCATACAATTTCCATTCTTTGCACAACTTTGAAATCATAATATGACTATTTGTCCAGCTTCTAATGGCTCTGAGCACTATGGGACTTAACATCTGAGGTCATCAGTCTCCTAGAACTTAGAACTACTCAAACCTAACTAACCTAAGGACATCACACACATCCAAGCCCGAGGCAAGATTCGAACCTGCGACCGTAGCGGTCGCGCGGTTCCAGACTGAAGCGCGTAGAACCGCTCGGCCACTTCGGCCGGCTCCAGCTTCTAAAAAATGGCTCTGAGCACTATGGGACTTAATTTCTGAGGTCATCAGTCCCCTAGAACTTAGAACTACTTAAACCTAACTAACCTAAGGACATCACACACATCCATGCCCGAGGCAGGATTCGAACCTGCGACCGTAGCGGTCACGCGGTTCCAAACTAAATGTCCAGTTTCTTTCAGACACTTCTTTATTATGTATAACTTCATCATCTGGGAAAAATGTGGAATCACTGTTAATAAATTCTGCAACATCATTAATGTACGACATGAACAGCAGGGGTTCCAGCACACTTCCGTGTAGCTCACTCGAGGTAACTTCATCTCTACATGACCCTCCATACAGGATAACATTTTGCGTCCTTTCTACTAACGAGGAACGCCTTGAGGATGAGATCGAAAGTTCAAAGTGTTGTGTTAATAATAATGATAGGAAAGTTATTAACTGCTAATGATTCTGCATGTGCATCGGCAAAGTGACAGAAAATGGGTGTCTATGAGGTGCAGAGGTCAACTTTAGAAGGGATGTATGTATTTCATTTCACAAACGGACATCGTCGATATTCGAGAAATGTTCGAAACAAATCATTAACTTCCACCATGAACACTTAATGAAAAATGCTGCGCCGTAGTGATCACAAAAGATTCGCATAGGCAAGATCGAAGGCAAACTCCTTGAGGGCTACAAACAGTACAGGGCGTTCAGTTACGTATCCACTCTTAAAGAATGCACAAAGAATCATATTGATATAACAGTGTGATGAGAACTGATGGAATGTGATGGCATTCAGCCCATTGCGAAACAGTCTGTCGGAGATAATCGTGAAACTGGCGTAATGAATTGCAGTGTTACACACTTTTCAGGAGTTCAGTTTGCTCTAAAGGAGTATGATTTTTATACGCAGACCAGGAATCAAGCAAAAGGTAATTATTTTGACCAGCTATTGACCAATACCAGTTCTCATAACATAGTTGTAGATATTGATACAACTCTCTTGGTACATCTAATTTCCAGAGTTCCTTGCATATGCATTTCTCTGCCTCGTGATGGGTGGGTGTTGTGTGATGTCCTTAGGTTAGTTAGGTTTAAGTAGTTCTAAGTTCTAGGGGACTGATGACCATAGATGTTAAGTCCCATAGTGCTCAGAGCCATTTGAACCAATCTTGCATATGCATTTCCTGTTCAAATCCAGATTGGTCTGAGTGGAACATAACTCCTTACTGAACGGTGGGACAAGTTTATCTAGTCTACAAATTGTAGCTGCCGATTCCGCAGTTTGCTGTACATCGTCAATCTCGCACTTTGTTTGAAATTTCGTTATACTACGTCTTCCAATTCTGTATCACTGTTTGAAGATGGGCAACCATCCACAGCTTCCCTTGAAATCACTGTTAGCTATCGCGTGCAACTTGATGACATAGTACATCGCTATTATGCATATACTGTGAATTGTATGGAGCAGTCTTGTAGTTGGTCTCTTGAAGGCATAATCTTACAACTGGGGCGAGTGCTATTCCGTATCTCGAGACCTGCCTTGTGGTGGCGCTCGGTCTGCGATCACACAGTGGCGACACGCGGGTCCGACATGTACTAATGGACCGCGGCTGATTTAAAACTACCACCTAGCAAGTGTGGTGTCTGGCGGTGACACCACAGAAATGACCAAAGATAGTGACTGGTATAAACATGTAGTTGTCTGTTCAAGAAAGATTGACCAACTGAAGCTAATTTTTATTATGTCGATGAATGACATCACACACCATACACACATACCCACACACACACACACACACATACACACACACGCGGGCGCTCTCGCACACACACACACACGCACACACACACACACACACACACACACACACACACACACACACACATACACCTTTCAGAACAGGCGTTTCAGACGAAAGCTTGGGATGCTCCTTGAAGAAATTTCGTCGCACAACCCTGTTGAACTGGGCTACCTGTCTCTCTTTCGTGGTATGGTTCAGCTCCTCTCATTTCTGTCTATAGTCTGATTAAAACTGCTTGATAGTTGATACCTGGAGCTTCTTTCCTCCAATGTGAGCGCTCAACGTCACTTCCGAAACGTTCGCCGTTTCCAAACTACCTCAGCAGTTGGTCAGATCACTTCCAAACCTTTGTCCGGCTTTCGTTCTTGGTGTGTTCGGATACCGAATCAGGCGGCTGGCACTTTTATTTCGTTTTTCATCACACATGATAACCACACTAAAAGCAACACACACACACAACGATCGTAATGAAATATAAGCGTTTCATATACAACTCCCACCAAGCACTACTGGATACTTCCGCTAAGACAAGATTCAGTATCACATATACAGTTACCATTAGCACAGAGATCGTCTTACGTTAGACAAGCTTCGCACGGCATTGCGTGAAGCCAAAATTTTGAAGGCTGCTGTTCATCTTTGTGGCAGGGTTACAACAGTCATAGATATAACCCCTTAAGCTAACGTTGTAACGTAGTGCAGTGGTTAGCGCATAAACCCAACACACGGAATGTAGTATGTTCGAATCTCGTCAAATATAACTAAGTACTTTTTTATTTCTAAATCCAATCCAAAGAGTTTGTTTATTGTTGTATTGAATTAATTGGTGTAAAGGTAATTTTTTATTTCTAATTCTTTGCCACATCATTTTCATCGGCGTATTGACTTTTTTATTTGCTCTTATATTTCTTCCTATCAGTCTTTCTTCGTCTGGAATCTGCACGTGTCGCCTATAATCTGCAACTTAGTGTCAACGAGGACCGCTCATTCGTTGGTAACGCAGCAGCTCGTGTAGCTAGTATGACAATAGATTCAGGTAATCATTGGTAGCGAGAAATCGCAGTTTGCTTTTAGTGCTGAAACTGCTTTTTTTCTGTCTTGAGTTTGTTCTTAGTGGTCAGCTTCACTTGCCGTGAACAAAGCGATTCTGATTTTAGTTACACCGCAGATTTTTGATCACCGGTGTCTCGGATACATCGCACTTCATGAGACTGTAAGCTGCAAAACCCGTCGTCTGCCGCAATTCAATGGCTCAAATGGCTCTGAGCACTATGGGACTTAACATCTGAGGTAATCAGTCCCCTAGAACTTAGAACTACTTAAACCTAACTAACCTAAGGACACCACACACATCCATGCCCGAGGCAGGATTCGAACCTGCGACCGTAGCGGTCACGCGGTTCCAGACTGAAGCGCGTAGAACCGCTCGCGCAATTCAGTCACTAGTCACTTAACATCAGCTATCGACGGAGCATCCCGCATTTCCGTCATACCTCGCGGCTGCCAGTTCCAACACTGTTGCGCGTTACACAATACCAGCACGTGTCTAGTGACCTGCCATGTTTGTGTGCGTGTAACCTGTAACAGAGCAGTAGCCGGCAGCCGATGCGTCAGCAAAGTAGCAGCAAGTGACAGATGTCGACTATCAAGTAACTCTGTTGGTACAGAAATGTACGCTGTTGATATAAAAATGTACGCTGGCACTGTCACTCTATCTTTAAAAATTATTAATCTGTTTAATGTAAATCATTTGACGTCTGCAAAACGAGCTCGATTCCCGGTTGGCAATCAATTTCCACCTACCATTTCCGAACACTGCTGCCAGAGGTCATCTTGCGGGTGAAGGCGCAAGTGCCAATAGGTATTCATTTCTGCTTAAAAAAATGACGCTCCGAGGTACGTCAATAGGAACATCACATTGCGAGGCCATTACTACCACCTTATAGCAACCTCTTTCGGACAACCCTTCTTTTCCTTTTTCCTTCGGCGTTCTTCCGCAGTGTCGCGCTGAAAGCCTGTGAGGAACGTGGTGACCGCTGCGGCATCAGCTGTTTGTTGATAATCTGCTTGGAGGATGCTTGTGCCGTGACGCAACGAGTGACGTCATGCGGCGAGACCGGCTGCAGTGTGTACAAGACGCAAGCTGGGGACCGCCTGTGGCGCTGTGTCAACTAGGGCAGACTGCAAGCTATTCACCAGCCGCTCACAGTACTGTACACACACACGCACACACACACACACACACACACTGGGCGATGGCCGAGGCTGTGTGAAACGCGGACACTGGGTCGAGTCGTCGCTAGTTAAACATTCTGTGTTCCGCGCCTAGGAAGGCAGATTAATGTACAGTATCTTAACGTCTGGTGTCGAGGCGGAGCAGTATATGAAAGACGGGAGGAGGAAGCGGCATTCCCTTGGAACTTTAGAAAATATAAAAAATTCATGTCAGGAAGAGTGGTGGAATGGGGCTTGGACTCTGCTTCCATCGAATATGAGTCTAATAGCATGGCATTACGCGACTATGATTACTACAACACAAAGTGTCATTCTAGCAGCATTGCCGTGTACGTTCGAGTTACGTAGACAGGCAAAAACGAAGCACGTTTTTAACGATCACATCAAAACGTCAACGCCACATTGATCCTCTTATCGTCTCCTCACACTAGTTGCGTAAACATTTCAGAGAACTATGAGGAAATGTTACGTATCGTACGCTGATGAAAACTGTAAATTAGAACAGTTAATTACGGATTACAATAGCTCGTTTATTACACGGACACCAATAATCGAAAATGTACAGTGTCTAAAAACTGCTTGTTAGCCACAATCTTCAAGAAATTATTTCACGCTGAAGCTTTAACTCTTTAGAAAGAGAAAACCGTGGCACGAATAATTAGTCGAATCCTTAGCATGCCATCAGACACAGCAAAGATCTTGATATGTACAATGACACGTGTAAACGCAAACTTACTGCGTAAACACCACAGAACACCACGTATCAGAAGTGCAAGGCCCATGTTACGACACAGAAACGGAACGACAGCAGCGCTCCAAGCGGCGTGTCAGTGAACTTTGTAAAGAGAAATATGGCTAGGAAGTTGTTTTTTTTAAATACTTGTGGTAGGTGATAGCATTTTACATTCATACGTTACGGGTGGGTCTGTTATTCTGGTGGTAAGGTCTACTTGTTTGTAAAATACAATATTGCAATTTCGACAGTGTGGCTGTTATAAACTAGTTATGTTCCTGATTATGACCGTCTTGTACGTATCGATCTCTTTGAACTGCAACGTAAATATGTAGCTCGTATTATGCTTAACTTCTGATCTCGTGCGTAGTACTGAGTGAGATTTGTAACTCCATATTTGTTTTTCTTTGATATTAAACAGAAACCGGTAAGGTCAGATGGTATTCTGTGGACCCGTGTCAGTTTGTTACTGCTTATGAATCCGTGAGTGAACAGCTCGATTTAAATGCACTATAAGTGTATTGCTCGTACTCTACATTAATTTTGTTACCATTATTTTTGCGTACTCTCGCCCATTTAATGGATCCCAACGAAATTTTCATTGACTTTTGTTTGTTGTTGTTGTTGTTGTTGTGGTCTTCAGTCCTGAGACTGGTTTGATGCAGCTCTCCATGCTACTCTATCCTGTGCAAGCTTTTTCATCTCCCAGTACCTACTGCAACCTACATCCTTCTGAATCTGCTTAGTGTATTTATCTCTTGGTCTCCCTCTACGATTTTTACCCTCCACGCTGCCCTCCAATACTAAATTGGTGATCCCTTGATGCCTCAGAACATGTCCTACTAACCGATCCCTTCTTCTGGTCAAGTTGCGCCACAAACTTCTCTTCTCCCCAATCCTATTCAATACTTCCTCATTAGTTATGTGATCTACCCATCTAATCTTCAGCATTCTTCTGTAGCACCACATTTCGAAAGCTTCTATTCTCTTCTTGTCCAGACTATTTATCGTCCATGTTTCACTTCCATACATGGCTACACTCCATACAAATACTTTCAGAAATGACTTCCTGACACTTAAATCAATACTGGATGTTAACAAATTTCTCTTCTTCAGAAACGCTTTCCTTGCCATTGCCAGCCTACATTTTATATCCTCTCTACTTCGACCATCATCAGTTATTTTGCTCCCCAAATAGCAAAACTCCTTTACTACTTTAAGTGCCTCATTTCCTAATCTAATTCCCTCAGCATCACCCGACTTAATTAGACTACATTCCATTATCCTTGTCTTGCTTTTGTTGATGTTCATCTTATATCCTCCTTTCAAGACACTGTCCATTCCATTCAACTGCTCTTCCAAGTCCTTTGCTGTCTCTGACAGAATTACAATGTCATCGGCGAACCTCAAAGTTTTTATTTCTTCTCCATGAATTTTAATACCTACTCCGAATTTTTCTTTTGTTTCCTTTACTGCTTGCTCAATATACAGATTGAACAACATCGGGGAGAGGCTACAACCCTGTCTTACTCCCTTCCCAACCACTGCTTCCCTTTCATGTCCCTCGACTCTTATAACTGCCATCTGGTTTCTGTACAAATTGTAAATAGCCTTTCGCTCCCTGTATTTTACCCCTGCCATCTTTAGAATTTGAAAGAGAGTATTCCAGTCAACATTGTCAAAAGCTTTCTCTAAGTCTACAAATGATAGAAACGTAGGTTTGCCTTTCCTTACTCTTTCTTCTAAGATAAGTCGTAAGGTCAGTATTGCCTCACGTGTTCCAGTGTTTCTACGGAATCCAAACTGATCTTCCCCGAGGTTGGCTTCTACTAGTTTTTCCATTCGTCTGTAAAGAATTCGTGTTAGTATTTTGCAGCTGTGACTTATTAAGCTGATAGTTCGGTAATTTTCACATCTGTCAACACCTGCTTTCTTTGGGATTGGAATTATTATATTCTTCTTGAAGTCTGAGGGTATTTCGCCTGTCTCATACATCTTCCTCACCAGATGGTAGAGTTTTGTCAGGACTGGCTCTCCCACGGCCGTCAGTAGTTCCAATGGAATATTGTCTACTCCGGGGGCTTTGTTTCGACTCAGGTCTTTCAGTGCTCTGTCAAACTCTTCACGGAGTATCATATCTCCCATTTCATCTTCATCTACATCCTCTTCCATTTCCATAATATTGTCCTCAAGTACATCGCCCTTGTATAGACCCTCTATATACTCCTTCCACATTTCTGCTTTCCCTTCTTTGCTTAGAACTGGGTTTCCATCTGAGCTCTTGATATTCATACAAGTCGTTCTCTTATCTCCAAAGGTCTCTTTAATTTTCCTGTAGGCGGTATCTATCTTACTCCTAGTGAGATAGGCCGATACATCCTTACATTTGTCCTCTAGCCATCCCCGCTTAGCCATTTTGCACTTCCTGTCGATCTCATTTTTGAGACGTTTGTATTCCTTTTTGCCTGTTTCACTTACTGCATTTTTATATTTTCTCCTTTCATCAATTAAATTCAATATTTCTTCTGTTACCCAAGGATTTCTACTAGCCCTCGTCTTTTTACCTACTTGGTCCTCTGCTACCTTCACTACTTCATCCCTCAAAGCTACCCATTCTTCTTCTACTGTATTTATTTCCCCCATTCCTGTCAATTGCTCCCTTATGCTCACCCTGAATCTCTGTACAACCTCTGTTTCTTTTAGTTTATCCAGGTCCCATCTCCTTAAATTCCCACCTTTTTGCAGTTTCTTCAGTTTTAATCTACAGGTCATAACCAATAGATTGTGGTCAGAGTCCACATCTGCTCCTGGAAATGTCTTACAATTTAAAACCTGGTTCCTAAATCTCTGTCTTACCATTATATAATCTATCTGATACCTTTTAGTATCTCCAGGGTTCTTCCATGTATACAACCTTCTTTCATGATTCTTAAACCAAGTGTTAGTTATGATTATGTTGTGCTCTGTGCAAAATTCTACCAGGCGGCTTCCTCTTTCATTTCTGTCCCCCAATCCATATTCACCTACTATGTTTCCTTCTCTCCCTTTTCCTACACTCGAATTCCAGTCACCCATGACTATTAAATTTTCGTCTCCCTTCACAATCTGAATAATTTCTTTTATTTCATCATACATTTCTTCAATTTCTTCGTCATCTGCAGAGCTAGTTGGCATATAAACTTGTACTACTGTAGTAGGTGTGGGCTTCGTATCTATCTTGGCCACAATAATGCGTTCACTATGCTGTTTGTAGTAGCTTACCCGCATTCCTATTTTCCTATTCATTATTAAACCTACTCCTGCATTACCCCTATTTGATTTTGTGTTTATAACCCTGTAGTCACCTGACCAGAAGTCTTGTTCCTCCTGCCACCGAACTTCACTAATTCCCACTATATCTAACTTCAACCTATCCATTTCCCTTTTTAAATTTTCTAACCTACCTGCCCGATTAAGGGATCTGGCATTCCACGCTCCGATCCGTAGAAAGCCAGTTTTCTTTCTCCTGATAACGACATCCTCTTGAGTAGTCCCCGCCCGGAGATCCGAATGGGGGACTATTTTACCTCCGGAATATTTTACCCAAGAGGACGCCATCATCATGTAATCATACAGTAAAGCTGCATGCCCTCGGGAAAAATTACGGCTGTAGTTTCCCCTTGCTTTCAGCCGTTCGCAGTACCGGCACGGCAATGCCGTTTTGGTTATTGTTACAAGGCCAGCTCAGTCAATCATCCAGACTGTTGCCCTTGCAACTACTGAAAAGGCTGCTGCCCCTCTTCAGGAACCACACGTTTGTCTGGCCTCTCAACAGATACCCCTCTGTTGTGGTTGCACCTACGGTACGGCTATCTGTATCGCTGAGGCACGCAAGCCTCCCCACCAACGGCAAGGTCCATGGTTCATGGTTCATGGTTCATGGTTCATGGTTTGCGTACTCTCGCCCATTTAATGGATCCCAACGAAATTTTCATTGACTTTTCTTATTACCTGTTAATAAGGTGTGAGAACTTTTATTAACTACTGTTTTATCACTTCCAAGGAAGAAAGCCTTAGTCACCAGAGCTACAAGGCATAGGCTCTGCTCATCTACATCTGTATCCAAACTTTGCAACACACTGTGAAATGCATGGCACTCAGTGGCAACAAGCAACACTATTCAAAGCAGAATTACATAGTCATTCCGTGGCATGACATAACAAAACTGAATACTAGTACTGTCAAAACCTGCTGACAATTGTCCTCAATTAAATGCGAGAGAGTACGGAAGCGGATGCAAACAAAAATGTAGAATACGAGCAATATACTTCCAATGCGTTTAAATCGAGCAGTTCAATTCGGAAGCAAAACGGATACACGTAAGACTGCAGAACATCACAAAACGAAAGAAGCTTTTGTTTTATGTGAAACATAAACAAATTTGGAATCGTTTAAGACACCCAATATTACGGATGCGAGAGGAACACAGTCAGAGTACGAGTAACATATTTACAACGCAGTTCAAAGAGTGCAATGCACGCGAGAAGCCAAAATCAGAATCACACTGTGATGAAACAAACATGGAAGACTAAAAACCATCCAATAAAGAACACAGAGCTCTAAGTGGCGTAGCAGCGAACCACGGGAATGTTACCAGAAATTCCCATGTGAGTTTCACTCCCGTGATGAACTCTACCGACTAACTCACGTAACATCAAAATATAGGAAGTTCAGGGCTGGTGTTGCACTCGGAAAAAGAACGACAGTAGTGCTCCTAGAGGGCTGGCAGTGAACCTTAAATATATGACGAGAAGACCCGTCCTTCTAATTCACAATGCTCGACTCAGATGACAACATTTTTCATTTCTACTTTGTGAGTGAGCCTTTTACTCTAGAAGTAAAGTGCATGCCCCGAAACCGAAAGGCTTTTGTGACCTGTAAAGTAATATATTCGAGAGTTCTCAGTCAAAAACTAAGATTAACTTCTCGTAACGAGGATTCACAGTCAAGTAAAATTTTGTAAATGACGTTACGGACGCCTTTGGCCTGTAAAATTACTTATTTGTAAATCCAATATTGCAACGTTGGCCATGGGTCCAATATCATGTGGTAATAATTGCACTTTAGGACATGTCAAAACTTAGATCATCTGATATGACATGTCACACAAGCTGGCTTCAGATCGTTGTTTCCCGATTGGTTCTGTGTATTGCATCTTGTGAACTTCGCTGTCAACATAGTGTTCATACCCGGCTCTGTTTTTGCATGCATCTGTAATATTGTGCAGAATAAAGTGTTCCATATTTGTTTTTGTTTCATATAAAAAAGAAGGAAGTTTCGTTACATGGTACCTGCCTACAAATCCATGTGTGAATTGCTCTCCAACTGCATTTCTACAGTACCTTAGTTCATCTCCCTTCTTCGTAGTTTGTCACATTTAATGGAGAATGCCGTATTAGCAGCTTCTGACAGAACTGGTATTCACCTTCACTACATTTTCTCACGGAATGATTATGACTGTGTTGTTGCTTCGTGCTACTGAGTATGGTTTGTATTCTTACTGAATAAGCCATTCTTTCTTGCAAATGCTAAAAATATAGCTGTAGTTGCGCAGATGTGTTCACAGGTTATTAACAGGCACTCCAAGGAATAAATTTTAGCAGAAATCAATACATACTACAATTATCTCCCCACTCCAATGGGAGTTCAAAAGCAAGTAATACACACTCTCATGCTTTTTTCATAGGATCTTCTATGGAATTCTGTATCACTAGAGTTTACTGATCTCAGAAGCATTAAGTAGGGTGGAAGTACGTACAGTCTATCCCGTAAAATCCTCTGTACAAATGTGCACTTCGACGTAGAATACTTTTGCTGCACAATATTACCTGGCGTAATAACTACATAATCACTCACTAATATTGTGTGGAATAAATTATAAAAGAATACTCACGGACAAGAACCAGTATCATTCAAAGTAGAATTACATACTCTAGTACGTGACAACATGTACAGGTGAAAAGACGAATACCACATTTTGTCTAAAGATGTTAACCTGGAGGTCTCCATTAAATGCGGGAAATTACGAAAAATGGTTTCGGTCTAAAATAAATTAGACTACGAAAAATATACTTGCAACACGTTTAGAAAGAGCAGGAACAAAATTCCACAGAATACTGTGGGACGAAAACACTTTCTGTTGTATAGCCCATGCAACAAAAACAAATACAGGATCATTTACTGCAGTCAGTATTACGGAACGTGCAACATTCAAGCAGATCAAGTATTATATATTCACAATTCAAATCAATGAGTACATCAGACACACAAACAAAGTCGTGATTAGTATCAGTATGCTAAGAAACCACCACCTGTTTTGAACGAAACTATAATAAATACGAAAGACTTTAAATCACCCAACAAGAAACCGACATGATCGATTGCTAAACTTGCAGAGCTCAAAGTGGTCCGCAGCAAACCAAGTTCGTGTTTTCGGAAGGCCCTATATGGGTTTCACTCCCCGTGCATCAACTACAGCTATCTCAATAGTCCTACGCCCCACACGCGCAATAACGATAACCATAAAAGATTTTCGAGTGGCAAAGCTTATCGTTTACCGTTGGATGCAGCATATTCAGTTGTCACAGCCTGATTATCGATACATCACAACCTGACATGCAGCCACGTGAGACAACAAGCCGTACTGTCTGAAGTTCAGGAATGTTCTCGTAAATGACCACCGATTTTTAATGTCAAATTGGTATGAAAGTAGGAACAGGATTTAAGTTTTATTTTTTTCAACGGCAACATCAGAGCAAGTATTTTTATTGCGTTGTTACGATTTTCATCAATGGAGACCCTAAATCTAATACCGCACTACTTCTTTATATGATATGCTTTCCCCTGTCAGCTAATGCAAGTATCAGCCCTCCAAAGTTTTTGGGAAAGTACAGGACATTACAAAATGATCATTAAAACTTCGATCACGTATATTTTAGGAATGGGGATAGGCAGAAACATGCGGTTTGCGGTATAATTTCCATACACATACCTGAAGTTTTGGCAGCCGTTTAACAGAGTTCAATGCGTGTTACACTAGTATCACGCTGGATATCTAACCGATATTCCAGTTCCTTCCACGTCCAGCCTAGCATATCCGCATTAATGTGTGCAATTGCTGTTCTGATGCGAGGTCACAGTTCTGCAGGTCCCTCATTGGGGTCTTGTAGACAGCATCCTTCACAAAGCCAAAAAAGAAAAGCGACCTGGAAATGTGTCATTCAAAGCCTTCCCAACCATAGAGGACGAGTGAGGAGGGGTATACTATCAAGTTGCATTTATTCGACCTATGGATGTGCAAACTTTTGTAACATGTGCAGACGAACACTCGAAACTACTGACGCGTCTGCAGAGAAAGATTGTCCCATCACACGGTGACGAAGCAAAACACACCACACGTTTACCCATGGACTGTCGCGCACGATTTCCTTGCTAAAGCGGGAGTTGTCAGAACCCATGATGCTCAGATTGTGTCGGTTTACTTCCCAGGACACGTCCATGAACAGCATCTATCTCAGATGGTGTGGGTCGTCGCCGATGCGATGATTTGTGCTTTGGCCTGCGCAAATTTTCAGTCTCTTGGGGAGCACCCTGTGCAATGTGGTTGGAGATAGCTGCAGCTATCGAGACGCTTGACATAATGATTTTTTGGATTCCAGATAAATGCCTGTTGCACCCGGTCCACTTGCGCTTCGTCTGTGCTCGGACGCTCAAAAATGTTCCTCTACATGACACTCTTGTCTGGTGCTCGGACGTGATGGCAACAAAAACTTCAGGTGAGTGTGAATATTATGCTGCAATCCTCATCTTTCTACCTATCCCAATTTCTGATGTAAAGGGTGTTAGGTGTGTAAGTGCATTGGTACCTTAATACGTTCCCACTTCACTAGGTTAGATGCTTATTCTCTGCGTGTAACAATCTTCCCGCAGACTCATCACATAATTTACTACACTACTGGCCATTAAAATTGCTACACCAAGAAGAAGTGCAGATGATAAACGGGTAATCATTGGACAAATATATTATACCAGAACTGACATGTGATTACATTTTCACGCAATTTGGGTGCATACATCCTGAGAAATCAGTACCCAGAACAACCACCTCTGGACGTAATAACGATCTTGATACGCCTGGGCATTGAATCAAACAGAGCTTGGATGGCGTGTGCAGGTACAGCTGCCCTTGAAACTTCAACATGATACCACAGTTCATCAAGAGTAATGACTGGCGTATTGTGACGAGCCAGTTGCTCGGCCACCATTGACCACACGTTTTCAATTGGTGAGACATGTGGAGAATGCGCTGGTCAGGGCAGCAGTCGAACATTTTCTGTATCCAGAAAGGCCCGTATAGGACCTGCAACATGTGGTTGTGCATTATCGTGCTGAAATGTAGGGTTTCGCAGGGATCGATTGAAGGGTAGAGCCACGGGTCGTAACACATCTGAAATGTACCGTCCACTGTTCAAAGTACCGTCAATGCGAACAAGAGGTGACCGAGACGTGTAACCAGTGCCACCCCATGCCATCACGCTGGGTGATACGCCAGTATGGCGATGACGAAGACACGCTTCCAATGTGCGTTCTCCGCGATGTCGCCAAAAACGGATGCGACCATCATGACGCTGTAAACAGAACCTGGATTCATCCGAAAAAAATGTCGTTTTGCCATCCGTGCACCCAGGTTCGTCGTTGCGTACACCATCGCTGGCGCTCCTGTCTGTGATGCAGCGTCAAGGGTGACCGCAGCCATGGTCTCCGAGCTGATAGTCCATGCTGCTGCAAACTGTTCGTGCAGATGGTTGTTGTCTTGTAAACGTCCCCATCTGTTGACTCAGGCATCCAGACGTGGCTGCACGATCCGTTACAGCCATGCGGATAAGATGCCTGTCATCTCGACTGCCAGTGATACAAGGCCGTTGGGATCCTGCACGGCGTTCCGTATTACCTTCCTGAACCCACCGATTCCATATTCTGCTAACAGTCATTGGATCTCGACCAACGCGAGCAGCAATGTCGCGTTACGATGAACCGCAATCACAATAGGTTACAATCCGACCTTTATCAAAGTCGGAAACGTGATGGTACGCATTTCCTCTCCTTACACGAGGCATCACAACAACGTTTCACCAGGCAACGCCAATTAACTGCTGTTTCTGTATGAGAAATCGGTTGGCAACGTTCCTCATATCAGCACGTTGTAGGTGTCGCCACCGGCGCCAACTTTGTGTGAATGAAAAGCTAATCATTTTCATATCACAGCATCTTCTTCCTGTCGGTTAAATTTTCGCGTCTGTAGCACGTCATCTTCGTGGTGTAGCAATTTTAGTGGCCAGTAGTGTACCTAATACTTTCTGCGCAGTCATAGCTGCATCAGCAAGTGGGCGAAGATGAACATTAATGGCTTGTTTTTTTCGCATGTACTGGAAGGCACTAATCAGCCTTAAAAAGGTACTACTCCAAATGTATATAATTTTTAGCCTGAAATGGTTCAAATGGCTCTGAGCATTATGGTACTTAACATCTGAGGCCATCAGTCGCCTAGAACATAAAAGTACTTAAACCTAACCAACCTAAGGACATCACACACATCCATGCCCGAGGCAGGATTCGAACCTGTGACCGTAGCGGTCGCGCGGTTCCAGACTGAAGCGCCTAGAACCGCCCGGCCACACCGGCCGACCTATAGCCTGAAAATGAAGTAAATAACGATATATATCCTTCAGTACATTGTCCTCAGTCACCAATAGAAGTATCTACACTTGCACCCCTAACGCCCTATGTAGCGTCCGCCCCTGGTAGCTGAGCGGTTAGCGTGACGGAATGTGGTGCCTAACGGCCCGGGTTCGATTCCCGTCTGGGTCGGAGATTTTCTTCGCTCAGGGACTGAGTGTTGTGTTGTCCTTATCATCGTCATTTCATCCCCATCGACACGCAAGTCGCCGACATGGCGTCAACTCGAAGGACTTGCACCAGGCGAACGGTCTACCCGACGGGAGGCACTAGCCACGCGGCATTTGTATTTACCCTGAGTAGTGGACTGGGGGGCGTCCACGTTCATGAAAATCTCGCTGCCGCTGAAAAGCAAAGATGTTCTGGTAGGATGAATGCTTGGATTTGAGTGGCTCTGAGCACTATGGGACTCAACTGCTGAGGTCATTAGTCCCCTAGAACTTAGAACTAGTTAAACCTAACTAACCTAAGGACATCACAAACATCCATGCCCGAGGCAGGATTCGAACCTGCGACCGTAGCGGTCTTGCGGTTCCAGACTGCAGCGCCTTTAACCGCACGGCCACTTCGGCCGGCGTTGATTTGAATTTGAACTTATGATAAGGAGTATGGGACCAAACTGCTGAGGTCATCGGCCCCTAGGCTTAAGCACTACTTAATCTAACTTAAACTAAGTTATGCTAAGGAAAAAAAACACACACACACACACACACCTATGCACGAGGGAGGACTCGAACCTCGGAGGGGGTGGAGGGAGGGGATAGTCGCGCGAACCGTGAAAGGTATCTTTGACCACGCGGCTACACCGCACGGCTCGTGGTTTCTAGGGTAGCACAACACACACAATAAAACTAACTCAGAACGGTGAATAGTAAAATTTATTGCTCAACTTTGGTAACCCTGATTACAGCACTTTAGAATTGCAGGTTTAGCCTACACTTCCATAAACACAAACTAAATAATGTTCTCTGAACCAAGGTCGGAAGGAAACTAATCATCTGTCCTGATGTACTATTGGAAGAACATTTCCGATCTAACAGTCCTCAGCTAAATCTCTAAGCAGGTGGTTTCTGTCCGTGCACGATAATTCTATTAACTGTTCTGTTTGTATTTAAGAGTAACCACTGTCTGTCTATCAGCCATTGTTTCTAAGTCTTTCGACGACCTGAAAAGTTGAAGACACAACGAACGTTCTGTGGGAACTCTCTAGCAAGGCTCTGACTTATAACTTGAACTGACAAGTTTCGCTCGTGCACGGTGACTTAAAGCGCGTGTCTCTCTTCCTGTTGGCACTGCCACTCTACGGGGCGTGATTCTAGCGGGCTGTTAGATTGGTTTGAGTGCAGCGATGTTGCTGCTGCGTCCACGGTACCTCTGGTACCAACCGACGCAAACTCTGCTTGTATGGTATCTCAGTACACCACACCGCTTATAAGTGATTAACGTCATTACCGTCATTTTGGGATACACTGCGTGGGTGATTAATTCCATATTCATTCTATATTCCGTCCTAGACGTTCTAACGAATGTCATAATCCTTGTCCGCAAGACAGGAATAACGTAGAGCTTGCGAGCTGCAACCACTTGGTAACTTCACGCTGATGCAAAATAAATAAATAAAAGGCGTAAATCATTTTGCGTCGTTTTGGTATTGTGTTATTTAAATATAGTGTATCTAATTTTATTATATGATTCGTTAGATAAGGCCATATTTCGTTACCAATTTTTTGCTGTCAGTCAAGTGCAACAGCCTACTGTAGGAAGTGGCCGTAAAGGCGTCACTTTTGAGTTGGCAGCAGTACCGCTCCGCTGCCGTGAATACTTTGTGAATCAGTTCACCCCGTATATCAGCATCCAACGAAGCAAATTATATCGTTCATTTTCTTGTAAGTGGTGCTTATAGGCTTTATTGTAAGTTTCCAAAGTGACACTGTCGTTGTCTCTTCATGATTGTAGGAAACAGCAGTCTATTTATTTACCTATCGGGTTCCGTGGGACCATGAGAGTCATTTCTGTTTAGTCATGGAACCAGTCAGTACATAGTTTGCAGAATGCTAGTTAGAAAATATAAAACAGAAAAGTGAATAAAAAAGTTAAAATAATGTGAGAGAGCATATGAATGAATAAAGTATACTGAAAGAATAAGAATCGCAGGACCAAGGATGAGTTGTGCGACATAAACAAAAATTTACAGATGTGTTTCCACATCTGAAATTGATGTGTATACAAATTTTGCGCCAGTCGTATAAGAGTGGCGCTAGTAGCATCACTTTGAGGCTGTATAACAGGTGTACTGTAATGGTGGAGAGTGTTTTTTACCTTTGGGACTGGACGTGGTGAGTTAGTCAAGAATAAGAATCAGATTTTCACTCTGCAGCGGAGTGTGCGCTGATATGAAACTTCCTGGCAGATTAAAACTGTGTGCCGAACCGAAACTCGAACTCGGGACCTTTGCCTTTCGCGGGCAAGTGCTCTACCAACTGAGCTGCCCAAGCACAACTCACGTACCGTCCTCACAGCTTTACTTCTGCCAGTACCTCGTCTCCTACCTTCCAAACTTTACAGAAGCTCTCCTGCGAACCTTGCAGAACTAGCACTCCTGAAAGAAAGGATATTGCGGAGACATGGCTTAGCCACAGCCTGGGGGATGTTTCCAGAATGAGATTTTTCACTCTGCAGCGTAGTGTGCGCTGATATGAAACTTCCTGGCAGAGCACTTGCTCGCGAAAGGCAAAGGTCTCGAGTTCGAGTTTCGGTCCGGCACATAGTTTTAATCTGCGAGGAAGTTTCTTAGTCAAGAATAAGTTTAAGGCGACAAAGGCGCCATTACCAACACCTCACTAAGTTGAACGAGGTTGCGTAATAGGGCTACGAGAAGCAGGATATTCTTTCTGCGATACTGTAGAAAGACTTGGCAGGAATGTATCCACTGTACGTGACTGCTGGCAGCGTTGGTCACGAGAATGTACAGTCGTAAGAAGATCGTGCTGCAGACGGTCACTTGGCACTACCAAGACCGAAGACGATTGTGTTCGGGGTATGGCTCTGGCACATCATACTGCATCTGCTGCAGCAATACGACCAGCAGTTACTAGAGAAGCGACACAATGAAGTGTTACAAATAGGTTACTTCAAGGACAACTCCGATCCAGACGCACTGTAGTGTGCATTCAACTGACCCAAAACCACCGCCATTTGTAACTTTAGTGGACTGAAGCTAGAGCTCATTGGAGGGAAGGGTGGAGGTCTGTTGTGTTTTCTCCCTCGGTGCCAGTGATGGCCGTGTTTTGGGTAGAAGAAGGCCAGTTGAACGCCTGCGACCAACCTCTCTGCGTGTTGGATGCACTGGAGCTAAGGACTGGGGAGCGATTTAGTATGACATCAAGAGCGCTATCGTGGTTATCCCACGCACCCTGACTGCAAACCTGTACGTCACTTAGGTAATTCTACCTGTTGTGCCACCATTTATGAACAGCATTCCAGAGGGTGTCTTCCAACAGAATAAGCCCTCATATCGCTGTTGTAACCCAATATGCTCTACAGTGCATCGACACAGATCTGCTCCATCACCAACAGTCGAACACGAATGGGTCATTATCGGACGATAACTCCTGCGTCAACCACAAACAGCATTAAGCGTCCCTGTATTCACCGAACAACTGCAATAGGCATGGAACTCCATGCCACAGACGGACATCCGGCACCTGCACAACACAGTTAATGCTCGTTTGCATGTTTGCACTCAACATTTTGGCGGTTACACAAATTATAAATGTATGGTTTATCTCGCATTTACATTAACCTGTGATCTTGCAATGTTAGTCACTTAAATATGTTACCTAGACAAATAAGTTCTTGAAATTTTATTACTCTACGTTAAAGATTTTTTTTGGTGTTGCGATTTTTTCCGTCGCTCTATTATAGCGAAGCATTCTCAGCTAGTGGACAGAGCTCTTTTACAGCGTGGTTCGAGCAAACATATCAACTTAGGTTTGATGACTTGTTGCTTATCACTCAGCATCGAAGTTACGCGAACTGCTTCCGTAAGAAGCCCTCAGCGCTCCGTTTGACATCACAGTGAGTCTTGAGAATTGCTTCGTGCGAGTGTTCAACGAATACTGAAACTGGATTTAAGGTTCCATCCATGAAAGCTGCAGATCGTCAGCAACTTCAGCCTAACGATATGCTGATGCGCAGACACGTTTCTGAACGCTTGTAAGCAAAAGTGCACGAAACAATAATTTCATTAACAAGCGCTGGATGTCTGACGGAGCTCACTTCCACCTCAGTGGCTTTGTCAAAAGAAGAATTTTCGCCGTCTCAACAAAATCCGCGTCAGATACACTAGCGTCCATTGCACAGCAGCAAGTTTACTGTATGGTGCGACACTGCATCGAGTTGCGTTATAAGCCCTTACTTCTTCGAAAATGGTAATGGGTGCGTAACCACTATAACATCCATTTGGTATGTTGCCATGATGGAAAGTTTTTTTGCGTATGAACCGCCCTATTTTCCTACCAAAAGTTAGTTTCAACACGACGAAGCAACGGCCTACACGACACAGACATCGATGTGAGCTTTGCGACGTTTGTATGGTAACCGTGTCAGCACAAGGCACAGTGAATGGCGTGGCCCCCAGGTTCAAATGGGACTTAACTGCTGAGGTCACCAGTCCCCTAGAACTTAGAACTACTTAACTTTAATTAACCTAAGGACATTACACACATCCATGCCCGAGGCAGGATTCGAACCTTTGACCGTAGCGGTCGCGCGGTTCCAGATTGTAGCGCCTAGAACCGCTCGGCCATTCAGACCGGGCCTCCAGGGTCACCTGACCCGACAGTGTGCGATTTTTTGTTGTGGGGCTACCTATTGATTGAGGTTTAACGTACTCGACCTGCTACCGCTAAAGAACTTAAGGTAAAAATCTACAGAATTCCTATTAAGATGTTGGGTCGAGCCACGCTCATTTCTATCAGGGTGCAGGAACGTGTGCGCCGATGGGGAGCTCATCTGTTGGATGTGATATTCAAGAAGTAAAAATGCTTTTGATGCTCAGTACTCTGTACTAAACATTGACATAAATATTTGTAAAGCAATTGTGCTCAACCATTAATCTCCATTCCAAAATTTTTCGTTGTCCGGGACATAAGCTCAAGTTGGTTGATTCTTGCCTGGGTGGCTTGGTGGGAGGGGGGGGGGGCGGATGAAACGCTGGGTGGGGGGCGGGGGCAATTGGAAAGGCAGGGAACAGAGGAATTTCTTCGTCAGGGACAGAAATCATTGCAGCGCCTAAAAATGTTGTGGGACTAAATGACGCCGGAATCTGTTCAGGGACACGTTCTACATGCTCAAGCACACAGGAGCGAAAATCGTCCTTATCTGTAAAAATTGACAACTCTATGCAAACGCCGCTGCTCTCGGTCGTTAAGTTAAGGCCGTTGCCCCTGCGTTGTCCGTAGCGAGTGGTACAGCCTAAAATTTGGTATTCCCAGCACATTCGTGACACTGTGGATCTCGGAATATTGAAAGGTTCCTAATGATTACCAAAATCTAATGCCCCATGCGTCCAGCTCCAACTACATTTCCGAGGTTGGAAGTCTGTTAATCCCCGTCATGCCGCCAAAATCACGTCGGAAACCTTCTCACATGAACCACCAGAGAACACATGACAGCTCCGTCAATGCACGGCCCTGTCATACCTTGCGTATGCGATACTAGCGTCATCAGTGTACTTGCGCATTGTTATCCCATTGCAATTCATGGTAGTATACTAACAGAAGCATTTAAGTTGCTCCGTCCTGTAGATTTTCTCTTCGTATCGGCTATTAAGACGCCACTAAACGTTTGAAGATGATATGCGCTGGCCCCAAAATCAACTCCTATTATTGTTCCATATCTAAGCCGGTAAACACAGAACTCTTACAGCATCGCTTTGTTGACCGTCTGCCTGCTGGCCTATCAGTCTGCCCGGCTGTTAAGACCACTTTTTCTCAGGAACGGGTACACGAATCAGGTTCAAATTTACGTCACATACTGTGGTCTAGGATTCCTTGGCGGTATAAGAAACTTAAGCTTCTAAATGAATGCAATGAAAAGATTCCGCCATTTGTCATATTTTGATACTTGGAAACTTCTCAAAACCTATAAACTTACTTCTTGCTGATCCAGAAGCAAGGTTTCATGTAATTTCAAAGCTTAAATGATTCCTGAGCTCCTAAGATAGCAAAAAATCACACTCAATAATCTTTAAACAGTAATCCATCTAACTCACACATTAGTCAGTAACGATTTAAAAAAAAGGTTGATGTTGCTATTCACTTTAGCATGTTAATATAACTCCAGAAAAAATAAAATAAATGAGAAATTACAATAGCAAATGCAAGCATACACAACGATTTAAACCTAAATTTAAACATTTCTCGAAAGTCTTGGAGTTTCCTGGTACGATAACTTGCCCATATCGATGTCTATACTGACAAGGAGGAGACCTAGTCAATAATTAATTCACTGAAGACTGAAGACTCTCATGGATATGAAGGAGTGCCTAGAAGAGTATTCAAGTACTGTGCTGCACATATTAGCCTTGCGCTTAGCCATATTTGTAATTTTTCCTTTAAGAATGGCCAGTTTCCTGAACGATTAAAGTACTCGGTAGTACAGCAGCTTTATAAAAAGGGATAATGAAAATTTTAGACCTACTTCTGTGCCATCAGTGTTTGCTAAACTTACTGAAAAGGCTGTGTATATAAGGTTACTAGATCATTTTATATCACAATATTTGCTACCAAAGATACACCTTGGCTTTACAAGTGGTTTAACAACTGAAAATGCTGTATTTTCTTTTCTCTGTGAGGTACTGGATGGATTAAACAAAAGGTTTCGAGCGCTAGGCATATTTTTTGATTTAACTAAGGCGTTTTATTTCGTTGATCACAAAATATTGCTCCAGAAGCTGGACCATTGCGGAATACGGGTGTAGTTCACGATTGGTTCACCAATTATTAAAACCACAGACAGCAAAAGGTCATTATTAAGTGTTGAGAATGACTGCGATTTGGGGTCTGAGTAGGGTACGATCAAATGGGGAAGAGGGGTGCCCCAGGGATCAGTGTTGGGGCCACTCCTATTCCTTATTTATATAAATGACATGCTCTCTAGTATTACAGGTAATTCTAAATATTTCTGTTTGATGATGACACTCGCTTAGTAATAAAGGATGTTGTGTGCAACACTGGCTCTGTTTCAACTAGTGCAGTTCATGACATAAGTTAATGGCTTGTAGAAAATAAAGTAACGCTAAATCACAGTAAGACTCTATTTTTACTGTTTCTAACATGTAGTTCAACAAAACCCGACGTTTTAATGTCACGGAATTAGCATATGATTAGTGAAACTAAACACTTCACATTTCTAGGCGTTCAGGTAGACAATAAATTGTAATGGAACGCCAACGCTCAGGATCTTGTTCAAAGACTTCATGCTGTCATTTTTACTACTCGAACGGTATCTGAAGTAAGTGATCGTTTGACACGAAAATTGGTGTACTTTACTTATTTTCATTCGCTTATGTCGTATGGTATTGTATTTTGGGTAACTCTTCCCATATTCAAAGGATATTTTTGGCTCAGAAACTGGCAGTAAGTGGTGTTCGCGAACCTCTTGTCGACCCCTGTTCACTAGTCTGGGATTTTCACATTGGCCCCTCAATGTACATATATTCCTTGCTGTCGTTTCTTGTTAACAATATCAGATTATTTCCAAGAAACAGCAGCTTTGACTCAGTTAATACTCGACAGAAATCCAATCTGAATTTGGATCGCACTTCCTTAACTCTTGTGCAGAAAAGTGAGCAGTATACTGCTGCATGTATTTTCAATAAGCTACCATAAGAATTAAAAAATTTTATCAGTAACCCACGCGCTTTCAAATCGAAACTGAACAGTTTCCTCAAGGTCATTCCTTCTATTCTGTTGAGGAGTGCCGGCCGCGGTGGCCGTGCGGTTCTGGGCGCTGCAGTCCGGAACCGCGGGGCTGCTACGGTCGCAGGTTCGAATCCTGCCTCGGGCATGTGTGTGTGTGATGTTCTTAGGTTAGTTAGGTTTAAGTAGTTCTAAGTTCTAGGGGACTTATGACCTAAGATGTTGAGTCCCGTAGTGCTCAGAGCCATTTGAACCATCTTTTTGTTGAGGAGTACCTTGAAAAATTATGCTGATTCTTATGTTACATAGTTGATTCCGTTTACTTAAATTTATGATTTGACTTTTTTGGGTTCATAAATATTTTTATTTTATCTGCTATTACTTTTATGTTGTAGGTTCACGTACTGACACGTTCCACCATTACCTTGGAGATTTACTCCTCAATTTGGTGTGTGTGTGTGTGTGTGAATTCCTGAGGAACCAAACTGCTGAGGTCATCGGTCCATAGACTTACACACTGCTTAAACTAACTTATGCTAAGAACAACACAGACAACCATGCCCGAGAGAGGACTCGAACCTCCTCCAGGAGGGGCTGTGCAATCCGTGAATTGGCGCCACTCCTCGCGGCTTCGTGTCCGACGGAACTATACGTATAATAAAATAATAATAAAGCAAAACTCGTCGAGCTTCTCGATTCCTACGATGGCTCATCCATCGCTGTACATACACTCCTGGAAATTGATATAAGAACACCGTGAATTCATTGTCCCAGGAAGGGGAAACTTTATTGACACATTCCTGGGGTCAGATACATCACATGATCACACTGACAGAACCACAGGCACATAGACACAGGCAACAGAGCGTGCACAATGTCGGCACTAGTACAGTGTATATCCACCATTCGCTGCAATGCAGGCTGCTATTCTCCCATGGAGACGATCGTAGAGATGCTGGATGTAGTCCTGTGGAACGGCTTGCCATGCCATTTCCACCTGGCGCCTCAGTTGGACCAGCGTTCGTGCTGGACGTGCAGACCGCGTGAGACGACGCTTCATCCAGTCCCAAACATGCTCAATGGGGGACAGATCCGGAGATCTTGCTGGCCAGGGTAGTTGACTTACACCTTCTATAGCACGTTGGGTGGCACGGGATACATGCGGACGTGCATTGTCCTGTTGGAACAGCAAGTTCCCTTGCCGGTCTAGGAATGGTAGAACGATGGGTTCGATGACGGTTTGGATGTACCGTGCACTATTCAGTGTCCCCTCGATGATCACCAGTGGTGTACGGCCAGTGTAGGAGATCGCTCCCCACACCATGATGCCGGGTGTTGGCCCTGTGTGCCTCAATCGTATGCAGTCCCCTCGATGATCACCAGTGGTGTACGGCCAGTGTAGGAGATCGCTCCCCACACCATGATGCCGGGTGTTGGCCCTGTGTGCCTCAATCGTGTGCAGTCCTGATTGTGGCGCTCACCTGCACGGCGCCAAACACGCATACGACCATCATTGGCACCAAGGCAGAAGCGACTCTCATCGCTGAAGACGACACGTCTCCTTTCGTCCCTCCATTCACGCCTGTCGCGACACCACTGGAGGCGGGCTGCACGATGTTGGGGCGTGAGCGGAAGACGGCCTATCGGTGTGCGGGACCGTAGCCCAGCTTCATGGAGACGGTTGCGAATCGTCCTCGCCGATACCCCAGGAGCAACAGTGTCCCTAATTTGCTGGGAAGTGGCGGTGCGGTCCCCTACGGCACTGCGTAGGATCCTACGGTCTTGGGGTGCATCCGTGCGTCGCTGCGGTCCGGTCCCAGGTCGACGGGCACGTGCACCTTCCGCCGACCACTGGCGACAACATCGATGTACTGTGGAGACCTCACGCCCCACGTGTTGAGCAATTCGGCGGTACGTCCACCTGGCCTCCCGCATGCCCACTATACGCCCTCGCTCAAAGTCCGTCAACTGCACATACGGGTCACGTCCACGTTGTCGCGGCATGCTACCAGTGTTAAAGACTGCAATGGAGCTCCGTATGCCACGGCAAACTGGCTGACACTGACGGCGGCGGTGTACAAATGCTGCGCAGCTAGCGCCATTCGACGGCCAACACCGCGGTTCCTGGTGTGTCCGCTGTGCCGTGCGTGTGATCATTGCTTGTACAGCCCTCTCGCAGTGTCCGGAGCAAGTATGGTGGGTCTGACACACCGGTGTCAATGTGTTCTTTTTTCCATTTCCAGGAGTGTAATTAAATTTGTGCGGAACCCTCAGAGCGTGAGTCCTACTAGCACCTAGTCAATTTATTCAGAGTATACAGTTATGGCGTATCTGTATATTGAACTACTAATCGAAGTGTATCCTAATGTATATACGTACGACCTGCCAACTAATAAATTGATCTACCAACTTAATATCCACCTCTGTAACAGAGCGGTCGGCATGTATGTGTGCCATGCGAAGGGCCTATTTCCGAAACTACCAGGGATTTTCCCTTGGTGTGAGGACAGGACTGTGGTCCACTCAGTCCTCTACTATGCCAACCTTTACATCCTCACTATTTCCTGGATGTATTTCAGTCTCTGTCTTCCTCTACAGTTTTTACTTCCTCTCTCGTATCACAGAGATTATTCCCCGATGACGTAACAGATGTCCTATCATTTGTCCATTCTGCTTGTCAGTGTTTTCCAAATATTACTTTCCTCGCCGATTCTGCGGAGAACCTCCTCATTCAATTTCAACATTCTTCTGTAGCACCATATCACAAAACTTTCTTTCTCAAATTAAGACCTATATTTGATACTAATAAACGTCTCTTGGCTAGCAATGCCCTTCCTGCCAATGCTGGTCTGCTTTTTATATCTAACTTGCTCCGCTCATCACGGGTTATTTTGCTGCCTAAATAGCAGAATTCCTTAACTCTGTATTCTTTGCGATCCCCTGTTCTCAAGAGTCTCATTGTCCTCATTTAGGCTACTTCTCATTACTTTTGTCTTTCTTCGCTTTTCTCTCAATCCATATTTAGCCCTCATTAGACGACTCGTTCCATTCAACACATCCTGTAATTCTTATTGACTTTCACTGAGGAGGATAGCAATGTCATCAGCGAATCTTATCATCGATATCTTTGCATCTTGAATTTTAATTCCACTCTTGAAGCTTCTTTTTATTTCCACTATGCTTCTTCAACGTATGGATCGAAAATTAGGGGCGAAAGACTGCGACCCTCTCTTGTATCCTTTTTAATCCGTGCACTTCGTTCTTCGCTTCCAGTTTTATTGTTCCCTCTTGGTTCTTGTATAAATTGTATATCATCCATCTTTCCCTATAGCTTACGCCTACATTTCTTAATATTTCGAACATCTTGAACCATTTTACATTGTCGAACGCATTTTCCAGGACGACAAATCTTATGAACGTGTCTTTATTTTCGTTCAGCCTTGCTTCCATTGTCAACCGCAACGTCAGAACTGCCTGTCTTATGCCTTTACTTTTTCTAAAGCCAAATTGATCTTCCTCTAACAGCTCCTAAGTTTCCTTTTGCATTCAACCGTATATTATTCTGGTCAGCAACTTGCATGCTTCAATCGTATCTCTTTATTCCGTAGTACGTCCGTACCCCACTTCTAGCACAACGATTCTTCCTGAATAGTCCCTTAAAATTCAGCTTACTCTTCACCATTACTAAACTGCTATAGGAGTCTCTATCTACTCCTGGGTATGCCATACAATCCAATATCTGATTTCGAAATGTCTGCCTGAACAAGATGTAATCTAACTGAAATCTTCCCGTACCTCCCGGTTTTTTCAAAGTGCATCTCCTCCTCTTGTGGTTCTTGAACAGAGTATTCGCTATTACTAGCTGATATTTGTTGCAGAACCCAATATTTATTCTCCATCATTCCTGCTCCCAAGCCCATATTCTTCCATAACTCCTTCCTCTACTTCTTCTCCTACAACAGCATTTCAAACTCCCATGTCTGTTTCACGTCCCTTTACGTACTGAAACACCCGTTGGATATCCTCATATACAGTACTTTCTCAATATCTTCATCTTCTGGTTACGACGTCGGCATGTATACTTTAATTATTGTTGTCGTGTTGGTTTGCTGTCGTTTGTGATGAGAACAATCCTGTAACCGAACTGTTCAGAGTAACACACTCTGCCCTACCTTCCTATTCATAAGTTTTCTGCTGCTGCCGATGTTACGTATATTCATCTGAACAGAAATCCTTGACTGCTTTCCATTTCACTACAATGACCCCACTATATGTAGATGAGTCTTAACGTTTCCCTTTTCAGATTTTCTAACTTCCCTAACACAATCAACCTTATGATATCCTACCCTCCTCCCCCCCCCCCCCCCCTCCCCGCTGACACGAACAAATCGTATGATTTCTTTGGTTATTGAACCTTTTCTTCATGGTCACCATCCACCCCCCCTTTTGCAGTCTCCATCAAGAGATCCGAATGGGATACTGGTCCGGAATATTTTGCCAATGGAGAGATCATTATTAGTTTTTCAAAAAATGGTTCAAATGGCTCTGAGCACTATGGGACTCAACTGCTGAGGTCATTAGTCCCCTAGAACTTAGAACTAGTTAAACCTAACTAACCTAAGGACATCACAAACATCCATGCCCGAGGCAGGATTCGAACCTGCGACCGTAGCGGTCTTGCGGTTCCAGACTGTAGCGCCTTTAACCGCACGGCCACTTCGGCCGGCATTAGTTTTTCAATGACAAGCCCCCATGACATGTTGATACAAATTATGTGTCTTTAATGCACTGGTTTCCATTTCCTCCTGCACCCTCATGCCTTTGATCATTGGTGATTCTTCCACCTTTACGTGCAGTTTCCCACCGATAAGGCAAGGGAGTGCCCTGATCCTCTGTCCGCTCCTGCGCCGTCTTTTAGAAAGCCGTTGGTAGAACGATTGTGACCTATTATTTCGGAAGCTTTCGGCCACTATTACTAATGACTGTTATTCAGTATTTAAAAAGTGGCAAGGCTCTAATGCTGGACGGAGGAAGGTTTGATTAGCAATGAAAGACGCTACACTTGACTGGTGCGGATAAATGACGTTCCAATGCAGGGGATGAGACAGCGGACGGACACCACCACTTTTTTTTTTTTTTACATCCTAACTTAGCCATTGGGCTTTATGGTTAGTGACAATTTTTCTTCCAAATCATTAAACGGACGTCATATATGTTTGCCAAAGTAAAGTAAGTTTGTCATACTGGATCTGACAGGCGAGTTTGAAATTATTCAGTTTTATAGATGTATATGACTTTGAAAACAGCATTTTTTATTTATTTTCTTCCATTTTTTTTTTAGATTTTGTTGCCTGAGTGGCTTTAATTTTGTTACGAATTTGTTTCGTATGACTGTTGTGATAACATGTTCTTCTCTGTGGGAAGCTAAAACGTACGTAATTGTGATATAAGTCATCATGATGATCATCATTCTTACTATAAAATGAGGTGGACTTCAAGTCGCTCGTTGACGTAGACTCTAATCAGATCATTAACAACCTGAATCATCAAACCTGCTGAGCACCTTGAAATACAGGGTGACAAATATTAAACTAATGAAAAATCCTTAAATTTACAGATTACGGTGTGCACATTCTTTATTAACATGTAAACGTCACTAAGGATATTCGGATTTAGGTTATGATGTTCAATCCAGCCTAGTCATCAAATATGGGGTGTCTAGGATCGCTAGACAACATTCAAACATATCGAATTAATGAATTTTATTATAAAATGAAAAAAATATGCAGTACTTTGTGTTACCTAGATGTGTCGCAAGCAAAGCGCGACAAACAAAACAAGAAATCTCTTCAGCATAACAAATCCAAATCCGTGTTACATAGATAGCACAAGCAAGTGATTAGAGTGGACGCTTCTATCCAAGTTGCTGGTCTTGAAGTTGCTATAGAACTGGGCCGCGACCAGTAGGGCGAGGCGCTTATGTTCTCTTTGTATAGGGGCCGCTGGTGTCGCGTTGTCGTCCTGGAGAGGGGTCGGTCAGCGAGTAATTGGTTGACTTCTTCCCACAGCCTTCTCTATTCTATCGTTCCAGACTGGCGTGCCGGCGCTTGACTTACGCCGTAACATGTGTTCGATACGTCTGCCATCATTGGCGATGATGTGACGCAGACGAATTCTTCATGACCCGCTCAGGTGTCGGAACATCAATGCTGTCGATGACCTCCCGAATGGCTGTTTTCAGCTCAGCAATGGTTTTAGGTTATTTTTGTACACCTAGTCTTTAATATAGCTCCTCCAAAACGTGAAACACTCTTCTGCTTCGATGGAGTCGAGCTCCGTCTTGCACGAACCACATCTTGTCGAAATCAGGGTCATTGTGGATAAAGGGGATGAAATAATTTTCCAAAACATTTACGTACCGTTCGGCAGTCACCGTGCCATCTAGGAATATTGCATCGATTATTCCGTGACTGGACATTGCACATCACACAGTCACCCTTTGAGGGTGAAGGGACTTCTCGCATCGCGAAAAGCGGATTCTCAGTCCCCCAAATGCACCAGTTGTGTTTCTTGACGAACGCATCCAAATGAAAGTGGGCTTCGTCGCTAAACCAAACCAAGCCAATGCGCATACTAATTCTCATGATACCACGCCGCCAACCGTGTAGTCTGAACGTCTTAACGCAAACCGTTCAGAGGTATGTCGATTTTATTTCATATAGTTCAGTAATTGTCACCCTGTATCTCGTATATTTCATCTGCCCAAGACCAACTGAACAGCATACCGCTTCATTATCGGAGGTAGTATCCCAGTATCTTCCTCTAACATAATACTCTATTCGTGTAGATATCTACAAAGGATCGCTTTATACGGAATTCGAAGAAAAGAGCAACTTCACATTTTCTTAAAATTTCAGATAACCAACGAATTTTGGGAGATGAATGTGATTCGAACGGTCTAGAAAAACTTTTATGTCCGAATTATGATTGAAAACCAGAGCATAAGGCTTACTGGTTATCCTACACTCCCGGAGCCATGAGAATGATGGACATGCAATCATACACTCCTTGCCTTTCTCCTCGCCGTGGAAACTATTATAGGTATCGGTAAAACTGTATGCCGGACCGAGACTCGAACTCGGGACCTTTGCCTTTCGCGGGCAAGTGCTCTACCAACTGAGCTACCCAAGCACGACTCACGCCCCGTCCTCACAGCTTTCACTTGTGTCAGTATCTCGTCTCCTACCTTCCAAACTTTACAGAAGCTCTCCTGCGAAACTTGCAGAACTAGCATTCCTGAAAGAAAGAATATTGCGGAGACATGGCTTAGCCAGAGCCTGGAGGATGTTTCCAGAATGAGATTTTCACTCTGCAGCGGAGTGTGCGCTGATATGAAACTTCCTGGCAGATTAAAACTGTGTGCCGGACCGAGACTCGAACTCAGGACCTTTGTCTTTCGCGGGCAACTGCTCTACCAACTGAGCTACCCAAGCACGACTCACTCCCCGTCTCTCATTCTATTACAGGTATCGTGAATTTTACTTACAAAGTATAGATAGCATTCGTTGAATAATACACATATTATCAACTTAATGAATTAGCACGCCGTTTTTTTTCTCAAAACATAATGAGATATATAAATGGTGTCAAATGATTTTGGAACACCAACGAATTTATA
Source organism: Schistocerca serialis cubense (assembly GCF_023864345.2). Classification (NCBI taxonomy): domain Eukaryota; kingdom Metazoa; phylum Arthropoda; class Insecta; order Orthoptera; family Acrididae; genus Schistocerca; species Schistocerca serialis. Next base: position 250,719,981 of record NC_064638.1, on the reverse strand, counting down.
AACCGGACTGTCCTTTATGTTAGACAGTTCATCATAAAGCACTGTTTCACGTAAAACGTTTCAGGTCTACAGAGTTTCCTTACTCGAGGAAAGACTAAGCTAGAGACAGAAAACGTGGGATGATGAAAGGTGCCACAAATACTCATGCATGAATCCATCAGGAACATCTGAAGCGAGAGCGGCGTGGAAACCACACGAAGCAGAAAGCCATCTTTCTGCCTTTGGTGCAAGAGCAATCCCGGCGCTCTCAGATTTAAAATTTATGAGGAAAAGAATGCCGTCTTACGCTTGGAGACGATGTTTTAAGGTCAGTAGCGAGAGGCGTTTCTTCAAGCGAAACCCGCAGAGCACTTTATTATGCAAACGGTGCACCCCATCGTGAAAGCACGCTACAGTTCTACCCGTAGTCGAATAGAGGGTTAGCGGTCCCGCCTTCGCACGCGGAGACTTATTTCTCCCATCTTCTTCCTCCTTTAGATTGTGTGTTATTAGTAGTTCAGTATTTTTGTTCTTACTCCGGTGATAACAAAGGTGCTGCAACTCAACCTTCCGAAATTAATTAGGTGACGCTGCTAATCAATTTTAACTATAAAACTAGATCTATCGTGAACCAGTATCGTTACGTGCTTGTCTATTTTACAGACATGTTCGAGTCACTATGTTGTTGTTGTGGTCTTCAGTCCTGAGACTGGTTTGATGCAGCTCTCCATGCTACTCTATCCTGTGCAAGCTTTTTCATCTCCCAGTACCTGCTGCAACCTACATCCTTCTGAATCTGCTTAGTGTATTCATCTCTTGGTCTCCCTCTACGATTTTTACCCTCCACGCTGCCCTCCAATACTAAATTGGTGATCCCTTGATGCCTCAGAACATGTCCTACCAACCGATCCCTTCTTCTGGTCAAGTTGCGCCACAAACTTCTCTTCTCCCCAGTCCTATTCAATACTTCCTCATTAGTTATGTGATCTACCCATCTAATCTTCAGCATTCTTCTGTAGCACCACATTTCGAAAGCTTCTATTCTCTTCTTGTCCAAACTATTTATCGTCCATGTTTCACTTCCATACATGGCTACACTCCATACAAATACTTTCAGAAATGACTTCCTGACACTTAAATGAATACTGGATGTTAACAAATTTCTCTTCTTCAGAAACGCTTTCCTTGCCATTGCCAGTCTACATTTTATATCCTCTCTACTTCGACCATCATCAGTTATTTTGCTCCCCAAATAGCAAAACTATTTTCCTAATTTAAGTGCCTCATTTCCTAATCTAATTCCCTCAGCATCACCCGACTTAATTAGACTACATTCCATTATCCTTGTTTTGCTTTTGTTGATGTTCATCTTATATCCTCCTTTCAAGACACTGTCCATTCCATTCAACTGCTCTTCCAAGTCCTTTGCTGTCTCTGACAGAATTACAATGTCATCGGCGAACCTCAAAGTTTTTATTTCTTCTCCATGAATTTTAATACCTACTCCGAATTTTTCTTTTGTTTCCTTTACTGCTTGCTCAATATACAGATTGAACAACATCGGGGAGAGGCTACAACCCTGTATTACTCCCTTCCCAACCACTGCTTCCCTTTCATGTCCCTCGACTCTTATAACTGCCATCTGGTTTCTGTACAAATTGTAAATAGCCTTTCGCTCCCTGTATTTTACCCCTGCCACCTTCAGAATTTGAAAGAGAGTATTCCAGTCACTATACTCAAGAGAATTTATCGAATGTTTATTGGGGATCTTATTGTTTAATGGTAATACACAAGTGCCGAAGCTGCACAAACTTTTTCTCATTTGTTCCTGCTTGGAAGGTTCTCGATAGCCATCTTTCAATAATAGTACTAGGCAACTGATGGTAGCACAGTTTTCTAACACTGCTAAACTTTGTTCCAAATTCTGCAGATAGTATCGTCAATCAAAGGCTCGAACAAAGAACTTCTTCTTTACTTCAGTACTGATGTGACATACTTCATTGAACTGTAATTGAGGATTGGCTATCTTACCAAATTATATCTATATCTTAATTAAACAATGGAATAGAACATTGAGGATATGCTAGATGATCAGTTTGGCTTTAGAAATGGTAAAGGCACGAGGGAGGCAATTCTGAAGTTGCGGTTGATAGTAGAAGCAAAACTAAAGAACAATCAAGACACTTTCATAGGATTTGTCGACCTGGGAAAAGCGTTCGACAGTATAAAATAGTGCAAGATCATAGAATGAAGGCTTTCACGGCAGGTATTGTGATCATTTAACACTTTCGGGCTGAGATGCCGTGGTCCATACATAAGACTCCCCCCCTGTCCTTTCGCCTTCGACTGCGGAAGACATCCTCCGAGGACAGTTCGCCGATTGTCCTCAGAGGATGCCGTCCGCAGTCGAAGGTGAAACGTCAGGGGAGAGTCTTATGTATGGACCACGGCATCTCAGCCCCGAAGTGTTCAGTGATGATAGTGCAAGATGTTAGAAATTGCCGGCTGGTGTGGCCGAGCGGTTCTAGGCGCTACAGTCTGGAACCGCGCGACCGCTACGGTCGCAGGTTCGAATCCTGCCTCGGGCATGGATGTGTGTGATGTTCTTAGGTTAGTTAGGTTTAAGTAGTTCTAAGTTTTAGGGGACTGATCACCTCGGCAGTTAAGTCCCATAGTGCTCAGAGCCATTTGAACCATTTTTTTGTTAGAAACTCTGAGAAAAATAAGGGTAACTTATAGGGAGAGACGGGTAATATACAACGTGCACAAGAGCCAAGTGGGAATAATAAAAGTTGACGACCAATAACGAAGTGCTTGGATTTAAAAGGGTGCGACTGCTACGGTCGCAGGTTCGAATCCTGCCTCGGGCATGGATGTGTGTGATGTCCTTAGGTTAGTTAGGTTTAAGTAGTTCTAAGTTCTAGGGGACTGATGACCACAGCTATTAAGTCCCATAGTGCTCCGAGCCATTTGAACCATTTGATTTAAATGGGTGTAAGACATGGTGTAGCCTTTCGCTCCTACTGTTCGATCTGTACATCGAAGAAGCAATGACGGAAACATAAGAGTGGGATTGAAATTCAAGGTAAAAGGATATCAGTGATACGATTCGCTTATGATATTGCTCTCCTGTGTGAAAGTGAGGAAGAATTACATGATCTGCGGAATGGACTGAACCATCTATTGAGTACAGAATATGGATTGAGATTAAAAAAAGAAAGACCAAAGTATTGAGAAGTAGCAGAAATGAGAACAACGAGAATTTAACATCAGGATTGATGGACATGAAGTAGATGAAGTTAAGGAATTCTGCTACCTAGGCAGTAAAATAACCAAGACAGACGGAGTAAGAGACATCAGAAGCAGAGCATCAATGGCAAAAATGTCGTTCATGGACAAGAGAAGTCTACTAGTATCAAACATAGGTCTTACTTAAGGAAGAAATTTCTGCGAATGTACGTCAGGAGTACAGCATTGTATGGTAGTGGAACATGGACTGTGGGAAAACCGCAACAGAAGAGAATCGAATCATTTGAGATGTGGTGCTACTGACAAGCAAGATGTTGACTGATAAAGTAAGGAATGAGTTGGTTCTGTGCAGAATCGGAGAGGAAAGGAATATATGGAAAACACTGATAAGGAGAAGGGACAGGATGATAGAACATCTGTTAAGACATGAGAGGATAACTTCCTCGGTACTAGAGATAGCTGTACAAGGCAAAAACTGTAGAGTAAGATAGAGACTGGAATACATCCAGCAAATAATGGAGGAAGTAGGTTGGAAGTGCTACTCTGACATGAAGAGGTTAGCACAGGAGAGGAATTCGTAGCGGGCCACATCAAACCAATCAGAACACTGGTGACACCCCCAAAAAATTGTAATTAGGTGCACGACAAAATATCGTCGCTCTGTATAAGTCTATGGAGATCACCCTGTGGTACACGTTTCCATTTGTTAATGAGAGACCCAGAGAGTTGTTGGAGAATCTGTGGTGCAGCAGGACGACCATGAACACGTCAATCAAGCATACCCTATACATGTTCAATGGCATTTATTTTGGGACTCACCTGTAGCCATTTGAATACTTCAATGTCCAGGCTCCGCAAGACGTACCTGGTGACGCCCGCGACGTATGAGCTGGCATTATCATGCATAAGACGGTATTGAGGCCCAACATCATATGCAGCAGCCAACACATGGCCAAACAAGATATTTTCGTTCCACAGCCAGGTGGTAAGGCAATGACAAGACCCAGACAGTGTCAACACTGATACCTCCCCATACCTTCGCAGAGCCTGTCGATTTCCAGTATAATATTTGGCAGGTACCGCTCATAGTCTGATCGGACACAGCGGTTCCAGTGGCCATTCTGACAACGTCTTGCAGTGCGATTGTGAGTGATTATAGGGCACACGCACTTCACCTATGGTGTTATACTGTGTAATGTCCTTAAGGAAGAAGATCTTCATTACTTGGTTGCTATACTGGCTACGATCTTACCTCATTCATATGCTGAAATGGTCGGCGGTAGTTAACACTCTTGCTTGTGTGCTCTAGTGTAGGCATAGAAGTAAGCTTTACCTGCGTTCAAAGGAAGACGGTGCCAATTTAAATGACTGCAGTAAAAGTTGACGGTGATTAAGGGACGAGGGGAGCGTTTCTTCTGCAGAACCTGTGTGAAAAGGATGTGGCCTGTCCAGTTGTTCAGTCTCATTGTACAAACACGTTGGATGGTGTAGTGTAACGCCGTAAGTTTTGTATAAATGATTTTCTTTTTGACATATGACCATGTGCAGACTTCGTCACCTACGTCAGTTACAAAACACTTCAAAATTATTTAAATTCTTTTTAAAATTGTCTCAGAATGGTTCTTGAACGAAGCTGTAATTAAAACATCATTTGAGTCATATGCGCAGAATTACGTCACTCAGTCCAATTGGTTTGCGCAAACTTTTTTCAATTTAGATGTCGTTTGTTTCTTCTCAGAAATTATATTAATGCAAGTTATCTGCTTTAATAAATATTAAAACCACATTGAATAAACTTTCAAGACTCAAACTCGCGATGAACGTTGTCAAAAATTAATAATCTTGTCAAATAAATTGGTAATACTTCTTCCTTAACATTTCTTCATAAATAAATTCTCGGAACACGTATTTAAACTTTTGTAGTATACACTAGTTTATTATCTTCCTATATACTACATATAGAAGTGAACCTGAGCCATGACAAGATAGGACTGAACATTTACAACATGATTAAACTTTCTATGACGTCATTGTTGTAGAAACATTACAAATTCTTATTTTTTCAGTTTTTAGAAGCACGACGCAACAACTCGGTTTCAGGATCTTCTGTTGCTCTTTGGCTGTCGACCCGCGACGTATAGTGGCCAGCAATTTTCTCTCTGGTCCCGGCAGTGAAGATGCTGTCTCCGTTCGTTGCGCCGCCCTCTCCATACACGAAACATAAAAATAAATACAAAACTTTAGATAATTCACAACAATTATAAATATTACAAAATACATAAATAAAACACTAAATTAAACTTATATTCACCTGCAAACTGGGCTGACACTGGCGGATGGGTGACGCTTCAATTTCACGTCCCACTACAATGGCTCCGGTCGGTCGGCGGCCTTGTCCAGGTAGGCTGATAGCACCGAGGAGTCACTGCTGCTGTGGACAGAACATTGTAGACTAGCAATAAAGCAGGGGATGGGTCCTTGTTAAGCAGGAAGCCGATGAGACGACTGTGAGTATTTTGCGAATTTCCTTATTTCTGGTCAGTGGCGCCCAGACGTCCAGACTCTGCTACAAAACATATTTGTGAAAGCTTGAGGCTTTAGCCCCTTTATGGCCATTCTTTGTAAAGTTCAAAGTGGATGCAATAGGCAAGACAACGATCATTTTTATGGAGGGCTGTGGTTCCATCCAGGTCATGCTTTTAGAAAAAGATACAGTGTAAATGCATGGGAAAGAGGCCGCGAAACTGAATCTTTTTTTCCAGTTCTCCCAATTACATTTTAAAGTCGTTGGTTTTTCATATCTTGGTACGCAGATCAAGGGGTGGTCTCCTAAGCTCCAGCTCATGATTAGCTTGGTCTAGAGTGGGTGTAGTCGAAGCATCTCAATGTGCTATGCTACCAAGCTGGCGAGGAAAACTAAGAGAAAGAGGACACTCTTCTACTGGCACTTCGCTAGTAAACAACTGCAGGTCTTTACCTAAATGGTGAGATTTGTGTCCTTTGCTAGTGTGCCACTTAGAGCCTGTGCCAGTCACCATATGAACCGTCAGAGGTACTGTTTCTAGCATCACGTACACACCGAATGAAGTGTGGGTGACAACGAGTGATGTGTGGGTGTACTTATTTGTTTTATGTCGGCCGTCTAAACATTTGACATATTCAATCACACATAGTCGTGGCATGAAATAAAATTAGTTTGGCAGACCAACAACAGGTCCATCTGCACACTGGAATCTACAGGAGTTTCAGAGGCCCTTAGGGAAGTACCTGCATTCTGAATTAGCTGAACACAAGACTGCGTACTTGCATTTTTCGGGCGCAGGCCATTAATAACTGATTGCTACCATCCATGACTCCAGTTGCCGAGCACATCATGGTGTGCTGCCCTGACCTGCAGAAGGCTAAAGGATTCGCTGTTATGGCGTAGGGCTCCAATATATGCTTCTCAGCATCCTGTTCTTTGTAACCATATTTTTCTTTATGGAATAGTAGAGTATAGATGCTTGATAATAGTGTAGTTTATTGGGCCGTACTACAGATTGGCATGTATGAAGTCAGGTAAAGCAGTTAGTTCTGGTTAGTGTCGTGTATTGATTGCCAGCTGATCACTTTGTTCACCATCAACTGCATATAACTGAAAGTGTTTGTCCAATAAAAACTGTTTGTGTGACATTTCTTTAGCCTTTTTTGTATTGTGATATTAAGAACGAACTTATTTAGACCACAATTCCTCCCAGTGTTCTGATTTACATTACCTTTACCATTTTTACTAAAGTCATGATTACAATTGAACATTGGAAGCTTGCAACTGGCGACCCTGCCAGGATCTAGGTTCTTGGCACTTCTGCGATGCTGTCATTTTAGTGTCCTTGCCAAACAGGTCCACATTATGTTAGTTGAAAATATAGTTCCATAGTATGTTGTAGATTTAGTTCTCTGATTGTGTTGATCATGTGTTTATTTGTTTTATTTATAGTGTATTGGTGTCACATGTCGACTGTTTGCAATAATAAACACCATAAAAATAATATGACAACGCCATTAGCAATGGTGTTGTCGAATTATTTTTGTGGTGTTTATTATTTGGTTGTTTGTTGGTCTGGATCTATAATACTGTTGTCGTAGCCTGGGACTGAAACTGCTTTGCTAATTTTTTTTATATCATTGTATTGTACTGCGTTTATCTTGAGAAATAGATAATACGGTTGTCCACGTGTTGCACGTATAATTAAAGTTTGTTGTGGATAGGGAATTTGAGTGATAACAAGAAGTAGGGCACAGAGACAAGTAGACTGGGAGCAGGAAAATAAAGCGTATGTTCAGGATGAAGTGCGCAATCAAACGCTGGAGGCACAGTTTGAACGTAGGAAGGCGTTGTTGTTGAACAGTGTTAGCAACGATGTCGTGCAATAAGGAAATCTGAGAGACGAAAGTGACATGGCTTTTCATGAGAGGACAGGCAGTGTCAGATTGCGTGTGATAGGAGATGTGAGCGGACCACAAAATATCGAAGAAGAAGTGATTATTAGAAATCCGGACAGAGAAGGCAATGCGGTATCAGAATGCAATGATGCGGATACAACACCGCAGAAAAAAAGTATGATTTTGGTGTGTCTACTGAGGAAAAGAAAGAGGACTTCAATCTGGTGGTATTTTCAATGGGAATGGAGAAGAAACTTGATAGACTAACAGAAATGGAGGAAAAGATTAACGGATTAAGAGGAATGGAGAAGAAAATTAATAAGTTAGTACGAGGTAATACCGAGAAGAGGAGTACATCAAAAATATCGGTGCTCAGGTAAATCAGATGAGAGAGGAACACAAGTCATGGGCAAATCAGCTCCGCGAAAACCTACGTAAAATAAATACGAAAGCAATGAAAGGTTTAAAGATTGCACGTGATGCTAAGAAGACGGCAGAGAGCGCCAAGGCAGTAGCAAGTATCGGAAGACGAGTAGCAACTGAAGCATTGAAAACGAGTAAACGCACAGAACAGCAAGGTCGAGAGCCGGTGATCAATTTGAACAAGAATGCCGAAAGCATGGAAAAGCGGCAAAATAACACGGAGCAGCGCATCGACCCGAAAATACATGGATCCACGGATGTTCATGCGACAGTGGCCACAGACAAATAAGTCAGAGCTGCGCAATTAAAGACTGGTTCAGACGTGACAACTGTAACTCCAGTGAATGAGACTCTCCTTTCGTTCAATCTCAACAGGAAGCTATCAACATGCGTATGGAGAAGAAATTGGATGAGGCGCTAAGGAAATATTTTCAAATGCGGTCAAGTGCTGTAGAACGACAGCATACGTGCAGGACCGATACCTGTATATCAGCAAGCAGAAACCATCAGAACAATATTATATGTCTACGACAGCAGTTCCAAATAACTACAGGAGTCCAGATATTAACATTTATGATACGAAATAGTCTATCTTTTCAGATGAGGCCTGTATCAGCTTCCACCCTGTCAATAATGACATTTGAGTGTGGAGATAATGTAATAAATCCTTATTAAAAATGTATGTAAGCAGTAAAAACGGAAAAATTTTGCACTATAATTTCCCTAAACTTGAGGAAAAATAAAAAAGCAGAATGGGTACTGTTATTCTTAAGTCTTTCCTATGAAAGTTCTTGAAGTTGATGTAAGTTGGATTATACAACACTGTTAAGAGAGATGGGGACGGAGCACTGGGTTTAAATGTGAAATCCATTCGACCACAGCATAATATCCCGGAACATTTTATTAGCTGTAATCAGAGGCAAGTCATCGAGCTGCATAAAAAAAAAACTGTTTGGCGAAGAAAGGGATTACTCGCTACAGGAGCCAGCATTCCTACATTTAATGTATGGTGGAGTATGATAGAGTGCTCAGAACGCCGAAAGAATGTGCAGGGAACAGTTTCTAACAGTAGTCATCGAACTGGAAGAAATCAAAGTAGTGGATAAGTGGAAGGAACTGGCTCGTTTAACCCATAGATAACAGGTCAAAGTTCTGGACAAATAATTTTTCACATAAACGAACACCAGGATTATTTTGTCACGAACAGACCAACCTATTTTTTATCTTCTGTTTATTTCAAAATATCTTCGCTCAATTGAATCTCCGAAATAGTTACAAGGTTATGGGTCGTCCGAATAGCTTGCCTTCTTGCTTTATACAATGCAGTGTTGGAGTGCTCATAACCTGGCATATCTACGACGAAGTCTGAAATTCTTTCTTTCAAATCTTTAAATTACTCTTTAAAAATGGACTCTCTTCCTGCAATTAGGGTATTCGTTTCTTAATCTTCTTTAAAACAGGACTCTCTTCCTGCAGTTATGCATTAGTTTGTTAATCCAACTTTCTACCATGTCACGTGGGCAAGAAAGATGATTCTGCCATTTCCACTTTTTAAGCAGCCTTCATACTTGCTCCGCTAGGAATTCATGCACAATCAGCCTGTATACTAATCACATGTTATGTGCACCCGGTTGCCATTACCATCCTTGAGACGACATGGCTTCGTTTCGTTGTGGTAATTATTTCCATTACTCACAATGTATATAAATCTAGTAGCTTAGGCCTGTGAAACTATGCAGAAACGAAGGTTGTCGGCGAGGCTCATAAATCAGCTGTGGGGAGAGATTCTGGTCGGAAAACCCACTGTGCAAAACCGATTGGTCGGATGCCCCACGGTACGTGCGGCCCCTATGAAAGGATTGAAATGCTACGGCGGAAAGCCCACATAGACGCATTGCCTGTGCCTACTATTTATGTCACGTCATCTGTATGATTGTTCCATTAGTAGGCACAATTGCTCTCATTTCACCGCAATAGCCATGGTACATTATGTATGAAGTATAGTATTTCTTTCGTAAACATGACAGCATCTTTTATTCTTCCTTATCGTGGACATTGCACAGCGGTGCTAAAGCTCATTGGATATCTTGTAACAGCGTGTCGGATCTCATTTTGCCCGGTGTAGTACAGCATCGCGACGTGCCATGGGCACAACAAATCGTTAGAAGTCCCTGAAGAAATATTGAGCCCTACTGCCTCTATAGCCACCCATAATAGAGAAAATATTGCCGTTGGAGGATTTTAAGCACCAACTGACGTCGCGATTATGTCCAATGGCATTCACGTCTGGCGATCTGGGTGGCCAAATCACTCGCTCAGTTTACCTAGAATGTTTTAGAAATCAGTCGTGAACCATTGTGGCCCGGTGACAAGGACATCTTTGTTTGAAAATACGAAGTTCATGAAACACTGCAGGTCCAAGGCCATTCCATATAAACACAGCCCACACCGTTATGGAGCCACCACCAGCTTGCACAGTGCCTTGTTGACACCTTGGTTCCACGGCTTCGTGAGGTCTGCTTCACACGCTAATCTCACCATCAGCAGTTACCAGCTGCAACCGGGACTCATCTGACCAGGCCATGGTTTTTGGGTCGTCTAGGGTCCACGAAGCCCCGATAGTTGAGTGGTTACAGCGGCGGCATTTCACGCCAAGGAGACGAGGTTCGATTCCCGGCTGGGTCGGAGATTTTCTCCGCTCTGGGACTGAGTGTTGTGTTGGCCTCATTATCATTTCATCGTCACCAGTGGAAGGCAACGGGAAATCACCACTTGAATCAGTTCCCTAGAGCCCATGCTGTGGACCTCTCTGACAAGGTTTCCCCCATAACAAGATCTGCCGCAAGGCAGAACACAAAGAAAAGGGTCCATCAGAGGCTCTGCAGGTGATGTGTTGTTAGCAGGATACTCGCGTCGGTCGTCTTCTGTCATAGCCCATTGTCGCCACATTTCACCACACTGTCCTAATCGATAAGTTCGTCGTACGTTCCAGATTGATTTCTGCGGTCATTTCATTGATAACTGTACGTACACGCCGCTGCGCTCGGTGGTTAAGTGAAGGCCGTCGGCCATTGCGTTGTCCATGGTGAGAGGTAATGCCCGAAATTTGACACTCTTAACACTACGGATCTCGGAATAGCGAATTCTCTAATGACTTCCGTAACAAAATGTCTCATGCGTCTATCTCCATCTACCGTTCTGTGTTCAGAGTCTATAGATTCCCGTAGTGCGGCTATAATCACGCCGGAAACCTTTCCACGTGAATCATATGAGTGCAAATGACGGCTCCACAGCCATCTGTATGTATGCGTCATGCTTCCCCATGACTTTTTGTCTCCTCAGTTTAAATTTACTTGTGGTACCGTTTATTCATGGAGAAGAATTCATGGAGAAAAATTCTGCGGAGCGTTCGTTCCCGAAAACAGAAGAAATCTACGGAGATGCTTCTGGTGGTATTGTTTACTGTTTGCGTTTACTTGCACGCTTGTCGGATTTTCCATACTCCTGCGCCACTCTTTCCTTTGTTTATCATCCCGTTGTCTTCCGCCTCGAATACAACGAGTTTCTCTGGAAGAAGCGTAGTATGCATATTGCCAAGACGCTTTCCGGCCGTCTCAGTATAGAAGGGGGAGTGCTTCACAGCGATCGCTTCGAAACTCGCTGCGTGGCCGAGTGTTCGCTCGGATTGCTGCCCCCTTGTGACACTATATTTGCGCTGGACAGCTCAATCTCGATTCAGATTTTCTTTTCTTATACCTGCGTCTGGAAATGGAATTCATGAGGCGTTACTTCTGGAGATGAGGAGTGCGGCATTAGCTGGGCCAATATTTACGAGTATTGGCCACATTTGCCGAAAACGCCCTGCGTTCAGAACTCGAGTCTGCAAAGAAGCGATGTTCAAGGCTCTTCTATTGCCTTGACTGGCGAACTAATTTCTTCGCACTGTCTGTCAGACAGTGAATGCTGTATCTAACAACGTAGATGAAAACAATATACAATAAAAAAACACGTGTACAACTTTCTTTTCTATCTGTAAGTCACATAACTCACCAGTGAATGTTACTGAATACACTCATGTCCAGATAAATAAGTACGCTGTGCCCGTCACAATACCTAAGTGATACGTGTCGAGACGCCCGCTAAACCCACTGGGCAGAACAGGTGATTAGGACTGTGGAAAGGGCCAATTAAGCTGTTGGTCAGTTTCACTTCCAAATTGTTATTTATTGTAATTTAATAACACCGTTAAACCAAAACGACACACAGCCGAACCTTTACAACTACGAGTTTCAAAATCCAATTCTTTCACGGATACAGGCCTCCAAACAAGAAATCTTAAAAAGCAACAACATAAATTTCAAGTATCTGAATATATGCAGTTAAAATTGCAAATAAAATAATATATACATAATTTTATTTGCAATAATCTTTTAAGGCAGAAGGCCGCAATGTTTTCGCTTGAGGGGAAATTCTGAGAATAACGAATAACGGTTTAAGCGGCTGAACACACACAGCTGATTTTCCAAAAATTCAAAAATACCTTAACCTTTAAGTTTTCAGTGGGGGAACACACACTAAGCGAAAAAGCAACGCAATGACAATAACTAAATTTAAAAATAAGGTTTTAAGTGGCTGAAGGCCCACAGTTGATTTGCATAAATTGATTTACATAAAACACAATAAGTTTTTTTTTTCCTTTTAAAGCATTGCCTGCAATAGATTACCAACAGACCATTAAACACCAATGAAAAGGACAGTATAGACAACAGACAACGGCACTCAGACGCCACCAATCGGTACATAAAAACTCAAAGACCAAACTGTTACGGACGTGATTATCCACAATGAAATGTGTATTAAGATATCAAAACTACACACCATGTTGGATAGCGACAACAGGTGAGGAAAGGGCCGTGTCTGAAATTACGTTAGTGGCCAGGGCAGGTAATTGGAACACTAACGGCTACAAGGCAGAAAATTCCGCTGGTGCACTTGAACTGTAGTCAACCAATTTAGTTAATTCACCACTACAAACACTCAGAGTTGCTCACAGGAAAGCCCCCCACACGAACCACCGAAAAAAACAACACAAAATGTACGGACGTGGCTTGGGTATTTAACACACCACTCAACTTTGACGTCCTGGGTCGGTGAGCCACGAAGCTCGTAGCGATCGGACACTGCTCAGGGACCGCCAGCGGACCCAGCCCACTGCAACGCACGGAGATATCCTCCCTGGTCCGCAACAACCGACCGACTTCCCTCAGAATGCCGACAACATCTAAAATAGTCATCAGTGAAAATAACGTCAACTACACACACATCCTGAGTGAAAGTGAAGAAGAATTAAATGATCTGCTGAACGGAATGAACAGTCTAATAAGTACACAGTATGGTTTGAGAGTAAATCGGAAAAATACGAAGGTAATGAGAAGTAGAAGAAATGAGAACTGCGAGAAACTTAACATCAGGATTGATGGTCACGAAGTCAATGAAGTTAAGGAATTCTGCTACCTAGGCAGTAAAATAACCAATGACAGACGGAGCAAGGAGGACATCAAAAGCAGACTCGCTATGGCAAAAAAGGCATTTCTGGCCAAGGGAAGTCTACTAATATCAAATACCGGCCTTAATTTGAGGAAGAAATTTCTGAGGATGTACGTCTGGAGTACAGCATTGTATGGTAGTGAAACATGGACTGTGGGAAAACCGGAACAGAAGAGAATCGAGGCATTTGAGATGTGGTGCTATAGACGAATGTTGAAAATTAGGTGGACTGATAAGGTAAGGAATGAGGAGGTTCTATGCAGAATCGGAGAGGAAAGGAATATGTGGAAAACACTGATAAGGAGAAGGGACAGGATGATAGGACATCTGCTAAGACATGAGGGAATGACTTCCATGGTACTAGAGGGAGCTGTAAAGGGCAAAACTGTAGAGGAAAACAGAGATTGGAATACGTCAAGCAAATAATTGAGGACGTAGGTTGCAAGTGCTACCCAGAGATGAAGAGGTTAGCACAGGAAAGGAATTAGTGGCGGGCCGCATCAAACCAGTCAGTAGACTGATGACTAAAAAAAAACACACACACACACAACCTGACAAACATTTGAACGATACCCAACAGCAGGCCGGTGTGGCCGAGCGGTTCTAGGCGCTTCAGTCTGGAACCGCGCGACCGCTACGGTCGCAGGTTAGAATCGGGCCTCGGGCATGGATGTGTGTGATGTCCTTAGGTTAGATAGGTTTAAGTAGTTCTAAGTTCTAGGGGACTGATGACCTCAGGTAAGTCCCATAGTGCTCAGAGCCATTTGAACCATTTTTGATGTACATACACACACAGCCGACTCATGAACGATCGGCGAGCCAAAACGCGTCGTCCGCTAGGACGACCGACTGACGATCCACCAAGAGCATGGCCCGGCTCAAGTGATGCTTGGCGGCAATGGTCGGGCGAGCCATGTCGACGCAGACCTCACTGCTGCTCCAACCCGACTGCTGTAGTGCCGCATTGCAACTCCCGGACTGGCAGCTCCGGACTGCGCTCAAGACGCGTTCCAACTTACTGTCAGCCCAAACTCGTGACCCGAACTCGTCTACGACAGACAACGACCGGGAAGTAATAGCAGTCGAACAAAGATACTACGAGAGGGGATGTATTGATACGGGCTGCTAGCGCTCACGGTTAGGCACAGCAGCAACTCAGTGACAGCAGTAATTTAAATTAACTTAGTGAGGGTGTAAAATACATGATGGCGGGAACATGAGCCGCGCATGGCTCACGTGTTCCAGGAATCTGCAATATCTTTTTCATAATTTGTGAAACAGATTAAGCAGGGACGTTCCATCCCGTTAGTTTTGGCTTTTTCTGTTTCACGCGCAAGAAGTTAATATACGAGTATCGTACACTTTGAGAACATATGTGTTGCGAATTTGAGCATTGCTTTCATTGCCACTTTGTTATAAATCAGTGAGTGTTTCGTAATAGGACATACACTGAGGTGACAGAAGTCATGAGATACCTCATAATATGTCGGACCTCCTTTTTCCCGGTGTAGTGTAGCAAACAACGTTGGGTGGACTCAATAAGTTGCTCAAAGTCCCCTGCAGAAATACTGAACCATGTTGCCTCTATGGCCGTCGACAATTTCGAAAGTGTCTTTGGTGGAGGTCTTTGTGAACGAGCCGACCTCTCGATTATGTCCCAGAAATTTTCGATCGGATTCATGTCACGTCATGTGGGTGGGAAAATCATGCTCGAATTGACCAGAAAGTTCTTGAAACCAATCACGAACAGTTGTGGACTGGTGACACACAGCATTGTCATCTATAAAAATTCCGTCATTGTTTGGAAACATGTATCCCGTGAATGGCCGAACGTAATTTCCAGTCAATAATCGGCTCAATTTGTCCAGAGGACCCAGTCCTTTCCACGTAACCACAGACCACATCATTGTGGAGCTACCACCAGCTTGCACAGAGCTTTATTGAAACATGGTTGCATGGTTTCGTAAGGTCTGTACCACACTCGAAGCCTACCATCAGCTCTTACCAACTCAGTCTGGGACTCACGTGACTAGGCCACGGTTTTCCAATCGTTTAGCGTCCAACAGATGTGGTCATAAGCCCTGGAGATGTGCGGCAGGCGATGTCGTGCTGTTAGCAAAGGCACTCACGTCGGTCGTCTGCTGCCATAGCCCATTAACGCCAAATTCCGCGGCACTTTCCTAACGGATACATTCGTCGTACATCCCATATTGATTTCTGAGATTATTTCAAGCAGCGTTGCTTGTCTGTTAGCACTGACAAATCTATACAAACGCCACTGCTATCGGTCGTTAAGTGAAGGCCGTCGGTCTCTGCGTTGTCCATGGTAAGAGGTAACACCTGAAGTCTAGTATTCTCGGTACACTCTTAGCACTGTGGGTCTCGGAGTGTTGAATTCCGTAACGATTTCTGAAATGGAGTGTCAATTCGTCTACCTCCAACTAACATACCAGGTTCAAAGTCTGTTAATCCCCGACATGAGGCCATTATGACGTCGGAAACGTTTCCACATAAATGACCTGAATGCAAACGACAGCTCCGCCAAGCACTGTCCATTTATATCTTGTGTACGAAATAATACCGCCATCTGTATTTGTGCTAATCGGTATCCCATGACTTGTCTCCTCAATGTATATACACTCATGCTCTTAAATTAGGGATAATGCTGGTACATTGTGAAACAAGGCTCTGGTGGGCGGTTTATTGGTCTAAATCACCTCAGGGTATGACCATGCGGTGCCTTTTACCTGCGGTCGTCGCACGGTGGCGCTGTCAGCAGTCCATATACGCAGAGGTGTGTTGGTGCATGTCAGAGTACGGTGCAGCGACTAAGTGTGCAGTCGTTTTCAGACTGTGTGTTGAAAGTGGCTCAAAGAAGACATGTTACTGGGGGTAGAACACTAGGGCGACTGGAGGCTGGTCAAACTCAGCAGGTCGTAGCGCGGACCCTCTGTGTGACACAAAGTGTGATCTCAAGATTATGGCAACATTTCCAGCAGACAGGAAACGTGTCCAGGTGCTACAGTACGGGGCGTCCACAGTGTACAACACCACAAGAAGACCGATATCTCACCATCAGTACCCGCAGACGGCCACGGATTACTACAGGTAAACTTGCTCGGGACCTTACCGCAGCCACTGGAACAGTTGTCTCCAGACACACAGTCTACAGACGTCTGAACACACGTGAGTTATTCGCCCGGAGACCTCCAAGTGCATTCCACTGACCCCTGGTCACAGGAGAGCCCGTAAAGCCTGGTGTCAAGAACACAGTACATGGTCATTGGAACAGTGGTCCCAGGTTATGTTCGCAGACAAGCCCAGGTATAGTCTGAACAGTGATTCTCGCCAGGTTTTCATCTAGCGTGAACCAGGAACCAGATACCAACCCCTTAATGTCCTTTAAAGGGACTTGTATGGAGGTCGTGGTTTGATGGCGTGAGGTGGGATTATGATTGGTGCACGTACACCCCTGCATGTCTTTAACAGACGAACTGTAACAAGTCAGATGTATCGGAACGTCATTTTGCACCAGTATATCCGCCTTTTCAAGGGTGCAGTTGGTCCCAACTTCCTCCTGATGGATGAAAACGCGCGGCCCCACCGAGCTGCCATCGTGGAGGAGTACCTTGAAACAGAAGATATCAGGCGAATGGAGTGGCCTGCCTGTTCTCGAGACCTAAACCCCATTGAGCACGTCTGGGACGCTCTCGACCGACGTATCGCTGCACGTCTTCAAACCCCTACGACACTTCAGGACGTCCGACAGGCACTGGTGCAAGACTGGGAGGCTATACCCCAGCAGCTGCTCGACCACCTGATCCAGAGTATGCCAACCCGTTGTGCGGGCTACGTACGTGCGCATGGTGATCATATCCCATAGTGATGTCAGGGTACATGCGCAGGAAACAGTGGCGTTTCGTAGCACATGTGTTTCGGGATGTTTTTCTCAACTTATCACCCATACCGTGGACTTACAGATCTATGTCGGGTGTGTCCCTATTTGCCTATGCTATTAGCACCAAGCCGGCCGGTGTGACCGTGCGGTTCTAGGCGCTTCAGTCTGAAACCGCGTGGCCACTACGATCGCAGGTTCGAATCCTGCCTCGGGCGTGGATGTGTGTGATGTCCTTAGGTTAGTTAGGTTTAAGTAGTTCTAAGTTCTAGGGGACTGATGACCACAGATGTTAAGACCCGTAGTGCTCAGAGCCATTTAAACCATTTATTAGCGCAAGTTTTGTGTACTGCCACGTTGTGTGGCACCACATTCCGCAATTATCCTTAATTTATGAGCATGAGTGTATATTGCTTCCGAGTAACATTCTCTCCTCTCGCCGCCCCTTTGTCGTAAAGTTTCGTAAGCTTTGCCAACTCCAGACTGAAGGTCTGAAATCATATTCCTTTGCTATGTGTCATGTTCAGTGCCTGGGGATGTATTTCAGGCCAGAAACACGGTTCATAATCTTGCAAGAACACCCATAGCTTAAAAAGAAGTGGGAGCATATCAAGGCTGATAGCTTTCATTAGACGATGGACCCATGTAGGAGACATCTGACACACACTATGTTTCCAAATTTGCTTCATGGTTATTGAGAACAAGACTCTGCTACAACGCTATGCAAACTTATCCCCTGCTTGTAGCAGCCGGAATTAAAGCTTTTTTTTCAGTGTTCTGTTATCCCTAAAGCCGATCTGTCGCCGATTCACCGATTAGTCGCTTTTGTTTTATGTTATTCTTTATTCTATGGACATCAGAGATATTTATATGATGTTTTATCTTCATCATACCTCGTTCGGTTTGTCTTGGTAAACCACAATGGGGATCCTCTTGAAATGTTAAGCAATTTTGTATAGCCAGATGAGACTCATTCTGTTCTGCATTCACAAAATAAACAGTTGCGCAACCGATAACGTTCGCTGTGACGGTGGCAGACGAAAGAGGGACGGAGGGAAGGGTGAAGTTTTCGCTTTATGCTCGACATTGAACTAACTGTACTTCCGTTCTCTTATTCATATCTGAGATCATTTACCTTCTTTCGTAATAATTTTTAACCGTTCTGTTATTCTCTCCTTATCTTTATTGTTGGACATTGGAGGTTTGAGGTTTATCAATTGCGGAAACTACTGCTATGATTTCAAACAAAGATTTAACACTTTTTGTCATAAAACAGATTTTTCTCATGTTCATAAAAATGGTTTAGACTCAATTTTTACACAGTTATCCAAGATAAATTTTAATTCCCTATCGGGACATCAACTGGTGTCCTAAACTTAATTTACTTGTGCCACACCGCTGGGATGCGGTAGACAGGAATGGTAGCACAATAAGAACAATTCCTCATCATTCGTCGCTCATTATCATCCAGAGCAGTCTTTTAATTACGAACTATCATTTCATACGAAACTTCTTGGCAGATTAAAACTGTTTGTCCGACCGAGACTCGAACTCAGGACCTTTGCCTTTCGCGGGCAAGTGCTCTACCATCTGAGCTACCGAAGCACGATTCACAACCGGTACTCACAGCTTTACTTCTGCCAGTATCCGTCTCCTATCTTTCATACATTACTGAGTGAGAGGCCAAACAAATGAGACTACTAGATGCTTGAATTTTTAAGTTCTGATGGAAATTTGAAATCAGCGAATGGAGTCAGTAGCCGTGAGTTCCCAGGCGGGAAGTTCGGCCGCCAAGTGCAAGTCTTACTGAGTGCGACGTCACATTGGGCGACTTGCGCGTCGACACTGGGGATGAAATAATGATGAGGACAGCACAACACCCAGTCCCTGAGGGGAGAAATTGTCCCACCCCCGCCGGGAATCGACCCCCGGGCCACCGTGCGTGGCATTCCAACGCGCTGACCGTTTTATTTATTTTATTAGGAAAAAGGCGTCTGTCAGTTACGACAAGCAAAATTAGAATTTACATCCATAGTAATAACAGAACAAGAGTACCTTCGAAACCATAAAATGGAATTTGAAACTAATCGTATAATGACAGATTATACAAAAAGAAAAATGTAAGCAAGTCTTGCACGCCATTCCATGTGCATGGCCCATCTACTTACAGATTCCATGTTCCAAGTTGATAAACATTTCGCAGCGTTTGGAGCTCCATAACGGCGGTAATCCTCTGCCCGGTACTCCCCAACTTTGAGGGGGGCTATCGAAGACACTGCGCAAATAGTTCGCAAATAGCTGTTGGTATCGGGGTGTACTCTCAAATTGCTAGTAATCAAGTACCATCTTCTCATCAACTCGAAAGAGGTAGTATATGTACAGTCCTTTAAACCATGTGAGAGCGTGAGTCTTCGCAGGGCGGAAATAAGTATCCTCCGGACAAAGGAGGAGCCGTGGCTCAATTTTGCGAGGCGCGGTACATAGGTAGCAGGCGAGGATCTTCTGCACAAGTAGCCATACCTCTAACACAGATCCACATGTTAAACAGTGTTCGTCAGAATCCACGAGGTGGCAACGTGGACAAATAGCATGCAGCCTTTGCCGTGTTACAACTTTCCCATTCACAACCTGGTACCACGTGGCTCGTACCCGCGTGGGGAGGAACGGCTTCTGGACCGCTCTCCACACTGCAGGCCATAGGGTGGTCGGGCTTTTCCTCTCAATCACATTGCGAGGGATGGACCTTAGCAGCAATCTGTAAATATCGCTCGCCGTGGGAGTGCGAGTGTTGTGAAGGTCTGGCTGTACGTAACTATACTCAAGAATAAATGCCGAGAGGTGCGAGAGTGAGGGATTAATGTGCGAAATCGTGATAGGTGGCAGAAGAGACGCCGGCAGCAATTTCTCTAACAGACGTCCCGTAAGGGAAGCATCTTGATTGGTCCACAATTTCATCATTGTGCACTAGTATAACGCTGTAACTCTCGCTCGTACATTTACAAGTCCCAGTCCGCCTTCACGCGGAGGGAGGGTGACTGTTTCGTAGTGGACTTTGAATAGGAGTCCAGAGATAAGGTAATATCCAAACGCTGTTTGCAGTCTGTGTGCCATCGCTGTCGATATTGGTAGGACCTGAGCCATATGCATCATCTGAGACGCCACGTGAAGGTTGAGGTATTCCACACGCTGTAGTAGGTCCATCTGTCGAAGTAGGTTCCGGCGAAATTCTGTGCGTATCGCCTGTATTAATCGTTTACAGTTCATGGCAGCTGTCCGGCGCACCGTTCAGCTACTGGGGCGGACTGAAGTTCTGGTAATATAGAGCTTTGCAATTTGCCAAAAAAAAAAAAAAAAAAAAAAAAAAGAAGAAGAAACATCGAAGTTACTGTTCTGAAACCTATCTGCTGTGGCTTATGATCTTAGGATGTACCACACAACCTATCACATTTGTAACTCATAACTTAACACCAACTTTAATAGAAAAACAATCAAATATATTCAGCATTTGCATTTCGCTCGTAACGCTTATTACCACTCGATAGTGGTGAATCAAACTACCATAGATTTGGAATAATCTGCATCTATCTGACTACAAATACAACTGCTAAACCAAACCATAATTTATGAAGAAAAATCAGAAATGCACCAAAATTTGTGTCAAATATGATTTCTATTCTCACTTATTCTGGCAACATTTGATCTTTTATTCTCCCCACTACGTTAGCCGGATCACAGATGGTCAAGTACGTGGTACCAAAACCTTTCACAAAGAAAACCTATCTAAAAGCACATGAAATGTTCCTGATACACATTACAAAATAGCGAAGAAGCATTTTAATTAGCACCAATTACAGTGAACCGTCTCTACAACACTTTGCTCGAATTGTACAAGCCCTCGCTCCACAAAGAGAACTACAATATCTCTAAACTAAAATAAAATTTCTGTAAAATTATTTCACATAACTCTCACCTCACTTAAGATAGAGGGTAATTCCATTTCATGTCAAATAATACCGAAGTTCGAAGTTCCTTACAACAATACGCTACGCTACGTCGAGCAACAGCGCGGTACAAAGAAAACTGCAAAAATATGAAAATTTACCCGGAATCGCTATTTTGACAAAGTTTTCACACGTTTAAGGTACATTTGAAAGCCGCTGACTGAATTAAAAGTTCCACATTATAAGCCATGAACAATAACAGAAATTGTTTGTGCCAAACACATGTACAACTACTACACAAAGAAAATATTGTTAATTCTGATAAAAACCCCACATAAACATATGTCAGAATGCAACATTCTACTCCCTCTTTTACTACTGAACATTCAGCTTAACGTTACCCTCACATAAACATGCCACGCTTAGGGCCTGCACCACATTAAGTTACCAAGTCCCAACTAGCTAAACGATCAAAATTACGAAAATGACACCATCTTCTCGTATTTCCTTGTCAACGGTGACTTTAATAAAAACGTTTCTTCCTGATCGACGATGATGTAGCTCGTTTTGCTACAGCACTGTCTTACCAAAACAATACCGATTTGATGGCTGCACGCATCAGCTCCCGACGACAGGGAGACGAACGAGGTCACCTGGTCGCCAACGTGACCCTCGTTGAAATACTGGTAGCGGAAGAAAGCCTCATTGACTGACCGGCCAAACTCCCTCTAGACTATCGATACAGACCGAAGCCTCTGCTAGCCTCCTTGCCGAACCTTCCCTTCTACTCTATCTTTGTAAACCACCATCTCGTACACATCTTTGGTTAATCATCTGCGAGTTGTATGCACACATATTTTCGTTCATTCATACACCTGCCAGGAAGGGAAGGACGGAATGAAGGAAGTGTGACAAAAGAGATAAAATAAAACACTGTTTGCAGACATTTCTTCATTCCATTGCTCACGGTGTAATGAAGTATTGCTTTGCAGCTTGCCATTATGCTATCAAAATTGTCAATATCATACAAAACTGCTTGCAGATGTTTAAATGGAGAGTACTTCCAGCACTGCTTCAATTGTAACGTCCGAGACGCTACAGTGCCTCGTGCATAAAGACGCGGTATCCCTTATTTTGCACTTAAATAAAATTTTATTTTTTCAGAAAATTTTTCCCTTCCGCCTTCAATTGGTTACATTTACTCTGGACAAAAATTTCATCTCAATAGGACGACATTAACCCGTTCCGATTAGAGCGACAAATTTTAATGTTGAAGATTTCAGGTTCTGAAGTTTTTAGACAGTGTAAAAGCTACTGGTGCTTGCATAATACGAAAATTAAATACCTTTCTGCTTTTTAGCATACGTTTAATATTCTTGAGAATATTTTATTTTTAATGTTACTTTCTACAGTTTACGATGTTCTTGAACACAACGCAATAAAAATTCCTTTTGCTCCTGCAGTACGGTAAATAGTCCTTGAAAATCTTGCATTAATTTAATACACCTTTCAGCAGAGTCATGAACAGCTTTTAACTCCTGAATCATCTTTTTAGCGTTTAAATATGCAGTGCTGCTTGTCCATGTGGAATGGAACTCTTGAGTAAAACTTACATATACAATCTTCAGGCTGGATGAAAGACGTCTGCTCTTGCATGACACGAAGTACGCTAACGATTTCTCTGAAATGAAGACGAGATTGAATTATGAGATGTAAATTAACGAATTAAAAACCGATAAGAATGCTACTCAGAATAATCTGTAAAGTCTGGAAGGTAGGGGACGAGGCACTGGCATAAGTAAAGCTGCGAGGACGGGGCGTGAGTCGTGCTTGGGTAGCTCAGTTGGTAGAGCACTTGCCCGCGAAAGGCGAAGGTACCGAGTTCGAGTCTCGGTCCGGCACACTGTTTTAATCTGCCAGGAAGTTTCATACTCAGAATAATGTTTGACTTACCACACTATGGTCCATCCAGCTCTCCACAAAATGAATATATCTCTTTCATATTTTTAAGATTATGTCTGTCCAAATTTGCTACTATTTTGATTCTGGGTTCTATTTCTGCTACATCAGCAGATAGTGATAAGAGAGACAACTGTTCTGGTAAATAATACAAATGACGACTAAATTTCCTTTCAGTTGCCCTTGACCTTCTTCCATATGATTTCAGACCATTTAAGAAGCAGAGATTCAGATGGGTTTTTACAGCTTCATTGCAATGAACCCACGGTTATCAAAAGAAGAGACACCTAGGAATGCATTTTTATTTTCAACGGGTAGTTGAAGTAGTGCTCTTAGCTGAAACATTTATTAATAATGTACTGCTCTTACAATCCATCTTGCTTAATCTACTGCTCTAGGGGAGCATATTTTCAATTTCTTTTGCAAAGTTACTTAAAGAAAACATTACAAGAGCTCAATGAGTTTATGGTAATGACTTCTCGCTATTGGTTTAACTAATTCATTTTCTAAAAGTCTCACATCTCTTTACTTTCTGATTTTGTTAGTGTGTAAATGACTGATGTTGATACTCTTCCAGTTTTTTATGGCCCAGTAAGATAGACAATGTTTTAGGCGGATGTGTCGTTGCAGAGAATTTGCACGTTGTCTCCAATACCGTAATACGTTAATGTATTCCAAACAGCATTCGCAGTCCAGCGTTCGCTTCCTCTTTACCAGAACACTCAACAATTTTGGAATACCCGTGAGCTATTTACTATCCCGAAATGTAACACTGATTGGAACTGTTTTTTTGAGTCACTGTCACGTAATACCGACAACATTCTACCATCCCAGTGAGTAGTAAGAACCGCGGCAGCATCATTCTTCTCTTCTTTTGTGTGATTTTGTGATCTAGAGCCTCTGCTGTAGCCTGACGTATATATACAGAATACACTCTGCAGGCATCTTTTCAAGATAGCCCCTAATGTTTTAGTAGTAAAATCTTTGGTACCTCGCCTTGCAGCGTCCTCCAATGAACTTCTCTCAGAAACAGGTTATAAAAACGTACCATCACCACTAACGTCAGTTTTATTTCAATATCCGTTCTGATTCTTCAGATGAATCACAGCAGAATATGTAGTAGATGCTGCGTACATTTGTTTCTCTTGCCTTTTCTCTTCTTCCCATTTGCTCTGCCTCGCTCTTTCTTCTCTATCCGGTCTACTCCTCCAAGGCGACCTTTACGCCGTGGGAATCTCTGCCAAAATAAAAACATTCTGTCTTCTTCCAATGTGATCGTTTGTAGAGCACTGGCATGTGTGATGTCAAATAAATTTTCCAAATTGTTCATAAACATCTCTTATTACAAACAAGCGTTACTTGACACTGAATAAATGACGCGACATCTTAGATAGCGACTGTAAAATACGTACAATATGATCGGTAACAAATCAACTATTGACTGCTCTGCACATGCGCAAACTGATGATGTGCCGTCAGCGCGACGTCTGCGCATAATGTGAAAGATTACGTTCCTCATGCGAGTTCGCGCTGCAGTCAGCACCGGTTACAGTGCTTCATCTCCATAAAGTTTTGTACATACACGTTTTAGAGTCATTTCAAACAATAGTGAAGGGTGAGCGCTAAAAAATACTGAAGTCGGAAAATAAGGGAGACCTAAAGTGAAGAGTTTTCAGTGAGCTGTCGATCGGTGCAGGTGAAGAAGTGTTTGTTATATGCAGTGCCGTGTGGACATTAATACGGGAACAACAGTTGCACTCCTGCGATCACAGGAAGCTCACACTGTAATTGCTGCTGATATGTGATCTCGTACCGTCTTGAGTCAATGAGTAATGTTCGCCTATGAGGCTGGTATCCAATATTCTGGAGACGTACATTTTCTGAAAGAAGCCTCCTCCATCAGGGACCGAAATATCATGTGCCGTCGAGAATTCTTCGCGTTACAATTGCGAAGATTGTTGACACAGGTTTGCGGCGTATTTCTGAATGAACAGCCAGTACGTCCGTACCTGTACCTTCTATGTTTACCTTTTTGAATATTCCTTGTGCTTCTGTCTAAAATACTCCCCAAGCTGTTAGAGTATATGTGACATGAAGGAGCTTTCACGTTCCGCATCTTGCTCGTGAATACCCATGCCAGGCGTTCACTGAAAGGTGGATGGAAAAACAAGGTCACCTGCTGCCTATGACTTGTGTATTGTAATGAACCGGGAACCTAGAGCTTCGTCCCGCCGTAGCTCTCAGTGGTTAACAACCTCACAACAGGCCACAGCAGTCCACCCCACCCCACCGCCGCTCCACAGCGAACCCAGGGATATTGCGACTCGGCCGCCACTGAACCCCCTCCCCGGGAACGTCTCATAATGCTTGCGTGGTAGAGTAATTGTGGTGTAAGCTTACGTGGAGACAGTGCTTGCGCAATAATCGCCGACATAGTGCTACTGAGGCGGTTTAAGGGGAACCAGCTCGCATTCGCCGAGGCAGATAGAAACCCGCCTTAAAAACCATCCACCGGACCTCGACACTAATCCGCCGGTCGGATTCGGGCAGGGCACTGACACGAATTCTCGCTCGGGAAACAGCGTGTTAGACCGCGCGGCTGCCTATTACTTAGTTCGAGCGGGTCTGACAGAATTATGCGAGCCGACGTCATGCCTTGATAGAGGCTAGGGGCCACTCTGAACATCTGTTGAGAATGTAGCATTATGTGCAAGTCGTATAAGATAATTGAAACTATTAGAAAGTTGTTTAGGTTTCTACCACCGTTTACGAAACGAACAGCCAAAGCATTATTTTCTCATTTTAACCTATAATTTTCGCTTTATTCATTTTAGGACTATACTTACGTTTCTCACTTTGATAATTCGTCCTTAACAATCTTCTCTGTATGTTTGTATCATCATGCAAACATTCCACAAGCTGCTTACGTAGTGGCCGGCCGCGGTGGCCGTGCGGTTCTAGGCGCTTCATTCCGGAACCCCGCGACTGCTACTGTCGCAGGTTCGAATCCTGCCTCGGGAATGGATGTGTGTGATGTCCTTAGGTTAGTTAGGTTTAAGTAGTTCTAAGTTCTAGGGGACTGATGACCTCAGATGTTAAGTCCCATAGTGCTCAGAGCCATTATTTTTGTTTTCTTTTTGCTTACGTAGTGGCTTGTAGAATGTTTGCATGATGATTATACAGGGTGGCAGTTATTGAACTATTTGAAATAAAGTCGTCATAACTTCCAAACGGTTTGCGTTGGGACTTTAAAACTGCACTGTTGACCGCGGGTCATGATGGGGAAATAGTATGCGCACCCGTCTTTTTGTTGTCGGCCATTTCCACGTGAAAATGTCACGGTGCAACGTGCTTGAGCTTATAGCGCTTGTGAAGACCTTCTATGGGAGACACTGTTGCTCAAAGGAAGTTTGCAATCTAGTTCAAGCTGGACAACCGGTACAAGTGTGCTTACAATCACGAATTTGATTCGCACGTTTGAGAGAACGGGTAGTGTTCGTGATGACAGCGTCGGCAATGTCGATCGTCCAAAACGGGTGAAAACGCCTGATAACATCGAGACGACACTCGCTATGTTTCAAACGAACCCCAAGAAATCGATCAGACGAGCTGCACAACAGGTGGGAATCAACCGGGAGACACTGCGAGAAATTGTTGTCGAAGACCTGCACCTCTTCAAACCCATCAGCCATTAAGTCCCAGTGCCATGGAACAGCGGTTGTGTTTCGCCAGCACTACTACTTACAGAATTGACGAGCAGGACTTTGATCTGAATATGGTTTGGTTTAGCAACGAAACGGTTAGGTTTAGTGAGGAAGTCCACGTTTATATGGTTGGGTTCGTCAGTAAGCAAAATTGGCGCATTTGGGGGACTGAGAATCCGCATTTCGCGCTCGAGAAGTCTCTTCACCCTCAACTGGTGAATGTGTGGTGTGCAATGTCCAGTTACGGAAAAATCGATGCGATATTCCTTGATGACGTGGTGACTACCGAACAATACGTGAAGGTTTTGGAAGATGATTTCATCCTCATTATCCAAAGTGATCCTGATTTCGACAAGATGTGCTTCATGCAAGACGGAGCTCGACCCCATCGAAGCAGGAGAGTGATGTCCAGGAGGAAATTAGGTACTTTTAGCACCACCTTCATTGCCCGCCATATTCTCCGGATCTGACCATGTGCAACTCCTTTTTGTGGGGCTGTAATAAAGACAACGTATACGTCAATAACCACAAAACCACTGCTGAGCTAAAAAAAGCCATTCAGGAGGTCATCGACAGCATCGATGTTCCAACACTTCAGAGGATCATGCAGAATTTACCTAATCGTCTGGGCCACATTATCGCCAGTGATGGCAGATATATCGAACATGTCAGAACCAATTTACGTTCTTTCATATAGTGCCGCAATTGACACCCGAAGATTGTTAAAGAGAAATTATCAACGTGAGTAAGGTAAACGTAGTCCAAAAATGAATAACGCGAAAATTATAGGCGAGAATGACAAAATTACGCTTTTACCGTTCGTTTCGTGACGGTGGTAGAAACCTAAACAACTTTCTAATAGTTTCATTTATCTTGCACGACTTGCACGTAGTGTTACATTCTCCACAGATGCTCAAACTGGCAACCCTAGTCTCTATCAATACATGACGTCGCCGGCCGTAATTCTGTCAGAACCGCTCGAACAAAGTCATAGGCATCAAGAATTCATGCCAAGACACTCTCTCGAGTTTCGACAGATCTCGACGAAAGATGTTTGATTTGACCTCATCAGAAATTACGCAGTGAGGCAAGCTGGTCACTGTGTACCTATCTTCAGGGTTTCGTCTCTGCGTGTAGACCCCTCCTTCTATCATGCTGTAAATTTCACAAACTGACGTATCAGTTATCTCGGTGAGCGGAATCGTTGCAGTGAGTAAGACACCAATTCGACTTCGTCGTGGAGGCACAGTGTTTAAAATCTCGTTTACCCACTCTGACTTGCAATTCCGGCGATTTCTCAAAATCGTTTCAAGCACTTCGTCCTCTATAGAAGCCGTCGATTTTCCGCCCCATCTTGTGTAAATCAACTTTGCCTCTGATGTCATAAATGTCGACGGGTTGGTAAATACCAAACTTGTAGTGTTCCAGTCAGTTTTTTTTTTTTCCTGATAGCCACCGGTCTGACCCTAATGGCTATTGTGGATGCCATAGCTCTTTTCCGGTTTTGGCTAAAGGAATCTTTGTCCGGCTTGCAGATAATGGGTCGAACTTTTTATAATCTTTCTAAATGCGTTATGGTCGGTTTTTGTTATGCGGGCTTAGTGGCTAATAAATCACATTTGTTACTGAGATAATTATAAATCTGTATAAATGTTCAAATGTGTGTGAATTCCTAAGGGACCAAACTGATTGGGTCATCGGTCACTTACACACTAATTAAACTAACTTATGCTAATAACAACACAGACACACACACACACACACACACACACACACACACACACACACACACACCCAGCCATGTCGGAGGGAGACTCGAACCTCCGGCGGGAGTGGCCGCGCAGTCCGTCATTTGACACCTGAAGCCGTGTGGCCAATCCGCGCGGCTTATAAATGTGTCCCCCCCCCCCCCCCCCCCCTACCCCCCTGCCTTTGATAGTTTTGTCTATTTGAAGAATATCGACGTACGATGCGTGAAAGCGAATCTGGAGGGCGAGGCTAGAGATCGTAAATTAGACAGATTTACATGGTCCAGTCACATTGATGTGACAACTGCCTCTGTCCGACGTCATCGTGCAATAACGACTCCCAGATGGCAGGTTCTCGTGGCGGTTTACATACTTAGTTCTGTCGGAAATGCTTCCACCTCTGGCCCGAAGCCCAATGATCATGCCCTTTTGTACAGCAGCTGAATCGCTTCGTTTCCGTATTACCACAATGACTGCATGCACTGTTTTCCGCGTCCTCCCCATTCCCAAAGCGTTTCATATTATGCTGTCCAGTGCTAGATCTGCCACCTGCCATCCGGGAGTCGTTATTGCACTATGCCGTCGGACATAGACGGTTGTCACATCAAAGTACACAGCCCATGGCAAAATAGTGCTATCCAAAACCGGCGCCGATGCAACTGGGGTGCACCCCTGGTCATAGATAACATCGGTGAACACGGGC
The DNA here is from genome assembly GCF_023864345.2 of Schistocerca serialis cubense. Classification (NCBI taxonomy): domain Eukaryota; kingdom Metazoa; phylum Arthropoda; class Insecta; order Orthoptera; family Acrididae; genus Schistocerca; species Schistocerca serialis. Next base: position 250,690,411 of record NC_064638.1, on the reverse strand, counting down.
CGTAGGTAACATCGGTGAACGACGGCTGCGGAGATCTGTAAGGGCGAATGGATGTGGAACAGTGGAGCAACTTACCACTCAGATGACCCAAGGTTCTACGAACGGTGTCTCCTCAACGACACTTCAGCAGACGTTGTTGCTTATAGGCCTCCACAGCAGTCACCTACGTCATGCACGCAGTTGACTGCTGTTCATCAGCGACGAAGGCAGGAATTTTCGCGCCAGTACTGCAACTGCTCGTCCACTGAGTGGCGACAGGTTGCCTTTTCATTTGGGAATGGTTTCGTGGCATTCTGGAAAGCACAGTGAATCAACACAAGCATACCTCTATAGAACGTAGCATGTATCCATCTATCCTTAGGTATCGTGTTCACCAGTTCATGCGGATTGTTTTTGCTTGGCATGAGGGCATCTACCAACAGGACACTGCAACCTGTCACACTGCTCACAGTGTACGTTTGTGATTCGAAGAGCACCGGGATGAGTTAACCGTACTCCCCTGGCCACCAGACTTCTCGGATTTAAACCCAATCGATAATCTATGGGATCATCTCGATCGGGCTGTTTGCATCATTGATCCTCAGCCGAGAAATCTAGCACAGCTGTCCATGGCGCTGGAATCGGCTTGGCTACACCTCGAAGTCGGTACCTTTCAGAACTGCACTGACACCCTTCGTGTACATCTAGCAGCGGTCTGCGCTGCAAATGGTGGTTATTCAAGCTTTTGACAAATGGTCGCATTAATGTGACTGGATTAGTGAGGGCCCACCCATACTACAAGTTGTCTTGTGTGTAAAAGGTGAGATTCTAATGCGACGACTAGGACATACAAGTGGGTCACAAGGCCCTCCATCAAAGTGAATTTAGCTCTTCCGAAATAGCTTGTCTGTAGCGGCGATACAGCAGCAGCTGTAAGAGGACGGCTAGAGACGCGCGTCTGGGCTAAACAGTGGTACGCGATTGGTAGCGTTGTTATTGCAGTTTGCATTATTCCCAAATTCCTGCGAGAATATCCAAACTGGCACTGACATAAACACCATAAATACAAATGTGACAATGTCAGGGATTTTATGTGGATGAATATTTCATGATCGTTGAAACTACCATGTCATTACAGTACTTTACTTATCGTAATAATTTAAATATTGAAACTTCCTGGCAGATTAAAACTGTGTGCCCGACCGAGACTTGAAGTCGGGACCTTTGCCTTTCGCGGGCAAGTGCTCCACCATCTGAGCTACCGAAGCACGACTCAGCCCGGTCTCACAGCTTTACTTCTGCCAGTATCTCGTCTCCTACCTTCCAAACTTTACAGAAGCTCTCCTGCGAACGTTGCAGAACTAGCACTCCTGAAAGAAAGGATACTGCGGAGACATGGCTTAGCCACAGCCTGGGGGATGTTTCCAGAATGAGATATTCACTCTGCACCGGAGTGTGCGCTGATATGAGACTTCCTGGCAGATTAAAACTGTGTGCCCGACCGAGACTCGAACTCGGGACCTTTGCATTTCGCGGGCAATGTCTCCGCAGTATCCTTTCTTTCAGGAGTGCTAATTCTGCAAGGTTCGCAGGAGAGATTCTGTAAAGTTTGGAAGGTAGGAGACGAGATACTGGCAGAAGTAAAGCTGTGAGACGGGGCGTGAGTCGTGCTTCGCTAGCTCCGATGGTAGAGCACTTGCACGCGAAAGGCAAAGGTCCCGAGTTCGAGTCTCGGTCGGGCACACAGTTTTAATCTGCCAGGAAGTTTCATATCAGCGCACACTCTGCTGCAGAGTGAAAATCTCATTCGGGAATTTAAATATTATTCATGAATACGACAAGATAAAAAAGACACACTATAATTCCTATCATTCTGTCTCGTTTACTGGTTTCGTTTGCCATCAGACCTCTCCCATTTGTTTTTATCAGCTATTTAACCATTAATATTTATTAACCATTTAGCGCTGCGCCCGACTGCGTAGCGGAGTGGTCAGCATGGCCTGGGGGACCTAGGTTCGATTCCAGGCAATGCCTGGCATTTTACTTTGTTGGAAGGACTGGCACAGCGCGTTCTCAGTCTCTTGAGGCCAAATGAAGAGTACCTGTTCTAAGATCAAGAAACCCGACAACGACCGGGCAAACGGTCTTCTGACCATACGCTCCACCATACCGCATCCGATGACGCCATTGACAGGGGACGACAAGGAAGCTGGTCGGACCCATTGGCCTGCCTAGGAGCACAATGCGGAGCTTAGCTTTATTTTTACCTTTCTTATCACTGAAACGACTTTGTCTAGAGGTGTCGTATGACAATAAATAGTCCAGTTTTTTTTTTTTAAAAAAAGAGAATTCGCATCAGTCTTCTCGACGGGAAAAACATTACAAACCTTATCCAATCAAAAAAAAAATATTTTCTCATTCATATGTTATCATTTGTTATAAATCACTTGTCAGTATCATGAATGAACCAGATACGGAATATTATTGTAGTCGACGTTACATGTTTTTGCATGGCCACCTCTTTCTTATATATTTTACACGCACGTACATGCGCGCGCACGCACACACACACACACACACACACACACACACACACACACACACACACACACACACACATAAACAATTAAATGATGTTCACAAACAGTTTTGTTCGAATTTTGATGCTGTTTTTGCAAAATTATAGACAATATTTATGTAACATTTGTTTATCTCTGACCCGCTCTGGAACGCGTTGATGATGGCTATACTACTCGTACAGTAAAAACCTATCCTGTAGTTAAGATCGGCAATAGCGACTGTTTGCTATGTTCATACGTAATTGTAATCATTTCCCCAAAACCAAGAATGTAGAGTACTGGATGTGTTAGCACAGTCCACCAGCTCCTTAATATATTAGATTCTACCTTCCTAGATCCTGCCAAAAATTGACGAAAGAGATGTGAAGCACTGTGACCAAGCTGTCGGACTAGGTTACTGGGCGACTTTTTACAACGCAGCCTAATGCACATGCCTTATGCACCCTGTGGAGAGCACGCGAAAATCTTCTGCTCGCAGAATATAGCTGAGTCGGTTAAGTTGATTCCAGATAGCTGTAGTCGACCGGGCGCTGCAGCTTCGAGTACCTACCTCAGCCAACGGCGTAATGCGATTTTGTAAACGTCTCTATAGCAGGGACTCACTTTTGTTACTGAGCTGGAGGCCACTGTTTTCGCCTACAGTCATTAGCACCTCGCAGTTGAAAGATGGCAACAGCGCTACGAGTACTGAGCTCAATACTAAACTGGAGAGACTATTACACGAAGCTAAGCCGTGACGCGTGACGCCACAGTCGCCATATTAAACCGGTGCAAGGTGTCAATTTGTTCTGCTCCATAGATAAAAATACAAGTACCACTTATGTACACTATACGACGCTGTGTGTATTTAGTTTATAGTTCATTGTCAGTTAAAGCCTTGTGCCTTCTAACACTTCCCTGCAAGACCGATTTCGCAGTTATTCTGCTGTGTTAACATACATAATTTCCGTACTGCCCCTAAAGCTGTTGACAAATTATGCTTTCCAAAAATCTTACGTCTGTGAAAAAGATTTTTTTCCCTCCACTTCTCGCATTATGTTTCCTGAATGACGGAACTTTATAGCGACACAAAATGACCAAAACAATGAGATGAAAAATATCTTATTATAGTTACTTCATCAACTCTGTGGCAAACTTTCTCACAATAACACGTAATGCAAAGCTCATTTCTATCTACACGTAACGAGAAAAGTTTTATGTACATCGTTATGCAACAAAACTGCTGAACCATTGCCTCGTTGCTGATTTCAGCTGCTAACAGGGGAAAAATCTTTTAAGTTAACATGAATCATTGAACACTTTGATATGTTGACAATTAACAGGCAAGAGTTTTTGGAAAGGAAGGAGATGGTCAAATAACATTTAAACATCAAATTTTAATTTTTGTTTATTGTTTTGCTTCATTCAGTATATATTTACATGTAATGCATTGGAAAATGTAATTAGCTTCCGCAACCTCTGACTCATAGCACAATGGTTATCTTGTGCAGCACTTGTTGCTTTTTTTTGTGTGCCTTTAATTTAATCTGAAACTACACAGTAGCAATACGTTGTATTAAATGTGATTCAAGCATGTCTTCACAGTCAGTGGCAGAGACTAGCGTATGCGTTTTGCGAAATACATTGGCTTTTTCACCAAAAAGCAACAAACAGGAATAATAAACCTGTCATAAAAGTGGTATGGGTTTAAGGTAAATCTCACTAGAGTGGAACGAAAGCATTTTTCTGCCTTCTGCACTATTTTAAACGCTGCTACAGATAGGTGAAGCAAACCACTTCTGTCAACCTTCATAATCAAGGCAGCTGTATCTGCCACGGGAGTGATCATTTGGGCACATATAGGGAACAGTAATAAGTTCTTTGCATTCAGAACATCTTAAAATTTGCGTGATCTTTTTCACAACATATTCTGATACATAATAAATAATATTATCCTGGTATTCAATGAGTACTGCTGAATCAAGAGCCTCAGTAAGCAGTATCTTCACTATCATCAGTAAACTCACCACTTTGCTTCTTATGGCACAAGAATTCATGAACACTGAAAGAGCTCACTTTCTCAATGCCATCTAAATCGCTCTTGTCGTTTGTAGTAACTCCGTTCTCGTACTACATTGTTGTCAGAGCAGGCTGGAATTGTAATATGGTGGGATTATTATTTCCACTAATCCTAGATCTGGTGCAAGAAAATAGAGTTTTAGATGATCTTGTGAGAGTTTGTATGTTAACAATTACTTTAGAGATTCAGTGTCCCGAAACAGAAAATCCTGGGAGAGGTTTCTAACAACCATGTACGCACATCAAAACTCCCAGAGCAAACGTTTTTCGTGGATTTAAAAATGTACACACACTATTAGTCTTTAATGTCTGAAGGAAGTTTTCTGAACGACAAAGAAATTCAGTCCAATAATTTACATATTCAGCTCTCAATGATTGTTTAAAGCCATTAGCATTAACATTCCTAGATTTGCATACATCAAAGAGTTTTCAATAATACTGATGGATTCTACAGTGGCAGAGGCGTCCTGAAAATCTGGGTGCTGGGAACTCTCTAGAAATTCGGTGGCATCAGCAACACTGGAGCTCACTGTCTGCGCTGCTAAAGAGACATTAATTTTCCTATTATAGAAATTCACAATTGAACCAGAGAGTCTATTGGCAAATTTTAAAGATTCACACTCTATCAAATAATGTCACTTCAAAATAAAGTCCCACTTCACATCTCCAGCTTCACAGTTAATAATATTCTTTTCAGCTAAAATATTACAAACTAATTTCATCATATGGCCCGGATCAAGAACTGCATGAACATTATTGTTATTGGTAGAGTGCTTGAAGTAAGGGACAAAATTTTCCAGATTCAGTGAGCACCCAAGATTTTTCAGTGTATCACATGTCACTGACCTGACAAGCACGCCTACAAGAAACAGTTTCAGTATGCAAACTCTCACAATTTCAGTCATTGCACCCGATGACAATTCGTTCACAAAGAAATGTGCAATTGGGCACTTACACTTCTCAGTATATAACACTATCTGAAAAACTGAAGCTTCAGTAGCCAGTTCCTCTGCATCTATATTCACAATGTTGCCGAGACCGACAAAGCCTGCTAACACTTTTTGTTGTTGTTCGATAAGCCGGCCGGTGTGGCCGTGCGGTTCTAGGCGCTTCAGACTGGAACCGCGTGACCGCTACGGTCGCAGGTTCGAATCCTGCCTCGGGCATGGATGTGTGTGATGTCCTTAGAGTAGTTAAGTAGTTAATAAGTTCTAGGGGACTGATGACCACAGATGTTAAGTCCCATAGTGCTCAGAGCCATTTGAACCATTTGTTGTTCGATACTAGCTGCTTTCTAATTGACATACTATCAAAAATAAATGCACACTCTTTAAGTTACCGTTTGTCACTGGTATTATGTTTTAGATACTTGAAAACCTCTTGTAAACAGACAGGTACAAAATTTACTGATGACACCCAACCACGGAGAATACTGCGGTGGGGCAAAAGAAACATAGAGCGTACAAATCTACTTGTCCTAAGGGAATACAAATGCAGAGTGAGGGCAAATTGTTTGATTAGTTCGCTGTATCGCCTGGGTTGCTTCTTTGCGCCACAGTTTTTCAATAGGGTAATTATAAAGTCTAAAAGCCACTAAAACGTTCCCGAAGTACACTTTCCATGTTATCGTTTACACAATTTCTTTTCTTCAGCACTGTGATCAATTCTGCCATTGACATCTTGGGTTGTCGGGTGTTCTGCCGGATATCAGCGTCGTACTTGCACGCCTCAAGCAACTGCACATCACAGATTCGGACATCATGGTTAGTTTTGATGTGGTATCGCTGTTCACCAGGGTCCCACTGAAGGACTCACTAGAACTGATTGCAGAGAAATTTGACGGTGCTCTGTTGGACCTGTTCAGTCATACACTGACATCCACGTATTTCCTGTACAGAAACCAATATTACGATCAAACTGAAGGTGTAGCTATCGGCAGCCCACTGTCCCCTGTGGTTGCCAACATGTTTATGGAGAGGTTTGAGGAGAGGGCATTGGAGACAGCCACATTTAAACCCACATGCTTCTTTAGGTATGTGGATGACACCTTCGTGATCTGCCCACATGGGATGGACAGGCTCAATGAGTTTCTTGAACATCTTAACTCATGCCACCCTAATATCAAGTTCATCATGGAACTGGAGAAAAATGTCCAGGTGCCATTTCTGGATGTACTAGTCCAGAGGAAAGCAGATGGATCAATTGGCCACAGTGTGTACCGAAAACCAACACACATTGATTTATATCTGCAGGCCAGCAGCTGTCACCACCCTGCACAGAAGAATGGGGTTCTGAAGACTTTGGTCCACAGAGCACGTGCCCTGTCAGACCAAGAGAATCTACCTATAGAGATAGAACGTCTCAAAACAGTTTTCTCCAAGAATGGATACACGGACAGACAAATTGAGAGGGCACTCCAACCAGCCACTATACCACAGGTCCTGAAGAAGACCAAGATGAAGCAAAGAAGGTGGCGTATCTGCCCTATGCTGGTTCTATTTCTGCCAGAATCAGTAGGATCCTCCGTAAACACAATATCAAGTGTGTTTTCTGCCCATCCAAAAAGATCGGGGGACTGCTGGGGAGTGTCAAAGACGACCTGGGTTACGAAAACCAGGGATTTACAATATACCTTGTCAATGTGGTATGTCTTACATTGGCCAGACGACAAGAACTGTGGAGATCAGGTGCAAAGAACATCAGAGGCCCACTAGATTAAGACAGGTGACTAAGTCAGCCATTGCTGAACACTGTCCAGAACTAGATCATGCCATGAAGTATGAGGATACCAAGACTCTAGCACAAACACCCAGATTTTGGGACAGTGTTATAAGAGAATCGATAGAAATTAAAATGGCTGACGATCTTATGAACTGTGACACAGGGTACCAGCTAAGCGGAGCAGAGCTAAGCAGAGCTGGGATCCGGCTCTGGAATTGTTAAAGGAGCAACGGGGCCAGCTGCAACACTACACAAACAGAAGAACCAGAGACATGGAGAACGGAAAACGAGCCCCTGACGGACTGCCAGTCGCACCAGACCGAAGATGGAATACCCAGAAGTGGGACTGGTGGGCGCGGACCGCAGAGGGAACATCCAGAGCCGCAGCGGACGGAAAACGGAGCGGCAACGCTCCAACAGGTCGTGGTGAGCGGGCGCGGACCGCAGGGGGAACGCTTGGTACCCCAGACCGTAGATGAAATCCCCAGGAGCGGGTTTGGTGGGCGCGGACCGCAGAGGGAACACCTAGAACCGCAGCGGACGGAAAACGGAGCAGCAACGCTCCAGCAGGTCGCAGGGAATGGGCGTGGACCACAGAGGAAGCGCCTGCAGCCGTTGGTGGAGGGGGAAGGCCATAGGCATAAATACTGGACCCGGTCCACTCGAGGAGCAGTCTCAGGTCGCACCTGATGAAGGTCACGAGCTACGCGACCGAAATATCGTGCAAGTACGACGCTGATATCCGGCAGAACACCCGACAACCCAAGATGTCATTAGATCGCCGGGAAAGCCTGAAGAGTTACAATTCTGCCATTGTTTCCACCCTTCTTTCCGCCGCTTGGGTTTCATCTGCAATCGTCTCACTTTTTTTCTAATGGCCACAACTCTGTGTGAGACATCAGTCTGAAAACTTGCATCACAATTCTCATGATTGTCATCGGATTCACGGAACGTATTTGTCGTTTGGATCTCATTCATATCCTGAAACAAAGTTAAAAGAATCCATCAGCAACAATTAGGAGCTACTGCAAAGAAAGTTACATTAACAGCAATGCGAATCCTTGTTGATAGTTTCACCTCAGAAACTGATGGTTTATTCCGAACAAGTTGCCTTCTCTGGTTGATTTTCACTTGCAAATGGCCTGGAAAACTGAATAAACTTGGTATAACGTCATCCTTTAGCAGCTTTCTGTCAGCTCCTGGTCGAAACATGTATCTGTCTTTTGTAAAATTAGTGATGAAAAACTGAAAGCTCTTAGACGTCTTTTTAGAGTATTTGAATTTCTCAAACACAATTTCCTTAACCATATATTAAGTGGAGGTTTACTATCTTTGGCCCGAATAAAGCATGATCTTTGAGAATTTTTTTCTTGGAATGTCAAGTTTGGTAAAAATGTTTACTCATATTTCCTCTACAAACTGGGATTTTTTCGACCGGTAGTGTCGTAGAGCAAAGTGCCGTCGGAATGGAGCAAAATTTCGATGTAGACCTGTACGTGCGGTATGTCACAGGTCAGCCACCTCATCTGCAATCAAAATTCAGTTGACGTTATGGAAGTATATAAGATTCTTTAGGAGTTGTACCCCGCTTAAGTTCTTTGGACCACAGGAAACAAAATGGCGGCCATTTGAAAAAATAGTGTTTCTTTCATCGAGTTTTGGACTTAGTAGGCCAAGTAAAAGTATTTATAGTTGATGGATCGTAATAAAAGTGGTACACCTCCTAGACAATTTAGTAACTTCGTCGGAGACAAAGAATCATACCAATCGGTCCAGTATATTTGAAGTTATCATACCGTGCGATAAAAAAAAAGTAATTTCGAGAAAAACGCGTTTGAAGTTTGACTACATATAAATGCAATATGACACAACTTACCTTCAATCTGCTATTCCGGGTCCATAAACTAATCCTTCCTCATAGAGGGCGTTCTGCTCATGTGGGCCAACCTGCGCTGCTCCAGAGCCACTTGTATGGCCGGTGACAAGCGGTTTTCGGTCGCTTGAATCCAGTGGTCGTCCGAATGCTTGGCGAACTGCGTCGAATAGAGTCCCAGGGTGACGTCCATCGTTGTCATGGTCTTCAGAATTGCTGAATACCCTTCGTTGAAGCTGCTCACTGCCAGGAAAGTCGCGATCTCCACAGTCTTAGCCGTCCGTTGTGGCCGATCGGGTCTAGGCACTTCAGTCTGGAACCGCGCGACCGCTACGTTCGCAGGTTCGAATCCTGCCTCGGGCATGGACGTGTGTGTTGGCCTTAGGTTAGTTAGGTTTATGTAGTTCTAAGTTCTGGGGGACTGGTGACCTCAGATGTTAAGTCCCATAGTGCTTAGAAGCGTTTGAACCATCCACAGTCTTCGCACCAGAATGCAAATGCTTGGGAGCTAACTTCCAAAAACACGCGTTCAAACTTTCGTTTGAATTTTGTGTGTTTCCTCAGAAGCACCGGTACAATAACTCGTCCTCCGAAAGATAAAAACTGGTGCGTGAAAAAGGCCGATTTCAGACAGGTGCACTTTTTTGTTCAACCGCGAATAACATACATTTCCGTTCCGTATTCGGAAAAACCGTTTCAGGGGTGGATTCTAAACACTTATATGCATCCAAAAATGCAATTTAAAAGAATCAATTTTTTGAACCAAAAGATAGTAAACCTCCCCTTAAAGCGTATATAACTTACAGATGGTACTGATTACCACTTCCTCTTGTCCGTCGATTACTGCATCCATAACACACTCTTTACCATGTTTGTTAAAAAAAAAAGAAACGGTATCACCTTAAAGTCAGAAGCAGAAGAAAAGAAGTACTATTGCCTCCTTACAATACGGCTCTATGCAATGACGACTTTGAATTGTCTCTCCAGTTTAGTACATAGAGTAAATATCTCTGGAGTGAGCATTCACATGCGCACAACAGGTTTTGTGTTGTCAACATACATTGCCCGCCTGATCACGTGTTCTCGGGACGTCGTGTGTTTGTCCGTATAGCGCCCTGTATATTTAGAATGTCACTACATCCCTAATACAGATGGATTCTTTTCGTACATGTCGTGGATTATTTATATATGTTGGGCAGACATTTTAACAGTATCCGTCTGAGACCGGGAATGGACCAGCTACATAACTTTTAAGGGCAAGTGATATTACATCCTGCTTCTTTGCCGTAGGTGTCACAGTTCAGATGCACTCGATTTTTGGTACTTTTCGGTATGATACGGCACTTTTTAGTATTACAGAGCCTGACGTACATTTTTGCAGTGATAGTCTTGCAAAACGACCTGACAGTACGCTAGTACTTTTGCAGGTGTCCGAAAAACACCGAATTTGCCACACATTAGCGATTATATCCCTGAGAATTCGTCCTTTTTTTTTTTTTTTTGCTATTTCTGCGTATTTATTTTCTCGTTTTTGCGACCTAAAGCATAATTTTTCTTACTGGTGACACTTTGAAGTATTTATTTAACGCATTTTACGTACTTGCTCCCAGTTTATTAAATAAATAGGAGACTGAGTAATCTATATTCATAATCGAGAAGTCACTGATAAATGCATGGAGGATAGTATTTGCTGAAACAACTAACCATTCCCTTTCCTGTTCCACTAGCAAATTTACGAGAGGAAGCGATTGTTCGTAAGCTTTTGTCCGAGCCGTAATATCTATCATATAGTCATAAAATCGTAGAAAAACAGGTCTACAGAATCCAGCCTTAATTATAATGCGTCTCGAAATTTTTAAACATATACAGTGACTCTTACTAATATGATAACTATAATTAGAGCTACATGGTATGTACCCATCAAAAGTTACTATCCCTCCTTTCACGTATTTTTCTTTGCACCCGTAGCAACAACAGTAATTCACCATCGCTATTACACTATCAGCAATCGGTGAAACACAACAAAAACTCTTGATATTATAAACTTCAAACGTTGCAGAAAGCACACACGCACAGCGAAGTCCCGAAAACACTTGACAGTCCTGGTTTAATGTTGACAACTTGCGCAGAACGCAATGCTCACTCCAGAGATATTTACTCTATGGTTTAGTATTGCGCTCGCTGGTTATGAGCTGTCAGAGACCTTACGTCGTCTCGGCTATGGTAGCATCTCTGCCAGATATCGCCGTCATAGTATATTAATTCCTTAAAATAAAAAATTAAAACCATCGAGTATCTTCGTACAGGAACCGTGTGCAACAAACGGATACGTTTAATACACTTGTGCTTAGTATCGGCTATGAGTACGTCTCGGAGAGCAACGTTTACAAATGTGCAGCATTCAGGCGCCCTCACAAGGCACTAGCCGGATTCCGGACTCCCCAAGGGGCGCCTCATTTTCGTGGCGAAGCCGCCGCCGCCTGCAGCGTAACGAGGCGTCGTCGCAGCGCCTACGGCTCTGCAGTTCGTGTCAAGCAAACACACCGCTCTGGGGCAAGGCCTAGCAGCTTCCGCTCGTCAAGCCCAACTGTGCCTGCGCCGTACAAGTCAAATGCGCCGAACGAGCAAACACTGCCGCCTCCTCCCTCCACAGCGGCAGCTCTTCAAGGTTATTGTGTGAGGTACAGCGTAAAATTCGATTTACTCCAAGCCGGAGTTGGGTGGGCAGAAAATAAAAGTTTGTTTTATTTACGCATTTCCTACTTGGTTTAACTTCGTGTGCGACACAAGTAATTCACATCTTTCGATGCTCTGGAGTGGCACTTCCTTTGTCAACAACTTTCTTAGTTGTAGATCCAGTTACTGTTACCAAAAACGGGCAGCTGGCTCGGAAAATTAAATCTGGGCTATTTTTGTTGTTGTTGTTGTGACTTCAAATGCAGAAATACATATCAAATTTTTTTTGATGATATGCAATTACATTTTGATCCACTATTGCATTCAGGGAACTGATTAACATCTGAAATTTCTCTTTTGAGGCGCCATTTCATGGATTTCGCGGCCCCTCCTTATTGCAACTGTTTCGAGTCCTCCCTTGGGCATGGGTATGTGTGTATTTTGTTCTTAGCGTAAGTTAGTTTATTTAGTGTGTAAGTCTAGGGACCGAGGACCTTAGCAGTTTGGTCTCTTAGGAATTCACACGCATTTGAACGTTTGTGCCTCCCCCACACAAGTGGAACAGAGCCACTGAAGAGCTTAAAATAAACTGCTTTTAAATTGTATAACTTAAAATTTAAAATTTTCTTACGTGTTTAATGGTATGTGCTGAAGCTATCATACTTGCTGAAGTGGTGCTAAACAATAAAATACATGCTCTCTAACAATAAAAAAAAGATGTATCGCAAAAGGATAATCCAAATAGGACAGAAATCGGTGGATGTGAGATACATGTGCCGACAAACAAACGGTTACAATTTCAGAAAATTTAGATAATTTATTCAAGATAAAGAGCTTCACAAATAGAGCAAATCAATAAGGCGGTGTCCACCTCTGGCCCTTATACACGAAGTTGTTCGGTTTTAGCATACATTGATAGAGTTATTGGCTCCCCCTGAGGGATACCATGCCAAATGTTACCCGTCTGGTGCATTTGATCCTCAAAATCCCGAACTGGTTGGAGCGCCCTGCTTATAACAAATCAGACCTCGCCTTGCTGACCAAGACATGCTATGGCAAGCACAAATACAAGCATTAGAAACTATCGCATCGTGTGAGAAGGCATTATCTTGACACTTGGAAAAAATGGGACCCCTGCCTGATGTTCGCGTCGTTCTCGCACGATATTTCGACTGCGTAGCTCGCTGTCTTAGTCAGGTGCTACCCGAGAATGGTCCTTGGGCAGATCGAGTGCAGTATTTATGCCTGTAAGGTGATCGGCGCTCCCTTGTCGGTCCGCAACGATTCGGGTGTTCCGTCTGCGGTCCGCGCCCACCAGACGTGACTGCCCTGGTCCTCTCTGGTCGCGGGTGACCTGCTGCGAGAGTAGCGACTACTCACCAGCAGCAAAAGAAAAAGAAACCTCACTAGTGGCACCAAGACGAAAATTCAGGAAAGAGAAGGAAGAAAACTCATAGGCAGCTGCAGGAACAGCAGTATAGGCTACTTAACCTACGATGAAACAAGGCAAGAAGTCTTAAGAGATCACGAGAGGGCGCTGGTCCCAGGAGTTCCGACTGCCGTCCGCGACCGGCGGGGCTACTCTCTGGGGTCACGGTCGTCATCTGTAGTGTCTGGTGCTTTGGTACCCTGGCACTATCTTGAAGAAATGCAAGCCGAGTATGGCTTGTCAGAAGGGCAACAAAACGGACCGTAGTGTATCGTCGATATACCGCTGTGCCGTAAGGATGCCGCAGATGACAACCAAAGGGGCCCTGCAATGAAAAGAAATGGCAATGCAGACCATCACTCCTGGATGTCGGGCCGATTGGTAGGCGACAGTTAAGTTGGAATCCCACTGTTGTGCGGGATGTCTCCAGATACGTCTTCGCTGGCCATCTGGGTTCATGCTGAAGCAGGACTGATCTCTGAAGACAGTCAATGGTATATGAAGCCGAAGACTTGTCTGGAGACGCCCTGGACAGTGGTGGGATACAGCTTGACTGACACCTGCCATACGGACCCCTTTGGTTGTCATCTGCTGCACCCTTACATCTCAGTGGTTCGTCGATGAAATTCTACGCCCCATTTGTTGTCCTAAGTGGCAAGCCATCCTAGGCTAATATTTCAACATGATAACACCTGCTTGCGCATGGTGTGAGTTTATACTGCTTTCCTTAGTGCCTTCCAAACCCTGACATGGGCAGCAAAGTCTCCGGATGTCTCCCAAATCGAGAACGACTGCACCCCAGACTGATTTTGAAATAGATTTGCTTACAATTCGTGGTCAGTATCCTGACGTTAAACCTACAACCATATATATGTATATATAGTCTGAATACACCTATTCTCAGGAAAAATGTAGTAATATGCGTGGCAGGAAGTTGTATACTTATTGCAACTGTTACACAAATAATAATTTATAATTTTTTAAATGTGTGTGGATTTTAAAACAAACTCACTTTTATTCTATCAAAACCGTTACTCATATGACAGTTATCAAATATTTCTTTTTTATATGTAGTAAATTCACCGTGTATGTAATCCTGCTTGTGTACAACTAAGAGATCGTCTAACTCAGGACCTACACACTTGCAGTGCTGCGTGATGTTTCTCACAATGTTATTGTAAACATTTCTCACGGTTCTAGTTCAAATGTTCAGATGTGTGTGAAATCTTATGGGACTTAACTGCTAAGGTCATCAGTCCCTAACGTTACACACTAATTAACCTAAATTATCCTAAGGACAAACACACACACCCATGCCCAAGGGACGACTCGAACCTCCACCGGAACCAGCCGCACAGTCCATGACTGCAGCGCACGAGACCGCTCGGCTAATCCCGCGCGGCGGTTCTAGTTACTTGATGCATTAAATCAGCAGCAAAACATATCACATTATAAAATACATGGATGTTTGCGACGCTTTGTCTTTTTAGCCATACACCATGCGTCCTCACCCAGCTCAACAGTTCAATAGTGCTCTACCACCAAAGATAGTTACTGCTGAGACACTAAGACGGCTACTGTTGCCAGTTCTGACGTTCCTGCTGGTGGAGAAAACACTGACATTGATATGTTCCAGCTTATATTGATTGCTTATTTGGCTCTCAATGTATAATATTGTTTTGCACAAGTGCTGCCACTCTATTTCAGTCACCTGAACCTTCGTACGATGCAATATATACTCTGTGTCAATTAGCACCTTGAATTCAATGTCGATGAAATGCAAACATTGACTCGCTGCGAATCACACTCAGTCAAGTAAGATGTTCTCAAAAACAGCAAACCTAGGCGCTACAGTCTGGAACCACACGACCGCTACGGTCGCAGGTTCGAATCCTGCCTCGGGCATGGATGTGTGCGATGTCCTTAGGTTACTTCGGTTTAATTAGTTTTAAGTTCTAGGGGACTGATGACCTGAGCAGTTAAGTCCCATAGTGCTCAGAGCCATTAGAACCAAGAACCAAGAACAGCTGATGGCTAGGTGAACTGCTGGGTTTATGTAAATGCAGTCCCTCCCTAACCTTTAACTGGCATGATACATCTGTGAGACGCCTGTATAAATTCCTGGTGGTCATACACCCCCTTCCGGTATCGTTTCACCATTTCTGTTGGAGTGCTGCCTTTTTACTGAGAGAGTGGGGTACCGTTCGACTCTATTTGGCCCTAAGTAAACACACAAGTCACCCTGACGTCTCGCAGGTGTATGGTTCCATTACCGGTTATTATTTGCCCGACATGTTTATCGAAGATTTATTGTTTTCGTCGTGGAATTATTACTTGACAAATATGTATTAGTTAACTGCTGTTGAGAGGAGCCTCTACCAGGTGTGTCTCAAAATTAAAACAGGCTGCACAGATTGGTTGTACACAACAAATTCTTAGAGTGAATGAAACCGAACATCGAAATGTGTTAGGAAGAAATGAGCACTGAAGAAGTTTTCGATGACAGGTTACGAGATAAATGGTCGTGATATAAATCCGAAACAAGAAGCTATGGTGATGATGATGGAACGTAAGACACACAAAAAGGCCTTAGGCCTTAGGCAGTAATCCATATGTAGAAGAAGTATGGAGAGCTTATTTTTACTCAGGGCATTTTGGACGATAGTCTACGGTGGTCGAACAATAAAGTCGGCAAAATGAAAGTACTCTCAAAAGGACATATCTTTTGAACATAATATATATGTTCTTGATCTGAAAGCTATTATATGCTTACTTGTAGTCACAGCAATTTCCAAACATAGCAACGAAGCCGTAGAAAATCTTTTCACAGTGGCTAGTACCAGAGGTAATATTTTTCACTGTATTATAAGAAAAACTTTTTGTTTATATGAACAGATTTTCTAATTGAGAACCCAGCTGGCAGAGAAGAAAGGAAAAAAGAAGATGCGGCTGCCGCAGTGTGAGATACCCGTATTTCAACAGATTTAATGCGAAATGTTAGCAGTGCTGTAGTCTCCTTGTTGATGAAATGCTTGGGTCTTTACATGTGCGACGCATATTTCGGATGTGTCAAGAAAACCGGCGAAGTTTCGGCTACAGATTGTGTAATTCACAGAAACCATGATCCAGATCTTATATAATGCCTATATTGTGACTTCTAAAAATTGGGAAACTTAACATCTAACTGTGAATTTATCCTCGAAATTTTCCATAAACTTTGTCTCTGTTTCCGATTCTTTATTGTTTATGAAAGACTGACGTAATACAGGATTAACAATTAAAAGTTATTTTCTCCATTTTTAAGAAACGTAGGAAAATCAACTTTTCCGAAATATCATTTGTATTTTCTGTATTTCCTTCTTGATTATTATTATTTTACTGTGTTATTTCATTTTCATAAGACTGCAGGGTCATTGATAGGTGTTTTGTAGTCTTGTGCATAATAGTTCGCGACTGGGAACGCTCAGTTTAGTTCGCGGTTCCGTCGCGAACTAGGTCACACTTTTTAGCTCGTTAGCTCCCATCTCGAGTCCCAGAAAGACAGTTCTCTCGCTTAGCTACCGCTACTGCGCACGCTCTTTTATTCGTTATGCTAGTCTTTTAAATAATGACCAGTGTTGCCAATGCCTGTATTATTACAGTTTTATGTCGAGTAATTAGACTTCGAAAGGGCAAATAAACCAGTTATTTACACAAATAGGAAAAAGGGGTAGTCAACTACTTTACTTTGCATACAGTACACTCGTAGTATTTTAATTTTAAAATATATTTATTTATTAGTTCATTGTAGGAATATTACTTACAGAATATGCTAAATGTTTTTTTTTTTTTTGTGAATAAAAATACACTTTCATAAATAATCGACTTTTTAAAGTTTTGGAAATAACCAACAAAAAATATTTCGGTTTTAGGTACAGGTTAAGTACTATATGGCACAAACAATAATACCTTTATCATTAACAGAAGAAACACTAATACTTATATGTATTAAGATGGTATCCCGAACTCTTACGGGAATCGGCAACGCGCCGCAAGTAATGAGTATAATGGGCGGGGCACTACAAATGTAGTGCGGGACAATACGTTTGAGAATGTGGGTTTCGCGGGAGGCGTGCCAGAGATAAATCCTTGCAGTCGCACTATCCTCTGTGTCCTCAGAGTCTCAGATGGCCGGCACGGTAGCTCAGCGTGTTCGGTCAGAGGGCTGCGTGCTCTCTGTAATAAAAAAACTGAGTCAAGGACTCAACGATCAGCTTGAACGGATGTCTTGTGACGTCCTCCCAGACCAAAAAAAAGCAACGAACAATACAAAAAAAAAGATGGATAGAGCGTCTGCCATGTAAGCAGGACATCCCACGTTCGAGTCTCAGTCGGGGCACACATTTTGATCTGTCCCCGTTGACGTATGTCAACGCCTGTAAGCAGCTAAGGATGTTCATTTCATTGTAACTTCACTAATACCTATAATTTGTTACCAAACAATTAGACATAGAAAAAATAACTATGACCCCTGAGTGAGATCGTATTCTAAATCATACTTTTTGTGCTTTGCATTATCGTTCTTTAAATAATCAGTCTTCTAATTGTCAAGTGAAATATTACAAAAATTTACATATTATTATGCAAAAACATTAATTTGGAAACTTTGTTCGTTGATAACAGTGTTCTTCGTTCATTAAGGATTTGTCCTGTAGCCGAAAAAACGCGTTCGCAGGGCACTGATGTCGCTACTATGCAAAATCTCTTTAACACATATGCATATACATGAGAATATAACTGACGACGCTCGTGCCACCACTCAAGCGGAGCTTTATTTCGATCTAAATACTCTTCATTGAGGTATTTATCGAGTTCACGAAAACCAGCAGAAAGCTGGTTATCTGGTCTAGTGATTTTTCTTATTTCTTGGTCATACTCGTCTCATATGGAGTCTTTTTTATTTTGATAACTGCTGCTACTAGAACAAGACGCCGAAGGGTCGCTAGCAGTAGGATCAGCCTCTAAAATATCTCAATTCTCCCTCTGAAGTAATGCACTCTGCCAACTTTATTTTTGAGGCGTTGTATTGCAACTTCACAAGCTTTTTGATTTCTAAATCCTCTCTGTCTAAATCGGGGGTCCAGAATAGTACACTCAGCGTATAGAATGCTTTTCTCTAAATCTTTAAAACATTCTTCCAGGCCTTTCTTGAGCACTGATTGCACAGGGACAATTTTCTTATTGTTAGAAGCATGCTTCTGCAAAAAACTGTTGAACAGGTTACAAAACACCATAACTTTTGACAAAGTCACATTTCTTTCGGCACTTATTTCTACCGTAATTACATAGAATGGAGTAAGTAAGGGTAAAACTCCTTCTATTATTTGCCAGTCACTTCCTTTCAGGTTAGGTCAGAGCGCAGAAGTGCTAACGTAGCAATCACTGCATCCTTTACCTTCATTATTCGCTGAAGCATGTCAAAAGTAGAATTCCAGCGGGTCTGGACGTCCTGTTTCAGATTGAGGACAGGCAGATTCATTTGCTGTTGTGTAGCAATCAGTTTTCTTTGGCCTTGTGTACTAAGATTGAAAAACTCGACAATATTTTTAACCTGCGCCAACCTGATCGCCACACACCAAGTCTGACAGCAGATAAGGTATTTGCAGCATTATCGCTAACAATAGCAGCAACTTTGTGGGAAATATGCCTGTCTGTCACAACGTCTTTCATGAAATTGCACAAGTTTTGGCTGGCATGCCGCTCTTTATAATTAATACAACCAAGTAATGCTGACTGAAGTTTAGTCTCTTCATCTATAAAGTGGGCTACAATGGCTATATAGCTTTCATTATTCCTCGACGTCCAACCATCAGTACTGAGAGATAATGCAGATACAGCTTGCACCTTCTTTTGTAGTTCATCCATTATGTCATTGTGAACCTTTGATATTAAATTTTCCGGTAACGTTTTTCTTGATGGAAGTTTGTAGTTTGGGCAATGAGAAACTAGTTCTATCAGTTTTCGAAAATCTTTTTCTTCCACAATTCGTAGAGCGTGATTCCCTATAGCTACCATCTTGACAACTTGTCTGTCTATTTCTTCAACCTTTCGGACAAACGGTGGTCTTCGAATATATTGGTTCATTGATTGTTAGGAGGCTCATTTCGAAACAACATTCTGCAATAAGAATGTAGTTTGATTAGCTTGCAGTGAGTGTAAACTAGACATTATCGGTGGTTGTCTTTCCATCGTTATTGGGATTAAAGCGTGTTTTGTTTTCATATACAGGGTTAAATTTCCGTTTAAGCCTCCTGCAATACTTATTAATGCTGAACAGTGGTTACATTTTGCTTTTCTTTTAACTGTATCTTCAATGAAATGTGTCCACAAGGAACTATGTTTCCTTTTTGATGACATCATAATAAACAGCCTAAAACAAAACATAGTAACCGTATAATCAACCGATTACCGTACTCCACATCATCGCATTGTAGAAGTCCATTGTTATGTGATGATAATCATTTTGCATTACACATTTTAGGTACAGTATTTACGTAACGCTGTGTACGATTTTACTTCTTGGCACTATGGTTATATGTCAGACACTGCAGTGCAGAATACCGTAAAACAGAAAATCCGCAGCACTGAACTATGTAACTGCAGCTGGCAGACGCTCTGCACGATATGACGCTCATTGGGGGGGGGGGGGGGGGCCTCTCGCTCCGTCTCGCTATTGTCCGTCGGTCTTCGGAAAAGAGCGAACGAACTAAGTAGCGAGGTTATACGCGAACTAGTTCGCTCTTCCGAACTAGTTCGTTAGCGAACTACACAAGCCTAGTGTTTTGCCATCCTAGGCGAGAGTTGAAAAATGATGCCACTCTTTTTGCTACCATCGATCACCCCATTATCTCCCGCCCTTCCCCTACACCAAAATCAACTTCCAACGGTACAACAATGCTAATCTCCCATTATATGGCTCTGAGCACTATGGGACTTAACTTCCAAGGTCATTAGTCCCCTAGAACTTAGAACTACTTAAACCTAACTAACCTAAGGACATCACAACATCACACACATCCATGCCCGAGACAGGATTCGAACCTGCGACCGTAGCGGTCGCCCGGTTCCAGACAGTAGGGCCTAGAACCGCTCGGCCACCCAGACCGGCTAATCTCCCATTATACTTTTAATAATTAAATTAAGGTGACAAGACATCCTAATTTTCTGGGGATAGTTCTCAATTTCTTTGAAACTGATCGAGGACTACAAATGTCCGCAGTTTCACATTTTTTTCCTCAGTTTTTGTAATTTTCTAAAATAACTGAAACATTTAAAAGTAGAACTCAACAGAATATACCAGTGCAAACAAATTTGGCACCTATTACGTATTTAATTTGATAGAAAGATAATGCACTAGTTAAGATGTGGAACTATTTTCTGCTGCGAATGAATTATTCCTTGAATTTATAAATTATGCTATACTGATGAGAGAAACGCCGAAACATCAAACTAGATCGTCTGCATAATCGTGGTGCTATTTCGTTTCTGTTTTAATTGACATATTTTTAGAATAATAAATAAATGTTGTCTTTTCAGTGTCCAGTTTCTTGCGATTGAACAAATAAATGACGCCTTATTCGCATTTTCTATTGAGTGATCTAAGCGATTGCCTTCTGATCATTCGTCAGAGATGGGTTCGGCCCCGAATCCTAGTGACGCAAGGCTGTTTTCCTTCCCTGGAGTGAGTGGCCCTAAAGTAGAGACGGACGACTACTGGTAGACCATTGAGTTGCTCACGGTAGTCGTCAAACCCTAAGCCAGAAGTCTCAGTAGGGCCTGCTTTAGTTTTGAAGTGGGTAGAGAAAATATGCTTACTTTCGTTAAAATGAATAAAGACTTATTAAATAACAGTTCCGTATGCTTCTGAAAACAATTCGATGTTTGAATTTCCACTTTTGCTTTTCATCTCCCCATTTGCTCTTTTTTTTTCGCTGTCTGATCTGAAATTTATTTTTCATCCGTTTGTTGTCCCTAAAATTTTTCCGTTCTTATATTTTTGCTGCCCCTTAAATTTTACTGCCATAGGCGGCCACCTAGTCTTGCCTAATGGTAGAAGTGGCCCTGCTGGCTTGAATTACCTGTTGTAACTGTTTGACATTAATAAGCAATTACCCAGTTAAGACAATACTGTGGAATTCAATAGCCAACTCTTGAGATCCTACAGGATACCAGCAGCGATATGATACCAGTATGATACCGTTATGGGCTAACCTAGCAGCTGTGTACTAATTATGATAACCTGCGTCGACCTGGGTTTGAGAATAGGGCTAGAGAGTTGAAGCCTGGACCCTAGCAGCTGCCTACCAATCACTGTAGTGGGCATGGTTCAGGTTACGTCAAGGATAGGGTCGAAAGGTGGATTCACGACTCACTGTGTGCAATAAAGCATTCGAGGGTGGATTCACTAAGTGCTACGTCTGGGTTAGGTCTTGAAGATGGATCCACTACTTCTTAACTCTGGGGTAAGGATTGAAGGTGAATCAACGACGCGTTGTGCGTAGGCCAGGTGTCCGATAGAACAGACACCATATCAATAAAAGTATATAGTTCTGGAAATACCGTCCAAGACCTCCGTCTTCTGTGCGGATGCACACATATTCCATGAACTCTTACGGGACTTGGCAAGAATGTCTTCCACGAGTGATGAGTGTGTTGGGGTGGGACACTACGAATGTAGTGTGTAGACATACAAGGTGAGAATGTGGATCTTGCGGGAGGCGTGCACGAGACAGTCCCTGCAGTCGCGCTATCCTCTGTGTCCTCTGTGGCTCAGATGGATAGAGCGTCTGCCCTGTCAGCAGGAGATGCAGGGTTAGAGTCCCGGTCGGGGCACACATTTTCACCTGTCCCCGTTGATATAAATCAACGCCCGTCAGTAGCTGAAGGTATTAATATAATTCTAATTCCTTTCTGGATGTGTGATGGTATGAGTCATCAGAGTTCAATGCACACTTGGTGTTCTCCGTTAAGGACTGGATGTATCTTAAATTGAGTCTCCACTTGTCTGCAACGTGTCCTCGTAATGTGCACTGAAGGTGGGCTACGATCTTTGCTGCCGGGGGTTTGAAGGATAGTTCGAATATGCATATAGTCCATAGCCCAGACCAACATGGTGAAACTCGACGTTGCCAATGATTCTATCTGCTTGACGGAAACAGAGTCCTTGTTTCATCCCTCGAAGAACCTTTTAGTTAATAAGTTTCACGTAGACCATGCTACATTTGGTCGAAAAGTGGATGCTGACAGTGTCGCGAGCAGGTATCTTGGCTCCTCCTCGACATCGAGTGCTTTTGGACCAGCAGTTTCGAAAAGCTAATTTGGATGTTGAATTTCTGTATTGATTCGCCATGATCTTGTCGCACTACAGCGTCACGTTAGTGCCTGCCAGCGGAAGTAGACAAGACGAGCGTGATCGCGCTGAAGACGGCAACACGCAGCACATCCGTTCCGCTCGCCTGCTGAAGCCAGATGGCCACTAGACTACGAGTTGTGGACTCACATAGATTAAAATCAGTGGCCACAAAATACGTACGATGAAACATCGTAAATGATAAAGCATGAGAGCCAAAATGCAGTAACTCAGGCTATTTGACAGTTTTCAGTTAATTTATATAATATCACAGGAAAACATATCATTTAACCACGATTGTAAATGTATCTACATAAACAGGGAGACAAAAGCAGTATTAGATTGAAACATAAATTATGTGTTTATTTGATACACATAGCGATCTAGTTGGAAGATCTTTGACAGGAAATTGATCCCTTTACAGTCACTGACAGTCCCAAATATATTTATTTTTCTCATTATCCTCCAAAAGCAACGGTCTCTCCTAATGCAAGTTAAGCAAACCCCAATGTCAGGCCATTCCGCTCGATGTAAATCCATCATACCACATACGGTTCACTTTCATTTTACTTCTTAGACTTTATGTTTCTTACCTATTCTGCCCGTTCATAGACCATGATTCAGGACACATACTAAAACCATCTTATGGTGTCCTTTATCCTTCATAACATACACACAGCTTTGTTGTTACACCTTGCTCTGTGCTTTATGCTAAGCAATATTTTTCTCTTAGTTTTCTCTAATTTTTTCGCTGTAGTCTCTGCGGTTTCCTCGATGTGCTTGATGAATGTAGAGCTTTTACGGTTCATGTCCGAATTAACGACTGCCTTTTGCGCCCAGCATTTCTATTAGTGATCATCTTCAGGTGTCCACTACGTAAAACCTAACCACACAGTTTTTATTTTTTTTTTCAGCTCTCATTCTCTGCTCAAGCCGGCAGGGCGAACTGTTCTTTTCAGCTAAATGAAAGAGACCTGACAATGGCGAAAGGGGTTCACAACTGTTAATATTGAGGACAGAATTTTCAATTCCAGCGTTTGAATACAAATGGCCTTTGTTGCGCGTTTGATTTCCTGCGCCCTTGCCGATATTCGGTGAAACGCGTATCAGTTTTCGGCAGCTGGGATCTTAATAAATCGACCTCCGGATCCCAAGTCTTGATTACATTGCTACCTCCGTCCTTGCATATGACATTCAGCGACAGTACAATGGATCACGTGCAGGAAACCAGTCGACATAAATTGGAGTTGCCTGGAAGAAAATACATCTACAACGAAGTCGAGATACCAAAAACTGTCAGAATCAGGTAATTACATTTTACTTAATACACTTGTAAATTCATATTCCGCAAACCACTTTACAGTGTGTAGCGGAGGGTACCTAAGGTACCATTATCATTTCCTCCAATCCTTGTGTAGTGTCGGCAGACTTGCCAACACTACGTACACTAATAGAAAGAGGCGGCCAAGATGCACGCGCTAACTCACGCAGGGTGGCGTGAGGTCTGAAACAGGATACGTAATGAATGCTATAAAGAAAAGTACGTAGCTGCTGGAATACTTAACTTTAATCCATCAATTGTATACAGCGTTCTTGATGATACAAGTGAGACTCTCTCTAGATAAATGCAATGTAATGCTAATGGCGCCTTGCTAGGTCGTAGCCATGGACTTAGCTGAAGGCTATTCTAACTAGCTGCTCTGCAAATGAGCGAGACTTCGTCCGTGTAGTCGCTAGCAAAGTCGTCCGTACAACTGGGGCGAGTGCTAGTCCGTATCTCGAGACCTGCCTTGTGGTGGCGCTCGGTCTGCGATCACTGACAGTGGCGACACGCGGGTCCGACATGTACTAATGGACCGCGGCCGACTTAAAGCTACCACCTAGCAAGTGTGGTGTCTGGCGGTGAAACCACACCTTGTTCCTTTAGCGAATAGTACTTAGGAAACGACTACCAAATTTCTGTGATTTTCACATTGTGATTATTTATCAAGATACATTTGGAGGGAAGTGATATATTGCACGACACTTCTTCGAGGTTATTTAAGGTACCATTAACATTTCCTCCATCTTTGTTCATTTGCGAATATTACGTAGGTAACGACTGTCAATACCCTGTGATTTTCTCATTGTGGTTATTACCAAGATATATTTATCTCATCGACTGGAGTAGGATTGTCTTCTATGATAAGTCCCGCTGAGAATTAAGCATCGATTACCAGTGCAGACGTGCCTGGCAACACCAAGACAGCGTGGGATACTGACCGTCCTTCCAATACGGTACAGAAGTGATGCTCTGGGATGCCATTCATTTCACAGCAGGACCCTTTTGGTTGTCATCCGCAGCGCCCTTACTATAAAGCGTTTCTTTTATTTTTATTTATTTATTTATTTTTGATGGTGCCCGCCACGAATTTCTCTTCTTCTCAGAGTAGCACTTGCCAGCTATATCCTCAATTATTCGCTAGATGTATACTAGTATCTGTCTTCCTCTTCAGCTTTCATTTTCTACAGGTCCTTCTAATACCGTGGAAGTTATTCATTATGTCTCAATAGACGTCCTATCATCCTGTATCTTCTCCTTGTCAGTGTTTTCCACGTATTCCTTTCCTCTCCGATTCTGCGCAGAACCTCCTCATACCTCACCTTATCAGTCCACCTACTTTTCAACATTCCTGTACAGCACCGAATCTCAAATGCTTTAATTCTATTCCGTTCCAGTTTTCCCAGAGTCTGTGTTTCACTACCAATACAATGCTGCCTCCAAACGTACATTCGCAGAAATTTCTACCTCAAATTGAGACCTATGTATGATAGAAGTACACTTCTCTCGGCCAAGGATGTCCTTTCTGCCAGCGCTAGTCTACTTTTGATGTCCACCTTGCTCCTTCCGTCAATGGTTATTTTGCTGCCTAGACAGTAGAATTCCTTAACTTCATCTACTTTGTGACCATCAATCCTGATATTCAGTTTCTCGCTGTTCTCATTTTTGCTACTTTTAATTACTTTCGTCGTTCTTCGATTTACTCTCAATCCATATTCTGCACGCATTAGACTGTTCATTCCATTCAACAGATCATGTAATTCTTCTTCACTTTCACTCAGCATAGCAATGTCATCAGCGAATCGTATCATTGACATCCTTTCACCTTGAATTTAATTGCGCTCTTGGACCTTTTTTTTATTTCCGTCATTGCTTCATCGATGTACAGATTGAACGGTAGGGGCGAAAGAGTCGCCCCAGTCTTACACCTTTTTTAGTCCCAGCACTTCGTTCTTGGCCGTCCATTCTCATTATTCCTTCTTGAGTCTTGTAAATATTACATATTTTCCGTCTCTCCCTATGACTTACCCCTATTTTCCAGAGAGTTTCGAAAGTCTTGAACCGTTTTGCATTGTCGAACGATTTTACCAGGTCGTCAAACCCTATGAAAGCGTCTTGATTTTGCTTTAGTCTGGCTTCCATTATAAACCGCCTCCTCAGAATTTCCTGTATGATGCCTTTACTTTTCCTCAAGCCAAAGAGATCAGCATCTAACACAGCCTCAATTTTCTTTTTAATTCTTCTGTATATTATTCTTGTCAGCAAATTGCATGCATGAGCTGTTAAGCTGATCTCGCGGTAATTCTCGCACTTGTCAGCTCTTGCAGTCTTCAGAATCGTGTGGATGATGCTTTTCCGAAAGTCAGATGGTATGTCGCCGACGCATGCATTCTACACACCAAAGTGAATAGTCGTTTTGTTGCCACTTGCCCAATGATTTTAGAAATTCCGATGGAATGATATCTGTCCATTCAGCCTTTCTTGATCTTAAGTCCTCCAAAGCTCTCTTAAATCTAATTCTAATACTGTATCCCATAACTCTCCTATATCGACTCCTGTTTTTTCTTCTATGACATGAGACAAATTTTCTCCCTCATAGAGGCCTTCAGTGTACTCTTTCCTCGTATCCGCTCTCTCCCCTGCATTTAACAGTGGAAATCCCGTTGTACTCTTAATGTTACCACCCTTCCTTTTAATTTTCCCGAACGGTGATTTAACTTTCCTATAAGCTGAGTTAGCCCTTCCCACAATAATTTCTTTTTCGATTTCTTCATATTTTTCATGCAACCATTTCACTTTAGCTTCCCTGCACTTCCTAAATTTTGAAAATTCGTGGTAAGGTCTTATTGGACCAAACCGCTGAGGTCATCGGTCCCTAAGCCTACACACTACTTAATGTAACTTAAACTGACTTACGCTATGGAAAACACAAACACCCATGCCCGAGGGAGGAGTCGAACCTCCGACGGGGGTACCCGCACGGACCGTGACAAGGCGCCATAGACCGCTCGGCTACTCCGCACGGCGCATTTCCTATTTATTACTTTCATCAGCGGCTTGCATTTCTCTATTCCTGAATTTCCCTGAACGTTTTTGATCTTTCTTCTTTCATCGATCAACTGAAGTATTTCTTTCGTTTCCCATCGTTCCTTCGGTGTTACCTTCTTTGTACTTTCCAACATGAGTGATGGCTCTTTTTAGAGATGTCTATTTCTCTTCAACTGTACTGCCTGCTGGCCTATTTTTTATTGCTGAATCTATAGCCTTACAGAACTCCAACCGTATCTTGTCATTCCTTTGTTCTTCCGTATCCCACTTCTTTGCGTATTGATTCTTCCTCACTAATCTCATAAACTTCAGCCTGTTCTTCATCACTACTACATTGTGATCTGAGTCTATATCTGCTGCTGGGTACGTCTTACAACGCAGTTTCTGATTTCGGTATCTCTGTATAACCAAGACGTAATCTAACGGAAATCTTGCCGTATCACACGGCCTTTTCGAAGTGTACCTCCTCCTATTGTGATTCTTGACCCTAGTATTCGCTATTACTAGCTGAAATTTATTGCAGAACTCAATTAGTCATTCTCCTCCCTCATTCCTTGTTCCAAGCACATATTCTCTTCCATCCCTTTCTTCTACTCCTTGCCTTATGACTGCATTCCAGTCCCCTATGACAATGAGATTTTCGTCTCCCTTCACGTACTATATTACCCTTTCAGTATCCTCACATACTTTCTGTATATCCTCATCTTCTATTCATGACGACGGCATGTATATCTGAACTATTGTTGTCGGTGTTGGTTCGCCGTCGATTCTGATAAGAACAACCCTTTGATTGAACTATTCACATAGCATACTCTCTGTCCTACCTTCCTATTCGTAGCGAATCCTACTCCCTTTACACCATGCTGAAATTTATTGCAGAACTCAATTAGTCATTCTCCTCCCTCATTCCTTGTTCCAAGCACATATTCTCTTCCATCATTTTCTTCTACTCCTTGCCTTACGACTGCATTCCAGTCCCCTATGACAATGAGATTTTCGTCTCCCTTCACGTACTGTATTACCCTTTCAGTATCCTCACATACTTTCTGTATATCCTCATCTTCTATTCATGACGACGGCATGTATACCCGAATTATTGTTGTCGGTGTTGGTTTGCCGTCGATTCTGATAAGAACAACCCTTTGATTGAACTAGTCACAATAGCATACTCTCTGTCCTACCTTCCTATTCGTAGCGAATC
Organism: Schistocerca serialis cubense; assembly: GCF_023864345.2. NCBI lineage: Eukaryota > Metazoa > Arthropoda > Insecta > Orthoptera > Acrididae > Schistocerca > Schistocerca serialis. The sequence continues at coordinate 250,662,138 of NC_064638.1, read as the reverse complement.
CTACTCCCTTTACACCATTGTCCGCTTTCTTTGATATTAATCTATACTCATCTGGTCATTCTTTCCATTTCACTTCATGGACTCTTGCTATAGATTGAGCCATTCCTTTTCCTTTTGAGGTTGTCTAGCTTCCCTGCCACGTCCAGGCTTCTGACATTCGACGCCCCCACTCTTAGAACGTAAGTCGTTCCTTGGTTATTCACGATTTTTCTCTTGACGACCTCCTCCGTGGCAGTCCCCTCGTGGAGATTCGAATGGGGGACTGTTTCGGAATCTTTTGCCAATTGAGAGATCATAATGACACTTTTTCAATTACAGGCCACATGTCCTGTGGATATACGGTATGTGTCTTTATTGCAGTGGTTTCCATTGCCTTCTGGATCCTCACGCCGTTGAATGTTGTTGATTCTTCAACCATTTTTGGGACAGTTTTCCATCCCAACGACAAGAGAGTTCCAGGAACCTCTGTCCGTTCCTCAGTCCTCTTTGACAAGGCTATGGGCGTAATGAGCATGATTTCTTATGCCAGAAGTCTTCGGCTGCCATTGCTGATTACTAAATGAAATTTAAACAGTGGCGTGTTACGAAAAACACCCAGACCACGTGTATCAAATAACAATACGCGGACGATATTCTAATTCCCTTTCTGTCATTCTTCATGGCAAGATATCTAAGGCTTACAATTCAGTAAGATAATACCCTCCCACCCCCGCACGCGGCCGGAGTTTCTAGTTTCTCGTCCAGCAAGGTCGCCGGATCTCTGCCCAATTGAGAATGTTTGGAGCATGGAGATTACGAAGATCTAACGCGCCAGCTGGTCAGATCTTGGCACGATATCCCTCAGGAGACCATCTAGCAACTCTATTAATTAATGCCAAGCCGAAAAACTGCTTACATACGGGCCAAAAGTTACTGACTTGCTCAGATTGGACCGGCCGGTGTGGCCGTGCGGTTCTAGGCACTTCAGTCTGGAACCGCGTGACCGCTACGGTCGAAGGTTCGAATCCTGCCTCGGGCATGGATGTGTGTGATGTCCTTAGATTAGTTAGGTTTAAGTAGTTCTAAGTTCTAGGGGACTGATGACCATAGATGTTACGTCCCATAGTGCTCAGAGCCATTTGAACCATTTTGCTCAGTTTGTGATGCTCTTTGTGTTGAATAAATCATTCAGTTTTTCTGAAATTGTAATCATTTGTTCTTCAGTACGGGTTATCACATCTCTCGCTTTCCTTCGTCTCAGCGTTATTATTATTTTATCACTTGTCCACGTTCTTCTTCCTCTTGTTTCCCATTTTTTTACTCACATCCAGTTCTGCCACGGCCTACACTCCAGCTGCCTGCATATTACTCCGCAATGAAGTTCAAACTCTATTTTCTTACGCTATTGCTAGTAGTGTTTTTACTATCAATTTCATAGCCGTTTCATAAGAAAAGTAATACCTTCGTACCATGTGTGTCATAGTCATAATTACACACTGGCGTGCAAAATTAAAGCAACAAACGGAAATTTTGCAAGGTTACATTTATTTTGCCACAAAACAGTGTAAACAGATGATAGTGAAATAGAAACAATGTAAAGGATATAGAATATAAACAACTGCAACATGCATAAAGGTAGACAAAATCCGAAAAACAAAAGTACGATTCACATTAAGCCATCTGGCTACAGCAGTTTTCGACTGTACACAGCAATCGTGAATGTGGCACTACCTAACAAAACCTACCCCTTTTGATAGTTCCCCAGACGTCATTGTTGGCGCGGTTAACCATTGACACGAACACCATCTTCTGTGCAAAACACAATCGTATGGACGGCTGTTGACAGTTTGTATGGTTATATCATGAACTGGACACACGGGAAAATAGTAGTTTGTTGCTTTAATTTTGGACACAAGTGTAATTACAATGAAGAGAATGTGAATAACGCCTGAATGTATGTACGAGAGGGCCTTATGACCTTCAGGAAAAATTTGAAATGCTATTGCTCATAACACTTGACGAAGACGACTACTTCATCCATCGAAATAACGTACTCAAAAAAGGATCTTTCGCTACAGCTAGGAACTCGAAAACGTACATTAACATATTATGATTATGCCAGTTCTTCAGTAAGAGATCTCATTTAACTAGTAAACCATGAAAGTAGAATTAGTTTCACTTTAACGCAATGCAGCTTCGTCAGTACTTAAAAACTAATTATCATCTCGTGGCTGAAGATCGATTGTAGCTGTAACGCCGAAAGTTCTCACATCTATACCCATCATCCTCGTCCTTGTGGAACGAGGGGAATGAAAAGACAGTAAATCGACGAAAATTTCAGGAACGAATATATTTGGGCGTCCATATATATAGAGACAACTGCATTCCGAATGTTAATGGTGTGTGACACTGAGCCAGCATCTGTTGCTCAGTTCGATTAAAGACAATCGTGCAATCTGATAGGCGTATCGGGTACTACTAATGCATGGGGATTTGGCGGTCCCACCACTCGGCAAAACCACTTACGGGCATAATGGACAGTACGGAAATTGATTCTCCCGATGGGCAAACGCTTTTACGGGAGGAAATTGTGCATGAAGGGTGTAACGTCGGGAATCGTAAGTATTTACTAAAAGTCAGTAAGACACATACATCTGAAGTATTTCTGATCATTTTTGCCCATCTTTATTAAAAAATATCTTGTTGCAGATGCTTGTTTCCCTTGAATAAAGATTAAATGCTTTGTAAAGGCTTTCGTGTCTACTTGTTGACAAACAGCCTGTTGTCTTCTGTCTGGGGTTGTTCGGTCGACGTTTTTTTATTGATTTTTCTCACGTTTTTCCAGTACGAGTGGCTGAAATTGTCAAAGGATCACTCTCCACTGCTTGTGGCAGACTGGTGTCGAGCTCGCGGCCGAAGATTATAAAGGGTGACAATTTTGAACTATATGAAATAAAACAGCCGTAACTTCTGAGCGGTTTGTGTTAGGACTTTCAAAGTGTACGATTGGCCACGGGGCATGATGGGAATTATATGGTTTGGGGGATGGAGAATCTGCATTTCTGATCGAAAAGTCTCTTCACCCTCAAGGGGTGCCTGTGTGGTATACAATATCCAGCCACGGAATAATCGGCGCGATATTCCTTGATGACACAGTGACTACCAAACGGTACGTGAAGGTTTTGGAACATGATTTCACCCACATTATCCAAAGTGACTCTGATTTCGACAAGATGTGGAACATGCAAGACGGAGCTCGACCCCATCAAAGCAGGAGAGTGTTCGATGTTCTGGAGGAGCTACATTAAAGACAAGATGTACAGCAATAACCCAAAACCATTTATGAGCTGAAAACAGCCATCCAGGAGGTCATCGACAGCGCTGATGTTAAGACACCTGAGTGGGTCGTGAAGAATTTCGCTTTTCGTCTGCGCCACATCATCGCCAAAGACGGAAGGCATATCGAACATGTCATAGTCTAAATCCGAATATCTGTAGTGATGTTTGCATGTTGAATAAAGTGTGTACACGCTGTAGTTTGTAACTAAATTACGTTTTTTCATACAGTTCAAAAATTGTCACCCAGCACGTACCATGTACCGGTATGAAATGAGCGTTTTTTGTGAAGATGAAACACTAATTTTAAATTGAAAAGTAAAAACATTTTATTCAAAGTACTGACCATTGCTTTCTATACATTTTGACAATGTTTCTGGCAATTTGTGGACCCCACCCGAATAGAAATGTTTGTCTCTTGAAGCAAACCAATCAGACACCCAATTTTCGACTTCTTCATAGGAATCAAAGTGTTCCTCAGCCAGTGCGTGTCCCATTGATCAAAACAAGTGGTAGTCGGAAGGGGCCAGTTCTGGTGAATACGGCGGATGGGGTAGCAGCTCCCAGCCAAGTGTTTTGATTGTATCCTGACAGTTTTGCTTTGTGTGCAGGTGCATTGTCCTGTAAAAAAACTACTTTGCCATGTCTTCTGGCCCATTCTGGTCTTTTTTCGATCAATGCATAATTCAAAATGATCATTTGTTGTCTGTAGCTATTAGTATTCCCAGTTTCACCGGGTTTTAGAAGCTCATGATACACCACAGCTTTCTGATCCCACCAAACACAGAGCATTGTCTTCTTGCCGAATCGATCTGGTTTTGCAGCCGATGTTAATGGCTGTCCCGGATTAACCCATGATTTTTCCCGTTTACGATTCTTAAATACATCAATTTTTCATCGCCAGTAACAATTCGATGCAAAATTTATTTTCTTTCATGTCTTTAAAGCACAATTTGACAAATTGTTTTTCGTTTTTCCATCTGTCTTTCATTCAATTCATGTGGCACCCATTTTCCACACTTTTGGATCTTTCCCATAGATTTCAAACAGTCGGAAATTGTTTGTTGTGCAACATTTAGCATTGCTGCCATTTGCTTCTGACTCAAACTATCATCTTCATCCAATATTGCTTGCAATTCGGCGTCTTCGAGCTTTTTTGGTCGCCTTCCACGTTCTTCATTTCTTACATCAAAATAATTATTTCTGAACCGTTCAAACCATCTTTTGCATGTTGCTTCTGATATAGCATGATCACCATATGCCTCGACAAACATTCGATGCGACTCTGCAGCACTTTTTTCAAATGAAAACAAAAAATTAATGCTTTCCGCAAATCATCACTTTCTGCTACAAAATTCGACATTGTTAACACGATGAAACCATATGATGTTGTTTGTTCCATGACTTGATGTATACTAAATATCTTTGACAGATGTCATACCAACCAAACAAAAAAAAATTAAGGCTGGTTCACAACAAATGTTCCCTATCGACACATTTGTATCTTAACGCTCATTTCATACCGGTACACCTGTTTATCTGCGGCGCCAACCTCCAATGGCTTTTCCGTGGGGATTTCCGCGGTAGTTCTTCCCGTACTACCTGCAACGGTAGTAATGTTTCGAAGAATTCTTAAATGATCTAGTTAAGTTTATTCAGCAAGTGGAAAATAATTTGATATTGCAGTACAACCACAGGAAAAAGATAAGACTCACTGCTAAGCGGAAGAGTTGTTTCGCCAATCATCAGTTAGATACTAGGTACACATTAAATAAATACTGTTCCTGAGATCTGAGAGACGACTTTCTTTATATAGAATAAACACAAGAAAATCAAACAATGGAAAATCCAGGATGGAATGTAACAATACGAGAGAAGGAAAGTTGCTACTCACCATATGGCGGAGATGCTGAGTCGCGATAGGCACAATAATGCTTCAGCTCTCTGAGACTGCAGACGTGTGTGCAACTTGCGCTTGCGTGAGTGTGTGTGTGCGTGTGTGTATGTGTGTCTACTGCTGACAAAAGCCGTAATGGCCGAAAGCTATGATTGCATGAATATTTTTATTGTGCCTATCGCGACTCAGAATCTCCGCTATATGGTGAGTAGCAACTTTCCTTCTCTCGTATTGTAACACTAGAAAATCGTGTATTTACAATTGTAGCTTCTCACACTTTTCGCTTGTTCCCAAGAGAAAAAAAATTATCATTATTATTAAGTTGTTTAAACTACTGTTGTCTACTATGGACTGAATAAGTGTAGACAACATTAGTTTCTCTAACAGTCTTGGTCAGCTTTGTTACCTGTAAGTTAGGTGCGTTGCATACCTTTCGGGCGTTTATTATATCGATCGCTTTTTTTACGTATGTGATTGTGATCAGTAGCTTACTAGCAGCTGGAAGTGGCAAATTGTCTAGAAACTAAAGAGAGAATATATAGAATGGCCAGAAAAAGTTTGAAAAGATTGTAAGAGTATTGTAGTGGAGCTTGTGTCGCGTGCGGGCAAATTCACTACGCTTGTCCGCCCTATTCTGGAGTACTGCTGTGCGGTGTGGGATCAGCATCAGGTGGGACTGACGGATGAAATCGAAAAAGTTCAAAGAAAGGCAACTCGTTTTGTATTATCGCGAAATAGGGGAGATAGTGTCACAGACATGATACGTGAAATGGAGTGGCAATCTTTAAAACAAAGGCGTTTTTCGTTGCGACGTCACCAGTTTTCTCCTCTGATTGCGAAAACATTCTGTTGGTACCCACCTACATAGGGAGAAATGATCATCACGATAAAATAAGAAAAATCAGGGCTCGCACAGAAAAATTTAAGTGCTCATTGATCATCACGATAAAATAAGAGATATCAGGGCTCGCACGGAAAAATTTAAGTGCTCGTTTTTCTCACGTGCCGTTGTAGAGTGGAACGGTAGAAAGACAGCATGAAGGTGGTTCATTGAACCCTCTGCCAGGCACTTTATTGTGAATAGCAGAGTAATCACGTAGATGTAGAGGTCAAGTAGCCTGGCAGATGTAGTGCCACCTAACGTACTCATTTAGTTTCTTCAGACCGTACAAACGGAGCTTTTCCTCACCTAGCTTAAATTTATCACTTCCGAAAAATGACACATAATTTTTAATGAGCAATTTATCAGGTGGTAACTGATAAGTGCACGAATGTTTGTGCATTAATGCATTTTAGCGAGTGCAAGTGCTTCAATTTGGGTGCTCAGCGACCTGAGTGGCTACCTTCAATGTCAACTATCTCGTAAACTGTCTAACCTATAGAATTTTTTTTCTTAACGATTATTTCTCAGCCCGGCCTCTCCTCCAACATCCTTACAAAATCTTCAGACTGTTTCTGGTCACCCAGTATTAAGAGCCATGTAACCTACAGAATTTTTTGTTCCACACAGTTATCCTCCTATGCTACTCAAAAATAAGCATTATTAATAGCAATAATGAAATTGTCAATTTTAATTCAGGTTTCATTTGAAAGTTGTTGATCTGTAACACGAAACAGAAGGACGATGTAGAAAAATAAAAGATACTGCTAGTAAACGGACTAGCGCCTAAGAAAAATATAGCAAACATCGTTTCAACACTTCGTCGAACGTACATAAATAACGTTTCTGTTATTCATAAAAAATTTCACACTGATCGATAATGAGAGGAAACTCTTGCCTTGATGATAATGAAGAGCATTCTATTGATTACAAATTAACAACAATAATTACTTATATTTTTTACGTTTGTGTATGTAAACTGTACTTGCATAAAAAGTAATTCCTTTGGTTACATAAAATAGCAGAAGTTAGAGATTAACTAATTTTTATTCTTTATACAAAGGAATTTATATTATGCAAGAATACAAAATACAATATGGACGAACAGTGAACGAAGTGAGATCGTAATTATGCGCAAAAGATACAACCAACCAAACAAACAAATAATCGATGAAGGGTGGTCGTCTGCTCCTAGTTTCTGTCTTTTCTTTTTGTCATCAGTCTTCTGACTGGTTTGACGGGGCCCGACACGAATTCTTCTCCTGTGCCAACCTCTTCTTCTCAGAGTAGCACTTGCCAACTGCGTCCACAATTATTTGCTAGATGTATTCTAGTCTATGTCTTCCTCTACAGCTTTCGTGTTCTACAGCTCCCTCTAGTACCGTGGAAGTTATTCATGATGTCTTAACAAAGTCCTATCATTCTGTCTCTTCTCCTTGTCAGTATTTTCCACGTATTCCGTTCCTTTCCGATTCTGCGTAGAATCTCCTCATTCCTCACCTTATCAGTCCACCTACTTTTCAACATTCGTCTACAGCGCCACATATCAAATGCTTCGATTCTATTCTGTACCGGTTTTCCGACAGTCTATGTTTCACTACCATACAATGCTGCCTCCAACTGTACATTATCAGAAATTTCTTCCTCAAATTAAGCCCTATGTTCGATAGGAGTAGACTTTTCTCGGCCAAGGATGCCCTTTTTACCAAAGCTGGTCTGCTTTTGACGTCCTCCTTGCTTCGCCCATCATTGGTCATTTTACTGCCTAGGCAGCAGAAATCCGTAACTTCATCTACTTCCTGACCATCAATTCTGATGTTAAGTTCCTCGCTGTTCTTATTTCTGCTACTTCTAATTACTTTAGTCTTTCTTCGACTTACTCTCAATCCATATTCTGCACACATTAGACCATTCCATTCATTGGCAAAGAAATATACCCATTGACACCATATCCTGAGGTCAGAGATGTCTAATGTCACTAATCATTTACAAAATCCTGGAATATGAACTGTTCTCTGCTCATTGATTTACCCCTGCTCTATCACTCATTCGGTCTCAATCATCAAACACATACATTCTCAAATTCTCAATGAACAACGAAATCACATGTGTGATATGTTTGTCTTACTGCCTAAATTGTGTAAATTTGTGTATTATTTTCTATGACATGAAAACAAATTCAGGCACATAATCAGAGCATTAATATATGTGCAGAACAACATATACATCACAATCAAGGCAGTCCAATTGAAACATACAAAAACACAAAAACATATTACATAATGATAATACAAAAATGTGTCCATGGCTTCCTCCATAAGGGTCCCTGGGGAGACAAATTTTAGAATTGAAAATGTTACATAAACTGAGAAGTGCCACTTATGCATATGCACAAAGTGTGATTGGTAGGACTGAAGAACAGCAGTTTGCGCCAGAGTGGAATGGCTTCTCATCTTGCAGTCTGGGTGGCAACCGGCATCTTGAGTAGCTTATGGACCACAGCTGGACCCTTAGTGTCATCTTGGTCAGGCTGCAGTCAGCCATCAGGGACTGGCGTGACAGCGTTGCATTTGATGTGCAACGCACCCCCGGCAAAGAAATCCATTCAGCATTAGTGGGTCTTGGGACAGCCCTACTCTTCCCATTCCCCTATTGGAACATGCACCTGTCAGTTTGGGACATCATATTAGCTTGCCTTTTGTCAGTGGGACAATTCACTCTTGGCAACCCACCGAGTCGATTAGACTCGGCACACAGAACTGGATGTGGTGCCACGCGACTCACTTGTCCCGCGATCGCGCAGTCCGGAACCGTGCGACTGCTACGGTCGCAGGTTCGAATCCTGCCTCGGGCATGGATGTGTGTGATGTCCTTAGGTTAGTTAGGTTTAAGTAGTTCTAAGTTCTAGGGGACGGATGACCACAGCAGTTGAGTCCCATAGTGCTCAGAGCCATTTGAACCATTTTTGTCCCGCGATTAGCAGTCTAGTGGGTCGTTGGCCGCTAGAGGGTTGTTGTTGGCATGCAGTGGCGTCCCACTGTCTGCGCTGGCTTGAGACATGTCGCCTCCACTGGGGCTACGTGATGTAGGTACGTCAGCTGGCAGTGGACCAGTTTGGTCACAGCGGGAGGTCCCCTACACCTGGGCCGCTACAGCTGAGTCATTAAAGCTGCGCACTCTGCTCGCCTTTTGCTGGCTGGTGCAGTCCGTCACATCCAGTCTGCCATGTTGTTTCTGGAGACTGCACAATCCTCAAGTGTGGTCAAATGGCACATTTTCTCACAAATGTTATAACATCGATGTAATCAATTTATAGAAAAGAAAATAAGGACGAGTACAAAATTTTTCACTTACTATATTTATTTATTTATTTTATTACTAAGTACCCAAATCCAGCCAGTGGGAGTGGCCGTGCGGTCCTAGGCGCTACAGTCTGGAATCGCGATACCGCTACGGTCGCAGGTTCGAATCCTGCCTCGGGCATGGATGTGTGTGATGTCCTTAGGTTAGTTAGGTTTAAGTAGTTCTAAGGTCTAGGGGACTGATGACCTCAGAAGTTGAGTCCCATAGTGCTCAGAGCCATTTGAACCATTTTGAACCCAAATCCAAAAATTAATTTAATGACTGCAGGGCCCTGTTAACGTTGTGTGAACGTCAATTATGTGGTGTGGGGTATCATTGTTTATGTGTGCACATGTTTTTGTTAGTTTTTTGTTAGTTCCACTCCTATCATGCACTCTAATTTTACACTGGTGCTGCCTCCATAACTCCGCCTAACGTGCTGACTTCTGCCAATACTAAATACTAACTTATTGTACTACACTATACCTTTGCTGATACTACCAAAACGAATTTTAGTGCATTTTATACTTTGTATAATCGTCCTTTATTTTTCGATGTCCAGCGGTGTTGTCTACTGGTGCTGAAGTGTGTCATACGTCTGACCTTTGTATCTGCACAGTGAATGTACTAATGTGTGCAATTTTACCTTACCACTGAGTGAGCAAATGGACAAAACCTCTGAACTGTCTTCTCAAACCCAGGGTTTCAAACAGACATTCTAGATAAATATCACCCTGTCCCTGTAATGCAGCTAATATCAGGTGTGGATTCTAACAAAAAATCATTAGTAATGCTGCTGACAAGTACCTAGAATGAATGAATGAATTTCTATTCTATAAACACAAAAGAGCCGTCCCTTTTTTATTCTACATATAATTTATCAACTGTTGCTTTCAGGATCAAGTGATAAACAACAATCATGTTCAATTACTTCTGATAATACTAACATTTTAAGTTCTTGGACATATTGAAATGACGATTATTAAAATCGTTATCTCTATACATGAAAGTTTTATATTACAGGAAACACTGAGTATTAAAAATCCTATTCAGCTCATTTAAATCTACATTGTTGTAGCTGGTCAATGCACTGAGTTGGTGGAGAATAAATTTATTTTTTGAACCAATGACAGAACTCTCTTGTACTCAATGTGAGGGTTGGTTAGTATCCCAGCTTTTGATATTCAATGGTGAAAGTGTAAGCAAGTTGGAGTGAGCAAAATATAGATTCCAACATTTACTGTGGCCTAATGCACGATGGTACTTTACCAAGCAGAATCTGCAATGGCATTGTTTCCATCCTGGATCTGAAAAGCTAATTCCCTACTCTGGTCTTGACTGAATTCTCTCAGTCACAACTTAACTGCATTCTGTAGAATGTTAGTCTTTCCCTAGTCCATATAATGGCTATTGCACACTCTCTGTAGGTTGGAGTGATGTGTACAATTTCTTTGCCCCCAAAAATTCACACAGAAATATTTAACTACCGCCTTGCTGTCTGTTGCCACGATATCTGAAGCGTATCGCCCTCACTTTGTAGGAAGCAATCTCTCAATGCCTTCACTTATTTCCACCCACTTGTGTGTCCTGCTTCGAGATGAGAGAGAGAGAGAGAGAGAGAGAGAGAGAGAGAGAGAGAGAGAGAGCCTTAATTTTAGGTTTCAAAATGCTGTTATATAATGGGGATCTCCCCACCATGTCGCATCTTCTTCGCCATGTACGGCTTCAGACAATCACCATCTCCTTACAGCTGAATAAACAATTTTTGTTCTTTCTGGGTCGCAGCCTAGCCCTGCAAAAGATGTGCGGGCGCTTACCCTTGGTCCCAGCCTTATTTTCGTTATAAAGGAATAATGTATTGTTCTGGCCTTATCCCTTTCTGTGCTGAAGCTCGCCATTCTCTTGCTAATGGGAGTTTTATGATATCATTAGCCACCTGTTTGGTTTATTTCCATTATGCATTATGCTTTAACTTGTTTGTTTCGTACAACTGTCCATATGTTGGTAGAGATTGTTTTGTTAATTTTTGGATACATGAGATTAACTGCAATGGAATTTTGTTGCTATAATGTAATTATTATTTTCTGAGGATCTCATACTATATCGTACTGTCATTATTGATTAAGTTCAAGTAAGGGCCGTCAAAATCTGGATGCCTTACATATGCCGCCCCTTCCGAATAAATTTTGTGGCACTGTGATCAGTGGTGGAGGCATTGCTCATTATTGTGCACAATTATAATTTCTAATAATTTAATCATTGTCTAGTTACTTGACTATCATATGCTAGATGGTGTCGTTTCAACAAATTTATATATATATATATATAAATTGGTTTGAAATGTATTGATTTACAAAGCATTTTCTATTTAGACGATTATTATGTGGCTTTACAGTCCTTTATAGATAGTTATTTGACTTGTCTTATAACATTTTTCTCTAGTACTTGTTTTTAAATTCTATTAAAATGGTTCATCCACCCTTTGGATTCTCTCTTTACAATAACTTCAGGCATTCCACAATTCTCACACATTCATAATATTGATGATTAGGGAAGATGAGTGAAGTTAAGGAAACATTCGTTTCTCTTATATCTACTTTCATCACTTAAATGCTACATCAATATTGAAAATTATCATCATGAACAGACATGTATGAACTTAAGTGAACATTATATATGTAAAATAGTTAATATTTTTGCATATTTCTATACACATAATACAAATTTTTATTTTCACTGATATTATTTATTATTAAAAACACATGTTTCCAAAATATCTGCAATTCACAAATTCTTATTATCATATATTTAGAATGGATGGATATTTAGAAATTATACATGAAATACAAAGTATGAGACATGGTACTTTTATGAACAGACTTTAACAATTTATGAATCAAATTATAAAATACAAATGAGACACATAAACTACCAATTGTCAGTGGTACAGGTCCGACTGAATGTTTACATTCATCTCAGCTCGTTGCTAAACTGATTATCTCTTGCACTCTTCAAAATATTGGTATGAATTGGTCACATGCATCACCATCTTTCTTAATGGACTTTACAGTTTGAAATATGGGTTAGATTTGCTTCCCAATGCCGCTGTCGGTCAGTGGTGCTTGTTACTGCTTGTCAGTTGTAGACTCTGCATGATGTTGATGAAGATTATTGACATTTACAGTTCTGAGTGTTCAAGCACAAACGCCATAGCATGGTCGATTCCAAGTTGCATTCTCTTGACGATAAACTGCTCATCCAAAGGCAATGCCATTATGTGACAATATAGGCGGCATAGTACTTTAATGGCATAGTTGTTATTGAGGTTGATGAGTCTAGCCCCTCAATGGTTGCTGTATCTTGATGTCCCCATTATGCATACTCTGTTTGATGGTTTGACTGGCTTTGGTTGGTTTGATAGTTAGAATGAAATAACTGCCATGGTTTTGTTGAATATTGCTTTCTGTTGATTCTGCCAAATCTCATACTGGTTTAAGGTATAGGATTTAGAATGGAAGTTTTCTGTCCTTTGCCCTCATCTTGGGGTCCTTCCTTCTCTTTATTACTTGCTGTGTCTTCGTGTCTCCTTTTTTGGAACTTGCAACTTCTCAGGCATAGGGATAGGATATGTTATTCAGTGAAAATATTCAGAATGACTACCAGTAATGTTGGTATGAGATATGGTCAAGTTTGAGTAGATAATTTCTGATGTGATCTACCTGTTTTCAGTTATCAGCTTCCCTGTCTGGAATACTGAGAGAAATATTCTGAGTTTATTTTTCCAGGCGGAAATACTAATGAGCTGTTGCAGACGGTTTGCTATTGTTTGTCGCTGCTAATGGGTTCACTTGGGTCTTCCAAGCAGGTGTGCAGCTTATGTGTCCCTTGCTGCTAATAGGTTTTACCAACCTCTCGCTAATGAGGTGAGGCGTATTCTTCAAAACACACCTTGCTCATTCTCTGCACTAATGCGAAACATGAGACAGCAAATTCCTTACTTTTGTCTTCCGTCTGTCGCCAATGCCATATTGTGCAATCATATAAACTCTCATACTTAGCCCATAGCTACCTGTTAACTTCCTGCTTATGTCATCAGCTTGGCTCGCTTCTCCAGACGATTGTAGTGATGTTGTGTTGCCTGCCTTCTTTGGGTTATTTGTTTTACAATGACTTTTGCTTAGTACTACTACCGGTACTTACAAGTTTCCTTATCTAAATGAACGCTTAAATTATTTTCTTCTTTTTCAGTACTTTACAGAAGAATTAAAATATATCTCTGACACATTAGGTTACTTCATTTTATAACGGTTCCTTTACTTCTTGAATAAGCAAGGATTGATTATGTGTAGGTTAGTTAATAAGTACATCATAGAATTAGTTTTCTTTTATTTTTTTATACCCTAACCTACTTTGCTGATTTAAATGATTAGTATTATTGTATATATATTTGAATATTTACATGTTTGTAGCTCATCCTGTCTGCTTCTTGAGATCTGCTGCTACCTGAAACATGTCTACATTCTTTTACTGTCTCATGTGTGATCAATTTATACTTTAGCTTTCATGGCTAATTACCAGATGACCACTGCAAGAACTATCATTGTTTATAAGCCTTTAGGTGGCTTAGGTGATGTAGATCCTATATTTTTTCCTGTTCTTGGGTTCATCAATTCTACCACATTTGTGTGAACCACTTTACTAATCAACGTAGGTCCCTTATAAACTGGATAGAATTTATGGAAACCTGTTTTCCTTTATTAGATAATAAGTGAGTTCTAACAAGAACCAACTGTCCTATAGTGAATACCCATGTAGATACACATTTTTCTGCACTGAGCTTCCTTTATGAATCTCGTAATTCAATGTTCTCAAGTACTAATTCTATAATCTGCAGGTGTGATGATCTTCTGGATGGAGGGAACTGTAAACTTCTCTTACCCTGTCAAATGATCTTTTATTTTTGAGCAATGTGACTGGTGGTAATCGTGTAGTACTGTGTGGCATTTCATTAATAATAACCTGTAAATGATGTAAACTGGCATCCCATCTGGTATGTTTTGAACTGCAGTACAGACGACACCATGTCCCAATATCCTTCATCATACATTCTGCACAACTGGCGCTTTGTTTGTACCTGGATATGAAGATGTGTTTAATTTTATGTCTTTGTAAGGTCGCCAACCAAGGTTTAGATATACATTGGGGCCCATTATCTGAAATTAGCCTTTCTACATGCCTTGAGGAAATCACGTTGTAGTGCCTTACTGATCGTAACACCAGTTGCACGTTTCAAAGGGGTCAAAGTGACATACTTTGATGTTAACTCTAAAATTACATAGATGAACGTGTACCCATTCCTTGTCCTCCTTGGTAACGGTCCCATGAAATCTGTTGCTGCTAGATGTTTTAGCTTTTTCGGCATTATGGGTCACAAAGGTAGTTTAGTCAGAAAAGTAACGTGTTTGGCACGTTGGCAATCCTTACATTTTTTGAGTACTTGCCGAATATGTCTTTCCATGTTGGGGAAATGTGCGGTCTGTTTAAGTTTCATAAAACATTTCTTCGCCCCAAAGTGCCAATTACTTAAGTGAGTTTACCATATATACTTGTTCATGAGTTCATCAGGAACATACACTGTCCATAAACTTGTACTTGGGTATTGTCTGTAGAACATCACGTCATTCTTCAGCAAATAATGCTGACGAACGTCAACCCACTTCTTGTCTCTCCTCTTATGTTTCACCCTTAACACCTCTGGGTATTTGTTCCGTTCGTCTGAAATATTTGAGAAAGCTGTTGTTATGTAGTTTTCAAAAGAAACTCCTCTCATGTAATATATACCAATTTGGTCTTCATCTGCACCGATCTTCGTGTCACTTGGGGGTAGCACATTGTGGACACCGGGAAAGAAAATCTGCTAAGGTCTTTTGCCAGTCCTGGAATGTGTTTTACACAGAAATCATACTCCAGCAAGATTAAAATCCACCTTGCTAGCTTATCATGTGTCAACTTCGCTGTGAGTAAAAACTCAACAGCTTTATAATGTGTGTATACAATAGTTTTCCTTCCGAACAAAAAATATCTAAACTTTCAGAAACCGCAAACTAACGATAAAGCTTCCAGCTCTGTAATGGAATAATTCCTCTCACTTTTTGATAACACATGACACGCAAATGCTATGGTCTCATGCGTTTGTCCATCTTGTTCATAACGTTGAAATAATACTATGCCTAACCCAGTATTGCCGCTGTCTGTTGCCATACAAAAATCTTGTGTAAGATCTGGGTGTGACAGTATCAGTGTTCCGCTAACGCCTTTTTCAGCTGATGAATTCTTGTTCTGCAGTATCATCCCATATCCATGGAGTATTTTTATCGGTTTAACTGCATAACCTGGGTGTAGCTAGAGTGTATATACAGAGGAACCATTTAAAAAACCTTACGAGTCCCAGAAAGCCTCTGAGCGTCTTCCTATTACATGGTGTTACAAAATTTCTTATTGGTTCTAGTCATTCTGGGGTTCGGTTTTACTCCCTGTGCAGATATGACATGTGCTAGAAAGTTTGTGTAGTGTGTTACAAATTTGGATTTTTCCAAGTTTACCTCTACCCCATGTTCTTTAAGTGTTTTCAGTAAAGTATCAAGAATTTCATTGTTTTTCCTACGATGGCTCTGCTATGAGGATGTCATCCACATAATATGTGAATCGCTCCTGTAACTCCTTGGGTAGAATACTTCCTAGACCTCGAATAAAAGCTGCAGATGAAATGTTCAATCCGAAGGGGAGTCTTTTAAACCTGTAACACCTTCCAAAGCCAGTAAATGCAGTATATTCCCTGCATTCAGGAGCTAATTCAGTTTGCCATACGCAAATCGTAAATCTAGTAATGATAATGCTTTTACATTATGAAATCTTTGGAGCAAGTCTTCTAGTCTCTCAGGATGATCTGTTTCTGGAACTATGACTGTGTTAATTTGTCTGGAATCTAACACCAAACGTATCATTCCATCCTTTTTTTCCACGACACGTAACGGGCTGTTATAAGTTGACATGTTCAGTGACTCCATCTTGTTCCATCTTATTTAACTCCAAGAATACAGCACGCCAGTAACTCAATGGCATATGGAGCTACTCTAAAAGGCTTATGGTCCTTAACCTCGAATCTGCATTGTAGATCTTAAATTGCTCCAGGTTTCGGTTCAAGTACAGTCGCATGCTCGCGTAATATTCCATCTATTTCCAAAGTTTGCTGATCAGATAACTCCTCTAGACTTAGTATTTTTTTCGATCTCTGTGTAAATGTCTTCAAGTATTCTCAGATCCATAGGCACTGGTTCATTCGTCCATAGATATCGTGGACTGTTCTGACAAGCAATATCTCCATCTACTTGCATTTGTAACTGTGTATGATTTCCACATATTTCTTCATTCGCAAGTTTTCCTCGAATTTCAAGGTGATTTCTCCTAAAGTGACACTTCCTCTGCCCATATCCAACACAGCTTTATGTTCATTGAGGAAGTCAGCCCCAATAATCATATCGACTGACATCTTTGGCACTATAGCAAAATTCGTTTCTATCACATTACCCTGACAGTCAAACGCAAATCTTGTCTGTCTTGTGACGTTCGTCGAACACGTTTCGTCTTTTTAACACTAATAAGTCATTGTCACTATTGCAACGATTGAGTAAGGGCTCTGATATCGCCGTTAACTCACTCCCACCACCTACTATTGCGTTAACGACAATATTCTTGACTGTTACACGAAGTATCAGGGTTACCTCTGAAGTACTCTTATCTTCGACTTCCTCCATTAATATGTCCTCAGTTACTTCGCAATTTAACTGATGTGTGTGTGTTTGTTCTATCACAACTGGATCTTTATGGACATCTATAGTTGCGTTATTTTATACTAAAATTTGATGGTTTCATCGAGAGTCTGTGGAGAAGTACTTCCCTTTTTTAAATTGTCCAACTTTAGTCTCGCTGCTTCTAGATCAGCTTCTAAAGTAGCCAATATAGATTTAATATCCACATTTTCACACTTTCCTACTTCCTTTGTCTCCTCGTCACACATCTATGTAATCTTGTTTGATTTGGATTTTAGAGCCTGGCAAATATTCTTTAAGTGTGACAGTACTTCACTCTTTGATTCAGGGGAGTCAGATTCTACGATAAGTGTATCTGTACTCGCACCCTGATTCAACTCGTTATCATGTTTGTTATCTGCCGCTGAGAGTAGCAAATTCAAATTTTCAGCTGTGTCGTCATTTAGTACAACACTGTTTTCTGTGTCTGGTGTGATGATTACACAGTCTCGGTAATACTGCCGTACTACGTTCTCACATGTACCAAAATAGCATACATTTGAATCTTATTTATCGGACTGTTCACGTGCTTTACTATCTGGTTGTTTTCCAATCCAGACGGGATATTTTCTCTGTCATTTTCCTCTCCATTATCGACTTGTTCTTCCCGATTTTGTTCGAGTCCCGCAGTCCACAATGTCTCAGACTCTTTATAAGTTTTATGGAAGGATTTTAGTAGATCCTGTAGTGTGTCGAACTTTTGATGAGGTGTACTTATCCGTTCTTCATTCTTTTTTAATGACCTGTATTAGTCGTATTTTGTCGGTTAATACTATCGTCTTGATCAATCGTAGCGTCACAGGATCCAGCAGGATATGTATTATCCTGCTGAAAATCATTTTTCGTCTGTGTAGAATCAAACATCTGCACCATATACATTAATGCTTCGTCATAATCAAATGGTTCATTACTAGGTAATGCTGGAGCTCATCCTCATCGTCGGTGTCAACCCATCTTATCTCGTCCCAACACTTCTGTTGTGACTTTCTCCCTATTTTTAGCATCCGTGCGGACACCTTTGATGATCTTTCTGTCGTTCCTGTTCACAATTCCGACTTTTGTACGTCACACCTTAACCTATTTATTGCTGCGGACGCTTTGTCATCTCTTTCTGAAGAATATATGTTATCTGCTTGAACTCCGGTAATACCTAAAGCAGTTAATCCTCACGCTTCCCTAGATTTGGTGGTCGTAATTCAACCTCCATCTGTGGTTCGTTTTGTTCTTTCTGGGTCACGGCCTATCCCTGTTAATAATGTGCAGCCACTTACTCTCGGTCCCAGCCTTATTTACGGTAAAAGGAATAATTTATTATTCTGGCCTTATCCCTTCCTGTGCTGCAGCTCGCCGTCCTCTTGCTAATGGGAGTTTTATGATATCATTAGCAACCTGCTCGGTTCGTCTCCAAAATATGCATTCGCTTTAACTTTGTTTCACGCCACTGTCCATATACTGGTAGAGATTGTTTTGTTAGTTTTCGGGTACATGAGATTAACTGCAATTGCTTTTTGTTGATATAATGTAATTACTATCTTCTGAGGATCTCATACTGTATCTTACCGTCGTTATGGATAAAGTTCATCTAAGGTCTGTTAAAATCTGGACTCCTTACAAGTTGTCAGGAAGTGCATCTACTCACTCAGGTGCTGGTGATTTGCCTGAAATCTTTGAAGTAGCAATTTATGATTGTGTACACATAATTTTACATAGTACAAGGATGCCTCCTGTCTGCTTTGTCAGAATCGCTGATGCTGAAATGAAACACAAGCATACCGAATTATATATATATATATATATATATATATATATATATATATATATATATATATATATATATATATATATATATATTCTAATGTACGTCTCATCAGTGGTCCATCATTTCGTTTCTACTTCTTGTTTCCGGGTCTGGTGTTCGCCACTCTACCGTGACTTGCTTTTCTCCGTGTTAGTTCCCCATACACAATATTTCGTCGAAGGCGCTCACATGGCGCTGGCAAAATTCTACCACGATACAAGTTACATCGCACGACATGTGATGGCTCATAACACACCGAGTCTTAGCGTCGACATGCGCCGAAAACGAGGACCGCTGACACCATACGAGACACATCCGAAGATTGAGACCCACATGCCCATAATACACTCAGTCTTAGCGTATACATACGCTCAAAGCGTGGACCGCTAACACCATACGAAACAGATCCGAAAATCGAGACGCACATGCTCTATTGCATGACGATTTACCGTCTTGACACCAAGAAAAACATAAAGTGACGAACATTTGTCCCTTGGGCAGTGTACAAGAAACTACGGAAAGTAAACAGAAACAATTTCACTGGCCACATTCTACGAGAATGCTACGACGGAGTACGATGCTCGATTGTGGTCAGCTTCCGACTGATCTCCTTGCTCTCCTGGGAGTGGAAATAAGGCCCAAAGAAATAATAGCAGTACTCAGTTGTTTGGAGTATTCATTATTGCAACGTGCCTGGTTTAGTATGCCACAAAAAGTGCCACTTGATGATGAGATATATTTTGCAATGGAATTTTAATTCAATTTGCCACTTGCCAGTGAATGTTTGTGTGAAGATGTCACAAATACGCAACACATTTGACCACATTCAACAAGGACTCATTTTGTAGCTAATGGGAATGACATACAAACAAAATAACAAATGGAAAATTACGCTAAGCAACACAATATCTACATTAAATTACGTTAAATAGTTCATCCATGGAGACTATTTACATACCGCACCTTCTCTTCCCTTAACAGTTCTCTTGTTTCTTCGTATTCTAACTGATTAATATCGCTCGTTCCGATAGTTTTTGCGGCATTGTTTTTGAGCTGAGTCCGCAGCGGCTGTGTGTCAATTCTTGTTTGAATTTTCTCTCGTGATCCCTGGTATGTGTTAGGTGGCCACAATTCCAATATTCGCTACGTTAGTCATTCCATTGACCTTGATCGTTGTATGTTCTGCTATTGCTTTGCTGTTGGTCCCTAGAATCCTGCTGCGCCTGGTTCGAGTTCTGTTGCTCTCTCCAGTTTCCATTTCGTCGGTAGCTGTTGTTATTCCTATATTTATTATTTCCTCGTCTTCTTCTATTTTCCCTTGGTGGCTGCTTATTCCCATTGAAGTTTGAATTTTGGTTTCGATTCGATCTATATTTTCCCCAATTTCGTCCATCGTCATTCCCCTCTGTCGAATCTGCCCAGTTACGGTCATTATTTCTACTTCTTCTCCGCGACTTGTGATTTTCACCACGTACTTGACTTCGCACAGTGCACTCTTGAAAGCTTCGATTGAATCGATGCATCTACCGATGAACAGTTGCTGGTAATGTATAGGTAATTTAATGTAGCAGTGCCTTATAATTTCCTTGGGACTGTACGATTGATCCGAGAATCGGTTCTTCTTGACCAGGATTCGAAGAATTTGACAGGACTGCGGAATCCTGACGCATCTAAATCCTTTCCTAACATGATCTTCTGTTTTATCCTCTCCTGTGTGTCTTGCGACCAACATGTGCTAAGGAATGCGTCCTTAAATTCTTGGTAGGAGCGACAACTCTCCGAAACTCCTAGCATATGTTTTTTAAGAAACCACAGATACACTGGAGCTTGTACTTCAGTGGCCAAGATTCTGGTAACACTTGATCGTACTGTGCCATCCAGGTCTTTGGATGTAATACGTTGTTTGCCACCTTGTAGACTTAAAAATTCTGGATGGTCAAGAAAAGTTTGTGGTCGAAAGGTTCGACGTATCCCCCGTACGAATTTTCCCTCTCGTCTCAACAACCTTCGTGCACTCTTATGGTATCCCCTCGCGTTGTCAGATTCAAGTAATAACATTTCTGACCTCAGTAGAGGTGTAAAATTGTTTTCCGGCTCGGTCTCTGACATGCTGCGTGTTACCGATGAAGCAATTTCTATTACGCGTACCGCCGCGGCAGGAGCATAGTCCTGCTGCATTCGCTCATGTGCAGAGGGAGTGTCCTCATATAGCGGTTCGGAAAGTCGCAAAACATTTTCTTCACTTCTGTGATGCTCTCGAAGGCACTCTTTCGGAATAGATTGTGTTTGCAATTGCGCAGCCCGCTCATTTGTCTGCCGAACGGTCTTAGCCAACTCGTTTTGTTGCGCAGCGGCTCGGGTCTGCTGATCTTCAGAGATTTCGGCCTGTTTGACTGACTTCTATCAGTTCGATTCGCTTCGCAGTCTCACACATTTTTTCTTGCGTTTCTTGAAGTATTATTTTGCCTTGCTTTTGGAGAGTTGCAAGTGCCTTTTCTCTCTTGCACACCTCAGTTTTTGTCAGTTAAATTTGTTCTTTAGCTACTGATGCGTCTTTTCGCGGTACTTGCGGTACCAATCGCACTGTTTTGGCATCGCGCTTCGCCTGGTCCGCGACCTCACGCGTTTCTATTGTCGTTTTCTTGACATTCTCTAGCTCTTCTTGGACTTCTGCGATCACTTTCTTAACTTTATCTGTTCCATCTGTGATCATTCTTATGAATAATTTATGTCTTTCCTCCTCTCCCTCCCGTCTCTTTTTCTCTACCTCTTGTCTCTTCGATTCTGTCTCTCCTGCTTTCTGCCTCCTGTCTGCTTCTTTCTGCCTCTTGCATGAATTGCATGAGAGCCGCAAACTGAGATCCACTGCTACCACCTCCAGGACAAGATGAACAAGACTGCATTATGCTGTAACGTATCGTTATTGATTCTGGTCCGCCAGCCTCACTGACGGTGCGTCTCGTACCAGCAGAGCCTACATTTCGTTTTGCTGCGATCTCCCGCTCACTTTCATCACATGACTGAGACAAGTCGTCGTAATCTGCGGGTTCTTCGTTTGACATTTCTGCCCGGTCCGCAACCACATTTACCTGAGAATCCCATGTAGTATCAGCCTTGTCACCACTAGTAATCTGACGTGGATCCTTGATAAACAAAACACTTTGTAGCAAATGTGGCTTGCTTCTTGTAACCATGCACTCTAATTTTGACCCAAACGAATTTAAACGCTACACATTCCTATGACACAGATTCTACTCTCCGGTGATCTACTGATTCCTAGTTCCTGACAATGAATTCTAATAACAGCATGCGTGTCTACACGCGCACTACATGACCAGCATGTCATTCTCAATGCAGAGAAGTCTTCCGAAGTATGAGTGATTTCAGGTGTGCCGCAGGGCAGTGTCGTGGGACCGTTGCTATTCACAATATACATAAATGACCATCTGGATGACATCGGAAGTTCACTGAGGCTTTTTGCGGATGATGCTGTGGTATATTGACAGGTTGTAACAAAGCGTTACGGAGATGATAGATAAACTCCAGTGGAAGAATTTGCAGGAGAGACGCTCAGTAGCTCAGTACGGGCTTTTGATTAAGTTTCGAGAACGGAAATGCAGGGGGATCTGCAACGAATTGACGCATGCTGCAGGGAATGGCAATTGAATCCTAATGTAGACAAGTTTAATGTGTTGCGAATACGTAGAAAAAAAGATCCTTTATGACTTAGCTAGAATATAGCAGGTCAGCAATTGGAAGCAGTTAATTCTGTGAATTATCTGGGAGTAGGTATTAGGAGTGATTTAAAATAGAATGATCATATAAAGTTGATCGTCGGTAAAGCGGATGTCAGACTGAGATTCATTGGAAGAATCCTAAGGAAATGCAATCCGAAAACAAAGGAAGTTGGTTACAGTACACTTGTTCACCCACTGCTTGAATATTGCTCACCACTGTGGGATCCGTACCAGATAGGATTGATAGAAGAGATAGAGGAGATCCAACGGAGAGCAGTGCGCTTCGTTACAGGATCATTTAGTAATCGCGAAAGCTTTACGGAGATGATAGATAAACTCCAGTGGAAGACTTTGCAGGAGAGACGCTCAGTAGCTCGGTACGGGCTTTTGTTGAAGCTTCGAGAACATACCTTCACCGAGGAGTCAAGCAGTATATTGCTCCATCCTACGTATACCTCGCGAAGAGACCATGAGGATAAAATCAGATTAGAGCCCACACTGAGGCATACCGACAATCTTTCTTTCCACGAACAATACGAGACTGAATAGAAGGGAGAACCGATTGAGGTACTCAAAGTACCCTCCGCCACACACCGTCAGGTGGCTTGCGGAGTATGGATGTAGATGTAGATGTAGAAACGAAAATCTCAATCTGTCCTAACAAATCAGAACAACACCATTCGCCGTCAGAAACAAACAATCAAGTGACACAGCAAGTCACAACCACAACATGAAAATACACACACAATAATTATTAGTAAGGTGCCATCAATCCGAGGTCCTGGCATGGAACGCCACAATGAAAGGAAGCCCGGTGGGGACTATTTAAATGAATGATTTTGTTGACATAATTTTAGTGTTCTAACAACATTTGTTGTTTCTTTAAAACAGACATAAGTTATACTAAACAAGTTATAGTTTGAATACCATAAAAAACTAACAGGTGATTCAAGGCTACACTGGACAAGGGTCCTGAGTGGCAGAGACGGTATAACTAGTAGAGTGAGTGAAGTACTCTGGCCCTAAAAATGTGGATAACGCAATCTGAATTGATCTAACGCTAAGCAGACTTTGATTAATCAATTCTACAGAAGTTTCTTTATATAGGTGCAGCTGAGAGCAAGTGGCGATTGAGATCTGTAAGCCCTGAGAATGCCGGAGCAGTCTAGCGAATAGGCAGGCTGAAATTTACTCACTACCAGAACCCTGAAATCACGATAGACTTGAGTGTGTGGCACACCTGTTCGCTGGTCGTACCAAGAACCAACTTGGCTCACTTATACGACAGACCACAAACGTCAAGACTTCTAAACCAAAAACGAATTAAGTGTGCCCTCAGCAAACGAGTAGTCTGAGACGTACACTATCGGTACACTAACAACTTCACGACAGGCTCTCCAGTCTAAACCACTCGCAAGTAAAATCATTCTCAGGACAGGTCCCAAGTACCAACGACACATGCCAGAGCCTCTACTAGAAGTGTTTCCAGACCAAAGACTCGCACCGAGTGCTTCGCACCTCCCTAGAAAAAGTTCCGTTTTCCCGCAAAGTGCATCAACGACACCGCCTTCGACTCGCCTTGAGCCAATCACGGGGCTTTAGAGGCGCTAAATGTCCCATCCCACATGACAGCAAAAACTCATGTAGAACTGAGCGAATCACAGGGCTTTGGAGGCGCTAAATCTCCCATCCCACATGACAGCACAAACTCATGTAGAACTGAGCGAAACACAGGGCTTTAGAGGCGCTAAATCTCCCATCCCACATGACAGTACAAACTCATGTAGAACTGAGCGAATCACAGAGCTTTAGAGGCGCTAAATCTCCCATCCCAAATGACAGCACAAACTCATGTAGAACTGAGCGAATCACAGGGCTTTAGAGGCGCTAAATCTCCCATCCCACATGACAGCACAAACTCATGTAGAACTGAGCGAATCACAGGGCTTTAGAGGCGCTAAATCTCCCATCCCACATGACAGCATAAACTCATGTAGAACTGAGCGAATCACAGGGCTTTAGAGGCGCTAAATCTCCCATCCCACATGACAGCACAATGTAGAACTGAGCGAATCACAGGGCTTTAGAGGCGCTAAATCTCCCATCCCACATGACAGAACAAACTCATGTAGAACTGAGCGAATCACAGGGCTTTAGAGGCGCTAAATCTCCCATCCCAAATGACAGAACAAACTCATGTAGAACTGAGCGAATCACAGGGCTTTAGAGGCGCTAAATCTCCCATCCCACATGACAGCACAAACCCATGTACACCTGTGCGAATCACAGGGCTTTAGAGGAGCTAAATCTCCCATCCCACACGACAGCACAAACCCATGTAGAACTGAGCGAATCACAGGCTTTAAAGGCGCTAAATCTCCCATCCCACATGACAGCACAAACTCATGTAGAACTGAGCGAATCACAGGGCTTTAGAGGCGCTAAATCTCCCATCCCACATGACAGCACAAACTCATGTAGAACCAGAGCAACAGTTAAGAAACCTGCATCTCTGGAAAAAAAGAAACTGCCACTCCTTAAAAAAAAAGGAGTGGCAGTTTCTTTTTTTCTTTTGCAGAGGGGGAATATGATTTTCCCTGAAGTCGTGTCGCTTCCCACAGCACCAAGTGAATGGATACAGTTTTAAAAATCTTTATCTAAATCGCCTGTGCCTTGGTGCTTGTTAGTCCTAGCTATGAGGTGTAATAAAGATTGTATCTCTGAACCTTTCTCAGACGCCGGATTTTTATTATACAACCGAGGCAGCTGGGGGTAGTGGTTCATTGGCCTGTTTGAGCTATCGGCAAACACGAAAACTTGTGAATTTTTCATTATGCGCAGCTCTGCACACAATGCCAAATTTACAACTCCAATGTGTAGACACTTTCTTTCATACCGTCACCCCCAGACCAGCTTCCGCTGGCGCCATGGCAGGTATCGCGGCATTGTTCTGCCCTGTATGGCAAGATTTACTGAGGGATGGGCTCGCTGCCATTTGCTTTCAACTCCTAACATGCCATTTCTATGAGTTAAGAACCATAAAAATACCTCATGCTTTTGGCGTCCTGCCGGGCTCCATTAACGTCTGTTCAGGCCGTTAAATATCTAGAGTTTCACTCAAGGTGCATCAGGTTGTAATGAAATCTTTAATAATCATCGATATGCGAATAACAGGTGAGATAGTAACTTGTTCTCTCTCAGCCTGTCATTATAGCAGCAGTAACCGATCTAACAACTGTGCAGGACATTTGTTATATAGGCATGTGGGGGAGTAGCCATGTATGTGAAAAACGGCATCCCATTTGAGTCAATTGATGTTTCAAAGTACTGCACTGAAAAGGTGTTTGAATGTTGTGCAGATGTGGTTGAATTTAACGGAGCTAAACTTCTAACTATTGTTATTTATAGATCCCCAGAATCCGATTTCACAACATTTTTGCTAAAGCTAGAGGAGGTTCTTGGTTCACTTTATAGGAAATACAAAAAGTTAGTTATATGTGGTGACTTCAATATTAATTGTGTAAGTGATTGTGCAAGGAAGAGGATGCTGGTAGACCTCCTTAATTCATATAATCTTATGCAAACAGTATTCTTTCCAACGAGAGTGCAAGGAAACAGTAGAACAACCATAGACAACATTTTTGTTCATTCCTCATTACTAGAAGGGCATTCTGTTAGCAAAAAGATCAATGGCCTTTCAGATCATGATGCACAAATTTTAACTCTAAAAGATTTTTGTGCTGCAACACGTGTTAAATATAGTCATCAGCTGTTTAGGAAAGCTGATCCAGTTGCTGTAGAGACCTTTGTAAACCTTATCAAGGAACAAGAGTGGCAAGATGTTTATAGCGCTGATACAGTAGACGATAAATATAATGCTTTCCTCAAGACTTTTCTCGTGCTCTTTGAAAGTTGCTTTCCGTTAGAACGTTCAAAACAGGGTACTAGCACAAACAGGCAGCCTGGGTGGCTGACTAGAGGGATAAGAATATCTTGTAGAACAAAGTGGCAATTATATCAAAACGTTAGAAACAGTTTAAAATCTAAATGCAGCAGCCCATTACAAACAGTATTGTAAGGTGCTTAAAAATGTTATTAGGAAGGCAAAAAGTATGTGGTATGCAGATAGAATAGCTAAGTCTCAGGATAAAATTAAAACCATATGGTCAGACGTAAAGGAAGTGGCTGGTCTGCAGAGACAGGTCGAGGATATAGAATCAGTGCGTAGTAGGAATGTCCGTGTTACTGATAAGTCGCATATATGTACAGTATTTAATAATCACTTTCTGAATGTAGCAGGTGAACTAAATAGAAACCTAGTCCCAACAGGGAATCATATAGCGCTCTTAGAGAAAAGTGTCCCGAGACGTTTACCTGAAATGCTCCTCCATGATACTGACAAGAGGGAGATTGAGTTAATAATTAAATCACTAAAGACCAAGAACTCTCATGGATATGACGGGGTATCTAGCAGAATACTGAAGTATTGTTCTATGTATGTTAGCCCAGTACTTAGCCATATCTGTAACTTTTCCTGTAGGAGTGGTCGGTTTCCTGACCGATTAAAGTACTCGGCAGTGAAGCCACTTTATAAAAAGGGAGACGTTGATAATGTTGACAATTTTAGACCTATTTCTATGCCATCGGTGTTTGCTAAAGTTATCGAGAAGGTTGTGTATACAAGGTTACTGGAGCATTTAAATTCACATAATTTGCTGTCAAATGTTCAGTTTGGTTTTAGATATGGTTTAACAACTGAAAATGCTATATTCTCTTTTCTCCGTGAGGTTTTGGACGGATTAAATAAAAGGTTGCGAACGCTAGGTGTTTTCTTTGATTTAACGAAGGCTTTTGACTGTGTTGACCACAAAATATTACTGCAGAAGTTGGACCATTATGGAGTAAGGGGAGTAGCTTACAATTGGTTCGCCTCTTACTTTAAGAACAGAAAGCAGAAGGTAATTCTCCGCAATATTGAGATTGGTAGTGATGTTCAGTCCCAATGGGGCACTGTTAAGTGGGGCGTTCCCCAAGGGTCGGTGCTGGGGCCACTGCTGTTTCTTATTTATATAAATGATATGCCTTCTAGTATTACAGGTGATTCAAAAATATTTCTGTTTGCTGATGACACCAGCTTGATAGTGAAGGATTTTGTATGTAATATTGAAACAGTATCAAATAATGTAGTTCATGAAATAAGTTCGTGGGTTGTGGAAAATAATTTGATACTAAATCACAGTAAGACTCAGTTTTTACAGTTTCTAACTCACAATTCATCAAGAACCGTTATTTTGATCAGACAGGATGGGCATATTATAAGCGAGACGGAACAGTTCAAGTTCCTAGGCGTTCGGATAGGTAGTAAGCTGTTGCGGAAAGCCCATGTCCAGGATCTTGGTCAGAAACTAAATGCTGCTTTATTTACCATTAGAACAGTATCTGAAATAAGTGACACTTCAACACGAAAAGTAGTCTACTACGCATATTTTCATGCGCTCATGTCTCATGGTATCATTTTTTGGGGCAATTCTTCTGATTCAAAAAGGGTATTTTTGGCTCGAAAACGGGCTGTTCCAGCTATATGTTGTGTGAGTTCGAGAACCTCTTGTCGACCCCTATTCAATAGTCTGGGAATTCTGACATTGCCCTCACAGTATGTATTTTCTTTAATGTCGTTTGTTGTTAGCAATATTAGCCCATTCCCAAGAGTCAGCAGCTTTCACTCAGTTAATACTAGGCAGAAATCCAATCTGCATGTGGAATGCACTTCCTTGACTCTTGTGCAGAAAGGAGTGCAGTATTCTGCTGCATCCATTTTCAATAAGCTACCACAAGAACTCAAAAATCTTAGCAGTAGCCCAAACTCTTTTAAGGCTAAACTGAAGAGTTTCCTCATGGCTCACTCCTTCTATTCTGTCGAGGAGCTCCTGGAAGAGCTAAAAAATTATGCAAATTCCATTGTTGATTTTCCTTATTTAAACTTACGACTCGTCACCTGAATATGTTGTTTTATATTTCATTTTATCTGTTTCTAATATCGTATTATAATTTCATGTATTGACTCGTTCCATGACCATGGAGACTTCTCCTTAATTTGGTCCCACGGAACAATAAATAAATGAACAAGTGAGTAGCATGTGGCCACGCACATATAAAGAGACATTTGCCGGCTGTAGAGGCAAACACTACATAGAATTTGATCATGGTGTCTATACTCGGGCACAGTACCTAGTTCGGGATACCTATTCAGTTAGGCCATGCTCACCCAATCTCGAATTTTGTTCTTGGTTACTCGGTCTTGCAGAACTCTGATATGGAGGTATCGTAGCATTCTTGAAGGCCAGAGCGACTGCGGTCACTACGTCCAGCGTCAACATGTCTCTGGCTTGCTGAACTCTTCGCTGACCCCTACGCTGCAGGTGAGCCATCGGATCTACTTATTATTAGCTTTATTGCACCGAGCTACACACTAAGGCAAAAAAGACGCTTCCCGATGAAATTATCCGAATTGAACGGAAAAAAGTAGATGTGATGTACATTTAAAGACAAAGAAATGGCTACAATTGAAAAAAAAACTTTATTTATTCATGAGAAAGACCTTCACAAATTGAGTAAGTCAGTAACCTGTTGGTCCACAGTTATTTGGCTTGGCATTGGTTGACAGAGTTGTTGGATGCCCTCCTGAGGGACGCTGAGACAGGCAGTAACAACTTTTGCGCTTCAGAAAAATCTGGTAGTTTATTCAAGAGATAGATCTTCACAAACTGAGCAAGTCAACAGCAATTAGGTCATCTCCTGGCCATTATGCAAGCGTTTATTGGGCTTGCCACTGACTGGTAGAATTGTTGGACGTCATCCTGAGGGATATCGTGCCAAATTCTATCCTATTGGCGCTTAGATCGTCAAAACCACGACTGATTTAAAGAAACCTCGTTCGAAAAAATCCCACACTAACTGCATTAATAGAAGGATATCCATAGTAATTAAACAAAGTATGTTAGCCAGACATGTTGAAGGGACAAGCCGATAATGCTGTAAACCCTCTCAATTGGAGAGAGATCCGGTGACTTTGCTGGCCAAGGTAGGGTTTGACAAGCGCGAAGACAAATAGTAGGCCGGCCGCTGTAGCCGAGCGGTTCTAGGCGCTTCAGTCCAGAATCGAGCTGCTGTTACGGTCGCAGTTTCGAATCCTGCCTCGGACATGGACGTGTGTGATGTCCTTACGTTAGTTAGGTTTAAGTAGTTCTAAGTTCTAGGGGACTAATGACCTTGGAAGTTAAGTCCCATAGTGCTCAGAGCCATTTGAACTATTTGAACAAACAGTAGAAACTCTCGTCAAATGCGTTCGGGCATTATCTTGCAGAAATATAAACCCAGGATAGCTTGTCATGAAGGTCGTAGAATATCGTTGATATATCACTATGTTGTATGGGTGCCGCTGATATCAACCAAAGAGGTTCTGCTATGAAAAGTAATGACACACTAGACCATCACTCCTGGTTGCCGAGCCATATGGCGGGCTTCAGTCAGGTTGGTAAACCAACGCTGTCTGGAGCGTCTCAGACACATCTTTGGCTGGAATTTCGTTGACGAAAGCAGAATTGTCTTCAGTGACGGGTCTCGCTTCGAAGTGAGCCCCGACGACCAACGAAGAAGTGTCTGTAGATGCTCCAGGCAGCGACGGATTGCAAACCTGAGGGTCGCCCACCCTACAGTCAGGCAGGACAATGTCTGGCATACAATTCCCGTTCATAGCAGGATCCCTTTGGTTATCTTCCGCGGAACCGTTAAAGCACAGTGGTACGTCGACGATATTCTGTGCCCCATTTTGTTTCCCTTGATGGCAAGCCAACCTGGCCTTATATTTCCGCAAGATAATGCCCGCCTGCATATGGCGAGAGTTTCTACTAATTGCCGGCCGTGGTGGCCAAGCGATTAAAGGCGCTACAGTCTGGAACCGCGCGGCCGCTACGGTCGCAGGTTCGAATACTGCCTCGGGCATGGATGTGTGTGATGTCCTTAGGTTAGTTAGGTTTAAGTAGTTCTAAGTTCTAGGGGACTGATGACCTTAGAAGTTTAGTCCCATAGTGCTCAGAGCCATTTTTTTTCTACTAATTGTCTTCGCGCTTGTCAAACCATACCTTGGCCATCATGGTTGCCGAACTTCCCCCCCCCCCCCTCCCACCCCCACTTCGGAGCCTTTGGAGTATTATGGGCAGGATCTTTCAAACCAGCTCTTAATTTTTACGATCTAACGCTCCAGTTGGATGCAATTTGGCACGACATCCCTCAGGAGGACACTCATCAAGTCTACTAACCGCCTGGTCAGTCTGCGAAGTTCTTTCTCTTGAATAACAGGTCTTATTTTTCTGAAATGGTAATTTTGTTTTTCTGTACATAAATATGTGGTGGTCTTGCTGTAGCGTTCTCGTTTCCCGCGCACGGGGTCCCGGGTTCGATTCCCGGCGGGGTCAGGGATGAGATGACTGGGTGTGGTTGTGTCGTCCTCATCATCATTCATCCCCATTACGGTTGGAGGAAGGCAATGGCAAACCACCTCCGCTATGACCTTGCCTAGTACAGCGGTACGGGTCTCCCGCATCGTCCCCTACGCTCCTCGGAGTATGGGACCTTCTCATCATATTACATCTACTGATTTTCATCCCATTCAGATAATTCCTTCGTGAGCCGTCGTTTTTTTTTGTTTTTTTTTTGTATCTTAGAGTGTATTTTCGTGCCTGGTAACGATGGAACTTATCGTTGTGTATCACTGTCGCCGATTGACAAAATGCTGCATCGGCGAGTCACTATCGGAGTCTTGCCACATGTTGACATAACGTTTAGGGCGGTTCGCCGGTCGGGTGTTGTTAGCTGCGTACCTTAGCGACCGAAAGCAGATCAGTGTGTCACCAAAAAATTCCTTTGCGTCGCGGTATTCTGACTAGACCGCGACACCTATTTACTTCAGCACAAATGCTGCATCTCTTTTCATCGACGTTATGCCCTACGTAGTCACTCTTGTTTTCAGCAACAGCGTATTTCGTAATATCTGCCCAACTAATCTCCCCGCAGCTCGTGGTCGTGCGGTAGCGTTCTCGCTTCCCACGCACGGGTTCCCGGGTTCGATTCCCGGCGGGGTCAGGGATTTTCTCTGCCTTGTGATGACCGGGTGTTGTGTGCTGTCCTTAGGTTAGTTAGGTTTAAGTAGTTCTAAGTTCCAGGGGACTGATGACCATAGATGTTAAGTCTCATAGTGCTCAGAGCCATTTGAACCATTTGAACTAATCTCCGTGTTTCTTTCCTTATGGTCTCATTTTAGACATTATTTTTCTCGTTGCATGTCTTAATTCTTTACTTGACAAATCCAACTGATCTGCACCTCTCTCCTGTACCACCACTTATTTGATACCTATAATCATTTCATACATAGCTGTGTTAGAAATATAGATTTTCATGAATCCTCTTCTTGTCTACAAGTTTCTGTTTTTGAATGTTAGTAGCGACTTGTTTTTGTAGAAAGCCGTTCGCCTTGTGAAATCCTTGGTGGTATTCCTGTCTCTTGATCTATTTTGCTCCCAAGATGTCGACCCCTACAGTACCCTGTTTTTCGAGTTTTAACAGTTAGTTACCTAGTATTCTCTCTTGCTGCGTAGAGCATTACCTTAGATTTCTTTTTGTTTGTGTAGCGAACGAAGCAAGGGCGACATAAAAGGCGGACTAGCATAGGAACAGAGGGAATTCTGATCAAAAGAAGTCTACTAGTGAAATGCCTCCGCCCGTTGTCTGGCAGATTCGTTTCATGAGGTACAAATTTCCACCGCTCTGTTTGAAAGAGCGAGGTAGTAACTTCAAGGAGTAACTGAAATAATTGCAAACGAAAATTAGTTAGCACCTTTCATGTCCCGCCTTCTTCTACTAATTAGTTTCACTCCTTAACGACGCAGTGTAAGAGCAATTTGTGATTTTTACAAAACTAAGGTAAGTCACACCATGTAGCGGAAGTTTCTGAGGCGGACCCCTGAGGAGCAGTCACCTCTCCTGCCGTGGCGTGGTGACTGTCTGGCGGCTCTGCTGGCCGTCATACGTTTTAAGATTAGTCTTTTCCTTTCATAGGGGCAACTAGTCGGTTAAGCTTGAAATTCTCTGGACAGAGGGAAGTCGCTACAGTTCCGCACCACGCCTGTCGGTTACCAGCAAACCTTTCTTCCGCGGGGCCGCCTCGTCGGTTATTTCAAATTTTTCTCTTATGAGGACGAACTTCGATGTTGATATTTTCTCACGCCACTTGTTCACAACCACGCACCTTGAGTACCGAATGCTAGTCCAGATGCACTTGTTTTCGTCGGGACCGCAGGAGTAGACAGAAGCAATTTTTTTGAGCACATTGTTTCGGTAAGTGCTTCTTCACTTGTGTGAGTCACTTGAAAACAGACGGAATGTAGCTGCGATCAAACGCTGTTGCCTTTTAAAGACCTCATGGTAATTTTTGAATTGATTTCTACCGCATTAACGATTTTCTTTTTTTTTCGAATCGCAGGTGAACTACCTTAGTGATTCTTTGCTTCCAGTGATTATTCCTGACAGTACCAAGTGATTATCATTTATTCCTTTTGATGCCTCTTTAACGCTAACATCTCAAAGCATGGACAACGCAGTTGCTTCTGCAGTATAGGTGGATGTAGATTCGAGCATGATCCCTAGAGACAATAATTTTCGCGTCGTTACTGCCAAAATAGTCACCCGACTCAGAAGTATATAAGTACGATCATTTTAAACTAATTCATTTCTAATATATTGATGGTCTTTTTTTAAAAAAAATTGTAAGTGAACTTTTTTAATTCAGTTTACCATGTGTGTTCTTATTAGAGTAAATAAAATAGCCCAACAATTCCTGCCCCTGTTACACTGGTCAACTAAATTTCAGTTTTCAAATGATAAACGTGTTTTAATATGGTAACTCCTATTGGGATGATTTCAAAAGTTGTTACAGAACTTTTTCATCGCCCACAGTTTGTCAGTAATTATGAGAGATTGCAGAACACTCTCACTTCTAATGTGGTGTTACGCTGTGTAATGTTCTTAGGGAAGTTGATCTTTATTACTTGATTGCTATACCTGGATACGATCTGACTTCATACATATGATGAAATGGTTGGCAGTAGTTAACGCTCTTGCTTGTGTGCTCTAGTAAAGGAATAGCAGTAAGCTTTACCTGCGTTCGAAGGAAGAAGCTGCTGATTTAAACGACTGCAGTAAATGTGCACAGCGGCTGAGGGCCGAGGGGAGCATTTTACCTGTGGTCTCACCGTCAGACACCACACTTGCTAGGTGGTTGCCTTTAAATCGGCCGCGGTCCGTTAGTATACGTCGGACCCGCGTGTCGCCACTATCAGTGATTACAGACCGAGCGCCGCCACACGGCAGGTCTGGTCTAGAGAGACTCCCTAGCACTCGCCCAGTTGCACAGCCGACTTTGCTAGCGATGGTCACTGTCTTCATACGCTCTCACTTGCCGAGACGACAGTTTAGCATAGCATTCAGCTATGCCATTTGCTACGACCTAGCAAGGCAACATATTGAGTTACTATATGTCTTCTGAACAGATAATATTGTGAATCATGTACCGTCAAGAACGACGTTCCTCATTAATGAATTAAAGTTAAGTATCAAACTAATTATGTCCGCTTTCTGAACTTTAATTCCCTGTCGTGTTCCAGACCTCACGTCAGTATAGTTCTTCCCTCCTCACGCCAGCCTGCGTGAGCCAAAACGCGTGCCTTTCGGCCTCCAATAGTAACACTGTGTTGGCTCCTCTGCCAACACAACAGGGTGTAAGCGGTAGTTTACTATGAAGAGGTAGGTACAGTAGAGGAAATCGTGGCGGGGTGCAGCAAACCAGTCAAAAGAATGATGACTCAAAAGGAATGTGACTATGATAGCTATCAGATAGCAGTCGCTCCATTTCATTAAGTGGAGATCTCAGTTTCTAATACTAGTTACAGATAATAAGTGAAACTGAAGGGAGTAATATAGAAGTTAATACTCGTACATGCCTGACAGTAGTGAGCACAGTACAATATTTATGAAAACACTTATGCATCAGAGATTTATGACTATGCAAATAAATCAGTGAAACTTAGCTCCTTACATCAAAGTTCTTATTATTTTGCCTTTGGCGGAAATGTAGATGTAACCCAATATTAAATTACATATGAGGTTGAAGGTGTATATCATCATACAGAGTTTAACCGCATGCTGAGGCTTGCGTTGGTGCATGCAGACAAAAAAACACTTAACATCCTGAGATTCAATAAGGACTAAATTTTTTTTATATCTAGTGAAGATCAGGAATTTATGTATTTAAATACTTCTGATATTGAACCTGCCCTCTATAGTCGGAATAGGCCGTTTGAAAATAGCTTCGAAGATGACAATGGTGATGACGTCAAGAGAACTCATTAAACAGTGACTTTTATTCAGCTTGCGCGCCCTCGCGGTAGTCTCCGTTTGAAAGGGTTGAGACATAAAAGCGAATCTGTTTTCCTTTAAATAACTCTGAGCGTCTTTGCTTTCCCTCTTTGTTTCTCCGATTTCCGTGCGATCTGAAAACGCTAGCAATTTTACGGTCTGGATTCGTATTACTTATGCATAGTGTCCCGAAATACGAGCACTGGAGTGAAATGCCATCTAGCAGGAGCTGATTGCAAGCTTAGTCGCAAACGCTGGAGCTCGCCTCCGGCCGTTCCGGTTGCGTGTCGATGAACGTCCGGTTCCGTCTCACCGACTTCACAGTCGCGCGTGTTCCAGGGGCTGCGACGGACCGCAATCAGTTTTAACGAGAAGCCGGACGAAACGCAATGCTTTGTCGATATGTATTCACGCATTCGATTACAGCTCTCCTATCCACTTTGCTAGAAACGCTGCCATGGATTCGGCTTTCTCTTCTCTTCTGACTTCGGGTAAGTTTATAAGGACTGTTTCATCTTATCCTTGCATTGCATATGTGCACTTGCGCATTGTGGATATTTCTACTGCCCCACATAGCATCTGATGCCGCAATCACAATTTAGCGCACGGGAAGCAATGTAGTGTACGTCACCAGCGAAAGTAAACACCCCCCCCCCCCTCTGTCTATTGATGTATTGAATTGCTTGTATATTGCGTATCTAATACAGAAATAGGGAAACCAGCATAGTACTCCCCTGAACCTCCTAAAAACTACTGCCACTGTGACTGGAAACTAAATAAATAATTAAATATCATTTTGTTCTTAGCATTCTTTTCCTTTCAACGTAATTTACGCACATAAAAAGCTTTTGCATCACCCCGGTTCCCATAACTCCTGAAGTTAGACGTTGACTGCGGATATTATATCACAGACGCAGTCCTTTTGACTGTTCAGAGATGTCACTAAACCCGCCCACAGATGTAAACAACCAAGCGTGAGCAGCGCCTGTTAGACGGAGGGGGTCCGACAGCCGATCATTTCCAGTCATTCCAGCAGGAAGGAGGTACACGGCTCGTGTTGTCTGCAGTTCAACCATGCCTAGATGGTCAATACCGCGGTTCGATCGCTTACGCATAGTTACCTTGTACCAAGAAGAGCTCTCAGCAAGGGAGGTGTCCAGAAGTCTCAAAGTGAACCAAAGCGATGTTGTTCGGACATGTAAGAGATACAGAGAGACAGGAACTGACGATGAGATGCCTCGTTCAGGCCGGCCAGTGGTAGCACTGCAGTGGATGACAGTTACCTACGGTTTATGGCACGGAGGAACCCTGACGGCAACGCCACCATGTTGAATAATTCTTTTCATGCAGCCACAGAACGTCGTGTTACGACTCAAACTGTGCGCAATAGGCTGCATGATGCTCAACTTCGCTCTTGACGTCCATGGCGAGGTCCATCTTTGCCACCACAACACCAAACAACGCGGTACAGTTGGGCCTAGCAACATGCCGAATGGACCGCTCATGATTGGCATCACGTTCCCTTCACCGATGAGTGTCGCATATGCCTTCAACCAGACAATCGTCGGAGACGTGTTTGGAGCCAATGTGATCAGGCTGAACCGCTTAGACACAGTTTCCAGCGAGTGCAGAACGATGGAGTTTCCCTGCTGTTTTCGGGTGGCACTATGTGGGGCCGACGTACGCCGATAGTGGTCATGGAAGGCACCGTAACGGCTGTACGATACGTGAATTCCATCCTCCGAGCGATAGTGCAACCACATCGGCAACATATTGGCGAGGAATTCGTCTTCATGGACGACAGTTCGCGTCCCAATCGAGTACATCTTTTGAATGACTTCATTTAGGATAACGACATCGCTCGACTAGAGTGGCCAGCGTGTTCTCCAGACATGAACACTATCGTACATGCCTGGGATAGATTGAAAAGGGCT
The DNA here is from genome assembly GCF_023864345.2 of Schistocerca serialis cubense. Lineage (NCBI taxonomy): Eukaryota > Metazoa > Arthropoda > Insecta > Orthoptera > Acrididae > Schistocerca > Schistocerca serialis. Next base: position 250,624,899 of record NC_064638.1, on the reverse strand, counting down.
GTTTATGGACGACGTGACCCACCAACCACACTGAGGGATCTACGCCGAATCGCCGCTAAGCAGTGGGGCAATCTGGAACAATAGAGCCTTGCTGAACTTGTGGACAGTATGCCACGACGAATACAGGAGTGCATCAACGGAAGAGGAAGTGCTACTGGGTATTAGAGGTACCGGTGTGTGCAGCAATCTGGACCACCACCTCCGAAGGTCTCGCTATATGGTGGAACAACATGCAATTTGTGATTTTCATGAGCAATAACAAGGGCAGAAATGATGTTTGTTTTGATCTCTATTCCAATTTTCTGAACAGGTTACGGAACTCTAGGAACCGAGGTGATGCAAAACTTTTTTGATGTGTTTATTTACTTTCGTACTGGCCTTTTGAGACAGAGAGGACTTAACTACTTAACTCTGTCATATAACACTCTTAGATTGCATAGCGTATGTATCGATACAGTCGATCAATAAAGAGCCCGATTGTCGTATATATTTTGTGCCTGTAACTCATTACTCCAAATCTTTGGAAATAAGTTACGATTTTCTATTAGTAGTTAACACTGAATTTCAGACTCTTGAAGTTTTCATGGCGTATCGAATATTCCACAAGATTTCGGGATTGTAGCCGGATCTCATCGACTTCTTTCCACGATATTTCGGCTGACAACCTTACAGCCATCTTCAGGCGAGTGTTTGACACTGGAGATTGCTAGTGCAAGTCGCTCTATTTATACGTAAAAGTACCGCAAGACGCGCATGCGCAAGTTACCGTAGCATGCGCGGCATCTGTCGATTCCAAGGCCCTCTACAACATTACTGCATCTGTGGAGCGCAAACGAATACGTGAAACAAGTAAAACATGCACGCAGACGTGTCCAAAACCATAAAATACAAAATTTCAATATTAAAATTAAAATTACTTGTCGCTCGACATGTCAGAAGCCATAAAAAGTTTTCTTTTGGTTGATATTAAAGAAATCAACGGCTGCCAGGCCTAATTCAATAGAAAGCCGCCATCACGATTAATGAGATTTTCCGCCAAACGTATTTCCACAGATTCCTTAACAACTGAATCCCAGAAGGATCTCGATGGGGCCAAGATTTTCGTGACCGAATAATCCATAGTATGTCCTGTGGAAATACAATGTTCGGCTATGGCCGACTTACTGGGCTGTAAAAGGCGAGTGTGGCGCTCGTGTTCAACGCAGCGGTCGTGTACTGTTCGTGTGGTCTGGCCAATGTAGGCTTTCCCACACTCGCAAGGTATTTTATAAATTCCAGCCCTCCGTAATCCCAGATCATCCTTGGCTGAGCCCAGAAGAGCACGAGTCTTTGTAGGTGGCTGGAAGATTGCTTTCACACGAAGTTTCTTTAAAATTCTGCCTACTTTCGATGAAATGTTCCCGACATATGGGAGAAATGCTCTGGACTTAAACACCTCCTTATCCTCTTGATCTTGTGGGTGGTCACGTTTTTTCATCCTTAAAGCAGTACTGACCTGATATGCAGAATATCCATTATGTTGAAATGCAGATTTCAAGTGCTCTCATTCGTCTGCAAGGCTGTCTTTATCAGACACGACATGTGCCCTATGCACCAACGTGAAAATAAGTCGATGAGATCCGGCTGCAATCCCGAAATCTTGTGGAATACTGAATTTTCTCATTTTGCGAGAATCGAAAGGCGATTTGTTTAATTGTTAAAAACTATTCAACAGCCAAAAATCGAACCTGCGACCGTAGCGGTGGCGCGGTTCCAGACTGTAGCGCCTGGAACCGCTCGGCCACCTCGGCCGGCTGTTGGATATAAATCAATCTCTTTTCTCCTGGAATGTTTACTGTCTATGAGAACATCTACTATCACGGAAGGTATTCCCTGATATCTTAATACATGCCCTATCACTCTGTCTCGCCTTCTAGTTAGCATTATCCACTTGTTGCTTTGCTCACCGCTTCTACAGGGAATCTCCTCATTTCTTATCGGTCCACCTAATTTTCAGCACTCTCCTGGAACGTCATACCTCGAATTCCTGGATTCCCTTATTTTCCGATCTTGCCAGTGGCGTAGCTGCCCCTCAATTCAGCGCTGTGCTACAGAGTACAGCCTCAGGAATTTCTTCTTGAAATTACGTCCACGTTGCGTACTAACAGACCTCATTTAGCACGAAATGCCCTCCTCGCCTGTGGCTGTGCTGGTTTACTTCATGTATGCTCCTCCTTCGTCCGTCATGTTCAATCTTGCTTCAAAGGTAGTAGAATTTGTTCGGTTCGTCTATCACGTTACCACAAAATTTGATGTCAAAACTATTGCTAGTCTGCCGGTCGAGGTGGCCGAGCGGTTCTCGGCGCGTCAGTCTGGAACCGCGCGACCGCTACGGTCGCAGGTTCGAATCCTGCCTCGGTCATGGATGTGTGTGATGTCCTTAGGTTAGTTAGGTTTAAGTAGTTCTAAGTTCTAGGGGACTGATGACCTCAGATGTTAAGACCCATAGAGCTCGGAGCCATTTGAACCATTTTTATTGTTAGTCTAATTTCTGATACTAGTCATTACTATCACCTTTCTTTGTTTTACTCTAATTCTACGTTAATGCTATTTAATTCTTCATCACTCATACTTACGATAGCAGTGTCATCAGCGAGTCTTTATCATTGATATCCCTTCACCCTATTCTTTAATCTCATTGCTGAACCTTTCTTTTAATTCTGTCATTGCTTCTTCGACATACAAGATGAACAGTAGGGGAGAAAAACTACATCCTTGCCTTATGCCCTTTTCAATCCAAGAACTTCGTTTTTGGTCCGTTCTTGTCGTTCCATCCTGGTTCTGGTACATTCTGTAAATTATCCGTCTTTTCCTACAGTTTACATCTCTCTACTCGAGGATTTTAAATATAATGCACCATTTTAAGTGTTTACGTGGTTTTCCTAGGACGAAAACACCAATGAATGTATCTTGATTTTTTTAAACCTTGCCTCCATTTTCTAAGGGCGGCGTCAAAACTGACGTCCGTGCCCTTGCCTTTCCTGTAGCCAAACTGATCGTCATCTAACAGGTTCTCAGTTTTGTTTTCCATTCTTCATACTGAGCCGTGCGTGGTTCTTGTTCTGCCATTTCAATTTTATATCTTGTTTTTACCTTACTGCCAACTCGTTACGTTAATTTTAAATTAGTGGTGTCACTGAGTTGCTTCTTTGCCCGCCCGTGAGCGGCAGCAGCAGTGCTTATCGATATAGGCCCTGCCGTATTATCTTTGCTGAACTGCTATTACTTCCCGCTCGTCGTGTGTTGTGAGTTAGATGGGATATGGCAGTGTTTTAGAGTTGGCGCGTGGCACAAGTTCAGTCGGGGAGCGGCGGCAGAGAGGTCCGGACCGCCATGACTCGCCCAATGGTTGCCGACACACATGATTGGAGTGGGGACGACTTTGGTTGGTCGTCGGTCGGTCGTCTTGCCGGACGACGTGTATTTCGCCGACGATCGCTTATGGGTTGGCTGTGTGTGCCGACTCGTGATTCGTCCCTGTTATTGTACAGTCACTGCCGTTAGCATTGCCAAGTTCTTTGTGCAAGTGTTCGTGAAACTATGTGCAGTTTGTGTGAGTTTGACTGACAAGTTATTTTAAATGTTGTCGGCGCGCTGGCTCTGAGTCGTCGGTCGGTTGGCGTGGAGCAGTAAGGACTTCTCGGCGGAGCGTAGGTGGCCGGGGCCCGCTGGCGGTCTCCATGTGGTCTCTGAGAGTGTGGCGCTGTTCTCATCGCTGCGAGGTCCGTGGCTCACCGACCCTGGGCACAAAAGTTGAGTTTTGATTTAACCTACCAGCAGGTGAAGACTGTTCACATTGTGTCGTTTGGAGTTCGTTATCGGCTGTTGGGTATTCCCGCGAGCAACAACGCGGTTTTCAAGTTGGAAAATTCTAACCACCCTCCGGTGGAGTTTCACTGTATTTGGTTATTTAAATTGAAGTCCACCAGCGGAATCTTCTGCCTTGTGGCCGCTAACGTTCCGGTTACCTGCACTGGGCGTTGACGTAAATTTCAGGCAGTGTAGTTTCCTCATCGTGTTACTGCTGTCCAGCACGGTGTGTAGTTTGACAGCTCCGACTGTGCTTGGTTGTGGGCGACAATAACTTCTACGTTGTTCCGTTGAACTCCCTGTTGTGCCCTGGTCGGGTGAAGTGGAAGTTATCTTGTCGGTAGGTCCAATGACTGTCGGTCGGTTGGGTTGTCGTCGGATTGTGGGTTGGGTTGTTTAGGGGAAGATACCAAATATCGAGGTCATCGGTCTCATCGGATTGGGGAAGGACGGGGAAGGAAGTCGGCCGTGCCCTTTCAAAGGAACCATCCCGGCATTTGCCTGGAGCGATTTCGGGAAATCACGGCAGACCTAAATCAGGATGGCCGGACGCGGGATTGAACCTTCGTCCTCCCGAATGCGAGTCCAGTGTGTCGGATCGTGAATGGCTGGCCCGACTGCCTGCCTCACCGAAGCGAGTGTTAGTGTTTGAATTAAAGGCCGACCCTCGAACATCTGGGTGCCCTTGTGTATACGGCCTTATTGTTTTTAAATTTGTTCTTGTTGTTGGTACTTGTATGGCTTTCAGCCGGTTTTGTGTTTTAAATTAGAGTTGTTTCACTCTTAAGGCCTTCAGCCAACTGTTTGACGTAATCCCTTTGGCATTTGAAAAACTTCTTGAATTTTTAAGTCTTCGGCCTTCAGCCTATTTGAATTTAACTTGTTTATTTCAGCCTAACTAAAGAACTGTTTTAAGAAAAGGCTTGCCTTTTAAATTTCTGATTATGCTTGCGTTTTAAGGTCTTTAAATGAAAATGGCTTTCAGCCGTTAATTAAGTCCCAAACATTAAACCTGTGTGTTTAAAAAATTTTGTTCGGGCTCTTTTACTGTTGGATCAAATAATATAGTTGTATGTTCGAGTGTAACTGACAGCCCCTTATTTTGGCCCTTTTCCACAATTTATTCTATCTGTCCTGTCCAGCGGGTTAAGCAGGGCATTTCACATACATTTTCAAGCATCGTTAATTGGCGCTGTGTAACTTAGAGATAATGACAACTTTATTGCTTGTTATTTATATCTGTACTGTGTCAAGGCTTCAATTAGATATGCCTGAGAATCTCGTAAATGTCAAAGCTGCATTAGCAAATTAAAACCCTTGGCTGGTTTTCAGTACGGACTGAGCAGTTTAGGGGTATAGTAGTTGTGAAAAGCAGGATTCAGAGAATTACTTGCAGACCAGAGGGCTAACTGCTCTGGAGAGGAAGGAAATGGTAACATAAGCTGCCGACGACGATGAGGTCGTAAGAGACGGAACACAAGGGGGCACTGCAGAATGATTTACGTACATCACAAACAGCCTAAATACGAGTGAATGCCATGACATCCTAATGCTTGTGTAGTGTCTGAAGCAATGCATATCTTGTGTAATGACGAATCATAGAAGAAAAATGAACCAAATGAAAATTTTGGTAATTTCTATCGCATCTATACTTATTGTACAAAGGATGCACATACGTGAGTATGCATGTATGTATGTATGTATTTATATTTGTTCCACATCACCTCCTAAACTATCGAACCGGTTTCTACCAAAGTTATCAATGGGGTGGAGGTGGATGTGAAAAAGGAGTGTAGCCCATGACGTGCGAATACCCAGTATTTCAGAATGAGAATATTTAATGATTGGCAACAAACTTAACATAAAATTTCAAACCCTTATGAACCTGTTTCCGGCTGAAAAGCCAAACAAAATGATGAAAGGAAAACAAGATTATCGCTTACTACACATCCACATTTCTTGCAGTAAAACTGCTGTATGAAGCATCACGTTTTAATTTATTAGCTATTTACGACCAAATGTATTCGTGACAATTTGCAGGCAGTATTCACATACATCACGGAGTGCACCAACAAAATTATTCCATTGTGCGACACAAAGTTCAGGAGATATGACGTCATAAACACTGAGATTCGCCAGAAACTACTGCATCATGCATGACGTTAAAATGTTCTTCTTCTTTGCTACTAACTCTATTCGCAATAAAGTTTGCAAACAACAGCCATGTATACCACAGGATGTAGATGCAAAATTATATTATTGTACAGAACATAGTTCAGGACATACTACATCATAAACGCTGAGCTGCGCGCAAATGCAGGTACAGGACGAAATTCTCTAGAGATACAGGTGAAAAATGTGTACAAATAAGCCTGAAATATATTAAATATGTTCGAAATATAATCGACAGGCCTGCCGCTGTGGCTGAGCGGTTCTAGGCGCAGTCCGGAACCTTACTGCTGCTACGGTCGCAGGTTCGAATCCTGCTTCGGGCATATATGTGTGATGTCCTTAGTTAGGTTTAAGTCATTCTAAGTTCTAGGGGACTGATGACAAGGGAACCTCCCCATCGCACCCACCTCAGATCTAGTTATAAGTTGGCACAGTGGATGGGCCTTGAATAACTGAACACAGATCGATTGAGAAAACAGGAAGAAGTTGTGTGGAACTATGAAAAAATAAGCAAAATATACAAACTGAGTAGTCCATGCGCAAGATATGCAATATAAAGGACAAATGAGTTCAGGAGTGCCGTGGTCCCGTGGTTAACGTGATCAGCTACAGAACGAGATGTCCTTGGTTCAAGTCTTCCCTTGAGTGAAAATTTTAACTTTTTATTTTCAGTTTATGTGACTAACTCTTACGTTTTCATCACTTTTTTGGGAGTGATTATCACATCCACAAGAAAACCTAAATCGGGCAGGGTAGAAGAATCTTTTTACCCATTCGCCAAGTGTACTAGTTGGGTGTGTCGACAACATATTCCTGTCATGTGACGCACATGCTGTCGCCAGTGTCGTATAGAATATATCAGACGTGTTTTCCTGTGGAGGAATCGGTTGACCTATGACCTTGCGATCAAATGTTTTCGGTTCCCATTAGAGAGGCACGTCCTTTCGTCAACTAATCGCACGGTTTTGCGGTGCGGTCGGAAAACACAGACACTAAACTTGAAACTTTCTAGACACTAAACTCATTACAGTGAACAGAGACGTCAATGAACGAACGGACATATCATAACTTTGCGAAAATAAAGAAAGTAAACTTTTCACTCGCAGGAAGGTTTGAACTTAAGACCTCTCATTCCGCAGCTGCTTACGCAAACCACGGGACCACGGCGCTCCTGAGCTCACACTCTCCTTGACATTGCCTATCTTGCGCATGGACTACTCATTTTGTATATTTTGCTTATTTTTTCATAGTTCCACACAACTTCTTCCTGTTTTCTCGATTGATCTGTGTTCAGTTTTTCAAGGCCTATCCACTGTGCCAACTTATAACCAAATCTGAGGGGGGTGCGATGGGGATGTTCCCTTGTTAAAGCCATTTGAACCGTTTTTTTATAATCGACATGTGTGTACGTGCGCAAAGCCATGGGTAAAAAGCCCTGAGCCGATTTCAAGCAATTCTGGCACGCACACTAGTTACAATCTGGAAAGAAATATTGTGGGGTAAGAAGCACCAGCTTCCTATGAAAACGAGTGATCAGAGTGATAAAGGGAGAGAAGGGTACAGAAGAAGACGGGCACACATAGGGGGGGCGGGGGCGAGGAGGAGGAGGAGGAGGAGGAGGAGGTTAGTGTTTAACGTCCCGTCGACAACGAGGTCATTAGAGACGGAGCACAAGCTCGGGTTAGGGAAAGATGGGGAAGGAACCAACCCGGCATTTGCCTGAAACGATTTAGGGAAATCACGGAAAACCTAAATCAGGATGGGTGGAGACGGGATTGAACCGTCGTCCTCCCGTATGCGAGTCCAGTGTGCTAACCACTGCGCCACCTTGCTGGGTAGGGGGTGAGGAAATGGCCAGAGAGATGGGGAGCGGGAAATGGGCAGAAAGGGGGGAGGAGGGGACAGATAGGAAAAACAGGAGATAGACAGAGGCAGGGGGAGCAAGAGATCAACAGACTAAAATAGGGTAAATAAGTGTGTCAGTGGTGTTTGTTGTAGGATTCTAGTGTGAGTCCTTTACGAGATGTATTTTGAAAGGTTTCCACACTGACACATTTGTGCCACTCAGTCTGTTTGGTTGCTAAGTAAACATTGTTATGTGTACTTAGAGTGCGCTTGTGCGTTCCATGAATGCACTGCGACTTGCTGGTCAGTTAGTGTGTGACAGCCCAAGCAGTAGGTCGTGAGTGGAATGCGGCATTTACCAATACAGGAAAGCCGACAAGCTCATGATGTATGGAGAGTGTAGAAAGAATGCAGCTCTTTCTTGTACGGTGATGGTGGCAACGTACCCCAATAGTCGTCGACCATCTCGGCAATTATTTATCACTCTCTTCAGTCAGTTATGTGAAAGTGATAGTGTAACACTAGACAACGTAAGAGGGAAAAGGGTGATAACAGAAGAGAGGGAAATTAGTGTTTTTGCTGCTGTTGCAGTTGATCCGCACGTTAGCTCCCGCGTAATCGCTCGAGGAAGTGGCACGAGTCAGGCAAGTGTCCTACACAGTCTCCATCGACATGGGTCCCATTCCCAATACATCTCTGACCATCAAGAGTTGCATAGAACCGATTATGAGTATCGTGTTAACTTCTGAACGTGGGCATTAAGACAGGAGACTTCAGATGTATCGTGCATCTTGTTTAGTTCTTGAAGTCACACTTGCCAGGTAAACAGCCGAAACACGCGCTAGTGGTGTGTTGACAGTCCCCGTTGGCTTCGTCAGGTGGAACGTCAGCGTCCACTGAATGTAAACATGTGATGTGTGATAGTAAACCAATAACCCGATTTTCGTAGATGGACCGCGCACAAGTATCACGGCCTGTTAGGAGACCTTCTTCCACGGAGGCTAGAAGACGTTCCTCTGCAGACGTGGATGAACCTGTGGTATCAACATATTGACTCGTGTCTGTGGGGAAAGTTGAATGATGCTGACTACAAGGACATATCAGCTACACTCGATGATATGCAACGACGTATTACTGCAGCCTGCGATTAAATGCTACCGCGCGTGCAACAGTTGTTTCATACCAAATAGGAAACTTGTGTAGCCGCTGATGGTGGTCATTTTCAACACAACCTGTGATGGTCAGTTGTCTCGTTACCGGTTAGAATCCACGTAACTAGTATATGCACTTCTGTTTCTCTCTAGCGCGTGCTACCACAGGTATTGTACAAGTGTCGGTCTGGGAACTTTTCAAAATACGAATCTCGCAGACACTAGCACTAAAATCCTGCAACGAACACTATCAATGGGTTAATTCACCCTACTTTTAGTTTGTAAATGTCAACAGGCATTGTTCCATTTGAAAAAGAATATGTTTGCACAAAAATTCTTTATAAGTATTATTAAAATCTGTAGAGTAGTTAACAATATGAGGCCCTAACTGACAACCCACTCTCTTAAAACCACACATGAATAGCAGTTTTCATTTCTGTAGTATCTGCTGTGCAAGTTTTAGATGATGCACCCTGTATAAGAATATGACACTATTTCTCGTAATATAAGACACTGTCGTACCAGAGACAATAATAGAGCAAGATATCAAGAAATTTATACACTTGGTCAGGTTTTTACGTCCATTTGTTCCAACTCTAATCCTTAGTGCGACCTTATTCACATTGTCAAAAATGGCTCTAAGCACCATGGGACTTAACATCTAAAGTCATCAGTCCCATAGACTTAGAATTACTTATACCTAACTAACCTAAGGACATCACACACAGCCATGCCCGACCGTAGCAGCAGCCTGGTTCCGGACTGAAGCGCCTAGAACCGTATTCACATGGTCACGGAACTCTATTATTCTTGGTATGACGGGTAGAAAGGTGCGATATCATGCGTCAACACCAAGAAATTGTGTTAGCAGCGTGAAAGTAGAGGGAATTTTAGTTTTCATGTACAATGAATGTCTTAGGAACATCAAGCATGCTTGTTAAAGGTGACAACAGCATGGCCAACACGAAAACATAATGACAGTCAAGAAGCACTATTTTCTTTTCATTCTCTCCGTTCAGATTTCCGTTATATCCTAACATGTTCGCTATCAAATTGACATAATGATGCACCCTACACAATAGTTACCTTAACCCTCCAGTATTCCCAGATTAAATGGTGACAAACAAGTGAGGAGTTAACGCTGTACTCTGTCATGCAAGATGTATTATCAGTGCAATTGTATAAAATTAGTCATTAGATACGAAGATTATTGCATCCCCTCGAAAGAGTTCTTCTGGCGAAGTGGCGGCTTAGAGCGGTTCAAACTCACGGGCGCCCGTCCGGGTTTAGATTGGTTTTCCTAAACATAAAGGCGAATGCCGGGATGATTCTTCTGGAAAGGGAAGACCCTGCCCCCTCCCCCACCGAGCCAAGCTTGTGTTCTGTTTCTCATGATCTCGTCGTCCAAATGGTTCATATGGCTCTGAGCACTATGCGACTTAACTTCTGAGGTCATCAGTCGTCTCGTCGTTGTAACGACTCCTGTTTTTCCTTTCTTCGAAAAAATTCAGTTTGCGTTAAATGGTGGTCGGTCCACTGACGATACTGGCATCCACTCATCGTCTTGTCGGTGATGTGGTATTTGTAGTACATCCTATGTCCATCGTGTATATTTCCATTGGAATGGAATTACTTATGCCAGTCTGTCCTGGATATTTTATGTTGCTGTGGGTATTATAAAAACATCGAGAGTTTTTTATACTTTCGTGTGTTCCATTGTAAGAGGTATGCGCTGCCTGCGATATGTAAGCTATAAGAGAATCTGAGACCAAAGAGCAGTGTTGACTGCAGTACGAACTGTGTAGCAGTAGCAGTAAGTTGTTGCTAGCGAGCAGTCTGGTGTATCGTGTTGGTTGGGCCGGTCGCGGTGCAGCGATGCCGGAGCCTGAGTATTACTGTATAAGGTAAAAGCAGCCTCGCGCATATCTGGTAATGTTATGTGAACTCCCATGTAAATCTTTAAAAAAATGTCCTAATAATAATCTTTGTCATATAAAGTAATTTCTAACAAGCATTCATTTCAATTTAAAGAATTTACTAATTTCTCCAATCCATGATCATTCTGATTGTTGCAAAAGAAAAATCAGTTGCTTCCTTTCATAAATCACAAATGTATAGGCCATCATTGCACAGAGCTGTGCCGGAAAAATTTTAGGTAAGAGCAGATATATTCGCCGTTTTTATTGAGGTAAGAATTTTTTTTTTTTTTGCTTTTTTATTCAGAATGATCTTACAGGGCGATGACGCAGCACTGCTGTCGTCCAAAAATTTACCAGGTTACTGAATTTATTTTTTTTATTACGAGGTTTAGGAATTTTTCTGTTTCGAGCTTACATTAAATGAGAAAAGAATTTCTGTAGGGAGGTTATAAATGGGAACCAATTTTGTTCTGATGTTACACTTAAATAAGAATAACACTTAATATTCATATTAATATTTATTAATTTTTCTGTGGGGAGGTTACATTTGGCGACATCCGGCCAGGATAGTATTTCTTTGTGAATCTCTCAGAAGTAGTCATATATCTGCTCTTATTTACCTAAATGTAGTTTGCATCTGGCGCAACGCATTTACTAATTTGTCACTCTTTCTTTCACAGATCATCGGCAATTTGTTACTCTTTGTTGTAATTGTGTTTGTTCCATTTTGCTTCGTCTTTGTTTCATTTGTGCTTAATTTTGATTTGTGAAAAATGCCGCGAAAAACTGTTAACAGTACATCGCGATGTGCAATGAGTGAAATAGCCGACTCGAATAGCTTGACCGATAATATTTGCGACACTCAGTGTAATAGTGATAATCCCATAGTTACAGATAATCAGTGCATGCCGATCACTAGTATTGAGTTAAATCCTAATGATGGGCAAACAAATTCAATTATGTCCACAGTAAATTGAACAATTGATGACGCGGCACGTACCGATACAATGAACGCTGCTCAGTTTGACACACCCAGTTTGCAAAATTTGCATAGTGAACAGATAAATTTTTCTCACGAAGATGAACAATGTAGTCAAAATACGTCAGATTTATTTGATTCCGAGGTAGTGACCAACAATGCACATTCAATTGGCGAACCTGTTCAAGAATCAGAGAATAACCAAATGGTTATACAAAACGCTACAATTGCACATACACCACTACACAGCATAGAAAATAGAGTTGCTAATTTTGGTTTGGATCAAATTATGGCAGTATTGCTACAGTCGAAGAAAGAACAAGACGACAACTTCAAACAACTTAATGAAAATTTCAAACAAGAACTTAATGAAAATAATGAAAATCTCAAACAACAACTTAATGAAAAACTAGATAACAATTCCAAACAGCTTAGTGAACAGATTACAGCCGTTGCCGTGCAATGTCATGATACTAAGGAACAATTACGTGAGGAAATTAAGGCTTGTGCTAGGAGCAGTAGTGAAGAAATTAGATCTGTTGCTCAAGAATTAAGGAATACACAAGCAACCACAACTAAATTACTTAGAGACGAAATTAGTGCAGTCGCTAAACAATGCTCTGAAAACGCAACACAGTTACGCGAAGAGTTTAAATTAATGTCAGCAGAACTTTCACGCACGCTGGATGCGAAAGTAGACGCGAAATTTGACCAACAGAACAGCCAAATTGACGAACGTTTTAATCACCACCTACAAAACATTGAAACGCGTTACCGTAAATTTATACAGGAACAGAATAAAGTAAAGCAACAAGTCATGAAAACAATTACTGCACAGAGACAGGAAGATAAGCGTAAATTGTTTACTAAAGCAAAAACATACGTAGACAACAATATTGCTACAGTATCAGACGAAATTAATACTATCAAACAGTTGAACACCGAATTACATGATGAAATCTCTGATCTTAAAACAAAAACAGACACACACACCGTAGACTTTCAGACAGTGACCGACAGACTTGAACAATTAGAACTAATACAGGATCCCGATGCCATCAAAGCAGACATTAAGAAATTAAACAAAACCACACGTAAAATACAAGAACAAATTAATGCTTGCGATACTAAGAACAATGATCAGGTAAAAGCACTGACTGAAAAATATGATGATTTGGCCAGTCGTATTGACGTTATCGAAAGTAATAATGACACAAAATCATACGATACATCACCAGTTTCGTTTAATCAAACACCCGAATTCCAAAATTTACAGCAGACAATCTGTGAGAGAGGTTCGTCCAATAATACATTACGTAGAAAATTGTCAACTTTACAGCAAGAAGTGACAGAGATGAAAAATGTTTCAGCCTCTAACACGTCACAGCATACGCCACTTTCCGAATATTTGTCAGACTCACGCAGCCAGTATAATTTAGATAATTTACAGAGAGTACATGAGTTAGATTCCGAACAATCACAGACAAATAGATTCTCATACAATACTGAAACTGTTCAGACATACAGAGACGATAATTTTGATTACAAACATTTTCTATCCGTGAGAAAATTTAAAGTATTTAAAAATGACAGAACACAGATTCACCCATTGGATTGGATACAACAATTTAGCTTTGCTTTTCCACCGGCTTGGCCCGTAACACATAAACTTGAATTTATTTGCAGGTTTTTGGAAGGCGAACCGGCAACTCGTATGAGACCGATCGCGAGACAATGCTATTCGGTAGAAGAATTTCAGAATGCTTTTCTGTCAGCGTATTGGTCAAAGACGACACAGTGCGGAATCAAGGATCAATTAATAAGTTTACCGAATTATGAGAACTCAAATTTTTCCACTGTCACGCAGTTTTTTGAACACATGGTCCAACAGTACTTAAGTGAACCATACAGTGAATCTGCACTTATTCAATTATGTATTTCTAAATTACCACGATCACTAAGAGTATCACTTTTAACAGGTCAGCAGAAAGAAAATATTTCGGCATTCAGAGATCTGTTACAGCTATTGGAAGTTCAGCAATCAGATTATTCCTTTATAAACAAAAATTTTTCACGTAATAACCAAGGTCAACAAGGATACAGCAATTACGATCGGCCACGCTATTTCAATAGCATAGGTAATAGACGCTACAGGAACGACAACCACCAGAACTTTAATAACAGACAAAATTTTAATTATCAGTATCGTCAAAATTATCAGCAACAGGAACCACATTTTGGTAACAATAGACGCTTTTCACCGCAAAAGCATCAAAGCCAGCCGGTTAGCATACCTAACCAACAATGTAATGTACAAGGTCAACCAAGCTTTAATGTTTCGCCGCCTACACGTATAGCATCGGCTCCACCAAATAGTAACGCACCGCAACAAGGAAATCAGTACGTACAGAAAACACACGATTTCAACTCATATCGCAATGCACCGTATAGAAATGACTATCATGACAGACGTAAAAGTAATGAGCACAATTTTCAGCGTACGTTTAATAACAGTCGGTCTTATCAGCAGCAAAATCATCCGCAACAACATATTATCGTGAATGAACCAGACAGTAGATATCATCCCGAACGTAATACGTCAGGAAGAAATAACAGAACAGTACAAATAGTCGCAATGCCACAACATCCTCCCGAAAATGATAGCACGTCAGATAGAATTTGACTGGATACAGTACAGGTTGCATCTTCCAGCAACGCAAGCAATGCTTTTGACACGCAGAATCTTGTTCACGAAAATGTTATTAGTTTTGACGACATCTGATACACACTTTTGCATGAAAGACAGAATCACAACGTATGTAGACGACATTCTTATTGCAGAAGGTAACTGGTCTGAACACAATCTGATTCTTGAACAACTGTTACGAACTTTTCGTGCACAAGGACTCACAGTTAATCTTAGCAAATCGCACTTTGGCAAAACTTCTATAAAATTTCTTGGACATGTAATTTCAGCAGAAGGCATTGCGCCTGACCCGGAAAAACTTCAAGCTTTACGTGACATTACTGTTCCTACGACGAAGAAACAACTACGCAGCTTTTTGGGTTTAATTAACTTTTTTCGTAAATTTATTCATTACTCTGCTTTAGACACCCCTAGATTATGTCAATTGACGGGTAAAAACACTATTTGGTCCTGGGATAGCCAAGCACAGTCTGAATTTGTCAATCTAAAACATGCCTTGTTGAATGTACCACTTTTATCACATCCAGATCTTACTAGAAATTTTTCCATTGCCACCGACAGTTCTAACACCGCTTTAGGCGCACACATTTTTCAGGAAATTGAAGAAAATGGTTCTACAGCAATTAAAAACATCGCCTATGCGAGTCGCATTCTGTCACCTGCTGAACGCAATTATTCTGTCACAGAACTTGAAACATTATGTGTTGTATGGGCATTTACGAGATTCAGGCATTTTCTTTATGGAAGACACACTACCGTTTACACAGATCATAGAGCTATACAGTTTTTACTTTCAGCAAAATTTACACATGACAGGTTAAGCAGATGGAAACTTTATTTACAGGAATTTAATTTTACAATTGTTCACATTCCCGGTACGCAAAATATTGTAGCAGACGCACTATCCCGTTCTCTCAGCAACAGTCAGCAAGACTTCTGCCAAGCAAATTTCAGCGTCATGTATATTCAGCAAGTTGCATTTGAAAATTTCATTTCGGCATCATTACGAGATATAGCACAAGACCAGAGTAAAGACAACGTATGGAAAGAAATTAAACACCTTTGGCAAGATAGGAATAATGTTACCATTAGAAACCATTACACTGTACGCAATAATATTCTGTTTCGCCGCTCTCACCCTAACAGCAGCAACTGGTTACTATGCATTCCTGACGAGCTTGTTAACAAATTAATTAGGTATACTCATTTAAGTTATGCACATTACGGAGCCAGAAAATGTTTTCTTGTACTGAGACAGAACTGTTATTTTGCCAACATGGAGAAACGTATTCGACGAGTTTTAGCGTCATGTAAAATTTGCCAGAAAGCTAAGTCAGACACGACTTCACGTATTCCTCCATTACATCCCATTGTACCTGTTAAATTGAGACACATGGCCGCTGTAGACATTTTTGGTCCGATTCCCAGAACTAATAGAGGTTTTTGCTACATCTTTGTCGCTGTTGAACTCACTTCAAAATTTATTACCTTCACTCCGTTAAGCAAAGCTACTGCTAAATCTGTTTCGAATGCATTTGTAAAACATTTTCTATTTCATGTAGGGCATGTATTGAAAGTAATTTCCGACAATTGATCACAGTTTCGATCTGCTATATGGACACGTATGTTACGAGCTAGAAACATTTCTCCGATCTATATATCCAAGTACCATGCTTCTTCGAATCCTTGTGAACGACTAATGAAAAGAAATTGGTAAACTGTGTAGAATATACTGCCATAAAAAACATATTGATTGGGATACACACATACTGTCATTCCAGGATGTAATTAACTCGATACCAAATGAATCTGCTATGCTATCTCCGACTATTATAATGAAAAATGTTGAACCACCTAACAAAATTAAAGAATTAGTATCCTTTCCTACATCGCGTCGACTACGACACCATGAAATAATTGACATTGCGCTGAACAACATCAAACGTGCCGCAGAGCGCCGGAGAAGACAGCGAAAATAGGTTTGTGCACGCCGTGACTTTCACCTTAGACAGAAGATATTAGTACGCACACATTATTTATCCAATATAGGAAAGAGTAGATGTAGTAAATTTGAGCTTCTATACGCAGGTCCATATCGAATTCGCAGCATTCCTCACCCCAATGTAGTACACGTTGAAACTTTGAGAACCAGAAAAAGCAAAGGCAATCACCATGTCTCCAATATTAAAACCTTTATTGAATGAACATACCTTATGATTTATCACACTGTAATACCATTTCCTGATTTTTATATGACCAATGATGCAATTATATTTATGTGACTGCTTACTGATGATTATCATATTTTTTCTTGGCAAGTGCCCAGCATGGTAAGGTTAGCAGGTCGCTTTTCTTGTCGTTACACATAAGACCGCGCACATTCTTCCAGATAAACTTACATATTTTATGACCAATTATGCAATTCTATCTAGTGACATATTAATTTTATCAAATTCTTTCTCCATTAAAGTCTTCAACTCTCGTCTCTATCAACTACACAACATACAAGCTGAACACAAAGAAAATCATTTCTTGTCGTTATATATCAGACCGTGCACATTTTCCATTTTCCATGTATGTATGATTGTTTTCCTGTTTGTTTGTATGCACTATGAAATGTTTAAGATATATCAAACACCAGTTGACTTTGACATTTTGCCTTATGATATCCCAACATTGTGACTATTTTACATTTTTTTTGCTAGTACATTGTGATATTCTGTGTACATTTTTGCACCTGAACACTGTCTATGTTTTTGACATCATACGTTTTCTGTCATGCTATGCTGTATGCTTAATTATATCACTAGAAACCAGTTTTTATTTAATGGGTATATGATTTAAATGCAAGATTTTAATCCTTATTCATCATTTTCAGAAAGCAATAACGTGTAAAAGAAATAAATTAAACAAACCACAGTGGATTACTATGAAATGGGAATTTCACCTTCGGAATGAACGAAAGAAGATGCAATACCTCGTCATGAAGAGTAAATGGGTCTGAATTAACAAGCATTAACAAGAATACACTATACATATCGTATGATAGCAGTCTTAACTAATTATTTTTCTTTCAGAATACGAGGCGATTGATGCAGGCTGTCAGACAGAACTACACATCTTAGTTTTAGTGATGAAATATGCTAGAAATAAGAAACTCTATACTATGAATAGTTGTATGAAGTAAATGGTAATATGAATAATGAAGTTTTTCTTTGCAGATGAGAATAATGATGAAGTTTATATATTTACTGTTAGTTAAGAAATGCTATGTAGTTATTTAAGTATTTGTTGCAGTTCGTTTTGACAGTATGTCTTATGTCGCATGGTATAATGATTGAATGTTTTGGAAAGGACAGCTAGAGTACATACATATTGAGTACACATTTCATTACCTGTTAATTCGAAGTTTACTACTTTTCAGCATAATATGCGTTTCTTCTTTCAGCTTAATAATCCATTTTGTATTTTTTCTAGGAGAAGCTATTCATGAAATTAATGTGCTATAAGCAGTTAGTCATTAAACCTGTTCTAGTACTTGCATTTTTTTTTTACCCATTTGTGTGTGTCATTCATGAATGTGATCACATATACTCTACTTGTTTCATAACCTTGCTACAGCTGACTCATGACGAATGACGTTACCTATCCTCATTTGCAGCAATAAGTCAATAGAATATATTTTCATGCCACAGCAATTAATTATCGATCCCAACGCAATGCATTGCTAGCACAAAAAAAATAGACCTTGAATAATAGTCACAGTGTGTTACATTTTAAATATGTCTTATGTCCCTGGAATGATCAGTTCTGAGTAATACTGAATGGTGTTCTCTAATCACAGACCTTGAGTAATAGTATAGTGTGTTGCATTTTCAATATGTCATATGTCACTTGAATGATGAAAAATGTTTTGTAATATTCAATACTTGCTATACGTTTAGTAACTGGCCAATGAATGCCACTGTTTCTTATATATTACATTTGTATTATGTCACCTACATGCTATTATATATGAATACCAGTAGCTTGATGCTACACTCATTAGCTCCTGTTTTGAATGACGACTTGTGATGGTTTGTAACTGTCCAAAGAGTGCCAATGATTACTATAACTAGATGAATTATGTAAATGGTATGCCATTAATTAACTCTTGCTTTGAATGATCACTTTTAAATAATGTATAAAAATGGTTTGTAACTGGCCAATGAGTGCCACTGTTCACTGTAATCAGATGACTTATGAATAATATTCTGTAATACTCAGTACATAGTACAGAAATATTTAGTAACTAGGCAATGAGTGCCAACAATTAGTCAAATCGGTTGATAGACTAGTGTAATTCTCAATGATGAGTAGCATGAGACTTAATGTCCTTCACCTTCTGACCTAATTACCAGAAATTACTGCAATATACGTTTGTCCTGTCTATACTTATGATCATGGAGCACTATATTTGGTTTCTGCACTAATTCTACGTTGGTGAAAGAGAGTGGTGTTGACACATCATGGTGTCCACCACCTTGAACAATGGAGATGTTATTATGGTTCCACTGTTTGGTGTACCTAATGTACTACCAAAATGATAACATGGAATATTAATACGACATTTCAGTGTCTTGGCTACACTGATTAATACTTCAGGGAAGAGAACTTCAGATTGTCTCACTTGGTGTTGTGCTCCTGTAGAAATATATGGACTTTCAGTGCAGCTAAGTGCAACCTACTGTGCTACAACTATGATGCAATCCTTCCCTTTCCTATCCTAGTTCTTGTAAAATGGTAAAAAAATAATACTACAGTGCGTATGCACTTTATGTCATTTGTTAATATGTTTTGTGCTCATTGCGTATACATTTTGTCGTTGCTTGATATGTTATGTATTCAGTGCATGTGCACTCTATTTCATTTTATGTTCTGTACTTATATATATGTATATACTGTGACTGTCAACTTAGTTAATTAAGTAGATTTTAGAAAAAATTGTTGCTCATGGCAAGTCCAATTGACTGCCAAATAAAGAAGAGATGTTATGTGGACATGTGTCCGGAAACGCTTAATTTCCATGTTAGAGCTAATTTTAGTTTCGTCCACCTACGCTCAATGGAGCACGTTATCATGATTTCATACGGGACACTCTACCTGTGCTGCTAGAACATGTGCCTTTACAAGTACGACACAACATGTGGTCCATGCACGATGGAATCTCCTGCACATTTCGTCGAAGTGTTCGTACGCTTCTCAACAACAGATTCGGTGACCGATGGATTGGTAGAGGCGGACCAATTCCATGGCCTCCACGCTCTCCTCACCTCAACCCTCTTGACTTTCATTTATGGGGGCATTTGAAAGCTCTTGTCTACGCAACCCCGGTACCAAATGTAGAGACTCTTCGTGCTCGTATTGTGGACGGCTGTGATACAATACGCCATTCTTCAGGGCTGCATCTGCGCATCAGGGATTCCATGCGACGGAGGGTGGATGCATGTATCCTCGCTAACGGAGGACATTTTGAACATTTCTTGTAACAAAGTCTTTGAAGTCACGCTGGTACGTTCTGTTGCTGTGTGTTTTCATTCCATGATTAATGTGATTTGAAGAGAAGTAATAAAATGAGCTCTAACATGGAAAGTAAGCGTTTCCGGACACATGTCCACATAACATATTTTCTTTCTTTGTGTGTGAGGAATGTTTCCTGAAAGTTTGGCCGTACCTTTTTGTAACACCCTGTATACGTCGAAGGCGATCAACAGAACGTCTGGCCTTGTGTCTCAGCAAGTAGGCTGTACTTTAAGGAGGCTGATTACTTTGCAACTACGCAACGTGTACAAAGCTGCCCCTGCGCCAGTACTCTGAATTAGCGTACTCTTTGAAAACGACAGTGAAAACTTGTATCATACAATTAGTAGTTGGTACGACTGGAGGTACCACGACACTTTCATGGCTACACTCTGCGGACACTAAATTAAACTAAAACCATACTCCGACAGAACAGGCCTTCGAAGGCCCAACGGTACCGACCGGCCGCCGTGTCATCCTCAGCCCACAGGCATCACTGGATGCGGATATGGAGGGGCATGTGGTCAGCACGCCACTCTCCCGGCCGTATGTCAGTTTACGAGACCGGAGCCGCTACTTCTCAATCAAGCAGCTCCTCAGTTTGCCTCACAAGGGCTGAGTGTACCCCGCTTGCCAACATCGCTCGACAGACCGGATGGTCACCCATCCAAATGCTAACCCAGCCCGACAGCGCTTAACTTCGGTGATCTGACTGGACCCGGTGTCACCATAGCGGCAAGACCGTTGGCACTCTGCTAACATTATAAAGTGTAAAGTTGAGAGAAATTTTTTTAAAATACATCGGTCGTTCAACTAATTAGATGCCATCCTTCAAATTTTCATATTTTGATTTTTTATAGCTACGTAACAACTACGTCCGTACTCCTCTACAGTTTTGGTCCGCCCTTATTATTTTGCTCCACCGATTCTTCTTCCAGCTGCCAGTTTACTACGCTATGCTGTGGAATACGTCCCGCCAACCTGCCCCCTCTTCTTGTAATAATCCATAGGAATCTTCCCTGACCTTTTCATTCTCAGTATTTCTTCAATTTGTACTTTATCTGCCTAGTTCCAACAAATTTCGATAGTTCCACATTCCAAATGATGATGTTCTTTCTTCTCTGGCTTTCCGATGGGCTCCTTTTACACACACATGCAATGCAGTGCTCCCGAAATGCGCTTTCAGGAATCTCATACCCATATCTCTGACCAGCAGATCTCTTTCGTTCAAGAATGCTTTGCTGCCACGCGGGCACCGTGGCCACTCCCGTCGGAGGTTCGAGTCCTCCCTCGGGCATGGGTGTTTGTGTTGTTCTTAGCATAAGTTAGTTTAAGTAGTGTGTAAGTCTAGGAACCAGTGACATCAGCAGTTTGGTCCCTTAGGAATTAACACACATTTTTAAAAATGCTTCACTAGTGCCAATGCGTTGTCAATGTGGTACCTTCCTCGCATCGATGATTCTACCCAAAATCTGAAAAATAGTGATGATATATATTATCCGTCCTGTTATGGAACCTATACAGCCTTTCTAAGGTGAAATTGTCTTTCTCAATTTTCCACTTTTATTACATCCTATTGCGTTTAGTGGATGCTGTGCTTTAGTTCATTCGCCTAAAGGTTGCCAACCTCTTTTGCCGCTTTACGATACCAAAGGCTTTCTCTAGTCCAGTAATTTAGGATCAGTCTTCCAAGGGCTTGTTACATCTCATACTGTCGGAGGCTTTGTCCAGGCCTGCAAGGAGGTGTCTTGGTGATCCCTGAATCTCCATTAATAATTTTATTGTGAGAATTGCATCTACCTCTATTCTACCTTTACCGTTTCCATAGTTCACGTTCTAAACCATCTTCCCCTTCAGTTCACGGACGGAGAATTGCAAGAATCACATTTGATATTCGCGTGTGTGAGCTGTGTCTAGTCTAATTCTATTGTATCTTCACGGACTACAGGTATCGATACATAGGGGGCAAAGAAATATTCGTAGTTCCCAGAATGAAAAATTCTTTACTGAAATTTTCCGTGCAGGTTGTCGCGAAACATACAGCATCTTTCTTCGAGCTCCAGAGAGCCAGGACTTTTCAGCATTTTTGTTACATTCTGCCTCCAATCAAAGAGGGCTGGGAAAGGTCGTGCCGCCCTCCTTTGTATATGGGCATTGCTGCTGTTGGACCTACCTGACAGATCCCATACACATCAATAAATTTTCCGAATGGACTGTTCAACTGTTTTAAAAAGAAAATATGAGAGATAAACGCTGTCTTTATGGAAATTACAGATATTAGTGTGACCGGTAGAAACAAGTAACGAAATCTCAAAGATGCATTATGAGACAGTTTTTAGTATGGAAGAAATTTCCGCAGATTCTCCGTTGTTATCTACAGTACGTGTATGTACGACATAGAAACACTGATGTCTGTAAACGTATTGTAACGAAGAGTGGTTCTACAATTACGGCACGTTCGAGGCCCGTCATGCTTCTTCCACATCGGTATTAATGCCTAAAGGCGTGGCAGTAATAGAGGGTACACAAAAGCAAACGCGTGGTAGTGAAACACAAATAATTCCCTTTATTTGCTAGAAATAGAATACATAGACAAATAGAAGAGTAGATGAAGCTATGCCTTTAAGCATAGAAACGCGGCCCCAAAGAAGTGCCGGCAAAGCTATCTTACCAGGATCTCCATTCCCAACTTGCTCAAGTTGCCTTCGTAATTATTATTGACTTTACTCATCTGCCCCCCCTCTCCCCCCCCCCCCCCCCCACACACAAAATGCTAAAACTGTCTACTAAAGATAGCCACTGTTTACTTCATAACCTTAGGATCAGCCGGTTTTTGAGCGACAGAGCCAAACAAGACAGCATGGAACAGTTTTGTTACGTATTAGTATTGTACTGAAACTTGAATCTTATCGTTGTCAGCAGCATAATTACTGATTACCACTTCTCTAGTTTCTTCGATACTTACGTGTCTCTGATTCGATCACGTAAATTATATACTCGCAGTTTCGACGAGAGGAAGGCAGTAACTCTCGTACTATGGATTATACCATCTCTCTTACACGTTTGTTTCATTGCCGCTATTAGTGTATTTACTTGATTGGAGTTAAATATCGTTTCTGGTATCTTCCCTTCTACTCCTTTAAATTAATATATGTGTAGCTACTATTCCGAAGAAGAGCGCACTTCCGTTATTTTTGATCGGCTTTTCCGTTTCTTTTAAGTTTCATTTAAGTAGCGTTTATTCTATTTACTTGAGAACTGACATCTCGAAGCCATGACCGTGTAAAATGCAGATTAATTCGTACAATGAAGCGGTAATAGCAACAGCCACAGCTAACAACGCTATTTATTGAGAACAAGTAGAGCCCTTATCCGCTTGGAACAAACAGGTTCATCTTCAGATGACTGTTCACTTTTAAAATTACATTATGCTGTAGATCTGGGGTTCATAGGTTGTCGTTTCGTCGAAATTTCTTTGGGTGGCGATACCCTATAGCAAAATAAGATGTAAGGGAAGAGGACTTTTTATTATAATTGGACCAAACCGTAATTAACATAAACATCTTTCATGAGATAAGAACTGAATTTGTGCCAGATACATCGACAATAATGAGTCTTTTTATTGAACCGCTTTCGAGAAAGCGTGAATTTCACCGAATGGCGATCAATATTTAAAATTCCCTGAACTTTGACGGGCAACGGCCATGCCGTCGTGGATGCACCGGTTCCCGTCAGATCACGAAAGGTGAGCGCTGTCGGGTGTGGCCGGCGCTTGGATGGGTGACCAGTCGGGCCGCCACGCGCTGTTACTATTTTTCGAGGTGCACTCAGCCTTGTGATGCCAATTGAGGAGCTACTCGACCGAATAGTAGCGGCTCCGGTTAAAGAACACCATCATAACGACCGGGAGAGCGGCGTGCTGACCACACGCCCCTCCTATCTGTATCTTCAGATGAGGATGATACGGCAGTCGTATGGTCCCTATGGGCCACTTGTGGCCTGAAGACGGAGTGATTTTTGAACTTTGACGACACAGTTAGATTAGAGCGTCACGCCCGTAGTTAGGGATTTCTGCCTCACGGAAGTTTATATCCAAAGACAGAGATTTATGAATGCAAAACTTTAAAAACATATTGTGTATGTCAGGGAAGTAACAATATGTGCTTAGATGTTTCGACAGAAAATTATCAGGAGGGAAATGTTACAGTAAATGCAATATAAATTGAATGAGCCTTAATTGTAACTAATGCTAAGAAATAATGTTTGTGAAGTATTGCGTGTGCTCTTGGAGGAACATAGACATATAAATAACTTGGATACAATGTATCAATGTTCCACAGCAATATTTATTACATCGTTATGAATTGGGTTTCGATTTCTTACGCCATTGTCAGATAACGTAACGTTGAACAGATAGTCCACACAACTTCAGCGAGAATTCATAGCTGTCCAACGAATATTGTACAAAGATAAGTGATATTTTGTAGCTATATCGATACAAAACACAAACATGTTGTAATACCTAAAGATACACCGAAAAAATAAATGTTACGTTATAGTACATTAAAATATTAAAACTACGGCAGTGTATGAAACAGTAACGTTAGTAATGGCACAGGCTGTTCTGTTGTACGGACAAACTTGTGAATGTGATGAACAGACCGAATAAAGGAAGGGGAAGAAAAGCGTCTGTGGAATATGGGTGTGGAATAGTTATAACAAGCTTCTTAGCTAATGGTGAGATGAGTAATGACTGGCTGCTAATTTAATAAGGGTGAGTAGTGGAACAGTATTTGGTATTAAAGACCAGTGCGTGGAGTAACAGTATATCAAGTTGAACGCTTTTTCACACGCTAAAGGTGAGTATTATGAAGCAGTTCGTATGCTACTAGGTTACCAGAGCGATTACACTTGATAAATGCTGTGCATAATATGCCTTTACAGAATCCCCAAGAACGTAATTTACCAGCACTTCTGCTTTGGCATCTGTTCGTAATTTGTATGTGCTGCGCGATAGTAGCCATTTTATATACTCGATGGAGACTGTAAATAAAAATAGCAGTAAGATATATCCTACGACACTCGGAAAGAAAGTCAGTCAGCATGGTAGTAACACAGGAATCAGTTCTTTGAACTTTACGGGAGTGATTTGAAACAGGACTGAAGTTGAAATATTCAGTGCATTAACACTAAGTGCCTTGACTAGTTGCGAAGTAATCATTATAAATTGTCAATGCGCTTCCAGATTTAGACCCTAACAGCTAAATGTAAACATAAAACTCAGGAAACATCGTATTCTAAGTTAACTGTTTTTCACAGAGCATCGGCAGCGTTCAGTATACAGTCCACAATATCCAGTCAACAATGTATTCATGAAAATATTAATATATTACGCCAATTAAACACGGGTAAAATCCCGGGGCGTCTTGGCACAAATAATGCTATATAAAAATAGCTGATTGCTGTACTTCTTCAAGCATAATCTGTTCCTTCGTATTCACTTTCTCACTGAACGCTAGTGGATGCATGATCAGTTGCGGAGAGCTTCCGACTTAGTGTTACGACTTTCTTACGTCAGTCACCTTAAGACGATTCCGTAATACGCTGCTAGCCACTTAAATCCGATAAGGAAAGTCTCGTTCTCTACAATTAAGCACACAAAATTTCCTTTTGTTAATTACCGAAAGTCGTTGGAGTACACCTGTTTCATCTTCGTACGCGTATGTCATTCCAACACGACGTGACATCTACAAATTTTGTACAAACTGGATGTGCACAACTACGCCGCACGTTTCCTGAAAGTCGGAGTGAGGAAGGTGCCATGTTTCGAGGTCATCACGTCCACCTTATCTGACCCAACATCGTTCCTTTTTGTGTGGTCATATGAAAAATCTCTTCAGTAGCGTGAGAAGGATCCTGATCATAATTGACGCTGCCCATGACACTATACGAACAACAATGGAGTTGTTCGAATGATTACGACAGAATTATCTGCCACATCATGGCTAAAAAGAAGCTTGGAAGAAACACTTCTAACACTATTCTTCTGAATGCAGTACTGAGTGCAATTTTTGTAAGATAAGTAGAATTCTTATAATAACGTGCCTGCTATGATTTTCACTATTGTGAGCAGACCTGTGGTAAAGTCAACATTCCTGGAATTTTTGCTCGGAACTTTCTCCTCAGTTGTTCCCAGCGCATGGTTCACTACCTCGAATTAATACATTTGCTGTTCTTCATCATGCTAGACTCTGTTTATGTCGCAGTTTCATAGAAAAAACATCATCTTTTTACGAAAACTGGTAATAATCAATATGCCCACGATCTATTAAAGTAAGTTAGAGATCCTGCCCATCGATATGAACTATCATATACTGCCACGGAGTTTCATATCAGCACACAATCCTGCAGCGTGAAAACTTCATTCTGGAAATGTCCCCCAGGCTCTGGCTAAGCCATGTCTCCGCAATATCGTTTCTTCTGGAAGTGCTAGTCGCACAAGTTTCGCGGGAGAGCTTCTGTGGAGTTTGAAAGGTAGGAGACTGTAAGGTCGCGAGTCGACACGCAATAGAATTTTATTGCAGTAGGGTACTTTGCAGTACGGCTCGTAGCCTTGGAGCCGTTGGCGGTGATAGAAACAGCCGCTTGTATCTTAGCGTGACTCATTCGCTAGCCTAGCTGTGGGCAGCGGTACCTGTGTCAACGTGAGTGACAGAATATTCAAGCCCCTAAGAATCTAAATAAACTATATTAAGTATTATTCGATTTCGTTAAAAGCCAATACACTGCCCTTTGTTATTAAAAGGAAGATTGTGTAAAAATCTCAGCTTTATAGCTGGCATACTTTCAGAGTTAGAGAAAATTACCTAAAACATCCCAAACAGACACTTGTAAGATTAAAGTTAGTTAGGATTCATAACAGTTTGTCTTTTAATATCATTTGGAATCATTACTGAAGTTCCCAAAATGTTAGGTCAATTTGTTTGAATTTTCATAATTAAAAATGTTAACTGTTTTTCATTTTCGTAATATAAAATTCAGAAAAGATCAGTATTTATTTAATGTGTTGTTGTGTGAGTAAATGAGAGTGAGTGAGAGAGTGTATGTGGGACATACGAAAAAATTCAATATTATCCCATGTTGAACATTACGTAACTGTATCATGGGAAAGTGTTAAGCAAGCAAGTTGCAATGAAAAATGTAATTTCCCCACCTTGCTAAAGACGTATGTCTAAGGGTACTTGCTTTTGCAAGACGACAGCCAAAATAGCCGTTTACATTGTAATAGTTTTCTAAAGTTATTTCAAGATTAGTTTTCTTTTCATTTGGTTTTGTTGAACATTTTATTAATATTTGCATGATGAAGTGACGTAAATGCATCTGTGAATGTTGATTGGCGTAAGACAGTTTTAGCGCGAGAAAGAACTCGGAGGTTTGTTTTGATTGACTGACCATTTTGAACAACCATTCAGCGTTAAGCATTTCCCGCGCATTGTAAGTAGTTATAGGCCCTGGAAGGAACGGCAGTGAGTCTGTAGCTGGCTAGCTATCGGACGTGCAGGTCATGTTGGACGTGTCCGTCTTCATTATGAGTAAAATGAAGAAGTTACTGGTTTATCGAGTCCGGATTGTACTTCTGTGAAACAGTTGCATTTACGGACAGATTGTGAAAATTTGAGCTTGGTGAACTGATTTGTTAGAGAGATAAACGTGTGTGAACTTTCGGCCTTTGTAAAATTCCGCGTGGCATGTTTCATACTCGTTTATGGAATAGTTGGCGAGCAATTTCTGTGAATATAAATCCACTGAAAAGGACCGAATGTGAAACTCATATATTGTAGCAGAGTAATGACTGTAAATCGGGTAGTAATTCGGGTCGGACTTAAGTACATTTGTGACTGCCTTGTGTGTGTACTGGGTTGTATGAACTATGATCTGAGGACAGTGATATTATTCATTAATTAGATACGCGCTGATGGCAAGTGTTTATTTTGAACCTATAGAAATAAAAGAACTCATTGCAGAATTCTGCCATTTATCTAAAGAGATGAAGCAATCGTCCTCCACCCGAAAATTGTTATATTACCAGAGTTTACGAGGACTTTGCAAACGTAAGTATTGAAGGTGGTTTTCTTCAACGCTCCTTTTAACGCCGTCTGAACAGTATCTACGTATCCAGAGAAGTGACTGGTGATCAGACACCGTACTGAGGTAGGTGGAGCTATTGTAGTGCACTGTACGACGAGAGACAGTGATCAAACAAATACACCACATCTACTAACTCGCGCCGCCTCAAGACGAGGTACTGGCGACGGAAATACAATTGTGAGGAGGGATCGTGAGTTGCCCTTGGGCAGAGCACTTGCCCGTGAAAGGCAAATGTCCCGAGTTTGAGTCTGGGTTCGGCAAACAGTTTTAATCTGCGAAGAAGTTTCATACTATGTATTGATTTCACACTAGGCTCCTGAAAAGATAGGCTCACGTTCAACGTTGGAGAAATGGTGTCTTAAACGAAAATACTACACACTCCACAGGAGAACAACAGAGCATTCAACAGCTGATTTTTGACAAAGTGGAATAACGCTGTATAGAGGTTGATCGACTGGTAACCGCAAAACAAGAGCCAGGATTTATACAATGAAGCGTCAAAGAAACTGGTATTGGCATGCGTATCCAAATACAGAGATATGTAAACACGCAGAATACAGCGCTGCGGTCGGCAACGCCTAAACAAGACAAAAAGTGTTTGGCACAGTTATTACACTGGTTACTGCTGGTACAATGGCAGGTCATCTAGATTTACGTGAGTTTGAACGTGGTGTTATAGTCAGCGCACGAACGATGGGACACAGCATCTCCGAGGTAGCGAGTGTACCGTGAATATCGGGAATCCGGTAAAACATCAAATACCGGACACCGTTGCGACCGAAAAAAGATCCTGCAAGAACGGGAACAACGACGACTAAAGAGAATCGTTCAACGTGACAAAAGTATAACCCTTCCTGAAATTGCTGCATATTTCAATGCTGGGCCATCAACAAATGTCAGCGTGCTAACAATTCAACGAAACATCATCGATATGGGTTTTCGGGGCCGAAGGCCCACTCGTGTACCCTTTATGACTGCACAACACAAAACTCTACGCCTCGCCTGGGCCCGTCAACACCGACATTGGATTGTTGGTGACTGGAAACATGTTGACTTATTGGGAAGTCCAGTTTCAAATTGTATCGAGTGGATGGAGTGTAAATGTGCAGAGACAACCTCACGAATCCATGTATCCTGCATGTCAGCAGGGGACTGTTTACGATGGTGGTGGCTCTGTAATGGTGTGGGGTGTATGCAGTTGGAGTGACGTGGGACTCCTGATACGTCTAGATACGGCGCTGACATGTCATACGTACGTAAGCATCCTGTCTGATCACCTGCATCCATTCATGTCCATTATGCATTTCGACGGACTTGGGAAACTCTAGCAGGACAATGAGACTCCCCAAGTCCAGAATAAGTACAGAGTGGCTCGAGGAACACTCTTCTGAGTTTAAACACTTTCGCTGGCCACCAAACTTCCCAGACATGAACAATATTGAGCGTACCTGGGATGTTCAGAAGGGATCTCCGCCCCTTCGCAACCTTACGAATTTGTGGACAGTCCTGCAGCATTCATGGTGTCAGTTCCCTCCAGCAGTACTTCAGATGTTAGTCGAGTCCATGCCACGTCGTGCTACGGCATTTCTGCGAGTTCGCTAGACCCTATACGACGTTTGGCAGGGGTACCAGTTTCTTTGGCTCTCAAGTGTTTAATCCCAACAGCTAAAGTACAAATACGCTAAATATGCCGGAACCCAGAGCATAATGAGGCATTACGTGATTGCGTGTTGAAACGTGAACGTAGCAGTTTGACGTTGGAATGGTGACATATTGGGCTGTTTCGCAAACATCGTTCAGATTTCGAGAGTAATGCACTACACGGGGTTGTTGCTGCTCTGTCCATGCAAGTCTATCCTCTGCCTCTTCTTCCCTGTTGAACTATCACGACATAGATATAGCAGAACGTGCCTATTGGATTCGGATCTTGGTCACCCCATACAATTTTTAACTCTACGCTTCCTTTCATTGCCAAATTGATAATCCCTTGTTGCCTTAGAATGTATCCTATCAACCGATACTTTCAGTTTACTCAACTTGCGCCATAAATTTCGTTCAGTACTTCCTCTTTTCTCATCCGATACAATCATCTTTTCTTGAGCATTTTTCTATAGCAACTAATTTCAAAATCTTCTACTCTTTTCTTGTCTGCTTATCGACCAACACTCCAGGCGAATACCTTCATAAAATGGAGGGTGTTCATAAATTATCTTTGCAACTTAAGACTTTCATAACGTTAAAGTTATACTTGCTAGACATTAACAAATGGTTTTCAACATCTGGTAAGATAAAGCATACAGTTTATTTATTTATTTTATTTTATTTTATTTTATTTTTTTTTTCTTAACTGGTGATGCAATTTTCAAGCAAAACTGAACTTGAAAACCTGATAAAAAGTGGGCGCCAAAGGAGAAAGGTCAGTGTGTGGCTTGGTTCATATATACGAAGTGCAACGAAACTTTCGAACACGGTATGGAAGGGAACCGCCGTCCCGACCAACTATTCTGGCTTGGCATACATCATTAATGGAAACAGTGTTCTCCATAAAAACGAGGGCGGGTCTCCCATCTGCTTCAGATGCCAACGTAGACAAGGTAAGGCAGGCGTTCGCAAGGCGTCCGACAAAATCGGTGCATACGGTGGCCACAGAGCTGGAAAAGGGAAGATCAGTAGTGCACGATGTCTTGCATGAGAGGTTACGATCATATCCCTACAAGGTGCTGCTGCTTTAGGCATTAAAGCCTACGGACAAACGTCAGCACGAACAGTTTGCGTTGGGTATGCTAGGCAAAATTGACGCAAACATTGACTTTTTGGAACAGATTTGTTTCTTCGATGCAGCATCCTAATGTTACATGTGCAATGGAAAGAGACAGTCCCAAGGTCTATTTTTGGTGCGAACTGATGTACAACTGCATCGTTGGGCCATTCTCTGTCATCGAGTCTACCGTCAGCTGTGGTCGTTACCTGGGCATATTACAAGAGTTTGCTATGCTACAATAACAACACGTGCAACCTGATGTCATATTCCAGCAGAAGGTGGCACGATTGCACTGGTCCCTAAGTGCCCGTCAATTTCTAGGTGAAAATTTCCCGGCTAGGTGATTTGGACGAGATGGTTGGTTCTATTAGATGGCCGCGGCGATCCCCTGACATCACACCACTAGACTTCTGACTGTGGGATTTTTTTTTAAGGATCTGGTGTACCGAATCAAGGTTAGAGACATGCACAACTTGAAGGTGTGCATTCGCATCGCATTTGAACACGTCACTACAAAGATCTGAATCGCACCTGAAGAGTAATGGAAATCCAACTAGACATTATCCGTGCAATTAAGGGAGCACACACTGACGTGTTATTTATGAGTTATCATATGTTGAAAATTATTTCTTAATATCTATTATGTTTTTAAAGGTATTAATGTTTTAAGCCGGCCGTTGTGACCGAGCGATTCTAGGCGCTTCAGTCTGGAACCGCACGACCGCTACGGTCGCAGGTTCGAATCCTGCCTCGGGCATGGATGTGTGTGATCTCCTTAGGTTAGTTAGGTTTAAGTAGTTCTAAGTTCTAGGGGACTGATGACCCCGGATGTCAAGTCCCATAGTGCTCTGAGCCATCTGAACCATTTTATTAATGTCTTAAGTTATAAAGATAATTTGTGGACAGCCTGTACTTACTAGCACTTAAATCGATGTTAGATATTAGCACATTCTCTTTTTTCAAAAATACTTTTCTTGCTATTACGCGTCGACTTTTGTATCATTTCTACTTCCGCCAATACATTGTCCAACCAGGATAACTCATCTATTGTTTAGTTTTTCATTTCCACAATCTAATTCCCTCAGTATGGCCAGACTGAATCGATTACACTCCATTAGACTTGTTTTACTTTTGTTGGCATAAGACGACGATCTTATCATTAGACACTGTTTCGTACGTTCAGAGAATCAGTGTTTCACATTAAAGGTAAAACAAGTGTTGACTGCTTCGTGTACGTGGCTTAAGAGTGAATATGACAAAACGAAAGAGACTGTGGTGCGTATACAGGCATTCAGATACCAAGACGAGTTGTGTTGCCGGCGCAGCTGCTGTCGTCATAGTCACTGTCAAGGTTGTAGGCCAGTGACTCCAATTAAATTCCAGCGTTGCTGACATCAGAATGATTCTTGGAACAAGATATAAGATATAAACGTCGCCGAAAGTAGACGGTTACTTTGCTCTTTCGTGGAGCTAACGATGTTCCCTTTGTGTGTTGCTGTACGTAAGTGAACGCTGCAAGTTTTGATACTTGGACCAGTCTCTCATCAGATTAATGTTTGCTTGTAATATTCTTCATTTGACAATGTTCCTTCCCTAAGGTCTGATACAACCTGGAGAGCGAATCTAACACAGGAGTTCTTTTTCTGAAATACGTAGACAACGTCCATTAAAGTGAACACTTGACTTATTAAACGAACATTCAAACTTAATGAATTATTAATCGATCGAGCACCTGAGCAGGTATGTTCGTTTGGGATTCCACGGATGGTTATTCAGATTACGAGTCCAGCATTTTCTCATCGCTACTGCATTCTATGATTCTGACGTAACACAAGGTAGTTGACCGGACAAGAGTTTTCTTTGAAACAAATAAAATCTGTTTCAAATAAGGCAAAATTAGTGACAGCCATTCTACTTTTCGGACGACTCATTACAGGAATTGCTAGGTACAAACACACCATGGGCGACTGTATGAAACTACCTCAATACATGATTCCCACAGATATTTAATGACACGAAGCATCAGTATCGAAACAGCGACACAAGCTTTTTATACTGTTTGTTGCAGATCTCTCAATTCTTTTAACATTGCATTCTTTTGCGTTGTAGATTTCCATCCCTAAACGCGAAAATTGAAATTAAGGATTTCTGTAGTTGGAGAAAGACCTATTTTAGTTTCGTTTAAAATGAATAGAAACGAATATTTTCGAAGATTTTTTAATGTCTTTCACCAGATTTACAGATATTCTACACTTCCTTCTGTCCATTAACAATGTTTATAACTCTGTGTACAAAACATGCCTTGGATATTCCACGGTGTATGCTAAATTTTAGAGCATTCGTTTATCAAGTAAAGTCCTCCTTCAATTTTAGATTTCACTGTTCGTTTTTTTGGCCTCCTTACCATCAAATCCACCAACGAGAGATTATCAGCGCCCTGACACATATTAAAAGAAACGAATGTGGATAAAATCGCAAAAATTATGGCACGCAGTGAGGATGAAACCTGCAGAACGACACTCATGTAGTCAGTCCCACTTCACTCGCTTTGACCAACACAATCACTCTCTCTCACACGCCTTAACGGATAAAGAGTGAAAGGTGCTATACCATGGCTCCAGAGCTGAAAACACAAGCAAAACGACAGGGGAGCTAAAACATCGGCACAGCGAAATGTGTCCGGTAACTACTTACAAAAAGCGGGGTGGAGTTAGTCCCCCAGTTAACACATCATGACTACCTGCATAAAATCTTAGGGAAATGTTGGAAACTTTCTGGCAGATTAAAACTGTGTGCCGGACCGAGACTCGAACTCGGGACCTTTTCCTTTCGCGGGCAAGTGCTCTACCAACTGAGCTACCCAAGCATGACTCACGACCCATCCTCACAGCTTTACTTCTGCCAGTACTTCGTCTCCTACCTTCCAAAATTTACAGAAGCTCTCCTGCGAAATGTTGGAATATTCACCCAACTTCAAAGATCTAACCACATTAATTCGAAATTCATGTGGCAGGTCTGTGAGCAAATCCACCGCTGCCTTCTGGTCTGAAAACAGAACAGAGTACAACAAAACGTGGCTCACAGTTCTCTGTAAGCCACAAGCACCACACTATGGAGGGTACTCTAGCCAGAGCAAGATGCCATGAGTCATAGGGCTGTGGTCAATGGGAAGACGAGTGACGACGGGATCAGCCCGTCTGCATGGCTGGAAGGAGGTACTCCACGGCCACATTGTGGGCTTTACTAGAGGGACCTTATTGTCTGCTACTTCTAGTCATTCATTCTCCCATCGATGTATCACTTAGTATCTCAACAGCTAGGCGATACCATTGCGGGAATGGAGCACCGAAGTCACTGATGTTCGCGAAACGCGTCTTTGTGTGCTGCATCCACCCTTTCGTCCGTGTCCCCCCCCCCCCCCCCACTTGCCACCAATACCCATGCCCATGCGCTCTGGTACCCAGCAGAAAGACCTCCTTCCCAAGTCTTTGTAGTTGGAAGAGGGCGTCCAGGATATTCTGGACTACTTTATCTGCCGGATACAAGCCTTGTAGTGAATGAAAGGCACTTAGAGAATCGGAACAGATAAGGAATTTAGTACTCGAAGAGTGTCCACGTCTCATCTGCTCCAGTGCGCATAAGATTGCGTACAATAACGCGACAATAATAGTAAACTCTTGATGCAGTCGAATCTTGAGAACACGATGAGGGAAAACAACAGAGCAGCCAACACAGTTTCCCTGTTTTGACCCATCCGCAAAGACAGCTGTAGAGTCACGGTGCTCAGTTAAAATTTCAGTGAACATGGTATTAAAACATATGCAGGAGTCCAACTTCTCCTGTACTGCACTAAATCTAAAATTACTCTCAGATTCTGCAGAAACCAATGTGGCAGGCCATTAAAACCCTGGATTTGAGGTCGTACTTACTCCACACAAAGTGACTCTAGCACACGCCTCAATTGGATACCAAACGGCCTCGTTGCTCGTGATCGATTGAATAAAAATGGTGTTGACTGAAGAAGAAGCGTTCCAGAGGCGGACGAGCAACAGTATGGTAAGCAGGTAAATTTCGAGCTACAAGGAACTTACATGCCTAACGCGCCTGCGTACAGTTAGCCCTGCTGGCCACCCATTCCTCAGGGAGGAGGAGGAGAAAATTTCTAGGGTACCATCTCGGTCCCACGAGCAGCTAGGTAAAGCCTCATGCAACTTATGAGCGGTAGGTTCAACAGATGTTGCACGCTAACGACTCTTCCACCTCAATAGCCATGCATCTCATAGGCCTCTTGAGGGCAAGCTGTTACTGTTCTGATTTCCGATTCTTTTTCTTCTTGCTCATCTACTACTATCTGCTTGTAAAGTTTTAAGTATTGTTCTCTATAATCTTATTAGATTTCCATTTACCAGTAGCTTCACTGTTCATGTCTGAATGCAAATACAATACAGTGCTCCACACGAACTTCAACATCCTTTTCCCCAGTTCTCACTCTCCAATAAATTGGTTTTGCAGAAAATACTTGTTCTCTGAAACGTACAGCTGATACGTGCGTTTCATCAACCATTTTGCGCAATATACCTTCCTTAATAGCACATCTTTTCCAATACTTCCATCACAGCGAGGAGGCCGCCATTACGTTTTCCGTTACCCTTCATTGCTTTAAGTTACATTTCGCTCTAAACCTGAATGATGTGTAGTCGTTACTCAAATGAAATAGGCGTTCCTGTGTTATTTGAAATCAACACAACATTTCACTTCATCTGCGGTTAATGAATTTCATCCTCTTGGGAATTTTCAAGCTACGTCACACAAAACTTCGGCACGTTTTATGTTTCCAGCACGGCATGATTCAAATAGCATGGTGCAATCAACGACACGTAACGGTGTCCATATTGGAAACGAAGCACATTCATAGTTATACACCATATATAGAAAAAATAAGTAAGATAAAATGAGTAAGAAAAAATAAGTAAGTACAATACAGCTGTGATTTTAGTCACTGGTCTAGAAGATAAAACACATTAAAATAGTTCAGGTGTCATGGAGATCGAATTTTTTAAAGTAGGTAGTGGGATGCTGCGAAAAGAAAAGAGAAACTTTATTAAGAGCAATAGTTAAGACACCGCACAAGGCCTGATTTCAGGTCTCCGTATGAAGTCAACTCAGACTGATGAAGTCAGACTCGTTGACGAGGTACTGAGAAAGCAGCTGTGCTGCAATGATTAAGCGGGGACAACACCTTCAGGCACCAAGGTGGCTAGCAGATGCTGACATATAGTCTCTTTGAGAATATTCTGGAAGGTTCTGGAAGAATCTTTAGGAAGACCTTCAGAAGAGTCAGGGAAAACATTTTTTTGAACAGTTATATTATGTGATCAAAAGTATCCGGACACCTGACTGAAAATGACATACAAGTTCGTGGCGCCCTCCATCGGTAATGTTGGAATTCAATATGGTGTTGGCCCACCCTTAGCCTTGATGGCAGCTTCCACTCTCGCAGACATACGTTCAGTCAGGTGCTATAAGGTTTCTTGGGGAATAGCAGACCATTCTTCACGGATTACTGCACTCTAAGGTGGTGTCAATGCCGGTCGGTGAGGCTTGGCACGAATTCGGCGTTCCACAACATCCCAAAGGTGTTCTAGGGGATTCAGGTCCGGACTCGGAGCAGGCCAATCCATTACAGATATGTCATTGTCGTGTAACCACTCCGCCACAGGCCGTGCATTATGAACAGGTGCTCGATCGTGTTGAAAGATTCAATCGCCATCCCCGAATTACTCTTCAACAGTGGGAAGCAAGAAGGTGTTTAAAACATCAATGCACGCCTTTGCTGTGATAGTGCCACCCAAAACGACATGGGGTGCAAGTCCCCTCCATGGAAAACACGACTTCACCATAACACCAACGCCTCCGAATTTTACTGTTGACCCTACAAACGCTAGCAGATGACGCTCACCGAGCATTCGCCACACCTGCACTCTGCCATCGAATCGCCACATTGTGTACCGTGATTCGTCACTTCACACAACGTTTTTCCACTGTTCAGTTGTGCAATGTGTACGCTCCTTACACCAAGCGAGGCGTCGTTTGCCATTTAGCGGCGTGTTGTGTGGCCCATGAGCAGTCGGTCGACCATGAAATCCAAATTTTCTAACCTCCCGTCTGTCATAGTACTTGCAGTGGATCCTGATGCAGTTTGGAATTCCTGTGTGATGGTCTGGATAGATGTCTGCCTGATACACATTACGACCCTCTTCAACTGTCGGCGGTCTCTGTCAATCAACAGACGAGTTCGGCCTTTTCCTTTTTTGTGCTGTACATATCCCTTCACGTTTCCACTTCACTATCACATCGGAAACAGTGGACCTGGGGATGTTTAGGAGTGCGGAAATCTCGCATCCAGACGTGAGTTCCGCAGAGCACCCCATTGTACTCTCTCATGATGTCTAATAACCACTGAGGGCGCTGATATTGAGTACCTGGCAGTAGGTGGCAGCACAATGCACTTAATATTAAAAACGTATGTTTTCGGGGGTGTCCGGATACTTTTGATCGCATAGTGTGTAAACCCAATGTAAGACATTTATCGAATAAAGCTGAACCATTGGTATGCACAGTAGGACAGGCTCGGTTAATACATGGTATAACAAGTGACCGGATTCGGGCTATTGTACAGAGTTGGGATGAATACGTAAGACATTTTTCGAGTAAAGGTGAAGCACTGTGAAATAAACATAAGTGACAGGATTCACACTACTGTGCAGAGTTGGGTGGAACATCGTAAGGAATGTTGCGAGTAAAGCTGAACCATTGTGAAATAAATTCCTGTTAAAATGAATCCCTAAGTGGTAGTAACCTTACACACATCCTACGAAGCCGATACATTCCTTCTCCATTCAAAAATCCCAAGAGATTTTCTCCGTCTTACTCTGTTAAAGGTAACTTTGAGGACCTGAACCCACATAGTTGTCAATGTTCTGATTCCGCCCCACAAGCTACACGTTGATCCAAAGCTGTGCCAGAACGCAAAATAAACTTTCTGATGCCAGATGTGGGATATGTTGTGTAGAGGCATTCGAGGGTAGGGAATCAGATGGCGGAATGTCAGAATGCCTCGAACTGTGTACAGGTATAAGATAACTGAATAGACGTGTGTAACAGGTCAAAAGAAACAAAAGCTATCCCGAGGGCCCAGCAAGAATGTGGTGAACTTGACCAGCTCAATCAGTTTGCTGCAGAGCCCAGCAGAGGAAGAAATACTTGTAAAAGGAACTACAAGGAAGACCGGCAGAACTACAGTATCATCATCATACAGTTTTCAAGAAAGCGACAACAGCAATAACAAATAACGTTGCATTAACCTAAGATGACTTTGTCTAGTAGTTTAGATGTTAGAGGCATCAGTGCGAATGATGCTCTTGGAGGAGGAGGAGGAGATTAGTGTTTAACGTCCCATCGACAACGAGGTCATTAGAGACGGAGCACAAGCTCGGGTTAGGGAAGGATGGGGAAGGAAATCGGCCGTGCCCTTTCAAAGGAACCATCCCGGCATTTGCCTGAAGTGATATAGGGAAATCACGGAAAATATAAATCAGGATGGCCGGACGCGGGATTGAGCCGTCGTCCTTCCGAATGCGAGTCCAGTGTGCTAACCACTGCGCCACCTCGCTCGGTGGATGCTCTTGTATTAGTAAGTAAGTCATTCAGTGGGGCTAAGCCTGAACTTAGGGAGTTCATTGAGAATGTAAACACGGCATTCAAGGTAGCTCGAACGCATCATTAATCACTGAGATTTAAATATATCATGTCAAAAACACGGGAGAAACTAGATCAAATGAACTCTCTAGGGTAGGGCTAATAATTGGGATCAAATGAAGGAAAACTTGGAAGAAAATTATTCAGATGTTCACACTGTAACTATTACACTTGTAGGATGTTTATGGCCAGACAATATCCAGGGCAAACAATTGCCACATGAACAAACTGAATAGATGAATTTCCAAAATAATTCAGACTGGTGGGCGCCACACTGCGATCTGTGGGACAACTACAAGGTGAATTAGTACTCGTATGCACGCTACGACAAGCTTGGTTAATACATCGCAAACGATTCAGACTATCGTACAGAGCTGACATGAACAAACTAGTCTAGGAGATGCAGTGGAAATAGCGTTGCGAGATGAAAGTACGCTAGTGTCTATGAAAGGAAAAGAATCCGTTCATGAGAGTAGCTGATAAGGAGTTGTTACATTGTGGGCAAATGATTCAACGGCAAGAAACAATAAGAAGCCAAACACAAGCACTAAAGAACGATAGGAAGCGAAACCCACATACAAGGAGGAAGGCATGAGCTTCCAGAGTTTTTGTTATCACAACAATAAACAAGGGCACATGAATGTTGAATGTAGAGGAATAATCATTTGTGCAAAATACAAAGGCATGGACATCAAGTGCAGTGTTGTAAAACACTTAGGGGTTACAGGCGCAAACCATATGGGCATTTTTACTCCAATGAAATGAGAAATTAGAGACCGAATCCGTAAGCAAAAAGGGGAACTAAGTGCGTGGAACATGAAACAGTTGGATGTTACCACAACGAAATGGCCAAAACTTTGAATCGTAGACTCAGCATATTGCTACGAATTAGGAAGGCGTTTACGTTATTGACAGATATCAGGGCAATTATAAGCCATATAAAGAAAGAGAGGCTCACAAAAGAAGCAATAATTGACAGGAAATATATCTGTAGGCTGAAGGATGTGACAGATGGTACAGTACATACACTAGGAACCACGGATGCGCAGTTAGTAATAAAATGGAAAGTGCCAATGAAGCAGGAGTTTCATCAAAAACGGAGAAGATCGAACATTTCTAATGGTGGCTAGAAGGAGGCGATTTCCTGAGCAACCAAAAGGTTGTGATCAGTTATGGTGAGAAGGAGATTAGAATATAGGGTCGAAGTATTCCGTTGGCGACAGTGCGAGAGATGGAGGTAACGTCACACGTTTTTGACAGACGCATTGGTCGGTTAGCAACCACAGTTAATGGAAAACTAATTAATAGACAACCCCAGAAAGCAATGCGTAACGATATAAGGGATGTATTGAGATACTCAGTGAGTCATATTGCAAAGAAAACGAAAATGTATGTAAATAGTAGACGCAGAAAGAATCTACGATTGATAGTGTTAATCCCACACGAAACAGAGATGAGATGAAAGAATGTATTAGAGAGGATTACAAAAGAAAAAGTGAGATATACGAATCATAGGACAGTCGTGAGACGAAAACTGATGAGTTACCTTTAAGGCAAAGTGACTTGGCAGCAGAGAACGACATGAGACTAGGTCCTAGAGAAGAAAAGATTTGAAGGATAAGTGAAGAAAAAGTATCAAATCCCAGTAATGAAAAATAAGTGATTATTACCAAATAAGAAGCCCTGTCAGACGTGTATATCGCCGAACCTATTATCCAGATACAACCGTGTATTGAATACGAGAGAGGCTGTGTGTGATCTGGAGGCAGATTAAGCATTAAGCGACCTAATAGAGAAAGTAGCACCAATACAAGCCATACAAGAAGTATCTAACGGTATGGACCCACATGGAAATCTTATTACACGAGTCTAGGAAGCAGTATGAACTGATCATTTCAATAATGACGAGCGATACGAATTGGAAAATCTTTCTAGCACGCGAAGCGATGTATTTTATCTAAGAGACGACAAAATGTCATAAGCAGGAACTGTAAGGCACGCGCTCCAAATTTGGCAGAACACAAACGGGAGGTTATGGATATACACACGTAACGAATACAAGAAGCACAAAAGGTATTATTACAGGAACAAATTGAGAAAATTGTTAATGAGGAAATAACAGCTGAAACTCAAAATCCATGGAACGCAGCTGTGTTACTAGTGCCGTGAAAACGAGACGCTAGTGGAATAGTGAAATATAGATTCATACTAGACTGTAGAAAGTCGAGCGGAATTTCAGTGAGGGAACTGTTTCCCATGCCCAATATGAGAGAGACACTAGACCAACGAGGGAAAGAAAACTATTTCTCCACTTTAGGTTTGGTCAGCTGGCGCCATCAGATTTTAATGGAACCAGTGGAACCAGGAAATACAGAAAAGACAGCATTTAGTGCAAGCTATCAACATGACAAGTATAAAAAATGCGTATGGGGCTAAAGAATGCACAACTACAGTTCAGAGACTAATGAATGTTCCTTTGGCAGGATTCCAAGGGACCAAGCGTTTAGTGTATTTGCATAACACAATTTGCTACGGAAGTTCATTAATGAAAAATAATGAGAAGCTGCAGGGTTATCCTGGATAGATTAAGGACACACAGGCTTAAGGTACAGCCAGATATGATTGAATTCCTGAAGAAGAAGGCAATTCTTTTAGGGCACAAAATAGCAGATAAATGTGTTCAGCCAGGCGAGTGTAATGCGGAAAGGGTGAACAACATTCCAATTCCGAAACCCACAAAGAAATTAAAAGGGCTTGGAGGATGCTACCATCGGTTTACTTCAGTAAAATTGCCACTCTGTTCCATAAACTGCTGAAGACAGAAGTGCAATACGAATAGATCAGTATCAAGCAGCATTTGAGGAACTGAGAGAGAAGTTAGCAGATTCTCCTATTTGAGCTATCCAGATTTCAAGAGACAATTTGTAGCGACTATT
Organism: Schistocerca serialis cubense; assembly: GCF_023864345.2. NCBI lineage: Eukaryota > Metazoa > Arthropoda > Insecta > Orthoptera > Acrididae > Schistocerca > Schistocerca serialis. Next base: position 250,583,115 of record NC_064638.1, on the reverse strand, counting down.
GACGGAAGCGGAGAAGCATTGGGGATCAGCTCAGCCACAATGGAAAACAGGCACAGACTTGCCAACTACCCAGGACTCGAGGCCATTGAATAAGGCTGAAAGGATCTATTCCACAACTGAGCTAAGAGTGCCTAGTAATTGTGAAAGCCACAAAGCATATGTCTATGGGAGACTTTCACCAGATCACAAGCAACTTGTGTGGATTTTCAGTGTCAAAAACCCATAATGAAGATTAGTAAAATGCCCCACAGCTGTTTAATCTGTACATCTCCGATACGCAAGAAACTACACTCCTGGAAATTGAAATAAGAACACCGTGAATTCATTGTCCCAGGAAGGGGAAACTTTATTGACACATTCCTGGGGTCAGATACATCACATGATCACACTGACAGAACCACAGGCACATAGACACAGGCAACAGAGCATGCACAATGTCGGCACTAGTACAGTGTATATCCACCTTTCGCAGCAATGCAGGCTGCTATTCTCCCATGGAGACGATCGTAGAGATGCTGGATGTAGTCCTGTGGAACGGCTTGCCATGCCATTTCCACCTGGCGCCCCAGTTGGACCAGCGTTCGTGCTGGACGTGCAGACCGCGTGAGACGACGCTTCATCCAGTCCCAAACATGCTCAATGGGGGAGAGATCCGGAGATCTTGCTGGCCAGGGTAGTTGACTTACACCTTCTAGAGCACGTTGGGTGGCACGGGATACATGCGGACGTGCATTGTCCTGTTGGAACAGCAAGTTCCCTTGCCGGTCTAGGAATGGTAGAACGATGGGTTCGATGACGGTTTGGATGTACCGTGCACTATTCAGTGTCCCCTCGACGATCACCAGTGGTGTACGGCCAGTGTAGGAGATCGCTCCCCACACCATGATGCCGGGTGTTGGCCCTGTGTGCCTCGGTCGTATGCAGTCCTGATTCTGACGCTCACCTGCACGGCGCCAAACACGCATACGACCATCATTGGCACCAAGGCAGAAGCGACTCTCATCGCTGAAGACGACACGTCTCCATTCGTCCCTCCATTGACGCCTGTCGCGACACCACTGGAGGCGGGCTGCACGATGTTGGGGCGTGAGTGGAAGACGGCCTAACGGTGTGCGGGACCGTAGCCCAGCTTCATGGAGACAGTTGCGAATGGTCCTCGCCGATACCCCAGGAGCAACAGTGTCCCTAATTTGCTGGGAAGTGGCGGTGCGGTCCCCTACGGCACTGCGTAGGATCCTACGGTCTTGGCGTGCATCCGTGCGTCGCTGCGGTCCGGTCCCAGGTCGACGGGCACGTGCACCTTCCGCCGACCACTGGCGACAATATCGATGTACTGTGGAGACCTCACGCCCCACGTGTTGAGCAATTCGGCGGTACGTCCACCCGGCCTCCCGCATGCCCACTATACGCCCTCGCTCAAAGTCCGTCAACTGCACATACGGTTCACGTCCACGCTGTCGCGGCATGCTACCAGTGTTAAAGACTGCGATGGAGCTCCGTATGCCACGGCAAACTGGCTGACACTGACGGCGGCGGTGCACAAATGCTGCGCAGCTAGCGCCATTCGACGGCCAACACCGCGGTTCCTGGTGTGTCCGCTGTGCCGTGCGTGTGATCATTGCTTGTACAGCCCTCTCGCAGTGTCCGGAGCAAGTATGGTGGGTCTGACACACCGGTGTCAATGTGTTCTTTTTTCCATTTCCAGGAGTGTAGATCTCATACGTTCGTGTATGACGATGGCTGGGTTCCGGCAGTAGGACAACGAAATTTTTAAGAAACCAAAGACAACAGCTCACCTGGCGATAACGGTAACCTTTTGGAGCTGGAGAATAAAATTAAATCCCACGATGACACAGAAAACCTGCTGCCATTTTTGCAACACAGTGGCTAATAGACAGCTCCATGTCGATTTTGATGACGAATTACCTCACCACAATCAGCACCAAATACGCATGGGTTCATTGCACCAGACACTGTCCTACAAGAAGCATCTCGAAAAAACCAGTGCGAAGATACAAACTAAGAACAACATACTACATAAGCTGTACAGAACATCCTGGGGCTCTGGTGCTGAAAATGTGCGCACATCATCACTAGGACTAGTGTAGTGCGGAACACGGTGTTACTGTATAGCACAACAGTGCACACACACAAATGCTAGACGCACAGGTGCACAACATGAATGATCAGTGATAGACTAATATCAGCCCCAGTCGAATGTCTGTCCTATAGAGCCACTTTCCGTCTCCTGTCCTTCGACCTGAAGTAGCACTTCTCTTTGGGCATAAACGCACCCATCAAGACTTGGATATCCTAGAAAGAATCTGGCTTCGAACATGGAAACCATCCATAAAAAACAGCCCATAGTAGTGGTCATAATCATAAATCCAGCTCTCGTCGCCGTAGCACTGTTCCCAAGATTCGCACAGAATTTGATTCACACGTGCATTTCTGTTCGCGGATCCATCGTAAAATCGCCACACACTAAACACAGAGTATTACGGAAATCACTCTGGACACGCAACACGTCCTCCCTGCTGAATGTCACTCCGAACACTGACTCATTAGATAAGCAGCTCTCGCCACCTAGCGGTGCAAAGATCTACTACTCCTACTTTCCAAATGGCAGCACCAGTCCCGAAAATTTTGGATTCCACCTAGTACATCTTAGCTCATATCATTGACTCAGGGGAACGAGACCGATCAGAAGATTGCCATCCACTTTCCCAGAACTTGCATAAGAAAGAAACGTCCTTCCTTCAACCATCGTGCAGAACATGTATAACGATTAACAGATTACCCACCAATCAGGGCAGAAGCGCCGACTTTATTCATAGTGGAGTAAGGATCCATCTCCAAAATGCAGTATGGAGCAGCCACGCAAATCGTTCGGCACGTTTCTATTAAATGTTCCAATGAGGCATCTGGTGGAACGTTCGATGACTTCCTGACTCAACGAATGGCTCAAATGATCAGATTAAAAATTTAAATGTCTGTTTGTAAATCACAATTGTTATTGTTTGCATTTTTTCTATTGCCTTAAAAAACCACAGGGTAAATAAATAAACTAGTTGTGAGAGGCGATATATTTTCACCCTCTGCTTCGACTGAAGTACATCAATTGCTTGTGAGAGCTAGTCTTAAAAAATGTCAAAATTAAAGTGAATAGTGTCCTGACTTTCAATACCTGTTACTAATCTTGGGCACAATTTCTCGTACAGCAAGCAAATATGAAACAGTCAACCACACGAAGATATATTCAAATAATTTTGTAAAGTGCCTGAAACGGTGTGTTACATCATAACCACCATTTATTATTACGTAGAATTTAGATTATGATGCACAGAGCAGCCGGAGTGGATCGTATGATCGCAGTCTATCATGGATTTACAAGAAACTCGGCGAGTTGAATTGAATATCACAAGAAGTAGACTTTTAGAAACTTGTTCCTCAGCGAAATATCAGAATACTATAGTATGTCAACAGGGCTCTTTTATCGACTATGGCTTCCTTTATCTGTCATATATGCCTTTTCAGTAGTTGCAGGGGCAACAGTCTGGATGATTGACTGATCTGGCCTTGTAACACTAACTAAAACGGCCTTGCTGTGCTGGTACTGCGAACGGCTGAAAGCAAGGGGAAACTACGGCCTTAATTTTTCCCGAGGGCATGCAGCTTTACTGAGAGGTGCATCAAACCAGTCTCTGGACTGAAGACCAAAACAACAAACAACATGTTTCTGATATATTCCTCGTTTCGGTCCTCCTGTGTAACCTTGGTTCGTTGTAACCAAATATCACAATATGTGAAACACTTTTCTTCTTTTCCACTACTCTTGATCGCCTTCGATTTTACTTCGTTTAGCCTTAAGTATTTAAACAGGCGTCCTCAGTTTTTTTTTTAACCTTGGAATTGGTATTTGTTACCATCAGTTTGGGTTTAAGAAAAGAAAATGGATCAGAAAGACAGTTCTAGCGGTCATAGGATCGGATCTGTCGATTGCAAATTTGGAAAATAGTGAGATTTTCGAAATTCTGAGAAAAATGCTACTGTGTTATAGAGAACGGTTCAAATGGCTCTAAGCACTATGGGACAACATCTGAGGTCTTCAGTCCCCTAGACTTAGAACTACATAAACCTAACTAACCTAAGGACATCACACACATCCATGCCTGAGGCAGGATTCGAATGCGCGACCGTAGCAGCAGTGCGGTTCCGTACTGAAGCGCCTAGAACCGCTCGGCCACAGCCGCCAGCTACGTTATCGAGAAAGAGTAGGAGAAGACAGATATTAGAATATTCCCAATAAATAACTAAGGTGTAGGGAGCAACTCTTAGCTGAAAAGACTGGCACGTTGGCACAAAGGGAATTCAAAAAGCGGGCAGAATCAAACCAGTCAGAGGGCTTATGACTACAGAAATAAATTCCCGTCGCCGATGGTGCAGAATTTTAGAATGGGCAGGATGCGGAAACAAACATCAGGGCTTTTGTCCCATGCTGTTTACGGAAAGTACGGAGTACCTGAATCTTGATGGTCAGGCATGGATGTGAACCACCGTTTCCCGAATATGAATTCAGTGTCGCAGTTACAACGCTTTGTTGTTGTATCCGAACAGGCTATGGTAGATGTAATTACTGGAAGCACAAATTGGGACAGACTGGCTCACCCAACTGCGACTGTGGGAATCCACAAACTCTACTTCTTATCGCAATGGACTGCCCTACGAGGAGATTCCCTGGCACAATGCAGGAGCTGCACCTCCTGGAGGGAGATGCTTCTGGCTGGTTGAGGGACTTGGACATACAACCATGAGTCTGGTCTTCTCCTTCTCAAAAACCTATTACTACATACTATTACTATAATTTTTATGTATTTTTGTGAATTTTGTGTTTTACTTCCTTTTTTAGATCTAATAATTGTTTGTTGCCTGTAACATTGACCATTCATTGTTTTCATACGTTGTTTGTGTTACTACTTACTTACTGCTGTATTCTATTAGCCATACGAAATATATATATAACGCTTTCTTGGTGGATGTGCCAGTGATGTCCTAAACAGAGACATAGAGCTCTCGTTAACGAGGCCAAGGAACAAGGCTGCATTCTCCGAGAGCATCACCTCCTGCTCTTCAAGTCGCGGGGTCTGATAATTTACTGAATAAAGAAGTCAGCAGCAGCGGGGCGCGTGCGCGAAGCAGATAATAGTGTAGCCCGTAATATGTGATGAATACGTCTGAGGCTGCTGCAAACTGCTTATCTTTTAACTCAGTCCGTGAAAGGTAACTGGGGCGAGCGAACAATGGCCCGCGACGCTTACTGCCAAGTCGGGCCTTTATGCGCGAGCAGTTTCGCACTTCGCCGGAGCTGCGTTGTCTGCTTCCCTAGTTGGTCCCGCCTGCTTTCACAGAGTTCTGGACGCCCCTGCAGTCTACGTGTACAGTACTTGCTATCACGAAAGTAAGATACAGGACGTATCATAATTTCTACTGAAAACTGACGCTGCAGCGAGTACACAATAATGGTAGCAGGAAGTTTCCAATCAACATGTTCTGCAAGCGAGCCATTTGCAAGTAACAGCAGATTTCGGATTACTGGTCGCCAACGACTAAAGTTTTAAAATAGTGCCCTAGTTAGCACACATTTACTTGGAGTGAAAACCTTTTTATTGAGGCCCTATCAAACTGAGGTCGAGTTTCACACTTGTGGCTGCAGAATGTGGTACATTCACCGCACCAGTATATTTTGCTGCTGGAGGGTGACGGCATCAAACACGCTATTATGATCCAAGATGGATGGGCTGAGCATGTTCTGTACATCAGCCTCCATGATCACATAACCTCATTCCTCTAGAAGTTTATGTCCTTGGTCCTCTCAAATGTTATGCGTACTGCACTCCCACTGAAACGACTGGCTAAAAAGGAGATTAGGCAGCGATTGTAAGGCATTATGAACATTTAGATGGTCTGTGGGTTGCAAGAACCACCTCCCTACCCACTTATATTAAATCTCCAGAAATATCTCAGTTTAGCCGGTCAGTCCGTAGATAGTGGTATAAGAGGCGTACAGTATAAGTGGCCATGCTTTCCCACCCGAATTTTGCGGTAATTAAGCCAGTACGTCCTTGAACTGACCTGCCGCGTAGGAATTCTTCCTACCTGTTATGTGGAGATGATCTCGCAGTTTTATGTCTTTGCAGAGCAGTAGCAGCGCCGTCGGATTCTGCAATTGCAGTACTTTTGCCTATGTTGTACGTAATGAAACGCGAAGAAGCTTTTATGCAAGTAATTTTTACACCGTATGCTATTATGGAGCGTTTATTTAAGAATCAACGTAAATTAACTTTTTTATACTGATTACAACCTAATTGTTAACGGTTCGAGAGCATGGTCCACCGGATGACTAAATCGAAAGGTACTCTATCGACGACTGTGGTACACAGTCGGTAACAGCGTACAATCGGTACAGTTCGATTATGCCAAAGCTATTCATTTACCTTTTAATATCACCGTTTCGTGGCGAAGTAAAATTACTGACACATTGTATTTATGATCCGTAGAAAATGGCTCTGAGCACTAGGCGACTTAACTTCTGAAGTGATCAGTCGCCTAGAGCTTAGAACTAATTAAACCTAACTAACCTAAGGACATCACACACATCCATGCACGACGCAGGATTCGAACCTGCGACCGTCGCGGTCGCTCGGCTCCAGACTGTAGCGCCTAGAACCGCACGGCCACTCCGGCCGACTCTATGATCCGTAGACCCCTCCTTAACAAGTGAGCAACAAAAGGCAACTTTGATTAGCAAATATTTATGAATAACAACTACTTGATTCGCGCCAGAATAAATGTACGTTTACAGCGTGTCTCTCTGCTTACGTCACGAGCGGTTTCTGCCGGCCGGATTGGCCTAGCGGTTCTAGGCGCTACAGTCTGGAACCGCGCTGCCGCTACGGTCGCAGGTTCGAATCCTGCCTCGGGCATGGATGTGTGTGATGTCCTTAGGTTAGTTAGGTTTAAGTAGTTCTAAGTTCTAGGGGACTGATGACCTAAGCTGTTAAGTCCCATAGTGCTCAGAGCCATTTGAACCAATTGAACGAGCGGTTTCTGTATTAGCATCTCTTCCCACAGGTTCTGAAAGAGTCTGATGGCCAACCGCCTCTGCTAACCAGTGTGAGAACCTATCCCTCGCTCGTTACTCCGTACGTAGTGCAGCGCTGATACATACACTTCGAGTATATGAAACAGAAAACTTAGAAATAAAGTAAAATGCGCCCTTATCGGCAGATAAGGTGTACCTTACAGGGTGCCTGAGATAAACTGTAACTCAGTGCAGATATGAGTGCACCACCGCATGCACGGACAGGGATGACACGTGAAAGATTTTCTGTAACATATGTTAATGTGCAGTACATTGTACCGTGTAACGTGCTGAAGAAATATTGGATTTCTGATGATGTAAGCTTTGGAGAAGTCTGGGCCGAATGAAATGCGGAAGTAATCAAAAAGTTTACATTTCAAATACATTATTACTAATTTGGCCACTTCTTTATAATGCAGTCAGTAGCTGTTCGGTTAAACATTCACAACTGTCACTCAAATATTTCATTGGCGAACTTATTTTAATCAGAAAGTTTTTGATTCTCGTATCGTATACTTGTACCTGTGTCAATTTTTGCTGTTAGTTATAATACGCGCAGCGTATACAATAGAACCTCGCTAATCCGCTCTCGAATCGTCTGAATCCCCGCATAGTCCGACCACCGCATTTCGGTGTTTGTTTACGTACGTGGACCATTACCACAGACAGGTCTGGACGTGTCGAAGTCTCGTCGTCCGCAATATGGATCAATAGGTAGTTAACCGTTGCTAGGTGAGATAGTTCTATCAGTTTTAATATGAAAGAACCTGTTTCTAACTCGAATAGCTCGTGTTATTGTCGACGCATTATTTTACAAACTAACGACAGTGTTCTACGTACATATTAGAGTGTGTAAAACCAAATTACTGCGCCAACTAAACGTAGACAAATGACGTTGCCTTTACTTCCGGTTCTTCAGCTCAGTAACGTGAGTGAGTGTATCACTACAAACTAATTCGACTGCACGAGAAAGAAGAATCAGCTGACCAAATTATTGGTGCTGTAACTCCAGCAATTTCAGAACGAGAAAGATGATGACAACGAGAGGAATGAATCTACGGCTCGAGTATCACATACAGATGCTAAAAGTGTATTTGATATAGCCCTTCAATAATTGAACAAAGTTCTAGGTCCTCCCATGTAGACATTTTGTGGATTAGGAAATGGCGGAACATCGCTGTAAAATCAGTGTTGTCGTCTACTAAGCGAAAGAACACTGAAGACTCTTTTCGTCCCGCTTAAGAAACTAGCAGCTGTTTTTCAGTGCAGTACTGTAATAAGGTATGTACAGTTATTGTACTTTCACTCATAGTAATAATATGGTACCGTACGTTACAGACGTATATTACGGTACAGATAGTACTTTACATCACATTTTCGTAGACTTTTTAGCTTGTCAACGTTTTCTTTTTGTTTTGTTACTATTTTAATGTGGAACAATATTTCAGAGAGCGTTTAGAGTGAAAATTAAAGTTGTACTGTACCGTATTGTGATGTTATCTGTCAGTAAAAGTGTTCTGATAATCCGACCTTTCCGACCTTTTTTGTGGTGCGACGACTCTCGCTGCCCATAATGGACAGATTAGCAAGGTTCTAATGTATTTAGAGAAATCGCTGTACGATCTGAAACGATTAAGCAGCGAATGAGATCAACATTTATAAATGACCCGATAATGGGTCGCTCGAAAAAAGGAAATACAAGGGATTTCTAATACCAGTGACCGAAAAATTTACGGTAACTGTGAAAATATCCTACCGAAGCCCTTGTTTTAACCACGGACAAACAGCGGCTAGTATGAAACATGACCACAGAATAGAAAATTAAAACCAGTCAACTGTAGAGAGATATCTGGTTTCGATATGATACATCTACGATTCTACACAGATTATACCAAAGAACTTGTTCTAAATCTAGTAGTAGTATTGTGTGGTGTTGGATCATCGAAACGTTCCAAACCAATGAAAAGGAAAGGCGAACAATATTTCCAATATCAAGTAGAGTCACCACGCAGAGGGGCATATTTATAGACAAAGCGGTATAACGCAAGTCTAGGTGTAGCGCCTTGGGGTACTAATCAAAATGTGTACCAGATTCGATCACAGGATACAAGCTATATTTATTGTGTGTGCACCTTATGCATATTTAATGCTGTGTTTTATATTGCCTTTTTCATCCTCATGCCGTTGATCACAGCTGATTCTTCCACCCTGAGGGGAGTCTCCACCTCAGCGACAGTGCCCTGAAACTCTCCTCTCCAACGTCCTTGAGAAGGTCGTTGGCATAAGGATTCACTCCTTATACTGATAGTTTTAGCCTGTCATTGTTGACGATTTTTATTCATAAACTAAACACTGGCTGAGACTGAAGAAGTTTCGATTAGTAGTCAAACTGTACTTACAGTGTACTTGGTCTACAGTGCGATTAGAAAACAGCTGTACTACACGGTCCAGTAGCACTAATTTGACCACTGCTTATGTTGAACGTCAGCTTGCAATAACCACTTACAAATGGCTGTTGGCAGCATTGTCAGCGGAGGGTACACAAACTGTGTCGGGGGACACAGAAAACAGTGTAGTCGTTGTCGTAATGCAGAAACGGGGCGATTTCGTGATGTCCGAAATGGTATAATCAAATGTTCAAATGAGTGTAAATACCTTAGGGACCAAACTGCTGAGGTCATCGGTCCCTAGACTTACACACTACGTAAACTAACTTATGCTAAGAACAACATACACACCCATGTCCGAGGGTGGACTCGAACCTCCGGTGGGAGGGGCCGCGCAATCCATGACATGGTGCCTCGAACCGCGTGGCCACTACGCGCGGCAGGGTATGATCATTGGTTTTCAGAGCACGGGTGAAAACATTTCCGAAACAGGTAAACTTGTAAACTGCTCGTAAGCCGCCCTCGTTAAAGTATACCGTGAATGACGGCGTTATCCAAAGGCAGTGCCGCGGTAGCTGTGGTGCACCACGGGCCATGGAGGGCAGGGGTGAAAGACGGTTGCGGAAATGTGCATGGGTGGCTATTACAGTATCTCCTAAATGATGTTTACCACATGTTGCAGCAGGCACCTGTTCATGCTCTCATGATATTTGTTGTTCATCGACGACGAGGGCTGGAGTTCTCCCGTCAATACTGCAACTGGACGTCCACTGAGTCCCGATGGTCACCGTTTTCTGTCCCAATGGACAGATGTCTGTTGGCTTGCACGGCGTGAAACGTCTGAATGGAAACAAACAGCATGAGTTATGGTCTGGAGAATGTTTTCATGGTATTCCCTCGGTGATATTCCCCGGAAGGCACAATTGACCAACGGAAGTATGCATCTGTCCTTGGGGACCATGTCCACCCATACATGCCGCTTGTTTTTCCTCAGCAGGATGGCACCCACCAGGAGGACAATGCAACGTGTCGCCCAGCTCACGGTGTACATGCGTGTTTCGAATAGCACCGAGATGAGGGTACTGTACTCCCCTGGCCACCAGACTTTTGGATTTAAACCCAACTGAGACGCGTTGGAAACTCCTCGATCAGCCTGTTCGCGCCATGGATCCGCAACCGAGAAATCCAGTGCAGCTGGCCACGGCACTGGAGTCGGTTCCTTTCAGAACGTCACTGACTATTGAGCCGTGCTCGGCTCGTGTTCACGGCATGTATAGTTTGTCATCTCCTATTACGGTACTACCGCGTCGTGTTCTTATTCCATTTACTTACTGCCTTACTTGCCAGTGAGCAGTAGCAGCAGCACGTATCGATAAGTGCACTGTCGTAGCATCTCTGGAGCGACCGATAGTATTTCCGGGTCGTTGTGTGTCTGGCAGTCAGTTTGGAGTTGGAACGCGGCAGAAGTCAGTTCGAGACGGACCAGCAGTGCAGTCGGGTATAGAGCCCCAGTGAGGTCGGCACAGCCAGTACCAGCGAGGACGACTGTTGGTTGGTCGTTCGGTCGGTCGTCTCATCGACGATGTGTACTTGAGACGGTTCCTTCCTATTCAGAGATGTCGGTTGTGTTCCCTCCGCATGGTTGGGGCTGAGACAGTGTCTCTGGGACGTCGTCCGTCCAAAGGAAGTCAGTTCAGGTGAGATCGCACCTGGCAGTCGTTGAGTCGAAGACGGACCAGGGGGGCGATCGGGAGCGGCGAGCAAGTCCCCGTCGCGCGGAGTCTGGCTGGAGCCGCTGCCGGCATGCACGCGCGGTTGAAGTATGAGGTGCTGCTTGCGAGTGCTACGAAGTTCGTCGCCCACCGATCTTAGACATGAAAGCTGAGTCCTCAATTTACTATCGAGCCTCAACTGTTTACATTTCTTCAATTGAGCCTGGCTGTCGTTTTGCCGGTTGCGTCGAACGGAACTGATTTGGTTGATTGGTAGGTTGTCTGTCTGTCGGTTGGGTTGCCTTCCGATTAAGAGATTGTTGGTCAGAATGCCTGTCTCGCCTAAAGGGCGTTAGTGTTACAATTCCAGACCGACCCTTGGAATTTCTGAGCGCCATTTCGTGTCTGTTACATAGTAACATCCCTGTTTGAGGTTTTGTTATTTGGTTGATGTGTGGCCTTCAGCCGAGTTTTATATATCATGAATTAATGTTCTTGTCTTGCCCTTAAGGCATGAGATTGTTCAAAAATGTCTCTGAGCACTATGGGACTTCACATCTGTGGTCATCTGTCCCCTAGAACTTAGAATTACTTAAACCTAACTAACCTAAGGACATCACACACAGCCATGTCCGAGGCAGGATTCGAACCTGCGACCGTAGCGGTCACGCGGTTCCAGAATGAAGCACCTAGAACCGCACGGCCACACGGCCGGCATGAGATTGTTGTTCTCATAGGGGCCTTCAGCCGAATTTTACATTAAATCCTTTAAGGCTTTAAGCCGTTAAATTATTGTGCTGTTGTGTGGCCTTCGGCAGATTTTAATATCACTTGAATTAATGTTCTTGTCTTGCCCTTAAGGCATACGGTTGTGATGGTTATGTATGGGGCATTCTGCCGAATTTGCTTCAATTGTTTATGATAAGATTTTCTGCCGTTGGATTGAAACACTTCTTATTGCTTAATATGCGACCTCCAGCCGAGTTCTGTTAAAATTAAAGTGCTAAGGCCTTCAGCCTGTTTAGACAGAAGATGTAAAAAATGTTTTTGGGTGACACCTCCAGAAGAACCTTCTATGTCAATTTCTTACTTAGTCCTTGCGTCTTGGATTTTGAGTGTGGCCTTCAGCCGATCTAAAGGTAATCAGAGGAGGTCCATTACAATTTTGAGTGTTTTGCATTCTTGTGTAACAATGTGTGTGGAAAAATAAAGTTTGTATGTTGAGCGCAACTGACAACAACCTCAAATTTGCCTCTTTCCACAAACTAACCCGCTCTGGCCTGCTATTCCAGGCATTTCAACTATTTTCATGCATGCCCCACAGCAGTCCATCCTACAAGACGTGGCTTTTGGTAGTTCGTCACATCTATGTAACTGAATAGTGTAGTGTCAAACATGGGCCTTATTCAAAGGAAAAAATTTCTGAAAATGTGTGTCGGTGCATGGTATTGTACGGAGGTGAAAGATGGTACTTTTTGGAGAAGCTAGAAATGGATTCTCCAGTCAGAGATATTGTGAATCTCAGCTCTCTTTGTTCGTCCACGCCCCAATTCTGCGAGGAAGAGGGTTTGCTGCGGTATATCATATCCAGCTCAAACCGCTACCGATACCGAAGAGCTTTGGTCACTGCTATGTTTCACCAGTTGTTCGTATTAGTCCTGGACACTATATACATCGCAAAGATGTTTGCTTTCGACATTCTGAGAATCATGACGTGATACAAGTACAAGACGTACCTTCCGCAATACACAGTAAGCTAGTTTGTGGAATTTACGTAGGAACTTAAACGTTACACTTGTCGTCCCGCGCTGAGACCATTGTGCAACAAGGGTGGCGCATTGTCAGGAGAGAGGACATGTTCCACATTTTCTGCATACTCAGTTCTGTTGCGATTAAAATGTCGCGGCAACTGGAAACGTATTTCAGATTTGAAGTACGTATGGGCAAAACGTTTGAATTGCACACGTATTCATCGTGAAATTCTACCAGTATATGGACCAAATGCACTATCACGTCCAGCCGTAGTTAAATGCAGGCCAACCATTTGACCAAGTCCGCACAGACGTCGGTTATGTTTTAGCGTAGCCCAAACCTTGCATCAAGCGGTTCTCATCTATTCGGAAAACTGAAAGAACGTTCGGAGGAAACAGATTTTCCAACGACAAGGACGTCCACACAGAAGTTCTCAAAATGGCTCCGTGACCAAGAAATGCATTTCTGTCACGAGGAACTGAACGATTAGAAAGACGTGAAACGTCCCCTTCGAACAATTATACATAAGACTGTGCTTAAACTGACACACAATATTTTTAGCGCAACGCAATCTGACTTTCCAGAATCCCTACAAAAGAATGGCCCTTACTAACATTAACCTGTACCTTTCACAAATCACTTACCTCACAAAAATCTTCGTTACTCAAGCTACTGCAATACAGAGAGCGCCACTACTGCCAGCTAAATAAAAGATTCAAACTAAGGAAGGCACTAACTACTGATAGGCATAGTTAGCAAATGAAAGATTTTAGTAGAGAGCAAACACTGTATTTACCTTAATAGTCATATTATATATAGCAGTTCATGACAGTCTTACAAATTTCAAAACTCCGCCATCTCTCTCCCCACATCCATCACTGCTGGCGGCTCACCTCAAACTGCACAACGCTACGCGCTGTTCACATCCAGCTGCCGCTGCCCAACACTACAATGGCAGACAACAATGCAAACTAGCCACAGACTTCACACAGCACAGCCAGTGATTTTTATACAGAGGTGGCGTTACCAATAAAAAAACCTAAACAGCCTACTTACAGACGTTCCAACAGATTTTTACAGGGACTTGGTGGCTATGTTGATACTCGTATAACATTCCATAGTGTAGCATTTAATAGAAGTTATTTGGCCTGCCATATGTATACTTTTTGAAGTCCCCACATACATATAGTCAGTACAGCCACAGCAACGAGTGGCGCACGGTACTTCGAAGTCAATTTTTTTTCACAACATTATTTCTACAAATTTCCCGGCGTGATCTATGTTCTGCACTTTTTATGGTATACAGCCATACTGACTATCATGTTTTATCCACACCACTTCTGTGCTGTCGTAGTGATCGGAATACTGTCTGGAAATATGTAAAGGACAAAAAAAACGGTTCAAATGGCTCTGAGCACTATGGGACTTAACTTCTGAGGTCATCAGTCCCCTAGAACTTAGAACTACGTAAATCTGACCAACCTAAGGACATCGCACACATCCATGCCCGAGGCAGGATTCGAACCTGCGACCGTAGCGGTCTCGCGGTTCCAGACTGTAGCTCCTAGAACCGCACGGCCACTCCGGCCGGCTGTAAAGGACAATCCAATTGCACATACAAATACATTGAAGAGCAACAGAGGGACATATGGCCACTAGAGTGTACCATACCCTCTTGCGCAGTTGGGGACGTTTGCATTAAGGTCTCCTTCATGCACTGACAACCGGTGGCCACAACTGACGAATCTTTGTTTAATGTGCTTGATCGATGATGTCGAATACGTGTTCAGAAAAATTGGCATTTAGTGAGCTGGAGGGCCACAATAAAAACCTATTACCAAGGGAGATGGCACAGCGGTTAGCACAGTGGACTGGAATTCTGGAGGACGAAGGTTTAATCCCGCGCACGGCGATTCTGATTCAGGTTTTCCGTGATTTCCCTAGATCGCTTTAGGCAAATGCTGGTATGGTTCCTTTGATAGGGCTTGGCCAACTTCCTTCACTATCCGCCTCTAACCCGATGGGATCGATGACCTCACTGTTCCGTCCTCTCCCCCAAATCAACCAACCAACTAGCTAAACTCCTCATGTCCCTGGAGTGCTCCACGCACGATTCGGGGGCCTGTGGAATGCAATAGGAGATGGATGGATTATGGTAAGCGTCCTACATGGTCAGGTGGAATACATCAGCATACGTTGCTGTTGTCCAGAGATGAATATATGATTTAGGACCTGTACTGTGGACAGTCTAGTAATGTCCTCTATAACACTTTGTACCCCATGATAGGTTGGCGGTGGCGATTCTTCTTGAACCGTTACTGCCGCTTTACTCTCGATGATATGTAATGTGACATGGAAATCAGGCCGCCTGCGTGATGAAGTGCGCTTTGAAACTGGTGCCCACTAGCTGGCCCACAGTCATCATGTGCTCTCTCAGCGACAGCTATTACGAGATCAGGCTACATTCTAAACGCGTGACATCCAAATTTGTTCTACATGTCGAGGGGACAGGGACGTTTCGTCTCACAACCGCCTGACAATGAAAGTGGAGCACCCAGAAGGAAAGGAAGAAACTCAGTGAAATATCACTGTTTGAGTGGGTAGCTTTAGTTCAGTGATTACAAAATCGACTGAAATTTACAAAGAATTGCCGGCCGGAGAGGCCAAGCGGTTCTAGGCGCTTCAGTCTGGAACCGCGCGACTGCTACGGCCGCAGGTTCGAATCCTGCCTCTGGCATGGATGTGTGTGTCGTCCTTAGGTTCGTTAGGTTTAAGTAGTTCTAAGTTCTAGGGGACTGATGACCTCAGATGTTTAAGTCCCATAGTGCTCAGAGCCATTTGAACCATTTTACAAAGAATTTGGCATTCTGAGTCCACTTATCCATCAATCGTTGCACGCCCTCCACCTCGGATGCGTTCTGTGATTCGGTTGAGCAGGACGTCGTAGTGCTATTGTGTCATGTCCTGAGGCAAGCTGGCGGACAACTGGTCGTTGGTATCCTGGACACCGGAACTCGGATGGGGTTCACTTCGGAGCTGGTCCCATACGTGTTCTATAGGGAAGAGATCTTGGCGGCTGCGGGAATAATCAACGTCATGTACACATTTCTTACGGACACGTGCGTGGACGAAGACTGTCCTGTTGACAAATTGCGCCGTGATACTATCAGGTGAGAAGTACCACATGGGGATGCAGGATGACCATCAAGTATGACTGTGACACAAGTTCCTTCAGTCACTACCAGACGTAATTGCACAGTGCATGGCTCGTATTCATCCCATTAACTGTTTGTCACTTTCCATTACAATACTGCCGCATCGTTTTCTTATTCTATTTACTGGTGTCACTAACATCCTGCCTTATTTGCCCGTGAGTGGTGGCAGCAGCGTGTAGCGATAAGCGCACTGTCGTACCATCTCTGGAGCGACCGATAGTATTTCTGGGTCGTCGTGTGTCGGGTATTCAGTGAGTGGGAGACGCACCAGCAGTGCAGTCGCGACGGAGCAGCAGTCGTGGACGGACCAGCAGTCCAGTCGGTCGGTTGGCGTGGAGCAGCAAGCAAGCCCCCGTCGCGTGGAGTCGGGCTTGAGCCGCTGGTGGCGTGCACGAGCGGTTGGAGAGTGAGGTGCTGCTTGCGAGTGCTACGAAGTTCGTCACCCACCGATTTTAGACATGAAAGTTGAGATCTCACTTAACTTTCTATCGAGCCTCAACTGTTTACATTTCTTCGTTTGATCCTGGTTGTCACTTTTGGGACATTCCCGTGAGCAACAACATGTGTATATTTAAGTCAGCTAAGATTCCAGCTGTCTTTCTGTGAAATTTAACATAACTTAATTACTCCCTGTCATGGAAGTTCACCAGTGGTATCTTCTGCCTTGTGGCCGTTGACGTTCTGGTTACCTGCCCTGGTTGTGACGTAATATTAGGCAGCGTATTTTCCTCATCGTGTTGTTACTGTCCAGTGCGGTGTATAGTTCGACAGCTGAGGCGTTGTTGGTCGTTGTGGGCGCCAATATTCTGTGTGTCGTGTATTGAAATCTTGTGGTCATTCTGCTGGTTGCGTGGAACGGAATGATTTGGTTGATTGGTCGGTCGGCTGTCTGTCAGTGGGGTTGCCTCCAGATTAAGAAGTTGTTGGACAGTCTGCCTGTCTCGCCTAAACGGGCATTAGTGTTACAGTCCCAAGACGACCCTTGGAAACTTTTGAGTGCCATTCCTTGTGTGTTATGTAGTAATTTCGATGTTTGGATTTTAGTTATTTGGTTGCTGTGTGGCTTTCAGCCGAGTATCAGTATCTCTTAAATTAATGTTCTTCTCTTGTTCTTGTTATATTTTTATATGGGGCCTTCATCCGAATTTTACTGGAGAGGTTTTAAGATAAGGCCTTCTGCCATTTAGATTGAAGCTCCTCTTATTGCTTAATATGCGACTCCAGCCTAGTTCCATTAAAATTAAATTGCTAAGGCCTTCAGCCGATTAGATTGAAGATTTAGGAAATATTCTTGGGTGAAACCTCAAGAAGAAATATTAAAAAAGGTAGGAAGATTTTTCTGTTTAGCAAAAGTGACAAAAAGCAGATTTCAGAGCACTTGACGGCTCAACACAAAAGTTTTGTCTCAAGTACAGATAGTGTTGAGGATCAGTGGACAAAGTTCAAAACCAACGTACAATATTCATTAGATGAGTATGTGCCAAGCAAGATCGTAAGAGATGGAAAAGAGCCACCGTGGTACAAATACCGAGTTAGAAAAATGCTGCGGAAGCAGCAAACATAAACATAGCCAAAGCCTTGCAGACAAACAAAAATTACGCGAAGCGAAATGTAGTGTGAGGAGGGCTATGCGAGAGGCGTTCAATGAATTCGAAAGTAAAGTTCTATGTACTGACTTGGCAGAAAATCCTAAGAAATTTTGGTCTTATGTCAAAGCGGTAGGTGGATCAAAACAAAATGTCCAGACACTCTGTGACCAAAATGGTACTGAAACAGAGGATGACAGACTAAAGGCCGAAATACTAAATGTCTTTTCCCAAAGCTGTTTCACAGAGGAAGACTGCACTCTAGTTCCTTCTCTAGATAGTGGCACACATGACAAAATGGTAGATATCAAAATAGACGACAGAGGGATAGAGAAATAATTAAAATCGCTCAAAAGAGGAAAGGCCGCTGGACCTGATGGGATACCATTTCGATTTTACACAGAGTACGCGAAGGAACTTGCCCCCCTTCTTGCAGCGGTGTACCGTAGGTCTCTAGAAGAGCGTAGCGTTCCAAAGGACTGGAAAAGGGCACAGGTCATCCCCGTTTTCAAGAAGGGACGTCGAACAGATGTGCAGAACTATAGACCTATATCTCTAACGTCGATCAGTTGTAGAATTTTGGAACACGTATTATGTTCGAGTATAATGACTTTTCTGGAGACTAGAAATCTACTCTGTAGGAATCAGCAAGGGTTTCGAAAAAGACGATTGTGTGAAACCCAGCTCGCGCTATTGCTCCACGAGACTCAGAGGGCCATAGACACGGGTTCACAGGTAGATGCCGTGTTCCTTGACTTCCGCAAAGCGTTCGATACAGTTCCTCACAGTCGTTTAATGAACAAAGTAAAAGCATATGGACTATCAGACCAATTGTGTGATTGGATTGAAGAGTTCCTAGACAGCAGAACGCAGTATGTTATTCTCAATGGAGAGAAGTCTTACGAAGTAAGAGTGATTTCAGGTGTGCCGCAGGGTAGTGTCGTAGGACCGTAGCTATTCACGATATACATAAATGACCTTGTGGATAACATCGGAAGTTCATTGAGGCTTTTTGCGGATGATGCTGTGGTATATCGAGAGGTTGTAACAATGGAAAATTGCACGGAAATGCAGGAGGATCTGCAACGAATTGACGCATGGTGCAGGGAATGACAATTGAATCTCAATGTAGACAAGTGTAATGTGCTGCGAATACATAGAAAGAAAGATCCCATATCATTTAGCTACAATATAGCAGGTCAGCAACTGGAAGCAGTTAATCCTGTGAATTATCTGGGAGTAGGTATTAGGACTGATTTAAAATGGAATGATCATAGAAAGTTGATCGTCGGTAAAGCGGATGACAGACAGATTCATTGGAAGAATCCTAAGGAAATGCAATCCGGAAACAAAGGAAGTAGGTTACAGTACGCTTGTTCGCCCACTACTTGAATATTGCTCAACAGTGTGGGATCCGTACTCAATAGTGTTGATAGAAGAGATAAAGAAGATCCAACGGAGAGCAGCGCGCTTCGTTACAGGATCATCTAGTAATCGCGAAAGCGTTACGGAGATGATAGATAAACTCCAGTGGAAGACTCTTCAGGAGAGAAGCTCAGTAGCTCGGTACGGGCTTTTGTTGAAGTTTCGAGAAAATACCTTCACCGAGGAGTCAAGCAGTATATTTCTCCCTCCTACGATATCTCGCGAAGAGACCATGAGGATAAAATCAGAGAGATTAGAGCTCACACAGAGGCATACCGACAATCTTTCTTTCCACGAACAATACGAGACTGGAATAAAAGGGAGAGCGACAGAGGTACTGAAGGTACCCTCCGCCACACACCGTCAGGTGGCTTGAGGAGTATGGATGTAGATGTAGAAGAAACCTTGTGTCTTGGATTTTGAATGTGGCCTTCAGCCGATCTAAAATTAATCAAAGGAGGTCCCTTTCAAATTCTTTCAGGTGCTGATAACGCACTCACACACGATTACGCCGCATATGCGTGTCGTTTACGATGCTCACTTAGCATCTGACGCTGTTCATGGCCCTTATATGCCCTAGCAGGGCTGATAATGCTAAACACGTAGAACACTAATGCAATCTGGTGGTCGTTCTACCTGTCACGAAAAATTGCATCTTCAATCATTTACATTTCTGCCCATGGTGTGTACATGTACGATGTTACAATGACATCCGACCATGTTTTCCGGGTGCAACACTTGTTTACAGGTTTTTATTGCCCAGCATAAATCGAGGAGTGGTATCTTACACATACCCTGTCCATCTAGTATTCAAATCCGAGACAACACAGTGTTTTCCACAGCAACTGATATTGGTGACATAGGTTTTCCTCTGTATAGCGTAACTCACGGGATAACCTTGACATGCGTCCATTGAGTTGTTCAACTGACTCTCACTTATTGGAGTGATCCATTGTCAGGCTGCGTTTCATTCTTCGAAATTAACGGGAACTACATTATACAACTACCCTAAAGCTGCGCCAATATATGATCCTAACTGACATCACATTTCTGTAGAGAATGTCTTGTTGAAATCACAACGCCCCCTCTTCAGTTACAACAATTCTGAGCTCCATGTATGTAGAGATTCTCAGATCCTCCTCGATATTGTCTCTGACGTTCTCGTCTTCCTCTTTGCCCTACAACATCGTCCCTCTCTGTGTGTTCTAATAAGGCATGGTTCCTCTGGTGAATTCGAACGGACAGCATTTAATCTCTTTGTAAGGAGGACCTAGTAGGAGACATACAGAGACAATGGCAAACCGCTTTTGGAATTACGTCTTGGGTGTGGAACATTATATTTGAATCGACGTTTTCTAGTACCTGCAGTTTCAGTAAATCCATAAACAGGAAAAACTACAGAGGAAATTTAATGTGGCAGTACTCGTGATATGTTAGATATTTGCTTACAGTGAACAGTGTAACTTCATTGAATTGAATTTCAATACCCTTCGTATTTCATTTCATGTACTGCAGAAATCTTCTTTTCCGCACTTCTAAGTAATATCAATAAGCATTAAGCACGCAAAGCCGCAGTTAGGAGAACATCCCTGCTTCATTTGGAACGGTCCCTGTCACATTCAAGGTTCGCCATGTTTTCTTATTTTAACATTATTTTCATTTTCAGTGAGGTACGTTTTCTGATCTCGCTGGGAATATTTTCGTTGGCGCTAGAGCCGCTGCGATCTGTGTGGCAGTCTCCACCGCGTACAACGTCAGGGAGTGTTGCCGTAACTAGCGCACACCTGTTGCCGTAGCCGTATAGATTACCTTTATTTGAGCAGGGTTCCGCACCAGCTGGTACAGGAGAGCTCAGGGATGCGAACTAAAAAAAGTGCTCCACCCTGTACGTCCCAAAAGGTACAATTCATGCGTTAAGCTCTGGAGAGAATTCCTTTCCTAATGAGTGTTTACTGTGAAGACACACGACTACGCAGTTTTCCAGCAAAATGTCAATGCAGTACGTCTGAATAAACGAGAATGGTCGTAAAAACACGACGACTGTTCTGAAATATTAGTTTTAACATTGTCGTTCTTTAGTCTGCATAAGAATGGAAGTTGGTTTGTTGCGTTAAAGACATCACTCACCACAGGTATAATCTAATATGGAATATCTATTATTAAGCTGGTTGCGTAGGAGGTGGCTTTCATATCACAATAAACAAGTAGAATGTGCAGGACCATTCTGTCATTAGCTTCACGCGATATCTTGATATGTAGGAGGAAGAGACGTTAGTGTGATTAAGAACTGACTACAGACGAAACCTGATGCCAGGTTTAATCGCTTTATCGATATCTCCAACGTTCAGAGTGAGAGAAAGGAGGACATAACCTGCTTCAGGAAACTAGGCTAGAAAATGAGAAAGTATTATCAGCACGATTATCAGTACGATTAGTTAGTCTTACGCATACCTGCAGTATTTAATATAGGGTATCCCAGGAGCCTTCCCCTGCTTACAAACATGCATAAGGTAGAAAATATGACACACAGACATCTATCTTTTACCTTGAAGTGCAGGTAGCATATTCGAGTTTTTGTACACACACACACACGCACACACACACAATCAATAAATTTCGACGTATGCCCCTTCCGTCGCCTGTGTTGTTTACATTTCATGGGCGATGAATGTTATGACGTCAGTAATTCTACGCCATAATGCTGCGATGCCGTTCAGTGTGTTTAATAAACCTGGTTATTGACATAACCCAGAAGGAAAAAATCCAAGGGTATTATGTACGGTGATCGCCGAGGCCAGTTGATTGGGACCACCCCGCCCGATCCAACTTACCGGAAATGTTGTATCCAGTAGGCAATAGGTTTATAATAGGATGCGATGAACTGATTTCTTCGGAATCTGCAACTCACGTGAAGCTCTGCGATCTGACTTCTTGGGACGGACATTTGAGGAAGACGTATCTCACCGTCTGAATTATCTGCACCCTGGGTCAGGCCTGCCTGTTTTAGGGAGAGCGCAGACGCTACCTGTATCCCTAACACATTTTAACGATTTTCCGTGTCTATGTTAAGCCGTCTCAAATTTCCTCTATGCTGTTTTTGGTGGCTATGTCTCGTGATATTAGAGGACACATCGCGCTTTTTCCTGGTTTGAGTACATCTTGTTTTCAAATGGTGTCCGCCGGCCGCTGTGACCGAGCGGTTCTAGGCACTTCAGTCCGGAACCGCGCTGCTGCTACGGTCGCAGGTTCGAATACCGCCTCGGGCATGGATGTGTGTGATGTCCTTTGGTTAGTTACGTTTAAGTAGTTCTAAGTCTAGGGCACTGATGACTTCAGATGTTAAGTCCTATAGTGATTAAAGCCATTTGAACCATCAAATGGTGTCCGACTTCGCTGTTGTTACGTCACTGGGTCGTGTAACAAACAAAGCAACAGTAAGTACGCATGTACACAAAAATTCGAGTACGTCACATGCAACTCAAGATAAAAACTATTTTTCAGTGTGTCATATTTTATGCCTTGTGAATGTTTGTATTCATGGAATAACTTCTGGGACACGCAGTATAGGCCTGTTGAACTTATGATTCCCGAAAGTTTTGATGCTAGTGGACATATGTGGAACGATAGTAAGTGTAGGTGTGCTGGGACGAAGAACAAAGCTTCCGAAAGCACTGGAAGATAATGCCTGGTGAGGCAGTGCTTGAGAAACTAATGACTTACAAGCGAACCTCCCCATCGCACCCCCCTCAGATTTAGTTATAAGTTGGCACAGTGGATAGGCCTTGAAAAACTGAACACAGATCAATCGAGAAAACAGGAAGAAGTTGTGTGGAACTGAAAAAAATAAGCAAATTATACAAACTGAGTAGTCCATGAGCAAGATAGCCAACATCATGGGTAATGTGAGCTAAGGAACGCCGTGGTCCCGTGGTTAGGGTGAGCAGCTGCGGAACGAGAGGTCCTTGGTTCAAGTCTTCCTTCGAGTGAAAAGTTTAATTTTTTATTTTCAGTTTATGTCACAAACCCGTATGTTTTCATTACTTTTTTGGGAGTGATTATCACATCCACAAGAAAACCTAAATCGGGCAAGGCAGAAGAATCTTTTTACTCATTCGCCAAGTGTACAAGTTAGGTGGGTCGACAACATATTCCTGTCATGTGACGCACATGCCGTCACCAGTGTCGTATAGAATATATCGGACGTGTTTTCCTGTGGAGGAATCGGTTGACCTATGACCTTGCGATCAAATGTTTTCGGTTCCCATTATAGAGGCACGTCCTTTCGTATACTAATCGCACGGTTTTGCGGTGCGGTCGCAAAACACAGACACTAAACTTATTACAGTGAACAGAGACGTCAATGAACGAACGGATAGATCATAACTTTGCGAAAATAAAGTAAACTTTTCACTTGAGGGAAGAATTGAACCAAGGACCTCTCGTTCCGCAGCTGCTCACGCTAACCACGGGAACACGGCGCTCCTGAGCTCATACTGTACTTGATGTAGCTTATGTTGAACATGGACTATTCAGTTTGTATATTTTGCTTATTTTTTTCATAGTTCCGCACAACTTCTTCCTGTTTTCTCTATTGATCTGTGTTCAGTTTTTCAAGGCCTATCCACTGTGCCAACTTATAACTAAATCTGAGGGGGGAGCGATGGGGAAGGTTCCCTTGTTAGTCACGAGAGGACGAATTTTAACAGAAGACTGATGCCGCTACTTCAGGACTTCCTGTTCTGGTGTTTCAGTCTAACGTCGGGATGGTTATCAAACAAAATTAAGGTCATAGTCTTTTCCATATTCTCCGTTCACAACGTCCTAGACGTCAATGAATTAGTAATTATAACGTCGTCTCTTTAAAGTTAAGAGGGCAGATTGGTGCGATTTGTACTAGGGCATCCAAGACTATTTACGCACGCAATGGAAGTAGTGGACTATCGTGGCCGGGACGTGCAATTCGGAGGAAGGAAAAGGCGCATGTAGCGAACATACTGAATGACATGGGACAGAGAAAGAGTGATCCAGCTTCCAGCTATCTTTTTTCTGTATTTCACCACTTCAGCAGTGCTTGCAGGTTTCTGGCTGCTTTTATTCTTGAAACACTGTCAGTCTTTATGTATGTTTAGCTATCGATCACTCTTAGCGTCTTTCAACGTTTAGGTTGAATTATCAGCACAGATAGAAAAATGGGAGAAGAAATTAAAGAAAACTCGAAGCAGTAGGTCGTCTGTTTAATGCCGTCACGCAGATCTTCCACAACAAGGGAGGTATATCGATAGATATTCATCTACATGTACATCTGTAGCCCGCAAGCGACCTT
The DNA here is from genome assembly GCF_023864345.2 of Schistocerca serialis cubense. Taxonomy (NCBI): domain Eukaryota; kingdom Metazoa; phylum Arthropoda; class Insecta; order Orthoptera; family Acrididae; genus Schistocerca; species Schistocerca serialis. The sequence continues at coordinate 250,558,574 of NC_064638.1, read as the reverse complement.
GCGGTGTGTGGGTTGGCTTGATTTGGGGGAGGAGACCAAACTGCGAGGACATCGGTCTCATCGTATTCGGGATGGATGGGGAAGAAAATCGGCAGTGCCCTTTCAAAGGAACCATCCCGGCAGTTGCCTGAAGTGATTTAGGGAAATCACGGAAAACCTAAATCAGGATGGCCGGAAGAGGGATTGAACCGTCGTCCTCCCGAATGCGAGTCCAGCGTGCTAACCACAGCTCCACCTCGATCGATCGGTGTGTGGCTGAGGGTAGTTTGCGTACTGCTGTCACTTCCCCCCCCCCCCCCCCTTTCCTGTTCCAGTCGCGACCTGTTCGCCGGAAGAACGATTGGCGGTAAGCCACGGTGTGTGCTCGAATCTTTCTGATTTTTAAAATCCGTTCAAAAGCAAAGACAGCAAAACATATTTTTAATTCAGGACAACCGGTTTCAACAGTGTTACCAGTCATCTTCTTGACAAGATACCAAGTGCATGAGGTTTAGTGTAAAATGAAAATGTTTTACTACAGAAAATGTTTAAGACATGAAGATGCGAGCTAACACTGTTGAAACCAGTTGTCTCAAATAAAAAATATTTTTTTGCGAAATTGGATATCGAATGGTTTTCAACAATTAAAACAGATCTCCCTTCAATACTCTCATAATGAGAAAATTCTCTCTAATTTTATCTCATGGTCCCTCCACGAGTTATAATGGGAGGAAGCAATATATTTTTGATGACTCTTGTAGGAACGTTAACAACACACCGTGGTGCAGATTGCCTCTCTTGCAGTGTCTGCCACTGGAACTGGTTGACCATCTCTGTGACGCTTTCGTGGCTACTAAATGAAACTGCAACAAAACGCGCCGCTCTTCTTTGCATCTTATCTATTTCCTGTGTACGTCCTATTTGGTACGGATCCCCTTCTCTAGAGTAATGTTCAAGTACTGGTCGAACGAGTCTTTTCTAAGCCACTTCCTTTCTTGATGGTCTACTTTTACCGAGGACTATTCCAGAGAACCTCGCGATTAATTTCATGTGGTCGCTCCATTTCAAATCGATCCGCAAGCATACATTAAGGATTTTATGGAAGTAGCTGCTTGTAGGGGTTCTCTTGCAATTGTGTAATCATACAATAAAGGGCCTTTCTGTCTATGTATTGTATTGTATGTTAACCGAGAGCCTAGAAACGAGAGGCTCCGTCCCCGCCGCAGTCGCAGTGGTCCACAACCCCACGACGACTACCGCAGTCCACTTCACCCTTCCGCCGCCCCACACCGAAACCAGGGTTATTGTGCGGTTCGGACTGCGGTGCCCCCCCCCCCCCCCGCCCCCACACCTCCTCCGCTCCCCCAGGGTACGTCTCACACCAGACGAGTGTAACTTCAATGTTTGCGTGGTAGAGTAATGGTGATGTACGCGTATATGGAGGACTTGTTTGCGCAGCAATCGCCGATACACTGTAGCTGAGGAGGAATAATGGGAACCAGCCTGCATTCGCAAAGGCAGATGGAAAACCGCCTAAAAACCATCCACAAACTGGCCGGCTCACCGGATCTCGACACAAGTCCTCCGGGCGAATTCGTGCCAGGGACCATACGCTCCTTCCCACTCCGGAAAGCACGGCTAACCGGGCGCGCTTCTGTCTTCAAATGGCTCAAATGGCTCTAAGCACTATGGGACTTAACATCTGAGGTCATCAGTCCCATAGACTTAGAACTACTTAAACCTAACTAACCTAAGGACATCACACACATCTATGCCTGAGGCAAGATTCGAACCTGCGACCATAGCAGTAGCGCGGTTCCGGACTAAAGCTCCTACAACTACTCGGGCACAGCGACCGGCGGCTTCTGTCTATGTACTCACAATATATTACATTTGTTTATCTGCCACTCGCTTTACCAAGCGCCTTTTCTCTGCGGGTCTTCATGCATTTCGCTACAATTTTCCACCGTTGTGACCTCTCTGAATACAACAGCGTCATCTGCGAAAAGCCTCATGGAACATCTAACGATACCTACTAGGCCATTTATATATAAATATCGAGAAAACTAATAGTCCTTCAACATTGCCAGAGGCACGACCGAAGTTACTTTGGTGTGTGAAGACTTTTCTGTGTTCAGAATGACATGCTGTGTTGTGTTTTCTGGAAAATCTTCCTTGGTGATATCCTTTACGCTCGTATTTCGTTCATTCCCCGACGTGCGGAACTGTATTGAATGCCTTTAGGCAAGGAACACGGCATCTACTTGGGCGCCTGTATCTACTGCTTTCTGCGTGTTGTGGGCGAACAGAGCGAGCTGGGTTTCACAAGGTCGTTGTTTTCGGAACCCATGTTGATTACTACAGAGGATATTTTCGGCCTCCGGGAATATCATAATAAGCTAGCATAAAAATTATGCGACTGCCGACATCAGAGAGATACGACCATAGTCTCGTTCTCCTGTTCGACAACCCTTCCTGGAAACAGGAATGATCTGTGCTTTTCTGCAAGCTTCAGGAACAGTCGCTCCTAAAAAGGCGTAAGGTACTGTACACTGCTGCTAGAAGTGGGACATGTTCTTTCGCACACTCTATGTGGAATCGTATTGGTATCCCGTCTGGTCCATGGGCCTCCCCTCTGTTGATCGATTTCAATTTCTTTTCTATGCGAAGGTCACTTGTTTCGATATGAGTTATTTTGTCCGTTGTGTAATGATTTAAAACAACTGTGAAACAGTTTTGGAAAAAGGTATTGTATCTCGGCCTTGTCTTCGTCGTCCTCCATTTCACTGCTATTATAGTCACAGAGTGTCTGGGTAGGTGGCTTCAGTATAGCCATATGTACCTACAGCGAAAGATTGATCTGTGATGGTGAATCTCTGATATTTAGTAATCGAACGAAAAGATCCAAAAAGTAGAAATGAGATACGTCCTGAAAATGGAAAAAAAGTGCTAAGAACGTCAAGATCAGAAACTGTCATTCGAAAAATTAAAATACAAGAACTGTGGAGAAGATTACGCAAGAGCAGGAGTTGGAGGGCTTCGGAGATGTCTAACGAAGGTCTAAGGATCGTTTACCAAGTGAAGAGGTATGAGCAGAGGCAAGACTGGCCGTTGACAGGCAATAAAGGCTTTCGACTGGTTTGATGCTGTCCTCTATCTTACGTTAATGCTTTCATCTCTGGGCAAGTATTACACCAACATCTACTATACCGTAATGGGAGACCAAAAAGGTTCCGTTTGAGGGCGTTGCTGCGGCGTATGTGTAAGCCAGCGCGACTTCTGTACAGCCTTCGAACTTCTTTATGCCTGATAAATTATCCTGTTGCAGAAAATTCCCGATGGTACACATTTCATACCCACCCAATGTTGTGCTCCATTTTACACTTGTGTACAGTTTCACGAACTTTCGGAATGAGTCCTTCACTCTGCAGCGGAATGTGCGCTGTGTTGAAATTTCCTGGCAGAATAAAACCTTACGTTACATAGGGACTCGAACCTAGAACATTGCTTTTGACAGTCAAACACCCTTACCGACTGAGCCATCCACGCACGATCCACGGCTGGCTACCACCCCTACGTTTCGAACTTCACAGGTCTTCTGCAGAATCTAGTGGAAGAAAGTGTACTACGGGGAAATGACTCAACCAAAGTCTAGAGGATTTTTCTTGCGCAAACTTTTTCCTCAGTTCCGCTACAATATCTCACAACCAGTGAAAGGCGGCGTTTTTTCGCGAGTGCGCTTAGTAAGTGGCGCACCAGTGCGCCACATATAAGTCACTTGTTAACTCACGTACGATCCGTCTCTAGAACCGACTTTGGCGGAGCAGTACGTCTTTGCAAATAGGAAAGAGCAGGTATTTCTCGTGGAAACGCCACGGCTTTGACTAGTGTCGGCAAATCAGACAGCTGGGACCGTATTATACGGCTCGATGCCTCAAACATTTTAAGCACAAAGCAATCAGTATCTTATTGGGTAGCGTGTGAAGCAGAAGTGATTCATATTCTTATCTTGTACATTTGACATAGGCGCATACGACCAGAAACTTCCAGAATGAGGGTGAGATTGCAGCAAACTGAAGTTGTTCAGTTCGAATTCACGTGAAATGTAGGGGTTAATCTAAAATCGTCTCCATATTGTGTTGCATTTTGCATTTGTACTTGCCGTGGTAAGTGTTATGTCTATTTTCTTGCTATTGATGTCATCGAAACTCGTGGTGATCGGTATCCGTTTCTGAGTTAGCCATGTGTAAATTCGTGACTTAAAACAGATATACTCTTTCACAAGGTAATTTTTCAAAATAAATTATGACTAACTGACAACCTCAGCTGCCGACAGCCAGGGAAAAGCTGCACGGTCATCAACAGTAACTGTTCTTTCGAGAATAAGTTACTGTCTTCGTAAATATAGTTAAAAGGCTACCCAGCCATTGACCTTCGTCTGTGCGAATGTGCACAGGTTGCCCAAACTCTTACGGGAATCGTCAAAGCGTGCGCGAGTAATAAGTGGGTGGGAAAATGTCTATAAGGTACAATACATATGTAGAATAGTGGACAGTTGGGAATGTGAGTCTCACGGGAGGCGTGCAAGGGATAAGTCCCTGCAGTCGCGCTATTCATCTGTGTCCTCGGTGGCTCAGATGGATAAAGCGTCTGCCATGTAAGCAGGAGATCGCGGGTTCGAGTCCCGGTCGGGGCACACATTTGCAGCTGTCCACATCGAGGTGTAACACCAACACCTGTCGGTAGCTGAGGTTGTCAGTTAGTCATAATTTATTCCAGGGAAAAGCTGCACGATCATCAACAGTAACTGTTCTTTCGAGAATAAGTTACTGTCTTCGTACATATGATTTTTCAAAAGACTGTAAATTTGTTTTGTGATACAAGTACCCTACCGATTCGTTTCATGCAATCAACAATGTTATATCTGGCGTTCATAAATCACCCGCGAGATTTTCATATTCTCTTGTCCGCTACACGCAAACTATTAGCCCTACAGAGAAAATGAACAGGACGTTTTTGTAGGATATTTAACGTTTTAAATTTTTTTGTACTGAGATACGTTTCCGCCAGAGGCCGTCATTTTCGAGCTATTCGAGAAACGGATAAAAAAGTGCGCTTCAAACGCACCTCCATTCCCACACTCAGCCCCCACCGGCCAGGATTCCGTACTACTCGTATGTTGTTCATGGCACTACCTCCTCACACTGCACAAAAATTTACGGCTGCAGGAATTAGTTTTCTCATTCGACCTTTTTTGGTCTTCATTGACTGGCTTTATTACGACACCGGAGTAGTCCAGCTCTTATAAATCGTGAAACTCATTGTTGTGTAACATTTACCTAAAGATTGTGTGAATTTTAACAGCATAAAGTAAACAATTGTATCGCAGTATTCGTCAAGTCTTCTGACTACTAAACTACTGTGCTTGTAAGAGTGATCGGATTGTCAACGTAATTAGTTTTAGTGTAACGTTTACAAAACTTGCTTTTCTTTGATTACCCTCACGGGGACGTTTAAATCAGTAGACTGATGATAACGAAATAACCGGTAGCATAATAGCTCAATCAGTTAAAATCATATAAGGGCGAATTTCGGAAATACCTAACGTGGTCGGAAACTTTTACATAGTGGTAGGAGCGAGTGCCACGAACAACAAACTCGACATCCTGAAAGGTGAGGAGTGAGGAGTGAGTATGGGTTTGGAGTGCATCTGGAGGTTATTTTGTACGTTTTTCTTGTATAATTCTAAAATAGTGTCCTTGTAACCTCCCCACAAAAATTTACATGACAGAAATATTATTTATGAATGCCAATGGACATTGCGCTAAATGTAACCTCTCCACTGAAATTTTAAAGACAGAAATAATAAATGAATACGAGCCAAACGTAACCTCCCTAGCAATTAAATTTAATGACAATAAAAGTGAGAATCGCAATCTGACTCAAATATAAGTTCTTCATAAAAATTAAAGTCCATTCAGTGATAATGATAATTCAATTAAACCGAAACATCGGTCTTTGGCCCTGTGCAAAAATCAAAATTAAATTCTTACCTCATTGCAACACCTAGTCAAATTTCTGCTCTTGTTGTTGCGCACCGCTTGGAGGAACTGCATTGCAAATAATAATATTCCCTTTTTTTTTCTTTTGTAATCTAAATGAAAACTGAAACTTTTGTTTAAGGGAAGTGGAACGAAATAGTTACTTCAATTAAATAAAAATTTTATGTAAAATTGCTTTTGAAATCAATGTTATTATTGGGGGCACTTGTTGAAAATTAGTTACAATAATTAAACTTTACATTATCCGATGATTATCTTAATTAACAGTATACCTCATTCAGCATCTTGACCAGTGTTGTCGCCAGACCACATCACGCAACCCCACTGGGCTGCTACCACTGACCGACTGCTCTGCATGACGACTACTGGCGTACTGCACGCGACGACTACTGACAGAGTACTGCACGCAACTAGACAGAGCTACAGACTCGCAACGACTGAGCGACAGACTGAGAACCGCTCACAACACTCGCGCGGTCAAGCGCATACTCTCTGGTCACAGATGCTACAATGCCTCGCCATCGCTGCTATGTTACATACGTGTTTCATAACCCTCCACTGGGGGGGCAAAAATTTGGCAGCGATGGTGAGTCATTTGGACTTGCCAAGCGCGGCAAAATTTTTCTTTAATTAACAAAATTCTACTACTTACAGAATATTTAAATGTTGTGCACACGCACTAAGTACAAAATATATCAGACAAAGACAAAATGTGAGTACAAAACATAGTAGCAAATCAGAAAAATGTATATACAAATTATTTGACAGATAACAAAGTGCACAGGCACTGAAAAATATTCTTTAGCATATTCAGAACAAATAAACAGACTGGCAAAAAATATTATGTTGACAAGTGACATGAGTGCACATGCACTGCAGATGAGAACATATCAGTAATTGATGAAATGTATGTACAATTAGTAACAAATGACATAAGTGCATACGCATTAAAGTATTGAATATACAGAATAGTAGAAATCATATTGAAAAATGAGAAAAGTGTACAGGCACTGAAGTTCAGTAGAAAACATATTAACACCTAACAGAAGTGCTCATGCACTGTAGTTCAGAAAATAAAAAATGTATATACAATATAAAAGACAAAACTGCACATATACTGTACTTCAGAACAAATCAAAAAAATGTCTTTAGCATTTTGGCAATAAATAAACATAATAGCAAGGAAATCATGTCGACCAGTGACATAAGTGTACTCGCACTGGAGTTTAGCGAATTGAAAAAAATGTATAGCCATGAACATAAATAATGTTAGCAAAAATGATTTTCACTATGTGACAAGAATTAGGATAGGAAAGGGAAGGATTGCATCATGGTTGTAGCACTTTAGATTGCACACAGCTGTTTTGAAAGTCCATATCTTTCCACAGAAGTACAACACCAAGTGACACAACTTGAAGTTCTTTTCCCCTCAGAATTTATCAGCGTAGCCAAGACACTGATCTGTCGTAGTAATATCCCATTTTTTATTTATTTTGGCAGTATATTAGGTACACCAAACAGTGGGACCATAATAACGTCTTCATCGCTCACGGTGGTGGACATCACGTCGTGTCAACACCACGCTCTTACATGGCACATCAACGTAGAATTAGTGCAAAACCAAATATAGTGCTCCATGATCACTAGGATAAACAGGACAAATGGACATCGCAGTAATTCAGGGTAGTTAGCTCATGAGGTGAAGGACATTAAGTCACATAATATTGTCAATTACAGTAGTAGTTTGAGGCATTCATAGCCCAGTTATTGAACATTTCTGTACCATGTATGTAGTATTACAGAAAAATGTTCATTAATTGTTTTACATAGAATCAGTAATCTTCTTTTCCTAGTTACAAAGCATTATTAAATAATCGCATTCTTTTCCAGTTACAAAGTATAGCATAGTTAATTAATCATTTGTCATTCCAATATAGTATTAATCATTAACCTTCTCCTAATTACAAAGCATCAACAATCGCATTCTTTTCCAGTTACAAAGTATGGCATAGTTAATTAATCATTTGTCATTTCAATAGTAATAATCATTAGCTTTTTCCTAATTACAAAGCATTATTAAACAGTCACATTCATTTCCAATTATAAAGCATAGTTAATTAATAATTTGTCATTTCAATATTGTATTAATCATTAACCTTCTCCTAATTGCAAAGCATCATGAAACAATCGCATTCTTTTCCAGTTACAAAGTATGGCATAGTTAATTAATCATTTGTCATTTCAATAGTAATAATCATTAGCTTTTTCCTAATCACAAAGCATTATGAAACAATAGCATAGTTAATTAATTATGTGTCATTCCAATTTAGTAAGAATCATTAGCCTTCTTCCAATTACAAAGCATTATTAAACAGTCACATTCATTTCCAATTACAAAGTATGAACATTGAAAACAAGAGCTAATTAATGGCATAATGAATAACATAATTCGTTAAATGACACTAATTATTGGCACTCAGTGGCCATCAGGTATCGAATAGTATAAAGCATTGTTCCTCATTCAGTATTATTCAGATCATTACGAAGTCATTATTAAAAATCAGTTAATTATAGTCATAGCATTAATAATCATGGGGATTATAAGTAGTCTCATTACAATAACAGTGGCCATTACTAGCCAGTTACTAAGCATTATTTTATATATATATGTGTATTTTTGTTGTCTCATTAAGAAGTCATTACTCAAGTGACATACTATTCAGAGCTAATCAGTATTATTCAGAATTTTCTCAAACTGGTATCACTATTTGGGACTGTTAATACATTTTTTGTTAGCAATGCATTGCGTTGGGATCGATAATTAATTGCTGAGGCATAACACTTTTTGCTTTTGACCTATTGCTGCCAATGAGGATAGGTAACGTCTTTCGTCATGAGTCAGCTGTAGCAAGGTTATGTAACAAGGCAGTATATGTGATTACATTTATAAATGGTAAACACAAATGGGTAAAAAAAATGCAAGTACTAGAACAGGTATAATAAGTAACAGTTTTAGGAAGTATCATGACAAGCATCTCCTGGAAAAAATACAAAATGGATTATTGACCTGAAAGAAGAAACGCACACTATGCTGAAAAGTAGTGAACTTCGAATTAACAAGTAGTGAAATGTGTATAAAATGTGTTCCATAGCTGTCCTTTCCAAAACTTTCCGTCATCCTACTATGCAATATAACACCTGCTGTCAAAACAAACTGCAACAAATACTTAAATAACTACATAGCATAAATATAAAACTCCAACATTATCCTCATCTGTAAAGAAAAAACTTCATTATCAATCACTTCATTATCCATATTATCATAACTTCATTATTATCATCACCTGTAAAGAAAAACTTCATTATTCATAATACCATATCCTTCATCATTATTCATCAGTATTCATTATCATCTGCAAAAAATATCACTTCATTACTCATTATACAACTATTCCTTATCTCTAGCATATTTCATCACTAAAACTAAGATGTGTAGTTCAGTCTGACAGCCTGCATCAATCACCTTGTATTCTGAAAGAAAAAATTAGTTAAGACTGCTATTCTACGATGAGTATAGTATATTCTTGTTAATGCTTGTTAATCCTGATCCATTTACTCTTCCTCATAAAGTTATTGCATCTTCTTTCGTTTATTCCGTAGGTGAAATTCCCATTTCTGTTGAATTTATTTCTTACACGCATCATTTCTTTCTGAAATTGATGAACAAAGATTAATGTCCTGCATTTAAATCATATACCCACTAGATAATGACTGGTTTATGGTGACATAATTAACCATACAGCATAACATGACAGAAAACGTAATATGTCAAAGACATTGACAGTGTTCAGATGCAAAAATGTACACAGAATAATACAATGCAGCAGCAAAAATGTAAAACAGTCACGATGTTGAGATGTCATAAGGCAAAAAATGTCAAAGTCAACAGATGTGTTATATCTTAACTATTTCACAGTGCATACAAACAAAACTGGAGTACAATCATATACACAAAAAAAGTGGAAAATGTGCACAGTCTGATGTGTAACGACAAGAAAAGCGACCTGCTAACCTTACCTTGCCGGGCACTTGCCAAGAAAAAATGCGATAATCATCAGTAATTAGTCAAGTGAAATAATTGCATTAATAAATGACATCATAGTGTGTTGAATCATAAAGTGTCTTCATTCAATAAACGGTTTAATGTTTGAGATATGGTGGTTGCCTTTCGATTTTCTAGTTCTCAAAGTTTCGACGTGTACAACATTGGGGTGAGGGATGCTGCGAATCCGATATGGACCTGCGTATAGAAGTTCAAATTTACTGCACTTACCTTTTAATTTGTTGGATAAATAGTGTGTACGCACTAATATTTTCTGTCCAATGTGAAAGTCTCGGCGTGTACAAACCTGTTTTTGCCGTCTTCTCCGGCGCTCTGCGGCGCGTTTGATGTTGTTCAGCGCAATGTCAATTATTTCGTGGTGTCTTAGTCGACGACATTTAGGGAAGTTTACTAATTCTTTAATTTTGTTTGGTGGTTCAACGTTTTTCAGTATAATAGACGGAGATAACATAGTGGATTCATTTGGAATGGAATTAATTACATCTTGGAATGAGAGTATGTGTGTATCCCAATCAATGTGTCTTCTGTGCCAGTATACTCTACACAGTTTACCAATTTCTTTCATTAATCTTTCACAGGGGTTCGAAGAAGCGTGGTACTTGGATATATGAATCGGAGAAATGTTTCTAGCTCGTAACATGCGTGTCCATACGCTACTATGAAATTGTGATCCATTGTCAGAAATTACTTTCATCACATGCCCTACATGAAATAGAAAATGTTTTACAAATGCTTTCGAAACAGTTTTAGCAGTAGCTTTACGTAACGGAGTGAAAGTAACAAATTTTGAAGTGAGTTCAACAGCGACAAAGATGTGGCAAAAACCTCTGTTAGTTCTCGGAATCGGACCAAAAATATCTACTGCGGCCATGTGTCTTAATTTAACAGGTATAATGGGATATAATGGAGGAATATGTGAAGTGGTGTCTGATTTAGCTTTCTGGCAAATTTTACAAGACGCTAAAACTCGTCGTATACGTTTCTCCATGTTAGTAAAATAACAGTTCTGTCTCAGTATAAGAAAACATTTTCGTGCTCCGTAATGTGCGTAACTTAAATGAGTGTACCAAATTAAATTGTTAACCAGTTCGTCAGGAATGCATAATAACCAATTGTTGCTGTCAGGATGAGAGCGGCGAAACAGAATGTCATTGCATACAGTGTAGTGGTTCCTAATCGTAACATTTTTCCTATCTTGCCAAAGGTGTTTAATTTCTTTCCACACATTGTCCTTATTTTGCTCTTGCGCTATGTCCTGTAGTGACGATGAAATAAAGTTTTCAAATGCGACTTGCTGAATGTACATGACACTGAAATTTGTTTTGCAGAAGTTGGTTGCTACGTCTTGCTGATTGTTGCCGAGAGAACGCGATAGTGCGTCTGCTATAACATTTTGTGTGCCGGGAATGTGAACAATCGTAAAATTAAATTCTTGCAAATAAAGTTTCCATCTGCTTAATCTGTCGTGAGTAAATTTAGCTGAAAGCAAAAATTGTATCGCTCTGTGGTCTGTGTAGACGGTGGTGTGTCTGCCATAAAGAAAGTGCCTAAATCTCGTAAAAGCCCATACAACGCATAATGTTTCAAGTTCTGTGACGGAATAATTTCGTTCAGCGGGTGACAAAATGCGACTTGCAAATGCGATGTTTTTAATTACTGTAGAACCATCTTCTTCAATTTCCTGGAAAATATGTACGCCTAAAGCGGTGTTAGAACTGTCGGTGGCAATGGAAAAGTTTCTAGTAACATCTGGGTGCGATAAAAGTGGAGCATTCAACAAAGCATGCTTCAGGTTCATGAATTCAGAATGTGCTTGCTTATCCCAAGACCAAATAGTGTTTTTACCTGTTAATTGGCATAATCTGGGTGTGTCTAAAGCAGAATGATGAATAAATTTACGAAAAAAGTTAATTAAGCCCAAAAAACTGCGTAATTGCTTTTTTGTTGTAAGAACAGTAATGTCACGTAGAGCTTGAAGTTTTTCTGGATCAGGCGCAATGCCTTCTGCTGAAATCACGTGTCCAAGAAATTTTATAGAAGTTTTGCCAAAGTGCGATTTACTAAGATTAACTGTGAGTCCTTGAGCATGAAAAGTTTGCAACAGTTGTTCAAGAATCATATTGTGTTCAGACCAGTTAGTTTTTGCAATAAGAATGTCGTCTACGTACGTCGTGATTCTGTCTTTAATGCAAACGTGTGTCGGATGGCGTCAAAATTAATAACATTTTCGTGAACAAGATTCTGCGTGCCTAAATTATTGCTTACGTTATTGGAATATGCAATCTGTACTGTGTCTGGTCAAATTCTATCGTACGTGCTGTTATTTACGGGAGAATATTGTGGCATATCCACTATATGAACTGCTTTGTTATTTCTTACTGACGTGTTACGCTATGGATGACACCTATTGTCTGTTTCATTCATGATTATTTGTTGTTGCTGATGTTGTTGCTGCTCATAAGATCGACTGTTATTAAATGTACGCCGAGAATTGTGCTCATTATTTTTTTTTTTTTACGTCTGTCATGATAGTAATTTCTATACGGCGCATTGTGATACGAGTTGAAATAGTGTCTTGTCTGTACGTAGTTATTTCTTTGCTGCCATGCGTTACCATTTGTTGGAGCTGGGACTATACGTGCACGCGGCGAAACATTAAAGTTTGGTTGACCTTGTAGACTGCATTGTTGGTTAGGTATGCTAAGCGGCTGACTTTCATGCTGTTGTGTTGAAAAACGTGTATTGTTACCAAAAATGTGGTTCCTGTTACTAATAATTTTACACATACTGATGATTACGATTTTATCTGTAATTAAAATTACGGCGGTAGTTGTCATTACGGGAGTGCTTAATAAAATTGTCACATTCGGTAAAGGTTTGTCATATCCGGTTTTCATTACATATTCTTAATCCTAGATAGAGCAATAGTTAAAGAGCTGTTTTGATAGATATAAAGGATAGTAGAAGAGAAGGCAGCAGTGCAGAAAACTAAAGATGAAATAGCACTACTACAGCTCGGGGCCCTATGCTCGCTACGGCACATATTCATTAAAGTGTAATGAATCCCCTGAGGTCATTTACGCACTGCAAATAAATTTTAGCTTTTGTGTTACAGGCAATAGCGGTAAAATTTCAAAGGCAAATTGTTGTATCCGTGCTAATTCAAATTTCTTCATTACAGGCAATGCTGTTGTAAATACAAAAATAAATTGTCGCATCTGGTTCAAAGCTAGCTTCTGCATTACAGGCAAAAGCGGTGAATGTACAAAGATAAATTGTCGTATACAGTGCAAAGCGTGTGCCTGTACGCTGTCATTATTACTTTCTTTACATTTTCTGGCGGATAAAATTTGCTCGTAATCTACGTTCTCGTCATTGAATTTGAAAACACGTTCGGGTTTGTGTGTGAATCTGTTTGTCTGTGTCATTTCGGATTTCAAGTTGCGTAGCTTTTCAGATTTTAAGTCGCGTGGCTTTTCGGATTTTAAGTCGCGTAGTCTCTGTAAATTGTTCACATTATACACGCTGCGTGACTCTGACAAATGCTCGCAACGTGGCGTCTGCTGTATGTTATTAACTGAAGTGTTTTTCATTTCTGTTACTTCTTGTTGTAAACTTGATAACTTCCTACGTAACGTGTTGTTAGACGAATCGATCTCATTAATTGCCTGCTGTAAATTTTGAAATTCAGGTGTTTGGATAAATGAAACCGGTGCAGTATCGTCTGATTTATTGTCATTAGTATTTTCGATGACATCAATACGACTGGCCAATTCATCACATTTTTCAGTCAGTATTTTAACCTGATCGTCGGTTTTAGAATCAGACGCATTAATCTGTTTTTGCAACTTACGCGTAGTTTCGCTCAGTTTTTTAATATCAGCTTTGATGACATCGCAATCCTGTGTTAGATCTAATTGTTCGAATCTATCTGTCACTGTTTGAATATTTACTGTGTGTGTATCTGTTTTTGATTTAAGATCAGAAATTTCATCCCTTAATTCCGCGTTCAATTGTTCTATGGTATTAATTTTGTCGGACACTGTAGTAATATCATTGTCTACATACGTTTTTGCTTTCGCGAACATTTTACGTTTGTCCTCTTGTCTTTGTGCAGTGATTGTTTCCATGACTTGTCGTTTTACTTTGTTTTGATCTTGAATAAATCTGCGGAAACGCGTATCACTGTTCTGTATGTGCTGATTAAAGCGCTCGTCAATCTGAGTGTTCTGTTGTTCGAATTTCGCGTCGATCTTTTCATCCATTGTGCGCGAAAGTTCTGCTGTCATTGCTTTAAGCTCGTCCCGTAGCTGTGTAGCTTTTTCAGAGCACTGTTTAGCGACTCCGCTAATTTCGTCTCTGAGTGTTTCTGTTGCGGCTGTTTGCATTTCCCTTAATTCTTGCACAACAGACTTAATTTCTTCGCTATTTTTTCGTGAACAAGCCTCAATTTCCACGCGCAACTGTTCCTTAGTGTCATGGCACTGCGCGGCAACGTCTCTAATTTGTTCACTAAGCTGTCTGTTCTGTTCCCTAAGTTGTTTGAGATTTTCGTCATTATTGTCAAGTTTTTCATTTAAGTGTTTGGCCTGTTCACTCTGTTGTTTGGAATTGTTATCAAATCTTTCATTAAACTGCTTAGTCATTTGTAGCAACAATGCCATAATTGGATTCGACTCAAAGTCAGCATTTCTATTCTCAGTGCTGTTTAATGGTGGATCTGGAATTGTTTCACTTTCTGTAACCATTTGGTCATTTTGAGATTTACAAAAAGGTTTGTCAGTCAAATGTATACTGTCAGACGTTATTTCGGAATTAAATAGATCCATCGTACTTTGAGTATCCTGTTCATTTTCATCAGATAAACTTGTCTGTGCGTTACTTGGGTTTTCCAAATCGGGTGTGTTAAGCTCTGCAGCGCTCATTACAATAGAGCGTTCTGCGTCATCAATTGTCGTCAAATCAACAGAGGACATAACCGAGTTCGTTTGTTCATCATTAAGACAAAAGTCATCATTAGTGGTTGGAATGCACTGATTGTTAGTGAACGCAGGATTGTCATCATTACACTGCGTGTCACATGTCCTATCGGTAAAGTTGTTTGAGTCGGTAATTTCATTCATAATACCTCGCGATACACTATTCACAGTCTTTCGCGGCATTTTTACAATAGTCAAAAATTTTTCACAAAATAAATAAGCACAATGCAAAAGCAACACAAATACAACAGAGCAACGAATTGCCGTTGACCTGTAGAGAGAAAGTCACAAGATTAGTAAAAGCGTTGCGCCAAATCCTAATTATATCTAAGCAAATAAGAGCAGATATCTGACTGTTGCTCAAAAGACTCTCAACGAAATACGATCCTGGACTGGGTGTCGCCAAGTGTAACCTCCCCACAAAAATTTACATGACAGAAATATTATTTATGAATGCCAATGGACATTGCGCTAAATGTAACCTCTCCACTGAAATTTTAAAGACAGAAATAATAAATGAATACGAGCCAAACGTAACCTCCCTAGCAATTAAATTTAATGACAATAAAAGTGAGAATCGCAATCTGACTCAAATATAAGTTCTTCATAAAAATTAAAGTCCATTCAGTGATAATGATAATTCAATTAAACCGAAACATCGGTCTTTGGCCCTGTGCAAAAATCAAAATTAAATTCTTACCTCATTGCAACACCTAGTCAAATTTCTGCTCTTGTTGTTGCGCACCGCTTGGAGGAACTGCATTGCAAATAATAATATTCCCTTTTTTTTTTCTTTTGTAATCTAATTGAAAACTGAAACTTTTGTTTAAGGGAAGTGGAACGAAATAGTTACTTCAATTAAATAAAAATTTTATGTAAAATTGCTTTTGAAATCAACGTTATTATTGGGGGCACTTGTTGAAAATTAGTTACAATAATTAAACTTTACATTATCCGATGATTATCTTAATTAACAGTATACCTCATTCAGCATCTTGACCAGTGTTGTCGCCAGACCACATCACGCAACCCCTCTGGGCTGCTACCACTGACCGACTGCTCTGCATGACGACTACTGGCGTACTGCACGCGACGACTACTGACAGAGTACTGCACGCAACTAGACAGAGCTACAGACTCGCAACGACTGACAGAGTACTGCACGCAACTAGACAGAGCTACAGACTCGCAACGACTGAGCGACAGACTGAGAACCGCTCGCAACACTCGCGCGGTCAAGCGCATACTCTCTGGTCACAGATGCTACAATGCCTCGCCATCGCTGCTATGTTACATACGTGTTTCATCCTCCAGCGAAAACTTACCCCGGTAGCGAGCCACAGAATACTAAAATCTCGCATGTGGTTTACGAAGGCCTAAACAACATCGCGGCTGACCCAAAAAGACATCGGCAGGGTCAGCTGAATTACCCTATAAGGAGGGGCGATCGAAAAGTTTACGTTCGAAGCGGTACAGTCCCCTTGGCTACATGTCTGTGCTTATATACCCGCTTCGGAGTCAATCTCGGTTGCAGCAACTCCCCAAACGGAATATTTGTGAGCGCTCTTTATACTTCTACTACAACATCCGAGGGAGGTTCCATGTTACAATCCAATATTAGTCATCATCCGTTACAAGTAAATTTGTATAAATGGTTTATTTATACGTTATACTGGATTTCGAAATAGTCCTCCTTTCGGATCTTTGGGAGGGGACCATGAGAGAAAGCCTGAATAACCGACGAAAGAACAACGTTCTACAAATGGGGAAGTGGAACGTTAGAAGTTTGAACATCATAGGGAAGCTAGAAAATTTGACAAGCGAATTGCTCAAGCTCACTTTAGATATAGAGGAGGTCAGTGAAGTGAAATGGAAAGAAGACAAGGATTTGTGGTCACCAACAGCAGCAGAGAATGGTATAACGGGAGTAGGATCCGTTATAATATAAAGGTAGAGCAAACAGAGTTTGACAGGATAGACGCCAGACCAACATTGCCAACAAATAGTACAGGAATAGCTGCCGACGTAGCAAAATAAAGGTTAAGAGATAGAGAAAGTATATGAGGATACTGAAAAGGTAATACAAAACGTAAACGGAGATGAACATCTAACAATCATGGGGGAAGGAAATGCCGTTGTAGGAGAAGAAGAAAAGGTTACAGGATAATATGGGCTTGGGACAAGGAATGAGAGGAGAGCGACTAAATGAGATCTGTAATATATTTCAGCTTGTAATAGCGAATACTCCGTTCAAGAATCAAAAGAGGAGGAAGTACACCTGGAAAAGGCCGGGTGATAAGGGAAGATTTCAGTTAGATTATGTCAAGGTCAGGCATAGATTCCGAAATCATATACTGTATTGTAAGGCGTACCCAGATACAGGATCAGATCAGAAAGTAGTAGTGATGAAGAGGAGGTTGAAGCTTAAGAGATTATTCAGGGAGAATCAATACGTAAAGTAGTGGGATACGGAAGTACTAAGAAGTGACGAGATAAGCCTGAAGTTATCTGAGATTATAGATACAGCAATAAGGAATAGCTCAATAGTCGGTACTGTTGAAGAGGAATGGGCATCTCTAAAATGGGCCATCACAGAAGTTAGGAATAAAAACAGAAGAACAAAGAAGGTAACTGCAAAGAAACCATGGGTAACACAAGAAATACTGAAATTGATTGATGAAAGAAGGAAGTACAAAAATGTCCAGGGAAATTCAGAAATACAGAAATACAAGACGTTGAGGAATGAAATAAAGAGGAAGTGCATGGAATCTAAGACGAAATGGCTGCATGAAAAATGAGAAGAAATCGAATCAGCATATAGGAAAGTCAAAAGAACTTTAGTCGAAATTAAATTACATTAAGAGTGCAACGGGAATTCCAATGTTAAATGCAGAGGAGAGAGTGAATAGATGGGAAGATCTCATTGAAGGCCTCTGTGAGGGGAATAGTTGTCTCACTTGATAGAAGAAACAGGAATCGATTTAGAAGTGATAGGGGACCCAGTATTAGAATCAAAATTTAAGAGAGCTTTGGAGTGCTTTAGATGAAATAAGCAGGAAGTGTAGATAACATTCCACCAGAATTCGAAAAATCATTGGAAGATGTGGCCACAAAATGAATATTACACCATAATTACTCTACCACGCAAACATTTCGGGTTACACTCGTCTGGTATGTGGGGGGCGAGAGGGGGGGGGATGCCCAGTGGGGGCCGAACCGCCCAATAACCCTGGGTCCAGTGTGGGGTGTCGGAAGGGTGAGTGGACTGCTGTAGCCTGTTGTGGGGTTGTGAACCACTGAGGGCTATGGCAGGGACGAAACCTCTCTGTCGTTTCTAGGTCCCCGGTTCAATACACACACAATACACACAATGAGAAGCAGCAGAAACTTGAATAGAGAGAAACTAAGGAATCCTGCTACTTCAGCAGCAAAATAACGCATGACGAACGGAGCAAGGAGGACATCAAAAGTAGACTAGCACTGGCAAAAAGGGCATTCCTGGCCAACAGAAGTCTAGTGATGTCAAACTTAGAACGTAATTTGAGGAAGAAATTCCTGAGAATGTACATTTGGAGCACAGCATTATAGTCCTGTTGGAAAACCGGAAGAGACGAGATTCGAAGCATTTGAAATGCGGTACTACATAATAATTTGAAAAATTAGGTGCATTGGTAAGGTAAGGAATGAGGTTCTCCGGAGAATCGGTGAGGAAAGGAATACAAGGTAACATAAATAAGAAGAAGGCTCACGATTGTAGGACATCTGTTGAGACATCACAGAATAACTTCCATTGTACTAGAGGGAGTTGGAGAGAGCAAAAACTGCATAGTAATATAGAAACGGAATACATACAGGGAATAAATGAGAACTTAGCTTGCAAGGGCTACTTTGAGACGAAGAAACTGACAGAGTAGAGGAATATGGAGTTACCAAACATTTGATCCTCACTAGATTCATTTCCTCACTCCTTTTCTTTGATCACAAATTTCGCCAAATGTGTCTGTCCCCAAGAGTGGGTAAACTCATGTGATGAAAGTCATTGGGTACATTCTAATATTATATCAGACATGCTCTTACCCAACGTAGAGCAGCAACTCCAAGTGGCATGGACTCAACAAGTCGTTGGAAATAGCCTTCAGAATTACTGAGCTGTACTGCCTTTATAGCTGTCCATAACTGCGAAAGTGTTGCCGGTGCAGGATTTGCACAAAATGACCTGTCGATTATGTCCCATCAGTAGTCATTGGGATTCATTCGCTCGAGCTGTTCAGAATGTTCTTCAAACCAATACCAATCAATTGTGGCCCAGTCACATGACGTAATCGTTTGGGAACATAAAGTTCATGAATGGCTGCATATGGCCTCCAAGTAGTCGAACATAACCATTTTCAGCCAACGATCGCTTAAGTTGGACCAGAAGACACAGTTCATGTAAACACAGCGCACACCATTATGGAGCCACTATCGCCTGGCACAGTGCCTTGTTGACAACTTGGGTCCACGGATTCGTGGGATCTGCACCACACTTGAATCACACCATCAGCTCTTACCAGATGAAATCAGGACTCACCTGACCAGGCCACTGTTTTCCAGTCGTCTAAGAGTCCAACCAATATGGTCACGAACCCAGAAGAGGCGCTGCAGCTGATGTCTTGTTAGCAAAGGTACTCGCGTCGGTCGTCTGCAACCATAGTTCGTCGGCAGCAAATTTTGCCGCACTGTCCTTATGAAACCGTTTGTTGCACGTCCCACATTCATTTCTGCGGTCATTTCATGCAGTGTTGCTAGTCTGCTAGCACTGACAACTCTAACCAAACGCCGCTGCCATCGATAGTTAGGTGAAGGCCTCAGCCACTGCGTTGTCCATTGTGAGAAGAAGTACCTTAAATGTAGTATTCCCGGCACGCTCTTGACATTGTGGCTCTCAGAATACTGAATTCCCTAATGATTTCCGTAAAGCAATGTCCCACGCGTCTAGCTCCAACGACCATTCCGCGTTCAAAGTCTGCTGGTTCCCGTCGCGCGGCCGTAATCACGTTGGAAACTTTTTCACATGAATCGCGTGAGTACATTTCAAACCTTGTGTACACGATACCACCGCCATCTTCGTGTGTGCATAACGCTATCCCATGACTTTTGACACCTCAGTGTGTTTCACATTAGCTTCACACAAAACATTCTCCACTCACTTACATTGCAAGTAACTCAGGCGTTATGATACTTACTTTAGAAGTACTTGTAGTTATCTTCCGTAAGAACTTTCCATGTAAGGCGTCGCAAATACAGTTTTCGAGGTATACGCAGCAGAGACGGCGTTAGTGTAGACTACTGTTTCCATCACATAAGCTCTCCATCTTCACGTTATTAAATAGTGAAGACACAATACGAACCTGTAATACTTGAATGTTATACTCTATGACGCAGTACAGTATAAGGTTTGCAGTTGATGTTCAACTGTGTCATTTCTGAGTACTCTCTCCCCCCTCCCCTTCCTACCACTCCACTTTTTTTGGGGTTTTGCGTACGTTTCGCAATCTCAGAAAGTAAAATTTTGAAGTCAGGCTGCGTTAATAATGGGTCATATCAAGTAGATGGGGTCATATTTTCAGGGCAGAAACCGGGTACATGATCTAATACGAACTCTCAGGTAAAGTCTTGTGGCGTCCTGGTAGGTCCTTTTGGCGATTTGTGATGTATACAGAAATTTTAATTTTGGCGTGCGTAAGCATCGCTCATTTCATGAGGTTTTTACAGCGATTTGGCCGGCCGCTGTGGCCGAGCGATTCTAAGCGCTTCAGCCCAGAACCGCGCTACTGCTACGGTCGCAGATTCGAATTCTGCCTCGGACATGGATGGGTGTGATGTACTTAGGTTAGTTGGGTTTAAGTAGTTCTAAGTCTAGGGGACTGATGACCTCAGATGTTAAGTCCCACAGTGCTTAGTGTTGTGGCGTAACAAGACAGCTACGCCACACTGAAGTAGCCGAAAGGCACGCGTAATCTCACGTAGGCTAGAGAGAGGTCTGAAACAGGATACGTAATGAATGGTAGCAAGAAAAGTACGTAGCTGCTATAATACTTAACTTTTAATCCATCAATTTGTATACAGCATTCCTTGATGATACAAGTGAGACTCTATCTTAAAATGGTTAATGGCGCCTTGCTAGGTCGTAGCCATTGACTTAGCTGAAGGCTATTCTAACTGTCTCTCGGCAAATGAGAGAAAGGCTTCGTCAGTGTAGTCGCTAGCAAAGTCGTCGTACAACTGGGGCGAGTGCTCGTCCGTATCTCGAGACCTGCCTTGTGGTGGCGCTCGGTCTGCGATCACACAGTGGCGACACGCGGGTCCGACATGTACTAAGGGACCGCGGCCGATTTAAAGCTACCACCTAGCAAGTGTGGTGTCTGGCGGTGACACCACACTTAGAGCCATTTTTATAGTGATTTGGGCTAAGAAGTTCTTCTTTTCCAAAGTTCTCAGTTAAAGTTTCAAAGCGAGTAGTAGGTTTACACCCGCAGGACTCTTTTACTTCTGTTATCTTCCTCACTTCGGCCGTCTTTTGGAGTCTTGCTTCCCTTCGCTTAGTCCACTACTGATCTCGTTTCCAATTTTGATGCTGAGCAGGTCGTTAATTTACTCATCTTCATGACGATGAAGGAAGACATGGAAGACAGGAATAAAAGAAGTAGGGCAGGAGAGGGACCTATCGATGATAGAAACAGTCACCGCAGACAGGAAGGAACAGATGTTCCTCGTATCATCTGCACCGAGAGTTAGAAGACCTGGTTCAGCAAGTATTTTGTTGTTGAAAGAATGAAAAGTACAACAAAAGAAAGGGAATTTCCCTTCAGATATAGTGATTGATTGAAGATGAAACAGTTACATGAATTCATATTCCAGCTCTCCGTGGGATAAAAAAAAATAGCGAAATTTTACGTGCATACAAAAAATTATAACCGTGTGCGGATTGCTGGCTTTCACGGGCTGTGTGCAGCGAATTACCTGTCCACGAAATTAAAGATCCTGATTTTAATCTCGTAGCTACTCACTGTTTCAATTTGTCACTTACTACAGTTACTATACAAATAATAACATAATTAATAGTCATATACGTTGAGAGATATGTAACTCCAATGACAAACATAAATCTTCCGTATGTATGTCCGAATACAGAAAGTTTACAAATTCAAGGATAGGATATTCTTACAAATTTCGTGAATTTATTTCAAAATTCTCAGTTCAGGGCAGTCAAAGTAATTTCTCACGGGGTAAATCAGTCTTAATGGGAGCTACAGCTACTATAGCCGCTGTGAACTTGTGTTTTAGAAATGTGTAAAGTGTTTTGGGGAATTTCTTTCGACATGAACGTCGTATCTTCTTATAAATGCTCCAGTGTACTATTTTTTCTAAAAGTAAAATTTGGACATCGTAAATGTAATTGCAAGTGCGCAAAACAGATAAAAATATGATTTTTAACTTACTTGAGGAAGCAATGTTGCACTAGAATGAAGCGTACACATTGTTTTTAGACCAGGGACTGTCGTTGTAGTAAAGGTACAGCATGACGATCTACAACTTACACAACATTACAAAAACTAACATCACGACATCTGGCATAGCTCACCAGAGATATGTGGTGCTACTTGTGATCAATGATGAAGAGACTGGACCTAAGGTAAGAAGATTTGGGGGCAGTGTGACTTACAAAGCCAGTGGAAGCACAGTAATAGCATTACCATCATTTCTGTTACAGGCAAAAATGTACACTACTGGCCATTAAAATTGCTACACCAAGAAGAAATGCAGATGATAAACGGGTATTCACTGGACAAATATATTATACTAGAACAGACATGATTACATTTTCACGCAATTTGGGTGCACAGTTCCTGAGAAATCAGTACCCAGAACAACCACCTCTGTGCCATAATAATGGCCTTGATACGCCTGGGCATTGGGTCAAACAGAGCTTGGATGGCGTGTACCGGTACAGCTGCCCATGCAGCTTCAACACGATACCACAATTCATTAAGGGTAGTGACTGGCTTACTGTGACGTACCAGTTGCTCGGCCACCATTGACCAGACGTTTTCAATTGGTGAGAGATCAGGAGAATGTGCTTGCCAGGGCAGCAGTCGAACATTTTCTGTATCCAGAAAGGCCCATACAGGACCTGCAATATGCGGTCGTGCATTATCCTGCTGAAATGTAGGGTTTCGCAGTGATCGAATGAAGGGTAGAGCCACGGGTCGTAAAAAATCTGGAATGTAACGTCCACTGTTCAAAGTGCCGTCAATGCGAACACGAGGTGACCGAAGTGTGTAATTAATGGCACCCCATAACATCACGCCGGGTGATATGCCAGTACGGCGATGACGAATACATGCTTCCAGTGAGCGTTCACTGCGATGTCACCAAACACGGATGCGAACATCATAATACTGTAAACACAACCTGGATTCATCCGAAAAAATGACGTTTTGCCATTCGTGTACCCAGGAGGTTCGTCGTTGAGTACACCGTCGCAGGCGCTCCTGTCTGTGAAGCAGCGTCAAGGGTAACCGCAGACATGGTCTGCGAGCTCATAGTTCATGCTGCTGCAAACATCGTCGAACTGTTCGTGCAGATGGTTGTTGTCTTTCAAACGACCTCATCTGTTGTCTCAGGGATCGAGACGTGGCTGCACCATCCGTTACAGCCATGCGGATAAGATGCCTGTCATCTCGACTGCTAGTGATACGAGGCCGTTGGGATCCAGCACGGCGTTCCGTATTATCCTCCTGAACCCACCGATTCCATATTCTGCTAACAGTCATTGGATTCCGACCAACGCGAGCAGCAATGTCGCGATACGATAAACCGCAATAGCGATAGGCTACAATCCGACTTTTGTCAAAGTCGGAAACGTGATGGTACGTATTTCTCCGCCTTACACGAGGCATCACAACAACGTTTCACCAGGCAACGCCGGTCAACTGCTGTTTGTGTATGAGAAATGGTTGGAAACGCTCCTCATATCAGTTCGTTGTAGGTGTCGCCACCGATGCCAACCTTGTGTGAATGCTCTGAAAAGCTAATCAGTTGCATATAACTGCATCTTCTTCCTGTCGGTTAAATTTCGCGTCTGTAGCACGTCATCTTCGTGGTGTAGCAATTTTAATGGCCAGTAGTGTATACTGGTCTAGTGAAGCGACCGTCAGAAATAAGCCTTTGGAGCAGCTCTAATCGGATACGACGTTCCCTTGTTACCGGTTTCGCTCGTCAGACGCGCCCATCTGCAGTTTATTTTCTGGACCACGTGCACATCAATGCGGTAATTGTTCTTATTACTGCAAGTAGCTAACTCTCAAAACACTTAAGACATGATATTTTTCTTATTCATATTTCTGGGAAAATGATTATTCAGATGAAGGTAATGAGTATTCCTTAATTCAACACCAACAAAGGCACAACACACTTATCATGTAAGCGAAGGCAGTAAGATGTAAAGGTAAAAACGGCGTTTTCACTAAGAAATATTTACCAGATATCTACCAGTATCAGGATACTGTGATCAGTGATAGAAAGAAACAAAGTAAAGAAAAAGGAAGGAAATGTAAACCGATGGAAATGTAAGCCGATCCTTCATTCTGTCGCTGCTCTAGAGCCTAGGAAATATTCCGGACGGGAGAAAAACAATTTCAGTTCAGTTTGCCGTGTGTCGTCGCCTTGACAGGTCTTTTAATTTACTCGTCAGTCAAGACCGAGTTATTGAATTTGCTTCTCTTTCACTCACTATTCGTCTTTACTGTTTCACTCTGATTAACTTTTCACTTGCATTCACACTGCATTTTTCTTCGCTTTGCAGTTTGCAGACGAAATACATGAAGTCTTTGGCTACACAAGATATTTACTAAGGGTGATCCAACGTAAGGAAGAGCATAAAGAGGTATTCCTATCCATTTGGAAGAAAAAAGAGAGAACTCTATCATTATGCCCACATCCCGACCTGTGGAACGAACGCCATATGTAGGTCGTACAAGTAGTATCAGTAGTTTAATTCATCCGCGAATAACTTTTATAAGGTTATTCGACATATCATGGGGTCACTGTTAAGTATAAAGAAACGAAGTCATATACACTGATCAGCCCCAACCTTACGCCCACCAACCTACTATCCATATTACTTGCAGTCAGTCGTCTGGTAATCTCTTAGCTGCTTCCCTACTCGAATCCGAGTAATACATTCAAGTTCTGGAAGTATCACCCGCCACGTTGATAACGAGCCTATCAAGAACAGAATCCACGAAGCCAACCAAGCGCAGCATTTTCTCCTCTCATTTTATGACGAACCGTTCGATATCCCGACAGCGTTCGGCAGTTACGTGTGAAAAAGCTGCCTGCGTTAGTTTCAGTACATCTGGCAACTCAACGGTCTTGTTACTTCTCGGGCCAAATCCCGCAGCTTGGCTCCAGATCAGTTCTGTTGAGTTTATATTGTAATGATACAGTAGCAAATGTAAAAACTCAGCATTTGTATGATGTGCTCGATGCTGCGAATATGATTGTTTTTCATGTTTCTACCATACTTATCTACCTCTGTCGTACAAAACGATGGACGCTGTTCAAATAAAGAGTATTTGGTTTTTCATTTTTCCCTTAAAAATTTAAATTGTGAAGTTTTCTTAATTTAAACAACTTTTATGAACAGTCTTTCTTAAAACATCGAAAATTAAGGACTTGTATTTGAAATGAAATATGTAATTAGAAACAAGAAAACGTGCATTATTCATAAAAAATCTTCTGGGGTCGTCCGGCTACTGTAGCCGGCAGTAGCTGGACGACCTCAGAAGACGTCTCCCGCAGATGGAGACGAAACGTCAGGTGGAAATTTTATACATCGACCACGGCCTCTCAGCCCGGAAGTTTTAACTGGAGAATGAAGAAACAGTCCATCACAGATGAGGAGAGGAGTATTGCCAACGAAGTGCAACACCTCTAAAACAATAATCACCACACGCCATTAGAAAGTCAAAAGCTTCATGCATCCCCAGCGGGTCAAGGGACGGGGAAGGGGGATGAACGGTGTGTCTGTGCCACTTTTGTGACTTAAGAATATGTATTTTTTATCTCCTTCGAGCACTATAACCTTTTACACATAGTTTTTTAGACGGTATATACGAAGCACATTGCGGTAGCTTATCCTTGAGTCGCTGCTTGACAAATGATTCAGCCCATCATCAGAGCTGTGTCGACTACTGCTGTCAGAATTTGAAGTAGTAGTCGCTGATTCGATGCTCGAGTGCTGGATCGACTGACTAGAGCCCATTCCAGTCAACCAAGGAAGAAGAAAGTTCCAGCTGTACAGAATATCGAACCACAGTCCCATGTGTCTCAGTCACGATGATTCCTCAGATACGTATCTTTAATGAACCACGAGCACCAGAACTTACGACTTTTTTTGCGTATTCTGATAACCATTTCTACATTATTTCCCTAGACTACATCCCTTCTCTGTACCTTATTATTACTACTTCTGCTAGTTTATCTTATTTCTTTCATAATACAGATGCTGCTGAATGACACGAATGAGGTTGCGCTGTTTTAAACGGACTGGAATTATATTTGTGAGGGCCGGCCGGAGTGGCCGTGCGGCTCTAGGCGCTCCAGTCCGGTACCACGCGACTGCTACGGTCGCAGTTTCGAATCCTGCCTCTGGCATGGATGTGTGTGATGTCCTTAGGTTAGTTAGGTTTAAGTAGTTCTTGTTCTAGGGGACTGATGACCTCAGGTGTTAAGTCCCATAGTGCTCAGAGCCATATATTTGTGAGAATGGTGGTTCCAGTCTCTACCTCGCCATCCTGGTTAAGATTTTTCGATGGTTTCCCTAAAGCATTTCGTACAAATCCCGGGGTGATTCCCTGTATAAGGTCACGACTAATCATTCTTGTGAAACTACCTGTATACACAGATCAAATTGAACCTTATGATCACTGAGCCGCGCGTGGCTCGTGTTCCTGCTATATCTCATTTGACATCCTGTTATTACTCTACTACCACCTCGTTATGTTAATTTCAATTATTGATGTCACTGAGTGGCCACCTTGCGTGCCCGTCAGCGGCAACAGCGGCGCTTATCGATATAAGCCCAGGGCGTATTATCTTTGCTGACTGCTATTACTTCCCGGTTGTCATGTGTTCAGGGTTAGTTCGGATCTGCCAGTGAGTTGGGAGGCGCTAGCAGTGCAGTTCGGACCTGGCAATGTTTGACTTAGGACGCTGCAGAAGTTGAGTCGGGGTGCGACGCAGTGCGGTACGGACAGCCATGACTCGTTCGACGGTTGCCGATACATATCACTTGAGTGCAGACCACCTTGGTTGGTCGTCGGTCGGTCGTCTTGTCGGACGACGTATATGTTGGCCGGCGATCGCTTATGGGTTGCCTGCATGTGCCGATTCGTGATTCGTCCTTGTTGTTGCACAGTGGCTGCCGTTAGCATTGTCTAGTCCTTCGTGCAAGTGTTCGTGAAACTGTGTGTAGCTTGTGATGTCGACTGCTCAGTATTTTAGTGCTGTCTCCCTGCTCATATGTGGGAGTCGATCGGTTGGTGTGGATAAGCGAGCAAATCTCCGCGTGGCGCAGTGGGCCGGACCCACTGGCGGTTCTACGCAGTGTCGGAGTGTGTGGGAGCTGTTCCGATTGCTAAGGGGTTCGTGGCTCACGGCCCAGGACATCAAAGCTGAATGGCGATTTAATTACCGAAGCCAGACTGTTCACATTGTGCCGTTGAGTTTCATGGTTGACTGTTGGAGGAGGGGGGCGGGGGGGGGGGGGGGGGGGGGTTCGTGTGAGCAACAGCGAGTGTTCGAGTTCGCGAAAGATTGGCCACCATCCGGTGGAGTTTAACTGTATCTTGGTTATTTGAAGTCCAAGTGCACCAGCGGAATTTTCTGCCTTGTGGCAGTTGGCATTCCGGTTAACTGCCCTGGCCGCTGACGTAAAATTCAGGCAGTGTCCTTACCTCAAGGTTTTGTCGCTGTCCAACACGTGTGTGTAGTTTTGACAGCTTATGCATATTTGGTTGTGGGCGGATACGCCTTTTACGTTTTGGCTTTGGAGTTCCTTGTGTATTGGTCGGGTGAGAAGTAAGTCGTCTTGTTGGTGGATCCGTTGACTCTCTCTTGGCTGGGTTGCCAGGGGATCGGATATAGTTGGGCCGACTACCTGTCTCCCCTAAGCGAACGTTAAAATTTCAGGTGTAGATCTACCCCCAGAAACTACTGAGCGCCGCTGGCTGTACTGCCTTTTCTTATTGGTGTTTGATTGTGTATTTTAATGGCTTATAGCCGATGGTTTGAATTTGTATGCTTTTTGTTGGGTTTTCAATAATGGGCCTTCAGCCGCTTTAAAATTTAAATTCCTTACTTGTTAAATCTTAGATTATTTGGGCCTTAAGCTTGTGTAACATATTGTTTAAAGATAAAGCTTCGGGCCTTCTCCCTACTAAAAATTATTTTAGTCAAGTAATCCGCCTTCAGCTGTTTTTAAATCAAAATTCTTGTCGTTCAAGTATTAGACTATGTGTGGCCTTCAGCCTAATTCAAGATAAGACCTGCAGTCTTAAATGATGGGCCTTCAGCTGTCTTTAAATTAAACTTGTTTGCCTTTCAAGTGTTTGATTTGTTGGGTCTTCAGCCAAGTTATAGAACTTACTTAGGTGAGGCCTTCTGCCGTCTAAATATTCTTTTTTGAGTCTGAATTTTAAGTTAATGGCTCTCAGCCGTTTTTAAATTTCAGTGGTTGTGCCCTTAAGACACAAGTTAGTGTGGCCTATTCAGCCGATAACTAAGTTCAAAAACTTTTGCTGTATTGTTTGGACAAGTAAATAAAGTTAAGTGTTTGAGTGTAACTGACAGCCCCCTTTCGGCCCTTTCCACAATTCCAATTACCTGTTCTGTCCTGCGGATTTAAGCAGGACGTTTCAATCTTCTACCTAATAGCCATTATGTCTTAATTTTTGGCACGGATAACAGCGTCGTGGCATGGAAGCAATGAGACCTTGCTAGGTAACTGGAGGGAGTCGACACCACAACTCCACATACAAATCATCTAATTCCAGTCTCCTTTATTTGTGTCAGAGATGCACTAAAATGAACACATATACAATACATACAAAGAAAACTATACAGTATTCAACCAGAATTGGGCAACTTTGGTCGCATTGGGTGCTGCAATCATTAAGTCCTACATGCTACAGCTGGTTGGGCATGACTTACATTTGAAGAGATGCCGGGTTGTCTGCAATTCACCACATTCGCACAGTGTTGTGTTGTCAGTTGGAAGTTCCATTTAAGGAGATTGTCCCTCGATCTTGCGACTTCAGTCCGTGGTCCGTTCAAGGACTTCCAGATGACCCGCTTCTTCATGTGTCCAGGCGGCAGGGATTCTTGTGGAGTCATCCAGTTTGACAGGTGTGGGCATCTTTCTTTCCACTTTGTGAGTCGGGTAGCCCCAGCTGATCCTTCTGCGGGCTGTGAAGTTGTTAGGAAACTCTTCCTGGCAGGTTGATGTCCAAAGAGTGGATGTGAGGTCAGTGTATTTGATTTATGCCTCTCGATGTTAGTGGTGACCTCTCTTCTGACGTCACATGGTGCATTCCCAGCGAGACAGCGAACTTGGTCAGAAGCCGTAGAACACGTAGACGTGTTGTTACGCTCTTGGAAGTGAGTCCTGTTTATGTATTAGTTACCTTATTACTAAGTTACGATAAAAGTAATTTCAAGAGATTCAAATGTATTAACAGTCGTCAACTTTTTCTTAATCACGCTTTAGCTAGATAGCTTTTATTTCAAAAATCGTTTACAGTCACAGCCTCTGCAGCATTGTGCTCTGATTGTAGCGCTGTTAATGCGCAATATGAAAATGGCAGCGGCTGCTTTCTGTTCCGTAATGAAACACGGTTAAAAAGTGCCGAGAAATAGGCTGTTGTTAATGTTTTTTTATAAACTAACCGTCTTTGAAGTTTTCCCAGCGTTGTATATACTGCAGTTGATAGACGTTTCTACATTTAATGTAGAGCACAGTCGGTAACATAATAGTTTCGGAATCGGCCGGCACGGTAGCTCAGCGTGCTCGATCAGAGGGCTGCTCGCCCTCTGTAATAAAAAACTGAGTAAAGGAATTAACGATCACCTTGAACGGATGTCTTGTGACGTCCGCCCAGACCAAACGAAACGAACAATACCGAACAAAATGAAAAAAAGAGCCAAATGCGATTGTTCGTGCATAGGTTCAAATCTCCGTATTATTTTTTTCTCGTTCAATTTGAAATACCTCCATCTCGTAATAAAAAAAAACACATCACCATTTTTTATGAATAATGCACGTTTTCTTGTTTCTAATTACATATTTCATTTCAAATACAAGTCCTTAATTTTCGATGTTTTAAGAAAGACTGTTCATAAAAGTTGTTTAAATTAAGAAAACTTCACAATTTAAATTTTTAAGGGAAAAATGAAAAACCAAATACTCTTTATTTGAACAACGTCCATCGTTTTGTACCACCTAAGGACATCACACACATCCATGCGCGAGGCAGGATTCGATCCTGCGACCGTAGCTGCAACGCGGTTCCGGGTTGAAGCGCCTAGAACCGCTCGGCCAAAACGGCCGGCGGACGATCGCTCCATAAAATTCATTGCACCACTTGGCTTACTTCCGAATACTTCCTGCGACCGAACGTTCACGAGTGATAACTTCTGTAGGCCACATTTTAATGGCTAGCGCGCTGACGTTGAAGTCAGGGACACCTAAGATGGACACCTTAATTACGATTTGTCGCACAACACAGAGGTTGTATTTGTTCTCGTATCGATCGAGATGCAGCAACGATTACCTCACAGAGAAGAGTAAAAATTCGTTAATGAATCTACACTGCCAGAAAAAGATTAGTACACCTGGACGGACGTCGTCGAGTTTGATCCGATGCGGCATAAGCCACCTGGGGGATAGTCGATGTACTAATAATGGTTTCAACGTCTTCCGCCAACGGATTGCTTAGTGGCATAGCTACCAGAGCGCCACCTGTCAACCCTTTAATAGGACAGGCTCAGTGTGGTGCAAAACTGTGAAGCAATCAGGTAAGCATGTCACGGATACGCAATCTTGCTTCCTACAGACAACTGAGCGTGTTTGAAAGGGGTTAAATTGTGGCCTTCCAAGTTGCTGGATAGTTCTTTCGGAGGAATGCCACACAAGTTGGAGGGCTGCAACAATTGTGCAACGATCATTGGTCACTGAACATTCTCACGCCAGTAGACGAGATACTGGACGTCCACGCAGCGCAGATGCCGGCCTCAATCGACGTGTTGTAAAGGCAGCAGTGGCAGATCGTGCATCTACAACTACACAGATAAGAGGTCTTGTGAGCGAACTGTTGCGAACCTGTTATTAGCAGTGGGACAACGGGCACGCGTACCTCCAGCTCGTGTCCCACTCACGCCACAGTATCGGCGTACACGGATCGGCTGGTGCCGTCAGACGGTCACTTGGAAGATGGAACGGCCCGCCGTGGTCTTCAGCGATGAAAACAGAGTCTGCCACACGCAAGTGCTGGCCGTTTGTCTGTACAACGCGCTGTCTCCTGTAGTGCACACGTCCAGGACACACTGACCCCGCCTTATGGTCTGGGATGCGATAAGCTGCGCCTTTGGTGTTCCTGGCTCAGTATGTGCAGAATGTTGTTGAACCCATCCTTTTGGTGTTATTGCAAAAGGGCGCTGATGTCTTGTCCCAAGAGGATAATGCTCGACTACTCTGAGACGTGATACCAAGGAAGGCAGGATTGGGTTACGATTATGGATGGGGCCGTAATCAGTTACTTTTGGTTAGTTTATTTTTCAGTCACGTACACTTTATTTGGAAACAACAACAAATAAAAGGTGACAATAAATTAAGAAGTGTTCCACGGCTGAAGGTCTTAGTGACAACAAATTCAAAGCTATTTCTCGGCTGAAAGCCGCAATAATAATAATTTAAAAACTGTTTCTCGGCTGAAGGTCTGAATATCAATTCTTTAAGAACCAGTTACACATCTTCCAACTTGAAATTACAGTTATTCAAATATTTAAAATAAATAAAAACAATCATCAAGACTGCCCAAACCATGGGGGTAAGGGGGGGGGGGGGGGGGGTCGCAGACGTTGCTCCAAGGATCGACCTGGGGAAGTCACTAAAAACTTCGCAAGCAATGAGACAGGCAGCCAAGAGTTGCATTCACTTCACGAGATGATAACTCAGATTAGTGGCAGTTTAAAAGCATGACCAATAATCATTTGCCGAATCTACCTAACGGCTGATGACCAATGCAACGATGGAATAACACACCCAAGCAGGAACCTGCGGTCAGCACTACGTCTTCAAAAAAATGGTTCAAATGGCTCTGAGCACTATGGGACTTAACTGCTGTAGTCACCAGTCCCCTAGAACTTAGAACTACTTAGACCTAACTAACCTAAGGACATTACACACATCCATGCCCGAGACAGGATTCTGCCACTGCGGCCGGCTACGTCTTCAGACTCCGGTGTTTAAAGCAACCACTACCACCAGTGTAAAAAGAAGACACCATCCGACCCACAAATCAAGAAAGCTGTCGAACTACACGACTTACCGGACAGCAGCGACAAGGCGAGGAAAAGTACACTGCCGTAACATACACTAAGCTCCACTAGGCAGGAAAAATCAGAAGTGGAGGAAGGCTAATTTGGTCCGTCTTCCCCAAACGGTCCACTCACTGCTCTTCGCCTCGGCGACACTGCGAGCAGCAACACGCAAGCAAATGGCGAGATCTCACAATGGTGGAGATTGCACTCCTTGCATGAAGGTCCACTCAAACTTCCTAGGTCCGGCTGACAACGAGGTTGTACCCCTCGTGACTACAGCCTTCCATCCAGCAGTGCATGCTTGCTGCTAGTGGTCCCGGCGTGTTCTTGCACTGCGCGGACCTGGCTGCTAGTCCGTCCCCAACGGAACTGCCGGCTCACACGACACGGAAACACCACCATGGCGCCCCAAAGATAACCGCCGCTGCTGCCACTAGCGGACAGACAACGCTTGCAAACGGGGTGGCGCGAATGAACACAAGAAGAAGACGATGCCAACCTAGAAACGGCAGCAACGCGAGCCGCAGCATGGCTCACACTTACTGTCCGTGAAACTCGACGTATTCTGCAAGACGTGCAGTAACTTCCCTGGCCACCATGATCTCCAGACTTGTCTCCTACCGAGCACGTGTGGGATATGATTGGAAGAGAAGTGACTCGAACCACTCGTCAATAACTCTTTCAGAACTACGTTAACAGATAGAGAAGTCATGGCATAACGTATTACAGGTCAATATGCACCATCTGCACGATCGACTGGGTGCAAGAGTCATCGCCTCCATTGCCACCCATAGATGCTACATCACGTACCGTTATGGGTGTTCCAACATGGGTCGGTACTGGGTACCTCAGAACCGCCCGTGCTACTGATGTGTAAATATAATCATTTCATGTACTCCATGTGCACTGTTGCAGCAACAGAGCTTGAGCGATTTGGAAACCTCTAAAAGAGTGTACTAATTTTTTCCGGCTGTGTATGAAGAACCGTATAATCAGTTCAGCAAACGTTACGTGACTCAAAAAGACTCTAAATGCAATTTTGTACATCAGAATCAAATCAACAGTAACGACGCCAGGTTTTTGTTCAGAGGACGTTACAGCTATTGAGTAATCATACCGTACTGAAGAATGATTTGTTCTTATCGGTTTTGCGGCAGATTTCATAATACTGTTCCTAAATCTGTCTCCACAGTCGAGTTCGAGTTCGAAGCCCATCAGTGGCAGAACCTGCATTGGGGTGTGCCGAAGAGCCAGCGATGGGAAGTCCAGACATTATTGCACCAGATACTAGTATATGAGACAGGAAACCATTCATCTTCGTTTTGGACATAGTTTATTTTGCGAAACTTCGTTATTCCGTTTATCTTTGACTTGTCCTTGTCGCCTGTATATATGAGTATGTTGGTGTCCGGAACTTTTCATGAGATAGGAGATAATTAAATGGGATACGGAATAAAGTGAAGAGAAAATGTCGGAATTGCTCAAAGCAACGTGCGAACGGGTGAAGAATCACCGTAATGTTCATGAAATAGTTCTCATTATAGTCGTCATAATAGTCTTGAGGGATGAAGCTACTGTTCAGATAATTAAGATAATTATCATTTATTGTGCGATCTCAGTCGTACATTTTTAATAAAATTCCCTATTTCGATCACTCTGGATCATCTTCAGATGTAAGTAGTTGCGGCAGCAACTCGTTTTGTCTACTCAGAACCACATATCAGAGCACTCTAAGAAGACAACTACTTATATCTGAAAAATGATCCAGAGTGTTCGAAAAATGAAATGTAATTAAAAATGTGTAACTGAGACGAAATAATAGATGTGAATTATCTTAAGAAATAGTCTTGCCTGACAGATGCAGAAATGGTTGGATTTCGACGGAATTTAATAAATACATCCCTTTGCACGGCACTTCGGAATAACAAGGCCTAGAATCTGGGCCCGGAAAATGGAAAAGACAGTTACGATAAGGTCAGTCAGAGTAAGAAGCGAACATGATATTAAATTAATTTACCAAATACTGAATATACTTGATCCTTTCCACGGGATAAACGCTAGAAGAGAGAGAGGGAAATACGGATACATCCTTATTTTGTTAGCAAACACAAAACGTAACATCCATCTTTGTTCTAAATATGGTACAAAACAATCCATTTGTCCTTTTCATGCTTAGTGTCATAAGTGTTCAGAAGTCTTTTCTCCTTATTCTAAGCATAACTGCTTCTCACTTTCATACAGAGTAAATGCTGGTGTAGTCTGGCTGCTCCAGCGAACAAGCTGTTATTTTTATTAAAACCACTGTAAACCACTACGAAATAAAAATTACACCTCATAGCCCATATAGCTAGTCACTGCGAAAATATCACTCCAATGTTCCTGCAAAAAGTATAATAACGAGCCCACAGCAAATCATCTTCATTCACAGAAATGGTACTGATGATGGTGTCACTAAAGCGGAGTTACTAAATATAGCTTTCCGTAAATCCTTCACGAAAGAAGACGAAGTAAATATTCCAGAATTCGAAACCAGAACAGTTGTTAGCATGAGTGACATAAAAGTATTTATCTTAGGTGTTGCGAAACAACTCAAATCACTCAAGAAAGGGAAGTCTTCCGGTCCAGATGGCATACCAATCAGGTTCCTTTCAGAGTATGCAGACACAATAGCGCCTTTCTTAGAAATCATATACAACCGCTCACTTGACGAAAAGTCTGTTCCTAAAGACTGGAAAGTAGCACAGGTCACACCAATATTCAAGAAAGGATATAGGAGTAACCCATTGAATTACAGACCCGTATCACTGATCTCAATTAGCAGTAGGATTATGGAGCATATACTGTACTGGAACATTATGAATCAGCTTGAAGAAAATGAGTTATTGATACATAACCAACACGGAGTAGGTATTAAAATCCATGGAGAAGAAATAAAAACTTTGAGGTTCACCGATGACATTGTAATTCTGTCAGAGACAGCAAAGGACTTGGAAGAGCAGTTGAACGGAATGGACAGTGTCATGAAAGGACGGTATAAGATGAACATCAACAAAAGTAAAGCGAGGATAATGGAATGTAGTCGAATTAAGTCGGGTGATGCTGAGGGTATTAGATTAGGAAATGAGACACTTAAGGTAGTAAAGGAGTATAGCTATTTGGGGAGCAAAATAACTGTTGATGGTCAAAGTAGAGAGGATATCAAATGTAGACTGACAATGGCAAGGAAAGCGTTTCTGAAGAAGAGAAATTTGTTAACATCGAGTATTGATTTAAGTGTCAGGAAGTCGTTTCGGAAAGTATTTGTATGGAGCGTGGCCATGTATGGAAGTGAAACATGGACGATAACTAGTTTGGACAAGAAGAGAATAGAAGCTTTCGAAATATGGTGCTACAGAAGAATGCTGAAGATAAGGTGGGTAGATCACGTAACTAATGAGGAGGTATTGAATAGGATTGGGGAGAAGAGAAGTTTGTGGCACAACTTAACTAGAAGAAGGGATCGGTTGGTAGGACATGTTCTGAGGCATCAAGGGATCACCAATTTAGTACTGGAGGGCAGCGGGGAGGGTAAAAATCGTAGAGGGAGACCAAGAGATGAATACACTAAGCAGATTCAGAAGGATGTAGATTGAAGTAGATACTGGGAGATGAAGATGCTTGCACAGGATAGAGTAGCATGGAGAGCTGCATCAAACCAGTCTCAGGACTGAAGACCACAACAACAACCACTAACACGGAATCAGAAAATAACGTTCTTGTGCAACGCAGCTAGCTCTTTATTATTATTGCTATTGACAAGGGATCTCAGATCGATTCCATATTCCTATATTTCCAAAAGGCTTTTGATACCGTTCCTCACAAGCGACTATTAATCAAATTGCGTGCATATGGAAAATCGTCTCAGTTGTGTGACTGGATTCGTGATTTCCTCTCAGAGAGGTCACAGTTCGAAGTGATAGACGGCAAACCATCGAGTAGAACAGAAGTGATATCTGGCGTTCCACAAGGTAGTGTCATAGGCCCTCTGCTATTTCTGATTTATATAAATGATCTAGGTAATAATTTGAGCAGTCCCCTTAAGTTATTTGCAGATGACACTGTAATTTACCGTCTTGTAAAATCATCAGACGATCAATTCCAATTACAAAATGATCTAGAGAGAATTTCTGTACGGTACGAAAAATGGCAATTGGCACTAAACAAAGAAAAGAGCGAGATCGTTCACATGGGTACTAAAAGACATCCGATAAATTTTGGGTATGCAATAAATCTCACAAATCTAAGGGCTGTTAATTCGACTAAATACCTAGGAATTACAATTATGAGCAACTTACATTTGAAAGACCACATAGATAATACTGTGGGGAAGGCGAAATGGAATATTGCTGCGCGGTGTGGGATCCTTACCACGTAGGATTGACGGAGGACATCGAAAAAGTGCAAAGAAGGGCAGCTCAATTCGTGTTATCGCGCAATAGGGGTGAGAGTGTCACTGATATAATACGCAAGTTGGGATGGCAGTCACTGAAACGAAGGTGGTCTTCTTCGCGGTGAGATCTATTTACGAAATTTCAATCACCAACTTTCTCTTCCGAATGCGAAAGTATTTTGTTGACGCCCACCTACGTAGGGAGAAATGACCAGCATAATAAAATAAGAGAAATCAGAGCTCGAACGGATATATTTAGGTGTGGAATAGTAGAGAAGTAGTATGAAAATAGTTCGATGAACCCTCTGACAGGCACTTGGGTATGAATTGCGGAGTAACCATGTGGCTGTAGATGTAGATGTGGATGTAGAGATTCTCTTAAAGTGTTGTGATCATCTATAGCCCTCGGTAGTTATTATCTGTTCCAGGGCACAGGGATTTGTGACTCAACATCGTTGACACACTACGGCCATTACTGTCCACGCGGAGTAACCATGTGGCTGTAGATGTAGATGTGGATGTAGAGATTCTCTTAAAGTGTTGTGATCATCTATAGCCCTCGGTAGTTATTATCTGTTCCAGGGCACAGGGATTTGTGACTCAACATCGTTGACACACTACGGCCATTACTGTCCACCACAAATGACTGGTCGATAGCACATCTGTTGTTTACAGTTGTTAGTTCAAGCTGCCACGGCAGTTACTGCACTGACGTCAGTTGTACGCCTGGAATAAAGTCAGTTTCGGAACCTGTTGGATGGGCTTTGTATATCTTTTTGCGTATCTACATCTACATCCATACTCCACAAGCCACCTGGCGGTGTGTGGCGGAGGGTACTTTGAGTACCTCTATCGGTTCTTCCTTCTGTTCCAGTCTCCAATTGTTCATGGAAAGAAAGATTGTCGGTATGCCCCTGTGTGGGCTCCAATCTCTCTGATTTTATCCTCATGGTCTGTTCGCGAGATATACGTAGGATGGAGCAATATACTGCTTGACTCCTCGGTGAAGGTATGTTCTCGAAGCTTCAACAAAAGCCCGTACCGAGCTACTGAGCGTGTCTCTTGCGAAGTCTTCCACTGGAGTTTGTCTATCATCTCCGTAACGCTTTCGCGATTACCAAAGATCCTGTAACGAAGCTCGCTGCTCTCCGTTGCATCTCCTCTATCTCCTCTATCAACCCTATCTGGTACCGATCCCACACTGGTGAACACTATTCAAGCAGTGGGCGAACAAGTGTACTGTAACCTACCTCTTTTGTTTTCGGATTGCATTTCCTTAGGACTCTTCCAATGAACCTCAGTCTGGCATCTGCTTTATCGACGATCAACTTTATATGAACATTCCATTTTAAATCACTCCTAATGCGTACTCCCCGAAAATTTATGGATTTAACTGCTTCCAGTTGCTGACCTGCTATATTGTAGCTAAATGATAAAGGATCTTTCTTTCTATGTATTCGCAGCACATTACACTTGTCTACATTGAGATTCAATTGCCCTTCCCTGCACCATGCGTCAATTCGTTGCAGATCCTTCTGCATTTCAGTACAACTTTTCATTGTTACAACCTCTCGATATACCACAACATCATCGGCAAAAAGCCTCAGTGAACTTCCGATGTTATCCACAAGGTCATTTATATATAATGCGAATAGTAACGGTCCTACGGCACTCCCCTGCAGCACACCTGAAATCACTCTTACTTCGGAAGACTTCTCTCCATTGAGAATGACATGCTGCGTTCTGTTATCTAGGAACTCTTCAATCCAATCACGCAATTGGTCTGATAGTCCATATGCTCTTACTTTGTTCGTTAGACGACTGTGGGGAACTGTATCGTATGCATCAGTACAGAAATTTAAGCTTCGCAGTATTTCTCCACAAGAAAGGACATATGAGGATCAGAGGTAACAGTAAATATATGAAACACGTAGCTGTTAAAAATTGTTCTAAATGAAGAGAGCATGCTCTAAGGCAGAGATGAATTAAATCGTGTACAAAGTTTCAGCTTTGGAATGTGGACGGCTGGCAGTCATCCAACAGCGATCGCGCTAAGCACTTCAGAGTCCATACACAGCCCTCCCCTGCCACACCCCTATCCAGCCGCCAGCTCGGAAGCGAAGGGCTGGCTAATCCTTTGATGTCTGCAGTTAGGGACGGCGCTTCCGCCGGTTAATGGGATATTTTGCCGGAGAGAACCTTAGGTGTGAAAGCATTGAAGTGTCCGTGACAGCCGTGTGCCGCAACTCATCTGCAACTCAGATCGGGCTGGTACTAGTGTCGCTCATCCCCACAGTTTTGAACGACTGGGGCTAACTTTTCCTGTTACGTCAAAGGCAACTTTACACAGCATTTCAGTGATGAACATTAGACAACACCGTAGTTTAGAGTAAATAACTATAAATGATGCCATGGTCACAAATGCTAGTTTCGAGAAAAAATGTCGCGTCGCAATGAAACTGTTCATCCCGGAACCACTACCAATTGTCAACAGTGAACAACTCAGAACTACTTCTGCAATAATATTAATTCGCTTCAAGACTACAACCTTAACATGCTGAGGAGGTTCGTGTGTCTCAAAGATCTCTGGAAGATATTGCTGGCAACGACGGGGCCGTTAGTTACAGGGGTTGGAACAAAATATGGAAACATCGCGAGAAGTCATTCTTAAACGTAAACGCAGTGCTATCCGAGCCTGGAGGCTCGGCACTTGTCCAATATACTAAATACGTTTCAGGGGGCGTGGTCAGAAAATCGTTCTGTGTAGTTGTGAGTGCACTACGTCGGAGCTAAGTGGGTAAACCGTCGGTGCTCGTGTAGTGAGTGCTCCCCTAAGCAAGGTAACAGAACTGTATGGTGTCTCAAGAGGCACAATATCGAAGATTTACACTGCATCCAGGAAAAACGGGAAAACATCTTCCGCTAAGCGACAACGTGAACGAAAGTGTGGTGAGTGCTTGTGAAAGTCAGACATTGGGGTGGACTGTAACGAAAAATATGGGGACGATAGTTATAAAAGTTGCAATATTCTCCTCTATCAATTACAATCGAGAGTTACAATCGTGAGTTTAATAAAAATGGCAAAAGTAATGTTAATCAGTACACTGGGAGGAGTTGTGGTCTAAATAACAAAAGATTTAACCATTCTTAACATCACAGGACACAAACAAACGGCTAAAGAAACGCCACACAAACATTTCTACTTGACAAACGCTTCCACTAATATGTGGTATGTGGTGAATAAAGTGATCAGCTGAGGATCAACACACGACACCAACCAGAACCAATCGCTTCATACATGTGAATCCCTCGTATAGCCCAAAACTACGCTACTATCAAAGATCTATTCTCCACTATTCCATAAAGAAAAATTTGGTTCCAAAGAACAGGGTTGTTGTTGTTGATGTTGTCTTCAGTCCTGAGACTGGTTTGATGCAGCTATCCATGCTACTCTATCCTGTGCAAGCTTCTTTATCTCCCAGTACCTACTGCAGCCAACATCCTTCTGAATCTGCTTAGTGTATTCATCTCTTGGTCTCCCTCTACGATTTTTACCCTCCACGCTGCCCTCAAATACTAATTTGGTGATCCCTCGATGTCTCAGAACATGTCCTACCAACCGATCCCTTCTTCTAGTCAAGTTGTGCCACAAGCTCCTCTTCTCCCCAATTTTATTCAATACCTCCTCATTAGTTATGTGGTCTACCCATCTAATCTTCAATATTCTTCTGTAGCACCACATTTCGAAAGCTTGTATTCTCTTCTTGTCTAAACTAGTTATCGTCCACGTTTCACTTCCATAGATGGCTACTCTCCATACAAATACTTTCAGAAACTACCTGACACGTAAATCTACACTCGATGTTAACAAATTTCTCTTCTTCAGAAACGCTTTCCTTCCCATTGCCAATCTACATTTGATATCCTCCCTACTTCCACCATCATCAGTTATTTTGCTCCCCAAATAGCAAAACTCCTTTACTACTTTAAGTGTCGCATTTCCTAATCTAAGTCCCTCAGTATCAACCGACTTAATTCGACTACATTCCATTTCCCTCGTGTTGTTTTTGTTGATGTTCATCTTATACTCTCCTTTCAAGACACTGTCCATTCCATTCAACTGCTGTTCCAAGTCCTTTGCTGTCTGACAGAATTACAATGTCATCGGCGAACCTCAAAGTTTTTATTTCTTCTCCATGGATTTTAATTCCTAATCCGAACTTTTCTTTTGTTTCTTTTATTGCTTGCTCAATATACAGATTGAATAACATCGGGGATGGGCTACAACCCTGTCTCACTCCGTTCCCAAACACTGCTTCCCTTTTATGCCCCTCGACTCTTATAACTGCCATCTGGTTTATGTACAAATTGTAAATAGCCTCTCGCTCCCTATATTTTACCCCTCCCACCTTCAGAATTTGAAAGAGAGTATTCCAGTCAACATTGTCAAAAGCTTTCTCTAAGTCTACAAATGCTAGAAACGTAGGTTTGCCTTTCCTTAATCTTTCTTCTAAGATAAGTCGTAGGGTCAATATTGCCTCACGTGTTCCAACATTTCTACGGAATCCAAACTGATCTTCCCCAAGGTCGG
Organism: Schistocerca serialis cubense; assembly: GCF_023864345.2. Lineage (NCBI taxonomy): Eukaryota > Metazoa > Arthropoda > Insecta > Orthoptera > Acrididae > Schistocerca > Schistocerca serialis. Next base: position 250,516,768 of record NC_064638.1, on the reverse strand, counting down.
CTTCTATCAGTTTTTCCATTCGTCTGTAAAGAATTCGCGTTAGTATTTTGCAGCGGTGACGTATTAAACTGATAGTTCTGTAATTTTCACATCTGTCAACACCTGCTTTCTTTGGGATTGGAATTATTATATTCTTCTTGAAGTCTGGTGGTATTTCGCCTGTCTCATACATCTTGCTCACCAGATGGTAGAGTTTTGTCATGACTGGCTCTCCCAAGGCCATCAGTAGTTCTAATGGAATGTTGTCTACTCCGGGGGCCTTGTTTCGACTCAGGTCTTTCAGTGCTCTGTCAAACTCTTCACGCAGTATCATATCTCCCATTTCATCTTCATCTACATCCTCTTCCAATTCCATAATATTGTCGTCAAGTACATCGCCCTTGTATAGACCCTCTATATACTCCTTCCACCTCTCTGCTTTCCCTTCTTTGCTTAGAACTGGATTTCCAACAAAGCTCTTGATATTCATGCAAGTGGTTCTCCTTTCTCCAAAGGTCTCTTTAATTTTCCTATACGCAGTATCTATCTTACCCCTATTGAGATAAGCCTCTACATCCTTACATTTGTCCTCTAGCCATCCCTGCTTAGCCATTTTGCACTTCCTGTCGATCTCATTTTTGAGACGTTTGTATTCCTTTTTGCCTGCTTCATTTACTGCATTTTTATATTTTCTCCTTTCATCAATTAAATTCAATATTTCTTCTGTTACCCAAGGGTTTCTACTAGCCCTCGTCTTTTTACCTATTTGATCCTCTGCTGCCTCCACTATTTCATCCCTCAAAGTTACCCAGTCTTCTTCTACTGTATTTCTTTCCCCCATTCCTGTCAATTGTTCCCTTATGCTCTCCCTGAAACTCTGTACAACCTCTGGTTCTTTCAGTTTATCCAGGTGCCATCTCCTTAAATTCCCACCTTTTTGCAGTTTCTTCAGTTTTAATCTACAGTTCATAACCAATAGATTGTGGTCAGAGTCCACATCTGCCCCTGGAAATGTCTTACAATTTAAAACCAGGTTCCTAAATCTCTATCTTACCACTATATAATCTATCTGATACCTTTTAGCATCTCCAAGGTTCTTCCTTGTATAGAACCTTCTTTCATGATCCTTAAACGAAGTGTTAGCTATGATTAAGTTATGCTCTGCGCGAAATTCTACCAGACGGCTTCCTCTCATTTCTTAGCCCCAATCCCTATTCACCTACTATGTTTCCTGCTCTCCCTTTTCCTACGCTTGAATTCCAGTCACCCATGACTATTAAATTTTCATCTCCCTTCACTATTTGAATAATTTATCTCCTCATACATTTCGTCAATTTCTTCGTCATCTGCAGAGCTAGTTGGCATATAAACTTGTACTACTGTAGTAGGCATGGGCTTCGTGTCTATCTTGGCCACAATAATGCGTTCACTATGCTGTTTGTAGTAGTTTAACCCGTACTCCTATTTTTTTATTCATTATTAAACCTACTCCTGCATCACCTCTATTTGATTTTGTATTTATAACCCTGTATTCACCTGACCAAAAGTCTTGTTCCTCCTGCCACCGAACTTCACTAATTCCCACTATATCTAACTTTAACCTATCCATTTCCCTTTTTAAATTTTCTAATCTACCTGCCCGATTAAGGGATCTGACATTCCACGCTCCGATCCGTAGATCGATTTCTCCGTAGATACACTCCTGGAAATTGAAATAAGAACACCGTGAATTCATTGTCCCAGGAAGGGGAAACTTTATTGACACATTCCTGGGGTCAGATACATCACATGATCACACTGACAGAACCACAGGCACATAGACACAGGCAACAGAGCATGCACAATGTCGGCACTAGTACAGTGTATATCCACCTTTCGCAGCAATGCAGGCTGCTATTCTCCCATGGAGACGATCGTAGAGATGCTGGATGTAGTCCTGTGGAACGGCTTGCCATGCCATTTCCACCTGGCGCCTCAGTTGGACCAGCGTTCGTGCTGGACGTGCAGACCGCGTGAGACGACGCTTCATCCAGTCCCAAACATGCTCAATGGGGGACAGATCAGGAGATCTTGCTGGCCAGGGTAGTTGACTTACACCTTCCAGAGCACGTTGGGTGGCACGGGATACATGCGGACGTGCATTGTCCTGTTGGAACAGCAAGTTCCCTTGCCGGTCTAGGAATGGTAGAACGATGGGTTCGATGACGGTTTGGATGTACCGTGCACTATTCAGTGTCCACTCGACGATCACCAGTGGTGTACGGCCAGTGTAGGAGATCGCTCCCCACACCATGATGCCGGGTGTTGGCCCTGTGTGCCTCGGTCGTATGCAGTCCTGATTGTGACGCTCACCTGCACGGCGCCAAACACGCATACGACCATCAATCGCACCAAGGCAGAAGCGACTCTCATCGCTGAAGACGACACGTCTCCATTCGTCCCTCCATTCACGCCTGTCGCGACACCACTGGAGGCAGGCTGCACGATGTTGGGGCGTGAGCGGAAGACGGCCTAACGGTGTGCGGGACCGTAGCCCAGCTTCGTGGAGACGGTTGCGAATGGTCCTCGCCGATACCCCAGGAGCAACAGTGACCCTAATTTGCTGGGAAGTGGCGGTGCGGTCCCCTACGGCACTGCGTAGGATCCTACGGTCTTGGCGTGCATCCGTGCGTCGCTGCGGTCCGGTCCCAGGTCGACGGGCACGTGCACCTTCCGCCGACCACTGGCGACAACATCGATGTACTGTGGAGACCTCACGCCCCACGTGTTGAGCAATTCGGCGGTACGTCCACCCGGCCTCCCGCATGCCCACTATACGCCCTCGCTCAAAGTCCGTCAACTGCACATACGGTTCACGTCCACGCTGTCGCGGCATGCTACCAGTGTTAAAGACTGCGATGGAGCTCCGTATGCCACGGGAAACTGGCTGACACTGACGGCGGCGGTGCACAAATGCTGCGCAGCTAGCGCCATTCGACGGCCAACACTGCGGTTCCTGGTGTGTCCGCTGTGCCGTGCGTGTGATCATTGCTTGTACAGCCCTCTCGCAGTGTCCGGAGCAAGTATGGTGGGTCTGACACACCGGTGTCAATGTGTTCTTTTTTCCATTTCCAGGAGTGTAGATTTCTCCTGATAACAACGTCCTCCTGAGTAGTCCCCGCCCGGACATCCGAATGGGGGACTATTTTACCTCCGGAATATTTTAACCAAGAGGACGCCGTCATCATTTAATCATACAGTGAAGCTGCATGTCCTCGGGAAAAATTACGGCTGTAGTTTCCCCTTGCTTTCAGCCGTTCGCAGTACCAGAACAGCAAGGCTATGTAGGTTAGTGTTACAAGGCCAAATCAGTCAATCATCCAGACTGTTGCCCCTGCAACTACTGAAAAGGCTGCTGCCCCTCTTCAGGAACCACACCTTTGTCTGGCCTCTCAACAGATACCCCTCCGTTGTGGTTGCACCTACGGTACGGCTATCTGTATCGTTGAGGAACGCAAGCCTCCCCACCAACGCCAAGATCCGTGGTTCATAGGGGGGGGGGGGGGGGCTTCTTACCTAACAACGGCCCATCCTCTGCTTTATTGCCAGTCATCAATGCTCTGCCCATAGCTGCAGGACTCCTCGGCGCTAGTCAGCCTACCAGGACGCGGCCGCCGACCAACTGACGCTGCACAATTTGTCTGCACAATGAGACCGAGGAACTGGGCAGTCCGCAAACGTTTTCACCCAGGTTCCGCTGAAAAAACGCTCCCCTCGGCCCTCAGCCACCGTACGCTTTTACTGCAGTCGTTTAAATCGGCATCCTCTTCCTTTGGAAGCAGGTGGTAAAGCTTATTGCTATTCCTTCACTATATCACACAAGCAAGAGCGTTTACTACTGCCAACCATTTCATCGTATGAATCAAGTCAGATCGTACCTAGGTATAGCAACCAAGTAATAAGGATCATCTTCCCTAAGAGCATTAAGCGGCATGACACTATCAGAAGCGAGAGTACTCTGCAATCTCTCAAAGTCACTACAGAATTGAAAATCGCAATCACGAATCCTGTCAGCACCAAAATAACACAAAGGGGGTCCATAAACAGGGAATTAAGGGCGAGCGGGAATCCCGAAACCACTCAGCAACGATACAAATTCCCCCAACAAGAAAACATCGTACCGAAGCCATAAAACCCGTACTGATTAGCAATGGAAGAAAGTCATGTTGGCGGATGAGTATTGTTGCACACTGTTTCTAATTCGTGGTCGAGTTTACGCCCCAAAAGTGAAACATGTTTGGTGTTTGACGATGATTTGGGAAGCCATATCGTGGTAGTTCGGGTCCCCATGGTTACTCCGCAAGGTTTCATTACTGCCAAGCAAAATCTGACCATCTCGGCTGATCAAGTCCCTCAGTGGTACAAAATTTATTCCCAAGGATGATGCTGTGTCCCAAAAGAACAGGACCCCTGCTAACATAATTCGCTTCGTTCAGGACTGGTTTTGTGAGCATGAGGATGAATTGTCTCATCTCCCCCGGCCACCATGCAGTGGGTTTCAATATTAATGAACTTTTGTAGTTCACTTTGGACAGCAGCTTGCGTGATCGCTATCCGTCCCCATAGTCGTTAGCTGAAAGCATTTTGCAGGAATAATAGTAAAAGATTCGCTTGAACACCACACAAGATTTATCCATTCGAAGATGACTGTAAGTTAATTTGAATGCCAACGGTTTTCCTACACCGTGTGAGACATTGTAATGTGCTGTGCCTTTGGTGTTTTCATATTTTTCTCCACCGCTTGTAAGTCTAACATTGCCATTGGATGACCTGGAGACAACTGTAAATTCGTAACAGTCAACGAAACGAAGAAGAAGAATTAAAAAACAAAATCAGATTTTGCATTCAGTAGCAAAACCGCTATGTGATTCCGGATTAAATAATTTAGCCATTTTTGCAAATTTACGATTTTATGCACCGTATGTTTAAAGGTTTATCTTTTCGAAAGCATATCAATACTAAAATGTTGCCTTTGAATTACATGTTGGTTCTTGAATACAACTCATTTATTTTGTCGTTTTAGTTTGACATCAGAATATAAATTGTGACAGAACTGGTGACTACCATTGCTTCAGAGATGCACATAAAACAGTAGTAAAACTCTTACATGTGTGTAGGCGAGACGCGACCTGAACTGCAACCCGTCATCCCGCTGAAAGATAATATTTTAATACTTCCCTGAGACTAAGCTGTGTAGGCCAATCAGTTTGGCATTAAACTTCAAACAAATAAAACACTGTTTTAGAGCAGTCATAAACACTAGAGAAAGGACAAGTTAATCTTCAAACTAGGGAGTGCTAAGACAATAACCTAAAGACAAAAAAAAAATTAAATTCACAAACTTTATTACAAAGTCTTTACGTTAACTAAATATCCGTAACTGAAAACACTGGTAATTACGAGACTGTTAGATCATCTGTTAGAAGGGCACAACACGCCAAAAGGAAAAGAAAACACTTTTACTCAAAAAAGAGACAAAGGGCTATTTTGAAATGACTGATGGACCGTGCGGCTGGTCCCGGCGGAGGTTCGAGTCATCCCTCGGGCATGGGTGTGTGCGTTTGTCCTTAGGATAATTTAGGTTAAGTAGTGTGTAAGCTTATGGACTGATGACCTTAGCAGTTAAGTCCCATAAGATTTCACACACATTTGAACATTTTTTGAAATGACTAATTCAATTCTTTTGAGTATACTCTCTCGTAACACAAAAATTTGAAACAAATTGGCGTTTGAAAGTATAATTTGGGAGTGGATTGAACTCGAAGACAAAATTGGTTTTATTCCCGAAAGACGTAGTAGGCGTGGCGGAGCGACGGGGAAAACGTCTTAGTCCGGAAACTGTTATTTCTGATAGTGGTCTTAGAAGTATTGAATGCGAGGTGTATGGTGTACACGTTTAAAGGGCAGTGCATCTAATTCATCTGCTTATACATATTTCAACGTACAATGGAGAGCAGTTGTCTCCATCCCTCTCACCCTGATAAAAAAAAAGTCATCTGAACTAGCATCTTACCCCTCCAGACAAAGGTGTCAGTTCAGTATTTGTTTGACAAAACATATTAATGAATGCCGAGTTGTTGCAAGGGCACCCAGAATCATTTGCCATGAAATCCAAAAACTCGTTCGTCGTTCACCGCGAAACCAACATGAGCTGCTCCCATCGCATAACTCCTACATTAACTCAGGAAATGAGATAGTTCTTGTCTAACAATATTTCCAATATCTACCTACTGTATCATTAAATGACGTTATTAGCGCTTCCTTAATTAATTTAATCGGATTAACGTGCTGTTTCAGACATTTACCGCTCCATTAGAATAGTTGCCATTAACTACAAACATTTCTTTAACTGAGCGTTAACACAAATGAGAAAACGAATAGTTTCTAAAGTAAAAAAAAAAAAAAACGCATTGGAAATGAGTTGAAAACTCAATTATTTACTAATTCTGCTTAATGCATCAATTTTTTTTACGAGAAGTTAGACAACAACATTAGTTTTGCAACTCTATCATTACAGATACTGATAACATTAATATTGCTCACAGGTGGCGGAACAAGAGATGTTGGGGCGTCTCGCGCAGCAAGGAAACCGAAACGTCTTGCGACGACGAGAGAGGCTTTTTATACATTGTATTGAAGCCTCTCGGAAATAATGTAGCCAGTCTGCATAAAGAAAAACCAGAGGAAGCAATCAATGTGTTGCTTTTAACAATGCTATGAACATCTGATGACGAAGAAATTGAAGAAATGTATGATGAAATAAAAGAAATTATTCAGATTGTGAAGGGAGACGAAAATTTAATAGTCATGGGTGACTGGAATTCGAGTGTAGGAAAAGGGAGAGAAGGAAACATAGTAGGTGAATATGGATTGGGGGACAGAAATGAAAGAGGAAGCCGCCTGGTAGAATTTTGCACAGAGCACAACATAGTCATAACTAACACTTGGTTTAAGAATCATGAAAGAAGGTTGTATACATGGAAGAACCCTGGAGATACTAAAAGGTATCAGATAGATTATATAATGGTAAGACAGAGATTTAGGAACCAGGTTTTAAATTGTAAGACATTTCCAGGGGCAGATGTGGACTCTGACCACAATCTATTGGTTATGACCTGTAGATTAAAACTGAAGAAACTGCAAAAAGGTGGGAATTTAAGGAGATGGGACCTGGATAAACTAAAAGAACCAGAGGTTGTACAGAGATTCAGGGAGAGCATAAGGGAGCAATTGACAGGAATGGGGGAAATAAATACAGTAGAAGAAGAATGGGTAGCTTTGAGGGATGAAGTAGTGAAGGCAGCAGAGGATCAAGTAGGTAAAAAGACGAGGGCTAGTAGAAATCCTTGGGTAACAGAAGAAATATTGAATTTAATTGATGAAAGGAGAAAATATAAAAATGCAGTAAGTGAAACAGGCAAAAAGGAATACAAACGCCTCAAAAATGAGATCGACAGGAAGTGCAAAATGGCTAAGCAGGGATGGCTAGAGGACAAATGTAAGGATGTAGAGGCCTATCTCACTAGGGGTAAGATAGATACCGCCTACAGGAAAATTAAAGAGACCTTTGGAGATAAGAGAACGACTTGTATGAATATCAAGAGCTCAGATGGAAACCCAGTGCTAAGCAAAGAAGGGAAAGCAGAAAGGTGGAAGGAGTATATAGAGGGTCTATACAAGGGCGATGTACTTGAGGACAATATTATGGAAATGGAAGAGGATGTAGATAAAGATGAAATGGGAGATATGATATTGCATGAAGAATTTGACAGAGCACTGAAAGACCTGAGTCGAAACAAGGCCCCCGGAGTAGACAATATTCCATTGGAACTACTGACGGCCGTGGGAGAGCCAGTCCTGACAAAACTCTACCATCTGGTGAGCAAGATGTATGAAACAGGCGAAATACCCTCAGACTTCAAGAAGAATATAATAATTCCAATCCCAAAGAAAGCAAGTGTTGACAGATGTGAAAATTACCGAACTATCAGCTTAATAAGTCACAGCTGCAAAATACTAACACGAATTCTTTACAGACGAATGGAAAAACTAGTAGAAGCCAACCTCGGGGAAGATCAGTTTGGATTCCGTAGAAACACTGGAACACGTGAGGCAATACTGACCTTACGACTTATCTTAGAAGAAAGATTAAGGAAAGGCAAACCTACGTTTCTAGCATTTGTAGACTTAGAGAAAGCTTTTGACAATGTTGACTGGAATACTCTCTTTCAAATTCTAAAGGTGGCAGGGGTAAAATACAGGGAGCGAAAGGCTATTTACAATTTGTACAGAAACCAGATGGCAGTTATAAGAGTCGAGGGACATGAAAGGGAAGCAGTGGTTGGGAAGGGAGTAAGACAGGGTTGTAGCCTCTCCCCGATGTTGTTCAATCTGTATATTGAGCAAGCAGTAAAGGAAACAAAAGAAAAATTCGGAGTAGGTATTAAAATTCATGGAGAAGAAATAAAAACTTTGAGGTTCGCCGATGACATTGTAATTCTGTCAGAGACAGCAAAGGACTTGGAACAGCAGTTGAATGGAATGGACAGTGTCTTGAAAGGAGGATATAAGATGAACATCAACAAAAGCAAAACAAGGATAATGGAATGTAGTCTAATTAAGTCGGGTGATGCTGAGGGAATTAGATTAGGAAATGAAGCACTTAAAGTAGTAAAGGAGTTTTGCTATTTGGGGAGCAAAATAACTGATGATGGTCGAAGTAGAGAGGATATAAAATGTAGACTGGCAATGGCAAGGAAAGCGTTTCTGAAGAAGAGAAATTTGTTAACATCCAGTATTGATTTAAGTGTCAGGAAGTCATTTCTGAAAGTATTCGTATGGAGTGTAGCCATGTATGGAAGTGAAACATGGACGATAAATAGTTTAGACAAGAAGAGAATAGAAGCTTTCGAAATGTGGTGCTACAGAAGAATGCTGAAGATTAGATGGGTAGATCATGTAACTAATGAGGAAGTATTGAATAGGATTGGGGAGAAGAGAAGTTTGTTCAAAAATCAAATGGCTCTGAGCACTATGGGACTCAACATCTTAGGTCATAAGTCCCCTAGAACTTAGAACTACTTAAACCTAACTAACCTAAGGACATCAAACACACCCATGCCCGAGGCAGGATTCGAACCTGCGACCGTAGCAGTCCCGCGGTTCCGGACTGCAGCGCCAGAACCGCTAGACCACCGCGGCCGGCAGAGAAGTTTGTGGCACAACTTGACCAGAAGAAGGGATCGGTTGGTAGGGCATGTTCTGAGGCATCAAGGGATCACCAATTTAGTATTGGAGGGCAGCGTGGAGGGTAAAAATCGTAGAGGGAGACCACGAGATGAATACACTAAGCAGATTCAGAAGGATGTAGGTTGCAGTAGGTACTGGGAGATGAAAAAGCTTGCACAGGATAGAGTAGCATGGAGAGCTGCATCAAACCAGTCTCAAGACTGAGGACCACAACAACAACAACAATGAACATCTGACCTGTGGGGGCCTGCTTGGTATTGCATCTTTTAAATTGTACCGTATTAGAACTTACGAAATGCAACGTTTTGCTTCATTACTGAAATGTTTTGTTGATTTCACTCAAAAATAAACGGCCAATAGATTAGTGGTGATAATTCAGAGTGGATGGTACTTCATAGTGTGTGTCAGAAATGATCAGTTCAGCCAGCAGTCAAGTGAGGCGGGGTACAGCACACATAGTAAATGAATTATTGGCGCAGTGAAAGAGTTAATGTCTAAAATGCGTTTTCAATCAAACGTAGATGACGGGGTAGATGGCCACTTAAAGCTCCTGGAATCGATCTGCTGAGGTATAAACTACTCTCTGTAGAAATGTATGACGAAATATTTGACCAGTAAAATATCTATTACCCCTCGTGGATATTAGCTATGACCCACGCAACAAAAGAATATAGGAGGGCTTTCAATAAGTAATGCAACACATTTTTTTCTGAAAGCCGGTTAGTTTTATTCAGGATTCCAACAGAACATGTTACTCCCCACTCTCCTATCTACGAAATCCTATTTTTAAACGTAATCTCCGCTAAATTCGGCGGCTTTACAGCACCTTACTGGGGAGGCCTGTATGGTCGTATGGTACCACTTCGCTGTTCCATGTCCGAGCCAACGTCTTGCTGCATAGATAAACTCCCCTTTATTCACTCACTACCCCCGCGGAGTGCATCCTCCATTGGGCCATACAGATGTACATGTACATCTACATCTACGTGATTACTCTGCTATTCACAATAAAGTGCCTGGCAGAGGGTTCAATGAACCACCTTCATGCTGTCTCTCTACCGTTCCACTCTCGAACGGCACGGGGGAAAAACGGGCACTTAAATTTTTCCGTGCGAGCCCTGATTTCTCTTATTTTATCATGATGATCATTTCTACCTATGTAGCTGGGTGTCAACAGAATGTTTTCGCAATAGGAAGAGTAAACGGGTGATTGAAATATAATGAGAAGATCCCGTCGCAACGAAAAACGCCTTTGTTTTAATGATTGCCACTCCAATTCACGTACCACGTCTGTGACACTATCTGCCCTATTTCGCGATAATACAAAACGAGCTGCCCTTCATTGTACTTTTTCGATGTCATCCGTCAGTCCCACCTGATGCGAATCCCACACCGCACAGCAGTACTACAGAATAGGGAGGACTGGATTGGATTCGATTGTTTGGGGGAAGAGACCAAACAGCGAGGTCATCGGTGTCATCGGATTAGGGAAGGATGGGGAAGGAAGTCGGCCGTGCCCTGTCAAAGGTACCATCCCAGCATTTGCCTGGAGCGATTTAGGGAAATCACAGAAAACCTAAATCAGGATGGCCGGACGCGGGATTGAACTGTCGTCCTCCCGAATGCGAGTCCAGTGTGCTACCAATAGGGAGGACAAGCGTAGTGTAAGCAGTCTATTTGGTAGACCTGTTGCACCTTATAAGTGTTCTGCCAATGAATTTCAGTCTTTGGTTTGCTCTATCCACAATATTATCTATGTGATCGTTCCAATTTAGGTTATTTGTAATTGTAATCCCTAAGTATTTAGTTGAATTTACAGCCCTCAGATTTGTGTGACTTATCACGTAATCGGAATTTAGCTGACTTCTTTTAGTACTCATGTGAATAACTTCGCACTTTTCTTTATTCAGGGTCAATTGCCACTTTTCGCACCATACAGATATCTAAATCATTTTGCAAGTCGTTTTGATCATCTGATGACTGTACAGGAATGACTGTACAGGACGATAAATGACAGCATCATCTGCAAACAATCTAAGACGGCTACTCAGATTGTCTCCTATGTCGGAACGTACGAGATCCGAGCTGTAAGCTGAATGAGGAAAATCAGTCCAGTGAAATATTGTGGGCTTCTCTCGGGTGCACTGACTTATATGAGGCCTTGCGTTGTCACGGAGATCGATAAGTTCGTCTGCATCTTTGTGGCGACGAACTTGTTCAAATCTTTTCTTCAGTTCCCTGAGCATAACACAATGCACTTCAGAGTTGATTGTTGCAAAACATTTTGGAAATTTGTGGTTAGTTCCTATGGGACCAAACTGCTAAGGTCATCGGTCCCAGGCTTACGCACTACTTAACCTAACTTAAACTAACTTAGGCTAACGACATCATACACTCACATGCCCGAGGGAGGACTCGAAACTCCGACGGGGGTAGCCGCGTGAACCGTGGCAAGGCACCCGAGACCGCACGGCTACCCCTCGCGGCTTGATCGTTGCACCTTGAGGGAGGACGTAAAATAGAACAAACCCTTCACAGTCTGAGAAGAACGCCGCCATGATTTTGCCGGCTGAAGGTGCGGCTTTGAACATTTTTTTTTCTTTCTCTGAAGAGAGGTCGCTACTAAATGGCTCTGAGCACTATGGGACTTAATTTCGAAGGTCATCAGTCAACTAGAACTTAGAACTACTTAAACCTAACTAACCTAAGGACATCACACACATCCATGCCCGAGGCAGGATTCGAACCTGCGACCGTAGCGGTAGCGCGATTCCAGACTGTAGCGCCTAGAACCGCTCGGCCACCCCGGCCGGCCAGGTCGCTACACTATGGATTATCATTTTGTTTTCGGTTCGAAGTGATGAGCCCGTTTTTCATCACCTGTGGCAAAAAACTGTCACGATCAGTCTCGTAACGGGCTATTATCGTCCTTCTTCACTCTGTATTGTCTTCTTTAGCAGCGAAGAACCCAGCGGGCTCACACCTATGAACATTCCAATTGATGGACGAGCGTGACGGCATTACTAACAGAGACATCCAGTTGAGTAGCGAGGCGTTTGTTTGATGATCCGTCGATCACCTCGCATGAGAAGTTAGGTTTTCTTACGTTTACTGCCATTGCAAAGAATTCATCTTCGCTGTACTCGGACAAAGATACATGAGCGCGCTGCACGAGTAGTGGATAAGATCCTTGACTCTGTGTTTATTGTAATCTATGGTTCGCTTGTTCGCCAGTCAGCTATGCAAAGTTACGCCGTAGTAGCGAGCAGCTGAGTTTTAGAGAAGGAGCTCCAAAGATTGTGAATGTGGGAGAACAGAGATTATAATTTGTTTATAAAGCTATCTGATTGATTGTATTAACGGACAAAAGTTTTGGAGGAACATTTCAGGGCAACCCACGCACGAGAAAGAATGAAATGTTTGTTTTCCAAGAAAAATCAATTGAAGAATTATTTACTCCATAGATGACTAGTAATATTCACGATCTGTGATAAATTAATCTTTGTGTTTTCATTATGTCACAAATTACGCAACTGATTAAACTATTTAATTATTGAAAAGAGAGAATTTCGTAATTGTTGGAGCCTCTTATGCTGTAGCGTCTTTTGTGACAATAATCAGAGTTTAATTTTTCAAGGACACTTTTCTTTAAAGTAAAACCCTTCTCCATCACTCTTAGTAAAGTTTAAAATATTTTGTCGGTTATGAATTGCTCCTTACGCCACTCGCATTCACTGTTTCTTACAAGTAAAGAAAAAATTTTGGATAGATATTTTTTCTTTGGTTGTTGCATTAGATGATTTCAATTTGCTTTCGAAAACATCTTTAAGCCAGACACAAAATAGCGTGTAGAGCAAGAGGTAAGTTACTTTTCATTGGTGGGAAATCTCACTTCGCCTTCTTGTGATCAAACAGCACGTCGTAAGAATTCTCTAATGTTGTACAAGGTAATAAGATTAATTTACAGTAAACAGTCAAGATAATATCAAACAGCCATTTTCTTCCGTGCTGAGTAGTATTTTATTTCGTCAAACTGCATTTCATGTTATGTAACTATCATAATGTACTTCAGAATAGGGTGTCAGTTACATACGTTTCACCGAAGACGATTCAGTTTCTTTTGGCATTGAATTTGATTCATTTTCATTCTTTCAAATTCAGCATTTCATTGAGATTTGTTTTACGACACTGTTCATACGCGCAACACAAGGTCAACATGTTACGTGTTTTTGAAATACACTCAGTATTTCATATACAGACAAATTTAATAAATAGCTCATAGAGAGTGTCCACACGTTCGAAGATTCCAGGGGTCACAGCTGTGAGCGGCCGGTCGGCACGTGGGAGATCGGACAGGTTTGCGCTTCCTTGTTGGCCCCGCCCAAGCAATCATTGTGCTTTTGTTCACTGACAGCTCTTCGTGGACGGTCTGCAAGAGCCTATGAATATTTGCGATGCTCTGGTTTTCCACCAAAATAAATTCAGCGACAGCTCCCTGCTTGGAACGCACCTCTGTTACAGACGCCATTTTGAAAGCTACGTATAGCGGCGCCACGTATCGGAACTTCATGTAACGATAGATGCTGAAGCGTGAATATTCCATGATGTCCCACAACAAAATCCACTTTTTTTTCAATCGAGATTTGCGGAGAAATAAAAGTGCGTTGCAACTGAAATCGCTCAACAGAGGAAAGTCCACTGGACCTGACGGACTACCAATTCGATTCTACACAGAGTACGCGAAAGAACTTGCTCCCCTTCTAACAGCTGTATAACGCAAGTTTTTAGAGGAACGGAATGTTCCAAATGAATGGAAAAGAGCACAGGTAGTTCCAGTTTTCAAGAAAGGTCGTCGAGCAGATGCGCAAAACGATAGGCCTATATCTCTAACACCGATCTGTTTTAGAATTTTAGAACATGTTTTCTGCTCGCGTATCATGTCATTTCTGGAAACCCAGAATCTACTCTGTAGGAAGCAACATGGATTCCGGAAACAACGATCGTGTGAAACCCAACTCGCTTTATTTGTTCATGAGACCCCAGAAAATATTCGATACAGGCTCCCAGGTAGATGCCCGGCGGGGTCAGGGATTTTCTCTGCCTCGTGATGGCTGCGTGTTGTGTGATGTCCTTAGGTTAGTTAGGTTTAAGTAGTTCTAAGTTCTAGGGGACTGATGACCTAAGATGTTAAGTCTCATAGTGCTCAGAGTCATTTGAACCATTTTTGAACCTTGACTTCCGGATGGCGTTCGATACAGTTCCGCACTGTCGCCTGAAAAACAAAGTAAGAGCCTAAGGAATAACAGACCAGCTGTGTGGCTGGATTGTTTTCAGCAAACAGAACACAGCATGTTGTTCTCAATGGAGAGACGCCTACAGACGTTAAAGTTACCTCTGGCGTGCCACGGGGGAGCGTTACCGGACCATTGCTTTTCACAATATACATAAAAGATCTAGTAGATAGTGTCGGAAGTTCCATGCAGCTTTTCGCGGATGATTCTGTAGTATACAGAGAAGTTGCAGCATTAGAAAATTGCAGCGATATGCAGGAAGATCTGCAGCGGACAGGCACTTGGTGCAGGGAGTGGCAACTGACCCTTAACATAGACAAATGTAATGTATTGCGAATACATGTAAAGAAGGATCCTTTACTGTATGATAATACGATAGCGGAACAAATACTGGTAGCAGTTACTTCTGTAAAATATCCGGGAGTATTCGTACGGAACGATTTGAAGTGATTTTTAACATGGCTGTCAATCAGCAACTGTTGTATAATACAAAATTTTTGAAAAACACATCCCACAGTCACGAACACAATTAAAGCATAACTTACCAAAAAATACGAAAGCTGCGGTCATGCCTGAAAGCGTCAGATAGTCAGAATTAAAGTAACATGCAACAGAGGTGCAAGCCACTAGGGGCTGCCATGTGTCCTCTGCTACAGTCACCATAAAACTAGTTTCGTGTACTGTCAGATATGACCGCAGCTTTGGTATTTTGTGGTAAGTTATGCTGTAACATTTAGTTTTAATTTTGTCCGAAGAAGGTGTCACTTGTGACACCGAAAGCTAGGTCACAAATTGTGTTCGCGACTGAGGGCGGTGTTTTTCAAAAATTTTGGATTTGAAGTGGAATGATCATATAAAATTAATTTTTGGTAAGGTGGGTGCTAGGTTGAGATTCATTGGGAGAGTCCTTAGAAAATGTAGTCCATCAACAAAGGAGGACACTTACAAAACACTCATTCGACCTAAACTTGAGTATTGCTGATCGCTGTGGGATCCGTACCAGGTCGGGTTGACAGAGGAGATAGAGAAGATCCAAAGAAGAGTGGCGCGTTTCGTCACAGGCTTATTTGGTAAGCGTGATAGCGTTACGGAGATGTTTAGCAAACTCAAGTGGCAGAATCTGCAAGAGAGGCGCTCTGCATCGCGGTGTAGCTTGCTATCTAGGTTTCGAGAGGGTACGTTTATGGATGAGGTATAGAATATATTGCTTCACCCTCCTTATACCTCCCGCGGTGATCACGAATGTAAAATTAGATTCGAGCGCGCACGGAGGCTTTCCGGCAGTCGTTCTTCCCGTGAACCATACGCGACTGGAACAGGAAAGGAAGGTAATGACAGTGGCACTTAAGTGCTCGCCGCAACACACCGTTGGCTGACTTGCGGAGAATAAATGTAGATGTAGTGTGTATGGAACGCCCCTCGCATATTAGTGCTTGTGAGACCCCGTGGGGCTTCCAGCTGTGAGCGTCAAGCTCGTCCGATTCACAGCCGTGTCAAGAGCGTGGTCCTCTGCTATTGATGAATGACTTATACGGGGTACTCCAAGCGACCGCTTCGGGCAGACGCGCGGTTGCGCCGCCCCCAGAGCGCCGCGTGGGCGCCGCGCATGCGCAGTGGGTGTGCAGCCACGCTGCCGAGTCGGCCTGCGCCGCGACGTGCCTGGCCGGTCAACAATGCTGGTCGCGAAGGCTCAGTGCGCCGCACGCATGGCTCTGAGCGGCTGCCAGCCCGGGGGCACCGCCGCCGGCGGCGGAGGCGGAGGCAGTGGAGGCGGAGGAGCGGCCGGGGGCGGCGCGGCCAGCGGCGCCGCGGCGGCCAGCTCGCCCGCCTCCGGGAGCGGCAGCCCCGCGCTGCTGCGGAAGCCGCTGCGTCTCCGGAACGTCGCCAGCAGGGCAGAAGCCTTCGACTCGCTCCACTTCAAAGTTTCCGAGGTGAGTACGCGACAGCACGAGAAATCGCCTTTTGGCTATATAATGATGACGTCTTGTAAGATAAATGCAGACTCCAGAAACTCTGTCGGTCAGTTCAAATTTCCACAACTTCGCCTTCAGCACGCAAAAAATAACAAAATCTTAAGCAAATCATAATTTACTCACTCCTTCAATGGATCAAATATAATGAAACGATGTGTGAGTATCATTTTGTCTTAAATCAAAACGTACTGAAATAGTATTAACTGAGGTCGCCAGCCTGATAGACAATTTATGTAAATGTAATTTACGGCGCCTTTTGCGCAACATTTGTAAATTAACCTTTTTTTTCCAAATGCGAGTTAGTTGCGAGCTACGGGACCTGTACGTAACAGTGGCCGTCAAACTGCGGCCCCTGGCAGCGTGCTGTCGTAATCAAGCGTTTATGTGGCTCACGATACTGAGCCGTATTTTATAATAATATGCTTCTAGCAACTGACAGCAGAATCCAGAAACGTTGACTAACGTTGTTGTTAAGAGTGTAGTTTTCTTGCTCAGTAACAGAGAGAAATACAGACACAGTGTTATTTTAAGATGTACTTAATTTTGATGGGTGTTGGTGAGTTTGGCCTTAAGCTACAGTGGAATTTCCTTCTTACGTCAAAAGCAGAGTGGTACGTATCGCGGCCACTGCGGTGTTGAAACAAGTGAGAGGGATAATAATTTACTGTTTGTCTTCCAATGCTGACGACTCAAGGAACAGGCGCAACTAGCACGCATAAGTTGCAAAAAAATGGTTCAAATGGCTCTGAGCACTATGGGACTTAACATCTATGGTCATCAGTCCCCTAGAACTTAGAACTACTTAAACCTAACTAACCTAAGGACATCACACACATCTATGACCGAGGCAGGATTCGAACCTGCGACCGTAGCAGTCGCGCCATAAGTTGCAAACGCAAGTAACAGGACAAGTAACACAGTTCGTGAATACGCATTGTAGAGATGTCATTCTTAAAAGAGGTACATGTCTGCAGCAAGCAATATGAAATCAAATCGAGGCTGCTGTAATGAAATGCAGTAAGTAAAAGGAAAATGACATTCAGAACCTTTAGTAAACATCTGAGATCGTTCTCGTATTGCAATTGCTGTTATTAATTTGTATATAACATACTAATTTTTGTAGGTTACGAATTAATAGTAATAGCCGCAAGTGAATATGTAGCAAAGTAACCAGGACGGAAGAATTGGTCATTGTATATTTTGAATGATCGTGTGTTCGAGGCTGCTTACAGTCCGGCTTTCGATACGGAAGAATTTTCTGCGTTAATGTCGTTACATCAGATACAAATTTTCTCCTTATGCAGGCCTGTTATCATTACTCCATGGAGAGCTCTACAGTGCGTGGTAGCTTCAGTCTGTCTGAAGTGCCCCGCTGAATCCTTTTTCAAATACCAGCATCACAAGAAATAGCAGCTACAACTGCGTGGAGCATACGAAATTGTACGGCGACTGTCTTGTTAATATTTTCAGCTCTACGTGATACCGAGCAGCACGTCAAACAAATACAAACTGCTATCAAACAAGATCTATTTCTTTAATTTCTTTTTTTCTCAGTTCACTACAGGAAAGTGGACAGATCTATACAACACACGATAGTAAAATGCTGTTGTCGCTCAAAAACAGTGTTTAAATTTTGGCTGGCATCGCAAATCTAAC
This sequence comes from Schistocerca serialis cubense, assembly GCF_023864345.2. Classification (NCBI taxonomy): domain Eukaryota; kingdom Metazoa; phylum Arthropoda; class Insecta; order Orthoptera; family Acrididae; genus Schistocerca; species Schistocerca serialis. The sequence goes on along the minus strand of NC_064638.1, from coordinate 250,498,581 downwards.
GTCATTCGTAATTCGGTGTTACGGAGAACTCATTGACAACAGAAAGAAAGATAATGATATATACTGCAGCTATCAATGATTTTAAATAATTTAATTTATAATCTCCTTTCAAGACATTATCCATTCCCTTCAAAAGTTGCCCAAAGCCCTTTTCTCTCTCTGCCAGAATTACAATATCATCGGGAAACCATCCAAATTCTAGAAAAATCTATCATAGGGCTTTTCTCGATGGAATGTCGTTTCTAAGTGAAAGTATATTACCTTATACAAGATACAATTTCTCTGCAAATTATGTAAGATTTTTTTTTCCCCTCGTGATGTCGGGACAAATTTACTCTTGAGCGTTATCGTTCAATTTTCATTTACACTTTCTCTGACGCGTTTCGCAAAAGATAATAATAATCTTAGTCTGTTACACTTCATTTATGCCCACTGCGCGTATTGATCGCCATGTTATTAATTATTACGACGGCATAATCGTCGGAACGCGTAGATATGAAACAGAAGTCCGACTGGCCCTAAGCAATATTGTAAATCTACTTGACTTCAGAAAATATAATGAATGATAAACATTGCAGAAACCAATGACTTGACATAAACGTAATATCTTCCGTGAAAAGCAGTTTTAGGTATACAACAAAAAAGCTGCTAAAATTTGTATTCTGGTCCATCAACTTTTGAAAATTTATCTTGCCATCTAGCAGTCTTGAAAGAGGTGTACACCACATGTACATTGTTTCAAAATATGTTACGTATAGAGTGACAACTAGATATATACCACGATTTTAAATAACGGAAATACGGTACACATTATTTTAAACTCTAAGGTCAGACACGTGATAACATTGTCAAAACTAGTTGACGTATAATAATGATTTAACAGGTTTGTGATGGTATACATAGAAGTAACACTGAAGTGAGATCTATCTTCAGCACTTTATTGTCGCCTGATGTTTATAGCTGGCGCCCTTCAGTTAGTAAATTTAGTTCTGTAATGAAGATGAACTTTGTTACTCGAAGCCGCTAAAGGCACGAATAAATATTACGACGTTTAGAAGCACACCAGCCACACCTACTGATCACCTACTTTGCAGTGTTGTTGTTTTTATATCATCTAGTCAACTGCAGCCCTCGAGAACGAGTTAATTAATGACGAAATGGTACTTAAAATGTGAAGCAGGTACATGAAGGCGCCCCGAAACAGCAAGAATTTCAAGTTAAAGTCGTTCCGGACTGTTGCAACAGGGATTACAGGAAAAATGAAAAAGAAAGAAAATAAAAAAAAATACTAATGTTGGAAACCTAAGACAGAAAACACATATGAGACAAATATGTCGTTTTGCACTACTTTCTAAACAAAAACATAATGTGTCATTTTCAGATCAAGACTTTTTATTCCGCTAAAATGGCAAAGAAACAGATTTATTTAGAACTGAAAGTCAAAGAACTTTCTATATTCTTGCTTTTAAAATCTCCGTTGTTTTACGAAATATCGATTTCTTGTTTAAATAATATTCAGATGTTCAAAACTACCAACTACGATTCATAGGCATGGCAAAAAAATTTTTGAATTTCTAATACACTGCTCAGTGACAGAAAGCATGTGTCATATTACTACTCGGAGTTCCTTCCAGTGACCCTGTTACCACGTAATTCCAAACGACATCAAATATTTACCTAAAACGCATCTTATCCGAGAATCTTAAGTCGTGACGTTTCATTGAAATAACTGGACATATTTAACTCTAGCACCTACTATTACGTAGGAAACATGAGAGAGGACACAGGGGACATCGGTACTGTATTATTCGTATTATGATTCACTTCTGTAAGGCCATGGTTTACTGGACAGAATTGCGCTAGACGTCACATAACGTCCATTATAAACATACCCTTCAAGAGGCTATTGTTTCCAGCCATATGTACTTGGAGATTACGTAAGCTGATACATCGGATCTGTACCGGTATAGGCCGGCCGGTGTGGCCGAGCGTTTCTAGGCGCTTCAGTCTGGAACTGCGCGACCGCTACGATCGCAGGTTCGAATCCTGCCTCGGGCATGGATGTGTGTGATGTCCTTAGGTTAGTTAGGTTTAAGAAGTTCTAAGTTCTAGGGGACTGATGACCTCAGATGTTAAGTCCCATAGTGCTCAGAGCCATTTGAACCATTTGTACCGGTATAACTACGCCCTTCGAATGTGTAAATTTGACGAAGCAGTTTACAAAGTTGTTAATTTAAGTTATTTTTTGTGACACACAAACACATCCACACACATACTATAACTATTTTCTCTGAGTGGTTTGCGTATTAATAAAATTATTTTATATTAGTTAAAAGAGGTATTAGAAACTTTGTATTAGTCTATCTTGATAAATGTATGCGAGGAAACTCCAAACCAGGCAGCAAATGGCTCTGAGCAGTATGGGACTTAACTTCTGAGGTCATCAGTCCCCTAGAACTTAGAACTACTTGAACCTAACTAACCTAAGGACATCACACACATCCATGCCCGAGGCACCTGCGACCGTAGCGGTCACTTGGTTCCAGACTGAAGCGCCTAGAACCGCACGGCCACAACGGCCGGCACCAGGCAGCAGAAAGACGCTATGCAGCCATTATCTGCCCTTACTGAAACGCGTGATTTTATACTTTGAGTTCAGTACTCAGCCCCTTAATATCCTAGCGATATTTCTGGAAAGCCGTCTTCAAATTTCTTTCCTGAGACAGAGGACTCCAAGTACACGTTTATCCACCGACATACAGACATGTTTTGCACTTCCGGGGAATAGGGTCTGGCGCAGTTTCACGTAAAAACGACACACTGTATATGCCATCGAGTATCATGTTCTTAAGGAATAAAGACAGTAAAGAACAAAAAATGATTCTCCGAATCTTATAGTACGAAATCACACTACATGAGTTACCACTTTTTAAGTATAGGAATGTAACGAGTAAATTTGTTGCAGCACTATGTTGAAAATTCATCCTGAATACTAATATTTATACAGGGTGTTACAAAAAGGTACGGCCAAACTTTCAGGAAACATTCCTCACACACAAATAAAGAAAATATGTTATGTGGACATGTGTCCGGAAACGCTTACTTTCCATGTTAGAGCTCATTTTATTACTTCTCTTCAAATCACATTAATCATGGAATGGAAACACACAGCAACAGAACGTACCAGGGTGACTTCAAACACTTTGTTACAGTAAAAGTTCAAAATGTCCTCTGTTAGCGAGGATACATGCATCCACCCTCCGTAGCATGGAATCCCGGATGCGCTGATGCAGCCCTGGAGAATGGCGTATTGTATCACAGCCGTCCACAATACGAGCACGAATAGTCTCTACATTTGGTACCGGGGTTGCGTAGACAAGAGCTTTCAAATGCCCCCCTAAATGAAAGTCAAGAGGGTTGAGGTCAGGAGAGAGTGGAGGCCATGGAATTGGTCCGCCTCTACCAATCCATCGGTCACCGAATCTGTTGTTGAGAAGCGTACGAACACTTCGACTGAAATGTGCAGGAGATTCCATCGTGCATGGACCACATGTTGTGTCGTACTTGTAAAGGCACATTTTCTAGTAGCACAGGTAGAGTATCCCGTATGAAATCATGATAACGTGCTCCATTGAGCGTAGGTGGAAGAACATACTGACGAAACTAAAATGAGCTCTAACATGGAAATTAAGCGTTTCCGGACACAAGTCCACATAACATCTTTTCTTTATTTGTGTGTGAGGAATGTTTCCTGAAAGTTTGGCCGTACCTTTTTGTAACACCCTGTATACTTGCTTTATAATGGCGACAGATAAAAGATGCCGCAAAAGCCGATATCCAAGAAAGCTCTTCTGGGATATACACCGTCCAGTCACATTAATGTGTAGGTTAATTCTTACAAAGAAGAAAACAGCAACCAGCCACTATTAATACCGCTATTTATTTAGGTAAATAGCGCCGTTACCGGTTTCGAACTGGAAAGTTCATCATCAGACGGCTGTACGCTTGATTTTCAAGATACACTTTACATTATCGTCCGTTTTCGATTTTTATTATTCCACCGTGGCGAAGTATTTTTGGTGTGTTGTTGTCCTACGGTAGAAAAACGGTGTTAGAAGCGCCCTATGTGAAAATAAATAACCTCCAAACGATGAAATACAGTTTAAATAAATGTGTGAGGTTAAGTGGTTATGGTAGTTACGTCGAAATTAATGTGGCCACTGCCTATGTTCGACGTGAACGTGCAATAATCACACACAGATGGCAGACGGCAGAACCAGCAGTGGACGGTATGTAAATCGTGTCGGTAAGAGGCGAAAAACAGTGCGCTCGTTATAGTAATGCAGAAACGGAGCGATCAATCAGATGGCCAAAGGACATGATCATTGGCTTTTTCCTCAAGGGTGGAAGCGTTTCCGAAACGGCTAAGTTTGTAAAATGTTCGCATGCCGCCGTGGTTAAAGTAAAATTCGCGCAAACAATGTTGACACTCGGCGCGGTGGCTGATGGGAGGGACTAAAATGGAGTATGCCTTTGCGGTGGCTCCTATCTCCCACCGCTCCAAGTATCAACTTTGTTAGCGCATATGTATACGAGTGCATGGCAAAATGGGGCTATCCAAACCCGGCGCCAAAGCAGTTGTGGGCCTTGGACGACAGGGTGAACGACGGCTACAGAAATGTGTACGGGAATATAGATGTGCAACTGTTGAGCAACTGACAGGGCTACCAACAGCGTTTCCTCAACGAATTTTCAACGAACGTTGCTGTGTACGGTGCCTAGGTCATCCTCCCATGCCGAGAGCTGTTAATCTGGGACAAACGCTATAATTTCCACTCCAGTACCGCAACTGGAAGTCCAATGACAAGGGAATGGTCCAATAAGACATGTCGAAACCTACCCTGAAATTTTTTACTCAGGAAGTAGACAACGAAAGAAACGCACTGAGAAAATTTTAGCTGCTGAGAGGCACTGCAAGTATTTTGTAAAAAATGCTGAATTTACACATTTTTTCCGCGCGAAGAACACCTTATAACAGCGGTTTGCACAGTCCTTCCCGCCTAGCGTGCGACTCGGCGAGTCACACACGCAGCGACGCGTAGCGGAATTATTCGGAGTTCACAGACACCAATTTTAAGCACCTAAAGCGTGGTTTACAATAGAGCGATTGGAAGCGAACATGTGTGATGAGAATTTGCAGAACATTCATTACCATTCGCTTGCATATGGGTAGAATCGCTTATACTAGAGGGAACAGAAGAGGACACGAGGTAGCGAATATTGCCTATGAACGCTGTGTTATTAGTTAGTAGTCTTTGGAGCTAATATTCCACATACAGGATACAACTCTATCTTGTTAGAGCTACAATGCGAAACTTTGCTATTCAGTGAGACTTATTTTGCATGGCGAGCGCACTGTCCTTGACGGGGTATGCAAAATGGCGCAGCGAAGGAAGAATTTAAGTGTCTCAATTTGTATGTAAGCGTGACATGCATGGAGATCGTGCGCTTCGCAGTAACCACTAACTTTTTTAGACAGAACTGGGATTTAGTCAGAAATGGTCCTGACCGTTGTTAAACGTATTGCGCTGCGTACCAGGCATACTTGATCAAATTCGTAAAGCGTAGTGAAGATAACTGGTAATGCACAAATGAGCTTAAGAATACTGTTCCGCCGATAAACCTTAAATGAGAGAGAGGTATCGGAAATTACATTTTCTGATAATTTTCTAAAAATGCTCTCCACTGTCGAAAAAATTTTTTATCGAGAGGTTGAATCGCACTATTAGTTCCAGCCGGAATCCACATTAAATCTGCAGATTTCTCGTTGTCCTGCACGAAAACACTGGCGTCATTATGTCCAGACCATGAATCCAACAAAAGCAATGAATTAATTTCTGCAGCTGGTACGGATACGTTTCGAACGAAATGTTGAAAATTATTCTTTCCCATTTTTCAAGTATTCGATACGTCGATTACAAGATTTTTGCAAACAAAACAATCCACTTTTATTTTTGGTCCTAATTTGCCTTGAGGTTTCTGAAAACAGATATACAGCTGTAGAGACAGTAAACCACTCATACTTTTCACCGGCATTATCGTATAACTTTCATATTGCATACACTGACCCCGAAATTATAAAGTGCAGTCTGCGCGCATTTCTTTCACGCAATCTGACTGATCATCGTTATAAACACCATTTACGGGGATAACAGCAAGTTTCTTCTTTACGTCAATTACGTATTTCTGTATAGCACTGCCTATCACTGGCAGCTGCTCTACACATTTACGTGACGTAAACTTGGTAATTTTGCAACTTCCTGTTCTGCATGATTTCTTGAACCTGCGTAACCACACCGACGTAGCCTGGAAATTAGCAATGTTCATGCCAGAATAAGAATTTTGCAGTGGAGTGTGCGCTGATATGAAACTTCTTGGCAGATTAAAACCGTGTGCCGGACGGTGACTCGAACTCGGGACCTTTGCCTTTCTGGGCAAGTGCTCTGCCATTCGAGCTACCCAAGCGTGACTCACGACCCGTCCTCACAGCTTCAGTTCTCCCAGTAACTCGTCTCCTACCTCCCAAACTTCGCAGCTCTTATGCGAAAGGTGAAGGTTCCGAGTTCGAGTCTGGGAGCGGCACACAGTTTTAATCTGCCAGGAAGTTTCACTGCTCCTGCCAGATGCAATTAGCAGGGCCCATCTCCTAGATCTCCATTGGTAACGGTGCATAGCCTCTCACGAGCAATTATGAATCCATCGAAAAGTTTTTCCTTCAGATGGTTTCGAATTTCCGTTTGGCGCAAATTTCTTATTTCATGTAATTCATTCTTCCGGCCGGCCGGTGTGCCGAGCGGTTCTAGGCGCTTCAGTCTGGAAGCGCGTGACCGCTATGGTCGCAGGTTCGAATCCTTCCTCGGGCATGGATGTGTGTGGTGTCCTTAGGTTAGTTAGGTTTAAGTAGTTCGAAGTTATAGAGGACTGATGTCCTCAGATGTTCTGTCACATAGCGCTCAGAGCCATTTGAACCATCATTCTTCCATTTGACAGTTCACGCTCCAATTTTGCGAAACGAGGATGCCTTTGCACACTGTGTAACTTCAAGCGTTTTTCCCATCCTTCGATTAACCAACATTTCACTGCGTTTTCTTTGTCTCTGAAAGCTGGTGCAGTACGTTTTTTATTTTATTTTATTTTTTTTTAACGAAAAAGAAACGGGTTGGAATGTATTCTTCTTCACAACTGCTGCTGGCGCAACTGACGTCGTCTCGTCCGAACCACAATTCATGGAATCGTCACAGTTATTTCCAATATCTTCTAACGTAACCACAATTTCAGACGAAATGTCGATATCATTCAAATGAATGTCAAGGAAATCAAAAAATGTTCAAATGTGTGTGAAATCTTATGGGGCTTAACTGCTAAGGTCATCAGTCCCTAAGCTTACCCACTACTTAATCTAAATTATCCTAAAGACAAGCACACACACCCATGCCCGAGGGAGGACTCGAACTTCCGCCGAGACCTGCCGCACAGTCCATGACTGCAGCGCCTTAGACCGCTCGGCTAATCCAGCGCGGCAGGGAAATCAACAAACAAATGACATATCTACATCCTCAGGAGAATTAGGTGATTTCGGCTGGAAACCACGTTCTTCATATTTCATCATTGCCAAATTGAGAATGTTAATTGGATTCCACATTACTGTGAAACTGGAAGAAAAAAAAAAGATTCGATTAGCACGCATGTCTTACGAAAGCACAATAAATATTAATTCAGCTTTATCTTTATTGTCAATACTTATTGATAATTTGTAGTAGATGTTACTTGAATGGCTAATTCGAGAAGTTGTGTACTGTAGTGTCTGAGCAACCATCAACGAGAGGTAACCTGAAATGTACTTGCGATCGGGCTGTGTCCTGTTTCCTGTTTACAAATTTACCGCCGACCTCGGCTGTATGTGTGTGTGTGTGTGTGTGTGTGTGTGTGTGTGTGTGTGTGTGTGTGCCTAGTTCCGCATGCGCGGTTGCTACAGTGCCACTAGGGGAGTACATTTCTACGGCCACCTGGAGCACTACGAATTTGGCAATTTTCAGTTTTTTTTAAATACTTGCAGTGTCTCTTAGCAGCTAAGATTTTGACAGTGCATTTCTTTCGTTGTCTTCTTCCTGTGTAAAAAATTCGAAGGTATTTTTCTACATGTCTTATTGTGCCATTCCCTTGTGAGTAGCTACAGGTGGCCTTTCCAGATGAATCACGTTTTATGCTCCATCGACGCGAAACGTCTGAGTACAAACACCCTACAATATTGGTCGGAAGGCTCCACGCCGGATGAGGGAGCGTTATGGTCGAGGGAGTGTTTCGTGGAATTCCATGGGCGATCTCATCATTCTGGAAGGCACAGCAGTTCAGCAAAAGTAGACATGTACTTTTGAGGACCATGTCCACACATATACGCAATTTTTTGCTTCCTCGGCAAGATGGCATCTACCACCAGGACAACGTGTCAACACAGCTCGCAGAGTACGTGTGTGGTTCGAAGAGCACCAGGATGAGATTACCGCATTCCCTGGCCACCATATTCCCCGGATTTAAACTCAATCGAGAATCTGTCGGACCACGTTGATCGGGCTGTACGCGACATCGATCTTCAATCGAGAAACCTACGACACTGGAGGAGGCATGGCTCGACATCCCTCTCTTCGTGGATGTCTCGCAGCGTTCCACGCTGCAAAAGACGGTTGTTCAGGCTTTTACCAGGTGGGCCTCACTGGACAGTGTATGTTCCACACTTTAAAAGCAGAATTAATTTGCATCAAGTTAAAAAGGTCTCTCTCTATTGATTATATTACTTTTTCATCCTCCTCCAAGCACCCTCCATCGTAATTCCTCGAAATTTATTACCTTTCCTTTATTTTCTTCTCTTCCTCTTCCATTTTTCGTTTTTACTGATCTAAAATTATGATCCGGATCGCTTACCATGATATTCGCTACACAATAAAAACAAAACATGTAACGGACGCTTTAGTTTTTGAAGTTGTAATGAAATCTAGACCTTTCGATGCTTACTAGCGTTGATAAATATCAACGTGGACAGTGGAAAAATGTGTACCCCGACCGGGACTCGAAACCATGTATGGCAAACGCTCTATCCGAGCAAGCCACCGAGGTGACAGAGAAAAAGTGCGACTGCAGGGACGTATCTCTGGCAAGCTGCTCGTGAGACACAAATTTTCCAACTTTCTGTCCACACACTACATTTATAATGCCCCTGCCCACCATACTCATTACTCGCGGCAGTCAGTCTACCGATTCCCGTACGCATTTGAGTAATGTGAGTGCATCCGCACTGAAGAAGATTATTGGCCGGTAAGCCTTATCTGTACGAATCTGGTATCTGTACAGATTTCATTGGTGATCTTGCAGCTCTTGAGGAATTAAGTTTTAATGAAATCTAAACCTTTCACTACTTGCAGGCGTCTGCCACGTAAGCAGGAGATCCTGGGTTCGAGTCCTGATAAGGGCACACGTCTTTCAACTGACCCCGTTGGTGTTTAGCAACGCCTGTAAGCAGTGGAAGGTCTAGATTTCATTATCTTCGAAAGCTGCAAGATCACCAATGAAATCTGTACAGATACCAGCTTAATTTTTTTTGGGTTTAACGTACAACACAGACAGCTGAATGTTCAAAGATTCTAAAGTACAGTTATTTGGGCTTGATTTTGACAAGCGATAAACATTCTTCTCCGAACTCCGAATTTAAGTTTACACGTTGGACGACCAAAAAAAAAAACAAAAAAAAAAACGCAGAGATCGTATTAAAACATAGGCGGCGGTGGACGTGGCGACACAAAAAGAGAGAAGTGTCACGAAAACTGGCTTTCAGGGAAGTGAAGAGCTGCTTCTCCTGCAGTTAAGTAGTTGCGTTAATGCTGAAAAAGGAGGCAAACGTTTTATCTCTTCAAAAAGCAACCTGCCTTCCGTTTCCCGCCTATGAAAGAAGTGGAATGAAATTTCTACTCTGCAGAGGAGAGTGCTCTTTTATGAAACTTCCAGGCAGAGTAAAACTGTGCATCGGACCGTGAATAGAAACCAGAACCTTGCCATTCTAGGACACTGCTCTTACCGACTGAGCTAGCCAGATACGACCGTCGCTGGCACTCTGTGGCTATCCTTTCTTCCACGTACTCATCTTCGAGAGACTGACGATTCAAATCCGCTTCCGGCCATCCAGATTTAGGTTTTCCGTGATTTCCCTAAGTCGCTCCGGGAAAATGCCGGGACGGTTCCTTCCACATCCTTGAAACAGTCCGAGCTTGGGCTCCGTCTTTAATGGCCTCTTTGTCGACGATACATTAAACCGTAACCTTCCATCTTCCAGGCGTGGTTGACGCGTCATATAGAGGAGAAGTTCCGTGAAGTGTGAGGCAGGAGAGAGGCTGTGGCAGAAGTCGTGCGTCGTGACTCAGTAGTTCAGTCAATAAGAACATTGTCCGTGGAGACATAATTCTGGGTTCGAACACAGAGTTTGTCTGCTAGAAAGTTTCTTAAGACAGTTTACACTTGGAGCCTTTTTTCAACATTTCTTAGCGAAATTGCGCATACCGACAAAATAATTTTTTTCTGGCATCTAATGAGCAGCAGATTATGTACAAACCACTCTTGTTCCTGCGCTGGTTTCATAATAGGATTGAAACAGAACGAAATATTAACATGTCTTTGTCATATTGTTGGATCTACAACTTTGCTTTCCTCTTTTTTCTCAAAGTCTAAGGATTTATTTGGAAAAACTTACAAAAACTTAACGATTTAAAGTATTGGACATCGCTTCCCAGTACTTTCTCCCGTCTTCCGGGCAGCATATAAATTCCGCAGCGGAAGAACTGGACGTCCATGAATCGATACAGTTTCGCACTGACCGGAAGGGCTGATTAGCCAGGCTATGTGTCATTGATCGAAAAAAGTGTTAGTCAGGCAGAGCAATGTCTGGAGATTACGGAGGATGGGGTGGGATCCCATTATTAATATTTCCAAGTATGTTTTAACGTTTTTTTGCGACGTGGGATCAAATATTGTCACGCTGCAAAATCACCTTTTCATGTCTGTAGCTGTATTGTCTTTCACTGCTCGGCTCAAACACATCAGCTGCTTTCGACAACGACTTACTGTGATTGTGTAAGAAAGTGAAACACCTACAGCCTTCCTTATGATATCATTTATTGTATGGCTACCAGTTTCTGTGCTTCAGTGCACCATCTTCAGGCCTAACTGATGCTGAGGGGGGAACACCATCCATATATACAATGCATCAGTGGCCATCGCAGACTAACTGTAACCTTGATGTTGTCTCTTCAACCATCAACTACCAAGATGAGCCAGGTGATAGTTGATGGTCGGATAATGTAGACACAAATCGACTAATACTTTTGACGGTGTTATGGTTACGAAGCCTAAGCTTACTGTATGACACTTAGAACTTACCCCTTGCACCACCATTTGCCGCTACTGTCATTTACTGCAAAAGGGCGTGAGCAAAGTTGTAGACTTCATAAAAATCGTTCTGCGAAGCTAAAAACTCAGCGTGTTGATTTGTTCCGCGTAAATTGCTTTATAGGGCCGTCCGTTTCGGGGGTAAACCGTTGTGTGCTCGTTTCAGCTGCTTGTAACGAAGATGGATAAATTACCTGCAGAAACACATTACTTGTTATTCACTTTTCATGTTGTAGGGATAGACTATATGTTCGCATGCTTCCTGCGTCAGTTTTACAAAATATCGCTGCAGTGATTGACGAATTTATTTATTCATCAGGAAGCAAAGCCTCACATGTACTAGTATAGAGAGATCTAAAAATGAAAGCATTTGTCAAGATGTCTACCGAAAGTACAAAAGTCGAATTATAGGCAGGAAATCGAATGCATCATCTCTCGAAATTGGTTTGAAAAGGTAGTTCCAGTCTTCCGCTTTCTTTTGTGGTTTCAATATACTCAGCTTTAGATTAATTAGGGAATATGATGTGGAACAGTTTTTTCTGATGCAAGGCAAAATGATATCGTTCGTTCGTTTCCTTAAAAAAATGCGATCTCACTTATAACGGAGACACAATTTACCGTAAAATTACTTCTTTATTTACGCGAACTGATATGGAAAAGTTTTTTATATTGTGAAATAAACGGTAGTACTAAACCGAGGAAAGACACAAAAAATCGCTGCGTGAGACGCAGCGAAATGGATTTCTTTTTGCTTTAAATTTGAACTGCGAAAGAAGACGCCACTTAATTGCATTACTGCCAACCCAATAAGCAACCCTTGCGGTTTTCACGTCGTATGCGACAAATTTTATTTGCAGAAGGAAGGAGGTTTAAATTAATGACTTGGAATCCGCTTGTAGAGACCCAGAAATCCTGCGGTGAGTTTACATCGCTGTCTTCGTAGTAGGGTTTTGAAAACGAGACAAACTCACTGTTTTGGACACATCGTTCCAGTTGTATGTTCATCGTACCTAGGCGTATACTGGATCGGTTACCGAAATCAGGCATTCACATATTACGAGCACAGACCTAGCATGTGTGTCTTCAGAACATGGCTTACTATACGGCTTACCAATATCGTTCATTGATATCTCCAAAACTCATTAAGATTACCGTCACTGGGGTCCACTTCGTGGACGATACATCTCATTTAGTATGATTCGGGGACGTGTTCCGCAATAAAACATTGATTCTACACTGGCTATTACGCTGAAGTGATCCTGACAAATTCAGTCGTCTCCCAAATGGGGAACAGAATCTAGATTTTTATATTTCGTGAACAACTCTCCATCATTTGCTCTATCAAAATACACCTTACTGGTGGTCTCCGTTCCTTAAATTGTGTCACGGTCCGTGCGGCTACCCGCATCGGAGGTTCGGGTACTGCTTCGGGTATAGGTGTGTGTGTTGTCCGTAGTGTAAGTTAGTTTAAGTTAGATTAAGTAGTGCCTAAGCTTAGGGACCGATGACCTCAGCAGTATGGTCCCATAAGACCTTACGACAAATTTCCAAATTACCTTAAATTCTGATTTATCATTGCAATCGAACCCGTCACGATAGCACCACTCGAAAGAAATGGAGAATGCCTTTATCACATTATTGATTGGGATTACGAAATAAAATATTCGTCAAAACAGATGTGACGGACTTAGTCTGTCTACAGATTTAGACTCGAATCGATCAAAATGAGTTTTCTTAAAGTGCTCTGTTAGCTTCACACAGTATATGTTACAGTTTGTTGTTTAATTATACTACTTCTAAATATCGCCGAGAATACATCATCACAGTTTTGTAGAATATGCAGCAAATGTTGTTGATAACAGAAGGCATATAATACGTGCAACTTGTCAAATACCCTTATCTAGAATAGTTCTCTGAACCATTAGTGGAGAAAAAAAATCATTGTAAAGACTTCCAATTCAAAACTAGTAATGAATTTTCCACAACTGTTATTTGGTATACATTCAGCTTAGTACTCTGACGGAAATAATCCATCACAAAATTCCTCGATATACGTTTGTAAATTATAGTCACTGAAGCAATCTTAGTAAGAAAAATACAAAATAATCTGTTTTAATGTGTGGCGTCCTGTAAGCCTAACAGCCGATTTGAAGATAACAGGAAGATTCAATTTTGGACGGACATCCGCCGGTACATGTAAGAGCAGTAATAAATGTCAATGATATTAATCAAAAACTGTTTAGAATCATTTATACAACATTATTCAAACGTACTTTCACTGTCACTGAAGCAATCTTGGTAAGAAAAATACAAAATAATCTGTTTTAATGTGTGGCATCCTGTAAGCCTAACAGCCGATTTCAAGATAACAGGAAGATTCGATTTTGGACGGTCATCCGCCGGTACATGTAAGAGCAGTAATAAATGTCAATGATATTAATCAAAAACTGAATAAGAATCATTTATACAACATTATTCAAACGTACTTTCACTAAATTTGCGATACAGCGTATTAGCGTCATAAGAGAATGAAAGTACACCGCATGAGAAAAATGCCAGAAAGGTTTTGTATTAGTTGTCTTTATTAGCACTAAAATTTTGTCAGGATAGTGTGTAGCATTAAGACACTTTCCTGTGTGTCCATATGCTAAGTCTCGATCGTAGGTAGCCCAGCCGCAGACTTCGATTCAGTGGTAAGACAACAGACACAGCAACCACTCCATAAAGGAAATTGGTTACAAAACACTACCGCAATCCGACCTAGAATAATGCTCAATCGTGTGGTATTTATACCAAATGAGTAACAACGTATACCCAACATATACAGGGCTATTACAAATGATTGAAGTGATTTCACAGCTCTACAATAACTTTATTATTTGAGATATTTTCACAATGCTTTGCACACGCATACAAAAACTCAAAAAGCTTTTTTAGGCATTCACAAATGTTCGATATATGCCCCTTTAGTGATTCGGCAGACATCAAGCCGATAATCAAGTTCCTCCAACACTCGGCGCAGCATGTTCCCATCAATGAGTTCGAAAGCATCGTTGATGCGAGCTCGCAGTTCTGGCACGTTTCTTGGTAGAGGAGGTTTAAACACTGAATCTTTCACATAACCCCACAAAAAGAAATCGCATGGGGATAAGTCGGGAGAGCGTGGAGGCCATGACATGAATTGCTGATCACGATCTCCACCACGACCGATCCATCGGTTTTCCAATCTCCTGTTTAAGAAATGCCGAACATCATGATGGAAGTGCGGTGGAGCACCATCCTGTTGAAAGATGAAGTCGGCGCTGTCGGTCTCCAGTTGTGGCAGGCGCCAATTTTCCAGCATGTCCAGATACACGTGTCCTGTAAGTTTTTTTCGCAGAAGAAAAAGGGGCCGTAAACTTTAAACCGTGAGGCATCCAGAAGCTTTAAACTGCGCATACCATCGCCGAATGGAGTTAGCAGTTGGTGGATCTTTGTTGAACTTCGTCCTGAAATGTCGTTGCACTGTTATGACTGACTGATGTGAGTGCATTTCAAGCACGACATACGCTTTCTCGGCTTCTGTCGCCATTATGTCTCACTGCGCTCTCGAGCGCTCTGGCGGCAGAAACCTGAAGTGCGGCTTCATCCGAACTTTATGAGTTTTTCTACGTATCTGTAGTGTGTCGTGACCATATGTCAATGAATGGAGCTACAGTGAATTCATGAAATCGCTTCAATCATTTGTAATAGCCCTGTAGAAAGGAGAGCCGCACAAATGTTCACGAGAGCGTTCAACATGCAAACTTTCACAACTGGAAATGACACGCTTATTTAAATATTTCTGGCTATTATTCCATGGTTGGGTGAATGTTTTGTTGAAATTTAACGTTTCATTAACATCTGCAGAGGGCGTCTTTGAGGGTGATGCAGCTTCAACGTAGGTCCAGTATACATCCTGACCCACGACTCACCGAAGTAAAATCCTGTTTCCGTCTGCTCACTCGCAAAAGCATGACATCACGTGTTCTGAAAACTCGAGCTCAAATGGCCGTTTGTTGCTGAATGCTGATATTGCTATGTCCTCAGGGTGGAAAACTGGTACACATCACCGGCCGGAGTGGCCGTGCGGTTCTGGGCGCTACAGTCTGGAGCCGAGCGACCGCTACGGTCGCAGGTTCGAATCCTGCCTCGGGCATGGATGTGTGTGATGTCCTTAGGTTAGTTAGGTTTAATTAGTTCTAAGTTCTAGGCGACTGATGACGTCAGAAGTTAAGTCGCATTGTGCTCAGAGCCATTTGAACCTGGTACACATCTCCTGCACCGGAGCTCACATATTATTCAGTTTCCTCCTTCCGACTACAATTATTAGAGTGCTTAGCACCCTATGGTCTCTCTTTCTAGCAATTCATAGTATCTGCTTGTTCCTGTGAGCACATGAGTGTTATCACACTGAATCAGGCGGTCTTCTTGCTGCAAATCATGTTACGCAACATCTGATCTGTTTCTCGCCTTCTACAGTTGCCCATCAGTTTTTTTAGTTGTTTTTCGATCGTTGTTTTGGTAGTGACTATATACACGTCCCCACAGATACACGGTATCCGGTTAGTTCCTAGTTTTCTCAGCGGTCTGCGAACATTCTACTCCAACTTTAGATGGTCCTGTAGTTTTCGAGTTGGTTTGTAGATTCTAGTGAATTCCATTTCATCAAGATCTTTACTATGCGGTCAGTATCATCGACGTATCGAAGTCTTTTATACGGTTTTTGCGGGACCCATTACGTGGATGGTAGGTCTGTGTTGCTGAGACATAGAAGATGGGAACCAGAACGTTTTCATGCACACCTCGATACTAATTCGAAGATTGAGCAACAGGAAGTAGACAGTAAATTACATTTACTTTATTTTCCAGTGTTCTACAAGGAATATATTGTTATTTTTATTGTATTTTATGGTTCTATGGTATTTTATGGTTTTATAGATTTGCATGTATACCTTGTTTTTCTAGATTAGCATGTATTCCTTTGTTTTCAAACAATGTATTGAAACGTCCATTCATACTACACTCTCCTTGTGTGTGTGTTTTGCATGTTGTAATATGTAGATAAAGAGTTGTGGCAGATTTCTTGTTGCGTGGTCTTTGGTCCATTGAAAGACGCCGTGTTTATGCGCAAATTCTTTAGCCAGTCTCCCCAGCACCTCTCCAACTTCTGGTCGACGTATGCAGCTGAAACTTTCTATAATAATTAGAATGACTACAAAGAGTAATATTTACATTCGTATCTCACCTAATTATTTATCAGAGATGATCACTCTCATACCTCATCCTTGAATACCATTTTTACTCTTACTGTCGTGTTTTAATACATAATATTCACAATTTTAAGTTCCATTCGTCTTTATACGAGCAAGAACAAAATCGGAGACATTAGCATTACATTCAACAACAGAGATAATAAAAAAGTCAGAGATAATCTAATGATAATGTTCCCCTTTCTTATTGAAGATGTAATGTCTTTGTTTTCTACACACAACACAGCTCCTGACACATTTTCTTAATAAAATGTGATATTACAAAAAGGCGGTAGCTTCAGCCACACAACGTAGCGAAAACCCACGCACACGGACCGTTACCTACACTAAGATTCAAATAACCACCCACGACAAAAGCGAAGTGTTACAGAAAAGTTAGCGGATTGAACAAGGAATATTTGTGAATCGGATCTGCTCGACACGGAACTGGAATATCTCATTAATGCGTTGCTGAAGAATGGATGTTCGTTCGCACAGATACGAAGAACGTTAAGCTAGCCACAAAAAGGTCATAGTGTTGTACATGTCTCTGTGGTATCCAAGGTTTTTCCGCAGTTTGTTAAAGATGTTACTGACATGCAACAGGAGAGGGCGTCACAGAAACGCTGAAAGCTCGAACCGGCCAACGCTTGATGACAGACATCAACTATGCCATGAAAACCTACTTACAACATCTCAAAAGCCAGATAAAGGAATGTACTACCCTACGCATCGTTCCCTTGCGGAACATGAAGGCAAAATTAGATTAATTACAGCGCGCACTGAGATATTTAAATAGTCATTCATTTCACATTCCCGAGGCGTAACACGGGGTGTGGTGCAGTGGGGTGTATTATGTAACATGCATTTCAAAGAGGTTTGCAGAGCTGTAGGTGTGGAGGATGTGTCACCAAAGGACTGTAATTGTCAATGATACGCAGATCACATCAACTGAGCAATTATGTTTGTTTCGTCATCCTATGAGCCTGATGTCATTTAACAGGAACTTCAAGTTCCTACCACAGGTTTCACCGTATAAGTCCAAAATTTACACCGTTTTGTAGGGTCGCCGTATTTGGTATCAGCTCCCTGTCATTCTACATCTAAATCCGCATCTACATGAATACAAAATGGTTCAAATCCCTCTGAGCACTATGGGACTTAACAGCGAATGTCATCAGTCCCCTAGAACTTAGAGCTACTTAAACATAACCAACCTAAAGACATCATACACATCCATGCCCGTGGCAGGATTCGAACCTGCGACCGTAGTGGTCGCGCGGTTCCAGACTGAAGCGCCTAGAACCGCTCTTTTTTTTCGATTTCACAACACTTTTTTTCCAGGACACGGTATTTTTTTATTTTTTCTATTTTTTTTGGGAGTGAGGGGTTTTTATTTATTTATTTTATATGAAGGAAGGTAGGAGAAACAGAAACCTTTATTATTCACAAAATAAACATAGTACGTCCTGACATATGATAACTGTCCTGGAAGGAACCTCGCTGCCGTCCTACCATGCAGCATGAAATAACAGCAAAATCAAAGTGGGGCCACCTCCGGCACCATAAAGAAAAGTATTTTGGATTGAAAACAAAATTTGAAGTACATCCATTTGCTAACTGTTCAAGCGTGAGTTTTTCGTAGGTCGCATACTCGCATAGTGTTCTTAGTCGATCACATTACTTGGTGGGTTTCACAAAGAAAGCACCGCCGCTCATCTTTGCGCACCCGGCACACCCCAAGTATATGGCGGGTCCGCAAAAACCGTTACTAGGAAATTGGCATACCAATCCTTGTAGTTTTGTAGCCGTAATAGTTTTGTGTGTCCATCTTACAAGTATTGCCAGTAATCCAGGACGTTCAGTAAGTTCGTACGTGTGTCTCTATAGATGTAATGGACCGTCATACCTGTGATCCACGCCACTGCGTTCGTCTTATGACGCGGAAAATACGTTTCCTCTGGAAAAAAATACTATGTCAGAACAGACTGCTGTATAGATAGTGCGCCGCATGAACGCTATTATCTTTCTTGCGAGAGTTCAGACAGCCAATGCCACGCCACAGACCAGCTGATGGTCGTCCGTATCCAGCACGCCGCATTGCTGACACAAGGGCGAATCCGCCAAATGTATTGCGTACTTTTTATCATTTGTAGAGTATTTTCGGGCCCGCATCTCGTGGTTGTGCGGTAGCGTTCTCGCTTTCCACGCCCGGGTTCCCGGGTTCGATTCCCGGCGGGGTCAGGGATTTTCTCTGCCTCGTGATGGCTGGGTGTTGTGTGATGTCCTTAGGTTAGTTAGGTTTAAGTAGTTCTAAGTTCTAGGGGACTGATGACCATAGATGTTAAGTCTCATAGTGCTCAGAGTCATTTTTTTGTATTTTCGGTTGATGACAATGTACCATGTTGATCTGACTGATGTAGGCTGGTGGACCGTGCGCCACACCAAGTGCCAATTAACAGCTGGATGTTTGCGTTCCGCCCTATTCCGGGCGATCTGTCGAAGAAGCAGATGGTGCACGTCCTTCGATGTCGACTGTCGGGTCGTCGGTAAACGCTCTCGAACGTAACTGTGTTCCACGATGAACGTTTCGGCCACTCTGACCGGCTACATGAATACACCGGAACTGACATTTAAGTGCCTGACAGAGGATTCATCGAACCACCTTCAAACTATTTCTCTATCGTTCCACTCTCAAACAGCGGACGGAAGAAACGAATGCTTCAGTCACTTCGTGTGAGCTGTGATTTCTCTTATTTTGTTATGATGATCAGTTTTCCTTATGTAGTTGTTCGTCAACAAAATATTTTCAAACTCTGGGGAGAATGTTGGTAATTGGACTTTCTTGAGAAGATCCTGCCACAACGAAAAACGCCTTTTTTAAAAAAAATGATCACCACACCATTGGTGTATCAAGTCCGTGGCACTTTCTCTCCTGTTTCGTGATATTACGAAACGAGCGCCCATCTTTAAACTTTTTCGATTCCTCAGTCAATAAGGATCCCACACCGCAAAACAATGCTCCAGAAGAGGTGGACAAAGCGTTAGCAGTCTGTTTACTACACCTGCTGCATTTTCTAAGTGTTCTGCCAAAAAGTGGCAGTCTTTCGTTTGTCTTCCTCAGAACATTATGTGTATGGTCGTTCCAGCTTAAGTTAAACGTAACTGCAATCCCTAAGTATTTAGTCGAATACACAGCCCTTAGATGTGTGTGGTTTATCGTGTAAACGAAATTTAGCGGATTCCTTTTAATGCTCATGTGGATGACATCGCACTTTTCATTATTTAGAGTCAGTTGTCACTTTTCGCACCATACAGATATTTTGTCTACATCATTTTGGAATTGCTTTTGATCATCTGATGACTTTACATGACGTTAAATGGCAACATGATCTGCAAACAACCTAAGAGGGGTACTCAGATTGTCTCCTAAATCGCTCATGCAGATCAGGAATAGCAGAGAGCGTATAACACTTCTTCAGTTAGCGCCAGATATTACTTCTGCTTTATTCGATGACTTTCCGTAAGTTGCTAGGAACTGTGACCTTTCTGACACGAATCGAGGCTGACAAATGAAACGATGCTCCAGCGGCACGCAATTCATTAGACGTCGCTTATGAGGAACAGTTTCAAAAGCCTTCTGGAAATACGGAATAAGTTTGACGTATCCTGCCAATAGCATTCACTAGTTCGTGAGAATAAAGAGCTAGATGTGTTTCATAAGGAACGATATTTTCTGAATCCCTGTCGGCTATTTTTCCGTAAATACACTCCTGGAAATTGAAATAAGAACACCGTGAATTCATTGTCCCAGGAAGGGGAAACTTTATTGACACATTCCTGGGGTCAGATACATCACATGATCACACTGACAGAACCACAGGCACATAGACACAGGCAACAGAGCATGCACAATGTCGGCACTAGTACAGTGTATATCCACCTTTCGCAGCAATGCAGGCTGCTATTCTCCCATGGAGACGATCGTAGAGATGCTGGATGTAGTCCTGTGGAACGGCTTGCCATGCCATTTCCACCTGGCGCCTCAGTTGGACCAGCGTTCGTGCTGGACGTGCAGACCGCGTGAGACGACGCTTCATCCAGTCCCAAACATGCTCAATGGGGGACAGACCCGGAGATCTTGCTGGCCAGGGTAGTTGACTTACACCTTCTAGAGCACGTTGGGTGGCACGGGATACATGCGGACGTGCATTGTCCTGTTGGAACAGCAAGTTCCCTTGCCGGTCTAGGAATGGTAGAACGATGGGTTCGATGACGGTTTGGATGTACCGTGCACTATTCAGTGTCCCCTCGACGATCACCTGTGGTGTACGGCCAGTGTAGGAGATCGCTCCCCACACCATGATGCCGGGTGTTGGCCCTGTGTGCCTCGGTCGTATGCAGTCCTGATTGTGGCGCTCACCTGCACGGCGCTAAACACGCATACGACCATCATTGGCACCAAGGCAGAAGCGACTCTCATCGCTGAAGACGACACGTCTCCATTCGTCCTCCATTCACGCCTGTCGCGACACCACTGGAGGCGGGCTGCACGATGTTGGGGCGTGAGCGGAAGACGGCCTAACGGTGTGCGGGACCGTAGCCCAGCTTCATGGAGACGGTTGCGAATGGTCCTCGCCGATACCCCAGGAGCAACAGTGTCCCTAATTTGCTGGGAAGTGGCGGTGCGGTCCCCTACGGCACTGCGTAGGATCCTACGGTCTTGGCGTGCATCCGTGCGTCGCTGCGGTCCGGTCTCAGGTCGACGGGCACGTGCACCTTCCGTCGACCACTGGCGACAACATCGATGTACTGTGGAGACCTCACGCCCCACGTGTTAAGCAATTCGGCGGTACGTCCGCCCGGCCTCCCGCATGCCCACTATACGCCCTCGCTCAAAGTCCGTCAACTGCACATACGGTTCAGGTCCACGCTGTCGCGGCATGCTACCAGTGTTAAAGACTGCGATGGAGCTCCGTATGCCACGGCAAACTGGCTGACACTGACGGCGGCGGTGCACAAATGCTGCGCAGCTAGCGCCATTCGACGGCCAACACCGCGGTTCCTGGTGTGTCCGCTGTGCCGTGCGTGTGATCATTGCTTGTACAGCCCTCTCGCAGTGTCCGGAGCAAGTATGGTGGGTCTGACACACCGGTGTCAATGTGTTCTTTTTTCCATTTCCAGGAGTGTAGTTTTCTACGAGGTAGTTCATTGTCTTCGAACATAGTATATGTTCCAAAATCCTTCTGCAAATGGATGTTAGTCATCAGGGTCCGTAATGCTGTGGATTACTCCCATCTCCTTTCTTGGGTATTGGTGTCACTTGTGCAAGTTTCCAGTCATTAGGTATGGTTGTTTCGGTGAGCGAGTGGTTGTATACGATTGTTATTTGGTGCTTCAGGATTTTTTCTCAACTACTTTCATTATGTAAGAGTCTATCTTCTTCGAAAAGAAAATGTGGATAACTACCTTACATCAGGCTAACAAAAATTATATCTATCAGTAGGATACGCCATCATTTCAATTCGCTTGAATAAATGTTCAAAACCTGAATCCGAGATGAGATATTATTTGTACGGATTTCAATTCTTACATTATCAGCAGTGTTTCTCGCTTTCTTACGATCGATTAAGTCATTTCCATTTTATTACACAGCGCGGACGCTCCATTGCGATGTCAAAGCTGCACTCAACTGCGAGGGCATGCTGAAAAAGTGAAAATTCTTAAGGCTTTTTTAATAAACAAAGCTTATTACGATTCTATACCTTTATTCTTCATATTTACATGTACACAGGGTGATTCACAAAGATATGCAAATATTTTAATATGTTATTCTACAAGTAACACTGAAGAAAAAAGTTAATTTAAACTTTGGTCCGCAAATATTTAGTTACGGAGTTACGACTAATAAAAGATTTTGCCTGCAATTTAGGAACTTCGCTAATGTGAAGCCATCGCAAAACTGTACGCGGTTAAAGCAAAGCACGAGTTCCATTTGCTTTGTTGTTATTGATCTGGTGAATCTAATAAAACATGTCCGAGACGTGTATCTGCAGTAGTTTTCCGAACCATCCAGATTATGAGCGGTAGGTAGAGAACCTGTCTCCCGTAACATTCGAAATCCTCCGCTAATGATTCGTGCATTCGGAATCCTCCAAGTTGGATAACGTGTGTGATATTCGTTAACTGCAGCCGTAGTATTACCATTACATTTGACATAAATAAACACCATATCGGCGTATTCCTCTGTTGTAAATTTGAAAGGCATCCGTATTTCATAAGTAATCTACAAACTGCAACAGTTACTATGTGGTTTCACTTAAATACACTGTTGTTGTTATGTTCTTTCACTGAACAACAGAGAGAACTACTCGTTTCGAGGTTAGGAAACGACTGAAACAAGTCAGTAAACGGTTGCCAACAATGACATAAACGTTTCTACATTCTTAATGGAAAGTAAACAAATTTACTTGTATAATAATTTTTGCTTCTCTGGATGTTCTGGAAAACTACTGCAGATACACGTCTGGAACATGATCAATAACAACAAAGTAAATAGAAATCGTGCTTTATTTTAACCTCGTACAATTTTGCAATGGCTTCATATTAGTGAAGTTGCTAAATTTCAGGCAAAATTTTTTATTAGCCGTAACTCCGTAACTCTGTAACTAAACATCTGCGGACCTATGTTTGTGTGAACTTTCGTTCTTTAGTTTTACTTTCAGAATAACACATTAAAATATTTATCTGTCTTCGTGACTCACCCTGTATTTCCCAACATAGTCACCATGGCATCGAACACATTTCTCCGAACGATAGATCACTTTGTTGATACCGTCACTGCAGAATATTTGACTTTGTTGGCGGAACCATAGCCTCACCACTGTTTGCAGCGCTTCGTCACTATCAAAGTGAAGTCCTTGAATGTGTTTTTTAAGTTTATGAAACAGATAATAATCAGATGGGGCCAAGTCGGGACGTATGGAGGACGATAGATGACAGCGAACCGAAGGTGTCTCATTGTTGGGGATGTCGCAGCGCTCGTGGAAGTTCTAGCATTCTCATGGAGAAGGAGAGAGACCTACTGTGTGAACTAACTCTTCGAATTAGTGGATCTCGATTACACACCCTGTTTCTTACGTGCCGACATAGTTGCGTGACACACCGCCATGTTACACATTCTCCTTCTCCAGCGGCAGATGGCTGCAAATATGTTGACTTGAGGAATAAAGACGTAGAATGTTAATAAGTTTGTTCTATTCAAAACCTTAATGAGTTTTCACACAAATCATTTCTGAGGTATTATTTTTCAGCGCGCACTCTTAGAATTAACATAACTGCCAGTATCAGTGATGTTTTTTTCCTTCATTAATCGGCTTTGTGCCGCGCGGGATTAGCCGAGCGGTCCGAGTCATGGACTGTGCGGCTGGTCCCGGCGGAGATTCGAGTGCTCCCTCGGGCATGGGTGTGTGTGTTTGTCCTTAGGATACTTTAGGTTAAGTAGTGTGTAAGCTTAGGGACTGATAACCTAAGCAGTTAAGTCCCATAATTCAAGAAAAAAAAAATGCTTTGCGCCATAACCCATTTCTCTGTACTGTACACCGCTAACATACTTTTACCGGCCGCGTCAGCTACTCTTAAGGGGGGTAGGACGTCAAACGGGCCGACTTGGAGCAGGAGAGTCACCACAGGACATTTTTTTTCTACTGTCGATACTTTTACATATAAATTTATGAAACCTTGTCAGCATGACCAGGAAGGATTCAGGATTCACACTGATATTGTGAATGTCCTGTGGTGCCTCTCCTGCTCCAAGTCGGCCCATTTGACGTACTACCCCCCTTAATATTACTTTGTTTTGTGACTGGCTTGAGAGTTGTCAGTAAATGTAAGACCGCACAGGGCGGAACTCCACTGCAGCGCAGCGTTGCGACACGACGCGACCAAATATTGTTCTTATGACATCTTAGGAGACAAAACGCACCACACCGCAGAGGAACTGCGTGGCGCAGTACTGACAGGCAAAGTTGACCAACTGGCCAACTATGTCTCGCCATCCTGCGACGCGAAGTTCCGTTGTCGCTAGTGCGTATAGCAAGCGTCGCGACACTGCACGTCCTTCAAATCATAGCTCTTTTGACGCGTCAAACGAAAGCTTATTTACTAAAATGGCGTTAGACGGCGATGAGTTAATTGTATGTATAAGCGGATATCCAGATTTATAAACTAAAACTAAACTCCTCCCGAACAGGCCATGAATGCCCAACGGTACCGACCGGCCGCCGTGTCATCCTCAACCATAGGCGTCACTGGTTGCGGATATCTCCTCAGTTTGCCTCACAAGGGCTGAGTGCACCCCGCTGGCCAACAGCGCTCGGCAGGCCGGATGGTCACCCATCCAAGTGCTAGCCCTGCCCGACAGAGGTTAACTTCGGTGATCTGACGGGAACAGGTGTTACCATATTCACAGTTATATGAACTTAAAATTACACATTGCATGAATAGTACCAGAAAAAGCAACATTTGGAAAGAAACTGCCAAGGAAATGGGAGTAAACATAACATATAAATACCTACAAATTATTTTTCTTTTATTTTTTGAAATGGACGATTATGTCTTTATTTTTCATGAATTCATGCTTATTACTTTTTTTCTTCTTATTTGCTCTTCGACGACTTCCGTTGCTTACCATGTCGTTTTGCCAGATCAAACTATCTAGCGGTGAATTGAAATGGTATTTGAATCCATCCCGTATCTGGATAGCGTTATTTAAAAAATTGTCTTCTTCGTGAGGAAGGTGTAATTGTATCTCTCCAGTCTCTTCATTATCAAACAGCACTGCACCGTGTCTGAGAAAATTTTGCAAGACGTAAGTGGCAAGAACCACATTCTTTACAGATCAGGGTCTGAGACAGATCTTGCGATAGTAAATCCTAAATTTCTGGCACAATACTTCAAAAGCGTTTTCTGTAAATCTTCTGGCTGTGTTATGTCTGTCTCTCTATACTTCTGTCTGTTGGTCACCTAATTGTGTACCAGGATAATGTCTCATCAAATAGGGTTTTAATGGAAAAGCTTCGTCTCCAACAACCACACGAGGCAGTCGAACTCTCGTTCCTGGAAACTGTTTTGGGCCTGATACGTTCTAGGTATTTGTTTCTAGTTTGTTACTAAATCTGAACGTGAAAAGATTCCCGCATCGCTATTCTTGCCAAGATCAGCAACGTTCACATACGAGATCGGTCCAAAAAATTCCAGAACTTTGTCCACAAAACTTTTCCACCATTATCTTCTACTTATTGTGCATGGTATCCTTCGAAATACTCTCCTCCACAACTGATGCGACGCTCCCAACACTGTTTCCACTTCCGGAAGCAGTCTTCGTACGCCTCTTGCTGGATCGCGCGAAGCACCGTCTGCGAATTTTCTATTATCTCGTCTATCATTGCCAATCTTTGTCCTTTGAACGGGGTCTTCCATTCCGTAAATAAAAAATAGTCCTAATGGGCCAGGTCCGGAGAGTATGGAGGATCAGGCAGCACAGTGATATCGTTGTTTGTGCAATAGTCGAGCACCAGCAGGAATGAATGTGTGCGCTTGTTATCGCGATGCAGGAACCATGAACTGTCTCTACAGATTTCAGACCGTTTCTTTCTCACATTTTCCAGCAGATGCCGCAACACATCCCGACAGCACCATCGATCAACAGTTTGTCCCTGTGGAACGAATTCATGACGAACTAATCCAAATTAAAAAAAAGAAAAAGAACTAGCAGCATGGCTGTGACATTTGACCTAACATGACGAGCTTTTTTTAGTCTTGGAGAGCCTTTCCCGATCCACTGTGAAGACTGAACCTTGATCAACGTCATAACCGTAGACCCTCGTCTCATCACCAGTTATGAATATCTTAAGGAACATCTCGTTCTCATTTTCGCGATCCTGAAATCCTTCACAGATTGCGAGGCGAAGATCTTTCTGGTCTTGACTCATGAGCCGTGGGACGAACTTGGTGGCAACACGATGCATTCCAAGATGCTGTGTCAGGATTTCATGACATGATCCATCTAAAATGTTACACTCTTCTGCATTCTTCGGACAGTCAGTCTTCGATTTACACGCACAATTTCGTTGACTTTCCTGACACGTGCATAGTCGGTAGACGCCGAATGGTGTCCTGAACGATGGTCGTTTTTATCTTCCGTCCGGCCATTTTCAAACCTTGTAAACTATTCGTAACACCGAGTACGGCTGAAGCACTCATCAACGTAGTTTTCCTGCATCATTTGGTATGTCTCTGTAAAGGTTTTCTTGCTTGTCACACAAACTTTAACACTGAATAATAATTAACAGATATACTACAATGAAACTACTGGCAGTTACACATTAAACACAGGCGTGTTGAGGGATGCCAACCTCATTTCGTTGTAACACACCATTGACGCGACATTACGAATGCTCCGGAAATTTTTCAACAGATTTCCTACATACATTTAAAGTGTTCTTCCTCACATAACAAAGAAATTATTATCACATCCAGAACACTTTTGTTCATTTTGCTTCGAGATTGCCGAAATACGTACATACCAAAATTTGCTAAGTACTGCACATCCGCTGCAGTTACAATGCAATACACTAAATAGCGACGCGTCATACCGCGCCGCTCTTATGGAGTGCAGTTTCGCTCAGTGTGTTCTTGCCTTAAGACCCATCATACTCTATACTAGTTTTGTTACTGGCGCTCTACCACATACTCTTAGGAATGTTTCTGAGAAATATGCTGGGAAGCCTTCACCGCAAACCGAGGTTACGTATTCATAGTGATTGTTAGAAAGTTCCACAAGCATGACAGATTGAATAAATAAATACCGAACCGGGGAGCGAATAGGAGAATCTTTTACTTTTCCTGTTGTGGGCAGCGGTCAGAGAATTCCTAGTACGACAGGCAGTCCACGTTTATGGCTCAGCGTTTGATAATTTCTATTTTCAGTCGTGGTAAGGACTGATAGCTTAGATACTTACACATTAGTTGGTGCTGTGTAAAGACACAGACTAATAGCGCTCCAATCATAGATATTCAACACAGATTTTTCTATAACGGGTCCCCATGTGATCCATGAATGACTGGAATTTATATTTTTTGGGACTGTTCTCATTCTCACTTTTAGAACGTTGCTTCATAAGAAGAAACCTTACTGAAAACAATCTAGAGCCTGAGCGTGAGGGCGCAGTGTAAACATTACGTCATTAGAAAGGTTCTGGTTATTACTCTAGCGCCTTCGAAATTTGTGGAAAGAAAAAGTTTTTGCAGAAACTCCAAATATGTACAGAGAGAAATTAGCCACTGTAGCACTGTTCTGCAACAACTGAACTACATACAGGTATTAACTACAGATAAGACAACTTGTCTACAAACGTCCAAACATGGTGGCTAAGAACAAACCTATCTGTTCGAGATAGCGAACCTTAGCCTGGAAACAAAAGAGTAGGTGCTACATTCACCACAACTGTTCAAAGTAGTAACTCTCTTCGTGTATGCAGACATAACATCACCGTTTGAAGTTCGGCCTTAATGCTTGGAACAATTCTGGCGTTCTACGAGCATCGTCCCCGGCAAGGAGAATGTTTGCTTGGAGATGTCCCGCACGCAGAACTATTCAGCTGTCTGTTGGACTCAGACAGTGTAAACGAGTTAACCATGAACTAGGACCTACTCTACTTACTCAGCTTTCAAGAAATGTCCTATGCTCACAAGCACAGTGTGCCGGTTTGACTATGTCATAAAACCAACTTTGGGAAGCCTGTTTCACATGGACAGAGGTCCGACTATGAATGAAAAAGGAGAAGATTGAAGTCCTTGTACGTAAGATAGTGAGACTACCTCTTCATCAAAATCAGACGTAGGTGCATTTGTCGTCTCAGATAATTACGGACTTTTGTTATGTTGTAGGGTCTCTGCTACAGCCTGTATGGAAATTCGTTTTTCGTTAGGTCTGTGTGGTTAGTGAGTTGATGGCGGTATATATACATATACAGGGTGTAATGGGTGTACGTGCAGATATCTTTATGTATGCTACCATAATACACTCCTGGAAATGGAAAAAAGAACACATTGACACCGGTGTGTCAGACCCACCATACTTGTTCCGGACACTGCGAGAGGGCTGTACAAGCAATGATCACACACACGGCACAGCGGACACACCAGGAAACCCGGTGTTGGCCGTCGAATGGCGCTAGCTGCGCAGCATTTGTGCACCGCCGCCGTCAGTGTCAGCCAGTTTGCCGTGGCATACGGAGCTCCATCGCAGTCTAACACTGCTAGCATGCCGCGACAGCGTGGACGTGAATCGTATGTGCAGTTGACGGACTTTGAGCGAGGGCGTATAGTGGGCATGCGGGAGGCCGGGTGGACGTACCGCCGAATTGCTCAACACGTGGGGCGTGAGGTCTCCACAGTACATCGATGTTGTCGCCAGTGGTCGGCGGAAGGTGCACGTGCCCGTCGACCTGGGACCGGACCGCAGGGACGCACGGATGCACGCCAAGACCGTAGGATCCTACGCAGTGCCGTAGGGGACCGCACCGCCATTTCCCAGCAAATTAGGGACACTGTTGCTCCTGGGGTATCGGCGAGTACCATTCGCAACCGTCTCCATGAAGCTGGGCTACGGTCCCGCACACCGTGAGGCCGTCTTCCGCTCACGCCCCAACATCGTGCAGCCCGCCTCCAGTGGTGTCGCGACAGGCGTGAATGGAGGGACGAATGGAGACGTGTCGTCTTCAGCGACGAGAGTCGCTTCTGCCTTGGTGCCAATGATGGTCGTATGCGTGTTTGGCGCCGTGCAGGTGAGCGCCACAATCAGGACTGCATACGACCGAGGCACACAGGGCCAACACCCGGCATCATGGTGTGGGGAGCGATCTCCTACACTGGCCGTACACCACTGGTGATCGTCGAGGGGACACTGAATAGTGCACGGTACATCCAAACCGTCATCGAACCCATCGTTCTACCATTCCTAGACCGGCAAGGGAACTTGCTGTTCCAACAGGACAATGCACGTCCGCATGTATCCTGTGCCACCCAACGTGCTCTAGAAGGTGTAAGTCAACTACCCTGGCCAGCAAGATCTCCGGATCTGTCCCCCATTGAGCATGTTTGGGACTGGATGAAGGTCGTATCACGCGGTCTGCACGTCCAGCACGAACGCTGGTCCAACTGAGGCGCCAGGTGGAAATGGCATGGCAAGCCGTTCCACAGGACTACATCCAGCATCTCTACGATCGTCTCCATGGGAGAATAGTAGCCTGCATTGCTGCGAAAGGTGGATATACACTGTACTAGTGCCGACATTGTGCATGCTCTGTTGCCTGTGTCTATGTGCCTGTGGTTCTGTCAGTGTGATCATGTGATGTATCTGACCCCAGGAATGCGTCAATAAAGTTTCCCCTTCCTGGGACAATGAATTCACGGTGTTCTTATCTCAATTTCCAGGAGTGTATGTACACTCGTCAATGTGTTAGTTGTCTTTTATCTTCGTCTAACAGTCTTCTCACTAAAACGCCACATAATTTACTATTTGATGTTTTCTGTATGGTGATAACTGCACCGGTAAGTGGACTACATCCGTTTTGCGTTCATGCGTCCACATTTCAACACGTAATCTTCAGCATGGAGGAAAACAATCATTAATGGCTTGCACTTGCTACCGATATTTAAGTACTAAGCAACCTATAAAAATGTTGCTTCTAATAGCTAAGTTCGTCAGTATGCAAATAACGTAAATACTGATGTGACATTGTTCAGTACACCGTCCTCAATCAGAAATAGAAATTTCAGCAATAAAATTTTATTCACCCTGTATATTGTCATTTCGAAGCCTATAGGCTCAATGTCTGGCCATCCTAATTTACGTAATTTGCCTAATTCTATCGAGGAACATTGTCGGCATAATCTCCAATCGTCTAATGAAGGAGAATGACATAGACATACATAAAAAATTTGACATTTACCATCTTCATTGTAACAGCTATTACGCACTATACTTCGGACAGACGTGCAGAACGTTTCAAATAACATTTAAGACGCGTAAAAGATCATAGAACTCTGCCAACAGACATTCAATATTTGGAGAACACCTTCGACGAGAATACCACCACCCTTACACGACAGAAACAGACACGAAAATAACCAGACACAGTAACAAAAATCTTTCCTAATACTACTAGGAAACTTCCAAGTTTTAAAGGTAATCGCAGAAAAGTAACACGTAATAAGTAACTAAACAAACAGAAGTAACCAAACGTTATGGAAATTAATATAGTAGATAAATAACACCTCTAGCTACTAGAAAAATAGCATCACATAAACCGGTACCATGGTATCACTGTAAAGCAACTGAAGAACAGTGATAATTTTCGTACACAGAAGTTAGGGCCTGTAATATCCCCTTACACACCCACACCCACGCACACACACACTCACACGTACAAAAATATAAACACACTCATGCTCGCGCGGGCTCGTACGCGCACACGCGCATGCAGCAGTCGAAAAATATAAACACATACACAGAGGAGTAGCAGATGCTTTCACAACCACATAAAAAAAAAGGCTATCGCATCTCACAACAACAAAAAACTGAAAACACGAGGCTGTACATAACACTAAAACGACAATAAAATTCAGTGATGTGCAGCACTTGTGTGTAGAGGAAATGACTGAAGCACGAAACAGAAAATCATTAGTAGAAAATAGTCTAAATACCTTCTGATAATAGTAATTTAAACGTGAGAATTATTTACTATCTTGTCAAACAGATGTGTAAGAAGTACCACATCGTTACAGTGGCCGTAGGTGGTGCTCCGAAATGAAATGTGAAAGATCTAAATAAGAATTTTATTAGAATCGCAAAAGACGGTATATAACTTACCTTACTTGTAGGCAATATAACTGCGACTCTGCGGAAAAGAGGCCTAAACCATAAAAAAAAACCATGTGTAATCTAACGGTGTTGCTCAGCCTATTTGAAGATCGTTTATTCGAATCTGGAACGTATCGCAATGCTGTGCTTCCTTGGTATCTCGTGATATTTAGTTAGTATTGAAGACTGGCCGTCCAGACTAACGTAATGAGTTCTGTAAACCGCCGGCCGCGGTGGGCTAGCGGTTCTAGGCGCGCAGTCCGGAACCGCGCGACTGCTACGGTCGCAGGTTCGAATCCTGCCTCGGGCATGGATGTGTGTGATGTCCTTAGGTTAGTTAGGTTTAAGTAGTTCTAAGTTCTAGGGGACTGATGACCTCAGAAGTTAAGTCCCATAGCGCTCAGAGCCATTTGAACCGTTTAGTTCTGTAAACCCAAAACTCCAACGAGCCAATCTTATATGCCATTGCTGTTCCTTACCTATGCAAACGTTTTAGGAGACAATCTGAGCGGCTGCCTTAGGGTTTTTTCAGATGACGCTGCCGTTTATCGACTAGCAAAGTCATCAGAAGATCATAAAAAATTGCAAAACGATTTAGAAAAATTATCTGTATGGTGCGGAAATCGGCAATTGACCCTAAATAATGAAAAGTGAGGTCAAACACGAATGCCAAAAAGAATCCGTTAAACTTCGGTTACACGATAAATCAGTAAAATCTAAAGGTCGTACATTCAACTAAATACCTAGGAATTACAATTACGAACAACTTAAATTGGAAGGAACACATAGAAAATGCTGTGGGGAAGGCTAACCAAAGACTGCGTTTCATTGGTAGGACGCTTAGAAACGCTTAGAAACGCAGGTCTACTAAGACTCCCTAGACTACGCTTGTCCATCCTCTTTTAGAATACTGCTGCGTATGTTTGATCCTTGCCACACAGGACTGACGGAGTACATTGAAAAAGTTCAAAGAATTGCAGCACGTTTTGTATTATCGCGAAATAGGGTAGAGAGTGTCGCTGAAATGACACAGGATTTGGGATGGGCAGCACTAAAACAAAGGCGTTTGTCGTTGCGTAGGAATCTTCTCATGAAATTCCAGTCGCCAACTTCCATCTCTGAATGCGAAAATATTTTGTTGAAGTCGACCTACATTGGGAGAAGGGATCTCCATGATAAAATAAGGCAAATCAGAGCTTGCAGAGCTGTTCGTTCATTCCGCGTGCTGTATGAGATTGGAATAATAGGTAATTGTCAAGTTGGTTCGATGAACCCTGTGCCAGGTACTTAGATGTGATGTTAAGGGTATCCATGTAAATGTAGATGTAGATGCAGATGTAGAGATACTCTATACGAGTATATCTTAGTTGGCAATGTGATACAGTGACGAACGCCTCGAGAATCTGTGGATGAGGAAGCCATCACTTCAGCTGCGTCTACTGTTCATAAGTGTTATGTCAGATGGCCACTTGTTACGACTTCTGCAGTACTAGTTAGCAGCAGACACAGTGGCTGCGCCAAAGACAAAGACGGCGTGAAGTTTTACAATTATTTATTGAGCTTCCTTCACAATTTCTCCCTCGTCGTTGCTGCCAGCCCTGCGGATCCTTCCGCCTGGCTACTGCTGTGTAGATTCTTCGACAATTCGTGCAACGCGCGCCACCAGTGCTCCGCTGAAGTCAGGATGCCCTGTGGTTGAGATGAACTCGTCGCCGCTCGGCAGCACAGTGTGGCACCCCCACGGAGTCGCGTCGCCGTGAGGTCAGCTGCCGCCGCCTGCTGCACCGGCGGCTGGGAAGACGTCAGTCGCGATGTCCGCGAGGTCCCGTCATGGACGGACCACGCGCCGTGGGGCCGGGTTGCCGTGGAGTCCGGGCGTCAGTCCCCGGCGGCGCCTGTGCCCAAGGCCGCGCTGCGGCCGGTCCTGCTGGAAGTTTTCGCTGTAGTTAGTCAGCCATGGTGCCGACCGGACTCGGGCCGACCCCCAGAGCTGAAGTTGACATCTGGCGGCGAACGGACGACTCCTGTGAGCTGGAACAGACTTCCGAAATCGTCACCTACGAAGATTTAACATTCGGACACAGACCACGTCCGTCCTTAGATCCGAACTGCTTCCTAATGGCTTCTGTCCGTTGCTGCCTGCCCTCCACTATTTATATCCGGCAGGAGGACGTTTTTTACCCTCGGTGGCAGCTTCTTGTTATTACTCCCGCAGTATATTGCTGTGTAACTTAGCGTGCTGGCCTCACTTGCCTTACTCAGCACTCTCACCGAGCGAGTTGGCGCAGTGGTTAGCACAATGGACTCGCATTCGGGAGGACGACGGTTCAATCCCGTGTCCTGCCATCCTGATTTAGGTTTTCCGTGATTTCCCTAAAATCGCTCCAGGCAAATGCCGGGATGATTCCTTTGTAAGGGCACGACCGACTTCCTTCCCCGTCCGATGAGACCGATGACCTCGCTGTTTGGTCTCTTCCCCCAAAAAACAACCCAACAACAGCACTCTTCAGGCTTCGCTCGGCGCTCGGTCTGCGTGCGTCCTTGCGTCAGCCGGTTGGTAGACGGCAACTGTCAGCATGGCTATCTGTGCCGCGCCTACTTCGCAATGCCGCGACCGCCGGCTGCCTCTGTTTTGCCATTCTCCACTGCTTGAAGCAACGCTTACTACATGTGGCCGCAACATAAGGTAAAGCGTCCGCATAGAGGAAGGAAACCATCCTTTCCTTCACAAAAATCATAATGCTGGAGCTTAAGACATACTCTGAGGTCTGACAACAAACGGACGTTAGATATAATGGTCTGTATCTGTGTGTTGCTTATGGAATGACAGAGCCACTGCCGCTAACTCTTGAGACACGGTGTTCCTGCCAACCCCTCCCCATCCCATCATTCCCCCCCACCCCATACACAAGTAGGCACGCTATCACAAGTACACACAAGCACGCGCACACATACACTCACCCGCACACACACTGTTTCACGTAGGATAGCAATGTCATCGCCAAATTTTGTCGTTGATATTTTTAAGCCCTGTATTTTAATCCCACTCTTGCACGTTTCATTTCTGTCATTTCTTCTTCAATGTGTAGACTGAACAATATGGGGGAAAGACTGCCTTTTTTAGTCTTCCAGTCCTGTTGTTTCCTATTGGTACTTGTACACAATGCTTATTACTTGTCTTTCCCATAGCATATGCCGATTTTCTCAGAATTTCGAACATTTTGCTCCATTTTACATTGTCGATCGCTTTTTCCAGGTTGAAAAATCCTATGTTATGTGTCTTCATTTGTCTTAAGTAGTATTGCTTTAATTACAAACGCAGCGTCAGAACATAATCGCTGGTTTCTTTACCTTTTCAAAAGTCACACTGAATATAATCTATTATACCTTCAATTTTCTTTTCCTTTCTTCTGAATACTATTCCCGACTGCCATTGGCATGCATGAGCTGTTAAGCCAATTGTGCGAAAGTTCTCGCACTTATCTACCCTTGCTGTCTTCCCTTGCTGTCTTCGTGATCGTGTGAACGATATTTCCCTGAAAGTCTGATGGTCTACTTCCAGACTTACAGACAGCGTACGACACGGTACTCTTACAAGCGGATCGCTATCACACACTACACGTTCATGCGAAAGAGCCCCGCGTACCACAAAAATTAAATACTGCACGGCTCTTTTCATTGACAAAACGGCTAACACACTGTCGCTGCGCGAAATGGAAACCGCAGTGAAAATCAGAAATGTTTGGTTCTTGTGAGCAGAGATGATTATCAGATGGAGCCAAGTTGGGACTGCACGGTGGGTCATCAGACACTTCCCATCGGAAACACTACAGGAGCGTCTTCATTGCCCTTGCAGTGAGCAACCGAGAATGGTACTGAAGATGGAAATGCATGACAACTGCGTGATGTGGGCTGCATGAAATCAGGAGAAATCTCTCACAGGCATTCATACATGTCGGGAGACACTATTTTCTGGGCATCTTTACGTGCTCACTGTGCGGTTAGAAATGAAAAGAGCGGCGTGACGTGATCGACGGGCATACAAGAGACACTGTCCAAAACATCTATGCAGAGCTGCATCGGCTTTACACTGTGGTTTCCATTTCGCGACGGATCGGACCTTACTTTACGAAAAGCCCTCATATTACAGAAATTGCTGTCTAATAACACAGCTGTCCATATCATGTATCGAATACTCATACTTTGGTTCTTGTTCTTTGAGGAGGATAAGCATAAACTTCAATTACACTCCACTCAGCATTTAATCGGTCTTGCCACAGTTTGCATGCCATCGACGTAGTGACATTCAACATTTTGCTTGCACATTCCTTCACCTTTTCCGCTTGCCTTTTCATTGCCTTTCCCTTCGAATCGTCAACAAATTTGATGAGGCTAACAGCAGACCATCTATGCTGTTCGTGAAGGCATTTCCCGCGATCGCTTTCCGTGTTTATACAACGCCCACTGGAATGTGCCTGCATCAGGCCAAGCAACAAAGTCGCTTCTCGCTACAACACGGTTTACGGTTCGCTTTGTCTACTGAATCTTTCATTATCCTTGAATTTTATCACGATTTTCGCTCCACAGTAATACATCGTATTCATATGGGAGAATCGTCTGGTTACCTGTGCCCAACTTTTACGAGAAAGACAGGCGATATCAAAGCGAAGATGCCTCTTTGCTTTCGAATCTTGCAATATCTGAAATTTGCGGGGGACGATGATGGGGCCAGGGACTGGGGGTTAGCTCTAAGCGTGAATAACTCTGACGTAATGCGCATAAATGGGCGAAAAGGTCCACTGATCTACGATTACACATGTGGTGAATATTCTGACGCGTCGCTCTGTATTACAAGGGGCGTTAAAAAAGTTTTCCACAGTCGTCTCTAATTTTTTTTTTTAATTTTTTGCAGGAGGAGAATGAAATTTTTTGTGAACACACTTGGAACATTAAGCTGTACTTTGAGCCTACACAATGCAGTTTTCGTCAGGTGTGACGCATCTGGCCCAACGTTCTTTCCATGATAAATACACTTTGATAATATTCTGGGGATTGAGTTTTACACCATCGCTTGACACAGGAAATAAGGTCTTTCTCACTATCAAATGTTTTACTGCGCAGGTGGACCTTCAGACGACCAAAGTGGTAAAAATCAGACGTAGGCAAGTCTGTACTGTAGGGAGGACGAGGAACGATCTTCCCGATTTTCCCCTGCATCATAAGGGCTGTATGGGATTAGGCATTGTCATGGTGTAGTCTGATGAGGTGACCCTGAAGGTATGGTCTGTGGGTCTTGATAACACGTCTCAACTTGTCCAGTGACAAACAGTAACGGACCCGCTTAACTGAGGAGCCAGGCTCCAAAAAGACAATGAAAATGACGCCACACTGATCCCAGAAGAAGGAAACAATCGCCTTTCAGTCTGCTGTTCGTGAAAGTCTTGGTTTCTTCTTCTGAGGGGAGCCCGAATGATGCCACTCCATGAGTCGGGTTTTGCTCTTAGGTATGGACAAAAACAACTATGTTTCATCCTGGGTAATGATTCCGTCAAAACACTGTTTCCACTCTTCAGTAAAGGTCTTCACGAGACCCTCGCGCACATTCTACCTCATTGTTTTCATGTCTCTTGTCAATAATCTAGGCCCCCAACGTGCACAGATTTTTCTGTACCCTAGTGACTGTACCAGTGATACACACCACCCAATGACAAACGAGTCATTTCAGCAAGCTGTCGTGTCGTCACACACCTGTCATTTTGGATGATTTGATCAATGGTCTCCTTATTCATTTCACTCAGTGCCGTCGATGGTCTACTGCATGGTGGATTGTCCAGTAGAGAGAAATCACCTTCTTTGAACTTCTGCAACCACCGCTGGATACCGCTGCGATCCACTGTGTCCTCCCCGTAAACAGGGAGCAACTTTCTGTGAATCGATGTGGCGGAGTCATCTCCGGTCTTGAAGAGGAACTCCATCATCGACCGTTGTCGCAACCTGACAGCTACTTCACGACCCGTTTTGGCTCACCTGTAAATAAACAAAATACTTGTATACACCAACTTATAGCTAAATGTTCCAAGTATGTTCAGAAAAAAATTCATTCTCCTCCTGCAAAAAACTTTTTGAAAGCTCTTTGTATTCTAAACGATCGATCTAGATGCACCAACGTCGTACACGAACCTGGATGCACTGAGTTCTTATCATCGACCCAGATGCTACACGAAAGGGGCCTAAATTAAAAGTGCGGTAGTTGACGAGCTGTGAAATGCTTCAGTTACCTAACTCAGTAATATCAAGATAGAATGGAACCGCGACTACCATGATTGCTAAAAATTACAACTCCCACGGAACATATACACTAATTAGCGAGAACATTGAGACCATCTACATAATGGCCGGTATGTGCACCTTTGGCACGGATAACAGCGGCGACGGGCCGTGGCGTGAAAGAAATGTGGCCTTGGTAGGTCGCTGGAGGTAGCTATCACCACATCTCCACACAAAAATCACCTAATTCCAGTAAATTACAGGGAGAGAGGCGACGAGCTCTGACGTCACGTTCGGTCACATACCAGTTGTGTTCGATTGTGCTTAGATGTGGCATGTTGAGGGTTCAGAGCATCAATTGCAACCCGCCCACTGGGTTCATTGAACCACTCCATCACAATCCTGGCCTTATGACATGCTGCATTGTCTTGTTGAAAAATGTCACTGTTGTCGGGGGTCTGTAGCCAATGTGCAATACTCCTTGATCGTCATGGTGCCTTGCACGAGCTCCAGTGGACCCATGAGGGCCCGCGTGAATGTTCCCCAGAGCATAATGGAACCGCCGCAGTACATGTGTCGAGGAATAGTGGAAGGTACCGGTATTCAAAAGACCACACAGTCCTTTGCCACTGCGCCAACGACCAGTGCCGATGGTCACGTGCCCAACTCAGTCGTAGTTCTCATTGTCGTGGTTTTACCATCGCCTCACGCGTGGGTCGTCCGCTGCGAAGGCCCATCGTTAGGAGTGTTCGGTGCAGTGTGTGTTCAGAGACACTTGTACTCCGCCCATCATTAGTCTGATGTTAGTTCCGCCACAGTTCGCCGCCTGTCACGTTTTATCTGTCATCCCAGCGCACGACGATCGGCATCGGTAATGGAGAATGGCAGCCCAACCCACGATGTCTGGACGTGATTTCACCTTGGTTTAGCTGCGTGTTGAAGACACTCACCACATCACTTCTCACTCTCCCGATAAACCGTGCAGTTTCAGAAAAGCTCGTGCTGAGCCTCCGGGCCATCGCACTCTGCCCTCGGTCAAACTCAGATACATCGTGCGCCTTCCCCATTCTACACACGGACAGCACGTTTACTGATAACTATATGACTAATACTGGTTTCTCGACAGATGTCGCTGCTATCGCCTGGACAGGCTTATATCGATAGTAGATCGGAGGTCCAATATTCTGGTTCATCAGTGTAGCTCTTCCAATGGACTGTCACTTTCACAAAAATACTTTTCACTCACAAAAAATTGAAATTGATGAATATTAAACTTCAATCCAGCCTACACAGTAACAATTCGCGTCAACGCAGTCGTATTACAAGTCGAGAAATTCTGCAAATCAGATGTAATACAAGAGGTTTAAAATGAATGTTTAATGTTTTGTATCATTTATTATACTCAACATACAGTTTTTATAACACATCATATGAAAGAGCAATTCAAACAGTTATTCTTACAACTGTTCAATGTGACACCATTCATCACGCATCGAGTCGTTATGTGAGTTCTTCCCAAACCTTGGTTGGTGTGTCTGGAATGCTGTTTCTGAAGTCGAGTAGATCCGCTGGTACACCTTATGAACCCCAAAAAGTAAAATTCGCTGGCATCAGATCGTGTGTGAACGTGGAGGACATGCAAAGCAACCTTTGTCATTCGGCCACTTGTGGCCCATCTAGACATAATTCTATCGCATCAAGACGAAGAAACAACAGTTACAGTTGCTTCAGCGAAAAATAAAGGGCATAAACTTTCCGCCGGGATACGACAGGAAAAACTTTCAATTTATGGTAGTCTCGTTGCGAGTATACCATCTCGTCGTGATTCGCTGACCCTCAGATGCGCACATTGTGACTTAGGGTAAATGTCTATTCATCACTGAAGACGGATCGTCATGCGGCAACATTTCCTTCGAAAAACTGGAGCGTAAACTGTACCCTGTAGGCTGCAGAATTTGTAGCAACTGTAAACTTTGAAGACGTAATTGTACGCGTATCCTTCAAAATTTCCGCACAGACGTCATTGGAACTGCTAATTCACGGCTAGCCTGCCGAACTGATTATTTGGGCTACGCGAGAAAGGCTCTCACTTATCCAACACGTTCTTGAGTCATCCTTAGTCGTTCCATAGTCTTCCCTTTGCGCACAAGTATACAAGCAAAACCGTTTGAATTGCTCTTTCATTTGTTGTATTATTTATAACAGTAAGTTGAATGTAATAAATGCTGCAAAACTTAAAAACCCGCATATACATTTTGAAACACCCTGTATATTATTCAGTTTCTCATACAGTTATTGCACCGTGGTTCACTGGCTATTGTTAATCAATATTAAATCCATTCAGTTTTCAATTAGGAAAATCTAAACCGGCGCATAAACGCTTGCAGTGCACCATACAAAGCCAGACTTTATACAGCACTTCATACGAGGCATATTAAGGTATTGAAATCATACGAGGTCTTCAGGAAGCGCAGTTGAGGTCTCCTTGACGGTCATCCCGTTTCCGCATCGGTTTCAGTGACCAGCTACTGTCAATTTACAGGTCTCATCAAGGGCAGCGTAGCTCAAGGAAATTACGATATTCCTAAAGTTTTTTGATGCATACAAGTGTCTAAGAAATTCCGTCATACTGGTAGCCCGTTAGACTCTCAGCAGAACATCATAATAAAGTCGTGGTTATTAAGCCATGTTGCTCTTCTTTCATTCTTTTTTATTTTGTTTTATTTTTTTAATCATAAGTCTTCGAACTGGTTTGATGTGGCCAGCCACGAATTCCTCTAGTGTGCCACCTCTACATGTCAGAACAGATCTTGCAACCTATGTCCTCAATTAAGTGTTGGATGTACTCCAATCTGTGTTTTCCTCTACAGTTTCTATCCTCTACAGCTCCCTCTAGTACCATGGAAGTCATTCCCGGATATCTTAAAAGATGTCCTATCATCCTGTCCCTTCTCCTTGTCAGTGTTTTCCACATACTGATTTCTCCGCAGAACCTCCTCATTCCTTACCTCATCAGTCCACCTAATTTTCAACATTCTTCTGTAGCACTACATATCAAATGCTTCGATTGTCTTCTGTTCCGGTTTTCCCAAAGTCAATGTTTCACTACCATACTTGCTGTAAACGTACATTCTCAGAAATTTCTTCCTTAAATTAACGTCTATGTTTGATACTAGTAGACGTCTCTTGGCCGGAAATGACCTTTTCGCCAGTGGTAGTCTGCTTTTGAAATCGTTCTTGCTTCTTCGTCATTGGTTATTTTGCTGCCTATTCCTTAACTTCCCTCACCATCAATCTTGATGTTAAGTTTCTCGCTGTTTTCATTTCTGCTACATCTCATTACTTTCGTCCTTATTCGATTTACGCTCAGTCCGTATTCTTTACTCATTAGACCATTCCATTCAGTAGATCATGTAATTCTTCTTCGCTTTCACTCAGGATAGCGATGCTATCGGCGACTCACACCATTGATTTCTTTTCACCTTGAATTTTAATTCTACTCCTGTACGTTTCTTTTATGTCCATCATTGCGTGTTCGCTGTTCAGATTGAACGGTACGGGCGAAAGAGTACATCCCTTTCTTACACCATTATTAATCCGAGCACTTCGTTCTTGGTCGTCTATTCTTATTATTCCCTCTCGGCTTTTCTACATATTATATATATTATCCGTCTCGCCCTATTACTTATTCCTATTATTCACAGAATTTCGAACATCTTGCATCTTTTTGCATTGCCATTGCAGGTTGACAAACGGTACGAAAGTGTTTTGATTTTTCTTTAGTCTTGTTTCGATTATCAACCGCAAAGTCAAACTTGCCTCTCTGATGCCTTTACCTTTCCTAAATCCAAAATGATCGTCATTTAACACATCCTCAATTTTCTTTTCCATTCATCTGTATATTATCCTTTGCATGCCATGCATTCTTTGGATGCATGAGCTGCTAATGTGATTGTGCGATAATTCTTACACTTGTCAGCTCTTGCAGTCTTCGGAATTTTGTTGATAATATTTTTTCGAATGTCAGATGGTATGTCGCCAGGCCCATGCATTCTGCACAGGAAGTGAATAACCGGTTTGTTTCCACTTCTCTCAATGATTTTAGAAATTCTGATGGAATGTTGTCTATCCCTTCTGCCTTATTTGCGTATTCATAATAAAATCAAACGTGACTGACATTATAGGCGACCCGTCATGTACTGTTGTTGTTGCGGTCTTCAGTCCTGAGACTGGTTTAACGCAGCTCTCCATGCTATTCTATCCTGTGCAAGTTTCTTCATCTCCCAGTACCTACTGCAACCTACATCCTTCTGAATCTGCGTAGTGTATTCATCTATCGGTCTCCCTCTACGATTTTTATCCTCCACGCTGCCCTCCAATACTAATACCCTACCAGCCGATCCCTACTTCTAGTCAAGTTGTGCCACAAACTCCTCTTCTCCCCAATTCTGTTCAATACCTCCTCATTAGTTATGTGATCTACCCATCTAATCTTCAGCATTCTTCAGTAGCACCTCATTTCAAAAGCTTCTATTCCCTTCTTGTCCAAACTATTTATCGTCCATGTTTCACCTCCATACATGGCTACACTCCATACAAATACTTTCAGAAACGACTTCCTGACGCTTAAATCTATACTCGATCTTAACAAATTTCTCTTCTTCAGAAACGATTTCCTTGCCATTGGCATTCATTTTATATCCTCTCTACTTCGACCACCATCAGTTATTTTGCTCCCCAAATAGCAAAACGCCTTTACTACTTTAAGTGTCTCATTTAATAATCTAATTCCCTCAGCATCTCCCGACTTAATTCGACTACATTCCATTATCCTCGTTTTGCTTTTGTTGATGTTCATCTTATACCCTCGTTTCAAGACATTGTCCACTCCGTTAAACTGCTTTTCCAGGTCCTTTGCTGTCTCTGACAGAATTACAATGGCATCGGCGAACCACAAAGCTTTTACTTCTTCTCCGTGGATTTTAATACCTACTCCAAATTTTTCTTTTGTTTCCTTTACTGCTTGCTCAGTATACAGATTGAATAACAGCGGGGAGAGGCTACAACTCTGCCTCACTCCCTTCCCAACCACTGCTTCCCTTTCACGTCCCTCGATTCCTATAACTGCCATCTGGTTTCTGTACAAATTCTAATTAGCCTTTCGCTCTCTGTATTTGACCCCCCCTCCCCCTGAACTATGGACCTTGCCGTCGGTGGGGAGGCTTGCGTGCCTCAACGATACAGATAGCCGTACCGTAGGTGCAACCACAAAGGAGGGGTATCTGTTGAGAGGCCAGACAAACGTGTGGTTCCTGAAGAGGGGCAGCAGCCTTTTCAGTAGTTGCAGGGGCAACAGTCTGGATGATTGACTGATCTGGCCCTGTAACACTAACCAAAACGGCCTTACTGCTTTGGTACTGCGAACGGCTGAAAGCAAGGGGAAACTACAGCCGTAATTTTTCCCGAGGACATGCAGCTTTACTGTATGATTAAATGATGATGGCGTCCTCTTGGGTAAAATATTCCGGAGGTAAAATAGTCCCCCATGCGGATCTCCAGGCAGGGACAAATCAGGAAGACGTCGTTGTAAGGTGAAAGAAAACTGGCGTTCTATGGATCGGAGCGTGGAATGTCAGATCCCATAATCGGGCAGGTAAGTTAGAAAAATTAAAAAGGGAAATGGATATGTTAAAGTTAGATACAGTGGGAATTAGTGAAGTTCGGTGGCAGGAGGAATAAGACTTTTGGTGAGGTGAATACAGGGTTATAAATACAAAATCAAATAGGGGTAATGCAGGAGTAGGTTTAATAATGAATTAAAAAAAGGAGGTAGATGAAGATGATATGGGAGATTCCTGTCAATTGTTCCCTTATGCTCTCCCTGAAACTCTGTTCAACCTCTGGTTTAGTCAGTTTATCCAGGTCACATCTCCTTCAATTACCACCTTTTTTCAGTTTCTTCAGTTTCAATCTACAGTTCATATCCAATAGATCGTGGTCAGAGTCCACATCTGCACCTCGAAATACCTGGAAATGTCTTACAATTTAAAATCTGGTCCCTAAATCTCTGTCTTACCATTATATAATCTATCTGATACCTTCTAGTTTCTCCAGGTTTCTTCCATTTATACAACCTTCTTTCATGATTCTTGAACCAAGTGTTAGCTATGACTAAGTTATGCTCTATGCAAAATTTAGTTTCTTACCCCCATTCCATATTCACCTACTACATTTCCTTCTCTTCCTTTTCCTACTGTCGAATTCCAGTCACCCATGACTATTAAGTTTTTGTCTCCCTTTACTACCGAGCGAGGTGGCGCAGTGGTTAGACACTGGACTCGCATTCGGGAGGACGACGGTTCAATCCCGCGTCCGGCCATCCTGATTTAGGTTTTCCGTGATTTCCCTAAAGCGCTCCAGGCAAATGCCGGGATGGTTCCTTTCAAAGGGCACGGCCGACTTCCATCCCCGTCCTTCCCTAATCCGATGAGACCGATGACCTCGCTGTTTGGTCTCCTTCCCCAAAACCAACCAACAAACTCTCCCTTTACTATCTGAATAACTGCTTTAAGCTCATCATACATTTCATCTATCTCTTCGCCTTCTGCAGAGCTAGTTGGCATATAAACTTGTACTACTGTGGTAGGCGTGGGCATTGTGACTATCTTGGCCACAATAATGCGTTTGTAGTAGCTTACCCGCACGCCTATTTTTTAATTAATTATTAAACCTACTCCTGC
The DNA here is from genome assembly GCF_023864345.2 of Schistocerca serialis cubense. Lineage (NCBI taxonomy): Eukaryota > Metazoa > Arthropoda > Insecta > Orthoptera > Acrididae > Schistocerca > Schistocerca serialis. The sequence goes on along the minus strand of NC_064638.1, from coordinate 250,453,888 downwards.
ATTACCCCTATTTGATTTTGTATTTATAACCCTGTATTCACCTGACCAAAAGTCTTATTCCTCCTGCCACCGAACTTCACTAATTCCCACTATATCTTTTAACCTATCCATTTCCCTTTTTAAATTTTCTAACTTACCTGCCCGATTATGGGATCTGACATTCCACGCTCCGATCCATAGAACGCCAGTTTTCTTTCCCCTTATAACGACGTCCTCCTGAGTAGTCCCCGCCTGGAGATCCGAATAGGGGAACTATGTTACCTCCGGAATATTTTACCCAAGAGGACGCCATCATCATTTAACCATACAGTAAAGCTGATTGCCCTCGGGAAAAATTACGGCTGTAGTTTCCCCTTGCTTTCAGCCGTTCGCAGTGCCAGTACAGCAAGGCCGTTTTGGTTAGTGTTACAAGGCCAGATCAGTCAATCATCCAGACTGTTGCCCCTGCAACTACTGAAAAGGCTGCTACCCCTCTTCAGGAACCACACGTTTGTCTGGCCTCTCAACAGATACCCCTCCGTTGTGGTTGCACCTACGGTACGGCTATCTGTATCGTTGAGGCACGCAAGCCTCCCCACCAACGGCAAGGTCCATGGTTCATGGTGGGGCCTCTACAGATACGACGCTTTAATGTTCTCATCTTTCCATTTCGTCGCTAAATGACCGCTATGATATCTGAAATTTGCTGGATGTGACATGAATCTGGCATTACAACATGTGAACACCGATACAAATACTCATTCAGCAGCACTCACGTCTCGTCCTGTGTTCATTCGTCCGCTGAATCCACTACTCGTAAACATTTCATCGTCAGAGCAGGGCGTTTCAGATGCTCACAATTTGCTGGACTGACATATGGGGTAAGTACGTAGCATACGCACTGGCGACTTTTCATTAATGAGGAGCCATGAGAGATCTATAATAGATCAGTGTTCGTTCTGATCAGATGGGGAAGTGATTCGTCTTGTCTGACGTGTTTAGCGAGCCCTTCATACATGAACAGATCTGCAGACACTGGTTTAATTTTGTATCTTGTATATCCAATTATTGCTTACTGAGGGGCTGATGATGGTGCAGTGTAGCATCGAAACCAGCCGAAGTTAATGATGAAATTATAAAAACACGCGGCTGTTGGTGGTACCATCAATACTCAAGTATTGAACAAGCGAAGAACGTATAAGAAAGTGTCACCATGAGTTTGCGTTGACCGAGTCCAGTCTTCCTGAGGCTTTCGACTGGTGATGGGGACTGGTGCTAGGATGGGTACACCTCTTCTGACATTTGCTATTACTTTCTGAGCTATGGATTTGACATTCATCACTGCTGTCTCTTGTGTACGCAGTGCAACATTTCTGGCTCCCTTGCTATATTGTTTACGATAGAAGCTAGCTCAAGGTGGTTTTCCACAACTGCCATACGGACCACAGACGACAGTCGGTCTTACCTCTTCCGACTCTCTCTCTCTCTCTCTCTCTGTTGCATTTCCTCCATTCGCTGGCACCACTTGATGAATTCCTCTGTCGTTGTGACATACTTCACCGGAAGAGCTTGGTGCATATTTTCTGCGATTTCTTTTATCAAGTGTGCGATTTTATAGGCCTCTGTCATGTGGCATAGGACTCCGCGCTGAGTGGCCGCGCGGTGTGGGGGCCCCATGTCACTGATTGCGCAGCCCCGCCCTCCGGAGGTTCGAGTCCTGTCTCGCGCATGGATGTATGTGCTGTCCTTAGCATAAGTTAGCTTAAGTACAGGGTAAGTCTCTGGACCGATGATCTCAGCAGTTTGCTCTCTTAGGAATTCACACGCAATTGAACATTTGACTGTTTCCTTTCCCGATCGTATTGGGTCCTGTTCTCCAATTGTTCTTCCGCTAAGCGAACCTGTTGCTGATTGCCGCTGAATGTTTTCGTCATTTCGGCCTAGAAATTTTCCCACTTATTGAGCATCTCTTAATATCGTTCTTTAAGCATTGATAGGCTGCAGTTTCCAAGTAAAATACATAACAAGTCATCCCACTTGTTGTATTTGACGAAACACTTGAAACCATTTTGCTGGATCCTGACCAACGTCTCCGGAAAACTGTACTGGATGCCTGATGGGCAGCTTACTAACTGTTGCTTTGAAGTCCATCTGGCTCCGAAAGAAGTTGGCCTTAGGAACAATGTACTGCTTGTATTCCGGCTCCTGTCCGAGTATGCGAATGTCTTTACTTGCCACGGTTACGTGAGATGTTTCGGAGTACTCGGCGTCTCCGCCAAGCAATGTCACGCCGAAACAACCCGAGGCGTCAATACTGAAAGCAAGTTTATTACGAACACAAGCATACAGCCAGAATAGGAATTTATTCCAGACGGACTGTGCTGCTGTTTATACAAATACCGAATATTCCATAATTTAGACAAACATTGAATATTCCAGAATATACGATCAGTACAAACGCAAGTTAGTTTAAGAGTATTTCAGAAACGACAAATACTAAATAACAAACATTTGGCGTTGGTTGGGTTTTAACTGGCAAAGAGCGTTGTTAACTACTATTCCACACTGCGTACGGCAGGATCCGTGGCAATATGTTATTCTAACAATAATCAGCGCTCTATCGAGTGTCTATAGTAGGTCCCAAACATATAAATTTCATGAGTAAGCACCAATACCTTTGAAAAATAGGAATTTAACTTTTGCCCTCTTGGTATTCTTTTTCTCTTTATTCTCATTTCATTCACCCAAAAGAAGGCGTGCTAGCTACAAAGAATAACTGTCCTTCAGCCGTACAGTTTGTTGAAATACAGTGAGGTTAATACAAAATATAAAGAGATGGAAAAAAATCAGACTAGTGGTCGGAATAAGATCCTGACGGAGAGAAGAGACCGGTTACACGTTTCACGGCTTGTGAATCAATAAAGGATGTCAGCTTTGTTTCGGTCACGAAAGCTGACAACGACGGGGGAGCGGTGTGCCGACCACATGCCTCTCCATATCCGTATCCAGTGACGCCTATTGGCTGAGTATGACACAGCGGGCGGCCGGTACCGTTGGGCCATCCGAGGCGTGTTCTGGCGGATTTGTAGACGGATGTGGCATCGATCATAAGTTGGTGCTGGAAGATGATATTTTTGGAAGCTCGGTGAGCAGCTCCAAGCAGAAAGCTCTGAAAGACAGGATTAAAATGATCCAGGGTCACGGGATGCACACTTTGGTGAACAGTTGGAGTAAAACGGAGCATATCTTCTGTGGTGGTGGATGGATGTAGATGGTGATTAGGATGGAGTGGTGTGGGGAGTTTTCGTAGGGGAGGGATTGGCCTTACAATTGTAGAAGTATGTCAGTGGGGTAAACTGCAAATGTTATACACTCCTGGAAATTGAAATAAGAACACCGTGAATTCATTGTCCCAGGAAGGGGAAACTTTATTGACACATTCCTGGGGTCAGATACATCACATGATCACACTGACAGAACCACAGGCACATAGACACAGGCAACAGAGCGTGCACAATGTCGGCACTAGTACAGTGTATATCCACCTTTCGCAGCAATGCAGGCTGCTATTCTCCCATGGAGACGATCGTAGAGATGCTGGATGTAGTCCTGTGGAACGGCTTGCCATGCCATTTCCACCTGGCGCCTCAGTTGGACCAGCGTTCGTGCTGGACGTGCAGACCGCGTGAGACGACGCTTCATCCAGTCCCAAACATGATCAATGGGGGACAGATCCGGAGATCTTGCTGGCCAGGGTAGTTGACTTACACCTTCTAGAGCACGTTGGATGGCACGGGATACATGCGGACTTGCATTGTCCTGTTGGAACAGCAAGTTCCCTTGCCGGTCTAGGAATGGTAGAACTATGGGTTCGATGACGGTTTAGATGTACTGTGCACTATTCAGTGTCCCCTCGACGATCACCAGTGGTGTTCGGCCAGTGTAGGAGATCGCTCCCCACACCATGATGCCGGGTGTTGGCCCTGTTTGCCTCGGTCGTATGCAGTCCTGATTGTGGCGCTCACCTGCACGGCGCCAAACACGCATACGACCATCATTGGCACCAAGGCAGAAGCGACTCTCATCGCTGAAGACGACACGTCTCCATTCGTCCCTCCATTCACGCCTGTCGCGACACCACTGGAGGCGGGCTGCACGATGTTGGGGCGTGAGCGGAAGACGGCCTAACGGTGTGCGGGACCATAGCCCAGCTTCATGGAGACGGTTGCGAATGGTCCTCGCCGATACCCCAGGAGCAACAGTGTCCCTAATTTGCTGGGAAGTGGCGGTGCGGTCCCCTACGGCACTGCGTAGGATCCTACGGTCTTGGCGTGCATCCGTGCGTCGCTGCGGTCCGGTCCCTGGTCGACGGGCACGTGCACCTTCCGCCGACCACTGGCGACAACATCGATGTACTGTGGAGACCTCACGCCCCACGTGTTGAGCAATTCGGCGGTACGTCCACCCGGCCTCTCGCATGCCCACTATATGCCCGCGCTCAAAGTCCGTCAACTGCACATACGGTTCACGTCCATGCTGTCGCGGCATGCTACCAGTGTTAAAGACTGCGATGGAGCTCCGTATGCCACGGCAAACTGGCTGACACTGACGGCGGCGGTGCACAAATGCTGCGCAGCTAGCGCCATTCGACGGCCAACACCGCGGTTCCTGGTGTGTCCGCTGTGCCGTGCGTGTGATCATTGCTTGTACAGCCCTCTCGCAGTGTCCGGAGCAAGTATGGTGGGTCTGACACACCGGTGTCAATGTGTTCTTTTTTCCATTTCCAGGAGTGTATTTGGATGCTGATTGTAGATTATGGCATTCTGTGAGGCTGTGATCGACCTAGGTGTGTCTTCCTTTGACATCTTCTCCACTATATGCATGTTAGCATATTTTGCTGAATTAATAGTGCGAGATGAAATTGGAAGCTAATGATATGAATATTTGAAAGTGGGTATGCACTGTACTTTAAACTATACGATGATAATTTACAAGTAGCAGAGCAGATCAGCCGCGGAGCCAACCATTAGAAACTCAGCAATTATGCAAAGTAATATCATACGTGTTGTTGTTGTTGTGGTCTTCAGTCCTGAGACTGGTTTGATGCAGCTCTCCATGCTACTCTATCCTGTGCAAGCTTCTTCATCTCCAGTACCTACTGCAACCTACATCCTTCTGAATCTGCTTAGTGTATTGATCTCTTGGTCTCCCTCTACGATTTTTACCCTCCACGCTGCCCTCCAATGCTAAATTTGTGATCCCTTGATGCCTCAAAACATGTCCTACCAACCGATCCCTTCTTCTAGTCAAGTTGTGCCACAAACTTCTCTTCTCCCCAATCCTATTCAATACCTCCTCATTAGTTACGTGATCTACCCACCTTATCTTCAGCATTCTTTTGTAGCACCACATTTCGAAAGCTTCTATTCTCTTCTTGTCCAAACTGGTTATCGTCCATGTTTCACTTCCATACATGGCTACACTCCATACAAATACTTTCAGAAACGACTTCCTGACACTTAAATCTATACTCGATGTTAACAAATTTCTCTTCTTCAGAAACGATTTCCTTGCCATTGCCAGTCTACATTTTATATCCTCTCTACTTCTACCATCATCAGTTATTTTACTCCCTAAATAGCAAAACTCCTTTACTACTTTAAGTGTCTCATTTCCTAATCTAATCCCCTCAGCATCACCCGATTTAATTTGACTACATTCCATTATCCTCGTTTTGCTTTAGTTGATGTTCATCTTATATCCTCCTTTCAAGACACTGTCCATTCCGTTCAACTGCTCTTCCAAGTCCTTTGCTGTCTCTGACAGAATTACAATGTCATCGACGAACCTCAAAGTTTTTACTTCTTCTCCATGAATTTTAATACCTACTCCGAATTTTTCTTTTGTTTCCTTTACTGCTTGCTCAATATACAGATTGAATAACATCGGGGAGAGGCTACAACCCTGTCTCACTCCTTTCCCAACCACTGCTTCCCTTTCATGCCCCTCGACTCTTATAACTGCCATCTGGTTTCTGTACAAATTGTAAATAGCCTTTCGCTCCCTGTATTTTACCCCTGCCACCTTCAGAATTTGAAAGAGAGTATTCCAGTTAACGTTGTCAAAAGCTTTCTCTAAGTCTACAAATGCTAGAAACGTAGGTTTGCCTTTTCTTAATCTTTCTTCTAAGATAAGTCGTAAGATTAGTATTGCCTCACGTGTTCCAACATTTCTACGGAATCCAAACTGATCTTCCCCGAGGTCCGCTTCTACCAGTTTTTCCATTCGTCTGTAAAGAATTAGCGTTAGTACTTTGCAGCTGTGACTTATTAAACTGATAGTTCGGTAATTTTCACATCTGTCAACACCTGCTTTCTTTGGGATTGGAATTATTATATTTTTCTTGAAGTCTGTGGGTATTTCGCCTGTCTCATACATCATGCTCACCAGATGGTAGAGTTTTGTCATGACTGGCTCTTCCAAGGCCATCAGTAGTTCTAATGGAATGTTGTCTACTCCCGGGGCCTTGTTTCGACTCAGGTCTTTCAGTGCTCTGTCAAACTCTTCACGCAGTATCTTATCTCCCTTCTTCATCTACATCCTCTTCCATTTCCATAATATTGTCCTCAAGTACATCGCCCTTGTATAAACCCTCTATATACTCCATCCACCTTTCTGCTTTCCCTTCTTTGCATAGAACTGGTTTGCCATCTGAGTTCCTGATATTCATACAAGTGATTCTCTTTTCTCCAAAGGTCTCTTTAATTTTCCTGTAGGCAGTATCTATCTTACCCCTAGTGAGATAAGCCTCTACATCCTTACATTTGTCCTCTAGCCATCCCTGCTTAGCCATTTTGCACTTCCTGTCGATCTCATTTTTGAGACGTTTGTATTCCTTTTTGCCTGCTTCATTTACTGCATTTTTATATTTTCTCCTTTCGTCAATTAAATTCAATATTTCTTCTGTTACCCAAGGATTTCTATTAGCCCTCGTCTTTTTACCTACTTGACCCTCTGCTGCCTTCACTACTTCATCCCTCAAAGCTACCCATTCTTCTTTTACTGTATTTCTTTCCCCCATTCCTGTCAATTGTTCCCTTATGCTCTCCGTGAAACTCTCTACAACCTCTGGTTCTTTCGGTTTATCCAGGTCCCATCTCCTTAAATTCCCGCCTTTTTGCAGTTTCTTCAGTTTCAATCTGCAGTTCATAACCAATAGATTGTGGTCAGAGTCCACATCTGCCCCTGGAAATGTCTTACAATTTAAAACCTGGTTCCTAAATCTCTGTCTTACCATTATGTAACCTATCTGATACCTTTTAGTATCTCCAGGATTCTTCCAGGTATACAACCTTCTTTCATGATTCTTGAACCAAGTGTTAGCTATGATTAAGTTATGCTCTGTGCAAAATTCTACAAGGCGGCTTCCTCTTTCATTTCTTCTCCCCCAATCCATATTCACCTACTATGTTTCCTTCTCTCCCTTTTCCTACTGACGAACTCCAGTCACCCATGACTATTAAATTTTCGTCTCCCTTCACTACCTGAATAATTTCTTTTATCTCGTCATACATTTCATCAATTTCTTCATCATCTGCAGAGCTAGTTGGCATATAAACTTGTACTAGTGTAGTAGGCATGGGCTTTGTGTCTATCTTGGCCACAACAATGCGTTCACTATGCTGTTTGTAGTAGCTAACCCGCACTCCTATTTTTTTTATTCATTATTAAACCTACTCCTGCATTACCCCTATTTGATTTTGTATTTATAACCCTGTAATCACCTGACCAAAAGTCTTGTTCCTCCTGCCACCGAACTTCACTAATTCCCACTATATCTAACTTTAACCTATCCATTTCCCTTTTTAAATTTTCTAACCTACCTGCCCGATTAAGGGATCTGACATTCCACGCTCCGATCCGTAGAATGCCAATTTTCTTTCTCCTGATAACGACGTCCTCTTGAGTAGTCCCCGCCCGGAGATCCGAATGGGGGACTATTTTACCTCCGGAATATTTTACCCAAGAGGACGCCATCATCATTTAATCATACAGTAAAGCTGCATGTCCTCGGGAAAAATTACGGCTGTAGTTTCCCCTTGCTTTCAGCCGTTCGCAGTACCAGCACAGCAAGGCCGTTTTGGTTAATGTTACAAGGCCAGATCAGTCAATTATCCAGACTGTTGCCCCTGCAACTACTGAAAAGGCTGCTGCTCCTCTTCAGGAACCACATGTTTGTCTGGCCTCTCAACAGATACCCCTCCGTTGTGGTTGCACCTACGGTACGGCCATCTGTATCGCTGAGGCACGCAAGCCTCCCCACCAACGGCAAGGTCCATGGTTCATGGGGGGACGATATCATACGTACGATTAGTATTTTCGTGAGTCACAAAAGCGTGTTGAAAATGGTAAATGGCTGGCAAACTTGCTACGACGCCAGTAACAGCCTTTTGCAACTTACTGGGAATGCTAATTCGGCTTATGAGAAGAGCTTAGGAAAATTCCGTGTTTGAATCAGAACATGTCAGGGAGCACGATAGTAACAGAGTGTGAAGCACACAGCTCTAATACGAGGTATTATTGTAGATGGTTGCGCGTCTTGGCGTAGTTTGAGGGACTGATGTCAGAGATTTAAGTGTAAGAAATGGCGAACAGTTGTAAGAACTTTGTCTTTGTCAGTTATAAATCCAAATAAACTAGAAAAAACTACCTAGCAATGACTAAGACTTTTTGAAACTTACTATTTTCTGTCGGAAAGTACACTATTGTCTGTGGGAAAGATAATGTCATGAGAGAAGGCTTATCACTATCATACAGATTGTTTTTGACTGCGAAAGTGTTTACGATGCTATTAAACTTTGTGACGGAACGCTAATGAAGAATGATAACAGTATTAAAGACCCAAGGAAATAACTAGATAATTCCAAAAGACGGAACAATTGCCTCCGCTGCCACTACTACGAGCAGTAAAGTGGACTGAAATGTAGAAAATTATGAGAAGGAGCTTAGCATTTTTTTTAATGGTTCAAGGAAAATTTCAGCCTTTCCACAATGCCACGGTGCGCTGGAATTACAAGATGCAAGGTAATTTAAACGATCCTGAAAATTGAAGCCGTGATATGCAAAAGAGAAATCTTCTGATTTGTGATGCGAAAGCTTTCCGAGATAGAAGTCCAACAATAGAACAAAGTGGAGGAAGAAGGTGAAGTGATGCTAAAAATCATTGAAGAAGGCTGACGATCGCCGTTTCTGCACGTATTAACGATTAAGAGAAATTATAAAATGTTAACAGAAAAACAATCTTACCTACTGACCGGTAGCAGATACACAACAACGGCAAATTCATCATGAATGTAAACATATAGAAAGTCAAAGAATTCGGTTATCGTGCTTGCAGAATATGCCCAATGGAGGGCGTTGAAATTATTGTCTAAGCAAGTGCGAAGTTACAAGCTTACAGCTCTTTCTATTGCAACCAACACGTTAATAAAATGGCAAAGGTAATGTAAATCAGAACACTGGGAGGAATTGTGGTCTAAATAGCAATTGATTTACTCATTCTTAACATCACTTGACAAAAGATGGATACAGAAACGCCACACAAACATTTTACCTGACAAACGCTTACAATAATATGCGGTCTGTGGATAACAAAGTGATCAGCTGGAATCAACACACCACCCTAACCAGAAATATTCGCTTTATCTGACTTTAGTAATGTGAAACCGTGATATGGCCCAAAAACTATACTACTATCAAGCCTGTATGCTCGACTATTCCATAAAGAAAAATTTGGTTCCAAAGAATACGGTGCTGAAAAGCATATATTGGAGCCTTCTGTGTCCGCAGCTAGTGGTCGTGCGGTAGCGTACTCGCTTCCCGCGCCCGGGTTCCCGGGTTCGATTCCCGGCGGGGTCAGAGATTTTCTCTGCCTCGTGATCACTGGGTGTTGTGTGATGTCCTTAGGTTAGTTAGATTTGAGTAGTTCTAAGTTCTAGGGGACTGATGACCATAGATGTTAAGTCCCATAGTGCTCAGAGCCATTTGCACCATTTGAGCCTTCTGCCTTACCAACAAATGCTTTACCCTTCTGCAAGTCGGGGTGGCACAGCAAGATGAGATCGCCGACTGCAGTCATGGACAGCAACAACCTGTTATTAACATCGCGCGCCCGCAAATATGGAAGTACGTGGTCTCGCGTTCGGCTGATTCGGTGGAGTCCAGTGTTCAGGTGGACCCGTTTGCTGGTCTGCCAAATCAATTTGACTCCGTGACACACTATGCGTGACGGAATATGTCAAACGTTTAGACAGCTGACTCCAAACAAATAAGTATACCCATGATAACCCGTGTGCGTGATGCAAGAAACCGTACCTCTGACGGTTCAGATGGTGACTGGCACAGACTCTAAGTGACACACTAGCAAAGGTCACAAGTCTTACCGTCTAGGTAAAGACCTGCCATTTTTTAGTAGCGAAGCGTCAGTATAAGAGTGATCTTCTCTTTCTCTACAGCTTTCCTCCGCAGCTTGGTAGCATAGCACATTTTCTTGCTTAGACCACACCCACTTTAGCACAAGCCAATCACGAGCTGGAGATCAGCATTCGAAGCTGGGAGACCACCCCTCCTGCTCTGCATACACAGATTTGACCAACCAGTGACTTTAAAAACCTTTAAAAACTAAAGAGCAGCCACAGACTTGCTAAAAGCCTCGTGCCTTCACAAATATGATTTTCAGCAGAGTCTGGACGCCTGGGCGCCACTGCCCTGTCACACGGAATTTGCAGAAACTCTCAGCGGTCTCATCCACTTTCTACCTAACAAGGGCCCACACTGTGCTTCATTAACAGCCAACACGTCTTAGGATGGGCCGCTCATACCTGCAGCAGCTCCTCAGTGCTATTCAGCCTACCTTGATGTGGCCAACGACCGACCGGCGCCACCCAATGTGTCTGCACAATGAGACCGGGGGACTTGGCTGTTGGCAAACTTTTTCACACAGGTTCCACAGAAAAAAGCTGCTCTCAGCTGCCATATGCTTTTACTGTAGTGAATTATCTCGGCACCCTCTTCCTTCGTGTGCAGCTAAAGCCTACCGCTATGCCTTCACTAGAGCACATCATTTGAATGAAGTCAGATCGTATCAAATATATCAACCAGGTAATAAGGATCACCTTCCCTACGAACATTAAGCAGCATGACACCACATCAAAAGTGAGGGTGTCCTGCAATCTCTCACTCTGATCTGTAATCTTCACTGAACTCCTTTACGGGGGGAAGAGAAATATGAGCCTAATGTCCCGTTCACAGCAGACTCGCTAGAAACAGAACTTAACCTCATTTGGATAACAATGGGAGAAAAATGGTTCAAATGGCTCTGAGCACTATGGGACTCAATTGCTGTGGTCATAAGTCCCCTAGAACTTAGAACTACTTAAACCTAACTAACCTAAGGACATCACACACATCCATGCCCGAGGCAGGATTCGAACCTGCGACCGTAGCGGTCGTGCGGTTCCAGACTGAAGCGCCTTTAACCGCGCGGCCACTCCGGCAATGGGAGAAGAACTCAGTTATGGTTACTCGAAGGAACAATGCAGACAGAAAAACTAAGTGAGGATACCTGGATGAAACTTTGAATCACGCTGGTATTAAATATGAGACCATTTCATATGCCCTTTGTCAAATAAGTCTGTGAACCCTGTAGAAGAACTGTCCTAATCGAGACCCTTAACAGATTTTGAATCATGCTAGTAGAAAGACGCAACAAATTAATACACACTTCCTCGAAACACTTAACCAATTCTCTGACACAATTGTGATAGTGGAGAGACGTGAGGCTGTAAAAGGTCGAGAATAAGAACAAGGAGGACGTCAAAATCAGATTACCACTGGCAAAAAGGGCATTCCTGGCCAAGAGAAGTCTACTAGTATCAAACAAGGGCCTTAACTTGAGGAAGAAATTTCTGAGAATGTACGTTTGGAGCACACCATTGTATGGTAGTGAAACATGGACTGTGAAAAAACCGGAACAGAAGAAATCGTGATATGATGCTAAAGACGAATGTTCAAAATTAGGTGGACTGATAAGGTAAGGAATGAGGAGGTTCTGCGTGGAATCGGAGAGGAAAGGAATATGTGGGAAACACTGTCAAGAAGAAGGGATAGAATGATAAGACGTCTGTTAATGGAATCAGGGTATTACTTCCATAGTACTAGAGGGAGCTGTAGAAGGCAAAAACTGTAGAGGAAGACAGAGATAATACACTACTGGCCATTAAAATTGAAGAAATGCAGATGATAAACGGGTACTCATTGGACAAATATATTATACAAGAACTGATATGTGATTACATTTTCACACAATTTGGGTGCATAGATCCTGAGAAATCAGTGCCCAGAGCAACCATCTCTGGCTGTAATAACGGGCTTGATACGCCTGGGCATGGATGGCGCGTACAGGTACAGCTGCCCATGCAGCTTCAACACGATACCACAGTTCATCAAGAGTAGTGACTGGCATATTGTGACGAGCCAGTTGCTCGGCCAACATTGACCAGACGTTTTAAATTGGTGAGAGATCTGGAGAATGTGCAGGCCAGGGCAGCAATCGAACAATTTCTGTATCCAGAAAGGCCCGTACAGGACCTACAACATGCGGTCGTGCATTATCCTGCTGAAATGTAGGGTTTCACAGGGACCGAATGAAGGGTAGAGCCACGGGTCGTAACACATCTGAAATATAACGTTCACTGTTCAAAGTGACGTCAATGCGAACAAGAGGTGACTAAGACCTGTAACCAATGGCACCCCATACCATCACGCCGGATGACACGCCAGTATGGCAATGACGAATACACGCTTCCAATGTGCGTTCACCGAAATGTCGCCAAACACGGATGCGACTATCATGATGCTGTAAACAGAACCTGGATTCATCCGAAAAAATGATGTTTTGCCATTCGTGCACCTAGGTTCGCCGTTGAGTATACCATCGCAGGCGCTCCTATCTCTGATGCAGCGTCAAGGGTAACCGCAGCCATGGTCTCCGAGCTGATTGTCCATGCTGCTGCAAACGTCGTCGAACTGTTCGTGCAGATGGTTGTTGTCTTGCAAACGTCCCCATCTGTTGACTCAGGGATCGAGATGTGGCTGCACCATCCGTTACAGCCATGCGGATAAGATGCCTGTCATTTTGACTGCTAGTGATACGAGGCCGTTGGGATCGAGCACGGCGTTCCTTATTACCCTCCTGAACCCACCGTTTCCGTATTCTGCTAACAGACATTGGATCTCGACCAACGCGAGCAGCAATGTCGCGACACGATAAACCACAATCGCGATAGGCTACAATCCAACCTTTACCAAAGTGGAAAACGTGATGGGACGCATTTGTCCTCCTTACACGAGGCATCACAACAACGTTTCACTAGGCAACACTGGTCAACTGCTGTTTGTGTATGAGAAATCGGTTGGAAACTTTCCTCATGTCAGCACGTTGAAGGTGTCGCCACCGGCTTCAACCTTGTGCGAATGCTCTGAAATGTTAATCATTTGCATATCACAGCATCTTCTTCCTGTCGGTTAAATTTCGCGTCTGTAACACGTCATATTCGTGGTGTAGCAATTTTAATGGCCAGTAGTGTACGTTCAGCATATAAATGAGACGTAGGTTGCTAGTGCTGCTCTGAGATGAAGAGTTTGGCACAGGAGAGGAATTCATGGAGAGCCGCATCAAACAAGTCAGAAGACTGCTGTCTCAAAAAAAAAAAAAAAAAAACAAAAACAAAAAAAAAAATGTCTTGCGGATGCAGTGGATGTAATTTATAGAGACAGCGAGCACCTAACACATATCGAAGTATTGATCTACGAGGCCTTGAAATCATTCTGGAGAGACATTTATCCATGCATCTTGGCGTACCACCTACAGTTGTTCTTGTGCAGTTGGTGTTGGGTTCACTGAGCTCACAAAGGTATGGACACCGTTCCACGACCGCACAGTTAAGTTGAGATCGGGTGATCTAGGAGCCCATGCCATTTATCTGCATGTAAATAGAGAGCTGTGACATTTCTCATTGTCCTGTTCAAACAGCAATCTCTGTCAGGATATTCTCACCAGAAAGTGATGCAGATGATGAGCAGTTATGTCCCCACAACGTGTACCTGTCGTAGGTTCACGAAGAAGGTCAATGGGGTCTAATTGCGACCAGGTGTTCACCGCTCAGACTAAGGCGCCTCCTGCCTGGACGCAACCTTGTTGACAAGCAGGATTCATGACTGCTTCTGCACGCGCCAATCAACTGGATATAACTGAAATTGGGATTCATTGAAACATGTCACAACCCGCCACTATTCCATGATCCAATGACGATGTTCATAAGTCCGTGCTAGCCTTTGAACTCTATGTCAAGATGTCAGCAAACGGACGCGAGCTGATTGGCTGCTGAAGTCTAAGCGGTGCATTTGCCGTCCGTACATTCATGATATGAATGGCTTAATGACGCCCCACATTCAAATAGGCTGCGATCCGATTCACAGCAGAGCGTCGATCGCGCCATGTGGCTTTGCAGAGGCGACGCGGCATCCGTTCGTCAAGCACTTTGCACTTATCCTCTCCGCTAATTAAGATGTACCCTAGACACTGCTGGCGTTGAAAACCCGAAATCTTGTGGTATCACCGATATACTATGACCCATGTATCTTGTTACGATAATAATTCGTGTTGAAAGACTGTCAATTCTCAAAGTGCTGCCATCTTCACTAAGCCCCCTTTTGCAACAATCGGCTGAGAAATTGCGGCTATACTCTCGCACTCCGCCGTATGGCGTTGCCTTCCACCTCACAGTGATATCTTTAATTAAAACTTTCTCACAGTGCTACATCAGAATGAAATACATGATATTTAGGTAAATTGATTATAGCCACCAGAAAGCAAGCCTCGCTGATGATCGTTAGGAATTTCTTTTTAACAGAACCGTGAGGTGCCACACACTAGTAAAAATGTGGCTTTGACTGTATTTGTCTTTACCTGTTTTAGTCCATCATCTACTTGCTTTTATAATTGGGGACGCATCAACCCACTGAGTAGGTTGTTTAGCGTCACTGTTCGAGGGCAGGTAATCGAGCAGTCACGTACAATTCTGTATATAATATAATGTCTCCACTAACTGATTCACTCACTGACTCATCATCACGCAGCCAAAATCACTAAGGATAGAATCTTGAAATTTTTCGAGAGTGTTGATCGTATACTGTGGGTGTCATTTAAGAAGGAATTTTTCGAAGTTCCACCCCTAAGGGGCCGAAATAGGGAATGAAAGGTTTTTGGAAAATACTTCGCTATAAATCCAATTTAGAAGCTAGAACAACGAAAATAAGTATTTGGTTTCTCTGTGAGAAATAAATACGTGTTTCAGCATTTTTGGAAGTTTATATAGTTAGCGATTTATTTTTTGAAGTAAATCGTTTTTGAAGAACTACCAAACTGTTCTTAAAGTTATATCTGTGAAAATTAGTATTTAGCTTTTCAGTTAGAAGTAAAATATAATGTGTTTAAGTGTTTATTGGAAATTCAACATATAATGGGGGTGAAACAGGGCATGAGTGATTCATTGACACACCGTTGCGCAGCCCAGACCACTAAAGATAGAAACTTGAAATTTGAAGAGGTTGTTTATCCTATACTATAGGCATCGTTTAGTAAGGTATCGTGAGAAATTCCACCCTTAAGGAGGAGAAATGGGGACGAAAGGTTTTTTGAAAACATGTCGCTAATTAAGGCAATTTAGAAGCTAGAACTAAAAATATTGGTATTTGAATTCTATGTCACAAATGAAAGTACGCGCTTCAGCATTTTTGGAAATTCAACCACTAAGGCAAATAACCGTGGGTGAAGCGTTTCTGGAAAATAAATCATTTCTGAAGTCATAATAAAGCATTTTTAAATTTACATCTATGAAAATTGGTATTCTCGGTTAGAAACATAATAATACTTAGTGTTTTTGGAAATTGAGCTCATAAGGGCGTGACGTAACGGTCTTGAATCCTCATGATAATATTACATTATGAAAGAATTTTTTGAGTTAAACTTAAGAAAATTTGTGTTTGGCTTCTTAATAAGAAAAAAATATATATTTGTGTCTTTTTAAAAATTCAATCCCTAAGGGGTTGAAATAGGGAATGAAAATGTTTAAAACTAGATCACTGAAAATTTGTTTTTGACTTCTAAGTAAATATTTGTTATGGGGTGAATGTTTCTATGGAAATATCACAACAAGAACTCAAAAGGCATGATTAACAAAGGCTCCAGCTGCCAGAATCGCTTTTTGGCCAGAAGTAAATTCGCATAAGACCATGCTTCTACGGACTTCATTACCGTGCAAAGTTTTCAACATGTTTCCTCTTGTGAACAACACAAAAATTCGATTAAAAGAAAGACCACGAATAGTGTTTGTTCGCTCACCGCCAAAAATCTTGAAAAGCAGCTACTTCCAAAACACAATAAAAATTATTTGTATGACAAGAAGATAAAGAAGGGGTCACGTTTGAAATAATCAACACCACTATATACAATAAATAAGGCAATTATTGAGCCAACAGTCACAGGCAGGGTACACTTACGTGTTGTCAGTACAGGCTCAGACAGAAGTCAAAGGTGAGGAGGCAGGAAACAAATAAGTTAAGTAAGATCTATAACCTTTTATCAGAGACATGAACTCCCATCTTAGATAGTTCTAGTAATTCCGTTAAACACAAAGATAATAAAAGTGTTTGCTGGTCTCTTAACAAGTAGCACTCCAGTAAAATATTTCACCGAACATATTCAGGAAAATATTGTCTTTTCTTTATATACATTAAATACACATTGAAATACAGAGATATGTAAACAGGCAAAATACGACGCTGCCTATATAAGACAACAAGTGTCTGGCGCAGTTGTTAGATCGCTTACTGCTGCCACAATGGCAGGTTATCAAGATTTAAATGAGTCTGAACGTGATGTTACAGTCGGCGCACGAACGATGGGACACTGCAACTCCGAGGTAGCGATAAAGTGGACATATTCCCGTACGATCATTTCACGAATGTCCCGCGAATATGAAGAATCCGGTAAACCATCGAATCTCCGACATCGCAGCGGCCGGAAAAAGTTCCTGCAAGATCGGGACCAACGACGACTGCAGAAAATGGTTCAACGTGACAGAAGTGCAACCCTTCCTGAAATTGCTGCAGATTTCAATGCTGGGCCATCAACAAGCGTCAGTGTGCGAACCATTCAACGAAACATCATCGATATGGGCTTTAGGAGCCGAAGGCCTCGCCTGGGCCTGTCAGCATCGACATCGGACAGTTGATGATTGAAGACATGTTGCCTGGTGGGATGAATCTTGTTTCAAATTGTATCGAGCGGATGGATGTGTACGGATATGGAGACAACTTCATCAATCCATGAACGCTACATGTCAGCAGGGGACTCTTCAAGCTGGTGGAGGCTCTGTAATGGTTTGGGGCGTGTGCAGTTGGAGTGATACGGCACCCCTGATACGTATAGATACGACTCTGACTGGTGACACGGACCTAAGCATCCTGTATGATCAACTGCATCCGATCATGTCCATAGTGAATTCCGATGGACTTAGGAAATTCCAGCAGGACAATGCGACACCCCACACGTTCAGAATTGCTACAGAGTGGCTCCAGTAACACTCTTCTGAATTAAAACACTTCTGCTGGCCACCCATATCCGCATCCAGTGACACCGGTGGTCTGAGGATGACATGGCGTCCGGTCGGTACCGTTGAGCCTTCCAAGGCCTGTTCGGACTTAGTTTAGTTTTGGGATGCCTTGCAACATGTTGTTAAGAGGAGATCTCAACCGCTCGTGCTCTTACGGATTTATGGACAGCCCTGCTGGATTCATAGTGTCAGTTCCCTCCAGCACTACTTCACACATTAGTTGAGTCCATGCTACGTCGTGTTGCGGAACTTCTGCGTGCTGGCGGGGGCCCTACACGATATTAGGCAGGCGTCCCAGTTTCTTTGACTCTTCAGTGTAGGATAATTTTGAACATCTATTAAACAAAAAACAAAAGTAAAAGCTTTATCTAGCATACTTGAAAACTGCTTGTCGGTCCGGGATACATAACAAATAGGATTGATAGAGGGAACGAGGAAATCCAAAGAAAAGAGCGAAAGCGTCACATGGACTCTCAGTCAACTGCGCAGCGAAAGAGGCGTTCTTAATTACGGTGTGTTTTACTGTTAAGGTTCTGAGAGCGTATGTTCCTAGAAGAAGCATATTGCTTCCTCCAACGTACATCTCGCAAAAAGACCACGAGGATACAACTAGAGAGATACGAGTTCGCACAGAGGCTTACCAGGAATCATTCTTCCAGCAAACCATTCGCTGCTGGACAGTACCCTCCACCACACACCGTATGGTAGCTTGTGGAGTGTAGATATAGATCAAGGTTTCCGAAACTGGCTTCCGCGGAACACTTGTCTTCGCGGAAAGTGAATAAGTGTTCTGTGAGAAGTATCACTAACATAATTTTTAACAACCTGAAAATATATATATTTTTTAATTTATGATTTTGTGTTCTTAGTTATGATTTAAGATTGATATAGTCACTGAACAAAACAATTTTTTCTACTTTTGTAAAATTTCATTAACCTTCAGAATAAACAAAGTGTTCCGTCGAAGTACCAGTATTCTCAAAATGTTCCGTCATATGAAAAGAGTGGTATCCCTTGATGTTTATGTAGATCTGGCCGCTAATACGGGTCAACTTCAATTGCGACGAGCCTGTCCGTGAGTTTGGGCTACTCATTTGACGAGCGTATTTTTTTCTTCAACAATTCTTTATTGAACATAATGAGAATCACACACACGAAAGAATTTTATTCACACACCCTATTTCCCACGTAATCTCCATCCCGTTCTATGGCCTTCCTCCAGCGCGAAACAAGGTGTGTATGCCCTGTCAGTACCGATTTTTGTCCTGGTGGCGGAACTAGTACTTCATTGTGTAAATCAACTCCTCATCGTCCTCAAAATGTCTTCCACTCATGCCTTCCTTTAATCTGTCCTCGCGAATGACAACATCAGCTCGCTGCAACATGTCAGGTGTGACAGCCGTGGATGGTCTCCCCGACCGCTGCAAATCGTGGAGCTCCACCCAACCGCCTTCTTATGACCACCCTCCGTGCCCAGCGACTGACTAACTGTACTTTTGTCGACAGCAAATACTCCATAGACTTTGTACAACCGTTTGTGAATATTCCCCACAGTTTCTTTCTCTGCAGTTAGAAATTCAATGACGGCAACTTGCTTGAAACGCACATCATCTACAGACTCCATTTTTAAACTGTCCTGTAGCTACGCTATCTGTCGGAAGTGACGGGAACTTGGCGCTCTCAGTCAGGAGACTTCAGATAGTACATACGTAATGTTTCATATTCGTAGCATAGTTTTCGGCTGAGAAAAACTCAGCCTTCGCATGAAAGGCGACGGATAAGCCAGAAAGCGTATTAGTGACGGATGTTAGTACACCGCAACACCAGGAATACTTCGACAGAAAGAAGAAAGGAAGAGAATCTACTCCATTGTTATTTGCGTAAAGGAGATGACATACAAACGCTGAACAACAGGCCTCATATCTCCTTAGTAGCGGAATCTACATATACATAGATCATAAACTTTGTCACATTTTCTTGGTACCCTAAGCTCTGTACTTTGTTTATAGTCATAGTTGGTCCGAAAACTACGGAACAGGATATAAACAAGCAAAGCAGCAGAGAGCAGCTTCATTGAGCTACTTCCGAATACCTTGCGTTCGTAGGAGCCGAGAGGCGTAAGCAGTTCCAACAAATGGTTCAAATGACTCTGAGCACTATGGAACTTAACATCTATGGTCATCAGTCCCCTAGAACTTAGAACTACTTAAACCTAACTAACCTAAGGACATCACACAACACCCAGTCATCACGAGGCAGAGGCAGTTCCAACAGCTAATAGTTGAAGCAAACTATTTCATCGTATTGTTTTCACGAAGTGACTGAGTTCTTTATGTCCTGAGCTGTGTTATGACCAATGTTTGCCTTAAAGTTTGTTTTCGAATTATGTGTTTATATTTATTAATTCGAGCTATAGCTGTTTCAGATGGCTATGAATGATGAGCTTTAGTAATTAGCTCTGTGTCATTTCGCACTAAGAGCAGAATAAACGCGCACATCAGAATTATACTTCTATCTCTTTACATCTTGTAGATGAATCATATGCTAATCACGTGATAATCTTAGAGGTAATCTGTTATATATTCTTAACTGATACTGTATTTACTGAACCGAGCCCGTTTATATTACGCAACCATATGTTGTGATTGGGAGTTCCAAATTCAGTTATTCTGATATTGGGCATCACATGCATGGCGTGCTGAAAAGAAATACCTCTTTCTTTTCTCAATAACGGTTGAGTCTCTACGTGTCATGTATATTACATGGTCGGATTTCTTGCTTCTCTGAAGCCTGTGCCGCTAGTGGGCTCAGAATTCTAGCATGTAATAGGGTGCTGTGTAACGTAACTGTGTTGGTGCGTGAGAAACAACGTGCTGTACTTGAGTTTCTAAGCGTAGAAAACGTGCATCCAATTGAAATCCACAGAAGAATGAAAGCTGTGTAGGGTTATGGTTGAATCGATATAAGTTAGATGCGACGCCGGGTTGTACAATGTCGCAATGAAAGAAACGCTGGTGCTACCCAGGGAACCATCAGGAAAAATTGTCGGATAACACTTACAAAGCTCTCAGATGAGAGGTGCATATCACGAGAGCGACTGCAATACAGAAAACTGTGTGTACAGAGGGTTCCAAAAATGCTCACTCGTAACATGAAACAGACTCGACATAAGTCAACACTTTCCTTTGCATTTTAAGCGTGAGGTTGATGACATTTTGACAGGTCACGAAAGTAGTGGAACAAGGGCAGCGTCGCCCCAGTGACGTTATCCAAGATGGCGGACATGACGTCAGCCAATGATGCGAGTACGTGACGTCAGCTGATGATGCGATTGAAGTCATTCGAGATGGCGGCCGTGACGTCAGCTTATGACGCGGGTACCGTTATCGAAGATGGCAGGTTTTGGTGGGAAAGTGTCATGCCCCTCCTGGCAGCGATTTCGAATTTTGGAAGGAAGATACATCAATTGGGCTACCTCTACTAACCTAAGAAAACGGCGGGAAGAAAGTCACCCGACCGCCACCTCTTTCTAGGAACTGGCGGGAAAAGGACCCAGCATGTGCTGGACGTAAGTATTTTCAGTCTTTATTTAAACAATTAGATGCGGTACCACCATCATGTGTGTTCGCCATGGGGTCCTGTTGTGCCATCCTCTTGGAAAAAGGCTGGGAATGTCGAATTTTTGAGGAAATTTTGCTGTAATAGCTTACTCCTGGGGCTGATGGACTTAATATGGTGTTGCCCCCACTAGAGGCTGCTCATGTCAATCAAATCGAATATAAATTGTTTCAATTAGTTTAAATTTCTATAAATATCTTTAAATTTGTTTAAATTTCTTAAATTTGTATAAATATGGTTAAATTTTTTAAATTTGTTGAAATTTCTTTAAATTTATTATCTATGTAGGGCAGTAGCGGATTAGTTCGGTGTTACCACCACAAGAGGCTGAGATATCGTGTGTTTGTTGAGTTGTCGGTGTTCAATTAGCGATATGTTGGTGTGAGGCAGGAAGAGTTTTAATAGTTGTATACGGTCCTGCAAATAAATGCTTTACTTTAAAGATGCGTTACACAACACATGGAAACATCTGTCTCTGCTGGAATTGTCTGTCATTTCTAAAACCTACATATAAGCTCACACCACACAACAGACAACTGCTTCCAATGCAACAGACCAAAGAACGGACCTAATTCTAGAGTTCACCGCTAGTGGGTGCCATGATAGGTCACATGATCATGCAATTCAATCCATAGGAACACAGCATCATGATGGCATCATGCTACACGTCTGACCCTGCCTCCTCATACCCCTGGCTGTCTGGAGGGGAAAACTGGTGGGAAAAGGAATCAGCCTATTCTGGGCTTCTGGAGAGAGCAAGGAGTGTACTTTATTTATTTTTTTGAACAATTTATTTAGGCATGGATTTCACGTGTTTATTTATTACGCTGGTACAGAACCCTCTCCCTGATGTGCTTTGGGTCACAATATACATTTTACAGACCTGGTAACGTCTCGTAAGTAATGCATTACACTGATGTGCAAAGACGCATACAACTCGGAAATTATAGAAATAATGCAGTACACAGCATACAGACGTGTAAACTACTCATAGATCCAGAATGAGATTTTCACTCTGCAGCGGAGTGTGCGCTGATATGAAACTTCCTGGCAGATTAAAACTGTGTGCCCGACCGAGACTCGAACTCGGGACCTTTGCCTTTCGCGGGCAAGTGCTCTACAAGGTTCGCAGGAGAGCTTCTGTAAAGTCTGGAAGGTAGGAGACGAGGTACTGGCAGAAGTAAAGCTGTGAGTACCGGGCGTGAGTCGTGCTTCGGTAGCTCAGTTGATAGAGCACTTGCCCGCGAAAGGCAAAGGACCCGAGTTCGAGTCTCGGTCGGGCACACAGTACTCATAGATCACCGAAATAATGCATGCAAACACGCTCACAATGCTTAAACACCCGAAAATAATGCTGTGCACAAACACTGTGTGCAAGTAAAAAACGCAACTTATCGGCGACTCGATCCCTGATTCTACTGGATGGAAAACCCGAGTGACCCCGTAACACATGGGAACTGTCCAGATGCGGGAGAGGAAGGTTAGGTTAGTGTACTTCATTTATATTGGTCGGGAAACTGACGCATTTATCGATCCTAATTACTTATATAATCAGAAAGATTGCTAATAATTACACAACTACATGCATATCACTGCACAAGGATGGCCTAAAATCGCAATATAGCGCAAAGTCTGACAACACTATACAACTTGTCTTATCCAGCTGGGAAAAAAATCTCGCAATACCACTCGAAACTTACGCAAATATCGATCCTAACTACGTAATTAATCACGAAGATCATGTCCAATTACACAACTACATGCACAGTGCTGAACAAGGACGGCATAAAGGCGCAATACGCTGCAAAAACTGGATATACCATACAACTGGTGTTATTCTGCTGGGAAAAAATTTCGCAATACCACTCGAAACCAGCAACAGAAACATTCAAATTCTACCCTACACCTACAAGCTAGGGGGGAAGAGGCTGGGGTGTAAGGTATAATCTTTATTCTTTTTTGATGGGAAATACGTTCAGCTGACTAGATGATGGTGTAGGACAGTGAGGAGTTTAAAAGAAGTGTATTACCGTCCAGCATATAGCATCAGTCACTGTTTGACGTCAAATTTCACTACACAGGCCTACTAAAAATCACCCTACAGCCCAGTTAACTGAAGCCAATATACATTATCACAGCTGATGGAAAAAATGCATAACAGTTATAATTACACTTCAAAATTGTCGCCAAAAACCAGCACTCATATTGAATGAGCCATAATGCATCACATGTAGTGGGGAAAATCGTCGTCCTAAGAGGCTGCAGTTGAAAATGTGCTCTTCTCCATGCACAATCACAAAATGCTGAAAATCTACCTAAGAGATGGAGGTACACTGCCGACTGGCGGCTCATGCTGGCGCCGTGCGCCTTGATACGATCACCCTTGGCCAATAGATTGAACACTGACAACTCAACAAGCACATGATATCTCAGCCTCTTGTGGTGGTAGCACCGAACTAAGCCGTTACTGCTGTAGGCAGATGATAAATGTAAGGAAATTTCTACAAATTAAAACAAAATTAACAAAATCTATACAAATTGAAACAAGTTTGAGGAAATTTAAACAAATTTTAATAATTTTAAATAGATATAAACAATTATATTCGAACTGATTGACAGCACGTGCAGCCTCGAGTGGGGCAACACCATACTAACTCCCTCAGCTGCAGTGGTAAGATATTCAAGCAAAATTTCCTCAAAAGTTCAAAATTACCTCCTGTTTTCCAAGAACATGAGGCGACAGGACCCCATGGCCAACACACTTGATGGTGGTACTGCCGCTAACCGTTTAAATGAAGACTGAAAGTGAAGACATTTCCAGAACAGGCCAGGTCCTTTCCCTTCCAGTTTCTAGGAAGAGGTGGTAGTCAGGTAACTTAGGTTACTGGAGGTAAGTGCCCTCTTTTTCCCACCATTTTCTTAGGTTAGTAGAGGTAGCCCAATTGACGTATCTTCCCTCCAAAATTCGAAATTCCAACCATGAGGTCTTGGTAGTTTTCCTCCAGAAGCCACCAACTTTGATAACGGTACTCGCATCATCAGCTGACGTCACGTCCGCCATTTTGGATGACGTCACTGGGGTGGCGCCGCCCTTGTTCCACTAATCATGAAATCTGTGTTCACCATTTTGACACATAAAATAAGAACGTCAATGGAGTTCCCACTCAAAGGATAACCGACGCCAAAAAAGTTGAGGATTATGCCATCATATGGCAAAATCATGTTCATATCGTTCTGGGATGTTCAAGGTGTGGTGCATTTGGGATTCATACCTAAAGGCGCCACCGTAAACTTGCAATGTACTGTGAGAGCCTCAGAAGACTGAAAGTAAGAATTTGAAGTGTTCGTCCACATAGCTCTTAAGGTCTGCGTTTTAGACCCCATGTTTCGTTGACTTTTTTTTTCGAATGATTATTCCTGTCATATCCTTGAAGACTGACGATCACTTCTGAAACATCCTGTATTGTGCTGTTATCGATAGCATAAATCACTTTCAATTCAAGTTCACTGGCACCGTAGACAGCAATGATGCATGATAGGCTGAACAGTCTTCTGGGTTTGTGATGGGATGGCGGGAAGGAGACAGTGTTAGCGAGCTTGTGAATCCGAGTAACTCACGTTTGCCGCATCGGTGCATTGCTGCTGCCAGTTGACTCCGAAGTTGGCTGATACAGATAGGTTTCCCGCAACATCGAATATATGACCATTTTTAACACAAGCGGGAATTTTAAATAAAATACTGGTTATTTTTATATTAATGTCGAGTACAAGACCCAGCTGGACTTGGCAGGCAATTTTTAGAAGAAAAAAGTGCATCAAATAGTCCTTAATATACAGTAATGAAGAGCCTGTTTAATCTCGTGACCGTTTTGACTAAGCTGTGACATTGTTCTAAGCGGAATGTTTTGCTTGCTGCAATTTCGTGCTTCATATCCAAATTAATGTTCTCTCTCTCTCATGTTGTAGACTTTTTTCGGGAATCAGCGCCTTTAAATTGTTTACAGCTTTTGTTACTACTTTTAAAGCATTCGAGTACGACACTTCAAGGTAAAACATTCCACATCGAAAATAATATGTGTAGTTTGTTTTGTAAAGGGAATGCTGCTCATATCTAAAACTTCGAAGGCATTAGTTTACCTGTTTATAAAATTTTAATTCTCGTTTCACATAAAAAAAATGGTTCAAATGGCTCTGAGCGCTATGAGACTTAAC
Organism: Schistocerca serialis cubense; assembly: GCF_023864345.2. Taxonomy (NCBI): domain Eukaryota; kingdom Metazoa; phylum Arthropoda; class Insecta; order Orthoptera; family Acrididae; genus Schistocerca; species Schistocerca serialis. The sequence continues at coordinate 250,428,344 of NC_064638.1, read as the reverse complement.
TTGTGAGGTCATCAGTCCCCTAGAACTTAGAACTACTTAAATCTAACTAACCTAAGGACATCACACACGGTCATGCCCGAGGCAGGAAACGAACCTGCGACCGTAGAGATCGCGCGGCTCCAGACTGAAGCGCCTAGAACTACTCGGCCACAGCGGCCGGCCCGTTTCACATATAGTCAATGTTTCATCTACTGGACGGTCGACGCACGTCCAGACGACAGTCAAACTCTTCGCATACTTTTGCGAGCATATCTGGAATTATAGTGTTAACTGCTGTTGCTATGCCACGTCGCATTTCTTCGTAAGTTGTAAGGGGAGACGCACCGATGGAGGCTTTAACAAATCCACTCACACAGACGAACAAAAGACATATACCGCGACCTTAGACGACCTTGGAGGATATCAGTGGAACATAGGGCCCGTACCCCCCTTACGGCGGAACCATCACTGAAACAGTTCATTCTGAAGAAGTAGTGCCCTTTCATGCGGATACCATAGCGGAAGCGATCAATCCTCTTGGAAAATGAAATATACTACTTCTTGTCGCAACTGACAAAAATCCATATTTCCAACATCTCCAGGTACTTGATTCGTGCAACCGTCCGTCTACCTTAGCATAATTGAAGAGGGCACTTCACTTGGCCACAGACTTCCCTCCAGGCATCTATAATAACCACTATGGTATGATATGTAACGTGCCGTACATGTCTCGAATACAGGAAAAATCACGTGAAATAAAAAACTGCATTTGTACCTATGCCCTATTCGGAATGGTTTGCGAGACAGAATACATTTAATGTGCATTCTATTTATTGTCTGCATTATGCGATACATTCTCAGGTTTACATAACTACAACAGTTACTGAACATTACAACATGCGAATATCGATATTTTACAAATGGACTTTACGTTTTGTACAAATCGATGTACCATATCGATATTTTTGTTTCAGAAGCTATATTTGGTACATTTTAACAACACTAGATCCGTGACAGTGGCAACAAGCAGATGGACCATTGATTTGTTTTCAACATTTTCGGTCTTCGGCAACACTGTTGCATTTTATCTAAAATGACGTAATTCTTAGTTCTTGACAAATTTAAAAGAATGAATGCTGTGCCGTCAATGGATGTTAAACGCAAGGACCTAAAAGAATGAAGTAAAATCTTAAAAATGACTTAATCCTTGAAAAATGAAATGCATACGACAAAAAATGCAAAATTAAATTTACATTTCCATAGCCAGAATATTCGGGAATTTAGTACTTGAGAACAATGCTCAGCTTATGAAGAAACAAAGATTCCATGTTATCAAACTCCAGACATTACTAATAAGTTATAACAGAATGAAATGGAGCTGCCAATCGGCTTCGTTACATGTTTTCGCGGACTCATTGAGAAGTATATCCATGGTGAGAGAGTTCCGTTTCAGAAATGTTGTCTTCCTAAGGAACGAACACGTCACTCTCGCAGCTCCCATTTCAGTAGGTGTTCTTAACTTCACAAGCCTCAAATGGCTGTTGATGAAACAAAAGAGTTGACGACAAGACACACTCGACAAGACGTTACTCTTTGAAAATTCAAGTAATGGTGTACAGCTATCAGGCACTAACTACACTCCTGGAAATGGAAAAAAGAACACATTGACACCGGTGTGTCAGACCCACCATACTTGCTCCGGACACTGCGAGAGGGCTGTACAAGCAATGATCACACGCACGGCACAGCGGACACACCAGGAACCGCGGTGTTGGCCGTCGCATGGCGCTAGCTGCGCAGCATTTGTGCACCGCCGCCGTCAGTGTCAGCCAGTTTGCCGTGGCATACGGAGCTCCATCGCAGTCTTTAACACTGGTAGCATGCCGCGACAGCGTGGACGTGAACCGTATGTGCAGTTGACGGACTTTGAGCGAGGGCGTATAGTGGGCATGCGGGAGGCCGGGTGGACGTACCGCCGAATTGCTCAACACGTGGGGCGTGAGGTCTCCACAGTACATCGATGTTGTCGCCAGTGGTCGGCGGAAGGTACACGTGCCCGTCGACCTGGGACCGGACCGCAGCGACGCACGGATTCACGCCAAGACCGTAGGATCCTACGCAGTGCCGTAGGGGACCGCACCGCCACTTCCCAGCAAATTAGGGACACTGTTGCTCCTGGGGTATCGGCGAGGACCATTCGCAACCGTCTCCATGAAGCTGGGCTACGGTCCCGCACACCGTTAGGCCGTCTTCCGCTCACGCCCCAACATCGTGCAGCCCGCCTCCAGTGGTGTCGCGACAGGCGTGAATGGAGGGACGAATGGAGACGTGTCGTCTTCAGCGATGAGAGTCGCTTCTGCCTTGGTGCCAATGATGGTCGTATGCGTGTTTGGCGCCGTGCAGGTGAGCGCCACAATCAGGACTGCATACGACCGAGGCAAACAGGGCCAACACCCGGCATCATGGTGTGGGGAGCGATCTCCTACACTGGCCGTACACCACTGGTGATCGTCGAGGGGACACTGAATAGTGCACGGTACATCCAAACCGTCATCGAACCCATCGTTCTACCATTCCTAGACCGGCAAGGGAACTTGCTGTTCCAACAGGACAATGCACGTCCGCATGTATCCCGTGCCACCCAACGTGCTCTAGAAGGTGTAAGTCAACTACCCTGGCCAGCAAGATCTCCGGATCTGTCCCCCATTGAGCATGTTTGGGACTGGATGAAGCGTCGTCTCACGTGGTCTGCACGTCCAGCACGAACGCTGGTCCAACTGAGGCGCCAGGTGGAAATGGCATGGCAAGCCGTTCCACAGGAGTACATCCAGCATCTCTACGATCGTCTCCATGGGAGAATAGCAGCCTGCATTGCTGCGAAAGGTGGATATACACTGTACTAGTGCCGACATTGTGCATGCTCTGTTGCCTGTGTCTATGTGCCTGTGGTTCTGTCAGTGTGATCATGTGATGTATCTGACACCAGGAATGTGTCAATAAAGTTTCCCCTTTCTGGGACAATGAATTCACGGTGTTCTTATTTCAATTTCCAGGAGTGTATTTAAAGTAACGTGTTATGTTATATTGGTTCATGGATACTGTGTGGCAGTTGATTGGTACTTGTCGGTAGAAGCAAAAAGCGTTGCCAGTTCATGCGATGTAACAGTGGATGACGCTCATTGAGTAAGTGTTGTACGCCCACCTTCATTTCATAAATTTCGCGGTGGTTACTGCAAATCAGCGTGGCCGCGAACATCCCTATTGAGAGCTTTCATGAAACGCAGCTGATCAGTAGGGATTGAGAGTATTATCGGCAGTGAGTGAAGTCATCTCTTAAGTTTTTCGTAGTCAACAATGAGTTGTAAGCACGAAGTGATGATTAATATGGTTTACTCAGACTTTTGCTCACTGTGTGATGCAAACGCATGGTGAATAGAGTGGGAAAATGATCGACATCCATACTTTTTTGTACGTCGTAAACGAATGAAAAACGAAAATTAAAGACAGGGAATCGAAAAATGTGCACCAAATGTATCACAAGGTTTGGGTGAATCCAACTTAAATATCTGTATTGAAAATTCCAGTAATTGTACTGATGGAGTAAATGACGTACAAATAACAATGTCCTCGAGATTTGTAAATCACATGTTTTATCCCTACCGACATGAAAGCGTGCGGACTCCCGTGTTGATAAAGGAGAAGGCGACGTTCTTACTAAAGGAGCACCAAATCACGAACTTTAATCGACCTCATAGTTACGCCTTCTGAAATGCACCGTCTGGGCACGCAGAGTGCCTTTCATCAATGTTAAATGGAGTGGAACTTGTCTCAGTTCTTCAGGGGAAGACATTATGCTTTTGTTTAGCCTATTAGTCCAAGCAGGTCCTGGTTTCAGGATGTTCGCTTTCCCGCATGTCTGATATCCATTGTCTGCCTTACGAGCTTCAGCCACGGAAGTGTTGAGATGCACTGCAATTACTCCAACTCCATTCTGTGAATGTACTAGCTATACGAAAGGTGACATTAATCGCATCCTCCTTGCATGTGCAGTATGGGAAAGACAGAGACAATCGTTTTTGCCACAATTACGTCATGAGATAGTGCCGTTTCCAGCGAGTGCTGCCATTTTGCTTTCTTTCAGTAGTCCTGCATATCAGAAAGAGAGTTTTAAATTGCTGCAAGCTGCCAAGGTATCTGTGCAGCAATATCGGCGCTCTGGGAACTATAAGAACCGTCGCTTCCCTTTGATCTGCAGGCTTTATCTATAGTTATTTCAGCTTAGGTACTGAACATCTGTCCCTCTATTAATCATCTTCTTTTTGGTTCATTGCTTATTAAATGTTTAGTGCCAGAACAATAAAATGTGTTACCGTGAAGTGTAACATTTTACACAGCATGACAAACACAGTTCTTGAACGTATCTTTGCACCTTTGTTTATATTTGTGACACAACAACATTGTTTCGCGTTAACACTGTTACAATGTCTTTCAATCTTTTTCTTTAATTTATAAAAACCTATTGTTGAATATATTACATGTATATCAATCAACAGCAGGCTTTTAAGGTCTTTTGTTAAATTTGTATCTATATGGTTTCATGCTTTTAGCTTCCTAAATGACAGTTAGCTGCCGAATGCAGAAAATAAAAAAAAAAGAACGGAAAACGCTTAGTTATCCTCACCTCGATTCACATGGGATAGCTGCATTACAGAGACCCTGCCGGCAATGACATGAACTCACAATTGGCGCAAACGTTAACGTCACGTTTGAATGCGTAATTTAACATTTACCCCAAGCTTCCGTCTTCATGCAAGCAGAAAACACAGTCGGCCATTTGAAATCTTCCACACTACGGAGAGGTCAGCGTAAGAAGTCGCTGAGAGCAGCAGCGAAAACAGCAGTCCATCTGCTGCGCCACCAGGCTGTCCTGCTCGTTATTTGTGTAAAAGAGCACGTCAAAGCGCAGAGATACTGCTCTTGTCCTTCACAACTCGGGTAATAAACATCATTCACGATGTTCAGGGCTGGCGTGTCCCGCCATGTTCTTGTTAACTGCCGCCTCTAAGCACAATCACTCGCTTTTTTCATCTGAGCAAACGGCGACATTTGTTCTCGACGTATTCCACTTTGGACAGGATGTCGCTTCACAATCACGAAGAAAGTAATCGAATTATTATTTTCTTTACAGAGCTTGAGGAGATCGCAGATTTTTTTTTATTGAAATTTTTGTTTCCTGTAGTTCATTGTCAACCACGAGTGGTAGAGCGGACTGTTTGACATCTGCCACACTGTAAAGTTCCGTCCTTTTCAACTAAGTCCTCGCAGTTGGGAATGGGGCACAGGTGTTCCTGTTGTGGAATAATTGGTAGAGTATAACCTGTTCTAGCGTTGGTCTACGAGCAAGGGAAACCTCTGAGACAGGTGGTTCAGAAGTTGAAGAGTGGCAGCGTTATTTATTTCTTGGTCCCTATCTCGTAGACAAGAATCTGAAGACCTAGCGCGCCTTTTGTTTTGGTTCCTGTGTGAGAAAGAGCATGAACTGATCGATGCTGGCAGTGTACCTGTCACCCTACCACCAAAGATCAACTGTTTTGTACAAAAAAGAGAAAAATATCTTTCGTTACGAAAAAATGAAGCACACAGAAGGAAAGGAGTAAACGAAATGGAAATTCACGGTTTGAGATGGTGCATCACGTTATTTAAGTGGTTACAACATCGATCCCGATTTTGGAAGAACCTGGCTGCATGGGTCTACTTACCAGCATGAGGGTGCAGCTCTTGTGGCCTGGATGCACGCAATGATTCAATTGAAAATGGTGCCATAAAGCTCTTGAACCATTTGCTGAGACAAGCTAACTCACAGCTATTGTAAATGGTCATTTATCCAGTATACTGGCATTGGAACCGAGTTGCCGGCTGAGCCTCTCTCACACATGTTCTATCGGAGACGGATCTGGTGATCTTGATGACGACGGGATTAGCTCAACAGGAAGTGCCATGTGTGGAAGAGCATTCTCCTGTTAAAAAATGGCTCCGCGGTACTGTCGCATGAGATGTAACACATCTGTCCGTGACATAACGTAATGCCTCAATCACTACCAGTCGTGACTTGACGTCACACTCGATGGCTCCTCACAGCATAACCCGAGGAGTAACACCGCTGTGCCTCTCCAAAACATTGGAAGAATGGGACCTGTTTCTAGTCGCTACGATAATCTTTGGCGATGGTCGTGCGAGGTAGTGCGGAACCGCGATTCATTCAGATGTGGAGAGGCTCCTCGCTTGTGGTAGTCAGTTATAGTTGACTTCAACCTTAACTAGGAGCATGCCCTGTTCTCAAGTCCCTTTTATGTTCAACACACAGGGCCACTGTCTCATCCGAATGCCATACAAATCTGGATATTGCACGCTTCGACCATCTGGCCAAATGGGGACACACAATGAGTCCCATCTCAAACTCTGTCAGGTGCTAATTACGGTGTCTCATAGGAGGACGCCGCATCTCCGTGTTCTTCAAAGTGATCACTGAACATCTGAAGCTGTCCGGGCCCCAAAAATATCCTACCAGGGCTGGCAACAACACTACACAGGAACAGAACTAATGCACTCTCATGAACGTTCCACCTATCTCAGAGAACTTCAGTTCTAATCATCTGCATTACTATCGAGAGTGCGTACAAGTGCGAAGTTACGTTGACATCGGACCATCTAGGTGGCTCATTTATTTTCTCTGCCTATGTTGATCCAATGTGCCAACCAGTAACTTGAGAAGCGAGAAGAACTAAAATCCCCCCCCCCCTCCCCCTTAATCCATTGAGTTTCACCCAACGTATGGGAACAAATATTCCATTTACTTTCCAGTTTCACACCCTCTGAAAAGGCCCTGGTGCAATAGAGGATCTTTAAGTCATCCCCCACGAGACTGTAGTGTAAATGCGTTCGTTCCAGCCCAGTTAGACCTGACAGAATGAATCCTCTTATCAGACACGTGACAGAACATTATATACATCCTTCTGACACATTTAGTTTACCCTCTGAAACACGTACGTTTGAGTACATCTTTCATCATAATATATCCTGTCAACTAGGTGCGGTACTTTTTTTACTTGGATCGGTGCCTATGGGATGTGACCTATGGGCTATGTGTTTTATTTGATCCTAATTTTCCCTTTATGTTCAGCAGCCTCCATTTCATGAACACTTCGTGTCTTACATTAAATCATTCTGTTAGTTTGGGTGTGGGCGAAGGCATATTTTCTATTTTCTGCTCTTTCCGAACTTAGAAACGGGGGGCTAATTGATCTGTTGGAGTGCATAGGAGGGGGGGGGGGAGGAGATTGGAAAACAAGGAGAGAAATGGTGAAACTTCATGGCAGATTAAAACTGGAGGGGGGAGATTGGAAAACAAGGAGAGAAATGGTGAAACTTCATGGCAGATTAAAACTGTGTGCTGGACCGAGACTCGAACTCGGGAGGATGGCCTTTCGCGGGCAAGTGCTCTACCATCTGAGCTACACAAGCATGACTCACGCCTCGTCCTCACAGCTTTACTTCCGCCACTACCTCGTCTCCTACCTTCTAAACTTCACAGAAGTTCTCCTGCCAACCAGGAAAGGAAGAACTACAAAAATGTTCAGGGAAATTGAGGAATACAGAAATACAAGTCGTTAGGAATCAAATAAATAGGAGATGTGGAGGATTGTAGGTAAGCTACGACGAAATGACTGCATGAAAAACGTGAAGAGATCGAAAAAGAAATGCCGGAAGGACTGCCTCAGCATACAGGAAAGTCTAAACAACTTTCGGTGACATTAAAAGCAAGGGTGGTAACACTGTTAAATCCAGAGGAGAGCACGAATAGGTGGAAAGAGTACATAGAAGGCCTCTAAGAGGGGGAGGATTTGTCTCTCGTGACAGGAGAAGAAACAGGAGTCGAGGTAAGGGATCCAGTATTAGAATCAGAATTTAAGAGGGCTTTGGAGGACTTAAGATAAAATAAAGCAGAAGGGATAGATAACATTCCATCACAATTTTTAAAATCATCGGGGGATGTCCCAACAGAACAACGTATTCACGTTGGTGTGTAGGAAGTATGAATACGGCGACATACCATCTGACTCTCTGAAAAATATCATCCACACAATCCGGAAGACTGCAAGAGTTGACAAGTGCGACAATTATCGCACAGTCAGCTTAACAGCTCATGCATCCAAGTCGCTGACAAAAATAATACACAGAAGAATGGAAAAGGAAATTGAGGATCTGCTAGATGGCGATCGCAACTACTCTTCAGAAGCAATGACGGAAACAGAAGGAATGTTCAAGAGTGAGATTATAATTCAAGGTGGAAAGGTATCAATGGTAAGATGTGCCGATGACAGTTCCACGCTCAGTGGAAGTGAAGAAGAATTACCGGATCTGTTGAATGGAATGAACGGTCCAATTAGTACAGAAAATAGACTCAGAGTAAATCGAAGAAAGTGGAAAGTAATGATAAGTAGCAGAAACCAGAACAACGAGAAACTTAAAATCAAAACTGGTGATCACCAAGCAGAGGAAGTTGAGAAATTCTACTAACAAGGCAGCAAAATAACCAATGACGGACGGAGCAAGAAGAACATCAAAAGCAGTCTAGCACTGGCAAAAAGTGCGTTCCATCCCAAGAGAATAAAATGTAGGCCTTACTTTAAGGAAGAAATTTCAGAGAATATTCGTCTGGAGCACAGTACTGTATGGTAGTGAAACATGAATTGTGGGAAAACCGGAACAGAAAAGAATCTAAGCATTTGAGATGATGAAAATTAGGTGGACTGATAAGGTAAGGAATGAGGAGGTTCTGCGCAGAAGTAACTGTAATAAATCCAAAGGTCTGAATTCAGTCTTTTACTTCTAGCCCTCTAGGACTTTTCGGGTGCTTCGGGTAATGGATTAAGAAATTCATTGGTATGACTGAACACTGTGTATTTCTCCGTAAAGCCATACGTGCTGCTTGTTTCCGTTGCATAAGGTTAAAGCAAATATTTTACTTAGTTTCAGGGCGGAAATTGCTCCGACTTTAATTAGCGACTGTGGAGCTATTGCATTTACGGGGTGCGGCACCCCACATCAGTGGATGTATTAAAACAACAATAGGAATTAGTGAGTGAGAGACTGCTGTCACACTATTACCTGTTTTCAGCCAGAAATATTGATTAAGATCATTAGTTTACCACCTGATCACTCCATGCTACAAAATACAAAAATCCAAGGCGGTATCTTAAATCTGTCTGTTGATAAGGTTTCCCAGGTTGAACGGTACTGTACGTCCATGAGAGGCAGTAGTTCTAAGGAATACGCTGAAGTAAATGAATAGATTCCAGGAATAGAATGGCCCCCTCGCCACCACAGTTATATCTTTCACTAGAGACGCCTTATTGTCATGGTGTTCTAGTTCGTGAGAAACTCGTCCACTGATATTCTCAGACCTGGGTATCACACAAGTGCCGATCAGTGACAGAGCTGGATTTTCCTGTGCTGAATGTATACCGACCGAGGTGGCTGAGTAGTCGCGCCACTTACGATTTTGGATGAAATCCAGTTTACTCGCCCAGATCTACGATTCCGTGGCTTGTTCAAAAATGGTTCAAATGGCTCTGAGCACTATGGGACTTAACTCCTGTGGTCATCAGTCCCCTAGAACTTAGAACTACTTAAACCTAACCAACCTAAGGACATCACACATATCCATGCCCGAGGCAGGATTGGAACCTGCGACCGTAGCGGTAGCGCGGTTCCAGACTGTATCGCCTAGAACCGCTCGGCCACCCCGACCGGCTCCGTGGCTTGTGTCCGTCGTTGATTCTGGAACGTCTTTTCTGAAGAGAACATATGAGATTTCCTTCCTTATTTTTATTCTAAAGAGAGCTATGAGCTCGTCGCCAATAGCACGTTAAACTGTAAGCTCTTTCCTTGAATGCTGTTGGTTTTAGGTTAGGTAGCAGCACTCACACAGTAATTTTATAAAATTTTCCGCGGATTCTTTACGGCAGAAGGATGTCCCTGACATAAGAGAATATTTCACAGGGTGCCAAAAAAAATTCTGGTAATGCAAGTTCTCTACAATATACGGCAATAAGTGGTGATTTACAATTACCAGCCAATTCCGTTACTGTTGGTTGTTGAGCTAGACGCCAAGCAACCTGTAACATTAGTACTGTTTGGCTGAAAGGTTAAATGTTGAACATGTTTTGGAAACAGTTGTGGACTCGAACTCTGGTTTTACTAAGTGTTGTAGGAAAGTCTTTGTGTCCTCCAATGAGACCAATAAGAGTTTGATGACCGCTTGAGTTATTGTGTTCTTGACAAGAAAATGGGTATATTTCTATTTTTTCTTTAGCTTGTAATTTGCAATATTTCATTGCTGTCTGTACTTAATAGAGGGGCTCATCACTGAAGACAATTCTATACCAGTCATTGAAATTCTTGGCCGAAGACTTGTCTGGAGACTCCCCAGACATCAGAGGGTTACGAACCTGACTGTCTCTCGCCTCGCTGTCCGACAACCAGGTGTGATGGTTTGGGGTGCCATTTCTTTTCATGGCAGGACCCTTTGGTTGTCATCAATGACACCCCTACAGCACAGCGATTCGTCGACGATATTCTATGCCACGTTTCGTTGCCCTTCATGGCAAGTCATCCTGATCTTACATTCCAGCAAGATAATGCCCGTCCGCATACGGCAAGAGTTTTTACTGTTTCTCTTCGTTCCTGTCAGATGCTACCTTTATCAGGAAAGTCGCCAGATGTCCTCCCAGTTGGGGGCATGGCTCTGCAACTGGCTCGGGATTTTGATGATTTAACGCTCCAATTGGTCAGATTGTGGCACCTAACAGCTTTGTCAGTCAGTTCCTAGCCGAATAACTACTCGCCTAAAGGCCGGAAGCAGACCATCGCATTATAGACTTGCTCAACTTGTGAAGCTCTTTCTCTTCATTCAATTTTTCTGAAATTATAATCATCTGTTTGTCTTCACACGCACATCAGATCTACCGATTTTCGTCCCGATTTCCGGTTCATTCGGGTAAGCCTTCCGTCCTGCGTCGACTCTTCATGTGCTACAGTTTATCAATGTCAAATTTCATTGAATATACACATCACTGCAGTGCCATGAGTTACTCAACTAAAGAAAGTCACGTGGACTACACGGTACCAGTTCTGCAGTATCTGCAGCGCACAGCGCTCCATAGAAACCAGTATACCTTTTTACAGCGATGTCTAATATTTTGCCCGGTCAGCTAAGTTGCGTGCTTTTCCATTACTATCTTGGTGCTTATCTCACGCAGAGATGTCCACTTCTTTTCGCTGCTGCTCACCTTCTACAAGTAGTGGGTATCTGCCGTGGAATGCCGCACCTGCAACTTTATTGGGACTCGACAGCGGAAGACTCAGCCCACGCGAGGTGTTTATTCCGGTGACCTTTGCTGCCACTGGTCTTACACGTGGAGCTCTACGTTCCGCTAACACAGTTTACCGCTTCCGCCACCGTTCTGTCTTCGGGCGGACGTTTGGGTGATTGTGTTCCCGAATCGGCGTTCGGCGCCAGTGAACTGAAACGTGAGTGTGGGTAGGGCCACCCGTCGGGTAGGCCAGTCGTCTGGTGCAGGTCTCTTTAGTCAAAGCCACTTCGGCGACTTGCATGTCGATAAGGATAAAATGATGATGAGCACAACTTCCAGGCCTCCGAACAGAGAAAATCTCCGACCCGCTCGGGAATAGAACCCGGGCCCCTTGTGACATTCAGCCGCGTTGTCCACCCAGCTATGGAGGCAGACGACAGCGGTAAAGAAACATAATATGTTGAAGACGTCTAGATAGCGAAAGGTAACGTGTTGAAAGCGTACCTATATTACTAAACAGATAACGCGGTGCATCGGATTGTCTGGCGCGCAGGAGCAAAAAATACACTCCTGGAAATGGAAAAAAGAACACATTGACACCGGTGTGTCAGAACCACCATACTTGCTCCGGACACTGCGAGAGGGCTGTGCAAGCAATGATCACACGCACGGCACAGCGGACACACCAGGAACCGCGGTGTTGGCCGTCGAATGGCGCTAGCTGCGCAGCTTTTGTGCACCGCCGCCGTCAGTGTCAGCCAGTTTGCCGTGGCATACGGAGCTCCATCGCAGTCTTTAACACTGGTAGCATGCCGCGACAGCGTGGACGTGAACCGTATGTGCAGTTGACGGACTTTGAGCGAGGGCGTATAGTGGGCATGCGGGAGGCCGGGTGGACGTACCGCCGAATTGCTCAACACGTGGGGCGTGAGGTCTCCACAGTACATCGATGTTGTCGCCAGTGGTCGGCGGAAGGTGCACGTGCCCGTCGACCTGGGACCGGACCGCAGCGACGCACGAATGCACGCCAAGACCGTAAGATCCTACGCAGTGCCGTAGGGGACCGCACCGCCACTTCCCAGCAAATTAGGGACACTGTTGCTCCTGGGGTATCGGCGAGGACCATTCGCAACCGTCTCCATGAAGCTGGGCTACGGTCCCGCACACCGTTAGGCCGTCTTCCGCTCACGCCCCAACATTGTGCAGCCCGCCTCCAGTGGTGTCGCGACAGGCGTGAATGGAGGGACGAATGGAGACGTGTCGTCTTCAGCGATGAGAGTCGCTTCTGCCTTGGTGCCAATGATGGTCGTATGCGTGTTTGGCGCCGTGCAGGTGAGCGCCACAATCAGGACTGCATACGACCGAGGCACACAGGGCCAACACCCGGCATCATGGTGTGGGGAGCGATCTCCTACACTGGCCGTACACCACTGATGATCGTCGAGGGGCACTGAATAGTGCACGGTACATCCAAACCGTCATCGAACCCATCGTTCTACCATTCCTAGACCGGCAAGGGAACTTGCTGTTCCAACAGGACAATGCTCGTCCGCATGTATCCAGTGCCACCCAACGGGCTCTAGAAGGTGTAAGTCAACTACCCTGACCAGCAAGATCTCCGGATCTGTCCCCCATTGAGCATGTTTGGGACTGGATGAAGCGTCGTCTCACGAGGTCTGCACGTCCAGCACGAACGCTGGTCCATCTGAGGCGCCAGGTGGAAATGGCATGGCAAGCCGTTCCACAGGAGTACATCCAGCATCTCTACGATCGTCTCCATGGGAGAATAGCAGCCTGCATTGCTGCGAAAGGTGGATATACACTGTACTAGTGCCGACATTGTGCATGCTCTGTTGCCTGTGTCTATGTGCCTGTGGTTCTGTCAGTGTGATCATGTGATGTATCTGACCCCAGGAATGTGTCAATAAAGTTTCCCCTTCCTGGGACAATGAATTCACGGTGTTCTTATTTCAATTTCCGGGAGTGTATTTGATTCTCCGTATTTCCAATATTGTCCGCTGCTCGTGGTCTCGCGGTAGCGTTCTCGCTTCCCGAGCACGGGGTCCTGGGTTCGATTCCCGGCGGGGTCAGGGATTTTTCCTGCCTCGAGATGACTGGGTGTTGTTGTGTCGTCTTCATCATCATTATTCATCCCCATTACGGTCGGAGGAAGGCAACGGCAAACCACCTCCATTAGGACCTTGCCTAGTACGGCGGTGCGGGTCTCCCGCATCGTTCCTCTACGCTCCGTCACGGAGTATGGGACTTCATCATCATTTCCAATGTTATTGACCGACATTAAAAATTTGAAATGCTATCACGATCAACTCATTACGATGCAAAATATTACGTTAAAAATTTTAACACAAGTTAAATATGAAAGTTGGAAACTATGTATTGTCTTTAGGCATTGTAGCTCTTGGCACGCAAATTACCCAGACTACAGTCATCTAGTAATTGAGAATGAGAGCATTCACCGACTTGCAACAAATTTCACACATAATCTGAAATCCTTTCGAAACTTTTTCTCTTCGGCACCTCCTACAAAAGTTTATCGGTTACTACATTTTTGCTATTGATACAACTTCAGCCTCACGCGTGACGTTTTACTTTATTACTTCTTTACAGATAACTCTATTCGCGACATATTTTGCGGATAGTGTCCATATATGTGTCCTCAGCGTCTTCCGCACTGACATGACTGAATAAAATGTTCCCGGTTTTCAAGCAGTGTCACTTCGAACGAAATGTTCATTCGTACATACATGGTTTGAAAACCGAGGACTTTATTCAGTATACACATACAGCACTAAGTGTGCCTGCGAAATTATGTCACCGCATAATACATAGTTCGGGAGATACGACGTCGTAAACACTGAGACGCGTGAGAAAAACTACCCATGATGAAACCTTAAATAAACAATTTGACATACTGCCTGACAGAAAAAGTGAAGTGGCCAGAAGACACCGTCGAAGGTCAGTGTAACTTCATACACTTACGCTCTATCCGCTGGTATATAAAGTATTTGAGGCGTTATTCCCCGTGACAGGTAGAACGGCTATCGCAGTTTTCCTGTTTAGTGGTGTTACAATGGCTGGTAGCGTGCATAAGGGACGTGAGCAGCGTCTGGTGAGTGATTACTATGAAGGACACGCAGATGCCGCGCGCTCTAGCGAGGCCGTATTATGAGCAACTGACAGAGTTGGAAAGGAAACTCTTTGTGAGTCTCCAGTTCTCTCGTTGGTCAAATCGTGCATCATACAGATTTGTGGTGCATTCGGATTTGAAAGAAGGAAGGAAGGCTGGATTTAACGTCTTGTCGAGAACGATGTAATTAGAGGCGGAGCACTAGCTCGGATTGTGTCAAAGATGGAGAAGGACATCGGTCGTGGCCTTCCAGAGGGACCATCCCTGCATTTGTCCGGAGCTATTTAGGGAAATCATGGAAAACCTAACACTGGATGGCCGGACGCTGTTTTGAACCGTCGTCCTCCCGAATGCGAGTCCAGTGTGCTAACCTTCGAATCCGACAGTGCCCGATGCTGTATTGCATTTTAAAATGACGGTAGACATAATCGTTTAGGCCGACCACGTATCGCCGTATAGTACACAAAGCTTATTGTAGACCCGTCATATCTGCTCTTGCCTCGCAAGAACAAGTAATGGAATCTTGCGTCGCAATACGTTCAGCGATGAATTGCGGTTTTTCCCTGCCCCAGCTGACCACCGTGGCGAGTACGGCGATGACCATTGGAAAGACCCTTTTCTTCCAGTGTTTGGAAAGATGCTGTTACTCCCGGCATCCTGGTATGGTGAGCCATCGGGCGCGACATCGGGTAACGGCTGGTAGAGGCTGAAGAAACTCAGATGGCACTACGGTAGGTCATGGAGACCCTACGTCCTCATGTGCTCTCAAGCGACAGTATACCATTTTTCAACAGGACAACGCACGTCCGTACACGCAACGTATCTGTATGGATGCATGATGTGGAGGTATTTCTGTGGCTAACAAGATTCCCAGGTATTTCCTCGCAGATCTTTCCTCTGAAGGAACATGTCTAATCAGCCCAGATGTCAACTTCACCCCAGTCCCAGTATACAGGCTGTCAAGGACCAGTTACAACTGTTGTAGGCTATCTTGTTTCAGGAGAGGATACAATGGTCTTATGACACCTTTCCGAACCGAATCAGTGCATGCATACTCAAAAGACGTGAGGTCAACTGACAAATTCTTTGCAAATCTGACTCGATATTGTGTGGTGTCACCGCCAGACACCACACTTGCTAGGTGGTAGCTTTAAATCGGCCGCGGTCCATTAGTACATGTCGGACCCGCGTGTCGCCACTGTCAGGGATCGCAGACCGAGCGCCACCACAAGGCAGGTCTCGAGATACGGACTAGCACTCGCCCCAGTTGTACGGACGACATTGATAGCGACTACACTGACGAAGCATCGCTCATTAGCCGAGCAGATAGTTAGAATAGCCTTCAGCTAAGTCCATGGCTACGACCTAGCAAGGCACCATTAGCCTTACATAGCAATTGATAATTATCGTCTAAAGTATGTCTCAACAAGAACGATGTATACAACAAGGATGGATTAAAGTTAAGTATTCCAAAAGCAACGTACTTTTCTTTATAGCAATTCATTGAGCGTCCTGTTTCAGACTTCAAGATATTCTGTGTGAGCTTATAGCGTGCATATCGGCCCCCTCAAAATAACACTGTGTCGGCACTTCTGTCGACACATCACATTCCCTATCACCCCCTGAAATTTCATTTCTTTATGGGCGCATCAGTTTTTCTTTGTGAACCAGTATATTTGCCAAAGAGGTGTTACACGAAACTATACCAGTTTTGGTTTTGATTTTTCATTAGTCTGTGGGTGAATAAAATTACACTTTATCGACTTCAACCATAAATGTTAGATATGATTAACGTCAGGTGTTTGACTCATTAAGGACAGACGTAGGGCAAAATGCATTCTTGTACCTAAACATATATATCTGCAAAAATATCACAGCTAAAATAGTAAAACTTGAGATTATTATGTATAACATAATGCTTGATTTTCTGTGAAAATTTTGTTCGAAAATGCGCGTCAAAATGCATTTTATAAGGATTTGAATTTTTAATTACCATTTTTTCTACAATGCATCTTTTCTCATAAACTAATCAAGCAATAAAACTGGAATTTCACAGTTTACATCTGCAAAGGAGGCTAACAAAACGAGTTCAACAGTTTTTTGTTTAAGGTCATAGATGCTTTGAAATTAATTTACTGTTGTATCTTACCCGGAACTGGCCTTTTTTTCAAATTTTAAAGGAGAACTTTTCTCAGAAAAAGGGATAACGGAGAAGCACTGCGCACGATTATTCAGTAACTAATTGTTAAGAACTACGCCTTTGTAGTTTTTCAGAAAAGGTACACTATAGCTCAAAAAATCAGTTCATGGCAATTCGCATTTAAAGTTTTTATTCCAATTTTTGATAATGTTGCTATAAGTCTAGTACTAATGCTGTCCATATCCATAATCTTTACTCTCTTCCTCATCTTCCGGTGGTAATCTCTTTCTGTGCCTCCTTTGCCTACCCAACTTCTTCATTTTTTTCTTCTGCTGCCTGAGGTTTGTCCAGTCACACTTAGTTGATGCCTCTGAGCATCTTCAGTGGGATGCACCTGGATGGAAGCCTAGTCTCTGCAGGCACTTAATCCTAGCTTCATTTCCACCATTAACACTAGACAGGCATCACATGCAGCAATTTTCACAACGATTGAGGACACAAATACTGTTCTTGGACAATGCATCCGTATAAGGTGACTGAAGCTCTCATTAGTATTCTATTTTTTCCCATGTACACATTTTTTGAGCAGTTCAGATTTTATAACATCTAAAACAGCAAGTGGCAAACCATGTTTGTGGGTGTATGGCTTTCCAATAGCTTCTGCCTGAAGATGAGCTCAGCAACTTTGACGAAAATTGTTCTTCACACTTAAGAGTAGGATCTGTAACATTGTTCCTTAAATTTCCGATACCTTTTACACATGAAATTCGACATTTCCTCACTTTTTTGAATATGCGTCCACTGTTACGACCAGTTTCAAGCAAAACAGGTTATACATGCAAAACTAAAAACTGAAATAAGTTTGTAGTATGAATTATTAAAAGAAGCCACGTTGTAAACAAAGGAACAAGCAAAGATAATCTTTCTCTAAGCCTTCTAGACTCATCTGCAGTTCGTTTCGATTGGGTGAACGAAACATTTACGCACAAAAAATTTGTTGCGTAGAGAAAGTGTGGAGCATAGCATAGAAAGAAGGGACGTGGCAGTCGCAGACCCCCAAACAAACTTTTTTAAAACATACAAGGGTCACTCCAAAAGAAATGCACACTATTTTTTTAAATCCACCTTTTATTCTACATGTTTGAAAATTTTACAGTGTGTAGATACATCCTTTAGGAACAATATTTTCATTTCTCCACATAACTTCCATCCCTCTCAACTGCTATACGCCATCTTGGAATCAGCGCCTGTATACCCGCACGGTAAAATTCTGGACCAACCTGTTGGAGCCAGTGTTTGGCAGCGTGCACAAGGGAATCATCATCTTCAAACCTTGTTCGACAAAGAGAGTCTTTCAGTTTCCCAAAGAGATGATAGTCACATGGAGCCAGGTCAGGACTGTAAGGCGGGTGTTTCAGTGTTGTCCATCCGAGTTTTGTGATCGCTTCCATGGTTTTTTAACTGATATGTGGCCGTGTATCGTCGTGCAACAGCAAAACATCCTGCTTCTGCCGATGTGGTCGAACACGACTCAGTCGAGCTTGAAGTTTCTTCAGTGTCGTCACATACGCATCAGAATTTATGGTGGTTACATCTGGCATGATGTCCACAAGCAAGAGTCCTTCGGAATCGAAAAACACCGTAGCCATAACTTTTCCAGCAGAAGTTGTGGTTTCGAATTTTTTTTTCTTGGGTAAATTTGCATGATGCCACTCCATTGATTACCTCTTCGTCTCTGGTGAAAAATGAAGGAGCCATGTTTCATCACCTGTCACAATTCTCCCAAGAAATTCATCTCCACCATTCTCGTACTGTTCGAATAGTTCACTGCATACCGTTTCTCTCGTTTCTTTGTGAGCCACTGTCAACATTCTGGGAACCCACCTGGCACAAACCTTTTTTAACGCCAACACTTTCAGTATTCTGCAAACACTTCCTTCCCCTATCCCAACGCAGCGTGACAATTCGTTCACTGTGATGCGTCTGTCAGCAGTCACCAATTTGTTAGCTCTCTGCACATTGTCTGGTGCGTGTGCAGTACGAGGCCTGCCACTGCGAGGACAATCCTCAATATTGCCGTTCCCGCTTTTATCACGTAACCTGCTTGCCCACCGACTAACTGTACTGCGATCGACAGCAGCATCTCCATACATCTTTTTCTACCTCTTGTGGATGTTTCCCACTGTCTCGTTTTCACAGCACACGAATTCTATGACGTCCCGGTGGAGGTTCGAGTCCTCCCTCGGGCATGGGTGTGTGTGTTTGTCCTTAGGATAATTTAGGTTAAGTAGTGTGTAAGCTTAGCAGTTAAGTCCCACAAGATTTCACACACATTTGAACATTTTGAATTCTATGACAGTACGTTGCTTCTAACGGACGTCAAGTGTTCAAAAAAAAAATTGTTCAAATGGCTCTGAGCACTTTGGGACTTAACATCTATGGTCATCAGTCCCCTAGAACTTAGAACTACTTAAACCTAATTAACCTCAGGACGTCACACAACACCCAGTCATCACGAGGCAGAGAAAATCCCGGACCCCGCCGGGAATCGAACCCGGGAACCCGGGCGCTGGAAGCGAGAACGCTACCGCACGAGCACGAACTGCGGACGAACGTCAAGTGTAGCAGCCATTTTGAAGACATGCTGTGACGGCGCCACTCACGGGAACAGATTGAACTAAGTTTGAAAACAAGCGGGAAGGATGTATCTACACACTGTAAAACTTTCACACATGCAGAATGAAAACTGTATTTTTACAAAAATAGTGTGCATTTCTTTTGGAGTGACCCTCGTATTTCTAACCAGAATTCGACTATGAAACTTTGTGATGTTATTTTTAAAGACTCAGTCTAATAAAAAAATGGCTCTGAGTACTATGGGACTTAACATCTGAGGCCATCAGTCCCATAGACCTTAGAACTACTTAAACCTAACTAACCTAAGGACATCACACACAGCCATGCCCGAGGGAGGATTCGAACCTGCGACCGGAGCTGTAAAGTAATGATACGTTTGAAGCTGTTTTACATACGAGACGTCTATTCTTTCAGGATGGGCGGAGGTGACTGAATCCTGATCGCTAAAGGGTTCGCAGTTTGACTGACAAGGAGACCATGGGGTCGGGGATTTGTCCCAAATTTTGTGTGGTGAAAGAGAACCCCTAACACCGCACGTGGTTAAAATATTAGGACGCACTACCCGGAAAATCCGGAGAAAAATCGATCCAAAGTTTTTTAGGTGCCGTATGAGTATAAAATGTTAATCCATTCCCGATTCGCCGTTTGGCCTACACGGTTAGCTCTCAGACTTTTACGCCAGAGGTCTCGGGTTCGATTCCTCCTTCTCTTTTTTCTTCTTCTGTTGCTTGCACAATTGCAGCGCATTGTCACAGGAGAACCGTGAAATTAATTCCAAGGAAGATTGTATAAAAATTCATTCTATAATTCAACATCAATTAGCGTCACCAATATTCTGAAACATGATTCAATATTCTTGGTTTGCCTCAAAATTATCAGAAACTCAAAACATTTTCGTAAATGTTAATGTTGCATGTTTCTGTACAGATTTATTGCAAACGCCCTGTGATTGTAAAACATCCGCTTTTATATGTTGCGCAAGATGTGGCAAAAATTATTGCTTTGTTTGTTTTTACGATAATTACCACTGTAGTTCTTGTTTATAATTATTATATGTATAAAATTGTATAAAAATTGAATGTTACCCAATCGACTTTGTTATTCTGATTAAAAACCCAATGTTTTTTCCTCATATACTTTACAATGAAAAATGGAAAACCCACCGCCATGAATTGTGTTGTTGGACATAAAGAAAATAATTTTTATTCAATAATGTAACTAATTTGTTAAAGATAATGTAGGTTTGGGAAACTTTCTGAATAATTGGTGGAATAACAAAAGAAAATGTAACAGAAGCAAAAAAAAAGTGCCAGAGGAGGAATAGAACCGGAGACCTCTGGCGTAATAGTCCGAGCCCTAAACATCTTTTTTTTTTTTTTTTTTTGTCTCCTTCCTCCCCTTCAACCCATCCTTGCGCTCGCCAGTTTCTGCCTTCTCGACCTGGCTTCTATGCCATTAAAAGAACGTTTAACACAAAGGATGCTTCTTCTACATCAAGGAAAGAAAACGTGTTGCCACTGCAGTGGAAAGTTCAAGGTGCGTTGCCTCTACAGTAAAGGAAACGTTTCATTCCTGTTGATGACTCGTTGCTGCAAAACTGTTATTTTCGTCTTGTTTTGTAGTTTTTTTTGTTTTTCTTGTTAACTTTTTTAATATACAAAGGGTTTTTTAAATTGTTTGTTTCCACTATTCTTTGCGTGAGACATCTCGGCTTTTTGACGGCACTCAACGCTCGTCTTCTCGAGGGTTGCCTATTATGGTATACCCCAAGCATATAATAAATGTCATGTGACTAGGGTCTCCCGTCGAGTACACCGTTCGCCGGATGCAAGTCTTTTGATTTGACGCCACTTCGGTGACTTGCGCGTCGATGGGGATGAAATGATGATGATTAGGACAACACAACACCTAGTCCCTGTGGGGAGAAAACCTCCGACCCAGCCGGGAAACGAACTCGCACCCTTAGGATTGACATTCTATAGCACTAACCACCCAGCTACCGGGGGAGATGAACATGTAGGACAGACGGCGGCTGGGCAATTCACTAACATTTTATACTCATATGGCACCTAAGAAACTTTGGATCGATTTTTCCCGGGATTTTCCGAGTAGTGCGTCCTAATACTTTAACCACGTGAGGTGCTAGAGGTCCTCTTTCACCACACAAAATTTCGGACAAATCCCCGACCCCACGGTCGCGCCGACTCTTTGTGAGCCCCATTCGTGATCCCTAATAGGCAGTCGGTACACAAGATACATTTCGGCACAAACCGCCTGTTGGAATGTGCACTGCGCGGTGACTGACATCGCTCCGGCGCAGCAACAGACGAGCGCGTTTAAAATGGTATCCGTGCCGGAGCCGTTTCCGGTGCGATCGACCGCCCGTAGAGAGTGAGCGAGCGCCGGTAACTGCGTTAGCCGACGTGACCACCGGTTCGCAGCTCCGGCCTCATTGTTCGCAAATAAAAGCCCGCCAGCAGGTGTCGGCCCCCGCGCCCCACTACGGCCATCTTCCCGTCTCCCTCCCCCGCCGCTGCACTCGCCGCGGCTTTTATCTCTCGCTCGCTGTATCTCTTTCCGTCCTCCGGCCGCAGCCGCGCGACCCGCCAAAGAGACGTAGCCACCTGCCTCTTCGCGCCGTGTTTGAGCGGACTAATCCAGTTAACTCCGTACTGGCGCAGCTTTCCCGTCCTGCGCGGCGGGGCATTCTGGCTGGTCGCCAGTGGTCGTACTCCGACTGCGCTGTCCCCAGGGCTCGATGAAACTTGCTCGCCTCTGACTTAGTGCTTCGCCGAAGGCTCTTTAATAAAACCTATAACCGAGTTCGTAACGCAAGGAGGGTTTGATATTATCCTTTTTCTACTTTCAATACAGTGCTCGACATAAAGACTGCAATACCTTAAAGACGGCAGTAAAAAATGTCAAATTAGCACGAAAAATTCTGCATGCTATGGTATGCAAAGTATTAGCATTTCAGACCATGATGCGTGGCGCCATATAACGATCCTGACTTGGAGGCGGTTAAGTGGGAGATGTGTCTCAGAGCTGGAGAGTGACAGATGGTGACGAGAGACTGGATGCGCACGTAGTTTATGTATCAGCCGATAGAGGACAGTATTGGATAGGTGGACTGTGATTTTTGTTTCGATTGTGCCCACTAGGCCGGCCGTTGGTGGCCGAGCGGTTCTGGCGCTACAGTCTGGAACCGCGCGACCGCTACGGTCGCAGGTTCGAATCCTGCCTCGGGCATGGATGTGTGTGTGTTGTCCTTAAGTTAGTTAGGTTTAAGTAGTTCTAAGATCTAGGAGACTTACGACCTCAGCAGTTGAGTCCCATAGTGCTCAGAGCCATTTGAACCATTTGTGCCCACTAGAGTGCACTAAAGTAATAGAATGTTTTTCATAAACTGTTCTAGTATTCTCATAAAGTGTTATTATGTCCTTTTGTGTATGTAAAAAGTTATAAATGCGTTTTAGCGGTATGAATGATGCGTGAGTGTGGATCAATGTTAATATGAAGATAATTGTTTAACGAGTTATGTAGTAGGATGTAACCTCCACACAGAAAAATAAAAATGAAAATGGACCATGCGTAAACTTCCCACAAAAATAATAATTAAATGAATTTTTTTTAATATTGTAACCTCTGAACAAAATTGGCTCCCATTCACAATCTGTGTGAAGTTCGAAACAGAAAAATTCCTAAACACCAAAATAATAAAAAAAATTCAGTAACCTGGTAAATTTTATAACGACAGCAACGCTGCGCCTCGGCCCTGTATCCTGAATAAAAAAGCAAAAATTCTTACCTCAATAAAAACTGCAAATATATCTGCTCTTACATAAAAATTTTCGGCACAGCTCCGTGCAGTGCTGGCCTATGCTTTGTGATTCGTGAAAGGAATAATTATTCATTGGAAAAAATCTTTAAATTGAAATGAATACCTTTTTTAAAAAAAAAATTACTTTATATTATAAAAATTATTATTGGGGCATATTTTTGAAAGAAATTAAATGACAATTAATATACATTACTAGATATGCGCAAGGCTGCTTCTTTACCTTCTACAACAACACTCATCCTCCAGAGTCCTGACCAGAGTCCCGAGCAGAGCAGACAGCCGACACGCGCCGACTCACGCAGACTACACAAGACTACTGTCGACACGCGCAGACTAGCGACAAGCAACAACTAACGACATACTGCTCTCTGGTCAGAGACTCTCCGAAGTCTTGCCTATTGCAGGCAGCACATATAGCGCATACCTCACATCTTACAAGGATTTAGTGTGGGAACATTTCGAAGAAGTATGGATATGAACAAAGGGGATTTTTGTAGAATAGATTTGTAAAGGGAAAGTTAATTCAAGTATAAATAACAATAGTAAATAACTTTATGCATAGGCAAAACTTCAGCACATTAGATAATTACGTCGGTAAAAAGTGCAGTCGTTAGGTTTGCTATTTTGCGATTGGTTATTGATGAAAAGCGCGGACTGACGCAGGAGAATGTTGTTTTGTTATTGGCTGTTGAGTAAACTGACCAATGGTAAAGCAATATTCTTGACGCGCCTTTCTCTGCTGGTAGAGAAGACTTAGTGTTCTAGAGAGCAGTCGAAGCCTAGCCATGAAAGAGATCGGACGTGTGCAGTAGTAGTTCCGATGGAAATGATAAGTTGCCGGGTCTAGCAGTGTTTCAGACATCAAAAGTGTTGGAAAGTGACGGCATAATTATTCCGATGTGTGTGTAGAAATTTCGGAATATTTAAGTGAATTTTGTGACGAGATAAAACATATATTCTGCGTGGCGTATTGAGCAGGTCGGTGGCTAAAAACTGTGACTGCATTTGGTACCGACAGACTTAATATTTGGCGAGCATTATCGATCAGTATTTTTGTAGCTATTACGTTTTCGGGAAATGCAACACCATAAACTTGCTAACGTGAGTGAAAGGGATTGTGAGTGACTGTGTTAAGACTAGCACGGGCTTGGCAGTGATACTTGTTCACCTAAGTTTCAGAATACATTAATTGAGGACAAAATTTCCAAACTTTCATTTCGTGTTTCTCCCGAAACATAGATTAGTGACTTAAATAGCAGCCTGGTTCACGTCGAAGTACAGTAGGTTTCACTCAGCGTCCCTACTGATGATCTGCTGAGACAATGTTCACAGGTAGGTACAGGTTCGTCGTAAAGGGACAGAAAGAACCGCGCCGCCGCAACCAGTGTAAAAAGGCGTATCCAGAACCACATTTCAGTGTAAGGAAACATTGCACAGCGGGTTTCTCGTCCACAAATCCCTTTTGACTGTTTATGAGGAGATCGTTTAAATGCAATGTGACCTAGGTTAAAATGAACTGTATGTGTGGTTTGTGGTTGTTGTCTTCAGTCCTGAGACTGGTTTGATACAGCTCTCCATGCTACCCTATCCTGTACAAGCTTCTTCATCTCCCAGTACTTACTGCAACATACATCCTTCTGAATCAGCTGAGTGTATTCATCTCTTGGTCTCCCTCTATGTTTTTTACCCTCCACGCTGCCCTCCAATACTGAATTGGTGA
Source organism: Schistocerca serialis cubense (assembly GCF_023864345.2). Classification (NCBI taxonomy): domain Eukaryota; kingdom Metazoa; phylum Arthropoda; class Insecta; order Orthoptera; family Acrididae; genus Schistocerca; species Schistocerca serialis. Next base: position 250,403,504 of record NC_064638.1, on the reverse strand, counting down.
TCCCTTGATGCCTCAGAATATGTCCTACCAACTCCTCTTCTCCCCAATTCTATTCAGTACCTCCTCATTAGTTATGTGATCTACCCATCTAATTTTCAGCATTCTTCTGTAGCACCACATTTCGAAAGCTTCTATTCTCTTCTTGTCTAAACTGTTTATCGTCCATGTTTCACATCCATACATGGATACACTCCATACAAATACTTTCCGAAACGGCTTCCTGACACTTAAATCTATACTCGATGTTAACAAATTTCTCTTCTTCAGAAATGCTTTCCTTGCCATTGGCGGTCTACATTTTATATCTTCTCTACTTCGACCATCATCAGTTATTTTGCTCCCCAAAAAGCAAAACTCCTTTACTACTTTAAGTGTCTCATTTCCTAATCTAATTCCCTCAGCATCACCCGACTTCATTCGACTGCATTCCATTATCCTCGTTTTGTTTTTGTTGATGTTCATCTCATATCCTCCTTTCAAGACACTGTCCATTTCGTGCAACTGCTCTTCCAAGTCCTTTGCTGTCTCTGATAGAATTACAATGTCATCGGCGAACCTCAAAGTTTTTATAAAACCTTTGAGGTTCGCCGATGACAGAGTATGTGTGGTAGGCGTCGCAAAAGTTAAAGTGCTCTCAAAGCTAATGAATGAGGGGAACTTACTAAATGAGACACTAATCACAATTAGATAGATTTATTCCGATAAAATAACTGACAACACACAGTGTGCAAAATTAATATAATTCAGCATTGGCATATCCGATAATGGTGTTACGGCGGAAATATGCTAATAATCACGCAAATAAATTAACTGTAAACGCCAGGTGGCCTGTGACTGTCGTGATGTTAACTCAAAACAGTTAAAACTTGTGACGGGACATTCTCCGCTAGCATTACTTTTCCTCAAGAGTAGTTGTCGATACCATTATCATTTTTCGATTTTTGGATAGGTCAATATTATCTCAGTTGCTTTGCTGAAAACTTTCAGCCAGCAGTAGTGGCCGAGCGGTTCTAGGCGCTACAGTCTGGAACCGCGCGACCGCTACGGTTGCAGGTTTGAATCCTGCCTCGGGCATGGATGTATGTGATGTCCTTAGGTTAGTTAGGTTTAAGTAGTTCTAAGTTCTAGGGGACTGATGACCTCAGAAGTTAAGTCCCATAGTGCTCAGGGCCATTTGAATTTTCTTCTTGTACCTTCCTTCAGATAAGGTCTAATTTTAATTCGACTGCCGTTGGTCGTCGGAATTTACATTTCCTGTCGACCGGAGGAGCTGAAACTTCATTTAGGTCTCAGTGCGACAGGCTTTCACCAATGTTCTTTTGATTTTCTCATACGTATGTGGGAATTTAGCTAACTCTTTCTATCAATGTCTGAGTCATATTTATTTGTTATGTTGCTTCCTAGATAATTAATGACATTTTTGTGCAACTAGAGTACTATAGAAGCATATTTTTGATCATGATTTCTTTTCTCTGAAATGCAAGACTTTTGATTTGCTTTTTTTTAGTTTCGCAGTGTGTGTTTTGCCTGTATTGTGTAGGAGATGGAGTACTCTTTGTATCGCCAAGGAAAATTGATAGTTAAGTTTACGTTGTCCGATTTGAATATATACCGGCGGTATGGTGAAGCTGCCTAAGAGAATGGTAGGTTAAATGTATTGGCTCTCAAAAACATGCAACAACTGTTCTCGGAAGCTGTGACTTCTGGATTACTTCCCAAAGCTAACTTATTTTCATCCTATATTAGCCTACCTTATGATGGAATGTTTGTTTCAAGATTGAATTGTATCGAGTGTTGCACGGGTAACACCACATATATGCACGGAAACCATTATATTCTTCCCCTGAGAAGTGGGCTCGTACTTTTTAAATTTTTGTAGTTGTGATCCTTGCTTACATTTTACACCTGGTTGCCAAAAGCCTTTGATTGCTTCTGTAACGGCCCGATCTCCTTTCTAACTTAATGATATAATACTTACACCTCCACAAACTTCAAAGACAGTAGCTGTGTCGGGTATATTTTTGTTAAATTCAAATGCAAAACTAGTAATCTAAGAGCTTATCAAATCGAGAAGATAAAGTACATGTTTAAAAGTATCTTTGTTTTCCTCTTCGCAGAACTGAAAGTAAACATCTCTATTAATAATGATACATAATTTATGTTGGTTAAAGCTCGTTCTGCTGTATTAGATAATGTAATCACCTAACTACTGGAATTTGAACTGTTAATTTCAGAAATTCTGTTGATGCTCTTCCAACACAACAGAGAGAAACCGCTCATTGAAACCCACTGTGTGCGTTTTGTGGCTACCCTGAGAAGCTTAATTTCAGCATTCGCTGTTTCCCCTGCAGGCAATGCCTACTCTCACAAAATTTTTTACAATGGTTAAGTAGACGAAATCTTCTTCGTCTTGATGAACGACACCGTGATCTCAGATGAGCTCTGCCAACATTTATTTTCGGTCTGGTATTCAGTTTAATGAATGAGTCTCCGAGCGGGCGTGAAACGAAATTTTCAATAATTTCTTGTCCGAGCAGTAATGGATTAACGGGCGGTATTCAGCAAGGACAGCTTCTTTGTAACGGAGATTAGTGACTGTAAGTTTTTACAGATGCTCGTCAAATGTTAAATGTAATGTGACTAATTAATCTCCGATTAATTTAGTAGAACCTTGTACCGGCAGCTGCTCGCATTGGAATGCAGAGGATATTTGTAGGCTCAGTAGCAAATGTGAAAAGCAGTTACTTTAAAAGTAGATGGTAAAGGACTCAGCATATCTTTCTTGTTTCACACGGTGACATTACTTAAAGTGGACCTCTGAGTAGAAATGTACGTAAAAGCATGTAAATTTAGCAGTAAAAAATGGTTCAAATGGCTCTGAGCACTATGGGACTTAACATCTATGGTCATCAGTCCCCTAGAACTACTTAAACCTAACTAACCTAAGGATATCACACAACACCCAGCCATCACGAGGCGGAGAAAATCCCTGACCCCGCCGGGAATCGAACCCGGGAACCCGGGCGTGGGAAGCAAGAACGCTACCGCACGACCACGAGATGCGGGCTTTTGCAGTAAAAGTGAAAGTTATATACGTCAATAATTTCAGCATACTGATCTCAGTAATGTAGTGTACGATTCTAAGTTGGCTTGAATTTGGTATAAGTACGTTTCTTTGGTCATGTTTATTAATAGAGTGGAATACTTACATTACGTATGACAATTTTCAAAATGCACTAGAGATTTAAGCCACTGGTACAGATTTTATTACGTTATCGCTTTTTGGATATATGTTGCTGCACCTTCGCTAACTGAATATCTGTTCATCTTCGCATTTCCTTTGATTCATCACTTTTGTAATTTTTATCTATATTTGTTAAGTGACATGATTAAGCTTAATAATGATTGAAAAAGAAGCATAAGGAACAAAAATTTTTGAAAAGAATATGTAGTATGACGAACTGATCACTCTTATTATCTACGTTGTTACATAGCTTGTATATGATAAGGAAACATAAATATTTGTAGAATTTAGTTGTGATTTTCAGTCCAAAGATTGAGTTGATGTAACTCTTCATGATAGTCTACTACTGTTCAAGCACCTTCATCTCTACATAACTACTACAACCTGGATTCATGTGGATCTGCTTGCTTTATTGAAGCCTTCGTCTTCCCCTATAATTTTAGCCCCCTCCATCACCGCCCCACTCCCCCCCCCCCCCCCCCCACCACACGCACACACAAACGAGGGGAAATTCCCTTCATTAGTAAAGTAACTGTTTCATGATGCTTCAGTATGTGTACTACCAAGCGATCTCTTGTTTTAGTCAAATAGTGTCATAATTATCTATTTTCACAAATTCGATTCTCCACATTTGTAATCCAATCCATCAATCTGATCTTCAGCGTACTTCTGCAGCACCACAGTTCAAAAGCTTCTGTTCTCTTCTTGTCAATGCCGTTGCACATCCCGTACAAGGCTACACTCTATTCGAATACCTTCTGATATACTTCATAACAATTAAAATTATGTTCGTTGTCAGCAGATTTCTCTTGGAGAAAAGCTTTTCTTAATACTGCCGATTTACATGCCATAATGCCTCTTTATATTGGCCATCGTGTTACTGATTCTTTCCGTGCGTCATTTCCTAAAGTAAATCTCTCAGCATCGCCTGATTTAATTCGACTACATTCCATTATCGTTCTCTTAGTTTTGTTTTTCCGTCTCTTACACAACTGCAACGAAAATTCAAACCCCAAAGTTTTATTTTCTTCTAACGGAAAATTATTTTCTTTTCCAGTTTGTTCTTAGTGTACTTGACAACGTACAGACTGAAAAACATCAGGGTTGGCGTACAACACTGTCTCATTCGCTTTATTCCTCTTCGATTCGAAAAACTGCTGTGTTATTCTTGTAGTAGATGTTCATAACTTTTCGCTCACACTATTTCATCCTTTCTGGCTTAAGAATTTAGAAGAGCGTGCTCCAGTCGGCATCATCAAAGGTTTTCTCTAAATCTATAAATTTTATATACCTAGTTTTGCCTCACTTTAGTATTCCTTCTAACATAATTCGTAGAGCCAGTATTACTTCATATATTCCTACATTTCTCCGGGATCCAAACCGATTTTCCTCGAGCTCGGCTTCTACTAATTTTCATTATTCTGTAAGTAATTCTTGCAGTGTTTTACAGTCATAACTTATTAAACATTGTTCGTTAACGTTCAGATGTGTTGTCAAAAGCGTTTTTTGGAGTTGGAGTTACATCAGTCTAAGCATGGACCTAAATTCGATTACGATTTTCACTGTCTGTCAAATTCTTCTCTCAGTATCACATCTTCCATCGATTTTCATCTATTTCCTCCCTCTTTCCGTAATAATGTCTTCAAGTTAGTTTCGTTTTACCTACTCTTCTTTATTTTCCTTCGACCTTACGTAGCACTGGTCCTTCTTTGCTTAGTGATGCCTTGCTGTCTGATCTAACATTCACTCAGATACGTCTCTTTCCCCAGAGGTTCCTTTAATTTTTCGTAGGCGGCATGTACCTTTCTCACAGTCGTGTATGCTTCTACAAGTTTTTATTTCCTTCGAGGCATTCCTGCTTTGCCATTTAGCCATGAATCTCGTTACTTCTTCATCCGTATTCCGTTTTTCCTGCTTCAATACTTTGCACGTTCTTCTTTCGTTGATTTAATTCAATTCTTCGTGTGTTACTAAACGATTTCTACTGTGCTTGGTGTTTTGCATATGCCATCCTCTGTCTCTCTCCAGGCTACTCATTCTTCTTCTTTTATATTCTTTCCTATTGTTTAGGTTAACCGTTGTCTAATGCCTCCTATGAAACTCATGTTATTCGAGTCCCTTCTTCTTCGTTTATTACCTTACTACAATTTATTTAATTTTCATCTACAGTACATAATCAGTAAATTACGGTCAGAGTCAACATCTACAGCCTGGAATTTATCTGCAGATTAAAATCTTTGTGTTGTGGACTGGCAAGACAGCCAATCCACAATGGACGGGAAACCGAAAGGCACGCGTTTAAGCTCACGCAGGCTTGCGTGAGGTCTGGAACAGGCCAAGGTATTAATATTAGCAAAAAAGGTACGTAGCTTCTGGAATACTTAACTTTAATCCATAATTGGTGAACATCGGTCTGACGGTACATGCATCACAAGATAAATAGCAAATGATAATGGCGCCTTGCTAGGTCGTAGCAAATGACGTAGCTGAAGGCTATGCTAACTATCGTCTGGGCTAATGAGAGCGTAATTTGTCCGTGAACCATCGCTAGCAAAGTCGGCTGTACAACTGGGGCGAGTGCTAGGAAGTCTCTCTAGACCTGCCGTGTGGCGGCGCTCGCTCTGCAATCACTGAAAGTGGCGACACGCGGGTCCGACGTATACTATCGGACCGCGGCCGATTTAAAGGCCACCACCTAGCAAGTGTGGTGTCTGGCGGTGACACCACACTTTGTGTACCATTGTACAATCTATTTGAAACTTGTGGTATTCTACGTATACAACTCTTTTTGAATTATGAAGCTAAATACACTCCTGGAAATTGAAATAAGAACACCGTGAATTCATTGTCCCAGGAAGGGGAAACTTTATTGACACATTCCTGGGGTCAGATACATCACATGATCACACTGACAGAACCACAGGCACATAGACACAGGCAACAGAGCATACACAATGTCGGCAGTAGTACAGTGTATATCCACCTTTCGCAGCAATGCAGGCTGCTATTCTCCCATGGAGACGATCGTAGAGATGCTGGATGTAGTCCTGTGGAACGGCTTGCCATGCCATTTTTACCTGGCGCCTCAGTTGGACCAGCGTTCGTGCTGGACGTGCAGACCGCGTGAGACGACGCTTCATCCAGTCCCAAACATGCTCAATGGGGGACAGATCCGGAGATCTTGCTGGCCAGGGTAGTTGACTTACACCTTCTAGAGCACGTTGGGTGGCACGGGATACATGCGGACGTGCATTGTCCTGTTGGAACAGCAAGTTCCCTTGCCGGTCTAGGAATGGTAGAACGATGGGTTCGATGACGGTTTGGATGTACCGTACACTATTCAGTGTCCCCTCGACGATCACGTGGTGTACGGCCAGTGTAGGAGATCGCTCCCCACACCATGATGCCGGGTGTAGGCCCTGTGTGCCTCGGTCGTATGCAGTCCTGATTGTGGCGCTCACCTGCACGGCGCCAAACACGCATACGACCATCATTGGCACCAAGGCAGAAGCGACTCTCATCGCTGAAGGCGATACGTTTCCATTCGTCCCTCCATTCACGCCTGTCGCGACACCACTGAAGGCGGGCTGCACGATGTTGGGGCGTGAGCGGAAGACGGCCTAACGGTGTGCGGGACCGTAGCCCAGCTTCATGGAGACGGTTGCGAATGGTCCTCGCCGATACCCCAGGAGTAACAGTGTCCCTAATTTGCTGGGAAGTGGCGGTGCGGTCCCCTAAGGCACTGCGTAGGATCCTACGGTCTTGGCGTGCATCCGTGCGTCGCTGCGGTCCGGTCCCAGGTCGACGGGCACGTGCACCTTCCGCCGACCACTGGCGACAACATCGATGTACTGTGGAGACCTCACGCCCCACGTGTTGAGCAATTCGGCGGTACGTCCACCCGGACTCCCACATGCCCACTATACGCCCTCGCTCAAAGTCCGTCAACTGCACATACGGTTCACGTCCACGCTGTCGCGGCATGCTACCAGTGTTAAAGACTGCGATGGAGCTCCGTATGCCACGGCAAACTGGCTGACACTGACGGCGGCGGTGCACAAATGCTGCGCAGCTAGCGCCATTCGACGGCCAACACCGCGGTTCCTGGTGTGTCCGCTGTGCCGTGCGTGTGATCATTGCTTGTACAGCCCTCTCGCAGTGTCCGGAGCAAGTATGGTGGGTCTGACACACCGGTGTCAATGTGTTCTTTTTTCCATTTCCAGGAGTGTATTAGCAACGATTAAATTATGCTCTCTACAGCACTGTAGAGGCGGATTCCTCTTTCTTTTACCCCATCCCAGGCTCTCCTGTTTTTCTCTCTCTTCCTTTTCCTAGAATCGAGACCCAATTCTCCATAACATTTAAATATTCAACTTCCTTAACGAACTGAATAATTTGTTTTATCTGAATACAAGTTCTTTCAATATTTTCAGTACCTGCACAAGTAACGGGCATATAAATACACACTACTCTGGTGGACGCTGGCTTCGAGTCTGCCTTTGCTACGACAATACGTTCGTAGTAGCTTATGTTCGCACTAGCCTACCCGAACTCCTATTTCCTAGCTGGTTACCAGACAAACTCCTGCATACCCCTATTTGATTTGTCTTGATAACTCTGTACTGTTCAGACCAGAAGTACCGTCCTTCTTGCTACACCATTTCACTCATTCTATCTACGTATGGTTTTAGCCCATCCATTTCTCTTTTTAAATTGTCTGACCAACCTACCTGACTAAGGAACGTAACATTCCATGCTACAGTCCGTAAATGCTAGTTTTATTTTCCCTACTGAGTACTCATCATCATTAAGCCATGTAGTAGCACAGCACGTATTCAGAAAATAAAATGGCAGTAGTTTCCCACGCTTTCAGTCATTTGCGGTATCATCATAACAATGCCGTATTGGTTAATTTTACAAGACCAAATCCATAGCCAAGGCTATTGTCCCTGCAACTGCTGAAAAGTCTGCTACTACCCCTCATCACAAACCTTCTGCTAGTCTGATTTCTCCATAGATACCCGTCCGATGTGGTTGCACCTGCAGTACCACAAACTCTTGAGGCACTCAGCGGACCACACCGCACCCATATCCGTTGTCATTTTAAGGGGGGGTGGGGGGTGGGAGGGAGAGGGCGGGTTAATTAATACGAGAAAAACACACACACACACACACACACACACACACACACATATATATATATATATATATATATATATATATATATATATATATATATATACACAGGGTTATTACAAATGATTGAAGCGATTTCACAGCTCTACAATAACTTTATTATTTGAGATATTTTCACAATGCTTTGCACACACATACAAAAACTCAAAAAGTTTTTTTAGGCATTCACAAATGTTCGATATGTGCCCCTTTAGTGATTCGGCAGACATCAAGCCGATAATCAAGTTCCTCCCACACTCGGCGCAGCATGTCCCCATCAATGAGTTCGAAATCATCGTTGATGCGAGCTCGCAGTTTTGGCACGTTTCTTGGTAGAGGAGGTTTAAACACTGAATCTTTCACATAACCCCACAGAAAGAAATCGCATGGGGTTAAGTCGGGAGAGCGTGGAGGCCATGACATGAATTGCTGATCATGATCTCCACCACGACCGATCCATCGGTTTTCCAATCTCCTGTTTAAGAAATGCCGAACATCATGATGGAAGTGTGGTGGAGCACCATCCTGTTGAAAGATGAAGTCGGAGCTGTCGGTCTCCAGTTGTGACATGAGCCAATTTTCCAGCATGTCCAGATACACGTGTCCTGTAACGTTTTTTTCGCAGAAGAAAAAGGGGCCGTAAACTTTAAACCGTGAGATTGCACAAAACACGTTAACTTTTGGTGAATTGCGAATTTGCTGCACGAATGCGTGAGGTTTCTCTACCGCCCAGATTCGCACATTGTGTCTGTTCGCTTCACCATTAAGAAAAAATGTTGCTTCATCACTGAAAACAAGTTTCGCACTGAACGCATCCTCTTCCATGAGCTGTTGCAACCGCGCCGAAAATTCAAAGCGTTTGACTTTGTCATCGGGTGTCAGGGCTTGCAGCAATTGTAAACGGTAAGGCTTCTGCTTTATCCTTTTCCGTAAGATTTTCCAAACCGTCGGCTGTGGTACTTTTAGCTCCCTGCTTGCTTTATTCGTCGACTTCCGCGGGCTACGCGTGAAACTTGCCCGCACGCGTTCAACCGTTTCTTCGCTCACTGCAGGCCGACCCGTTGATTTCCCCTTACAGAGGCATCCACAAGCTTTAAACTGCGCATACCATCGCCGAATGGAGTTAGCAGTTGGTGGATCTTTGTTGAACTTCGTCCTGAAGTGTCCTTGCACTGTTATGACTGACTGATGTGAGTGCATTTCAAGCACGACATACGCTTTCTCGGCTCCTGTCGCCATTTTGTCTCACTGCGCTGTCGAGCGCTCTGACGGCAGAAACCTGAAGTGCGGCTTCAGCCGAACAAAACTTTATGAGTTTTTCTACGTATCTGTAGTGTGTCGTGACCATAAGTCAATGAATGGAGCTACAGTGAATTTATGAAATCGCTTCAATCATTTGTAATAGCCCTATATATATATATATATATATATATATATATATATATATATATATATATATATATATATATATATGTGTGTAAAATTATTTTATAACTGTTTCTTAAGATATAAAAGACACAAAAAACAATACCAGATTTTATAGCACCATTGGTACTAAATGCAATTATGTGAAAGCGAATTCAGGAATGTAGTTGTATTAAAGCATCAAAAATGAGAAATGAGACTTTTTGAAACAATGAGATGTTGAGCTGGCATGACGTAATAATGAATAAAGGAATGGAATAATGAATAATGCAGACGGCCTTTGTTGCGGATAAATAATCACAATTCCCTTTCATATTGAAACTCATAAACGAACACCACGGAGGTCTGAACCGACATGAAAAGCCACTTTTACTGAACAGGCATGTGTTAAGAGCTTAACTAATGGTATGGTAAAGTGTAACAGTAAGTGAATTATTGATTGTGCAGTAAATGTGACGAGATCGATACTTACATGCAATGTGGCACACGTCATATATGTTCACTCGCTCAGTGTCAGACAATCAGGAGCGTGCCAGTAGTTGTTCAACTTTTACGGAGTCATAGGGGCATCGCTGCAACAAAATAACGTAGACAGATGTCAAGACGTGTTACTCTCGAGGTCTGTAGCCGCAAAATTAATGTGAAAGGGTCAGTCGCGAACGTCTCTCTCGTTACTCGAAGTTCAGGTGTAGCTTCAAGAGAGGGTGGCTCTTCTGTGAATTAGTCAAGATATCTGTGTCTATCGTATCAGCATAGCAGTATTAATTAAAATATGTCTTTGCGTGTAATTGAATAATTGTGAGTTAATTGTGGACACTATAGTTTCGCAAATAAATAATTTAACAGGAAGCTTCATTCATTTGGACTCATACCTTAGAACATGCTTGGTATAGTTCTCGTTTAAGAATGCAGAAAATAGCACAAGGCTAATCGGGCAACTCACAGAGAGATGCTAAGTCAAAATGAAGCGAAAAACTGACACGTGCCTTTATTGTTTTTGCCCTGTGTTAAGGACTTTTGCAGTTTTGTTTCAAATCAGATGGCAGAAATAGACCTTTTAAAGTTAACACAGATACTAGTAAATTATGTACATTATTTTTAATTTCACACTAATGGGCTACCTTTAAATATGGGGTCAAGAAAGGAAAGAAGAAATCCAGTTCTATGCTGTCGGACGGACGGACTTTCAATTATCCTACTAAACCAGTAAAAAATGTTATATGGGAGAATAAGCTATTGGGCGTGCATTAAAGTGAAAGTAAAGTAAACATGCTAAACCTGCTATAAAGTTTAGTCTCAGCTATTTTATCTAGAAATATAACTGACATTTTCTTAATACATATTTTGGACATTTTCATTAGTATCCTACGCGGTAATATTTATCGCTGATTGTCTGAGCTAAAATAACTCGCAGAAGGAAGTGATCAGAATCGTGTGTAGGATTCACACACGTACATCTTGTAATTATGTGCGTAATCTGTCGGGAATATCAAACAAAATGTCGTTGTATTTTTTGATTCATTGCCGAAATTCGTTACCAATAATCCATTCGAGTTTGAGTACAATAGAAAGGACAATAAAATTAATATGTCAATCTTTTTGAAAACCTACTCACGGAAGTAAAATGTTCAACAGAATAATGCAAACTTATTCAAATTTTTCGAATTGCTAATTCCTCTTTCATCGAAGAGGAATATCTTCCAGGAGAGCTAGTTCTGCAACTTCTGTGAAGTTTGGAAGTTAGGAGACGAGGTAATGACAGAATTGAGGCTGTGAGGTCGATCGTGATCGGGCTTGGATAACTCAGTTGGTAGAGCACTTCCTCGCGAAAGGCAAAGGTCCCGAGTTCGAGTCTCGGTCCGGCACACAGTTTTAATCTCTCAGGAAGTTTCATACCATCACACACTCCACTGCAGAGTGAAAATCTCATTCTGAATACAAGTAGTTACTTTCGTCCTTTTCATTGGGTAAGTATAAAAACATAGAAACATATTTTTTTACGGAAATGTCTGCATCTTTTATCCAACTGAGTCATTCTACATGACAATGGTACTGTGAAAACGAGGAAACAACGAAATAAAATGAAGCGAATAACACATGAGACAAACAGCTCAAGAGCGACAGAAGGCCACGGGTTCCTGTTACTTCCCAGGAATATCGCTGTTGTTACATTCTCGTAGATGTCAGAGAAGTTGATATTTGTTATTCGTTGTTGAAGCCCTTCATTTTTTAGATAATGGAACCGATAGAAATAGCACTATATGGATACAGAAGATGTATTTACCGACTTACATGCCAGGACTGGATGTCAATTTATATTGGACAAACAAGCAGACACACAGAACACAGGTGAGCAGTAAACAGTAACAGCTGTAGTTCTACGAGGTTTGCCCAGAAAGTAATGCACCGCTTTTTTTTCCCCTCAGCCGAAAACAATGCTACGGATGCGAAACGTTCCGTATGCATCATTTGAAGTCTCCTGAGTGAACGCGCCCAAGTTTCTGTCTCTTCCGCCGGATAGCGTAGCTGCAGGACAGTTTCAAAATGGTATCTGTAGGTGATCTACGTCACAAGCAACGTGCCGTCATTTAATCTCTCACTACAGAGAAAGAAACTGTGGAGAATATTCACAAACGCTTGTGGAACGTCTATGGAGCATCTTCTGTCGACAGAAGTACAGTTAGTCGCTGAGCACGGCGTGTGAGGTCATCAGAAGGCGGTTCGGCGGAGCTCCACGATTTGCAGCGGTCGGGGAGACCATCCACGGCTGTCACACTTAACATATTGCAGCGAGCTGATGCTGTTATTCAAGAGGACAGACGCATTATGACTCGGCAGTTGGCGCTGCATCTGTCAGTCAGCAAAGGAAGTTCACACAATAAAGCCCTGGCTCCGCTACAAGGACAAGAATTGGTACTGACAGGACATACACGCCCTTGTTTCGCACTGGAAGATGGCCATAGAACGGGATGAAGATCACGTGGAAAAACAAAGTGTGTAGACAAAACACCATTCTTTCGTGTGTGTAATTCTCATTGCGTTCAATAAAGAACTGTTGAAGAAAAAAATGCGGTGTATTACTTTCTGGGCAACATTTGAACATTTGATGAAAATCTTGCAGACATGAAACATGACCCAGCAGATATCAATACACAGCAACAGCCCCCAACAAAAACTAACAAATGAAGTAAACTACCAAATACAAAAGCCATAGTCGAAGGAAAAGAAACAATAAAGGAGCTCACAGGTCTGTGCAACGGAACTCTGCTCTGTGCCACCAAAGAACTATCTGACAACACCAGCACGTAAACACACACACACACACTCACACAAAATGCAAAATGGCAGATATGCCGTACAGGGATTCAAAACTCCAGCCCTGAACACTTTCATCAGTTTAACTATAGGACGTTTTGTTTTAGTAGTTTTTAAACAGTTGCAGTGAAAATTAAATAGTGCAGTTTTTCAGAGTATTCATAAAGGAGAAACCAGAACTGCATACACAGACACACAAAAACACACACACGCATACACACACACGCATACACACACACACGCATACACACACAAACACTTGCACACACACACACACACACACACACACACACACACACACACAAACACAAAATATTCCACAGAGAATTAATTAATGTTGAGTCTCACCACAACATTCCCAGTCGTCAATTTTCGAGGTAAATAACTTTTCTACGTTAAAGTCTGTATAGTTCCAGATGGCGGACTGTGAAAGGAAAATACCTGTAAAGCAAAATTTAAAAAGTCAGGAAAAGTACAGCATGTTTTAACAAGGTATAGCCTATAAAGAAAACTTTACCCGGTTGTCAAATTTGTGAACAGTTTCTTAAAAACTAGAATGCATGTGTAAGCAAATAATGAAGAGCATTTTTCCTTCTGCTTAATAAAAAGAAAATAGAAGCCCACTGATGATACTGAAACTTCACCAAAACACGTCTGAATAATAGAAGAAAAGGAAAACTATGTTTTTCTCGAGGTGTACCCTCCCGCACACAAATTTACACGTATACACCATTGTTCAGGAGCCTCATTGAAGCGCAGTCTGGGTTATTTCAAGCGACGAAGAAGACAAGAGCATTCTACCTCCAACAGAACGACGCCTAGTAAAGCCCTTACGTGTTCAAAGCAGCTTTCGAATTGAGGGTAGCTTTACTTAACAAAGATATCCGTGATTGAGACTGCAATTAATTGCATTTATTTAACATTGTCTCTAGATTAGATCACTTCCATCAAATGCACTAAGCTTCCATAAATCTGTTATCATCCTCTTCCTTTGTTTGTTGCTTTCTCTCTCTTTCTCTCTTTTTTCCTCTTTCCTTCTTCCATATAAGTAAGCTTTACACTTCGTGCCTTCAACGCTCTAATTAATTGTGAGATCTTCTAGTGGGAGTATTGTAAGTTTTCCTCTGACATTTTTGGAGTATTTGTGTCAAGAAAAACTAGAAAGTTTCAGGTGGCTCTTTTTCCATGTTGACATGGAAAGATGACAGACCACAACAACTGTTTTATTGATTTTATTTCCGGAACGTGTGATGCATCATACGATGTAGAGGGCGTTCAGCGTAGCCTACGTACTCTGTGCTTTCATAATGACGGCGTAGCGAATCAGTACTTTCATTATGACGCCGTATTGAACCTATCTCATGTCATGTTTTGGTTTCGACTGCTGGACGTCACTTACTGTATTCGACAACAAATGTTGTTTGACAGTTTTGTATGGCCATCATTATGTGTCCACTTTAACTTCTGTTGTAAGAAGTGTTACGTATTTCCTTTTATTTAGTTTCTCTACTCGTTTTCAACAAGTTGATATGCTATCTCACTTATGTACTATTATTTGTATTGGTTTTTGTAGTCTTTACTACTCACTCTGACGATGAGCATTGTCCGAAACGCGTCAGCACAATAAAGGATTTACTATTATTTGGAGCTCTTTCATTTTAGCAGCCTGTCGGCATTTTTAGTGTCACATTTATATAGATGGTGATCATGGTTGCATAGCTCCATCATATCTTTAAGTCTGTTATACGACAAAATACTACGTCGTATCATGTTTCTCGTTTACTTTTTAAACGGTGCACCACGGTTTCGAGATTGCAGCAGGTTTTTAGTCTATATTTATAATACACATATCTCACACCTTACAAAGAGAGGTCTGCAACGAGGCTATCGACATTTTCAAAACATATATATGATGATTTAGGTTAAGGTCCCCGGTATCACACCCTGCACACATTCACATTAGTAAGCCCTCCTTTGCAAATAATCGACGAAAAAATTTCACGTGCTGGTCTATAGCTTTAAAATAACTATTTTTACAGACCGACCGCGTAACGCGCAGTCCCCACATGTAAATTGTTGTGGGCTTGAGTCTTTGAAAATGTTTTTTACTTATTTCTCGAAATGATTTCGATCACTACTATTATTCAGTTAACTGGTTTAAATGCAATTTTTTAGTTCGTTCGTCACATCGTTTTAATCACCGTATTAACTTTTTCAACAGCTCCCATTTATCTTCCTACGGTGCTTTTCCACTTGGGACCTCTGTTCATCTGATTTTAATTATTTTTATGCATTAACTTCGATTTAATTATTCCGTCTAATAATCATCTATTTTCTTCCATGTCATTATAGTCATTATTTCTGATCCTCTTTTTCTTTAAATTTCGTTTTAATTGTAATCCCTTCCCTAAGTGAAATCTTCAGCTACGTTATTTTGCCCCTATTGTAATAATAATGTATGTATAATCTGTTCGTATGACGATTACTTTCCAAAACAAAACAAAAAATTACGTTTTGTAACGAATAATACTTCCCTGATACCATTTCGTTTTTCGTATTTCAACCGATAGATCGACGTTTACGAATGTTTATATATTATGACAGATAAATAAAATTTATTAAATTCAAATGCACAAAGATTCCAAGTGGAAATAAATGACAGGAAGGAAAAAAGAGAGCAACTTAAAAAGTTAATTTGGTTATTAAAATGATGTGAGAGAAAACAGAAATAGAATATTAGAAAATGCATTTATGCCAATTAACTGAATAAAAATAATGGTCGAAGTCATGTGTCAGGGCTGTACCTTGAGTATCATCCCACGCAGCCACCTATGCAACACCCCTTTTTTAAAGCACGCGAAGTTCCGAAATTTTTTTCTACCATTACACTCAAACGATGTTTCACTAGGGTGAGTGGCTGCTGGGTGTGATACCTGGAACCTTAACACACATCATCGTATATACGGGTTTCAGAATGTCACTCTCCTGGTTGGAATACTTACCACAACTATATAAAATTCTGAAAACAGCATGCGTCTGACAATTTGGCCCTTCCGCTTACCGTATTCGGCACACATCCAGTGTATTCTTCCATTTAAAAAAAAATAAATAAATAAATAAACTACATACCACTGGCGGAATATATGAGGATGACACATCGCCTTTCGTACATAAACAAAGTGTTAGTAACTATGAAGTGTATTAGTCTATAAACTTAATGTGGAAGTCTTATTAATTTAATAACACCTGGGTGTGAGAACAGCATATAATGGTCGCCGGACTAGATTTTTGCCAGTTGCGCCACTACAGAAATCGGAAAACCTTTGATCGATCTTCAGAGTTGTTAGTGTCACAACGTATGACGTTCGCATGTTTCTCGGTAATATGATAATGCAACTTCTTAGCAACAAAATCGAACCCCAAGAGCAGAAAGCGCTTTTCAGATACTCATTCGCAATCTGTCATTCATCTCTAGAGCACAAGGCAGTGTAAACTGCAAGAATGACAGCTCAGTAGACGATGCATCGTCCTCTGCCACTCACGTTTGATGGTCGCAGAAATCCACGATGCACTCGTGGCTAGTATTTGAGGGATATTCTTGAAATAAATGGTCTTTTCGTGAGAAACTGACGACAACGTGGTATATCCCAACTAGTTCATGATACCCATACTTAATATTGTGGAATAATTGGATTATTGGAGTTTACTGAAGCCGTGTTCCGCGATTGCGAAACGAATATACAGCTGTGTTGATGTGACTACAAAAAGCAAAAACATCCTGAACGAGAATCGCCGTGTGGGCTGTGCCATGTCGTTTCTTCGCATATGTCTTGCAGCGTGCTGATAACGTACGACATTAGCAAAGTACCAACACATCGAAGAGTATCGCCAACTTCTCTGGAACAAAAAACGAAACGTTTTCACTAATTTCCGATAAATCTTGTAAAACTTCGCACAACGCTAATCCCCTACGCGGTAATAACCGTTCTTTAAAATGATATGTGAGGCTTAGTGAGTTGGTTCACCCTCCTTGTTCTTGTAGAGCTATGGGAGCGCATAAATTTAAATGAAAAAAAATCGAAGACTTCACGGAATAGAAAGATTCGAAAGAAAGAAAAAAAGACTTCCTAGCGCGGTCGAAATTCTGGAAGGAGAACAACACATTTAATTCGATCATTTTACATTCCGCAAGGAAGAGATCCAGACAAAAGAATATTTAATAGATAGAAGAGTGAATATAAACCGAGTGAAAAAGTTTCTACTCTGGCAGTGAAAAAGATGATCGTAACATGCTCCATACAACGAGAAATAAAAGTACTATCGTTTATCTCTAGAACAGAAAGCAGTGTTCACAGCCAGAATGACAGTTCAGCGAAATGGAAGCCGAATTGGTAAACAAAACAGGAGTACCCTTACCGATAAACCTTTATGATGAAGCCGTATTCTCATATTATTTTAAGTTTTAAAGCTTTTGTCATCCACAACCGCAGTCCGAAATTCATGGGAAAGTTTGTCACATTTGATGATGTGCCGTCTGTTACACCGGAATCTGCCAGTTATATGCGGCAATGGCGATAGTGTAGACACTATATCTGAGCAGTCTGTTGCAGACACGTGCGTTACGCACACAGCCACACATTATGAGTTAGCCGATTCAGAACTAGGGATAATATTCGGTCATTACGATGACTACGCGATAACGCCTTGACGTGTTATATCCGTAACAAGTTGCGTGTCGCGCTTGGACATTTTAGTCAGTTAGAGTACTGGTCCAGCACACTGTTTTAATCCGACGTACCAGCAGTTTGTCATTTGACCCAAAAACTCGTTTGCGTCTTACCTAATGACACACTTGTTGCTGTTCCTTTCTGATTGCTTCTCTGCGTGGTAAAGGAGCATGTTACTGCTTTAACGTGTAGTTTCTGTCTAAGTCATTCACTGAGTGTTAGAACGGATTTCGAGTAGACCAGCTTCTGACCCTACCGGATAGCCGCCAGTTTAAAACCCCGCTTTGGGACGCAGAGGTGCACCGACCCCTGATCGACTCTGCCGTGTGGATTAACGACGGAGGTCGGTGTGCCAGCCAACCTAGATATGGTATTTCAGCTATTTCCCACATCCCAGTAGGTGAATACGCGGTTGATTCCGAAGTCCCACCTTAGTTACACGATTTGCAAACATGCAGGTTACGTTCGCTCACTTTCACGTGAATAACACTTCCCGAACACAAGTGGTGTATACATATTCCGTCCTGTGGAGAGGGGTGGGGATATCTGGTGGTGACACGAAGGCCATTCGGTCGCTACTTAAATTAGCTATACCAGATCAGTTAATAATCATGCCGACACCGTGCCGATGCGAGAAAAATGCACAAGAAAAAAAAAGAAGTAGCGCTGCATCTACTCTCTATCGCAGCTGACATGCTCGTTAAGAAACTGGTTGGTTTCAAATGGTTCAAATGGCTCTAAGCACTATGGGACTCAACATCTGAGGTCATCAGTCGCCTAGACTTATAAATACGTAAACCTAAATAATCTAAGGAAATCACACACATCCCTGCCCGAGGCAAGATTCGAACCTGCGACCGTAGCAGCAGCGCGGTGCTGGACTGAAGCGCCTAGAACCGCTCAGCAACAGCGGGCGGCATTGGTTGGTTTAAGTAGACCACTGCGTGCTAGGTTTGGTGATATTTTTACGTGCATCTTATGTCATAAGAAACGTTGTATCTGCGTAGAGTCTCCTTAGGAACACTGATGTAATATTCAACCAGAAAGAGGATGATAATAATTTCGTAGAATATTGAAAAATAAAAATAGAGTGCATCCAAGGTGACGACAGACTAAAGTAGACGGAATGATACATGAAGAAAAAGACGCGTAGGAGCGATGTGAGAAGAACGCAGAAAGAATTAGGCGCTGAAAGTAAAGGTATTGAAAAATAAATGATTTCTCACTGTGGTACTGTGTAGAGGATGACGACAGACTAAAGTAGACGGACAGTTGTGAGAAGGATAAGAAGTGCAGAAACTGTCCGAGAAGAGATGGAGAGTGAAATGGAGAAGGTAAAACGAATCAACCGATGAAAGTAAAGAGATGGAAAAACATAAGATTTCTTTCGGTAATACGTTTCGCTCCACCGTTACCTAGATGATGTGCAGAGTAAAACTGTTCGAATGGAGAGTGGAGAGGGGAGGGAGAGAGACAGAGAAATGAGAAAGCCAGACACTGCTGCGCTTGCATTTCGTAATTGTAAATTACTAAAATATCGTACAAATGTTACATGTAATAACTTCGTGAGCGCCAAACACAAGCTCACAACAAAACCTACGAAGCACTCCCGTTATAGGTCGGGGAGTTTGGTGGTGCGTCGGTTTGCTCATGGAACTACAGTCTCCCTACGGGATTTCGTTCTGGTTGTTGCTCTGGCTCTTGACAACAGGCTACGCAGCTCTGTACTTACAGTAGCCTCCGTGGTTACCAATTAACGCTGGCAATATTTAAGCAGTAGTTACAGAGGACTAGAGCGCAACGTGGTAATTACTGTTGCACTGCAAATTAGCATGTGTTCTACATGTGCCCGCTGTGACTTGAGATTAATTGCGCATCCCAACAGAACACGAACATCGGTGTGCCTAACCAGTTTGAGGATACTGTTATATCGCTTTTATCACTCACGTTCGAAACAGAGCTGAGAAGATTAGGCTTAAAGCAAGTCGTCGCCGGTAACTGTCCAGTAAGGGGAGCGATCTGGTGGTGTGAAATGTGAGTTATCATCGAGGTTTGGACTTCAAACCTCACCGCAGTCTCTCGCTCAATGAAGGCCTGCAACACGTGATGACCATTTCTCTACCGCCGTTGAGGGTCAACACTGTATTAATTGAAATACTTACGTTTGAACTGTACAAGCAATTGACGAAGCCATTCACAATAGAGCTCATTTACAGAACGTAGGGAGAAGCTGCGGCGGTGAATCTTCAAGGGTGTCTTGGTTAGTTTTCATAATATTGCAGACTTGTTTCGATGTGTCTGCAAACCACAACCTATTGTCTATATCTAACATTTTGTAAGGGGATGCCATCGAACGGGAAACTGTGTGTAGGTAGGTAGATTTTTATGTGTAATGATGACTGAACAATTTTGATGGTGTTGCATCAGTGATACTCCTGCAAAACGTTATGTGGATGCAGTTGGTGATAATTTCATATTAAAAGAGAATACTGTTACTATTAGGTCTCGAGCCTATGTTACGTGTTTATTCATGAGCTTCAGACACACCCTCAGCGCATAAAGGGAGACATAGCACGGAACTGAGCTCCATAAAAACTGAAAATTGGCCCCCGTGCGACCATGGCTAGGGTAGGATTTTTAAAAGCGACACGCCGCACATGACGTCCCACACACATGCTCATGTCTTAATAATAGCTCGTCTGTCTCATGCTCGTAGTTGTTTGTAGCTGAAAATATTGACACATTGGACAAAGAAAAACCTCGAACTGGTCAGAAATGGCTTTCACAAGCATCTGCTGCGCTTGCCGTAAGTATCTCTTCATTTTTAATCAGGCAGGCATACATTAAGAACTTTAATTGCGTTCGTAGAAAATGTTGTGGGCTTTAGCTCCGGTAATTCTACAGGCTACGAAAATCCCAATCTTCCCCCGCGGCCTCCCCCACTCATCATGTGCAACAGTGTATTATAGCAAGTGGATAATATATTGAACATTTACTCAACACAATCAAGCAGATCCTGTATGACACAAGTAAATATTTTACATACACTAATGGCCATTAAAATTGCTACACTAAGAAGAAATGCAGATGATAAACGGGTATTCATTGGACAAACATATTATACTAGAACTGACATTTTCACTCAGTTTGGATGGATAGATCCTGAAACGGCCTTGATACGCCTGGGCATTGAGTCAAACAAGCTTGGATGGCGTGTACAGGTATAGCTGCCCATGCAGCTTCAACACGATCTAATTCATCAAGAGTAGTGACTGGCGTGTGGCGACGAGCCAGTAGCTCGGCCATCTTTGAGCAGGCTTTTTCAGTTGGTGAGAGATCTGGAGAATGTGCTGGCCAGGGCAGCAGCCGAACATTTTCTGTATCCAGAAAGGCCCGTACAGGACCTGCAACATGCGGTCGTTCATTATCCTACTGAAATGCAGGGTTTCGCAGGGATCGAATGAAGGGTAGAGCTACGGGTCGTAACACATCTGAAATGTAATGTCCACTGTTCAAAGTGCCGTCAATGCGAACAAGAAGTGACCGAGACATGTAACCAATGGCACCCCATACCATCACGCCGGGTGATACGCCAGTATGGCGATGACGAATACATGCTTCCAATGTGCGTTCACCGCGATGTCGCCAAACACGGAAGCGACCATCATGATGCTATAAACAGAACCTGGATTCATCCGAAAAAATGACGTTTTGCGATTCGACTCCCAGGTTCGTCGTTGAGTACACCATCGCAGGCGATCCTGTCCGTGATGCAACGTCAAGGGTAACCGCAGCCATGGTCTCCGAGCTGATAGTCCATGCTGCTGCAAACGTCGTCGAACTGTTCGTGCAGATGGTGGTTGTCTTGCAAACATCCCCATCTGTTGACTCAGGGATCGAGACGTGGCTGCACCATCCGTTACAGCCATGCGGATAAGATGCCTGTCATCTCGACTGCTAGTGATACGAGGCCGTTGGGATCCAGCACGGCGTTCAGGAGGGTATCCTGAACCCACCGATTCCATATTCTGCTAACAGTCATTAG
This sequence comes from Schistocerca serialis cubense, assembly GCF_023864345.2. NCBI lineage: Eukaryota > Metazoa > Arthropoda > Insecta > Orthoptera > Acrididae > Schistocerca > Schistocerca serialis. The sequence goes on along the minus strand of NC_064638.1, from coordinate 250,381,573 downwards.
ATCTCGACCAACGCCAGCAGCAATGTCGCGATATGATAAACCGCAATCGCGATAGGCTACAATCCGACCTTTATCAAAGCCGGAAACGTGATGTTACGCATTTCTATTCCTTACACGAGGCATCACAACAACGTTTCACCAGGTCAGCTGCTGTTTGTGTATGAGAAATCGGTCGGAAACTTTCCTCATGTCAGCACGTTGTAGGTGTCGCCACCGGCGCCAACCTTGTGTGAATGCTCTGAAAAGCTAATCATTTGCACATCACAGCATCTTTTTCCTGTCGGCTAAATTTCGCGTCTGTAGCACGTCATCTTCGTGGTGTAGCAATTTTAATGGTCAATAGTGTATTATATGTGAAATCTCTAGCACTGTTGTTGCGGCACTTTTGATCGCCTACATCGTACTTGTTTTGGGGTGAGTTACAAATATTCAACATTGGAGAGCATATTGCTGCTCTCGCTAGTAGTACTTCTTACTGACGGTGTGTTCAGGTCCAACGCTCTATTTTACACTTATTTCTGAGTTCATACATTCTTTGTTTGTGATCATTTTTTCAAGTTTTACATTTCATTACTCCGTTAAGTTTCCCCATGATCGACACAAAATTGCTCTTTGCGATCCAGGAGAAGCCTAAAAAAGCTGCGACCGTGAGATCTATGGAATTATGGTAAATGTTCCTCGAATATGGTGACGGGCTTTCTTCATATGTAAACATTCTGATGGCCCCACACGTTATTTATTCAAATGCATCATCAGCCACTTAACTAGACTGCATCCATTTTCGAATGACCAAAGCAATGTCATCAGCAGTTTGTCAATATTCCTTGTGACAACACACTGCCCGCAAAGATGATTAACTAGAATGCATGGTGCAGTAAACCTGGGAAACATTAAAACTTAAATACTGACGGAAAATTGGATTGGTAGTTTGAAGAAGCAAAGAAGGAAAATTAAAGAGACCTTTGGAGAAAAGAGAACCATTTGCATGAATATCAAGGGCTCAGATGGGAACCCAGTTCTAAGCAAAGAAGGGAAAGCAGAAAGGTGGACGGAGTATATAGATGTACAGGGGCGATGTTCTTGAGGACAATATTATGGAAATGGAAGAGGAGGTAGATGAGGATGAAATGGGAGATACGATACTGCGTGAAGAGTTAGACAGAGCACTGAAAGACCTAAGTCGAAACAAGGCTCCGGGAGTAGACAATATTCCATTAGAACTACTGACTGCCTTGGGAGAGCCAGTCCTGACAAAAATCTACCATCTAGCGAGCAAGATACATGAGGCAGGCGAAAATCCCTCGGACTTCAAGAAGAATATAATAATTCCAATCCCAGAGAAAGAAGGTGTTGACAGACGTGAAAATTACTGAACTGTCAGTTTAATAATTCACAGCTGCAAAATACTAACGCGAATTCTTTACAGACGAATGGAAAAACTGGTAGAAGCCGACCTCGGGAAAGATTAGTTTGGATTCCGTAGAAATGTTGGAACACGTGAGGCAATACTGACCCTACGACTTATCCTAGCTGATAGATCAAGGAAAGGCAAACCTGCGTTTCTAGTATTTGTAGACTTAGAGAAAGCTTTTGACAATGTTGACTGGAATACTCTCTTTCAAATTATGAAGGTGGCAGAGGTAAAATACAGGCAGCGAAAGTCTATTTACAATTTGTACAGAAACCAGATGGCAGTTATAAGAGTCGAGGAACATGAAAGAAAAGCAGTGGTTGGGATGGGAGTGAGACAGGGTTGTAGCCTCTCCCCGATGCTATTCAATCTGTATTTTGAGCAAGCAGTAAAGGAAACGAAAGAAAAGTTCGGAGTAGGTATTAAAATCCATGAAGAAGAAATAAAAACTTTGAGGTTCGCCGATGACATTATAATTCTGTCAGAGACAGCAAAGGACTTGCAAGAGCAGTTGAACGGAACGGACAGTGTCTTGAAAGGGGGATGTTAGATGGACTACAACAAAAGCAAAACGAGGATAATGGAATGTAGTCGAGTAAAGTCGGGTGATGCTGAGGGAATTAGATTAGGAAATGAGACACTTAAAGTAGTAAAGGAGTTTTGCTACTTGGGGAGCAAAATAACTGATAATGGCCGAAGTAGAGAGGATATAAAATGTAGACTGGCAATGGCAAGGAAAGCGTTTCTGAAGAAGAGAAATTTTTTAACATCGAGTATAGATTTAAGTGTCAGGAAGTCGTTTCTGAAAGTATTTGTATGGAATGTAGGCATGTATGGAAGTGAAACATGGACGATAAATAGTTTAGACAAGAAGAGAATAGAAGCTTTCGAAATGTGGTGCTACAGAAGAATGCTGAAGATTAGAAGTGTAGATCACATAACTAATGGGGAGATATTGAATAGAATTGGGGAGAAGGGGAGTTTGTCGCACAACTTGACTAGAAGAAGGGATCGGTTGGTAGGACATGTTCTGAGGAATCAAGGGATCACCAATTTAGTACTGGAGGGCAGCGTGGGGGATAAAAATCGTAGAGGGAGACCAAGATTCAGAAGGATGTAGGCTGCAGTAGGTACTGGGAGATGGAATGGCTTGTAGAGGATAGAGTAGCATGGAGAGCTGCATCAAACCAGTCTTAAGACTGAAGACCACAACAACAACACAGTTTGAAGAAGAAAATGCAAATACTTTCTCCAGTTCTAACCAGTTATACGAGACTTTACTTTAACCTGCTATCTCAGTACCATGGAAGGATGAATTGAGTTGCCCTAAGGACGCTTCGGTATATTAAAAACCGAGTATTTGTTCCCTTCTTCAAACTGATAACGAATTAGGCACTAAAACTTCTTATTACAACATGAGGAACAGTTATATTTTAACAAAACATTATGACACAACATATACAGGAAATATGTATACTACTCATAGGTTTTGAAAGCGTTATCTACGAAGTTTACTATGAAAATCATCACTGACATCCACCTTTAACGTCCTCTGCAGTAGCTGTTCTTAGTCTACACCTCCTCATCACACAGTCTGTACGCATATGGAATGTATATAATTATCCCGGTTAGATCCTGGCCTGGATCTTCCTGTCCTGTGTTAGAATTTTTGAATGTGAGGCAGTCCTACGTTGTAATTTTGTAGCAAGGAAGTGTTTTTCACTACATTATCAGTGAACTCAGATGCGGTTAAGAAACCTTTATGTAAGACGTTTTCTAACTGCCTTGGAAATCAAAAATGAGGTCTTTCCTAGAGAAAGTACTTTTTTTTTAAGTCACCAGGTCTTGAATCCAAATCTTTTTCAGCATATATCTGGGTAACATTGAATCCTGTAATCCTTCAGCTTTGAATTAAATAAATGTATTGTTGTGGTGCGTAAAATCTGTCTAGTCATCTGACTTTGCTCTTTGCATTTCCACTGAAGAAAGGAGTGCCGTTGCTATGGGAAGCACTGATAAAACTTTATTAATCCAGTTTTGGCCTTCGTAGGCCAGGGGAAGTTTTCTAATCTCCGAGTCCATGTTGGTAACTCGTCAGGTCCACGTTCAGCTTCTCCGTACGGTTGAACATAGATATCAGCTGAATCTATTTTCATACTGTGCATGCAGAATACGTATAACCCGAGTTTCCTTAAAACATTTCGTGAGCAGACAGTTTTGGTAAAGGTTGGTTTTGCATAAAAATGTAAGTGCTCCAACCTTCAGGTCATTAGCGCAAATGGTTTTTATGTCTTCCTATTTGTTATAAAACGTCAAAGCTCGTTGAATTTGAACGATCTTTTCAGGAAGAGCAGGTCGTTCTGCATTGTCGTTTGGATGTGTACAGTGTATCTTTGTAGTTAGTTCTTCACAAGTACTACATACATCGCTTTGAGGACTTCCAAACCTATAACCACAATTTTCGTGGTTGCGCTTTCTGTAAAAGTCAAATTTTACTTCCTTAGAAAGACTTGAATCGTTTTTGGAAAAGAGGTCATACATGTTTCTGATGTAAAACTCAGGACTTAGACACTTTCTATTCTGATTAGTGTAGTGTGTTTCTTTAACAGGAAGCTCGTTAATTTGTTCATCGCTGAATGTTGTTCAGTATTGCATTCCCGCCATGGCCATGCTTTCCCCTATTATTCACGGTTTGCAGTTATTAACGAGCTCATTTGAAAGACTGCTTTATTCTTTAGGCATTACACTGTCCCAAATGCATTTTTTCTCGCAGGCATGCATTCTTTGTCTTTCATTACACGCAAAACAATATGCTGATGCGCGATAAATACTAGGTTTTAAGCGGTTGAACAGCGGATAGGAACACCAGCTGTTAACGTTACATAGCTTTGAGTGTGGGCGAACTCTAAACTTCCAATATTCTCGATTAAAGCGGTAGGTGAGTGGTTTTCGTTCTCTTTTTATAACTCACAATGTACGTGAACATTGTAACACATTTGATGAAAAAAAATGCAATTTGGCACTTGTTCCCTCATTCAAACTACTGATTCAATTATTTTTGATAGGGATACACTATTTTGATAGTGGATATCTTGCATGAATATGAACTGTTCACACTGGCGACACTTTCATTTGTGAAACAGGAAAATATGCACAAGACAGAAAATAACGTCGAACTGAATATTGCTACAGAAACAAGCATCGAGATTACCCCTGTCCTGTACTTTCGCAAGCCTCTAGGAACGGAATGCAAACAAATACTTGCTGCTCGTGTTGTAGTCTTCAAAGAGGTGTTTGATCTACGGCGAGAAGATGTCAATATTTCGGGTGCTTGTGTTTGAATTTCCCTCAATCTGCCGATGGTAGCTTCTCTCGCTTAAGCTCCACCGAGCATATTTGCAAGAAATGCTCCACTTTCTCATTGTTTGCGATGCAACCGTGCAACTGTTTGACGGAATCGTACTAGTTCGTTGTGTAAGCGCTGTTGGTAGAGCTTTCATTTGAGCTGCCGCAGCGAGTGCTACGACAGAACTTGTTTTACGTTCATTATGTAGTATAACTGAGGCAATAAACAGAAACTTGTATATATTCAACATTAGTAATTGCAAACATAAGCAAGCTCAACTAACAATGTAAACCGTGTGTAAGAATCATATTCATGGGTCAACAACTTTGTTCGACGTTGACGTTCGCAGTTCAAATGGTTCCAAATGGCTCTGAGCACTATGGGACTTAACTTCTGAGGTCATCAGTCCCGTAGAACTTAGAACTACTTAAACCTAACTAACCTAAGGACATCACACACATCCATGTCCGAGGCAGGATTCTAACCTGCGACCGTAGCAGCCGCCCGGTTCCAGGCTGTAGCGCCTAGAACCGCTCGGCCACCCCGGCCAGCACGATCGCAGTGTTTTGTTTGCATTTCAACTATTTAAGAGAGTGCTTGCTTATTAAAGGTAAAAAAGAAAGAGGCGAGTAGGGGACAAGGAAATAAGCAAATAACCCTGGTAAACGTTAGCCCGGAAAGCAATGATTTCACCAATACGAAGTATGCACAACTGCAGTCATGAAGCAAGCGAGGTGTAAATTACAGAGTGATAAACTGTCATGCTTTGGTTTTATTCTGGATACCTAAGTACTGGTATACAACATTTCGACAAATGTTTCTTTCGTGGCTCGCCAGTATCATGGCTTCCTACCCCCTTCCTTGAAACTGTAAAACTCTCTTGTGTTGGGATATTTAAAAACTCTGATGTTTTCCAGCTTGTTGAAGACGTCGATAAACTCCGGGAAACCGTTGTGTGTGGTTGTCAATCTATTCTGAAAGTCCTAAAGCCTGCCTCCACACGAACAGTGCCCGCGTTTAATATTTGTGTTTGTCCTCAATTGCATACATCTGCAGTTTGGATCCTTTTGGACCATTGAACAAGGTATTTGCATACTCATTCGTAAAACGTGGAATAGGGGAAACCATTGGTTCCCTGACATATGTTTATTCGCTTGGTTCGTCGTCCACTAATCGACTCTCCTCAATCACGAAGAACATCAAAGGGGTACTGTAGGCAGAGGACAACATGCATTATCAGCATCATTAAAGCAACAGATCTTCCACGGAGAGGGCTCACTCCAGAAAGGAGAAACTTCCACATTCCGTAATACGTCACACTTATTTAAGTTTTCATTTCTGTTACTGCTCCGACCTCGTGGACTATAACGCGCGCGTCTGGAAACGAGAGCTCGAGAGATCGAATCTTGGTCTAACCACTTGTCAGTATGCCTTAAATCTATCCTTCGTCTTTCTGTGATGCGTAGATTTACCGGGAACAATAGTTGGTTGGGATTCCGCGGTATACTGCAGGTCCCCTTTCTCTGGCACGATTATTGGTGTGGGTTGTTGTTGTTTTTGTTGTTTTGTTGTGGACTTCAGTCCGAAGACGATGCTGCTCGCCATGCTACTGTATCCTATGCAAGCTTTTTCATAGCCGTAAACCTGAGCCAGGCACATCCATTTGAATCCGCGTGCTATATTTCTGTCTTAGTCTCCCTCTACAATTTTTACCCCCCCCCCCCTCCTCCCCTCCACACACACACACTTCCTACCGATACTAAATGACTGACTCCTTGGAGTTCTATCGACCAATCCCTTCTTCTAGACAAGTTTCATCGTGAATTTCTTTTCTGCCCAATTCCATTCAATACCTCCTCATTAATTACACGATCTACCTATCTAATCTTCAGCATTCTTTCGTAGTACCACACTTCAAAAGCTTCTATTCACTTTCACACAAGGCTATACTGCAGAGAAATACCTACAGAAAAGACTTCCAACACTTAAATCTATATTCGATGTTAACAAATTTCTCTTTTTCATGAGCGCTTTTCATGCCATTGCCAGTCTACATTTTATGTCCTCTCTACCTCGGCCATCTACTACTTGTAGTGTCTCGTTTCCCAATATACTTCCCATAGGGTGCCCGATTTAACTTGACTAGATTCCATCACCCTTGTTTTGCTTTTGTTGAACTTCATCTTACATCGTCTTCTCAAGACATTGTCCTTTTTGTTCAACTGCTGATCCATGTCTATTGATGTCTCTGAGAGAATTACAATGTCGTCGGAAAACTTCAAGATTTCTATTTCTTGTCTCTGATCTTTAATTCCTACTCCCAATTTATCTTTGGCTTTCTTTACTGCCTGCTCAATTTAATGATTGAATAACACCGGGGATTGGCTCCCGTACTGTCTCACTCCTTTCTCAACCATTGCTTCCCTCATTTGCCCGCCTCTTACTCGTACAACTGCCGTCTGCTTTCTGTACAAACCGTAAATAACCTTTCCTTCCTGCAGTTTACATCTGCTACCTCGAAATCTCATAAAGTGTATCCCACTGTATAAAGCTTTCTGTATGTCTGCAAATGATGTAAACGTTGATTTGTTTCCCTAAACCTATCTTCGTGGGAGCAGTATTTTCTTGTGCGTTCCTACATTTCTCCCGAACCCAGGATGATCTTGGCCGATGTTTACTTCTACCATCTTTTCCTTTCTTCTGTAAATAATTCGTAACCACGACTTATTAAACTAACAGTTCGGTAATATTCTCTCCTATCAGCAATTAGTTTCCTTGGAATTGGAACTGTTACATTCTTTCTTAAGTCTGAGGGTATTTTTCGTACCCCATATATCTTGCACATCAGGTGGAAACATTTCATAGTTATATATGGTTCAAATGGCTCTGAGAACTATGGGACTTAACATCTATGGTCATCAGTCCCCTAGAACTTAGAACTACTTAAACCTAACTAACGTAAGGACATCACACAACACCCAGTCATCACGAGGCAGAGAAAATCCCTCATTTCATAGTTCCTGGCTGTTCCAGCGATGTTATTAGTTTTGTGGGAATGACGTCTACTCCAGCGGCATTATTTCGACACAGGTCTTTCAGTGCTCTGTCAAATTCTTCTCGCAATATCGTACTCCCGTCTCATCTTCGTCTACTTCCTCTTTCCATCCTATAATACTGTCTTCAGGTACATTTTCCTTGTATACCTCCTTTATATATTCCTTCCACGTTTCAGCATTTCCTTTTTTGGTCAGTACTGCTTTTCCATCTGAGCTCTTGACATTAGTACGACTGCTTTGTTTCTCTCCAAGGGCATCCTTGATTCTCTTAGTTATACATGTTTCTTTAGACTTACATTTGTCTTGCTGTCATTCATGTTCGCCTCTGTAGATAGATACCATGAGTTCGAATCCCGGTACTTGGTGGGGGATTGGTACGGGATACACTCAGCCTCGTAGTGCCAATTGACGAGATATTTGACTGAGTAGTAGCGGCTCCGCGGACTGGAAAGTCTGAAAAACGGTCGGGAGAGCGGTGTGCGTGACCACATGCCCCTCCATATCGGATTCTCATGACACTGCACGGCGGGGGATAACAGAGTGGCCGCTAGACACCGCTTGTGCCTTCAAATCCTGGCATGGAGCTTGCTTTTTCTAGTCATTCATGTTCAATCATCTAGCATTTTCTGTCCGTCTAATTTTTTAGACGTCTGTCTGCACTTTCACTCGTTTCATTTGCTGCGTTTTTATATATTCTCCTTTCATCAATGAAATGAAGTATCTACTGTATCATCCAGGTACTTCTACTAGCCGTCGTCTTTTACCTAATTTCATCCTCTGCTACTTTCACTATTTCACCTTTCAAAGCTACCCATTCATCATCTGCTGTGTTCCTTCTACATCTAGTCCGCAGCTCGAGGTCTCGCGGTCGCTTTCTCGCTTCCCGAGCACGGGGTCCCGGGTTCGATTCCCGGCAGGGTCAGGAATTTTCACCTACCTCGAGATGACTGGGTGTTTGTGTTGCCCTCATCATTTAATCATCATTCATGGCAGTGGCGTGATTGGACGGAACAAAGGTTGGGAATTTGTACGGACGCTTATAACCACGCAGTTGAGCGCCCCACAAACCAAACATCATTATCACCTTCTACATCTACATCTACAAAGATATTCCACCAGCCACCGTACTGTGTGTGGCGGAGGGTACCCAGTGCAGGGTACTGGCAAATAGAGTGAAGGAAAACCGACCGTCTGTATGCTCCCATACGCGCCCTTATTTCTAGTATCTTCGTGTTCCTTACGGTCAATTTATGTTGACGGCAGTAGAACAATCGGCAGTCAGCTTAAAATGCCGGTTCTCTAAATTTTCTCAACATTACTCCTCGAAAAGAACGTCATCTTCCCTCCAGGGATTCCCATTTCAGTTACCGAAGCATCTCCGTAGCACTTTCCTGCTAGTAACAACTCTAGCAACCCATCTCTGAATTGCTTAGATTCCTACTCCAGTCCGACCTGCTAAGGATCCCAAACGAGCAGTATTGAAGAACAGGTCGCATCGATGTCGTATATGCGGTATCCTTTAAACACGAACCATACTTTTCTAAAATCCTCCCAATAAAACGAAGTCGACTATTTGCTTGCACTACCACAGTCCTCAAATGCTCCTTTCATTTCATATCGCTTTGAATCATTACGACCAGATATTTAAACTACGTGAATACGTCAAGCAGTACGCTGTCTCCGAGCATTACAGATCAGTTTCTCCTGCTCATCGGCATTAACTTACATTTTTCTCTATTTTCCCCCTGTTCCAGTCAAACGTTGTCTAATGCCTGAAACTCTCAACAACCTGCAGTTCTGTCAACATGTTCAGGACTCATCGCTTTAATTTCCTACCTTTAGGCAATTTCATCAGTTTTAATCTGCACCTTACAACTAATGCACATCCGCCACTGGAAACATCTTACATTTTATATCTGGTTCCGAAATCTGTGTGCTACCATCACAATAAGGAATTTCCTAGTGTCTCCATGTCCCTTCCACCTACACAACCTTCTCAAGTGTTAGAGATGATTAAGTTACACTCAATGCAAATTTCATTTCTTTCCATTAACTTTCAATAATTTCTTTTATGGCATCAGACGTTCTTTCAGTCTCTTCATCTGCTGTGATAGTTGGCACATAAACTTCTACTGCTGTGGTGCTTGTAGGATTCGAGTCTATCTTGGCTTTGACAATGCGTTAACTATGCTCTTCACAGTAACGTACCCGCATTCCTTCTTTCTTATTCATTATTAAACGCACACCTGCATTACCCCCATGGTTCGGTTTCTTGACCACAAGCCCTGTTCCATAGAACTTCACTAATTCCCACTACGTCTAACGTCAACCTGTCCATTTCCCATTTAAAATTTTCTGATGTTTCTCGCCAATTAAGGTGTCTAACATTCCATACTCCACAGGCTTAGTTTGGATTTTTCATTACGACAACTTTTTGAGCAGTCAATAGTCTCCAACAGAAGATCCAAATGGGAATTATTGTACCTCCTGAATATTTTATCCACGGGATGCCGTCATTATTAAACCACGCAGCAGAGATGCATGCCCTGGTGAAAAATAATGGCTGTAGTTTCTCCTTGCTTTCACCCATTTGCAGTAGCAGCACAGCAAGGCCTTGTTGGCTGAAGAACAGATCAGTGAGTAATGTCTCTACAACTACTGGAAAGGCTATTACTCTTCTTCAGGAACCAAATGTTCATCTGGCCTCTCCACAGACAGCCCTCCATTGTGGTGGCACCAACAGTACGGCTGTCTGTGAAGGTGAGCGTCACGGGCCATCCCATCTCGGCAACGTCCATCCTTCATGGGAGGTTGTGGGCTATAGGGGGGGGGGGGTCAGTGGAGGTAGAGCGGAACGGGTTAGGGAGACGCAAGTCGCCGAAGTGCGTCGAACTGAAAAGACATGCATCAGGCCTTTGAGCCATAGGAAGTAGTAATAATAGTTATTATTGTTATAGTTCTCTCACAAAAACTCTCCAGACTAATTCTGGAGCTATTGATTCAATGAGTCACAGCTGTATCTTATCAGTTTGCTAGCTTCACCAAGAGTGTCTATGCCTGCATCCGTAATGGCTAAAATATAGTTAAAAATGAAAGAAAGGGAGGTTAAATTCAAAGTTCCGTCGACGAAGAGATCATTAGGAAGCAAAATCGGATAACTGGATGTCGCACACAAATCGTCCTATTATAACCACCCTCAGATACCCTCTTCCTCATACACGACTGTAAGTGAACACATTTTATCTATTTTATTTACAAATCGGGAATGGACTGTACGCAGTTTTTCCAAATTTCACTGTGCAAAATATGTAGTCTAAGGTTGAAGATTTCCAGAGAATGCTTTAGTGTCGGGAATCCAGTTTATTGTCTTATGAAAGATTTTTTTTGTTTTGTTTAGGTCGTCTCCTGACTGGTTTCATGCGGCCCACCACGAATTCCTCTCCTGTGCCTATCTCTTCATCTCAGTGTAGCAGTTGCAACCTACGTCCTCATTCATTTTCCGAATGATTTCCTCTAGATTTTTTGCCCTCTACAACTCTCTCTGCTACCATAGAAGTCACTCCCTGATGTCTTAACAGATGTGCCATCATCCTGTCCCTTCTCCTTGTCAGTGTTTTCCACATGTTCCTTTCCTCTCCGATTCAATCCAGAACCTCCTCATTCCTTCCCTTATCAGTCCACCTAATTTTCAACATTCGCCTGTAACACCACATCTCAAATGCTTCGATTTTCTTCTGTTCCCGATTTCCCACAGTCCATTTTCACTACAATACAATGCTGTGCTCCAAAAATATATTCTCAGAAATTTCTTCCTCAAATTAAGGTTGATACCTGTAGATTTCTCTTCGCCAGGAATGCCCTTTTTGCCAGTGCTAATCTGCTTTCGATGTTCTCCTTGCTGCGTCCGTAATTAGTTATTTTGCTGCTTCGGTGGCAGAATTCCTTAACTTCGTCTACTTCGTGACAATCAGCCTTGATGTTAAGTTCCTCACTGTTCTCATTTTGGCTACTGCTAATTACATCCGTCTTTCTTCGATGTTCTGCAGTCAGTGGACTGTTGATTCCATCTAGCAGATCTTCATCACTTCTACATTGTGATATGAGTCTATATCTGTACCTGGCTATGCGTTACATTCCAGTATCTGATTTCGGAATCTTTGTATGACCAAGATGTAATCTAACAGAATTCTTCCCGTATCACCCTGATTTTTCCAAGTATGTCTCCTCCTCTTGTGAACAGAGTATTCTCTGTTACTAGCTGAACTTTATTACAGAACTTAATTAGTCTTTCTCCTCTCTCATTCCTTTTCCCAAGCCCAGATTCTCCTGTAACCTTTTCTTCTACTCCTTCCCCTACAACGGCATTTCAGTCCCCCATGGCTATTAGATTTTCATCTCCCTTTACGTGCTATAGTGCCCTTTTAATATCCTGTTATACTTTCTCTACCTCTTTATCTTCAGCTTCCGATGTCGGCATGTATACCTGAACAGTCTTTGTCGGTGTTGGTTTGTTGTTGATTCTGATAAGAACAACCCTGTCACTGAACACAGAAACACACTCTCTGCCCTAACTTTCTATTCATAACGAATCCTGCTCCCGTTGTAACACTTTTTGCTGCTGCTGATATTACCCTATATTCATCTGACCAGAAACCCTTGCCTTCTTTCCATTTCACTTCACTGACCCCTAATGTATCTAGAATGAGTCTTTGCATTTCTCTTTTCAGACTTTCTAGCGCTCTTACCACGTCCAAGCTTCTGACAATCCATGCCCCGAATCGTGGAACGTTATACTTTCGCTGATCATTAAATATTTTTCTAGTGGTCACCTCACCATTGGCAGTCCCTAGGATATTCGAATGGGGGACTACTCCGGAATCTTTTGGCAATGGAGAGATCATCATGACACTTCTTCAGTTACAGACCACATGTTCTACGTATACACGTTAGGTGTCTTCAGTGCAGTGGTTTCCATTGCCTTCAGCATCCTCATGCCGTTAATCATTACTGATTCTTCCGCCTTTAGGGGCGGTTACCCTGAACCTGTGTCCGCTGGCCGCCCTCTTTGACAATGCTGTTTGCAGAATGGGAAGAATACTGGGTCACATTATTATTACTATTATCAATTAAAGTGACAAAAAAATATGGTTTTATGAATGTAAATTTCACTTTTTGACGCTGGTTGATCGGGCGTGTGGTGTGTTGTTGAGCTAGCCGGGCCTGATGCAGCTAGTGGGAAAAATGTCATGGTACGAATTTGGCCAGAATGAGGAGGACTGATTATGACGTAAGGTTTCTGACAATCGGACTTCTTGTGTTAAATTTCAAACTTCTCCGAAATGTCTTATGGGAATGATGGGAAGTCATAGGAGAGACGGGGACTGGTCGTCACAATTTTCAGTTCGTAGTCGTTACTGGGTAAACCACTGTCAGAGTGGCTCCATACTCACCATACTCAGGGAATAAGCGTAGGGAAACAGACGCAGGAATCTTGCGTCGCTGTTCTCAGCTAGGTCCTGGTAGAGGTGGTTTGCTGTTGGCTTCCTCCTACCTGTTGCCAAGTGACAAATGTGTATCTGTGTCCTACGTATGTCATGACTGCTTGTAAAGTGTAATGTTGAATTTATGTTGTTATGGATGAAGAGGTGGGAGAGGGTGAAACATGATGCCGGCACACAGACTATTCTTCCGAATAGCACAAAGGAGTCCGATGAATTTAACATCCCCATCCGACAGATGGATAACCATCAAGAGCGTCACAAGCCCTTACTTCATGAGACAGTGCAAGGAGGTTGGCTATTTACCACAAGACACGCATTCGGGAACTTTATGCCACCATTTCTCCTCTCGTTGTCGACCAAATATTTCCAGTGAAAGTTTTTCACCACCAGGATTCGACCCGACTGATGTACGTAGCAAGAGCCACCGCACAGACGTCCGTTAGCGGCTTCGGCTACTGAGGTGGATCAAACCACGTATGACCACAACATTCTAAACAAGGAGTATTAAGTTTCTAGTTCCAGACGATAGTTTTCTCGATTTTAGTGATTTTTGTGTTCCCTGTGTTCCGCAAATATATGTGTTCGTCATTCACTCTTTGTTCAATGAAGTCTGTATCCTGAATATTTACTGTTATTTTGTAACAATTTCGAAAAGTGATTTTCTTTAATTTTAGGTTAGGTTCAAGGTCTGTTTTTGTCTCAAATGTCTGTCCGGGATTAGTAGTTAAATAGGTTTTAAATATCGTTGTCACATGTGACTAATAAGTAGCGATGGTTTTTTAATTATGTTCATTCGCTTGTTTCAGGTAAAGATGATGAAAACCATAAAAAAGACATACTAAGGAGGCATTGCTGCAGACATCTCGCTTGCACCAACGGGGAAGGTAAAAAAAAGAGGTTTTATCAATTCGTAAAGCTGCAGCTGATTATCAGATCAGTTGTCGATTTTACTGTGAGAAACTTCCCCAAGATGAAATTGACGATGAAAAGATACACATATTAAAAACAGTTTTGCATCACCCCGATTCCCAGAACTGCTGAAGGTAGACATTGACTGTGGATATTGTATTACAGACACAGTCCCTTTGACTGTTCAAAGATATCACTAAACTCGCCCAAAGATGTAAACATACATGCATGAGCAGCGCCTATTAGACTGGAGAGTGAGTAGCCGGTCACCAGCATTGTGAACCTAGTGCAGGGTAGGCTCAGGGTGACTGTTATGTAGGAATTTTACGAAAGAGTTTCAGGTAGTCATTGTGGGTTGGTGTGGGAATAGTCTTGATAGGACGGGGAGTATGATGTAGTTGGTGACCTGCTAAAGACAGCTACTGAAACGGGTGGCACTAATGTGCTCTTCGTGCAACTGTTCCAGCGTCATGATCGGCCTCATCTTAAGGCTGCTGCTAGGCGTGTTAACATGGGGCTGGAGAAGGCGCTGATGGCGGAGGGCATGGGTCACATTGCAGTGGTGTCCGTTGGGTCTATCAATTGATAGGGTTTAACTAGGCATGGCCTGCTCCTCGATGGATATGGGAAGGGGAAACTGGGAAATCTTATAGGTGAGTGTAATGGGTGTTGATATCACAAAAGGGAAATTTCTGTAGTAGTTGGTGTTAGAACTGCCCCTTTTTTAGATTGAAGTCAGCTGATAAGTATCCCTGCTTAAAGGAACTCCCTCAAACAAAGGAATCACCTTCAAATGAGGTCAGATTCCCAAGTAGTGAAGGAATTAGAATTTTCATCAAAATATAGGAGGTATTAGAGATAAAGTTAGTGAACTGCTTATAGATGTTGACTCTGAAGTTACTGGTATATCGGAGCACACTTAAATAATTTGACAATTCAGTGGCTTCCTTCACCAGGTTACAGATTAGCTGGCTGTTTTTCAAGAAGTTCCTTGCGGAGTGGCGGAGTGGTCATGTATGTAAAATAACAGTATTCCAAATGAGTCCGTAAACGTATCAAGGCACTGCACTGAACACGTGTTTGAATGTTGTATAAGGGCAGTTGAATCTACGAGTAGTGAAACTAAACTTCTAATTGTTGTTGCTTATAGGTCCGCTAACTCCGACTTCAGAGCATTTCTGCTCAAGCTGGAGAGGGTTCTTGGTTCACTTTATTGGAAGTACCAAAAATTAGTTATATGTGGTGACTTGAATATTAATTCTCTATGTGATTGTGCAAGAAAAATGATGTTGGAACATCTCCTAAATTCATATGATCTGATGCTGTCTGTGCTTTTTCCAACCAGGGTGCAGTGAAACAGTAGCACAGC
The DNA here is from genome assembly GCF_023864345.2 of Schistocerca serialis cubense. Classification (NCBI taxonomy): domain Eukaryota; kingdom Metazoa; phylum Arthropoda; class Insecta; order Orthoptera; family Acrididae; genus Schistocerca; species Schistocerca serialis. The sequence continues at coordinate 250,365,981 of NC_064638.1, read as the reverse complement.
CATAGACAATATCGTTATTCATTCTTCATTACTAGATGGGCATTCTGTTAGTAAAAGGGTGAATGGCCTTTCAGACCATGATGCACAAATTTTAACACTAAAAGATTTTTGTGTTCAAACAAATGTTACGTATAATTACAAACTGTACAGAAAAGACAAATCAATGGCAATAGAGAGGTTTTTAGACCTCGTTAAGGAACAAGAGTGGAAGGATGTGCACAAATTTTAACACTAAAATGTTTTTGTACTCAAAAAAATGTTAGATATAATTACAAACTACATAGAAAAGCTAATCCAATGGCAATGTTGAGTTTTTTAAACGTCGTTAAGGAACAAGAGTGGCAGGATGTTTATACTGCCGATAACATAAATGACAAGTATAATGCTTTTCTTAGCACATTTCTCATGCTCTGTGAAAGTTGCTTTCCATTAGAATGTTCTAAACAGGATACTAGCAGCAAAAGGCAGCCTGAGTGTCTAGCTAGAGGGATAAGGATATCTTGTAGAAAAAAGCGGGTATTATAGCCCATTACAAACAGTATTGTAGGGTGCTTAAAAATGCATGTCTTCGCCCATTGATTCTTTCTGATTAGTCTCTTAAACTTCAGCATACTCTTTGTTATTACTAAATTATGCTCTGGTCTATATCTGCTCCTGGGTACGCCTTCAATCCAGTATCTCATTTCGGAGTCTGTGTCTGACCATGACGTAATACAACTGAATTCTTCCCGTATCTCCTTGCCTTTTCCAAGTATATCTCCTCTTGTGATTCTTGAACAGAGTATTCGCTATTCCTAGCTGAAATTTATTACAGAACTCAATTAGTCTGTCTCCTCTCTCTTTCCTTGTCCCAAGCCCTTATTCTGCTGTAACCGTTTCTTCTACTCCTTCCCCTACAGCTGCACTCCAGTCCCCCACGACTATTACATTTTCACCTCCCTTTACATACTGTATAACTATTCCAGTATCCTCATGTAATTTCTCTATCTGTTCATCATCAGCTTGCGACGTCGGCGTGTATACCTGAACTATCTTTGTCGGTGTTGGTATTCTGTCGATTTTGATAAGAATAACCCTATCACTGAATGTTCACAGTAACGCACTATGCTACCTTCCTATTGTTAACGAATCCTGCTCCCATTATACCATTTTTTGCTGCTGGTGATATTACCCTATACTCATCTCACCAGAAATCGTTTTCCTTCCATTTGACTTCACTGACCTCTGCTGTAGCATTTGTCTTCTCGAATCATCTAGCTTGTCTAACACGCTCAAACTGCTACACGCTCAGACTGCTTTCATTCCAAGCCCGTATTACTGAAACATTACCCTTTCGTTGGTTTTCAATCTTCTTTCATGAGCACCTCCCATTCTGCAGGGAAAAGTCGCCAGTAAGTAATTAAATTCTAGGAAGCTTTTCATGAAAGAGTGGTCAAATTTTTTATGTATACTACTGAAAAATATAAAACAACTTTTTATGTGATACGAAAGAGAAAATAACGCGGTGGACCTCGATTCTGCTATTGGTGATAACATCAACCGAACCTGGCTTAACTATCACTGAAATGAAGTAGAATGGAAATATGTGCAACAAGCTCTGAGCCACTCGAGTTTTATTATTTATCTGTAAAGATTATAAAAAAAATTTGTTATTGTGCATACAGGGTGTACCACAAGCAACAAGAACAACTCACGCCTGTGAGACGATATGTTAAGAAACCTAAAACCTCTAGTAAACATGGGTCCGCAAACGAGAGGTTTGCGACATACTTGGGAACATATGTTTACGATCTGTTACTGTTATCAATATGAAATATTATCCTAATTACTACAAATATATTTGAAATGTAAAATATTCTATAAAGCCCTCATCTAACTGGGCTGAGATTCCAACTAGGACAATGTTAGACACTGAAATGCTTGGCGGCGGCTGGTAGTCAAACATTCGCAATCGGGCCGTTTTTGGAACCATGTTTACTGGAACGTCTTTGTTTCTGTTATCAAATACTTCCAACCGTGTCTGCTTTCGCTAGTAATTACGATTTACGAATTTTCCACCTGGGGGCCTCGAAGCCCTCTCAGCTTGTGTCACTACCGTAGGCGGTAATCCAAGGTATCATGAGAGTTGTGGCCTACATGAATATTATTGCGGACCACCTGCATCTCTTCTTGCTTGGCGAGTTCCTCGATGGCGATCGCATTTTCCATCAGGATAACTATCTGTGTCACAAGGCTAAAATCGTACCTCAGTGGTTTGAGGAGCATGATACTGGGCTCACGTTGATGTCTTGGTCAGCAAATCCGCCAGATTCGAACCAGGGGAACGCGTCTTAACTGGAGCCAGCTGCACGCTCGCAAACAATCGGTCTTTAATTTACGGACACTTTGTGAGCTGAGCCTAGACATCTGGTGCCACACGTTTCCTGAAAACTGCCATGACATGTCTAACCCATTCCACACAGAATCGCTGTGGTATTGCGATCCAAAGATGGACCAACATACTGAGCAGCTCGTCTTAATATTTTGGCCCAGCGGTGATATTTCTGGATCTTTACATCTGTTCCTCTTCACTAAACCTCTCTTGCCTTTTTAATACGTCTAATGTATCTTTCTTCCTTAACTATTCTACTTCAGAGTTCACAAAAATCATTCGTCTCTGCAAGAGTCTGTTGTCCAAGTTTAAAACTTAGCCAACCAACTTTTTCCAATAAAAACAGCTAGTGACAAAATCATTACCATAGCGTTTCTTTTTGTTTATTTTCATACCATAGTTAGCAGCTAGGATACAGTCCACGCGACTCAGTGTTCCGGTGACCACTGCTATGTCACTAGTGAATCGTATCATGCTGGCCGCGCGGAGTTGCCGACTTGTCACGGCTCACGGGCCTTCCCCCGTCGGAGGTTCGAGTCTTCCCTCGGGCATGTGTGTGTGTGTTGTCCTTAGCGTAAGTTAGTTTACGTTAGATTAAGTAGTGTGTAAGCTTAGCGACAGATGACCTCAGTAGTTTCGTCCCACAGATCTTACCAAAAATTTCCAGTCTCATGCTGGGTTTTTTTGTTTTTTGTTTTTTTGTTTTAATTTGTCCATGACTTTCCTTATTCTACAAAACATGAAATATCACTGGTGATGCTCACAAATGGTGACAATCAGCAACACTGCCTTACGTCTTTTCTTATTTTCGCCGTGATATATTTACGCTTTTTTCGAATGAAGAAAATGGATTACTCTCCCACCCCTGTAGTAGATACCGCACCATCTAAGTTTCGGCATCGATTTTACTCTGTTCCATAGAAACAACAGCCTTTTGCAGATGCACAAATGTAATTTATGGCACCTTTGAATTTCTAAATATGCCTCCTACTGCTAACTACAATGGTGAAATCTTGAGGTGCCCCTGATTTTACTAAAACCACTCTACTCCTCTCTTCATAGTTCCAATTTTCTCTTCCATTCTTCGAAGAAGTACTCTTGTGGGAATTCTTTATCCAGGATTGTGCACCAATTTTCTCCCACCTGTTTTCTTAGGAAATGCAGTACTTACGTTTTCAAAAGATGGAACTTGCTCCTGTTAGAACAACAAGACCATTATAAATGCTGACTGTGGATCAAGGACATCGGACCTCTCGGATTCAGCACAATGCTGCAAGTTTTAATACAGTAGCGAGGAAGTAGTGATAAAATCAGGACAGGGATGGCCATTATACCTCAGAGTCTCGAGATGGTGGCAGCGTGGCCAGAGCTGTCGGCACTTTAATACGATCAGACGGGTGGTCGCTGCCCGCCGTGGACTGGGTTATCTCCCGGAATCAGTTATTTACTGCCTCCACAAGAGGACCGCTGTCTTTCGCAGCTCTCTCGCTATTTATTGTCACCAGCAGGAACTCCGGTCCGATTTGTCCGGAAATGTTAGAACGGGCTTTCGTCTCAGTGACTGCAGGTTTCCAATATTTCAGAACTTTCTACTCCACAAGACACCGCACAGTACATAGTCGTAGAAACAAAGCGTACTAGTACGACTTTATTCAATGGTAACTCCTTGAGCCAGAAAAGACAAGGGAGAATAAATAGTAGATCCAGGGCCGTGAGAGAGACAGCACTGTACTCTTCGTACCACGGGAGGAGGTGCACGCCATTTCTGATTCAGATCTGACCATGAAATCCTTCCCATTCCCTCTACTACCTTCCCTACCCTACCTATATTTCCCCTCTCCCCCACCTTCCCCCCCCCCCCCCCCCAAACGCTTTCTGTTTAATTTCTTTGAAATAGGATGAAATAAACTGAACAATTAATCAGACAGCTTCCTACATCAAAGGTTGACGGCCCAGGACATCGTTCTCATAAAGGAACCTCCCCGTCGCACCCGCCTCAGATTTAGTGGTCAGATGCCCCAGTGGACAGCCAGTCAAAAACTGAATACAGATCAAGCATGATAACAGGAATAAGGTGAACTGAACTATGATAAAAAAAAAAGCAGGATAAAAACAGTGAACGGTCCAAGCTGAACAAGTGCAATATTGAAGGAAGTATAGCGGGAATGACGTGGTGGTTCAAAGGTTAAGGTGTGGGTTCAAATGGTTCAAATGTCTCTAAGCACTATGTCCCCTAGACTTAGAATTACTTAAACCTAACTAACATAAGGACGTCATACACATCCATGCCCGAGGCAGGATTCGAACCTGAGACCGTAGCAGCAGCGCGGTTTCGGACTGAAGCGCCTAGAACCGCTCGGTCACAACGGCCAGCTAAGGTGTGGGACTGCGAAACGAACCAGCCGGGTTGTAAGCACCTCGTGCGAATTATTTTTGCTTTAAAAAAAATAAAATAAAAAAAACTTCGGTCATATATAACAAGCTCCTCGTCTAGGCCTTGAAGGTCCAAGGGATGTTTACCGGCTGCCGGACGTGGCCGGTCGTGACACGCAGAGCCGTAGGCTCTGCCTCCCACAAAGATGTGTAGCCTCTGCTATCACCTGATTTCATCCATAATTTCAGTATTTTGTCGTTATAAGAAAAGGCTTTGTACTTCTCTATTTTAACATGGGTTAATAGAGAAAAGGTTTGGATTATACGTGTTTGATGGTACCCCATCTCTTGGTCTTAGTAACAGAAACCTCCATTTTACTGAAATTGTTAATACTTTTTGGCCTCTACATCTGCAGCTACATGATTACTCTGCTATTCACAATAAAGTGCCTGGCAGAGGGTTCAGTGAACTACCTTCAAGCTCTCTCTACCGCTCCAGAACGGCGTGCGGGAAAAACGAACCCTTAAATTTTTCTGTACGACCCCTGATTTCTCTTATCTTTGTACTTTGTGCAACTATTACTCGAAAAAATAGTCAGTTGACATAGGAAGGTTTTACGTGGGTTATTACTCTTTTTCAAATTACTAACCCATGCCAGGTATTAATGTTCTGTAATAAGCTGATTTATTATGTTATTTATCCAAATACTTTGATTATCGTAGAACTAAGTGTTCTATCATGTCGTTGATGCGTTTTATATTTTGGTATCAGCTCCACTATGTAGCAACGAGATTAATATCTGCCAGAAAATACAAACAACGCATGTAAGCCATTAAAACATCAGTGGTGATTCAGTCCGGCCAGCATCTACTTTCTATGACAATGAGTTTAGTATTGCAACAGCAGATTACTGACAGATTTTTTTCCTTCAACTTAAGAAAAACCATAATAGTCCATTTCCATATATGGCATGATTTTAACTTAGCCCGACAAATATAGGTCCCATAAATGGGTAGCTACAACAAATATTTATTATACGTTAGTGCTCAAGATCCAACACATTGACGTCCAGAGGCCAAATGAGGAACTGGTATGACCTTAAATATTTGTAGGGCGAATGCACCAACTGTAAGGGTTTCCTATCCATAACACAGTTTCGACTTATACTCATTAATTGTAGGAAACACATGCTCATACAATTCCCAGAGCCACAATATAAAATCATCAACATGTATCACCTCATTACATCACAGCTATAAAAAGAACATAAGGAAAACGTACTTGAGGGGACAGATCTATGGTCAATCGTTAATATCCATTATCTTACCTAAGAATGTTGTTTATTATCCCATAATAACCATTGTACCACTCTAAGTCCTTTTACCAGAAGAGGAAACGAAAAGTTATTAATTCACGTTAATCTGAGGAAGTACAATGTGAAAATATGCCAAGAGTTTAAGATCTCACCACAATGCACTGTGTATTTGTACAAGATCTAGAGCTCTGGATAACACACATATTTAATACTTCTCCGAATAGCGTCACTCAACCACAGTATCTTACAAACCTGTTACAGTACAATAATTATCAACAAACTGTTCTCCATAAGTAAAATTACAACTAGAAAAACTGAAGGACAAGACCAGAACAGCACTTGTTTTAGTGTCAACTGAAAATCAGGATCGGTTACAATCTTATATTTTCCTCTAAAACGGCAAAGTTCAAGAAAAATATCAGTCCTGTTCTTAGAGTTTACAGTTTCAGATGATCAGGGGATCTTCACTGGCATAACATAAGCTTCTAAAACAAAGTTATAGGAGAGGAGAACACAAGGTAAAACTCTACAAAATATAATTAAAATGTGTGTCCACAGTGACAAAACAGCTGATAATATCCTCGTACATTTCATAAAACTTCACGTAAGAGAAGGGAAGGCATGCAGTTAGTTTATAGTCAGTTCACAAAATACGAAAAGATTCACAGCTAGAGTGCATTTCGGAGCGACAGAAGCGCACGCACTGTTTGTAAGTAAACTTCCGACTGACGGAAGAAGAGCACGTGGCTTGCCCGGTGGGGAAGGAGAGATAGGCATGTGTGACGTTGACAAACTTTAATGGCACTTCTCTCTAGCTGGGTGATGGTGGGCGGGGGGGGGGGGGGGGGGTATTATCTGGGGCGTAACGCATATCTTGCGGAAGGGGAAAGAGCGGAGCGGTAAGCGCAAGGGTGGATGAAGGGCGTGTGGGGTGAGGGGTAGGTGGCACTCGGCACGGCGCACGTATGCTTACTAAGGCGATCGAAGTAAATGTTTATTGGAGCACAGCTGGTAGCGTGTACCGGCGGTGTGACACTAAGAACGCGAAAAAGCAGACTAAGACAAATCTCTCTGACAGCAGGTTAAACACCAAGTACAGAACGATACCAAATTTGTACATGAAAGGATCTTAACTTTTGTATGACAAAAAACAAGGGCTAAAAATGGTTAGTTCGGACTGTTAGTAGAGTACTTGTTTTAAATTTAAAATGGAAATAGGGTGACAGACTGCATCTCTGTGTTGAATTTCAGCAAACACAAAATTCAGAAAACGCTGGCCAGTCGTTTTAGGAATTGGTTGTCTGCGCAAAAACAGCAGGTTCGCCACAAGACGACGAAAATTTCGATACATAACGGTCGGAGCGTGTGCTAAAGTACTGCAGGACGTAATGTACCGTGTAAAACACGTGGTTAAGAACAAAGTAAACTTTAATTTCACTGGAAATAGGTCAGGAAAAGTTTGTTAAACGAGGCTGAAGGAAAAGAGTCAATTCGGCAGACATGAGAATTAAAAACACCGATTCAGTTGATTCTGAGCACTGTGGGACTTAACATCGGAGGTCATCAGTCCCCTAGAACTTAGAACCATTTAAACCTAACTAACCTAAGGACATCACGCACATCCATGTCCGAGGCAGTATTCGAACCTGCGACCGTAGCGGTCGCGCGGTTCCAGACTGAAGCGCCTAGAACCGTTCGGCCACCGAGGCCGGCAAAAACGCCGAATCATTTTTAACTCTTGGTGACAGCTTGAAAGAAAACAGGGAAATAAGTGCTTCTAAACCGACAGCAGATTTAGCTCACCTACAAAGCAGTGTAAGAGTGGAAAATTAGTTCCAAAAGTTAGATGAAAATTCGAAGTATCACGATCTACAGAACAATAAAAGACAAATAGAATAGACACCGCAAAGAGGTGCTCCACATTCTAGGTTTCACAATAAAACCAAACATTCACCGAAGCAGACTTGCAATAAGTCGCACTGTACAAATACTTTAGAAGGTAAACTTGATGCATTGTTCCGAAAGACAATACAAAAACTTTGTCAATACAGTGAAATACAGTACAACACCGAAACTCAACAACAAAGCTGAATAGCTTAATTTATCACATGACAAAGACCTATACAGTAGATGAGAGAGGGTACCTTAAAACATCTGCAAATCTTGAGAAATACTTAAAATCTCCATCAGTAGAAATAGGTATGGATGTGGGCCATCTCTCTCACAAAACTATTACCGATTATTTACAACCATTTAATATTTGTACTCTAAATAATACTCTCAGTACACTGTCAGTCAGAACCTATGCAGTAAATGATTTACAAACGAAAAAAAATTAGACAATTTATGACAGACCAGATGAATAAGAGGGAGAGAAGTATTAGTGCATGGAGGCATGGCTGGCTTATCGCAAGGCGACAGCTGTGTCATTCCACGTGTTTGGACCATGGGGTCTCTGCTTATAGTAAGCGTTCACTGGTGACATAGCAATTCAAACGACTAAAAATCCCATAGTTTCAACTGGAAACTCGTTGCATGGTAAGATGAATCATGATTAATGCTTCTGCTCTGACTTCTGGGGGCGACGGCATAAAACAGACCGTTTAACATCGCTGAATTATCTTCTCTCACACCATTCGCAACATAATTAGCATTCATTTTATCCTGCTCAGCTTCCACAACAAGATATTGTCTGTACAACAGACAACCTCATTTACAACAACTGACACAGGAACTCTTGCCTGCACATAATTGACTTCAACTGCACTGACGGGACCCCTTGCCTGCTCACAGATAACCTTAATAAAACAACGTCATAGATATCTTCATATCAACAAAACTTCGGTGCCCTCTGGGGGATAACAGCCGGAAGTCATCATACCCTCTCCTAACAACTTACAGGTGTACTACAGATCAATTCTCCTTCATCACTATAACTCTTACTACGGTACATCACTTAATACAATTCTTGCATTGAGTTAAGGAGTTAAGTCAATACTGCTTACAAAAAACAGAAGTCATGGGCGGAAAAAGAATAAAAGGCCTTGAAAGAGATGTAGAGAGGCGAGGAAGAAGAGAAAGAGAAGGCAGAAAAAGTTCATTCCTTTCGTTCCGCAATCCGGCATCCCACACAGCGTCCTATCGGTTTCGGCATCGCAAGTGCTAATCGTGTAATTACGACGATGTATGCGCTTGGGGCATTAAGTTGCCTAGTACCAATAGTGAACTGGTAGACAATACCAGGGTCGTCTGAATCTATGGTTTGTCATTTTTCTTACAAGGCCTAGACGCTGATTTCGCGTCTGTGTTTGGTCTTGCAATAAAAGCAAGCTCCGATCAAGGCAAAGAGATTTAGTGCTCCAACGGTTTCGGAAACCTTGCAGACGTGGTGTGGATTCACAGAGGGTTACAGAGCCCTCAAAGCGGTAACGTCTGTGGAGTAAGGAGTAGGAGCGTACTTTTATCACAGGGCGCAGAAATGATGTTGATAGGACAGATGAAAAAAAGAGAAATAGAAAAGATCACGACACGAAAACTAAATGCAAGAAAATGTTATGAACAGCTGGGAAACTCTGTGGTTGCCAAACACATTGTGCAAGCTGCACATCTCTTGCCTGACATGATCTGCAACATGCGGTCGTGCATTATCCTGCCGAAATGTAGGGTTTCGCAGAGATCGAATGAAGGGTAGAGAGACGGGCCGTAACACATTTGAAATGTAACGTCCACTGTTCAATGTGTCGTCAATGCGAACAAGAGGTGACCAGGACGTGTAACCAATGGCGCCCCATACCAACACGCCGGGAGATACGCCAGTATGGCGATGATGAATACACGCATTCAATGTGCGTTCACCGCGATGTTGCCAAACACGGATGCGACCATCGTGATGCTATAAACAGAACCTGGATTCATCCGAAAAAATGACGTTTTGCGATTCGACTCCCAGGTTCGTCGTTGAGTACACCATCGCAGGCGATCCTGTCTGTGATGCAACGTCAAGGGTAACCGCAGCCATGGTCTCCGAGCTGATAGTCCATGCTGCTGCAAACGTCGTCGAACTGTTCGTGCAGATGGTGGTTGTCTTGCAAACATCCCCATCTGTTGACTCAGGGATCGAGACGTGGCTGCACCATCCGTTACAGCCATGCGGATAAGATGCCTGTCATCTCGACTGCTAGTGGTACGAGGCCGTTGGGATCCAGCACGGCGTTCCGTATTACCCTCCTGAACCCACCGATTCCATATTCTGCTAACAGTCATTAGATCTCGACCAACGCCAGCAGCAATGTCGCGATATGATAAACCGCAATCGCGATAGGCTACAATCCGACCTTTATCAAAGTCGGAAACGTGATGTTACGCATTTCTATTCCTTACACGAGGCATCACAACAACGTTTCACCAGGCAACGCCGGTCAACTGCTGTTTGTGTACGAGAAATCGGTTGGAAACTTTCCTCATGTCAGCACGTTGAGGTGTCGCCACCGGCGCCAACCTTGTGTGAATGCTCTGAAAAGCTAATCATTTGCATATCACAGCATCTTCTTCCTGTCGGTTAAATTTCACGTCTGTAGCACGTCATATTCGTGGTGTAGCAAATTTAATGGCCAGTAGTGCACCTTAAGAAACTTCTGATCACAACTTCGGGTACTACAGAGTTTAAAACAAGTATAAAATATTTACTGCAGTACACAGGTCCTACGGAAGTTTTTGTTTGTCACACATGCAAAGTGACTGATGCGTACAGATCAAAAATTACCGTAACAGATTGGAGCACATAGCACAATGGTCAAGTATGGCAGTTTCTCTGCAAACATTCACAAGTTAGCTGCGTACAGCTCATAACGAGTACACTAGCACTTGATAGTACTGGAAACCATTTCAAGGTAACTGAAATTCAGAGATAGGTATATTTCTTTGAAATATAAAATCCAAACTAAAATTTAAAACAATTCATACAGTGTAATGCCTTTGTGATACCTATATCACATGGCAAATCTGCCTCTACAACACTTATAGTTCTTGCTAAAGAAGTTTGTATGAGGTACAGGTATAAGGAGTTCCTTAAGTATTCGCAGGAAGCAGATGAATTACCATTTTATTATAAACTTCCCCAAGAAATCAGAGATGAAGTTACGTTGCTGTTGAATCGCAATTTTTATCACAGAATCTGAACGCCAAAAACAAAAGTATCGAAGTACCATTGTTGATTTGCCTCAGAATTATTTATGATACGCAAGTATCAAGATGCCTATAGTATAATAACCAAACATAGCACATTCACAAAAATAAAAACACTAACATATACATACACAAATCAGATATTTATTCTCAAACACGTAAATGAATAAATAACGTACTCAAAAAAAAAAAAAAAAACCCTCAATGAATGGTCAGCAAAAACGTGTCTTCTGCGTGTAAGAAATTTGAGAAAAATGTTCTTGTAAGATAGTTACATGCACGATTTAGTGGACTAAACAAAATACAATCAAATATAAATTCAGTGCACACTGTCCAGAGAAGAACAAAATCAATTCAAATTTTACCGTTTCATTTCTGAGTAGATCTGCTGTGCCTATTCTAAGTTGCAGTTAGGAATATCATTTTCGGTACTTTTTCGCTTGAAAGACAGGATCGTCTGTCTGTTATTGTTTGCCCCTGCTTTGAAAATATGCGCTCATATGGAACAGAGGTTGCCACAATACAAAGACGTCGTTTCATTATTTCAAACAGTGTCGGAAACAACACATGATTTTCTTTCCACCACAGCAATGGATCTTGTAATATGTGTATCAGTGGCATATTCATATATTTATCAAGCTCGACTATACTTGCAGCACGTGGATTGTCTACACTTTGGATCAAGCCACCTACAGCTTGGTCAAAATCTTGCCAAGTGTTGCCACTGATGGAGGTGAATGTGCTCACCACAACTGGTTTGGCTGGTGGTGGATTTTCTGTAGAACATCGAGTGGGTTTCTGTCGTATTGCATAACGTTTGTTAATTATGGCATCTTTTGTTTCATTTAATCGATGCCCAGTTTTTGGAAATCCATGCTCCGTGAAGCGAGGATCCAATAAAGTTGCTTCACAAGCAACTTTTGAACGAGGCTGATAGAGATTTCGTCCTCAAGTTTAGCAATTACTGTATTAGTGGCTTCATTGCTGTGATCTGAGTTTTTCAGTCTCAGACAGTGACTTTGTAAATCTCTCTTAATAAGACAACTTTTGACAAGGTTACATTTCTTTCACTGCTAATTTCTGTTGTGACTTGCTCAAAATGAGATAGTATGTCACAAGATTTTTCAATAACTGGCCAGTCTACATTGGACAGTTTTGTTTGTGAATCCACTCTGAGGATGGCGAGGGTGATTTGCAAAGGCTCTTTGATTTTCAACAGCCTGTCAAACATTTCATACGTAGAATTTCATCTCGTAGGGCAATCTTGTTTCAGTGTTAAAATCGGGAAGCCCATTTGCTTCTGAAAATTGTGTAATTTTTCAAGTGCTTGAGGACTTTGAAAGGGGCCTGTAGCCACCTCTCATTAGTCCGGTAGCCCATTTTCATTACTATTTCTCTTTCTTTTCCTCGTTTCTCTATTCTCTTTACTCTCATAGTAGTGTGATTGAATGAATGTGGTTGTGTGTAACGTTGCTAGACGTTGGCGTAGTCTGCTGCAGAAAGTCTGCGATAGTTGTACAGATTCAGCAGGAGTTGAACAGAATAGCCAAATCTCGTAGTGGTCAAGTCGGCAAAGAGGTTTCCGCTACTTGTGAGAAATCCACCTGCGTTAGGTTGGTGGCAGAAATGGCATCTTTGGGTTTTCCGGTCCACGCGGAGCGTGGAAGAGGCTGGAGAAGCGGGAGGCAGTCTGCCGCCTGTACGTGAAGCGTCCACAGCTGTGCTCCAGTCGAAGAAGGATGAGTTATACTGACCGCGTGGCGCGTTGTTACTTGGCGAGGGGAGAGCTGTTAGCTTTTGATCTCGCTTTTCAAATCTGGAAGATTGCTTTGCCTTGTCGCAGCAAGGAATGCAAAACTTTGGCAGATTTTTCTTTCAGCAAATTTCTGTAGCAGACTTGGATCCGCCGGAAGAGCGCCACGCAAAGGTGTCGATAAGAAGTGAGCACTCGCTTCTGTATGAATGTCAGTTTGCCTTCAGCTGTGCCTGCATAAGCTTTCACCTTTCTAAATATTTAGAGCTTTTCCTTCTCGTAATTTTTCCTTTCTTTATGTGTCTTTCGTCCGTGGGGAGCCAACCACGTGGTAGAACATTATAGTTGTTGGCCTACCGGCATCACTAACTGTCCGATCGCATGTTTGTTTTAGATAATGTTAACATGATTGTCTGATGTGATATTGTTGGAATTTGGCACTATACCTAGAAATTGTGTCTCCACAAACCACGTGTTATCAGGAATCGTGTGCATGCCTCACATCCTTAGTTTAGGAATAAATGATTTTATCTACAATTTTCTCTTGTGTTCCAAGATTACGTTATTGCGCCTAAGCCACTCACCTCGTAGCTTTCCCGTTAGCACATCCAACGCGTTTCCTTATGCACAGGTCCAGTGATTAGTCTCCCCTTGTATTTTATGACAAATGTTTTAGATTAAGTCTTATTTTCAGGCGTGTTGCTGGGAGCTGATCTTATGCAGTGTTCATGCATGTTCTATTTTATTTTAAATGTTTGATTGTCGTGAACAGCGACATCACAACGTATGCATTTTTGTGTATTTTTGTCTGTGATCAAATTAATTTATTTTCCGACTCGACCAAACTTTCGATTAGTTGTATGGTTTGAGTCGGTGGTGATCCTAATCTTCTCACGTTAACTTCCCAAGCAATAAGTATTTACATTCCCAATAATAAGGAATAACCCGTAGTAACAGGTTAGTTACAACTTCTTTTGAAAAATTCCGCTATTGACTTCACTTTTTCCCTTGTGTCTGTAATTAAATTCATTGTTTGTGCAAAACAAGATACATGCCACTATTTGCACATCATCACTGCCTTCAGAATATTAGGTGTATTATCTGTAGCGCAAGTTACAATTTTATTGGTAATACCCCAAGTCGAAGTTACATATTGTAATTCACTGGAAATGTATTGATTGGCGACTCCATGGAGTGTTCTGTGCACCACGATCAAATAATGGATGTGATCGCTCTAAGCTTGTTGATGCCAGTGCCTACCAATTTTAATTGTATATTACAGCACTGAGGATGGTCACTAAGTGACCGAAAATCGATTTTGCGGATAATAAAACAAAAAAATACGACCAATGCTGATTCTCCTTCCAATTCTATTCACTGGAAATGTTTTCTTCTGTACGCTTGTAATGGAATTTAAAATTGGATAACAAATATGACTTCAGACTGCAGTTTTCATTAATGAAGTGAGCAGTCACTGCAATATAATTGTCATTATTCACAGATGTCCATCCATCAGTCGTAACGCAGACGTAGAAGGCAGCTTGCACTGCAGATCTTACTCGCACTAGTGTGTTGCCGAACACTTGAGAGAGTAAACTGTGGGAGAGAGTTTCTCTACTGGGAGGTACATAGTTGTAATTTAATAAATAAGTCATTTTTCTAAACTCTACACGCTCAACTACATTAAATGGAAAGTATTCTTTAACAACAAGTCTTAAAATCTGTTCGTCTATTTTGGCTCGTTTTGATGAAGGCACTAGACCAGTAATCTTTGTTTGTCTACCACAGCTACCCAGAAGTGAACCGGTGGAAGTGCTGCGTATTTCTTACACAAATTGTTCATCTTGACGCACAGGCACTGAAGTGGCAGATCACTGAACAGTTGCTGTGGAAACTGAACTGTCTTCGTCACTGCACAGATTCATAAAAACTGATTTCGAACGAGTTTCACTTAAGTGTTGGATGCTTATGTTGCAAGTGTCTGTTTAAGCAGGAAGTTGAACTACTTTTAACGACAACACTGCCGAGCACAAGTTACACTTAATTTTCTCAGGATTTATCTTCATAAAATAATCCCACACCGGGCTTCGTAACGCCATAGCTGAAGACAGAAGAACCAACACGAACGGAACTGGAGGCGGGAGCAAACTGCACAAACAACGGATACGCTACTGCGATTCCCACATTTCGTTAGTATGGATAATATATACCCGTCCTGCAAATTTCCATGCACACAAAATAAATCAACGTGGAAAATAGGCACATGGTCTGTAGACTCACAAATAAAGCAACATAATTCGAATAAATAACAAAATACAAGAGACAAAAAATTTTGTCCCTCAAGGTGTTGCGAACCATTACTATAAATCCACAATGCTTCCCAGCCCTTCCCGTTCACATCATCAATGATCCGTCAATCACATTGTTTGAAAGTACATCTAATTTACGTATATGTCTAAAAACAGCCACTCTACGACCTTTTTAATTCAAAATGTTGTAGCTCAACTTGCGTTTTTTAGTATGATTACTGTACATGAATAGAGAAGCGTATGTTATAGGAGATGTGTAATTTAACTGAATGTTTTTCACACTTTTATTATTTTGAATGCGAATAGTGTGCTTTATTATATTGTGTGTTGGTGTTTATAAAGCATATATTACGCCATTTCGGAACAGAGCAGTCAATTAGAAACGAAGCGTTATTTTCGGAAATCTTAAACTTCATGCTGTTGTGTGTCAAAAAGATTCCGACACTCTTGAAAGTGTTTTATGAAATAGTATATTAAACGTATTTCAGTATCTGTGCGGTGCCCGAATCTCGTCCGAGACAAAACGAAACGAAACATCACTGTTTGGATACAATTAGTCCGTTTCAAGCACAAGTGGACTGAAACAGCGTTATTTTGAAACAACGATACAGTTTCTGTGCCTGGCTCGAGATCGAATCTGGTCCCGTTATCCGACACAGAGCGGAATGAAACACCACTGTCTGGAAACAGTGAAACATAGCCGTTTCGAAACACTGAAACAGCTCCACGTATCGATACACTGTATCGAAACATAGAAACAGTGGCCAAGTCTAGTGCGTACGTGTTGGAGGGCGCGCTGCGACAAGCAGGCAGTACACTTTGCCCCGAGCGCTGGTATGTGCGGACGCCTATCGTACCCGACCCTCTCCAACAACACCCAGTCTCGGCTCGTAGCAAGAAAACAGCGGCGAATACTGACCGACTAGACAACATGAGACGTGAACAAAAAGTAAACGGCGGCCATATAGAACGAGCGGTGGGAACGAATCGTGTTTCTTACACCAATGTACATGGGCAGGGACAGGGAAGAAGGTTGTTGCGTACGGCTTATGACGACGATGAAGATGAGGTCAGCGCTCAGTAGGCAGCCAAGGCTGCCGTTAAATGACAGAACAGGAAATGAAGTGGAATAAAGAGAAGATATTTCAGTGTATGTACAGGGCGCACCTAGGGAGGAAGTTACCAGGTTTAGCCCAGTATATGAGGTCGAACACCTAAATGAAGTTGGGCAACGGAAGGGGAGGCGGTTCATGTTAATTAATGTCAGTGACCGGTCGTGAAACGGAGCCGGAGGCTCTGCCTCCCACAAAGACGTCTGTTCTGCTCCAAGTCTGGATCACAAGAGAGCGAGGCAGCTGTGTTCTGCACTGCGGAATCCTCCAGCGTTCACACACGTGACCTGTATCCCATGTACACTATTGGCTTATTGGCTAAAACCCATGGCGTGAATTTGCTAGCAGTTTCAACAGAGGGCTTAAGACGTCTCTTGTCAGCAGCTTCAACTGGACAGAACTGCCTTGGTTCTGACAGGCATGCAACTTATGTCACGTAGGCACAGCTGAAGTTACTCTGGGAGAAAACTTGTAAAGATTTCACTGGGGCCTTTAAAATAAAATTTTTTAAACGAGTTCCCTAAAATATTTCTTGACTGGCTGCCACCTTGTACAATATTAAGCTATCCGTGCCTTTGTAATGTATTTAAACATGTCTTACTTCAGATTTTCTCATCATATCCCCATAATGAAACTCTACATGATTCGTCTTAAAAGTATCTGAAATATTCATTCCTACAGCCATGGTCTTGGGTATTAATAAACCAAATGGTTCAAATGGCTCTGAGCAATATGGGACTTAATATCTGAGGTCATCAGTCCCCTAGAACTCAGAACTACTTAAACCTAACTAACCTAAGGACATCACACACATCCATGACCGAGGCAGGATTCGAACATGCGACCGTAGCGGTCGCGTGGTTCCACACTGAAGGGCCTAGAACCACTCGGCCACTGCGGCCGGCATTAATAAACCACTTTAGCTGCATTTCGTCCATTTTGTACATTACTACCCATTTCAGGTGAGTGCATACTTAGAATATTATAGCTAAAATGTTCTGTACTCCTTAGCTCTAATATTTTAATTATGCAACGTCTGTTTTTTTTTTTTTTTTCAACTTCCGATCGCTTAGAATAAGCCGGCACGGTAGCTCAGCGTGTTCGGTCAGAGGGTTTCGCAACCTTCTGTAATAAGAAATAAAAAAATAATAAAACAAATAAAAACTGAGTGAACGGATCAACGAACAACCTGAACGGGTGTCATGAGACGTCCGCCCCGATCATATACAACGAACAAAATAGAATAAAATGAGATCAACAAAGAACTTAAAAAAAAGTATAGAAGCTACGCGAGCGACAGGCTACTGCGCTGTAGGCTAATACGCAACTCTCGCACTACACACTCCGCCATTGCCGACGTCAAGGCACCAGTCTGCGTTGCACTACCGCCACGTAAACATGGCTGCCGTCATTGTTGCTCCCGCCAAGTATGAATTACGAAGTGTAATTCGGTTTCTGCAAGCAGGAGGGAATAGTGCAGCAGAAATTGATCAGAGAATGGGCTGAGTTATTTTCATGACTGATGGTGTTGTGCGTGAATGGTGCCGAAAGTATAAAGGTGGCCAAAATGACGTGCATGATGAAGGAGGCCAAGGACACAAGTCTGTCGATACAGCCCGCTTTGTTGAACAAGTTGACAGAATGGTTAGAGAAAATCTTAGGTTCAACATTACTGCTTTGTCTATGGAAATTCTGTAAGTTTCAAGATCTCCTGTACACTCTGTTATTACTGAACATTTAGGTTACAAAAATCTTTGTGCTCGTTTGATTCCAAAAATGTTGACAGACGCCCACAAAAGTTCCCGAATGGTTTCAGCTTTGAATCTCCTTACCGTTATCACGATAAAGGAGAGAACTTTTCGAAATCAATTGTTACTGGAGATGAAACTTGGATCCAGTACGACACACCAGAAACAAACGACAATCACAACAATGGATGCATCCAAATTAACCAAACAAACCAAAAAAATTCAAACAACATGCAACAACAGAAAGGTTATGGCTATTGTGTTTTGGGACTAAAAAGGTGTGTTGCTTGTAGAGTTTATGCAGCCTGGAACCACTGTCAACGCAGCTGCTTATTGTGAAACTTTATGACATTTGTGGAGAGTCATTCAAAACAAACTAAGAGGAATTCTGACTTCAGGAATTGTGTTGATCCATGACAACACTCGTCCACACACTTCTGGCTCCTTCAACAATTTCAATGGTACATTTTCGATCATCCGCCGTACAGTCCTGACCTGAACTAAAGACATGGCTAGGGGAGCAGCAGTTTCAATCCAACGAAGATCTTCAAACCAACGTCAGTGCTCATATAGTATCATTGGTGGCAACATTTTTTGAAGAGGGTATTGCAAAGCTTGTCCACAGGTGAGTTAAATGTCTTAATCTTTTCGGTGATAATGTTGAAAAGTAATCATAAATATACAAAACTTTTGGTAATAAAATAATTGTTTTCTAAGAACTTGTCTTTTATTTATAGTCCATCGGATTTTGATAAAAAACGGCCTTCATATGATCACTTGTAGATGTGGTTCCCAATGACACGGAACCGAAAGCGGTATAAAAATAAAGGACTATACATAACTGAAGCAGTTTTTTAATACACGTGATGATTACTGGTAGCTATGGTTGACATATTTGCAATTTTGCCTACAGCTAAGAATTTGTCAAAAACAATGTTACACCTACTTAGTTCAAAAGCAACAAAATTTTCCTTAAATAAGACCCTTCGTTTCAAAATCCGTCTTGTAATCAGAGTAGTAGCGCCGTATCTATCTTATCAACGTGTTATTAGCTTCGCAGCACTCATTTTCTACACATCCTGCAGTTTTAGCAAAAGCACTGTGATTTTTGAGGTTCAAATAATTCGTTCCGAAGTTACTTTTCGCACTCATACGAATCTTAGCATTTATTCTGGACATTCTGGTAGATTGGTGTGAAGTGCAAGGATATTTCCTAGATTGTCAAGTCTAATTCTAAAAAGCAACCTACGTCCTCATCATCTGGTATGCTCATTACATCAAAACTAACAATGATTTCAAAGACAGTCATGCAAAATCAATTAGTGGTAGGTCTTGCATCAATGCCCAGCTGTAGAGACTATTAACAGTGAGGTGTTTAATATAATCACCGTTATTTTCGTTGTAATAATCCATGAACATTATAGTGAACAGTGAACAATACCCCCTCTGAATCTACACTCAACGAACTGTGAATGTTGTGTGTTCGCAATATGTTGCCATTTTACATTAGTAGTCTTGAGCATCCCACGCTAAAGCAACTTTAGTCACACAGCAAGCTAGATCCAGTTCCTACGTTCTGATACGGCATGTGAGGAAATTCTCAAAGACATTGGTTTTAGAATGTAAGTCCCATTAAGCCTCTCATTCGACAAAACGCCCCACCTTGCACACTCTTAGGTATTTTTACTATTTCACTAGTTAAGCTTCGTTTCCATTGAAGACAACTTTTCATACAAGGCAGATTCCACAGTTATTCGTATGTGAACACGCCATTCTTATTGATCAGGTGAAATTGTTCACCGTCTGGAAACACTCCTCAGGTTTTAAACGTGATACACATTTTGCTAGAGGACGCTCCAGAAAACTGAAGGGATCTATAAATTGAAATTTTTCATCACAGTAATGTTCTACTACTATAGACTGTTCATGTTTGTTCCAATCACAGAAAAGTGGCCTCAATTTATTTCCAACGTTTTATCATGCTTACTTTCTCCCAACTGTCCGCACAGTTCACAAAATGAGTGTCGTAATTTGTCAGACTGTGAAACACAACAAGCATAGTAAAAGCAAGTCTATGATTTAAATTACAGCTTTCATGTGCATCGCCTCAATATCTGTGTGTAAAATGACAATGATCTCTATCACATCAGTTTGCTTCAATCATTCCATGCAGATGCGGCAAATTATTGTTACTCAGGACACTACTTCCCATTTGAGGCTAACAGACATTTGCTTATTCTGCTACAAGTAATTTTTTATCCCCTCAATAGTCCGATACAGTTTTCTGCTGAATAATTCCATAGAGTCAGCACCTGGGTACAGCTAAAGCTCCGAACATTTTTCACTGTAGGTACAGTGTAAATGGAGAGTATTTCTTTATAGTTTATGCACATGGATTTCGTTAGTAACACCCTATTGTAGCAATCGTTTATATATCCATTTACGACAAAAGCTAGCTTTAATTTGTTCGTAAACTTATAAATTTTATGTACTTTTTTCCTTCGCTAGGCATGAAATTGTTGTCTGGTTTGAACTGCAAACAATCATCTAAATGAACAGCCAACTTCTCACTCTCTAGAATGAGAAAAAGCACAAACAGCTCTCTCATTTTTCAGATGAATGTTGATGAGCAGCAATGCTAACGCTTATCACCCTCAAAAGGTTTTTTTACGTAATAGAAATGTTAAATATCCATGTTTTAGACCGGCAACATCAATAGGTATACATATTTCTCACGTTTATGATATTTCAAGACATACAAATTCTTTTTCTTCGTATTATTTTTTTCTTTCTGTAATCATCCACTTGTACTCATATTACTTAATTCTGTAGACATTAACACATGCAGTTTCGTTAGCTTTCTCAAATATTTCAACATGCTTCAAGTCGCTAGGAAATGAACTGTTTGCAGAGTTTAATGAATCTGAATAAAGACAATATTTTGACACATAGCTCATTTTCTGAGTGCAAACCAGCTATAATTTACAACTTTAAGCAATAATGATCATTCTTTGGATCGTCGTTTGTCACGACATATTAATTTGCAATCTGTTAGCTCCTATACTAAAGCCTTTCTTTATATTTGGATCAACACAAAATTTCAAAATATATTTTAATGGTCAACTGGAATCAAAAACTTTGAAAGTTTCCAATTCTTTTAAAATCGATGTGTGATGCTGTTTGTATATCATTCAATGATATCATAAGACAGCAAGCCCCCTGTCTCGAACACTTCCGTAACAGCACCTGAATCTGGAAGTAGGAAATTACGGCAAGTGAGACATTTATATTAAGAGGCCAAACGAACGTACGTATCTGTTGCTGAAAATTGTGAAAAAGCATCAATTATGTAACCGAACATGATTAGTTATTATGCCAGTCCTTTTCGACTTTTAAAAGCAGAACTCAAGCAATTCCACTCAGGACTATCATCACTAATTTTAACCTGTGTGGATGGTTGAATTATCATTTATATTTACTTTTTTCCCTTGGTATGCATATGGTGCTAGAGGGAGCTGTAGAGGGCAAAAACTGTAGAGGAAGACAGAAATTGGAATACGTCAAGCAAATAATTGAGGATGTAGGTTGCAAGTGCTACTCTGAGATGAAGAGGTTAGAATAGGAAAGGAATTTGTGGCGGGCCGCATCAAACCAGTCAATAGACTGATGAAAAAAAAATGCGTGTGTCACATATATTGCATGCATCATCTGCTCACATCTCTCTCTGTCCACCTCCACTTCCCACCCCAACTCTCCCTTATTTTCTGACCATCGCCTCTTCCATACTCTCTCTGTGTCAGTCGCCTCCTCCCTTGTCCATCTCCTCCCCCTTCCACACTCTTTTTATCTCCTTCCCTCCCCTCACTCTTTCCGTCTCCTGCCCTGTCCTCACCCTTTCCATCTCCTCCTCCGCCATCTCTGTCCACTGCCTCCTTTATCCCTGCTCATCTCTTACTGACCCTCTCTCTACCCATCAACTCCCGCTTCTCTCTCTCTGCCCATCTCTGCCTCCCTATATTTCTGTCTATCTCCTCATCTCCCTATCTCTGTCCATCTCTGCCTTCCCCTGTCCCTGTACATATCTTTCTCTCCCTCTTTCTGGCCATCGCATTCTCCCTCTGTCCACCTCCTCATTATCCCCTCTTTGCCCATCTCCTCATCCCCCTCTCAATCCACTTCCACCTCACCCCTCTGTCTGCCCTTATCCTCTTCTCCCCTCTCTCTTCTCTTTCTGTCCATCTCTGAAACCAAAAACGGTCAAACTTATTTGAAGAAAAAGCGCCACACACGTTAAAACAAAGTAATACATTATGAAATAATATTTTCCATTAAACAACAAAATTATACGGTATGCCAATTCGTAAGAGGTTTGCTTGGTATAAATGGAATATTTATTGTATGTGAATGACGTCATATGGGACCTGAAGTAGAGTTCTTCAGATGATACATTCAGTTATTGGTAGCGCACTGCTAAGAATGGTGTCGCTCCTGCCGAAAATTCAGGTACCTTGTCATGATGTCTCCGCCACAGCTGATGCCTTGACGTTCATAAGCTATTACGCCTTTGTCAGCTAGTGTGGGGCATATCTGACAGCGAATGAAAATTAGTTGGCAAATATGAATGTAGGCATCTCGGACCATTAGGAGACGTATGAATCAGCAGATCGGCAACGAACAACATAGTAAAGACAGCAAGATAATTTGATGTGAATGCAGCCGCATTTAATTATCAGGTCTCCTGTCTTTAGGATCTCCTAAGTCACCAGTTTTCCTTAGCTTTTAGCCGTTAGTTAGAAGTGGTGTACGGTGTTACTACTAGTTCAAAACTAGCCTATATCTGGTTGTGAGCAACACACTTCCGGCCCCATACCTCGTTTCATCTCACTTGGCCATCCTCAGACAGTTTTTTTCTTTCTTTTTTTCTTCTGGTTTGCGCCAGGTGTCCCTCTCCTGTGCCAACCTGTTGCATCCTATGTCCTGAATTATTTGCTGGATGTGTTCGAGCCTCTGTCTTCCTCTGCAGGTTTTGCCATCTACACCTCCCTCTAGTACCATGGAAGTTATTGCCTGCGGTTTTAACACACTTCATATCATCCTGTCCATTATTATTGTCAGCGTTTTTCACGTATTCCTTTCCTCGCCTATTCTGCGGCGAATCTCCTCATTTCTTATTTTGCCAGATCACCTAATTTCTAACAGTCTTACGTTGCACCAGATTTCAGATGCTTCGAGTCTCTTCCGTTCCGGTTTTCCCACAGTCCATGTTTCACTATCATACAGTGAGGAGCTGCAAACGTACATTCTCAGAAATTTCTTCGTCAACTTAAGGCCTATGCTTGATAGTGGTATACTGTTCTTCGAGAGGAATGCCCTTTTCGCCTGAGCTAGCCTGATTTTTATGTGTTTTCCTTTTATATCCTCCTTGCTCGGTCTATCAAGTCTATTTTGCAGCCTAGGTAACGGAATTCCTTAACTTCATCTACTTCGTGATCACCAGTTTCGATGTTAAGTTTCTCGCCGTTCTCATTTCTGATACTTCTCATTACTTTATCTTTCTTCGATTTACTCCCAGTCCATATTCGGTACTAATTAGACTGCTCATTCCATTCAACCATTCCACTTTCGCAACAACTTCGTTAGAAAGAAGCCTGCTGCCACATCTTCGCACTGGCGTTTATCCTCACCAAGGCCACCACTAGTTTGCCTGTCGACTTTACAACTTTTGTGGAAAGAAGCCTGCTGCCTCATCTTTGGAACGGCGTCCAACTTCACCATGGCAACCAGTGGTTCCAAATGGTTCACTAACAGGCCTTCAGAGGGCAACCCATGTACTGTCAAAATAAAGTTCATTTATCCTACATATTTCAATATTTTAACGCTTCTTAATTGACAATAGCTGTTAAATAAGCTAAGTTCAGTGTGTGTTTATTTTTATTTCTGGACGATGTTCTTTTAACTAAGAAATTTTACATTGTTATTCGACTTATGACTCATTGGTTAGTAATGACATCATACCGTCAGAAGTGGGCGGAGCTTCCATTATATATAGTAAGAGGCGCATTGGTTTCTCCAGTAGTGATTCTCCAGCAGAAGGAGGTTATTACTCATCGGTAATTCATCGTTTTATAGCTTTATAACTTTATGTATTTTCTTTAATGTATGTAGCTCTCTAATTAAAGCTTTGTATACGACTTGTAGGTCTGAAGGAGACCACAGTAGTGGTCGAAACCGCTCACCATAATAAATAAATTGTGATCAAGACTATTTCTGATAGTAAATATTTGTAACACAATTATCACTGTCACTCCCATAATGTGTTCAAAAGTAGATCCAGTAAATTTCGTTCACTATTACTGAAGATAATAATGTCATCATCAAATCAATTCGTTGATATCGTTTCACCTTGAATTTTAATCTCATTCTTGAACTTTGCTTCTGAACAGTAGTGGCGAAAGACTACATCCTCGTGTTACACCCTTTTTAATCCCCGCGCTTCTTACTGTTCCCTGTTGGTTCTTGTACATATTGAATATATTGAATACCACCCGTCTTTTCCTGTAGCTTCCCCTTGTTTTTCTGAGAACTGCAAACATCTTGTACCATTCCACATTGCCCCAAGCTTTTTCCAGGTTGACAAATCTTATGAACTCGTCTTGATTTTTCTTCAGTCTTACTTCCCTTATAAAAGCAATATCAGAACTGCCTCTCTGGAGAATCGACGTTTCCTAAAAGCAAGCTTATCCTCATCTAATGATCCTCAGCATCCTCAGATTGTTATCAGATACCATATACCTTCTTGTACAAATGAACATAACTTTTGCGTTCAGGAATGGGCTTTTATCACACCCTGAGAAGTTCACATCCTAACTGGTCACTCAAAGCAATCCTAACAGGACAAATAACGAACCACTGTCTTGATCTCCAGAAAGCCACAGCGATTGGTAGGAATCGCGATGGTGTAAGATGTTGGCGATTGCAAAAAAAAAAAAGAAAAAAAAAAGTCCTGATACACTATGTGATCAAAAGTATCCAGACACCTGGGTGAAAATGACTTAAAAGTTCTTGGCGCCCTCCATCGGTAATGCTCGAATTCAGTATGGTGTTGGCCCACCCTTACTCTTGATGACAGCTTACAGTCACGCAGGCATACGTTCAATCAGGTGCTGGAAAATCTCTTGCGGAATGGCAGCCCATTCTTCACGGAGTGCTGCGTGGAGGAGAGGTACCGATGTCTGTCGGTGAAGTCTGGGACAAAGTCGGCGTGCCAAAACATCCCAAAGGTGTTCTATAGGATTCAGGTCAGGATTCTGTGCAGGCCAGTCCATTACAAGGATGTTATTGTTATGTAACAACGACACTAGCCGTGCATTATGAACAGGTGCTCCGTCCCCGAATTGCTCTTCAACAGTGGGAAACACGAAGGTGCTTAAACCATCAATGTAGGCCTGTGTTGCGATAGTGACATGCAAAACAAGGTGTGCAAGCCCCCTCCATGAAAACCAAGACACACCATGACATCACCGCCTCTGAATTTTACTGTTGACAGTACACACGCTGGCAGATGACGTCCACCGGGCAATCGCCATACCCACACCCTGCCATCGGCTCGCCACATTGTGTTCCGTGATTCGTCATTCCACTAACGTTTTTCCACTGTTCAATCGTCTAATGTTTACGCTCCTTACACCAAGAGAGACGTCGTTTGGCGTTTACCGGCGTGATGTGCGGCTTATGAGCAGCTGCTCGACCATGAAATCCAGGTTATCTCACCTCCCGCCTAACTGTCATAGTACTTGCAGTAGATCCTGATGCAGTTTGGAATTCCTGCGTGATGGTCTGGATAGATGTCTGCCTATCACGCATTACGACCGTCTTCAACTGCCGGCGGTCTCTGTCAGTCAACAGACGAGGTCAGCCTGTACGCTTTTGTGCTGTACGTGTCCCTTCACGTTTGCACTTCACTATCACATCGGAAACAGTGGACCTATGGATGTTTAGGAGTGTGGAAATCTCGCGTACGGGCGCATGACTCAAGTGACACCCAATTAGCTGATCACTTTCGAAGTCAGTGAATTCCGCGGAGCGCCCTATCCTGTTTTTTCACGATGCCTAATAACTACTGAGGTAGCTGATATGGAGTATCTGGCAGTAGGTGGCAGCACAATGCACCCAATATGGGAAACGTATGTTTTGGGGGTGTCCGGATACTTTTGATCACATTGTGTATCTGTTCACATTACAAGCAGGCAGAAATTGGCTGACGGATGTAGCACTTGCTTGTTACTGTCCATGGGTTGAGAAATTGTAGGATACTTTTTAAGTATCAAGAAGTGTCCGTTGTCAGACGATGATTTCATGGTTGCCTTCTCGAAGTACGTGCGACACAACATAAAAGGTGATGCCTATCTTTGAACTAAGACTTGTACCCAATGCTTATATGTTATTTGATATCCAAACTTTATTACTGTAGTGGCCTGACAAAAACTTCACCTAGTCGGATAACGCACAAGTGGTACAGAGAGCCAAATAATGCGGTCTAGCACCTGTCGCTAGGCCGCCCTGCCGGTAGCATACGTGACTGGTTTACACTGAAGGACCGCACCTGGAAATTCTTGTTATTGTCCTGATAACATTCAGGACGTTAGGTGGCGGTGGACGCATCCATGCCTTTAACGAGAGAACTGTTTACGCTCCGTCAGTGAACGAACTCTCGCTTACTGGCGGTAGCCTCTGCACTGTCGGAAATGTTTCCAGACACGGACCGTTATCCTCAATGTGGTCCTCAAGACAGCCTGTACAACATCTCGAAGATTTTCAGTAAATTTTTGTTCCATCTTGTACTCTAGAGTGACGAAAGTTTTGGGATAACTGGTAATATCGTGTCGGAGGACCTCCCTTTTCCCGGCATAGTGCAGCAGTTCGACGTGGTACAGACTCAACAAGTTTTTGGAAGTCCCCTGCAGAAATATTGAGCCGTACTACCTCCACAGAGACCCATAGTTGCAAACGTATTACTGATGAGAATTGTGTGAATGAACTGACCTCTCGATTATATCCAATAAATTATGAATGGGATTCATGTCGGGAAATCTGGGTGGCGACGTCCTTCGTTCGAATTACCCAGAATGTTCTTCTAACTGATCGTGAACTATTGTGGCCCGATGACATGGCACATTGTAATCCACAAAAATTTCATCTTTTATTGCCTGCAAATGGTCTCCAAGGAGTCGAACATAACCATTTTCAGTCAACGGTAGATTCAGTTGGACCGGAGGACTCAGTCCATTCTATGTAAACACAGCCCAAACCATTAAGGAATCACCATCAGCTTGCTCGGTGCCTTTTTGACAACACGGGTCAATGGCTTCGTGAGGTCTGCGTCATACCATCAGCTCAGACCAGGCCACGGTTTTCCAGTCGTCTAGGGTGCAACCGATGTGATCACGAGCCCAGGAGAGGCTCTCCAGACGGTGTAGCGCTTGGGAAAGGCTCTCGCGTTAACGTCAAATTTCAACGCATTGTCCTAAGGATAAGTTCGTCGTACGCCCCCCCCCCCCCTCCCCATTGATTTCTGCGACTATTTAACGCAGTGTTGTTCGTCTGTTAACAACGGCAACTCTACGCAAACGCCGCAGCTCTCGGCGGTTAACTAAAGGCCGTTGGCCACTGCGTTGTCTGTGATGACAGATAATGCTTGGAATTGGGTATTCTCGGCACACTGTTGACACTGTTGATCTCGGAGTATTGAATTCCATAACGATTTCCGAAATGGAGTGTCCTATGGGTTTGGCTCCAACCACTGTTGCGCTTACAAAACCTCTTAATTCCCTTCGTGAGGCCACAATCACGTCGGTAACCTTTTCATGTGATTCATCTGAATACAAATGACAGCTCCGAGAATGTATTGCACTTTTATACCTTCTCTACGAGATACTACCGCCATTTGTATATGTCAGTATCGCTATCCCATGACTTTTGTCACGTCAGTGAATATTGAGTGAATGAAAAGGAAAGTGGAATACCCAGAACACATACTCGGATGTCAGCGTACCTTCTTAAGCATACACGTCATCGACTGAGGAATGAGCCACCATAGCTAATTAGTGTTGTTAGTGTTTAGTGGTGTTACCAGACGGTGAGTTGAACAGCGTTAGATGTTGAGTGATCACTGTGACTGAGAGGCCGCGTACTAGTGTTAGTCTTGTTATTCGCACCTGACAAAGTTCGAAAAAGGCTTCATTGTTGGTCTCCATTTAGTCGGCTAGTCGAAGGGTGCAATATCCACATTTGTCTGGCGTTTGGATGTGAGAGTGCCCCTATGTTGGACGGACGGGGGACGTTTCTGCCGACTACGTCTGTCCACCTCAAGGGAGGACTGCCTAATTGTGCACCCAGAACAACGTAACTCCTTCACATCTTCGCCTGTCATGCTAGAACATGTAATGGACTCCCTGAAAAATCTATGTCATCCTGCACCACTGGTGGGAGACTAGCATCACCTGGTCGAGGGAATTACAGTTCCATGCGTAGGCTGTCATTAGCACCACAACAGAAACGGTTCAAATATGATCAAATGTGTGTGAAATCTTATGGGACTTAACTGCTAAGGTCACCAGTCCCTAAGCTTACACACTACTTAACCTAAATTATCCTAAGGGCAAACACACACACACACCCGTGCCGGAGGGAGGACTCGAAGCTCCGCCGGGACAAGCCGCACAGTCCATGACTGCAGCGCCCTAGACCGCTCGGCTAATCCCGCACGGCCAGAAACGGTTGCGTTTGGAATAGTGTCATAACAGAGAAACGTAGCGTGCTGATGAATGGCGTCGCAATGTGTTCAGCGATAAGCCGCAGGTCTCCAAAACGCCTGATGACCATCACCCGCGATTACGACGGCGACGTGGGAATATAACTCATTACTCCTATGTTTAGGATAGGCATAGCAGTATTGGTCTTGGCGTCATGGTGGGGGGAGCCATCGGATAGGTCTTCAGGTGGCGACTGATAGTGATTGAGAGAACTCTGGCGGTACAGTGTACGATTATGACACAGCTTTCGTTTTGGAATTGTATAGTTCTCCTGTGACACTGGATACTGTTTTCGAAGAGGATTTTAGCAACATGACAAGCGTGAAACTTAATCAAATAGGAATAAAATAACAGCGTCGCAAATGATTTTCCCGCCGCCAGAAGAAGAGTTTCCATGAATATCTCACTACTGCACCAAGTGTAAAAAATGTGCGTAACTCAGGTACGATTTGGGTATTTACTTAATCAGTGCGCTTGAAGCCTATTAGCCAATGGTCTTTTATTGTGATCATGAAGCTATTCACAATTTTTCAGTGAATACGAGAATCTGAAAAGTTGATATCGTTCGCCGTTTTGGCCGACTGTTAAGTCTGCGGTGTGGTTGTATCGTGAAATGCATTCCGACAGCGCTAAGAAGTCCTGATCTGTCATTCCAGATGTTATACACAAAATTAAGATATTGCAAATGTAATGAAAATACACCAGCTAAAACTCCCCCTAATGAGAGAAACGCAATTATCATTTTGGCAGTCGTAAGACGGAATCCACTCGTCAGTACGATACAGGCTGAATCTGCAAGTGCTATCAGCAAAACGAGTGTTTTGTTAGTGCTATATTCCAACATTCATTTCCACATTTAGCTGCATCAAGAGCTTTACGTCAATGATTTTCAAAATGGGTTACATTTCTGCAAACGGTGGCTACGAAAACTGCGAAGAAGTGATGTGGCGTTTCAGTACAACATTTCTTTTACTAATTGCCATCGTATATTTTCCATGGGAATGTGAATTTTCGCATTATGTCCTCTGGAAGAGGGAAGTGGGTAACAATGATCTTGGCCTGTCATCGTTTGGTGAGGGCATTTCTACAATCCTACGACTGATGTCTATTTTTATTGATGAGACTCTCTACAGCCACCGTTATTTAAAGTTTCTAACAGATGCACAACTATCGCTGACTATTACAGCATCACCTGGTGCACTGATTAACAAACTGTTCTCCTGAAGTACAATGTTCAGCTTTGACAAAAGTACATCTCCCCATTACCAGAGGAAAAATGCTCCTATTGGAGCACAAAAAGGCTAATACGTTCGTGTTTTAAAAGTGGGGTACCACCTGCCCCATTCTACCTTCGCCGGCCGCGGTGGTCTAGTGGTTCTAGGCGCGCAGTCCGGAACCGCGGGACTGCTACGGTCGCAGGTTCGAATCCTGCCTCGGGCATGGATGTGTGTGATGTCCTTAGGTTAGTTAGGTTTAAGTAGTTTTAAGTTCTAGGGGACTGATGACCACAGAAGTTAAGTCCCATAGTGCTCAGAGCCATTTGAGCCATTCTACCTTCACCAGCGCCTTTAAAAATTTTCCTAAGACTTTTGGCATGCAAACATATTAGTGCTGTTTTTAACATGACACTTACGTCTCACTCTTATAAGCTCCACAAACTGTAACTCGCTCAGAACAACCAGTCCACCGCTGTAAGTAGCTCACACCTATCCACTCCAACTTGCCCATTCTCACTCACTCATTGAGTCCAGCTCATTGACATTATCTCTCTGTTCTACCTAACACTGTCTCCTGTCTCGTGCCACAGCCTCCTTCGTTCTGTCCTGCTACCGCTTTTTTCTCTTACTGCCACTATCTCTCACTCTTTCCTATTGTCACCGACTCTGTCTCTCATTATCTGTGGCTCTCACCTACTTCCACTTTGTCCACTTCTCTCCCACAGGCACTACCTCCTTCACTCTTTTGTTAGCACTGTCATGTCATTGTCCGCTATTTTCCACTGTCACTGTGTCCCTCTCTTTCTGTCACACTACCCTTGTCTCCTTTACTCTTTCTACACCACAACCACTGTCTACTATCTTTAAGTGTTCATTACTTTTCCGTCACTTTCCCACAGCCACTGTCTCCTTCTCCCTCAGCATAAAAAAGCGTCCATATATTCGCACGCCATTTTGAGTTAAATGAACTCTCCATTGTGTACAGAAAATGGCTTAAGAATAAACCGAAGAAAGATGAAAGTAGTTACTAGCAGCAGTGAGAATAACGAAAGACTTAACGTCAAAATTGGTGATCAGAAAGTAGACGAAGTGAAGGAATACTGCTACATTGGAAGCAAAATAACAATAAACGCACGAAGAAAGGAGGACATAAAAAGCAGACTAGCACAGGAAAAGAGGAAATTCCTGACCAAAAGGTCCATGGTACTACAGGGGGCTGTAGATGGTACAAACTGTGGAGGGAGACAGAGATTGGAGTACATCCAACTAATAACTAGGGTCATAAAGTGCAAGTGGTACCCTGAAATTGAGAGGTAGGGACAAGTGAGGAAGTCCTGGTGGGCCACATGTAACTAACCACACAGTGACATAAAAAAAAGTTCTAAAGTTCTCGGTGACATAATTCATCAGCCATAAACATTACAGAAATACTTGTTATAGATCTGATCACATAGTACGACATCTTCACACGATCTGTATATTTGTCATTCTTCGTTCTTGTTTTGTTATATGACGACAGACCATAACGGCTCTAACCGGTAGTCACCTATACTACACTCTTAAGACAAAAACGACGCACAACGAAGGAACTGTCCAATGGGACGGAAATTGGTAGATGTGACGTATATGAACAGATAAACAATTATTACAATTTCAGAAGAATTTTGTGATTTATTCAAGAGAAGGGCCTTCACGAACTAGCCAAGTCAATATCGCCTTGGTATGCTTCTGGCCCTTACGCAAGCAGTTGGTCGGCTTGTTATTGATTGACAGAGTTGCTAGATGTCTTCCTGATGGACACGGTGTCAACTTCTGTCCCACTGGCGCTTTAGATTGGCAAAATAGCGATCTTTTACTGAATAACAATCGCCAGACAGCCATATGTTTCTTATTTAGTTTCGGTATCTCATTATTGCCGTCTTCATTCAATAAGTAAACAATCAGATATATAGATACTATACATAGCGGTTGTCTATGTATGGAGTGCATAGGGGCCTGAAGATGGCATTAATGAGATGCTGGAACTGGTCGACTAATTAAAGTAACTTCTGAAAACATATGGATGTCTGGCGATTTTTATACTGCATATATCTGACCGGCTGCAGTCCCGTATCCACGATGGAACGACTGAAAATGAAATACCGAGCTATTTGCAGGATCCTGCTCATAATACTCCAAATGTTAATGTTCTTAATTGGGAGAGTTCCTTCGACCTGCTGACCAAAATAGGGTTTGGCTAGCATGAAGAAAAGCAGTAGAAACTCTCGCAGTGTGCGTTATCTTGCTGAAAATATGGTGGCCCAGAATGGCTTGCAATGAAGAGTCCTGCTTCGAACTGTGCCGCGACGATCAGCGAATATGTGTCTCGAAACGGCTCAGGCATTGGTGGGATACCAACCTGACTGTCGCTCGCCAGACGGTCTGTCAACCAGGAGTGATGATCTGCGGTGCCACTTCATTTCATAGCAGGACCCCTTTGGTTGTCATCCACGGCACCTTTACAGTACAGTGGTATGTCAACGATATTCCAAGCCACGTTTTGCTGTCCTTCAGGGGAAGCCATCCAGGCTCTGAGCACTATGGGACTTAACATCTGAGGTCATCAGTCCCCTAGAACTTAGAACTACTTAAACATAACTAACCTAAGGACATCACACACATCCATGCCCGAGGCAGGATTCGAACCTGCGACCGTAGCGGTCGCGTGGTTCCAGACTGAAGCGTCTAGAGCCGCTCGGCCACACCGGCCACCGGAAGCCATCCAGGGTCTACCTTTCAGCAAGCTGATGCCTGCCTGCACACGTTGAGTGTGCTCCTTGTCTTCGTGGTTGCCAAGCCATACCTTGGCTAGCAAGGTCGCCGGACCTTTTCGCAATTAACATGTCTGTAGCATTACGGGCAGAGAACTCCAACGACCTTGGGGTTCTGACGACGAACTGATGCGTCAGCTCGACAGTGACACGATATCACTCCGAAGGACATCCAACAACTCTGTCGATGAATGCCAAGCTGAGTAACTTCTTCCGTAAGGGCTAGAGGTAGACTAACGACCAACGCATTATTGATTTGCTCAAGTTTTGAAGCTCTTTCTCTTGAGTAAACCATCCAGTTTTTCTGAAATTGTAATGATTTGTTTGTCTGCACATGTACAGGGTTATTACAAATGATTGAAGCGATTTCACAGCTCTACAATAACTTTATTATTGGAGATATTTTCACAATGCTTTGCACATACATACAAAAACTCAAAAATTTTTTTTAGGCATTCACAAATGTTCGATATGTGCCCCTTTAGTGATTCGGCAGACATCAAACCAATAATCAAGTTCCACCCACACTCGGTGCAGCATGTTCCCATCAATGAGTTCGAAAGCGTTGTTGATGCGAGCTCGCAGTTCTGGCACGTTTCTTGGTAGAGGAGGTTTAAACACTGAATCTTTCGTATAACCCCACAGAAAGAAATCGCATGGGGTTAAGTCGGGAGAGTGTGGAGGCCATGACATGAATTGCTGATCGTGATCTCCACCACGACCGATCCATCGGTTTTCCAGTCTCCTGTTTAAGAAACGCTGAACATCATGATGCAAGTGCGGTGGCGCACCATCCTGTTGAAAGATGAAGTCGGCGCTGTCGGTCTCCAGTTGTGGCATGAGCCAATTTTCCAGCATGTCCAGATACACGTGTCATGTAACGTTTTTTTCGCAGAAGAAAAAGGGGCCGTAAACTTTAAACCGTGAGATTGCACAAAACACATTAACTTTTGGTGAATTGCGAATTTGCTGCACGAATGCGTGAGGATTCTCTACCGCCCAGATTCGCACATTGTGTCTGTTCACTTCGCCATTAAGAAAAAATGTTGCTTCATCACTGAAAACAAGTTTCGCACTGAACGCATCCTCTTCCATGAGCTGTTGCAACCGCGCCGAAAATTCAAAGCGTTTGACTTTGTCATCGGGTGTCAGGGCTTGTAGCAATTGTAAACGGTAAGGCTTCTGCTTTAGCCTTTTCCGTAAGATTTTCCAATCTGTCGGCTGTGGTACGTTTAGCTCCCTGCTTGCTTTATTCTTCGACTTCCGCGGGCTACGCGTGAAACTTGCCCGCTCGCGTTCAACCGTTTCTTCGCTCACTGCTGGCCGACCCGTTGATCTCCCCTTACAGAGGCATCCAGAAGCTTTAAACTGCGCATACCATCGCCGAATGGAGTTAGCAGTTGGTGGATCTTTGTTGAACTTCGTCCTGAATTGTCGTTGCACTGTTATGACTGACTGATGTGAGTGCATTTCAAGCACGACATACGCTTTCTCGGCTCCTGTCGCCATTTTGTCTCACTGCGCTCTCGAGCGCTCTGGCGGCAGAAACCTGAAGTGCGGCTTCAGCCGAACAAAACTTTATGAGTTTTTCTACGTATCTCTAGTGTGTCGTGACCGTATGTCAATGAATGGAGCTACAGTGAATTTATGAAATCGCTTCAATCATTTGTAATAGCCCTGTACATCGCATTCACCTATTTCTGTCCTATTCATTCGTGACGTAACGTATTTTTTTATCTTTCAGTGTATATCGTAACCACGGCTGTAATGAGTAATCCTGTACAAGTTTTCTGTAGCTGCGGTCTGTCTGCAGAAATTATGCGTGCTCGCACTTGGCCAGCTTATTTTGCCTCCGTTCGTCGGGCCCGTATCCGCAAGCGTGGCGGCTGCCGCGCTGCCGACACCCACGCAGTCGTAGCGAGGTTGGGAATGTTTACACTGGCAGCGGAAAACAGTACGCATGTGCGCCGTGGCGAGCCGCGTGCGTTATGGTAATGACTGCCAATGGAGCGGCAAAAAAGCAGTGCCGGGCTGCGCAGCAGGCTGAGGCCTGTGCGGTGGTGCGCTTCAGGAGCAGGGATTGGCAGCTGGGCTGCAGAAAGCTGTAAAAAACCGACAGTCTGCTGTGGCCTTCAGCCAACCGGAACAGGAAGCCGATCTCCATGTTTCTTTGAACTGCACGTCGGAATGCACTGAATGACCAACGAAAACCAGCTTTCAAAGAGTGTAAACGGCTCGGCAATCACTGTGAGCTGCGTTCCATAGTCCATTTACAAATGAATCGAGCGCCGAAGATATATCTTTCAGGTGCACTCTGGGGAGATAAACAGTACCGTTGCTCGCTTGCTACTGTCAAGCCAGTTCACCCTGTTCGTATATACACCCAGTTACACATCTCGAGAAAACTTTCATCTCATTTACGAGCAGCGTTCAAAAAGTGATGCAATACCTTTTTTCCAGGAAGCGAGTTGGCTTTGCACAGGATTGCAGTACACCATATTATCCAGCATCCATTTACCTACAAAATTCTATTTTTAAACATAGTATCTATTCAGTGCGACGACCTTACGCCATCTTACTGGCAGTGCCCGTATGTCCGCATGGTACCACTCTACTGCTCGACGTGGGTTCAAACGGCTCTAAGCACTATGAGACTTAACATCTGGGGTCATCAGTCCCCTAGACTTAGAACCACTTAAACCTAACTGAAGTAAGGACAGCACACACATCCATGCCCAAGGCAGGATTCGAGCCTGCGACCGTAGCAGCAGCGCGGGTCCGGACTGAAGTGCCTAGAACCACCCGATCACAGATGCCGGCGCTCAACGTGGGAGCCAACGCCTTGCTGCATCTATAACCTCACCATTATCCATGTACTTTTTCCCGCCGAGTACATCCCTCACCGGGACAAACATATGGAAGATGCGGGACCCAGGCTGTAATGTGGATAAGGTCCAATGAAGTCCACTCGAGTGGGTAGACTCGTGTGAGGCCTTGAGTTCTCATGGAGAAGAAAAAGTTCGTTCGCATTTTTGTGGTGATGAGGCAGCTGAAGTCGTCTCTTCAATCTAGTTAGGGTAGACCACCTGTGTGCGGCCGGTTGGCACAGGAGAGATCTGACAGTTGCGCGACCTTGTTGCCAACAACTAACCGTGCTTTTGTTCATTTCCAAGTCACCGCAGACATTCTACCAGTGTCTATCTTCGATGCTGTGGTCTTCTGCATAAAAAACTCCGTCACACCTTTCTGCTTGGGGCTCTCCTTCGTTACGGACGCTATTGTGTTGACTACGTATAGCACCGCCACCAATCGGAACTTCATGAAACTATGGGACTTGAAGTGGGAATGTCCCATAACAGATTCCACATTTTTCAACTAAAATTGGCCGAGAAAAAAGTGTTTTGCCCCTCGTATTTAAGCTGCGACATAATGAAACTTAATCGTGTACAGGATCGGCAATCGAACACAGAATCATTGCCTTTCGCTCTTACCATCCGATGCGTCTAGGCACGAGTCACGACCTGAGGTCACAGCTTTACTTGCGCCACTTCCTTTCTCCTATTTTTCAAAATTAACAGAAATACTGCTGCAAAATTTCTGAGACTAGCACATCTCGAAGAAAGGATCTTAAGGAGAACAACTTGCGTGATACCCACTACTAAAGAAGCCTACCCCTGCATTACCTGTCGCAGGCAGTAAGAAAATCGCTACTGCACTTACAACCAGAACCAATTATCGCAGAGGTTTTTTTTCCCCTTGGCTCTTGACTTGGCACATTTTCCCCCCCTATCCTTCGTTCTTCTTTCGACCCAATCTATCTCCAGATGAGCGCGTATTAATAGTTGACCTTAACCCGACGTACGCAAACATCGCAGTAGCCACATCCTGTGAAATCTCACTTTAGTCAAAACTAACCCTCATGCAGAGATGCCAGTAGACGTTTTGTGTAGACCATCATGCTGGTGTGGGCGTGGAGGGGCTCCATATCTATTTTAAAAAAAGGAAAGGAGAAGTTCTGTAAAGTTTGAAAAGTACGAGGGAGGCTCTGGCAGAATTAAGACATGCCTGAATATATCAGTCGTTACGTGCATTCTCTGAGAAAGGCAAAGGTTCCGTGTTCGACTCCTCCAGTTACAGAGTGAATTATTGATTCTGTGGCATAGTGTCGGGAGGCCCGCCACCCCAATGAGAGTTCTTTCACTGCCCGAATCACGGGGGTTCCTTTTTTATGATCCATTTCCTTTCTCTACGAAAACCATCGCCAGACCTTGTAGTCAGCGTATTGCACGGAATTTAAGTGAACGTGGTGCACCAGGCTCAAGATCTAATGATACTTTTCAAAAAACCGTAACTCACAGCGATAAGTACTCGAACATCTGTAATTAAGACTGCGAATCACTTAATGAGGTGAGCGCAATTTAATCGTATGGACATTTCGAGGGAGGTACCGCCGTGTGCCACAATCGAGCACTGAAATAATACAGTGGCAGAAGACCGGACTCGAACCCAGATTTCTCGCTACACGCGAGCGGTTACCTTAATCGTTCGGCTAACCGGGCATACTTCCAGTCCGACCCATATTCCCAACTTGTTGCATACTATTAGGTAGCGGCTGACGTCTGTACCTTCCTCAAAATATTGATGATTACAGCTGTGTCAAAAGCAGTCCGACAGAGCAGCTAATCAAATGGTTCAAATGGCTCTGAGCACTATGGGACTTAACATCTATGGTCATCAGTCCCATAAGAACTACTTAAACCTAACTAACCTAAGGACTGTGGTATCGATAGCTACGATGCCACAACGTAGGTCCGCTCTGCTAGATTGGCACTAAGAGAGACACCGACGACAGCGCCCTCTACCCGGTGCTGTCGAGGTCTACGAGCCCCGCGACTGCTTCAACCCATTTGATCAGGTGCAGACAACCAGGACACTTCGCACCACCTTGCAAATTATGTAATATGTTCGCATATGTTTATCCACTCGTAAAGGTGCTTAAACCGTATTTGCAGTACCGAGAGATTAGTACCTGTTCCTGTTGCTTACCCACGCGACGCCTCCCAGGCGGGATAAAAAAAGAACATCACACACATCCATGCCTGAGGTAGGATTCGAACCTGCGACAGTAGCAGCCGCGTGGTTCCGGACTGAAGCGCCTAGAACCGCTCGACCACAGAAGCCGGCAGCAGCCAATCGTACCAGTCTGAACGGTGCAGGGTTTCTCACACTATCAGATTATGACTCGTAGACAAAGATACTTGTGCGGATCCGGTTGTTGGAAGGGGGTCGCGGGCAGTGATATGGGGTTCTGGACAATGCAATGTGACTACAGGAGGGAATGGTCAGTATGTTGTCCTCACTGTTGCAGTGCACTGTACAAGTCCATCAACAGATTTAGTTTTACGCTGAAGTACTTTAGTAGGTGTTGACCTGCGTCTACCGACGGCCGGACGCGTTCTGCTGCTAACTGGACAGGTATACACAGTGTGTCCCAGTTCCGTTGGCACTGCTTGTGTGAAATTCTAAAGAGCACTGTTTATAGATGTAGACAACAATCGCCAAATGTGACTGACTAGCGATTTCGACTCCTAAATACTGACAGTAACTGAAAAACCAATTGTGACACCGAGAAAGTGTAAGAGTCTAACGTGCTGACATTTCTTCAAAAAAGTGCACTTCCCATATTTCAACAGTAGAGTACCTGACCACAAATGGCTTGCTGTGAGAAACGACGCTGCGTCTCTAGTCTCCACTTTCGCCTGACGTCGAATATGTCAGTGATGTATCTGGCTGGCAATCTGTTTGTTAAATTCTTCCAGCAAGCTCTGTTGTCACCCACGCCAACTGTGAGAAGGAGATACATTCACTAATTTGATTAATTCTTAGAATCGGAAATAATACACATTTCTGCTATCAACACCTCAGGTGAAATAACATTACAAACAAATGCTACATGTTTTAATTAATGATACATATAAAACTGCTATTATTCTTGAATATTTT
This sequence comes from Schistocerca serialis cubense, assembly GCF_023864345.2. NCBI lineage: Eukaryota > Metazoa > Arthropoda > Insecta > Orthoptera > Acrididae > Schistocerca > Schistocerca serialis. The sequence continues at coordinate 250,326,974 of NC_064638.1, read as the reverse complement.
AAAAAAATTGTCACGGTAATGGTTCCAAAACTGCCACAATTAAATATCACACGACTTCGAGCACGGAAACGTTAAGAACAAAACTGATGCCAATTTAGCCGAAGACTAGTTTGTATTATGAGAAGGCAGGGCCACAAGAGAATCTGTCCCATGCCTTCGCAGTATAATTGAAGGAAACTTTAGGGTCAACGAAAAAAATGATATCCCTTAGCTTTCATAGACCTCTCGAAAAGATTGGACACAGTCACTGCAACAAGCTAATGGAAACTAGACCATAGAGACAGAAGAATAATTAAAGATTCATACATAGAATAAACAGCGATAGTAAAGATAAAGAATACTGAAAAAGAAGCTAGAATTTTTAAAGTCATTAGAAAAGGAAGCTGTCGTTCCACATCCCTATTCAAGATCTACACAGAATATGCAGTGAATGAGTGCAAAGAATACTGCAATGTATCGGAATACATGTAGAAAAAAATACAGATGCTTAGGTCCGCAGGTGACTTAGCTCTGATAGCATCAGATGAAAGAAATCTCCAAAGAATTGTACAAGTTACGTATACGTCACTAAATGACTACAAAACGGTAGTTAATTCAAAAACTATTGCATACTCGCCTGCTCCAAACAGTCAGAAGAATGGCATTAAAATTATAGGAAATCAAATGAAACAAACGAGATCGTACAAAAATTTAGGTACTAAGATAACAGAAGAAGCAAAGAAGATATAAAACAAAAGATTATAAAGGCAAAAGCTATGCCCAAGAATAAAAGAAAGCTGCTTTATTCAAACAACATAAATAACGAAATAACGAAAAGGAATGTTAAATGCTTAATTTGCAGCGTAGCACTTTATAAGTGTGCAACATTGACAACAGACAAAAATGAAATTAAATCTCTTTACGTGTTGGAAGTATGTTGCTGAAGAAGCCTATTGCATACGCAGTTGACAGGTAAGGTGAAGAAAGGTTGTTCAGCGAAATAATAAAGCAAAGAAGACACAAGTGGACTGGTCACACAACACGGAACAAAGTTCCTTATAAATCTCTTTGAAAGAACATTAGAAGGAAAGATAGCCCAAGACATTATCGTGTGGCATTTTTAAAACAACCAATACAAAATGCAGAATTGTCTAATTACGCACAAATGAAGAGTTTAACTTCTAACTAATCTAGATGAACAGCTGTCAACCAATCGAAATGTCGATAATGAAGAAGAGAGTCTGTGTGCTAGCATGTGAATAATTTATAGCATGAGATTAATTTCAGTCACAACTATCTTACATTGTGTTGCAAATTTCAGAAAAACTATTGTAGACGTGTTTAAGTGGTCCTCTGGCCTACCCCTTAAGTCAGTCCTCTGCTTACAAATATGAAGATTTAGTATTCATTCACCAGGCACCATATCGGTTTCTTCACGTGATTTCCTGCACACGAACACGAAATGCTGGCAATGACCCCCATGCCGGATAGCGTTTGAATAAGGCTAATTCCAGAAAATTGCCTCGCTGAGCAGACGGCGCTCGCTTCTCCAGGATGAGGTCTTAGAAACCAGGGTGTCATTATAGGCGATCCGAGCGTCATTACCACGCCGGAGAAAATGTTGTATCATGAATAGGATGCAGATTGGCACATCACGCCGAGATTAAGAAATGTTTCTAGTGTTTTCATAGTTTTAGAGAGGTTACCTCTACTGTATCCGATGTTGTACCTGTGTGGTGTGTAGTTAGGACTGCGGTATTTTACAAATCGTGGGCAGGACTACAACAAAATCAATTGCTTATTATTAGCGTTACATGAGGTTTCATTTAATCAATGCCTCTCCCGGCTAAAGATAGGTGTTCTGCTAAAGAAATCTCCATCTGGGAACGTGTACCAATGTTGTCTCTCAAGCAGTGTAAATCTCATACAATATTCTTTCCAGTCAAAAAAATTTCATAAAAGTTCTTACGAAGTTATCAGGGTTCATACTTTAGCAGAGGACAATTTTATCACGTAAGATGCTGTTTGCACTATATTTAAAGATTATTCACAATCTAAGTCGAATTTATTATTTCTGAGTAGGTTCTGGGCCACCAATACACAATTATTACCGCAAAAATTAACTATCAAGGTTCATGTCTGCCGCTGTAATATTTCACTACGCTGGCGGCTAACATATGAGAAGCACTTACCTAATCTGGTTCAGGCATTGTTTTATTATCAACAAATAATATATATTAAATCTTTTCTGTACCTTAACTATAACTATAACATTTAAAAGTATTTCTCCATGTTAAACACTTTACCAATAATCCGCGCTGTAGATCAATAGCGCTAATGGCTGCGCCCCATTGTAGCTGAACAGAAAACTTAACATTTATATAGAACGAGAATAACATTAAAATAAAAATTCAAACACATATACTGATTTCAATGCCACAGAAATTCTATTGTTCAAATAGTACTTAACAATATAATACAGTTTGTTACCGACCTCAGTGCTACAAGACATCAATCGCGTCCGATCATTACAACAGTTCGAACAAGAAAAAGACTTATTCTAGAAGAATCATAGATAACAAAAGATGAAGATTTTCATTATCTTTTTCCATGAGTATTGTCTGAGAGATGACTTCTATAGAAAATTAAATTATGTCACTGACAATAATTGTGACGATGCAGCTACGAAACACGCTTCAGAGAACATAAAAACAAACTCTTTTGTTGAGCAAGGTAGGTGTAATATCCCCGACTATATTTTATTCAGAACAATATTCACGACAGCACTGTGTGTGAAATTTTGAGCGAACATTCTCGTGATATTAATAACAAAGGACTTCATCGATACTAATGCACTTCCTGCGCCATTGCAATGCATCATTTACCTTTCCTTTGTGGTGTGTCGTTGGACGCGGGACGCCCGATGGCTGCATTTGCTCTGTCCTGCCTATCGACCTATAAGACTGCATATTCTTGACTGTCAGTCATATATTCTTACCGAGTTCATCTGTGGAGCACGAAACTGTCAGTCCCAAGTCTGTCTGTAATGGTTGTGTACACTCGCCTAGTTAATGGAGCGACGTGCACTATGATGTCTTCACAGTTTTTGCAAGAACATATTAACTAACACCACTCTTTTCGATCTCTCCCTTTGGAGAATGTACTAGACTCTCATCTTATTTAACGCAGATGTATTTAGAACCCATTGTGAACAAAGCGTCCACAGGATAAATCCTACCCATGCCCCAGGAGCGTTAAGCACTCCACGTATCAACACATGACTTCGGAGAGAGAGAAAGAGAGAGCTTTTGCTTTTCTGCAAATTGCATATATCGAGACAGCTGTTCCCTCTCTGTGAAGAATCTTGCCTCCCTCCAAAATTTGAGTCTGCCAAACACGCTGCTACGAACAATAATTATTTCTCCCCCTCCCAAAACACTACTTTCAGTCGTCCTATCTGCTGATTCCACATTCATAAGGAAATGACGTAAAGGACGCAGTTTCCTTTCCCTCGAAATTTTCAGATTTTTCTGCCAATGTTCAAATGTTCAAATGTGTGTGAAATCTTATGGGACTTAACTGCTAAGGTCATCAGTCCCTAAGCTTACACACTACTTAAACTAAATTATCCTAAGGACAAACACACACACCCATGCCCGAGGGAGGACTCGAACCTCCGCCGGGATCAGCCGCACAGTCCAGGACTGCAGCGCCTAAGACCGCTCGGCTAATACCGCGCGGCTTCTGCCAATGAGAGAATTTAAGTGAGTACTGCGTGCTGTTTTAACTATGTATTTCCTTCTGCGTGTCCGAAAATGCAGCCCATCTAATTAATGTGAACTGCATAGTCGCCTCTCCCTTGGGATACCTGAGGCAGTAAAAGTGCCGTTGGGCGCCTATGGCGAAATAAGCTACGTGTCTCCGTCGAGACCCGTGCTGCGTCCCTTGCGGCAGTGATATTTATGAACCATCCCTATGCTCCAACCCGGGTCTGCAAAGTGGCTTTTAAAGAAAAATGTTGCGTCGTGGCTCATCACCTCCTTTCCGTTCCAGGCCTTTGCTGCTTCCAAAATCTATCTACATGCAAATGAGAAAAGGGATTGTCTAGTATAGTATTCTAATCAGACGAGTACACTTTCATTATCATTTAATATGCAAATTAGTTCTGTTACGCCCAAAGTCTGGCGTGGGACATCCAACTCAAACGGTCTCATCAAGGAGATGCCCATGGAAGGTGGTAAAATGGATTGCGAACTTATCTATTACCCATAGAAGGTGGTAAAGATGGAGTGCCACCTTACAAACTGAAATTCATTGCATTTGTTTTCTTTATGTTCAATTTAACTTTATTGGATATTGACGAACTATAAAGTTATTGCAGGTTTTCATTTGCTTTCTCTCCAATGAATCCTTTTGTTCCCTCAGCCAGTATAATGTTGATGTCGTCAGTGAAGAGCAATTTTTCTCCATTAGCAATATGCTGCCGGAAAAAAATACAACACTCTCAAGGACTGAGTTCGTGGCGCCAGGGTATAATATGTGCGTGCTGAGGGGCTGTAGTGTTAGTGATTAGTTTCTCATGATCATCTCCTATCAAGTGGCGTTCAGGAGACCTGTGTGTGCACCCTGTGTTTTGACCTTGCAGGTAGTAACTGTCCTGAGTTATCATCATTCATTCTAGGGTACAACCATGCCCCACAAGCATGACCATTTGAACACAGTCGCATTGTGGGCCCGCGAGAAGCTGGATGGACGTAGCAACGAACTGTTGCTCATGTTGCACACAAAGTACCGCTGGTGTGTCGTCACTTTCAACAGTAGTCTGTGGAACATTCCCACATCTATAGCTCAGGTTCTGGACGTCCACGTAATACAGACGAATATCAAGATCGACCCCTTGTGCGAGCAGCAGTGGTCGGCCGAACATCATGCATGTTGCAGTTGCTGTGTTATCACGACTACTCGAAACCATCTGCTTGCAGAAGGGGTAGTGATCACGTGTGCCTCTGGACTGGCTACCACAGACACCACACCACCAACATGGCTATTTTGGTGTAGTGATAGACTGGAGAGTGGAATGGCGCTCTATGGTTTTCAGTGACGAGAGGTACTTCTGTCTGTACGCGAGTGATGGACGTGCTCGTGTAAGGCATAGAACTGGTGAGCTGCCTACTCAGACGCACATGTCCGATTCCAGGGACCAACAGCTACAATTTGTGGTCGCATTTGGTGTTTATCCAGGCCAAAGTATCCAATGCCCGCTACATTGCACAGGCTATTATGGCCGTGCTACTGCTGTTTCTTCGACAGGAAGATGATGTGCCTTTTCAGGAGGACAACGCACGCCCACATAAGGCTGCCGCGACGCAACGCTCTGATCCTGGTGTATAACAAGTGACCTGATCCGCAGAAGATCACTGTGTCTCTCGCGAACTGAAGACGTATGGAACATGATAAAGCGAGAACTTATTCCTTCTCTAGGACCTGCAAGAACCTATGCCGTATTGCACAGAACAGGCGTGAAAATTTTTTGTACAATCTATGGCAGGATACCATCACGAATCTTCGTTTACATGTGAGAACACATGCCTGCGTTGCTAAGAGGGGAACACTGTGCATTGATGTTACTGTTTGGGCATCCCTGTGGCATTTGTGTTTCATTTGGTCTGAACTCATTATCACATACTCCTACAATGACGAACTATCTGTCATCTCACTTGTCAGTAAAATGACCTTGTTTTTGAAGTTGATGGACCTTTTTTTCGCAGTGTATCTATTGTACCTACTACTGGCGACGTCATTGATGTATATATTACAATGCTACCCTGAGGAACTTTGTTGTAATGCAGTCTGGTTATACTCCCCTAAATTCTCCTAAAGGGATTTAGACGAATGCTGTAATCGTTCGTATGAAAGGACACGGGCGATTTTCTTGCCCATTCTCTGCCATTCTGAGCTCTTCCTCCATCTCTGATGACCTCGCCAAAGATGGAGCTGTAGGCCCTAATCTTCCTTCTTCCTTCTTTTGGAACTCCGTTTCGAAGAGCCCGTACATACACATGTTGTCTTTTAGCCTATAATTTGTATTATGAAGTAACTGGACATTTTTCGAGACGCCAGAAACTACCTTCACCTGACTTAATGTCAGAGCTTAAGCTTTATATTTTGGACCTGCTATACATACCTCAGTGAGAACAATCGTAATTATACAGAAGATTGTTTACACGTCTCGGTCACCTCTTGTTCCCATTGACAGTTCCCATTGACAGCACTTTGAACATTGGACGTTACATTTCAGATGTGTTACGACCCGTGGCTCTACCCTTCATTCGATGCCTGCGAAACCCTACATTTCAGCAAGATAATGCACGACTGTATATTGCAGGTTCTGTACGGGCCTTTCTGGATACAGAATATGTTTGACTGCTGCCCTGGCCAGCACATTCTTCAGATCTCTCACCAACTGAAAACGTCTGGTCAATGGTGGACGAGAACATGGCTCGTCACAATACGCCAGTCACTACTCTTGATGAACCGTGGTATCGTGTTGAAGCTGCTTTGGCAGCTGTACCTGTACACGACATCCAAGCTCTGTTTGACTCAATGCCCAGGCGTATCAAGGCCGTTTTACGGCCAGAAGTGGTTGTTCTGGGCACTGATATCTCAGGATTTATGCACCCAAATTACGTGAAAATGTAATCACCATCAGTTCTAGTATAATATGTTTGTCCACTGCCCGTGTATCATCTGTATTTCTTCTTGGTGTAGCATTGTTAATGGCCAGTAGTGTAACATTTTTGTGGATACTGACGTTTTTATTTATATATTGTAGAGACAGAAGGTCATGACTAGGACTAGCGTGTGGATAAGGGAGCAAATGGGCATTTTGACAGAGCTAACGCAAGAATTTTACGCCCGTCCTTTTGGCGTAAACAGTGTGATGTGCGAGCCGGATACAGCCGCTGCAGCACGAGGCAATAGCGATTACGAGGAGAAAAAGTACCGTATGCACAAGTCGCAGCGTTTCTAAGTAGCACGTCGAACTCGGCGCGCTTAACGTTGACGTCCGAAAGCACGGTGCGTGTGCCGACGACTTAACAGTGTTCACTTTGAACTGAAGCGCGACTATGTACAGACACGTGACCAAGTTAGTTCCTCTTTACGCCAGGTCTACGCTTCGCTTTGACGGGCGTTATCGGGAGAGTTGTTTAGGTCCGCTGCTGCAGCAAAGGATGCATTCGGTCGCGGTGGGATTAGGCGGCGGTTCGCAGTGCGGCGTGCACCTGCTGGCGCAGCAGCGGCGGCCGAGGGTCGCCGGTGACTATCTATAGTCTGGCCGCAGCTGATAAGGCACACGGCTCCATCAGCCGCCCTCGGCACGTGGAGGGTGCTCGTTGCCAATTTGTAGCGTGTCACCGCCCGCCGCTCGCGCCTACACTGTCGCTGCGCCTGACATCGAGCGGCCGGCGCACTTCTTCACGGTCAAACTGTTCTCCGCGGCCGCTACTCTCCCATCACCTGCCACGCTATAATCCTGTCGAGAGGGCCCTGACTGAAAACGGTTGTTCTTCCTGACACATCTACTCTTAGTCAGTGACGGTTGTGGAAACTGTTACACCATTACGCCCAAATCCGATATCTGTAAAATTTTGTGGAGATTTTCATTACGTAACGAGCAGTAATTGAATGAAATAAATGGTTGTAGCTGTCATAAGTTGCATTAAGGCGAACGTATGTGAAGCTGAAATAATTAAAAAAAAAACCTTATAAAGTCCACAGTTTTCAAGGCAAAGTAGACAGACCAAAGAGCCAAAGAAACTGCTACACCTGTCTAATAACGTGTAGGGCTCCCGCATGCACGCAGAAATGCCGCAACAAGATGTGGCAGGGACTCGAATAATGTCTGAAGAATGCTGGAGGGAACTGACACCATGAATCCTGTAGGGTTGTCCATTAATCCGTAAGAATAAGAGCGGGTGGAGATCTCTTCTGAACAACATGTTGCAAGACATCCCAGATATTCTCAGTAATGTTCATGTCTCGGGAGTCTAGTGGCCAGCGGAAGTGTTTAAACTCAGAAGAGTTTTGCTGGAGCCACTCTGTGGCAGTTCTGGACGTGTGGGGTGTCGCATTGTCCTGCTGGAATTGCCCAAGTCCGTCGGAATTCACAATGGGCATGAATGGATGCAGGTGATCAGATAGGACGTTTACGTATGTGTCACGTAACAGCGTCGTATCTAGGCGTATCAGGGGTTCCATATCAATCCAACTGCACACGGCCCACACCGTTACAGAGCCTCCACCAGCGTGAATAGTCCCCTGCTGACATGCAGGCTCCATGGATTCTCGAGATAGTCTCCATACCCGAACACGTCCATCCGCTCGATACAATTTGAAACGAGACCAGGCAACACGTTTCCAACCATCAACAGTCCAATGTTGGTGTTAAGAGGCTCAGGCGAGACGTAAAGCTTTGTGTCGTGCAGTCATCATGGGTACACGAGTGGCCCTTCGGCTCCGAAAGCCCACATCGATGATACTCCGTTGAATGGTTCGCACGCTGACATTTGTTGAACGATTCTCTTCTGTTGTCGTTGGCCGCGTTCTTGCAGGATCTTTCTCCGGCTACAGCGGTGTGGGAGATTTGACGTTTTATCGGATTCCTGAGATTCACAGTACACTCGTGAAATGGTCGTACGGGAAAATCCCCACTTCATCGCTACCTCGGAGATGCTGTGTCCCATCGCTTGTGCGCCGAAGATAACACCACGTTCAAACTCATTTAAATCTTGATGACCTGCCATTGTAGCAGCAGTAACCGATCTAACAACTGCGCCAAGACACTTGTCCGACCGTAGCGCCGTATTCTACCTGTTTACATGTCTCTGTGTTTGAATACGTTTGCATATAACAGTTTCTTTGGCGCTTCAGTGTAAATTTGGCACAGTTGTTAAGGAATGTTATAGGGATACACAACTACGTTTTGTGACGTCTCCTGGGAAGCCCTATAAAAATTTAACCAAACTTATATAAGACGTGTAAATGTGAAGTATAAAGAAAGTACGAAACAGAGTGTATTACATTTCCAGTTTCTACTACGTCCATTTTCCGTTTTATATGACTCTAATACGGATGCATTACATATCCAGCTACTTTTACACCATCTGATGATGCTCCAAAAGCGCGAAACGTGGCACTGATAAATAATGTCGCAACCAAGACTGTTTTTATTCTGGAATAATTCTAAACTGGTTGCTATAGCATCCTGCCACAATGGAATTGAATTATTTTTACACTAAGTGGCTAATATTTCATTACATTCAGAATCATTCCATTCAAATCAGCAAGAGGTGACATTTCGGCAGTGACGAATAAATTGTTGTATTCGTTGTCACGTGGGAGTAAACTGTTTCCAATAGCATCTTGAGCAAATGATCTTGATCATTTCGTGCTCCACAGATGAACAATATAAATATTAAGAAAAACCATTAGAGGTGTAAGTTATGTTTATAGATACCCGGTTTCGCTCTAGATGATGATCTTCAGGTGCCCAGAAGACCACTAACAGTCTTCTTAACCAGTTTCATAAAGTGGCGTAAGGTGGCGTTGTTGTGCCAGGCTTTCTGTTACTTTATGAGAATTAGTTACGAAGATTTCTCTATCACCTGAAGATGTTCATTTAAAACGTAGCCTATTGTGGCCTAATGACGTATCTGAAATGCAGCTATAGTGGTTTGTACTTTCATGCTACAGTGGAGTGAAACTTCCTGGCAGAACTCGGATCTACGAACTTTTTCTTTCACATTCAAGTGCTCGACCGAATTAGCTATCCAAGCACGCCTGTACTTCCGACAATACTTCTTCTGCTATAACCAAGAAGTGAAACCATCCATTTTTGTCACGTAAGTCTCTGTTTGATATGTGTCACTACTCTCTTTCCATCTGAAAATTACGAGTTGAATTCATAATAGTGGCTTGTCTAATGATAGCTATTTTGATAAAATAGCCTCACGAGTTTTCGCCGTATTCCATCTCATACTACTACACTTTAAATTTCTGTGCATCCACACATATTCAGCTAAGGATCATCCTGCAGATTTGCCCGAGACATTAAACTGTAAATCACTTCCTTTCCTCCGCTTCACCCACAAGGGAAACATCTGATTCATTCTCGCTGCCCATTTCTCAGTACTGAAGTGTTCTGTTTATGAATCACCGACGCCGTTCCTGCTTGGAATAAACGTCTAATAGTTTCTTAGATGCAAATCTATAAGTCATTTCATATGTTCATCTCTTGCCTATACGTGGAAGAGTGTAATGGGAGGAGAAATAGACGGTGCCCTTCTCAAAGAAACCATCCTGACATTTGCATTAAACGTTTAAGGTAATCATACGAAATCAAAACTTGGATGGTTGCCGAAGATAACACACCAATAATCCTTGGTGCAAGACCATTGCGTTGAACTTCACGTCTCATTCCTCGGTTTTTCACATTCCAATATGATTCTACACTTTCCTAGCTGTGCCTTCCAAGGACGACCAAGTCTTATTATTCCCTTTGTCAGAAAAGTTCTAGGACAGGCTCGTTCATTTCTGAATTTGCAAAATTAAAAAGCAACAATTTTTTTTTATGTTACCTGATGTGTGTTCCTCCTTAAAGTGACTTTGGTCATGTTTCCTCTCAAACTTATTAGGTGGCAGGGTTGTGCCTAGCAACAGACTGTTTCGTTCTTGGCGCATTAGTTGCGGTGACACATTGGATGCTGTGACCAAAGAGTGACATTAAGCTCTGCCTTAAGCTCGGGAAAACCCGTAGTGAAACGTGGACAATGATTAAGCAAACATACAAAAGACTGAGCCGATGTTTTATTTTTAAGTTTTCAGTTCTCTAATCTGAAGTTGTGAGAAGGAAATGGAGCAACACAATAACATATATAAATAAATTCTGCATCCTTTGAGTTCCAAATGGAGCTGTTTTGAAATTAACATATTCGTCTTATCGATTACTGTATACAATATATTTTTTAGGCTTTAAGTAGCACATGTCTGAAGTCGGATATGTTCGTGGTTGTTAAGACACTGCCGGCCGGAGTGGCCGTGCGGTTATGGCGCTACTGTCAGGAGCCGCATGACCGCTACAGTCGCAGGTTCGAATCCTGCCTCGGACATGGATGTGTGTGATGTCCTTAGGTTAGTTAGGTTTAAGTAGTTCTAAGTTATAGGGGACTGATGACCACAGCAGTTAAGTCCCATAGTGCTTAGAGCCATTTTAACCATTTGTTAAGACACTATGCGTGCACTTAAAATGATGGAAAAAGTTATTTTGTTTTCGTAATTGCGCCAATAACCACAACTTTCCCTATGTAATTACTTGGTCTCTTCGTTTATCTCCTACTTTACTGGGTCTCTAATGTTGGAGGTGGCTTCCTTATAGCCCATTAAGAACCAGAGTACCTCGATATTGCGGCGCTAAGACTATCAAGGTGATACAACGGTTGTGACCATTCTTTAAGTTCTTATGCGACGAGTTCTGTTCAGTGTTACAGTGAAGTTGCAAACCGATGCAGACACAATCGCACAGTGATGACTAAACAGGTATGTAATCTGTCGTCTTTTACATTTACAGAATGGCATATCTGACACATGTTTCGTAATTGGTATTATGACAGTCGTTATACACCAGATATTTCTTCAATTACGTACACTCATTTGTTCATAAATTAATATATAATGTAATGATTTTCAGTCTTTACTGGGTATCTAATGTTGGAGGTGGCTTCCTTATAACCCATTAAGAACCAGAGTACCTCGATATTGCGGCGCTAAGACTATCAAGGTGATACAACGGTTGTGACCATTCTTTAAGTTCTTATGCGACGAGTTCTGTTCAGTGTTACAGTGAAGTTGCAAACCGATGCAGACATAATCGCACAGTGATGACTAAACAGGTATGTAATCTGTCGTCTTTTACATTTACAGAATGGCATATCTGACACATGTTTCGTAATTGGTATTATGACAGTCGTTATACACCAGATATTTCTTCAATTACGTACACTCATTTGTTCATAAATTAATATATAATGTAATGATTTTCAGTCTTTATGTAAATGCAAAAAATTCAAAAGAATACTGAGCGGCCGCGCGGTGTGGTCGCGCGGTTTAGGGCGTCATGTCACGGATCACACAGCCCCTCCCGCCGGAGGTTCGAGTCCTTCCTCGGGAATGGATGTGTGTGTTGCTCTTAGGATAAGTTAGTTTAAGTAGTGTGTAAGTCTAGGGGCCGATGACCTCAGCAGTTTGGTCCCTTAAGAATTCACACACATTTGAACATTGTGAACAACATTTCGCCTAAATTACGTTTAAAATAACGGTAATGGTTAATTTTTCATATTTCAATCGGACTTCGGTTACATGCTGCCGGTTCTTTAAACTATAGAGACAATAAGGGTAGGTGGAATAACAATTGAAGAAGTACTAAATCAGATTGAGGAAAGAAGAAATTTATGGCACAACTGCGATAACAGACGGGATCTGTTAAGAGAACATATCCTGAGATGACAAGGAATTTTCAGTTTGTTAATCGAAGAAAGTATGGTGGGGTGGGAGGGCGGAGCAGGGGGGGGGGGGGGGCTGTGTTGGGAAACCTAGGTTCAGGTAAACGTAGGTTGCGGTAGTTAAGTAGAGGTGAAGAGGCCTGCACAGGGTGACTGGTATGGAGAGCCGCATCAAACTAATGTAAGGGCCTCGACCAGAATATTTATTAAATTAAGAAACAATGTACTGTGACGGCAGTATGCCTTTACATAAGGGACAGCGGACGGGGGAGGGGGGGTTGCTAAGTAAGTAATGCAACATCTTTTTTCTCTTCCAATTTCGGTTGAAGAGATGCGGAATTTGTTGTGGGACAGCATGGAACATTCCCGCTTCACCATCTAAAGATTCATGAAGTCCGATAGGTGGCGGTAGTATCGTAACCTTCAAAACGCCGTCTGTAACGGAGATGTGTTGAAGCAAATAGCTATCATTGTGTTTCTTTTGGCGGAAAAAGAGAGCATCGGAGGCGGTTGCATATTGTCCCCGGAGACCTGGCAGTGAACAAAAGCAAAGTGAGCTCGTTGGGCGAGGCGTCTGTCATCATCGCATTAAGGTCACGCAAACCTGTCCGACCTCGTGACTCCTGCACTGTTGGAACGTACGGACACTCTCGTTCGAGGCGATCGACCAATCAAAATCAAACACCTCGCTGCTCAGCTAGACGTATCAGTTGGTAACGCTGATACACTCGTCCGCCAGTTGGGGTACTCAAAGGTGTCGGTCAGCTGGTTCCTCGCCGCCTGACAGAAGGCTGTAAAGAACAACGAAGGACCATCTGTGCGGAATTACTCGATCGTTATGAGGCTGATCGTGACAATTTTTTGTCGAACATGTCACAGGTGATGACTCATGGATTGTCCACTTCGAACCAGAAACGAAAACGCAATCCGTCGAGTGGCGCTATATCACATCTCCTTAAGTTCAAAGCCGCAACTTCAGCTGGTAAAGTCATAGCGACTGTCTTCTGTTCGACGTACTCTCTCATTGTGCAACGATCAACTCTGGAGTATGACCTCACAAAATTTCGTTGGACTGTTCTTCCTCATCCACTCTACAGGCCGGATCTCGCACCTTCCGACTTCCATCTGTCTGGACCAATGAATGATGCACTCTACGGGAAGCAGTATGTGGATAATGGGAAACCTGTTGCTGCTGCAGGACGTCACCTCTGATGTCAACCAGTATAGAGGTATGACGAGGGCATACACACCCTCCCAGTAAGGTGGCGTAAGACTGTCGCACTGAAAGGAGATTATATTGAAAGATAGGGTCTGGAGGCAAAAGAATGGGGAATAGTGTGTTGCAGTGGAATCCAAATTGCTTTCAGAAGAAAAAAAGTTGCATTACTTATCGAAAGTCCCTTCCACAATGATATGCGTCCGAAACAGTACGATTACAAGGAAGGCTTAGTCTGAATAATGGCTTATAATACCTTCTATATTTCATGCTAAAGCGAAAGCGTCAGGATGGAAGACATGGACAGTGACTTTTAAATCCGCGTGCCTTACTCTTTGGAAGTTATTGGTATCTGTTGTTCCTACTACACGAACTCTCGAACGATTACTTACTTGATACAACATGTTGTATGTTATTCCTTGCTTTTATTAGATTCGTACCAGGCGATGTCTTTGTTAGTAGACTGCACATTATCATGCGAGCACATGTAATGGTTTACCTATCAAGTAGTGTTACATATTATACTTTACTTCGGGAATATCTATCCACCACTGATGATAGCACAAAAGTGCTGAAACATGTATGGGTGAAACAAAAGAAAAAAGGTGTCTTGCATAAGGCGGAACTTCTCATCCCATCATCCCATTATCTATCTACCGTTTCATCAGACGAGCCTTTATACCTTTGTTTGGCTCCTATGAACTTCCCTTTGAAAAGCGTTGTGGTCGCAGTGCTGATTATTCCAGTGTTAATCGCAGATAATACAGAAATATAATGTCTTAGTGTAATGTCCTAAGCTGTATATAATTATTACTGAGTTTGTTTTCAATAGGTTTCTCGATTCGAAAGTTCTCTTATTGACTACAGATCCTATACACATGTTGACTGTGAGATTTCGATCTTGGTTGTGACTGCATTTGGTTTCCAGTGTAGATTAACATTACTTCTTACGACAAGGAAATTTCTGAATAAGTTTTGTTTTATAGGCGAAATCTTCGCTACAGCATGAATATCATCTTCGATGATTTTTTTGACTCATCAGACTTGTCTAATGCGGTCCGCCACGAATTCCTCTGCTGTGCCAACGTCTTCAGCTCAGAGTAGCACTTGCAACCTATTCCCACAGTTTTTTGCTGAACGTATTCCAGCCTCTGTCTTCCTCTACAGTTCTTACCCTCTACAGCTCCCTCTAGTACCATGGAAGTCATTCCCTCATGACTTAACATGCGTCCTATCATGCTGTGCCTACTCCTGGTCAGTGTTTTCCACATATGCCTTTCCTCTGCCATTCTGTGCAAAAACTCCTCATTCCTTACTTTATCAGTCCACGTAATTGCCAACATTTGTCTGTAGCACCACGTATCTTCTGTCCCGGTTTTCCCACAGTCCATGTTTCACTACCATACAATGCTGTGCTCCAAACGTACGTTCTCAGAAATTTCTTCCTGAAGTTAATGCCTATGTTTGATACTAGTAGATTACTCTTGACTAGGAATACCCATTTTGTCAGTGATAACGTGCTCCTTGCTCCGTGCGTCACTGGTTATTCTGCATCCTAGGTAGTAGAATTCCTTAACTTAATCTATTTCTTGATCATCAGTTCTGATGTTAAGTTTCCGCTGGTCTCATTTTTGCTTCTTCTCACTGCTTTCGTTTTACTTAGGTTTACGCTCAATCTATATTCTGTACTCATTGACTCTTCATTCCATTCAGCATACCATCTAATTCTACTTCACTTTCACTCAGTACCGCAAAGATGTCAGCGAATCGCTTCATTGACACCCTTTCACCTTGAATTTTAATTCCACTCCTGAACCTTTGTTTTATTTGCATTACTGCGTCTTCGATATAAAGGTCGGACAGTAGGGGTGAAAGACTACGTCCCTGTCTTATAGCCTTTTTAATCGGAGCTCTTCGTTCTTGGTCATCCTCTCTTATTATTCCCTCTTGCTTCTTGTGCATATCGTATATTAACCGTCTCTCCCTGCAGCTTACCCCTATTTTCTCATAATTTCGAACATCTTGCAGCATTTTGCATTGTCAAGCGCTTCTGCCAGGTCGAGAGATAATTTCAACGTGTACTGATTTTTCTTTAATCTTGCCTCCATTGTCAACCGCAACGTCAGAATCGCCTCTCTGGTGCCTGTATCGTTCCTAAAGCCAAACTAATCATCTAGCACATTCTCAATTTTCTTTTCCACTCTTCTGTATACTATTCTTGTCAGCAACTAGGATGCATGAGCTGTTAGCTGATGGTGCTATAATTCTCGCACTTCTCAGCTCTTGCAGTCTTCGGAATTGTGTGTATCATATTCTTCCGAAAACGAGCCGGTATAACGCCAGTCACGTCCTACACAAGAAGGTGAATAGTCGTTTTGAGACCACTTCCTCCAAGGATTTTACGAATTATGATGGACTGTTATCTATCCCATTTGCCTTATTTAATCTTATTTAATACTAAGTCCTCCAAAGCTCCCCTCCCCCTCCCCCTGCCACCACCGCCATTCTGATTCTAACACTGGATTCACTACCTCTTCTGAATCGACTCCTGTTTCTTCTTCTATCACATAAGACAAATCAATCTAATAGAAGCCTTGAATGTACTCTTTCCACCTATCCGCTCTCTCCTCCGCATTTAACAGTGAAATTACCGTTGCAGTCTTAGTGTTACATCTTTAATGGTTTCGTGTTTAGGTTGCTTGTGATTTTTATCTGTTATTATTTTCAATGTCTCATGATTACCACAACAATGATGATCAAAATACTCAGTACCGGTTTGCTTAGTAACAAGTGTATTTAAGAAAAAAAGACGCACCAAGAAGAAATTACCAGAATGGGATGGAAATTGGTAGATGTCATATACATGTACAGAAAAATAAGTCATTACAATTTCGGATGATTTGTTCTAGAGAAAGAGCTTCACAAATTGAACAAGTCAATAATGGGTCGGTGTACCTCCGGCCCTTACGCAAGCAGTTATGAGGGTTAGCATTGATTGATAAAGTCGTTCGATGTCCTCCTGAGGTATTTTGTGCCAGACTGTATACACTTGGAGCGTTGTTGCTGTTGTGGCCTTCAGTCCTGAGACTGGTTTGATGCAGCTCTCCATGCTACCCTATCCTGTGCAAGCTTCTTCATCCCCCAGTACTTACTGCAACCTACATCCTTCTGAATCTGCTTAGTGTATTCATCTCTTGGTCTCCCTCTGCGATTTTTACCCTCCACGCTGCCCTCCAATACTAAACTGGTGATCCTTTGATGCCTCAGAACATGTCCTACCAACCGATTCCTTCTTCTAGTCAAGTCGTGCCACAAATTTCTCTTCTCCCCAATTCAATACCTCCTCATTACTTACGTGATCTACCCATCTAATCTTCAGCATTCTTCTGTAGCACCACATTTCGAAAGCTTCTATTCTCTCCTCGTCCAAACTATTTATCGTCCATGTTTCACTTGCATACATGGCTACACTCCATACAAATACTTTCAGAAACGACTTTCTAACACTTAAATCTATACTCGATGTTAACAAATTTTCTTGCCATTGCCAGTCTACATTTTATATCCTCTCTACTTCGACCATCATCACTTATTTTGTTCCCCAAATAGCTAAACTCATTTACTACTTTAAGTGTCTCATTTCCTAATCTAATTCCCTCAGCATCACCCGACTTAATTCGACTACATTCCATTATCCTCGTCTTGCTTTTGTTGATGTTCATCTTATATCCTCCTTTCAAGACACTGTCCATTCCGTTCAATTGCTCTTCTAAGTCCTTTGCTGTCTCTGACAGAATTACTTCGAGCGTTACATCGTCAAAATCCTGAGATGGTTGGAGGGCCCTACCCATAACGATCCAAATGTTATCAGCTCGGGAGAGACCCGGTGACCTTGCTGGCCAAGGAAGGGTTTGGCAAGCACAAAGACAAGCAGTAGAAACTCTCGCCGTGTGGATGCGAGGATTATCGTGCTGAATTGTAAGCCCACGTGGAAACTATCGTCGACGTACCGCTGTGCTGTAAGGGTACCGCGTATGACAAACAGAAGGGTCCTGCCATGAAAAGAAACAGCGCCCCACACCATTACTACCGATTGTCAAACCATATAGCGGGCGACAATCAGGTTGGTAGGCCACCCCTGTCCGGGGCATCTCCATACACATCTTCAGCCTGGAATTTATTGGCTGGAGTAGAATTGTCTTTAGTGGTAAGTCCCGCTTCACACTCAGTCCCGATAACTAGCGAAGACGTGCCGGGAAACACCCTGCATAGTGGTGAAATACTAACGTGACTTTCGCCCGGCTTATTGTCCGACAACCCGGAGTAATGGTCTGGGGCGCCATGTCTTGTAGCAGCACTCGTTTCGTTGTCATTTGAGGCAAGCTTCCAGCACAGCGGGAAGTCGACGATACTGTACGCCCAGTTTTGTTGTCCTTCATGAGAAGCCTTTCTGGGCTTAGATTTCAGCAAGATAATGCTCGCCCGCGTATGACGACAGTTTCTACTGCTTGTCTTCGTGCTTGCCAAACCATAGCTAGGCCAACAAGGTCGCCGGATCTGTGCGTAGTGGAGAACGTTTGCAACATTATGGACAGGGCCCTGAAACAATCTCGGTAGTTTGACTATCTAGATCGTCAGTTTGACAGAATTTGGCACGATATCAGGAGGACTTCCAACAATTCTATCAATCAATGTCAAGCTGAATAAGTGGTTGCATAGGAGCCAGAAGTGTGCCAACGCATTACTGACTTGTTCAAAAATGGTTCAAATTGCTCTAAGCACTGTGGGACTTAACATCTGAGGTCGTCAGTCCCCTAGACTTAGAGCCAGTTAAACCTAACTGACCTAAGGACATCACACATATCCATGCCCGAGGCAGGATTCGAACCTGCGACCGTAGCAGCAGCGCTGTTCCGGACTGAAGCACCTAGAACCGCTCGGCCACACTGGCCGGCGGACTTGTTAAATTTGTGAAGCTGTTTCACTAGCAAAAAATATCAAATTTTTACGAAACTGTAATAACTTGTTTGTCTCTACAGGTACGTCACAGCTACCGATTTGCGGCTCTTTCGGATAATTCCGTAGTGGTAAGTAGTTTTACTGTGTTAGAGTGTATTTAACGACTTTCCATCGCTGTGACTTGCAACGAATATCTTACATGACATTGTGGAAATCATGTTTCATCAGTACCTTAGTCACAAGACCTTGAACGTAAATTATCGATAGAGAGCTGTGGTTAGGAATGTTAACTGTTATGACGTAGGTGTAATTACGATTCGATGAAACGGCAGGAATTACATAATTATTCGCAATTTACAAATTTATTATTTCTTCAACGGTCAATGCTTCCTGGAGTTACTGCCGCTGTAAACGCTACGCTTTCTTCGTAGTTTTACAGTGTGGCCAGGTGCCCTTCCTGTCGCCATAATTGTCAGTTAATCTAAGGGAGGGAAATCATCTGCTTGTGAAACGTGAAAACCTTGTTCTGTGTGGTATCATATTGTAACTGTTGGTGTCTAGTATTTCCGGGTTTCGAGATTGGAACCAGCGCAGCATTTGCCTAAACGAGTGTGGAAAATCGCCAAAAAGCACAGTTAGACTATTCGGTGTATGAAACCAAAGCTCATCAACCGCGACGCTGACTCTGATCTGCCGGCCGCGGTGGTCGTGCGATTCTAGGCGCTCCAGTCCGGAGCCGCGCTGCTGCTACGGTCGCAGGTTCGAATCCTGCCTCGGGCATGGATGTGAGTGATGTCCTTAGGTTGGTTAGGTTTAATTAGTTCTAAGTTCTAGGGGACTGATGACCACAGCAGTTGAGTCCCATAGTGCTCGGAGCCATTTGAACCATTTTTGACTCTGATCTGTTCTACCTCGTCTCCCTGTTTCGCAAGCTAGGGCTTGCGTTTTCAGCTGTACAAGCAGGCTGTTTCTTCAGTGAACAGTAATTCGCAGCCACGAATGCCTCTTAATTGGAGAATATCGGTTCTTCTTTACAACTTGATTCCTTGCCATCATGGTCCTGGAGCATTTTGTATAGGTGGAGGTTTTCTATTGGACAAAGCTAGTATTTGGTTATGTAATACACGTTTAGAGTTACAAAATGCACTGGGTAACTGTGGCAGATTCAGGTCGTTTGGCTGTGTTGGTAGAATGTTTCCAGGGAAAAAAAACAGGTCCTCGTTCTAGCCGCTATTTTTGGACGTTAATAACACGTTAAAGCTCCAATTTTTACTATAGTGGAAAGCTGTTTGTAGGGCTATGAGTAACAAATAGCATATTTCAGATCTGTTGCCGCTGAGGTATATCCTGTATAGCCGGTATTCTGACAGCACCCGAACGTTGTCAGTTAAATTCCAGAAATATTTATTCAAGTCACTAGTCCAAATTTGTCCATTTCTTCTTTAAATGCTGAAGGTAGAAATAGCATATCATTACTACTGAAACATAGCACCGATAGCAAGAACTTCGCAAAAAGTAGGGGTAATTTTACATTTTTCTTTCTTTCACCACTCTCACATAAATATGGCCGATTCCGAACAAAAGCCAAAGCGTTTTGTTTCCCTGTGAGTAATCATCCCTCGACATTTGAAAAGAAATTTTTATCTACGCTCAGCTGACATTCATTGTACAAGATTTGTGTTTCTTCTGCGTCCTTTATAAAGAATACGAAACGATTGCTGAGTTCCTGACCCTCAGAGTTTCTCAAGTTTGTTGTGAAGCCGTAATAGTGACTCAGTCAGTAGGACTTTAAATCCCATGAGATTTTGTTTACGTTGCCACAGTCAGCACAAATGTTTATGTTATTAGAAGGCGTCTCCGCGCTCGCTTATACTTATCACGTTACGCTGTACAGAGAAAACAAACTGGCTGTCACTTCTATCGTCCCCAATCTTTCTTGTTGATGTTATTGTGGCATTCTCCAATGTTTCGGTCCCATAGTTTTTTGAAATAGTTTGTTCAAAGGCCATAGGCAGTGGTCCTTGACGCTGTCCTAATTAAATTATGAGATGATAACTTTCCTTCGATTCCTCCGTTCTGTAACAACATGTTGTGAGTTAGAGACGGCACCAATACATAATGGGGTCACTTTTAACATCACTTATCAGTTATTTCTCGTAGAAAGTGGCAATAACAAACGTTTAGGAACTATCAGAAATAGCAAAGATGCCTGACTATGACAGGGGAACTCTAATCCGGAAAGGAGTGAATTAAAAAGTTCAAATCTGGTTTCTCAGGATAGAGCGGATCAGGTTAAAGTTGTGGAGGGGGTCGTAATCAGTTACTGTCAGTTGCACAAAACACACAAACCTAAGGACCACTTAATTACACATTGCCTTTAAAGGATCAAAATAAAACAATATGGCTGAAGGCCTAGTTACGAAAACTTGAGATATCTCCTGGGCTGAAGGCCCAAAACCACACCAAACACAAGAACGGCTGAAGGCCTGAACACAAGCTATGAAAAATTGCTTTAAAGAATACATGCAGCCGAAGGCCTTACTAAAAAAAATTTTATGTAAATACTCGGCTGAAAACCACACACAAGACATTGAACAACTCAGGGCTTAGGGCCTGGATAACAAGAATTTCAGATAGAGCAATTTAAAAAAAAATCATTTTAAACAAATGAATCTTCAAGTTTTAATTTAAGATGGCTGAAGGTCTTATCTTAAAAATATTTCAGGTAAAAGATCGGCTGTAGGCCAAGCACTGGACATTGAACAACTCAGGGCATAAGGCCTGGATAACAAGAATTTCAGATAGAACAACCTTTAAAAATTTAGTTTTTAAACAAATCAGTCTTCAAATTATAATATAAGTTAGCTGAAGGCCTTATTTTAAAATTAAAGCAAACTAAATTAATAGACGGCTGCAGGCTTCGCACAGTGTTTCAGATAAAAATGAGAATCACAATCTAAAACCAACAGAACAAAGGTGCTCGGAAGTGTTCCGAGGGTCGGCCTGAGAAGGCAGCTCTAACGTAAGGTAAGGTGAGACAGGCAGCCAAGACTAAGGTTAAATAAGCGGATGACAACCCGCCCTAGGGACGGCTGAAGGACCAACCAACAACTCAATCAATTCCCTTCCGCCTGACCAGCGGCACGACAATGGAAAGTATCAGCCGAGGACGAAGATACCAGCAGCACTAGATCTTGAAAACTGGCATCTAAAAACAGCCAAGGCATAATAACCACTGCAAGAAAAAAAAATGAACTAACAACTAGAATGCTGTTGAAGTACATGCCGTGCTGGACAGCATGAACACGGCGAGGAAAAACACACTGCCGGAAAACTACGCTAATGACCAGGGTAGGTAACTGTAGCGTTGAATGGCCACAAGGCAGAAAATACCACCGGTGCACTTTACTGATGAGTAACAACCGATTTAATAGTTAAAGACCATACAGGAAGACAGCTGCAAAATTTCGCCAACTCGAACACACCATATGTTGCTGCTAGCCGGAACAGCCCAGGAAGCAACGACTGGCGATGAACGAAGAAATGTCACAGCAGTTGAGGTTTTTTAACAGATTAGCTGATCACTCAAACTCAGTGTCCAGGTTCGGTGGGCAACGAACTTGTAGTTCTCGCAGCTAGCGCTTCACAATCTGTGGTGTGCGTACTGTAAGACCTTCGGTACACACACCATGAGATTGTTTGACTTGTCGCTCTAACGAAGCAGACGAGTGTCAGCAATATGTCTCGCGGTCATATTGTGACGTGTTTATCTTCTGCCGTTAGGTCAGACGATAGGAATGCCACTTGCACGCTTAGAGTAGCAGATTGACGGTGACCAACTTTAAACAGAACTTGATTAATTTTCACACACATTTATTAAAATAATAAAAATCATAGACATTATGTAACTTGATTCTGGATGCTGTTTACATTTGACAATCTTAAGTTCCTTTGGTCTTGGTCCGTTAATCTTATTCTCACATATCCCTGATACTTGACAAAGTGTTTACACATTTCTCTTCATGGCTATGTACAGGAATATGATAATCTTATTACATGCAGACTGAAACTTGACTACAGACTGGTACAGACTAATGTAGACTGGTAGAGACAGGTGCAGATAAATGCAGACTGACTAATCGGAGGTTCTGTACACTCGTTATAATACCTCGAGCGTTCAGGTATCACTGCGCGAGTGTGATCCGCGAGGAGAAAAGGTTATACGTTAGCAGCAATCTCATTGGCTGCATTACATATTAATTACGCGGATCGGCGGAGGCAGAATTTGGTCCGTCTCTAAGACAGCGCCATCTCGTAGTGCGGAGACGGACGAGCGTTGCGCCTGCGCTGTTGTGCTTAGCGGGGCGCGCTCTAGTGGGAAAGTTGTGTACGAGGTGACTACGCGGAACTATGTACACAACACAATCCAACTGCATGTGCACGCCGCCAGCGGTTCAAAATTGGCTCTGAGCACTATGGGACTTAATATCTGAGGTCATGAGTCCCGTAGAACCTGGAACTACTTAAACCTGCTGCTGCCACTGACGGAGGCAAGTCAGCAACTCATTATGGTAGTAACTAACAAGGGAACCTCCCCATCGCACCCCCCTCAGATTTAGTTATAATTTGGCACATTGGATAGGCCTTGAAAAACTGAACACAGATCAATTGAGAAAACAGGAAGAAGTTGTGTGGAACTGTGAAAAAATAAGCAAAATATACAAACCGAGTAGTTTATGGGAGGATATGCAACATCAAGAACACTGGTATTGCAGGAGCGCCGTGGTCTCGTGGTGACGTGAGCAGCTGCGGAACGAAAGGTCCTTGGTTCAAATCTTCCATCGAGTGAAAACTTTAATTTTTTATTTTCAATTTATGTGACAAACTCTTATGTTTTCGTCACTTTTTTGGGAGTGATTATCACATCCACAAGAAAACCTAAATCGGGCAAGGTAGAAGACTCTTTTTACCCATTCGCCAAGTGTACAAGTTAGGTGGGTCGACAACATATTCCTGTCATGTGACGCACATGCCGTCACCAGTGTCGTATAGAATATATCAGATGTGTTTTCCTGTGGAGGAATCGGTTGACCTATGACCTTTCGATCAAATGTTTTCGGTTCCGATTGGAGAGGCACGTCCTTTCGTCTACCAATCGCACGGTTTTGCGATGCGGTCGCAAAACACAGACACTAAACTTATTACAGTGAACAGAGACGTCAATGAACGAACGGACAGATCATAACTTTGCGAAAATAAAGAAAGCAAAATTTTCAGTCGAGGTCAGATTTGAACCAAGGACCTCTCCTTCAGCAGCTGCTCACGCTACCACGAGACCACGGCGTTCCTGATCTCAGGTGCTCCTTGATGTTGCCTATGTGGCTCATGGACTACTCAGTTTGTATATTTTGCTTATTTTTTCACAGTTTCACACAACTTCTTCCTCTTTTCTCAATTGATCTGTGTTCGGTTTATCAAGGCCTATCCACTGTGCCAAGTTATAACTAAATCTGAGGGGGGTGCGATGGGGAGGTTCCCTTGTAAGGGAGAAATAAGACGCCACTCGATTGTGACAAAATACCAAAGAACATATGGCATCAACGTGAGCTGGCCATGGCTAAAAAGTCATAAGCAAGAATCTGAATTATAAAATAAATCATTGGTGTGCTGACTATGACAGAAATTCACATAAATACATTGCAAGACCTTCTGTATGAACACTAGTTGTTCAAAGTTTCTTTGCAGATATGATATCGTTGGATGAATATTTTTCATACTCGTAGGACCAAAACTGAGTGTTATCAAAAAGAATGTCACAAGCAGCAGAAATTCTTGCCACAAGATCCTTTCATCCTCTACAGATCATACACAAAACTTTTCGCGTAAGCCGACATCCAGAAACCATTGACGTCATATCAGGAGAACGAGGTGGCCATGGAACAAGAAACACGACTTCCTCTTCACCTGACAGGAAATGTCTGCGGGTTGCTACGTACTATATGTCCGAAATGAGCCAGGAGGGAACGATAGGATCACCTAGACGTACGATAACGTGGAAGTTGTTCCATCGGAAATTCAGAGCGCACTGGTACACTTGACTGAGGGGTAAGCGAATCCGAGCCTGTTAACCAAGCGCTGACTGAGCACTCCAGAAAAATTCACCGCAAAACTATGTACATAACTCTTCGCAATCAATGTGTGTTGGCCTTTGGCGGGCGGAGTGTATTCAGTACAGTTGTTCTGGGTTTGTGACAGCGTCATTATGTTATGGATACAAGAACTTGGGGACTGTGGAGTGGAAGGGCTGGTATTTGTGGGGCGTAAGTACCTTTTACTAAGTAACATAATTTTTTTGGTCATCAGGGATCAAACTAGTTTGATGCGACTCAACACAACTTCCTCTCTTGCGCCAACCTCTTCGTGTCAGAGCAGCACCTGCAACTAAATTATTTGTTGGGCATACTCCAAACTCTGTCTTCCCCTACAGTTTTTATCTTCTACAGCAACATTTATTACTACGAAAATTATTCTCTGATGTCTTGATATATGTCTTTTCATCCCATCCCTTCTTATCAGTGTTTTCCACAGCGACTCTGCGGAGTATCTCCTCATTTCGTATCTTATCAGTCCACCTAACTTTCAACTCTCTTGTGCCACACCACATCTTCAGACACTTCGATTCGCTTCTTTTCTGATTTTCTCACAGTTGATATTCACTGCCATACACTGCCGTGCTCCAAATGTACATCCCTTCTCAAATTAAGGCCAATCTTTGGTACTAGCAGGAATGTCCTCATTGTCTATGCTTGTCTGCTACTTATGTCCTCCTTCCTCTGTCCTTCGTGTGTCAAGTTATCGCTAATCTCACTTCAGCTACACTTCATTACTTTCATCTTTCTTCGATTTACTATCAATTCATGTACTGTATTCGTTGATTTGTACATTTGGTTCAACAACTTCTGTAACTATTCCTTGTTTTCAGTGAGCATAACAATTTTGTAAGCGAATTTTGTCATTGATATTCATTCGCCCTGAATTTTAAACCCACTCTTCACACTTTGTTTTCTTTCCTTCATTTCTTCTTACATGTATAGATTGAACAGTATGAGTGAAAAACAGATCGTCTAACGGTTTCTCTGTTTTATTTTCCATTCTCCTATATGTTGTTCTTGTCTGCAAATTAGATGTTAAACTGATTATGCAATGATTCTCAGAATTAGCAACCCTTGTTGTTTTCGAATTGTATGTATGAATGATACTTTCAAAAAGTTTGATGGTATGACACCAGTCTCAGATTGTATACACCAACTAGCATTGGCATTTGGTTGTCATTTGTCCGCAGTATTTTAGAAATTTCGGAGCAATATCATTATGTGTTGTGTGTTACTTCAGTGTAGCATAGCACTCCGTCTTCAGGCCACAAGTGGCCCATCGGTAGCATCTGACCGCCGTGTCATCCTTAGATGAGGATGCGGATAGGAGGGGCGTGTGGTCAGAACACTGCCCTCCCGGTTGTTATGATGGTCGTCTTTGACCGGAGACACTACTATTCGGTCGAGTAGTTCCTCAATTGGCATCACGAGGCTGAGTGCACCCCAAAAATGGCAACAGCGCTTGGCGGCCTGGATGGTCGCCCAGCCAAGCGCCGGCAACGCCCGACAGTGTTTAACTTCGGTGATCTGATGGGAACTGGTGTATCCACTGCGGCAAGGCTATTACCCCTTATTTCAATGTAGGTGTTCCAAATTACACTTCTTCTCGTTTCAAATCATTTAACAGTCCCTCCTTCTTGTGGAGTTCTGCAATTTACAGCGTCCAGCCAGTCGCTCTCTCATCTGAGTTTAACAGTGGAATTACTCTTGCATGTGTAATGATGGTGCCTTTAATTTTAACTTCACTGAAGACGCCCTTTTCAACTATCTGGTAGCTGAATCAGTTCCTTTCTCGACTTGTTCTTATTTTTCCTTGAACCATTTTGCCTTCGTTTCCCTGCACTTCCCATTAATTTCATTGCTGAATGACTTTTATTGCGTATTCCTATTTTTTCCTGAACATTATTGTACTGCTTTCTTTTATCGATAAAACGGAATATTTCTCCTGTTATGCAATATTTCTTCGTAGTTGACTTCCTTGTACCTATACTCGTCCATCAAACTTTTTAGTGATGTTCATTCCTCTTCAGTTGAACTTCTTACTGTGGTATTCACTATTGCAGTATCTAGAAGCCCAGAGATCTTGGCCGGCCGGGGTGGCCGAACGGTTCTAGGCGCTGCAGTCCGCAACCGCGCGACCGCAACGGTCGCAGGTTCGAATCCTGCCTCGGGCATGGATGTGTGTGAGGTCCTTAGGTTAGTTAGGTCTAAGTAGTTGTAAGTTATAGGGGACTGATGACTTTAGAAGTTAAGTCCGATAGTGCTCCGAGCCATTTGAACCATTTTTGAACCCAGAGACCTTCAAATGCATCTCATCAATCAGCAGTAATTCGGTATCCCACTTCACTGAACGTTGATTCTTACTGATGATTCTCTGAAACTTCAGCCTACTTTTCGTCATTACTAAATTAAGGTCTGAGTCTATATCTGCTCCTGCGTACACGTGAAAAATCCATTATTAGCTAGACTTCTGATATTCCTCGATCCGACTCATATTACATTATACTTTCGTCGGTTATTCAGTCTTTTTCTCGTGGTCACGTCCTCCTTGGTAATCCTTCACGACGACCCCAAAAGGGAACTAATTCGGAATCCTTTTGCATATGGAGAGTTCATGATTACAACCACACGCCATATGTCCTTCGAATGCGCACTGTGTGTCTATAATCCAGTGGTTACCGTTGTCTTCTGCATCCTCACGACGTTAATAATTGCTGATTCTTCTATCTTTTAGGAGCAGTTTCCCAACCCAATGGCGAGAGA
This sequence comes from Schistocerca serialis cubense, assembly GCF_023864345.2. Classification (NCBI taxonomy): domain Eukaryota; kingdom Metazoa; phylum Arthropoda; class Insecta; order Orthoptera; family Acrididae; genus Schistocerca; species Schistocerca serialis. Next base: position 250,299,348 of record NC_064638.1, on the reverse strand, counting down.
GCACGCCGAACTCTCTCCACTCCCCCGCCCTCTTTGGCAAGTTGACAGCTGTTGAGAGAACGATGGTTACTAGAAGTACAAAACTGATCTGTAACCACGGCTCCCTTGTACAAATGAAATGTGGGTGATATTAAGATAGTAAAATAATAAAAATAAAATTTGCTGGAAGCCTAAAATTTGGGCAACTAAACTATTTCAGAAAATAAATAAATAAATAAAATGGAAACACTGTGTTATGTCACTAAATTCTACAGAAACTCTAACTCACGAACACTATAAAAGGAAATAAATGCACTAAAATTATCAATGAACACTGAGCACTATCAGATGGCACATATAGGTAATTCAGGGTAACATCTCCTAACGCAGAGCACATTCAAAACGGAGTTGTTCACTTGTGAGATCTTAAGTGCAGCGTACACAGCACGGTCGAGAGCTCTACCCATAAGAGTTCAGCAGGCTCCAGGGACGAAGCCGACCGGAAGATTGCCATCGGCACTACCCCGTGTGTCCTCCCGTCTCGATGGCCACTAGGGAGCCTCGTTGATTGCTCGTCTTCACGATGCCGCCAGCACCCAACTATCTTCCTCTTGCTGTTGCCTCTAACGTAACTCCTCTCGCTGCCAAGGAGACCTGGTCGTTTCGCTGCTTTCTGCTAGATTCCACTCGGCCGCTACCGCCGTTACTTCGTGGACACCGGTGGTGCCGGCTGCAGCCCCTTAGATGTTTCTGGTGCACTCTCGCACGCAGTGAGAAAATTGCCTGCTGAATTTTGCACCATCTGCCGAGCAGGCCGGAATCTTCATTGCACCGCGATTATAACGGCACATGATAAAACTACCGCCGTTTCGGCTACTATTGCGGTCAGTCTTCATCAGGATTACGCTGGTGATCGCTGACGACAAAAATAGCCAGTACATGGGTAGTAGGGCAGAATCATTAACTAAGTCGTGAAAGGTTTCATAGGAATATTTGCGACGTCCCGCCTCAGTCTAAGCAAACTTCTATGCAACGTAGTAACTGGTACATACAATGCTATACGTGTCCTTCCCCGGTAACTGAGTGGTCAGCGAGACGGAATGTCAATCCTAAGGGCCTGGGTTCGTTTCCCGGCTGCGTCGGAGATTTTCTCCGCTCATGGTCTGGGTGTTGTGTTGTCCTCATCATCATCATTTTCATCCCCATCGACGCGCAAGTCGCCGAAGTGGCGTCAAATCGAAAGACTTGCACCAGGCGAACGGTCTACCCGAAGGGACCCTCGTCACACGACATTATTTATAATCCTTTAGGTGTGACAATCTGTGATCGAACGTCTTTCCCAATGAGGAACATGCAAGAGGTCGCACGCGCTAACCAACACAACGCAATGCAAGACTACTCGAACGTCAACGTTGGCGATTCATCGGAGACTGTGAAACACACGTATTTGACTGAAACTTATAGCAAGGTGCTAGAATCAATCGTGCGTGTAACCGGGTAACTGGGTAACCGACATGATACAGCTCGATAGAGCGCACATTCAACACGGTTTCCCCCTAATGATGAATTAGGCACATAAAAGTCTGATTTACATGGAGGTCTAGCGGTCACAATTAATCGTGTATTTAACTTACAAATTTGTATATACATTCCTCTCTGTTGATGTTGACAGCACAGAAACTAGAGTGCTGATAGGACGTAACGCTCCTAGTTCTACATCTACATGGATGCTCTGCAAATCACATTTAAGTGCCTGCTTATCAGATGTATTGTCACTTGGAACGATATAATGTGCCAGATTCTACATAGATTCCGTTCCTACTAATTGCGTAATAAGTTACAGTGACGAAAGAATTACTAGCTTTGTTGTTGTTGTTGTTGTTGTTGTGGTCTTCAGTCCGAAGACAGGTCTGAGGCAGCTCTCCACCGCTAGTCGACCACGTAAAAGTCTCTTCAATACTGCGTAACTACTGCAAACCACATCAATTTCAACCTTCTTACGTGTTAGAGTCTTGGCCTTCATCTACGGTTCTTACCACCCATTTCCTCAGGCTTCTCATGAAGTTAATGACTCCTTGATGCCACAGGATGTGCTTCTTCTACTCAAATTCTCCCATAAGTTTCAGTTTTCCTCAATTTGATTCAGTACCTCCTCATTAGTTACTCGATGTACCAAGTCTATTTTCAGCATTCCTCCAGAGCACCACGTTTCAAAAGTTTCTATTATCTTTTCGTTTAAACTGCACTGTCCAGTAACAGTAATGTGAGCACTTGTCAAAAGCGTGAATAACTAACTAGTGCAGTGCGGGTCGCTGCGAGAACTGCAGGAAGACAATCAATGCGGTTCTGGAAGGATACCGACATGCATGTGCAGACATACCGACTCCAGCCTAGGGACGGGAAAAACCGACCAGTTATAACCGATACCGATATTTTAGTTCTGAATAACGGGTATTTTACGGTATTTGTTTGGCCTGAGTAATAACAAGGGTTTTTCATTTTTTGCTAATAAGCGACAAAAAAACGTAAATATCAAATAGCCGTAGCAAAATTGCTAAAATCTTTAGTTTTTAAATAAACTTTTCTTAGGGATGGAGTAGTTTTTGGTCGTAAAATTTTCGCTGGTTAGAAATATTGTGTTATTACAGAAAACGGGAAAAGCGATCAGTGCTCGTTGTAGTAACAGTGACGACAGAAACGAACAACAAACACATGGGATAAGAATTGCTACTGCAATGCTGAGACGATTATGGCCATGTTGCCACTTCTACAAAAGAATAAAAGAGGAAAGAAATTATGATAACACTGATAAATTAAGTACTTAACAATAAGTTAATCATGGAATACAATAAAAATAGAAGTAGCTGATCTGTTGTCAGTGTCTACATAATATGGCTCTATGTGCTTGTAGCCACTGAAAACGGACAAATTAACATGAAAAACAGAGTTATCCATCATCATTTTACACCCTTCAGCGCTGAATATTCGTAGCGCCCCAAACAGTGCTATGACTCCCGATTACAATATGCTTTTCGAGCAGAGTTTCAAAACACCAGACTCAGTAGCAGAATACCGGTGATTTTTTATTCTATTCAACCACTTCCCACTTTTCGAGAAAAGCAGTGAACAAAAGACGAATTTTTCTTTTATTCTGCTATTTAATTTAATATTTTGAATCCATGTACCTTGAAACTGACTCAAGAATTTTTCACTCTTTGTGTGATTTCTACGTTTGTTACAGGGAATAATACGGGAAAAAATATAAATCCTTTATTTCAGAAACTAGTTATTTTGAGTAGGTTTAGCATTCAGGTTAAAATGGCGTGAAAAGAAAAACAATGTAACTGAAAAGCAGTTGTTTCAGTGATAACCGCCATCGTTACTCTAGTGCCAGTCTGCGCAAGGCCAGGTTAGGTTGAGAAGCCATGGCGTGAACAACTTGATCGAGGTGGTCACACAGATTTTCGGTTGGGTTTAAATCCATGGACTCTGGTGGCCAAGGGAGTACGGCAAACTCATCCTTGTGCTCTGCGAACCACGCAAGTACGCTGCTAGGTGTTTGACATGTTTCATTGTCCTGCTAGTAGATGCCAAACTGGCGGGGAAGGGCTGATTGGGGGTGACATGGGTGTCACGGCTCCCGAGGGGAGATACATGTGTTGGTCCATTGTGCCTTCCAGAATGACGAAATCACCCAGGGAATGCCCTCTGAACAGGATCCTTTAGACGATTGTTGCAGGATGTTTGCTTTCAGACGTTTCATCCCGTAGACGCCAATAGCCATCTGTCAGAAGGAGCATAAAACGTGATTCACCTGAAGATGCCACCTCGCACCACTGAGTGGACGCGCAGTTGCGATACTGGTGCGGAAATTCTATCTTCTATGCATGAACCAGGCGTCTGCCGTGGAGCCCAATACGCCGCAACGTTTGCTGAACGGTCATTGAGGATACACTGCTCGAAGCCGCTTGGTTCATCTGGGTGCTTAGTTCCTCAACAGCTACACGTCATCGCGGTATAAGTGTATATTTCTTTTATTTTTATAATTATATATTTTATGATTTTGGTTGGGGTGGCTTTAAATATTGTGGGCTAGCATGAGACTTTCAATTAACTTATACGGCGGTAACACTCGTACGTACATCGGCTGCCCCGGAGTACGCACGATATAATATTTTTTAAACACAGCGCGCGACTCACCGCCTTCTAATAAATAGTTTGCGTGAGCGCTGATATTTAGAAAAGAAAATGTGCGTATTCTTACGTAAACTGTAATTATTAATATGAGTCTCAGGGGCTACTGGTTATTCGTGTACCAAGTTACACAAAGATTAACTTAGATATTGCGGAATGTAATGATTTTGAATATTTCTTTTCATTATTTGCAAGGCAAAACTGGAGAGAATCTCGTCTGTCGTTATCCGGCCGGTGTGGCCAAGCGGTTCTATGCGCTGCAGTTTGGAACCGCGCGACCGATACGGTCGCAGGTTCGAATCCTGCCTCGGGCATGGATGTGTGTGATGTCCTTAGGTTAGTTAGGTTTAAGTAGTTCTAAGTTCCAGGGGACTGATGACCTCAGATGTAGAGTCCCATAGTGCTCAGAGCCATTTGAACCATTTCGTCTGTCGTTAGGCGGCCAAAATGAAACGTACTGAACTTACTTAGTATTCTAAATATTAATAAACCAAATCTATTTTGACGTTTTTTAACTTTGAAATTAATCAAAGATCAAAATTGAGAAGTCTCTCACATTTACATTCAATATTATGACATGATATTTTCATTAAATAATACAGTCAGCGTAATGGCCGACTAAATTCTGCTAGGGGAGATGAGCTCCCGGTACTGCGAAGTTCTGTAAAAACTTTGTTAATTATAATTAATGGTTGCGATCATGAGAGGTGACAACTAAGTCAATAATACACACTTTCTAATAACAATTTCTATTATATTTTTCAAAATACAGATAAAACTTACGTTAATTATCAGACAGCACTACAATGGCGGCCTACCGCTAGACGAAACAAAACAGGAGAGCTGGTTCAATCAAAGCATTGTCTCTGATCTTGATGGCCTATGTTACACAGAGGTTATACCAAAAAAACTGTTTTGTTAATTACACCGATATTTGTGTTTTGATAATAATAACTTACGTTCTTTACTATTTGTTATACATCGCGCAAGCGTACACAGTCTTGAAATAATTTATAATTCACACGTCTCAGAACAAAAACTTCCTTTCCCTTTCTCCAAATGTCCATTTATATGACATACCGTCACAACGTCTTTTCGCCCCAGACACATCTGCGCAGCTGTCGTTCACCCTTGTCATTAATGGGTCGTGGTGCACCACATTCGCCTAGATGCCAGTTTGGGATAGCGCCATTTTGTCGTGCCTGTGCTACCACAATGATGCCTCTTAGCACCTGTAATATATAATCTTAACACTTCTTACATGCTTGTAAGGATCTCAAAGCATTTCTTTATGGAGATGACATGTTAACAGCCGTCGTAGCAACCCAAACAGAATATATAGACAGAAAATATATTATGTCAGCGTATTTGGAACATATGGATGAATTTTATAGAAGATGGTGATGGCGCCCAAGTCAAACCATAACAGTAACTGTCTGTACTCACATGTCAGCCACCAATATGAATGTTTTATTTCGCAAGAGATAAATAAGGTGCACCAGTTTACCAACATAGCTTCGCATTCCAGTTGACCGTACAGCAACGTGTGAAAAGCATCAGCAGGAAGCGGGTGAGAACAACTGTAGGAGAAAATTCTTTGCACTGCCACACAATCCCTACTGTATAAAACAGCAAAGTATTGTGCTCCAGTACGGCGCACGAGTACGCACAACAGAAAAAAAGTCAATGCTTATTATAACTGGAGCGCTAATAGCCACATTGATGCCAAGGCTCGATGCGTTTTACTCATCGTTCAGAAGAAACTGTGGGTGTGATGGGTGGCGAAGGGTTTCGATTTAATAACATCTTAGGATACGCCACTCAGTTTACGAGGGCTTTTGAGAAAGTAATGTCTCATATGTCGCAACATGGAAACCATAGTCAAAATCAAAAATGTTTTATTTACAACCGTTTGTTATACCTTCCAGCTGCTTCTCGACTTAGTCTCCGCCCCGGCTTTGACATTTGTCTTAGCATTATTCCAACTTTCCAATATCCTCATCTTAGAAGGCAACCGCCTGTTCCTTCCGCCATTTCTCTAGGCTGGTCTGCAGTTCGTCGTCTGTGCAAAAATATTGTTTTCCCAGCTGGCGCTTCATGTGAGCAGATATGAATGAATATTAGAGGGCTGTATGGTGAGTGATTAAAAATTTCACACCGAAAGTGCTTCAGGGCCGTCCTCATTCTCCCATGTAGCGTGCGGCCGCTGATTGTCACGAAGAAGGAAATGCATGGGAGTTACATTATGAAACTTCGCAGTGGGCACCTATACTTGGCGGGAGACAATATTGTTTTAGGCATCTATGCATGCTCACTGTGTGCTCGGAATTGGAAAGAGTAGCGTGAAGGGACCGACAGGCATACTAGAGACACTGCCCATCACATCTGTAAAAAGCTTAATGGGATTTTCAATGTCGTTTCCATTTTGCGACCTATCGGACCTTACATCCCGAAGAGCCATCGTGTGAAGATCTCGCCTGTCAACTCACCTTACAGACTCGAGAAAATGTGCGGTTCACGAAATGGCAGTGCAGAATCGGAAAATCAAAACAACAAATAACATTGATGGACGTGACGGACACCGGGAGTCGGACGCGAATAAAACTGTGGCCCATATAGCAAGCGCTCGTAAGGACATACCTCGCAGCACACGACTAAGGCGACTGCGCTGGTTAATGAAACACCTAGCAGAAACATGGAATCGACAACTCGGCTGAACATCGGATGGCACACAATTAATTCTTGTGATTAATCCGACGTACAGCCGGCCGTCGTGACCGAGCGGTTCTAGGCGCTTCAGTCTGGAACCGCGCGACTGCTACAGTTGCAGGTTCAAAATGGTTCAAATGGCTCTGAGCACTATGGGACTTAACATCTGTGGTCATCAGTCCCCTAGAACTTAGAACTACCTAAACCTAACCAATCTAAGGACATTACGCACATCCATGCCCGAAGCAGGATTCGAACCTGCGACCGTAGCGGTCACGCGGTTCCAGACTGTAGCGCCTAGAACCGCACGGCCACAACGGCCGGCAGGTTGCAGGTTCGAATCCTGCCTCGGGAAGAGATGTGTGTGATTTCTTAGGTTAGTTAGGTCTAAGTAGTTTTAAGTTCTAGGGGACTGATGACCTCAGATAAGTCCCATAGTGCTCAGAGCCATTTGAACCATTTTCTTGAATCCGACGTACGAATCCGATCCAAGTGTAGCTTACCTCCCGTGGCAGTTCTTGGCTGCTGCAGACGTTGGCTTGAATAATAACAAATGTTAATTTGCACAGATGTGGCAAAATAATTGCTTGTAAACACGATTTCTGTCTTTCCTTGCAAGATGTGAGATTTGCCATTCATCTATCTGTCGACAGTTGTCTCGACCGTGGCTGGCACCGAACTAATTCTCTTCTTATGTAAATTCGAAGTGGAGGGGGGAGAACAGAAAGGAAAGGGAAGGATCTGGTGATATCAGCTGAACCGGGACTTCACGCTGAATCGGTGGTCCGGGTCTCGAATCTGAGATCTTCTGCTTACGTGGTAGATGGATACCACTTTTTTTTCACTTGAGGCCAAGATTTTACGACGCACCACCTAATTGCTTACGGTGGGTCATTATTGACCACTTGGCCGCTGCTGTCGGTATATGGGCGCTGATGTGGCTGAACCTCCACACCAGTTCCCGCATCCGATCGCACCGTTGCACGTGTCCCGACACGTGGAGGCGGGTCATAGTTGATCGTGTTTTGTTTTTGTCTCTTTTATTTTGTTTTCTTTTACTTGGTTACCTTTGTTTGCTATTTGTCTTTCTTTTCTTTTCTTTCCTTTATGGCAACCGTTTAACAAAAATTTACATGGAATTTAAATTTTGAAAAAGAAATACAAAAATATAGTTTAGAGAGGAAAGAAGATAGGATAGAAACCACTGCGTCATTGCTCCATCTAGACTCAGTGTTTATGGCAAAAGCACGGACTATCTTGGCACGCTATCTCAGCATGCTAACCGGCCGATCCACGTTACCACCTAGGTCCACCTATCCGTAGTCTCTGTCCATGTTCTCCATGCCCGCTAATTGTAGACTCTCACCAGACGTCTAACGATATCGTGCATCTCACAGAAGCTTGTGGATTTATTATCCATCGAGGCGAATAAATTATATGAATGCGTGGTGTGCGGATGCACAATATAGTTCACCTTCCGGCGACCCACAATTAGTGGGGACATGCACTGGGACTGCAGATAGGTGTTTGTAGGTGGGAACGTTGGTCGATCAGGGAGCGTGCCGAGTTAGTCCGTGCATTTGCGACAAACACTGTGTCCGTATAGCGCAGCGGTTAATGCATTTGCTTACGAGATTCCGGGTTCGAGTCCTGGTCTAGCACACACTTTCACTCGTCGAAGCCGATTTCGCATAACGTCCCGATGCAGCTGATATCATCGGTTCCTTCCCTTTCCTTTTCTCCCTCCCACCTCCAACTTCAGTTTACATAATATGTATTACAGCAGCGATTTCCGCATAGTGTATGTTCCTTCGGACATGTTCGAAAGAGCAGACACCACGCATTCAGATAACTCATTCTCTTCTAACAGCGGTTCAGTTGATGGTTAATTGAAACTTCCTGGCAGATTAAACTGTGTGCTGGACCGAGACTCGAACTCGGGACCTTTGCCTTTCGCGGGCAAGTGCTGTGCCAACTGAGCTACCCAAGCATGACTCACTCCCCGTCCTCACAGATTTACTTCTGCCAGTAAAGCTGTGAGGACGGAGCATGAGTCGTGCTTGGGTTGCTCAGTTGGCAGAGCACTTGCCCGCGAAAGGCAAAGGTCCCGAGTTCGAGTCTCAGTCCGGCACACAGTTTTAATATGCCAGAAGTTTTATATCAGCACACACTCCGCTGCAGAGTGAAAACCTCATTCTGATGCTTAATTGACCTAATCAACAGAAAACGGATGGAACCTACAGACAAGAGAAAATGCGCCCATGCTGGTAAGCTTTACTATATAGTTCCTCCAATAACACATAACAAATTGACGAGGTGGCCTGATGCATGTGTATGACGATAAATTTGTGAACGCCAGACCCTATTGAGTCTAGCTGTTGGACAAGAATATGAAATATAAAACATTCAAGCCTATGAAGAGCATGGTATTAAAGCTGTCTAGTTTTCGATCTACGAGAGATTTGCGAGAAGTGAAAACATGCTGAACTTTGCTCTCTGGCCGGCCGGAGTGGCCGAGCGGTTCTAGGCGCTACAATCTGGAACCACGCGACCGCTACGGTCGCAGGTTCGAATCCTGCCTCGGGCATGGATGTGTGTGATGTCCTTAGGTTAGTTAGGTTTAAGTAGCTGTAGGGGACTGATGACCTCAGAAGTTAAGTCCTATAGTGCTCAGAGCCATTTGAACCATTTTTTGCTCTCTAGCACTAAAGGTGATGGAAGATCTTCTTAAATAGCGCCCGATCTATTGGGTACTGAAAGATTAGTAGTATAACTACGACTCCTGCTGAATGTAAACTCGGGGACGAATTTATCAGCAACCTTGCGAGCGCAAGGGACCACGGCGGCAAACTGTGCACAAAGCATGCGCACTGATGCCAAGATGGCGGCTGGTCCCGAATTCCCTACCATCCTAGCCGCATACCTCCGTTCAACTCGACCAATTAGTCACAACTGCCGCTGTGACAGTACCTCTCGATACTGTGGCCGAGGATCCCTCGACACAGTAAGCTTCCGGTGACAAGGCGAGGACCGTACAGCCGACCTAACTAGCGCTGCGGTTACCGTTAGCTTGGCTCCCTTGTGCAGCGGTCAGAAAGCACGGCCCAGGGGTTGAGACTGCTGAAGAGGCGGCAACTTTTGCGGAAACGGCAGGCACTCTCGTGTCCTTCCGCGGCAAGGAGCTGTGGCTCAAATTTGAAACCAACGGCTGGCTAGCTTCTGCCAGTATTCACCATCTTGCGACATTCTAGAACTCATCAAATTGGGATCAAGGAAATTCGTCCGCCCCCACGAGCTCGTAGTACGCTGTTAAACAAGCCGGCGGTGGTCTCAGATCATCGGGGAAAATTAGATAGCGAATAATTAAAGATTAATTACGACGACTTTTGAAATAACAATTTAATCAACTCTAGATGCAAATGTAACGAACGGTAATATTCTGAATAAGCCGAGTCTGATGTCAAAGGTATTGATTTTATTTACTTGGTGCGTTCTCCGTTTGTCGCTGAGCTGGGCCGCGCAGCAGCAGACACTGGTGGCTGGCCTTGTGGCCAGTCCACGAAAAGTCTGCGCTTAGCAGTTCCGTTTGGCTGGCAGCGAGCTGCGCATTCAGTTATACGAACAGGTCGACATTTAGCTGGAATATGATCCAAAGCTACGCCATTATGTACTTCATTAGCAAAATACACTCTGTCCAAAATTAAGGCAACAAACTACTGTTTCCCCATCAAGTGTCTACTTCGCGATATAATCATGCGAAGTATCAACAGATGTCCCTACGATCGTGTTATGCACGGAAGATGGCATTCCGTTCCATGGACGATCACGCCAATGCTGACGTCAGGGCACCTATCAAACGAAGTATTCTTTGAAGGCTAGTCTCACATCCACAACAGCTGTGTACACAGTCATAGACGGTGCAGTATGGCACAGAAAAGAAGCCTACCAGACTCTGTGTGGTGGAGAGCCATGGGAAGAATGGAGCGGGACGGTCGGAAGCTGATGTTGCCCGATTAAGTTGTTTCTCGGAGGCGGCGACAGTTTGTAGAGACCGAAACTGTATCCCGAAGACCAGGGCATGGCCGATCAGTGAGACATAAGAAACAGAAGATCATTAATTGCCTGTAAGGACACGACAGTACCGCCTTAGTATTGTGCAGCAAGTGGCATCTGATCTCGCAGCATTCACTGGACGTGTCGTCTCGAGGCAGTGGGTGTAGAGAAAGCTTCGAGAGAGTAGCCTTGATTGTCGGAGACCTGCTGTGTGTTTACCACCAATACGTCTTCGTAGAAGGCAACGTCTAGAGTGGAGTCGTCAACATGCCACCTGGACAGACTAACAGTGGGCCAATGTCTGATTGGGTCTGGAGAGTGATTCTTGACGGATTCGCGTCTGAAGGGAATGTGGAACAGGATTTCGAGACTCGAACACTGTGGAAAGAGACCGGTATGGAGAAGGATCCAGCCGGCCAGAGTGGCCGAGCGGTTTTAGGCGCTTCAGTCTGGAACCGCGCGACCGCTAGGTCGCAGGTTTGAATCCCGCCTAGGGCATGGATGTGTGTAATGTCCTTGGGTTAGATAGGTTTAAGTAGTTCTAAGTTCTAGGGGACTGATGACCTCAGATGTTAAGTCCCATAGCGCTCAGAGCCATTTCAACCATTTGAGAAGCATCCCTAATGGTGTAAGCAGGAATTATGTTGACCATTCAGACATCTCTTTATGAAATTGTATGGGTGAATCAGCAAGGTTTAACCGCTGCTAGGTATCGTGACGAGATGTTAGAACTACATGTCCGGTTGTTGCGAGGTGCTGTGGATCCAGGAATCCAGAGTTCGTGTTGCTCCACGTCTTAAGCACTTTTTTTTTTTTTTTTTTTTTTTTTTGGAAATGGAAGATACTGCACACGTAGAGTAGTCTGCAGGCTCTCCCGATTTGAATCCTATAGAGCATGTCTGGTATGCAGTAAGGACACAGGTAGCATCACGTCAGCATCCACCAACCACTCTCCAAGACTTGCGAGGAGCTCAGCAGGAAAGAGGGGCGTTATTGCCTCAACAAGACAGTGATGACGTCACTCACAGCAGGCCCCGTAGTTGTCAGGCCTGTACTGCTGCCAGACGTGGTCACACCACATACTGAGCACATTAACAAGTTATCGGAATGTGTGTGCAAATCCGTTGAGTTGGAAATAACGGAAGAACATTTTTGTCTACCGTTACGCATGTTGCATTCCCGTATTCTTTAATTTTTTACTACTTTACTATCACCTGTTTATCCTACACTAGTGGCCATAAAAATTGCTACACCACGAAGATGACGTGCTACAGAAGCGAACTTTAACCGACAGGAAGAAGATGCTGTGATATGCAAATGATTACCTTTTCAGAGCATTCACACAAGGTTGGCGCTGGTGGCGACACCTACAACGTGCTGACATGAGGAAAGTTTCCAACCGATTTCTCATAGACAAACAACAGTTGACTGGCGATCCGCATGAAACCTCGTGTACGGAGGAGAAATGAGTACCATCATGTTCCCGACTTTGACAAAGGTCGGATTGTAGCCTACCGTGGTTGCGGTTTATAGTATCGCGACATTGCTGCTCACATTGTTCGAGATCCAATGACCGTTCGCAGAATATGGAATCGGTGGGTTCAGGAGGGTAATACGGAGCGCCGTGCTGGATCCCAACGGCCTCGTATCACTAGCAGTCGACATGACAGTCATCTTATCCGCATGGGTGTAACGGATCGTGCAGCCACGTCTCGATCCCTGAGTCAACAGATGGGGACGTTTGCAAGTCAACAACCATCTGCACGAACAGTTCGACGGCGTTTGCAGCAGCATGGACTATCAGCTCGGAGACCATGGCTGCGGTTACCCTTGACGCCGCATCACAGACAGGAGCGCCTGCGATGGAGTACTCAACCACGAACCTGGGTGCAAGAATGGCAAAACGTCATTTTTTCGGATGAATCCAGGTTCTGTTTACAGCATCATGATGGTCGCATCCGTGTTTGGCGACATCGCAGTGAACGCACACTGACGTATCACCCGGCGTGACGGTATGGGGTGCCATTGGTTACACGTCTCGGTCAGCTCTTGCTCGCATTGACGGCACTTTGAACAGTGGACGTTACATTTCAGATGTGTTACGACCCGTGGCTCCACATTTCATTCGATCCCTGCGAAACCCTACATTTCAGCAGGATAATGCACGACCGCATGTTGCATCCTTTCTGGATACAGAAAATGTTCGACTGCTGCCCTGGCCAACACATTCTCCAGATCTCTCACCAATTGAAAACGTCTGGTCAATGGTGGCCGTGCAAGTGGCTCGTCATAATAGGCCAGTCACTACTCCTGATGAACTGTGGCATCGTGTTGAAGCTACATGGGCAGCTGTACCTGCACACGCCATCAAAGCTCTGTTTGAATCAATGCCCAGGCGTATCAAGGCCGTTTTTACGGCCAGAGGTGGTTGTTCTGGGTACTGATTTCTCAGGATCTATGCACCTAAATTGCTGGCCGGTGTGGCCGTGCGGTTAAAGGCGCTTCAGTCTGGAACCGCGTGACCACTACGGTCGCAGGTTCGAATCCTGCCTCGGGCATGGATGTGTGTAATGTCCTTAGGTTAGTTAGGTTTACGTAGTTCTAAGTTCTAGGGGACTGATGACCACAGCAGTTAAGTCCCATAGTGCTCAGAGCCATTTGAACCATTTTGAAAGCACCTAAATTGCGTGAAAGTGTGATCACATGTCAGTTCTAGTATAATATATTTGTCCAATGAATACCTGTTTATCATCTGCATTTCGTCTTGGTGTAGCAATTTTAATGGCCAGTAGTGTATTTTGTGGAAAGGTAAACGGAATATCGCAAAGCTTTCATTTGTTGCTTTAATTTCGGACACCAATGGAGTTGCTTGTTTCGGATTGCACTTGAACATTTTGCAAATGCAGGAGTGATGCCTGGAACAATTTTTATTTAGTCTCCTCTGTCAGGTGTAAGTGTGTGTGTGTGTGTGTGTGTGTGTGTGTGTGTGTGTGTGTGTGTCTACGTTATACGTGTGTGTGGGAAAGAGAGAGTGAGTGTACAAGCTTCGGGCTATGAGAGGGAAATGTGGGAAGCCGTCAGCAGCGTGGCGTAGCAATATGCGCTAACTGCGACGTGACGGACGTTTTTCCGCGGCACTTGTCCGCAGAGAGTCGTGTAAGCGGCCCGCCTCGTCGTGCCGGAACAATGCGGCGCGATCGCCATGCAGGCTTTCCCCAATCCTGTCGGCACGTGATGAATGCGCGGGCAGCCGGCTAGTGCGCCTGCCTCCAGTCCACGTCATCTGTCTGCCGCTGGGCCGTTCTGTCACTGTGCGATGAGTACACGCCCCACCGCGCCACCCCCCCCCCCCCCCCCCCGCTCTTTCGTTTCCGGCCACTTTTCCCTCTATCGGCCACACTACTGTGCGCCTCCCACGCGAGACCTTTCTGTCCTACGCACTAAGCAGGATCGCGTGCCAGGTGTCCATCCACGCTACGACTTTCCTCGTCAGTCGGCGTTGATGACACTTGTGCGGTAGCGCTACACACGGAAATAGGTGACTCGATTAGCGTTTTTACAAAAATTAACCCTTTTTACCTTTTTTTGGGCAACGGCCTTGCCGCAGTGGATACACCGGTTCCCGTGAGATCACCGAAGTTAAGCGCTGTTGGGCGTGGTCGGCACTTGGATGGGTGACCATCCAGCCGCCATGCGCTGTTGCCATTTTTCGGGGTGCACTCAGCCTCGTGATGCCAATTGAGGAGCTACTCGACCGAATAGTAGCGGCTTCGGTCAAGAATACCATCATAATGACCGGGAGAGTCGTGTGCTGACCCACGCCCCTCCTATCCGCATCCTCCTCTGAGGACGACGGATGGTCCAGGTAGGCCACTAGTGGCCTGAAGACGGAGTGCTTTTTGTTTATTTACCTTTTTTTGAGGAAACTATATTCTAGCGCTATAAGAGAAATCTGTATTATTTTCACTGCAACATCCCTCTGCTTCACGTTATAAATCAACAATTTTCAAATAAAATATCAATTAAACATAGGCAAGTTAAATTTTGTTGTAAATATTGATGATTTTTACGTAACAGTTAATTATGTAGAACAAAGACGTTCTGTAGATTATCTCGTCCTTTATACAGGGTGTTTCACAATTCATGTTACACACTTCTAGCGGTTGTAGAGAGGTCTTAGTAGATCAAGTTCCCGGAAACGTCATCCAACGACCCAACAGACCGTCAAAGTTTCAGGCACTGGCGTCTGTAAATACGTTATTTGAGATATGTGCGTGAACAACGTACTGTTGAAAAGAACAAACTCTCGACCGATCGAGGTGGCGCAATGGTTATCACACTGGACTCGCATTCGGGAGACGACGGTTCAATCCCGCGTCCGACCATCCTGATTTAGGTTTTCTATGATTTCCCTAAATCGCTCCAGGCAAATGCTGGAATGGTTCCTTAGAAAGGGCACGGCCGACTTCCTTCCCCGTCCTTCCCTAACCCGATGAGACCGATGACCTCGCTGTTTGGTCTCTTCCCCGAAACAACCCAACCCAACCCCAGCCCCAACAAACTCTCGAGTTTTAGATGGTTCCCAACAGGTAGCAGCAGTGTGCGCCCACTTTAGTTCTAGTAAAAATGGTGTCGGGACAACACAATGCATTTTCTGTTCTACGTTTCGCGCAGAGCAGGTCAGTAATAACTGGCGAGTGACTTTCGTACTAGGTATGGTGTGGATCCTCCAGTAGCGTCCGCAAATGGTGAAGGGATGCTAGGAGGGGGGGAAGGGGGGGGGGGGCATTTGTCCCCTCTTACAAAATTGGAGTTCAGGCTTCTTGTTCATTACAGGATTCCCACAATTTTCAGAAAAGATTGTGTGTTATTGCACTTTGTAAGTAGGCTGTTTATGTTTTCTTTATGTAAGTATGTAAGTAGGCTGTTTATGTTTTCTTTATGTAAGTAGGCTGTTTAGGTTTTTTTTGGCAACGTTACGTAGCGCTCAATATGAAAATCACTGGCTGTGCTGTGTGCAGTCTGTGGCTAGTTTGCATTGTTGTCTGCCATTGTAGTGTTGGGCAGCGGCAGCTGGATGTGAACAGCGCGTAGCGTTGCGCAGTTGGAGGCGAGCCGCCAGCAGTGGTGGATGTGAGGAGAGAGATGGCGGAGGTTTGCAATTTGTCATGAACTGATATATATATTATGACTTGTGATGATATTAAGGTAAATACATTGTTTGTTCTCTATTAATATCTTTCATTTGCTAACTATCCCTATCAGTAGTTAGTGCCTTTAGTAGTTTGAATCTTTTATTTAGCTGGCAGTAGTGGCGCTTGCTGTATTGCAGTAGCTTGAGCAGCGAAGATTTTTGTGAGGTAAGTGATTTGTGAAAGGTATAGTTTAATGTTAGTCAGGGCCATTCTTTTGTAGGGAATTTTGAAAGTCAGATTGCGTTGCGCTAACAAAATATTGTGTGTCAGTTTACGCACAGTCATATGTATAAATTGTTCAAAGGGGAAGTATGTTTTCTTTATGTAAGTAGGCTGTTTAGGTTTTTTTTGGCAACGTTACGTAGCGCTCAATATGAAAATCACTGGCTGTGCTGTGTGCAGTCTGTGGCTAGTTTGCATTGTTGTCTGCCATTGTAGTGTTGGGCAGCGGCAGCTGGATGTGAACAGCGCGTAGCGTTGCGCAGTTGGAGGCGAGCCGCCAGCAGTGGTGGATGTGAGGAGAGAGATGGCGGAGGTTTGCAATTTGTCATGAACTGATATATATATTATGACTTGTGATGATATTATGGTAAATACATTGTTTGTTCTCTATTAATATCTTTCATTTGCTAACTATCCCTATCAGTAGTTAGTGCCTTTAGTAGTTTGAATCTTTTATTTAGCTGGCAGTAGTGGCGCTTGCTGTATTGCAGTAGCTTGAGCAGCGAAGATTTTTGTGAGGTAAGTGATTTGTGAAAGGTATAGTTTAATGTTAGTCAGGGCCATTCTTTTGTAGGGAATTTTGAAAGTCAGATTGCGTTGCGCTAACAAAATATTGTGTGTCAGTTTACGCACAGTCATATGTATAAATTGTTCAAAGGGGAAGTTTCAACTTCACCGGAACACTTCCGAGAGCTAGGGAAATATACTGTGGCTTTAACAATGACTATGTAACTTTCGAATGGTCATGAGGAACGTTCTTTTTTGCTTTGCTCGACAGTGGTTTCGGCGCAGTCCTATAGCCACGGCGGATTCCGGCGGTTGCTCCCAGCACAAACTAAACACGGCTGCGGTATACCAGCCCAACACACGCCACTAATTTCAACGAAGACACCCTCTCTCGCTGTTGCACAACTTAAATTACAACACTGATTTACTGTTTGTCTGTGGTCAAAGAAGTGCCGCCACGGATTGCAGATACCACATTGTGTTTTACAGTTACAGCTGATTAAAGAAATGTTCAGAGGTTGAATACTGAACAAAAGTCTGCCACCGACAGCACTAGAAGAGTGCTTTCCAACTTCTCCATCATGGCGACCCCTTGTCATAAAGTCAGTGTCTTGAGGCACCCTAACATCAATAAAAGAGAGTCTATTGTAACAAATTATGTTTTAAAGGAATCTTAATTTTTGTATTTCATTTTAAAGTAGAGTATAAGTATACATTAAACACCTTTTCACAGATACAAAATTTTCAGTAGTATTATGAATTCAATGACTCTCGTGGGCTTGACGAGCATTAAGAATCCGTCTCACATTAGCTAGGATGTAGGACAAATACAAAAGCATTTCCTCATCTAATGTTCTCACATATTTTCCTGGTAAAATTTGCGTTTTGTTGAAATTTTTTCGGTGTCATGCATGCATCGGAAATTTTTCTGCACGTATCACACGCTCCGGCGTAAGACTCCATCATCTCCAGTCCACGCGGGCCCCATTTTTAACCATTCTTTATTACAGAACCTCAATTTTGTGTTCTTGCTGCTGCATAATGTCTCGGACCAAACAGAGGTTTGAGATGCACTATGTGATTGTTGTTTTCTACGTACTGAATTTTCATAAACATTGCTCCGCATCTGACGTGTCATAAACTACGAAAGCTCTTTTTCTGGTGATAAGTTTATCAGTTTCTGATGATTTCTTTACAGAAATGATAAACTCTGGAAGAAGTAAACTAATGACACATGTCACGAACGATACAAAGAAGAAAGTATCCACTATCGCCGTTCGAAGAGCTTGTTAAGACAGGTATGAAAGGAACTGTAGAAAGTGGAGAAGTGCCAGGCTAACATTAATTCAGACATGTTTTTAAAACAAATTTATCAACGAGAAATTCTTACTACACAACATCTACAAAAACCGATGTAGCTCAACACTTAAAAGAAAAAAAAAGAGGTAACCATTAAATGTAACCCCGGACCCAATACTGACAGCAAATAGTTGTTATAGAATGACGTGAAATTTAAACTGAAGTCAATTACATTGATGTCAATTAAAAGCGTCAGCTGAAACTAAGTAACTCTTACACATTAAAATTTTAACCCCAAACCTATCTTAAAATGCGTATAGTAAACTGTTACACAAAAGTTGAAGTGGTAAACTGACATCAATTCAAATTTAAAACAATGTTCACATAAAATTAATTTATTTAACAACAGAACTTGAAACACACAATAAAAATCACAGCGGAACCACTACCCACAAGTTTTACGCGCACCATTTTCACTCGTGGCACAATTTAAGACTTCGTCAGGTACTACACGGAAGTACCAGACAATTTCAAAAGAAGCTTAGGCAGAGAGTGCCTTTAGATGAACATCAAATAAGGAGACGCGAATTGTTCGCTCAAAAAAGCTGATTACTTAGCTCAAAGATTGATCCGCAGCATTAAACTCCTTCCACGGCTTCCTCAGTGGGTTTACAGTGCCGTAAGCCTGCCATCAGGTTCGATTGTAGAATTTTGGAACACGTATTACACTCCTGGAAATGGAAAAAAGAACACATTGACACCGGTGTGTCAGACCCACCATACTTGCTCCGGACACTGCGAGAGGGCTGTACAAGCAATGATCACACGCACGGCACAGCGGACACACCAGGAACCGCGGTGTTGGCCGTCGAATGGCGCTAGCTGCGCAGCATTTGTGCACCGCCGCCGTCAGTGTCAGCCAGTTTGCCGTGGCATACGGAGCTCCATCGCAGTCTTTAACACTGGTAGCATGCGGCGACAGCGTGGACGTGAACCGTATGTGCAGTTGATGGACTTTGAGCGAGGGCGTATAGTGGGCATGCGGGAGGCCGGGTGGACGTACCGCCGAATTGCTCAACACGTGGGGCGTGAGGTCTCCACAGTACATCGATGTTGTCGCCAGTGGTCGGCGGAAGGTGCACGTGCCCGTCGACCTGGGACCGGACCGCAGCGACGCACGGATGCACGCCAAGACCGTAGGATCCTACGCAGTGCCGTAGGGGACCGCACCGCCACTTCCCAGCAAATTAGGGACACTGTTGCTCCTGGGGTATCGGCGAGGACCATTCGCAACCGTCTCCATGAAGCTGGGCTACGGTCCCGCACACCGTTAGGCCGTCTTCCGCTCACGCCCCAACATCGTGCAGCCCGCCTCCAGTGGTGTCGCGACAGGCGTGAATGGAGGGACGAATGGAGACGTGTCGTCTTCAGCAATGAGAGTCGCTTCTGCCTTGGTGCCAATGATGGTCGTATGCGTGTTTGGCGCCGTGCAGGTGAGCGCCACAATCAGGACTGCATACGACCGAGGCACACAGGGCCAACACCCGGCATCATGGTGTGGGGAGCGATCTCCTACATCTACATCTACATCTATACTCCGCGAGCCACCTTACGGTGTGTGGCGGAGGGTACTTATTGTACCACTATCTGATCCCCCCTTCCCTGTTCCATTCACGAATTGTGCGTGGGAAGAACGACTGCTTGTAAGTCTCCGTATTTGCTCTAATTTCTCGGATCTTTTCGTTGTGATCATTACGCGAGACATATGTGGGCGGTAGTAATATGTTGCCCATCTCTTCCCGGAATGTGCTCTCTCGTAATTTCGAAAATAAACCTCTCCGTATTGCGTAACGCCTTTCTTGAAGTGTCCGCCACTGGAGCTTGTTCAGCATCTCCGTAACGCTCTCGCGCTGACTAAATGTCCCCATGACGAATCGCGCTGCTTTTCGCTGGATCATGTCTATCTCTTCTATTAATCCAACCTGGTAAGGGTCCGATACTGATAAGCAATACTCAAGAATCGGACGAACAAGCGTTTTGTAAGCTACTTCTTTCGTCGATGAGTCACATTTTCTTAGAATTCTTCCTATGAATCTCAACCTGGCGCCTGCTTTTCCCACTATTTGTTTTATGTGATCATTCCACTTCAGATCGCTCCGGATAGTAGCTCCTAAGTATTTTACGGTCGTTACCGCTTCCAATGATTTACCACCTATGGCATAATCGTACTGGAATGGATTTCTGCCCCTATGTATGCGCATTATATTACATTTATCTACGTTTAGGGAAAGCTGCCAGCTGTCGCACCATGCATTAATCCTCTGCAGGTCCTCCTGGAGTACGTACGAGTCTTCTGATGTTGCTACTTTCTTGTAGACAACCGTGTCATCTGCAAAGAGCCTCACGGAGCTACCGATGTTGTCAACTAAGTCATTTATGTATATTGTAAACAATAAAGGTCCTATCACGCTTCCCTGCGGTACTCCCGAAATTACCTCTACATCTGCAGATTTTGAACCGTTAAGAATGACATGTTGTGTTCTTTCTTCTAGGAAATCCTGAATCCAATCACAAACCTGGTCCGATATTCCGTAAGCTCGTATTTTTTTCACTAAACGTAAGTGCGGAACCGTATCAAATGCCTTCCTGAAGTCCAGGAATATGGCATCAATCTGCTCGCCAGTGTCTACGGCACTGTGAATTTCTTGGGCAAATAGGGCGAGCTGAGTTTCACATGATCTCTGTTTGCGGAATCCATGTTGGTTATGATGAAGGAGATTTGTATTATCTAAGAACGTCATAATACGAGAACACAAAACATGTTCCATTATTCTACAACAGATTGACGTAAGCGAAATAGGCCTATAATTATTCGCATCTGATTTATGACCCTTCTTGAAAATGGGAACGACCTGCGCTTTCTTCCAGTCGCTAGGTACTTTACGTTCTTCCAGCGATCTACGATAAATTGCTGATAGAAAGGGGGCAAGTTCTTTAGCATAATCACTGTAGAATCTTAAGGGTATCTCGTCTGGTCCGGATGCTTTTCCGCTACTAAGTGATAGCAGTTGTTTATCAATTCCGATATCGTTTATTTCAATATTTTCCATTTTGGCGTCCGTGCGACGGCTGAAGTCAGGGACCGTGTTACGATTTTCCGCAGTGAAACAGTTTCGGAACACTGAATTCAGTACTGGCCGTACACCACTGGTGATCGTCGAGAGGACACTGAATAGTGCACGGTGCATCCAAACCGTCATCGAACCCATCGTTCTACCATTCCTAGACCGGCAAGGGAACTTGCTGTTCCAACAGGACAATGCACGTCCGCATGTATCCCGTGCCACCCAACGTGCTCTAGAAGGTGTAAGTCATCTACCCTGGCCAGAAAGATCTCCGGATCTGTCCCCCATTGAGCATGTTTGGGACTGGATGAAGCGTCGTCTCACGCGGTCTGCACGTCCAGCACGAACGCTGGTCCAACTGAGGCGCCAGGTGGAAATGGCATGGCAAGCCGTTCCACAGGACTACATCCAGCATCTCTACGATCGTCTCCATGGGAGGATAGCAGCCTGCATTGCTGCGAAAGGTGGATATACACTGTACTAGTGCCGACATTGTGCATGCTCTGTTGCCTGTGTCTATGTGCCTGTGGTTCTGTCAGTGTGATCATGTGATGTATCTGACCCCAGGAATGTGTCAATAAAGTTTCCCCTTCCTGGGACAATGAATTCACGGTGTTCTTATTTCAATTTCCAGTAGTGTATGTTCGAGTATAATGACTTTTCTGGAGACTAGAACTCTACTCTTTAGGAATCAGCATTGGTTTCGAAAAAGACGGTCGTGTGAAACCCAGCTCGCGCTATTCGTCCACGAGACTCAGAGGGCCATAGACACGGGTTCACAGGTGGATGCCGCGTTTCTTGACTTCCGAAAGGCGTTCGATACAGTTACCCACAGTCGTTTAATGAACAAAGTAAGAGCATATGGACTATCAGACCAATTGTGTGAGGAGTTCCTAGATAACAGAACGCAGCATGTCATTCTCAGTGGAGAGAAGTCTTCCGAAGTAAGAGTGATTTCAGGTGTGCCGCAGGGGAGTCTCATTGGACCGTTGCTATTCACAATATACATAAATTACCTGGTGGATAACATCGGAAGTTCACTGAGCCTTTTTGCAGATGACTCTGTGGTGTATCGTGAGGTTGTAACAATGGAAAATTGTACTGAAATGCAGGAGGATCTGCAGCGAATTGACGCATGGTGCAGGGAATGACAATTTAATCTCAATGTAGACAAGTGTAATGTGCTGCGAATACATAGAAAGATAGATCCCTTATCATTTAGCTACAAAATAGCAGGTCAGCAGCTGGAAGGAGTTAATTCCATAAATTATCTGGGAGTACGCATTAGATTTAAAATGGAATGATCATATAAAGTTGATCGTCGGTAAAGCAGATGCCAGACTGAGATTCATTGGAAGAATCCTAAGGAAATGCAATCCGAAAACAAAGGAAGTAGGTTACAGTACGCTTGTTCGACCACTGCTTGAATACTGCTCAGCATTGTGGGATCCGTACCAGATAGGGTTGATAGAAGATATAGAGAAGATCCAACGGGAAGCAGCGCGCTTCGTTACAGGATCATTTAGTAATCGCGAAAGCGTTACGGAGATGATAGATAAACTCCAGTGGAAGACTCTGCAGGAGAGACGCTCAGTAGCTCGGTACGGGCTTTTGTTGAAGTTTCGAGAACATACCTTCACCGAAGAGTCAAGCAGTATATTGCTCCCTCCTACGTATATCTCGCGAAGAGACCATGAGGATAAAATCAGAGAGATTAGAGACCACACAGAAGCATACCGACAATCCTTCTTTCCACGAACAATACGAGACTGGAATAGAAGGGAGAACCGATAGAGGTACTCAGGGTACCCTCCGCCACACACCGTCAGGTGGCTTGCGGATTATGGATGTAGATGTAGATGTAGATGTAGATTTCACATTTCAGTCCTGCGTACACTTCTTGCAAACGTATCATACAAATGATTAAATTGCCATGATAAAACCTGAAACATAAATCAGTTACTACCGGTGCCACACATACACATAAAACAAATGGCACCCACAAGAGTAGATTCAAAAACAATCTTTACAACACGAAAAATAAACTAAACAGATCACCAGATGTTGAATAGAAGAACTACTGAGCTCGCATGGAGCGAACAGGTGCTCGTCCATAAATGCAACCAGGGTGCAACGACAGTGTTGTGATGGCTGTACACACTTTCCAGCTTTGTTTTGACCGGCAATCTCTTCCGGACAGTGGAGACGGGATTCGAAAGCGTTAGCATCGTTCACTGTCAAGATGTCTATGAACACGGAGGTACAGTGCGACCAGGAAACACTCGAATTCAGAAGGGTGGTTCTTTTCAAACGACGGCACTCAACCCCAACGAGGCCGCTCTATTACTCCAGTTGCAGACGAGATGTTTTCCGACGCAAACACGGGTCTGTTCCCAACTCCGGCCTGGCTCGTCGCCTTCCTCTTGCCGCTGATATCCCAAAAACTTCCGCTGACCCGCACGCGCCGCCAAGCGGACAACGTTCACAGAACAAGTTACTCTCTGGCAAAGAGACTCCACCAGAGGGGTAAAAAATCAGAAAAATTCAAAATAACTATCAGGATGATGCAGCACACATCACAAAAACACGAACCGATAGACAGTTACGATGTGCAGCAGCATAAGAGAGACATCAATCCCCTCCAAAATTGAAAGTTACATGAACAAAATACTGGAATTGAGCATACCGATAACTCGCGTAATACATATTCTGAACAAAGAGAAGAATGTCTTTTATTCATCAGTAAACACTTCCGGGCTAAGTTTCCGTGGTCGATCTGTAGAACTTTTTCTCCCTGACGTTTCGTTCTCAGCTACGGAGAACATCTTTCGAGATGAGTCGACGACTGGCTGCTAGGAGCTGGGCCGCCGCTTATATGGAGATCGTAGAGGGCGCCACCGCACGTCACATGGCATCGATGTGTAGCTATCTCTGGCTATGGCTGTTCTCTCGATTGCAGGCAATCGATTGTCACGTGATTGATGCAACGTCGACCGCCATATCTTGTCCAATTTTAATCCTTCTTCTTCATAAGCGGCGGCCCCAGCTCCTAGCAGCCAGTCGTCGACTCACCTCGGAAGATGTTCTCCGTAGTTGAGAACGAAACGTCAGAGAGAAGAAATCTACAGATCGACCACTGCAACTTAGCCCGGAAGTGTTTACTGATGAAGACGCCGGCCTTGAAAGCCTACATGGAATGTCTTTTATTATTTCATCAAAATTATTTCTATTGTTTTACATTCTTAATTTGCTAGCCACGTGACACCCTGGATGCCAATACTCGACACCCTTGGGTGTCGGGACACCTAGTCTGGAAAGCTTCACCCAGAGAGCTCTGCATTATGATAACATTTCACAAAACGCGCCAAAAGGAAGTGTATCTGTGCAAATCGATATTACTACACTTGAATTACGCCAGACAACTTTGAAGAACAGAAGGCATGAAAATAATAAATCCAATAACAAGTTGTGATGTGAAGTTCTGTAGGCAAATGAAGTGTTGCGGTTGGCATCGATGTTGAATAACTGCTTTTAACGTTGGTGACCTGTTTCTTGTCCTTAAAGAGTATTAATCAGTGCATTTCTGTTGTTTTCTTTATTAACAAGCAACATAGATTTGTGAAGTTCTCAGAACGTTCTTGTCTTTTACATTTTCAATTTTAAACGTCAAACCAACAGTTAATGGTGCTTTCGTTTTCTAGCTCATTGGACGCGCTGAATCTAATCATAAGAGGTATGTAACGTTACATTGTTAAATCATAAAGGGGAATCTTTATTCATACCGGTAATTCCAAAAGATGTACTTTGTATGTATTAATAAAATACACTTACCTTTTAGGTGCCAAACTAAGCTATCTTTAAAACAGTTGAATTTAAACCATGTGCAGTCTATTATTCTTCGTGCAAAATTTATTTCTTCAACTTACCGAATCAGTTATGTTATAAGTATTAATTTCGGAATGTTGATCGATCTTGTATAAATACGGGAACAATTATTAAAAGGAATTGAAATTTGGGCTCTCGAAGAGTGTTAAAAAATAAGTGCACTGGTAAGACACGTAACGAAGAGGTACTAAAAGTAACAGATGAGGAACGGATACAGTGGAAGACTCTTACCAGAAGAAACGACACCTTAGAGGTACCTACGCTAAGGCATTCATCAATATGTAACTTTATGTTTGAAGGAGCAGTGGAGGAGAAAGACCGTAACAATATTCTACCTTTTCGTTTGAAAGACTATGTTCAAGGATTTATTCAAAATAACTACTATTAAACGCCAGCTACCGATTCTTTTTACGAACTGCATATCCTCTAAACGTAACTGGGTTACAACTGTGAATCACACTTCCGTTTCTTTATACTTTTGTCAAAATTGGTTGCAAATTATTAGATTTTTGTTGATTACATAGGTGCACGAGGAGGTTGTTTAGACATATGTGCCATTTTCAAGTGGTTATATTGATGGAATGACGTCCATAAAACATCTTGGAACGTAATTTCTTTTATGTACTATGTTGTTAACATAGGTCACGTGACTGCTTAGTCTAAATGGAATGACATATATAAATCACCTTAGAACGTAAGTTCTTTTATGATATATCGTTCCAATTTTACAGCTGTCAAAAAATAATACGAAATTTCCATAGAAATTAAATACATGACCAATATTAACAACGTAGTACATAAAGCAACTTACGATCGGAGAGTGTATATGATTTCGTTCCATCTAGACGAAGAAAATATTTGACCTATATTAACAACGTGCAAGATGTTTCACGGACGTCACTCCATGCAGACGAACACTTGAATATGGTACATATGGCGAAACAAGCTTGTCTTGAACCTATTAATCAACAATAACAAATAATTTGCAGCTAATTTTCTCAAAAGTGTAAGGAATATATCGTATTACGTCCTTAAGCAAGCTGCGGTCCCAGCACACAAGAAGTTATTTAATACACTTCCGTTTCTCGCTCAGGGTGGGCGGGTTATTGGACCGGATTGAAGTTAAACTACAATGATCTATACTTGGATAACATTATTTCCTTGAGATCGTCCGTCTTTTCAGTGGTGATTCTGGTTCTATATCGAAGTATCGCACTTTACGGCCCGCCACAGATTCCTCTGCTGTGCCAACCTCTTCGTCTCAGAGTAGCTCTTAAACCCACTGTCTTCAATTATTAACATTGGAAGCCTTCCCCTACAGTTTTTACCCTTTACTAATCCCTGAAG
The DNA here is from genome assembly GCF_023864345.2 of Schistocerca serialis cubense. Lineage (NCBI taxonomy): Eukaryota > Metazoa > Arthropoda > Insecta > Orthoptera > Acrididae > Schistocerca > Schistocerca serialis. Next base: position 250,272,833 of record NC_064638.1, on the reverse strand, counting down.
TACCACGGAAGTTCTTCCCTGATCTCTTAAAACCTACTCTAGCGTTCTGACCCTCCTTGTTGTCAGCGTTCCCTCGCCGATTATACACAGATCCTGCTCCTATCTAATCATTCCACAACTTTTCAACATTCTTGTGTAGCCCCACACCTCAAACTCATCGATTCTATCGTGCTCCGGTTTTCCTACAGCCCATGATGTACTTCCACACAATGCTGTGCTCGAAGCCTAAGTCCCTATAAATTTCTCAAATTAAGTCCCATTATTGAAACTGTAGATTTTTTTCAATTACGAATGACCTCTTTGCTTGTGTTACTTTCCCCTTTATATTCTCCTTGCTTGGTCCATCATATGATATTTAGCTCCAAGGTAGCACAATTCCTTCACTTAGTTTACTTCGTAGTCCCCAGCTTTGATGTTAAGATTCTCTCTAATCTCATTTCCGCTACTCATCATTACTTTCGCTTTTCTTCGGTTTATTCAGTTGATATTTGTGGTCAGGAGACTGTTAATCCATTCAGTCACTCTTGTGATGTTCCTCACTTTCACTGAGGATAGCAATGTCATGAGCGAATTTTATTATTGATATCTTCTTACCCTGAATGTTACTTTTATCTTGACTCTTTCATGCTTGCATCTTCGATGTATAGATTGAACACCAGGGAAGATAGTCACTATCCCTGACTTCGCTCTTTTTTATCCGAGCATTTCGTTCGTCATCTTTCATTCTTATTCTTTGTTCCTGGTTCTTACACACACTATATATGAACCGTCTGTCTAATTTTTCTGAGAATTTCGAACATCTTGAACATTTTAAGTAGTCGAAAATTTTTCCAGGACGTCAAATCCCAAGAACTTGTACCGATCTTAATCTACCTTCCATTATCAAGGGCAAAGCCGAAACTGCCCTTCTACCGGCATCACCTCCACTATCGCATTGTTGTTGTTGTGGTCTTCAGTCCAGAGACTGGTTTGATGCAGCTCTCCATGCTACTCTATCCTGTTCTTCATCTCCCAGTACCTACTGCAACCTACATCCTTCTGAATCTGTTTAGTGTATTCATATGGTTCAAATGGTTCTGAGCACTATACGACTTAACTTCTGAGGTCATCAGCTGCCTAGAACATAGAACTAATTAAACCTAACTAACCGAAGGACATCACTCACATTCATGCCCGAGGCAGGATTCAAACCTGCGACGGTAGCGGTCGCTCGGTTCCAGACTGTAGCGCCTAGAACCGCACGGCCACTCCGGCCGGCTGTTAAGTGTATTCATCTCTTGGTCTCCTTCTACAATTTTTACCCTCCACGCTGCCCTCCAATACTAAAGTGGTGATCCCTTGATGCCTCAGAATATGCCCTACCAACCGATCCCTTCTCCTAGTCAAGTTGTGCCACAATTTCTCTTCTCTCCAATTCTATTCAGAACCTCCTCATTAGTTATGTGATCTACCCATCTAATCTTCAGCATTCTTCTGTAGCACCACAAATCGAAAGCTTCTATTCTCTTCTTGTCTAAACTATTTATCGTCCATGTTTCACTTCCATACATGGTTACACTCCATACAAATACTTTCAGAAACGTCTTCCTGACACTTAAATCTATACTCGATGTTAACAAACTTCTCTTCTTCCCATTGCCAGTCTACATTTTATATCCTCTGTAATTCGACCATCATCAGTTATTTTGCTCCCCAAATAGCAAAACTCCTCTACTACTTTAAGTGTCTCTTTTCCTAATCTAATACCCGCAAAATCACCCGACTTATTTCGACTACATTCCATTATCCTCGTTTTGCTTTTGTTGATTTTCATCTTATATCCTCCCTTCAAGACACTATCCATTCCGTTCAACTGCTCTTCCAAGTCCTTTGCTGTCTCTGACAGAATTACAATGTCATCGGCGAACCTCAAAGTTTTTATTTCTTCTCCATGGTTTTTAATACCTACTCCGAATTTTGCTTTTGTTTCCTTCACTGCTTGCTCACTATACAGATTGAATAACGTCGGGGAGAGGCTACAACCCTGTCTCACTCCCTTCCCAACCACTGCTTCCCTTTCATGTCCCTCAACTGTTATAACTGCCATTTGGTTTCTATACAAATTGTAAATAGCCTTTCGCTCCCTATATTTTACCCGTGCCACCTTCAAAATTTGAAAGAGAGTATTCCAGTCAACATTGTCAAAAGCTTTCTCTAAGTCGACAAATGCTAGAAACGTAGGTTTGCCTTTCCTTAATCTAGCTTCGAAGATAAGCCGTAGTGTCAGTATTGCCTCACGTGCTCCAATATTTTTACGGAATCCAAACTGATCTTCCCCGAGGTCGACTTCTAGCAGTTTTTCCATTCGTCTGTAAAGAATTCGCGTTAGTATTTTGCAGCTGTGACTTATTAAACTGATAGTTCGGTAATTTTCACATCTGTCAACACCTGCTTGCTTTGGGACTGGAATTATTATATTCTTCGCACTATCGCACTATAGGTCCATAAAAATACCATGATGATTACACAGATTTATTGGTTATGCCAGTATTGTTTTCCTGGCCTCATATGAGCGGCCCGTTTCCATTCTTCCACAGCCTTGACGGCGATAACGCTAAGAATTTTCACGAGACGCTCTGTTATCCGGGTGGTGCTTAGCTTCATGAATCAGTAATGATTAGCGTGGCTACCGCCTGTTTGCCGAAGGCATAGTCTAACACAAATATTGGTCGTAATCCGGGATGAAGTGGCGGGATCTGCAGTCCGCAAACAGCGCGGTTCAATCTGACGCGCTAAACCTGGCAGCAGGGAGGGTCCGAGGGCTGAGGGCTTGAGCTCTGGGCACCCCTGGGCGGACGTGATCGCGGCTGCGGACCTCGCGGCCCTTAACAAGCGACCTGTGCGCTCGTTGCGCCGGCGCATCGTTACGCGATGATTAAAACGCTCCCGCATGGAGGTATTCCCGATCCCGCACGTGTCGCTGGTAAGAGAGAGAGAAAAAGAGAGACAGATATATATACTTTCGCACGAGTATCTACGCCTACGCTCTTTATGGGAGCCAATGTTCTCACTTATTGCTCAGAGCTTGACTACTGATTTCATCCTAATCTTCACCCTGAGCCGCAGCTGTGCCCTGATCGATAATGAGGTCTGACGTAACATCAATATACCCACAATGAGATTTTCACTCTGCATCAGAGTGTGCGCTGAAATGAAACTTCCTGGCAGATTAAAACTGTGTGCCAGACCGAGACTCGAACTCGGGACCTTTTCCTTTCGCAGGCAAGTGATCTACCAGCTGAGCTACCCAAGCACTCGTCCGCGAAAGGCAAAGGTCCTGAGTTCAAGTCTCGGTCCGGCACACAGTTTTAATCTGCCAGGAAGTTCCATCAATGTACCCAGTCTCTACGACCGCCTATGAATTGCGACTGCGGATCCTCTTTGTAAACTTTTTAAATTTGATGTTTTTTATGTAAATTGAATGGGAGAGAAAGGAAATATTGGTGCTAGCGTCATCGGGACTTTATGCGGAATCAGTGGCGACGAGTGAAAATGTGTGCTACACAAGGATTTGAATCCCGAACCTCCTGTTGACGAACCAGTTGCGTTAACCGCTATACTATCCGGACACGATGTTGATCGCAATTGCGAGGACTATGTCGACCGACCCACATTCCCACATAGTACGCCTATCCACAGTCGCCGTCTGTGTCCTCCATGCTGGCTACCTTAAAATTCCCACATGAGATCTACATCTACAAAGCCACCAAACGGTGTGTGGCGGAGGGCACAATTCGCGCCAAAGTCATATCCCTCCCGTCTGTTCCACTCGCGGATTGCGCGAGGGAATAACGACTGTCTGAACGCCTCAGTACGAGCTCTAATATCCCTTATCTTTGAATGGTGATCATTGTGCGATTTGAAAGTTGGTGGCAATAATATATGCCCTACATCCTCGGATTTCGGAATTTAGTGAGCAGCCCCTTCCGTTTAGCGCGGCGTCTATCTGCAAGAGTGTCCCAATTCAAACTTTCAATGAGATTTGTAACGCTCTCGCGATGGCTAAATGTACCAGTCACGCATCTTGCCGCTTATCTTTGGACCTTCTCAATCTCTTGAATCAGACCCAACTGGTAATGGTCCCATACAGACGAACAGTACTCTGAGACTGGACGAACTAACGTATTGTTAGCTACTTCCTTTGCTGAAGGACTGCATCGCTTCAGGATTCTACCAATAAACCGCACTCTAGAGTTTGCCTCACCCGTTACTTGTGTAATCTGATCATTCTGTTTGAGATTATTTCAAATAGTCACACCCGGATACTCGACGGATGTTACCGCTTCCAAAGACTGGGCATTTATTTTGTACTCGTACATTAATGGGGATTTTCGCCTTGTTATACGCAGTAGATTACACTTAGCAATATTGAGAGATAACTGCCAGTCATTACACCAAGTATTTATTTTTTGCAAATCCTCATTGATTGGTTCACAACTTTCGTATGATACTACTTTTCTGTAGACTACAGCATCATCGTCAAACAGTGTAATGCCGCTATCAATACCGTTAACCAGATCATTTATGTAAATCGTAAAAAGCTGCGGACCTGTTACGCTGCCTTGGGGCACAACTGAAGTTACACTTGTTTCTGTAGAAGTCACCCCATTCAGGACGACATACTGCTCTCTGTCTGTTAGAAAACTTTATATCCAACCGCATATGTCATCGGATAGACCGTAAGCGCACACTTTTTGGAGCAAGCGACAGTGCGGAACTGAGTCGAACGCCTTTCGAAAGTCGAGAAATATGGCATCAACCTAGGAGCCGGTATCTAGAGCCTGTTGTATATCATGCACAAATTCAGCCAGCTGTGTCTCGCATGACCGCTGTTTCCTAAAACCGTGCTGGTTTCTGCAGATGAGCTTCTCATAGTCTAGGAAGGTCACTATGTCTGAACACAAAATATGTTCCATGATTCAACAACAAATCGATGTCAGTGAAATTGGCCGGTAATTTTGTGCATCCGATTTTCTACCCTTTTTATAGATTGCTATGTCCTGGGCCTTCTTCCAGTCCCGTGGAAGTTTCCGCTGTTCCAATGATCGAACGTAATTGTGCTTTGCTCTGAAAGTGGTGAATTTATTGCCCATCGATGCGAATGAATTATGCGAATGCACGGTGTCTGTTCTTTCGGACATTGTCAAGCACGCATTTTCACTGGTCGTCGTTGACTCCGCATAAAGTCCCGATGAAGCTGGTATCAACAGTTCCTTCCGTTTCCTTTCCTCCTATCCCCAGTCCACCTTCAATTCACACAATACGTAACACAGCTGCGGATTCTGCGTGGTGTGTGTCCTTTCTGACACGTCTGAAAGAACAGACAATACGTATTCATATGACTTTTTTTGCCTTCTGCGACTGGCGGTCAGTAAGTTAGAAAATACATTTTTTCTGAAATCAGTTTCGTTTTACTCAGGATTCCAGTACACCATATTATTCCCCACACTTCTGGCTACAAAACTTTACATCTACATCTACATTTATACTTCGTGCGCGCTCGAATCTCTCTAATTTTACATTCGTGATCTCCTCGGGAGGGGGAAGCAATATATTCGATACCTCATCCACAAACGCACCCTCTCAAAACCTGGACAGCAAGCTACACCGCGATGCAGAGCGCCTCTCTGCAGAGTCTGCCAATTGAGTTTGCTAAACTTCTCCGTAACGCTATCACGCTTGTGACGAAACGCACCGCTCTTCTTTGGATCTTCTCTATCACTTCTGTCAACCCGACCTGGTACGGATCCCACACTGATGAGCAATACTCAAGTATAGGTCGAACGAGTGTTTTGTAAGCCACCTCATTTGTTGATGGACTACATATTCTCCCAATGAATCTCATCCTGGCACCCGCCTTACCAACAATTAATTTTATATGATCATTCCACTTCAAATCGTACCGTACGCATACCCCCAGATATTTTACAGAAGTAACTGCTACCAGTGTTTCTTCCGCTATCATATAATCACACAAAAAAGGATCCTACTTTCTATGCATTCGCAATACATTACATTTGTCTATGTAAGGGTCAGTTGCAACTGCCTGCACCAAGTGCCTATCCGCTGCAGATTTTCCTGCATTTCGCTGCAACTTTCTAATGCTGCAACTTCTCTGTACACTACAGCAGCATCCGCGAAAAGCCGCATGGAACTTCCGACACTATCTACTAGGTCATTTCATATATTGTGAAAAGCAATGGTCCCATAACACTTGCCTGTGGCACGCCAGAGGTTACTTTAACGTCTGTAGACGTCTCTCCATTGAGAACAACATGCTGTGTTCTGTCAGCTAAAAACTATTCAATACAGTCACACAGCTGGTCTGATATTTCGTAGGCTCTTACTTTGTTTATCAGGTGACAGTGCGGAACTGTATCGAACGCCTTCCGGAAGTCAAGAAAAATGGCATCTACCTGGGAGTCTGTATCTAATATTTTCTGGGTCTCGTGAACAAATAAAGCGAGTTGGGTCTCACACGATCGCTGTTTCCGGAATCCATGTTGATTCCTACAGAGTAGATTCTGGGTTTCCAGAAATGACATGACGGCCTTACGCCTTCTCACTGGGAGGGCCTGTATGATCTCGTGGCACCACTGTACTGGTCGACGTCGGAAACAACGTCTTACTACTTCAATAACTTCTCCATCATGGAGTTCAACGGACCAGGCAGATGGACGTCGGAAAATGCGAGATCCGGGCTGTAGGGTGGATAAGGAGGGTAGGTAAGGAAGAACAGTGCCGACGAGGTTTTTTGACCTCCTTTCGGGTGCGCAGACTTATGTGAGACCTTAGTTGTCATGTTGAAGGAGAATTTCGTTTATATTTTTGCTACGACAAAAATGCTGAAACCGTTTTTGCAATTTCCTGAGGATAACACAATACACTTCAGAGTTGATCGTTTCACTGTGAGAGAGGACATAATAGAGAATAACCCCTTTGAGAGTTCCAGATGACCGTCGCCATGTTGTTACTGGCTGAGGATGGCTTTGAACTTTTTCTTCGGAGGAGGAGTGTTATGGTGCCAATCTTCGGATTGCTGTTTTGTTTCTGTTTCGAAGTGATGAACCCACTTTTCATCGTCTGCGACGAGTTCGACAAAAAAATTGTCACGATTAGCCTCGTAATGCACAAGCAATTCCACATGGATGGTCCTTTGTTGCTCTCTATACTCCTTTGCTACACGACGAGGAACCCATCGGACAGACGCCTTTGAGGATCCTATGCGAGTTCTTTGATCATGATCCGTTCGACAAGTTCGAATGAGAGTGTCCGCACGTTCCAAAATTGCAGGAGCGACTTCTGCTTGCGGCCGGCTGGCATGCGAGATATCACAAAACTTTACTCGACCTTCTTCCGATCATGACAGACGCGTCAGCCAACCCCTAATATGCTTTTGTTCACTACCAGACTTCCATAGGCACATTGCAAGCGCCTATGAATATCTGCGATGATTTGGTTTTCCGCCAAAAGAAACTCTGTGACAGGTCTCTGCTTGGAACGCACCTCCGTTACAAGCGCCATTTTGAAGGCTATGCTTAGTTCCACAAGCCTTTGGAACTGCATGAAAGTATAGAGGCTGAAACAGGAAAATTCAACAGTGTCTCACAACAAATTCGACATTTTTTCAACCGAAACTGGCCGACAAAGAAGAAGTGTTGCATTACTTATTAAACGTCCACCGCATTAATATTGCTGTGTGGCCTGGCAGCGCTGCATTTGCTGCTCTTAAGCGTTGCATTTGCTTCTCTTCAGCCAAATTATGAAGACAGTATTAAAATACTCTGTTAGCATTAACTGCAACACCACTAAGGACGAAAGCAGCAAACGTCATAATCATTTTCAAAAATGTGTGGAGAAAAAGACACTTGTGACGATGTTGAAGCTGTACCAAATTTATGAAATTTATACACAATTGCGGAAACTTTCTGACATTAACTAAACTTGGTATGAAAACATTACCTATTCGCGACATATCGAAATCTGTTCCAGACCAGTACTCGAACCGGGATTTCAAGCTTGTCCGGAGCGATCACCTAAACTCTGTCCACCCCCAGTAGCCCAGTGCGCTGGCACGGTAGCTCAGCGTGTTCGGTCAGAGGGTTAACTGCCCTCTGTAATAAAAAAACTGAGTTAATGGACCAACGACGAACTGAAACGGGTGTCTTGCGACGTCCGACCCAAGCAGATACAACGAACAAAAACGAACAAAATGAGATTAAAAAAAAGTGGTCAGCGCGATCGAATATCAATCCTAAGGGCCCGGGTTCGATTCCCGGCTGTGTCGGAGATTTTCTCCTCTCAGGGACTGGGTGTTTTGTTGTCTTAATCATCATCATTTCATCTCCATCGACGCGCAAGTCGCCGAAGTGGCGTCAATTCGAAAGACTTGCACCCAGCGAAAGGTCTATCCGACGGGAGACCTTAGTCACACGACATTTATTTTAGCTTAACTTTTTCGACTATCCGAGCATGCTTCTATGATCTACCCTAACTTCTGTATGTCATGCTGTCTGCGACTGCTCGCGAAAAGCGGGAAATTCGGGTTCGAGCCCCGGTCTGGCACAAATTATCGTTTGTCACCAATAGGTAATATCTTCGTACCTAGTGCACCTAATGTGAGGAACGTTCCTTAGTTGCTAATGAATTTCAAACGTCATAGTGCCATAAAGTGATCTACGTCATAGATTATGAAAATGACAAGCATTTCAGCGCACGCCCTCAAAGTAGGTACAAGTAATGCTAGCTACATGCTGTATACAAAGGTGGACCACACACAGGGTTTCTCATTCGGACATCGCATTTTAACGTTAGTTTTTAGTGAGATAATCGGATTACATCACATGAAGGTATCGTAGAGCGGGCAGGATCTCAATGTTATGAGGCTGTGATTAACTGTTCCACAATATGCTAGTTGCTTTTCTCCATTTCCCACGACTGTCATTCTGGATTGGATTTTGGATTGTTTAAGGGAGGAGACCAGACAGCGAGATCATCGGTCCCATCGGATTAGGGAAGGACGGAGAAGGAAACCGACCGTGCCCTTTCAAAGGAACCATCCCGGCATTTGCCTGGAGCGATTTAGGGAAATCACGGAAAACCTAAATCAGGATGGCCGGACGCGGGATTGAACGGTCGTCCTCCAGAATGCGAGTCCAGTGTGTTAGTCACTGTGCCACCTCGCTCGGTGACTGTCTTTCTGATTTGTAATCTTTGGGAATAGGAGGCCATACACAATGCCATGCAGAAACCCAACAGCGCCACGCGACTACTGCCTGAGATGACAGATATTATGTTCGCTCTGACCTGCAGGAACGTACAATCGGGAAATGGACTGAAACTTCCTGGCAGATTAAAACTGTGTGCCCGACCGAGACTCGAACTCGGACCTTTGCCTTTCGCGGGCAAGTGCACTACCATCTGAGCTACCGAAGCACGACTCACGCCCGGTACTCACAGCTTTACTTCTGCCAATATCTCGTCTCCTACCTTCTAAACTTTACAGAAGCTCTTCTGCGAACCTTGCAGAATCTCATTCTGGAAACATCCCCTAGGCTGTGGCTAAGCCATGTCTCCGCAGTATCCTTTCTTTCAGGAGTGCTAGTTCTGCAAGGTTCGCAGAAGAGCTTCTGTAAAGTTTGGAAGGTAGGAGACGACATACTGGCAGAAGTAAAGCTGTGAGTACCGGGCGTGAGTCGTGCTTCGGTAGCTCAGATGGTAGAGCACTTGCCCGCGAAAGGCAAAGGTCCCGAGTTTGAGTCTCGATCGGGCACACAGTTTTAATCTGCCAGGAAGTTTCACATCAGAGCACACTCCGCTGCAGAGTGAAAATCTCATTCGGGGAAATGGACTAATTTTGCAGCAACATGTCCACACAGCAAATGCGACGACATCTAGTGCACCATAGTCTTGGCCCCAAACGGGATCAAGACCGGTTTCTGTATCCCAACCTCTCTCCAAATATTTGTTAAAACCTGAACCGGTCTTAGCCTGGTGAACCAACCCTAGATAGAGCAATCGTTTCTCTTAAACTAATGGCAATAAAACCACTTCTGTTTTTCATTATTCCATATACTGGCACAAGAACCGTCGAAGAAGGCGAAGCTCGTAATATTCCTAAAGAATCCAAAGGTGTCTTTGTTTTAAGGGTTCTGTGCCTCAATCGAGAAAACTGAACGCTTATAGGATCACTTTGTTGTTCGTTTGTCCGTCCGTCTGTTAAGACTTCTTTTCCTCGGGAATGGGTAGAGGTATAAATTTGAATGAAGTCTACTTCTAGTACTAAAGTCTACGGTCCCTTGGCGGTGTAAAGCATTTCAGCTTCTAAGTCAATGATATCAGAAGTTACGGCCTTTAAGTCACATATTTTGGCACTCGCTTGTGTAAAACCCTCAGAGCGCGAATCCTACTTCCATGTATCAGGTATTTTATCATTTATAAGTATAGTTTTCTTTTAAGTAATCGCCTCATGGAAATAATTCAGATAGTTGGTTTAATGAAGACATTCGTCTACTTCGAATTAAAAGTTACTGAAAAATTCTGAAAGTTCGTATGCTGGTCACACTCTCCCTCCAAAAAGCTAAACTGATCACGAACAGGCAATGAAGGCCCAACGGTTCCGACCGACCGCCGTACCATCCTAAGCCCACAGGTGTCACTGGATGGGGATACGGAGGGGCAAGTGGTCAGCACGCCGCTCTGCCGGCTGTATGTCAGTTTACGAGACCGGAGGCGCTACTTTTAGTCAAATAGCTCCTCAGTTTGGCTCGCTAGGGCTGTACACTCACACTCTCCCTCCCTCTTCTCAGTCAAATAGCTCCTCAGTTTGCCTCGCTACAGGCCTGTACACTCACACTCTCCCTTCGTCATCCTCGATCACCCTCTCTCTTACCCCTCTCCCTCTTCCTCCTCTTCCTCTTCCTGTCTGCCATCGAAGTGTGTGTGTGTGTGTGTGTGTGTGTGTGTGTGTGTGTGTGTGTGTGTGTGTGTGTGTGTGCATATACTTTTGAGAAAGAGAGAGAGAGAGAGAGATAAGACAAGAGAGACAGGACAGAGTGTGGAGAGAGAACGCGAGGGAGAGATACAAGTAAAGTTCTCCGAAATACCGTACCAGCAAGTCATACAGTTGTGCAGTCGAGAAACCCTCAGTCAGAAAGTGTCCATAAAATGTAAGAAATTACATGACTGCTGCTACTGCCGATTTATCTGAAGCCTTAAATTCTGCTGAAAGAAGCCGTCTCCCTCAAAGAAGAGACTTATTTAATTTAATTGACATGCCTCGCTTTTTTACTCTCGCGTGAGTCACGTCGTTTCATATTTCCCGATAAATTATGTACCTTAAATTCGTAGACGTTCTCCCGTCTTGAAATTTATTTCATTTACAGATGTTCTTCGTGAGGAGAACTCGTGGAAGAGGCGGTCTTTTATGAATACTGCTTTAAGGTCACAGAGGAAATTCTCTTTTATTTGTTGCTACAGTGACGAGATAGAGGATATTTGTAAATTAGTTGTACAAAGGCAACCTTTGATTGCGAAAAGAGTAAATAACTAACTGAAATGTTTGATACAGCACTAAATGTAGTCATTTTCATGTTTTATTCGCGTCTAGTAGTGTTAGTTTCCGCCGATCCCGCTAGGTGGCATATGCGAATGGGTCGCATAACGATGCAAAGCGTGTGCAATTATGTTTACGGTTCCATGAATCCAAATCCGCTACTGCAGTTAGATACAACTCTGCCTCCAAGACAAACTGTTATTGATTGCTATAATCGGTTCACTGAAACTGGCTGTGAATCGCACAGGACGCTGGGTCGGAGTAGGCCAGCAGTCTCTGGCGCAGCATTTCAACAAATTCGGCAGTCTTACATTCGTAGCCTGGGTAAATCAACGAGACGTGCCAGCTTAGAATTGAATATGTCTAACGTTACAGTGTGGAAGGTATTATGGAAACGCCTGTCTGTCATAACCAACAAATTGGAACTGTTGGAAGCGTTAACAGACAGTGACAAAAGAAAACGAGCTCAGTTTTGTGTATATACGCTTAAAAATTGCAGACTGAAAATGATTTTGTTATTAAAAGTTTGTTCTGTAACGAAGCCACCTTCTACACTAGTGGTAAAGTGATTCGGCATAACGTTCGGATATGGTGTGAGGAGGAACCATGTCACGTAATCGAATATATACGGGACTCCCCTAAGATAAACGTTTCTTGTGCTGTAAACTGTAACAAAATTTACGGTCCTGTCTTTTTCGGCAACTGGCTTATCGTACCTGGACATGCTTGAACCTTATGTAATGCCTCAGTTACAACAGGATATGGGCACGTAATTTATTCTTCGGCGAGATGATGCTTCACCACATTATCACGTGAAGTTGTCACGTATCTCCGTAGGAGTGTGCCGACTTAGATTGGAGTGTTATCGCGGTATCCCGGAGATGACGGTTATCTGATTAAACCCCTGTGTACACGGCGACAATTAATGAACTATATGAAATCAAGTCGTCATAACTTCTGAACAATTTGCGTTAGAACGTTCAAAGTGCATGGTTGGCCGCGGCATGATGGGCATTAGTGTGCTCATGTATGGTCTCGTTTGGCGACGAAGCCCACTTCAATGTGGCTGGGTTCGTTAATAAGCAAAACTGGCTCATTTGGGCGACTGAGAATCCGAATATTGCGATGGAGAAGTTTCTTCATCCACAATTGGTGACTGTGTAGTGTGCCAAGTCTGATCACGAAATAATCGGTACGGAGCTGGACCCCGTCGAAGCAGAAGAGGGTTTCATATCCTGGATCAGCACTTTGGTGACCGCATTCTGGCTCAGTGGTACCCAGAGGCCACTGGCATGGGCCTCGATAGCATCGATATTCCGAGACGTCAGTGGGTCATACAGAATTTCGCTATTTGTCTGCGCCATATAATCAGCTTGGCCCTATCTTGTACCGCCAAGGCGGAGCCGGCTGATGTGCTCAAAGTAACATACGATCACCCTGGAAAGTTTTTCCGCCACATATTTGTACTTCTTCAGTGTTATTCTGGCTGTGTTTCTCCTTACACTTTGTAGTTTAGATGTTTCATGACGGGTGGATTATATATTCGGCGATCTTGCTGTCTATTTTACATTACATGTGGTTTTTTGACTGATGGGTCATGTACCCAGCCACTTTTACGTAAGATTTTATTACTTTTAGTTCACATTGCTTGCGTAGCAGTGCAAGATATAGGGTCAGAGCTCTTTTTCTCCAACTGTGTCTTACTGATTAATTTCTTGTTTTTGTATACAATCTGATAATGCCATAGAAGAGAGAAATCCGTCATTGACATTAAGTAATTTTCCAACCGAGACTGTTTTTGTTCTGAAATGATTTTGTTTCACAGTATCCAAGATGAAGACGTGCTCATACCTTTTAAAGTTTGCGTTTTAGAGCCATTGTGTACTCGAATTTTTTGCTTCGAATGATCATTCCCGTCATACCTCTGAATATTGTTCATTCCTCCTAGAACACCTAGTATTATAGACGGAGCAAAGTCAAGTGAATAATCATTCTAATGAGAATACGGACCGCAATGAGGGGGAAGTCCTCTGAGGCAAGTGACTTTGATAATGGGCGAATTGTTATGCCCCGGCCCCTGGGAAACCTCGGAAACGGTGAAGTTGGTCGTCTGCTTGCGTACTACTGTCGTGAGTATCTATGAGAAGTGATTGAAGGACTGTGAAACCGCGAGGATCTTACCCGGTCTGTAAAGCAGGACACGGGGCTGTCTCTGGAAGATATGACGACAGAGATCTAATGCTAGTGCATTCATAAGCATTTCGGAACAAAGCGTTAGCCTCCCTTGGTCGAAAATGGGTGTCCGTGACAGATGGCCCCTATGTGTTACCACGTTGTCCTGTCTAGATCGCCACTTACAACTGCACTGGGCACGGGATCATCGAGATGAAGACGAGGATCAATGGAAGCGCGTCGCCTGGTTGGTAAAAAACGTTTCTTGTTCCATCAAGTAATAGACAGTGTCCATAGACGTCGCCATTCAGGCTAACAGTGCCACCCACGCATGCTATTTGCACTGTAGTTTCAATATGTTGCTACCGAGAACAAGGTAAATAAATTGGGGTAACAGCTGATCACTAGCGAACAAGTTAGTTGTATGATTGTGTCGGTTTAACAAAAATACCGGCGTGTAAGTCTCCTAGAAATGTAAAAACCGAGTAGTACACTCCTGGAAATGGAAAAAAGAACACATTGACACCGGTGTGTCAGACCCACCATACTTGCTCCGGACACTGCGAGAGGGCTGTACAAGCAATGATCACACGCACGGCACAGCGGACACACCAGGAACCGCGGTGTTGGCCGTCGAATGGCGCTAGCTGCGCAGCATTTGTGCACCGCCGCCGTCAGTGTCAGCCAGTTTGCCGTGGCATACGGAGCTCCATCGCAGTCTTTAACACTGGTAGCATGCCGCGACAGCGTGGAAGTGAACCGTATGTGCAGTTGATGGACTTTGAGCGAGGGCGTATAGTGGGCATGCGGGAGGCCGGGTGGACGTACCGCCGAATTGCTCAACACGTGGGGCGTGAGGTCTCCACAGTACATCGATGTTGTCGCCAGTGGTCGGCGGAAGGTGCACGTGCCCGTCGACCAGGGACCGGACCGCAGCGACGCACGGATGCACGCCAAGACCGTAGGATCCTACGCAGTGCCGTAGGGGACCGCACCGCCACTTCCCAGCAAATTAGGGACACTGTTGCTCCTGGGGTATCGGCGAGGACCATTCGCAACCGTCTCCATGAAGCTGGGCTACGGTCCCGCACACCGTTAGGCCGTCTTCCGCTCACGCCCCAACATCGTGCAGCCCGCCTCCAGTGGTGTCGCGACAGGCGTGAATGGAGGGACGAATGGAGACGTGTCGTCTTCAGCGATGAGAGTCGCTTCTGCCTTGGTGCCAATGATGGTCGTATGCGTGTTTGGCGCCGTGCAGGTGAGCGCCACAATCAGGACTGCATACGACCGAGGCACACAGGGCCAACACCCGGCATCATGGTGTGGGGAGCGATCTCCTACACTGGCCGTACACCACTGGTGATCGTCGAGGGGACACTGAATAGTGCACGGTACATCCAAACCGTCATCGAACCCATCGTTCTACCATTCCTAGACCGGCAAGGGAACTTGCTGTTCCAACAGGACAATGCACGTCCGCATGTATCCCGTGCCACCCAACGTGCTCTAGAAGGTGTAAGTCAACTACCCTGGCCAGCAAGATCTCCGGATCTGTCCCCCATTGAGCATGTTTGGGACTGGATGAAGCGTCGTCTCACGAGGTCTGCACGTCCAGCACGAACGCTGGTCCAACTGAGGCGCCAGGTGGAAATGGCATGGCAAGCCGTTCCACAGGACTACATCCAGCATCTCTACGATCGTCTCCATGGGAGAATAGCAGCCTGCATTGCTGCGAAAGGTGGATATACACTGTACTAGTGCCGACATTGTGCATGCTCTGTTGCCTGTGTCTATGTGCCGGCGGTTCTGTCAGTGTGATCATGTGATGTATCTGACCCCAGGAATGTGTCAATAAAGTTTCACCTTCCTGGGACAATGAATTCACGGTGTTCTTATTTCAATTTCCAGGAGTGTAATTTCATATAGTTTCACCATAGGGAAATTATGTTACAAATTAGCATACCCTTCTCCATACTTACAGGATGTTTTGAACGGAATTAACAGTCTAATGAGTACAAAATATGGATATAGAGTAAGAAGAAAGACGAACATAAGAGAAGTAGCCGAAAGGAAAACAGCGACAAACTTAATGTCAGAATTGATGATCACGAAGTAGATAACGTTAAGGAATTTTGTTACCTAGGCTGCAAAGTAACCCATGACAGAGCAAGGAGCAGACAAAAAGCAGTCTGGCACTGGGAAAAACGGCATTGCTGGCCAAGAAAATATACTGGTATCAAAAACAGGCGGTAATTTGTGGAAGAAATTTCTGGAAGTCTACGTTTGGAGCACAGCATTGTATAGCAGTGAACCATGGACTGTGGGAAAACCGAAACAGAATCGAAGTATTTGAGGAGTTGCTATGAAAGAATGTTTAAAATTAGATGGACTGATAAGGTAAGGAATGACGTGATCCTCTGCAGAATGGGCCAAGAAAGGAATATATGAAAAACACTGACAAGAAGAAGGGATCAGATGATAGGACATCTGTTAAGACATCTGGGAATAATTGCCATGGTACTCGAAGGAGCTGTAAAGGGTAAAAACTGCAGAGGAAGACAGAGATTCGAATACATCCAGCAAATAATTGAGGAAGTAGATTGAAAGTGCTACTCTGAGATGAAAAGGTTGGCAATGAAGACGAATTCGTGGGGGGCCGCATCAAACCAGTCAGAAAACTGATGATCCCAAAAAAAAAAGAAGCTGTTGTTGAAAGCGCTTAGTACACCTACTTGGTTAGACAGATCAGGATTTTCTGTATTTGGTTCAGTGCCTTGGGCTTGGTGTACACTGGTTAGATAATAGTATTAATTACATAAGTGGGAAAGTAGGCTGTTGGATAATATTTAAAGTGAGTCTTCAATTTCAGTGTTAGTGTGTACCTGTCGGGTACAGAAAGATTCATCTTCTGCTTCAACATGAAATTATAAAGCCAGAAAATTACATCCAAAATATTACTAATGACGTGAAACCATGCCTACTGTATGCATTTAAATTTTGATTCATTGTGACATAGTAGGACAGAACCAGTAGAATGCTGCCACTTTCAAATATAAGCCTAATATAATTTTTTTGCAAGGGAAACTTCTTGATAAAACACGCTACACGCTCAAAACAGGAACTAATTCCCACTTAACATTTAGTTGTATTTCTGACCTCCTTAAGCGTTATTTTCTTCCCAAAGCACAAGACAGACCTTCCTTAACTACAAATCATTCCTTCATTTCGTTCTACACCCCAAAATGGTCGAGTTGGCTGTCTGAGGTTCAGCCTGTTGTAAAGTTCGATTTCTTTAAGCCCCATCGCATCCACTATGGAATGGGTTAATGGGTTCAGATGAATGCCAATATTTATTTCCTTTTAAGTATGTTTCATTTTCTGCGATAATCTGAGAGTAATTTAATTCGTATTATCCTTTTCGAATATCTATTAATGCTGACAAAAACAAGGTAATGAAAACTTAAAAACTGTTTTCTATTCTGGGCATCCGCAGTTGCTGAAAGGTATGCTTTTAGGAAGTATTCCGCTAATAGCTTGTAAAATTTTTGTTTATTGAAACAAAATCAGTTCCACCACATCATCTGGTGCAACAACTTTATAAGGTCTTAGGCATAACCATCGCTTCTAGTCAAAATTTTCTCTTCAGTGAATATGATCAGTAGAATGGCTACGAAAGGTAACGAAGCCACGCTCCTTTCATTTAGGACAAATTGCTGATAGGTGAGGCTTGCAGTTATACAGCCATGTTTTAAAGCTTGCCTGCATCGGTATAACGACAGGGCAACCTGGTACTGGACAAAGGTGAAAGTGGTGCGCACGAACGACTAACCGTTTGACAGATATTCTGGAATGGTGGAATTCCGTATAAGAAGCCGTCAAATTCAGATGTGAAGATGATAAATTTAAAAGTTAAGTAACCAACAAAAAATTTCAGAGATTTGTCAACATTGTTCTCGAGAGTACAATGACCATAACAAAGCAACCAGATCTCGAGCGAAGTGTTAATCGCTGGACTAAAGCGTAAATTTAAATGCTGAGCAAGTCGTAACCTATTTTCAATAAGAACTGAGGTTACTTCCTTGAAATTAGCGTAGGTGTGTGATCTGTACAACTATTACAAAAGAAAACAGTTTTTGAGTGTTGTGCCATCACTGCAATGAAAGGAGAATTGAATTCGTCAAGAAGAAACTAATTAATATTTCCAGAATGAAATTTTCACTCTGCGGCGAGGTTTGCACTGCTACGAAACTTACTGGAGGATTAAAACTATGTGACGGACCGAGACTGGAACTCGGGACCTTTGGCTTTAGAGGGCAAGTTAATATTTTTATTACATAACATTATACGAGACTATATGAGCGAAGGAAAGCGTTTTGGAAACTGGTGAAAGCGGGCCTTCGTTTTTTTACCACACGAAATCCTTTCGAATCCACAGTATACATTTTCTCAGAAGTTCCCTATAAAGCATGAAGTTGTCTGTAGGAGGAAGTTGTTTTCGTATTCGAGTCAGTCCTCGATGTACTGCAGTGTACTTGAAAGTTTTTCTACACGCAGAACTCCAGTCGATACGACATCAGGCACGACATTCGTGTCGTTCAAGTGTTCAAACTCACTGCGAAAAAACAAATTCCCTTAGCTTTAAAATGGTGCAAGATGTTCGAAATTCTGAGAAAAATAGGAGTAAGCTATAGGGAGAGACGGATAGTATTCACTATGTACAAGAGACAAGAGGGAATAATAAGAGCGGACGACCAAGAACGAAGTGCTCGGATTAAGAAGGGTGTAATACGAGGTTGTAGCCTTTCGCCATTACTGCTCAGTCTGTACATCGAAGTTGGAATGATGGAAATACAAGAAAGGTTGAGGAATGAGATTAAAATTCAACGTGACAGGATATCAGTCACATGATTCGCTAATGAAATTACTATCCTCAGTGAAAGTGAAGAAGAATTACGTGATCTGCTGAATGGAATGAACAGTCTAATGAGTACAGAATATGGATTGAGAGTAAATCGAAGAAAGACGAAAGTAATGAGAAGTAGCAGAAATGAGAAAAACGAGAAACTAAAATCTCGATTCATGGTCACGAAGTAGATGAAGTTAAGGAATTCTGCTACCTAGGCATCAAAATAACCAGTGACGGACGGAGCAAGGAGGACATCAAAAGCAGACCAGCACTTGCAAAAAGGGCATTCCTGGCCATGAGAAGTGTACTAGTATCAAACACTGGTCTTAATTTGAGGAAGAAATTTCCGAGAAAGTACGTGTGAAGTACAGTGTTGTAGTGAAACATGGACTCTGGGAAAACCGGAAGAGAAGAGAATCGAAGCATTTGGGAAGTGATGCTACAGACGAACGTTGAAAATTAGTTGGACTGGTAAGGTAAGGAATGAGGAGGTTCTGCACAGAATCGGAGAGGAAAGGAATATGTGGAAAACATTGTCAAAGGGAAGGGATAGGATGACAGGACATCTGATAAGGCATCAGGGAATGAATTCCATCGTACTAGAGGGAGCTGTGAAGGGCAAGAGCTGTAGAGGAAAAAAGACATTGGAATACATCGAGCAAATATTTGAGGACGTAGGTTGCAAGTGCTACTCTGAGGTGAAGATGATGGCACAGGAGAGGAATTCGTGGCGGGCAGCATCGAACCCGTCAGAAGACTGATGATCCACAAAATAAGATGCGTCCTACTGATCGTAGTTGCAGAATCGTATGGTATAATTTTAGTAATACAATACTTATACAGTTAAAAATCTGAATTTACAAATTAGAATAAAATTAAGTAATATAACTGACAAATTAATTCGTAATGAAGTCATTACAACATCAGAAAAACTATGCGAACCAAAACACTTATATCTTTATATAGTAGCGAAGAACCTAAATGAAGATCATTGTGTTTAATATCTAATGTGGAGCTAACTGTTATAGAGGTTAAGGGATAACTTAGACGTCGAAGTGTCTTGTCCTGACATTTTCGTTTGCAGTACAATGTACCTCTTCGCTAGGGAATTCTCAAATTATGAATACGTGGGAAAATTCTTGTGAAACTATGTTAATTAAGGCAGCAACATAATCTTTGACAGTATACTATCATATTTTCATATTCCGTTCTCATAAAATTTCATAGAAAGGCTACTGAAGAAAGAAAAATTCTTTGATTGATTGTTTGTGGGGGAAGGGGGGGGGGTATTATTGGACTAAACGGAATTATTCGTTATAATTCAATGTTTTTCTTAACACATCTCGTAACATAACCGATCAAGAAGTGTTTTTCTACTCAAAAGATATTTAGTATTGTCATTGCGGCGTTTATGTTTTGTCAAGTCTTTTTAAATTATTCTATTTTATTAAAATTATTTCCATACCATTTGCTGTTATCACACGGTTGATTTTCTGGCTGATTATATCTAAATACTTTACGTAATATTCATGTCTTTGTCGGTGCCAGAGTTCTTATACAAAAAATAAATATCTGAATGTAGATATGGCGCGAGATATTACTTATATTGGTGTTAACTTCTCTTATGAAAACGATTCTTATAGAACTTCATTGAACTAATAGGTGAGAACAGTGTTGCAATTAAGTCATGAAGTTTATTCACAAACTGGGAAAACGTTGCCACCACAGCTACACAATTTACTGGAAGTAAATGAAAATTTGTGCCGGACCAGGTTCAGAACCCGGGTTTCCAACTTCACGCGAGCGGTCGTGTTAAGCACTTGGGCTATCCGACCACATTTCGTGGATAGACACAAATATCCATATCGTGCAGTGTCTGTTTTCCCTAGCGTTCGCACAATGATTTGATTCCCGCACAGGGAGAGTTTTATTTAGATCTGTCTTCTTGGCTTTGGCATGGAATACATTAATGCAGTGTCTGTATTTGACTGTGCCTGTAATGTTCGATACAGGAAAGAACACTGCATAGAACTTCACAATCGCTGGAAAGAAACACTGCAGTAACTTAAATTAGTTTTTTGAAGATGCCAATGATGCTGTCTGAAAGCTGAAAAATGATAATACGCAGACATAAAGCCATTAAAAATTGAAATTATCATTTGAAAGCTATCATTATTCATACAAGCAATGTGTAATCAATTGAAGAGGCAAAGGCCGGGAGGTTCTAGGCACTACAGTCTGGAACCGCGACCACTACGGTCGCAGGTTCGAATCCTGCCTCGGGCATGGATGTGTGTGATGTCCTTAGGTTAGTTAGGTTTAAGCAGTTATAAGTTGTAGGTGACTGATGATCTCACAAGTTAAGTCCCATAGTGCTCAGAGCCATTTGAACCATTTGAAGAGGCAAAAGAGGAACGTGGTTAGGCTATATTAAGATTTTTATTTCACTTGATGTTTTATACTAAGACTAGTTTTGTGAATACCAATATGATTTTGAAAGTAATTATCACACATCGCCGCGCGGGATTAGCTGAGCGCTCTAGGGCGCTGCAGTCATGGACTGTGCGGCTGGTTCCGGCGGAGGTTCGAGTCCTCCCTCGGGCATGTGTGTGTGTGTTTGTCCTTGGGATAATTTCGGTTAAGTAGTGTGTAAGCTTAGGGACTGATGACCTTAGCAGATAAGTCCCATAAGATTTCACACACATTTGAACATTTAGCCGGCACGGTAGTTCAGCGTGTTCGGTCAGAGGGCTGCGTGCTCTCTGTAATGAAAGAAATTGAGTCAAGGATTAAACGATGAATCTGAACGGATGTCTTGTGACGTCCGGCCAGACCAAACGCAACGAACTATACCGAACAAAAAAACTCTGCGGCACAATAGAGTTTATTTAGAGTTTACAATCGGACGAAGTTATTCTGACACTACGACTCATCTAAGAACGTAGTGAGAATTTATAGTATTCACAGATTTAGAAAAGTTTTTGTCTGACGATGTCGATTGGTACATGGTCTTTGCAATTACGAAGTACCGGGACTACAACACAGGGAGCGAAAATATACCTAAGACGTGTACACAAACCAAATTGCAGGAATAAAAACCGAAGGAAATTAAAGGGAGGCTGTAATTGAGAACGAATGGGACAATGATATACTCTATTCCATATGTTATGCAGTCTGTACATGCAGCAAGCTATAAAGGAAATAAAGGAAAAGTAAAGGAAAGGAGTTGGAGTTCAGAGAGGAAAAAAAAAAACTCTTTAACGTTATCTGATAGTAATTTCGTCTGCGACAGAAGGCCAAGTACTTTCAGCTGAACCGAATGGATAGTGTCTTCAAGAGAATTTAAAATATGAATGTCAACAAAATTAAAACAAGGATAATGTAGAATAGTCAAGTAAATCAAGTGATGCTCAAGGAACTAGATTAGAAACCAGACGTTAAAAATAGACGAGATATATTATCTGGGCAGAAAAGTTAATGACGATTGCCGAAGGAAAGAGAATACGAGGTGCGGCTAGAAAAAAACGGGACTGATGCTGGAAAAAACATTTATTTACAATTATTTACTATTTCATGTTATCTCCTTCAATGTACTCTCCTCCTCGTTCTCTACACCGCTCCATACGAATTTTCCACTGTTCATAGCAATGCTGCAGATCATTTTCGGTAAGTCCGTACATTACTTCCGTCGTTTTTTCTTTTACTGCTTCAACAGTCTCAAATCTAGTTCCTTTCAAAGCTGACTTGACTTTAGGGAAAAGAAAAAAGTCACAGGGGGCCAAATCAGGTGAGTAGGGTGGAAGATCTAAGATGGGAATGTCGTGTTTTCCCAAAAACGTCTTCACTGACAACGCACTGTGAGCTGGGGCATTGTCTTGGTGAAGGATCCATGACTTTTTTCTCCACAAATCGTTCCGTTTTCTCCGTACTCGCTAACGTAGGGTAGCCAGGCCGCTAATGTAGTAATGCTGATTCACTGTTTGTCCCTCTGGTACCCAATCAATGTGCACAATCCCTTTGATGTCAAAAAAAAAACAATCATCATTGCCTTGAATTTAGATTTTGACATTCGTGCTTTTTTTTTGTCGTGGAGAACCAGGAGTTTTCCAATGCATCGATTGGCGTTTAGTTTCGGGATCGTAAGTAAAAAGCACGATTCATCGCAAGTAATAACATTTTGTAATAAGGTGGGATAACTTTCAATGTTTTCCAGGATGTCAGAACAAATCATTCTTCGGCGTTCCTTCTGTTCAATTGTGAGACACTTTGGAACCATTTTTGAACACACTTTGTTCATGTTGAAACTTTCATGAAGAATCTGCCTAACACTTTCCTTGTCAACTCCTGTTAACTCAGACACTGCTCTGATTGTTAAACAGCGATCTTGTCGAACAAGTTTACCGATTTTTTCAATGTTTGCATCAGTTTTTGCTGACAATGGTCTGCCAGTGCGAGTGTCATCACTGATGTCTTCGCGGCCATCTTTAAATCGTTTAAACCACTCAAACACTTGTGTTCGCGATAAACAATCATCGCCGTACACTTGTTGTAACATTACAAACGTTTCACTTGCAGATTTTCCTAGTTTGAAACAAAATTTGATGTTAACACGCTGTTCTTTCTGTACACTCAACATTTTCCGACGCACAGACAAAACGTCAACTACTTGAAACAGACGCCACGGGCAGACTGGGTGCAGGAGGCAGATGAAACTCGAGCAATAGGCGGAGCGAGAGTCTCGTGACAGGCCACGCGACTTTCAGCCTTATTGCATTCGTTTTATTGTTTCACCAGTACTAGTCCGATTTTTTTCTAGCCACACCTCGTATGAAACGCAGAACGCAGACCGGCAATCACAAGAAAACCGTTTATAGAAATTTGGTAATGTATTCTTCAGTTTCTCCTGATGAATTCATTGATTCAAGAGTCCACGATCAGTTCGTAGTGTCCAACGGGCACAATATTTCGGCTATCACACGTTCCGCCATCGTAAGGTGCGCTGACGGATTGGGTTCCTGGGGGCGTGCGGCCAACTTGTATCCTCTCCCCCTGCGAACCGTTCCCTCCGCTTCGGCAACCCCGGATGCGATTGTGACGGCGTCTGTGGTAGCGTAGCTAAAGCTGGTCTATTCACCGTTACCTCCAGATTGTTGTGCCTCTTGTCTTCTTAATTAGACCCATGCTGGTTCCCAAGCCTTTCTGAGGTTGTACCTGCGGTCCCGATTGATAAGATTGTTATTGGTGCGAATTTCGATTGAGTCTCTAACGAAACTGTCTCGGAACTTCGTACCTGTGCTAAAACCCTGGCACGTTCGTGTTCCATCACATAAGTCTCTGACTAACATTGCTCTGCGGCCACCGACTTGTGGAGTTTGCTGCTGGTGTTCTCGGCATCGATCTTAGATGGTAGATATTGTTTTCCGAATATACAGAGTGAGTCAGTAGGAAAGACACGTAATTTGACGGGTGATAGCATTACTGATTCTGAACAAAAAGCTTGATGTGGAAATATGTCCTACTCCGAATGGTTTCCGAGATAGAACACTTTTAATGTAATTGCTATTTATTTTCTGTGTTGTTCGTTGTCATTGTTTACAACGAGCCACACTAATGTAGAGGAAGTTGTGACTAACATTTTGATACAGGACGGTTGTGTTCCATCAAGTCGAAAAACTACCTCAAACTGGCCTACAAAAAGTACCTATGCAACAGCGCACGCGCGTCGTGCGAAATTTTCAGTATTCCCGCGATCTCCGCGCTCAAATTGTTAATCCTAGACAAAAAGTAAATAGGACCTTTTTTGTATAAAATTTTATTTAGTTTGTGAACTGAGACACGTTTTCGTTGGAGTGTGCGGTTTTCGAGTTATTAAATAAAAACGAACAAAAGTCATATTAAATATGTTCTATCTCGGAAACCATTCGCAATAGGGCATATGCGCATATGAAATTATTTGTTTAGAATCACTAATACTATCGCGTGTCAAAGCACCTACATTTCCTGAATGAGATTTTCACTCTTCAGCGGCGTGTGCGCTGATATGAAACTTCCAGCCAGATTAAAACTGTGTGCCGGACTCAGACTCGAACTCGGGACCTTTTCCTTTCGCGGGCAGGTGCTCTACCAACTGAGCGACCAAAGCACGACTCACGCCCACTCCTCACAGCTTTGCTTCTGCCAGTACCGCGTCTCCTACCTTCCAAACTTTACAGAAGCTCTCCTGCGAACCGGCACACAGTTTTTATCTGCCAGGAAGTTTCATATCAGCGCACACTCCGCTGCAGAGTGAAAATCTCATTCTGGAAACATCCCGCATGCAGCAAGTGTGCGCGGGTGACAGCCAAAGCGATCCTGCTACGAAAAAGAAATAGCACCCCAGACCATCACTCCTGGTTGTCGGGCCGTCTGATTGGCATCCTACCACTGTCCGGGACGTCTTGGCTGGTCATCGGGGCTCAGTTCGAAGTGGGACGCATCACTGAAGACAATTCCACTCCGGTCTATGAGATTCCAGGCCCCATACGGCCCGACAACAGGGAGTGATGGCATGGGATGACATTTCCTTTTATATCAGGGGCCCTTTGACTGTCTCCGCGGCACCCTACTGCACAGCGAAACGACGATAATATTCTAGGCCCCGTTTTGTTACCCGTCGTTGCAAGCCATCCTGAGCTAACATTTCAGCAAGATAATGCCCGCCCACATACGGCGAGTGTTGCTTGTTTTCGTGCTTGTCAACACCTGCCTTGGCCAGTAAGGTCGTCGGATCTCTCCCCAATAGAGAACGTTTGGAATATTATGGGCAAGGCCCTCGAACCAGCTCGCGATTTTGACGATCTAACAACTCCGTCAATTAATGCCAAGCTGAATAACTGCTCGCATAATGTGCAGAGACACATCTACTTGCAGTACTGACTTGCTCAATTTGTGAAGTTTTTTCTCTTGAATAAATCATCCAATTTTTCTGCGAATGTACTCATTTGTTTGTATGCATGTATAGGCCACATCTACCGATTCCTGTTCCATTCGCTAATACCTTCGTGGTGTCATTCCTTTCGCCTTAGAGTGCAGACAGCATTCGTAACCATGGATGGTTGCCCTTATTTGCTAGTATCAACGTGTAATTTTCCCACAAATACGAGTAAAACGCGTCAGTTTTGTACAAAACATGACGGAAGAAAGTTTTTCTTCCAAGCGCCTTTAAAACTGAGGCAACATTAGCCAGCACTGATTAGTGATGATGAAATTACGTTTATTATGAAATGGCATTCCAAGGTGAAATAAGATGAATTTCTTTTATTTTATTTTTGGTATGGTTTAATGTTCCTGTTGTGTCAGGTTTTTAGAAAGATGACAGAAGGGGATGGCTTCATTTTGGATTTAAATTTGATGGCTATTACATCTCCTAGAATGAACACTCTTTCCCTGTGACCTCCTTTTCTGTAGAGTGTTTACAAATATAATTCATTAAAATTTTATACCTGTTTTTGAACTACCTTGATTAAAGTCATACAAATTGTTTTGAAAAGGCCTGTTATTAAATAATTTTCTTATTTGATAAGTAACTGACAACCATTTCCATTATTAGCAAAATAAAGCCATCTGAAATGTTTAATGTGATTGAAGGAAACTCGTAAATAATACTCACATATTTCAAAATCATTTACGTTCAAAACTACATTTATATACGTAATACCATTCTCTTTCATATGATAGGCGTGACATTAAACCATAAATGGCATGACTCCCACAAAACAGGCAAATGTTTCCACGTTCAAAATGATCCCGAACCAATGAAAAATTAAGAAAATGTAAACTAAGTGTGGGGGATAAAAATATACACTCCTGGAAATTGAAATAAGAACACCGTGAATTCATTGTCCCAGGAAGGGGAAACTTTATTGACACATTCCTGGGGTCAGATACATCACATGATCACACTGACAGAACCACAGGCACATAGACACAGGCAACAGAGCATGCACAATGTCAGCACTAGTACAGTGTATATCCACCTTTCGCAGCAATGCAGGCTGCTATTCTCCCATGGAGACGAGCGTAGAGATGCTGGATGTAGTCCCATGGAACGGCTTGCCATGCCATTTCCACCTGGCGCCTCAGTTGGACCAGCGTTCGTGCTGGACGTGCAGACCGCGTGAGACGACGCTTCATCCAGTCCCAAACACGCTCAATGGGGGGACAGATCCGGAGATCTTGCTGGCCAGGGTAGTTGACTTACACCTTCTAGAGCACGTTGGGTGGCACGGGATACATGCGGACGTGCATTGTCCTGTTGGAACAGCAAGTTCCCTTGCCGGTCTAGGAATGGTAGAACGATGGGTTCGATGACGGTTTGGATGTACCGTGCACTATTCAGTGTCCCCTCGACGATCACCAGTGGTGTACGGCCAGTGTAGGAGATCGCTCCCCACACCATGATGCCGGGTGTTGGCCCTGTGTGGCTCGGTCGTATGCAGTCCTGATTGTGGCGCTCACCTGCACGGCGCCAAACACGCATACGACCATCATTGGCACCAAGGCAGAAGCGACTCTCATCGCTGAAGACGACACGTCTCCATTCGTCCCTCCATTCACGCCTGTCGCGACACCACTGGAGGCGGGCTGCACGATGTTGGGGCGTGAGCGGAAGACGGTCTAACGGTGTGCGGGACCGTAGCCCAGCTTCATGGAGACGGTTGCGAATGGTCCTCGCCGATACCCCAGGAGCAACAGTGTCCCTAATTTGCTGGGAAGCGGCGGTGCGGTCCCCTACGGCACTGCGTAGGATCCTACGGTCTTGGCGTGCATCCGTGCGTCGCTGCGGTCCGGTCCCTGGTCGACGGGCACGTGCACCTTCCGCCGACCACTGGCGACAACATCGATGTACTGTGGAGACCTCACGCCCCACGTGTTGAGCAATTCGGCGGTACGTCCACCCGGCCTCCCGCATGCCCACTATACGCCCTCGCTCAAAGTCCGTCAACTGCACATACGGTTCACGTCCACGCTGTCGCGGCATGCTACCAGTGTTAAAGACTGCGATGGAGCTCCGTATGCCACGGCAAACTGGCTGACACTGACGGTGGCGGTGCACAAATGCTGCGCAGCTAGCGCCATTCGACGGCCAACACCGCGGTTCCTGGTGTGTCCGCTGTGCCGTGCGTGTGATCATTGCTTGTACAGGCCTCTCGCAGTGTCCGGAGCAAGTATGGTGGGTCTGACACACCGGTGTCAATGTGTTCTTTTTTCCATTTCCAGGAGTGTATTATTTGCTTTGTCATATCGAGCAACACCTCTTGCAACTTCCCAAAAAGTTTTCTTGTCAATATCTTGTTCAACTTAAAAAAATTAATTAAAAATGTTCAAGGTCACCATACTTTGCGATAACATTAAGTATGTAAGTAGAGAAAAACTGCAATATGTCACATACAATTCAAGATAAAAAGTGATGTGCCATATTTTATACCCTACGATTGTTTTTAGTCGGGGACACCGGGTATGTAAAATCGTAAGGACACGACCCAGCATATTTAGGATTTTTCGGTAAGCCAAATTGAAAGGGAAGCAGGGTTGTGGGTACATAGCGTCTGGAGGTAACAACACTCGTCAGGTGCAGAAAGGGGCGGAAGCGGATGAGGAGAAAACCCCGGGCGCCGCTTTTGAGGGAGACGCCTCGACCAGGATCTTTGGCGCCCGCAGATAGGAGGCGGCCAGCGCAAACCACTTAAGAGACGCAATCAATTAGCGACTTCCGGCTTAGTGCGTCCCAAGTGCCAGCCAGGCATTACCCGGCGCTGTTGACACGTTGGCGGCGGCGCCTCACAAGTTACCCCGGCGTCGCCTGGGCGGCCGACGTCTCCTCCACGTCTCGCTGACGTCACCGGCTCTCTCTCTGCCCACCTTACCTCTGAACTCTTCTCCCAGAATTACTATCCTTTCTAACTGTTTTCTTCTTTTCGGTGCGATTCAGTGGCCTGCCTGCCTTGTCGTTCTTAACCCTGGAACACTGAAGAGTGGAAATGTTTCATTGCTACTAAACAATCGTAAAATGTACTACTCCAAATGTATTCAAAGGAAGTAATAATTTATAGTTTATGCATTAGTTAATTACCTTCATTAGACCTACAGTGTATGTTACATACCAAATACCCTGTCGCAGTTGTAAATTGTACGAGGTTTCAGTAATCTAGGGTTAAATCATTCACTCGCTTACTTCGGTAAAGCTTAAAATCCACTTGATCTGGCACTAAAAGAATGTGATTTGTTAATCAAAACATGTAACTCACCCTTCGGCGATTCTTTAAAGGATCCAACTCCCTTGTACAAAAGAGGTTACAACATTGTTTTTTTTTAATTCTTTAAACATTTATGATACGTCAGACTGTGACGGTACGTCACATAAACTGACATTTTAGTAAAAGAAAAAAGGTTTTTGCTTGTGTCACGTGTGAATTATAAATTATTTCAAGACTGCGTCACAGTTATACCGTGATAAGTGGCGCCCAACGTGGGGTGCCACTTTTCACGGTATATGTGTATGTGTGTATTTTTATAATTATATTTTTTATGACTTTAGTTGGGGTGGCTTTAAATATTGTGGGCTAGCATGAGACTTTTAATTAACTTATACCAAGATAACACTCGTACTGACATCGGTTGCCCCGAAGTACGTACAATATAATATTTTTTAAACACAACGAGCGACTCACCGCCTTCTAATAAATAGTTTGCGTGAGGTTGCTATTTAGAAAAGAAAATATGCCTATTCTTACGCAAACTGTAATTATTAATATGGGTATCAGGGGCTACTGGTTATTTATGTACCAAACTACACAAAGATTAACTGAGATATTGCGGAATGTAATGATTTTCAATATTTCTTGTTCATTATTTGCAAGGCAAAACCGGAGAGAATCTCATCTGCCGTTGGGCGGCCGAAATGAAACATACTGAACTTATTTACTATGCTAAATATTAATAAACGAAATCTATTTTTACTCTGTTAACTTGGTTGGTTGGTTGGTTGTGGGAAGGAGACCAGACAGCGAGGTCATCGGTCTCATCAGATTAGGGAAGGATGGGGAAGGAAGTCGGCCGTGCCCTTTGAAAGGAACCATCCCGGCATTTGCCTGGAGCGAGTTAGGGAAATCACGGAAAACCTAAATCAGGATGGCCGGACGCGGGATTGAACCGTCGTCCTCCCGAATGCGAGTCCAGTGTCTTACCACTGCGCCACCTCGCTCGGTACTCTGTTAACTCTGAGACTATTGTAAGATCAAGGTAGAGAAACCTCTCACATTTAAATTTAATATTAAGAGATGAAATTTTATTTAAATTATACAGTCAGCGTAATGGCCGACTAAATCATGCTAGGGGAGATGAGCTCCCTGCACTACGAAGTTCTGTAAAAACTTGGTTAATGAGAATTAATCGTTGTGATCAGGCGAGGTGACAATTAAGTCAATAATAAACATTTTCCAATACCAATTATAAGTATATTTTACCAAATTACAACCAAACTTACATTAAATATTATCCATCGCTACAATGGTGGCCTACCTCTAGACGAAACAAAAATAGGAACACTTTCAATGAAGCAATAGTCTCTGGTCATGTTCATTTTCATTGCACAGATAAAAAGAACGTTCTTTTTTTATATCACATCGCTGTTTGTGATTTTTGGTGGTATTATTAACTTTTGTAATCTTTCTTATACATCGCGCACACGTACGCAGTCTTGAAATAATTTATAATTCACACGTGACACAAGCAAATACCTTTTTTCTTTTACTAAAATGCCATTTTATGCGACGTACCGTCACACGTCGATGGCCGCACAAAAAAGTACCAAGTTAACAATGATTGTACACGGTACGAACAGGATGCGAATATTGCGTCACTGTAAAGCGTACGTTTACACATGGAGGCCAGAATAAAATGTTCGTTGCAGTCGGTAGTGTGAATAAAATTACACAACCGTACTCCTCGCTATAATCCATCATTACATCCGGAAAACTGCTGCCGAGAGCGTACTTGTGTTTTGAACAATGGAAATTTCGGTTCATGGAACTCTAAAGAAATCCAAACTCTCCACAGGGTATTTCGAAAGGCTTTCGTCACGTGCTGAAAATCGGGTAAGATGCATCAATTATACTTTGCCTGATAATCGTTTCATGGGGTGGCCGAACCATCATGACGCGTTACTTTCGTAGATGATGATGCGCAACCGACCTGCAGAGCGAAAATGATAACATCGATATGTACCTCTCTTTATCAACGGTATAGCATTTACTTTTTCCGACAGGTAAAGTCATTTCATCGCACGACTTCAAAATCATGCGGAATCACAGCAGAACAGCGAATAACCAAAAGTCATGCGTTGGTCCATAACGAATTGTCCGCGCCTGTCTTTCAAGGGAGGCTTTGAGACACTTGGTATGCATCCAAATTGATATCTATAGGTCAGCGTTTAGCAACGTGAATCAGGTATGTATTCAACGAATAGTGGGCCGAAAAACATGCCAATGCGCAATACGGCGCGATTTAATTCGAGTTTTGTGCTCTGTGTGTCTATGATATGTTTCAGCCCACTGACGAATAGGTGACCCTTTTTATTTATTTTGTCATCAGTCTTCTGACTGGTTTGATGCGGCCCGCCACGAATTCCTCTTCTTCGCCAACTCTTTCATCTCAGAGTAGCACTTGCATCCTACGTCCTCAATTATTTCCTGGATGTAGTCCATTCTCTGTCTTCCTCTACAGTTTTTACCCTCTACAGCTCCCTCTAGTACCATAGAAGTCGTTCCCTGATGCCGTAACAGATGCCCTATCATCCAGTCCTTTCTCCTTGTCAGTGTTTTCCACATTTCTCTCTGTTCTCATTTCTGCTGCTTCCTGTTACTTTCGTCTTTCTACAGTTTACTCTCAATCCATGTTGTGTACTCATTACACTGTTCATTCCGTTCAGCAGATCATGTAATTCTTCTTCAGTTTCACTCAGGACAACAATGTCATCAGACAATCGTCTCATTGATACCCTTTCACTCGGAATTCTTTTAGGATTACGGAATTACTTATTTTATGTGTACTTTTGTATTCGTGTGCAACACTATGAAAATAACTGTAAATACATTTTATACACTCATTTGTGTATCAATCGCTCCTCCCGATTTTTACTTTAAAAAGTATTCCAATTATCAGAAACATTGAAAAAATATCGAATTAAAAAAAAGAAAACTACGACCAAGACGAACACGGAGCAGGGATCTGGAAGTTTAACACCTCTACTGCTCGACCGCCAACGTCACTCTGTTAGATGCGTACCCACACTGCAGCACGAAAACACACAAATGTTAAGAATTTGAACATTATTAACTTTGGATCCCATTTCTACATCTACATCTACATCTACATCTATACTCCGCGAGCCACCTTACGGTGTGTGGCGGAGGGTACTTATTGTACCACTATCTGATCCCCCCTTCCCTGTTCCATTCACGAATTGTGCGTGGGAAGAACGACTGCTTGTAAGTCTCCGTATTTGCTCTAATTTCTCGGATCTTTTCGTTGTGATCATTACGCGAGATATATGTGGGCGGTAGTAATATGTTGCCCATCTCTTCCCGGAATGTGCTCTCTCGTAATTTCGATAATAAACCTCTCCGTATTGCGTAACGCCTTTCTTGAAGTGTCCGCCACTGGAGCTTGTTCAGCATCTCCGTAACGCTCTCGCGCTGACTAAATGTCCCCATGACGAATCGCGCTGCTTTTCGCTGGATCATGTCTATCTCTTCTATTAATCCAACCTGGTAAGGGTCCCATACTGATGAGCAATACTCAAGAATCGGACGAACAAGCGTTTTGTAAGCTACTTCTTTCGTCGATGAGTCACATTTTCTTAGAATTCTTCCTATGAATCTCAACCTGGCGCCTGCTTTTCCCACTATTTGTTTTATGTGATCATTCCACTTCAGATCGCTCCGGATAGTAACTCCTAAGTATTTTACGGTCGTTACCGCTTCCAATGATTTACCACCTATGGCATAATCGTACTGGAATGGATTTCTGCCCCTATGTATGCGCATTATATTACATTTATCTACGTTTAGGGAAAGCTGCCAGCTGTCGCACCATGCATTAATCCTCTGCAGGTCCTCCTGGAGTACGTACGAGTCTTCTGATATTGCTACTTTCTTGTAGACAACCGTGTCATCTGCAAATAGCCTCACGGAGCTACCGATGTTTTCAAATAAGTCATTTATGTATATTGTAAACAATAAAGGTCCTATCACGCTTCCCTGCGGTACTCCCGAAATTACCTCTACATCTGCAGATTTTGAACCGTTAAGAATGACATGTTGTGTTCTTTCTTCTAGGAAATCCTGAATCCAATCACAAACCTGGTCCGATATTCCGTAAGCTCGTATTTTTTTCACTAAACGTAAGTGCGGAACCGTATCAAATGCCTTCCTGAAATCCAGGAATACGGCATCAATCTGCTCGCCAGTGTCTACGGCACTGTGAATTTCTTGGGCAAATAGGGCGAGCTGAGTTTCACATGATCTCTGTTTGCGGAATCCATGTTGGTTATGATGAAGGAGATTTGTATTATCTAAGAACGTCATAATACGAGAACACAAAACATGTTCCATTATTCTACAACAGATTGACGTAAGCGAAATAGGCCTATAATTATTCGCATCTGATTTATGACCCTTCTTGAAAATGGGAACGACCTGCGCTTTCTTCCAGTCGCTAGGTACTTTACGTTCTTCCAGCGATCTACGATAAATTGCTGATAGAAAGGGGGCAAGTTCTTTAGCATAATCACTGTAGAATCTTAAGGGTATCTCGTCTGGTCCGGATGCTTTTCCGCTACTAAGTGATAGCAGTTGTTTTTCAATTCCGATATCGTTTATTTCAATATTTTCCATTTTGGCGTCCGTGCGACGGCTGAAGTCAGGGACCGTGTTACGATTTTCCGCAGTGAAACAGTTTCGGAACACTGAATTCAGTATTTCTGCCTTTCTTCGGTCGTCCTCTGTTTCGGTGCCATCGTGGTCAACGAGTGACTGAATAGGGGACTTAGATCCGCTTACCGATTTTACATATGACCAAAACTTTTTAGGGTTCTTGTTTAGATTGTTTGCCAATGTTTTATGTTCGAATTCGTTGAATGCTTCTCTCATTGCTCTCTTTACGCTCTTTTTCGCTTCG
Source organism: Schistocerca serialis cubense (assembly GCF_023864345.2). NCBI lineage: Eukaryota > Metazoa > Arthropoda > Insecta > Orthoptera > Acrididae > Schistocerca > Schistocerca serialis. Next base: position 250,238,946 of record NC_064638.1, on the reverse strand, counting down.
TTCAGCTTTTCCTTATCAGCTATGATTCGACTACTCTTAAACCTATGATGAAGCTTTCTTTGTTCCCGTAGTACCTTTCGTACATGATTGTTATACCACGGTGGATCTTTCCCCTCACTTTGGACCTTAGTCGGTACGAACTTATCTAAGGCGTACTGGACGATGTTTCTGAATTTTTTCCATTTTTGTTCCACATCCTCTTCCTCAGAAATGAACGTTTGATGGTGGTCACTCAGATATTCTGCGATTTGTGCCCTATCACTCTTGTTAAGCAAATATATTTTCCTTCCTTTCTTGGCATTTCTTATTACACTTGTAGTCATTGATGCAACCACTGACTTATGATCACTGATACCCTCTTCTACATTCACGGAGTCGAAAAGTTCCGGTCTATTTCTTGCTATGAGGTCTAAAACGTTAGCTTCACGAGTTGGTTCTCTAACTATCTGCTCGAAGTAATTCTCGGACAAGGCAGTCAGGATAATGTCACAAGAGTCTCTGTCCCTGGCTCCAGTTCTGATTGTGTGACTATCCCATTCTATACCTGGTAGATTGAAGTCTCCCCCTATTACAATAGTATGATCACGAAACTTCTTCACGACGTTCTGCAGGTTCTCTCTGAGGCGCTCAACTACTACGGTTGCTGATGCAGGTGGTCTATAGAAGCATCCGACTATCATATCTGACCCACCTTTGATACTTAACCCAGATTATTTCACATTCGCATTCGCTAATAACTTCACTGGATATTATTGAATTCTTTACTGCTATAAATACTCCTCCACCATTGGCGTTTATCCTATCCTTGCGGTATATATTCCATTCTGTGTTTAGGATTTCGTTACTGTTCACTTCCGGTTTTAACCAACTTTCCGTTACTAATACTATATGCGCACTATTTCCTTCAATAAGAGATACTAATTCAGGAACCTTGCCCTGGATACTCCTGCAGTTTACCAATATTACGTTAACTTTTCCTGTTTTTGGTCTCTGAGGACGGAAGTTCTTTATCAACGATGATAATGTCCTCTCTGGTAAGCCGTCAGGTATTTTATCGTTTCGCCCAAGGGGGGGTCCTCATACTAACAAAGTACTATTATTATAAAATTTTATTATTTCGTAGTAATAAAAAATGTTTGTTTTTAGACGATCTTCCGATCTCTAGCATTGAAAATGTGATTTTCCGTCATTTACTTTGACCTCCAGTTTCTTTTAAAAAACTAGGGATTCTAAGTACTTGTCCCTTTATTTTCAGTATAGAACGTCCTTGCAAATATTGATCGATGACCCACATATCACATGCACCACTTGTCAGTGTTTTCCACATATTTCTTTCCTCACCAAAACTGCGAATAGTTTCCCACCTAATTTAACATATTCTTCTACGCAGAAACATCTGAAACACTTCTTCTTCCGGTTTTCCGATAGACCGTGTTTCGTTTCCATACAATGAAATGCTATAAACCGTGCGTTTTAAGAAATTTCTTTATCAAATTAAGGCCTATGTTTGATAATCTAGTAGGAATTGTCTTGTTGCCTAAGTCTGTTCTGTTATCTTCCGTCATCCGTTATTTTGCTTCAGTGAGAACAGAATTCCGTAATTGCGTCTGCTACGAGGTCCTCAGTTTTGATGTTAAGTTTATTGCTAATCTGACATTAGTTGTTATCAATTACTTTCGTCTTTCTTTGGTTTACTCTCATTTCATATTCTGTACTTAGTACATTGATCACTGTGTTCGAAAGGTTCCGTAATTATTCTTTGTCTTAGCAGAAGATAATGTCGTAAGACAAATCTAGTCATTGATATCCTTTCAGCAAGACTTGTACTACCACTCCAGGCTTTTTCCGTCTTTGCCTGTTTTGATGTGATGTTTAAATAGTAGGATATTCTTCTTTCCTCAGGCCCTTTATGACCCGAACAATTCTCTCTCTCTCTCTCCTTCTTTTTTTTCTTGCTTCTTCGTTATATATTACCCGTCATATTTCCTCATACCTTACGTCTATTCACATGAAAACTTACAGCTCCTACAACGATGTGTTACGTTTTTCCCACATCGACAAATTGTGTGAAAGTATCTTGTTTTATGAATCTTTTCTTCTAGAGTAATTTACATTATTGCAGAACACGTACAACCTGCATCAGTCATTTCAACTGATACCGCCATTTTTAGCTTACGATAACGTCGACCCTTTCTCGCTTTGCAAATACCGTACGTGCAGTTCCACAATTACACATATTAAGACCAAAATATATGCTTTGATAGCTGCGAAAAGAAGCTCCATTCGAATCTCATAACAAAGTTAACAGAAACTGTTTCCAGAATTTACTGCAATGAGAACAGCTGACTGCGACGAACAGTCACGAATAAAAATGGCTCCTTTCTCATAAAATACTCTCACGTAAATTGGCAGACGACTCCATCAGCGTCAAAAGAGTCTCCTCTTTCGTGTTCTCCTTTCCTTCTTTTTTTCGTCTTGTCCTCCTTCGTGGTTACTGCAGCATGAACTTCTTGGACATAAATTTTAAGCGAAATTTGCGTGATATTCTCACCAGTTTTTACGTTTCCTTTTTTTGCACAATTAAAATCCCACCAGCTGCGAAATCTTTAAATGGGTAAATCCACCGGTCTTTTCCTAAGCAGTTTTATTTTAAGTGGCTTCAGTATTCCAGGCTGAACCAGCCGTGTCCTCAAAGAGTCCGGCGCTGATCTCCAGCCGGATAAGTCTGGGCACCTTCCGGACAATTAAACTGTCTCACGACTTTCTTCTCATGCATTGAAATGGCCTTCCGGTTAACTTTAATCAGTGACTCGCCGTGCCTCGTTCGAAAAGGAGAACGGTCTCGCACGTTCCATTTAACCCACCAGCTTGTGCTGAGCTCCTGTTCCGCTGTTATCTTCTTTCTGGTAACCAGCAGATGGTTTCTCTTAAGCTTTTTGACATTGTGTCAGACACTAAGCATAGAACGTGGTAGCGCACATGAGATGTTATCGACCTTAGTATGAAACTTCGTCTTGAGGTAAAGCACCGGGCATAGAAGAAAGACCTGGGAAACTGAAATTAAGATACCTACCAAATAGCGTGGAGCAGCCTCCCTCTATTTGATGACGATAAGCTTCCCGAATGAACTTAACGAACACCGAAGCGTTTCGATGCATGACTCCTCAGCTGCTGCCCCTAACTGACGGAAATATGGTTTCTCTGAGTTTCAGAACAATATAGTGACCCAGGGAATAACTATAAATGTACGACAGAAGCCTATCATTTGGAACATATCAAACTATGCTCCTCCAAGGTCACGCACAACATCGCCCTTGGGACTGGGGCTAGATGAGGGAAAGGGGGGTCAAATCATGTTAATTTCGCAGTGAATATCGAAGTAATTACGAGATTTCGCGATAAATGACTCCGAGTATATTTGCTACTAGTCATTACTCAATATAATTTCTGGATTTCTTGACATTTGAATTGTCCGTGTGTGTCTGCATGGCGTAGGAGGAAGTTATCAAGTTATCTCTCGGTTTGTAACCTTTTTTTTTTTTTGGTGGGGGTGATTTGGGGAGGGAGCTGCCCTTCCATATCCCTGATGCCACCCACGCACCAATTACAAAGTCACTCCATTTTAGCGCTTACTCTGTGTAGGCAGCATTGTAGTTTTAATGTACTGTTCTCACTGATCTCTGACACAGCAGTGTTGTTCAATGCCGCTTCCTGCTCTTCATCCACGCAAGAAAATTTGCAAACAAGGAAGTCAAATATTCTTGGGAACATATGAGAGACGATTAATAATACATATTCAATAATGCATGATTTTCTCGTTAAATTTCAGCTGAAAAAGTGCATCATATATATATATATATATATATATATATATATATATATATATATATATACAGGGTGAGTCACCTAACATTACCGCTGGATATATTTCGTAAACCACATCAAATACTGACGAATCGATTCCACAGACCGAACGTGAGGAGAGGGGCTAGTGTAATTGGTTAATACAAACCATACAAAAATGCACGGAAGTATGTTTTTTAACACAAACCTACGTTTTTTTAAATGGAACCACGTTAGTTTTGTTAGCACATCTGAACATATAAACAAATACGTAATCAGTGCCGTTTGTTGCATTGTAAAGTGTTAATTACATCCGGAGATATTGTAACCTAAAGTTGACGCTTGAGTACCACTCCTCCGCTGTTCGATCGTGTGTATCGGAGAGCACCGAATTACGTAGGGATCCAAAGTTAACGGTGATGGACCTTAGGTACAGAAGAGACTGGAACAGCACATTACGTCCACATGCTAACACATTTTTATTGGTCTTTTTCACTGGCGCACATGTACATTACTATGAGGGGTGAGGTACACGTATACACGTGGTTTCCGTTTTCAATTACGGAGTGGAATAGAGTGTGTCCCGACATGTCAAGTCAATAGATGTTCAATATGGTGGCCATCATTTGCTGCACACAATTGCAATCTCTGGCGTAATGAATGTCGTACACGCCGCAGTACATCTGGTGTAATGTCGCCGCAGGCTGCCGCAACACGTTGTTTCATATCCTCTGGGGTTGTCCTCTGGGGTTGTAGGCACATCACGGTACACACGGTACATGATGGCCACCACATTGAACATCTATTGGCCTGACATGTATGGTTTGTATTAAACAATTACACTAGCCCCTCTCCTCACGTTCGGTCTGTGGAATTGGTTCGTCAGTATTTGATGTGGTTTACGAAATATATCCAGCGGTAACGTTAGGTGACTCACCCCGTATATATATATTTTTGTAGAAAATCGTAGAGTATTTCCGCTTCAGCGGCTTTAGCTTCATGAAGTTGCGATAGGTGGCAGCGCTTTACGTAAATATGGTGTCTGGAACGGAGTTGCTTCCCAAACAGAGAGTTGTCATTAAGTTTCTTTTTAGGAAGCACCAGAGCATCGTAAATATTCATAGACGTTGAAGAATGACTACTGAAACCTGGTAGTAAACAGAAGTACGATGAGTCGTTGGGCAAGGCACCTGTCATCATCGTAACAAGGTCGCACATACCTGTCCGACATTCCCCATGCCGACCGGCCACGCACAGCTGTGACTCCTACAATGTTGGAACGTAAGGACACTCTCATTCGAGGTGATCACCATGACAACGCAAAGCCTCACACAAGTCTCCACACCCGAGAGGAGCTTACAAAACTTTATTGCACTGTTCTTCCCCATCTAACCTACAGCCCGTACCTCGCACCTTCCGATTCCTGTCTGTTTGGCCCAATGAAGGATGCACTTTGCGGGAAGCAGTACGTGGATGATTTGAAGGTTACTGGTAAAGCAAGACGTTGTCTCCGAGATCGACCGGTAGAGTGGTATCATGCGGACATACTGGCCCCACCAGTAAGTAGTTGATCAGAGATTGTATTGAATAACTGGATATTGTAGCCAAAAGAGTGGGGAATAAAATGGTGTATTGGAATTCTGAATAAAACCCACCTGAGTTTAGAAAAAATATGTGCTGAGTTACTTCTTGAACACCCCTCACATTATGCTCACGACATACAGAAAGGACGAACAGTGACTAATAAAGGTCGAGACAGCTAATGTGCTGTATCTGGAATTCGTTGTGAGTCAAACAATTATTGCCGAAAGAGACGGCTTCAGTAAGAAAGAAGCAACGTCCTTCATCTTGGTCAACTTGGCGAAGCTGCGCGCGGACCGCAGGAGGCGCCCCCGGCGCGGCAGCTGCAGTGATGTGTGTGACAGCTGCGACGCATGAGTCAGCCTCTGATCGCCACAAGCCGGCGCTCGCGCCCGCTTGAACCCCTTTTATTCATAGCCGGATCTTGAATATCGATTGCTCGGCCAATGAGGCGCACTCGCCGTCGCGGAAGCCCCGTATATTCCGAACCGTTCTTTCCTCCGTCGGCCGCAATTTTCCCGTTTTAGAGGGAAGCAGCCCCCCCGCTACGACCTGTCTCCCGCCTGTTCCTTCCCTCTTTCGCTTTCCTCTGACTGCGGATGAGTGCCGCGATGTCGATGTCCGCCCTCAATGAGATTTTCTCACTACTGGTGTCTGCCTCCGCCAGTCAGAATAGCGTCAGCATGAGGCTTGGCTCCCTCCCCTGCCCACCCCTCTACCGCCACCTCCCACTCCTCTCCCCTCTCCGCCCCTCACCGTCTCTTCGCTTCACCCGAACTCCCCCTCCTCCCTACACCAGGCCAGCTGCCGGCATCTAGCTCTCAGCGACAATGCTAATGCCCTTTGTCTAATCAGATTTGCTCGCCTTGGCTGTCCGTGTTGCCCGGACTCAATTTTCAATCTCGCTTCTGATATTTTCCTGAGATTCGAAGCTAATGTAGTAAAAGATTAGTCGGTGTAGAGCATCTAAACTGCATTCTTCTGGAAGTGGTATACCACCCACTGCAAATTAGAGTGCAGTGTTGTTACGCATGGGTACTATGTATTAATAATATCTTCACTTTTTGTACGCTACTGGCCATTAAAATTGCTACCCCAAGAAGAAATGCAGATGATAAACGGGCATTCATTTAACAAATACACTATACTAGAACTGACATGTAATTACATTTTCCCACAATTTGGGTGCATAGATCCTGAGAGAACAACCACCTCTGGCAGTAATAACGGCCTTGATACGCCTGGGCATTGAGTCAAACAGAGCTTGGATGGCGTGTACAGATACAGCTGCCCATGCAGCTTCATTAAGATACCGCAGTTCATCAAGAGTAGTGACTGGCGTATTGTGACGAGCCAGTTGCACGGCCACCTTTGACCAGATGTTTTCAATTGATGAGAGATCTGGAGAATGTGCTGGCCATGGCAGCAGTCGAACATTCTCTGTATCCAGAAAGGCCCGTACAGGACCTGCAACATGCGTTTATGCATTATCCTGCTGAAATGTAGGGTATCGCAGGGATCGAATGGAAGGTAGAGCGACGGGTCGTAACACATCTGAAATGTAATGTCCACTGTTCAAAGTGCTGTCAATGCGAACAAGAGGTGACCGAGACGTATAACCAAAGGCACCCCATACCATTACGCCGGGTGATACGCCAGTATGGCGATGACGAATACACGCGTACAATGTGCGTCCACCGCGATGTCGCCAAACACGGATGCGACCATCATGATGCTGTAAACAGAACCTGGATTCATCCGAAAAAAAAAGGCGTTTTGCCATTCGTGCATCCAGGTTCGTCGTTGAGTACACCATCTCAGGCGCTCCTGTCTGTGATGCAGCCTCAAGGGTGAACGCAGCCACGGTCTCCGAGCTGATAGTCCATGCTACTGCAAACGTCGTCGAACTGTTCGTGCAGATGGTTGTTGTCTTGCAAACGTCCCCATATGTTGACTCAGGGATCGAGACGTGGCTGCACCATCCGTTACAGCCATGCGGATAAAATGCCTGTCATCTCGACCGCTAGTGATACGAGGCCGTTTGGATCCAGCACGGCGTTCCGTATTACCCTCCTGAAACCACCGATTCCATATTCTGCTAACAGTCACTGAATCTCGACCAACGCGAGCAGCTATGTCGCGATACGATAAACCGCAATCGCGATTACAATCCGACCTTTATCAAAGAAACGTGATGGTACGCATTTCTCCTCCTTACACGAGGCATCACAACTACGTTTCACCAGGCAACGCTGGTCAAGTGCTGTTTGTGTATGAGCAATCGGTTGGAAACTTTCCTCACGTCAGCACGTTGTAGGTGTCGCCAACGGCGTCAACCCTGTGTGAATGATCTGAAAAGCTAATCATCTGCATATCACAGCATGTTCTTCCTGTCGGTTAAATTTCGCGTCTGTAGGACGTCATCTTCGTGGTCTAGAAATTTTAATGGCCAGTAGTCTAATATTACAGTATACTTAATTTTTTCGTTTATGGTCCGTCAGGCTACAACTGAATGAAACAATTTTCGTGCCAAAAGCATTTCGCCTTTATTGTCTAGTAGATGAGCCAAGTGAAAAAACAGACGAACTCCACTCGGAAGTCAACAAAGCTCATCAGAACATAAAATTGACATTTTAAAAAGAAAAGAAAATAAATTTTCTTGACATTAAAATAATAAAACAAAACGGCAAACATAAATTTAACATCTTTAGAAAACGAACTGCCATAGACACAATAATACATTCCACGTCTAACCATCCCCCCAACCAGAAACTTGCAGCCGTAAGAGATATGTTACATAGGTTAAACAGAATCCCACTCAGTAAGAGAAACTAAGAAAATGCAATGAGTACAATCATACAAATAACTGGGAACAATGGGTATGACACACATGTAGTACACAGGCTCAATCAAAAAATAAAAACACAAATACAAAACAAACGCAAAATTTCCAGAATACAAGAGAACTTATAAGATGCAAATTACAAACACACTCAACAAACACAACAGCACACAGAAAAGAACCAGATGGTACACAATGAACTGTGGATGAACCACAACCAACAGGCATTACATGCATTGATCAAAAATGACAGTGCATTGAAAATTGCTAGATTCTAGCTGAAATCTAGATGTGCCAATAAAAAAAAATTCAAAAGGACGGCTGATAGCAGAAATCTATTATTTACAAGTCAATATAACAGTCGCAGCGTGAAACAGCGTTCTGAATGGAAGGTAACTTGATGTTTTCACAGATGTCCTATCCTCCTGTGCCTTCTCCAAGTTAGTGATTTCGACATGTCGCTCTCTGCGCTTATTCTGTGGAGAAGCTACTGATTCGTCCAAATTTTCAGCATCCTACTGTGGCACGACACTCAAACGGTTCAGTTCCCTTCATTTCGAGGTCTCCCACGTTCCATAATTCATTACCATAAATTGCTACGTTCCAAACAGGCATTCTCGGAATTTTGAACATCTTTCACAAGTTTAGAGTCCGCGGATACTTCTTCGAAAACTTCAACTCCAAAATTAACTATTTCCATATCACTGTACACGTCTTGACAAGAGCCTTCTAACACCGCTACAAAGTATATTTTTCTATTTAAAAAAAGCTACATTTGCTTCATTAACTAAGCGAATAAACCTTGCAAAAAAATTACGTTCCCATCTGCATACTACCAACGCCGAACACCTGCATTTCGCTATCTTGAACGACACATGAAATAAAAGGGTGCAATCTTTGGATGATGGACTCTGCAAAGCTGTAACGATTTTCGACGATGACTACGTTTAGTGTCAGGTAACTCACTTAAGACAGGTGTTCTAACACAACTACTGGTGTAAGGAAGATGTGACGTACACTATCGTAGGCAATCGGTTCAGGGTGCTTCGTGACTCAGCGGAACAAGTCAGATGAGCAGCATGTCTCCCTTACTGCGGTGCGACGAGTAGCAAAATACGGACTACGCGTTCTCAGACATATGGGTTGATTCCAGTGTTCCGGCTCGGTCTGAAGATTTTGGAAACGATACTCCCCGTTAAATATGATTCTGGGCTTGTAATACACAATAAATTCAAGTGAGAATAGGAGGGATACGTACTTAGTGGGACATGAAAGATAGCGAACAGAAACCGACGAGATTGACTATTACAGGTCGATGGCAGCGTCAGTTTCCTTCTCGTGCAAGCGTCATTTTGGCCTGCCATTGGAACGTGGTGGACGCTGCTGCCTCGCGTGGGTGAGGGTAGTCGTAAAAATGAAAATAAAATTACAGTAATAAGATTTTTCTAAACAGCATATCACTGCAGTCTTTGGACACATTGAAATCCCAGCGCCACAGTAACCAATGTCTTTTAGCTCCTCTAGCGACGCGCTACGGTACTGTGACGCGTAGGTATGTACTAAGACAGCAGACATATACCTGCTCCGCACCCCCACCCACCCCACCCCACTTCTCCACAAAGATCTAACTACGCTAAGGAGCAGAAAACTAAGGACTCAATTGTAATTCTACTCCGTCTCGCGTAAGGACACTTTGCCTGCCCGAGCATTCGGGTGTTTTAATTTCTGAAAGGGGAACGGCACAATCCTACATGTCCAAACCGGGTCTGAAATTTTTCACACAGATGAAATGAAATGATCGTATGGCATTGCTGGCCGGGAGGCCCCATCCGGGGAAGTTCGGCCGTCGTGGGTCTTATTGCAACCGACGTCACATTGGGCCACTCACGCGCCGGTGATGAGGATGAAATAATGATGAGGACAAAAGAACGCAACACCCAGTCCAGTAGCGGAGAAAATCTTCAATCCGGTCGGGGATCGAATTTTTTTTTTTTTTTTTTTTTTATCGTTGTGTTTGCTCGTTGCGGACGTCGCAAGACATCCTGTTCAAGTTCGCTGGTTGATCCTTCCACTCAGTTTTTTTATTACAGAGGTCAACCGGCTCTCTGCCCGAACACGCTGAGCTACCGTGCCAGCATCATTCAGCTAAACAGGCAGACACCAAACGAAACGCATGGTCAATATCTTAGCTGCTGAGGCGCCCTCTAAGTATTTTTATGTTAAAGTTACTCATTTTTGCCGCATGAAAAACTGTTTATAACAACGGTTTTCCAACCCTTCATACCAAACACTCGAATAAGCAAACGTAGCCGTGAGAAGAGTGGGTAGCACCGCGCAACGCGAAGTACAAAGCGCACACACGTGAATTTTAAGCACTTAAACCAGGCCAGAATTGTCTCATATCATAAATTTTTTGAATAATTTGTAATTCATATCGACAGCTAAAATGTTGCAGATGTAATTCTTAAACAAGTGACCTACAGAGGAAAGAAAATCAAGGCAGTGTACGTTACGTTACGTTACGTTATAGACGACTTCCATTAATCGGGACTTTAGTGGGTGACATGAAATATTTTATAACAATTCCTGTAGCATAGTTCTTATGATAATTTTTGCTAACAAAGAAACAGTTCTTTGTTTATTCCCTGTAGTCGTCACAAAAATGCTAGATGTCTGTTAGATGAAGAACAGAGATATTTTCTTTAGAACTGGCACAACTGATAAAGGAAATTAGTGCATTCAGGCACTTCACACTAGTTACTAGTTTTTTTTAGACTGACCTGGAATGTAGTAAGAAGTAGTCGTGGCCGTTGTTCTGTGACTTGATCAAATTGTAAAATGTGGTGATACAAACTCACACAGCAGAAATGACTGAAGTTTAACGGTATTGTTCTGCTGATAAAGTGGTAATGACAAAGAGCTATCGGAAATTATATCGTCCAACTAATGTCTGAATAAAGGTCTGCACTGCTGACCTTTTTTTTTTTTTTTTTAATGAGCAGTTGGACTCGAAATCATATTAACAGTCTTTTCATTACAATGTTACTTATAATCCGTCTTGATTGCAAAAATGTTTATTCACATGACCGGTTTCGGTTCCTCTAGAACCATCTTCAGATCTGCAATTTCGGTTAAAGAAGTAACCCGTCCTCATACAGCAACCTTCACATGCTGCGTCAAATTTTTGGAATAAGACGGATTATAAGTAACATTGTATAACCAGTGATTGCCATATCTCATCAGACATTATGTCTGTGAGCCAGAAGAGCCAGAAGCCCGACAAAAGCAATGAATTATTCTCTGCAGACTGCAAAAAGACATTTCGGATGTAACTCTGAAGATTATTCTCTTCCATTATTCCAAATTTTGCTACAGCGATTACATGACATTTGCAAGTAAACACTCCTTCTTTAAAAAATTTTTGCTGCTAATTTGCGTTGATGTTTCTGAATAGAGATGCAAAGCTGTGGTAACAGTAACCCTCTGAATACTATCACTGGCATTGTTGTATTCGATGTGTCACAGCATTCATCGACTGCACAAGCGAATCTACCATTATTTTGCTCAAAAAGAGAAAGTGCGGTTTGCACGAAACTTGACTGATTGTCTATGTACCGCTTTTAGGGGGTAATAGGAAGCTTTGTCTTCACATCAGCTACCCATTTCTCTACAATACTACCTGTTAATGACATTTCCTCTACATATTTCGTAATTTTGAGATTTCCTGTACCGTATAATTTCCTGAATCTATTTAACCAGGATGAAGAAGCCTGGAAATCAATAATGTTCCTTTCACTTGCAATTCAGAGGGCTTAGTCTTGTAGATCCCTTTCGGTAATGCTACTCTCATGAGTAATTCTACATCTTTTGAATAGGTTTCTTTCACACTTTTACGAATTTCGTTTTCGCGCATATTTTGTACTTCATGTAAGTCTTTCTTCCATTTATACTACTCATGTTAAATTGTAAGAAACGAAAGCAGCTTTGCACACTGCTTAAGTTTAAGCTCCTTCTTCCTCCTTCGCTCAACCAAAAACTTTGCAACCTTTCCTTTGTCACTGAAAGCTATTAGTGTACAAGTATTCTTTGGGCTTGGAAGGAACTCAATTTTTGTTCTGGACTTTCATTAACACAACAATTACCTTTCTAACCATCTTTTCTGCTTCTTCTAACGTTTCCAAAATTTCTAACGAAATGTCGACATCTTTGAAATTCATGTCCAAGAAATTAATTAATAAATAAACATACATGGGTCTTCATGAGATTTCGAATGCATACCATGTTCCTTACATTTTAAACTCCGGAAACTGCACAAGCACAGGAAGACGTAAACAAACATATGCGAAGAAATCGCAAAGAAAATTAGTTAAGTTTTATCTCCACTGTTAACACTTGACAATACCGCAAATGCAACTGCTTATTATTATTGATATTAAATGAGTTGCAAATCCGAGCGGATAGTAACTGTGAACAATTGTGTCAGCGATGCTCGGAAACTGAAATTCGCTTTACAATTTGCGATCGCGTTGTGCTGTGTTATTTCTTTACAGATGTGCCGTCGACCAAGGATATGTGGCCTAGGAATTTGGCAAATTTTATCATTTTTTGAAAATTATGATATAGTCATGCTCGTGTGTAATCTTAGTTTATAAAAATTTCAAATTAGGTTCCTAGACGTGGGACTGGACAGTTCCTTTGTGAATTCGATGATGATGGCAGCTGTCAAAACATCGATAGTTTTATATCAGTCAATCCTGCTTGAAAAGCGAGAACATTTGGTTCAGTTACTCTGTCTCAAGGAAATCGTGGAAGACCACTTTTTTTTCTTTTTTTTTTTTTTTTTTGTACGAGGCGTATACGGTTGCCTAGAGCAGCAACTGAGGACACTGTTGCACGAAACCAGTGGCATTCATTGGCTATTTGTGAAGCCACGTAAGCCATTGTTTTGACTCTGATTGCTTCGACTGAGGATGGAAGCAAACAACAACTAGGAAGAAAACAATTGCTCCCGTTAATAACGAAGTGCGTTCTAAAATTTGATCATTTCTTTTTAAGAAACAAGATCTATAGCTGCCGAAGTTCATCAGAAGTTGCTTTTAGTTTATAGGCCTACAGTGTTGAGGGATGAAAGGATTACACAACGGTGTCTGGACTTTTAAAGTGGGAGTAGGGAAAGTACAACACCCTCAGTGGCATTGTAGCTTGAAGGAAGTACTTCTCTGGGCTTCTGCTGGGCTTCTGCTAGACAAGCTCAAGTATTGTGGCATGAGTGGGACAGTGCACAAATGGTTTAATTTGTACCTAACTGGAAGAGTGCAGAAAGTTGAAATAAGTAGTTCTCATAACACGCAAAGATCAGCACATTCCTCAAACTGGGGAACTATCAAGAATGGGGTTCCACAAGGGTCAGTCTTGGGTCCTTTGTTGTTCTTATTATATATTAATGACTTGCCATTCTATATTCATGAAGAGGCAAAGTTAGTTCTCTTTGCTGATGATACAAGTATAGTAATCACACCTGAGAAACAAGAATTAACTGATGAAATTGTCAATACTGTCTTTCAGAAAATTACTAAGTGGTTCCTTGTAAACAGACTCTCACTGAATTTTGATAAGACACAGTACATACAGTTCCGTACAGTGAATGGTATGACGCCATTAATAAATATAGACCTTAATCAGAAGCATACAGCTAAGGTAGTATATTCCAAATTTTTAGGTATGTCCATTGATGAGAGATTAAATTGGAAGAAACACATTGATGATCTGCTGAAACGTTTGAGTTCAGCTACTTATTCATTAAGGGTCATTGCAAATTTTGGTGATAAACATCTTAGTAAATTAGCTTACTACGCCTATTTTCACTCATTGCTTTTCATATGGCATCATATTTTGGGGTAATTCATCACTGAGGAATAAAGTATTTATTGCACAAAAGCGTGTAATCAGAATAATAGCTGGAGTCCACCCAAGATCATCCTGCAGACATTTATTTCAGGATCTAGGGATATTCACAGTAGCGTCTCAGTATATATACTCTCTTATGAAATTTGTTATTAACAACCAAACCCAATTCAAAAGTAATAGCAGTGTGCATAACTACAATACCAGGAGAAAGGACGATCTTCACTATTCAAGATTAAATCTAACTTTGGCACAGAAAGGGGTGAATTATACTGGCACTAAAGTCTTTGGTCACTTACCAAATAGTATCAAAAGTCTGACAGAAAACCAACAAGTATTTAAGAAGAAATTAAAAGAATTTCTGAATGACAACTCCTTCTACTCCATAGAGGAATTTTTAGATATAAATTAAGAAAAAAAATTGAAAAAAATAAAAAAAAATAAAGAAAAACAAAAACACAAAAAATAAAGTTGTTATATTAACTTAAGTATGTTGTTAAATTAACCTAATTATGTCATGTATTGGAAAATTCGACTCGTTCCACATCATTACGAAATATCGTATTCATGATCCATGGAACTAGTATTAATCTAATCTAATCTCTAATCTGAGCGGTATCACTAACCTGGTGTCTTGGTCCTTCGGTAAGTCCCTCGTAGCACAGTAGTAGCGCTCAGTCGCCAGGTTCCATTTAGGTGATGATAATGCTGAAGTGGGGTGTTTAGGGATGCCAGTTGTTAATTGTCAACAACGTTTGTACTATTCTTGTTTCAATACAGAAACTGCTTACTCACACACGTCACAGAATCAGAATTTGCAATATGACGGCTCTGGGCTACGCCGTTATTCGACCCTTTGCAACACATTAATACAGTTTTCTGACTTTACGTCATGATAGACGCTCCCCACGACACGTGGCGTTCTGATAACTAATACCTTCACATTAAATCTTGTTTAACAGATGAAATATCCACTCGCGACCGTTCTTTTAGAGCCGCCCCGGTTACTCGACCGTGTGTTTTGAGTGGGTGCTCGCGACTACTCGCCCTGTCTTCCCGAAGGACAAGAGAGGCCCCCCGTTTCTCCCTCAGCCAACAAGGGCATTCCTCTCGTTTCATATATATATATTAAGCGTCAGCAAGTAGCATTAGAGATAAAATCATAGGAGAGAATGTTGTGCAACCTTAGTAGGGATAAGATCTGACTATTCGGTAGTAGTATCTTACAATATATATATATATATATATATATATATATATATATATATATATATATATATATATATCCAAACTTTCAGCTAATGGGCGTTCAGATCGCTGTTGCTAGGCAGATCTGACTAATATTGTAAGATACTACTCCCGAATAGTCGGATCTTATCCCTACTAAGGTTGCACAACATTCTCTCCTATGATTTTATCTCTAATGCTACTTGCTGACGCTTAATTTGAAACGTCCCCTTTGAAAAATTATACAGGACTGTGCTTAAACTGACATACAATATTTTTAGCGCAACGCAATCTGACTTTCAAAAATCCCTACAAAAGAATGGCCCTGACTAACATTAAACTATACCTTCCAGAAATCACTTACCTCACAAAACTCTTCATTACTCGAACTACTGCAATACAGCGAGTGACACTACTGCCAGCTAAATAAAAGATTCAAACTAGGGAAGGCACTAACTACTGATAGGGATAGTTAGCAAATGAAAGATATTAATAGAGAACTAACAATGTATTTACCTTAATAGTCATAATATATTTAGCAGTTCATGACAAATTACAAAACTCCACCATCTCTCTCCCCACATCCACCACTGCTGGCGGCTCACCTCCAACTGCGCAACGCTACGCGCTGTTCACATCCAGCTGCCTAACACTACAATGGCGAGTATTACAACAATGCACAGACTGCACACAGCACAGCCAGTGATTTTCATACAGAGGTGGCGTTACCAATAAAAAAACCTAAATATCCTACTTACATAGCCCCCATGCTCCCCACAAAAAAATTTTACAAATTGGTTTGGGCAGTGGCCAATACAGATTTGAAAAAATTTTTCATAATTACAATAACAAAGAAATCAAATGCACACACTTATTGATACAATGTTGGTCAAAAGCTCAAATTTTCTCACAGTCCATAAAGACAGTCCTGATCGTTCATCATAATAGTAATTACAGGTTTTTTTTTCACAAAGTCTCATTAGTAAAAGAAATTGCACACAGAAGTAGTGGATTTCCATGCAGTCTTGAAGAAGTAGTGTTGTCCTTCCAACGGAAAGACAGTGCTGACTCTTGACATGCTGACAGGTAATGGGCCACCATGGAAAAAACCCACAGCAGAGTCATTCGAAGTTTTGAAGAATATTGGTAGGTAGGTCATCACAGAGCAGACCCACTGGAGTCCTGGTAGAGATTGTGGTATTGGTGGGCCACCAGAGGTGCAGACCCACTGCAGTCCTTGTAGAAATAATGGCGTTGGTGGGTCATCATAGATACAGACCCACTGTAGTCCTTGTAGAGATGGCCAGCAGCCATCTGTTGCGATTGTGCAGGTGCACATTCACCATCGAAGAGTCTTGCGGAGAATATAGCAAGTGCATAAACCACCACTTGTGCACTCACATAGTTTTTGGAATTGTCCTTAGAACCAGCAATGCTGTTATCCAGTCCCTTGCTGAATTAGTAACACACGTGCAAACCCTAACAGTCCCAACTTCTCACATATTGTCCATATACTATGACCAACAGAAACGTGTGCAGTGAAATGTAACTAACAAGTTAATAATATCATGAACTGGTGACAATTACAATTTTATAACATAAGAATACAATAACAAAGGTACAAAATACATCATTAAAAACATAACAATACAGATAACATTTGTAGTACAGGCTTTACAAAAGAATCGAACTAACATATACATCAGTGGAATTATGACATGAGGACATACATAAAAGATCACAATAACTTTTGAAACATCAACTTCACACATGAGCATTAAACAGAACAGAATTAATAATGTCTAACATCTTTACAAAGTAAATAACATATTATTAATGCCAATTATATTCGAGGATAACAGTATTCCTCATCATAGTGAATGTAGCTTAATATTAAAAGAAAAAAAAATTCTATGAAACTACACAGAGACAAGAAGAAAACAAATACACAAGGGTACACAAGCACATAGTGGGATAACACCAATAGGAAAGGACAGGGTTCGTTTTCAGTGTAACATTTGGTACTGCAGTCCAACCCAAAACTTCATATATCTTTCCTCTTATTTCATCCTTTGTTTCCACCAAAAAAATTCTATCTAAGCATGCTTTCTGTATTTATATGTTCACACATTTCTTACCTCAACATTTATTTCCAAGAAAATCCTACCTAAACCTGTTTTCTGTACTTTTTTTCGTATAACTTCTCAATGCATTTCTTCCAATTCATCGCAACTCATTCTCTTAGAGGCTACCCCCTCTTAAGCTAACTTAAATCTACTGAGCTCAGATGCTAAACTAAGGGACGAGGCAATGCAGCAGCACAAAATAAGTAACACAAACAGCAATGACCGAAAAAATGGAAAATTGCAAAGCAAGCTACAGTAAATCTAAATTACCAAGCAATGCAACATTACAACTAATATGAGCCAATGTGCAGCAACAATAAAAATAAATGAGTAGTAAAACTGGCTTAGCAGAGTAACACAAAGTCAAATTCAGTAACACTATGCCTGGCAAACAGCTGCAGTAAATGCTATAACGTATACCTAAGCATGACAAAGCTCAAGCAGAAAAAATATTACAGTAAAAACAACAATGCAGATAAGGGAAATGTATATTCACATCTTAATGTCTATGTAATTAAAGTGGTGCACCACAAATTATTCTACAAAAGAAATTGCCAAGTACTTGAAAAGAAAATTATAGATGCAGTTACTGTTATTAGTCCCTTCTTATTGTTCTCTCCATTCCAAGAGCTCCTTTTTCGAAGAATGTGGATCAGAAAATAATTATTTAATAAATCTGTTGACAGAAAGTGTTCACATTAGCAGATGCATTTAAGTCTATTTTATAAAACCAGTGCTGCAACACAGCTGGAAACCAGATATTAAACAAAATGAGCAATCTCTTAACTACAAAGACAACAGATGTAAAATGTTTCTAATCATTTGATTAGGCATTTTAGTAAATATCATAAATTACGAGCTCCACAGTATGCTTTCAACAAGGAAATGTCAATAGCGAGGACAATGGCCTCCCCTTTCTTTTTTTCTACCTGTGCTTCTGATGAGGCACTCACTAATGACTTGTTCTCCCGGCGTCTGACACAGCTGCGTGCCTACGACGCATTACGTGCAGGTGGTCACTTAACTTTCTTACGGAAATATTTACGACACCAGTTTCCACTACAGTGACAGTCTCATATAAAAATATTTCACAGGTCAAGAATTTGGGTTACAAATCTGTAGAAACAAAATCCTATAAATATAACAGGGTCCAAAAAATTTTCGCCAGCATTGTGATACATTCACGCATATACACACATTTCATAACTCTTAAAGTACGATTCTTGGTTTCCAACAACCTTTTCCACAAATCAGAGTCCCTAATCACTACTCATTATTCCTTACCTTATTCGTCGACACTTCTTCAGTATTTCATCATAAGAAATACGTAGCATAATCAAACTCCTCATATACGGTATCATCATCTTATTAATCATAAACATACCTCAACAGTATAATACACATCGTCGTCATCATAATAACATCATAACACCTCAGTCAAATCTCAAAATCGTCGTAGCTTCCTCCAATAATTTCAAAACCTAAAAAGAAATCTCTGCTCATTTAAATAGTGTCACCTACCTCAAACGTACTTTAAAGATCATGATCTCATACCAAATACATCATTCAAAGCTCTCATAGTATCACAATGGGTCCGAAAAAATATGAACAGTTCACACAGTACAGACAAAATACAATTTCATAAGTGTGAAGTAATCCAACTCTGTAATTGCGTAAACATCTGTCACTGACATAGTAAAAAGAATGTTTGTTTCTCTGTCAAATAATCAGATAGCTGTGTAATTCTGTGTTAGAGAAATATGGTACCGAAGTGTAAAGTTGTATAAGCAAATACCATATTAGCTAGGGCTCCTTGTGCTTGCCAAACACATGGTACACAAAGTAAGTGTGTACCCCCCTGAGGATTAATGTAATTATACCCTCAGGTGTTACAGATTACAGCAATGGAATGAAATGTATCACGGAAAACCTTTGTATCATTGTACTCCAAATATCTTTAAAAATAAATATTTTAAGTACAAAATCAATCACTCAAATACGTGTCCTGTAGCGCTAAATGTGCGTCTTGTTGCAACATAATCTCTGTGGAAGTGTCGTAGTTATAGTCCTCTGAAAGCTAAGTTCTGCAGAAGTCAATGTACTTACCTCATGATAAACAAAAGTGAAATGCTTTGTGTATAGATATCGTAGTTATTACGCTTATTGTTGTGATGAAGAAAGTACTGTACTGTAACGTATTGTTGTGCTACGGAAAACCCTGTCTCATTGTAGCTATACTACAAAAGTTACTACTAAAACCTGTTTTACTTTCCAGAAGAATTCAGAAAAACTGTGCAGATATAAAACAGATACACGCAAAAGCAACATTGTAAATTGTCACTCATTAGTAGCGTCGTCATAAAACCGTGTAGTTGTCACATAAACTAACCACTGTGACGTCTGGTATCTCACAGAAAGTACTTTAAACCCAGAATGTATTTTCAAGTAAACCAAAATGTTGCATTAAAATCTCATTAGCAGTACCAGTATGTGTCCTAAGTATGTAAGCCTCATAGTCGTTACGTAATCGTGCAACTAACAAGCAAGAATGTACAAATACAACACTGTGTCGTCTGTTCACTATAACAATGCATTCGTAATTTCTGTTTAAAAATGTTCCCTAGGTTCTAGACTGGATATTTAACTTTAAACATTGTTGCATGTTAACAGTTCCTTAAGTCTGACAAAGCATACTAGAAATGTGAAGTGAAAAGTTTTATGGCAAAGACAAAGTTAAAAAGTAGATTATCTTTCAATAAACGGTTTTACATGTGAAATGTGGTGTAAACCTTTACTCTTCCTAGTACGCAGAGTTTCAACTTCAACGCAATTATCATGTGGTATACGTCGGATTCTATAAGGTCCATTGTAAACTAGAAAGAATTTGTGACTCAAGTGTTTCTTCTTATGTGACAATGAATGAGCTTTAATGAGAACTTTCTGACCAATATACAATTTCTTTGCATTTGCTTTACCGTGTAGTTTTCTCCTTTTGTCTGCTGCAGATTTTATATTTTTAAGAGCCAAATCAATTATGTCTTTGTGTCGAAGTTTATGTGTATTCGGGAAAGGTACAAGCTCTCTGATTCTGTTCGGTGGTTCTTCATTCTTTAGTACAAGAGTGGGTGGTAAAGCAGTGGAATCATGAGGCATTTCATTCAGCACATTTTGAAATAAGTGTAAATATCTGTCCCAATGCCGATGCTTTCTGTGACAATAAAGTCTGCAAAGCTTATTGATTTCTTTCATAATCCGTTCAGACGGGTTACAATGTGGTGAGTACAATGAAATAAAAACAGGTTTGATATTATGGTTGCGAAGCATGCGTGACCAAACAGCAGATCTGAATTGCGGTCCGTTATCTGAAATGACTTTACTAACGTGTCCAACTTCACGTAAGAAATTTTTAACAAAGGCGTTGGATACAGACCGTCCAGTGGCTTTACGTAACGGTGTGAAAGAAACAAATTTTGAAGTAAGTTCAACAGCGACTAGAACGTACGGAAATCCATTAGATGTTCTGACAAGCGGTCCCAAGAGATCAACAGCAGCAAATTCTTTTAATTTAGAAGGAATGATAGGAAACAGCGGAGCACGATGGGAGATAGTAGATGGTTTCGCCTTTTGACAAAGTTTACAAATAGACAAGACTCTTCGAATTCTCTTTTCCATATTGTTAAAATAACAAGTCGTTCGAAGAATATGATAACATTTTCGTGGGCCAAAATGTGCATAGCTGAAATGAATGTACCAAATGAGCTTATTAACAAAATCGTCAGGAATGCAAAGTACCCATAGCTTGTCATCGACAGTGCAGCGTTTGAACAGTATGTTGTTTCTAACCAGATAATAATGCCGAATCTGAGTGTGTGTCTTTTCATGCCATTTGCTCTTGATGTCTTTCCAAATCGGATCTTTATCTTGTTCATGAGCAGTGGTGATGAAGTTTTCAAAGGCGACTTTCTGAATGTAAAGAATACTGAAATTTTTCTCGAGGTTGCCTTCTGTGGTACTTTTCTCAAGCCCAGCCGGTGCGCGTGACAGTGCGGCGTCCGCAACAATGTTCTCCTTACCGGGAATGTAGACTATTGTGAAGCGGAATTCTTGCAGAAACAATGCCCAACGTTTTAACCTGTCAAATTGTTAAATCTACATGTAGCCTGGCTGCTACTGAGCATTCGCGATAGCATAAATACGCATAATACTTGGCTTAAACACGTGAAGGGAATGCACACATGCATTACAAAACGCGCATGATAAAGAGCAGAGTAACGGTTACAGTAGCCAGAGTGATGAAATTGTCCCGAATGCTGTGTGTCCGTGTCCATCCTTGATTGTTGGTGCTACGGTTGATGATTTTTCGTTCGTTTTGGACGTATGACTGGTGAGGGCAAGGTGGCTACCGAAACTGCACTTGCACACTACACTCCCAGTACCAAGCCTAACATTCTGCATCTCCTTTTAAAAGTAGTCTGTCATATTTATTTGTTTTCTGACTTCTGTATTTTCAGTTATTAGGCGTTGACTATTCGCAGCTAACGTTTCTGTTGTCTGTGAACCCAGTGATATATTCCCACTGCAGCATCTGCTATGGTACTTTCGCTATGGAAGTTCTTTAGTTCGCGAGCAGCCTAAAGCAATGAGGGCGAAGGAGCCCGGATGTTAAGGTATGATTTATGTTTCGAAGGAGAACAAAGCGAATTTTTCTTTCCTATACTGCTCGTGGCTTTTGTAGAGAAACTTCCTTGCGCAGTGGATTGGTGGGCTATTGAAAGTGATTAGATATATTCATGATGAGAAAGAGAGAGAGAGATCGATATATGAAAGCAGTAATGGATTTGTACATGTACAGTGATTCAGCGAAATATAATGCTTCTCTCATACGACTATTCTAGATCAGAAAGTTTTCCGTTACTAAGTAATGGCGAGATTTGTTCTTTTGTCAAGATTTATCAAGATCAAATATTGTTGAGATTTATCTGGGCCAGACATTGAATGCCATGGCAGAGTGCCCTCCGCAGTTACCATTCAGTGGGGCAGATTCCGTTCTGTTTATGAGCCGCATGTACTTCGGGATCTGGTTTAACAAGTAAGTATTTCATCCCACAAACGGATTTCGTATCTTCCATACTCTTCAAAGTACGTAAAATAACTAGACTTTGTATGACAATGTGAGGGCAGCAAGTGTTTCGAGTAAGCATAATGTGTTTGACCTATGTAAAACTTTTCTGTTCTTGAGATCGAATAATAATTATAACGTCTACGCAGATCTCATTTCTCTACATCATATTGGCTTCTTTCATAAATTTAATTTAATGAAGTCCTAATTATGTAAGATAGTAGAAGGCCACAATCCTGAGCCGTAGCACAAATGCCTTATGCGGAAGTAAGTAAACTAAATGTTCTCATGCCTAATCCAATCAGCTTTTCCAATGAAAACCACTTGTACTCGTAGCGGATGTTCACAAACGAACAACTCTTTGCAGCTGTAAATTATTGTCAGGTTACTGCGGGTAGACGGCATCGAGATCATAGAGTGTGCGGCTGCTCCATAATCTGTTCACATGTTTTATGATATTCTGCTATTACAAGGACACAACAATAATAATATCATGTATGAAGGGACAAATCTGCGTTTACAGCTTGATATTCAGGCAAAAAAAAATCATGTTGTTACGAGAATTCAGATTGGTTTCAAGTTAACCAGTAGCCAATACAAACGCATATCAGGTATTAAACAAATGTTCCGTTGCGGTGTTTAAGAATGAGTGAGTGAAGTACCATAACTGAGAATAGCCAGACAACGTTATAACATTGCGTTGGGCCTTATTCACTTCTTGGAAGAAGGGAAACCTTTACATGAGGCTTAATGACCACTAAATTTCGCAGTTTAGATCACAAGCAACATTGTCACTATACAGACACCATACACGTTGGGAATTTGCTGCCACCCTACAGGACCACACTCACATGGAATGGCTCTTACTTTTTGAACAGGCTTCATGCCACTGTGTTTGCTCTGAAGTTTGATACCCTGCCAACCGCGAACTGAGAAGGAAACTTACCGACTCTTGGTTCGCGTGACGCCAAACTGAAGAGTTTGACTCCAGTTGTTACGCGATGAGGAGCTCATACATTATTGTTGGACTCCTTGAGTCAAAAAATTGTTTGCAAATTCGTGAGCAGGATGTGTTCCAGGTGAGATTTGGAAGGTATGGGTTCAGTTGCGTGGTCTTGACTCCTGTTCTGTGTTTCTTACAGTTTCCCTAAGCATCACAGTAGTCTTTTGGATATGTCAGTAACATTTCATGTCAACATGACTCATCTCTAATAGCAAGTTCATTTTCCAGGATTTCAACAATGCTAAAGAACAAATATATTAATAAGATTTGTTTATTCTGAGCCAATCTGCATCAGCTAGAGTTTTATTTCCTTCTCCTTTCATTTGTTTCATATCATTTGCATTACCTTCGTCACATGTAAAAGAGGGGAAGTTAATGCGGGAAAGCACTGATACCACAGTTCCTTACTAAATGCAGCCACCAGCTTTCTGTTTGTTATGTTGTATTACTCTCAACTTAATTAATGACCCAGTAGCATCAAGTCCATAAAATTTACTACTGTTCAGACCAAGATTGTTTTACAGTAGTCTGTCAACTATATTTTCCACTCATAGAACGGAATACCACACGTACAAACTTCATTTTAATTTGATGTGAGCTCTCCTCAGTGTATGAGTAAATTAAATCTTACTGTGTAGTACGGCAAAGAATTCGACACCCAGACAGTCACCAATAATATTGGGTGGTAAATACAACAAGCGATCTCTCGTGTTTGTTTAGTGTTGAGCTAAATCACGAAACTCTCCAATCAAACTCGCATTAAGACTGAATTTCTCGCAATACAGTCCTAAGTCTTAATCTTACTGTGCTCTAGAACGACCACATATGTCAAGTAGACGTTAACTGCTTAATGATTCTGGCTGCAGCTGCAGAAAATGTACCAAGGTCAACAATTTCATCTCAGTTTGCGTTCTACTGAAACTGCGTCGGCGAGGGAAAAGTACACGCAAGCTAAGAAATCATATATTCCAGATACTACTGATTATACTATTAAATAAACAGAGAAACAAAATGGCAAACTTAGCACTACATGCGAATAGGTGTTGTAGAACAAAGTAGCACTAGCTGTTGTCTTTTTTAATCCGTTCCAGAGTTTTGGGTGTGTAAGTCGTGGAAATTTAATAGGGAACTCTAGCTGTATCGTATTAATAGCGCCGCTTATGGCTAGACTTGATGAGATTTTAAATTATTAACATAAATACCCTTATATTTAAGAAAAACAAAAGAGAAACAATCATCAAATAAAATTCCCGTGTCTATGCCTGAGTATAGGCAAACAAAAATGAAATAGCGAGTTAATGAAACGTTTGGAATCGTTTATTACTAAAAAAATTATATTCATTTTAGTGTCATCTAGTCTCATCGTAAGTCATGCTTCAGTTTCATTCCGTTCCTGGTTTTTCTCGTCATGTCCATAGTCCATAGTAATGTCATCAGTGAATTCAGGCGATAATCTTCACGTTTCCTTCCGACAAGAGTGGACACTCGCCCTCGACCATTCATCCAAATATTGTTATATCGGATATAAAATTCTACTTGCAGTGCGCTATTTTCGCAAACTCTATGATATTGTACCTCTAATCGAATTCCAGTGTCAGAAAATATTCCATGATTCACTGATAGTCTTAGAGCCCTGACATTTACAAGTTCATTTTCTAAATCAGGAAAATCTGTTTTAATCGAATTCATTATTGATAACAAGCGTTGAATACTGCGACTGGATGCACAGCAAAAGATTTAAGCAGAAGAGTAAAGATGGTTTTAGCAAATCAAATAGATTTTTTTTACAACGAAGCTTCCAATGTGTCTGGTCTCCTTCCTTATGGAAGTTCTGTACGAACTTAATAGATTTTACTTACTTCTTGCACTAGGGGTGCGTGTCCAATCTACCGATGTCTCCTAGCTTTAATTTAGAGCGCAATGTCTGATTCTCTAGATAAATCATATAATTTTTGTTTTTCAATATTCTCAATTTCTTTCGTTCTTATCTTGTATCCCATCAGATATCTTCCTCAAAATTTTCTTTTCACAGATTCTTAATTTTGCTTCTTCTGATTTTCCTAATACGTCAATGTCTCACAAGTTATAAGAGTTTGATACATGCAAATGCTTGAATTTCTTGAAATAAGTTTGCTTTTTAAGATCTTCAATAACGCGAAATAATATCTGTTGCCTTCTTGCATTCTATTGTTTATTTCGTCTTTGAAATGTTGCTTCTAATTTTCAAAATCCCAAGATAAATTAACTGAGTTATTGTTTCGATTATCCCTGCACCAGTTTAAATATGATCTGCTGTAGTTTGTCGTGAGACGAAGAAGTATTTCATTTTACTAGTATCAGTGGTTTGGTCCTATTTCAAGTAAGCTGTTAGCAATATTTTGGTGAGTGAATTAATTTAGTGTTCATTTTCTCCTGAGACTGCGATGTCATATTCATATGCCACTACTTTAAAACTCTGCTGTAGCTGTGTTCTAAGTTGTGTTATTTTATTTTCCTCATGATCTGCTCCATAACGGGATTAAAAAGTGATGGCAACAAAGTATCTGGTTGTTTGACTCCGGAAGTAACTTGGAACATATCCAAGAGACCGTTTCGTATTTTAAATCTAAAATTTGACTTTTCAATCCACTTTTGTGGCACACGAATTAATTAGAGATTCTGTATTCTTGCAGAGTCAGCGACAGATATTTTTATTTAATACTATCAAATGTTTTCTGAAAGTCTATGGAAAGCATGTGTACATCGTGAGCATATTGAAATTTCTTTTCAAGTTGGATTTGTAAGATAAAAATATTATTTACTGCTTATGTGCTTCTTCCCACTTTACATTGCCCTTATTAACTAATTTTCCTCGTTCACGCTTTTCATTTCGAGGGCTTCTGAGTGCTACTATCCGTGTTTTTTCAGTTTCCACTTTTCAAACAGTTATAAGGCAACACTGCGCAGGAAACATTTGAATTTTTCCTTAGCTGCTTTTCGTTCAGAACAAAGTAAATTTTCTTGTTTTGTAAAAGCGTTCTGATGACATTATTATCCTTCTTTCCACTACTTCTTCGCACCTCATACTGCTGCCTGTTATTGTTCTCAGCTGTCCTTGAATTGTTCCAACCTATTACCGAATATCTTCACACCTTCAGCTAATAATGGCATCTCCTCAGCAAACCTTATACACTTGATCTTCCTCCCAATTACTGTAGCTTCCGCACTTAACTTTGTTACTGGTGTATATACCTTAAATCTTTGGATTATAGACTTTATACGAGGGTTCAAACTGAAATAGTGGCAACTATTTATTCACAACCGATACAAAAGAGTTACGTGTTTGCCCCTGTTACTGTCCTTCAAAGTAGTCACCAGCGTTGTGTAGAACTCGTTGCCAGCGATGTGGAAAGCCTAGTATACCGTTTGCAGAGTATGTACTGTTGATGGTGTGAATGTAGCGGTCTACTGACTGCCGAATCTCTGGAACAGTTCTGAAGCCAATGCTACGAAGTGGTTCTTTCATCTTCGGAATCAAATCAAAATCACAAGGACTTAAGTCCGGGGAGTATGGTGGACTGTACAGTACTTCCCAGTCCCATCGGCCGAACAGTGCAACCACAGCTTGCCCTTTATGCGCCTGCGCATTGTCGTGCAAAATGATGGGTGGGTTGCGCAGAAAGTGACGCCGCTTCTTTCGTAAAGCTGGTCGCAGGTGATGCTCCAAAAACGATCAGTAACACTGTGCAGGGATGGTCTGCCGTGGAGGAACGTAATGCGGTAGGGTAACACCATCACAGACGTACGCGAGAATCACCATAACTTTAGACCGCTCCATTCACACAATCAACAGAACAGGCTCTGATAACCGTATACTACGCCTTCCACATCTCTGGCAACGGGCTCTACTCAACGCTGGTGACTACTTTGAAGGACAGTAACAGGTGCAAACTTTTAACTCTCTTGTATCGATTGTAAATAAATAGTTGCCACTATTTAAGTTCCAACTCTCGTATTTGCTGTACAGTACATCTACATCTACGAGGATACTCTGCAAATCACACTTAAGTGCCTGTCAAAGGTTTCATCGAACCACCTTCACAATAATTCTCTGTAATTCCAATCCGTAACAGCGCGCGGGAAAACGAACACCTATATCTTTCTGAGCGACTTCTGATTTCCCTTCCTTTATTATGATGGTCATTTCGCCCTACGTAGGTCGGCTTCGACAAAATATTTACGCATACGGAGGGGAAAGTCGGTGAGTGGAATTTTGTGAAAAGGTCCAGCCGCAACGAGAAACGCCGTTGTTTTAATGACACGCTACTTTGTGAAGCAGGGTGTTCTTCATGACGAAGTAATGTTAGAAACATAATTAAATCTAGGTTCCCGATTTGTTATTTATTTTGTATTTTTGTCTAGGCACAATCGCCTCGAAAGTTAGAGAGACAGACTGATATACATGAATATGGTCTGGAAGCATTTGCAGTTGTTTTAGAAAAAATTTACAGGATTTACGAATGCGTGGCTATGTGGCTATATATGAACTAATAAAAATTTTCAGTCAAATCTACCACTAGATTTCAGTCAATTACTCATCGGTCATTGTCAGGTGATAATTGACTACAGCCGGCCGGTGTGGACGAGCGGTTCTAGGCGTTACCGTCTGGAACCGCGTGACCGCTACGGTCGCAGATTCGAATCCTGCCTCGGGCATGGGTGTGTGTAATGTCCTTAGGTTAGTTGGTTTTAAGTAGTTCTAAGTTCTAGGGTACTGATAACGTCAGATGTTAAGTCTCATAGTGCTTAGAGCCATTTGAACCATTTGAACTGACTACAATGTTTTCAGTGACTTCTTTGTGACATAGCAGCACGTGGCATTTGACAGTTTTTGTCTTCATAATCAGCATCACCATATATGTATCTCACGTATAAAATTGAGATTGTGTTGACTCATTTTTGATTTCCACTGTTCTTTTAACCTCGACATACTTCAGAGGAGCAGTCTATAAGAAACACCGAATGTCAATAAAAACCCCACGTTTCGTCCCCATATGCGGAGGACATTTTCAAGGGGATCGTACCTTTGTTGAGTGTCCGATTCACACCCTGCCTCGGCATAACAGGTCGGAATATTTTATTAATTGTTTATATTTATACATTTCCTTTTAATAATATTATATGGGTAACTGCATTCATCTTTTAATGTATCACAATTGGTTTCTATGATAGTCATCAATTTTAATCAGCCTTGTACATTCATTTTACCTAATGTGTTTTATTAGATTATGTTTTTTGCGTAAATGGTGGCTACATGTAAGTAAGCCCACAGTAGCAACATCTAGGGAGGGTGTAGGCAAACAAGTTTCTGGTTGCTACTGTACTTCAGAAGCCAGTTGCAATAATCACTATGTGGACGATGTGGCCTATTCTACACCATATTTTACATCTGTGTGACGATGCTGTGCTGATTATATGTTTTGATGATGCCATTATGGCCTTATCACTTTAGGACATGGTGTAAAAAGGGCACGTTTTACCGTATTTTATCTGTACATTTCCCTAGTTGTATGACAGTATATTGTGACACATATTGCTGTTTCGTGTTGAAAGACACATCGCTCACTAGATACATATATTTATATATTTTAGATCTGAGGATGGTCATTACGGACTAAAACCGGTCATCGTCTAAAGAATTGATATTGTGATCAGAGACTGGAATAAAAAACATTTGACTTTTCATTCCAATCAACACATCAGTAATTCATCTTCACTTTCACTAAGGATAGCAATATCATCAGCGAATCGTTTCTTTGATATCCTTTCACCCTGAATTTTAATTACACTCCTGAATCCAATGTTGCTTCGTCGATGTACAGACTGAACAGTAGGGGCAAAAGGCTACATCCCGTCTTACAACCTTTTTAAACTGGGCACTTCGTTCGTGGTCGTCCACTCTTATTGTTCCCTCTTGGCTCTTGAACATATTGATATTGCCCGTCTCTGTTTGTAGTTTACCACTTTTTTGTCAGAATTTCGAATATCTTGCACCATTTTATAGTATCGACCGATTTTTGCAGGTCAACAAATCCTATGAACGTGTACTGACTTTTCTTTAGCCTTGATTCCAATATCAACCGCATCGTCAGAATTGTCTCTCTGGTGCCTTTATCTTTCCGAAACCTAAACTAATTATCATCCAACAGTTCCTCAGTTTTCTTTTCCATTCTTTTGTATATTATTCTTGTCACCAACTTGGATGCTTGAGCTGTTAAGCTGATTGTGCGATAATTCTCGCCCTTGTCAGCTCTTGCAGTCTTTGGAATAGTGTGGATTATATTTTTGCGAAAATTAGATAGTGTGTCGCCAGACTCTTACATTCTACACACCAACATGAGTAGTCGTTATGTTGCCACTTCTCCCAGTAATGTTACAAATTCTGATGGAATGTTATCTATCCATTCTGCTCTATTTATTCTTAGATCCTCGATAGCTCTCTTACTTTTTGATTTTACTACTGGATGCCCTATGTCTTCTAAATCGAATCCTGTTACTTCTTCTATCATGTCAGACAAATCTTTCCCCTCTTAGAGGAGTTAAGTGTACTCTTTCCCCATAACCGCTCTCTCCTCTTCATTTAACAATGAAATTCCCATTGCACTCTTAATGTTACCACCCTTGCTTTTAATTTCACTGAAGGTTGTTTCGAGTTACCTATATGCTGAATCAGTCCTTTCGATAATCATTTCTTTTTCGATTTCTCCTCTTTCTTCATGCAGCCATTTTGTCTTAGCTTCCCTGTACTTCCTACTTATTTCATTCCTGAGTGACTAGTATTTCTGTATTGCTGAATTTCCCTGAGCATTTTTGTACTTCCTTCTTTCATCAACCAACTGAAGTACAGATCGTTTCTTCGCAGTCAACTCTTTGTACCTACGTTTTTCTTTCCGCCTTCTGTGATTGCCCTTTTTAGAGATGTCTATTCCTCTTCAACTATACTATCTATTGAGCCATTGCTTATTGCTGTATCAGTGCCCTTAGAGAACTTCAAGCGTACCTCTTCACTCCTTTAGTACTTCTGTATCCCACTTCTTTGCGTATTGATTCTTCCTGACTAATATCTTAGACTTCAGCCTACTCTTCATCACTACTACATTGTGATCTGCTCCGGGGTATGCCTTACAATCCGGTATCTGATTTCGGAATCTCTGTGTGACTATGATGTAATCTAATTTAAATCTTCCCGTATCAGCTGGTCTTTTCCAAGTACACATCCTCCTCTTGTTATTCTGGAACAGAGTATTACTAACTGAAATTTTTTACAGTACTCAACTAGTCTTTCTCCTCTCTCATTCCTTGTCTCAAGCCCATGTTCAAATGGTTCAAATGGCTCTAAGCACTATGGGACTTAACATCTAAGGTCATCAGTCCCCTAGACTTAGAAACTACTTAAACCTAACTAACCTAAGGACATCACACATATCCATGCCCGAGGCAGGATTCGAACCTGCGACCGTAGCAGCAGCGCGGTTCCGGACTGAAGCGCCTAGAACCGCTCGACCACAACGGCCGGCTAGCCGATATTCTCCTGTAACCTTCTCTTCTACTCCATCCCCTACAACTGCATTTCAGTCCCATGACTATTTGATTTTCATCACCCATTACGTACTCTATTATCCGTTAAATATCCTCATACACTTTCTCTGTCTGGTCATCTACAGCTTGCGACGTCAGCATGTATACCTAAACTACCGTTGTCGGTGTTGGTTTGCTGTAGATTCTGATAAGATCAACACTGTCACAGAACTGTTTACAGTAACACACTCTCTACCCTACCTTCCTATTCATAACGAATCCTATTCCCGTTATACGATCTTCTCCTGCTGTTTATATTACCCTATACTCATCTAACCAGAAATACACGTCTTCTTTCCATTTCACTTCTCTGACTCTTCACAATATCTAGACTGCGTTTTTGCATTTCCCTTTTCAGATTTTCTAGCTTATCTGCCACTTTCAAACTTCTGACATCTGCCCCGCCCCCTCCAGACTCGTAGAGTGTTATCCTTTCGTTGGCTAGCCAGTCTTTTTCTCATGAGCACCTTCCCCTCCTGTAGATCCGAATGGGGGACTATTGCGGAATATTTTGCCAATTGAGAGTTCATCATGACACTTTTCCTTCAGTTACAGGCCGCATTTCGTGTGGATACACGTTATGTCTCTCTATTACAGTGGTTTCCATTGCCTTCTCCATCCTCATGCCGTTGATCATTGCCGGCTCTTTCGCCTTTAGGGGCAATTTCCCACCCCAAGGGCTAGAGAGTGCCCTGAACTTCTGTCCGTTTCTCCGCCCTCTTTGACAAGGACGTTGGCGGGGTGAGGATGACTTCTTATGCTGGAAGTCGTCGGCCGCCACTGCTGATCAAAATTTAATCGGCGGCAAGTTTCGAACCCGGGACCGAGGACATTTTGATTGCTAATCAAAAACCTACCTCCACACCACGGACATTTGACAGCCCGTCCACAACTGAACATTGCTCAAGCAGAAAAAACGGGAAGAAGCCATACTGAACTGTCAAAAAAGAAACAAAATGGAAACAGTGAACGGTTAAAGATGAAGATGTGCAACATTACATAGGGCTCGCGTCGTGGTTATGGGATTGTGGTGTTCAACTGCGAAGAGGGAGATCCATATTCAAGTGTCCGGTCATTAACATGTCTCTTTGTTGTATTCAAATTTGTGTTTGTGTTGCGGTGTAACGTCCGTTACCAACAGTGAGATGTAAGGAAGAGTCCTCGAGACGTACGTACCTCCTATTTCTTTCACACAAATACGACATGTTATGACTCTTACGTTCCGTTTTGGATGTTTTGTCTTTTCAAATTCCTTCTTGTAACATCGTACAACTTGTGGTACTCATATCTCAGGGGGATCTGTGCAGCATCTCGCCTGCTCTTACTGTTCGTCACATTTGTGTGTTATGGTAATATAGTCCTACCACGTGACTCATAGTCTACAACTAGTGTATATTAAGACAATTTCCAAGATTAAAGAAGGAGCACAGACTCGTCAGTTACCGGACGGAGAGTTCATAAATTTGTGAGGAAAAAAATGGGGCACGAGGGAGATTTAAACGCGGGTCACCCGCTTTGCAGTCCAGACCCATGACCACACAACCACGATGCCGTTTTGGTGCAATTTTCTCGATGTTGCACATCTTGTGTTTGGACAGTTCACTGTTTATACACTCCTGGAAATGGAAAAAAGAACACATTGACACCGGTGTGTCAGACCCACCATACTTGCTCCGGACACTGCGAGAGGGCTGTACAAGCAATGATCACACGCACGGCACAGCGGACACACCAGGAACCGCGGTGTTGGCCGTCGAATGGCGCTAGCTGCGCAGCATTTGTGCACCGCCGCCGTCAGTGTCAGCCAGTTTGCCGTGGCATACGGAGCTCCATCGCAGTCTTTAACACTGGTAGCATGCCGCGACAGCGTGGACGTGAACCGTATGTGCAGTTGACGGACTTTGAGCGAGGGCGTATAGTGGGCATGCGGGAGGCCGGGTGGACGTACCGCCGAATTGCTCAACACGTGGGGCGTGAGGTCTCCACAGTACATCGATGTTGTCGCCAGTGGTCGGCGGAAGGTGCACGTGCCCGTCGACCTGGGACCGGACCGCAGCGACGCACGGATGCACGCCAAGACCGTGGGATCCTACGCAGTGCCGTAGGGGAACGCACCGCCACTTCCCAGCAAATTAGGGACACTGTTGCTCCTGGGGTATCGGCGAGGACCACTCGCAACTGTCTCCATGAAGCTGGGCTACGGTCCCGCACACCGTTAGGCCGTCTTCCGCTCACGCCCCAACATCGTGCAGCCCGCCTCCAGTGGTGTCGCGACAGGCGTGAATGGAGGGACGAATGGAGACGTGTCGTCTTCAGCGATGAGAGTCGCTTCTGCCTTGGTGCCAATGATGGTCGTATGCGTGTTTGGCGCCGTGCAGGTGAGCGCCACAATCAGGACTGCATACGACCGAGGCACACAGGGCCAACACCTGGCATCATGGTGTGGGGAGCGATCTCCTACACTGGCCGTACACCACTGGTGATCGTCGAGGGGACACTGAATAGTGCACGGTACATCCAAACCGTCATCGAACCCATCGTTCTACCATTCCTAGACCGGCAAGGGAACTTGCTGTTCCAACAGGACAATGCACGTCCGCATGTATCCCGTGCCACCCAACGTGCTCTAGAAGGTGTAAGTCAACTACCCTGGCCAGCAAGATCTCCGGATCTGTCCCCCATTGAGCATGTTTGGGACTGGATGAAGCGTCGTCTCACGCGGTCTACACGTCCAGCACGAAGGCTGGTCCAACTGAGGCGCCAGGTGGAAATGGCATGGCAAGCCGTTCCACAGGACTACATCCAGCATCTCTACGATCGTCTCCATGGGAGAATAGCAGCCTGCATTGCTGCGAAAGGTGGATATCCACTGTACTAGTGCCGACATTGTGCATGCTCTGTTGCCTGTGTCTATGTGCCTGTGGTTCTGTCAGTGTGATCATGTGATGTATCTGACCCCAGGAATGTGTCAATAAAGTTTCCCCTTCCTGGGACAATGAATTCACGGTGTTCTTATTTCAATTTCCAGGAGTGTATTTTGCTTCTTTTTTCACAGTTAGGTACACCTTCTTTCTCTTTTCATTCTTGACCTGTGTTCAGTTTTTGACGGGATATCCACCGGGACATTTACCACAAAATCTGAGGGAGATTGACATGTGGAGTTTCCCTTGTGGGAGGCGAAGTTGACCAACTGGCGAACTATGAGGCGCCGTGCAGCGTCGCGTAGTTCCGTTGACGCTAGTGCTGTATAGCAAATGACGCGACATCGCACCTTATTCAAATGGTAGCTCTTTTGACGTGAGAAACGAAAGTTTACCAAATTGGCATCAGACGAAGATAAGTTAACTGTAGGTACAAGTCGATATTCAGAGTTACGTGATGTTAAAAATAAAGATTGTATGAATAGTACCAGGAAAAAAATGGAAAAGTTGCCAAGGAAACTGGAGTAAACGTAACGTGCGAATACCAACAGATTTTTTTTTTTTTGAAACAGACGATTAGGTTTTTATTTTCCTTGACTTCACAATTATTACTACATTTTTTATTGCTTATTTTCTCTTCGACATCCCCTGTTTACCATGTCGTTTTGCCAGGCCACACCACCGCTTGGGAAGCTGAAATTATCTTTGAATCTATCCCACGTCTGGATAGCATTATTTACGAAACTTCCTGCTATATGAGGAAGGTCTCGTAATTGTTTCTCTTCAGTATCTTGATTGTCAGACAACACTATATTGTATCTGCGAAAAATTATGGAAGACAGAAATGGAAAGACTCACGTTCTTTACAGTTTCCAGAGTTAGACATGTCTTGCAGTAGTAAATCCTAAACTTTTGGCACAGTATTCCAAAAGCGTTTTGTGAAACACCTCGTGCTCTGCTTGTCTGTAACGGTAATTTTTTTTGATTGGTCATCTAATTGTGTACCAGGATAAGGTCTCATCAGGTTTTTTTTTTTTTTTTTTTTTTTTTTAATGGAAGAGCTTCGTCTCCGACAGTCATCCGACGCAGTCGAGCTCACGTGTCTCGTAATTCTTTTGAGCCTGGTACTCTATTCGAGATATTTGTTTCCAGTTTTGTTGTTGAATCTGACCATGAAAAGATCCCCGCTTTGCTATTCTTTCCAAGGTCGCCAACGTTCACATATATAAATTTGTAGCCTCCTTCCTCACATAACGAAGAAATTACTATCACATCTACGTCACTTTTGTTCATTTTCCTCTGAAGTTACCGAACGACTTACATAAATATTTACTAACACGTAAATATTGTCGCGTTTCTGCAGTTCAAATGCGGTACACTAAGTACAGCCTTTACGGCAAGTGAAAGAGAGTGATTTACGTGTGTATGATAAATCCGTTACTTCAGTACACCCGAAGTGCCTGGTTGTTTCCACCGCGATGAGTGGAATGCGAAACTCCTGAACGACGTTCACCAACGCGCAGTTTCTATACTTGTCCCCTGCGCACATAGAATGTAAGTCCGTTATCTTGAGGCAGTAGTAAACTGTTAGCGAAGAGTTACTATTGTACAAGTAATTAAATTTTGAATTGGTTTGTTTCAACGGGATGACACTCGCTTTTATTAGCAGAATACGAGAAACTGCACAATTACATTCCACTTTATAAATCACAAATAATTTCCATTCTTCACACTTTCACAGAGAATAAACAAAACAAAGAATTGTCTGTTGGCGTAATTACTGTCAGACTAGTTCTCAGTTACATGTCCAAGAGCCCAGAGGTTGCTGATTAAATTCCTAAGCAATACCGACCGCATCAGACAATATGTCTGTCCTCCGAGACTGCCGATAGAGCTCTGATCTTCCAGCCGAACCACCTCGCCTGCCATCCAAGTTGGGTGATAGCCGACGATCACCGAAGTACTTCGTCTGCCCTTTTGTTTAGCAATTATTTATTATTCTGCTTTTGAAACAATGGAATGATACCCTGCTTTTGAGAGCTGCTTTTAAACGGAATGCAGGTAAATACACTGTTTAGTTTTTTCTAATATTAGCAACAGAATATCATCATATCGGAGAGCTATTTCCGAACAGAGCAGCCAATCACGGAGAAGCATAACATTTTATGCTGTCTTTCTCACGATACACGTACCGAATAAACCATCTGTCCCCGTTACCTCACACCACAATACGTCATCTGCTCACTGCTGCCTTCTCAACTGCTCCAAAAAGGACTACTGGAAGCTAAATATGACAGCTCTGACGGCAGAAATATAGAAACCGTGCCGCGCTACTCTGCTGCAGTGCAGTTCCGCTCAGTGCGGTCTTACCTTCACACTGTATGATATATGGAGCGAGCGTTCATATTTTTAAAATTCCGCGGTCTCCTTCAGTATATTGCGCAAACCGTCAAAAGCACTGTAGGCCGGTAAGAGTTATTGCACAACAGTGTGTGTGAAAAGAAAATTGAGAATCTGTTAGATAATCAAATGGTTCAAATGGCTCCAAGCACTGTGGGACTTAACATCTGAGGTCATCAGACCCCTAGACTTAGAACTACTTAAACCTAACTAACCTAAGGACATCACACACATCCATGCCCGAGGCAGGATTCGAACATGCGTCCGTAGCAGCCGCTTGGTTCCGGAATGAAGCACATAAAACCGCTCGGCCTGTTAGATAATCAGTTTGGCTTTAGGAAAGGTAAATGCACCAGAGAAGAATTTCTGACTTAACGGTTGATAATGAAGCAAGACTAAAGAAAAATCAATACACGTTCACAGGATTTGTCAACCTGGATAAAGAGTTCGACAGTGTAAAATGGTGCAAGATGTTCGAAATTCGAAGAAAAATGGGGGTAAGATATAGGGAGAGACGGGTAATATAACGAGGAATAAGAGTGGACGATAAGGAACGAAGTGCTCGGATTAAAAAAGGGGTAAGACTGGGATGTAGTCTTTCGCCCATATTGTTCAATCTGTACATCGAAGAAGGAATGATGGAAATAAAAGAAGGGTTGAGGAGTGGAATTAAAATTCAAGGTGAAAGGATATCAATGATACGATTCGCTGATGATATTGCTATACTGAGTGAAAGTGAAGAAGAATTACACGATCTGCGGGATGGAATGAACAATCTAATGAGTGCAGAATATGGACTGAGAGTAAATCGAAGAAAAACGAGAGTAATGAGAAGTAGCCGAAATGAGATCAACGGGAAACTTAACATCCGGGTCGATGGTCACAAAGTGGATGACGTTTAAGGAATTCTTCTATCTAGGTAGCAAAATAACCAGTGACGCAAGGAGCAAGGAGAACATCAAAAGCAAACTAGCCCAGGCAAAAAGTGCATTCTTGAAGTCTACTAGTATAAAACACAGGTATTGATTCGAGAAAGAAGTTTCTGAGAATATACGTCTGAGCCGTATGGCAGTGAAACATGGACTGTGAGAAAATCGGAACATAAGAGAATCGACGTATTTGAGATGTGGTGCTACAGATGAACGTTGAAAATTAGGCGGACTGATGAGGTGAGGAATGAGGAAGTTCTTCGCAGAAACGGCGAGGAAAGGCATATGTGTAAAACACTGACAAGAAGAAGGCACAGGATGATAGGACATCTGTTAAAACGTCAGGGAATGACTTCCATGGTACTAGATGGAGCTGCAGAGGGCAAGAACTGGAAGACTGAGATTGCAATACATCCAGGAAATAGTTGAGGACGTAGGTTGGAAGTACTACTGTGAGACGGAACTTCCTGGCAGATTAAAACTCTGTGACGGACAGACTCGAACTCGGGACCTTTGCCTTTTGCGGGCAAGTGCTCTACCAGCTGAGCTACCCAAACACGACTCACGCCCCGTCCTCACAGCTTGGCTTCCGCCAGTACCTCGTCTCCTACTTTCCAAACTTCGCAGAAGCTCTCCTGCGAACCCTGCTGTGAGGACGAGGTGTGAGTCGTACTTGGGTGCTCAGATGGTAGAGCACTTGCCGGCGAAAGGCGAAAGTCCCGAGTTCGAGTCTCGGTCCGGCACACAGTTTTAATCTGCCAGGAAGTTTCATATCAGCGCACACTCCGGTGCAGAGTGAAAATCTCATTCTGGAAACATCCCCCAGGCTGAGGCTAAGTCATGTGTTCGCAATATCCTTTCTTCCAGGAGTGCTAGTTCTGCTAGGTTCACAAGAAAGCTTCTGTGAAGTGTGGAAAGTAAGAGACGAAGTACTGGCGGAAGTAAAGCTGTGAGGACGGGGCGTGAGACGTGCTTGGGTAGCTCTGACGGTAGAGCACTTGCGCGCGAAAGGCAAAGGTCCCGAGTTCGAGTCTCGGTGCGGCACACAGTTTTAATCTGCCACTAAGTTCCATATCAGCGCACACTCCGCTGCAGAGCGAAAATCTCATTCTGGAAACATCCCCCAGGCTTTTTCCTTTCGCGAGTAAGTGCTCTACCATCTGAGTTACCCAAGCACAACTCACGCCCCGTCCTCACAGCTTGACTTCCGCCAGTACCTCGTCTCCTACTTTCCAAACTTCACAGAAGCTCTCCTGCGAACCCTGCTGTGAGGACGAGGTGTGAGTCGTGCTTGGGTGCTCAGATGGTAGAGCACTTGCCGGCGAAAGGCGAAAGTCCCGAGATCGAGTCTCGATCCGGCACACAGTTTTAATCTGCCAGGAAGTTTCATATCAGCGCACACTCCGGTGCAGAGTGAAAATCTCATTCTGGAAACATCCCCCAGGCTGAGGCTAAGTCATGTGTTCGCAATATCCTTTCTTCCAGGAGTGCTAGTTCTGCTAGGTTCACAAGAAAGCTTCTGTGAAGTGTGGAAAGTAAGAGACGAAGTACTGGCGGAAGTAAAGCTGTGAGGACGGGGCGTGAGACGTGCTTGGGTAGCTCTGATGGTAGAGCACTTGCGCGCGAAAGGCAAAGGTCCCGAGTTCGAGTCTCGGTGCGGCACACAGTTTTAATCTGTCACTAAGTTCCATATCAGCGCACACTCCGCTGCAGAGGGAAAATCTCATTCTGGAAACATCCCCCAGGCTTTTTCCTTTCGCGGGTAAGTGCTCTACCATCTGAGCTACCCAAGCACAACTCACGCCCCGTCCTCACAGCTTGACTTCCGCCAGTACCTCGTCTCCTACTTTCCAAACTTCACAGAAGCTCTCCTGCGAACGCTGCTGTGAGGACGAGGTGCGAGTCGTGTTTCGGTGCTCAGATGGTAGAGCACTTGCCGGCGAAAGGCGAAAGTCCCGAGATCGAGTCTCGATCCGGCACACAGTTTTAATCTGCCAGGAAGTTTCATATCAGCGCACACTCCGATGCAGAGTGAATATCTCATTCTGGAAACATCCCCCAGGCTGAGGCTAAGTCATGTGTTCGCAATATCCTTTCTTCCAGGAGTGCTAGTTCTGCTAGGTTCACAAGAGAGCTTCTGTGGAAAGTAGGAGACGAGGTACTGGCGGAAGTAAAGCTGCGAGGACGGGGCGTGAGTCGTGCTTGGGTAGCTCAGATGGTAGAGCACTTGCCGCCGAAAGGCGAAAGTCCCGAGATCGAGTCTCGATCCGGCACACAGTTTTAATCTACCAGGAAGTTTCATATCAGCGCACACTCCGCCACAGAGTGAAAATCTCATTCTACTCTGAGCTGGTTGGCACAGGTGAGGAATTCGTGGCGGCCCTCACCAAAGCACTCAGAAGACAGACGAATCAAAAATAAATAAAGAAGAAGAAAAGAATAAAAAACTTAGCTGGGAGGCGGGCGTGTTCTCTCACATAAAAAAAGGGCTGTCTTTGACGGCCACTGAACGATACTCACTAGAGAACCCCATTACAGAATGCAGTTTCCAGTGCTTTCTATCCAATCGCGAGAGCATACGGTGAGAAAATAGTGAGTGTAATGAGAGGCGGCCAATGCCGGACGCTGTGGCGGAGTTCCGCTCGGGCCGCGTGGCCTTTACCGCTTCAGGGTCACTTGTTTGCACGCGCATCGGCCGCGGAGCGCGGCACAGGCCAGCCGGCAAGCCAGTGGCCGCGCCGGGGCGGGGCGGTGTACGCCTTGTAAACAGCGCCTGGTCGTGCCGTCTGCATGCGCGCTCTTTGTGGCGCCGGCTGCCGACTCATGCTCCGACCGTCCCAATAAAAGGCGACCTTGTGCCGAGGGTCTGGCAACGCTGTCTAGACTGCCGTGTTTTTTTTCGCGGCAGGTTGCGAGCAGCGAGCGAGTGGGACAACTCGGCGCAAACAGACCCGCGAGCAAACGGAAAGAGTTGGCGGCGGTTCCGCACTGCTAGATACTTGGCCAGTTATGTGGGAACTACATTAGTGAGTAACCGCAATCAGAAAGAAAATCGGATGTTCTGCAGTAATATTTATTTGCTCAAACTTGCTTCTCTCTCGATCTGTGATAGCCGGAAACCTGGAAGCGATCAAATAACTTAATATTTATTTATTTTTCGTTGGAAACAAAGTGCATGCTGCCACTCATATTGTTCACAAAGGTTATTATTAACATTGTCCGCCCCCGGTAGCTGAGTGGTGTCGGTACGGTAACTCAGCGTGTTCGGTCAGCGGGTTAGCTGCCCTCTGTAATAAAAAAAACTGAGTTAATGGATCAACGACGAACTGAAACGGGTGTCTTGCGACGTCCGCCCCGAGCAGATACAACGAAAGAAAACGAACAAAATGAGATTTTTAAAAAAAGTGGTCAGCGCAACGGATTGTCAATCCTAAGGGCCCGGGTTCGATTCCCGGCTGGGTCGGATATTTTCTCCGCTCAGGGACTGGGTGTTGTGTTGTCATCATCATCATCATCATTTCATCCCCATCGACGCGCAAGTCGCCGAAGTTGCGTCACATCGAAAGACTGGCACCAGGCGAGCGGCCTACCCGACGGGAGGCCCTCGTCACACGTCATTATTATTATTGACATTTTTGTAAGCATTACTCATATACGCACATCGGATATGCCAACTATTTTTCGACGCGTTTATTTCTTTATATATATTTTGTTTTTCATCGCTGATGAGAATGGCGGGCTATTTTCGAACAGACTGATGAGTTCATTGACGCCGAAGTTACGCATTTGTACTATGGTGACACTGTTTATTTGTTAAGTATTGGGATTTGAGCTCTTACTATATTATAAATACATTTTCTCTGTTTCGTTGTACCAGAGAGGAAGTTATAGATCGTATACCGAGAGAAAACCTCCCTAAAGAAGAACATCGGTAAGGGTACATGTTAAGTTCGACCACTCTAATCCTTGATTGTATTCTTTAAGATGTAAAACATCATTATCTTGTAGATTTGTCTGTATACTATTTTTCTGAGGATAGACCGTTTGTAATGCTTCAACAGCTATGCTTCGAGGGTGTGGAAATTTATATTCTGGAAAGTTAAGTTTTCGTTTCTGTTGTCAGACTTAATAATCCCAAGTTGGCAGTTGATTTAATTAAACATTGTTCGAGTGGCTGTACATTGGTATGAACTTTTTTCTCCTGCTGGTGCTTGGATTCAGTCTTGATGCTCTTCTTAAAATCCTTTTTCCAGCGCTGAAAATTTTTTGCGTTGTGGTGAAGCTACCATCCATATTGGCGGTACATTTTCTAACATCGGTCTTGCAAAAGTGCACTATGTACATTAATGCTCATAAATTAAGGATAATGCTGATACATGGTGAAACAACGCTCTGGTGGGCGATTTGCGGGTTTAAATCACCTCGGGGTATGACCATGCCGTGCATTTGACCAGCGGTCGTCGCACGGCGGCGCTGGCAGCAGTCCACGTACGCAGAGGTGTGTTGGTGCATGTCAGAGTGCGGTGCAGCGAGTAAGTGTGCAGATGTTTTCACACCTGCTAATGGTGACTGTGTGTTGAAAATGGCTCAAAGAACACATATTGATGACTTTATGAGGAGTAGAACACTAGGGCGACTGGAGGCTGGCCAAGCACAGCAGGTCGTAGCACGGGTCCTCCGTGTGCCGCAAAGTGTGATTACAAGACTATGGCAACGATTCCACCAGACAGGCGCTACAGTACGGGACGTCCACAGTGTACAACACTACAAGAAGACCTATATCTCACCATCAGTGCCCGCACACGGCCACGGTGTACTTACTGCAGGTAGCCCTGCTCGGGACGTTACCGCAGCCACTGGAACAGCTGTCACCAGACGACTGAACAGACATGGTTTATTGGCCGGGAGACCTGCAAGGTACATTTCACTGACCCCTGGTCACAGGAGAACCCGTAAAGCCTGGTGTCAAGAAGACAGTACATGGCCATTGGAACAGTGGTCCCAGGTTATGTTCACGCACGAGTTCTATATTCTGAACAATGATTCTCGCCGGGTTTTCATCTGGCGTGAACCAGGATCCAGATACCAATCCCTTAATGTCCTTGAAAGGGACCTGTAAGGAGGTCGCGGTTTGATGGTGTGGGGTGGGATTATGATTGGTGTACGTACACCCCTGCATGTCTTTGACGGAGGAACTGTAACAGGTCAGGTGTATCGGGACGTCATTTTGCAACAGTATGTCCGCCTTTTCATGGGTGCAGTGGGTCCCACCTTCCTCCTGATGGATGATAACGCACGGCCCCACCGAGCTGCCGTCATGGAAGAGTACCTTGAAACAGAAGATATCATGCCTGTTCTCCAGATCGAGTATGTCTGGGATGATCTCGGTCAACGTATCGCTACACGTCTTCAAACCCGTACGACACTTCAGGAGCTCCGACAGGCACTGGTGTAAGAATGGGAGGCTATACCCCAGCAGCTGCCCGACCACCTGATCCAGAGTATGCCAACCCGTTGTGCGGCATGTGTACGTGTGCATGGTGATCATATCCCATATTGATGTCCGGGTACATTTTCAGGAAAGAGTGGCGTTTTGTAGTACATGTGTTTCCAGACAATCTTGTCAACTTATCACCAATATCGTGGACTTACAGATCTATGTCGTGTGTGTTCCCTATGTGCCTATGCTATCAGCGCCAGGTTTGTGTAGTGCCACGTTATGTGGCACCACGTTCTGCAATTATCCTTAATTTATGAGCATGAGTGTATATATGAGGATAGTGAAAATGCTCCATGCAATTTTCATTTTATTAATTTTAGTAAATTTACAATTTGTAGAGAAACCAGATGGCAGTTATAAGAGTCGAGGGGCATGAAAGGGAAGCAGTGGTTGGGAAAGGAGTGAGACAGGGTTGTAGCCTCTCCCCGATGTTATTCAATTTGTATATTGAGCAAGCAGTAAAGGAAACAAAAGAAAAATTCGGAGTAGGTATTAAAATTCATGGAGAAGAAGTAAAAACTTTGAGGTTCGCCGATGACATTGTAATTCTGTCAGAGACAGCAAAGGACTTGGAAAAGCAGTTTAACGGAATGGACAGTGTCTTGAAAGGAGGATATAAGATGAACATCAACAAAAGCAAAACGAGGATAATGGAATGTAGTCAAATTAAATCGGCTGATGCTGAGGGAATTAGATTAGGAAATGAGACACTTAAAATAGTAAAGGAGTTTTGCTATTTAGAGAGTAAAATAACTGATGATGGTCGAAGTAGAGAGGATATAAAATGTAGACTGGCAATGGCAAGGAAATCGTTACTGAAGAAGAGAAATTTG
The DNA here is from genome assembly GCF_023864345.2 of Schistocerca serialis cubense. Taxonomy (NCBI): domain Eukaryota; kingdom Metazoa; phylum Arthropoda; class Insecta; order Orthoptera; family Acrididae; genus Schistocerca; species Schistocerca serialis. Next base: position 250,195,101 of record NC_064638.1, on the reverse strand, counting down.
TTAACATCGAGTATAGATTTAAGTGTCAGGAAGTCGTTTCTGAAAGTATTTCTATGGAGCGTAGCCATGTATGGAAGTGAAACATGGACGATAACTAGTATGGACAAGAAGAGAATAGAAGCTTTCGAAATGTGGTGCTACAGAAGAATGCTGAAGATAAGGTGGGTAGATCACGTAACTAATGAGGAGGTATTGAATAGGATTGGGGAGAAGAGAAGTTTGTGGCACAACTTGACTAGAAGAAGGGATCGGTTGGTAGGACATGTTTTGAGGCATCAAGGGATCACAAATTTAGCATTTGAGGGCAGCGTGGAGGGTAAAAATCGTAGAGGGAGACCAAGAGATGAATACACTAAGCAGATTCAGAAGGATGTAGGTTGCAGTAGGTACTGGGAGATGAAGAAGCTTGCACAGGATAGAGTAGCATGGAGAGCTGCATCAAACCAGTCTCAGGACTGAAGACCACAACAACAACAACAGTAAATTTAGTCTATTCCTTGCTTTTATGATTAATCCATTGATTTTTTGTCTATATGTCATCGTCTTGTCTAAGGTAATTCCAAGGTATTTGACAGATTTTCTTGGTGTGATTTGTTTTCCCCATAATGTTAATGTAAATTCTTCTGCCTTTTTTGGATGTAATTTATGAGATTTCTGTGCATTTCTGAGCATTTGGGCGTATTTTCCATTTGTCAAGCCACGGTTCCAACACACTGGTATATTGTTTTACTAATATATGTAGGCTTTCAGGTGTGCATGCGTGGCTCCAGTAATCCATAACACATGCATAAACGTCTAAGTTTCCATTCAACTTGATTGGCAAAGAAGTATCTGATGTATCTAACGTACAAAGAACAAGCGATAACATTGCTCATTGAGGTACTCCAGAGTCTGAGTGAAATGGTGTTGATTTGCTGTCAGTTGTGAATACCAATGTTGATCTGTTATCAAGTGAACTTGGTATTAGTTTCACCAATTTAACCGGAAAGTCAAGTTTCGTTGACTTATAGCAAAGTCCCGAGTGCCAGACATTACCAAACGCATATTCAGTATGACGACTAATGCACAATCTCCAACATTTAGTACTTGTGTCACGCGCCTTGGTACTCAAAATGTTGAATTATTTCTTGAATGCGCTTTTCTATAACCCTTGTACAGGCGGAATATTGTACAGTGTTATATTGTTGGTTTCAATTTACTATGTAGTTTTAATACGTTGTAATACATGTTACACATAATCGGGAGGTTATAAGTAAAGTTCAATTACTCACGGAGCTCCAGTATGAGCTACAATTATCGTATGGCAGTGAAATTAGTCAGATGTGCTAATGTGTTAATAAAGAACCAAAAACAATACTTCCAATTTAGGCCACCAGATGCAAATATGGCGCTGTACATTACAAATCTGGCGCTTTTAAGACGGTATGATATCCATGCCGTCATTTGACAAGCCACAACTTGGATGAACAGTGCAGCAGTCACAGTGCTGCACTGAGAGGTCTGAGGAGGGGCCCAATGTCGTTAAATGATTGAAAGAAGATGATATGGAAAGTCGAGATAACGGGTGAGCTTGATGTGGTACATGGAAGAGGAAGGCGTCCTATGCCGGTACACGTTACTGACGAGGTTGCTGTTGCTGTAACAAACCCTGCAGCCCATGTCTCGGGTAGTTTTAGTGCTCCTACCGTGTCACTAAAATTGTCCATCATGATCAGCAGCACGGAAAGATTTGCGATTATTTTACACTGGTACCACTACAAAATCAAGACGATGCAGCAAGCGGAACCTCATGATCCACATCAACGTTCCGAATTTGCGGAATATTGCCGGGCAATATTCTGCCGAGTGATTGCTCACATTTTACACTACAGAGTGTGGGGAATACACAAAACTGCCTAATTTCGGGTACTGGTATACAGCGTGTTGTGCACGAAGAGCCATTGCTCGCCCCGTATTTGTCTGTGTGTTATGGATTCACAAGCATTTTTATTCACAGCCCGTTCTTCTTTGAAGACAATATACCCAGATGGCCCGTCAATTGCACCGTGATGTCTTCACGTTATCTAGACCCCTGGTACAGAATGTGTTTCCTGCTTTGGAAGAGCCCAACTGTGTGGGAACGACTGTTTTCATGCAACATGAGCCAACAACTCATGTCACTCTACCAGTGAGAGATCTACTTAATGCAACCTTCCATAGACGTGTTACCTCCAGAGGTTTTGAAGCGCGGTGTGCGGGATCCCCTGATCTGAATCCATGTGGCTTTTGTGTCTGGGATCGGATAAAAGAACTCGTTTACCATGAACACCTTCGGTTTCTACCCGATCTTGAGGCCAATGTACAGGAAATATTTCAGCGGAACTGCTATGAGTAACTGTTGACCTCGTCGTTTTACGACTGCAGTATTTCGTCGACGTCGATACTGAAAAACTGTGTAATCAGTGATTTACAATAACATTGTTTTGTTTTTCTCATTTGTCTGGCATATTCTGCACGCGCTCCGTTCCTAATCCATTACACCTGGAAACACTTTTACACGTCTTTTTTGAATTCACAAAGCCAGCTTTCCACCTGATGTCCAAAACTGGAACTAGTGTTTTCAAGCGTAAATCGGTTCCGCGTTTAACGGAGTCGAATATCTACCAAGTTTCGATACCATACGACAGTTACAGCCCACACTGGAACTCGTTGAGTAGCAGCACTTTCATTACAACCACCTGGTGTGCGAGTATACCATCGTAAATTTATGCCAACATACTTTAAATGATTATATATTTCTCTGGAATCGTTTACTTGTCTCTTAATCAAATTTCCCTCAGCACCTACATTTTCGTGAATATGCAGATTTCTGTGGCATTTCTTTACACCCAAACAAGGAGTAATTTATTTCTTCTTTTTCGCTGCAGGATCAATTTACTATACAACCAACACATATTCCGAACAGATATTTCTTAAAGCATCTATAATTAAATTTTAGACTCAAAATTGATACAGACGACTTCTTGGGATGTGTAATTGTAATAGACATCTCAGAATCTCTGGTTGTTCGTACCTGTCATTTATCTAGACTGTGGTTTTATTTTGTGCCTTTATTTCACCTGGAAAGACTAGCGCCTTCGAGCCGTCACTTATGTCCAACCACATGACTTTAATAAGTTAACGTTAAAAAGTTGAATTGAAGTCAGTTCTTCGATGAATCTTCAGCAATGACATCAGTATGGAATTCGTCCGAAACAAGTTTGTTACTGTGGCACTAAGAAGGGCACTACCTCAGAAAGTGACGGCATTGAAATGCCCAGTCGAGAAGTCAGGAAGATCCATCAGCCAGAAGCCTACACATACGTAAGCATGTTACAGTTAGACAACATCAGTCATGGACACGCAAAAACTGTCGTCAGGAAAAGGTACAAGCAGAGGGGCGGAATAATTTTGATAAGCAAGCTGAATAATGTCAATACCGACATGGCAGTCACTGCCTCGGTGACATCCTTCATCAGACAACCGGCAGTTCTGCACAAGCGTTGGCCGGAGTGACCGTACGGTTCTAGGGCTACAGTCTGGAACCAAGCGGCCGCTACGGTCGCAGGTTCGAATCCTGCCTCGAGCATGGATGTGTGTGGTGTCCTTAGGTTAGTTAGGTTTAATTAGTTCTAAGTTCTAGACGATTGATGACCTCAGAAGTTAAGTCGCATAGTGCTCAGAGCCATTTGCACAAGCAGAGCTGGATAATCTGGACAGTATGGTTTAGGGTACTTCTATGTGATTCATACAGTGATCAGCCAGAACATTATGACCATCGATCTACTATCGATATAAAACTGTTCCCGGAGACAGCAGCATCACATGGGGATGTACGACTGCTAGTCAGACATACCAATTTAAAAATTATGTAGTATCAGTGAGCGTGGTTTCCCTATATAGAATGGAGAAGACGCGCGATCTATTTGAGTTTACTCGACTTTATATTGATCTCAGTGTAAGGGCCCCGCTGAGAGGGAGCTGTGGTCTTCTGGAATGGCTCCCATTGGTTGCTGCTCATTGTAGGAAGACCTCTTTAACGTCCATGGTACCGATTCGGTGTGGCACTGCGATCTCTGGACAATGCCACAAGAAGTTCAGTTGTTTCATTTTATTAAGTAATCTGTCGACCTCAATAGTATGAAAAGCCACATTTCACCCAAGCAGAGTCAAAATCATCTCTTCACACATGTCCAAACATGTATGTTATCATTCTTGGATGCTGATCGGTTTAAGATTTGCTTTAACTCAATATGTACAACTATCGAGAGAGAAGTTAAGGATATCGGTAAGAATTGGTTTAATAACTATGGGAAAGTTTGTATTCGTACCTATGCCCTTACCATCATTACCTATTGTCTTGGAAGAGATTCTCATGATCGTTTCCCGTGCTGTGCCTTTGAAAACAAGTTTTAAGAAAACTCAACTCTCACGAAGGTGCTGTCTTGGGGCTGATAATTTATTAAACTGAAGTGCTGACTGCTGTTGAGAAAATGTTGTTTCATTCGTCTCAGGGGACTGAACTCTAAAGAGCCTTATCAACTCTATATAAAATTCTTACTGCACATTTCCGTAGAAAAAAAAAATGCTTTTGACCTTAGCTGACAAGGGCAATATTGACTGAAACTATGCTAGCAATCCTGCCTCTACGCCAATACGAAGAGAGAGATTTCTCGTACAAAGTGGACGGAAATGGGCTGTTTGGCTAACTTATCCAGCTGCAGGTTACACTTTTGTTCTTTATCTTAGTGGATGTTAGGTCACCCTGGTCCATACAATGTAGCGCTCTTTATTTCCAGTTTTCCCTCTTATAAGTAATTGTTTTTGTTTGGAATTGTATAACATCAGTTTCTTTAAACATAAGACCTAGGCTGTTTGCTGTGATCCAGTTCTAAACACCCTACAGTGCTCTCCAGGCCTTGTGTGCCTATAGATGTGTTTTCTTCATTTGCCAGTATACTTGTATCACCCGCAAACTGAACTATTTTTAATGATCCGTCCAGTGTCTTTGGGGAAACGTTTTATGTTGCTCAAGAACATGAATGGACGATGTGCAGAACCCTTTGGAATATCATACTTAACCTGACACATCGATTATATATTTTTAAGTACACAGTTTCTAAAGATTAAAATAAGAGAGGTTCAGTTACGCATATTGTGAAAAGATCTGGTCTTATTAATGTCCTAACCTATTTCATCAGTTTTGTGGCATCATCAATGAGTAATTCAATTCACTTTGTAAAGGGTAAACATTCTTTAGTTAGTAACTATTGTGACGAAATTGGGTCTCACTACATTCAACCCCTGTTGCCGTGAAACGTAAAGCTATGTTAGGTACCCAGAAATCTGAGAAACAGATGGCTTTTAATTTTCTAAACTCTTCGGTTCTGTACAATCTTCTTACATTACTGTATAGCTTGCGATCTGCGGCGAAGTGACTGTTAACTCGACAAGTAACACAATGATCGTTAACTCACCAACCAAACTCACAATAATACAATTTCGTTGCAGATAGGAAGCTATAAATTGATTTAAAGAACGTCCTACAGAACCTAATAGACATACAGTTTCTATCCTTCTCGGCGTAGGTAGAACAAGTTTCAGCTAGATCATGCAATGTTGCTCAAAGTGGGAGCTGTCGCATAAACGGATAGCTCCGGATAGGTCGCACATTGGGGATACAGGATGATAATTATTGAATTTTATGAAATAAAATGGTCGCAACTTCGGAACGGTTTGCGTTTCCAAACTGTACGGTTGGTCGAGGGGCATGATGGGTATTAGTATGTGCATGCATGGATTGGTTTAGTGACGAAACCCACTTTTATTTGGATAGGTTCGTCAGTAGGTAAAATCGGCGCATTCAGGGAAATGAGAATCCTCATCTCGCCATTGAGAAGTCTCTTCACCCTCAATGGGTGACTATGTGGCGTCCAATGTCCGGTCACGGAATAATCGGTGCAATATTGATGACACGGTGACTACCGAACGGTACGTGAAGGTTTTGGCAGATGATCTTATCCCTGTTATCCAAAGTGACCCTGATTTCGACAAGATGTGGTTCATGCAAGACGGAGCTGGACCCCATCGAAGCAAGAGAGTGTTTGATGTCCTGGAGGAGCACTTTGGGGACCGCATTCTGACTCTGGGATACTCAGAGGTTGTTGATATGGTCCTCGATTGGCAGCGATATCCTCCGGATCTGAACACATGCGACTCCTTTTTGTGGGACTACATTAAAGACAAGGTGCATAGGCAAATGTTGCGACACTTCAGCTGGTCATGCAGAATTTCGCTATTCGATTGTGCCACTTCATCGGGAATGATGTCAGGCATATCGAATATGCCGTAACCTAAATCCGAATACGTATAGTGACGTTTACATGTTGAATAAAGTATGTGCACGCCGTGTTTTGTAACTAATTTACGTTTTTTTATACACTTCAATAATTGTCACCCTTCGGTCCAGATATCTCTCCATACAGTTCAAGAATCGACTGTACAAAACCTTGATCCAGCCTGTTGTTCTATATGGCTGTGAGACATGGAGTATCCGGAAACAGGACTTCCATAAGCTCCTTTTTTCTTTTGAGAAAAAAGTGCTTCGGAAGATCTTCGGTCCGGTTCTGGATGCAGATGCAGGGGAATGGAGGATCAGACACAACCAAGAACTTGAGGAACTATACCAGCAGCCCAACATAGCAGGAACTGTGAAAGCCAAACGAATGCAGTGGGCCGGCCATGTGGCCCCGATGGAGGATCACAGGTGGCCTCGGAAGGTCCTGGATTTCACACCTACAGGAAAGAGACCGCCAGGGAGACCCAAGAAGCGTTGCAGGAATGGACTCCATGAAGATTTAAACCAAGTGTCAATAGATGTGAACGGATGGCGGATAGCAGTAATGGACAGAATACGGTGGAGGAGGAAACTTGTAGATGCGTGCTGTCCACTGGGCCTGATCACGTAGTACTAGTAGTAGTAGTAGTAGTAGTAGTAGTAAGGGAACACAATCATAACCAGTCCATAGCTTAGCAAAGGTCGTCGTAAGCTTTCATAAAAATTCCAGGGAGCGATTTGATTCGAAAAACGTAAAAACAAGAAATGTCAGTAACGTTACTAGCTCTCAGTGGTTTGGATCGAAGGCTTCAGACAACAGAGAAAGCTACCAGGCAACTGCGGGCCGTCGAAATTTACTATCACTGACGAGACAGTGAACGCACCACGTGACACGACCACGGCAGCGGTGGCACTCTCCGCGGGACCGAGCTTCCACCGTGGAATGAACTGACCTTTCCTCCATATACGCGGTCCAGTCACATTAACGTTATAACCGCCTATGTTCGACGTCAGTGTGCAAATAAACACTAGCAGACTGCAGATGGCAGCACCAGCAGTGGAGGGTCTATAAAGCGTGTAGGGAGGGGGGCGGGGCGCCGGAAGACTTGGAGAACAGTGCAGTCGCTGTCGTAATGTGGAAACGGAGCGATTCGTCTGACATCCAAAAGGGCGTTATCATTGACCATCTGGCCGAGGTTGGAAGCATTTCAGAAACCGCTAAGTTTCTTAACTAATCACGCGCTACCGTGGTTAAACTACGCCATGTACGGTAAAAAGGCGTTATCCAAAATCGGCGCCGGGGCAACTGTGCTGCACAACGGGACATAGACGACAAGGGTGAACGACGGCTGCCGAGAAGTGTAAGGGCGAATATATGTGAACTGTTGAGCAACTGACAACCATGACGAACCAAGGAGCTACCAACAGTGTAACTTCAAGGACCGTTCAGCGAACGTTGCTGCGTATGGGCCACCGTAGCAGGTGGCTTGTTCGTGCCGATTTCTCGGATTTAGACCAAGTCTAAAATCTGTTGGACCACGTCGTTCGGACTGTTCGCGCCATGGATCCTCAGCCGAGAATCGTAATGCAGCTGGTCACGGAACTGGAGTCGTCATGGCTCCACATACTTTTCTGTACCTTCCCGATCCTCGCTGGCTCTCTCCTTGCACGTCCGCACTGGAAAAACTGGTCATTCAGGCTTTTGAAATGTGATCAAAATATGGTTCAAATGGCTCTAATCACTATGGGACTTAACATCTGAGGTCATCAGTCCCCTAGACTTCGAACTACTTAAACCTAACTAACCTAAGGACATCACATACATCCATGCCCGAGGTAGGAGTCGTACCTGCTACCGTAGCAGCAGCGCGGTTCCAGAGTGAAGCGCCTAGAACCGCTCGGTCACAGCGGCCGGCAAAGGTGTTCACATTAATGTGATTCGAAAGTGCGGATACGTGGGCTGAGATTTGTCCGATACTGAAATTAAAATTTTTTCGGCGAAATTTCGTCATAATAGTTATTACTTAAAACAAAATGACATTTTATACGACTAAATAAGGTACCCGCTGAAGATGACCCAAGAGGCTGAAACATACATTTAAAAAATCGTTATTTTCATGTTGGCTGAAACATACATTTAAAAAATCGTTATTTTCATGTTATGGCGAACAGGAATTCACATAATTCAGTCTTCAAACATGGCTGCTGTTATAACTTCAAAGAATTAAGTTGTTATTTTACTATATTAATTTTATATTATTTTACTATATTCATCTTCGCAAGACTAAAACAATCGTTAGCAGACGTTAAGAATGCTTTATAGGCCCCCGAACACATTTGCTATACGAGAGAAGATAGTCTTACTATTCCCAGCCAAGGAGCCCCTGCTCGCCGCGGCACGTAAAGCGACGTTAATTACCCACCAACCAGAGAAACAGATGGCTTTTGGCTGCAGACAGACGCGTTACAGCGTTAATCCAGCATTCCGCGCAGCTCTCGCCTGGCGCCTCCCACCCCTCCCCCTTCCTACCCCAGATCGCGATCTAATCAGCCGATAATGTAATGTAATCGCGGGTGGGTCTCCGCCCTGCGCCCGCTGTAGCTGACTTGGGCGCTTGCTGCCGCTTTTCTGCCCACTCCCCCAACCCCTCGTACCCTCCGCCCCACTCCACCCCCATCCCCCGCCCCCGCAATCCTCCATCCTTCACTGTCTGCACCCGTCGTCGGCACTCCACCGCCGCTGCCATAACTCGGCGCAATCGTGGTCCCCAATCTAGCTAATTAAGGCGCTGAATAGGCAGGCGCATTCTCGCCAGTTTAACGTCTCGGGGCGGCGAATTTCGCGGCTGAGGAGTCCCCGCCTGAGCTGCTTAATGGCAGCCAGCTGCTGCTGGTACCGGCCGCGGCTCGGCGCCGTAAAGATACGCGCGTCCGTGTCTGACGACAGCCTCTGGCGCAAGTCGCCACAGTAGAAGCTCCTCGCTGTTAAAAGTCTCTCCGATACAATAGCGCAGCAGAACTGACAGTTACCTCGCATACATGAGCATGTTCAACATGAGCGACTTTCTCGTGTCGTACGACTAGACGTGGAGAATGACTCTGCTGCAACGCTCCTTGAGTACTAGTACAGTCGTAAAACTAACCCTGGCTACCATAGACTATCATAAGTAAGCGTAGATTACTGCAGTTTTACTAGCAGCTTTGGCCAGTTAAGGTCTAACCTGTGTTACCTGTACACTATGCGTGTTGCATACCTATCGGGCGTTACCTCATAGCGATTGCTATATTTTCGTATGTCTTCAGTATCTTACTAGATCCCCTAAAAACCGGAAGTAATGAACCATCTAGATGCTGAGTAAGGAGACATAAAGGTCCAGGGAATCTCACTGCAATAGCGCAGTAACCCCCCATCACTAGACAGACAGTTACTTTGCGCACTTGTGCATTTTTTATACAAGCTACCTTAAAGTTTCATCCGACTACACGTGAAGAAAGAGTCTGCTGCAGCGCCCCTGCCCTATTACTACATTCGGGAAACTACTGTAGGTTACCTTACACTATCGTAAGTACACTACTGGCCTTTAAAATTGCTGCACCACGAAAATGACGTGCTACAGACGCGAAATTTAATCGACAGGAAGAAGATGCTGTGATATGCAAATGATTAGCTTTTCAGAACATTCACACAAGGTTGGCGCCGGTGACGACACCTACAACGTGCTAACATGAGGAAAGTTTCCAACTGATTTCTCATACACAAACAGCAGTTGACCGGCGTTGCTTCGTAAACGTTGTTGTGATACCTCCTGTAAGGAGGAGAAACGCGTACCATCACGTTTCCGACTTTGATAAAGGTCGGATTGTAGCCTATCGCGATTGCTGTTTATCATATCGAGACACTGCTGTTCGCGTTGGTCGAGATCTAATGACTGTTAGCAGAATATGGAATCGGTGGGTTCAGGAGGGTAATACGGAATGCCGTGCTCGATCCCAAAGGCCTCGTATCACTAGCATGGCTGTAACGGATCGTGCAGCCACGTCGCGATCCCTGAGTCAACAGATGGGGACGTTTGCAAGACAACAACCATCTGCACGAACAGTTCGACGACGTTTGCAGCAGCATGGCCTATCAGCTTGGAGACCATGGCTGCGGTTACCCTTGACGCTGCATCACAGACAGGAGCGCCTGCGATGGTGTACTCAACGACGAACCTGGGTGCATGGATGGCAAAACGTCACTTTTTCGGATGAATCCGGGTTCTGTTTACAGCATCATGATGGTCGCATCCTTCTTTGGCGTCATAGCGGTGAACACACATTGGAAGCGTGTCTTCGTCACCGCCATACTGGCGTATCACCCGGCGTGATGGTATGGCGCACCATTGGTTACACGTCTCGATCACCTCTTGTTCGCATTGACGACACTTTGAACAGTGGACGTTACAATTCAGAAGTGTTACATCCCGTGGCCCTACCCTTCATTCGATCCCTGCGATTTCAGCAGGATAATGCACAAACGCATGTTGCAGGTCCTGTACTGTCCTTTGTCGATACAGAAAATGTTCGACTGCTGCCCTGGCCAGCACATTCTCCATATCCCTCACCAATTGAAAACGTCTGGTCAGTGGTGGCCGAGCATCTGGCTCGTCACAATACGCCGGTCACTACTCTTGATGAACTGTAGTATCGTGTTGAAGCTGCATGGCAGCTGTACCTGTACACGCCATCCAAGTTCTGTTTGACTCAATGCCCAGGTGTATCAAGGCCGTTATTATTGCCAGAGGTGGTTGTTCTGGGTACTGATTTCTCAGGATCTATGCACCCTAATTGCGTGAAAATGTAATCACATGTCAGTTCTAGTATAATATATTTGTCCAATGAATACCCGTTTATCATCTGCATTTCTTCTTGGTGTAGCTATTTTAATGACCAGTAGCGTAATTATAATGTATGGAAGTTTCCTAGTGGCTTTGGACAGTTAATTCCATACCCACGCTACCTGCACGTAAGGCATGTTGTATACCTATCGGACATTACCTCATAACGATCACTTTCTTTATGTATGCAGAGTCTTACCAGATTTCCCCAAAAAACTGGAATCGGTGAACCGTCTAGAAAATGAATGAGTTGACAAAAGTCAAGGGAGAGCAATATGCACATATACAGATGGCGGCAGTATCAATACACAAGGTATAAAAGGACAGTGCATTGGTGGAGGTGTCTTTTGTAATCAGGTGATGGACATGAAAAAGGTTCCGACCCGGAATGGTAGTTGGAGCTAGTTTAATGGGACATTCCATTTCGTAAGTCATAAGAGAGTTCAAAATTCCGAGGTCCATATTGTCAAGAGTCAATAGTGTGCCGAGAAAATCAAATTTCAGGCATTACCTCCCACCACAGACAGTGCAGTGGCCGCTGGCCTTCACTAAACGACCGATAGCGGCGGCCTTCTCGGTGCAAGAAGTAAGTAACACTGCATGAAATAACTGCAGAAATCAATGTGGGACGCATGACGAACGCATCCGTTAGGACAGTCCGGCGAAATTTGCCGTTCAGGAGCCAGGAGAACGACGACAAACGCGAGTGCCTTTGATAACAGCACGACATCGACTGCAACACCTTTCCTGGACTCGTGACCATGTCGGTTGGACCTTGGGCGACTGGAAAACCATGGGCTGGTCAAGTGGGTACCGACATCAATTGGTAAGAACATTTAAAAGGGTCAGAGTGAAGCCATGGACCCAGGTTGTCAGCAACGCATCAACAAGGGACTTTGCAAGCTGGTGGTGCATCCGTAATGGCGTTGACTGTGTTTACTTGGAATGGACTGGGTCCTCTGATCCAACTGAACCGATCATTGACTGGACATTGTTACTTTCGGCTGCCTGGAGACCATTTCCAGCCATTCACGAACTTTCTGTTCCAAAACATATCATCAGGCCACAATTGGTGGAATTGTTGAAAAACGTTCAAGACAATTCGAGCGAACGATTTGGCCACCTACATCGCAGGACAAGAATTCTATCGAACATTAATGGGACGGAGAGGTCAGTTCAAGCAAAAAATACCGCATCGACAGCACTTTTGCAATTATGAATGGATATACAGGCAGCATGGCCGATATTTCTGCAGGGGACTTCCAACGACTTGTTGAGTCACTGCCGACCGGAGTGGCCGAGCGGTTCTAGGCGCTTCAGACTGGAACCGCGCGACCGCTACGGTCGCAGGTTCGAATCCTGCCTCGGGCATGGATGTGTGTGATGTCCTTAGGTTAGTTTAAGTAGTTCTAGGGGACTGATGGCGTCAGCAGTTAAGTTCCATAGTGCTCAGAGCCATTTGAACCATTTTTGTTGAGTCACTGCTACCGCGAGTTGCTGAGTTACCCCGGGCAAAAGAACTACAACACGATATTACGAGCTATCCCTTGACTTTGTCACCTCAGTGTATAGAGGGCCAGGTAACCCACGAAATATTTTTGTTCTACATATTTACCCTCTTGTCTGACGCTTAAAAATAAATGGTATTTATACCAAAACTGAAATTTTTAATGTTTATCTCAGTTTTTGTTTAAAAGTTTTTTATTTTTAAAGTGAAACAGAAGGATGTTGTAATAAAAATAAAGGAAAAAAACCAGGTTTATCACATAGTGCTAAAAAACGCTTTTTCTTCAACAAATAGATAAAATAAAGAAAACGCGAGACAAAAATATATCAAACAACACTTCAGTCTTCTTCGAACTTAGATAAAACGGTTTCTGTCATTCATAGACAATTTTCGTATGTATCAATAACAATGGGAAACTGTTGCCTCGAATTCTTATGGGTGTGGCCAATGATCCCTTAGATGCAGAAGTACACCAAGCTCGAACTCTCATCGGAACTGGAGACATGCTGCGAGTAATGAGCAGGGGCGCTACATTGGTAGTGTTTGGTATAATTTGAAAATTTGTGTGTGACGTGAGGCGTGTTAGGGTACTCTGTGCAGCTGCGGTGGCGACTGTGTCCGTATTGCGTAGTGGTCAGTGTATCTGCCCAGTTAGCAGGAGACCTGGGAACAAATTTTCAGTTTGTTCCATTGAATAAATCAATTTCCACTGGCAGCTAATGTCTTTATTTTATTTGTGTCTTGATTCGTAGTGGCTGCGGATCAAAATGTTGTCTGTTCTTCTGGACATGTCTGAAAGACGTACACCATATATATATATATATATATATATATATATATATATATGCTTGTAGGTGTCATAACATCAATCCTGACAAACTGCCTATTGGCTTCTGTCTCGGGTTCTTCGGCCGACGTTCATCTAATGATTTTTCTGACGTTTCGCCAGCACGAGTGGCTGGCATTGTCAAAGCTTCACCCTCCATTGCCGGTGGTGAACTGGAGGCGAGCTCGCGGCCGCAGACTATATGTACCTGGCGCGCCAACGTCCGAGGGCTTCTCCGCGGTCATTTCCGGTGCGGTTCTCCTCCTGCTACCTGCGACGGTCGTTCGCTGCAGTACGGGAAGGCAGGATCCGTTTACCTTAAGGCTTTCCTCTTTCTCGTTGAAACTGTTCGCGTGTTTTTGGATTTCTACAGCTTCTCTGAACAAGCGCATGTGATAGTGCTTCTCTACAGCCAGAACTTCCGTGTCGGCGAATTTTATTACGTGGTCGGTCTCATTCAGTGCGTGCTCTGCCACGGCCGATTTCTCCACCTGCCCCTACCTGCAATGTCGCTTATGCTCTTTGATCCTGGTGTTAATGGATCGTCCAGTCATTCCGACATAAACTTTTCCGCATGTGCATGGTATGCGGTATATTCCCGACATTGCAAGTGGGTCTCTTTTCTCCTTCGCCGATCTAAGACACTCTTTGATCTTCCTTGTCGGTTTGAAAATCGTCTTTACGCCATGTTTGCGCAATATACGGCCGATTCTGTCCGTCACTCTGGGAATGTATGGCAGAAAGGCCGTACCCGATAATTCTTTTTCTGGTTCCTTACTTCGCCGAGTGTTTGGCTCTGTTACACTTCTAATATAATTTGTGGAGTACCCATTGCTCCTCAGGACAGTTTCCAGGTGTTGCATTTCTCGTTTGAGGTGTTGCGGCTCACATATTCGTCCTGCTCTCGTTACGAGCGTGCTAATCATGCCTCTTTTCTGGCTCGGGTGGTGGTTTGACAGTTTGTGCAGGTATCGGTCCGTGTGAGTCGGTTTTCGATACACACTGTGCCCCAGATTTTCGCCGTCCCTTGTGACCAGAACATCTAGAAATGGCAGTTTCTTGTCCTTTTCTACTTCCATGGTAAATGTTATGTTGGCATGGAGGCTGTTCAAGTGTCTTAGGATGTCACCGAGCTGTTCTTCACCATGGCTCCACACCACGAAAGTATCATCGACGTACCTGTACCACACCTTAGGTTTGCAAGTCGCCGAGTCCAGTGCCTGTGCTTCGAATTGTTCCATGAAGAAGTTGGCCACCACTGGACTGAGAGGACTACCCATGGCGACGCCTTCCAGCTGTTCGTAGAAATCGCCATTCCACGTGAAATAGCTCGTGGTGAGACATGCATGTAAGAGCTTTCTGATGTCTAGCGGTAAAATGGAACCTATGTGCTCCAGAGCGTCACTGAGTGGCACTTTCGTAAATAACGAAACAACATCAAAGCTGACCAGGATGTCGTTTGGTGCAAGTTTCAGTTTCTTCAGCTTCTCAATGAAATGTCCTAAGTCCTTAATGTATGTGTCGGTCTTCCCCACGTGTGGCTGGAGCAGAGAGGCCAAGTGTTTTGCCAGTTTATATGTCGGTGATCCAGGAGCGCTAACGATCGGTCTCAGTGGAACGTTGTTCTTATGGATCTTGGGTAATCCATACAGCTGAGGTGGTAGGGCTTCTGTGTTGCGCAGGTTTCTCTGTATGTCCGCCGGCAGAGAAGACGCCTTGATTAATCGATTCGTATTCCGTGTGATACGTTGCGTCGGATCTGCGCTTAGTTTTCGGTACGTCGTCGGATCTAATAGGTCTCGGATCTTTTGCTCATAATCTTCGGTCTTCATTACGACGGTCGCATTCCCCTTATCGGCAGGCAGTACCAATATACTCTTGTCGGCGTTGAGATTCTTAATGGCTTGTACCTCTTCTTTCTTCAGGTTGCAAGCTGGTGGTTTTGCTCGGCGCAGTATCCTGGCTGTTTCCGTGCGTATTTCCTCTGCCCTTTCACAAGGAAGGGTACGAATGGCTGCTTCGGTGTTGGCAATGATATCCTCCGTAGGTATAGTTCTCGGGATGATAGCGAAATTCCCTCCTTTTTGAAGAACAGACACTTTCTCTTCGGTCAATTGTCGTTCAGTGAGGTTGACCACTGTGTGTGACATGTCGAGAGTCGCCTTGTCGGTCTGCTTCCGGCATCTTTCAAACTTTTTCTTCTGTCGCTCGGTGCAGCGCTCGAGTTCGTTCTGCATACTCCTGTGAGTGATGCTGTCGATCTTGTCCCAGTCGTCTCGATGCATTCTGCTACTTAGTTGATAGAAAATGTCCAGAAGTTCCTGATCCGTTCTTGCCAACTCTCTCCGTGTTGTGTGTATTCGCTCACGAAGAAAAGCTCGTTCCATTCTGTCGTAGATACGATGTGCTTGGGCGGTGGTGAATAGGCGCTTACATCTCAAGAACTTCGGTGTAGCACATTCATCTCGGCAACGTGACTGAAAGGCGAGAGAGGACATCAGTCGCGCTTTCTTCTTCCGTCGTTGGTCAAGGCGTCGGTACAATCTGCAAATCTCCCCCCCCCCCCCCCCCCTAGAGGCGTAATACAAAATTGTTGAGGCTTTCGTGGCCACTTGTTGACAAACTGCCTATTGGCTTCTGTCTCGAGTTCTTCGGCCGACGTTCATCTAATGATTTTTCTGACGTTTCGCCATCACGAGAGGCTGGCATTGTCACAGCTTCACCCTCCATTGCCGGTGGTGAACTGGAGCCGAGCTCGCGGGCGCAGACTATATGTACCTGGCGCGCCAATGTCCGAGGGCTTCTCCGCGGTCATTTCCGGTGCGGTTCTCCTCTTGCTACCTGCGACGGTCATTCGCTGCAGTACGGGAAGCCAGGATCCGTTTACCTTAAGGCTTTCCTCTTTCTTGTTCAAACTGTTCGCGTGCTTTTGTATTTCTACAGCTTCTCTGAACAAGCGCATGTGATAGAGCTTCTCTACAGCCACAACTTCCATGTCGGCGAATTTTATTTCGTGGTCGGTCTCATTTAGTGCGTGCTCTGCCACGGCCGATTTCTCCACCTGCCCCAACCTGCAATGTCGCTTATGCTCTTTGATCCTGGTGTTAATGGATCGTCCAGTCATTCCGACATAAACTTTTCCGCATGTGCATGGTATGACCGCTGAGAAGCCCTCGGACGTTGGCGCGCCAGGTACATGTAGTCTGCGCCCGTGAGCTCGGCTCCAGTTCACCACCGCCAATGGAGGGTGAAACTTTGACAATGCCAGCCACTCGTGCTGGCGAAACGTCAGAAAAATCATTAGATGAACGTCAGCCGAAGAACCCGAGACAGAAGCCAATAGGCAGTTTGTCAACAAGTGGCCACGAAAGCCTCAACAATTTTGTAACATCAATTCTGTTCGGGAAATAGTGAACATATCAAGGGGAGTATTTCTATCGACTGCGTATTTACCTTACAACATAAAGAGTTGAGTTCTTGCGTTATAAGCATTTGTTTAGGGATATCTCTAGCCTGGACACCCTGTACGTTATGGATGTTCTTACTGTATATCCAATGTTAAATTTTCCGCACTGCTGATACCAAAAAATGACATATGTGTTGACAAAACATTTCAAAGCAACTCAAGGCAGATTAAAATTGTGCGCCCTGCGAGGGACCGACTGAACTATTCAAGCACGACTCACAAAGAGTTTTTTTCCGCCAGTAGCTCATCTTCTAGCTCGGAAACTTGACAGAAGTTCAACTGCGAATCTTGCAGGACTAGCACTCCTGATGGAAAGGCTACTGCGGAGACGTGACTTAGCCACAGCGTGGGGATAGGTAGGAGATGAAGTACTGGTGGAATTAAAGCTATGCAGGTGCGATTAGTTCCTGGATAGCTCAGTAGGCAGACAACTTGCCGCGAAAGTCCACAGTCTCAGGTTCGAGTCCTGCTCCGATAAGCAGATTAAATCGATCAGGAAGTTTCAAATCAGTGCACATTCCGTTGTCGTGTGAAAATTCATTCTAGGACCATGTATTTGCTCGAGGAAGTACATACATACTAACACCTCAAAGAATATTTACAAGGCAGTAAATAGCACCTTTTTACAAAGACACTTCTCGAGTTTGCCGTTGATAACGTTATGAAAATGTCATAATACGAACCGAGTGAGGTGGCGCAGTGGTTAGCACACTGGACTCGCGTTCGGGAGGACGACGGTTCAATCTCGCGTCCGGCCATCCTGATTTAGGTTTTCCGTCACTTTCCTAAATCGCTCCAGGCAAATGCCGGAATGGTTCCTTTGGACGGGCACGGCCGACTTCCTTCCCCACCCTTACCTAATCCGATGAGACTGATGACCTCGCTGTTTGGTATCTTCCCCCAAACAACCCAACCCTCATAATACGAGGGTTGTCCAGAAAGTAAGTTCCCATCGGTCGCTAAATGGAAACCGCAGTGAAAACCAGAAACATTTCATTTGCAAGAGTTAGCTACACTTTCCAGATACTTTTATACATAGTCGGCGCTCCGACTTAGACATTTGTCGGGGCGTAATACAAAATTTCGGACACTATCGTCATAGAAGGCAGTCGCCTGCCTGTTCTTTCCGATAATTCTCCACGCTGGTCTATAGCGCGTAGCCTGTGCCCAAGTGTTGACTTCGTATCCAGCGTTTCATGTGAACAGAAATGATAGGACGAGCCAGTTATGGCTGTATTGTGGATGATCGAACACTTCCCATCGAAAAGGATGCAGGTGCGTCTTCACTGCCCCTGCATAGTGCGGCTGAGAATTGCCATGAGGAAGGAAGTGCGTGGCAGTTGTGTTAGGTGGGCTGCATTGATTAAGGCGAAGCCTCTCAGCGATCCCTCCTACTTCGCGGGAGACATCGTTGTTCTAGGCACCTTTACTCGCTCACAGTGCGCTTACAACTGAAAGGAACGTCTTGATGCGATCGACGGTCATACTAGAGAGACTACCTAGTACATCTGTGCAAAGCTTCATCGGGTTTTCACTACGGTGTCCATTTCGCGACCGATCGGAACTTACTTTCTGGACAACCCTCGTATTTCATAGAAACAAATGTTCGACATCATTAGGTGGTGGTAGTTGGCGTCGTAAATGCTGCAAGACGCGGTTGCTGATACACGGAACAGTGTCTACTGAAAATCAACCCACACAAAGTTGTAATTTCAGACCAAACGCTGACATTACCTGCAGTAATACCTTACTTTCCTTGGGACACAGAGTACATGTGGGCACAGGTAGCTACAGCATGTCAGGTGAGCTGCGATGTCTACGGACAGTGTTCCAACGGAACTGTTATTTTGATAAACAGATTAAAGCACAGAATATGAGGTCCCACCCCTGTTACGGCCTTCTTGTCTTCAAGATACATCGAAAATGAGCGTTTTTCTTTCACCAGTAAACTGAGGAATTTGTTGCGTTCGGTAAAATACGTTCATGGCCGTAGAATAACTGGTGTATATAACATCCCACGTCATTGTGGGAAACCTTATACTGGCCAGATATCGCACCATGGAAGAATGTTGTGCTGAATACGTGGGCCAACCTGATAGGTCAGTGATGGCAGAGCACTGCCTGGACACGGGGAATTCATATCTTACGAGGAGACTAAAGTTTTATTCTCAGCATCATTATTCTGAAAGTTTACTATTAAGTAAGACTTACATATCCGTACAGCAGACAATTTTATCAGTATTGGGGGATTTCAGCTAAGCTCTGTCTGGAGTCCACCACTGGCTGCCATTAACTTAAAACAGAAAAACAAGAACATCAAACATCTGATCCGAAGCAACGCATTACGGAGAGTTAATTCAGCTTTTAATCACAGCATCGTCCGACAGCGCAGTCATTGCCCATAGCGCACTTGTGGAAGGCCTGTCTTCTGCTCCCGGTAGGGGGCATTGTGAAAGCTACTTTTGTCCAAGTGTGAGTGCCCGGGCGAGGTAACTCAGTGGGTTCACATTCGGGAGGACTTAGGTTTTCCGTGATTTTCCTAAATTACTCCAGGAAAATGCCAGGATGGCGCTTTGAAAGGGCACTTCCGATTTCCTTCCCCATCCTATCCTAATCCGAACTTGCGCTCCGTCTCTAATGACATCGTGGTCGATGGAAAGCGTTAAACTCTAATCCTCCTTCTTGCTTTCAAGTGTTTTTTGAGTGCGCATGAGTAGTTTCTGCTTTGTTGTACAGAACTATGTTGTATGTTTTCTCAGAATGTAGAGACGTCAATACTCAGAGAAAAACTTAATAATTTTTTGGAAAATATAATTAAGAATGTTGAATAAATACCAGTGCAGCTGTTGTAAATCAGTTGTTAAAGGCATGACTGGTTTCATAATTTAAACTGCATCATCAGTAGCAAATCTGAGTAAAAAGAGGTAAGAAAGCATAAGCAATGGTGCACAATGACCATATCATTCTATGTATGTAGGCCACAAACTGGAAGGTTTAGTACCACATCTACTGTTACAATTTTGCATATGGAACGCAAGAGAAACGTTCTTAATCTTTTGTGTCCTAAGAAACTCTTCAACCAAACATTTAACTATCAAACTGAATTCTGGCATAAAGCCATTTTGACTAACTTTATATTACTTAAATGAATAGCGTGGTTAATTAGCCCTTTTTCCATATCCTCTTCTTTCTTGGTGTGCTTACTGGGGCTATTCTTGGTTTTAATAACACTTTTCTAATTTTTTAAAAATTTGTAAGAATTTTTAAAATTTTTAATTGTAAATGTTATACTTATAAACTGCCAACAAGAGGTTCTAGACTTCTATCCCTATGTCTCCGAGTTATTCACTTGACATTTGTTACCTCTATTAATATTATTTATTTATTTATTTTTTTTTTTTTTTTGCGCCCAGCTCCCAACCGTTCCTTACAGTTTATCGAATGTTATTTACGCCGCTACGCATGCGCCGCTTACTCGGGGCCAATTTTCTGATACCCTGTCAGTTCGTGTTTACTCTGTACTTCATCTTCTTCGACACCCGCCCTCCTTCCTCCTTCCTCCTCTTTCTTTTTATAATCTTGAAAGCGGGGATGACCTGTGCCCTTTTCCAATCCTTCGGAACGCTACGCACTTCTAGAGACCTACGGTACATCGCTGCAAGAAGGGGGGCAAATTCCTTCACGTACTCCGTGTAAAATAGAACTGGTATCCCATCAGGTTCAGCGGCCTTTCTTCTTTTGAGAGATTTTAATTGTTCCTCTATCCCTCTGCAATCTATTCCGATGTCTACCATTTGGTCATCTGTGCGACAATCTAGAGAGGGAACCACAATCCAGACTTGTAGCGGGTATAAAAGCAAATATAGCTATTGCTGACTGAAAACAGCGTACTGAACAACATTATATTAGTATTTACGTCATTTGCAGACCAATTATTATAGTTATTACAAGTAATGTGTTTTCGGGTTGCGTAGTACCTCCCAGTAAATATGGCAAGAGCGAGCCATTAATGCATATTTTCCTCTGGGCAGTGGCTCTGGCGCTTAAGTGCGGATGCGTGGACGCAAATGTATAGTCTGTACTGTTAGGCGTGGTCCACTTAGTTGTGCAGTTACGACTGTGCACAAAACACCAGGTCGTAAAATTCGTGTTGTGTTTGTGGGAAGACTGTTCGACGCAGGGGAAAAACGACCAACGCACTGACGTTTGCACATATTAATGATCCACATATAAAAATATCTGTACTTACACCTTGTATAATAATCTGAAACCTGTATCCTCTAAAAAAACCATAATAATAATACATAAAGGCAAGTAAATGTAGCAAAAACTCATTGTTGTTGGGAAACATTGCAATAAAGTGTTAGAGCAAGGAATGTAATTGCTAGTGTATCTAGAAATACTTTAATGATATCTGTAGATACGGAGAATTGAAGGAAGTTCTATAGGTTCCAATGGTGATCTCAATTTCTGACAACAACTGACATCGGTATTGTTTCGCTGCGGTATAATATTTTAGTGAAAATCAATTTTCTTCTATGTGGACATCACAGTGTCCAGAAATCAGAGGAAAGACATAATTCGGACAACTGTATCTTAAAAAACTACATTATTCAACACTACCAGTTTCGACCTTGACCCATTTTGAAGTGCATGTCTAACAGATATCGATATATGGTCCTATCTTGTCGTACACTTACGCGTGCCACGTGATATTAATTTTTGTATGAAGAGACGAGGATGATGTATCCGCATCTGTTATAGATACAATAGAAAATGGGCTTTGCCCGAAAGTAGTAGTCCTCAGTGAAGCACATTTTTATAATACAGCCAAATGGAATGATGTCTTTCTTCAGAGCTTACTGCTATTCACTCATCTGCCAGAACATTATGACCACCTGCCTAAAAGCCAGTATCTCCGCTTTTTGGCAACAGCGGTGACTCGTCGTGACATGGAGGCAATGAGGCCTTGATATGTTTCTGGAGGGAGCTGGCATCACATCTGCACACGAAAGTCACCTAATTCCCGTAAATTACGGGGAAGGTGGGGGTTGGGGGCCGTGAGCTCTGTCGCAACATTAATCATATTCCAGATGTGTTCGATCGGCTTCAGGCCTGGCAAGTGGGGAGGACAGCGTATCAATTGGAACTCTCCACTGTTTTCCTCCAACCACTTCATCACACTGCTGACCTTGTGACATATTGCCGAGAAATCCCACTGACGTCGGGAAACATGAAAGTCAAGAAGGAGTGTAAATGGTCTGCAACCAGTGTACGACACTCCTTGGTTGTCACGGTGCCTTGCCCGAGTCCCGCTGGACCCATGGATGCCCAGGCGAATGGTCCACAGAGCGTAATGGACCCGCCGCCAGCTTGTCTACGTCCCGCAATACAGACTCAAGACGCTGTTCCCCTGGATGATAACGGATTCGCACCCTCCCATCGGCATGATGCAGAAGGTATCGGGATTCATCAGAACATGCAAGGCTCTGCAACTGCGCCATCGTCCAGTGCCGATGGTCACGTGCCCATTTCAGTCGTAGTTGCCGATGTTGTGTTAACATTGGCACATGCATGGGTCGTCGGTTGCGAAGTCCATCATTAGGACTGTTCGGTGCACTGTGTGTACAGATACACTTCTATTATATCGATACAAGGTCGGTCGTCAAAATGTACTGGCTGATCAGTGTTCAATCTACATATGATTCGATATTAAAGCTGTAGACTGCTGTTTTTATTCATAAAGCTGTCATCATTCTAAAGATTATTTTGCACGCCACAGTCATTTACAATGCATGACACATTTGTAGGTGCTAAGCCGTTGCTTTCCCCGACGTTTCAGCTGAATTACCGAATCAGTTACGGTGGGACATGCAGTTTAACGTGGACTACAAACCACAATGCAGCTCGCGATGTTTCTTACCAGACGTGAAAGTAGGGAAAAGAGATAGGTAAAATTGCCTGGACTGACTAAGGATCGAACCTGAGACCTTTAGATCTGTCATCTGGTAATTTACCACTCTCTAACTTATCAACATGAGCAATTTACACTACGCCAGAAAACTCGAAACTCTTTGGTGTATCTCACTTACAAATAATTGTATGTACTGGGTTATCTCGTAAGTTCGTTTGCTTTGTTCACGCGTTCCGTCTATAGCGCCCGCAAAGCCTGCACCCACCGTGCCGCCCCCCCCCCCCCCCCCCCCATCATCCGAGTAACATAGTTGACTAACCGTTCCTACGATACAGAGGTCGAAAACCATCGAATATGTCAGTATCAGTTTGTGCCTGTCATTGGTTGGAACACCGTGAACGTGTGTTTAAAAGCTGTGGGAAGCAACAAGAAACATTTCCGATGTGTTATGCCGTAGTACTATCATAAGGGGAAACCGTCTCACAATGCCGCCAGAAGGTTTGCGCTATATACGGGGCCAATGCAGTGACGACTCGAGTATGTCAAAAGTAGGTTAGTCGATTTCGAGCTGGGAATTTCGCCCTAACAGACAAACCTCGATCTGGACGGCCAACGATTACGGACGTGGAGCGGCTTAATGATATGATAGCCAACAATCCACGAATGACAACGCGGATGTTGGCACTGGAGCTCAATGTCGCTCGTGATACTGTAGCTAGGAACTTGAAGAAGCTGCGTTATGTAAATATTCACCACGTATGGGTTCCTCATGAACTGAGTGAAGTGAAATGGACTCAGCAGGTGTGCGTCTATGATTTCTTATTGAGATGCAACCAGAATTACCCTTTTCTTGAACGGCTGGTGGCTGAAGATAACTGGATTGTGTACAACAAAGCCCAGAAGTGTAAATCGTGGCGCAAGACAGGGCAGCCACCACTGTTGGTTCTTAAATGAGAGCCGCATCCGAGAAACGTTCTGCTATGCATCTGGTGGGACGTCAAAGACGTCCTGTATAACGGGCTTCTCCCGAATGAGATTATTACTTCCCAATGCTACTGTTCGCAGGTGGATTGACTCAAGGCAGCGATTGATGAGAAACGACTGGATTTAGGAAAAGATGTCATCTTTCACCATGACAACGCCAGACCACATACCTCTATGGTGACCTGTCAAAAGCTGCGTTCTTTTGAGTGGAATGTGTTAGAACTGCCGTATTCGCCAGAGATTTCCTCTTCCGTTCCCTACAGAATTTCCTGAATGGCAAACGCCTCACCTCCTTGGAGGACCGTGGACCCCGATATTTTGGAAGAATGGCATTAATAAGCTTCCAGAGAAATGGCAATGTATTTTCAACAGTAACGGTGTATACAGCGGGAAATAATAATATGTTTACAAAACCGATCCGCTTTATTTAACCATACTCTGCACGACATTGTAGATGAGTTGTGTAAGCAGACAGGTCGGCAACCGCTCTGTCGCGGCTGTTCTGCGGGAAGTTGTCTTCCCAGGCGTTCTTTGTGATTACACTTCAACGAAAAGCGTACGGACTTGAAGAGAGAACCCAATAAAATGGTATGCAACGGAAACTTTTATCTATCAGACCCATTAACAATGAAATAGGATATACAGTGTATTTTTTCATGATGTATACATCTGTAATGAATTAATGATTCCCATTTTATCTTTCTTACGAGAGCCTTCGTAAGTCTTTAGGTGACTCAGTTGTCTAATTTTAGTAGATGTTTGCCTGATGAGAATTAGGCGAACTCTATTTCCGCTTGTATTCGGATTGTATTTACACACAGTCAAGCCAAAAACGGAACACGGAAATGCTGCGACTGTGACGCAGCTTTGCTTCGTTATCGCAGCGGTTCGTGTTTCGCGTCGCGCCGACATACCGACAGCCACTCGCAGTTAGGCTTCCCTTCCTGCATTCACGAGACGCGGGTATTTACATTCTGCCCTAAGTGCTCTACGACAGAACGCTAAATACCGGCGGATAATCGACAAGTAAACAGCCATGTCGCTGCGCACTTAACACGAGCAGGATATTTGCACTATCGTATTGGTTTTCTACTGAACAGAAATTGCTAACACATCTGCTAAGAGGGAGAAGATCAGAGCACAGTCAAAGCTTCAGACGTCTGCTCGTCTACCGTTTAACAACAGTTTAATATTTTAAAACATTGGTAATGACGAGTTGTAGAGTACACAGAAAGAAATATGATTATTAACATTGTCTGCAAGCAGTCGGTCGTCAATTACGTTGTATTCAGTAGATGAGGGTCGCTTTGAATTGAAGCACGTCTCATTGTTTTATTGGCTACAAAATGTTCATATTTCTATTTCGCACCTGCTCCAAAGTAAATTTTCCTCCCATCTCGAGAGAGATGCAATTACAGTTAATCTCTGTAGATCCATCATAAACAGCGGACATCAGCTGGTTAAGTAATTGTCAATATCAATGAAATTCTCCAACAGCCGTGTAACTAAGATGTTATTTTATTTTATTTTCACGACAATCAGTTTCAGAATTCCACCTTGTCATTTTGAGGCCCCTTATGCATATCTCAAGGTAAATGATAACGCCATATATCCCTGGATTTCGTGAATTCAAACCGTTTTACAAGTGCTTCATTCGAAGACTTGGCAGCAACTGCCAAGTTTTGAGAGGTGTATATTGGGCCTGAAGATGGAATAGAGGAATGTCGAAACTGGTTGTCGTCAAAATACAATAAAATAAAATAAGGCCTTAGTTAGCTGGCTGTTGGAAAATTTACTCGATACTGACAGCAACTACATTTCGTTCTTCTATTAGCTAATGTTGTTATTGTGGCCTGGTTTAACCCAATCTTCCACGCTAGTTCGTACTGTGCAGTCAGCTTCAGCTCTGCATAATTACTCTAAGCTGCATCTATTTAAACTTACGTACTGTTGGCAAGCCCTAGTCGCCTTCAGTCCTCCCCCCCCCCCCCCCCCCCAACCACACTTCGCTCCGTTACCAAACTGACAATTTGTTGGGGCTTTCCTATCAGCCGATACCTCCCATTATTTAATTTTTATCACAGATTTTATTTTCTCCCCAGTCAGATTCAATACCCCTTTATTAGTTACACCATCTATTCATCACATTTTTAGCATTATTCTGCATCCACACGTTTCAGAAGTTTCTCTTCTTGTCTGTCCTGTTTATTGGCCACGTTTCACCTGCACATAAAACTACACTTCAAATACTATCAAAAAAGATTTCCCACCAATTCAGTTTATATACTATGTTAACAAATTTTACTTTTTCAGATCTGATCTTGTTATGCTGGTGCCAGTCTGTTCATTTTATCCCTTCTACTTCAGTCATCTTCACTAATTTTCCTGCCCACAGCTATTGCTTTTAGTGTCTAATTTCCTAACCTAATTTTCTCACAACTACGTCATTTAATTCGACTACATTCAGTAGGCCTTTTTTTCACTTGTAATGATATTTATCTTACAGCTTCTTTACAATAGATATTACAAAACCTTTGCTGTCTCTGATAGACTTACACTGCCACATGCAATCCTCAAACTTTTTATTTCTTTCCCTTGAACTTTAATGTCCACTCCAGATTTATACTTGTTGTCTTTCAGCGCTGGGCGAATACTTCTGCAAAAGTTCGGAATTCTGTTACTGATACCCGTATGTTCCTTCCCTTCCTTCTCTCTCTCTCTCTCTGTCTGTCTGTCTGTCTCTCTCTCTCTCTCTCTCTATTTTCTGTTTTTTTGCCCAGAAGTGCAGAAAGTTCATCTCAGAAACTTCTAATTTCCTGTAGTCTGACTGGTTTATTGGCAATTCTCACTGCCGTACTTTGTAACGCCTACTGTTGTCACCATATAGAACTTCCTATTTATTTCTGGGTTTTTGCTCTTAACACCGTATGAAATGTAACAAGTATTTTTTGACATTTGTTTATGTTTTGGAAATCTGGATTTACTATAGTCTGGGGAAATGAAACTCCGAACTTGTTCTATAGGTTTATCATTTATAACTATTTAGGCTTCAACTTGGAGAAAACTCACGTTCGTTTTTGTTACAACTATAATGAGGTGAAATTAGTTGATACGTTTAACATCTTAATTAGGTTATTTCTGGTCGTCATCTGAATGTCTAAAAATTACCTTCATGAATTAGGACTATTTGCGTTTACTGCTGCTTTATACAGCTTCAATTTTTATTGACATCTTACTGCATACAAGCTGAGTTATTTAAAGCAAATGTTAGAGTTATCGATGCCTTTTCATAATTTAAGAAAAACAGCATTTTGGTTGATTGGAGCCCCACATTATTTATACAAGAAATGCTGCCAGAGTTAGGCAATCGAAGCAGAAATAACACTGTCAAAACCAAATTATCCTTTTGTCAGGAGGTCTTCACTTACAATATTTAACATTCTTGTGAACTATTTAACGGTATATTTTATGTGCCAAGTTTAATGAAATTGTCCCACATAACATTTGGTATTGACATAAATTCACTATTTTCAAAAATGGGGTTTATATAACATGTAGCAATTCGTCTTGTAACGTGTCCTTCCTTATTGGCAAGAAAAAATATTTAGTTGTTACCAACATGCATGTAATGCAGATAAGAAAGATTTGTTCAGAAAATACACATCACAAATGCTATACCACGATGCAGATGCTAATTTAACACACGTCACTACATGTAGTATTATTCTGATAACGTTCATCAGCTTTAGTATTTTACTTCTATCATCGAGTTTTTGATGTCCTCTCGAAGTATCAGGCCATGATGGCTATTGTACGTCGATGTCCTCTCAAAGTATCAGACCATGATGGCTATTGTACGTCGTCATTGTCTGAAATCACTGACTGTGAAAATGTGTTGTAATGACTTCCATGCACAAAATGTCAAAAATTATGAAATCGGAGTTCGGAGAAAAATAACGCAAAGGACCGACTTTGTAGGTACACAATAGTGAAACGACACGGCGCAATAAGTGGTCGGCTGTTTTGCTTCCAATAAATGTGTGCAGTACTGATACACAGATGTGAAATATTAAAACTCGTAAACCAGATTAGCGTATGTGACCCTAAGAGATTCTATAAATGATTGCAGACACATTTGTAGGCAAATTAAATTATTATTCAACAATAACTAACTACATAGAGCAATTGCACATACCTAGGTTCACTAATGGGACACAAGAAGAAGTGAAATGAACTTCATAAGAGGAAGATCACACTTCATTACTTTTGTTTTAGAAAGTGGGTAACATTTAGATATAATCAGATCTGCTTGCCGCTATTTATCATCTGCAACATTGCATTTACACTGGAACTAAAGACATCACTGATTCTGCGCGTTAGGGATCCGACAGTTTGTTGGTCGGTTTGTGGAGGCCTGCAGCGTTAGATGTATACGCACAGGTCATGTAATTCGCGTAAATAACGGGCCGCTAATTTGTGCACGCGGTGATGGCACCAGATAGCGACCTACATGGGTTCCATGGGATTTACATCGGGCGAATTTCGTCGCCAAGATATGAGTCTATAGTGCTTCCCAAACCACTGTAGCGCGGTTAGTTAAAGTGCTAAAAGATGACATCGCCGTCGGTGAAGACATCAAGAATGAAGGCATGCAGGTGGTTCGCAGCTCTCAGCGTGTCTTCGAGTACTACCACAGGTTCCATGCAAGCACAGCAGAATTTTTCCCACAGCATAACTCTGCTCCCACCACCCTGCGTCCGTAGCGAGCTGCACGTTTCGAGCCGCTGTTCACCTCGATACGACGTATTTGGACACAACCAGCGACCTAAGTTAGCAAAAATATGATTGATGCGAAGAGCCAACACGTTTCCATTGATCGACGCTCGAATCCCAACGGTCCCGTACTCATTGTAATCGTAATTGACAATGTCGTTGGATCAGCATGTGAACACTCAGGGATGTCTGCTGCGGAGCTCCTTGTTTAACGATGTACAATGAACGGTATGCCCCTAAATACTTGTGCGTGCTCCAGCACTGTGCTCGGAGACCAGCGTTTCACTATTGAGTTGTTAGAGAGAAAAGTGAAAAATGATCAGTTTTCCACATCTCGCACACATATTGACCCTCCCAAAAGGTCGCTGTCAGCTGGGCTCTGCAGCTGCTCACACCCATTAGGAAAGCCCAGAGAACCAAACTGGAAATATTGTATCATTACATTTAAAATGACTTCTTTAGCTCTCTAGTCACCATGAATCAGTGCTGCGTGGCTATAACCTCGAGGTAAAGTTGCAAAGCAGTGTAAAAAGGTGGATTCACCAGCACCGAAAAATGCGAAGATCCAGCTATCGTGGGGCAACGCATTTTTGAGAAATCCTTGGTATGGTGCTAAGAGATTATGATCTTAAGGGGCGAACCGACGCAGGAGCATACTATCAATTTCTCTTAACGGAGTTGTGGGATGTTGTCCAGATGAAGCCTGGTAAGATACCTTTGTTCCACGACAACGCCCCAGCTCATTGTGCAGGGGAGCACACCTCACCTGCTGCGCCCCAGTGGACTCACGAATGCCCTTGCTCGCGGTTTGCCGTGGAACCTACCATCCCCACCTTCTTATTCTCCTTATTCGTGTATCTTTCCCGTTTTTTGTTTTATTTTTCCAAAAATTTTATCATCTTGTCTCGGCTGGTCGTTGTCTTGGGGTATCAGAGTGAGATGGTGCTGGTGGGATGCAGAGGATGCGTCTCCCACCGCATATAATGCTTTGGGAACCTCCAACTCCATTCTGGGCAGAGCGGCTCACCCACCTTATCCCCTCTCACTCCCCTCCTAGTTTTCCTTGATTTTATCTCTGCCTTATTGTATCTTGCTTACAATCAAGGCTTCTCGGAATTTGTCTTTTCTATCCTGCTTCTGAGAATTATTCGTGGTTCGATACATACTGGTTCGATACATACTGGATGAAGAGACTGATGACCTCGCAGTTTGATCCGTGTAACTGCAACAGCCAATCAACCAACTGTGCAGAGAACTTAGTCACAAATGTTGCTGTTTTGGGCTACAGTATTTGTCCTCTGCCCATGTATTTTCCTGACATGGCAAAGTCACAACCTCCTCCTTCCTCGGATGAAGAAACCTTTCCAGGTCAGGTATATCCGGAATGAAGGCAAGTAGATTTTTGTGGGTGGACATTTCCAACCATGGTCTCCACCAAGACATAAACCGTCGGCAAAATTATCCGCATTAGAGGGCGAATATGCAGAAAAGAACTAACACTATCACCAACTTTCATGACCGTTGCTTCATCTTCATCGAGATAATAAAATTTTATGACTTGGGTCGCACTCAATTCAATATTCAAGCCATCCCTTCCAGAAGCTTTCCTGTTTTTACTCAGAGTGGTTTCTCAAGTTCTTCGTATGTTAGTTAGTTAGGTACACATTCCGTGGATTATCTGAATGATGCTTTTATCGAAATGATGTGTAACGAATCAGTTAATGGGATTTGTACATATGATTAGAGTTAGCATTAATGAACGAATTATTATTTTCAGCCCTACTCGTGCAATTACATTTTTTCACTGGCTACCAGTAGAAATTTATTAATGGAATAAAAAGAGTTGTCCAGGAGAAATGATTTTAAATTACATTTAAAATTTGCTTCGCATCTTGTCAATCATCTGATGTTATTGGGAAAGTGATCAGCAGCTGCTAATGAAGTATCGAAATCAGATGTATGGCCTGATCTCCTTATCATACCTCTCTTTGTCCATCTCCTCCTCCTTCCCTCCCTCTATCTCCATCTCCTCCCACTCCCTCTCTCTTCGATCTCCTCCTTCCTCCATTCTACGTCATCGCCCCCATCTGTCTACGTCCTCTTCTCCCTGACTTTCACACTGAGCCTTGTTTATTGGAGGTATTTAATTCTATCTAATGTAAAGTGTTTAATGAAAGTTATTTTTATTTACATAATTTATCCTACCGCAAACGAAACGTTGACTGGAAACTGAAGTTACGTAAAGTAAATGAGTAATAAAAATAGTTTTTTTCCCTCTAGTGTCGTAAGTATGTATATCACTATTCTTCTCAAATTGTGATGAATTGTTTATGTGGAATTTCATTAGAGAATATACGTACAGTGACGGCATATTTAGCCGGCCGTTGTGGCCGAGCGGTTCTAGGCGCTACAGTCTGGACCCGCGCGACCGCTACGGTCGCAGGTTCGAATCCTGCCTCGGGCATGGGTGTGTGTGATGTTCTTAGGTTAGTTAGGTTTAAGTAGTTCTAAGTTATAGGGGACTGATGACCTCAGAAGTTAAGAACCATAGTGCTCAGAGCCATTTGAACCATTTTTTTGAAAGGCACAGTTAAGATGTCTAACTCCTTGAAGAGGTATATATGGTGTCCGTGAGTGAGCATATTATTCTTACTGTTCGCTTTTGTGTAATCAAAACTTTATTTCTAAGTGATGAGTTGCCCCGGAAAATTATTCTGTGCAACATTACTGAGTGGAAATATGCGAAATATCTCAGGAGGTTGATAGGTTTGTTTCCAAGATTAGAAATAATACAAAGAGCAAAAGTATTCTTCTCCAGTGCACAGATCAACATATCATTCTTTTCCATACTTCTAGCGTATTTTCTATGAAATTCCTTCATTATCATCAGCATCCAAACGGCATTCACTGTTGAATAAAGGCTCTAGACTTCTCCTTCCTTTGTGTTCTTCAGCCATAAACAACCTAGATGCACTTACATATTTCGTAAATTCTTCCACACAAAGTGTAGGATATACATGATTTAAAAAGTTATTATTTACGATGTACCTACAGTATATACCTTTAATTTTCAGACTCCCCTATGATCATCGTCTCTTTATAATATATGTGGCATAGCAGTTTTCCAAAGACGTGATTTTATTATGACTTTGTTTACCTCCCGAATCTCAGCGGCATAAAAGATATGTATGCCAACTTTGAAGAAGATTGGATAATATTTAGGGGTGCACACACTGATCGCTTTTATCTCAAACTAGAGAAATTTCTAATAATGACGTGCTTTGCACTAATGGGCTTTTCATGTGGCTCTTTCATTTGTTTCAGGTAATTTAACTTTCAAATGGGTTCCGAAAGACGTATGTGGCTAGCAGAAAACATGCCTAGAGGTAAGTTCTTAGTAGCTCGGCTCCTTTCTAAGGGACAAGTACTTTTACTTTTTATTTACGAACACAAGAAAGCAAAACAACACTTTTCAATGCTGCTAAAATTACCAATACTACACTACATGGTGTGTGGAGCAAAGCAAATATCCCTGTGGTGGTATACAGAAGCTGTATAATGAACACGAAAATTTGGGTAAAGAGAAATGTAGAAACACGGATCGGTAGATTTGGAAAGCTGATCTCGTCGAGTTATTTGACATTTTCCCAAAAAAATATGATGGACATGACCAGCGTATCACAAATAATATAGAATTTCATAGGACACAAAGAGAAGATTGTACGAGTTCATAAATGATTGGAGTAGACAGGGATTTCGCCCGAAAATAAGTGTACAAAAGAAGGAAATAAATATTCATATAATAATTGACATCGCTGAAGTTAAGAAGAATTACTGGAAGATTCATCTCCATCATCAGCGCATAGTGACAAAGAGGTCAAGCTTCCATCTCCAGCAACGAAAAAAGTACGTTAAGTACTAGGTAAAATCTTCTTCATCGGACACTCGCGTCTATTTGCCACCAAGAACATCTCTCTGCTGGACAAGTAAGTACTTAATTTATAGCAACTGCAGAAAGTCTAGGCTATGATGCTTCAAATATTTCCGCAAATCCAGCTACCGTTCACAGACCTCGGTAGATCAATAGAAGTTAAATAGCAACGAATCACTGTATTCGTCCATCGTGTCGCTCGGGATCACAGCACAAAGTAATAACACCTGATGATGGGCATAAAAGAACCTGGAATAGGTCGTGTTCTAAATAAAATGAACCTTACAATTGAAGCGGTATTTTCAGCCTCCTCCTTGTTTGGTTTTGGATTGGGGTGTGTGTCTCAATTGCTCATGTGAGTGTCAAAATTTGGAAGACAGTGTTGCTGTTCTAGTGACTGGCAAAGATTTTAAACATTTGCCTGGAGGACCTGTTGTTCTATAAGACACTGATGGGCGGATGGCTGAAGTAGTTACTTGGGGAAGGGATTAATTTCGGCTACGGGGCAATATCATTGATATACTGTAGAATTTATCCAAGTGGCAAGTACCGGATTGAAAGGGAATTCGGTCAAACATGCTGTCACTGTCTTCATGGCATCACATCCATGGCTTAATACCGAAAGGAATGCTTGTGGGATGTTGTGTGTGGCATACCATCAAGGGGGTCTGACATCCAGATTTCTCAGAAGTTCTAAAGTCTGTGAGTTTCACTTGATAAAGAGTCGTATACGACAATGCTAGATGAAGAAAGTTCCTTTCAAGGCACTCTAGAAGAACAACGAGTAAAAATGGTTAATTATATCCAAAATATCCTAAAAGAAGCAAGTCATCTAAGACAAGACTACACATAATTATTACAACTCTCATTCCTGTACCTAGGAGGCTGGACTAAAAACGACACCAGTCAGGATCCCAGAGTCTCTCCATCAAGCAAGGTGGATGGCAAAATACACTTAAAATTGTCCTCTTCAATAAAGAGTTCAAGTCTCCTCAACGAGAATTGAAAGGAATGAAAAGGGCTGCACATATTGTCAGCGTCATATACACTCCTGGAAATGGAAAAAAGAACACATTGACACCGGTGTGTCAGACCCACCATACTTGCTCCGGACACTGCGAGAGGGCTGTACAAGCAATGATCACACGCACGGCACAGCGGACACACCAGGAACCGCGGTGTTGGCCGTCGAATGGCGCTAGCTGCGCAGCATTTGTGCACCGCCGCCGTCAGTGTCAGCCAGTTTGCCGTGGCATACGGAGCTCCATTGCAGTCTTTAACACTGGTAGCATGCCGCGACAGCGTGGACGTGAACCGTATGTGCAGTTGACGGACTCTGAGCGAGGGCGTATAGTGGGCATGCGGGAGGCCGGGTGGACGTACCGCCGAATTGCTCAACACGTGGGGCGTGAGGTCTCCACAGTACATCGATGTTGTCGCCAGTGGTCGGCGGAAGGTGCACGTGCCCGTCGACCTGGGACCGGACCGCAGCGACGCACGGATGCACGCCAAGACCGTAGGATCCTACGCAGTGCCGTAGGGGACCGCACCGCCACTTCCCAGCAAATTAGGGACACTGTTGCTCCTGGGGTATCGGCGAGGACCATTCGCAACCGTCTCCATGAAGCTGGGCTACGGTCCCACACACCGTTAGGCCGTCTTCCGCTCACGCCCCAACATCGTGCAGCCCGCCTCCAGTGGTGTCGCGACAGGCGTGAATGGAGGGACGAATGGAGACGTGTCGTCTTCAGCGATGAGAGTCGCTTCTGCCTTGGTGCCAATGATGGTCGTATGCGTGTTTGGCGCCGTGCAGGTGAGCGCCACAATCAGGACTGCATACGACCGAGGCACACAGGGCCAACACCCGGCATCATGGTGTGGGGAGCGATCTCCTACACTGGCCGTACACCACTGGTGATCGTCGAGGGGACACTGAATAGTGCACGGTACATCCAAACCGTCATCGAACCCATCGTTCTACCATTCCTAGACCGGCAAGGGAACTTGCTGTTCCAACAGGACAATGCACGTCCGCATGTATGCCGTGCCACCCAACGTGCTCTAGAAGGTGTAAGTCAACTACCCTGGCCAGCAAGATCTCCGGATCTGTCCCCCATTGAGCATGTTTGGGACTGGATGAAGCGTCGTCTCACGCGGTCTGCACGTCCAGCACGAACGCTGGTCCAACTGAGGCGCCAGGTGGAAATGTCATGGCAAGCCGTTCCACAGGACTACATCCACCATCTCTACGATCGTCTCCATGGGAGAATAGCAGCCTCCATTGCTGCGAAAGGTGGATATACACTGTACTAGTGCCGACATTGTGCATGCTCTGTTGCCTGTGTCTATGTGCCTGTGGTTCTGTCAGTGTGATCATGTGATGTATCTGACCCCAGGAATGTGTCAATAAAGTTTCCCCTTCCTGGGACAATGAATTCACGGTGTTCTTATTTCAATTTCCAGGAGTGTATGTTCGCTTTTGGCACGAGGCTACGCTTTCCATAGAATGACCTGGATATGTCCGACCCTGGTAGCTGAGTGGCCAGTGCGACGGAATAACATACATAACGGCCCGGGTTCGATTTCCGCCTGGGAATCATTTCATCCCCATCGATACCCAAGTCACCGAAATGGTGTCAACTCGAAAGACTTGCATTAATCTACCAGACGGAAGGTCCTAGCCACAAGGCATTTCCATTTACCTGGATACGCTACAGCTTCTCAGCACTTACCCACATGCAGACGTCAAAAATGTACTCTCACAGTTGCTGAGAGACACGTTCGATATGTCTAAAGAAACATGGGAGCAGAGTTTTTGGACGAACGTATTCCTCGGGCTCTTAAGGGAAATACGACTAAAAATTTAGAAAACAAACCTGCAAATGAAAAGGAAGTGAAACATTCAGAGAGTGAAAATTGTTGAAGGAAAAGAGGTGAACCACTTCGTTGCTAATAAAACAAAGACGTTCTTTGAACTTTTTGGGATACACGACGTGTCAGAACACTGCTGTGATCCACTAAGAAGCCATGTTAATGCTCTTCAGGAGGCTGATCATGCCGCACAAAGAGAAATTACTCTGATAAGAAAGTTTAACGAATCGGTATGGGAGCGAGCAACAATAACAGTTACTCGTATTGCTGAGGTTAGTCGAGCCTCACAAAGAAGTCGTCATCAAGTGAACAATTCTATTGTGTGCGGTTGATTAGTATAGCACATGTTTTGCCTGTTAAATTTACTGTCTAGTTTTGATAATTTTGTAAGTCTGTCACTTCCGGTTTTCCTGACAAAGTAATTAACATTGACAAATCATGTTTTTTACCTATATTTACGTAAAACATCAAAGTGTGCAACCTCTAAATATTATTCATTCTTTTTGTAATATGGCATATGTATCTTTTACGTTACTAAGACTCTGGGCATATGCAGAGTCTGCAAAAATTTTACATTTTATTTTTTGCTTTACAAAATGAAATACCTTAGAGACATACTGACATGTGGTTTTACGATATATATATGGTTCTTGTACACATGTCATTATAAATATCATTTACAAAATAGAGTAATACGCAAAATAAAAGGAAACATAAAATCGTTCCATTTTAATATTCAGCCGACTTGTTACAAGGAAGTATAAACAGCAACATATTCTCACTAATGCTATGTTTGGAACCCCTTTCTTCTCTCAAACGTAACTGCATATTCTTTTATCTATTAGGCTTTGATAATGAACCGTTACTCCTTCAAATCTCTCTGTAGCTCCTTTCTTTGCTAACTGTCCTCTGCCCTTTTTTTTTTTTTGTTCGGAATTTCCCCGAAATTTTTATTACAACTAACATAGAGAGATTGTGGAGCCGTGACATCAAGAACATAAGCATTTATGAAGTGACCAAAGGTGTACAAAATGTTTGGACCATTCTCTTCAAACGATTTGAACATGACCTAAAGAGCAGTTTCGTTTAAGCATTCTTACGTCACTATTCACGTAGTACAACCAGAATTTTAGTCATTAGATCGTCAATAAAGGTAAATTCCCCTACGTCAGTCGAGATATACTGCAGGGACTTGACAGTACTTTAGCGCGTTTTCAAGAATTTTGGTATTCAGTTCTACGTTTGTGACGCATAACGCACTAATTTTACCATTTCGTTTTTAAATTTACGTCGATTCAGAATTCTCTTCCATCATCCTATCAGACGAATTTTTATGAGGTCCGAAGTTTGCTACTACTGACATCGCTACTTCCTACCCGCGCATCGTAGTCCAGACACGAAGCATTCCTCAAAATGTCTTTGAACTGATTTTCTTGATAAATACCTTGAAAACTTTACGTGTCACTTTAGACATAGATCGACCAGGATTTTGTTTCACTTTACGCACGAAGTGAGAGTTTCCTGCAAGATCGGTGAATGTTATTTTTGTGGCAATGAGTGGTTCCTCTTTTTGTATCTGTCCCTCTGTGTGATATCGCCAACAGTAGTGCAGACTCTTATATGACGACAGAGAGCCAGTATTCGCTGACAGAAGGTGGTGCTGGCGTCTTTACGTTCCATTTCACGTGTTAACACCTCCATGACGACGGAAAGATAACTATTGTACACTCGTCTGTAGCAGAATATTTAGGTGAGGTAACTTCAGGTTATTTAAAAGACTCATCATATATTCAGTGAAGGACAGAGGTTCACGTTCCGTCGATGACCGAGTCGTTAGAGACGGAGGACAATCTCCGATCTGGGAACGACTGGTAAGGACATCAGCGATGTCCTTCGGAATGAACCATCCCGACATTTGCTTTACGCAACTTAAGGATATCATGGAAAACCCGTAACTGGACGACCAGATGGAAATTTGAAACATCGTCCTCCCGAATACGAGACTGAAATCTTACAACTGCGCCACCTCGACCGGTTATTTACGTTGAGGAACAGAAAAAATGCAAGAATAAATTATTTGTTGTGGATCACATACATGCAGGAAACGCCTGTTATTTCTGGTAGTATAACCATGCGCAGTCTCTTATATGAAATTATAGTTATCCAGTTTCAGCAACTCAAACTAATGAATGTGTTGACGCTGAACGTGATAAACAAACCACAATTACTTCGTGATAATGGATAGAGTAAATTATAAAATTAATAGATCGAGTTCATCTGTACCAGGGAAGTTTAAATCACGGAAATCACTCAATTACTCTTTTGCAAGTTTTTTTACGATTTATATTTCCTTACGCTTTCCTGGATTTCTACATATGCGATCGATAGTTCCTTAGAAGCTTCATTCACAACCAAGTATTATTTTTACTGATCTTCTTAACTGTTTTAAATACCCCACGAACTGCACAGTCTTCGGGATACAACACTTACGTGACATGAACTTTCCAGTACATATCAATGTTTTGCTCTTTTCGCCTCTGTACGTGTAAGCGTCCAGGCAGGTCTGAACTACTTTTCTAATGTAACGTTAGAGGATTCATTTTGAATGAACACGACGATAACTGCACATGCCCATAAAAAAGGAGCAGAATTATTGGCTCCTTATCCGGCAAGGTCCCTCGCCCGTAGACAGAGAAATCGTTTGGCACGTGACCAAAGCCATAAATCGCTATCGATGCACCTTTTCTTGGTACTGTGCCGCTGCCCCTTTAGGCATATGACTGTATATCTTCCATCGTCATTCTTCTTCTACTAAGGAAATGAAACGTTCAGTAAAGGGGAAAAAAGCATATGCTTAAATAATCTGCATTTTGGTCTTGTTAGCATACACAGCCAGCCTAGGCCCTTCAGTCCAGAACCGCGCTGCTGCTACGGTCGCAGGTTCGAATCCTGCCTCGGTCATGGATGTGTGTGATGTCATTAGGTTAGATAAGTTTAAGTAGTTCTAAGTCTAGGGGACTGATGACCTCAGATGTTAAGAAGTCCCATAGTGCTTACAGCCATTTGAATCATTTTTAGCATACATATTTTGTCTCGTTGATCATCATCTAAGAATGTATGAATTAAAAAATAGGTCACTAGCCATATGTTTATTATTCTCAAGAAATGTACAGTTCGACTTAAATTATGGCGACTGACGAGGGTGTTTGAGAGGTTAACCCGGAAATTCTTTTTATAAAGTGCCATAGCAAAAACAGAAACATCAATCTGTCAACCTCAGGCAGTTGTGCAACAGCTTTGCAGGACTGCTTCCTCGGTGTCGAAATTCTTTCACGAAAATCAGATTACTTTACTACAGATATGAAATCAGTACTCAACCATTTTGCTCTACTTCCAAACTGATTCACACGGTTTACATGTAGCCTAAGTTACTGAACTACAGCCCATTCAAAAGGATAATGTATGGCACATATCGTTTATAAAAGTGAAACGTCCGAGAAACTACGTAGCGAAACGGAAAATACAGTGAATCTTAAAAATGTTTTATTTCTAACAATTAGCTACGTGTTCCAATTATTTCTCTATATAGTCGCCGCTCTGACTTCGATATTTGTAGTAGCGTTGTATCAGCTATCCAATATCGTCATCAGAGAAGGCAGCCGCCTGGGCTTCCTGCCAATTCTCTATGCTGCTCTGCAGGCAGTTGTCGGTGCCAAAATGCTGTCTACGTAGCCAGTGGTTCATGTGAGCAGAGATGAAACTCAGGGGGAGCCAATTACGGGCTGTAATGTGCGTGATCAAACACTTCCCACCGAAAACGCTGCAGGAGCGCCATCACCGCCCCTGCAGTGTGCGGATGAGAATTGTCATTAAGGAGGAAATGCATGACAGCTGTGTTATGTGGGCTGCATGACAAGCGAAATCTGTCACCAAGCCCTCATACTTGGCGGGAGACAATATCTTCAAGGCACTTTTACGTGATAACTGTGCGCTCGGAACTGAACAGAGTAAAGCGACGCGATCCACTATCATACTAGAGACACTGAACAACACACTTGAGTGCAGAGCTTTACCGGAGTTTCATTCCGGATTCCATTTAGCGATCGATAGAACGTTAACAAACGAATAGCCCTCGTATCTCCTTAGTGACATGTTAACATTCAAATCGACTTCCAGCGTTTCTCCACGAAAGTTTTGTCACGAAATTTAGATTACTCTTACATTCATAATACTCTCTATTTTATGTTCCACTAGAGAACTCGTAATGCTTCGTAGCTGTTAAAGAAGTATCGGATTTAGTCGTATGTCCTGATCTCCTTATCACACCTCCCTCCCTCTCTCTCCATCTGCCGGCCGCGGTGGTCTCGCGGTTCAGGCGCTCAGTCCGGAACCGCGAGACTGCTACGGTCGCAGGTTCGAATCCTGCCTCGGGCATGGATGTGTGTGGTGTCCTTAGGTTAGTTAGGTTTAAGTAGTTCTAAGTTATAGGGGACTGATGAGCACAGAAGTTAAGTCCCATAGTGCTCAGAGCCTTTTGAACCATTTTCTCTCCATCTCCTCCCACTCCTCTCTTTCCATCTCCTCCTTCCCCCATTCTACGTCATCGCCCCCTCTCCACGTCCTCTTCTCCCTGACTTTGACACTGAGCCTTATTTATTGGAGGTAGTTTAATTCTGTCTTGTGTAATGTGTTTAATGAAGGTTATTTTTATTTTCTTAATTTACCCTACCGCAAACGAAACGGTGATTGGAAGCTGAAGTTACGAAAAATGAATGGGTTTGTCGAAGGGTTTCACTGTTGTAGTGATACGAGAAAGCGTCTCGGGCTGTTGCATCTGTGTAGATAGCTTCAATGACATTATTTCGCATAGTTTGATCTGCGAACGGATAGGGTTACAAAGTTTCGGACGATTCGGATGCTGTAGTAGTCAAGGGCGCCCATATGAAAGTGTGTAGGGGAGGGAGGGGGGATGCGAGACATGGGATTATAAAGCATTTTTAAGATTTTGAAAGACAATGGCGACTTGTAAGTAGCAGCGTTCCGACCCTACATAATACCGACTTTTAAATTATTTTCTTCAATGAATCACACCTGTCTACACTATCACTAAGAGGCTAAGAGATTGGTGGCGGCGAGGGGGGGGGGGGTGAGGAGGATGTGCACACCTTACTCGGTCCCCTCGGTCGCTGGTAGAAACATATTAGTTTTCGTGATTTTCTTTCACTGTCAATATTCTTAGTCTCAATAAAACAGACCAGATTCAGGCAGCTCTTTTGATTGGACGTTTAGAACTACACTTTATGATTTTTTTGTGTTTATTATTAAAGCGGTATTTACTTTGCACGCATCAAACTAGCATCTTTTGTTTCGGCTGACAATAACGTAATTTAAAATATCTTCTTAAACTCAAGAGAAGGTACCTATCATCGAAAAAAATCTCGGGTTTATGAACGCCCCTTGTCAACATTCCTAATGAAATGAAAACTTCTGTAATCCCTTGTTAGTGCTGGTGCATTCTGTGAAGTTTACTTTCAATGTGAAGAGTTGGTGCTGTACTGCAGCACATTACAATCGTTCATCAAAAAGGCAACTACTTCATTTACAAATGATGTCAAGACACTTGTTTTCAACGATGCAGACGATACTGATTCACACAGGCTGATTCAGCTGCCTCTACCATTAGGTTTTAAGCTTGCGAAACACCTTGGTATACCACACACAAGATGTTTACATTCTCTCACTCGCTACGTGCAAACTATTAGCCCTACGGAAAAGAATGAACAGCACCGTTTTGTTGGAAATTTAATGTAGTTAAATTTTGTACTGGGATACGTTTTCGCTGGCGATCATGGTCTTAGAGTTATTCAAGAAAAACGCATTTGAAGGTCGCTTTTGAATACTTCGAAAGGTACGGCGTCTAGCGAAGACACAGCCCGGTGCCAATTTTAACTACATTAAATACGCTCCGAAAATAACCTGTTCATTTCTTCGTTAGGACGAACAGTCTGCACACAGCGAGAAAGAGAGTGGGAAAACCTTGCCTGTGGCATTTGAAGACGTTGTGGGTTGTATAAAACCTAGACAGAGGGGCAGCTGAATACCAAGTATATGTAATTAATGTAGTGATGTATCGTATTCTGGATAACGACTAAATCAAGTTATTCTTTTCACTAGTCACTCACTGCAAATAGGAGCTCATATGAAATATCTTATCTGCGGTGTATACTTCAAAATTACCTAAAGCGGGTACTCAGGTTATATCATCTTTGGATTGAAGCTGCGCATTTCCCAATGTTCTTTAATACAATAGTTAAATGATGTGCTCTAAGAACCTCTAGGCCGAAAAGTATAACGATAAGACGTTCCAGAGCTCCAGCTAACCTATGCTCATAGCAATATTTTGTAGTATTAGAGGATCAAACGGAGGGAGCCGATAATTTCCTGTTATGAGGTCAGTGTTAAATTTTGAAAAAAGTGGCCTTTTTAAATGTCGATGGATGAATAAAACATTTGTTGTATGGGCACTGGGAAACTACAGTATAACGTAATGACCTTAGATCAATCCATTCTTGTGTAATGTCAAAGCGTTTCAATTTTTTTTTCAAGTGGGGATGACAGGAGACATCTGAGACGCGCTGATACGATCGCAACGCGTTAGCGCAATTCATCTGCAAAGATACCAGAAATTCGCGGTAAATATAGAAACCTGCGATGAGAAGTGACACGACTCTGACTAAAACATAGTGGTTAAATTTAGAAAGTCGGAAATCGAAGCATGATTGTTGAAGAACTGCATCGTTCTCATCACATTCCAAGGGTGGAAGCCGTGAGAATAAGATTAGGGTTATTTTTCATAAGCGAGTAGAATAGGACAGAAAGTCCCTGACGTTGGTACGAAGTACCCTTCGCCACGCAATACACAGTTGCTTCCGTAAATGTGTAGATGTAGACAGATAGACGTAAATAAAGTGGCGGCTCCTGAAGAATACCAAAATAGCAGTGCTATATCCCCTGCTTGACTGTTTTCATATCCGACCGTTGGTGCGAAACTAAGTCTCTCAAATGCTCCTCAGACTTGTAATCTTTTCTGTTGAAGAGAGGATGGGGGTGGGGCGGGGGTCTAATTCTGTGTACGGCTGTACTTTGTTCTTTGGACCATTCCTGCATAAAAAATATTGTACAGTCATATTAATGTGACCACCTGCCTAAAGTCTGGATAACCGCTTTCTGCAGCGCGAGATGTGCAGGAAGAGTGTCAGTGAGGTTCTGGAAGGTACTGGCAGGGATTTGGAGCTGGCTCAAATGCCACTTTCAGCTGTAGTAGGTTTATCGTTTGAGGATCCATGGCGCGTACAGTCCGATAGAGGTGGCCCTAAAGATCCTCGATTGGGTTTAAATACAGGGAGTTTGATGGCCAGGGGAGTTAGGTAAATTCATCCTGGTACTCTTCTAACCATTCACACTGCGAGCTGTGTGAAACGTTGCACAGACCTGCTTGCAAATGCCATTGTGGCGAGGAAAAACAAACTGCGTGTAGGATAGATACGTACTTTTGTTGATCCATTTTGCCTTCCAGAATGATGCGATCACCCAGGAAATGCCACGAAAACATTCCCAAGACGATAACGCTCTCTCCTGGGTAAAGGGTGTTAGCTTTCAGACGTTTCAAGCCGTCTGTACGATGGGGCATAAAACGTGATGCAGCTGAAGAGGCCATCTGTGCCACTCAGTGGACTTCCACTGGCGTGTAAATTCCAGCCTTCTTCACCGATGAACAGCAATCAGAATGGGAGCACGAACCAGGCGCCTGCTACGGAGGCCCATACGCAGCAACGCTCCCTGAACGGTCGTTGAGGAGACAGTGTTGGCAGCCTCTTCGTTCATCTGGGCAATCAGATTGTAACACCGAAAACGCAGATCAAATACCTCCTGCACCTTTCAAAACGTTTCGCCCTTTGATAGACGTTGATAATTTGTACTGAACTTCTGATTCTGAATCTGTAAGATTTACTACAGAAACTGTATTTAATACTTAATTAATGTAATAGTGTATTTATTTCTGACTGTATATAATTGATCGTAAATATAGCGAAAATATTGTAAATTGCTGGGTGATGGCCAAGGGAAATTTATTTAAATGTATCGACAGCAACGACGAAATGTGCCGTTGTTTGCGTATGGAGAGTCTCAGTCGCGTTGCGAGCAGAGAGGGGAAGAGGAACTTAAGTGAAGAAAGTGTGCGGAAGTATCTGTTGAGCGCTCCAGCAGACGCGGTGGGCAGCTATGCTCACGCGACAGTAGACACACCTGTTTTGTTAACCTACAAGTGTTGACAGCACAGTAGGAGTACAGAAGCGGACGAAGCTGCAATTCTAACAGTGGCAGACCAGCCTTGTCGTTGTCTACATCCTTCGTCGTCTGCACAGCTACAACGTCGTAAGAAGGTTAACTGCCAGATATAGTAATACACTACTGGCCATTAAAATTGCTACACCACGAAGATGATGTGCTACAGTCGCGAAATTTAACCGACAGGAAGAAGATGCTGTGATATGCAAATGATTAGCTTTTCAGAGCATTTACATGAGGTTGGCGCCGGTGGCGACACCTACAACGTGCTGACATGAGGAAAGTTTCCAACCGATTTCTCATACACAAACAGCAGTTGACCGGCGTTGCCTGGTGAAACGTTGATGTGATACCTCGTGTAAGGAGGAGAAATGCGTACCATCACGTTTCCGACTTTGATAAAGGTCGGATTGTAGCCTATCGCGATTGCGGTTTATCGTATCGCGTTGGTCGAGATCCAATGACTGTTAGCAGAATATGAAATCGGTGGGTTCGGGAGGGTAATACGGAACGCCGTGCTGGATCCAAACGGCCTCATATCACTAGCAGTGGAGATGACAGGCATCTTATCCGCATGGCAGTAACAGATCGTGCAGCCACGTCTCGATCCCTGAGTCAACAGATGGGGACAATAGCCATCTGCACGAATAGTCCAACGACGTTTGCAGCAGCATGGACTATCAGCTCGGAGACCATGGCT
The DNA here is from genome assembly GCF_023864345.2 of Schistocerca serialis cubense. Lineage (NCBI taxonomy): Eukaryota > Metazoa > Arthropoda > Insecta > Orthoptera > Acrididae > Schistocerca > Schistocerca serialis. The sequence goes on along the minus strand of NC_064638.1, from coordinate 250,150,548 downwards.
GCGGTTACCCTTGACGCTGCATCACAGACAGGAGCGTGTGCGATGGTGTACTCAACGACGACCTTGGGTGCACGAATGGCAAAACGTCATTTTTTCAGAGGAATCCAGGTTTTGTTTACAGCATCATGATGGTCGTATCCGTGTTCGGCGACATCGCGGTAAACGAACATTGGCAGCGTGTTTTCATCATCGCCATACTGGCGTATCACCCGGCGCGATGGTATGGGGTGCCATTGGTTACAAGGCTCGGTCACCTCTTGTTCGCATTGACGGCACTTTGAACAGTGGACGTTACATTTCAGATGTGTTACGACCCGTGGCTCTACCCTTCATTCGATCCCTGCGAAACCCTACATTTCAGCAGGATAATGCACGACCGCATGTTGCAGGTCCTCTACGGGCCTTTCTGGGTACAGAAAAGTTCGGCTGCTGCCCTGGCCAGCACATTCTCCAGATCTCTCACAAATTGAAAACGTCTGGTCAATGGTGGCCTGGCAACTGGCTCGTCACAATAGGCCAGTCACTACTCTTGATGAACTGTGGTGTCGTGCTGAAGCTGCATGGGCAGCTGTACCTGTACACGGCATCCAAGCTCTGTTTGACTCAATGCTCAGGCGTATCAAGGCCGTTATTACGGCCAGAGGTGGTTGTTCTGGGTACTGATTTCTCAGGATCTATGCACCCAAATTGCGTGAAAATGTAATCACATGTCAGTTCTAGTATAATATATTTGTCCAATGAATAGCCGTTGATCATCTGCATTTCTTCTTGGTGTAGCAATTTTAATAGCCAGTAGTGTTATAGCTTTACCCAGTTGCGTTTCTTTCACAAAGTATGATTAACTTGAATAACAGCTTGCAATAGTTAAAACTTGCAGGTCACCTGTGTTGTCATTGTCCTCAGACGTTATTATCAGGCAGGGTCCCTTTCCTTTCGATGCAATCATCGAGTGTCGTAGGAGTATGAAAATTGATTAACTACTTACTCCCAGTTTTGTGAGTTTGCTAATGACCGCCGGCCGAAGTGGCCGTGCGGTTAAAGGCGCTGCAGTCTGGAACCGCAAGACCGCTACGGTCGCAGGTTCGAATCCTGCCTCGGGCATGGATGTTTGTGATGTCCTTAGGTTAGTTAGGTTTAACTAGTTCTAAGTTCTAGGGGACTAATGACCTCAGCAGTTGAGTCCCATAGTGCTCAGAGCCATTTGAACCATTTGCTAATGACCAGTTTCAGTCTAAATTTTCTGGCAGAGAAATTGTTCATTCGTAAATTGCATAGCAGATTGTTAAATAATTTGCAGTTTGAAGTGTTAACTTCATTCACTTAAAGTGACGTAAAGTTTCACTGGCAAAAGTAATAACTAAAGATACAGCATAAATCAAGAGTGCGGAATTTCATTTATTCTGTATTCAGCTTAGCGAGTGACTTCTGCTACCTTGGTATGTATTTTATTTTTGTTATTTTATAAGTAAAATGAGTTGCTCATTTGCTTAAAGCATGTTCAATTCAATCTTTCACTAAACAAAAATAAATTGCTTGCATTTTTCTAAATTTTGCCTTACGTTACACTGAGCTTACTGAAAGTTATTTTTCTACATCACAAATTTTAAGTTTAGCCAATCTTTCATTTAACCAGAAACTCCATTTAATTTTACTTTCAAAAAGTAATATTTCAGATTAAGTAACCGCAAACTCAATGCTTTCTGATTCCTGTATTTTCTCGTAAACTGTCGTGCTGTGGAAAAGCATAACAACCATCTGTTGCCGCGCCAGCGACAATTGCTTAAATTTCTTTGACATTACCTTTCTTAAGACTCTGGAAATTCATTGCCCTAGCGGGCTGGCGACCGTTTAATTATCCCCTATTCAGAAAAACCGGTGTTTTCTTTTTATTAGCAGTAATTTTTGTTGTAAATATTACGTGGTTTCCTTCCCCCCGCACCTGTGTGGGTCGTGGTAAAATTTCAGCAGACATACGCGATCATGGTCAGTTACATCGCAATCCAGTACGTCGATTACGAAGGTGAAGGTTAAAGACCTCTACAGTTACACGTCTATACTCCCGTACACATCCCTGTAACCATCGCTCACCCCTGTCGTGAACGGCCCAAAGTTGCCTTAGTTATGGTTTTGAATAGCGCCATTTTGCCATGTAAGGTCTGCTTTAACGATGGCGGCTCATGAACAGTTAGAAACTTAGCCGTTTCGGGAATGCTCTCAGTCCTGGCGCGAAATACAATGATTCTGATTTTTTTTGGACGTCAGACAAATCGTTCCGTTTTCGTATTACGAGGACGACTGCTCTGGTTCCCGCGTTCCCTCGACGCGCTTTATATACCTTTCACTGGTAGTGGCGCGGTGTTCACACTAACTGACGGGACGGTACATGAAACACACAGGGTGTTTCGCAATTCGTATTTCAGGGTTTTTCTGCATGTACATTGGACAAGTTGACGTAGATTTGACAAAGAAACATGTGGAAGTGTGCCGTTTGGATGTAACACTGAAGATCGGATAATTTCAAATCTCCCGTTTCGTGGCACGCACACAGAGCAGGTAATGAACTCTGACCTGTGTGCTTTATAGGAGCCCTAGATATTCGCAATTTTTCGAGTACTTTTCGTCGGGTTCTCTCATGCGCCACGAAGGATGTCCGAAGTCAAGAGTTCAGCGCATTCTTGAAGATCCAAGTTAACCTTCCTACTTGCAAGTGCTCTTACCCTAGCAATTGTAATCGAGCGAAAATTTTGTATAATGGCAGATGACTGACGACTGCGTCCTCTTCTCAGTTTGATAGCGTACCGAGAAGCGAGAGATCTGGATGTGGTCCAGTCTTGAAAACTGTTTTGTATCCAAATGGTGCATTTCAGGACATAGTTTCCTTATAAAATTTTATTTGCAAGTCTCCTCTACAACCTCTAAAAGCCCGTAATACGAATTTTGCAATTTCCTGTCTAAAATACTAAATATGGCTGCAGTTGACACAGAGAGTTCTTTTAATATTGCATCTTTTTTTAACTGCACTCGCCTTTCCTATAGCAGCACGTTATTTTTCAGACGTCGTTATTACCACAGCAATGAGCAAAAGTTCAACGCCTGCACCGTCTGTGGAATTGCTCTATTAAGTGGACTACATTTCTTCGAAGAAACAGGCGTCTGTAATATGCGTGAGATGACAGTGCTAGTTTGGGGCGGAGGGGGCGAGCGAAAGGTCAATTACCGCAAGAATTTTTCCTCGTGAGTCATCAGCGAGAGGGAGCTACTGCACACTGGAGACTTTTCCAGATTCCACATTACGTGACACCGAGGTTTCTTTGAGTACTTTCTAACTGAAACGTTGCCATCTGATTACCGCAGACAATTCGATTTTACGATAATGTCAAACAGTCCAGATGATCGTAAATATGTTACGGAACTAGTTACTAGATACCCCAAATGGTACAAATGGCCAAAATGAGTAAAATTTGGGCACGATTTAGGCTTAGGAATCATGTTGCTGTTGTAGTTATTGTTGTCATTGTATTCTTTAGTTCGATGGATGGTTTAATACTCCTCTCATTTCGATGGATGGTTTAATACTCCTCTCATCATTAGTCTACCCAGCGCAGCTTCTTTAACCTACTTCCATTTCCACCTGCTTTCTATAGCGCAGTGGTTCCCAACTTTTCTTAGACTATTACGCCTTATTACAATCACGTATTAGCTAATAATCCCTCTCTCACCCTTTCCCGGCCTACGACACCGCAACCACTATCTACAGTCAACATAGGCACCTAACTAATCTTCCTTTGAACAGTTGCATTTCTAAATGACAAAATATAAATGATATTTAGTGTTTCTAGCTGTTTCATTAAATCGTCAACTAATGAGTCAGTGATACAACTGATACTTCTTATATCTAACATCGCTTTTGCATAGAACGATGAAGCAATTCTCGCTGCACCGCGATTGCTACTTAAAACTCTATCGCTGTAAAGAAAGCTAACTATTCACATTGAAGGTAGAAACTTGTTACAATCGTTCTTGCTGTGCACTACTTCTCTCTGTAGCGATACTTGCTTCACCCGCACCCAGAGCCCCTATTAAAATCAACAAAATTAAAATATGTGCACTAAACTTGTTGCTTCAAAATCATTTGATTGCTGGACTCCTTACTTCTGAATTGGCAGAAACTGGACAAGTTCAGACTATGAGAGCTTTGTGCCTGAAGATTGCCGCTAACAACAACAACAACAACAATAATAATAATTTTTTTATTATTATTCTGGATTTACAATGTGAGTACATTTTTCCAGCACCTATTCTAGATTACAGTAAGTCACTAATTATTGTTCTCCACTCTTCTCTATTTGTCCATAAATCTTCAGGAATGTTGTTCTTCCTCATTGCTGACTGAACTCCCTGTATCCATGTATCAGGTGGTCGTCCCCTTTTTCTTCTTCCAATTGGTACCCAGTCGATTATGCATCTTGGTAGCCTTTCCTGTTCCATTCGTCTGATGTGTCCATACCATTTAAGTTGTTTGTGCTCGATGAAATCAATAATTGAATTTTTACATTTCATCTTGTCTCTGATTACTTCATTTCTTATTCTTTCTCGTCTTGATATTCTTGCTCAACGTCTCCAGAAATCCATTTCTGTGGCTAATAATTTTGATTTCAGTTGCCATTTTGTTGTCCACACTTCTGAACCATATGTAATAATGCTCCTAACTATTGTTTTAAAAATCCCTATTTTGTTATCAGTTGTTATGTGTTTGTCCCAGAGAATTCCATTCAATAAAGAGGTTGTCGTCTTTCCAGAATTTATTCTTGATCTAATTTCTTTGTCCTGTTTCCCATCATTTGTAATTTTCACACCTAAATATTTATATTCCTCAGTAGCTGTTATTGTTCCCATCCCTTCTTCTAATATTAAGTCTCCATTCACTCCACCAATTACCATGTACTTTGTTTTATTCATGTTTACATTTAGACCTGATTTTTTATATTCTTGAATCAATTTTCTGGTCATATACTCTATGTCCTCATAGTCGTGGGCTATAATCAGTTGGTCATCTGCAAATTGTAACGAGTATATTGTTCTGTCATTTATTGGTATTCCCATAGCGTGACATTTTTTCTTCCAGTTCTGTAAAGTTACTTCTGTATATATTTTATACAATGTAGGTGAGATGCTACATCCTTGACGTAATCCTTTTGTGACTTGGAATCCATGTGATAGATATTTACCAATTTTTATTTTTGAAATAGAATTTTTATATAAATTTTGAATTGCTTTAATTATTCTTGGATTTATTCCTATTGATAATAAAGCTTTCCATAAACTGGATAAAGGCACACTATCATAGGCTTTTTCTATATCTATGAATACTAAATGTATAGGTTGTGCCTGAACCATTTTTTTTCAATAATTTGTTGTAGGCAAAAGATATGATCAATTGTTGATCTTCCAGCTCTAAAACCTGCTTGTTCTTCAGCCTCCTTTTCTTTGTATTCTTGTTCTAACAAATATTTAATAATTCTTCCATATAATCTACTGAAGGTATTGGTCACTGTTATTCCCCTATAATTTTTACACTCATCTTTCGCTCCTTTTTTATGTATCACTGAAATATATCCTACTTTCAAATCATTTGGGACATCTTCCCCATTTAAACATCTTTCGAAAAGGTTTCTTAACAATTCCATTAATTTCTTTGTTTCTAATTTTAATAATTCTGCAGGAATACCTCCAATGCCTGCAGCCCTTCCATTCTTTAAAGATTTTATTGCAGTTTTTACTGTCTCTATTTCCAAACGGATGTAATTCTCTGCTTGTAGATCTATCATTTCATTATATTCAGGGTTTCCCAAGTATTTTCCCTGTTTTCTGTTAATAAATTTTTAAAATATTTTTCCCAAGAGTCATGAGTAATATATTTAATATGTGTTGTTTCTTTGGAATTCCTTCTTAAATTTTTTATAGTTTTCCATGCTTCTGTGTTTCTTTTACCACCAATAATAATAATAATAATACAGTGTAGGGACCACAGCAGTGGAGTAGTCATTACCCAGTCACTGTTGTGCTGCGCTGTCAGTTAGTTCGTTTATTATTGTGAAGTGGATAATGAACCAATTTCTGGTCTATTGCGGGAACTATTTAATCTCAAAAAAGGCATTTTAATGAGATACTTAAATGTATGTGGTGTATAAGTCTCCATTTTACTGTCGTAGATGCGTTGTACAAAGCATGTAGTTGATTGACTATGTGAGGAAAATTTTGTTAATAAATTCGTTTCACAAGCTATAATCTCCACCACACCGTGTAACATTAATGGTAGTATTTTAAAAGAAATGTATTTTTGGTAACTTCTGTAATCAGTTTTACAGTCCCACGAATTGGCGATTGCAGAAATATCTTTTAAAGATTATTTATTTTCGTGACCGAAACTCAATTGAACGCTTTTCTTTTTGCTCTTCAGAAATTCTCAGGGAGCAATTACCCCCAGATTGGGAACCATTGCTGTACCACATCTCCACATTTCCACAATGACGATTCACAGATGCTTCTCGATGTGACCTAACAACCTACATCTTCTTATAGTCAAATTCTGTCATACTCTTTCTCACCAACTTGATTCAGTATATCGCCATTAGTTATCTACATTCTTCAGCGTTCTCCTGTGACATCACATTTCAAAATCTCCTGTTCCCTCCTCCACTGAATTGCTTCTGGCCCACATTCCACATTCGTAAAAAGCTACACTGCAGGCAAATGCAGTTTCAAATATATACTAACGGCAAAAAAAAAAAAAAATCGAAACACCAAAAAGGAGTTGTGTGACTTAACCGAAAGTTGTTAGGCGTTTCTCTTCATTTGAGAGATGATGTCTATTTAAATTGCGAGCCCCGTTGCACAAGATTGGTGGTAGTAGCTCCACTATGAGAATGCAAATCAGGTTTCCTTCAAATACACGCTGTAACAGATTGGATGCGGTGACATGATGTTAACCAAGAATGCCTTTAATGCGACAAAGACGCCATTATAAACACGTCACGTGTAATAGGGCTACGAGAAGCTAGATGTTATTTCTAGGATACTGCAAAAACACTTGGCAGAAATATAGCCACTGTACATTACTGCTGGCAGCGGAGGCCACGTGAACGTACGGTCGCAAGAAGACCACACTCCAGCTCGCCACGTGGAACTGCCGAGAGGGAAGATCATCGTATTCGGTGAGCCAATGTTTTGTGGTCAATAATATTGTTACATTGAACTCATTTGCCCACAGTTCCGACGTCGACCCAGCGGAACACATTTGGGATGATTTCGACTTCGATCCAGATCCCCCCAGCTTCCGACACGTTTACCTTCTTTGCTTCGTCTCTTGAGGAAGAAATGGTTGTAATTCCTCCAAAAACAATTAGACACTTCATAGAAAATGCCTCGAGCAGAACTGAAGCCATCATGAGGATGAAAGCTGGAAACACCCGACATTTAAGTGCTGTAGTATGTGTCTGGATACTTTCGATAGGCTTTTGTAGACGTTGATAGTTCCTGCTCCTTACACTCCACGTCTGTGAAATTATTCTTTACAGATAGCATGGGACTGACCGCTAATTACGGTTATCTTCAGCAATATATCGCAGTAATATCTTCCGTCGTTCCCCATTCTCGAAAAGTCTCTTTTGAAGCCTCCATCTTACGGTGATATATTAGTATACTCATCGTTTTCATATTGTCCCAGATATTGACTGAACAATAACTAATTTACCACTGGCTCCATTCAGTTTGTTAGGTATGCTACAGGCCGCTCTCTACACACACAATTGATGCTTCGCAACCATTAAGAGCACAAGGGACTCTTGTACGTAAGTCATCTGACCTACCATGCATTAAAGATGGTCGTCTTCCGCTCGTGTTAGGCTGGGACTGTTTCGCCTACTTATACAGTCAAGTCCTTCTATCTGGTTTAAGGTTACATCACGTTTCATCGTTTTTGGTTTGTATTTGTGTGTTTTATTTTATAATGTATCATCAATCCTTCTGATGTGTTTTTTTCAATTTCCTTTTGTATTCGTCTATGAGGATCAGTCAAATTAACGCCAAACTGATGGAAAAGTGTAAGTAAACTGTTTATTATTTCAAAAGTAATCACCGGAACTGTTAATGCTTTTATACGGCTATGAGACAAAACGGTTAATGCCTTCATGGGAAAATATCTGCGGTTACCCGCAGGCGTCTATCTCGTCATCCGAAGAAGACTGCCGGCCAGAAATGTCTTTCTCCATGACTCCAAAAGTATGGGAACTGCGTGGGGAGAGATCGGCATTGTACGAAAGAATGTGTAAGGGCTTCCCAGCAAAATGTCTGCATCGTAGTCGAAACAACCTTGGCAACATGTTGGCCCACCCCATCTTGTCTCACAGAGGGATAAATGTATTAAACGTTACGGCGATTACTATTGAAATAAGTTTATTTATTTTTTTCCATCTGTCTCTTTTTCATCTGTATTCCCCTTATTATTATTCATTAATTTCACTGAATATAGCTAAGAATGTCTATTACAATTAATAAAAAATATAAATCAATGAAGTGGTGGATAACGGCAGAGGTTCTGTACGGCTGTTCGCGGACGATGCCTTTGTCCACACGAACTTTGCAATCCAAGAATTATGTAGCGAAACAGAAGAAACCTGTAGAGAATCGATGCTTGATGCAGGGACCGAGAACTGAAATGAATGTAACGTACTGAGAACAACTAGATGAATAGATTCATTACTGTTTTTACGAAATGCAGATGCCAAGCTGAGTTTTATTGGAGAAAATGTAATTCAGCGGCAAAATAAACGGATCGTTCGACCGATTCCTCAATATTACCTGTCAGTTTACGACCATGATAAGGAATGGATTTATAAAAAAGAAAGCAAGAATGAAAGCGAGAGTAAGAGAGAGAGAAAGGGAGAGAGAGAAAGGGAGAGAGAGAAAGAGAGAGAAAGAGAGAGAGAAAGGGAGAGAGAGAGAGAGAGAGAGAGGGGGGGGGGAGGAGGGAGAGATAGAGATAGGGAGAGAGAGAGAGAGAGAGAGAGAGAGAGAGAGAGGAGAAGAGATCCAAAGAAGAATGACGTGTTTCGTCACGGGATCGTTTAGCAAGTCAAGAGCGCTACGGAGATGCTCAACAGACGTTAAGTATAATGGCTGGATTAGCGTTGAAATGGCAAGGAACGTACTTTCCGAGAAGAATCAGGCAACAAGTTACTTTCTCCCTAATTTGGTTATGTCCCAGGGAATAATCACGAGATCATACTGTTGTTCTCCCACGCACAATTCGCGAGTGGAACAAGGAAGCAGACAAACGCATCCATATCGCCCGTCCACCGTGGCTTGCCGAGTTTGGGTACAGATGTAGGTATAGTGATGTGTTTCTCCTTCGATTTACCTTCCAGAACGCTGCTGTTATCATGGGTATCGTCCCTCAAGAGGAACTATGGACTTCCTTTAAAGAAATTGCTACTCATTCCCCTCCTACTTTTTCATCTTAGTATGAAGCAGAAACGTTACGCTTTTGGCGCAACCTTTCTCCATAAATCTTCAGAGCTTCATGTAATCCCTCTAGTCGAAGGGTAGCGATTGTAACACCTTTTCACAAACATCATAAAGAAAAGAAGACAGTTTTTTATAAAAAGTTTTGAAATTTATTATTGAAATTAAATTATTGAAATTAAATTATTGAAATTAAATTTAATAGATACTGATATACTACCTAAAGCAACATATGAAAATTTGTGCCAGACCGGGATTCAAACACAAATTTCCAGTTTCTCCCAAGCGGTGTCCTTATCACGTAGGCTATCCGAGCATGCTCTCCGGACCGACCCTAACTTCCATACGTCGCACGCCTGTTCTGTTTCTTCTCGTAGACTCTTAATGGATTTACCCCCATACTCACACATCTCCCATGCAATTCTCAGAATCAAGACAACAGGCAGACTTAGATTCTTACAGCCTAAATGGTAAGGCGGCCGCTAGCGATGAGCGGGAAATACGGTTTCTATTCCCGGGTTGGCACAAATATACACTCCTGGAAATGGAAAAAAGAACACATTGACACCGGTGTGTCAGACCCACCATACTTGCTCCGGACACTGCGAGAGGGCTGTACAAGCATTGATCACATGCACGGCACAGCGGACACACCAGGAACCGCGGTGTTGGCCGTCGAATGGCGCTAGCTGCGCAGCATTTGTGCACCGCCGCCGTCAGTGTCAGCCAGTTTGCCGTGGCATACGGAGCTCCATCGCAGTCTTTAACACTGGTAGCATGCCGCGACAGCGTGGACGTGAACGGTATGTGCAGTTGACGGACTTTGAGCGAGGGCGTATAGTGGGCATGCGGGAGGCCGGGTGGACGTACCGCCGAATTGCTCAACACGTGGGGCGTGAGGTCTTCACAGTACATCGATGTTGTCGCCAGTGGTCGGCGGAAGGTGCACGTGCCCGTCGACCTGGGACCGGACCGCAGCGACGCACGGATGCACGCCAAGACCGTAGGATCCTACACAGTGCCGTAGGGGACCGCACCGCCACTTCCCAGCAAATTAGGGACACTGTTGCTCCTGGGGTATCGGCGAGGACCATTCGCAACCGTCTCCATGAAGCTGGGCTACGGTCCCGCACACCGTTAGGCCGTCTTCCGCTCACGCCCCAACATCGTGCAGCCCGCCTCCAGTGGTGTCGCGACAGGCGTGAATGGAGGGACGAATGGAGACGTGTCGTCTTCAGTGATGAGAGTCGCTTCTGCCTTGGTGCCAATGATGGTCGTATGCGTGTTTGGCGCCGTGCAGGTGAGCGCCACAATCAGGACTGCATACGACCGAGGCACACAGGGCCAACACCCGGCATCATGGTGTGGGGAGCGATCTCCTACACTGGCCGTACACCACTGGTGATCGTCGAGGAGACACTGAATAGTGCACGGTACATCCAAACCGTCATCGAACCCATCATTCTACCATTCCTAGACCGGCAAGAGAACTTGCTGTTCCAACAGGACAATGCACGTCCGAATGTATCCCGTGCCATCCAACGTGCTCTAGAAGGTGTAAGTCAACTACCCTGGTCAGCAAGATCTCCGGATCTGTCCCCCATTGAGCATGTTTGGGACTGGATGAAGCGTCGTCTCACGCGGTCTGCACGTCCAGCACGAACGCTGGTCCAACTGAGGCGCCAGGTGGAAATGTCATGGCAAGCCGTTCCACAGGACTACATCCACCATCTCTACGATCGTCTCCATGGGAGAATAGCAGCCTCCATTGCTGCGAAAGGTGGATATACACTGTACTAGTGCCGACATTGTGCATGCTCTGTTGCCTGTGTCTATGTGCCTGTGGTTCTGTCAGTGTGATCATGTGATGTATCTGACCCCAGGAATGTGTCAATAAAGTTTCCCCTTCCTGGGACAATGAATTCACGGTGTTCTTATTTCAATTTCCAGGAGTGTACATATGTCATTTCAGGTAATACTTGTATATCTATACCCACAATAGTTAAGTTGAATTTCAGGGATAATTTTCAATAATTGAAACTGTTGTTCGTCATCATACATAAATTTTACCGAAGGGTTCCTTCTACGCATTATGTATGACTGAAGTTATCGCTACTCGTTGAGTTTCACTTTTCAGTACTTCACGCACTTCACTGCATTTACTGTCATATCTTCAAGCCGTAAACATTATGATTTTTCCCTTCATTGGCAATCACTCTTTCGTCAGCAGTTGATAATTCTCACGTTCCATTATAGGGATGTGTTGATATTTTCATTTTTGAGGGACTTGATAGAGAAATTCGCTAACGCCTTGCAAGTAGGCAATAGCCAATACTTCTCTGTTCGCAGACGACATACAGTCCAGGCGTGACATTTCCCGTCATTGTGCATTTGCATTAACTCCCGGCCTGTAGCTAATGGATACCTACCAGTGGTTTCAGATAACTTATTCTTAATACAAAATATTAAAAAAAGTCCCTTACGTTACTGGGTTTAACAGATAGGCGAGAAAAGCAGCCCATTTTGTCACTTGTTCGTTTAGAGTGTCGATTCACTCGGAAGATCACCGAAAAGTATATGGCAGAAATATCGCTTTCTGCAGCTACATGCCCAGAATCTGATGGTCACTATTCTTTACCATCTTAGTATTTTACCGCTTCAATAGAGACCGATTTTTCAGGTTTTGGAATGTCGTATTTTATTGTTTTACCCTGCTGGACAGAGGCCAACATCACATTCATGTATTGTCTCCGCCCAGCTCTTTCACATGATCACTTTCCATTATATTTCAGATAGTCTCAACTGGCGACGATCGGAAGCGATTCTCTCAGCCTGTATCAATTTCAGTGGATCTGGTCCTCCCTTATCTTCTGTGCAATGCGCGACGTACACAGTCTCTGCCTGATACGATAGTCTGTGACCTGCTAAGGTAGGGAAAGTATCCTTTATGCAAAATAGCATATCTCTTTATATATTTTTTTGGCTTGACTTTCAGTGATCGATACTACTTACCTGCACACTGGCTCAAATAGTGCAGCTAAGAAAACAAATCACTTCTATACTAACAGCTAGTTTCTTTTTACTAGTAGAACAGTAGTCTTTTGAACTACATCACAAAAAGACTGCGTTACTGAATCTAGCTCCATCATCAGTTATTCTGTGATCGTAAATTTATTCCAAGGTATCACAATGTGTCCAGCGTCTTTGTCTTCTCATATGGAAGAAATGGACTTGTAACCTGAAACCCAGATCGTGTGAAATAAGAAGTTGTGGAGACAGAAAAAAAAAAGAATGTCGTCTAGAGTAATAATTTCAGTGATTGACAAAGAGCTCAGTGTTACGTCCTTTAATTAAAATGTAACTTTATCTATGTTTCTGGACACTTGAAGTGTCAAAAGTTGTAAACTTAGACGCCCGGCGGGGTGGCCGAGCGGTTCTACGCGCTACAGTCTGGAACCGCGCGACCGCTACGGTCGCAGGTTCGAATCCTGCCTTGGGCATGGACGTTTGTGATGTCCTTAGGTTAGTTAGGTTTAAGTAGTTCTAAGTTCTAGGGGACTGATGACCTCAGAAGTTAAGTCCCATAATGCTGAGAGCCATTTGAACCATTTTTTTGTAAACTTAGTGTTGCATAGTGAAGTATCATGCAACCGTTTATACGAACCGATTACCAGGAGGAAACATAATGGTTCCTGAACGTATCAGCAAATGGTGGTATTGTCGGTAGTATTGTTGATTCATATCAGGGGGCCCCAAGTGCGATTCGCGGTTGGGTCTGGGATTTTCTCCGCTCGGGAGTAGAAATTATTTATATCATCATTTAATCATCATTGACGCACAATTAGCTGAAGTGGCCTCAAATAAAAAGATTTGCACCAAGCGATCGAACTCCTCGCAAGCGAATTCCTCACGAAAAATACCATACACACATTTCCTTTGATTTCATTTCCTGCAAGTATTTCCGCTGTTCTGACACTCACAGCTCATACGTCGGAATGACTTGGATAAATATAACGCAAGAATTTTTTAAGCATCATGCAAATGTCTTTTCTGCTCTTACATTGTGGGGCTGATCAAGGTTTGTAATGTTTTCCTTCTGCGAGGTTGTCGAACTGCTGGTCCAGTTAGGATGGTTCACTAGATGATTTCATGAAGGTGCATATGAAACATTACTATTCTTCGTTTCGCTTTTAGGATTTTTGATTTTGTATGTAACTGGATACAAAAATGAGGGATTTAGTAGAGCGTTCGATAAGTACGAGTAATAGAAAACTGAGATTGCTCTTTGATGAGAACGGAAAATATTAGATATGTATAAAAATATACAGAAAATAAATGACGATACTGAAGTTGGTAATTCAGTATATAATGGAAGATGATAATCTAATTTAGAAAGTGGTAGCAAGAGCAGGTTTGCAGTATGAGTGAGACAGGAAAAGACTGAGTTTTGCAATAATTTCAATTTGTAATACCTAATTCGCTATGCAGAAATCACAAGAAGAGGAAGTATACTTGGAAAAGGCCTGGAGACGAGCGAGTATTCTAGCTGGATTACGCATAGTCAGACACAACCATATATTTATCTGTAAAGTGCACGCAGGAGGAGCTACTGACGCAGATCACAAATTAGTCAAGACGAAGAGTAGTTGGAAGTTCAACAGAATCGTCCGATAGAACTAACGTGGAAACAAAAGAGAAATTGAAATACTGAAAATGTTGGCATGCTTTTTATGTTCTCTAAGGCCGTAATTACTGCGATGTATAGTAGGCAGTTTAGTTGAAGAATAGACGTCTCTAAATTGGGTAGTCACGGAAGTTGGACAGACAAGCATAGGTACGAGGAAGGTAACAGTGGAAAACCTTCGGCAATGGGAGAAATACCTCGGTTGATTGAGGACAGAAAAAAAGCACAAAAGCATTCAGGAGAAGACAGGAGTGTACTACAATCACTTAGGAATGAAACAAATAGAAAGTGCAGGAAAGTCAAAGCAAAATGGCTGCAGAATAGTGCGAACAAATCTAAAAAGAGATAGTTATCGAACGAAGTGATCCAGCGTATACAAAAACCGAAATAACCTCCGGTAAAATTGAAAACAAGGGTGTCCAGATTAAGAGAGCAATTGGAATTCCAGTATTAAACGCGTAGGAGAGAGCGGATAGCTGGAAAGAGTACACTGAATATCTCCTCGAGCGGGAGGATTTGCCTTATGACATGATAAAACCGAAGTCGACATGGAAATGTAGGAGAATGTGGATATCCAGAGAAAAATTTATTCTCAAAAGTACCCTTTTCAAGTCTCTCTCTCTCTCTCTCTCTCTCTCTCTCTCTCTCTCTCTCTCTCTCTCTCTCTTGCCCTCATTCTCTGCCCTGGTATAAGCCTAATGTTTTAATTGTGAAACATTTCTACCAGGAAGTTTAACATAATGATTCATATAACACATTTGAACATCAGCTAGTCACTACAGGTTGTTAAAATCGAATTTTGTATGAACGTCACAAAATTTCTGTAGGCGAACGACATGATTCGCAGGTACAAGAAGTGATGCTCTTAAGTCGCACTTCACCAGCAGTTCGCAAAGTTACTGAGTCGACGACCAGCCAATGCGGTAGCTTCTTACTACCCCTAACATAATGTTCTTGCAGCTCCGATGCACTCACTTTCGCCGGATCTCCGCCCCTAAATGACAATTTATTCCCACCCCCTACCCCTATCGAAGCTGTCATCCCTACCACAGTCACACGCAGTTACATACACATACACACAAAACTGGTTTTGGTGTAGAGCAGTGGATCGGTGGAAGGACTTTACAATCTGCAAGCTGGTAAAGCGTAGCAATAAACTTTGATCGATGACACCACCAGCCGACGCCGCGACTTTTCCTCTGTAATTTATACACTACTGGCCAGTAAAAGTGCTACACCGCGAAGATGACGTGTTACAGACGCGAAATTTAACCGACAGGAAGAAGATGCTGTGATATGCAAATGATAAGCTTTTCAGAGCATTCACACAAGGCTGGCGCCGGTGGCGACACCTACAACGTGTTGACATGAGGAAAGTTTCCAACCGATTTCTCATACACAAACAGCAGTTGACCGGCGTTGCCTGGTGAAACGTTGTTGTGATGCTTCGAGTAAGGAGGAGAAATGCGTACCATCACACTTCCGACTTTGATAAAGGTCGGATTGTAGACTATCGCGATTACGGTTTATCGTATCGCGACATTGCTGCTCGCGTTGGTCGAGATCCAGTGACTGTTAGCAGAATATGGAATCGGTGGGTTCAGGAGGGCAATACGGAACGCCGTGTTGGATCTCAATGGCCTCGTATCACTAGCAGTCGAGATGACAGGCATCTTATCCGCATGGCTGTAACGGATCGTGCAGCCACGTCTCGATCCCTGGGTCAACAAATGGGGATGTTTGCAAGACAACAACCATCTGCACGAACAGTTCGACGACATTCGCAGCAGCATGGACTATCAGCTCGGAGACCATGGCTGCGGTTACCCTTAACGCCGCATCATAGACAGGAGCGCCTGCGATGGTGTACTCAACGACGAACCTGGGTGCACGAATGGCAAAACGTCATTTTTTCGGATGAATCCAGGTTCTGTTTACAGCATCATGATCGTCGTATCCGTGTTTGGCAACATCGCGGTGAAAGCACATTCGAAGCGTGTATTTGTCATCACCATACTGGCGCATCACCCGGCGTGATGGTATGGGGTGCCATTGGTTACACGTCTCGGTCACCTCTTGTTCGCGTTGACGGCACTTTGAACAGTGGACATTACATTTCAGATGTGTTACGACCCGTGGCTCTATCCTTCATTCGATCCCTGCGAAACCCTACATTTGAGCAGCATAATGCACGACCGCATGTTGCAGGTCCTGTACTGGCCTTTGTTGATACAGAAAATGTTCGACTGCTGTCCTGGCCAGCGCATTCTCCAGATCTGTCACCAATTGAAAACGTCTGGTCAATGGTGGCCGAGCAACTGGCTGGTCACAATACGCCAGTCTCTACTCTTGATGAACTGTGGCATCTTGTTGAAGCTGCATGGGCAGCTGTACCTGTACACGCCATCCAAGCTCTGTTTGACTCAATGTCCACGCCAGAGTTGTTCTGGGTACTGACTTCTCAGGATCTATGCACGCAAACTGCGTCAAAATGTTATCACATATCAGTTCTAGCATAATATATTTGTCCAATGAATACTCGTTTATCATCTGCATTTGTTCTCAGTGTAGCAATTTTAATGGCCAGTAGTGTAGCTTCCTTCACAATACCTTGTGTACGTAAAGATGCCATGCTGCAAAGCGAGCCGTATACAACGTTACAATACGGGTCACTCTATAGCAATCTGAGTAAATCAACCTCCATTTCGTATGAAGCATACTTCACACAAATATCCAACAGGAGAATTCCTAGCACAGGTATATGATTTTCAAACCAACTTTTGGGTTCAGGAGAGGCTGCGACTGATCCGGTGAATAGGATACTGATGTGAAACACAATAATGACCAGTTCGTCGTTGGAGCTTTAGTTTTCTACTGTACTTCAAATAACACTGGAATTTATTACGAGGAACGTTCAACAAGTAATGCAACACTTTTTTCTGGGCCAATTGCGGCTTAAAAAATGCGAAATTTGCTGTGGGACATCGTGGAATATTCCCACTTCAGTTATTATAGTTTGGGGATGTTTCGATATGTCGTGGCGCTATACGTAGACTTCAAAATGGCGCCTGTAACGGAGTCCGTTCCCAGCACATACTGAGTTTCTTTTGGGGGAACACCAGAGCATCGCAGATATTTATAGGGGCTAGCAGAATGTCTGAGGAGACCTGGCATTGAACAAAAGCACGGTGAGTCATTGGGCGAGTCTTCCGTCGTCATCGCAACAAGATCGCGCTAACTTGTCCGATCTCATGCGTACCGGCCTCCCGCACTCATGACTACTGCATTATTGGAACGTGCGGACGGTCTCATTCGATGTGACTGACGGATCGCAAGCGAACACTTCGGTCCACATCTGGTCGTCTTTGTTGGTAGTGCTGACACAGTTGTCCACTAGATAGCGTGGTCGGAGGAGTATGCCAGGATCTCGCGCCTTCCGACTTCTATGTGGTTGGCCTGATGGACGGTGCACTTCGCTGGAAGCAGTACGTGGATGATGTGGAGGTTGTTGATGCAGCAAGACATTGGCTCCGACGTTGACCAGTGAAGTGGTACCATGATCGCATGAAGGCCCTCCTAGTAAGGTGGCTATCTTGAAAAACAGGATTTTGTAGCCAAAAGAGTGGGGTAATACTATGATGTATTGAAATTCTGAATAAAACCTATCTGCTTTTGGAAAAAATGTGTTGCATTACTTATTGAACGCTCCTCGTATAAACTTTCCCCGACAATAACCAACAAATTTAAAACATGTTCTATAATTACTATGATCCTTAGTACTAATCGAAAGCCGGCCGGTGTGGCCGTGCGGTTCTAGGCACTTCAGTCTGGAACCGCGTGACCGCTACGGTCGCAGGTTCGAATCCTGCCTCGGGCATGGATGTGTGTGATGTCCTTAGGTTAGTAGGTTTAAGTAGTTCTAAGTTCTAGGGGACTGTTGACCACAGATGTTAAGTCCCATAGTGCTCAGAGCCATTTGAACCAGTTTGAACTAATCGAAATTTTTTTAGCAGGGATGTAGAGCGTAATACTACGAATATAATTTATTCACTGGTCAGTAATAGCCGAGTATGCAGCGAATACTTATTCACTCCACTCAGCATAAATAGCACACCCTTTGCTGCTAACATATACAACAACTTAACTCTGTTTACATTTGAGCAATACTGCAAAGCACATAGAATATTTGTTGCCTTTACGTCTGATCGGATGGGGAGAAGGAAAGGGAATGGTTATTGTCGGGATATCTCCTCACATGCCGGATAATATACGTTCTTGTTTCAGGCAGGGAACAATATCAACTCATTTAATTAAAGAGGTTACCATTCGCCAAGGCAAATCGGAGAAAAAAGTTAATGTAGTGTTAGTTAACTGCATCGAAATACCCCAACTACTTTTAGCAATGCAGTTCTAAATTCCGCTTCTAACGTATGGCGTAAAGGTAGACTGAAGCCGGTGGTGGAGGCGTTTTTCTAGCCGCAAGTAACATGTAGTGATGTCAGAAACGATTTCGAATGAGAAATAATTTGAAGACAAATAATGAAGGTGTCTCAGACACGGTAATCGTATGCTTCTATAGGTCTGCTGCCTTAAGAGGAGTGGTGGACGATCTGAGGAAAAATTTGGAGAAGGTTGGGCGTTATAGCATTAGACTTACCAGCTATAGTCTGATAAACTTAAGCAATTATGGCGGGTGGTAGGAACAGGGAATCGAGTTAAATTGTTTTTAAATGCAATATCCGAATATTAGATGGAGCAGTTAATCTGATAACCGACTTGTGAGGGTATTGTCTTAGATCTCCTGGTTACAAATACGCCCCCAGCTCTTTCACTCAGTTGACGTAGAACAGGAGGTATTGATCATAAAGCCGTTACAGAATGATTGAATAAGGCAACAAATGGCAATTTAAAGAAGGAATGAAAGAAATTTCTTCTGAGCAAGTACGACAGAAAAGGAGATTTCATATTACCTGAGCGGTCAACGTGAAACTTTCCTCTCCAGCACTGAAAATGTTGAGAGCAGATGGCCAAAGTTCAAGAGTATTGTAGAATACGCCTGAGACAAGTATGTGTCACGCAAAGTTTTGAGGGATGGGAAAGACTTGTCGTGGTTCGACTGACCTGTTCGAAAGCTGATCCGCAGGCAAAGAGAGTTTGTCTAGAAGTTTAAACGTACCAAAAACCTCGTAGGCAGTCAAAAACTGAAAGACTAAATTAGGGAAAGGAGAGCAGTGCATGAAGCGCTAAACGAATTCAAAACTAAAATTCTACGTGCTGATCTGTCAGAAATTTCTAAGCGGTTTTGGTTTTAACCCCTCCCCCCTACTTAAATCAGAAAATGGCTCAAATCTATCTGTCCAGACACGATGTGAACATAATGGCACCAAAAAGCAGGATGGCCGTCCACACATTCTTGTTTCCCAAAGTTGGTTTATTAATGTTCGGAGTAAGTTAGTAACTTGAGCGGCTGATCACATTTACACAGCACTTGCCACGCTGAGATAGTGACGCACTGCAGTGAGTGACAGGGACAGTCGAAGTTAAATAAAGTGTTCTGTTAATAATAAAAAATACTCGTCTTTTTTGTTGCTCTTTTTTATCGTATATAGGTGGCTCATTGTGGGTTGCTTTCTGTGGTTTGTTTCTATAATCGTGTAGAGGATTATCGGGATGTTTCAATAATAATATGAATTCTGGTACTCTTTCAGCAGAATTACACATGTATTTTCAGTCATTTCACCTCACAATACAAATCAGTAAAACAAACATAACTCGTTCCCCATCCTCGCACTTCAAACTCGTACACCATCTGCACGAAAGAACAAAGATTTACCTCTAACAAGATGTAGCAAGGAAATTACATATATCCATCTAAAAATGCAAAACAACCTTAGGAACATACATGTCGTAAGTAAAATACAACTGATTGTCTATCTTTTTTTGAGAAGTCCTTTATCATCGTTGTAATTATGTTAAGTATTTATAAACGATGACTTTTAAACGTTTCCGCATAGGTATGTAGTAGTGGATTTTTGGTTTTAATGTCTTCGGTGCGGTATCGTTCACTTCAAATGATCCAAGATCGGTTATTACATTTATCTCACCACAATCAGTTTATTACACGGGGAGATGTCCGAAATATTAAACTGCTTTCGCCAAAACTGTTTTACTGAGGAAGATTGTATTGCTCTTTCTTCTGTAAACAGTCACCTGTACGTCAAACTGACACATATCGAATTAAGCGACCACGAGATAGAAATTCAATTAAAATTTCTCATCAGAGGAAAAGCCACTGGATCTGGTGGGATACCTACACGATTCTGGTAAGAGTATGCGAAAGAGTTTTGTTCCTCTTTTAGAAGACTTGTTCGCATGTCGTTGGAGGAGCGAAGCGTTCCTAGAGGTTGGGAAAAAGTGCAGTTCATTCCCATTCTCAAGTATGGTCGTCGACCAGATGGACAAAATTATAGTCCTATTTAGCTCATGTCAGTATGTTGTAGAATTTAGAACATGTCAAACAACGGCTGTGTGTAGCTCATCTCTCTCACTTCACCCACGAGACCTAAACAGTACTAGATGCCGGCGCTCAATCGTATTCGTTGGTTTCCACAAGACGTTCCATACAGTTCCAGTCTGCCGCCTACTGAACAAAATGTGATCCTATGACACACCTAAAAGAGTTCGCAACAAACAGAAGACATCATGTCATCAATACTGAGGATATTAAGCCCCATTTTAAATCGTGTGATTGCTGCCACAACATGTTTCGGGACGACATGATCCCATTTTCAAGTGTTAAAAATAAGGAAGGTAGATAAAACAATCCTCCCTATAACGACAGACATAAATGGTTACAGACGTTATGACCTACATTACAATTTTATTTTTATGCCATTGGGCCTCGTCACGACTTAAAGACACGCTGCACACTCCACTTGCATTTACAACTCATACATGATACATCACAAGCCGATGTGTCCACCGTTCCCCAGGTACAGTTGCAGACTTTCTGCTGCCATCATCTACTAACAATAATATTTACTGAAGCCTACTGCTCAGCACCAACGACAGTCTGTCATAAAATATTTGAGAAATGCCTGTGTGGTTCTAGCCCATTCTAACTTGAAACTACTTCTACACTGCAATCTCAACGGAAATAGCATGCGTAAATTCTGTGTCACCGGGTAAAGTATAATGGTGGCTGCTTCTTAAGGAGGATATCTCTCAAGTGTGCCCAGAAATCCCCTTTAGACACTTCCGTCCTCTCATCTAAAACGCCGACTCACTCCTCTTTCAAGGCCCAATAATCTCTACTTCCTTTAAATTTGACAGCAAGAACTGTTTTTCTTCGTCGTGCAAACCTTCATGCTTTCCGTGTCAGTTCCGTAGAGATTTATTGTGCCTTGAAAAAGGAGAGTGCGTCAGCGTTTTAAATGAGAAGACAGAAGTGTCTAGAGGGTACACCGACATAGTTACGTGTCACACTACCATGCTACAAGCTGCAATTCGGAGCCCCCTACACGCAGAGGGTTGCTACTTGGTTCAGCGAAGAGGGAAAGTCGACCCAGTTATATGCATGACATGTAGTACCTCAACCCATATTAAGAACAAATCCAAAATTCGGAAGCATTACTTTTAAGAAGCCCTCGTAAAAAGGCTTGTGTACCAGAAGTCTGACTACGTATGAAATTGTTCAAACAGCACCAAGATTGTTCTAATATGGCGGAACTCTGTGCGATCTCGGCTGTATAGAACTTGTGCGACGACCGTTTCCACGATAGTTATGAGTGCAGTACCGTACCCAAATTTGTGTGGAAAATTCAAATTACCACAAAATTCGTCAACCAAGAGTTTTATTATTTGCAAGATACTAATGTTAATTTCAAGATTCTCTCATGTTCCACACGTCATTCACGACAGGACATCCACAACCGTTGATATTCATCATCAATGGTAAAATCCACTACCGTGGTAAAAATTATTAATTTATAAAACAAGTACAGCCGGTTTCAGGCCCTGTGTCCCATCTCTAGGTGCGTATTAAAATGTGAGTCCATAAAGATAGCACAGCTAAGTCTAAAATAAGATAAAAGATGTTAAAATAGTGCATCCCTGGTACATGGCATTTTAGCCTATTTTGACCACAGCTATGCCTCCTTCATGAATTCTCATTTTAATATGCTTCTGAAGACGGAACACAGTTACTGAAAGAAAGCGGGTTGGGTTTTCCGATTTATAGGTAACTAATATTTTAACTGTAGCAGATTTTATCATTGATGATCTCTTATTTTCGCTTATAACTTTCCTGATCGTAGTTCCTTACCTCGAACGCATACATTTAACAACCTCCATCATCCATGATAGTTTGCATCACAATCACGGAAACAACCTGAATACATAAGTGAATCTTATTTTACACGAAAGTTTGAATTGGAGTGCTGACACTAGTTTACTGTCGTTGTTTTGTCTTTCATGGACGCGTCATACTCAGAAAAACAGAAAAAGAAACAGTTCGCTCATCCGCCTCATCAATGAATTGTAAAATAACGAATTGTACAGACTGTTTTCCCAGAAATTATAGCACGTAGGCTCTTTGAATTACTCGCCTCGCTTCACTGTGTTCACTTGCCCTTCTGTTTTATGCCGAGCACAGCGTTTAGCTTTCACAGAGGTAAGGCGTACACATGTAGTTTGTTGAACAAACAGCCCCACTGGGTCGTTGAATAATGGTGTGTTTTCTCTGGTACAGCAACCGCGCAAGTTTTTTGGTGAATGTTTACTTCCAACGAATGCTGTCCACTACTTTCCTGCTTAAATGCTAGGTGTCACACTGAACAGACTCTGCTGCATAACGTGTTATGTTAACCTGGACAATGTCTCAGTGACAAACCCTCAACAAGACACAGACGGTTGTGCAGCATATTTATCTGAAGATGACTGCTTGATATTGTCTAAAAATACGTATAAGTGTGACTCTCTGTTAAAAATTGAAATTATTTGTACAATATTTCAATTACAGTCGCATACGAAGAAAAAACTTAATTCAGCAAATAAATTTTCTGTATGAGTTCGCGATCATTGTGAATGTTTTGTAAATAGAACCGTTTAGATTATTTAATAATTTTTTATTTGGCGTTTCGGGTACCGCCATCAATATCTATCTGCAGCTATGTTTGTAGGACCATGAAGGGTGACAAGTGTTTGTTATGCAGCATCAATGTACAAAAGATCAGAAATTGAGAAGTGAAGAAGTATTTTAAAATGTTCGCTTACCAAAAAGGTTAAACTTGATAAACAAGGTTCATTACCATTACTAGAAACCTATGTCCAATCTGGACGTCGACTAATAGCTTGAATTGCAAAATTAAACAAAGACAGCTGAGAAACGTGGCGTTGCCCAGATATTTATTGATGTGTTGGCAAATGTGCCAACACCTTGTAGATAGAGGAGGCCTAAATGCACGCTATCTAACGCAGACGGGCGTGAATTCTGGAACAGGATAAGTAGTGAATGCTAATAAGAAAAGTATGCAGCTCCTCGAATACTTAACTTTTATTCCTTCATGTGCATACAGCATTCTTGATGAGACATTTCATACGATAACTATCAAACTATGTAAGGCTAATGGCGCCTTGCTAGGTCGTAGCCATGGACTTGGCTGAAGGCTATTCTAACTGTCTCTCGGCAAATGAGAGAAAGGCTTCGTCAGTGTAGTCGCTAGCAAAGTCGTCGTACAACTGGGGCGAGTGCTGTTCCGTATCTCGAGACCTGCCTTGTGGTGGCGCTCGGTCTGCGATCACAAAGTGGCGACACGCGGGTCCGACATGTACTAAATGGAGCGCGGCCGATTTAAGCTACCACCTAGCAAGTGTGGTGTCTGGCGGTGACACCACATTTATTTATTCCAAACTTCTATTAGTCCATAACTAAATATCTACGTCCATCTTTTCTCTTTCTGTCTCCTCGTGCCGGCCGCAGTCGTCTCGCGGTTCTAGGCGCGCAGTCCGGAACCGTGCGACTGCTACGGTCGCAGGTTCGAATCCTGCATCGGGCATGGATGTGTGTGATGTCCTTCGGATAGTTAGGTTTCAGTAGTTCTAAGTTCTAGGGGACTGATGACCACAGCAGTTGAGTCCCATAGTGCTCAGAGCCATTTGAACCATTTTTTTTTGTCTCCTCGTGCCCCACTCTCTATCTCTGCCTGTCTCTTCCTTCCCCTACCACTGTCCATCTCCTCCACTTCCCTTTATTTATTCATCTCCTCCTCTCAACCTCCTTACATTCCATTTCCCACTCCCCTATCTCTGTCCATCGCGTCCTCCTCCTAAGTTTACCTCTTCCTTCTACCTCACTGTCTATCTCCTTGTCCTACCTTCTCTCTCCACAATATCGTACTCATCCCAAAAGGAGCTGGTGGTTCTCACTCCCACACTATTTCTCTCCAGACTGTGATCAATGGCTCTACCAAATTTGATGGAAATTGTTCACCTGTGTGTCTAGCGAATAGGCCCTGCACTTCTATTCTCGCGTATTTTAATGTTATGATGCCGCATCTCCTGAACTATGTAGTGTATATTGATATAAATTCGCAGGTACATCCAGTAAAGTATGTGCCTATGGTCTGTGAAATGTATTGCGAATAGGATTACTAGTGTAGAAGTAACAAATTAAATCGTCATGCATGATGCGGCGTTTTGTTACGCATCTCGGTGTACATTATATCTCCTGAACCATACATATTTTTCTATGCATATTCAATGGTATATGAGGATGCTGACTGCTAAATCTGCTGCGAACAGAGATTGTAGCGAAGAAGTAATAAATTGAAAAAAAAATTAAAGCAATTGCAGCCCTCGGTCGCAAATACAAAGCGGCTACTTAACATTCCAAATATAGAAAGGTGATACGTATAATACATGAAGTAAGAGACAATGTTTTATCTGACATCAGCAGATATGGTAACAATTGTCTACAAAAGCGCTTAGAAGTACAGTTTAAGGGCTGAAAAACGCCATTACAGAATTATAAAGGGAGCTGAATAACTCAGCGAATATAAAAACGGTATAACGTGAAATGTAATTAATATAAACCTTTTAATGAACAAACAGTTATGAATCGACTCAGATAGAAGAAATATTTCGGTAACCGCACAAGGTTACACGGAATCAAATAGCAGATAGCGGCTTTAGACCGTTTAAGAAGCTTTTATTACGTAATTGCAGCTGCTCATTAAGAATGAGGCCATCATTTTGAGAACGATTTTAAAAATTTCTAATTCTTCGAGAACATCTAATCTGCGCCCTTTCTTTTCTGTGTGCATAATGCTGATATCGTGAACAGCTGTAGGCACGTGACCTATAATCACAAGGTGGGCAGCAAAGACGAATTTTGGGTGTTAGTCCCATTTTTCCTTAAAAGATATTCTTTCTATCTGACTGTAAAGGCACGTCCTGTTTGTCCCATGTGGTAAGAGTAGCAGGTGTCGCAAAGAATCTTATAGACACCAGAATTTTTAAAAGGGGAACGGGTCGGTTTTAAATTATGAATAAAATTTTTTTCAAACTATTCTTGGCTGAAAAGGCGACATTACAGTTGTATTCAAAAAGAAGAAGGCGTTGGATGTGATAGGAGATGGGTCCAAGAAAGAAATAGGAAAAACTGCTTCTTTAGTCTGGCTTACGCGAAAGAGGCCTAAAGTACAATGTCATGCCCAACTCGACAGACAAAAATGTAATATAAAATATACTTGTCGACCTGAACACTGGCCGTGATTGTATAAAAATTGATAATTCATGTCAAACTAGGATAGCCTTTGACGTAGTTAACATTCTCAGTAAAAACACGGCCACGGCCTGTTTTCAAAATGTTACGCATAACGTTAGGAAATTGGTTAAATCCATCAATAATAAACTTAAAAAGCTGATGCTATAATAACTAAATCTGACAAAGGTTGCCCTTTTTTGGTTATTGCCTACAATTATGATTATATTTTTAAAACATTAGATTTTTTAACCATAATAATATTTGGGAACTGCTTGAGGAGCCGACTCCAGAATTACAAAAAGAAGTCAGGTCAGCTATCAGTGACGCAAAATTTTTGATCGAACCTTTCCCTAAGAAAATGCTTATCAACATGAACCCTCAGCCCCCAAAACTACGTTCTCAATTAAAATTCACACACCTAACCATCCAGTGCGCCCGATTTCTAATGATGTGAACAGCGCGTACCATGACTTAGCCAAATATCTTCATGAAACTCTGAAAAAATCGTTCGTTTTCGAGAACAATTATACCATTCCTAATAGTCACGCCCTAGTCCATACCAAGTTGTTTTCACTAGATATCAAAAATCTTTAAACAAACGTTCCCGTACAAGAAACGCTTACAGTCGTAGAAAGAAATTTACGTCATTTCAAAAAAGAACTTTTAGACACACAAATCACTGACTTTATGAATCTAATTACAGTCGTAGACAAATATACCTATTTTGAATTTAATGAACAACGTGTCACCAACCCGAAGGTCTCGCTGTGGAAAATCCGTTAGCTGGTTTCCTTTCTGACATTTTCATTCACTCTCTAAGAGAAAAGTTCAACTGTTTCTCAGCTACAGCGCCAGGCATTCTCTCCTATTTCAGATATGTCGAAGACATTCTAATCATCTACAAAGGACCTGTTGATGGCATTGTCCGTACTTTCAGTCTCTTCAATGAACTTCACGAGAACAGCGAACTCGAAAACGAGGCCCGTCAACTGAATTTTCTTGATTTAACGCTTACAGGAGAAGAAAATAAAATCTCATTTAATGTTTTTCGCTATGAAACATGTTCCGATCAGATCGTACCATCGTCTTCTGTGCACCCACAATCTCATATGAACGCTTTCTTTCACTCTGCTATTCACAGAACTACTGCTATTCCGCTCTCGAAAGAAAAATTCGACGAAGAAATTAATATAATCAAAACGACAGAAGTTAATAACGAATACGAACCTGCCATAGTAAATAACATCCTTAAAAAACTGTAAAAACAGTTACTACACTCGGCACCTCTATCATTGAATCCAGCCTAAAGAAGAAGTTTTTTATATTTCTTTCTTGGGCCCATCTCCTATTACATCCCACGCCTTCTTCGTAATAAATACAACTGTAATGTCGCAATTTCAACCAATAATAGTTTGAAAAATTTTTTATTCATAATTTAAAATCGACCTGTTCCCCTTTGAAAAACTTTGGGGTCTTTAAGATTTTTTGCGACACCTGTTCTTCTTACTACGTAAGAGAAACAGGGTGTGCCTTTACAGATACAAAGAATATCTTTTAAGGAAAAATGATACTAACACCCAAAATACGTCATTTGCTGACCACTTTCTGATTACAGGTCATACGCCTAAATCTGTTCACGATATCAGCATTATGCACACTGAAAAGAAAGGGCCTAGATCAGTTGTTATCGAAGAATTAGAAATTTTTAATATCTTTCTTGAAATGATGAGCAGCTAAACGAGGAGCTACAATTACGTAATAAAAGCTTCTTCAACGGTATAAAGCCGTTATTTGATTTCGTGTACCCTCGTGCAGTTACTGAAATATTAGCCCGCCCGGTTAGCTGTGCGGTCTAACGCACGGGTTTCCGGATTGGGAAGGAGCGCCTGGTCTCCAGCACGTATCTGAGCCGGCCAGTCTGTGGATGGTTTTTAGGTGGCTTTCCATCTGCCGCGGCGAATGCAGGCTGGTTCCCCTTATTTCGCCTCAGCCCCACTATGTCGGCATTGCTGCTCAAACAAGTTTTCCACGTACGCGTACACCACCATTACACTACCACGCAAACATAGGGGTAAACACTCGTCTGGTGTGAGCCGTTCCCTGTGGGGGTCCACCGGGGGCCGAACCTCACAGTAACACTGAAAGATCGGTTCGGTGTGGGACGACGGAGGGGTGAAGTGGGGTTGTGGACCACTGCGGCTGCAATGGGGATGGAGCCTGTCGGTCGTTTCTAGGCCCACGGTTAACATAGGATACGACACAATACATTACCGAAATTTCTTCTATCTAAGTCGATTCATAACTGTTTGATCATTAAAAGGTTTATATTAACTACATTTCATGTTATACGGTTTTTCTATTCGCTGAGTTATTCAGCTCCCTTTGTAATTCTGTAATGGCGTTTTTCAGCCTTTAAACTAAGCTCTTATGTAGATAATTTGTTACCATCTCTGCTGCTATCAAATAAAATATTGCTTCTTACCTCATGTATTACACATTTCATCTGTCTATACTTGGAATCTTAAGTAGCCTGTCAGAATTTGCGGCCACTAGATGGCACTTTTGGTATAACGTTCACCTGCCCGCAAATGGTAACACGGGAGCATCAGTCTGATGCTACCGCAGCTCGACATGTGGCGCAGCCCTTAGTGGCCTGCCTCTATGTGTTCTATTTTAGTATTTTGTCACTAAAACGTTATCGCTTCATATTTATTTTATACGTGACATTCCAGTTTCAAATGTTTTATTTCTGATGATGGCACTCTTAGAAGTGGCCGAAACCTAGTTCTCACTGTAATTGTTTTAATTTTACTTTGTAACGGACGCTGGGAACGCAGCCATGTTTAAATCTTTGTTAAATTGAAACGTCATGCATGATGTGGCATTTTTTCATGCACATCGCTATTTGACGTCATATCTCCTGAATTGAGCGTCGAACAATGACATATTTTCGTACGTACATTCAGCAGCAAATGTAGATACTGTCTGAGAAGAGTGTTATCAGTAGAGTCAGTAGTAACAAAGCAATAAATTTAAACTTCTTACATGATCCGGTATTTTTTCACGCGTTCAGAGTTTAGGGCGTCGTAGCTCCTCAACTAAGTCCTACGATGATGTTATTTTTCTGTTACATTCAGTGGTATTTGTGAAAACTGTCTGAAAAATGTGCCACAAGTACAGAGAGTAGTAAAGAAGTAGTAAATTAAAACGTCAGTTTTACAGCTTGAACACTGAAAATATAATAAGTGAGCAACTTCTTTCCATTCGTCATTTTGTTGCGGTCATCAGCGAGATGCAGTTTTGCAAAGGTTTGAAATTACGCCTAAAGTTTGTTGCACATCTAATGGCTCACATCCTCAAATACTGAATAACTGAAGTATGGGCATTTTCACGTCGTCAGCTACACTGCTTTTTCACCCCCAGCGCCGCCCGTTTGATAGACAGGCGGTTCTTACATCACAGTGAATCTTGCCAGTAGTAAATGATATGTATACCAAGTTTGGTTGAAATCGGCACAGTGATTTAAGAGAATGTATGGAACATACATACTGACATACGTACATTCATTTTTGTAATTTGTGTGGCTGTGAGTTCCAGCCAGCTAATGTGGGAGACGCACTCAAATTTAATTTTTTTATACCCTTCGTACCTATAAAAAAACATTGGAAGTCAAGTCACAGAACATTATTTAAATGAGTACAGATATATACTAATGACATTGGCTTTTCAGATGGTGCCATTTAGTTCGTGTGTAGTTCAACTAAACTTGACAGCACCTTATCATTCATTCTGCTCGTGAATAATATCTAGACCACAGCTGCTGAAATTTTAGCATTAAATTCATTTTGCATTCACATGATGTTGCGATTACAAAAGTATTAGTTGTTGTCACAACTGCACTTATCCGATAAGTAAAACAACTTGCCCCTTGAAGTAAAACCTTGTCAGACAACGCCTTAAACTGTCTAGACTTATTCGACATATTATAAATTATAAAACAATTTGATTATTAAATTAAAATATTTTGTAAGACAGAGCCATCTGTTGATGGCAGTAGCCGAAACAGTGTAATAAATAAACAAATTTTTCTAAGCGACCTCTATGGTTTTATTGACAAAATGTAATGTGATTCACATAATTTCAGCTTGAGACAGAGAGAGGAAACTATTTCGAACCACAGGAGTACACGTGAGGAATGAGAAAGTTCCGTTTCCTAATTCGTAGCGAATCTGAAACAATAACGTCCAGTCTTGTGATATGTTTTGTTCGTTGGTAAAGTATTGAAGAACCGGCAAATAGTTTTATGATCTACAGCGGAATAACGGTCGTTACTGCCAGATGTGTTTCGCACTAGAATAATAGGTCACACTGAATACATCCAGAACGGGGTATTATCTTTGATTATGAGATCCATTAGCATGCAGAATAGTGTCAGGGAGATGCTTAATTGTGTGCGCCTTTAGGAAAAACTAATTCTTTTTTTGATGGGACGGTAGCAACTTGGTGTACATCTGTCTATGGTGGTTCAAATGGTTCTGAGCACTATGGGACTTAACATCTATGGTCATCAGTCCCCTAGAACTTAGAACTACTTAAACCTAACTAACCCAAGGACAGCACACAACACCCAGCCATCACGAGGCAGAGAAAATCCCTGACCCCGCCGGGAATCGAACCCGGGAACCCGGCCGTAGGAAGCGAGAGCGCTACCGCACGACCACGAGATGCGGGCCATCTGTCTATGAATAGTTGATATATGCATAGGACATACGCTGTATTTACACAATTGTTGTTGCTGCTGCTGCTGCTGCTGCTGTTGTGGCCGTCAGTCCGAAGATTTATTTGTTGCAGCTCTCCATGTTATTCTATCCTGTGCAAGACTCATAATGTCTGCATAACTACTGCAAATTACATCCACTTGAACCTGTTGCCATAGGTAAGCTTTGGGCTTCCTCTACAAGTTTTAATCCATAAACTCCCTTTCATTACCAAACTGACAGTTATTTGTCGGCTCATAGTGTGTGCTATCAGTCAGTTCCGATTTAACTCAAGTTATTCTAAAATCCGGTTCTGTCCCTCCTGCCAGAACTACTTAGCATTTGCGATTGCAGGCTTGCTCGGTGCATTTCAGCTGTGAAATCTTCACGGGTTATCAGCAGAGTAGCATCGTCTTCTAGGTCTCACTGTCTCATTGGGTTGGGTTGGTTTGTTTGGGGGAAGAGACCAAATTGCGCGGTCATCGGTCTCATCGGATAAGGGAAGGACGGGGAAAGAAGTCGGCCGTGCCCTTTCAAAGGAACCATCCCGGCATTTGTCTGGAGCGATTTAGGGAAATCACGGAAAACCTAAATCAGGATGGCCGGACGCGGGATTGAACCGTCGTCCTCCCGAATGCGAGTCCAGTATGCTAACTACTGCGTCACCTCGCTCGGTCATCG
The DNA here is from genome assembly GCF_023864345.2 of Schistocerca serialis cubense. Lineage (NCBI taxonomy): Eukaryota > Metazoa > Arthropoda > Insecta > Orthoptera > Acrididae > Schistocerca > Schistocerca serialis. The sequence continues at coordinate 250,119,140 of NC_064638.1, read as the reverse complement.
TCTTCTAGTCGGAACGTTTCAATAGATTGCGTATCCATCATCTTCAGGGGAAGGTAACTACTGAAGATGATGGCTACGCAATCCATTGAAACATTGCGACTACAAGACGACGCCACTCGGCTGATAACCCGTGAAGATTTCATACTTAGCATTATTCTGTATCAGCGCATTTCCAGCTCTATTCTTGACTTACACTCTGAACTGTTTATCGTCTAGTTTGAAGTTCACACAAGGCTACCCTCCTTACTAATATTTTCTTAAAATACAGGGTGAAAATTATTGAACTAAATGAAGAAAACATAAATTAGCTACAAACAACGGCGTACACACTTTATTCAAAGTGTAAACGTCACTACAGATATTCAGATTTAGGTTATGACATGTTCGATATGCCTACCATCATTGACGATGCTGTGGCACGGACGAATACCGAAATTTTGCACGACCCGCTGAAGTTTCAGAACATCGATGCTGTCGATGATCTCCTGAATGGATGTTTTCAGCTCAGCAATGGTTTTGGGGTTATTGCTGTACAGCTTGTCTTTAATATAGTCCCACGGAAAGGGGACGCATATGTTCAAATCCAGAAAACATCGCGGTCAATCGAGGCCCAAGCCAGTGGCCTCTGGGCACCCCACATCCAGAATGCGGTCCCCAAAGAGCTCCTCAAGGACAGCAAACACCCTCCTGTTTCGATAGGATCGAGCTCTGTCTTGCGTGAACAACATCTCGTTGAAATTAGAGTCACTTTGGATAATGGCGGTGAAATCATCTTCCAAAACCATCACTTACCGTTCGTTAGTCACCGTGCTATCAAGGAATACCGCACCGATTATTCCGTCACTGGGCACTGCTCACCGCAGAGTCAACCACTCAGGGTGAAGAGACGTCTCGATCGCGAAATGACGGTTCTCAGCCCTCCAAATGAACTAATTTTGTTTATTGCCGAACCCATCCAAATGAAAGTGGGCTTCGTCGCTAAACCAAACCATATTCACATCGAAGGCCTGTTCGTCGATTCTGTGGACAATAATGTTAGCGAAACACAACCGCTGTTCCATGTCCCTGGACAATAATGGCTGATGGTTTTGAATTTTGTATAGGAAGAGAGGTAGGTCTTCAACAACAATTAGTCGCAGTGTCTCCCGGTTGATTCCCTACTGATGTGCAGTTCGTCTGATCGATTTCCTGTAGGTGGTTTGAAACACAGCGCATGTCTTCTCGAAGTTTTCAGCAGGTGTCTTCACCCTTTTTGAACTACCGACGTTGCCAATACTGTCATCACGAACACTACCCGTTCTCTCAAACTTACGAATCAAATTCTTGATTGTTATCACAAAAAAATGTTCAAATAAGTGTGAAATCTTATGGGACTTAACAGCTAAGGTCATCTGTCCCTAAGCTTACACGCTACTTAACCTAAATTATCCTAAGGACAAACACACACACACACACACATGCCCGAAGGAGGACTCGAACCTCCACCGGGACCAGCCGCACAGTCCATGCATGACTGCAGCGCTTCAGACCGCTCAGCTAATCCCGCGCGGCGATTGTTATCACACTTGGACCGGTTGTCTTCAGCTTGAACTCGGTCGCAAATCTCCCTTGAGCCACATCTGGGATGTTATTGCTCGCATAGCAGGCCTTCATAAGCGTTGTACGCTCAGGCATGTTGTACAGTGACATTTTCATGCGAAAACGTCCGACAACAATAATGCATGTACGCATGCTCTTACTAATTCCCATCATTCCCCGCGGCCAACCGTGCAGTTTGAACGTCGTAACGCAAACCATTCAGAATTTATGACGATCTTATTTCATATAGTTCAATAATGCTCACCCTGTGCTTCCAGTCATTTACATTTATATTCTTCTCCTCCTCATCCTTCTCCTCCTATTCAGGTATTAGGCGTATTTATCTGTTACGGTACCCATCGTTGCTGGTGTCTTCCTCTATCTCTTCTTCGTAGACACAATTTTTTGCCCGTAAGGTGATTCTGTCTCTCAATTATTTCTATATGTTCGTTCGATTTTCTCCTGTGACCAAGAACTTCATCGCTTAGACTAAAACTTTATGTCCTCTCTAATATCTTGAGTCCATAGTCTGTCTTCTATTGTGCAATCTCTTACCCGTCTCAGGAATATAGCTTTGTTGCTTTTTGCTAGTCACCCAAATCTCGCTTCTGTAAAGCAATGTGTGGACTTCAACTTTTTTGTACAAAATAATTTGAGTATGCTTCCTACTTTCGTTTTTAAGGTTTCTTTTAATTGTTATACATACCCGGCGGAATTCTCTAATTTAATTTCTAGTTCTTTGCTGTAGCCTAGATAACTGGTCAGTTACTCTCTTTAAAATCTTCTGGTCTATTACTATTTTGGTTCTAATGTGTGCTTTCCCCATTAAGGCCATTGTCTAGTTTTCTTCTGTTGACCACTCCACGTCAAATTTGGCACTTATTTGTTTCAGTAAATAAATTTCTTTCTGGGCTCCTCTTCTATATTTCTATTATTGCACCGTTATCATATAGTGAGTTATTTAAAATGGTCCTCCTGTCTAGGTATATACTTTCTGAAATTTTGTTTTTTCCATGTATGCACTATTTCACGTATGTAAATATTATACAATGCTCTGGAGCAACAGCAGCCCTGTAGAACTATTTTGTTAGTTCCTCATCAGTCAAATTTCCGTTGACATCAAGGTTGATAGCCATGTTCTGATACAAACTTTTTATCACATTTATTAGATATTTCGGATATCCATTGTCTTCCAAAGTTTCTATGTACTGACATTGTCGAAAGGTTTTTTAAAACCGATAAAAGCAATGAGTATTTATTTATTATACTCTCGGTGTTTTCGTATTATCTGCCGCACAATAAATACAGCATGTACCGCAGAGTGTCCTTTCCTAAAACCCATTTGTTTCTCAAGCAGTACTACCTCATATTAAATCTTGTGTTTAAAATCGTAGCATATATCTTGTATGCTGAGTCTAATAAACTTTGTCACCTTTGGTTACCTCGTAGACTACTGTCCCATTTTTTAAAAATTTTGTCACTGTAGCAGTCTTCTAGTCTTTGGGGATACTCTTGTTCTTCTTACATTCGTTTGAGATGTAGCAGCAGTAGATGTAGCCTCATTCCTTGGTATTTTAGCAATTCATCATTAATACTAACTCCTCCTGTTGCTTTTCTGTTGTTAAGTAATGGTTAGGCAGATGTTATTTCGTCAGACTGTACGAGTATTACATGTAATCCTTTCTCATCCGTTATTTCAACTTCAGTTCCTTGTGCTATATAGTCATATCATAAACCTTTGAAATAATTTAGCCATTGTTCTTGTTCAATACTTTTTACTTGTACCTTCTCTTTTTCTGTTTTGTTTAATGTTTTTAAAACCTTATAGGCCATTGGCTGTCTCCCGTGAACATTATCCTCGATGTCAGAAAAAAATTAACCCAAAGTTCTTGGTGTGCTTTTCTTTTACACTTTTAACAATATTACTTCTCTGCATATAGGACAGTATCTTCATAGCGGAACTCAAATAATACGATTTTTTAGAAACGCTTGTCTTGCTATTGCCAATCTTTATCTTACACTGAAGCGCTAAATAAACTGGTATAGGTATGCGTATTCAAATACAGACATACGCAAACAGGTACAATACGGCGCTGCGGTCGGCAACGCCTACATAAAACAAGTGTCTGGTGCAGCTGTTAAATCGGTTATTACTGCTACAATGGCAGGTTATCATGATTTAAAAGAGTTTGAACATGGTGTTACGGTCGGCGCACAAGCGATGGTACACAGCATCCCCGAGGAAGCGATGAAGTGGGGATTTTCCCGTACGACCATTTCACGAGTGTGTCGTCAACATCAGGAATCCGATAAAACATCAAATCTCCGACAGCGCTGCGGTAAGAAAAAAATTCTGGAAGAACGGGACCAACGACGACTGAAGAAATGATTCAAATGGTTCTCAGCACTATAGGACTTACCATCTTAGGTCATCAGTCCCCTAGAACTGAGAACTACTTAAACCTAACTAACCTAAGGACATCACACACATCCATGTCCGAGGCAGGATTCGAACCTGCGACCGTAGCAGTCGTGCGGTTCCGGACTGAGCTCCTAGAACCGCGAGACGACTGACGATTGAAGAGAATCATTCAAAGTGGTAGAAGTGAAACCCTTCCACAAACTACTGCATATTTCAAAGCTGGATCATCAGCGTGCGAACAATTCAACGAAACATCATCGATATGGGCTTTCGGAGCCAAAGGCCCACTCCTGTACCCTCGATGACTGCACTACACAAAGCTGTACGTCTCTCCTGGGTCCGTTAACACAGACCTTGGATTGTTTATGACTGGAAACATTTCGCTTGATCGGATAAGTCTCGTTACAATTGTATCAAGCGGATGGACGTGTACGGATATGAAGACAACCTTATGAATCCATGGACCCTGCATGTCAGCAGGGGGCTGTTCAGGCTGGTGGAGGCTCTGTGATGGTGTGGGGCGTGTGCAGTTGGAATGACATTGGACCCCTGATACGTGTAGATGCGACTCTGACATATGACAGGTACGTAAGCATCCTGTCTGATAACCTGCATCCATTCATGAACGTTGTGCATTCCGACGGACTTGGGCAATTCCAGCAGGACAATGAGACACCTAAACGTTCAGAAATGCTACAGAGTGGCTCTAGGAACACTCTTCTGAGTTCAGACACTTCCGCTGACCACCAGACACCCCAGACATGAACATTATTGAACGTATTTGGGATGCCTTGAAACTTGTCGTTCAGAAGAGATTTCCATCCAGTTGTACACTTACGGATTTATGGACATCCTTGCAGAATTCGTGGTGTCAGTTCCCTCCAGCACTTCTTTAGACATTAGGCGAGTCCATGCCACGATGTGTTGCGGGGACCGTACACGACACTAGGCAAGGGTACCAGTTTCTTTGGCTCTTCAGCGTATATTCCCTGTACTTCGGAAAACGTCAGTTAGTTTGTAGCCAAAACAGAGAAGTTCGTCTACTGCATCTAGTGTCTCATTTCCTGGCTTACTTCCCTCAGCATCGGCTGATGTAATTTGATTACTTACCCTACTTTTACTTTAAGTGATAAACTTATTGTAACTTATTTTCAAGACACTATCCATTTCTTTCACCAGATAGTCCACTTAGTTTGGCATGCGTCGCAGAATTACAGTATTATCCGTAAATCTTTTATTTCTGTTTCCTGGACAATGGCTCGCCTTTTTAATTTCTCCTTGGTTTGTTTTAGTGGTTGGTGAATAACAGACTTAACTACATCAGGGGTAAGCTGCAAAACTGTCACACTCGCTTCTCGACTACTGCTTCCCTTCTGCGTTCTTCGTCCCTTGTAACTACTGCCTGGTATCTGTACAAGTTGTACCTTTCGCACCCAGTATTTTAACCCTGCTGAGTTCAGAATTTCAGTCCTGGGAGCCTTCCCTTGAAAGGGCACGGACGATTTCCCTCCCCCATCCTTGAAAAAAATCTAAGCTTCTTCTCGGTCTTTAATGACTTCTAAATGGTCGGTTCGTTAAATCTTAATCTTCCGACCTTCTCCTAGAATTTTATAATCCAGACAAGATTTCGAAACATTTTCTTAAATGTACAAAAGCTATAAAAGCAAGGTTGTCTGCTCTGTAAGATACATCACAGGCTCAGTATTGCCTTATAGAGTAACAGTATATTCAAAAAACACCGCGTACAAGCCTCGGATCCATGACCACCTCTTTACAAAGCGCTGCAGCAAACTGAGATCACAGAGGTGAGTACTGACGCAAGTTTATTTGCCGTATATATCTTCTCGTGTAATTTCAAGGAATAGTCCCAGCGGGAAAACTAGGAACATTCTGCAGTATTGCGTATTGTGCAGTGTTTCATATCAGCGGGGGAAAATTACCTTGTTCGGCACTAGATTAAGCACCAGTGACATTATGACAGGCAGCAGGGCCATAAAGTTCAGTGTTGTCAGCCACACTGTATGAGGAGCCTCCAGAGAATGACGAGGAGTCCTAGGATGGAACACTTAACGCAGCAGGAGGATATGACCAACTTTTGTCGTCTAGACACAATTATGACATGAAAACAGCAGATAAAGTGGTGCTGGAAGCAGAACTGGCCTAGTTATCAGTATATCCAGTAAAACAGAAGTAATATCCGGTGTTCCCCAAGGAAGTGTTATAGGCCCTCTATTGTTCCTGATTTGTATCAACGACATAGGAGACAATCTGAGTAGCCTCTTAGATTGTTTGCAGATGATGCTGTCACTTACCGTCTTGTAAAGTCATCAGATGATCAAAACGACTTGCAAATTATTTAGATAAGATATCGTATTGTGCGAAAAGGGACAGTTGACCCTGAATAAAGAAAAGTGTGAAGGTATTCACATGAGTACTAAAAGAAATCAGCTAAATTTCGATTACGGGATAAGCCACACAAATCTGAAGGCTGTAAATTCAGCTAAATACTTAGGTATTACTATTACAAATAACCTGAATTGGAACGATCACATAGATAATATTGTGGGCAGAGCAAACCAAAGACTGCGATTTATTGTCAGAACACTTAGAAGGTGCATCAGGTCTACTAAAGAGACTGCGCTTGTCCGCCCTATTCTGGAGTACTGCTGTGCGGTGTGGGATGGGCATCAGTTGGGACTGACGGATTGGTATCGAAAAAGTACAAAGAAGGGCAGCTCGTTTTGTATTGTCGCGATTAGGGGAGACAGTGTCACAGACATGATACGTGAATTGGAGTGGCAATCATTAAAACAAAGGCGTTTTTAGTTGCAACGGGATCTTCTCGTGAAATTTCAATCACCAGTTTTCTCCTCCGATTGCGAAAACATTCTGTTGCCACCCACCTACATAGGGAGAAATGATCATCGCGATAAAATAAGAGAAATCAGGGTTCCCACAGGAAAATTTAAGTGCTCGTTTTTCCCGCGTGCCGTTCGAGGGTGGAACGGTAGAGAAACAGCTTTAAGGTCGTTCATTGAACCCTCTGCCAGGCACTTTACTGTGAATAGCAGAGTAATTACGTAGATGTAGATGTAGATATTAAGCATATCGTTGACGGTACAGGAAGCAGTTATTTTCAACAGAAAGGGATGGTTGGAAAAAGACAGGAATTAGAAGTGCATCAAACTAACAGTAGCGTTTAGACTGAAACAGTGACGCCATACAGTGAGCACCAAAACCTAACTCGAAGCTGTATAACACGATTACACTTTATACAAATTTAAATCCTACACGATGGCGCCTTAACTCACTCTCATTTCGAGTATGAAAACAAACTGTATATGAGAATCCCTTTATGGCCTTAGTTCAGACGCATAATCTGTTAAGCAGAAGTATAATAAAATGAAACATAATTATATTGGAATTTCCCTTTGCTTAACACAGTAACATAATATACAGGTGCTGAAATTAAGAGATGATGACTGTTTCTAAGACCTACAATTTATGTTTGATGATACCCAATGCAGCTGAAAATCTGTTTAGTGTGTACAAGATACAACAGTTTAAACCGTGTTCCAGTAAAATGCGTCACTCATATTTTGAATATATGTTTAATTAATGTACCGAAACTTCAGTATTCTTGGGGACTTCGAACCTACAGTAAATAAAGGAGCATTTTTTTGAATGGTACAGATTATGGAATATCATGCAGGAGCCGTGACGACAGTTTTGAAGGCTCAGCCGTTCATTCCTGCAAGTACAAGGTGACTATAATTACAGTGCAACAACTGACAGAGGTCCAGCAGGGGCTGTAATTATCGTATGACAGTGAAACTTGCTAGCTTTAATTAATGTTTTAATGCGGAATCAAGTTACGTTGGAAAAATTAGTTCCAATTTTGGTCACCAGGTGCAAATTTGGCCCTGTACAGCATTTCATCGACGTCTCTGGTGCTCATATTGAACAAATTAGGTAAATGGAGGTTAGTAATAAAATCAGCATGATGCCTCTCTCACTTGTTCAATCTTTTCTGCCTACGTCTCATTCCTATTCCATACGTATGCAAGCATTTATATACATCTTTGTTGCATTCACAGTGCCATATTAGCACCTGGTGGCCAAAATTTGAACTAATTTCTTCCTAGCGTAACTCGGTTAAGCATTAATGCATTAGAATATCTACCAAGTTTGGCTACCATGCAATAATTGCAGCTCAGACTGGACCTATGTGAGTATCTGCACTTTAGTTACAACCACCCACTATATTTCTGCAGTCTATGTGGAGTTCAGAGCTCGAAATTTCTCAGAATGATAAGCACATTGGTAAAAAATTAGTCGCCCTCAGGAGACATCACTATAATACAGCGTAACATCGCCTCTACCCATGATAATGGTCTCAACCTGGCGAGGAAGAGTGTCTACAGATTTATTCAGGTCTGGCAGATCTAGTTAAAGTCGGTGGTAATTACCCATAGATCCCGTAGAGCACCTTCACCCGCTGTTGAAAACAGTCCCAGACGAGTTAGGGTACGAAAAACACCCCAAACCTTCACAGAAACAACGTTCTGAACTATGCACGGAAAGACCGCATTATACAGCAATAAATCTGGCAGTTTCATTCACAGTGTGGTCGTGGGCACGTCCAAACACGATAGCCTCTTCTGCCATTCTTTCACGTCTTGATGTCGACCAATATTACTTTTCTAATTCTATAGAACCTTCTGGGACATACACAGCACGTCACAGCCATGACGTAATCATGCGAAAGAGGACTATGAGACCGCCTAGTACCAATTCTACCGACAACGCTCCAGAGAGAGCAAAGTTCTGACTTAACTGGGTGACTAACATTATGTCTAGTCAACTTATAACATCTTTAATACGGGGGGTGTTCAATAAGTAATGCAACACATTTTCTGAAATCAGGTTGGTATTATACAGAATTCCAATACACCACATTATTCCCACTCTTTTGGCAACAAAACCATACTTTCAAACATAATCTCCATTCAATGCGACGGCCTCATGCCACCTTACTCACGACACCCTGTACGCCCGCATGGTTATACTTATTGGACTACATTGGAGCCAATGTTTTGCTCAATCAATAACCTCGCAGTACGTACTGCTTCCCCCAGAGTGCACCCTTCATTGGACGAAACAGTTCGAGGTCCGAAGATGCGACGTCAGACCTTTCGGTTGGTTGAGGAAGAAAAATCCAGTGATGTTTTGTGAGGCCCTCTCCGGTGCGCAGACTTACGCGGGGCCTTGCGTTGTAATGGGGAAGAAGTTCGTTTACATTTTTGTGACGACGAACACGCTGAAGTACTGCCTTCAATTTCCTGACGGTAGCGTATTACGCGCACCATGAGGTGGATACCAAACAGCCCCTTCTGAGTTATAGAAGATCGTCGCCATGCTTTCACCGGTTGAGGGTGCGGCTTTGAAGTTTTTCTTCGGAGGAAAGGTGGTGTGACGCTACTTCGTAGATTGCCGTTTTGTTTTCGATTCGACGTGAAGAACTCATGTTTCATCTCCTGTGACAAGGTTCGCCAAATATTTGTCGACCATCCACGTAACGAGGAAGCAGTTGCGCACAGATGGTCCTTCGTTGCTCTCTTGTGGTCTTCCGGTAGCCGGCGACGAACACGGAGGGCACATGCCTTTGAGTACCCCAACTAGTGGACGAGTGTATGAGCACTCTCAATAGAGACATCCAATTTTGCAGCGAAGTGTTTGATGTGATCTGTCGATCAAATAGAATTAGTGTGTCTACACGTTCCAACATTGCAGGAGTCGAAATTGTGTGCGACTGGCTGATGCGCGGGAAGGCAGACGCCTTGCCTAACGGCTCAACGTGCTTTTGTTCAGTGCCAGGTCTCTGGATATCTGCGATGCTCTGGTCTTCCGACAAAAGAAACTCAGTGATAGCTCTCTGCTTGGAACGCACCTTCGTTACGGAGGCCATTTTGAACGCTACGTGTAGCGCCGGCACCTATGAGAACTTCATAAAACTGTAGAGGCTGAAGTGGGAATATTTCACGTTGTCACACAACAAATTTCCCATATTTTCAGCCGAGAAAAAATACGTTGATTTACATACTGAAACCTCCCGTAAAGATGCTTTATGGACACGGGTGATACCTTGCAAGTCTCTCCAGATTACGAAGAAAAGCATTCAGAACAGGCAGGTCTAAATAACCTACGTCGTTACGTCAGTCAGATGGCCACAATCCCTAACAGGGAAAGTGACTAACGTTATTCGACACCTGAAAATTTGTTTCTACATCGTAGGGTATTTTGAAAGAACGGACATTCGTTTGTAAATTCTCGGAAGGGAATCACTCAACCACAGGAACAGCATCTTTGGAAGGCTCCAAGAGAGGTGGAAACCTGCGAACTTAACTCAGTACTAGTTTATTTGCGATGAAAGTGTTAATCGTTAGTTTCTGCTAGTTTTTAATCTTTAATGATGAATCATATAACCCTTACTATGAGTGTCGGGCAAGTGGTAATTATAAACTTCCTAAATTACCTAGAATTGTTATATTCCGCTTTTGAAGAAAAATAATTATAATTACGAACAGTGAAAGTAATATATCTAAAACTCAATTTAAACATATCAAATAATTAACTCTTTTTTATAAATATGAAATTAAACAATCCAACCAAACTTGAGCCACTTGAGATGTAGGCAAATCGCAGTCCTTTGTCGTTGCCTAATATAATGGTCACTCGCCACTTCAAAGCTGATAGCAATGATAATGCTGTAACAGGCTTGCGTGACTGTTTCCAGTGTGGTACTATTCAGGTGTGATGGGAAATATCTTGACAATATATGGGCAACACACACTGTACAACAGAAGTAAATTGCGTTCCCAAACTTTCTAGTGCCTGTTCATCAAATATTTTGCAAACTGAGTCACTGCCGCACAATGAAAACTACAAATAAGTACTCTGTACAAACAATACTGTAACTTTACTGTGTGCCGAGGCTCCAAATAAACCCCGCAAACACTCAAGTACCTCAAAGTTTGCAAATTGCCTAATACAAATACATAAAACAGCGAGCACTCAATTAACTCAGAATATGACAAACAGGAATGCTAGTCAAAATGCACGAATCAATTCAGATCAGTATCTGTCCAATAAATCAGTTCACGCACCAACAACGATTTATATACACCCGCTCTTTACACAACTATTTAGCGAGATTTCCTGTTCTAGCAATTCAGTTACTGACAATGGGAACCCACTACTCCACAATTCAGCGGTAGAGAAGTCACGGAGCTGAAGAAAATCGAGTAGCAGTCACTCTTTGTAGTCGACTTACCAAATCCGCAAATATACTTCTGATTATATCAGATCAGTAATCACTCTGGCCTTAACGTACCCGAACTCATTGACTCCAACGTTCCATTGTGACTATCCACGAAACGCCTAAGCTGTCAGCCGGCCGGGTGGCGGTGCGGTTCTAGGCGCTACAGTCTGGAACCACGTGACCGCTACGGTCGCAGGTTCGAATCCTACCTCGGGCATGGATGTGTGTGATGTCCTTAGGTTAGTTTGGTTTAAGTAGTTCTAAGTTCTACGGGACTGACGACCTCAGAAGTTAAGTCCCATAGTGCTCAGAGCCATTTGAACCTAAGCTGCGACTGTTAGAACGACATGTGAACTGCGGCTGACCATAAGACCCATGTAAAACCATTTTGAAATCACTGAAGGAAACGTATAACGCTACCGTCCCTTTTAACAATTCAATCATCATTTCAGATGGCCGACGTATCTTCTTCTCGTGGCCAGCTTCCGCGTGCATTGATATTTGCTGCTTGATCTGCTATTGCTGTTGGCCACTGGTTCTGATATAATCTTTGCCGCTTGATTCACTATTGCTGTAGTCCACCTATTATGCACTGGTCCTGTACAACATATTAAACAATCTCATATAAGCAAATACTTATATTAACATATGATCAGTACCCAACACATGTGACCGTAATTCCAGCTGCTACAAGTAACGGCAAACCAATCTTGGGGACAGCCAAAATACACCCCAAGAAAAAAAGACACACCACGAAGGAATTATGCAGATGGAACAGAAATCGGTAGATGTGACGAACATGTACAAACAAAAGATTATGATTTCAGTAAAATTGGGTGATTTATTCAAGAGGAAGAGCTTCACAAATTGAGCGAATCAATAAAGTGCTGGCCCTTATGCAAACATTTATTCGGCTTGGCACTGGTTGATAGAGTTGCTAGATGTACTTAGGGATATCGTGCCAAATTATATCCAATTGGCTCGTTAGATTGACAAAATCCCGGTCTGGTTGGAGGTGTCCCATAATGCTCCAAACGTTCTCAGTTGGTGAGAGATATGGCGACCTTCCTGGCCCAAGCAGTGTTTGGCAAACACGAAGACAAACAGTAGAAACTCTCGCCGTACGTGGGCATGCATTATCTTCTTGAAATGTAAGGCCAGGAAGGCGAACCATGAAAGGGAATGAAACAGGGGGGTGGAATATCGTCGACGCCGTGGAAGACAACCAAATGGATCCTGCTATGAAATGAAGTGGCACCCCAGACCATTAGTCATGGTTGTCAGGCCGTTGCGTGTGACAGTAACGTTGGTGTCTCAACGCTGTCTGGAGTGTGTCCAGGCTCGGCTTTGCTGGTTATCAGGAGTCAGTTCGAATCTGGAATGGTCACTGAAGATAATTCTACACCAGTCAATGAGGTTCCAAGTCAACGATTTTGGACGCCAGTGATAGCGGTGGGGTAGCAATCTGATTGTCGCTGGCCATAAAGTCCGATACCCAAGAGTGACGGAGTGACGATTGTGGGATGCCATTCCTAATCATTGTTATCATCGACGAAATTCCTGGCCCCGATGACCAATGAAGATGTGTCTGGAGGCACCTAACACAGTTGTGAGACACCAACCTGACTCTCTATGCCCCCTTTTGTTGCGTTTCATGGCAAGCAACCATAGACGTACATTTCAGCAAGATAACGCCCGCCTTATGTCAAACCATACCTTGGATACCAAGTTCGTCAGATCTCTCACCAACTGAGAACGTTCGGAGCGTTACAAGCAGGACCATCTAATCAGCTGGGAAGTTTGACTGTTTAATGCGCCAGTCTCACAGAATTTGGCACAACAACCCTCAGAATGACATCCGACAACTCTACCAATCAGTGCTAATCCGAATAACTACTTGCATAAGGGTCAGAGGTGGACCAACACGTTATTGACTTGCTCAGTTTGGGAAAATTCAGTAAATAACCAATTTTTTCTGAAACTGTAATCATTTCTTTTGTGTATACATGTGCGTCACATCTTCATTTTCCTGTCCCATTCGGATAATTTCTTGGTGATGCGGTTATTTTTCTTTGGCTAAGAATGTACACCAAATTTTTTTGACCTTTCACAGCCGGGGGGGGGGGGGGGTGGGGAAAGCGGGAGGAGTTCCTTGGCTCTGTGGGTTTCTTCTCAGGTTTAAGCAAGGTCACTAAGTCAGTACATGAGTTTTGCTCCCTAGTCTTTGGACTGTGAGTATCGAGAGCATGTGTTTAACATTTTCAGTAACTACTACTCAGTTACCAGGCCAAAACATTTAACTTGTTCAACCTGATTATCATCCATGCCCACTGCCTTGTTTTCCTTAATGTGGTTTTTTCCTGCCAGTGGTGAAGGTTGGTTCTCCTATCAGGTTGTGTTCTTCCCTATATCTCACTATTGGTAGTGTTTTTAAGTTATTTTTCATTTATCTAGCCTTTAAGCATCCTTGAAATGAGATCGAGGTATAATAAGACCATTGCTGAGATTATTAATTTACATCTACGTTTGCCAGTTTTTTTCGTTTCCTTTAAGCAGTTTCATCCACTTTTCTTATCTTCTATTTTTGAGCGATGTCATCACTGCTTCGCTTTTCTTTATGGCGTCTTGAGCAAAACAGTTTCTTTCAGACTTCTCTCGGTAAACACTGAGTAGCTGTTTGGCATGTTGCATGAGTCTTGTCGGGTATTGGATCCGACATTCTCATGCAATATGCTCACATTGTTTGATTGCAACATTTTCCAGTCTCACAGTCCCTTTGATTTCACATGTAATTGGCCTATGTTGAGTTCTGGGCATCGGTTCTTCTCTGAGTTTCTCGACATGCTAGTCTAGAATATCCATGTTAAGCTTTTCCTCCATTATTGTATCCACGATGTCATACAGAGGTGTTAAACGACGATGGCAGCTTCATGGCGTGTAGAACGTTAAGGCCTCATTCTTCTCTGCGTGATACCAATTTTCCGCTACGTTCTGTTATTGCCCAGTTGATACTATGACAGGTGAAATCTCCCACTATGGGTTTCATCTTTGAGTTTCCAAAATTGGTTGGGTTTGAACATTTTAAAATTGCGTGCGTGGTTAGCAATATGATGTGAGGTGAATATCTCAGTCTCATTGTTATGTCTTTGGGGAACACTTTGTGTCTCATTTGATGAACATCGCACTTCACCATGGAGAGTTAGGTAGTTCTGTTGCCAAATTCGTCCCTCCAGTTTATAGTCGTCTGCGGCTCACTCTTCTGCGGGGGTCTTGTACCATTAAAATATCAGTTCTCCGGTGCTTGCATAGGACACCCAACAATACAGGGTGACAATTATTGTACTATGTGAAAAAAAACCGTAAATTAGTGTAAAACTATGGCGTGCACACACTTTATTCAACATGGAAACGTCACTATAGATGTTCGGATTTAAGTTATGACTTGTTCGATATGCCTGCCGTCATTAGCGATGATGTGGCGCAGATGAATAGGGAAATTCTGCGTGACCCGCCCAGGTCTCGGAACATCGATGCTGTCGATGAATGGCTGTTGTCAGCTCAGCAATGGCTTTCGGGTTGTTGCTGTACAACTTGTCTTTAATATAGCCCCACAGACAGGAGTCGCATGTGTTCAGATCAAGAGAATTTCGCGGTCAATTGAGGCCCATATCAGTGGCCTCTGGGTAAGCCACAGCCAGAATGCCGTCCCCAAAGTGTTCTTCCCGGACATTAAACACTTTCTGCTTCGATGGGGCCGATCTCCGTTTTGCATGAACCACATATTGTTGAAATCAGGGCCACTTTTGATAATGAGGATCAAACTATCTTCCAAAACCATCACGTACCTTTCGGTTGTCACCGTGTCACCGAGGAATATCGCACCGATTATTCCGTGACTGGAAATTGCACACCACACAGTCAACCGTTGAAGGTGAAGAGGCGTCACGATCGCGAAATGCGGATTCTCAGTCCCCCAAATGCACCAATTTTGCTTATTGATGAACCCATCTATATGAAAATGGGCTTCGTCGCTAAAGCAAACCATATTCACGTACTAATTTCCATCATGCCCAGCGGCCAAGCGTGCAACTTGAACGATCTAACGCAAACCGTTCAGATGTTATTACGATTTTATTACATGTAGTTCTATAAATGTCACCCCATACTTCCTTAGAGTAAGATAGTCCTTCGATGTCGATTGAAGTTGTTTCGAAGAATGGTCATGGAAGAAGCCTGTTGGTGGTTTGAGGTAATGATATACTCTCTTGGTGCACTCTGATTGTTGACGGTTTGACCGTTTGTGATGTTGTGCAGGGTACGCCCGATTCCTTTTATGTAATGGAATCTTCGTAGAGGCCCCTTTTTTCCACCGCACCTGCAGCAGGCGGCCATACGACCATCCAACGCTGTCGTAAGCCATGGCCGTGTAATGGTGTGTCTCTGGCAGTTGGTTCTATGGAATTAGCGCAGTGGGGTGGTATAGAGACAGGACAGAATAGCAGAAAGGAATCATCGTATTACATTTCTTTTTATGGTGATCTTCCGTAGCTGCTCTTACACAGGTTGTAACGGATACACGTGCAGATATTTTTGTTGCTGATTGAGGCTGTGTGCTGAACAATTTTACATCAATATTTACTTCATTTGCAGTCTATTTCTGTGAACAGTATGAAGTATTTGGAAACAACCGTCGAATTTGTTTTCGTCGCTTTCGCGGAGAACGTATGAATATTGTGCGACGCCAAAAGTAAAGTATGGTGGAGGGTTGGTCATGGTGTAGGGATATTTGTGCGTTATTAAGTCGGTGATCTAATGAGAATTAATGGAACGTTAAAGAAGGTAGGATTTCACAGGATACTTATCAGTAGTGCAGTTACATCTTACAAGAGGGTTATTAGTAATGGGTTTGTTCTGCAGTCGGACAATGATCCCAAAAATGCTTCTAAATTGTGCACAGGGTATGAAAATAGAATAGGGAAATGTGGGGAACTGAACACTAGGAGCTGACCAAGTCAGCCACCTGACTTAAGGCCCGTTGAAATCTTATAGAATGGACTTGACAGGGCCTGAAAACTGAGGTCATGCAATGTCGGAGGACTGTATAATAATTTACACCTGTGTTGGACCGCAAGGTAATGATGAGCGGTTTTTGTGATTGTCATTGTGTGGTGCTAGTAGTTGAAACTCTTAAGGGGCCAAGCGCCACAGTACTATCAAAGTCTCCTGATTTCGGGACGCTGTCTAGATTTCCAAATAGGTGGTTTTGCTGCACAGTTCACACCTCATGTGGTAAAGGACGGCCACACAAGCTACTTATGTGGGTCACACAATTTCGCCTCAACGCTCCTCCCGCCCCGCCCTATTCTCCTGACATGGACCTCTTTTTCTACGGCTGAAGAAACAATTGTGCGTCAGACATTTACAGACTGAAGTGGCGACTCTTATGGAAGTGACAGAAAATATCCAATGATAATTTCTTTTTCTTTCATAATCCTCGTGGACGATAAGTATTCAAAGTTTCAATGATCAAATCGAGTCCGCAAATGTGTGACGCGACCTTCCTCCTTCGCCCACTTTCTGAAGCAACACTTCAATACTGGCTCCAAGAGCAACGATTCCGTGGATTATCTTCAAAGAAATTTGGACGGGGTGTATCTAGAAGGCTGTGGTATATGCTCTTTGGTTTTATACATCATCTGCGAGTCTGTTCCGTAACTTAGAAACAATAAGAAACCGGCTTCTTTGTTTGTGAAGAATCAGTCCTTGTTTTTCATTGTGCTACTGACGGAGATTTACGCAGTTGTTCAGATGGTTCAAATGGCTCTAAGCTCTATGGGAAATAACATCTGAGGTCATCGGTCCCCTAGAGTTAGAACTACTTCAACCTAACTAACCTAATGACATCACATACATCCATGCCCGAGGCAGGATTCGAACCTGCGACCGTAGCAGCAGCGCGGTTCTGGACTGAAGCGCCTAGAGCCGCTCGGACACAGCAGCCGGCACGGAAGTGTTCAATTTTTTTTATCATTCAATAATGCTACGGTCACAAAGAGTATACAGACAACTGGATAACTGCTTTTGCAGAAATTACTGAATGCATGGTGTCAGCAGATGGACATCCCATTCATCATGTGTGTCACATTAGCCGGTGTAAATACCTAGAAGCTCAGAGGCGCGACAACCCTTAAAATCACAACGACACGCTTCGTAATTATATACTAGATGTTGTCAAGCCCACCTACAGTTTTCTGGCCGATCCTGAACTTCTAAAAAAGTGCGTTCGTGACAAATCCAGACTCCAAATGAATCTCTAAATTCATTTTTATGGTAATGATGACCTAAAATTACATTTGCATCTGCTAAAGTAGTGAGAATTGCAATTTACGGCGTAGTTCTTGTATTTAACGATGTAAACTTAGTAAGGATGATGGTATTAGACAGAAGAAGCTTTAAGAGAGGAAGTTTCCTTGAAGATATCATGAGAAAAATAGATTTACAGTACCTCTCTGCAACTGAAAAATCAGTTGAACACCAGGTAAAGGAAAGAAGGTAGAAAACAAGAAACCAGAAGAGAATCCTCGAAGAGAAAGAGGACCCTGAACACGTATCTGGGGCCGCCTGATGAGATGGCATAAAGGAAACCTTAGGCTGAACATCAAATTGCATTTCTTATAAAACTTATGCACCTTTCTCTGAGAATCTGTGAAGACTGCAATTATGAAACTTTGTACACTTATTTCTATAAACCCAATAAATGTTGTATCAAGAATAAATATTGAAATTCTGAGTGTAAGCTCAGATACGGGACAATTTTGAAGTTTGTGGTAACGTCTTTTGGAACCAAACTGCTGAGGTCACCGGTCCCTAAGCCTACACATTACTTAATCTAACTTAAACTAACTTACGCTATGGACAACACACACACCCATGCCCGAGAGAGGACTCGAACCTCCGACGTGGAGAGCCGCACTGGGGGACAATGTGCTTCGAATTTTGCACGTACTTTATGTTACAATTATAATATTATAATTCAAAAATTATTTAAATCCTTCCAATCGAGATATTAAAAAAAAGAAGAGAGAAGCTTACTTTATGTAAAGAGATGAAAAAGAGAAAATATTGTAAGGATCTCTTGAATAGTTCTCAAACTGTCAGTTATTAATTTTGAAAATAAAATTTTTATATTAAAAAAGTTAAATATATACACTGAAGACCCACAGAAACTTGACTAATATCGTGTAGGGCCCCCGTGAGCACGTAGAAGTGCCGCAGCGCAACGTAGCATGGACCTGACTACTATCTGAAGTAGTGCTGCAGGAAACTGATACCATGAATCCTGCAGCGCTGTCCATAAATCCGTAAGAGTATGACGGGGTGGAAATCTCTTCCAAACAGCACGTTGCAAGGCATCCCAGATACGCTCAATGATGTTCATGTCTGGGGAGTTTGGTGAGCAGCGAAAGTGTTTGAACTCAGAAGAGTTTTCCTAGAGCCACTCTGCAGCAATTCCGGATGTGTGGGATGTCTCATTGCCCTGCTGGAATTTCACACGTCCGTCGGAATGCACAATAGACATGAATGTATGCAGGTGATCAGACAGGATGCTTTGGAGCGTGTCACCTGTCAAAGGCGTATCTAGACATGTGGGGTGTCCCATATCATTCCAACTGCACTGGCCCCACACCATTACAGAATCTCCACCAGCTTGAACAGTCCCCTGCTGATATGCAGGGTCCATAGATTCATGCAGGGTCCATAGATTCATTCCATACCCGTACACATCCATCCACTCCATACAATTTGAAACGAGACTCGGTCGACCTGGCAACATGTTTCCAGTCATCAACAGTCCAGTTTGGTGTTGACGGACCCAGGCGAGGCGTAAAGCTTTGCGTCGTGCAGTCATCAAGGGTACACGAGTGGGTCTTCGGCTCCGAAAGCCCTTATCGATGTTTCGTTGAATGGTTTGCACGATGACTCTTGTTGATGGCCCAGCATTGAAATCTGCAGCAATCTGCGCAAGGGCTGCACATCTGTCTTTTTTTTTTATATATTCTCTTCAGTCGTTGGTCCCATTTTTGCAGCATCTTTCTCCGGCAGCAGCGATGTCGGAGATTTGATGATTTACTCGTGAAATGCTTATACGGGAAAATCCCCATCTCATCCCTATCTTGGAGATGCTGTGTTCCATCGCTCGTGCGATGGAAACTTAAATCTTGATAACCTGCTATTGTAGCAGCAGTAACCGATCTAACAACTGTGTCGGACACATATTGTCTTATATTGGCATTGCCGACCGCAACCTTGTATTCTGCCCGTTTACACATGTCTGTATGTGAATACTTAACAGTAAATATGTTAATTTCATGTCAAGCATAGTACTAAATTGTGGGCGTTTTTTAAAAAAATTGTGCTTTTCATGAACTTCCACTGAGGTGGTTTTTCGACGTGGAGCGTTCTCTGAACATCCCAAATACGGATTTCAAAAATCAGGTCTCCACAAAAGCGGGGAACAATGGATCGCATTGAGGCGTGAATATCTAGAAAAGAACTAACACTCTCACTACGATTCACGGTCGCTGTTTGATTTCCTCGTTTTTATAATCAAAACTTTATGACTGCCTACAGTAGGCTAAAATTTCCGTGTGCAGATACGCTGTATTGTAATTATCAATTATTCAGTCCCGACCCCACAATTTTTTGGATGTAAAATCAAGTTACAATTTCTATCTGCAGATTTTGTTCGCAAGAGTAGTTACGTAAGCAGATTACAGTAGCCACACAAGTGTCAGTCACGGGGAGAGAGAGAGAGAGACAGAGAGAGAAGGATTCGTCCCCGGAGAGCGGCTGCATGAGTTGTTCCAAGGCTCCCGCGGGTCTGGTCCTCATTACGTGGCGCTGGTCGCGTGCACACAGCGTGATCGGATTGATCGGCTGTCCGAGTGCGCCTTGTCAAGGCGCGTGGCATCTGCCAGAACCAGCCCGCACCTCATAACCACGTGCGCCCACACATCGCACGGTCGGGCAGCGGTCCGCCACAGTCTATTAGTCAGCTGGCAGCCGTCCGCTGCCGGACCGCACTGCGGCGCGAATGCGCTACAGTTATTGGAAACGCCGCGGGGTGGCGTAAGGAAGTCCTCGCGGCCAGTTGCAGTCGATTCCTGCTCGGCAAGTGGTCACTGATGGCCCGCTGCATATGCTCTGTCTAATCCCAAGCATCCGGAATGTGAAACTGACCACTAGATGTCACTAGATGTAGGTCTACTGGTGTGAAGGTAGACGGGAAATATCGTGTTGTCAGTAAAGAGGCAGTAACAGCGCAATGAGTGGCTCAGAAGAAGTGTAGTGACTTCGAAAGCGGGCTAGCCACTGAATATCACTTGACGTGAGTAACACGGTACGTGCAATAGTCCGATTTTTCAGAAACTTCACTCAGTGGAAGAGGAGAGAAAATAAGTGGACACTTGTCTCAGCTCAGCCATAGACATTCGACCGATTCCGAGAAAACAGAGGTCAAAGTTTCCGATGTATTTTATGTCTTTTTGTGAGTAAATCGTTCAGCCGCCGACGCCATGACACTCTAGCTAGCGTCGAGGCTTCACACTTTTCCGCCTGGTGTTCGAAACCCGATTATAATTTTTCTTTTTCAATTATCTACGCGTGTCCCAGTGTAATAGTACTTGAAATACGTAACCATTACGGCACCTCACCTCAACCTGTCGATCCCAGCAATATTCTACTGTGTTTCTGTAAAATAGTTAACATATTTCTGTGACAACATTCAGATTTGATTTCATTAACGTAGAGGTACTTCGATACATCGATATGTACATAATGCAATGATGTTATTCTTATGTGTATTCTTTCTTTTGTCACTATGATTATTGACGTACTTTGATTTTTGAGCGCGTAAGCAGCTATTACAGAGAGTCAAGCTTTGGTCGTGATGTTAAAAAGATTTTGCAAAAACAGACATAATGTCTCATGGGATAACAGCAATCAGTGATTTTATAATGTTACTTGAAATACCACGTTACATGTGACGTGAGCATGTGAAAGTTGCTGGATTTGGACGGGTTACTCCTGTAACTGAAACATCAGATCTGAAGATGGTTCTGAATGAACCGAAACCGGTCATATGAATAATAAAAAATTTGCAATCAAGACGGATTTTAAGTAACATTATATGTTAAAAAGACGCAAATTGTAGTCGGTTTATGAAATGTGAACAGTGAGGAAGATATTTTCAAGTACGTTCTATATTGTGAAGTGATGTTTTGGAACGAGTTACGTGATATTGCAACAAAAGTAATAAAAAAGAAGTGTAACTGAAATTTGGAGTGCTCATTACTTTTCTACATCACCATTGTCCTAACTTGCAAAAGTTTAATCTTCAAGAATGGTTTATGAAACACATCTATAAAACTTTTGAATATCGCAGAATAACACCTAGACCTCTTTGCATCCGAGCTTGGAATCATCACTACCTAGATTTTCGACGATTGAGCCATGAGTTCACGAGACCAGCGTGGGAAACACAGAAAGATGAGTGCCTTGTTTATCAATTATTTCAAGAAATGATTTTATTAACCGTGCTCTAAAGACACCTGCCACATAATATAACTTTGTTGTTACCCGAAAATGCAATATTTAGTAGCGTGAGCAACACTACAACCATAATTAATTTTTGACCTTTGTTGTGGTAGGGTTGTTAGACCAGGAGATGACTACACCAATGTTTTCCAATGTATAGCGAAATAACGTTGTCCTTACTCATCTGCTAATTGTAGGTGTGTGGTGAATGAACCAAATAAAAAATAAATAAAAAATAATAAATGAATGGGGAAACTATTTGAAAATGTTTTCGTCGAAATTTCTGCAGGGTATCTTTATTCACAATCAGTTTTAAGTTCCAGTTTTCGGTAAAGTGATCCGTTATGCGTGATCCGCTGCGAAAATATTGCCAGCGTGTAAAATATTCATCAGAGCTAACGACTTTCGTTTCTCGAGTGAGATTCATGCGGAGAAATATAACTTTAGCAAACCTGTCTTCGCGCGGTGCTCGTGGTGTTCGGAATTCCTATGTTTCGAATATTTCTACGATCAGTATCATCCGAGCGAAAGCACCAAATCTTCCTGACGAAAATGTATGAGAAAAAATTGTAAGAATTAATATTAGAACATATAAGAATGAAATATAAGAGAATGATGAGAATTTAGAGGATTGTAACCCTTGAAGATACCTTAAACACGTGTATGATAAATGTATGACAGTTATAGTGAAACACAGTTGTAATTGTACAATTAATATGATGACCTTGCACCAACAATTAGGTTTTGAACAGCGGACGGGGAAGCGAGAGGCCGTGGCGCTAGACACTATGCCAACTTTTCAGCTGGCATTAGCGCGTGCTAAAAGGCATCTGCACCACGTCGAAAACTTGTACCTTCGTTTTCTCAGACAGTCGAGTATCTGCGAATAACACCAAATGTATCTTTAACACCTATTCGTTTTTCTTTATCACAGCCTTGTCGTCGACTTCGAGAACTATCCAACTAATTCCTGATGGTCCTATGAGGTATGATATTTTTTACATGGATGGGTAACTAGCCCATCCCACAACCCCCCACCCTATGGGTCCGGGTTTTAAATCAAAGTACCTTCTCCTTGGTTGAATGACGACCAGAGCTTAATGGATCTACCTCCCCTTTTTATCTCTGTTAATTAAACTCCAGAAGAGAGAGTTGCTGCTTCTGCTCTTCGAGTCATTGTAGAGAGCGCCTGGTCCAACGTTGCCCCGTCGACAGCAGCTGTCTTCGACACAACCCTGGCGAAGGACCCTCACGAAGTTCTATCACCCAGCTCAGGTGAACCAAGGTTTATTAAAGAGATGTTACTCCACCCCCTCCTCCTTTCTCGTCCGTGTTCGCTTATTTTGACTCCTCTTCCATTGAGAGATTCTTTTGGGAAACTGGCTTATGGAACTTGCTGTCTTCTCCTCGTGAGTGACAGTTGTACCAGGGCACTTCAGCCCTTCTACATCTGCCCACATCGACTAATGGTAATGCGACTGTGAAATGGAAACGCGAAGGAACGACCACAGCTAAAGAAATACCGGGGACAGATATCGTCGAGCAGTGGGGAGGGCGATTGTAAAAAATCATATGAAATCAGCGAAATGAATCACTCGTGGTGGTGAATAAAATCTTCCACATTTGATGTTAAAGTATTTTCATTAAAAAGTCACGACAGGTTTCGCATTAGGAGAGGTACATCTAAAAGTGATAATTTTAAATAGTCATGGTGCAGCAAAGTTAGTGCTTAGAGCAAAGTTCCATCATTCACCGTCAAGATAAAATGATGAACGATTGTACTTTGTTCTAAGGAATCATATTGCCGAGAAATGACGGTTTAAAAAACCTGTCACCTGAAGATACCACTCTACTGGTGTGCAATCGGTAGTAACAGCTCAATAAAAGTACTTTACAGCTAATAGGGAACATTTTATTCACCATGTGAAATTTTGTCTGCGGTTTTTCGACCTCTATAACACTATAATCACTCGTAAGTTCCAATGTGCTACCACCAGCCCACCTAGTACAATGAGTATGTGTGTGTGTAGGGAGTTAAAAATAATGGGGTGCAATGACCACGCAGCGCCTCATAAATCGCATTTGGTTAAATGATGTACTAAATGCTCAGCAATGCTTGAGGTGCTGTAAACTGTGATTTCACTGGAAAGCAGATGACTGGAAACGAATGACCTGGTGTGATGACTAAACACGGTAATCGAAAGGAGGAGAGACTGAATATGGCGGAAGCCTGGAAAACACGTGTAGTGCCAATACGAAGAACGAAGAAGATGATCCTACTTGTATTACATTGTATGTTAACTGGGGACCTAGAAACGACGGAGAGGCTCCGTCCCCGCCGCAGCCGCAGTGGTCCACAACCCCACGACGATTACACCAGTCCACTTCACCCCTCCGCCGCCCCATGTCGAACCCAGGGTTATTGTGTTCGGCCCCCGGTGGACCCCCAAGGGAACGTCTCACAACAGACGAGTGTAAGCCCTATGTTTGCGTGGTAGAGTAATGGTGGCGTACGCGTACGTGGAGAACTTGTTTGCGCAGCAATCGCCGACATAGGGTAACTGAGGCGGAATAAGGGGAACCAGCCCGCATTTGCCGAGGAAGATGGAAAACCGCCTAAAAACCATCCACAGACGGGCCGGTTCACCGGACCTCGACACAGATCCGCCGGGCGGATTCGTGCTGGGGACCAGACGCTCCCTACAGACGGGAAAGCCGTGCGTTAGACAGCATGGCCAACGGGGCGGTCATGGTCTTACTTACTGGAGTGTTGTTCGTGGTTATGAGTTGTCCTCTTATTGCGCTTAAGAAAACGCTAAATGGAGAAGGATATGAAACGTTTTACAACAGGGTGACAATTATTGAACTGTACGAAATAAAATCGTGAAAACTTCTGAACGGTTTGCGTTATGACTTTCAAACTGCACGATTGGCCGTGCGGCATGATGGGAATTAGTATGCGCTGTATGGTTTGGTTTGGGGACGAAGCTCACTTCCATTTGGGTGGGTTCGTAAATGAGCAAAATTGGCGCATTTGGGGGACTGAGAATCCGTATTTCGCGATCGAGAAGTCTCTTCACCCTCAGCGAGTAACTGTATGTCCAGTCACGGAATAATCGATGCGATGTTCCCTGATGCCACTATGACAATCTAAGGTACATGAATGTTTCGGAAGATGATTTCATCCCCGTTATCTAAAGTGACTCTGATTTCGACAAAATGTGGTTCGTGCAAGACGAAGCTCGACTCCATAGAAGCAGATGTCCTGCAATAGTAGAGTGGGGACCACGTTCTGGTTCTGGAATACCCAAAGGCCACTGGCATGGACCTCGATTGGCTGCCATATTCTCCGAATTTCAACACATGGGACTCATTTTTGTGGGGCCGTATTAAAGACAAGGTGTACAGAAACCAAAACCATTGCTGAGCTGAAAACAGGCGTTCAGGACGACATCAACAGCATCGATGTTCCGATACACTTCGGCGGGTCATGCAGGAGTTCGATGAAACTTCCTGGCAGATTAAAACTGTGTGCCAGACCGAGACTCGAACTCGAGACCTTTGCCTTTCACGGGCAAGTGCTCTACCAACTGAGCTAACCAATTCAGTTGGTTAGAGCACTTGCCCGTGAAAGGCAATGGTCCCGAGTTCGTCTCGGTCCGGCACACAGTTTTAATCTGCCACGAAGTTTCATTTCAGTGCACACTCCGCAGCAGAGTGAAAATCTCATTGAAGAGTTCGATATTCGTCTTCGCCGCATCATCGCCAATGACAGGCATATCGAACATGTCATAGCCTAAATCCGAATATCTGCAGTGACGTTTACCCGTTGAATAAAGAGTGTGCAAGCCGTAGTTTGTAATTAATTTATTTTTTTCATATAGTTCAATAATTGTCACCCTGTATGTACAGTAGAGGAACAGTTCCAAGTCGATGATTATTTTTATCAGCAGCATGCAGTGTGTCATAAACCAGCATCTCTGGGCAATGGTTCGTGGACCATAACTTCCTGAAATGGACTGGGCTGCCCAGAGACACGACCTGGACCTCATGGGTCAGCTTTTGGATGAGTCAGAAGTTCACTTCACTCCAGGCTCCAGCGTCTAACATCATTACTTTCCCTGGTTCCGGTTCTTGAGGAAGAACGGACTGCCTTTCCCCTCGAGGGTTTGAAACACGTCAATCAAAGTGTACCTAGCTAAGTTCAGGCCCTCGCAAACGTGAAGGGAGCATATGACCTCTTAACGGGTGTTCAAATACATTTGATCAGACATTGCAAGATCGACTGTCCCTGTTGCAGCATCTCGCTCTTACACGACCACGAAACCCATCATCTTACGAGGGTAATCCCAAAAGTACTTTTTTATAAGTACATAGAGCTGTTTATTTCTACAATTGTTTGCATCAGATTACAGCTTGAACATTTAGCTATTTTTCGACATAATCACCATTTATGTCGATGCACTTTTGTAGACGCTGTGGTAGTTTTTGTATGCCCATGTCATACCAGCTCGCCATGATGTTGTTCAGAAAGTTATGAACCTCTTCTTTCACCTCGCCGTCGGAGCCGAATCACTGGGAACACAATTAACGCTGACAGCTACTGTGAGACCCTGAAAAAACTAAAACGGGCAATTCAGAACCGGGGAAGAGGAATGTTGAGCAAGGGTGTACACATTCTCCATGGCAACGCTCGCCCACACATCGCTCGGCAAACCGTTGCTCTCCTGCAACAGATTCAGTAGAACATAATCACCCACCCACCCTATAGTCCTGACTTGGCGCCCAGTGACTATCACCTGTTCCCTAGGTTAAAAGAGCATTTGGTCGGAAAGCGATTCAGCTCCGACGAGCTGAAAGGAGAGGTTCATATCTTTCTGAACAGCATCGCGGCGAGCTGGTATGACATGGGCAAACAAAAACTGCCACACCGTCTACAAAAGTGTATCGACAGAAATGGTGATTATGTCGAAAAATAGCTAAATGTTCAAGGTGTAAACTGATGTAAGCCATTGTAGAAATAAACAGGTCTATGTACTTATAAATAAATAGGAGACCTTAATTTCGGGTTACCCTCGTACAATTCCTCTCACACTAAAAAAAGTGAAAATTTAAGAGGATAACTTTTTAGTGATCTGGTGACTGAATGTTCTAATGCAGCCCGCCACTGATTACTCCCCAATGGCAAATTCTTAATCTCAGAGTAGACCAAGTATAAATACGCTACTGAAAGTTTAGGTAACGGGGCGTCCTCGTAACTCACTGAAGTTGAATGGAGATTCGCCTTATTAATTTAACTAACTGAAGATGAGGAACTGGCGCACACGAATTCCCACCCTAGGTTAGCTGACGATGGTGGTGACAGGAACAGCAACGACAAAAGAGATAAAATAAAAATTAGTCTGTTAAATCACGAAAACAACACATTCCTTATGATGCGGTAAAAGTTAGGACAGACTAAGTATTGAATAACCATAAACTTTTATTATTTGCGAAATCTCAGTGTCGCATCTATCAAGACGCTGAGATAACATGCATCCCTCATGAAAATGAATTTCCCGCCCTTTTTCGTGTTTCCTTCCACTTCATTGTTTCTATCTTATTTCCAGTACATCATGTCTGTGATGTTACCACAGATTTCGTTCAGAATGCTACGTAAAAGTCATCAGACTGGCGGAAGTAAATGAGAATCGGGCTGTTGGGTGCCATTTTGGTCTTCCTCCAACTGAGGAAAAGTCTAGCTAAGGGAAGATGATACAGTAAGTGAATACGAGACAGTGGAATGAAGTCATAAAACAACATGTAAGTAAAATGACCTGACTTAGAAATGATATTACTACATCTGCTGCAAAAATAAAATAAATAAACTGCTTGTCTAACGGTTGAAACCAGTGATATCGAAGAAAAACAAGTGTTTTGAAACGTATAAAGCGACGGGAAAGAAAACATCAGAAACCATGACAAGGTGTATCATGTGGTACACATAGAACTGCCAGCACAAAATTACAAATACCGACTTCTGAGGAAGACTTATAAACAAAAATCCACTGAAGAGAGCACAGAAAGTACTGAAAATCGTTTGGGTGAAGCAAAAATAAGTAAACAGTGTCTTCGATAAGGGGAATTCCTCTCCAGTTTATCTAGACCACTTGTTTCTATAAATGTAAGGAGCCCCACCCCCTCCCCCTGAAACTTAATTAACATTCGCCGTCAGTCGTATCGATATAGTTCTACTACTCCCTCATACAATTCACTACGTCATTCAATAGTTCTGCGAAATATCCTTTGCACTGAGCGATCTCGTATCCATCATGACATCACACGGGGCACCCTCTCCGGATTTCTTCATGGCGCCACCTCCGCAATGTCTCAGGACCAATATTATGTTACGAGGGTCGTTCAATAAGTAGCGCAACACATTCTTTCCTCAGCCTATTTCGGTTGAAAAAATGCGGAGTTTGTTGTGAGACATCGTGTAGTATTCCTTCTTCGGATGCTACAGTTTTATGAAGTTTCAATAGGTGGCGGTGCTGTACTATAACGGAAATGCGTTTCAAGGAGAGACCAACGAGTTTCTTTTGGTGGAAAATCAGAGCATCGGAGATATTCATAAGCGCTTGCAGAATGCCTACTGAGACTTTCTTTTATTTCTTTATTTTGGCTTTGGATTGCAAGGACCATACGGTGAACAACGGTTACAAAATGCCGAAGAAACATTATCGCAAAAAAAACAGAATAGCACAAAATGACGAAATTAGCATATAAACACATTCTTAAAGTAAAAAGAGAGGGCAATTAGAAAAACACCAGATAGCCAGCGCCAGGGATGACAATGACTTTAGAGCAGAATTACAAATTGCACTATACAGCAACATTATGACAAACTTACAAATGCTCTTACAGAAAACACAAAACATGAAAGGGGAAACACCGTACATCATACAATACGTAAAACAATAGCTAAAGGAACTTCCTGGCAGATTAAAACTGTGTGCCGGACCGAGGCCCGAACTCAGGACCTTTGCCTTTCGCGGGCAAGTGCTCTACTATCTGAGCTACCCAATCACGACCCACGCCCCGTCCTCTCACAGCTTCACGGAAGTTTGGAAAGTAGGAGACGAGGTAGTGACGGAATTAAAGCTGCGAGGACGGGGCGTGAGTCGTGCTTGGGTAGCTCAGTTGGCAGAGCACTTGCCCGCGAAAGGCAAAGGTCCCGAGTTCGAGCCTCAGATCCGGCACATAGTTTTAATCTGCCAGGAAGTTTCACATCAGCGCACACTCAGCTGTAGAGTGAAAATTTCACTCTAATAGCTAAAGGACAGAATTGCCATAACGTCATATAACAATGTGAGAATTATAATACACAGAAAGACGTACTTAAAAGGAAAACCCAAAAGTCGGCCACTGTCGCCGAGCGGTTCTAGGCGCTTCAGTCCGGAACCGCGCTGCTGCTACGGTCGCAGGTTCGAATCCTGTCACGGGCATGGATGTGTGTGATGTCCTTAGGTTAGTTAGGTTTAAGTAGTTCTAAGTTCTAGGGGACTGATGACCTCAGATGTTAAGCCCCATAGTGCCTAGAGCCATTTGAATCATTTTTTGAAAAGCCAAAGTGACAACACAATACATTGCGGAGACTTGGAAGTGAACAAAAGCACGGTGAGTCGTTGGACGACATCGCAAGAAGGTCGCGTAAATCTGTCCCATTATTCGCGTGCCGGCTGACTGCATACAGCTGTGACTCCTGTAGTGTTGGAACGTGCGGACACTCTCATTCGAGGTGATCGAAAATTGAGGTGATTGAAAACAATTAAACACTTCACTTGTGAACGGAATGTCTAAGTTGGTAGTGTTGACACGCAAGCCTACCAGCTTCGCTACTCAACGGTGTCTTGCCGCTGGGTTCCTCGCCGCCTACCAGAATAATGAGCAACGGAGGACCATCTGTGGGGAATTTCTTGTGCGTTACGAGGCCGATCGTGACCCTTTTTTATCACAGGCATTGAAACATGGGTTCATCACTTCGAATCGGAAAGAATCCGACAATCAAGGAGTGGAGCCACACCACGTCTCCGAAGACACAGTTCAAGCCGCACCCTCAGCCGGGAAATTCATGTCAACCGTCTTCTGGGTCTCTAAATGGTTTATTCTGTTTCCTGTCCTCCCTCAGAGTGCAACGGACAACTATGAAGTGTGTTGTGTTACCCTCAGGATTTTGGAGAAACGGCGTCAGCGTGTTCGTTGCAACAACAGCGCAAACGAATTTCTCCTTCTCCACGATAACGCGAGACCTCCCAAAATGTGTGCAAAAGAGGGGAGCTCCCAAAACTTCATGGGAATGTTGTTCTTCAGCCACCCTACAGCCTGGATTTCGCACCTTCCTACTTCAATTTGGCCCGGCAAAAGATGCTCCCCATAGGAAGCAGTACATGGATGATGGGTGGGAGGGGGGGTATAGATGCAGAAAGGCATTGGTTCTGACGTCGTCCAGTTGAGTGGCACCATGCGGTCATACAGGTCTTCCCAGTAAGGTAGTGTAAGGCCGTCGCATTGAACGAAGATTATGTTGAAAAATAGGGTTCGTAGCCAAAGGAGAGGGGAATAATTTGGTGTACTGGAATCTAGAATAAAATCAACCTGCTTTCAGAAAAAAAGTAAGTTACATTAGTTATCGAAAGCCCCTCGCAACTAATAGCGTCGTATGAGGGAGAACAATAAACAAAAATCTACCTAAATTAGCACAGAAAGTTCTGAATCAGGTCTGG
Organism: Schistocerca serialis cubense; assembly: GCF_023864345.2. Lineage (NCBI taxonomy): Eukaryota > Metazoa > Arthropoda > Insecta > Orthoptera > Acrididae > Schistocerca > Schistocerca serialis. Next base: position 250,088,461 of record NC_064638.1, on the reverse strand, counting down.
GTGAAGCAAAAATAGACAAATTGTGTCTTTTATAAGGCGGAATTTCTCTCCATTTTATCTGTCTCACCTGTTTCTAAAAATGCTATCCCTCCCCCTTCCCCCTCCCCCTCTCCGGTGGAATCTGAGTTAACAACCCCCATTAGCTACATCGGTACCCTGCTGTCTCAGTCCACTCCCTACGCCGTACCCTCACCACTAGCGATGTAATTTAACCGCTCTACCAAATATCCTTCGCACTGAGCGATCTCGTATGCAACCATAAAGTCATACTAGCCACCCACTCCGGACTTCTTCGCACTCTCTCAGGACCAATATTATTTTACTTTTCCTCACCTAGATATCCTTGAATACTATGAGGTTTCCTATCTTACCGCACCTAGTCACTGACAAACGCACTGCAAGATCGCATAGCATTATTCTAATCCTCATAAGGCTCACCTGACAGTTTTCACCAATCGACTCTTTCTCAACAGCTGTCCACTGACCACTACAAAATTCATCTCAACTGCTTATCTGATGATGGTCATCAAGCTACAGACAGGTTGCCTTCAATAGAACCACAGCAGCTCCTTCAACAATGTTCAATGCAGTTTATCGATGCCTACTTCGTAAGACAACTACACTTAATTAACGGATTTAGCATTTTTCTTTATTTATTGTTTTTACTGTCAGCTTCTTTGTATATGAAGTCTGTTCCGCTAACAAGCCGTCATCTTCTTATTGACAGCCCGTTGTGGCAGAATAAGTGTCAAAATTCAATACAATTGTTTGTCATTTTTGTGTTCCGTTGGGTCTGGTCCAGCTGATATATTTGCTTAGTCATCGGTTCCATAAGCTTTGTTCACCATTTTTTACATTATTCTTGGTAGTTCTTCTGCTGAGAAAGAATTTAGGTTCTCTTTCAGATTGTTATGCTATTGGTTTCATCTGCACTTCAGATAGCTTTGCCGAGATGAATTCACTGATAAACATTTTCTTGAGTATTCCTATGACAGAGCAACTAATACATGATAAAACTTCTTGCGTGCCTATTTTCCTTTTTCAGTCTTACATGCAATTTGTATAATAATAGAAACCTCTTATTTTACTCGCACTATACTTTTAAAATCACTCTCCGCCAATTTTAAGTAGTATCGTCAAGTGTTATACTATCTCTAATTTATCTCTCTGTCATATTTATGTGGATTTTGATATGCTTCTGCTAAGAAAAGTCGAATATTTTGAAAATATTTCACTCGTTTACCACGATAAAACATCAGATTTACTATTTCTGTTTGATGACTTGCACGGTAAGTTGTGTTGCGGACACTTTTCCTTGACATCGGTTGAAATTGTTAATGCGTTTGAATAGGTAATGTTCGTTTATTCCGTCGGCTCTCTTCGATGCTAATTTCGAGGGCGTTTCACATTTCTACGTCTACATCTACATCTACATATATACACCGCTACCCACCATGCAGTGTGTCGCGGAGGGCAAAATTCGTGCCAAAGTCATATTCGCCCCCCCCCCTCCCCCCCCGTTTGTTCCACTCGCGGATCGCGCGAGGGAAAAAAGACTGTCTGAACGCCTCAGTACGAGGGAAAAAAGACTGTCGGAACGCCTCAGTACGAGCTCTAATTTCCTCTATCTTTGAATGGTGATCATTGCGCGATTTGAAAGTTGGTGGTAAAAATATATGCGCTACATCCTCGGTAAAGATCGGATTTCGGAATTTAGTGAGCAGCCCTTTCCGTTTAGCGTGTCGTCTATCTGCAAATGTGTCCCACTTCAAACTTTCTATGAGATTTGTAACGCTCTCGCTATGGCTAAATGTACCAGTCACGAATCTTGCCGCTCGTATTTGGACGTTCCCAGCCTCTTGAATCAGACGCATCTGTAAGGGTCCCATACAGACGAACAATACTCTAAGACTGGACGAACTAACGTATTGTAAGCAATTTCCTTTGTTGAAGGACGGCATCGCTTCAGGATTCTACCAATAAACCGCAATCTAGAGTTCGCCTTGCCCGTTATTTGTGTAATCTGATCAATCCATTTGAGATCATTTCGAATAGTCACACCCAGATACTCGATGGATGTTACGCTTCCAAAGCCTGAGCATTTATTTTGTACTCGTACATTAATGGGGATTTTACCTTTCTTAAACGCAGTAGGTTACACTTACTAATATTGAGAGATAACTGCCAGTCATTACACCACGCATTCATTTTCTGATTTGTTCACAACTTTCGTGTGATACTACTTTTCTGTAGACTACAGGATCATCGGCGATGCCGCTGTCAATACCATCAACCAGATCGTTTATGTAAAACGTAAAAAGCAGTGGACCTATTACACTGCCCTGGGGCAGATGAAGTTTTTTCTCTTGAAGTCTCCCCATTCCGGACGACATACTGCTCTCTCTCTGTTAGAAAACTTTATGTACAACCACATATGTCATCGGATAGGCCGTAAACGCGCACTTTTTGGAGCAAGCGACAGTGCGAAACCGAGTCGAATGCCTTTCGAAAGTCGAGATATATGGCATCAACCTGGGAGCCGGTATCTAGAGCCTGTTGTATATCGTGCACAAAGAGGGCCAGCTATGTCTCGCATGACCACTGTTTTCTAAAATCGTGCTGGTTTCTGCAGATGAGCTTCTCAGAGTCTAAAAAGATTATGTCTGAACAAAAAATATGTTCCATGATTCTACAACAAATCGACGCCAGTGAAATTGGCCGGTAATTATGTACATCCGATTTTCTAACCTTTTTATAGATTGCTATGATCTGGGCCTTCTTCCAGTCCCGTGGAACTTTCCGCTGTTCCAACGATCTCTGATAGATGATGGATAAGAATGGTACTGTATTTGTAGCATAGTCAACATGTAATCTTACGGGGATACCGTCTGGGCCAGATGCCTTCCTGGCGTCTATGGATCTTAACTGTTTTAAAATGCCAGATACACTAACCACTATGTCAGCCATCCTTGCGTTTGTTCGATAGTTGAAAGGGGGAATGGTGTTGCAGTCCTCTACCGTAAACGAGTTTTTGAAAGCTAGGTTTAGAATTTCGGCCTTGTGTTTATCATCAACCGTTACATTACCCATACTGTCAGCAAGAGAAGAAACTGAATTATTTGTAGCGTTCACAGATTTTTACGAACGACCAAAAATTTTTAGGGTTATTTTTAGAATCCTCAGAGAAAATATTGCTTTCAAATTCGTTAAAAGAATCTCTCATTAACCTTTTGACAGCTGCTTTCATTTCGCACAATTTCTGTTTGTCAGCAGGGCAGTGACTACGTTTAAAACGACTACGCAAAATTCTCTCCTTTCTCAGCAACTTCCTAATATGTTTGTTGAACCGAGGTGGAACCTTCCCCTCCCCTATATTTTTGCTAGGCACATACTTCTCTAGCACGTGGTGGGCAATACCTTTAAATTCCGATCAAAGATGCTCAATATCTTTGTGCCCCGCGGTGAATGCTTGGAGCTGATTATGAAGATACTCATTAATGACGCTTTTATTTGCTTTCCCAAACATGAAAACTCTACTCTGTTTCTTTGTTTTTTTTTTTTTTGCAACTTCCACTGACATATTAGCCACAACGACATTATGGTCGCTAATACCTTCTTCTAGATTAACTTTCTCAAAAAGATCAGGTCTGTTTGCCGCCAAGGTTTCTAATATGTTCCCGAGTTGGTTTTCTTACCAATTGCTCAAGGGTGTATGTTGAGAGCGCACCTAGAATAACTTCACAGGAGTCTTTGCTTCTACCCCTTGTGATAAACGTGTAATTTTCCCAGTCAATGGATGCCAGATTAAAGTCTCCACCTATAACTAATGGATAATTCGGATATTTATTTCCTATGTACTCAAGACTTTCCGTGAAACGTCCTGCGACGCTTGTTGCGGATGCTCGTGGTCTATAAAAACATCCTAATACAATAGTCAATCCTTGTCTGATTGACAGCTTTAATCAGACTATTTCACAGTCCGACCGAGTATCGATCTCAACTACGTTTAAACAGTTTTTAACTGCAATGAACACACCACTTAAGATAGCATCAGTTCTATCCTTCCTAAACACTGTCCATTCCGAGTTCCAAATTTTATTGCTATTTCTGTCTGGTTTCAACCAGCTTTCGGTACCTAATACAAAACTGGCATTGCTACTGTTTATTTCCGAGAGTAACTCGGGGATCTTGCTACAGACACTTCGACAATTTACTAACATGAGATTTAGCATATTTAAATCCTTTGGAACGACCTGTTTAGGCGAACTAACCATTTTTACAGTTGTCACACCAACACCAGTGTCATGAACAGGTAATTTTTCAGGCCAACGGTTTGATTCCCTTGGGGAGGAACCTAATCTAAAAAAAAACCATGTGCACGCCGCAAGTACTGTGCTACCCATGTAGCTGCTTCCTATGTGTAGTGGTGTAGTGGCAATGAAACTTGTATTAGAGGTGGGGAGTGAAAATTATGTTATACATATTCTGAATTATTGCCAGAGAACTTTCAGTAACTGAAGGAAGGGGCCGGCCGGGGTGGACGAGCGGTTCTAGCCGCTACAGTTTGGAACCGCGCGACCGCTTCGGTCGCAGGTTCGAATCCTGCCTCGGTCATGGATGTGGGTGATGTCCTTTGATTAGTTACGTCTAAGTAGTTCTAAGTTCTAGGGGACTGATGACCTCCGAAGTTAAGAAGTTAAGTCCCATAGTGCTCAGAGCCATTTTGAAGGAAGGCGCGTCTATTTCAGTATCTGTGCAAAGCAACTCTGAGCAACGAGATACCAGTGAGCTATCGTCCTCATTCATTCATAATACTATATTCTAAATAGACGGAAAGTGAATAATCTGTGACTAAGACGTCAGCCAGGTGATCTCTGTCTGAAAACGTCCTGCTGTTGAAAATAACGTCACGAACACCTCGAATTGTCCTTGGAGATAAATAGCACTCAACTTTTAATCTGAAATTACGCCTTGCTATGAAAATATTAAAAATAAATTCCGTCAATTGCTATAATGAATAACACAGAATCTTTGACTAACTCGAACTAAATACAAAAAGTTTCGGTAACGCTGTACATATTCCCTTAATACATCACTTCACAACACATTTTGTATGCCATTGAAGTGTTTGTACTCTGGAATGCTTAATATTTTCCGTACTCAATGAACATACTCCATTTACAGTTGAAAAGTATTTCAGGAGTGCTATTCGCTAAATATGTTAACAACGCCGCACCTACCACGCAAAATCAACAACTTGCGCCATACTGAAGAAATACACTGAAACGCCAAACTGGTATAGGTATGCGTATTCAAATACAGAGATATGTAAACAGGCAGAATACGGCGTTGTATTCGGCAAAGCCTATATAAAACATTAAGGGTATGGCGCAGTTGTTAGGTCGGTTACTGCTGCTACAATTTCTGGTTATCAAGATTTAAGTGAGTTTAAATGTGGTGCTACAGTCGACGCACGAGCGATGGGACACAGCATCTACGAGGCAGAGATGTAGTGGGGACATTCCCATACGACCATTCCACGAGTGTACCGTGAGTATCGGGAGTCCGGTAAAACATCAAATCTCCGACATCGCTGCGGCCAGAAAAAGATCCTGCCAGAACGGGGCCAACGACTACAGAAGAGAATCATTCAACGTGACAGAAGCGCAACACTTCCGCAGATTGCTGCCGATTTCAATGCTCGGCCATCAACAAGTGTCAGCGTGCGAACCATTCAACGAAACATCATCGACACGGGCTTTCGAAGCCGAAGACCCACACCTGTACTCTTGATGACTGAGCGACGCAAAGCTATACGCCTCGCCTGGATCGATCAACACGGACATTGGACTGTTGATGACTAGAAACATCTTGCCTGGTCGGACGAGTCTCGTTTCAGATTGTATCGAGTGGATGGACGTGTACGGGTATGGAGACAACCTCTTGAATCGATGGACCCTGCATGTCAGCAGGGGACTGATCAAGCTGGTGGATGTTCTGTAATGGAGTGGGGCGTGTGCAGTAGGAATGATACGGAACCCCTGATATGTCTAGATACGCCTTTGACAGGTGACACGTTCCAAAGCATCCTGTCTGACCACCTGCATACATTCATGCCCATTGTGCATTCCGACGGAAGTGGGCAATTCCAGCAGGACAATGCGACACCACACACGTCCAGAAATGCTATAGAGTTCTCCTGGTTTAAGCGCTTCCACTGGCCAACAGACTCCCCAGACATGAACATTATTGAGCACATCGGTGATGCCTTGCAACGTGCTTTACAGAAGGGATTTCCACCTCCTCGTACTCTTACGGATTTATGGACGCCCCTGCAGGATTTAGTGTGTCAGTTCTTTCCAGCACTACTTCAGACATGTCGAGTCCATGTCACATCGTCAATAGCATTACATCGCTAGTATAGACAGATACGGTATTTAAGTATAAAGGAATATGTATCCGAACCTTAACAATCTACATTAAATACAAAATTCAAGAATATTTCGCCCTGAAAATGCAACCTACACCCCCCCCCCCCCCCCCCACACACACCACAACAAAAAGCGAGCAATAATTTGGAGCTATGACGTGCAGTAAATTATATTTTATATCAAATTCCCGCCCATTTTTCCCCTATTTTTGCCATTCATTTTCTCTTCTTTTTATAGGAAATAGTACAATAATATGCAACATTTTAATATATTTATTTGGTGCATTTAAGCACAAATGATCACAACATTACAGAGTAAGAGTCACGTGAAAAAAGCACAGAGTCACCTTCAGAGAACATGAACTATTAATCACATGTAATCACTCTTCACGTCTTAGGTACTAGTTTCATAGCTTCCTACTGGGATTCGTGTACAGTAAACTTTAAGATTTTGAAATATGCATAAAAATCGTGAAATGAATCAGACTGTCGTGCATAAATTCTATCTGTACATTAAAATCGTCTAAAGTGTGTATACATTCAACGAATTGACTGGCTGCTCACTCACTCCCGCACTATTTAATGTATCCGGGACTAACCTCGTAAATTGTGACCGTACGGTGACAGGAATTATCGCTATTAAGTCTTCGTTACAATTTGTCCAGTTATTTTTGTCAACTCACAAGGTTCACACTAGTATAATAACTAATATTAGACTTTTGTGTTACGTAGTCATGAAACGTGACTGTTTCTCATTTCACGAATTCTGTTTGCACCCGTAGAGGGAACAATTATTCATCATTGCTGTTAACTAATAAACAAAAGTTACAAAAGGGTAAATACGTGCTGCATTAAAGTTTCAGTCTTACCGCAAAATATAAGCAAACAGCGTTACGCCAAAGTCACATGACAAATTGGTTTGATGTTGACTGCATAAACAAGGACATTGCCTTCCCTCACCCTGAATGTACAGTACTCTTTGCTCATTCCAAAGATATTTTTACCTTGTAAATTGCTAAGCTGTAACAAATGAAAGTCCTAGTTTTTTTATGTGGCTGATAATTATAGAGGCGGATGTTGCATAAGTTACTGTTTCAGATACGTTCTATTTCTTAATTCTGTCTCGAATATGATCATAGTTGCTTTCAGACATGCAGCGCTTTTCGGAATCGATACTTGTGCTATGTAATCGGAAGCAAATATGAACTCAAGTAGACCAAAGATAGTCGTTTGGCCCGTCATTATTATTTTTAAATTACACTTATGGTCTTAGGCACAACAAACTGATACGCACTACAATAGATTGTACGCTAAATCAACATGTTGTGATCCGAGCAGACTATATGGAAGCTTTCTATGTTCATCTCAGGTTTACAGCCGGTTGGTTTCGTTAAGTATTTCACTTGCTTACTTCTATTCTGTGGTTCAAGAGCGTCTCATTCATTGATTGTTCGGATAAATCTCAGGGGGTCCACTGCGAAATTATAGTAGTAAGAGCTTCTGAAATGGCCGTACCGACGTGAAACTACCTACCCTAAATGGGACTTAAACGCATTTAATGCTAGTGTAACGACCACTGTAACATCCACCGATTTCGAATTCGTATTGGTACTTTCATGTCATCGTGGCGAACTCCAGAGAACGCTGGGAACTAGATTTTCATTAAAAGTTGCATGGAATTCTCATACGATAGTATTTGTGGACGGGCGGAGAATATACTCGTATACTGCGAGCTAAATTACATACAAGCTATCACAATGAGACCCAGACAAAGTTGCAGGTTAGTAACATGAGGAACCTTAATGAACCCTTTGTGCGCAGGACAATAACTTCAATGAAATAACTGACGGTAGGAAGCAAATTTGACTTTGCTGAATACAGGAAAATGAAAAAAAGGAACATTCAACCATTTTATTGCTTATTAACATGCGTATCATATGAACATCAAAGTTCTCACTACATTTCGACCTATTGAAGCGAAAATAAGGGAAAATTAGTAACTCATTACTTTCATCGTCTACTGTGAGCAGCATTTTAATTAAGTTCCCGTTTCATGAAACGTATAGCTGCTCATCTGAAGCATTAACGGAAGGAGGAGCAAATGGCGTCCGACTTACCGGATATCTTCATTTGCCTGCAGCTGTCAGATAATTTCCTGCGACGCCTCGTCCCTCGGCAGTTGCCCGGCGATTTCCTTTATGAAGACGACTCTGTGTGGACCTGCTAGGACAGCGGAATCCGCTGAGTGCTTTCTTCTGTTGTAGGGTAACCGCAGCCGGATCCGATTTTTCCACCACAACGACAACGTCTGTAGCGGCACAACCAAAGAAGTTTCGCTTACTGATTAACATGAATAGCGCCTGTTTGGCGCGTTGACTACTTAAATGTTGTGTCTCCAAACTGTTAAAATAAGTCATAATTTTTTACCATAGATGAAGAATATTTATGAGTTGAGCATAGCGCACTACGAATGTTGCCAACATCAAGTGAAACTGGCCCACCACTTCAGCATAATACTGTTTATATTTTATGCTAAGACCGCAATAATAATATTTTTACACATTTATTCATTACCAGTGCTGAGTGATTGCAACGTCTGAAGATGGATATTGAAACCCGTCAAACGAGAAAAATTTAGTTTTCTTATGTAAGTGTTCCGTGAAAGACAGAAAGTAGAGAATGTTAAGGTTAATTGGGACAGTACACAAAAGCTGAATAGGTCACTTAGTAAAACGTCATCAGCTGGTGCACAAATAACTAAACTATCACCCATTTCAGAATACCTATCATCAGATATCAGATACATCCAATTGTACAAATGAGCTGAAGTTACTTGTTCTGTAACTCGCTGTGATTAGAACCGGGCGAGATAAACTAACAATGGTCTATTGATTTAAAAAGGGTAAGACACAAAACATTATTCTCTCGGAATAACTGGTTTGGCTACGTCTTTTCGTGACTGTGAAGATCTGGATTATCTCAAGTGTGTTAATTTTATTCGCTCAGAGCAAATCGGATTTTTTAAAATCAAATTATATGCGGCTTCTAAGCAATTACTGCAGTTCGTAGTTATCTGGGTAATACAGCCTCAATGGTGGCTAAACAATATCTCCCAAGTTGCTCATTAAATAAGACTCACCCACACTTCCACTTGTGAATCTGTTAACAACGTATTAATGAGACTGGTGTTAATAAATAGTAAAACAAGAGTCATTACTTGAAATAAGTAAAATAATTATTCGTACTTATCCTATATGTGTTGACAATGATGTATACATTTTAACAGACCAAGGTCAGGAGGAGGAAAGGTAACGATGAAATTGACAGACGAGGAAAGACAGACAAAAGATGGAAATGACATTACAAAGGTGATGTAATTTATAGCTCTCCCTACAGATTTTGAAACACTGTGGATTTAATGGCTCAGTGCATAGTTATATTAGGTAAAATAAATTTTATTAGCACAGTTACATATGTAACTGTAAGTGGCAGACTCAATGTCTTCAGTTGATCTGTACAACTCGGTGTATCTGATACCTGTTGATGGGCTATTCCGAATATAGATGATATTAAAGTCATTAATCCACCAGCTGATGACTACTAATAAGTGATCTATTCAGCATTTGTGCAGCACTATGCTAACTATATATATAATATTTTATTATATTTATTATTTTATATTATTTATATTTTATTATATTATTTATATTTTATTACATTATTTATATTTAACATATATATATATATGTTAAATATAATAATATTATAATGTGGTCGAATGTTTCCTGTACGACTTCTTGTCGCATATCCAATGTTAAAAATTCACGTAGTTGCTTGTGGAGAATGCCAAGACTCACATATTCGCTTAGTTTATGTCGACATATTTGCTAAATATCCTTATTTCTTACATACACAGACAATTGGCGACATTTACTATGCATTGATGGTGAATGTGAAATAAAAACATGTTTATTACGTTTTTAAATCACAGTTTATTATTAAAAACTATAATTTTATTTATTTATTCGTACAGCTAGGGCCCCCCGTCTGGCAGACCGTTCGCCGGATGCCGGTCTTTCAATTTGACGCCACTTCGGCGACCTGCAGTCGATGAGGATGACAGTACGATGATGAGGACAGCACAACACCCAGTCCCTTGGCGGAGAAAATTCTCCGACCCTGCCGGGAATCGAACCCGGCCCAGAGAACTGACAATCCGTCACGCCGACCATTCCGCTACCGGGAGCGGACAAAACTTATAATGACATGTGTTAAATTAGAGGAAGTTTAAAGGAGTAGGACATTCTAAAAGAGAAAACAAAATAGTACCAACGATAATCTTACTTAATTATGTGATTGTATAATGTCGATCTTATTTATTGCGACAACTTAAGCTGTTATGACATTCTGAATTGCATAATAGTCCCTTGCTTTTACAAGAGCATTTAATATTGAAACACTTCTTTTTGCAATAATAGCGAATACAACCTTGCCCTAAACTTCTCGAATAAGCTGAAGCTACCTCTCTCAGAGACATTTCTTGGAGAAATCTCATCCATGGAAAGGAACTTTTCTTTCCAGATTACGAACTAATTGCAGATATGAAGCTGGACTAGGGCACCATTTTCATTTACTAATTTATAACAGTCGGCGTCACCTATGCCAACAACAGCCGCCAACATATTTCGGGTATTTGTAAAGCCGCGTTGGCGTCAGGGATAGGGTATCGCCAATTTGTACTAGAGGAAATCATGTTTTTCACGTTCGTAACATTTTTGTTACTTGCAGCTGAAGATTCTCATTCGCGGAAGATCTTTTTATAGAAAAAAATCTCGTGCTGTTCAGTTAGGGCTTGACATGAAGACGTGGTGAGTTGCTGCTCCTTTTCAATGTGTTCTTTTGGAACATGGTTTACAATATGGCTACAGTTGAAATTGTCTTCAGAATTATTAACTATTGCTTCGAGCTGTTCTTCAGTTTCAATACTTTCAATCTGTTCACCAGGCAAAGATGACGATACAATGCGTCTTCCTGATTTAATACCAAACATAGTTACGTCAGAACTTTGGAATATTCCTTCGTGGTATGTGGTGTTCTTGGCAAATTTAATATCTTTATCGTTCATCGAAGGAGTCATTGTATATCTTGATTGGCTCTTTCAACTGAGCCTTGTGTAGACTATGACGAGGCTTCCCAAGAACTATCTTAACATCTTTCCATAAAGCAGATAGTTAGGATATATATTAGAACAAATAAGCCCTCGCTCACAAATATTAAGTCAAAATTGACCAGGTTTCGACGACACTATGAGCGTCGTCTTCAGAATTAGACTAACTGTACTAAAACATATTAGGTATATAATACATTAATAAAATTAAAGTTTGTACTGACTGGAAAAGATGCAGTATTTACAAGTCACATATTAAAAAAGATCTAAGCCGGAAAGGCAACGTCATGAATAGTTGTGAGATGGCGAGCCACTAAGGGCTGCTCGTACTGTGAACAAGGGTTGCAACAAGACGCTTATAGTAGCGTCGAAACCTGGTCAGTTTTGACTTAATATCTGTGACCGAGGGCTTATTTGTTCTAATATAATTCTGACACGGTCACTGAACCTTAGCAGCTATGTTCAACGTTTTAGTTAGGATATGATTTGATTACAGAATTCCCAATCACTAAGTGATTGCAATGTACTTGGGCACCAGATGTTACAAATATTTGAAGAAGGTGATACGCTACTTCTTTAGCCACTCTAGTCATCAAAGGTGGTAGCTCGACAAACATCGTTAAATGATCTTCACACAGCATTACGACCTTACGGGGGGCGTTCAATAAGTAACGTAAGACGTTTTTTGACGGTAATTTTCAGTTAAAATTGCGGAATTTGTTGTGGTACATCTCGGAACATTTCAACTTCATTCCCTATAGTTTCATAAAGTTCCAGTAGGCGGTGGCGCTATAGGTAATACGGTTAGTCGTTGCGCGAGTCGTCTGTCACCGTAGCAACAAAGTAACACAAACCTGTCCGATCTTCAGCATGTCGACCTCCGCACACAGCTGTGACTCGAGCAACGTTTGAACGTGTGGACACTCTCATTCGTGGTGATCGAAGCATCAAAGTCACAATCAAACACCTCACTGTTGCTAGTGCTAACCCACTCGTCCACAACTGGGGGCACTGAGAGGTGTGTGTCCGGATTCCGCACCTTCCGTGCATTACTTACTGGACGAGCCTCGTGCATTCGACATACCTGTGTGACTGCAGGAGAGCTTCTGTGAAGTTTGGAAGGTAGGAGACGAGGTACTGGCGGAATTAAAGCTGTGAGGACAGGCCTTGAGTCGTGATTGGTTAGCTCAGTTGGTAGAGCACTTGCCCACAAAAGGCAAAGATCCCGAGTTCGATTCTCGGTCTGGCACACAGTTTTAATCTGCCAGGAAGTTTCATATCAGCGCACACTCCGCTGTAGAGTGAAAATTTCATTCTACTTATACAATATAATGGACAGCTCATTTTCGAGGCAATATATATCTGTGACAAATGTTCTATTCTACTCATCTGAGTTCTCACTCCTAAGAGATTCCTATTCTATTTTCTTGACAATTCATTATATAGTTTTGAGTTACTGTGGCTACAGGTTAATTTTCTTATGCCGCTGGTCATATTATTTAACCCAAGAGGTTGTGTGCTCTACTCCTTTAAGTTTTGTTCAGCTTCATCGGTTAAGAACTTGGGTGAATTTCAGTGCTGGTGACACGTAGCGCTTAATAATCTAGTACGACTGCAAGTACTTACTTCAACATGTTGTGCAGAACACTGCTGAGATTGTTCTCTGCCGCTCGTATTTGGGATTTTTCAATAGTCTCCTTACTTACAAGCATTTCCACCGGTAAAAATTGGCCAGGTGCAAGTAGTACTCGCATATTAAGGTTTCCGCAAAAGTTTAATTATTTATGTAGACTATTCATCCATTCCGTGAATCTAGAATCTCGACCATTTTGCCTGTCATCGACATTGATACTTTCAATATATCGTTCCCAAGGATTCCAAGATTTTAGAGAATATTTCAGTTTCAATAATATAAATGTAACATAAAGTCATGCGGGTGGCAGGGGCCATTGTTATAATACTCGGTAGTTTTCCATTCAGGATGACTGGGTCGCAATAGCAAAGGACAAACATCAGGCAAGGAATGACCTTATAGCTCATATGAAGCCATTCGAAATTTATCCATCATCAGACGTCAAGGAGCGGTTACTGCACGTAGATATGGCGCTTCAAGTTTTATGTGGAATGCCATATCTACGTGCAGTAATTACTCCTGGATATCTGACAATGAAAAATTTCGAAACGCGACATATAAGCAATAAAGTCATTCCTTGCCTCATGTTTCACTTTTACCATTGTGATTTAGTCAGCTTGGATGCAGAACTACTGATTATTTTCGTTAGTTAAAACTTCCGATGATGATGATTGATTTGTGGGGCGCTCAACTGTGCCGTCATGAGCGCCCGTACAAAGTCCCAATTCTTACACAGTCCAATTTTTTCCACAGTCCAACCGAGCCACTGTCACGAATGACGATGGTGAAATGAGGAGAACAACACAAACACCCAGTCCCCGGGCAGAGAAAATCCTCAACCCGGCCGATTCAAATGGTTCAAATGGCTCTGAGCACTATGGGACTCAACATCTATGGTCATCAGTCCCCTAGAACTTAGAACTACTTAAACCTATCTAACGTAAGGACATCACACAACACCCAGTCATCACGAGGCAGAGAAAATCCCTGACCCCGCCGGGAATCGAACCCGGGAACCCGGGCGTGGGAAGCGAGAACGCTACCGCACGACCACGAATTGCGGACAACCCGGCCGGGACTTGAACCCGGAACGCCGCGATCCAGGGGCAGCAACGCCACCCACTAGACCACCAGCTGCGGACTAAAACTTCTGGGATAAGAGGCCGTGATCGAACAGTAGAAATGATTCTTCCTCCTGACGTTTCGTTGCTAACTGCACTCCATCTTCCAATGCCTGGCTGCAAGGGCGTGGAGGTCCTGTTTATAGAGTGCATGGAGGACGAAACCACTCGTCACGTGCTGTCGACAGTAAAACTATCTCTGACTAACGTCATTACTCTCGATCAAAGGTTATCGATTGTCACATCGTTGGTACAAAGTCGACCGCAGTATCTAATTCAACTTTAAGTTTTCTTCTTTCCTGTTAAAATTATTGTGGCTTTTATAAATCTCTATGGCTTCTCTGTACGTACGTGCATAACAATGCAATGTCTCAGCTAGTACGCTACACTAAATTTTATTTCATGATCGCCGTCTTCAAAAAAAGTTCCGGTACAGCCAATTTGTCGATGTGTCCCAGACGACGGTTCCTTTTGTACTCAGTTAGTCAAGTATCAATACTTCTTTCCGTTGTTCCAATATAAATCTTACCACAATTGCACGGAATATTATACGCAGCAGGGATTGCAAAAGGGTGTCGTACGTCTCTCTCGCCGATCTTAAACAGTCACTGATCGTCTTTGTGAGTCTGAAGATTGTTTAAACTCGACTTCGCCAGAACTTTTCCCATACGGCCGGTAATATTGTAGAGAAATGGAAGAAAAACTTTATCAATTGCATGTTTTCGGACACTTTTCTTTTGTGATGGAGTGCTCTATCTATCTCATTATCAGCATATCCATTTATCTTAAAACCTGTTCGCAAATGATTGATTTCCTCTTGGAAATAAGATCTACACCTTATGATTACTGATTGTTTTAATTTCAAGTCTGATGTCTTATAATAAATGACAAAAGAAATATCTTTTCGTGTGAGACAATCACAAATTAACAATTTTCGGATTTTTTTCCTTTGATTGTACCATGAAACCTTCCTTTTTGCCAAATTTAATGGGCCTACCCAAACGGGAAGTACCGTATCGGTTTTGATGAGTGAGTTTGTTTCAAAACATGTGACATGAATGGCTGAGTCTTTTGACTGCATTGACTTAAACCCTCAATTTTTACACTACCAAGGGACCATAGGCCTCCGTGTGTGACATAAATTTCAACTTGATACGCCTACTCGTTCCTGAGAAAAGCGTTTTCAACATTAGGTAGACGGGCATACAAACAAGGAGACAACATAGCGATCCTATGTGGGTTCCGTTTTACCGACTGAATCAAGGAACCTTAAAACTGAAGGGCGTAAACACTGTGAACTGCATATCGGTGGCCACCCACAAGCTAGAATCGTCCTAAAGTGGCTCGCATCGAGCAGTGTCTAGTCACTTCATGGTATGTGGTGAAGGGTAGTTCTAGTAACACTTCCCACACTATCTGTGAGGCAGCTGTTTGCGGACATTATCCCCGCCTGAACCCAACGGGAAGCTTTGAGACGAGTTAGAACTTCGAATTCGCTCCAGACCGCAGCGCCCAACGTCGCTTCCTCCTCTGGCTTCGGCTCTTGAGAAAGAATGTGCTGCCATTCCTCCACAGACAGGAAGATACCTCACCGAATGTGTTCCTACAGAACTGAAGCCACCATCTGTATTAACCCATTACTGGCCAAAACTCTATCGGATCATTTTTTGCAAACTTTTATACATAAATACGTTGCAATGAGTGATTAATTGAATAAAAAGTTGTTTTGAAAATTTTTAGCTTATTAGAACAAAAACTACAGACCGTCCCATTTTTGGGACATTGGCCAAATGCGCTATCAAAATTCACAACCTTATTCTCCATGCATAATATTGTAAGAAACAACATAAACAATAAATAATGTTTTACTATTATTGAATGTCTATTCAGCATGAAATAAAGCAAAACACTTGTCGTGTACACCAACAAATGTACCACTTTCTGCTCCATCTCCTAACGCTTTCCTTCTTTTGGCTTCTGGAGGTACAACTGTAGCAGGAATCGTAAAATTCGAATAGAATATGGAAAAAAAGCAGATATAAAGAACGTAAAATTCAGTTCTTCTCTGTATAATACGTGTGTACAAGAATAGGGCACATCAACAATAAATGATGGTATAACATGCCATTGTCCCATTATTGGGACGCATAAAATATATCGATACTGCACTTACTTGAAAAAATCTGAAATATACTTAATCTTACACGGACATCCGTATGTTCATAACAAACACGCCCAGACAACTAAATCACAGCTCATTGTCGTCCAGCAACTACCAGGAGATATACAGTGCTGCCAAGTGCGAGAACAGAAAATCGGCAAGTTTATAATTTTCCTGACGTGAAGTACTTAGAAAAAAGTTATTTATTTTACATTTACAGGCATTATAGCTGTTAGTTGAACCTACAGGTGCAACAATAAAGGCTAAAAGCTCCATTGCTTACGTAGAAATAAGTAAAATATACGCGTCCCAAAAAAGGGACAATGGCCAGTAATGGGTTAAGCACAATTAATTGATATGTCACAATTATTTTATTATATCCTTTGTCGAATGCTATTGTTGAATTACGGAAACAAAACCATGGCACGAGATTCGAGCGAACTTCAACTTTTTATGAGTGCTTCAAAGTTGAACAACATTCCCTACTAGCGAATTACTGTTCAATATTCTCCAGACTTTCTTTCGGCTGAGTTTTCGCGAGCGACCATGTCAACACGCATCTCGTAGCGCGTTCAAAATCAACCACCTAAAAGCAACTCACTGTTGAGCGTTGTCGCACCTCACAGAGGTTGTATTTGTTCTCGTATCGATCAAGATGCAGCAACTATGATCTCTCAGCGTGAATGTTACTCGGGCAACAATTTCTTGTGTACGCCTTGCCAAGTGATATTTGTAGCACTTAAAGTGCGGAATGCTACGAGCTTCCTTCGCCAACAACGCATCAGTTACCAGTGCTAAGAGATGGCAAGCGCTTTGGAGGAAATGGTTTTGCTGATGTAACGTAAAGGGCACTCTGCAGAGACGAATGGCAGCAAAATGTAAAAGATAAACATATTTTTTGCCGCCAGACAGGGTAAAGAGAAGCAGAGAATGAATACAGCCCACAGACATTTGAATTGGTAGTGCGTTGTGAAACAAGAGCGCAGAAATATACTAACACACAAAGATTTGGCCTGCAACGACGTAGCATCGAATGCTGAAAATAAACTTACCTAATTAACCACTAGCTCTCATCAGTAAAAAGAGAAACGAAAAGATTTGCGTACAGTGAACGTCTAATCCAAGAATGCAAAATTCCTCCTACATGCCTCCAACGCAAATACGCTGAAGAGCCAAAGAAACTGGTACACCTGCCTAATATCCTGTAGGGCCCCCGCGAACACGCAGAAGTGCCGCAACACGACATGGCATGCACTCGACTAACGTCTCAAGTAGTGTCGCAGGGAACTGACACGGTGAATCCTGCAGGGCTGTCCATACATTTGTAGTAGTACGAGGGGAGTGGAGATCTCTTCTGAACAGCACGTTGCAAGGTATCCCAGATATGCTCAAGAATGTTCATGTCTGGGGAGTTTGGTGGCCGGCGGAAGTGTTTAAATTCATAACAGTGTTCCTGGAGAAATTCTGGATGTATGCTGTGTCGCATTGTCGTGCTGGAATTGCCCAAATCCCTCGGAATGCACAATGGACATGAATGAATGCAGCTGATTAGACAGGATGCTAACGTACGTGTTACCTGTCAGAGTCTTATATAGACGTATCAGGGGTCCCATATCACTCCAACTGCACATGCCCCACACCATTACAGACCCTCCACCAGCTTGAACAACCTCCTTGCGATGTACAGGGTCCACGGAATCATGAGGCTGTCTCCGTACGCGTACGCTTCCATCCGCTCGTACACATCCAGGCAACATGTTTCCAATCACCAGCTGGCCAATGTCGATGTTGAGGGGCGCAGACGAGGCGTGAAGCTTTGTATCGTGCAGTCATCAGGGGTACATGAGTGTGCCTTCGGCTCCGAAAGCCTATATCGATGATGTTTCATTGAATGGTTCGCACGCTGACACTTGTTGATGATGGCGCAGCATTGAAATCTGCAGGAATTTGCGGAAGGGTTGCATTTGTGTCAGGTTGAACGATTCTCTTAAGTCGTCGTACCGAGCGAGGTGGCGCAGTGGTTAGCACAATGGACTCGCATTCTGGAGGATGACGGTTCAATTCCGCGTCCGGCCATCCTGATGTAGATTTCCGTGATTTCCCTAAATCGCTACAGGTAAATGCCGGGATGGTTCCTTTGAAAGGGCACGGCCGACTTCCTTCCCTAATCCGATGAGACCGATGACCTCGATGTTTGGTCCCTCACCCAAACAACGTTGGCCCCGTTTTCGCAGGATCTTTTCCCGGCCACAGCGATGTCGGAGATTTGATGTTTTATCGGATTCCTGATACACGGAAAATCCCCACTTCATAGCTACCCTGGAGATGCTGTGTCCCGTGCGGCAATTGTAACACCACGTTCAGACTCATCTAAATCTTGATAACCTGCCTATTTACATATCTCTGTACTTGAATATGCATGCCCATACCAGCTTCTTTGGCGCTTCTTGTATAATGAACTCAACGATGGAGCTGGCGCTGTGGCAAGACGCTCGGGAGGACCTGTTTCAAATTCCGGTCCAGACATCCAGATTTACAATTTCCTTGATTTCTCTAGATCACGAGTGTGTCACGTTCTGGGGTAGTTACGGTCAAATGGAAACGCCAACTTCCTTCCCCATTCTTCTCCAACCCGAGCTTCAACTCCTTTCATAACCACCTCGTTTTCAATAAGACGTCAAACCCTAGACTAGATTTTCTTTTTTCCAGTCATGTTCTAAAACAATATCCCAACCCACACACTCCAACTCGCTGTAATAACTGCACCTACCGACTCCTACGAGTTAAATCCTGTCCCAGTAATTCATGAAATGACTGTCTCTATCCGCTCCACAGACGTATCACTGCACCGAGCAACTCCCTACTTTCCGCCCCCAACCACAGAAAATATGATCAGATTTATTACAACTGTCCTCCAAAATTGGGCGTCCGCACAGGTTTATTCAAGAGTGGACAAGATTCTAAAATAGCGATTTTTATAGAACTAATTCGGTCTGTTTGTGAACTTATAGCGCACCGATAACTAAATTTGCCAAAAATTACTCAAAACTTATTGTATATCATACGATCGACAGCCATTCACTCGATGTTTTTAGATTGATTACTTCGATCCTGAAATGAGAAATATATTTAATCAGTGCGTACAAAGAACATTTGTTTGTATGATTAATGGTTATGAACAAAATCATTCTGATTCAACGATCTGAAATCACATTATACTTACGGTTACATTCGAAGTATTAATGAATTATTATACAGCAAAAATATTTTTCTTCATACGCCAGTAATGTCAGGTTTTCACCAAATATTATAGATCTTTTATAGAAAAAATCTGAACAGTTAATAAGACCCTGTTGTAAATCAATGAAAGCCAGTTAGGAAAAAAATGCCAAATTAATATTGCACAAAAGTGGAGAAAAAGAAATAAAATTAAAGAAAACGCGATATTTATCATTACTCTCAGCGATTCGAGTTAGTATAATTGCAAACATTTATTTCTAGAAAGGATCGAGAATATTGTTATAAATTTTAATAATGTGCAATAAATACAAATTTTTACCGCCACGCCAGATTTCTGGAGGAGGAAACTGCTCTTTCCTCCACCCCTCCCACTACCTTGCGGACGGCTGTGCCTCTTAAAGGTCCACCCCATCGAGATACTCAACGTCCTTCATTAAGTCGTACTGACTATCGTTCGTTATATCATCTAAATTCTTCCTCCACATACACCCAGAATCACTCTCATTTAACTGCCTCCGGCTTAGTTCCTTTTTTGTCATCTCCACTAATGCCATACCACGATCAGAATCTCTAATCATGTTGCACCAAATACCCGGCACAATCCGGTTCTGTTCCATAGCCGCAGCTCTCGGTATAATACCAGACAAATTTTCTTCTACAACATCTAACATCAGTTTCTCATCTATAACCAACTTCCATTTTACTACTTCTTACATCATGTCTCGAAACTTTGTCCTCCGGCTCGGACACAGAAACACCAGCTTCACCATCGAGCCCAGAGTCGAATCCACAACTTTCACCTTGGAAATACTCGTCAGCTGGTCAGTATCACCTGTCTCAATATCATCTGGGTATACAGGGTGTCAATTTTATGTTGACAAACCAGAATAACTCGAAAAATAGGCTTCACACGAAAAAATGTGTAGAATCCAAAGTTGATAATTTTCGAGGGGGACATCTGCTGGTACTAAAATTAGTCCACCACCCTCCAACCCCCTGGGGTTGGGGCAGGAGGCAACTTTAAAATTTCAAATGGGAACCCCCATTTTTTATTGCAGAATCAGATTCTACATAAAAAAACTACGTACATTTTGTCTTAAACATTTTTTTTATTTTATTCTTGGTAGTTGGCGCTGTAATTCAAGAAAATCCATGTTCTCAAATTTTGTGTGGAACATGGTTACGGATGAATGAAAAATACTTACTTACTTCGTAAACTTTGATTCGCTGAAGTTAGAACTCTCCCTCTCCCCACACAGGGTAGGGTTTGAGAGAGAGGAATTAGAGTTTTACAAATGCTGACCCAAATATTATTTTTTTCGGCAGATTCGGATAAGTATGGTTTGTTTCGTGGTCAACATTTGTAAAACTCTAATTCCTCTCTCTCAAACCCCGCCCTATGGCGAGAGAGGGAGAGTTTTAGTTTTAACGAATCAAAATTTACGAAGTAAATAAGTATTTTTTATTCTCTGTAACCATTTTCCACTTAAAAATGAAAACACGAACTTTCTTGAATTACAGCGCCAACTACCAAGAATCAAAACAAATGCTTAAGACAAAATGTACGTAGTTTTTATGTAGAATCTGATTCTGCAAAAAAAAGAAAATGGTGTTCTCATTTGAAATTTTAAAGTTGCCTTCCGCCCCATCCCGAGGGAGCTGGGGTGGCGTGCAAAATTTAGCACCAGGACATGTCCCCCTCGAAAATAATCAACTTTGTATTCTACACATTTTTTCGTGTGAAGCTTATTTTTCCAGTTATTCTGCTTTGTCAAGTTAAAATTTGCACCCTGTATATTTCTAACAACATCGTATAAAGAAAGTTTTCTGTTCAAGAGCAGTTAATTATACCGCTAGCCTGCCCCAGTTGGGGGAATGAGACGACAATAAACAATAGAAAAAAGCGTATAATAAGAGGGATTAACTTCATAATACACCTGGTGGGGCATACAATTTCTTATTTTTTAAACGATATTTTTTTCCACAAGACACTATCAACTTACTTCAATTTACTTACTGAAAGAGTTTGGATTTCTTTGCCTTTTGCGCACCATACCGATCGGTTCAAAATATGCGTCACGCCTTGTAGGGCCGGGTGAGGACTAAATGGCATAAAATCCTAGGATGTTGGATTCAAGGCTCCATTCCATGCGAAGAGGAAAGAAAAAGAATTCAAGATCTTCTGTAGGCAGTTGAATGACGCGTTACACAACTGGAAAGAAATTAAACTGTCAGGAGCGACACGTAACGGGAAGATCGAAAAGAAGTGAAACAGTGGAGCTCAGGTTGTAATAACTTAACATAGGATGTTAAAGGGAAAGGGAATCAACAGCATTAAGGAGCAGAGACAAGTCGAGTGTAGGGAAGCGAGACAGTCAATCTAGCGTGACAAGCAGCTCAAAAAGCACGTTTATTCTTAAAAATGGCTGCTGTTATTCATTCCTAACGATCCTGTGAAAGTGTGTTTGCGTACCTCATAGCTCACCATGCACGTGAAAATTTGTTCCACATTCTGATGTCTCTCGAGCATTGCATTTCTTTCTGCTACAGTTTCCTCTGATGCCGAAGTCATTAAATATTATTAATATTTGCAGCTAGTTTCTTCAGTTGCTAATAATTTCAATTATGTTTTATCATGAAGGTAAGAAAATTTTTCTCTTTTGCAACTGAAATTTGTTAAGTAACAGACATGTTCCGCATATTCACGTTAGGCATCTTGTATATACGAGTATTACAGACGAATGAAGAAGCCTGACTTGAATATGCGAAACATACACTACTGGCCATTAAAATTGCTACACCAAGAAGAAATGCAGATAATAAACGGGTATTCATTGGACAAATATATTATACTAGAACTGACATGTGATTACATTTTCACGTAATTTGGGTGCATAAATTCTGAGAAATCAGTACCCAGAACAACCACCTCTGGCCGTAATAACGGCCTTGATACGCCTGGGCATTGAGTCAGACAGAGCTTGGATGGCGTGTACAGGTACAGCTGCCCATGCAGCTTTAACACGATACCACAGTTCATCAAGAGTAGTGACTGGCGTATTGTGACGAGCCAGTTGCTCGGAAACCATTGACCAGAAGTTTTCAATTGGTTAGAGATCTGGAAAATGTGCTGGCCAGGGCAGCAGTTGAACATTTTCTGTGTCCAGAAAGGCCCGTACAGGACCTGCAACATGCGGTCGTGCATTATCCTGCTGAAATATAAAGTTTCGCAGGGATCGAATGAAAGGTAGAGCCACGGGTCGTAACACATCTGAAATGTAACGTCCATTGTTCAAAGTGCTGTCAATGCCAACAAGAGGTGATCGAGACGTGTTTTACTGACTGTGGCGTCTAACATTCGAGTCCTACGTAGCGTCTCTACTACACTGTAGTAGACCGTTCCGAGACATCTTGTTTCTCCTGATCAACTCATTTCATAGGCTTCTTTTTACCGTTTCCTTTCCGGTATCTCCTCATTTCAAATTTTGCTGTGTAATTTATTTTTAATATTTTTCTCTAAGTTTCCATTTTAAATCCTTCTGCTTTTTTCCACACTCCACACTACACTGATATGAGATGTTGTGTTAAGGAAATAGTTTCAAGAACTCTACCCTATTTTACATAACATATGTTATGTAGAATTTTTTTTAAATAAAATTTTATTTACAGTATCGGTGTCTTATGTCTCTTTTGCTTCACAGACTGACTGTAATACAGCGAATCCTTAACTCTCTAGTTTTTACACTGTCTTCCCAATTATGTTGCTTAACAGTTTTTTCAGGACATGTACAACAATGATTCGTTACTTGTGATCGACTTTCGTCTTGGTAGGTGTCTTCTTCGAAGTACAGTCGTCTGGCGGCGCGTGGCGGACCGTTCCAAGTAAACAATAGCAAGAATAATTTCCTATCTCTATAGTATGTTGCACAGACATGGAGTGTGTGACTGAGGGTAGGGTATGTGTTTCCATTCTTAGGGAGCGTCAAAAGCGAAGGTAATATCCACCTACTTAAGATACTAGTCTGTTCTTTCTTTTAGTGATTACAACCGAGCGCACGAGAAGCGCAACGATAAGGCTTCCAAACGGAGATATCCAGTGATGTAAGTGAATTTGTCAATGGGAAGATTCTTATGGCCCGGCGCCTCGGACCGAGCATCTCGGAAACGGCGAAGATGGTCCGCTGATCGCGTGCTTCTGTCGCTGGCATCTATGGAAAGTGGCTGAACCACGGTGAAACGAAGCCTAGCCGACAGGGAGCTGAACGTCCACGCCGCATCACAGCAGGTGGAGATCCGGAGGCTTGCCCGCTCTGTAAGCAGGACGGGTGGCCGTGAGTGGCAGGTTTTAAGGTCAGAGTACAATGCTGGTGAAGGCAAGTTTCAGAGCGCTCCGTTCAAGACACATTGTTGAACATGAGGCTCCGCAGCACACCCCTACATGCTCTCGTGTTATGACTGCAGTGGGTATGGGATCATCATGATTGCTCTGTGGCATGTTTTAGCAGGTAAGTGCCCGTGTAGGAGTCCAAAATGGTGCTAACGTGGTTTGAGGGGATAGACAGCGAAGCCACGTTGACGTATTGAGCCCCTATTTCACCTTATTTTAAAACGATGGAACACGTTGGGATGCTATCGGGTGCCAGTTCCACGCCCAGAAATAGTAATTGTGCGACCTGATGTTACATACGTACAGGAACCTTTAAACTTGTCGATTCCATGCTCCGCAGAATGTCTTCTATATTAAGTTCTACGGCTGTGGAGAAAATGGTCATAACTGCAGTATCACATTGTGGGAGACGCACACACAAAGGTGCCCAGGTAACCACAAATAATATAACTTTAATAATAACAAAGGAAACTGAGATGCCGAGTAAAGGAGACGTGAAGATCGTCCTGATCTGACGAACACGATAACAGTTCTTGGATGTCCAAACTAAACACACCGTCGGTCACTATCGAGAAACAGTGCAGTAGGCCGAGTCTGTATACGTGACACTGGCTATGTCTCTAGTCTGCATACGTGCCAGTGGCTATGTCTGGTTCCACGGCTAGCGATGCGCTCTGACGAATAGACTGGCTGCCACTGTCGAGCCGAGAAGTCGAGGTCTCCCGGGTTCGATTCCCGGAGGGGTCAGGGATTTTCTCTGCCTCGTGATGACTGGGTGTTGTGTGATGTCCTTAGGATAGTTAGGTTTAAGTAGTTCTAAGCTCTAGGGGACTGATGACCATAGATGTTAAGTCTCACAATGCTCAGAGCCATTTTGAAGTCGAGGTCGAGACTAGAAACAACATTGACTAGGCGCTGTGCTGTAAGGGCCACCCAGCGGGGAAACATCACGAAGCTGTCTTAATATTTCGTGGCTCGCGGTCGCGAGCTATTGCCGGTTGTAGCAGGCGAATATGGCTCCCCCGTATACTGCAGCGGCTGTAGCGAGCATGAGGTGCTGAGTTTGAGTTGCAGGTGCCTTGACATGGAGGCAACCTGCAGCCCTGTGATGTGCGGCGTGTGGCTGAATCATAAGTCGTCAGCCATATCCTACAATAATATTGTGTATTATGCAAATTGAAGGTGGAGGGGAGAGTACAGAAAGAGAAGAGAAGGAACTAATGCTATCAGCTGCGTCGGGACGTTATGATGAATCAGCGGCGATGAGTGAAAATGTATGCCGGGCTCGAACCCGGAATAGGCAGTTTCAATAACCACTGCGCCACCCGGATACACAAAAGCTAAGACTTTCTCGGCACGATTCCCGGCCTACCCACATTCCCAAATAACGCCACCTATCCGCAGTCCTTGTCCATGTCCTCCATGATAACTAATTTTAGATTCCCGCTGAAACTCACACGTAAATGTGCATCCGCACTGACTGTTGTGGGTTCATTGCCAATCGAGGTACACCAGGTACGTGAACGTGGACATGTCCGAAAGAACAGACACCACAAATTCATGTAATAAATAATGATTTGTCTTATCGGCGTATATGACAGAAAGACCCTATGCAGATGACGATAAAGGATATTTCGTACTTGAATATATGCCTTGATGTGGACACTATTTTTTATCTACGTGGGGTAAACGGTTGGGGCAGCGAAATTGTCATACGCTGTAATAGAGATACATTGAATTTAGCCAGCAGGGTTTCGCCAGACTCTCTCTTCCAAAGATTCCTGTTTAATTTCCATCCGCGTCTCTGAAACACCTTCGTACGGCCTATGCTGACTGTTATGATCCTAGCAGTGCATTCTCGAAATCGGCCGGTGTCAGCTGCCATGCCTTCTTGACGAGGGCTCCAAATGCTGGCGTAGTATGGTAGTGACTGCTTCCCGATTTCCTTTACAGGGGCATTCTTCTTTTCCAAGAAAGTTTTCAACAAATCCAAGTATTTCATTGTCCTTCGCTATTTCTAATTTTACTTGGACACATCATTTCATATCGCTTCGTAGTATACTCTTAAGTATTTAAACTACGTGAGGGCGTATGTGTGATATAAACACACACACACATATATATATATATATATATATATATATATATATATATATATATATATATATGTATGTATATATACGACCTCAGGAAACAGACCATTTCACACAGTGGACAGGTGGAATGTAGTCTGTGTTAGTAACATCTACGTGTCAACTTTTAATTAGTGAAAGTCGGGTTCGTTCTCTTTTTTACGAGTGGTGTCTTCCATTCAAAAATGTGAAGGGAGAGCTACCTTTCAGGAAACCAAGTGGGAACCTTTCCCAAGCCGTTCAGCATTTTCTTATGAACATTCTGTGATGATGCTTCTTGTGCACCACTGCTGACAGCGCTGCTGATATTATCTGAAGGATGTTTATATACTGTAAATCAACCCTCCTAGTACTTCTGGGGTCAATATGACGCCATAAGCCCATTGGAAAATATTTCTCTCCCTTGTTTTCAAAATCATTATTTTCAAGTATTTGACTTTATCCCTTTGATTCAATTGAATCCAGTGATATTTCGATCATTTCGATATTTACAACACGATAAAATTTATTAAAGAGTTTTGCACGGAGTGCTATTAAGGTCAGTATGACCCCCAAATTAAGCTGTTTGTTTCTTGAATGTACCACTTGTGAAAATAGTATTCTGAATCTTATGTTGAGCATCTATTATAGGAAACAATGAAAATATTATTTCCAGTTTTTTGGGCCTATTGTTAGGGTTTCTTTCATCAGCTGTTGCTATACCCTTTCTAGTACCGCTGGGGTCAATATGACCTCAACAGCACATTGGAAAAATCATACCTGCCATATTTTCAAAGCTTTTTTTTGAAACATGTGACTTTCTCTCTCTGAGTCAGTTGGATCCAGTGATGTGCTCAGTTTCACATTTACAAAACATTAAAATTTCATGGTTGGCCGGCCGGTGTGGCCGAGCGGTTCTAGGCACTTCAGTCTGGAACCGCGTGACCGCTACGGTCGCAGGTTCGAATCCTGCTTCGGGCATGGATGTGTGTGACGTCCTTAGGTTAGTTGGGTTTAAGTAGTTCTAAGTTCTAGGGGACTAATGACCTCAAATGTTAAGTCCCATAGTGCTCAGAGCCATATTCATGGTTTTTTGCGCTGTGTACCATTGGGGTCGTTAAAATACTGCCAATATATCCGTTGTAAATTACTTGCGATTTTCTTGACAACAGTGGTATACGGTGAGACAAAACAATCCTAGTAGTAGGACTGTTAACGCCATTAATGGTCCTGTTCCACTCTTTGGAACACACACGATGCGACGTTAGTTCCTGCTGAGTAGTCATCGCCCGGATTGAAATACGGAGTTAAATGTGGCCTCAAAGCTTCACTCTCTTATCTGCGTGGGTAAGATGTACATTGGTATTGTGTTTAGTATGTGTAGAATTAATATATTTTTTGTGAAACCTAAGATCGCTTGCTTTTAAGAGCTTTATTCCAGTTACTAATACTATTCTTCATATTAGCATTACACTTTGCGTATACGTTCACGGACATGTGTCGTCAACATTTTGAGAACAAAGTGTAGATACATTAAAAATTTCCATATGGTTTGTCTCAAAATGTCGATGACACGTGAATGTGAACATATACGCAAAATGTAATGACAATATGAAGAGACAGCACGATTCTGTCGAAACTAGTAACTGGAAAGAATTAATATATTTTTTGTGAAACCCAAGATCGCTTGATTTTAAGACCTTTATTCCAATTACTATGACTATTCTTCATATTGTCATTACCCTTTGCGTATATGTTGACATACATTTGTCGTCTACATTTTGAGAACACAGTGTAGATACATTAAAAATTCCATATGGTTTATCTCAAAATGTCGACGACACATGTGTGTGAACATATACGCAAAGGGTAATGACAATATGAAGAACAGTCCTAGTAATTGGAATAAAGGTCTTAAAATCAAGCGATCTTAGCTTTCACAAAAAATATATATAAACAGAGATCGCCCCACCAACATGTGTAAGTTATGTGTGTAGAATGTGGTACAGTGGTGAAACAAGACGAGGCAGCTTAATAATTGATTCTGGTGAGAGTAATTTGTGCATCTGTCACAGCGAATCTCAGCACGTAGGCACAAGAACGTCCAGTGCTTCCGGTGTGTGTGTGTGTGTGCGTGTGTGTGTGTGTGTGTGTTACATGAATACATGACCACACCCACACAGGACACACCATTTCTAGTGGAATTCAGTCTGTGCTAGTGACACCTACCTTCCAAGTTACCTTCTCTTTTCATTTGCCTCTTATAAATTTATGATCAGCACCGCTGCCTTCTTTACATTTTCCGTTGTCTCTTCCACGGTGCAGCTAGGCGACGTGGAGGATGTACCCGGTGTAGTTGGCGGCAGTCTGTGCGAAGCTTTGAGTCGAATTAGCGCAGGCGATGTTTAATTACTGGAAGTGCCGTCTACAGCTGACGGTGATGGACAGACGGCGGCCCTTTGCGCATTCTCCAGCGCATGTTCGCCGCTGTCGCGCGTGGGTACACGATTTACCTACAGGACGTACCCAATTAATCCGGTGTCAGTTAACACACACGCATGACAGTCGGATATCTGCTCGAAGCTGATGTGATACTTTTGCAGTATTATTTAAGGAAAAAAATACTAAACGTGTGTGTTACAGACAGGTTTCCTGCTAGCAATTTCAAGACTGTATTGCAAGAAGAGGCAAGTGTACTCTAAGACAAACGACGCACCACCGAGGACTTTTCAGAATGGGACGGAAATTGGTAGATGTATGTTCGTGTACGGACAAAGAAATGATTACAGTGTCAGAAAAATTACATGATTTATTCAAGAGAAAGAGCTTCACAAACTGAGCGAGTCAATAACGGGTTGGTCCACCTCTGGCCCGTATGCAAGCACTTACTCGGTTTGGAATTCATACACTACTGGCCATTAAATTTGCTACACCATAAAGATCACGTGCTACAGACGCGAAATTTAACCAACAGGAAGAAGATGCCGTGACATGCAAATGATTAGCTTTTCAGGGCATTCACACGAGGTTGGTGCCGGTAGCGACACCTACAACGAGCTGACATGAGGAAAGTTTCCAACCGATTTCTCATACACAAACAGCAGTTGACCGGCGTTGCCTGGTGAAACGTTGATGTGATGCCTCGTGTAAGGAGGAGAAATGCGTACCATCACGTTCCCGACTTTGATAAAGGTCGGATTGTAGCCTATCGCGATTGCGGTTTATCGTATCGCGACATTGCTGCTCGCGTTGGTCGAGATCCAATGACTGTTAGCAGAATATGGAATCTGTGGGCTCAGAAGGGCAATACGGAACGCCATGCTGGATCCCAACGGCCTCGTATCACTAGCAGTCGAGATGACAGGCGTCTTATCCGCATGGCTGTAACGGATCGTGCAGCCACGTCTCGATCCCTGAGGCAACAGATGGGGACGTTTGCAAGACAACAGCCATCTGCACGAACAGTTCGACGACGTTTACAGCAGCATGGACTATCAGCTCGGAGACCATGGCTGCGGTTACCCTTGACGCTGCATCACAGACAGGAGCGCCTGCAATGTTGTACTCAACGACGAACCTGGGTGCACGAATGGCAAAACGTCATTTTTTCGGATGAATCCATGTTCTGTTTACAGCATCATGATGGTTGCATCCGTGTTTGGCGACATCGCGGTGAACGCACATTGGAAGCGTGTATTCGTTATCGCCATACTGGCGTTATCACCTGGCGTAATGGTATGGGGCGCCATTGGTTACACGTCTCGGTCACCTCGTGTTCGCATTGACGGCACTTTGAACAGTGGACGTTACATTTCAGATGTGTTACGACCCGTGGCTCTACCCTTGATTCGATCCCTGCGAACCCTACATTTCAGCAGGATAATGCACGACCGCATGTTATAGGTCCTGTACGGGCCTTTCTGGATACAGAAAATGTTCGACTGCTGCCCTGGCCAGCACATTCTCCAGATCTCTCACCAATTGAAAACTTCTGGTCAATGGTGGCCGAGCAACTGGCTCGTCACAATGCGCCAGTCACTACTCTTGATGAACTGTGGCATCGTGTTGAGCTGCTTTAGTAGCTCTACGTGTACACGCCATCCAAGCTCTGTTTGACTCAATGACCCGGCATATCAAGGCCGTTATTACGGCCAGAGGTGGTTGTTCTGGGTACTGTTTTCTCAGGATCTATGCACCCAAATTGCGTGAAAATTTAATCACATGTCAGTTCTAGTATAGTATATTTGTCCAATGACTACCTGTTTATCATCTGCCTTTCTTCTTGGTGCAGCAATTTTAATAACCAGTACTGTAGAATTGTTGGATGTCCTCCTGAGGGTACCGAGCCAAAATCAATCCAACAAGCTAGACACATCGTCAAAACCCCCAGATGGTTGGAGAGTTTTCATGTTTTCAACTGGGAAGAGATCCAGCGACCTCGCTGTCCAAGCTAGTGTTTGGTATGCACGAATACAAGCAGCAGAAACTCTCGGTGTGTCAGACTGGGGTTATCTTGCCGAAATGTAAGCCCAGAATTACTTGCAATGAAGGGCAACAAAATGCGGTGTAGAATATCGTCGACGTACTGCTGTGCTGTAAGGATGCCACTGATGACAGCCAAAGAGGTCCTGCTATGAAAAGAAGTGACATCCCAGTCCTGGTTGTCGGGCCGTATGGCGGGCAACAGTCAGGTTGGTATCCTACCGATGTCTAGGGCGTCTGCATACATGTGTTCCGCCTGGAATCTCATTCACTGAAACTGAGTTTCCTTCAGTGATACCGAGCGAGGCGGCGCAGGACATAGCACACTGGACTCGCATTTCGGGAGGACAACGGTTCAATCCGTCGTCCTGCCATCATGATTTTGGTTTTCCATGATTTCCTTTAATCGGTTCAGGCAAATGCCGGGATAGTTCCTTTGAAAGGGCACTGCTGGCTTCCTTCCCCATTCATCCCTAATTCGATGAGACCGATGACCTCGCTATTTGGTCTCCTCCACCAAATCAACCCATCCCCCCCTCCCTCCTTCAGTATGAGTCACGCTTCGAAATGAGCCACAATGAACAGCGAAGACGAGTGTGGAGACGCCCTGAACACCGGTGTGATCCCAAGCTGACTGTCCTCGCACGCTATACGGCCAGACAACCACTGGTGATGTTCTGGGATGCCATCTGTTTTCATTGCAGGTACCCTTTGGATCCGTTACAGCGCAGCAGTACGTCAACGATAATCTGTGCCTTTTTTTTTCAAGGTCAAGCCATCCCGGGCTCATTTCAGGAAGATAATGGCAGTCCGCGCACATCGAGAGATTCTGCTGCCTGCCTTCGTGCTTGCTGAACCCCACCTTGGCCAGGATCATCGCTGGATCTCTTCCTCACTGAGAACGTTTGGAGCATCCAGCCGGCCCTGGGTTTTCACAATCTAGCGCGCCACGCGGACGGAATTTGGCAACGGTATCCCTCAAGAGGGTATCGAACAACTGAACCAAAAGCCGAATAAGTGCTTCCATAAGAGTCAGAGGGGAACCAAAGCGTTACTGACTGGCTCAGTTTATGAAGATCCTGCTCTAGAATAAATCAGCCAAGTTTTCTGAACTGCTCATCATTTATTTGTATGTACATTTACCGCACGTCGCATCTACCGAATTCCTTCGCATTCGAATAATTGATTCGTGGTGATTCTCCCTTTCTTTTTATTTTGTGTTAGAGTGTATTACTCGATGCAAGTGAGAGATCTTTGCCCAAAACAAGTAAACTGAAAGCTGAATGTGAGCTAGACTGTCGTCACCCTGGAACACGCAGATGAGCGACGTAACTGACTTCACTGTGAGAAGACCTGTAGTAAAGTCACAGGAAGAAGTATACTGAAAAAATCAGCTATCTCCTAAGGGGAAGACAGACCGAAGGTGCTGAGCGTCACAGCCCAGGCACTGTGCTTCTCTACAGTAGTGTGTCTTTGCTCCATGTGGTCCTGATCTGAACCCGCTAAGAAGGAAGAACATACCGAGCCTTCAAACCATTATTCTCAATAAAGGAGACGCTCGGTGATGTCGAAAATTTGGATGAGCCTGAACTGCCTCAGCATAGATATACCGGCAGTCAAGGCAAATTTGATCAGATGGGGTCTCATGGACGAACTTGACACCAAATGTGATTGTCGCGGATATCCGGATGTGGAACATATATTGACCTGGCCTATCTGTCCCAATAAATTCACCATGGATGAATTATTTCAGGGAAGCAAGGAAGCACTGGACATAGCCCATTGGAAGTAACACAGTTTTTGGCTGAAAACCTTGATCTTCAAGAGAAAAAGTAAAGCAAGTATACTTCCTCCCACATACATTTCACGAAATGACGCTCACGGGACAGTGTGAGAAATCAGATTTAATTTTGTTTCCCTAGCATTTATTCTGTCTACCACGGGATCCACTTTTTCATGATTTGGCAAATTTCATTTAATTATTAATTAATTTATTTATTTATTGGCCTTATGGCCTTCCTGACACCGCAGATGTCAAGGCAGTGTGAGAAATCAGATTTAATTTTGTTTCCCTAGCATTTATTCTGTCTACCACGGGATCCACTTTTTCATGATTTGGCAAATTTCATTTAATTATTAATTAATTTATTTATTTATTGGCCTTATGGCCTTCCTGACGCCGCAGATGTCAAGGTAAACTAATAGACGAAAATCGAGTGTCCTCTATGCCTGTGAACCGTGTAAACTGTGTTCTGCTTGTTATCGTATTTTACCATATGCGTATCGTACTCTCTGAGGCAAATGTGCGAGATGGCGCATTGGTCAGCAACTGGACTCGAGGGAGGACGACAGTTCAAACCCGCATCCCACCATCCTGATTTAGATATTCTACATCTACATCTACATCTATACTCCGCGAGCCACCTTACGGTGTGTGGCGGATGGTACTTATTGTACCACTATCTGATCCCCCCTTCCCTGTTCCATTCACGAATTGTGCGTGGGAAGAACGACTGCTTGTAAGTCTCCGTATTTGCTCTAATTTCTCGGATCTTTTCGTTGTGATCATTACGCGAGATATATGTGGG
Organism: Schistocerca serialis cubense; assembly: GCF_023864345.2. Taxonomy (NCBI): domain Eukaryota; kingdom Metazoa; phylum Arthropoda; class Insecta; order Orthoptera; family Acrididae; genus Schistocerca; species Schistocerca serialis. Next base: position 250,055,141 of record NC_064638.1, on the reverse strand, counting down.
CGGTAGTAATACGTTGCCCATCTCTTCCCGGAATGTGCTCTCTCGTAATTTCGATAATAAACCTCTCCGTATTGCGTAACGCCTTTCTTGAAGTGTCCGCCACTGGAGCTTGTTCAGCATCTCCGTAACGCTCTCGCGCTGACTAAATGTCAGTGATTTCTCTAAATCTCTCCTAGCTATGGCCTGGATCGTTCCCTTGAAAGGGCACAGGCTATTTCCTTCCCCATCCTTCACACATTTCGAGCCTGTGCTCCATCCCTAGTCACCTTTATGTCAAGAGGACGTTAAACCTTAATCTTCCCTGCTTTCTTTTTTTTTTTTTTTTTTTTCCTCCTCGAGTCGGAATTTGGCGGCCAGGGCAGTATTTGCCTGAACAAACATAAGTAACCACCTAAAAATCACACTTGTTAACTAGTCCGTGGATTTGATCCGGGTCATCTTCCTGTATAGCAAGCTAGCACACTCAGCAATGTGCTGTTTGATGAGGTTTGAGAAATTAGAGTTCATACTGAGACGTTATACTCACGCATTATTCGTGAATGGAAACAGAGAAGTAAGAAATGATGATGCGGCTTGGGAAACTGTGGGAGTGAAAAGTGACTGGCGGTTCTTTGAGAGTATATCCTTGATAATTATTAATTACATTTATTAATAAGGTTCACTAACTGGAACTTAACGAAAAGATCCAATGTAATAGGGCACACAATAAAATAATTTGCCTCTTAGAATTTATTCAAATTTGCAGCAAAAATGATATGGACAATATGCCACTAATAACAGGCAACAGTAAAAGAATGACGAGAAAAACATGCAATAATCAAATCTTGGCCGAGATTACTATATTGTAAAATATACTCCACCAAAAGTTGACGCCCTAACTAATACTAAAATATCTATAACAAGGGAACATAACATAGGAACAGAATACATCAAGTTACCAGCTGCTACCTCAGCCACGACAAATGAAGGCAGCAACGCAGTGGATGCCAGCAGTAAGAACAGATCAAACAAATTTTCTGAACACGAATAACAATAAAATACAGATTCTCAGCCTTAATACACTGGGTTCTTCAGTGAAAGCAAGTTTCTAAGACACTTTAGAATCGTTTTAAGGACAATTAATCTGATCTTTGTTCTGGCTTGTGACTGTGGATTAAAAAGTGCACACAGCACTTAATAAATACTGCAATAGATGGAAGCAGCACCTTGGAAACAAGAAGGTTAAATCAGTTTCATAGAACAGAGACTTATCGTCAGTGTTGCAAATGAAACGGGGCTATACTTTTTATTAAATTTTTTAGTGTGATAATATCTGAACAATTGGATTTATTCACATATAGGAAACATACCTATTGTGAAATATTTAGGACAGTTATGATTATATTACTTTTGAACAAAACTTTGCCACTTCCAATGGATTTTCTGCTCCTTGATGTAGTTCATCTTCTGTGCAGGAGGCTGGAAGCGTATGACGAACAGTCTGGTATTCTCCAGAGTCACAATGAATATCATCTTGATCACTGTACCCCCATCTTGCTAAATTAACCTTTGATCTGCCAGTTCCAGATCTCAGTCTATTCAGGGAGTTCCAAGCCGTTCATTTATTGTCACAAGGTGCAGCCAGGGGAAGGTAGGTGGTAGCTCTCCATGGATGCAACCTAGCCTTTTCAGCAGTGGTTCCAAACGCCGTCGATGTCCTAAGGTGCGGTTGGTGCCCACAGGGAGAATAATATCTCTCCGCCAGCACTTTCTTTCTGTCCTCTTTCGCAGCTGTTCCTCTTGGAACAGGAGTCAGTGTTATTCCTACGTGGTGGTAAAGCCAATGCACAGGAGTGGATTTCAAGCGACCTGTTATGATCTGCATTTGTCATTGAGAGCTATGTCCGCTTGGTTGGCATGTGCTAAATTATACCAAACGGGACATGCATACTCTGCGCAGAATAACATAGTGGCACTGCAAATGTTCGCAGAGTTTTGGGTTGACTACGCCACTGTGATACGACCAGTTTCCGCAGAAGATTGTTCCTTGGGGGAAGCTTTTGATTTGTGCTTCACGCAGTGTTTCTTGAAAGTAACACATCTGTCAAGATAGATATTTTGGGGGTGTCACAGTGTTGCGTTAGACACCTGGTCACATCATCTGCAATTTGCAACTACTTACACGTTTCTTGAGTGAATAGCATGCAGTAGTATCTTTGTAGCTTTTGACGTAAGTTGGTTTGTATTATAGAATCTGGAAAGTTGTTTAAGGACATTCGTGAGAATGTTTTCGACTGATTACAAATCTGTGCTCTGGATGGCGAAGGCAAGCTCTTGCTGTTGTGTACTTTGGGTTGGCCATTAGTGTATATGTGAGCAGAACTGCAAATGAAACTGGATTATACTTATCGATTATCTTTTTTGGTAAAATAATAACTGATCAGTTTTATTTATTCTCGAAAGAGAAATATCCGTATTATGCGAAAGTATGACTATATTACTTTTGCCCAAAACTTGGCCACATACACTTAGGGAGAGCGTTTTTCTGTAGTCTGCAACAGCTACGCTCTTCATGGAGGTCGACAAAGAATTCCCGATCCTGCAAAAGAGTGCAGAAGAGACTAATTAGTATAAAATCCATGGGTAGTAGTAGCTGATGATTGACAGGTGTCATACGCTGCTAATAATTCGACAGATACCACTCTTATCACCTTTCGCGCTTCAAACCTTTAGATGCCGCACGATACAACTTTTTCCAGGTCGAAATACGTATTGCTGAGATAGCAGTAAGGGGTCAGTTAGAGAGATTTGCAATCAATCTTTCTAGCAATTTTCAGTTTCAGTAAAAGAGTCACTCAGCTCTTCCGCCATATTTTGGGATTTGGCTTCATCTAACACAGTTGTTGAAAAATTGGAGGATCCATTTCTTTTCTGTCAAGCCAAAGTTTTTAATTCATTCGGTTCGTATATCATTCAAGACAGCTGGTTTTCCATTTTTGCTCTGTTTGATAGCCTTCTCTAATTCTTCCATGCTGATTGACGTCGTAAGATCACTATACCACTCTTGCTCTTCTGCGATAAGTACCACTCAATTCTTTTACGCCCGCCACAAGAAAACGTAAAGGATGTTTCCCATACGAAGCAACTACTGTCTGCACCGCTGCGATGCAGAATGCGATGACCGCTGATGTTACGGCCTGTTGCTTGGAAGTGTGGTACAGGGTATTGGTTTTAACCGAGAACAACTGAAAGAGTTGGGAGAGGCCGCGGAAAGAAGTCTGATAAAATCTTCGTGCCATTTAGCATTTCAGACTGGTATGAGAGCACCATTTAACATTTCAGTCTGGTATGACAGTCCATGTAGTATTTCAAACTAGTAAGACAGTTTAGCATTTCAGACTGGTGTGTCAGTACTGTTTGATGACAGAGCTGGGCACAAGTTCAGTCTGTCAGTTGATAGTAGGATAACGTTACCGCTGCAGGAAAGATGTGAAGAAATAAAAAAAGCAGTGATCGGTAGGAGGACTGATTCAGCGTACAGAAAAGTCAAAACAGCCTTCGGTGAAATTAGAAGCAAGGATGGTAATGTTAAGAATGCTATGGGAATCCACTGTTCAGCGCAGAAGACAGAGCAGATAGGTTGGAAGACTACAATGAAGGCCTTTATGCGGCGGAGAACTCGTCTGATGACGTTATACAAGAAGAAATTGGCCTCGATAGGAATGACAAAGCGGATCTAGTTTTAAAGTCAGTTTTTAAAAGAGCTGAGGAAGACTTGACGTCTAATAAGACAGAAGGGGTAGATAACATTCCATCAGAATTTCTAAGTTAATTGGGGGAAGCGGCAACCTAATGACTGCTCAATATGCTGTTTATAATGAGACAGACGACGTGCCGTAAACTGTTGGAAAAATATCATCTACACAGTTCCAAAGATAAAAGTGCCGCTTAGTGCAAGAATTATCGCATAATCAGTTTAACAGCTCATGCATGCAAGTTACTGACAAGGATAATGTAAAGAAGAATGAGAAAGAGAATTGAGAATCTGTTGGATGACGATTAGTTTGGCTTTCTAAAGGGTAAGACACCAAAGAGGTAGTTCTGACGTTGCGCTTGATAATGGAAGCAAGTCTAAAGAAAAATAAAGACACGTTCATAGGATTTCTCGACCTGGAAAACGCGTTCGACAATGTGAAATGGTGCAAGATGTAAAGGAATTTTAAGAAAAATAGGGAAAAACGGGTAATATACAAAATGTACAAGAACTAAGGAAGAACAACAAAATTTGAAGACAAAGAACGAACTGTTCGGATTAAAAATGGTATAAGATAGGAATGCAGTCTTTAGCCCCTACTTTCAGTTTATATATCGAAGAAGCAATGATCAGTACAAAAGAAAAATTTAAGAGTGGTATATCAATGATAAGTTTCACTGGTGACATTACTGTTCTGTGTATATATGAAGAAGCATTAGAGGATCGAGGGAGAGAATGGACAGTCTAGCGAGTACAGAAAACTGATTGAGAGTAACCAGGAAAAAGACAAAGTAATGAGAAGTATCAGAAATGAAAATTGTGAAGTAGACAAAGTTAAGGAATTCTACCTAGGAAGCAAAATTACTCATGACGGACGAAGCAAGGAGGTCATGGAAAGCAGACTATCACGGGCAAAGAGGGCATTCCCGGCTATGAGGAGTCACAATGGTCTCAAATATTGGCCCTAATTTGAGGAACAAATTTCCGAGAATATACGTTTGCAGCACAGCATTGCACGGTAGTGAATCATGTACTGCGGGAAGACTGGAACAGAAGAGAATCGAAACACTGGAGATGTGGTGCTACAGACGAACGTTGAAATTTAGGTGGACTGATAAGATAAGGAATGAGGAGGCTCCCCGTAGAATCGGCGAAGGAAGGAACATATGGACAAGAGACAAAAAGAAGGAACAGGGTAACAGGACGTGTTAAGGCATCAGGGAAGACAGAGATGTGAATACCTCTAAAAAAAGTAACTGAGGATGAAGGCTGCAAGTGCTTCTCTAAAACGGGCATAGATTGACTAATTCAGATGCTGTTTTTTGATGACGCTACTGCAATTTGCTATTACTGACTGGACAATGAAAATGACGTACTTCTATAATTATTTTTATCGTGAAGCATTATGATACATATAATAGAGTAATAGACGCTGGAACTATCAAAATATTCTCATCAGTTACATCAAGAGTCTCTGCACAACCTCTCTAACAGGAGTGTAGTGTGCAATTAGTGCAACATGAATTATTTGGATAATCTTTTCCACAAAGGATGCTGAGACCCCTGCTAAGCCTGCAGGACAGAACAGGTAGTTTAAGGGTGGAAAGAGGCCAAAATAAGCGGATGTCAGTTACACTGACCTTTTATTTGATCAAACATTACAAGAGCCAAGAAAAATTTAAGAAAAAACACACAGCTTTAGTTTTGGAACCTAATTAACGGCTAAATGCGCCGTAAAATCTCATGCCTTAAGGGCAAGTTCACTTTAATTTTAAAACGCTGAAGGCCAATAACTTAAAAGCTCAACAAAAATCTGAAATTTTAAAGGCAAAGCCTTACCTTAAAACAGTTCCTTAATTAGGCTGAAGGTCCAAAAAATGTGACACTTTAAGAGCAAACAAATTCAAAATCGGCTGAAGGTACAACACTTAGAATCGATAACATTAATTTTAAAAATGCCAAAGGCTTTACGTAAAACAGTTCCTATACTAGGCTGAAGGGCCAAACCACCTGACCTCTTAAGGGCAAAATAACTTTAATCTAAAAATCGGCTTGAAGCCATACAAGTACAAACAACAAGAACAAACAAGAAAAGGCAGTACACCCAAGGGAACTCAGAAGTTCCTAGGGTCGGCCTGGAATTCATACACTGACACTCGCTTAGGTGAGACAGGTAGTTGGCCTAACCATTGTCGAAACGACGAACCCCCAACCGACAGACAGTCAACGGACCCACAGACAAGATAACCTCTACTTCACCCGACCAGCACACAACAGGGAGTTCAATGGAACAACGTAGTAGGTATTGGACACCACAACCAATTAATCACTGAGCTGTCAAACTACACACCGTGCTGGACAGCGACAATACGATGAGGGAAATACACTGCCTGAATTTATTTCAACGGCCAGGGCAGGTAACAGGTACGTTAACATCCACAAGGCAGAAAATTCCTCTGGTGCACTTCAGTTCAAATAACCAAGTACAGTTGAACTCGACCGGAGGGTAGATAAAATTTGCCAACTTGGAAACACTCGTTGTTGCCCGCGGCAATATCCCAACAGCCGACAACGAACTCCAAACGACACAGTGTGAACAGTCGTGACTTGCTGCTAGATTAAATCAAAACTCAACTTTCATGTCCAGGATCGGTAAGTCACGAACCTCGAAGCAATGGGAACAGCACCACACACTTGGTCACTATATAGAGGCCGGCTGTGGACCGGGCCAAACTACGCACCACAGAGGTTTCCTCGCTGCTCCACGCCAACCGATCAACGATCCGCACACAGCCCAGCCGGAACTATAAGCGCCAGGAAAAAGATAGTCCAAGGTGCTAGTATCGATAAACACTGCTGCTGCCACCCGCGGAAAGAGAGGATAACGGTATAAGCGCGATAACTGTGGGAGACTAAACACAGAATAGCAACTAAGGTTTAATCCAACGCATAGCGTGAGCCAGCCATGGCTCAATCTCTCCCTGCTCAAACTTAACACAGGGAGGGGGTGATTCAGCCCCTGAGTACCTGATCTTAACTTGGCTGAGGTGAACCTGATACTGCTTACCTGAACTTGACCAAAAGATTTACCGGGCCTAAAATACGCACGATAGTGCAATGCCCCAGAAAACGAGGAGTAAATTTACTAAAATTCCCGCCACGCACCTGCCTCCCCGGGAAATTGCGGACTTAAACTTGATTCCCTGGCCTGCCCTTAAAGGTTTCTCGATTACGATTATAACGCTCAGCTTGTTTATTATGGGCTCTGAGTATATTACGCCTGGCCCAGTTCCAGTTTTCCTTAATGAAACGAGGACTGATATCGGCTGGAACAATATCTTGAATTCCCCACAAGTGCGAAAGAGGGGAACTAACCGGATAGGAAAGGATCAAGGAGGCGGACGTAGCTCGCAAGGCTTCATGACTGGCGGTATTAAAGGCGAAACTAAGCCAGGGAAGAGTGGAGTCCCATTTACTAGGGGTTTTCTAATGATAAATAATCAAGGCGGACTTAAGATTTTGGTTAACTCTCTCCGCAAAGGACCCCCTGGGGATGATACAAGGTGGTCGTGATATGCCTGACACCGTTCTGAAAACAGAAGGCCTTGAAAAGAGCCGAGAGAAAAGCGGGAGCATTATCGCTAACAAGCTGCTTTGGTGCACCAAAAACCCTGACGACATTAGTTAAATGATAAATAGTGGTGGCAGCGGTAATGTTACGGCTCGGGAGGAGCCAAGTAAATCTAGAGAACGCATCGATAATAAATAGTACATATCGATGACCCTTCTTAGTACGGGGTAACGGTCCTAGATAATCAATATAGAGCTTGTGCATATGACAGGACTCTCGTTTAGAACTCAACAAACCGTGCTGAAGAGCATTCTTGGGTCTGGCTACATTACACAAGTGGCATTGGGATATCATCTCTCTCACATCCCGGTCCATGGAGGGCCAAGTTAAATATTACTTGATGCTTTGGAGAGTCTTATAAGTACCCAAATGGCCACCCACCAATGAATCATGAAAATAACGAAAAACCGGGCGCACCAAAGTCACAGGCAAATATATCTTGCACTGCTTAGCGTCGCCCACCCTCTTACAGAGAATACCACTCTTAAGAACACACTCATACGACAGCTCTCCTGCCAACACGCGTTACTTAATGGGGGCCCAAACAGGGTCCCGATCCTGATGCTGACCCACATCTTCAAACAGGAAAGGAATTTCACCCACCACCATACAACTAAGACCGTCTCCTTGTACGTGCTGGTTTTTCTCACTAGGTGTAGTTTCGGTGAACATCCGGCTGAGGACATCGGCAAGAATTTTTTCAGAGCCCTTCTAATGTTTAATTTCAAACTGAAATGCCGAAATGCCTACTGTCCACCAGGCAATACAGCCAGCTTTACGCGGCCTAGCCAAAACCCAACTCAAAGCCTGATTGTCGGTTTCTAATTGCAAAATCCGATGTTCAAGGTAGAAGCGGTACTTCTCTAATGCAAATAAAACGGGCAAAGCCTCGCACTCGTAGACGGAGTACTTGAGTTCGGCATCAGTTAACCGACGAGACGCGCAGGCTAATGGCAGTCCCTGCCCCTCAAACTCCTGGAGGAGAAAAGCTGAAATACCAGCATTAGAAGCGTCAGTCTGAACAACAAACTTTTTATTAAACTCGGGTACCCCAAAAACCGGAGGATTGGCTATCGCTGCCTTAATATGACCAAATGCAGCCTCCTGGGCGGGTCCCCATTCAAAACGCGCCCTCTTCCCGCGTAACTGAATTAAGGGTGCCGCCAACTGAGCAACATTGGAAACGAAACGTCTGAAATAATTTGTCATGCCTATGAATTTAGCAATTCCCCGCTAATCAGTATGTGGAGGCAAAGCCCGTAAGGCTTTAGTTCGCTCTTGGTCAATACGAATACTCTGACCGGACACTATATGTTCTAAGAAAGATACCTGCTGCTTGGCTAGCGTCATCTTACTAGGCTTAACGGTCAGCCCGGCTCCCTGTAATATCAAAAGAACTTGCTAAATATGCTCCAAATGATCCTAAAACGAACGACTGTAGATAACCAAGTCGTCCAAATAATTATACACACAGACCAACTTCAAGTCGCCAAGGATATTATCCAACAAACGAGTAAGCACACCCGCTCCAGTTGCTAGTCCAAAAGGAACTCTGTCGAACTCAAACAAGTTTCAATCAATACAAAATGCGGTACCGTGTTTACATGCTTCAGCCAAGAGAATCTGATAATAGGCCTGATTCAAATCAATGACCGTGAACCAATTAGCGCCTGCAAACCAAGTAAAAGAATTATGCACATCAGGTAGTTCTACCGATTCAAGGACAACCTTAGCGTTTTAAAGGCGGTAGTCAACCACAGGTCTGAAATCACGCCCCTGATCTGCAGGTGCAAGAAATATTGGGGAAGCATAAGCAGATTAGAAGGCCTAATCACTCCTTGTTGGAGCATCTGAGATATCTTAGCCTTGAGTACCTTCATCCTTAGGGGGTGAGGGCGTAATGGGGACTGCCAAATCGGAATATTGTCGGACAGACGGATGTAATAATCAAGAACGTTAATCACACCCAGGTTATCACTAAGGAGCTGGGGAAAACTGTGCAACAAATCGCGTAGTTGAGAAGCCTGATGGGGCAAGAGATTGGCCACATGAAACTCATTAGCTACGGCCTCAACGGCCAACGCACCAACAATTTGATGAACACTAGTTTTAGCGCATTCGCAAAGGCCAAACTTCTCTCCAGGAGCGAATTTAAAGAAAAGGGTGTGTCCGGAATAATCCAAGACCAACCCGGTTTTATTGATGAAATCACAACCTGAAATTAGCTTAACGGGCAGTTCCTTAACCAAGGCTAAAGACATAGGCCAGGAAAAATCGCCGACCGATATTTTCCGCCGGACCCAACCATACAGAGGCAACACATGGCCATTGACCACCCGACATCTCTGCACCGGCGAAGCTCAATAATGAAAAGGAACTACCAGAATCCAAAGAGCACAAACAGCCTCGCAACCTACCTGAGAACAAACGTAAGGCAAGAGAGTGATGAGGGAGAAACCACCCGAGTACGCCAATTCCTGGAAGCTCGAACCCGAGTTCGCGTCTCAACCCGGCGTCATCTATTGGCTCTGGGTGCACGAGGCTGAACAGAAGAGCGCACCAAATGAGCCGTACTGCAGCACCTGAAACAACGCTGGTGTTCCCTTTTGATAACTTCAGCGGATGTAGATACTGCGGAATCAGCGCCGACATCCCGCCCCTTAACCTCGTGACGTACATGGTTCTCAAGTGTTAATGCGGATGCTATTACGACCACGTCAAGGTGGTCCTTTCTCAGCAGGCCGATTCCTGGACTGCCATGACGATAAGCACCTGAAACAAGTAACAGCAAAAACAATATGGTGCCACAGAACACAAACGAAACAAGAGTGAAACTGACAGCAACTAGAATGGCAAGCAAAAGCGCAACCACGCTCTGCTACCAGTGAGACGCTCTGCTAAACCCGCAGGACAGGACAGGTAGTCTAAGTTGCGCAGAGGGGCCAAAATAAGCGGCTGTCAGTTACACTCGAATATACAATCTTTTATTTGACCAAACATTGCAAGATCAAGAAAATCTTTTTTAAAAAAATATACACACACAGCTTTAGTTTTGAAACCTAACTAACGGCTGAATACGCCGTATAATCTCATGCCCTAACGGCAAGACTACTTTAATTTAAAAATGGCTGAAAGCCAGTTACTTAAAGCTCAACCAAAATCAGAAATTTAAAAGGCAAAGCCTTATCTTAAAATAGTTCCTTAATTAGGCGGAAGGCCCAAAAAATGTGACACTTTAATAGCAAACAACTTAAATTCAAAAACGGCTGAAAGCGCAAGACTCAATAACATTAATTTAAAAGAAAAGAAAAAGTCAAAGGCTTTAGGTAAAACAGTTCTTAAACTAGGCTGGAGACCCAGACTATCTGATGCCTTAAGAGCAAAACAACCTTAATCGAAAAATTGGCTAGACGCCATGCAAGTACAAATAACAAGAACAAACAAGAAAAGGCAGTACACCCAAGGGCACTCAGAAGTTCTGAGGGTCGGCCTGGAATTCAAACACTGACACTCGCTTAGGTGAGACACAGCTGGCCCAACCATTGTCGATCCGACGACAACCCAGCCGACAGAAACCAACGGACCCACCGACAAAATAACCTCCGCTTCGTCCGACCAGCACGCAACAGGGAGTTCAATGGAACAACGTAGAAGGAATAGGCACCCACAACCAATTACACATTAGCTGTCAAACTACAGACCATGCTGGACAGCGACAACACGATGAGGAAAATACACTGCCTGAATTTACTTCAACGGCCAGGACAGGTAACCGGGACGTTAACGGCCACAAGGCAGAAAATTCCTCTGGTGCACTTCAGTTCAAATAACCAAGTATGGGTAAACTCCACCAGAGGGTGGCTAAAATTTTCCAACATGAAAACACACGTTGTTGCTCGCCGCAATATCCCAAGAGCCAACAACGAGCTTCAAACGACACAATGTGAACAGTCGTGACTTTCTGGTAGATTAAGTCAAAACTCAACTTTCATGTCCAGGATCGGTGAGCAACGAACCTCGTAGCAATGGGAACAGCACCACACACTTGGACACCATACAGAGGCCGCCAGCGGGCCGGGCCGGGCCAAACTACGCACCACGAAGATTTTCTCACTGCTCCACGCCAACTGATCAACTGTTCGCACACAGCCCAGCCGGAAACTATAAGCGCCAGGCAAAAGATAGTCCAAGGTGCAACACATACGCCCAAGAACCTGTATTTTACGGGGTGAGTCTCTCACTATTGTCACCTAGAATAATTCCGAATGTATGATAGCAGGTGAAAAATTTGTGGGACAAATGTTGCATGGGACAATGGGGGCCATAATATGAAGTTTCTTTTTTGTTGCTAGGTGTGGTCGTGTCAGGGATATAAAGGTTAACTTTGTTTTTTTAAATGGGATGCTGTGGTTTGGTACTTATTTTCTGATAGCGGGTATCGAGATGAATCCAATGATGTGTACCTGTAAGGTCTTTGAAGGTCAACGAAGCTCAAAAAGGTGGCATGAACGTCCATTTCCATAAGTTGTTCGAAGTGATGACCATGCAGTGCTGCATTCTACTTATCATGGATTGAGTGGTATTCCTTATCACTTCGGCACTAACAAAGCACATAAAAATAGTTCAAATGTCTCTGAGCACTATGGGACTTAACATCTCAGGTCATCAGTCCCTAGAACTTAGAACTACATAAACCTAACTAACCTAAGGACATCACACACATCCATGCCCGAGGCAGGATTCGAACCTGCGACCGAAGCGCTCGCGCTTCCAGAGTGAAGCGGCTAGAACCGCTCGACCAGCAGCGGCCGGCTATCAAACCACATGCTCTGACAATTCTCTCTCGTATATCGTGAAGATAGTAAATATTCGCCGAATACGGCATATCCATCTAAAGTGCCATTGACATGTAAACACTATTCGACAGTTTCGCATTACAACACTAACAGAAACGATAAGACTAGTATCGTTGAATCAAGCAACTGTGAATGATGTATTACTTCAAAGAACAAGTCCATATGCTTCTCATTAACGCAGAAATTCAACGAAATTCAGTGACAGCTAGAGATTTATACGCTGAAAGATATCCTCAACGTACTCACCCTACACGCCGTACTTTTAAATATGTGTATGATAAATAGAGAACAACTGGATCTTTAACGCATCAGAAACATACCCAGCAAAGGAAAGTTACTAACGAGGAAACGGAAATTGATACTCTTGCTACTTTGGTTCGAGATCCTTGTGTTAGTTCGCGTCAAATCGCAAGGGAATCTGGCATGACATAGAGTGGTGTTGTTCGTGTTCTGCATCGCCATAAATATCATCCTTACCATATCAGTCTCCTCCAAGAATTAACTTTACGGATTGTATGCGTCGCATTGAATTTTGCCGATGGGCTCAACTTCGGTTTCAGAGGGATGACACATTTCTTAATTTGATTTTATTTACTGACGAGGCTACCTTCACGAACCATGGAAATGTTAATTTCCATAACATGCACTATTGGGCAAGTGAAAATCGATGTTGGCTGCGGCAAGTTGCACAATAGCTCAGGAGGCAGTACAGTTGAAGAGAAATGGACATCTCTAAAGCTGGAAAGAAAAACGTAGGTACAAAGAAGATAACTCTGAAGAAACCATGGGTAACAGAGGAAATACTTCAGTTAGGTGATGAAAGGAAGGAGTGCAAAGGTGTTCCAGGGAACTCAGGAATACAGAAATACAAGTCGCTCATGAATGAAATAAATAGGAAGTGCAGGGAAGCTAAAATAAAATGGCTGCTTGAAAAATGTGAAGAAATCGAAAAAGGGAGTGATTGTCGGAAGGACAGACTCGGCATACCGGAAAGTCAAAACAACCTTCCGTGACATTAAAAGCAACGGTGGTAACATTAAGAGCGCAATGAAAATTCCACTGCTAAATGCAGAGGAGAGAGTGGATAGGTGGAAAGAATATATTGAAAGCCTTATGAGGGGGAGATTTGCATGATGTGATAGAAGGAGAAACAAGAGTCGATATAGAAGAGATAGGAAGTGCGAAAATTATCGCAGAATCAGCTTAACAGCTCATGCATTCAAGTTGCTGACAAGCATAATATACAGAACTAATGGAAAAGGTAATTGAGAATGTGCTAGACGACGATTAGTTTGGCTTTAGAAAAGGTAAAGGCATGAAAGAGGCAATTCTGAAGTTGTGGTTGATAATGGAAGCAAGACTAAAGAAAAATCAAGACACGTTCATAGGTTCTGTCGACCTGGAAAAAGCATTCGACAATGAAAAATGGTGCAAGATGTTCTAAATTCTGAGAAAAATAGGGGTAAGCTTTAGGGAGAGACGGGTAATATACAATATGTACAAGAGCCAAGAGGGAATAATAAGAGTAGACGAGCAAGTACGAAGTACTCGAATCAAAAAGGGTATAAGACAGGGATGTAGTCTTTCCCCCCCTACTGTTCAGTCTGTACATCGAAGAAGCAATGATGGAAATAAAAGAAAGTTTCAAGAGTGGAATTAAAATTCAAGGCGAAAGGATACCAATGATACGGTTCGCTGATTACATTGATATCATGAGTGAAAGTGAAGAAAAATTACATGATCTGCGGGACGGAATGAACAATCTAATGAGTACAGAGTATGGATTGAGAGTAAATCGAAGAAAGACAAAAACAATAAGAAGTAGCAGAAACGAGAACAGCGAGAAACTTAACATCAGGATTGATGGCCACGAAGTAGATGAAGTTAAAGAATTCACCTACCTAGACAGTAAAATAACCAATAACAGACGGTGCAAGGAGGACATCAAAGGCAGACTAGCAATGGCAAAAAAGGCGTTCCTGGCCAAGAGAAGTCTACTAGTATCAAACATAGGCCTTAATTTGAGGAAGAAATTTCTGAGAATGTTCGTCTGGAGTACAGCATTGTATGGTAGTGGAACATGGACTGTGGGAAAACCGGAACAGAAGAGAATCGAAGCATTTAAGACGTGGTGCTACCGACGGATGTTGAAAATTGGGTGCGCTGATAAGGTAACGAATGAGAAGTTTCAGCACAGAATCGGAGAGGATAGGAATATGTAGAAAACACTGACAAGGAGAAGGGACAGATTGATAGTATATCTGGTAAGACATGTTGGAATGGCTTCCATGGTACTAGAGGGAACTGTAGAGGGCAAAAACTGTTAATGAAGACAGAGATTAGAATACATGCAGCAAATAACTGAAGACATAGGTTGCAAGTGCTACTATGAGATGAAGAGCTTGGCACAGGAGAGGAATTCGTGGCGGGCCGCATTAAACCAGTCGGAAGACTGATGACCCAAAAAAAAAAAAAAAAAAAATCCCTGTAATGGACCAGCCTGCACAGAGTCCTGACCCGAATCCTATAGAATACCTTTGGGATGTTTTGGAAAGCCGACTTCGTGTCAGGCCTCACCGACCGACATCGATACCTCTCTCAGTGCAACACTCCGTGAAGAATGGGCTGCCATTCCCCAGGAAACCTCGCAGCACCTGATTGAACGTATGCCTACGAGTGTGGAAGCTGTCATCAAGGCTAAGGGTGGGTCAACACCGTACTGAATTCCAGCATTACTGATAAGGGCGCCACGAACTTATAAGTCATTTTCATCCAGGTGTCCGGATACTTTTGATCCCATAATGTAGGTATGGGAACTGAATGTACATACAAATCTCCTCCTTCCCCCTCTCTTCACCCATCTCCTCCTCCCTCCTCTCTTTGTTCATCTCCTCCCCCTCTTCCCCCCCGGCTTGAGCCTTGTTTATTGTTGTTTCGAACGAAACATTACTTGAGGATCTAGTTGTTTAAAATTAGGAAGCAGATATGTTGGGATCATTGGTATACGGGCTTTGAGAGACAACTCTCGAGCTACTGGATTTCGAGGATAGAAGCTTACATAGTTTTAATCTGCGAATGGGTAGGGTTACGAAGTTTAGTACGATTCAGATTCAGTAGTAGTAGTCGAATCATAAGCCGTTAAACTATAAGCACAAGTTTCCTGTTTTCTGTTGAAACGGTCTACGAGGAAGAAAACGAAACAGTACTTATTGTGCATACAAGTTCAGTTTAACTTTAAATCTAAGGAGAAAGAATACATATGGGAGAAACAATTCGCCAATGGTGTAAACTCCTTACTATCATAAATGAAACTGACTACGAGAAAGAAATCGAAACTACATATTTTCACGGCACAGCATAACCGGAAAAGCTGTACATTTTCCTTTAAAAAGTATAGCCTACTTACGGCTGAATGTTTATTAGAGCCGGCCGCGGTGGTCTAGCGGTTCTGGGCGCTCAGTCCGGAGTCGCGCGACTGCTACGGTCGCAGGTTCGAATCCTGCCTCGGGCATGGATGTATGTGATGTCCTTAGGTTAGTTAGGTTCACGTAGTTCTAAGTTCTAGGGGTCTGATGACCACAGCTGTTAAGTCCCACAGTGCTCAGAGCCATATGAACCATTTTTGTTTATTAGAGAATCATGTAAATTTTGAAATAAATCGGTCAAGGACTTTTCGAGATTTTTGCTGACCAAATTTCCTCTTTAAATGTTATACACATATTTATATATTATATGTATTAAAATGTGTACCCTGTGTCAGTCTGAATGTTTATTAAATTATTGTATAGAAAGCTAAAATAAATCAGGGAAGAACTTATTAAGATTTTTGGTGACAACGTTTGCCCCTTTATATATATAAAGAAACACGTAACCTATGTCCACCATAATGTTTATTAAAGCACCGTGAAAAAATCTGAACTAAATCGGTCAAATGCTTTTCGAGACTTCTCCTTACATATCACTGACAGGAAAAAAATCGCAACATCAAGAGGGAGCTGTGTGACATAAACGAAAGTTTTCAGGCATATTTATACATCTGAAAAATGATGTCTATTCGTATTTCACGCCAGCCTCTTGAACGTGGCGAGAGTAGCGCCAATATGAGGTTACAAATCCTGTTTACCTCAAATACACGTTGTAACTGTCATGAGCGTTAGTTACCTTTGAGGTTGGACATGGTCAGTTGATGTTAGCCAAAAATTAGGGAAGATAATCTTCTTTGCCAGGATCGCTATTAATAACCTTTATACTTGATAACCGATTTCGTTGATCAATGTTTGCATCTTCAGATCTTGCTACACAGGTTAATATACATTTCTTAAGAGTCCAGCGTCATCCACAAGCAGCATTAACCGCCCCTTTATTGATCATCTAAGCGTAACAGGTGTGGAACTCCATCCCAAAAATTGACATCCGACACCTGTGCAACGCAATGCATGCATGAATGCATGCCTGCATTCAACATTCTGGCGGTTACATTGGTTATTAATGTACCAGCATTTCACGTTTGCAATAGCTTACATTAACCTGTGATCTTTCAATATTGGTTACTGAAATATGTTACCCAGACAAATGTATTCCCGAAATTTCATTATTCATTTTGATGTTGAGATTTTTTCCGTCAATGTAGTAGTATAGATATCTCCCAGTCTCTGTATTTTCCTACATTTTTGTGCTCTTTCGGTCCCCTTAGTACTACGGAAGTTATTCGCCACAGTATTAGTGAAGTCTCACAATGTTTCGGTTGATCCAGTTAGCCAACATAATCATTTCTTCACAAGTATCTCGAGGACTTCCGTCTCTTATAATGAGCTCTTACAATTTTTTACATTCTTCTGCAACACTAAATCTCAAACACTTAGATTCGCCTATTTGATTCACTTCCATATTACAGTGAGCTCCAGACGTATATTCTCATAAATTTCCTTCAGAAATTAAAGCCTAAATTTGATATTAGAACAGTTCTTTTGGTGAGGGATGTTCTTATTTCCTGTCCCGGTCAGTTTACGTGCTCCTTATTTCTCCTATCACGCACCGTTTCTTCAAGGATTTAAAATTTGCTTCACTTCTGCTAAGCTATCCCCAATTACAATGGTAATTTTGGCGCTAATCTCATTTCCGATACACCTCAACACTTTGATAATATCTCGTCTCATTCTCAGTGTTTGTTCTGAGTCAGTAAGCTGTTCAGTCCATTGAAGATATTCCGTAATTTTTCTTCATTTTCACGGGGGACTTTAATGCCGTCAATAAGTGTTATCGTTTGTGTCCTTTCACCGTAAACCTTTGCTCTATTTATCAATTGTGCTTTTACTACTTGCTTGGTTCACCGATGTACAGGTAGAATAGTAGAACATAAATGCTACATCCTTTGGATGCGCCGTTCTTAATCCCTAAAGTCATCACTTGGCCTTTTATTCTCATTAAACTCTCTAGATTTATCGAAGTATTACAAGCAAAAATAATTCGACTTGAAATGAGAAAACACCCATTAAGGTCGAGCATGATTCAGATGTTCTCAGTAGACTTCCCCAGCGACATGTTACGCCTCGAATCTGGCAGATGCACGGTAGGACGTAAATGGTACCTGCAGGAAGAGGCTGACATTGCTGCAGTATGGAGAATCCGCAATAGGGGCTACGCGTGCCTTGGGAGCACTCTCAACTGTGTAACCCGACCGGGACGAGTGTGCAGGAGTATCGTCCGCCCACTTAAGAAGCGTCGAAGTTGGCTGACACAAGAGGCTCTCAGTCCCTGGGTGGTGGTGTGGAGCGGACCCACGTGCGTCTCCCAGCGCCGTCTGTGTAGAACGGAGCGCTCCAAGCCAAACGCAAACTACAGTTCGTTCAACTGTAGATCGAAATAAGCTCACCGGAGAACATATCAATCTCTAGGTAAACCTGAGATTATTGATTTCCACCTAAATAAAAGAGGAGCCGAAAGGAAGCCACAGGTGACTTTCGATGGAATCGAAGTATCATGCAAAGGAAACCACAGGTGACTTTCGATGGAATCGAAGCACCACATTACTTCGATCCAATATATCTAGGAATCACGCTGGACCGGTGGATAAAGTTATCTAAGAATCTTGGATGAAGTATAAATCTACTTCGCAAGATTGCCGGAAGCGGCTGGGGTGCCGACTCCAATACTCTGCGTCATGCTGCACTCGCTCTTGTGTATTCTGTTGGAGAATATTGAGCTCCTGTGTGGGAAAACAGTGCCCGCACAACAAACATTAGATATTTAAGTTAATTCTCATTTATAGTTCTGTTTCAGTTGCACACTTTATAATCCGATTGTATGTTTCGATGACTCTCGATAATCTTCAGATCTAAAACAAAAGTAAAACTAAATATGTACCATCTAATATTTTACAGTAGTTGAAAACTGATCATCAGACGATCAATTCCAATTACAAAATGATCTAGAAAGAATTTCTGTATGATGCGAAAAGTGGCAATTGGCACTAAACAAAGAAAAGTGCGAGGCATCCACATGGGTACTAAAAGAAATCCGATAAATTTTGGGTATACGATAAATCGCACAAACCTAAGGGCTGTCAGTTCAACTAAATACCTAGAAATTAAAATTACGAGCAGCTTATGGGCTCTGAGCACTATGGGACTTAACAGCTGTGGTCATCAGTCCCCTAGAACTTAGAACTACTTAAACCTAACTAACCTACGGGCATCACACACATCCATGCCCGAGGCAGGATTCGAACCTGCGACCGTAGCAGTCGCGCGGTTCCGGACTGCGCGCCTAGAACCGCAAGACCACCGCGGCCGGCTACGAGCAGCTTAAATTGGAATGACCATATAGATCATATTGTGGGGAAGGTGAAACAAAGACTGCGCTTTGTTGACAGAACACTTAGAAGATACGACAAACCCACTAGACAGGCTACATTACACTTGTCTGTCCTCTGCTGGAACATTGCTGCGCGGTGTAGGATTGACGGAGGACACCGGAAGTGGAATGGTAGAGAAGTAGTATGAATATGGTTCGATGAACCCTCTGCCAGGCACTTGTGTGAATTGCATAGTAACCATGTAGCTGTAGATGTAGAATCTAGAATTTATGTAAGTAACCGCATCAGCAACCCGTCTTGTCTGCTCACAACAACATACCTGAGTACTGTATTTTTCAACTTGTGTCGATGTTTTAATTAGGCAGATGTGTGAGGTAGGGGGAGGAGGGGGCAGAGAAATTGAGTGAGACTCATTGGGAGAGGGAAAAGAATGCAAAGAGGAAGAGGTGGGGATGTCAAGAGTTTAAAAAGAGAGGGCGTGCTAAAATGAACCCGTAATTATATAAAAATTCTCGTTGAAACATTAATAGTGTAGAGCAATGCGTAGGTAAAACTTAAACGGTTTAAAACAGTGAAATTATAAAATGGAGCTAGGGGGGGTCGAGAGCGGGCAAAGGCGGCAAAACTGGGGAGAAGGAAGGGACTGTAGCAGGAATGCTATGGGTCCAACAGAGACGATCTTACATTAACGTTGCAAAAAGTCAATAACATAAAAAGCCTTTCGGTAAGATATTAGAATGAATGCTTACATAAATGAGAATAATCTTGAACAACTACTCGTGTACAGTTGGCGAATTCTCTCAAGACGATAATGTCGACTACAGTGACAATAAAGACTGATGTTCATCTGCATGAAGCCATGACAGTTCTCTCTGTTAGTGTCAGGTCTAGTCCCAGTCAATGGCTGCCTGTCGTAGCTAATATTGCTCCGCATAATCTAAAGAGGAGAGTCGCTAAAATATACTTGCTCAGAAAGATTGCCTCTCATTGGAATTCGCTCTTTTATGAAGCCCTGCAAGATTGACTAACAAGTCATTTGAAATCGCGCAGACCAACCTGGATTGCTCCGTTGGTTAACGGGCGTCACGTCGGTTAATGTTGTGAGAGCTGCACAATATTACAACGAGACGGCTGCTCACAATCTTCAGGTGCTTACTGACGTGCTGCTGCAGCGGCTATCCAATATATACGCTGGTGACAAGGGGCGAGGCTATAACGTCATCGTAGTCGAATGTTAGAGCACGGCGACATACTGTGCAGCTTTTCCAAAATTATCTGACGCGACGCCTGTCTATCAGTGAAACAGATGGTATGTCGGGAAAGGGGGAAGTCTGAAACAGCACTCCGGGCTGCGCGGGATAGCCACGCGGTCTGGGGCGTCTTGTCACTGTCCGCGCGGCTCCCCCCCTCCCCCCTCCCCGTCGTAGGTTCGAGACCTCCCTCGTGCGTGCTTGTGTGTGTTGTCCTAACCGTAAGTTAGATTAAGTGTTGCATAAGCTTATGGACCGATGACCTAAGCAGTTTGGTCCCATAAGACCCTGCCACAAATTTCCACAAAAAAGCACCCTGGGTTGAATTAGAAACTATCGGCTCTTTTGAAGCGACACCGAAATGGCGACAGCGCTGGAACATGCCACCAAAACAGCTCATCTAGTTCAATAACCAACAATGAAGGATTGGAGAAGGGATTCGAAGTACCACGCCGAATCTAGTCGAGGCTGGATCTTACTAGGACTGGCCAAGGAAGATGTAGTTACACCATGAAGATGTGGGGTTTCCGTTTATCTGCTGTCTGCAACTGCGGAGCGGAGGAGCGACCAATAGACCACATTGTTAAGGAGTGCTCATTTCGAGCATTTAACAGTGATCTGAGGACCTTACATCAATTGCCTCGAAGTGCTCTTGACTGGTTGTCACATTTCAACGTTTCCATGTGATTGTACATGCTTTGACGACAAATAAAAATCCCAAAAATAGAGGACAATGATCGTTTTGAAGTGCTGTAGATAGCTTAGAGCTCGTACGAAGCGGTAATGGGACATTTCACTGCGCATGTAAGTCATAGCAGTGAAGTGTACGTGCCAGTCGCAGCACTAAGATAGAGACGTAACAGAATGGCAGAAAGGAGCTTTCATGTTTGGTCGACTCATTCATTACACAGTCGATGTAGTTTCCTTGTTTGTTGGTATGTATAACGCAGACTATCCATTGTTTACTCAAGAAGTTGCAGGGATGTTATACATGCAAAATCAGTGATCGTAAAAAGATTCTAACCCATAGAAACCTCTGTTGGAGTGCCAAGCCCTGTCAATTACACTCTGTTCCAGAACCGAAACGAATTGTTGCTTTGATCGAATTCCGGTTCATTTCAGCTAGCATAATACACTGATGTGACAGTACACAGAAGGCGATAATATCAAGTACACAAAGCGTAAAAGGGCAGTGCATTGGTGGAACTGCCATTTGTGCTCATGTGATGCATATGAGTAGGGTTCCGACCTGATTATGGCCATACGAAGGGACTTTGTAGGAGGAATGGTAGGTAGAGCTAGACACATGGGACATTTCATTTGGGAAATCGTTAGGCAGTTCAATATTCTAGGATCTACAGTATCAAGAGCGTGCCGTACCAAATTTCGGGCATTTCCTCTCACTACGGACAACGCAGTGGCCTAGAGCCTTCACTTGACGACAGAGAGCAGCGGCGTTTGCGTAGTCACTGCTAACAGACACGAAACATTGAGTGAAATAACCACAAAAATCGACGTGCGACATACCACGAACTTACCTGGTAGTGCAGTGCGGCGAATTTGGCGTTAATGGACTGCAGTGGCGGCCGACCGACGCGAGAGCTTTCGCTAACAGCACGACACCCTCTGCTGCGCCTCTACTGGACTCGTGGCCATATCGGTTGGACCCTAGACGACTGGAAAACCGTAAACTGGCGAGACAAGTCCCGATTTCAGTTGGTAAGAGCGGATGGTAGGGTTCGAGAGTGGCCCAGGCTCCACGAAGCCATAGACCGAAGTTGTCAACAGGGCATTGGTGGTGACCCCATAATAGTGTAGACTGTTTTTCCTCTAGCCCAACTGAACTTCTCATTGACTGGAAATGGTTATGTTTGGTTACTTGGCGACCATTTGCAGCCATTCATGGATTTCATGTTTCCAAGATAATGGGTAATGTCGCCAGGCCACAACTGTTGGCGACCAGTTAAAAAAACTTTCTGGGCAATTCGAGTGAATGACCTGACCACCCAGATCGCCCGGCAAGAATCCCACTGAACGTTTGGGGCCTAACAAATGAGGGCTCAGTTCGTGCACGAAATTCTGGACCGGCAACACTTCCGCAGCTATAGACGGCTATAGAGGCAATATTTCTGCAGGGGACTTCCAGCGCTTGTTGAGTCTATGGCACGTCGATACGATATTAAGCAGTATCCCATACTTTTGGCACCTCAGAGTACACTCTTTGCGTGACATCACGACTGTTAACAAAAATTTTTAGTGATCAATAAATCCGCTCCAGTTGTACCTGACAAATCCTTTATTTGGATAAAATCGTACGAAAGACCCGGGTTTCAGGGTACAAATCCCATCTTCAAGAGCAACAAAAAATGTAGGAAACTTAGGGGGATACTATACACAATTAATGAACATTAAAGGGATTCATACGCATGAACATCAAATCATACCTCGATAGTCTACAGGCAAACCGTATCTGTCATGTAAATAAAAAAAAAACAGCAAATTTATCAAGTAGCATGCGAGACCCCGTGCCGCGTGCTGGTGGGTGTCGCCATTCCTTCAACATCTTCGTGACGAGGAAGCTGCCTTGCAGTTTAATGAACCGCCTTTTCATACGGATGCACTCAGTTCTTATTGGCTTGAAGAGCAATCAGTTTCAGACTGTTGTCCCATTCGGAAGTGGTAAGTACATATGGAGTGCCTCTATACACAATAGTCAAAATCGCGATAGTGAATAGTCATATTTAATAGCACACAAGGAGGGAAAATTTTCCATTTCTAAAACAGGCAGACGTACTATCGGACATCGACTGACTCGCTAAATCATTCTGTCGTATTCCAATAGAAAATGTGCCATTTGGCACGTCTACGTGATCTGATCGTCAACGAATGGCTTAGACTGCATACGGAACACATGAGGAAACTTTGAACCGTTTCCCTCACTGAACTGAGGGTGTAATCAGGGGCAGAGACTGTATTACACCGTATTAGAGTGATTCTATTCGGGGTGAGTAATTCGTGTTCTGTGTGAAATCTCAACTCGCTCTCCCGCCATGAAACCTAGGTAATCTGCACTAAGGACATATGTTGTACGCTAATAGGATCGTAGACTTCAGGACCTTTAGTGGCTCATTGAAACTGCTAGCTGGCGCGCGGGATTAGCCGAGCGGTCTAGGGCACTGCAAAAAAATAAAAAATAAAATAAAAAATATAAATTGGTGCGAATGGCTCTGAGCACTATGGGACTTAACTTCGGTGGTCATCAGTCCCCTAGAACTTAGAACTACTTAAACCTAACTAACCTAAGGACATCACATACACCCATGCCCGAAGCAGGATTCGAACCTGCGACCGTAGCGATCGCGTGGTTCCAAACTGTAGCGCCTAGAACCGCTCGGTCAGCCCGGCCGGCTAAGGCGCTGCAATCATG
Source organism: Schistocerca serialis cubense (assembly GCF_023864345.2). Taxonomy (NCBI): domain Eukaryota; kingdom Metazoa; phylum Arthropoda; class Insecta; order Orthoptera; family Acrididae; genus Schistocerca; species Schistocerca serialis. The sequence continues at coordinate 250,031,430 of NC_064638.1, read as the reverse complement.
GACTGTGCGGCTGGTCCCGGCGTAGGTTCGAGTCCTCCCTAGGGGCATGGGTGTGTGTTTTGCCATTAGGATAATTTAAGTTAAGTAGTGTGTAAGCTTGGGGAATGATGACATTAGCAGTTCCATAAGATTACACACACATTTGAACTTTTTTTTTTTTTTTTGAACAGCTGTTAGTTTCCGGGGATATTGTATATCACCTATGACACTGTTGTTTAGCACCACCCAGGGGTCACGTGTAGGGTAATATAGGTTATACCTACGGACGTGAGCAACAATCGACCCAAGACTGGCGTCTGTCTTGTGTACTCTGCTGCCGAGTACTGTGCACCTGTCTGGTTGGAAAGTGTACATGTGAAGAAGGTAGACACAAAACTTAACGACATAATGCGCTGCATTACTGGTTCCATCAAATCAACACCATGCCACTGGTTACCTGTACTGAGTCGCATCCCTCCACCTCACTTAAGGCGGAAACAAGCTCTACTGAGGAAGGCCAAGAAAATCTCTGCATTACCCTCTCTACCACAGCACCATGAATTCTGTCATCCGCCACAGCAACGATTGCGATCAAGAAGACCAGCAAGTGTTACTGCAGGACAACTCATCGCGGATGGTTTTGATCTAAATGAAAGCTGCAAGCATGAATGGTCTACAAAAACATTGGGAACAATGATCTCACAAAGAAGCCAAAAGGTTTTGACCTACCGAGGAACATTTGGTGCCACCTCAGCAGGTTAGGGACTGGACATGGTTGTTGTAGGTACTTCAGGTACAAATGGGGCTGGACCAGTTCGCCAACGTATGAATGTAATCAAGAAGAGCAGACAATTCAACATTTAGTTCAACGCTGTCCTCTTCATTCATACCCTGGTATTCCCGATGACTTGTTCACTCTGACACCCAGCTTAATTAATTGGTTGAAAAACACGGACTTTAAGGTTTAATCTTGTCTTACATCATATGTATATTGTATAAAATCATTTGCCTTATATCAACTGTATATTGTATAAAATCACCATACGATTAAATAAATAAAACTGCAACGGTTGTCCAGAAACCAATCAATAAATGTCGCTAAATAAACTGCCAGTCAAGTAAACTGAAGCAGAACGAAACGAAAAACCTTACGGCTTGGTATGGTGTGTCATGTCATTGCAGTGATTACAAATTCGAAACAAATTTACAAGAAACGGTAGTTCGAGCCTATTTATCAGAATGACATTGCGCCTCTAGCATAGCTGCATGCGCTGATTCGGTTGGGAAGCTTGTCATAAAGCCGTTGTACCTTCTCGTGAGGCAAACTGGCCCACAGGTGTTGTATCTGGCCGTTGATATCCCAGGTACTGGCACTGGGACGGAACTGATGGCCGAGCCGGTGTCACACGTGTTCCGTCAGGGACAGATCTAGGACTTTTGCTCATCACGAGAGTTTCTCAAAAGCATGAAGACTGTTCATAGAGCCACGTGTCCCGTCTGGTCGAACATCGGCCTGATGAAAAAAGGCACCACGATACTGTTGCATGAGAGGTAATCACACGAGGGCGCAGGACGTTAGTGTCTTACGACTGAGCCGCCAGAGACCCCTCACTCACTACCACTCACCGCCATATTCGGCGCCGATTGTGGTGCAGGTTGATGATAAGTGAGGATATTCATGGGACGATAACTCACTAGTTCATCTGCGTTATCGATTAGTTGTGCAGGATGGCACAGAATATTTTAGGGAGTCCATTACTTGTTCAGATGTGAAGGGGTTACGATGTACTTGATGCATAATGAGGCGATTGTCCCTTGTGATGATCAGACGTGGTATATCCGAACTATGTCGGCGAGTATGCCTGCCCTCACTTCCCACGCAGTTCAACATCGGGCCAACCTGTCACACGCGAATGCTCCAAAAAGCTGGATGTTGCACGACTGGACTAGCTGGCCAAAAAGAGAGACACAATGACGCCCTTATCAGACTCTGCCTTGTATTGATAACGCTGTCCCAAGAAAGTACACAGCATCTCCTTGTCAGTCACAGTCACCTCTTAGTCTGATGATATTCACGCCCAACATACAAGGTGATCCAGTTGCTCCTACCATTCTCGTTTTATGCAACCCGCAATGTCATTTCTGAACACATGCAAGATTTTCATATTCTCTATCTCTCTCTCTCTCTCTCTCCCTCTCTCTCACTACGTGCAAAATATTAGTCCTACAGGAAAATAGAAGAGGACCTTTTCTGTAGAAAATTCAATGTAGCTATATTTTGTACTGGGATACGTTTTCGCTGGAGGTCTCGATTTTGGCTCTGAGCACTATGGGACTCAACTGCTGTGGTCATTAGTCCCCTAGAACTTGGAACTACTTAAACCTAACTAACCTAAGGACATCACACACATCCATGCCCGAGGCAGGATTCGAACCTGCGACCGTAGCAGTCGCACGGTTCCGGACTGCGCGCCTAGAACCGCGAGACCACCGCGGCCGGCATCGGTTTTCGAGTTGTCGAAGATTTCTAGTATGTTTCTCGTGGCTCTCCCTCCTACCATTCCACAAAAATTTCCTGCTACACGAACTATCCCCGATAGTCGACCTTTTATAGTACTCATTGATTGTCATTCCTGCACCTGAGCATAAAATAAAAAATTATATCACTGTATTCGTCAGGCCTTCTGACTATGAAACCACAGTGCTTGTAAGGATTAAGTTTGGATCGAATTGTCACCGTAGTTAGTGTTAGTATAACTTTTACAAAAGCCGTTTTTGTTTCATTACTCTCGAGGTCACGCTTAAATTAATAATCTCAATGAGATAGCCAGCTACGCTGGTGGTGTAATGGCCCATTCGATAGAGACCAAGACAGGTCGAATATCGGGAATAGTTCGTCGAGCCGGAAAATTTTCTACAGTGGTAAGAGGGAGTTCCACGAACAACATGCTAGAAGTCCCGATTGGTGAGTGTTGAGTGCGGGCGCAGAGGTCGTTTATGTTAGTATTTCTTCAATAGGTCGAAAATCGTTGCCTCCAGCGAAAAATCATCCAACTACAATGTTTAACAACACTAAATTTCCTACACATAAGTTTTTGTTCCTTTTTCTGTAGGGCTAATAATTTGCAGCTAGCAAGCAGGAGAATGTGAAAATATAGCGCGTGGTCGGATATCACACTGCAGGTTGCACAAAATGACAGCAGTAGGGGCAGCTGAATCTTCTTGTTTACCCTTGTAACTACGGTAAACGCAAACAACATTAATGCACTCTGGTGGCCGTTATACCTGTCACAGAGAATTGTAGCTCTAGTTATTTACATACCCGCCGATGGTCTGTACATGTTGTTGTGTATGACTTCATAGACAATGGTAAGGAGAATTTGACTGCAGACTGGTGCAGCAGCTGTCATCGTGGGAAAACTCGACAGTAGCAGAAATGATGAGCGAACAAGCAAATGCAGTACACAAAAGCTTTACATAACTGGTAGCTTTTTCCAATCGTATGAAGATTCATTACAAATATTACAGTAAGAAATAGAGTCCAGCTAATACAATAGCAACATACATGAGGCTCTTTCAACTATATCGCGACTAAAGGTGTCGGAGCTAGGTGACGTCTACGTAGCCTCAAGTAGCGAAATCGCTCCGAATGCGACTGGGCTGTGTGGCTACCGCCAGCCATCATATTTGTGGCCGTAGAGGGAGCTTTGGAGGACTTACGAACGTGTAGATAATTCTAAAATCATTGGGGGAAGTGCCAATAAAACGACAATTCACGTTGGTATATAGAATATGAGTCTGGCGACATATCATCTGACTTTCGGAAAAGCATCATCCACACAATTCCGAAGACGGCAAGACCTGACAAGTGCGAGAATTATCGCACAATCAGCTGAACAGCTCATGCATCCAAGTTTCTTACAAGAATAATAAACAGAAGAATGGAAAAGAAAATTGAAGATGCGCTAGATGACGGTCAGTTTGGGTTTAGGAAAAGTAAAGGTACAAGAGACGCAATTCTGACGTTGCGGTTAATAATGGAAGCAAGACTAAAGAAAAATCAAGACACGTTCATAAGATTTGTCGACCTGGAAAAAGCTTTCGACAGTGTAAAATGGTGTAAGACGTTCGAAAGTCTGAAAAAAGTAGGGGTAAGCTATAGGGAGTGACGGGTCACATACAATATCTACAAGAGCCAAGAGAGAATAATAACAGTGGACGACCGAGAACGAACTGCTCGTATTAAAAAGGATGTAAGACAAGGATGTAGCCTTTCGCCCCTACTGTTCAATATGTACATGAGGAAGCAATGACTGAAATAAAAGAAATTTTCAGGAGTTCAAAATGTTCAAATGTGTGTGTAATCTTATGGGACTTAACTGCTAAGGTCATCAGTCCCTAAGCTTACACACTACTTAACCTAAATTATCCTGAGGACAAACACACACACTCATGCTTGAGGGAGGACTCGAACCTCCGCCGGTACCAGAAACACAGTCCATGACTGCAGCGCCTGAGACCGCTCGGCTAATCCCGTGCGGCTTTCAGGAGTGGAACTAAAATTCAAGGGAAAAGGATATAAATGATACTATTCGCTGATGACATTGCTATCCTGAGTGAAAGTGAAGAAGAATTACATGATCTGCTGAACGGAATGAACAGTCTAATGAGAACACAGTATGGGTTGAGAGTAAATGGAAGAAATACGAAAGTAAACAGAAGCAGTAGAAATGAGAACAGCGGGGACGTTTATATCAGAATTGATGGTCTTGATGTAGATGAAATTAAGGAACTCAGATGCCTAGGCAGTAAAATAATCAAGGACGGACGGAGCAAGGAGAATATCAGAAGCAGACTAGCTATGGCAAAAAGGGCATTCCTGGCCAAGAGAAGTCTACTAATGTTAAATGTCGGCTTTAATGTAAGGAACAAATTTCTGAGAATATACGTCTGGAATACAGTATTGTGTGGTAGTGAAACATGGACTGTGGGAAAACCAGAACAGAAGAGAATCGAAGTATTTGAGATGTGGTGCTACAGATGAACGTTGAACATTAGGTGGACTGATAAGGTAAGGACTGAGGACACTGATAAGGAGAAGGGACAGGATGATAGGACATCTGTTAAGACATGATGGAATGACTTCCATGGTCCTAGAGAGAACTGTAGAAGGAAAAAACCGTAAATAAAGGCGGAGATCAGAATATATACAGCAAACAGGAGAGGAATTCGTGGCGGGCCGCATCAAACAAGTCAGAAGACTGATGAAAAAAAAAAAAAAGAAGAAGGTGTTTGTAGTGGCGGGAGATGTGTGGTCGTGCTCCATTGGGTCTGCCGTTTCTCGCATAACCACTACCGGCGTCCGCCGAAAAGTTGCAATTCCGTTAATAATTCTGAAACTCCCGTGGGTTGGTATCGACACATGATACCACACATGTACAAAGTTACACTGACAACCGAGCACCTGTTTTGGGTGCTTCGGTTTTTCTTGTGAAGTGGTGTATTTGCTCTTGCAAAGAACCCGCGCATGTTTCAGGTCCCGCAAAGCGCCCAACATCGGCATTAAGTCACGTAGTGATTTGACGCCGCTGCGGCGCCCCGCCTCGTGTCCTGTGTCTTATCGCGGGTCGCACACCGTGCCGTTCCTAGCAGGGCGCGGTCACCGTTCTGAGTCCGCCCCCAGCGGAAGGTGGCGGCCGCGTGGCCAATTGTTGCCGACGTGAGCTCCGCGGCGGCGAGTTATTGAATCAGGCGGGATTATCGCGGCCGTAATATCCGCCAATCTGCCCCCGCGCCGGCCGCGCCTTCCGCCCGAAACGTATTATCGTGTGCGCCGGCTCTGCGCGCAGCCGCGGCAAGTGCTCTCGGGCTATTATCTGCGGTCAGATAGGGAGCTGACCACCGCTTCCCATATGTACCGTGTACTCAGGTTCCACTGCTTGTCTTATCGAGCAAATTAGACACTAAAATAGAAGCTATACGTTGCGGTACGCTTTTGCCAAAGTTTGTACTGGCTACATTTTCGAGTCTCTCTCTGGACGCAGAATTATGTAGTACCCTTCTATCATCCCTTTTAATGACTGCAGAGCCTCATGGTCTTATGAGGAACGACTGTATTTTCTAGCATTGGAAACAGGTTACAAGAAGGAAATCTGATGAACAGGCACTATGTGGCCACTATGATCCGACAAAGGAATTGAAGACGTTAGTTGCCAATGGCCGCTGTTTTATATCAATGGCCATACTGAAAATTTTTGCCGGACTGGGACTCAAACCTGGGTCTTCTGCTTGCTACGGAAATGCGCTGACCATTACGCCATCAGACCCAAATTCTCAACACATGCCGTACACTACTGATGCAGTGCCCCTGCGCATTGACCTCATTACTCGTGGCATCTTGCTGATTCCCGTAAGAATTTGAACTTCGTCTGCATCCGCACAGAAGTGATCATTGGCCGTCGTCGCCTTGATTATACTCATACATCTATGGAAAAACACATATAGTAACGGCGACTACGAGCAATGACACCTTATGTGCAGATGCACACCAAGCGCGAATCCTACGGGAATGACGCTAATGAGCTGAGGCACTACATCAGTAGTGTGTGGTGTTACGTTGAGAATTTCGGTGTGACGGGAGGCGTACTAGGAGAGTCCTTGAGGTTCTGGTGACCACTGTGTCCGGATGGTGCTTGCCGGCACGGTAGCTCAGCGTGTTCGGTCAGAGGGTTGGATGCCCTCTGCAATAAAAAAAACTGAGTTAAACGATCAACAACGAACTTAAATTGATGTCTTACGGCTTCCGCCCCGAGCAGATGCAACGAACAAGAGTGAACAAAATGAGATTAAAAAAAAAAAAAGAAAAGATGGTGTGGTCAGCGAATCTGCCTAGTGAGCAGACGACCCGGGTTCCAATCACGTTCCAGCATAAATTTTAAACCTTCCCCAGTGACATACTCGTAAATCAGCGTCCACTGGCAGCTACCGTTTTCAGTTCTTTTGTGTCTTGAGGATAAGAACAGATCTCGATATCTAGAGGGTGGGTCTCCAATAGAAGGTCGGTTAAAAGTTAAACAACTCAATATATTCCCGCGGGACTGCTACGGTCGCAGGTTCGAATCCTGCCTCGGGCATGGATGTTTGTGATGTTCTTAGGTTAGTTAGGTTTAAGTAGTTCTAAGTTCTAGGGACTGCTGACCACAGATTTTAAGTCCCATAGTGCTCAGAGCCATTTGAACTCAGTATATTCAATAGACGGCATACAGTCACGTCCATGTCGACCTGTGAGGCAGTTCCCCATTCAAGATAATGGCGAGTAATGTCAGTTCCGATGACGGAACAAATTCTGAGGAAAAAGTTGTGTAGGAGAGAGTTTACATTATTACTAGCTGGAAGCCTGCGCCAGAGAGCCCATCCAGTGTGGATCAACGCTCCAGTTGCAACCAGCAGTTAAGACGTCATTTCCCTCCAATACTCCCTATTGCCTACCTGCCTCCTTGCACTTTGTGCCGGTTGATAACATGTTCCACATGAACAAACAGCTTTTCTGAAACGACGATCCTACTTTCCATTTGGGCCACAATGAATTGTACAGAAAATTACTAAAACTTCGTCTTTTCCTTGTGCATTCGTCCCACATTGGCGCGGGGTCGGCATTGTCATTACCGGATTCGGCATAGTTAATTTAAGGGGCGGCCAGATGCCCTTCACGTAGATACATATATTTATAAGCAGATATAGGTCAGATATTCTATCAGAATGATATTCTACAGACATCAACAAAAGTTTTCCATCACCTTGATTCCGAGAGTTCCGGAATCTGGACAGAAAATTGGAATAGAGATCAACATAAATATCGTTTCCACGCATATTATTGCTCATGGAAACCACACATTGCATGTTGTACTACCATGCAGCGAGATCTTCAGAGATGGTGATATAGATTGCTATACACACCGGTACCTCTAATACCCAGTAGGACGTCCTCTTGCATTGATGCATGCCTGTATTCGTCGTGGCATACTATCCACTTGTTCATCAAGGCACTGTTGCTCCAGATTGCCCCCACACCTCAACGGCGATTCGGCGTGGATCCCTCAGAGTGGTTGGTGAATCACGTCGTCCATAAACAGTCCTTTTCAATCTATCCCAGGCATGTTCGATAGGGTTCATGTCTGGAGAACATTCTGGTCACTCTAGCCGAGCGATGTCGTTTTCCTGAAGGATAAGCGGTCATCGTAAGATTTGAACGATGGGGCCGCGATCTGTCGTACATGAAGATAAATACCTCGGCAGTATCCTTCCGATAAGGTTGCACTATCGGTCGGAGGATGCTGTTCACGTATCATACAGACGTTACGGCGTTTTACATGACCACCAGCGGCGTACGTCGGCCCCACATAATGCCACCTCAAAACAGCAGGGAACTTCCACCTTGCTGCACTCGCTGGACAGTGTGTCTAAGGCGTTCAGCCTGCCCACGTTGCCTCCAAACATGTCTCCGACGACTGTCTGGTTGAAGTCATATGCGACACTCATCGTTGAAGAGAACGTGGTGCCAATCCTGTGCAGTCCATTCGGCTTGTTGTTGGGCTCATCTGTACCGCGCTGCATGGTGTCGTGGTTGCAAGGACTGACCTCGCCATGGACGTCGGAAGTGAAGTTGGGCATAACGCAGCATACTGCGCACAGTTTGAGTCGTAACACGACGTCCTGTGGCTACACGAAAAGCACTATTGCCGTCAGGGTTCCTCCCAGCAAAAAATGGTTCAAATGGCTCTGAGCACTATGGGACTTAACTTCTGTGGTCATCAGTCCCCTAGAACTTAGAACTACTTAAACCTAACTAACCTAAGGACATCACATACATCCATGCCCGAGGCAGGATTCGAACCTGCGACCGTAGCAGTCGCGCGGTTCTGGACTGAGCGCCTTAACCGCGAGACCACCGCGGCCAGCGGTTCCTCCCAGCCTAATCCGTAGGTAGCGGTCATCCACTGCAGTAGTAGCCCTTGCCTGAGCGAGGCATGTTATCAACAGTTCCTGCCTCTCCGTATCTCCTCCATGTCCAAACAACATCGCTTTGGTTTACTCCGAGACGCCTGGACACTTCCCTTGTTGAGAGCCCTTCCTCGCACAAAGTAACAATGTGGACGCGATCGAACCGTGGTATTGAGTGTCTAGGCATGGTTGAACTGCAGACAACACAAGCCGTGTACCTCCTTCCTGGTGGAATGACTGGAACTGATCGGCTGTCGGACCCTCTCTGTTTGATAGGCGCTGTTATGCATGGTTGTTTACATCTTTGGGCGGGTTTAGTGACATCTCTGAACAGTCAAAGGGACTATGTCTGTGATACAATATCGACAGTCACCGTTTATCTTCAACAGTTCTTGCAACCGGGGTGATGCAAAACTTTTTTTTTTTTGATATGTGTAGGTAAATGTACATCACGAGAGACTGAGCAGAACCGCTGATCAAGACACTGAACCTTTGAATAATTCAGATTAGCACTGGTTTAACCATACAGCATTTGGAGCCACAGCTTAAACGTGGCTGACACAACGGTACACAATTCTGAATGCTGCAGCCGAGCAACGACAATTATAAAACAGTTCAAAAAAGCTCTCACCCAGTATAGTCTTTTGGCAGAGCCTTGGCGGTGGTGCTGCGGCCGTACTTCCACAGTTGCTGGTTTCCTCCTCTGTGAGCTGCTGCCCACAGGACCTCCTGTCCACTCATCTGGTGACGGGGCGCTATTGATCTGATGTATTCCGAGTGTTGGTGTGATCGGCTCCGCTCCAATACCAGTCCATTCTGCCTGTCCGTCCGCAGCTCGTGTTCCAGTGGTGACCGTTGGTGCCTCTGGATCACAAGGTCGCGGGTTCAATTCTCGGCCGGGTTGGGAATTTTTTCTGCCCGGGGACTGAATGTTTGTGTTGTCCTCAACATCATCATCATCATCATCATCATCATCATCATCATCATCATCATTCGTGACAGTGGCTAGATTGGACTTAGTAAAAATTGGGACTTTGTACGGGCGCTGATGACAACGCAGTTGACTGTCCCACAAACCAAACATCATCATCATCATCCTGCTTGTCCCTTCTCCCAGACGGAAATCCCTTTGCATCGGCTGCTAAAAGTAATCTGTCCTCTTCAAGCGAGCATGTGCTAATCCACACTGACTGCGTCCTCTAGCTCACGCTAAGAGACCTCGGCGAGCACCATTCCCGTCTGCTAGTGGCGGACGCTGTCGGGAGTAAAGTCTGCTGAACCCAGGAGCGTGGCGCGAGCTATCTATCCTTGCGGTAAGGCTCAGGTATCCATCATCTGGCAGTCTGTCACCAAATCAGCTAACGTCGGTTTCGTGCGCTGCTCTAACGAATTTTTCAAAACGAGAACCCGTCCTGGACGATTTTTTCTCTGACAATCCCTTTCATTATAGATAAAACATGTTCCTAACTGTTCATGGTAAGTAACACACAACGACATGCAAGAGAACATTCCACTTGGCATGCTTTTCAACCGATCTGACACTGCTGAAAGTAATTTATGTTGATTAGACCACCGTTCGTTACTGATCTGTTTCACCTTCCTATTTTCAGTTAAATCCTCTTCGAAATAAAAAGTTCAGAAATCAGGTGAGGAGGAGGTATACTTGGTAAAGACCGGATGATACGGGAAGATTTCAGTTAGATTACATCATAGTCAGACAGAGATTCCGAAATCAAATATTGGATCGTAAGGCATACCCAGGGGCAGATACAGACTGAATTCACAGAGTAGTAGTAGTGAAGAGTGGGTGAAGCTTAAGAGATTAGTCAGGAAGTATCAATGCACAAAGAAGTGGGATACGGAAGTACTAAGGACGGACGAGATACGCTTGAAGTTCTGTAAGGCTATATATACAGAATTAGGCAATAGCTCAGTACGCAAAACGGTTGGAGAGGAAGGGACATTCTAAAAAGGGCAATCACAGAATTCGGAAAGAAACGTCGGTACAAAAAGGTAAATGGGAAGAAACCATGGCTAACAGAAGAAATACTTAATTGATCGATGAAAGAAGGAAGTACAGAAACGTTCAGGAAAATTCAAGAATGCAGAAATAAAAGTCACTAAGTAATAAAATAAATAGGCAGTGTAGAGAAAATGAGACGAAATGGCTGCATGCCAAATGTGTAAAAATCGAAAAACATATGATAGTCTGAAGGACAGACTCAGCATGTAGGAAGGCCAAAACAACCTTCGGAGAAATCAAAAGCAAGGATAGTAACATTAAGAGTGCAACGGGAATTCCATTGTTAAATGCAGAGGAGAGGGCAGATATATGGAAACAGTACATTGAAGGCCTCTATGAGGGGGAAAGATTTGAGTGATCTGATACAAGAAGAAACAGGAGTCGATTTAGAAGAGACAGGAGATGCAGTGTTAGAATTAGAATTTAAAAGAGCTTTGGAGGATCAAATCAGGCTGAAGGGGTAGATAAAAGTCCATCAGAATTTTTAAAATCATTGGGGGAAGTGGCAACAAAACGATTATTAACGCTGGTGTGTAGAATGTACGAGTCTGGCGACATACCATCTGACTTTCGGAAAAAATATCATCCACACATTCCAAAGACAGGAAGCTGACAAGTGCGAGAATTGTCGTACAATCAACTTAACAGCTCATTCACCCGAGATGCTGACATGAAGAAATACAGAAGAATGCCGTGGGGGGTAGCCGCGTGGCTGCCCCCGTCGGAGGTTCGAGTCCTTCCTCGGGGATGGGAGTGTGTGTTTTCCTTAGCATAAGTTACTTTAAGTTAGATTAGGTAGTTGCGTTAGCTTAGGGACCGATGACCTCAGCAGTTTGGTCCCATAAGACCTTACCACAAATTTCCAATTTTTTTTTCCAGAAGGATAGAAAAGAAATTGAGGAAGTGTCAGATGACGATCACTTTGGGTTCAGGAAAGGTAAAGGCATCATAGAGGCAATTATGACGTTACGGTTAGTAATGGAAGTGAGAGTAAGGAAAAATCAATGCAAGTTCATAGGATTTGTCGACCTGGAGAAAGCGTTGGGCAATGTAAAATGGTTCAAGGTGTTCGAAACTCTGAGAAAATAGGGGTAAACTGTATGGAGAGACGTGTAATATAAAATACGTGTAAGAGCCAAGAGGGAATAATAGGAGTGGAGACCAAGAACGAAGTTCTCGGATTAAAAAGAGTGTAAGTCATGGATGTAGTGTAGCGCCCCTACTGCTCGATCTTTATATCGAAGAAGCAGTGGCGGAAATAAAAAAAAAAAGTCAAGGTGTGGAATTAAAATTCAAGGTGACTGGATATCAATGACACGATTCGCTGATGACAATGCTATCCTGAGTGAAAGTGAAGAAGAATTACTGGATCTGCTGAATGGAATGAACAGTGTTATTATTATTATTATTATGTCGTGTGACTAGGGCCTCCCGTCTGGTAGACCGTTCGCCGCGTGCAAGTCTTTCGCCACTTCGGAGACTTGCGCGTCGATGGGGATGAAATGATGATGATTAGGACAACACTCAGTCCCTGAGCGGAGAAAATCTCCGACCCAGCCGGGAATCGAACCCGGGGCCCTTAGGAATGACGTTCTGTTGCGCTGACCATTCAGCTACCGGGGGCGGACATGAACAGTGTAATGAGTACAGAATATGGATTGAGAGTAAATCGAAAAAAAACCCGAAAGTAATGAGAAGTAGCAGAAATGTGAACAGTCGAAAAATTATCATCGTCGTTGACAGTCACGAAATAGATGAAGTTAAGAAATTCTGCAACCTAGGCAGCAAAATAACCCATGATGACAGGATCAAGGAGTATATCAAAAGCAGAATAGCACTGGCAAAAAGGGCATTCCTGGGCAAGAGAAGTCTAGTAGTATCAAACATAAGCCTTAATTTGAGGAACAAATATCAGAGAATGTAGGTTCTGGGCTCAGTATTTTATGATAGTGAAATATGAACTGTGGGAAAATTGGAACAGAAGAGAATCGAAGCTAAATAAGGAATGAGCAGGTTCCGTGCATAACTGGAGGAGAAAGAAATATTTGGAAAACACTGACAAGGTGAAGTGATACGATATCTGTTACGACATCAGGGAATGACGTCCATAGTGCCAGAGGGAGCTGTAGACGGGAAAAATTGTAGAAGAAGACTGAGATTTAAATATAGCCAGCAAATAATTGGGTACGTAGTGTGCAAGTGCTAATCTGAGAGGAAGGAGTTGGCACAGGAGAGGAATTCGTGGCAGACCGCATCAAAACGGTCAGAAGACTGATGACTCAAAAAGAAAAAAAGAATGGTCATAAAGTTGGTACGAGGGATAAATATTGGGGCCGATCTCAGTGTCTGCGAGAGGGAGTTGTTTGAGGGTGCGTTGAAATAGGATATAGAGTGTGTGTAACTGAAGGGATGGACAGATATGTTTGTGAAAGCGTGACAGCATACCAGTGTTGGTGATCATAGACAAGACAATGGAGTTATTGGAAACTAGTTTTCGGATAGTATAGGTGATGTGGAGGTGTTCAGTTGGGGTGAGGACGGGTGGGAATAGGGGTGGGAATTTGATAAAATGTTAGAGGATCCATGTGGCAAACGGATGTAGAAAGCGAGACGAAATGCATGGCGTTCGAGAATTTGGGGGAATTATAGAACTGTTGTGAGACTGAGAGCCATGCAACGTGTTCTTAATGGAAGATTGGTCGGATCAGGATTTTGTAGGTATGGAGAATAGGGGAGGTGTGTAATCCCCAAGTTCGGCCTGTTAGTAGTTTCAGTCTGTTGTGGGATTTCTGTTGGATGGTTATTATGTGAGGCTTAGTGTGTTAGTTCACTGGAGAGGACAGGCATAAATGGTAAGGTAGAAGTCATGGAGACGAAAAGTGTGGGTGATTCATACTGTAATTATTGCCTGTGTTTTGGAAGAGATGATGTTGCGGAACCATTCGTTACACCAGGAGGTAAACTGATTGAGGTAATATATTAGTAGAAGAGACAACCAATATGTTGCTTAATCAGTATGGTCCTTTGCTCAAAGTATGTCTCACGAAGAGACCATGGTGTTTCATGACATTCTTTCTTTCTTTCGCTTCCGCCTTTGTCCCCCAGTTTATCGCTGGATCGGCGTGGTGACAACGGATTTGGCAAGATTAATTAAAGAGGTGTCTGCATGCCCCCATGTCGGAATCAGTGTACCCCAGCTGTCTGCGTCTAGTGTAAACCATGAAATAGGGCGAACGTGTTACAAATGTCTGCGAGACGTGTAACTGAGGCGGGATGTGGGGACCATCCCGGTATTCAGCTAGGGGGACGTGGAAAACCCCCTAAAAACCACATACAGGCTGGCCGGCACACTGGCCCACGTCGTTAATCCGCCGAGCGGATTCGATCCGGGGCCTACGCGCCTACCCAAGTCCAGGAAGCAGCGCTTTAGCGCTCTCGGCTAACCTGGCGGGTACTGTGTTTCATGATATTGAAACCAATTAATGGTTACCGAGTGCTTTAACGTTTTATAAGAATTGAGCTATGAAACGTACTTGTGATTAAAACAACAGTCGCCAATAGAAGTACCAACAGTTTTCGAGGAAGATGTGGGCAAGCACACTATCTAGCCAAAAGTAACCAGACAATATGTGTAATGCGAGATAGCCCGCTAGATGTCACGAGAGACGGATCCACCAATAAAAGGAACCAGGAAGTTTTACGTTCTCAGTAGGGAAGCAGCAACAACTGATTGCGTGAGTCACGAGACCTAAGTGACTTCGAACGTAGATTGGTTATTGGCTGTCACCTGAGTAACAAACCTACCGGGGATATTTTAATCCTTCTAAAGCTCCCCAAGGCGACTGTTGGTAACTGGGAAGTGGAACCGCGAAGAAACAACCTCAGCTAAACCAAGATCAAGAAGACCTCATGTACTGACGAACAAGGGCCTTCGAGCGCCACGGGGCGTGGTTATAGGAAATCGCATGGAGTGAAGAAATCACTCTTGAGTTCGAAAGTGCTGCCAGAAGTCCAGTTAGAGCAATGACTGTGCGTAAGAAGTTAAAAATAATGGGGTACAACAGCATAACGGCTCCTCGTAAGTCAGACGTATCTTTAGTCAGTGTTAACAGATACTCGACGTCACTTGACAGTGGATGACTGGTAGCGAGTGATTTGGAGTGATTTATCACGATACACACCGTGGAATTCCGATACAATTGATTAGATTTGTCAAATACTTGGAGAACGGTAGGGTACCTGTGATCATGCATAGTGACAACAGTGAAGTATGGAGGAGGTGATGTGTTTCGTGGTTTGCAGCCCCATTATTGCGCCTAACAAAAGGTTAATTGCAAAGTTACATAACCACATTTTACTTCATTGTGTACTGCATACCGTAGAGCAGGCTGTTCCAACCAAGCTCTAGGAAGCCGGAGCGCTCCGGAGCGCTCACTGAGGCAGCTCGGAGCCCTCGTGGAGGGGGAAAGTGAACTCACTGCCCCGTGGTCGCATGCAGCCGCAACTGACGCAATAATCCGTGTTCAATGACAGCTATGACTGGCCGCGGGACCCCGGTACCTCTATTGGAGGATACCTTTCTATTCATTGAGAGGGATGGTCGTCCGCAGTGTCTTGTATGTCATAAAGTATTTAACTGTGCGAGGAGGTACAATATACAACGACATTATACACGTCTGCACGCAGCGCACTACGACCAGGTAGAAGGCGTTGCACGCGTATAACTGGTAGCCAGGCTTAAGAACGACATACCAGGAGACGTAAGTTTAAAAACGATTTCGTAGTACGGAGGGTATCAAAACATTCAACATAGTTCGTGTTCTGTAATGCGTTTATAATTTTCAGGCGAATGAGAGCGGAGAAAACACTACTGAATCTGCAATTCGAGCAAGCTACATCATTGCGACGAGTGGCAAGCCGTTTTAGGTGGGAGCACAAGTAAAATCGTGCATAGCAGCAGTTGCAGAATGTTTGTTTCCAAGGGAGGTGCAGGCAGTTTAAGGGGTTTGCTGTCGAAGCAAACAATGTCTCGTCGAATCCTGGACATGGCTGCGGATTTAGAGACAAAGCTCAGGAAAAAGGTGGAGAGCTTTGTTGCATTTTCGCTAACGCCCGACGAAACCACCGACATATTAGACTGTGCTCACCTTGCAGTCTTTGTGCGTGGTGTCGACATGGAGCTTCAAGTAACTGAAGAACTCTTGGATGTGGTACCACTCGATTACACCGCAACAGGACGTGACATTTTTGAAGCTGTTTGTGAATCAGTGAATATGAATTTGCCGTGGGATAAGCTCCACTCTGTAGCGACAGACGGTGAACCACAAATGATCGGGCGTCACCAAGGTTTTGCATTTCGTTTGAAAAATAAACTCAGGGACAAATTCGGGAAAGACATTTTGAGTCCTCATTGTTTTGTTCACCAAGATGCACGTGTGCTGAAACAGTAGACCTAGGTGGCGTAATGAAAGATGTCGTGAAGTGTGTGAATTTTGTGCGGCGTCACGGTATGAATCATCGTCAATTCAAAGGATTCCTGAAAGATATGGAAGCGGAGTATGGGGCTATAACTTACCACAGTACAGTACGTTGGCCGAGTCGGGGAAAAGTTCTTGATGTTCTCTTTGCCATTCGTGAGGAAATATCGCTTTTTATCGAAATGAAAGGGGAAGAAATACGTTGCCTGAAAGATATAAAATGTATATCAGACCCGGCGTTCCTAGCTGACATAACTATGTATCTGAATAGTTTAAATCTGTCGTTGCAGGGCAAAGGGCAGCTAATCGTTGACATGCACGATCAGATCAAAGCGTTCATGGAAAAGTTACGTTTATTTGAGATGATGATGATGATATTTGGTTTGTGGGGCGCTCAACTGCTCGGTTATCAGCGCCCGTACAAATTCCGAACCTTTGCTCAGCGCAATTTCGCCACTTTCATGATGATGATGAAATTATGAGGACAACACAAACACCCAGTCATCTCGAGGCAGGTGAAAATCCCTGACCCCGCCGGAAATCGAACCCGGGACCCCGTTCTCGGGAAGCGAGAACGCGACCGCGAGACCACGAGCTGCGGACGTTTATTTGAGAGGCAGATGAGTAATGGACATTTAACGTTCTTCGATCGTCTTGTTTCTTTAAAACTACCTGAAGGTACTACATTCGGCGATTACCAAGGAAAGTTAAAGCAGCTCATCATGTCGTTTGAAACACGATTCCGAGGCCTTACTAGTTTGGAAATGGAACTTAAGGTGTTCAGCACTCCTCTTTCAGTTTCCCCCGATGACTTGTCATCGTCACTTCAATTGGAGATTATTGATTTGCAAAATTCAACTTTGTTGAAAGAGAGATACTACAACACGTTGGATGTCCAAAAAATGTTCAAATGTGTGTGAAATCTTATGGGACTTAACTGCTAAGGTCATCAGTCCCTAAGCTGACACACTACTTAACCTAAATTATCCTAAGGACAAACACACACACGCAAGCCCGAGGGAGGACTCGAACCTCCGCCGGGACGAGCCGCACGGCTTGGATTTGTCACGATGGTATCGTTCATTACAGCAAAAACCATTTCCCAAGCTTCACAACAATGCCACTCAGATCATGTGCATGTTTGGATCTACGTACTGTTGTGAGCACCTTTTCTCAGCAATGTACGTAAAGAGTAAAAAGTAAGGAACGATCGTTTCTTCAGGATGCAACAATGAAGGCCATCCTCCGCATTAACGCTGCGAACGCTTTGACGCCTGATATTTCCGATATTGTAATGAAAAGAAAATGTCAAGCTACAGAGACTCAATAAATTTAGCATGTAATTTCTTGTAAAACAGTTGTTTCTTATTTATTTCCTGAACATCGTATTTCCTGGTGTAGCATATCACCACGTCTTAGCAGCTAAGAGAATGAGGTTGTCGATCTTGTAAGACGCAGCTGGCACATCAAAACGCTTGCCTTGCCGCCTGCCTCAGCCAGCCGTGCCACGTGCCGGCGTGCCGGCCCACTTGAATGGTCACAGAGAGCGACACGGCTCCCTGGAGCAGGGAGCGCTCCGCGGCTCACAACGGAGCCGACGAGCTGGAACAGCCTACGCGTAGAGGAACAATTCGAGGACGACGACCATTTGTAGGATCGCGACAATACATCCTGTCATAAAGCATCACGTTTGTGGCAATGGTTTATGGACAATAATATTTCTGAAACTCCTGAACTCAACGGAACACCTTCGGAATGCGTTAGAACATCGACTTCGCTCCAGACTCCAGCGTCTAACATTATTACCGTCTCTGGTTTCGGTTCTAGAGGAAGAATAGACTGCCATTCAACCATAGACATCCAGACACCTCCTTGGCGTGCCAGCTGTCATAAGGACGAAGAGTGGTCGCACGCATTATTAACGTCCACTAACAGGTGGCCGGCCGGAGTAAACAAGCGGTTCTAGACGTTTCAGTCTGGAACCGCGCGACGGCTACCGTCGCAGGTTCGAATCCTGCCTTGGGCATGGATGTAGATTGTAGGTTAGTTAGGGCTAAGTAGTTCTAAGTTCAAGGGGACTGATGACCTCAACTGTTAAGTCCCATAGTGCTCAGTGCCATTTGAACCATTTGAACTTACAGGTCCGTGGATAGGCCTTTGAGCTAGCTGAATACCCGGCCTCATCCCTGTGCTACGCCACTGTCGCTGTGCTTCCGGAAATAGCATTGCCACTCGCACTTGCGAAAGTGTTCAGAATACTTCCTTTTGTGGTATTACTTCCATTCAGTGACGCACTTCCGGGAAACCAAGCGTTCACTTTCGACATATAGTGCCCACAAGCGGTATCTGCAGTGCTGTACATCCGACACAGCGATGAAAACGATATTTTGGATAGTTTAGGTGACTCCGTGGTTTAGTCGGTAAGTGTGAGACTACCAGTCTGAAATTCGGGATTCAACCCTCAATTGGTCATCGCACTTTTCTGTTACTTGCCACTTCTTTCATTTCTCAAAAATGGTTCAAATGGCTCTGAGCACTATGGGACTCAACTGCTGAGGTTATTAGTCCCCTAGAACTTAGAACTAGTTAAACCTAACTAACCTAAGGACATCACAAACATCCATGCCCGAGGCAGGATTCGAACCTGCGACCGTAGCGGTCTTGCGGTTCCAGACTGCAGCGCCTTTAACCGCACGGCCACTTCGGCCGGCTTTCATTTCTCCCAGTGGTTTTTTTTTTCCATATGAAAATGCCGACTGTGGAGTCCACACTTAAATGCAGGCTCTAACTGACAGAGTACGTCAGTTCAAAAGTAGGAGGAAGGCATGTACATACCGTCTCGAATAGGTCCATACCTAATAACCGTCTGGCTGACAACAGTTTCATCTCTTACACTGATTTTGGACCACATTAAACAAGAGTAGTGTAGAGTGAATGTCGCTTTATGCATGACCTGCTGACAACAATTCTCAAGAGGAATTACAACTCTTTAATTCGGATATAGCTGGGGTGGCCGAGCGGTTCTAGGCGCTACAGTCTGGAACCGCACGACCGCTGCGGTCGCAGGTTCGAATCCTGCCTCGGGCATGGATGTGTGTAATGTCGTTAGGTTAGTTAGGTTTAAGTAGTTCTAAGTTCTAGAGGACTGATGACCTCAGAAGTTAAGTCCCATAGTGCTAAGAGCCATTTGAACCAATTCGGATATATTTTTACTGACCGAGCTAAAAGGACCATTGATAGCGAGATTAACAGTCTATAAATACTACATCAGATAATGAAGAATAGCTGCACGAACTAAAGGTGATTAAGAATTTATTTCATTGAAACGTTACGTCAGTTGTGGCACGGCCATATCCTGCAATCTGAGAGATGTTAGACACAGAACAGTATTTGGCACACTCTTATTTAACGACTGTGTTTTAGATGTATCAATTGTAATAGGTGCTAGACTCGAGTCTTGCCAAGGTTGTAACTAAACATGGTGGGGACCGTCAGATTTGTAGAAATGCACGTGGCAACAGGTATCCAATGGGCGAAGCAAGACTCGATAGGGGTTTCCGAGACTGCTACTTACCCGACGGGTAATCAAGATAGCAGTTGCATTCTCTCTCTCCCCATTTATATTACCTAATGGTGTATATTGTCAGTTACCTTAACTCGTTATGTTCTGGTATACTTTATATGGCGCAATGCATTCTCTATTTCCCTTGAGTGCTAACGTTTATCTTTTTCTTTCCGTATGGTTTGGTTTTCAAATTATTTATTATTGAACAGTTAAAAGTTATTGTTAAGTTAATTAACGACGTAATGTATTTTTCAAACAAGGGCATTAACAAAACAAAAGAATGGTAGGAATCATTATTTCAATAAAGATAGCGGATTACTCGGCTATACAACATACTAAACGTAAAACACTGTTTCACTCGCATGAATTGCGAAAGAAAATTACAAACTAACCTCATTAGAAATGTATTTCAATCCAGCTCCTACGAGCGTAAGTCTTATGTGTTAACCACTGCGGCCAGCCGTTGTGGCCGAGCAGTTCTGGGCGCTTTAGTCTAGAACCGCGCTACCGCTACGGTCGCAGGTTCGAATCCTGCCTCGGGCATGGATATGTATGATGTCCTTAGGTTATTTAGGTTTAAGTAGTTCTAAGTTCTAGGTGACTGATGACATCAGATGTTGAGTACCATAGTGCTCAGAGCCATTTGAACCATTTAACCACTGCGACACCTCATTTCATCGGAAGGACCTACGTGTGTGATGCTAATAAATTGATACATCTTAATAATTTGGCTCCAGTCACAAGCAGCCTAAGAGAAAAAACTAATCACAACAATAATTCAACGTTTAAATTCTCCACAGCATTATAGAATTTGATTTGACAGTGGTTTCCAACACAATCTGGTAACAATTCAGAACTGGCCATCACAAGAAAATCCAGTTCGTATTTGTTTAGCTGTCCAACAGGAGCCAACATCTTTAGAAAATCGGCAAATTGCATTCATGTTCTACAATTTTGAGCAGAGCTGCAGCGTGAATGTGAAATGTTTTGATACGTACCGCAATCAAGATATTCGTCTAAAACTGGAAAGTTGATTTCCTTATAAGACTCTGTTTCAAGAAGTCGCTGTTTCCCAGTACATAAGCCGAGAAGATTTAATTGGAATTAGATGTTTAACTTTAAATACTAGTTTTCAATAAAAACAATCTGCCAGTGATATCCCGCTGAATATTGTAGTGTTGTTTAATATATCAGAGATACTAGTTTAAGAAGTAGACGGACGCTTGTTAAATAGGAGTACAGGAGGTTTTATCGAGCTCGGTTTCTCATATGTGAAATGTTGTGTTAGCTGCGAAATAAAATAGCTTTACCATAAAAATCTGATCTGCGTAGACCACAAACAAGCAATAGCAACTATTTCTCGAACGACAAGTTTAAGACATTTTCCAGCTTTTCCAGCCTTAGATATTCCATGTGAAATTAGTTGTCTCAAGGTCCCTTATAAGTGCTACAAAGGTTTTGTAACACTCAATTTAAACCACACTAAGAGGCCAGATATGTCCAGAGAGCCATAGCCGTTCAATCCAAGTTTACAGACAAGTAATTAACAACGCGTAGAACCAGGCAGTGCCCAATATGCAAGTTCTCTAGTTCGCCAGGCTGCTTAGACTAAATGAGATTACGATGATAACAGAATCTTTAAGTATACTTCCGGGAGTCATCATCCAAGAAATGCAGAGACAACAACGTTCATCTAGCAAGTGATGACTCACTATATTAAAGGCGTGGTCGAAGTCCACTGTCACTAAGGCACCGCGACTGCGACAGGTCGTAGCCAGGGCTATGATGTCACGGTAATCTCTGAGTGCCGTCTGAATGTTACTGTCACCACCAAAGCACGTTTGATCCAGGGAAATGACTTGAGGGATGACGCGCTGGAGGCGAACGGCAAGAATACCGGTAAAAACCTTGAAGCCGCAATTTAACATGGCCAACGGCCGATAATGTCCAACTCCCCGATCACCCGATGGCTTGGGGACAGGGATAAACAAGTCTTCTACGAATTCAGATAGGAAGGGAAGGACAGGGTTCATCAATTCTTCATACATCGCAGACTAGCGTGAGCCCATGATGTCGTGGAACGCGGGGTAAAACTGCAGCGGAAAACCCTCGGGACTTGGGGCTTTCTTCATCGCGCCCTAATGAAGAGCATCAGCGACGTCATCAGCCGTAATTGTCGCTGTGAGAATCTCCGCAGCAGCCCCGTCAAGGGTACCTGTCGAGGAACGGAGGACAGAAGCTGTTACCACCACGTTCTGCTCCTCTGCTGCAGAGTGATCCACAAACGCGTTTGCTATATCATTCTTGGACGTCAGTCGGCGACCATCTGGCATGTCGTGGGCGGTGACCAGGTTTCTCCGACACCGGTCCTGCTCTCGGATAATATGATGCATTGATGGGGGTTCTCCTAGTAAACAATCGTGGCGTCTTGAGCGTGCTATTGTACCGACAAGGCGGTGGAGCATAAGAGAAATTATCTTCTCATTAATCAGTTGAATTTCAACCTCTTGTTGAATACAGGGGGCATAGTTTGAGTGTTCGCGGAGAATTGTGAAATAGTATACCATGGTATGTCGTTGCCACAGCATTTTGTCGCGACCGTAATTAATCATCGAACGACGTAAAGCAGGCTTGGCGCATTCGAGCCACCACCGGGATGTTGATGGATACGCTGCAGGGCGTCTCACACAGTTGTTCCACCGTCTCTACGACCTGCCTGAACTCCGGATCCTTGAGACCGGCGACATTCAGCTTCCACAGGCCTCGAGCGCTCCGCACCTTCTGCCTCTGGAGCGAAACCGTGCAAATCATAGCTCTGAGCACTATGGGACTTAACTTCTAAGGTCATCAGTCACCTAGAACTTAGAACTACTTAAACCTAGCTAACATAAGGACATCACACACATCCATGCCAGAGGCAGGATTCGAACCTGTGACCGTAGCGGTCACGCGGTTCCACACTGTAGCGCCTAGAACCGCTCGGCCACCCCGGCCGGCTCGTACAAATGTAGGCGATATTGTAGGAGAAGGCGGTGGGCCATAACTCAGCGTCAAGAGTGGCATTTACGATTCCTTGGGAAACGTAGACTGTCAGTGACCTCTGTGTGTGAGAGGGAGCAACTGGTCTTCCGAGACAGCTCACAACGATTTCTGATTATTATTTTCTACAGGATATTATCTGTCACGTGTCCTTACGTATCGATTTTACCACAACGTTGCTAATAGTGGGCCTGGGAACATTACCATAAGTTATGTAAGTAATAGAAAAAAAAAGAAAACATTCGAATCTGTGCACCGAATTTATGCTCACTTTCAGATGAAGAGATAGACCTTTGCTAGGAGTTACAGAAAATGACAGTATATCCTACTTTAAGAGTGTGATGGGTGATTTTAATTGGAAATGTAGATCGGAAACTAATACGACTTTGCAGTGGGAAACTTTGAGGTTGGTACCAGAGGTCATAAACGAGAGCCGTTCAATAAGCAATGCATTACATTTTTTTCTATGCCATTTTTGGTTAAAAAAACGCGGAAATTGTTGTAGAACATCGTAGAATATTCCAGTGTCAGCTCTTATAGTTCCAAGAAGTTTCGATAGGCGCGGCCGTATACGTAGCCTTCGAAACGGAAGTGGGTTCGAAGCAGAGAGCAGTCACTGAGTTTCTTTTGACGGAAAACCGCAGCATCGCAGACGTTGATTGGCGCCTGCAGAATGTCTTCAAAACCTCTCAGTGAAAAAAAACACGCTGAGTCGTTGGCCGAGGCGTTTGTCATCGTCACAAGCTCACGCCAGTCTCTTCCTCATCACCCTGCAGCCAGGTTCAAATGTCTCTGAGCAATATGGGACTCAACATCTGAGGTCATCAGTCCCCTAGAACTTAGAACTACTTAAACGTAACTAACCTAAGGACATCACACACATCCATGCCCGAGGCAGGATTCAAACCTGCGACCGAAGCGGTCACGCGGTTCCAGACTGAAGCGCCTAGAACCGCTCGGCCACACTCTGCAGCGCGGATCTCAAACCTACCGACTTCAACCTGTTTGGCCCAATGAAGGACACACTCGGCGGGAGCAGTACGTGGATGATAGAGCGGTTATTGATGCAGCTAGACGTTCGCTCCGACGTCGACCACTGGAGTGGTACCATGGGGGCATACAAGCACAAGCCAGTAAGGTGGCGTAAGGCCGCCGCAGTGAACGGATATTACGTTGAAAAGTAGGATTTTGTAGTCAAAATAGAGGGAAAAATGTGGTGTACAGGAATCCTGAATAAAACCAACCTGCTTTCAGAAAAAAAAGCATGTTGCAATACTTACTGAACGCTCCACGTATTAATTGTATATGCGGAGAAGAGCAATGTGTCAGTTGCCATCCTACTCTACCAGAAAAAAAGGAAACCTGACTTGGCAAAGACTAGATGGAACAAAAATGAATTTCACCAGATTTTATAAAACAAGAAAAAAATTGAACAAAATGTGACAAAATGTGAAGATCCTCAGCCACTTTCGAAGTGCAAGTAATAATAGACTTTTATGATCCACAGTGAAATTAACATAATGCTATAGACCAATAGGTTGATTTGTCAGGACCTCGGAAATATAGCTTATGAGAATTTCCTTACGTGCTGGGAGGTATAATATACAAATATTAGGAAACATTTCCGCATCTTAGACAATAAAGACTATAAAAACATGGAAGGGAGTCAAGGTTTTACAAAGATACGTATAGAGGAACAGATAGATTTCAAATAAAGAAATAAAAAAGAAGAAAAAGAAAACGAATTTTTCCAATGGAACAAAGCGGCTATTAAAGAGAATGGAAGAGTTACAGACAAATGAAGAGGAATATGATATACTTTGCTGAATTAAATAAAAATGCTATTGACACGACGAGAGAAGAATAAAAGAAAATTAGATAAAAGGTGCATTTGAAAAGGATAATAATTTGAAGAAAACAACATATTTCGTTAGTTACGATAGTAGGATAAACACAACTAATGACAGATAACCATACAACTATTCCAAGATTTTTTGTAAATGACTGTGCAGCTCAGAACATGCATAAAAATCACTCGTATTTAATAGTTTAAGTAACGACATCCAGAAAACAATACTATTCTTTAATATATGAAGACAGGAAAGGTGTATGGAGGTCGTGTTTCAATGGAAATGGTACGTGGTGGAGGATACACACTTCAAAATGTACTTGAATTATTGCTTGCAGAATGTTTCTACATGATGCTAATTGCCTCTAAACTAGAAAAAAATTGATTAAATAATTACGCTTCGAAAGAAAGCCGACAGGGAACAGATACAAAAGTATAGATATCAACTTTTGTTTGTAACGTACAAGATATTCACTGAAATTATCAACAATCAATCAGAAAAAACGTATTATTTTAATCAGGTAAGGGTAAATGCTGGTCTTACGATGTGTCTGTAGTACGATGGACCATTTTCAAGCAGTGGATAGGAACAAACAATACGAATTATTACTTTGTCTCTGATTTATTGAGTCTGAGGAGCTTTGGACAGCTTCAAAACCATCCGTATTTTACCGCCCTTGAGAAATATTCAAGTAGCGTTAGTATACGGAACAATATAACACATGAGCTCTAAAACTTCATTACCATTAGCAGGGTTGTGAGAAATTTAGAACTGAAAGTGGAATTAGGTGAGATAATATCACGAAAATTACTGTTAGCAATCTTCCAGAAACTGTAATTGAAAGTAATGTAACATATCTGAACTATCTTAGACTTGCTAAAAACATTGTACTAACAGACTTTTCTGCAGACGTATTTCAACAATGAAGTAAATAATTGGGCTAAAATCAGTTATAATAAGACAAAATGAGACCGAAACACATTTTTAATAATTTACAATCTAACTATAGAACGAGTTGAAGGGTTTTTGTATTTAGAGCATTTGAAGAAAATGATGGCGTGCAATTCTAAATTATTTTATGAATGAGAATGGTTGCTTGCTTTTGACAAACCAAAGAAAATTTTCAAAATTAAACTTCATATCATTACGAAACGTATAGTACCAGTTTTGATCTTAGACAGTGATACATGGGCTTCTCATGCAAAGTGAAAGCTGCTCACTCGAATACGGAAAGATGTATGTTAAGGTTTTCTAGGAGAGACAGGAAAAGAAACAAATTGATTCGGGAAAGGAGTGGAGTGGCAGGCGAAATTACAACCGTAATGAAAACGAAATTCAGGTGAGCGGGACACGTTGCTACGGGAGTAGATGATAAATGGATCAAAGGCGTTGTTTACTGGATTCCAAGAGACAACAACCTAATTGGAAGGTGGGTAGATGATGTCATAAAACATACACGAGCACCGAGGAAGTGAACAGCTGAAGATATAACCCATGACAGAGGGCACAGGAGAACTGGACCCAGCAAAAGATAATAAATGACACCGTGATGAGGACCATACAGCTGATGAAGGTGACAATTGAATGCCATATGGTGCCATAGAAAAACATCAATATCAATTCGCATGAAAGAAAAAAGGATCGAGGCTGCTTGTATTCCAAATTATTATAAATTAAATAACTCATATTATAAATTATTATATTAATGTGTGTCTTTCCTTCGACAGTAAACGGAGTCTATTTTTTTATATTCCTATAACCGATCTAGGAGAACGTAACACTTCGTGTTGTCCTTTTCTTTGTTCTGCCAACATTCTTTCCGATTTATCATTTTTATTGCCTTGAAAACCTTTTAAATTCGGTATTTTATTCTTAAAAAAATTTCTATTATTTCGGATTCGTACATGTTGTTTCTTTCTAGTTCTTTTCTTATTTCTGTAGCCATTGTTATTGTCGATTTCTTTTTCCGGAATTACAGGTATGTTTGTTTCGAAATTCTGTTCTCATTCATTCTATAGGGGTCTGTAAAGAAGATTAATATTCACTTTGCAGTTGCTTCTGATCTTTTATCCGTATTTCTCTATACATCATCTCGTTACTTCTCATTTTTCAACTATATGTTTATTGTTCCTTTTGCTTTTATTATTTTTTCTAATAATCCGTCTTTCAAGAACGCCTATTCTCTTCATGATATTCGTTAATCATTCATATTCATAGAAACATTCTGATTTTACCACTGCGGTTAGTGGGTTAGTTTTATTTCTTTAGATAAGCATTTCTTGTTACAGATATTTTTTGCCAAACCATATACTGCTTCAGTTTTATTAACCCATAGTACCTATTGCATGCTGCTCAATCATTTCCCCAAAATAACTGAATGTACTATCTCACTCTGCTTTACCTATTCATGTTTCTACGTATTTTAGTGCATTTTTATATTAGTCATGAATTTTGTAGATTCAGCTGAAATTTTGAGAGCAGTTCCATTTACTATTTCGTTCCAGAAAATTTACTTGCTTCTGTCACATTTTCTGAAACTATTGGAAAAACGTCTGCAAAAGCCAGGCAATTGATTTAATTCCATTTGTTTTCCTTCCAAGAATTATTAGTTCAGTTTTTTGAATTTTTAACTCCAAATCCCAGACCCATTTTTTCTGAAAAGCAATTACACCTTAAAGTGTTATGCTGTCCCTTGTCCAGCACAAGCTATTATTTCAAATGGCTGAGATACTTCCCCGTACATTTAGATGAAGCATTTGTTAGGGTTTCACTGTGTGCTTCCACATACATTTCATCAGAACCAATAACCTCAGTGATTATAGCCAAACAGTTTACTACAGATGTGTTCTTGAACTCCTTTGTGAAGTGGACGTAGCGGCGCTTCTCCATAGCCTCTCAAGAAACTACTTGCAGAGATATTTTCACTAGTGGAAGGCATGAATTCTGTTGTGTAAACACTCTCTTGGATTCAACTTTTGATTTGGCTACAACTAATTCAACATACTGGTAGCATCAGTCTCCTTTCTTTTATGTAGTACCCCGCTACTGCATTTACCAGTTGATTTTCGCTGTCTCTCTTTCTCTCTTCAGTAGCACTACAGCCCTTGGTGAGCCTTGACTTCTTCAACGATCTTTCTCCACACTTCTCGGTTATTTGCTGCTCTTTTCCACCCCTAGACTCCCATACTGGTGAGATAAATTATTACGTCGTCAATCCATCTCCTCCTAGATCTACCTTTTCGCCTAGCTGAATGGATAACAGCTTTCATCATTTTCTTTGGAATTCTATCCTCTCCAATTCTCTCCAAGTGTCCTAGCCATTGTATTCGCTGTGATGTCACAAATTTTACTTTGTCCCTACCTTGTATTAACTCTTGTAATTCGACATTGTAGCGTATTCTCCAGCCTTCTTCCTCCCTTATTGGCCCAAAGATTTTGCGTAGTATTTTTTGCTTAATGGGTCTTAGTGCATTTTTATCATGTTCTGTCAACGTCCATACTTCTGACCGTAAGTGATAACTGGACGGACGAGGAAATTATATATTAGCAGTTTTGTTTTCCTTGTAACAAGGTTGTTTCTGACTATTTGCATATTTGCAAAGTAAGCTCTGTTTCCTGCTGGTATTCTTCCCCTTATGCCTTTCCAATACAATTATCATATATTATCAGGGCTCCAAAGTAGTTGAAAGAGGACACTCCAGAGAGACTCCAGAACGGCAGGTGGACTTCCATGGAGCAAGCTGCGCCGACCCACGACGCTGAACTGACTGCTCAGTCTGAAGATGATCCTTAAGGGTTGAAACCAGCCACTCCGATTTAAAGAAATTTGCAATCAAGACTGTTTTTAATTATCATATTAATATAAGATCGATGACAATGTTTTCAAAAATTTTATAGCCAAATAACTGGCTCGAGCTGTCCTGAATGTTCCTGAAACGAATTGCGAACACTTGTGGCTCGGTGACATCGTGCATTGTCATCTATAGACGTTCCATCGTTGTTTAGGTACATGAAGCTCGTGAATGGCTGCAAATGTTCTGCAAGCAGCCGAACATAACACTTTACAATAAATGATCGATTCAGTTGCACCAAAGGACACAGTCTAGTGCACGTAAACACGGCCGACACTAAACACCGCCCACACCCTTATGGAGCCACCACCAGCTTTCACAGTGCCATGATGACAACTTGGGACCAGCCCACGGTTTTCCGTCGTCTTGGAGCGATATGGTCACCAGTGCAGGCGATGTCATGCCGTTAGCAAAGGCGCTCGTCTCGACTGTATGCCGTTATAGACCATTATCGCCAAATCTCGCGGCACTGACCTAAAGGATACGTTCGCCGCAGTACGCAAATTGATTTCTGCGGCTGTTTCAGTCAGTGTTGCTTGTCTGTTAGCACTGGCAACTCAACGCAAACGCTGCTGCTCCAATGCGGAGGCCGTCGGCCACTATGATGTTTATGCTGAGAGGTAATGCCTGAAACTTGGTATTCTCGGCAAACTCTTGACACGGTGGATCTCGGAATATTGAAATGTCCCTTGCGATTTCCGAAATGGAATGTCACATGCTTCAAGCTTCAAGTAACATTCGGCGTCAAAGTCTCTTTATTCTTTTTTTATACTTCTTAAATAATAGAACCCAGTACTTTGTCCTCGATGGTGAGTGTTCTTCGGAGGTGAGGGTATCATCTGGAGTGCCCCAGGGAAGTGTGGTAGGTCCGCTGATGTTTTCTATCTACATAAATGATCTTTTGGATAGGGTGGATAGCAATGTGCGGCGGCTGTTTGCTGATGACGCTGTGGTGTACGGGAAGGTGTCGTCGTTGAGTGACTGTAGGAGGATACAAGGTAACTTGGACAGGATTTATGATCGGTGTAAAGAATGGCAGTTAACTCTAAATATAGATCAATGTAAATTAATGCAAATGAATAGGAAAAAGAATTCCGTAATATTTGAATACTCCATTAGTAGTGTAGCGCTTGGCACAGTCACGTCGATTAAATATTTGGGCGTAACATTGTAGAGCGATATGAAGTGGGACAAGCATGTAATGGCAGTTGTGGGGAAGGCGGATAGTCGTCTTCAGCTCATTGGTAGAATTCTTGAGTACTGCTCGAGCGTTTGGGATTCCTATCAGGTCGGATTGAGGGATGACATAGAAGCAATTCAGAGGCGGGCTGCTAGATTTGTTACTGGTTGGTTTGATCATCACTCGAGTGTTACGGAAATGCTTCAGGAACTCGGGTGGGAGTCTCTAGAGGAAAGGAGGCGTTCTTTTCGTGAATCGCTACTGAGGAAATTTAGAGAACCAGCATTTGAGGCTGACTGCAGTACAATTTTACTGCCGCCAACTTACTTTTTGCGGAAAGACCACAAAGATAAGAGAGATAGGGGCTCGTACAGAGGCATATAGACAGTCATTTTTCCCTCGTTCTGATGGGAGTGGAACAGGGAGAGAAGATGCTAGTTGTGCTACCAGGTACCCTCCGCCACGTACCGAATGGTGGATTTCGGAGTATGTATGTAGGTGTCAATGTAGATGTAGTTTCCCGTCGTGCAGCGATAATCACGTCCGGAACCTTTTCACATGAATCTCAGAGCACAAATGACAGCTCCGCTAATGCACTGCCATTATATATATTGCGTACGAGATAGTGCCACATCTGTATATGTACATATCGCTATCACGTGACTTTTGTCACCTTAGTGTAAGCGGTTTTAATTTTTAACTTACACTTACGGCACTGAAGATGGCCACGCAGTGACTGAAATTTGTATATGCAATAAACAATTTTTGCGATTGACCGCTATGACCTTTACCACTGAAAATAAGTACTGTCGCTGAGCACGACTGCTCCCATCGAATCAAAACTGAGAAAGCAAGTTATGTAGGCTACCGGTTAATAACAAGATCAGTACATATGCTGCCCGAGGAGCCGCCCACAATGTCAGTATTTGCTCTTCAACAAAAATGTTTGACCACCACTGGCCTATACTAATTGATACGTCCGCTAAACCCGCTGGGCAGAACAGGTAATAGGATTGTGGAAAGGGCCAAAAGTTGACGTCAGTTTCTCCTTACAATTGTCATTTATTGAAATTTAATAACTTTTACAACCAAAGCGGCACATAGCCGGACCTTTACCGAATGCAACTCTTTCACGGCTGAAGGCCTCCAAACAAGAAATCTTAACAAATCAACTTCATAAAAATCCAATTAAGATAGCAATAAAATAATTAAAAAAACAGCAACATAAACAAAGTGCAATATAAATGGCTGAGGGCCACAATTAAATTTCAAACTTTTTAGAATATATTGTCACAGACTTTTAAAGGCAGAAGGCCAGAATGTGTAACAACAAGAAATCTTAAAAATCAACAAGATTAAAATGCAATTAAAGGGGCAAAATAAAAAAAAACGTATCACGGCTACGTGAAAAGCCTTAAGGCTAAGCAGATAAGACATACATATGCAACGTGCAATACCAGTGGCTGAAGGCCACAATTAAGTTTCAAAATTTTAAAATATATTACCATAATCTTTAAAAGGCAGAAGGCTGCAATGTTTAAGCTTGAAAGATAAATTTTTAAAAATTAATTTTGCAAAAATTTTATGAAAATAAAAAAAATAACCATAAGCCTTAACTTTAAAGTAGCTGACAACAGATAATTAAACACCGGTGGCACTCAGAAGCCTCCAGGAAGGTCGGTCGGCCCTCGTTCACTTAGGCGAGACAGGTGGTGAGCCCAACTATACCCGATCCGTCGGAACCCAACCAGGGGACAGCCTCGAACCGACCGACACAACGACTTGCTTCCCGTCAATCAGTATATGAGAACTCAAACCGGAAAGGTTACAAACGTGATAATCCACAATGGAGTACGTATTAGCTGTCAAAATTACACACCATGTTGGACAGCGACAACAGGTGAGGAAAGGACACTGACTGAAATTACGTTAATGGCCAGGGCAGGTAACCGGAATACTAACGGCCACAGACAGAAAATTCCATTGGTGCACTCAAATTGTAATCGACTAAAATAGTTAATTGCACCGCATGGCGGCTAAATTTCAGCAGTAGAAACACTCAGTGTTGCTCACAGGAGCCGGCCGAAGTGACCGTGCGGTTAAAGACGCTGCAGTCTGGAACCGCAAGACCGCTACGGTCGCAGGTTCGAATCCTGTCTCGGGCATGGATGTTTGTGATGTCCTTAGGTTAGTTAGGTTTAACTAGTTCTAAGTTCTAGGGGACTAATGACCTCAGCAGTTGAGTCCCATAGTGCTCAGAGCCATTTGAACCATTTTTTTGCTCACAGGAAAACCTCCCCAACAGAAAACCACCGAAACGAACCAACACAATATGAATGTTGGGTAGTTGAAACCACCACTCAATTTTGACGTCCTGGATCGGTGAACCTCGAAGTTCGTAGCGATCGGATAGATCCACATACGCTCTGACACTGCGCAGGGACTGCCATCGGCCCCAGCCGACTTCACCGCGCGGAGATAACTCCCCTCGTCCGCAACAACCGACTGACTGCCTCCAGACCCCCTAGCCGGAATCTGTATGCAACAAACCAAAGACGGTACACGGCGCAAATATCGATACACATTACTGCTTCCACACGTAGGAGGAAGAAGAACCACGACGTAACCGCAACAAGAGCGGGAAAACAAACACAGATAGACAGTTCACGAAAACGCGTAGTTGGGAGTGAGCACGGCTCACTAACGTATAAAGACAAGTCGTAGTTAAACGTTGTTTCCAAAAGTTTAGAAAAGTTCTTGAGTGATTTACTCCAAACGTTTACACGACACTCTAATGAACGTCACGACGGAGCTAGAAACATGCGACATGCCACTGCACACATCATTAGGCAGTTCAGTATTCCGAGGTACACAGCGTCAAAAGCGTGACGAGCATACCGGATTTCGGGTATTTCCTCTCGCAACAGACAACACAGTGGCCGAAGGCTTTCACATAACGACCGAGAGCAGCGCCGTTCGCGTGGAGTGCTAACATATAAGCGACACTACGTGAAAACGACACTACGGGACACAACGGCAGAAATCAATGTGGGACGTTCGACGAACGTATCCCTTAGGACAGTGAAATTTGGCGTTGATCGGCTATGGCAGCAGACGACCCGTGGGAGTACCTTTGATAACTGCATAACATCGACTACAGCGCCTCTTGGGCTCCTGACCATATCGGTTGGAACCTAGACGACTGAAGAAGCGTTGTCTGGTCAGGTGAGTCCCGATTTCAGTTGGTAAGAGCTGATGGTAGAGTTTGAGTGTGGCGCAGACCCCACAAAGCCATGGACCTAAGTTACCAACAAGACGCTGTGCAAGGCGGTGGAATGATGATGTTTGGTTTGTGGGCCGCACAACTGCGCGCTCATCAGCGCCCGTACAAAGTCCCACTCTTTACAGAGTCCAATTTTTTACACAGTCCAATCACTGTCACTAATGATGATGATAACACAAACACCCAATCCCCGGGTAGAGAAATTCCCGTACCCGGCTGGGAATCGAACCCAGGACCCCGTGATCCAGAGGCAGCAACGCTAGTCACTAGACCACGAGCTGCGGACGTGCAATGTGGTGGTTGTAACATTATGTGATTGCCTTATCATTTTAAATCATTCACTAATCGAGCAGTCACTCGGCAACAGCTACTGTTAGCAAATAATGTAAAAGGTGAACGACCTGTGACGTAATTTGTTTATTGTCGAAGCGCCGTCAGAGATGCAGTGAGTTACTGACTTTGAAAACCGCGGCGCGAAAAACGGACAGAAGAAGAACAAAAAAATGGTTCAAACGGCTCTGAGCACTATGGGACTTAACATCTATGGTCATCAGTCCCCTAGAACTTAGAACTACTTAAACCTAACTAACTTAAGGACAGCACACAACACCCAGTCATCACGAGGCAGAAAAATCCCTGACCCCGCCGGGAATCGAACCCGGGAGAGAAGAAGAACACTTTTACACATTCTTTTGATGTATGAGATATTCTCGATTAACAATTACTCAGTTACTCATTTTTTTTTCTCTTGTCTCTTGTAACTTGTGTCGGACGCGCATGTCTTGCCGCCGTATTATTATTGTTAAAAAGAATATTATTTTAGTGTAAAGTAAAAGTGCAATACTAAAAATGCAAAATTGCATAGCAGTAGAGTTATTGTGCGACGCGTATGTGAAAACGTCAAAGAAATTATTTTCATTACGAGAAGAGAAGTGCCAGTCGAAACGGCATCCATGTTAAATCCTTCATTGCAGTGTAAGTTAATCTATTAATTGCCATAAATTCAGAGTTAAATGGAACTGGTGTATGGACTATTTATTTAGTATAGAATCTATGTCTCACTCCTTCATGAACTTATTTAATTTTCTTTATGTTTCTGCCAAATAGAGAGTTCACAGTCACGAATTCTTTCGTCGAAATCGGACGGAAGTTGCATGCGGCGAAATGCTTTCTCCGCGCCATATTCTACTGGTGAATCCATGAAAAACTACGGTCTCTTAGGAAATTCATGTTGAGCTATCCAAAAATAATTAGATTTTGAATAGGCATTTACTCTCCTCTGCAATGCAACTTCCGACTGATCGGACGATCCAACAAGAAACAGCCGCACACGGTCGGCGTTCGCAAATATATTTCCACCACTGATTATAGCTATATGTTACAGAACAAAAGTAAACATATTGTTATAATTAGCGACTACGGACGGGGACATTTATAACTGTATGTTTATGTATACGCATTACGTAAACATATCATTATATGGTGGCTCCATAATGCTGTGGCCTGGTTCCTCTGGTCCACCTGAACCAATCATTGACTGGAAATGGCTATGTTCGGCTCCTTGCAGACCATTTGCAGTCATCCTTTGGACCTCATGTTCCCAGCAACGATGGAATTCTTATGGGTGACAATGAGCCATGTCACCGGGCCACAATTATTCGCGATTGGTTTGAAGAACATTCTGGACAATTCGAGCAAATTATTTGGCCACTCAGATTGCTCGATTTGAGTCTCATCGAACATATATGGGATTTATCGAGAGATCAGTCAGCGCACAAACTCTTGCAGCAGCAACACTGTCGCAGCTGTGGACGGCTATAGACGGCTCAGTATTTGTACGGTGGACTTTCAACGACTTCTTGAGTCCATGCCACGTCGAATTGCTGCACTAAGCCGTAAAAAGGTAGGTACAATACGGTACTAAGCTACGCATTGCATCTAAAACGGGTGACATCACTGCATTACTCAGCTACAGAGAACCAGCGACGTGCATCTCGGAAGCAACGTCAGCGTCCGACCTTGGCAAGCGCAGGTATAGCGCACGCGTTTCCAGGTTGTGCGGTTTTCCGCCACGGTATCGCGCCAGAGTTTCGCCAGTGTCCGGAAGACGCGCCTGGCGGCACGTACTGGATGTCTTCCTCCGCGGACGTCTTGCCGTTGGGTGCGCTTTCTCTCAGTGAAGGCTACGTTGCGGCTGCCTGGGGGAAACACTGCTGTGTGGTCTATCGTCAAAAGGGACTGCCGGCATGACGCCTTGGCAGTACACTGCTAAAAACAGATACTCCAACTGTCATTTCAGTTCCTCTTGGCAACAAGGAACATCAGAGGCATTATCACGCGAATGCCGCTGTCTGTGCTCCTACGATAGAATATTCTCGTGTTTCATACGATTTTCATTATGTTCCAAAAATGAATGTTCTAAGTATTTTTGTAAATAAAAACTACCTTTTGCTTGCTGCAATGTATATTATTTGTGACAGACGCGTTTCGCCTATTACTTTAAGGCATCTCCAACCAGTCTACAATGATACTGTTTCGTCCTGATAAGCGATATTTCTATATTACAAAACAATTCACATTTTGCTTGTTTACGTAAATATGTGATTTCTTGCAGTCGTAATTACTGTGTATGTTCACTTTATGCGTCTTCCCGTTTCGTTTGTTTATGTACGTGTTACCAACCTGAAAACTAATATCTGTTCAATTCTGTTGTCTTTATATC
The DNA here is from genome assembly GCF_023864345.2 of Schistocerca serialis cubense. Taxonomy (NCBI): domain Eukaryota; kingdom Metazoa; phylum Arthropoda; class Insecta; order Orthoptera; family Acrididae; genus Schistocerca; species Schistocerca serialis. The sequence continues at coordinate 249,995,461 of NC_064638.1, read as the reverse complement.
TGTGTGTGTGTGTGTGGTGTGTGTGTGTGTGTGTGTGTGTGTGTGTGTGTGTGTGTTTAAGAGAGAGACAGACAGACAGACAGACAGAGAAAGAGAGAGTAAGGGAGAGAGAAAGTATATTATACAGGGTGTTACAAAAAGGAACGGCCAAACTTTCAGGAAACATTCCTCACACACAGAGAAAGAAAATATGTTATGTGGACATGTGTCCGGAAACGCTTACTTTCCATGTTAGGGCTCATTTTATTACTTCTCTTCAAATCACATTAATCATGGAATGGAAACACACAGCAACAGAACGTACCAGCGTGACTTCAAACACTTTGTTACAGGAAATGTTCAAAATGTCCTCCGTTAGCGAGGATACATGCATCCACCCTCCGTCGCATGGAATCCCTGATGCGCTGATGCAGCCCTGGAGAATGGCGTATTGTATCACAGCCGTCCACAATACGTGCACGAAGAGTCTCTACATTTGGTACCGGGATTGCGTAGACAAGAGTTTTCAAATGCCCCCATAAATGAAAGTCAAGAGGGTTGATGTCAGGAGAGCGTGGAGGCCGTGGAATTGGTCCGCCTCTACCAATCCATCGGTCACCGAATCTGTTGCTGAGAAGCGTACGAACACTACGACTGAAATGTGCAGGAGCTCCATCGTGCATGAACCACATGTTGTGTCGTACTTGTAAAGGCACATGTTCTAGCAGCACAGGTAGAGTATCCCGAATGAAATCATGATAACGTGCTCCATTGAGCGTAGGTGGAAGAACATACTGACGAAAGTAAAATTAGCTCTAACATGGAAATTAAGCGTTTCCCGACACATGTCTACATAACTTCTTTTCTTTATGTGTGTGTGAGGAATGTTTGGCCGTACCTTTTTCTAACATCCTGTATATTGTGTGTGTGGGGGGGGGGGGAGGGGGAGGGTTAGTCGGTGCGAGCTATAGAAAGTTGAATGAGATTGTAATAGCTGTCAGAGTGGTTGATGGTTATGGTGTTCAACTGATTTGAGTTTTCGTTTAAGTGGTTTGTGGAGGGGTACGCGGACGAATGAGGGGAAAGGGGCTGGGTGTCGTTATTATGGTTATAATCGTCTGTTGGAGCGTTACTCTACGATTTTACCTATTAACATAAATGCGTACTTGATCATTCAACAGGATTTTCTTTTCTGCTTTGGTTTCTTTATATGTGGTAATTTTCTTGCAATGTTACAAGGTGTTTTGATTGGTTGTTCTAATTATTTTAGTGCCTTCTTCTATACAGGTTGGCTTGTATTGTGTTCTCTTAGGTATGCTGAAAATATGGAGTGGTCTTTGCCATACTTCCACACTCTCATGTGTGCTTTGTTTCTGACAGCAAACGTTCTGCTTGTCTCTCCTACGTATCTGCCATCAAAAGTGTTACAATCTAATTCATATACATGTCTCTCTTTTTAGGTGTTGAGGTTTATTTTTGGACAGATTTGTCTGTTATGTATGCCACCATGTTTATGCCCTGTGTTTCGAAATTGTTTCTGATTGTATGTGTGAGTGTGTTTAAATGCCATTGTGTATCACCTTGTGTCTTCTCTTCCATTTTTATGATTCTTCTGTTTAGCTGTTATGGTATTGAGCGTTCTTGAGAGTGTTTGTTTCTGCTGTGTTGCTGTCTGTGGCTTAGTGTTTTCTGTTTGTGTTTCTCCCTTTAACTATGTTGTTACTATTGTAACCATTGCTTTTGGCTGTCTGCGTTACCGTGTCCGTTGTTTTTGTTAGTTTTATTTGTTGAGTGGCACTGTGTTGAGTCTATGAAGCATGTGTCAAGGTGCCGTTTGCTTTTGTGAATATGGGTGGTTCTAAGATTGGGATATGATAATGTCATTTACTGTGGATTTACGGTGAATTTCAGACATATACTTATTGTTTTGTTTTTTGATTTTTATATCCAGAAAATTAGTTTGGTTGTTCTGTTCTCTTTCAGTTGGAAATTTTATATAATTATGCTCACGGACGATGTCATCATCTAGTTTTTCAGTTTTTGTTTGTAGTACATCCACTAAACAGGGTCCACGTGTTCAAATTTGTAGTTCTAGTTACATTTACTTTTGTTTTCCGTAAATAGAAATTCCAGTTACATTTTATTTTCATTTTTGTTTATTTATCTTTTGTTCTTTGCGACTAGTTTTAGTGGCTCAGCGGCATTCGCAAGTGTTCATTACTGCCATCAGCTAAGCCGTCAGGTCGGAATAACGCATCGCCACGATGGCGGTTATCATTGTTTGAGAATGGAGCTGAGACCGTGAAACTAGAAACTGAATAGACAAAAAAGAAAACAAGGTGTACGAGTGGGACTCCTATTTCCAAAACACATTCTTAGCCACGGCCTCGCTAGTAAAATTGTCCTTCAAAACCAATGGAGAAGATCATGACCCACAAGTTGTTTTATTAAACAATCATATGATCATTCTTCAGCAAACAACATTAATATTTACACATTTCTTTCGTGCAAACATTTCTTTTGTCTTACGGAAGATCACGCGTTTTCCTTCCATCATTCTGCGATATCTGTCTGACTGTGTGCAGTAGACTGTCAGTCACGCACTTTATATTTAATTTTTGAAGCGTTTCTATTTTTTCCATCGCCACTGTCTTCCCCCTACATGCCATTCCTCTCTGTTCATCCCAAACAAACATACACACACACACACACACACACACACACACACACACACAGCTTGATAAGAAAAGGTGAAGCAAGCAGAATGGGATGAGGAAACTTTGCGGGTTGAGAGGGTGTGTGATTTTATTGCAGTGATTACAAAATGACTTATCAGTACGACTTCACACCAAATCTGACCTAAATGCATCCACTGACTAGGTTGGGAAGGGTGTCATCAAGATGTTGTATCCTCTTCTCAGGCAGGCTGACCCACAACTGTCGTAATTGGTTCTTGATATCTCTGATAGGGTCGGGTAGGCTTGAAGTCAGTCCGCAGCTCGTGGTCTATTGGTCAACATTGCTGCCTCTGCATCTTGGGACCCTGGGTTCTAGTCCCAACCGGGTTAGGGATTCTCACCGCCCAGGGACTGGATGTTTGTGTTGTCTTCCTCATCTTATCATCATTAGGGAAGTGGCGAGGCGAGAGATGGAAAGATTGGGAGTTTGTGTGGGCGTTGATAACCACTATGGTGAGCGCCCCACAAATCACCGTCATCATCATCGTCATCCTTGACGTCAAAACTGGTCCCACACATGTCCTATTGAGAAGGGATGTGGATACCTTCCTAACCACGACAAACAGTTCACAGAGACACGTACCATGGGTGGACGAGCATTATTCTGCTGAAGAATGGCGCCAGGGTTAACACGAGTACACTCGTGATATTCGTGACGTTCTGTTGTGACTTACGAATTCCTTCAATCAGCACCAGCCTTGTCCTGAAGTCTTACCCAATGGCTCCGCATATCATGACGCCAGTACTAATACATCTGTGCCCCTAAAGAATATTGGGAAAATAGCACCTCTTCCCAGGTCATCCTCAGACTCGCCGAAGACTTTTTTCCGCTCTGGGAGCCACGTTGCGTTAGGTCAGTATACCACCAGATTAAAGCGGTGAATCTGTGTGCAAATTGTATGATTTTCCTACAAGAATAGTACTTCAACTTCAGAGTACGTTTGCAGTTGCCGCCCCATTTCACTCACACGCTGCGAGGCACCGAAGCAGAGCTGTGTCTGCAAGAAAGCCCAGATGTGTACTCTTTTCTGTCAATGCGTCACGGTAGTTGCTAACCGATCTGTATCGTGTAACTACATGTTTAACTACATGTTTAAGTTAGTTTCTGAGATCCCCTGCAAGCTACATATTCCCTGATTTCTTAATATAGCGGCTGTCATCCTGTCCGTTCTTCTATTTAGTGTTTTTCCCATATTCCTCTCCACTCCAATACGGTGGAGAACGTCTTCATTTCTTACCTCATTATTAACATAATATTATGAATCTCAGTGCTATAATAGTATCACATTTTTTCTTTGCAGGTAAGTGACTCATACCACCGAAGAGGAAACAAAGGTGGACCTCTCGTTTAGCCTGGTAGCCCATAGGTAAGTAGATTAGAAAACTAACGTCAACTTTTGTTAGTGCATGTTCCAATGTGGAATTAGTTTTGGTTCTAATCTGTTAAAAAGTAATAGTTGTCATTAACGCATTTCGTTCGGCACTGTCTTACATTTCTTCCATCATTCTCCTGATTCCGTTCATAGGATCACGCAGAATAAAAAGCTTAATTTTATATTCTTTTCAAAAACTGCCAACCCGCAAGTTTCAATGAAATGTCGTTTACCTGAAAGATTAATTCGTTGAAGCCGGCCGGAGTGGCCGAGCGGTTAAAGGCGCTACAGTCTGGAACCGCACGACCGCTACGGTCGCAGGTTCGAATCCTGCCTCGGGCATGGATGTGTGTGATGTCGTTAGGTTAGTTAGGTTTAAGTAGTTCTAAGTTCTAGGGGACTTATGACCACAGCAGTTGAGTCCCATAGTGCTCAGAGCCATTTGAACCGTTAATTCGTTGAATGGCACTGAACGCATTGTTACCATTCAGGTCAGTAAACTGTGTCTTAAAATTAACAATCTGAGATTTGCAGATGACGCTGAGCAACTGACAGATGCTTTTGCGGAAATCGAGACGCTAGTACAGGTTCTCGCCTCGGAATGACAGACATTGGAACTAAACCTTTTCAAGAAACAAGTTATGTCTAATAAATGGAGTACGATAGAAAAAGTACAACTCAAAAATGCACTACTCGACGCTGTCAGAGAAACCATCTATCTTGGCCGACTTGTAAGTATGACGGGAGACCTAAGGTTTGAAATCTTTCAACACATCAAACTAGGTTGGCAAACATTTGTATCACATCCCTCTGTCTTGAGGTCAAACGCGGTAGTAAAACTGAAACAAATTAGTTTTTTATCAATATGACTTCCCCGTGCTGACTTACGGGTGTGAGACCTCGACACTCCACGATTATACAAGACGGAAGCATAGAAATGCACAGCGAGGCATGGGAATTACAAGGAAAGACAGAGAAAGAGATAGATGACATCAGGTCAATTGCTGACGTCAGAGATATCCTGAAGAGGACAGCCACTACGAAATAGCGATGTTTCTGGGATGTTGCTAAAAGAAATGGCGACCTATGGACGAAGGCGATGCTGGAATGGAGTCCATAAAACAGACCACGAGAAAGACCACCAGAAAACTAGACAAAGACCTGCAGAAGATGACACGAGTTAATTCGCTGAACATCACCAAGACCGTTGCTCATGAGAGAAAACGTTACAGGCATACTTGAGCTCAGTTATTGTAGATAACACATAATTTTGAGAGTTTCGTCCCAGTTCTGGATTAGAGTGGCGGTGCGTAAGTGTAATTCTGGTTACAGTAAATTAGATTTTGCCCATACGAAACGGGAGATTGCAATGCGTATTCTTTTCTCTAAATTCTTGATATAAATGATCGTTCGGCTACTGTGCCCAACAATAATGCCATCATAGTGAAAACATCAAACTTGGTGTTCACCAGGTTATATTTATTATTAGTGGATCAGCTAACCATAGAAAAGCTGTTATATAATGTAAAGGACCTTGGAAACTAAGCCAAGGTTGAGATTAGTAGATATTTATTTGGTATAACAACTGACAAAAACTGCAATAAAACTGAAGACGGAACAAAGTTCTCTAAAACTTATATCACATTACCAAATTGCGCTAACACTGTTTGGAGACATTAGAATCAGTGCAAGATTGTACCAACAAAGCGCAAATCAAAGTTAATAGAGAAATATGCCACAAAACCAAATTAAGCAACAAAAGTTGCATCACCAAGTAATCCATTAACGATCTGCTCACAATATGAATCACGCTGCGACTATTAAATACATTTTTATTTGTTGTTATTGGGTTACCTAACCATGGAAAAACTACAGGATCATGTAAAAGACCTTGGGACGCAAGTCACTGCTGAGATTAACAGATATTTATTTGCTCTAATGATTGACAAACATTGCAGTAAAATCAACAGAGAACTAAGTTACTTAAAACTCAAATAAAATTACCCTAATAATGTGGTGAGGTACCAAAAAGTGTGGAAGACTTTATAGCGAAAACGCAAAAAGATCTGTTCATCTGGCCACCCTGCGAAATCAGAGTTAACGATAGAACAAAATGCCAAAAATGCTAAAGAAATTAAGCAACACAAGTAGCGTTGTAAGGTAATCAAGTAGCGAACTTCTCAGAATACTGATAGCGCTGCCACAAATGCGACACTTACGTTTTCTCAAAATCAACAAACTGTGCATCTATAAACACCAAATGGTGGTGAGAGACGAGTGATCGTAACGGAGGACGGCTTTCAAATGACACAAAACACAGATCTTCCAATTTACAAAACAAACTCTATGTGGTGGGGATGGATCCATGCAGTTGCCAGAGCGATGGACGAAAATATCGCTTATTTCATTAAAAGTGGGGAAATGCTCCGGAAACACCCCACTCTTGGCATACAAAACACCCATTGAGAAATAATGTAGCAGTGTCCCATCGAATGGTCAGCTACTTCACAAGGACGGTGGCGGTGCGATTGGGAACACCTAATTTTGGAGCAAAAGTAATGAACATTCCCACAATGGTCAGCTGGCGTCTTCGTGGCCCATCCTTTGATGCTCAGTTATTCTATGCGGATCAAAGCGGCAGCAGTGCACTTTCTGCTCATGCCGGCACTGGCGACAATAGCACAAAGCAGACTCCAGCCTTACCTGCGTGAAAAGTGTCCAACCCCCAGGAAACCTTCGTTCTCCCTAAGAGAATTCACTGATCGCCTCCTGCCGTTAAAGAGAACACCTTCCCAGTGAGAAAAACGCAAAGCTTTCCTTCTAGCAAATGCATCCGGTATACTCTAAATAACACGAATCACAAAATGGTGGCAAAAATAAATCAATGTTGCGTAGCAATATGTGACAAAAATGCCACAGTTTATTAACAGATATGGCTGATGATGATGATGATGATGATGGTGATATGATTAGTTCAAATGGCTCTGAGCACTATGGGACTTAACATCGGAGGTCATCAGTCCCTTAGAACTACTTAAACCTAACTAATCTAAGGACATCACACACATCCATGCCAGAGGCAGGATTCGAACCTACGACCGTAGCAGCAGGGCGGTTCCGGACGGAAGCGCCTAGAACCGCTCGGCCACAAGGCCGGCATATATGTTTCGAATGATAACATAACTTACAAAGAGTCAGAGACAAAGTAGGCACAATTACAATATGAGTAACGTATAATTTAGGCTACATTACTGGAGTATACAAGAGATACCAATCTGTCACAGTCCATTACAACGGTATCTAGCAAGCTCACTACCATTCGGTGCTCACTTCACTACGTTCTTCATTGTGTACGACACAGAGTATTTTGCACCGTTCAGCATGCGAACCACAACAGCAAAGAGTCATTTTGTACGGACAGCTTCATATCTCTCTTTTTATCTATTACCTTCCAACTCCAGATCTATGTCTGTGTCCACGTGAGCCACGTTGTTTCATCTTTTGCTGGGCAACGAATCCAGACATCTGGTGGCATCTGCCCTTTTCATTGTATAATCTTAAGACTGGGTAGTGAGTCACAAAAGCCTTCAGCCAGACGTTGAACGCTACATTTAGCCTTCACTCGTGACTTGGAAAACAGATTCCCACGTACTAGACGTGACTGCAACATACCCGCTTTAGCCTCCTTTATGTGACTGATACGTCTCATTTAATGTTTGGACGTGAAATAGTTGACAAGCAGTTAACTTGGTCACAATGAGTTAGCCTCCAACGACAAGTAAACTAGCAGCATTTTTATAAGTGTATTTTTTTGTGGTAAGACGAATGCCAAACAGGACATGGGTTTTCTGGTGCAGATAAAGGATTATCAAAATACAAGTTCAGAGTATCAGGCTCCCCATTCAGTACAAGCCAGCCTGCGAAGAACACAGATTCCTGCAGACGCTGCAGCGTTCACACAAGGCTTTTTTTCCGGACAGAGATCTATTTACGATTACTTCTAAATGATTCTGTGTTGTATGGCGATCAAAGAGAATCCATGCCTTATCACTATCAGTCCCCTTGTCCTGTTTGTTCTTCAGAAGAAAGTTGCAGACCTTAGTTTTCAAAGGTACAATTTGTAGTCGAAAACTGAGCCTCATCTGTACTTGTGACAGGTTTATGACTACATTCGCAAACGTTTCTTCCTGAGCACGAGTGGCGATGTTACCTACGTTTAAGGATAGACTGGTGTCGCTTGGTACATGTTCCATGTTTGTGTTTATATCGAAATGAATGAGAGGATAATATGATGTGAAGCTCATCGCTTTGTAATCTGGTTAAGCTTGTAGTTATTCGTCATAATACAATTTAATTGACAGTGTACAGTGGTTAACAGTACATAGATACCAGTTATGTGAACGAAAACACCTCCGGTTACATTTTGGTTTTCAAACTTACGTTTCAAACATAGTATCTGATACAGTACCTACCCATTTCCGAAAACCAACTTGTTCTGAGTTCATTCGTTGTTGGACCTGTAAATGGACGTTTTAAATACTTAGCATAAAGTTCTGTTTCCCTTGGCAAGATGTAATAGAGCGACATCAATGCAGAGATTTCTGCTCGTTAATCTGGGCCCCTGCCCACTGTGTGAAACTCACTGGATTAATGGTGGCACAAAGTTTGTAATACTTCAGGAGGAAAGGCCAAATCTCCAGCACAAAATCAGTGAAAGCAGAAGTGATATTATTTCACACAGTTGCTGGAGGATTGTGTATTACACCGAGGACCTGGAAACGACGAAGAGGCTTTGCCCCGCCGTAGCCCTCAGTGGTTCACAATCCCACAACAGGCCAAAACAGTCCACCCACCTCACCGCCGCCCTACACTGAACCCAGGGTTATTCAGAGGTTCGGCCCCCAGTGGACCTCCCCCGGGAAAGTCTTATACCAGACGAGTGTAACCCTAAATGTTTTCGTGATAGAGTAATTATGGTGTACGCGACCATGGAGACAGTGTTTGCGCAGCAATCGCCGGAATAACGTAACTGTGGCGGAGTAAGGGGAACCAGCCCGCATTCACCGAGGAAGATGGAAAAACGCCTTAAAAACCATCCACATGATGGCCAGCACACCGGACCTCGACACTAATCCGCCGGGGACCGAAACGCCTTCCCTGCTGGAGGATAGTCTGATAGATAAATGAATCCAAGCCAAAGATTTTTATAACATTCTTAGTGCTACAGCGTTTCACATAAACTCGAGCTTCGAGAAAATCTATCACCGTCGTCATTGAAAACTACTGAGTCTCCAAAGTTCCATTATTTCAAGAATACTGACAGTACTCCACGTTAGAGCAGAGTTTTCCAAATTCTGTTCCTCGGGATACTGATATTCCGTGGGAAGTGAATAAGTGCTCCACAAAAAATTGTTAACATAGCGGTTACTTTTTAGATATTTTGCCAAAACAAGTGATTTCTGTCGTTATTATTTATGATTTGAAATTGACGTAATAACTGATAAAACAGGTTCTTCACATTTTTAAAATTTTAGTAACCTTCAAAGTAAACAAAGTGTTCCATCAAAGTATCAGGATTCTCAAATTAATCCGAGGGAGGAAAAGTTTGGGAACTCCTGCCTTAGAGGGTCACCGCAGAAGACTGCAATCCCGCAGCTAAGCGGACCCCCGGCCAGTGGGGCTTCAGAGCAAACGCGTGGTCACCGCTGCTGACTATCTGCGGAAATGGCGTCCATTTCCACGGCAGTACCGGAATAGGACGTCCGCTGATGGGCGGATAGCGTGCCAAGCGAAGACCGGCGGCGAACAAACATGCCGTGACCATTGTTGGGAGATCACTGGCCAGTACTGGTGCCCCCGTGTCCTGTGAAACGTCTACTGGCTCCTTTGTTTATACTCATGTGCATAATGGTGGAGCAGTTGGTTTTGAATACGCCGAAGCGCGCCATCTACAGTCACATGTTGACTACGTTTCCAGGAAAGAATACAGTCTTCTTCTATCATAATGTTGCTGTTTTTGTCATTTATTTATTCACAGAAAGAATCTAATCACTGACCAGAACGTAAGAGTGGAAAAATAAAACTCTCTTGACATTTACATACCAAGCACGAACCACGACACATTGAAACGGACGTTCAGAATGCTGATGTGGATTATGTGATCCGAAGTGCGGCTCGCTCTGTGACTTTACATACACGTACAGGCTGAACCCAGACTCTTCAGAAATAATGAAAAACTGAGGCTCAGAAAGTCCCAATACCACATCATTCAGAAACACCTTGCCGAACCCAGCAACCACATGTTTATCTCAAAGCAACAACTTGTGTTCGAGGGGCGTTCAGTAAGTAATGCAACACTTTTCTTTCTGAAAACAGGTTAGTTTTATTCAGGAGTACAAGACACCATATTATTCCCTACTCTTTTGGCTGCAAAGCCCTGTTTTTCAATATAATCTAGGTTCAAAGCGGAGGCCTTACGCCACCCCACTGGGTGGGGGGAGGGGGGGCTATATTCCAGCTTGGTACCACTCCACTGGTCGACGTCGGAATCAGCGTCTTACTGTATCATTAACATTCCCATCAGCCACGTACTGGAGTGCAGCCTTCATTGGGTCACACAGATGGAAGTGCAAGATCTCAGCTGCAGGGGGGACGAGGAACAACAGTCCAGTGAAGTTTTGTGAGCTCCTCTTCAGCGTTCCAGAATACCGTCGCCATGGCTTTACCAGCTGAGAGTGCAGCATTGAACTTTCCCTTGGGATGGAAGTTGGTTTGGCGCCGCTTCATGGATTGCTGTCTTGTTTCCGGTTCGAAGTATCATCGCCTGTAGCGATGTTAGACAAAAAAGTTTGCACGATGAGCCTCGTAACACGTAAGCAATTCCGCGCAGATGGTTCTTAGTTGCTGCTTATGGTCTTCAGTTAGACGGCGAGGTACCCCTACGGGCACACGACTTTGAGTACCCCAACTGGTCGACAAGTGAGTCAGCACTTTCAACAAAGGCATCCAATTGTGCAGCAAGGTGTTTGATTGTGATCCATCGATCACCTCAAATTAGACTGTACGCACATTTTAACACTGCAGGAGTCCCGGCTGTGTGTGGTCAGCTCGAATGCGGACTGTCGGACGTGTCTCCACGATGTTTCTGCGATGATGATAGAAGCCTCGCCCAACGACTAAACGCGCTTTTATTTACCGCCAAGTGTCCGTAGACATTCTGCAAGCGGGTATGAATATCTGCGATGCTCTGGTTTTCCACCAAAAGAAACTCAATGACAGCTCTCAGCTTGGAACGTATCTTCGTTACAGACACCTATCACTAAAGCGAGAATATTTCACGATGTCTCTCATCAAATTACTCATATTTTCATCCGTAACTGACGAGAAAAAAGTGTGTTGCATTACTTATTCTTTGTCCCTAGTACAAAGGTAGTATGTTAAGCTAAAGATGCAGAGCTCATTTTACGTCATGAAAGTCTTTCAACTTCCACTTGCATATATCAACGTGGATTTAATGCGATTTTTCTTCAGGCTGTCTTTCAGTTTAGCAACATTTTCTGGTGTCCACAGTAGTTTCAGATGGATTAATAATGTTAACATCTTCACTGGTGTAATGCGGAAGAGAAGACTACAGTTTCTGGACATATTTTCAGAATAGATAACAACAGAGTAAGCAAGCGGATATTCACGTTACTCAATAGCTACAAATCCAAGCCCACATGGTTCACAGAGACTGAAAAGGACATGGAAAACGCTGAAATTACAATAGACACAATAGAAAACAGAACACATTTCAGAAAGGCAGTTCAAAAGGCGGAATTTCAGGAGAGAAAGAAAACAACTAGGCATAAATGGACTCACGAAGAAAGGGAACAACCCTCTAAGAGAATGAAGAAAATTTGGAAACTACGGAAATCCAATGTAATGAAGAGGAGCCAAAGTTGATTCGTCGTACCCTCCAAATGGGTTATTCGAAAGAAGAAGATAACATCTTCACTATTTAGACTATTTTGTCACGATGTGAAAGAAACGTTTTTCGGACCAGTTTCATAAAGGTCACTTTGTTACTTTGATGGAACACTTTGTTTATATTTTAGGTTACTAAAATTTTAAAACTGTGAAAAACCTGTTTTATTCAGTTATTACTTCAATTTCAAATCATAAATAAAAACACAGAAATCACAATAAAATAAAATAAACAGTTTTTGCAAAATATCTAAAAAATAAACGCTATGTTATTAACAATTTTTCGCGGAGCACTTATTCACTTCCCACGGAACACCAGTGTCCCGCGTAACAGGATTTGGAAAACTCTGCTCTAATGTGAAGCATTGTCAGTGGTCATAGATTTCGTCGAAGCTCGAGGTTATGTGAAACTTTGTAGCACTAAGAATGTTATAAAAACGTTCATTCTGGTGTTGTCCATCAGCAGCACTCTGGACAATACACCGTCGGCCCAGAAAAGTTCCGAGCCTGATTTTATTCCTGGTGTATAACGCCGTACGTGCAGTAACTACAGTAGCAGCTTAACTGTGTTCAACAGATGTGAGCAGGTTGCGTTAAATAGTGCGATAAGTGGTGTTAAGTAGTGGATGTAGGGCCATACTGAGTCAACATTGTTCGTCACAACTCGCAATGGAGCAACGATCAGCGATTCGATTTCACGTTTTAATTGGTGAAGCGGTTACGGAGACATTTGAGTCAATAAACAAGGTTTACGGCGATAGTTGTTTAACTCCTGCACAAGCGCCTGAATGGTTCAAACGTTTTAAAGAAGGGCAGTTATCGCTCGGTGACGGTGATGTGTCAGAGCGTCCCACCTCAATTTCATCCGACGGAAACATTGAGGAAATTCGTGATCTTTTGGAAACTGACCATCATCACTCATGTATAGCTATCGCTAAAGAAGTGAACATCTTTAAACCAAATGTTCAAGACATTCTCTAGAATATTTAGAAGATGAAAAAAAAGTATACTAAGTTTTCCCTGCACACCCTGCCCCTGAACAAAAACAACGAGTGATGGACGCCCGCCGCGACCTGACTGAAATGAAAAATGTGGCCAGTTCTTGTGTTGGAAAAATCGTCAGAGTGCGAGACTTGGTGTTATAAATATGAATCTCCCACGCTATAACAAAGTGCAGAATGGGACGCTGATGGTTTTCCAAGACCGAAGATGTTGCGAATGACAAAATCGATGTTGAAGACAAAGCTCATCGTGTTCTTTGAAGTTCACGGTTTATCTACAAGGAATTTTTACCACCGTCACCTATGTAACTTCCTTATATTATTTTCGTGCACGGATTGGTTGTGCAAAAGCATTCAGAGGGTTCGTCCGCAACTATGGAAGAGATGGGATTTCTTCTTGTTGCACGACATAATAAAAAATCACTTTGAAGGATCAACGTTTTGGCGACATAACCGACATGCGACGCGCGAGTTGAATAACACTCCCGAAAGCAGGGCTACTTGGCATTGGATTTTCCCATCTTGAGAAGTCAGAAGGAGTGATCTGTTTCACTTGCTAAAAACTTTGTAATACCAAGATACCATAACTGTTTCGTTCTTTAAAACAACAGCTTTCAAAGGACTTTGTCATCTTCATGTATTAAAAATATTTTTGTTATTAAAAGTATCCATTTTATGTTGGACCTCATGTCAGTTTGTCACATGAATAAAAAATGGCGCAGATCTTTTACAATGCGCTGTTTTTTATCCACATGAAAACTTGGCGTGAGGTCCAACTTAAAATGAACGCTTTTCTTAACAAAAAGATTTCTTAAGACCTGAAAATGACAGCAAAGTTCGTCGAGAGCGATAGTTTTAAAGAAGGGAATATTTATGTGAGCTTGGCTTTAGAACTATTTTTTGACAGTTTCACATAGTTGTATGAACGTTTCGTGTCTTGTACTCAAGTGAAAGGAGGTTAAGCTTTAAAACCACCATTTATCTCTAAGTGTTATTAACCCAGTATCAAAACATTTCGACCTGACGGTGCAATTAGCAGCCGCAAGGTGCTGAATCGATTATTTATTTCAACAGAAATCATTTTTGATAATCACTTTATTGGTTTCATGCTAAATTTCTCAGCCTTCTCTAGTGGGTTTCTTTGTGAAAGGATCAGGTCAGTACCGCTACGCCGGCCGGAGTAGCCGAGCGGTTCTAGGCGCTACAGCCTGGAACCGCGTGACAGCTGCGGTCGCAGGTTCGAATCCTGCCTCGGGCATGGCTGTATGTGATGTCCTTAGGTTAGTTAGGTTTAAGTAGTTCTAAGTGCTAGGGGACTGTGATGACCTCAGAAGTTAATACCCATAGTGCTCAGAGCCATTTGAAAAAAAAGTACTGCTATCTCAGGTAAGACAACCTGCCTGTGAATGCCTCAAAAGCTACTAACAATTTTGGAAATTTTACACGGCTCTATTTGAAAAACGTGAACGCTTAGTGGATGAAACTTGTAGGACACTGAGAATTCTTTTTGCTGCACACTTTGACATCCAATTAATCACATTAGTACTCACATTGATTTTAATACAATTTTTTGTGAAGACCTGTAAATTACATTTTTATATGCTGGTCAATACCTGGAATCTATGCACTGACTATCATATGCTCGAAACTTTAAGTATGCATGAACAATAGATGTTCCTCAAAGGTAGGCTACAGTCATGTTATTTCAACAAGTTTTTATTCAAGAAATATTCACATCTGATAATCAAAATTTAGGACATTTTTGTAATTACTCAGTATGTATTTTCTTTCCTGTTGGTAGCACGTTACTGTCTGTAGTTTACCTCTCTCCGAATAGTACCCTAAAACATCCGAAAAAATTCAGATCTCTAGCTCGAATACATTTTTTTTTCTGTGCATAAAATAAACGTGTTAGAAAATTCAAATATGGGGATTTTCAATTCAAAGCTATACTTGATGTATGACTGACCTCTGTTGTTCTTAATAGGTTCCAGTTACATAATCTTCTTGGTTTACATGTTTGTCATCTTCTCTCCTCCTATTATTGCTTCGCCTCGTTACCCTGGCCACGTTAGTCCCCGCAACTTTTCAGCTTCGGCCAGTCTCATGGACTCAATTCCCAACAGTTATTATCTTGTATTAAACCCATAATATACTCATAGTAACTCTAGAACTTCACGGCTGCTATCTGCCTCAGAGTGAAAACAAATTGCTGGCATAATACTCGTAAAAACGGTTCAAATGGCTCTGAGCACTATGGGACTTAACTTCCGAGGTCATCAGTACCCTAGAACGTAGAACTACTTAAACCTAACTAACCTAAGGACATCACACACATCCATGCCCGAGGCAGGATTCGAACCTGCGACCGTAGCGGTTGCGCGGTTCCAGACTGTAGCGCCTAGAACAGCTCGGCCACCCCAGCCGGCGAAGGCATAATACCTTTCGAGAATGGCAAAACAACAACAACTGATACTAAAGAAATGTTTATAAGGAAAATAACACTCGGTAACCAAAATCATACAAGCGAAACGTAAGAGCATCGAAAAGCGTATTTTTAACAACAGGGCTGCAAACTTGAAGAACCAGTTGTATGTTATATGTTTCTCAAACAGGAATCTAATGACAACACTGACGTGTGAAAGCAGTAGGAACATGGGTGTAGACGCACACAGAGGGATCTTTAAGCTGATTTCTTAAACGGCTTCCCGATGTCCAGTTTAGTTCTTTTACCTACTACGTTTTTCGAGAAACTTTTAACACGTATTTAAGATGGAAGAGAAAAATCGATTTTTTTTAAGCGCATTCACAACTAAGTGGCCTTAATGTATCAGCATGACCTGCGAGGTTCTCCTTTGGGCATTAATCATATTGTGATGCAGCATGTCACCCAGAAAAGTTATCTCCGACAACGGCGCCCCAAGTGCTTATAACTGCCCACGAGACAAGCGTTGGTACGCCTGACTCACCGCTTGCGGCACCAGCGCAGGCAGATAAGCCGAACGCTTCTCGTCTGGTGAGCTCCCCGCGTTACTCGTCCATCACTAACGGCGCTCTGCAAACACACTCCTTTAACAAGCAAGCAAGCGAGCCGACCTTCTTGCCAAAACAAACAACGCCTTTTTAACGTCCTCGTACTTGCACGAACGCTGTTTTTCCGCTGCTCTGCGGGAACGAGCTCCAATTCTCGTGGGAATTTCTCACATATTTAGCCTGTCATCGTGCATGTACGTGTGTGTGTGTGTGTGTGTGTGTGTGTGTGTGTGTGTGTAAAGTCAGAGACAACGGACTGATAATTGCACATAAAATTGTGTTTCAGTTTGTTGTCCTTGTTCTAGATATTTCGATCGGCTATAGCACGCACAGTTACTGGACTGGACTCGGTGATCCCGGAATCCCCGACAAATTGCAACAGTGTGCAGGACTGTCACACTAACTCAGTGTCTTAGCTTCCGAGGACGCTGCTCTTATCAACTAAGGCCTAATGTCTCGATCGAAGTTTGTCTGCCAAAGCTGTCATTATTATTTCCCAAACTTCCACATACACACTCCGCAAGCCACCGTATGGTGCCTATTGTGGGAGGGGGGGGGGGGGGGGGGGGGAAATCGACGACGACCCTGTACCACTGCTGGTCATTTCCTTTCCGACCAGCATATAAAACGAAGGAAAAGCGGCTGTCTGTATGCCTCCGTGCTAGCCCTAATCACTCGGGGCTTATTTTCGTGGTCCTTACGCGAAACGCGCATTGGTGGCAGTAAAATCGTTCTGCACTCAGCCTTAAACGCCGGTTATCTTAATTTTCTGAATAGTGCTCCTCGAAAAGAACGCTGCCTTTCCTCTCCCATTTGAGATCCCGAAGCATCTCCGTAATACCTGCTTCGTGTTACCACCTACCGCTAACTAATCTAGCAGCCCACCTCTGAATTGCTTCGATGTCTTCCTTTAAACCCATCTAGTACGGATCCCAAACACTTAACCATTGAACCGCACTCAACAATGCATCGCACTAGAGTCCTATATGCTGTCTCCTTTACAGGAGAACCACGCCATCCTAAAATTCTCCCAGTAAACCTAAGCCAATCAGTCGTCTTCGCTACTACAGTCCCTACATCCTCATTCCGTTTGCTGCTTTGTAGCGTTACGCCTAGATAATTAACCGACATGACTGTATCGGCCAGCACACTCGATTCGAACATTAAGGGTTTGTTTTTCCTACTCACCCGCATTAACTTACATTTTTATACATTTAGAGTTAGCTGCCGGCCCATGTGGCCAAGCGGTTCTAGGCGCTTCAGTTCAGAACCGCGCGACCATGCCTCGGGCATGGATGTGTGTGATGTCCTTAGGTTAGTTAGGTTTAAGTAGTTCTAAGTCTAGAGGACTGATGACCTCAGATGTTAAATCCCATAGTGCTTTGAGCCATTTGAGTTTTTTAGAGTTAGTTGCCATTCGTCACACCAACTAAAAATTGTACCTAATTCACCTTGTATCCTCTAACAGCTACTCAATGACTACACTTTCTGCATCATCAGCATACAGCCACAGACTGCTGCTCTCCCTGTCCACTATATCATTTTTGTGTATGTAAAATAATATCGGTCCTATCAACCTTCCATGGGGTACCCCTGACGATACTCTTCTCTGATGAACATTCGCCGTCGAGTGCAAGATACTAGATTACTTAAGGAGTCTTCGAGCCACTCACATATCAGGGAACTTATACCGTATGCTTGCACCTTCGTCAACAGTCGACAGTGTGGCAATGTGTCACATGGTTAACGGAAATCCTCCCTGAGCTACAATTCTCTTCTGCCACGAGTGTTATTTCAGCAAAACATGCAGGTATGCAACTGAAAAGTGATTCTTCAGTTTCTTCCGGCATATTACTTAATGGAACAGTCCACAGGTGTGTTACACGTTCATAGAGTCGAGTGGACATAAAATTTCGGTGATTAGATATGTCGCCGACGCAGTCACCTCATCGGCTGCCAGCACGTGCCTTCGTATACGAACCAGGTACGGAGCAGCCATGCGGCCTGGAATGTCAGTTGGTCTCTGGATATGGTGATGTGTCTGATTCTCGAAATATTGTACCCGCTGGACATTACTTATCGGCAGTACAGTCGTTGACTGTTTGATCAATTATTGAGAAGTCTGTAAGACTGGGTCACTAGAGTTCAATTCGAAGGAGTGAAAGGCAAATGGGCTGTTCCAAAAATTAGTCTACCGGCAGCTTTCGGTGGTCAGTTAGTATTCTCCATTTTCTACAGACGAATGTTGGAAATTAGCCGGACTGATAAGGTAAGGAATGAGTAGGTTCTGCGCAGGATATGGGAGGAAAGGAATGTGTGGAAAAGAGTGACAAAGAGAAGAGACGGGATGATAGGACATCTGTTAAGACATGAGGGAATGACATCCATGGTACCAGAGGGCGCTGTAGAGGGCAAAAAATCTAGAGGAAGACAAAGGTTGGAATACATCCAGCAAATAATTGAGGACGTAGGTTGCAAGTGCTACTCTGAGATGAAGAGGTTGGCACAGGAGAGGAATTCGTGGCCTGCCGCAGTCTGAAGACTGACGACTCAAAAAAAACTGTTACATAGAAGACGCAGTGAAGGAATTCTGTTTCGTTGTAAGTAAAATAACGCATTATGGTCAAAGCAAGGGCGGTTTAGTGATTAGATTAGAACAGGCAAGTGTCATTCCTCGGTAAGAAAAGAAATCTACTAGTATCAGTCGTAGACATTACGCGAAGAAGAAATTATTGAGATTGTACTTCTGGAGTACAACTTTATACTGAAGCTAATTATGGTTTTTGGGAAGCAGGAAAAGCAGAGAATCGAAGCATGTCATTTCTAACTTTAGAAGGATGTTGAAAGTGAAGTGGGCTGATAAGAAATGAGGAGAGCCATCGCGAGAACTTGAGTACATGGAAATCGCTGAGTGGCAGAAGGATCAAGATTATAGGACATACACTCATACATTGATGAGTAACAACACGGTACGAGAGTGCAAAAGTTGTAAGGGTAAATAGAATTTACAATTCAAATGCGAGAGATAATTGAATACATTGGGTGTAGCGGCTTCTCTAAGGTGGACGTACAAGCACAGGAGATAAAGTTATGGTGGACCATGTCAGACCTATCAGACGAGGGATAGCCTGCCGTCAAGATTTTGAGTGGGAGCTTCTTGGTCTGCAGTACACGTCAGGGGTACAGGGAAATGCGCCTTGAGCAACATGACAAGGAATTAGAATTCAGAAAGCGGACGGAATCAGTTTGATACTTAACTTTAATCCATTAATGGTGAACGTCGCTCTTGACGGTACATGATTCACAATATCAATATCAATAGTGACTGAATATGGAGCCTTGCTAGGTCGTAGCAAATGACGTAGCTGAAGGCTATGCTAAACTGTCGTCTCTGCAAATGAGAGCGTATGTAGACAGTGAACCATCGCTAGCAAAGTCGGCTGTACAACTGGGGCGAGTGCTAGAGATTCTCTCTAGACCTGCCGTGTGGCGGCGATCGGTCTGCAATCACTGATAGTGGCGACACGCGTATACTAACGGACCGCGGCCGATTTAAAGGCTACCACCTAGCAAGTGTGGTGTCTGGCTGTGACACCACAAGCAAAGTTCTCTAGAAGCTCAAATAAAATTACAAAATGACTGTGGAGAGGTACCATATAACTGTGGAGGTTGTACGGAAAAAACACAAGAATATCTCATCCAAGCAGCTTGCGAATTCAAAGTTAGCGAGACAAAAGTAGGCCACAAATTATATCACATTAAACAGCAGAAGCTGCGTGGTAAAGGAAATATGCAGCAAGCTATTTAGCACGTGGATTACACTACCCATCTGTAAATTTTCGTTTCCTCAAAAATCAGCTAGCGTGCACTGATCAACACCAGGTCAGGCCATCCTGATTTCGGTTTTCCTTGATTATACTAAATCACTCCAGAAAAATTCCGGATGGTTCCTTTGAAAGAGCACTGCCGATTTCCTTCCCCATCATTGAAACCATCCGAGATGGTGCTCCGTGTCTAATGATCCACATGTCGACGGTACTTTAAACCCAATCTTCCTTCCTTTTATTATTGCGTACAAAACAAACACGAGCTTAGTGTTCATCTGGAGTAGTGTCTCCCCGAGATATCAGGTTCTTCACACCAATCACAGCGGTGGAGTAACTCATTCGATATGATATACGACAGTTCTGGAGCGAAAGTGTCCGACTTTCCGATGCTGGTCGGGTGGCACCACTTCATCCCATCCTTATATGTATGTACAGAAAAGGCAAACATGTTTGGTATCGCGTATCAATACCACCCCACTGGCGTTACGTTCATGACTTGAACTAACTGTGACAGAAGACCGAACAACAGAGAACTGACGTCCTAGGACATGCACTAGTACCATAAAATAGTGCACCGATAATGGCTAGGCCCTAGCCGAAATCTAGATTTGCCTAATAAAACCTGAAAGGAAAGGACAACTGATTGCTGTGCTCTAACATTTGGAACTTCTTATATGTACTTTCTAATGGACATTGAACTAGATTTGGACTTCTGTCACCCCATAGTTCAACGGCATAGCGTGCATAACTACAGGAGCCACATTCAGGCATATCATCGGCTAATTTAATGGCGAAATGGGCGATCAATCTGAGATGGAGGTAACGAACTTCATTCGATTCTGTGATTGCGGTTATCACATCTCTGGATACATAAGAAGTATTAGATCGAACTGTTTAACATCCCCAGTGAACGGCTAGCATAAATAAAGTTCAAAATAATGTTACAAGTTTTTGAAACATGATCCTGCTTGTGAGAAAACCTGGTTGTAAGTCATTTGAATTTACGAATGAGCATAACATTTCCCACGGCACTTTAGAAGCCAAATTCCACGCCAAAACAAACATGATTCAGCATAGCCGTGAAGAACTTGTAAATTCGAGCCACGTAAATTCAGTCCGAATAAACGTTCCTTGTTGAGATGTCGCAGTATTTGAAAAGCCTGGTACAACATAGGTTGCTTTCAATTGCACTCAACATACAAACTTTATTTGTCCTCACACCATATTACATAAGAATGGAAAACAATGAAAACGTTAATTTACCTCCTTTAACCAACTTTAGATTGGCTGAAGGCCATACTCAAAATGCAAGACGCAAGGCCTAAGCAAAAAACTAAAATACAAGGTTCTTCTGGAGGTTTGACCCAAAATATTTTCTAAATCTTTAATCTAAACAGGCTGAATGCCTTAGCACTTTAATTTAAACGGATCTCGGCTGGAGGCCGCATGTTAAGCAATAAGAAGTGTTTCAATCTAACAGCACAAGCCCTTATCTTAAAACATTTCAAGCAAATTCGGCTTAAGGCCCCATAGCAAAGCATCACAATCTTAGGAAGATCAGTTTAAGAGATATTGAACTCGGCTGAAGGCCACACATCAACAATAATTCAACGGTTTAAAGCCTTAATAGATTTCATGTAAAATTCGTGAGAAAGCCCCATATAAAAAATAACAAAATTATGCCTTAAGGGCAAGACAAGAACATTAATTCAGGATATATTAAAACTCGGCTGAAGGCCACACATTAACCATAATGGTAAAACTCAGATAGGGAAGTTACTATAAAACAGACACGGAACGGCGCTCAGAAGTGTCCAAGGGTCGGCCTGAAATAGTAACACTAACGCCGCCGGTTCAGGCGAGACAGGCAGCCTGACCAACAATCTCTTAATCGGAAGGCAACCCAACAGACAGACAGCCGACGAACCAACCAACTACTTGATTTCGGTCACCAGACCAACAACACTGCAACCAACATGCCAGTGAGGCGAAGAGACCAGTAAAACTCGTCTTCAAATTTGGTGTGTTAATAAGCCAAGGCACAATAACCGCTGACATGCATAAACATGGCAACGGCTGTGGAACTACACGCCGTGGCGGACAGCACCAACACGGTAAGAAAACACTCATTCGCTGCTCTGTCGCAACCGACCAACTGGCTACTGCGGTACGCAAACAGCATCACAGCGTTTCAAGCATTGCTCAGTCGAACTGACACAGGGTACACAGTGTTCCAAAAAACACTGTCACAAGAAACTCGAACACTCGCTAAACGAATCACTGATGAACAACAACAAAAATCACAGGCGGACACACATACACACACACACACCAAACCGAAAGACGGTCGGTGACGAAACACACGTCGTCTGACCAGACGGCCGACCAACCACCAACCAAGGTCGTTGCCGCTCAAACCATGTGTGTCAGCAACGGTAGGGCGAGTCTAGACTATCTGAAGCTCACTGCAGCTCCAACCCGACTCAACCCGATGTCCGTCCGGAACAGGGAGACAAAGCGATCCGGGTACACTGGCTCGGACCCAATCATGCAGAGGTAACTCTTGCCCATTGACCACGACGTCTCCTCACAAGAAGGAACAGAGCCACGTCCAGCAAGATGAGCCAGTGACGAGGCCCAGAAACGGTGAAAGACCAAACACGTCGCCCAAAGAAGCAACCAACTGAACGACCGACCAACGGTCGATCCCGCTCCCATCTCCGTCCGTCGGACAGTTCATCCTGTGTCGCGAGCGTTCGGCGAATACTGGCTGTCCGCGCCTCCCAAACGCTCCGTCCCCGACTGCTGCTACGTCCCGACTGCACTTCTGCCGCGTTCGAACTCAACGACTGCCAAGTCCGAACGGTCACATGAGACACGACGACCGGGAAGTCATAGCCGACCAGCAAAGATAATATGGCAGGCCAAATATCAATACGCGCTGCTGCTGCCACTCACGGGCAGACAAGACAGTAATTCAGTGACACCAGTAATTGAAATTTAAAATGACGAGGAGGTCGTACGGTAAAAACAACATGTTAAATAATAGATGACACGAACATGAGTAACGCAAGGCTCAGTATTGCTGAAATTTATCGGTTGAATGCACCCATCTCGAAAAGCTTAGTGCATCGCGAAGCGTCAAGACCGAAATACACATCCCGAGAAGACAGCATCATTCTTCATTACCAGCTGCCCTACGATGCGTTACGCGTGTATGTGTATATATATATATATATATACTTTTTTTTTTTTTTTTTTTTTTTTTTTTTTTTTGCTCTTAAACGTTTTATGAATGTAAATCCCCAACCACTGGATTGCAAATGTGAGGAGTTTATAACGTCTGCAAGATACCGAAAAAATTACTGTTTTCCCTTTTCTTACGATGAGTATCACCCCAGCATGTGTAAATCATTAATTGTAAAACAATAAGGGCATGTAATTTTACATACAAAATTCCTTCCTCGAAATTTATTTGCAATTCCAAAGTTTTTTTTGCCTTTCCTTTTTATGCTTTTTGTGATGACGTTAATAAATACAATCAACTGGGCATTATTTCAGTTTACTTGCGGTGTAAGTACCGTAAAAATAGGAGATAAAAAAATTTCCGTAAGGGGACCCGCCCCACGATCCTTGGATCGCCGTTCTGTACTGTCTCCGCTGCACCAACATCTATCTGGGATTCACGCTAATTTAAATGGCTCATGCCCAACACTCTCCAAAAACGCAATTTTTTTTCTAAACGCTTGGCCACCTGGAGCTCCGGCAGACATGTCCGAAAGAACAGGGACAACGCATTCATAAAACGTCTGTCACTGCCCTTCAGAGACGAACGAAACACCAGCTTACTATGTGATAAAGTACATCACTTCGTATACAACCAGCATAACTCAAGCGATTTGTATTTCCAGCAGGACAATGTCCCAGCGCATTGGTCCCGGATTGTTTCAAAAAAGCTTGATTAACAGTCCACGGGCAGGTGGATGTTATCCGACTTCAATTCCACTAGTCCTGGCTTTTTATCCAGTTGGTAGAATCTGGGACGCAAACGAGCGAAATGTCCTTCGATCCAACTCCTAACAGTTTGTAGGTTCTATTTACTTGTTTATGCATTTATTTCAGCTGGTTATATGACGGTCGGGAGATGCAGGAAGATTCCTGTTAGATTACACGATGGCCACACAGAGATTCCGAAATCAGACACTGAATTGTATGGCGTACCCAGGAGCAAGACTCAGATCACAATATAGTAGTCATGAAGAGTAGGCTGAAATTTGACGGATTAGTCAGAAAGCGTCAAAATGCAAAGAAGTGGGATACGGAAGTACTAAGGAATGAATAGATATGCTTCTGTAATACTGTAGATACTGCAGTAAGGAATAGCTCTGTAGGGTGTACAGGTGAAAATGAATGGACATTTCTGAAAAGGAAAATCACAGAAGTTGGGAATAAAAACGTGGGTGCAAAGAAGGAACAGGGAAGAAACCATAGGTAACAGAAGAAATACATTAATTGTTCGATGAAAGAAGGAAGAACAAAAATGTTCAATGAAATTCAGGGATAGAAAAATACAAGTCACCTAGGAATGAAACAAATAGGAAGTGCGAGGAAGCTAAGGCGAAATGGCTGAATGAAAAATGTGAAGAATTCTAAAAGGAAACGATTGTCGGGAGGACTGACTCAGCTTATAGGAAAGTCAAAACAGCCTTCGGTGAAATTAAAAGCAAGGGTGGAAACATTAAAAGCGCAACAGGAATTCCAATTTTAAATGTAAAGGAGCAGATGAGAGAGCGGATAGGTGGACTCCATTGAAGGCCTCTATAAGGGGAAATATTTGTCTCAGGTGATAGAAGAAGAAACAGAAGTTGATTTAGAAGAGATAGGGACCCAGTATTAGAATTTAAGAGAGCTCTGGAGGACTTAAGATTAGATAATGCAGAACGAATAAACATTCCTCAGAATTTCTAAAATCACTGGGGTCAGTGGCAACAAAACGACTACTCACGTTGGTGTGTAAAATGTATGAGCCTGGCGACCTACCATCTCACTTTCGGAACAACATCATCCACACAATTCCGAAGACTGCAAGAGCCGACAAGTGAGGGAATTATCGCACCATTAGCTGAACTTCTCATGCATCCAAGTTGATGACAAGAATAATATACAAAAGAATGAAAAAGAAAATTGAGGAAGTGTTAGACAATGATCAGTTTGCCTTTAGGAAAGATAAAGGCACCAGAGGGCCAAACCTAAGTTTGCGTTTCATAATGGAAGCAAGTCTAATGAGAAGTGAAGAAACATACCTGGGATTTATCAACTTGGAATAAGCGGTGGATAATGTCAAATGGTGCAAGACGTTCTAAATTCTGAGGAAAATAGTGGTAAGTTACAGGAACAGACGGGTAATATACAATATGTACAAAAGCCAAGAGGGAATAATAAGAGTGGAAGACCAAGAACAAAGAGCTCGGATTAAAACTGGTGTAAGACTGGGACGCAGTCTTTCGCCCGTACCGTTCAAACTATACATCGAAAAAGTAATGGTTGAAATAAAAGAAAGGTCCAAGAGTGGGATTAAAATTCAGGGAGAAAGGATATCAACGATACGATTCGCTGATGGCATTGCTATCCTCAGTGAAAATGAAAAAGATTTTCATTATCTGCTCAGTGGAATGAACAATCTAATTAGTACACAATATGGATTGAGCTAAATCGAAGAAAGACGAAAGTAATGAGAAGTAGCAGAAATGAAAACAGCGAAAATCTTAACATCGGGATTGATGCTCATGAAGCAGATGAAGTTTAGGAATTCTGTTGTGTTAAGGAATTCTGCTAGCTGGGCACCAAAATAACCGACGACGGACGGAGCAAGCAAGACATCAAAAGCTGATGCACTGGTAAAAGGGGCACTCCCAGCTAAGAGAAGTCTACTCGTATCAAACATAGATCATAATATGAGGATGAAATTTCTGAGAATGTACGTTTGGAGCACAGCATTGTATGCCAATGAGACATGGACTTTGGGAAAACCGGAACAAAAGAGAACAGAAGCATTTGCAATGTGCTACAGAAGAATGTTGAAAATTACGTGGTTGATAAGGTAAGGAATCAGAAAGTTCTCCTCTGCAGAATCAGCGATGAAAGGAATATGTTATAAATGTGGTGAACACTGACAAGAAGAAGGGACATGACGCTAAGACATCTCTCAAGACTCCAGGTAATAACATCCATGGTAATACAGGGAGCTGCAGAGGGTAAAAACTGTAGAAGAAGACAGATGTTTTGATACGTCTAGCAAATAATTTTGGCACATAGGTTGTCTGCTAGTGTTACTCCAAGATGAAAAGGTTGACAAAAGAGAGAAATACGTGGTGGGCCTCATCAAACCAGTCAAAAGCTAATGACTTTTTTTTTAAAAAAAAAAGAAAACAGACTGTTACTTCCGTCTTTCCTGTTCCAATCGCAACTGGTAAGGGGAAGAATGATTTTTAATTTATTTTTAAGCCTCCGTCTGAACTCGAATCTCACTAATTTTACCTTCGTTGATCTTCTCGCGACGTAGACATAAGAGAAACCTCACTTGTAATGTCTGCCACTATAGTTCTGCTACCATTTCAGTAACGCTTTCATGATTACAAACGATCCTGTGGCGAAACACGCTCGTTTCTGGTAAGGGTTCACATCTGACAAGCAATATTCAAGAATCGGTCGAACGGGGGTTTGTACTTAACTTCCATCGTGGTTGACTACATATCCAGCAGACAGTTTCAATTGGGGTAAATCCGAGAGATGCGCCGTGTGCGGTTTAGATTGCGCACACTTCGTAGTTTCTGTAAACACCGACTTTGTGGGTACGTATCGGCACTGCAGTAACTCAGCAGACGCCAAGCTATAATGAAAGTGGTTACGTTTCGATCGAGAAAGTTTTACATAAGCTCTGAGAGAAGAACTGAGTTAATTCTATAAAACTCTCTTCAAAACTTAGTTCTTAGTGTATTCTAAATAGTCAAATATTAGCAGTAAGTTCAACAGGGCGTGGTTTAATTCTAGCGCGGTCATCTTTCCTATCATGAATTTATACGGTGCGGTGTCTCTGCCCTGTATATCGGGATGCGATCCGCAATAAAATCCGGTACATACGCCACACACTTTTCCGTCAGGGATACTTGCCACACAAATCAAATAACAGTTTTAAATAAGTGAAAACTTTTTTTTTTATTTTCGTTCAGATGACTTAGCATACACACTATTTCAGATCCCGACGACCCGGATGACGACACAAAACAATCAAAAAACTTAGCCCTAGATGTATGTAAGCAGTGCGAAGAATTATACCCGAAACCTGCGAAACAATGATTTGTTATGTTGTGCAACTTAAGATTTTTTACACGGAGATTGTACTACTTTGTATATGTTTTGTGTCGATTGTGACAAAATTAACTAAGTTTGCAAATCTTACTTCAGTTTTCAGTTAATATTTCACTAGGAATTATTGAATCTTACTTTGCGGTTGTTTGCCGCGCAGCATATCACACATAGCATAAGGGATAAATGATAAATCCCGCAATGGAAAGATGTTTCCAGGGTCAAAAACTATGTTCAAATGTTACACTGAAAAACTCAAAAAAATTATATGTCACAGGCAACGGGTGTGTGTGTGGTTATACAATAAAGTGTTACTAAAAGTGCACCATGGGACATACATATGCGGTTTTGAAAACGTGCGCCATCTCTCCCGGATTTACCTAAATCTCAGCGCGGTATTTGCCTTCGGACGATTACCAAAGTTCCACTTTGAAATTCCATTCCCTACGCATTCCCAGATATTTAACTGCCAGTGATTGTTTGGCAAACATAAACTCCTTCCGTGTTGACAAATACAGTCTGCAGGAAAAGTTTCCCGTAATTTCAGAGAGATAACCCGTTGTCTAGTACCTTGAAACACAGCTGTGGTTCCATGCTCAATGTCACAATGTAGTCTGTACCACAGTCAACGAACAACTACCGGAAATCTTAGACGTTTTAACTTGATACGCCCTTTCATGTACCTCTACTTTTTCGTTATATGATCTTTTCTTCTCTTCTTTCTTTCTCTTTGCACTCTTTGGATATACGCTCCCATTTATTGCTACTCATTGCTAGGCAAAAACAAATAAATCTAAGTAGAAAAATCTGAGAGGTCTGATAAATTGTAGGAGAAGACTCACAAATAAATGAAAATTAACATTACTAAACAGGTGGTACACTTTGAACATGGAAGTACAGAGACATGACTCATACGTCATAGTGTCTCGTAATAGCAGTGTTACCTACCAGAATCATTGATTCAGTATTAGCTTAGAGGGATATCGGTTGAAAATCAGATTGGTGTCATTGCTTCACGATTCTCTTCTTTAATGCTACCTGTCATACGCATACAACAGACTTTGCTGAGACAAGTGCTTCAGGAAGCACTTACAGGGTCCCTTGTTACTTAACGAAACACACATCGTCTCACGCAGAGGAATGATTCAACTTTAAGGGCGTGCCCTTAGAGGCGGCACCGTCCGAAGGAATCCCTCATTAAATTTTTCACTTTCTGCTGCAAAGCACCGAGCAGAGTGTGCGGTAGAAACGTAATGATGGTTTCTGTCTCCACTTCGCACCCAGAATAACCCTTCCTGGTGCACCCCCTTTAGCCCAAAAGTGGCATTCCACATTTTTGTTCGAGGCCACGCAGTGGTGCCGAAATTCTCTTTTGGACTCAGATTTAATATAATGAAGCATCCCATACTAAATATGTTTCAAGATGCTCTCAGTAGAACAAGTTCTACACAGGCTTCAAGTAGTGTTAAAGAAAAGGCTACAGATGGATGAGCTAAAACTCTAAAATTATAATTCGATGGTACCTTTAAGTCAAATGAATCTGAAGTCTAATGAGTCCGTGCGCATGTTAGAATTACACTTGTATCTGGATTCCGTTATTCATTTATCTTCAAAATTCATTATGGAATGCAGTTTCTGAAAACAGGTAAGGGTGGTCTGTAATTTGAATGGTTCGTCGTATTACACTCCAAGAGAACAAAAAAATATTTTCTGGCTAATTAATGACCTGTGAATGAAAGAAATCTTTGTCAGCGTAGACAACACTCTTTTCTGGTCAGCTGGGGAAAGGAAAAAGGTATAGCACACACTGATAAGCCACATCATTATGACTACTGCCCAATGCGACAATGGACGTCGCATGGTGGCGTTGTGGACACGTGACACGGTAACAAACTTACGCAAGCGAAACAGACGTGCACGGTGGATCACCCCAGCGAAAATATGGGCTGCAAACGGGGAAATCGATCGAGATAAGCGACTTTGATAAAAGACAGATTATTATTACACAACGCCTGTGAACGAGTATTTCGACAACGGCGAGACTGGACGAATGCTCATCTGCTACAATCGTGAGCGTCTACGGGAAGAGGTAGAAGGACAGTGGATCTACCAACACGCGCTAAATGGTTGGACGTCCACAACTCTTCACACAACGTGGCGATTGGAGGCTTTTCTGCTCTGTAAAGTAGGAGATGGTGATCTGTAACATCTGGTGTACGAACAAGTGATTCGGAGTACTGCGTTCATCGTACACTGTCGAACATCGAGCTTCGCAGCAGACCACCCCTATGTATTCACATGATTAAATCGTCCATTACGATTGCAGTGGGGACTGGAGTAACGGGATAGATCAATGGGAACGTGTCGGTTCTTCAGGTGTATCCTGTAAGCTGCGCTAGGTCGATGATCGTCTTCACAAACGCTGTCATCGAGGTCAACGGCAGCTCGAAACGTTTAGCGCACCACGGACGCAGCCTTGTGGGAGCAGTATTATGGTATGACAGACATTCTATTTCGCTTGGATGGGACCTGCTGACATGCTGACACTTATGAACCAACTGCATCCCCCTATGCTTGATGTCTTCCAAACGGTGATGTCATATTTCAGCATTATAATTGTCGGTATCTCTGAACCGGAACCGTGCCATAGTGGTTTGACGAGCATTATAGGTTATGTCTCGGCGACCAAATTCGCCTGATATGAATCCTATGGTACCGCGTACGCAAATCAGCGGCCCGTTATTTAAAGTACATGACCTGTACATTGACATCTAACACCACAGACATCCATAAACCTACCAACGAACTTTCGGATCCCTCATACACAGAATCAGTGATGTATTTCGTTCCAAAGACGGACGAACAAGCTATTAAGCAGGTGGTCATAACGTTTTGACTCATCAGTGTTTACTGCCTAAGTACTGAAGCATCCAGAAAACGTGGTCGGACTTCCTACGCGTATAGTCCAAGGTGGGATCCGTAAATGACTAGATTTGGAATTCTTTGTGTTTAGTGTTGTTACAGGCCTGGTAGCGATACAGTTTGGAACCGCGAGACCGCTACGGTCGCGGGTTCGAATCCTGCCTCGGGCATGTATGTGTGTGATGTCCTTAGGTTAGTTAGGTTTAAGTAGTTCTAAGTTCTAGGGGACTGATGACCTCAGCAGTTAAGTCCCATAGTGCTCAGAACCATTTGAACCAGGCCTGGTAGGGACGCGAATAGTCCGACGTTACTAGATCCCTGTGGAGAAAACGGAGATACCGTCTACACATGTAAGGCAGTGTTATCGGCATCTGCATAAGGTAAGAGGGTCCACATGCGGCTTTTCGCGGATGATACTGTAGTATATAGAGAAGTTGCAGCATTACAAAATTGCAGCGAAATGCAGGAAGATTTGCAGCGGATAGGCACTTGGTGCAGGGAGTGGCAAATGACCCTTAACATAGACAAATGTAATGTATTGCGAATACACAGAAAGAAGGATCCTTTACTGTATGATTATATGATAGTGGAACAAACACTGGTAGCAGTTACTTCTGTAAAATATCTGGGAGTATGCGTACGGAACGATTTGAAGTGGAATGATCATATAAAATTAATTGTTGGTAAGGCGGGTGCCAGGTTGAGATTCATTGGGAGAGTCCTTAGAAAATATAGTCAATCAACAAAGGAGGTGACCTACAAAACACTCGTTCGACCTATACTTGAGTATTACTCTTCAGAGTGGGATCCGTACCAGGTCGGGTTGACAGAGGAGATAGAGAAGATCCAAAGAAGAGCGGCGCGTTTCGTCACAGGGTTATTTGGTAAGCGTGATAGCGTTACGGAGATGTTTAGCAAACTCAGTGGTAGACTCTGCAAGAGAGACGCTCTGTATCGAGGTGTAGCTAGCTCGCCAGGTTTCGAGAGGGTGCGTTTCTGCATGAGGTATCGAATATATTGCTTCCCCCTACTTATACCTCCAGAGGAGATCACGAATGTAAAATCAGAGAGATTCGAGCGCGCACGGAGGCTTTCCGGCAGTCGTTCTCCCCGCGAACCATACGCGACTGGAACAGGAAAGGGAGGCAATGATAGTGGCACGTAAAGTGCCCTCCGCCACACACCGTTGGGTGGCTTGCGGAGTATAATTGTAGGTGTAGATGTACTTCGTTTGGCCGGCTTCTCGAATTAAGCATTATTTAGGTTTGTCGGATATGACAGTGGTCCGATGGTGGACTGCATGATAACGTGGGGGCATACTAGGTGTCGTCAAAGTTTCCCGGCGACCGCGTCTGACAACGACAGGGGAGCATCACCGGACATTCGAGTGCAACTAATGGACTCGCTGCAACATACTGCTTTACCCCACAACATAGGTTGGAGACAAGCAGCAGCCAGACTACCGAATTACCGTCACACACAAAACAAGCGGCTGCGGCTGCAGTGGCTGCGTTACCGGAAAACACATCCTCATATTTTTACTCTTTTGCGACAGTGTAGTGATGCCAGTTTTCAACAGGAAAATGCTTGTTGCACTTGGCACGTGCCTCTATGAACTGTCTCTATCACGATGAGGTACTTTTGTAGCCATGAAGGTTGCCTGTCTGTCTCCTGTAGCACAGTTGAGGAACTAGCTCGAACGTTATCTCCGACTCAGTGGCAGTATCATCAAGGGCTAGTTACAACAGTTGCCTCATTTAGGAATATAACGACTTTATTTCACCATTCCCAACCGAATCATGATGCATCCAGGTCAGAGGAGATAAAACGTCAAACTGATAAATAGGCTCACACCGTTACTTTTATTGAAAAATTTGACACGATACATTACTCACTGAAATAATGTCACATACCATATCAACCCGTGTAGTTTTATTTCATTTACATCTCCTCCTCTGGGTGCTTCACATTTGGGTCATTGACTTTAGATTTTGATAGGGCTCTCATAATCTCTCTGCCGCCTATTTTCTTTCTCTATGCCATCATACCATTTGATTCCTGAAACCTTATTCTCAGGCTGTACAACCCAGCTGTTT
Source organism: Schistocerca serialis cubense (assembly GCF_023864345.2). Lineage (NCBI taxonomy): Eukaryota > Metazoa > Arthropoda > Insecta > Orthoptera > Acrididae > Schistocerca > Schistocerca serialis. Next base: position 249,963,162 of record NC_064638.1, on the reverse strand, counting down.
ACCCTTTCAGTAAACAGTTTTCTGTCTGCTACATTCTGGATATTTACGTTGCCCTTCTCACGAGGGTGAACTGACAACTAATGCTCCCGAACTCGTAATTCTTTTAAAATAAAACAAATGATAGAATCATTCTACATCTTTATTCTTCATGTATTCATATTTACAGACCTCTGCTCACTATAGGCCTCGGAATTACAGCGCGTACCAGGGAGGTGCTTGACGCAATTATGGTGCTGCGTGAGAAACAGCCTGCTGCAATCGAGTTTCGAATTCTAAGAGTTCGTCCATACATTTCTGGATTTCCGGAAGGCTTTTCACATTGTACCACACAAACAGCCTATAGTGAAATTGCGTGCTTATGGAATATCGCCTCAGTTATGTGACTGGATTTTTGATTTCCTGTCAGAGAGGTCACAGTTCCTAGCATTTGACGGAAAGTCATCGAGTAAAACAGAAGTGATTTCTGGCGTTCTCCAAGGTAGTGTTATACGCCCTTTGCTGTTCTTTATCTATCTAAACGATTTTGGAGACAATCTCAGCAGCCGTCTTCGGTTGTTTGCAGATGACGCTCTCGTTTATCGACTAATAAAGTCATCAGAAGATCAAAACAACTGCAAAACGATAGAGACAAGATATCTGAATGGTGCGAAAAGTAGCAGTTGACCCTAAATAACGAAAAGTGTGAGGTCATCCACATGAGTGCTAAAAAGAACTCATTAAACTTCGGTTACACGATAAATCAGTCCAATCTAAAAGCCGTAAATTCAACTAAATACCTACATATTACAATTACGAACAACTTAAATTGAAATGAACACACAGAAAATGTTGTGGGGAAGACTAACCAAAGACTGTGTTTTATTGGCAGGACACTTAGAAAATGTAACAGACCTACTAAGAAGACTGCCTACACTACGCTTGTCCGTCCTCTTTCAGAATACTGCTGCGCGGTGTGGGATCCTTACCAGATAGGACTGACGGAGTAAATCGAAAAAGTTCAAAGAAAGGCAGCACGTTTTGTATTATCGCGAATTATGGGAGAGAGTGTCACAGAAATGATACAGGGTTTGGGCTGGAAATCATTAAAAGAAAGGCGTTTTTCGTTGCGACGGAATCTTCTCACGAAATTACAGTCACCAACTTTCACCTCCGAATGTGAAAATATCTTGTTGACACCGACCTACATAGGGAGGAACGATCAACACGATAAAATAAGGGAAATCAGAGCTCGTACGAAAAGACATAGGTATTCATTCTTTCCGCGCGCTGTACGAAATTAGAATAATAGAGAAATGTGAAGGTGGTTCGATTAACCCTCTGCCAGGCACCTGAATGTGATTTGCAGAGTATCCATGTAGATGTAGATGTAGATGTACATGGAGCACGCTCCCCTTCAGCACGAAAATGACAGGCCAAACACGAGAGCTGCGATATCTACAACCATCCTACACTTTGGGTTCACTGTTATCGATAGGCCGCCATAGTCCCGAATTGGCCCCATCCGATTTTCATTTGTTTCAAAAACATCTTAGAGGACCTCACTTTGATGGTGATGACGCGGTGAAGTAGTGGCTCCGTCAACAAAGTCAAATACTCTACAGTGATGGCATCAACAAACGGGTCTCTCGTTGTGAGAAGTGTGTTCGCCGTTGGGAAATAAACACATAGACACTAAGAATACAGATGCAAAATGTTTACTTTATTTAAAAATCTTTAAGGGGTTCTCGCAAAAAAGATTCGGAGGCACTACTTTCCAGCACGCCGTCGTTACTTCTTGGATCCACGGTATATTCTTTATTTTTCATTATTTTGCGTATAAGGCTCGTTGCCTGGAGTACTTGAACGCGCCCATTTTTTAATTGCTGTACGTTTATGTAGTATTTGTTGTGTAATTCCACATGAACGACCAGAGGAAATTGATCAGATCTCCGGACGACAGTACGGTAGTATAGATCTAGCAAACAAAGTTTGCTCTATTTCTATTTCAGGACGTTAACTCGTATAAATATGTAAAACCCTTAACCTGTTAGCACACATCATTTCACGGTATGCACAAGCTCGTTGAAAAAAATTGTAGCATTTACTGGATATTTCAGACATGATAAGACGAACAAATCGCAACCTGAAGGAATATGAATACGTGAACGGGAGTATATATTAATATGCCGTAACTTCAGTCCGTTATTCTTCTTTGGATAAAATTAGATACTAGAGAGTGTCAAAGTTATCCTTCCAGTAGTTCACAAATGCCAAAACTTCATGCAGATACACATAAACCCTTGTTATAACGGAAGGACTTGCTAAGTGGGTATTGACACCGTTTCAGGCAACTACACGATCAGCTAATTTTAAGCCCTGAGCAGCATTAAACACGATTATCTGGAATTTTAGCGATGTCTCTAATTCTTCAGTAAAACGTTTCCAAGAATAAGACTTCATCGCCAATTTGTTTATAAAACGATCGTTTGGACCATCATCTATTTTCATCTTCCTGATATAGGCCGCTCGCAACAGAGATCAAAACGTTGCTCTTATAAAGAACGTGTTTGAGATATATACTGAACACTCCTCCTCCTTCTCCATCTACTTTCCATTGTCTCCACCTCCTCTCTCTGACCATATCCTCCTTTCCCTGCCCACTACCTCTCTACACCTTCCATCCGCCTTATGCATCTCCTCCTTCCATCCTCTCTCTGTCCATTCCCTCCTCCACTTCACTCTGTCGATAACCTCTAATATTTTTCTCAACTTGTCCCAGCTATGCTCATCGTCACATGTAGCCCCTGCAATACAGTTAAATAAATCAGGCTGGCATTACTCCCATAACACGCCTGTCATACAGAGCAGGCTATAAATCAGGCACTTGAGAATTAGTTATTTGCCCATGCAGTACAGACCTCCATTCAAATCAGGTTGATAACGCAAACTGATACTACTCCAATACAACATGCCTGTCATGGAGGACACCCTACATGTCAAGAGCTGGGAAACCATTTCTCCCCACGGCATGTAGACTGCCTTACGAAGCAGGTTGATTTTCTTAAGTGGATATGGATCCAAAACAGCATGCCTATTGTACAGGGCAGCCTGTATGTCAGGGACTGCATAAACTCCATATATACCTGTATCTCTGCTTCTGCTGGAGTTAGGAGGATATAAACCCCACAGTGCTGATACTCTTGAGGCTTGCTGTTTCTGTGCCAAATTTTGACGAAATAAATCCAGGGGTTTGGGAGAAGATCACAGACATGCACACATAAACTTAGCTTTTTATATATAAGCGATAACAGGTATGATTAAGTCATGTACTGTGAAATGTTCTGTTGATGATGACGACAGCCACAATGCTAGTACGACGTTTGTAAGTACAGGAAAGTGAATTAAGGACACTGATCAAAACATTAGCCACCTCCAACACGTATCACATTTGTACAATATATTAGTGACTCAATTCAGCAAGGAAGAGAGTCCACAATTTCCTTCGTGTTTGCAATATCCAGCAGAAAACACTAATTGATGGTTAGATCGCTGGGAGCTACCAAATTGTTGGGATGTTGGTTACTATGTTTCACCTTCTGTTCCTAATTGTCAACAAAAATTTTGTAGGATTAAGAAGAGGTTAATCGTTGTGGCAGTCGAAGTGCGATAATTTTCCGTAGTGTTTTCAGCCCGGGAACTTACGTAGGTAGCACTGTGAACATTGCTGTTATCATCTTGGAAGACAGGAGATTTCACAGCATACTAATAATGAAAATGTAGATGAAAGGAGCGACATGAGATCACTGGTAATTTTGAAATCAATATCCTGGTTCATATTCAGAGTAACCAGAGGGGGTGGGCCCAAATCATGGTACGAGATACACCACCTAAACGCCACAAAAAGACTCGCTGTCTGAACTACGCCATCCACGCAGAGCGTGTTGAGCACTTCATTCAGCTGTCGTTGGGCTCGACATGTTGCATCTTCCGTAAAGATATCATATCGCCATTCACGTGACCGCGCCAAGTGTCAGCTGTTGACCAGTGTCTGTGTTGTTTTGCACACTGCAGCTCTAAGTGCAGCTGCGAGTATTGGGCTTTTCTTAAGCTGAATAATATTCATAACCATGTTGTTGTTGTTGTTGTGGTCTTCAGTCCTGAGACTGGTTTGATGTAGCTCTCAATGCTACTCTATCCTGTGCAAGCTTCTTCATCTCCCAGTACCTACTGCAACCTACATCCTTCTGAATCTGCTTAGTGTATTCATCTCTTGGTCTACCTCTATGATTTTTACCCTCCACACTGCCCTCCAATACTAAATTGGTGATCCCTTGATGCCTCAACACATGTCCAACCAAGCGATCCCTTCTTCTAGTCAAGTTGTGCCACAAAAGTCTCTTCTCCCCAATTCTATTCAATACCTCCTCATTAGTTATGTGATCTACCCATCTAATCTTCAGCATTATTCTGTAGCACCACATTTCAAAAGCTTCTATTCTCTTCTTGTCCAAACTATTTATCGTCCATGTTTCACTTCCATAAATGGCTACACTCCATACAAATACTTTGAGAAATGACGTCCTGACACTTAAATCTATACTCGATGTTAACAAATTTCTCTTCTTCAGAAACGCTTTCCTTGCCGTTACCAGTCTACATTTTTAATCCTCTCAACTTCGACCATCATCAGTTATTTTGCTCCCCAAATAGAAAAATTCCTTTACTAGTTTAAGTGTCTCATTTCCTAATCTAATTCCCTCAGCATCACCCGATTTAATTCGAATACATTCCATTATCCTCGTTTTGCTTTTGTTGATGTTCATTTTATACCCTACTTTCAAGACACTATCCATTCCATTCAACTGCTCTTCCAAGTCCTTTGCTGTCTCTCACAGAATTACAATGTCATCGGCGAACCTCAAAGTTTTATTTCTTCTCCATGGATTTTAATACCTACTCCGATTTTTCTTTTGTTTCCTTCACTGCTTGCTCAATATACAGATTGAATAACATCGGGGAGAGACTACAATCCCGTCTCACTCCCTTCTCAACCACTGCTTCCCTTTCATGTCCCTCGACTCTTATAACTGCCATCTGGTTTCTGTACAAATTGTAAATAGCCTTCCGCTCCCTGTATTTTACCCCTGCCACCTTCAGAATTTGAAAGAGCGTATTCCAGTCAACATTGTCAAAAGCTTTCTCTAAGTCTACAAATGCTAGAAACGTAGGTTTGCCTTTCCTTAATCTAGCTTCTAAGATAAGTCGTAGGGTCAGTATTGCCTCACGTGTCCCAACATTTCTACGGAATCCAAACTGATGTTCCCCGATGTCGGCCTCTACTAGTTTTTCCATTCGTCTGTAAAGAATACGCGTTAGTATTTTGCAGCCGCGACTTATTAAACTGATAGTTCGGTAATTTTCACATTTGCCAACACCTACTTTCTGTGGGATTGGAATTATTATATTCTTCTTGAAGTCTGAGGGTATTTCGCCTGTTTCATACATCTTGCTCACCAGATGGTTGAGTTTCGTCAGGACTGGCTCTCCCAAGGCTGTCAGGTGTTCTAATGGAATGTTGTTTACTCCCGGGGCCTTGTTTCGACTCAGGTCTTTCAGTGCTCTGTCAAACTCTTCACGCAGTATTATATCTCCCATTTCATCTTCATGTACATCCTCTTCCATTTCCATAATATTGTCCTCAAGTACATCGCCCTTGTATAGACCCTCTAACCATATACTAACCATACACTAAATTATTCATTACTGTGCTTGGGTAAGTCACTAACGTTGTTTGAAACCACCAGATGGCAGCCACTTTTTATTTATTCTCCCATCTACTCATGGACATATGAATGCTTAAATCGATACACACTTACCAATTTTTTTTATTTCTATGTATACAAGTACAGCATCCATCCGAGGCATTCTGAGACTAATTGTATTCCCATTCTATATTCTATAAACGAAGTCAGTGCAATAATTGTGGTGGCAACTTCAACCCTTTCACACCCACCGGCTACAACTGCACATATTAATTTTTAGTGTGTCCGCAACAGAAATATTTTCCTCAATAGAAATCTCATGTAGAGGTTTGTGAATGCGCAATCCTTTCATCACACACAAGTGCATCCGCCTGCTGCGCAAGTCTATAAAAGTGCCAACGATTGGACGTAGCAGTGTGCAGCATCCTGTGAGCGTCAGAATACACGGAATTGATCAGTTAGATATATTCCACTATATAATGGAATTTTGCGTGGTAATTATTGAATGATAAGTTTGTTACGATATTGAATATTCCAAAATGAATTATTTTAGTCAATGCAAGGAAGCCATGTTTAAAACGTATATTTTGAAAAAGAGCATATCTATTTGTATAAATCTTGATTCTAAAGTCATTAAAAAATCACCTAAGAGCATTAGAGAAAAAATTCATGTGAGGAAAGTTTAACTAACCACTGTAAACACCAGATGTGCGTTTGACCAGTATGTTGTAAGCATGCAGTGTTAAGTAATTGACAGGAGAAACATCTCTGTCAAGTGTTAGTGACGTTCTCCAGAACGCTGTGAACAGCCAAAATTGTCTGTACAGTTGTTTGTACATACGTTGACACCGGAACAGAAGCAACGACTCATGGACCCCCACCGCAGCTTGATTTAAAATCAAAACGAGGTCTTTCCTGAAAAAAAAAAAAAAAAAACACATGGGTGATTACACGAACCTATCACAAAACTACAGAGTGCAGAAATTCACTTAAAGGGTCATTCAAACCTACGTGATGCGTTAGTTGAACAATATTCCAAATAACGGCATTTCTGGCAAAATGGCTCTGAGCACTATGGGACTTAACATCTGAGGTCATCAGTCCCCTAGAACTTAGAACTACTTAAACCTAACTAACCTAAGAACATCACACACATCCATGCCCGAGGCAGGATTCGAACCTGCGACCATAGCGGTCACGCGGTTCCAGACTGAAGTGCCTAGAACCGCACGGCCACATCGACCGGCGCATTTCTGACACTTACTGGCACACACTGCTGACTCGTGTGAAAGTTGTATGGTCTCTATTTAAGTGGAGGGAGTCTGTTCAGATGCACCAACTTCTTCACTTTTCTATATTTTTTAATTGGTGCAGTCTCGGAAGTCTTTGAATTAATAGGATAAACAGGCGAGAGAGCGCAACAAGTAGATTTACACATTGAATCTTTACCATCACGTGATTTCCCAAAAGTTATTTACCATCCTAGTCGCTTCTTGTCGACAGAACGTCCGCATAAGCCAGAGCTAATTAGTGCAGAACGTTCCGTAGGTAGGAAAAGTAGTGGGGAAAATCGCCCAAACTCGCGGTGGACGGTCAACCCCAATATTTTACTGACGTAGCTTATGGAAACCAAGGTGTCTGTACAACGATTTGAGACACGCTCTAACGGAATGTGTGACCAGTGCCCCAGTCACAGTGTTACATTTTATTTACAAGACAGGTACATATTGTTATATTAGGCGATTATTTCGATTATGCGGTAAGTCACACAAATCTGAAGGCTGTAAATTCAGCTAAATACTTAGGGATCACAATTACAAATAACATAAATTGGAACTATCACATAGATAATACTGTGGGTAGAGCAAACCAAAGACTGAAATTCATTGGCAGAACACTTAGAAGGTGCAACAGGTCTACTAAAGAGACTGCGCTTGTCCGCCATATTCTGGAGTATTTCTGTGCGGTGTTGGATGGGCATCAGGTGGGACTGACGGATGACATCGAAAAAGTACAAAGAAGGGCAGCTCGTTTTGTATTATCGCGAAATAGGGGAGATAGTGTCGCAGAAATGATACGTGAATTGGAGTGGCAATCATTAAAACAAAAGCGTTTTTCGTTGCGAAGGGATCTTCTCATGAAATTTCAGTCATCAATTTTCTCCTCCGATTGCGAAAACATTCTGTTGCCCCCCACTTAGGGAGAAATGATCATCACGGTTAAGTAAGAGAAATCAGGGCTCCCACAGAAAAATTTAAGTGCTCGTTTTTCCTGTGTGCCGTTCGAGAGTGGAACGGTAGAGAGACAGCTTGAAGGAGGTTCACTGAACCCGCTGCCAGGCACTTTATTGTGAATAGCAGAGTAATCACGTAGATGTAGATGTACTTAAATATATAGTCCTCTCAGTCTCCACACTTGTGTCTGAGACGACCTCCAGATGGAACGATGTGGATAGCATATGATACTATTTCGATATCAGGCACATCGAATTTCATTTACGCTGTATCCGAAAATTAAATTTATATGTTCGCCTTACGAGTGGTACCAATTAATTCATTAGAATCCCGGCTTATGCACACAATGTGCAATAACCACAACAAAAGAGAGCGCAAAACATTTGGAAAACAGTCGTAGCGCTCCACAGATATACGAACTAAATTTTCCGTTCCCGTAGCGGTTAATTTTCGCTTCCTCTAACGAAAGTACACTCATTCTCATTTACATAATTGGGCACGATCCAACTGCACGCGTTTGTTCTAGGCTATTTCGTGTGAAGTTCGTTTGAATGGGCTTGTTTGCTGAAAGGTTAGGGCGGTGTTCGCAAATCCTGCGACGCGTTTGTCTTCACCATTCTGGCCCTTGTGTTGCCCAGGCCTGAACTTTAATCCCGCTCTTTCGCTTTGAGTCTTTCACCTGTGTGCAGTCCGTCACTCATTCGGAAGCACGCGTACAATGGACAGCGCGTGAAAGCTGCCTTTGAACGATATTTTGGGTGTTGTAGGGACCTGTGGCTTTTACATTTGAACTCTGCAGGTGATTTTATAGTTGGTAGGTACGTTTGGCACAGTTCTGCATCATTATCATCGTCTTCTAAAGGCAATTACCTGTCGCTATTTTGTACTATTCTCTTAATTTATTGATAATTTTGATACATTGTTGCCCCCAGTAGCTCTACAATTTCTTCCTTCATCTCCTCTTGAATTTCTATGCTAAAAATGTTTCTTCTAACACATTTATTTAAAGCTGATGAAGTTGCCTAGCCGGCCCTTGTGGCCGAGCTGTTCTAGGCGCTACAGTCTGGAACCGCGCGACCGCTACGGTCGCAGGTTCGAATCTTGCCTCGTGCATGGATGTGTGTGATGTCCTTAGGTTAGTTAGGTTTAAGTAGTTCTAAGTTCTAGGAGACTGATGACCTTAGAAGTTAAGTCCCACAGTGCTCAGAACCATTTTTTGAAGTTGTCTATATTAATGTGTAAAAGTGTTTTTTTAGTTGCAATTTTAGTTGTTGTCTCTACTCACTGATCTCTTTCCAAACATCTTCATTAGCTTTTGTGTCTCCTCATCTGGTCTTCATTAGCCTCCTCAAAGGCAACATTTCTGTTGATTCTAAGTGCTTCCTCCCTGTCTGCAACAGTGTTCACCTTCCTCAGTCACATGCGAACACACTTCAGATAAACGTTCTGCCAAATAGTTTTGTTTCCTCGTTGTACTACACGACTTGTTCGCTAACAATTGTCTCCTTTTACTGAAAACACATCTTGCTATTGCAGTACTGTTTCTTGTGGTTTCTATGCTGTATCTATTGTCTTCTGTAAGTAAGATGCCTAAATGTCAAAATTTGCCACAATTTTCTGTTTTATTTCTATCGCTTTTTATATCTTTGGGTCTTCTCAGTCTTCATTTGACTGTTCCTTTTAAGTTCAAATGTTTTTACAATTGCACATTGCGCATACATTTCTCGCTGTCACTTCTTAAGCAGTGTCCTCCACAAATCTCTATCCCATATGCTGTAGTTTTTTTATTAGTTATTTTTCTTACATTTTTCATTCTGTGTGTGTATTTTTCAAGATATTGAAGAGTTTCTTCGAGCTAATACTGCCAAATGTCTTTTGAAGATGTGTAATTAACATCAGTAAAGAAAAGGAACGCATCTGCTTTGGAGGCAGTAATGTCGGCGATTTTCAAACTGTATATGGGACCACAAAAAATAAAGTTAAAAAGAAAAAAAAATGAAATTTCATGAAGTAATGGCTTTACCAACATTGCTTTATGGCAGCTAGGTCCTGACTCAAAAGCAGCTCAATAAAATGCAGTCAACATAAATGATATTATTAAGGAGTGTTAAAAAAGGCTCTGTGGCAACAAATAGGATTGGAAATGAAGATATTAGGGAATAATTAAATGTAAAATCACTGCATATAAAATATTACATAATAGACAGAATTGGGCCTATCACTCCACAGAATAGGGCCGATCACTTACAAAGAATGGAAAATATTAAACTTCACAAGATGGCGTTGCATAACATGCCGAGAAGAAAAACAGATTGAGGATGACCCAGGATACGTTGGAGAAAACTGTGAAACCAGAACCAGAAAGTGCCTGATCCGTGATGTGCAAAAGAAGAAAAAGATCATTAAAGGCTATGTGGGTATTCCTGCAACCATGAAAAATTCTACTTTAGAAACACGATGGAACGTGCTATTTGCGCCCAATAATAAGACAGGAAGCAGCAGAGCCATAATTATCAAACATACGCTGCATGTGTTAAACAATTTTTATCATCCTGCACAATTTTAACACAATAAAACAGGTAACATTAGCAGCCTCACAGTAAAATTTTTCCTTAAGCCCCTGTTAAAATATGGATAACAAATGCATAAAACATTAACAAAATATCTCTTGGTGTAAATATCCTGCGGGGCTGTCCATATAACCATTACAGTATGACGTGGCAGAGATCTCCTCTGAACAGCACATAGCAAAGCATACCAGATATGCTCAATAATTTTCATGTCTGGGGAGTTTTCTGGCCGGCGGAAGTGACTAAACTCAGAAGAGTGTTCCTGGAGCAAATCTGTAGCAACTCTGGACGTGTGGTGTGTCGCATAGTCCCGCTGGAATTGCCAAAGTCCGTTGGAATGCACGATGGACATGTATGGGGGCAGACGATCATACAGGATGCTTACGTACGTGTCACTTATCAGAGTCGTATCTAGACGTATCAGGGTTCCCACATCACTCCAACTCCGCACCATTACAGAGTCTTCATCGGCTTGAACAGTCCCCTGCTGAAATGCAATGTCCATGGATTCATGAGGATGTCTCCATACCCCTACAGATCCATTCGCTCGAGACAATTTGAAACGAGACTCGTCCGACCAGGCGACATGTTTCCAGTCATCAAGTCGAAAGTCAGTTAACGGGCCCAGGCGAGGCGTAAAGCTTTATGTCGTGCAGTCATCAAGGGTACACAAGAGGGCCTTCGGCTCCGAAAGCCCATATCGATGATGTTTCGTTGAATGCTGACACTTGTTGATGGCCCAGCATTGAAATCTGCAGCAATTTACGGAAGGAGTTGCACTTCTGTCACGTTGAACGATTCTCTTCAGTCGTCGTTTGTCCCGTTCTTGCAGGATCTTTTTCCGGCAGCAATGAAGTCGGAGATTTGATGTTTTACCGGATTCCTGGTATTCACGGCACACTAGCGAAATTCACCACTTCATCGCTACCTCGGAGATGCTGTGGTACATTGCTCGACCGCCGACTACAACACCACGTTCAAACTCACTTAAATCTTGATATCCTGCGATTGTAACAGCAGTAACCGATCTAACAGCTGCGCCAGCCACTTGTCTTATATAGGCGTTGCCGACCGCAGCGCCTTATTCTGCCTGTTTACATATCTCTGAATTTGAATACGCACGGCTATACCAGTTTCTTTGGCACTTCAGTGTATAATCATAATAAATCTGTAAAACCGTCGTGCTTGTTTGTCTTTGAACATGCTAGTCTCCTAAATTATTAGTCGATTTTTCATGATGTTTTCACAGGTAGCTAGAGTTTGGGCCAACGTGTAGGTTGCAGTTCATCAAAATCGCATCACGGAAAACAATATGTATATCCTCCTTAACCACTGGACCGATTTCAACAAACCTTTGTACACACATTATTTTATACCTGAAAATAATTACTGTGAGGGTGAGCACCACCCAGGTATCAAAGGTGTGAGGTTGAAAGAGAAGTGTATGTCACGACTTGCTAAGTCCTAGATTTTATTCCTCGAGTATCTGAGAATGAGAGGGCTTATTGACTTGCAACAAACTTTACATATAATGCCAAACCTTTACGACACTTTTTCTTGCTCACTACCCGCACAAAATTTTTATCGCTTACTACATTCTCGCTGCTCACGCTGCGGTAAAATTATTCCATCAGACAGGACTTCATGACGTTTAAATTTATTACATCTTAGCTGATAATTCTATTCGCAACACATTTAGCAGCCAGTATCTACATATGCCGATAAATGTGCCTACGTACTTATGTCAATGAACGCCACTTAGTTGAGGAGATGTGAGAGAATCAGGAGGCGGACAGAAAAAGGGCGAAGAAGGGATGGAAAAGAGCGGTAGTGGAGAAGGTAGACGGAGAGCGGGAAATAAGATGGACAAAGAGGGGGAGAGGGGAGATGAACAGATAAAAGGGGAAGGAGGAGACGGAATAAGACAATTGAAATAAATACATACCAGGGCAACGCGGAATTTCAGATAGAATAAAATAAGTAATGTTTCAAATGGGTCTGAGCACTATGGGACTTAACTTCTGAGGTCATCAGTCCCCTAGGACTTAAAACTACTTAAACCTAACTAACCTAAGGACATCACACACATCCATGCCCGAGGCAGGATTCGAACCTGCGACCGTAGCGGTTGCACTGCTCCAGACTGTAGCGCCTAGAACCGCTCGGCCACTCCGGCCGGCAAAATAAGTAATCATGAACCGATCTTGTAATAGTCGTCCGTGTGCAATAAAGTCCCTTGGGATTCGTGCAAAGACCGTCTTTTAGAAATGAGTGTGGCGAATATTAATGTTTTACAGCAAATCACCAGCTTGTCTGTGTAAGATATCATAATTGTTTTAAATTGGACTAATTTTAGAAAAGAAAGAAGCTTAAATGTAATTTTTAGATATCTGTTTGGTGATACTTTAGGTGAAAATCACAATTTGAAAACTGTACAAACGACTCTAAACAGATAGACGCTGTCGATTGCTCAGCAGTTTTCCCTGATCGCTCCTTCCGGATCCACTTGTCGCAGATGTTTACAGTGCGCCATGGTGAAGTGCACGCGAATGTGAAGGCACTGGGACGGATCAGACGAGAACATACTAAGATTTTTCTGCTTTGCTTCGATTTCTCTAGTGCTTTGTAGAGTCTTCAACAAATGCATCCAGCGAAACAATGATACGTAACATTCTGGATATTCATCATTTGTGACGACAGTAGTAGGAGGTGATATTCAGCTGGGTGTCTGGGCATGCAGGAATATACGGAAACAAAGAAGCTGACACAGTAGTCAAGGAAGTCTGAGGGACAACAGATTCCACTAAAGTGTCATTCCCTTAATTCGCGCCGGCCGTGGGGGCGGAGTGGGTCTAGGCACTTCAGTCCGGAACCGTGCGACTGCTACGGTCGCAGGTTCGAATCCTGCCTCGGGCACTGCCTCGGGCATGGATGTATGTGATGTCCTTAGGTTAGTTAGGTTTAAGTAGTTCTAAGTTCTAGGGGACTGATGACCTTAGATGTTAAGTCCCATAGTGCTCAGAGCCATTTTTGAACCTTAATTCGCTGTTGACCCAAATGTCGTGCATCAATGGGAGTAACTCTGAGAGGAGATGGTGGACGGTAAGCCGTGGGCCGTTGCACTGACTATCCGTTTCCAGTTACGTGTCTCCAAATATGACATAGAACCACATGATACTGTAGAGAAGGCCCACCCGTTTCTAGAACCTGCGGTGTATGAACTTCGGTACGTAATATTTTAAAGGAGTGAATTTTATGTTATGACGAAACGGCCGCTCTGAATTAGATGTTTGATTTAATTTTAGCTGGTGACAAGGCATGTGTGGTTATATTTTTAAATTTTTGTGCGCAGCGCAAACTCCACCTTAATCCCGGAGCCTGCAGATCTAAGTGTGTTCCCGAGTGAATGTTATTTCACTTTTTAGTCCAGTGACCAGTCAGCTATAATTCTCCGCTTCACTGTTTTAGGTCGTTCCTTGTGTACGGTTGTCTGGGTTAAATGCCGTCTTTTGTAGATGTAATGAAAGTCTTAATACGACCAGAATCGTTTCGCTTTATCCTAAAGCATCTTCATTGATCAGGTTTATTTGTTGTTTAAATCATTCTTCCTGTTGTTTCACGTATACTACCTAGATTTTAGCACACAGCACTTTCATTTATACTGCCTTCTTCTTGTGAAGAACCAATGTTATCTCGCCATTTCGTGTCTTTTTTCTGAAAACGACAAAAAATTTTACCACTGGAGATGCCTTGAAATAAAGCGAAGTCTTAATGAAACTTTCACTAGAGTTGCAAAATCCGATATTTAACCTATACAACTTGTGTATCTGCAGCTGCGGAAGAAAGAGCCGAAAGAACCAAAAATACAACATATACATTGCTATAATAACTATGGAAGCCGAAGAAATGAATTAAAAGTCATGCTGTGGGCGGGAACTGAACTCAGGTCTCCTTGCTTTAGGGAGATATGCTAGCCATTACACCACCACAGCATTCTAGCTAACGAAAAATTGAGGATGCCTTAGATGACGATCAGTTTGACTTTAGGATAGCTACAGGCACCAGGAAGGTAATTCTGACGTTGCTATTGATAGTGGAAGCAAGGCTACAGAAATATCAAGACACGTTCAAAGGATTTGTCGACCTAGAAAAAGCATTCGACAATGTAAAATGGTGCAACATGTTCGAAATTCTGAGAAAAATAAGGGTAAAATATAGGGAGAGACGGATAACATGCTATATCTACAAGAACCAACAGGGAATAATATGAGCGGACGACCAAGAACGAAATGCTCGGGTTAAAAAGAGTGTACGACAGGGATGTAATCTTCCGCCCCTACTGTTCAATCGGTACATCGAAGAAGCAATTATGGAAACAAAAGAAATGTTCAGGAGTGGGATTAAAATTCAAGGTGAAAGGGTAACAATGATGCGATTCGCTGATGCCATTGCTATCTTGAGTGAAAGCGAAGAAGAATTACGTGATATGCTGAATGGAATGGACAGTCTAATTAATACAGAATATGGTTGAGAGTAAATCGAAGAAGGACGAAAGTAATGAGAAGTAGCAAAAATGAGAACAGCTAGGACGTTAACATCAGGATTGATGGTCACGATGTAGATGAAATTAACGAACTCTGCTACCTAGGCAGCAAAATAACGAATGACGAACGGAGCGAGGAGGACATCAAAAGCAGACTATCACTGCCAAAAAGAGCACCCCTGGCTAAGAAAAGTCTATCAAACACAGGCCTTAATCTGAGGAAGAAATTTCTGAGAAAATGTACGTGTGGAGCACAGCATTGTACGGTAGTGAAACACGGACAGTGGGAAAACCGGAACAGACGAGAATCGAAGCATTTGAGATGTGGTGCTACAGACGAATGTTGAAAATTTGATGGACTGGTAAGGAATGAAGAGGTTCTGCGCAGAATCGGAGAGGAAAGGAATATGTGGAAAACACTGACAAGGAGGAGAAGGGACGGAATGATAGGACATCTGCTAAGACATCAGTGACCGACTTCCATGGTAGCAGAGGGAGGTGTAGGTAAAAAAAAAAAATCCTGCACGAATTACGCGAGGTCAGTGCCCTCCCTAATACAAACTTCAATTCACTTATTCAGCTCATTATTCCGTTCTTAGATCGTCACTATTGCCGAGGCTGTCCGGTATTGTATTGGAATAAGAATCCATGGTTGGACGTAATGGGGAAATCCTGCCTGTACCTCAGGCGTAGGTGATCCATAGATCCGATGTAATTGAATTTTCCCTTGCCAAGCACAAATATGAATTCATTTCTTCAGCTTCCATCATTATCGCATACGAAGATTAGACTCAAATGTCTCGGCAAAAATTTAATTCTGTCATATGTACGTACATTTCTTTTTGTTTCATTTCTGCTGTCATTGAAAGTCTTAGAACCAACGATTGAAGTGATTTTAGTCTATCAGTCTGTCTTTCTTTCTCTCTCTCTCTCTCTCTCTCTCTCTCTCTCTCTCTCTCTCTCTCTCTCTCTCTCTTTGTACTAATGAACTGATACTTTTTTAATTCACTTTGAGAATTGTATTGTTTTATCACATTCAACCACACTCTCCTCTTACGATTAGTATATTGACACTAAAGCACTGAATGTAATACGCCTAACGGCGTCGTTGTCATTGTTCGTGTGGCACGAATCGGGAACAGAGTTTCGGTCACTAAAATCTTTTGTGATTGACGATGTTATCACTATCGTCTCTAGTCCCCAATCTCTCCTGCGTCAGTGAGATGCAGTCGTTGTTTTGTAGCACGATCTGTTACACGTGCTGGTTTTTGCCTTCCTAATGCTTGTTGACGATCACCCCGAAAGTCACATCTCATTATTAGCTTCTTTTTCCTCCCAAAAGCGTTTGAACCACTCGTAAACAAGTTTTCTGATCACGGCTCCCGTTTTGTAGACTTGCACCAAATTAACAAGCGTCTTACTTGACGGCATAGGGCTTTTTATAGAACGAGATGTTTACCTTCCTCAATTGGAATGTGACATGAGTCTTTCTTCTAACTGCGCTGCATGAAAGTGAGGGTTGGTGGTATCCCATCTATATCTGTTCTCCGCAAAATGATATAACATGATATTTACTCCAGCGGTCGGTCATAAAAACTTAGCGGCATGAATGTTAGAGGTGAAAATTGTGATCTAGCCTGGTTTGTTCACATAATCCTCGTCAAGAACTAATTAAAGGACCTCCCTCCCCCTCCACTTGTCAGTAGTCGTCTGCCACAGTTTTCAGAAGTGACTGAAATTGTAGATAGCTCAAATTTCCTTACAAGCCAACTGTTTCCTAAGAAACTGTCTCAGAAGTACTCTATCTCATAAGCAATTTGGTTCATAGACATGGGTAAGCAACGAGAAGTAACATTGACAGCGAAATGTAACTATATTACGGGAGTTCAGGTTCGCCTGTTATAGCATCAACAGTTAGTTTTGAAACCCACACAGCCCTATCAGCACCGTTCTGTGACGCTCAGTGGCGACTGTTATTTCATTCTCTAAACTGCAAACAGTAAATAAGATAATAATCAAGACAATCACAAACCGTTATAGGCCCAAAGGTGTTACAATAATTATGTTTGCATTTTGGAGAACTAAATACAAATATCTACTTTTGATGCTACAAAGGTTATAATCATGTTTGGGCGTTAAGAAGAACAGTTGCTTACATGACAGATTGACCTGGTTTACCATAATTTAGCTAGTAATCACACCTGCTGTTAGAGTTCCAAATCCACGTGATGATTAAGTGAAGCTGTACTTGCTAACGGATCGTCTGAACTACAGTGATTCAGTAATCATACCAAGCAGTTAACAAATATGGTGAAGTTTTAGAACCAATCAACGCGTATTTAAGACCGCTGAAGACAACTGTATGGACAGCACAAAGGCAGAAACAAGAGTAAAAATTAGCACGCGTGCTTTGGGTAAACTTGAACTTTCCAAACTAACTTTGCACTAGATCTAAAAAGTTTAGATTCTGTGTTCATGAACAGTTTGGCTTGTGACAATGAGAGATGATTTTTTTAAAGAGAAAACAGCTCAAAAACTGATATTTTCTCAGCCATCAATGAAAAAATACATTTTTGGAAATGATAGGAGACACTGAACAGCAATCAACGATATTTTGTGGGATGTTTGGCATTTTTTTACATATTTTGAAATAAAAATTATTTATAGCTGGGGTACGTTTTGCTCAGTTCTGTATCCATGACTAATTACAGAACTTCTCAGAATTTCTCTTCTAACGCGAGTTGAATAACTGGTTTCCCTTGATCTTTTAGTCATTGCTTATCGCGTTCTTGTCATTTGGTTCAATGGTAGCAACCAATTTGAGATGCCACGACATCACCTTGACCTAAGGTCAACTGTTCCAATTGTCCATGATTCAAGAATCTGCAGTCTGTGTATTTTGTTGTTCTTACAAAATTGGCATATCACATCTGAGATAACAGTAGAACCGGAGTGGTAGTCTCTCCCACGCGCTGCGCACGTCTAGAAGACGATGGATATATGAACTACGTCGTATCTGGATGCACAAAGTACGGTCCATATCAGTAGTATAAACCGTGGCACAGACATAGCAGCAAAAGTGTGGCTTTCCCCCTCTTCCCCCCCCCCCACCCCCACCCCCGCGCGCGACAGCAAAACTTTAAAACCTACTGATCCAGATCGCTAACTAAATTAACAATGTAATATAAGGATAATGACAGAAGCTGAGGAAATTAAAAATTTTGACTTAATCCCAATCATCTGCTTATTAGACATGTGATACCCGTTACACCATCTTAGCACTACAGTCAACACGGCTCTACGGATTACCGTAATCCAGTGCACTCCATAAAGCAAATATCAATGCACGCCTTCAGCATATTTCCCCGTTCTTAAATTGACATTATTGTCGAGGCTCTCCGGCATTCGAATAGCACCCCAGCTTTGTTCGTAACGGGGAAATCCTGCCTATACCTCAGGCGTAGATGCTCTACTGATGTGATAGAACTAAATTTTCTTTGAGATATTTGAGTTTCAACTCTACTTTCGATAATCACGGAAGCTGAAGAAATGAATTAAAATTTTTGTGCTGGCTGGGGCTTGAAACGAGAATTCCTGTTTACTTGGTAGTTACGCTATCAATTACATCACCATAGCAGTCCCGCTTACATAACTGCACGGACTGTCCTAGACGGGTACCAGAGAGCCTCTGAAATTCTGACGATTTGAAAAGGGGCAAAATTGGCTGAAGGCGTGGACTGATTGAATTGGGGAAGGGGGAGGGGGGGGGGGGGGCGAGCGCCACTACACTACGTTAGCCTTTGCAGGTGTATTAGCTGTACTGCTACGGTGATGTAATAGCTAGTGCATCTACTCAGTAACCAGGAGATATGAGTTCACGTTATGACTATGGCACAAATTTTAATCTATTTCTTCGTCTTCTATGTTTTTGAAGATAAAGATGAGACTCAGATATCTCAAGGAAAATTTAATTCCATCAGATCAACATATTATGCACGCCTAAGATATAGGCAGGATTTCCCCATTAACACCGGACA
Source organism: Schistocerca serialis cubense (assembly GCF_023864345.2). Classification (NCBI taxonomy): domain Eukaryota; kingdom Metazoa; phylum Arthropoda; class Insecta; order Orthoptera; family Acrididae; genus Schistocerca; species Schistocerca serialis. The sequence continues at coordinate 249,944,037 of NC_064638.1, read as the reverse complement.
GCCATCAGATCAATGTAATATCACGCTAACTGCACAGTGCAAACATACGTCTACGATGCATGAGATACTGATATTTGTTAATGTAGACGTGAATAAAACAGTTGTGTACAGTTAGCCGGCCGGAGTGGCTGAGCGGTTCTAGGCGCTTCAGTCTGGAACTGAGCGACCGCTATGGTCGCAAGTTCGAATCCTGCCTCGGGCATGGATGTGTGTGATGTTCTTAGGTTAGTTAGGTTTAAGTAGTTCTAAGTTCTAGGGGACTGATGACCTCAGATGTTAAGTCCCGTAGTGCTCAGAGCCACGTGTATACTTAACGTCGTAATTAATCTTGAAAACCAGAAACGAATATTTTAGAAGACCTTGTTGAAATGTGACACATACATGGGCTACTTTGAGGCTTGTAGTGAAATGATTTGTTACTTCTTTATTTTCAAACAATTTCATCTACTTTTTTAGCTCTTAAAAATATTTAGAAATCGGTTTAATGAATCTATTCATGTCCTGACAGTACCTGAGAGAGAAAGGGGAATATGCACGCTAGGAAATAATAAAAGCTAGAAGCCAAACGAAAGGGTCCTGGAACGGACTGCATTGGAAGATGTTATTGTACCAGTAAAGTTTTAAAGCTGCTGTGGGCTACCATAGACCACCATAAATAAGCGTATACTGCACTAGAGTAGTTTTCCTGGTGGCTTCGGTCAGATAAGGACGTACCCGTGTTACCTGCACATTAGGTGTGTTGCATACCCATCGGGCTTTATGTCATAGTGGTCGCTTTCTATACGTATGCGATCAGTGTCTTACTAGAATCCCCTGAAAACTGGAAGCGGTAAACTGTGTAGAAAGTGAATGAGAACATGTAAAGGGCCGCGTAACATGCGGAAATCTCTGTTCTACACAGTTATCCTTCTATCTGTCACTGACAAATAAACAATAACTACCGCAAAGTTCAACTTGCTCACATTTAACTCAGATTTTATTAGAAAACTGTTAATTTGTAACGCGAAACAGAGGGGTGTTGTGCTAAAAATAAGGAAAACGATACAGACTTATCATATAGCGCTAGAAAAAGCTTTCCTGAACACAAATGTAAAATAAAAAAACGCAGAACCACGATATATCAAACGTCGCTTCAGTACTTCATCGAACTTATACCAAACATATATTTCTGTCATTCATAAGCAACTTCCGCATTTGGCATTTCTTACCTTTTAACGTGATGAAGAACGTTCTATTGAGTACAAAATAATAACAAAAATTATTCATATTTTTTAACGTTATAGCATGTACTGTACTTGAATCAAAAGTAATTACTTTGGTGAAATAAAAGTGCAGAAGATACAAGATCAACAAATTTTTACCAATAAACTTCCTGGCAGACTAAAACTGTGTGCCGGATCGAGACTTGAACTTGGGATCTTTGCCTTTGGACGACTCAACCTTGTTTTCTTTCTTTCAAATAAGACAAATATATGAAACAGCACTTACTATAACATTAACTTTTTTCCATTGACAAGGAATTACAGAATACAGGTAAATAAGGAAACAGTTTTGTGTCAGTCTTTTTTAATTGTACAGTGTAAAACAAATAACCGAAAAATCCTCGTGTGGTGGCTCTGAGCACTATGGGACTCAACTTCTAAGGTGATTAGTCCCCTAGAACTTAGAACTAGTTAAACCTAACTAACCTAAGGACATCACACACATCCATGCCCGAGGGTGGATTCGAACCTGCGACCGTAGCGGTCTCGCGGTTCCAGACTGCAGCGCCTAGAACCGCACGGAAATCCTCGTGTGCGAAAACGAATCGGCGACCGTTCTCTTTGAAGACGCTGGATGGGGACATGCATTCGGAAAGCGAACGCCGATCCTTTGGTGGTCTTGTGAATACAGCTTCACCTGTCAATTTCGCTCACAGCGAGCGGATTGGAAAAAATCCTCCCTAGATAGTTAGCAAATGTGGACTGCTGTTTAACGTGTCCTCTCATTATGTGGTGTGTTAGGAAGAGCGTCCAAACATCTATCTTGTTCTTGGGTCCATTTCTGAAAAGATGAAGGACAACTGTACCCTTTATCCAGATGAACGCATGCATCTTTGATGTTGGAAAATACGTCTCGTCCGGACAGAGAAGCATACAGGGCACGATTATGTGCGTTGGCACCCGACATAAAGGGCCAGTATCTGCTGGAGAAGGAGCCATACGTCAGCTGCCGCGCTGCAGAGGGGACGGTGTTCGTCCGTGTCGACAACATCACACCTGAGGCAGAGGTTGCCAGGGCGATCGCGTTGTGCTTGTGTCTTGTCGGGTATTTACCGGTAAGAGCAATACACCAGGTGGCGTTCGTTTCCATGGTGTAGTATGGTTGACGAACTGCGCTCCACGCTGCCGGCCACCTAACCTGTGGGTGACGTCCTTGGCCGGCGTTCCTGGAGTAACTCCACCTTAAGAGATGATAAACATCTCGCGTAATGGGAGTTCTGGTGCGGGGGAAGCCTTCATGGACGTAACTACTGTAATGTTATGTGTGCCTCACTGCCTTTTTTTTCTTTAACTAATTTCTGCCTAATTTTATTCTGAGAAGCTCAGTAATGTATCTAAATACCGAAAATGTAAATGTAATTCAAAAAGTACTTGAAGTGAAGTGAAGTGCAGCTCGACAGCAAGAAACTCTTTAGCGCGCAAGCCCCGCAACGATAGCATTAGAGACTCTTTGCGTATGGACTCAAAAAAAAAAAAAAAAAAAAAAAAGACAATTGATTTTATTTAAAAAAAAAGGACTGTTAATGTGTATCTTGTGGAAAGAGGACGTGTTGCTAGGCCGTCGCTCAGAACGTATTGTTACATTTAATGAAAATTGATATTTTAGTGATAAAACCGAGTGAAGTATGTGTAAGAGTTACCAAACATTTATGTATACAAATTTTCTGGAAGTGAAGAATAGAAATATCTTGTTTTTGGAAAAGGAGGTGAGCTTCATTGTCGTCGCCGTCTATTAATTGACAGAATTGTAAGTGTACAAATGTCACTAAAATACAGGAAAAGAAATGCATTCTCTGTGGTTTTCATTCAATAACTAACAACCTCTCATAATTTCTTAATTACAGTAATTGGCTTATGGTACTGAACTCCACTGACCAATTTTGATGTAGCAGGACGTGTACTTTGAAGGACGTTTGTGTGTCAAGCAATCTCCTTTTCTCACGAATAGCAGTGGTCCATTAGGTATGAAAAGCTACGCAAATTTGTGCTCAAAGCTATCCGCAATACGGCCAAGTAATTAAGAGAGTCGTAATTTAAACCTTAAAGAACAATAACTTCCTCCAAATTGCAATACGTCAATAACTGGTGCAGAGGCTGATCATTCAAGGAGGCAGCAACCAAAATTCAGGTACGAGTTACGACTTAAAGTAAAAATCTCAATCAAAAATAAAACTCTGTCCCTCTCCAAACACATATATAAATATTGATTTTATTATTAAAAAAAGTGAGACACACATAACATTACACTACATTCCAGAAGGAAAAGTTTGATATGTGACAGTGCAATGTGAGCCAGCGTGACCGGCGGTTGACATGAAGTAGGTGCGAGTTCGTCGACCAAAACTCCTGCGATCCTGTTGAGGCTGCGTGTCAATAACTTCTAGATTGTATTTATGTAAAGAGCTGTAGCTCGCGCTTAGACACTGACCAGGCAGAGACCCATCTTCGCTTAGAGATTGTGAAGGTGTCATACTTGAGCTTTAATATGTGACCAGTACTGGCGTAATAACCGAAGGCCGCTTGGATCCGAGGCACCATTCCTGTAGAGATATAAAAAGTTTGTGCGATGTGTGTTTTATGGGATGCCACAGAATTTTTAATTAATTGCACAGTGTTTTACATGTCCATTGCTCGCAGTAACTGACTTGGGGCGCCCGTCCTGATGTTCTGAAGAAGACGCCAGAACTTTATCGCCATAGCGCGACAGATGCCTCGAGTAAAAACTATTCCTAGCGCGTAGAATCTCCACCGTCCTGAGTTGAGACACACTTTCATCAGGGAGTCCCTTTCCAGTGGTCATCAAGCAGGGTTTGGCGACGCTCATACAGCTGCCTGCACCGCTCCTTTATTGTTCGAACCCCCATGTTGCCTCTTGAACTGTGCTGGTCTAAGCTGTCGCCAGCACCCCGGTCGGCAAAGATGTAGCGCGAAGATCGACAGTAGGCACTGGATGAAGCGCGCCTATCACGAGAGAGGCCAGAGACAGACTCGGAAGCAACACGCTGCCAACGCCCTCTCGACCGCAAGCATTTAGGCCGCCGCCGCTGACTGGAGAGCCTCACTCAGTCTCTTAGTCACTAAGTCGCATTCCAATTGGCGACTGTCAGTTCATATCACTGGCTACGATTGTTGTAATAGGAAGATATCAATGCTATCTGCTAGAGGGCTATTTACTGCTGAGCTTGTACCACAACTCACGAACTCTATTCAAGATAAGTAGCTCCCTATGCTTGTGAATAAACAACCGTGTTATCCACGTGCGCCTTTGTGTTGTAGAAAGAGGATACTGTCCACTCGTAACCACATCCTCTACCTTGCTTCCGTGGTACAAGGCTCTGCATGAACCTCCTAGTTGGTATGTACTTTAAAGACGAGGTCGTCTGCATTGATGCGGCATTTGAATGTGTGTCCTCGCAGGGTGATCCCTGATAAATGTTACTGTAGACCACAGAGAAGCGATTCTAGTGCGATGGCGTATATGATAGTTGGAAGGAGAGAACCTTGTCGGAATGATCGTGCGGTCGATACTGGGGGTCACCATCCCTCCATTGACCATCACCCTCGACGAAAGTCACGAAGTAGGCCCATGATTAAGGGACAAAGGCACATGGGAAAACCATCCTTTCCGTCATCTTCGCAGGAAAGGTGCGGTTCACGCAATCGAAATCAACGGAAATGATGGCTCCCTGCAGTCGACAGACTGTTGCAATGGCGATGACTTCTCTACAGTCACATAGCGTTGATTGTACATTGGTATCTCCAAACAGGGATGTCTGTGCAGGCGACAGGACTTGACGCACGATTCGTCTGAGACGCATCGTGAGGAGGTGCCCAAAAATCTTAAAATTCGAGGTGAGTAAAGTGACTGGCCCGATAGTTGTCAGGTTGAGTGCCTCCATAAGGTTTGGGTACCAGAATAATTAGACCTTTCAGAAATTCCGATGGTGGCGGCGTCATAGGGCACAGATGATCCTGGTACATCTGCTTCCATCGTGGGAAGGTCCTATGAAATTCTGACCTCAGGCTGTCCGGTCCTGGGAATCGCTTCAAAGCCCCTTGGCATCAGTGATGTCTTCAGTGGAGATGTCTGAAAGAGAGTCCACCACCTGGCGATCAAGGGTACTATATCTGTAAGTGCCTCGACGTTATGGAATTTTTCACGATTGAAGGTAGAGGTGACGATAGTGAGCTTAGAAGGCTGTTGCGATTTCCGCCTGTGGTACTAACCGTCAGCCGTCAGACAAACACATAGAACGGATTACTGGTTGTCGATGGCGTTTGAGATCTGCGATGACATCATGTATCGAGGGCTTTTTTCCGTTGATGCTGGCTTGGCACCGCGAACGCACAGCTACATCTTCCAAGCGGCACTGAGTAAGGGCCAGTATCTTAGGCTTGAAGCATTGAACCTTGACCTGACGTTCTGGGGATGGCTGTTGGTCCATAACGTCCCGGAGGAACTGGTAAAATTCTGTCGTGTCTCGGTGACACTGCATTCGTTCCTTGCCGTACTGGATCGGAGCACGGCGTTGGGATGACTTTAGACACTGCATCCACCACAGAAGTACGGAAGAGTACTTTGTGATGCGCCTTTCGCAGGTTTACCATGTGGCCGTGACCATTCGTAAATATTGCGCTTCCTGTAAGTAGGCAACTCTAAGTTTCCATGGACCTTGACTATGCCATATTGTTTATCGTTCGAGACTGATCATGCACAAATAAACACAACGGTCTGAGAAGGTCGAAGGCCTTATTTCTGCGTTCAGGACCTCCAAAACGAGAGGATGTCACATAGATCCGGCCTCAGTGGCTCGTGACGTATGTATTTCCCAGGCGATCGCCACGTACCACCTCCCAGGTATCTACGAGACTGAGTCGATGAACTACAGAGCGGAGTTCGGGGCAGGTGGTAAAATTTGGATATTGGTCCTTCCTCGCGAGAACACAGTTGAAAACTCCGCCGATAATTATCTGGTCATATCGCCCCAGAAAAAGGAGCGTGATTGTTTCAGAACAAAACTGTGAGCTCTCTCGTCGTTGATCTGTGCCGGATGGAGCATAGACGTTCACTACTCTGATTCCGTGTACTGTTAGTGCTAGCCCTCATGCTTGTTGCAACTAAGTGAGATCTTCTACTATAAAGCCGTCGACGGCGTGTGTGACAGCACTTTTTTTAAGGCATCCTAGATATGCTCAATAGTGTTCATTTCTGGGGAGCTCGATAGGCAGCGGAAGTGTTTCACCACAGAAGAGTCTTCCTGGAGCCACCCTGTAGCAATTCTGGATATGTGGAGTGTCGAATAGTTCTGCTGGACTTGTCCAAGTCCGTCGGAATGCACAATGGAAATGAATGGACGCAGATCAGGACAGGATGCTTACGCACGTGTCACCTGTCAGAATGGTATCTACATGTATCAGGGTCCCATATCACTCCAACTGCACGCGCCCCACACCATTACTGAACTTCCACCAGCTTGAACAGTCCCCTGCAGGATCCATGGACTCATGCAGTTGTCTCCACACCCGTACACGTCCATCCGCTCGATACAATTTGAAACGAAACTCGTCCGACCAGGCAACATATTTCCAGTCATCAACAGTCCAATGTCGCTGCTGACGGGCCCAGGCCGGGCGTAAAGTTTTGTGTCGTGCAGACATCAAGGATACACGTGTGAGCCCTCTCATCCGAAAGGCCATTGATGCTTCGTTGAATAGTTCACACGCTGACATTTGCTGATGCCCCAGGTTGAAATCTGCAGCAATTTGCGGAAGGGTTGCACATCTGTCACGTTGAACGATTCTCTACAGTTGTTGGTCTCGTTCTGGCAGGATCTTTTTCGGGCCGCAGCGATGTCGGAGATTTGATGTGTTGCTGGATTACTGATATTCACGATACACTCGTGAAACGGTCGTACGGGAAGATCCGCACTTCATCGCTACCTCGGAGATGATGTGTCCCATTGCTCATGCACCGACTATAACACTCACCTAGATCTTCCCGAATGAGATTTTCACTCTGCAGCGGAGTGTGCGCTGTTATGAATCTTGGTGGCAGATTAAAATTGTGTGCCGGATCGAGGAGCGAACTCGGGACCTTTGCATTTCGCGGGTAAGCGCTCTGTCAACTGAGCTACCCAAGCACAACTCACGACCCGCCCTCACGGATTCAGTTCTGCCAATACCTGGCAGAACACTTGCCTGCGAAAGGCAAAGGTCCCGAGTTCGAGTCTCGATCCGGTACACAGTTTTAATCTGCCAGGAAGTTTCATTACTTAAATGTTGATAACGTACCACTGTAGTAGCAGTAACCAATCTAACAACTGCGCCAGACTCTTGTTGTCTTATACGATAGGCGTTGCCGACCACAGTGCCGCAATCTGCCTGTTTACAACTCTCTGTATTTGAATACGGATGCCTATACCAGTTTCTTTGGCGCTTCATTGTAGTGTTTGACTGTTCCTTACGGCTAAGATAATTGTGTGCGTGAATTCCTAAGGGACCAAACTGCTTAGGTCATCGGTCCCTAGACTTACACACTACTTAAATTAACTTACGCTAAGAGCAACACGCAGACCCATGCCCGAGGGAGGACTCGAACCTCCGGCGGGTGGGGCCGCGCAGTCCGTGCATGACGCCTCAAACCGCGCGGCCACTCCGCGCGGCGCTACGATAATTCATTTGGCCAGACCCTACAATATTTCTTCAGAGAAAGATTTCCTGTCAAATAGGTAATCCACTGGATTTGAATATTAACAGCTGACAGGTGCGCAGAGGTGACACGTAAACACCCTCTACAGCGACTCATCATAGACGGGGACAGAAACCTCGCCGACAGGAGTATCATTGTTTGAGGAGTCCTGGTAGGGAACCTAAGGTAACCTGAACTCTTTATTTGGCTGGTCTCGCTAACTTGCGGCCACACTGAACGAATGCTGCAGTCCTCGGGATTCACCGTGGGCGCTAGTAGGCAGTTCTACCATACCTTGGTGACCACCTGCTTAAAGGAGTATTGCAACAGAGCAGTGATACTGTGTGGTATGGATTCGAAAAATCAGTGTAGGTTTTCGGAGGTATGCGACCACCGTATGTCCTCCACTGGGTTCAGATAAGGCTAGTACTGCAGGCAAGACATCGAGATGAGTTCGTTATTAGGCTCCTAATCATCTGGTTCTTGCAAATATATTATGTTACCCGTCTTTCCCTGTAGCTTATCCCTAGCTTTCTCAGAATTTCGAACATCTTGGACTATTTTACGCTGTCGAACACTTTTGCATCTCGACAAAACTTATGAACGTTTCTTAGTTTTTCTTCAGCCTTTCTTCCATTATCACCATCAACGTCAGAGCTGCCTCTCTGGTGCTTTTGCACTTCGTAAAGCCAAATTGATCCTTCCCCTTCTTATCTTCGTTAGCAACTTGGATGCATCAGCTGTTAAGCTGATTGTGCGATAATTCTCGCACTTGTCAGCTCTTGCAGTCTTCGGAATTGTGTGAATTTTGTTGTCCCTGAACTCTGATGGTACATCGCCAATTTCATACATTCTAAGCACTAACGTGAATAATTGTAGTCAATTTGCCCGCAGATTTTAGATATTCTGATGAAATGTTACCTATCTCTTCCGCTTTATTTGATGTCAAGCCGTCCAATGTTCTTTTAAATTCTATCTCTAGTACTGGTTCCCATATCTCTTTTCTGTCGACTAATGTTTCTTTTTGAATCACGTCATGAGACAAGTCCTATCCTTCATAGATGCCTTCAACGTAGTCTTTACACCTATCCGGTCTCCCCTTCTTTTAAATTCTAACTCTAGTACTGGTTCCAATATCTCTTTTCTGTCGACTAATGTTTCTTTTTGAATCACGTCATGAGACAAGTCCACTCCTTCATAGATGCCTTCAACGAAGTCTTTACTCCTATCCGGTCTCCCCTTTAATATAACAATGAAATTCCCACTGTTCTCTTAATGCTACTACCTTTGCAGTTAATTCCACCGGACGTTTATTTGACTTTTCTATTTGCTGTGTCAGCACTTCCGACAATCATTTCTTTTTCGATTTCTTCTCAATTTTCATGTTTTCATTTTGCCCTGCCTCCCTGCACTTCCTCTTCATTTCATTCCTAAATAGTTTGTATTTGTGTATTCCTGAATTTCCCTGAACGTTTTTGTAGTTCCTTCTTCCGTCCATTTCTTCTGTTACACATGGCTCTTTGCAGTTACTTCCGTTGCACCTACGCTTTTCTTTCCTACTTTTGTGATTGCCCTTTTTAGAGATGTTCCTTTTCAAATGAAGTGCCTACTGAGCTACGCAAGTCAGATTTGTTTTAAATAAGCGCTGTGACGATCGTGAACGTTAGTTAGCTTTCAGATTGGACGTAATGAGATGGTGTTAGTCAAGAATGCCTTTAAGATGACGGAGACGCTATTATCAAAAGCTCATTGAGTTTAAACGAGATCATGTAATAGGACTACGAGAAGTTGGATATTTCTTCCGCGATATTGAAGAAAGACTTGGCAGGAATGTAGCCACTGTGCAAGATTGCTGGCAGCGATGGCCACGGATAGGTACGAGAGCAAGAAGACAGTGTTCCGGGTGTCCACGTGGCACTACCGAGAGAGAAGAACGTTGTATTCGGCGTATGGCTGTGGCGCATCGTACTGAGTCTGCAGCAGCAATTCTAGCAGCAGTTGGCACCGCAGTAACACAATGAACAGTTACAAATCGGTTACCCCAAAGACAGCTCCTAGCCTTACGTAATGTAACGTGCATTCCATTGACTCCAGAACACCGCCGTTTGCGACTTCAGTGGTGTCAAGCGAAACCTGATTGGAGGGCAGGGTGACGCCCTGTTGGGTTTTCTGACGAATCGTGGTGCTGCCTCGGTGCTACTGATGGCCCTTTATTGATTAGGCCGGTATTACACTATCAAATTTCTTTGTCAAATATCTTTGTCAAAAATCTTTGTCAAAGATATTTGATGTTGTAAGAGGAACTTTGTCAAATGTCGTCCAATATTTGATCAAATCTAGGGCCTCGCTGTAGATTTGATCAAAGAAATCGCTTGTCTTCTGTTCACTGCAATGTGACATGTTACCACATGGAGCGCTAGCATCGCCGCAGCGTTCTGTCGTCTGTAGTGTTTTTATAAACATTGGCGGTAAATACAATTGGTGTGTGCCAAGAACTACTAAATTAATAGAGATGTATGAAGCTGATGGGGCGCTTTACAACGTGAGGCACCCCGAATACAAAAATAGATTAAGAAGATTGGAGACCTGACCTGACCTGACCTAACCTAACCTAACTGAACACAACCCTCTCCTGTAGCAAGGAATCGGAGTGTTACAGTGAGCGTGTCTTCTGAAGATGTAGCAGTTCTTAAGTGAATATTGTGCTTTGTGATATGAGGATACACTTCACTGAGCACATACAGAAATGTATGCTCATCCATTCTTAAGTAATTGATGTACGACTTGACGTCTTCCACTGTAAGCTCACGTAACGAGTTTTGTTGAATGCTTTTATCGTGTCGTCTTAAAACCCACGGCTTCACCCAGATTAGATTAGTTTTTCGTTCCATAGATCCGTGCTGAGGTGATCCTCGCGGATGTGGAACATGTCAATTTTTTTAAGCTGAAATAACAATACTAATAGTATGAATAAATACAATACATCATTTGTTTCCATTAAAAATTTCGTCAATGGAGTAGAAGGAGTTGGCCACTAGTAAGTATTTCAGGCGCCTTTTAAACTGATCGTTATTTATAACTACAATTTTTATGTTTGCTGGCAAATTATTGAAGATGAGTGTTCCTGAGCAGTGGACCCCTTTTTGAACTAAAGTAAGTGCCTTTAATTCCTTGTGCAGATCATTTTTGTTCGTGGTATTGTATGTATCAACTGAGTTTTTTGTTGGAAAAAGAGATATATTATTTAGGACAAATTTCATTAAGAAGTAAATATACTGAGAGGCAGTAGTTAGTATACCCAGTTCTTTGAAGAGGTTTCTGTAGGACATCTGTGAATTTACTCCACAAATAATACGTATTACACACTTTTGGACTCTCAAAACTTTTGTTTGACTCGAAGAGTTACCCCAAAATATTATACCATATGACATTATGGAATGAAAGTAGGCAAAGTATGCAAGCTTTTTCATTTTTATTTTGCCTATGTCTGCTAACACTCGAGTTGCAAATACAGATTTGTTAAAGCGTTTCTGCAGTCCTGTGGTGTGCTCCTCCCAACTGAATTTATTATCAATTTGTAATCCCAGGAATTTAAGACTGCCAACCTCGTATGTATGGTTCCTTTTTTTCCCCCACTTCTTTTACGCATGTGCACACAATGCAATTGCGGTACGTGCAACTGCTGAGGTTAATAACAAGTTGTTGTCAGCCATCTTGAACTTTGACGAAAAATTTGATGACAGTGTAATACCCCTTCTAGCACTACGTCAAAGATCTTTGTCAGATATATTTGATGGAATATTTGATCACTTCTTTGATCAAATCTTTGACAAAGAAATTTGATAGTGTAATACCAGCCTTAGGCCAGTTGCGGGTCTGCAACTAACCTGTGTTCTTGCTAGACACACTGGACCACTACCTGGAGCTGTGATATGGCATACGATTCCCTATGATAGTAGGAGAGCTATCTTGGCTGTCTTATGCACCCTGACTGCGAACTTGTGCGTCAGTCTGGTAATTCGACCTCTTGCGCTCCCTATCGTGGACAGCATCCCGGGAGATATTTTCCATCTGGATAACGCTCGCACACGTGTAGCTGTTGTCAGTCAACTTGCTGTATATACTGTCTACACACTGCCTCTGTCTGCTGGATCACCAGATCAGGATTCAACCGAGCACATACGTATTTTCATCGGATGACAACTGCAGCGCCATTCACAACCAGTGTTAACCGCACCAGTATCGACCGGCCAAGTGCAACAGACATGGAACTCCAACTCATAAACTGACATCCAGCATCGACAACACACATTTCATGTACGTTTGCCAAGTTAATATGTTACCTAAACAAATATATTCCATAAGTGTAACTACTCCACCTTAATTATTTCTTGGCGTGGCATTTATTTGTCTCAGTGCAAATGATTGTGATCGTAAGGAAGCGAAAGGGAAAATGGAATTCTCATTTAATAAATTTATGGATGCTGCATCTGTACGCAAAAACTTATTGTTATGCCAGTGAATTGTCCAGTTTGCGACCGGTATCGTAGTTGGAGTGCTCTGCCGTGCCTCTCTCCTCCGCTCATGGCTTTTATGTAAGCCGCCATGTACTGGCAACGCCCCCAGTCGGTTTTCAATCTAGCTGTGGACAGTGGTCATTATTTTTTGGCTTGTCAGTGTTTTACAGCTAAATCTGTTGTGTTCATCCCTTGCAGTGTCGTAACTGAAGAGTGGTCATTTCCCTCGTGTGTGTAGAGCTAATATTAGGTACTACCGGACTTGATTATCCATTGAATGACCAACTGACTGTACACAGTCACTTATTATATGCCACGAGTTTTTTCGTCTCTAGCTTCGGAAGCAATGTATTGAGGCTCACAAAAAATTTGAAAAATAAGGATAAATCATCTTTGAGCTGACAGTCAGAGCCATTGCACCCATGACCGAAAAGTCTGTTTCTCCAGTATTGATTTTTATATTACGACGCAGTACGAGACTCAGAAAACTTTTATGTCAACTTTGAAATAGTATGATGGAGAACATAAACGAATGGCCTGTTTGCTTCACTAAAATGGGAGAGAGCGGCATAGAGCTGGCCGTGCAGGAAGCAACTGGCACTAAGGTCCGTGCTACCATACACATCGTCTGCCCTTGTCCTTCGTTTATGGTCATGGCATAGCAAAAGCTCACTGGGAGTTCAACACGTTTGAATCGAAGTGGTAAATTGTTGGGAATAAGCGGGCTCCGTGGTACAGTATAAAACCTCGCTCGCGTATGCCACTTCCCGTCAAAATTTCCACTTCTATGATATTACGTTCGAACCTCTGTCGAAGAGGAGCGAGATAATGCATGACGCTGTTGATCAGAGTTACGCCGCTCCCAGCTTTCAGGAGTAGTTTCCAAAGATCGCGTTAAAGCCTGATATTCTTGAGCCACAGTAAGTCTCACCTCACGATCTTCATTGGATTCTTGAGACTGCATTGCCTTTTACACATTCTGGTGTATTAAGAAAGACTCGACCGTTTTCCAGGCATTTTTATTCGTATACAAAACGAAATGAATAGGCACCAAAATCGTAAAACAAACCTGATAAATTCATTTCACCTAACAAAGAGTGTGACTAAAACCTATCGAAAGAAGCAAAGGAATCTCGTTAAGTTTTTAACACATAAAACGAAATCAGTAAATGCGTATATCCTAACTTAATAAAGTCGCTGTTAGTTTGTATTCTGAAAGTAAGACATATGCACTTAACTCTCTTAGTGGCGCAAACTTCCGAAAATACACCGATCACTGAGTCTAAAAAAACTAACACCATCATCTGTTGTTTCTTTGGTGTACTACGCCGAGATGTCTAACGTCATTAAACTCTGAGAAATATTCTCTTATCAATCATTTGCACATTACTTATCTTTGTCGCACTGACTTTCATTTAGCGACGTTGTTGGTGCAGGAGTCTGGCTAAAGTAAAATTACAGACTTTTCTATTTTAAATCCATCTGTCTCTTTTGAGTTCTTTCTACACTTTTCGACCCAAGCACGGTATGTTTTGGAATTACTTTTCTCTACCTGATCATTTTTTTTGTCGGAGCAGTCTGTGCTTGTTTCGCTCGACAGAAGCGCACGTGTGTCTCGTCTGGCCACATGTTTGGAGCCCCACAGCTCCGCTACAGATCTCTGCGGTATGCCCCGCCCCCTCGCAGATGCAACATTTAATAACTTTCGGCTTTTCTGTCCGCGGCAGAATCCTCCGCCCGCAACAGAAATTCTTCTCTCTCACGGACGCTACCGTGGTCGTGACCGTCAATGCTATTTCAGTGTCTCTGGTAAGTACAGCGCTCTATGGAAACAAACTACTATTTTTCTCATTCCTTCAGATCGTCACCTGTAACAATGAATAAATAAGTATAGAATGATGGCTCTATAACAGAGTGTCTCGCCTAATTCTGTTGTCTGCTAGAACTGCGAGTGTGGTCCAGCAGATAAAGTAACAAGAGCTCTCAGGGGAGCATAAATACTCACTGCGAATTAGATCCGACATTTACATAGAAGAGTCGATTAAAACTTAGAAGACTCTCCGCCAGTTTGAATATGTTGGTGGATAAATGTCGGAAAGTGAAGTGCGAAGCGCAATCAGATTTTCGCCTTTAAAGAATACTCCTCGGCTGTAATTCATCGACAACTAGTGGAGGCATACGGAGCTAATATCTTCATTTCTTATCCCGTATCTTTTAGGATTCGGCGATCCATTTGGATTTGAATTCCGATAGTGGTAGAGGGTGGCCGGATTCCCCTCTACCCTCCGCCCCCCACCCCCCCTCCCGAGTCACAATGTTTGTACTCACAGCTGACTGTGTACAGTGCTATACCGTGTGAAAGTGCGATTTTTCGAAAAGTTTGCGAATAGTGTAACAGAGTGGACGTTGGTAATAGCCCCGTATTCACCGACTTGAAGTAGCCAACCTCATCCAAGCAGGCCGGCACACCGGCCCAGTCATTAAGACGGTAGCCTTTTTGGACGCTTGAAAAATATGTGATTTCGTGATTTTTTTCAAGTCTGTCTTGAAGAAATCATTTTTGAGTCCATGTCTGACGTTCCCGTAACCGATTTACCACACTGAAGAATCCCTTGCAGATGGAACGCTGATCATTGACGGAAATGCCCTACCATTGGGCCTGTAACAAAATAATTTCTGTTGCTGGATGTAATAAAAAACTGTAATTAAGTCATAAAAATGTGTAATAAAGAGACGTGGTTTAACTATATGAATGAGAGTATACTTTTATATTTGAATGTATTGAACTAGAGGTTGTAGTACCTATGGATGCAGTCCTACAGTACCATCATTTAGTTGCCAATCCCAGCGTAATTAAATTGTCTTACTTCAGAGTACTTTTTTTATACAGAACTGCCCTCTATTGTTATAAGTTTTGCTAATCAGTTATGACAGTACCTTGTATCTGTTATTTTTGAAAGAGGCAATGTATGAATTGTTCGTAGGATCATGTGTAGAAGTTCGGTCACTGTGCATTTATATGGACCTCATTTCCTTGTTGCAGAATCCTTTTTCTGTAAAGCTCTTTTGGGACACAACTTGAAATAATTTCTAACCCGCATTTCTCATTTCTGTAACTCACTTATTATTTCACTTCTTGGAAGTACACACTTTTAACGTTAACTTCATAAGAGAACGCACAATATCAGCTATATATATAATACAAGGAGACTATGCCTACACTCTCCATCCTCAAACACAACAAGAACAGCTCAACTCAGAGATGTACCTATCTTATTCAAGGACCACTCGTAACTCGTTTTTTACCCTTGACATCACGGTTTTCTCTGGCGCCTTCATGCTCTTGAATATATCTATATACTATTTCAAACTATTTAATTTAATTACATTTCATTGAGAAAATTAAAGCAGGTAAAATAAGAATGCGGTAGGTAATTTGTGTTTCAGGTCCAGATAACAATTTTAGTCATTGTGACCTGTAGTCCCAATTCATTTTATATATGTTATTTTCAATATATAGAATAATATATAGGATAATAAATCAATACACAGGATACTTGTTAAACATGGAGTTATAACAAAATGGTAACGTTCTGAAATAAATGGGATTTCCTACGCCCACAAAATCGAGAATAAAGCGTGCAACGAAAATATAATTTTGAAGAAATCGGAAAACTGCTACGTTCGCTGATAGAAAATTCAATTTAAAATGCCAGCATCAAATTCCGATTAAAATCGTGCATACCGTTCTCAAGATATCCGCCAATTTGAGAAATACAGTTTCGAGAAAAGTGCTCTTAAGGTTTTGGGTTACATCATTCAGAGCAAACCTTTTTGACAGCTGTCTCTGGACCATACGGCAACCCTTCCAGATCCGAAAGGAAGCCCTCCTCCATTTTTTTCGTGGCCATTTTGGACCGGCGGACCTCTTTGAACTTCTGTCATCCACTGCTCCGCTCGTACGATATGCCTTTCGTCCATTTTTGTGCAGAAGTTGTTGTGTTGGCGGAAGAGCCGTGTTACTAGAGGAGGCCGAAATGCACGAGTTTTAGCTGACGCAGGCTGGCATGAGGAGGGAAGAACTATACCGACGTGAGGGCTGGAACATGACAACGAATTAGAATCCAGAAAGCGGACGTACATCTACATCTACATGATTACTCTGCAATTCATATTTAAGTGCTTGGCAGAGGGTTCATCGAACCACAATCATACTATCTCTCTACAATTCCACTCCCGAACAGCGGCGGGAAAAACGAACACCTAAACCTTTCTGTTCGAGCTCTGATTTCTCTTATTTTATTTTGATGATCATTCCTACCTATGTAGGTTGGGCTCAACAAAATATTTTCGCATTCGGAAGAGAAAGTTGGTGACTGAAATTTCGTAAATAGATCTCGCCGAGACGAAAAACGTCTTTGCTTGAATGACTTCCATCCCAACTCGCGTATCATATCTGCCACACTCTCTCCCCTATTACGTGATAATACAAAACGAGCTGCCCTTTTTTGCACCCTTTCGATGTCCTCCGTCAATCCCACCTGGTAAGGATCCCACACCGCGCAGCAATATTCTAACAGAGGACGAACGAGTGTATTGTAAGCTGTCTCTTTAGTGGACTTGTTGCATCTTCTAAGTGTCCTGCCAACGAAACGCAACCTTTGGCTCGCCTTCCCCACAATATTATCTATGTGGTCTTTCCAACGAAGTTGTTCGTAATTTTAACACCCAGGTACTTAGTTGAATTGACAGCCTTGAGAATTGTACTATTTATCGAGTAATCGAATTCCAACGGATTTCTTTTGGAACTCATGTGGATCACCTCACACCTTTCGTTATGTAGCGTCAACTGCCACCTGTCACACCATACAGCAATCTTTTCTAAATCGCTTTGCAACTGATACTGGTCTTCGGATGACCTTACTAGACGGTAAATTACAGCATCATCTGCGAACAACCTAAGAGAACTGCTCAGATTGTCACCCAGGTCATTCATATAGATCAGGAACAGCAGAGATCCCAGAACGCTTCCCTGGGGTGCACCTGATAACACTTCAATTTTACTCAATGATTTGCCGTCTATTACTACGAACTGCGACCTTCCTGACAGGAAATCACGAATCCAGTCGCACAACTGAGACGATACCCCATAGGCCCGCAGCTTTATTAGAAGTCGCTTGTGAGGAACGGTGTCAAAAGCTTCCAGGAAATCTAGAAATACGGAATCAACTTGAGATCCCCTGTCAATAGCGGCCATCACTTCGTGCGAATAAAGGGCTAGCTGCGTTGCACAAGAACGATGTTTTCTGAAACCACGCTGATTACATATCAATAGATCGTTCCCTTCGAGGTGATTCATAATGTTTGAATACAATATATCCTCCAAAACCCTACTGCAAACCGACGTCAATGATATAGGTCTGTAGTTCGATGGATTACTCCTACTAACCTTCTTAAACACTGGTGCGACCTGCGCAATTTTCCAATCTGTAGGTACAGATCTATCGGTGAGCGAGCGGTTGTATATGATTGCTAAGTAGGGAGCTATTGTATCAGCGTAATCTGAAAGGAACCTAATCGGTATACAATCTGGACCTGAAGACTTGCCCGTATCAAGCGATTTGAGTTGCTTCGCAACCCCTAAGGTATCTACTTCTAAGAAAATCATGCTATCAGCTGTTCGTGTTTCAAATTCTAGAATATTCCATTCGTCTTCCCTGGTGAAGGAATTTCGGAAAACTGCGTTCAATAACTCCGCTTTAGCGGCACAGTCGTCGGTAACAGTACCATCGGCACTGCGCAGCGAAGGTATTG
The DNA here is from genome assembly GCF_023864345.2 of Schistocerca serialis cubense. Lineage (NCBI taxonomy): Eukaryota > Metazoa > Arthropoda > Insecta > Orthoptera > Acrididae > Schistocerca > Schistocerca serialis. Next base: position 249,925,756 of record NC_064638.1, on the reverse strand, counting down.
ACTGCGTCTTGCCGCTTGTGTACTTTCCATACGACCAGAATTTCTTCGGATTTTCTACCAAATTTCGAGACAATGTTTCGTTGTGGAATCTATTAAAGGCATCTCCCATTGAAGTCCGTGCCAAATTTCGCGCGTCTGTAAATTTTAGTCAATCTTCGGGATTTCGCGTTCTTCTGAACTTCGAATGCTTTTTCTGTTGCCTCTGCAACAGCGCTCTGACCTGTTTTGTGTACCATGGGGGATCAGTTCCATCTCTTGCCAATTTATGAGGTATGAATCTCTCAATTGCTGTTGCTACTATATCTTTGAATTTGAGCCACATCTCGTCTACATTTGCATAGTCAGTTCGGAAGGAATGGAGATTGTCTCTTAAGAAGGCTTCTAGTGACACTTTCTCCGCTTTTTTAAATAAAATTATTTAGCTAGTTTGATACTTTAATCCATTAATCATGAACGTCGCTCTTGGCGGTACATGAGTCACAACATTATCTGTTCAGAAGACAGTAACTGAATATGGCGCCTTGCTAGGTCGTAGCAAATGACGTAGCAGAAGGCTATGCTAAACTATCGTCTCTGCAAACGAGAGCGTATGTAGGCAGTGAACCATCGCTATCAACGTCGGCTGTACAATTGGGGCGAGTGCTAGGGAGTCTCTAGACTAGACCTGCCTTGTGGCGGCGCTCGGTCTGCAATCACTGATAGTGGCGACAAGCGGGTCCGACGCATACTAACGGACCGCGGCCGATTTAAAGGCTACCACCTAGCAAGTGTGGTGTCTGGCGGTGACACCACAGAAGTAACAGGCTGGTCTTATCTCAACTTGGAACACGTTCATAATTTCCATCATGTCTGTTTCTCCTCGCTGTGAATGGCTTTCGGGGACACTTTTTCACAAATCGCCTTGTAACTCGATAACGGAGTTTCTGCCGAACTAGGGAGATCCCACAGAACATTTTATATATATACAGGGTGCGTTACTATCTATTTCCACCTAGAATAACTCCGTATGTATGATAGTAGCTGAAAATTTTGTGGGATAACTGTTGCATGTGACATCTGCTGCATGGGACAACGGGGGCCATGATATGACGTTGGGTCACTTCAGAGAAATGAAGGTCAACTGTGCTTTTTTTTGTAAATGGGTACAAAAAAACCAACGTCATATTATAGCCCCCGTTGTTCCATGAAACTTTTGTCCCACAAACTTTTCAGCTCCTATCATGTATTCTGAGTTATTCTTGGTGGCAGTAGCTAGTGACTCACCCCATATATATATATATATATATATATATATATATATATATATGGGGTGACTAATTGTAATTTTGAAATTTTCGAAACACGAATACGCACTTAACCCATAGGGCGGAATCTATATGAGACCGGTCACGCCTCCCCAAGTCCTGGAAGCGACGTGCTGGTGTATGAGATTATCCGGGTAGTTCCTAATGGAGCGAGCGTAATGTCACGAAAACAAGTGTGGTTCTGGTGACAGGAATTTGGAAAAGGCAGAGCGGATGTGCAATTGGAGCAAGCTTGAAGGTGGAAAAGCATGTCCACCTCAGATGACATCATCTACCGTGTCGAAGGATTGTAAGTCGATCGCTGCATTCATGTGAGGTAGATATACAAGAACTCAACGTGTCTAATGACAGAGTAGTCTTTAGGGGCACGCAGAGTGTGCTGTTGGTTGATTTTCTCACCCATGGAGGATAGACCGTGAATACTGCCAAACTAGAACTGTTGTAGAGGGCGATTCAGATTAAACGTTCGTGATTGCTTTTGGAAAGTGTCGTTGCACGACAATGTTTGACCTCATATGGCTTCCGTTCCGTGTAACTGACCCGACGTTTCTGATGAACTGTATCTGAACACCCTCCGTACAGCTGGAATCTCGCAGCAAGCGATTTTCATTCATTCGTTCCGTCGCCATTTTAAAACCGACTTCAACGTTCAGAAAGCTGCTGATAAAATGGTTTCCAGATCTGGAGCCTGGTTTTTTATGCTGGTTTTGATAGACTGATGTACTAATGGAAAAATACGTAGATAACAACTCTCGCCAGGTAAAGTAATATGTGCGTGTGTCTAAGTAACTTGTATATACCTCTTTAGCTTCCTGAATAAAACATTGCTCTCTGAAACTTATTACCTTCCTTTTAGAACTTCCCACGTGAGTTAACTTTTATGTGACTGGGAAAGGGTTCAAAATAAACTTGTTTCATTTCAAAAGTCCTATCTACTTACGCTACGTAAAAATTATTGGAAGATAGTATTGTAAAATATACAACGGTCATTTGATATTTTTTTAGAGTAGGCTGTGGTATTTCTAACTCAGAGACGCTGGTCACCGTGAGAGAAGGTATCAATGATATAATTCTTTCGGAGATACAAGGAATTATGGAGTGACACGACAAAGAATATGGGAATTTTTGTACTGTTGTCGCTTTTTGAACAGTGCGCCTCTCTCCAAGTGTGGTGTAAACATCAGCTGAGTACGAATTTACGCGTTGTTTCTTGATTATTCTCGTTTAAAATATTCGAATTTCAGCAACTGTTAGACATACATTTCGCAATAACACTTAAGAATTAAAATGCACCTGCAGGGACCTATACTTACTAGCTTTTAGTTTCATTATTTAATTATGGAGAAGAAGATCCCTATACGACAGCTACAAGACTCATTCCTAAGAATGTTATGTTGCAAGGAACACAAGTGAAGTTTTAACAACGTTCGTCGGTCGCAGGTTCGAATCCTGCCTCGGACATGGATGTGTGTGATGTCCTTAGGTTAGTTAGGTTTAAGTAGTTCTAAGTTCTAGGGGACTGATGACCTCAGATGTTAAGTCCCATAGTGCTCAGAGCCATTTGAAACATTTTGAATTACGTTCACAACTGACAGCCAGCTATTACCGAAAATGTTGTTTGTACTTTCGAACTACATCTTATTTTACTTATTGTTACTTTTCGGATTTTAATTCCATGTAGTCAACCGTTCCATGACCATGGAGTTGTGCTCCTGAATTTGGCTCTATTGAAATAGACGTATAAAATAAAAAAGGAATAGTATGCGAGTATTAACTACTGTTGAGTATGAGTTACAACATACATTTTGTTAATCTGCTTTCAGGTATTCTCATATTCTTCTCACACGTACTGTAAACTTTTGGGTAGTGGAATAGTACGCTTTTCAGTAATCGGTTTCTCCCCCCCCTCTTTCCAAACCCCTACTTCTTTAAAGAATTATACTCCCATGAGTAAAACAGTTTCCAAGTTTGCAGTTTGGGTAATTCACGCTCCCTTTGAAGAGTAGCTAGTTTTTCACACATCTCAGTGTTTATACAAGGTGTTACAAAAAGGTACGGCCAAACTTTCAGGAAACATTCCTCACACACAAATAAAGAAAATATGTTATGTGGACATGTGTCCGGAAACGCCTAATTTCCATGTTAGAGCTCATTTTAGTTTCGTCAGTATGTACTGTACTTCCTCGATTCACCGCCAGTGGGCCCAATTGAAGGAAGGTAATGTTGACTTCGGTGCTTGTGTTGACATGCGACTCATTGCTCTACAGTACTAGTATGAAGCACATCAGTACGTGGCATCAACAGCTTAGTGTTCATCACGAACGTGGTTTTGCAGTCAGTGCAATGTTTACAAATGCGGTGTTGGCAGATGCCCATTTGATGCATGGATTAGCATGGGGCAATAGCCGTGGCGCGGTACGTTTGTATCGAGACAGATTTCCAGAACGAAAGTGTCCCGACAGGGAGACGTTAGAAGGAATTGATCGGCGTCTTAGGGAGCACGGAACATTCCAGCCTACGACTCGCGACTGGGGAAGACCTAGAACGACGAGGACAACTGCAATGGACGAGGCAATTCTTCGTGCAGTTGACGATAGCCCTAATGTCAGCGTCAGAGAAGTTGCTGCTGTACAAGGTAACGTTGACCACGTCACTGTATGGAGAGTGCTACAGGAGAACCAGTTGTTTCCGTACCTTGTACAGCTTATGCAGGCACTATCAGCAGCTGATTGGCCTCCACGGGTACACTTCTGCGAATGGTTCATCCAACAATGTGTCAATCCTCATTTCAGTGCAAATTTTCTCTTTACGGACGAGGCTTCATTCCAACGTGATCAAATTGTAAATTTTCAGAACCAACATGTGCGGGCTGACGAGAATCCGCACGCAATTGTGCAATCACGTCATCGACACAGATTTTCTGTGAACGTTTGGGCAGGCATTGTTGGTGATATCTCGATTGGGCCCCATGTTCTTCCACCTACGCTCAATGGAACACGTATCATGATTTCATACGGGATACTCAACCTGTGCTGCTAGAACATGTGCCTTTACAAGTACGACACAACATGTGGTTCATGCACGATGGAGCTCCTGCACATTTCAGTCGAAGTGTTCGTACGCTTCTCAACAAGAGATTCGGTGACCGATGGATTGGTAGAGGCGGACCAATTCCGTGGCCTCCACGCTCTCCTGTCCTCAACCCTCTTTACTTTCATTTATGGGGGCATTTGAAAGCTCTTGTCTACGCAACCCCGGTACCAAATGACTCTTCGAGATCGTATTGTGGACGGCTGTGATACAATACGCCTTTCTCCAGGGCTGCGTCAGCGCACAAGGGATTCCATGCGACGGAGGATGGATGCATGTATCCTCGCTAGCGGAGGACATTTTGAACTTTTCCTGTAAGAAAGTGTTTGAAGTCACGCTGTTACGTTCTGTTGCTGTGTGTTTCCATTCCATGATTAATGTGATTTGAAGAGAAGTAATAAAATGAGCTCTAACATGGAAAGTAAGCGTTTCCGGACGCATGTCCACATAACATATTTTCTTTCTTTGTGTGTGAGGAATGTTTCCTGAAAGTTTGGCAGTACCTTTTTGTAACACCCTGTAATATCAATTCACTTGAACTATGTGTCGTACAATGATATAATTTGACAGGTGCATTCAGTGGTGTACGTAGACAATGTCTGCGAATAGACGTAGTGGTAAAAAAGTGATGGCAGACACGTCATGCCCGTTACTGGACTTGTATAGCATGAACAGCGAAGCAATAATTTTTTTCTTTAATTACTTTGTGGAACGTACCAGGTTGGTGAAGTTTCGAAAAGTTTGAAATTATGTGAATAATTTGTTGGAAGTTCATAAGCGCTCTCATTCTCCGACATAGTCCGTCTAATTTTCGCAACATGAGTTATGCTCCCGCAAGACATGTACACGGTTTCTAACTTTAATACTTGACTTGTGGTTGTTAAACCTTTAACGTAAGATTAACCTATATCTCTTAATGAGTAGACTATGACATCATTTTAAGTTTTGAAATTCAGTCAATAAATAACTGAGTTACTGAAAATAAAATGTTTACGGCATTTGAAAGCCGCTGTGTAGGCAACCTACGGTTAGAATCGTGCTCCATTTTAGCCGTTTATGTATATATACACACCAAGCGCAATAACTCACCACTGAAGATGGGCACTTGAACTTTGGCCACGGTGTCGATCATATATTGTAGTCACCGTTCAAGAAAGAACTGTACAAAAATCCGCTCAGAAGAGAGTGAAATAGGGGATGAAAGCCTATACGAAAATATGTCGCTATTAAGGAGATTTTGAAGCTAGAACTACAAAAATTGTCATTTGGTATCTCACTCAGAAAATGAAAAAATACTTGTTTGAGCAGTTTTGGAAATTCAACCACTAAGGGATAAAACAGTGGGTGAAATTTTCTTGGAAACAAATCATTATTAAAGAAACACTAAAGCATTTTAAATCTACATCTATGAAACTTGGTAATGGATTTTTCGATTAGGAGTAAGAAAAATATGTGATCCAGTGTTTCTCGAAAATTCACGCCTAAGGGAGTGAAACAGAGAACGAAAAATTTTATGAAATTATTTCGTTAAGAAAGCATCGAAACAGCAAAATCAATGGGAAGTTGTATTTAACTTTTCTGATAGAAATTTTAAAAATGCATGTTTCGCTGTTTTTTGTAAATTCACCTCTCAGTGAACTGAAATAGGGCATGAAAATATTTGAGAAAATATTTCGTTACGTTAAAAAATTTTCAAAGCCAAATCTGTAACACTTGGTATTTCACTTCTCGGTTAGATATAAAGAAATATGTTAGGGGATGAAAGTTTTGTAATAATAGCACCCCAAGAAAGCAAAAGGCGTGATTAACTAAAACTTTGAACCCAGCTGTTAGAATCTCTTTTAGTCAGAAGTACATTCGGAAAAGACCGTACAACCATGGCCGTAATTAGATTACACAGATTAGACCGTTTTGCAGTTTGTGAATAAAATAAAATTTCGATTAAACAAAAACAAAAACTGTCTGTGCAGACCATACAATGTACACGAGCGAGGCAGTACATATTGATATATTTTGGAGGTAATTATAGTGCCTTCTATGTATATATAACTTTTACTCAACGTGTAAGGAAGTTCAGACAAGTTTGAATTGAGTATGAATTTCTGTTCGATGCCTGTTCTAGAGTTCAGTATTTCCAGGAAAAGCCTCAACAAACATTGTACACCGTGACTCATAATTTTACACTATTGTGTTTCTTTCTCTTTTCTTAATGTGAAAGCATCTTAGTTCTATCATCAACAAATGCTGATAAGCAATTAATTATTCGCAACTGGTTTTGTTCATCAGATGTTCGTCAGATGTTTTAAAGTAATTTTTGACAGCTTCTATGGCAATATTGAATGTGTGGCGTAAATTAACATAGTAAAATCCCCCCAATGTCACGTTCCTCAATAGTAAAATACATCAGTCGACGGCTAAATGTCAAAACACTGTTAATCTTTTTCTATAGATTACAGTCGGTTTTCGTGTGGAGGCATTGTACAGACATTGCAGTGGTCATGACTTATTACCTCAGATAAAAAAAAATACAAATTTTTCATTACAGTACGCTATTTACACTGTTAAAATTCTGAAAACTAATAATGAGTTTTGTATCAATAAAAAGACATTTGCAGTTTTTTATGGAATGACTAAGTTTATATTGCAAATTTCTATACGTCAAGTTATACGAGTCCACGTGAACACATTTTCACCTCTGCTCACTGGACAAATGCTCAAAATTCGAATCAATGAGTGAATAGGTATTTTTTAAAAAAGAAAATAGTTCAAATATAAGGGAAAATAGTTCACATGTAGTTCAAATGTATGATACAAGAAAAACAGTGTTTTTGTAGAAATTTTCTTACCGAGGCCATTAAACAAAGTTAATTAGAAGCACCTTGCTCCACTTTGCATGTGTTCTTCGTTATCACTGTCAAATAACACCTCTGTTAACTTTTTTCTGGCCTCATTAGTCATATTTGAAACGAAATATAAATTTAAGTTTTTGCTTTTCATAAACACCTCGTGAAATCCTTTGAGGATGTACTTCCTCAGTTCCTAGTTTCCAAAGCACCCTCATTTTACCACTACCTCCATTTCTAACGGTAGATGCAACAGCATTGCCTTCATTAGAATACGTAGACATTTAGGTAGGCTAGTACAGAAAATACACACTTTCTCTCCGTTCTGCATGAGAGGAAAATATAAAACAAAAATTTCCTGAAGGAATCATTATCTAGAGCAGCTAAAGCTTCAAGCGTCATCGTTCCATAAATATCCTCTACCGAATCATTCTATTTCGTGATGTGGCACGCTGATGACGAAATTAACACAAGGAAGGTGCTAAAACTGTTTATTAATAATAAGCAATATATTAAAATGTTCAGGAGATTCCATACGTTTCACTGACAGAAATCAATTCTTTGTTTAACTTTGCGCCCACGTCTTTGGAGTTCATCAGTGTTATTAACGTACATTAACGGCATACAAAGAACAGGCCTTTAGGAAAAGTTCAGCTTTTACGGAAACGCGTCTGAAATCGCCTAAAAAAGAATAACGGAAGCAAAAATACTACTTATAGATCACAATTCACTGCATGAGAATGAATGGTGAAAGGAAAAATAACCCAGAAGCAATAGCGTGTTGGCAACTGCGTCGTACCAGCGTATCGTAATGTTCAGTTCCAATCTCGCGCAGAAAATCACACGATATCAAGCGGAGCAATCGTGGTTGCCATTAAAACTGACGACTGAGTCTGTATGGCCTTCATTCCCAGACGCCCTTTTTCCGTTTATGATGCGAACTTGTCGGCAGTTGAATTACCGCTGTGGTCAATACACGTCGCTTCTCTTGTGATGCCGCCCTTTCATGAAAGAGGCTGAAAAATACTAGAACACTTTGTTGAAATTTTTTTTAACGTAACACCTTTTCTCACGAGAGGAGAAACAATGCGTTATTTTCATTCGGCAATGGAGGTGAATCCTTGGCGTTTTTCTATTCTACTACAACATCACAGATGGCCAGATTTATACCGACAGTGAAAAATAACAGATATCTCTAGAAATAAAAATCACTTGCTTCATTTCCTTTTCCCACCGTAATTTGCTAGCTGCATAATGATTTGCAAAACTAAGAAAGCGACGGAATGGACAATGTTAGGGAATACGAACCATCAAAGGTACATGGTATTCAGCAATACATCAACAGATTCCAGCCCATCCTTGGTATCTGAACTCACTAGGAGATGAATGGTTAAGCCGACCGGTGTGGCCGTGCGGTTCTAGACGCTTCAGTCTGGACCCGCGTGACCACTACGGTCGCAGGTTCGAATCCTGCCTCGGGAATGGATGTGTGTGATGTCCTTCGGTTAGTTAGGTTTAAGTAGTTCTAAGTTCTAGGGGACTGATGACCACAGATGTAAAGTCCCATAGTGCTCAGAGCCATTTGAACCACTTTTTAGATAAATGGTTACTGTTAAATGGCTAATACAAGGTCGCATGAGACCCGAATTAATTTCCATTTTGCAGTGTAGTGTACGCAGATTTGAAACTTCCCAGCACATTAAAATTGCGTGAAAAACCGGGATCGATCCTGGACCCTTTGCCTGTAGCGTGTAACTACTCTCCCGACTTACCCATCGAATCAAGACTCACAATTCGCCCCCACGGCTGTATTTCCTCCAGTACTTTCTCTTCTAGGGTCCTGCAAGGTACTCTCGAGAACTTACGTGAAGTTTGGAAAACACGAGAAGGGGCAATGGCGGAAGTAAAGCTGCGAGCGCGGGATTGTGAGCTGTACTTCAATAGCTCAACCTGTAGAGTAGCCGCCTGCAAAGGTCAAAAGTTCGGATCTCATTCCTGGTGTAGCGTCTTATGAAGCAAATGCTCAAAAATAAAGTGCGACGGACTATTAATACGACAATAAATGTAAAATGACTGCGCAAGATATAGATATTATGTGGAGTTTAAGCGTCTCCGTGCGAACTCGATAACAAATACATACAGACTGTATTAAGCTACGGCAGGGAGACAATTATTCCTTGTTGGACATTGGAAGTGAGATGTTCTATGTCGGATGGAGAAGAGACTGTTGGAAGCCGCCAGTAAGGCAGTAATCTATGGTGTTGAAGAAAATAAATACATATAAAAGCACAGAAGGAGTATCAGGTGTGTATAGTTCATAACCTTTAATCATTTCAAAAGAAATATTCGGTGATTATAAAGACGCAAGTCGTTCGGAAGTGCTGTGTGGTTTGATGGTGCTAACCTGCAGTTTTACACGGTTTTTGGGATTCGTCGAGAATATTTCTCGAAGACCAAAATAATTTCACGAACTAAAGTTGGACGCCACATTCCATACACATGTCACGGCAAAGCACTTGGCTGTACCGATAGATTTCCGTAGAGCGATAAATTATCTTTAGCGATCAGATGGAGAAGTTCCAACAAGGAGCCTTAACGAGATCTGCTCCTGCGAATCGGATATGGTATTACAGTATTCTTTAACTTACGGAGAACAGTAAACAATATGGACTTCATAACCACCGCAAACATAATTAAAAGGACTCAACTTAAATAAAAAGAGCAAACAGTAATCGCTAAACCAAACCATAACTAAAAATCAATAATAATACGCAATCACACTAATAAAACGCTCATTAAATATTAGAGAGAAGAAAAATAAGAACTTTAAACGGGTCTGGCATACACTTTTAATCTGACAAGAAGTTGCAAGTACATGAGTACTGATAAAACCAGACACTTGCTACAAATAATATCTTCATCGAACTGTACCTCTTTCGTCACTAATTACTCCAATGTGATAGATAGTTAGACGGCATTTTTTAAAATAATTATGGGCCAGTTTCCTCTTAGACTGGCTTTTAAATGCTTCATTATTTCAGGTCATAAATGTATCTCACACTGCTTTCATCTCTGAAAAATGGACATTAAAATTATTGTTTTGCAAATTATACAAATACTGATATGTATTGACATCTTGGATAATCGGGAATCCAGCCGGATGTTCGCGTCGTTCTCGCACGATATTTCAACAGCGTGCCTCGCTGTCTTCTTCAGGTGCTACCTGAGACTGGTCCTTGGGTCGATCGAGTCCAGTATTTATGCCTGGGAGGAGCTGGGCGTTCCTAATCGGTCCGCGCCGAGTAGAGTGTTCCATCTGTGGTCCGCGCCCGCCAGACTCGGCAGACAGTCGTGGATGTTCCGACTGCCGTCGGCGCCCGTTTTGGCCGTCCTCAACGGTTGTGGTTGTCATCTGAGGTGTGTCAGATCCGATCTGAGATGTTGGGTACTCTACCTCCTGACTATTACTATGATTTCCACTTCTGTTTCGTGCTGGGCGCTCCCTAATCGGTCCGCGCCGCGCCGTGTGTTCCGTCTGAGGTCCGCGCCCGCCAGACGCGGCTACATTGTCCCTCTCTGGTCGCCGGTGTTCCCTCCGCCGACCGCGCCGTCTTCTGAAGTCGAGTTCATGATCTGGGGTGTGTCAGATCTGGTCTATAAAGTCCGACACCTTGTCTCACGGCTGTTCTCTCGGTCTCCACTTCTATTTCTTGTAGAATCCCGGAGTGTCCTGCGTTGAGTTTTCACAAGCTCAAGCGCTGAATTCCAGGCAGTGCTGATTTGGTATCCCGAGTCACGGTTGATTAGATTGTCGGTGACCTTAATCTCAATGGCTTCTTTAATGACACTGTCCCAAAATATTGAGGTCTGTGTCACAATATTGGTGTCATTGTAATCCATTGAATGACCAAGTTCCAGACAATGCTCTGCTATAGCTGATTTAGTTGCCTGCCTTAGTCGGGTATGTCTCTGATGTTCTTTACAACTGATGTCCACAGTTCTGGTGGTCTGGCCAATGTATATCCCACACTGGCATGGTATGTTGTAAATACCTGGCTTGCGTAGCCCCAGGTCATCTTTTACATTCCCCAGCATAGCCCCAATTTTGGTGGGTGGGCAAAATATGCTCTTGATGTCATATTTCTGGAGAATCCTGCTGATCTTGGCAGAGATAGGTTCGGCGTATGGCAGGTATGCCATCTTCTTTGCCTCTTCTGGTTCTTCTTCTGGATCCTTTGGCGAGTTGGCAGGTTGAAGTGCCTTCTGGATATCTCTAGAGGAGTACCCATTCCTGCTGAACATTGATTGTAAGTGTTCTATTTCTGTGGCCAGACTATTAGGATCTGACAGAGTTTGTGCTCTGTGGACCAGTGTTTTGAGCACTCCATTTTTCTGTGCCCGATGGTGGCAACTGCTGGCTTGTAGTTATAAGTCAGTGTGCGTAGGTTTGCGGTACACACTGTGTCGAAATGTGCCATCTGCCTTTCTCTTCACCAGAACATCCAAGAACGGAAGTAGTCCATCCTTCTCCATTTCCATTGTGAACTGAATGTTCGGATGGCAAGAGTTCAGATGTAGCAGGAACTCATCTAACTTCTCTTACCATGGGGCCAGATGACAAAGGTATCATCCACATACCTAAAAAAGCACTAGGCGCGGACCGATTAGGGAACGCCCAGCTCCTCCCAGGCATAAATACTGGACTCGATCGACCCAAGGACCAGTCTCAGGTAGCACCTGAAGAAGACAGCGAGACACGTTGTTGAAATATCTAGCGAGAACGATGCGAACATCCGACTGGATTCCCGAATGTTCAAGATGTCAACAGATCGCCGGGAAAGCATGAAGAATTACACTGATATGTGTTGCCTGTCCTGTATGACATGTCGTACGCCGTACGCTCATGGTTGTCGAGGCGTTTGGTGGGAGACACTCAAGTTGGCGCCACACCGCGGTCCTGGGCGTCTCAATACACATCTTCGGTCTGGAGACATAATGAATAGTGTAGAACCTCTACTCAGTGGTGAGTCAAGCTTCGAACAGAGACCCGATGACCAGCGAAGACGTGTCTGGAGAAGCCCAAGACAGCTGTGGGATACAAGGGGTGATTGTCTGGGATGCGACTTCATTTCATATGCTTGTCATCCGTGGTACCCTTACAGCACAGCAGTACCTCGACGATATTCTGCTCCATGGTTTGTTGCCCTACATGGCAAGCCATCCTGGGCTTACATTTCAGCAAGATAATTCCCGCCCGCACACGACGAGAGTTACTGCTGTTCCTTTTCGAGTTTGCCAAACCGTACCTCGGCCAGCAATTGAGAACGTTTCGAACATCATGGGCCCCCTCCAACCATCTCAGGATTTTGACTACCTAACGAGCCAATTGTGCAGAATTTGCCGCGATATACCTCTTGATTCAGTCATCCAACTTTTTTTAACCATTTATCCGTCTGTATATGTACAGGGTGATCAAAAAGGCAGTATAAATTTGAAAACTGAATAAATCACGGAATAATTTAGATAGAGAGGTACAAATTGACACACATGCTTGGAATGACATGGGGTTTTATTAGAACTAAAAAAATATAAAATTTCAAAAAATGATCAGAATAGCAATAATTAGCGTAACAAAGTACGACAAAGCAAAGATGATGTTCTTTACAGGAAATGCTCAATATATCCACCATCATTCCTCAACAATAGCTGTAGTCGAAGAGTAATGTTGTGAACAGCACTGTAAAGCATCTCTGGAGTTATTGTGAGGCAGTAGCGTTGGATGTTGTCTTTCAGCATCCCTAGAGATGTCGGTCGATCACGATACACTTGCGACTGCAGGTAACCCCAAAGCCAATAATTGCACGGACTGAGGTCTGGGGACCTGGGAGGCCAAGCATGACGAAAGTGGCTGCTGAGCACACGATCATCACCAAACGACGAGCGCAAGAGATCTTTCACGCGTCTAGCAATATGGACTGGAGCGCCATCTTGCATAAACATCGTACGTTCCAGCAGGTGTTCATCAGCCAGGCTGGGGATGATGCGATTGTGTAACATATCGGCGTACCTCTCACCCGTCGCGGTAGCAGTTACAAAACGAGAATCACGCATTTCCTCGAAGAAAAAAGGCCCGATAACGGTAGATGTGGCAAATCGAACCCATTCCGTGACTTTTTCGTTGTGCAATGGAGTTTCCACGACATTTCTAGGATTTTCGGCAGCCCAAATTCGTTTTGCTGTCCAGCGCCATCTGTCGGACTTTTTGTGAACTTTGTTTTTTTTTTAGTTCTAATAAAACCCCATGTCAATCCAAGCATGTGTGTCAATTTGTACCTCTCTATCTACATTATTCCATGATTTATTCAGTTTTCAAATTTATACTGACTTTTTGATCACCCTGTACATCACATCCACCGATTTCCGTTCCTGACGGATATCTTCGTGATGCGTCGTTTTTATCATCTTAGAGTGTATGATGTATGTGTAGAAAAAGGATCGTGACAAACATTGCATGTGGTGAGAGGATGAGAAACCATTTCCGGAAACGACAACTAGCGACACTATAGAGCGCAGAAAGTATATGTGCCGCTTCGCCAGCCGCTAGGCCAACAGACCACTAGTTAGGCAACGAACGGCAGCAAAAGTCAGTTTTTACGCTGGCGACACTACAAACAGCGATCTCTACAGCGTTCCCATTGCGAGGAATGCCTTAGAGTCTGTCAGCATACGAACCAGTCGTCGAACTGAGGACCACAAAGCTAACAATTATTGTGCAATTTCAGTTATAGGTCGCTTGATTCTTGAACGACACAGTGGGTTGGAAAGAGATTGGTCCTTCAAAAGAAGAACCTTTTGGTGTGGAGTATCTACGTTACTAAAAGGATAAAACTGTCACCCTGTCACCGGTCCCACTTGCAGGTTGCTTATCTAGCGGCTTCCGGATGAACAAAAAACTGATTTTTCCATATTTCATCTAAGTAATTGTTGTGGCGTAACAAGACAGCTACGCCACACTGAAGTAGCCGAAAGGCGCGCGTAATCTCACGTAGGCTAGAGAGAGGTCTGAAACAGGATACGTAATGAATGGTAGCAAGAAAAGTACGTAGCTGCTATAATATTTAACTTTTAATCCATAATTTGTATACAGCATTCCTTGATGATACTAGTGAGACTCTATCTTAAAATGGTTAATGGCGCCTTGCTAGGTCGTAGCCATTGACTTAGCTGAAGGCTATTCTAACTTTCTCTCGGCAAATGAGAGAAAGGCTTCGTCAGTGTAGTCGCTAGCAATGTCGTCCGTACAACTGGGGCGAGTGCTAGTCCGTATCTGAGACCTGCCTTGTGGTGGCGCTCGGTCTGCGATCACACAGTGGCGACACGCGGGTCCGACATGTACTAAATGGACCGCGGCCGATTTAAAGCTACCACCTAGCAAGTGTGGTGTCTGGCGGTGACACCACAGTAATGACCGAATTTATAGATTTATAATTGAGAGGTGTGAACTTAGGTTAAGGATTTAAACCAAGACGACAAGTATTAAGTTAGAAATTGGATGTAGGTATTACGACAGCTTATCTCAGGACACGTAAATTACTTAACTATATTAATCCAATATTTAAAAATGACAGCGCTTAGCGACCTCCAACAAAAACTACACATGACTTCATATGATACTTTTTTCACTAGTACTCCACACAAAATCAAAGGAAAAAATTATCGTTTATTACACTTTCGCTATTCGTTCCGTAAAAACTGCAGTATCAGTTATGGCGTTACAGTATATTATTTCTTTATTACTAATATTTTGCAACACATTTTGCACACAATATCTAGATATACCGCTGAATTTAAGTGCAAAATTATACCATTGCACGAGCCATATTTAAGGAGAAACGATGTCATAAGCACTGAGATAGTTGGAGAACATGTAAAGTAATCAGACATTTGAAACTGTTTCATACGTGGAGGTTTAATTCTTCAAAAAGTCTGGGGTAGGAGGTTACCAGTTTTTCAAAAAATAAGTGAATTTCCTGAATGGATCCGCCATCATTTTGAATATTTTGTGAATAAAATTTTCTAAGTCGCTTAGTGTATGTCTTCATTTGTAAGGTCGTTTCGGCAGCTTCCGTCATCGGATAAAAACTTCTGAAACAATTTTCGATGTCAGCATCAATAAATCGTATGCCTAATTGAAGCAGGACCTTTATTGACACCGATGCTGAACCTTGTTTCACAAGTTTCCGCCTTATTCAATCCCTCTAGGATCACATACCAAATGTTTTCATAGCCGAGTGAATCGAACGGAATTATTGGCCGTAACAGATTTATTTATTATTACACACAGACTTTCCGTCTCGGACACACGGACGCGCAAAACGTGTTGCAGAAACTACAATATCCGGCGTTTGATAAACACACTAACAGATTTGTCTTGGAGGCCGTAACAGATGCATGGAGATGGTCATTAAAGTCCGTTTACTTTGGATAAAAGGGCATCTTGGCATTGTCCATAAAGAAACTTTCGACCGCCTTGCTAAGACGTGCATTACGGAAGAACAGATCTGCCTAACTCCGATCCCTTACACGGATTTGAACTCGACCGTCAAGAAAGCTGGTTATCCCCACTGGAATTGTGAACGGCACATATCCCAGCACTGTAAGGGCGGCCACCTGGTAGCTACACAACCGAACGTCTCCACTCGGCCATGGTTCATCTCTGTGAAGCTTAGCACATGTCATGTGACCCCTCTCACCCGCATAAGTCTGCGGCATGGGTGTTATCCCGACCACCTAGACCGGTTGAAAATCATCGCTTCTGGACACTGTGATCAGAACACAACGGTGGTGGCGGGTCTGAACCACGTCATACACTGAAGCGCCAAAGTAACTGGCATGGACAGGCGTATTCAAGTGCAGAGGTAAGTAAACGGGCAGAATAAGGCGCTGCGCTCGGCAACGCCTGTATAAGACAACAAGCGTCTGGCGCAGTTGTTAGATCGGTTACTGCTGCTACAAAGGCGCATTATCAAGATTTAAGTGAACTTGAACGTGGTATTATAATCGGCGCACGAGCGATGTAGCGATTTTCCCGTACGACCATTTCACGAGTGTACTCTGAATATCAGGAATACGGTAAAACATCAAATCTCCGACATCGCTGCGGCCGGAAAAAGGTCCTGCAAGAACGGAACCAACGACGACTGAAGAGAATCGTTCACCGTGACAGAAGTGCAACGCTTCCGCAAATTACTCAGATTTCAGTGTTGGGCCATTAGCAAGTGTCAGCGTGCGAACCATTCTACGAAACTTCATCGATATGGGCTTCCGGGGCCGAAGGTCCACGGTGTACCCTTGATGTTTGCACGACAGAAAGCTTTTCACCTCGCCTGGGCGCGTCAACACCGACATTGGACTGTTGACGACTGGAAACATGTGGCCTGGTCGAACGGATGTTTCAAATTGTATCGAGCGGATGGACGGGTACAGTTATGGGAACAATTTCAGGAATCCATGGACCCCGCGTGGCAGCAGGACACTGTTCAAGCTGGTGGAGGCTCTGTAATAGTGTGGGGCGTGTGCTGTCGGAGTGATATGGGACCCCTAATGCCTCTATATAGGACTCCGACAGGTGACACGTACGTAAGCATCCTGTCTGATCATCTGTATCCATTGTGCATTCAGACGGACTTGGGCAATTCCAACAGGACAGTGCGATACTACACACGTCCAGAATGGCTACAGAGTGGCTCCAGGAACACTCTTCTGAGTTTAAACATTTCCGCTGGCCACCAAACTCCCCAGACATGAAAATCACTAAGCATATTTCGGATGCCTTGCGACTTGCTATTCAGAAGGAATCCCCATCCCCTCGTGCTCTTATGGATTTATGGACAGCCCTGCTAGATTCATGGTGTCAGTTCCCTCCTGCACTACTTCAAACATTAGCCGAGTCCATGTCACGTCGTTTTGCGGCACTTCTGCGTGCTCGCGGGGGCTCTACACAATATTAGGTAGGTGTACCAGTTTCTTTGGCTCTTCAGTATATTAGCGTGTGCCAAATATTCTGCTGCACAGGCGCCCCTGTACTAGAAATTGGTTGTGAGGGGCTAACCTCTCCTACATGTGTAACTGCTTTACTTTAGTAATTCGGTCTACAAGGTGTAACAAAAATGTACACATATTGCAGGACACATTCCTCACACGTACACGTAGAAATTATGTTATATGAACCTGGGTCTGGAAACGCTTTGTTTCCACGTTACAACTCATTTTCTCCAACTCATTGATCACGGGAAGCAAACACGAACAGAAGGCACCATCGTGTCACATGCAACTTTTTTTCATGGAAGATAGTCAATATGCCCTCCGTGGGTACTGATGCACGCAACAACCCGCCGCCATAGTGGATCTCGGATGCGCTGATGTATCCTCGGAGCATTACATACGATTTCGCAGCCTTCCATAGTACGGGCACAAAGACTTTAAACATCTTGTACTGGGGTTCCATACACAAGAGCTTTCAAATGCCCCCACAAATAAATGTGCAGTGGGTTTAGGTCCGGAGAGCGCGGAGGTCAGGCAATTGATCCCTCTCTACCTATCCATCTGTTATTTAGAAACCGAAGGACATTAAAATGAGGAGGTGCATGTTCTGTCGCGCAGCTAAAGGCACAATTGCTAACAGATGAGGTAGAACATTCTCCACGACATTATAATAACTTTGTCAATTGAATCTGGGTGGAAGAAAGTGAGTCCCTACCAAACAGACACCAACAATGTCGCTCAAAACACTGACAGAAATTCTTCGTTGATGACTTGCTTCAACAGTAACGTGGGGATTGACGTCTCATATACGCCGATTGCAAAAATTTACGATCTGTTCTCGTTGAAACTCTTTGGAAGTAATGAGTTGTAAAAAAGAAACAATGTGAAACTTCCTGGCAGATTAAAACTGTGTGCCGGACCGAGACTCGAACTCGGGACATTTACCTTTCGCGGGTAAGTGCTCTACCAACTGAGCTATCTAAGCACGACTCATGCCCCGTCCTCACAGCTATAATTCCGCCAGTACCTCGTCCCCTACCTTCCAAACTTCACAGAAGCTCTCCTGCGAACCTTGCAGAACTAGCACTCTTGGAAGAAAGGATATTGCGGAGACATGGCTTAGCCACAGCCTGGGGGATGTTTCTAGAATGTTCTGCAAGGTTCGCAGGAGAGATTCTGTGTGGAGTTTGGAAGGTAGGAGACTTGGTGCTGGCGGAATTAAAGCTGTGAGGACGGGGCGGAAGTCGTGCTTGGGTAGCTCAGTTGGTAGAGCACTTGCCCGTGAAAGGCAAAGGTCCCGAGTTTGAGTCTCGGTCCGGCACACAGTTTTAATCTCCCAGGAAGTTTCATATCAGCGCACACTTCGATGTAGAGTGAAAAATTTCATTCTAGAAGACAAAGTGTCTCCAGATCCATGTTCTTAAACATAATTTCTTCGTCTAAGTGTGAGTAATGTGTCCTGCAATTTGTGCCATACATTTTTGTTACACCTATTAGTTGATCGCGAACTATCTAAAAGATACCGGTATCTAACTTTGACCTACAAGTTGTGTGGATCTGGTCCTTCCAACGCGATTCGAACCCTGTGACTTCTGTTTGCGCTTTTAGTTTGCTTTAAGGACTTATTCCTGCAAACGACGCCGTTGTCCAGTTCAGTTGTAATTTGCTGCTGACGTCATTCTATGGAACTGGTCCGGTTCACAACCTGGGTCGTAATTTTGTGATTTTAATTTATATTACCTACTTATCTATGTACCTCACACTCTTTATTATTTTTTCTATTGTGAAAATTGCACTAACTTTAACGCGTCACTGCTGGCTATATAGTGTTCGTCTTTTACTGTTTTTGTTTTACATTAAGAATTTATGCTTATACGTGGTCTCATTTTATTGTTCTACTATCTAAACTGCAACTGAGTTAACATGGGACTTCTGTAACTACTGTCAGCTGTATGGTCATTGCCAAAAATAATTACATGAAACTTCTGTTTTTTTATTATGGCTGTAACTGAAGAGGCGATATAAAAAGACTTGTATAAGCGAACTAGTTCTATTCCCAAAAATTGTACACTAAATCCTCGGACAGACATGCCTGCTCTTTCTTCGCTCCATTATTCTTGTCGGGAATGTAATTTCCCTTGTACAGAAATTTACATCCTCATTAGCAGAGAAGCACCAGCTGTACCGTGAATTAATGACGCATTTCCCACTCGTTTTCGGAGAGACATCGGAATCTTCTGAGTTCCTGCGGCCGTGCCATGCTCCGAAAGTAGGTCCTCCATGCGTAAGCAGCGCCGCGGACAGTCAGGACAAAGTTGGTTTGCCTCCACTTGCCCGCTGTCTGCCACAGACACGCGCAACACGTCCGCGTTAACTGCCGCCGTTATTCACGGGAGAAGTCGTGCAGAGACCCACCGTCCGCGTCATTAAATGACTCTCCCGCTTAGTCGAAGCTTTCGCGGTCTGCCCCACTCATGACCATTTATCGACCTACGACACAAAACGGCACGGCGAACTCGTAGACGTGTCCCGACCTTACATTCATTTGTCACCGATCACTGAACCCACGAACTGCGATGTGCTGGGTTGTTTCTTCTACGGAATTCAGCAATAGAAGATTACATCGTTGACATGAGAAACCTCACTGCGGTGAGCGTTACATTCGTTACAGTGGTTTACGTAAAACTACAAATAAATCACACGAATGCTCCTGACATCAGCTCATTTTATAGTGCACCAGCTTTATCAGTGCTGTACCCTTACACTGTACATAGGAACATTTGCGAAAAGCTTTTCCCCCCATTTCTCTGATGTTGTTGTTGTTGTTGTTGTTGTCTTCAGTCCTGAGACTGGTTTGATGCAGCTCTCCATGCTACTCTATCCTGTGCAAGCTTCTTCACCTCCCAGTACTTACTGCAACCAACATACTTCTGCATCTGCTTGGTGTATTCATCTCTTGGTCTCCCTCTACGATTTTTACCCTCCAATCTGCCCTCCAATGCTAAATTTTTGATCCCTTGATGCCTCAGAACATGTCCTACCAACCGGTCCCTTCTTCTTGTCAAGTTGCGCCACAAACTCCTCTTCTCCCCAATTCTATTCAATACCTCCTCATTAGTTATGTGATCTACCCATCTAATCTTCAGCATTATACTGTAGCACCACATTTCGAAAGCTTCTATTCTCTTCTTGTCCAAACTATTTATTGTCCATGTTTCACTTCCATACATGGCTACACTCCACACAAATACATTCAGAAACGACTTCCTGACACGTAAATCTATACTCGATGTTAACAAATTTCTCTTCTTCAGAAACGCTTTCCTTGCCATTGTCAGTCTACATTTTACATCCTCTCTACTTCGACCATCATCAGTTATTTTGCTCTCCAAATAGCAAAACTCCTTTACTACTTTGTCTCATTTCCTAATCTAATTCCCTCAGCATCACCCGACTTAATTCGACTACATTCCATTATCCTCGTTTTGCTTTTGTTGAAGTTCATCTTATATCCTCCTTTCAAGACACTGTCCATTCCGTTCAACTGCTCTTCCAAGTCCTTTGCTGTCTCTGACAGAATTACAATGTCATCGGCGAACCTCAACGTTTTTATTTCTTCTCCATGGACTTTATTTAATACCTATTCCGAATTTTTCTTTGATACAAATCACAAATTTTCATTGCTGTAGAAACGTTCACTGGCTACACTGACGCCCATTTCTCCATAAAAGCTGGAAGCCTTGTAGAAATGCCCCACAGTAACCTCATGTTCCATGGTTACTGCATTCCGTTGTGTAAAGTGTACGCTGATGATTTCAGAACCCTTAAGAGTGCTACCGACCTCATTACGGAACCAAACGCTGATCTTCGTAACAATGTACATTTCAGAAATTTTACAACGATCAAATTTTCAACATGTTGCCATGAACTGTTATTTACAGAAACCTACTTGTCATTGGAGTCGTGAGAGGCCACCATTTTCTTCAAGCCACATCGAGGGAGACCACACTTTGATATTTCCCCACAGTTTGGAGATGCCTTGCAAAATCTAATGCCCAAATACAGAGTGGCGCAGTGTTCTAGGATACATAGAAACACAGCAGAGGAAAGGAAAAACAGTACTGACCTGGCTATAGCAGATGTAGAAAGTTACCACCATTACCATTCATCTCTTGGAGCTTTCGTGCCCTGGTCAGCAAGTTGCTGAAGGTGGATCGAAGCCCGACTGTTGGAATTGCTGTGTCTCATCTATAATGTTCTGCTGCAGATCTTGAAGACTATGAGGGTTGTTGCGATACACCTTAGGCTTTAGGGCTCTCCACACAAAGTATTCGTACACTGACAGGTCAGGTGACCTGGGTGACCAGCTAGGGCCGCGAAGAAACTGACCTCTGATAACTATTGTGGCTGGCGTAAGGATTGTGTCAATGTGCCGCAAGGAACCGTTGTGGATCACGTGACGGACATACATGTGGTGTGCACGTCACAGGGTGTGGTTATAGGCATATATTCACGTCCACTCGTCCGGGCCACTTTTATTTTCCCCACCCTGTACATCGGTGGAAGGCAGATATCAACCTTGAACCACAAAAACATAACAGAATTTTTGTATCAAGCTTGAAACAACGAACGTGACAAAACTTCTTGATTTCATACCTTAAGTCAGTGACAGACTTATCTGAGCCCCAAGCCAGAGAATTCACTTAATCAAAACGATGATAACGAGGGCCATAAGCTTCGGTTTCATTACAAATTACACAACAGTCAAAAACCCACTACTGACACTAGGTTACATATGAAAATTTTTACAGAAACAATGGAAAACTTAAAAATGAATGGCGGGATGGGGAACTGAGCTGCAGTCATTTCGGATGCCGCTCTGGTCTTCTATAACTGCACCGACTCTGTGTGTCGTGAGACACAAGAATGGTGCCATGTTCTCATTCAGTGGAAGAGCTGAAAAGGAAAGACAGTTGCACAGAAGGTCAAAGTCAGACATAGGTAGTCAGTCACGGGATAAAAATGTCCGCCGTTCAAATATCCGCAGTTTGTGACAATAATTTCTAACAATACATAGGGCATGTGATCCCGGTAAATCACACAGACACAGCAGAGTCGATCTAGTGTACCACGGTAATAAGGACGATTGTGGTTGCAAGGATGGTTTTATAATTTCTTTAATGCATCATCGATTTCGAGACTGCCAGACCCATCTCCAACTGCACTTCTTCACTTTTCTTAACCCAAAATCATATTACAACAATGCATATACAACATTGTATCATTTACCGCTTAGTATACGTCACAAGTTGTCAAGCCTCCCGATCATAAGACCATATTCGTTCTTGTGCCTAAGTCAGAATGCATATGAAATTGAACAAAAACGGAATGGTAGGATACATACGTTGAATGTTGAAATGTAAAAATGGACAGCAGTCAGCCGCATGATCCATAATTTACTGCAGATCTACATTGCGACTATAACATAGTCATCCTCGGTGCGTTAGATAGTTATGCCTATATGATTCACCTGGTAATGTACCGAAGACGACTATGTTATAGTCGAAATGTAGATCTGCAATAAATTACGGATTCTGTGACTGACTGCTGTCCTTCACATCCGAATACATGAAACTACGTTTACTCATGAGCAAGACCAAATACAGATTGAGATAGAAAATATTTTCTGTCTTTGGAATGTTAATTTCATGATATTCTTGGTTAGCTGTTTACACCTGAATTAAAAATAGTTATAGTGGAAGTGTGTACACAACTCTCTACAAACAATAAACATTTATGGCGTTCAAATAAAACCCTTATACTGAACAAGAGTGAATATTAATCTGAAAAGACACAGAGATATAATAAAATATTGTTTTATGCTCCATGGGGTTCTTAGTCAGAACGTGAAATTAGACGAATCACCATTTGTAAGAATGTCAGAAGATACACTAGAAGTTGCTAAAATTACTAGAACTATCTTGTTTGATGCATGACGTGATTATGAATAATCGTACAAAAATATATTAATGCAACAGTATTTCCATCTTTCTCGAATGAGATTTTCACTCTGCAGCGGAGTGTGCGCTAATGTGAAACTTCCTGGCAGATTAAAACTGTGTGTCGGACCGAGACTCTAACTCGGGACCTTAGCATTTCGAGGGCAAGTGCTCTACCGACTTTTTTTAAAAAAAAACATTTATTTTAGGAACAATGTTATAAATTCCAAATACACACTAAGTACATTTACAAACCATGCACACGTGTTATACATGAAATAATTTAAACAAAAACAATCTGATCATTGCAGTTATGCTGATGTTAAAGAAATACAACAGAAGACTATGTTATTGACTAAATTATCCAACACCAAGAAAAGTTTTTGAAGACATTCGAAACTTCTTCAAACACGAATAAATAAAAAACTGCACTTTGAATTACATGTGCTCCAATCTTTACAGAAGCATAAATAGCACTTTATGAAGAGTATCAGCAAGTTTTTGGGATAATTTTTAATGTATTAATGTACACAAGAAAATCGTCTCCCTGAGAGACAGGTGAAGGGAAGAAACGAATCTTTAACCTTCTCGGCTCTGTCAGACTAGCTATGAGCATTTCATACAATTGAATGGAAGTCACCAAAACTTGTACAGAATATGATAGATTTATACCCATCGCAACATAAATACAATTAATAATCATATTAGACAATTTCTTAAATGCTTGAGAATGGTGAAAATGAGATGTTTTAAAGTTGACAAGCCTTCCAACTACACTTTCTGGACATTAATGGAATGTTAATTATCTGAAGTAATCAGACAAATATAATAGACCTTTCATTGGAAAAATGACTTACACATCGCAGTGCAAAAACGAACAGGGCACTTTGCCAGCCATTGAATATTACATTATATCAGATACAAACGTATGGTTTTAACCAATCGATAAAGACATTTCCACAAAACTGTCAGTTTTCATATTATACAATAAACCAATCATGCAGCTTTAATGTTTTGTGTTTTCACACTATTAGACACACAATCTGACTGTCACATAAGTTCTGTACATTAGCTTATAAAATTTCAAAACGACTTTCTGAAGTAGAAAAAGCACACACCAAAAATTTACATTAAAAATTTAAATAATATCCTTAAGATAACTACAAAACGTCACTGTCAACACAGTCTTCTTTTAATATATTTACCAATGCCCATTGCTCCAAATATAATTTTTAACATATTACCAAAGTTGTTCTTGTGTTTCGAATACTCTCTAATTTTGTGGTATTCACACAGCATGTGTCGGATCCTAATTTGTTAATGATGTAATTAACAAAATTTCCCGGCAACCAGTACACTGCGTTATTTTTTGCCTCTGGGGAATAGCGTGCTTCAGGCCTGTGTATCAATGACAGCGATATACTCCCAGGGTATGTCCTTGCAATCGAAGCTATTTGCTCTCGGATCTACTTCCAACTATTCATGTGACTGCTGCAAGTATATCTTTGAATTACTGTACAACTAGATGGCATTGTTGACATAAATTTGTTTCACAGAGTTCGATTGCGTACAGTCTTTCGTTGGTGCTAACTATGTTTATAACTGTTTTGTACCACGACCTCTTTATATTAGACGTGAGCACATTAGAACTAATGTTTTTCCGAATCTCAGTCCAATCTATATTTGGAAACTGTCTTTCTATTTTGTTCCTTCCTTCGCTTTTCTTTCCTTCCAGCGTTATGGCTCTTTATGTTAAGTGTCGTGATTGATTTTGACACTTACGTAACTGAACTCAACATGGAAACCCTCACATGCTGTAAACGGCTGTTGATATTTTGCACGTCAGTCGGGGGAAGCAGGCTTCGAGGTTCAATGATCTTGAAAAGTTGGTTGGTTAGGCTTTCTTGCGAGTCCCGTATTAAAGTAACTTTCCTTTTGATAAAAAGTGCGGAGACTTTATCCGTTAATCCCAGTCCACCATTTTTAGAATTTAAAGTGGCTACTTTACCAGGTACTCTGAACACTTCATCTTTCCACAAAAAGTTTGTGATTTTGGACATTATTCGCCTCGCTATCATTCTCGGTATTGGAAACAGCTGGGCAGTATAATATGCTTTAGCAAAGATGCACGAGTTGATATACATTATTCTTTGAACTTGGTCCATGTATCGTGTTAAATTCACTATAATGGCACCTTGCACTTTATCTACTGCAACATTCCAATTTAAAGCCGTCATTTTCATGGGCTATGCTGTCAGGGTGATCCCAAGTGTTTTATTTTGTCAGAATAATTTTGCTCCCTCGACGTTGATATTATCAAAACCTCAGAGATTTAAGATCTTAATTTTTTCGTTTGTGTTGGCTCCAGATGCTCGACAGTACGTATCAATCACTTGCTAGGGTGTTTACCTATTCATTATTCCTTATAATGACTACTATATCGTCAGCATAGGCTCATAACTATTTTACTCCCTGAAAATGTTAAGCATTTTAATCTACCATGGACATGTCCGAGGAAAGGTACCAGTGAAATGGCGAAGAGCAACATGGACAGAGGACTTTCTTGAGAAGCACCTCGTTTTATTTGTATCGGCCTGGATTGTTGACAATTCACCCTTATATTTGCATTTATTCCAGTTGGTGTGTTCTTTATCAACTGTATGACCCTATCGTTGAAACCTATTTTCTTCGACGTCTGTTGAAGATATTCATGATTTACTACATCGAAGGCTTTATAAAAATCTAAAAAATAAAAAACACTTTATGTTTGTTACAGAAGTTATTGCAGTGATATCCCTGAATTCTGCGAGATTTTGAAAAATTATTCTGCCTTGCGCGCAGATCTGATGTTTACTAAGTAATGAAATTCTTTTGTTTACAATATTTATTTATTCAGCAGTGAAATTGGACGAAAATTTTCTTTACATTATTTTTTGGCACCAGTACAATTTTACTCTCTTCAAACTCAGCCGGAATCATTTTACCCTGAATAAACTCATTTATAATCTCTGATTATCGCATCTACTATTGGCCAGTAACGGATGTAAAACTTTGCTGGCAGACGATCCGGTCCTGGGGATTTTTTTGGTGGTGAGGCGCATAGAGTCTCATTCACGTTCTCTTCATTGACAACCTTGAGAAAATTTTCATTGTCATCTTCTGTCAGCTGTGGGGCTAGGCTGTAAAGGAATCTTCCAAGGATACTCACTAGTTTGATTTACAGAATATACGCAATAATAGCGATAAATCTCGTCCATGATATCCTGCTGGGTTCTGAGAATTGTACCATTTTTTGTTCGAATTTCATCAATAAAAGTCCTTCTTCAGCTCCGACGACGAGGTGAAAGAAGAGGTTCATAACTTTCTAAACAGCGTGGTGGCGAGCTGGTATGACATGGGCATACAAAAACCGCCACAGCGTCTACATAGATGCATCGACAGAAATGGTGATTATGTCGAAAAATAGCTAAATGTTCAAGCCGTAAACTGATGTAAGCCATTGTAGAAGTAAACAGGTCTACGTACTTATAAAAAATAGGAGACCTTACTTTTGGGATTACCCTTGTAACATTAGGCAACCGATCTTTTCGATTTAAAACACGATTAGAATCACCTCCAGGTAATAACTACCTTGGATTTTTCCTTAACAAGTGTATCATGTCATCTTTGAAGAACCGTGCCCTGTCACCTTGGTGAGAACTTCCTGAAGGGGGAAACAAGTTGATGATAGTTGTAAGTAGGCTGTTTATGTTTTCTCTATGTAAGTAGGCTGTTTATGTTTTCTTATTGGCAACGTTACGTAGCGCTCAATATGAAAATCACTGGCTGTGCTGTGTGCAGTCTGTGGCTAGTTTGCATTGTTGTCTACCATTGTAGTGTTGGGCAGCAGCAGCTGGATGTGAACAGCGCGTAGCGTTGCGCAGTTGGAGGTGAGCCGCCAGCAGTGGTGGATGTGGGGAGAGAGATGGCGGAGTTTTGAAATTTGTCATGAACTGCTATATTTATATATGATGATATCAAGGTAAATACATTGTTTGTTCTCTATTAATATCTTTCATTTGCTAACTATCCCTATCAGTAGTTAGTGCCTTCAGTAGTTTGAATCTTTTATTTAGCTGGCAGTAGTGGCGCTCGCTGTATTGCAGTAGCTTGAGCAGCGAAGATTTTTGTGAGGTAAGTGATTTGTGAAAGGTATAGTTTAATGTTAGTCAGGGCCATTCTTTTGTAGGGAATTTTGAAAGTCAGATTGCGTTGCGCTAACAAAATATTGTGTGTCAGTTTAAGCACAGTCGTATATAAATTGTTCAAAGGGGACGTTTCATATGTCGACCCTTAGCCGAGGATACCTCACTGGAATCTTCTGATTTTTCTTGTAGTTTGTGTAATTAGTGTAGATTTTGTTTATTGCTAGCGCGTAACTGTAGAGAGAATCTCCTTTGTAGTTGCAGTCTTTCATTGTTGTACAGTAAAACAGTTGTGGCATGCATGTAGATTTGCACCAAGTATTTCGCAGCTGCGCTGGCAATTAAGTAGACATTATTTCCATTGCTATGTTATTTTATTTTTGCTCTTCAAATTGTGTTTTTCTGTGTTGTCGTGTGAAATACTGTAACAATAATGGCGTGTGAAAAACATAATACTAGGCTCCAAAGTAAACTGAGAAATGACAGTGAAAATGAAAGCAGTGTGTTAGCGCCACCGAGTAATGAATTAACTGATGTTCAAAGTAGTAATTTGATAATTGTGCATAGGGAAATGGAGCGGGCGGCAAACAATGGCGTGGACAGTGAAACAATTAGTGAAGAGGGAAGCATTATCGATCGATCGGTCGGCAACAGCTCGCCTCAGGAATCCGAAATGATAGGACACAATTTTGCAAACACTGTAGATTGAGGTTTTGCGTCCTCACCGTTTTCTCAAATGAGTCAAGACACGTTTTCCGCTTGTCAAAATGTGAATGTTGCCGGTGCAAATTCACTGCCGAAAAGCACTGAGGAACATGTTTCAGACACCAGTGCATTGTTATTACAGTTAATGCAACAAATGGGACAAAGGCTACAAAAGTTAGACACAACGCTTGAACAAAATCAGAAACAAACACAGCAACAGTTACACACAATGGAACAAAATCAGAGACAAACACAGCAGAATCTTAAAAAGTTAGACACAATGGAACAGAATCTTCAAAAGTTAGACTCATTGGAGCAAACTCTTGAACAAACACGTGAGGATTTAACTACTGAGTTACATCACATTGAATCGAAATGTCAAAAAGTCTGTAATGATGTAAAAACACAAATTTGTGAGCATTTCCAACCTATTTTTTCGCGTCATGAAAATGCATTACAGAATCATGAAGCAGCCATAAAAGAACTGCAAACTATTGTTCATGAAAATCACAACACCTTGCAAGCTAAAATTGACTCAGTTGCATCTACCGATTCGGTTACGCAACTTGCAAAAACTCAGGAAAACTTAAAGGACACAGTAGATACTCTGAAACTTGGTTCAGAAAAACATACAGAGGAAATAATTTCACTATCGGATAAAGTAGCAGAACTTTCAGATCAGTTCACTAACTTATCTACAAAGGTAGATGATGATCTGAATAACACAACACCTGTAGCCTTCACTGACACTGAAGAGTATGTAGAAATTAGAAAATTCAAACAAAATCAAAATCAAATCAATACACAGTACAAAAGAGAAATCCGGGAAGTGCAAGATCAGTTGGCACAAGTAGTACAAGAATTACGTATTTCAGAGGATACTCGCGCCCCAATACGGGAAGAGGGACACAGAAATACGGAACAGCCACAAAATAATAACACAGGGCATTTCGGAAGTTATGAAAGAAATTGGCAATGTGCACCGAATTGTGAGATGGAACGGCCGACACGACCTAACAATGACCGATATGCGACTCGCCGACATGACGATTTTGACTATAAGCTGTTCATTACTACACGTAAATTCAAAACATTTAAGAATTATGGCAACGACATTCATCCACAAGCATGGCTCCATTAATTCTCTCATTGTTTTCCTCCCAACTGGTCGTTAGAACACAGATTAGAATTTATGTGTGGCTACTTAGAGAATGAACCTGCTGTAAGAATGCGATCGGTCATTCACGATTGCCACAGTGAGGGAGAATTTTACCATGCCTTCCTCTCAGCATATTGGTCTCAAGCCACACAAGACCGTGTAAAACATAGCATCATGATGATGAAACACTTTGGACAGTCTGAATTTTCCAGTCTTGTGAAATATTTTGAAGACATGTTGCACAAAAATCAGTACCTGACAAACCCATACAGCCCCTCAGAACTCATCCGCATTTGCTTAATCAAACTGCCTGAACATTTACGACATATTATTTTGGCAGGACGTTGCAAAGACGACATTGAAGCATTTCAGGGACTTTTACAAGAATTAGAAATTGACACTGACAATCGCGGAACGCGAAAGCAGGAACACAACAATTACAGGTCACATCCGTCGCAATTCCGCGATGAAAGAAGTAATAACTTGACACGACAAGGCTATTCTCACAACACAAATCGTGACCAAAACAGACACCACCCGTATGACAACCGTTGGCAGAGTAGTAATAACTACAGGGAAAGATCACCTCTCCGTGGTAATGACTATCACAGAGACACTAAGAGAAACAGACAATATGGGAACCAAAATAAATACTATCAAGGGAGACAGAATAACTTTAGACGCAACGGATCAGCGCGCAGTTACGATTCAAGGAGTAATTCTCCACCATGTGACCGACAAGAAAGAAACTATGGAATCTACCGACATGACGACAGACGATATGATCGTAACGACAGACCTGAATTGCATCAGAACTGGCGGGATTCAAACAGAGCAGGGCCCTCTCGTCACGGTGAATTTGTAGAAGTTAGGTCTCCAAACCCCAATAACGACGCGCGCCAACAAAGAGACAATAGGCAATGACTCACACCGCTGGCAGCCACAAAACATACTTATGAAACTGACGACGCAGCTGCCGTAGCTAGTAATTACGTAAAAATGGAAGACATTAGGGACATCTTACTCCAGGAACACGACATAAAACATAACAACATTGCATATCCTGTGATTCACATTACAGTAAATGACATAAAATTTGCGGCAGTACTTGACTCTGGCAGTCCCATTTCAGTAATCAGTGAAACAGCCTTTAGCAAATGCAACAAATCGAACGATTGCCCCACACTTCCGTTACGTAAGATTAAATTACAAGGTGCAATCTTTGGAAAAAGTGTAGATGTACGCCAACAAACCAACTTAGAATTCTTTTGTCAAAGCCACAGCTTCTCTACGAACTTCCTTATTGTTCCATTATTGTCGACGGAAATTATACTGGGAGTAGACTTTTTGAATGAATACAAAGCAATCTTAAGCTTTCACGATGCTGAAATAAGTTTAGAGAAAGAAGGTAAGTCAATAGCTTTGAAATTTGAAGACTGGCTCTCAAACCATGATGAGGAAATTAATCGGCTTTACCTTCTGTTAGATAACAGTTCGGAATTTTCTACGGAACTAGACACTAACAATCACTCTGCAAGTACTGACAGGGATGACATCGACGGCATATTTGAAATTAATGAGTTAATTCAGAATAAAATTCAAACAATTGAAAATTGTAATGACACTGATAGGCAGGACCTCTTTGAGATTTTACAAGCACATTCCACAGTTTTTACTCACAAAACAGGAACAATCAAGGGATTTCAATACCAATTTCGTGTTCGTGAGCATACTAAATTTTGTGTTAGACCATACGTAATTCCGGCGCATTATAGGGACCGTGTTAGAACAGAAATACAATCTATGCTTGACGAGGGCATTATTGAGCCTGCAGTAAGCTCATACAACAATCCGTTACATGTTGTTGAGAAGAAAAATGGATCGATCAGACTTGTCTTAGATTCGAGACAAGTCAATACTATCATTATTCCTGAAACAGACAGGCCGCAGACGATGGAAGAACTTCTTCAAAATTTTAATGGTGTAAAAGTGTTGTCTTCCATTGATCTCAGATCCAGCTTTTATCAGATCGAACTTCATCCAGAATGTAGAAAATACACAGCTTTCCTTTGTTTCGGCGTTTGTTATCAGTTTCGGAAACTTCCTTTTGGTTTGAACATTTCTTCAGCAGCATTCATTCGCGGGCTAAATTCCATATTACCTGAATTCTTAAAACGTCACATCACATTATATGTAGACGATATTCTGATAGCAGAAGCCTCATGGGAACAACACAATCGCGTCCTCAACAGCGTGTTACATATTTTTGCAGAATCTGGAATTACAGTTAACTTGGAAAAGTCTGAATTCGGTAGGTCAAAGGTGAGGTTTTTGGGACATATTATTTCTTCTGAAGGCATTCAGCCGGATCCTGAAAAGTTAGAAGCAATCAGAGCCATTCCAGTTCCATCTACAAAAAGACAAGTCCGCAGTTTTCTAGGTCTCGTAAATTTTTACCGTCGTTTTCTGAATATGCAAATTCTTGTTACACCAAAACTTTGTTCTCTCACTGGAAAAAATACTATTTGGAACTGGGACGAACAAGCACAGTTGGAATTCAATTCTTTGAAAGAATCGCTACTTAACACGCCAATACTAGCTCATCCAGATCTGTCACAAGATTTCTGCCTTAGCATGGATTCTTCTAAAGTCGGTCTTGGTGCCCATTTATTTCAAGAAGCCATAGAAAATGACACTACCGTTCAGAAAACCATTGCTTTTGCTAGCCGAGTGCTAACAAAATCTGAAAAAAATTATTCCGTTACTGAATTAGAAGCTTTAGCTATCGTTTGGGCATTTAGCAAATTCCGTTTCTTTCTTTCTGGTAAGCACGTAAAAGCATACAGTGATCATCGTGCATTACAATTTCTTATGTCTTCAAAATTAAATCATGACAGGTTAAAACGTTGGGCATTGTTTCTGCAAGAATTCCGCTTCACAATAGTCTACATTCCCGGCAAGGAGAACATTGTTGCGGACGCACTGTCACGCGCACCGGCTGGGCTTGAGAAAAGTAACAAAGAAGGCAACCTCGAGAAAAATTTCAGTATTCTTTACATTCAGAAAGTCGCCTTTGAAAACTTCATCACCACATCTTTAAAAGACATTGCTCATGAACAAGATAAAGATCCGATTTGGAGAGACATCAAAAGTAAATGGCATGAAAAGACACACACTCAGATTCGGCATTATTACCTGGTTAGAAACAACATACTCTTCAAACGCTGCACTGTTGATGACAAGCTATGGGTACTTTGCATTCCAGACGATTTTGTTAATAAGCTCATTTGGTACATTCATTTCAGCTACGCACATTTTGGCCCACGAAAATGTTATCATATTCTTCGAACGACTTGTTATTTTAACAATATGGAAAAGAGAATTCGAAGAGTCTTGTCTATTTGTAAACTTTGTCAAAAGGCGAAACCATCTACTATCTCCCATAGTGCTCCGCTGTTTCCTATCATTCCTTCTAAATTAAAAGAATTTGCTGCTGTTGATCTCTTGGGACCGCTTGTCAGAACATCTAATGGATTTTCGTACGTTCTAGTCGCTGTTGAACTTACTTCAAAATTTGTTTCTTTCACACCGTTACGTAAAGCCACTGGACGGTCTGTATCCAACGCCTTTGTTAAAAATTTCTTACGTGAAGTTGGACACGTTAGCAAAGTCATTTCAGATAACGGACCGCAATTCAGATCTGCTGTTTGGTCACGCATGCTTCGCAAACATAAAATCAAACCTGTTTTTATTTCATTGTACTCACCACATTGTAACCCGTCTGAACGGATTATGAAAGAAATCAATAAGCTTTGCAGACTTTATTGTCACAGAAAGCATCAGCATTGGGACAGATATTTACACTTATTTCAAAATGTGCTGAATGAAATGCCTCATGATTCCACTGCTTTACCACCTACTCTTGTACTGAAGAATGTGGAACCTCCGAACAGAATCAGAGAGCTTGTACCTTTCCCGAATACACGTAAACTTCGACACAAAGACATAATTGATTTGGCTCTTAAAAATATAAAATCTGCAGCAGACAAACGGAGAAAACTAAACGGTAAAGCAAATGCAAAGAAATTATGTATTGGTCAGAAAGTTCTCATTAAAGCTCATTCATTGTCACATAAGAAGAAACACTTGAGTCACAAATTCTTTCTAGTTTACAATGGACCTTACAGAATCCGACGTATACCACATGGTAATTGCGTTGAAGTTGAAACTCTGCGTACTAGGAAGAGTAAAGGTTTACACCACATTTCTCATGTAAAACCATTTATTGA
The DNA here is from genome assembly GCF_023864345.2 of Schistocerca serialis cubense. Classification (NCBI taxonomy): domain Eukaryota; kingdom Metazoa; phylum Arthropoda; class Insecta; order Orthoptera; family Acrididae; genus Schistocerca; species Schistocerca serialis. Next base: position 249,892,139 of record NC_064638.1, on the reverse strand, counting down.
CAGATAATCTGCCTTTTAACTTTGTCTTTGCCATAAAACGTTTCACTTCACGTTACTAGTATGCTTTAGAAACTGTTACCATGCAACAATGTTTGAAGTTAAATATCCAGCCAAGAACCAAGAGAAATTATTTAAACAGAAATTACGAATGCATTGTTATTGCGAACAGACGACACAGTGTAATTGTGTGTGTACATTCTTGCTTGTTAGTTGCACGATTAGAACATTTACCAGTACTGCTAATGAGATTTTAATGCAACATTTTGGTTTACTTGAAAATACATTCCGGATTTAAAGTACTTTCTGTGAGATACCAGATGAGACAATAGTTAGTTTATGTGACAGCTACACGATTTTATCACGACGCTACTAATGAGTGACAATTTACAATGTTGATTTTGCGGTGTTTCTGTTTTATATCTGCACAGTTTTCTGAATTCTTCTGCAAAGTAAAATATGTTTTAGTAGTAACTTTTGTGGTATAGCAACAATGAGACAGCCTTTTTCGTGACATAACAATACATTACTGTACAGTACTTTCTTCATCACGCCAATAAGCATAATAACTACGATATCTATACGCAAAGCATTTAATTTTTGTTTATCATGAGGTAAGTACATTGACTTCTGCAGAACTTAGCTTTTGGAGGAAAATAACTACGACACTTCCACAGAGATTATCTTACAACAAGATGCACATTTAGCGCTACAGGACACGCATTTCAGTGATTAATTTTGTACTTAAAACATTTATTTTTAAAGATTTTTGAATTACAAAGAAAGTTTTCCGTGATATATTTCATTCCATTGGTGTAATCTGTAACACCTGAGGGTATAATTACATTAATCCTCAGGGGGGTACATGCTTACTTTGTGTACCATGTGTGTGGCAACCACAAGGAACCCTAGCTAATATGGTATTTGCTTATACAACTTTACACATCGGTACCTTATTTCTCTAACACACAAATTACACAGCTATCTGATTATTTAACTGAGAGAGACAAACATTTATTTTACTACATCAGTGACACATGTTTACGCAATCATACAGTTGGATAACTTCACACTTATGAAACTGTATTTTGTCTGTACTTTGTAAACTGTTCATATTTTTTCGGAATCATTGTGATACTATGAGAGCTTTGAATGATGTATTTGGTATGAGATCATGATTTTTAAAGTACGTTTGAGGTAGATGACACTATTTAAATGAGCAGAGAATTCTTTTTAGGCTTAGAAATTATTGGAGGAAGTTACGACGATTTTGAGATTTGACTGAAGTGTTATGATGTTATTATTACGACGACGATGTGTATCATGTTGTTGAGGAATGTTTATTATGCTACGTATTTCTCATGATGAAATATTGAAGAAGTGTCGACGAATATGTATATGTATAATGAGGTAAGGAATAATGAGTAGTGTTTAGGGACTCTGATTTATGAAAAGGATGTTGGAAACCAAGAATCGCACTTTAAGAGTTATGAAATGTGCGTTAATGCGTGACTGTATCACAATGCTGACGAATATTTTATTTGGACACTTATATTTATAGAATTTTCTTTCTACAGATTTGTAACGCAAATTCTTGACCTGTGAAATATTTTTATGTGAGACTGTCACTGTAGCGGAAACTGCTGTCGTAAATATTTCCGTACGAAAGTTAAGTGACCACCTGCACGTAATGCGTCGCGGGCACCCAGCTGTGTCAGACGCCTGGAGAAAACGCCATTATTGCGAGCCCTTTTCAGCGGCACAGGTAGAACAAAAAAAAAGGGGAGGCCATTATCCTCGGAAATATTCGTACATCTGCACACCTGATTACGACAAGCGTCTTTCTACGAGAGTTGAGAGAATTTCTACTAACTTATGAAATGTCACATGACTATTGAATGATGTTTTTATGCTTTGGTTTGCGTAATTGCTTATTTCATTTGACATCTGTTTTCCAGCTGTGTTGCAGCATTGCTTTTATAAAATAAAATGCATTTGCTAATGTGAACACTTTCTGTCAACAGATCTATTAAATAATTATTTTATGATCCACATTCTTTAAAAAAGGAGCACTTGGAAAGGAAAGAACAATAAGAAGGAACTAGTAACTGCATTCATAATTTTCTTTTCAAGTAATTGGTAACTTTTTGGTAGAATAACTTCTTGTGGTGCACCACTTTAATTACATAGACATTAAGATTTGATTATACATTTCCCTTATCTGCATTGTTGTCTTTACTGTAATATTTTTTCTGCTTGCGCTATGTCATGTTTAGGTATAAGTTGCTGCTGTTTGCCAGGCATAGTGTTATTGAATTTGACTTTTGCTCATTTATGCTGCTAGCTTTGCCAATTTGCATTTTTTGCATTGCTGTTTGTGTTGATTTGTTATGTGATGCTGCATTGCCTCATCCCTTAGTTTAGCATCTGAGCTCAGTAGATTTAAGTTAGCTTAAGAGGGGGTAGCCTCTAAGAGAATAAGTTGCGATGAATTGGAAGAAATGCATTGAGAAAACAGGTTTAGGTAGGATTTTCTTGGAAATAAATGTTGAGGTAAGAAATGTGTGAACATATAAATACAGAAAGCATGCTTAGATAGAATTTTTATGGTGGAAACAAAGGATGAAATAAGAGGAAAGATATATGAAGTTTTGGGTTGGACTGCAGTACCAAATGTTACACTGAAAACGAACCCTGTCCTTTCCTATTGGTGTTATCCCACTATGTGTTTGTGTCCTCTTGAGTATTTGTTTTCTTGCTGTTTCTGTGTAGTTTCATAGAATTTTTTCTTCTTTTAATATTAAGCTACATTCACTATGATGAGGAATACTGTTATCCTCGAATATAATTGGCATTAATAGTATGTTATTTACTTTGTAAAGATGTTAGACATTATTAATTCTGTTCTGTTCAATGCTCATGTGTGAAGTTGATGTTTCAAAAGTTATTGTGATCCTTTATGTATGTACTCATGTCATAATTCCACTGATGTATATGTTTATTTCTATTCTTTTGTAAAGCCTATATTATCTACAAATGTTATATGTATTATTATGTTTCAATGATGGTTTCTGTATCTTTGTAATTGTATTCTCATGTTATAAAATTGTACTTGACACCAGTTCATCAAATTAAGTAACTTGTGAGTTACATTTCACTGCACACGTTTCTGTTGGTCATAGTATATGGACAATATGTGAGAAGTTGGGATTGTTAGTGTTTGCACATGTGTTACTAATTCAGCAAGGGACTGGGTAACAGCATTGCTGGTTCTAAGGACAATTCCAAAAACGTTGTGAGTGCACAAGTGGTGGTTTATGGACTTGCTATATTCTCTGTGTGGTGTCACCGCCAGACACCACACTTGCTAGGTGGTAGCTTAAATCGGCCGCGGTCCATGTAGTACATGTCGGACCCGCGTGTCGCCACTGTGATCGCAGACCTAGCGCCACCACCAAGGCAGGTCTCGTGATACGAGAGAGCACTCGCCCCAGTTGTACGAGAACCTAGCTACCGCCCAGTTGTACGAGAACCGAGTTACCGACCAGATGTACGAAGCCTTTCTCTCTCATTAGCCGAGAGACAGAATAGCCTTCAGCTTAGTTAATGGCTACGAACTAGCAAGGCGCCATTTGTATCAGTGCCTATAGCTTACGGGTATTCAAGAGAGATGTATTCCAAGGACTAATAAAAAGATAAGTAATAAGCATCTACATACTTTTCTTCTTATTCATTTATAAGTTCTCATGTTCCAGACTTCACGCCCGTCTGCTTTAGCCGTGCGTGCACTATCGGCTACAGCGTTAGTCTAGAGTTCATTTTCAGCAATCTCAACTTCACGGTGTCGGCCCAGCTACCGACACAACACTCTGCAAGACTCTTCGATGGTGATTGTGCACCTGCACAGTCGCAACAGATGGCTGCTGGCCATTTCTACAAGGACTACAGTGGGTCTACATCTTTGATGATCCATCAATACCATTATTTCTACAAGGACTACAGTGGGTCTGCATCTTTGATGGCCCACCAACACCGTAATCTCTACCAGGACTACAGTGGGTCTGCTCTGTGATGACCTACCTACCAATATTCGTCAGAACTTCGAATGACTCTGCTGTGGGTTTGCTCTGTTGTGGACCATTACCTGTATGCATGTCAAGAGTCAGCACTGTCTTTCCGTTGGAAGGACAACACTACTTCTTCAAGACTGTGCATTTTCTTCTACTGCTCAGACTTTGAGAAAAACACGATATTTTACCGTAATGAATGATCAGGACTGTCTTTATGGACTGTGAGAAAATTTTAGCTTTTGACCAACATTGTATCAATAAGTGTGTGCATTTGATTTCTTTGTTATTGTAATTATGAAAAATTTTATCAAATCATTATTGGCCACTGCCCAAAAAAAATTTGTAAAATTTTTGTGGGGAGCATGGGGGCTATGTAAGTAGGCTGTTTATGTTTTCTCTATGTAAGTAGGCTGTTTATGTTTTCTTATTGGCAACGTTACGTAGCGCTCAATATGAAAATCACTGGCTGTGCTGTGTACAGTCTGTGGCTAGTTTGCATTGTTGTCTACCATTGTAGTGTTGGGCAGCAGCAGCTGCATGTGAACAGCGCGTAGCGTTGCGCAGTTGGAGGTGAGCCGCCAGCAGTGGTGGATGTGGGGAGAGAGATGGCGGAGTTTTGAAATTTGTCATGAACTGCTATATTTATATATGATGATATCAAGGTAAATACATTGTTTGTTCTCTATTAATATCTTTCATTTGCTAACTATCCCTATCAGTAGTTAGTGCCTTCAGTAGTTTGAATCTTTTATTTAGCTGGCAGTAGTGGCGCTCGCTGTATTGCAGTAGCTTGAGCAGCGAAGATTTTTGTGAGGTAAGTGATTTGTGAAAGGTATAGTTTAATGTTAGTCAGGGCCATTCTTTTGTAGGGAATTTTGAAAGTCAGATTGCGTTGCGCTAACAAAATATTGTGTGTCAGTTTAAGCACAGTCGTATATAAATTGTTCAAAGGGGACGTTTCATAGTAACATCATAATTTTTTAGTCCTCTTCCCCTTCCGGATTCCAGTCGTTCCACCTCACTTACTGGAGTCCCTTCCCTCACCAAAACAGCTGTTCCAACACTTGTTTCGTGAGACACAATTATGTAACTTACATAACCGGGAATTACTAAATCAGACAGAACTTCTTGTAACAGGGCAATATCAGTCGCGAATTCGTACAAAAATTCCTCAAGCGCCGATAATTTTATTTATGTCTATAGTCGTGACAGAATAAGATTGCATCATTTCGCTGTCACTATGTAGTTGTTTTGATGAATTAATTTAGTTCTCTGTAGCTCAGGGTTCAGTTAGACTATTAGCAGTTTCCTCGAAGGCTGAACATGGAATAACACTTCAATCAGTTTAGTAGTTACAGTCCCGTTTTTTTCCCCAACTTCTGAGGTTTTCTCTTGTGCCAATAGCAGACTGATTTCCTTGTAAACTTTCTGATTGTTCCTCCAGTGCTTCGTGTAGGACCGTTTCTTACCGAACATTCTTTGGGCTTGAGTCGCCCTTTCCGGATTTTCCTTTCCCTTGGTTACTAGCTACATTCACATTTTATTGCGCTTTTATTTCGCGGCTCATCTGGAGCACCAGCAGACGCTTTCTAAATTTCTGTTGCTGGCGCCTGCCCTGTGGTGTTAACTGTGATTTCATTTTGACCACCATTTCCTTGTTCTTTGATAATATTACTTACTTCCTGATCGAGGCAAACAAATGGAGACGGTAGTTTTGCAACCTCTCCCTGAATTTGTTTAGTAACAGATAGCTGCTGATCTTAGCAATCAGCTATTTCACCTGTTGTTTCTTGCAAATTAATACTGAGTGCCTGAGTACACCACTTAGGGAGTTGTACAAGACAGATTGACATCTGAACAACTATCAGTTGCCTCCAGCAGAAGAGCTTCTGTGAAGTTTGGAAGGTCGGAGGCGAGGTATTGGCAGAATTCAAGCTGTGAGGACGAGTCGTGAGTCGTGCTTGGGTAGCTCAATAGGGAGAGCACTTGCCCGCGAAAAGCAAGCAAAGTTCCCAAGTTCGAGTCTCGGTCCGGCACATAGTTTTAATCTGCCGGGAAGTTTTATTTCCATCTTGCTGTTGCGATCTTCAGTCTGAAGACTGGCTTGAAGCATCTCTCCATGCTACTCTATCCTCCTCCAAGCCTCTTCATCTCCGAATAACTGCTGCAGCCTATATCTGCTTACTGCATACATCTCTTAGTCTCTCTCTCTACGACTTTTACCCTCCCACACTTTGTGTACATGAGGCAGACAGTGGCTATCCGCATTCCGCCACTCCTAGTAGGATTACCAGTCTCTTCTTTTGGGAAGAGATCCTACTGCTGCATTACTGTCTCTTGTCGCACTCCAAACTCGTCACTCGACCTTTCGGCAGCCACACCACAGATTCCGCTCTCTTTCACCTCCCGTACCCCAATACCCATTCTCGGAGTGTTCACTCTTTTGACTGTCTCATAAACATCCATAGAGACGGACTCATATTGGTCACTCGGTTCCCGTCTATTCCACTGCCTTGCTTGCTCCTCCGACTGAATTTCCCCGGTACAAATGTCGTCTGGAACGCTCAGATATTACCTTCAGTACAAAAGTAACACTTTTGCAACTGCCAGCCCACATCCGTTTCATGTATGGAAATAGCCTTGGAGTTATCGGAGCCGCTAAGATTCCATAACGACTCTAGGTGTCGCATAGGCTTCATGGTAAACGTAGCCGTGCATGGATTAACTGTGCTATGTTCAGTGTTCTACAGGCACTTGAACCTGACCGCGAAGGTGAGGCTGCATTCGCTTTTCCAGGGAAGAGGCACCATATGCACCGTTGCCACTCTTTCACCAGACACCATTATACAAGAAGATATTCTCCTTGTTGTCAACAGGTTCAAAAATGGTTCAAATGGCTCTGAGCACTATGGGACTTAACTTCTGTGAACATCAGTCTTCTAGAACTTAGAACTACTTAAACCTAACTAACCTAAGGACATCACACGCATCCATGCCCGAGGCAAGATTCGAACCTGCGACCGTAGAGGTCACGCTGATCCAGACTGAAGCGCCTAGAACCGCACGGCCACACCGGCCGGCGTCAACAGGTTCCCCAACAACCAAAAAATGACCAATAAGGAGCTCACATATAGTTTTAGATTAAAGTTTGTAAGATTTTTACTTTAATTTTGGTATTCTATGAAATGCGATATGAACTCTGATTTTTATTCGGTGTATTATACTTCATGTCTGTATGCAGGATATTTTTCAAACAAAGTCTATATGTTACGCTACAGAGGTTCTGAGTGGAAGCAATGCGAGCTTTGGTTGTCAGTAGCATTGCCGTTGCTAGCAGCATTCTGTGAGAAGTAAATTTTGAAAATATGATTGGGTAAAGAATGCTTTGAGAAGTGTGAAGATTTTCAGGTAATGTTGTCGCTGCATTGACTGCTCCCTCGTAATTCGTGATGAATCTTTGAAAGACTAATTTTCATCCGATTTTGATGGGTTGGGTTAGATAGTTTGATTGGCGAAACGCGATCAAGTAAAGTTATCTGTTCACATACCTTGCACTTAGAATTATAGGAGATCAACTCCTTTGCCATTTCACTGACTAATTTTATGGCAGAGTCATATTTTTAGTAAGAAGTGATTTTTCTAGAGATAGTTGTAATTGTTACGCTATCAAAATTTTACATTATACCTCTTTTTAATCATTCAGTAAATTCAATCAGTTTAATTTCTACCACCGTCTCGTCACAAAAGTCTCATTTTGCAGTTGTGTGTCTCCGCATACTTGCGCTGAGCGGAACATTGTCATTCAGGATAGCATAATGTGCTTAGCGTAGCTGCACATCCTTGCATAGCATTGCGCGAGGCTTTTCTTTCTTTAGCTGGTTTGCAACTGTGCGGTATTTTAATGTTCACCATTTTCGAGCAGTACCAAGCTTCCGTTGCCACAGATAAGCTATTAAAATTTGTTAGGACCAATTGAACACTGCAGTCTGGGCACAGCTAAATCATTTACCGACAATCTGCAGTTCAAATTATTATCAGGTTCGATGTAGGTAAAGTTAAGTGCACATCTCGTTTCCTATGCAGACAGTTTCACTCTTACACTGCAGGGCTACCTTCGCCAGTTTATCGTCTAGTACTGGGACTTCTGTATTGTCAGTTACAGTACATTATACTACAGGATATTTTATAAAAGCATTTTTGGACAGTTATTCTTCCAAAATTCAATTTGTGATATAGGCTGTTAGCTTTATGTGTTGGAACCGCAAGTGATGTACAGCAACTGGTTCTTCACATTTTCTACGCTGTAATGCTGCGTCTGGAAAGTGACATTCGGTACCCTATGGTTCACTGCACCGCGCAATGCAGAATTTCACACGACAGCTTATTGAGTGTACAGTTTTACGGTTTCTAATTATTTTTGGTTCAAGTTAATTGTAATACAATTATAGCGCTTCAGATAGTTCTGGAGACTCATTTTATCAGACAGCGTTTGCGTAATCACACCACTTGCATTGTTCAGGCTCACAACACGCACAAAGTTAATAACAGGAAACCAGTTGACTTTAATTTAAAATACACAACAACAAACCCAATGAGTTACAAGTTTTGCTGAATGAAACATCACAAGCAACGTGCTCTTTCTTCTTTCTTTCGCGATCGCAGGGTCGGTTAGAACGGATTTGGCAAGGTTAGCTTTAGGGGTGGCCGGATGCCCTTCGTGCCACCACCCCGTACCCCCACAGGGATGCACTCAGTGTACCCCAGCTGTCTGCATCTAGTGAAATAGTGCCGACGTGTTTCAAATGTCTGCGACGCGTGTAACTGAGGCGGACCGTGGGAACCATCCTGGTATTCACCTAGCGGGATGTAACTGGGTAACCTCTTTTGATGATAGTCACTTGTCAGGATGAGCATTACTGCAAGGGGCATTTGATTCTAAAGCATTGTGTCAGGGTGAAAAACACTAAATAAATTAATTTTTCTCTCTTAACAACATATGGGTAGGGTGGGTTCTTCCTTGGCTCGGGTATGAGGTAGAATGAAACAGCATTTATACGTAAGATAACTTTTATTGAACCATTTGTACAATGGTTTCCTAACTGGATTGTTCTGGCTGGGAGGGCAGCAGCTGTGTTGTTTGCGAAACCTTCTGCTGCATGAGCGGCAGCGTCTGATTACGCCTGGTGGTATGTATCTCGTGTCGCTGTTTCGCCCAGTTGACTGGAGACACGTATCGTGAGGTGGCCCGTTTGATTATTGAGAACGAAGTCGTGAATCGGATGGTGATACCTTGGATGTGGCGTCCCAGTGTTTCTCTTCTCTATGCGGCCGCGTGCGTCAGTGTTGTGCGTCGGCCAGCGGAGCGGCGCGGTGGGGGAAGGCCAGTGTCCCGGACTCGAACAACGGACTCCAGCTTGCCAGTCTTTGGCTGTCAGATCTTCATCACCAGCTCACAAGTGACTGCTGATGTGAGGCCGTCTCCTTCCCGTCCTCACGAGTCACCCGGGTACATAAAAATCAAATGCCTTTTAACTTCTGTCTTCTGGCGGCGAGGCTGCTGCTTGCTATTCCATTACAGTGGCGGACTTGGTGCTTCTGTGTACACTGTAGTCTCTTCCTGCATGACGGTCTTCAGCACCGACTGAACTGTACTGGAACTGAACTCGAACCGAAACTGAACTGAAAACTAATGTCGGGCCCACTGCGTCTCACATATTTATTTACTTAAGTTCACTGGAGCTGAACGACTTCACGGTCATTGCCTCTTCTGTCACGTTGAAAAGCTTCTCGAAGAATCTTCTTAACGTCGGTCATTGGCTCTTGGAATGTAGGCGAGGGCCTTTGATCACATGTGACAATTGAGAAACACGTGAGCTGGTCGGGCGATGTCCTGACGGCTGAATCGGCAGCTTCCGCTTATGTGGGGGGGGGGGGGGCGATGGCTTCTCCTGAATGTGCTGACTTGCAAGCGCCGGCCGTTGCCACTGCTGCTCTGCCCGCTGTTTGCCAGTGTGTAACTCTTCTAAACTAAACTAAGTTTTTCATTTATTTTATAATTTCTACTTCATATTTATTTCACTAATTTATTTACTTATCTTAAGTACCGCTCTACACCTTCCTGCCACCACCCCGTACCCCCCAGGGATGGAATCAGTGGTCCTCAGCTGTCTGCATCTAGTGTAAATCGTGAAATAGTGCAAACTTGTTTCAAATATCTTCGACACGTGTAACTGAGGTGTAACGTGGGGAACATCCCGGTATTCACCTAGCGGGATGTGGAAAACCGACTAAAAACCACATCCAGGCTGGCCGGCACACGGGCCCTCGTCTTTAATCCGCTGGGCGGATTCGATCCGGGGCCGGCGCGCCTACCCGAGTCCAGGAAGCAGGGCGTTTGCGCTCTCGGCTACCCTGGCGGGTCCACAAGCAACATAATCATCTGGGAGAAAAGCATGAAGTTCCTACTGTCCTTAGTTGTACTGCGTATTAATTGCAGATTTCGTCTTTTTATCAGCTGGAAAGCATCTGTACATTAAAATGGCACAAAATTCCAGTTACCGTTTTTTACGCCAAAAACTGACAAATACACCACATTAATGCCGAGGTATACGTAAGAAAGTGTTTGCCATGACTACAGCTACACAAATTGCTTGTTCTTTGGGTACTGGAAGACGTGTCGAATGTAATGTGTACGTTGAATATTCGAGGTACCTTAGTTAAAATGAGTGGTGGAAGAAGGCTCGAGTTTCGCTCTCATTGACTGGTTCCCTCCAAACAGTAAAGACGAATCCCGCAAGGGTGAACAGGAGAAGTCCACTTTATGCTCACGACAGTTTCTTTATAGGAACTATCAAGAACTGGGTCTTCACATTTTCTACACAACAAATCTACTTACCTAGTAACCTATAGCTAGACAGCATGAGAGAAAATGAAACCGAACGGCTTGTATCAATCCGACATGTTCGTCGTGTCGCAGATGTATTGAAAGAGTTAGAAATAGAAGTGTGGTGATGAAGGGAGGAATTTGCCTCATACTGCAGTTCAATGGGAAAATTTAACCGCAGTCTGAGGCAAAGTGGGTTTTTGCTCGATTGCTGGTATTTGCATCCACAAGAAGTGGCTATAAGATATTCAGCGTAGCTGCCATCTGCGAACGAGTTCAGTGTGGGGATCAGTTGTCAGAATGTGTTGAATGAACCGAAGCAAATATGTACAGACCAGATGGCTGTCAGAGACAACAAAAAAGAGTAAAAATTGGCGATGCACAGAAAACAAAATTTATCAACAAAAGGAAAAGCAGAGGAGCGATAATATTACATAACAAGGCGAAGGGGAAGTGCTTACGTGGAACATGGAAGAAAACATAACTATAGATCTAAAGAGGACTGTTCCGAGCTTTATGTAATAGATGACCATGAAGGGACGAAAACGAAAATACTGTAAAAAAAGGAACAACATCACGCCTAGCTCGTATCCATGGCGCAAGGAATTTTGAGAAAAAAAGGAGTATGCGTAATTATATTAAAGAGAACCTACCTTTTATCAAAGGTCAACCAGGTGTCCACAATCTCTCTGTCGATACAAGGAAAGTATGTAGATGAAGAAAACACACAAAACAGCCACGTTATACGTGGTTCTACGATCACTGACAGTATTGTTAATGGCCCTCAGTGACGAAGCAATAATCACTGAACGGAAGGAGCGATACACCTGCAACGCAAATGAAAGTGTCCAGAAATGATGAACATATACATTAGTTTCATTTGAGAGGGAGATCACCGTAAAACTGAAAGGTTCAAAATGGCTCTGAGCATTATGGGACTTACCTTCTGAGGTCATCAGTCCCCTAGAACTTAGAACTACTTAAACCTAACTAACCTAAGGACATCACACACATCCATGCCCGAGGCAGGATTCGAATCAGCGACCGTAGCGAAAACTGAAAGGTATCAGATGCTTTGCGGCTACACATCTTGTTCGCAACTGGTCTTCTTAAGATATAATGACTGTAAAGTTGAATCAGCTAACCGGCTTTAAGAAATCAAAACGTGACCAAGACAGCAACTTCTTCAGTTAATTTAAACATTGAGATTACAGGTTTTCTCCAAAAGTACAATTGTCCGCGTTTCATGAATCAGACAGGTGGACATTGGCAGATCCATAAACAGTAAGCATGGGGAGTGGACTTCAGATTTAATTGAGACAACGAAGAAGACACGGTTGTACTGGTGCTGTTAGTAAGAAGTTACGTGGGTCATATTGATCTACTTTTTGTAAGAATAATACAATCCAGGAGAAAACATATAATATAATTGGACTGGGACCAAAAATGGGAATAGGAACTCACTACATCTGCGCCCGCAAATGATGATTTATCCGCCTATTCACAGAGATACACCTTCAGCGTGTAAAACAGTTGAAGTTAAGAAATATGACGTTACAAAAATTTCATAAAATGATAAATGAGACAGGTACAGAGATTTTCTCTAGACATAAGTTGCTGCATCATGAGGAAGCAACACAACAACACAAAGAACACAAAGCCACATCCAGCATTATTAACAGTACGTTGAGGAAACTCATATTTCCATCACAATGCATTCGACCGAAAGGACAGCTTATGAGCTCACATTAATTATCTCTCGCCAACCTATGCGGAAAAATCTGGTTAGGATAAGCAGAATGTCAATTCATTGTTTGCCAACTCCTGTGGCGGGAGTTGATATTCCTAAACCATTAGAATCACAATACAGAATATTCTTAGTATACGAGGGCTTGCTGAAAAGAATACTTCCGGATTTTTTATTCTGTTCCCTTGAGGGCTCCGAATTATAGTATGTAACATGGCGGCATGTCACGTAATTACGTCGGTGCTTGAGAAACAGCGTGCTGTAATCGTGTATCTAACAGCAGAAAACGTGCCTCCAGTTGAAACATAGCAGACTGGACATTCGTCAAGAATTTCTTTTGCGTTTTGAGTGTAAGGGTTATGGGTTCCTTAACAACATAGGTTCGCCAAAGTCTGGAACAGTCCTTATAAGATCAATATTTATGTTTTCGTCCATGTCCCACGTAAGCACTTCTCCGTCGCCTTGTTATGTTATACCTGTGGTCTAGGGTTGCCAGCACGGTAGCTAAGCATGGTCGGTCAGAGGGCTGCTTGCCCTCTGTAATAAAAAACTTAATGAAAGAATCAACGATCAGCTTGAACGGATGTCTTGTGACGTCCACCCAGATCAAACGTAACGAATAATACCAAACAAAATGAGAAAAACAAAGGGGTAGCGTCTTGGATTCGTAATTAAAACGTTTTCGGTCCCGGGTTCGAATCCCGCCGCTGCTTAAATTTTGATTAATAATTAGCACTGACGACCGAAAACTTTCGGCATCAGAAGTCACCCTCATTCAGCCAACGGCCTTGTCAAAGAGGGCGGAGGAGCGGACAGAGGTTCAGAGCACTCTCTTGTCCTAGGGGTGGGAAACTGCCCCTAAAGGCGGAAGAATCAGCAATCATCAACGGCACGAGGATGCAGAAGGTAATGGAAAACACTGCCTTAAAGACACGTATCGTGTATCCACTGGGCATGTGGTCTGTAATTGAAGAAGTGTCATGATGATCTCTCCATTGGCAAAAGATTCCGGTATAGTCCCCCAGTCGGATCTCATGTATATGAAATAGGTATAGAAGGAAATAGATGAAAATTATAATAGTATCAACAATAATCTCAGATAATATATTAAAAATGGACTTAGATTAAAAAGAGACTGAAAGAAAAGAAGGGAAAAAGCTAGAACGTCGCTAAGAGCTCACCAGCACAGAAAATGACCTCGCTGTGCTTGAGCGTCTGGCGTTCTTACGATGCAAGCAGCACTTTATAACGCAAGTGGTTCATCTAATGATTTAAAACCAAGAGAAATGCCTTACGGGGCACATGGTAACTGCTAACACAGAACAGTAACCCATCGTGATAGCTACAAAAATATACGTTTCCCGTATATTATAGATTGTAAAAAGTTAAAGAATAACACAAATACCCAATATGTTCTGAAAAAATGGCTACATGAACTTATTGCTATACGGTGACTTCCGTAATATAAACATTAATCAATATCTAGATATAGCGCCATCACCTAGCTGTTTATATCTCAAAGATGTGTTAGACAATAATTATTGTCATAAAAAATATATTATATCAAGCGAAATTATTACGGATTCCGAAAGTAAAGCGATCTGGCTTTAGACCACCTACGGCAGGAAATGTGGTGGCGGAGCTCTTGAGTGGGAACTTGGAGAATGTCGTAAGTTCCAATGTCGTAAATTACCTGATCATGGTACTGTGATAGGATGTGTGTGTTTGTTGAGGGGGCAGGGGGGCGGGGGGGGGGGTTGTAGACTCCACTTTGTCAAGCGATCAAAACTGGTGCACGAGACAAGGATTCGTGTGGTGTAGTTGTGAAATAGCAAAAAATAGTGAGGGCTGCTTGTTGGACAGAGACGTGAACGGTATCACAAAAAATATTAATATAGGTATTATTAAAAGCGAAAGAATACAAATTGCAGAGTACCCGAGCAGTCAACCTCATAGTTTCAGTTCTGAGGATGAAGGCTCGGAACAAAAATGGGTAAATTTCAAACCTTTGTTCAGTATGCGCTAGAACAGGATTTTCCGAGCTAGGTTTTAAGGGATGAGAGGAACCCACTGTAGTTCAATTGAAAGTTTCTACGAAAGTAAAGGGAGCTTCAGTACAGATTTAAGTGAGGTCCAAGTCCCAAACTTGAACGAAACGGAAACGAAGGAAGATAATGCGAGAAGCGTTCAATGAATCTGAAAGTAAAATTTTGCATAGAGGACTAAAATCTCTTAAGAAAATTTGGCCTTATGTGACGTTTGTCTTTTCAGTTTCACAGTGATCATAACGGGCATTATAATGGAAGATAGCAAAGAGAAGATTGAAGTACCGAATTCGGTCTTTCGAAGCAATTTGAACGCGGAAGATCTTAATACAGTTTCTACTTTCGGTAATCACATGGACACCAAAATGCGAGATATTGGGACAAGTGACCACGGAATAAAAAAAATCAACTAATATCGCGCACTAGAGGAAACGCATGAGATCTCGATGACATATCTTGAAATTCTACAGAGATTACTCGAAGAACTTGCTCCCCTTCTGATTTATCGCACCTCGCTTCAACTACGAGGGTAGCTAGCTATTGGTAAAAAACTCAGCTCATTTCTGCTTTCAAGAAGGATCGTAGGACATGCATCCTAGGTGTCGATGCCTACTAGTTATAGAATTATTGAACATTTTTTATGCTGACGTATTACGTCGTTGTTGTACAATG
The DNA here is from genome assembly GCF_023864345.2 of Schistocerca serialis cubense. NCBI lineage: Eukaryota > Metazoa > Arthropoda > Insecta > Orthoptera > Acrididae > Schistocerca > Schistocerca serialis. The sequence goes on along the minus strand of NC_064638.1, from coordinate 249,876,725 downwards.
AATATCTCCACCATAAAAATCAACACGATTTCCGCAAATAGAGATCTTGCGAAACTGAGGTTGCTCCGGTCGTCCGTGACACAGGGTGTTTACAGTTTAATTATACACAAGCAACCTTTACTTATATTGTTGTTGTTGTGCTCTTCAGTGCTGAGACTGGTTTGATGCAGCTCTCCATGCTACTCTAACCCGTGCAAGCGTCTTCATCTCCCAGTACTTACTGCAACCTACATCCTTCTGAATCTGCTTAGTGTATTCATCTCTCTGTCTCCCTCTTCGATTTTTACCCTTCACGCTGCCCTCCAGTGCTAAATTTTTGATCCATTGATGCCTCAGAACATGCCCTACCAACCGGTCCCTTCTTTTGTCAAGTTGTGCCACGAACTCCTCCCCTATTCTATTCAATACCTCCTCATTAGTTACGTGATCTACCCATCCAATCTTCAGCATTCTTCTGTAGCACCACATTTCGAAAACTACTATTCTCTTCTTGTCCAAACTATTTATCGTCCATGTTTCACTTCCATACATAGCTACACTCCATACAAATACTTTCAGAAACGACTTCGTGACACTTAAATCTATACTCGACGATAACAAATTACTCTTCTTCAGAAACGCTTTCCTTGCCATTGCCAGTCTACATTTTACATCCTCTCTACTTCGACCATCATCAGTTATTTTGCTCTCCAAATAGCAAAACTCCTTTACTACTTTGTCTCATTTCCTAATCTAATTTCCTCAGCATCACCCGACTTAATTCGACTACATTCCATTATCCTCGTTTTGCTTTTGTTGATGTTCATCTTATATCCTCCTTTCAAGACACTGTCCATTCCGTTCAACTGCTCTTCCAAGTCCTTTGCTGTCTCTGACAGAATTACAATGTCATCAGTGAACCTCAAAGTTTTTATTTCTTCTCCATGGATTTTAATACCTACTCCGAATTTTTCTTTTGTTTCCTTTACTGCTTGCTCAGTATACAGATTGAATAACATCGGGGAGAGGCCACAGCCCTGTCTCACTCCCTTCCCCACCACTGCTTCCCTTTCATGCCCCTCGACTCTTATAACTGCCCCTATAATTGTGAAAAACGTAAATAACTTACTTTGATAGAGCCCTGAATGGGGTGTATATTCATGTTTTATTCCTCCTAATAGTGTGTTAGTTTCCGGATTTCCATCTCAGCCGGATGCTTGATGAGTTATTCAAATAGTCATAATGGAGACGTATAATGATGCAAACTTGTGCAGTGCTGTTTTTGGTTTCATATATCTAAATCCGCTACCTCTCTCGAAGAAACAGTTCAGGACTAAATATCGCAAGTCACCAATCCAAAGACCAACTCTTACTAATGGGTACAATGATTTCACCGAAACAGGCTGTGAATCACAAAGGACACAGGATCAGGCACGACCTGCATTCTCTGATGCAGCAATTGAGCTAGTTCGGCAGTCTTACCTTCGTAGTCTGGGTAAATCAACGAAACGTACCAGCTTAACGTTATAGTGTGGAAGGTATTACGGAAACGCCTGTCATTCAAACCCTACAAACCGTAACTGTTGCAAGTGTTAAGAGAAAGTGGCAAAGAAAAACGAGCTGTGTTTTTTGTAGAAATGTTTCATAAAACACAGACTGAATCACATTTCTGCTGTTGGATTTGCGAACGTGGTGGCACAAACTTTCCGAGTTGATGAGAAGGGTATTTGTATCATTTGGAGATATGGAACCGTGCCCCAGAGACTTCTTAATCGAAAGTTATGAGCGAAACTAGAAAAACTAATTCAAATTTTACTGACTCAAGTATTTCCGCACCGCGGTTCCCAATCCAACATTGGTAGATCTGTTAAGAGATAATAATTATTTTTCTGTACCCGAAAATTTATTTCATTATCACGGAAACACAAGGTAAACAAACTATCCATTTTCATTCGTGCGTCTCATTTATTCGAGACGCGACAAGTGCATTGTTCGATACGAAAACATTAACTGCGTTCTAAACGTTCACAGCAAAATCATCTGCGAAGTACATTTCGCGCTGTACTGATGAACACACGTGTAAAACTGGAACTCTAAAACCAGTGATGGAGCAGTTTGTGAGTCTTCATTTTCCGTGAAATTTTATCTAGTCTCCACGAAAATATTAAATCACAAATCTACATGAAAGTTGGAGAACTGAGCGCAGAAAATCTGGGAACTGTGATTATTTGCATTATATTATCACTACTGCTCAGTCAGGGCAAAATAATAGCTCTTGTGGAAAACAAAGTATTTGTCAAAATAGTTCGCTGTCTTTTTATTCCTTTCCAGATAGGTACCAAACGGAACAAGTGATGTAAAGGACAGTAGTAACGCATCTATGCCGGTAAAGTCTGTCTGCACTCGATGGTATAGTCAGTTGATTCTCTTACAAGACGATGGGTTCCATTCCATAACGCTTTATAAATCTTATTATTTCTCCAAATTACTAGTTCACGGCACTAATATCACAAGGCAAAATCCTTAAACAGTTTGGAAAATAAAGCTCAGAAGCCATACATAGGATCACTTCGTGTCTCGCTACGTGTTAGTAGGATGAGTTACATAATAGCCTCAGGCCTTACGGTATGACTCGCACGAAATCGGAGGCCATTTTCCCGCGTTGCACAATGACAGCGCGTTTCCTCCATCCGTGTCGAGAAGCCAAACCGCCGATTGTACTATTTCCGTAAGGAGTCACCTCTACAGCGTGAGCTGCTAAATTTGTCAGTGATTTCAGTAAATGTGGCCTTACCGGTGGGAGACTTTTATACGCAACATTTCCTTCTTGAATTGGGTAACCTTACGACGAGATAGACACATACTTCCGCCTTTGGAGTCAGTGTAACTGTCACTTCCTTGTCGACTACTGGAAATTTTGTGTCTTATTTTTGTTGTTATATTTCTAAAAATCAACGATCTTCAAATGCTGTTTAAATAAATTCAAAGGTAGTCTTGATCTCATACACAGTCCTATTTAAAATTGCTGACTGGTGAGGAGTCGACATCTATGTCTCGCACGTGGGGTATGCAGTACTTTGATTCTGAATGGTTCTGAGTAAACAAGACGGGTTACAGGCTCTACTACCCACATCTGAAGATTCCCCTGTGTGACTGAAACGTGTTATCTAATTAAAAATGTGCAAATAATATTGAACAATAAATGACAATCATTTTAAACTTCTGAACCCGGCAATGCTTTGCAATTGCTGAATGCATATCGGAATTGCATATACATCCTATATTCCTTGCCCCCCCCCCCTTCCCTCTGCCAATGTCCTCATCTCGCTCCCCCTCCCCCCCTTCCCCACATCTCTCAGCGCATAATCCCCTCCTCCATCTTTTTGTCTTCTCTTCCTCTTCCCTCTCAATATCCATTTTCGTCTGAATGTTTATTTTAGAATATAGTGTAAAAATTTGAAGTAAATCGATCAAGTTCTTTTAGAGATGTTTAATAACAACGCTTTCCTTTATATATTACATATATATTTATGTACATAATATATTACAGAAATATATATCCTATATCTATCCGAATGTTCATTAGAGTATCGTGTAAAAATTGGAAGTAAATCTATCAGGAACTTTTAGAGATTTGAGCTAACAACACTTTCTGCTAAATATATTACATACATACACTCCTGGAAATGGAAAAAAGAACACATTGACACCGGTGTGTCAGACCCACCATACTTGCTCCGGACACTGCGAGAGGGCTGTACAAGCGATGATCACACGCACGGCACAGCGGACACACCAGGAACCGCGGTGTTGGCCGTCGAATGGCGCTAGCTGCGCAGCATTTGTGCACCGCCGCCGTCAGTGTCAGCCAGTTTGCCGTGGCATACGGAGCTCCATCGCAGTCTTTAACACTGGTAGCATGCCGCGACAGCGTGGACGTGAACCGTATGTGCAGTTGACGGACTTTGAGCGAGGGCGTATAGTGGGCATGCGGGAGGCCGGGTGGACGTACCGCCGAATTGCTCAACATGTGGGGCGTGAGGTCTCCACAGTATATCGATGTTGTCGCCAGTGGTCGGCGGAAGGTGCACGTGCCCGTCGACCTGGGACCGGACCGCAGCGAAGCACGGATGCACGCCAAGACCGTAGGATCCTACGCAGTGCCGTAGGGGACCGCACCGCCACTTCCCAGCAAATTAGGGACACTGTTGCTCCTGGGGTATCGGCGAGGACCATTCGCAACCATCTCCATGAAGCTGGGCTACGGTACCGCACACCGTTAGGCCGTCTTCCGCTCACGCCCCAACATCGTGCAGCCCGCCTCCAGTGGTGTCGCGACAGGCGTGAATGGAGGGACGAATGGAGACGTGTCGTCTTCAGCGATGAGAGTCGCTTCTGCCTTGGTGCCAATGATGGTCGTATGCGTGTTTGGCGCCGTGCAGGTGAGCGCCACAATCAGGACTGCATACGACCGAGGCACACAGGGCCAACACCCGGCATCATGGTGTGGGGAGCGATCTCCTACACTGGCCGTACACCACTGGTGATCGTCGAGGGGACACTGAATAGTGCACGGTACATCCAAACCGTCGTCGAACTCATCGTTCTACCATTCCTAGACCGGCAAGGGAACTTGCTGTTCCAACAGGACAATGCACGTCCGCATGTATCCCGTGCCACCCAACGTGCTCTAGAAGGTGTAAGTCAACTACCCTGGCCAGCAAGATCTCCGGATCTGTCCCCCATTGAGCATGTTTGGGACTGGATGAAGCGGCGTCTCACGCGGTCTGCACGTCCAGCACGAACGCTGGTCCAACTGAGGCGCCAGGTGGAAATGGCATGGCACGCCGTTCCACAGGACTACATCCAGCATCTCTACGATCGTCTCCATGGGAGAATAGCAGCCTGCATTGCTGTGAAAGGTGGATATACACTGTACTAGTGCCGACATTGTGCATGCTCTGTTGCCTGTGTCTATGTGCCTGTGGTTCTGTCAGTGTGATCATGTGATGTATCTGACCCCAGGAATGTGTCAATAAAGTTTCCCCTTCCTGGGACAATGAATTCACGGTGTTCTTATTTCAATTTCCAGGAGTGTATATGTATTTATTACATATGCAACAAAAATGTACAGCGTATCTGCCTATGTCTGTCGGAATGTTAGATTATCGTGTAAAAATTTGAAGCGAATTGGTCAAGAACTTTCCGAGATTTGTGGTAATTTCGCTTCTTCTTTATGTATTATACATATATGCATGTATAATACATGGTACAAAATACGTAGCTTGTGTCCGTCCGAACGTTCATTAAAGTGTGGTGTAAAAATTTGTAGTAAATTCGGTCAAGAACTTTTCTAACATTTCGGCGACAACGTTCCCCATTATAAACTACATTTATATTTACGTATTGTATATATAACTATCAAACTGATTTTGTTGTTAGACAAACATGAACAGTGGAACTGTCAAACTCATCAAAATTTTTTCTTTTCTTTTTCATACCAAAAATACCATTACACCATTAAATAAAATTGACATCCACAAAAAAAAAAAAAGAATGAAGCAATCAACCAAACAGCCGAGCCGTTTTCAAGTGATAATCCTTCAGAACTGATTTGAATTTCTGACTTTTCCAGTGGATTTTCCAAAAAATTTCTTTCGTATGAAACTTGTCCTAGCAATTACGAAGACAACAAACACAAAAATCAACCAAATCTGTGATCCGTTCTTAACTAATGATAGTACATACAAACCATAACTGATGTTAATTCATGATTTTTCCGTCGGATATTCCAAAAATTTTCTTTAGTATAAACGTTGTCCTAACAATAACTGATACAACAACAAAAATCAACCATCAGTCAAGCCGTTTCAAGTGATGATCTTTCACACATGCGACAACTTAATTTTATTTATGTAGGTATCAATACTATTGCTGAATCTCTCAAGACAAATATTTTCACAATAGTAACTTGTTACATCTTTCTTTAACTAAACGCAAAATATTTAATTTTTCATTGTTGCTCTCCAGTCGATAGCACACAGCGTTGTCAAAAGCACCCCCAATGGTGCCTAGCACGAGCTCTGGAGGAAATATCAGGAACGCTAAAGTTTCTTCGACCACCCTTCACTTTCTCCGAAACGGCACCACTCCCCTTTATGTTGACGTTAGCGATTGTTGGAATGATATTCAATGACAAACACTTCTTGATAAATTAAATTGCCTGTGTGCACTTCGTTAATTTTAATTTGTATCTTGGGAATTGGAAAAACTGATTTCGCTGTCTCCGTACTACAATTCTCTTCCCCGCATTGTACTTCTGACTACTACTACAAAGAAACCCGTCTCCTTTCTGAAAAATAACGAACTCTCTTCTTTACTAATAAAACGACACATCCCTTCTGCCCGTCTCTACACTTCCACATCTCAGTTTCAGCCGTTCTTCTTCGTTTGTCAGTTCTCTCTCACAAAAAATATACAGAGATCACATTTCTCCTATAGGACCACAGCACACCTTTTTCCATTTACGTTGTACAATTAGCAGAGGATAGGCGAAATAACGTGAACAGTGTTAGTAATGGGTTGGTTGTGTTTGACGGTCAACAACGCATATAATGCAGGTGTCGTGCTGGACTGTGCGTGTTTAGTACGGACTAGGCATCAGTGCGGGTTGCTTACGAGTAGTGCACAATTCGTATTATCAGTCAGAGGACGAGGTGGAGGTGCAGTGAAAGACCTAACAGAGTTCCAAAGAGGGTAGGTCGTGCGGGCTCGATTAGCTGGAGCATCAATAACCAAGACTGCCAACTTATTGAATATTTCAAGAGCAACTATTTCAACAGTCATGAACAGCCTACGTAAAGCTTGGAAACTCATCGATGTGTAAACGTAATGACGGGCGCAAATCAAAACTAAATAACAGAGATAGTCGTACGCCAACACTAACTGTGACAAAAGTGACTGCAGGGCTCAATAGCCATCTTCGAGACACCGTATCTGTCCGCCCAGAACTCCATAAAGCGAAGCTGCTATACTGAAACCATTAGTGACGACAACCGACGCAAACAAGCGTAAAACATGGTGTCAAGAGCATAAATCTTAGACGGCTGATCAGTGGAAACATGTCATATGGTCCGAATAGTTGAAACGTCCCCTTAGAAAAATTTATGAATTACTGTGCTGATAAACCTCTTACATTATTTGTATTTCAAACAGCTGAGCAAAACTGAACGTACTCAGACATTACTCTCTTTACTTATTCTGATCAACACTAAACTGACACACAACATTTTTAGCGCAACGCAACCTGACTTTCAATTATCCCTACAAAAGAATGGCCCTGACTAACAATAACCTATACCTTTCATGATTCACTTACCTCACAAAAATCTTCGTTACTCGAACTACTGCAATACAGCGAGCGCCACTACTGCCAGCTAAATAAAAGATTCAAACTACTGAAGGCACTAACTACTGATAGGCATAGTTAGCAAATGAAAGATCTTGATAGAGAACAAACAATGTATTTACCTTAACAGTGTTCAAAAGTCATAATATATGTATCAGTTCATGACATCCAGTCTTACAAATTTACTGTCTCTGATGGACACACGTCCAGATCATCCGCTCTCAAAACTCCGCCATCTCTCTGCCCACATCCACCACTGCTGGCGGCTCATCTCCAACTGCGCAACGCTACGCGTTGTTAACAACCAACTGCCCAACAATACAATAACGACTATTACAACAATGCTAACCAGCCACAGACTGCACACAGCACAGCCAGTGATTTTCATATAGAGCACTAAGTGGCGTTACCAACATAAAAACCTAATAGCCTACTTACAAAGTCAATGTTTTCGTTATTTCCGACATAGGACCGGGTTTTTGTCTGGATAACACCAAAAGAAGCCTGCGATCCAGATTGGTTGATTCCAACGGTTAAGCATATAAGTGGAAATGTGATGGTGTGAGCAGCCATATCATGGTGTTCTGCTCGTCCCATCATTACTCTCGGAGGCCGTGTTACAGCCAACGATTATGTGAACACTTTAGGTGATCAGATGCACCCCATGATTCAAAAGTTGTTCCCCATCAATGGTACCATATTTGAGGACGATAATGCATCCATTCACATAGTCAGGACAGTACAGTGGTGGTATGAGGAGCTTGCAACTGAACTGCAGCGTCTCCCGTGGCCAGCACAGTACCCGGACTTGAACATTATCGAACCCTTGTGGGCGGTATCGGAGCACAGACTCCGGAGCAGATTTCCGCCTCACTCGTCACTACAGGAGTTAGAAGAGGCTCTCCTCCAAGAGTGGCGTAACATTCCACTGGAGACTATCCAATCATTATATGCCAGTATTCCAAGAAGAATCGCAGCTGTATTACGGGCAAATGGGCGTCCAACCCTTTATTAATGAACCATTTCCAAGTAAGTACAGGTGTTGACTTCCTCTTACCTATCCCCTGTACAACAAAACATACGTACACGGTCCAATCACATTAATGGGATCACCACCTATGCTCGACGTCAATATGCAGTAACCACTCACAGGTGACAGGTGGCAGAATTAGCAGTGGAGAGTATATAAAGTGTTTCGGGGGAACGGCGGATAAAACGGTGCAGTCACTGTCGTAATGCGGAAACGGAACGATTTATCTGATGCCCAAAAGGGCGAGGGTGCAAGCAAGTCCTAAACGGTAAGTTTGTACAGTTCACTTGTCGCTCTGGTTAAAATGTATAGTACATGGAAAAATGGTGCTATCCAAAATGTGGCCGAGGTAATTAAGATCGTGTCTTCTCAACGACAATTCACTGAACGTTGCTGGTTATGGACCTCGGCAGCAAACACCTGGTTCATGCAGCGTTACTGACTCCTGGTGCTGTTCTTTTGCGATGAAGGCTGGAATTTGCACGCCAGTACCGCGACTGGACGTCCACTGATTGCCGACAGGTGGCCTTTTCAGATGAAACATGTTTGATGCTGCGTCGGACAGATGGCATTTCATATGCACGGCCCTACAACAATCGTCGGAAGAGTCCAGGCAGCAGGATGGTTAGGAGCCCAGGAGAGGCGCTGCAGGCGATGCCCTGATGTTAGCAAAGGCACTAGCATCGGACGTCTGCTGCCATAGCCCGATAATGCCAAATTTCGCCGCACAGTCCTAACCGAGACGTTCACCGTACGTCCGATGTTGATTTCTGCGGTTATTTCTCTCACTGTTGCTTGTCTGTTAGCACTGACAGCCCTACGCAAACGCCGTTGCTCTTTGTCGTCAGGTGAAGGCTGTCAGCCACTGCGTTGCCCGTGGTGAGACGTAATGGCTGAAATTTGGTAATCTCGGCACACTCTTGACACTGTCGAATACTGAATACTGAATTCTCTAACATTGTGCGAAATGGCTGTCCCATGCGTCTAGCTCCAACTACCATTCCACGTTCAAAGTCTGTTAACTTTCATCGTGTGGCCACAATCATGTCGGAAACCTTTTCACATGAATAACCTGAGTACAAATGTCAGCCCCGCCAATTCACTGCCCTTTTATACCTTGTGTACGCGATACTTGCGCAACTGTATATGTGCGTATAGGTATCCCACGACTTTTGTCGCCTCATTGTGCTTTTTGCCGCGAATGATCGTTCCTGTCATGTGCCTGAATATCGACGACTCCTCCTGAGACACCATGGATAGTTAGGGCCACAGTGAAAAACTTCGATATCTGTATTCAATGAACTGTGAATGAAGCCAGACCAAAAGGCATTACATGCATTGATCAAAAATGATAGTTCATTGAGAATGGCTAGTTTCTAGTTGAAATCTAGATCTGGCAATAAAATTTAAAAAGGACGACTGATAGCTAAAATCTATTATTTACAAGTCAATATAACCGTCATCTGAATGGAAGGTAACCTGACCTGACTTCGATATCTCTTCAGAGAAGCTTGCTTTACACAGACAGCGCTCTGTGTTTAACGAAGCAAACAAAATGGCGTAACAGAAGACTACTTTAAGTGTCTGAATTTGTACGGAACCGTGAAATGTGAGGAGGCAGTGCATGTGACATATAATTGAAACTCCAGTTTTTCTTAGAATTTTCCCATGAATTTGCAAATATGTTGGTTGACGCTTTCCGCTGGCTTATCATTACAATTGAGGAGGATAATTAGAACCAGAACTCTGATTACCGACGCCCAGCGAATCCTTGCGAAATGCTAGCATTTACTCTCTGGCTAATAGCAGCCGGAAGCATTTATGTTACAATGACAGTTTCTCATTTTAGTAGCTCCTATAACTCAGTTTCTGTTGTCTGCAGTGAAATATGCGAAGTAATTTAAGGATTTCAGTAAATGGCGTATAAGGTAGATAAGGTCAATAAATACGATTAATGAAATGTGAAATGTGCGTATGACTTGTCGCACAAGGTACCTGAGAGAATTTGCTATATGCTTTGTAAAAGAGCGCATAGCGAGATTTCGGGTAAATCATTTTTATTTATCATCAAAAATAACATTACAGTGATACATCAACCATGTAATTACAGCTACAGTAGACGTAAGCAACGATAATGATACTTTTAGGGTTCCGTACCTCAACTGGCAAAAACGAAAGTCTTCTAGATGATGATGATGATGATGATGATGATGATGATGATGATGATTGGTTTGTGGGGAGCTCAACTGCGCCATCATCAGCGCCCGTGCAAAGTCCCAATTTTTTACACAGTCCAATCTAGCCACTGTTACAAATGATGATGAAGATGATGAAATGATGAGGACAACACAAACACCCAGGCCCTGGGCATAGAAAACCCCCAACCAGACCGGGATTCGAGCCCGGGACACCGAGATCCACAGGCAGCAACGCTAGCCACTAGACACGAGCTCCGGACAAAACTCTTCTAGGATCACTTTTTTGTCCGTCCGTCTATCTGTCTGACCGACTATTCAGAACCATTCTTCTCGGCAACGGATGGACGTATCAAGTTGAAATTTATGCCACATACTAAGATCTTACCTCACTTGATAGTATAAACATTGAAACTTTTAAGTCAGTGCAGTCAAAAGGTGCGGCCATTTATGTCACATATTTTGATACTCGCAAACTCACTCATTGAAACCTGTAAGGTACTTCCCGTTGGTCTAGAAGCATGAAATTTGACATTTAGCATGCTTTCAAAACACAATCCGAAAATTTTTAATTTGTAATTAATCACATAAAAAAATTTCTGCATCATAAGCTATATGATTGTCTGTCCATTTGTTAAGACTCTTTTTCCTCAAGAAAGGATAGATTTACCAAGTTGTAATTACTGTCACACGCTGAGGTCTGCGGTCTCTTGGCAGTGTAACAAATTTAAGTTTCTAAGTCAGCGCAGTCAAAAGATACGGCCAATAATGTCACATATTTTCACACTCGCAAACTCGCTCATTAAAACCTATACAGAAATTTCCGTTGACCTATAATCATGAATCCCAAAGGAAAAGAAATATGATTTTTAAAAATTACGGAAGTACCTCAGAAAGAACATAAATTCATTTGATACATCCAAGAGGCGGTAACAGATTGAATAGGTACAATATTTTATTTCTTTTTGTTAAATAGGGAAACCACAGCAAATTTAAATATGCGTAACTCTGTAGTTAAGCTGGCTGGATCGCATAGAAAGTCATACAGCAGATGGTGAATGATTTCATTAATAGCAAAGTACGTATGACGCGTTTCGGAATTATTTCGATCTTCAGAAATCCAAGTGATAATATAGAACAAGGGTAAGAACTTCCGCAGTTGTGTAAGTAATACCAATTACTAGCCAGCTTAACTACAGCTCTAAGCATATTTACAAAAATGATCGCTAGCCTCCTACGTGACATGATGTCACGCCGTTAACACAATAAATATCTTTGAAAGTAAACAAGTGTGTCATTTATTATGCTGATCAATTTTTTTTTAAGCTGGCTGTATGCGGGTAGGATTGTGGTCTGAGGATTCTGTACGAACTCAATTATGTATACAGACAGTTCATCCATGCCGAGAATCAAGAATCTCGACGATTTTTACTTGTTATCAACATCAACATTGGCAAGACATCGCTCACAGGAATTCCAAGACTTTCGAGAGGATGTTTTAATTGTAAGTTCGAAGTCGCATAAGAAATGACGTAAGAAATTTTTTGTGTCATGTAACTGCAAATTAACAATTTTCTTAATTTTTTTCATTCTGAAGCAAGTACCTACGATTCCTACACTCTTCTATCGCGACGCTACATTCCCTTCAGACCATTCCATCATTTAAGCAAATCATGTTAATAACAAAACTAGACGAGGCAGCTGGTGAAATATTCACTTTCATGATTCAGTAAAAACCGACAACCACTGTACGGCGGATGAATACAAGCGAATGCGAACCGAGCACCACGGAACGCAGTTCGCTCGCGTTTGTCTACCGTTTACAGCAGAAAGAATTCTCATTTTCGCGGATCCTGGTTCGCTTGTGTTCACTGAGGTGTAAACCACGCCTAACACCTCTTTCCTCCCGAAAAAGAGGGCACAACAGGAAGTACGGAATGCGGGTCAGCGCTAAGTGCACTCGGCCATTCTGACCCGCTGAAAGCGGATCCAAACAAAAAGGTCGCACGCCGTCCACGTCCATCACGTCCATCTTCTGCCGTGCGGCCGTACCTGTGAGTGTTTTCAGATGCGTTTCTCATAGTTGCTCTGCCGTGTGCCGCGAAAACAGTTCTCTCCCTGTCCGCTGAAACCTGTATTGCTGACAATAACCACAATGTTTTTAACACAGAGGAGGTAATTATGTTTTTACCCACCTCTGTAACTGATATTGTTTGTGCGGTGAATCTCGGTTCCGACGTAGCCGCTTCGAATGATGGTAGTGAAAAAATTCCAGCGCCGATGTTCGACCAGCAAGAGGAGAGGTGGTGGCCTATCATTCTTGCCCAGCAGACTCCAAGCCGAAGTCCTGGGTTCAATTCGAAGCCTATGCGCGAAATTGTATTAAAGTTATACAGTTCTTTGTAATCCGCGGGATTCATGGTGATATAAACTCGGCTGCCCATTTAATAGTTTGCGAGAGTTTCAGTTTATGTACCGTCAACTTTTATCACTCTATTATTTTGTCGCTGACTGGTAAATCAATTTTACTGTCGTTAATGTATGTAAATGAAATGTGTCTCGAACACGAGGGACAGTCAGAACAATTAACAGACTTTTGTACGAATGTAAGTAACACAACTGTCTGAAAATTTTTAGTTCATCCTTCTTCATTCGTTTTTCGTGACACTTCAGTTGTCTAAGGAATATTTGCTGTAAGCGGTTCATTGGCTCTTTGCGTAATAACTTGATGCCATCAATGAATTACTTCAGGTTATAACGCCCCCCTGCTTCCCGAGATTTGCGAAATTACAAGTTGACAATGACCGTGAATTATGAATTTTGACCCGCGTCGTGATAAGGCATCCGAATCCGAAGTAAATAATGATCATTCCACGGGAAACAGGAGACGTTATACCTTGATCGTTATTGAATGAGTAATTTCATTCAATAACGATCGGTAAGTGAAATAATGGAAATAATTTGGAAATAAATTTTGCCAGTGGAAATTTTGCCGAAAGAAATGATTAAGTTGTAAAAGCAATTAATATATCGGTCGCCAGCTCAACTGATGAGCGACAGTACGGTTAAGTTCGTGAATAATTGTGTCAAAAATAAAGTTTACCTGTTTGTAGTAGTAGTCATAGGAACGAAACGGGAACTTTTATGTAAGTGCTGTATCAGGCTCAGTAGTCATATAAAACAATGTCATAACAATCTAACTACACTTATTTTGTTCATAATTTGTCAGCTAAGTGCAATGGTGACAACACAGATTATTATCTATCGAGATTTTGAATAATGGACTTTAAAATTGGGCACTTTGCACAGTTTAATCTACTGATAGTGAAATATATTGCCAATAATTGATTAACTGTTTTGAATGATAATAATTCATTAATTTGGGGATTGTCAGGTGGAATAAGCTTTATAGTTTCATGAAATATTCTTGAACTAACTTCAGCTGAATATGCATTGAAATAAATCTTAATAAACAAATTTATTACTTCAGTCTATTATTAAGTTACTACGGTTGGCGTAAGCTTATTAAGTGCAACAATTAAGTACGATAACCAGTCTGAAATTTACTCTTCACCGTCTATGCAAATAATTTGATAATTAACATATTTTCTCTTGATAATGGCGTGACACACTCGGTTCAATTAGGTAAGGATTGGAAGGAATCTACTTGGTGTTATTGTCGGGTGGAATGTAACTGCCACACTTCGATTATAAAGTGCTTGTTATTAATTGTTCAACTTCAGAGAAAAGCGCTGTCACTGGCAAGCCTTCTAAAATTTCATCCTACGAAAATTACGTAGATCTTACTTCCCTCGTTGTCGGTGGATCGACGGAAGTCCACGGCAGCGACACAATGTGGCAGCGGGCTTTTACTGTTGCGACTTGGGCCCACAGTGCGCTTCACATTTAAGTCATCGTTTCTTCAGCACTGTGCCCATTAATCCATAATAACTTGCCCGGCCATGCTTCCAGATACGCTGACCATTACTTTCCCGTCGTACTTAGATCCACACACTAGCCGTTAGATGTAACACAGCTAGGGATAGCAGCACTCGACTGTACTTCTTACTCCGAACACGGCGTTACTGCTACTATTACCCGCTGGCGCGCTCCCGCGACCAGAGGCGCAACAAAACAATCTCTCTGACTTCAAAGTTACTAAATATGCCCTGACTTGCCAGTGATAAATATTACATAATATAAACATAGCATTTACAAGACATATTTACACTAGACAATACATCGTATATAAACAGTTTCATGTGTTAATTAAGCGAAAAAATTCATAGCAAGGACTGCGTTGTAGCGTCACAAGGTCTTCTCTTTATATTTTATTCGTTTCCACTACATTGCCACAACATTGTCTTTCTCACAGAATTTAATTCTTTTCACAATATACGTGATGTAAGGTGCCGTCAAAACAGAGTCCCGAATGATCCCTTCGAAAAAATTTGATATGGCGAGACCTTACCATAAGTGCTCTCGATGAGTTGAATGTTTTAAAACATTTTGACTTCCTACATAATTTCATTTCATTCATAAATATTGCATTAACTTGGTCCACACACGTTTTTATTTTTTCCTTGTGGTTTTTATGCCCTATGTCTTCCTCAACTTCACGAAAGTTATTCCTCGATGACTTAACAAATGCCTTATCATCCTGTCTCTTCCTCTTTTCAGAATTCAGCAAAATGTGTCAATTCCCTACGGTACCAACCTGCTGACGTCATCGGTCCCTAGACTTACATACTACTTGGACTATCTTAAACTAACTTAATGCTAACAAGGGAACCTCCTCATCGCACCCCCCTCAGATTTAGTTCTAAGTTGGCGCAGTGGATAGGCCTTGAAAAACTGAACACAGATCAATCGAGAAACAGTGTAGAACTATGAAAAAAATAAGCAAAATATACAAACTGAGTAGTCCATGTGCAAGATATGCGACAGAACAGCCGCTTCTGACCCCTCGAGCGCCGTGGTCCCGTGGTTAGCGTGAGCAACTGCGGTACGAGAGGTCCTTGGTTCAAGTCTTCCCTCGAGTAAAAATTTTTATTTTCAGACAATTATCAAAGTTCAGGCACTCACACATAATCAACTTCGCTCTCCAAAATTCCAGGACATGTTCAGACTTGCTTGGACATATGCAGGATTTGACGGTCTACGCGCGGAAAAATTTGAAAACGTTAAAAACATATGTTTTGACAGAACACTGGGAAAACTGTGCGACTGTGAAACTGTTGCATTCATTTGTTGCAGTTTATGTGACAAACTATTATGTTTTCATCACTTTTTTGGGAGTGACTATCACGTCCACAAGAAAACCTAAATCGGGCAAGGTAAAAGAATCTTTTTACCCATTCGCCAAGTATACAAGTTAGGTGGGTCGACAACATAATCCTGTCATGTGACGCACATGCCGTCACCAGTGTCGTATAGAATATATCAGACGTGTTTTCCTGTGGAGGAATCGTTGACCTATGACCTTGCGTTCAAATGTTTTCGGTTCCCATTGGAGAGGCACGTCCTTTCGTCTACTAATCGCACGGTTTTGCTGTGCGGTCGCAAAACACAGGCACTAAACTTATTACAGTGAACAGAGACGTCAATGAACGAACGGACAGATCATAACTTTGCGAAAATAAAGAAAGAAAAATTTTTCACTCGAGAGAAGATTTGAACCAAAACCTCTCGTACCGCAGTTTCTCACGCTAACCACGGGACCACGGCGCTTCTCAGTTCACATTATTCTTGGTATTGCCTATCTTGTCCATGGACTACTCAGTTTGTATATTTTGCTTATTTTTTTCATAGTTCCACACAACTTCTTCCTGTTTCCTCAAGTGATCTGTGTTCAGTTTTTCAAGGCTTATCCACTGTGCCAACTTATAAATAAATCTGAGGGGGGGTGCGATGGGGAGGTTCCCTTGTAAGAACAACACACGCCCATGCCCGAGGGAGGATTCGAACCTCAGGCCGGAGGGGCCGCAGAATTTAGCACGTGTTCGCTTCCCCAGAGATTCTGCAGAGGATCTACTTACTCCCCATATCACATCAGTCAACCTTATTTCCAACATCTACATGATTACTCTGCTATTCACAATAAAGTGTTTGGAAGAGTGTCCAATGAACTACTTTCAATCTGTCTCTCTATCGTTCCACTCTCAAACGGCGCGCGTGAAAAACGAGCACTTAAATTTTTCTGTGCGAGCCCTAATTTCTCTTATTTCATCGTGATGACCAATTCCCCCTGTGTAGGTGAGTACCAACAGAATGTTTTCGCAATAACAGGAGAACACCGGTAGTTTAAATTTCATGAGAAGATCCCGTCGCATCGAAAAACGCCTTTGCTTTAATGATTGCCGCTTCAATCCACGTATCATGTGGCACTATTTATCCTACACTACTGGTCATTAAAATTTCTACACCACGAAGATGACGTGCTACAGACGCGAAATTTAACCGACAGGAAGAAGATGCTGTGATATGGAAATGATTAGCTTTTCAGAGCATTCACACAAGGTTGGCCCCGGTGCCGACACCTACAACGTGCTGACATGAGGAAAGTTTCCAACCGATTTCTCATACACAAACAGCAGTTGACCGGCGGTGCCTGGTGAAACGTTGTGATGCCTCGTGTAAGGAGGAGAAATACGTACTATCACGTTTCCGACTTTGATAAATGTCGGATTGTAGCCTATTGCGATTGCGGTTTATCGTATCGCGACATTGCGGCTCGCGTTGGTCGAGATCCAATGACTGATAGCAGAATATAGAATCGGTGGGTTCAGGAGGGTAATACAGAACTCCGTGCTGGATCCCAACGGCCTCGTATCACTAACAGTCGAGATGTCAGGCATCTTATCCGCATGGCTGTAAAGGATGGTGCAGCCACGTCTCGATCCCTGAGTCAACAGATGAGGACGTTTGCAAGACAACAACCATCTGCACGAACAGTTCGACGACGTTTGCAGCAGCATGGACTATTAGATCGTAGACCATGGCTGTGTTTACCCTTGACGCTGCATCACAGGCAGGAGCATCTGCCATGGTGTACTCAACGACGAACCTGGGTGCACGAATGGCAAAACGTCATTTTCTCGGATGAATCCAGGTTCTGTTTACAGCATCATGATTTTCGCATCCGTGTTTGGCGACATCGCGGTGAATGCACATTGGACGCGTGTATTCGTCATTGCAATATTGGCGTATCACCCGGCGTGATGATATGGGGTGCCATTGTTTACTCGTCTCGGTCACCTGTTGTTCGCATTGACGGCAATTTGAACAGTGGACGTTACATTTCAGATGTGTTACCACCCGTGTCTCTCCCTTCATTCATCCCTGCGAAAGCCTACATTTCAGCAGGATAGCGCACGACCGCATGTTGCAGGTCGTGTACGGGCCTTTCTGGATACAGAAATTGTTCGACTGCTGCCCTGGCCAGCGCATTCTCCAGATCTCTCATCAATTGAAATCGTCTGGTTGACGGAGGAGATAGAGAAGATCCAAAGAAGAGCGGCGCGTTGCGTCACAGGGTTATTTGGTATCCGTGATAGCGTTACGGAGATGTTTAACGAACTCAAGTGGCAGACTCTGCAAGAGAGGCGCTCTGCATCGCGGTGTAGCTTGCTCGCCAGGTTTCGAGAGGGTGCGTTTCTGGATGAGGTATCGAATATATTGCTTCCCCCTACTTATACCTCCCGAGGAGATCACGAATGTAAAATTAGAGAGATTAGAGCGAGCACGGAGGCTTTCAGACAGTCGTTCTTCCCGCGAACCATACGCGACTGGAACAGGAAAGGGAGGTAATGACAGTGGCACGTAAAGTGCCCTCCGCCACACACCGTTGGGTGGCTTGCGGAGTATAAATGTAGATGTAGATGTAGATGTAGATGAATGGTGGCCGAGCAACTAGCTCGTCTCAATACGAGAGTCACTACTCTTGATAACTGTGGTATTGTGTTGAAGCTGCATGGGCAGCTGTACCAGTACACGCCATCCAAACTCTGTTTGACTCAATGCCCAGGCGTATCAAGGCCGTTATTACGGCCAGAGGTGGTTGTTCTCTCAGGATGTATGCACCCGAATTGTGGGAAAATGTAATTACATGTCAGTTCTAGTATAGTGTATTTGTCCAATGAATGTCCGTTTATCATCTGCATTTCTTCTTTGTGTAGCAATTTTAATGGCCAGTAGCGTAATTCACTATAATACAAAACGAGCTGCCCTTGTTTGAACTTTTTCGATGTCATCCGTATGGGATCCCGCCCACTCGTCTAGTGTAGGGTGCCTAAAGGATGCTGCGTTCTCGGAATGCTATACATCAATTCAAGCAAAACACATTAATAGTTGTCATTACAATAAAGAAGTCTGGCATTACGTAACTTTGAATTTACTACGGTGTCGCAAGCGATGGGCGACATGCAAATAATCGAAGTCCTATGTTGTATACAAGATCCATGTAAGCAATTGGTATGGATCACACGTCACTGCCATCGTAGTGCTCTCCTAGTACAGTGCTACTAGTGTCCGTCTAGTACTGTGCTACCGAGATACCACGAGTGGCGCTAATATCCATTTCTGCTGGAGGGCGCTCCTGTCACAGTACGATTTTTGTCAGCCGGTTATTGGCTGACGTCCTCCCACAGCCTTATTTGCTCTTGCGTTCTTCATCTTCGTGCCGTCACTTATCGTTACGCCGTAACAATCCATCAGTCCCACCTGATGTGTATCCCACACCGCATAGAAATACTCTAGGATAGGGAGGACAAGCGTGGTGTATGGAGCCTCTTTAGTAGACCTGTTGCATCTTCTGTTTGCCAATGACGAAGAATAAACTGTTTCTTGCACATCACTGATAAAAGAAACGACCTTGGTAAATAAACAGTGACTGGTTCGACTTCGCTCCAAGGCGTGTACCTCACACGCAACTACCACAGGTAGCTGAGCTGGCAATGAGTCCATGAATCGTAACTGAAACCACCAAGGAACCTAAATCTGAATTAGTCGCAATTACGCACCAAACGAACGACTGATAACGCGCACTCCGTGTCGCCGAGGATTCTCACCACGGTCCAAGCTGCGAGTTGGACTGTCGACAGATTGTCAGCTGGCATCGCATTTCTCACCGGAACTGTCGAACCACAGTACCCCAGTAGAGCACAGACTTCCGCAGCGCAGAGCTGATTCCCAACGTTATGTCTGCTCTCCAAAACGTCCAACCAGAGCGCCTAGCCGATGTCCATCTCTCTGTTCTGCACTCTCTCAACTTCTCCCAAACATTCTTTCGCCAATTGCCAGTCCATCAAAAACTAACCAATCAAATCCAACCCAAATTCTCGTAGCAAAACTGGGAAACGCCCCTCGTAGGGGAAAGCCGATGGGTTGAACCTCCCCGAGCACAGTTAAGCGTCAATTTCCGACTGAAAGATGCCAAAATTTCAGCCAGTCAGGAGTTCACACGTGACTCTACACCGATGTCACCTTTTGCCCGGCGTAGATCAGCAACTCGACATGGTATGGACTCAACAAGTCGCTGGAAGTTCCCTGTAGAAATATTGTGCCATACTGGCTCTTTAGCCGTCCATAATTGCGAAAGCTATATGAAGAGACGGGTAGTATATAATACGTACACGAACCAAGAGGGAATAATGAGAACGGACGACCAAGAACGCAGTGCTCGGATTAGAAAGGGTGTAAGACAAGGATGTAGCCTTTTGCCCCTACTCTTCAATCTGTCCATCGCAGAAGCATTGATGGAAAATAAAACAAGGGTTCAGGAGTGGAATTGAAATTCATGGTGAAAGGATGTCATACATTTCTCTGATGACGTTGCTACCGTGAGTGAAAGTGAACAAGAATTACATGATCTGGTGAATGGAATGAACAGTCTAATCTATACAGAATATGAACCGAGAGTAAATCGAAGAAAGACAAATGTAATGAAAAGGAGAACTGTGAGAAACTTAACAATCGGATTGACAGTCACGAAGTAGATAAACTTCAGGAATTCTGCTACCTAGGCAGCAAAATAAACCGTGACGAACGGAGCAAGGAGGAGATCAGCCGGCCGGTGTGGCCGTGCGGTTCTAGGCGATCCAGTCTGGAACCGCGTGGCCGCTACGGTCGCAGGTTCGAATCCTGCCTCGGGTATGGATGTGTGTGATGTCCTCAGGTTAGTTAGGTTTAAGTAGTTCTAAGTTCTAGGGGACTGATGACCACAGATGTTAAGTCCCATAGTGCTCAGAGCCATTTGAACCATTTGAGGAGATCAAAAGCAGACTAGCACTGGCGAAAAGGGCACTCCTGGCCAAGGGAAGGCTACTAGTGTCAAGCATAGCTCTTAATTTGAGGAAGAAATTTCTGAGACTGTATGTCTCGAGCACAGCAATGTAACGTAGTGAGATATTGATTGTGGGAAAGCCGGAACAGAAGAGCACTGAAGTATTTGAGATGTAGCGCTCCAGGCGAATGTTTAAAATTGGATGGATTGATAAGGCAAGGAATGAGGAGGTTCTGCGCAGAATCGGAGAGGAAAGGAATATGTTGAAAACACTGGCAAGAAGAAGGGACGGGATGATAGGACATTTGTTAAGACGTCCATGGTAATACAGGGAATTGTAGAAGGTAACAACTGTTTAAGAAGACAGAGATTGGAATACATCCAGCAAATCGTTGATGACGTAGGTTGCAAGTGCTGCTCTGAGATGAAGAGGTTGGCATAGGAGAGGAAATCTTGGCTGGCCGCATCAAACCAGTCAAAAGACTGATGACTCAAAAAAAAAAAAATTGCGAAAGTTTTTCTGGTGCAGGATTTTGTGCACGAACTGACCCTTTGATTATGTCCTATAAATAGTCGATGGAATTCACGTCGGCGATTTGGATGGCCAAAGTCAATTGCTTGAAATATTCTGAATGCTCTTACAAATGGCGAACAATTGTGGCCCGGTGGTATGACGCACTGTCAGCAGCCAAAATGACATCCTTGAACGACTGCCTGAATTAAACATTAGCAGCAGGATCAGGGACAAACTTCTAGCGAATAAAATCTCACGGGACTTGTATAAGTGTTGTGTGGTACTCTGTTGTAACACCAACCTGCTAATTATATCAGTGAGATTCTCTCCCCTATTTCGTGAAAATACGGAACAGAAGTTTGCTATTAAGTTTGTCGAAGTCTTCTGTCAATCCTGTCTAGTAAGCATCCCGTGCAACGCAGCAGTACTCCAGAAGACAGAGGAGAGTCCCAGAGTAGGCAGTATCTCCAATAGAATTGTTGCACCGTTTAAGTATTCCATCAACAAAACGACGAATCTTTGCTTCGCCTTCATCACAACATTTTCTGTGTGATGTTTCCAAATGGAGTTGTTTGTAATTGTGATCCCTACGTATCTAGTTGTACCGTCATCCTTCAGGTTTGTGTGATTTATAGTGCAACCGAAACGTTTTCGTACTCATTTAGTGGACCACACTCTTACTATTATTCAGGTTCAAATTGTCAGTCTTCGTACATTGCAAATGTTTCGTTTAAACCATTTTATAGTTTGTTTTGATCTTGTGACGATTTTACTAGATGGTAAATTACAGCAGTGTCTACGTACAGTCAGTGTGGGTTGCTGAGATTGTCTCCTAAATGGTTTATGTAGGTTAGGAACACTAGAGATCCTATCTCATTTCCTTGGGAAACTTCAGATATGACTTCATTTACAGTAGATCACGTCTCATCTGTTACTACGAACTCTGGCAGGAAATGACGGATCCAGTCACGCTGCTGAGAAGATATTCAGTAGGCACACAATTTATTTAGAAGTCTCTTCGGACGAACGGCACAAAAAACCCACAGAAAACGAAGTAATATGGAAACGAGACCCGCTATCGATAGCATTCACTACTTCACGCGAATAAAGAACCAGTTGTTTTACAAAAACGATATTTTCTGAAACCGTGTTGCTGATGTGTCAGTAGATAGTTTTCTTCGAGATAATTCATGATGTAGGATCACAGAGTATGTTCCGAAATCCCACTATTTCCCTTTCGGGTCTCACGCATTCAATGCCTAACTGCTCTAATTTCGTCTAACGCGTCGGCGAAAGGTGAATATGAATAGTCGAAATAAATTACTAGCTGTCGGTTGATGATAGTTACGCTGAATTTCGTAGTGTCCAACAGTTGTCAGCTTTTTCTATCCTTTAAGTGTGCACTAACGACAGAAACAAAAGCTAGTTGGCCACCATGTAAGTAAAGTGAAACAACTCTCTAAACTTAGAATCCTTACTATCCGTATCGGCAATAAGCGACAGGCTAGTCGACCATGTCTCGCCTTATCTTCTTATAGCTTCCTGTTGTCGGGAGCGATCATCCGCTTCTTCTTCCGGCTTTCTCTTGTGGGCCGAGGGGAAAAACATACCGAACGTCCTTTGGTCGCATATGGTCATATTCATGTCACGCCACCATCGACCCACACCCGTCAGATGTCTGCAAATTTCCTATGAGTGTAGTTTGGAAGTGTACACACGCACGCCTCAGGGGCTTGGCCGAATCTTGGTACTTTGGTACCTTAGGAATTATTAGGGAAGTAAAAGAAAGCTTCAAGAGTGGGATTAAAATTCAGGATGAAGATCTATCAGTGACAAGATTCGCTGGTGACTGTTCTGTCCTGTGTGAAAGGAAGAACTACAGAATTTGGATAAATGTCTCTCGAATTCTTTGCCTCGTCAAAATAGTTTGCTGGCCGGAGTGGCCGAGCGGTTCTAGGCGCTACAGTCTGGAACCGCGCGATCGCTACGGTCGCAGGTTCGAATCCTGCCTCGAGCATGGATGTGTGTGATATCCTTAGGTTAGTTAGGATTAAGTAGTTCTAAGTTCTAGGGGACTGATGACCTGAGAAGTTAAGTCCCATAGTGCTCAGAGCCATTTTTTGAAACAGTTTGAAAACTCAATAGTTCAGAGACTTCTCTTGAGTTAAGTGCCAAGAGCTGTCTCGTACTAAGAGACGGTATTGTAAGTTCGTATTTAATTAGCTGAATTACACTAACGGAAAAAGATGCAGCATCAAGAAGGAGTTGCACGACATGAACGGAAGTTGGTAAGCGGGTAAGTAGGCCGTTTAGGTTTTTATGCCTATGTAAGTAGGCTGTTTAGGTTTTTATGTTGGTAACGCCATGTAGCGCTCTATATGAAAATCACTAACTGTGCTGTGTGAAGGCTGTGGTTGGTTTGCATTGTTGGAGTAATATTCGCCATTGTAGTGTTGGGCAGTTGGATGTGAACAGCGCGTAGCGTTGCGCAGTTGGAGGTGAGCCGCCAGCAGTGGTGGTTGTGAGGAGAGAGATGGCAGATTTTTGAGAGCGGATGATCTGGACGTGTGTCCATCAGAGACAGTAAATTTGTAAGACTGGATGTCATGAACTGCTATATATATTATGACTTTTGAACACTATTAAGGTAAATACATTGTTTGTACTCTATCAAAACCATTCATTTGCTAACTATGCCTAATAGTAGCTAGAGCCTTCAGTAGTTAGAATCTTTTATTTAGCTGGCAGTATTGGCGCTCGCTGTATTGCAATAATTCAACGAAGATTTTTGTGAGGTAAGTGATTCGTGAAAGGTATAGGTTATTGTTAGTCAGGGCCATTCTTTTGTAGGGATTGTTGAAAGTCAGATTGCGTTGCGCTAAAAATATTGTGTGCCTGTTTAGTGTTGATCAGAATAGGTAAAGAGCGAAATGTCTGAGTATGTTCAGTTCTGCTCAGCTGTTTGAAAATCAAATATTGTAAGAGGTTTATCTGCATACTAATTCATTAAATTTTCTAAGGGGACATTTCAAGCGTGTTCCTATATCTGACAGGTGATGTCTGTTCAAATTTCGCGCCAGTCGCTTAAGAGTAGCTCTAGTAGCGCCTCTAGACGGATGCATATCAGGTTTGCTTTAAACACACGGTGTAGCGGTCGCAAGCGTTAGTTACCTTTGAGACTGGACGTCGTGAGTAGATGTTAGTCAAGAACGCCTTTAAGGCGCTAAAGACTCCGTTATCACCACCCTACTGAGTTTGAACGAGGTCACGCAATAGGTAACGAGAAGCTGGATATTCCTTCTTGATACCACAGAAAGGACTGGTATGAATGTAACAACTGCACGTGCCTGCTTGCAGCGGCGGTCACGAGCATGTATAGTCGCAAAAAGATTGGGTTCCGGACGCCAGGTAGTACTACCGTCAGGGAAGACAATTCGGCATATGGCTCTGGCTCGTCGTACTAGATCTTCAGCAGCAGTTTCAGCAGCACTAGGCGCCACATTGAACTGTTACAAACCGATTACTTCATGGACACCACCGAGGAAAACGCCCTGAGGCGTGCATTCCACCGTCCCCATACCACCGCTGTTTTCTGTGATACATTGCACATCGGCTGGTCCCGGCGGAGGTTCGAGTCCTCCCTCGGGCATGAGTGTGTGTGTGTTTGTCCTTAGGATAATTTAGGTAAAGTAATGTGTAAGCTTAGGGAGTGATGACCTTAGCAGTTAAGTCCCATAAAGTTTCACACACATTTGAAAAAATAGTTCAAATGCCTCTGAGCACTATGGGACTTAACTGCTGAGGTCATCAGTCCCCTAGAACGTAGAACTACTTAAACCTAACTAACCTAAGGACATCACACACATCCATGCCCGAGGCAGGATTCGAACCTGCGGCCGTAGCGGTCGCGCGATTCCATACTGTAGCGTCTAGAACCGCTCGGCCACACCGGCAGGCACACACATTTGAACATTTTTACATTGCACATTATGAGGTTGTGGTTCGATTAGGACATGTGTTATAATTCAGACCGCGCTATCTTCCGCAGTTAAGTAATTTCTCACTTGAAATCAGCTGTCGACAGAGCATCTTGCATTTCTGTCATACCACTTCCTACATTGCTCCGCGTTACACATTAGCAGCATTTGTGAAATGCCCCACCGTTCTTGTGTGTCGCCTGTAACTAGGAGTGGATGTGGCAACGCTGCAGCGGCAAATGACAGACGTCAGTTATAAAGTAAGTTTAATGGGACTATAAGCCATAAGAAGTAAGTAGCCGGGAACATGGAACCCAACATTGTATGCGACCAAAAATACAATCTGTCTAGCGTTTTGTATTAAGTTTAAATCTCTCGACAAGTTTCAGTAGATTGAGTATTCTGTCTCTAATACATTAAATTTTAATAAATTATTTGCGTAAGTGTAGGGAAACTTAAAACTTTAAACTATTAGTTTGCAGAATTGAAAATGTCTTGTCAAGATTTATTTCAGTGGCAGCGATAGTACGAATAACGGGGTGACTATAGTTCCGGTAGAGCTGAAAAGTCTGCAGAGTCGATGCTCCGAGTGCTGGAGAATCTGGTGGAAGCCTCTCCGCCGAAGCGGCAGATCCCGACGACACTAAAATCTTAAATAGAGTTTATTCTTCTCGCATTAGATGCTCCGTAGACTGTTCTTGTGCAATTACAGTGTCTTAATGAGAAATGCAACTACTGAAAATGCTGCTGCCCCTCTTCAGGGGCATGATTGGATTATTGGCTGAAATGGCCTTCTAACACTAACCAAAACGGCCTTGCTGTGCTGGTACTGCGAACGGCTGAAAGCAAGGGGAAACTACAGCCGTAATTTTTTCCGAGGACATGCAGCTTTACTGTGTGGTTAAATGATGATGGCGTCCTCTTGGGTAAAATATTCCGGAGGTAAAATAGTACCCATTCGAATCGCCGGGGGGGACAACTCGAGAGGACGTCGTTATCAGGAAAAAGAAAACTGGCGTTCTACGGATCGGAGCGTGGAATGTCAGATCCCTTAATCGGGCAGGTAGGTTAGAAAATTTAAAAAGGGAAATGGATAGGTTAAAGGAAGATATAGTGGGAACTGGTGAAGTTCGGTGGCAGGAGGAACAAGACTTTTGGTCAGGTGAATACAGGGTTATAAATACAAAATCAAATAGGAGTAATGCAGGAGTAGGTTTAATAATGAATACAAAAATTGGAGTGCGGGTAAGCTACTACAAACAGCATAGTAAACTCATTATTGTGGCCAAGATATACACAAAACCCATGCCTACTACAGTAGTACAAGTTTATATGCCAACTAGCTCTGCATATGATGAAGAAATTGATGAAATGTATAATGAGATAAAAGAAATTATTCAGGTAGTGACGGGACACGAAAATTTAATAGTCATGGGTGACTGGAATTCGAGAGTAGGAAAAGGGAGAGAAGGAAACATAGTAGGTGAATATGGATTGAGGGTAAGAAATGAAAGAGGAAGCCGTCTGGTAGAATTGTGCACAGAGCATAACTTAATCGTAGTTAACACTTGGTTCAAGAATCATAAGAGAAGGTTGTTTACATGGAAGAATCCTGGAGATACTAGATGTTGTGGGTTGGCAGGAGAGCCAACACCGTATTACTAGAGGAAGCCGAGAGGCACGCGTTTTAGCTCACGCAGGCTGGTGTGAGGTCTGGAACAGGACAAGGAAATTAGAATTTAGAAAAAACGGACGTAGCTGGTGGAATACTTAACTTTAATCCATTAATGATGAACGTCGCTCTTGACGATACATTAATCACAAGATCAATAGCAACTGATAATGGCGCCTTGCTAGGTCGTAGCAAATGACGTAGCTGAAGCCTATGCTAACTATCGTCTCGGCAAATGAGAGCGTATTTTGTGAGTGAACCATCGCTAGCAAAGTCGGTTGTACAACTGGGGCGAGTGCTAGGAAGTCTCTAGACCTGCCGTGTGGCGGCGCTCGGTCTGCAATCACTGATAGTGGCGACACGCGGGTCCGACGTATACTAACGGACCGCGTCCGATTTAAAGGCTACAACCTAGCAAGTGTGGTGTCTGGCGGTGACACCACACTAGAAGCTATCAGATAGATTATATAATGGTAAGACAGAGATTTAGGACCAGGTTTTAAATTGTATGACATTTCCAGGTGCAGATGTGGACTCTGACCACAATCTATTGGTTATGAACTGTAGATTAAAACGGAAGAAACTGCAAAAAGGTGGGAATTTCAGGAGATGGGACCTGGATAAACTGTCTAAACCAGAGGTTGTACAGAGTCTCAGGGAGAGCATAAGGGAACAACTGACAGCAATGGGGGAAAGAAATACAGTAGAAGAAGAATAGGTAGCTCTGAGGGATGAAGTAGTGAAGGCAGCAGAGGATCAAGTAGGTAAAAAGACGAGGGCTAGTAGAAATCCTTGGGTAACAGAAGAGATACTGAATAAAATTGATGAAAGGAGAAAACATAAAAATGCAGTAAATGAAGCAGGCAAAACGGAATACAAACGTCTCAAAAATGAGATCGACAGGAAGTGCAAAATGGCTAAGCAGGGATGGCTAGAGGACAAATGTAAGGATCTAAAGGCTTATCTCATGAGGGGTAAGATAGATACTGCCTACAGGAAAATTAAAGAGCCCTTTGGAGAAAAGAGAACCACTTGCATGAATATCAAGAGCTCAGATGGAAACCCAGTTCTAAGCAAAGAAGGGAAAGCAGAAAGGTGGAAGGAGTATATAGAGGGTCTATACAAGGGCGATGTACTTGAGGACAATATTATGGAAATGGAAGAGGATGTAGATGAAGATGAACTGGGAGATACGATACCGCGTGAAGAGTTTCACAGAGCACTGAAAGACCTGACCTGAGTCGCAACAAGGCCCCGGGAGTAGACAACATTCCATTAGAACTACTGACGGCCTTGGGAGAGCCAGTCCTGACAAAACTCTACCATCTGGTGAGCAAGATGTATGAGACAGACGAAATACCCTCAGACTTCAAAAAGAATATAATAACTCCAATCCCAAAGAAAAAAGGTATTGACAGATGTGAAAATTACCGAACTATCATTTTAATAAGTCACAGCTGCAAAATACTAATGCGAATTCTGTACAGACGAATGGAAAAACTAGTAGAAACCGACCTCGGGGAAGATCAGTTTGGATTCCGTAGAAATATTGGAACACGTGAGGCAATACCGACCGTACGACTTATCTTAGAAGAAAGATTAAGGAAAGACAAACCTACGTTTCTAGCATTTGCAGACTTAGAGAAAGCTTTTGACAATGTTGACTGGAATACTCTCTTTCAAATTCTGAAGGTGGCAGGGATAAAATACAGGGAGCCAATTTACAATTTGTACACAAACCAGATGGCAGTTGTAATAGTCGAGGGACACGAAAGGGAAGCAGTGGTTGGGAACGAAGTGAGACAGGGTTGTAGCCTTCCCCCGATGTTATTCAGTGTGTATATTGAGTAAACAGTAAAGGAAACAAAAGAAAAATTCGGAGTAGGTATTAAAATCCATGGAGAAGAAATAAAAACTTTGAGGTTTGCCGATGACATTGTAATTCTGTCAGAGACAGCAAAGGACTTGGAAGAGCAGTTGAACGGAATGGACAGTGTCTTGAAAGGAGGATATAAGATGAACATCAACACAAGCAAAACGAGGATAATGGAATGTAGTCGAATCAAGTCGGGTGATGCTTAGGGACTTAGATTAGGAAATGAGACACTTAAAGTAGTAATTTTTGGAACACACCCTACGACAGCATGGAGGCAGAAGGATGACACTTTCTGCAGGACCTGACTGTTATTTTGCAGGACAATGCTCAAGCACGCACAGTGCAAGCTGTTACTGATTTGTTTGACTGATGGGGCTGCTAAGTGCTATACCACCAACTGCACTCCCCTGACTTAAGCGCTCCTAAGTTCAACTCGATTTCTAAACTGAAGGAAACACTTCACGGCATTTGTTTCAGAACTGCTACAAATTCGTCAGGCAATAGACCGCGCCACTCGAACTGTCAACACAACTGGCACTGCTAAGAGTATCCTACGACATCCACATCGCTGGCAACGGGTTATACACAATGCTGGTCAGTAAAACATTGAAACACGTATCTATTTTGTACGAGCTGTAAATAAATGGTTGCCACTAGTGAAGTTCCAACCCTCGTACCTGCATTCCATAGCTCTTGAGAAAATTACAGTGGTATAGGGTTTGTTAATGTTGACGTTGAAACATGTAAAATAATTTGAGTTCAAATGGTTCAAATGGTTCAAATGGCTCTGAGCACTATGGGACTCAACTTCTGAGGTCATCAGTCCCCTAGAACTTAGAATTACTTACAACCTAACTCACCTAAGGACATCACACACATCCATGCCCGATTCGAACCTGCGATCGTGGCGGTCGCGCGGTTCCAAACTGTAGCACCTAGAACCACTCGGCCACCCCGGCCGGCCAATAATTTGAGTAATGTTCTGCAGTTTGAGAGCACGGTGGCCGTATACGACATCGGCGGTGCACACACATGAATGTATCTTGAATATGTAAAGCTGCACCTGCAGCGATGTCCTGCCAAAACGACAGGACAGTTGAACTGGAAGCGAGGGTGAAGGGTAGTCATTCTGATCTAGAACTGGTGTTGATGTGCGGGAACAGGGACGATCATTGGACAGCGAGTGTGAATGGATTAATCCCCCAGTGTCCCAGGTTATCAGTAACGGTGAGTGTGTGAGCATGCAAGAATTAGAAAATCGCATAAGTAACGTTAAAAGTTAAAAAAAGTCCTAGAAGAGAATGGATGAGTTCAATAATCTATGCTTGAGTCTTGATCTGAATCCGGTGATTAGGGCAATATGTATATCTCTGATTAAAATTTTATATTAAAAGCTGAACCTTTCACAAAGAGTATTCTTTCCCGTTACACAGTAAAAGGTATGATGACCTCGTTAACTATTCTAGGTTGCCCTGTGTATCACCATTTAAATACGTTTACACCCATCCTCTAATCGTCACACTTTGTCCATTTTTCGGCTACAATATAAGTACAAGACGCTGGTTACCACGTGTCACTCAAACGATTAGATTATCACAGAGAATGTGCGGATTCACTAACGACGTTTAAAACACAGCTTAAAACATTACCTTCATATCTGCTTATGACATAACAGCTTGTCAGGAAGTCCAATGCTTATTACCATTCACGTGTCACATCACATTACTTCATGCACTTACGTTTGTGAAGTTCACTGTTCGTAATTTATTTACACATTTTTTTAAACTGTTATGGAATAAAACCCCTCCAAATGTTAAAGAAATCTGATCTGTATTTCAATGAATCTGAGTGCTTCATACCAACTGCCGATTAGTTTAGAACCTAGAACTGATTCTGCCAAAAAGGGTTATTTATCCTTAGTGTAGAGCACATTTAACGAGCACAAAGCCTAACACTCTTGTACCAGTTCGATACATGTGCTGTTTGGGTATGTGAGTTGCATCATCACAACCTAATCTTCGTACTTAATTTCTGTTGGATAGTCATATTATTGGTAAAATTGTAAAATCCAGCTAGTTAGGAAACCATTTCCCCAATATTTGAATTAAAAATTAACTCACGACAATTTTAAAATATTGATAATGAATTAATGGATTCTCTGAATATGTCTGCTTGATTCCAACCGGAAAAATTTAAATAACATTAAAACTTAGTAACCAGTCCTTAACCTATTAGCATAGCAATTACCAAAATATGAACTATCATCATTACATACATATTATAACGTTACCAAGTATGGGAAATATTTGTCTCCCGGAATAACTTGATTTGTGCACATAAACACAAAAACACACAAAAGAATAAACATCGAACATTGACATACACAAACAAAGCAAGAAATAACCATGTTAATCCTCTTACAACAACGTAAATATTTATCGAATTTAGTCAGCTACTTTTGAAAAATATGTACATTTACACGTATCCTGAAGAGCCAAGCTGGTACACCGGCATAATATAGTGTAGGCCCCCCGCGACCAATCGTAAGTGTCGCAACACGACGTGGCATGGACTCGAATATTGTCTGAAGTAGTGCTGAAGGGAAGTGACATCATGAATCCTTCAGGGGTGCCCATAAATCCGTAAGAGTACGATGGCGGGGAGACCACATCTGAGTAGCACGTTGCAAGGCTGAATAATGTTCATGTCTGGGGAGTTTGGCCGGCGTAAGCGTTTAAACTCAGAAGAGCGTTCCTGGACGTGTCGCATTGTCCCGCTGGAATTGACAAAGTCCGTCGGAGTGCACAATGGACGTGAATGGATGCAGGTGATCACCCAGGATGCTTACTTACTTGTCATCTGTCAGTGTCGTATCTAGGCGTATTAGGGATCGCAAATCACTACCACTGCATACGCCCCGTACCATTACAAAGCCTCCAACAGTTTTAACAATCCCCTGCTAACTTGCAGGGTCCATTGATTCATGAGATTGTCTCCATAGCTGTACACGTCCATCCGCTCGATACAATTTGAAACGAGACTCGTCCGACCAAGTAACATGTTTCCAGTCATCAAGAGTCCAATGCCAGTGTTGAGGGGCACAGACGAGGAGTAAAGCTTTGTGTAGCGCAGTCATCAAGGGTACACGAGTGGGCTTCGAAAGCTCATATCGATGATGATTCGTTGAATGGTTCGCACGCTGACACCTGTTGATAGTCCAGCATTGAAATCTGCAGCTATTTCTGGAAGGGTAACACTTCTGTCACGTTGAACTATTCTTTTCACTCATTCTTGCTGGATCTTCCTCCGGCCGCAGCGATGTCGGAGATTTGATGTTTTACCGGATTCCTGATAATTCACGGTACACTCGCGAAATGGTCGTACGGGAAATTCCCCGGTTCATCGCTACGTTGGAGATGCTGTGTCCTATCACTCCTGCACCGATTATAACACCACGTTCAAACTCACTTAAATCGTGATAACCTGCCATTGTAGCAGCAGTAATCGATCTAACAACTGCGCCAGACGCCTGTTGTCTTATACTGGCGTTGCCAACCGCAGCGCCGTATTCTGCCTGTTTACATATCTCTGTATCTGAACATGCTTTCGTATTTCAGTTTCTGTGGCGCTTCTGTATATAAGAACTCAGACTTTTGGATATAGATCATCTCTCATCATTGTCTCATTCTTCATGTCTTGGGGACCGATGACCGTCGCAGTCTGGTCCCTTTAATCCCACAAACCAACCAACCAACCAACCTTCATGTCTTGATTTTTGAGAGTAACATTTGTCCAGGTACCGAAGTGGAAAGAGTCCTTTTACCTGATGTATATCAGGATATCCTAAAAGATACGACCGTTGGTGGGGCACCCTCAGAATCTCAAAAGGTCTTACACAATCATCATTTTCTATTCTTCCTCATGTGAGAGTAGTGACGAAGGAGAGTGCGCTCTCAATAACACTTTTTCTGCTACTCGGAACTGCTACATTCTCATCCTTTTCATTTCATAAATTATCTTCGTGCTCCTAGTGCTTTCCGTGAAGTGGACTAGGGCGGTTCGTCCTCGTTGATCTCGCGATTTATCTTTTGTAGGTTCTTCTGGAATCCGGTTTACGCCGTTATTTCTTTCTGGCTGCTGATACACTGATTCGGTTTGAGTGATGTGAGTCTACATCCGCAAATTTTTTTCAAATTTCTCTAGATATGCGATTTACTTTGTTTGCTTATTGTGGTAAAACGTCCCCACAACCTGTTTCATTCGCTGAAAACTCGTCCCGAGGGATTTCCTTCGGGATAGTACCGCATGAAAAGATCTGTTTCATGTCGGCTCAGGTTAAAGCATTCCTCCAATAAAAGAAGTAAAATTCGACGCATTGTCGGAAAGCAGTTCGAGAGTTCCAGACTCTAGGTATGTAATCATTGACCAAACTTTTAATAATCAGTGGGCTGGTGGCTGTCTTGATGGGAAAAAGTTTAACGTACTTCCAGAATGAGATTTTCACTCTGCAGCGGAGTGTGCGCTGATATGAAACTTCCTGGCAGATTAAAACTGTGTGCCCGACCGAGACTCGCAGGAGATGTTTCCAGAATGAGATTCTGCAAGGTTCGCAGAAGAGCTTCTGTAAAGTTTGGAAGGTAGGAGACGAGGTACTGGCAGAAGGAAGGCTGTGAGTAGCGGGCGTGAGTCGTGCTTCGGTAGCTCAGTTGGTAGAGCACTTGCCCGCGAAAGGCAAAGGTCCCGAGTTCGAGTCTCGGTCGGGCACACAGTTTTAATCTGCCAGGAAGTTTAACGTACTTAGTTAAAGTGTCTAGAAACGCCACAAAGTTTTTGCTACCGCCCCTTGATCTCAGCAATTGGCCGCAGGCGCCGCAGCATATAATGGATATTGGCTTGTCGGGTATCGTTGAGTGAAGGAATGCCTTGCTGCCTCTGTTATTTGGCTAGGTTCTCCCGCATCGTCCTCTACGCTCCTCGGAGTATGGGACGTCATCATCATCCGACAAATACCACATGGCTTCAACACCTGCTGCACTTTCATCCGAAGATTTGGGAAACAACAGTATGCTCTTATTTTACTGTCAAATTTGAGAACGCCTGACGTTTAGCGCACGTCTTCTTATTCAGAAGATACGCAGATGCACCAGTTCTGAGTTTGTGCGATTTTTCTATGAAATATTTCATCATTCACGAGTTTATAATAGCTTTGCAGTCTTAAATCATTGAACTGCAATAACAAGACATGGCCTGCGTCTCAATAGGAAAGGGAAGGGTAAACTGGCTGGGATGATAGCAAAATCTTTAAGGGATAGGGGCACTGAAATTCATGGAAGTACTTTCTTTTAGGCTAAGCTCAGTGTTCAATCATCCAACACTGACTAAAAATAAGATTAATGGGAAGTTCAGACAGGCAGGTACTAGAGATGTTAAAATGTAACAAATTCTCATAACAGTACAGTGAAAAATAATGATAGTATGTCACAAGATTCTCCTAAAAGCACATTGAAAAATAATGTTAGTGTATTCCATCCGAATATCAGGTGATTAAAAACAAAGTAAATGAGCTTCTTGTTTGTTTAGAAGATTAGAAACTGAGAGTGGAATAGATGTATTATGCCTTTCTGAACATCATATAGTCACAGGTATGGAAATGGTAAATGTAGGTGGATGTAAGCTTTCAGCACATGCAGGTAGAGATACTATGGGGGGAGTGGAGAGAGGAGGAGTTGCCATATACGTTACAATCTGTCAAAGAGTGAAAAATTAGGAAACTAAACAATTTTGCATCGAGCAACATATAGAAGCATGTGCATGTGAGCTTCAACTAAATAATGGCAGTTTTATAATTGTAACCATATATAAGTCCCCATCGGGAAATTTTCAACTATTTTTCAAAAACTTTGATTATTTGTTATGCTATCTGTCGGACAGAGAAAGCAAATTACGCTAAGGACAACACACAACACACACAGCCATGCCCGAGGGAAGACTCGAACCTCCGCCAGTGGGGGTAGGGAGGGGGGGGGGGGGCCGCGCGAAGGTTAAAACAACACCTCGTCTTTATACAGTAATATATACAGGGTGTTACAAAAAGGTACGGCCAAACTTTCAGGAAACATTCCTCACACACAAAGAAAGAAAGTATGTTATATGGACATGTGTCCGGAAACGCTTACTTTCCATGTTAGAGCTCATTTTATTACTTCTCTTCAAATCACATTAATCATGGAATGGAAACACACAGCAACAGAACGTAACAGCGTGACTTCAAACACTTTGTTACAGGAAATGTTCAAAATGTCCTCCGTTAGCGAGGATACATGCATCCACCCTTCGTCGCATGGAATCCCTGATGCGCTGATGCAGCCCTGGAGAATGACGTATTGTATCACAGCCGTCCACAATACGAGCACGAAGAGTCTCTACATTTGGTACCGGGGTTGCGTAGACAAGATCTTTCAAATGCCCCCATAAATGAAAGTCAAAAGGGTTCATGGCCGGAGAGCGTGGAGGCCACGGAATTGGTCCGCCTCTACCAATCCACCGGTCACCAAATCTGTTGTTGAGAAGCGTACGAACACTTCGACTGAAATGTGCAGGAGCTCCATCGTGCATGAACCACATGTTGTGTCGTACTTGTAAAGGCACATGTTCTAGCAGCACAGGTAGAGTATCCCGTATGAAATCATGATAACGTGCTCCATTGAGCGTAGGTGGAAGAACATGGGGCCCAATCGAGACATCACCAACAATGCCTGCCCAAATGTTCACAGAAAATCTGTGTCGATGACGTGATTGCACATTGCGTGCGGATTCTCGTCAGCCCACACATGTTGATTGCGAAAATTTACAATCTGGTCACGTTGGAATGAAGCCTCATCCGTAAAGAGAACATTTGCACTGAAATGAGGATTGACACATTGTTGGATGAGCCATTCGCAGAAGTGTACCCGTGGAGGCCAATCAGCTGCTGATAGTGCCTGCACACGCTGTACATGGTACGGAAACAACTGGTCCTCCCGTAGCACTCTCCATACAGTGAGGTGGTCAACGTTACCTTTTACAGCAGCAACTTCTCTGACGCTGACATTAGGGTTATCGTCAACTGCACGAAGAATTGCCTCGTCCATTGCAGGTGTCCTCGTCGTTCTAGGTCTTCCCCAGTCGCGAGTCATAGGCTGGAATGTTCCGTGCTCCCTAAGACGCCGATCAATTCCTTCGAACGTCTTCCTGTCGGGACACCTTCGTTCTGGAAATCTGTCTCGATACAAACGTACCGCGCCACGGCTATTGACCCTTGCTAATCCATTCATCAAACGGGCATCTGCCAACTCCGCATTTGTAAACATTGCACTGACTGCAAAACCACGTTCGTGATGAACACTAACCTGTTGATGCTACGTACTGATGTGCTTGATGCTAGTGCTGTAGAGCAATGAGTCGCATGTCAACACAAGCACCGAAGTCAATTGGGCCAACTGGCGGTGACTCGAGGAAGTACAGTACATACTGACGAAACTAAAATGAGCTCTGACATGGAAATTAAGCGTTTCCGGACACATGTCCACATAACATCTTTTCTTTATTTGTGTGTGAGGAATGTTTCCTTAAAGTTTGGCCGTACCTTTTTGTAACACCCTGTATTATGGGGGTAACACTTTTCTACCATTTTTGCTCAATGCTTGTGTCCTAAAACAACTTCGTTCTTTGTTTTTAACTTCGGATATTAGCGGATCCGATGACGGGAGTGACTACAATAGGTACTGTGCTTATTTGAGCCTCAAAAGACTGCCGCGCTGAGTGCCCACCTCTGAACATACAGCTACGACGCCCGGGGGTCTTGTGCCACAGAAATGTGTCAGCTGCGTCGCTGTTCCATTTCGACGTCGACAACAGGGAAATCTTCTGGTCGGAAGCACTGCGGGCGTTTTCTGGCGACTTTCTTCTTTGTTCGGATCGCGCGAGGGGAAGAACAGAGCAGATGGCATCATCGAACGTGTCGCAAGCGGCGAATCCTCCAGCGCTAGCAACTTCCCACGGCGGGGTCTAACCCGGGCGGCAGCTAGGTGGGAGAAAGGCCCAACCAAGCCTCCCGCAGACGGCGCGGCTTCCGGAACTGCAGTGACGAAGCGGCTGTTTTGTCAACAGGCGGTGGGGAAGTCGGGCGGTCGGCACGCGCCCGGCTCATAAGCTGGCGCGAGTCACCTACGGCGGTCAGTCCACAATCGCGGTCCGTACCCGGCGCTAGCTCGGCCCATATTGCAGCGGTTCACTTCACGCAGCGCGAGCGCCAACACTGTGCGGTTTGCCATGGACAGCTACAGCAGACGTGGCCCCGTGTTCAGGAAATTCCAGCGGCTGCGGAACCACCAGACCAAAGAGATCGAAATCGACCGGCTGTTCAACGAGACATACGACGAACAACAGGTAGTTGTCCGGCGTGAGGCCCAGCGAACTGCCACCACCCTGCGCACGCGCAGGTGTATGTGAGTGTGTGTGTGTGTGTGTCGGTCCGCCCTGTCGGCGGGCGGAAATGTTGGGGGTAACCGCTGATGGAGGCTGCGCCGGCCACCACGCTCCGACCGTTGTTGCGCTTCGTGTATTCACCCGACCTTTACACACGGAGACGGTTCTCACTGCCTTAACTTCGCATTACTCGCCGGGAATTAACTATCTATTCGCAAACTTAAAACAACTGTTTCGCATCGTTTGCTTTTTTATAGGGTTCCCTGCCCCAATCCGTAAAAACGGATCCGTTGTAAGATCGCTTCGTTATCCGCCTGCTTATTTGTCTGTCTGTCTGTGTGTTCGAATGTTAAGAACCTTTTTCTCGGGAACTGGTAGACGCATCACGTTCGAATTTATGTTACGTATTAATGTCTTCAGTCTCTTGGAAGTATAAAAATTTTAAAAATCAATGTCGAAAACACAACTAATCAAAACTTATATAGACTCCTTCCCAACCTAGAATAATGAAAATTGACAAGCGGCTAGGTTTCCCCGTACAAGTAAAGGGAAAGATCCAAAAATGTTAATTTGTAATTAAAGCGCACGAAAAAATATTTTTTTTTGTCTTTGTTATCTGTCTCTTTGTTTGTCCGCCTTTTAACAACTCTTTTTCTTTGAAACAGGTTGGTGCAAAAGTTCAAATCTATATCACATACTTGGGTCTATGGCTGCTTGGCGGTGTAAAAAAATATAAGTGTCTTTGTCAATGCAATTAAATTGTGCGGCCATTTATTTCACATATTTTGATACTCGCAAACACTCTCATCAAAACCTATAGGGGAATTTTCGTTGACCTAGAACCACGAAATTCAGCAAGAAGCAATATTTCACAGTACAAGTAAAGTAAGAAATCTGAATCTTGTTAAATTGTAATTATAACACATAAAAATATCTTTTGCCATTTGAACATACATTGCACACATCATCAGTCAAAAACTTAATTCTGCATGGAAACAGAAAAGGTGGGTTGCAGTCATGTTTTAGTAAGTAAATAAAAATGTTTTATTACATCTTCCCTCTCTACATATATAAACTGAAGCCCACTCCTCGCTTCTTTATGTATGTCTGGACTAATCTGAGGACTACTGTGGAGGAAATTTCGATTCCCTGGATATATATATATATATATATATATATATATATATATATATATATATATATATATATATATCGATTCCCTGGATATATATATATATATATATATATATATATATATATATATATAAAGTTTGTACAGAAGCCTCAGTGCCCGAAGTCCATATATTAAGTTTGTACAGAACCGTCAGTACCCGAAGTCCAACTGGAACTTGGCCATTTGTTTTGTTTCACGGCGTGTATACAGGTCGAGAAAAATTTTGCTACTCTGCCGCTGTGGCCGGAGCGGTTCTACGCGCTTCAGTCCGGAAGGTTCGCAGGTTCGAATCCTGCCTCGGGCATGGATGTGTGTGATGTCCTTAGGTTAGCTGGGTTTAACTAGTTATAAGTCTAGGGGACTGATGACGTCAGATGTTGAGTCCCATAGTGCTTAGAGCCATTTTTGAAAAGTTTGCTTAGATTAACAAATACATCATCTGCCGGTTATCCGGCTTAATTCGCTGTCGAGACTGTTTGTATAATCCACTCTACACACGACTGAATTTTCACTGTGCAGTGGAGAGTGCGCTGATCGGAAAATTCCTGGAAGATTAAAGTGTGTGCCACACCAGGAAACGAAAAGGTTTCGGTTTCGAGTTCCCGTCCAACACACTGCCAGAAATTTTCAAGGTACATCCGTTTATATTGCAGCTGCTGCCTATAAGCGTGTTTCCGTAAGAGCGTGCAAAAATGTAACAGGACATAGAGAATGCTCCGCTGAACAATTTGACAGGAAAGACCGTGCGGAGTGGCCGTGCGGTTTAAGGCGCCATGTCACGGATTGCGCAGGCCCTCCCACCGGAGGTTCGAGTACTCCCTCGGGCATGGGTCTGTGTGTTGCACTTTAAGTTAGTTTAATTAGTGTGTAAGTCGAGCGACTGATGACCTGCGAAGTTTGATCCCTTAGTAATTCACACACGCTCACATAGGAAATCTGGGGTCGAAGAAGACGGCCTAAGGAGAGACGGAAGTAAACATGTCTAGCGCTTTGTCTAGCATTACTGTTTTCCAGCTTATTTATAACTAACATGCGTCCAAGTTTACACGCACTGTGCTGTTTATTTACATGTACATTCTTTATTTTCTGCAAGCAAATAAGGAGGACCAGCCGGATTTCCAATAAGTCACGATGCAGGTTTTGTTTACTTTACTTGTGCATAAGGTGGCTCTGTTGTATCGTATTTACATTGTTCCATGACAGAAAGTGCTATGAATCAACGATAGACGCATTCATTACTCAGTGCTGTTCAGAGACTTGTACAGTCCGATGGAGCTGCTCCGGTACCGTATTTCCTGGCCACTGTATTGGAAGAGGAGGACCCATACCAGGCCTACTAGGGCACCTGACCTGAATTACCGTTGGTTATTTACTATGGGAATATCTAAAGTCACTTGTGTGTGAGACCCCAGTGGATAATTAGTTGCCAGAATTATAGCTGCCTGTGTTGTGATTCGAAACACACA
The DNA here is from genome assembly GCF_023864345.2 of Schistocerca serialis cubense. Lineage (NCBI taxonomy): Eukaryota > Metazoa > Arthropoda > Insecta > Orthoptera > Acrididae > Schistocerca > Schistocerca serialis. The sequence goes on along the minus strand of NC_064638.1, from coordinate 249,836,686 downwards.
AGGGATTTTGTTAGGTTGCGTCAGAACCTTGTTCGCAGATGTCACGTTTCCATTGAGGCTGATGGCCGTCAGTTTCAACATATTTTGTCAGAAACACTAAACGTGACACGTTCATGGTGTCAGTGATGGTATTTCCAGTTCACTAAAGTAAATGAAAAAGTACACAGTAATGTGATTTTATTTCTACTATCTCCTTAAGCTGGCTTCTCCGACCTCAGATTTCATACCTCAAATTGTTCAGTGAACCATCCCCTATGTCGTGTTAAATTTTTGCACTCTCTTCCAGAAACACCTATAGATACACAACTGGCCATAAAATTGCGACACCAAGAAGAAATACAGATGATAAACGGGTATTCATTGGACAAATATATTATATTACAACTGACATGTGATTACATTTTCACGCAATTTGGGTGCACAGATCATGAGAAATCAGTACCCAGAACAACCGCCTCAGGCCATAATAACGGCCTTGATACGGCTGGGCATTGAGTCAAACAGAGCTTGGATGGCGTGTACAGGTACAGCTGCCCATGCAACTTCAACACGATACCACAGTTCTTCAACAGTATTGACTGGCGTATTGTGACGAGCCAGTTGCTCGGCCACCATTGATCAAACGTTTTCAATTGGTGAGAGATCTGGAGAATGTGATGGCCAGGGCAGCAGTCGAACATTTTCTGTATCCAAAAAGGCCCGTACAGGACCTGCAACATGCGGTCGTGCATTATCCTGCTGAAATGTAGGGTTTCGCAGGGATCGAATGAAGGGTAGAGCCACGAGTCGTAATACATGTGAAATGTAATGTCCATTGTTCAAAGTGCTGTCAATGCGAACAAGAGGTGACCGAGACGTGTAACCAAAGACACCCCATACAGCCACGCCGGGTGGTACGCCAGTATGGCGATAACGAATACACGCTTCCAATGTGCGTTCACCGCGATGTCGCCAAACACGGATGTGACCATCATGACGCTGTAAACAGAACCTGGATTCATCCGAAAAAATGACATTTTGCCATTCGTGCACCCAGGTTCGTCGTTGAGTACACCATCGCAGGCGCTCCTGTCTGTGATGCAGCGTCAAGGGTAACCGCAGCCATGGTCTCCGGGCTGATAGTCCATGCTGCTACAAACGTTGTCGAACTGCTCGTGCTGATGGTTGTTGTCTTGCAAACGTCCCCATCTGTTGACTCAGGGATCGAGACTTGGCTGCACGATCCGTTACAGCCATGCGGATAAGATGCCTGTCATCTCGACTTTGATAAAGGTCGGATTGTAGCTTATCGCGATTGCGGTTGTCAGCACGTTGTAGGTGTCGTCACGGGCGCCAACCTTGTGTGAATACTCTGAAAAGCTAATCATTTGCATATCACAGCATCTTCTTCCTGTCGGTTAAATTTGGCGTCTATAGCAAGTCATCTTCGTGGTGTAGCAATTTTAATGGCCAGTAGTGTATAAAGAAGAGTGTCCGTTTGTTTGTTTGTAATTCATAGATATCCACATTTTTATTCCGATCTTGATGAAATGTTACACACTTTTTCTTCAAGACAAGAGGAAATATACCGTCTACAAAACATTTAGTAATCTGACTTGAAACATACATCTATTTAACACATGAAGGGGAAAAGTAGTTACCAAAAATCTCCAAAAGTTCTTGGCCGATTAAACTTCAAATTTTTATACGATCCCTTAATGAACATTTGGGTGGGCATAAGCTATATATTTTTAATATACACAATATATAAATATATATAGATAAAATATATCAAGGATAAGGGTTATTATCAAACATACCAAAAATTAATTTACCGGTTTACTTCAAATTACTAAATTCAGATGAAACAATGAAGAAAATTAATGAAAAATTTAATGCCTAACGAACGAAATATATCGTGACAAACTGACTGTAATTCCTATCGCGAGATTAAATTACAGCGGCGATACCCTTGTTGGAAATAACACCATCAGACATCACTAGATCGCGGGACCAATGAAAGCTCGAGAATTTGACAAAAAGATGATTGGCAGTTATTGATCATATGTTGTTATTACATATGACATATACCCCAGAAGATATTGTAGTCCATGTTTCACAGTTATTCTTGTCATTAAAATTCACAGTGTCGTACAAACACTAAGGCAGGACTTGGATGTAGCACCAACAAAAGTCACCAGATCGCAGGCCGATGAAGAGATCGAGCAGAACACGAGATTTGCCGAACTGCGACGTAAACTGTTCGAACAGTTCGAGTCGTGCTCAAACACAGCCCTACTTGGAAACAGTGAAAACCGAACTGAAACAGCAGAAGACGAATTGTCCAAAAACACAACGAGATACTGCATAATGTGAAAACAGATGGCGCAACTAACCATCTTTTCATGCAGGTGGAGACGTATTCATTCGTCACACCCAGCGAATCAAATACGTTCTTCAGTTTAAAGCGACTGCAGTTTCCGATGCGGATTGCATACGCTTTGAATATCAACGAGACACAGGACCAATCATTTTGTGTGGCAGATATTAAATGCCGGGCTTTGTAGCTAGTTTACTATATTCACAAAAGATGTTACATGACACATTTGAGAGCTCACTGCATTAATTTCGCGTTACTCGCCGGAAATTGAGATCTTATTCGCGAAGATGCAGTTAAAACACAGTGTTTCGTAACATTTTCTTCTTTTTTTCGTTATTGTTTTTTTCATTCCCTATTATTCTTGAAGAATGCGCTCATTTTCTGGAATGCAAGACCATCGGCATACTAGCAACGAAGTGTGTGACATCGAGCGCTAAGAACCAGAAAATGTGCTTGAAATATAAATCGCTCACAAGAAACAAAAAAAAGACGTTGGTATGTGCCATTCGCATGCAAAACGCACCTTTTGCCTCCTAGCTCGATTCAACGGTGATGTGTTGTACCCGCACAACTTTATTTGTGCAAATAGTACAGCTTCAGTAGGCGGCCGTCTTTTGGAGTATTCGGTTGTGCGTTGGAGTATCAAAAATGTACATCGATATCAGGGAAGGAAGGTTAATCCTATGTACGTTGTCACAACTTTAGAGGCAAAGTTTCAATATGCTGAAAATAGGAACTTAATCTGGGCTGAGAACATGAAGTTTGTGAATATGTTATATAGCACAATAATTCGCAAGTTCAGTGGAGATAGTGCAGAAATGTAGGAAGAAACGCTGGATGGGTAGAGTGATTCTGAAGGACAGCGAGGATTCCTATCTGAAGGCGGCTCGATCAGCAGTACAAGACTTTCATCTCCAGGGCAACAGGAACCTTCAAGTGGAAGTGAGTACAAGCCTATCCATGCAATACGTCAAGGGCCCTTATACTATTGGATTTAGATGAAATTATACTGGAGAACATTTATGAAGTCTGTTGAGATCGTTTCTTCAACTCGTATAACAAACGTATGAGGTGTTAAAGCGTATTTGAAGTAAATCAAGTTACAGGGCAACGTTTGGTCATGTGGCTAGCGAAAGACGTATTCCTTCACGTTACCAAAGTTCCTCTCCTGAATCATTCAAATGCCTCCTGTGGTAACACCCTTATTTACAATTCGTATGGCTCTTCCCACTGTTTTTTTCTAAGCACATTTCGTGCATTTCTGAGAGTTCTAAGTCATGTGCTTACCTTAAGGAAAGAATTCCGTTCTGCATACTCTAATAGCAGGTGGATCATTTCAGTACTTCGGTGTACATGATAAAACATGTCATATGCATAATTTGTAGTCCAAACGAAAATATTCCTTCAGACTTCTTGGTTTTATAATTTTTCAGAATTTGTCGAACTATGCACGAACAATTCGTAAACTCGTTAATACGCACCAGCTAACTGTACTGAAATTATATTTCATGCTTATACTCCACTGACAATGAAACTATGGACGTCCGCAGAAAATTATCCAAGAGAAGACAAAATTCCAATGTTTTTACATAACTGCTTGGATGAATTTGAAGATGTGTGTTGCTCTGAGAACTAAATTTGCCAAGAGATACGCCAATAATTTTTTTTTCTGTTCTCTCGTTGGGACATCTGCCGTGTGACCTCACCCCCTAATCCCCTGCAACAGCTTCTCAATCGCACACAGCGTCCACATTTACTTGTTGGATGTGTTCCAATCCTTGTCTTCCTTTACAGTTACACCAGGGAAGTTATTTATTGATGCCTCAGCACATGTCCCGTTGTCCTGTCTCTCGTACTTATCAATGTTTCTCACCTATTCCTTTTCTCGCCGATTCTGCGCAGTACCTAATTTCTTATGAGTCCACCAAATTTCTATCGTCCTCCTACAGCACCTCATTTCAAACGCTTCAGTTCGCTTCTTTTCAGTTTTCCCATTGTGTGTTTCACTTCCTTACAATGCTATGCTGGAAAAGTACACTGTCAGAAATTTCTTCCTCAAATTAACGAAAATTTTTGATGTTTTGTTCTTTTAATCAGAAATGGCCCACTTTACATCTGCTAGTTCGCTTTTTATGTCCTCCTTGCTTCGTCTAAGACGTATTATTTTGCTTACAAGGCAGCGAATTCATTTCCTCACCTTCGTAGTCCATAATATTGACATTCTGTTTATTTCTTATCTCATTTTTGCCAGTCCTCATTAGTTTCGACCTTCTTCTCGTTACTCTGAAACCGTAGTGTATACTAACTAGACTGTTCACTCCATCAACAGGTCCTTCAATTATTCCACTCTCTCACTGCAGACAGCATTGTCATCAGCAAATCTGATCAATGATATCCTTTCACACTGAATTTTAATCCCATTCTTATTCCGTTTGTACCCGTTCTTGTATCCTCAACAATCGATAGCTATAGACTTAATATATTTTTTAAGCTAAACTGCTTTTGTACCTAAAATATAAGCACCCTTTTTATACAATTAAATGATGGTTGCCATCTTTATTGAGTTAGTGAACTGAAGATACTTTCTCGTATGATTTGATCAGATGTATCCAACGAGTAGGAAATAAAGCTAGAAAATATTAATATATATTTGCATTCTCACGCCTATAATGTTGGTTTGAGAACGAAAATAAAAATTCGGAACTAGAAACTGGGTCACAACTACGGAGAAAACCTTGTTGGGTACCAAAAAAATAACCTGCAAGGTACGACATTTAAGAATACTATTCAACATGCAGAAAAAATCGCAGATAATTATTTCTAGAAAAGATAATTCTGTAGTTAAATAAATATATTCTGGATTTCAGGAGGGGCCAAGTGCCCACTCTTGCTCACCCCCTCCCCTCTGCTCCAACATCTGCCTCGTCCCTTAGTATTTATACACGACACGTAATGTCTCGTTTGATATAAGAGATTATCTTAAGAAAAAATTATATAATTTTAACTTGTACTCATGGGTCGCTCGCCGTAGGATCAGATTTTATTAATATCTGTTGCAAGAGGTCCATGGCTAAGAAATTTATTGCTGGGGCACTTGAGCAGATGTAATTTCGATGGATTGCTCACGCGCTGCCTGTGATATGTAAGCTATAAGAGAATCTCAGACCAGAGAGCAGTGTTGGCTGCAGTAAGAGCAGTGGCAGTACTAGTAGCCGCCAGCAGTCTGGTGTATGGAGTTGGCTGGGACGGTCGTGGGAAGCGATGGCGGTGCCTGAGCGATGTAGTATAAGGTAAAAACAGCAGCGCGCATACAAATAACACTGTAAATACGAATTTGTTTATGGCTGCGTCACCTTTTGTAACACTCCGACGCCAAGAGTGTATAGCCGTATTTTGAAACATTGCCCTCTTTCTTTTTATCAAGCCGTACGCGATACCCTGTATTGTTGACTTGGCAAATTAATTTTTGTTAGAACGTCATGGCCGGAAGATCTACTTGTTGCCACAGTCACCAGTTAACGAAAAGGAGTCACGCCTGCGCAATCCGTCAGTTATAGCATTTAATCTGTTTATGTATAGTATTTTGCGAGACAGAGTTTCCAGACCACACCCTAATTTGCCTGAACGAGCGTGGAAAAACGCCTAAAATAAAACTTCAGGAAAATCCGATCTGGCTGGTTTACTTAAATGTCTCGCAAGCCAGCAACCTTCAGATGTATACTTGTGTTGCTCAGTACTGTGCTTTGCTTGGACTTGTGTTCGTGTGTTGTCATTGTGCTTAAGTGAAATCTCCATTTATTCAACGTCTTCGTAATCGGGTATAAATGTTTGTAGCGTTTGATTATTAATGTTATTTTGTTACCTGGATCCCGAAAGGCCTCATCTTTGTGCAAGCGATTGCTTCATGTGTATCTTATTCGTTATTTTCATAGTATTAAAAAAGTTGGAAATAAGATTAAAGCTTATGGTTGAAGCGTTATAATGGAAGTAAACGTAAGTTAACTGCTTTTTATTGTGCGCTTCTGTGCACCACGCACTAGTCCACTACAGGTAAGTTGTTGCCTTTCCCTCAATTTACGAATCAACGTCCTGAGTAGTTCTTGCACTTTTAATTGCGTTTTTATACTCGTTATATAACTTTCTGATGCCACAGGGAAAGATTCACATTAATCGTACCGAGACTGTACTGAAACTGAGCCACGCTTTATGGTCATTCCTACCTTCCGATTTTTAAAACTTAATCTCTGGATTGTTGGTTTTTGAAAGTTGGCAGGTATGTAGGAGACTTCTCATGGTCAGGAACGTCCTTTTGGCCAGTGCTAGTCTACTTCTTATGTCCTACTGTCTCCGGCCATCAAGGGTTATTACTGGGGTGAGTCAAATTAAAACCTTAAATTTGTAATAACAAATCGAAATTTCGTGCCGTTATCCTGTAAGTTGGTAAGCGTGCTACAAACAGCGTGCAGAATGGCCTGTAGGTGGCAGCATAGTGCAGATGCACACATACAGTCGCAGTATCAGTATAAAGATGGCCGCCCCACTTGCGACTTGCGCCAGCATTTCGTTATTCGGTTTTTGCGTGGTGAAGGTGTGAAACCTATTGAAATTCATTGATGAATGAAGGTTCAGTACGGTGATGCAGGTTTGTCGCAGCAGCAAGTCTACGAATGGAGTAGGAATTTCGCAAATGGTGTGACTACAGTGGAAGATGCTCCTCGTCCAGGTCAGGCACAAAGAGTTGTGACTCAACAGAACATTCCAGCAATTGAAGCCATAGTGAAGGAAAACCGCCGAGTGACACTGAATGACATTGCAGCATGTGTACAAATTAGTCATGGGTCATCACACCACATTGTGCATGATGTGCTCCATTTTCAAAAAGTGTCTGCAAGATGGGTGCCACGGCAGCTGACTCCTGCCATCAGAGAACGACGTGTTGATGCTTGTGAAGAACTTATTTGGCGCATTGAACGAGAAGGTGATGGCTTCCTTGCAAGAATCGTTACTGGGGACCAAACCTGGGTTCACTTCCAGCAACCGGAAACAAACAAACAGAGCGAGCAAGGAATGGCGCCATTCCTCATCACCAAAACCAAAGAAGTTTCGAACAGAGCCATTAGCAGGGAAAGTTATGCTGACTCTCTTTTGGGACGAAAAAGGCGTCATTTTGGAGCATCACATGTCTAGAGGGACCACTGTCATCAGTGCATCATACAAAGATCTCCTAAAAAATCATCTGCGGCTTGCAATCAAATTAAAGCGACGTGGGCTGCTGTCAGCAGGTGTCCTTTTGCAACATGACAATGCAAGGCCCCACACTGCCCGTACAACAGTTGCAGCAATCACAGGCCTGCATTTTGAGTGTCTTCCTCATCCGCCATGCTCACCAGACCTTGCCCCAAGTGATTTCCATATGTCTGGACCACTCAAAGACGCAATGGGAGGAAAGAAGTTCCGTTCTGATGAAGAGGTACGCCACGCGGTGCATGAGTGGTTGCGCAGACTACCAAAGAAATTTTTTTCTAAAGGAATTTATGCACTTTGTAAGCGCTGGAGGACTTGCATTGAGCGTGGGAGACATTATGTTGAAAAGTGATACAGCTTTTTACCACTTCTGCTCAATAAATAATACTTTAAAAAAATATTTGAGGTTTTCATTTGACTCACCCTCGTATGTTATCTAACTAGCAAAATTCCTTAATTTCGTCTACTATCTGATTCCCAATGCTTATGTTAAGTTCTGGATGTTCTCCTTTCTTCTACTCCTCATTACTTTCGTTATTCTTCAGTTTACTCTCAGTCTGTACTATTTACTGATTATACAGTTCATTCCATTCAACAGATTCTGTCATTCTGTCTTTTTATTCCGAATACTTCATTCTTGGTCTTTCAGTCTTACTGTTCCCTCTCAGTTCTTGTACATATTGTGTATTCCCCTTCTTTCTCTGTAGCTTACCCCTATTTTTCTCAGAATTTCGAATATCGTGCTGAATTTTTCCGTTGTCTAATGCTTTCTCAGATCGACATATCCTATGAATGTTTCTTGATTTTTCTTCAGTCTTGCTTCCATTGTCAATCGCAACGTCAGAACTTCCTCTCTGGAGCCTTTACCTTTCCTAAAGCCAAACTGATCGTCACCTAACAGATCTTCAATTTTATTTTCCATTTTTCTGTAAATTGTTCTTGTAAGTAACTCGTATGTATCAGATGTTAAGCTGATTGTCCGATAATTTTCGCACTTGTCGGCTCTAGCTATGTTCGGAAATGTGTGGATGACGTTTTTTCGAAAGTGTGGCAGTATATGGCCTCCCACATACACTCTACACACCAAACAGAATAGTCATTTTGTGGCCACTTCCCCAGTGATTTTGGAAAGTACGATGAAATATTATTTATTCCTTCTACTTGAGCTTAAGTCCCCTTAAGTTCTTTTAAATTCTGATTCTAATACCGGATTCCCTATATCTTCCCTGTCGACTCTTGTTTCTTCTTCCATCGAATCATGAGTAAGTCCTCCCCCTCATACAGACCTCCAGTGTACTCTTTTCACGTATCCACTCTCCTCTGCATTTGACAGTGGGATTTCTATTCCAGTCTTAACGTCACCTTCTTTATGTTAATTCTACCAAAGGTTGTTTTGACTTTAGTGTATTCTGAGTCAGTCCTTCTGACAATAAATTCTTTTTCGATTATCTTCACATTTTTCGTGCAGACATTTCGCCTTTCCGTCCCTGTACTTCCTATATATTTCATTCGTAAGTGAATTGTATTTCTGTATTCCTGAATTTCCGAGAACATTTTTGTACTTCCATCTTTCTTCGAACGACTGAAGTATCTCTTCTGTTATCTATTGTTTATTCGCAGTTACCTTCCTTGTACTTAGGTTTTTCTTTTCAACTTCTGTGATTGCCGTTTTCACTGACGCATTCTTCTTCAATTGCGCTGCCTACCGTCCTATCCATAATTGCATTATCTGTGGCCTCAGGTAACTTCAGGCGTATTTCTTAATTCCTTTGTACTTCTGTGTACCACTTCTTTGCGATTGATTCTTCCAAACTAGTCCCTTAAAGTTCAGCTACTCTTCATCATTTTTAAATTGTGATCTGAGTCTGTATCTGTTCCTGTGTACGCCTTAAAATCCAGTGTCTGATTAAGTACTCTCTGCCTGGCCATGATATAATCTAACTGGATCTTCCAGTATCTCGCGGCCTTTTCCAAGTTACCTCCTCCCCTTGTGATTCTTGAACAGAGGATTCGCTATTACTAGCTGAAATTTATTGCAGAATTCTTTCTCCTCTCTCTTTCCTAGTACCAAGCCGATATTCTCCCATAACCCTTTCTTCTACTCCTTCCCCTGAAACTGCATTCCAGTTACCCACAACTATTAGATTTTCGTCTCCCATTACGTATCGGACTACCCGCTCAATACACCCATGTACTGTCTATGTCCTTTTACGAAATTGCAAAAAATCATCCAAACCTTGTCGGGCGACCGCCTGCGAGCCGAATGGTTAGTCGCTGCCTTCCGTGCGGAAGGACTCTGGTTCATTTCCCGGTATCTCGTCAGACTTCTGAGACAGGGAGGGCTGGAAATGGGTCTACTCAGCCCCGTTGAGGCCGAATGAGGTCCTGCTTGCAGAAAGAAGCAGCGACGTCATTGGGATTCACCTACTGGTAACAATGGCTGAAAGGACTGGCGACATGCTTGATCACGTGTACCGCGATCATAGATCGCTATTCGCAATGCCTTGTTGGGCGCAGTCGGCCATTCGGAACAAACATATGGTCTAGCCTATGAATGAAGTTTACGTTCGTGTTCATTTCGTCGGCCTCGGGGTTTAGTTGTAAAGTGCGTGCCTGGAAACGGTAGGGCGCGTGTTACATTCTGTCTTCAACATAACGTTCGCCGCACAGCGATGTGAATTGTCACCAGGAACAACATGTGGGTCGGATTTGACGGTAAACTAAAATACCTTTCTCGTGAATCGGTGACTACAATGGATCAGGGGCACACAGGTCGCCGAATTAGCGTCCAATTGATATACCTGCACTCGGCCACTGAGCGACACGAAATTTTTTGATACAAATTACAATAACGGATAAGTATTGATCACATAATTCCTTAATACACGTTACGCTTCATTGTCAGACGTAAGCTGTGAGACAGTGGGAGAAATCATGAAAAATAAGATGACAGTGTAATGCATTTTTGCGATAATCACTGCATGCGCAGTTACGTCAGTAATTAGATGGAGATCTAGTTTTAGGTTGAACGAAGTGGGCGCATAGAAAATATGGTGTAATACAATTCTCATACCACAAAGACTGCATGTGGTAGTACAGTAGCCGACTCAGTGAAAGCAAGTGTCCAACTGGCAGTTGGTGTCAAACTGTCAAAAAAGTAAAGTAGAGCGACATATGGCGTAAACATTAGGGAAAGAAAATTTTCATAGGCGACTAAATATACCAAAATTAATTTCTCAGCAGGTGACGTAAGAACTTTACGGAGGAAGATATTTTGAACACCATCTTTGGATAAAGTTTAAATGACAATAAATTGTGAATCGAAGTGTAACAAATGACACAGATAAAAGATACTTCAGAGTAACATGTACATCAAAATTCAACTGTAAAACAGTAGGTAAAACCTATTTAATTACACGAAATTCATATACAGTGTATGTCAGTTATAACATGAGTTGTTGCCTAAATAAGAAAAATAATATGTGAAGTTACAAAACGTATGCGATAAAATGTGTTATATGTGACAGAACACGAGAGAAATACATATTAGACTCTGCTCGTTCAAAAATGGTTCAAATGGCTCTGAGCACTGTGGGACTTAACATCTGAGGTCATCAGTCCCCTAGAACTCAGAACTACTTATACTTAACTAACCTAAGGACATCACACACATCCATGCCCGAGGCAGGATTCGAACCTGCGACCGTCGCGCGGTTCCGGACTGAAGCGCCTATAACCGCTCGGTCACAACGACCGGCTCTCTGCTCAACAGCTTCACGAATCAGCGATTGGATATAAATTGAAGTACAAATATAAAAGTTCAGGAATGGTGTGCAGAATTTATGCTATGTATGTCCGGACAATGGTAAATGAATGTTCTTGCGTCGTAAGATTTAATAAAGAATTTTACGATCATGACTTTTCTATAACTGCAGGTTGTGTCAAATCTGAGTGATCGACTAAATAGTATGGAAGAGTTCCTCGATCAATAAGGAAATTATTATTATTATATATATCGAAAACCTTCGCACGAAATTTCTATTTTTTCATAAAAGAAAAATCGCTCTAAAGAAACTGGCTGCTATTGTGCTAAGAATAACACATGACAAATTTTAAAACAATAGTAATGTCTCATCTCAATGATGTCATGTAGTGATCGTTTCTAAAAATATAAAACGCGAGCTTTGTAGTTAATGCCGATTCAGATTAGACCCTCTTCTTTCTAACTTTCTCTCAAAGCTATTGATCGAATCGTAAACATAAAGAAAATCGTGCAATGACAATTGATATTGAAGTTAAAACCAACGAGGTATTTAACGAACGATCATCGCAGCCCACAGTTCAGCTTTCCGTGCATTCATAAGCTGCTTAACGTCGTTGGCCACAAATGACAACTCCGCCAGCCAGCAGTTAGACAATAACAGGAAAGGAGCCGTTTTTTAGCCTACGGCATCGTACCAAGCTGACCTTTAAAATTTCCGCGAGATAGCAATCTCTTCTTCTCCAGTTACATAAGAGATGTGCTTGTCATGGGAGCCAGATGGTAGGGTAAGACAAAGAAGTGTTGTTGCTCTTTCGTGATACGTCCAACTGTACACTGCACTTTGAGTTTCTCAACATACAATTTAGAAACGCTTTTGAATAATATGGAGGTACGACACGATGTTATCAATATTCAGGACCTCTAGTTCAAGGAGATCTCACTGAGAGTTTCAGATCTTATAATTACATAATTGTCATGCAAAGTAACTAGAGCGGCCCACCAAGAAGCATTGATTTCCCAGTAATTTAGAGTCGCAGCCATCCGTGAATATCTATAACTAAAGTGATTGTTATACACACTCTAATCCAAAAAAAAAAGACGCATCACAATGGAATTATCCAAAAGAGACGGAAATCGGTAGGTGTAATATACACTGCAAACAAACAAATCATTCCAATTTTGGAAAAATTGTATAAATTATCACGAATTGAGCACGTCAATAACGTGTTGGTACAACTCTGGCCCTTATACAAGCAGTAAATCGGCTTGGCATTGACTGATAGAGTTGTTGGACATTCAACGACCTTGACGGTCGAGGTAGAGTATCGCAAGCACGAAAACAGGCATTACGAACTCTCGCCGGGTGCGGGTGTGCATTATCTTGCTGAAATGTAAGCCCAGGATGGCTTACCATGAAGGGCAACAAAACCGGGTGTAGAATATCGTTGACGTACTGGCGTGCTGTAAGCGCGCCGCAGATGACAACCAAAGCGGTCCTGCTATGCACTCCAGACCACCACTCCTGGTTGCCGGTCAGAGCGTCTTCAGATACGTCTTCACTGGTCGTCGGGGCTGAGTTCGAAGCGGAACTCGTCACTGAAGACAATTCTACTCCAGTAAATGATATTCCGGGCGGAAGGCGTGTCTGCTTGCCTATTCTGTATCTTTCCGCCATTGTGTCGATAGTTTCGGCACACAAGAGCACCGAACGGTCTAGTACTCGAATTAGAGTCTCTGCATTATTTAGTATGCATTTCGGTAGCGATACCGTTCGGGTCTAGAGAACCGAAGCGCTGTTGTCGGTTTGTGTAGCGCAAGCCAATCAAAAGCAAGCGGCTGCAGATCCGCGCATGCGCACTGCAGCGCGCGCCACGCCACGAACACCACAAAGCGGCTAACAGACATCACAGACGCGCTATTCTTCCAAGTACCGAAAATTGCGTTTACGTTGCCAGAACGCATGACGCCGCGTTCCATCAAGCTGAAGTGCCCGCCTTTATCGCCCTTGCCTCCTCCTTTACAGTATGAGGGGCAGTAAATCCATTTCCATGATTCTCAGCTGAAATGCGTAAAATTTTTTACATTTCTCTGACCGCATGTGTCCATGGATGCTTAATAACGGTAGTGTATTTTAATGTATTCTGAAAATTGTCGTAAATGCCGCATTATGTCGTCTTATTCTCATTCACACTGATATCGTGTCTTGGATTTTACGTTTCGGAAAATGAGTTAGGAATAGTGTGTAGTACCACATTGTACTAATACATCTATAAAAACACCCGAAAAATTGATTCTGAGAGTTTCAAAGAATAAGAAGATAAACAGAATGTGGTTATATCTCGCTCCTAGAGATCCAGATGATTAAGTAGCCCATTTCCCTATGTGATAAGTCAACGAATTGGGTCTTAAAAGCAAAATTGAAAACAAAACGCATTTTCGAGAGCTCCTGCAGTTCGTCGAAGTCTATATCATGCATCTCATGAATGAAAATGTTTCGTGTACGGTGCTACAGTCTCAAAATATTACGGCAGATATCTTTCATCTCTGTCTACTGTGGTTGAGGGTTCGATTACGACGATGACTGCTGCTAGTTACATTCCCAGTAATTTAAGTTGTGCTCTTAGATTCCTGCCTAACCGCATACTCGGAAATCGCTACATATTCGGAAAAAATGGTGAATTATTTCTGACAAGAAAAAATATAACGGTCACTGTTGGTTGTTTCACTAACAGAAATTTCTTCTCCAACAATATTTCTTACTTTAAACACACAGAAATCACGAAATTATTACTGAGGAAGTGCGCTCTTACACGTAAGTAATAACGAATATTGCAGAAATATCTTAACTTACACGAATAACAATGTCTCAGAACGTGTTGGATAAATGAAGAGGAAAAAAAATTTTCGTGTCCACCCATGCGTGAATCCGCGTCCTTTCGGGTCGCATTCCCGCGCTAACCACTTGGTCGCGCCAAAGAACAGATACACAGTGCTAAGATCTTGTAGTACCGTGTAAAGGAACGTAGGCTGACTTCGTTGTCAAACGGTGATGCTTAAGTCATAAATGCGTGATAATTTGGAAGATTTCCAATATCAGGCTTCACATAAATGCTTTCCACTGTTACCTGAAAGTTGTAAACACGTTTCGATAGTTAATACCTAACCCATTTGTGGGAAAAAGCACACAAAGGCACTAGTAACGTCAGTTCACACTCATGTAATATACGTTAGCAGAGCCGATGTCTTGCTATTTAATGATATTTAAACTCTTATTTGCATAAAAATTACACATATTTTGAGAGAATATTGACCGAAAACGTTTTTTTGGATGTAATCATTCACAGTAACAATCTAACCTAACCATATTTGTCACAAAGGAAAATAGTCAATTATGAACTCACTTTCCAACAGGATGCGTCCTCTGGTGATTCTTTAGTAACACAATCACTAAATCCAAAGCTAAAACCGCTAAATATGTTTAAAATAACAAATAATGGGTGTACATAAACCACAGCTCACCGATCGACAGGGCTAGACCGAAATCCAAAACCTCTCAGTACAATTGTCGTAAAAGCGGTGGGAGGACCGTTCGGTAACAAGTCTCAGAAGCTTACTGAGTAGGATATTTCGATAAAGAACCGAAAATGACCTCACTACTACACCGATCGGTATGAAAGATACAGAATAGGGACACTGGAAACGCCCCAGATAGCGGTTGGATACTAACCTGTCGCCCACCATACAGCCTGACGAGCAGCAGTGATGGGTTGGGGAACCATTTCACTTCATAACGGCACCCTTATAGCTCAGCGGTACGTCAACGATACTATATGCCCCGTTTTGTTGTTCTTCATGGCCAGCCATCCTGGGTTTAGATTTCAGCAAGATAATGCCCGCGCGTACACGGTGAGAGTTTCTATTGCCTGTCTTCATGCTTGGTAAAAAAGGTCGCCATATTTTCCCGAATTGAGAACATTTGGGTCGTCATGGGCAGAGCTCCAACCAGCTCTGGATTTGGACGCTCTAATGCTCCAGTTGGACGGAATTTGGCATCGTATCCTGCAGGAGGACATCCAAGAACACCGTCAGTCAATGCCAAGCCGAATAACTGCTTGCACAAGAGTCAGAGATGAACCAACGCGTTACTGACGTCTCAATTTGTGAAGCTTCTTCTCTTGAATAAATCATACAATTTTTCTCAAATTGTAATCATTCGTTCGTCTGTACATTTATATCACATCCACCGATTTCCGTTCCATTCGGATAATTCTTCCGTGACGCGTCGTGGGTTTTTTTCCCCCCTAGAGTGGTTAGGGTATAAATGTAATGCAGAAGACAGAAGTAAGCATAATAAAAGCTGGAGTTACTATAAATTTTTGCGCATACTATAACAAGCATTCAGACATACGTGGGCTGTACATTTCTAAAATGACATTCTACAAGTTTTCTGTTAAAATCGACCATGAGAGAAAAACGCTGCAGTGTGGGATTAGCCGAGCGGTCTGAGGCACTGCGGTCATGGATTGTGCGGCTGGTCCCAGCGGAGGTTCGAGACCTCCCTCGGGCATGGGTGTGTGTGTTTGTCTTTAGGATAATTTAGATAATTTAAGTTAAGTAGTGTGTAAGCTTATGGACTGATGACCTTAGCAGTTAAGTCCCGTAAGATTTCACACACATTTGAACATTTTTTTGAGAAAAACGCTGTTTCGCGAAAAATGTGTCCAAACCAGTGTCAAGTATGACATCAGGGCACTTAAACATTAGATAAATTGTTTCTCCTCTATATATTCTTTCTCCTTATACGCAGTTTCAAGCAAAGTTTCTACACACAACACCGTGTTGCTTCATTTTATTCCTCACAGTCACTTTTAACGGAAAGCAGGGAAGATGCATTTATGGCTTCTCGGTTTATGATTAGCATACTACTACGAAACCTGAATCGTCCGAAACTTTGTAATCTTAGCTGTTCGGAAATTAAAACTAAGCGCAATAATGCCGTTGAAGCTACTATCCTGACAGATCCAGCACCTGAAAAGATTTCTCTCATACCCCGTATACCAATGATTGCTGTAGAATTAACCATTCCTTTTAAGAGACGTCAGTTCTCAATCACGATTTCCTTCACAACACCAATAAACAAGGCTCGAAGTCCGAGAAAAGGGAAGGTGCATAGAGAGGGGGCAGGAAGAGAACGATAGAGAGAGGGAGGAGGGGCGATGGACAAAGAGAGGGAGGAGGAGAAGGTGGACAGAGAGAGGGGAGGGAAGGAGATTATGACGCACGTCCAATTCCCATACATATTTATCAGTTGGGAAGCATTTCCGGGTTCGCTAGATTGCATATGTAGCCGCCATCGTGCTGTTTATGACTTTACCATGTCTGTACTATTCCTGCAATTTGTCACTGCCTGAGATACATATTTATTCATTCCACAAAGGAATGGTTCATAGGACCAGAGGAATAAATATACACTACTGGCCATTAAAAATGCTACACCGAGAAGAAATGCAGATGATAAACGGGTATTCATTGGACAAATATATTATACTAAAACTGACAAGTGAGTACATTTTCAAGCAATTTGGGTGCATAGATCCAGAGAAATCAGTACCCAGAAAAACCACCTCTGGCCGTAATAACGGCCTTGAGTCAAACAGAACTTGGATGGCGTGTACAGGTACAGCTGCCCATGCAGCTTCAGCACGATACCACAGTTCATCAAGAGTAGAGACGCGTATTCTGATCAGCCAGTTGCTCGACCACCATTGACCAGACGTTTTCAATTGGTGAGAGATCTGGAGAATCTGCTGGCCAGGGCAGCAGTCGAACATTTTCTGTATCCAGAAATGCCCGTACAGGACCTGCAACATGCGGTCGAGCATTGTACTGCTGAAATGTAGGGTTTCGCAGAGATCAAATGAAGGGTAGAGCCACGGGTCGTAACACATCTGAAATGTAACGTCCACCGTTCAAAGTGCCGTCAATGCGAACAAGAGGTGACCAAGACGTGTAACCAATGGCACCCCATACCATCACACCGGGTGATACGCCAGTATGGCGATGATGAATACACGTTCACCGCTATGTCGTCAAAAACAGATGCAACCATCATGATTCTGCAAAAAAAACCTGGATTCATCCGAAAAAATGACATTTTGCCATTCATGCACCCAGGTTCGTCGTTGAGTACACCATCACAGGCGCTCCTGTTTGTGATGCAGCCGTGGTCTCCGAGCTGATAGTCCCTGCTGCTGCAAACGTCGTCGAACTGTTCGTGCAGGTGGTTGTTGTCTTGCAAATGTCCCCATCTGTTGACTCAGGGATCGAGACGTGGCTGCACCATCCGTTACAGCCATGCGGATAAGATGCCTGTCAACTCGACTGCTAGTGATACGAGGCCGTTGGGATCCAGCACGGCATTCCGTATTACCCTCCTGAACCCACCAATTCCATATTCTGCTAACAGTCATTGGATCTCGACCAACGTGAGCAGCAATGTCGCGATACGATAAACCACAATTGCGATAGGCTACAATCCGACCTTTATCAAAGACGGGAACGTGATGGTACGCATTTCTCCTCCTTACACGAGGCATCACAACAACGTTTCACTAGGCAACGCCGGTCAACTGCTATTTGTGTATGAGTAATCGGTTGGAAACTTTCCTCATGTCCGCTTGTTGTAGGTGTCGCCACGGGCGCCAACGTTGTGTGAATGCTCTGAAAAGCTAATCATTTGTGTACCACAGCATCTTCTTCCTGTCGGTTAAATTTCGCGACTATAGCACGTCATCTTCGTGGTGTAGCAATTGTAATGGCCAGTAGTGTAATAAAATAAGCACGCCTTACAGCCATGGGTGGAATATCCACAAATATACGTATGTCTCACTGTCTCTATTACGAAAAATAGATGTCCTTTACTTATGTGAAGATTGGGTTTTATGAACTACATCCATCTGATACCAAAATATCTTTTCTATACATCCTTAACCCCTCGAATTTAAACAGTAAGAGAAAAGTTTCGGCACTTTAAGGATGGTACAATAGTGCTGCTCCTCAAACACCGAGGAAATCGAAAAATTAAAAAATTAAAAATTAGAAATTTAATCAATAATTTAAGCTTTTCCCGTTAAAAACGAAATCAAAAGGCTGAAAAACACGACTTTATGGATAATATTGTGGATTCTACTTATGAAATACTTCAGCTATTAAATATTCGTTAAAAAATAACTGCTACATTCCAAGGAAAGTTACAGGCCGCGAAAAGATGCCACCACGTTAATCTTTTCCCAAATGGTTCACAAAATGATGCTACCACAGTCGAAAGCGTACAAAATTTCTCGCTGTATTGTCGAGAGATGTTAAACAATGCTCGTCATATAATGCTTTACTACGGCAATATTTTGACATTACCCTTGTGCCTCTTCGGCTTGCTTTGGACGTAGTTACGTACGTTCAGAGATATTTGACATAATTTCTTTCCTGAATCGTAACTGAACTATCCTTCATATCTTATGTCTCTTTGTGCTAAGAAAATTTGGACATACGGTGTATCAACTAGATATGAGAGAATTAACAAGGAGCAGTGAAATGAAAAGCAGACTGAAAGAAAGAATATGTAAGTAAACTGTTTATTATTTCAAAAGCAATCGCTGTAACTATTACTACATTTATCCCACCATATGAGAAGATGGCCAGTGCCTTCAAGGAAAAATATTTGCGGTTGCCTATGGAACCATGACTGTACCCAGGCGTGCACCTAATTGGCCGAAGGAAATAGACAGCCACGAATGTCTTTCTTCACGGCTCAAAAAATATGCTAAGCACTTAGGGGGATGTCGGCACTGTATGGAGATGAGTAAAGGCTTCCCAGCGAAACTACTGCAGCGGCCTGGAAAATACTTCACACACCTTAAGATAAGCAACCCATTTCACATCTTCTTCCCTACCCGTGACGATGACATATTGCCTGCCTTAAAGATGTATGAAATGTTTTAAGGGCCAGTTTTATTTTGTTCACCCTATTTAACGCACTCTAGGCGCAACAGTGTCCTGGATTTGAGCTTAACTCGCCATGCGCTCTGTAATGGTTGCTCAACTGATGGGTCATTGTAGGTGGGAAGCCCCCTTTTTGGACAAGAAAATCGGAGGAAATCGTATTACTTCGGCCCAGTGTGAAATACTTCTGCGAGTGACTTCGGCCCAAGGTGAAATATTTCCGCGTGTTGCTAACCTTAGCTTCTAAACAACTCGACACCCCACAGCGTAGTACTAGACGCAGCAAGTACAGTGTTGATTCTAGGGTGCTGCCTACCCTGCGAAAAGGCGTGCGGCTTGTTTCCTGTTGTAGCAAAGAGATTTGCTAGGCCTCGGCGTATTACAGCACCTACCACGCGTAAAAAAATGATTATATCTGCCATATGAAGGTGCTACGACTAATACAACGAGTGAGTTACCGTTCAAAGTAAAGTTCACAGATTTTATTACGGAATCAGTTGTGTATGATACTTAATTTGAGAATGATCCGACGTCAGGTACAGTATCTGACAAATATTTCTCCGAAGCAAAGTCCAATCGCAAAGAGGTCACCGTCGAAGAGTCGTCGTTGACTGTTTATATTGACGCTCGTAACCACACGGCTGGGCATCGTCTCCGGAAGTAGGCTAGGGGTGAGAGAAACCGACACCGGTATTTTAGTTCTGCTAACCGGTATTTTTCGGTATTTGCTTGGTCTCCGTTATAACAGGTGTTTTCATATTTTTATTGATATTTGAGCAACAATACCGAAATATCAGTTAGCCATAGAAGCAGAGCTGAAAATTTTAGTTCTTAAATAAAACTTTCTTAAAAACGAGTAATTTAATTTGTAAAATTTCCATTGCTTTGAAATATTGCGTTATTATAAAAAACGGGGAAAGCGATCAGTGCTGTCTTAATAACAATGCCGACAGAAACGGGCATCAAACACAACGCGTAAAAATTTGTGTCGGTCGAAAACAATATTATTTCACCTAGAAGTGAGGGCGCTTCGTTTGCGTTACTATTTCCGATAACTACCACGGGGGGCCAAGTGTAATAATATCGTGGTCGGGTGGCACAGCATGGCTGAGACAATAATGTATCTTTTACCGCGTGGCTCGTTCAAATGGTTCAAATGGCTCTGAGCGCTATGGGACTTAACATCTGAGGTCATCAGTCACCTAGAACTTAGAACTAATTAAGCCAAACTAACCTAAGGACATCACACACATCCATGTCCGAGGCAGGATTCGAACTTGCGACCGTAGCAGTCGCGCGGTTCCGCACTAAAGCGCCTAGATCCGCGTGGCCACAACGGCCGGCCGCGTGGCTGGTCTCTTTGATCATAACGCTCGTACATGCAGTGTGCGAGACTTGCTCCACCTGGTTTTGTATGGTAGTTTCTCGCTGTCGTCGGCGAACATTAGTTGTATTACGGATTGGCACAATCCCTAGTGTGGAAGTATTTTACGAAATGCGGTATCCGTGAAGTACCATGTGCTATTTGTTTTAAAAAATTAAGGATGGGAGGAGCAACAACAGACTTAAAAGAATTCATTCGCAGCTTACAATAAAAATAGAAATTACTGATGTGAAAAAATTCGTTCACAGTTTACAATAAAAACAGAAAGTAGCTGGTTTGTTGCCTGAATCTTATAGCTTTTGAAAACGGACAAATTAAATCAAAAGTAGAGTTATTCAACCTCATTTTTCACCATTTAGCACTGACTGTTCGTAATGCTCAAGATGTTTGAGCAGAGTTTCAAAAAATTTGCATCAGCAGGAAAAAACTGCCGATTTTTTTGTAGCATTCGTCCACTTATCACTTTTAGAGAAAAGCACAAATGTTGGATGGACTGAGTTTTCTTTTATTTGCCTCTTTAATGTAATATTTTGATTCTATGAATCTTGAAACAGAGGAAGATAAGACTTTTCAATCTTTTTTCGATTTCTGCATTTATTGTAGGAAATAAAATGAATAAAAGCAGAACATCGGTTATTTCAGGAAGCGGCTATTTTGGGTGATTTTAGCACTTCGGTTAAGTTGGCGTTGAAAAAAAAAACATTAACCGATAACCGCCATCCCTAAATTAGACGCGCTGTTGATTCCAGTAGAGTACTTATCATGCTGTGCAGCTCGCATAAATACCAGGCAGCTGAACTGATGTCTAGCAACGCATTATTCTCGCCCTCGTAGCAGGGTATGCAAAGTGGGATGGGAAAGTGGCCAGTAGGCCAGAACCGCTTAACGCCTGTTTAGCAGGCAATCCAAATGACATTGCTGTGTCGCGTGGAGCCTCTGTGTGCCGGTCAGATACCGCACTGCCCACACGGCCTAGCTAAGCGGTCATCACGTGCTTACGCTCCCAACATTCCCTACAAGAGAAGTAAGTTGACGCCTGCCTTCGATCACCAGGACCAGCAGCGACACATATCAGTCAAAGCGTTTGACACTGCTTCGGAAGGACCAACGAAACTCCTCTACTCCTCTAGGCTTACAATACGATCTCACTGAGACTCGGTTAACAGCACGAATTGAATTCATTAACATCATTTTTGGCATTTCTGTGATATTTACCTTACTACTACGAAAATTACAGTGCTTTCCATCAGCCATTCTTATGCACTTATCTGTAATTCGGTGGTAGGCAATGAACCTCGTAACTCCATCTGTCTGTGAAAACACGTGATTCCAGTAACTCCATAAACAAAGAGAGATTTGTAAGTGCATGGATTTCTCTTACCTGACAATAATTAGGCTTCTGCTATACAGTTACACAAGTAGAAACTTTCTGTATCACTTTATATTATTTTTAAGACATCGTTTTTGCTTCAGCTGCAAAATTTAACAAGATGTAGTTACGAGGTTTTCACTTTCTACCACCGATATGAGTCATACTGATCCAGCAGTCTTGTTTGAATCTCTAATGGTTCGGTGGCCATTAAATAAAAAATAATTATTATAGTCATAATAGTAAAAAGAGAGACAATTAAGTGGTTGTTAAATGTCAGATTGCAAATCAAAAGTTCCAGACATAAATTTCCTGTTGGTGTGCGGATTTTTTTCCCACTAATCACTACTCTCAGCTTTTGCAGTGATTTATTAGTGTGGAAATTACCGGCCTGCGGTATGTTTGAAGTGCACTTTAAATTGCACCTCTGTCTATAATCGGCTGATTGTCTCTTCAAAGGTAAGAGAATGCCAATAAGACAATGCCAAATCAACATTCTGGTTGATGACTACTTCACTTTACCATCCTCCCGCGCTAATATGGTCTTACCGTCTTCAGCTGTGCTATTTTCTCATGTTTCGCAAGGCTATAGATGCCTGTTTGGAGAGAAGGAGCGAAAAGTCTCGCAGAGATCTAGTACTTACGGATTTGTCTTAATCTTATGCTCTCACAGTGCTTTTCGCCTAAAGCCTGTAAGGACGATTGTGACCTATTTGGTCAACCACTTGTTTGTAACGGTCCCGCAACAACCGATTTGGTATTTTTTGGCTCGCTTAGAAAGCACTCATAGGGAGATGCTCTAGAAGTATACTAAGGCCCTTTTTGATTTCATATCACGTCATATGAAGGCACTGATTGCTTCACGTATGATCATACCAGCATGCTACATTATCAAAGACAGGTCACGTGCGCTGCTTTGATCTTCAATTGTTTTCGTCGAATCCGTGGGTGAACCAAAAATCAGAGTTACTAATAACGATATGAAATAGTGCCTGCTATGAGGCATACGCTGGCTTGACCGTACCTATGTGAAAAGAGGAAACATCAGCTTACGAAGATTTTGTCCTTTGTGATAGAAACTAGCTCCTGTGCGAAAACAAATCTAGTAAGGATACAGGTTTAAGGAGCGTCGGAGACTGGATGTAGTGTTTTCCTTTTCTTATCACCACTGAGCACCAAATTACCTTGAGCCTCTCCTGTTGTGGCAACAGTTTAATGATTACTGGGTATCAGGTTGCTGAAGGTAAGTTAAACGAACAACAATCAAATTTTTAAAATCTGGAATAGATTACATAAAGAACGGATAGTACGGAACCCCATAAGTAAACAACTAATGAAAAATTAGTAACTATGTATTTTGCGCAAAAAAAGGGAAATTAAATAACTGTGCATCATATCACACAGAATTTTGTCTATATGGGAGGGGAATTGTTGGTTAACTGTTCCATGTGGGACCCTGAAGGCACCTCCGTTAATGATATCCATCACGTATGTGAGGGAAGAGACGAAGCGTTCGTTTGGAGCTGCTCCTAGGTTGGGAGGACAGTCGAAGCGTATAGCATGGTGTGCTGGCGGCAGAAACGCACTTGTAAATATGTTAGGCAGTGGACCATAGTTATTTTGGCATTCAGCGTGTCAACTGTTCTCCGATCTTTTCAGTAAGTTTGCCGGCTACACATGAGATGGAAAACGAGATATATGTAAAACGAGGTAGCTTATCCATATTTCTGCGCGGTTCCATCCTTTAATTTCTTCCTTTATCCTCTTCTGCACCTCCTGCAACATCGGTTTATCTGGTTTTTTTGCTAATACTCATATGCAGGGTGTACATAAAGTGCGGGAACACTTTCAATTATTTATTGCACAAGATCTAAACATTGTACAGATGTCATACACATTGAAGTTAGAAGAGAAACTCTGAAAATTATTTTGCAAACATTCGATATGGGAACCAAGAGTGACCCGCCAGATTTCTTTGGACTCCTTATGAATGTCTCTCGTACGCGCTCCATATACACTTCACTCACACTGGGACGTCCTCTTCTCTTTGCCGGGCACAAGCAACCCGTCGTAACGAATTTGTTGTGCCAGTGGTAACTGGCCTTCCTTGTTGGTGGCTTCTTACCGTACTTGGTTTTAAACATCCGTTGAACAGCTGTAGCACACTTGTTTTTGTCAAACTCTACACACAGAAAGGTCGCTCCGCACCTGAACTCGCCATGTTTGCAACTAGCGCTCACCATCGGCAAATTACGAAACTACGCTGTACTTTCATGGTTTCTCTTCAAAATGACATACGTATGATATCTGTAAAATGTTTGGTTCTTGTACAATAAATAACTGAAAGTTTTCCCGGACTTTATGTACACCCTGTAAGTTGCTCTGCCAGTGACTGAAGGTTTGCTGCTCGCACAAGCTTCTTACTTCCAGTTTAACAATGACGCTCTTGTGAGCCGGCTGAAGTGGCCGAGCGGTTCTAGGCGCTACAGTCTGGAACCACGCGACCGCTACGATTGCAGGTTCGAATCCAGACTCGGGCATGGATGTGTGTGATGTCCTTAGGTTAGTTAGGTTTAAGTAGTTCTAAGTTCTAAGTGACTGAAGACCTCAGAAGTTAAATCCCATAGTGCTCAGAGCCATTTCCTCTTGTGAATCTTCAGGTTTTGGTGGCGCAAAGACTGTTCCATTAAGTTTCGGGTGTGCACCCGCAAGAATTCTCCTTCTTCTTCTTCTAATATTTCGGCTGTGTAACGTTCAGCTATCTTCAGAGTGAGCCGCAAGACTGCCGCTCCAGCGCTCGCTACGTCCCTTTATACTCGGCTACCGTGCAACTGGGCATACGGCCACAGATGCAAATGCGCCAGAGACGTTGGTCGGCGGCAGAGACGTGCACAATGCGCGAGTTACATCTATGACTCCGTAATCGATCTGTGTGGCATGTCGACATATCATTGTGAGCTGCAATGTGACGACGTCTTCGTTAGTTTATTACAGCAGGTGCCGGATTGCTTGCTGTAATAAACTCACAAAGACGTCTGAAGATCGCTGAACGTTATACAGCCGAAATATTAGAAGAAGAAAGAGAATTCTTGCGGCTGCACACCCGAAACTTAATGGAACAATGATCCTCTTGTGTTTTCACAGTGATTTGAGAAACCAAAACAAAAAAAAGGCATCCTAGGTGAGTTCCATCCGTTACTTGTCGTGACACACGGTCCAGTCGCATTAATGTGACCAGTCGAACGCTTGAATAACCGTTTTTGCAGCGTGGACGTGGAAGAAGAGAGTCCGTGAGGTTCTGGAAGGTACCGACAGTGATGTGGAGTCATGCCGACTCCAGTGCTGTGGCCAGCTGCCTTGGTTTCACGGTCGAGGATCCTTGGTACAATAGAGGTGGTCGAAAGTCTCGAGAGCGTATAAATCGGGGGAGTTCGTAACTGCGAGCTGTGTGATAAGTTGCATTGTCCTGCTGGCACAGGCCATCATACTGACAAGGGAACCTCCCCATCGCACCCCCTTCATATTTAGTTATAAGTTGTCATAGTGGATAGGCCTTGAAAAACTCAACTCAGATCAATCGAGAAAACAGGAAGACGTTGTGTGGAACTATGAAGCAATTAAGCAAAATATACAAAGTTAGTAGTCCATGCACAACTTCGGCAACATCAAGGACAGAACGGGCTCAGGAGCGCCGTGGTCCCGGGGTTAGCGCGAGCACCTGCGGAACGAGAGGTGCTAGGTTCAAGTCTTCCACCGAGTGAAAATTTTTTTTTCTTTATTTTCGCAAAGTTATTATCTGTCCGTTTGTTCACTGACGTCTCTGTTCACTGAAATAAGTTTAGTGTCTGTGTTTTGCGACAGCACCGCAAAACCATGCGATTAGTAGACGAAAGGACGTGCCTCTCCAATGGGAACCGAAAACATTTGATCGCAAGGTCATAGGTCAACCGATTCCTCAACAAGAAAACACGTCTTATACATTATATACGACACTGGTGACGGCATGTGCGTCACATGACAGTAATACGTTGTCGACCCACCTAACTTGTACACTTGGCGAATGGGTAAAAAGATTCTTCTACCTTGCCCGATACAACGGCGCAGTTTACCTCACATCGTACGGACGGACAGGCAGATAATAATTGTCTGAAAATAACAAAATTAAACTTCTCGCTCGAAGGAAGACTAGAACCAAGGACCTCTCACGCCGCAGCTGCTCACACTAACCACGGGACCACGGCGCTCCTGAGCTCGTACTATCCTTGATGTTGCCTATGATACGCATGGACTACTCAGTTTCTATATTTTGCTTATTTTTTTCATAGTTCCACACAACTTCTTCCTGTTTTCTCGATTGATCTGTGTTCAGTTTTTCAAGGCCTATCCACTGTGCAAACTCATAACTAAATCTGAGGGGGGTGCGATGGGGAGGTTCCCTTGTGAGGAAAAACAAACTGCGTTTAAGGGTGGACATGGTCGCCAACGTTAACGCATGTTTGTGTAGATCCCTTGAGCCTTTCAGAATGACGATATCACCCAACGAATGCCACGAAAATATTCTCCAGACCATAACGGTCCCCCCTACCACTCCGGCCTCGGTTCTTCCAACGGGTATCTTTCCTAAGGAGCACAAACAGTGAGTTATCTGAAAAGGCCACCTTTCGCCAGTAAGTGGACGTCCAGTTGTGGTACTGGCGTGCAAATTCCAGCCACAGGTCGCCGATGAGCAGTCGTCAGCTTGAGTGCATGAACCAAGCACCTGCTGCGGGGACCCATACACAACAACGTCCGCTGAACGGCCGTTGAGGAGACACTGTAGCCCCTTGGCTCATTTGAGCGGACAGTTGCTGAACAGATGCAAGTCTATTCGCGCTTACACATCTCCGCAGCCGTCGTTCACCAATGTCTCGTATGGCATTCGATGCTCCGCAATTGCCTCGGCGCCAATTTTGGATGAACGGTATACTTTAACCACGCCGACATACGATTTTGTGACTGTCTCGTCCATGGTTTCGACGCAGCACTGCTGAAAGACTCGCACGAGAAGCGAGGCATCACAAGGCTTAAGGTAAAACGTACGGAGCAGTATTGGAATGGATAGAGTACCTCCGGAAGGAAGTCTGCAGCAGGCGATGCCAGCAAGGAAGCGCAAGCCGGGAAGCTGAAGGCTGTATCCGCCCACCGAGGCCCGGCCAAGCACAACACGGCGCGGCAGGGGTGCCTCGCGGCGTCCAATAACGCGCCTTATTTGCTCCCGGAACACCGGCGCGCCGGCCGTAGCCAAGCGGTCCGCCAGCGGCACCTCACCGCACCAGCCGGCGGCCGATCTGCCTGCCACTCGTTCGGAGACAGCCCTTTACATCTGTAGGTCACGCTGTGTCGAGAAGAGAGGGCACCAGTCCGATATTTGTCAAATATTGTGGAGAAGTTCATAGCATTACACGACTAAAATTTGCCCAGTATCAACGTCAATAAGAGGCGTGACATGGACACCAATACTCTATTGTATTCTTTGTGTCAAGGAAGTAGATAGCCTCTTTCCATCTTAACAAATTTCTTGTAATGCCTGATGTGCATGTCATGTCACTTCATAAAGACTTCTGATTGGGCACGATAAGGGCATATACTGAAACGGTACAGTAGTTTCAGCTCTATAAGCAGCAGGTTTTGCTGCTCGCTCGCACCGGGAAATAGAAACAGAGGCGGCTCCGCAGGCAATTTTATTACACGACACGGCCGGCCGCGGGTGCAACAGAACCCATGTGGACAGGTGGAAAGAAATGTGTCAGCCTTCATAATACGCATTTATATGTGTCGTGTATTATGCGTTTCTTGTACGTGGATGGAATCTGCACATGAACTTTCCTAAACCTCCTCACACCTTTCCGTAAAGCGTGGCCAAATCTTTGTTGGGAAGTAGTTCTGTAGTATAGTAGTGCCAACCTTACTCCTGGCTAGGGAATCAGAGAGACAGCACAGGCAAGTAAAAGTCAAAGACTTTCCAGTGTCACAAGATTTGGGGTGGAGAGGTTGGTCACGGCCAAGTGGTTCGATCACCCCCTCCACCGGGGCCCAGGAAGACCTCCGGGTGCCCGCCATATTCTTCTGGAGTGTTACAGAAGACGGGTAAGTGAGCAGACGTGCCCTCAGTGCGTCTGTCTCAATGTTCACGCGTGGAAGAGAGGTATTTGAATATTTGTACTAATTCCTTTGTTTCCAGCTTCGTACTGTGTAAGGAAATGAATGATCTCGTTAATTTAGGAAATATTACCCCCTGTGTTAATGTATCTGGTCCCCAGTTTGCCTGTTATCCTCCTCACGTAGTGGATGTGCTATGTAAAATATTGGGAGGCTTTGGTGGTATACATTTGGCCAACGCAATTCCGTCTTACCCGTAGAAATGTGCGTGCAGATTAGTATATAATATACCTGAGCTATAAGTTGTAAAATTGTAATATCTGTAAACTGAAACAATTGCTGCTATCGCTGTAACGTCGAGTGATAATGTTTAAAATAAATAGGAAATCAACTGTTATCAATCTTTAACATACCTTAAAAATCACAAAGAAGTCAAGTTAAAGGAATTTATTTAAAATAAAAGCTATAGAATGCAGGACCCACACATCGGCGTATGAGCCCTCCAGCCCCTTGCCTAGTATTGTACAGAAAGGACACGCTCTCTAGGTAGCGCTCTCAAGCTCCTCTCCCCAGTTATCCGTTGCGCAATTTTGATTCAGGGCTTGACGCCATCAACCATCATCTGGCGTCCCTAGGCAAGGAGGTAAGACGGTAAACTTTCAATACAATGGATCCCAGACACACTCTACGAGAGACCAGTAAGAGGCCGGGTATGTCAGTCTTCTGAAGCCCTTCTGGTCTGCACTTCTTCTGCAGTGAGGGTATTGCATTATCCTGTTTGAATATGCCATTTAATACCTTAGTTATGATGGATACAGTTTGACAACAGTGTCTATCATTCTTGCCGTATACTGAGGAGCATACAGCCTCCTTCAAATCAGTCCCGTTATGATACCCAACAGCTCCAGAATAAGTCTCGAGAATCGCTGTTTCCTGATGACCTTTCACCAGGTCGCCTAGGGTTACGTTAGCATTGACTGGACCGCTACAGAAAGAAACGAGACTTATCACTGAACAGCACAGAAAGCCACGCCTTGTCCCAGACGACTTTGGTTCTACACCTTGCAAGCTTCATTTCTCTACAATATGATGCCAGCGGTAAACGTCGCATGCCAACTTGAGATCTTATCGCAGCTTCTAGTAATCTGTTGCCCACTGGTTGCGGTGACAGTCTATCTAGAGCTGCTGCCACGTATCGGCTATTGTAATCGTCAGAACCAGCCAACCAACACCACAACCTTCACGTGATGAGGTCCTTCAATAAGGACGCCTGCCTATTCTTCTCGCTAAACTATTGTCCTTAACCAATCAAGTCAACACTTGTTCTAGACGCACAATAGCCGTCATGTATTCATTTTGTTGTCCAATCGGTAAGTGAAACAACTGAAAATAAGCTAAGAAGAATATTTTAATCAACATACGTCACAGGCATAGTTTAATTTTGGTAGTATTCGGTCTAGAAATTCATGGTGTATCACGTTCCATTTCCGTCAATGTACTTTATATAATGATAAGGTACTAGTGCATGTCAACAGCCAATTTATGAGTCCAAAGGGCAGGAACAGTGACTTTTGGAGGATTTTTGAAGCACAAATTATCGATCAATCCGAGCCTTGTTCGATGTCCGACATATGAGCGTGTAAGTCTAATGAAGGCTTGATCATTTCTCTTTAAATGTAGTAAAGAACATTCGTGCTGAAGTAGCTACTTACATTTTCAAAAAACATATTCAAGATAAGCTTCGTGTTACGAAAGATTGCTGTGATGTACAGGTTTGTGATTGCTTAGTTATTTTCAAGAATTCCTATGTCGCTTAGAAAAAATTGCCAAGGGGACACTACTGTAATACAGATTTGAAAACACTGCTATTTACGAGGGGCGTTCAGAAAGTAAGCTCCGATCGGTCGCGAAATGGAAACGACTATGAAAATCCGATAAAGCTTTGCACAGATGTTTTGGGTAGTGTCTCTAGTATAACCCCAGTTAGCATCACGTCGCTCTTCTCATTTCTGAGCTCGCAGTGACTGCGTAAAGATGTCTGGAAAATAGTGTCTTCCGCCAAGTACGAGGGCCTGGTGAGAAATTTCGCCTGAAGCTATGCAGCTAACATTACATAACTGTCGTGCTGTTTCGTCTTCACGACAATTCTCAGCCGCATTCTGCAGGGGCAATGAAGATGCTCCTGCATCGTTTTCAAATGGAAATGTTAGATTACCCACAATACAGTCCGCAATTGTCTCCCCCTGAGTTTCATCTCTGGTCACATGAACCGCTGTCTTTGAAGACAACATTTTGACACAGACAACGAGGTGTAGGCCAGCGTGGAGAATTGGCGGAAAGCACTGGCGGCTGCCTTCTATGATGAGGCTATTGAAAAGTTGGTACAACGCTATGACAAAAGTCTAAGTCAGAACGGCGACTACGTAGAGAAGTAGCTGAAAGATGTAGCTAATTGTTACTAGTAAAACATTTCTGATGTTCACTGTGGTTTCAATTTGGCAATCAATCGGAGCTTACTTTCTGAACAGGCCTCGTATCAGTTTAAATCAGTTTACTAGTTATCAATTATGTAGGCAGATTTTAGGCACTGTAGCTGTCTCCTTAACACCTTTCTTGCCAGAACTGGATTCACAAGAGGGAAATGCAGATCATTTTTCCTACAAGTATTGTATTTGTAAATATCTCGATTACTCTTAACCTGGAATGGATTCTTACAACATGTTTCATCAATGAATAAGTGTACCATTTTATACTTCTCAGCTTTTAGATACAGCATGGTCTTCAAGGAATCAACCACGATAGAGTCAGGGAGTTTTTAGGCGAGTTAGTAGTGGGCAATAGGGTGTCCCAGTTCTATAAATTTGCCAAGGGATTTGCACTTCTGGCATTTGCCTTATAACTAAAATGTTCGTCAGAACCACAGGATGACAACTAATTTTAATTTTCCGACAGTACACCCCAGATAGAAAAAATACGACATTCTAGTTTATGCGGAAGTGTATTTGTTTACGAACATCCAGGTTAAAGCCGATGACTTGCTCGATATGTGGAGTGCCCGATAAAAATCTACAGTGGGGCTGAGATTAATATTCCCAGTTGCTGAAAAGAAATATATGTAGGATGTACATAAGTGTAATTACTTTCTTTTGTGCAGCAATTACTTTTGCCCAAGTAACGAGTTACTTCATAATATTATTCCTTAGTACATTAGTGAATATTTTAATTTACTGCTTCCTACGTCCACAAATTTGGGAATTAAGGCAAAACTAGCTGAATATAAATGTTTCATTAGTTATACATCGTGGCTTTTACAGTTTAAAAGTTCTCAGCAACGTGCACTGTAGAATTCATAATACGTTCTTTTGCCTGTGTCGGAAGGGTCTTTTAAACCATTCTGATCTTGTAAAGTGCGATATTGTATTTTCTTTATGAATTGGCGTGTTACATAGATACCGTGTACCTCCGGTTGTTCGCCTTTGTTTAAGCAGCACACTGACTCGTTTGTTATTTCATTCTGAGGTGGAATGTTTCTCAATGCTAAAAACATAACGAGCTGTATGTTTTCAGTTTTTAAAAGGAAGCCGTTGGTGCGACTCCTGTTATAACATATTTATGTCAAAATGAGTACATTAATCATAAAAAAATCCTCATTTCTTCCGTCTAAATTATATTCTGAGATTAATTGTGCAGCAGTCTTCTGTAACTAAACAATTACTTCATGTAATTCAACAAACAGTAGAATTAAACCAAGCTTCCAACGTTGGTAACAAAAATCCGCGTAATAACTGAGCTCCAGCTCTCGAAATTCTCAAGAAGAGAAACTAAAGTAACATGTTCGCTAACTTAACAGGAAATTGGCACTCCACTCGTGGATTAAGGTGCGTGATATTAGTGGGTGACACATTCAGGCAAGTAAAAGAGCAAAACAAGGTGCTGTCAATTCGAGAGTTTCATTTGGGGAGTCCTGCTTGTGGTAAGGCGCAGTCACTATCCATACAATCCGAGCATAGACTTGTCGGGGAGCAGGACCAAACCAGCGGTCACTTCTCCGTACAGACGACGTTCCTACAGTTAACATCGCTGACCACCGCTCCAAGGGTCTGCTTGTTCAGCTAGCCCTGGCCAGACTGCACGCACGTTGGTCCGCCAGTAGGTGACTTGTCGACGCCGGTGCCGCTGGCTGTGGTCTCCTTGGACCCCCGCATTATGTCGCCGCTGCGAGGAAACTGCTGCAGCTTTGGCGCCACCTGCTGAGCGGGACAGAACCTCAACTGTGTCACGAAATGACATCACACAGTAATAGACCCATCATTTACTTTACACGCTGTTGATGCTTCTCAACTCAGTTAGATTGGTTGGTTGATTCAGGGGAGAGGACCCAACAACGAGGCCATCGGTCCCACAGGGTTAGGGAAGGATGGGGAAGAAAGTCGGTTGGACCCCCGCATCATGCCGCCGCTGCGAGGAAACTGCTGCAGCTTTGGCGCCACCTGCTGAGTGGGACAGAACCTCAACTGTGTCACGAAATGACATCACACAGTAATAGACCCATCATTTACTTTACACGCTGTTGATGCTTCTCAACTCAGTTAGATTGGTTGGTTGTATCAGGGGAGGGGACCCAACAACGAGGCCATCGGTCCCACAGGGTTAGGGAAGGATGGGGAAGAAAGTCGGTTGGACCCCCGCATCATGCCGCCGCTGCGAGGAAACTGCTGCAGCTTTGGCGCCACCTGCTGAGTGGGACAGAACCTCAACTGTGTCACGAAATGACATCACACAGTAATAGACCCATCATTTACTTTACACGTTGTTGATGCTTCTCAACTCAGTTAGATTGGTTGGTTGATTCAGGGGAGGGGACCCAACAACGAGGCTATCGGTCCCACAGGGTTAGGGAAGGATGGGGAAGAAAGTCGGTTGGACCCCCGCATCATGCCGCCGCTGCGAGGAAACTGCTGCAGCTTTGGCGCCACCTGCTGAGTGGGACAGAACCTCAACTGTGTCACGAAATGACATCACACAGTAATAGACCCATCATTTACTTTACACGTTGTTGATGCTTCTCAACTCAGTTAGATTGGTTGGTTGATTCAGGGGAGGGGACCCAACAGCGAGGCCATCGGTCCCACAGGGTTAGGGAAGGACGGGGAAGACAGTCGGTCGTACCTGTCCAAAGGAGCCATCTCGGCATTTTCCTGAAGCGATTTTAGGAACATTACAGAGAACCTAAATCAGGATGGCCAGATGCGGGTTTGAACCGTCGTCCTCCCAAATGCGACTCCAGTGTGCTAACCAGTCCGCCACCTCGCTCGGTAGTGAAACGCCTGGTTAAATCCGCAGGACACAACAGGTAGTTGCAATTGTGGAAAGGGGCCAAAAATGACCGGCTGTCAGTTAAAATCGAACACATACCGGGTGATCAAAAAGTCTGTATAAATTTGAAAACTTAATAAACCTCGGAATAATGTAGATAGAGAGGTAAAAATTGACACAACATGCTTGCAATGACATGGGGTTTTATTAGAACCAAAAAAAAAGTATTGCTAGACGCGTGAAAGATCTCTTGCGCGCGTCGTTTGGTGATGATCGTGTGCTCAGCCGCCACTGTCGTCATGCTTGGCCTCCCAGGTCCCGAGACCTCACTCCGTGCGATTTGTGGCTTTGGGGTTACCTGAAGTACAACTGTACCGTGATCGACCGACATCTCTAGGGATGCTGAAGGACAACATCTGACGCCAATGCCTCACCATAACTCCAGACATGCTTTACAGTGCTGTTCACAACATTATTCCTCGACTACAGCTATTGCTGAGGAATGATATTGAGCATTTCCTGTAAAGAACATCATCTTTGCTTTGTCTTACTTTGTTATGCTAATTATTGCTATTCTGATCAGATGAAGCGCCATCTGTCGGACATTTTTTGAACGTTTGTGCTTTTTTGGTTCAAATAAAACCCCATGTCATTCCAAGGATGTGTGTCAATTTGTACCTATCTACATTATTCCGTGATTTATTCAGTTTTCAAATTTATACTGACTTTTTGATCACCTGGTATAACTTTATTTGATTGTCCTAACATTACAGCGCAAATTTCCGAGCTTAACTATGGACTGAATATGTCACACAACCTTATGGCTTAAGGGGACAACCTCTTTAATTTTTAAAACGGCTGAAGGCCCATGATTTAAAACACAACTACAATAAATTTTCAAAAGGCAAAAGGCGCAAGGTTTTATCCTCAAATAATATTTCAAATGAGGCTGAACGCTCAAACAATCTGAGATTTAACAAGTAAAGAAAAAAAATGCTTTAAATGAGGCTGAAGTGCCCAAACAATGCAAGACTTAACAGGTAAGAAATTTTCAATTTTAAAACGGCTGAATGCCCATTATTTAAAAGCCAACTAAAAGCATACAAATTCAAACCATCGACTTCATTGAATATTGAGTATTCAATGAACTGTGGATGAAGCCCGACCAACAGGCATTACATGCATTGATCAAAAACGGTAGTGCATTGAGAATGGCTAGTTCCTAGCTGAAATCTAGATCTGCCAGTAAAATTTCAAAAGGACGACTGATAGCTGAAACCTATTACTTACAAGTGGCTAATTTCTTCTTGGAAGAGTCGTTTGTGAAAGAAACATTGCATTAAGAGAAGTGAAGTATGATAGTTAATGAGTATGAGAAGTGGACAAAAATATGTAAACATCAAAAAGCTCAAAACCTTACTCTGCATAATGTGGTGTAGGGAAAACGTTGACATCCAAACAGTTTCAAGTCATTTTGGAATGATAAACACAGGTGTTTTACGGTTTCAAACGGAATCTTAGATCATTCTCTTGCAAAATAGTGCCACATCCAGGTAACCACGATGGAGGTGGGTAGCAATCACGCAGCGTTCTTTCCGAACTAGACCACGAAAGCTCAATAACACTGATATCTGGTCACTGTGGTGGCCAGGATAGATACACTAATTCGTCATCGTGCTCGCAGAGCCAGTCCTGGACGATGCGAGCTGAGCGTACAGGGGCCATGGTGTCTTGGAACACAGTATCAGCATTGGGGAACGAACGATGTACCGTGGAATGGAACAGATCAACCAAAATAGTCACATAAACTTTGGCAGTAATGCGATCTTGCAGAGTAGCAATAGCGCCTACAAGAAGTAACGTCGGAACACCACGATATGTCTGCCCGATAATCACGGAATTCCCCCCCCCCCCCCTCCCCATGTTCACTCTTTGAACGTAAACTCTTCCAGACACTGGATTAGTACAGTGTGACTCATCCAACCAAATGCCATTCTTCCGTCGCTCCAAAGTCCAGTTTCTATGGTTTCGGCACTGCGTTTTCCTGTTACCGACATTTGCGTCTTTGATGAGTGTTGTGGGAACTCTAGCTCGCCGTGCATTTCCCAACTTATGGAGCTCTTTTTGTGTTGTTTTGATGCTGCCGGGATTCGCGAGTGTGACACTCAGTTCTGCAGCGCCTTTCGCAGCTGTCGTCCTTTTATTTTGCGTCACAATCCTTTTCAATGAGCGGGCGTTGCCATCATCCAACACATATTTTCGTCCGCGCTGTAACTTAGAGGACGATATTTTTCGGCTTTGCTTGTATGCGGTACGGATCTTCGATACGGTTCCCCTTGAACAATGCTGCTAGCTTGGTTACGGAAGTACCAGCACCAACAAGTTGCCCACGTTCGAACTCTCTGGGCTCCGACATAATGCTGTCACAACTACGCACAACACTGTTCTGATCACGACTGCCACTTGCAACGTGTTGAGGACACTGCACAGCTGCCGTTCGTGGTCAAATACAAGAGCGCAACCTGCAGGCTTCGGTAGCGCCTGCCTTTACGTTCAAGCATGCAAATGGTTCAAATGGCTCTGAACACTATGGGACTTAGCATCTGAGGTCGTCAGTCCCCTAGACTTACAACTACTTAAACCTAACTAACCTACGGACACCTACGGAAGCTGCCCGAGGCAGGATTCGATCCTGCGACCGTAGCAGCAGCGCGCAATTCCGGACTGAAGCGCCTAGAACCGCTCGGCCACACCGGTTGGCGTTCAAGCATGCATTTCTCGCGAAGTTTCCGTTTTTCGTTTTTCTCCCGTCCCCTACCCCCTCCCTGTAAGTGGCGCTTGTAGCCAACCGTACTCTGACTGGAAGAGATGCTTCTGGGAACTGGAGTGAAAAGGCTATCAACACGATTCACAAACACCCACTACGGATAGTGAGGCGGCGGAGGATTAGAGTAACAACAGCACGTCCATCCTATCTCTTAACACCCACCAGTGTCATTTTAGAACCAATAAAATACAATAAATCTGACGTCAGTGGTGTGTGGACGACTGGTAATACGCCTGATTGGCGTTGAGAAACCACTGAAGGAGCTGAAAACAAATACACTACGCGATCAAAAGTATCGGAACACCGCCAAAAACATACGTTTTTCATATGTGCATTGTGCTGCCTCCTACTGCCAGGTACTCCATATCAGCGACGTCAGTAGTTATTAGACGTCGTGAGAGAGCAGAATAGTGTGGCGTTCGCTGTGTTATTCAGTGGTTTGGTATTTAACTAATTTGTAAATGAAAATGATGTTATTTCATTACACTGACTAATTACAAAATAATTTTTTCTCCCGGCTTAAGATTTGGTCAAGTTGCTGAAGCACTCCAAGTTAACGTTGTGTTAAAGTGTTGTTTGTAGGTGGTGCAAAAATAAGTGTCACTAAATCACAGTTGATACAACAGATTCTATACAACTATTGATTATGATGGAGACACTTATCTTCAGCAAAACGATCATTAAAACCACCGAATATCAGCCGCGCACAACACTGACGTATGTTACCTGAAACAATATTCTTCGCAACTCGTGCGTATTTAATTTCGCCTCCATTCATCAGCAAGGAAAGTTTGTTATATGGATCATGCTATGAGCACTGTTTTTTATAGAACCAATCACATTCGAATTGTTTTCATTAAAATGAATTCGGGACCACCGCTGCATATTTATTTTTACACATTTTTATTACCTTCGGCACTTATGTCTGCAGAGTTGCGTAATTTGAATTTGCCGCTGAGATAATCGTTAAGATGACGGCAGACAATTGATATAGACTTTCTATTGTTAGAGAAAATTTCCTTTTAACAGGATTAGTATTTGATATGCTTATTAAACTTTGCTTTCATATTGTGCACTATTTAGACTAATTTTCATCAAGCAAACCTTTGATACTTTCGTAAGAAACACAGATAAAAACGCGGTACTAATCGCTATCATCAATGGATGCGCTCCTTGCAGCGGAAAGAAATAATTAACACAGATAACGCTTATTGAGAGAGGAATTAAAGTTACAAATAATTATTCACTCATATTTATAATAATAATGAATCCTATTCTCAAGTAATAATTAACAAATAATTACAATTTCTTAACAGACCTCAGTTTGATATACGTCTTGCGTCCGCAACCTACAAAATCCAACCAACAAAAGGTAAAAACAAAGGAAGACAAACGCAGATCATAAAAGGAATTTACAATTATCATTGTCTTTGTATAATACGCATCGATATGTCCAATTACATCATAAAATATTATATAAATAATTAATATTTATCATCATTTATTTCACTGTTTTTTAATATGTCGGATAGATAATGTTTATAACTGTTACAGGCATAATTTCCTCTAGTCGCACTGTAGCTAAAATTTATCTCGTGGATGTTACAATTAGGCGCTCCGCGGGACTCACTTACTTCGAATGTGGTCATGTGATTGGGTTTATTTGTATCATACGTCTGTACGCGAGATATCCACACTCCTAAACATCCCTAGGTCTACTGTTTCCGATATGATAATGAAGGGACACGTACAGCACAGTGAAAAAAAGTGGTCCAACTAAAACATTCATATTTCTTTACGTACTACACGAATATGTAATAAAAAATGGGCGTTCCTATTTTAAAAAAACGCAATTGATATCCGTTTGACTTATGGCAGCGCCATCTAGCGGGCCAACCATAGCGCCATCTGGTTTCCCCCTTCAAGCTAGACAAGTTTCGTTTTTTGTAGTTTT
The DNA here is from genome assembly GCF_023864345.2 of Schistocerca serialis cubense. Classification (NCBI taxonomy): domain Eukaryota; kingdom Metazoa; phylum Arthropoda; class Insecta; order Orthoptera; family Acrididae; genus Schistocerca; species Schistocerca serialis. Next base: position 249,798,334 of record NC_064638.1, on the reverse strand, counting down.
TTCGTTTGACGCTTATTTCGTGTCATATTTGGCCCTGTCACGATCAATGGACCACCCTGTATACAGTCGTTTTTCCCTCGTTCTATTTGCGATTGGAACAGGAAGAGAAATGACTGGTAGTGATACGGGATACCTTCCGGCAAGCGCCGTCAGATGGATTGCGGAGTATGACTGTAGATGTAGCCGGAGAAACGTAGCGGCACTGTGTGAAAAGACAGATGTAGACGCACGTACACCCCAGATAATCATCTTTGCCCTGAAGAAGACATCTACAAAACGTCCGAGATTTTTACTGTAGAATTTTCATACTTTCAACACTTCTAACGTGACGCGGCTGTCCTCTTACGAGGATTTTAATATGGTGGACACCGGTCAGGTAATCCTACCATTTTTAAAACACAGAGATACTTCCATTTCTGGCTGGTATAATGCGTAAGGCGCCACAGAGACTTCCGGGAAACAGACAGTCGATCAAAGGCTTAGCTTTGCAGTTATGGCGTACATTGGTACAGCCATTCCAGATAATGAAATAGTCTCTTCCGTCTGTGCTTCCCTGGGGCAAGTTGATCATAGTAACTTCCTTCTAACCGGGAGTATACCCCAGTGCAATATTAAACTCTCAACCTGGAGCGGGGGCGACATGGGAAAGGGATGGACGGAATTCTCTCTATGTACACAGCGGAATGTGCTGGGCTGCCACTCGTACCACTACCAGTAACACAGACATCGGGAAACAGCGATGGGCGGCTGTGCGGGACTGCCCAAAGAAGAACGACCACATGAAACTACACTGACGGGAATGGAAAATGTGACGCGATAAACAGCTTGACCGCTCTCTACGAAATTGAAAAATATTTCCATGCATGCGGAATGTACTGATTAATATTTCGTACTTATGTGAGCTTATTTTCAGTAGCTAAGACCGGGGCTACTTGGCATTCGTTTCGGCGTTTGATTTCTCTATTTTCTGTGCAATACTTCAAGAGAGTCTGGTCAACGAGGCGGATAGCTTCACTTTTGCACAGTAAAATCACGTAAGATCCATTAATTAAATACATGTTCAGGTAACCGCATAAACGTTTTCGCTAAAAGCTTGCAACAATACGCCGTTTACGATTGGTCTTCGACGACGTTATGCCCCCGCTGTCGCCTGCGCTGCTCTAGAAAGCCAACATATACATTGGCGAGCTTCTCAGCGACGCGACAGTCGCACCTGAAGATGGCGGGCAGTTGTCTCGCTGAAATATTGTGCGGTTTTTACAATATTATCCGGCGTAATTCCCGGGAATCTGTCAAGCAGATGCAGCGCCGGGAAAGCCTCAAAGAGCACATCCTGAGAAATGTTGCATAGGTGGTGTAATTTTCACACCCCTCTGCCACACAAATCACGACGTACACCACTGCTGATATCATTATTCATTTACCGCTTTTTGTCACTGATAGGCTGTTGCGTCATGAGAGTTTCATCAGGGATGCGTGTATCTGCGTTTTCTCGTCTAGTATGGAGCTGCAAATAGCCGGGGAGAATGTAAAGCGGAATCGCATATTTCTGCGGGCATTCGTGAAGCCCGCTCACAGGGTAATGAGACATTTGGCGTCTGTTCGCATATTGCGCCGTGAGGAGAGGTCTGGCGTTGCCAATAAAAAGGCGAGAGGCCGTTGGGCCTGTGCTGGAGCGCCCGGCAAACACTCGCTTGAGCCATTGCCGTCACAGGGTGCGCGATCCACTGCGCGCTTAGCAGCATGTTTCTTATAAAATTGGCTAGGAGACCTAACTGCCGAAGCGCCTGATTCAGAATTCCGTCATGTCGTAATGATGTTGTAAACAGACACACTCAGCAATATAATGCGAACTTCGTATTATGGAACTTTTACCCTAAATACTGCAGCTCCTTCGTCTCTATTGACTTTGGGGAGATCGAAATGAAAGAAATAAATAACTTCTGTCCGTCTTGCCTACCATAAGCTTAGAAGAATCTCTCTGTTTCGATTACTGACTGAAATTAACTACACTCATGCTCATAAATTAATGATAATGCTGATACATGGTGAAACAACGCTCTGGTGGACAGTTTAGAGGTTTAAATCACCTCGGGGTATCACCATGCGGTGCATTTGACCTGCGGTCGTCGCACGGTCGCACTGGCAGCAGTCCACATATGCAAAGGTGTGTTGGTGCATGTCAGAGTACGGTGCAGCGAGTAAGTGTGCAGACGTTTTCAGACGTGCTAATGGTGACTGTGTGTTGGAAATGGCTCAAAGAACACATATGGATGACGCTATGAGAGGTAGAATACTAGGGCGACTGGAGGCTGGTCAAACACAGCAGGTCGTAGCACGGTCCCTCTGTGTGCCACAAAGTGTGATCTCAAGATTATGGCAACGATTCAGCAGACAGGAAACGTGTCCAGGCGCCACAGTACGGAACGTCCACAGTGTACCACACCACAAGAAGACCGATATCTCACCATCAGTGCCCGCAGACGACCACGGAATACTGCAGGTAGCCTTGCTCGGGACGTTACTGCAGCCACTGGAACAATTGTCTCCACACACGCAATCTACAGACGACTGAACAGACATGGTTTATTCGCCCGGAGACCCGCAAGGTGCATTCCACTGACCCCTAGTCACAGGAGAGCCCGTAAAGCCTGGTGTCAAAAACACAGTACATGGTCTTTGGAAGAGTGGTCCCAGGTTATGTTCACGGACGAGTCCAGGTATAGACTGAACAGTGATTCTCGCCTGGTTTTCATCTGGCATGAACCAGGAACCTTGAAAGGGATCTGTAGGGAGGTCGTTGTATGATGGTGTGGGGTGGGATTATGATTGGTGCACGTACACCCCTGCATGTGTTTGACAGAGGTACTGTAACAGGTCAGATGTATCGGGACGTCATTTTGCACCAGTATGTCCGCCTATTCAAGGGTGCAGTGGGTCCCACCTTCCTCTTGATGGATGATAACGCACGGCCCCACCAAGCTTCCATCGTAGAGAAGTACCTTGAAACAGAAGATATCAGGCGAATGGAGTGGCCTGCCTGTTCTCCAGACCTAAACCCCATCGAGAACGTCTGGGATGCTCTCGGTCGACGTATCGCTGCACGTCTTCAAACCCCTAGGACACTTCAGGAGGTCCGTCAGGCACTGGTGCAAGAATGGGAGGCTATACCGCAGCAGCTGCTCGACCACCTGATCCAGAGTATGCCAACCCGTTGTTCGGCCTGTGTACGTGTGCATGGTGATCATATCCCATATTGATGTCGGGGTACATCCGCAGGAAACAGTGGTGTTTTGTAGCACATGTGTTTCGGGACGTTTTTCTCAACTTATCACCAATACGTTGGAGTTACAGATCTTTGCTGTGTGTGTATCCTGTGTGGAAATGCTATTAGCGCCAGTTTTGTGTAGTGCCACGGTGTGTGGCACCACATTCTGCAATTATACTTCATTTATGAGCATGAGTGTAGTTCATAAAGAAAACAGTGGGGCTCTAGAGACCAGTAACAGCTAGCTACCTGAAAGGAGAGCAGACACACTGATGGAGAAAAATCGCAACTACAAGAAGGAGTTTTGCGACATAAAGTTGATAGACATGTTTCTACATCTGAAAGATAATGTCTATTCACATTTCGCGACGGTCACACAAGACTGACGCTAGTAGCGCCACTGTGAGGATGCAATCAGGTTTGCTGTATACACAAGCTGTAAAAGTCACCATCATTAGTTACCTCTGAGATTGGACGTCGGGAATCGTTGTTAGTCAAGAACGCGTTTAAGGCGACAAAGACGCCACTATCAATATCACGCTGAGTTTGAATGAGGTCGTCAAATAGGACTACGATAATGGATGATCGTGTAGCGGTATTACAAAATGACTTGGTAGGAATGTAGTCACTGTACATGATTGCTGGCGGCAGTGGTCACGAGAATGTACAGTCGCAAGAATACCAGACCCTGGGCAGTCAGGTGTCACTACCAAGAAGGAAGACCAACATGCACGACCGTATGACTCTGCCGTATCGTACTGCATTTGCACCAGCAATCTGAGCAGCAGTTGGCACCAGATTGCTGTACACACCAGGAGCTATAATACCCAGTAGCACGTCCTCTTGCATTGATGCATGCCTGTATTTATCGTGTCATTGTTGTTGTTGTGGTCTTCAGTCCTGAGAGTGGTTTGATGCAGCTCTCCATGCTACTCTACCCTGTGCAAGGTTCTTCATCTCCCAGTACTTACTGCAACCTACATCCTTCTGAATCTGCTTAGTGTATTCATCTCTTGGTCTCCCTCTACGATTTTTACCCTCCACGCTGCCCTCCAATGCTAAATTGGTGATCCCTTGATGCCTCAGAACATGCCCTACCAACCGGTCCCTTCTTCTTGTCAAGTTGTGCCATAAACTCCTCTTCTCCCCTATTCTATTCAATACCTCCTCATTAGTTACGTGATCTACCCATCTAATCTTCAGCATTCTTCTGTAGCACCACATTTCGAAAGCTTCTATTCTCTTCTTGTCCAAACTATTTATCGTCCATGTTTCACATCCATACATGGCAAGGAATACGTTTCTGAAGAAGAGGGATTTGTTAACATCGAGTATAAACTTAAGTGTCAGGAAGTCGTTTCTGAAAGTATTTGTATGGAGTGTAGCCATACTTCATAAGAGAGTATATATACTGAGAAGCTACTGTGAATATCCCTAGATCCTTAAATAAATGACTGCAGGATGATCTTGGGTGGACTCCAGCTATTATTTTGATTACACGCTTTTGTGCAATAAATACTTCATTCCTCAGTGATGAATTACCCCAAAATATGATGCCATATGCAAGCAATGAGTGAAAATAGGCGTAGTAAGCTAATTTACTAAGATGTTTATCAACAAAATTTGCAATGACCCTTATTGCATAAGTAGCTGAACTCAAACGTTTCAGCAGATCATCAATGTGTTTCTTCCAATTTAATCTCTCATCAATGGACACACCTAAAAATTTTGAACATTCTACCTTAGCTATATGCTTCTGGTTAAGGTCTGTATTTATTAATGGCGTCATACCATTTACTGTACAGATCTGTATGTACTGTGTCTTATCAAAATTCAGTGAGAGTCCATTTTCTGAAAGACATTATTGACAATTTCATCAGTTAATTCTTGTTTGTCAGGTGTGATTATTATACTTGTATCATCAGCAAAGAGAACTAACTTTGCCTCTTCATGAATATAGAGTGGCAAGTCATTAATATATATTAAGAACAACAAAGGACCCAAGACCGACCCTTGTGGAACCCCATTCTTGATAGTTCCCCAGTTTGAGGAATGTGCTGATCTTTGCATATTATGTGTTTTCTAATGAAAGCTGGTTCTGCCTCGGTGCCAGTGATGGTCTGCCTCGGTGCCAGTGATGGGCACACTGGGCCTACTCCAGGAGTTATGGTCAGGGATGCGATTTCACGTGACAGCAGGAGCACTCTCCTGGTTTTTCACACACACTGGCTGCAGATTTCTATGCCAGTCAGGTGATTCAATTTGTTGTGCTGCCGTTCATGAACAGCATCCCAGGGGGTATTTTGCAACAGAGTAACGCTCGTCCACATACCGCTGCTGTAACCCAACATGCTCCATAGAATGTCGATAGGTTGCCTTGGCGTGCTCGATCACAAGACCTGTCTCCAATCGAGCACATATGGGACAGCACCTGACGACTACTCCGTCGTCATCTACAAACCGCATTAACCGTCCATGTATTGACCTACCAAATGCAACAGGCTTGTAACTCCATCCCACATACTGAACTCCGGCACCTGTACAACACAGTGCATGCACGTTTGCATGCGTCATTCAACATTCTGGCGGTTACGACCGTTATTAATGTACCAGCATTTCACATTTTCAATGGCTCTTGCTTACATTAACCTCTGATCTTGCAATGTTACTCTCTTAAATATGTCACCTAGACAGATGTTTTGCCAAAATTTCATTTCTGTGTAGTATTTTTTGATGTGATTTTTTTTTCCTCTGTGTATCTTGTCATAAATACACTGAAATGAGGAGCAGTCTCGATACACACAGATGGTAACTAGTCAGTTCACAGTTTCCAACTACACAGGCGATCTGCAGGGTTGGTGTGGGCCGAGCCACAAGTGCAGGGAAAGAACCTAAAATACGAACAAAGGTAACAATAACTGTTCCAGTCCCTAGAGAGAACGATCCTAATTACATATTATGGCAGAGAGCCCTGAGTAGAAACACGTTGCGAGAACACGGACAGGAACAGCACGACAAATATTACTGATTTAACACTGATAAAACAACGAGTCTTGTCTCTCGCGGTAAAGACCGAATAATCGTACCTTAAACACAGTCAGCTTCTACCGTGGATGATTTGCTAAAAACTGAGCATAACTAGGCAATGCAAACACAAACACGAATAGCAAACTGCCGGTTGCTACATCGCGACTGCTGGTCACAAAGTAAACCCTACCAAGCAAAGTCACGAACTGATGTCGAGAGGACGTCTCTCAGTAGTTTTGTAAGCTGCACACTGTATGCTTCCTCCGAGGGCAAAACGTCCATGTTGCCAACATGATAGGGGGCAGAAATGCCGACGGGCAGTACGAAAATGGTTCAAATGGCTCTGAGCACTATGGGACTTAACTTCGGAGGTCATCAGTCCCCTAGAAATTAGAACTACTTAAACCTAACTAACCTAAGGACATCACACACATCCATGCACGAGGTAGGATTCGAACCTACGACCGTAGCGGTCGCGCGGTTCCAGACTGAAGCGCCTAGAACCTCTCGGCCACCCCGGCCGGCGGGGCAGCACGGCCCGCCCACGCACAAGTTGGCATTAGTGAGGAGGCGCCAGGCTTCTGATTGTCGGAGAGGCCGGTGACCCTCCGCGCAACCGTCGCCTTAGCGTGAGTTTTTCAAAGCGACTACCACAGGATCTTCTGCAGTTCTACTCCAGTTTGATGAATTTATGAATTAACTGACAGGTGAACTCAGAAATTTCTCCGTCCCCACCATTTGATACTCCTGTGCTCCGCGGAGTTACCTGTGGTTACAGATGGCTTCAGAAAATTACTTTTAGCGCACAATCAAGAGAATTAATTTCATCGTCTTTTTAATAAAGGCTTATGCAGCCCCGTGCGAAGTACCATTGATCTCATAATTGTATGAGTAACTGGGATCTGTGATTGGAACAACAGTTTTAATTTTATTTTACCCTCTCACTTTGTATGGGGACTGCGCAGGACAGCTGTAGAGACTTCCACACGGGCTCTAAATTTCTCAGCAGGATCTCTGTGTTACAATGTGCCCATTATCAATCTAATTTCAGGTTTATGTGGATACAAAACATCCGGAGCTGAAGGAAAGAAAATGATCAGCACTTTCAATTTTTGGTGCTACCAGTGAATAGAGAATAAGTAGTTTCTGACGAATGTGTTCTCGGTGAACAATGATTGCCCCTTGCCTATAACTGCAACTGCCCGTCAGAAATGACGTTACTTCAGAGTGACTTACATATCTCGCCATGGAGATGTTAAAGACCTTATCAGATCATCCTGTAAAATAGCAGAACGGTACAATTCCTAGGATGAGATTTGCTGACGAAAATAAGGGAGATCTGGGATTCTGGCCCTGAGCTAAAAAGGGAAGGCGGGTATGGAGCAGAATATCTCTGCTGAATCTGCAGACGAAAAAGTATAGGTGAAGAAGACAGTGTGTGTGGCTGTGTTTATATTACCACCGCAGCTGCAGTTTCGATTGTTTCATCTGATTTCTCATGGTCCACCTGAAGAAACCAAGTCGTGTGCCCTACACAGTTCCTATCAGCAGCATTCAGATACGTTTCCGTTTTTCCTTCCACCTCCATTTCTTCCTCGGTGCGACCGAGCGAGATGGTGCAGTGGCTAGCACTTTGGACTCGCATTCGGGAGGACGACGGTTCAATCCCGCGTCCGGCCATGCTGATTTAGGTTTTCTGTGATTTCCTTAAATCGCTCCAGGAATATGCCGGGATGGGTTCCTTTGAAAGGGCACGGCCGACTTCCTTCCCCATTCTTCCCTATACCGACGAGACCGATGCCCTCGCTGTCTGGTCTCGTCCCCCAGACAAACCCCCGCCCCCTCTTCGTCAGTACCTTGTTCTGTTTCTAGGACGGTACCAGGGTGGTTTTAAGCAGCACATCTTTAGACAGGACTTGCAAATGCCTCTGACAGAAGTATGTTTTAAGAGTGGCAGCGCCGATAGTAAGGAAGGGTGTAAGCCCCCACTAGTACATTGTGAGTGATGACAGTTCAAATATTAATTGAGAACAGCTCCTTAAAATTGTGGATGACTATAGCTCGAGAATTTTCTTGAGCCCCTACATGTATTGTTTAGTCAGTAGCTTGTAAGACCTGAAATATTCATTTTATGAGCTACCTCCATGATCGGATATGAAACTACCCCGCCTAGCCCTACCCGTAAGGTGGGAGCTGTTGTTCGTTGAATTACTTACCTGTACAAACCCAAAGCTGGCGTCAGTCTGGTCTCGGCGGCATACTTACCACTCAGCATCACACTCATACCTCGCACACGTAGCTCTTACTGTCTGCAAATAACGTTTCTTCTGTGAGCTGATTATTCCGTCGGTGTGTTACGGTGTTATCTTCTTGAATCATAAAAAGTGCGCAGGTGTGAATACGACTCGCAGACTGAGGATTCCGAACAAACTTAATTGTGTACATAGACAGTTCACCCATGCCGCCAGTGGAGGATCCCAACAGTTTTGCCTTTTATCTACAACGGTACTGGCAAGATGTCGATCCCACGATTTCCAAGACTTACCAGAATGTTTTCATTTCGGGCTTAAATTCGGATAACAGATGACAAACAAAATTTTTTTTCGTGTCATATAATTATAAATTAACAAGTGTTTAATTTTTTTCCATTACTTGTACTTTGAAACTCTTCTTCTTGCCAAATTTCATGATTCTAAGTCAACAAGATGGAACCTATAGATTTTGATGAGTGAGTTTGCTAGTATCAAAATATGTCACTTAAATGCCCATTTCTTTTGATTGCATCGACTTCGAAGGTTGAGTTTTTTGCACCGATAAGGGACCGTAGACTTTATTACGTGACATAAATTTGAACGTGAAACTTCTACCCGTTCTTCAGGATATATGGAGAGACAGTAGGGTAACAAATGCACAAATGAAATGTTTTTCGTGTGATATAATTAGAAATTATCAGTTTTCGAGATTTTTCCTTTGTTTTTGATCTGAAGCCTTTTATCTTGCAAATTTCATGATCCTAGGTATCAGGGAGTACACTACAGATTTTGACGAGCGTTTTTGCGAATATCAAAATGAGTCACATAAATGGCCGTATCCTTTGACTGCATTGACTTGGAAGCTAACGTGCCGAGGGAACACAAACCTTAGTATGTGGCATAATTTTCAACTTGATACGTCTACGCGTTCCTCAGAGAAAGGCGACTTAACAGACAGATGGATAGACAGTCTCATTACAAATCAGGAAAAAAATGGGGTAATACAATTACAAATTACAAATTTTCGGATTTTTTCCTTTGATTGTAGTGTGAAAACTTGCTTCTTGCCAAATTCCTTGCTTCTAGGCCAACGGGAAGTTCCCTGTACATTTTGATGCGTGTGTTCGCGAATACTAAAATACGTGACGTAAATGGCCGTTTCTTTGGTTGCATTGCTTCACTTTTTAACATGACCAAGGGACCGTAGACTTTAATGTGCGACATAAATTTCATCTTGATACATGTAACCGTTCTTTTGAACATTGGGACAGACATACAGACAGGCAAGACGGACAACAAAATGGTCCTATATGGAATCCACTTTTACCGATTTAGGTAGGTAACTTACTTCCCCCCGCAACTGACAAACTTCTATAAAAACTCCCGTTCCTTCGCCTATATTGATCAACTCTCAGTCTAAATATTTATTTTTTTATACTAAAGGAGTTTATGTTAAATCAGCTTCGGCTATGCTCCTTTGTGGTTAATTTGTCCTCAGACTGCGATCATTCTTAGAGCGTCGTTTCTATTCCTACAGGGTCCACTTCCTTCAATTAACTGACTTCTTTTTTTACTGATTTTCAGCGTTTTGTGTCACTTATTAAAAAAGTTTTCTGTTATCCATTACATCCGTTCTCAATCCATTGTTTTTTCATTCTGTCAACTTCAGTGAATCCCTTGGATTTGGATCTTCATCTTACTGGATTAGAGTGTAGCCTTTGACACTCATCCCATGTACACTGCGCAACGTAATTAAAGGATCACTTTCTAGAAACGCCGTAATTGACTCCCATTGCGGCGTAGAAGTTTTAAATTTGTCTCAGAGGTGCCTGCAACCCCTTGCTGCTTCGGATCGCGTTCAACCAGGTTGCTGACCACACTGCAAACTGTCTTTTTCGACCGCGAAATATCTGGAAATCAATGCCCCAGGGAAATGGGCGGTTTCATGGACGTCCTTTGTCACCCCACAGACCTCCTCGTGTCGATCCTGAGAGGCATTCGTGTCTGAAATGTTTTCCTTTGCTACCCACAAGAAAACCGCCTGATTTCAACGCTGGGCGTCGCCGTTGTGATCTCCATCGAAGAGGGATCTAACGGGAGGGGTCAAATATGGATAAGAAGGAATTTGCCATCGTGTGACAGGTCCATGCCAGCGTTGGGCAGAACTGTAGCGAAACTTGGTGCCCAGTGTGACGTCATTAAACCAACTTGTAATTCACAGGAACCAATATGTCGACCGAGTGTGACGTCACAGGGTGTCAAGTTTTTGCACCGTTAGAGAAGACAGTTGCAGCCCCTTTGAGCCAAATTTCAAACTTCTGCGTCGCAAAGGGAGTCAATTACGGCGTTTCTAATAAGTAATTCTTTAACTGTGGTGTGCAGTGTAAAAACATCTTCTGATACCTGTTTATTTTACGTGTGACTTAATGTGTTAAATATTTGGCATTAAAACCTTTAATGCTCAAGACGCAAAATCACAATTATATTCCTTTCTGTTGGTTTCGTATTATCAGCTGGGTGGGTATAATCCGCGTAATTTGCGCTCAGTTTCAAGAAACGCTAATTTTTCGCACATGACAATGTTTGTGACGTCATATCTCCCGAACTATGTTTCTTACAGTCATATAATTTTGTAGTTACCTTCAGTGGTATATTTGGACTCAATCTGGGAAATGTCTTGAGAATATAGTCAATAGCAAAGATGTAATTAATAAAAACGTCATGTCTCAAACTGAAGTTGTTGTTGTTGTGGTCTTCAGTCCAGAGCCTGGTTTGATGCAGCTCTCCATGCTACTCTATCCTGTGCAAGGTTCTTCATCTCCCAGTACCTACTGCAGCCTACATCCTTCTGAATCTGCTTAGTGTATTCATCTCTTGGTCTCCCTCTGCGATTTTTACCCTCCACGCTGCCCTCCAATACTAAATTGGTGATCCTTTGATGCCTCAGAATATGCCCTACCAACCGATCCCTGCTTCTAGTCAAGTTGTGCCACAAATTTCTCTTCTCTCCAATTCTGTTCAATACCTCCTCATTGGTTATGTGATCCATCCATTTAATCTTCAGCATTCTTCTGTAGCACCACATTTCGAAAGCTTCTTTTCTCTTCTTGTCTAAACTATTTATCGTCCATGTTTCACTTCCATACATGGCCACACTCCATACAAATACTTTCAGAAACGACTTCCTGACACTTAAATCTATGCTCGATGTCAACAATGTTAACAAATTTTTCTTCTTCAGAAATGCTTTCCTTGCCATTGCCAGTCTGAAGTTATAATGCAAAAACAGGAAAAATGTAACCGATCGACGTTATTGCTTTCGTTATTTCGTGAGGGTTTCAGAGAAAAAAGTTTACAAAAGGGTTTGAAATTATGTGTAAAGTTTGTTGGAATTCGTTAACTGCTCTCATTCCCTCAGTGTGCAACGTTCTCCCAGTACACACGCACAGTTTCTAACTTTAACACTTGGTATATTATATTATACAGAGCATCTACATCTACATCTACATCTACATCCTTACTCCGCAAGCCACCTGACGGTGTGTGGCGGAGGGTACCTTGAGTACCTCTATCGGTTCTCCCTTCTATTCCAGTCTCGTATTGTTCCTGGAAAGAAGGATTGTCGGTATGCTTCTGTGTGGGCTCTAATCTCTCTGATTTTATCCTCATGGTCTCTTTGCGAGATATACGTAGGAGGGAGCAATATACTGCTTGACTCTTCGGTGAAGGTATGCTCTCAAAATTTCAACAAAAGCCCGTACCGAGCTACTGAGCGTCTCTCCTGCAGAGTCTTCCACTGGGGTTTATCTATCAACTCGGTAACGCTTTCACGATTACTAAATGATCCTGTAACGAAGTGCGCTGCTCTCCGTTGGATCTTTTCTATCTCTTCTACCAATCCTATCTGGTACGGATCCCACACTGCTGAGCAGTATTCAAGCACCGGGCGAACAAGTGTACTGTAACCTACTTCCTTTGTTTTCAGATCGCATTTCCTTAGGATTCTTCCAATGAATCTCAGTCTGGCATCTGCTTTACCGGCGATCAACATTATATGATCATTCCATTTTAAATCACTCCTAATGCGTACTCCCAGATAATTTATGGGATTAACTGCTTCCAGTCGCTGACCTGCTATATTGTAGCTAAATGATAAGGGATCTATCTTTCTATGTATTCGCAGCACATTACACTTGTCTACATTGAGATTCAATTGCCATTCCCTGCACCATGCGTCAATTCGCTGCAGATCCTCCTGCATTTCAGTACAATTTTCCATTGTTACAACCTCTCGATACACCACAGCATCATCCGCAAAAAGATTCAGTGAACTTCCGATGTCATCCACAAGGTCATTTATGTATATCGTGAATAGCAACGGTCCTATGACACTCCCCTGCGGCACACCTGTAATCACTCTTACTTCGGAAGACTTCTCTCCATTGAGAATGACATGCTGCGTTCTGTTATCTAGGAACTCTTCAATCCAATCAGACAACTGGTCTGATAGTCCATATGCTCTTACTTTGTTCATTAAACGACTGTGGGGAACTGTATCGAACGCCTTGCGGAAGTCAAGAAACACGGCATCTACCTGTGAACCCGTGTCTATGGCCCCTCGTGGACGAATAGCGCGAGCTGGGTTGCACACGACCGTCTTATTTGAAACCCATGCTGATTCCTACAGAGTAGATTTCTAGTCTCCAGAAAAGTCATTATACTCAAACATAATACTCCAAATGCTCCAGACATTAGAATCAACAGGAGAATACTGCAGATTTTTTTCGTAGTATTCAACCGCTCATTACATTTCGAGAAAAGCAGAGAACGTTATACGGGTTAAGTTTCCTTTTATTTGCCTGTTTTGTTTGATATTTTGAGTCTGGGTATCCTGAAATGTCAATGCAAGAATTTAGAGGACTCTTAGAATTTATCAGTCTTGTTCGATGTCTCCGTTTATCACTCGAAATTGTTCCGCGCGGAAGCATAGCGGACGCAGAGGACGCGGGCCGAACTCCCAGCCTTCGCTCGGGGCCGCAGGGGGCCATGTGATCGCCGGGATCGCAGCAGCCGAGCGACCCGACTACTGCGCTTGCGCAGTGCGCCGGCTCTGCGAAATGAAAGCAGACGCGGTCGCGACCGCCCGCCGTCTGTATCGTCGGCGCCGGCGCGCGTAGCGAACACTGTGCGGGCAGATAGCGCCACCAACGTCCCGTCATGACGCGCGCGTATCACGCGGCCGTTAACTGGATTTCTCGCTGGCCGCTGCGGCGGCTGATACGTCTTCGGCAGCCGTTAGCCGGCTTCACTTGATAAACCTGGGCCTCGCCAGCTCTTATCCGAAACAGCGTTTATCGGCGCCGTAAATATTTTGCCCGACGAAGTCCTTCGTGTTTGAACACAAAAAATACCACTGTGTATCGTCTTCTCTGAATGTGAGACCGCTAGTCATCTACTCGTTGCGGCAGCGCTACGCCATTAAACGATTTCTCCGCGCACTCGATGGGGATCCGACATTACAGCAAGTCGACATCTTACTTCCCTGGAGGACGACGGAAAAGGAGATCAACACCGCGGAAAGATCCAATATTTTCGCCTTTCCATTTCATATTTTCTGTACCATTTGAAATTGCGAAGAGGACATGTAAGGAGCCTTGTCAGATAGCGACATATATACACTACTGGCCATTAAAATTGCTACACCAGGAAGAAATGCAGATGACAAATGGGTATTCATTGGACAAATATATTACACTAGAACTGACATGTGATTACATTTTTACTCAATTTGGTTGCATAGATCCTGAGAAATCAGTACCCAGAACAACCACCTCTGGCCGTAATAACGGCCTTGATACGCCTGGGCATTGAGTCAAACAGAGCTTGGATTGTGTGTACACGTACAGCTGCCCATGCAGCTTCAACACGATACCATAGTTCATCAAGAGTAGTGACTGGCGTATTGCGACGAGCCAGTTGCTCAGCCACCATTGACCAGACGTTTTCAATTGGTGAGAGATCTGGAGAATGTGCTGGCCAGGCCAGCAGTGGAATATTTTCTGTATCCAGAATGGCCCGTTCAAGACCTGCAACATGCGGTCGTGCATTATCCTGCTGAAATGTAGGTTTTCGCAGGGATCGAATGAAGGGTAGAGCCACAGGTCGTAACACATCTGAAATGTAATGTCCATTGTTCAAAGTGCTGTCAATGCGAACAAGAGGTGACCGAGACGTGTAACCAAAGACACTCCATACCGTCACGCCGGGTGGTACGCCAATATGGCGATAACGAATACACGCTTCCAATGTGCATTCACCGCGATGTCGCCAAACACGGATGCGACCATCATGATGCTGTAAACAGAACCTGGATTCATCCGAAAAAATGACGTTTTGCCATTCGTGCACCCAGGTTCGTCGTTGAGTACACCATCGCAGGCGCTCCTGTCTGTGATGCTGCGACAAGGGTAACCGCAGCCATGGTATCCGAGCTGCCAGTCCATGCTCCTGAAAACGTCGTCGAACTGCTCGTGCAGGTGGTTGTTGTCTTGCAAACGTTCCCATCTGTTGACTCAGGGATCGAGACGTGGCTGCACGATCCGTTACAGCCATGCGGATAAGATGCCTGTCATCCCGACTGCTAGTGATACGAGGCCGTTGGAATCCAGCACGGCGCTCCGTATTTCCCTCCTGTACGCACCGATTCCATATTCTGCTAACAGTCATTGGATTTCGACCAACGCGAGCAGCAATGTCGCGATACGATAATACGAAATCGCTATAGGCTACAATCCGACCTTTAGCAAAGTCGGAAACGTAATGGTACGCATTTGTCATCCTTACACGAGGCATCACATCAACGTTTCACCAGGCAACACCGGTCAACTGCTGTTTGTGTATGAGAAATGGGTTGGAAACTTTCCTCATGTCAGCACGTTGTAGGTGTCGCCACCGGCGGCAACGTTGTGTGAATGCTCTGAAAAGCTAATCATTTGCATATCACAGCATCTTCTTCCTGTCGGTTAAATTTCGCTTCTGCAGCATGTCATCTTCGTGGTGTAACAATTTTAATGGCTAGTTGTGTAGTTTCATGGTTTATCTGTACGTTGCAAGTCCGTTAATCTGTGATCTGCTCGTGAAGCTGTTCAGACTCACATAATGTATAAGAGAGCGGACGTGGTTTTCTTTTGTGGATACTTAGGACAAACTGTTAGAGGTGCTCAAAGGTATCCACATCGTGTCAAGCCCTTAGGATTCGTCATCGCAAACATTACAGTAAATTACAAGGCCAGCTTAAATCTGGGATGGGATCAGACCAAAGGAGTGTTCTGCGAAGACTACACGGGTTGTTGGTACGTACACTGCCGGCAAAAAGATCGCAACGCTAAGAAAGACATAAACGAATGTTGGTAGGCTTGTTCCTACATCTGAAAAGTGATGTCTACTCAGTCGCATAAGGTTCAAATGGCTCTGAGCACAATGGGACTTAAGTTCTGAGGTCATCAGTCCCCTAGAACTTAGGACTACTTAAACCTAACTAACCTAAGGACACCACACACACCCATGACCGAGGCAGGATTCGAATCTGCGACCGTAGCGGTTTCGCGGTTCCAGAGTGCAGCGCCTAGAGCCGTTCGGCCACCCTAGCCGGCAGCATTGTAGTAAAAACTGCTTGATACTCTCACTTCGATTAAATATCTATGCGTAATGTTGAAAGTCATATGAAATGGATCGAGCACCTAGGGACGGTACTAGGGAAGGCGAAACCTCGACAACGTTTTATTGGGAGATCATTAGGCACGTGTGGTTCATCTGTAAAGGAAAATTACTTGCATACGTCAAAAAATTCGCTCGTTATAGCTTATCGAAAACTTCGTTGTACCGGGTCGTCAGAAACAGTCGTACAAGCTTGTAAGGGACTTACACGATAGACTTGTGCTGAGAAATAACTGGTAAGAAAATAATCGATGCTTCGTGCCGTTTCCAAATTAATTGGCAAATTAATAGGCAATCAGGCCGTTGTTTGTGCAAATTTGCTCGCCCACCAGACGCTTTCTTCGTTTGGTTCCTAAATGTGAACAATTATTTATGCCAAAGGCCAATAAATTATAGTAAAACAAAGAGAGCGATATAAAAGTGGAGATGGGTCGCTAGAAAGGATAGAACTCGAGCCAAAAGCTGAGCAGCCTCTTTTGGTTTGTGTACGCTATGAGAACTACTGGCACTAACTGTATCTGAGGTGGTACTTGAATTTACGTGCACAACGGCCTTATTGGCTAACTTTAATTCTAATTAACTCGGCAACGGCGAAACGTATCGATTTTTTTTCTTAAAAGTTATTTTCCAGAACAACCTAGTGTGCAGCACCTTTACAAGCTTTTCAACTGTTTCTTATTACCTCGCGTGCTCTCGTTGTGGATATGCAAGGGCCAGTCAAATGAAGACGTAACGGATGAGAAAAAGTATGTAAACTGTTTATTATTTCAAAATCGTCCTAACTGTTAATACATTTATACCACCGTGTGACCAGACAGGCAACGCATTCATGGAAAAAATTTTACTGTTGTCTACGGAATCATAATTGTCCCCAGGAGTCCACCTATTCGTCCGAAGCAAATCTACGGCCACGAGTGTCTGCCTTTATCGCTCCAAAAATGTGGAAATCTCATGGGGAGAGGTAAGGAATGTGTGGAGCTTGTGTGAGAGGTTCCCAGCGAAACTTGTGCAGTGTAGTCGAAATAAGCTTGGCAACATGTCGGCGCGCCACACACTGTCAAGTTTATTTGACTATATTACTAACCAGGGCAGGTTGATCATACTATTTCATTATTTGCTTAGCAAAGTTAGAAGACGACAGATTTCGTGTACCACTTAAGACTGTTTGCAATCATTCATTTAGGGCTGTCTATCACCTAACAGATGATTTGAAAATCGGGTCACCTTTACAACAGTATTAAATGTAACCGTAGATGTAGATTAGTATTAGTCTTTCCACTAAATTGAAAATTTCCCTTGTGTGAACATGTAACTTGATGGCTTCTCTTGAACAGTTGTAGCTAGTGGCGAGACGGTGAAACACGGAGATGATAATATTCCATCTGGCACTGAAATTATTTATTGTAACCTTTTAATGAGCACACAAAGAAGTTATATCTGTTGGCAATGATCCAGAATATAAGTGATACAACGCCTACTCTTAATAGAGTCTTTCACATGGACTGCACTACTCCAGTGGCATATGGCCAAGATGGCCGACTCAGACTTATTGTTCTTGACAGTGCGTTTGAAATTTTTCAAGGCCCAACGACCCGCCCTGGCTTCGCACGGGCAACACTAAATATGTACAGCCAGACTATATATTGAGGACTATGATTTTCATTGTGTCTGTTTTCATACTCTTTCGTCATGCCTGTAATAAACAAACGGTTGATTCAGCTGTTTGTGCTCACGTGTACTAGAGTGCAGGAGACGAATACGTTATAAAATATTAACACCAACAGCGTTTGTATCACCTATTGTTCTGATGCTTTCTTTCATTTTTCTTTCCCAATTAAATTAACTGGTATTAAATTGTTGATAGGCTTTTCAAAACTGTACTATGAAAGACGAAACTGGACTGAGAGGTAAGAGCAAAAAAAAAAAAAGTTAAAAAATCGTTCTCTGCTCTAAGGTTTATTAGACCTAATTTTTTTGTCCTGTGATTGAAATACAGAGGAATTCCTTTCTGTAGCTACTTCGCATCTGTAACAAGTATTCTGCAATGACTGTGGGGAATTCAGCAACAGATAAACTAGATGTGATGACCTTACATAACCCATCGGCTGATAAAGCGGGCTCAAACCGGCTACAGGTTTCACGTCCGTTATTACGCTGACCGAGAAGCTATGGCTTCTTTTCGATGAATCTAAGGAAGGCGTAAAGTGATACACAGTATGAGTGTGAGAAATGTCTAATGGCGTTGCACATGCCTGTATTTTTTAGGGTATGCTACACCAACAATAACTTCTGAAACAGTATTTCCTTCACTGCCTCTCACTCCAATACGCGTTAAGGATAGATTTATAAAGAATTCCTGTCCAAAAAATTTATAATTTTGATAAAAGCGTGTAAGACAAAATAGGCTGATTTTCCCAAATTTAAGTAGTAAATATAGTGTTGACTATGAGCAAAAATACTAGTACGTCAGTGGGCTAATTTTGTGTTTTCTGTTGTTTCAGGTAAGCCACGACGGAAGATCAACGTCACAACCTACTACGCCAACGTAGAGAGATCGTAATGTAGGGATAATTCAGAAACCTATTCAGAGTGCGATCTTGCCAGAAATGGGGACCACGGAGCTCACAGGTATGGCAAAGTGATGATAATTTTACAAATGGGACACAAAGAAATTGCACGAACTGAGTTTTTAAAGCTGTAATCAGGCTAAGGCTGATCAAACACGGTTGTCTCATTTCTGAAGGTAAATAACGTTCACGCGTGGAATAGACGCTGTTACTAGTCTATACCTTTCCGAAAGACATGATGTGGGTCGAAATTCACCTGTCTTGGTTCGAACTGTACAGATACCAGCAAGCGCAGTTATTTATTTACTTCAGTTTTATTTTAGTCGCCGCGCGGGATTAGCCGAGCGTTCTAGGGCGCTACAGTTATGGACTGTGCGGCTGGTCCCGGCGGAGGTTCGAGTCCTCCCTCGGGTATGGGTGTGTTTGTTTATCCTTAGGATAATTTAGCTTAAGTAGTGTGTCAGCTTAGGGACTGATGACCTTAGCAGTTAAGTCCCATAAGATTTCACACACATTAGAACATTTTTTATATTAGTCCATCTGCTCCTTCCTCCCCTTTCTGTCCACCTCTTCCTCCCCCTCTATCCCTCCATCACCTTTCCTCTTTCTCTGCCTATCTCCTTTCTTCCCTCTCTGTCCATCTCCTCACCTCTCCCTCTCTGTTTATTTCCTCTCCCCCATTCTCTAGCCTTCATCGCGTTATCACTCCCAACTCTCACTCCAAATAACAGTTGATGTTTTTTTACCACCATAGTATTTCTTTCCCGACAGTAGGGATTGGAAGAAACACACCATTAAAACAGATACCAATATTTCAGTTCTAAATTTTCGGCATTTGTTTGCTCTCGGTTATAACACGTGTTTCTTATTTTTTTCGTAATTCACTACTGGCCATTAAAATTGATACACCAATAAGAAATGCAGATGACAAACGGGTATTCATAGGACAAATATATTGTACTAGAACTGACATGTGATTACATTTTCACGCGATTTGGGTCCATAGATCCTGAGAAATCAGTATCCAGAACAACCACCTCTGGCCGTAATAAAGGCTTTGATACGCCTGGGCATTGAGTCAAACAGATCTTGGATGGCGTGTACAGGTATAGCTGCCCATGCAGCTTCAACACGATACCACAGTTCATCAAGAGTAGTGACTGGCGTATTGTGACGAGCCAGTTGCTCGGCCACCATTGACCAGACGTTTTCAGTTGGTTAGAGATCTGGAGGACGTGCTAGCCAGGGCAGCAGTCGAACATTGTCAGTATCCAGAAAGGCCCGTACATGACCTGCAACATTCGGTCGTGCATTATCCTGCTGAAATGTAGGGTTTCGCAGGGATCGAATGAAGGGTAGAGCCACGGATCGTAACACATCTGAAATGTAACGTCCACTGTTCAAACTGCCGTCAATGCGAAAGAGAGGTGACCGAGACGTGTAACCAATGGCACCCCATACCATCACGCCGGGTAATACGCCAGTATGACGATGACGAATACACGCTTCCAATGTGCGTTCACCGCGATGTCGCCAAACACGGATGCGACCGTCATGATGCTGTAAACAGAACCTGGATTCATCCGAAAAAATGACGTTTTGCCATTTGTGCACCCAGGTTCGTCGTTGAGTACATCATCGCAGGCGCTCCTGTCTGTGATGCAGCGACAGGGGTAACCGCAGCCATGGTCTCCGAGCTGATAGTCCACGCTGCTGCAAACGTCGTCGAACTGTTCGTGGAGATGGGTGTTGTCTTGCAAACGTCCCCGTCTATTGACTCAGGGATCGAGACGTGGCTGCACGATCCGTTACAGTCATGCGGATAAGATGCCTGTCATCTCGACTGCTAGTGATACGAGGCCGTTGGGATCCAGCACGGCGTTCCGTATTAACCTCCTGGACCCACCGATTCCATATTCTCCTAACAGTCATTGGATCTCGACCAACACGAGCAGAAATGTCGCGATATGATAAACCGCAATCGCGATAGGCTACAAGCCGACCTTTATCAAAGTCGGAAACTCGATGGTACGCATTTCTCCTCCTTACACGAGGCATCACAACAACGTTTCACCAGGCAACGCCGGTCAACTGCTGTTTGTGAATGAGAAATCGGTTGGAAACTTTCCTCATGTCAGCACGTTGTAGGTGTCGCCACCGGCGCCAACATTGTGTGAATGCTCTGAAAAGCTACTCATTTGCATATCACAGTATCTTCTTCCTGTCTGTTAAATTTCGCCTCTGTAATATGTCATCTTCGTGGTGTAGCAATTTTAATGGCCAGTAGGGTAACCGATTGAAAACCCGAAATATCAATTAACCATAGCAGCAGTGCTAAAATTTTTCGTTTTTAAATAAACCTTCCTTTTTTTAAAAAAAAAAAAGAGTAATTGTTATTCAGAAAAATTTGCATTGTTTTGAAATATTGGGTTATTATACAATACAGGAAAACCGATCAGAGCTACTTTACTAACAACGATAACAGGAACGAGCAACGAACACGTTGCATAAGAATTGGTACAGCGTTGCTTCGACAATGATCTCCTTGTTGTCGTGTTCTGCGTGTACCTCCAGTATGCAAGACTTTCCCCCCTCTGGTTTACACTGTAGATTCGCGCTGTCGTCGTCGGAATGTCAGCAGTCCTAGTCTGTAAATATTTTAACGAAGTGGCTCACTGATGGTGTACAATGCTTTACTTGCTTTAAAATATCAAAGAACTGTCTGCCATTTCTATGAAATAAAAAAGAGTAAGGAAATTATGGTAAAATTAATATTTATTCATAGTACAAGAATAGAAATTAGCTGATTTGCTGCCTGTGTCTACATAATATGCCTTCTTCTGCTTCTAACCCATGGAAATGAACACGTTAACAAAACGAAATGTTCGTCAACCTCAGATTTCACTCTTTGGCACTCACTATTCGTAATGCCCAATAATGGTATGACACCGATTACAGCATGGTGTTTGAGGACAGTTTCGAAAGATTAAAATCGTTAGGACAATATTGGTGTTTTTTGATGCTCTTCAATCTCTTACCGCTTTTCGAGAAAAGTAGCGAATTGTGGATGGACTAAGTCTTCCGTTATTTGCCTATTTATTGTATATTTTGATTCTTTGTCTTGAAACTGAGTGAATCTAAATTTTCCAATCTTTGTTTGAGTTCTACATTTATTACAAGAAAGAATAGGAATACAAAACGGAAAATCTTTTTTTTTCAGAAATCTGTTATTTTGACCGGTTTTAACAATCAGGTTAAAATGACGTGGAAAAAGAACGATGTAACAGAAAACCGTTTGTTTTGGCGATAACCGCCATCCCTGCCCGATAGTAACTAATATGGGCACCGAGTTTCATTGAAATCGATCCAGAGGCTTAGGAGAAAATGTTTAACTTACGCGTTTGTAACATCTGATTCACACATTTACCTCTGCTG
Source organism: Schistocerca serialis cubense (assembly GCF_023864345.2). Taxonomy (NCBI): domain Eukaryota; kingdom Metazoa; phylum Arthropoda; class Insecta; order Orthoptera; family Acrididae; genus Schistocerca; species Schistocerca serialis. The sequence continues at coordinate 249,776,069 of NC_064638.1, read as the reverse complement.
CTTTACAACATACCACTGCAGAGACGATGATAAATTTATCTGTCGTATTCAGCCGTGCGGCTCGATGTCAGATCAGCAGAAACGTCGACAAAATTATTGGCTCGCCGAAGTGCTGATTGTCGCGACTTGGTTGACTCACTGAACAGCACAAACAACATACAAACTGCACTTCATGCTTTCAAATGTTTTTTACGTCAACTATATATTGGAAATAAATACCAACAGGTCGTTTTCAAACATTTTTATGTCACCCCTTTTCTTTCCCCACCTACAACCCTGGTGGTAGCGCATGCTCTTACTCCCACTGTATTTTTAAACCTAACAAATTTTGTTGAAATTGATTCTAATGTTCGTAGGTTACGCTTCAATTCCACCCCTTCTCATTTCGAACCTTATGGTATTAAGTGCATTTTAAAGAAAGAGAAGTGGTTACACAATCCACCACTCTGCCTTAGTGCGGCACAATAAGGTGTGACGTATTCAGCTGTAAAAGTCTTTGACTACTCACAATGTGCTGTAAATAATTTAACTTCAAACACGAAATCATATCCGCCTGACAGCTCCTTCTTTTTCGAAGAAGAACTTGTGAATCTGTAGTAGTACTGTGTGTGTACGTGTGTGTGTGTGTGTGTGTGTGTTTGATTTTCAGAAGGGGGGGGGGGCACGATTTCACATAGTTAAATATAATCTTCGTTTGCATGTGAGGAAATAAATGTCGAAGCATCAGGAATCACGTAAATGGTCAATATATTGCTGTATCTGTCGCTGACAACGTAAACTAGAATTGGAAACGTGATTCGTTTCTCTTACTAACGTGACGTCGCAACTGTAGTCCATGGCACATTCAAAAAACTATCTGTAAGAGGGAGTAATACCAGCGGACGTCCAAGCGCAAACGTCATCTTACTGCGAACATACGATCAACATGACCTGGAACTGCACCTCAAAGATACGCTAGCACTGCTAAGTAGGCAAAACACTGTTAACTACTAAAACCTGGAGGGCAGCCGTACAAAGTACTGCGCCAATAATATAGAAATTTAAAGGACAAATAATTATTGATGAAGAATGGTCCATTCCGTATACTAACGACGGACATTTTGGTGTGTCATTTTGCTGTTAATCCCATGCTCCAAGCTATTTATACACTCTGCAGTTTTTTACAGCGTCTTTTGTAGCTAAGCAGGCAGTCACGGTTTTATTATATTATTCAGATTGGAAAGCTAATTTATAGTAATTAAAACTGTTGTTATTGTGGTCTTCAGTCCGAAGAATGGTGTGACGCAGATCTTTATGTTAGTCAATTGTGTACAAGCCTCTTCTTTTCTGAATATCTACTACAACATAAATCCGTTTGAACCTGCTTACTATATTCACACTTTTGACTTCCTCTACAATTTTAAACACTCCACACTTCCCACCATTACCAAACTGACGATTCCTGACATCCAATGAAAATATGAAACTCACATCCTTTGCCTTGAATACCAAAAACAATGTAGAAACCTTACACGCTATGAATGCGTGTCTGCAATACACCGCTGCGTTGCGATGGGTGATGACAGCTCGTAGACACTCGTCGTTGTGAGTTGGTACACGAAAAACGTTACGAACCAAGGAACGACCTTTACTACGAACCATGTAATCCAAAAACGAGATATCTCAATTTTTCTCCACTTCCACGTTGAAACATGTTCTAGAAGTGAAGACAGTGTTGCTGATCCCTGCGGCCATGCGAGTAAGATATGGTCTATATATATTATCTCCTAAAACACTTAGGTTTAAAAACTGCCGTTTACAGTTAGCCGTCATGTGTGACAGAGAGCCCCCCCCCCCCCCTCATCAGTTTGTCCAAAATATTGGTAGTTGAATGAAAAGTAAGTCAAGGCAGGCACAGGTTTGAAAAGTTAGAGTATGTTCTCTTCCGGCTAACGTCCTGTCAGTTGCAGTGAATCAATCAAAGACACTTAAGTGAACGAAAATATCACTTCTAAGCTTGGTTCGAGGGGAACTTCTTGAGTTAATGTATACAGTCTTCTGAATTTCCAAAATAGTGCTAACATTTCTCCATCGAAGGGCTCAAAACAGAAACCGGATGTTTTGCTTGGTAGTATGTCTGGGCTCCCACACTGATCAGCCAGAACAGAACGTCCAACTTTGGTACGACTAAGAGCGGTGACGCGTCGTGGCGTGGAAGCAATAAAGCCTTGATATACCGCTGGAGGGAGTTGGCACCGCATCTGCACACACACACGTCACCTAATCCCCGTAAATTCCGGGGACGGGGGCGATGAACTATGACGCCACGTTCAGTCACATTCCATACGTGTTCGGTCAGACTCAGATCTGGCGACTTGGGAGGTCAGCACATAAATCGCTCTTTCCACCGTATTCCTCGAACCACTCCATCACATTCCTGGCCTTGTGACATAGCTTGTTGATACGTGATCGGCATACTGTAGTGTAAGTGGTCTGCAACCAATGTAAGATACTCTTGACCGTCATGGTACCTTGCAAGAGCTCCACTGGACTCATGGATGCCCACGTGAATGTTCCCCAGAGCTTAATGGAGCCTCCGCCAGCTTGTCTCCGTCCTAGAGCCGTCAACAATGTGGTGTCACCGCCAGACACCACACTTGCTAGGTGGTAGCCTTTAAATCGGCCGCGGTCCATTAGTATACGTCGGACCCGCCTGTCGCCACTGTCAGTGATTGCAGACCGAGCGCCACCACACGGCAGGTCTAGAGAGACTTACTAGCACTCGCCCCAGTTGTACAGCCGACTTTGCCAGAGATGGATCACTGACAACTACGCTCTCATTTGCCGAGACGATAGTTAGCATAGCCCTCAGCTACGTCATTTGCTACGACCTAGCAAGACGCCATAGCATTTGATATTTATCTTGAAGCATGTCTAAACAAGAGCGATGTTCTACAATTGTGGATTAAAGTTAAGTATTATATCAACTACGTACTTTAGTCGCTACTATTAATTCCCTTAACTGTTCCAGACCTCACGCCAGTCAGCGTGTAATTAAACGCGTGCATCTCGGCCTCCTCTAGCAACACAGTGTTGGCTCTTCTGCCAACACTACGAACAAAACATCGATATATCCATGTATCCTTACCTTCCACAAAATATCGATTCATATCAGCGATACTGTACGAAACGATAAACGATATATCTTTGTCGAAATGGCGATTTCGAGTGCTGATATTTTTAATTTATATTCTATTTTTGTTACAATTTTCGGTACATTTTTGAAGTTGTTCTCTTGCAATTGTAGTAGAACTTAATTTTACTTCCATCGTGTGAAGGAATCTTGCTACTTATTGAGCTTTCATCACATCCAATCTTTCTCTTTGACGATGTGAAACAAGTACATGTGGCACAAAAATCTAAATGACAAGATTGATCTTTGCGGTGATCGGATACGTGTGAAGGTAAATGCAGACGAAATCGGCACTTGGCGCTACCAACAGAAACTGCAGTGTTTAATTTCACCACCCTATTTTGCAACACAACTGCTAGTACTCTAGTGTTGGCAGAAATGAAAAAACACGGAAGTCGACATAAAGTGTTTCGGGACTCACCAGAACGACAGATCCATCAGACACCTTTAATTGTGCCACTTACATGCAGTTACCATAGTTAAAGCGTGAAAATGCATCGTCTTCCTTTCACTTCTTGCTCTATGGGATGTAAGAGGGCTGCTGGTTTGTTGATATACAAAGTATCTAATAAAAATCAGCACTTAAATATACACTCCGAGCGAGGTGGCGCAGTAGCTAGCACTCTGGACTCGCATTCGGGAGGACGACGGTTCAATCCCGCGTCCGGCCATCCTGATTAGGTTTTCCGTGATTTCCCTAAATCGCTCCAGGCAAATGCCGGGATGGTTTCTGTGAAAGGGCACGACCGATTTCCTTCCCCGTCCTTCCTTAATCCGATGAGACCGATGAAATCGCCAGCTCCTCTCCTTCCCCAAACAACCAACCAACAAACTTAAATATACAGCCCTAAAACTAACAGTATAATTTTTTAGGTCGGTACATAGATATTTCTTTCCGGCGATATATCGATGTATATATACTTTCTCTCGATATATCTAGTGCCGTTAATGATATTCTTTTAAAAATTGATGTATCAAATACTCGATATTTTTAAAAAGATCAACAGTCCTACTCCGTCTCGCAATGCAGTTGTCAAGGAGCTGTTCCCTTGTTCCCTGGAAGACCACGGATGCGCGTCCTCCCATCGGCATGATGAATGAGGTATCAGTGTTCACCATTCAACGCTCTACCAGTGCGCCAACCCTCTGCGCCGATTTCAGTCGTAGCTGACGATGTCGCCGTGTTAATATTGGCACATACTCTACTGGCCATTAAAATTGCTACACCACGAAGATGACGCGCTACAGACGCGAAATTTAACCGACAGGAAGAAGATGCTGTAATATGCAAATGATTAGCTTTTCAGAGCATTCACACAAGGTTGGCGCCGGTGGCGACACCGACAACGTGCTGACATGAGGAAAGTTTCCAACCGATTTCTCATTCACAAATAGCAGCTGACCGGCGTTGCCTGGTGAAACGTTGTTGTGATGCCTCGTGTAAGGAGGAGAAATGCGTACCATCACGTTTCCGATTTTGATAAAGGTCGGATTGTAGCCTATCGCGATTGCGGTTTATCATATCGCGACATTGCTGTTAGCAGAATATGGAATCGGTGGGTTCAGGAGGGTAATACGGAACGCCGTGCTGGATCCCAACGGACTCGTATCACTAGCAGTCGAGATGACAGGCATCTTATCCGCATGGCTGTAACGGATCGTGCAGCCACGTCTCGGTCCCTGAGTCAACAGATGGGGACGTATGCAAGACAACAACCATCTGCACGAACAGTTCGACGACGTTTGCAGCAGCATGGACTAACATGTCGGAGACCACGGCTGCGGTTACCCTTGACGCTGCATCGCAGAAAGGAGCGTCTGCGATGGTGTACTCAACGACAAACCTGGGTGCATGAATGGCAAAATGTCATTTTTTTGGATGAATCCAGATTCTGTTTACAGCGTCATGATGGTCGCACCCGTGTTTGGCGACATCGCGGTGAACGCACATTGGAAGCGTGTATTCGTCATCGCCATACTGGCGTATCACCCGGCGTGATGGTATCAGGTGCCTTTGGTTACACGTCTCGGTCACCTCTTGTTCACATTGACGGCACTTTGAACAGTGGATGTGTTACGATCCGTGGTCCACACTTCATTCGATCCCTGCGAAACCCTACAGTTCAGCAGGGTAATGCACGACCGCATGTTGCAGGTCCTCTATGGGCCTTTCTGGATACAGAAAATGATCGACTGCTGCCCTGGCCACCGCATTCTCCAGATCTCTCACCAATTGAAAACGTCTGGTCAATGGTGGCCGAGCAACTGGCTCGTCACAATACGCCAGTCACTACTCTTGATGAACTGTGGTATCGTGTTGAGCTGCATGGGCAGCTGTACCTGTACACGCCATCCAAGCTCTGTTTGACTCAATGCCCAGGCGTATCAAGGCCGTTATTACGGCCTGAGGCGGTTGTTCTGGGTACTGATTTTTCATGATCTATGCTCCCAAATTGCGTGAAAATGTAATCACATGTCAGTTCTAGTATAATATATTTGTCCAATGAATACCCATTTATCATCTGCATTTCTTATTGGTGTATCAATTTTAATGGCCAGTAGTGTACATAGGTCGTCAGCTGCGGGGACCCATCGTTAGGAATGTTCGGTGCACTGTGTGTTCAAACACATTTGTCCCCTGCCCAACATTAAAGTCCGATGTTAGCTCCCCAACAGTTCGCCGCCTGTCCTGTTTTACCACTCTGCGCAGCCTACGACGTCAGACACCTGTAATGATGGTGGCCGTCAAACCCCACGATTTCTGGACGTGGTTACATGTTGGTTTCGCCACATTTTGAAGACACTTGCCACAGGAGACCTCAAACACACGATAAGTCGTGTAGTTTCCGAAATGCTAGTGTGGAGCCATCACGGTCTGCCTCGGACAAACGCAGATAGATCGCGGGCTTTTCCACTTCAGCACATGGATAGCACGCTCACTGATACTACATGAACCGTGCGTGTGTCTGACTATCAGACATTCCTCACCAGGTGACGCTGCTATCGCCTGGACGGGTTTATATCGATAGTCGGACGCTGGTCATAGTGTTCTGGCTGATCAGTGTCAATTGGTCATTCTGTAGGCAACAGCAACATCAGCTCTCTAGCTGGTAGTTCTACTGGTCCTGTATGGTAAAGCGATTACGTGACTCCTCACACACTGTCTCCCTAGGCGTCTGTGAGTTACCAGGACTTTTCACGAGCCACAGATATACAATTTACCCTGCTGGCTTTAATATTACAAAACGCTAAATGATAGAAAATAATTAAATTTTTCTTATTGCTTTTATATGATGTGTTAGGTGGAATACAGGATTGCATTGTAGCTGACGGGGGTGTACAGGGGGCGAAATTTAATAAACGGAGCTGCCACCTACGGCGGCGACAATGGACTCTTTCAGCAATGGAGTGGAGAGCATGCCATATGATAAGGTTCACTTTGACCTCAGGTCTCCATTTAAAGCGGAAATAAATGTTGCTGATCCAGTCGAAGAGAATACCGATGAAATTTAAGTGCAATGAAGTGCTGACTAACTTTTAAGAGTCACGTAAGCTCATTACGGAAAAGAATGAGGAGTGCTCAGAGAGAGTCTGTAGGGAATAATACTTTCATCAAACACTTGCGATGGCAGTTGCTTTCGTGTCGAAAGTTGAGAGATCTCTCTTTCAACGACAAGATGTGATGTGACGTTTCCAATATCTTATCCAAAACGTATGCAGGTCTTGTAAAGCGTTTCTGCTGATGACTGGGAAGCGTGAAAGTTTTTAGAAAATTCGATGTAATGAAAGTCTTTGTGTTATAAAACACCACGGCGTGGACCTAGAAATGAAAGCCGTTGTGGCTTCAAATGCTATTCCACGGTAAATGAAATCTTAGCAGCTTTTAGGTTGTAGAAAAGAACTCGTAAAATAATAACTGTAATTGGCTCACTGGGTACTACCTAAACGGCTTATTACAGCGCCTATAACGCAGAGATATCTTCACAATTTTTCTTCTCTGGACTTTATTCTTACGTGGGGATGGGAACTTATGCATGAACGATCGCATAGAACAAACGGACAAGTAAGGACATTCAGTACCAGAAGTACCATGTTTTTGTTAGATACGTAGCTTGCGAGGACGAAAAAAGATAAATCAACATGAGAGGCAAGTACAGAACAATTCAAACGGAAATACAGTGTCTAGACTCATACGTAGCGCGTAGTTTGTGACTATCGTTGTCATTCTAAATCACCACATCTGGCGGTGGTTTTTAAAAACGAAAATAGTTGAATTCCAGCTGTAGGGATGAATTTCAGTGCATTGAAGATTGCAAACACTAATGCTGTCAATTTGAAACAAAGAAAATCATAGCTTCGGCGTACGTAAATATGACTTCTTTCGTTGACATCTCTCAGCGAATTAGCAGGCACGATTTTCGTCTTACGCGCTGTGCCTATGATGCAGCTATAAAGGATAACGTTGGTGAGATGAAACTTATTAGTTTTAAAGCAGTGCAGAGTGTTATGCACTCTACATTGCGTTGTATGTCTCATTGACATTCTACACAAATTCGAGATCGCCTTCAATTTTATTTATTTATTGATTTATTTAGTTTTTATTCGTTTACTGCACTGGCATTGATTAATTTGCTGATTCTATACGTCGACACACGTGTTCTGGTCAGATTTAAGATGGATTTTGATCCGTTACTCATAGTCGCACTTTTGTAGTTAACAACGTTTGATGTCTCGGGTACCAAATTACAGTGAAAGTACGGTACGTTGTTTTATTGTATTTAAGAAGGATTTATGTAAATTTGGTCAAATATGTTAAATTTTTTGCCAGCAGTTAGTTATGTAGCATGTCGGAATAATTGTCTCTAATTTTCCGGCTTTAATTCGTGCTAAAAATGATTTAAAAGCCGTATTGTTTCAACAAATGCGTAGTATCACGCTCTCTTTTCTGCACGTCTCTATTATTCTCTGTCCTTATTTGCTATATTTTATTATTTCCTGCCATCAGAGAAGACAGATAGTGTGTGAGGCTGTGACGGTGCAATTAATAACGATTTATTAAAGATATGCACACATGGTGGAACTCAAAACCCAAATGAAAGCTTTAAGCCCGCATCTCGTGGTCGTGCGGTAGCGTTCTCGCTTCCCACGCCCGGGTTCCCGGGTTCGATTCCCGGCGGGGTCAGGGATTTTCTCTGCCTCGTGATGGCTGGGTGTTGTGTGCTGTCCTTAGGTTAGTTAGGTTTAAGTAGTTCTAAGTTCTAGGGGACTTATGACCACAGCAGTTGAGTCCCATAGTGCTCAGAGCCATTTTTTTTTGAAAGCTTTAATAGCCTTATTTAGAAGAGACACCCAAAGACATCACTTTGCTCATCTGCTGTTATTAAAATTTTCCTCATACGATGTTTGTTGTTCAACGGCGATAACATGGAAGAATCAGGAACCTTAGAAGAAGTATGATGTAGGTCGCTTCACTGAAAACCTATTGAAGAATATTTATGACGTGGGTATTTACTATTGCTGAAATGTCAGTGAAAGATATTGCTAAAAGAGCATGCCAGAAGGATAAGACTAGAACAAAAGACTTACATGAAGCCAAAAAAGACCAAATATGTTGTTATGGCCAACATTAAAGTACTTATTAGTGGTATAAATTATCTGTTTCTGAATTTCCCGCAACTTTTATTTTTCAGAGTATAAGGAACATTTTATGCTGAACCGTAGCAGATAAAAAGTGAAATTTACTACAGACTTTGTAAATACTGTAACACAGCTTCCTGTGGTACAAAATTTTCAACGTGCATTATTGTCAAATTTGTTTAAGTTTTTGTGAAATGAAGATTGCGATTGATTAAGCTTATCCATTACGGATATTTTAGAGCTCGTGACTGTTAAGTGAATGTAAATACATAAAACTGCAACCAGTCACTTTTTTGAACAGTTATTCATTATAGCAGGAACCGAATTTAGAACATTTTCAAGTTCATCTTCAGATGGTTTTCTGGAAGTTACATCATCGTTTCTTGCATAATGATGTTCATCTTCAGATGGTTTTCTAGAAGTTGCATCATCGTTTCTAGCATAATGCTGGGTGACAGGAAGATGGAGCATGCTTTAGTGTATCGCCATGAGTATTGTTTACCTGTCAATATGGATGTAAAATTTTTAGTTTTGTAGTTACTATGACTGTCCATGTTCCATCTTTCTGTCACAGAGACAGCACCCAGCATTATGCTAGAAACAGTAATGTAACTTCCAGAAAACCATCTGAAGATGAACTGGGAAAGGTTCGAAAACCGATTCATGGAATAATAAATAACTATTCGCAAAAGTGACTAGTTGTAGTTTTATGTATTTTTCGGAAAATTGCTATGCGTCATACACATAAATTTACAGAAAATGTCGCGAAAGTTGTAAGACTGACATTAGAAACTGGTACCCAGGCTTTTTTTTATCTAAGTCAAGTAACCTCTGAGAAAATTTTCCTCATGTGATAGCATGTGTTCTAAAAGTATCCAACAATGACTTCGTCAAATTATTTGACAGAAACATTGAATAAAATCCAGATTATAGCCATTAACATAATGACTTTCGTACAATTATCTCTCAAACAGTAAAAATACATTAGTTTATACGTACCAGTGTATTTTTTCAGATGTACCCCTTAATGTTTTAATATCTCCAAACACTTTTAATTGCTATAAGATCTCTTGTATATTTTTCAGTACTCCTAACAACCTCAAAGGCAATTTTTTCTGTTTCTTTATTCCATCGTAAGATGGTTGTTGTTCGGCCAAAACCGGTTGTATAGTTACTAATGAAGTGTACTGCTATCAAGACTATTAAGATTTGTCACGTGTTGATAATCTTTTCAGTTATATTTGAGGTTTACAGCTGGAACATGTGATGTATTTTCAGTACACTCTTCAATTCATGCATTTGATATATTATAGTTTTGCGGTGTAAACTCTAGAGAAGTCGTCAGAACAGAAAAACCAAAAATACAGTATCTTGTTACGAAAGTAATATTTCAGTTTGTAACCAAACACTTATTGTGCTAACTTAAATTTAACGATTATCTGATTACGACTCGACATGTTACATCCGTAGTAATATACTGGATTTTTAGTTCTGGTGGTTGCTCTCTAGACCTGAAACTGGAAAATCGCAATTTGTCTATAAGATACAATAAAGATCTTTTGCCAATAATAAAGTGTATTTAGAAGCTTTTACTGACAGTCAGCACCCACAGTGTTCTGACAACTGTTCGTTGCTTCGAGGGAGGAGTGTTGGCGCATAGTTTTTGCGCGCAGAGCCAGAGTGTTTCTCAACAAGTTCGCAGCATGTCTTCAACCACTCCCGAACTTTGGAGGCGTTGCGGATCAGTGCTGCGAAGTTCCGACAGGGTGGGACACGGCAACCCCGCCCGACACGACAGCGGGTTGTCACGACACCCTCGACACGGCAGGAGAGAGTGATCGATATAAAGGTCGATCGAGCGTCCCGCCTTCATTTTCGTTAACCCAGTTAAGCGGAGACGAGAGCTCCACACAAATATTTGGCTTCCCACGATGTTCCCTGTGTTCCTTGCGGACTCACAGGCCGGAAACTTTAAAGCTGCTTCTAGTTTCTTCTTGACACCACAGGGTGGTCCGTCACTATATGGAAGTTAGTACTTAATCCGCTCGCTACTCACAGCGGTCTGTGTGTTTCAGGAATCAGGTACATTAGACTACCGAGTCACATTGTTGCGACTACAAGGTAGATGTGACTTTACAGTGCGCCAATTGTGACGAGACTCACGTGCTATGTGCTGCTGGACCAGGACTCTACCGGTCACGTCAAGTTGCCTCAACGAATTATCAGAGATACAGAGTGGAGCAAATAAAAGTGGCTCCGAGAAAAAAGAGTCCTCTTGTACAAAGAACTAGATAGGAAAAATGAAAATATGGTACTAACCTGACTATAGCGGGTGTTGAATATGACCACCATTCATCTCTTGGCACTTTTGGGCCCTCGTCAGCAATTTGTTAAAGGCTGATCGAAGATGGACTGCTGGAATTGTTACAGCCTCATGCGAAATGTTCTGCTGCAGTTCTTGAAGACTATGAGGACTGTTGCGATACACCTTGTACCTGAGCGTTCCCCACACGAAAGTAATCACACGCTGATAGATCAAATGAGCTGCCAGCTATGGCCGCGACGAGACTCACCTCTGCCAACAGCTCCACTCATAGTGACACAGCACGCACTACGCTCCAAACAGATGTGTACCGTGTAGCGGTCGTATAGGTGTTGGGCGCGTCACGGAGTGCGGTCATGTGCATACATTCACGTCCAACCATATCCACTCGTTTGCTCCACTTTTATTCGCCCCAACCTGTACAAAAAGCTGTGGAAGGATTGGTGTGGAACCATTGAGCAGTATTGTTGCCACCACCATCGCCTGTTATTCCTAGTTTCGTCTACCTTCTAGATGTATCTGTCTACATGCTGCGGGTTTTGATGGCAACAAAAATGTCGAATTCTTCTTTCCGCAAATGCTTGTACAGCCATTTTCAAAGAACTGTTACCTAGCGCACCGCATTTCTACCCAGATATCAGCGAAATAGATTTGGTTCCAGGCGCTTCAGTCTCGAACCACGCGGCTGCTACGGTCGCAGGTTCGAATCCTGCCTCGGGCATGGATGTGGGTGATGTCTTTAGGTTACTTAGGTTTACGTAGTTCTAAGTCTAGGGGACTGATGACCTCAGATGTTAAGTCCCGTAGTCCTTAGAGCCATTTGAACCATTTTTGGTGATATTTTCTTCTAAGGTTCTCTCATGCTGATTAGATGTCTCGGAGACTCTGCCGTTCTCTTTCACTACTAGTACGAGTCTCCTCCCAGAACGGAACTATTTTATGCTGAAGTAGTTTCACTGATAGCAGTCAAGCCAAAAAATTAAACTCCAATGCACTGAAATACCGCCATTCAGTAAGGTTTTGTATTGTATTGTACGGAACTAGGGACCTAGAAACGACGGAGAGGCTTCGTCCCCGCCGTAGCCCGCAGTGGTACACAACTCCACAACAAGCTACAGCGGTCCACTCATCCCACTGCCGCCCCACACCGAACCCAGGGCTACTGTGCGGTTCGGCCCCAGCGGACCCCCCGGGACCGTCTCACAACAGACGAGTGTAACCCCAATGAGTGCGTGTTACAGTAATTATGGTGTACGCGTACGTGATGAACATGTTTGCACAGCAATTGCCGACGTAGTGTAACTGAGGCGGAATAAGGGGAATCAGCCCGCATTCGCCGAGGCAGATGGAAAACCGCCTTAAAAGCCATCCACAGACTGGCACACCGGACCTCGACACTAAACCTGCGGGCACGCCTTCCCGCCCGGAAAGCAGTGCGTTAGACTCCACGGCTAACCGGACGGGCTTCAATAAGGTTGCTTTGATCTGTTATTTCCGCCATCTCGAATTCTGTTCATGGGATATCTGTAGTATAAACTAACTTCCGTATAAATCTAGGCTGTAATTAAAATATAATTGCCATATTTGTTTTAAATAGAGTAGTTTTTTTAGCCCCTCTGCAGAGCAAAATATTATTATTGAGTTGAACTCAAAAATTTTCAAAACTTTTCTACATCTGCGTCTATATTTTGCAAGGCATATTACGGTGTGTGGCGGAGGGTAGTTCTGGAACCACTGTCTTTTTTTCCTCCCCCTTCTGTTTCGTTACATGTCACCTAGGAACGACTGGCGCTAAAGCTCCGCAAGACATCTGATTTCTCTGATTTTTCGGTAGTGATCTTTTTGGGTGACGTATGTGGACGTATGTGTTGCGGTAATCTTCTTGAGAATTACGCTCAACAGTAAATCTTTCCGTCACGCACAACATCTCTATTGTAGCGTCGCCAATGGCATATACAGGGCGTTCGATTTACGAGTAGAAACAGCCAAAGTTGCAAGGTTCACCTTTTCTTTAATTTATGGCTTGTTTCCGATTACATGGACTCATTTTAAAATCATCGAGACAAAACAGTATTTTCCGAAACGGAATATAAACCATGTCAACTTTATACAAAAAATGGTTCAAAAGGCTCTGAGCACTATGCGACTTAACTTCTGAGGCCATCAGTCGCCTAGAACTTAGAACTAATTAAACCTAACTAACCTAAGGACATCACAGACATCCTTGCCCGAGGCTGGATTCGAACCTGAGACCGGAGCGGTCGCTCGGTCCCAGACTGTAGCGCCTAGAACCGCATGGCCACTCCGGCCGGCTAACTTCATACAAACAGCCATGACAAAGACTTGTATAACTATGAACAGTGACATGACTAACATTAAATAACAAGTAACTCTTGCAATTTTTGCTGTTTCTGTATCGAACTGGTTAACACAAGTTGCTGTGCTGCTATTAATCCAGCATGCAGCAAATCCGTATACTGGGCGAATAAAAAATGCTGCGCTTGGAGGTTGGCAAGCGATTCTTCATCCAGATTCAAGATAAGATATTGTCCACCAATATCAGATCGGGTGCTTTGTGAAAACACATGTACGAAAACGACAAGCTGGCAACTCTGTCACACCGTGTGGCGCATAGGAATAAACACAGGAACGTGTATCACCCCGTGCTACCATACCAGCATAGCTCACTGAGTAGACTGCTGGGTCATCAAACCCACAATTCACCACAAAGTTGTGATTCGAAACCTCGTTAAGTTCCTTTTTTTCATTTTTTAGACGTCTCTTCCCTAGTCTCGTCGTTTACAACCAGGACATTTTTTGTCACATGGCAGTAGCCTATCACATGACCATGGGATCCATTAAACTCCATCCTTGTGTCTATTAACCGCGCAGTGCGCAACCATACCTGGTCCTGTCAAGTTCATATTGGCCGGCTTCCCGATGTATACTGGCAATCAATACGTCAACATCCTGTTGGTGCTGGGTGTATCCGAATCCCAAGCAGCTACTGCGGCTGCTAATAGTGCATTTGTTACAACGTACCCTCAGAAGCGCCATCCTGATAAGAATGTTTTTCTTGGCCTGGAGCAACACCGTCGGGAAACGGGTAGTCCTCGTTCGCAAGTAATGGACATTGGTCGTCCAAGGACTATACGCACTCCGCAAACAGGGGATGCGATTCTCAAAACCATACACCAATTGTCTCGGCGAAGTGCCTGTGATATTGCAAAGCAGTTCCAGATATCTACATCTACATCTACATGTACATGATTACTCTGCAATTCACATTTAAGTGCTTGGCAGAGGGTTCATCGAACCACAATCATACTATCTCCCTATCATTCCACTCCCGAACATCACGCGGGAAAAACGAACACCTAAACCTTTCTGTTCGAGCTCTGATTTCTCTTATTTTATTTCGATGATCATTCCTACCTATGTAGGTTGGGCTCAACAAAATATTTTCGCATTCGGAAGAGAAAGTCGGTGACAGAAATTTCGTAAATAGATCTCGCCGCGACGAAAAACGTCTTTGCTTTAATGACTTCCATCCCAACTTGCGTATCATATCTGCCACACTCTCTCTCCTATTACGTGATAATACAAAACGAGCTGCCCTTTTTTGCACCCTTTCGATGTCCTCAGTCAATCCCACCTGGTAAGGATCCCACACCGCGCAGCAATATTCTAACAGAGGACGAACGAGTGTAGTGTAAGCTGTCTCTTTAGTGGACTTGTTGCATCTTCTAAGTGTCCTGCAAATGATACGCAACCTGTGGCTCGCCTTCCCCACGATATTATCTATGTGGTCGTTCCAACTGAAGTTGTTCGTAATTTTTACACCCAGGTACTTAGTTGAATTGACAGCCTTGAGAATTGTACTACTTATCGAGTAATCGAATTCCAACGGATTTCTTTTGGAACTCATGTGGATCACCTCACACTTTTCGTTATTTAGCGTCAACTGCCACCTGCCACACCATACAGCAATCTCTCGAAGACTGGTTGGTGAGGTGTTGCATGATGCAGACCGAGCGAGGTGGTGCAGTAGTTAGCACATTGGATACACATTCGGGAGAAAGACTGTTCAAACCTCCGTCCGGCCATCCAGAATTAGGTTTTCCGTGATATCCATAAATGCTTCAGGCAAATGCCGGGATGGTGCCTCTGACAGGGCAAGGCCAACCTCCTTCCCCATCCTTCCTGAATCCGGTGGGACCGATGACCTCGTTGTTTGGTCCTCTCCCCCAAACCAACCAACCAACCAACCATAACGGAGAACTGCATTCATATCATTACACATTAACTGAACACCAGTGCCCAGAAAACCACATTCGACGAATCCACTTTTGTGAATGGTTTTTGCACCAAATGGAAGATAACGAACGTTTTATAAATAACATGATGGTTGTACGGAGATGAGCCTAGGACTGAGCATCTGGAGGGGTTGAACGCACCGGTCAACGCAAGAAGAACAACAGAGCTTTGCCTGATCGCTCGCAGCTTTGTCAGTCTCGTTCATTTTCTCACACACCTCGTAGTATCATCGAGATCTAGTCACCGCTTCTCAGTTTCAGTCTCAAACAGACGTGTATCTTGACGACTGTTACGGCTATGTGAACAAGGTGGTAGTCATAACACAAGATATGAGAAAAAAGAAAGGGAAAGGAATCTTACAACACAGCATTTCATGACATTTAACACGGTTAAAATGTGTAGTTTGCATGTGTACATAAAAAATGAAAATCACTTGGCGTTGTTGACTGCGAAACCCTGAGGTGATATTTAGCCTACCTGTGGGACAGTATAATTAGAACAGTGTAATTAGAACAAAAATGTGGAGCTCACTGCAAACTTTTGGAATTGCTCTTGGCAAGCGCATGTGCGACGTTCAACACCAAGGTCAGCTTTCAGATCCAGTAACAGTGAAATCTGGAGTTAAGAAAGGTTGCATGCTCTCACCGGTATTATTTAACATAGTTCTGAATCTTGTAATGACATAAGCAATGGATAAAGTGAGAGGAATAAAATAGAGCAAAAGAACAAATCTAGAAGACTTAAATTTTGCAGGTGACCTTTGTCTCCTATTCCGCAGGCTCAACGACATGAAAGAGAAACTAGAAGATTTGAAATCTGCCGCGAAGAAGAGCGGTTTGAAAATTAACGCAAAAAAAAGACATCCGGCAAATGATAACAACACCACGGAGCTTAAGCTTAGAAGGCAGGTACTGGAAAAAGTGAATAATTTTTGCTACCTTGGAAGCGTATAGTAGTGCAACATAGGGCATTAACAGCCGCACCAACAAAGCCGAAGGCGCTTTTACAACTCTCCGCTCTATCCGGAGATAAAAGGAAATAACATTGAAGACTAAACTGGGGGTATTTAAAAAGTAATGTAGGATCTGGGCATCTATATGGACGTGAAACATGGAAAGTCTCAAATCAGCTGATCCGTAAGCTGCAGAAATTCGACAACAGATGTCTGAGAAACATCCTGGTAGAGTGGTGGCCAAATGTCATCTGGGAAAGAACAGTTGTGCTGCAAACAAGAAGCAGGAAGTGGCAGCGGTTAGGACATACACTTAGGAGACAAAATGAACATATTGCGAAGAAAGCACTTTATTGCATCCCGCAGGGACAACGGAGGCGAGGCAGGCCCAAAATGACGTGGAGGCGATCAGTTGAAGTAGATGGTCACCAGCAAGAAATAGGTTGGGAAGAAGTGGAAATACTAGCAGAAGACAGAACAAACTGGTAATTCTTCGTTGCAGCCCTACGCTCCATGTAAGGAGTTAAAGTAATTAATAAATAATAATATGGGACATGGTTTTATTCTCTGAATACAATGGTCCCTTTACACCGCGGCGAAAGGGAGTTGTGTCCCAAATGTATGTGTAGGTGTCAGTATATGTATAGTTTGGTGTTATGTTTGTGACGTATGATGATGAGATAAGGTATAGCGTGAAACACAGTATCGTCAACACAGGCTGCTCTTTTCGAACAGTTTACAGGCCTTATCGCTCCCATCAACATTGTCACATACCACCATTCCATGACCCAATGAAGAAAGATTTGGACTTTCATCGAGGACACTGGCACAACTGTAGCCGAGTAAATACTTGAGGTGAAAATTTGTGCCACCGCCATGAATGGACAACCTTTGTCGTGCGCTACCGCGTAAACGTGTGTAAGTGACCCCGGCTACGGAAGGGCATATCTAGTGCGGCCACCTAACGGGATCCAGTATCGGATCGTTACTGCACACGAGCCACTTCTGTTCCATGGTCTCTTCTAGCAACACAGTCAGAAGTATACACTGTTTTCGTCACCACAACCGATTGCCATTTGACAACCCCAGGCAGGAAAAAGGCCGCTTCTAGATTTTTTTTTAAGCCTCCACGCCACAACTTCATGTTTTCTGAAGTTATTTAGTGATAGGTTCATGTCTCCGAATTTTATTATCACTTCCGTTTGCAAGTGACACAAACCTTATTGGAAAGACGTCGAACGAAATAAAAGTGATGTAGCCAAGAGGGCGAGGTATCTATTGTTAAGCCATCCTACAACTGTGTCATTAATCGGTACTGACAACGTTACGCACGGGTTGTCAAACGCGTGATATACACTACTGGCCATTAAAATTGCTACACCTAGAAGAAATGCAGGTAATAAACAGGTATTCATTGGACAAATATGTTATACTAGAAATGACATGTCATTACATTTTCACGCAATTTGGGTGCATAGATCCTGAGAAATCAGTACCCCGAACAACCACCTCTCGCCGTAATAACGGCCTCGATACGCCTGGGCATTCAGTCAAACAGAGCTTGGATGGCGTGTACAGGTACAGCTGCCCATGCAGCTTCAACACGATACCACAGTTAATTAAGAGTAGTGACTGGCGTATTGCAAAGAGCCAGTTGCTCGGCCACCATTGACCAGACGTTTTCAATTGGTGAGAGATCTGGAGAATGTGCTGGCCAGGGCAGCAGTCGAACATTTTCTGTATACAGAAAGGCCAGTACAGGGCCTACAACTTCAGGTCGTGCATTATCCTGCTAAAATGTAGGGTTTCGCAGGGATCTAATGAAGGGTAGAGACATAGGTCGTAACATACAGTCCTGGAAATTGAAATAAGAACACCGTGAATTCATTGTCCCAGGAAGGAGAAACTTTATTGACACATTCCTGGGGTCAGATACATCACATGATCACACTGACAGAACCACAGGCACATAGACACAGGCAACAGAGCATGCACAATGTCGGCACTAGTACAGTGTATATCCACCTTTCGCAGCAATGCAGGCTGCTATTCGCCCATGGAGACGATCGTAGAGATGCTGGATGTAGTCCTGTGGAACGGCTTGCCATGCCATTTCCACCTGGCGCCTCAGTTGGACCAGCGTTCGTGCTGGACGTGGAGACCGCGTGAGACGACGCTTCATCCAGTCCCAAACATGCTCAATGGGGGACAGATCCGGAGATCCTGCTGGCCAGGGTAGTTGACTTACACCTTCTAGAGCACGTTGGGTGGCACGGGATACATGCGGACGTGCATTGTCCTGTTGGAACAGCAAGTTCCCTTGCCGGTCTAGGAATGGTAGAACGATGAGTTCGATGACGGTTTGGATGTACCGTGCACTATTCAGTGTCCCCTCGACGATCACCAGTGGTGTACGGCCAGTGTAGGAGATCGCTCCCCACACCATGATGCCGGGTGTTGGCCCTGTGTGCCTCGGTCGTATGCAGTCCTGATTGTGGCGCTCACCTGCACGGCGCCAAACGCGCATACGACCATCATTGGCACCAAGGCAGAAGCGACTCTCATCGCTGAAGACGACACGTCTCCATTCGTCCCTCCATTCACGCCTGTCGCGACACCACTGGAGGCGGGCTGCACGATGTTGGGGCTTGAGCGGAAGACGGCCTAACGGTGTGCGGGACCGTAGCCCAGCTTCATAGAGACGGTTGCGAATGGTCCTCGCCGATACCCCAGGAGCAACAGTGTCCCTAATTTGCTGGGAAGTGGCGGTGCGGTCCCCTACGGCACTGCGTAGGATCCTACGGTCTTGGCGTGCATCCGTGCGTCGCTGCGGTCCGGTCCCAGGTCGACGGGCACGTGCACCTTCCGCCGACCACTGGCGACAACATCGATGTACTGTGGAGACCTCACGCCCCACGTGTTGAGCAATTCGGCGGTACGTCCACCCGGCCTCCCGCATGCCCACTATACGCCCTCGCTCAAAGTCCGTCAACTGCACATACGCTGTCGCGGCATGCTACCAGTGTTAAAGACTGCGATGGAGCTCCGTATGCCACGGCAAACTGGCTGACACTGACGGCGGCGGTGCACAAATGCTGCGCAGCTAGCGCCATTCGACGGCTAACACCACGGTTCCTGGTGTGTCCACTGTGCCGTGCGTGTGATCATTGCTTGTACAGCCCTCTCGCAGTGTCCGGAGCAAGTATGGTGGGTCTGACACACCGGTGTCAATGTGTTCTTTTTTCCATTTCCAGGAGTGTATTTTAAATGTAACGTCCACTGTTCAAAGTGTAGCTAGTACGAACAAGAGGTGATCGAGACGTCACCCCATACCATCAGGCCGGGTGATACGCCATTATGGCGATGACGAATACACGCTTCCAATGTGCGTTCACTGCGATGTCGCCAAACACGGATGCGACCATCATGATGCTGTAAACAGAACCTAGATTCATCCGAAAAAATGATGTTTTGCCATTCGTGCACCCAGGTTCGTCGTTGAGCACACCATCGCAGGCGCTCCTGTCTGTGATGCAGCGTCAAGGGTAACCGCAGCCATGGTCTCCGAGCTGATAGTCCATGCTGCTGCAAACGTCGTCGAACTGTTCGTGCAGATGGTTGTTATCTTGCAAACGTCCCCACCTGTTGACTCAGGGATCGAGACGTGGCTGCACGATCCGTAACAGCCATTCGGATAAGATGCCTGTCATGTCGACTGTTGGTGATACGAGGCCGTTGGGATCATGCACGGCGTTCCGCATTACCCTCCTGAACCCACCGATTCCATATTCTGCTAACAGTCATTGGATCTCGACCAACGCGAGCAGTAATGTTGCGATGCGATAAACCGCAATTGCGATAGGCTACAATCCGACCTTTATCAGTCGGAAACGTGATAGTACGCATATCTCTTCCTTACACTAGGCATCATAACAACGTTTCACCAGATAACACCGGTCAATTGCTGTTTATGTATGAGATATCGGTTGGAAACTGTCGTCATGTCAGCACGTTGTAGGTGTCGCCACCGGCGCCAGCCTTGTGTGAATGCTCTGAAAAGCTAATGATTTTCATATCACAGTATCTTCTTCCAGTCGGTTAAATTTCGCGTCTGTAGCACGTCATCTTCGTGGTGTAGGAATTTTAATGGCAAGTAGTGTATTTTACACAACATATTTCGGGACTACGGCATCCCATTATGAAATGCTTAAAGTGTCTGTTCCATTAGGCACCACCAACCTGCTGGCTTTCTACCGTTCACCGTGACAAATGGCACAGAAACTTTAAGCACTTGATAATCGGATAACACAGTCCCGAACCGTGTTGTGGCAAATGTATCATACATTCGGTAACCAGTGCGTAACATTCAGCACTAATAGGGTAGTCAGCAACATCAACACGTGACGCACAGGGAATTGATTAACAACAAAACGCAATGCATAGAGTTTCTGACGCGGACAATGAAGTAGGCCATTTCAATTTCTTAGGACTGAGGGCAGATGAATGGCAGCCTGCTCTAAATGTAGAAAAGTGTAAGTTAATGTAAACGAGTAGGATAAACAAGCCTGAAAGGTTCGAGGTCAGCATTAGTAGTATGCTGCTCGACTCAGTCACGCCGGCTAAATATCCAGGCGTAACGTCGCAGAGCGGTATGAATTGGAATCATCACCTACCGACGGTACTAGGGAAGGAGAATTGTCGACTTCAGTTTATCTTCTCTCTATTTCTAAATTCAATTCGTCTCCTCATGTCCATCTGTATGTGCAGGCTAATGTCGGGAAATGCTGTAGAGATTTTGATCCGGTTTTCACTAATACATACACCGAATCACGAGGAAGAATTTTGTTTATAATTTATAAATATTTCGCACAAATTGTCTGAATTACGATGAATTACATGTAAGATATGAAAACGATGTCATTGCCACCCAGTGAACAGCCGCCATAACTCGAGAGAAGAGCAGTTCCTTGAGAGAAAAGAAACGGTGACGACATTTGCATCTGGTGTGGCGGTATATCGGAGCTGGCAGGGTAGCTCAGCGTGTTAGGTCAGAGGGCTGGCTGTCCTTTCTAATTACAAAAATATAAAAAACTGAGTAAAGTGGTTAAGTGGTATCATGTGACGTCCGTGCACACCAAAATACGAGAACAATGACTAACAAAATAAAGAAAAAGAAGCGTAAAGTTTCTGGCTGTTCACTGAAAGGCTGTAGGGTCGAATCTCAGCTGGATCATCTTCTTTCGCTCTGCCTTTTAATCTAGCATTCATCTCTCGGTGATATGGAGATTTTCCAGAAACGACAAGTGGCTCGGATACCGCGTTACATTGTAGTTCCCACTTTTTCCGGTTGTATAAATGTTAGGGAGATGCAGTCGGCTTGATCACACCCAATCGTTCCAGAACAACTGCATAGCCATGATACATGCATATTCCTTAGGCATAACGCAAAACGAAACATGGATGCAGCTTCGCTTCCATTACATAAAGAAAGTTTCGCAACAGTTCAACTTCTTTCGTTGAGTTAAACATAGATGTGAACACAGTTCTCTACATGGAGGGGCGAAAAATATTATTTGTTTCGACACTTTCAAATCATACAGAAGACTGCCAAACGAATCTCTATAGGCGAGAAAGAGATTTAGGCCTTCTAGAGATCATAAAAACAAGAGCACGATCTTCGTGAATGGGATTCAGAAATTTCTTGTGGATGAACACACGACATTTCGAAATAATTCTAGAGATGATTTTGGGACGCATTTCGAAGACAGTTTCAGACTACCAGTTTCTGCGTCCCTCACATTAGCAGTAGCAATTCACACTATTAATTCACTGCAAATTGCTCGAACAACAGGAAGTGAGTGCCTCAGCTTTGAAATATCCTAAAAAATATGACCAATAACTAAAATATCCTCATCGTGTCATGCTAAACATTCAGTGGTTTTAACTAATAGTTTCCCTGCAATCATTTGAAAACAACTGCACAGAGAAAAACGTGCGAATCCAAAGCATGTGTTGTATAGTTTTTTATGCTTCAAGTAACACGTTTACCGAAATACTTCAGCAACTTTGCATACTTTAGATACAGTACGTTCTTTCAGCATCAGAGCAGATATTACAATTTTCAGATTCTTGCCAACCTAGAATCGTACCTATATGTGGACCCGATTCTTTGATTCTTCTCTACCGTGATGAGTGTCAACGGTGCATTGCTGTGCGTACTCTGTTTCACAAGAGGCGAGTTGCAACACGGCCTACAGATGTAAAAAAATGGTTCAAATGGCTCTGAGCACTATGGGACTTAACATCTGAGGGCATCAGTCCCCTAGAACTTAGAACTACTTAAAACTAACTAACCTAAGGACATCACACACATCCATGTCCGAGGCAGGATTCGAACCTGCGACCGTAGTAGTCGTGCGGTTCCGGACCCTACAGATGTACATTACGCGTGTTGCTTTTTGTTATTTTTTGTCTGTGCCACTTCATTCAGCCGCACTCCGACACACACCCACGCATTAGTTGGAAACACATTACTTACATCAAGACGTGGTCCCATAATTGCCATGAGATGCACTCCAAACGCCAATTCTATACGGAACACACAACTTTCATGCTTCCTCTCAACAGTCGTGCCGTGCGCTGCTTACATTGCGTAAGTTACAAGAAAGCCATGATGTTAATATAATGTTATTATCTGGATTTCATTCGTTAACTGCAAAAAAATCCGCTATATCAGTGAAGTCGTGTAAGAAGGGATTTTTCCACCCTTCCGGGATGAATGGTTTTTTGAAACATAGCTATTAAGGCAATTTTGAAGCTACACCTACAATTTGTATTTTGTTTTCCAGTCAGAAATAAAGAAACACGTGTGTCAGCATTTTTGGAAACTTAGCCCCTGTGGGGGTGAAATAGTGGGTGAAAGCTATTTTTTAAAATAAATCATTATTAAAGAAGTATTTTTAAAGTTTCATCTACGAAATTTGGTGTTTCAGCTCTCGGTTGGTAATTAAAAAATACGTGGTCAGTGTTTTTGGAAATTCAGCCCTCTAAGGGACTGAAATAGGTGGTGAAAAGTTTTATGAAATTATTTAATTATGATAGCATTTTCCAAGCCTAATGCATGAAAGTTTGTATTTGTCTTCTCTTTTAGAAATAAAAGAAATCACTTTTTTTTTGAAATTCAACCCCTAAGGGGACGAAATAGGGGATGGATTTTTTTTAAATGTAATTTTTTATACTAAAAAATTTTGAAAGCTATGTCTATGAAAACTGGTATTTTACAGGTGTCTGGAGAGGAAAATTTTTACGGAAATATCACCATAAGAATGTAAAAGGCATGGTTAATAAAAAACCTTGGGTTCCAGCTACCAGAATTGCTGTTTGGTTAGAAGTCACAGTCCGAAAAGACCGTACTGCTATGTCCTTAATTGCCGTGAAAAGTGTAGAAGGTATTGTAGTTTCTAACATAAGAATCTGAGAAGGTTAAAACAAAAAAATCTTTGCATACCATACAGTCTACGCGAGCGAAGCAGTAGGCGCTAAACTAGTATACGTACTCCATGTATAAAGGGTACGGCGTCTAGAACACTAACGCAACCCACTCTTGAATATAGCTCGAGTGTTTGAGACACTCACCAGGTCTTATTAAAGAAAGAGACCGACACAATTAAGTAGTGTGCTGGTAGATTTGTTACCGTAGCGTTCAATTAACGCACGAGTGCTACGGAGATGCTTCGGGAACACAGAAGCCCTGGAAGACGACGTTCCTTTCACGAAACACTACTGAGAAAATTTAGACAACCGGAACTTGTGGCTTACTGCATAACGACTTAACTGCTGCGAACGTACATTTTACGTAAGGACCACGAAGATATGCATAACGATTCTACTGCCTTAAATTTATCGTAAGGACCGTGAAAATAAGATAAATTGAGGCTCGTACACAGGCATATAGACTGTATTTTTTCCCTCTCTCTATTTGTGAGCGGAACAAGAAAAGAAAAGACTAGTAGTGGTACAAGGTACCCTCCGCTATGCACCATACGTTGGCCTGTGGCGTACATATGTAGATGTATTACGTTGGTGCATAAGTTGGAAACTTTTTCCGTGAGTTTAATAAACATAACAGAGCCTTTCCTCATCAATATTACGTTCTCCCTCGCTATTTACAACAGTCTGTCAACGCTGGGATAACTGTTCGATTCCACGACTGTAGAAACGACTTGATTCTGAAGCCGAGAACTCGTCAATTCGTGTTCGGATCGCATCTGTATCCGAAAAGGAAGTTTCTTGAAGGCTGTTCGACAGAGAGCGGAAAAAATGAAAACCTGAGGACACAAGAGCACGTGAATAAGATGTGTGCGGAATGACTTCCCAATCCAAATCCTGTATCGTGCTTTCGTCAGTCTAGCAGAATGCGGTCTGGGATTATCGTGGAGTAGCACCACTTCACGCAGTCTTCGAGGTCGTTGTTCTCGGACTGCGTCTGAAAGACGTCTCACTTGTTGACAATAATTGTCACCATTGATGGTTATATCTCAGAGAATCAACTCGTAATACGCCACACCGACGTTGTTCCACCAGATACATAACGTTATCTCTTGTGGATGAGGGCAGGTCTTTCTAGGGGGAGTTTCTGCATTGTTTGGACTCAACCAATCCTTTCTTTTCCTTATGATAGCATGAAGACACCAATCCTCTGTCACCAGTAACGACAGAGAATAGGAATGGTCATTGTTTTTCTCGAACCAATTGATGACGAGCAACCAGACATTCGCATATGGCCACCCCCTGATTTTTGTGATTTTGGCTTAGAACATACGGTACTCATAAACCCGATTTCTGAACCTTTTCCATTGCATGCAAATGTCGCACAATAGTGGTATTATCATAGTTCAAAACATTAGCCAGTTCTCTAGTACAATGACGTCGATCATTGTGGATTAATACGTTTAAACGATCTTCATCAAACGCCTAAGATCTTCCCGAACGTGGAGATTCACTAACGTCAAAACGATCCTCTTTGAAACAAGAATCGATTTTCTTGCCGTGCTCTTTCCAATGAGGTAATCCCCCATACACGGCGCAAATGTTTGTGGCTGCCTCCGCTATTGTCACCCCTTTGTTCAACCCCCCTTAGAGCACGAATTGAAAGGAAAACGTTGCTCGTTCACTCCTGGGCTGGCGGGAGTGGCCGTGCTGTTCTAGGCGCTACAGTCTGGACCCGAGTGACCGTACCGGTCGCAGGTTCGAATCCTGCCTCGAGCATGGATGTGTGTAATGTCCTTAGGTTAGTTAGGTTTAATTAGTTCTAAGTTCTAGGCGACCTCAGAAGTTAAGTCACATAGTGCTCAAAGCCATTTGAACCATTTTTTCACGCCTGGTGATAAGCACTTTGCTGACAATGGTAACTGCATGTAATTGGCACAATTAAAGGAATCCGATGGGTCCGTTTTTTTTTTTTTTTCAAATGCCAGCGAACCAGCAGTTGTAGTGTCAAAATTGCTTGGTGAAGTTAAACATTACAGTTGCTGTTGGTAGCGCCGATTATATCGGCATTTACCCTCACACGTCTCCGCCCACCGAAAAGACCAATCTTGTCAATTAGATTTTTGTTCATCATTTCCAGCAAATGGTTTTGACGAATGCCGATGTGAATAGCCCACTAGTTGCGTTCAAAATTGTTTTTTAACTCAGCTCGTGTGCTGTTTCCTCACATCGGAAATCTTGTTATTCTATTCACACCACCAGCCCCCAATGCAACCGCACTTCTTCTTTGTGCCACCAATATTTGTTTCACACAGTCAAAGAGAAAGACTGGGCAGACGAAAGTTCAAAAAGTGGTCAGACTCCTTCACACAGTGATACACGGCGATAGCAAAATTATCTTCTACTACAATTTCAATTGAAGTAATTTTCGAAAGAAATATAAAATGAAAACATCTGCACTCGGTATTGTCGTTTCGATATCGATAGATCGATAAAACGTTGGACCGTGGAATGAGAAAAGTCTGTATATTAGTTGGAATATATATAATATCAACAGCCCTAGCCAACACTACATTGTAAAACATAAAACTGTCTGTATGCGAAACGAAATGTTAAATGAACTGTATCTAAACTGAACTGATAATGAATTTTGAAATGCAATTTTAACACTGAATGATTTAATTATCTTGACTGTAATGGAAAACACATTTCTTTGGCTCACCTGTGGCAACGGAAACTTGCCACTGCTCGACGCGATGAACATAAAATATGCAGGACAGCAGCAAACCGGCTCAACAGGAAGGAAAAGCCTTGCACAGTGCAATGAAAGTACGCGCGACTATTCTAAAGAGATCATGTCTCAGCCTTAGCTACTGTGTTCCGCAGAGTGCAATGCAGCTACACACATAATCGGAAAATATTAAATTCTTTCTTGAGAAGACGTGGTCGAACTTGAACTTGCTAAGTAATTTATGCTTAAAAGAAACCATATTACGAAAACTGATAGTCATTCCTCAACAATCACAACGATCTTTACAAATAATATTCATTTATAACAAATGTTGCTGTGCCACGAATTTCATTATTAGATTGGTAAAGGAGCGGTAAAACTGTAGCTTCTGAGTGAAAGTCATATGAACTGATAAATTTACTTAATCACAACTGAGGAAATGTATCCACTTAACCAAAATAAATAAAATAAGTTCCACTAAAACCTTCCTCTGAAACTTCCTGGCAGATTAAAACTGTGTGCCGGACCGAGACTCGAACTCGGGACCTTTGCCTCTGGAAACATCCCCTGTGGCTAAGCCACTTCTCCGCAATATCCTTTCTTTCAGGAGTACTAGTTCTGTAAGGTTCGCAGGAGAGCTTCTGTTAAGTTCGGAAGGTAGGAGACGAGGTACTGGCAGAAGTAAAGCTGTGAGGACGGGGCGTGAGTCGTGCTTGGGTAGCTCAGTTGGTAGAGCACTTGCCCGCGAACAGGCAAAGGTCACGAGTTCGAGTCTCGGCCCGGCACACTGTTTTAATCTGCCAGGAAGTTTCATATCAGCGCACACTCCGCTGCAGGGTGAAAATTTCATTCTGAAAACCTTCCGTTGTTCAAACACATCATAACTATTCGCGAACAAGTCGTGCAGCAACAGCCTTACCTGGAATCCTTCAGTTCTGAAATTAGACATTACCAAATCACAATTAAAATTAATACTTCTCTGAATCTTTCTCTCTGTGCTCTGCAAGCTATTTCAGTCTGCTCAGTAGCAGAGCCAACACCCGAATCTATCATTAGCTTTACTTATAATACCTACTGCACCGACAGCGCTGCTGACAACCAAAGATCACTGTGCTTATACCCCAGAACCTCTGTGGCGTAACTAATCGACATTTGAAAATGTTTAGCATACATATATCAAATATGACAACCAGTGAATATACAGTGACGAAAAAAATAAGAACACCAACAAATAATTAATGTACAGTAATGAAATTTCGGGAATACATTTTCGTAGGTTACATTTTTAAGTGGTTAACATTGCAAGGTCACAGATTCATGTAAACGCGAGGTAAGCCACTGCAAATGAGACATGCTGTTACATTAATATCCGGTATAACCGCCAGAACGTTGAATGCAAACGTGCGAACGCGCATGCATTACGTAGTACAGGTGTCAGTTGTGTGTGGGTGTGGGGGGGGGGGGGGGGAGTTCCATGCCTGTTGCACTTGATCAATTCAGGGATGGTTAATGCTGTGTGTGGATGACAATGGAGCTGACGTCCGGTGATGTCCTATATGTGCTCAATTGGAGGCAGATGTGGTGATCGAGCAGGCCAAGATAACATGTCGACACTGTGTAGAGTTAGATGGGTTAAAACAGCGGTAAGTGGGCGAGCGTTATCCTGTTGGAAAACACTGCCCGTAACAGTGTTCGTGAATCGCAGCACAGCAGGTCGCATGACCAGACTGACGTACAGATTTGCTGCCAGGGTGCGTAGGATAACCAGGAGAATGCTCTAGCTGTCATAAAACTCGCACTCCTAACCATAACTCCAGATGGAGGTCCAATATGTCTACCACGCAGACAGACTAGCACCGGATCCTCAACTAGCCTCCTCGTAATCTATACGTGGCCACCACTGGCACCGAGGCAGATCATCCTTCATCAGAAAACACCACATACCTCCTCCCTGCACTTCAATAAGCTCTCGCTTGACACCACTGAAGTCGCAAGTTGCGGTGGTTTGGGGTCAGTGGACTGCATGATAGAGGGTGTCTGGATCGGAGCTGTCCTTGAAGTAACAGGTTTCTAACAGTTCGTTGTGTCATTGTGGTGCCAGCTGCTGCTCACATTGCTGCTGTAGGTGCAGTACGATGTGTGACGGCCATAGGCCGAATGCGATGGTCTTCCCTTTCGGTAGTGCCACGTGCCGTCCGGAGGCCACACGTTTTGCTACCGTACATTCTAGTGACCATCGTTGCCAACAACCATGTACGGTGGTTAAATTTCTGTTAAGTCTTTCTACAATATAGCAGAAGGAACATCCAACTTCTCGCAGGCCTGTTACGCGACCTGTTCAATTTGAGTGAGGTGACGATAATGGCTTCTTTGTCACCTTGAAGACATTCTTGACCACAACTCATCACTTCCAAACTCGAAGGTAACTAACGCTCACACCGTTACAGCGTGTATTTACAGCAAAGCTGATTTGCATTCTCCTAGTGGCGCTACTAGCGCCAGCTCCTACATCTACATTTATACTCTGCAAGCCACCCAACGGTGTGTGGCGGAGGGCACTTTACGAACCACTGTCATTACCTCCCCTTCCTGTACCAGTCGCGTATGGTTCGCGGGAAGAACGACTGCCGGAAAGCCTCCGTGCGCGCTCGAATCTCTCTAATTTTACATTCGTGATCTCCTCTGGAGGTATAAGTAGGGGGAAGCAATATATTCGATACCTCATCCAGAAACGCACCCTCTCGTTACCTGGACAGCAAGCTACACCGCGATGCAGACCGCCTCTCTTGCAGAGTCTGCCACTTGAGTTTGCTAAACATCTCCGTAACGCTATCACGCTTACCAAATAACCCTGTGACGAAGCGCGCCGCTCTTATTTGGAGCTTCTTGGCGTTGCTATTTTTTTTCCCCCGGCTGTGTAAGACTCACATCAGTTTCCTTGAATCCCAAAAATAAACTAAAAACGTTACAATATCTCCATTAGTCTTTGAACAACCACCAGTTTTAAACTGTCTTTCGCATTAGAAATCGATGGACTGATAAGATAAGGAATCAGGAGGTTGTCTGCAGAATGGACGGGAGAGGAACATGTTGGAAACATTGACGAGGAAAAGGGATAGGAAGGTATACTCGTACGTTAAGATTTCAGTGCATAGCTTCCATAGCACTTGAGAGAGATGTAGACGGTAAAACTGAAGGGGGAGTTTGAAATACATCTAATGATTGAGGATGTCGGTTACAAGTGCTATTGTGAGATTAAGAGGTCGGCCGAAGAGAGAAAGTTTCCCACAGTAGTCGCAGCACTGGGCCACCGCTGGCGTAACATTGCTTCTGATGGGGCCTTCACAAGGCGCTGCTGACCTGCCAAGCCGCCAGTCGCTGTGTTTCAACAATCGGCACACTTCTGTCGGCCTGGCACTGGCAGTAGAAGTAGCGGCAGTATGAAAGCTGTTCACAGCAACAGCTGCGCCAGCTTAGAGTTGAGGCGTGCCGCTCCGCGCAGTTTGAAGGATTGCGCGCCCCCAAGAAGAGCTTCTCAAGGTGCAAACAGTCACCTTCTGTTCTCTGTTACGACCACTTGTGTGCTGCTGCGTGAAGAAGTGAACTTGACGACACAAAATGCTTAAACGTAAAGGTGTTGTCCTTTTATCAGGGACAAGTACGAGATTATTAAAAGGTTAGAGGTACAGGTGGGGAAGTCGACAAGTTCGATTATCCGAACAAACCAGTTATCCGAACACCCATGTCCCCAATTACTTCGGATAATCGACACTCTACTGTATGTATTAAAGACGTGTGAAAGCTGAGTGAAAACTGTGACTTGTTGGGTACATGCTTCCCTTGTTAGTGAAACTGACTGTCGCCTAACGTTCTACTTAAGAGCTGTAGTGTCCAGCTCATCATATCTGTCCATCAGAATTGCGCAACCGAGTGATTACTCTGCGGGGCGAGTCGCCTGACTTTGTTCCCTGGTGGGCCGTAAACCTTTGAGGGCAGGCAAGTTGCGGCTGCCGCCGTCGCCTGGGACCGGACTGTAATTAACTTCGCATGTGCCAGCGCACGTTGCCCTCCCGACAGCACTGATCTTGTCCAGTGCTCGGTAGACCTCTGCCTCTGCGTCCGCCGCCCGATGCAGACTGTGCCACAAGCGCCACGACCCGCTCGTGATTCTTACAAGGGAACCTCCCCATCGCTGCCCCCTCAGATTTAGTTATAAGTTGGCACATTGGATAGGCCTTGAAAACCTGAACACAGATCAATCGAGAAAGCAGGAAGAAGTGGTGTGGAACTATGACAAAAATAAGCAAAATATACAAACTCAGTAGTCCATGCGTAAGATAGGCAACATGAAGGAGAGTGTGAGCCCAGCAGCGCCGTGGTCCCGTGGTTAGCGTGAGCAGCTGCGGAACGAGAGGTTCATGGTTCAAGTCTTCCCTCGAGTGAAAAGTTTACTTTCTTTATTTTCGCAAAGTTATGATCTGCCCGTTCGTTCACTGACGTCTCTGTTCACTGTAATAAGTTTAGTGTCTGTGTTTTACGACCGCACCCACAAAATCGTGTGATTAGTAGACGAAAGGACGTGCCTCTCCAATGGGAACCGAAAACATTTGATCGCAAGGTCATAGGTCAACCGATTCCTCCACAGGAAAAGACGTCTGATATATTCTATACGACACTGGTGACGGCATGTGCGTCACATGACAGGAATATGTTGTCGACCCACCTAACTTGTACACTTGGCGAATGGGTAAAAAGGATCTTCTACCTTGGCCGATTTAGGTTTTCTTGTGGATGTGATAATCACTCCCAAAAAAGTGATGAAAACATAAGAGTTTGTCACATAAACTGCAACAAATGAATGCAACAGTTTCACAGTCGCACAGTTTTCCCCGTGCTCTGTCAAAAAATATGTTTTTAACGTTTTCAAATTTTTCCGTGTGTAGACCGTCAAATCCTGCATATTTCCAAGCAAATCTGAACATGTCCTGGAATTCTGGGGAGCGAAGTTGATTATGTGTGAGTGCCTGAACTTTGATAAGTGTCTGAAAATAGAAAATTAAACTTTTCACTCGAGGGAAGACTTGAACCAAGGACCTCTCGTTCCGCAGCTGCTCACGCTAACCACGGGACCACGGCGTTCCGGAGCTCAGACCGTCCTTGAAGCTGCCTACTCAGTTTGTATATTTTGCTTATTTTTCTCATAGTTCCACACAACTTCTTCCTGTTTTCTCGATTTATTTGTGTTCAGTTTTTCAAGGCCTATCCACTGTGCCAACTTATAACTAAATCTGAGGGGGGTGCGATGGGGATGTTCCCTTGCTAGCAACCTACGTCTTGTTAGCCGGCGGCTGCTAGCCGTAGCTTGTTACAACCGCTCTTTTTTTGCTGGTTCACGATCTTCTCCAGTATTTTTCAAGGAGAACTTTATTGGCTGGTCCGAAAGTGGATAGTACACTGACGAACAATATCGAGCCGTGCGTGGTTCGTGTTCCCGCCATCATGTATTTTACACCCTGTTTTTAACGTACTTCCACCCCACTACGTTAATTTAAATTACTACCGTCACTGAGTTGCAGCTTTGCCTGACCGTGAGCGGCGTTAGCAGCGCGTATCAATATATCCCCTCTCGTAGTATCTTTACTCTGCTATTACTTTCCCTCGTTGTCCGTCGTAAGGAGTTCGGGAAAGTTATCTCCGCGCGCTGCAGTCGGCTGGGGCCACTGGCAGCCCCTGCACAGTGTCGGAGCGTGTGTGGAGCCGTCCAATCGCTACTAGCTTCGTGGTTCACCGACCCAGGACGTGAAAGCCACCTCCATTCATGTTGTGGTGGTTCTTTTCGGTGGTTTGCTGTTGGGGAGGTTTTCCTGTGAGCAACACCAAGTGTTTCTACTGCTGAAGTTCAGCCACCATGCGGTGCAATTAACTATTTTGGTCGATTACAATTCGAGTGCACCAGTGGAATTTTCTGCCTTGTGGACGTTAGTGTTCTGGTTACCTGCCCTGGCCACTAACGTAATTTCAGGCAGTCTTCTTTCCTCACCACGTTGTCACTGTCCAACATGGTGTGTAATTTTGACAGCTAATACACACTCCGTTCTGGATTATCACGTTTGTAACCTTTCCGGTTTGAGTCATCATGTATTGATTGACGGGAAGCAAGTCGTTCTGTCGGTCGGTCCGTGGCTGTCCCCTGGTTGGGTTCCGACGGTTCAAGTACAGTTGGGCTCACCACGTGTCTCGCCTAAGTGGACGAGGGCAGACCGACCTCTCTGGAGGCTTCTGAGTACCACCGGTGTTTAGTTATCTGTTGTCAGCTGCTTTAAATTCAAAGTCTATGGTTATTTTTTTAATTTTCTTAAAAATTTTGCAAAATTAATTTTTGAATTTATTTTTCACGCTTAAACATTGCGGCCCTCTTCCGTTAAAGGTTATGGTAATATATTTTAAAATTTTGAAACTTAATTGTGGCCTTCAGCCATTGGTATTGCACCTTGCATATGTATGTTATATCTGCTTAGCCTTTAGGCGTTCCACGTAGCCGTGATACGTTATAAAGAGTTGCATTCGGTAAAGGTCCGGCTATGTGCCGCTTTGGTTGTAAAGGTAATTTAATTACAATAAATGACAATTAGGAGAAACTGATCTCAACCTTTGGCTCTTTCCACAACCCTATTACCTGTTCTGCCCAGCGGGTTTAGCGGGCGTATCAATTATGATGACCTGCTTCGAAGTGTATTGATCATATCTTTGGCAATCAATACGCCATGATCGTCTGTGGCGTTGATTTTACGAGTGCTATCGTGGACCAGAGGTGTACACATTCGTATTTCAATCAGCCCATCCCTGCCTGCCTCTTAGCCAGGCAGACAAGCTGCCTCACGTTGTTAGCCTAACGGACGGGCAGCTCTACTTCCATCCAAAATAAGATGTGCCCAACGCAAGCAAGCTAAAATAGTCTTGGTTGCCTGCCCGTTTTCCCGCTGTACTACGCTATATAGCAGCTTATTCTGTATAATTTCAATAAAGTGTTAAAAGTCTCTTTTTACCTGAATATCAAAAGACGAGGCACAATGAAATATACATTCATTCTGGGTCACTGAAGGCTCTAAAATGGTGGATTCCATTTGTCCTGTTTTAGTTTCTGACATATTACGAGTTTATTTATTTATTTCAACATGAACGATTTTCCCCGCAACTTCGCCTTCTTTCGACTAGTACTCTCTGTTCTCAATTCGAGACGTCATCAGACCACCTATAGTAAATGTTTTCGGCAATAAGCAGAGCATTTCTGAGAATCGAGATCCTTTGCAACTAAGAAGCTGGAAATCTAGCTTCTGTAAATCTTAATGTGTTTCAGCCAAATATGACCAGAGTTATACCAATTCTAATTACTTTCTTCAGGATGTGTATTGTCGTTTCGCTGAATTCATTGTAAGTGGCCAAAATAGTTCATTCAGAATTCCCCAAATGCATTATAAGAAACATGAATTTCGTTTTGCATATTATGTTGATCTATTAAGTAGGTGTTTAAAAGACGCTGCTTTTCTTTCATACTAAGCTTTCTACGAGCAACGTTACATAACATCAGAATGTGGGTTTTGATATACAGTGAGCCATATATTTTTTTCCTATTTCAGTCAATGTTTGCAGTAAATTTAGAAAGCTTATGTGCTGCTATATAGCCTCGAGTCCTTAGCACAAATTTCCACAAACTCGTCAGCCACTAAATCTTTGTTCTCGTTCAAAACTTTTATGGAGTTCGGAAACTGCTGGTCAAATGTACTAACATGTCGCAACATACTTGAGGTTCGCGAATGAGTATTAAGTAACTTTTTATAAAATTTGCATTGCGAAGTACCTATCGTTTTATTTGAAGCT
The DNA here is from genome assembly GCF_023864345.2 of Schistocerca serialis cubense. Lineage (NCBI taxonomy): Eukaryota > Metazoa > Arthropoda > Insecta > Orthoptera > Acrididae > Schistocerca > Schistocerca serialis. Next base: position 249,741,571 of record NC_064638.1, on the reverse strand, counting down.
GCCTCATAAGCAGATGAAAACTTTTCCCTGGTGGGCTTGGGTTCTGTTTAGTGACTTGTATATATTCATCAATTCTTAATTTCTCCTCAGTTTCCTTTAAATTTCTTCATATTGCTATGGTAACTGATGTACAGTGAACCTACCTACGCAAATACATACCTGCATATCCTGTAATCACGTTGGATTGACTTGTTTGACAGCGCAACCTGTCGTCAAATGAAGCAGGCTGAGCGAGTCCTTGAAGATTTCTAGGCTTGCGAAAACCCAAGACTGCCTGTTTTTAGGGGGGTAGGACGTCAAACAGGCCGACTTGGGCCAGGAGAGGCACCACAGGACATTTTAATTTCCACTGTCTATACTTTTACAAATGAATTCATAAAACTTTGTCAGCATGACTAGGAAGGATTCAGAATTCATACTCATAGCGGCGGAAGTTCAAAACCATAACAATTTCATCATTTTTTCACTTACTATTGGCTGCATTTGTTGCTATAGGTACACTTTTTTTCACAAGTAAGAGAGATTCTTCGATGAATTTTACACAGCATACAAACCATACTTACAGGGGTATGAAACTCTAGAATTTACTTAATTTATGAAAAAATGAATGAGATATTACAATTTAAACTTCATGGTTAGAAAAAAACTCAAATTTTATAGCTAATTATCTAAATTTTTACCACAGTTTTTAATAATTCTGGAGTTTCATAGACCTGTAAGTATATTTTGTATGCTGTGCAAAATTCATCGAAGAATCTCACTTCCTTATGAAGAAAAGTGTACCTACAGCAACAAATGCAGCCAATAGTAAGTGAAAAAATGATGAAATTTCACAAGTAAAAATATTTATTTTGTTGTTTTTTAACTTCCACTTCTATGGGTGTGAATCCTCAATCCTTCCTGGTCATGCTGACAAAATTTTATGGATTTATTTGTAAAAGTATAGACAGTGGATATTAAAATGTCCTGTAGTGCCTCTCCTGCTGCAAGTCGGCCCCTTTGACGTCCTATCCCCCGTTAAACCACTGTGCCTCAGTACACCTGCCATGTGTGGAGGAGCATTGTCCTGTTGAAAAATGGCACCACGATACTGTCGAATTATTAGTAATATGTGAGGAAGTAGGATGTCTGTGAAGTAGTCTTGTTGAAAAATGGCACCACGATACTATCGTATTATTAGTAATATGTGAGGAAGCAGGATGTCCGTGAAGTACCGTTGTGCCGTCATAGTTCCCTCAGTTGCTATCAGCCGTTGAAGATAAGTGATGGCGCTTCACTCCATGGCACCCTAACACCGCTGTGCCTCTGAAAAACATTGGAGGAACGGGACCTCTCCTCAGGTGGCCGTCATATTCGCTGATGGTCATCCGAGGTAATGCAGAACTGCGACTTGTAGCTGAAAACAGTGCGACGCCCTTCTTCAGCAGTCCATGTTTCCCGGTTATGGCACCACACCACACGGGGCGCTTTGCATTGGGGTGTTAACGGTAGCCTAGACATGTGACGTTAATTCCCTATCCGGGCGCTCCGACCAGTGGTACGGGATCACCCAGAATGTTGCAGTGTTCGTTAAAGTCGTTGTGAAGCACTGAACGAATATTTACTCAGCAATAAGACTGAGTGTGCCACATGTGTACCTGAGTTTCAAGAATTCATTGCCCGCACTAACTATTTGCGAGCGCGAGGATACGAGTCTGCGGTTCATTACAGTTACGATTAATGATTAAATAATTCGCTGCACTGAATTCGAAGAGCGTATTATAAATTCCGTGTAACCCAGTTACCATCAAAAGCCAAACATGGATACCTCTAATATACGTGAACCAATGTGCTTCTGGAGACTGGCATTTAATTAAACTTAGCTGTTCATTTCACATTCCTAACACATTCCGCCAAGTTTGCTGCACGAGGATCTCAAGCTCCCATTCCCCAATGTGGCCAAAGCGCAGGAAGTTGCCGTGTACTAATGTAGTTTGTCTAAGACACACACGGGCTTTAGTTTTATGCAAGTAGAATTTTTCTTTGAGGTGTAGGCCATGCCATTCAAAAAACTGGTGAAATAATGCTGTCGCGATAATTGATATTTTACTGGATACCGCGTCACTTTTCTTCTCTGACCTATGTCAGAGTTCGCTACGGAATACTCTCGTCTTCTTGTTCCCATTTTCACTCTCATATGCATTGTAAGGAGTGGAGAATCTGGTTTTCGTCACCGCCTCATATAGTTAAATTTTCCAAGAGGTTAAGTGCCGATGAGGTTAATAACACAGTGCAATGTAAGAGCCACGAATAGTTGTAGAGGATTCCCAACGCCATCATAGGAACGTATCCGACTCGTTCATCGTCTTTGCCCCCGGAACATAACAGGCTAAGAGCTAAAACTCTATGTGGTGTGCGTACTGTAAGACGTTCGGTACACACACCATCAGATTATTTGACTTGTCGCTCTAACGAAGTAGGCGAGTGTCAGCAATATGTCTCGTGGTCTTATCGTGGCGTGTTTATCTTCTGCCGTTAGGTCAGACGATAGAAATGCCACTTGCACGCTTAGAGTAGCAGATTGACGGTGACCAACTTTAAACAGAACTTGATTAATTTTCACACACATTTATTAAAATAATAAAAATCATAGACATTACTTAACTTGATTCTGGATGCTGTTTACAATTGACAATCTGAAGTTCCTTTGGTCTTGGTACGTTAATCTTATTCGCACATATCTCTGATACTTGACAAAGTGTCTATTCATTAATCTTCTTGGCTATGTACAGGAATATGATAATCTTATTAAGCGCAGACTGAAACTTGACTATAGACTGGTACAGACAAATGTAGACTGGTACAGACTAATGCAGACTGATTAATCGGAGGTCTGTACACTCGTTATAATACCTCGCGCGTTCAGGTATCACTGCGCGAGTGTGATCCGCAAGGAGAAAAGGTTCTACGTGAGCAGCAATCTCATTGGCTGCATTACATATTAATACGCAGATCGGCGGAAGCAGAATTTGGTCCTTCTCTAAGACAGCACCATCTCGTAGTGCGGAGACGGACGGGCGCTGCACCTGCGCTGTTGCGCTTAGCGGGGCGCGCTCTAGTGGGAAAGTTGTGTACGCGCTGACTACGCGGAACTATGTACACAACACTCTAAAAAACGTAAGAAAATTTACACTGCTTGCAGACAGATGGAATAAATGACTTAGCTTCTGCTTGAAGTTGACATGGCTATGTGACAATAGGAATGTCATTCAGCGACCGAAATAAATCAAGAACGTGTAACTGAATGTGAATCTGAATCATTTACATCTACATTCATACTCCGATAGCTCCCATAAGGTGCACGGCGCTGGGTACTTTGCGCAGTTGCTAGTCATTGCTTTCCTGTTCCATTCGGAAACGGAGCGCTAATTGCTCTTGTCACTCCGAAATCCCGTAAACTAGAAACAGCAAGAAATATGACGGAAATGGGTCTCCCTACCAGTTACAAGAGTAACAACATCGAAAAACCTACCATTTGTGTCTGATTTCCTCGTAATTACATCCCAGTTGATCCACAATGCAGATAAAATGTCACAACAGTACTTTACTTGTCTTTTTTTGGACGTTTGTCTTTCGTGATATTTCACTATCATTGTTGTCACTGGATTATGTAGGTCGCTCGTGTATAACTGTACTCAGTCGACGTCTCATTATTGTACTGAAACGACTACTCCATCTTGCGGTCCCAAGAGAAAGAGAAAGAGGTGAGGGGAGCACTGACTGAGTCACCATTGTAAATGTTCAAGACAGAACATGAGTTTCTTGGCGGTGTAGTTTGTTGCAGGCTGCGGCCGTGAGTGGCGGATGAATAGCTAGAATGTCTCTTAGCAACAACAGAGCAAAACTGATCCATTTGTAAATGAAGCTATGTGATTCCAGAGACCATTCCACGTCTCATACATCTGTGATGTATGTATGTAGACTGAGGCGACGAATGTAAACTGAAGCGACGAGTGAAAATTTGAGCCATGTTCCATTCTCACTAGGCAGATGCACTAATACTATGCCACCCTAGCTAAATGGCTTTGCACAATTGTACAGGCTATATTAACACGCCTCCCTCGTCAATCCAAAATTCCCATACAGGCCTCAGCCCCTTGGTATTTCGCCTAAACTCCAATAGCATTGCAGAGGCTCTCCAACTGTATTGGAGTAACACCTCATCGTCGAACAAAACGAGTGATCCTGCTTGAAAGGCATATGCTTTAATCAAATGAAACTACACTCCTGGAAATTGAAATAAGAACACCGTGAATTTATTGTCCCAGGAAGGGGAAACTTTATTGACACATTCCTGGGGTCAGATACATCACATGATCACACTGACAGAACCACAGGCACATAGACACAGGCAACAGAGCATGCACAATGTCGGCACTAGTACAGTGTATATCCACCTTTCGCAGCAATGCAGGCTGCTATTCTCCCATGGAGACGATCGTAGAGATGCTGGATGTAGTCCTGTGGAACGGCTTGCCATGCCATTTCCACCTGGCGCCTCAGTTGGACCAGCGGTCGTGCTGGACGTGCAGACCGCGTGAGACGACGCTTCATCCAGTCCCAAACATGCTCAATGGGGGACAGAACCGGAGATCTTGCTGGCCAGGGTAGTTGACTTACACCATCTAGAGCACGTTGGGTGGCACGGGATACATGCGGACGTGCATTGTCCTGTTGGAACAGCAAGTTCCCTTGCCGGTCTAGGAATGGTAGAACGATGGGTTCGATGACGGTTTGGATGTACCGTGCACTATTCAGTGTCCCCTCGACGATCACCAGTGGTGTACGGCCAGTGTAGGAGATCGCTCCCCACACCATGATGCCGGGTGTTGGCCCTGTGTGCCTCGGTCATATGCAGTCCTGATTGTGGCGCTCACCTGCACGGCGCCAAACACGCATACGACCATCATTGGCACCAAGGCAGAAGCGACTCTCATCGCTGAAGACGACACGTCTCCATTCGTCCCTCCATTCACGCCTGTCGCGACACCACTGGAGGCGGGCTGCACGATGTTGGGGCGTGAGCGGAAGACGGCCTAACGGTGTGCGGGACCGTAGCCCAGCTTCATGGAGACGGTTGCGAATGGTCCTCGCCGTTACCCCAGGAGCAACAGTGTCCCTAATTTGCTGGGAAGTGGCGGTGCGGTCCCCTACGGCACTGCGTAGGATCCTACGGTCTTGGCGTGCATCCGTGCGTCGCTGCGGTCCGGTCCCAGGTCGACGGGCACGTGCACCTTCCGCCGACCACTGGCGACAACATCGATGTACTGTGGAGACCTCACGCCCCACGTGTTGAGCAATTCGGCGGTACGTCCACCCGGCCTCCCGCATGCCCACTATACGCCCTCGCTCAAAGTCCGTCAACTGCACATACGGTTCACGTCCATGCTGTCGCGGCATGCTACCAGTGTTAAAGACTGCGATGGAGCTCCGTATGCCACGGCAAACTGGCTGACACTGACGGCGGCGGAGCACAAATGCTGCGCAGCTAGCGCCATTCGACGGCCAACACCGCGGTTCCTGGTGTGTCCGCTGTGCCGTGCGTGTGATCATTGCTTGTACAGCCCTCTCGCAGTGTCCGGAGCAAGTATGGTGGGTCTGACACACCGGTGTCAATGTGTTCTTTTTTCCATTTCCAGGAGTGTATATGGTTCCAGACACCTTTTCACGTCTCAAACGTGATGTATGTATGCAGACTGAAGCGAAGAGCGAAAATTGTGCAAAGCCACTATGCCAGGGTGGCGTAGTGATTAGCGGACTAGCCTAGTGAACAGGAGACCTTGTTACGTTACAATGCAGTCCTTTGCTATGAATTTTTTCGCTTACTTAACACATGAAACTGATTGTATACGATGTATTGTCTAGAGTAAATATGTATTGTAAATACTATGTTTAAATTATGTAATATTTAACACTGGCAAGTCAGGGCATATTTAGTTAACGTTGAAGTCAGAGAGATTGTTTTGTCGTGCCGCTGGGCGCGGGAGCGCGCCATCGGGCAGTAGTAGCAGTGACGCCGTGCTCGGGGTAAGACGTACAGTCGAGTGCTGCTATTCCTAGCTGTGTTACATCTAACGGCTAGTGTGTGGATCTAAGTACGACGGGAAAGTAATAGTCGGCATATCTGGAAGCGTGGCCGGGCAAGTTATTATGGATTAATGGGCACAGTGCTGAAGAAACGAGGGCTTAAATGTGAAGCGCACTGGGAGCGCAAGTCGCAACAGTAAACGCCCGCTGCCACATTGTGTCGCCGCCGTGGACATCCGTCGATCCACCGACAACGAGGGAAGTAAGATCTACGTCATTTTCGTAGGATAAAATTGTAGAAGGCTTGCCAGCGACTGTGCTTTTCTCGGAAGTCGAACAATTAATAACAAGCACTTTTGCAGTTACATTCCACTCGACAATAACACCAAGTAGGTTCCATCCGATCCTTACCTTATTGAACCAAGTGTGTCACCCCATTATCAAGAGAAAAAATCAAATTACTTGCGTAGACGGTGAAGAGTAAATTTCAGACTGTTTTGAACGATTGGTTATCGTGGTTAATTGTTGCACTTAATAAGCCTACGCCAACCGTAGTGACTTAATAATAGACTGAAGTAATAAATTTGATTATTAACATTTATTTCAATGCATATTCAGCTGAAGTTAGTTCAAGGATATTTCATGAAACTATAAAGCTTATTCCACCTGACAATCGCCCAACTAATGAATTATTATCATTCAAAACATAGTTAATCCATTATTGGCAATATATTTCTCCAACAGGAGATTAAACTGTGCAAAGTACGTAATTTTAAAGGCAGAATGACAATCTATTATTCAAAATATCGATAGATAATTATCTGTGTTGTCAGCATTGCATTTAGCTGACAAATTATGAACAAAATAATTATCAAAATAGTTATTGAAAGTTAACCATTAATGTTTAAGTGTAGTTAGATTGTTATGACATTATTTCATATGACTACTGAGCCTGACACAGCACTTGCGTAAAAGTTACCGCTCTACCTGCTGCGCTACAAACAGGTTAACTTTATTTTTGACACAATTATTCACGTGCTGAACAGTAGTGCCGCTCATCAGTTGAGCTGGCGACCGAGTTTTTAGTTTCCAGAATGAGATTTTCACTCTGCAGCGGAGTGTGCGCTGATATGAAACTTCCTGGCAGATTAAAACTGTGTGCCCGACCGAGACTCGAACTCGGGACCTTTGCCATTCGCAGGCAAGTGCTCTACCATCTGAGCTACAGAAGCACGACTCACGCCCGGTACTCACAGCTGTACTTCTGCAAGTATTGCTTTTACAACTTAATCATTTCTTTCGGCAAAATTTCCACTGGCAAAATTTATTTCCAAATTAGTTCCATTATTTCATTCACCGATCGTTACTGAATGAAATTACTCATTCAATAACGATCAAGTTATAACGTCTCCTGTTTCCCGTGGAATAATCATTATTTACTATGGATTCGGATGCCTTATACCAACACGGGTCAAAATCCATAATTCACGGTCATTGTTAACTTGTAATTTCGCAAATCCCGGGAAGCAGGGTGGTGTTATAACCTGAGTTCGAATCCCGGGGTTGGTATAAATTTTTATTCGTCACTTCAGTCTGCATATGTATATCATAAATCTTTGAGACTTGAAAAGCACTTATTCCTGGATTTGAACTAGAATGCCACGTTTCGTTGGATGCTAAGGTGCTATTGCAATACAGCTATAAACTCTCTGCTATGCTGTTCGAGTTTAAGGTAGTACCAAGTAAAATGAGGCGTGAATGGAAATTTAGATTGAGGAGAGAGGCGCGCTAGCGTAATGTATGCTGTTGTGCAGAGCCACTCTGCCTTGGTGGCGCATGGCGCACTGGTTACCGCATCTTGAAACAGGTCTATTGCACGTTTGTTAGTTGCGTGTCTGGAATTTGTGCGTACTTTGGATATCTCAAATGCTAAGCGACAGTTTTGAATCGCTTATTATGCGCGCGCAATCTTTGGTCAGAATAGCTTTGTGGCCGGAAGATGTGTTTGTTTTGTCATCGCTACTTTGCAGCAAGGAGCGCGGTAGTTCTATCGTTTGAGTAGTAGTGAGAAAGATGCTGAGCAGAAGACTCCTGGCAATGTACACGTAAAGTTAGGTGCATCTTGTAGTGCTACAACGATGAAAATTAATATTACGACAATGTCAAACCTCATTTTCATGATTTAAAGCAGTATTCATGATGTTAAAAATGTAATTACAATTTTATTATTTTCATTTTTGTGCTCAGTGTATCAAAGACTTTCTAGTGCACGGAAAAAATTAGCATTGTTTGTACTACGAAACTATATATTATTGGTAAGGGTTAAGCATGTAATAATTCAATGTAAGACGTTTTGTTGAGTCTGAATTTTGTTCTCGTACTGGTCGGTAGAGAAGGAAAAATTCCTAAATCGATGTGAAGGTATAAAGGCTGTAAAAAGGAGAGAGAGAGAAGGTAAATACAAGTTATTCAAAACAAATATCTCTAAAGTGTAACGTCTTGTGATTTCCTATAACTAAAAATTGCAAGGTCTAATCTGAGCCTGTCCTGAATAACAGCGAAGAACATGTATGTTATCATATATATTCTTCGTTTGATCACGGTTGTGATTCGCATGTTTCTTTTTGTTACGCGACGTGTTATGAATATTTTCATTATAGGCGCAAAAGTGCACACAGCTTTAATCGAACCTGCGTCTTTCGGAAACGATAACTTTTAATCAGTACAATTACGCGAATACCGTATTCTCCTAAGCGAGCAGCATTGCACTATCGCAGACTCGCAACAATCGAAAGAGCAAAAACAGTGCTTAAATAAAATTGCCACCTTTTAAGAATTATTATTATCCCATTAAATAAATAAATAGCAATTCAGCGGCTATCCAGTCAATAAACAGAGAGGGTAATTCAGTGGCAACCTATTGACAGGACTAGCTTATATGTGTGTGTTAATGTGTGTTTTTTCTATTTGTTTCATGCTGTAATGAGCGGAAATCTACGACGACCCTAAGCACGATATTTTTGCTGTACCATTCCATCCCAGCGGCAGCAGAACGAAGCACTACAATCTGTGTTTAAGTAAAATTATTTGTGTTCGAATGTTGTGAAGCAGAGGAGAAGGATTTGATTAGTGCTTTAGAATGAAGTGTGTGAAGAGGAATGAAGACAGAATTTTAATTTATTGACATCGCAGTCGCGAGTGGTTAGAATCGGTTTGAATGAGATATCAATACCAGGCAACTTCAGGTTTTTCATTTACGATTGAGTAATTTTCACTGTAAGGCAATTTTCATGTTTATTACTGATTTATCTAACAATTGTAAGAGTAAGAATTCGGGATCAATATTGCGCTTCATCAGTCTTAATGAGTCCAGAACGAGATTTTCACTCTGCAGCGGAGTGTGTGCTGATATGAAACTTCCTGGCAGTTTAAAACTGTGTGCCGGACTGAGACTCGAACTCGGGATCTTTGCCTTTCGCGGGGAAGTGCTCTACCAACTGAGCTACCCAAGCACGACTCACACCCCGTCCTCACAGCTGTACTTCTACCAGTCACTCGTTTCCTACCTTCTAAACTTTACAGAAGTTCTCCTGCGAATCTTGCAGAACTAGGACTTCTGAAAGAAAGGATATTGCGGGGACATGGCTTAGCCACAGCCTGGGGGATGTTTCCAGAATGAGATTTTCACTCTGCAGTGTAGTGTGCGCTCATATGAAACTCCCTGGCAGATTAAAACTGTGTGGCGGGCCGAGAATCGAACTCTTACAGATCCCTAGTTCGAGTCTCGGTCCAGTACACAGTTTTCATCTGCCAGGAAGTTTCTGTGTTAATGAGTGTTATAAAGAGAACTGCATACAAGTACTAATATATCAGACAATTTGCAAACAATTTGTTAAACAATTATTTGCCCTAAGAACATTGTCCATATCCTCGGTCCAAGTCGCCTTTATTTCACGGAGTGTCTCACTCGGTGATGTGTATAAAATAGTTTACCTGTTGTCTGGAGCACTGCACTAACCTCTCAGCAACTTCAGTTAGTAATTTGCAGCTGGCACACAGAGAGCAACAAGCACTGCATTCCGCAGCAGTTACTTTACGAGGCAAAATATTTTCATTTCAGAATCAGTTTGCTATGAAAATTTTCAGCGCATAGGGTCCATTTCATGAACAGAGTTACTAGGCCGACCATTAACGCGCAGGGACCTCGTTTAATTTGAGAAATTAATACTTAAGTACGGGATTTAATCAGTTTGTACACTTTTAGATACATAACAAAACAGGGCCAAATTCATGTATTCAGATATATTTAGTTTCTCTCCCCAGTTGGAAATGCACAAAGTCACCCAAAGCTAAACAATAGCAGAGTTACAACCAACCAACCAAGCCAGTAAGAGTTCCAAACCAAACGAAAAATAATTTTTAAAGGAAACTTTCAATTTGCGTAGTGAGCAGGAGAGATGGCTTCGAATCCCGCCCGTAGTACAAGCCTTCATTCGACGCTTCAGTCTACGTATATACATCGACCCATTATTGTATACACTTTTACTTATTCTTACAACTCGCCGATGCTATTGCTCCCCAAGTTCGTATGCAGACATAGATAACAGGAAGATCTCTGAGCACAGCTGTATCACGTCTATCTCCAAAACACACTGATATACTAAATCATCATGGCCACTGCTCAAAGCGACACTGAGTGCCGTCTGCTGGTGATGCTGGCACGTGACGAGGCATAGAGAATATACAGGGTGTTTCAAAATTAACATACCTGGCTTAAGGCGTTGTAGCATTTATTACGTTCAACTTACAGTTGTAAATAATACACCAAATGTACCTGTGCGCAATGGGAAGAGTGTGGAATGTCAAAGAGTGACTGAAGAACATCTTGAACGGGTGCGAGACTTTCATGCTTAGCCCCAAGAAATATCCGCGGGGAAAGTTTATGGGCTTTTCTTTTTCGGTGAATCAACTGTAACTGATGCTTCTTATCTTGATGTGCTACAGCTATGGCCCGTGCCTCAATGAGAAGAAGCTGAGCAACACATCTTTATTTGGGAGCAAGATGGTGCGCCGCCTCACTGGCATAACTCAGTACGCGACTGGTTAAACGACGTTGCATCCGACAGGCGGATTGGGACTAAGGGGCCAGCAATTCATCCATGACCTCTACGTTCACACACGATCTGACGCTATCATGCGTACGTGCCTCCGATACTAGCTGATCTATCCGACTTTAGAAACAGTGTTATTGCAGCAGTTTCTCCTGACACATTGATCAAGGTTTCGGAACAGCTCGCCTATCCACTCGATGTGTGATCGGTGTTCATACTAAATAATGTTAATAATTCTCTTTCAAATTCTGAAGGTGGCACGGGTAAAATACAGGGAGCGAAAGGCTATTTACAATTTGTACAGAAACCAGATGGCAGTTATAAGAGTCGAGGGACATGAGAGGGAAGCAGCGGTTGGGAAGGAAGTGAGACAGGGTTGTAGCCTCTCCCCGATGTTATTCAATCTGTATATTGGGCAAGCAGTAAAGGAAACAAAAGAAAAATTCGGAGTAGGTATTAAAATCCATGGAGAAGAAATTAAAACTCTGAGGTTCGCCGACGACATTGTAATTTTGTCAGAGACAGTAAAGACTTGGAAGAGCAGTTGAACGGAATGGATAGTGTCTTGAAAGGAGGATATAAGATGAACATCAACAAAAGTAAAACGAGGATAATGGAATGTAGTCGAATTACGTCGGGTGATGCTGAGGGAATTAGATTAGGAAATGAGACACTTAAAGTAGTAAAGCAGTTTTGCTATTTGGGGAGCAAAATAACTGATGATGGTCGAAGTAGAGAGGATATAAAATGTAGACTGGCAATGGCAAGGAAAGCGTTTCTGAAGAAGAGAAATTTGTTAACATCGAGTATAGATTTAAGTGTCAGGAAGTCGTTTCTGAAAGTATTCGTATAGAGTGTAGCCATGTATGGAAGTGAAACATGGACGATAAATAGTTTGGACAAGAAGAGAATAGAAGCTTTCGAAATGTGGTGCTACAGAAGAATGCTGAAGATTAGATGGATAGAGCACATAACTAATGAGGAGGTTTTGAATAGAATTGGGGAGAAGAGGAGTTTGTGGCACAACGTGACAAGAAGAAGGGATCGGTTGGTAGGACATGTTCTGAGGCATCAAGGGATCACCAATTTAGTATTGGAGGGCAGCGTGGAGGGTAAAAATCATAGAGGGAGACCAAGGGATGAATACACTAAGCAGATTCATAAGGATGTAGGTTGCAGTAGTTACTGGGATATGAAGAAGCTTGCACAGGATAGAGTAGCATGGAGAGCTGCATCAAACCAGTCTCAGGACTGAAGACCACAACACAACAACAAGTTTTAAGGAAAACTGTTTGTGTTTCTCTTTCATTTGGTGTATTATTTATAATTGTGAGGTGAATGTAATATGTGCTATGAAGCCTTAAAACCCGTGAATTTATTTTGAAATACCCTGTAATGGCAGAGCAGGGACAGATGGGAAATATGGGCCTCGAACGTGGAAATCGACTGACCTGAACGACTATGATAAATGGCAGGTTTTTATGGCCCAGCTTCTGGGAACAAGTATTTCGGAAACGGCAGTAGTACTGTCCTGAGTGTTTATAAAAGCGGTTGGAGTACGGTGAACCCACAAGTAACCGATAAGGTGTCGGACGTGCACGCCTCAACACACAACGAGGGTGCCAGAGGCTTGCCCGTTCTGTGCACCAGGATAGGCAGCCATATGTGGCAGATCTATCAACAAATAATGTTGGTGCAGTAACAAGTGTTCCGGAGCACACCATTAAGGGCGGATTGTTGAACAAGGGGCTCCGCAGTAGTCGTCGTCTATGTGGTGCTTTGTTGACCTAACTACGTTGTCATTAGGATTTTGCTGGCCACAGGATCGTCGACAGTGAGCAGTGAACAGTCAATAAATGGAATAAGGTCGTCTGGCCATATGAATCTTATTTCTTGTTACGCCAGATCTATGGCCTGGATACGCCATCATCTAGGCGAACGTGTGCTGGGCCACGGATGCCAGTCGAGAGAATTACGGCGTGGGGAACATTCACCTGAGCGTCCATGGGAGCTTTGGTAGTAATCTAATGCACCCTGAAGTTTGTGGACTACGTTAACGTTTTTGCGGACCACCTGCATCCCTTCATACTTGATGTCTTCCCGGAGGACGATGGCTCTCCAGCGAGCTCTAGCTCTCAAGGCCAGAATAGTGCTACAGTGGTTTGAGGAGCATAATAGCGATCGCTTTCATACCTCGGCCAACAAATTCGGCTGATCTGAACCAAATGGAACGGTATAGGATACTAGCTCTGCGGTAACAACCAACCGGCTTGTAATGCATTATAAGAAAGAAAAAGAAAAAGCAGCACGAACTAATTAACCGAAATGGGACTTAAATCGGTAGATGTACATGACAGACAAACAAATGCTAACAATTTCAGAAAACCCGGACGTCTCATTCAAGAGAAAGAGCTACACAAATTTGGCAAGTCGACAAGTGTTGGTCGATCTCGGGTCCATATGCAAACAGTTATTCGGCTTGGCACTGACTGACAGAGTTGTTAGATGTTCCCCTGTGGGATACCGTGCCTTATTCTGTCCCAATTGGCACGTCAGATCGCAGATCGTCAAACTACCAAGATTGTTCTCAATTGAGGAGAAATCCGGTGACTATCCTGGACAAGGTAGGGATTTGACAAGGACAAAGACAATTTGTCAACTTTTTTTTTTTAGAATTCCTCCTCCCCTTCTTGATTGTACTCTTATTTTATCAGGCAGTGTGATAATTGTTGGTGTCTATTCTCTGCTATAATTACCCTCTGGGGTTTTGGTTTTGTGTACAACACATTGTGCATTTCTGTACATGTACCAAAGCCTGTAAATTGTAAACTGTATCTTTCTGAAGTTATTAAGTCTAATTAGGTTTAACTAATTATTTATGGAATGCTTATGCTAATGTAAGAGGTGCGACAATAAAGTAATGAGACTGATATGAAAAAAAATGTTGCTTACCGTTTTAGTCAAGTTTAGTGTTGTCTTCTTCGAAGTAGTTCCCTTCTGACTGCACACACTTTTTCCAGCGCTTCTGCCACTGATGGTAACATTTCTGTAACTCATCTTCTGTTAATATCCTCCAAGACCGTCGTCACAGCTTTTTGGACATTTTGTGTTGTTTGAAAATGGTGTCCCTTCACCGCCGCCTTGACTTTTGGCAATAGAAAAAGTCGCACGGAGCAATATCTGGTGAATAAAATGGCTGCGGTAGTACTGAAATTTGTTTTGAGGTTAAAAATTGCTGTACTGACAGAGCAGTATGGGATGGCGCATCCAATTATCAGCATTGTTGGCATGGACATGAACTCTTTTATGAAGTCTTTCTAAATTTTTTTTGTAATAATATTGGTTAACTGTTTGTCCAGGAGGCACCCACTCTTTATGAACAATTCCCTTGGAATCAAAGAAGCACACAAGCATGCATTTCATTTTTGACTTTGACATGCGAGCTTTTTATGTTCTGGGTGAACCCTTTGATGAATTCCCTAAGTGGAATAAAGCGTTTTCTACGTACTGCCTCTCACATCAATAGGCAATAGGTATGTGGGTTTTGAATGAACGGCGCTTACTAAGTGCCTAATAGCACATCATGATGTAGACACTAAATAACATATAAAGTCGTTTTTTCATGTTATTACGGACCATCGATGTAACAAATTAATTTCCACACAATTTTAACATTGGGTCCTAAACATCCGATTAATTTCGAATATAGTAATGACAACTCTAGGATTAATAGTCTCTGTTTTTCGCTGCGTAGCTAGGTAAGACATAACACCCAGATAATTTAAAAACATCTCCCTCAAACAGTGGAGGTGAAACAAATAAAATCGGTGCTGAAAAATAATAGTTTCCTAACGAATAGTTTCCTCAGCTTGTCGATTCATTCTTCAGTCATTTGTTTTGCTCCCGTGGTTATCAAGTTGCCTTCTTGTATGTGAGCGTATACATCACCAAATAACAGTAGTCAAGTATGAAACTTTTGAATCACTTTATGATGTCACTTACTGCCAAAATACGATCTTACATTCTCTATGGCATATGCATTTAGCTTCGTTGTTGTTCGACGTCACGTCCATGTATTACAAACAGGCAACAGTTCTGTCATAGTTCCAACGCTTTCTCAGCATACAATTGTCCCATTCCACATGCATGAGATGTAAGAAATACATCCCCATTATTTTTAATTATAGGATTAGAGGAAAGAAATGAGTAATACGTTTTTTGTCCGTACGAGTTGAAATTACTTCACGGGGCACCACTTAGCATCATAAATAAACGAGGACACATATATGCATACAAATACATGCATAAATATTATAATGGTACGTAACATACGCCACTTAAAGATCTGGAGAATGGAGATCTCTCTTGTAGAATGCGTGGCGGAAAAAGTTACAAGAAGGAAGAGAGAATTCCATATCCGAAACATCCACCTGTGGTTTGGCTCACCACTGAGAATTTGGTATCTAGTGGCAGTGCATACAAGCAAAAACAATTCAGGTCAAAAATAAAGAAATATAAAATTCAAATTTGACGCAGGTTACCGAAACGAACCAGAAAAGTACCAACAAATATCACTTCATGGAGGGCATGACTACTGAATTTTATGCAAAAAGAAAACAACACATATGGCAAAATATGTATGGGAAAGGATCTTGAGGCAGAATTTTTCCGCATGTACATTGTTTTAAATGTGTTCAGAAGCATTTTATTTTCCTGAACGGCATTTTATTTCATATTTGGCACAAAAAGGACAAATCTTAATGTCACCGCAAATGTAATAATCAAATAAACAGAAGTATTCTGTTACCAGCAACACTTCGTGGATTTTCTGTCTGTAGTTCCAAACAATGTATATATTCTGGAAATACTTTATGTTCTTGCAGCGTAAATCCATACCTAAGGTGCATAAAGTAATGTATATCCCACTACCTCTGTTTATTCCCACGTATAGGTTAATTATGATAAAAGTTAAGCTTGTTCCACAGTCTGATGGAATGACTGCCTACATATTATTGCGCCCTCAAGCAGACATAAAAACACACACACACACAGCCGAACACTAATACAAAAGAAAGTTTCAAAAATCATATACTAAACATAACTGTTATGAAGTACATTAGCCATCAAGCTTGAAAAATTCTAATAAAGGCGGGAGGGACGTTAATGTTTAGCGTCCCGTCGACGACGAGGTTGTGACAGATGGAGAATTTTCGTACATAAGTAACCTAAACTATAAGAATTTACATAGAAAATATTCGTTTAGTTTATAGAGATAAAGCACAGATATGAAATCCTAAAGTTTTAAGTTCTTGTAATTGATTTATATTTGCGGGCATCACGGTGGGCACAGTAAATTTAAAGTCCCTGGATGATGAAGAACATAAGCATTATATGCAGAAACATAAATGATTGGTAAATGGATTACAGTTATGATAAAAAATAATTATTAATTCACTGCTAGCAACATCATAATTCGTACAGGATGTTCCGCTGGAGTTACTAAAGTGCCAACACTTACAGTCAGCTTAATAATAAACAACCACCTTTCTTTCCTCTGGATAATGGAGTGCTCGAACAGGATGAGGAGGACTTGGCCCGGCTTCCTTTGTCAGGTCGGCCGTCGCTCCAGCGCCTCCACTCTGACGTCCACCTCGCAGTGCTTCCATTCCAGGCGGCAGATTCCCAGCTCCAGGCGATGGACCAGCAGAGGGATTCAGCGCAGAGCCCACCCATCTCTCCGTAGACAGAGGGCTGCCGCGTGGTTGGGCAACTGGTGGTACAGCAGGTGATTTTGTAGCTGGACGAGAAGCGTAGTTTTCTCGCACGTCAGCTGTCTCTGAACCGAAAGTGTTACGTTCATCACCAGGTTCACGTGATGTAGACGCGGTGAAGGCTGCTCTGTTTTTTGCAGCTCCAAGAACTGACGAGTCGACATCCAGACGGCGCCTCTTTGCATTGTCTAAATTACCAGTAGACCCTGCGACACTGAGAGGTCGCCCACTTCCCCTGACATCCACAGTGGCTACGACCTGGTTAGACTGTCTCCTAGCGTGACAAGTATGAAAAAGTGGACGCTTGTCTTTGCAATTTTTGCAGAATCTGTCGCCGCAAATGTGCCCCCTGGCCCTTCCCTCGACGCTGTACCATTCCAGACAGAGTGTACACATTTTCAGCAAGTCGCACGTGCTCTTTCCTGCTCGGTTCACGCACAGGTGCCTCTTGAAGCAACTGTCGTTGACGAAATCCCTTTTGCACGCCTTGCAGCTTATGCCGTGACCAGGCAAGCACACTCCGACTTTCCGGCAATGTCTGCAGCGCTCTAAGCACTGGTGTTCGCTCTCGTAACGGCAATGCACTCGACAAAGACGGCAGTATAGGCGCTTCTGACCGGAAGAAAAGGCTGCGCCGATAGACGTGACCACGTGGAAGTCGCGGCCGTCTGTGACAACGTCCATGTACGGCCTGCCAGGCTTCGGTGGTGCCCAACTCTCGTAGAGAACAAACTTTCCGTCCAGCCCCAGAAACACCGTTACTGTAAAGTTTTGGCTGTAGTAGCGGTCGAATCGGCGCAGGGCCAAACCGATGTTGTCTTCAACACTTGCTTCCGCCATTCTGCGCAGCGCCATGGCTTCCACTTGCAGGTGAGTACGGTTCGAGCTCTTAAGTCTCTTGTATATTTTGCTCAGTCGCGTTGATTCGCCTCTCTGTAAGTAGGCTTTACTGAGTACAAGAGCACGCGACAGGTTTTCAACAGGTAACGGAGTGGAGCCTGCTGTAATTATAGATTTCTTCCTCAAACAACGCTGGCTGAACTCTCTTATGTCCCAAATCCGTTGTTGCGTGTTTAGCCTGACGTGCTTGACTTTGACGACTAGCGGCCCGTTGGATAGGAATGTAGGTCTATCGCGCTTGATTCCTTCAAAAGTTCTCTTCAAGACACTCAAATTTATTTTCTTCTTTTGGCGCATACCCATCACTACTACTCGATGTTTCTCCGCGCATCCCCACGCCGTCAAACTCACGCCGATGACGTCCTCTTCTGAGACCTCATCCGTCGATATCTTATTGCTGATCATTCTGACAACGTCCTCTATCCACTTACTTTGATGAGAAAGGTCTGGAACCTGTTCGGTGACGAAGAGTATTTCGTGGGCACTGGCTCCGTAGTCGGGACAGTGCATCCACTCGTCGTACGCGACTCTGAACTGGGGCCATTCTTCGGCCAACTGGCGGCTTGGTGCGCCGCCTGGTGTGTCTTCATCCGAAAGCACGACAGCTTCATCGAACTGTGGCATGTTTATTACGACACGTAGCAAAACGCGTTCCTTTCGTTGAGCCTCGTAGGAATCACTCAGGTGTCGGTGGCAAACACCGTTTGGTTCTGCGGTGGCCGCGATCTCTAGCGTAGCACACTAAATGCGCGAGAGAAGCACTAGCGCCTTTCCGTCCGAGCTGTTTGCTCAGCACTGCAGCAGTCCGGTCGAAGCTCCGAAGCTGCGTAGCGATAAAGCGGTGGCAGAAGAGGGGAGCCACAGATAATGACGTCCCTTCCCGGAAGCTGACCGTGCTGGCATTCCCGTGTGATAAGCCGTATGATTCAGTTAATGACGACTTTCGACTTTAAACAATGCGCTCTGCATTTCATTGAGGGCCACGCGTGTAGGAGTGTCCTCGTGCATTTGGTCTGTTCGTAAAGATTTATGTATTCGAAGGAATGTCGAATTCGTGTGAGGACAGAAGATCGGTATTTAATGTCACGTCGACGAATAGGCTGGTAGATACGGAGCAAAATTTCACATTGTGGACGTAAGAGGAACGAATTCGGCTGCTCCTTTGTAAAAGGTGCCATCCCGGAATTCTTCGCCTTCAGTGACCACTAAAATTCTAAAGCTGGGTGATCGGATGAGGATCTGAACCGCTGTTATTCTGAATACGAGTCTACTGTCTGTAACAAATCTGTCACCGCGTTCTATACATGCCTCAGGTTTTTTTTCCCATCTGTCTCCCGACTTCTATGATGCGGCTCGTCAGCCACGGATCCTTCCTCTCCTATCCCAACCTATTCATCTCAGTCTATTATTTAGTGGACATATGCCGATCTCCGTCTTTTTCGGCAGTTTTTACCCTCTACAGCCCCCTCCGGACCATAGAAGTTATATCGTTATGTCCTAACAGTTGTTCTACCATCCAGTCCCTTCTACCTGTCAGTGTTTTTCATATATCCCTTTCCTCGCCGATTCTGTCGCGAACCTCCTTATCCCTTACCTTATCAGTCCACCTAATTTTCAACATTCTTCTGTAACACCACATCTCAAATGCTTATTACTGACTGTTGTTCTTACATCGCAATATTTGTGCTCGAGAAAAGAGGTGCTATTAAAAATTCTACGTTCATGGTTTTACTTAAACTGAAATCACTGGGAAGATGAAGCATTTTTATTTAGTTCTGAAACTGTTGCATGAAAATTGCTGCAAGTGAACCTGATTAAACTACTGAGTGAAACTGAATGTACTGTCACTTTGCTTGTCTTTATCATTTCATATCTGACCTACAGAATTATTCCTGACAAATACAACTCAAACTTATTCATTTATTAGCCACAATATACAACGTTAAATCAATCTGACTGCTCAAATAATTAACACAAAAGAAGGCCCTGAATTAGAAAAAATCCTAACAATAACCCATACATTTCATAAGTCACTTACCTCACAGGAAATCATATTTACACGGACTACAGCGATACAGCCAGCACCAATACAGCCAGCTAAATAAAAGATTCCAACTACAAGATTTTGTTGCATATTTTGCCTTAATCAAGTGACATCCAGTTCAAAAAAATTATATAATCTGAACCGTGAATATACTTTCAAAATATTTTCTTAAAGAATTTACTTTATTTAGTACCGATTCATCAAGAACATTAATACATTTAATCACACTAGGTGGAAGTAGTTGCCAGGAAGTAACTGATGGATAATGAAATTACTTTCAACAAATGTGAATTTTATTCCTAAAAGCTTTTTCAAAAACAAATTTAAAATTATAAGCAGAAAAGCACCCTCGAAATATCAAGTTACAATTTTATATAGAGGCAAAGAACAATATTAACAGTATGAGCCTTCGGGCTGAGAAGCTTGCCTCCTCCATTTCAACACGGCCATAGTCATGACCGCCTACAACCACCTCTGAAAGAGTCCTGAGACTGGTTTGATGCAGCTCTCCATGCTACTCTATCCTGTGCAAGCTTCTTCATCTCCCAGTACTTACTGCAACCCACATCCTTCTGAATCTGCTTAGTGTATTCGTCTCTTGGTCTCCCTCTACGATTTTTACCCTCCACGCTGCCCTCCAATGCTAAATTTGTGGTCCCTTGATGCCTCAGAACATGTCCTATTAACCGGTCCCTTCTTCTTGTCAAGTTGTGCCACAAACTCCTCTTCTCCCCAATTCTATTCAATACTTCATCATTAGTTATGTGATCTACCCATCTCATCTTCAGCATTCTTCTGTAGCACCACATTTCGAAAGCTTCTATTCTCTTCTTGTCCAAACTATTTATCGTCCATGTTTCACTTCCATACATGGCTACATGAAATACAAATACTTTCAGAAACGACTTCCTGACACTTAATCAATACTTGATGTTAACAAATTTCTCTTCTTCAGAAACGCTTTCCTTGCCATTGCCAGTCTACATTTTACATCCTCTCTACTTCGACCATCACCAGTTATTTTGCTCCCCAAATAGAAAAACTCCTTTACTACTTTAAGTGCCTCATTTCCTAATCTAATTCCCTCAGCATCACCCGATTTAATTCTACTAGATTTCATTATCCTCGTTTTGCTTTTGTTGATGTTCATCTTATATCTTCCTTTCAAGACACTGTCCATTCCGTTCAACTGCTCTTCCAAGTCCTTTGCTGTCTCTGACAGAATTACAATGTCATCGGCAAACCTCAAAGTTTTTATTTCGTCTCCCTGGATTTTAATACCTACTCCGAATTTTTCTTTTGTTTCCTTTACTGCTTTCTCAATATACAGATTGAATAACATCGGGGAGAGGCTACAACCCTGTCTCACTCCCTTCCCAACCACTGCATCCCTTTCATGCCCCTCGACTCTTATAACTGCCATCTGGTTTGTGTACAAATTGAAAATAGCCTTTTGCTCCCTGTCTTTTACCCCTGCCATCTTTAGAATTTGAAAGAAAGTATTCCAGTCAACATTGTCAAAAGCTTTCTCTAAGTCTGAAAGAGTACACTGGTGCAAATCTGCACACATCAGATTACTTTAAACTAAAAAAATTTTTTAACGATTCACACAAACACGTAACCTATGCACCCCGTAAGAGGGATGGAAATGGTATAACACTCAAACTATTTGCCACCGAAAGTGCAAATTTTTAAGGACTCTTAGGGTGGAGGGGTGGCAACATTATAACCTAAAAGGACTATTTAAATAAAACCCATAAAATGCAGACTTACATAAAATGTACAACATGCTCTATATTACACATATACCACCTCGCAAGATAATAGGCAAGATAAAAACATATCTCAAGAATTCGGCCTTTAAGCAATACATCCGTTAACACCGAATCCGACAAACATGACAGAGGCAGCTATTAACGTATGGCAGATTGACAGAGGGGGGGTTTACTAAACAACCCGAACCGCAGATTTCTCTAAACCTCCCCAATTCCACAAGGAAAAAACGGAACATCCAATTCACAAATAACCACCTTCCCGCGGGTGGGCAAACGGAGAAGAATGTTGGAATGACCCCAAAACAAAGCGGCTGGTGACCTCACCAAGAAAACAAGTAAATGAAACAACATATCCCCAATCACTTAACTTCTAATAAATTGCGATTTCTGGCGAGACCTGCCGCAGCACCCCCCCCCCCGCCCCCCCAACGCTCTACCGAACCGTCCGCTGCCAGCCGCTTCAACGGACGCAGGAAGGCGCGCCGATCTCCCGTCTCACGGCGTCGCAGCTCGCACCAGCCAGCCCGATGTCGTGGTCTCGCTCCTGTTGTTCTCGTGTGAACCGCGAAGCCACTACCCCTTTTTATACGGCGCGGCCCACTGGACTCACGTGGGGACCTCGTATGCGCCGACGCTCAAGGCGGACAAGTCATCTCGTGTCTCAGAGCGCGACCGACCAACCGACCGATCCAACCGCCAATAACCGTTGCCCGAGCAACTCGAGCAGACTGGCGGCCTAACGCGCAGACTCAGATACAGGAACTCAGCACCGACCGGGCGACCACTATCTGAGTTCTGTTACTGGCGGAGTGGCAAGACTCTCATTTTCTGACTTTAAAGTTTGATCCGAACGAGAGACATACTAGCACTCCGATAACAGACAGACACTAACTGCAGCACAAATTGCAAACAAGCGACAGACCAGTAACTGGTGACTCGAGACTGACGTAGCCTCACTCCGACTGACCCCCTGCCGAGCTGATAGGGCCCCTTAAATGCACGTGAACAGGCAACCTTTCTGCTTTCCCACCAGAGGAAGACACCAAATCTGCGATTACCACAGCGGCGCCACCACCAGAAACGGAGGGCGACTGCTTCACACAACACTCTGCAGCGCGCTCTTCAGAACAGCAATTTTTTTACCACGGCTCATAATCGTTCGTGACAGAGAGTTCCAGAAATTATATAATCACCAACAGAATTAAATTTCCATGGTGGACACACGACCAGATCGTCCGCTTGCGCTAACACTTCAAACCTCTAACCTCCATCACTGCTAACTATTAACTTCTAACTTCCATCACTGCTGGCTATTCACCTCCAACTGCGAGTCCGACCAGCCACAGAGTCTCTTAAAGAGGGCAAGTAGTGCTGTCAGCGATATTAATGCAGAATAAAGCGCTGCCAACATACAAACACATAAACAGGCAACTTACACTATGTGGGCCAGCCATAAGGGACTTAACTCTGATATTAAATACGCAACATACGCAGAAGTTTTCTATATTCTCTCTGATAGCGAGTGTAGATAATGAAATGCTTCTAGAAGGTAGGTGTGTAACTATGCACAGCAGGTAACTGTACGGGTTCAGTATTTGATGCTCACCGTTAACTATCGCCTGCTGCCTCCCTATCCTGATTCCTCAAAGTAAAGTAGCCATCTGATCAGTGTAATACGTGAGTGTGAGGTAAGTAAAACAGGCCAGTTTCTTTTTACACTCATCAAAGAAAAGTTCTGCATCACCCCGATTCCCAGAACTACTGATCAAATGGCTCAAATGGCTCTGAGCAGTATGGGACTTAACTACTGAGGTCACCAGTCCCCTAGAACTTAGAACTACTTAAACCTAACTAACCTAAGGACATCACACACATCCATGCCCGAGGCAGGATTCGAACCTGCGACCGTAGCGGTCACGCGGTTCCAAACTGTCGCGCTTAGAACCGCACGGCCACACCGGCCGGCACTACTGATCACAGACGTTGGCTATGAACAGAGTAACACAGACAGTCCCTTTGACTGCAAGGAGATGTCACTAAACTCGACCAAAGATGTAAACAAACATGCATGAGCAGCGCGTATTAGACGAAGGGAGTCCGACAGCCGATCAGTTCCAGTCATTCCATCAGGAACGAGGTACACGGCTCGTGTTGTCTGTGCCTAGATGGTCAATAACGCGGTTCGGAAGCGTCTGCATTATTACCTTGTGCCAGGAAGGGCTCTCAACAAGTGAAGTGTCCAGGCGTCTCGGAGTGAACCAAAGCGATGTTGTTCAGACATGAAGAAGATACAGAGAGACAGGAACTGCCGATGACGTGCCTCGCTCAGACTGCCCAAGGGTTACTACTGCAGTGGACGACCGCTATCTACGAATTATGGCTCGGAGGAACCCTGAGAGTAACACCACCATGAGCCGGCCGCGGTGGTCTAGTGGTTCTAGGCGCGCAGTCCGGAACCGCGCGACTGCTACGGTCGCAGGTTCGAACCCTGCCTCGGGCGTGGCTGTGTGTGATGTCCTTAGGTTAGTTAGGTTTTTTAAGTAGTTCTAAGTTCTAGGGGACTGATGACCACAGATGTTAAGTCCCATAGTGCTCAGAGACATTTTAACCATTTTTTAACACCATCATGCCGAATATTGCTTTTCGTGCAGCCACAGGACGTCGTGTTACGACTCAAACTGTGCGCAGTAGGCTGCATGATGCGCAACTTCACTCCCGACGTCCATGGTGAGGTCCATCTTTGCTATGACACCATGCAGCGTGGTACAGATGAGCCCAACAAAATGTCGAATGGACCGCTCAGGATTGGGATCACGTTTCTCTTCACAGATGAGTGTCGCATATGCCTTAGACCAGACAATCGTCGGAGACGTGTTTGGAGGCAACGCGGTCATGCTGAACGCCTTAGACACACTGTCCAGCGAGTACAGCAAGGTGGAGGTTCCCTGATCTTTTGGAGTGTTACTATGTGGGGCCGACGTGCGCCGCTGGTGGTCATGGAAGGCGCCGTAACGGCAGTACGATATGTGAATGCCATCCTCTGACCGGTAGTGCAACCATATCGACAGAATATTGGCGAGACATTAGTCCTCATGGACGACAGTTCGTGCCCCCGTCGTGCACTTCTTGTGAATGACTTCCTTGAGGATAACGACATCGCTCGACTAGATTGGCTAGCTTGTTCTCCAGCCAGACTCCTATCGAACATTTATAGACTGAATATTGCTGTTTATGGACGGTGTGACCCACCAACCACTCTGAGGAGTGGAACAATTTGAACCAACAGTGCCTTGATGAACTGGCGGATAGTATACTACGACGAACACAGGCATGTATCAATGCAAGAGGAAGTGCTACTGGGTATTAGAGGTACCAGTGTGTGCAGCAATCTGGACCAACACATCTGAAGGTCTAGGTGTATGATGGTGCAACATGCAATGTGCTGTTTTCATGAACAATAAAAGGGGCGGAAACGATTTTTATGTCAATCTCTGTTCCAATTTTGTGTACAGGTTCCGGAACCTTCGGAACCGATGTGAAGCAAACTTTTTTGTTGTATGTATTTTCAGCAGAAGGAAAATAAGAAGGTAAGCTTATAGCTATTACTGATTTACATTTCAGTGGATATGTTATTAGAACCTGTGAATCACAATATCATTTTATGGATTCGAGCTGTAAGTTAAGTGAACCTAACATACAGAATATGATCCCGTTTGTATGTAACGTTGGGCACGGCTAATGGAACGCGGCAAGAGAACAGATGTGCACCCATGTGTAACAGAAGCTGGAGGAAGATGATATGAAGAAAAAACGTAAGGAGGAAATGAAAGAACAGCCTGGGCTGAAGACCAAAAAGGGAGGCCTGCGTGTGTATGCTTTACTGAACAGCCAGAAAAAAAAGAAAAAGGAAACGGGAGTTTTCGGATATTTCCAGCATTCGTGATGGCAACGATGATTACGATAACTAGTTCACTGGTTTACTGAAATCATTAACTGCACGAAGCAAAGAACCTGATGGGCTATTTGTATCTGTGGGGAAGTAAGAAAAGACAGAGAATTGTGGTACAGGTGTGTTGGGTGGTGCATGCAGATATGCTGCATGTGCTGAAAGAGACATCTTTGACAATCTGTCCACGAAAGAAACATCCTAAAAATTGTTGAAATATTTAAATGACCGTAATTACTCATTACTGTTTAACTACATTTCACTGCTCTGGTTTCCTAATAGAAACGTACAGATAATGTAAGTGGTGATTACTTTCACTCATATGTATTTAACGACCGCTACCGTCGAAGGTTCGAATCCTGCCTCGGGCATGGATGTGTGTGATGTCCTTACGTTAGTTAGGTTTAAGTGGTTCTACGTTATAGGGGACTGATGACTTCAAATGTTTAGTCCCATAGTGCTCAGAGCCATTTGAACCATTTTGTATTTCATACAAGTTTCCTTTCTCGCACAATTCCCCAAGCGTATAATTACCTCTTGGGATGGGGGAATCGCTCGGAATAATACTTTTGTGATACTTGCAGTTATACATCGCTGTAGTATGTTTCTACTTTTAATTGATTTAATGTAACACAGTTATAGGAAATAAAGCAATCTTACGTAGAGTTTTTTTAGGTTACTTGCTATGAATATGTCAAACAAATTATATATATATATATATATATATATATATATCAAAAAATGTTTTCCGGACCCTGTACAGAAAAGTGGGATTGAGATCCACATAAACATGATTTCTGTCCTTTTTATTGCTCATGAAAACCACACATTGCATGTGGTACCGCGATGCAGCGAGACCTTCAGACGTGGTGGTCCCGACTGCTGTGCATAACGCTACTTCCGTTACCCAGTAGCACGACCTCTTGCAGTGCTGCATGCGTGGCATACTATCCACAAGTTCATCAAGGCACTGTTGGTCCAGATTGTCCCACTCCTCAACGGCGATTCGGCGTAGATCATTCAGAGTGGTTCGTGGGTCACGTCGTCCATAAACAGCCCTTTTCAATCTATAACAGGCATGTTCGACAGTGTTTATGTCTGGAGAACAAGCTGGCCACTCTAGTTAAGCGATGTCGTTATCCTCAAGGAAGTCATTCACAAGATGTGCACGATGGGACCGCGATTTGTCGTCCATGAAGACGAATGTCTCGCCAATATGCTGCCGATATCGTTCCACTATCTGTCGGAGGATGGCATTCGCGTATTGTACAGTGGTTCCATGACCTCCATCGAGGTACGGCGGCCCCACATAATGCCACCCCAAAACAGCACGGAACCTCCACCTTGCTACACTCGCTGGACAGTGTGTCTAAAGCGTTTAGCCTGAACAGGTCGCCTCCAAACACGTCTCCGACGATTGTCTGGTTGAATGCATATGCGACACTCATCTGTGAAGAGAACGTGATGCCATTCCTGAGCGGTCCATTCAGCGTGTTGTTGGGCCCACCTGTACCGCGCTGCATGGTGTCGTGGTTTCGATGATGGATCTCGCCATGGCCGTCGGGAGTGAAGTTTCACATCATGCAGCCCATTGCGCACAGTTTGAGTCATAACACGACATCCTGTGGCTGCACGAAAAGCATTATTTGGCATGGTGGCATTACTGTCAGGGTTCCTCCGAGCGATAATTCGTAGGTAGCGGTCATCCATTGCAGTAGTAATGCTTGGGCAGCCTGAGCGAGGCTTGTCATCGACAGTTCCTGCCGATCTGTATCTCCTCCATGTGCGAACAACATCGCTTTCGTTCACTCCGAGACACCTGGACACTTCTCTTGTTGAGAGCACAAGGTAACAATGCGACGCGATGGAACCGTGGTATTGACCTTCTAGGTATGGTTGAACTTCAGACAACACGAGCCGTGTTCCTGCTTCCTGGTGGGATGACTGGAACTGTTGGACCCCCTCCGTCTAATAGGCGCTGCTCATGCATGGTTGTTTACATCTTTCAGCGGGTTTTGTGACATCTCTGAACAGTCAAACGGACTGTGTCTGTGATACAGTATCTACAATCAACGTCTGTCTTCAGGAGTTCTGGGAACTGGGGTGAAGCAAAACGTTTTTCGAAATATATATCACAATGAAACACCGAAATCTGGAGAATGTCGACTTTCACCGGTGAATGTCAACATTCACATAGTCGCTTAGTGTATGTCCGAAATATTTGCTAAATACCCTTATTTCTGACTTACACCGGTAAATGTTGACATTCGCACATGTTGGAGATTTATATTTTCTTCTCCGTAATTCAGTCGCTATAAAACGTCAGAAGGGTGACGTAAATTTTTCGCCTCTATTTCTGAAAGGAATGACCAACAATTTAAAATATACAGTGCATTCTACACGAGAAAAGAAAATAATAGTTATAAAAAATTACTTGTTAATGTGATTCAGATATTATTTATTGCAACAACTTAAACTATTATGATTCTTTGAATTGCACAAATGGTTCAAATGGCTCTGAGCACTATGGGACTCAACTGCTGAGGTCATAAGTCCCCTAGAACTTAGAACTACTTAAACCTAACTAACCTAAGGACAACACACACATCCATGCCCGAGGCAGGATTCGAACCTGCGACCGTAGCGGTCGCGCGGTTCCAGACTGTAGCGCCAGAACCGCTCGGCCACCTGAGGCCGGCCAATTGCACAAGTGTCCCTCGCTTTTACCACTGCATTTATTTGTGGAACACTTCTTTTTGCAATGACAGCGTGTATAGCCCTGTTCCCCGCTTCTCGAATTAGCTGCAGCTGCTTCTGTCAGGGACATTTCTTGAAAAGAAATCTCATCTATGGAAAGTAACTTGTCTTTACAAATTACGAACTGATTACGTGTGTAAAGCTGCTTGAGGGTACCATTTTTATTTGCCAGTTTATAGACATCGGAGTCTTCTATTCCAACAACAACCACTAACACATTTCGGCTATCTGTACGACCACGGTCGACATCAGGGACTTGTACTCGGACATTGTCACCAATTTGAGCCAGAGGAAATTGTTTCTGCGAGTTTCGGAACATCTTTGTTGCTTGCAGTAGAAGATTTTCTTTCTCGGCCGCTCTTTTTGTAGAAATCAACTCATGTTTTTCGGACAGAATTTGATGTCAAGACGTTGTAGGTTGTAGGTCCTCTTTAATATTTTTCTTTGGAATATGGTTTTCGGTATGACCACCGCTCAAATTTTTTTTAGAAGCATTAACAGTTTCTTCGAGTTGTTCTTCGGTTTCAGAAGTATTGGCAATTTCTTCGAGTTGTTCTTCAGTTTCAATATTTGCGATTTGTTCGCCAGGCAAAAAAGACGATGCTGTGCCTCTTTTTGCTTTAACGCCAAACATGGCTTCATCAGGACTTTTGCGTATTCCTTCGTGGTATGTAGTGTTCTTGGCAAAATGAACAAAGGATAAACCATCTGACCGTTTATTTGTATCGTTATTGTTCATCCATGCCGTTAGCATACTCTGTATATCCTGATTGGCCCTTTCAACTGAGCCTTGTGTTTCACTGTGACGAGGCTTTCCATGAACTATTTTAACATCTTTCCACGTAGCACATATTTCGGATATGACTCGATTACTAAATTCTCTACCATTATCTGATTGCAATATTGCTGGTGCACCGAAAGTTAAAAATATTGAAAGAACGTGATGCGCTACTTCTTCAGCTCTTTTAGTTTTCGAAGGTCGTAGCTGGACAAACTTAGTTAAATGATCTTGACACACCATTATGAACTTACATTCGCCATCTCTGTTTGACTGAAGATCTATCAGATCAACTTGACATCTTGGGTTTAATTCAGAACTAAACATTGGATTCACAACAATACCTTTCTTAGGTGCACTGTGTTTCATTTGACACTATTTGCATAAATTTAAATACAACATTGTAACTTTATATATAATATTTTTGTATTTAACTTGCAACTCTTTAAGCATACGTGTTCTTCCTCCGTGGCCTATTCTGATGTGAATTTCGTATAGTATACTGAACAATTCTTCATTGGTAACATAATACTGTATGTTCGTTTCCCCTGGTTTTAATGGAACAATTAACTTCTCTTCATCATTAATTTTTAAATATCAAAACGTTTTAATCGTCTGTTATCCAAAAGAGTTTGCATTTAATTTTAGCAGAAACCACTTCAGAAAGTATTTTAGAATACTTTTCTTGAGAAAAACAAAAACAATTATCTTCTTGTTTACCCGCAATTAATGCATTTCATGAAAAATATCATGATTTACTGCAGTATCCATTTAGTATAAATTAGGGTATCGGAAAAAATAAGAAAACGTTGCCCGCGTTGTCAAAGCTTGCATAAGACTGACAAAGCTGACTCCGAGCAGAACAAAGGATTTGGCGGGAGAGAGCCAGTCGCTTGGTTTTTGACTCTTTTGTTTTGGACCTCCACCAGAGCATATCTGTGATTGTCGACACACACCGGAGAGTGTCCGAATGTACAACAATGTAATGAAATATTCGATCTTTCACCGACGTATTTGGTATCTGTTGACATTCGCCGGTGAAACTAGACGTTCTCCAATTTCGGTCATTCACGGTAATATATATATATATATATATATATATATATATTACCGTGAATGACCGAAATTGGAGAATATATATATATATATATATATATATATATATATATATTACCGTGAATGACCGAAATTGGAGAATATATATATATATATATATATATATATATATATATATATTACCGTGAATGACCGAAATTGGAGAACGTCTAGTTTCACCGGCGAATGTCAACAGATACCAAATACGTCGGTGAAAGATCGAATATTTCATTACATTGTTGTACATTGTATATATATATATATATATATATATATATATATATATATATATATATATAGAAAGTGTCGAATATTTTGAGAGGTGGTAGAATTCATCGAAACAGGATCGAAACAAGAAAATTAAGTCCAATAAACATGGTGTCTGAGAAACATACCTTACGAGATAAAAACTTGTTGATAGGAAGTGCTGTGTGATGATTGGTTTCCGATATTAGCGCAATCATTGCGTTGGCGCTCCGTCAAATCTGTCGGCAGCGTGTTTTGATGTCGTACTCACAATAATCTACGTACCAATTAGATGGTCTGCAGCTGCTTGGTTAGAGTTGTGTTAGTTTTCTTTGTGTTTGTGTGCCTTATTGTACAGTACCGTAAACCCGTGGTACCTATAATTGAGTTTTACCTTCTTCCAAACGCGGATTCACTTATATGTTTACTGTTCTTGCCTACAAATGGTGTAGTAAGTTTACGTTTTCTCTCTTCCACTATTTATCAGCAATGAAAGCCTATTACTCGACATGTGAAATGGCGGATGTGACATTCTACTATAGTTTAACAAATGGATGTTGCCAGCACAGAGTGCCCTCTGCTAAGCTATTCGGCAGACTTTTCCAGCGTTTGGTGAACGCAGGTATTCTTGCACCGCGGAAGACTGACAGTGGAAGACCTCGCAAGATCCGCACGCCCGTCATTGAGAAGCGTGTCGTATTTTCGTTGGGAGAAACCCCTACTGACAGTACGCGACGATTAGCAACATCGGAAGACGTGTCGTGGAGGGGAGGGGGGGGTTACACCATGAATAATTCCTGTACTCATATCACCTACAGCGCGTTCAGGTCTCAAGGCCACAGGGTCATCATGGCAGACGGCGTTTCTGTCTATGGCCGTTGCGGAAGTGTGCCGCAGATGCACTGTTCACATCCAAGATTTTATTTACCGATGAGGCAGGGTCCACAAGTGAAGGTGTTACGAATTTACGTGCCACCATGTAAGGGCAGATGTACGCGGGTTGCCCGGAAAGTAATTCACCGCATTTTTTTCTCAGCCGAAAAGAATTCTACGAATGTGAAACGTTCCGTTTGTATTATTTTAAGTCTCATAAGTGAGTGCGCCAAATTTCCGTCACTTCCGGCAGATAGCGTAGCTTCAGGACAGTTTCAAAATGGCGTCTGTAGGTGACGTACGTTACAAGCAACGTGCCGTCACTGAATTTCTCGCTGTAGAGA
The DNA here is from genome assembly GCF_023864345.2 of Schistocerca serialis cubense. Lineage (NCBI taxonomy): Eukaryota > Metazoa > Arthropoda > Insecta > Orthoptera > Acrididae > Schistocerca > Schistocerca serialis. Next base: position 249,709,865 of record NC_064638.1, on the reverse strand, counting down.
AAGGAACTGTGGGGAATATTCACAAACGCTTGTACAAAGTCTATGTAACATCTGCTGTCGACAGAACTACAGTTAGTCGCTGGGCACGGAGGGTGACGTGATCAGAAGGCGGTTCGGCCGAGCGTCACGATTCGCTGCGGTCGGGGAAAACATCCGCCGCGGTCACACTTGACACACCACACCACACGTGGCCATTAAAGGATGCCATTCGTGGAACACATTTTGAGGACGATGAGGAGGTGATTCAGACAGCGAAGCACTGGCTCCAACACCAGGGCAGGGATTGGTACCGACATGGCATGCACGCCCTTGTTTCGCGCTGGAGGAAGGCTATAGAAAGGGATGGAGATTACGTGGAAAAATACAGTGTGGAGGTAAAACGCCATTCTTTCTTATGTGTAATTCTCATTATGTAATAGGGTATCAACGCCGTTTCTCAATTAAGATCTGGGCAGGTGCATCTGGTAGTAGATCAATATGGTCACATTGGCGAAGCAACACACTTTCGTCACATTGTGCACGGACATCTGACGCAGACATTTCGGGGCCACTGGACTGATCGGCGGGGGGGGGGGGGGGGGGGGGGGGGGGGCAACACAGTCCTGCTTCTGCTTGTCCCCAGACCGCAATCCTCTAGACTTTCGTTCAGGGGGAAGCTTGAAGGAATTGGTCTACGCCACACCAATCAACGATGTGCTGACACTACAGGGTCGTGTCTTCAATGCGTGCCAGCGGGTACAACAACAGCAGGGTATACACCAAAGGCTGCGTCAGTCCTTACGCCTGAGGGCAGAGGGGTGCATTGTCAAGAACGGACGGCACGTTGAACAGCTACTGTCAACACGTGTTTATCGTAGAAAGTATGCATTTCCGGACCCATGTTTGTTGGACGTATCTCAGAAACCAATGTTTATTGGATTTGAAACTTCCTGGCAGATTAAAACTGTGTGCCGGACCGAGACTCGAACTCGGGATCTTTGCCTTTCGCGGGCAATTGCTCTACCAACTGAACTACCAAAGCACGACTCACGCGCCGTCCTCACAGCTTTACTTCTGCCAGTACCTCGTCTCCAACCTTCCAAACTTTACAGAAGCTCTCTTGCGAACCTTGCAGAACTAACACTCCTGAAAGAAAGGATACTGCGGAGACATGGCGTAGCCACAGCCTGGTGGATGTTTCCAGAATGAGATTTTCACTCTGCAGCGGAGTGTGCGCTGGTATGAAACTTCTTGGCAGACTAAAACTGTGTGCCGGACCGAGACTCGAACTTGGGGCCTTTGCCTTTTGACGCTGTCAAAATTGTACATCTTTCTTGTTGTTACGGTTTCTAAAACAATTTCAGGCCACATTTAGTTCTGAAATTGCGGATGATTGGATGGGAGTTACGCTAAGGGAAGTTACCGTAAAGCGGTGTACAAAGCATAGGTGTGAACAAATAACTTTTATTAACATATTTATGGAAACATTTTTTAAACTCAATACTTACTTTACTTTTAAGAGCTTCTCCACTGTTGTGCATTTGCCCTGTTTTCCCATTCGCCAGCATACATGTTCATTGCAGTCTTCCTCTTCCATACCTCTCTTCTAATCAGTCCGATTACTCCCTCTCCCCATATTATCCTCGGCCGTCCGCGCTTCTTCCTTCCCAGGAGCGACCTTTGCGGGATTGCTTTTGGCCATCTTCCTTTCTCCCTTCGCTTGGCGGATCAGCCACGAGAAATTTGTTCTGGGGCCATGTTTACAGTTGATGAGCGTGGTCTTACCATGCGCTGCTACGACTGATGGCCCACATAGCATGAGAGAACCTGCTGGCTACCCGAATGAAACGCTTCATTTTTGAGCCAACGAGAAGCATTCTGCAACCACGGGCTGTCTTTTTACATTAATCAAAATAGAAGGCTTCTGTGCCACCGCGCGTCGAGGGATTGGCATAAATTTTATAAGTTTTGTCTTTGTTTCTACTTTGCGCTTTAAATACTTTATCATCGGCAACTAAGAATGACTAGATAGTCTCACGCTGGAAAGGATGTTCTTTACCTCTACACGATTGATTCTGTAGTTCAAATATGTGGTGGTTAAGACGTTTTTATGGGAGCACGACGGCAAGGTCTTTAGAGCCCAGGTAAAAACAGATTGAGACGGGTGTAAGGAAAATTCCCAGAACAAGAAGAGAAAACAGAATGTGAAACACAGGTAACATAAGCTGAAAACTATGTGCGTACCCACACCGAAGCATGGGACGAAGCAATGCGTCAATAGTGAAACATGAACGGCACAGGAAGAAAGCGGTAGAAGGAGCTTAAACAATATAGCAGACGGACGTAGCTGGCTGACCGTAAGAAAGAAAGGGAGGAGCCAGCCACTCTGCAACACTCTAAAACCTCCAGCCTAAAAGTTTAGGCCAGAGTCCAGACACATCGCAAAACTTTAAAACCCTAGATACACTCGTCTCATCATCAGCTAAAATAGAGGGCAGATCCTCACCAATTTTTTTTCTGCCCTTGCATCACGGTATAAAATGCACTGCGTTAAAGTGTGCGGATATGTAATGCATATATATTTTATACACGGTAGGCGACGTACTGTCGCCATGTGTAAGTCTTTTCGATGTTTGGAATGGCTCGCTCATTATTCATCCTTCTTTAACCACTGCATACTATTACTGGTACATTTTCCAAGTTAGGATATTTGTTGTGCTTCTGTTCTTAGATACTCCATCTCTTCACACAGTGAGCTGAAGGGTACATATTCATAATATTACACCCAAACCTCCAGATGTCAGACACTCAGATCGGTGCCAAACGCACTGTGTCGAAAGGGTATCAACCAAAAGACCGATCTAGTTGGTGCTGTGCGCTGTCGTCCAGTAGAAGATGCGTAAACGGTAGTTAAAAGTAACGCCATAATTACGGAGTACAGCCAAGCCATCTCTGTGAGTTCTGAATATGAAAGCTCTGTGGTAGGTGAGTTGTTAGAGAGTCAGATAGTCGTGCTAAAGGTGCCGAGTTCGTAACCCACTGTGGTGGTATCTATACAAATGTACGCTGTAGGTTTGCTACTTTCAACTAACGAAGCGAAAGAAGAGTGCCATAAATTCAGAAACGTCCTTTTACGTGGCACAAAAATATTCTCCTATATAACAGTTTCACCCTTAATCTGAAAAGAAAAAAAATTGATCATCAGGGGGTTTCGAACTCGGGAACTTTTTTATAACGATCTGAAACTCTACCTACTCACCTCCCTGAGAACTTGACAATTAAAGCTCATAGCTCTGGTATTTCTTTTAATTACCGTTTACCCACCTCTACTGGACGACAGCACATAGCACGAACTAAATTGGTGTTTTGGTTGATACTCTATCGACACAGTGTTTCGTACCGATCTCAGTGTCTGGCATCTGGAGGTTTGGGTGTTAGAATAAACCTTCTCACTTATTTGTCTAAGACCAAAAATATAATCCATTCAAGACCGTCCAACAGTAGAACCTGCCTGGTCCTCTCGTATCTTTTCCTCAATCTGATTCTCCACAGAGTTTTTCAGTACAGCATTAAAAAGTCTGTTGACAGAATTTCCCTACAGTTAAAAACCTATGCAGTTATGCAGGACACACTCTTTTTGATCGGCTCGGGTAATTTAAATTCCCCGCGCTTTGCTGTTCACTTAACTGGAGCCTAACCCATCATCGTAATTATATGACAATGATTTCACTGCGTGTCAGGTGAGCTGTATTCAGTCCTTCACTGGATGGGTCCGACACCGGGCTTTGCTAAAGCTCCTAACAGATGTAATTTTGTTCGCTTGGTGATAACCCAAAACAGAAGACAAACATATGATAGAATACAGTTCCAAGTCGGCTCTCTTGAACGTTTTCTGCCACGGTTTATTTCCAGTAATTGAGCAGTCGTACTTATTTCTCACTACGTCCAGACACAATAATACCATTACAAGCCTATATAACTGCAGTCCTTTGAAAAGCATAAGCAAAGTACAGTATTTAGGTCCCGAGTTCGAGTCTCGGTCCGGCACACAGTTTTAATCTGACAGGAAGTTTCATTTTAGGATGTTGTAGCAGGCCACTGTACTGAAGCTACAAGACACTATCGGACTGTGGAAAACACGGTGAGTTGCCATATAGATTTGAGGAGGAAATGTATACACCGCTATCGTGGACATGCTGCGTCCATGATACCCCTTATCTGTAGAGTGTAGATAAGTCGCATATCAAGAGAAGTGATCGACTGGCATTATCAATGCAAATAGTCATATGCGTGATGGAAACACTTCGTAACACAAAACAGCTTTATACGCCCATAATACGGAGAGTAAGTCCTCTTCCCACATTCATGGTTAGTTACAGTAAACCCCCACCCCGCTATCAATTTTACAAAACGACATCTCTTATAACTAATATTTTAGACCCAGCGACTACACCATACCTACAACAGATTCAGTATTCTCCATTCTAGCGCGAATTGCCTGACGGGGAAAATTTCGATTCCCTAGACACCCCCCATGAACCACGGACCTTGCCGTTGGTGGGGAGGCTTGCGTGCCTCAGCGATACAGATAGCCGTACCGTAGGTGCAACCACAACGGAGGGGTATCTGTTGAGAGGCCAGACAAACGTGTGGTTCCTGAAGAGGGGCAGCAGCCTTTTCAATAGTTGCAGGGGCAACAGTCTGGATGATTGACTGATCTGGCCTTGTAACACTAACCAAAACGGCCTTGCTGTGCTGGTACTGCGAACGGCTGAAAGCAAGGGGAAACTACAGCCGAATTTTTTTTCCGAGGGCATGCAGCTTTACTGTATGGTTAAATGATGATGGCGTCCTCTTGGGTAAAATATTCCGGAGGTAAAATAGTCCCCCATTCGGATCTCCGGGCGGGGACTACTCAGGAGGATGTCGTTATCAGGAGAAAGAAAACTGGCGTTCTACGGATCGGAGCGTGGAATGTCAGATCCCTTAATCGGGCAGGTAGGTTAGAAAATTTAAAAAGGGAAATGGATAGGTTAAAGTTAGATATGGTGGGAATTAGTGAAGTTCGGTGGCAGGAGGAACAAGACTTTTGGTCAGGTGAATACAGGGTTATAAATACAAAATCAAATAGGAGTAATGCAGGAGTAGGTTTAATAATGAATACAAAAATTGGAGTGCGGGTAAGCTACTACAAACAGCATAGTGAACGTATTATTGTGGACAAGACAGACACGAAGCCCACGCCTACTACAGTAGTACAAGTTTATATGCCAACTAGCTCTGCAGATGATGAAGAAATTGATGAAATTATTCAGGTAGTGAAGGGAGACGAAAATTTAATGGTCATGGGTGACTGTAAATCGAGAGTAGGAAAAGGAAGAGAAGGAAACATAGTAGGTGTATATGGATTGGGGCTAAGAAATGAAAGAGGAAGCCGTCTGGTAGAATTTTGCACAGAGCATAAATTAATCGTAGCTAACACTTGGTTCAAGAACCATGAAAGAAGGTTGTATACATGGAAGAACCCTGGAGATACTAGAAGATATCAGATAGATGGTAAGACAGAGATTTAGGAACCAGGTTTTAAATTGTAAGACATTTCCAGGGGCAGATGTGGACTCTGACCACAATCTATTGGTAATGAACTGTAGATTAAAACTGAAGAAACTGCAAAATTTGGGAATTTACGGAAATGGGACCTTGATAAACTGATTAAACCAGAGGTTGCAGAGAGTTTCAGGGAGAGCATAAGGGAACAATTGACAGGAATGGGGGAAAGAAATACAGTAGAAGAAGAATGGGTAGCTCTGAGGGATGAAGTAGTGAAGGCAGCAGACGACCAAGTAGGTAAAAAGACGAGGGCTGGTAGAAATCCTTGGGTAACAGGAGAAATATTGAATTTATTTGATGAAAGGAGAAAATATAAAAAATGCAGTAAATGAACATGCAAAAAGGAATAAAAAGTCTCAAAAATGACATCGATAGGAAGTGCAAAACTGCTAAGCAGGGATGGCTAGAGGACAAATGTAAGGATGTAGACGCTTATCTCAGTAGGGGTAAGATAGATACTGCCTACAGGAAAATTAAAGAGACCTTTGGAGAAAAGAGAACCACTTGTATAAATATCAAGGGCTCAGATGGAAACCCAGTTGTAAGCAAAGAAGGGAAAGCAGAAAGGTGGAAGGAGTATAGACAACATTCCATTAGAACTACTGACAGCCTTGGGGGAGCCAGTCCTGACAAAACTCTACCATCTGGTGAGCAAGATGTATGAGACAGGTGAAATACCCTCAGACCTCAAGAAGAATATAATAATTCCAATCCCAAAGAAAGCAGGTGTTGACAGATGTGAAAATTACCCAACTATCAGTTTAATAAGTCACAGCTGCAAAATACTAACGCGAATTCTTTATAGGCGAATGGAAAACTGGTAGAAGTCGACCTCTGGGAAGATAAGTTTGGATTCCGTAGAAATGTTGGAACAAGTGAGGGAATACTGACCTTACGCCTTATCTTAGAAGAAAGATTAAGGAAAGGCAAACCTACATTTGTAGCATTTGTAGACTTAGAGAAAGCTTTTCACAATGTTGACTGGAATACTCTCTTTCAAATTCTAAAGGTGGCAGGGGTAAAATACAGGGAGTGAAAGGCTACTTACAATTTGTACAGAAACTAGATGGCAGTTATAAGAGTCGAGGGGCATGAAAGGGAAGCAGTAGTTGGGAAGGGAGTGAGACAGGGTTGTAGCCTATCCCGGATGTTATTCAATCTGCATATTGAGCAAGCAGTAAAGGAAACAAAAGAAAAATTCGGAGTAGGAATTAAAATCCAGGGAGACGAAATAAAAACTTGGCGGTTCGCCGATGACATTGTAATTTTGTCAGAGACAGCAAAGGACTTTGAAGAGCAGTTGAACGGAATGGACAGTGTCTTGAAAGGAGGATATAAGATGAACATCAACAAAAGCAAAACGAGGATCATGGAATGCGGTCGAATTAAGTCGGGTGATGCTGAGGGAATTAGATTAGGAAATGAGACGCTTAAAGTAGTAAATGAGTTTTGCTATTTGGGGAGCAAAATAACTGATGATGGTCGAAGTAGAGAAGATATAAAATGTAGAGTGACAATGGCAAGGAAAGCGTTTCTGAAGAAGAGGAATTTGTTAACATCGAGCATTGATTTAAGTGTCAGGAAGCCGTTTCTGAAAGAATTTGTATGGAGTGTAGCTATGTATGGAAGTGAAACATGGACGATAAATAGTTTGGACAAGAAGAGAATAGAAGCTTTCGAAATGTGGTGCTACAGAAGAATGCTGAAGATTAGATGGGTAGATCACATAACTAATGAGGAGGTATTGAATAGAATAGGGGAGAAGAGGTGTTTGTGGCACAACTTGACAAGAAGAAGGGACCGGTTGGTAGGGCATGTTCTGAGGCATCAAGGGATCATAAATTTAGTATTGGAGGGCAGCTTGGAGGGTAAAAATCGTATAGGAAGACCAAGAGATGAATACATTAAGCAGATTCAGAAGGATGTAGGTTGCAGTGAGTACTGGGAGATGAAGCAGCTTGCACAGGATAGAGTAGCATGGAGAGCTGCATCAAACCAGTCTCAGGACTGAAGACCACAACAACAACAACAACAACGGACACAGCCAGAAGAGAGCGTACTGAAAAACGAGTACTTGGTCATGACAGGTAAAAGCGAGATGAGTTGGAAAGAAGATAACGGCAATGTTCAGTCCAGTCGAGACCATGGAAGAAATTAATGGTTAAGCTCTACTACAGCCACCACTACCCTTTGGGAGAATTACACAACTGCCTAGGGAGCAGGAATTTGGGAGGCGCGAAATTTTGGGAGGGAATCCAAAGAATGTTACCAGTTCGGTTTTCAGTCCATACACCTCATTAGCTGTCATGCCTTCCAAACAGTGCGTTCATAAATTTCAACAGAAAGTTACTAGTCATGTACCGTAGGAATGGGAGCAACCTCAGTTAAAAGATACCGGTATTTTAATTCTGAATAACTGCTGCAATCGGTTTGGTCCCGGTTTTTTCACTTTTCGCTAATAACAGGTAAAAAAACCCGGCAAATAAATTTGACGTAGCAGCAGTGCTATAATTTTTGGTTTTTAAAGCAAACCTTTTTCGTAAAATTTCCTCCGCTTTGATATATTAGTTTATTATAAAAAAGTAGCTGACGCTGGTCACGTTTTGCTGTCACTTCGTGTACCTAAATGGAAGAGAGAGAAATGAGGAAGCACACGTTTCTAATATATGTAGAAAGTAGATATAGATCCTCAACTTCTGTCTCAGTCGATCTTCCCCCCCATCCCCCAACCCTTGTTTTTTCCGTCTCCTCCTCCTGCCCCCTCTCTCCCCGTCACTCCCCCCCCTCTCTCTCTCTCTCTCTCTCTCTCTTTCTCTCTCTCTCCCTCTGTCCATATTCTGGTGCCCCCTGTCTCTCCCCCGCACTCAGTAGAACACCTCTTCCCCCCTTTCTTAGTCCATCATCTCCTTCCCCTCTCTTTCCATCTCTTACTATCCCATTTTTCTGTCCACCTCCTCCTTCCCGTTCTCTACATTCAATTCCTCCCACCCCTCTATCCATCTCCTCTCCCCCCCTCTCTCTCTGATATTGAGCCTTTATGACTATTTTTGGAACTGTTCGCGCACATGGTTGTTGTGTTGCAAACGTCCCCATCAGTTTTCTCAGGGATCGAGACGTGGCTGCAAGATCCGTTATAGCCATGCGGATAAGATGCCTGTCATCTCGACTGCTAGTGATACGAGGCCGTTGGGATCCAGCACGGCGTTCCGCATTACTCTCTTAAACCCACCGACTCCATATTCTGCTAACATTCATTGGATCTCGACCAAAGCGAGCAGCAATGTCGCGATACGATAAACCGCAATCGCGGTAGGCTACAATCCGATCTTTATCAAAGTCGGAAACGTGATGGTACGCATTTCTCCTTCTTACACGAGGCATCACAACAACGTTTCACCAGGCAACGCCGGTAACTACTGTTTATGTATGAGAAATCGGTTGGAAACGTTCCTCATGTCATCACGTGAATGCTCTGAAAAGCTAATCATTTGCATATTACAGCATCTTCTTCCTCTCGGTTAAATTTCGCGTCTGTAGTACGTCATCTTTGTGGTGTAGCAATTTTAATGGCCAGTAGTGTATGTACATATTAAAAATTTTGTTGTCTATATATGTTTAAACGTTTATTACCGTAATGTGGAAAAATTTGTAGTAAATCTGAATCGTTCTTTTAGATATTATTGGTAATAATGTTTTCTCATATATGTATAAAACACGGCCCTATTACAAGTCATTGTTGTATAAAAATTTTTAAGTAATCAAACAAGAACTTTCAGATATTAACGATTTTGAACGAACCAGCATTTACATTTTTATAACGTTTTGCTTTTTATTGCATCTATATTACATATATGCCAGACCGCATTCCAGTAGCTAATCAAAAACACAGTGTAGCGTTGCGTCAAAATTTCAAAGCAACCCATGAAAAACTTTCGGAGATTTAATATTTTGAAGAAATAAACATCTACAGATATACTGATATAGAAACTGTAAGTACTCCTAATCGTAAATCCGAAAGGTTTTGACCGAATGCCTTGAAGCTTTGACATAACGTTACATTGGAATACGTTTGTGTTTGTATGTACCTATTTCTTTAACATATATAAGTTAACATATTTTATAAATATAACGATAGGGAAACGTATATATATATTAAGTCAAAAACTTTCAGAGAGCGCGATTAGATGTATTAATGAAATCGTATCTAAACACACGCCTGTATTAAAATGCAACGTTGAGTCAAAATTTCAAAGCAATCGCTTAAAAATTTTCGGAGATACACGATTTTGAAGAAACGAACGTTTACGTTTTTATGTATATAGTATGGAAAAACGAGCAATGCTGTTTTAATAACAACGCCAACAGTTAGAAACCAGCAACAGGCACATGACATAAGAATCAGTACAACATTTTGTGTGACAATAATGTACCTTATCTTGTGGTGTTGCAGTTACACCAAAAAAAGAAAAGAAATTAACTGTAGAAGAAAAAAATCACATTCAAAAACCAGTAGCTGAAGGGAAGAAAGTACTAAATGGATATACATCATTGTGCAATAAAACTATCTTTGCCACAATTGAAGAACTGTACAATTAAGACTCGCGCCAAAACTGCTCATGAGAAAAAAACCATCCATTCTCTCTCTCTCTCTCTCTCTCTCTCTCTCTCTCTCTCTCTGCCCCAGTCCTGATCACACACACACACACACACACACACACACACACACACACACACACACACACGCCATTACACACAAACTAAACACCACAAACGCCAAATACACTTCAAATTTGCGCGCCTCGCCCAGACAAACACGCCGCGAAACAAATCAATATTACACAGCTATAGCAACACATAATGGCAGCGAAAACTTTGCTCATGTTAGAAAAATCGCAGAAACTGCGTTGTCAAACTACCATAAGTCGCAGAAATCAGCGTATTCACCTCGCCAAAACACATGAGAAAACACTACAACATCAAAATCGTAAGTTAAGCAATAAAAAACGTGATATATATTCATTTACGTTCGTAAATGCATAATAAACAGAAAAATAAAAACTTAAGTTTTGCTGTTTGCAGATGACAAGTTGTACATTATGTAGCAGACTAGCTACCAACATAAATACCCAATAGCTTCGTGTAAGGTATGTAAATTAACGAATACATCCACTCTTTTGCCGAGTAAGTTAGAACTCGAACGTTAGGCATAATGTAATGAACAACATACAGTGCATCAGGTCGTTAATACATATCTCAACTGTGAACTGAAAACAAGTGATGTATAATATTTTACAACGATTTGCAATTGTACCAAAATATTCTCTAAATTTTAATACGTAACAACAATTTTACAGTAAGAAAGTAAAAATAACCCGCTGAAGATAGCACAAAAAGTGTTCAAACATTTCTGGGTAAAACGAAACTGAAAAGGTTTATTGCATAAGGCGGAATTCCTGGCCCTTTAATAACGTACCTGCTGCCGCGATGTGTTGCTTTCCAATTGGTACAGGTGTATGTGCAATGTGCATGCGCTGTCCCACGTAGTGAATATCGTAGGTTATCACTGTCTTACTAAGAGATAGGTTGTATTGAAGAATTGGACTATCCCTAGATTGGAACTATTTTACGAAGTTTGGTGGCAATCAAGTAGAATTTTACATTTACTTTAAAAGATTAAAAATGGGAGGAGGCACAACAAACTAGCCACACCTTATAAGAGGAGTACATCCACAACATCTCTTGCAAGTGAAGGCAAATTTTATTACCCATAATTTTATTGTCTCCTCTCGTCGCGTCCATCTCCTTCATCTTCAGCATCTTTACTGCAGACACTGAGACCGATTTCTGCCATACCCAAAACCTCACATTGATCGAGATCTGCTACTCATTCACCTTCATTAGAATTTATCAGCCTTTGTAAGAAGTCTATGCTTATTGCGGGAAATAATACCAATAAAAACCGAAAATCAGTTATTTCTGGTTATTTTGAGAGGTTTTAACGGTCATGTTAAACTGGAGAAAAACATTGGCATAATCGAAAATTGGTTGTTCCAGCAGTAACTGCCATCCCTAATGTGCAGCTCTCCTCTAAACTGAGCTTCACCAGTCAACAATATCCTAAGGCCTAGTTCATATTTCGAAAATGGCTCTCCAGTCAACAATGTCCCAATCCATGTATCCCTAGTGGCTCGTCTGACAATAATGCCCAAATGCGTTGTCATTCAGCAATGCTCTACAGCAAGGGTATCAGACTCATGGCCTTTGGACCGCACACAACCCTTAACCATTGCCATACTAAAGGGCTGGGGCAGAGGGGTTCTTCGTGCCCACCTTTCAAAGATGTCAGAATCTAGTCTGGTACTTTATATTTTAAAATTTTTTAATAATATTTGGAGTTTTTAGTTATCTCTTATATCAGATTCCGTAACTGTTTTAAATTTTTCAGTAAAACGTAACCCCCAAAAATCTAAGTGTATGTAGTCAGTCTGAATTTTTGCAAAAAATGTCATATTACTCCTTTCACTTTCAGGACCATTCTTACACATCCATGTAATCTTAAAACGTTTGTTGTGGGTGAAAATCAACGGAAATTAATGAAATTTGTATTTTCTTAAATTTTTTGGTTGTGGTCATAAAGTACTTCCCCATTCAGTGCAAACATTATGGAGATGTTACTGAGACCGTGCTAAAGGTGATTTCCAGTTCTGTCCCCTGCTTATACATCAGTGCCTATTTAAAAAGTATGTTGGCAATAAAAGTCAAACACATTTAGCGAAATTTGTCTACTATTAATCCTTTTGGCTGATGGGCACAAACTAGCCCCCCGTCGTGATGGCATTACGCAATATGGAAAATAAGTTGGTAGTAATAAAGGTTGTTTGTGCGTCCTGTCCTGCCAATATAACGATATGTAAATATCGGGTCACCTAGGCGCAGGGACAGAATACACAACTACATAGCCTAGTTGGTCTAAGATGATATCCAGTGGCGGATACGTATGGGGGGAGGGGGGCTGCGGGTCGCCCCCCCCCCCCCCCCCACTTTTGCGGGGCCGCCAACGTTGCCATCCTCGCCTCCTCCACCACTCAAACCGCAAACTATTCATTCGTCGACTCGACTGAATCGAGTTGTTGTACTTTCCTGTGTAGCACGCGCGTCCGTGTCATCATATTTTATACGTTTCTGTCTGGCACATAGGTAGCTAACACATACCTACGACAAAAGTTACGGCCATTTTAGTGATCTCGATACTTTATTCTGTCTGGTATTAGTTCGAGAGAAGTTGCGAATATTCGACTTTTTTTTTTTTGTACAGAGAACATTCAATACGTTGCGTTATACATACCGACTATTCTCCTAATAAGAAGCTAGTTTACATTCATTGTCTGCTTGTGCTACATCTGACTATCCAACTTTGCACATGCTGTACAAAATATTTGCTTGTCTACCTGCATCTATTGCTACAGTCGAAAGAGGTTTTTCAACATCGCGGCGTACAAAGGCATGGCTGAGGTCGGCAATGAAAGAGGATAGATGTAATGGCTTAGCTCTGTTGAACACTCATCCTGACATTGATTGTCATATTGACAATGTAAATTAACCAATTTTCCAGGAAGAATAGGCACACAGAATTCATCATTTAGGGAAGAGAACCACAACTGTAACTTCTTTGTATCATAAGATGGCATTGTCTTGTGTATATGAATAATCAGTTTAAATAAAACTTTCCTGCTGGCCGGGGTGGCCGATTGGTTCTAGGCGCTACAGTCTGGAACCGCGAGACCGCTACGGTCGCAGGTTCGAATCCTGCCTCGGGAATGGATGTGTGTGTTGTCCTTAGGTTAGTTAGGTTTATGTATTTCTAAGTTCTAGTGGACTGATGACCCCAGACGTTAAGTCCCATAGTGCTCAGAGCCATTTGAACCATTTTTTGAAAACTTTCTTAAACTTTGCATGTGACTTCATTATTTTTTATTATGGTAAAAGGAAAGGTAGCTGAAGATATCTTTAGCGCCCCCTCCTTGAGGTTTTTCTGTATCCGCCACTAATGATACCTGACAGCTGGCAGCACTGCCGCCAGCTTTCAACTACGAAGCGCAAATGACTGCAGGTGAAACAACAGTCTTCTAAAGAGCTGCGACAACAATGAGGCGTTGCCAAAGAGATCTACACGAAGTCTCGTAACGTTATTGGTTGAGGTAGGCGCGAGAAACGGCCGTGTCCAGTCCACTGTAGCTGTCAGGGATCAACTTCTGCCACAATGACTGCAGATGTGAATATTTTGGTAAGCGACTACCACATGGCAGACAAAACAGCATAAAAGGAAATTCCACTTAGGTGTCCGGCAGACTTCTCCCTTCAGAACTAGCTGCAGTCAGGCGCCCCTGGGGAAACAGAGTTTTGATAACAGGAGAGTCCATTACCGCGCATTCAGGGACCAACAAAAAATCTATCTTGACCAAAGTCTTTGCCAATACAGTCCGTCGTCGTAGCTGTGCAGCTTGGCTCCCTAGGTGTGCTCTATACAAATCGCTACAAGTCCGTACTCTTCGTGGCTATGACATGATGTTTTCCAATGGATCCAACAGCAACGCCCATACGGTTGTGGCATTGTAGCTGCTCGGTGCAAGGGTGTGCAGTATTAATTAATGAGACAATTAGCAGTGAAGGTATTCCTAGCCCATCGGGGTCGTGTTCGTTGCTTCAAAAAATGGTTCAAATGGCTCGGAGCACTATGGGACTTAACATCTGAGGTCGTCAGTCCCCTAGAACTTAGAACTACTTAAACCTAACTAAACTAAGGACATAACATACCTCCATGCCCGAGGCAGGATTCGAACCTGCGACCGTAGCGGTCGCGCGGTACCACACTGAAGCGCCTAGAACCGCTCGGCCACACTGGCCGGCTCGTTGCTTCATGTAAGTAACACACTTGAATAGGAACGTCCCTATAATACACTTTCATGAAACGTTGTTACTTCCATGTGCCATTTTTACCATAGCCGCTGATGAGAGTGACGCTGGATTTGATAGCAATCCACAATAAAAAGAAAAACATTGCTCCCTCTACCGCTCTGCACCTTGCAGCGGCCGAAATTTACTTCCTCCTCAGCACACCTTATGTTACACAGCTACTGCTGCAGACCTTACTTTTGTGAAGACTGATCTGTTTGGTGGATGAAAAGAGGTTATATTTTGCCTTCAAAAAACAGTTATATACTTGGCCAGTTATTTATCCTATAAATATATTCGTTTTAATAAAAATTTTCTATTGTTTTTACAATATCGACACAGATTCATTTATTTCAGCGCCTTGTGTTCAGCACGTTTCTCCTGAACCAAAGTTGTAAACATAAACGAAGAATTACACAGGAACATAGAAATTTGTAAGAAAAGTGGGAATTGGAGATCTCTAGCTGTGAAGTAAATCATTAAATAACCTGTTTGATATGCAATAATGCTATTAGTGTCTCAAAATTACACTACATTGGTCTTAATTATGAACAACGTAAGTTAACACATGATACGAGGGTCATTCAGTAATTAAAGAGACAAGTTGGTCTGGAGGAAAAAGTGTTTATTTCTACCAAACAAGACTTTTTCTACTTTTGAACATAATCTCCTTGAACAGTTATGCACTTGTTCCAACGGGCTACAAGCTTCTTTATTCCAGCTGCAAAGAACTCTTTATCTTGATGTTTGAACCAATTTCCCAAAAACTTTTTCACGTCCTCGTTGTCATGGAACCTCTTCCCACGTAATGCCTCCTTCAGTGCACAAAACAAATGGAAATCACTAGGTGCTAAAGCAGGACTGTAAGGAGAATAAGGCAGTACTTCCCAGCCCATTTTGTCGATGATTTCACCGGTTAGTTGAGCAATATGAGGACGTGTGTTGTCTTGCTGGAAAATCACACCTATCCTCTGAGATCCAGGACGTCTCTCTCTCATGGCTGGCTTTACCTTGTTTATAAACAAATCCGAGTAGTATTGGCTGTTCATTGTACGCTGGTCTTCGAGATAATAACAGAAGCTGTATCTTCAGCATCCCAAAACATCCTCAACACGACTTTTCCTGCTGATGCTTGGGTTTTGAATTTTTTTCTTGGCAGGTGAGTTGGTGTGCTTCCACTCTATGCTTTGTCTTTTTGATTCTGGCTCATAATAGAAAATCATCACTAGTTAAAATTTTGTCGAGGAAGTGCTCATCTTCTCTTTCACAACGTTTCTTTAGCTCTGTGCACACTCTCAACCTTGTTTCGTTGTGTAACAGTATCATCTCCTTTGGGACCCATCTTGCACATGTTTTGCGGCACGTGAGCTTCTTACAGATGATGTTATGAATTGTATCAGTACTAACTTGAACCTTATCAACTATCATTTCCACAGTCAGAGAGCAGTCAGCACGAATAATGTCATCAATTCGACTTTCAAGTGAGGGAGTTGAAACTGCAACTGATTGGCCAGAACGGTGTTCGTCAGTCACTGAGTCGCGACATTTTTGAACTGCTCTACCCACTAGTAAAGATGCATACAACCTGTACCTTATACTTTAGACATTCTACGGTATATGTTCACTGGTTTCTCGCCTTCAGCAAGTAAGAAACGAATAACAGAACGTTGTTCAATAAACGTGGACATTTCCAGCGGACTCGCCGTCTTGAAATGTGTTTTTGAGGTTACAAATAAAACAACGTTGATACATCAGTTGGTCAGGGCTCATGCCAGTGATGCCAACTTAAAGCCATAAAAATACCAAACTTGCCCTACTAACAGTTTTCTCCCCAGGCCAGTTTGTCTCTCTAATTATGGAATGGCCCTCGTAATTACGAAGGATTAACACACGAGAGAAGTAGAAAGCGCTCAAGCTAAGACTAAAGAAACAAAAGTTACTGTGTGGAGCAACAACGTCGGTGAGCGAGTCGGCTGTGTAGCTAGTGAGTCGGCTGTGTACTCAAGCCTTATCGGAGTTGATAGCGAAACACTTTTCACTAAAGGTGATTTCATAAAACAATGTTTCGTAAAAAAACTGCAGAAATAGTTCAGAAAGGCAATGTGAAGGCTTTTGAAGCTCTCATTTTGTCTCGAAAGTCAGGTGCGAAAAGAGTTAATGATATCGCGAAGAATTTAAGTATTCAGATAAGTACAAAATCATCTAGTATCGAAAACGTTTCCATTGAATGTTTCTCCACTGCCTATGGTGAGATTACGAACATTGAAGACATACCTCAGTTGCTGTGTTTTTCCATGTTTGTGACACGGACTTCAACATTTTTTAGGAATTATTAGAACTAATTCCGATAGAAAGCACTTGTATATGAGGAGCTACGCTGATACTTGTTTTCGAACCTCCGCAAAAGAACGGACGGCGTCTATCAAAATTGTATTATATATCTACAAATGGAGTCCCTTCGATGACTGAAAGGACAATGGTTTCTTTAATTTACTGAAAAGAGTCCGAAATTTATGTTGGATCAATCATACATATTGCTTTATGCGTAAAGAATTATTGTGCGCAAGGGTGCTGAATGTAGAACAAAGGTTAAAACCTATCCAAAAACCATCAGTTTCATTAAATCCCGAGATTCAAATCAGCGACAGTTCTCTGCTCTCTTACATGAACTAAGCAACGATAATTCGACTTTGTCACACTATAACGAGACACTGTGGCTATCCTGCGCCACGATTCTTAAACAATCCTAGTATTTGGAAGAGGAATTATGCCAGTTTTTAATACTGAAAATCAAAATACAACACCGTTTTTTGACAAAATATGTTTACAAAACTTATATTTCGTGGTTGATGTAACAAAACACATGATTTGAATCCGAATTTTCAAGCAAAAGGTCAAATCATCATGAATGAGTCTGATCAAATGAAAGCATTCAAATGGAAGTCTTTTTAATGGGAAAAGCATTCCAAAAATGAAGAGTTAACGCACTTTTCCAACAGAAAACATTAACAGGCCTAGTACAAGTGAGACAAAATCACGGAAAAAAGCAGGAAAAATCTTGAGCCTCAGGAATGAGTTCAATCAACATTTGTAGGCTATAAATTACTGGAAAAAAAGTTTTTCTTGTTCTCTTCGATTTGTACAATAAACATGAAATAATTACCTAACCAAACTGAAACGGGGGTAATTGAGACCCAGGGTGATACAGATCTGAAGACAAAATTTAGTGACCTTGGCATATCTGAAATTTATAAATATTTGCCGGCCAGGTTTGAAAATTCTCGAAAATTTGCACATGAAATTATTTCCGTGTTTGGAAGTACATACCGAAGGGAGCAGCTGTTCTGAGTTATGAAAGGAAATAAATCTCCTGTCAGACCCAAAATTTCAGACATTTTCCACAGGTTATTTTCGAAAGTAATCACTGCAAACAGGTTTTCTACCCTGACAGCAGCAGGAAAGACGTCAAGTGTCAGGAAGAAAACGTTAATATTTTTGTTGTTCTTGTACTTTGTACTACATTTTTGTCAGCAAATTTACGTTTGAATACTGTATTTGAAGTCGATGTATTTTTGTCACCTGCTGAAATATGAATCTTGTTTTTCTGGTCCACGTCAGCTTTCGAATTTAACATTCTTGCTCTAAAGCATAATACGTGTAGGCTCACTATTAAGACAGTTGATAAACATACATGTCCCACACAGAACAACACCCCAACTCACAATAAATAAATTAAAATACAACAAAACCTCTTATTATCCTGAATTTGAAACCATCCAATCTTTGAATACTGCCACCTTCCACTTCCTTCAAGTCATGCGAGCTCTACCATCCATAAAACGTTTATAATCGTGGTAGGGACGTTTCTGCTGCCGCCCGCGGTGGCCGAGTGGTTCTAGGCGCTCAGTCCGGAACCACGCGACTGCTAAGGTCGCAGGTTCGAATCTTGCCTCGGGCATGGATGTGTGTGATAACCTTAGGTTAGTTAGGTTTAAGTAGTTCTAAGTTCTAGGGGACTGATGCCCTCAGATGTTAAGTCCCATAGTGCTCAGAGCCATTTGAACCATTTGAACATTCCTGCTACTTCGTAAACATTCACAGACAGTGTGTGTGATGCGAATTTGGAATTGCTATGAATGAATTACTCTCTCTTTTTGTATTCTCTCTTTCTGCACGTGTTTCGTGGGGTCAATGTTAAACTACGTATCTATCGGTGTGGGATTCGATCCCCAGGTGGTCCTACGACTTTCTCTGTCACTTATCACTCCTTTCGCGTCTGGCAATTACTTGTTGATGTTGCCAAGCTGCACTGTGCTTTGAATTTCATATCAAAATGTACGGCCTCCTATAACTGGCTGGCTAATTCCTTTCGAAGATCAGATGAAGGCAAAGGCATAATAACGGGATAGTACAAGTAGCTTTCAACGTATCCTTCAATTTGAGGACTGCTCTGGTTACTGTTTAATGCTAACTCCCATGAGTAATTATTGTTAACTTTCTGTGGTATATTACAGCCTACTAAGATAATTTTCCTAATGTCTTCCGCAGGAGGAAAGGTCAGTGTTCTTGGAGATGACAGGAACGATCATTCGAAACAAAAATGGCTAGTACGCTTGGGCTCTAAAGTGCATAGCGTAAGAGCTATGACCAATTGTTCAGTAGACTGCATGTGTTCCGACAAACAAGTGCTCATAGCTTTTAAGGTATGCATTTTAGAGGCCATGTTTACTAGACTTTTTTTCTTCGATTGATTGTTTCTGTCATGTCCCTGAGTATTGACGATATCTCTCTAGAGTGATGTCGTTGCCGGTAATGGATTTGTGGAAAATGTTGAATTCAAGGAGGCAACAGATCACAGGGTAAAAACGATATAACGCTGTCAATTATAATTAAATAATTAGTCTAATAATGAAGCTAGATCAGATCCAAATAAATTAAAATTGGTAATACGACACAGACTCATTTAATTTTTTTGCTTTGTTAGGAACTTCATTATGAATCTAGTAATAAATGAGCTCATTTGTAGGACATCTAAATTAATAAAAAATTATCAGGACCATCCAAAACAAGAAAACTCCTTCAACTGCAGTTATTCAGACATCGTTAATATCACTGATGCGTAGGTGCGCGTGTCTTTGACAAGCAAACATGGATCGTCTGATAGTCTTGCAAAACGAATTTTCGTGAGATCTTTTTTTTTTACCTCGGAAAGTATAAGCGTTGTTACGGAACGTATATCTATGAAATAAGGTTTTATCAACATTCTAATACCTTTCCGTTATTTCAGTCAGTTGGCTAAACAATGACAGTAACATGTCAGTTTCAGAAAATTAATATGTCATTATATTAACATTTTCATTCATTCGAAGTAACATAATGTTACGAGGGTAACCCCAAAAGTAAGGTCTTCTGTTTATTTCTACATCTACATACATACTCCGCAATCCACCATACGGTGCGTGGCGGAGTGTACCTCGTACCACAACTAACATCTTCTCTCCCTGTTCCACTCCCAAACAGAACAAGGGAAAAATTACAGTCTATATGCCTCTGTACGAGCCCTAATCTCTCTTATCTTATCTTTGTGGTCTTTCCGCGAAATGTAAGTTGGCGGCAGTAAAATTGTACTGCAGTCAGCCTCAAATGCCGGTTCTCTAAATTTCCTCAGTAGCGATTCACGAAAAGAACGCTTCCTTTCCTCTAGAGACTCCCACCCGAGTTCCTGAAGCATTTCCATAACACTCGCGTGATGATCAAACCTACCAGTAACAAATCTAGCAGCCCGCCTCTAAATTACTTCTATGTCCTCCCTCAATCCGACCTGATAGGGATCCCAAACGCTCGAGCAGTACTCAAGAATAGGTCATATTAGTGTTTTATAAGCGGTCTCCTTTACAGATGAACCACATCTTCCCAAAATTCTACCAATGAACCGAAGACATCTATCCGCCTTCCCCACAACTGCCATTACATGCTTGTCCCACTTCATATCGCTCTGTAATGTTATGCACAAATTTTTTTACCGACGCGACTGTGTCAAACGCTACACTACTAATGGAGTATTCAAACATTACAGGATTCTTTTTCCTATTCATCTGCATTAATTTACATTTCTCTATATTTAGAATTAGCTGCCATTCTTTACACCAGTTACAATGGTTTACATCAGTTTACAGGTTGAAAATTTAGCTATTTTTCGACATAATCACCATTTCCGTCTATGCATTTTTGTAGACGCTGTGGCAGTTTTTGTATGCCCATGTCATACTAGCTCGCCGCCATGCTGTTCAGAAAGTTGTGAACCTCCTCTTTCACCTCGTCGTCGGAGCTGAATCGCTTTCCGGCCAAATGTTCTTTTAACCTAGGGAACAGGTGATGGTCACTGGGCGCAAAGTCTGGACTATAGGGTGGGTGGGTGATTATGTTCCACTGAAACGGTTGCAGGAGAGCACCGGTTTGCCGAGCGATGTGTGGGCGAACGTTGTCATGGAGAATGTGTACGCCCTTGCTCAAAATTCCTCTTCTCCGGTTCTGAATTGCCCTTGTGAATTTTTTCAGAGTCTCACAGTACCTATCAGCGTTAATTGTGGTGCCAGCGATTCAGCTCCGACGACGAGGTGAATGAAGAGGTTCATAACTTTCTAAACAGCATGGCAGCGAGATGGTATGACATGGGCATACAAAAACTGCCACAGCGTCAACAAAAATGCATCGACAGAAATGGTGATTATGTCGAAAAATAGCTAAATGTTCAAGCTGTAAACTGAAGTAAACCATTTTAGAAACAAACAGGTCTATGTACTTATAAAAAAATAGGAGACCTTACCTTTGGGATTACCCTCGCACATTTTCGAGTTTTTGGTGCATGACTGCAGATGCACGGGGTCAAGACGTTATGACATTGATGACAGAGGGAAAGTTGAATAGAGAGGGGGTAGGGGTGGGGACGCTGACAAATTCATTGATCTCTATAGCTGGATCTGACTACAACAAAGAAACACTTCCAGGAGACACGTAAATTCCGCTCGGACCCAGAGCTGAGTATGAAGAGGAGAGTGGATGTAAGTACGTAATCTATTCCGTATGTAGTAAATGATCACTTGCCCGCACTTGCTAACGCGGGCGACTCAAAAAAAATGGTTCAAATGGCTCTGAGCACTATGGGACTCAACTGCTGTGGTCATAAGTCCCCTAGAACTTAGAACTACTTAAACCTAACTAACCTAAGGACAGCACACAACACCCAGCCATCACGAGGCAGAGAAAATCCCTGACCCCGCCGGGAATCGAACCCGGGAACCCGGGCGTGGGAAGCGAGAACGCTACCGCACGACCACGAGATGCGGGCACGGGCGACTCAGTCTGTTGCAACCTGTGGCTTTATAGGTGTGAGCAGCCCATAGTGGATCGCCTTACATGTATTCTTTTTTTAAAAAAAATTTGTGACTAAAGCCTTTCTGACTTGATATTTATCTTACACGTGACATGAAAGTACTGTTTCTCTCTTGTAATGCTAGTCAGTACTTACACTTTTATATAAAAAAATTTCCCTTTAAATTTGTACTTACGTTATAGGCCAATTTTAATATTTAATTTCTGATGAAGGCACTCACAGAAGTGGTGAAACCTGGTCAAAAGGCTTAAAATTTGTGACCGATGGCTTATTTAGTTTAACTTTAATTTATAAACCGTCACTGAACTAAGCAGCCATGTTTTAAAACGCTTTATGTCAACTAGGCCGTTAGCTGGCCTGGCCTTCCTTCTTCAGGCATAGTCGCGTCTCTACCACATAGGTCTTAATGGGCATCTCTTCATTTTTCATCACTGGTCCAATCGGCTGATCGTGCAATTCTAATGCCATCTGAATGTACGGAGATCGTGTATTTTAACGAAACAATGGTAAATTAGTTACGTGTACATACCTGAGAATACGACTGAATCATCGCAAAACCGGCCGTGTGTGATCCTGTAATAAAAGAACTGCTAACAGCTAATGCGGCCACCAAAATGTTTTTAAGAAGATTTTAATATTTAAAAAAAAATTAAATATTTTGTCACGTGGCTAAGGTATGGGTGCCGAGACAGCAAAACTTTGTTTGTAGTTAAATGCGAGATTATTCTCGAGTACTTTCGGAGCAAAGCAAACACATCAATTACACTACACATGTTTAACTTTGGGACTCACATGTAGGTGTGATCTAAATGGAGCCCTCTGGTCCTGAACGCCTGGTTGGAAGTATTTCAATATTAAACTTCCTTGCAGATTAAAACTGTGTGCCCGACCGAGACTCGAACTCCGGACCTTTGCCTTTCGCGGGCAAGTGCTCTACCATCTGAGCTACCGAAGCACAACTCACGCCCGCTCCTCACAGCTTTACTTCTACAAGTATCTCGTCTCCTACGTTCCAAACTTCACAGAAGCTCTCCTGCGAACCTGCAGAACTAGCACTCCCGAAAGAAAGGATACTGTGGAGACATGGCTCATTCTGGAAACATCCCCCAGGCTGTGGCTAAGCCATGTCTCAACAGTATCCTTTCTTTCATGAGTGCTAGTTCCCCCCCCCCCCCCATGAACCATGGACCTTGCCGTTGGTGGGGAGGCTTGCGTACCTCAGCGATACAGATAGCCGTACCGTAGGTGCAACCACAACGGAGGGGTATCTGTGAGAGGCCAGACAAACGTGTGGTTCCTGAAGAGGGGCAGCAGCCTTTTCAGTAGTTGCAAGGGCAACAGTCTGGATGATTGACTGATATGGCCTTGTAACAATAACCAAAACGGCCTTGCTGTGCTGGTACCACGAACGGCTGAAAGCAAGGGGAAACTACAGCCGTAATTTTTCCCGAGGGCATGCAGCTTTACTGTATGATTAAATGATGATGGCGCCCCCTTGGGTAAAATATTCCGGAGTTAAAATAGTCCCCCATTCGGATCTCCGGGCGGGGACTACTCAAGAGGACGTCGTTATCAGGAGAAAGAAAACTGGCGTTCTACAGATCGGAGCGTGGAATGTCAGATCCCTTAATCGGGCAGGTAGGTTAGAAAATTTAAAAAGGGAAATGGATAGGTTAAAGTTAGATATAGTGGGAATTAGTGAAGTTCGGTGGCAGGAGGAACAAGACTTCTGGTCAGGTGACTACAGGGCTATAAACACAAAATCAAATAGGGGTAATGCAGGAGTAGGTTTAATAATGAATAGGAAAATAGGAATGCGTGTAAGCTACTACAAACAGCGTAGTGAACGCATTATTGTGGCCAAGATACACTCCTGGAAATTGAAAAAAGAACACCGTGAATTCATTGTCCCAGGAAGGGGAAACTTTATTGACACATTCCTGGGGTCAGGTACATCACATGATCACACTGACAGAACCACAGGCACATAGACACAGGCAACAGAGCATGCACAATGTCGGCACTAGTACAGTGTATATCCACCTTTCGCAGCAATGCAGGCTGCTATTCTCCCATGGAGACGATCGTAGAGATGCTGGATGTAGTCCTGTGGAACGGCTTGCCATGCCATTTCCACCTGGCGCCTCAGTTGGACCAGCGTTCGTGCTGGACGTGCAGACCGCGTGAGACGACGCTTCATCCAGTCCCAAACATGCTCAATGGGGGACAGATCCGGAGATCTTGCTGGCCAGGGTAGTTGACTTACACCTTCTAGAGCACGTTGGGTGGCACGGGATACATGCGGACGTGCATTGTCCTGTTGGAACAGCAAGTTCCCTTGCCGGTCTAGGAATGGTAGAACGATGGGTTCGATGACGGTTTGGATGTACCGTGCACTATTCAGTGTCCCCTCGACGATCACCAGTGCTGTACGGCCAGTGTAGGAGATCGCTCCCCACTCCATGATGCCGGGTGTTGGCCCTGTGTGCCTCGGTCGTATGCAGTCCTGATTGTGGCGCTCACCTTCACGGCGCCAAACACGCATACGACCATCATTGGCACCAAGGCAGAAGCGACTCTCATCGCTGAAGTCGACACGTCTCCATTCGTCCCTCCATTCACGCCTGTCGCGACACCACTGGAGGCGGGCTGCACGATGTTGGGGCGTGAGCGGAAGACGGCCTAACGGTGTGCGGGACCGTAGCCCAGCTTCATGGAGACGGTTGCGAATGGTCCTCGCCGATACCCCAGGAGCAACAGTGTCCCTAATTTGCTGGGAAGTGGCGGTGCGGTCCCCTACGGCACTGCGTAGGATCCTACGGTCTTGGAGTGCATCTGTGCGTCGCTGCGGTCCGGTCCCAGGTCGACGGGCACGTGCACCTTCTGCCGACCACTGGCGACAACATCGATGTACTGTGGAGACCTCACGCCCCCCGTGTTGAGCAATTCGGCGGTACGTCCACCCGGCCTCCCGCATGCCCACTATACGCCCTCGCTCAAAGTCCGTCAACTGCACATACGGTTCACGTTCACGCTGTCGCGGCATGCTACCAGTGTTAAAGACTGCGATGGAGCTCCGTATGCCACGGCAAACTGGCTGACACTGACGGCGGCGGTGCACAAATGCTGCGCAGCTAGCGCCATTCGACGGCCAACACCGCGGTTCCTGGTGTGTCCGCTGTGCCGTGCGTGTGATCATTGCTTGTACAGCCCTCTCGCAGTGTCCGGAGCAAGTATGGTGGGTCTGACACACCGGTGTCAATGTGTTATTTTTTCCATTTCCAGGAGTGTAGATACAAAGCCCACACCTACTACAGTAGTACAAGTTTATATGCCAACTAGCTCTGCAGATGATGAAGAAATTGAAGAAATGTATGATGAAATAAAAGAAATTATTCAGATAGTGAAGGGAGACGAAAATTTAATAGTCATGGGTGACTGGAATTTGAGTGTAGGAAAAGGGAGAGAAGGAAACGTAATAGGTGAATTTGGATTGGGGCTAAGAAATGAAAGAGGAAGCCGCCTGGTAGAATTTTGCACAGAGCACAACATAATCATAGCTAACACTTGGTTTAAGAATCATGAAAGAAGGATGTATACATGGAAGAACCCTGGAGATACTAAAAGGTATGAGATAGATTATATAATGGTAAGACAGAGATTTAGGAACCAGGTTTTAAATTGTAAGACATTTCCAGGGGCAGATGTGGACTCTGACCACAATCTATTGGTTATGACCTGTAAATTAAAACTGAAGAAATTGCAAAAAGGTGGGAATTTAAGGAGATGGGACCTGGATAAACTGACTAAACCAGAGGTTGTACAGAGTTTCAGGGAGAGCATAAGGGAACAATTGACAGGAATGGGGGAAAGAAATACAGTAGAAAAAGAATGGGTAGCCTTGAGGGATGAAGTAGTGAAGGCAGCAGAGGATCAAGTAGGTAAAAAGACGAGGGCTAGTAGAAATCCTTGGGTAACAGGAGAAATATTGAATTTAATTGATGAAAGGAGAAAATATAAAAATGCAGTAAATGAATCAGGCAAAAAGGAATACAAACATCTCAAAAATGAGATCGACAGGAAGTGCAAAATGGCTAAGCAGGGATGGCCAGAGGACAAATGTAAGGATGTGGAGGCATATCTCACTATGGGTAAGATAGATACTGCCTACAGGAAAATTAAAGAGACCTTTGGAGATAAGAGAACGACTTGTATGAATATCAAGAGCTCAAATGGAAACCCAGTTCTAAGCAAAGAAGGGAAATCAGAAAGGTGGAAGGAGTATATAGAGGGTCTATACAAGGGCGATGTACTTGAGGACAATATTATGGAAATGGAAGAGGATGTAGATGAAGATGAAATGGGAGATACGATACTGCGTGAAGAGTTTGACAGAGCACTGAAAGACCTGAGTCGAAACAAGGGCCCCGGAGTAGACAACATTCCATTGGAACTACTGACGGCCTTGGGAGAGCCAGTCCTGACAAAACTCTACCATCTGGTGAGCAAGATGTATGAAACAGGTGAAATACCCTCAGACTTCAAGAAGAATATAATAACTCCAATCCCAAAGAAAAAAGGTGTTGACAGATGTGAAAATTACCGAACTATCAGTTTAATAAGTCACAGCTGCAAAATACTAACACGAATTCTTTACAGACGAATGGAAAAACTAGTAGAAGCCAACCTCGGGGAAGATCAGTTTGGATTCCGTAGAAACACTGGAACACGTGAGGCAATACAGACCTTACGACTTATCTTAGAAGACAGATTAAGGAAAGGCAAACCTACGTTTTTAGCATTTGTAGACTTAGAGAAAGCTTTTGACAATGTTGACTGGAATACTCTCTTTCAAATTCTAAAGGTGGCAGGGGTAAAATACAGGGAGCGAAAGGCTATTTACAATTTGTACAGAAACCGGATGGCAGTTATAAGAGTCAAGGGACATGAAAGGGAAGCAGTGGTTGGGAAGGGAGTAAGACAGGGTTGTAGCCTCTCCCCGATGTTGTTCAATCTGTATATTGAGCAAAAGAAAAATTCGGTGTAGGTATTAAAATCCATGGAGAAGAAATAAAAACTTTGAGGTTTGCCGATGACATTGTAATTTTGTCAGAGACAGCAAAGGACTTGGAAGAGCAGTTGATTGGAATTGACAGTGTCTTGAAAGGAGGATATAAGATGAACATCAACAAAAGTAAAACGAGGATAATGGAATGTAGAGAGGATATAAAATGTAGACTTGCAATGGCAAGGAAAGCGTGTCTGAGGAGGAGAAATTTGTTAACATCGAATATAGATTTAAGTGTCAAGAAGTCATTTCTGAAAGTATTTGTATGGAGTGTAGCCATGTATGGAAGTGAAACATGGACGATAAATAGTTTGGGCAAGAAGAGAATAGAAGCTTTCGAAATGTGGTGCTACAGAAGAATGCTGAGGATTAGATGGGTAGATCACATAACTAATGAGGAAGTACTGAATAGGATTGGGGAGAAGAGAAGTTTGTGGCACAACTTGACCAGAAGAAGGGATCGGTTGGTAGGACATGTTCTGATGCATCAAGGGATCACCAATTTAGTGTTGGAGGGCAGCGTGGAGGGTAAAAATCGTAGAGGGAGACCAATAGATGAATACACTAAGCAGATTCAGAAGGATGTAGGTTGCAGTAGGTACTGGGAGATGAAGAAGCTTGCACAGGATAGAGTAGCATAGAGAGCTGCATCAAACCAGTCTCAGGACTGAAGACCACAACAACAACAACAGTTCAGCAGGTTCGCAGGAGAGCTTCTGTAAGGTTTGGAAAGTAGGAGATACTGGCAGAAGTAAAGCTGTGAGGAGCGGCCCTGAGTCGTGCTTCGGTAGCTCAGATGGTAGAGCACTTGCCCGCGAAAGGCAAAGGGCCAGAGTTCGAGTCTCGGTCGGGCACACAGTTTTAATCTGCCAGGAAGTTTCATATTAGCGCACACTCCGCTGCAGAGTGAAAATCTCATTCTGGAAACATCCCCCAGACTGTAGCTAAGCCATGTCTCCACAGTATACTTTCTTTCGGGAGTGCTAGTTCTGCAGGTTCGCAGGAGAGCATCTGTAAAGTTTGGAAGGTACGAGACGAGGTACTGGCAGAAGTAAAGCTGTGAGGAGCGGCCCTGAGTCGTGCTTCGGTAGCTCAGATGGTAGAGCATTTGCCCGCGAAAGGCAAAGGACCCGACTTGGACTCTCGGTCGGGCACAGGAAGTTTCGTATCAGCGCACACTCCGCTGCAGAGTGAAAATCTCATTCCATTTCAATATTGATTTTCCACATCAGTTGTTTCGGATTTTTTACTGACGCCGCCGATTCTGGAATGTAATATAAAATTAAGTATACTAACTCGAGCAAAATTCGAAGTGCCACATAAGAAGGTGGTGCAATGACTAACGCACTAGGTTTACACTCCAGAGGAACCGGAATCAGTTCCCCATTTGACCATAGAGATTTTCTGTGGATTTCCGAAAGCAAAAAAGGCGAACACGTGAAATGTATCTCGTAAAAATCTCAACCGACTTCGACGTGATACTAAACCTTAGTCATTCTTTCTTCCTTCTATTTACTTCGGAATGCGGAAATGGAAAATTGATAAACTATCAGTCACCTGTTTCTGCCATAGTTGAGAATAATCTAATGCAGTCAAAATATTCTACGTTACTTGTTTTAATTTTATGATCTGGGAAAAAAACACAGAACTGGTTGAATTCGAATATAAATTCACAGAGTGGTGTACAAATTTTCGTTGATAGGCGAAAGATTACAATATGAAGAGCAATAACACCTCGCTGTGAAAAACAAAGCGATTTGTTTTCCAAGGCACTGGATGCGTTTGTTGTCAGTAACGACGTCGTTAGTATATCTGAAATTAAGAGTATGGTAGTGTCGCAGTCCACCTGCTTTTGCTTTCTTCGGTCGTCGACGAGAAAAGAGCTGAGAACAGAAGACCTCCTGCAGCCGAAAAGACCTGAATCAGCACGTGAGGCCCGTATGCTGAATGCAGGTCCCCACCAGGGAGAGTGGAGAGCAGGCTGTTTTTACAGACGTAATGACCATCTCGACGAAGGGGTGGGGGAATCAGGAGGCAGGTGTGGGGGGGGGGATGAGAAGCAGGTGCTCCGAGATCAGGGAATACCCTCGTGTTCGGATCGCTGACCCAGCCCGCTGTCCGCTCCCCCGTCTTTTCTTTGGACGGACGTTTCTGCCACGTAATAGCGGCAACGGCTGCACATCCCGCTCCTCCCTCCCACCTCACTCTACCCTCCGCTCACTATTCTCGCTTTCATAGATCTTTTCGCTTCCGAAGCAAATGATGAACGTTGAGATGTTTCTGCGTGGTAATGGGTTTTACAAGGAACATGAACTGTAGCACTGGGGACCGGCCGGCGTGGCCCAGTGGTTCTAGGCGCTTCAGTCTGGAACGGCGCGACCGCTACGGTCGCAGGTTCGAATCCTGCCTCGGGCATGGATGTGTGTGATGTCCTTACGTTAATAAAGTTTAAGTAGTTCTAAGTTGTAAGGGACTGATGACCTCAGATGTTAAGTCCCATAGTGCTCAGAGCCATTTTTTTGTAGCACCGGGGTAAGTGTTGGCTATTATGTAGCGTGTCATGTACTATGGAAGTCAACAAACGTACAGACGCAGAGAAATTTAACAACGAATAAGTAAATAAGAATAAAAAAAGTGCACACATCTTCCGTCGCCGCCTTCATCGGCAGCAACGAGATCCTACTGTGAAAACCGTTCATTAAACCTTGGATTTATGGAATTAATTCAGCAATAGAGGAACGTACTAGAGGAACTGAATATTTGTAGTACCGTAGAACTCAACTTTGTGGCACTTTTCGAGGACTTTTTTTTACGTAGCGTCCTTAACGTTTCAGTTGGAAGGCTGAGGATTTTACTCAACATAGCCATACTACATCTCTTCCTTCGAGCTTCGTCTTTTCGAAAAAATCTCTCTCATAGGAGGAGACGGGGGATTTCATTTGTGTGTCACTTTTTTTTTGTTTTTTGTTTTTGTAATCTACACGTTCGACGTATTAGGAATCGTCAATCTTGAAAACAAATTAAATGGGTCTTGTGGGAACAGTAAAGAATATTTTGAAACACACACACACACACAGAGAGAGAGAGAGAGATAAAGGAAATTGAACAAGGAAACTCACTGCTTCAGATCGGCAACAGAAACACATAGTGTGATCTCTTCATTGATCGTCGGTGTTCAATTCCAGGCGGAATTCATAGCTGACGCCAGTTCTACGTCAGTCAACAGGCCGAAGACGTGTCTGGTGATACCCCAGACAGTGGTGGGGTACCAACCTGACAATCACCCGGGCCGCCATACGGACCGACAACCAAGAGTGATGGTGTGGGATGCCACTTCATTTCATAACAATACCCCTTTGATTGTCATCCGCGTCGCCCTTTCAGCGCAATGGTACGTCGACGATATTCTACACCCCATTCTGTGACCCTTCATGGCAAGCCATGCTGGGCTTACATTTCAGCAAAGCAAAGCCCACCCACACACGGTGAAGAGTTTCTACTGCTTGTCTTCGTGCTTGGGAAACCCTATCTCGGCCAGCAATTTAGAACGTTGGGTCGTTATGGGCAGTGCCCTCCAACCAGCTAGTGATTTTGACGAACTAAGGCGCAAGTTGGACAGAATTTGGCACTATATGCTTCAGGAGGACATTCAATAACTCTTTCAATCAATGCCAAGGCATTGCCAAACTGCTTGTATATAGGATGAAAATTGATTTGCTGAGTCGGTGAAGCTCTTGCTCTTGAATCAATTATCCAATTTTTCTGAAATTGTTATCAGTTGCTTTGCTGCACATGTACATCCCATGTACTGACTTCCGTTCCATTCGACTAATGCATTCGTGATGCGTGCTTTTTCTATCTTAGAGTGTCTTAAGTCTGTAACAAAACGATAGTGACAAGTATTGAATGAGGAGTGAGGATGAGAACCCATTTCCGGAAACGTCACCCAGTGACGCTACAGAGCGTAGAAGTCTTAGGTGCCGCAACTACTGTGGCTGTAACAAGCGGCGGATATAGCCTGTAAGGCCGAAGTTGGCTAGTCGTGCACAATAAATTGAACACATGAAAAGTATTCGCAGTTGCAAATATGGACAACCAACAGGTATATAAAGGAATGACGTCAATGAAAATTTTTGCCGGGCCGGGTCTCGAATCCAGATTATCCGCCTACGGCCAGCGGTCCCCTTACCATTAGGCTATCCGGTCAGACACTAATTTCCATGTTTCGTCAACTGTGTGTTTACAGCCTGCACTCGTACGTCCACTATGTATATTCCAATTATAAATTATGCGTGTCCCTTGGAAGTCAGACGTGGAAGCTGGAGAGACTGAATAAGAGTCCCTAACAATTCTTTCTGTCGTCTTCTAAAGTTGTGTCCCCAGCGCAGAAGACAGCTCGGCGGTCGTGGAAACGTCTTCGGTGGAGGCTGCTATGTCGTCATCTGGAACCCGTAATTGTGCTTTTTATGCGGGACTGCTACGGTCGCAGGTTCGAATCCTGCCTCGGGCATGGGTGTGTGTGATGTCCTTAGGTTAGTTAGGTTTAAGTAGTTCTAAGTTCTAGGGGACTTATGACCTCAGATGTTGAGTCCCATGGTGCTCAGAGCCATTTGAACCTTTTTTTTTGGTGCTTTTTATGGCATGACACTTGCCCAGGTTAGTCTCTTTACCTACAGGGCGCAAGATCTATAGTACTGACAATGAAGGTTGACGACACTTCTTATTATTTAAATAATCACGCATTTTAGACTACTTTACAACACTCGGCATAGCTTTCTTAATTGTACGGTAACTTTTCTATGCACTTCCGATATAGAGTACAAAATGTCCGTTCCTCCTGAGCGACCGAGACATATTTACACGTCCATCCCTGTAGAATGCCCGAAACAGTCTGACTAGTGCAGCGGAAGTAATTCGTCGCCCAGGGGCGACAAAGAAGCCCGAAGGTGTCCGAAGGACTTCGGTTGCAATACCGTTATCTTATATTTCTCAGAACTAGTGAAATTTGATAAACAAAAACGGTAGACTCGTAGGGTAACCATGAGCGATTGTCACACAGAAAACTAGGTTAAATACAATGAAATAATGAGAGAAGTTAGGCGTTTGTGGCGACCATTCAGAAGCAAGTTCAGGACAACTGGCGGACTCTTCCACGGGACTAGTACATCTGTCGCTTGTACCTCACTCCACTTTTGTACCATATGCTACTCCACGTGTATCAAGCTGCATCGAGGCGAACTTCTAGCAAGATGAAATACTGGCGACCACAGCCAGAGATATCACGCCATACAGGGGAGACATTTTATTTGGAATTCGCTTGCCCGGTGTCGGCGGATAAAGACGATATTGCAGTGCCCGCGCTGTTCAGAAGTACGGTGCAATGGGCCTTCGGACATGCATGCATGACCGTCAGGATTCAGTTCGAAGCGAGATCCATCACTGACGACAATTCTACGGTCGTCAGTGAGATTCCAGCTAGAAGACGTGTCTGGCTATGCCCCAGAGAGCGATGGAATACCAACCTTCCTTATTTCATCCAGTTTATTATAGCCCCTTACATCTCATTGACTTCATCTCTTCTGCGTGTATACCTAATTTTTCTTTTTATGTTACTGCCCGTGATTCGGAACCATATACAAGAGTAAATACACTCCTGGAAATGGAAAAAATAACACATTGACACCGGTGTGTCAGACCCACCATACTTGCTCCGGACACTGCGAGAGGGCTGTACAA
Organism: Schistocerca serialis cubense; assembly: GCF_023864345.2. NCBI lineage: Eukaryota > Metazoa > Arthropoda > Insecta > Orthoptera > Acrididae > Schistocerca > Schistocerca serialis. Next base: position 249,677,127 of record NC_064638.1, on the reverse strand, counting down.
GCAATGATCACACGCACGGCACAGCGGACACACCAGGAACCGCGGTGTTGGCCGTCGAATGGCGCTAGCTGCGCAGCATTTGTGCACCGCCGCCGTCAGTGTCAGCCAGTTTGCCGTGGCATACCGAGCTCCATCGCAGTCTTTAACACTGGTAGCATGCCGCGACAGCGTGGACGTGAACCGTATGTGCAGTTGACGGACTTTGAGCGAGGGCGTATAGTGGGCATGCGGGAGGCCGGGTGGACGTACCGCCGAATTGCTCAACACGTGGGGCGTGAGGTCTCCACAGTACATCGATGTTGTCGCCAGTGGTCGGCGGAAGGTGCACGTGCCCGTCGACCTGGGACCGGACCGCAGCGACGCACGGATGCACGCCAAGACCGTAGGATCCTACGCAGTGCCGTAGGGGACCGCACCGCCACTTCCCAGCAAATTAGGGACACTGTTGCTCCTGGGGTATCGGCGAGGACCATTCGCAACCGTCTCCATGAAGCTGGGCTACGGTCCCGCACACCGTTAGGCCGTCTTCCGCTCACGCCCCAACATTGTGCAGCCCGCCTCCAGTGGTGTCGCGACAGGCGTGAATGGAGGGACGAATGGAGACGTGTCGTCTTCAGCGATGAGAGTCGCTTCTGCCTTGGTGCCAATGATGGTCGTATGCGTGTTTGGCGCCGTGCAGGTGAGCGCCACAATCAGGACTGCATACGACCGAGGCACACAGGGCCAACACCCGGCATCATGGTGTGGGGAGCGATCTCCTACACTGGCCGTACACCACTGGTGATCGTCGAGGGGACACTGAATAGTGCACGGTACATCCAAACCGTCATCGAACCCATCGTTCTATCATTCCTAGACCGGCAAGGGAACTTGCTGTTCCAACAGGACAATGCACGTCCGCATGTATCCCGTGCCACCCAACGTGCTCTAGAAGGTGTACGTCAACTACCCTGGCCAGCAAGATCTCCGGATCTGTCCCCCATTGAGCATGTTTGGGACTGGATGAAGCGTCGTCTCACGCGGTCTGCACGTCCAGCACGAACGCTGGTCCAACTGAGGCGCCAGGTGGAAATGGCATGGCAAGCCGTTCCACAGGACTACATCCAGCATCTCTACGATCGTCTCCATGGGAGAATAGCAGCCTGCATTGCTGCGAAAGGTGGATATACACTGTACTAGTGCCGACATTGTGCATGCTCTGTTGCCTGTGTCTATGTGCCTGTGGTTCTGTCAGTGTGATCATGTGATGTATCTGACCCCAGGAATGTGTCAATAAAGTTTCCCCTTCCTGGAACAATGAATTCACGGTGTTCTTATTTCAATTTCAGGAGTGTACAATCGTAACCTTACAGAATTTCGTGTATGTTTCCTGTCTCGTTTTTCTTACAGCCCGACAACCAGGAATCCGAAGAAACACTGCATCGTACTTCTGAACAACGCAAGCCTTGCTGTATCGTATAAATTGAATTCTTGTGAAAAACAGGCGATTTGGTAAACTTCAAAATGTATTTTAATAAATGTACGGTTGTCGTACCCTACATGGACGAAGTGAATCGCTTTAACTTTTTGTAAACGTATATTTCGCATATGACTACGGGAATAAGATAAGACAATGGAGCGTACTGAAGCGTACAGACTGTCGTTTTTATTTCGCTCACCACGCTAAAGGAATGGGAAAGAAAATCGATCGTCATCATATCCTTCCAAGCATAATAGGATAAAGTGTTGTAGTTACCTGTTCTCGTCCCTGTTGTCCATCTATCCAAGTCTTACGAGGTCTACCTATGTCTCTCTTTTTAGTCGGCCGATAATTCATTATCTATTTTTCGTAGTGTTTTTTCTGTCACCCATCAACATGATTCTTCTATTTCATTTTGTTCTTTGCTATCTTGTCATTAACTGAAAATATTTTTAAATCTGATCTTAATGTTTTATTCCTTATTCCATCCAGTTTATTATACCCCCTAACATCTCATTGACTTCATCTCTTCAGCGTATATACCTAATTCTTCTTTTTATGTTGCTGTCCGTGATTCGGAACCATATACAAGAGTAAATGCAATCATAACCTTACAGAATTTCGTGTGTGTTTCCTTTCTTGTTTTTCTTCCCAAAATTTTTGCTATTGTTCCGCATACAGCTTGACAACCTAGATAGCTGACGCGGGATACTAGTTCTAAAATGTTCTCATTTATTATTATTTTCCATCTGACTGGATTCTTTCCATCGAATGCGACTGTCTTTGCCTTATTTGTAGATGTAGTTAAGTTGTAATATGTCGCATTTTGGCTCAATCTAAAGACTGTGTTTTGTAAATTACCTTCTGTTCCTTGTATAATTATTTGTTCATCAGCGTTTAACGGACTATTTAATGGTACTCTAGTCCTATTTTAATTCCTGACTATATTTCATCTTTCCACTTCAAAACTCTGTCGTTAATATACAAATTAAATAAAGTGAGTGATAGACCGCATCTTTGTCGACCACCTTTATTTATTAAAATTTCATCTAACATTTCCGAACCTGAACTTACAATTTATTTTTGTTTTTACATACGGACTCTTCATGGCATTAACAAAGTGTTTAGGAAAACCTTTTATTTCCAACATTGTCAGCAAAAAGATTCTTCTTAATTTAGGAAACGCTTTCTCTCAATCAATAAATGCTAAACGCGTTTCTAAGACAGCTTCCCGACGTTTTTCAATAATATGTCTTATTTTAAATATATTATCAATGCCAGAATGTCCCTTTCTGAAGTCTGATTGTTCTTCTCAGCGATAGTCTCTAAACGTTTATCGTCAGCAAACTTCTCGTAATTTCGTCTACAGTAGTGTCACTATATATATATATATATATATATATATATATATATGTGTGTGTGTGTGTGTGTGTGTGTGTGTGTACACTGCATTCAAATATTTTTACGGGTCGAAACACATATTACTAGCAAGTAGCACAAACTTTCAGAATAAAATAAAGTTACTCTTTCCTCATGTACACAGAAGTAGTGACAGTGTGATATGTCATCTTGTAACCATGTATCTCTCTAGAACACAACGTCCTTCCACTATGTGTCTCTCTTCTATTTACTCATTACAGCCCCACTCTACCTGCCGGCGGGAGTGGCCGAGCGGTTCTAGGCGCTTCAGTCTGGAACCGCACGTCCACTACGGTCGCAGGTTCGAATCCTGCCTCGAGCATGGATGTGTGTGATGTCCTTAGGTTAGTTAGGTTTAAGTAGTTGTAAGTTCTAGGGGACTTATGACCTCAGAAGTTAAGTCCCATAGTGCTCAGAGCCATTTGAACCATTTTTTGAACCCACTTTACCAGTTACCTCATCGGTATTATGATATTTTTAATTTCTACCTATGATGTCATTTTTTTTCTCAACGGGTCTACGAGCTCTTTCTCTCTCTCTCTCTCTCTCCTCTCTCTCTCTCTCTCTATCTCTCTCTCTCTCTCTCTCTCTCTCTCTCTCTCTCTCTCTCTCTCAGCCTTTAGGACAGATCTCTTAATTTGGAGGCACATGTTCCTGTGATTCTATTAGTTCTTTGTGCCTTGTAGCTTTCTAGGAAACAATCGAAGAGATCTCCAGACTGGTATGGTTCCCCATACGAGGAAAATGAGAGGCTTTAATGTTTTGTTTCGTCAGTGTATATCTCGCATAGGGATCATGAGAAATAAGGTAAGAGATTGGAGTCTATAGAAGTGTACAAAACTTTTTTTTTCGCTCAGTACCCGAATGGAATGGGAAAGAAAAGAGATAGTATAAGGGGCGATGAAAGATTTTCCGTTCGAAGGCCACATTAACCCACTGCCAAGATGTCGGGGGATTGTATACCCGCCCTGGAGTCGCACTGTGTTGCATATACGCAGCAGCAATGCCCCCAAACGGCAACTTCTTGATCGCCCCGTATATGAAGGGCTTATTTCAATAGTGGTACAAGTCCATTACCTCCACTTTTCTGTCTATAATGCTTCTGAAATTAATGAGCCAAATAAACAGAAAGAAAGGTTCATCTCTAGCAAGAAGCCATATGCTTGAATATTTCTGGTATTTCAACTGCAGATTTTTCAGCGCTCATTTAACTTTAGGACTCTGTATCTCAATATGAACAAAAATGGACTTGTACCACTATTGAAATAAGCTCTTCATTTGATACGATTTATGCTCCGCCATGCAGTGAACAGTGACTTGCGGAGTTTACCTGTGGATTTATTTCTCGTATTATATCACAACATTTAACCACACTTCCGTGACTGAAAAGAATTATTATGGCTGCTAATGATCCAGGTGCCATGTACCCTAAGCTCACAAGGGGAAGGCCTCAGACACGGCCAACCGATTCAGTTCAAATTTGGCAGGTCGCTTGTGTACAACTTAAAACGAAGGTCTCTAAGATATTTTAGGTCAACACGCCCGCATTTTTGAAAAAATCACCCCTAAAGGTTATGACGAGTAATCGACTCAAAATTGCAGGGATCGATAATAATTGTAAATAGAGAATTTTTCGTCACCAGGTATGAGGTCCGCAAACGCAAAATTTTCCAGAAATCGAGGAAAGAAACTTTTACAACTGGCTCTTCTGTATCCACATGGCAAACGCCTTTCGCCGACAGCGCTAATAGTGAAATGCCCAAGGTAATTGGATGGGAATCGGAAAACCCGGGTTCGAATCTCACAGAAACGTAATGGATGTTATTGTTTTCGTTTGTATTTTTCCATATCTCAATTGATAGGGATAGGAGGGTTAATAAGGTAAGTAAATCAATAAGGAATGATAATAATACTTACCTTATTAACCCTCCTATCCCTATTAATTAAGTTATGGAAAAATACAAACAAAAAGAACAACATCCGCTAGGTTTCTTCGAGATTCAAACCCGGGTTCTCCGAGTCCCAGACAGTTACCTTGGCCGCTGCGGTGTCGGTGCGGTCGGCGGAAGGCGTTTACCATGTGGGTACAGAGGCGGCAGTTGTAAAAGTTTCTTACCTCGATTTCTGGGAAAGTATGCGTATGGATTTTTGGACCCTATACCTGATGATTAAAAATGCTATATTTACAATTATCTATCGACCCCGCCAATTTTGAGTCGATTGCTCGTCATAGCCTTTAGGGCTGATTTTCTCAAAATTGCGGTGTTGTTGACCCAAAATATCTTAGATTTCTTCGTTTTAGGTTGTACACAGGTGACCTGCCAAATTTGAGTTGAATCGGTTGGTCGTGTCTGAGACCTTCCCATTGTCAGATTCATCTATGCAACCATTCGTCGGTAGATTTTACTGCCCTGAACTGCTCCGGAAGCAATGGGAGAGCTTTGTAGCCATTTCTCTCCAAATTTCAATTTCCCCACCCCACCCCACTCCTCAGCCTCTGACGGCAGATGTGACTCCACCAGACGGACACCGCTGTGGCAGATCGCTCGGCTTCCGCTGCATTAAACGAAATCGACAGGAATTAATTGGCCGTTTCTCGCGGCGCCATTAGGATGCATTTATGTCAACGTCGCGTCGGCAAACGGCGGAGCAGCAGGGAGGCCAGGCAGCGGCGTGAGCCCCAATGGGCGATCAAACAGTGAGGCGGCCCATCCGCGAGCCCCATTAATCTGCAGCCCCCCTCTTACCCCTCCAACTGCCTTGAGCGCTACCCCTCTTCCCCTCACCGCGGCTACTGCCGACTCTGTGGAAACGTGGCCAGCCTCCCGTGGAAGGACGCCGCCACTGTGAATAGCTTACCATCAAACACTGTAACAAGCATCCACCCTGCAGTCTCCCAGAAATTGCCCCGTGCGGAGAATAAATTCCAAAGTGACCCGTAGAGAGACTCCGCTGTTATATTCTTTTCCTGTCGTACCTGCTACGAGGTACCTAGCCTCTAAGAAACGACCGGCTCTTCGTCTTCTTTTTTCCTCCTTATGAGCACCAGATCATTATGGAATCTTAATTGTGAGTAGTCGCCAGGGAAAGGTGGTAAGACCGATACAGTTCGTTATCTGAATTGCACAGTTGCTGATGTGCGACGACTGGGTGGCCACAGAAAAGTGAATTACTGGTATAAAATTAAAGAATCTTCATTCTGTTTTTAAGGTTCTGTACCTCGCTCGGTAAAAACGCAACCCTTATAGGAGAACTATGTTGTACGTCTGTCGGTCTCTTTGTCCGACTGCTAAAATCCCTTTTTCCAGGAGCGCAAATTAACGTGTACGGTCTGTTGAGAGCGTAAGAAACTGAAGCTTCTCAATCAAGGAGATAGGAAGATACTGTCATTTATGTCACATATTTTGATACTTGCAATCTCCATCATCATAACTTCTAATATATTTCCCGTTGACCTAAAATTATGAAATTTGGCGAGAAACAAGGTTATAAGTTGGCAGTCGGATAACGAAATGCAAGTCTTTCCCTGCGGTCATCCCCACTCAAGTCAGGCAAGGAAAAGATCTCAGTATAAATCATCACTGACAACTTAGTGACATGAGGTCACTATGACGGGCAAACACACACACACACACAGGTGGAAGTTGCACTACTCGAATATCACGGTCCAATAAACTAAAACTCGCTCAATACGGTCCTTGACGTGGTCGTGCACTCTCGCGACCACATCCTTCTGTCAGACAGTGCATGTGTGTCGCCAGCAGTCGGGCGAGTACTGGCTGTCCGTCCCTCACTGCTGCCCCATCCCAACTCAACTCCCTGGACACACGACGACATGGAAATACTAGAGTCCGCTCCAAAGATGGTACCATAGTACGCGCTACCGATAAGCGCTGCTGCGCCCACTCACGGACAGACAAGGCGAGCCAACGTAGTGGCACCAGTGAACACACTAAGAAAACGAGACGCCTCTACCGCTATCACAAGACGCCAAGTTATGAACGGCATCAACGCGAGCTGCACACGGCTCAATGTCCTCTCGGTAACAGATTGGGACGGATCCTCATTTACTACGTCAGCAATTCTTGTCTGGTTTGGAAGTGGCTTTTATTTACAAGGAGTTAAACGCGTCTCCAGTCCCTTTTAGTCAGGATCTTCTTCAGACCACACTTCTGACGTAGTGTTTCACGGTGACGTATGTTACATTATATTAATATTTGTCCCATAGATCATGAATACGACATTTCGTAATGATGTGGAACGTGTAAGTTTAACAAGTTTTCATTACACATTTTTTTCTTTTTTTACGGTTACTATTTCATATCTAAAAATTTATCGACTGAGTAGGAGGGGTTGTCATCAGAAATGGTTTTAATTTGTTTTTGAATGTTAGTTGGCTATCTGTTAGACTTTTGATGCTATTTGCCAAACGACCACAGATTTTTGTGGCAGCATGCGAGTTAATTCACCCTTTTCTGCGCCAAAGTCAGATTTAACCCAGAATAGTAAAGACTTCATTCTTCTAGTGTCGTAACTATGCACTTCGCTATTATTTTTGAACTGCTATGGGTAATTAATAACAAACCTCGTAAGTGAATATATGTATTGCAAAGGTAGTGTGAATATCCCCTGTTCCTTAAATAAATCTCTGCAACGTGATCTTGGGTGGCCTCCTGCTATTATACTATTTAAACCGTTTTGTGCAACGAATACTTTTTCAGTTAGTGATTAATTACCCCAAAATATGACACCATATGAAAGCAATGAATGAAAATAGGCATAGTAGGCTAATTTACTGATGCATTTGTCACCAAAATTTGCAATAACCCTAATAGTATAAGTAGCTGAACCTGTTTAATCAGTTTCATTTCTTGTCAGTGCACACATCCAGATATTTTGAATACTCTGCCTTAGCAATAGACTTCTGTTCAATGTCTACATTTATCAATGTTGTTATGCCATTTGCTGTATGGAATTGCATATACTGTGTTTTCTCGAAATTTAGTGAGAGTCCATTTGCAGAGAACCACTTAATAAATTTCTGAAGGACATTATTTACGATTTTCTCAGATAATTCTTGTTTGTTGGAAGTGATTACAATACTTTATCATAAGCAGAAAGAATTAGCTTTGCATCTTCATTAATACAGAGTGGCAAGTCATTAACATATATTAAGAACAATAAGGGACCGATGACTGAACCCTGTAGGACACCATTCGTGATACCTCCCCAGTGACAGGACTCTGCTGATTTCTGCACTGTTAATTTCGACTTTCTGCATTCTTCCAGTTACGTGTGAATTAAACTGCTTGTAAACAAGCTGCCTGTAGACACATTGAACAGTCTTCTGGGGAACACCAACAAATCCGACAACTTTACACGCCATATGGCTATAGCCACGGCCAAACACGATTGCCGCTTTTTGCCACTTGTCACGTTCTTACATTTACAGATGCTTACATACAATGTCCGCTTGAAACAAAAGTATCTCCCTGATCGCTAGTTCCTTATGCTCTCACAGAGACAGTGCGCACACGGTGTGACCTGGTGACTCGATCTCAGAGCCGTCTGTAATGACTTAACGGTTCGTCTGTGGACGTGCACTGGGTGACTGTTTTTTTTTTCCTGTGAGTTCATGACTAGCCTATTTGGCGCAGGGAAGCCCCCGATCTCTCGTTTCCACGTGCAACACCTTGTGGTTTCTCCGTCCTATGCACAGCTACCCACGACAGTAGCACACGACCAGCAGACCAACTTCGCCGTTTCCGTCATGATCGTTCCCAGTCGCCGGACGATAACAGTCTGCCCTTTGGTCAAAGCTTATGTCAGTGGATTTGCGACCTTTGTCATCGTTAGAATGATTCCGAACCAGTCTCTGGGTCTTCGGATTATATACTGTTTTTTTCTGCGTGACGCGCAGATGGCATTCGGTCTCGCAGTAGAATGTTTGGGCCCATCAGTGTATGCTGAAAAGCATCGTATGTTTGCTGTCTGCGATAAAGAGCAACAACACGCAGAGGCTACTGTTGGCCGACACTGCGGACTTGGGCAGCTGCAGCGTTATCAGCGGTAGCGACGGCGGGCAGTGCATTGTGTGGCAACATCCGCGAGCAGTCGCACGCGCAGATATCTCGCCGCGGTCCGCCGTGTCCAGCCGCGTCCTGTCCTCGTAGCGTGTATGGAACGCTCCGTATTGTTCCCTGCCGTAGTCAAAGCGCTCTGCGAGTTGCCCCTTTGGAGCTACGCGACCAACTCGGGCGTACACTCGATAGGAATGAGTCAAAACTCCGTGTCTCAGATTGTAATATCTGGTGTAGGGGCTGTGATTTTTGATATTTTGTCCAAACCACAATCCACATCAAGTGGATTTAGTGCTCAAGTACTCACACTGAGCCGTGAACACTTTCCAGTTTATCAATGGGGAATAATTGAAAATGATCGTTACTATAATCGGTGCTATGCGTGCAATGGTCGTGCCAGGCGCGCGATATTGAATCTTTATACTATCGTTAATGGCTCCAGGCCTGCACGACCTTATAGCAAACGTTATAGTTCTGCATTATTCTGTCACACTAGGGGTGATTTCACGTAATGAAAGGACTCATTTATTAAACAGTTGAAAATTAAACAATAATACAACCAAATGGGGGTGGGGGAAGAAAGATTCGAGTTCAGCAGCCTGCCCCAACTTACGTTCATAACGAGCCACGATAGCAGGAAAAAAGGAATTTTAGTAACGATCGCCGTATTATCAAATAGAATCCCATTTAGTAAAGGAAGGGGTTACAGGCATGCAACGACCACCACCATGAATCAGCCAAAGACCAAGAAAGATGCTACTGTGCGTGAATCGCTAGGTAGCCTCCCGAACTAAAGGAACAAACCCGCAAGACGCGAAACTATTCACAATGACCTATGAGGTTCCCTCTGAGCCGCAGGGCGCGAATCTACAGTGCACGTCCGCGCTCATGCTTACCGAACTTCATCTCCTGGAAGCAGCACCTCCGGTCTCCGGCACGGTCACAATAGAACTCTACTACTGCCCCTTTGTCCACTATCCACCAGCGGCAGGCGGTTGGCGCCTACCGGCGAAAAACGGGCGCGCACCTAAACTGGCCAATCAGAGGGCCGGAGTCTCAGCGGGAGGCGACCTCGCGAAATTAAAATCGAGCAGAAAGAGCGGTTACAAGGTTGGTAAGGCAGGTTGGGGAACTGAGAACAGGAGAAACTTTGGCCACTACAGAATGTTCAAACGACACCACGTGCTACCCTGGCGATCGGAAAAGGGATGGGAAACGGGAAGCCATCATGGCTGCTAGGAAGACAGTTGCCCTCGCCCATAAATAAAGAAAATTTCTAGCGCCAAGCTCCTCTCACAGATCAGTGTGAGACAAGCTGTAAAAATCGTCAGATAAATTAAGCAACCCATAGAAATTATTAATATTGCCTGAATTGTTATTTTACCGAATACCAGAATGCTGGGATTAGAAATATGAAATGCGAGGACTGAATGGTGAATGAAGTGCACGTGTTTCACAGATATAACCGCCAGAATTTTGAATGCAAGCATGCGAACGTGCATGCATTGTATTGTACAGGTGTCGGATACCAATTTCTGGGATGAAATTACACGCCTGTTGCACTCTGGCCAATAGAGGGACGGGTAATGCTGTTTGTGGATGACGCTGGAGTTATCGTCCGATGATGGACCATATGCTCTCGATTGGAGACAGATCTGGTGATCGATCAGGCCAAGGCAACATGACGATATCGTGTAGCACGTTTTGGGTTACAACGGCGGTATATGGTCGAGTGTTATCATGTTGGAAAACACCTCCTGGAATGCTGTTCATGAATGACAGCACAGCAGGTCGGATCACCAGAGTCGCGCCGGATTAGCCGAGCGGTCTTGGGCGCTGCAGTCATGGACTGTGAAGCTGGTCCGGCGGAGGTTCGAGTCCTCCCTTGGGCATGGGTGTATGTGTTTGTCCTTAGAATAATTTAGTTTAATTAGTGTGTCAGCTAAGGGACTGCTGACCTTAGCAGTTAAGTCCCATAAGATTTCCCACACATTGAACATTTTTTTTATCACCAGACTGAGGTACAGATTTGCGGTCAGGATGCGTGGGATAACCATGAGAGTGATCCTGCTGTCATAGGAAATCGCACCACAGACCATAACTCCAGGTGTAAGTTTAGTATGTGCAGCATGCAGACAGGATGGTGGCAGGATCTCAACTGATCTCCTTCTAACCAAGCCGGCCGGTGTGGCCCAGCGGTTCTAGGCGCTACAGTCTGGAGCCGCGCGACCGCTACGACCGCAGGTTCGAATCCTGCCTCGGGCATGGATGTGTGTAATGTCCTTAGGTTAGTTAGGTTTAAGTAGTTCTAAGTTCTAGGGGACTGATGACCTCAGGAGTTAAGTCCCATAGTGCTCAGAGCCATTTGAACCTTCTAACCAAAACACGGTCACCAAGTCAGAAACAGATTTTATCATTAAACACAACAGATCTCGAGCCTGCCCTCTAACGAGCTCTTGCGTGTCGCCACTGAAGTCGCAATTGCCGGTGGACCGCGCGGGATTAGCCGAGCAGTCTGAGGCGCTGCAGTCACGGGCTGTGAAGCTGGTCCCGGCGGAGGTTCGAGTCCTCCCTCGGGCATGAGTGTGTGTGTTTGTCCTTAGGATAATTTAAGTTGTGTGTAAGCTTAGGGACTGATGACCTTTGCAGTTAAGTCACATAAGATTTCACACACATTTGATCAATTGCCGGTGGTTAGGGGTCAGTGGAATCTGGGTATCTGGCTCGGAGCTGTCCTTCTAGTAACCCATTTATAACAGTTCGTTGTGTCACTATGGTGTCAACTGCTGCTCAGATTGCTGCTGCAGATGAAGTAAGAATCGCCAGAGCCACACTTCCTTCTCGGTAGTGCCACGTGGCATTCCGGAGACTGGTCTTCTTGTGACTGTGCATTCTGGTGACTAACGCTGCCAGCAATCACGTACAGTGGTTATGTTCCTGTCACGTCTCTCTGCAGTATAGCGGGAGGAACATCCACCTTCTCTTAGCCCTATTACACGACCTCGTTCAAACTCAGTGAGGTGTTGATATATTTGTTGCCTTGAAGGAATTTTCGACTAAAGACATTTTTGATATTTTTTGACGCTTTGAAGACATTCTTGGCATTCAATTCACCACGTCCAATATTAAAGGTAAATAATGCTCACGGCCGTTACAGCGTGTATTTAATGCAAACCTGATGCGCATCTAACGCCACTCTAATGCGACATCTTCAAGATGTAGAAATACGCCTACCAAGATTCGCATGTATCACTCAACTCTTTCTTGGTGCTTGACTTTTTTCCGTCAACGTGTATTTGTACATATTCTGTTCATAAATGTTGACTTAAGCTTACTATTATAGGGCAACTGAAGGATTTGTTACATCAGATATGTGCAGGGATACCCGATAGAAACGTATATTTGTACATATTCTCTTCATAAATCTTTACTTAAGCTTACAACTATAGGGCAATTGAAGGATTTGTTACATCAGATATGTGCGGGGATACCCGACAGAAGACGCTACTGTTACAACCATGAAGAACAAGTGCAAAATGTGCATTAGTGCCCGAGGAGGGCATATTCTGTAATGAGTCCGATATTGACCTATGTTTTGGGAGTGTGACCTGTGTCAAACATGATCGCTGTTTATGTCTGTTATCCTGGTATCTCATGTGGTGGAATCCGTACCATTTTTCGTCATAAATAAACCATTTCACGTCTATTATGTATCTATTGTGTTACATGTTGTCCATCACTGCCTGTGCTTATTCATCTCCAAGAATGTCTCTGCTCAGTAGCTCAAAATGGTTCAAATGGCTCTGATCACTATTGGACTTTACTTCTGAGGTCATTAATATCATTCACTATCAATTGAACAACAACACTTCTGGCTTATCCACAGAGGTCAGTATCATTCATTAATCACACAGAAATTTCGAATAGGTACTGTGTTCATGTTACACTGTGGACTTCATTTGAAAATAACTTACAATTCATTATAACTGTGGCGCTGGGAAAAATAAGGGACTAAAGAACACCGTCGTCGTGCCCACATTTAAGTAAATATCAGAGAAACTGGTGAGTCAAATTTTCGTGAATGTTCATATATATATAACGTTGGCCTACCTGACTCACTATGAAATCATGCTACACTCTCACAATCGACGATGAAGTGCTTTAGGCACTTACGGTTCTCCGCGCCTCAATTATTTTCACAAAGTACTGTAAGAGCTCGATCATCAAAGAGACGCCAAACAAATATTCTTCTTCCTTTTGAATTATTCCTGTCTCAAAACGGACTTTTTTATACTCGCATCTGGATCTCAGCCAGACCGTCACTTATCGACCACATGCCACCGTCAGAATCTCTCCACCGTCTCAACGCGCGGGCCGTCTACTTGGGACTCCTCGAACGTTGGCGCCAAGCTCTAATGTCCAGAACCTTCTAGAATATCAGGGATATCGATACTGCTATAAATGATGTTGATCCTTCCAGGACTACACCACGAGAAAACACTAGAATAGTTCAAGTGGCACTGACGAATACACGGTTGATAACAGAGCTTTACTACGAATCGTCGGGGACAGACTACTGGAAGCTGAATAGAGATCCCCAGGCGCCATACGTCATTTATTGCTGATACCATACCAGAGAGAGTGGCATTGGATGGATCCCGAGTCAACTGTGGTGTTGAGCAATGAATCTAGCATATGTGAGTGGCGATCAGATCTACACGAACGTGTACATGGATGATCTGGTGCAAGGACAGAGGGAGTAGCTGTTCTCGATATCCGTACCTATTTAACTCTTGGAACCATGATGCGGGGAGCAGTTGAATATGACGGCACGACTAATTTCGTAACTGTTGAAAGGAGGCTGAATATTCGCCACTATGTGGTAAGGAAGGAAGGTTAACCCTGATGTCGTATCCTCCTCGAATACCATACCTATTAGCATATACTAGCAGGATAATGCAAGACCCCCACACTGCAGCTTACACCACAAACTCCTCAAGCAATGTATACATACTTGATTGTCCTACTTGTCTCCTGATTTGTCTTTTATAGAGCACGTGTAGAAGAGGTTGGGAAGAGGTTGGATGAGACACGAGGAAAGATACATTCGCCGAGGGGTGATAGTATTCACCAGAGATCTCAAAATTTTTCTCACAACAGGCCGGATAACTGACGAAGTGACAAGCGCGGGCCGCATCATCGTTCTCTACAGTACTTAAAAGACAGAACGAAAATTCAGGTAAAAAAGACGAAAAACGAATTCCAGCATTCCTGGTTAATCTTGGGTGAGCGATGTTTAATGCAAAAAAATCAAAGAAAACCAACATACGTATTTATTTCTTTACTGAAAAAGTTATCAGCGTCGGCGACGTTAGCAAAAAGATAGGTACAATCAGATCTAATGTTCGCATATCCGAATCTCATAAACTAAGCAGCTAAAAACATTAGTGATATTTGTGAAACGCACGTTTGGCTTTCTAGATACCGTTTGCTTTGATACTGCTGCATCCAGTAGAGACATTTGGTTTCAAATGTTCATTAGTCAGTCTCGTTCGACGTGTTGAGTTCGGACAGTTCGTTTGTTAAAATCGTTGCTCACAGACATAAGTTGTTCAAAACACTAATGCCATACCAGCGACAAAATTTCTTCAGTTTCGGAAACTCGACATCAAGTAAACAGCGGTAAAATTCAACAAGTTTTTCTTCTCTGTGCTTCTCTTTCAACACGGCATTTGTCTGCAAATCAAACAGGTCCGACTGTAGATCAGCTGATACGCCATCAACGTTATAATCGAACGTATTCTAGAGTAGAAGAACGTCCCTCTCAGGGTTGTCAAGATCTGAAAACCTCTCGGACAAAAATGCTTCTCCTAGTTAGGAATTTCTTTTTTTTTTCGAAAATTCAAGGTTGACAACTTCGGGGAATGTGACACAAAACTCTGTGGAATGAGAAAGAGAGAAATTTTCTCCTTCCAGTTATGCTTCAAACAATGACTGATTTTCCCGGAATATTTTGATGATTCTGTTGAGTACATAAAGTTATGCTTTCCCTGAAGTTTCAAGTTCAGTTCATTTAGGCGGGATGTGATGTCGACCAAAATCGACAACTTTGAGACCCAGGCAGGATCTGACGGCTGTGGGTAAGCTCTCTTTTTCAGCGAGAAAACATCTGTTCTGTTGTACAGCTTGTAAAAGCGAAACAGGACCTTATACCCCAGCTGTGCCACCTCATAGCTGCGTGATAAGTCACAGACTTCAGAATCAGTTCCTGCAAGAAAAGCCTGGAACTGACGGTGACTGAGCGCATGTCATTGGATGAATTTGTTAAGGGATAAAACGGGATTTAACAGAGTCTTTACGAAACATGACCCGAGAACACGTCCGTAAATCCTTGTGAAGACAGATATCCCAGTCCGCACGTCAGTTATCGGCAACAGGTGAAATTTAGAGATAGGAATCTTGACTTCGAAAAATTCGGAATGGAATCTTGAGCGGTTCAACATGTACGGATTCAGCTGCAGAAGATCCAATGTCAGGCTTAATGGCTACAAGAAGTACTAGTAACACAGCAGTAAGGCAGATACGTCTCGTGTTAAATACGTTTTATCGAGGAAATTCAAGTATCGTCGGCGGGTCGGATCGAAGTCCAGGAAAAAGACGTCCAGGACCGGATGCTGCCCGCGGGCCTGAGTTTGGAGATCCCTGGTATTGACTGAACCGCATCTCACATACAACCGTTTAAAAATCGCGGATGTCTGTCGCATGTCGCTCTTCACCAGAACTCAAATGCGAATACAACCAAAGCGACATTAGGTTACGTAGTGTTATCTTTATTGACCGTTTAAGCGCGCCATTCAATTCGGAGTTCCTGCACATTTCGTATGGCCAATGACATAGTATTTCAATAATTATATCCTGGGTGTTGCACCTATCACCATGGGTCATTTCTTCGCCGCGGAGGTCACACGATCTTACTCCGTTACATTGCGGTTTGTGAGGTTGGCTTCAGAGTGAAGCCTGCAAACGCAAAGTAGACACAAAGAAGGAACTTCTTCGTATTTTCGTATTTTAGTTGCGTGTGAAAGTAAGGAACCGTACGAATGAGCCCAGATCAGTAGCAGCTGTCTACAAGAGCTGCAAAGTGCGTTGCAATTGACAGTGGAACTTTTGAACATTTTTTGTTAGAAAATGTACGCAATTAAACAAATCATTGTTTCACTTAATATCACCTGCCTTTGTTCTGTTCCCCAACGCATTCATTACTTTCCTCGGAAACTGATAAAAACAGGACATTCGTTCATATCAAATTTTTTGTTCAGAATCACCATGATCCCCCAAAATAAGTACGTTTCCTCCTGACTCACCCTGTATATACGTTTATGTCAGCCTCCGACCAGCAGTCTTCATGCACTGACACAGCATTTGCTTCAGACATGGGAATAAATGCATCCGCTGATATTCGGAAGGTTTTTGGGTAAATGCCATGAATGCATTCCTACTTGTTGTGGTCACAGCTCATGCTGATGATGGACGTCATTTCCGAATGAAATAAAAGGTTTGCCATGTAATTCCGATTACGTGATGAATATCTCCTCAAATATTTTGGTGGTAATTTTTGAATGAGGTTCGTCTACGTGCAGCTGAAAAAGATCAATTTTGTCATGTCTTTTTTTAAGGCATTATCAGGCGTCATTACTCTAAGACAAAAAAAGACGCAACACGAAGGAATTATCCAAGTGAGATGTACATGTAGAGACAAACAAATGGTTATAATAACAGAATAACCGGATGATTCATGGAAGAGAAAGGCCTTCAGCAACACTTTGGTCTACCTCTGGCTCTTATGGAACCAGTTATTCGTCTTAGTCTGCAATTCTTTGATAGAGTTGTTGGATGTCCTGCTGAGGGAAATCGTGCCAAATGCTGTCCAATTGTAGCGCTAAACCGCTGGTTGGATGACCCTACCCATAAAGAACCAAACGTTCTCAACTGGGGAAAGATTCGGCTACCTTGCTGGCCAAAGCAGGGTTTGGCAGACAAGCAGTAGACACTCTCGCCGTGTGTGGACATGTCGGGATGGCTTACCATGAAAGGCAAGAAAACGGGACGTAGAGTATCGTCAACGTACCATTGTGCTGTAACGGTACCGCAGATTGCATGGGTCATGTTATGGAAAGAAATGTTGTCAGGCTTCTCCAGACTCACTTTCTCTGGTCAACGACGCTCATGCTCAAGCAGGACGTTGAAGACAATTCTGATCCAAAAAGTTTCCTATTGTACTGAGTCAAGGTCATGTAGTATTTTTTGAAAGAATAAACCGTCGTAGGACAGTATATTACTGTATTCTTTCCTGTCCCATTTAGATTTCATTATCGAGTACAATTCAAGAGTTCTTGTACCATTAACACGTCATATCTGGTAAAGTCAGCCCAAAGATGGATTATCTCGACAGTGGCGTAAAAGCCGAGATCTAGCTATCACAGAAGAGAAACAGTAATATATAGTCAAATGGTGGTCTGTTGTTTAAAAAATTTCTGCTACACTCAATGAGATATCTGGCCGAAGACATGTCTGGCGACGTCCCGGTCAGAAGTGGGGTACCGAATTGACTGTCGTCCGCCTAACGGACCGACAACCAGTAGTGATGGTCTGGGATGCTTTTTCTTTTCAAAACAGGACCCCATAGATTATCAATCTTGCAGTACAATCGTACGTCGAGACGGCCGTTGTGGCCTAGCAGTTCTAGGCGCTTCAGTCCGGAACCGCGTTGCTGCTACGGTCGCAGGTTCGAATCCTGCCTCGGGCATGGATGTGTTTGGTGTCCTTAGGTTAGTTAGGTTTAAGTAGTTCTAAGTTCTAGTGGACTGATGACCGCAGATGTTAAGTCCCATAGTGCTCAGAGCCATTTGAACCATTTTTGAACGGTACATCTAGGCGCTACAGTCTTGAACCGCGCGACGCTACGGTCGCAGGTTCGAATCCTGCCTCGGGCATGGATGTGTGTGATGTCCTTAGGTTAGTTAGGTTTAAGTAGTTCTAAGTTCTAGGGGACTGCTGACCTCAGTAGTTACGTCCCATAGTGCTCAGAGCCATTTGAACCATTTTTTAACCCACTGGAGTTTGGAATAACAGAGAATTGTGAAGGTGGTTCGAAAACCCTCTGCCAGGCACTTAAATGTGATTTGCACAGTATCCATGTAGATGTGTGATGGCATCGATGCGTATAAGATGTGAATGGCGTCTTGTGGTATAGCCATCCATGGTGCATTCACTTGCTTCCAAACTTCATTTATGGTGGTTGGCACTGGATCACAGCGCTGCACCCGGCATGTCGCCATCGCACACATTTTCGATTGACGACAAGTCTAGTGATCTGATGGGCCAGGGAAATAGGCTGACATCCTGTGACGCCAAGAAGGCACGTGTTTGTGCATTGCTTGTAGTCGTGTATTGTCGTGCTGAAAAATGGTCTGGTGGGTTGTGCAGAAAGGGTATGTCTACGGGTCGCAGGACTTCATTCACCTGGTCACAGTGGCCTGGACACGCACCAACTGTGACCCAGTAGCATTCCACTCATTAAGGCCTTGAGTTGGTGCTGTATGTCTTGTACGAATGCAGTCACTGTGATGCCACTGTCCCAGTCTGCTTCGAATCAGAATGTGCCCATCATTTTCAAACAAACAGAACCTGGATTCGTTGGAGAACACTGTCTGATGCCATTCATGTCACTAGTGACATCAGTCCACACACCACTTCCGTTTAGCATGTTTCTGCACATTCGTCAAAGGCAGGTGGAGAAGTGGACGACGCGACGCGTGATAAACGGCGATGGACGTCACCCCTGATAGTACAATGTGTTTTACGTTTCTACTGTTGCGTCACAGCCGAGGAGGACGCAGATCTGTCCTGCACTGACATTCGAATGAGGTGTTGATCTTCTTGAGGGGTCGTCTGGATGGTGCGACCTGTTACGGCCTTCCGTGAACCATTCGCCACACGACCATTGCACTGCCGTAACAATTCGTCCCACACGAGTTCTCGGATGGATGCATCACATTCTTTCATGCCAATAATGCACCCTCTTTCAAATTCATTGATTTGACCGTACGGTTCGCGCATTCGCCTGCGAGGCATCCTACACGTCTGCTCAAGCCATACTGATCAATTACCTTCGGTTTACAGCGACAACGAGAACCGTAGGCACATTTTACCGGTAGGTGGTGTTACGCCGCGATATCGCTGTTTACCTTGAACCTGCTGGTCGATACGGTTGAAATGCTGATCATTTCTGCAGAACGTACTAATGTACATGTCTTGTGAATACGAACGTCCCATATATAGTGGTCCAAGGTGTTCTGTTCTTTCTGAACATGAGTGTATATTCAGTAGTTCCCCGTTTAGTACATGCCTCTTCACTTAATTTTCAAAATTCTTCAGATCTCAAATTCTGCTAGACACGTTTGCCTAAAGAGAAAGCGGACGTAGGTCAAGAGATGAAAGAACTCAATCTCAAAATGGAAGCCATGATAGAAACGTGTATTTTATTTTTAGTGGTTACAGAGATACACCGGTGTGAAACTTAGAGGAATGAGAATGGTGTAGGTCATGGTTGATAACAGATCGTCATACTTTGTGATTTATGTCAGACTTTTCAAAACGTTGTAAACATATGGTTCGTTGGTGCATCGAGATCTTTTTGTGGGCCGGGTTTCACGGTAGTTGGGGTTTTAACCATCAGTTCGCAAAATGCAACATTCGTAACCATTGAAACTATTTTCTGTTTTGTGTTGATATATCACTCGCGATTGCATCTCAAGCAAATACACAGACTAATCTTTGTGGCTTTGTGCAATGTGCACATTTACTTGCACATACCTCATGTCTTTTCCGTGCATGTCTGTATCTAAATTAATGGGGGGATTGGGGGGGAGGGGTCGTATGAGAAAATACACGGATGTGTATAAGCTAATGTAACCTTTACTGTTTGAGAGATAATTGAACCATATTTTGCACACGTTCTCAAAATTGTATTTGGCTATAAGCTGGATTTTTTCAGTTTTTTTGTCAAATAATTTAATCAGAATGTTGAACACATGCTATCGTATGAGGATCATTTTCTCAAAACTTACTTTAATTATCACTTTCAAAATCTGGTAGGTTATTCTTAGTAATCAGACAGGCAAATCTGTGAACCAGTTTTTAAATGTCAGTCGTACAACTCTCGCAACAACTTTTTTAATTTACGTACGTTATACATAGGAGTATTTGTTGCACAAAAAATTTAAATAATTTTGACATTAATCCACTTTGAAAAATTGAGTACCACAGAAGTTTTGCTATAGTATGTACAAAGTATGTAGGAAATTTCACCTTTTAGTCTGCAGTGGTTGTAGAGAAAATGGTGATTATACACTGAAAAATGAAAATTGCAGGAAATGTAGAAAACTGATTTTATTAACATTTATGCCAGAAACAAGCACCCTAATGTTGGCCATAACTATACGTTTGGTCTTTTTCGTCTTCCAGTAGTTCTTTTCTGCTAGTCTGTACCTTCGACGTGCAGTTTCGAGGATGCACTACACTGACATTTCAGAGCCAAAAATACGCACATCATCAGTTTCCTTCAGTAGGTTTTCAGTGAAGCACCTTTCATCAAATCCTAATCTCATAGGAGCGCTGATTCATCCATTGAGCACCAGACAAGCATAATATGAGGAAATTTTAACAACAGTACTGATATATGAGCAAAATGTTTCTTTGGCCATCTCTTCTAAATAAATGATGATATCAAAGCATTTATTGTGGTTTTTGGTTCCACTATGTGTAGATTTCATTAATAAATAATAATTAATCGCACTGTAAATGCGCACATTGCCTTAATACACTACAGATCTCTTCTCTGGCGGCAGAAAATAATAAAATATCGCAAATGAAGACAGAGTCGTGCAGAAAACGAGGCTTAGCACTGAGGATTGGTTGAAACGAGGTGGTTTTTCCTTCGCTTTTAGCACGAATTAAACTCCCAGAACTAGAGACAATATTTCTAACATTCTGCAGAACTATCTGCTGGCAAAAAATTTTCAACATTTTTGATCAATTTTACAAACCTTCCACCTCAATATTATAAACAAAATTATTTTACTGTCAGGAGTACGGTTTATGTGTGCCTTATATGTCATAATTTGCTCTGTCTTCAAACTTCTCAAGATTTTCAAAAACCAGTACTTCACAGACATTAATTATTTAAAGAAAATCTTGTACAAATCACCGACAGCTCCTAAGACAAATTAATGTATTTTGCTATCGGCTTCGATCATAATCGAATCACTTCAGTCACAGGACAGAAGAAAAGCCTTTATGATCAAAACTTGTAGCAAAGGAAAGTGATCAGTGTTAGTAGTTGTCAATATGATTCTATCTAAAATTTTTAGATCGTTATTCAACTTCAGATTTATTAACCTTTCAGGAAGCTGTTGAGTACTTGAGTAATGCCCTAGGGTACAACATCGATTATCTTATCTTCAGTGCGCTGCGCCAAACAAAAATTCCGATGACACGGTGCACGGTACGAGGAACTGTGAGAAGTATTCGTTATCTGCGTAGTCTAGATAAATAGAGGTATCTGCGTTTTTTGGTACAGCAGATTATCACAAACAGGAGGAAAAAAAGACTTATCTTGGTAACAAGCATCTGCAAACACGCACGACACACCTGAACCTTGGAGTGATTTTAAATAGTGATACGAAGTGGAAAGTTACCAGATATTAACGTGGAAATATTGTCTGCCGAGCCCCGTTTGTTCAAACAGTTCTGTGATGATATAATTGCTCCGCAAAGTAAATGCTGCAATGGGCTCCTCGACTGTCCTTCTGGCATTTGTGTGTTTTGTACCAGGGGAAGTGGCACAGTTAGCATTTTTTTGGTTCATCAGTCTTCTCTTGTGCCAACCTCTTCACCTCAGAATAGCACTTGCACGAACGTCTCAGTCAGCTGTTTGATGTATACTAATCTCTGTCTTTCCCTTCACAGCCGTCCGGAATTGCCGAGCGGTTCTAGGCGCTACAGTCTGGAACCGCACGACCGCTACGGTCGCAGGTTCGAATCCTGCCTCAGGCATGGATGTGTGTGTTGTCCTTAGGTTAGTTAGGTTTAAGTAGTTCTAAGTTCTAGGGGACTGATGACATCAGACGTTAAGTCCCACAGTGCTCAGAGCCATTTGAATCATTTTTTCCCTCGACAGCTACCTCAAGTGCCATAGGTGATACTCCTTCACGTCATACGAGTACTGCATGTTCTATAAATAAAATATTCACAGTTTTATGCGGCAAGATTTCATTACCCTGACACGCCGCGAAATCTTCATTGTTACATGTACTATCAGTCACTTCCTTCTTCTCATCATTGTTTTCCATATGCTCCTCTCCTCGATCATTCTGCGGAGAAGCTCCTCATTTCTCACTTTATCAGCCCATGTAATTTTCGACATCCTTCTGCAGCACCACATCTCAGATGCTTCGATTCACTTCTGTACCGGTTTTCCCACAGCCCATGTTTCACTGCCATACAATGATATACCCTAAACTTACATTCTCAGAATTTTCTTGTCAAATTACACCATTCATTTGGTACTATTAGGCTTCTTTTGGCCAGGGATGTCCTCTTTTCCTGTGCTGGCCTTTTTGTTCCACCTTCTCGCTTCCTCCCCCATGTGTTATTTTCCTTTGAAGCTTACAGAATTACTTCACTTCGTCTACTTCGTGGTCCCCAATTTTGAACGTAAGTTTGTCGCTACTCGTCGTGCCTTACATTTTTCTTCGTTTTAGAGTGTTCATTCCATTCAGCAGGTTGTGTAATTCTCCTTCAGTGTCACTGAGGACACCAGTGTCAGCAGCGAGTCTTATTGTTGATGTCATTTCACCCCTAATTTTAGTCCCATTCCTCTACCCATGACTTACTTCCGCATTGCTTCTTAGATGTAGTGTACATTACCAGTCTTACAACCATTTTTCTAAAAATACTGACATCTTCTGTCATTTTACGTTGTCGACTGCTTTTTGAGGTTCACAAAGCCTGTGAACGTGCCTTGATTTTTCTTAAGTCTTGTTCCCATTGTCAGGTCTAACATCAGAACTGCCTCTCTTATGCTTTTATCTTTCCGAAAGTTACACTGATCGTCATCTAACAGATTATCAGTTTTTTTGTCTATTCTCCTATTATTCTTGTTACCAAATTAGATTCATCAGCCGTTAAGTCGATTGAGCGATAGGTCTCGCATTTATCTGCCCTTGCTATCTTCGGGATAGTGTCAATGATATTTTACCGGTAATCTGATACAGTGTGAGTCTCATAGGTTACACACAACAACTCGAAAAATCGAAACTTCCTGGCAGATTAAAGCTGTGTGTTGGACCGGGACTCGAACTCGGAACGTTTTCCTTTCGGGGGCAAGTGCTCTACCATCTGAGCTACCCAAGCACGGCTCACGTGCCGTCCTCACAGCTTTACTTCTGCCAGTACCTCGTCTCCTACCTTCCAAACTTTACAGAAGCTCTGCTGCGTACCTTGCAGAAGTAGCACTCCTGGACGAAAGGAGGAGAGCTTCTGTGAAGTTTGGAAGGTAGGAGACGAGGTACTGGCAGAAGTATAGCTGTGAGGACGGGGCGTGCTTTGGTGGCTCAGTTGGTAGAGCACTTGCCCGCCAAAGGCAAAGGTCCCGAGTTCGAGTCTCGATCCGGCACACAGTTTTAATCTGCCAGGAAGTTTTATGTGGGCGCACACTCCGCTACAGAGTGAAAACTTCATTCTGTAACTCGAAGAGTGCTTCCAAAGGACTGTCAGCCGCACGCTCCTTCTTATTCAACCTCAAGCTATCTTTGATCGCTTTGACCTTTCTGTATGCTGAATCTCTCCTTTTTTTTTTTTTTTTTTGACCGTTTTCGAGTTCTTCACATTTTTCCTGTTTCATTTCGCTTTAGCTTTCCTGCACTTCCTATTTATTGCATTCCGCAGTAATTTATTTCAGGTGGTATTATAAAAGTTCTGAAGCTGTGTATTCCACAAGAGAGTCATGATGATGGTTGAAAGTCTCAAAAAGGAAGTTCTGTGTGCGATATCAATTTTCTTTGTCCACATACAGTTCTATAAGTGCTACGAAATCAACGATTATTGTTCTACTCCTACCACTGTTTTCGTGAGAGTTGCCATTTAACATAAGAGAGATTTATTGTGGGTAGAAGGCGCACAATTACTTACGATTATCTTGTTTTGCAGTGCAAACGACAGTTATTGTTTTGACCAAGCAATTCTCTTGCCCAAGTTGGAACACTATGGGATATGTGAATCATCTCAACAACGGTTCACTTCATATCTGAAAAGTAGGAAGTAGAAGGTCTCAAAAAAAAAGGGGTTGAGATCTGAATGTGACTGGGGTCATAAATTATTATTTGTCATTGGGTTCTCTTCTGGGTCCTTTTGTTTCCTCTATATGCAGGATGAGCTGAAAAGTAATGCCTCCTAATTTTTATGTAACAACTCTGAAAGCTTTTTAAATAAAACAAGCTTTATTGACTTTCTACGTGTTTATTCTTCACGTCTATATATTTATTTCTCATCATAGTCACCCTGGTGACGAAGACATTTCACCCAAAGATAGGCCAGTTTGTTGATACCGTCACTGTAGAATGTTTGAAATTGTTGGCGGAGCCACAACTTCATCTCTGCTTGGACCGTTCCACCACTACCAAAGTGAAGTTCTCGCAGGTATGCTTTTAGTTTCGGAAGCAGATGAAAATCGCGTGCTGCCATCTCGGGACTGTATGGAATATGGTCGATGGCAGCGAATACAAGGTGTCTGATTGTTGCAGATGTCGCAGCGCTCGTGTGTGTTCTGGCATTGTCGTAATGAAGGAGAGTGCGCTCCATGTGGGGGTGAACTCTTCAGGTTCTTAACTCGATTACAGCACGTTGTCTCTGACGCGTCGACATTGTTACGTTACACACTGCCATGTTACACGCTAAAATTCGGAGCCCTCAAACGGCAAATATATAAACATGAAAAATATAGATGTAGAATGTTAATAGCGACTGTTTTATTTAAAAAGGTTTAAGCGTATTCACATAAAGAATCGGTAGCATTACTTTTCAGCATGCCCTTGTATAGCGATGTTCTGCCACCAAATATAATGACTCAAAAAAATTTCTGTTTGCAGATGCCACAAGTGCTATATTTTGCGGAAAATGAATCATTCTTTCTTAGCGATGAGTATCATCTCCATTGTCTCTGATACTGAAAAGCTAAGGCTTGTTTACTTTGCTTATTTGTGATTGCATATTGCGCACATTCCCTCGCTGGTATAAGCCACTGAAGTCCAAATGTTCACGATTGATTAATGAGGTGTAACGGCTACTGTGTGCTTTATAGCGCAACATGTTAATATTGTGTTTATTAACAAAAAGTGATACTCGGAAACCACGCTTTAGCAGGAAATAACACGGGCATGTTGAAGGTAGGAGCGTTAGTATTTTAATAAACAAACCCCAGCACAAATTTTGCACAAACTGCGAAATCCGGAAGTTCTATCACCTCCACCTTCTGAGAATGCTACACGTGTAAAGTGCACTCTTGCGGTACTGTCCAGACGGTCATGGGACGTGTGGCCACAGCAGTGCTTCAGCATACTAGTTGTAAGTGCATTACCAAAGTTATTCGTCGCAGAATCCTCAAGTTCCGATTTCGACATATCACATTTTCCATTGTCATCATGCCTGGGACGAAAATTTCCTGTTTGTAGAATGCATTGATGAGGAGAAAGGATGTCACCATACTGTGACTACCTCATGACAGGAAAATTGATGCTGCAAGATACGAATCGCCCCTCATAATCATATGAATGAGCTGAAACAGTTTGTAGTTCATACTACTTTCATAACTTCACATGTAAACAACAACCGATAAACACACAGAAAGTTAGAATCAGGACAACTACAGAGGCTATGAATGAATAATCACTTATATAGTTTATTGGGTAAACCATTTCGACACTTACGTCATTCCCAGTACAATAGCCCGCGCCACATTTTAGACGATGCACTTAAGGGTATTTTGCCCTAGAAGCTGGCCAAATGACCATTTTTCGAACGCGAATAATTCCTGGAATGCATAATTTCCTGCGATAGTCTGATGGGGTGGTAGAGCTAGTCTGTATTTACGTTGCGCTTGAAGATTCTCTACTGGCTTGAAATCAGTCTGCGTTTGTGAACGTGTTAAAGTGTGTTTTTTCTCGAAGTGTGGTGAAAGCAATATGGATTCGGAAGACCCGGATATGTAGCGTTATTTACAATTATTTTTATTTACATTATACATATACTACTTTTATTAGTAATCATTCTTTTTGTTATAGTGTATGGTGTTTTCCTGCATATTTGTTGATACAGTGTGATAAAAAGGTCATTCCTCTACTGTAAATTTAAAAAAAGTTGCCACAAAATACCGTAGTTTCATTTTGTTCGATTTTTGCCAGTTATAAATGAACGTCATCTTCGAAATTAATTCTGAAAGCATTTTGTTCTTATCTAAGTCCTTCAAAAGTCAGAATTATGACAAAAATAGGTCTCCATGACCTTATGAAGAGATCTTCTGGAAAAGAGTTTGTTAAAATATATGACCATATGGTAAATTACGTATTATGAGATCCTACCTTCGCTGGTTAAGAAAAGAACGGTTTTATACATCAACTGTCTTTTGGAGAGTCAAAATTAAAGAAACTACGGCTTTCTTCACACGTTGAAACTATGTTCATAAAAATCAACCATAACTGACTGTAAATTACCATCAAAATTCTATGCTGCATACATCGAGTTCGTAGGTTATCGAAGTCGTTCTTAGAGTTTTGCGAACGCAGCAAAAGGCGTAAGACACAGCTACCGAGAAACAATGTTGGAGCAACAGAATTAACGTATGCCAGTAAAACGAATCGCCGAGAATCTGGAAATGTTGATGGTTCCAAAATGGTTAAAGATATTGCTCCATTTCCTACACGAAGGGCTAAATAACGACAGGCATTAGATAGGAGTCGTAGTGACTCACAAGCAAATAAACGACTTTCACATATCCAAGCCTGTCAATCATTGTGAAAGCCGCACTGACAAGCTGACAAGGAAACGATACGAAATTATCCGGACAGCTGATAAGATCTACCTTGTTACACTATCCGTCAAGTGGCTAAAAATCAGTGTTATCATGTGACTCAATTGTATCAGCTAACTGTCACGTGTGCAAAGAATCAACTTCAAGCCTTGCCTAATCACACAAGTGAGCGTTTAATATTATACAGTACCTGGAAGAGACTTTAGATGATCTTTCAACAGATGGCTTAAATGCATTGAATCTTATCTGTAAATGCGGTTGTGATGGTTCACAGCAAATTCAATTTAAACAAAAAAACTGAAAAAAATCATGGTTCTGATATGAACATATTGTAGTCGTCTTTAGTGCCTCTCCAACTTCTTAGTCGCACGAAATCCTACACCATCATCTCCTTGCTATTGCAGACCAATAAGAATTAGATTTATTCAATAAATAGCTAATGTTACTAATGAAGAAATCGGTTATACCAAAAGGAAAACTGAAACATTACAAGAAACAAAAATTGCCAGAACATATGGTAATTTATCCATAAAACACACATACCTGATGACTATGGTAGATCCAAAAGTCCATAGTACAGCAACAGAGGCAGCGTCGAGACTTACATTTGCAATGCTGCCTCAAAAGACTTCAGTGAATGGTCATAAACCAAAGCAGTAAATATAGAAGCCCTTTATGTCAGCCTTTCTAAATTCCATGACAGAATTACAGTTTTCGAATTTTTCTTCATTTGTCCTTTGCAAGAAGTGGCAAATCCGTTCAAAACAGTGAAAGAAACATGTTCAAGACGGAAAAAAAGTCACACAAGAGAAGTTTCGAAATCGACTGGGATTAATTGTAGCTGTTCCCCAGAAATCCTAAGGAAATAACAATGACGAAAATACCGTTAGATTTTCTTGCAGACCCTAAAACATCAGCGGAAATAATAGGCATAAATCTGCACTTCATCTATCGATCCAGGGGTATACTAGAGCTATTTCCAGTGGACATAAAATAGACGTAGATAAATTTCCTGTTTATACTGTTGAAACAGTGAGACGGTGTGTCGATTTATATCCATAGCATCCTATGTCTCCCACTGTAGACAAGATTTTGGAGCATGGCCCAACTGTCATTTAACATGCTCTCTTACTCATAGGCAGTTTATCAGAAAAAGCAGCCGAGGCTTGCAATAAGCTCACTCGTCTGTACAGACAAATGTTTTCCAGTAAATTCTCACGAGAAGAGTGCAATCTGGACAAGACAGGCTGCTACTGACATCCAAGCCATTTATAACAGGTTTGAGACCAATGACAAAAAAGTCAGGAAACCTTTCTTAAAAGAAACATTACATTTGCTATTCCCAACCAAAGGATGTATTAGGCAGGTCCCTCAAGCTGACAATGACGATAAGGAGGATTCCTCAATAGAAACAGACTTCTCAAATGAACAAGACTGGAATCTTCTGAATCATCTATAGTGTTGCAGCTAAGAAATAAAGAATCTAATAAAAATACCAAAATTTTGTTCTATTTAATGTTATAAAATACGTAAATGCATTGTTATCCAACAAATATACTCTCCCGGGTCTCATGGTACAGAAAACTGTTTCCACGTGAGATGGTTGCATCTGTATGTGTTTAGAGCGTGCATCTCAGGTCTTAACTTATTTATGTCCTAGGACACAACTACATCCTGAGGCAACCTTCGGCTAAGAAATCGTATGAGCTATTTGTGTGAGCATTGACTTGTAACATCTGTAGTCACGTTTAACATCCTCACTGATGTTTCGTGATGACAACATGCAAATACGAACAAATTGTCTACGATTTGTCCATGATGCATTCCTGCGTATCATGAACAACGAGCCACAGTCACGAACATAAGCTGTTATTTCTCCTTCTTTCTTCGACCAGTCAAATTCTTTTCTGTATTGATTCCTTCTGTAGCGCTACCTCTCATTTCTGTTTTATGTTATTCCTCACATTCCACAAGAACAAAATGACGAAATTTCTAAACACAATGTGATAATAGCGACATTACTTAAATTCCGTATATTCATCCCTATATAATCATTTTTTTGTCATTGTTACGGTTGCCATTATTGTTATTATTGTTAGTGTTGCCATTATATACTGCTCATGTACTACACATATTATAATGTTGACTCAGCCAGATGAAACGTATAAACGAATGGTTAAAAATGAACAGCCCTGTGTGTGTGTGTGTGTGTGTGTGTGACACAATATCCCTCAAAGTTTTTTCAGTGGACTTAAAGATTCAATGGCATGCTGCATTTTCCCATAAATCTACAACACACATGCTGGAAGAGGGCTTTTTTTCGTTTAGATTCTTGATATGCGATCTAACGTTAACAATGATAGGTCTAGTACCTGTTCATTTATAGATTAGCTTGAAGCTGTTTTTCAGTTGCTCGCTCTCTTTCCAGTTTTATTACTTGTGCGTCCATGTGACAATCTATACACTGCGGAAATGTTCAAAGTACAAGGGATAGTATTGTAGCGCAGTGAGGTGGACGGAATGTGTACATCGTTATCTTTGACACTCAAATTTCTGTATTCGATACTGTCACCTCGACATCGGGCAACAGAGAATACAGAACTCGAAATCTCAGATGATATGGTAAATACAGCTGTCACAGTTAAATTAGTGGAGCGGACTATAGAGCAGATAAGGATACTTTAGTACATGTGTGGCAGAAATTCAGACGCATTTTGTACCATGTGCTTCATAACTTCGTGCCACGGAGGATAGTGAAGTGTGGAAAACAATCATCAGGGTATACTTACAGTACGGAGAAACTAACTCGATATCAGACAGCTGCGTTGCACATTGAAAGCCGAACCCATTCCGACAAACAAAGGCTGAGCAAGTCAAAAGAAGTTTAAGGACAGCTATGTGAGTCGTAGTAGGCTTCAAAGGGACTCGAAGTTCCCGTGCCCATCTTACATGATTCCTCCGGATACTCCTGTCTTGTGCTGCCTCAGTTATTTATTCCCAATCTTTCGCATATGCAATCACTTTCATTCCACCAAGTACTCCTGGGTCTCCCCCTTGGTCTTTTGCCATTTGGCTTCTCCCTGAATTTTCTTGACATAATTTGGTCTTCTTCATCAGATGTCCAGGTCATTGTAGCCCTCTAGCATTCATTATGTTTACTGTCGTTGTGGATTTCTGTGTTGTGCATTTTATTCCAGCGTTGTGATTCATTGTCATAATATGGACCAAAGATTTTTCTATAAACTTTATACTCAAACACTCGTACATGCTGGGGTTCTGTTTTCGTTAGGCTCCATGTTTCTGCCCCATAGATCAGAACTGATCTGATGATTGTATTATATAACTTCATTTTAGTTTCCCTAATCAGCAGTTTGGACCCTAAGAGATTTTGTATTGCATAATTGGCTCGGTTAGCATTTGGCAGTCTCGCTTTTATTTCTACTTGTTTCTGATTTTGTTCATCTATCAATGATACCAGGAATTTGAACTGTTCAACACGCTCGAATTTGTGTTTACCAACTATTAGGTGTGGTTGGTTATCCCACTGATCACTACATCTTTAAACTATCATGTATTTGGTTTCCTCGTCATTTA
This sequence comes from Schistocerca serialis cubense, assembly GCF_023864345.2. Lineage (NCBI taxonomy): Eukaryota > Metazoa > Arthropoda > Insecta > Orthoptera > Acrididae > Schistocerca > Schistocerca serialis. The sequence continues at coordinate 249,646,430 of NC_064638.1, read as the reverse complement.
CTTTCAGGCCAAGTCTTGATGCTTCTGTTACAAGCTCCACGAACAATTGCCTAATCTCTATTTCACTGTTTCCAGTGAGCACTGCGTCATCTGCGTGCGCTAACACGTTAATTTTGCTTTCTTAGAGGATCCCAGCAGGTACCAGTTTGAGTTTTCTCACAACTCTTTCTAACGCTATATTGAGGAGAATGGAGGACGAAAATTCTCCTTGTCTTAAACCAGTTTTATTTTAAAATGGTCAGACTTTAAACCATTTAGTAAAACCCTGCTTGTATTTTCATCCATGACTACTTTTCAGAGGTTTATCAATTTAATTGGGAAAACAAATTCAGTCATTACATTCAACAAGCTTTGTCTATGGATGGAGTCATCAGCTTGCATGAAACCGATGAACAGATAATGTATTTTTTGTTTATATCCCCAAACTTTCTTATTTATTGATTTGATTGCAAATATGTTGTCAGTAGTGAACCTGTTTTTGCGGAAGCTCTTTTGATAATCCCCAATTATATTTTCTGCATGTGGTTTTAAGCGCCATAGCAATAAACAAGATAAGATCTTATAACCTGTATTGACTAAAGATATTCCTCTATAGTTTCTGAGATCTTTCCTGTCTCCCTTTTTATGTATAGGGACTATTAATGATTCTCTCCAGTCTGTTGGAATGTTCTCCGTTTTCCAGATTATCTGTTTAAGGTGAAATAAACGTCTGTGCAATGCTTCTCCTCCATATTTTAGTATCTCAGTTAGGATGTTGTCACTGCCAGTTGCTTTACCATTTTTTAGGCGTTTGATACACTCTACCACCTCCTCATATGTGGGTTCTGGAATTTCCTCATAGTTGTGACTGTTGCTGGAACTAGCAATTGATGCTGCTGGATCAGAACAATTCAGTAGATTGTCAAAATACTCTTTGCTTGTCGCTAAAATTTTTCTTGTTTTAGTCATCATATTGCCATTTAAATGCTTTATCACCTTGGTTTTGTAATTAAAACCTTTTCTAAGTTTGTTTATTGTACCATACATTTTCCGGATTTGGTTATTTTCATGATATTCATGAATAGATACAATCTGTTGTTTTAGGAATTGTTTCTTTTTCTTCCAGTTAATTTTGCCTGCCCTGAGCAAGTTCTATTTCAGGATTCTTATTTGCTTGCAGCCATTTTTACCTTAGTTTCATAAGCTTGTCTTCAGCTTCTTCACACTCTTCATCGAAAAATTTCTTCCTGCCTTTCTTAGCTTTCTGCAGGTTATTATTTTCATCTGTGAGGATTACTTCTTTTACATTGTTCCAGTATTCACCACTGGTAATTTCAAGGCTTTCCTCCATACTGCTGAAGGCTTCAAAATGGTGAGGAGCAATCCATTCTAAACGAAGATATTATTACCTTCTCAGCTGCCAAAAATCAGAAAAACTTTTGATCTTCCTTATAATCAGCCAACGGAGCAATGACGTGGTCCAATTGGTCTTTGACCATGGAGAAATCACAACGCAAGATAATGTGTCCTCCCAGCTCGCCGCGCGTTATTTTGGTCCCAGAGTATTCCTTCCCAAGGTCTGCTGCATGGTCCTCAATTTTTACTGTCACGAACTTCATATCTATGATTCATCAGTAGTTCTGTCCTTCCTAGTTTTACTCTCAGTTCGTATTTGTACGCAGTGAACCCTTCGTTCCATTCATACGGCCTGCAGTTCTTCCTCCCTTCCACAGACGACACCTATGTCAACAGCGAATATTTCAGCGAAGCTTTCGTTCTCGTTCATAGCTTCTTGGATGTAAAGATTCCGCTGCATTTCTTGCATTTCTTCCATACACTGTTTTAAGCCGTCTCTCTTTGCCGTCCATTGTTGTATAGCTACCTATCATTCATAAACCTTGCATGACACTTGCCTTTGAAACAAATAAGGGAAAAGGAAGATTAAGGTTACCTCGATGGGATCGCTAGCAGAGGAAGATCGGATCGGGTAATGATGCATCTGGAAAGTGTTCATAAAGTTTTGGAACCAATCATCCCAATACACTTTATTTTAGGCAAATATGGAAAACTTAAAATTTGGTGGTCAGATAGTTATTTGATCCATGTGATACAAATACTCATTAGACCATCCAGTTTTTTCATGCTTCAATATTTGCCAAAAATCAAGAGCGTTGAGATGATTGCTTTCAAAACATTACAGACATTTTCCTGTTCCATCCCTGAGCAATCCGAAATTCCTCTCCTAGCGATTCCTTCGCCTTCCTTCTCATTTACTCTTGGCACATATTTCTCTTAGTACAGCGAGAGAATCACCGTGGGCATAAGCCACACTCGGCACCCTTTGTGGTAGCTACGTCTAGCTGGTTAAGGGGTTCGATGTGGGTGTGAAGGGGTAACATCTAATAATGATGAGGAACTGCAGTTTTTCCGATTTTTGTGCAAAATGATGACAGTCTCGATGACATGAAACTCCTGAAGTGATGATGGTAGAAGAGTGACATTAAAGCATAACTGTGATGCAATTTCAACAAAACGCGAAAATCAATCAGTTTCTTTACGAAACTGGACGCGCGTAAAACAGATGCTTTAACTCTGTTCGCGATTGTCGTTGAAGAGCGGAAAAAAATGGCGAATTGTTGGTAGAGGAACATTACAACAATATGAGATACGTACTAGTATTTTAACTCAATTGTATTTTCGTCCCATTGTCGTTTTTAAACGGAACATAGGTAAGACATAGTGTCTAACGTCAGTTTGCGCAAGTATAATATCCATATTCTCGATGTTGCACTGACTATCAGCATTCTGAAATTATATACTTCATCACATAGGTTTCAAGATCGAGATTAGTTTCGTAATTTCATTCAAATGGAAGGGAAATTTTTTTCGAAAATGCTCAAGATCGCCCGGCCGGTGTGACCGAGCGGTTCTAGGCGCTTCAGTCTTGAGCCGCGCGACCGCTACGGTCGCAGGTTCGAATCCTGCCTCGGGCCGGATGTGTGTGATGTCCTTAGATTAGTTAGGTTTAAGTAGTTCTTAGTTCTAGGGGACTGATGACCTCAGATGTTAAAGTCCCATAGTGCTCAGAGCCATTTGAGCATTTTTTTGCTCAAGATCATTGAAAAAGATATTTACCGGCAAGATACAAACATGAGCCATTCCATAAACCCAGAGAGAGAGATATGTAAATTGCACTGAAGTTTTACAGAAAGTTTCATAATTGAAAGCCTTCCAATGCGTCCACTTTCTGACACACACTGGGAGTCACGTTAAGGTTTCTGGTCACTGGGGAAACATTCCAGCCGTTGGCCTTTGCAACATGAATTGCAGCAAATATATTATTTATAATAAATTTGGAAAGAAGTGCACGCAGACCTGCTCTCTTTCCCTGTAACGGTCACAGATTAAGGCGCTGCCTACTGCGCTACCGTTTCGACGTGGCTGATGTACCTCGATACATGACATGTAAACACCGTATGTTCAAATACTATTATTTATATTTAATATGCAAATTGTACGAAAAAGACGCGCTTTTGGTACCTCACGAATGAACCATAGCACTGAAACGGTATAATTTCGTATCACAGAACAGACTAAAAACATCAACAACAGAAAACCGTTCCTGTCATTTTATTATAAGAAATCGTAGCTACAATGTCGGTTTTCGAAAGATCCTCGATTTTCTGATACTTTGAAACAGCCTATATTCGTACCACTTACTCTCCGAGAAAGAAATCCCACCAAAAACGTTGTTTACCGCTGTAGAGTATGGCGGCTCCTACGTTCCGCTTGCGATGTAAAGCTACGTCGCATCTCTTTGGCCACGTTCATCTCCCTATGGCAAAAATTTGACATGCCAGATTCTCTATTTCACGATCTGTTGTGTAGCGGAACGTGCAGTTCCACGCTGTGACGTCACTATCTTTTCGTCCACGTACGTTTTGTCGTCCCCTGTGAGAACAGCTTTAGAGGTGGAATGCACACTGGGGACGAGAAAAGCCAAGTGGTTAAAACCGATACCGGAGTTTTAGTTCTGAATAACCATATTTTTCAGTAACTGTTTGGTTTCGGTTATAACAGTTGATGTTTATTTTTTACTAATAACCGAGAAAAAAAACCGAAACATCTATCAGCCATAGCAGCAGTGGTAATTTTTCGTTATTAAATAATCTTTTTTAAAGCAAGGAGTATTCTCTATTCGTATAATTTACACTGGTGTAAAATATTGCGTTATTACAGAAATTGTGAAAAGCGTCCAGTACTATTCTAATAACAGTGCGCGGTTGTTAGCACACTTCACTCTCATTCGGGAGGACGACGATTCAAACCCGTGCCCGAAAATCCAGATTTAGGTTTAAGGCGATGTCCCGAAGTTGCTCCAGGTAAATTCCGGGATGGTTAATTTGAATGATTACGGCCTTCTTCCTTTCCCATCCCTGACACAATCCGAGCCTGTGCTCCGTATCTAATGAACTGGATGTCGACTGGAGATTAAACCCAATCTTCCTTCCTTCCTTCCTTAATCACAATGCCGACAGAAACGAGCAAGAAACGACGTAGCGATGAAGTACAATGCTTCATTTGGTTGTTTGTCGTTTCTATGAAATAATACAGAAGAAAGGAAATCACCGCAACCGTTATAAGTCAAAAACTTCACAACAATTCATTTACGACAATCAGTAAAAATGGTTTCCTAAGTGTGAATATATGCTTTCCCGGCGTATACAGCTGGTGAAGAGTTCTCGGGCTTCCAGCCGGGTGGCGGTGTCTTCCAACTGCGACGTTTCGACGAGTGACATACTCATCATCTTCTGGCGAAGTGCCGAGACTTTGTCTCGGCACATAGTCAGAAGATGATGAGTATGTCACTCGTCGAAACGTCGCAGCTTGAAGACACCGCCACCCGGCTGGAAGCCCGAGAACTCTTCGCCGGCTTCCTAAGTGTTTATAATACGCCTTTATTTGCTAGTGGCCCCAGAAAATGGACAAGTTAAGGGGCTCCGGAACGCCCTATACTTGCAATGTTAAAATAACGCTTATAAATTACATCTTTCCTCACAAAGTATTTGAGGTAGGAAGTTGAACTTTTTACAGATTATTTATTGGAATATGGGCTACAACTTAACACAGGGATTTTACAAAATTTTAGTTCAGTTATTAAAGATGATTTTTTTTCAATTGTAATGAAAATTCACAACATTTTTTTGCAATTTTTTATTTACACATTCAAAAATATACAGTTTTTTGGAAAAAGGCTGTGTTAAATTATGCAGAAGGTACTGTGTAACATTTACTGAAAGTTTGAAACAAATATGTTTGGAAGATCCTTAGAAAACATGTAATTAGTATGAGAAAATAAAAGTTTTGGGAATCGAGCGACAAAGATTGGATTTACTTTATAGTGCATTCCAGGTCCATAGGATGGATTATCTTCATCCTCTGCAAACTCCTCCTCCAGCTTCCTCTTGTTCCTCCTCCTGTTTACTCTTGCTTGTATTTCTAGACTCTTTACAGCCCTGTCTGCAGCCCGAAGGCGTTCCTTGTCTAAAGCAAGCATCGCTCGTTGTTGTGTTCGTAGATTTTGCTACCATTTTCTTCAGTTGCAGTTACTGCAACATTGTTCCAAAAGGTGGTCATGTATGAACATTTATCACATTTCAGTTGTATTTCACTAGCAAGTCCTACGTGCTTTATTATGGAGAGTTCCAGACCAACTTCACTACAATGAATACATCTTACACAGTTTGAAAAAATTCCTTTGAGAACCGACATATCAAATATTTCATTCACATCCGATTCGCCCATAAAACACTCATAGTTTTCACTCATTGAACCAAGCTTCTTCTGTGAAGTATTTTCTTTCCCACTTTGACTGCTATGGGCAGGTGTACTTGAGAGGTTAGGTTCACTCACTTGGTTATCGTCTTTATTGTTTACAGTAATAATACATACCTTTGGCTTTCCAACATTTCTCCTTTTCTTAAAAGCCTTCAGAGGATTTCTAATAACTTTACTTTTACTCATTATTATACTTCAACAAAACAGAGACTCAAGAAACAGAATTAATTACGAATATTTTCGAGATAACGACAGAGTAAATAAACATGAAACAATCGACAATCACACCAGCGATATATATTGAACCATCACAGGTTAGCCACAACACATACTTTATCTCACATCACTAAAATGTACCTGATGAACACGGACGTTAATAATAACACCATTTGACAGCAGTTCGACAGCGCCACAGTGGGTCACGCCCATGTAGAACACATTTCAAAAAAAAATTTAAAAATAGCTGTAGTCTTCGGAATTGAATAAATTATATATCTATTAAAAGGTAATAGTCTGCAGATTCAGAAAACGCAAAAAAGTAAAAATTGAACTTTTCATGATTTTGAGCCTTTCCGGAGCCCCTTGACACGATAAACAGAGTCCTCGAACCACAGCTTTCTCGCTTTAGCACTTACCGTTCGTAATGCACAGATACAGATACGGTCCACGATTGCAACTTGATTTTTGAGCTGAGTTTGAATTCTTGCGATTTTTTTTGTGGTATCCAACCATTTTCAACTTTTCGAGGAAAGCAGAGCACAGTGGACGGAATAAGTTTTCTTTTATATGCCTTTTTAATGCAATTTTTTGATTCATTCTATCCTGGTACGGAGAGAGTCAAAATTTTTTAATCTATCTTCGGCAATAATAGGCCGCGCGGGATTAGCCGAGCGGTCTATGGGCGCTCCAGTCATGGGCTGTGCGGCTGGTTCCGGCGGAGGTTCGAGTCCTCCCTCGGGCATGGGTGTGTGTGTTTGTCCTTAGGACAATTTAGGTTAAGTAGTGTGTAAGCTTAGGGACTGATGACCTTAGCAGTTAAGTCCCATTAGATTTCACACACAATTTAACATATTTTTGACAATAATAGGACCAGAACACCGAAAAGTCAGTAATTTCAGAAACAGGTTACCCTGAGCGGTTTTAACAGAAAGGTTAAATTGGGGTGCTAAAAGGCAAACGATATAACCGAAAACCTGTTGTTAGCGATAATCGCCATCCCTAATGCAGATTTCGTACATTTTCTTAATTGGTGTATCAAGAGGGTTAAACAGTTAACCAAGAAATCCCAGGAAATCGCCTAACAGTAAATTAAACACTTTGCTGACCGTCTGACACAAATAAAGATGAATACTATTATTGACTGTTGCAGTCGACACAATGCACGCCGAAGGCATGCCTGGGGAGCCTGATGGCCATGCCTGGTCGGAGTACCACAGCACCAAGATCGCCGGAGGAGCTTCTCAAACACGCCAAGGACTTCCTGGACCAGTACTTCACATCCATAAGAAGGTAAGCCAGCGAAATCTAGCTACTTGCTACGCAGTAGGCCTGCTGACCGCATGGATTGTCTGTTTTAAGCGCTTACATGGGCCACATCTAACCCGTCTGCCACAGTTTTCGTGCCCTGTGCGGCCTGAATGAAAAGAGCTTACCCCAGCTAGTGGGAGAGATAAATACTGATAGGCCGTCGGTATCTCATATTATTATTCTACACAGTATCAGACTGTGTGGACTACGACCCTACTTGCAGGAAGCCACTGATATGAATGGATGCTGGGGTAAAGTTGTAGAAATCGCAACAGAAATAAAAGATTTAGGAAGTAGCGCGAAGCGCACAGAGCAATATACTCTTAACCGAGGGCAGCCACCACTGACATTGACACATTCAGAGAATGACACATGGAGATAATATTCACCGAAAGCTACATAAGTTGAACTGAGAAAGTTTCGGAGTGAGAACCCTGAACTACACCACTGGCCATTAAAATTGCTGCACCAAGAAGAAATGCAGATGATAAACGGGTATTCATTGGACAAATATATTATACTAGAACTGACATGTGATTACATTTTCACGCAATTTAGGTGCATAGATTCTGAGAAATCAGTACCCAGAACAACCACCTCTGGCCGTAATAACGGTCTTGATGCGCCTGGGAACTGAGTCAAACAGAGCTTGGATGGCGTGTACAGGTACAGCTGCCCATGCAGCTTCAACACGATACCACAGTTCATCAAGAGTAGTGACTAGCGTTTTGTGACGAGCCATTTGCTCGGCCACCATCGACCAAACGTTTCAATTGGTCAGAGATCCGGAGAATGTGCTGGCCAGGGCAGCAGTCGAACATTTCCTGTATCCAGAAAGGCCCGTACAGGACCTGCAACATGCGGTCGTGCATTAACCTCCTGAAACGTAGGGTTTCGCAGGGATCGAATGAAGGGTGGAGCCACGGGTCGTAACACATCTGAAATGTAACGTCCACTGTTCAAAGTGCCGTCAATGCGAACAACAGCTGACCGAGACGTGTAACCAATGCCACCCCATACAGCCACGCCGGGTGATACGCCAGTACGGCGATGACGGCTACACGCTCCAATGTGCGGTTCGCCGCGATGTCGCCAAACACGGATGCGACCATCATGATGCTGTAAACAGAACCTCGGTTCATCCGAAAAGTGACGTTTTAACATTCGTGCACCCAGGTTCGTCGTTGAGTACACCATCGCAGGCGCTCCTGTCTGTGATGCAGCGTCAGGGGTAACCGCAGCCATGGTCTCCGAAATGATAGTCCATGCTGCTGCAAACGTCGTCGAACTGTTCATGCAGATGGTTGTTATCTTGCAAACGTCCCCATCTGTTGATCCAGGGATCGAGACGTGGCTGCACGTTCCGTTACAGCCATGCGTATAAGATGTCTGTCAACTAGACTGCTAACTGCTAGTGATACGAGGCCGTTGGGATCCAGCACGGCGTTCCGTATTACCCTCCTAAACCCACCGATTCCATATTCTGTTAACAGCCATTGGATCTCGACCAACGCGAGCAGCAATGTCGCGATACGATAAACCGCAATCGCGATAGGCTACAATCCGACCTTTATCAAAGTCGTGATGGTACGATTTCTCCTCCTTACACAAGGCATCACAACAACGTTTCACCAGGCAACGCCGGTCAACTGCTGTTTGTGTATGAGGAATCTGATGGAAACTTTCCTCATGTCAGCACGTTGTAGGTGTCGCCACCGGCGCCAACCTTGTGTGAATGCTCTGAAAAGTTAATCATTTTCATATCACAGCATCTTCTTCCTGTCGGTTAAATTTCGCGCCTGTTGCACGTCATCTTCGTGGAGTAGCAATTTTAGTGGCCAGTAGTGTAGGTTTTGGCAACAAAATGGGGCGGGGGGGGGGGGGGGGGGGAGGGGTTGGTACCATTCGGTGAACCTCACCCCGCGGCTGGCGCTGCTGCTCTCACTTAGTATAGCGAAATAACCGCGATCGGCAAAGAACCGAAACGTCTGTCGAAACCGGGCATCACTATTAGACCGTGCCCGACCGCACGAAACGTTAAGCTTTACCGCCGCATGGCGGAGCGTACGTATAGACAATGTGCGGTTGCTGACGAGATGGCAGCTACTGGAACAGCCAATAAGACGTTCCAGAATGGACAGGAGCGGCGATGATCAGGGCTGGTTGGCAGCGCACAGTAGTCTATGGCTGAAAGTAAGAAGTTCCATTGCCATCCCGCTGCGTGGTCAGGCGGCTAGCCGTCGCTTGCTGGGCCATAGACCGGGCCGCTTCCTTTTTGCCCCAGAAGTTTCCTAAGCAGGCGCAACCTCGGCCGTTCGGACAGCCAGTTGTTCTGTGTTCGTGCGCGCCTCAAGACGAAGAAAATTCTCTTTTAGACTTGAATCTTCTTATTGGTCACCGCCGTTTTGAACAGTTTATTAATTCCTCTCAAAATGAAATCAGTCGAGAACGGCCATCGAGATCCGTTTGCAGATCGCGGTTCCTCTGTAGGTAGGGAATTATTATTACAAGATTCCTTTCGTTTCTGTAATTATTTAGTTGCCTTAACTCGCGGTGAAGTCTATAGGTACTCCGAAATAAAATTTATTCGCAAACTATGGATAGAGCAGCGTTTTTTTTTCCTCGTCGAAAGGTCCCGAATCTATTCATTAATTACGCTCAATTCATCCTTTGTTTTCGTCCTTGATCGGTCCCCCACGCACGTCACTGCACATGGCGTTGTTAGGGGGGTTGGTAACACGATGAGTTACGATCGTTACATATACAGGGTGAACGAGAACTACACGGACAAAATTTCGGACGTTGTTCGGGGAACATCTTCTCTGTTTTTTGACATAGAGGCCCGTGGTTTCCAATGTTTTGTTGCGTAGTAGTAATGTAACTACGATTTATTCGGTAGTTTCCTCCATTACCTATGTTTCTATGAAAATAATTTCACAACAGTGATAAAACTTGGGGCATTCAGTCACCAAAACATAGAGTAAAGTAACAACCATCAAAGATACACTGCAATCTGATGCGATTGCCGTCGTTGTGGAATCAGCTCACTGTAGCTTCCCGTGTCGCTGTGCTATTGCATTCAGTGAACCCACACACGAGAAACATATCGGCCGATTCAGCAGTAAACCTACCCACAGAGTATTATTTTTGAGGTTTGGCCTAATGATCTTGTCACCTCTGCGTGATCTAGCACATCGAATGCCTTCATCCCAAAATGTAATGGGGCTTATATTGACAGTAAATATCATAGGACACCTTATTATGGTAATATTTCTAGTAAGACTGGTAAGCGTCTTGTCTACAAGAGCGGCATATTCTGTCCCAAAGAATAATGGTCTTAAATTTAGACATGAGCAGGAGACAAAGCGGGGTAACTAAGTCACTAGGTGCGTATTGCATCACGTGTGACGATTGTGATTCCAGGTATATAAGCCCGAAAGTAAGAAGCTTTGAGGTCCGTTTTAGAGAACATAGTAACACCTCGGGCGCTGGGGCAGCTTTGAGTGCCATTTACATTTAAGAGGCCATTCAGTTACTAGCCTATATTCAAATTTGCAGTTGCCGCACTAGGAAAATAGGGGTATTGCACTCAAAATTTTAGAGGAGATTGAAATTTGTCGGTCACTAAAAGGATTCCCAAAAACTACTCTTGACGCCAAGACCGAGCTGCGCCACAAACGTCTGTTACCCAATATTGATTGTCTAGGTAGATAATAGTTAGCCCACCAAACTGTTGCATCCTTACAGGACGATGTTACTTTTTGTGACTCTCGATTTCGTAAGACATGGTTTCATTTGGTTTTATTCTCAATCGACGTAACTGTCTTTTTTAAAAAATAAAATAAAAATCGACTTGTTTATGCGCTGTTCTGTGCTATGGATACTCTATGCGCTTGCTGGTTCTAAAAAATAGTGCAATGAAGCATTCAAAAACATGTTATTAGCTAGGTTTTTTCAGGAGTGTATTAACTTCCATTTTTTAAACGTTTTAGCTATAGAACCTTTCTTGTCATAGATAGCGTAAGTCCGTTCCGATACTCGCGCTACCGCCCCCTCGCACATGTAGCTCGTAATATCCATCCACCAGTACTGTTTGTGCGCTCTGAGACATTCAAGGCTCTTTTATACGCTTCAGTAGAAATTAAGACATGCTAATGTGGAGTATTTAGTCAGTTCCCATAATTACACGAGAGTCAGAAATTTTAATAGTTTTATCCGGGCCGGCCGCGGTGGTCTAGCGGTTCTAGGCGCTCAGTCGGGAACCGCGCGGCTGCTACGGTCGCAGGTTCGAATCCTGCCTCGGGCATGGATGTGTGTGATGTCGTTAGGTTAGTTAGGTTTAAGTAGTTCTAAGTTCTAGGGGACTAATGACCACAGATGTTAAGCCCCATAGTGCTCAGAGCCATTTGAACCATTTTTTTTTATCCGGCAGCCTCTCACTCATAGGTGCGGCACGTTCCCTGTCAGTTCGATTACAGATTTGTTCCAGGCATTAGACAGCGGGTGATGGCCAGCAAATGAGAGGGAACATACTGAACAAGGAACAGGTGTCAAACAAATGTGTAATGGTAAGTACTAGAGAACATATCGTTAAACCGACAACAACGGACGATGTGACGTTACTATAATTAACGTTTGTATATTTTTATTGCAACAGTCTTATTCTTAATCTATACCTACGGGTCATCATGTAGACACACAGTAGTAGAAATATTGTTTGAACTGAGAGGAAAGATGAATTTATTTCTGTAATGCTATACGGTCCATAGTCAGGGAAATACGAATCGAATCGATGCCTTTAAGGTGCACGGCAGATACACGCGGAAGTGAAAAAAGTCACGGGATACCACTTAACATCGTATCGGACCACCTTTTCTCCGGTGTAGTGTAGCAGCTCAACGTGACATGGACTCAACATGACGTTAGAAGTATCCTGCAGAAATAATGAGCCAGGTTGCCCCTCTAGCCGTACATAATTGCGAAAGTGTTGCCGGTGCAAGATTTTGTGCACCAACTGACCTCTCGATTATGCATCATAAATATTCGATGGGATTCTTGTCGGGCGATCTGGGTGGCCAAATCGTTCGCTCTAATTGTCCAGAATGTTCTTGAAATCTATCGCGAACATTTGTAGTGCGGTGATACGGCGCATTTTCATCCATGAAAATTTCCTTCGTTGTTTGGGACCATGAAGTTCGTGAATGGCGGCGAATGATCTCCAAGTAGCTGAACATAAACATTGCCAGTCAATGACCCAGTCCATTCCAAGAAAACACAGCCCACACCATTATGGAGACACCACTAGCTTGCAAAGTGCCCTGTTGACAACTTGAGTCCATGGCTTCCTGGGATCTGCGCCACATTCGAACCCTACCCTCAACTCTTACTAACCGAAGTCGGGACTCATCTGACCAGGCCGCGATTTGCAGTCGTCTGTGGTCCAACCGATATGGTCACTACCCCAGGAGAGACGCTGCAGGCGATGTCCAGCTGTTAGCAAAGGACTCACGTCAGTCATCAGTCGTCTGCTGCCACAGTCGATTAACGTCAAATTTCTCTCCCCCCCCCCCCCACCCGCACCCCACCTCCACCCCCCCCCCCCACCCCCACAGTCCTAAAGGATACGTTGGCCGTACGCCTCACATTGATTTCTGTAGTCTGTTAACTCTGACATCTCTATCTAAACGTTGCTGCTCTCGATCGTTAAGTGACAGCCATCAGCCACTGCGTTATCCGTGGTGAGAGATGAAGCCTCAGATATGGGTGGACAGAGTCTTGAATGGAGGATATAAGACGAACATCAACAAAAACAAAACGAGGATAATGGAATATAGTAGACTTAACTCGGGTGATGCTCAGGGAATTAGATTAGGAAATGAGACACTTACAGTAGTAAAGGAAATTTGCTATTTGGGGAGCAGAATAACTGATGATGGTCGAAGTAGAGAGGATATAAAATGTAAACTGGCACTGGCAAGGAAAGCGTTTCTGAAGAAGAGAAATTTGTTAACATCGAGTATGGATTTAAGTGTCAGGAAGTCGTTTCTGAAAATATTTGTATGGAGTGTAGACATGTATGGAAGTGAAACATGGACGATAAGTAGTTTGGGCAAGAAGAGAGTAGAAGCTTTCGAAATGTGGTGCTACAGAAAAATGCTGAAGATTGAATGGATAGATCACATAACTAATGAGGAGGTATTGAATAGAACTGGGAAGAAGAGGAGTATGTGGCACAACTTGACTAGAAGAAGGGATCGGTTGGTAGGACATGTTCTGAGGCATCAAGTGATCACCAATTTAGTATTGGAGGGCAGCGTGGAGGGTAAAAATCGTATAGGGAGACCAAGAGATGAATACACTAAGCAGATTCAGAAGGATGTAGTCTGCAGTACGTACTGGGATATGAAGCAGCTTGCACAGGATAGAGTAGCATGGAGAGCTGCATCAAACCAGTCTCAGGACTGAAGACCACTACAACAACAATGGGTTTCTCAGCACACTCTTGCGCTTTGGATCTCGGAATATTGTATTCTCTAAGGATTTCCGATATGGAATGTTCCATGCGTCTAGTTCAAACTGTCATTCCGCATTCAAAGTTTGTTAATCGACGTCGGACACCATTTCTCGTGAATCACTGGAGTACAAATCACAGATCCGCCAATGCGCTTCCTTTGTGTACCTTCTGTACGTTATACTACCCCCAACTATAATATGTGTGTACTGCTGTCGCATGAATTTTGGCACGTCAGTGTAGACACGATAACAGTATATCTGCGATCGTGGCAGCCGCGGAAATGGCCGCAGGAGTGATTCTGTGGTGGTACCAATGCAAAGTTCGTAAACTCTTTCCCTACTTCGCCCCGTCCTCTTGCGGGAGAAGTAACTCCCTGGCCATGAATTTTGCACTGTACACTTAGAACATCTGCTGCTTTCCAATCACTCGGTGATTACATTTAAACAAGGAGAGTGGTCTGGCGAACTTTGCCAACGCATTATAAACTTGACGAATCCATTTTACTGGTGACAATGGAATTCCCAATAGGCTAGCTTACGTCAGCCTGTTACAGTGTTAACACAAGATAGAAGGCTATGAAGGCTATGGCTGGGGAATCTTATGCTTCCTGTTAGCGTAATATCGTACATACATGTTATATGAATACCCATATGGAAGGGAGATTGGATTTAACGACCCGTCGACATTGAGGTCATTAGAGACGGAGCAAAAGCTCGGATTTTGTTAAGAATGGGGAAGCAAATCGGCCGTGTCTTTTCGAAGGAATCATGCCGGCATTTACCTGGAGCGATTTAAGGAAATCACGAAAAATCTGAATCTGGATGGCCGGACGTGGGTTTCAACCGTCGTCCTCCCGAATGCGAGTCCACTCTGCTAACCATTGCGCCATCTCGCTCGGTACCAACATCGATTATTACGTGACTGGGTCCACTGCGAGCGCGCAGGGTTTGTCGAAATTCACGGCGAAAATGCGAGGTGGCTTTAATGTGAGATTGTCTTGAAAGTCTTTCAAATGGTTAAATGGCTCTAAGCACTATGGGACTTAACATCGGAGGTCATCAGTCCCCTGGAACTTAGAACTACTTAAACCTAACTAACCTAAGGACACTACACACATCCATGCCCGAGGCAGGATTCGAACCTGCGACTGTAGCGGTGGCGCGGTTCCAGGCTGAAGCGCCTAGAACCGCTCGACCACTTCGGCCGGCGAAGGTCTTTACTGAGCAATTTGTAGAGGAAGGAGTCGTGAGGGAAACATCTTAGGTCCCCACGTAACTGACAGATGAGCACTTAAAGATTCATTTAACGGACGGCAGCGATGCAGTAACAGTTGAAGCATCAGTGTTAACAGGTGTTACTAGGAATGCTAAGCAAGATATGAAAATATTTCCGCTTAGAGAATGACAGAAAACTGATTGGCAATTATCTGAGGACTATTATCTGGTGACTAACGGAGTACAAAAGCATAAAATTCAGAAATATAGTGAAATACGCTTTAGGCTTGTATTTCCCGAACGATGACGAAAAGACATGGGGAAGACTCGGCGTGATTCAATACCCATTAGGAAGGGAAATTCCTTATAGAGTAGAACCCAGTAAAAGCTTTGTCGACAAACAAAGGCTGAATGAAGGTAGCGAGAGGAAGATCAGCAAACGCTTCAGTGTTCAGATGTAATGCGAAATATTACACGCCACTATGCTAATATAAATATCCTGTCTGCTTGTAGTGGCACAACCATTATATTTGTGTTATGATATGTAGAGACACATTCAATCTGTTTTAGAATATTCTACTCTCAGAAGAATCCTGGTCAAAAGTAGTTTACTCGTTTCACGAGAGTTTTGCAGTGAAAGAGAGCTAATTTCACTGTGCAAAACGAACTGGTTTTTCCTGTTAAGTTTCTTTAAGGTCATAGCACTTCGTCCAAAATTTTCCAGTGGATAGATTATAAACCTGAAGTGTATTTCTATAGTTCTACAAAATACCTAACCACGGCTCCCACAATTTCTTACCTGCCTTATAGCCTGAGTTATGTTTTGTCGTAACAATGGGCGGAAATGAATAGCCAAGTCCTGACTGCACTGCACGGGACTGACAGCTCACAGTTCGCTGATGTTATGTAAGTACTTCCGATGTGTGGGGATTCTAGACCCTGGTCATGTGTTTAAATTTTCCTGCCTGTCTAATAATACGTCTTGTGTATGCTTCGACAACATTTCTGGATACACGGCTTTGCACAACACGGTTTGTGGTATTTCTCAAATAAGCATTTTAGTATTTAAGTATCACATGAAGTCTGGTATACTTGGCCCCATTCTGACGTTGTTCTTTGGGTTCTTACTACGGTTCGGGGAAGGGTGATGTTTAGTTATAAAATTAAAACACACAAGCACGACTCACGCCCCGTCCTCACAGCTTTACTTCTGCCAGTACCTCGTCTACATCTACATCTACATTTATAATCCGCAAGCCACCCAATGGTGTGTGGCGGAGGGCACTTTACGTGCCACTGTCATTACCTCCCTTTTCTGTTCCAGTCGCATATGGTTTGCGGGAAGAACGACTGTCTGAAAGCCTCCGTGCATGCTTGAATCTCTCTAATTTTACATTCGTGATCTCCTTGGGAGGTATAAGTAGGGGGAAGCAATATATTCGATACCTCATCCAGAAACTAACCCTCTCGAAGCCTGGACAGCAAGCTACACCGCGATGCAGAGCGCCTCTCTTGCAGAGTCTGCCACTTGAGTTTGCTAAACATTTCCATAACGCTATCACGGTTACCAAATAACCCTATGAAGAAATGTGCCGCTCTTCTTTGGATCTTCTCTATCTCCTTCTTCAACCCGATCTGGTACGGATCCCACACTGATGAGCGATACTCAAGTATAGGTCGAACGAGTGTTTTGTAAGCCACCTCCTTTGTTGATGGACTACATTTTCTAAGGACTCTCCCAATGAATCTCAACCTGGTACCCGACTTACCAACAATTAATTTTATGTGATCATTCCACTTCAAATCGTTCTGTACGCATACTCCCAGATATTTTACAGAAGTAACTGCTACCAGAGTTTGTTCTGCTATCATATAATCATACAATAAAGGATCCTTCTTTCTATGTATTCGCAATACATTACATTTATCTATGTTAAGGGTCAGTTGCCACTCCCTGCACCAAGTGCCTATCCGCTGCAGATCTTCCTGCATTTCGCTACAATTTTCTAATGCTGCAACTTCTCTGTACACTACAGCATCATCCGCGAAAAGCCGCATGGAACTTCCGACACTATCTACTAGGTCTCCTACCTTCCACACTTTACAGAAGCTCTCCTGCGAGTCTCGGTCCGGCACACAGTTTTAATCTGCCAGGAAGTTTCAAATCAGCGCACACTCCGCTGTAGAATGAAAATTTCATTCTAGAAACATCCCCTAGGCTGTGGCTAAGCCATGTCTCCGAAATATCCTTTCTTTCAGGAGTGCTAGTTCTGCAAGGTTCGCAGGAGAGCTTCTGTAAAGTTTGGAAGGTAGGAGACGAGGTACTGGCAGAAGTAAAGCTGTGAGGAAGGGGCGTGAGTCGTGCTTGGGTAGCTCAGTCGGTAGAGAACTTGCCCGCGAAAGGCAAAGGTCCCGAGTTCGAGTCTCGGTCCGGCACACAGTTTTAATCTGCCAGGAAGTTTCACATCAGCGCACACTCCGCTGTAGAGTGAAAATTTCACTCTAAAACACACAAAAAAAGAGGACGGACAAGGGCAGTGTAGGCAGTTTCCTTAGGATCTGTTACATTTTCTAAGTGTCCTGCCAATAAAACGAAGTTTTTGGTTAGCCTTCCCCACAACATTTTCTATGTGTTCCTTCCAATTTGTTTGTAATTGTAATACCTAGGTATTCAGTTGAATTTACGGCTTTTAGATTAGACTGATTTATCGTGTAACCGAAGTTTAACGGATTCCTTTTAGCACTCATGTGGATGACCTCACACTTTTCGTTATTTAGGGTCAACTGCCAATTTCCGCACAATTCAGATATCTTTTCTAAATCGTTTTGCTGTTTGTTTTGATCTTCTGATGACTTTATTAGTCGACAAACGACAGGGTCATTTGCAAACGACCTAAGACGGCTGCGCAGATTGTCTCCCAAATCGTTTATATAGATAAGGAACAGCAGAGGACCTATAACACTACCCTGGGGAACGCCAGAAATCACTTCTCTCTTACTCGATGACTTTTCGGCGATTACTACGAGCTGTGACCTCTCTGACAGGAAGTCACAAATGTAGTGACATAACTGAGACGATATTCCATAAGCACGCAATTTCACTATAAGCCGCTTGTGTGGTACAGTGTCCGAAGCCGTCTGGAAATCCAGAAATACATTATCAATGTGAAACCTCTTAATGGCTACTTGGTTCTTTCGATTAGCAGTTCTTTTGTAATTGACACTTTTTACTTTGTGTACTGAACTGTTAAGCTTGAGGCGATTGAAAGTTTAAAGGGAGGTTTACTATCTTTTGGTTAAAAACAACGATTTTTTAAAAAATGCATTTTTCGATCCATAAAAGTGTTTAGAATCTACCCCTGAATCGGTTTTTCCGAATACGGAACGGAAATGTTTGTTATTCGCGGTTGAACAAAAAATTGCACCTGCCTGAAATCGGCCCTTTTCACGCACCCGTTTTTTTCTTTCGGAGGACGAGTTATTGTACTGGTGCTTTGGAGGAAACACACTAAATTCAAATGAAAGCTTGAACGCGTGTGTTTGGAAGTTAGCCCCCAAGCATTTGCATTCTGGTACGAAGACTGTGGAGATTGCGACTTTTCTGGTACTGAGCAGCTTCAAGGAAGGGTATTCAGAAATTCTGAAGACCGTGACAACGATGGACGTCACCCTGAGACTCGATTCGACGCAATTCGCCAAGCGTTCGGACGACCACCGGATTCAAGCGGACGAAAACCGCTTGTCACCGACAGTACGAGCGGCTCTGTAGCAGCGCAGGATGGCCTAGATCGATCAGAACGCCCTCTGTGAGGAAGAGGAAGGACTAGTTTATGGACCCGGAAAAGCAGATTGAACGTACGTTGCATAGTATTGCATTTATATGGAGTCAAAACTTCAAACGCGGTTTTCTCGAAATTACTTTTTTTTTTAAGTTCAAATCTACTGAACCGTTTGGCATGATTCTTTGTTTCCGACGAAGGTAACTAAATTGCCTAAGAGTTGAACCACTTTTATTTCGATCCATCAACTATAAATATTTTTACTTCGCTGACGAATCCGAAAAATTGATGAAAAAAACCCTATTTGAAAAAATTGGGGTTTTTTCATCGCCGTTTTGTTTCCTATGGTCCAAATAACTTAAGCGAGATACAACTCCTAAAGAATCTTATATACTTCACTAATGTCATCTCAATTTTGATCTTAGACGAGCCGGCTGACCTGTGACATACAGCGCGTGGAGGTCTACATCGAAATTTTGTTTCGTTCCGACGGCACTTCCGCCTTTGCTCTTCGAAGTTTCCTGTCGAAAAAATTCTAGTTCGTAGAGGAAATATCAACAAACATTTTGACCAAATTTGACATTGATATCTACAACACATCCCGAGAAAAAAATTCTCAAGGAACACGCTTTTTTCGGGCCAAAGATAGTAAACCTCCCCTTAACTGGCACAGTAAACTGCTCCCGCGCCTATATAGGCAGAAAAGTTACAAGTGCTTGAACGACTGCCCAACAAGTGGCAGAATGCTGCAGACAAGCGAGAAGCTACCACAATACCAGTTTTCGATGCTGGTGACTGCCCCGTTTGCGACATGCACCAAAGAAGAATAACGTTTTGTCATACCTTTCCTGAGCAATGACAGTACGAAACCTATTGAAATCCACCGTCGAATGAGGGTCCAGTGCCGGACAGAGTGGCCGAGCGGTTCTAAGTGCTACAGTCTGGAACCGCGCGATCGCTGCGGTCACAGGTTCGAATCCTGCCTCGGGCATGGATGTGTGTGATGTCCTTAGGTTAGTTAGGTTTAAGTAGTTCTAGGGGACTGATGACCTCAGACGTTAAGTCCCATAGTGCTCAGAGCCATTTGAGGGTCCAGTACAGGAAGTGTACGAGTCGAGTAGAAAGTTGAGAAATGGCATGGCTTCTGCGGAAGATGCTGCCCGCTCAGGTCAGGCAAACTGCTTTGTGACGCTTGAGTGTATTGTAGCAGTTGCAGCAGATGAAGCCTTG
Source organism: Schistocerca serialis cubense (assembly GCF_023864345.2). Lineage (NCBI taxonomy): Eukaryota > Metazoa > Arthropoda > Insecta > Orthoptera > Acrididae > Schistocerca > Schistocerca serialis. The sequence goes on along the minus strand of NC_064638.1, from coordinate 249,626,349 downwards.
TGATGGACATGTGCCGTGTCAGTGAACGAAATAGGCGCAACTATGAGCATGCCATGGCGTGCTTAACATTCGTTAAGTACAGACGTTGGGCAAAAGGGTGGTAACCCTGCGTGAAATGCATGTTAGAAAACAAATGCAGATAATAGCCAAGCCTGCAGTGTGCGCTGTTGTCTTTGACCACGAACGGTACCTGTGCCGTGCCCTCAAAACTTTGCAAGTGTCACACGTGGTTAGGACAGTGTTCTGTGTAGTTGTTAGTGCTTTATGTCGAGGCTAAGAGAATTTGGGTGTGGGTAAATTGGTGGTGCTTGTATGGTGTGCGATTCCACAAACAAGGTAGCCGAAGTGTTATGGTGTTCCAACAGGCACTGTAAGGGGAAAGTGGAAAAGCATTATCCGCTGTGTTACAACGCGTACGAAAGTGTGTGACGGACGATCATAGAACAGGGTTGTGACGAAAAATGAGAGGACGATAGCTGCAAAAGCCACGGCGCAACTGAATGTGGGACTAGCGAATCACGTCAGCATAAAAACGACAATAAGTAGGATCCATAAGCTAGAAATTTCAGTGCGAAATTCCAAAATCCACACATCAGTGATGCAGGTCTGTAACGGAAAAATGTGGTGCGAAGTCATAAAACCTGGACTGTAGAGCAATGGAAGACAGTCATTATTCTTCGGATGAGTCGTTGCACACTGTATCCAACTTTTGACCGAGTTTGGTTGGTTGGCTGGTTGGTTTGTGGGATTGAAGGGAGCAGACTGCTAGGACCATCTGTGCCTTTTTCCAAAAACTTCAAACACACACACAGAATAAAAACGAACAATGGAGACGGCAAGAGACGGCACAGAACAAGAAAGACTCAGACAGACGCCAGACAAAAGGAATTAAAATCACACAGAGTGTAATAGTGGTTGGCCGACCATAGAGACAAAAAAGGAAAAGCCAACCACCCAGAAACACACAAAAAAACCAGTCTAAAATCGTAGGCCAAAGGCCAGACTCAACACAATAAAATGACAACACACTTAGATTAAGTGATAAAAGCCCCCCGCCCGAATAAAACGCAAAACTAAGCCTGCCATGGCAGTGTCATCTGTTAAAAGGGCAGGGAGCGTATCAGGCAGCGCAAACGTCTGCCTGAGGACAGTTAAAAGGGGGCAGGCCAACAGAATGTGACCGAGTTTACTTCCGAAGAATGAAACGTGCCTTGGGCGGCCATATTGTAGTGGTCCGTGCGCCGTATGAATACTCTGGAAGTTCTCAAAAATACAGCCAAGGATTATATGATCGTTTTGGCCGTTCACCTCTATTCGATGGTACAATGATTGTTTCCCAATGGTGCTTCTTTATTCCAAGACTGCAGGACCCCTGCTCACACAGCTCTCGGAGTCGAACATTGGTTTTGTGAGTACGAAGATGAATTGTATCTCCCCTGTCTCGATCACCATTACCTGAATTTGCAACTGCTTTGCAGGAGGAATGGTACACGGTTCCCTTTAAAAGTATCCGGGACTATATTTATGAATTCCGATACGACTGGAAGGTGCTTCGAATGCCCACGGGTTTCCCAACCCGTATTAGGGACGATAACTTGTTGTGTTTCCGTATTTTTGTCCACTCTTGTGTGTGTTAGGTGTGTGCCACGACATCTCACTTCAGGACTGAAAAAATACGTTGGCATGAGTGAAGAATCTTTGCGGCGCTTTGACGCAGAAGGCGGTAAATTCATTGGGAGAATCTACAGGTAAGATCGTGCTGACTCTCTTTTGCAATGAATGAAGTTAAAAAAAATGGCTCTGAGCACTATGGGACTTAACAGCTATGGTCATCGGTCCCCTAGAACTTAGAACTACTTAAACCTAACTGACCTAAGGACAGCACACAACACCCAGCCATCACGAGCCAGAGAAAATCCCTGACCCCGCCGGATGAATGAAGTGTTATTACAGAGCGTTGCACGCATAGTTGAGACAGAATGATCATTGCGTAACATTCTGGTTTACTGAAGAATTATCTTTGGCTTACAGACGGACCAAATCGACATGTACGTCTAACTGAATGTGTCGTTTTGCAATATGACAATGCTTGACCTCACAGTGTCCGTGCAATAGTTGCAACGATCACTCATCTTCCCCTTGAAACTTTTCCATATCCGTCATACTCACCAGACCTTACCCCAAGTGAACATCGTATGTCCCGACCACTCAGGGGTGATGAGTATTTGCGTATCTGTAAATTAAAAAGTTCCAGGTCTAGAGTTCATTCACTTTTTACCAATCAAAAAAATGTTCAAATGTGTGTGAAATCTTATGGGACTTAACTGCTAAGGTCATCAGTCCCTAAGCTTACACGCTACTTAACCTAAATTATCCTAAGGACAAACACACAAACCCATGCCCGAGGGAGGACTCGAACCTCCGCCGGGACCAGCCGCAGACTGCAGCGCCTAAGACCGGTCGGCTAATCCCGCGCGGCGTTTACCAATCCCTCCTCACAAATAAAACAGTCTTTTCATGAAGTACAGCAGACGTAAATATTTGTGCTTCAGCGAGGTCACATGTACGCTAAACCAGGACACAGGTTGGTTCTTTCACATTAGCACTTCACTGCTAGTAGTAAAAGTGGCCATAATTGTAGTAACGCCGACTGGGAAACGAACTTCTGTCTTATGGATTTACTATCTTATCGCTTGTCCACGAAACTATTGTGCCATTGGCTCATGATGACGAAAAAATGTGCTTCTTCGGAACAGCATGCATATCGCAGAATGAGGAAATACGCGAATTGACACCACTGCACAATAAATGGCAAATGAATACCCCTGAAACGCAAGTAAAATTTCGATTCGTTGGCATTTGCGATTGAAAAGAAACGTCACCATTCATATGATAATGGCCGTACTCCGAACCGAAGAGATGGTCTAAATGAAATGAAACTTCTATTTTGCCAGTAGGCGCACACAAGGAAATTGATTGCCAGTTATACTGCAAATTAAGCCGTTCCGCTGCACAAGCGAACCGATTTAAATCTGCGGGCTGTAATTCATAGCTAAGGCTTTCCAAGCCGTATATGACGCACAGTTATAGGGAGTTTCCTCCATTTCTATTCAGCTTTGTTTCTCTAATTCACCGCTTTTATTGAGTCGACGTATCGCCTGGGATATTTTAATAGCCTCGGTACGGTGTAATTGCTACAGTTTTCTCTCTTTGGCTGTGGAATATCTCTGCTAAACACATATCAAATTTAACAAAGTGCACTTTCTATTTTACCAACAAAAAACGTATCATCCTTCGCAGAAAGGTCATATAGCGTGACATTGGCTATTGTTTACTTGTAGCGAAGAAAAAATACAATCTGGTCAAACATTTATTGATACCGTCGTTGTCTAACATGATTATTCGTGTGAACTAATTGTCAGTATATAGGCAGTATATCTGCCTCAGATAAAATTAATAGCAAGAAATATCTGCAGTGGGTGCAAATCAAAAACCAGGAGAAAACGCGTCTCACAATATATTACACAATCCTAACCACACCACGTAAATGAATCTTAAAACAGGTATGTTTATTAGCTCCGGGAGCCACTGCAAAGATTTCTTTATTTAATGTAGAAACTCTCGCGTAATTATTCGAAAAAAGACGACTTTCATTAAGCAAATGGCTTTAGGGCTCTTAAGGGATTAATTTTGCTTTTTTCTGCTGCTTAGCAATTTATATGTGCCTAGATATCGTTGTAAGTTGTACTCTGCAAATATAGAATTAATTCTGGAGTTTTCGCTTCCTCTGATACGATACTGGGAGAATTTACAATTCAGAAATGTTCTTGTTTCAAACTGTAATATCATTGGAGAGACAACTGCTACTACTAATTACAGACTAGGATACTCACGTACAATATAAACACGACATTTTAACTCCTTACTGCACAGCGGTCTGTATATAAGTCAAATGGGAAAACTGCCGTGTAGTTCCTGCATATACGTTTTTCTTTGGTGAAAAAAATACGTATTATCTTTTGACGCTACTCGACCATATTGGCAATCAATTTTGAAAAAAAGTTGTATTTTCAAAACTATAAGAAAAAATTGGTTTAGCACATTTCTGCCACGCCGTGCACGTAAGGTGCAATATCGAGTAGTTCATTTTTTTCTCTCTACTTCTTTGCTGCACTACATAATATTACTTTTCTCATTCTGTCTGTTGGACCTTGATCTTCATCGATACTCCTTTACGTATCCAGTATGGAAAATTTTGAAACGATTCCTTTCCTTATTCACACACAAATGAACTTCACACTTCACACACTGCACGAAGAATCTGTCTCCCGTTGCACTGTGGAAATCTGCATCGCTTTCCCCATATAGGTACACGTTCAACTGTGGTTTATTTATGTGTTAATGAGAACAGAAACTGTTACAAAATTTTCCACGCTGTTGAGTGAAGGAGTATTGATGCAGATCGTGTGCCACTGGACAGCACTTATGTCGCGAAGTGAAATAGGTATGGAAAAACACCAATTACTAGATATTGCACCTTGCATGCATGGTATATCAGAAACACGCAAAAACCATTTTTTTCTTATATTTTGGAAGACACGTTCTCTTTTAAATTGTTTATCAATAGAATCTAGTAACCTCAAAAGCCGACATTTACTTTTTTCTCCAAGAGAAAAAAATCATTCAGAAAGCGGTTAATTTCAGCTTCAAACAGTCAATTTTCCAAATAGTGGCACCTGAGCTAACAAGTATCATGTATGGTGAGACTCGCGCGTACGTAATGCGAAGATGTCCACATAAATCATTTTGTCCAGCTGCATTCAGGAGTTATAGAATCACAGCTATATTTGCTTGAAATTATTTACGGAAACCAAAGAAAAATCGCACTGAGGTGGAAGAATTCACGGGCTCGCGATATGCATATACACAAATGGCACCAGTATCACGTGGTGAATTATAAGAGAGCAGTGGATTGGTGGAGGTGTCATTTGTTCTCAAGTGACTCATGTGAAAAGGTTTCCGGCGTAACTACGGCAGCGCGACGGGAAGTCACAGACCTTGAATGCGGAATTTTAGTTGGAGCTAAACACATGGGACATTCAATTACGGAAATCTTTAGGGAATTCAATACTCACTGTGCCGACAGTATCCAAATTTCAGGCATTTCCTCTGACCATGGACAATGCAATGGCTGACGGCCTTCACTTAACGACCGAGAGCAGGGGCGTTTGTGTAGAGTTGTCAGTGCTAACAGACAAGCAAGACTGCGTGAAATAACCGCAGAAATCAATGTGGGACATACGACGAACGTATCCTTTATGACAGTGAGGCAAAATGTGGCGTTAATGGGCCATGGCAGCAACGACCGACGCGAGTGCCTTTGTTAACAGCATAACATCGCCTGCAGCGCCTCTCCTGGGCTCCTTACCATATCGACTGGACCACAGACGACTGGAAAACAGTGGTCTCGTCAAGTGCGTACCGATTTCAGAGGTAAGGGCTGATGGTAGATTTCGAGTGTTGAGTGGACTCCACGAACCCTTGTACTCTAGTTGTCAACAAGGCACCGTGCTAGCTTGTAGTGTCTCCATAATGAAATCCGCCCTCTGGCCCATCTGAGCCGATCATTGACTGAAATGGTTTTGTTCGGCTACTTGGAGACCATCTGCACTTCATGTTCCCAAACAACAATGGAACAACGCCATATCACTGGACCACAATTGCTCCCGACTGATTTGAAGAACGTACTGCAGATTTCGGGTCACCCACAACCACGATCGAACATTTATGAGACATAATCGAGAGGTCAGTTCGTGCACAAAATCGTGCAGCAGCAACACTTCCGCATTTGTAGTTGGGTAAAGACACAGCGGGCTCAATATTTCAGCAGGGAACTGCGAACGACTTGCTGAGTCCATACCACGTCGAGTTTGCTACAGTACTCTGGGCGAAAGGACGTCCGATACGATATTAGGAGGGAGGTATCTCGTGACTTATGTGACCTCAGTGCAAAACTGTCCGCCCCCGGTAGCTGAGTGCTCAGCGCGGCAGAATGTCAATCCTAAGTGCCCGGGTTCGATTCCCGGCTGGGTAGGAGATTTTCTCCGCTCAGGGACTGGGTGTCGTGTTGTCCTTATCATCATCATTTCCTCCCCATAGACACGCAAGTCGCCGAAGTGGCGTCATATCGAAAGACTTGCAGCCGGCGAACGGTCTTCTGGTCGGGGTGCCCTTGTCGCACGACATTTGGTGTAAAGCTAGGTCCTTTGACTGGAATTTAGCTGCATTGTTACTAGTACAAATACAAGAAAGGACATGATGTATACAAACATGGGGTAATGAATCAAAAATCGTAAATAAATAATGACTGGATGATGGTGCGTGGCTTCAACGTAAGAGCTATTTCTTCATTTAATGTCCAGTATTTTGGCTAGCTTGTTCAGTGGGGGTCAGAATACAAACCCAGTGGTCTAAGATTTCAGTCCCATGCAGGCCTAAGATTTTTGCTGCCACTTATCACTTCATTCGCATCTGATAATGGTTAGTTAAAGTGAAAAACGCTTATTTGCACCGTGGTTCGGACTCTACGTTAAACTGTTGGTCCATTATAACTGGCAGGGTGCGCCATTTCATTGGTCAGAAGAAGGTTTCGCCATATTGCCTCCAATAGGACCACGCCTAGCGAATGGCATATACTTGGAATCAGGCTGCACGTACTGGAGACTATGTCTGCGATGAGTGCTTATTCGCGATATGAATATTCTAAAAATTGTTGCCATGAAAGTCATAATACATTCCATCTATAAGATCAAATGTTTATGCATTTACATATTCTAATTTCCTAAAAGAAGTTGGCAGGTAATTTAAGTGGCTATTATTTTCATTCATGTCTATTTAATACTATCTTAGCGGCCGGTGCTTCGCTGGCGTTTGCGTGGTAATTACATAAAAAATAATTTTGTATACATATATTAGGCCTACTGAAAAATTAATGTATTAAGAGCTGTTTCTTTTTCTTTGCCATTCTGCATAGTCAATTTGTCGCGGTGTCTGTCGAATAGCTTTCTTTGATTTAGTTCACAATTTGCAACGAATTCTAAACATTTGCCGCTAATTAAAGCTTCTAAAGCACGGACTTTTCCGAATACAGGCCTTCTTCTGATCAAAAACTAATTCTGGTAGCTGTACAAGATTTTTGTTAATCACGCCTTTTGCGTTCTTGTGGTGATATTTCCACAGAAATTTTCATCCACTAACACATGTTTCTTTACATCCAACCGAAAAGTGACATACCACATTTCATAGATTTAGCTTTTTTTAATATAATGAAACATTTTATTAAAATTTGCATCCCCTATTTCACACCCTTGTGGGCTGAATAACGAAAAACACTGAAACACGTGTTCTTTTATTTCTAACAGAGATACCAAATACAAATTTTCATAGATGTAGCTTTGAAAAGGCTTTCATAATGAATAAATACATAAAATTTTGCATCCCCTTTTCCGCTCCCTTAAGGGGTTGAATTTCCACAAAACACTGAAAGTCATATTTTTTTAATTTCTAGCCGAAAAGTCAAATACCAATTTTCATAAAATGAAAATGCTTTATTATTTCCCACAATTGCTTTAGTAGTTCTTTAATAATCAATCACTTCTAAAAAACTTTCACCCACTATTTTACTCCCTTTGAGATGGAATTTCCAAATCTTTTTATTTCTGATTGAGAAACCAAATACGAATGTTTGCAGTCCTAGCTTCAAAATTCTCTTGACAGCAAAGTATTTTCAGAAAGACTTTCATCCCACATTTCCCCACCCCCACCCCATTAGTAGTGGAATATTGAACAATACCTTTTTAAACGATGCCTGTAGTGTGATATCAACACTCTATCCAATTTTCAAGTTTCCATGACGAGTCAGTGAATCCGTATCGCCCTATTCCACCTCTTAGGGATTGAATTTCCAAAAACACTAAAATGCATAATTTCTCATTTCTGACTGAAAATCCAAATTCGAATTTACAAAGATTTGACTTTAAAAATGCTCTCATAAAGAAACATTTTCATAAAAGACTTCACCCCCTATTTCACCACCTTTGCGGTTGAGTTTCCAAAAACACTGAAAAGTGTGTTTCTTTATATGTAACTGAGAAGTACCAATTATCAGCGATGCAGCTTTAAAAACACTTTAGTAGTTCTGTAATAATGATGTATTTATAATAAAAAGGAACTTTAATCCAGTATTTCACCTTCATAGGTGTTAAATTTCCAAAAATGCTGAATTTCATTATTTCGGACCGAGAAGCCAAGTACCAATTTTAGCAGATCTAATTTCAAAATTGCCTTCATAGCGTCATATTTTCAAGAAATCTTTCACCCCCTTTTTTAAAAAAACGGCCTCTTAAACGACGCCTGCAATATAAGATCAACACCCTCCTCAAATTTCAAGTTTCCATCCTTAGTGTTTTGGGCTGGGCGATGATGAGTCAGTGAGTAGGGGAGTCAGTCGGCACATTGCCTTTTTGTACACTGATCAGCCAGAAAATTATGACCACCGACCTACTAGCTATACAGACCTGTCCAGCAGATAGCAACATCACTTGGCGAGGAATGACAGCTAGTCAGGGACACGCACGGTGCATGTAATATCTGTCAGTGTGCTGTCCGAATTTAGAATGGGGAACATGGGCTATCTATCTGAGTATGACTGAGGGCACTTCTCACGTGTTCGATGAGTGCTGTGGTGAGTGTCTTCAACACGTGACGAAACCAAGTGCAATGCACGTCCAGACGTCCTGGGCTTGGGCGGCCGGCCTCCTTTACAGGGCAGGCTGGTAAAACAGGAGAGGCGGTGAACTGTGGCGGGGCAGAGTACATACGTGTCTGAACACACACTACACCGAGCACTCCTAATGATGGGCCTCCACAGTTGACGACCCTTGCATGTCCCAGTGTTAACACCATGACATCGCCAACTGTGAACCAATTGGGCACGTGAAAATTGAACTCTGGCGCAGTGGCAGAGCGTTGCATCGTCTGATGAATACCGATACCTTCTTCATCATGCCGATGGGAGAGCGTGAATCTGTCGTTCCAGTGGAGCAGTTCTTTGACACCTGTACTGCAGCACAGAGACAAGCTGTCGTTGGCTTATTATGCTCTGAGAAACAATCGCGTGTGCATCCACGGGTCCAGTGGAGCTCGTGTAAGGCACCATGACCGGCAAGGAGTATCGTACACTGGTTGCAGACCCCCTCGTGCATGGGTGTGTGTGTTTGTCCTTAGGATAATTTAGGTTAAGCAGTGTGTAAGCTTACGGACTGATGACCTTGTCAGTTAAGTCCCATAAGATTTCACACACAGTTGAACGTGTTTGAACTTCATGACCTTCCTGCTTCCCGATGGCAGTGGCGTTTTTTCAGCATGATAATACGCGAAGTCTCAATGCGGAGTGTGATGGAGTCGTTCGAGGAACACAGTGATGAGTCCCAGTTGATGTGCTGGCCCCCATCTCGCCAGATCTGAAGCTGGTCGAAGACATCTTGGATGTGATCGGACGTGGCGTCAGAGCTCATCACCCTCCCCCCTCGCAGGAATTTACGAGAATTAGATGACTTGTGTTTACAGATGTGGTGCCAATTCCCTCTAGGACCTACCAATGCCTCATTGCTTGCATACCACCACATGTCGTCGCTGTTATCCATGCCAAATGAGGAAGTACCGGCTATTAGGTAGGTGGTCATAATGTTCTGGATTATCAGTGTATATAGAGATAAATTGAGCAGTCAGTTGTCAGAGTATTTTTCCCTGGGTGTGGACTGGCGAGTAGCGCACTCAGCCACGTGAAGCCAACCGAGAAGCTACTCGACCGACTGGTAACGGTTCTAAGGTCAAGGAAACGACAACAAATAGGATAGCGGTGTGCTGATCACATACCCCACCATACCGAATCCGATGACGTCGTTGGCAGAGGATGACACGGCGGTGGGTTTCGATTGGCCCGTCAAGGCCAAAAAGCCGGACTCAATTCACTTCCCATTCCAAGCGCGCAATTCGCCAACCAGTGCGGATGATCACCACAAGGGGTGCAGAATTGTGCGCAACAGCATTTTTGTAACATTTGCAATTAAACTTAATGTTATTACATTCAAACTGATTTCGCCGAGTAAACGTTGAAAAACTGCAGCGATCTTACATACAGTTGGTTTTCGGTTACTTATTACGAAAGTGTTAAAATAATAACTTTTGCTTCTGTACTGCTCCCCCGCTTACCTTCTGGAAATGGTTTATTTGGCCTCTGGAGATGATGGGCAGCACACACGTTGCCACTGCCTTTCCTGAAACGTACCGAGCAATGTGGTGCTCTTCTTAAGGCATTGATTTGCTTTTGGGAGAACCAGGCTCAAATCCTCGTGCATCGTAAATGTTAAATTCCTTTGAGATGGGTACGGATGATTTCCTACCCAACCCTGCCGTCTCGTCCCTGATGAAGATAGAAGTACAACTCTTGCCCTGTACGAACGGCTATTATCTTGATGAAATGTAAGCGCAGGATGGCTTGCCACGAAGGGCAACGAAACGGGGACGCCCCAGACGATAACCAAAGGCGTCCTGCGATGACAACAAGTGGCACCTCAGACCACAACTTGGTTGTCGGGCCTTGTGATGGGCGACAGGTAGGTTGATATCCCAACACTTTCCGTGGGATCCCCAGATACGTCTTCGCTGGTTGTCAGGACTCAGTTCGAAGCAGGATTCTTCACTGAAGACAATTCTACGGCAGTCAATGAGAGTCCAAGCCAAAACATGTCTGGTGACATCCCGTACAGGGGTGGGATACCAACATCACAGTCGCCCGCCATATGGCCCGACAAATGGATTGCGAAATCACCCAACGTCAATCCTCTAGATTATTCTGTCTGATGTCATTCCGAAATTGAGGTTTAGAGGACTCCCGTTAATGAAATTAAACAACTGGCCCAATGAACTGTACATGAACTTCACATCCTTCACAAGATTTACGAGATGTCCGAGTATGTTTTCAAGAACTCGTAACTCACTGCATTGTATCCGAATGCAAAGGCGACACGTGAAACACCGAGTTAGCAGGTACTGGCGTCCGGTAACTGTGTAACCTGCTGAATTAGTATTGTAGGCAGTTTCTCGACAAAGCAGGCCATGGGTGAAATATAAGCCCGTTTAGATAAGGACTGTATCGTAAAGTTCACATTTCAAATTCATTTATAGCTACTAACTACTACAACAGTTCATACTGAAGCAACAGCTGAATACGAATTTATCTCGGAAACGACTCGTTTTCGAATCCTCGTTTAACACAATGTTTTTGCTACTATTGTCGTATTGTTTCATCTGTGTCAGTTTTCGCTATTAGTTACGATGCACCCTGTATACATCTCCTGAAGAGAGAGTAAACATGAAATTAGGTATGTATCATACAGTGAGAAGCACCCTCTTCTTCACTGTTCCAAGCGATTTTTCAGAGTATCGATTTAGCTAAAGGTGTTCTGTGACAGTTATTAAATTAATTTTTTTCCTTTCACTGCTGTGTTTAGCCCATGAAGTTTCCCAAGAACTTTTTATGCTGTCAAGATACTACACACACCAAAAAAGTTTTGCGTCATCTCGGTTCCAAGCTCTCCTGAACACTGACGTTAAATGTGTATATTTCATCAATAACGCCGTCCCTTAGATTGTTGTCAGATGTCACTCAACCCACATAAATATGTAAACAACCACGCATACGCAGTGCCTATGCAACGGAGTGGGTAAGATAGCCGATCAGTTCCAGTCATAACCCCAGAAAGGAAATATACTATTTCTGTTGTCTGTAGTTTCGCCATGCATAAAAGGTCAATTCCGAAGTCTGATCGTATCCGCATTATTTCGTTGTGTCTGGAAGGGCTCTCATCAAGGGAAGTTTCCAGACGTCTCAGAGTGAACCAAAGCGATGTTGCTCGGACATGGACGAGGTACAGGGATACAGGCACTGTCGCTGACTTGCCTCACTTAGCCCACCCAAAGGCTTTCGCCGCAGCTGATGGCCGCTACTTAAGGATTTCAGCTCTGAGGGAACCTGAGAGCAATGCCACCATGCTGAATAAGGGTATTCGTTACGACTGTACGAAATAGGCAGTGTGATGTGCAACTTCGCCTCCGATGTCCAAGGCGTGGTCCAACTTTGACACTTAGACACCATGCAGAGCGGTAGAAGTGGGCTCAACAACATGGTGATATGCACTCATCTGAATTGGCATCAAATTCTGTTCGCACATGATTCTTGCATATGACTTCTGCCAGACGGAAGTCGGAGACGTTTTTGGAGGCAGTATGGTCAGCTTGGACGTCTTTGACCATTCTCCAGCGAGTGCAGCATGGTAGTATTTCCCTGAAGTTTTGGAGTGGCATTATATTGGGGCCACCGCCAGTTTAGCCGAGAGCGCTAATGCGCTGCTTCCTGGAATCGGCAGGCGCGCCGGTAACCGGATCGAATCCGCCTGGCGGCTTAGCGACGGAGGCCGGTGTGCCGGCCAACCTGGATGTGGTTTTTAGGCGGTTTCCCACATCCCACTAGGTGAATACCGGGTTGGTCCCCACGTCCCGCCTCAGTTACACGGCTCGCAGACATCTGAACACATTCGCACTATTCCATGGATTACACTAGACACAGACAGTTAGGGTATAGTTCCGTCCCGGGGGGTATGGGGTGGCGGCGGGAAGGGCAGATCCGATTAACCACGCCGACCCTGCGCCATTGCGGGAAAAAGGCACAAGCAAAAGAAAGAAAAGAATTATATTGGGGCCAACGTATGCGACATGCGGTCATTGAAGACAGACTGCTGTACGACACAGGGATGATATCCTCTGACGTTTAGTGCAACCATATAGTCAGCATTTAGAAGAGGAATTCGTCTTAATGGACGACAATTCTCGCACCATTTTGTGAATGCGTTCCTTCATGATAACAAACGCCAGCATGTTCTGGAGACGTGAACCCTATCTAACATGCCTGGAATATATTGCAAAACGCTGTTTTTGGACCGATGACCCACTAACCAGTCTGAGAGATCTACGCCTAATCGCCCTTGAAGAGTGGAACAGTCTGGCCCAACAGTTCATTGTTGATCTAGTGGACACTATGCCACGACGAATACAGGCATCAACCTGCGCAAGAGGAAGTGTTACCAGGTATTTGAGGAATTGGTATGAGCAATAAAGAGAGTTGAAATGTTGTATTTGTATGTATCTATGCCATTTTTAGGAGAAGAGTGTGTATACGCAGCAGTATCTATAGGTTCAGTAGGCACCAGGCTCTGCATTAACTATGTCAGCGCCGGTAGTTTCCTCACTTAGGATGTCTGCGTGCAGCATTTTGTCGGTACTAGTACCTACATAGACATTTTAGTATCGTATAACAAGCAGTAGATAACGCGCGTATGTAAGAGTTAGAACATAGAAAATAGGTGGGGAGACGAATTTTGTATAACAGGTTTTAACATTATTTTGTCCAATCCTTCAAAAATCGTGTGAGATTGCTTTCTTCTCGTCTGGAGTGCATTTGGCAGTCCAGAATTTTCAAACATTTCGGTGAACATGATGGAGCTCGTTGTAATCGCATAAAACTAGATGATGTCGAGCGGAGTTTCTGTGATGGGCAGTCGAGCAGAAGGGAACAGGCAGCGTTGCTGATGGCGCCGACAAGTGGATCTGCAGCGGGGGTTGGGTAATCCATCGATAATCGCCCACTCGTTACCGGGATGGGGCGCGATTGCAAGGCAAACACCCGCGCTCTTGTGTGCGGCGTTGGGCTGCAGTGACGTAATGCCTAGACGCTACTTCATCGGTGGCGCCGCAGTCCGGGTAGGAGCGGAGAGATTACGCCTCATTATCTGCAAAGCGCCATTTAACTCGATTCACACAGAGGAAGACACAAGGAGAACGCTTCGGCGTCGTGATGGTGGTTAACCTTGCTGACACATCCGTGGATGGGTGCCTCCGTGTCTGCTTACACAAACGTGAGTGAAACACGGTGGCGCTGCAGTCGCAATACTAGGAACTGGACAGAGGCTGAATATGATGACAATCTGTCGACGAACCATCTTTCTTTCTCTCTTTCTTTCACTGGTGCCATGTCCCGCGCTGACGCAGGGTCGGCATTGTTAGGAACGGGTTTGGCGAGGTTAGCGGAAAGGGGCGGCCGGATGCCCTTCCTGCTGCCACCCCAAACCCCCCGGGACGGAATTAGTGTACGCCTCCTGTCTGCGTAGAGTATAATTCATGGAATAGTGCGAACGTGTTCAGATGTCTGCGAGGTGTATAACTGAGGCGGAACATGGAGACTAGCTCGATATTCAACTAGCGGGGTGTGGAAAACCGCCTAAAAACCACACCCAGGCTGGCCGGCACACCAACCGACGTCAGTAATCCACCGGGCGGATTCGATCAGGGGCCGGTGCGCCTACCCGAGTCCAGGAAGCAGCGCATTAGCGCTCTCGGCTAACCTGGTGGGTAATCTGTCGACAAACTATATCTCAGACATGTGAGAACGAAGTCTTTCCCGACGGCAATGTTCTGTAAAACATTCTCGGAATTCTTGCAGCGTCAGTTCAGGGTAAGGCCTCTGATTACCCCCATCGACTTCGTAAGGACCAACTGACCATCAAAACTGCTGTTGTGGTGACTTGTGATTGGTCGGTAATTACGTTATGCCGTCGCAGATGGCGTCAGCGTCTGCGATGGTGGCTCCACCGCTTCCGCCGCATCGTAAACATTGCGTCGAATATCTCTGGCTCTTCTCTGCATCGACAGCTCACTTTCACGGACCGCTAAGGTTACATCCGCTGTCACGGTCGAATATTTTCTCACGCATTCTTATTTCTACAGCCTCATTAGTTACAGAACCCCAGTGTGTAGGAGCCTCGGACAAGAGTTTTGCTTCATCGAACAGTATTTTATGTTTGTTTGTGAGGCTGTGCCCAGCAACTACAAATTTTTTCACTTCTTGACTTTTTAATATCCCGTGAAGTTGTGCACAGCGGTTGGAAGCGGCGCGGGTGGATAGGCCGATGTAAATGCTCCCGAACTCACAAGGGACGTTGTCAGTCCCAGGGATCCTGAGACCGAGAGTATCCTCTACAGGGCGTAGCATCCCTATCTTCTTAGGAGGACGGATAATTAATCTTATACGTCGTTTCCGAGGACTGTCTATTTTGCTGGATGCAGGGCGGCAGAAAGGAAGGAATACAATCGGTCACTTATCACGTGAGTCTTCAACTTTTCACGTTTACTTTTCTTGGACAACACTGATATTATATCACGTGACATGTAGCCGTTCTTTCGGAAGACTTACTTCAGACGATTGTTTTCGAAATACAAGTGGTTCTCGCCATACACAGTCTTTGCTCTGTTCACCAGTGTATTTAAAACAGCTCTCTTCTGAACTGTGTGGTGAAAACTCTGGGCGCTAAGATACAAATCAGTCTGCGTCAGTTTGCGGTACACTGAGTGGCCGAGACGTCTATCCGGCTTTCGTTGTACCAAAACATCTAAAAAGAATAGCCTTCCACCTTCCTCTGTCTCGACAGTGAACTGGATCTTTGGGTGTATACAGCCCGCGTCGAAAGATCGAGGTTTTACACTGAATTGAAGCAGCGAGAAGTTCTAGAATGTTTTATACATACCTTAGACACATCAGGCCGAAAAAAGACTAGCACATTTCTCTCCACTTGCAACTGACCGTTATCCGGCCGAAATATTGGCAAATAGTGTTGCCTGATGTACGTACAATTCTTCGCGTTCTGACGTACCTGAAGTATTGGTTTCACTTAAGGGTTCTGACTCAACGATTCTGCATACCTGCAATAGGGCGCGTAGCCATCGTACATGGAGCTCGTTCCTTAGAACCGGTAATGGAGCTATATGTATGACATACTATAATGACAGCTCTCCTGATGGCAGAAACTTCGTGTTTTCCTTATAAAATAGAGCTCGTGCGTAACCTTTTAAAACAGTGATAGGCAACAAAGCAAGAGTTTTAACACATCTAATGCAATGATGTACAAAATTGTAGAATCAGAACCTGTGAAAAGCTGTGTAAAGTATAACGTACATCAACCACCAGAAGAAAACGACTGGTGGCGTTGAGCGAAGGGGGATAATGTACACTGAGGAGAAAAAAGTCATGGAGTAATATCGTGTCGGACCTACTTTGACCGGCATAGTGTTGCAATTGGACGTGACATAGACACAGTAAGTCCCCTGCAGAGATATTGAGCCCTGCATCCTCTATAGCCGTCCATAATTGCGAAAGTGTTGCCGGTGCAGGATTTTGTCTACGAACTGACCCTTCGATTACGTCCCATAAATGTTCGACGGGATTGATCTCGGTGTTTTGGGTAGCCTAATAGTTCCCTCGAATCCAAAATGTTCTTCAAATCAATCGCAAACAATTCTGGTCCGGTGATATGGCACATTGTCATTTGTATAAATTCGACCGTTGTTTCGGTACACGAATGCCATGAATGGCTGCAAGTGGTATCACAGGAACCAGCCCATTTCACGTAAACACACCAGGTTGCACAGTGCCTTGTTAACAACTTGGATCAATGGCTTCGTGGGATCCGTGCCGCTTTCGAAATCTACCATCAGCTCTTATCAACTGAAATCGGGATTCAGTTGACCAGGCCAAGGTTATCCAGTCGCTTGGGATACAACCGACATTGTCACGAGCCACGGAGATGCGCTGCAGGCCATGTTATGCTTCCAGCTGTGGCACTCGCACGGTCGTCTGCTGCCGAAGCCCTTTAATGCCAAATTTCTCCGCACTGTCCTAATGGATAAGTTCTTCATACGTTCCACATTTATTTCTGCGGTTATTTCCCGCAGTGTCGTTTGTCTGTTAGCAACGTCACTACTCTCCGTCACTAAATGAAGGCTATCGGCTACTGCCTGAAATTTGCTATTCTCGGCACACTATTGACATTGTGGATCTCGGAATATTGAATTCCTTACGGTTTCCGGAAAGGAATGTCCAGCGGTTCTAGCTCCAACTTCTATTCTGCGTTCAAGGTCTGTTAATTTCTGTCGCGCGCCAAAATCACGTCGGAAACCCTATCACATGAATGACTGAGTACAAATGACAGGTCCACCACTGCATTGCCCTTTTATGCCTAGTGTACACCGTACTACCGCCATCTGTATATGTGAATATCGGTATCCCCCTTATTGTGAAATCCCACTGCTTGTAGCAAATAAAGCGCTGAAACATAAGCGCGTAAATGAAACATAAATGAACTGTGTATTTGATTAGGCGAAAATTCGCTCTCATATCACTATATGTTTATTAATGCCGTGTACGAAGTGTCTTAGTTCGGTTTTCAGGAACTAGCTTCTGATTACAGCTGCATCAATGAAAAACTTTGACGTTCATAATTAAACTTCGCAAAACCAACTCTAGAATACTGTAAAATACCTAGAAGTAGCCATCTGAAGCTGCATAAAGTGGAATGGGCACCGAAAACAAACTGAATGTAGAGCAGATGCCAATGTGAGTTTCACTTGACATAAGTGGCTTTGCTCGACCCATACTAAACACTGCTCATTAGTCTGGGATCCTCACCAGGGCGAATTGATAGAAGTGGCAGAGAAGGTCTAACGAAAAGAGGGGCATTTCTTCAAGGGATTGTTCAAAAATGGTTCAAATGGCTCTGAGCACTATGCGACTTAACTTCTGAGGTCATCAGTCGCCTATAACTTAGAACTAATTAAATCTAACTAACCTAAGGACATCACACACATCCATGCCCGAGGCAGGATTCGAACCTGCGACCGTAGCGGTCACTCGGCTCCAGACTGCAGCGCATAGAACCGCACGGCCACTCCGGCCGGCCAAGGGATTGTTCTGTTGTCGCAAAAGCATTAAGGTAATGCTCAACAAGCTCCAGTGGTACATGCTAAAGAGAAAGGTGTTGTGCATAATGGAGAGATTTATTGCTGAAATTCCGAGAGAGTTCGTTCCGGAAAAAGTCGAGCAAGATATTATTTCCTCCCATATACGCCTCACGAATGACCACAACAAGAAAATCCGAGAACTTGTCGATAATACGGAGGTTTACTGCAACCATTCTTCACAAGCTCTATTCGCAAATAGAATAGGGAACGAGGGGAGAGTGGTGAACAGTGGTTCCAGAAGTAAATGTAGAGGTACGGCGCATATTGTGAAGACTATATACACAGACTCAATAAAGTCGGTGCGGTAGTATCAGCTACAGTTGTTCCAAGTCGTGCGTACATAATAATATCCGTAAACAATGTGACGAAGTTCTACCATCGTCTGCCCTTTGTATGGCTTCCCTTCCAAAAGTCAAATATGTCACGCGATTGGAAAGATCTTTACGTAGCTACGTTACGTAATGAAAGAAGGACTACCTCTTTCAATGGGTCACTTGTCATTAGAAATTCTGAAATGTTGTACAGAAACCTTCTCAGTTTATTTACCTTTACTGTAAATTGAAACATTTTGGAAATCGAAATAGTGCATATCTTTTTCTTCGAAACACTGTCGTTGTGAAGAACCAAAGCTACAGTGTTACGCATTTCTAACTTCCCAATTTACAAGGTGGTTATAATTAAATTTTCCCTATTTAACAGGTTATAACACGGGAACTAACTGCCGTACGAGTACAGTGTATCATACCAATACATACCGGTACCATTACTGCTACAGAAGGGCTCAATACGGCGCCCATCAATGTCCAGAAGAGTCTGAAAGAACAGGATTGCAGTGTGCACAGCAGAACGACACATGTCCGCAGATATGCTGGCTACATCTCTTGATATGCTGCCCTTCAGATGATGATGATGATGATGAGCGTTTGGCGTTATTGGCCGGGAGGCCCCTCGCGGGGCAGGTCCGGCCGCCATATCGCAGGTCTTATTACATTCGGCGCCACATTGGGCGACCTGCACGCCGGATGGGGATGAAATGATGATGAACACAACACAACACCCAGTCCCTGAGCGGAGAAAATCTCCGACCCAGCCGGGAATCGAACCCGGGCCCAGAGGACGGCAATCCGTCACGCTGACCACTCAGCTACTGGGGCGGACTGCCCTTCAGATAAGCATATGTGTGAATGTTCCCCTGGTAAAGCATGTCCTTCATGTGGCCCCACAGCCAGAAATCACAGGAAGTGAGATCAGGTGATCGTGTCGGCCAAGCATTTGGGAACGATCGGCTGATAATTCTATAGTTTCCAAATGTGTTTCGGATAAGCAGGTGAACTTCACAAGTGATGAGCGGTGGGGCCCCGTCTTGCATGAAAACTGTTGAGTTCAGTGCGTCTCTCTCCTGTAGGAAGAGTGTGACATGCTGGAGAAGCATATCGCAGCAACGCTGGCCAGTCACACTGGACATCTTTCGTCCTTGAGTGTCAACCTGTTCCAAAAAAGTACGGGCCAACATGAACGTAATCGTGGAGCCACACCACACGGTGACACGTTTACAATACAGAGAAAGATCGTGCGCAATGACTGGAGGTGAAGATCCCCACACTCGACAGTTGTGTGTATTCACCTCACCCGTCAGAGAAAAATCAACTTCGTCTGTCCACAGGATGGCCCAGGGCCAACCTTCGTCAACGTCAATGCTTGCGAAAAAGTGGAGAGTGAAGTCAACACGTCGTTGTGCGTCATGCAATGCAAGCTGCTGAACATTATGGGGTTCCTGTACGGACACCATTGAAAATGAGTCGAAGCACCTTCCGAACAGTGGAGCACGGGATGTTCAACTGTCGTTAAACAACATGCGCACTGCCTCACCATCGGGAAATGCTTACAGCTTTGTCTGTCATAGCAACAGCGATTTCATCAACAACTTGTTGTGCAACCGGTAGTCGGCCTCTTCTCGGAGCGACGCCCAGTTCTCTAGTTGGCTCAAATGGTTCAAATGGCTCTGATCACTATAGGACTTAACTTCTGAGGTCATAAGTCCCCTAGAACTTAGAACTACTTAAACCTAACTAACCTAAGGACATCAGATACAACCAAGCCCGAGGCAGGATTCAAACCTGCGACAGTAGCGGTCGCGCGGTTCCAGACTGTAGCACCTAGAACCGTTCGGCCATACCGGCCGGTGTTCTCTAGTTGATTCGAACTTCTTCATCACGCTCCGCAGAGCAGGTGGAGAAAGAGGACCCTTCCGTAACCCTTTCAGCGGGAGATATTCTCGAAGTGCAGCCGGAGCATTATTGTTGTTTTGATAATAGAGCATCACCAGGTATTCTCTGCTCCTTTTTTTTCAAGCTCATGTTGACACGTCAGCAATGGCACTGCGACTAGTCAGGTGTGCGAGACTGTGAATCATGATGACTGATCACGGCATCTGGTGGCCATAGTTGGCGCTGTGACGCATGGAGATGATGCATCCCATACTCTGGAAATTAATGCTAACAAGTTTGGTATTCGTATAGTAAATAGTTTCCGTACTATAACGTGTCAAATAGGGAACGTTTAATTGTAACCACCCAGTATTTCATAACTTGTATGATAAGAGTTAGTATAACAAACTTGGTATTGTAAAACACAGACACGGCTTGTAAACTAATTTAGGATGATTTATCAGTGCATACGATGAGATTCTCATTTGTTGGCTAACGTGCTTTACACTTACGTTTATTGAGACCCACATAGCGTCAACTAGCAAGACTTACACCATAAATAAAAACTTTCACCTAAGCTGATAGCGAATAGCTTATAGTTCCGAAACCAGCTCGTCACAAACTGTGAAGAACAATTCCCCTTTAATGCAGCGGTTGTCGTCACTAAAACAGCGCTCTTTAGGAAAAATGTGCCATTTAGGAAAATGTCGAGAATGACTGTACAGTCTTCTAATAAGTCACTATTTATTGCAACTATGACTTTTATAATGAATTTAAGGTTGACTGCTAATTGTTAACTCGCATTGTCTTCTGCTTACATTTTGCAAGAAAGGCGACTGCAGCCCAGCTCACTTACAATTGGTCGCTTCGTCTGTGTTCGGCCACCTTCGGCCTATAATTTGCAGTCCACAGGAAAGTGATAACGAGTGTCTTCTAGGAGAAGTAGCGTATGATTCGGTGGGCTTTTTTGGGAACGAGCAAACTATTATTTCTGCTAAATACTCGCATATCAGCACCTTCACGAGTTCGCTAATGCATTTACCACAACTGAGATTTCAAAACTCGCATAGTAATTGTCGTCACATCTGCCTTATAAATTGTTTCTAGGCCCATCAGATTACTATTAGTTAGTGACACTTTTCAGATAGATAGCGCAACACAGCCCGCCTAGAGGACGTGCACGTAAAGACTTCGGACTGTGAGAAAATATGAATCATTGGCATGAAGGACATGGGTATATTCTTCAATTTTTAATGTGTGAAATCTTGTGGGACTTAACTGCTATGGTCATCGGTCCCTAAGCTTACACACTACTTAACCTAAATCATCCTAAGGACAAACACACACACCCATGCCCGAGGGAGGACTCGAACCTCCGCCGGGACCAGCCGCATAGTCCATAACTGCAGCCCCTCAGACCGCTCGGCTAATCCCGCGCGGCAGGGTGTATTCTACCGACAGACCGCACCGATAGCTGGTTGTCGTGTGGTGACTGGCAAACTACTGCTGACGACATGGTCTCCGTACGGCAGTATGGAAATGAGAAAAGGGTGTAACAAATAGATGAATTACAACAGCTAAAATCGGGGAAGAGGGTCGGATAGAGTAGAGCGTTGTAAAACTACCATAGGCTACCGCAGACTACCGGTAACTAAGCGTAGAATGCGATAGCTTTCCTAGTAGCTTTGGTAGTAGCTTGAAGTCGTACCTGCATTACCTGTACATTTGGTGTGTAGCATGCCTTTCGGGCGTTACCTCATAACCATCACTTTCGTTGCGTATGCGATCAGTGTCTTACTAGATTGCACGAGGCCGGCCGCTGTGGCCGAGCGGTTCTAGGAGTTTCAGTCCGAAACCGCGCTGCTGCTACGGTCGCAGGTTCAAATCCTGCCTCGGGCAAGGATGTATGTGATGTCCTTAGGTTAGTTAGGTCTAAGTAGTTCTAAGTCTAGGGGACTTATGACCTCAGATGTTAGTGCTTAGAGCCATTTGAACTAGATTCCCCTAAAAATCGGAAGCCGTAAACCGACTAGAAACTGAATGACATAATATATAGAGGGCTGAGTAACCTACGGAACATTTTTTTCCTATGTAGTTGTACTTCTGTCTGTTACTTAAGAATAAACAGTATTTATAGCAAAACAGAAACTGCTACTGTTTAATTCAGTTATTATTCGAAAATTGTTGATTTATAATGTGAAAAAGAGGAATGTTGTAGAAAAAGTAAAGGAACTAATACAGATTTATCAAATAGCGCCAGAAAATTCAGTTTCATCAACAAAAAGGTAAAATTAAAAAAAAAAACGCGAAACAAAAATATATCAAACATCGCTTCAGTTCGTCGTCTAGCTTATATAAAGCATGTTCCTGTTATTCCTAAGCGACTTCCACCTTAATCAATAATAACATCAAACTCTTGCCTTTGATCACATTGAAGAATGTGCTATTGAGTACAAAGTAACAACAATAATTTTATATATATTTTTATGTTTGTGCATGTAAACTGTACTTGCATAAAAAGTGTTTTGATCATATGAAAGCGCAGAAACTACACAATCAACTAATTTTTATTACTCATAACATGCAGTTTACATACTGCAAGAATATACAATATGCAGTGGGCTAAAACTGGATTATGTGTGATTATAATTATGTGCAGAAGAAACAAACAAACGAAGGCTTTCATTCCCAGTTCCCCTCTTATACATTCATTTACATTTATTTCGCTACCAGAACGTAGTTTTGGTAGACCGCGACACTAGCAGTGTGTCATTACAAAGCTCCGGTTGGGATCTAAAGATTCCATGCGATTTTTGAGACCCATAACTCTCCAGCTACAGGAATCCGGGTGTGGGAAAGTGGGAATCCGGGTGTGGGAAAGTATTGGATGTGACTTCAGAACTGAGTTCGTAAATTTGGAAGGGAGACTTAAATTCTGACCAGCATGTGGCAGAAAAGATAAACCCTAATGTTACGCCTATCACGAAAAGGATGCGAAATGGCGTTTTCCAGCATGATAGCGCAAGACCAAATACTGCTGTTCTCACTACAAATGCCTCTAGAAACGCGTTGATCTTTGAGTGACCCGCCTGTTCGCTGATTTGGCATCTACAGAGCATGTCTGGGATGCGATAGGAGGACTTCTACAGTTGTACTAGACTTGGCTAGCAATTTTGATAACCTGCACAGCATGTGTTTCAGATATCGATAAAAGGCCCTGACGATGACAGTATTCGACAGATGACAGTTTCCTTACCACAAAGAATCCAAGAGTATATGCGCGCTCATGGTGACCACACCTATACCTATACTGCCGGTGGACATTAGTTCCGAAAGGAATGAAAGATTATTCATTGAATACTAGTCATGTGATGAACATCTCTACAAAGAATTATAAATATTGGGCTGGTGTTTCTTGCTGTATCACCCCACTTCCATCATTGTAAGTTTGATATTATTATTACTATTATTGTAAGTTTGATATTTCTGACCGTGAAAGTTACCGTTTTACAAACACAGCCTTATTCGAAACTGCATAAAAACTATTGAAACGGGTACTGAAAAGATACTATGTACTACATATTTCAAATCGTTTCTTTGATATTTAGAATATATACTACTGGCCATTAAAATTGCTACACCAAGAAGAAATGCAGATGATAAACGGGTATTCATTGGAAAAATACATTATACTAGAACTGACATGTGATTACATTTTCACGTAATTTGGGTACATAGATCCTGAGAAATCAGTACCCAGAACAGCCACCTCTGGCCATAATAACTGCCTTGATATGCCTGGGCATTGAGTCAAACAGAACTTGGATGGCGTGTACAGGTACAGCTGCCATGCAAATTCAACACCATACCGTAGTTCATCAAGAGTAGTGACTGCCGTATTGTGACGAGCCATTTGCTCGGCCATCATTGACCAGACGTTTTCAGTTGGTGAGAGATCTGGAAAATGTGCTGGCCAGGGCAACAGTCGAACATTTTCTGTATTCAGAAAGGCCCGTACAGGACCCGCAACATGCGGTCGTGCATTATCCTGCTGAAATTTTGGGTTTCGCAGGGATCGAATGAAGGGTAGAGCCACGGGTCGTAACACAACTGAAATGTAACGTCCACTGTTCAAAGTGCCGTCAATGCGAACAAGAGGTGACCCAGACGTGTAACCAATGGCACCCCATACCATCATGCCGGGTGATACGCCAGTATGGCGATGACGAATACGCGCTTCCAATGCGCATTCACCGCGATGTCGCCAAATACGGATGCGACCATCATGATGCTGTAAACAGAACCTGGATTCATCCGAAAAAATAACGTTTTGCCATTCGTGCACTCAGGTTCGTCGCTGAGTACAAAATCGCAGGTGCTCCTGTCTATGATGCAGCGTCAAGGGTAACCGCAGCCATGGTCTCCGAGCTGATAGTGGATGCTGCTGAAATCGTCGTCGAACAGTTCGTGCAGATGGTTGTTGTCTTGCAAACGTCCCCATCTGTTGAATCAGGGATCGAGACGTGGCTGCAAGATCTGTTACAGCCATGCGGATAAGATGCCTGTCATCTCTACTGCTAGTGATACAAGGCCGATGGGATCCGGCACGGCGTTCCGTATTACCCTCCTGAACCCACCGATTCAATATTCTGCAGTCATTGGATCTCGACCAACGCGAGGCGATAGGCTACAATCCGACCTTTATCAAAGTCGGAAACGTGATGGTACGCATTTCTCCTCCTTACACGAGGCATCGCAACAACGATTCTCCAGGCAATGCCGGTCAACTGCTGTTTGTGTATGAGAAATCGGTTGGAAACTTTCCTCATGTCAGCACGTTGTAGGTGTCGCCACCGGCGCCACCATCGTCTGAATGCTCTGAAAAGTTAATCATTTGCATATCACAGCATCTTCTTCCTGTCGGTTACATTTCACGTCTGTAGCACGTCATCTTCGTGGTGTAGCAATTTTAATGGCAGTAGTGTCAATTAGATGCTATTGCTTTGTGACACTAATCTGTGTTTGCATAATGTCTATCAGAATCACGTATGTGCCGTCTAGAGTTATTGTTACTGTTCTTCTTACTGTACAGAGGACAACTTATGATGTACTGTGAGAACTGAGAGACACAGAAGAGATGCACGGTAGGAGCAGACGATTGCCGCTGCAGCCTCTGCCCCAGCCCCCAGCATCTGCCGCCAACACTCATCCACCTCTCTAACAGTCTCACGAGCCGATGCCTTCCTACCTTAATGAAGCGATTGTTGCAGTTGGCTCCCATTACCCAGCCACTGGGAGAGTTCACGCACAGTTAGCGGCACAGCTCTAATAACCATTACTCCACCATATCCTAACATTAGCTGGTATTTTTCTGCGATGCCACTTCTTTTTAGACGGATGTGATAAAATATTCTATAGACTGCCGTGTACATCTTCGAGGCCAACCGGTTAGGTGTGAACCACTCTGACAAGAACACGGCAAGTGCCATAGCCACATTTCCCAGAAAATTCGCTCAGTGAAAGAGAAGGTAAAATAAACGAACAGATGTCTGAGCTTACCAGTAGATGTTCGACCTGGCCTAAAAAAAAAAAAAAAAAAAAAAAAAAAAAAAAAAAAAAAAAACCTGCGGTAAAAGCTAATGTGTTTGTTTAGTGAGTAACTACGTCAACTGAACCACTGGCATAGTCACTACCGTTGTAAATTCACGCTTTTGCGCCCCATGTTCACAAACAGATTACTATTTTTCTTTTTCTTTTCCTTTACCTACTCATGTCCGTAGACGATTACTACACGAATGTTGTCCAGCGTGTATTGAAATAACTTTGTCCTTATTCGTCTACAAATTGTAAGTCTGGTGAATTATTTTTAAAAAATACAGTAAATGAATGGAAAAGTTCTTTGTTTTTGGCAATGTTCTTGTAGTGTATCTAGGTTCATAATCAACTGCAAGCCCCAGTTTTCAGAAAAGTGATTCGTTATGCACGGTTTTCCATTAAATTAATGCCAACTTGTGAAATCTTCAGTAACGTTGACAACGTTTCTTTCTCGAGTGAGCTGGCCATTGTGGCCGAACGGTTCTAGGCGCTTCAGTCCCGAACCGCGCTCCTGCTACGTTCGCAAGTTCGAATCCTGTCTCGGGCATGGATGTTTGTGATGTCGTTAGGTTGGTTAGGTTTAAAGGGTTCTAAGTCTAGGGGACTGACGACCTCAGATGTTAAGTCCCATAGTACTTAAAGCCATCTGATTTTTTTTTCTCGAGTGAGATTCACACGAAGAAATGTCGCTATGGCAAACCCTCCTTCGCAGCGATGCTCGTGGTGTTTCGAATTTCTATGTCCGGAATGTTTCTATGATAGCTGTCATCCAAGAGAATGCAGCAAATCTTCCTGAAGGATAAAAATAAGAATAAAATATAAGTATTACGAAGTGAAACAGGAATTAAACATAAGAATATGAGAATTTAAAAAGACTGTAACCCCTGGAAATTCCATACACACGTACATTATATAATAAGTTTATTACATTCATTGTGAAACCCAGCTGTAATTTTACAGTTAATATAATTTTACAGTTAATATAACGCCCTTGCATCGCATAACTTGATGTGAAACATTCGTGTAGTAACCTTCTACGAACATAGGTAGATAAATGAACAAAAAAAAATGAAGACAATTGTCGAATTTCGAACACAGGACGCAGAGGTGAGAGATGGCGACGTTAGCCGATCTGCCACCAATTGTGCTCGGCTTATCGCCCGCTGAAAGACATCTAAAATACGACGTAAACTTTGCCGGTCGCTTTCTCAGAAACGGTCGAATATCTACGGACAAGCCGAGACACGTGTTCGCTTTATTTTGGCTCCTCTTCCACTGAGCGAAGTTTCCGGGAAATTGAGTGATGGCATCGGCCGTGTTCTCCTCGTAATCAATCATCATTAACCGGGCGATTTTCCTTAGTAAATTTGTTTAAGATATTATCTGCACTTTCTCTTTTATCTCTTCAATTTACGAGTATATGCCCATTTTTTTTATCTAAGGTTCAGATTAATGGGTTGGTGGCCACCTCATAGGCAGTTGGTTCCTAACTGTGGTGGCGAAGAAGTTTTCAACGTCAGAATGTGTCAATTAATGGAAAGACAGTTGAAAGTATACAGCTTCTGTTCATCACCTGTAGCATCTGTTAACGCCCATTGGAGTAGTAACAGTGCTTGAAGTACTGAATAACCTGTTTTCGTAAGTTCAATAATTTATGAGATTAAGAAATAAAATACGACTAAGCTGCTTTTGGATTCCTGAATATCACTTCTCGACGAAATAAGCAAAAGAGCGTATCTGAAAATTTGAACGCACATAAATAAAATTTATGGTTCAAAATTTGTAGGCATTCTACTCGGAATAATTGTTTTAAACGATACCAGTCTGACAGTGTCGCACATGATGACCCCTGTCCCTTTATGAAATCGAAGTGTGCCACATGTCTGAAAGCCACGAGCTGCCCGCATTTGACAGCTTGCTTTCCACAAGCTGCTCTCGAGAGTTATAACGATGGTTGGTATAATGTCTGACAACATTCCAGTCGCGTTGCAATCCCAACTGCCACATACGTCATCATATCGGCAGCGCTTCCTCCACGTACTGCACTTGTTTCTACTTCAGCTACTCCTACGAGTATACGGCGTCTGCAATCCCACAGTACAGCTCTGTAAACCATCAACATCAGTGACAAGTGTGCCCCACAAAATCGGCACTAGCCTTGGTAAATCATATTGCATCCGAAAAAATATTTGAAAAAAATTAGAGAGCTTGAAAACAAATTCATCTAAGGCAAACACAAAATATAAAGAAGGCAAAAGAAGAGTCTGTCACTATTAATTACCTGAATTTGCTTCAACTACAGGGTTTAAGCTACGATATGTAAGAAACGTCACACCAGCTTCTGTAGGATGTGTTATAAAACGACAGCCAATCAGGGACGAGCGAGCAGACGTATGTGCATTTAAACATTCCCCAGCAAATATCCGTAACGCTTAGCAATGCAGTTCAAAACAAAGTGGTCCCATACACAGGAAATGGGCCAAGGTGAGCAGATGCAGGAATACTACACCGCTGTTCTAGACAAGATCCTAGTGAAGGTGGTTTAAGGAACACAGTTACTAATTAAATTAGTTGAAGATAATGCCTATAGCTGAATAGTCAAACCTTGTCAAACTTTAAATTTCTGCTCGACATTGGTTACGTTAAAAGCAAATTTTCTGTGACTTCTACTGGGTAGTTCTTGACTATTAAAGCTACCACACTGTAAGAACTTTAAAGCCATTACTTTGTTAGGATAATAAACTATACAGTAGAAACAGCACTGCAATATATGTAGTCGTCTCGTGGCGCTGTAAAAAGCGATGTTGCTAATGAAGAAATCCAATTTTTAGTGTGGAACAGAGAACACCAATCAACAGTAGATCAGTGAAAACTGGCGAAAGAAAAAACAGAAACTGAGTTTCTCGGATCACATTTTCTACAGCTAATGGGCGAAATTCCAACCTCAGATATCGCTGCAAAGTTTACGCAAACAAAGCGGAACTCACAGACACACAGAAACACTTTTGCTTACCGGACAGACGTCTGTTCGGTCGTCGCTCATTGTCTCTGCTTTTATGACCACAGCTCTACGACAGTTATCTGCAATATTTTGCTCTATTAGACGTCCCCTACCCTCCTCTGATGTCATTATCAGATTTTTTTCATTCTGTATAAGCCTAGCTATTTAAAAGCGCAGGATAATGTTCCCACTCTCAAGGAGAGGCTGTTATTTCTGCCCGGGTAGCAGGTTGGGGGACCAGTCACTTCCGCAGTAAAAAGATGTCCGCTGCTGTCTTCTTAATTAAAAAGTTCGAGCTTCATTTTCTTTTCTCACAACGCGTCGTTTTTATTTCAACTGGGTTAATTACAAGGTAACTGTTCTCTGTAGTCTTCACCCTGCATTTTGCGTGACAAACAAAACAGTGTATCCTGTAACGCAGTACAAAAAGCAAGAAGCAGAAAGAATAATTAATTTACGTGTAGGGCCATACTCATAATTTGTTTAGGAATCCATCCTCGCAGATAGTGTTCCTTGTTATAGCATTACTGAATGAAATGAATCAGCAACGTAATGCACCTTGTCATGTAGCTAAAAGATTCTGCACGTGCATGAGAGAGAACACAAGTAAACACTTCAAAATCATTCCGTAATTCCCAAAATTTTCAGCCCTTTAAAGGCTTTAAAATGAGAACTCATTAGAAACGGCAGATTAAAAAAGCTTGCGGGACCGGCACTCGAAACTGGTATATTTGCTTCTAGCAAGCAAGAGCTCTACCAATTGAGCTAGCCAAGCATGACCTACGAAACTGTACTTCCTTTAGAACCGCGTCTCCTACTTCACAAACTCCACAGAAGTTGTCCTACATACCTTGTTGGCCTGGCATTCCTGGAAGAAAGATTTCGCAAGGAAGTTTGGAAGGTAAGAGATGAGGTACAGGCGGAAGTATAGCTGCGAGGGCGTGTCGTGGGTCGTATATGGATCGTTCTGTCGGTAGAGCACATGCCTACAAAAGGAAAAAAAGGTCTCAAACTGGAGCCCCAGCGAGAAAGTTTCAAATCAACACCCAGTTCGCTGCAGCTTGAAAATTCATTCCGGAAAGAATTCATCAGATTGAAAGAGAATTAAGTGGTGGTTAGTTTACGCCACCAGCAGTTACACTGGTCCCTAATCAAGTGCGTACACATTAATTTTCACAACACACACTCCATTTCGTAAGAGTCACTTCTTTATGTTCATTAACTTCGTTCCCCGTTGTAGTTACTCTTTTCAATCCAAATTCATATTTGAGCTACGACTCGTAATTTTTCTGTCACTTCATGTTTTTTCCCTCCCTCCCTCACATCGTCTTGGGGATTGAAGACCGAAAGACTCATAAAAGACTTACAAAAGACTCAACGCCTTGTCAGAGGTGACAATAAATAATTGGGTATCTATAGCTGTTTATCTGTTCGTCTTATATCCTCCTTTTAAGACACTATCCTTTCCGTTCAACAGCTCTTCCGAATGTACTGCTGTCTCTGACAGAATTAAACTGAAGTGCCAAAAGTAATATGCGCATGTGCAGATGGTGATAGTATCGTGTACACAAAATATAAAAGCGCACTGCATTGGCTGAGCTGTCGTTTGTACTCAGATGATTCGTGTGACAAAGTGTCCAACGCGATTATGGCCGTAAGACGGGAGTTACCAGATTTTGATCTCTGAAAGTTGGAACTTGACGCATGGGACACTCCATTTAAGAAATCGTTATGGTATTCAGTATTCCTAGAACCATTGTGTCAACAGTGTGCCGCGAATACCGTATTTTTGGCATTACTTCTCGCCATGCACAACGCAGTGGCGACGGCCTTCATTTAACGACCGAAAGTAGCGGTGTTGCTAACAGACAAACGGCACTGCGGGAAATAACCGCAGAAATCAATGTTGGACGTAAGAACAACTTATACGTTAGGACAGTGCAGAGAAATTTCGCCTCAATGGTCTACAGCAGCAGACGACCGACGTGAGTGCCCTTGCTAAACAGCACGACACCGCCTGCAGTGCTTCTTCTGGAAACATGACCATATCAGTTGGACCCTAAACGACTGGAACGCCGTGGCCTGGTCAGATGAGTCCCGATTTCCATTGGTAAGAGCTGATAGTAGGGTTCGAGTGTGGTGCAGACTCCATGAAGCGATGGATACAAGTTGTCAACAAGCCACTATGCAAGCTTTTGGTGACTCCATAATGGTGTGGGCTGTGCTAATATGGAATGTTCGGCTACTTAGACCGTTTGCAGCCATTCATGGACTTCACGTCCGCAAGCAACGATGGAATTTTTATGGATGGCAATGCTCCATGTCACCGGGCCACGGTTGTTCGCGACTGGTTTGAAGAACATTCTGGACAATCTGAGAGAATGATTTGGACACCCAGATCACCTGATATGAATACCATTGAATATTAATGTGTCATAATGGAGAGGTCAATTCGTGCACAACATCCTGCACTGGCTACCTTTCGCAATTATGGACTACTATAGAGGCAGCATGGTTCAGTATTTCTGCAGGACATTTCCAACGACTTATTGAGTCCATACCACGTCGATCTGCTGCACTACGCCAGGCAAAAGGATGTCCTACAAAACATTAGGAGGTATTCCATGGCTTTTGTCACCTCAGTGCACAATGTCGTCGGCCATCACAATGTTTTTATTTCTTCTCCTGGACTTTAATTCCTATTCCAAACTTTTTAGGTTTCCTTTACTGCTTGCTCAATGTACAGACTGAATAACATGTGGAATCGGCTACAAACCTGTGTCACTCCCTTTAAAAACAAAGATAATGGAGAGCAGTCGAAGAATATCAGGTGATGCTGGGGGAATTAGATTAGGAAACTAGGCAGGGTGGTAGATACGTTTTGCTACTTGGGCAGCAAAATAACGATAGAGAAAATACAAACTGTAAATTGGCAATGGCAAGAAGAACGTTTCTCAAGAAGAGAAATTTATTGACATCGAATACAGATTTAAACTTCTCTTCTGAAAGTATTTATATGGAGTGTAGCCAACAATGGATGTGAAACATGGGCAGTAACTAATTTCGACAAAATGGAATACTGACTTCTGGAATGTATTGCTACAGAAGAACGCTGAAGATTAGGTGGTTACATCACACAACTAATGAGGAGTTAGTGAACAGAATTGGAGAGAAAAAAAATTTGGGAACAACCTGACTAGAAGAAGGGATCAGTTTTATAGGACACATTCAGAGACCTCAGGGGGTCACCAATTTACTATTAGAGGGAAGAGTGGGAGGGGGGCTAAAAATCGTAGAGTGAGACCAAGAGATGAATACAGTAAACAGAAACAGAAGGTCGTAGCTTGCATAGTTGTGTGGTGATGGAGGGGCTTGCACAGGATAGACTAGTGTGAGAGCTGGATCAAACCAGTCTTAGAACTAAAGACTACAACAACTCTAAGAGTATTAAGAAATCATCAGAGCTGATATTTTAGGTGTGTTTGTTAAGCGATGACCAGAGTCAATCTGCATGAACATATTTAGGTGACATCAAGTTCAAGAAGAAACAAACTAGACTAAAATCTACTGGATCATACATACAGCATATGGTACATTAACTTCACAGTTAATATTTACCAACAGCCTTCATGAATAATATTCACGAAGTGGCAGGAATGTTGCCGTATCATGGTTTAAAATGGTAAAACGCCCTATAAAATGTGGAAGTCTATGTGATGAAGTACGAAAATTATAATGTTTAAGCACATCCAGCAGTACGTGGTTAGTATAAAACATGCAGTGCGTTGCTGTGTAGGCGGGTCGTTCACGAACGGGCAGATCCAAAAGAACAGTTCACTAAAGTGAGCAGAAAGACCAAACAACGGCTACCAAGGAATGGCCACTCACTATTCACTTTGGTTATATTCAGCCTCGTTCCCAGGAACAGTTGTTCAAGTCTCTGCTGTCGTTCTCGTTCCCAGGAACGGTCGTTCACGTCTCTCCAGTCAGCGTCATTCCGAGGAACAGTCGTTCACGTGTCTGCAGTCGGTCTCGTTCCCAAGAACGGTTGTTCAAATGTCTGCAGTCGGTCTCGTTCCCAGGAGTGGTCGTTCACATCTCTGCAGTCGGTCTCGTTACCAGAAAAAGGTCGTTCACATGTCTGTATTCCGTATCGTTCCCAGGAATGGTCGTTCACGTCTCTGCAGTTCGTCTCGTTCCCAGGAACGGTCGTTCACGTATCTGCAGTCGGTCTCGTTCCCAGGAACGGTCGTTCACGTATCTGCAGTCGGTCTCGTTCCCAGGAACGGTCGTTCACGTGTCTGCAGTCGGTCTCGTTCCCAGGAACCGTCGTTCACTGTTTACTTCAGCCAGACTTGTTGCTACTAGGCCTCATTCATTTGGTCTCGTTCCTCTCTCTACTTCCTCCATTCCTCGTTCCTGCCTTGGCCTCATTTGCTCAGTTTCGTTGTTTATGGTGTTTTCACTACTTACTGTTTAACTTCTTTTATAACTAAGTAAG
Source organism: Schistocerca serialis cubense (assembly GCF_023864345.2). Classification (NCBI taxonomy): domain Eukaryota; kingdom Metazoa; phylum Arthropoda; class Insecta; order Orthoptera; family Acrididae; genus Schistocerca; species Schistocerca serialis. The sequence continues at coordinate 249,593,078 of NC_064638.1, read as the reverse complement.
TTACATAATAATCAAGTTGAGAAAAACTACCACCACAGCTGTATCTTGAGAACGTCTTTATTGTCTCACATGACAAGTTTCGGCAGCACGTTAGCGCCATCCTCAGGCCCCACCACTGCCACTGGGGACTGGGGATGGAGGTAATGTGTTGCTGAAACTAGTCGTGCGAGACAATAAAGACGTTCTCAAGATACAGCTGTGGTGGTAGCTTTTCTTGTATACATCGTCAGCTGAAGTTCTTCATCCATGCCATAGGATGGTCATCCATAAAAATTAAGCTGTATGTAATATCTCTTTGTCGTTTTGATCAGCTGTGCAAGACAAGCTTATCACTAGGCGAATTCCTTTTTTTGCTGTTTGACCAAGCTAAACGAGCACTCATAGTTTTTATATGTAGATTTTTTTAAATTTCATCAGCTTCATTTAATGCTTAATTTTTAAGATAGCTTATAATAATTTTTTTAAAAAATGTTGTGTAAGCAAGTTTAGGTAAAACTAGTGATTTACGCATATCTTCCATGAATAAGACATGATACTTAAGGAGGCTGTTGTTCTTCAATTTTGGTTGTTTCTTTGTGGTATCTCCTACCTTGGTTTCTTTGCACAAAAAAATGATTGCGCATGATTTCAGTATGAAAAGTGGAAGCAGTACCTTCCATTTGAAAACTCATAGAGTGACATAAGTCGTATTTAATTCTTACCTCAAAAAGTATTGTTCAAAAAAATGGTTCAAATGGCTTTGAGCACTATGGGACTCAACTGCTAAGGTCATTAGTCCCCTAGAACTTAGAAGTAGTTAAACCTAACTAACCTAAGGACATCACACACATCCATGCCCGAGGCAGTATTCGAACCTGCGACCGTAGCGGTCTCGCGGTTCCGGACGGCAGCGCCCAGAACCGCACGGCCACTTCGGCCGGCAAAGTATTGTTCAGAAGTAGCTTATTAATGAAATATTTTTACTTTCAACTTAATTATTAATACTGTATTGCTACATTAACATTAATAATACATCCTATAAACGTACTACTTTCTAAGCGTCTGAGGCACAACATGAAGTGTACATAGCATGCCACTGTGAATAATGTGTCTTAAGGAACTTGTCACTCAAACCAGTTCTGTGTAAATATATTCTCATTATACTAGAAACAAACTGTCCTATCCCATTAGTCGTAATTTTTGGGATTTGATCAATTCCTACTTGAATCCTCATATATTTTGGTTTGTTGGTTCTGCTTCACGATTCAGTGTAGTTTCAATTTCTGATTCAGAAAATTACGGCGACAATCCAGCAGACAGGAAACATACATTGATTTTCAGCTTTTTGTAAGGCTGCACTCTGTATATCGGTGCCCATGACCTGATATATATATATAAAGTGTTGAAAGAATTCTGAAAACCAAATACGGTGCTTTGGATTTTGAAGCTTTACATACTGGTAAGGAAAGTAGAAATACCACAAGCTGCAGTTTCTTCTTGTGGTTGTATTACAACTTCATCACGGAACATAAAGTTTTTAAAAACATAAACGGCTTTCGCCATCCACCTTGTATGATGTGTCACCTTGCAGCATGGAAAGATATACCACGAGATTGTTTTTCGAAAAGAGAGTTCGAATTTTAATCAAGAACTACCACTTTAATCCTTATTCCTTATGCCTGCAAGGTTTCCCAAAACGTTTTCAGTCTGCATTTACATCTATATGACCAATATGCAATTTACTATAAGTGCCTACCTGAGGGTTCTTCATACCAACTCCGGACTGTTTCTCTACCGTTCCACTCCCGAACAGCGTGCGGGAAGAATGAACACTTAAATCTCTCCGTGCGAGCTGTGATTTTTTTTACAGTGATTACCTCTCTCTATTTGTGTGGGCGCCACAAACATTTTTTTCGGATTCGGATGAAAGATCCTGCCGAAGTGAAAATGGTCTTTGTTTTCATGACTGCCACCCCAGCTTGCGTATCATACCCGTGACACTCTCTCTGCTAATTTGCGGTAATTCAAAACAAACTCCCATTCGTAGATCTTTTTTTTATGTTCTCCGTCAGTCCTATGTGATGCGGATCCTACGCCGGTAGTAATACTCCACAAGAAGACGGACAAGTGTAGTGTAGGTAGTTTCTTTAGTAGACTTGTTGCATCTTCTAAGTGATCTGCCAATAAATCGCAGCCTTCGGTTAACTTTCCACACAAAAGTATCTGTGTGATCGTTCCAATTGAAGTTATTCGTAATTGTAATCCCTAAGTATTTAGTTAAATTCCCAGCCTTTACATTTGGGTGATTTTAACGTGTAACCGAAATTTCACGAATTCATTCGAGTGGTTATGTGGATCACATTTTCTATTATCTAGATTAAGTTATGAAAACACATGGATCTTTAAATTAATCGTATTTTATGCTGTTGTGACAGAAACTGATCATTCAACTAAAAATCCATTCAGTGCAAGTTTCATGGGCTTTTTATGCATCAGTTCTAATGAAGTAACCAATAATTCTGATAGAGGTATAGTTACGAAACGTCAATATTCTTCTGACTATGGCCATGAAAACAACGCTAGAACGTAGCGCTCGCACTTAATTCCTCTCTACATGGAATTAACCTAACCCTGATCTGAGATGAAGGGGGATCACAGGGGGAGAGGAGACATCGTTCTAGTTCCGTGAAAAGGAGAGTGGTGAAAGGAACTAAGTTCAATTTCTCACTAAGTGAAAGTAAAAACCGTTGAATACTGTGTTTATTAATCGTCATAGTGATGGTATCACTTCACCCGCCAGGTTAGCAAAGAGCGCTAATGTGCTGCTTCCTGGACTTGGGTAGGCGCACCGGCGCCGGATCGAATCCGCCCGGCGGATTAACGACGACGGCCGGTGTGCCGGCCAGCCTGGATGTGGTTTTTAGGCGGTTTTCCACATTCTAGTAGGTGAATACTGGGCTTGTCCCCACGTCCCGCCACAGTTACACGACTCGCAGCCATTTGAAACACATTCACACTGTTTCACAATTTACACTAGACGCAGACAGCTGGGGTACACTAATTCTGCCGGCCGCGGTGCTCTAGCGGCTCTAGGCGCTCAGTCCGGAACCGCGCGACTGCTACGGTCGCAGGTTCGAATCCTGCCTCGGACATGGATGTGTGTGATGTCCTTAGGTTAGTTAGGTTTAAGTAGTTCTAAGTTCTAGGGGACTGATGACCACAGATGTTAAGTCCCATAGTGCTCAGAGCCATTTGAACCATTTTTGAACACTAATTCTGTCCCAGGGGGTATGGGGTTGGCGGCAGGAAGGGCATCCGGCCACCCCTTAAAATTAATCATGCCAAATCCGTACTTAACACTGCCGACCCTGCGCACAATGCGGGATAAAGGCAGTAGCAAAAGAAAGAAAGAAAAGAGTACTGATGGTATCACTTCATAATTCAATAACGACCCGCCCTGGCTTCACACCGGCAGCATTGAGTGTCAACGGCCGGCTGGCACGTGTGTTCTAGCGGTATTAGGCCATACACACAATCCTCCCTATGAATCAGTGTATTGGTGAAAAACGTATCAAAATCTGTACAGTATTTCCTGAGACATACAGACGGAAAAACAGGGCGAGGGACTTTAATTTAGAAATATGTATAGCTATGCCATCGTTTCTCTTGGCGGGACATCCTCATCTCTTGTTCATCATCAACGATAAAATCCGCTACAGTTGTAAAAATTATTTACTCCTAAATAAAAGAACACAAACCGGTTTCAAGACACGAATCCCATCTTCAGGTGCGCATTGAAATACGAGTCCGGAAAGGACCTATAACTGAGGTTAAAATACATTAAAATAGTGCATCCCTAGTACATGGCACGCGCAGGATATCCTCTTCAATCCCAGGCTTGGCAAAAAAAGCCTCTCGCAGAGAAAGGCAAAGATCCGAGCATAGGGGCACGCAACGTATGGCTCGCATGAAGATCTAAAGCAATCTTTCAAACATAGTGCTGCATAGACACCCATCAGACCTGTACAAAGCACAAGCAAAAGTTGAAATGCCCAACTTTGGTTTGTGCTTCGCATGGGTGCCGTGCTGCATGAAAGATCGCTATTTTGATTGAATCCATGTGTGGCGAGTCCCTAAGCCCGAACCTTTGTCCTTCTCTATGAGAGGTTTTCTGGCAAGCCTAAGATTGAAGAGGATATCCTGTGCGTGCCATGTACCAGGGATGCACAACTTTACCACACATTTAACTTATTTTAACCTCAGTTATGCATCCTTTCTGGACTCACATTTTAATATACACCAGAAGATCGAAACCTGTACTGAAACCATGTTGTGTATCTTGTAGAAATAAATAGTTTTTACAACCCTGGTGGTTTTATTGTTGATGGGTGTCGATATGTGTACAAAATATGTATAAAATCTGTATAGACTCAGGACATGCTGCGCTGCCCTCTGGAGTTTCGGCAGTTGTTTACATTGCTGCTTCTTCTGCCAGATACCGCCTCATCTGGGGCTGACAAGCTCATAACTCCCATCACTGCACGAGATGTCAATTCAAACTCCAATTAAGTACGGGACAGGTAACAATATACAGTGTGGACTATTGATTGTGATTGGGCCAAATATCTCACGAAATAAGCGTCAAACGAAAAAACTCGAAATAACGAAACTTGTCTAGGTTGAAGGGGGAAACCAGATGATGCTATGGTTGGCCCGCTACATGGCGCTGCCATAGGTCAAACGGATATAAACTGCGTTTTTTTAAATAGGAACCTCCATTTTTATTACATATTCGTGTAGTACGTAAATAAATATGAATGTTTTAATTGGACCACTTTTTTCGCTTTGTGATAGATGGCGCTGTAATAGTCACAGACATATGGCTCACAATTTTAGACGAACAGTTGATAACAGGTAGGTTTTTTCTAATTAAAATACAAAACGTTGGTACGTTTGAACATTTTATTTCGGTTGTTCCAATGTGACACATTTACCTTTGTGAACTTATCATTTCTGAGAACGTATGCTGTTGCAGCGTGATTACCTGTAAATACCACATTAATGCAATAAATTCTCAAAATGATGTCTGTCAACCTCAATGCGTTTGGCAATACGTGTAACGACATTCCTCTCAACAGCGAGTAGTTCGGCTTCCGTAATGTTCACACATGCATTGACAATGCGCTGACGCATGTTGTCAGGCGTTGTCGGTGGATCAAGACAGCAAATATCCTTCAACTTTCCCCACAGAAAGAAATCCGGGGACGGCAGATCCGGTGAACGTACGGGCCAATGTATGGTGCTTCGACATCCAATCCACCTGTCATGAAATATGCTATTCAATACCGCTTCAATCACACGCGACCTATGTGCCGGACATCCATCATGTTGGAAGTACATCGCCATTCTGTCATGCAGTGAAACATCTTGCACTAACATCGCTAAAACATTAAGTAGGAAATCAGCATGCATTGCACCATTTAGATTGCCATCGATAAAATGGGGCCAATTATCCTTCCTCCCATATTGCCTCACCATACATTAACCCGCCAAGGTTGCCGATGTTCCACTTGCCGCAGCCACCGTGGATTTTCCGTTGCCCAATAGTGCATATTATGCCGGTTTACGTTACCGCTGTTGGTGAATGACGCTTCGTCGCTAAATAGAACGCGTGCAAAAAATCTGTCATCGTCCCGTAATTTCTCTTGTGCTCAGTGGCATAACTGTACACGACGTTCAAAGTCATCGCCATGCAATTCGTAGTGCACAGAAATATGGTACGGGTGCAATCGATGTTAATGTAGCATTCTCAACACCGACGTTTTTGAGATTCCCGATTCTCGCGCAATTTGTCTACTACAAATGTGCGGATTAGCCGCGACAGCAGCTAAAACACCTACTCGGGCATCATCCATTTTTTGCAGGTCATGGTTGACGTTTCACATGTGGCTGAACACTTCCTGTTTCTTTAAATAACGTAACTATCCGGTGAACGGTGCGGACACTTGGATGATGTCGACCAAGATACCGAGCAGCATACATAGCACACGCCCGTTGGGCATTTTGATCACAATAGCCATACATCAACACGATTTCGACCTTTTCCGCAATTGGTAAACGGTCCTTTTTAACACGGGTAATGTATCACGAAGCAACTGGCGGAATGTTACGTGATACCACGTACTTATACGTTTGTGACTATTACAACGCCATCTATAAAAAAGCGAAAAAAGTGGTCCAAGTAAAACACATATATTTCTTTACGTACTACACGAGTATGTAATAAAAAATGGGGGTACCTATTTTTAAAAATACGCAGTTGTTATCCGTTTGACCTATGGCAGCGCCATCTAGCGAGCCAACCATAGCGCCATCTGGTTTCCCTCTTCAAGCTAGACGAGTATCGTTCTTTGTAGTTTTTTCGTGTGATCCTTATTTCGTGAGATATTTGGCCCGGTCACTTTCAATGGACCACCCTGTATACATTAGACACTCGTCATTACTGTAGCTATAAATCAGACTGAGGTGACAAAAGTCGTGGGATCTCTCCTAATATCGTGTCTGACCTCCTTTCACCCGGCGTAGTAGATGGCATGGACTCAACAAGTCGTTTGGAAGACCCTTTCAGAAATATTGCACCATGCTGCGTCTCTAGTCGTCCATAATTGCGAAAGTGTTGCTGGTGCAGGATTTTTGGCATGATTACGTCCCTTAAATGTTCCGTGAGATTCATGTCGGGCGATCTTGGTGGCCAAATCATTCACTCGAAATGTCCAGGATGTTCTTGAAACCAAGCACGAAAATTCTCTCCCAATGACATAGCGCAGTGTCATACCTAAAAAATCTTTCGTTGTTTGGGTACATGAAGTCCATGAGTGGCTGCAAATGGTCTCCAAGTAGCCAAACATAAGCATGCCCAGTCAATGATCGCTTCAGGTGGACTAAACAACCCAGTCAATTCCATGTAAAAAAAGTTCACACCATTATGGAGCCACCGTCAGCTTACACAGCGCCTTGTTAACAACCTGGATCCATTGCTTTGTGAGGTATCCGCCACACTTGAAACTTAACGTCAGCTCTAACCAATTGAAATAGTGAGTCATCTGATCAGTCATACACAGGCCAACCGATACGGTCATCAGCCCAGGAGAGGCGCTGCAGACGATATCGTGCTGTAGGCAAAGGCACTCGAATCGGTCGTCTGCTGCCGTAGCCCATTAAAGCCTAATTTCAGCGCACTGTCCTAACGGATACGTTCGTTGTACGCCCCACCTTGATTTCTGCGGTTATTTCACGCAGTGTTGCATGTCTGGTAGCACTGGCAACTCTACCCAAACGCCACTGCTTTCGGTCGTTAAGTGAAGACCGTCGACGACTGCGTTGTCCGTGGTGAGAGGTAATGTCTGTAGTTTGGTATTCTCGACACACTATTGACACTATGGATCTCGGAATATAGAATTTCCGAACGATTTCCGAAACAGGATGTCCCATGCGTCTTACTCCAACTTCCATTCCGCGTTCAAAGTATATTAATTCCCATCTTACGGCACAGTCACCATAGAAAAATTTTCAGACTAAGCACCTGAGTGCAAAGGACAGATACGCCAACAAAATGGCTCTAAGCACTATGGGACTTAACATCTGCTGTAATCAGTCCCCTTGACTTAGAACTACTTAAACTTAACTACCCTAAGGACATCACACACATCCATGCCCGATGCAGGAATCGAACCTGCGACCGTAGCAGCAGCGTGGTTCCGGACTGAAGCGCCTAGAACCGCTCGGCCACAGCGGCCGGCGCTCCGCCAACACATTGCCGTTTTATACCTTGTGTACGCGACACAAGCGCCATCTGCATATGTTCATATCGCTATCCCATAACTTTTACACCTCATTAACCGCCTGTCTATAAGTGAAAACCGTACTAAAATCCCTATACTAGCTCCTGAATGTATCCTTCACATACAGATAGGAAAACGTGGCGAGGACTGTAATTTAGTAATATGTATTGATTGAGAGTCTATAGTAAGTATAGGATGTCTGCATCTTATTTGGTTGTCAGGTAGGTAATGTTTAAATACATGCTAGTGATTACTTTTTCCACATTTTGGTAGAGTTTGACATTGTCTGGTAACACGAGAAAAAACATAGATAACTAAAGAAACAAGGCTACAGGAAGACTTTAGAACCTGGATCCGTCTGACATTTTCATTTGCATGGAGATTAGCAGCTATGTAACATGGTACACACAGTAGCACATGCAAAGTAACATTCCTCTCAAAGTTACAAAAATTCAAATTTTCAACTATGTGTGAAATCTTATGGGACTTAATTGCTAAGGTCATCAGTCCCTAAGCTTACACACTACTTAACCTAAATTATCCTAAGGACAAACACACACACCCATGCCCGAGGGAGGACACGAACCTCCGCCGGGAGCCTCAAACATACCAAATTTTATATCGACAGATGGCGTCGTCGATAGTTTAGAACCTTGGGCACTCATTAGTAAAACAACAAGTGAGTCTATTCTCGCTGTTAATCTGATAGGCATGTTCTTTTAGTTTACAGTCTCTATGGCTTAACTCGGCGCGAGGCACAAAGTGGCCACTTAAACTTAGTCTTGGTACTTAGCTTTAGTAGTCTACTTTACAGTTTCTATGGAAAAGGGCCCGGAAGATCGCTGAGCGTCGTTTCGAGGCTTTAGTACTAATTTTATGACTGTTCTCGAAGTGCAGTTAATAACATAAGCTCTTGCCGCCGTTGTAGTAATGATGCTGTGGGCCGGCCTTGATGCGGAACATCACATCGGGCACTTTCTCCTGCGAAACGCAGCCCTTCCTCCTTCATACTGAGTTCACGGCAACATTCTCGGAAAAATTGTGTGGCCAGTTTAAGGTGCGAGAAAAGTTCTGTTACGTTGTCTAGGCAAATGTGTTTCCGTAATACTACTACTGCTGCCTTTCATAACGTGGAGGTCGATATGACCTACATAAAATGTGGATCAGCCACAAGAGGTCAACAAATAGCAAGGCAACTCCGTACACGTACACCCCATCGCCGGATAAGTAAATGACTAGAGTTACAGTTCTCTGTGACATGTAGACGGCCACCAGACTGCATTAGTGTTGCTTGTGGCTAGTTTTGTTACCAGGCATAGTAGGGTACACAGCGGGCGCGAACAGCGTCGGATGTTAACTGATCAGTGGGAAGGACACAGACATACCCAGTGCTCGTGTGAGACAGCGTTATCAGCATCTAATAAATGTGAATTTTAAAATTTTCACGGCGAATTGTGTGTTCAAACAAATTTCGGGCTTTCAGCCGGTCTTCGTTGAATATATATATACCGGGTGATCAAAAAGTCAGTATAAATTTGAAAACTGAATAAATCACCGAATAATGTAGGTAGAGAGGTACAAATTGACACACATGCTTGCAATGACATGGGGTTTTATTAGAACCGATAAAATACAAAAGTTCAAAAAAGTCCGGCAGATGGCGCTTCATCTGATCAGAATAGCAATAATTAGCATAACAAAGCAAGACAAAGCTCAGATAATGTTCTTTACAGGAAATGCTCAATATGTCTACCATCATTCCTCAACAATAGTTGTAGTCGAGGAATAATGTTGGGAACAGCACTGTAAAGCATGTCCGGAGTTATGGTGAGGCATTGGCGTCGGATGTTGTCTATCAGCATCCCTAAAGATGTCGGTCGATCACGATACACTTGCGACTTCAGGTAACCCCAAAGCCAATAATCGCACGGACTGAGGTCTGGGGACCTGGGAGGCCAAGCATGACAAACGTGGCGGCTGAGCACACGATCATCACCAAACGACGCGCGCAAGAGATCTTTCACGCGTCTAGCAATACTTTGTTTTCTTGTTCTAATAAAACCCCATGTCCATCCAAGCATGTGTGTCAATTTTTACCTCTATATCTACATTATTCCGTGGTTTATTAAGTTTTCAAATTTATACTGACTTTTTGATCACCCTGTATATATATATATATATATATATATATATATATATATATATATATATATATATATATATATATATATATATATATATGTGTGTGTGTGTGTGTGTATGTGTGTGTGTGTGTGTGTGTGTGTGTGTGTGTGTGTGTAATGAATTAAACTATGGCTGCAAGCCCGAAATTTGAACATACAATATATATATTTCGATTGGGCACTTGCCATTCATCTTCAGGTGAGCCATCGAAAAGTGACGAAGGCTTTATTGTTTTCGTTCTGCAGTCCTAGGTCCTAGGAGTGGAGTGGACTCTTTGAGATCCGCCCATTGTCCGCCAAGCTAATGGTTTGACAATGTGGGTACTAACTGGGAATAAATGGGAGTGGCTTACCAGTTCCGGCATATGCCTTACAACCAAAAAGGGAAACCTCCCGAAAAAATTGGTCGGAACCGGGTGACAGAAACCACATTACTTTATTTTTGGAAAACCGTTCTTCGTTGAGGATGTTGTCCCAACCAAAAAGCAAAATGTAGTCAAGTTGTGAGGATAGTGTTGTATGTGTGTTTGTGTTACTGAACAGAGTGAAATTGCTGAGGTCTCTCTTTTTTTTTTCGGCTGCGCCTCTAAATTACCGCTCGCCACGGCCGCTGGCGCACTCTGTCGTCTTCGAATAGAACAAATCTTGAAGATTATGGGGTTACATGCACTGTTCAACTACGTAGTAGCCCCTATCGGGATCATCAGCTTTTCCACCAGATGTATTTCCAAGGATTCCTTAATAATGGACTCCCAAAAAGATATAGCTATGGTCAGAATCACAGTTCTATCATACTCCGTTGAATGTCCACTGGAAATACAGTGGTCGCCAATAGCAGGCTTTCTTGGTTGCAAAAGGCGAGTGCAACGTTGATGTTCGCTGTAGCGTTCTTTCACAGGGCGTGTGGTCTGTCCTGTGTAAGCCATACCACATTGACAAGGTATTTTGTAAATTCCGGCCTTCCGCAGTAACAAATACTCCTTCACTGATCCCAAAAAGTATTCAGTCTTAGATGGTGGACGGAGAATCGCATTCACCTGAAATTTACGGAGGAGTCGGGCTGAAAACGGCGCTGCGGTCGGCAACGCCTACATAAGACAACAAGTGTCTGGCCCAGTTGTTCGATCGGTTACTCCTGCTACAAGGGAAGGTTATCACGATATAAGTGAGCTTGAACGTGGTGTTATAGTCTGAGCACGAGTGGTTGGATACAGCATCTCCGAGGTAGTGATGAAGTGGGGATTTTCCAGTATGACCATATCACGAGTGTACCTTGAATACCAGAAATCCGTTAAAACATCAAATCTCCGACATTGACGGAAAAAGGCCATGCGAGAAACGGAGCAACGACGACTGAAGAGCATCGTTCAACGCGACAGAAGTGCAAACCGTCCGCAAATTGCTGCGAATTTCAGTGCTGACCCATGAACAAGTGTCATCGTGCGAACCATTCAACGAAACATCGATACTGGCTTTCGGAGCCGAAGGCCCACTCATGTGCCCTTGATGACTGCACAGCACAATGATTTACGCTTTTCCTGGCCCCGTGAACACTGGAAACATGTTGCCTGGTCGGACGAATCTTGTTTCAAATTGCATCGAGCGAATGGTCGTGTACGGGTACGGAGACGATCTCATGAATCCATGGACCCTGCATGTCAGCAAGGGACTGTTCAAGCTGGTGGAGGCTCTGTAACGGTGTGGGGCTTGTACAATTGGGGTGATATGGGACCCGCGATAGTCTAGATACGACTCAGACAGATGACTCGTACGTAGGCATCCTGTCTGATCACCTGCATCCATTCATGTCTGTTGTGCATTTCGACAGACTTGGGCAATTCCAGCAGAAAAACGCGTTACCCCACACGTACAGAATTACTACAGAGTGGCTCCAGGAATACTCTACTGGTATTAAACACTTCCGCCGGCCACCAAAGTCTTCAGACATGAACATTATTGATCACATCTGGTATGCATTGCAATGAGCTGTTCAGCAGAGATCTCCACCCCCTTGTACTCTTACGGTATTACGTACAGCCTTATTGGATTCATTGTGTCAGTTCTCTCCAGCACTTTTGTTTTCGCTTACGCCATAGTCCAGCAGCGATCGCATGGTCGGCGTGTTTGCAACTGGTTTGGCAATGTTAGCTTTAGGGATGGCCGGATGCCCTTCCTGCCACCACCCCGTGCCCTCCTCCCCTCCCCCTCCCCCCGGGACGGAATCAGTGTACCCCAACTGTCTGCATCCAGTGTAAATCGTGAAATAGTGCGGACGTGTTTTAAATGTCCGCGACGCATGTAACTGAGGCGGAACGTGGAGACCAGCCCGGTAGTCACCTATCGGGATGTGGAAAACCGCCTAAAAATCACAACAAGGCTGGCTGGCACACCGGCCCTCGTCGTTAATCTGCTGTGCGGATTCGATCCAGGGCCGGCGCGCCTGCCCGAGTCCAAGAAGCAGCGCGTTAGCGCTCTTTTTTTTGTTTTTATTTATTTATTTATTTATTTTCAACAAGGATCATTCTGTTAAAAGGAACATATAGACCATTTCATCGTATAGTATGTGCATTACATAGTGAGTGGTGAGAGAAGCGTGAGGTTCATCATCAGCTGTCAAATGTGCACACCGACTGCACCCGGCACATTCCAACTGCGTGGGGGGTCAAGGAAGACTGCCTGAAGATAATTGGCAAAGGTTTTCCGATAGTGTGACCATCTATGAACCTCACTGTGGGCTTGCTGCAAGAAATACCAAAAGTCAAGTCGCGACGTGGCAGTATCCCCATAGAGGTACGCGATCGTCCAACCTTTGATCCAGATGATCGACTGTGATTTAGTGGTCGGAAAGTAGTCACTCTCCGGATGTAAGAAGGAAGCAGGTGTAATATGTTGCGGGGTCACACGGAGGTAGCAAGCCACCATCTGTCTTCCTAGGAGCCAGACGTCATCCACCGCGATACAAGTTAAGCGGTGATGGTCGTCATCCACTTGGTGACATTTCGGGCATAGTGGAGTGTCCACTAGTCCAATTGCATGGAGCCGTTGGTGGGTGTTGAACTTGCCACAGGCGACAGAGAACCACAGTGCCCGAACGAAGGTAGGAAAGAATTTTTGATGCACATGTCTCCAAATCTTCGGCCGATGCAAACTGGGATGTTTCAGTTTAATTACATTACAACTTATCCGTCGTAGCAGCCAAACATAAAAATCCTTCGCGCATGGCGGTCTCGTGCGCGGAAGCTCGTCTCTGATATAACTAAGTTCCACGATAAATGTTGAGACATGCGCAAAATGTGGCGTAATGTTGCCCACCGCCACCGGAGGTGTGAGGGACGCTGGAACCAGGAGATCCAGTAGGCGGGATGTAAGGGAATCACGCCCGCTACGCCATTGCTTATACATTGTGGCTAGAAGGAGCGCCGTCGCACGGCAGTGAACATTCGTAAGTCCGAGTCCCCCTTGTCCGTAGGGAGAGTGAGCGTTTCGTATCGCACCTTGAGGGGCGTTCCAATCATCACGAAATAGCCTAGTGGTGATTGAAGTCGACGTCCGAGCGTGAGTGGTAGGGGCAGGATCTGCGATATATGCACCATTCGAGAAACCACATAAGTGTTCAGGTACTCGACTCGCTGCAAAGGATCAAGGCGCCGTAGGAGATGTTGTCGGACCATGGTACGTGTTGTCTGTAAAATACGTCGGTAGTTAACTGCTGCAGTATGTTTTACAGATGAGGTAAAGTCTATGCCTAGATAGCGGAATCGTTGCACATAAGGAAACGGACTGATTCCTTCCAGCGTAAGGCCCCTTTCCACCGGCATTGCCGCCGATTTGTTCATGTTCACTGCACTACCCGCGATCACACTGTGGTCCAACAACAGTTCAAGGACCGTCTTCACCTCTTCCTCAGAACGAACGAGCAGCAGGAGGTCGTCCGCATAGGCACGACATTTGAAGGTGTAGCCCCGTAGTTCCATCCCAGAAAGAGAATTGGTGAGCCTCCCAATTAATGGTTCCAACGCTATCACGAACAGCAGCATCGAAAGAGGGCAGCCCTGGCGAATGGATCGTCGAATTTGAATGGGCCCTGCTATACGCCCATTAACCTGTACCAAGGATTGTGCGCCCCCGTAAATCCTTCTAATGAGACCAGTAAAACGGTCTGGAAAACCCATTTGTTCCAGTACAGCATACAGATAGTTGTGGCGCACCTTATCAAAAGCACTGTCAAAATCAACCGCCACCATCGCCGCTTTAAGCCGGCACTCCTCCGCCAGCGCTATCACATCACGGCATTCGCCAGTAGCTGTTTGCACATTCACCGATCCACCCGGTGTCGTCTGTTCCGGAGAGAGAACGCTACGAATTAACATACGACATCGGGACGCTAGCAACCGTGTAAAGATCTTACAGTCGGCATTAAGCAGGGTGATGGGCGATAATGTGTGACCGTAATTCCTGGCTTCGGTTTATGTACTGGCACCAGGAGGCCTTCCATAAAAGCCGGTGGAATAGGCGCATCGGAATTTAACATCTCGTTGTACATTTCCGTCCATTGCGGTGCCATTTCGTTGCGAAATTCGCGATAGAATTCAGCAGGAAGCCCATCAATGCCTGGGGACCGATTCAACGCACCTTGTGCGATCGCATCATGTACTTCCTCACAGCTAATGGCTTCCAGTAAGATTCCCGCGGCTTCCACCGTCAGTGTACGGGAGACGGACGTGGCTATACGGTCGAGGTCATCGAAAGAGGCTGCTTCTTCCCAATAGATGTGTTGGTAATGGTCGACGAATGCAGAGACAATGTCCGCTTGACGCGTCACTCTTCGGTCTTCGCGGGTGCTTAACTCCCGTACCAAAACGCGTCGTCGGTGCTTTTGTTCATTCACGACGTGGTGCATGGAAGGAATCTCGTGCCTTATCGTATCGTGACATCTGGCGCGCACCATGGTTCCCTGAAGATGTTTCCGAGCTAAAGCCACTAGTTTAGCTTTTATCCTTTTGCGTTCGATCCAGATGTCCTGTCCCGGCGGGCCATCATCCAGGTCGCGCAGTGCTGCAAAATAAAAGTCGGTGGTACGGCGGCGCCATTCTGCCATTTCCCTGCTATATGAAATGAACGTACGGCGAAGCGCCGGTTTAGCACAAGTCAGCCACCAATCAAGCTTCGTCGCATACCTTCCAACCCTTCGCTCGCACATCGTCCATGTCTCAAGGATCCGGTGACGGCATTCAGGATCATGTAGATGTTGAATGTTTAGTTTCCACGGGCCTTACTGTTCCACACCTCTCTACGGGAAAGAAGCACCGTACAGATGTAAGCGCTGTGATCGGAAAATGCCAATGGCCAGAAGCACCGTACAGATGTAAGCGCTGTGATCGGAAAATGCCAATGGCCAGCGTTCCGCGTCCTGGACATCATTTGCATGAGCCCGTGAGATATAAACGCGATCTAATCTGCTCGCCGAATGACTTGTCACATAGGTGTATCCCGGTGCAGCTCCATGTCGTAATTCCCACGTGTCACTAAGTACAAGGTCGTTGACAACGATTCGCAACTCCTGGCTGATGTTTGCTTGCGGCCATTGGTCTTTCTGGCTGAGAACACAGTTGAAATCTCCACCAATTATTACACATTCAGAACGTCCATGGAATAGTGGAGCAATGCCTTCTGCGTAAAATCGTGCCCTTTCCCGCCGCCGATTGTTTCCCGACGGTGCATAAAGATTGATGATGCGTGTCCCAAACGTCGTGAAAGCCATTCCCCTGGCCGACGGAAGATAACACACGTTTTCCACTGGGAATCCATCTCGCACGTAAACTGCCACCCCACTCCCATTGTGATCTCCATGTGACGAATAGGATTGGTAGCCTGCGATGTATGGGAGTGCAGCTATGTGGACTTCCTGCAGCAAAGCAATATCCACATCAGATGCCCAAACCGTTTCCTTCAATAGGTGTATTTTGGCCGGTGAACGCACGTCATTGATATTTAATGTCGCAATACGGTTCGCATGGCGTTGAATCCCACTCTGTCGAGGCGCAACAACATCTCCCTGCACCGGCGCCGGGGGCTGAGTTAGAAGACGTTCTCTCGCCCCTCTCCCTTCACCTTCAGCAATTATTAGTCCGTCTTCGTGAGTGCCGGCTGCCTCTGTATGACGTCCGGCGCCTCCTCAATATCCTCATACCACATCTTTTCAGGCTGTGATATATTCGTGTCCATAGCCACAGCATCTGCGTCTGGAGAGCCAACTGGCTGTGATTTCTCTTCAGCATCACTACGTCCCGGTACCGTCAATGTGACAGACCGCTGTGGGTCGGATGGAACAGTTCCCACTGCCTCATCCTGTTTCGTAGAGGCTGTTGTGTCGTCTTGGTCCACAGGCACATCGTCATCGGGGCAAGGGGAGTCATCCCGAGGAGATGTCGTGCGACGCCGCCGTTTCCTCCTTTTCGGGGAACGCTGTTTGCGTGATCTTCCGTCCGTGTCCTCAGATTGCAGGGAATCACGGCTGCCCGACAGAAAAGCATCCGTAGGAACTGGAAGTGTTTCGAGTCCCATCGTTGAACTTGGCGGGAGTTTGGTCGAATCTAATGATGTCGTCTCAGAGTGCGTTTCAGACGGAACAGCATCCGTAGTGGCTGGAACTGCTTCTTGTACTATCGGTGTGCTGGGTGGGAGTTCGGTCTCATCTGATGTTGTCGCCGTAGATTTTATGCTCGACGGAGCAGCATGCTCTGTCATCCCGACGTCTGTGACAAGGTTTCGGAGAGTGCCATCTTGATCTTCCACCGAGGCTGTGTCCTTTCGGTCATCAGCGGACGCAGTGAGGGCTTTGGCATAGGTGATCGGTAGTACTGTCATCGCCGTCGACGGCTCCCTCACATCTGAAGGCAGTTGCGTAATCCGCCGTTGCATACAGTTCGACCTGAGGTGTCCCTCCTGGCCACATCCAGAACATGTACGTGGTTGACCATCGTAAATCACCACCGCCCGACAACCACCAATTGTCAGATAGGACGGTACATGCTTCTGAAGATCAATAGCGATCTGCCGCACTCCGTTAAGAACGGGGTATGTGGCGAATTGTGTCCAGCGTTCTGCTGTGTGACCATGTACTGTGCCGTATGGCTTAAAAGCCTCGATAACTTCGTCAGCCGGGAGCTCAAATGGCAGCTCAAAAACACGTATTGTCCGTATACCCAGACCAGCATGTTCTACAGTTACCGTGCCGACATTCCCGTCACTATGGCAAAATCGGAGACCTGCTTTTGTCGCCTGTAGAATTCTCTCACACGCCGCGTCATTTACCATCTTAACATACACCGTGGGACTAACGATGGATAGGTGAATTCCGATAATATCGTTTGGCGGTATCTTGACGTCCTCTCGAATGAATCGTTCCACTGCTAAAGCCTTTGGTCGTTCGTAGTCTTTGCAGAAATTGAATCGTAATGTAGTTTTCCTGTACTTGTTCGCCATGATCGGTGTTACTAGCCTGCGTGCAGACTAAGTCCACAAGTAAACAAACACTCGCACACGCCGCACAGGCGGAAGTATCGGACCTCCGCTTCGCACGGCCGCTAGCGCCGAACTGTTAACCTATCGGGATGTGGAAAACCGCCTAAAAATCACAACAAGGCTGGCTGGCACACCGGCCCTCGTCGTTAATCTGCCGGGCGGATTCGATCCAGGGCCGGCGCGCCTGCCCGAGTGCAGGAAGCAGCGCGTTAGCGCTCTCGGCTACCCTGGAGGGTAGTTCCCTCCAGCACTACTTCAGGTATTATTCGAGTCCATGCTATCTCGTATTGCGGCACTTCCGCGTGCTCACGGGGGCTCTACCCGATATTAGGCAGGTGTACCAGATTCTTTGGCTCTTCAATGTAGTAACTCCTTCATATATGCGCCTGCCATTCTAAAACAATCTATTTCATCCAGCTCTTTAGGCTGAATACTAGCAGCAGTATGAAGAGGGCCGTAGGCTGCCGTTAACAGAACAGCACTAACGGCTGCGTTTGGTGTGGTTTAGTGACCGATAAGCATGAACTTCTGTTGAATGGCGTCGCATTGTGTTCAGCGATAAATCTTGGTTCTGCACTGACCTGGATAACCATCGTTGGCGAGTAAAGCGATGACCTAGCGACATGTTCCATTCTTTCATTGTTTTGGAGAGTAAAGGCGATGTTACTCTTGGCGTGATAGTATGGGGAGCTATCGGGTATCACTTCATGTCACAACTAATAGTCATTGAAGAAACTCTAGCGGCGGAACGGTACGTCACGGACATCCCGCACCCTCATGAGTAGAACGCGGATTTTTATGTCGCAAAAATGCGTTTTAGGGGCCTAAAATAGGCTAGAGTGGAGTTTGAGAAACGATTCTAAACATGATAGTAAAAAGAAATTCTGGCAGTCATTTGTTCCCGTATTCACAGTATAGGACGTCTCACCGAATCTAGAGGCCAATGTTCATAAAGCAGCAGAATAAAGCTGTTTCAAAATTCTGTATTTTCTCAGAATTTGCTGTATTCATAAAAATGAATGTCTTTAACATTTTCAATACAACTTGTGGTTGTAGCATTTAGTAGAGAGGTGGGCCAAGCTTATATCTGACCGAGCGAGGTGTCGCAGTGGTTAGCATTCGGAAGGACAACGGTTCAATCCCGCGTCCGGCCATCCTGATTTAGGTTTTCCGTGATTTCCCTAATCGCTCCAGGTAAATGCCGGGATGGTTCCTTTGAAAGGGCACGGCCGATCTCCTTCCCCGTCCATCCCTAAACCAATGAGACCGATGACCTCGCAGTTTGGTCTCTTCCCCCAAAACAACCAACCAACCAAGATTATATCTGTTGATGGACTGTCCAGGCCATCCTACCGAATGGTGTTTCAGGCCAACAAAATCGGCACATAAATTTACCTCCGTAAGGCAATCATTTTTCGTATGAAATCTCTGTTAGCTAAATTTAGTATCGACCCTTTGTTAAGCATATACCTCCGAAAATTAGTCTCATCTGATATTCACACACTGTTCAGAATTTCTTTGGTCTGCAATTGGGTTGGTTTGTAAACAGAAAAGTAATCACAATCGCAGATTAGTCTCCCTCGTTTGTATCACAGTGCTTCTGCAGGCGTAATTACAATTTAACTTGGAGAATTCGGCGGACATTCGATCAGGACAGTATGACCGCAGTTGTTTGCTTTTATGATCAGTGCTGCTGCCCAAAGGTTTAGAACGTTTCATGTACTGAAGTGAGTAGTTTGCTAGTCCCCCTATAGAAATTAATTTAGGTGGCGACGAATTTATTATACTAACCAACTTGGGAAATTAAGTCATATGACTGTCTTTTAATTGCAAAACTGCGCTGGAGCGCGGCTACTTTAGTGAGCATCGAATGAAACGATTAGGTGTTCCAGCTGGAAGAATGTAGTTAGAGTATACTACATTTGTTTTTATTTCAACCAATTTTGGTCTACTTTGGAATATGGTAAAATTGGTAGAACTTACCTTTTGCGAAACTTTTTTCTTTGTATCTAAAAATACATCAACTGCGAGCGCTTCTGTTCATTAGGTATTCTATGAAAAGTGCGCATAACTCATTCATCCCCTTTACTTCTATTTCACATCAGCGCGTCTGTTCATAATTTCGTAAATCACATTATTATCCCATGTTAGGCGGTGCCCAGCCACCTTAACGTAGCTCGGAAAAACGTCGAACCCCTCTCTGTTCGACATCCAAGCTACGACTGTTCTTCTAAAGCAGTGGTTTTAAACTGTGCGTCTGGACGCCCAGACGCGACCCAGCCTTCCGACACGTATTGGTGATTTCGAATTAGATGAAGCTACAGACAACCACAACGTTGCATGTCTAACTTGGTGCGTTCGGTCTATACGTGACGACAAATTCCATTAATTTTTACTTTTCTTCCGGAAAATAACTTTTAGAACAAAAACAACACACCTTATCAAAATACTACACTTTTTGTATGGAAGAAGACAATATCAACTGATAAAACTGCGGAGGCGTGTGTACAGGTGGAGGTCGTATAATGGATGGCCGTTACTAATCCTTAAAGAGGCTCATGCTATATGGTCACATTGATTCTTTCACAAAGAAGCACTGGCATCAAAAATCATGAGCCCTGTCCTTCACGAGGTTTTACAGTCGGTGGTCGAAGTGGCAGACTTCATTAGAAGTGGAAGTATCTTCAACAAATGTGCTATCTACATATCTCTAATTTATTACAGTAACTCTCGCTGGCCTTAACGTGGGAATGTCTTGAAAAGCGTGTATGTACTCGGAAATGAATTTTATTCTTACTTTGTTCAAGAGAAACATTTGGCTTCCGAGAAAATCGTAGAAAGTGACTTGGTTTTAGAGCCGGCCTATCTTCTAGGTGACTTCAAAAAACTCAACTCATTGAATGAATCCCTTCATAGTAATGAGACCGACATTTTACAATTGTCAGACTAAGTGTCAGCTTTCAGAAATAAACTACTATTGTGGAAGAAAAATTTGGATGATAAAGGTACACATTATGTTTCCCCTGTTCCTCGCACTGTTTTAGAAGACAGAGACTTTCAGCGAAGTGAAGAGCTGAAGTCTGCGTTTGTGAATCATTTAACTCAGCTAAGTGATTAATTTCTGAGGCACTTTCCAGAAGAAGTAGGCCAACACAACTGTATCAGAGATCCTTTCAGTACAAAATTTCCATCAACATTTACCGCTGAAAAACAAGGGCAATTTATTGATATTTTTCCACATTCCAAGTTGAAATAAAATTCGCTTTCTCATTACTCCTTGAGTTTTGGAACTTGGTGAAGCAGGAGTATCCGAAAGTAAGCCCTACGAATATCCATACATTTACCGACATCCTACTTACGTGATGATGGTTGGCAGAATTTGCAATCATCAACACGTAACAGAGATCGCAGTTTGAATGTGAGGAAGAGATGAGAGTTGCAATTTCCAATCCTGGCTGAGATTTGAAGAATTGATGATGAAAAAGCAAGTTCATCCCATTGATTTCGTTGTAATGATAAGATGTGATAACATTAAAAGTAAATTAAAAGGTGTTAGGTCAACAGTTGATAAAGGAATAACTACTATTGTTCGTTTTTTTCGAAACTTAAGTTTATTATCTCCAGACTTGAATACCTTGCGAAACGGAGCCGCGGGCGCTTGTATTCGGGTCAAGGGAGCCGTGGATTCAAAAAGTTTGAAAACCACCGTTCTGAAAGACTTTTTATAGCTCCACGATTACTAAACGCTAACGCTTCTCGTGCAACAGAGGTTCCAGACGCACGTCGTTGGCAGACGCGTATCGAAAGTTCTCGAACGGCTTTTGTGTCACTTATCTGGTGCCAAGTCTTCATTTTATCTGTGTTATAAGCTATAGGGAAAACTCAATTAAAAATAATATCAGTTAGCGCATTACTCATCACGAGAAACATTCGAATGGACTTTCGAATAATTTTATTTGTTTTGAAATGCACTCTGATCTCGTCATTTCTTATCTCGCTGCAGTTCCTTTCACTGAAACCGTTGAGAAATTTTCGAGATAAGATCTTTTTTAACTCTGCAGCTGTCAGTCAGAAACATCAAAAAGCTATAGGCTTGGAGAGAGACTGTCTTCAGTATCTTTAAGTTGGCGTACTATCGTGGAACGTTGTGTGGAAGTTTTCGTTCGTTTTCAACATATCGTGCTATTAATTAGATGTGTAACGATGTACAGCATTATTTTAGGGAGCATTTTCCGGTCTCGAGGTTTGACACGACGCGTATCGAAAGTTCCCGAATGGCTTTTTGTCACTTATAACCTACAGAGGAAACTCTGCTGAAAATAATATCAGGTAGCATATTACTTATCACGATTATCACTCGAATGGTGTTTCGAAAGAGCCTGTTTGTTTCGAAACGCACATATTTCGTCATTTCTTATCTCGCTATAGTTCCTTTCATGTTAATCGTGGAGAAATTTTTGCGGTAAGATTTTTTAAATTCTGCACCATTCAGTCAGAAAAATCAAAAAGGCACACACTGGGGAGAGACTATTGTCTTCAGTACCGTTATGTTGGCGTGGCATTTTTTTTCCAATACATTTTACAATTAGGTGTGTAACGATTTAAATCATTATTTTAAGGATGATTTTCTAATCTCGAGGTTTCAAAAAATTGTTTGTTGCGCATACTTTGACTCGTTATAGTCTTAAGAATATCTAATGAAAAGGATTTTGTCGGAAAATAATTGTTTACACGGGGAAATCAGACTCAGTGGAAGCACCTACACGCCCACTCTAGCCACTCCCTGTCCTTAGGCCGTTTCCGACTCCGATCGACATTTCTTTCTCATGCAGCTTCCGGAGCAGCTTCGCGGAAGAACTGCGGCTAGAGGAACTCGCGCTTTAGAAAATGAGATCTTCGAAGAATTAAATATCGATATAGGTGTTGCACTTGCCCACGAGATGTGTCAAGTATATGCTTTCGACAAAACTGAGATGAAAAAATCTGTTATGGCTATACCTTATCACAGGACCTCCACGAATGACGATCCCTAGCGTTATTACTAATTGAGAGTTGGTGTAAATGGAGGCAAGTTGAGATGAACGTGACGATGGATAATTTTGATCATAAGCCACCACTGAGGATAGAAGTTATTGAAGCTATTGCAAATGTGTACGGCCATCTGACAGACGATAGATTGAGGGAGAGATGCCTTGCAGCATATACGTAGAACAACAATGAGATAATGAATTCATTAATTCGGACTTAACCTCCAAAACACATGTTTTCGTATGCAGAATTCGTCCAAATCGCTAGGAATCGGCCATGCGGCATTTTTAACTACGGATTTAAGGTTGTCATGCGTGAAGCGAAACTCGTGGGGCTCGTTATCGGCACTACGGTTTGTTTATTCGCCACCAAAGGACGAGAAAAGTCATAACCGTTCGGAGTGATGCAGCTTCCGGAGCAGCTTCGCGGAAGAACTGCGGCTAGAGGAACTCGCGCTTTAGAAAATGAGATCTTCGAAGAACAAGTAGGTTTAATGTGTGGCACAGCAATAGCAGATAAATAGTAGGCTGAATATTTTAAAATTTATGTACACAAAAACCGAATTCAAGACTTTCCAAGCGTATTTGTCGAGGAAACATTTTTTAAACTGGTTCTCATTACTAAAGAAAACCACTCGGCAAAAATGGATGCCCTTTTGAATTTAATAAAGCAGGCACTTGTAATTTTGTCGTGAACTTCGAAAACTAACATATTTTTCATAGTGTTTGATATTTATTTACATTTGAAGGCAACAAAATAAGTCAATTTTACGTACCTACATGTTCAAGTGGCCGCCATTTTGAAATTCTCTTCAGGAAGTTTCATTTTCGAGGTTCACGCCCTACTGAATTTAATTCCGATAGTGTATATATGTTTAATTTTAATTGCAGACCTGTACGTCAGCCTCAGTCGTATGAAACGTTTAGTTCCGTAATTCGCGAAGATGTATTTTGGCCGCCATTTTGTACTGCATTGCTCACAAGTTTAAGGGCCAAAATTTATTTACATATTAGTGAAGATATGTACTTTTGTTTGATAGTAAAGATTTGTGTGAACAAATAATTTTCTGGTGAACCAACGATATCAAACACGTTTTCCAAGACCGGTAAATGGCCGTAAACACAGCACCTACACTTGTAAATTCTCCGTTCATTTGCAAAGTGGAGAAGCACCGGATGTACATCTGGTCAGTTACTCCAGAAGGATGGCTTTTTTTATCATAATTTACATTTTTATTTAATAAATGTGTTTCCGATATAACATTCATTTTTAGCTAAAACATGAAATTGCTAGAAATATCTGTCTCTTTTCATTCCAGTCATTTTGACTACATTTATTTCATCAGGCCTCATAGTTGGATTCCAATTTTCGCTTATGGTTTCCTTTAATCACATCTTATCTTGTAGGGCATAGCTTCCATCAACTAACTCCACAAAGCCTGATACGAGAGCTCTGTTCATTTTATGACACTTCCCTCAAAAAGCGTTTTTAAGTACAAGGTCAAAGTATATTGATTTAGATAACTAGTTTTACCTGGAGAACTCATGTTTTAGCAAACATAATATGCGAGCGACTGTGATTTTTATTTTGACGCACTGAATCTTCCACAAAATTGGCCTTCAGCGTAATTTAAAGTTATAGAAAAGATTATTTTTAGTTAAAATACATTTCGTAAACATGCCTTTCAAATGGTGTGAAGGCATAGCAATGACGTCACTAGCTTCTATTACAAAAAAAGCTCCCTCAGACGGAACGAGATTCAGCAAAGCAACAGGAGTGACAGGAAAATGTAACTTTGACACCCACAGCCGTTCAGGTGTACTGTTACGGTGTCAGCATCGATAGCAGCCATATTGGACATACAATTGTTTTGTTGAGGCGCAATGTTGTTACTAAACAAACAATATATAAAAGTATTTCTTGTTATTCAAACCCCAATATCACCTCAGATATCAAACGGAGATCGAGGCCTGTAACGGTGGAAAAAAACTGTACTGCCAGCTGAAAAAAGTGAAGCACCGGTAAGACATGCTGAATGTCAAAGTAACTAAGTGCATGCAGGTATGTCAATACTCAGAGTTGCAGTTCATCGTGAAAAGTAGAACAGTCGTCAGAATGCACTAGTGTTGTTCGTCTGTAGCGTTGTTGCCATACCCGGTAAGGTATACCAGGGGTGGGGACAGCATCATATGTTATCACTGTGAAGAACAAAAAGATGCCGTGTGGTTGTGTGAGGCAGCATTATCAGCATTAGGCAAAGTCTGAAAGGGGCATCGTAGTGGGTCTTCCTTTGGCCAATTGGTAGAATCGTGCATATCCATATTGGGAAAGGGGGGGGGGGGGGGGAGGGGAAGTTCGATGATGGACTTCATGTGAATGTGAGTGGCGTGTCGCAAAAGATGTCAGGCGCCAACGCCACAGTGCAATACACTGCCGTCGTGTTGGTTGCCAGCTCAGCCCCTGCGAGTACACGACGTTCCGGCTCCGCTATATGCAGCGGGACCTGCAGAGGGCCTTAGCATACGCCGGAGCAAAGAACAGAGGGCGTGTAAATCAGCAAGAGAGGTCGCTCCTGCCACGTGTCTTTTTGCATCCGCCAATGTTACGTGCAGCCAATCAGGAGGAAGTGTACCTCCGCCATGTGGGTATTTAGGTCCACGCCCGCGCTGAACACGACACCCCTCTACCATCCTCCACACCTACAAATCCTTAATCTGTCCATCCTCTGTTATGCCAGTCCCGCCTGGATATCTGCCCCCCCCCCCCCCCCACAAATTCTATAAGTCCCTCCAGATCCTTGAGCGTCATGAACTCCGCCTCACGTTCCGTATATGCCTCCCGTCCCCCACGCGGATCCTCTATGACCTCATTCCTTTCCCCCATCTGCTCCTATTCCTCGAAGATATCCGCATCCTCTACACCTCCCGCCGCCTTGATCCCCCTCACCCCCTGGTTGCTCCTCTCCTCTCCCATCCCCGCCCACTGCCACGTCGTCACTGTTGTGTACCCCCTACCCTCCTCCTCTACACCCTTTATCTCCTTTCCCAAGGTGGCTTCCATCAACTCCCCCTCCCGGATGATGCCCATTTATTCCTCCTATCAACTGTGATCCTCACTCCCCCTCCATTCCTCTGTCCTTTTCCCTGGCTCCATCCCCCCCTTCCATTCTCTTTTTTCCCCACCTCCCTCACTCTGCCCCCTTCTCTCCCCCAAGTCCTTTTGCATTTCCCTCCTCTGCCTCTTCTCATTCCCTCTCGCGTCTGCCCTGCCCCTCCCCCCTTTTATGAGTCCTCTCCCTCCCTGGTTCCCCCCTTTTCGTTTTTTCCTCTCCTCCCTCCTTGTTTTTCCCCCTCCTCCAGGTCCCCTCCCCCCATCTGCCTTTGGCTCGGGAATGTCATATTTGCGCCGCCATTTTCGCGCAGTGTTTTACAGTGAGTGTTTTTACAGTGAGTGTTTCGTGTTGTGCCTTTTGGGAAGTGTAGCGCACAGCCATCATACTGTCGCTGGGTGTGATTTTCTTATCTCTTGCGAACAGAAACCAGACTGTCGCCATGTTTTTTTAATTGTGTGTCTACTATGTTACTTGTCAGATTCCTATGTATTTTATCGACATTGCCAACCCCTTTTTCTTTCTGTTTTAACTTTCCGCATTTTTCCGCCATTTTACGCTTTAAGTCACCGTTTTATCAATTGTTTTTCTTGATTATTTCTTTCTTCTTCCTTTTTTTTAAAAAAGGTCTGTAGGCTGTAGAGCAGCGTACTAAGCTGCTGCCAACCCGCCCCCCTTTGGGGGGAATTTAAGTACAATAAAGAAAAAAAAAACCGAACACGACCAAATCCTCGAACGCCATGCGCTCCACCTCGCCTTCCGCATCCGCCTTCCGTCCCCCACGCGAATCCTCTACGACCTCATTCCCTTCCCCCACCTTCTGCTTTTCCTTGAACACATCCGCACGCTATATATTGTCCGCTGCATTGATCCCCCTCTTCCTCTGGTGCCTCCCTTCCTCACCACCCCCAGCCCGTATCTGCGCCTGTACTGTTGTGTCCCACCCTCTCTCCATCTTCACACCATCCATCTCCTTTCCCAACACAACTTCCACCATCTGCTCCTTCCGGATGATGAGCTTCGCCCTGATATCTACCCTTCCTACCAACTCTAACCCCATCTTCCCCCCGCCTCCTCCTCAGGGCTCCCTCTCCTCCCTTCTCCTGAGCGGCTTTCCCCTCCTACTCCCCCTCCCTCTCCCCCATTTAGTGTCTCTGCATTCCCTCCTGCCTTGTCTTCCCTCTTGATCTCCTGCCCCACCAGACTCCTGCCTCTTGGTGTACCCACTGATACCCCTCCTCTTTTCTTCCTGCCCTCACCCCTGCTGCACCTTGCTCTGCCTTCATTTTGCATCCTCTCCGGCCTCTCCCTCAGCAGGTCCCACCTGGCAGTTTTATTCTTCCTCGTGTGTGCACCAAGAGGGTTTTAAAGTGTGTTGTTCTGAAGTGTTTTTAATACTGTGGCCGACTTTTAACCTGTGCGTGTACCTTCAGTGTTTTCTTTGTGTTTTAAGAATCGCCAACTGTGTTTTTTAACTTTATGTCGACTTTTTGAATTGTCCCCCCATGAACGTCTCCATGTCAGTCTATTTTTACCTCCATTATCTCCCCTCACTCTGTTTTATGTACTCCTTTTTTATCGCCTTATACATATCACATTTTATTCTTGTCTTAGTTGTCATGTCACTTGGCTGAAGAGCGGCGGACTGTGCTGCTGACAGGCCACCCCTGCCCATATGGGGCAGGGGAATTAAATCACAATAAAGAAAAAGAACCGAACACTGTAGTCACGACGCAGCCAACCAAGAGAAGAAGTCTGCTTATGATTCAGCACCATCTCGCCAGCACGCCGGCTTTGTCGCCAAGCGATGCTGACAATGTGCTTGCAGGCCTGTTGTTATACCGTCATACTCATGTGGCAAGACTGTAGAAATTGTGATCGTAACTTGCGTGTTAGTCTGTTCCAATGTGCTGCGCTCAAGGAGAGTTACGACTTAAACATCTGGCAGTCGAACTAGTGAAGAACGAACTCTGACTATAGAAGCTTTCATTCTGTTTCCTCAATAAAGACTTACATTCCAAGCACTTGATTTAAGGTGTGATCTTATTTTCGTGTTAGGAGCTAGTTACAAAGCTTGTTACTAGTTACAAAGCTTGTTACTTGTTCGTGATGGTCAATGAACACCATTTGCGTTGAACTCATTGTTTTCTTAAGTATAGAGGATGAAGTACATGCTCGTCTGTTTCTTGCAGGAGTGTTCAAAGACCAGGATACCTCCTTGAGGGCAGGCATAACGTCATCAAGGTTGCAGTCGATTACATCAGATCACTGCAAGGGAGGATCGCCATATTCTGTACCAAGCACGTAGTTACTTCTTATCTGCGTCTGCCACCTGAAAACAAGTACTGGACATCTTGCAAAAATCTGTGCCATGCTGCACCACTGGCCAGAGACTAACCGCAGTCGGTCTAGGGAATTGGCGTCCCATGCGTAGGCGGCTCTTCACGGCAGAACCGGCTGTACTTGGAGAGGTGCCACAACAGAGAAGCGTGAACTGCTGATGAATGGTGCCGCATTATGTTCGACAGTCAATCGCTGTTCTAAACTACAACCGACTACCATCGTCGGTGTGAACAGCCATTGGGTATGACTTCAGGTTGCGGCTGGTAGTGGTTGAGGGAGCTCTGACGGCACAGCGGTATTACACAGACACCCTGCGTCCTCGTGTGTCGTCTCTCATGTGCCAAAACCATGTTCCTATTCTTCAACAAGACAATGCTCGTCTTGGCGTGCGTCTGAACTTTATAACGTGATGGTAAGATACCCCAGTGGCCAGAAAGAGCTCCAGATTTGCGCTGGAGCAGCTCGGACGCCAACTCCATCCTAATACCAGTAGCCAATATATCAAGAAGCAATTACAATAGTTGTGGGGCAGATTGCCGCACGCGGACGTAAAACGGTTTGACACACTACTTAACCGAATTAGTGCATATATCGAGCACAGAGTGCTCTCGTACTGCTTAATTCTTTCTAAATTTGACTCGGTATTGTAATGACTGATGTGACATCACATGCCATCTCAATGAGTGAAGTTTGTTTCCTCCTTCCCCTCTGTGTGCTGTGTTTTTCCTGTTACGCAGCGTACATTAGCAAAGTTAACTATATTCTCAAGATATTATGCTACGAGACCGAGACGGTGCTGTGTCAGATTGCGTAGCTTATTACAAAAGCCATATTTCGGCGTGATCGGCATCTTGAGGTTATCTGTGAAAACTATATAGTTTTGTGTCCTTGTCGCCACTGTTGTGTCGTTTACCCCAGAAATCAAGATAGAGAATGTTGTTTGGTGGCTGGTATTCTCTTTCTACAACACAACTGTACACATGAATTAACATGGTTCTTTTTACATCAACAGGAAGCTAATTAACTTAAGAATTCATATATTGTGGTACAACCTCTTCAATAATAGTCCATGTTAGCCTTACTGCTGGTGAAGTAAAAATCCCCATAAGCAATGAATGACAGATGCCAAACTGGAGTGAGAATTGGTGCATCAGTAACTGAGCTAGTGACTGAGACTGACCGACTGCGATTTATTGAGACTGAGTCTGAGAGATTGAGACGCTGAACTAATAAGCTAGTAACTGAGGTAGTCTGGACAGCGGCGGGGGCCTAAATACGAGGGTTGTCCAGAAAGTAAGTTCCGATCGGTCGCGAAATGAAAACCACTGGGAAAATCGGCTAAAGCTTTGCACAGATGTGTTAGGCAGTGTCTCTAGTATGCCCATCGATCGTGTCGCGTCGCTCTTTTCAGTTTTGAGTGAACAGTGAGCACGTAAAGATGCGTAGGGAATAGCGTCTCCCGCCAAGTATGAGGTCCTGGTTAGAGATTTCGCCTGCGACATGCAGCCCACATAACACAACTGTCGCTCAGTTCCTTCTTCATGCCAATTCTCGGCCACACTCTGCAGTGGCAATGAAGACGCTCCTGCAGCGTTTCCGATGAGAAGTGTTTGATCACCCACAATGCAGTTCGTAATTGGCTCCCCCTGAGTCTCATCTCCGCTCAAAAGAACCGCTGGCTTTGAAGACAAAATTTTTCCACAGACAACGAGCTGCAGACCAGTGCAGGTAACTGGCCGAAAGCACAGGCGGTGGCTTTCTGTGATGTTGGAAAGTTGATACAACACTACGACAAAAGTCGAAGTTGGAGCGGCGACTATGTAGAGAACTAGGTGGAAGGTGTACCTAATTGTTGCAAATAAAAAGTTTCTGGTTTACACTGTGGTTTCCATTTCGCAACCGATCGGAACTTACTTTCTGGACAACCCTCGTACTTGCGACCGAGAGGGAGTTGGCGGCGTGTTGCTTGCGAGTTTGTCTTTGGCCTCTCTGCTGATAGGCGCGCTTGATTCAGCGCCTACTATCGATCTTCTTGCTACCTCTTTGCTGACCGCTGTGCTGGTGCCAGCACACATAGTAAAGTACAATCTTTAAAATTTTGAAGTAGATAATTTAACATATTATATTGTTCGCTGCTTTCATGAGGTGGTCTCGATATCCATATGACACTGATGTCTCAGTTACTGTCACACTACTGTGGAAGTTTGCTCATTTGATGTTGGTAGAGTTATAGAAGGTGTTAATATTTCGCTGGAGCAGTTATTTGTGAAGGGTTGAATTACGAAAGTTTAATTCATAATGAAGTTACCTTACAGTTGCATTGGTAGCTGAGTCGGTGATGTTATATGGTTACAGGCTGTTTGCCTCTATGGTATTCTGTAGGTCATATCTTTGTTCTTACCGGATACGTCATGCTGCTTGTATAATTTGTGTTTATGTGGTTCTACGCTCATACGTAGTTTCATCTTCCTTGTTTTTACTTTTTTTCTATTGGTGTTGAATTTTAGGAGGTTTATGACAGTTTCTCGATGTTGTTTTACGCTTAAACGCATGCTATCCTGTGGTTATTTTTGATCTCTTTGTTGTGTCTAGACAAGACAGCCTAGACACCATGAGAGGAAGCCGAAAGGCACGCCCTAAGTTAAAGCAGGATTGCGTGAGGTCTGAAACAGGATACGTAATGAATGCTATAAAGAAAAGTACGTAGCTTCTGGAATACTTAACTTTAATCCATCTTTGTGGTACATCTGGAGATTATGGCGATACTAGTGAGACTCTTTAGATACATGCAATGTTACTAATGGCGCCTTGCTAGGTCGTAGCCATTGACTTAGCTGAAGGCTATTCTAACTATCTGCTCGGCAAAGGAGCGAGGCTTCGTCAGTGTGCATCGCTAGCTACGTCGTCCGTACAACTGGGCGAGTGCTAGGCCGTATATCGAGACCTGCCTTGTGGTGGCGCTCGGTCTGCGATCACACAGTGGCGACACGCGGGTCCGACATGTACTAATGGACCGCGGCCGATTTAAAACTACCACCTAGCAAGTGTGGTGTCTGGCGGTGACACCACACTCTTGGTAACCTCATCTCTGATATGTTTGTAGATTTCGATTTTTCTACTCATGTCGTGTTTGGAAGAATAATTTCAATGAAATGTGCTATGTATTGTTTGTGTTTCAACTTGATCTGTTCACTTAGAATTTCTTGAGGATAATTATATTTCTTTTTATATATTTCGAACTATTCCTTTTTGTCCGCCGGTCGGAGTGGCCGAGCGGTTCTAGGCGCTACAGTCTGGAACCGCGCGACCGCTACGGTCGCAGGTTCGAATCCTGCCTCGGGCATGGATGTGTGTGATGTCCCTAGGTTAGTTAGGTTTAAGTAGTTCTAAGTTCTAGGGGACTGATGACCTTAGAAGTTAAGTCCCACAGTGCTCAGAGCCATTTGAACCATTTGAACCCTTTTTGTCCAATATGTTAAATCTTGAACTTTATCTTACGCTGTGTGCCGTCGTTCTGTCTTCATTTACTGGAAGAAAATTTATGGTTAATATCTAATGTGTTCTCAGTATCGAATACTGGAATTCCGCCGGCCGCGGTCGTCTCGCGGTTCTAGGCGCGCAGTCCGGAACCGCACGACTGCTACGGTCGCAGGTTCGAATCCTGCCTCGGGCATGGATGTGTGTGATGTCCCTAGGTTAGTTAGGTTTAAGTAGTTCTAAGTTCTAGGGGACTGATGACCTTAGAAGTTAAGTCCCACAGTGCTCAGAGCCATTTGAACCATTTGAACCCTTTTTGTCCAATATGTTAAATCTTGAACTTTATCTTACGCTGTGTGCCGTCGTTCTGTCTTCATTTACTGGAAGAAAATTTATGGTTAATATCTAATGTGTTCTCAGTATCGAATACTGGAATTCCGCCGGCCGCGGTCGTCTCGCGGTTCTAGGCGCGCAGTCCGGAACCGCACGACTGCTACGGTCGCAGGTTCGAATCCTGCCTCGGGCATGGATGTGTGTGATGTCCTTAGGTTAGTTAGGTTTAAGTAGTTCTAAGTTCTAGGGGACTGATGACCACAGCTGTTAAGTCCCATAGTGCTCAGAGCCATTTGAACCATTTGAACTGGAATTCCGACCTGTCTGACCTATATAGAATTCATCACATACATTGAATTTGACAACTGCCTGTATTTGTATATGTGGTTAGTTTTGTTTGTCTTGACTGCAGTAGTTCAAATGGTTCATATGGCTCTGAGCACTGTGGGACTTAACATCTGAGGTCATCAGTCCCCTAGGACTTAAAACTACTTAAACCTAACTAACCTAAGGCTATTACACACATCCATGCCCGTGGCGGGATTCGAACCTGCAGCCGTAACAGTCGCGCGGTTTCTGACTGAAGCGCCTTGAACCGCTCGGTCACATGGGCCGGCAGTGCAGTAGTGTACGAAGGTTGTGTCGTATCTGGTATGCGAATTTTATGTTACTATGTTCTAGCAATGCGTTAATTGTGAGATATAGTTCCTAGATATGAAACGGGTACAAACAAGAATCATGTAAGTAATATAATATAGCTGGTAAGAACAAAGATACGATCTACAGAATACCATAGAAGCAAACAGCTCGTAACCATATGACATAGCTGACTCACCTGTCAATGCTACTATCAAGTAATGTCATTATGAATTAAACTTTCATAATTCTACACTTTCGCAAATAACTACTCCAACAAAAGTGTATCGCCTGCTCCAACAACATCAAAGGAGCAAACTTACACAGTATTGGGACAGCAACTGAGACATCAATGTCATATGGATATCAAGTCAACCTCAGGTGCACAACCAACAATGTAATACGTTAAATTATCTACTCCATAAATTGAAATATTGTACCAAACTGTGTAGTTTCCACAGATAACCTGAAGATGGCAGTAGTGCCGAAATAGACCTATTGTAATAAACAATATATTCGAACAACAGCTACGTCTTGGTCTCATAGCATAATACGGAGTAATGTCGTTAGAAGACAAAAACGACGCTGCTGGACCAGATGAGTACACATTACACTGACAGAAGTTTGGGTATTTGCAAACTGAGGCACAGTTGAATTCAAGAAACTATGCATATGTTGAGCTCACGCCCAGAAGCATTATCAGCATATTTGAACACGTCCAGATCGTAGCCTTCAGACACTCCACCATCAGCACTGTGCAGGAGCTTTAAATTTCACGTGTCACAGTGTCAAGATTGAACCTTCTAACAATACCACCACTTGCAAAGTAGGTTAGAAATCACATTAATAATGTTGCTCACGCAGCATATGTTCGCTTTATCGGGCAACAACAAAGTTATTGGCTGTGAATGGTATCGTCAGAATGGAAATAATGAAGTCACTGTAAAAATGTCGTTAATTTTGGCACTTATCTTCAATGGATTCCCACGTAGATTTCCTCGAAGTTGTTATGGCTCATCTTGTTGATTCTAGGGTGATTCCACTTTGACTGCTAGAAGGTCCAGATCTGTATTTTAGCAATATTTGAAGACCTAACAAATGCGTTTTTCAGGAAATTCTTAATGATCAAACAATCCCAGATGAGAACAGTGGTATGGTAGAAATAATTTTTGACTTGGTGTTCACGATCCACATCTTTATTAAACTTCTTGTAAATTCACTTATACTTATTCTTAATTGTCACATCATCAAGAAAACAGTTTTGTATCAATCTTCATATATTTAATTTACACTTTAACCAAACACAAGAACTGACTGTTCTTTTACAAAGCGAAATAACAACTTAACTTCTGCAAAGTGAAACAAAGACTGTTCTGTGCGCATTCGCGCCAAAACCGTTACAAGTAAGTCAATGATTATGACAGTCTTACAGAAATGAATACACACAAGAAACATATCACTGTAATATATCGATACATCGGAGTACCTATACATTAATAAAACCAAATGTGAATATTGTCACAAAAATATGCCTGTTACTTCGCAGGAAAGTAGTACGATATTACTGGTATCGAGAACCATTACAACCTGTCAGACAAAACAATCATCACCAAACTGTTATGCGTAACATTTTGAGGATGGGGTACGCCGTCAAATATCACGGATTCTAGCTGCGGTTATACGTGCCACACGGTAGCAACTGAAACCGCTATTCAGTTCTGGGCAGCGGTAACCGGGATAAGCAGCCAGTGCATGCACAAATGTTTCATGAGTAAGCGGTACGAAAGGCTGTGTCCCACTCCCGCGCTTCTGTTCACTGCTCATACCAGGGAACAGAGGCATTATCCTGAGGATAATGTGCGAAAGAAGCATGCCCTCCTGACGCTGATTTTAGCTTTGTTCAGACTTTCTTTGTCACCTAGGTTTTGACTTATCTTGAATCTGAGATGCTCTCATTGTTAACATAGCAGTTTTCTAACATGGTTTTCCCATCCCTAAACACCTCGCACGGAACTTACTTTCTATGGCGTATTGAAAGATGCTTTTGATTTTTTTTTCCCATTTTTGCTTCACATCTTCCCTCTCTCTCTGAATATTCGATGCGGACTACTCAGATACTCTACAATTTGTATCCTATTAGGCTTGGTAAGTAAAAATACTGACTTTCGTTCTTTACATTTGAAGGCTGTTGTTGTGATCTTCAGTCCAAAGATTGCCTTGATGTAGCTCTCCATGCAACTCTATCCTGTGATAGCCTGTCCGAACAACTACTGCAACCGACATCCTTTTGAATCTGCTTACTGTATTCATGGCCTGGTATCCCTCTATGTGTTTTACCCTCCCCCCTTCGCTCCAATACTAAATTGTTGATCCCTTGACGTGGTAAAACGTGTCCTGTCAACCGATCCCTTCTTCTAGTCAAGTTGTCCCACAAATTTCTTTTCTTCCCAATTCTGTTCAGTACCTTATCATTATTTACACTATCCAATCAAAAATGGTTCTGAGCACTATGAGACTCAACATCTGAGGTCATCACTCCCCTAGAACTTAGAGCTACCTAAACCTAACTAACCTAGGGACATCACACACACCCATGCCCGAGGTAGGATTCGAACCTGCGACCGTAGCTGTCGCGCGGTTCCAGACTGTAGCGCCTAGAACCGCTCGGCCACTCCGGCCGGCACACGATCTAATCATCTCATAGTGACCATTCTTCCACAGCACGACATTTCAAGACCTTCTATACTATTTTTTGTCTAAACTGTTTCTCACACACAATTCACTTCCATACATGGCTACAGTCCAGACAAATTACTTCAGAAAAGACTTCCGAGAAGTTAAATTTATATTCGCTGTTAACAAATTTCTCTTCCTTAGAAACGCTTTTCTTGCCGTTGACGGTCAACATTTTATATCTTCTCCTCTTCAGTCATCATCAGTTATTTTACTGTATATACCAAAATTCGTCTACTACCTTCAGTGTCTCGTTCTCGCAAAGGTTGTCTTCCTTTTTTCAGTTGACTTAACTAAAACCATATTTCCACATTTACTCATTAATTTATCATTTTCCTGGTACAATAATCGTCCCGTAACACTTCAAAATTTATTTAACCACTCAAGGTAGTTGGGAATGACGTACTTTCTATGTGAAACTTCGTAGCAGATTGAAATCACTGCACACTCCGATACAGAGTGCAAATTCATTCTGGATACTTTCTAGTTGATACAAGTTCTCCACTCCAGTCTTAAAGTCAGTGATTTGATCCGGAAAGTGTCATTTTATGGTATGTCATCGACATAATGTTAAAAGACGCCGAAGTTATATTAGTGGGGAGAATTAACTTTGAACACACAAAGCGTGATAGTGACCCAGTACTTACTAATATTACCATCTACTGAAGCTCCACTGATTTAAGAAAGCATATATTCCGGAAAAACTCTAAGCAGAAAAGAATAAATTCAAATACACTATGTGATCACAAGTATCCGGACACATGGTTGAAAATGACTTACAAGTTCGTGGCGTCCTCCATTGGTAATGCCGGAATGGTGTTGACCCACCCTTAGCCTTGGTGACAGCTTCCACTCCCGCATGCATACGTTCAATCAGATGGTGGAAGGTTTCTTGGGGAATGGCAGCCAATTCTTCACGGAGTGCTGCACTGAGGAGAGGTATCGATGTCGGGCGGTGATGCCGGGCACGAAGTCTGCATTCCACAACATCCCAAACGTGTTCTGTTGGATTCTGGTCACGACTCTGTGCACGTGAGTCCATTATAGGGATATCATTGTCACGTAACCACTCCGCCATAGGCCGTGCATTATGATCAGGTGCTCGATCGTGTTGAAAGATGCAATCGCCATCCCCGAGTTGCTCTTCAACATTGGAGAGCAAGAAGGTACTTAAAACATCAATGTAGGCCTGTGCTGTGATAGTGTCACACAAAACAACAAGTCATGTAAGCCCCTTCTATGAAAAATACGACCACACCATAACACTACCGCCTTCGAATTTTACTGTTGGCACTACACACACTGGCAGATGACGTTCATCGGGCATTCGCCATACCCACAACCTGCCATTGGATTGCCACACTGTCTCGGTAGACAGTCCTCGTCCTCCACACAACATTTTTCCACTGTTCAATTGGCCAATGTTTACGCTCCTTACTATAAGTTTGGCATTTACCAGCGTGATGTGTGGCTTACGAGCAGCCTCTCGAGAATGAAATCCAAGTTTTCTCACCTGCCGCCTAACTGTTGTAACACTTGCAGTGTATCCTGATGCAGTTCGGAATTCCTGTGTGATGGTGTGGATAGATGTCTGTCTATTACACATTACGACCCTCTTGAATTGTCGGCGATCTCTGTCAGTCAATAGACGAGGTCGGCCTGTACGCTTTTGTTCTGTACGTGCCCTTTCACGTTTCCATTTCAATATGACATCGGAAACTGTTGAGTTCCGCTGAGGCCCCACTCTGCTCTCTCACGATGTCTAATGACTACTGAGGTCACTAATATGGAGAACCTGGCAGTAGGTGGCAGCACAATGCACCTAATATGAAAAACGTATGTTTTTGGGGGTGTCCGGATACTTTTGATCACATAGTGTATATTTACCCGTTTCCTGAAATGTGTTAGTCTGATTTCGCAAGAACGACTATTCCCGTTTTCTTGCAGCTATTATTTGTGCATTGCCAAAAAGATCCTTTAACGTATTCGTAGTTCAGCTCCAAGGTTCACGCACAAATATGCAAGCATAGAAAGGAAAAATTTGGAGTACCAAGAAACTCGCCGTTGCTCTTACTTGACGGCTATGGCAATGTGTAGTATCACAGACGTAAATGGTGCAGAGGAAGATTCGCTAACGTATAAAGCAGTGAGGGAGGGTTTCGCTGGCAACATAAAAAGAAGGCGAAAATGAGAGACCTCTCCAGAGTTTATTGTGTTCTCTAGACAGAGGCGGGCGACATTGTCACCCAGGACCCGCGATTTCAGTCCTCCTCCGAGTTACTTAAAAGGCGGACCACTTGCCGCTCGTGCGTTTCCCATCCACTCCTTAACACTGGGTCTGTTGTTTCAAAGATTCTAAGCGTTCTAGAGCATCATGCGTAATTTTTTCAGATGTACGAGGTTTGGTTTCGTTGGGTCGGTCACTTCACCAATTTTCGGGACCCGATATCATTTTGTTCGTTTATAGTTTCTAGAATTACGTTTTACAGCATAAAAAATGTGTGTTGTTCTAGTTGATGCATTTCCTCATGGTGGCAGACTATTGATTTCGCAACTGCGAAAGTCTTCGTTTAGGGAAGGTAAATACACAAAGAAAGTTGGTAATAGACTGGTTTTGAAGCTTGATAGTTCCATTGTCATCGCTCTTTCGAATACGTCAAAACTCTCCTCGATATCTATTTTAAACTCACTGGTATAACGTAAAAAAATTTATTCATTATGCACTCTGTGTCCGTTATGAGATCTACCTTGTACAATCATGAAATATTTCACGAAATTGCGGTTCGAAAGTCAGCTGAAACTTTGAGGAAATTCCTTTTACTTTTAGCGATGTTATACCCGTGATTTCTAAATGCGTTGCAAAGACAAATTTCACGTCTTGTACAGAGCATTGATATTGGAGATAAAAAGCTTCTAAATTTCTCATTTAATAAAATTCATAAAAGTGTAACTGTTTGGTAGATCTCTCGTTTTAAAGAAATACATAATTCTACGCATTTTCTACCGTCTACATTCTGCGGAGATACCTTTCATTTATCAGCTCATTTCTTTCTGAAGACCTCTGATACTTTTACTGACATGGAATGCTCTCTCTGTCTCTGGCCGACTGCTTCTCATGTCCTCATCGCATTGGTCGTCGAGCGTTGCTTTGCTTCTAAAGTAGCAGAATACGGTTACGTCAATCTGTGGTCTAGAAACTTGACGTTACGTTTGTCGCCTTCTCTTTTCTGCTACTTTTCAAAACTGTAGACTGTCTTTGGTTTACACTGGGTTGATAGTCTTGACCTTCACTGAACACTGAGATGCCATCAGTAATTCTTATCTTTGACGCCCTTAAACCTCGAATTTCAGCTCGTCTCCTGAAACTTCTGTATTTATTTTTTAATTTGTAGCTCGAAGAGGAGAAGAAAGAAATTACAACCCTTCATAATCCAAGTACTTCGTTCTTGGTTTTCCAGTTCTATTTTTCCCTCTTGGCTCTTGTACATGTTGCATACTACCAGTCTTTTCCTGTAGCTTACACTTCTCCTACTGAGAATTACTAATATTTTGCCCCAGCTTACATTGCAAAAACTTTTTTCTGTGTCGACAAATCTTATTCTGTGTTGATTTTTCTTCTGTTTGCAATCGCTGCGACCCCCTTTACCTGCATCTAACAGATCCTCAACTACTTTTCCAATCTCTTGTCTGTTATTCTGGTCAGGAATGTGGATGCATAACTTTAAAAGCTGATTGTATCGATACTTCTTATCTGCCTTTTTTATTTTCGCAATTTCAAGGATGATATTTATCTGAAATTTTGATAGTATGTCTCCAGACTCATAGGCTCTACAAACTAACTTCAATAGTTGTTTGGTTGTCAAGTGACGATGGTCTGTGAGTGTGTGGGTTTTATTTTGTCAAGTTGCGCAATGGATTGATCCAACAAGTAT
Source organism: Schistocerca serialis cubense (assembly GCF_023864345.2). Lineage (NCBI taxonomy): Eukaryota > Metazoa > Arthropoda > Insecta > Orthoptera > Acrididae > Schistocerca > Schistocerca serialis. The sequence continues at coordinate 249,553,960 of NC_064638.1, read as the reverse complement.
CCTTTGGCTCCTGCAAGAAACAATTTGCACCTCACACTTATATCTTCTGGAGTCATCCGTTGTCAGGAAAAGACACAAAAATATTCTGTATTCTTATGTAACTAGTGGAATACTCGGGCACTGGAGAATTGCTAGTTAGTGTAAGAAAAAACATTAAACGAACGAAAAATATTATTTATTGCAAAAAAATTTTGAGAAATCAGGTGAAACTTTTTCTTATAAATTAATAAATTTCTGGGCTCTTTTCGGAACAGTAGATTGCCTGTTATGGATAGGAATACTATTATTTCACAAAGTATGCAAAGGTTCTTTTCTCCCTTTTCTTTAAGAATATTAATTACTCGCCAGAATGGCTGAGAGCCGCGCCTACACAACTTGAATAACTTTTGTAGGTACAGTCAAGGCTGTCACGTGAGAAATGTAATGGAGTGTATTGTTGTAGAGGACAGATGGAGCTGGCATACGCTGTAGCGCACAATACCGTGAGCTGCAACGACTAGTGCCTGCATCGCTCGCTGCTGACAAATAACACAACTATCTCTTTCTGTCTGGATTGACCTTCGCCAATCGAACTCTCCCTACCCCTTGATGAAGTCAAGGACTCCTATCCACCCCTAGTCTAACTATTGGCGTGGCACACTGGTCAGATAACTGGTCCACACCGCACAATAAGTGTAGCGGCCATCACAGTGAACAGCGACTCAATATAGAGTATCACTCCGATTCGCTAATGACAGAGGTGCTCTCCCAGTAAAGTACTGTTGAGAGACTTTGTTCTTCGCTCTTTGCATACATGTACGAGCGCACTCACTCTCATTACGTGTTCCCGCTCCAAGAGCGACAAAATTGCAAGGGTATATCATTCGCTGTCTTTCCTCACTCCTCTGGCTCTTTGCGTCAGAAATATTCCGTCAATCAGCGTTGCTCTTTTAAACGGGACAATGACGTTTCATCGACCAAGGCAGATGTACGTAGCATCTCCATTAGGTGTATACTGTCCTTCTGTGAGAACTCCATAACTACACAGTTGGTCCCGCAAAAAATGCATCTTCTGGGCACTCTCACATAATGTAGCGGAATGTGCTTTTAAGTCAAACTCGGGGGTCATTATCCCTTCGTTCTGGTAAAAGCTGTCCTTTCTCTGGGCTGTCGTTCCGGCCAAAGTAGGTGTGTTGACTCACCCCTCTGAAGGGATGGGCCTCCCAGCGGGTTGGTTGGCTCTTTAGAACGAAAATTCCTGTGGCCGTCATGTTGCGTACACCAGCCTCGACTTTTTTAACCTCATTGTGCACTTGCGATTTACTTATTAGATTTGCATATCGCTTACTTGAATTCATACAAAATTGACTCTACCTTATCGAGTTTGGGTTCGAATGAAGCGTCTTGATGTGCAGAATACGATTGTGAGGACGGAATATGTAAGAAATGAGGGTCAGGAGACCACGCCACCTTACTATGGTTCTGGCTTCCTTGCTTCTAATACTGCTCACGATTCCTTAGCGACCTGTTAAACGTGATTTCACTGTTTAACCCAGGTAGATTCCTAGGACTGTACAGTCCCACGTGGACCTTCTGCTCTGCTTCGAGGTCTAGGAGGTGGCTATGCACCCGCCGAAGTAGAAGCCTACCAGGGTGAGCTACTGTGTCCGGAGTCGCCACTGGAAACTAGTCTGAATGTGGGGAGGTTAATCTGAGAAAATACATTGATGAAGACCACAGTGAAGTACTAAAGTTTAAACTTCTGGTCCATTGTTATGCCAGATATATGTTAGTTACGGCAGCATTGCAAGCCAGTGTCAAGATCTCAGAACAGACTAGATCCATGAGTAACGTATGTCACCCTCAAACGGCTCTCTCAGACTCGCTGACGACAAGAGCTCACCACAGCATGAATGGTCGCGAGGGCTCCCTGCTGCCACCACTCTTACCTCTGAAATAAGCTGTCTGCCAAAATGTCCCACCACTGAGCGCAGCTCTTATGTTTCTGGCGTCGCCCTACCCCTTCTAGTGGCTTGTCGTGCTAGCTACTGCTGCAAGAACGACTTATTTGTAACTATAAGTTACGTACTACAGGTTATATAATAAACTGCATATTGAAAGCTAGCACTTCATAGCGCTAGCATTTTTCGTACCACTATGCATTTTTTGTGTGAGGAATAAACAGAATTTATATATAAGTTAATCTAGGTCATGCACAATGTTCTTAAAATTTGTATTGTTCTGCTTACACCTTTTGTTGGTTGGTTGGTTTGGGGAAGGAGACCAGACAGCGTGGTCATCGGTCTCATCGGATTAGGGAAGGAAGTCGGCCGTGCCCTTTCAGAAGAACCATCCCAGCATTTGCCTGGAGTGATTTAGGGAAATCACGGAAAACCTAAATCAGGATGGCCAGACGCGGGATTGAACCGTCGTCCTCCCGAATGCGAGTCCAGTGTCTAACCACTGCGCCACCTCGCTCGGTACACCTGTTGTATTATTCCTAGCTACACATCCAAGGAAGCTTTACCAGTTGCACTTGATGTAGCAAAATCATCATTTGTAGCTGGCCTCACTACTTTAGCACTACGGTCTAGTTTAATTACCAGAACGCCACTTATGCTATTTATGGGCAAATATAATTACGAAGGCTGTACAATAAAGAATGATCATAATTTTTTTTTAAACATACCTTTACTAATCCTTATAATTTTGATAGTCCTCCTCGAAGTAGTCTCCCATGAATGCGATGCACTTGTCCTAGCGTTTCTGCCAGTCTTCAAATATATTTTTTGAGAGGTCCTTCAAAATCGCTTCCACAGCCTTCTTCTGATTATTGGTAATGCCTCCCATGAAGACGTTTCTTCATGTTAGAGGAATAGAAAAAAGTCCCATGGGGCTAAATCCGGATTATAGGCAGGGTGACGGATGCACTTCACGTTGATTTTTGCAGGATATTCAGCAACAGCATTAGCAATATGCGGCCGCGCATTGTCGTGGTGCAGCATCCAGCTTCACGGAAATGTGGTCTTTCGCGCCTGTTGTGGACTTGCAATGTTTTCAGGACATCCCTATAGTATTGTCCAGTTACTGGTGTGTGTGTGCAGGTACAACATGCTTATAAAACATTCCATGAATATCAAAGAATAAGATGATCATAACTTTCCCAGCAGAAGCAACCACTTCTGCTTTTTGGGGGTTGGTGATGAACTAGATTTCCACACTGAGCTTTGCTGTTTGCTCTCAGGATCAAAATTATAGAGCCAAGTTTCATCAGCAGAGATTACATTTGAAAGAAACTCCGGATCTTCCTCTAACATCAACTTTAACTGCATGCAGACCTCCACGCGGGTGTCCTTTTGCTCGGGAATCCATTGCGCACAAACACGAGTCAAGTGTAATTTTTCTGTCACCAACGTGTGGGTGGTACCCAATAAAATGTTCAGTATTTCAGAAAGTGATCTCAAGGTAATTCGTCGATTCTCTCTCACAATGACAGCAGCAGTGTTGATAAGTTTCGCAGTGCTGATGTTTTCTTCCGTAAGAGCAGTAACTGGAGCACCGGGTCCACCTTCCTTTGAAATTGATTGTCTCCCCTCTTTAAACATTTTAAATCATCTTCTAGCTGTGCTATAGACCAGAACAGACTCTCCATACGCCTCCTGTAATATTGTATAGGCCTCAGCTGAAGATCTGTTGAGACGAAAGCAGAATTTCATAGTCGTATATTGTTCCTCGCGTGTCACCTCCATTGCAGTGGTAGGCGATATTGAACATGTCTGACCTTGCCTGTCTCTCTCTCTCTCTCTCTCTCTCTCTCTCTCTCTCTCTCCCTCCCTCCCCCCCCCCCCGTACTCTCTCTCTCCCTCTCTCCCCTCTGCTTTTATCTTTCCTAAGTCCAAAGCGACGGCCATCTACAGATACTCTTGTTCCTTCGCCATTTTCCCCCTTGTTTTTGCAGCCACGTAGGGTAAGCTGGCACTGTAAACAAAAAAATAGTATTTGTATGCATGCTGACATCTTCTACTTCTGCATCTACGTAAATATTTCCCATGCCACCCTAAGGTGCATGGCGGGGGCTAAATTGTTCCAAAATTAGTCATTTACTCTCCTGTTACATTCGCACATAGAGTGAGAAAAAGAGACTGACTATATACCTCCGTTGCAGCCCTAATTTCTTCGTGGTCATTACGCGAAATGCACGTTGGTTCCTTTAGACTAGTTCGGCAATCGGCTTCAAATGCCGCTTATCTAAACTTTCTCAGTCGTTTTTCGCGAAAAGAACGCCGTCTTCCCCTCAAGTATTCCCATTTGAGTTCATGAAGCATCTCTTTATTACTCGCGTATTGATCGCACATACCGGTAACAATTGTAGCAGCCCGCTTCTGAAATGCTTCGATGTATTCCTTTAATCCGACATGGTGGGAATCCTAAACACTCGACAATTATTCACGAATGGTTTGCACTTTATGCAGAGTCCACCAGAAAAATGTATACACACTTTAATGAACGAAAAGCATTACTTATGTGTTTATTTTACATTTAATAATTGATCACCATCAGCTTAGCATACGATTGCTTTAAAAGTTGAAAATGTTCACCATTGGCGGCTATACAAATAACAGAACGACGAGAGGTCGCCGCAACTACGTCAGTCAATGTTTTAGTGGATATCGGTGGACATGTCGCTGTAATCTCCTGGCGAACTTCCTCCAGCATGCGTGGCTTACGTCGATAGACGTTATTTTTCACAGTTCGCCACAAGTAAAAGTCAACAGGTGTCAAATCTGGCGACTGTGGAGGGAACTCAATGGGCCCTCTCCGTCCAATCCAATGCCCCAGCAAATTGTCATCCAGGAAAGCTCGCACGGCTAGGTGGCAGTGTGGAGGCACTCCGTCCTGTTGGTAGTAGACCTCTTCATCAGCTCTATAAAGCACACGTATACCTGGCAAAACTGATGTGCGTAACATTTCCAGGTACACTTCTCCTGTGACAGCAGCATCAAAGAAAATTGGTCCTACTAAGCCCCTAGAGGACAGTCCACACCACACATGAACCCCTGGCAGATTGACCGCTTTATCCATATAAACATCCAGCCGTCGTGGCCGATCGGTTCTAGGCGCTTGAATCCGGAACCGCACTGCTGTTACGGTCGGAAGTTCGAATCCTGCCTCGGACGTGGATGTGTGTGCTGTCCTTAGGTTAGTTAGGTTTAAGTAGTTCTAATAGTTATAAGTCTAGGGAACTGATGACCTCAGGTGTCAAGTCCCCTAGTGCTCGGAGCCATTTGAACCTTTTTTTTTTTATCCGTATAAACATGCTGATTTTCCTGTGCCCAGTGCACACTGTTATGCCGATTCATGGTTGCGTTGAGTTTAAATTGTGTTTTGTCACAAATTGTTCGTCATCAGTTATCATTTGTTGATACAATTCGAAATATTGCGTTCGGCGATCAGGATCGTCATCATTAATCTCGTGCACTAATCGTGGAATGCAAACTTTCCACTCTGCAGCTTTCAGAATTCTTCAACACTTGTACTGCTAAGCCCCACTTCACGTGCACACTGCGTAGCAGATTTCTGTTGTGGAGAATTAACAAACGTTTCCAACTCGAGAGCAGACGCTGTCTTCCTCGCCTTCCTTTGTGAATATCACAAATCGTTCCATGCAATTAAAACTTGTGATTGATGCGTTTAATTGTTAGACGGGTTGGCAGTTCTGATTCAACCTCCCGCCTACACAGCCGTTGCACTTCAACGGCATTGCCAAACTTGAAAATCACTACACAATACATTTGCTCGAGTTTCACGCGTGCTCGAGCCAACTTGTTTTCTCAACACCGAGATGAAAGCACTAACATCCCACATCTGTTGAGCCAAAGACCATACTACAACACACTCGTAACTCAAATCGAACAACAATATCATATCTCGATACAGCCTGACGAAGAGTGTACACGTATTTCTGGCGGACTCTGTAGATAAGCTACGCTTTCCTAAAATTCACCCAATACACAAAAATCGCCATTCACCTTCCCTAAAACTGCCCTATAGTACTAGTTCAATTTCGCATAGCTTTGCAGCGTTGCCCCTAGATACACTACTGGACATTAAAATTGCTACACCACTAACATGACGTGCTGCAGACGCGAAATTTAACCGACAGGAAAAAGAAGCTGTGATATGAAATGATAAACTTTTCAGAGCATTCACACAAGGTTGGCGCCGAAGGCGACACCTACAACGTGAAACGTCCCCTTTGAACAATTATACAGGACTGTGCTTAACCTGACACACAATATTTTTAGCGCAACGCAATCTGACTTTCAAAATTCCCTACTAAAGAATGGCCCTTACTAGCATTAAACTATACCTTTTACATATCACTTACCTCACAAAAATCTTCGCTGCTCAAGCTACTGCAATACAGCGAGCGCCACTACTACCAGCTAAATAAAAGATTCAAACTACTGAAGGCACTAACTACTGATAGGGATAGTTAGCAAATGAAAGATATTAATAGAGAACAAACAATGTATTTACCTTAATATCATCACATATAAATATACCAGTTCATGAAAAATTACAAAACTCCGCCATCTCTCTCCACACATCCACCACTGCTGGCGGCTCACCTCCAACTGCGCAACGCTACGCGCTGTTCACATCCAGCTGCCGCTGCCCAACACTACAATGGCAGACAACAATGCAAACTAGCGACAGACTGCACACAGCACAGCCAGTGATTTTCATATTGAGCGCTACGTAACGTTGCCAATAAGAAAACATAAACAGCCTACTTACATAGAGAAAACATAAACAGCCTACTTACATAGCCCCCATGCTCCCCACAAAAATTTTTGCAAATGGTGTTGGGCACTGGCCAATACAGATTTGACAAAAATTTTTCACAATTACAGTAACAAAGATATAAAATGCACACACTTATTAATATTATGTTGGTCAAAAGATCAAAATTTCTCACAATCCATAAAGACAGTCCACATTGTTCATTACGGTAATCACAGGTTTTTTTTTCACAAAGTCTCATTAGCAAAAGAAATTGCACACAGAAGTAGTGGATTTCCATGCAGTCTTGAAGAAGTAGTGTTGTCCTTCCAACGGAAAGACAGTGCTGACTCTCGACATGCTGACAGGTAATGGGCCACAATGGAGCAAACCCACAACAGAGTCATTCGACGTTTTGAAGAATATTGGTAGGTCATCACATAGCAGACCCACTGTAGTCCTGGTAGAGATTACGGTGTTGGTGGGCCACCAGAGGTGCAGACCCACTGCAGTCCTTGTAGAAATAATGGCGTTGGTGGGTCATCATAGATGCAGACCCACTGTAGTCCTTGCAGAGATAATGGTATTGGTGGGCCACCAGAGGTGCAGACCCACTGTAGTCCTTGTAGAGATGGCCAGCAGCCATCTGTTGCGATTGTGCAGGTGCACATTCACCATCAAAGAGTCTTGCAGAGAATATAGCAAGTCCATAAACCACCACTTGTGCACTCACAAAGTTTTTGGAATTGTCCTTAGAACGAGCAATGCTGTTATCCAGTCCCTTGCTGAATCATTAACACACATGCAAACACTATCAGTCCCTACTTCTCACATATTGTCCATATACTATGACCAACAGAAACGTGTGCAGTGAAACGTAACTAACAAGTTAATAATATCATGAACAGGTGACAATTACAATTTTATAACATAAGAATACAATTACAAAGGTACAAAATACATCATTAAAAACATAATAATATAGATAACATTTGTAGTAAAACAGGCGTTACAAAAGAATAGAAATAAACATATACATCAGTGTTACAAAAAGTGTGACATAAGTACATACATAAAATAATGAGAATAGTTTTCGAAACATTAATTTCACACATGAACATTGAAACAGAACAGAATTGTAAACAACTTTACAAAGAAAATAACATATTATTAATGCAACTTATATTTGAGGATAACAGTATTCCTCATCATAGTGAATGTAGCTTAATATTAAAAGAAAAAAAAATTCTATGAAACTGCACAGAGACAGGAAGAAAACAAATACACAAGGGTACACAAACACGTAACGGGATAACACCAATAGGAAAGGACAGGGTTCGTTTTGAGTGTAACATTTGGTACTGCAGTCCAACCCAAAACTTCATTCTATAGATCTTTCGTCTTATTTCAACCTTTGCTTCCACCAAAAAATCTTATCCAAGCATGCTTTCTGTATTCCGTTCATATTTCTTTCAAAATAATTATTTCTGATTGTACAATACTCATTTGGGCCCAAATCCTTTTTATATAACTTCGCAATGCATTCTTTACCTATTCTCCATAGTCAGTTTCTCATATAGTCTACCCCCTCTTAAGCTAACTTAAATCTACTGAGCTCAGATGCTAAACTAAGGGACGAGGCAATGCAGCATCACATAACAAATCAACACAAACAGCAATGCAAAAAAATGCAAATTGGCAAAGCTAGCAGCATAAATGAGCAAAAGTCAAATTCAATAACACTATACCTGGCAAACAGCAGCAACTTATACCTAAACATGACATAGCGCAAGCAGAAAAAATATTACACTAAAATGGCCATGTCTAATACCTATGTCACATCTTAACATTAGAGTGATGCATCACGAGAACTTACACTAGCAGATAAGTTACCAAATGGTAAAGAAATTATTTATGCAATTCCTGTGAAGGGAAATGTCTATTTATGTGCCCTCGTTTTCTTGTAAGTAGATCATAAATTTCTTATTGACTGGATCTGTAGGCATAAAATAACTATATTAGTACATATATTAAATTTTATTTTAACCAATGCTGCAGTGCAGCTAGAAACTTGATATTAAACAAAATGTGTAAATAAATACATAAAGCAAGCCATCTGGCATTTTTCTTAACTAGCAAGACAATAGCTGTGAAATGTTTCTCATCGTTTCATTAGGCATTTCAGTAAAATATCATAAATTACGAGCTCCACAGTATGCTTTCAACAAGGAGATGTCAGTAGCGCGGACAATGGCCTTCCCTTTCTGTTTTTTTTTTACCTGTTCTTCTGACGAGGCACTCACACTAATGGCTTGTTCTCCAGGTGTCTGACACACCTGGGTGCCCACGACGCATTATGTGCAGGTGGTCACTTAACTTTCGTACGGAAATATTTACGACAGCAGTTTCTGCTACCGTCTCACATAGAAATATTTCACAGGTCAAGAATTAGCGTTGCAAATCTGTAGAAACAAAATGCTATAGATATAACAGTGTCCAAAAAAATTTTCGTCTGCATTGTAATACATTCACGAATATACACACACATTTCATAACTCTTAAAGTACGTTTCTTGGTTTCCAACATCCTTTTCATAAATCAGAGTCCCTAACCACTATTCATTATTCCTTACCTTATTATACATATACATATTCGTCGACACTTCTTCAATATTTCATCCTGAGAAACATGTAGCATAATCAAATTCCTCATATACGGTATCATCATCTTATTGATCATAAACATACCTCAACAGCATAATACACATCGTCGTCGTAATAATAACATCATAACACCTCAGTCAAATCTCAAAAACGTCGTAGCTTTCTGCAATAATATCAAAACCTAAAAAAATTCTCTGCTCATGTCAAAAGTGCCAGCTGCCTCAAACGTACTTTAAAAATCATGATCTCATACCAAATACATCATTCAAAGCTCTCATAGTATCACAGTGATTCCGAAAAAATATGAATAGTTTACAAAGTACAGACAAAATACAGTTTCATAAGTGTGAAGTTATCCAACTGTGTAATTACGTAAACATCTGTCACTGATATAGTAAAAATAAATGTTTGTCTCTCTCAGTTAAATGATCAGATAGCTGTGTAATTTGTGTGTTAGAGAAATATGGTACCGATGTGTAAAGTTGTATAAGCAAATACCATATTAGCTAGGGTTCCTTGTGCTTGCCAAACACATGGTACACAAAGTAAGCGTGTACCCCCCTGAGGATTAATGTAATTATACCCTCAGGTGTTACAAATTACAGCAATGGAATGAAATGTATCACGGAAAACTTTCTTTGTAATTAAAAAATCTTTGAAAATAAGTGTTTTAAGTATAAGATTAATCACTCAAATACGTGTACTGTAGCGCTAAATGTGCGTCTTGTTGCAACATAATCTGTGTGGAAGTGTCGTAGTTATCGTCCTCCGAAAGCTAAGTTCTGCAGAAGCCAATGTACTTACCTCATGATAAACAAAAGTGAAATGCTTTGCGTATAGATATCATACCTATTACGCTTATTGCCGTGATGAAGAAAGTACTGTGCTGTAACGTATTGTTGTGCTACAGAAAAGGCTGTCTCCTTGTAGCTATACCATAAAAGTTACTAATAAAACATGTTTTGATTTCCAGAAGAATTCAGAAAACTGTGCAGATATAAAACAGATACACCGCAAAAGCAACATTGTAAATTGTCACTCCTTAGTAGCGTCGTGATAAAAATCGTGTAGCTGTTACATAAACTAACCTCTGTGTCATCTGGTATCTCTCAGAAAGCACTTTAAATTCAGAACGTATTTTCAAATAAACCAAAATGTTGCATTAAAATCTCATTAGCAGTACCAGTATGTGTCCTAAGTATGTAAGCCTTATAGTCGTTACGTAATCGTGCAACAAACAAGCAAGAATGTACACACACAATAACACTGTGACATCTGTTCACTATAACAATGCATTCGTCATTTCTGTTTCAATAAGTTCTCTTGGTTCTTGACTGGATATTTCACTTCAAACATTGTTACATGTTAACAGATTCTAAATCTGACAAAGCATACTAGAAATGTGAAGCGAAACGTTTTATGGCAAAGACAAAGTTAAAAAGCAGATTATCTCCCAATAAATGGTTTTACATGTGAAATGTGGTGTAGCCCTTTACTCTTCCTAGCACGCAGAGTTTCAACTTTAACGCAATTATCATGTGGTATACGTCGGTAAAGAATACTGGAATTTTGCTCAAGGTTAGCGTCAATGTTATTTTTCCCTGAGCCAGCGGGCGCACGCGGCTGCCTGCGGTGTGAGTCATTGTCTGTTTCTTTGTTGGCGCGCGTCGTTATTGGGATTTGGAGACCTAACTTCTACAAATTCACCGTGACGAGAGGGCCCTGCTCTGTTTGAATCCCTCCAGTTCTGATGCAGTTCAGGTCTGTCGTTACGATCATATCGTCTGTCGTCATGTCGGTAGATTCCATAGTTTCTTTCCTGTCGGTCACATGGTGGAGAATTTCTCCCTGAATCGCAACTGCGCGCTGGTCCGTTGCGTCTAAAGTTATTCTGTCTCCCTTGATAGTATTTATTTTGGTTCCCATATTGTCTGTTTCTCTTATTGTCTCTGTGATAGTCACTACCACGGAGAGGTGATCTTTCCCTGTAGTTATTACTACTCTGCCAACGGTTGTCATACGGGTGGTGTCTATTTTGGTCACGATTTGTGTTGTGAGAATAGCCTTGTCGTGTCCAGTTATTATTTCTTTCATCGTGGAATTGTGACAGATGTGACCTGTAATTGTTGTGCTCCTGTTTCCGCGTTCCCCGATTGTCAGTGTCAATTTCCAATTCTTGTAACAGACCCTGAAATGCTTCAATGTCATCTTTGCAACGTCCTGCTAAAATAATATGTCGTAAATGTTCAGGCAGTTTGATTAAGCAAATGCGGATGAGTTCTGAGGGGCTGTATGGGTTTGAAAGATACTGATTCTTATGCAACATGTCTTCAAAATATTTCATAAGACTGGAAAATTCAGATTGTTCGAAACGTTTCATCATTATGATGCTATGTTTTACACGGTCTTGTGTGGCTTGAGACCAATATGCTAAGAGGAAGGCATGGTAAAACTCTCCTTCACTGTGGCAATCGTGAATTACCGATCGCATTCTTACAGCTGGTTCATTCTCTAAGTAGCCACACATAAATTCTAATCTGTGTTCCAACGACCAGTTGGGAGGAAAACAATGAGAGAATTGATGGAGCCATGCTTGTGGATGAATGTCGTTGCCAGAATTCTTAAATGTTTTGAATTTACGTGTAGTAATGAACAGCTTATAGTCAAAATCATCATGTCGGCGAGTCGCATATCGGTCATTGTTAGGTCGTGTCGGCCGTTCCCTCTCAAAATTCGGTGCACATTCCCAATTTCTTTCATTACTTCCGAAATGCCCTGTGTTATTTTGTGTCTGTTCCGTATTTGTATGTCCCTCTTCCCGTATTGGGGCGCGAGTGTCCTCTGAAATACGTAGTTCTTGTACTACTTGTGCCAACTGATCTTGCACTTCCCGGATTTCTCTTTTGTACTGTGTATTGAGTTGATTTTGATTTTGTTTGAATTTTCTAATTTGTTCATACTCTTCTGTGTCAGTGAAGGCTACAGGTGTTGTGTCATTCAGATCATCATCTACCTTTGTAGATAAGTTAGTGAACTGATCTGAAAGTTCGGCTACTTTATCCGATAGTGAAATCATTTCCTCTGTATGTTTTTCTGAACCAAGTTTCAGAGTGTCCATTTGTGTTGCAATCGTGTCTACTGTGTCTTTTAAGTTTTCTTGACTTTTTGCAAGTTGCGTAACCGAATCGGTAGATGCAACTGCGTCAATTTTAGCTTGCAAGGTGTTGTGATTTTCATGAACAATAGTTTGCAGTTCTTTTATGGCTGCTTCGTGATTCTGTAATGCATTTTCATGACGCAAAAAAATAGGTTGGAAATGCTCACAAATTTGTGTTTTTACGTCGTTACAGACTTTTTGACATTTCGATTCAATGTGATGTAACTCAGCAGTTAAATCCTCACGTGTTCGTTCAAGAGTTTGCTCCAATGAGTCTAACTTTTGAAGCTTTTGCTGTGTTTGTCTCTGATTTTGTTCCATTGTGTCTAACTTTTGAAGCTTTTGCTGTGTTTGTCTCTGATTTTGTTCCATTGTGTCTAACTTTTCAAGCTTTTGCTGTGTTTGTCTCTGATTTTGTTCCATTTGTTGCATTAATTGCAATAATAATGTATTAGTGTCTGGAATCTGTTTCTCTACACTTTTCGGCAGTGCATTTGCACCGACAACATTCACATTTTGACAAGCAGAAAATGTGTCTTGACTTATTTGAGAAAACGGTGATGACCCAAAACCTGAATCTACAGTATTTGCGAAATTGTGTCCTGTCATTTCGGATTCCTGAGGCGAGCTGTTGCCGACCGATCGATCGATAATGCTTCCCTCTTCACTAATTGTTTCACTGACCGTGCCATTGTTTGCCGCCCGCTCCATTTCCCTATGCACGATTACCAAATTACTACTTTGAACATCAGTTAATTCATTACTCTGCGGCGCTAACACACTGCCTTCGTCTTCACTGTCATTTCTCAGTTTACTTTGGAGCCTAGTATTACGTTTTTCGCACGCCATTATTGTCACAGTATTTCACACGACAACACAGAAAAACACAATTTGAAGAGCAAAATAAAATAACGTAGCAATGGAAATAATGTCTAGTTAATTGCAATTGCGAAATACTTGGTGCAAATCTACATGCATGCCACAACTGTTTTACTCTACAACAATGAAAACTACAACTACAAAGGAGATTCTCTCTACAATTACGCGCTAGCAATAAACAAAAGCTACACTAAATACACAAACTACAAGAAAAAATCAGAAGATTCCAGTGAGGTATCCTAGGCTAAGGGTCGCCATATGAAACGTCCCCTTTGAACAATTATACAGGACTGTGCTTAACCTGACACACAATATTTTTAGCGCAACGCAATCTGACTTTCAAAATTCCCTACTAAAGAATGGCCCTTACTAGCATTAAACTATACCTTTTACATATCACTTACCTCACAAAAATCTTCGCTGCTCAAGCTACTGCAATACAGCGAGCGCCACTACTACCAGCTAAATAAAAGATTCAAACTACTGAAGGCACTAACTACTGATAGGGATAGTTAGCAAATGAAAGATATTAATAGAGAACAAACAATGTATTTACCTTAATATCATCACATATAAATATACCAGTTCATGAAAAATTACAAAACTCCGCCATCTCTCTCCACACATCCACCACTGCTGGCGGCTCACCTCCAACTGCGCAACGCTACGCGCTGTTCACATCCAGCTGCCGCTGCCCAACACTACAATGGCAGACAACAATGCAAACTAGCGACAGACTGCACACAGCACAGCCAGTGATTTTCATATTGAGCGCTACGTAACGTTGCCAATAAGAAAACATAAACAGCCTACTTACATAGAGAAAACATAAACAGCCTACTTACAAACGTGCTGACGTGAGGGAAGCTACCAACCGATTTCTCATACACAAACAGCAGTTCACCGGCGTTGCCTGGTGAAACGTTGTTGTGATTCCTCGTGTAAGGAGGATAAATGTATACCATCACGTTTGCGATTTTGACAAAGGTCGGATTGTAGCCTATCGAGATTGTGATTTATCGTATCGCGAAATTGCTGTTCGCGTTGGTCGAGATCCAATGACTGTTAGCAGAATACGGAATCGATGGGTTCAGGAGGGTAATACGGAACGCCGTGATGGATCCCAACGTATCACCTAGTATCACTAGCAGTCGAGATGACAGACATCTTATCCGCATGGCTGTAACGGATCGTGCAGCCACATTCCGATCCCTCAGTCAACAGATGGGGACGTTTGCAAAACAACAATCATCTGCACGAACAGTTCGACGACGTTTGCAGCAGCATTGACTATCAGCTCGGAGACCATGGCTGCGGTTACCCTTGACGCTGCATCACAGACAGGAGCGCCTGCGGTGGTGTACTCGACGACGAACCTCGGTGCACTAATGGCAAAACGTCATTTTTTCGGATGAATCCAGGTTCTGTTTACAGCATCATGATGGGCTCATCAGTGTTTGGTGACATCGCGGTGAACGCACATTGGAAGCGTGTATTCGTCATCGCCATACTGGCGTATCACCCGGTGTGATGGTATGGGGTGCCATTGGTTACACGTCTCTGTCACCTCTTGTTCGCACTGACGGCACTTTGAACAGTGGACGTTACATTTCAGATGAGTTACGACCCGTGGCTCTACCCTTCATTCGATCCCTGCGAAACCCTACATTTCAGCAGGGTAATGCACGAACGCATGTTGCAGGTCCTGTACGGGCCTTTTGGATACAGAAAATGTTGGACTGCTGCTCTGGCCAACACATTCTCCAGATCCCTCACCAACTGAAAACGTCTGGTGGCCGAGCAACTGGCCCGTCACAATACGCCAGTCACTACTCTTGATGAACTGTGGTATCGTGTTGAAGCTGCATGGGCAGCTGTACCTGCACACGCAATGCAAGCTCTGTTTGACTCAATGCTCAGGCGTATCAAGGCCGTTATTACGGCCAGAGGTGGTTTTTCTCGGTACCGATTTCTCAGGATCTATGGAGCCAAATTGCGTGAAAATGTAATCACATGTCAGTTCTAGTATAATATATTTGTCCGATGAATACCCGTTTATCATCTTTATTTCTTCTTGGTGTAGCAATTTTTGATGGCCAGTAGTGTATTTAATCGACGTGACTGTGTCAAACAACATACTATTAATGCTGTACCTTATGTTCGTACTATGATCTCGGTTTCACAAGTAGCCTGGTGTGTGCACGATGAGCCACGAGATGTGAGTGACGTAGCCCTCCCTCTATGTCGCAGGCACAACAGCCAGGCGCACCTGTCGCGCTGGGAGCAGGTTCAGCGGGAGGTGGCGACCACGGGCACCTACCAACTCACCGAGACGGAGCTCGTCTACGGCGCCAAGCTGGCCTGGAGGAACTCCGTCAGGTGCATCGGTCGCATCCAGTGGTCCAAGCTGCAGGTCAGTGCACTCGCCTACCTCATACGACCGTTTTTTTTCAGTTGTTGTTGTTGTTGTTGTTGTTGTGGTCTTCATTCCAGAGTCTGGGATAATGAAGCTCTCCATGCTACTCTATCCTGTGAAAGCTTCTACATCTCACAGTACCTACTGCAACCTACATCCTTCTGAATCTGCTTAGTGTATTCATCTCTTGGTCTACCTCTACGATTTTTACCCTCCACGCTACCCTTCAATACTAAATTGGTGATCTTGATGCCTCAGAACATATCCTACAAACCGATCCCTTCTTCTAGTCAAGGTGTGCCATAAATTTCTCTTCTCCCCAATTCTATTCAATACCTCCTCATTAGTTAGATCTACCCATCTAGTCTTCAGCGTTCTTATGTAGCACCACATTTCGGAAGCTTCTATTCTCTTCTTGTCCAAACTATTTATCGTCCAAGTTTCACTTCCATACATGGCCACACTGCATGCAAATACTTTCAGAAACGACTTCCTGACCCTTAAGTCTATACACGATGTTAACAAGTTTTTCTTCAGAAACGCTTTCCTTGCCATTGCCAGTCTACATTTTATATCCTCTCTATTTCGACCATCATCAGTTATTTTGCTACCCAAATAACAAAACTCATTTACTACTTTAAGCGTCTCATTTCCTAATCTAATACCCTCAGCATCACCCGATTTAATTCGACTACATTCCATTATCCTCGTTTTGGTTTTGTTGGTATTCATCTTATATCCTCCTTTGAAGACATTGTCCATTCCGTTCAGCTGCTCTTCCAGGTCCTTTGCTTTCTGTGCGACAGAATTACAATTTCTTCTGCGTGGATTCCAATTCCTACTCCAAATTTTTCGTTTGTTTCCTTTACTGCTTGCTCAGTGTACAGATTGAATAACAACGCGGATAGGCTACAGCCCTGTCTCACTCCCTTCCCAACCACTGCTTCCCATTCATGCCCATAGAGTGTACTTTTCAGTACTGTGACCATTTAGATACATATTTAGTGCAACAGATTTCCAACTTTTCTTCTGTTCCACTAGTAATAGCTGTGAAACTTAAACGTGTGCCTCAGACAAGGTCAAGATAACTTGGCGCCCTACATGAGTATGTATTCATTGTCTCCTCATCCCCAAAGCTGTTTGAAGTGACCTATTTTAGTAATGGGGTTTTTAGGCCGTTTGTCCAGTGGCGGAAGTGCAACGTAACGTGAGTACGAGCCCAAAACAACTAACTCCAATGCAACCCCGTTGGCAGTTCTGTCGCGACTCCGAAACGATTCTGGAGCAACGCTCCTCACATTGTGTGTTGTTTCACGGTTGATAACGTCTGACTGATACTCAGCAGTTTGCGCCAAGCTAGCATTTTTGTCTATGCATTTCTCGGCAAAGAGCTATAAAACAAATATGGTTCCCAGTTAATAACTCATCCCGGCCATCGCGATCCAACATTAAATCGCACCCTACACCTGTAATTACTGTACGTAGACCAAAAGCACTGTAAAAAAGGGAAAAGGTCGGTCGCAAACATTTACAACAGATGAGGCTTTTATCGTCATCTCGAGTCACGAGAGAGTTGTCACAGAAGACTGCCCGAGAAAATATTCTATACCAAATTTACTGCCAAATTTACGATGTGCACGCTTCGTCTCAAGCAATTTGACGGCCACGAATATCTGTCTTCAGGGCTGCAAATGACTAAAAATCGCATGCGGAGGGATTGGGAATGAATGGAGGGCTTCCCAGCGGAACTTCTGCAGCGTAGTCAAAATAACAGGTAGGCAAGCTCCAGGAAAGACATGATGACCAGTCAGGCTGTCTGGAATACGGAGCCACATTTAATGCACAGCGGTACGTGGACACTGCAAAATTTTAAGCGCGCTGGGAGTCCAACCATGCGGACAGCCTCAGTCTGTTGCGGTATAATACCCCACACCTGTTGCCAGGGTTGTTTCGACTACGCTGCAGAAGTTTACAGGGAACCCCTTACGCATGCTTCATATAGTCCCGATCTCTTCCCACGTGATTTCCATATTTTTGTTGCCCTGAACAAAGACATTCGTGGCCGTCGATATGCTTGGAGTACAATCATGCTTCCACAGGGAAAAGGCTAACATTTTTCTATGAAAGTGTTGACCTCATAGTCTCACACTGAAATAAATGTATTAACAGCTACGGCAATTACTTTTGAAATAATAAACATTTAAGTTACTTTTTGTTCATATGTCTCGTTTTCATTGGACTGACTTACACTACTGGCTATTAAAGTTGCTACACCACGAACATGACATGCTACAGACGCGAAATTTAACCAACAGGAAGAAGATGCGGTGATGTGGAAATGATTAGCTTTTCAGAGCATTCACACAAGGTTGGCTCCGGTGGTGACACCTACATCGTGTTCACATGAGGAAAATTCCCAACCGATTTCTCATACACAATCAGCAGTTGACCGGCGCTGCCTAGTGAAACGCTGTTGTGATTCCTCGTGTAAGGAGGAGAAATGCGTACCATCACGTTTCCGACTTTGATAAAGTTCGGATTGTAGCCTATCACGATTGCGGTTCAACGTATCGCGAAATTGCTGCTCGCGTTGGTCGAGATCCAATGACTGTTAGCAGAATATGGCATCGATGGGATCAGGAGGGTAATACGGAACGCCGCGCTTGATCCCAACAGCCTCGTATCACTAGCAGTCGAGATGACAGGCATCTTATCCGCATGGCTGTAACAGATCGTGCAGCCACGTCTCGATCCTTGAGTAAACAGATCGGGACGTTTGCAAGACAACAACCATCTGTACGAACAGTTCGACGACGTTTGCAGCAGCATGGACTATCAGCTGGGGGACCATGGCTGCGGTTACCCTTGACGCTGCATCACAGACAGGAGCGCCTGCGATGGTGTACTCAACGACGAACCTGGGTGCACGAATGGCAAAACGTCATCTTTTCGAATGAATCCAGGTTCCGTTTACAGCATCATGACGGTTGCATCCGTGTTTGGCGACATCGTGGTGAAGGCACATTGCATGCGTGTATTCGTCATCGCCATACTGGGGTATCACCCGGTGTGATGCTATGGGGTGCCATTGGTTACACGTCTCGGTTACCTCTTGTTCGCGTTGACGGCATTTTGGAACAGTGGACGTTACATTTAAGATGTGTTACGACCCGTGGCTCTACCCTTCATTCGATCCCTGCGAAACCCTACATTTCAGCAGAATAATGCACGACCGCATGTTGCACGTCCTGTACGGGCCTTTCTGGATACAGAAAATGTTCGACTGCTGCCCTGGCCAGCACATTCTCCAGATCTGTCACCAACTGAAAACGTCTGGTGAATGGTGGCCGTGCAACTGGCTCGTCACAATACGCCAGTCACTACTCTTGATGAACTGTGGCATCGTGTTGAAACTGCATGGGCAGCTGTACCTGTATACGCCATCCAAGCTCTGTTTGACTCAATCTCCAGGCGTACCAAGGCCGTTATTACGGCCAGATCTGGTTGTTCTGGGTACTGATTTCTCAGTACCTATGAACCCAAATTGCATGTAAATGTAGTCACATGTCAGTTCTAGTATAATATATTTGTCCAGTGAATACCGGTTTATCATCTGCATTTGTTCTTGGTGCAGCAATTGTAATGGCCAGTAGTGTATAACATGTTTGTGAAATCATCATTTATCGCCATTCACTAACTCGACACTACTAGTCGCTGTTGTGGAGAAGATGTGCGGTTGCCACACCGTCGCACTAAGCTTTTAACGGCCAGCAAGGTTGTTCCGACAGCTAGTGGACAGTGCCAGGACGGAGACGTGGCGACAGTGAGACGGTTGCCTAGGGAACCGGCCGCCTCGCCGCCCACAGCGACAGCTCTGGAACGAGAGGGTCAGGCAGGCGGCGGCACTTGCCGCGCGCTTCCTGCTCGCCGGCCTGTGAATGCCGTCTGATTGTGGCGCGCGCGCACTTGGGGCTCGCGTGCACTCGGCTCGCCGGCGGCCAATTACGCAACGCACCAGTTGCCGTCGGCGGCGCCGTGGCGCGCATAACTAACGCCGACCCGCGCTCAGAGGCCGCTTTCGCGCTGCCGCTGCTTCGGAAGCAGTTCTTTAACGCCGCACGGTTTAGCTGCCCCACGTAGTCTGCGTCAGTAGAGAGAGGAAAGGTGAAATTTTATTCGGACGAAGGGATGCGAATAGCGCACAAGGGTGTCTTCCATGCATGTTCGTGTGTCGTAATTCTTAGCTTTGCTATGCGGGGTGGTCCATTGACAGTGACCGGGCCAAATATGAAACGTCCCTTAGAATAATTATAAATGACTGTGCTTGAACTGACACACAATATTTTTAGCGCAACTTTCAAAAATCCCTACAAAAGAATGGCCCTGACTAACAATAACCTATACCTTTCATGAATCACTTACCTCACAAAAATCTTCGTTACTCAAACTACTGCAATACAGCGAGCGCCAATACTACCAGCTAAATAAAAGATTCTAGCTACTGAAGGCACTAACTACTGATAGGCATAGTTAGCAAATGAAAGATTTTCATAGAGAACAAACAATGTTTTTACCTCAATAGTGTCCAAAAGTCATTATATATATCAGTTCATGATATGCAGTATTACAAATTTACTCTCTCTGATGGACACACGTCCAGATCATCCGCTCTCAAAACTCCATCTCCCTTCCCACATCCATCACTGCTGGCGGCTTACCTCCAACTGCGCAACGTTACGCGCTGTTAACAGCCAACTGCCAAACACTACAATAGCAAATATTGCGACAATGCTGACCAGCCTCAGACTGCACACAGCACAGTCAGTGATTTTCATACAGAGCGCTACGTGGCGTTACCAACATAAAAACCTAAACAGCCTACTTACAATCTCACGAAATAAGCGTCAAACGAAAAAACTACAAAGAACGAAACTCGTCCAGCTTGAAGGTGGAAATCAGACGGCGCTATGGTTGGCCAGCTAGATGGCGCTGCCATAGGTCGAATGGATATCAGCTGCGTTTTTTTTAATAGGAACCCCCATTTTTATTACATATTCGTGTAGTACGTAAAGAAATATGAATGTTTTACTTGGACCACTTTTTTCGCTTTGTGACAGATGGCGCTCTAATAGTCACAAACGTATAAGTACGTGGTATCACGTAACATTCCGCAATTGCGGACGGTATTTGCCTCGTGATACATTACCCGTGTTAAAATGGACCGTTTACCAATTGCGGAAAAGGTCGATATCGTGTTGATGTCTGGCTATTGTGATCAAAATGCCCAAAGGGGCGTGTGCTATGTATGCTGCTCGGTATCCTGGGTGACATCATCCCAGTGACCGGACCGTTCGCTGGATAGTTATGTTATTTAAGGAAACAGGAAGCTTTCTGCCACATGCGAAACGTCAACCACGACCTGCAACAAATGATGATGCCCAAGTAGGTGTTTTACCTGCTGTCGTGGCTAATCCGCAAATCAGTAGCAGACAAACTGCGGACAGTCGGGAATCTCAAAAACGTCGGTGTTGAGAATGCTATATCAATATCGATTGCATCCGTACGACATTTCTATGCACCAGGAACTCCTTGGCGACGACTTTGAACGTCGGGTACAGTTCTGCCACTGGGCACAAGAGAAATTACGGGACGATGACAGGTCTTTTGTACGCGTTCTATTTAGCGACGAAGCGTCATTCACCAACAGCGGTCACGTAAAATGGTTCAAATGGCTCTGAGCACTATGGGACTTAACAGCTGTGGTCATCAGTCCCCTAGAACTTAGAACTACTTAAACCTAACTAACCTAAGGACATCACACACATCCATGCCCGAGGCAGGATTCGAACCTGCGACCGTAGCAGCCGCGCGGTTCCGGACTGCGCGCCTAGAACCGCGAGACCACCGCTGCCGGCAGCGGTCACGTAAACCGGCATGATATGCACTATTGGGCAACGGAAAATGCACGATGGCTGCGACAAGTGGAACATCAGCGACCTTGGCGGGTTAATGTATGCTGCGGCATTATGGGAGGAAAGATAATTGGCCCCCGTTTTATCGATGGCAATCTAAATGGTGCAGTGTATGCTGATTTCCTACGTAATGTTCTACCGATGTTACTACAAGATGTTTCACTGCATGACAGAATGGCGATGTATTTCCAACATGACGGATGTCCGGCACGTAGCTCGCGTGCGCTGGACGCGCTATTGAATAGCATATTTCATGATGGGTGGATTGGATGGCCCGCACATTCACCGGATCTGACGTCCCCGGATTTCTTTCTGTGGGGAAAGTTGAAGGATATTTGCTATTTTGACCCACCGTCAACGCCTGGCAACATGCGTCAGCGCATTGTCAACGCATGTGCGAACATTACGGAAGGCGAACTACTCGCTGTTGAGAGGCATGTCGTTACACGTATTGCGAGGTTGACGGACATCATTTTGAGCATTTATTGCTTTAATGTGGTGTTTACAGGTAATCACGCTGTAACAGCATGCGTTCTCAGAAATTATAAGTTCACAAAGGTACATGTGTCACACTGGAAGAACCGAAAAAAATTACTGAAACGTCCTACGTTCTGCATTTTAATTTAAAGAACGTCCCTGTTACCAAGTGTTCGACTAAAATTGTGAGCCATGTGTTTGTGACTATTACAACGTCATCTACCACAAAGCGAGAATAGTGGTCCAACTAAAACATTCATATTTATTTAGGTACTACACGCATATGTAATAAAAAATGAGGGTTCCTATTAAAAAAACACAGTTTATATCCATTTGACCTATGGCAGCGCCATCTAGCGGGCCAATCATAGCGCCATCTGGTTTCCCCCTTCAAGCTAGACGAGTCTCGTTCTTTCTAGTTTTATCATTTGATGCATATTTCGTGAGATATTTGGCCCGGTCACGATCAATGGACCACCCTGTATACACCCCAAGTACATCCACATCTACACTCTCTGAAACACTGCGAAGTGAGCAGCATTGTCCCTTTTCCCTTTCTTTTTTACTTGATTATTACAAAAGCACGTCAGCTGATGGGGGTGGAAGGTTAGCAACTAACACGTAATGAGAACAATTGTGTATCTTATTTTGCTCTACACTACAATATACTCAAAGCAGATCAAAATTGAAAAGTATCTTTGGGTAGGTTCACTTGTAAGTATCTGCTTTCCAATTGCGAATACAAAATTACTGAAGGATAATAGAACTCGGCCTATTTCATCAATTTAATAGGACTTTGTTGATAGCATAACGGTAAAGTGCGTGCCTCGATACCGAGAGGTCGGCGGATCGAATCATAGCCATAACGCGCAAATTTTCAGTCTGTATTTAATATAGGCTTCACCTTCCAGTCATGCGAGAAGTAGCCGGGAACGAGACGTGGTTCGGATTCGGCGTTAAACTGTATATTCCTGTTTCCCCAGTTGGACAACTGGGGTAGATTAGGGACACACAAGTCGCTGAACTGGCGTCCAATTGGCGGCCGGAGTGGCCGAGCGGTTCTAGGCGTTACAGTTTGGAACCGCGCGAAAGCCACGGTCGCAGGTTCGAATCCTGCCTCGGGCATGGATGTGTGTGATGTCCTTAGGTTAGTTAGGTTCAAGTAGTTCTAAGTTCTAGGGGACTGATGACCACAGCAGTTGAGTCCCATAGTGCTCAGAGCCGTTTGAACCATTTGAACCATTGGCGTCCAATTGAAAGATTTGCACCTGGTCATTAAGTGATACGAAACTATCATTATCATATTAACACGTGAACATCGAACATTGAAGTTCCGATTTTTATCATTAATTATACAAGGAAGCGAATGGAATGTGTAATTCGAAATATACGTTGGCGTAGACGTAAAAAAAAGAAAGGTTATGTGTGTACCTAGCCATGAAGAGAAGTAAAAGGAAGTTTCTCTGTCTCTCACACTGCTGCCAACTACTGCCCTACGTGCCGGTCAGGTTCTTCAAAATGGTTCAAATTGCTCTGAGCACTATGGGACTTAACATCTGAGGTCATCATGCCCCTAGAACTATTTAAACTTAACCAACCTAAGGACATCACACACATCCATGCCCGGGGCAGGATTCGCGCCTGCGACCGTAGCAGTCGCGCGGTTCCGGGCTGAAGTGCCTACAACCGCTCGGCCACCACGGCCGGCGGTGAGGTTCTAAGGTAGAAATTACACACTACAGTACCAACGTTTCGTGAAATTGCATTCTAGGGACGTTCATGTTTAAATGTTGCAGATGATTCATTTGCGCTTCAGTCTGGAACCGCGCGACTGCGACGGTCGCAGGTTCGAATCCTGCCTCGGGCATGGATGTGTGTGATAGGTTAGTTAGGTTTAAGTAGTTCTAAGTTCTAGGGGATTGATGACCTCAGATGTTAAGTCCCGTAGTGCTCAGAGCCATTTTGATTCATTTGCAGTGACACACGCATACCGGGCAATTACAACGGCACAACTGCTACGTCTTTGATGTTGTCAGCAGTGTAAAATAAAATATCGTAATAACGAAGGCTTCAGGGCAACACAGACTGCAGGTGACGTTGTAAGCTGGCGTCGTAGGAGGCTTTCTTTTGGCTAAGGGTAAGCGGAACCAACTTTGTGTTCATTTGACGCTGTTACCAAAAAACCTGAAGTAAGTTACTAATTTTCTTCATTTTAAACACCTACGAATTGTTTTATTATACGAAATTATACTAGGTGTTAAACCATCCAACAATTCAGGGGATTATTGTATGCTCAAAACAAGAAGAAAATGTCGTGTAACTAAGGTCCTACAAAAAATATATTCTGACATATGACCTCTTGTTCAGAGGAGATGCTCAACATTATGTTTGTTCATCTAAGTGCATGTCTCTCTACTTTGCAACGACTCACACACTCTTTGAAATTGCCCTGGTTCGTTCCGAAAGTGCTGAGATGCACCGAAGACTCGATTGTGTTGTGTCTGCACATCGTTTATTGGAGTGCGGTGGAACAATTTCTTCATGTGTCCCCATAATCAGAAGTTTAGTGGGTTTGGGTTCGGGGATCGAACAGGCCAAGGTGGGACGTCCAAAGCCATTCCACCAGTTTTCAGATTTGCTGGTCAGGGTCGAAGCAAACAAATGTGCTGGTGCGCCATCATACATGAACCATATCTGTAGTCTGTCCTGACATGGCACATCCTCCAGCAAGTTCTTCAGAAAGCGATGATAAGGTGATAACGAGCCCTGGTTATTCTCTGTGGTAGCACGTATTGTCCTAGCAATCTATCGCGAAGAACGCCTACCCATACACTGGGAATCGATCTTGATCCCCTTTTTCCTTGAAACGCATGAGGAGTTTCATCGGCCTACACACACTGATTATGGACATTAACAATGCCGTCTCATGTAAATCCTGCCTCATCAGCAAACAAAATCTTAGAAGCAAATTGTGAATCTGCACCACACTGCCGCAAGAACCATTGGCAGAACTGCACTGTGGCAGTATGGTCTTCTACCCTAAGGCCCCGGACGCGCTGAACGTGGTACGGATACAATTGCTCATGAAGCACCGCCCAGACCAGAGGATGACTAATACCTTGAGCTGCTGCTATTCGTCGCACACTGGTTCCAGGATTGTCGACCACTGCACCTAGAACACCCTCCTCCATTTCAGGCGTGCCAACTGAACGAGGCCTTCCACCGTCACTTCGTTGGGTGCTACGGAAACTGTTTTCGCAAGAAGTTGGGATAATCGGCTGAACAGCTTTAACGGATGGTACCCTACAAGCTGGAAATAGTTCAGTCCGGGTCTAAGATTATCTGCTAAACCGTAGCAGTAAATCAAGTCTGCCATTTCCCTTGAGGAATAAGGCCTCCATTGCTATATTGTGTCAGAGTATCTGGAAGACAGAAAACATGTACCGCACCGCGAACATCATAAGAGCATGACATTAAACGTGACCCGTAAATAGGCAAACATGACGGTACGCGCCCGGTGTTAAGAGAAATATGCGCGAACGTAAACAGCTGTAAGAAGACTACAGTACAATCACACAGAGTAAATCGGACAACTCACTGCAGTTCACTGTGGCAACTAATGTTTACAGCGACACTGCACTGCAGCTCGCTGTTGACCCTGGTATGACATGGAGCGCCAATACAACAACGAGGCTCATATCCGCAACCACATGTTCGTGATGCCTTCTTAACTCGTATTATTCCATGCTAGGGACTGTAATTAACGTTAATTAACGGGTATTCGTCTGTAGTAGGACAAGTAATGCATTGCCATGGATGATATCACAAGAGCACCTCCAAAGAACACGTGTCGTACGTCAGAACGTATGCTTTGTAGGATCCATGCTCATGAGACATTTTCGTCTTGTTTTGACGCACACTATCATCTCCTGAAATATTGGATAATTTTTTTAGCTCCCTGTATTTGTTTCAGGCTATGCCTCGAAGAAGAACACTAACGTGTCGGAAACACAGAGAGCTAGAGATACACAACTGCAAAACGCTTCGCATCTGTGTTTACGCGATACAACGATGTTCACATCGTGTTGTCTGTAGCCGGCCGTTGTAACCGAGCGGTTCTAGGCGCTTCAGTCCTGAACAGCGCTGTTGCTACGGCCGCAGGTTCGAATCCTGCCTCGGGCATGGATGTGTGTCATGTCCTTAGATTAATTTGGGTTTAAGTAGTTCTAAGTCTAGGGGACTGATGACCTCAGATGTTAAGTCCCGTAGTGCTTAGAGCCATTTTAACCATTTTTGTGTTGTCTGTCATAAGGGAAAAATTAATTGACGCCGATAACACACTGTATCAAGAACTCACTCCAAATGATCGAATAAATAAGAGAAATCAAAGAATTATTTCACTAATACATGGAGGTACTTTCCGTCTTTGCAACTAAATGAAAGGCAGTTTATTTTTTGCGTTACGAGGATTGCCTTTCATTTAATTTCAAAGACGGAATGTATTTCCGTGAATTTTGAAGCAACTAAGGAACAACAGAAAAAGTGACTATATTTTAGAACGTTCGTAGCTGCAATGCAGAATTTGCGATGGTCAGTTTTGTGGCTAAATTATCAGACATAGTTTTACGAGGAGCATATCACTGTAAGACACACGACTTTCTTTTATCATAGATCAGGTCCAATGACTTCTACGTTTTGCGGTTCACCATTTTACGCGCAGTTATATTTTTATGACATCGGCTCAATCGGACGAGTGAGGGATGAAGGTTGCTTACATCGGAGTGGTAATTTTATACAAGATATCGCTGAAGGTTCAAACGGTTCAAATGGCTCTGAGCACTATGGGACTTAACAGCTGTGGTCATCAGTCCCCTAGAACTTAGAACTACTTAAACCTAACTAACCTAAGGACATCACACACATCCATGCCCGAGGCAGGATTCGAACCTGCGACCGTAGCAGTCGCGCGGTTCCGGACTGCGCGCCTAGAACCGCGAGACCACCGCGACCGGCTGAAGGAACTACTGTAATTCAACTAGAAGTCGTCTTCAGTATCTCTCTTACTAGTGCCAAGAAAAAAATAGGATTGAATGGAATTATATAAGGAGGATCATGGGTGGGACGATGGAATATTGGGGGTTTGGAAAGTAATTTTTTTAAGTCTGTATTGTAAGCGTTTTAGTAAAGCAATAGCATCCGGATGTGATTTTAGTGGCGATCGTGTGTTCCTGCGCACGGAGCGATAATTTTAGACAAGGATATCTAGAGAGGAGACTGAAATGGTAGTGATTTTGGTAGTAGCGTGGCTGCGTCGTTAAAGTGAAATACGGAACGGGCACTCAGTATAGTATGTTGGAGATAGGCTTGCTCAACAGATGGATGTTTTGGAGAACTGTAGTTACGAAACAGATCATATCTTCGTGGGTGAAGACAGGACTTGTTTAGATACAGAAGTATATCAATATTGCAGCTTGGGACTTTTTATTCGTGCTTGACCTGATGGATCATTTTATTGTATCATACATAAAAATTTCTTCACGTTTCTTTCACAAGTCGAGTGTGGAAAGAACGCATTTTTTGTACACTTTTCTACGAGATGTCATTTTATCAATTTCATCCGTAATATTGCTACGGGGTATGCAGGGTGAATCATAGTTAGCAGCGAAAACTGACTCGGGTGAAAATATACGATAATAGAAGCAAAGCCATTCCAATATACATGGGCACATGTGACTACGAAAATCCGCTGACTTCGGCACGAAATATTTTCCTGCTTACTACAGACATATTTGAATTGTAAATTTCCAGTTAAGTCCCCGTCTCATTGGCCTCAACCTTCATCCATGACCTATATTAACAAAAAATACAATATCGCTTACAATTTAAAATTTACTGTACATCCGTACCTGTTGAAGAAGGAGTTCCATGAACCGTCCACCATATTTGCAGACGATACTGTCCTCGTCTCTGGAGCGAGTTACGAATTCTTTCAAACAGAATGTGGGGAACCGCCTAAAAACCACTTCCATGTTGGCCCGCACAAAGGCTCTCATCGTTAATCCGTGATGTGCTAACACGCGCATATCTACCGCTGTCCCATCTCACAGTCACAGCGATGTTGTTGTTGATGTCGTCGCCATTGATGATGTGATCATCCGTCTGGAGACTGGTTTGACGCCGCTCTCGGCGCGTCTTCAGCTCCGAATAATTTCTGCAACTCATTTGAACCTGCTTACTGTATTCAAGTCCAAATCTCCCTCTACAGTTTGTACCGCTCACACTTTCACTCATTTAATTCATGCCTCAGGATGGGTCCTATCAGCTGAACCATTCTTTCAGTCAAGTTGTTCCATAATTTCTGTTTTCGTCCAATTCGATTCAGAGCGTCATCGTTAGTTTTCGATGTACCCATCTAATCTTCAAAATTTTTCTGTGGAACCGTCTTTAAAAGCTTCGGTTCTCTTTCTCTCTGAAATTTTTATTATGTACAGTTCAGTTCTGTGTAAGACTACACTACAGACGAATAAGTTCAGAAAATATTTCCTATCAAATTTATAATTTACCTTTTCTTTAAGAGCAACTGATATACGGGGTGAGTCTTAATCAGTAGCGAAAGTTGACTCGGGTGATGATACTTCAATGTATAAATAGTGACAACGTTTTTAAAGCATCATTTCGTTAAGACAGTGTAGTGGTTAATAAAAAAGAGAAAAGAAAAGAAAAAAGGTTGAAAATGGTGGGAAGAAATGGTGAATAAAAAGGGGGTTTTAAAATCGTAAATGGCCGTGAAAAAGGGAAAGAATGAAAAGCAAATCGGACTTCGTATTACAGAAAATCTATCGGACTTCGTGATTCGAAAAAGCTATTGTTGGGGTGGTCCTTGTTGGGTTTTTGAGCAAAAGTTAAACCAATTTCCACTACAAAAATTATTGAAAAAGAACAGAGAATAACAAAATGTAACTGACAGGGGGAAATGGCGTAGATAAGAGTTCATCGTATACCAGGTTAACATGTCTTCTTGTTTCGTGCGGTGTCCATGTCTTCAAAAATCTCTTACTTCATTTCTGCGTGAAAAGTCTGCTCCGAAATCTTGCAATAAGTTTCATTGTCCAGGAATTTCTAATGTACACAAAACCGTCTTGATATTAAATGCAATTTATTTTACGTTGCTTCCCTCCTCCAAATTTCATAACAACTTCCTCAATATGTCTACACATTAAAATCAGATCAAGACTAGTTATTAAGTTTTTTACGTCAGCATCAGATCACGTCTGCATTAAGCTTCCGTTCTCGAGAGACAATAAAGAAAACGGATAGAAAAACAAAAAAGAGTTACAATTTTAGTGTTTTCTCTGCCGTCGAGCGCTCATACCGCTGCGACGGTATAATTTTTATCTGAGGGAACTAGTGTAGCGCGGCGAAATTCAAAGTACCGCTACAGCAGAACTAATTCTAGGACTTACGTAAGAAGATCGACCGAAGGAAGGCAATCCTAGGCTTATAGCATTTGTGGATTCAGAGACTGAAATACTCTCTCTGTAATTCTGAAGATATTAGGGATAGCATTGAAGAGGTCAAAGATTATTTAAACCTTTTACAGTAGTCAGTATGCAGTTATAAGATTTGAATGACCTGAAAAGGAAGCAATAGTTGAAGAGTGAGATAGGCTACAATCCTGTCTTCTGTCGTATTCAGTCTGCACATTGAGGAGGCAATACAGGAAAACAATGACAAATTTCAAATAGAAAGTGTCGGTAACAGAAATAAAAACTTTTTTACCAGCCTGCATTTGATATACGTTCTATTGCAGCCATCGTCAGCTATGTTGCTACCCACTTATTAAATTCATGTACTACTATTGGTGTCTGATTTCATAACCCGATTTCCTCAACAACACGTGATTTAACTAGACTCCATTCCATTTCCATTATTGTACTTTCGTTGATGTTCATTTTATACCTCTTTTCAAGACACTATTCCTTCTGTTCTATTACTTTTCCAGTCCTTTGGCGTCTGTGACATAATTACAATGTCATAGGCAAACTTTAAAGTTTACATATCTGCTTCCCGAACTTTGTATTTCCCAATTTGTCCTCGCTTTCCTTTATTGCCTGCTCAATGTATGGATTAATTACCATAGGAGATAGGCTGAAACCCTATTTTAGTCCTCAACTATGGTTTCCCCTTCATGTCATTCAACTCTTGTAACCTGTGAAAGGTGTAGACAAAATTTCGTTTCCCTCAATTTTATCTCTGAGATGTTTAGAATTACAAAGACTGTATTCCAATCAAAACTGTCAAAAGTTTTCTCTGAATCCACAAGTGCTATACAGCTGGGATTACCTTTCTTCGGCCAGTCTTCTTACATAACTCCTAGACTCAGGTGATGTCTTAAACGATATGACGCTATTTATTTTTTAAATTTAAAATTAGTTCGACAGGAAATGTAAAAATCTTGCACTTTCTTAATTAACGTCTTAGTGCGCCCTAACAACGTTCTGAAAAATTAGCGCCAGGTTCTCGGCAAATAGCTTCTAAACGGTCATAAACACACTGAGGATAAACAGCGACCGGTACTAAAGCCTACGCTGCCTCAGCGGATCGAGCGCTAATGAAGCAAAGACATTTCTCTTTGACGGAAGAAAACGCTTTCTTCTCTTTGTCAAGAAAATTATAAAGCCGGGTATTAGGCTGCTTTGGCTCTTCTTTGCTGGAACAGGATAACGATTCTTTAATCAATGACTTTCTGCTTGCGAAGGTCGCGGAGATTCATTAACGAGAATATTATAGGAGTGAAAAATTGAGAATTAATTCCAGCGAATTTGACTACGTACTCGCAGATGGAATATCGTCATTTTTTTTCTTTTTTATTTGGCCCATTTATCAGGACTGGATTGAGCTGAGCGTCAGTTCTCGTCGTTAGCAATGGTTTGCAGAGGCATTGCGGGAAATATCGATGTTCGCTGTATTTTGCAGCACAATGCTGCACACCAATTATGTGAATGTACGGAATAAATCACTTTCAGTATTTTACCTGTGAGATAGGGCTTAGGAACAATTTCCATACAAACCTGACCACATTTGCCAAAAGCCCGCGGTATTGGATTTTGCAACTGACATTTGGCAGACGTAACTAACTGACCGTACAAAGCACACAGTCCTTGGTTCTCTGTAGAACTGTGTGTCCCATAGGACAAGACAATAAAATTCGCACCGATCTGTAGGGTGAAAATATATGTCAGTCTTATGCGTATTTGTCTGCTATGTAATTTTATTTCCTTGCACGAACTGTGATAATTCCTCGAGAATATGCAATCAGAATTACACAGTTACTTGAAACGTAACAACATATCCACCATGAAGGGAAATCAACAGTGTAACAAGCCTAAAACAATGAGCTTCATTTATTTTTCTTCTATGATTACAACTGCATAACATTCTTGCTTCACAATTTTTGTAGTATATTGTAATTACATCGGAGCCCATATTTTGGAACGAACACCAGCCTTGAGTGGGAAGTAATTTCTTAGCAATGCGACTGAGTTTTTTAAGGCATGATTCTTCCATTACTCTACCAATGAACGAACTCACTGTTACTACTGGAAGTAAATATTACTGGAAGGAAATCAGAGCGGTGTTTCCTGCTTTGAAATGACATACTGCTGAATATTAGTTGTAAAATCCTTCAGGCGAGCGTCTTTCGCTGATAAACTCTTGTTAAATTGGTGCCTCATACAAGCAAACGCAAGAACTGCGAATGAATGTAATATGATGAAAATCTTTACTTCTTGTTTCCAGAGTAACTCTGTCGGTTCCGACGAGATTTTAGTGTTAAACAGTAACAGTTGTACTGTAAATATTTCTATGTAGTTTCTTTTAAATTAATCATCAAGAATTTCACAAGGAACACAATTAGGAAGTAGCCCTTCTTTTTTTAGTGTCCCATCAAAGAAGACGTTTGAACATCAAAATTGAGATGTGCAAGACAGGACCTAACGTCCATATTTGATTGTAGTAGGCAGATGTAATGAAATATACTATAATGATGATGTTGTTGTGGTGGACTTGAGCCAGACACTGGTTTGGTGAAGCTGTTCATTTGTTTATTCTGTGTCTCTTGAGCGCTGCGTAACTATCGGAACCTATTGTATATCCGCTTGATCCTGCTAAACTAGTCTACACTCCTCTAAAATTTTTACCTCTCACACTTGCGTCCATTACAAAATTGTCGACTCCTTGACAGCTCAAGATGTGCTCTGTCAAACTAACCCCTCTTTTAGTAGATTTGTTTCAGAAATTTCCTTTCTTCCTGACTCGATTCACATCCTATTCTTTATGAAATTAAAAGCAAAAACTTCAAACAGCCAAAATCGGTATAGTACAGAATTTTTTTGATAACCAGTTTCAGCAAGTTATGTTGCCATCTTCGGCTCTTATGCAATACATTTCAATGAATCTCGTCCATGCCTACATTATACCTTGTCACACCATAAAAGGACATTACAAGAACATCAAAGCGATGTACGTGTGCTGCTTCTGAGTTGGCAGCGCCGCTGTGTAGCGCTTTGCCTTTTTTTTTTTTTTTTTTTTTTTTTTTTTTTTTTTTTTTTTTTTTTTTTTTTTTTTTTTTAAGGGACTCTGTGGCTAGTTGGACTCGTTGTTGGTAATTAATCGCCAGTAGTGTTGGGCAGTTGGAAGTTAGTCGCCAGCAGTGATGGAAGTACTGTTGGGCAATTGGAGGTGAACAGCCAGCAGTGATGATGTTAGATGTGAGAAGTTAGCATTGATGGAGGGTAGAGGTCTGAAGTGTTAGCGTAGGCTAACGATCTGTACGTGTTCGACTTGGAGATTGAATATTATTCTAGTACCTTTGTACTAGATGTCAATGACGATTTATACTCCTGTCTGAACGGGATGTCACATTCCTAAGATAAAAAATACATTATTTGCTTTGCAACAAAATCTTTCCTTTGCTGACCACATGCCTATTGGTAGTTAGTGGCTTTAGTAGTTAGAATCTTTTATTTAGCTGGCAGGATTGACGCTCGTAGTAGTTGACCTAATGAAGATTTTTGTGAGGTAAGTGCTTAATGAAATGTATAGGTTATTGTTAGGATTTCTTTTTAGTCAGGGCCATTCTTTTGAATTAATTATGTGGAGTCAGGTTGTAATTTTTTTGAGCAGTCAGATTGTATTGCGCTAGAATATTGTGGGTCAGTGTTGACATGATGAGAAAAAGTAAAGAGAAAGTAGGCTCAGCACGTTCAGTTTTACTCAGCTGTTTCAGAATCAAATAACGTAGAAGTTTCATCTTCTGAGTCATTCAGCAATTTAAGTACAAACACACACATTTAAATAAAGAAGTTTCAACCGTAGTACATCGGAATGTCAACGATCATTACATAAAATGCCAAGCTTATTGCACCGGCTACACATACTAGTGTACGTACAATAGCTGGTCATTGTATATATATGCCTTTTCGTTACTTATCTGTTTTCCCTGTCTAATTTATCACTAATCTTCTTCAGAACCACATTTCAAAAGTTACTATTCTTTTCCTGGTTGTGCTGCTTCACGTCTGTGTTTCACTTCCGTAAAGGCTATAAAACAGATAAAGAAAAGTGTTCTTACATTTAAATTTATATTAAATCCTAACATATTTCTCTTAACTGAAACGTTTTCCTTATTACTGCTAGTCTGCATTGAATGTTCTCTTTATTTCTGTAAGAGTTTATTATTTTCCTCTCCAAATATTAAAAATCGTTGACTACTATCAGCAACAATTTTTCTGATCTAATTCCTTCAGAACTGCCTGATGTAATTCAACTACATTCCACTACTTTTTTTTTTACTTTTTTCAGTGTTCATCTTATAACATCTTTTCAAGACACTATCTGTTCCTTTCAGCTGATCTGTAAAGTCCTTCTCTCTGATTTACTTCATTGCTAAACCTGAAAGTTGTTATTTCTTACATTCAACTTCAGTTCTCAAGTGAAACTTGTCTTCCACCTCAAAGTTAACTTCCCCAGAATGGCTATAGTGAAACACAGATCAAACTCGTTTACACAACCGTGAACCGGATCAATGGTTAGAACAAAAATGTGGCACCTAACTCTGTGGCCTATGCTCTACGGAGTGTTACCAACAGGATTGGTTGATTCTGTGAAAACATGGTACAAAGTACATTTTGGACCACCATTTAAGATTAGTCCATTTTATGATCTATAAAGGATGTTCTTGGTTTGCGTGAGGCGGGTATCTGCCGCGTCCCTTGCAATTATTGCATGTTACACATTGTTCAGACCATCAGTACCTTGGAGAAACGGTGTGTTCAGCACAAGCATCACACACGCTTACGACAGCCGAGCAAAACTGTTAATGTAAAACATTCTTTTGTTGGCTCAAATGGCTCTGAGCACTATGGGACTTAACGTCTGAGGTCATCAATCCCCTAGAAGTTAGAACTACTTAAACCTAACTAACCTATGGACATCTCACACATCCATGCCCGAGGCGGGATTCGAACCTGCGACCGTAGCGTGGTTCCAGACTCATTCTTTTGGTACCGGTAATTATGTGGAATGTAAAAACGCAGAGATTCTGATGAGCACTTCCCGCATTTGGAATAGGAAGTAGCTGAGATTAAAGTAATAACCGTCCTCATAAATAGAGACGGAAGTTTTTGCTTTAATTCTGCTCGGAATACAGATGTCTCTCCGGTCAAACAATAGCAGGATAGAGTTCATACTAACAGCTTACCCGTCGGTAATTCATTTCACTATCTACAACTTCTGACGTTGTTCATCTTTGGTTGTGTGGAGGCGCTATTTCTTTATGATGTGTGTCTTGTATTTCAACATACGCCTTATTCTTATTCGCATCCCAAGTTTTTTAATTGTTTGCGCAGCTCTCACTAGCTGCATTTTCATCTTGAAACTACGGAGCAGGAGGAAGAGGAGGAGGAGGTTAGTGGTTAACGTCATGTAGGCAACGAGGTCATTAGAGACGGAGCACAAGCTGGGGTTAAGGCAAGATTGGGAAGGAAAACGGCCGTGCTCTTTCGTAGGAACCATCCCGGCATTTTCCTGAAGCTATTTAGTGAGAGTGGGGGTGTTCATCTGTCGAAATATCGGCAGTCTTCGAAGCTGCCCGGTTGTATCCTCATAAAATGTTGGAACATACGATTCCGTTTCTAAACTTTTCCTTGACATATAGTCTGTGTCTAATAACAGTATCAGTTTTTGTTTCAATCATCATCTTCTTCTTCTTCGTTATCACGAGGGTTTGGACCTTTTTATTCTTTTCGTCTCCTTCAAAATTGGTCACGCCATCTTCAGCGAACTTTCAAAAGACCGTTTGCTTCTTGGTTTATATTGTTTTATATTTTTTAGTGATTCTTGCGCCTGTCATATTTGTTTTATTGTGACAATAATGTTTTGTATATTCAGTTCAGCTTTTATGTCTTTCCTTTGTATACCCATACAAGTATATCCAGTCACATACTTAAGGAAGTTCATTTCATATGCTTCTATTCTCCGTTCATTTCCCTTTTAGAGATCCAGTTTTCGCATACGTAGAGCTGTGGTGGTATAGGCATAATCCTGTGGATTTTTTCCCAACGTCCTGCTTATACACTCCTGGAAATGGAAAAAAGAACACATTGACACCGGTGTGTCAGACCCACCATACTTGCTCCGGACACTGCGAGAGGGCTGTACAAGCAATGATCACACGCACGGCACAGCGGACACACCAGGAACCGCGGTGTTGGCCGTCGAATGGCGCTAGCTGCGCAGCATTTGTGCACCGCCGCCGTCAGTGTCAGCCAGTTTGCCGTGGCATACGGAGCTCCATCGCAGTCTTTAACACTGGTAGCATGCCGCGACAGCGTGGACGTGAACCGTATGTGCAGTTGACGGACTTTGAGCGAGGGCGTATAGTGGGCATGCGGGAGGCCGGGTGGACGTACCGCCGAATTGCTCAACACGTGGGGCGTGAGGTCTCCACAGTACATCGATGTTGTCGCCAGTGGTCGGCGGAAGGTGCACGTGCCCGTCGACCTGGGACCGGACCGCAGCGACGCACGGATGCACGCCAAGAGCGTAGGATCCTACGCAGTGCCGTAGGGGACTGCACCGCCACTTCCCAGCAAATTAGGGACACTGTTGCTCCTGGGGTATCGGCGAGGACCATTCGCAACCGTCTCCATGAAGCTGGGCTACGGTCCCGCACACCGTTAGGCCGTCTTCCGCTCACGCCCCAACATCGTGCAGCCCGCCTCCAGTGGTGTCGCGACAGGCGTGAATGGAGGGACGAATGGAGACGTGTCGTCTTCAGCGATGAGAGTCGCTTCTGCCTTGGTGCCAATGATGGTCGTATGCGTGTTTGGCGCCGTGCAGGTGAGCGCCACAATCAGGACTGCATACGACCGAGGCACACAGGGCCAACACCCGGCATCATGGTGTGGGGAGCGATCTCCTACACTGGCCGTACACCACTGGTGATCGTCGAGGGGACACTGAATAGTGCACGGTACATCCAAACCGTCATCGAACCCATCGTTCTACCATTCCTAGATCGGCAAGGGAACTTGCTGTTCCAACAGGACAATGCACGTCCGCATGTATCCCGTGCCACCCAACGTGCTCTAGAAGGTGTAAGTCAACTACCCTGGCCAGCAAGATCTCCGGATCTGTCCCCCATTGAGCATGTTTGGGACTGGATGAAGCGTCCTCTCACGCGGTCTGCACGTCCAGCACGAACGCTGGTCCAACTGAGGCGCCAGGTGGAAATGGCATGGCAAGCCGTTCCACAGGACTACATCCAGCATCTCTACGATCGTCTCCATGGGAGAATAGCAGCCTGCATTGCTGCGAAAGGTGGATATACACTGTACTAGTGCCGACATTGTGCATGCTCTGTTGCCTGTGTCTATGTGCCTGTGGTTCTGTCAGTGTGATCATGTGATGTATCTGACCCCAGGAATGTGTCAATAAAGTTTCCCCTTCCTGGGACAATTAATTCACGGTGTTCTTATTTCAATTTCCAGGAGTGTAGTTTCCTAGATAGAGTTGAATAGGTCTGCCTTATCTCGTATTTCATTATTCGCCCCTATATAATACTGCACCCCAAAAATTTAAATGTATTTTCTCTACGATGTGCTTATAAATATCGGTCTTAACCCTCATGGATTCCTGTCCTAAAAATTCCTTTGATTTTGTCTTCGTAATGGAGATGTTCAGATTTCATTCTCCAACTTTTTTACTTAAATTGACAACAATTTCTTGTAGATCATTTTCATTCTGACTGACAGTTACCTGATCGTCAGCAAAAATCAGTGTACTAATATCCATATTGCAGATTGTTAAATTTGAACTGCTTTACTGTGTACGCCCAAATATAGGTTATTTCGTCGATATACGTACAGGCTGTCTTTCCTAAGAGTCGTCAGGCGCATTTTGTCTGGTGTGTCAGCAGATATTTGCAATTTCGTTTTTGCATTATGTAGCTGTATCACCCAGACAAATACTACTCAATACGGTTTTCATGTGATGCACAGTGTCGACGGAAAGTGTCGGTTTGTGTCCCGTTACAGACGACGTGATTTTGAAACCTGAATCTTACATGCCTATTCGACACAACGGTCCGAGAATACTCTAGAGCTATATTCGTGTTGTCAACATGTACTAACAGGAATAGCAAAACACGAAGAATGGCCTGTACTCCAGCAATGACAGCACTACCACCAAGCATCTAGCGTTACTGAGTCGCTCCTGGATTGCTGTTTATTCTTCGCGTTTTCCTGTCCCTGTTAGTACATGTCGATAAAATGAATATTAGACTAGACTAATCTGCAAGCGCCCTATGGAATGCACACTTAAAATTCCGATTTAAAAATATTTTTGTTTGTAACGGAAACAAAGAGACGCTATATGTTGTCACCGGACGTTGCACACAAGATGCGATGAGCAGTAGATATTAGGCCTGACTCCAGCTGCGCCGTGCAAAAACGAAATTGGAAGTACCTGCTGAAACACCACAGATACTCTGCGGAGAGACACACGGCAAATATACAGGGTGAGTCACTAACTATTGCCACAAAGAACAACTCGGAAAGTATGATAGGAGCTGAAAAGTTTGTGGGACAAATGTTGTATGGGACAACGGGGGTCATAATACATAATACGACGTTGGTTTTTCCTTGCTAGGCGATGTCGCGTCAGAGATATGAAGATACACTTTGCTTTTTCTAAATGGGATGCTACAGTTTCGTACTTATTTTCTGATAGAGGCTACCGAGATGAAGCCAATTATGTGAACAGTAAGGTCTTTGAAGGTCAACGAAGGTCACAAAGATGGCATGAACGTCCATTTACAGAAGGTGTTCGGAGTGATGACTATTGGTAACAATGCAGTGCTGCGATCTTCGTACCATGGATTGAGTGGTACTCCTCATCACCGCGGCACTTACCAAAGCACATGCTCTGACATTTCTCTCTCGCATATCTTCAGGTGTATTTGGAACGTATTTATAAACAATGTCTTTTACGAATCCCCACAAGAAAAAGATCCAGAGGCATCAAGCCTGGCGAACGGGTCGGTCACGACACATCTCCACGTCCATTCCAACGATTTGGGAGTTAATTTTTTTTTTTATTCCAGTCTTTGATCGCAATATAAATTCCTTTCATTATGACCGGTTTCATTCAGTAATGACCATCTTCAGATCTATTCTATACCATGTCCTAATGTGATAGAGCCGTAATGGCATCATCAAAACATATAAATACACTCAACATAGCATCGTCACATAGATCTAAAATATGATATAAAATAGGCTACAACTTCCACACAATCATTTTAAACTGGCGTTATTGTACAAAACCTACTCTGCAACTCATTTCTAGCCATCAGCGAAAAGTGTGCCGGACATCCATCGTGTTGACACCACATTCTGTTCCTTGTTCGTAAAGGTATTTCTTCCAATAATAGACCTACAGTTTGTTGCAGGACTGTGGTTACTTCCTACCTTTAAGATTTCCTTCGATGAAATAGGGGCCTGTAATTCTGTCCTCCACAATCCTACACCATACATTCACTGACCTCAGTTTATGGTGTGTAACTTGCCGCAGGTAACATGGATTTTCAGTTGCCCAATAAAGCAAGTTATGCAAATTAACATTTCCATTGTTCGTGAATGTAGCCTCGTCAGTAAGTAAAATCAAATTAATAAATGTGTCGTCCCCCTGAATCTGAAGTTGAGCTCATCGGCATAATTCAATGTGACGCATACAATGCGTACCAGTTAATTCTTGGTGGAGAGTGATATGGTAAGGAGGATATTTATGGCGATGCAGAACACGAACAACACTTCTTTGGCTCATGTCAGGTTCCCTTCCGATTTGACGCGAACTAACACAAGGATCTCCAACCCATTTCCTCGTTTTTAACTTTCGTTTGCCAGATATGTTTCCGATGCGTTAAAGATCCAGTTGTTACACATACTTAAACGTACGTCGTGTAGGGAGAGGACGTTTAGGATATCTTTCAGCGTATAAGTCTCTAGCTCTCACCGAATTTCGTTGGCATTCTCCGTAAATGAGAAGCATATCGATTTGTTCTTCGAAGGAATACATCACTCACATACACTTGATTCGTCGATACTGGTCTTACAGTTCCTATCAGTGTTGCATTTCGAAACCGACGAATGGTATTTACATGTCATTGGCACATTAGATGGATACGTCGCATTCGGCGAATATTTGCCATTTTCACGTTATACCAGAGAGAATACTCAGAGCATGTTCTTCGATAAGTGCAGATGTGATAAGGAATTCCACTCAATCCACGATAAGAAGATTGCAGCAATTGGAACACCTTCTATGAATGGACGTTTATGTCACCTTTTTGACCTTCGTTGACCTTCACAGACCCTACTGTTACACATAATTGGATTCGTCTGGGCAGCCGATTTCAGAAAATAAGTACCAAACTATAGCATCCCATTAAAAAAAAAAAAAGTTGACCTTCATATCTCCGACACGACCCCAGCTAGCAACAAAAACCCAACGTCGTATTATGGCCCCGTTGACCCGTGCAACATTTGTCCCACAAATTTTTCAGCTACTGTCATTCTTTCGGAGTTATTCTTGGTGCCAATATTTAGTGACTCACCCTGTATACGGCGTGACTCAGTTGCCCCTACCGCTGTCGTTTCATTCAACTCGCAATTTTATATCTGGCCTTCATTAACGCAGTGTGAGATTTTTATATTCTCTCACTCGTTACAAGCAAGCTATTACTCCTACAGAACAAAATGAGCACAGCCTTTTTGTATAAAATTTAATTCAGTTAAACTTTGTACAGAGATACGTTTTCGCTTCAAGAAAAACGTACAGAAGTGACCTTCAAACGCACCTCGAACTCTACACTGATTTCTCACCAGTTAGGGTTTCTAGCATGTCATCCGTGGCATTCGCTTCTACCACAACACAAAAATTTCCGACGACAAGAACTGTTTCCAGTATTTTCGACATTTTTAGTCTCTAGTGATTAGGCTATGAAGTCACTAACATAGTCGGCTACTTCGTTGACATTATTAATATAAATGTGCCCGTGACGGTAAAAAATGAAAAACGACTTTTGTAAACGTTACGCTAAAATTCATT
The DNA here is from genome assembly GCF_023864345.2 of Schistocerca serialis cubense. NCBI lineage: Eukaryota > Metazoa > Arthropoda > Insecta > Orthoptera > Acrididae > Schistocerca > Schistocerca serialis. The sequence continues at coordinate 249,512,962 of NC_064638.1, read as the reverse complement.
ACATAGACAGTTGGATCCAAAGGTAACCCCTACAAGCACAATAGTTCCGTAGTCAGAAGGCCTGTAGAAATGAAACGATCTAATTGTTTATTTTATGCTGTTAAAGTTCACAACACTGTTATATAAAATTTACACAAACATGTTTTACAATTTGTGAGCACTCGATTAAGCTGGAGGCGTAATAAGGCTTGTCAGTGAAGACCATAAAAGGTCAAATGCGGGAAGTCTCAGTTATTCGTTAAGTGGTTGGAAGGAGTCTCATGAACAACATACTAGTAACCCTGGCCGGTGGAGGCTAATTGTGGGAACGATGGTGCATTTGAAGGCCAATTTTCTACATTTTTCGTGAATCACACGAAAACTACGGCTCCTAGCGAAAACGTATTCCAATACAAAATTTAACTACGACAAATTTCTTACAAAAAGGTCCTGTTAGTTCTTTTTTTTACGAATAGGACTAACAGTTCGTGCGTAGCGAGAGAGATAATATGAAAACCTCGAGCGTGGTTAATGAAGGCCAGCTGCAACATTGCTGGTTGCATAAAACAACAGCGGTAGGGTTGAATCACCCCGTATATGAGACGACCTTCGTTCGCGAAAACGGTGTTCGGCATCTGATGATATAGTTTCAGCATTTGGGTACAGCCATTTCCTTAAAATTCTAGCACACCACTTATATATATATATAAAAAAAAACATTTGATAGGCTAATATATCTGTAGCTGCAATATTCATATCTGTTTCCCTTCTTAATAAATTGGGCATATTTGGGTTATATTACATTATTTCAGCTATATAACCACTTTACTAGCACATATTCACAAAATAGATTGTTGTTATCACTTTTAAAGTATTTGCAGTATATTTTACCCTATGTTGATTTTATAACATCTTAGAAGCTAGAAGTTATTGCAACGTATAGTTCCTCCAACATTATTAAGCTTACGTTCCTATTTGCTTCAGCCAGAACCATCTCAGTGTCCTGAACATCTGTCCAGAGTGTTTTGTAATGGTATAGCCAATTTCTTTCTGGTTCTATGTTTATGTTCTTTGTTGCTTGGATATTCTTTGGTTTAAAAATGGCTCTGAGCACTATGGGACATAACATCTGAGGTCATCAGTCCGCTAGAACTTATAACTACTTAAACCTGACTAACCTAAGGACATCACACACATCCAGCCCGAGGCAGGATTCGAACCTGCGACCGTAGCGGTCGCGAGGTTCCAGACTGAAGCGCCTAGAACCGCTCGGCCACCGCGGCAGGCGATGTTCTTTGTTTGTGTTCAAATGTGTGTCAAATATTATGGGACTTAACTGCTAAGGTCATCAGTCCCTAAGCTTACACACTACTTAACCTAGATTATCCTAAGGACAAACACACACACCCATGTCTGAGGGAGGACTCGAACCTCCGCCGGGACCAGCCGCACAGTCCATGACTGCAGCGCCTTAGTCCGCTCGGCTAAGTTCTTTGTTTCAGTGCTTCATTATTCTGTGTGCTTTGTCTTCTCTGCCTCTTATATCAAATTCAATATCTCTAATATATCTTTTCCAACTGTAACTTTTAGCTTGCATTACTTTCCTTTTTTCGCTAGAAGTGATATTTCTTTAGTATAATTTGGTCTCAGATAGGATCGTCTGGGGAATTTTTGAGTAGGCACCAACAACCTGACGTCAACAATAAGGTCAGTAGGTGAGGCGCAAGGTCGGATTGGACAAAGGAGTAAATCGACCGTGTGTTTGCGAGTGTAGCATTCCAGAATGTATGGAAATGAATCAGGGTGGAAGGACTGGAGCCCCACTCCTTACATATACCAATTCATTGCTATAACCTTAGTACCATGTCGCTCGGTGTCAGAGGGAGGTGAAGATCTAATTGTAATTGTTATGTACTACACACGCACTCGGCAGATGCTCTCGGCTGGGAGTCAGCTGTGAGTAGCTGAACCGATAGAAATCGAATGTCACTGACCGACATTGACTACATTACAATGGCCCCAAACTTGAGCTTCCCGACAACGCAGCTGGCCCTCTGGTGGCAGATGGTGGAGCTCAGTTTTTTTTTTTTTTTTTCCTATTCAGAACACGAGAAACAGCTTGCCAGTACAAAACTTTCCAGTCGCCTATTGGAAAAAATGCTCGAAAATAAATATAAAACGTTAATCGTGACATTGTGTTCGAAAAGTGAGTTGTAATTGAATACATGCTGCAGCTTGTAAACGATTCAAAGCATAATTAACAAAAAACAAAAACCACTGCGTTAAATAATTATATAAGAGAGGCAAGAGAGTGTTTTACCTTCGAGATATTATTAATGGCGAATTGCAAGTTCCGTCCACTCTCCGCTACCGTTCCTCGTAGAGGTATGTAGAAACCTTCACCTAAGATAAAAACAAACAGAATTTAAAGATTATCACGAAACTGAAGTGGGCTTAAGAAGAATCGTTACAATTACAAAAGTAAATAAGCCTCTCACAAACCGTAAAACTACCTGCTGAGAACTAAACTTTCTAAAGGCTAAGCGTAAGTTGTGGAAGAATTTTAATAGCCAAGAAGCATAACTGCCTTCGACGTCTGAATTAGGAAGACATATCGAGCAGACTGACTTGACGAAAAATATTTTCTTCAGACAAAGAAAAATGTTCGTATCAAATATCGAAGGAAATTTTTGTAAATGGGCGTCTGGTGCATAGAGGTTTATAGAAGTGCGATGTGTGAAATAGAAAACTGTAAAATGAGGAGAACTAGTAATTTGGAAAACGATGTAGCAAATTAAGTAAACAGGTAAATTAGGCATTGGAGAGATATGCAGCAGAGGAGAGGTAGAAAAACGTCTACAGTAAACCGTTACTACAACGATGGACAAGGTGACTGGACACGTGTTAACATATCCAAGAGAAGTTGACAACTGAGGAACCAGAAGTACAAAGACGAAGTCAGTCTTGACACCTAATCATACTTGGGTCACAAAGTCATACCAGAACACATAATAAGAATCTTTTGCTCTTTATCTGTTTAAGAGTGAATCAGCAGTCGTGAGGGATAGGCAATAAAACACGTCACCAGCAAATTCATTGACGAACTGTTTTTGTGCAACAGCCTTCTGATCACTTAACAGCCATGCTGTAGTTATTGTTAATCTTTGCTGAAGGACTCACACTAGCATCCAATAAAGCGTTACCAGAGAAAGACTCCTGTTTCCAGCCTTCGGAACTGTGTTGCAACAGCCTCGCGGAGTGGCCGCGCGGTTAGAGGCACATGTCACTGACTGCGCGGCCTCCCGCCGGAGGTACGAGTCCTCCCTTTGGCATGGGTGCGTGTGTTGTTCTTAGCCGGCCGGGGTGGCCGAGCGGTTCTAGGCGCTACCGTCTGGAACCGCGCGACCGCTACGGTCGCAGGTTCGAATCCTGCCTCGGGCATGGATGTGTGTGACGTCTTTAGGTTAGTTAAGTTTAAGTAGTTCTAAGTTCTTGGGGACTGTTGACCTTAGAAGTTAAGTCCCATAGTGCTCAGAGACATTTGAACCATTTTGTTGTTCTTAGCGTAAGTTAGTTTAATTTAGTTTCAGTAGTGTGTAAGTCTATGGAACCGATGACCAAAGCAGTTTGGTCCCTTAGAAATTTACACACATTTGCACATTTTTTGTGTTGCAAGAGTCCATAGTGTGTGACTGATCTGTCGAATGCTGCATAGGACACATTGATTCTTCAGCATCAGGGTAGCATTTTAGATCCACAGCTTGTTCAAGGAGCTCACACTCCAGTACTGTGTCAACGCAAAGATTCAATTCATCACATAGCCCGTTACAGCGTTTCTAACGGTCCAAGACTCTAGGCGGCAAGGGTAGAGTTCCTGTTGCATTCTCAAATTGTTTCTGAGTAGCTACGATATTTAAAGAAACTCGGCTGAAAGAAATTCTCCCTGTATTTTCTAGTTCTTTCTGCATATCAGCCAGCAAACAGCCAGCAAAGTCTTTTTCCATTTAATCTTTGTGGATGAATTTCAGTAACTACTTGCAGACATTCAGGACGTCAGATGTTTCAAGAATGGAGGATAGAGTGGGTCATCAGGAATAGCGCGCGCGCTAACGTGTGTGTGTGTGTGTGTTTAAGCAACTTAGTGTCATTTTTACGCATCATTTTAGTATTGTGCTGATTAAATACAGAAGTATGTATGTGTGCGTAAGTGTCTTTGCTTTCACAGAAACAACACAACGTGACGTCATTATTGTGGCTCATAAACTTCGTACACTGTGATTGGCTGGAAAGGAGGGGCAGGTTGTAGGGGGTACAATAAACAACTGAGCTACTTGGATTTCTTTAAATTTATTATTTTTATGTACGTATCCTAACTACCTTCTTATTGGCTACCTCCTTTAATACTTCACTGTGATTGTCTGGCGTAGGGGCGGGAGTTATTTGGCGGGTGGGGGAGGGGGTAAATTCCCTACTAACACAACTGAGCTTGATCTGCCACCTTGTATTTTAATTGGCTGCTCTATTTTTTAACACTAAACTGGGATTGGCTGTAAAGTGGGGAGTGGAGGGGAGCGGAGGGAAAAGGAAGAATGGGTTAACGACAGACTAGATCATTGATAAGATTGACGATGTCACAGATAAGGACTGGTGGGGCATGATGATGTCATCGTTCCTTACACTCCAAAGTGGTCATGTGACTGCATTCCTTCCATTACAAAACCGATCAGTGTCGTTGCAGACATGCTAGTATTCTGTAATCACTGCATATGAGAGGACAAACGTACTGACAATTCGTCCTAGCAATGTGACTTTTAGAGGAAACATTACTTACATATTGCAGTTACTTACTGTGAAAACATTTTTCAAGTATCAAACCCTAAATAGTTGCAACAGATATTCAAACTTTGTTTGTTGCTGCTCGGACAGTCTGAGTTTCTGCACAACGGATGCGATACAAAAATTACGTCATGGTGCTCGTACAGAGTTTGCTAAGCCTCCAGGGATGTCAGTACGAGCAACGAGTGTATGCCATTGGACTTTTGAACCAAAAAGTACTTACAGATTGAAAGGCAAACAATGGACCTGGTAAACCCCTCCCGTTTATTATAAACTGGGAACCCCACTGCCCCAGCACCAGCTTGCTTGATAACTGCCTGTAAAGAACTAAGATCCTATAAATGCCCGCATATGAAGCAGCATATTTCGATAAAGACTTTAAGTAACACACATAAACACATAACTGAAATGCGGTGTGGTAGTCACTGAATTCGGCCGTGTTTGAGAGACGGAAATCCATGTACTAATGGCCATCCACCGCCGCAGCCACTACCTTAAGCCACAAGTCGTGCGAACACGTTTGTTACGGCGAACGAGCTAAGCGTCATTGTTGTGCGTGCTCCGGGAAGCCCCCTTGCCAGGTAAACCGGCGGTGCTCTGTGATTGGACAAGTGAGGCCCGCGGCCGCCAGGGACCGTCTCCTCAAAGCGGCAGGTAATTGAGTTGACAGAGCCAGCCACGCGTCGACCTCCGGTTGGACGCTCCAAGGTGTTGCCACCCGCCATCCAGAGGTCGCTACCGTAATTCTCGCCAGACGTCACAGTCGAGAAGCATCCAGCTTTCTTTCAGAAATGCATACCTGCTGCTTACGAAATATGTCTGATATACGGGGTGTTACAAAAAGGTACGGCCAAACTTTCAGGAAACATTCCTCACACACAAAAAAAGAAAATATGTTATGTGGACATGTGTCCGGAAACGCTTACTTTCCATGTTAGAGCTCATTTTATTACTTCTCTTCAAATCACATTAATCATGGAATGGAAACACACAGCAACAGAACGTAGCAGCGTGACTTCACACACTTTGTTACAGGAAATGTTCAAAATGTCCTCCGTTAGCGAGGATACATGCATCTACCCTCCGTCGCATGGGATACCTGATGCGCTGATGCAGCCCTGGAGAATGGCGTATTGTATCACAGCCGTCCACAATACGAGCACGAAGAGTCTCTACATTTGGTACCGGGGTTGCGTAGACAAGATCTTTCAAATGCCCCCATAAATGAAAGTCAAGAGGGTTCAGGTCAGGAGAGCGTGGAGGCCATGGAATTGGTCCGCCTCTACCAATCCATTGGTCACCGAATCTGTTGTTGAGAAGCGTACGAACACTTCCACTGAAATGTGCAGGAGCTCCATAGCGCATGAACCACATGTTGTGTCGTACTTGTAAAGGCACATGTTCTAGCAGCACAGGTAGAGCATCCTGTATGAAATCATGATAACGTGCTCCATTGAGCGTAGGTGGAAGAACATGGGGCCCAATCGAGACATCACCAACAATGCCTGCCCAAACGTTCATACAAAATCTGTGTTGATGACGTGATTGCACAATTGCGTGCGGATTCGTGTCAGCCCACACATGTTGATTGTGAAAATTTACAATTTGATCACGTTGGAATAAAGCCTCATCCGTAAAGAGAACATTTGCACTGAAATGAGGATTGACACATTGTTGGATGAACCATTCGCAGAAGTCGCATGTCAACACAAGCACCGAAGTCAACATTACCTTCCTTCAATTGGGCCAACTGGCGGTGAATCGAGGAAGTACAGTACATACTGATGCAACTAAAATGAGCTCTAACATGGAAATTAAGCGTTTCCGGACACATTTCCACATATCATCTTTTCTTTATTTGTGTGAGAGGAATGTTTCCTGAAAGTTTGGCCGTACCTTTTTGTAACAGCCTGTATTTGGAGGCTCCTTTTTGTACTAGAAGTAGTAGATCCCTTTTGTACTCTCGAATAACTCAGCGTCAGACAGTAACCCCAGCTTAGAAGACATTTCAATGAGAATGAAATTTATCGCCACGATATCCTTGTATAAAACAGTCTTCATTTACTTGCCATGCCAAGTCTGGATGAAACTCGAGCTACTACCGCAGAAAGGAACAACCAGAATAGGTAGATCGTCACGTGATTGTTCGATATTTCCATGTTCTCATCTCTTCAAGAACGGTGACTTCATATCTCGAACCCCGTAGCCATTCTGTCGGACAGCGTGTTTCTTATGACTGATCTCGGGATGCAGGTGGTCCTTGTATACACGGCTGTAGCTCTATGTACACTGCCGGAAAAGAAATTAGTACATCCATTCAGAGGCTTCCAATTCACTCTAAAGACTTGTTGGTAGACGATTCGCTTTTCGTCCCATCAAATCCACACGTGCTCGATTGGAGAGAAGGGCGGAGATTGTGCTGGTTAGGCAAGTTGCTGCACTCCTTGCAGACCAGGTTGAGTTTCACGGACAGTGTGTGGGCGACCATTATGCTGTTGGAACAACACATCACTTTCCTGTTGCTAGAACGGCAAAAGGTCTGGTCTAACAACCTTCTGCACGTACCGAGCTCCGATTACACCCCCTCCAGAACCACCGAAGTTGAACGAGAGTTGAAGCTTATCGCACCCCGGACCGTAAAGCCTGGAGTGGGGCCAGCACTCTTCAGGCGTACATCGCACGCGCAAACGAATATAACTTGCACACAGGCAGAATTTACCTTCATCGCTGAAGACAACGGTGCGCCATTCCATCTTCCAAGTGATCCTCTGACAGCACCAGTCGACACAGGCTAAATGAGTGCGCGCCTGTAGGCTCAAGGTAATAACCAGTTCGCAACGGTTCGTGCTGACACGTCCGACCTCATGAGCCCTCTTTTGTGCGCTGTGGCAGCTGCACAGCTGCCGCTGCGGTCCTTACAGTAGGACGATTTTGGCGGGTGTCTGTACTGTGTGGCCGCCCAGAACCTTGTTTAAGGATGTGAGAACGTTCACGTGACCACTGACACCAGCATCGTTGCGCAACTGACGCAGCACGTCCAGTTTGTGCGGATGCTCTCCGAAACGACTAGCCCGCCATTCGGGTAGCCACAATTTGACCCTTTCCAAACTCGCTGGTCACATTGTACCACACAAGCGGCTTGTAGCGAAATTGCGTGCTTATGGACTATCGTCTCAGTTATGTGACTGGATTTGTGATTTCCTGTCAGAGAGGTCACAGTTCGTAGTAATTGACGGAAAGTCATCGAGTACTACAGAAGTGATTTCTGGCGTTCCCCAAGGTAGTGTTATAGGCCCTTTGGTGTTCCTATCTATATAAACGATTTGGGAGACAATCTGAGCAGCCGTCTTCGGTTGTTTGCAGATGACGCTGTCGTTTATCGACTAATAAAGTCATCAGAAGATCAAAACAAACTGCAAAACGATTTAGAAAAAATATCTGAATGGTGGGAAAAGTGGCAGTTGACCCTAAATAACGAAAAGTGTAAGGTTATCCACATGAGTGCTAAAAGGAACTCGTTAAACTTCGGTTACACGATAAATCAGTATAATCTAAAAGCCGTAGATTCAACTAAATACCTAGATATTACAATTACGAACAACTTAAATTGGAAGGAACACACAGAAAATGTTGTGGGGAAGGCTAACCAAAGACAGCGTTTTATTTGCAGGACACTTAGAAAATGTAACAAACCTACTATGGAGACTGCCTACACTACGCTTGTTCATCCTCTTTTAGGATACTGCTGCGTGTAGGATCCTTACCAGACAGGACTGACGGAGTACATCGAAAAAATTCAAAGAAAGGTAGCACGTTTTGTATTATCACGAAATATGGGAGAGAGTGTCACAGAAATGATACAGGATTTGGGCTGGAAATCGTTAAAAGAAAGGCGTTTTTCCTGCGACGGAATCTTCTCACGAAATTCCAATCACGAACTTTCTCCTCTGAATGCGAAAATATTTTGTTGACACCGATCTACATAGGGAGGAACGATCACCACGGTAACATTAGGGACATCAGAGCTCGTACGGAAAAATATAGGTGTTCATTCTTTCCGCGCGCTATACGAGATTGGAATAATAGAGAATTGTGAAGGTGGCTCTATTAACCCTCTGCCAGGCAATTAAATATTATTTGCAGAGTATGCATGTCCATGTAGATGTAGAAGTGGGTCTCCATGGCGTGGTTGCCTGCTTGCTTCGCACGTTCGTAGCGCATTGAGCCTTCTGGCTGTTCGCATTTCCTATAAAACACTAGTCACGGATAATGCCCAAGTAGCTATGCTACCACGCTATCTGCTTATCTGTTGGTGGACGACGTTGAAACGATCATCAGTACATCTGCTATCCCCAGGTGGCATATGCTGTCATCGGATCAAAATCGACTTCGTCTTTACGGATGGACTACCTTTTTCTCCTGCAGTGTATTAAGGTATTCAAAACAGATCTCTGTTGGAGTGACTGGTGGAGTTCATGACACACATAACGCTACAACGATACAAAGATAATGTAGGTACCGCATGACGATTTACTCATCACAGTAACAGAAGTGAAATATGTAAGTACAAAATATATAAAATCAACAAACTGATTCTAGCTCGTTCAAAATTTCCTAGTCTCCTGTATAAGTCGTAATAGCACATAATCTCTTACTCAGCATTGCATCCGTCTGTCATTTCCATGATGTTAACTACACTGATAAATATCAGACATTCATGCAAATACACTGAAGCGCTAAGGAAACTAGTACAGGCATGCGCATTCAAATATATAGAGAGATAAGTAAACAGGTAGAATACGGCGCTGCGATTGTCAACGGCTATATAACACAACAAGTGTCTAGCGCAGTTGTTAGATGGCTTACTGCTGGTACAATCGCAGGTTATCAAGATTTAAGTGAGTCTGAAGCTGGTGTTATAGTCGGCGCACGAGCGATGGGACACAGTATCTCCGAGGAAGCGATTTCACGAGTGTACCGTGAATATTAGGAATACGGTAAAACATCAAATATGCGACATCGTTGTGGACGAAAAAAGATCCTGAAAGAATGGGACCAACGACGACTGAAGAGATTCCTTCAACATGACAAAAGGGCAATCCTTCGGCAAATTGCTGCAGATTTCAATGCTGGGCCATCAAGAAGTGTCAGTGTGCGAACCACTCAACGAAACATCGTCGATACGGGCTTTCGGAGCCAAAGGCTCACTCGTGTTCTCTTGGAGACAGCAGGACACAAAGCTTGACGCCTCGCCTGGGCCTTTCAACATCGAAATGCACTGTTGATGACTGGAAACATGTTACCTGGTCGGAAGAGTCTCGTTACAAATTGTATCGAGCGGATGGATGTGTACGGGTTTGGAGACAACCTCATGAATCCATGGACTGTGCATGTCAGCAGAGGACTCTTTCAACTAGTGGAGGCTCTGTAATGGTACGGGACGAGTGCAGTAGGAGTGATATGGGACCCCTTGATATGTCTAGATGCGACCCTGACAGGTGACACATAAGCATCCTGTCAGATCACCTGCAGCCATTCATGTGCAGTGTGCATTGTGACGGACTTTGGCAATTCCAGCAGAACAATGCCACACCCCACACGTCGAGAATTACTACAGAGTGGCTCCAGGAACACTCTTCTGAGTTTAAACACTTCCGCTGGCCACCAAACTCTCCAGATTACGGATTTATGGACAGCCCAGCAGAAGTCATGATGCCAGTTCCCTCCAGCACTACTTCAGACATTAGTCGAGTGCATGGCCCTACACAATATTAGGCGAGTGTACCAGTTTCCATGGCTCTTCAGTGTACATGATGCATGCCAGCAGACAAGAGGATAGCTGCGAGCTAACAGTGCAATGAGTTCTTAATTTGGAAAAGCAATCGCAGTTTTAATAAACTGATGAAGCTTTCCCTACTACAACATATCAAGCAATTTTGCTGGAAGTCAATAAAAAAGCCTTGTTTTAATGAATTTATTTATGAATGTTGGAAAACGATATTCCACAAATTAATCGGAGAGGATTATAAGCTAAGTCTTAACGAGAATTTAATATTTTCTAATGAAACACTACGAAAGCGAGGGCATTCAGCATTTGTGAAATGAACTCGTATCGAATCAACTCGTGCGAGACATCTTAATTAACTGGCATCAAAATTTTTCAGAGGCAGTCGGTAATAACACAGGGTCTCTGTGGTCATTCGTTGACAGGCGTAAAGCGAAATCAGTATGTTAACATCACCTGCGCTGTCCACTATAGAGAGATCTTGCTGGAAATATGATAATACTACAGTCTTTTAAAAAGGATAATTACATAAACTCTGTACGCTACATTTATTTTAATGACACTTCTATCTAAGCTTACCTAATGTGAGGCTGTATTTATAACGAAACGGGGTCCCCTCCAATGTTACTACTTTTATACGACACAGCAGACTATGAAATATTTACAGCCTTCTTATTGGAAGAAGTTAACTGCAACCAACAACAAAGAAGATTTTCTCTTCGCACAGAAAACGCATTGGCCTTAGTAAACTTTGCTCTTCACAATTCGATCGTTGTATATTTCACACTGTTTTCTGATATATTAGCTTACGACCAGTCTCCACACAGTCCGATTTGGCCCTGTCCGATTTTCATGTGCTTTCAAAACTTAAAGAACACCTTTGAGGACTTCGATTTCGTAGTGATAAAGCGGTGCAAGCAGGGGTGAAGTTGTGGCTGCCACAACAAACATACTACAGTGACGGTGATAACAAACTAGGAGAAATGTGTTTCTCACCAGTGTGACTGGGTTGAGAAATAAATTTGAATAAAGCTGAAGAATGTTAATAATGTTTGTTTTATTCGAAAAGCCTTAAGAGTTTACACATAAAAATTCAGGAAGCATTACTTTTCAGCACATCCTCGTATACAGCCCTTCGGTTACCATGCTACAAACTCACATTGTTATAGACTGAATGTGTTGTTTATAGGTATTCTTTCTATAGCAGCATATTGGCACAATAAAAATTTCTAAAATTTTGTGTACTGATATCCAACTTCACGCTTTTGCAACGCAGTGTATTTGGACATAGTGTTCAGTAGTTTTTAGAGAAATCATAAAATACACAGCTACATACATAATGCAGCTTAGTATCTTGACAGTCAGAGAACATAAGCAAAGTGTGGCATACAATACAACAGCTGATATGTAGGGGTGTCCCAGCAGGAATGGTCAATGTTCAAAGATATGACAGGAACGATCATCCGAAGCAAAAATGTCTAATAAGCTTGAACTCTAAAATGCATACGTTAAGAACTACGTACGAGCACTTTTTTTCTCTGATACTATGAAACAAATATCTTCTACTGCAAGCTCTTTGCTTTCCATAGTCTGAGAGCTAATTCTATGGACCAGGACAAGAAAGAACCTAGCAAAAGTGGGCCAGGAAGTGCATACCTCAAAAGTATTCACTGTTCAGTATTCACTATTCACTTCCATATAATAGGGTAAGCTATGCGACTGTTTTATAAAGTTTCAGTCTGGTTCCTTTCCGTATTTTATGCTTTGACGTTCTATTAATTGTTCCGCAGTTACATCCAGATCTGTTCAATTTAATCTGCATGTCTTATTCATGTTGATGCCATATTTTACATCTAAGATAGTTAAAATACTTTACTTGTTCTTTTGCATTTTCACCAACTACTATCTTAGTTCTTATTGAATATTTTCCACAAAAAGTCATTGAATTAAATTTTCTGGATGATATTTCCTTATTGTATTCTTTACATATTTTATTTAGTTCATAAATTCCTTTTTGTAAATCGGCTACTCCTGAAAGGATCACTGTGAGGTCATCAGCATGTAGTAGTGATTTTAGCTTCACCAAGTTGCACCTCAGTGTTTATCCTTAAATTCTATCTGCAAATTGCATCGTCAATGTAAATATTAACAAAGTAGAGGATAAACTACAGCCTTGTCTCACCCGTTTATTCATTTCTATTGGATCTGTATACAGGGCGATTCAGCTGCCCCTACCGCTGGGTTTTAGGCAGCCCGCAACTCCAAGTACCATGCCCAAGATTATCATATTCCCTCGCTAGGTACGACAAAATATTTGTCCGACAGAAAAAATGAGCAGGACCTTTTTGTAAGAAATTTAATGTAGTTAACTTGTGTACTGGAATAAGTTTTCGACAGAGGCCACCATTTTCGAGTTATTCAAGAAAAACGCGTTTTATTATCACTTTTGTAAGTTTTTCTCGAATCTTTCGAAAACTACAGCACCTAGCAAAAAAAGATCTCAGTAAAAATTTAGCCACATTAAATTCCCTACATAATGGTCCTCTTTCTTTTTTCTATAGGAATAATAGTTCGTGGCTAGCGAGCTAGAAAATACGAGTATGAAAATCTTGCATGTGGTATTTGAAGGTGTTGCGAGGGCAGGCAGCTGAATCACGCTTTTTACGCCTTGTATATCAAAGATTACTAATGTTTCTCTGCATAGACTCTTTGTAGCTGATATAAGTTGTAAAGAGTAACGTCTGTGATCCATTATTCTCCTTAACGTTTCTCTAACCATATTACCAGTAAAAGCTATAAAAGCAATAGATGTCTCTTTGTTAAACTCTTTCTGCTTTTCAATAAGCTGCCGTGAAATAAAAACTGCAGCAGTCGTTTTTAGTCCGTTCCAAGACCATCTGTTCTTCCACAAGCAAACTTTCTGCTGTTGTTTTTAGACTTGTGTTTAACGTTCTTGCATATATCTGACACGTTGTGTCAAGTAAGCTCGCTTATGGATGAAATTTTAATCGACATATCCAACAGGCACGGAAATACTCGTACCAGAGTTGCAGTTAGATGGCGTTCGGTCAAGGTGTTTATGGAGCTGTGTATATTCTGTCGTAGCTTCCTGGGTGAAAAACATTTAAAATAGCCCACATCCCAATGGAACGCACAGAAATTTGAAACCTCTTTCAGTGATAATTCTTTATTTTACAGAGTTATGGGGCCATATGACATTACATTAAGTCTTTCGTATTTCTATATCGTACAGGCCCGCATCTCGTGGTCGTGCGGTAGCGTCCTCGCTTCCCACGCCCGGGTTCCCGGGTTCGATTCCCGGCGGGGTCAGGGATTTTCTCTGCCTCGTGATGGCTGGGTGTTGTGTGCTGTCCTTAGGTTAGTTAGGTTCAAGTAGTTCTAAGTTCTAGGGGACTGATGACCATAGATGTTAAGTCCCATAGTGCTCAGAGCCATTTGAACCATGTATATCGTACATTGTTTATGATGGACTTGTTGTTTCATTAAGGGAAAGTAAGCAACGACCTTTTACTTCGTATTTAGGACTGCCGCGTCGCAGTGTATCGTCTTCTATCACTTGTTGCCCGCTCCTGTTCCAGCGTCAACCCCTGCCACTCGCTCGCCCCAGCGCAGCCTAAGACTTCCGGGCTACCCGGATTTCCGGGGCGATTTTGCCGGACGCTCGGGCGCGGCGCAGCGTTCGCTTCCTCATTCCGAGGCCCGTCCCAAAGCGCCAAACAACTTTATCGTCCCACACCCCTCCCCCCCACCCACCGCCGCTCACACCCTAAATGTAAATCGGCCCGCGCTACGTGCATTTTGTTGTAAATCGCAGGGACTTTCTCTCGCTTTTCCGTCCGGGGCGCCAGATTTGCCTCCATCCCGCCGTCCTGATAACGTGCAAGGGATAGCCCGGCCTCGACTCGCAAGGAAATTGTTCGCTGCCCCAGCGGTCGTCTCCTTTATTCTAAGAAGATCCGTGCCCGCATAAAAACTTTATTTGAGGCGCGTTCTGCTCCTTCCTTTCCGAGACAGAAAATGTGTCAAGCTCTGTCGCGATAGTTCTCGATCGGATGTCATTGCCGTATCACCTCAGTGTGTATGACCTGGCACTTTTGTATTTTTCATATTTCTTATCCTGCCTATCACGACAATTTCTCTCGTTAATATTGTCTCTAGGCTCTATATAGAGTAGTTATCAGCACACTGCGTGTACTATGGGAGTTATGGTGGAGCACGCTGCACTCCAGTGTTGTCTGGAATGGTTTTTATTATACTGTAGCACTTCAAAGTAGGTGACAAGTTTTCCGACGAGCGCACAGTGTCTACAATCAAAACTGTTTAGAAAATAGTAGATAAAGTAAACCTTATCACACTGTTATGAATAGGGATAAGGACAGATAGATAGATAGATAGAGGTACTGAATGAGCATTCTACATACACTACTGGCCATTAAAACTGCTACACCAAGAAGAAACGCAGGTGGTAAATGGGTATTCATTGGGCAAATATATCATACTAGAACTGACATGTGATTACATTTTCACGAAATTTGGGTGCATAGATCCTGAGACCTCCCCCCGTGAACCATAGATCTTGCCGTTGGTGGGGAGGCTTGCGTGCCTCAGCGATACAGACAGCCGTACCGTAGGTGCAACCACAACGGAGGGGTATCTGTTGAGAGGCCAGACAAACGTGTGGTTCCTGAAGAGGGGCAGCAGCCTTTTCAGTAGTTGCAGAGGCAACAGTCTGGATGATTGACTGATCTGGCCTTGTAACACTAACCAAAACGGCCTTGCTGTGCTGGTACTGCAAACGGCTTAAAGCAAGTGGAAACTACGGCCGTAATTTTTCCCGAGGGCATGAAGCTTTACTGTATGGATAAATGATGATGGCGTCCTCTTGGGTAAAATATTCCGGAGGTAAAATAGTCCCCCATTCGGATCTCCGGGCGGGGACCACTCAGGAGGACGTCCTTATCAGGAGATAGAAAACTGGCGTTCTACGGATCGGAGCGTGGAATGTCAGATGGCTTAATCGGGCAGGTAGGTTAGAAAATTTAAAAAGGCAAATGGATAGGTTGAAGTTAGATATAGTGGGAATTAGTGAAGTTCGGTGGCAGGAGGAACAAGACTTTTGGTCAGGTGAATACAGGGTTATAAATACAAATAGGGGTAATGCAGGAGTAGGTTTTAATAATGCATAAAGCAATAGGAATGCGGGTAAGCTACTACAAACAGCACAGCGAACGCATTTTTGTGGCCAAGATAGACACGATGCACACGCCTACGACAGTAGTACAAGTCTATATGCCTACTAGCTCTGCAGATGACGAAGAAATTGAAGAAATCTATGATGAGATAAAAGAAATTATTCAGATAGTGAAGGGAGACGAAAATTTAATAGTCTTGGGTGACTGGAATTCGATAGTGGGAAAAGGAAGTGAAGGAAACGTAGTAGGTGAATATGGAATGGGGTTAAGAAATGAAAGAGGAAGCCGCCTGGTGGAATTTTGCACAGAGCACAACTTAATCATAGCTAACACTTGGTTCAAGAATCATAAAAGAAGGTTGTATACATGGAAGAAGCCTGGAGATACTGACAGGTTTCAGACAAATTATACACTCCTGGAAATGGAAAAAAGAACACATTGACACCGGTGTGTCAGACCCACCGTATTTGCTCCGGACACTGCGAGAGGGCTGTACAAGCAATGATCACACGCACGGCACAGCGGACACACCAGGAACCGCGGTGTTGGCCGTCGAATGGCGCTAGCTGCGCAGCATTTGTGCACCGCCGCCGTCAGTGTCAGCCAGTTTGCCGTGGCATACGGAGCTCCATCGCAGTCTTTAACACTGGTAGCATGCCGCGACAGCGTGGACGTGAACCGTATGTGCAGTTGACGGACTTTGAGCGAGGGCGTATAGTGGGCATGCGGGAGGCCGGGTGGACGTACCGCCGAATTGCTCAACACGTGGGGCGTGAGGTCTCCACAGTACATCGATGTTGTCGCCAGTGGTCGGCGGAAGGTGCACGTGCCCGTCGACCTGGGACCGGACCGCAGCGACGCACGGATGCACGCCAAGACCGTAGGATCCTACGCAGTGCCGTAGGGGACCGCACCGCCACTTCCCAGCAAATTAGGGACACTGTTGCTCCTGGGGTATCGGCGAGGACCATTCGCAACCGTCTCCATGAAGCTGGGCTACGGTCCCCCACACCGTTAGGCCGTCTTCCGCTCACGCCCCAACATCGTGCAGCCCGCCTCCAGTGGTGTCGCGACAGGCGTGAATGGAGGGACGAATGGAGACGTGTCGTCTTCAGCGATGAGAGTCGCTTCTGCCTTGGTGCCAATGATGGTCGTATGCGTATTTGGCGCCGAGCAGGTGAGCGCCACAATCAGGACTGCATACGACCGAGGCACACAGGGCCAACACCCGGCATCATGGTGTGGGGAGCGATCTCCTACACTGGCTGTACACCACTGGTGATCGTCGAGGGGACACTGAATAGTGCACGGTACATCCAAACCGTCATCGAACCCATCGTTCTACCATTCCTAGACCGGCAAGGGAACTTGCTGTTCCAACAGGACAATGCACGTCCGCATGTATCCCGTGCCACCCAACGTGCTCTAGAAGGTGTAAGTCAACTACCCTGGCCAGCAAGATCTCCGGATCTGTCCCCCATTGAGCATGTTTGGGACTGGATGAAGCGTCGTCTCACGCGGTCTGCACGTCCAGCACGAACGCTGGTCCAACTGAGGCGCCAGGTGGAAATGGCATGGCAAGCCGTTCCACAGGACTACATCCAGCATCTCTACGATCGTCTCCATGGGAGAATAGCAGCCTGCATTGCTGCGAAAGGTGGATATACACTGTACTAGTGCCGACATTGTGCATGCTCTGTTGCCTGTGTCTATGTGCCTGTGGTTCTGTCAGTGTGATCAAGTGATGTATCTGACCCCAGGAATGTGTCAATAAAGTTTCCCCTTCCTGGGACAATGAATTCACGGTGTTCTTATTTCAATTTCCAGGAGTGTATAATGGTAAGACAGAGATTTAGGAACCATGTTATAAATTGTAAGACATTCCAGGGGCAGGCGTGGACTCTGACCAAAATCTATTTGTTATGAACTGCAGATTAAAACTGAAGAAACTGCAAAAAGGTGGGAATCTAAGGAGATGGGACCTGGATAAACTGACTAAACCAGAACAGTGTTTCATGGAGAGCGCAAGGGAACAGTTGACAAGAATGCGGGAAAGAAATACAGTAGAAGAAGAATGGGTAGCTTTGAGGGATGAAGTAGTGAAGGCAGCAGAGGATCTTGTAGGTAAAAACACGAAGGCTAGTAGAAATCCTTGGGTGACAGAAGAAGGGGTGAGATAGATACTGCCTACAGGAAAATTAAAGAGACCTTTGGAGAAAAGAGAACCACTTGTACGAATATCAAGAGCTCAGATGGAAACCCAGTTCTAAGCAAAGAAGGGAAAGCAGAAAGGTGGAAGGAGTATATAGAGGGTCTACACAAGGGCGATGTACTTGAGGGCAATGTTATAGAAATGGAAGATGATGTAGATGAAGATGAAACGGGAGATATCATACTGCGTGAAGAGTTTGATAGAGTACTGAAAGACCTAAGTCGAAACAAGGCCCCAGGAGTAGACAACATTCCATTAGAACTACTGACAGCCTTACGTGAGTCAGTCCTGACGGAACTCTACCATCTGGTGAGCGAAATGTATGACAAAGGCGAAATACCCTCAAACTTCAAGAAGAATATAATAATTCCAATCCCAAAGAAAGCAGGCGTAGACAGACGTGAAAATTACCGAACTATCAGTTTAATAAGTCACGGCTGCAGAATACTAACACGAATTCTTTACAGACGAATGGAAAAACTGGTAGAAGCCGACCTCGGGAAAGATCAGTTTGGATTCAGTAGAAATATTGGAACACGTGAAGCAATACTGACCGTACGACTTGTTTTAGAAGCTAGATTAAGAAAAGGCAAACCTACAATTCTAGAATTTGTAGACTTAGAGAAAGCTTTTGACAATGTTGACTGGAATACTCTCTTTCAAATTCTGAAGGTGGCAGGTGTAAAATACAGGGAGCGAAGGGCTATTTACAATTTGTACAGAAACCAGATGGCAGGTATAAGAGTCGAGGGACATGAAAGGGAAGTAGTGGTTGGGAAGAGAGTGAGACAGGGTTGTAGCCTCTCCCCGATGTTGTTCAATCTGTATATTGAGCAAGCAGTAAAAGAAACAAGAGAAAAATTCGGAGTAGGTATTAAAATCCATGGAGAAGAAATAAAAACTTTAAGGTTCGCCGATGACATTGTAATTCTGTCAGAGACAGCATAGGACTTGGAAGAGCAGTTGAGCGGAATGGACAGTGTCTTGAAAGGAGGATATAAGGTGAACATCAACAAAAGCAAAACGAGGATAATGGAATGTAGTCGAATTAAGTCGGGTGATGCTGAGGGAATTAGATTAGGAAATGAGACACTTAAAGTAGCAAAGTAGTTTTGCTATTTGGGGAGCAAAATAACTGATGATGGTCGAAGTAGAGAGGATATAAAATGTAGACTGGCAATGGCAAGGAAAGCGTTTCTGAAGAAGAGAAATTTGTTAACATCGAGTATAGATTTAAGTGTCAGGAAGTCGTTTCTGAAAGTATTTGTATGGAGTGTAGCCATGTATGGAAGTGAAACATGGACGATAATTAGTTTAGACAAGAAGAAAATAGAAGCTTTCGAAATGTGGTGCTACAGAAGAATGCTGAAGATCAGATGGATAGATCACATAACTAATGAGGAGGTACTGAATAGAATTGGGGAGAAGAGGAGTTTGGTTGGTAGAACATGTTCTGAGGCATCAAGGGATCACCAATTTAGTATTGGAGGGCAGGGTGGAGGGTAAAAATCGTAGAGGGAGACCAGATGAATACACTAAGCAGATACAGAAGGATGTAGGCTGCAGTACGTACTGGGAGATGAAGAAGCTTGCACAGGAGAGAGTAGCATGGAGAGCTGCATCAAACCAGTCTCAGGACTGAAGATCACAACAACAACCACAACAACAGATCCTGAGAAATCAGTACCCAGAACAACCACCTCTGGCCGTAATAATTGTCTTGATACGCCTGGGCATTGAGTCAAACAGAGCTTGGATGGCGTGTACAGGTACAGCTGCCCATGCAGCTTCAACACGATACCACAGTTCATCCATTATCCTGGCGTATTGTGACGAGCCAGTTGCTCGGCCTCCATTGACCACACGTTTTCAGTTGCTAAGATATCTGGAGAATGTGCTGGCCAGGGCAGCAGTCGAACATTTTCTGTATCCAGAAAGACCCGTACAGGATTTGCAACATGCGGTCGTGCATTATCCTACTGAAATGTAGGGTTACGCAGGGATCGAATGAAGGGTAGAGCCAGGGGTCGTAACACATCTGAAATGTAACGTCCACTGTTCACAGTGCCGTCAGTGCGAACAAGAGGTGACCGAGACGTGTAACCAATGGCACCCCATACCCTCACGCCGGGTGATACGCCAGTATGGCGAAGACGAATACACGCTTCCAATGTGCGTTCACCGCGATGTCGCCAAACACGGATGCGACCATCATGATGCTGTAAACAGAACCTGGATTCATCCGAAAAAATGACGTTTTGCCATTCGTGCACTCAGGTTCGTCATTGAGTACACCATAACAGGCGCTCCTGTCTGTGATGCTGCATCAAGGGTAAACGCAGCCATGGTCTCCGAGCTGATAGTCCATGCTGCAGCAAACGTCGTCAAACTGTTCGTGAAGATGGTTGTTGTCTTGCAAACGTCCCCATTTGTTGACTCAGGGATCGAGACATGGCTGCACGAGCCGTTACAGCCATGCGGATAAGATGCCTGGCATCTCGACTGCTAGTGATACGCGGCCGTTGGGATCCAGCATGGCATTCCGTATTACCCTCCTGAGCCCACCGATTCCATATTCTGCTAACAGTCATCTGATCTCGACCAACGGGAGCAGCAATGTCGCGATACGATAAACTGCAATCTCGATAGGCTACAATCCAACCTTAATCAAAGTCGGAAACGTGATGGTACGCATTTCTCCTCCTTACACGAGGCATCACAACAACGTTTCACCAGACAACGCCGGTCAACTGCTGTTTGTGTATGAGAAATTGGTTGGAAACTGTCCTCATGTAAGCCACCGGCGCCAACATTGTGTGAATGCACTGAAAAGCTAATCATTTGGATATCACAGCATCTTCTTCCTGTCGGTTAAATTTCGCGTCTGTAGCACGTCATCTTCGTGGTGGAGCAATTTTAATGGCCAGTAGTGTACGTTTTTAAAGCGTGGATTTCCTTATTCATAACTGGACGAATAGAGGAATGTGTTGCTATTATCCAGTGCAATTTTTTCTTCGCAGTACTACCAAGAGTGGGTAGGTCTGAGGGTTAAAGACGGTACCATAAGTGCCAAAGTGATTTTTCTGTCTCTAAGTGATCGAAGGAATTGGATTCGTGATTCAAATTGCGATGTGGTTCCACAAGGTAACAACAGTTCGTGTCATATGCGGCCGAGTACTCTGTCTCGTCGAAACGTAAAGTAAGAAGAAAATAAGTAAACTGTACACATTTGTTTTCGTGATAAATCGGTGAGTTAGCAGTGAATATGGAGAACAAATAGTTCGTTGACATCGCTGACTGTACGTAAAGTAGCAACAGAAAGGCCTTCGATGGCGGCTGGGAGTGGTGGCGTGCTCCTGTAATCCAGCGACCTTTAGGCCGGGTGTGGTGGATAGTCTGAGGATGGGAGTACTGTTTCACTGCACCCTGTGTTGATCTGTCATCCGCACTGAGATCGCTTAAGAGGAGTCTTGGGCGACCAGCTTAGCTAAAGACGGACGCACCGGGCCAGGCGGGAAACTGAGCAGCCAAAAGTCCCCGTCTCTTGATGCAATAATTTACCAACAGCCGTATGTATTGGAGAAATTTATTTTATAAACTTATGTGCAACCAGTTTCGGCATTACATTGATGCCATCTTCAGACCCCACACGTCATAGCCGTAAAATCGCTATACACGGAAGGAGCCATATAACTGGAGCCATGAATCAAATCATTACGCAACAGCTCTTGGTGGCCAGGCGACACAGACTGTGTCTATGACGTATGGGGCCTGAAGATGGCAACAATGTAATGCCGAAACTGATGGCACATAAGAAAACTTATAAAATAAATTTCTACAGTACATACGGCTGTTGATAAATTATTGCATCAAGAAATACGCGCCAGTCGTTGTCCCATGGTCCATACTGGATCAACTATGATTAAAAGTTCAAAAATGGCTGGTTCAAATGGCTCTGAGCACTATGGGACTCAACTGCTGTGGTCATAAGTCCCCTAGAACTTAGAACTACTTAAACCTAACTAACCTAAGGACAGCACACAACACCCAGCCATCACGAGGCAGAGAAAATCCCTGACCCCGCCGGGAATCGAACCCGGGAACCCGGGCGTGGGAAGCGAGAACGCTACCGCACGACCACGAGATGCGGGCGATTAAAAGTCAACGTGGCGGTTAGCAGAGGGATAGTGTCAGAGAGTGGGAGCTATATAGCAGCCTGTCCGATAGGACCAGACCTACACCCAACTCTTTTCAGTCTGTCTTGCTCTTAATTTTCGTATTCATTCAGAAAGGATGAAGGGTCACTTACGAAAGACGTTCAATAAATGATGCAATATTTTTTTCTGAAAGCAGACTGGTATTATTCAGCAGTCCAATACACGATGTTATTCCCCACTCTTTTGGCCTCAAATTCCTATTTTTCGACATAATCTGCATTAAATGCGACGGCCTTACTGGAGGGCCTGTACTACTTCATGGTGCCACTCTACTAGTGGACGCCTCGTAACGCACAAGGAATACCGCACAGATGATCCCTACTTGCTCTTTATGGTCGTCTGTTAGGCAGTGAAGAACCCAGCAGGCACACACCTTTGAATACCCTAACTGGTGGACTAGTGTATCAGCACTACCAACAGAGACCTCAAGTTGAGCATCGAAGTGTTTGATTGTGAGCTGTCGATTACGTCGAATGAGAGTTCCAATGTTTCAGGCGTTACAACTAGCTGTGTGTGGCCGGCCGGCACGTGCGAGATCGGACAGGTCTGCGCGACCTTGTTTCGATGGCGACAAATCCCTCGCCCAAGAACTCACCGTGCTTTTGTTCACTGCCAGGTATCCGTAGATTTTCTGCAAGCGCCTATGAATACCCGCGAAGCTCTTGTTTTCCGCCGAATGCAGTTCAATGACAATTGTCTACTTGGAACGAACCTCCGCTACAGACGCCATTTTGAAGGCTACATACAGTGAAACCATATGAGCTGAAGCGGGAATATTCCACGATGTTCCACAACAGCTTTCGCATTATTTTCAACCGAAACTGGGCGAGGAAACAATGTGTTGCATTACTTATTGAACGATTCTTGTACTAGAATAAACATTAGTCAGTCACTACGCTCTGAAGAGAAAGGAACGTTCATTGAAGCAGCAAGAATAAAAGAGCTGTCATGTGAATATTCAGGTTTTGGCGACGCAAAGACTGTTCCATTAAGTTTCGGGTGTGCAGCCGCAAGAATTCTCCTTCTTCTTCTAATATTGCGGCTGTATAACATTCAGCCACCTTCAAAGTGAGCCGAAAGACTGCTGCTCCAGTGCTCGTTTCGTCCCTTCATACTCGTGTACCGTGCGACTGCGCATGAGGCCACAAATGCAAATGCGCCAGAGACGTTGGTCGACGGCAGAGACGTGCACAATCTCCGGATTACTTTTTGGGACTCGATAGTGAAGGAGGCAATTGAGATTCGCGTGACGACTAATTTAATTAATAGTGATAGTGGTTTCAACCTTGACAAGTCGTGGAATGCGGCACTTGGTGTAATAAACTCTTAAAAAACGTCGTCACAGTGCAGCTCACAATGATATATCGACATGCCAACACAGATCGACTGCGGAGTCATAGATGTAATCCGCGCATTGTGCACGTCTCTGGCGCCGACCAACGTCTCTGGCGCATTTGCATTTACGGCCTCATGCGCAGTCGCACGGTACACGAGTATGAAGGGACGAAACGAGCACTGGAGCGGCAGTCTTGCGGCTCACTCTGAAGATGGCTGAACGTTATACAGTCGAAATGTTAGAAGAAGGGTAATTCTTGCGGCTGCACACCCTCCGCCACACACCGTCAGGTGGCTTGCGGAGTATGGATGTAGATGTAGATGTAGATGTAGAAACTTAATGGAACAAAAGAGATATTAATCCAAAATTTGGGAGAACAGACACCGCATCACAAGCTATAGCTCTGCCGATGATTACATGCTATGGATTTACTACAAATACTTCGGCTACTTCGTCCTAACAATACAGGAGCTTCAATTTAACGTGCATTCGTAGTGAATTACATCTTGTTTTCCTGATGCACATTGTTTTTATCACAGGTAAAAGTGTCACACAATGAAGGGACGAACAAACTTTCAACACTGAATCGTTTTTATTATTTATGATGGTACATAATTAAACGAATTACTAGTCTACAATAAACATAAATGATACATGAGTATTGGCTGACTGAGTACAGACAAATTTTGTCAATAAAACGAAAAATTTTATAAAAATTTTTTTGGTTTATTTCACAGATGGAATAACTGTCGTTCCTTGCGACCCTACAGATTTTGAAAAAGAAACTGTGGTGTCACCGCCATACACCACACTTGCTAGGTGGTAGCCTTTAAATCGGCCGCGGTCCGTTAGCATACGTCGGACCCGCGTGTCGCCACTATCAGTGATTGCAGACCGAGGGCCGCCAAACGGCAGGTCTAGTCTAGAGAGACTCCCTAGCACTCGCCCCAGTTCTACAGCCGATTTTGCTAGCGATAGTTCACTGACTACATACGCTCTCATTAGCAGAGACGACAATTTAGTATAGCCTTCAGCTGCATTATTTGCTACGACCTAGCAAGGCGCCATATTCAGTTACTATTCTTAAAAGATAATATTGTGAATCCTGTACCGTCAAGAGCGATCTTCATCATTAATGGATTAAAGTTAAGTATGAAACTAATTCCATCCGCTTTCTGAATTCTAATTCCTTGACATGTTCCACACCTCACTTCAGTATAGTTCTTCCCTCCACACACCAGCCTGCGTGAGCTAAAACGTGTGCATTTCGGCCTCCTCTAGTAACACGGTGTTGGCTCTTCTGCCAACACAACAGAAACAATATAGCTTACCCAGTTTCCATCCAGGTTTTCCTCGTTTTCTTCTTCTCCGGCAGTAAAACAGTATTCTTTACAGCCCGCTGTGGTCTGAGCTCTGCAACCGTTTGACCCATCTTACGTTTGGTCTGCTTGCATTTCTTCTTCCTCTCACGTCTAAATAGTTCTTCTAGGTAATGTAACACATAACATGCTCTGTACATAATACCGTGGTTTATTTCTGTAAACTAAGAGAATTTCTTTGCGTTTCCAGGTTTTCAGCTGCCGTAGTACGCCCGCTGAATAGTGTCCTTTATTTACACTTCGATTTTATATCCAGTCTCACCGTTTCCCCCATGCAACTGTACCACCCTAGAGTAAGAAAAAAAAATCAAGAGTAGAACACACAACACGAATTTTGCGCACTCCGTATGATATTTTCCTTTTTAATGTCATGGCCTCTCTGCACCGTTCTTATTTAGTTTTTTAAGTTGAATTTCTTACCTGCTACTAGACACTAGTCAGTTGTTACATGCTGATGGCATCACAAACCAGTTACTGACAAACAAACTGCAGTTGAAAAAAAGTGATTTATTTGTTCTATTTGTTCTTCACACGCAACACGGTTCCAAGGTAAAGCCATGCTGTTTGTAGTAAAGGATTTGTATAGCACGTAGTGGTGTAGGCTACTTGGTGTGATAAACGCCATGAGGATTTTTCCGAAGCTGCAGCGCACTGACACAGAAGAACGTGGACTGCAAGCAGAAGCCACAACGCGATATAAAAGCGGAAATAAAGCGATATTTTTCTTGCCTATCGCACCGTGAACAACGGAAATGTTTACACAGTATTTTGAAGAGGTAGAGCCGCGATTTCTCTCTGCTGGATCCGCGTTTCGCCCTGAGAAATACATCAGTCTCATAGACCACGCTCACACATTCTCTGAATGCTAGTCCTGCCGCCAGATACAGACTCCAGTAGTTGAGGGTAATTTCTGTCAGCGGAGCCGCCTAATTTCCTTTTCATCCTCAATCTCGACTTCTTACAAGGAGGGCATACCACGATCTAGAATTTAGCTTGAATGGCCTAATAAAACCATGTACAGATATTCAGCACTTTTTAAAAGAAACTTAAATCACGTCTACTGTTCGGTACTGTAATATGAGACTAGTCATTTTAAACGTGCGTCCCAGTTCTGGATGAGATTCGAAGAGCATTAAGTGCAATGCTCGTTATAAAACAAATCTTTGATCAGGTGTCAAATCTTTGCAGCTGTGCACAGCGATAACGCTGTCTCAGTGAGAACAAGCTTAGTTGTGCACACGTTATATTTGTTATTTGTGGGTCGCCTAAACATCGTAAAGTTGTAGGACAATGCATGAGATCTTGCAATCTACGTCAAGACTGAGGTTAACAGCTATATATTTGCTCTAATGATTGACAAACATCTCATTAAAAATTAACAAACAACGAAGTTCTCAAACTTAAATAAGATTACAAAATGACACTAACACTTTTGTGACATAGCAAAATGTGGGAATGACCGTATGGAGAAAGCGCACCATGATCTGCTCATCTAGACAGTTCGCCAAATCAAAGTTGACGATACAACAAAAGCCACAAATTATATCCAAGTTAAACAAGATAAGTTGCAAGCAAAGTAAGCAAGTAACGAGCTGCTCAGAATACCGATCGAACTACTGCAAATGCGACACTTATATTTAATTTGAGTGAACTCTGCATCAATGAACACCAGTCGGTGGCTGGAGGACTAATGACACTCACAGCAGGGAACGACCGAATGACCATATCCCTCCACAGCTCTCCAGTTCCAAAAAAGGCTCTAAATGGAGGGATGACTCAACGCTGTTGTCAATGTGAAAGACGAGGGTATAGCTTATTTCAAGGCAAAAGCAGGGGAATGCTGCAGAATCTTCCCACTCCTGTCACACAAAATGTGTCTTAACTAATAGGTGGTTGGTACTGGGATGGATCAGTGTCCCATCGATTGGTCGGCTTCTTAACCCCAAGCAGTGGTGAGGCAATTCAGTTCAGTTGAGTACACCAAATTTTGGAGCGACAGCAGTGGACCTTCCCACGATGGTCAGGCGATGTGTTGGTGTCTCGTCTTTTTATTTCAGAACAGATAGGCAAAAACGTTGTGCGAGATAGCTCTCTGTGGATGGCACGGCGCCTTCCGCTCAGGGCTAGGAGAGGTGCAAGGACTGCCAACAAAAGCACGAAGCAGGCTGCAGCCTTCCTTCTGCGAAAACTGCCCAGCTCCCAGGGGACCTCCACCCTATGTAATGACCTGTTTACTGACATTCACCATCCGCCTCCTGCCGACAAGGAGGACGCAGAGGTAACACCTCTCCACTGAGAAAAACGCAAAGCTTTCCTGCTAAGTAAGATTAACCACCAAATGGCGGCAAAAATGGATCAGATCACTTAGTGTTATGTGACAATAATGTCTCATTCAAGTTCCTGCACCATTTATCTTACATTATGGTATGGTCCATACCGATCCGTTCTGATCCTACCACCACACCTCTGAATTCATGTCTTTTGTCATGCATACTTGATAAGGACTACAACACTGCAACAAAATCCTAGAATTAGACTCACTATCACCTTGCATGGGATTTTCTTTATAGATGCATGACATTTTTGCAAAACCCTTCAATTCGGCTTTTCTAAAACTGATTTTACGTGACTAATTTCATATCAAAATTAGACATAATTGTCTCAATGGGAATTCCGCGATCGTTCATTAATAAAATATGGCGTTTCAGTCTTCGATCGCTATTCTTTATTTTCAATTACCGGTTTCGGGCTAGCTGCCCATCTTCAGATCTTATATTGTAGTTACTTGTATGGACAAGATACTCTGTAACTACAATATATGATCTGAAGATGGGCAGCTAGCCCGAAAC
Source organism: Schistocerca serialis cubense (assembly GCF_023864345.2). NCBI lineage: Eukaryota > Metazoa > Arthropoda > Insecta > Orthoptera > Acrididae > Schistocerca > Schistocerca serialis. Next base: position 249,485,156 of record NC_064638.1, on the reverse strand, counting down.
CGATAACTGAAAATAAAGTATAGCGATCGAAGACTGAAACGCCATATTTTATTTTTTAAATTTCATATCAGTTCTTAGTGTTGTCTGTAAATACTTTTTCGATGTGACATGTTCCAGACGTACACCCTTAATCTTGAAATCAAGTGCCGTCATTTTTTTCTCTTTGTTTATTATTTATTTTTATTTATTTATTTACAAGGAAAACATTGATCAAGTTTTAATAAGTTTATTGACAACGAAATACGTCAGCTTCTACGGTAAGAACAAAAGGCACAAAATACAGCGTCTCCCTACGTACTGGTGTAGAGACTTGACAGGTACTGCTGTCTAAAGTCGCCTGACTGTTTCTAATATGTAGGAGCTTCGTAGGAAAATACACTTGCAGGGAAATAGTCTAAGGTCCCAGAATGTGGCCTGATTAGCTCCAAAATAGGAAAAGAGACGTCTACCCTTAATACAGTCGTAAGCCCGCAGAGGAATGAAAACTGAGAATAGTGGCGTCGGTTTCTACGATGGGCTTAGAGAGCGTCCTGAGACGACGAGGTGAGTAGCACCCACCCAGAGACTAGGAGAGGCTCTCCAAACCGGAAGGACAGGCTGTTGTAATCGATGCGCCAGCCTTCATAACTACCAGCGGAGGAATACCTGTGATACTATTTTCTTGTTACGTGTTATGCTGACACGAATAGGTCCGTCGGAAGTGGTGGTCTCTGCCAACGCTGGTGCTGCTGGCTGGTGTCCGGCTGTGACTGTGACATGGAGAGCTAACGATGGTGTGACGTGCAGGGGCCATGTAGGCAGCACGCATGCCCGAGATGCCTTAGGGGTTGCGCTCCCCTTTGCACAGAACTTCGTTACAGCATCTACTTTCTGTCCTACATACGTAGTTTCCAAGACGTTGTGTCTGAAAAAGACAAGCTTTGTTTCACACGAGTGTTTTTCCCTAAATACGTGCTGGTCGTTTGGAAGAAGATTGTTCTCACCCGGAATAGCATAACGTTCGGGCCGAAAGTCTTATTTAGAATCCTGCAACAGGCGGGCGTCAGTGATAACTATGCGTCTGATCTTCTCCCATCTTTGGAAACAGGAGTGACTTTGTAACGTTTTTCTTCCTAATCTGCCTACTGGACTGGTATATAATTGACTCTGATCGTGTATGCCTAATGAAATTTTACAGTGGGTTACCCTATCGCTATCGAAGAAAAATAATACCGGTTACTAGGAGGAAAGTGTACAACAGGCCCTTCTGAAGGAATAATCTATTCTAAACCTAAGGTAAACACTGACGATGATTTTGAAGTGGGTGGAAGATAGTACAAGCTCATGAACCGCACGTAATATTTAATACAAGAAGTACTGATAATGCAAAAAGCCACTCAGTAGCTAAAAAGATGATAATTAAACGGTCGCCATCCCGCTAGGGCAATGACTCTCCAGAATCTTAAGAGAGGTAAGGCAAAGAAAATTACGCAAATAAGCACTGGCGTGGCAGCAGAAGTTTGTCACCCTTTTCTATAACTAAAGTTAATGACTAAATAAATCTAACTAAAACTTCATTATGCAAAAAAATTACTTTCAGTAACCTCAGCATAACTTAATGCAAAATTTAGAAAAAGGCATCAGTTTGCTTTTAAGTATTGAAAGATTTAATTGCTTTTACTATAAGCAAATGATCAACTGATTTTACTTTTAATATAACAACAACAAAATACATGCCAAGCCAGCAGAAGTCACTCGCTAAGCTAAATACGGAGTGAATGAAATTACCCACTCTTAATTTGTGCTGTATCTTATCCAGAAAGTTCTTCAAACCAATTGCGAACAGTGATGGCACAGTGACATGGCTCACTGTTATTCATAAAAATCTCATCATTGTTTTCGAATGTGACACCCATGAATAACTGCAAATGGCCTCCAAGTAGCTGAACATCTAGGGGACTCAGTCCATTCCATGTAAAAACTGCCCACACCATTATGGAGCAACCACCAATTTCCACAGTGCCTTGTTGACAACTTGGCTCCATGGTTTCGTGGAGTTAGCGCCACACTAAAACCCTACCATCAGCTCTTACCAACTGAAATCGGGACTCATCTGACGAGGACACGGTTTCACGGTTTTCCAGCCATCTATTGCCAAACGGATACGTTCACGAGTTTGGTGGAGGCGCTGTAGGCGACGTCGTGCTCTTAGCAAAGGCACTCGCGTTGGTCCTCTTCCGCCATTTCGTTGCACTGTCCTACCGGATACGTTCGCCGTGCGTCCCATATTGCTTTCTGCAGTTATTTCACACAGTCTTGCTTGTCTGTTAACACTGAAAACTCTACGCTCTGCTCTCGGTCGTGAAGGCATTAGGCCAGTGGTGAGAAGTAATGCCTGAAATTTGTATTCCCAGCATGCTCTTGACGCTGTGGATCTCGAAATACTGAACGATGTCCTAACAATTTTCGAAATGGAGTGTCACAAGCTCTAACGACCGTTCCGCGTTCAAAGTCTGTTAATTCTCGTCGTGTGGCCATAATCACGCCTTAACATAAATGACCTGAGAATAAATGATAGCTCCACCAATGCACTGCCCTTTTATACTTGGTATACGCTATACTACCGCCACCTGTATATGTGTATATCGCTATTCAATGACTTTCGTCACCTCAGTGTAATTAAGCAGGTAGTTTTCCTTTGCACGACTTTGTTTTCTTTTAATTTGCACAATCCTCTGAAGAGTTATCTGTCACTACAAATTACTGGGGACAGCTTTTGAACCAGCTCACGGATATGGTAAATGCTCAACCGACACCTCACAATGTCGACGAATAAAAGGAGGTTCAAGACAAGCTGATTCTATAAGTCCCTCCAGATCCTTGAGCATCATGCACTCCGCCTCGCCTTCCGTATACACCTCCCATCCCCCACGCAGATCCTCTATGATCTCATTCCTTTCCCCCATCTGCTCCTATTCCTCGAACACATCTGCATACTCTACACCTCCCGCCGCCTTGATCCCCCTCACCCCCTGGTTGCTCCTCTCCTCTCCCATCCCTGCCCCTGTGACGCTTTCACTGTTGTGTCCCCCCTACCCTCCATCTCTACACCCTTCCTCTCCTTTCCCAAGGTGGCTTCCATCAACTCCCCCTCCTGGATGATGCCCTCTCTCCCTCCATTTATCCCTCCTATCAACTCTGATCCTCACCCCCCCCCTTCTTTGTCCTTTCCCTGAGCTCCCTCTTCCCTCCCCCCCTTCCATCCTGTTTTCTCCTCGCCTAACCTCTCCCTACCTCCCTTCACCCCCCCCCCCCACAAGTCCTTTTGTATTCCCTTCCTGTCGTGTCTGCCCAGCACCCCCCACCCCTCTTATGGGTCCTCATCCTCCATCGGCTCCTTCCCACCCCCCTCCCCCTTCGTTTTTTCCTCTCCTTCCCCCCTTTTTATTTTCCCATCATCTGTCCAGTTTCCCCCCACCTGCTCTCGGGTGTGGTATGTCATATTTGCCAACTGTTTAGTGCAGCGTTCAAGTGAATGTCCAGTGTTGTTCGTATTTCCAAAGTGTTGCGAATAGAAACCATGCTGTCGCTGGGTGTGAATTTTATGTCTTTTGCGAGCAGAAACCAGACTGTCGCCGTGTTTTTTAATTCTCTGTCTGTTATTTTACCTGTCTGCTTCATATGTATTTTATTAGCAGCATCATCCCTTTGATCTATGTTTTAAGTTCCACGATTTTTTGACATGTTACCATTTAAGTCTCCGATTTTGTCGCCTGTTTTTTATTCTTTATTATCTTCATCTTTTTAACATAAAGTCTGTAGGCTGAAGAGCGGCATACTAAGCTGCTGCCAGCCCGCCCCCTTCGGGGGGGGAATCTAAACTCAATAAAGAAAAAAAAATGAAAGGTGACCCGGTGTAAAGCACCATAGGAAGAGTAAGAGTACTGGCGTAACGACGATAATTATGTAGAGGGCGTTCTGTGACGAACTCTGGCATCATTTCCACTGTGCCCGCTGACTGGCTGCAGTCGCTGCGGCAGGAGCCTATTCTTCAGCGCACGCTGCGACGAGCAGCAGGCGGGACGCGTAACCTTGGGAAGGGGGGCGGTCATTAGCTGCGGCGCCCGCAGCCACAAAGCTGCCGTGTGCGAGCGAGGAGGCCGGCAATCTGAGGCGCCATTGTGGCGCCATGAATCATTCATCTACAAGTTCATTGCGGGGCGGACGCCGCTGCGCCGCCGGCCGCGGGTTGGCCAGTCTTCAGCGGCGGCGCACCGCAGCGCACCGAGCGCCCGCTGGGACCTGTTGACGGAGAGCGCGAGCGCTTCTGCACGCCAGAGGGGCTCAGCGGCCTCAAAGGGTATGAGGGGCGTTTCGTGTTGATTTACGATTTGTTTTCTCCAGTCATCAACGGTGTGCCATTGACTCATCATTACAGTTGCAAGTACACTCTACGGTCACATTAATGTGACCAGCTGTTAAAAGCCATTTCCAGCGCTGGCTGCTACGAGATATGTATCGTGCCTTTTTTTTTCCTTTATTGATTTTCAATTCCCCCCGAAGGGGGCGGGCTGGCAGCAGCTTAGTACGCTGCTCTACAGCCTACGGACTTTAGTTTTAAAAAAGGAAGGAGAAAAGAAACAAGAAAAACAGGCGATAAAACGGTGACGTTAAGTGTAAAATGGCGGAAAAATGCGGAAAGTTAAAACAGAAAGCAAAAGGGGTTGGCAATGTTAATAAAAGACACAGGAAACAGACAAGGAACATAGTACACACACAATTAAAAAAAACACGGCGACAGTCTGATTTCTGTTCGCAAGAGATAAAAAGCACACCCAGCAACAGTATGGTGGCCGTTCGCAACACTTCCCAAAAAACACAACATGGAACACTGCACGAAAAGGGCGGCACAAAGATGACACTCCCGAGCCAAAGGCAGAGGGGGGGGGGGACCTGGAGGAGGGGGAAGAACAAGAAGGGAGGAAGGAAACAAACGAAAAGGGGGGGGGTGCCAAGGAGGGAGAGGACTAATAAAGGGGGAGAGGGGCAAGGCAGACGCGAGAGGGAATGAGAGGAGGCACACGAGGGAAATGCAAAAGGACTCGGGGGAGAGAAAGGGGCAGAAAGAGGGGAGGTGGGGAAAAAAGAGGATGGAAGGGGGGGAGAGGCAGCCCGGGAAAAGGACAGAGGAAAGGGGGGGAGTGAGGATCAGAGTTGATAGGAGAGATAAATGGAGGGAGAGGGCATCATCCGGGAGGGGGAGTTGATGGAAGCCACCTTGGGAACGGAGATGAAGGGTGTAGAGATGGAGGGTAGGGGGGACACAACAGTGAAGACGTGACAGGGGGTGCGGATGGGAGAGGAGAGGAGAAACCAGGGGGTGAGGGGGATAAAGCGGCTGGGGGTGTAGGGGATGTGGACATGTTCTAGGAATAGGAGCAGATGGGGGAAAGGAATGAGATCATAGAGGATCCACATGGGGGACGGGAGGTGTATACGGAGGCAAGGCGAAGTGTGTATCGCGCCTTCCACAGTGGTGATATAACACATGGAACACCGCAAAACATTCTCGAGACCATAACATTCCCTCCTCCATCTTGACTCTACCGACGGTTTTTGTAGGGTATTTGCTTTCAGACGCTTCACGCCGATGGCCATCTGTACACTGGAGCATGATACACCTGAAAAGGCCACCTGTCGCCACTCAGCGGAAATCCAGCTGCGATACGGCATGCCAATTCCAGTCTTCGTCAACAATGAACTGCAGTCAGCATGGGTCCATGAACCATTTCCCTACTGCGGAGGCTCACTCAGCGTTGAACGGTCGCTGAGGAGACACTGTTGGAACCTCCTTCGTTCATCTGTTGCTCAACAGTTGTACGTCTGTCCTCCCATACACAGGCCCGTAGCCACCTTTCACCGCTATCATCAACGCAACGTGGTGCACCGCACTTTCCTTGGCGCCGGTTTTTGGATAGCTCAGTTTTGTCATGCACGGTATACTTTAACCACCGCTCCACACGATCAGTTTACAAACTTAACCGTTACGGAAACGCGTCCACCCTTGGCCCGACCACTACGGTCGCAGGCTCTAATCCTGCCTTGGGCATGGATGTATGTGATGCCCTTAGGTTAGTTAGGTTTAAGTAGTTCTCAGTCTAGGGGACCGATGACCTCAGAAGTTAAGGCCATAGTGCTCAGAGCCATTTGAACCATGGCCCGAAAAGCGAATGATTATGTTCATTTTGTTTCAGGTAAATCGCTCCGCTTCCGCATTCCGGCACCGGCACCTTTCCGCGGATCTCCGCTCCGCTCCCCCCCCCCCCCCCCCCGGCATGCTTTAATACACCCTCCGCTGCTAGTGCTGTCATCTGCAGCCGGTGAGTTAGTCAAACCTTCTTCACAAGGAACTATATCTGCCTGCAGATAAAATTCTTTCATTCCCGAAAGGGCGCCTGCATAGCTTCTAAATTCGTCATGCTCTTAAACCTTAAAGCTGTACATTTTGGTACAATTTTTTTAAACCAATTTTTTTTAATGACCTTGAGAATCCGGCATATTTGATAACACAGCATTGACAGATCCTCGAGGATGCCGGATTGCCGGCCGCGGTGGCCGTGCGGTTCTGGCGCTGCAGTCCAGAACCGCGGGACTGCTACGGTCGCAGGTTCGAATCCTGCCTCGGGCATGGGTGTGTGTGATGTCCTTAGGTTAGTTAGGTTTAGGTAGTTCTAAGTTCTAGGGGGACTTATGACCTAAGATGTTGAGTCCCATAGTGCTCAGAGCTATTTGAACCATTTTGATGCCGGATTATCAAGGTCCTACAGCATTTTCGTCTAACCATAGAGGCTGGGGCATTAAGAGTGTAGTCCCTGCACACTACAGCCCATTTTCCCAACTGCTGCCATTACATGAGCAGTTATCATGGAGTGTGATCAAGGACAGTGCTAGGCGACAAGGCTTCTGCAGGAGGAGGGTGTCAACACAATCCACAGGCGATTGGTGGCAATGTGTGGACAGTGTACACCATCACGAGAAAGTGCTTTTGCGACACGACGTCGGAAAGCCTGCGGATCCCTTCAGGGAAGGCAGCTGAAATTAGGTTCCAGGTACTGCCTCACTCACTGTATTCTCCTGAAATGGCCCCTGTAACTTCTGTAGTACCTCCTCGAAGCACTTTTCTGGAGTCTGCCGCATCCACGGCAGGACAGCTGTGTTATCATATATGCCGGATTCTCAAGGCCATTCCTTTAAAAAAAATTTAAAAGAAGATTGTAACAAGATCTGCAGCTTTAAGGTATAAGAGCATGACGAATTTAGAAGTTACGCAGGCGCCCTTTCGAGAATGAAAGAATTTTATCTGCGGGCATATACACTCCTGGAAATTGAAATAAGAACACCGTGAATTCATTGTCCCAGGAAGGGGAAACTTTATTGACACATTCCTGGGGTCAGATACATCACATGATCACACTGACAGAACCACAGGCACATAGACACAGGCAACAGAGCATGCACAATGTCGGCACTAGTACAGTGTATATCCACCTTTCGCAGCAATGCAGGCTGCTATTCTCCCATGGAGACGATCGTAGAGATGCTGGATGTAGTCCTGTGGAACGGCTTGCCATGCCATTTCCACCTGGCGCCTCAGTTGGACCAGCGTACGTGCTGGACGTGCAGACCGCGTGAGCCGACGCTTCATCCAGTCCCAAACATGCTCAATGGGGGACAGATCCGGAGATCTTGCTGGCCAGGGTAGTTGACTCACACCTTCTAGAGCACGTTGGGTGGCACGGGATACATGCGGACGTGCATTGTCCTGTTGGAACAGCAAGTTCCCTTGCCGGTCTAGGAATGGTAGAACGATGGGTTCGATGACGGTTTGGATGTACCGTGCACTATTCAGTGTCCCCTCGACGATCACCAGTGGTGTACGGCCAGTGTAGGAGATTGCTCCCCACACCATGATGCCGGGTGTTGGCCCTTTGTGCCTCGGTCCTATGCAGTTCTGATTGTGGCGCTCACCTGCACGGCGCCAAACACGCATACGACCATCATTGGCACCAAGGCAGAAGCGACTCTCATCGCTGAAGACGACACGTCTCCATTCGTCCCTCCATTCACGCCTGTCGCGACACCACTGGAGGCGGGCTGCACGATGTTGGGGCGTGAGCGGAAGACGGCCTAACGGTGTGCGGGACCGTAGCCCAGCTTCATGGAGACGGTTGCGAATGGTCCTCGCCGATACCCCAGGAGCAACAGTGTCCTTAATTTGCTGGGAAGTGGCGGTGCGGTCCCCTACGGCACTGCGTAGGATCCTACGGTCTTGGCGTGCATCCGTGCGTCGCTGCGGTCCGGTCCCAGGTCGACGGGCACGTGCACCTTCCGCCGACCACTGGCGACAACATCGATGTACTGTGGAGACCTCACGCCCCACGTGTTGAGCAATTCGGCGGTACGTCCACCCGGCCTCCCGCATGCCCACTATACGCCCTCGCTCAAAGTCCGTCAACTGCACATACGGTTCACGTCCACGCTGTCGCGGCATGCTACCAGTGTTAAAGACTGCGATGGAGCTCCGTATGCCACGGCAAACTGGCTGACACTGACGGCGGCGGTGCACAAATGCTGCGCAGCTAGCGCCATTCGACGGCCAACACCGCGGTTCCTGGTGTGTCCGCTGTGCCGTGCGTGTGATCATTGCTTGTACAGCCCTCTCGCAGTGTCCGGAGCAAGTATGGTGGGTCTGACACACCGGTGTCAATGTGTTCTTTTTTCCATCTCCAGGAGTGTATAATTCCTTATGGAAAAGTGTGACTAATGTGTAATAACCACTCACAGGCTGCAGCTGACAGCACTAGCAGCGGAGGGTATATAAAGAGTGTCGAAGGATGGGGAAAACAGTGTTGTCGGTCCCGGAATGCGGAAACGAAGCGATTTACCTGACATCAAAATGGACATTATCATTCGCTTTCGGGCCAAGGGTGCACACGTTTACTAAACGGTTAAGTTTGTAAATGGTGTTGAAAACAAGTCCATTTCCTGACTCAGCTAAACGACGCAGAAGACCGATTTTGACGGTCAACCGAACAATAAGTCGGTCTTCACGGGAGCTTGTCTTATGGGGCCGCTGAGATCCAGCTTGAAGTTAAGTATGGCCATCATGAACTCATCGATTCCACGTTCGCATTACAGAAATGGGATCTCAACCAATGCGAGCTGTTACATCGCCGAACGATAAACCGTAAGGTCGATACGCCACTACCACGCCGCTGGCGAATTGTGACTCCTGCTGGGAGACGTTTCTCCTCCTTACACGAAGCATAACGAGGTCTTCCCATAAAGAGAATCAAGATTCAGATGTGAATTCTGAATGTGAAACCCAATGCGTTTTCTTATTTATAGATTACTCACACGAACATTGAGCATTTCCATCGAAATGCTAATCGTTTGCGTATATCTGTCTATAGAATACCTCATGTCAGTTTGATGTCTTTATCTTGTTCCTTTTTAGTGACCAACAGTCTATTATGACATCAAAATCAGGGTGCAGTAAGTATGACAGAGTGCTGAAACGTGATGCCTCATAATTTTTTATGTGAAAACTCTGAAGAGTTTTTAAATAAAGCAAACTTTGTTAATTGCATTGGTTGACTGTTCCGTCGGTTCTTGATATAATATTTTATACCTTATCAATGAAAGCACACACAGCATTGATGTAATATTCTGTATTTTTTTATTATTTATTTTACAAATCAGGTTTCGGCTATTACGCCATCATCAAGCATAAAGATAGGTCATTTTTCCGTCCTTCCCTTAGTTGCTCTAAATTCGTGGAGGAGGTGTGTACCGTGTATGCAACTAAATGAGAGCAGTTTGTTTGTTGCCATATGCATTTCGCTTCTTTTATTTTCGAAGCATCATCAGTGGCGTAAAATACTTGTATCACTTGATAAAACATGGACGTGAACCATCCATCACGGAATGTGACATGACAGTTATCAAAGTGAACAATTACAACAAAAAGCTCCTAACATTGCAAAAAACTTTCACATTCAAAGTGCCATTGGAATGGAAAAGAAGGTACTCAACGACCAAATCCATACAAGCAATAACTCTCTGATCATGCAAGCCACCAAAACAATAACAAACCGAAATGTAACCAGGATAAATAATTAATGAATCTCCTTCCCCTTTTCTCTCCACCCCCCTCCCACACACACACACAAACTCATATTTATTATAAAAAAATATATTTACACACAGCGAAACACACACACACTCACATAAACTCATATTTAAATTAAAAAGAAATAAAGGCAAAACACACACACACACCACACACACACACAAACACACACACACACATATTAAAAAAATTACACACAGCAAAATAAACACACATGCACACACACTTACTCACAACAAATGAAAAACATCAAACCACAACGCAACACAAACAAATGACAGACAAACGTACAACAACAGTTGGCAACGCTACACACTGCAAACACACATATGTTGATCACAAATTGGAAAGTTCAAGTGATATATGCGATGTGACAAATACGGGAGAAAGAACTCCAGAAATCGGCTAGCTGGTGTATGGAAACTAACAAATACAGCTATAGGACCACACTCATGAGTTAACAGCGCTGAAAACCATAAGTAACTCCGAACTATAAGCTCACATTACGGAACTTGTACTACAAAAGTTGCTTCTAACCTAAAGAAAAGGAGAAAAAGAGGATAAAATGTAATATAGCGGCATACTATATCTACCACATAATACGTTTATTGTATGTGTAAAAGGAAACATGTATTTCAGGCCACTTATGATGGTTCCCAAATAAAAGAAGCGAAACACGTATGGCAATAAACAAACTGCCTTCATTTAGTTGCATAGACGGTACATACCTCCACGAACAATGCAGTGAATTTTTGTTGGATCAAAGATTATAAACTAATGCCTCTACAATCTCCATTTCCAGAGATGAAAATATTAGATTTAGGAATCAAATAAGAGTGATTGTTTCTGTGTAAATGCAATGTAAGATTATTTGACTAAGATAACAGTGTGACACTATACACAAAGCCATGCTGGACATGTCTCTACTTCACCTTTGGGTTAAAATGGAGGCAGCAGCTGGGGCATACAGACTTAAAACTGGCCAAAACTGGGTCTCATTTGGATATCCAGAATCACACACTAACATAGTGAGTGAGGTAAATATAGGTATGGCTGGGGAAATGCCCGATGACTATAAAATAACTCCTAACTGCTTCGACAAGCCTTACAACATAATAATTGGAAGTAGGGAGCAGGGGCAGGGCTGTACGGGGTTCAGCCAAGACTGGAGAGCAGCATCTCTCTAGGGAAACTGGCCTCTGTATTCCAAGCCGAAATTACTGCAATCAGGGCATGTGTGGAGGAGAATATGAGTAGGTGCTACAATGATCGTAGCATCTACATCTATTCAGACAGCCAGGCAGCCCTGAAATCATTGGCAGCTCCTGCAGCAAGATCTAAGATTGTTGCAGATTGCCACAGGGCTCTGATGGAGCTAGGGGAAGCAATATGGTTTACCTAGTGTGGGTCCGTGGCCACTCAGGGATCTGTGGCAATGAACAAGCCGATAGATTGGCTAGGATGGGGGCAACAACTCCATTTATTGGACCGGCACCTGTCTTGACAATCAGCAAGGCTATGATCAAATTAGAACTACGGAAATGGCTTAGGAAACAGCACATAGGATATTGGACCGAAGTCCATAAACAGAAACATGGTAGGGTAATTATGCCCAATCCATGTTTTAAAAGAAGCTCTGTAATCCTGGGATTGAACAGGAAAGAGATCAAACTCATGACTGGACTGATGACCGGCCATGGGAACTTCAAAAAACACCTACACACGATGGGTATAATGGAAGAGGACCATAAATGTAGGATCTGTGAAGAGGGTGAAGAAACTGCATCACACCTAATCTTTGAATGCATGGCATTAGAGAGTAAAAGATACACAATCTTCGGGACACCTAGACCTGAAGAAATTGTGTCGAATCAAAAACTGATAGAGGGACTCCTTGCACTATTTAAGGGCACTGGTTGGCTTTACTAGATATACAGGGAGCGATACCGCACAATAAACCTAGTTTCGGTGCGGGCAGTGGCGGGTTAGACCTAAGCTGTTTTAGCTCTCCTGTTAAAATCAAATAAAATCAAACCAAGATAAAAGTTTGACACATTAACCAATAAACAATATACAAAATACATCAGTTGTTCATAGAAGAAAATAAACTGAACAATAAACTTTGGTGACATTTTCCAAACGTGTAGGTGAACAAAATAATCTTGTCTTTAATAGGTCCTAAGTTATAAACAGATTTACTAGTGAAATTAAGCACGTAAGTGAAGCATCTGTGATTACACAAAGTAAAACAAAGTAACACAACAAGAGAAATTATGTTAAGTAAAACGAAGGAAAATAGAGTGTGTAAATGATACGGGTAATTTACAACATGGCCTGGATGGGATGATGAGTAGTGTTTATTAACAGTCTACATATTTATTTCTCAACATAGTCACCCTGGCGACGAACACATTTCCCCCAACGAGAGACCAGTTTGTTGATACCGTCCCCATAGAATGTGTGACTCTGCTGGAGCCTCAACCTCATCTCTGTTTGCACCGCTTCATCACTGTCAAAGTGAGGTCCTGGGCGGTGTTCTTTAAGTTTTGGAAATGGTTGAAAGTCGGATGGGTCCTAGCCGGGAATGCATAGAGAATGATCGTACTGTTGCAGATGTCGCAGCCCACGAGTGCGGTCTGGCATTGTCATGCGGAAGTTGGTACTCCACGTGCGGACGAAATTTCGAATTGGAAACTGTATCACAACAAGCTATTTCTCACTCACCGACACAGTTTCGTTACACATCGCAATGTAGCACGATACAGTTCGTAGCCCTCCAGCAGCAGAGGGTTGCAATTTGCGTCAGAGAAGCTGGAGAGTCGTCAAAGTAGTGTGTATAATATGTAGCACCTCAACCGATATCGCTATATCGAGAAAAAAATAGAAAAGTCTGAGGCATTACTTCTCAGCACTCGCTCGTAGAACACCGTTTATCTACGCCGGGCACAACGATTTCACTGCAGCTCTGAATGTAGGATAACCGAGGAGTAGTTTTCTGACAGGTTAATACTATATGCCGTTGTGACAATGGAGCCTAGAGGGATGCATTTCGTGGGTATTCTACGTCTCCATCACTATTCTCCAATTAATAGTCAAGTGTTCGGAAGAAGGTTCATAGAACCACTGCTTCTACCGTCTTAATAGATTATATTAGGTTAGACTAGACGTACTGTCGGCATCGTGGCAAGTACTGAGCTTATCTTTGAGAATGCGGAACAACAAAAAACATTTAGAGACCCATTAATTCTATATAAAATTTTCAGCTCGCTTCATTCAATTACGGTATCTTCCCAGGATACGACGATACAGTGCGCCGTCATAGATATTGGCCCTAAGATCTTTTTCTACTAATAGAGTAATAGTAGCATTCGTTGTGCCGAAAGAGGCGTAATATCAACCACAAATGTTCCCAGCACACATAGAGACTTTATCACATACAGTCAAGAATTGAGTAAGGTTATGGTGTAACGCCTCGTCGTTAGATCATTAGAGACTTACTACAATCTTGGAATGAACGAGGAGACGGGAAGAAAATTGGTCGTGCAATCGTCCCGGAATTCTTTTTAACCAGTTTAGACAAACCACAGGAAATTTATATTTGGAGTTGTGTCCAGTGTAGATCTATAAAAGTGCTGTAGGCTACCGCATACTGAACTGTACGAAAATAAAATCGTCACAACTTGTGAACGGTTTGCGTTAGGACTTTGAAACTGTACCGTTGGCCAGGGGGTATAACGGGGATTAGTACGTGCATGCGTACGCACCTTGTTGCTGTCGGCCATTTTTATTTGGATAGGTTCGTCAATAAGCAAAATTGGGGGACTGAGAATCCGCATTTCTAGATCGAGAAGTCTCTTCACACTGAAAGGGCGACTGCGTGGTGTGCAGCTGCGCGGGATTAGCCGAGCGGTCTGGGGCGCTGCAGTCATGGACTGTGCGGCTGGTTCTGGCGGAGGTTCGAGTCCTCCCTCGGGCATGGGTGTGTGCGTTTGTCGTTAGGATATTTTAGGTTAAGTAGTGTGTAAGCTTAGGGACTGATGACCTTAGCAGTTAAGTCCCGTAAGATTTCACTCACATTTGAACATTTTGAACTGTGTGGTGTGCAATGCCCAGTCACGGAATAATCGGTGTGATATTCCTTGGTGGCACGGAGACCACCGAACGGTACGTCAAGGTTTTGGAAGATATCATCCTCATTATCCAGAGTGGCCCTGATTTCGACTAGATATGCTACATGCAAGACGGATCTCGACCTCATTGAAGCAGGAGAGAGTTTGATGTCCTGGAGGAGCATTTTGGGCACCGCATCCTGGTTTTGGGGTACCCAGAGGCCACTGGGGTGTGATTCGATTGGCCGCCACATTCTCCGGATGTGAACACATGCGACACCTTTTTGTGGGGCAGAGAGAACAGCAATAACCCCAAAACCATTGCTGAGCTGGAAACAGCTATTCGGGAATCATCGACAGCATCGATGTTCCGACACTTCAGCGAGTCATGTAGAATCTCGCTATTCGTCTGCTCCACATCATCGCCAAGTATGGCAGGCATATCGAACACGTCATAACTTAAATCCGACTACCTGTAGTGACTTTTACACGTTGAATAAACTTTGTGCATGCTGTAGTTTGTAACTAATTTACTTTTTTTTCATATACGAGTAGTTCAATAGTTGTCACCCTGTAAGTAAGCGTAGACTAAGCTAGTTTTCATAGTAGTTTCGGTCAGCTAAGCTCGTTTCTGCATTATTCCGCTTAAAGTGTGTTGCGTACAAATCGGGCGTTACCTCATTTCGCTTTGTTTACATACTCGATAAGTGCCAAATCAAATACAAAATAGTGTTTTAAGTTGAAAAACATAGGTAAAACGGTACATTTATCGCAGAATTTTAGGTCTGCAGCCATTTCAAGGCAAGTTACCTCGCAAAATGGCGTAATACCTTACATGGCAATTTTTAAGGTCTGTACCGACGTCAAAGAAAGTTTCCTAACAAGGCGGCATAGTAGCTTACATGTTACGCATCCTTGCTCTAAAATTTTTCTCGAAATGGGTACAGACCTAAAATGCTGCGATGTAAGCTAATAAGCCATTTTGCTCGGTATCTATCCTTGAAATGGTTGCAGACCTAAAATTATGCGACAACTACAGCGCCTCACCTGCGTTCATCAGCTTAAAACACTATTTAAAGCTGATTTCCACATCTGTTATGACGCTAATCTCATAAAAGAAGTTAATAATTTAAACAGAAATACAAGGTAGCCAGAAGAGTAGGTTTACAACAATCTACAGAGTGTATCACTAACGCAACTTTATCTCTAACACAAGGAAAATTGTTTACAGACTATGTCGAAAAATTGAAGTACCTGTCCAAGAAAACGGGACAGAAAAATGTGCCAGAAATGAATGGATAAACAAAATGGAATAAAGAAAACAAAAATATAATTAAAAGTGTATGTCAGGAAAGTCAAAAGTAACTCATTACATGGTAGTAAAACAAGAATGCCTCTATACATTTGAATGTCTTGCATTGTATCACAAATTCGACAAACAATGTATATTAGAGGGAAGAATAAGGTCCAATAAGAAACAAAGGACCCTGGAAATTAAGAAGCACTGATGGCATAATACATCTACATCTAATCTACATCTACATGGATACTCTGAAAATCAGACTTAAGTGCCTAGCAGAGGGTTTATCGGACCACCTTCGCAATAATTCTCTATTATTCCACTCTCGAAAAACGTGCGGGAAAAAACGAACACCTATATCTTTCCGCGCGAGCTCTGATTTCCCTTATTTTATTATGATGATCGTTTCTCCATAAGTATGTCCGCGTTAACAAAATATTTTCGCATCCGGAAGACAAAGATGGTGACTGAAATTTAGTGAGAAGATACCACCGCAATGAGAAACGCCTTTTTTTTAATAATGTCCACCGCAAATCCTGTATCATGTCCGTGACACTCTCTCCCCTATTTCTCGATCACACAAAACGTGCTGTCCTTCTTTGAACTTTCTCGATGTACTCCGTTAATCGTATCTAGATAGGATTCCATACCTCGCAGCAGAACTCTAAGAGAAGTGTACTATAAGCAGGTTCTTTAGTAGATCTGTTGCATCTACTAAGTGTTCTGACAATAAATCACAGTCTTTGGTTCGCCTTCCCCACAACATTTTCTAAGCGTTCTTTCAAATTGAAGTTGTTCGTAATTGTAATTCCTAGATATTTAGCTGGATTTAAAACCTTTAGATTTGATTGATTTACCGTGTAACCGAAGTTCAACGGATTCCGTTTGGCAATCGCGTGTATCAAAACATGGAGAAAGTGACAGACACGATAAGGAAAATACGACTGATGTTTATTTATGCATAATGTGGAATGAACGACAATAGCTGACTAAAACAGATCTATGGGAAAAAATTAATATAAATATTAAAAATATTTATGAACATAGAACATAAAAGCACAAGAAATACCTGAAAGACATATTTTCAGAAAGAGTTAAATTTAGGATTCCTAGGCATGAGTAAGAGGCGTCTGAAAAAAGAAAAACGAGACATTGAGGAAAGATAAAATAATATTGGAGTAAAAGGTGCGAGGAAATAAGAAGGAACTGACGTTGTCACACTGTCCCTAGTTGATAAAAACAGAACGGATAAAAATTCAAGACGGAAGTCTCTGTCGGTCATTCCTTTCTAAATATTCTTCAGCTCTCGGCACCAACGCCCAGGTTCTCTTTCAGAATGGTATACACACTCGCTCCAGTACACTTGCGTCGATTAGCCTTAATTAGAGCATTCCATGCCGCGAGTTTGTCAAAATGAATAACTTGCCGCGACACTATGGAAGCTTTCCTTCGCAAGAGGCTAACGCGCCGACTGTCTGCGGCTGCTGGACCGCAACGTTGAACTCTGGAAATACTGCTAATTAGGTTACACGTGTTTCTACAATATTTTCACCCTCCCCAGGAGAGAACAAGGGAATGAAGGGCAGAACTCCCGTAGCATAGCTCCATCGTTATCCTGTATAAATTACGGAAACAAGTTTGAGAGCGTTAACCGATTCCACAAATCAGCATTTTGCTAACGACGAAGCTGGAGAAGCTCATTACTAGTGGGAAAATGTTAATTCTGTGTCATGTGGTAATGGAGAAGAAACGAAGTTAAATCTTCTAATAAGAGTTTCTTAATAAAGCATAGTCATAGGTTTCGTCACAGGTGGCAGACGTTTCCAAATGTAACAGATTCCATTCGGCTTTGAAATAAGATATAGCATCAGAATCTGAGAACTAGACTGTACGTTTTGATTGTTGGTGGATAACATAACCAGCCAGAAATACTTTCATAAAGCTTTATTTCAATGCCATAACCTGTTTCGGGCTATCGTAACCATCTTCAGATTAATTAGATTGCATTAATGTTTTCGTCAGCAGCATGTCGTCCGCTCCTGCATTGCACTAGAATATTTTAATTTTTAGCGCTACTTTATATGTCATGCTGATGTGCCTGCCTTTATTTGGACATAAGGTAAAGCAGTTGTATACGGCTACATCTGTTCCATTGTAAACCTCCTTGTCTTACTATGGTCCTTATGGCTGTCCAGGAAAACTTACAGTGTCCAGTTACATTAACGTACAAAGCGAAGTGACGCATTGGTTAGCATACTGAACTCGCATTTCGGCAGGTCGACGGTTCAAACCCGTACATACGTAATGAACCTAATAGATATTTGCCCATCCACTCATTAGTCGCGCACATTGTGGACAGTTGGGAGTGTGGGTCTCACGGGAAGCGTGCAAGGGATAATAAGTCCCTGCAGTCGCGCTATTCATCTGTGTTCTCAGTGGTTCAGACGGCTAGAGCGTCTGCCATGTAAGCAGGAGATTCCGGGTTCGAGTCCCGTCAGGGCACACATTTTGAGCTGTCACCGTCGAGGTATGTCAACAACACCTGTCGGCAGCTGAGGGTTTCAATTAATTATCATTTATTCTAGAGAAGCTGCACTATGGGACTCAACTGGTGAGGTCATTAGTCCCCTAGAACTTAGAACTAGTTAAACCTAACTAACCTAAGGACATCACAAACATCCATGCCCGAGGCAGTATTCGAACCTGCGACCGTAGCGGTCTTGTGGTTCCAGACTGCAGCGCCTTTAACCGCACGGCCACTTCGGCCGGCTGCACGGTGATCAATGGTATCTGTTCTTTCGAGTACATTTAAAGTGTTTTCACATAAATCTGTCGAAGGTGTGCATCTACTACAAACTGTATAACCTTAATAATACTGAATTAGACCCACAGAGCCACATAGAGGTAACGAATTATAAATCAACCGTTCGAAAATCTGTGTCAAGGAAGCTGCAGATGAATCCCCGGTAACAATAAAAAATCATTTTGCTACTGCATTTGTGCTACTGCGCACAATGAACCAACATATAAAACAGAACACCACGGACATACAGTGCAATGTCTGTGCCAGGTCAAGATCTTCTCACGTGGCCCTCGTAAACAGTAACTTCAGAACAAGGCAGATCAGAATCTACAAACAAATTCTGTTTACAAAATCATTATTTGAAGTGAAGCTATACTACAGTGAACCTCAGGTCGCAAGATTCGGCGACATTAATGGTTATCAATCACTTCTAAGTTTGAATCCATTTCCAGAAATAATTACGAAGAAACTCACTTTGTTTTAAAGTAAAGACTGTACATCTACTAATATCTGACAACTTGTTGCTTGATGTTTATTTCTGTCTAAGATTTGGTGCAACATATGTTCCATCGTTACCAATATAAATATCAATATTATCGCTTAAGCGTGGCCCTGTACATCAAGTCACAAAGCAACATCTTAGAACGTACGAAATACCAAGAGAGGTGCGAATCAAGACACCACGAGAGTATACAGTCTTGCCGTGGGTTTCATGCTCTCTGCGAGCCGCATCGGGTCCAGCAAAAATTACAAGATGGAGCGCTGAGATGAGATTCGAAGCCGCACGCAAGCTAGATGAGATCCTCCAACTCAGTTAAGCGGACATCTACTCGCACGACATGGTCTCTCCGTATCCTCCACCCGGGTAATTAGAAAAAATATGACTTAAATCTTCTGGTACTAAATCTTGCATCTTGACACGCATCTAAGAGATGTTCTGCGAGTTCTCTTCACGCAGCAGGTGACAGAGGACCCCTACGTCTCAGGAGAAAATTATTGTTATTGGATACCACTTCCAAAAATTATTTCATTGTTTCGTCAAAGGATTTACACCTCAGGCTGACTAATCGACAAGTTACAATGATCATTTTCAATAAGCCTCTATCGTTGCAACCACAGGTGAGCGTTATTTCTTGCTAAAAACTGAAATACATAGCAGTGATGGTACACAACAACATTTATTTTGCGGTACGTTGTCAATCGGCTGTCGGTGTTCTAGACCACCCTCAGAGAAGACGAGAGAGATAGTCTAGACAACTTAAGTGAAATCTTATAGCTGTACAAAGACAAAAATCATAAGTATAATAAATACACCAAAGAAGATATGAACTAATAAACCTTATATTTCATTGTACTCTAACATTAATGGTATTAAATGTGCGGATCCAAACAGTACAAAATAAATATTGGCATAGCCTACCATGATTTCTGTTCAATCATAAGGTCTCTGAGGATGACCGGTCCACAGCGAACTATTAAATTATACCATCAGTGCTACGTATTTCAGGTTTTAGTGTGTCTACGTTCCTCCAAATACCGACGGAATATTGCATTAACTGTACTCCGTGTAAACACAAGTCGCTTGTAACAATGCATGGTATTGGTGAAACATGATTAAAATCGTTGTACTGCATAGTAAGAAAAATATGACTAGGACCATGGCCAAAACTCTGTATTTTACGATTAATATTGTAACAGTTTACTGTTGATTAAGTACACACAAATTTCTTTTGTTAATGTACAGTATATTTCATTTCAAATCCTGAAATGTTCTCTATCTTGAGGGAACCTACGATACCCAACTTACGAATGAGTGAATGGCCGAAAGTTCTATGCACCGAATGTCTTTGCCGCCACGTATTTAACGGATCTGACTCCTTCCTGTGATTCTTCGGCACTTGTGTAAACATGTAATAACGTATAGATTACGGATTATTTCATGCTCATCATTAGGTATGACTATGAAAATAACCAACAGACCGAAGTTAATAACAGTTTTTACACGCACTAGTACACACGATAAAAAGTACCATATAGCATTTTAGAAAACAGCTATCGGGCTGCCCCTGTTTCAGTGTGTTCCTTTACCATTCGTAATGTACTGATAACCCTTTTAATGCATCTTTTTTAATTTTTTTTTCTTTTTGTATGTAAACCACTAATACATATTGTGAACGGCCGGGCTAGTTGGTACCGCATTATTCTTGCCGTCAACAGTACTATTGTCAATATACACTCCTGGAAATGGAAAAAAGAACACATTGACACCGGTGTGTCAGACCCACCATACTTTCTCCGGACACTGCGAGAGGGCTGTACAAGCAATGATCACACGCACGGCACAGCGGACACACCAGGAACCGCGGTGTTGGCCGTCGAATGGCGCTAGCTGCGCAGCATTTGTGCACCGCCGCCGTCAGTGTCAGCCAGTTTGCCGTGGCATACGGAGCTCCATCGCAGTCTTTAACACTGGTAGCATGCCGCGACAGCGTGGACGTGAACCGTATGTGCAGTTGACGGACTGTGAGCGAGGGCGTATAGTGGGCATGCGGGAGGCAGGGTGGACGTACCGCCGAATTGCTCAACACATGGGGCGTGAGGTCTCCACAGTACATCGATGTTGTCGCCAGTGGTCGGCGGAAGGTGCACGTGCCCGTCGACCTGGGACCGGACCGCAGCGACGCACGGATGCACGCCAAGACTGTAGGATCCTACGCAGTGCCGTAGGGGACCGCACCGCCACTTCCCAGCAAATTAGGGACACTGTTGCTCCTGGGGTATCGGCGAGGACCATTCGCAACCGTCACCATGAAGCTGGGCTACGGTCCCTCACACCATTAGGCCGTCTTCCGCTCACGCCCCAACATCGTGCAGCCCGCCTCCAGTGGTGTCGCGACAGGCGTGAATGGAGGGACGAATGGAGACGTGTCGTCTTCAGCGATGAGAGTCGCTTCTGCCTTGGTGCCAATGATGGTCGTATGCGTGTTTGGCGCCGTGCAGGCGAGCGCCACAATCAGGACTGCATACGACCGAGGCACACAGGGCCAACACCCGGCATCATGGTGTGGGGAGCGATCTCCTACACTGGCCGTACACCACTGGTGATCGTCGAGGGGACACTGAATAGTGCACGGTACATCCAAACCGTCATCGAACCCATCGTTCTACCATTCCTAGACCGGCAAGGGAACTTGCTGTTCCAACAGGACAATGCACGTCCGCATGTATCCTGTGCCACCCAACGTGCTCTAGAAGGTGTACGTCAACTACCCTGGCCAGCAAGATCTCCGGATCCGTCCCCCATTGAGCATGTTTGGGACTGGATGAAGCGTCGTCTCACGCGGTCTGCACGTCCAGCACGAACCCTGGTCCAACAGAGGCGCCAGGTGGAAATGGCATGGCAAGCCGTTCCACAGGACTACATCCAGCATCTCTACGATCGTCTCCATGGGAGAATATCAGCCTGCATTGCTGCGAAAGGTGGATATACACTGTACTAGTGCCGACATTGTGCATGCTCTGTTGCCTGTGTCTATGTGCCTGTGGTTCTGTCAGTGTGATCATGTGATGTATCTGACCCCAGGAATGTGTCAATAAAGTTTCCCCTTCCTGGGACTATGAATTCACGGTGTTCTTATTTCAATTTCCAGGAGTGTAGTTCACCAGTTTATTTCCTCCTTCGTGTGCCGTGCTCTTCGCTCACTGGTGGTATACCGCATCCTATAGCCTTCATTGGGGCGCTCGGGATCGCAGCACAAAATATAAGTGTTGTGGTGTTCATTCCATACTTCTTCATCAAGGCAGTCGTTCGTTGTATTATCTGGCGTCGCTTACGCATTGACTTAGGTTATACCGCACCTAGCCCAATCGCTTTTTTTGTCTTCTCATGTGTACTAGTATGTGAAAAAATTATTATTAGCTTCGGTCTCCTGTTTATTTCCTATACCACACCTGGTGATGGGCATGTAATAGCCCGAAACTGGTCATGGTCTAAGCATTGGAAAATAAAACACCTCTCTGCCATAATGTTCAGTAGCGGATGTTCCAACGGCAAAACTGCTTGCATATAATGACGGATCTTTTCTTTTATTCATGTGCAATATGTTATATTACTTACGTTGAGGGCCAAGCGCCCGTCGCAGCACGAAGTTTCCATACTGTTCAACTCTTCCTCCTTTTCGCTTCGATTTAGTAGCAACTTCTGTATAATTCCACAACGGCATAATCTGCGAAAAGCCTCATTGAGTTTCCGACGTTCTCCGCTAGGACGTACATAAATAAAGATCTTGCGAACGAACGGAGCGAGGTGAGTTTCACACGATCACTGTTTGCGGAATCCATGTTTATTCCCAGAAAGCAGGCAAAGATTCAGTCCCCCATTTCGTCGACGAAATCGATTGTCCCCGTAAAAAACTTTTCTCTACAAAAGACTAGTAATCATTGTGTATTTTTATGCCATCTGGGCGAAATAGCTTCTGTAATAAAAAGAAAAACAGTGTTTACAATCTGAGATCGTCTCCACTACAGCTAACAATGTGACGTAATCATCATAATTCTTGTTTTCTTATGACTCGTTTCGGCCACAGTCATCATTCAGATAAGAGAAGAAACAACTATGGATGGATTGTATCTCGTCAAATACCGTACTCAACATATGGTAATATGTGCCAATTGTTTTGTACAACAGTCTGTGTATAAGTAGTGTTGGTCTGGCTACAGTGGGAGCCAGCACCGACACAATCAAGGAAGGAGAGTAAAAATGTTCAAATGTGTGTGAAATCTTATGGGACTTAACTGCTAAGATCATCAGTCCCTAAGCTTACACACTACTTAATCTAAATTATCCTAAGGACAAACACACACACCCATGCCCGAGGGAGGACTCGAACCTCCGCCAGGACCAGCCGCACAGTCCTTGACTGCAGCGTCTCAGACCGCTCGGCTAATCTCACGCGGCGAGGAAGGAGAGAAGTTGCGATCGTTGATGGCAGGAATCCAAAATCAACTGTACGAAACTCTGTAAGATTAATTGAGCACTTTGTTTATAAAAAGAAAAACAGTTCTTAACTCCTCGTTATTCCTGTGCGTCCTACAAACAAGTAATTTACTCTCTATTACTACTCGCAGAACACAGCCTAAGTTTCGCCTTCCTATTACTCAGTACTGATGCTCTCAAAGTCTGCGACCGAACGTGTTCGACCAGCGATGTATGGCTGGTTAAATCGGCGTTGACAGAAGGCGCTGAGCTCCGTCTTCCTGGAGGTGCGCTCTTTCCATTACCGCGTGGCTCACCACTTTCTTGATACCGTTTCGTGGCACTGCTCTGGTCGATATGCTGTCGGTGCTTTCGGCCTGCACAAGTACCAGGGATCGTCGTCGATCTCATTCACTGTACTTTGTCTGATCAAAAGTACCTGAGAGGAATTGACCACAAGATGTCACGAAAGGCGGACCCACCAGTATGAGAGAGGAGGCGGAGAGTATTGTATTATCTGTCAGGAGCACTTAATGACTTCGAACGTGTGAGTAACAAATCCATGGTGGACTTTTAACCCAATCTAAAGCTGCCAAAGTCGACGATGATAGGACTGTTAAGTGGAAAGGTGAACCGCAAGTAAACAAAGACCAAGCGCAACTCACGTATTGATGGACAGGGACTGTCGAACATTGTGGAGGGTGGTTGTAAACGATCGCATGGAGTCAGTGAAAGGAATCAACTATGAGTTCCAAACTGGGACCGGTAGCCCAATTAGCCCAACGACTCTGTGTAGGGAGTAAAAAAGAATGGGGCACAATGGTGGATCAGCTTCTTGTGAGCCATATAATTTATAGTCAGTGTTAAGCAAGGCTGAGGTGGTGTAAAGTGCGACACCACTGGACAGTGGTTGACTGGAAACAAGTCATCTAGAGTGACGAATCACGCTGTACCCTGTGGCAACCAGCTGAAAACGTTTGGGTTTGGGGAATTCCTGTGCGTTGTGTCAACAGTGAGGCGCAGAAAAGATGGTATTATGGTGTGGATTTCTTTTTTTGTAACTCTTGTGAGGTCCCCTTCTTGCTCTTAAGGCACGCTTAATGTGGCAGGATATGAACACATTTTATAGTATTGTGAACTACTTGCAGCAGAGGAATGGTTTGGAAATGATTATTGTGAATACAGTCTGTCGTAAAGCAGCAACTGTGAGGTAATATTTTGTGGATAATAACTTCCCAGAAATGGACTTGCCTGCCCAAAGTCCCGACTTGAACCAAATGGAAGACCATTGGTATGTTAGACCCCTCGATTTTGCTCCAGACCCCAGAGTCAAACGTTACTTTCTCTAGTTTCAGCTCTTGAGGAAGAACGTGACCCTCTGCAGGCATTCAGAACCTCGGAGAATGTTACCCAGCAGCTTTAAATCATCGTAAAGGCGAAAGGTAAACACATATCACATTAATGCCCATTAATTTAATGATTGTTTGAATGAAAAGGTACGAAACGTCATAACAAATAAACCGGTTGAAACCTCCATATGCTACTTTGCGACAGACAGAGGAAGCATGCGTCGTCACTTCCTCCCAAAAAATTCTAAGCTCTGCCCTCAGCAGGTAAGATGATGCTCACAGTCTTCCAATACTCATCGAATTCGTCTAGCACAGAAAAATCATTAACAGCGACTTGTGCAATGAGACACTCTGTAGACTACGCAAGTCCATCAAGAGCAAACAGCCTTGGCGCCTGCACGGAGGGAGTGATTCTGTTCCACAATAAAGCGCGTCGACACGTCTCCTCGGTCACACAAAGAGTAATGGCCAAGTTCAAGTGGGAGAAACTTGAGCAACCGTCCTAAAGCATAGGCACGTCGTCCTGAGACTTCTTTGTGTTTGGACCGCTAAAAAAACATCTCAAAGGGAAGCGCTTCAACTCGAACGACCACGGCGAAGGAGTGCCTCGTGTGATAGCCACAGGACTCCATCGGCTCGTGGAACAGTGGAATAGTTGCGCTCAGGCCTCTACGGAAGATTGGAAAGAAACGCAAAATAATTTTATTACCGAAAAGATTAACAGGCAGCGAAACAGCAAATCACAAATGAACTTTCACCTTTTACCTACTTTATTTACACAGTCACCAACGTCTCAACACGTTTCTTCCATCGTGGTACCCTGTTCGTAGGAGGCCGTTTGGTTGAAGCATAGCCGTCCGCAGACTTGATTTCGCTCCCGCATCTGTCGCAAAGCGTTGGCCGCCCAGGAATTTCTTCATGGCACCATACAGATGAGAGTCCGACGGTGCAAAATCTGGACTGTATGGTGAATGCTGGAGCACCTCCCACCCAAATTTGGCGATTTTCGCACTAGCAGGAGCAGAGCGAGCACTGTTATGAAGAAGTTTGACACCGTCAGCAGAATGTCGTGGCGTTTGTCACGAAGGCCACTACGCAAACTAACCGAAGTCATATTGTAGGCTGCAGCGTACACAGTGGTCCCGTGTTCAGCGAAGTCCACCAATAATACACCAGAACACTGTCACAAACAATTTCTTAGCATATTAAGTCACTTAGAATGTTTTGCTTACTGGGAACTAGCAAGTTTCCACTCCATAGAAGTCTGCTTTGTTTCCGGCGTGTAGTGGTACGCCCATGACTCATCACCAGCGACGAGTCTTCTCCAAGGGGGCTCAAAGGGCTCTAAGCACTATGGGACTTAACATCTGAGGTCATCAGTCCCAGAGACTTACAACTACTTAAACCTAACTAACCTAAGGACATCACACACATCCATGCCCGAGGCAGGATTCGAACCTGCGACCGTAGCAGCAGCGCGGTTCCGGACTGAAGCGCCTAGAACCGCTCGGCACAGAGGCCGGAGTGTCTACTCCGCAATTCATGTTCTTTTGCAGAGTAATCATTAAAACAACGGTGTTTTTCGTATTACATGGGTGAAATGATCATCATAATAAAGTAAGATAAATCAGTGCTCGCACTCAAAGATATACGGATTCTTTTTTCTGCCTCGCTGTTCGAGAATGGAACGGAAGAGATATGGTTTGAAGGTGGTTAAATGAACCCGCTGCCAGGCAGTTGATTGTGAATTGCAAAGTAGTCACGTAGATGTAGATGTAGATGAGTTTTTACAGACATACGTCTAACAATAGACCGCACCACTCGAACTGTCAACATAGTTACCGCTGCTGAGTGTATCCTTCGACTTCATCATCGCTGGCAACAGGTTATGCATAATAGTGGTGAGTACTTTCAAAGATAGTAAAACTTTGAAACAAGTATCCATATTGTTGTAGTTTTAAACAAATTATTGCCACTATGATAGTTTCAATCTTACGTACAATACGTAAAATCTCGTTACTTGCTGTCATTCCTGGGACTGTACTTTTAATAGTCAGCAGTGTATGTGGAAAACAGGCTAGAAGACTAGATAGGACGTACTTTGTATCTGCAGAATAACATCCATGACTCTAAAGGGAGACATGGAGGTTAGGGGAAGACGGAGATTGAATGTATCCAACAAACAATTGCGTCTGCTGAGCGTGGGTGCTACTGTGAGATGAAGTTGACAAAGGAGAGGAATTAGTTGCGGATAAAGTCACGTCAATCTAAAGACTGATGGACTTAAAAATGAAAAGAATACTAAGGTAACGCTTTTCAGTCTTATGATGATCTTGATTATGTAGTCTGGAAGCACAATAGGCAGATTCACTTAGCAACTATCGGTACATTTTTCAACGCACGTACAATATCTTTCAGGTGTGGAGCACCGTCTATTGAAAACTTTATTTTTATCACTTATTTTCTTGAATCTTCCTGGCAGATAAAACTGTGTGCCGGGCCGAGACACGAACTCTTGCTTTTTGCGAGCAAATGCTCTACCGCTAGCCTTATAAGTTACGGGAGAGAGTTTCTTTAAGTGTGGAAGGTAGGGGATGAGGTAGTGGCGGAAGTAAAGGTGTGAGGTCGGGCCCTGAATCCCTCTTAGGTGGGTCAGTTGTCGATATGCCGATGTCAACAACGACGTGCACCGTCTCGTTTACGACACGGCTGCCGACTGTTGCATGTTGTCACTGTTGCTGCGACGGACGCCTCGCCTCGTAGAGTCCACCAACCTGATCCATTCTGACGTCACATACTACCCTGTAGCTCGACATAATGTCACAGTGTGGGTTAAAGGTACTTCTTTTTTTATGTTATCGGACCAAACTGCTGAGTTAATCGGTCCCTAATCTTACACACTACTTAATCTAACTTAACCTTTAACTCACCAGGTGTGGTCTTTCAGACAGCGCGAAAATTTTCGAAGTCGCTCTCCAAGGCCAGTTGTGGTGGAATGCTTCTATACTCCCCCTACCCTCCTTATTTTGCCAAGCCTACGATGTTTTGCTGTCGGTTGGGTTATGGCCTTCTGTGTTTATTGCTGACACGTGTTATTGACAGGTGTTGAAGTCTCCCAGAACGCGCCTTGTGAACTGCGTACCTGTTTTCTTCAAAATGGTACCGTATAGCTCAAAATGTGTTGGCACGAATGTGTCATTTTTAACTTTCTCGAGTTGTCAGTGATATAGTTCAAGAAGTAAACGAAAAAGACGACTATTTTGCTTTACCCTGTGATCACTGTTCTGCTATCGAACAAGAGTAGCATTCATAGGAAGAACATCAGGAAAGTTATGATGGGAATCTGTCTCTTTCTTCAATGAAATACTTGAAGCGCTTGTTAAAATCGAATGTGTTCTGAGTGCCAGTTCCCAGCAATGAATGTCAATTTGGCAGACTTTCTTTTTGTATCTATCGGGTGGATTTTTATGCGCAAATTTAAACCCTGGAATTTTATTGGCTACAGAAATTGTATAATTATTCTAACTTTAAAATTCAGCACTCTAATAGTCTATTTATGCGTACTATTTAAAAGAACCACACAAAATTATGTGCTTTTGTGTGATAAATAGTCAAATGCTGCAGACTTTGTTTAGTGCAATAAAATAAACTAGAAGCATTTAAACAATATTTAAATAACTGTAAAAATAAATGTTATGTAGCATAAATTAAAAATTTCCAATGATTTTTGCCTTAAATCTTGGTTTAAATATAGGGGTCTCAGAGACGCCATCTCGTGGTATACGTTACAGAAAAGCCACCTTGACAGTTAAGAGTTTCAGGGTTAAACAACTTACGCTAGGGGCAACACACACACCCATGCCCGAGGGAGGACTCGAACCTCCGAAGGGGTAAGGGGGTGGGGGGGGGTTAAAGATAACTTTTCTCATACTTTAGTGAGGGCGTTGCAGAGTTGTGCCGGCCGATGTGGCCGAGCGGTTCTAGGCGCTTCGGTCTGGAACCGCGCGACCACTACGGTCGCAGGTTCGAATCCTGCCTCGGGCGTGGATGTGTGTGATGTCCTTAGGTTAGTCAGGTTTAAGTAGTTCTAAGTTCTAGGGGACTGATGACTTCAGACGTTAAGTCCCATAGTGCTCAGAGCCATTTGAACCATTTTGCAGAGTTGTTGGATTTTGGGCATTATTTAACGAGCAAATACATGGTTTTAAGGCGCAAGGCCTCATATGGTTCGCTTTTAGGGAATTACCTAGGGTCGTTGTTTATATACCCTCCACAACATTGGGCGGTACAGGGTATAAGAAGAGATTGAAGATACAGCACAGGATAGACTGACGAGAGAATTCAACGGTAATTAGAGCTATTTTAGAACAAATAAGCTCTCGGTCACAAATATTAAGTCAAAATTGACCAGGTTTCGACGCTACTATGAGCGTCGTCTTCAGGATTAGACTAACTGTTCTAAAACATATTAAGTATATAATACATTAATAAAATTAAAGTTTGTACTGACTGGAAAAAGATGCAGTACTTACAAGTCACATATTAAAAAAGATCTAAGCCGGAAAGGCGACGTCATGAATAGTTGTAAGTAAGATGGCGAGCCGCTAAGGGCTGCTCATACTTTAGTGAACAAGGGTTGCAACAAGACTCTAATTAGAGAGTTTTTAACCCGCGATCAACGAGAAGACGACCTGGTCACCGAACTGTCTAGCTGCTGTGAACACCCCAGGAAGAGGAAGAAAAAACATGAAAAAATAAAACGTAAAAAAACCATTGTATCGGAGGCGTGTTTCATTTTTGTTCGTAGGCGAAGCCTCAAGTGGTAACATAAATCCATCGTAGTTAGCTTTTAGGGTGAAAGTGGCAGTGGGATTAGATATTGTTCTCGTTTATAAGTTAAATATAATTTGAAGGTAGTATGAGTGGAAGACGAAGTGGAAGAGATCTAGAGAAAAAAAATATTCTGTAGAGTACTTGCTCGCGAAAGGGAAAGGTCTCGAGTCTCGGTCCGGCCACACAGTTTTAATCTGCCTGGAAATTTCAAGTCAGCGCACACTCCGCTGCAGAGTTAAAACTTATTTTTTGTTTTATGGAAACTAGCGCGTAATTGAGCTACGAACTGAAATGCGTCTAAAATGCAGCGCTCGAAGACGCAACCGAGGCCCACTTGGAGCAGGTGCGATATACGCCGGTGCTCCAGCGACTGATAGCGCCGATCGAGATAAATGCCTTCTTGGAACTGGCGCTGCGGCTACAGCGGGGACAGATAAACCGCACCGGAGAGATTTACCGGCCGGTGCGGCACTTGTTTAGTCTGCGCAGCAGCTGGCAGTAAAGCCGCTTTTACGAGTCGCCGCTCTCACGTCTGCGGAAACGGGTCCAGCGTTCGCGGTCCGCGCCGCCAGCTGACGCCCGGGCACTTAGCGCTGTTACGCCGTAGAGCGGCGCGACTCTTATTTCATTAGCCTATAAGGAGGCGGATGAGCCAGTCGCTGCGCCCGCTTCTGGATGGAGCAGATAACGCTTTACGGCTCTGCGGTATATATATATTGCGCGAGCGTTCTCAGATACTGTCTGCTAAAATAAGTACAATAGCGGGGCGAAGGCGTGTGGACGCATCACTCACTATGGAAATTTTATGGGCAATCTGGAGTACGTCACGTCTCCATCTGCTGATACGTGGTGTTCCAAGAGGAATGGTCGATGTTGCAAGTTGGCACAAATGATCAGAACTTACTCGCACATTCCGCGTCCTGAAACAGGAAAAGAAACACATCCACATTCCGAAAATCAGTGCACTCTTATCAGATCTCGACAACTATGAGGTGTGCAGAACCTCTGTGGGTGTAATTCAAAAGCAACGCACAATAATTTTTTCTCCCCTGGTTTTGGGGGGTGAATGTTGAAATTTCACGGCGTTATAGTTTGAAGTTTGCGCTACAGAGGACATTTTATTATCATGTGCAGATCTAGCGACAGAAGCCTGAACCATGAAACAAACATGGCGCACATATTACTGTCGTCAACTAGTTAGAGAACTAGTTAGAAAAATGCTGCGGAAGCAAAGGGAACTTCACAGCAAACATAAACATAGTCAAAGCCTTGCAGAGAAACAAAAATTACGCGAAGTGAAATGCAGTGTGAGGAGGGCTATGCGAGAGGCGTTCAATGAATTCGAAAGTAAAGTTCTATGTACTGACTTGACAGAAAATCCTAAGAAATTTTGGTCTTATGTCAAAGCGGTAGGTGGATCAAAACAAAATGTCCAGACACACTGTGACCAAAATGGTACTGAAACAGAGGATGACAGACTAAATGCCGAAATACTAAATATCTTTTTCCAAAGCTGTTTCACAGAGGAAGACCGCATTGTAGTTCCTTCTCTAGATTGTCGCACAGATGACAAAATGGTAGATATCGAAACAGACGACAGAGGGATAGAGAAACAATTAAAATCGCTCAAAAGAGGAAAGGCCGCTTGACCTGATGGGAAACCAGTTCGATTTTACACAGAGTACGCGAAGGAACTTGCCCCCCTTCTTGCAGTGGTGTACCGTAGGTCTCTAGAAGAGCGTAGCGTTCCAAAGGATTGGAAAAGGGCACAGGTCATCCCCGTTTTCAAGAAGAGACGTCGAACAGATGTGCACAACTATAGACCTACATCTCTAACGTCGATCAGTTGTAGAATTTTGGAACACGTATTATGTTCGAGTATAATGACTTTTCTGGAGACAAGAAATCTACTCTGTAGGAATCAGCATGGGTTTCGAAAAAGACGGTCGTGTGAAACCCAGCTCGCGCTATTCGTCCACGAGACTCAGAGGGCCATAGACACGGGTTCACAGGTAGAGGCCGTGTTTCTTGACTTCCGCAAGGAGTTCGATACAGTTCCCTACAGTCGTTTAATGAACAAAGTAAGAGCATATGGACTATCAGACCAATTGTGTGATTGGATTGAAGAGTTCCTAGATAACAGAACGCAGCATGTCATTCTCAATGGAGAGAAGGCTTCCGAAATAAGAGTGATTTCAGGTGTGCCGCAGGGGGATGTCATAGGACCGTTGCTATTCACGATATACATAAATGACCTTGTAGATGACATCGGAAGTTCACTGAGGCTTTTTGCAGATGATGCTGTGGTGTATCGAGAGGTTGTAACAATGGAAAATTGTACTGAAATGCAGGAGGATCTGCAGCGAATTGACGCATGGTGCAGGGAATGGCAATTGAATCTCAATGTAGACAAGTGTAATGTGCTGCGAATACACAGAAAGATAGATCCCTTATCATTTAGCTACAAAACAGCAGGTCAACAACTGGAAGCAGTTAATTCCATAAATTATCTGGGAGTACGCATTAGGAGTGATTTAAAATGGAATGATCATATAAAGTTGATCGTCGGTAAAGCAGATGCCAGACAGAGATTCATTAGAAGAATCCTAAGGAAATGCAATCCGAAAACAAAGGAAGTAGGTTACAGTACGCTTGTTCGCCCACTGCTTGAATACTGCTCAGCAATGTGGGATCCGTACCAGATAGGGTTGATAGAAGAGATAGAGAAGATCCAACGGAGAGCAGGGCGCTTCGTTACAGGATCATTTAGCAATCGCGAAAGCGTTACGGAGATGATAGATAAACTCCAGTGGAAGGCTCTGCAGGAGAGACGCTCAGTAGCTCGGTACGGGCTTTTGTTGAAGTTTCGATAACATACCTTCACCGAGGAGTGAAGCAGTATATTGCTCCCTCCTACGTATATCTCACGAGGAGACCATGAGGGTAAAATCAGAGAGATTAGAGCCCACACAGAGGCATACCGACAATCTTTCTTTCGAAACTCAATGTAGACAATTCTGGAATACGAAACTGGAATATAACGGAGAACCGATAGAGGTACTCAAGGTACCCTCCGCCACACACCGTCAGGTGGCTTGCGGAGTAAGGATGTAGATGTAGATGTAGATGTAGTGTAGAGCAGCGAAGTGTAGTACGATATTTGTGGACCAGAGGGCAAAAACTGTGTGAAATTCAAAGAGACGTTCGTGGCGTATATGGGGACGACTGTATGGACCCTAGCAATGTGCATTCTCTCAAGGGGGGCGAGTGAATTTTAGAAATTCGTCACTCTCCAGGCACCCGGTAACAGCTGCAAGCCCGCAAAATATCGTGCCAGTGAGGCAGCAGCTGTGAACGAGCAGAATGTGCAGCTGCGAATCTTATCGCAGCATTCAACCCTTCCACGGTCTGGTGTACGATATTATTCATGATACGTTGAAATTTCGTAAAGTTGGTGCTCGCTGAGAGCCTAAGAACCTGACGCAACCGCAAGGGCTAGGGAATGAGGACGTGCTTTAATCACTTAACGCATTGTGCTGCGTACCATTTCCGCGGCGCTCTCCCCCCTATTCCTAAAAGATACAAAGTGAGCTGCCTTCCTTTGGATTGAGAACGAGATTTTCACTCTCCAGCCGAGTGTGCGCTGATATGAAACTTCCAGGCAGATTAAAACTGTGTGCCTTTCGCGGGCAAGTGCTCTACCAACTGAGCTATCCAATCACGACTTACCAGTCGTCCCCACGGCTTGAATTCTGCCAGTACCTCGTCTCCTACCTACTGGCAGAACTGAAGCTTTGGTCGTGAGTCGTGATTGGGTAGTTCAGTTGTTAGTGCACTTGCCCACGAAAGGCAAAAGTCCCGAGTTCGAGTCTCGGTGCGGCACACAATTTTAACCTGCCAGGAAGTTTCTTTCTTTGGATTGTTTCAATGACCTCCTTTAATCCTAACTGATGCGGGTCCCACACCGCACAACAATACTCCAGAAGAAGGCGGATAAGCGTATAGACAGTCTCTTTAGTAGACCTGTTGCATTTTGTAAGATTTCTACCAATATTCACAGCCTTTAGATTTGTTTCATTTATCGTGTAACCGAAATTTAGCGATTACCTTTTAGTACTCAGCTGGATGACTTCACAGTTTTTCTTATTTAGAATTAATTGCCACTTTTCGCACCATACAGATACTTTGTCCAATTCATTTTATAGTTGGTTTTGATCATCTGGTCCGCCCCTCGTGGTCTCGCGGTAGCGTTCTTGCTTCCCAAGCACGGGGTCCCGGGTTCGATTCCCGGCGGGGTCAGGGATTTTTCCTGCCTCGAGATGACTGGGTGTTGTTATGTCGTCTTCGTCATCATCATTCATCCCCATTACGGTCGGAGGAAGGCAACGGCAAAATACCTCCATTAGGACATTGCCTAGTAAGACGGTGCGGGTCTCCCGCATCGTTCCCCTACGCTCTGTAAAGAAGCATGGGACTTCATTTCATCACATTGATCATCTGATGACTTTAAAACACGGAAAATAGCAGCAGCATCTGCAAACAATCTGAGAGGGCTGCTCAGATTGTTTCCTAAAGCGTTTATGCATATGAGGAAATGCAGAGGATCTGCAACACTTCGTCAATAAACGCCAGATATTACTTCTGTTTTATTTGAAGACATCTACATCTACATCTACATAGACACTCCGCAAGCCACCTTATGGTGCCTGGCGGAGTTACCCTGTGCCACTACTACTGATTTCCTTTCCTATTACACTCTCAAAGAGAATGAGGGAGGAACGACTGTCTATATGCCCGCATGTGAGCCCTAATTAATCGTACCTTATCTTCGTAGTCCTTAAGCGCAAAGTATGTTGGCGGCAGAAGAATAGTCCGGCAGTCTGCTTCAAATGCCGGTTCTCTAAATTCTCTCTATAGCGTTTCTCGAACAGAACGTCGTCTTTTCTCTAGGGAATGAGTTCCAGAAGTATCTCCTTAACACTTATTGTTCGAACCCGTGACCCGGCGGAGGTTCGAGTCCTCCCTCGGGCATGGGTGTTCCATCGTGTGCAGCGTCATATGAGGTTTCTATGCAAGCTTACGTGCATGTGACCCAATAAATTACTTGAAAACCGCAACGGAAATTAATACTGAGACTTCAGCACAACGATCAATGAAACGGGTTTTGTTAAGTATTTGTTATTCATTCCCCAAGCAGGTCTTCAAATGATTCAAATGGCTCTGAGCACTATGGGACTTAACATCTAAGGTCATCAGTCCCCTAGAACTTAGAACTACTTAAACCTAACTAACCTAAGGACATCACACACATCCATGCCCGAGGCAGGATTCGAACCTGCGACCGTAGCGGTTGCGCGGTTCCAGACTGAAGCGCCTAGAACCGCTTGGCCACAAAGGGCCGGCCCCAAGCAGGTCTCCTTCCATCAGTGTCACAGCGGATATAGGAAAAATGGTGGCATGGACGTGGGTGGGGAACGAAGAATGAATTATATACCACGAAATAAAAATTTATTAGCTACACAGATCTTCCCTCTCAAGAATCTTATTAATACACTACTGGCCATTAAAATTGCTACACCACGAAGATGACGCGCTACAGCCGCAAAATTTAACCGACAGGAAGAAGATGCTGTGATATGCAAATAATTACCTTTTCAGAGCATTCAGAAAAGGTTGGCGCCGGTGGCGACACCTACAACGTGCTGACATGAGGAAAGTTTCCAACCGATTTCTCATTGACAAACAGCAGTTGACCGGCGTTGATTGGTGAAACGTTGTTGTGATGCCTCGTGTAATGAGGAGAAATTCGTACCATCACGTTTCCGACTTTGATAAAGGTCGGATTGTAGCCTATCGCGATTGCGGTTTATCGTATCGCGAATTGCTGCTTGCGTTGGTCGAGATCCAATGACTGTTAGCAGAATAAGGAATCGGTGGGTTCAGGAGGGTAATATGGAACGCCGTGCTAGATCCCAACGGCCTCGTGTCACTAGCAGTCGAGATGACAGGCATCTTATCCGCATGGCTGTAACGGATAGTGCAGCCAGGTCTCGATCCCTGAGTCAACAGATGGGGACGTTTGCAAGACAACAACCACCTGCACGAACAGTTCGACGACGTTTGCAGCAACAAGGGCTATCAGCTCGGAGACGATGGCTGCGGTTACCCTTGACGTTGCATCACAGACAGCAGCGCCTGCGATGGTGTACTCAGCGACAACCTGGGTGCACAAATCGCAAAACGTCATTTTTTCGGATGAATCCAAGTTCTGTTTACAGCATCATGACGGTCGCTTCCGTGTTTGGCGTCATCGCGGTGAACGCACATTGGAAGCGTGTATTCGTCATCGCCATACTGGCATATCACCTGGCGTGATGGTATGGGATGGCATTGGTTACACGTCTCGGTCA
The DNA here is from genome assembly GCF_023864345.2 of Schistocerca serialis cubense. Taxonomy (NCBI): domain Eukaryota; kingdom Metazoa; phylum Arthropoda; class Insecta; order Orthoptera; family Acrididae; genus Schistocerca; species Schistocerca serialis. The sequence goes on along the minus strand of NC_064638.1, from coordinate 249,449,206 downwards.
CCTCTTGTTCGCATTGACGGCACTTTGAACAGTGGACGTTACATTTCAGATGTGTTACGACCCGTGGCTGTACCCTTCATTCGATCCCTGTGAAACCCTACATTTCAGCAGGATAATGCACGACCGCTTGTTGCAGGTCCTGTACGGGCCTTTCTGGATACAGAAAATGTTCGACTGCTGCCCTGGCAGCACATTCTCCAGATCTCTCACCAATTGAAAACGTCTGGTCAATGGTGGCCGAGCAACTGGCTCGTCACAATACGCCAGTCACTAATCTTGATGAATTGTGGTTTCGTGTTGAAGCTGTTTGGGCAGCTGTAACTGTACACGCCATCCACGCTCTATTTGACTCAATGCCCAAGCGTATCAAGGCCGTTATTACTATACACCCAAATTGCGTGAAAATGTAATGACATGTCGGTTTTAGTATAACATATTTGTCTAATGAATACCCGTTTATCATCTGCATTTCTTCTTGGTGTAGCAATTTTAATAGCCAGTAGTGTATTAATCTTTAATAAAGGGGATGAGGTGGATTACATTCATTACCTTTAATGACTTCAACGTATCTGTTCACAGATGATAGGATGTGGCTTCTCTATGGAATGCAATAAGCTGTGAACATTGCAACACACAACATTGGTATGAACCAAAATCTATGGGAGGGTAGTTGGACAGGATTTGCATACCAGCATGCACTATCATTACAGATGGGTCTCGAAGGAAACAGGCAGCTAAATCCACCATGCTGAGTAAAAGCCTAATAATTCCAAACCGTCCCAACCTATCAACATCTTCTCTGGCCTGTGAATATTCATTCTGATCAAGATAATGTGTATGATACGACTGTATCGTCCTGTTGGGGGTATACACTAACTTCAAAGTCAGCCCATCGAAAATGCAGTAAGACTGATAAAAATTCTGCATCCGTAAATTTGGATATATACCCATCTATTCAGTGGGGTTTCCGCCGCTCGTGGTCTCTCCAGGCGGGGTCAGGGATTTTCACCTGTCCCGAGATGACCGGTTGCTGTTGTGTCGTCTTCATCATCATCATTCATCCCCATTACGGTCGGAGGAAGGCAACGGCAAACCACCTCCATTAGGACCTTGCCTAGCACGGCGGTGCGGGTCTCCCGCATCTTTCCCCTACGCTCTGTCTAGAAGCATGGGATTTCATTTCCATTCCATTCACTGGGATAAGCAATTATTCATTATCAGGATGATGATTTGATGCAGAAACCGTAGTCATGCTTCGTGAAAAACGAACATCAAATCGAAGTAAATATTCACTTCATACGATACCAAAGAGTATTAATTCTGTTGGTACTTAAATTATGTAAACGGGATGGTTACCTACATGTAAAATTGAGATGTTTAATAGATCCCCGCCAAAACTTAAGGTCATGTTAAACGTACTCCGAAGAAAACGGTGCACTCACGACGCTATTAGCAGGAGAAAATGGCTTCTGCAACTTTTAATTTCCCTCGTTAACCGTCGTTATCCGGTGCATATTTACAGAGAGGGGTGGCGGACCAATCGCTTGAATAGGCAAAGTAGGAGGCCGTTCTTCTGGATCCACACCAGTTAACTGGATGAAATTTTGAACAGAGTTAGGCGGAAAATTTCCACGAATTCACACGCTGCCTTGCTTGACAAATTAAAAGGCATTGGTTTATGATGATTTGCTAGAATTTTATGGGTTCAAAAAAATGGCTCAGAGCACTATGGGACTTAACTTCTGAGGTCACCAGTCGCCTAGAACTTAGAACTAATTAAACCTAATTAACCTAAGGACATCACACACATCAATGCCCGGGAGAGGATTCGAACCTGCGACCGTAGCGGTCGCTCGGCTCCAGACTGTAGCGCCTAGAACCGCACGGCCACTCCGGCCGGCTTTATGGGTTCTTTCATTGTTCGGAGCATAGCATCGCTGACCATTAACGAAGCACTGAAATATTGAGTGCAGTATCCAATTTCGAATTCCGGATACCAGCTCTTCGGAAGCAGTGCATTATGGGCCTTGACATCCAAGCATCCTTCAGTGACCGCCTCTAAACTCCACTGTGTCACTATCTTTCTCTGTACACCAACAGTCCTTAGCTGTGGCGTTATCACCAGAGCTACTGTAGAGGTTGTAATGTCTCGAGAAAATGTAGTGGCTGTTGAAGCTGTGTTCCGGTAGGTGAATGGTGTGCAGATCGCCCTATTGTAACAACTTTGCCAGGTGTGTGGCGCGGTCACTGTACTGCCTCTCTCGCCTTCTGGAGAAACGGAGATTAATGCCCTGTCCAGTATCCACAGTTACACCTTCCATAGTCTCCTAAAATCACTGAAGGCGTATGACAGAATGGTCTATTAAAAGAGCCATTTCTGATTTTCTTATCAGATCTCGTGTTCAGAGTCCAGCGACCATATCCTTCCTTCCCGGAACAGTTGTGCCCGTAGATGCCTGGTTACGAATTCTCGTCCTCACACTTTTAACCTGACATGAATATTGAGTGCAACTAACATTTCACTACAAATAAAATTATTCGGTTTAGATGGTCCGTAATCAGAGTCCAGAATGCAATAACGAGCGTAGCATGTAGAAGGCGAAGTAGGGTTTGACGTCTCGTAGACGAATTGGTGATTTAAATTGGTTGACATCTGACGGAAAATCACAAGTACTCTCAGCAGACGCCCAACGCAGCTGTCCATGACGATAGAAAATTTCTCAAAATTTTGACTGCTGCCTAAGGAATGCTTTCCGTTTCTTAGAATGCCGGCCATTTTTACAGCTGCTTTAGTAACTAAATATCCAATGCAACGCAATGAAGACCCAAAGAGTCCGCCAATACACGTGATTTCGTATTTAGAAGCGGTAGAACCTGTATACGGTCAGGTGACGGTATCGCCAGTCCACCGAAATTTTCACGTTCCGTCAGTTGATGGTTTTGTATGACGTAACATATGAAACTCATTTCAGCGTCTGGTGTATACCTCTATGTGTTACCAGGCGCGTCAAACATCTGTCTCATTTCCAATTACGGGCCGAGTTCTATCATAGTTTTTGATCAAGTGTAATTTGAGGTACAGAAAACAGTTTAAGCCCTATCTGGCTACATCTCAAAAACTGTTGAATCTACCAAAATACTTTTCTTTTTCGTTGATTGCCAAAGCACCTCTATCCGCAACGAATCTTTCCAAAGCTCCGTATCGACTTGCATTTGCTACGTATAATCAACGTAAAACGGCTATTTTCGCAACTTATTCAATATTTAACTCGTAGCAAGTCTCTATCCCACGAAAAGCTCGAAAAAATTCTGAAAATCACATGTACAGAACTTAACAGCGTCTCAAATGATGACAAAAACCTTTTATTAATTTTTATTGCAGCCGCAGTTAGTTTTTTTCTTTTAAAAAAAAGCGAAATTACAGCGCTCAGGAAAGTATGGCACTTGACAATTGGCCGGCACAATGCTTTTCTCGTTGGAACTGGCGATAGAGTAAGAATCGACACTGTCAGTGACCCATTGGTGTGTTGGTAGTGGGAGCAGTCCAGCACACTGTCAAATGCGAACTATTACACTGGCCCATAAAATATTACATGCCCATTGAGACAGGGAACCCATCTTGGGCCATCCACACTCGAGGAGGAAGATGTTAATTGGGTTGTCTATCTTACGGTGCGTGTAATATTTTCTGGGCCAGTGTTATTTTGTCCATCCTGTACTTTAAATCGGACTTTAAGGACGGAACGCACGCTAGAACAGAGAAACGATATGGCAGGAAATTGTCCGTGCCTTTTCGAACGACCTGTCTCGCATTCGCCTTATGCTATTTAGGGAAATCATGAAATACCTACATTACGAGGGCTATTCGGAAAGTAAGGAACGATCGGTCCCGAAATGGAAAATACTGTGAAAATCCGACGAGGCTTTTCACAGACGTTTTGGGCAGTGCTCTTGTATGCCTGTCGATCGCACTAAGACGCTCTTTTCAGTTGTGAGCGCACTGTGAGTGAGTAGAGGTGCCTAGAACAACAATGTCTCCCGCCAAGTAGGAGGGCTTGCTGAGAGGCTTCGCCTTAATGAATGCAGCACACCTAACACAACTGCCACGCACTTCCTTCTTCATGGCAATTCTCAGCCGCACTCTGCAGGGGCAGTGAAGACGCTCCTGCAGCCTGCTCGATGGGAAGTGTTCGATCACCCACAACACAGCCCTAATTGGCTCTTCCTGAATATCATCCCTTTTCACATGAAACGCTGGATACAAAGACAATACTTGGGCACAGGCTACGCGCTATAGACAAGCATAGAGAATTATTGGAAATTTGGTATAACACTCCGACAAATGTTTAAGTCGGAGTGGCGACTGTGCTCCTGTACCTGTAAGGTGTAGCTAAGAAAACATTTTTGATTTTCAGTGTGGTTCCAATTCGCGACCGATCGTTCTTTACTTTCTCAACAACACTCGTAGTACGGTTGGTCGCGGATTTGAACCTCTAACCTGCAGAACAGGGGTGCAGGATGTTACCACCGCGCCGCCTCGGTATACAGTGTAATCAGTAACGAGTGCGGAGCTAAAGAACAAATTTTTGTCTCAAAGTTCCGAAATCAAATATAACAGAACTGTTTACATGCTTGTTACGGGAAGCATGAAGTTACCCACCGAGAGGCATCCATCGTCAATGGGGGCAGCAACAAGTGTTTTTAAATTATTATTAAGTTGTTAATAATAGAAATTCCACGTGAAGAAATAACACTAGATAAGAAAATCAAGATACTTTATACACTACTGGCCAATAAAATTGATACACCACGAAGATGACGATCTACAGACGCGAAATTTAACCAACAGGAAAAAGATGCTGTGATATGCAAATGATTAGCTTTTCAGAGCATTCACACAAGGTTGGCGCCGGTAGCGACATCTACAACGTGCTGACATGAGGAAAATTTCCAACCGATTTCTCATACACAAACAGAAGTTGGCCGGCGTTGCCTAGTAGAACATTGTTGTGATGCCTCGTGTAATGAGGAGAAATGCGTACCATCACGTTTCCGACTTTGATAAAGGTCGTATTGTAGCCTATCGCGATTGCGGTTTATCGTATCGTTTATCGTATCGCGACATTGATGCTCGCGTTGGTCGAGATCCAATGACTGTTAGCAGAATATAGAGTCGGTGGGTTCAGGAGAGTAATACGGAACGCCATGCTGGATCCCAACGGCCTCGTAAACACTAGCAGTTGAGATGACAGACATCCACATGGCTGTAACGGATCGTTCAGCCACGTCCCAATCCCTGGGTCAACAGACGGGGACGTTTGCAAGACAACAACCATCTGCACGAACAGTTCGACGACGTTTGCGGCAGCATGGACTGTCAGCTCGGAGACCATGGCTGCGGTTATCCTAGACGCTGCATCACAGACAGGAGCGCCTGCGATGGTGTACTCACCGACGAACCTGGGTGCACGAATGGCAAAACGTCATTTTTTCGAATGAATCCCGGTTCTGTTTACTGCATCATGATGGTCGCATCCGTGTTTGGCGACATCGCGGTGAACGCACATTGGACGCGTGTATTCGTCATCGCCACTGACGTATCGCCCGGACTTATGATATGCGGTGCCATTGGCTACACGTCTCGGTCACCTCTTATTCGCATTGACGGCACTTTGAATAGTGGACGTTACATTTCAGATGTGTTACTACCCGTGGCTCTACCCTTCATTCGATCCCTGCGAAACACTACATTTCAGCAGGATAATGCACGACCGCATGTTGCAGGTCTTGTATGGGCCTTTATGGATACAGAAAATGTTCGACTACTGCCCTGGCCAGCACATTCTCCAGACCTCTCACCTATTGAGAACGTCTGGTGAATGGTGGCCGAGCAACTGGCTCGTCACAATACGCCAGTCACTAATCTTGATGAACTGTGGTATCGTGTTGAAGCTGCATGGGCAGCTGTACCTGTACACGCCATCCAAGTTCTGTTTGACTCAATGCCCAGGCGTATTACGGCCAGAGGTGGTTGTTCTGGGTACTGATTTCTCAGGATCTATGCACCCAAACTGCGTGAAAATGTAATCACATGTCAGTTCTAGTATAATATATTTGTCCAATGAATACCCGTTTATCACCTGCATTTCTTCTTGGTGTAGCAATTTTAATGGCCAGTAGTGTAATTCCAATACTGTTATTATCATACAGGTGAAGATACTCGAGAGTCAGTCACGAATTTGCGACATATCATTCAATTCTTCATTTGTTTCCTAAATTATGAAAAGGCGTTTGATTGTGTAATGTGGGACAAGTTATGGCACGTATTCAATGACCCTGGGACTCCAAACCACTTAATATCATTACTAAAAGGTCTGTATTAAAAGTACTCATTCTGCAACTATAACGGTGGATGGCGAACATTCGCGGTATTTAGATATGCCAAGTGTAGTCAGATAAGGTTATATAACGTCACCTCAGCTCTATAACATCTAAGTCATTAGAGGCCCACTGGAAGACTGGGATGGTGGAATTTCACTACAGAGATACACGTGGAAAAGGCCAAACAAATCCAGTTTACGTGTTTCTTAACAGATTTAGAGGCGGTGAATGATTGGCATATCTATGATCTCTGATAAACGGCACAAGAAAGAGGGATAAATAAGACCACGAATCGTCCTTGGCCGAGGCACAATGGTTAAATTCACAGAGATCTGGGAGAATCTGACATTATGCAAAACAACCAAGATTCGCTTGGTGGAATCATTGGAATCCCTTATGTTGCGGTATGGCTACAAGACCTGGATAGTGTAAGCTAGTAACAAGAGCCGAATTGATGACTTCGAGACGTAATGTTGGCTAAGAATGTTACGCGACCATGGGTGGAAAGAAGAGTCAGTGCTTCCATAATAGAAGAACTTAACATCACAAGAAGTTTATCCTCTCGTGTAAGTCAAAGATCCTTCCATCCCTTGTGTACAGTTTGGGAAGAGAAGGGGATGATTTAGAAACGATGATTTTGAAAGACAAAGAAGCATGTGCAAGAGTATTAAATAGATGGCTGGATCAAGCCGGCAGCATTGTCTCTACATACTAATAGCACTTAATACTTTTCGAGCTACTGACACTGACAGTAACGTATTATTAAAGCTAAATCTAGTCAAGTGACTCGGCTCTTGAGAACGAACGACGAGACGCAGTCGTTAAATAACTCGTATTCGGGTGGAACAATTCAAAACTCATTGCAGCCATTGTGGATAAAGTTTTCTGTAGTTCCCTTACGTCAGTCAAGTCGTCTGAGAGCTGGGATGGTTCTTCCCATAAAAGCTACGCCAGTATAATTCCTCCCACTACTCCCTGCTAATTTTGCGTTCCATCTGTAATATATCCCTCTTTAGGACCTTCCTTTGTATCTTACCTACGTAACCATTTCAAATTTATGGGGATAAATGTCCTTGTCTTACCACAGCGAAGCCTGACTCGGTAAATCAACTACAAATACCTACCTAGAAACGGCTGGAATTTTCTTGCACCATTATGCCGGCGGCGAGACGTCCCATAATGGACCCCGCGAAACACTATACTGTGACCGTTCAACAGCTGCCCACAATACGAGTACATGTAGAAAAATCAATATTAAGAAACCACAGTTAAATTACTTTTTTTTGGAATGGTTCTCGGATAGTGCGGCGCATCCGTAAAGGAAACTCTATATAAAATGCCAATGTTACCAGGTCTGACTGCTCACGTAAACATGATAATTCACATCCAACGAATTGAAAATCTAGCTGCTAGTAACGTAACAAGAGTAGTATAGCCCACAAGAAAGTGTAACAAGATGCTTGCATGAGAATCAATGAAAGGCACAAACTGTGTATGTTCTCCAGGGTTAATTTATTTATTTAACACGTTTTCCGTTTACAAGTTCATCATCACATTTTTAACTGACTATCGTTGTCAAATAAGTTACAAAATTTGTAAACAACGATGGAAAAGAAATTGTTCATTTAGACTGAGCCACCAACGTACAGTAAATATCATCTTTGACAATACAGTTGTAGCACTATTAATTAGATAAAAGCTGACAAAGTTTTCCATAACTTCCTCACTGTTTGTTCATTTCTGTTCCTTCATTTGTTTATTTTTATTGTAGTATGATTGCCCAAGTCCTCCATATAGTCTGCTGTCATGATTGTCAATTCTATCTTTTACTCTTTTTCTGTATCACTTTCCATATGTAATAGCTCTTCAAGCTATTTTTTAGTAATCTTTTAAAGTACTAGTTTTATTTTATTATGATCGTTAATTTAATTCAGATTCTCATATAGGCACTGTTTCTCCAGTGCAACGTTAATGTTTTCCCTGATTCCCCCACCCAGCGGGGTGGCGCAGTGATTAGCACACTGAGCTCACATTCGGTTCAAACCCGTGTCCGGCCATCCTGATTTAAGTTTTCCGTGATTTCCCTAAATCGTTTCAGGCAAATGCCGAGGTGGTTCCTTTGAAAAGGCATGGCCGCTTTCCTTCTCCATGGTTCCGTAATTCGAGCTTCTGCTTCGTCTCTAATGACCTCCCTGAAAACGTGGCGTTAAACACTATCTCCTCCTCCTCCTCCTCCTCCTCCTCCTCCTGGTTCTCTCTTTATGTTTATTTTTTGTTCAACTTTTTAAATTGTTAATTGATTTACCATCACATTGTCAAAGACGACATATACTGTGTGTTTCTATCTCAGTCTAGATGAGTAACATCTTTTCTGGTGTTATTTACAAATATTGTAACTTCTTTGACGGCGATAGTTAGTTAAAGTCTCATGAGGTACTTGTAAGCCGAAAAACAGTTACAAAAATTAATTAATTACGTATATCATACACAGTATTGTGTACTCCATTTATTACTGAGTTGTTGTACAAAGAAGCGACTGAAGAATCAGTTAACATGAATGGGAATCATTTAAAAAAAGACAGCGTAGTTCACGTGAATATTGGGTGAATCTACGGAACCTATGTTCGAGGAACACTATGCAACCATTCTTCTGCCATCATCATAGTATCTGGCATACATGTGATCAGAATGACGTAACATACACACCTACGCATTTAAACGTCCTCATAGCTATAAATCCAAATAGATTCAGGTTCGATGAATCGCGGGTCCATGGTACCGGACCTCCTTCACAAATCCATCGGACATGAGACACTGTCTCATGGTTAAGTGTATACCCCAATGAGTCTTCTTGTCCAGTTGTTGATACTGAAGCACCCACCCAGAAACCTGTACCCGTTAAAGCACCCATTTCTGACACACTAAGAGAGGAGACGGCCCCAGTTCGAACTGCCCGGTGGATCAACAACGAGGGTCACTGTTCCTGCCAGCCTGGGTGTGGTTTTTAGGTGGTTTCCCACGTGCCACTAGGTGAGTGTCAGGCCGGTACTCACATGTCACATACACACTACGCAAACATTAAGAAAACTTTCTCACTCTTGCGCATTGGGTTTGCTCTAGACACAGACAGATGGGGTACGTTGATTCCGTCTTGGGTGGTGAGTAGGAGGCTGATGACCTTATATGTTTAGTCTCGTTAAACACATAAATGCCGAACGGAGTGGCCGCGTCAAGGATTGCGCGGCTCCTCCCGCCGGAGGTTCGAGTCCTCCCTCAGGCATGGGTGTGTGTGTTGTTCTTAGCATAAGTTACTTTAAGTAGCGTGTAAGTCTAGGGATCGGTGACCTCAGCAGTATGGTCCCTTAGGAATTCACACACATTTGAACATTTTTTTGAAACACATGAACAACAACAGCAGACACAGAAGCGATCCTGATCCAACTACATGATTGTTCGAGGATTTACATGTGCCATACGTGATTATTGTGGCCATGCAAAATGAACTGCAACAGTGAGCCGGCCAACACCACCAAAATCTACACATTACTCATGACAAGTAAAACGGTCCGTATCGTAACAGGTGTTGGTTTTAGAACATTTAGTTATAGCACCCATTGTTCTATTTTTGAGAAGTACTGCCTTCTGCAGGAATATGAGACACTTTTTTTTCAAAACATCGTAAATAAGTCGGCGCACAGAAGCGTGAAGACAGTCATTCCCCATGTGCTCAATATGCGAATGAAAATAGAAGAGAAAATCGCTAACTCTGGTACGATGTACCCTCCACCATCCACTGCACAATATTTTAATATATTAATCAGTCTTGATCGCAAAATATTTCGTCCATGCTAACCGATTTCGATCTTTGAAGCTCCTCATCAGACCTTTAAGAGTCTCCTTTACCGATCTGCAGAGATGGCGAGACGAGCCAAACATGTACAAAAAGACATATTCGTCGACTCATTACTTTACTAAAACTGGATTTGGATCCCTCTTGTAAGCAAGAATCATATATGTAGGTGTAGACATAGATACCGACTGGTCGGAGATGGGTAAAAGGCGCACACTTCGCTCTCGGTGTCGTTTCGGATGTGCTGTGTCGCACTGGGGTTAGACGAGCTGGAACGGTTACAGAAGTATCCTTACTTTCATTCATCAAACCATAGACTAGCGATGAGATTGTCTTACTGAATGCCCAGTTCGTCTGCAAAGTGGTGTTGCTAAACAAATGGATGTGAACCTTGGAAAAGTAATTTCTATATCGCTTACCGCCTAGAAATTGTGGCAGATGTATTGGTGGCCATTCCATCCTATTTAAACATGCGAGAATACATTCACGAAAATCTCCTTCGAAGACCGTGCCATATCGGCCCGGTTCGCAAGAGGACTCGCCACTTCTTATGGCTTTATACGTACTAGTACTGCAGGTAAAATGGTGCAAATTTTCCGAAACCTCATAAAAAGAGAGATAATGAGCGAAGGTAAAGAATGAAGGACTTAGAGACAAGTGCTTGGATTGCGAAGGAATTAGCTCAGGGATGCTACCTTCTTTCTATATTGCTCAACCTCTGTACCGAAGAAGCAATGAAAGAAATAAAAGAAAGATTAAGGAATGGAATTAAAATTCTGGATGTTACGATATCAGTGACAATATTTGCTAATAACATTGCTGTCCTCCATGAAGTTAGGACAAATTACAGGAGCTGTTGAACTGAATGAACAGTATAACGAGCATACAATGTGAATTGAAGGAATCAAAGCTGAGCAGTAACGAAAATAAGCTTACGAATTAATTTGACATCAAAATATGGCGATGACATGGTAACCACGTGAAGGAATTCTGCCAACTTAGAAGGAAAATAACTCATGGCAGCAGGAGCAAGGCGAATATAAGAAGGAGACTGGTACAGGCTACGCGAGAATTCGCCACTAAAAAAAGTCTGCTAGTATCAAATAAATTGTGACAACAGAGCAGCGCTGGAAGCTGAACTTGTCGATGTTTTTGGTCGGTCTGACCGCTCCTCACTCACTTCCTGAACAAAGCCGTTGACTTGAAATTCATCCCTAACACGATAAACTGTTGTACGTGTTGATGGCTGAGTTCCGTACACATTACGCCATTGCCGTAGTAGCTCAATCATGTTTTCGTTCTTCAAGTAGCATTTCAATACAACCTTGCGTTGCTCAGTCGACAATCTTCCTTAATTCATCGCTGCACTGTCTTCTGCTGGAAAACAAGCGCCAAGATCTGTTGAAAAACAATGAACTACGCTAGTGCGCGTAACTGCAGCGATGTGTCATTTTGTTCCAAATATATTAGCTATCAAACATATTTCTGGATCCCTCTGTAGACCTGAACCGCGAATCATTTGATCCTTATCAGATACACCAATTACTTCCGTTGTAATAGCTACGAACTTGCAGCATGATTGTAATGCTTACGAGAGTAGCGTCGGCGGGGCATTGCTTAACCTGCCCACTTCCACATTTTCAATTGATGGCTTAGGTTGTTTGAGGTAAATAATGTACGTGGGTCACAACATGTGGTTTTCGGATATCGCGAATTTTACAGTTCAAATTCAAATGTGTATGGAATTTGTACTTTTTAATAAGATCCATTAATTTCTGCCGTTTACTAACGGAATAAGTACATCAATAGTACTTTTAGAATCCCGAACAATGTTCGAAATGATTCTCGTAGCCAGATATTCCGCTTTACAAAATGGTGGCGCTACTCAGAGACTACATAGTCTTACTGATCAGGTAGCTCCCAATCAGCTTCATCTGAAGTAACCGAACTCGGGTATATATAGAAATTCATTGGGGAAATGGCAGTGTTATTGAATTGAGTATCCACAGTGTCACACTACCACTTTAGGTAAACCACTGAATGATTGTTGGATATCCCACATTCCTAAATACCTAAGCTACCTGATCAAAAGTAACCGGACACTTGTTGATGAACAATTAGCGATTTTTGTGCAACCTTCGCCTTTCTGAGGGCTTGAACGATGGAGACTCAGTCCTGAATGTCTGTGGAGGAATAGAAGCCCATTCTTTCTCCGGAACTAAACCAAAGAATGTGTTCCACTGGCTTCATGCCGGGCTCTTGCCAAACCATATCCTCAAAGATGCTGCTGTATGACAGGGTACATTGTCATGCGGGTACAATGATCGTCTCCGACTTCTTCCTATGCCGTCCACAGTACACAATGCTTTAACACGTGTACATATGCTTCCATAATCAGCGTCTTCTTAAGTGCAGTAGGAGTCGACACTCCGTCCACGTAAAACATTCCCATACCGTAAACACAATCAGCTCCGTACTTCACTGTTGGCATTACACATGATAACAGGTAATGTTCTCCAGGTATTTGCACACATACCGTTCCATCGGATTGCCACATGGCATAACGAAATTCATCACTCCAAATCAATCGTTTCAAATTATTCCCTGTCTAGAGGTCTTTACACAACCTCAGGCGTTGCTTAGCAATGACTGGAGATATTTGTGGCTTACGAAGAGCTGCTCGACTTTTGTACCTCAGTAACGCCATACGCACAATCGTTGAGGTAGTTGGACTGTTGGTAGCGCTTTAGTACTCACAAATTATTCTACACGCTGATTTCATGCGATTTTTTCATGGTCTTCCTTTAGCTGTCATTACTCGTTCGCGTTTCCACTTAACAATCATCAGCAACGGTTCGTTTCGGAAGTATTAGAAGCATTAAAATGTTACTTTTGAATACATTATGGGAGTGACAGTGACCAATGTGTTACAAATATTTACTGTTAAAAACAGTCGTGATCACAATTTATTTATTACTGTGACCGGTTTCGACCACTACTGTGATCATCTTCAGACCATTGAGTAAGAACCTCCTGGTTCTCCAGCAGAAGGATGTAACTCATTGGTCTGAAGATGATCACAGTAGTGGTCGAAACCAGTCACCGTAGAAAATAAATTGTGATCAAGATTGTTTTAACAGTAAATATTAAAATGTTCCTGAAGGGTTTGTTTCTTAGCTGACATTCAATGACCAGTCTAAGTTCGAACTCCCCGATCTCTCCTGACCGACGTACTTCGTTGTGCCTGCTTCTCTACCGACGAACACTATCCCCGCCTTCTTTTATACTGGCGGGTCAGCCTCTCCTGCCATCTATTGGTCAATTCCGCATTACACGAGGGTCTCCGGCTTTTTGATCACATAGTGTATTCGTCCCGGAGGCGTCTCCGCTGCTCTCGTATTACGTGCATCCACGTACTGTAGATCAAGTGGCACACAAGCTCGCAGTTGCAATCTGAACAGAAGATAGACAGTCCTAGTCCTAGTGCATGGCCGCTCGGGCGTTCTAGCAAGATCCGCCGCGATAGCACCCCAGTGCGGTCCACCTATCGGCTATGGGATCTCGGACGGCAGTATTCGATGACGTCATCTCCAATGCGTTGCGTCGATCTGCACTTCTTACTAACACTAATGCACAAAAATCCACACATTCACACGTAAATGGTGTCACGTATAGGTGTGGTAAGGATGACCGTCGCGATAAGGATCTCCGCTGCGAAATGAGATGAAGGAAAGAAGAAGGCTACTCCAATTAACTGCGACATCGTGAAATAAATCGCTACTCCCATAGAGAAAACACGTCGCACATAATTTTAAGAAAGAAAGCGATCATTCTGCTTAAAGGTAACCTCCTCCACTGTCACGGATGATTAATTTAGCACTCGCTGATCTTAACAAGACTAGCGAATTAAAGGCGATACCCAATCGGACAGCTAGCACATCGTTATTATTTTAGCTTAAACGTTCCACCGTTTGGTGGATATTCTATATCGACATTAAAAAAACGTGCCTGAGCGCAGTAAATGCTTGAATGTTGATTTGGCATTGCAGAGAGGAAGAGACGAGCGTGCAGATTGCATCAAACCAATCTTCGGGCTGAAGGCCACAACAAGAGGTAAAAGGCTTCTAACGAATGTGACTCCGAAGTAATAAATTTCAGTTCTTCCCCTTGCATTTCGTGTGAAAATGTTCCCCGGAACATATTATTTGTATTCACACAGAAGCAGAAAGCGGAAGTAATGGTAAGAGTGAGGAAAGATCCAGCACAGGAAAGTTTGTACACGAAGGATGAAACGTTTAATCTTCCGCCAATTATTAGAAGGGGAATACTAACTCTGGTCCGACGAGGATGCAAGAAAATGAACAACTGCGGCTATGTTAAAGGAAATATCCAACCGCCACCTGAAGCGATTTGGAAAGAGAATAGAGGACATAAACCAGACGGGGGTAAGAGTCTCGCCCCTCCCGAAATCGAGATAAGAATGTACAACACTGCTTCCCCCTCTTCCCCCCCCCCCCCCCTCCCCCTCCCCTTGCCGTGGAATGCAACGACCCTGAAGATTCACTTTTACCTATGCATTCCCTGCATCCAAAATAAATTGTAGCGTAATTATCTTTAAAAGAGAATCGACAGTGAAGTAATGTTAGTAGTAACAAAAAGCACACTGCTGAATGTAATCGTTCTGAAGGCTTTACTTACTACTATGTGTACATTTCAGGTGACTAACTTTTTTTTCTTTTTCTTCTTGCAGGTGTTCGACTGTCGCTACGTGACAACGACCAGTGGAATGTTTGAAGCACTCTGCAATCACATAAAATACAGCACCAACAAGGGAAATATACGGTATGTATGAACACTTAACAGAATAAAAAGAAAGAATAATAAATCCCCAGTAAATGCTTTTGGATGCTGGTTGTCCTTGTTTTACCTAAAGGTAATCACCCATCGCTCAGCGAGGGACTTTGCGGCCAAATATTGAGCAAGAAAGTGTTGGGGAAAAAGGGAGAGCCAATTGGGAATATTAGAAGGGGTTTACCAGATCCAGCATTTGTCTTACAACTAAGGGAAACCCGAAAATCTTCGGCCGATGAGAACCGTTTCTAGACAGTGGAGAAAAGAACAGCAATCAGTCGCGGAAACAGTCGTTTTATTACGACAGAACTAAATTTCAACTATTACACATTCATCTTCAGTGCTAAAAATTACAAAGAAAGAGAATCAGGAACAACTATAAGATAGTAAACATCGAATCGTAAGAGCAAACATAAGCATTACACAATAACATACCACATAACAACAGGTGAATTAGTCCAAAGAGCCACATAGTAAACAATATTGGTTGATGCAGAATATACAGGAGTCTAACATGAACTGTAGCCATTACATACATGTTTGAATAGGAAGCAAATGTGATGTCCGAGATGTGTGGTGCCCTGTATTGAGGCCCGCTATCGATTGCTGTTCTTTTGTTCGTTGTGTACATTCAACGATCGCTGCACACAACGGGGTTTGTATGGACTCCAATCTGATTACAACTAGTTTTAATTCAGTTCTGCGTCAGTGTGCCTCCAACAAAAAATATGAAACTCAGTTTTTGTGAATGTCCAATTGTCCATGTGCATACGGAGTAAAGCCGATGACTTGTTCGACGTCGAAGTGTATCTCACCACCGCCACATGAGGAGTGTCGCGATGGGTGCCAATATCCGCCGGTTTTTATCGATAAGCATAGAAACGTCTGCAACAGCTTTTCTCCAAGAATACTCGAACAAAAATATTTACATCAGCAGCAGAAACGAAGGGGATATGTCGCCAGCTTCTCACTGAAACAAAGACAAAAGCTTTTGAAGAAGAAGAGTACTATTGTAACAATAATTACAATTCCTGCTGTAAGGAAATTGCCCAGTCAGAGACACAGACAACCATCAGAAACATAGAAATGTTCTCGTTTACGATGAAGAAATTACGCCTGTAATCTTCCTATAGAAATCTAAGATAAACTGTACAAAGAGTTTTCAGGTATCATGACTTGCAGCATTGGTGCTCTTTTCTCGATTGAAAAACTGTTCCTCAATTTTCACCACAGGAATGGAGATACAAATAAACCTGCACACCTATAGTGTGCTGGCAGAGCGGGCTGTGTGTTCCATCACGAAGGTTTGTAGGCACTGTTTTCTATTCAACACGCCTCCAAAGGTCATTTCCAGTTTAAAGCAGGATTTCCCAAACTATGTTCGATGGAAGGTGAATAACGATCTGCAAAACACTATTAATAACTTCGAGTTTTTTCGACGTTTTGACAATAATTATGATGCAAATAATCTTCACGGGTTTGCTGCCGGACGACGCTGTGCCAATTCCACAGTATTTCCTCGGAGCAGCTGTCCGACATATTCAGGTGGTTGAACCTTGCTAGTGGCTAGCGACGACTGACGGTATCCGCACTTCGGCGCTCTGTATACAGAACACAAGCGAAGAATGGCAGGCGTGAAAATCACGCAAGCCTGATGATTTTCCGGCCGGAGTGGCCTAGCGGTTCTAGGCGCTCCAGTCTGGAATTGCGCGACCGCTACGATCGCAGGTTCGAATCCTGCCTCGGGCATGGATATGTGTGATGTCCTTAGGTTAGTTAGGTTTAAGTAGTTCTAAGTTCTAGGGGACTGATGACCTCAGTCCCATAGTGCTCAGAGCCATTTGAACCATTTTGTGAACCTAATGATTTGTAGATGGATAGCGCCATACTCAACCGGCCGCGCGGAGTGGCCGCGCGGGTAGAGGCGCCATGTCACTAATCGTGCGGCCCCTCCCGCGGGAGGTTCGAGTCCTCCCTCGGGCATGGTTGTGAGTGTTGTCCTTAACGTTAAGTTAGTTTAAGTAGTGTGTACGTCTAGGGACCGATGACCTCAGCAGTTTGGTTCCTTTGGAATTCACACACATTTGAACATTTGAACACATACTCAAACTCCCTCTGCCCAAAGTCGCAGAGTGGTCCTCCTGCGCTTGCGCTGTCCGTTATGTTCACTAACAGTGCGGCCATACGTCACTCACTCCGCCGGGAAAGATTGAAAAGTCACAGTAATTATGATTTGTGTGTTATTAGTTATGATTTAAAACTCAAATAATCACTGAATAAAACAAGCTTTTCTCGTTTTTTTTTTAAATTATATAAACCTTCAAAATAAACAATGTATTCGATCAAAGTACCAGTATTCTCAAAGTGTTGGGGCCGAGGAAAAGTC
This sequence comes from Schistocerca serialis cubense, assembly GCF_023864345.2. NCBI lineage: Eukaryota > Metazoa > Arthropoda > Insecta > Orthoptera > Acrididae > Schistocerca > Schistocerca serialis. Next base: position 249,431,738 of record NC_064638.1, on the reverse strand, counting down.
TGAGAATCCCTGTTGTACAACGTACGCATTGTTATGAGATTATGGCAAGTGGGTTAGTGTACACGCGAAGTTTTTCGTCGATTTGGTGTACACCACACCGATATCACTCGAGCTTATTTCGAGAAACACAAAATACAAAAGATTTGGTTATTTTGTGCTCAACAGTACCAGCGGTTTGAATCTACATACAAGTAATGGTTCGTAGGTCATACGTAAAAGTAGGCTGAAGTTTAACAGATCAGTCAGGAATAATCACTGCTCAAGAAGTGGAATACGGAAGTACTAAAGAATGAAGAGATACGTTTGAAATTCTTCGAGGCTATAGATACTGCAATAAGGAATGGCTCAATAGGCAGTTCAGTTGAGAGGAATGGACGTTTCTAACAAGGACAATCACAGAAGTTGTAAAGAAAAACATATGTACAAAGAAAGCATGGGTATCAGAAAAAATACTTCAATTTATCAAAGAAAAAAAGGAAGTACAAAAATGTTCAATGAAGTTCGGGAATACACAAATACAAGTTACTTAGGAATGAAATGAACAGGAAGTGTAGAGAAGCTAATGCGAAAAGTCTGCATGAAATATGTAAAGAAATCGAAAAAGAAATGATTGTCGGAAGGACTGACTCAATATATAGAAAAATCAAAACAACCTCCTGTGAAATTAGAAACATGGGTGGTAACATTAAGAGCGCAATAGAAATTCCACTGTTAAATGCAGAGGAGAGAGCGGTTACGTGGAAAGAGCACATTGAAGACCTCTATGAGGAATAAGGTTCGTCTGATGGCATGATAGAAGAAGAAACAGGAGTCGATTTAGAAGAGATACGGCATTCAGTTTTAGAATCAGAATTTTAAAGAGCTACGGAAGTCTTAAGATGGAAGAAAGCAGAAGCGATAATAACATTCAATCGGAATTTCTAAAATCATTTGAGAGAGTGGCAACAAAACGGCTATTCTCGTAACATCATCCATACAACTCCCAAGAGGAGAAAAGTGCGAGAATTATTGCACAGTCAGCTTAATAGCTCATACCTTCAAATTCCTGACAAGAATAACATAGACAAGAATCGAAAAGAAAATATGTTAGATGACCATGAGTTTGGCTTTAGGAAAGGTAAAGGCACCAGAGAGGCAAGTCTGACATTGCCGTTGATGATTGAAGAAAGACTAAATAAAAATCAAGACATATTCATAGCATTCGTCGACCTGGAAAAAGCACTGGACAATGTCAAATGATGTAAGATAGTCGAAATTCTGAGGAAAATAAGGGGAAGCTATAGGGAAAGACAGGTAATGTACAAGAACCTAGATGATACAGTAAGAGTGGAAGACCAAGAGCGAAGTGAACAGACTAAAAAAGGTGTAAGAAAGGGATGCAGTCTTTCGCCTCTACTGTTCAGTCGATACATCGAAGAAGCAGTGATGGAAATAAAAGAAAGTTTCAGGAGTGGGATTCAAGGCGAAAGGGTTCGTTGATGAGATTGCTATGTGCAGTGAAAGTGAAGAAGTGTTACGCTATCTGCTGAATAGAATGCACAGTTTAATGAGAAAGACGAAAGTAATCAGAACCAGTAAAAATGAAAATAGCGGGAAACCTAACATCAGGACTGGAGACCAGGAAGTAGAAGAAGGTAAAGAATTGTACTAGGTAGCGTAGCAAGGAGTACAAAAAGACTAGCACTGGCAAAAAGGGTAATCCTGGCCAAGAGAAGTCTACTAGTTTCAAACACAGACCTTAATTTGAAGAAGAAATATCTGAGAATGTACGTTTGGAGCACAGCATTGTATGGTAGTGCAACATGGACCGATGGAAAACTGGAACAGAAGAGAATAGAAGCATTTCAGATGTGGTACTACAGAAGAATGTTTAAGATTTGTGGACTGATAAGGTAAGGAATGAGGATGTTCTCCGCGGAATCGACAAGGAAAGGAATATTTGGAAAATATTGACGAATAGAAGGGACAGGATGATAGGACATCAGCTAAGACACCAGAAAATAACTTCCATGCTACATAAGAGGTGTAAAGGATAAAAACTGTAGAGGAAGACAGGGGTCGCGTTGCATCCACCCCAAATAATTGAGGACGTGGGTTGCAAGTGCTGCTCTGAGATTAATAGGTTGGCACAGGAGAAGAATGCGTAGCGGGCGCGCATCAAACCAGTCAGAAGATTGATAGAACTACGCGGTAGTTCGTTACCGTCCCTAAACGACGAATATGGTCTCTAGGCGTCCATAACGAACAACAGTACAAACCATCCAGCACCGTGTTGCGATAAGAAGGAGGGGCAAGATAAAACCTGCTGCTGCTCTTGCTGATTATACATTTACGGAGACTAAACGTCCATGATCATGTCTCCTGCTCGGCCTCCCCCTTCCACCCCCCCCCCCCCCATCCCAATTCCCCCAGCCACAGCTTCTCCAGGACGGAAACAGTGTCCCCCATCTGATTGTGTATGCAAGTGAGGGGACATTTTCTAAATGTATGTGCAGCTAGTATGTGAGGCAGGACGTGGGCACCAGCCCGGCATTCATCTTCTAGGATGTTGGAAAATGCCTATAATTCACATCCAGGCTGGTCTGCTCGCCAGGCGGGTTCGAAACGGGGCTGACACACCTCCTCGTCCCGGAAGCGGCCTCTTTAATGAGCACAAGTATATGTGAGTTCTCTTCGTCGACATGTGCAGGACTAACGCATTACGACAGAAGAGAGTGGAGGAGGCCTGTTAGCAATACATATGATAGGCAAGAGAAGCTGCGGGTTCAGAAGGTAATTGCGTCATTCGTGGCCTACTATCGAGAGCAATTAGAAGGATGTACTGTATCTGGACAAGATCATACTCGCCAGTCCGACAGTCAATATTTCGGCGATGAGTTCGTATTACAAAACGATAAGGTTGCAACAGTCCCGACCGTCTCGTGAACATATTCCAGCTGGAGGGAGAAATCAATCTAATCTAACGGTCTGCGGTATCTATTCACATGGACCCGATTAAGCATGCTTGGCAGCTGATCTCCAAGTTACTACAGATTTAGAAGGCATCACTAGGGCGAAACTCAGCTTGTCCTGTTTTCGCATGATATCCTACAAATCATGTAACAGGACAAAATGTAGATTCCATATTCCTAGATTTTCGGAAAGCGTTGAAAACAGTGCCCAACTACAGTCTGTTTACAAAGATCCGAGTATACGGAATAGGTTCGCAGGTATGTGAATGTTCAGGTAACAGAACCCACTACGTTACACTGGACGGCGAGTGTTCATCATTGACGTTGGAGTGCTCCAGGGGAAATGCGACAGGAACGCACTTGTTCTCGGCGTACATCAATATATGTGGAAAACTTAAGGGCGAAGTAATTTCGCATGATGTGTTTCTGCGAAGTCACAGCTCGAAGAAACTTGGACCATAGACAGAGAGACCTGCTACAGTATGTAACTGAAAAGCAAGACGAGTGTAAATGACAGTTTCATTCAACGACAGTAATTACCCTCAAATCTCAGTGATTTATGATGGTCACCTGGAGAATACAAAAGGCAGGACATGGTTCCTCATAGGGTGTGTCATCATGCTGGCAGCAGTGCATGCTCTCCAACGCGCATGCTGGCCGCATGGTCGGTAAGGATTTCATGTGATGGGGCGTTCCATTCCTCCGTGAGTGCGATTGGCAACTGCTTGATGATCGCTGGAGCACATGGGCGTGCTGCAGTACGTCTTCCCAACACGCCACATACGAGTACGGGCTGGATTGAATTTAAGTCGAAGGAGTGGGCAGGCCAGTCCATTCGCTGAATAGCCTCTCGGAGGAGGAATCATGGGCTGCGAAGCGTCTGGTAGAGGGTTGGGAAAGGGAACACAGGCTGGGATGATAACTGAAGCGTTAATGTAGGGAGAGGCTATAGATGCTAAGGCGACAGTAGGATGGGTATGTGTCAAAACGTTCTACGTCCTGCGTTAGTGTGAGAGAGTCTGCTAAAATTTCTTTGGGATGGGATATAAATGGTATAGAGACAGAGTGAAGAGGGAAGCGCGCATTCGTATGCGTGTTTCAGCAGCCAAGGGCTGCGAATACACTACTGGCCATTAAAATTCCGACACCAAGAAGAAATGCAGATGATAAACGGGTATTCATTGGACAAATATATTATACTAGAACTGACACGTAATTACATTTTCACGCAATTTGGGTGCATAGATCCTGAGAAATCAGTACCCAGAACCACCTCTGGCCGTAATAACAGCCTTGATACGCCTGGGCATTGAGTCAAACAGAGCTCGGATGGCGTGTACTAGTACAGTTACCCATGCAGCTTCAGCACGATACCACAGTTCATCAAGAGAACTGATTGCCGTATTGTGACGACCCAGTTGCGCGGCCACCATTGACCAGACGTTTTCAATTGGTGAGAGATCTGGAGAATGTGCAAGCCAGGGGAGCAGTCGAATATTTTCTGTATCCAGAAAGGCCCGTATAGGACCTGCAACATGCTGTCGTGCATTATCCTGCTGAAATGTAGGGTTTCGCAGGGATCGAATGAAGGGTAGAACCACGGGTAGCAACACATCTGAAATGTAACGTCCACTGTTCAAAGTGCCGTCAATGTGAATAAGAGGTGACCGAGACGTGTAACCAATGACACCCCATACCATCACGCCAGGCGATACGCCAGTATGGCGATGACGAATAGACGCTTCCAATGTGCGTTCACCGCGATGTCGCCAAACACGGATGCGACCATCATGATGCTGTAAACAGAACTTGGATTCATGTTTTGTCATTCGGGCACCCAGGTTCGTCGTTGAGTACACCATCGCAGGCGCTCCTGTCTGTTATGCAGCGTCAAGGGTAACCGCAGCCATGGTCTCCAAGCTGATAGTCCATGCTGCTGCAAACGTCGTCGAACTGTTCGTGCAGATGGTTGTTCTCTTGCAAACGTCCCCATCTGTTGACTCAGGAATCGAGACGTGGCTGCACGATCCGTTACAGCCATGCGGATAAGATGCCTGTCATCTCGACTGCTGGTGATACGATGCCGTTTGGATCCAGCACGGCGTTCCGTATTACCCTCCTGAATCCACCGATTCCATATTCTGCTAACAGTCATTGTATCTCGACCAACGCTAGCAGCAATGTCGCGATACGATAAGCCGCAATCGTGATAGGCTACAATCCGACCTTTATCTAAGTCGGAAACGTGATGGTACGCATTTCTCCTCCTTACACGAAGCATCACAACAAAGTTTCCCCAGGCAACACCGGTCAAGTGCTGTTTGCGTACTAGAAATCGGTTGGAAACTTTCCTCATGTCAGCACGTTGTAGTGGTTGCCACCGACGACAACCTTGTGTGAATGCTCTGAAAAGCCAATCATTTCCAAATCACAGCATCTTCTTCCTGTCGATTAAATTTCGCGTCTGTAGCACCTCATCTTCGTGGTGTAGCAATATTAGTGGCCAGTAGTGTAGTTGGGAAGACAATGGGGTCAGACCTCCAGGTTTGCGAGAGGTATTTGAGGACCATACCGGCCTGCTATTAGGACCGCTAAATTCATTGACGATGCGTAAGAATGCCGCGAAAGTGATGATAAATGATAAATTTGAGAAATCCAGTGCCGTGTCGATTACGGAAGGAGATGTATGATGTCAAGGATAGAGGCCCTTCAGTTACCTACATCAAAGAGTAAAAGGCAACGTGCTCACAACAAATATTCCATTCGCGTTACGCATAAGTAGGCCCACGGTCTTACGACGAAATTTATGTGATAACATAAATTAAATAAAAAGGCACAACATTCTCAAAAATTTGTTACACAGAAGCAGACACAGGAGTTCGCAAAGAAATTATCAGATAAATTATCCAGCCTAGAGGACCAGTTTTTTGGAGGCTGAATATAGAAAGAGTGAATAACAGACACAACCTGATCAAAAGTTATGTAACGCGGAATTGACCACTAGACTCTGTAAGTCCATCTTTATGCAGGATATTTGCGAGACCTCGGCTGTTCAGCATAAAATGTCAAATCAAAAACACCTCCAGACGTCTACATTTCCAATTTTATTATATTTTTATCACCAGTTTCGGGCTTCAGGCCCCTGTGTGAAGACAACAATAATAACAGCGTAAACTAGGTAACAAAATGGCCGGTTTAAAATTTAAGAAATCAAATAATATTTAGTGCTAATATGCGTTAAATATTTAACAGTCCCTGTACAGTTTGGTTTTTGTTATATGTTTACTACATATTACGATTTTACACAATTTGATTTCTTAAATGTTACACTCCTCCTTTTGTCATGTATTTTAGACTGTCATTAATGTTGTCTTTACAGCGGGAGAGCTCAGTGATTTCGAACGTGGACCAGCCATTGGATGAGACGTCAGTATTAACCATTGTAAAGTTGTGCAAGTCGATTGTTGGTGATGAGATAGTGAAGCAGAAATGCGAAGCAATGACCACATCCCAACCAAGCCCAGGGATGAAGGACAAGGAGAGTCGAGCACCGCAGAGGGTGGTTGTGAAACAATGCATGAAGTCAGCTGGAGGAATTACTCATAATTTCCAAACTGCTACCAGCCGTCCAATTTGCGCAATGAATGTGCGGAAGGTTTTAAAAAGAGCGCGGTATTTTCTACAGTGTTCGAGCTGTTTCTGACCATCCAGGTGTTTCTATTTTCAATCTAAGTGACACTTGTGATCTTGTAATGAGCGATGTCACTGGACAAAGGGTGACTGTAGATGAGTGACTGGAGTGATATGTCATGCTACATCCTGTCGCAGTCCGATATAAGGGTTTGGATCTGGAGAATGCTTTGAAAACGCTACCTGCAATGATCTGTATTGCCAAGAGTGAGGGCCAGAGTAGGTGGTGTTGCAGTACGGAAATGTTCTATGTGGTTATTGTGCGGTCTCCTGATTGCCCTTAATAAAACAGTAAATGCGAAAGGATAAGAACACATTTTACAACATCGTAGTCTGCATACTGCAGAGCATTGGTTCCCAGCCTGGAGGTAATTACCTCCTGAGAGGCAAAACGAAATTCTTTGAAGGATAAAAACTAAATGATTCTATTCTGTTTCAGTCACGAAACTAAATTATTTTCAAAATACCATTACCATTATCACCATTTTGTAAGATTCTAACATTGTTTGTGTTTGTATGTATCAAACTGGGGCCCAAGAAACTACGGAGAGGTTTCGTCCCGCCGTCGCCCACAGTTGTTTACAACCCCACAACAGGCCACAACGGTCCACCAACCCCACCGCCGCCCCACATCGAACCCAGGGCTATTGTGCGTTTCGACCCCCAGTGGACCCCAGGGAAGGTCTCATACCAGATGAGTGTAACCCCAAATATTTGCGTGGTAGAAGAAGTATGGTGAACGCATACGTGGAAACGATGTTGGCGCAGCAATCGCTGACACAGTGTAGCTGAGGCGGAATAAGGGGAACCAGCCCGCATTCACCAAGATGGATGGAAAACCGCCTTAAAAACCATCCACAAGCCGGCCGGCACACCTGATCTCGACATTAAGCCGCCGGGCGGATTCGTGCCGGGGACCGGCACGCCTTCCCGCTCGGGAAGCAGCGCGATAGGCCGCGCGGCTAGCCTGGTGGGCTTGTTTGTGTAAGTTAGTACTAATTACTTTTTCTCAATTATTAGCATCAACGCAGGTGCCTTACATACTTCACCCACTACACACATGTGTTGTGCTTTGTCCTTACATCACTGATGACAAAAGTCAGACATATACGTAACAAATGCTAAATATCTCAAGAACATATCTTTGGCAAGTTGTAGGTAGTGCTTGCAGTAGTCCATGAATTGCTTCATCACTTACTTCGAAACACACAAATGAACTTACAGCATGACACAGCCATAGCTACTTAAGGGCTACTGCAGGGCTGTATACTGTATTTTTATTATTATTATTATTATTATTATTATTATTAGAGTGGCATTAACAGCATGCAGCCTTCCAATTTCTGCCAGTTCAGAAGTAAGCAGTGCAGCCATCAAGTGGTTTACAAACAATAAGTATAGTGCACACATCTGAAATTGTTTGATTTTAAATGGGGTAGCAGTGTGCAGGTCAAGCAAGCGCCACAATGGAGATGAGGGGGAAATATCTTTTACAACAAGTGTCTATCCTCACTGTGGACAGTTATTTTTCTTATCTGAGGAGGAGCTGTGCATAGCACTTTCGATGCACCACGAATTCCTTCACCATTCATTGTAACTTCCCCTCCCTCCACACATCAACACACACACATACACACACACTAAATCTTTCATCATTTTAAAAATAAATGTGTTCCAAGAAAAGTCATCCTACAACTTATGTAGGTGCTGAAGTAGGTGATAATGTGGGGCAGAGGCGGTGGGGGATGGTCGATGGTCGGGGCGGGGGGGGGGGGGGGGGGTTACCAGCTAATGTCTGCTTGCTCTGAGGAATAATGGTCTAAGAATGGTTGCGTACCAATGCAGTAGGGGAACAATGCGCACATGATGATTGTGTTTGTATCAATATGACAAAGCACCCTGTCATAACTTAGCTTCTGAGGCAATTTATTTTGGATTAACCTACCCTGAATCACGACCTGAACCAAATGGAACATCTTTGATGTGAGTTTGAACGTCGACTTCGCTCCAGACCCCAGCTTCCAACACCACTACCTGTTCTGGTTTCGGCTCTTTAGGAAGAACTGGTTGGCATTCCTTCACAGACATTCAGACACCACGCTGTAAATGTGCCCTGTAGATTTCAAGGGGTCATACATGTGAGGGGTGGACACACCTAATATTAATAACCATCAGTAGGTGTCCGAATATTTTTGATCAGGTAATATACAGTTTTGAAAATGCAATACCCCATTGCATTTTTACGAAAAAATGAAGCACCGGTAATCAAGCTGCTATCGATTCAGATAAATTAGAATCATACCAGTCTCAAGTACCACTCTGCAACGAGAACTATGCGATAATCCCATGATGTATCTGGGAATTTACGACCGTTTTTTCAAGCTCTGCGATCGCCGCAATTATAGCCCCCTCTTTGTAGGTGCATCCATTCCTCTTACGTTACAGGACTATTCAGCAGACATTCTGCAGTTCAGGCAAGCAATAGCTGCCCTGGTTATATTAGCAATAACATATAAGCCATAATAATTTACGCGGTCTGTAACTACGGCTCGTGAAAGGTACCGTGATTTCCCCACTGTACTGGCGTAGACAGCTCCTGCCACTAGTTGTGTTCCCGCCGGGATGGATATGGGAGAGGGCAGTATTAACGATCTTTCACGCACTGTTGCAATTCAAGACGAGATTATCCTTAATCTTACTTCGATATTTCGAAAGCTGTTATAGAGCTTATGAATTATGATGCCTGTTGCGTTATACCAATTATATAATATCAACTGATAATTAAATCAAGACCCTAAGCTGCAGATAGGCGTTGATATACAACAACGGGGACAGCTCAAAATGTGTGCCCCGACCGGGACTCGAACCTGGCATCTCCTACTTAGATGGCAGACGCTCTATCCATCTGAGCCACCGAGGGCACAGAGGATAGTGCGACCGGAGGGATTTATCCCTTGTACGATCCCCGTGAGACCTACATTTCCAACTTAATGTCCACCCACTACATTCGTAGTGCCCCTGCCCATTACACTCATTACTCGCGGCAGACAATCGTACCGAGTTCCGTAAGAGTTCGGGCAATGTGTGAGCATCTGCACAGAAGGAGGTCAATGGCCGGTTAGCCTTAACTATATGAAGATTGTATCTGTTCTTTCGGTCATGTCCGAAAGATCAGATACCATCGGTGACCGTGCGCTCTCTAGAATGAAATGATACATCAAGACCCTAAGCTGCCGGCAGGCGTTGATACACACCAACAGGGACAGTTGAAAATGTGTGCCTCGACCGGGACTCGAACCCGGGATCTCCTGCTGTCCGAAAGAACAGATACCATCTTCATCTACTTATATAATAGATTCCTCTGATTATATCTTAGGCAGACTTCTGTTGATATCAGGCTCTTTAAATCATATAAATTTCTGAAAAGAAATATTTGAACCGCCTATTAGTGGCAGGTTTGAGTCCAATAATAGCTCTGAAGTCAAATGTAAATCGATCCGACCATATTGTTTAGCAAAATTAAGACACCGATCGACATGGCGGCAAAGCTCCTATACATACATTCATTATCGTCTGTACTAGTGTTAGACAAACTATCTTGAATAATGGCGGACAATTTATAATTTTTGCGAATCCCGCATGGAGGCAGACTATGAACACTGATTTTTAAAGCTCGCGAGCATCGATCGCAGCGGTTCTTACTATACAAGATCCCGTTTTAATATTTGGCGATAGTGACTGGAAGCACTCAACTCGCAAACCAATGTAAACTCGATGCAATATCACGGCGTTAGCCTGCCCAGGAAAGCTAAGGGCTACGGCCAGCAACCAGCGTCAGAAAAAGTTTAAAGCTTACGGAATCTGAATGACAGACATTGACAGAAAATCTCTCTAAATTGACTATATCAGGGATGAAAAATCATTCACTACCGGGAATGTCTATGTCTACATCTACACTCCGCAAGCAACGCCGCTCAATGATCATAGTGGTCATCACAGTGGACTCACATTCGTGAGGAAAGCGGTTCAAACAAATCTGCATCCGGATTTAGGTTTTCAGTGGTTTCCCTAAATCGCTGCTGACAAATGCTGGGATGGTTCCTTCGAAAGGGCACGTTCGATTTCCTCCCCCATCTGTTAAGACCTCGATGTCGACGGGACGTTAAACGTTAGTGTTTCGTAAGCCAGCTTACTGTTTGCGGTGAAGGGTTATTCCGATACCATTGTCTGTTCGTCCCTTCCGGACACTATCTGTGGATGGCGCTTTGAAAGGAAGACTGTAGGAGAACCTCCGTATTACCTATAATTTCGTGGACTGTCTGTGTTTTTGCTGTCATTTCGCGAGACATTTGTGGAAGTAATATTATTCCTGACTCTTCTCTCGGAATTCAAATAGTAAACCTCTCCTCAAATCACAACGCCGCTCTTGTAGCTTCTGCCAATGTAGTTCGTTGTCTATCTTTGTAACAGTCTCTCACCGACTACACGATCCCGTGTCGAATCGCGCTGGTCTTCGTTAACCATCGAGCCTCTGCAGTTCGCTACAGCCTTCTTCACTCAAAATGTTGACGAAAAAAGCCTTTGCCTTGCAGTAGGTGGGATAGTATGTTTTATTTTTTTAACCACTTCGTATGGTTAGAAAGATTGGTAAACCAAGTTTTGCCATGTTAACTGAACTTTCTGTAGTTAAAAAACCTCTTCAGTTTTTTCTCCAGAATCTTAGTTTCTAGAGCTCCCAGCGCTTTGGCGTCTAAGTTAATTTTTAAATGAGCACAAAATAATCTACAAATTTCATTACTGCAACTTTTTGTGCACCCAATAGCAAGGGAGCTACAGTTCGTCAAAAAATAAGTTTCCCAAAATCGGTTAAAAATGGAAAAATACACTCCTGGAAATGGAAAAAAGAACACATTGACACCGGTGTGTCAGACCCACCATACTTGCTCCGGACACTGCGAGAGGGCTGTACAAGCAATGATCACACGCACGGCACAGCGGACACACCAGGAACCGCGGTGTTGGCCGTCGAATGGCGCTAGCTGCGCAGCATTTGTGCACCGCCGCCGTCAGTGTCAGCCAGTTTGCCGTGGCATACGGAGCTCCATCGCAGTCTTTAACACTGGTAGCATGCCGCGACAGCGTGGACGTGAACCGTATGTGCAGTTGACGGACTTTGAGCGAGGGCGTATAGTGGGCATGCGGGAGGCCGGGTGGACGTACCGCCGAATTGCTCAACACGTGGGGCGTGAGGTCTCCACAGTACATCGATGTTGTCGCCAGTGGTCGGCGGAAGGTGCACGTGCCCGTCGACCTGGGACCGGACCGCAGCGACGCACGGATGCACGCCAAGACCGTAGGATCCTACGCAGTGCCGTAGGGGACCGCACCGCCACTTCCCAGCAAATTAGGGACACTGTTGGTCCTGGGGTATCGGCGAGGACCATTCGCAACCGTCTCCATGAAGCTGGGCTACGGTCCCGCACACCGTTAGGCCGTCTTCCGCTCACGCCCCAACATCGTGCAGCCCGCCTCCAGTGGTGTCGCGACAGGCGTGAATGGAGGGACGAATGGAGACGTGTCGTCTTCAGCGATGAGAGTCGCTTCTGCCTTGGTGCCAATGATGGTCGTATGCGTGTTTGGCGCCGTGCAGGTGAGCGCCACAATCAGGACTGCATACGACCGAGGCACACAGGGCCAACACCCAGCATCATGGTGTGGGGAGCGATCTCCTACACTGGCCGTACACCACTGGTGATTGTCGAGGGGACACTGAATAGTGCACGGTACATCCAAACCGTCATCGAACCCATCGTTCTACCATTCCTAGACCGGCAAGGGAACTTGCTGTTCCAACAGGACAATGCACGTCCGCATGTATCCCGTGCCACCCAACGTGCTCTAGAAGGTGTAAGTCAACTACCTTGGCCAACAAGATCTCCGGATCTGTCCCCCATTGAGCATGTTTGGGACTGGATGAAGCGTCGTCTCACGCGGTCTGCACGTCCAGCACGAACGCTGGTCCAACTGAGGCTCCAGGTGGAAATGGCATGGCAAGCCGTTCCACAGGACTACATCCAGCATCTCTACGATCGTCTCCATGGGAGAATAGCAGCCTGCTTTGCTGCGAAAGGTGGATATACACTGTACTAGTGCCGACATTGTGCATGCTCTGTTGCCTGTGTCTATGTGCCTGTGGTTCTGTCAGTGTGATCATGTGGTGTATCTGACCCCAGGAATGTGCCAATAAAGTTTCCCCTTCCTGGGACAATGAATTCACGGTGTTCTTATTTCAATTTCCAGGAGTGTACGTAGTTCTTGAGTACTTTTATTTCAGTTTCTGTTTACATAGTAGAAATATACTCTATGTTACGTTACTCATTGCAACTGGACGTCTCACTTTGCGTCATGGCCAGGATATATAGCATCGCTGGCATTATATTCAGTAGCTGCTAATACAGTCAGCTCAGATTCCGTTTTCTTGTGGCACGTAAGACTGACCAATTCCGTACAAATGCCGAACATGTTTTATAGTCGAATGACGTGAACGATCCGTTATAAGTAAAGTGTGTAGGACTTGTTATTTAGCGGACAACATTGCATTCATTCCTTGCTGCGCGATTTTATCCTAAGTGTTTGCTTAATAAAACCAAGCGTAAGAATTAAAAGCTTTTCTGAAATACGTACTTGCTCCTTACCATATGTCTTTATCCCCAGAAAGAAAAATCATATGAAAAAGAAAAAACAATCCTCATTCTACAATGCCTTTCTCCAGTGAAGCATGTCAATTTTTTGTCATTGATGGACGGAATTTTATACTCAATGTAGAGTAGCCTAAAAATGTTTTCTTCAAATCAATGGCCAAAATTCATGTTTCTTACCTGCAACGTCGCTTTGTTTCTGAATTTGCTACTGTATTTCATGGGTACCGGTGTGTGGGAGAGCAATAGCACAAAGAGGGCTGACAGAATTCGTAGGTCTAGAAAACATTTTTCGGATGAAGTTGTAATTGAATCAGAGATAATAAATCGAGTCTCTCAGGACAAGTTTTTGTACAACGGATGAAATAAAAATCACTTGATCGCTTTTCTTAAAAAGGAATTGCGAGAAGATTGCAAACCAGGAGCAAGAAGATGCTGACGTTATGATTGTAACATCTGCAATTTCAAGAATCAACGATTTTGACAGTGGGAGAAGATGTCAACCTCCTTACTCATTACGGATTTTTTTCTAAATCCAGGGAAAGTGCAGAAGACAAGTCGCTATTGCACTGTATCCTCCAAGTTCGACAGTGAAGATATTCTGTTCATTCGCGTCGTTAGTGGCTATGATACAACATCCGCTTTTATCTGTCAGGGAAAAATGAAGTTTTCCAATGTTATTAAGAAACATGGACACGTAAACCCACCTGTAGGGACATTCAAGAAAACAGACGCTACCCATGAAGAAATAATAACATAAGGAGAACAGTTTATTATCGCACTATATAGTAGAGGTGTCAGCAGTTTCCAGACCGTTTATGATTTGCGGCATCTGTTATCCACTGAGCCTGCCATGAAGAGAAAACTGAATTTTGCGAATTGCGGCCCACGAAAGATGCCCTGATACATTATTCCTTACTGAGTTACCAGAAAGTCCGAAGTTGGATGGGAAACAGGATATCTTCCGAGAAATGGGGCTGGAAGCACGATCCGAGGCCGTTTTTAATAAGCCAAGATCCGACATCTGAGTCAGTTCCTCACGTTCTTTTGAACTCAATTAAGTAGAGCTGTGCTGGAGCATGTTCCTGCAGAAAAGCAAATTTCAAATGTTCTTCCATCTGCAGAAATTGCAAGGTAGTCAACTGTGAAAACGTGCCAGAAAGTGAAAAAGAAATAGATTTTATGGAAATTATTGAGGGAAGATACGTTGAAATGAACGAATTGGAAGAAGCTCATAACTGTTGGAAGAACAAGTCGATCTGGGACACATTCGATCTACTTACTCAAGGCATTTCTAGTGACACCGGGAAACTCTATCAAAACGTCGGAAGTGACTCACATACTCACATCAACTGCGCTAAAGGTTGACGTACACTGTCAGAAGTATTACGCATCCAGAAGTGATAAAGTACAGTAAAAGTTAATGCATGTTTAATTACATTAAATCCACCTATGTTTCATATGTATTGTACAGTTTCTTTACCCAAGTATAATTAGCTACTTATTTCAGACTGCATATTTCAGTTAGTAATGGTTCAGCTTTCTGTCATTAGTTTTTAACACATATATCATAACGAGTAAATGTTGTAGTTGCATAATATGCATCAGGAATCATAATATATGCCCAGGAACCGACTGATTGCGTATGAAGTGACTAAGTACCGCAAAGTGAGATTTTCGTTTCCAATATATTTCTACTTTATACACAGAAACTAAAATAAAAGTGCTCAAAATCTAGTTATGATGCCATTTTGCACAAAATTTGAGAAATTAGTAAATGTTGACGAATTGTTGGGTCCTTGGCATAGGAGCACAAAAACTGAGATTTTTGAAGAAACTGAAAATTGTTGAGTACAGAAAGTTTAGCTAAGATAATTTTTTTAACAGAACTTGGTTTTCCATTCTTTCCAACCTGATGAACAAGTTCAAAAATATAAAGTCCTCAATCCCACCTTGTGTAAAGTGTATCTACTATTTGACTGGATTATTTTCTGACACAGCAGGTGACCAGCTCTTCTTCGGCGAACATTATTGTTCCAAATATTATTTACCTTAAAGTCATTTCTTACGCGTCGTGCGGTTTGCGGCATGAGCAGTGACACATTCCCTCTAGCATCCCATTTAATTCGTATCACAGTCACAGACTTAAGCCCTCATTTCCAGTAGCAAACATTCAGCTGTCTTTCTTCACATTGAAATACATTTAAATCTCACTAATCTGAACTACAGGTTACAACTTCGTGGGAAACTGGGACTTAAACCCAGACACTTTTCTTCTGCAGGCAATTTTTTTTCTACACGCCTCTTACATACACTATGTGATCAAAAGTATCCGGGCACCTGGCTGAAAATGACTTCCAAGTTCGTTGCGCCCTCCATCGGTAATGTGTTGGCCCACCCTTAGCCTTGATGATAGCTTCCACTCTCGCAGGCACACGTTCAAAAGGTGCTTGGGGAATGGCAGCCCATTCTTAACAGAGTGCTGCACCGAGGAGAGGTATCGATGGCGGTCGGTTAGATCTGGCACGAAGGCGGCGTTCCAAAACATCCCAAAGGTGTTCTATAGGATTCAGGTCAGGAGTCTGGGCAGGACAGTCCATTACAGGGATGTTATTGTCCTGTAACCACTTAGCGGTGCATTATGAACATGTGTTCGATTGTGTTGAAAGATGTAATCGCCATTCCCGAATTGCTCTTCGACAGTGGGAAGCAAGAAGGTGCCTAAAACATCAATGTAGGCCTGTCCTCTGATAGTGCCGCGCAAAACAACAAGGGATGCAAGCCCCTTCGATGAAAAACACGACCACACCGTAACACCACCGCCTCCGAATTTTACTGTTGGCACTACATACGCTGGCAGATGACGTTCATCGAGGATTCGCCATACCCACACCTTGCCGTCAGATCGTCACATTGTGTTCCGTGATTCGTCATTTCACCCAACGTTTTGGTTCAAATGGCTCTGAGCACTATGGGACTTAACTACTTTGGTCATTAGTCCCCTAGAACTTAGAACTACTTAAACCTAACTAACCTAACGACATCACACACATCCATGCCCGAGGCAGGATTCGAACCTGCGGCCGTAGCGGTCGCGCGGTTCCAGACTGTAGCGCCTAGAACTGCTCGGCCACTCCTGCCGGCCCCCAACGTTTTCCCACTGTTCAATCGTCCAATGTTTACGCTTCTTACACCAAACGAGGCATCGTTTGGCATTTATCGGCGTGATGTGTGGCATATGAGCAGCCGCTCGACCATGAAATCCAAGTGTTCTCACCTCCAGTTCTCACCTCCAGCCTGTCATAGTACTTGCAGTGGATTCTGATGCAGTTTGGAATTCCTGTGTGATGGTCTGGGTAGATGTCTGCCTAATACACGTTACGACTCTCTTCAACTGTCGGCGGTCTCTGTCAGTCAACAGACGAGGTCGGCCTGTAAGCTTTTGTGTTGTGCGTCTCCCTTCACGTTTCCACAGCCGCGCGGTGTTGTCACGCGGTTTGTGGCGCCATGTCAAGGATCGCGCGGTCTTTCCCGGCGGAGGTTCGAGTCCTCTCTCGGGCATGGGTGTGTGTGTTGTTCTTAGCATTGTTGTTTTGGTCATCAGTCTACTGACTGGTTTGATGCGGCCCGCCACGAATTCCTTTCCTGTGCTAACCTCTTCATCTCAGAGTAGCACTTGCAACCTACGTCCTCAATTATTTGCTTGACGTATTCCAATCTCTGTCTTCCTCTACAGTTTTTGCCCTCTAGTACCATGGAAGTCATTCCCTCATGTCTTAGCAGATGTCCTATCATCCTGTCCCTTCTCCTATCAGTGTTTTCCACATATTCCTTTCCTCTCCGATTCTGCGTAGAACCTCCTCATTCCTTACCTTATCAGTCCACCTAATTTTCAACATTCGTCTACAGCACCACATCTCAAATGCTTCGATTCTCTTCTGTTCCGGTTTTCCCACAGTCCATGTTTCACTACCATACAATGCTGTACTCCAGACGTACATCCTCAGATATTTCTTCCTCAAATTAAGGCCGGTATTTGATATTAGTAGACTTATCTTGGCCAGAAATGCCTTTTTTGCCATAGCGAGTCTGCTTCTGATGTCCTCCTTGCTCCGTCCGTCATTGGTTATTTTACTGCCTAGGTAGCAGAATTCCTTAACTTCATTGACTTCGTGACCATCAATCCTGATGTTAAGTTTCTCGCTGTTCTCATTTCTACTACTTCTCATTACCTTCGTCTTTCTCCGATGTACGCTCAAACCATACTGTGTACTCATTAGACTGTTCATTCCGTTCAGCAGATCGTTTAATTCTTCTTCACTTTCACTCACGATAGCAATGTCATCAGCGAATCGTATCATTGATATCCTTTCACCTTGTATTTTAATTCCACTCCTGAACCTTTCTTTTATTTCCATCATTGCTTCTTCGATGTACAGATTGAAGAGTAGGGGCGAAAGGCTACAGCCTTGTCTTACACCCTTCTTAATACGAGCACTTCGTTCTTGATCGTCCACTCTTATTATTCCCTCTTAGTTGTTGTACATATTGTATATGACCCGTCTCTCCCTATAGCTTACCCCTACTTTTTTCAGAATCTCGAACAGCTTGCACCATTTATATTGTCGAACGCTTTTTCCAGGTCGACAAATCCTATGAAAGTGTCTTGATGTTTCTTTAGCCTTGCTTCCATTATTAGCCGTAACGTCAGAATTGCCTCTCTCGTCCCTTTACTTTTCCTAAAGCCAAACTGATCGTCACCTAGCGCATTCTCAATTTTCTTTTCCATTCTTCTGTATATTATTCTTGTAAGCAGCTTCGATGCATGAGCTGTTAGGCTGATTGTGCGATAATTCTCGCACTTGTCAGATCTTGCCGTCTTCGGAATTGTGTGGATGATGCTTTTCCGAAAGTCAGATGGTATATCGCCAGACTCATATATTCTACACACCAACGTGAATAGTCGTTTTGTTGCCACTTCCCCCAATGATTTTAGAAATTCTGATGGAATGTTATCTATCCCTTCTGCCTTATTTGACCGTAAGTCCTCCAAAGCTCTTTTAAATTCCGATTCTAATACTGGATCCCCTATCTCTTCTAAATCGACTCCTGTTTCTTCTTCTATCACATCAGACAGATCTTCACCCTCATAGAGACTTTCAATGTATTTTTTCCACCTATCTGCGCTCTCCTCTGCAAATAACAGTGGAATTCCCGTTGCACTCTTAATGTTACCACCGTTGCTTTTAATGTCACCAAAGGTTGTTTTGACTGTCCTGTATGCTGAGTCTGTCCTTCCGACAATCATATCTTTTTCGATGTCTTCACATTTTTCCTGCAGCCATTTCGTCTTAGCTTCCCTGCACTTCCTATTTATTTCATTCCTCAGCGACTTGTATTTCTGTATTCCTGATTTTCCCGGAACATGTTTCTACTTCCTCCTTTCATCAATCAACTGAAGTATTTCTTCTGTTACCCATGGTTTCTTCGCAGCTACCTTCTTTGTACCTATGTTTTCCTTCCCAACTTCTGTGATGGCCCTTTTTAGAGATGTCCATTCCTCTTCAACTGTACTGCTTACTGCGCTATTCCTTATTGCTGTATCTATAGCGTTAGAGAACTTCAAACGTATCTCGTCATTCCTTAGTACTTCCGTATCCCACTTTTTTGCGTATTGATTCTTCCTGACTAATGTCTTGAACTTCAACCTACTCTTCATCACTACTATATTGTGATCTGAGTCTATATCTGCTCCTGGGTACGCCTTACAATCCAGTATCTGATTTCGGAATCTCTGTCTGACCATGATGTAATCTAATTGAAATCTTCCCGTATCTCCCGGCCTTTTCCAAGTATACCTCCTCCTCTTGTGATTCTTGAACAGGGTATTCGCTATTACTAGCTGAATCTTGTTACAGAACTCAATTAGTCTTTCTCCTCTTTCATTCCTTGTTCCAAGCCCGTATTCTCCTGTAATCTTTTCTTCTACTCCTTCCCCTACAACTGCATTCCAGTCGCCCATGACTATTAGATTTTCGTCCCCCTTTACATACTGCATTACCCTTTCAATATCCTCATACACTTTCTGTATCTGTTCATCTTCAGCTTGCGACGTCGGCATGTATACCTGAACTATCGTTGTCGGTGTTGGTCTGCTGTCGATTCTGATTAGAACAACCCGGTCACTGAACTGTTCACAGTAACACACCCTCTGCCCTACCTTCCTATTCATAACGAATCCTACACCTGTTGTACCATTTTCTGCTGCTGTTGATATTACCCGATACTCATCTGACCAGAAATCCTTGTCTTCCTTCTACTTCACTTTACTGACCCCTACTATATCTAGATTGAGCCTTTGCATTTTCCTTTTCAGATTTTCTAGTTTCCCTACCACTTTCAAGCTTCTGACATTCCACGCCCCGACTCGTAGAACGTTATCCTTTCGTTGATTATTCAATCTTTTTCTCATGGTAACCTCCCCCTTGGCAGTCCCCTCCCGGAGATCCGAATGGGGGACTATTCCGGAATCTTTTGCCAATGGAGAGATCATCATGACACTTCTTCAATTACAGGCCACATGTCCTGTGGATACACGTTACGTGTCTTTAATGCAGTGGTTTCCATTGCCTTCTGCATCCTCATGTCGTTGATCATTGCTGATTCTTCCGCCTTTAGGGGAAATTTCCCACCCCTAGGACAAGACAGTGCCCTGAACCTCTATCCGCTCCTCCGCACTCTTTGACAAGGCCGTTGGCAGAATGAGGCTGACTTCTTATGCCGGAAGTCTTCGGCCGCCAATGCTGATTATTTATCAAAATTTAGGCAGTGGCAGGGATCGAACCCGGGACTGAAGACGTTTTGATTATGAATCAAAGACGCTACCCCTAGACCACGGGTGCTTAGCATAAGTTACTTTAAGTAGTGTGTAAGTCTAGGGACCGATGACCTCAGCAATTTGGTCCCTGAGGAATTCATACACATTTGGAAACGTTTCCACTTCACTCTCACATCGGAAACAATGGTCCTAGGGATGTTTAGAGTGTGGAAATCTCGCGTACAGACGTATGACACAAGTGGCACCCAATCACCTGACCACGTTCGAAATCCGTGAGTTCCGCGGAGCGCCCCATCTGCTCTCTAACGATGTCTAATGACTACTGAGGTAGCTGATATGGAGTACCTGGCAGTAGGTGGCAGCAGAAAGCACCTTGTACGAAAAAAGTATGTTTTTGGAAGTGTCCGGATACTTTTTCTCGCATTGTGTACATATCACTCATCTATACGAGAAGGGAAATGAACAGGGAGGTACCGTGTGTGGTTCAGTGCATAAAGCTTATCGGCTGAAACCGTTACACAGAGTATTGCGAAGTCCGCGTTTTGAACCTAGGTTTCTGGCCACTCCAGCGATATGGAAACCGTCTCAGAGAGCGGAGGCGATAGCTTCTGCCTGCCTGCGAATCTGAATACTTGATGATGTTTCGGTAGTGCAGCCGGTCGTAGTTTTCTACCACAGAAGATATTTCATTTGAACAAGTGTCACACATCTTCCGGCAACATGTCGAGACACATTAGCTACCCATATCGCACAGTTACATAGCATACTGCATGCGTACCGCAAACGCTTCGTGATAGTCGTTGCACCACCGACCAGTGCTAACAAGCAGCGCCCTCGTTGTTGGAAACGAGAAACTCGTATGTCCGGCTGGTTCCCGCTCTCCGGTACCCTCGACTTACCGTGTCGTCTTCATTGAGAGCAAGTCGTGGAAATATGGAGATTCCATACGTTGCCCAATTGACAGTGGCGGCTCCAGTTAACAAAATATCCCTCAAATACATCTCCACGGTCTCTTAAATGGTGTAATCCCAAAAAGAATCAGCAGTAACCAAAATTTTTGAACGTATATCCCGTTCTCGCTTCCCACGCCCGGGGATTTTCTCTGCCTCATGATGA
Organism: Schistocerca serialis cubense; assembly: GCF_023864345.2. NCBI lineage: Eukaryota > Metazoa > Arthropoda > Insecta > Orthoptera > Acrididae > Schistocerca > Schistocerca serialis. The sequence goes on along the minus strand of NC_064638.1, from coordinate 249,410,445 downwards.
CTGGGTGTTGTGTGCTGTCCTTAGGTTAGTTAGGTTTAACTATTTCTAAGTTCTAGGGGACTGATGACCATAGACGTTACGTCCCATAGTGTTCAGAGCCATTTGAACCATTTTGAACGTATATCCTTTTATGCTTGGTGGAAATACCGTGCACGGCAGTGGCAGACTTCATGGGTTGCAAAAGACGAGTGGAGCATGGCTGTCCTAAACAACGTTGTTCTGCTGTGTTTGTGGCCCGACCTACATGAGCCACGCCATATTGATAGGTATTTTATATATTTCAGCCTTATGCAGTAATGATTGTACTTCATCGAACCAAGAAGGAGTACAATCCTAGAAGGAGGATCGCATGAGGATCAGCGTAGACCCACTCTAGTAAATAAACAACTGCCCGCGTGGTTGGATTGGTAGTTTCTACGTTGTTGTTGAGACCTCAGAACGGTAATAGCTTTGTTATTTCGCTCTATGGACTGGTTTTTGGAACTTTTATCCTGATTTTACTCGTCAATACGTACTTGTAATCATAACATTAGTTCTCTACAGTGTTTCCAGCCATTGACTTAACACCGACCTTTGTCTCCACACTCTGTGTGGTTCGTAGCTGTGACCTGCGCGGTTTGTGTCAGGTTATGACATAACAGTGGCGAGGAGGAACGGAAATCCTGCAGTGCATCAAAGCCGCAAAGTTTATCGAATTGTGGAAGCACTAGCTGACGCTCCAACAGCAACAACTGAAACAACAAGAAGAAAAATAACGAATTCAGAAACTGTTCAAGATATGTACTACAGGATATGAGGCCGACCTGTTGAAGTGGATAGCGCAGCGGAACAATGTTCCATCAACAGTTTCAGTACCACTGGTAACTATGCCGGCGTTGTCATCAATTACTTTTGCAGCGTCTTTCGCTATTTTTCAACTACAGTAGTACTTCTGATATTCATATTCAGTCTACTTTGTTATTGTCTTTGGGTAGTTACACTTATGACCTGATTTTTCAATTAGGATCACTCACAGACTCTAACCGATAACCCAACCCCCGTTTAAAGAATGTAACATTTGCTCTTCGGTTTGAGAAAAGCTAGTTTTTCATTCATCTCAGTGTTTATCACGTCGTATCTCCTGGATTATATGTCGTACAATGATATAATCTTGAAAAAACATTCAGTGGTATGTGCGGATACAGTCTTCAAAATTTCTTACAAAGAGTGTTACTAGAAAGAAGCGATACATTAACACGTCAGGCTTGATGCTGAAGTTCTACAGCATGAGTAACAAATATGCAGTTTTGCTTTCAATATCTTGTGGAAGTCTCAGCAAGAAAAAGTTTAGAAAAGGTTTGAAATTATGTGTGAAGTATTGTCTCGTGGAATCGGGTGTACTGTGGTCGCAGGGAACACCGAATGAAGACGCATAGTTACGACGTCGAAATATTGTGTTCGGATGACACAGACCACCGCCAGTACACCCGCTTCCACGAGATGGCAACGAATTGCGGGGTAGTATACGAAATTACATGAGTGAAGTATTTTGGATGTCGCTAAGTGCTTTCATTATCAGATTCTGAATGAATATACTCGTAATTTGCGAGCTGTGATCTACGCTGCTTCATATGGCTCAAATGGCTCTGAGCACTGTGGGACTTAACATCTGTGGTCATCAGTCCCCTAGAACTTAGAACTACTTAAACCTAACTAACCTAAGGACATCACACACATCCATGCCCGAGGCAGGATTCGAACCTGCGACCGTGGCGGTCACGCGGTTCCAAACTGAAGCGCTTAGAACCGCACGGCCACACCGGCCGGCGCTGCTTCATACATAAACAAAGGTTCTAGCTTTATAATTGGTTTATTGTGTTAAATCTTTAGTATAAGCGTGGTGTCACCGCCAGACACCACACTTGCTAGGTGGTAGCTTTAAATCGGCCGCGGTCCATTTAGTACATGTCGGACCCGCGTGTCGCCACTGTGTGATCGCAGACCGAGCGCCACCACAAGGCAGATCTCGAGAGACGGACTAGCACTCGCCCCAGTTGTACGGACGACTTTGCTAGCGACTACACGGACGAAGCATCGCTCATTAGCCGAGCAGATAGTTAGAATAGCCTTCAGCTAAGTCAAAGTCTACGACCTAGCAAGGCGCCATTAGCCTTACATAGCAATTGATAGTTTGATGGTTATCGTATGAAATGTCTCATCAAGAACGCTGTATACAAATGGTGGATTAAAGTTAAGTATTCCAGCAGCTACGTACTTTTCTTTATAGCATTTATGAAGTATCCTGTTTCAGACCATCAAGTCCGCCTGCTTGCTTAATGGCCGCCTCCCTTAAATAATGTGCGTAGTGTTGGCAATCTGTCAACACTACAATAAGATTAGACCTCTTTGTGAGCAGATTACGAAAACATTTAAAATTTTTAATTTCAGTCAATAATTATATGAAGTATTGGAAATCAAATGGTTTTTGCCCCTGGCAGCATTTAGACAGGCAGCCCACCTTTTTAGTCACTGCATAATACCCTGATCAGCCAGAATGTTATGACCACCCACCTAATAACCGGTGTGCCCACTTTGCCTCCGGTTAAAAACTCTCACCGCAGCGATACGTCGTGGCATGGAAACAGTGAGGCCTTGATAGATCGGTGGAGAGAGTTGGCACCACATCTGCCCGCACAAGTCAACCAATTGCTGTAAATTCCGGCGACGGGACCGTTGAGCTGTTTCGCTGTTTCGCCAAGTTCAATCACATCCCAGATGTTTGCGGTTGGGTTCCGATTTGCGAGTTGGTGGGGACCCGCACATCAATTGGAACTCGCTACTGTGTTCCTCTAATCACTTCATCACACTCCTGAGCTTCTGACATGGGGGATATCTTGTTGAAAAATGCCACTGCCGTCGAGAAACATTTAAAGTAACAAGGGAATGGATGTACGTGGTCTGTAACCAGTTTACGATACTCCTTGGCCGTCATGGTGCCTTGCACGAGTTCCACTGTACCAAAGGATGCCCACACGAATGTTCCCCGGAGCATATTGGACCCGTCGCCAGCTTGTCTCCGTCCCGCAGTACAGATGTTAAGGAGTTGTTCCCCTGAAAGACGACGGATTTCGTCCTCCCATAGGCATGACGAAGAAGGTATCGGGATTCGTCAGATCATGGAAAGTTCTGCCACTGCTCCAACGTCCAGCGCCGATGATCACGTGCCCATTCAGTCGTAGTTGCCGATGTCGTAGTGTAAACATTGGCCCATGCATGGCTTGTCGACTGCGGAGGCCCGTCGTTAAGAGTGTTTGGTGCACTGTATGTTCACACACACTTGTACTCCGCCGAGGTTTAAAGTCTGATGTAACTTCCGCCACAGTTCGCCGCCTTTCCTGTTTTACCAGTCTACCCAGGCTACGACGTCCGACATCCGTAACGAAGGGCGGCTGCCGACACTCACGACTTTTGCCTCGTGTTGAAGACTCTCACCGCAGCACTCCCTGAACACCCGACAAATCGTACACTTTCCGAATTGTTCTTGCCGAGCCTACGCGCCACCGCAGTCTGCCCTCGGTCAAACGCAGATGAATCACACGCCTTCCCAATTCTAGACACGTACAGCACGCTGACTGATACTACATGCATCGTGCGTGTGTTTGACTAGCAGTCATCCCTTGCTAAGTGACGCTGCTATCGTCTGCACGGTGGTCATAACGCTCTGGCTGATCAGTATATACTTAAAAGGCTTGTCATTCGTCATCGTGCGTGTTGTCTACTTCATTCGAGACGCAAATGCATGTAGTTTCCGCCAGACTAAGTTTCATCCGGTGTCAGAAGAAAGTCAACCAACCGTATATAACGTGCTCACAACGTAATACAACTTATGCTGAAGAATCTTCCTGGCAGATTAAAACTGTGTGCCGTACCGAGACTCGAACTCGGGACCTTTGCCTTTCGCGGGCAAGTGCTCTACCATCTGAGCCACCCAAGCACGACTCACGCCCCCTCCTCACAGCTTTACTTCTGCCATTACCTCGTCTCCTACCTTCCAAACTTTACAGAAGCTCTCCTGCGAACCTTGCAGAACTAGCACTCCTAAAAGAGAGGATATTGCGGGGACGTAGCCTTGGGGATGTTTCCAGAATGAGATTTTCACTCTGCAGCGGATTGTGCGTTGATATTAAACTTCCTGGCAGATTAAATTTGTATTCCAGACCGAGACTCGAACTCGGGACCTTTGCTTTTCGCGGGCAAGTGCTCTACCATCTGAGCTACCCAACCACGATTCAGGCCCTGTGCTCAGGGCTTTACATCTGCCAGTACCTCAGATGGCAGAGCACTTGCCTGTGAAAGGCAAAGGTCCCGAGTTCGAATCTCGGTCCGGCACACAGTTTTAATCTGCCTGAAAGTTTCATATCAGCGCACGCTTCGCTGCAGAGTGAAAATCTCATTCTGGTTATGCTGAAGAGTTAATTCAGGATGTGCATTTGCACCTGATAAGACTTTCGGACTAGCGCTCTTTCACTAAAGTTGCTTTTGTGCATACCTAGCTTCCCTCAGAGACGTGTTTCCAAAATGAAGCAAAAAGTTCATAATTAGGGCACACCAAATTCCTTTTTTTAGTTTTCATTTTTTTTAATTACAGAATGTAATATATGGCGTTGCCCTCGCCCGAATATTAAAAGCTTTAAATTAAATGATTCTGTGTGGTGTGATATAAACATCAATATTTTCCGTAATCGCTCATTAATGGACCTAGGGTGGTGTTAAAATGTATTCAGTAAAAACTTCTGATGTGATCACGTAGTGATTATTATTGCCTCTTTCATCTTGTAATGACATTTGCCACCCGGAAAGGAATTATGTATCAAACACGAAAAACTGAAAACAAAAATCACCCCACTCAGTATTGGTCGATGTCGGGTAAATTTTCAACCCTCGTTACACTTACTAGCCATCATAAACTAGTAATTCTGTTTCGTACCCGATGTTCGTTTGTGAATTAGTATAATTCTTGATACAATATTGCACCATACGCACTTGCGGCGTTTTGTGTTTACCCCTGTACTTCACTTTTTGTATTAACGATTAATAAAAATTTTATTTCTTTGAAAAATGAATGTTATAGGAATTTGTCGCAAGAATTACTCATTATTTTCCATGTACATATGTGTGGAAAATAGTGAGTAACTATTGCAACAAATTTCCTTTTATTTAGTGCGAAATCAAAGGTTACCATATAAAATAATGAGTGATTCTTGCTACAAATTGCTTTATGTAGGGCGAAATCAAAGATTACCATGTAAAATAATGAGTAATTCTTGCGACAAAATCCTTTAACTTAGTGCAAAATCAAAGACTACCTAACAATAGGACAGTTCAGACGTTCTATACGTGGTGTACTCTTTTGAAGAATATCTTACACTACTGGCCATTGAAATTCCTACGCCACGAAGATGATGTGCTACAGACGCGAAACTGAACTGACAGGAAGAAGATGTTGTGATTGCAAATGATAAGCTTTTCAGATCATTCACACAAGCTTGGCACCGGTGGCGACATCTATAACGTGCTGACATGAGGAAAGTTTCTAACCGAATTCTCATACACAAACAGCAGTTGACCGGCGTTTCCTCGTGAAACGTTGTTGAGATGCCTTGTGTAAGGAGGAGAAATGCGTACCATCACGTTTCCGACTTTGATAAAGGTCGGATTGTAGCCTATCGCGATTGTGGTTTATCGTATCGCGACATTGCTGCTCGCGTTGGTCGAGATCCAATGACTGTTAGCATAATGTGGCATCGGTGGGTTCAGGAGGGTAATACGGAACGCCGTGCTGGATCCAAACGGCCTCGTATCACTAGCAGTCGAGATGACAGGCATCTTATCCTCATGGCTGTAACGGATCATGCAGCCACGTCTCGATCCCTGAGTCAACAGACGGGAAGTTTGCAATACAACAACCATCTGCACGAACAGTTCGACGACGTTTGCAGTAGCATGGACTAACGGTTCGGAGACCATGGCTGCGATTACCCTCGACGCCACATCACAGACAGGTGCGCCTGTGATGGTGTACTCAACGACGAACCTGGGTGCACGAATAGCAATACGTCATTTTTTCGGATGAATCCAGGTCCTGTTTACAGCATCATGATGGTCGCATCCGTGTTTGGCGACATCGCGGTGAACACACATTGGAAGCGTGTTTTCGTCATCGCCATATTGGCGTATCACCCGGCGTGATAGTATTGGGTGCCACTGATTACACTTCTCGGTCACCTCTTGTTTGCATTGACGGCACTTTGAACAGTGGACGTTACATTTCAGATGTGTTTCGATCCGTGGCTCTACCCTTCATTCGATCCCTGCGAAACCCTACATTTCAGCAGGATAATGCACGATCGCATGTTGCAGGTCCTGTACGGGCGTTTCTGGATACAGAAAATGTTCGACTACAGCCCGGGCCAGCACATTCTCCAGATCTCTCACCAATTGGAAACGTCTGGTCAATGGTGGCCGAGCAACTGGCTCGTCACAATACGCCAGTCACTACTCTTGATGAACTGTGGTATCGTGTTGAAGCTGTATGGGCAACTGTATATGTACACGCCATCCTCGCTCTGTTTGACTCAATGCTCAGGCGTTTAAAGACCTTTATTACTGCCAGATGTGGTTGTTCTGGGTACTGATTTTTCAAGATCTATGCACCCAAATTGCGTGAAAATATAATCACATGTCAGTTCTAATATAATATATCTGTCCAATGAATACCCCTTTATTATCTGCATTTCTTCTTGGTGTAGCAATTTTAATGGCCAGTAGTGTGTAACATATACTTATAAGCCAGTAAGTGTAAGGGTATTGCTGAGATGAGACTAGCAAAAGCCCGTGTGAATTCAAGTTGTACTGTGGAATAGTAGATAATGAGAGGATGTGACTATACAAAACTGTAGCTATTTGCGTAGTTTGTGCACGTCTTCCCTGGTCACTGGGGCTCATTTCGAAGTGGGACTCATCACTAAAGACACTTTTGCTCCAGTCAGTGATATTACAGGCGAAACACGTGTGACACTGCTGCCCGGACAGCAGGGGCATACTGACCTGACTGTAGCCTGCCATACGTCATGACAATCAGGACTGATCACCTGGGGCACCTTTTGTTTTCATAGCAGAACCCCTTTGGTTTTCATCCGCGGCACTCTTACGGCACAGTGGTACGTCGATGATATTCTATGCTCCGTTGGTTGCCCTTCATGGCAAGCCATACTGAACTTCGGTTTCAGCATTATCATGCCCCACCCGTACACGGCTTCTGATTCTTGTCTTCGTACTTGCTAAACCCTACCTTGGTCGCCGGATCTCTCCACAGTTGAAAAGGTTTGGAGCATTGTGGGCAGCTCAGGATTTTGGCGATCTAAGGCGCCAATTGGACAGAAATTGGCGCGACATCCCGCAAGAGATCATCCAGTAACTCTATCAATAAATGCCAAGCTAAATAACTACTTGCACAAGGACCAGAGGTTGACCAATGCTGTATTCAACTGCTTAATTTGTGAAGCCCTTAGCTTGCATAAATTATCCGATTTTTCCGAAATTGTAATCCTTCGTTTGTCAGTACATTACAGCACATGTACAGATTTCCGCCCCATTCCGATAATTCGTTCGCGATGTTTTTCTTTTTTTTTCTCGCTCCGCCTCTGATCAGTGACCTTCTTCTCCACATTATTCCTTCTGTACTTTTGTCACACGCTACTGTGTGATATCTCCACTCACATTCGATAAGGGCGAAATGAAGAAATTTCTTAGTGCTAATAACGCCGACAATTTTTTTTTTTTTTAAATTCAACGAATTCATTACTTTCAGTATTGTTGCCGGGTTGGGGATTTTCTCCTCCCGGGGACTGGGCGTTTGTGTTTACCTCATCATTTCATCATCATACATAAAAGTGGCGAGACTGGACTGAGTAAAGAGTGGGAATTTGTATAGGCGCTGATAACCGCGCAGTTGAGCGCCCCACAAACCAAATGTCATCATTATTGTTGCTGTTAGTGCTCGTGTACGATACAAACTGTAATATTTACTCACTAAGAATGTCTATTTGCTCCTCAAGATACTAATACGGCCAGGTGAAATAAATGCACATATAAATAAATACACAACCGTAAGTATTTCCTGACTCAAGTGACACTGTCGCAGGTTGTTTGCGGACAGTGTCAGGAAAAATTAGAATTATTACTGTCTTAGTAATTGATAATGACAGTAATGTTGTACCAGTTTTGTTCACGCTAACCCTAAACAATCAAATATGAATACATCCGAAGATGGGTAGCACAACAAAAAGATGATATTAATTGAGGAGGAATATTTTGTAGTATCCCATAGCTTTTAAATTAATTTTACTCTTAATCGTTCGCATCTTTAGCTGTGTGGTCAGCAAGGCTGACTACTATAGGAAGGACCCGGGTTCGATTCCGGGCATTGCCAGGGATTTTTCTTTGGAAGGAGGAGTGGAACGGAGTCTACCCAACCGCGTAATGCCGATTGAGGAGCTCCGAGGTGTGTGAGAAAAGTAATGAGACTGGAAACACTGCGAGCGACCCGGCAAATCTGTGTTAGTCTATTTGTGTAGATCGGTGTGATCTCCCTTCCAGATGCTCATTCCAAGTTTCAGCTTCGTTCAGCCATGACGTGGCTTTTGAGAGCGCCATCACTGAAGATGTGTTTTTGTTGTGTGTTACGAAAATGGAACAGCGGAATGCCGTGAAGTTTTGTGTTAAACTTGGCATGTCAGTGACTGTGACCTCTGAAAAGTTGAAACAGATCTATCGTAAATGATTCTTATCAAAAGCACAAGTTTTTCGCTGGTAAAAATAGCTTTAGGAAGGCCGAAGACACGTTGAAGATGAACTTCGTTCAGGGAGACCTTCAACTTCAACAACCAGTGAAGACGTCGAACCTGTGCATGCCCTTGTGAGATCAGACCGACGTTTAACAATAAGGAGGATGTGTGATCTGTTACACACTTTCGTCGTACGTCAAATTTGTCCGAATTTGTGAACATGCGAATGGCTTGTGCCAAAATGGTAGGAAAAACCTCACAACTCAACAAAAGGACAAAAGAAGAAACGTGTGTTTTGATATTCTTGAGAGGATTGGTTCAGTCCGGCGATCACAGGTGATGAATCCTCAGTTTTGAGTACCATCCTGAGAAAAAGCGGCAAAGCAAGAAGCGGCAAGCTGAGACACCTCCTCGACTGAAAAAATGCTCGATTCAGCAAATCAAAACAACCTATTACTTGTTTGTCCGATAGTAGGGGTATCGTGCGTTAAGAATTTGTTCCTTTGCGACAAACTGTCAACCAAGTGTTTTACAAAGATCTCCTTGAAAGGCTGCGGTAAAGGGTGAATCGAGCCAGACAGGACACAGCAGACAAGTGAACGTCGCATCGTAACAACGCCCCATTTTTAAAGTCAAAAGGCATCCCTGTCGTTCCACAACCTTCTGTTCACCTGATCTGAGCCCTTTCAATCTTTTCATTCACAGAAATTGAAAAATATTAACACTTTACCGTCCGCACATCTCGTACAAATTAATTCACTTCGCACCGGCAGCGCTAATTCGGATTACTTGGCTTGTCGTCGGCCGTTTGTCGCCTTTCCGTTGATGACAAACTTCAAACACCTTGACTTTTGCGCCCTTTAATTTTCCGTAAATCCTATATTTTGCCGTATCTTTCCACAAACTCGAATTTTCTTTTCAAGTAGCTTCTCTGCAAGTTCTACACTTTGATAATAATTATCCAAGCAGAGGCGATGCCACTTTCCATCAGAAGGTGTAAATGGTTCCATCACTGTTTTTGCTAAAGGCTGTCCAGCGTCGGAATATATCTTGAATGAAGAAATGTATCCCGTACTCGAATCACACAGCACCCGAATGAGTATGCCGTATTTCGTAATTTTCGACGGATTGTAAACTTTAAAATTTAAGGTCCACGCCACGGTATCATTCCTTCATCAACTGAGATGTTTTGACTTAGATTAAACGTTTCGTTAAATTTTTTGGAAAAATAATCAATTATGAATTGCACTTTGACAAGCCGGTCGGCATTATCCGGTTTATTGTTGCTGTCAGAAAAATGCAAAAATGATAATATTTGTCTGAATCAGTTGCGGGACATCGTTTTGCGAAATATCGGTGTGTCTATCAAGGGATTCGTTGGCCAGTAATCATCGATCCATGCTTTTTTTTATTATTTTTTTTTTTTTTACAGTTCCCGTAAGGATTGCAAGCCCAGACCATTTTCTAATTTCGGGTCCAGTAACGTCGACAAATTTGGCATTTTTTAAATCCAGTTCCCTTCTATTGCAATTTTGACTGTAGTACTTGTCGGTTTCGTTGCTAATACACTCCTGGCAATTGAAATAAGAACACCGTGAATTCATTGTCCCAGGAAGGGGAAACTTTATTGACACATTCCTGGGGTCAGATACATCACATGATCACACTCACAGAACCACAGGCACATAGACACAGGCAACAGAGCATGCACAATGTCGGCACTAGTACAGTGTATATCCACCTTTCGCAGCAATGCAGGCTGCTATTCTCCCATGGAGACGATCGTAGAGATGCTGGATGTAGTCCTGTGGAACGGCTTGCCATGCCATTTCCACCTGGTGCCTCAGTTGGACCAGCGTTCGTGCTGGACGTGCAGACCGCGTGAGACGACGCTTCATCCAGTCCCAAAGATGCTCAATGGGGGACAGATCCGGAGATCTTGCTGGCCAGGGTAGTTGACTTACACCTTCTAGAGCACGTTGGGTGGCACGGGATACATACGGACGTGCATTGTCCTGTTGGAACAGCAAGTTCCCTTGCCGGTCTAGGAATGGTAGAACGATGGGTTCGATGACGGTTTGGATGTACCGTGCACTATTCAGTGTCCCCTCGACGATCACCAGTGGTGTACGGCCAGTGTAGGAGATCGCTCCCCACACCATGATGCTGGGTGTTGGCCCTGTGTGCCTCGGTCGTTTGCAGTCCTGATTGTGGCGCTCACCTGCACGGCGTCAAACACGCATACGACCATCATTGGCACCAAGGCAGAAGCGACTCTCATCGCTGAAGACGACACGTCTCCATTCGTCCCTCCATTCACGCCTGTCGCGACACCACTCTAGGCGGGCTGCACGATGTTGGGGCGTGAGCGGAAGACGGCCTAACGGTGTGCGGGACCGTAGCCCAGCTTCATGGAGACGGTTGCGAATGGTCCTCGCCGATACCCCAGGAGCAACAGTGTCCCTAATTTGCTGGGAAGTGGTGGTGCGGTCCCCAACGGCACTGCGTAGGATCCTACGGTCTTGGCGTGCATCCGTGCGTCGCTGCGGTCCGGTCCCAGGTCAACGGGCACGTGCACCTTCCGCCGACCACTGGCGACAACATCGATGTACTGTGGAGACCTCACGCCCCACGTGTTGAGCAATTCGGCGGTACGTCCACCCGGCCTCCCGCATGCCCACTATACGCCCTTGCTCGAAGTCCGTCAACTGCACATACGGTTCACGTCCACGCTGTCGCGGCATGCTACCAGTGTTAAAGACTGCGATGGAGCTCCGTATGCCACGGCAAACTGGCTGACACTGACGGCGGCGGTGCACAAATGCTGCGCAGCTAGCGCCATTCGACTGCCAACACCGCGGTTTCTGGTGTGTCCGCTGTGCCGTGCGTGTGATCATTTCTTGTACAGCCCTCTCGCAGTGTCCGGAGCAAGTATGGTGGGTCTGACACACCGGTGTCAATGTGTTCTTTTTTCCATTTCCAGGAGTGTATATTCAAATAGATCGTTCCCAATATGTAATTCTACGATATCCTCGACGCTCTGTGTACTTTGGGAAATATGTCTGGACTCAGGGATCTTTCAAATTTATTATTGGTCCTCGGTAAATCAAACTCTGACCACTGTACACTGTCTTCTTCGTCTGATTCAACCGAATCAGTTGGCAACCGTAGCGTTCGCCGAATTCTTCTTGGACGTTTTTCACTATCTTCCTACGATTCTGCTTCACTTTCATTTTTTTGATACCCAATGTCTTCTTCCTAATCGGTCAAGTCGTCCGGATTGTCAGACAAGACGTCCGTGCATTCATTGTAAATAATCTTATTGTCTCTTTCGTCCTCCAAGATCGAAGGGCACAAGTACTTACAAAAACAAAAAACTTGTTGACGTTTGTAACTTATTGTAACCTAAACAAAATACCAATAGAATGCAAAAGATACTAAAGTGCTGTCGCCGGCCACTACTGTGGTGTCGCCGGACGGCATAGTGTTAAAAGGACATTATTTTGGGAGTCTGGAGAACATTCAAAAACATGTGACCGACATTTTAGAGGACCTAAAAGTTGGAGACTTTCAGAGCTCTCACCGGGACTGGAAATAACTTCTCCATCGGTGTATAGCTGCTGAAGGGACTGCTTTCAAGAGGACAGTATTTTTGTTTGAAAAAAATAAACACACCTCGTATTACAATGAGAAGAAATGGCTCAAGGTCATAGAGCCGACAACGGGTAGGAGAGAGATGTGCTGACCCCCACACCTCTACATACCGCATTCAAATGTCACCACTTCTGAGGGTGACACGGCGGTCGGTCGGTCCCGATCGGATCATCTAAGGCCCTTTTTTTTCAACTCTTAATTGATTTCTTTTCAGCTGTCGTTTCGTGCCACTATTGTTTCATACATTTTGTAGTCCGAAAGCAGAGACTGGACTGGTCGATATTTTCAGCCTTTCAGACCAGAACCTATCACAGATTCTTAATCTTTATTTCATTAAATGAAGCGTCCTTGTCTAAATATCCCAGAGTTTTCTCAAGTCTTCTACTTTCTAATACAAATTATTTGTCTGTACCATTGTTTGTCACACTAGTACACAACAAAGGAAATAGGAGTAATACGCTGAATTACAAACCAACATCACTAATATCGATTTGCAGCAGGATTTTGGAACGTCTACTGTGCTCGAACGTTATGAATCACCTCAAAGAAAACTATTTATTGATAAACAGCCAACATGGATTGAGAAAATATCGTTCTTGTGAAACACAACTAGCTCTTCATTCTCACGAAGTAATGAGTGCTATCGACAGCAAAGATGTAATGTTATCAGATGATCAAAACTAATTGCAAAATGATTTAGACAAGATATTTGTATAGTGCAAAAAGTGGCAGCTGACTCTAAATCACGAAAAGTGTGATGTTATCCACATGAGCACTAAACAGAGTCCGCTAAATCTCAGTTGCACGATAAATCACACAAATCTGAAGGCTGTAAATTTAACTAAATACTGGGGATTACAATTACGAAAAAGTGGAACGATCGCAGAGATAATTTTGTGGGGAAAGCAAACCAAAGATTGCGATTTACTGGCAGAACATTTAGAAAATGTAACAGATTTACTAAGGAGACTGCTTACACTACACTTGTCCGCCCTCTTCTGGAGTACTGATGTGCGGTGTGGGATCCGCATCAGATAAGGCTGACGGAGGAGGTCAAAAAAGTTCAGAGAAGGACAACTCGCTTTATATTAACGAAAAATAGTGGAGAGAGAGAGACACAGATATGATACGTGAATTGGTATGGCAGTCATTTAAACACAGGTGTTTTTCACTGCGGCAGCGCCTTTCTTGTAATTTCTATCACCTGCATCCTTCTCAGAGCGTGTAAATATTTTGTTGGCGCCCACCTACATATGGAAAAATTATATTGATTTAAGTGTTCGTTTTACGCACTCGTTGTTGGAGAGTTGAACGGTAGAGAAGTAGGTACTTCGATGAACCCTCTGCCAGGCACTTAATTGCGAATTGCAGAGTAATCATGTAGATGTATATGTAGGTGTAGATGTAGACGTTGCGTGTTTAATGCATTTAGCACACTCAGCATGTAATACTTGAAGGAAGGAAGGTCATTAATGATCGTACACAAGCCCAGGTGAGGAAAGAATGAGGAGGTAAATCTTCCGTGCCCTCTCAGGGAACCATCCCAGCATTTGCTTCAATCGACTTAATGGGGAACCTAAATATCGGTGACTGTCCAGGGATTTGAACCACCGCTATCCCCGCTGTGTCACTCTCTCGTCATCGTTGTGATTTTTTCCCTTGTTTTATTAATATTAGTATGCAACGGGTCGTTTTCCATCCCTTACAATAGGATTAATCGATTCAGTGCTGCTTAGCGGCATCGTTTTGCTTCGTATTCAGGGGTATCATATACAAGCTGCGGAAACCTGTTCGAAAAAGTATGTATCGCTCGAAATCGCTGTCGGTTATAGATATGACGGACCACTCGTTCGCTATTAGCCGGCTTGTTGTGTTTTACGTCTTCATCAAAGAGCAGTTTCAGAAAATCTACTTTTTCGAAGTAGATTATCTCGCACGCGCCGTGCAAACAGTCGAGGGAGCAGACAACGCCGATGAAGCCCTTGTGCGGCTGACGCGCCGGCCTTCTAATAAAGACTCCTTTAACTTTCCTGTGTGGGCCGCTAAGAGCGTTTATTACCGACTAAGCTGCGGACCCCGGTAGGCGCTTTGACTAGCTAATATGGATCTCTGTTTTTCCATAGCCTAGCGATGGTACACATCTCGTCCTGTGTGGAATCTCCTAAGATAATACGCTTAGAATATAGAGATGTATTCGTCTTTATGGAATATGATTAAAAAATTCCTCTGTGTAAAATGTTTATCCAACGTACTAAATAGCTTCCAGCACAGTTTTCCCAGTCCGTCGAAGATCCCTACTACTGACCGACATCAGGTGTTAGACGGTCTCTCAGCAGAGATCAGCAGTTAACTAAACTTTAAGTGCATCCGTAATCTTTGACGAAAATTAGCAACAGTTGTGCCTCACCAAAAGATGATGGTCAGGTGGACCGTGAAAATAAGATGTAAGCTTCACTAGACGATCCGGCTGCAAACCCGAGAAGACTATCATTAACCCTTTCGGGACGGAGCTCGTTTCCCCAAAGCGGAGCAATTCGGCGGCGCTGTGTGGGTTCCATATCCCTTAGGTTTCTTTCATCGCTTATAAAATCTACTGTTTTTGACTTATCGGTGTATTTTTTTCTTTTGTAAATGAAGCTTAAAACAGCTCTTCACTGGCATACTATTTTCATTATTCCGTATCACGCACATTTTGACTTGGCGGTGGTGTTAAAATAGAAAAATTGAATTTTTTACTTTTTTTAGTTGAGAGGTGATGCATTGAATTAGACATATTAAAATTAGTTGTATCTTATTCTTTAAAGTTTTAGCTTTAAAACGACACATAAAATACAGTTTTATCTCTTATGGGACGTCCATGAGGAGAAAAATAAAAAGTCCATTTTGAGGGATGAAAAATTTAATTTATGTCAATAAACTACAAAATTTCATAATATTTGCTTAAATAAACCTTACAACTTTGGCATATCGATTTTTCGATAGGCAACCACATTTTACAAGTCCTTTCGGTACTCCGCTACATCTACATCTACATCTTCATCTACATTTATACTTCGCAAGCCACCCAACGGTGTGTGGCGGAGGGCACTTTACGTGCCACTGTCATTACCTCCCTTTCCTGTTCCAGTCGCGTATGGTTGGCGGGAAGAACGACTGTCTGAAAACCTCCGTGCGCGCTCTAATCTCTCTAATTTTACATTCGTGATCTCCTCGGGAGGTATAAGTAGGGGTAAGCAATATATTCGATACCTCATCCAGAAACGCACCCTCTCGAAACCTGGCGAGCAAGCTACACCGCGATGCAGAGCGCCTCTCTTGCAGAGTCTGCCACTTGAGTTTATTAAACATCTCCGTAACGCTATCACGGTTACCAAATAACCCTGTGACGAAACGCGCTGCTCTTCTTTGGATCTTCTCTATCTCCTCCGTCAGACCGATCTGGTACGGATCCGACACTGATGAGCAATACTCAAGTATAGGTCGAACGAGTGTTTTGTAAGCCACCTCCTTTGTTGACGGACTACATTTTCTAAGCACTCTCCCAATGAATCTCAACCTGGTACCCGCCTTACCAAGAATTAATTTTATATGATCATTCCACTTCAAATCGTTCCGCACGCATACTCCCAGATATTTTACAGAAGTAACTGCTACCATTGTTTGTTCCGCTATCATATAATCATACAATAAAGGATCCTTCTTTCTACTTTGTGATACCTGTTGAAGCACAAAAAAAAACAAAAAAAAGAGGACCGTTTTCGCTCTCCTGTCTTGGAGCGATCACTGCAAACGACACAGTCACCACGTTTTCCTGCGTCTATTCTTTCGATAGCATGGTACAGGCCGTCCATCCTGTGTAAGTCACCATGCTCACAGCGTGGCCTCTTCTTCGATCGGTTGGTTGAGCCCTGACGTCGCCCACAAGCTCCTTGACGAAACTCTTCCGAAATTGCAAATTACTCTTTGGTGTCTCTCCTCTTTTCCTTGCTATGATGACATATAGCAAGAAAGCGTTGACGATCCCCACGTGAAATTAGCCAGAACCATTACCCTTTTGTCAGGATGCGCCCCGTCCCGTGTCGTTACTCGAAGCCAGTTCCCAGATCCAGCGATGGATGTGTGACGCGACGATCGGGCCACGTATACGGGCCTCGCGTCCCATAACGACGGCCGCGCCGGGCCACGTATACGGGCCACGCTTCCCGAAATGGTTAACAGACTTTTAGATTTAAAAAACATTAACACGTCTGTTTTTAAAGGGACATAAAATACACTACTTGACGAAAAGAGTTAAACATCCAACAGACATGGTTCAATGTACACGTATCCGCTATGTACGGGTACGTAAATGGTCAGAGTTGCAATTCTGTGTAACAGGTGGAACGGCCATCAAAGTGAATTTGTGCTGCTCGTTTTTAGAATTGTTACTAGGCTTCGTAGGGTAATCAAGGAGTGTGAACTGCGTCAGATGTTAAGTAATAGCTGTGAAGGAGACGGAGATGCCGCGTACTCGTGTGAGATAGCTTTATCAGGACCTAACAGTGAAAGGGGCCACATTGTCAGGCTCCATTTCCTTGGATGGTCGAATCGTGTAATGTCGAAGTTTGTCGAGCATTCAGATGTGACTGTGGCTCGATCTTGGTCAGAATGGGAACGTGAGGACAGGCAAATTTACCGACAAGGTTAAGTTCGACACCGTCTAAGCATCATAAGGGACGGTCGCCGCATTGTGCTCCAAGCACAACGTAACCCCCTCACATCTACGACTGCTGCCCTAGAATAGGGATTCCTCCCTACAAAGTTCTGTGTCATTCCGCACCATCTGTATGAGACTGTCTGCAGCCGGACTAAAGAGTTACCTTAACATGTGTAGCCTGCCGTTAACATAACAACACAAACGGCTGCGTTTCAAATAGTGTCGTGACCAGGAAGCTTAGATTACAATGGCGTCGCATTGTGTTAAGCGATTATTCACTGCTGAGCGCTACCCCGGATAAACATCGTCGGCGAGAACGGTTGCGACCCGGGTCTAGGTCACATGCATTCGACGTTTCGTAGAGGCACAGACGTCTTATTCCTGGCGTCATGGTCTACGAAGATATAGAGTATGATTTAAGGTGACGACTGATTGTCGTTGAAGGACCTCTGACGGCACATCGGTACGTCACGGACATCCTGCTCTCTCATGTGTTACCTCTTCTGAGAGTTATGCAGTACCATTTTTCAACAGGACAATGCTCACCCACACATGATACGTGACTCTGTCAACTATCTTTCTGATGATGAGGCACTCCCGTGGCCAACAAAATCTCCAGGTATTCCCCCGATGGAACATGTATTAGGGTCAGCTCGGATGCTAACTACGTCACAGCGCCACTATCGGGAACATCAAGGTTCACTTACTACAGTTGTGGGCCAGTTGTTTCGTGAGAGAATACTACAGGTTTATGGCACTTTTCCCATGTAAGAGAGGATGCAACGTCATGCTTATATGTGGTCTCATAGTGCCAAGTTCTTTCTAACTTTGATTTGATTTTTGCAACCACCGAA
The DNA here is from genome assembly GCF_023864345.2 of Schistocerca serialis cubense. NCBI lineage: Eukaryota > Metazoa > Arthropoda > Insecta > Orthoptera > Acrididae > Schistocerca > Schistocerca serialis. Next base: position 249,392,416 of record NC_064638.1, on the reverse strand, counting down.
TTAACACCACATACGCTGTCGACCCAGGGGGTTTCGTTTCTTTTCCTCCTCACTTCTTCACATTTTTCATAGCGTATAGTGTCACGTAAGTCGTAAGTTAATTCTAAACATCGATGTTGTTCAGAACCATTAACGAGACTGTTTTTACACTGAGGTGATTAACTTGATGGGATATAGAAATGATATGACGGTAGTACCACGTACACAAGTTACAAGGCATTAGCGAAGCTGTCAGTTGTACGCAGGTGATTCATGTGAAATGGTTTTTCCACGTGATTATGACCGCGCGACGGGAAGTAACAGACTTTGAACGCGAAATGGGAGTTGCAGCTAGAAGCAAGTGACATTTTATTTCGGAAATCGTTAGGTAATACAGTATTCCGAGATCCACAGTGTCAAGAGTGTGCCGAGAATACCAAATTTAAGGCATTACATCTCAACACGGACAACGCAGTGGCCGACGGCCTTCACTTACGACGGAGAGCAGCAGAGTTTGCGTGCTGTTAGTGCTATCAGTCAAGCAACACTGCGTGAAATAACCTCAGAAGTCAATGTGGGGTGCTCGAAGAACGTATCCGTTACGATATTGCGGCGAAATTTGGCGTTAATGTGCTATGGCAGCAGACGGCAGACGCAAGTGCCTTAGATAACAGCATCACACCGCCTGCTGCTCCCCGCCCGGGCACGTGACCATATCGATTGGACCCTAAACGACTGGAAAACCGTATCCTCGTCAGATGAGTCCGGATTTCAGTTACTAAGAGCTGATGATGGGGTAGAGTATGGTACACACCCCACGAAGCCATGTAATCAAGTTATCAACAATGCACTGTGAAAATTGGTGGTGGCTCCATAACGTAGTAGGCTGTGTTTGTATGGAATGGACTAGGTCATTTCGTCCAACTGAATAGACCATTGAGTGGAAATCATTAGATGCAGCTACTTGGAGACCATTTGCAGCCATTCATTTTCCCAAACAACGGTGGAATTTTTGTGTATGACATTGCGTCATGTCACCGGGACTCATTGTTCGTGACTGATTTGAAGTACGTTCTGGACAATCCGAGCCAATGATGTGGCCGCCCAAATCGCAAGACGTAAATCCCATCGACATTTACGGGATATAAACGAGAGGTCAGCTCTTTCGCAATTATGGACGGTTGTAGAGGCAGCATGGCTCAATATCTCTACAGGGCACTTCCGACGACTTGTTGAGTCCATGCCTAGGCGAGCTGCTGCGCTACGCCGTGCAAAAGGAGGCCGGCACGATATTAGGAGGTGTCCCATCACCTTTGTCACCTCAAATATGTGGTTTTATACTATGTATCAAGGCATTTGTATGATGTTCTGAGGAAAGGCGTCAAATTATTTTTTAACAAGCGAAACGCTAATTTTAAGCGATCCATTACAGCAATCGTATAAGAAGTTCTCAAAATTTACTTTATGGTAGCAGACCTTATAACACTCCTTTTACTAAATACAAATTAGTAAATATTGCCTCTTTCGATGATTAAGTAAACGTGACTGTGTTTCTAAAGGATTAAAGTAATCGGAGTGTTGACTACGTTCCCAAACATTCACTGTATCAAAAGGACGGAGCAAAAGTGTTAACGGGTCTCAAACCAAGGTTCAATAAGCAATAGTAATAGTATGTTACCAGACCGAATCCCTCGGGCATGGATGTGTGTGATGTCCTTAGGTTAGTTAGGTTTAAGTAGTTCTAAGTTCTAGGGGACTGATGACCTCAGCAATTAAGTCCCATAGTGCTCGGAGCCATTTGAACCATTTTCAACCAGATCGAATCGAAATTGGATAAATTATTTCAGAATTGTTGTCAGTAACTTTGTTTGTCTTTACTTTCAGAATACAGAAATACAATGTAAACTCTAAACATTGAAATAATGGAGTAACGTGTTACGGCTCAGTTCCCTACTGTTATGAATGAACAAAGTAATGAAACTGTTCACACTATAATCTTTACTAAATGACCAGCGTAATAAACAAAATACCTGTTTAACGAAAATTAATCTGTCATCCGTCAAAACAATTTCTATGATACGGGCATTCTAGCACTTTGATATCACTGAGCAACACTTTTAGTAGCACTTTTCGTAAATAGAAATGTACAGCACATATGTGAAATTTTGTAACAATAATTTAGGCAGATCAGACCATTATCAAAATTTGAACCGACTATATTTTGCAGCAATTTGGTTTCAATATCAATTTATAAACTGCAGTATCTTTTAAGCTGGAGTAACAATTCGACTCATTTCTTTCAACCCTCTAATTATTAATGTCATCAAAACGTAAAAAATTAACTTCTCACTGATTGATACTCAGAAACTTCAGGATCAGGAAACGGATCCTAACACAGGTTGGACAGGAGCACTTACAACAACTCTATCGATCAATGCCAAGCGGAATAACTGTTTGGATAAGGGCCAGAGGTGGGCCAATTCGTTATTGACTTGCTCAGTTTGTGGCACTCTTCCTCTCGAGTAAATTATCCAGTTTTTCTGAAACTATAATCATTTGTTTGTCTGCACATGTACATCACATCTACCGATTTCCGCCCCATTCCATCGTGGTGCGTCTTTTTTTGCCTTATAGTGTTTATACTAGTCTTTTTCTGATTCTACTATCTTTCGCCCCTGCTGTTCCTTCTGATGCCAAGTTAGCAATTCGTGAGTCGAGCAGCAGATATCGCACCACTTTGTCCTTTCCACTGATGAGGCTCTTCTATAGATTTCTGGACTACCCTATTCTGTTCAGTATTTCAATGTTTTACATGGTATTCGTTAACTTAAAATTTAGCTTTCTTCTACTGCAATACATTTGAAATTCTTCTACTTTCCCCTTCTCCAGATTTAGGATGGTCCGCTTTTCACTTTCACAAAATGATCTTCTGCAGACGTACGCTTAGATAACTTTTTCCTCCTTTCCGTATCAACATCTGATGCCTATAGAGCTCTTCTATTGAATACTGTTTTCGCGTAGGATACTTCTTTGGCAAGTTACGTAAGTCATTATTGTGGCAGTAGAAAACTGCTATTCAACACCTTCGTCGTTGCTATGATATATGAGCCACACTCTATGCGAAGGTGCATTCGTTTCATCACGATTCCTGACTCTCTCAAGCTAGATGTGCCGTGCCGTTTGCACAGGTCAGCACTGCCATGCGTACCGTTTGCACTTCCATTCATCGACGGAGATTTATTTTCCAGTTCGTTCATAGCTTCTTCGACGGACACACTGAACAAAAGTGACGAAAAGCTACAACCTCCCTATACTCTTCTTATCAGGAGCTTGTGTTTCATAATTTTCCACTTCCATCACTCCAAGTTGGTGTTGGAAGATCTTACAAATTATTCTTCTGTTTCTGTAATTAAGAACCAAACTTTTCAAGATTGTAAATCTCTCACACCACCTCGCTTTGTGGATGAGTTTCTATGGGTACATAAATGTTAGCATGATATTCTGACTGCTGTTCATTCTGCTGCCGTTAATGAACACAGCTTTTGAGTTGCTTCAGTGACAGCTGTTCCCCTTCTGCAACCAAAATGAGCTGTATCGAGTAAGTCTTCAATTAATCTTCTATTTGTGTTGTGTTTCGTTGGGTGCAGACAATGATTCCCTGGAAATCTGATGTTAGAACAACAGTTACATAGACGTTTTGGTGCCAACTCAGACAACCTTCAAGTTCGTACGCGCTAACTCCGAAGATGTGTCATGGACTCCTGCCACTACTATACATCAGTAACTCAATAAACATATTACAGTTCAAGGCTTTAACTCTTACAGCACCTTGCGGGCCAATGTGTGAGTGCTGTTTATCGGAACATCATTTCAGCTCACATCGCGAGTTCGAGTGCAGCTTCAAAAAATCCGAACTGGGGATCTAATACAGAATGCTCGAGTCGTTGGTCGATTGTATCGGCCTGATCAAGGAGCCGGGCAGTAAAGAGCAATAGGAAACAGAAGCCAGAAAAGAATTACTGAACACATAATCACTTTGAAACGTTGGTAGGCTCAAAAAGTGGTTCAAATGGCTCTGAGCACTATGGGACTTAACATCTGAGGTCATCAGTACCCTAGAACTTAGAACTACTTAAACCTAACTGTCTTAAGGACATCACACACATCCATGACCAAGGCAGAATTCGAACCTGCGACCGTGGCGGTTGCGCGGTTCCAGACTGCTCGGCCGCAACGGCCGGCTGTTAGTAGGCAAACGACGAATGACACACTTCAGTTGGGAAATATTATTTAGAGCCAAAATTAGCTTAGAACTGTTCTGCCGCATAAAGAGAGCTACAGTCTTTCGCGAACAGCAACCACGAAAGGGTTGTCAGGTGTAGGAGCGTCCGGAGGACAATGCGATTTCCAGTCACCCAGGATACTAGACAACGAGTGTGCAACCAGATGAACAAAGTTTGACAGTAGCTGCGCTAGACGTTGGCCCACATTCCCCACCACTTGCCCTAAAACACCAATCAGCAATCACCACCACTAGTCCCTGTCAGTCAGATTCGCGTTACACATGAATATTGAATTTTAAAAATTCATTGGTGCACTGGAATGAAATGACTGACTGATGCTCTCTCCTGGAGGTCTCGAGATGACGATCCGCCGCGGCGATAGTGCTGGAAAGTATTACACAATAGTGGTCCTTCATATGGACTATCCTATAAAATGTCTTGTCTTGCGTGTCAGACATCTTAGAGCATTCCACATAATGTCACGTTGCAATGTGCTCACAGTACTTTCACCTGAGGCCCTTCTATAATAAGTTAGAAATAATTTTGCCTCACTTTCCACTCCAGGATGTTCAAACTTCAGCAACTAAGCACTGATTCACAGACGTTCTCTTGCCGCACCAACTGCACCACCTCGCGCCTTTGGCGTACTAACATCTCTCATACAAAAATGGATTTCCATTCACGTTTTAGTTCCTAACCAATCACCACTCTGTTGAGTCCTTGTGCATGAATCAGCGAATGACACTTTTTATGTATATTTTAATCATAAACGAAATGTGCCTCTTAATTACATGCAATGAATGGAATACATACGTTCGAGAAGAGACAGTAATAATAATAATAATAATAATAATAATACCTTTAAGTGTTATGATTACAACATCAATGACAAAATATTGGTGTTACCACCTCCTTCGCAACTGCATGTCGCAACTTAAGATGATGGTGGAAGCTGAAATCCAGTAGCCAGTACCGTAGTTCCAGAATCTACGTCAGAGTGTTTACACTGCCAGTCAGAAATGTTACTGGCAAAACAGTTTGCCGGAAATCTCATTTGAGAACCCATGTAAACGGTGGCAGAACGCAACAGACGACGTGTAACTTCAGCAAGATAACGCACCACCTAATCATTATACAATTGCGGAGCACTCCTCGGAGTCCCCTGCAGTTTGAAAGGTAGGGTAGGATGATACTGCCAGCAATACACAGAGCTCGGGTGTCGAATCCCACTTTGGCACAGAGATTTAGCTCCAGGGAAATATTCATCGCGACCTATTCCGCAATAAAGAGTAAAAATGTGTATTCGCCCTTAAAACTGCAATGAAATTTTAATATACATTTTAATTTATTTCGATGTGCAAGTCTTTAGAGATACGTATGAGTTTGTCTGCGGTCGAAATTATCCAGCAGCGTTCACACGTCTGGTTATCTCCGATCAGATTCTGCACTGGACACGAAGCCGTAGCCGACAAATTAAAAGCTGTCTGCTCCAGGGGCATCAGAGCGGATCGAAGCGCGAAATGCTGCCCATACGCGCAATTCATTTCCCGTCAAAACGGAAGCGCTGCATCTGCAGTGCCAGATTCCGCGTCACGCTAGGTCTGCCGAGTGGAACAGTTTCAGCGTACGTATCCTGAAACTCACCACACTAATTTGTTAGTTGTAGCTCACCACACTAATCTGTTAATTGTAGCAGCGCGGGTTCGCAGCAGGTTACAATAACTACCTTACTACAATAGTGGAAAGCAAAAATTGAACACCTCAGAATGCGCGAAGTTTTAACACTGTATTTGCTTTCAGCCCTGATACAGGGCGTTAAATGAAATGTCTCAAAGGACAATATGTGAGAATAGTCGTAACCACATACTGTGTAATGTAACAGTGAACCGATGTATTTGTTTCAGAAAAGTCACTTTCCCCAGCCGCCAAGAGCAACTGATGGCTCAAATGGTTCAAATGGCTCTGAGCACTATGGGACTTAACATCTGAGGTTATCAGTCCCTCAGTCCCCTAGAACTTAGAACTACTTAAACCTAACTAACCTAAGGACAGCACACACATCCATGCCCGAGGCAGGATTCGAACCTGCGACCGTAGAAGTCGCGCGAGCAGCTGATGAAATAAACCTTTATCAACTTAGAGTTTAGATAAAGCTGATCATCTTCAGTCACCATAAAGTTATTCGTAGCAGCCTCTACCGGTGATGTTCTTGCTATGGCGTCAAATGAAATTAATACTACTCTGCGTCATTCTCGACAGTGGTAAAAATATTGAGCTGGTCAGTGTGGCAGAGCGGTTCTAGGCGCTTCTGTCTGGAACTGCGCGACCGCTACGGTTGCAGGTTCGAATCCTGCCTTGGGCATGGATGTGTGTGATGTCCTTAGGTTAGTTAGGTTTAAGTAGTTCTAAGTTCTAGGGGACTGATGACCTCAGATGTTAAGTCCCATAGTGCTCAGAGCCATTTGAACCATTTGAAAAATATTGCACAATCAGATGATAAACCATCGAGCGACCTAAGTTTCAAAAGCCTTCTGTAGCACCATATCTCAGACCCTTCGAGTCTCTTTTTTTTCGGCTGCCGCACAGTCTATGATTCACTAACATACAGTACCGTCCTCTAAACGTACGTTCTCAGAAATTTCTTCCTCAAATTCAGCCTATGTTTGATGCTAGTAGACTTCTCTCAGCCAGAAATGGTCTCTTTGCCAGTGCTAGTCTGCTTTTGATGTCCTCCTTGCCCCGTCCGTTACGTGTTATTTTCCTGCCCAGGTAGCAGAATTGCTTAATTTCATCTACTTTGTAATCCCCAATTCTAATGTTACGATTCTCACTGTTCTTGTTTCTACTTCTCATTACTTTCGACTTTCTTCGATTAACTCTCACTCCTTGTTCTGTACTCATTAGACTGGTCGATCCATTCAAAAGATCATGTAATTTTTCTTCGCTTTCAATTAGGATAGCAATTTTATCAGGGGATCTTATCGTTGATATCCTTCTACCTTGAATTTTTATCCTACACTTGAACTTTTCTTTTACTTCCGTCATTGCTTCTTCGGTGTATAGGTGGAACAGCAGGCCCTAAAGGCTACATCTCTCCCTTACACCCTTTTTAATCCAAGCACTTGGTACTTGACCTTCCAGTCTTGCTGTTCCCTCTTGGTTCTTGTACGTATTGTATATCATCCGCCTTTTCCTGTAGCTTACCGCTACGTTCCTCAGAATTTCGAATACCTTGCACGATTTGACACTGACGAACGCTTTTTCGATGTCAACAAATCGTATGAATGTTCTTCAGTCTTGCTTCCATTATCAAGCGCAGTGTAAGAATTGCCTCTCTGGTGCCGTTACCTCTCTCAAAGCCAAACTCATCGTCATCTAACAGATCGTCAATTATCTTTTCCATTATTCTGTGTATTATTTTCTTCTGGACCTTCCATGCATGAGCCGTTAAGCCGACTGTGCAAATAATTCTTCCACTTACGTGCACTTCATATCCTGGGAACTGTCTGGATGGTTTTCTTCAGAAAGTCTCATACATTCGACACACAACATTTGAATAGTGTTTTGCTTGCCATTTCTCACGATGATTTCAGATATTCCGAGGGAATGTTCTCTATCTCTTGCATGACCTTAAGTATTCCAGAGTTCTTTCAGTTACTGACTCTTAATACTGGATCCCCCATGTCGTTCATTTTGACTCCAATTTCTTCTTTTATCGCGTCACAAAGGCCTTCAGTACACTCTTCCCCCCTACCAGTTGTCTTCTTTGCATTTAAGAGTGAAATTTGCGTTGCACTCTTAATGTTAGCATCTTTTCTTTTAATTTCATAGAAGGTTGTTTTGACTTTCTTTATGCTCTCGATGATCATTTTTTTCCTATTTCTTCACGTTTTTCCTGCAGCCATTTGGCCTTGTTTGTCCCGCTCATCCTATCTGTTTCATTCCTAGGGAGTTTATACTACTGTATTCATGTCTTTCCCTGAACGTATTTGTACTTACTTCTTTCGTCGATCAATTGAACTCCTTATTCTGCTACCCAAGTTATCTTAGCATTTTCCTTCGTTGTACCTATGTTTGTCAGTCCACCATCTGCAGTTGCCCTTTTTAGAGATGCTCACTCCTCTTCAGCTGAATTGCTATCTCTCGTACTCCTTAACGCAGTATTTACATCCTGAGTGAACTTCAAACGCGTGTCATCATTATTCAATACGTTAGTGTCTCACTTCCTTCTGTAATGATTCTTTCGGGCAATTCTCTTAAACTTCATTCTACTTTTCATCATTACTAAATTGTGATCTGAGTCTATTTCCCCTCCTGGATACGCCTTGCTATCCAGTATCTGATTTAGGAATGTCTCTCTGGTCAAATAATGTAATCCATCTGGAATCTTTCCATGACTCCAGGTCTTTATCAAGTATACCTCCTCCTTCTGTGAGTCTTAGACAGGGTATTCCCTATTACGAATTGATATTTATGGCAAAACTCACTCTTTCTCCTCCCTCGCTCCTATTGCGAAGCTCACATTCCCCCGTGGCCCTATCTTCTACTCCCTCCCCTACACCGATACATACCGAGGTGGCGCAGTGGTTAGCGCACTGGTCTCGCATTTGGTAGGACGGCGGTTCAAACTCGCGTCCGCCAACCTAATTTAGGTTTCCCTAAATAGCTTCAGGCTAATGTCGAGATAGTTCCTTTTGAAAGGACACAGCCGTTTTTCTTCCCCAAACTTCCCTAATCCGATGGGACCGATGACTTCGCTGTTTGTTCCCCTCCCCAAATCAACCAATCAACCAATCTCCCCAATAACCACAACCTAATCCCTCATGACTATTAGATTTTCCTCTCCCTTTACGTACTGAACTATCCTCATATACTTTCTCTATATCTTCATCTTGTGCTTGCGACGTCAGCATGTATACCTGAACTGCTGCTGTTAGCGTCTGTTTGCTGCCAGTTCTGATGAGAACAACCCTATCACAACCCTGTCCACAGTAACTCACTTTCTGCACTACCTTCGTGTTCATAACGAATCCTACTCCCGTTATACGATTTTCTGCTGCTGGTGATTTTACCCTACTGAACCGTGATAATTTACTTTCAAAATCTTTTCTTAAAGAATTTACTTTATTTACTAGCGATTCATCAAGAACATTAACACACTATGTGAGCGTGGAAGTAGTTGCCAAGGAGTAACTGATGGAAACATATTAAATTTCAACGAATTGAAATTTTATTCATAAAAGCCTTTTTAAAAACAGATTTAAAATTTATAAGCAGAAAAGCACCCTCGAAATATCAAGTTACAATTTAACAAATGTGAATTTTATTTCTAAAGCTTTTTCAAAAGTTTTAAAATTATAAGCAGAAAAGCTTCCGCTCCCTTTCAACACGGCCGCAGTCACGACCGCTCACAACGACCTCTGAAAAACTACACTGGTGCAAATCTGCAACACACCAGATTACTAAACTAAAATTTTTAACAACTCACACAAACACATTAACTATGCACCTGTAAGAGGGATGGAAATGGTACAAACACTCACACTAAGAACTTATTTTCCACCAAAAGTGCAATTTGTTTTTAAAAGGGCTCTTAAGGTGGAAGTGTGGTAACTTTATAAAAATGACTATTTACATAAAACCCATGAAATTCAGACTTACATAAAGTGTACAATATGCTCTACATTACACGTATACCGCCTCGAAAGATGATAAGCAAGATAAAAACATATTTCAGGAATTCGGCCCTTACCTTAATACTATAAATACGTTAACGCCGAATCCGATAAACATGACAGAGGCAGCTATTAACGTATGGCAGATTGACAGGGAACCGCAGATTGCTCTAAACCTCCCCAATTCCACAAGGAAAAAAACGGACCACCCAATTCACAATAACCACCTTCCCGGGGGTGGGCAAATGGAGAAGAATGGTGGGACGACCCAAAAACAAAGCGGCTGGTGACCTCACCAAGAAAACAAGTAGAATTTAACAAGTAAATGAGACAACATATCTCCAATCACTTAACTTCTAATAAACTGCGATTGCTGGCGAAGACCTGGCGCAGCACCCTCAACGCTCTCCCGAACCGTCCGCTGCCAGCCGCTTCAACGGACGCAGGAAGGCGCGCCGATCTCCCGTCTCACGGCGTCGCAGCTCGCACCAGCCAGCCCGATGTCGTGGTTTCGCTCCTGTTGTTCTCTTGTGAACGGCGAAGCCACTACCCCTTTCTATACGGCGTTGCCCACTGCACTCACGTTGGGACCTCATATGCGCCGACGCTCAAGGCGGAAAAGTCATCTTGTGTCTCAGTGCGCGACCAACCAACCGACCAATCCAACCGCCAATGACCGTTGCCCGAGCAACTCGAGCAGACTGGCGGCGTAACGCGCAGACTCAGATGCACGAACTCAGCCCCGACCGGGCGACCGCTAGCTGAGTTCTGTTACTGGCTGAGTGGCAGAAAGACTCTCTTGTTCTGGCTTAAAGTTTGATCCAAACGAGAGTCATACTCGCACTCCGACGACAGTTGGACACTGGACTCGCATTCGGGAGATCGACGGTTCAATCTCGCGTCAGGCCATCCTGATTTAGGTTTTCTGTTATTTCCCTAAATCGCTCCAGGCAAATGCCGGGATGGTTCTTTTCAAAGGGCACAGCCGACTTCCTTCCCCATCCTTCCCTAATCCGATGAGACCGATAACTTCGCTGTCTGGTCTCCTTCCCCGAAACAACCAACCAACCAACTCCGATGACAGACAGACACTGACTGCCCCACACTGAGCCGACTGACCAACCGACTAGACTCGCCTCGACTTACCGACTCTCCTCTACAGAGTTTTTTTTTTCTTTATTGTATTTCAATTCCACATCGGGGCGGGCTGGCAGCAGCACATGCCCTGCTCTTCAGCCGAAAGACATAGAACAAAAAATACAAGACATTTAAAAATATACAAAGGAGAGAATATGATGAACACAGATACAAAAAAGGGGGAACATCATGGAAGGCAATAGACAAAAAAAAAGGGGCGACTGTAAAATGGAGATGAAAACCATAAAAAAAGTAGCACTCACAAGAAACCACACACTGGGACAATTAAAACAACACAAGGCACAGGATGACCGGAACATAAAAGTATCGGCGATGGTGTAGCACATAACAAACACTGACAGCGAACCTCAAAGCAGCACACCATGAAAATCACACCTCTTGATGCACAGGAGAAACAGCACTAAACACAACACTGACATTGCACACTGACGATGATCAAAACGGAGGATCTGCCAGGTGCAAGGAGATGAGGGAGAAGAGAGGGGAAGAGAGAGGGGATACGGGCGGGGAGTGCGCTGAAGAGGGCCAGGTAGGGAGGGATGTAGGAAGGAAAGAGGCAAGGATGGGGTGCTGGGTCTCAGGGGGGGAGGGGGATGGAGGAAAATCCGCTCTGGGAGAAGGAGGGGAGAGGGAAAAGGGGGTCCCAGGAAGGGGGGGGGAACAAGGCCAGGTTATAATTGAAAGGAAGGGTAGATGTCACGGCGAAGTTCACCATCTGGGAGTGGGAGGTGCTGGAAATTGCCCTGATGAAAGAGATGGAGGGTGTGGAGGTGGAGAGCGATAGAAGCGCGGCAACGGGTGGGGGGTGGAGAGGAAGGAGGAAACCAGAGGGTGGGGGGGATCAAGCCTGCGGACAATGCAAAGGATGCGGAGATGTTGGAGGAACAGGAGGAGGAGGGGGAAGGGGATGAGTTCATACAGGAGCCGTTTGGGGGAAGGAAGGCAAATACGGAAGGCAAGGTGGAGCGCATGGCATTTGAGGATTTTGAGGGCCTTGTAAAAGGGGGTGGGTGCGGATATCCAGTCCTCTACAGAGCTCATAGCGCCCCTTAAATGCACGTGAACAGGCAACCTTTCCGCTTTCTCACCAGAGGGAGACACCAAAGCTGCTATTACCACAGCAGCCCTACCGCCAGAAACAGAGGGCGACTGCTTCACACAATGCACTGCGGCGTGCTCTTCAAAACAGCAAATTTTTTACCACGGCTCACCTACACTCGTCTGACCACAAATCTTTGTCTTCTTACCATTTCACTTGACTGACCCCCGCTATATCTAGACTGTGCCTCCACACTTCTTTTTCCAGATTTTCTGTCTTTCCCAGTACGTTAAGACTTTTGACATTCCATGCTCCGACCCACAGAATGTTGTCCCGTCATCGACTGTGTCTTCAGTTTCTCAAGTCACCTCCTGCTTTGCACTCCCTGCCTGGAGACACAAACAGGGGACTATTCCAGAATCTTTTGCCGATGGAGAGATCATCATGCCAGTTTCCAGTTACAGACGACATGCCCAGTGGATACACAATGTGTTTCTTTAAAGCAGTGATTTCCGTTGCTTCCTGCGTCCTCATGCCATATAACACTGCTGAATCTAATGCCTTTTATAGTTTCCCACCTGAAGTGCAAGAAAGTGCCATCAACATCCGTCCGCCCTTCCTCTGCCGTTGGCAGAACAAGGATGACCTTTATGCTGGAAGTCTTCGACTGCTATTGAGGATAATTTTTATTCAGATTTAAAGAGTGACTGAATTCGAATCCGGGGGAAAAGAGGTTCTGATTACTAGTTAAAGTCTCTGCCCCAAACTACGGAATGTACGTCCAGCAAAACATTCAGGGCCTTGGAAGAAATGAAATTAGATTCATCAGCTTTCAGCTGAACATGAACATTTACAGAAACACGACCTGTTTCGTGGTTTCAGATCACATCTTCAGGTGTACATCTACAAGATAGGAAACGAACAATTGACATTATGATAAAAGACAGCGAGGCAGCTGGAGGGTTACTACCCACCACTTCCTGGTATGACATAAACGCTCTTTTGCCACTTTTTCAACAAGCACGTTGAACTGTGACGTCCTGCTTATTGCGGATGACAGAACAGAAAGATAAGTCCTCCTCCTTCCCGTATCACGACTTAAGGGGAGTTGGAATGCCGGAAAATGGAAAAAATTCACATTTTCAGTTTTTAACCTTATAACTTAATTTGAAATTTTCTGCTTAAAATGGTGCAAAATTTGTTAAGAAATTCCAATTGGAAGTATTTTTATTTAATTTTTCAAAATTACATGTGCGCCCAGCAAAGTTACCCATCTTGTGATTTGTACACATTTAAATCTTCGCATTTCCGAAAACATTACATATAGAAGGCTGTGGATTTCACTCTTCAGTTGTAGAATCTTTGATCCTTCCATAGGTACCATTGTTTTTACGACTAGCTGTGTTTATTGTTCAGTTTTTGATCTGTGAGTGTTTGTTTTGAGCCTCGAGTTTAGTTTGTCGCTCATTTGGAGTTTGTTATCTGTCTTGTTTTGACTTTCAGTGGTGAGTGCGTAGTTTCTACGATGCCTAGGAGTGCATCATTATTTAAAAAGCGAAAGTTTCGCGGTAATAGATTTACAAATAACGTTTGTTCAAGTGATTCTGCTTCAGCACCTGTTGATGCTGGTGAAAGTTCTGACGTTTGTACAGCTGAGATGTGTGAAGGAGACACGCCCACCAGTGCATCAAAAAAGAAGTTATCAAACTGTGCAAGTGAAATTACAGATGAAGCTTCTAATGAACAATATGTTTTAGTCGACTTTCCTGTTTTTACTGAGTTTATGAAGAAATGTTTGTGTTGTAATCTTTGTGGAGGTTCTTTTGATATGAACATAACAAAATCTATAGGACTTTCCTGCAAAATTGCTATAGTTTGTGCCAGTTGTGAAAATGAGACCTGTTTTTGGAGCTCTAAAACATGCAGTAGCAATTTGTTTGAGAGTAATATCAGGCTAATGTATGCAATGAGAGCAATTGGTAAAGGACATACTGCTGCTCAAACATTTTGTGCCATAATGAATCTTCCACCTCCACCTGCTAAAATTGACAATTACACTGAAGTGATAGGAGATGCTGTTCAGTCTGTAGCAGATTTATCAATGAAAGCTGCTGCCAGTGAAGCAAAATATATAAATGAAGGAAACCCAGATATCCCTGTTGCTTTTGATGGAACCTGGCAGAAAAGGGGTCACACATCCAAAAATGCTGTTGCTACTGTTACTAGTGTGGACAGCGGTAAAGTTTTGGACTATGAAGTGCTCACTAAACATTGTTACCATTGTGCATCTGGTAAGATAGAAGCAGCTCACATATGTAGCAAGAATTATGAAGGTACGAGTGGAGGCATGGAGGCTGCCGCTGCTGTGAAAATGTTTAGCAGATCAGAAAAAGAACGGGGAGTATTTTACACAAAATTCCTTGGAGATGGGGACTCCAAGGCATACAAAAGTGTTACAGAATCCATGCCATATGTCAATAAGACAATAACTAAACTAGAATGTGTCGGTCATGTTCAGAAACGAATGGGCACTCGTCTAAGGAAACTGAAACAGAATCTGAAGGACAAAATTTTGTCAGATGGTAAAACCATTAGAGGTCGCCTGTCAGATAAAATTATAAATGAATTACAACAATACTATGGTATGGCAATAAGAAATAATGCAAATAATTTGCAGGAAATGAGACAAGCTGTATGGGCCACATATTTACATCGATCATCAACTGATGATAATCCTCAACATTTTGCTTGTCCAGATGGTCCTCAGTCATGGTGCAATTATAGAAAATCTCAAGCTACTGGGGATCCTTATCACCATAAAAATTATATTCCATTGGCTGTTATGGAAGTAATTAAACCAATATATAGAGACTTGGGGCATCCTGATCTTCTGCGAAAATGTCTTCATGGTTGTACCCAGAATCAAAACGAGTCGTTCAACAACCTCATTTGGACTCGTGTACCTAAGAATGTATTTGTTGGGATAAAAACATTGAAATGGGGAGTCAGTGATGCTGTTATTTCATTCAATGATGGTCATATGGGTAGGCTAAAGGTCATGGCAAGGCTCGGCATTGCTCCTGGTATCAACACCATCAGAGGTCTTCAGCTTCTGGACAGCGTGCGAGTAAGGAAGGCTCAGTATGCAGCTGAATTTAATACAAAAAAAGCAAGGGCAGCAAGGAGAAGAAAGCTTCTAGGTGAAGAAGAAGAACTAGAAGATGACCCTGATTACTCTGCTGGACACTTTTGATAATAGAATAAAAGGTATTTGTGAATTTTCATAATAAATTACTTTAATCGCATTTTCTGGCATTTGACATTTTTAGTGTTACATGTACCTTTATCTCATAAACCACTCAACCAACAACATTCAAATTTTCAGAAATGCTGCAAAACAGTTCAAAGAGGCCACTGAACTAGAATCATGACAAGAACTGGCTTATTCTCTGAACTAGGGAAGTTTATGTTATACTTTTTCCAATAAAAAATGGCTTAATGGTAAAAAATTCATAAATACTATACCAACAAAAAGAAAACATTGGTTCTAGTTCAGTGGGCTCACAATATATGCTGAAAACCTCTGCCAGAATTTCAAAGTTCTGAAGATAATAGTTCCAAAGAAAAAGGTACACAAAGTTAGCAAATTTAACATTGGCGAGATAGGGCATTCCAACTCCCCTTAAATGTTTTACTGCCGTGTGCGTATTTCCTATTTGTTGTCACGAGCGTAGATAATAGAGATGGGTATCTGCCTTTTATCATAATGTCGATTGTACGTTTCCTATCTGGTGGATGTACACCTGAAGATGTGATATGAAAGCACGAAACCGGTTATGTTCCTGTAAAAGTTCATATACGAATATAGCTGACAGCGGTTTATTTCAGAAACATGGATTACTTCAGCTGCTGCAGTTATCCTCAACAGAAAACTATTTGTAAGATTTGTTACTGTCACTGAAAAAGAAGCGAGCCGGATGAGGAGTCGCCTGTGTCATTTTTGGATGACTTTCGGTTCCCTTCAATCCTTTCACTGTTAGGAAATACACTACACCCATTCAGTCCTTTTTTGAAGGCTCCATTTCTTTGTTTCCAGCATGATAGAGTGCAGTGGACGCGTGGTTGTGTCCGTCCTGTCGTGTTATGGGTGTGCGCCCATGTTCCTCTAGCGGTCAGTGTGGAATTATAGGGACGACACCGTCTTCCGTAAGAAGTGGCATTCTATCCCTTTAGCGGTGTTTAGAGCCCCTGGCTTGTGTGTTTTCGAATGACCATTTCTTTTTCCGGCCACTTAAGAAGATAAAGATGCTGCGTCCGGTGAAGGATAGTCTCAGAATCAGGATCTCTCCGATACATGAGAGCTATTCGGAAAGTAAGGAACGATCAGCCGCGAATGGAAATCAAAGTGAAAATCCGATGAAGCTTTGCACAGATGTGTCGAGCAGCGTCTCTAACATTCCTGTAGACGGCGTCACCTGGCTCTTCTCAGTTCTGAGCGCAGTTAGCGCGTAAGGAGGGCTGGAAAATAGTGCCTCCCGCAGTATGTGTGTCTGCCGAGAGATTTCGCCTTGTTTCATGCAACTCCACATAACGCAACTGTCGTGCACTTCTTTCTTCATAGCAGCTCTCAGTCGTTCACTGCAGGAGCAACGAGGGCGCTCCTGCAGCGTTTTCCATGAGAAGTGTTTTATCAGCCACCACACGTCCCGGACTTGGCTCCCTCCAATTTTCATCTCTGCCCAAAAGAACCGCTGGCAATGAAGACAACATTCTAGCACAGTCAACGAGCAGCAATTCAGCGTAGAAAGGCACAGGAGGCCGCATTCTATGATGAAGGTATTGGAAAGTTGGTACAACGCTACGACGAAAGTCGGAGTAGTGACTGCATAGAGAAGTAGCTGGAAAGTGTAGCTAATTGTTAGAAATAAAACAGTTTTTATTTTCACTGTGTTTTCCATTTCGCGACCGATTGCGCCCTCATTCCGAATAGCCATCATATAATGTCCTCTGAGAGAACGATAGCAGCTACATCAGGCAGTCCATCTGTACCTTTTCCGACCACTATGCAGAACATCTACGGCACATTACAAATCTGGAACTTGAGAATGCAGCAGTTTCTGAGTGTTGTTGTTGTAATATTCAGTCCTGAGACTGGTTTGATGCAGCTCTCCATGCTACTCTGTCCTGTGCAAGCTTCTTCATCTTCCAGTACCTACTGCAACCTACATCCTTCTGAATCTGCTTGGTGTATTCATCTCTTGGTCTCCCTCTACGATTTTTACCCTCCATGCTGCCCTCCAATGCTAAATTTGGGATCCCTTGATGCCTCAGGACATGTCCTACCAACCGATCCCTTCTTCTAGTCAAGTTGTGCCACGAGCTTCTCTTCTTCCCAATCCTATTCAACACCTCCTCATTAGTTATGTGATCTACCCATCTAATCTTCAGCATTCTTCTGTAGCACCACATTTCGAAAGCTTCTATTCTCTTCTTGTCTAAACTATTTATCGTCCATGTTTCACTTCCATACATGGCTACACTCCATACAAATACTTTCATAAACGACTTCCTGACACTTAAATCTATACTCGATGTTAACACATTCCAAATTCCTCTTCTTCAGAAACGCTTTCCTTCCCATTGCCAGTCTACAATGTATATCCTCTCTACTTCGACCATCATCAATTATTTTGCTCCCCAAATACCAAAACTCCTTTACTACTTTAAGTGTCTCATTTCCTAACCTAATACCCTCAGCATCAACCGACTTAATTCTGAGTACAGCCTCGCAAATAAACACAAAATCCTCTCTGATGAAACAAAAGTTTTGTTCCAGATGATTAGGTGGTAGAAAAAAGAATGTGCAAGAACTATTTGACCTGGGCTAGCATATGTAAGCGGTGCATGGAAGCTAGCTCTCGACACTGCACCAGCGTAGACGTTCACACCATCTCTTACAACATGACGAAATTGATGACCAACCATAAACAGCCCAGGGGTTATATAAGGCCACCACAGCAGCAACCGAGATAATTGTTCCTGACGAAGGCGATGGTGGTAATTGTTGAATGCTCAAAGTTTCACCCGGAAGTGACGCGGCAAGAAGTCAGTGAATATTATACATTTTATATCCTCTCTTCTTCGGTCGTAGTCAGTTATTTTCCTATCCAACTGACAACATTATCGACTGTATTTTTGAAGCTGCGCGAGAATTCAGATTTCATTCCGGAGGCGCCGACTGCTGAGTGCGTTACTGACAGGCTAGCGGCTTACGGTGTGCTTCAGCGGATAGCCGAGGCGACAGCTGGTGCCGTCACCAGTGTCGAGTCGAGTCCCCGTGTAAAATTAGCGAAGTACCAGGTGACACGTGACCTTAATATGCTGTATCGGCCCGCTGCGGCTTGACGCGTGTCGGCCGTCAGGGAGTGCTGGCGGCTACTCTCTGTAGCTGCATATCACCTTTAAACGAGGATAACGTGCCCCCCCTTAATGCCCTCCTTCATTTCAGATCATTATCTTTCCACCTACCAGCGACGTAATACAGGGACGTAACTCTGTCCCTCACGTATCAGTATTAGGGCCGTTTTTATTTTCAATATACAGCGAGAATCCCCAGTACTGCACAACTTACGAGCTACCTTCCATGGACGGTCATAAATGTGCTCTGCCACCTTACCCAGAGGCTTTACTGGCGCCACAGTAGAAAGGCTGTGGCATATACACCAAAGAAAATTGTATACGCAGGTGTATTCAGATATACAGATATGTAAACAGACAGAATACGGTGCTGCGGTCGGCAATAAGAGTCTGGCGCAGTTGTTAGATCGTTTACTGCTGTTACGGTGGCAGGTTATCAAGATTTAAGTGAGTTTGAACGTGGTGCTATAGTCGACGCAAAGCGATGAAACACAGCATCTCCCAGATAGCGATGAAGTGGCGATTTTCCTATAACAACATTTCCCGAGTGTACCGTGAACATCAGCAATCCGGTGAAACATCAAATCTCCGACCTCACTGCGGCTGGAAAAAGATCCTGCAAAAACGGGGCCTACGACGACTGAACAGAATCGTTTAACGTGACAGAGGTGACACCCTTCCGCAAATTGCTGCAGGTTTCAATGCTGGGCCATCAACAAGTGTCAGAGTGCGAATCATTCAACAAAACATTATCGATATGGGCTTTCGGAGCCGAAGGCCCACTCGTTTACTCTTGATGACTGCACGACATAAAGCTTTACGCCTCGCCTAGGCCCGTCAACACTGACTGGAAACATGTTGCCTGATCGGACGAGTCTCGTTTCACATTGTATCGAGTCGATAGACGTGTCCGGTGTGGAGACAACCTCATGAATCCAGGGACCCTGAATGTCAGCAGGGAACTGTTCAAGCTGGAAGAGGTTCTGTAATGGTGTGGAGCGCGTGCAGTTGGAGTGATTTGGGACCCCTGATACATCTAAGTACGACTTTGACAGATAACACGTACGTAAGCATGCTGCATTCCAGTTTGCATTCCGACGGACATGGCAAATTCCAGAAGGACAAGGGACACCTCACACGTCCAGAATTGCTACAGAGTGGCTCCAAGAACGTTTAAACACTTCCGACGGCAACCAAACTCCCCAGACATGAACATTATTAACCACATCTGGGATGGCTTGCAACGTGCTGTTCAGATGAGAAGCCCTGCAGGATTCATGGTGTCAGTTGCCTCCAGGACTACTTCAGACATTAATCCGTCCATGCCACGTCGTGTTGCGGCACTTTTGCGGGTACCCTGCACGGTATTAGGCAGGTGTATCAGTTTCTTTGGCTCTTCAGTGTACATCGTGCATGGAGCAAACACTAAGCTGGTGCCGGTCGGGACTCGCCAATCACAGTACTTGCGGTTGTCCAGTCACAAATGTAGCAGCGCTTATTGACTGAAAATTAAAATCCTGCATGTACTGTACGATGTGACTAGTGGATTGGATTTGCAGCTGTATTAATCAGTAGGGATGTCATCTCATTAGTGGCACCCAAATGTCCCGTCCTCTGGAATTGAACAAACAGTACAAATCTCCATGACATGGCCTACCATCATTCCAGCTATGCATATTACACAAAATCATTCGTAATGTGGCAGAATTCCAAAGTACCTATTCTCTGTTTCAAACACTGTTTCACGGAACAGCAGAGAAAAAAAAATGTAACAGCCGATTCACCATAAGTGGCATGTGACACGTCCCAGACCATATCCGAGCCTAAGCAGTATTTGAATACCGGAACCTGCAGCTGTTTTTGGCTTGACAACATGCCGATAATTTCAGTTCAAACTTAAGATTTTCGTTATGTGAGGCCTTGATCGATATACAAGACTATTACCTGGGTTTCGCCTGCGACTGCAGGAGGCATCTCCGGAGGTAAAACGTAAGTTGTGATATGCAAGTAAGACATTTTATTTCTAAGGCAGCAGAAGCCCTTCACTTCGTCTACATCGTGGTCACCAATGTCTTCCACAGTCAGAGAGCAAACGTCAGTGACGAGATTTACGTACTGACGACAGCATCGCAGCCCGAAAGTTTTACCGGAAGTAAACACAGGCCATGAAAGCGTTATTGTATAGTTCTGGTAATTGGTTCATGAAACTTTTATTTTTTGATTAATTACAAGCAGAGTTAATATGGAAAATTTATAACGTTATGTATCATTTCTTCCGTATTTGTGGTCATTGCCTAATTTGTTTACTATTAATTATCAAACTCTTCCTTTCTGGCGCTATATTTCACCGTCTCGGTACTAACATCATTCAGACCAAACCTTCACACACCTCTTGTTTCACTACAGTAACATGTGTTACAACATTTTACGCTCCTTAACTGAAACCTTGAACTAAAAGTAGATTCCTATGGCCACAGGTGCGCTCTCTTCCTCTCTCTCTCTCTCTCTCTCTCTCTCTCTCTTTCTCTTTCTCTTTCTCTCTCTCCCCCTTCTCTCCAGTACAACAATCATCTACGGCTACATACAATCGCGGCAAGCCACCGTACGGTGCGTGGCGGAGGGTACGCTGTACAATCGTTTCCTAACCTGTAGCTCGAAATATTTCAAGGGCTTCGTCAAAATTCTTTTCCATAATGGCGGATTTCTAGGTTAGACCAATTACTGTTTCCTTAGTGTCTGCGGCACTGTCATAATAATAATTATTATGTTATTATTATTATTATTATTATTTTAAAACTTAAGTAAACCCTATGACACCCCTTCTTATTTAGGTGTAACAATGGGAATGAATACCACATTATCTCCACGATAAATTCATATTTACCACGAACGCCCGATTTTAGTTATGTAACAATGAATGCATTTGATTTCGCTACAATGAAAATTTAGTCTTCCAACTTCTTTGTACCTACTTCTTTATGCTTGTGGCAGACGCAGTATGGTGTCTGTTGTGTATAAGAATCGTTTACGTTACCATTAACATGGATAAATAGTGGAAAAGTGTAAGTTTGAAAGGGAAACAGGGTTTAACGAAATCGTAAGTTAGTGTTGTGTCAACAGGTCATTCAGCATCTGGTTATCTGAGTCAATTCGACCAAAGTGAACCGCGTGTAATAAAAGATGATGATAGTTACTCTAGGTTTGAATTTTCATATATAGGTGACAAGGACTGTCCAAGATCACAGTGCGTTGTTTGTGGGGATATTCTTACTGGCAGTAGTCTGAGACCACTACCTAAACGCCATTTAGAAACTCAACGCCCCACCCACGTAAACAAATCTGCTGTTTTTTTTTTGTTTTTTTGTTTTTTAACGAAAAGCTAACAAGTGGAAAAATGATGTAATTAATTTTGTATGATGTGCAAACTGTGACAATGAGAATGCTCTTAAAGCATCTTTCGCCTTAACTACAGAATTGCTAAGACTGAGAAACTTCATTCAGTAGCTTAGTGCGCCCATGTATGAATGACGCAGCACAGTACATGCTTGGAGCATCTTTCACAAAAAAGTCAATATGATACCATTGTGCGACAATATTATCAACTGTTGAATGAAAGATATGTCAAATTATGTCGCAAATGAAATTTTAGTAAGGGTTCGTGCCGCTCCTTCTTTGGCTATTCAACTTGACGAATCGGCTGACGCTACCAATTTCCCTTGTTTTTACTTTTCGTCCATTATATTAATGACGAGTCTGTAGAACAGGAGCTATGTACTGTTTGTAAACCCTAGAAAGAGAGAACTACAGGAGGCTGTTTGCTGATGATGCTGTGGTGTACAGGAAGGTGTCGTCGTTGAGTGACTGTATGAGGATACAAGATGACTTGGACAGGATTTGTGATTGGTGTAAATAATGGCAGCTAACTCTAAATATAGATAAATGTAAATTAATGCAGATGAATAGGAAAAAGGATCCCGTAATGTTTGAATACTCCATTAGTAGTGTAGCGCTTGACATAGTCACGTCGATTAAATTTTTGGGCGTAACATTGCAGAGCGATATGAAGTGGGACAAGCATGTAATGGCAGTTGTGGGGAAGGCGGATAGTCGTCTTCGGTTCATTGGTAGAATTTTGGGAAGATGTGGTTCATCTGTAAAGGAAACCGCTTATAAAACACTAATACGACCCATTCTTGAGTACTGCTCGAGAGTTTGGGATTCCTATCAGGTCGGATTGAGGGAGGACATAGAAGCTGTTCAGAGGCGGGCTGGTAGATTTGTTACTGGTAGGTTTGATCATCACGCGAGTGTTATGGAAATGCTTCAGGAACTCGGGTGGGAGTCTCTAGAGGAAAGGAGGCGTCTTTTCGTGAATCGCTACTGAGGAAATTTAGAGAAACAGCATTTGAGGCTGGCTGCAGTACAATTTTACTGCCGCCAACTTATATTTCGTGGAAAGACCACAAAGATAAGATAAGAGAGATTAGGGCTTGTAGAGAGGCATAATAGGCAGTCATTTTTCCCCCGTTCTGTTTGGGAGTGGAACAGGGAGAGAAGATGCTAGTTGTGGTACGAGGTACCCTCCGCCACGCACCGTATGGTGGATTCCGGAGTATGTATGTAGATATAGATGCAGGAAATATATTTAAGCTAATCGACGAATATTTACTAGAAAATTCAATAGACTTGGCTGTGTAGGCATTTGTTCAGATGATGCGAAATCTATGAAAGCGTGTTACGTTCGGTTTGTTTTCAAAGTGAAGTAGGTAGCGCCGAGCGCTTTTTGGTCACACTGTTGCATTCATAGAACGGCCCTTCTTTCTAAAAGCATGCCCGATGGATGAAATCTGTGCTGGACAAAGAAGTGAAAATAATCAGTTTTATTAAAGTTCGCCTTACAAATTCCTGCATCTTTGGCTCTGAGCACTATGGGACTCAACTGCTGAGGTCATTAGTCCCCTAGAACTTAGAACTAGTTTAACCTAACTAACCTAAGGACATCACACACATCCATGCCCGAGGCAGGATTCAAACCTGCGACAGTAGCGGTCTCGCGGTTCCGGATGTAGCGCCTAGAACCGCACGGCCACTCCGGCCGGCATTCGAACTCAGAATATCTTCTAGAATTCTACAGAAAAACTACGTTAAGGATGTGGGTTTGCAATTTTGTGGGTCCGCTTTTTTATCCTTCTTATATACAGGAGACCCCTGCGCAATTTTCCAGTCTCTAATACTCGTGAGTGCCATATAAGTGTTACCTGTATTTCACAATACAGTAGCTTTTTAACCACATCTGATTCATTGTCATATCGATAAGTTATGCTTTCTGTGTAAAGTATTAGTACAAGACGAGATCGACACTGTCCACGAGGATAGTGGATGGCCTTTTTTCACACGCTCTGCGACAATCATCTACCATCGTTGTTCCCTGTTGGGATAATGTTGTGAATACTGGTTCTTTTTCAGTTGATTACTACATGTTTTGCACTCTGTCTTCAGGCCACAGGTGGTGCATCGGGACCATCCGACGGCCGTGTCATCCTCAGCTGAGGATGTGGATAAGAAGGGCGTGTGGTCAGCACACCGCTCTCCCTGTCGTTATGATGGTTTTCTTTGACCGGAGCCGCTACTATTCGGTCGAGTAGCTCCTCAGTTGGTATGACGAGGCTGAGTGCACCTCGAAAAATGGCAACAGCGCATGGCGGCCTGGATGATCACCCACCCAAGTGCCGGCCACGCCCGACGGCGCTTAGCTTCGGTGATCTGATCTGACGGGAACCGGTGTTTCTACTGCGGCAAGGCCGTGATTGCTACTTGCCACACGATAATTTGAAAAACCTTTTACTTTGGTGCTGTTATAAATGGTACACAGGATAACTACTGCGCAAAAGAAAAGGACGGATTGCCTTGCTTTTTGAGCAAGAATTTCACACAAAACTTAAGTCTTCCTGGATTTAAGGTAGTGGTCGATATAAAACTATTACCTGGGCTTCGCCTCCGACCTTCCATTATTACTTAAGTAACTCTGATATAAACAGCTCTTCGGTTGTACTAATGCGTACATTTGAAAATGACTACATAAACGAAATGTAGTGGAAACAAAATGAAGGTAATTATACATCGTGCACTGACGACCCGTGTAATGAAATGCTGTATATGTGACCTGAAAAACGTAACACCATAAACTGCAGCTTGCTAAGTAGCTAACTTAACAACATCATTAATAATACTGATAATCAAATAGTTGTGGTCTTCTAATGGTCGCGACCTGTATGTGTGATCATACTGTTGTTCTGTCAGTTTTTCATGATCTTGGTTTTTTTGTTTTTTTCATAGCGTATCATTTTCGTCTGCGACCTTTATCTGCATATTTCGTCCGATGTTTTCAGTGAAATTTATTCACGAATTATTAATTTTCAATATATGACCAAAATATTGCTTTTTGTGTACAATAGTCTCAAAAATTCTTTTTGCTTTATTTGCCTTAAAACTACGTCGTCGTTTTTATGTGGACAGCCTTTTCTAAATCTTCTCCCAGTATCACCGCCTTCACGGTTTTCTGCCATCAGTCTTGTGACTAGTTTGATGCGATCCACCACAAATTCCTCTCCTGTACCAACCTTTTCGTATCAGAGTGGCACTTACACCCTACGTCCTCTATTATTTGTTGTATATTTTCCAGTCTCTGTCTTCCCCTACAGTTTCTACCCTCTACAGTTCCTTATGGTGTCCAAGAACTTATTTCCTGATTTCTTAAAACGTGCGCTATCATTCTGCCTCTTCTTATTGTTATTGTCTTCCACCCGCTCCTTTCTTCACCGATTCTGCAGAGACGCTCCTCTTCTCTTGTCTTATCAGACCACCTAATTTTCATCAGCCTTCTGTAGCACCACATCTCAAACGCATCGATTCTCTTCTTTTACGATTTTCCCATAGTCCATGAATCATCTCTAAACAATGCTGTTCTCCAAACGTATATTTTCAGAAATTCCTCCCTCAACTAAGGCCGATGTTTGATACCAGCTGACTTCTTATGGCCAAGGATTCCCTCTTCGCCTGTCCTATCACGCTTTTTATGTGCTCCTCGCATCGTCGATCGTGTGTTGTTTTTCTTTCAAGCTAGCTGAGTTCCTTCAAGCCTAATTCTGACTGTAAGTTAATCGCATTTCTGCTACAGATTGTTACTTTCACCTTTCCTGGGTTCAATCTCAATCCCTATTATTTACTTATTAGACGATTCCATTCAAGAGGTCCAGTAATTCTCCTTCTGCAATGTCACCATCGAATCTTATCTTTTTTACCTCTTCCCTATAGTTTACATCAATTTTTCTTAGACTACACTGAGTGCATTTTAAACTATCGAACGCTTTTTCTATGTTAACAAATTGCGTCAGAGCTGCATATCCGGTACTTTAACCTTTCCTAAAGCCAAACACATAATTATCTGACAGATCCTGAATTTTCTTTTCCATTTTTCTGTATATTATTCCTTCGTCTATAAGACCATATTGTCTCTAATCAACATTGCAGAGCGTTTATAGCCATAAGCCTTTAACTCAAGACGAATTTCAGGACAAATAAAACAAACTCAGGATTGTCCAGGTTAATGAGGAGACTGCATAGATAAAGGAGAAAATCTGATAATCCAAAGCACCAAAATACACAAATTTTTTATGTTTTTAAAAAGCACGTTACCTGTCATATTTTGAACCCCACTGCATTACTTAGACATTACTCTACGCAGACTGAAAACATTTTTAGAAAATTGAAGAACACACTGTATCTCGTGCGATGTCTTAGTTCACTTTCGGACATTTTTTTATCTTTCATTCACTTTTCACTGTGGGATTTGGGTTCTGGGCCCACATCGTCTTCCGGCGGTAAAACATGAATTACATGGAGAATAGTGTATCCTAAAGGAAAATGACGATAGTGGTAATAAGTGTTTTAGAGCGCTAAACAGCGAGGTCATCAGCTCTCTTCTACAAGAAAACATTCAGCCTAATTATTACAACAGCATATTCAGGGAACTGCATGATTTCGCTACAAAATGGAATAAATCAACAAATAAAACTAGGAACGAAACAAAAGCGGTCAAAATCAACTGCCTGGCCTTTGTGGATAACCATCCAGTCTGCCATTCATACGGAAGTAACTACCATCCATACAAACCTACTGGGAAAGAAAAAGACCTGCAAATCTCGACATCAAAAACAGAAAACGTAACAGATGTCTAAGTCCCCCCAAATCGTTGAAGACAGATACTGTAAAAGATGACAAAGTTCAGAAATTCAAATATCTCGGAGAAATAGTTTAAACCGATTGACTGACAAAAAGCAAACAACGCCAGATCTCGTAAAATGAAAAAGGAAAGAAGATTAGCGTTTAAGATCCAGTCGACAGCCCGGTCGTTAGAGACGGAGCACCAGCTCCAATTACGAAAGGATTGGAAAAGAAATCGGCACTGCTGTTTTCAAAGGGAACATCCCGGCATTTGCCTGGAGGGTTTTAGGGAAATAGCGTAAGTCCTAAATCTGGATGGCGCGACTGGAATCTGGACCTTTATCCCCCTCCATACGAGTCCAGTTTGTGCCACCTCGCCCGGTCCCCTAAAATGGAGATGGCTACCATCTTCCAACAACACCTATGATGAAAAGAACGGTTTCCATTAAAGAGAAAATTAAATGCTATGAAACTTAAAACCAAAAGCTCTCTACGCCGCAGGGTGCATTGCCACATTTAAAGTAGGAGAAATAGAAATAAATGGAGAAAAGAGAGAGAAAATGCTTTGAAAAATTGTGGGGCCTACCGTAGACAACAGTGCCAACTACACATTAAAAATGAACAAAAATTGATTTGAAAAAATTCTCCAAACTATCACACTATATAGAAAAGGCGGATCAGTTTCTTTGGACTTTTGAAAGAATGGAGTACAAAAGATTAGCTAAAGGCAACTTCTAGTATTTCACTAACAAAAAGAACAAAAATCAGTGGTTCAAAGGTACTCAAAAAGTCTTAGAAGAAACGAAATTAACTGAAGAAAAAATATTAAGGCAGAAAAATTCAGAACTAAGACAAAAAACTTCAAGTGTTTTCAAGAAAAAAGAGAGGAAACCTGGAAGAATTTAATTCAGGGACAACAACGCCAACAGGTCAAGAGAACTATACAATACTGGGAAAGAAGAAGGAAGGACCTCATTCGAAAGAACAGTTCCGAGCAGTTGTTCTACGTGATCCACATCTGGTCGGATTCGACGGAAGAAGACGAGTTCTTCAGATTTGGTTTTTATTTTTTCAAAAACCCACCGATTATGCTCGTATAATCGGCATACCGGCTAATAACGAGGTAGTTCTAGTTTCTTGGTTTCCGTAGGAACAGTACTAAAATTTGTACAGAAATACGTTTGCCATAATTAATTAATAAAAGCCATAGCAGTATCAGCACAGTGACGAAGCTTGAGACATTGACGTGTGGGTACTCGTGTTGCAGGTCTGCCATCACGGTGTTCCCGCAGCGCACGGACGGAAAGCACGACTATAAAGTGTGGAACGCCCAGCTCATCAGCTACGCCGGCTACAAGAACCCGGACGGCAGCATCACGGGAGATCCCAACAACGTCGAGTTTACCGAGGTACGTTGCGACCCATCAGTTACGTCGATAAGCTTATCTCCTTGGCTTTGGTAGATTCTAAGTAAGTCAGATTTATAATGGAACCTCTCAATCTGTAGCGTACTGAGTACTATTTTGTAACTTGCTGACAGATTAAAATTCTGTGTCGATATCAGGAGCCGCGCTGGGTAGCCGCGCCGTCTCGGATGCCTTGCCACGGTTCGCGCAGTTCCCGCCCCCCCCCTCCCTCCCCCCCGTCGGAGGTTCGAGTCCTCCCTCTCGCATGGGCGCACGCGCGCGCGCGCGTGTGTGTGTGTGTGTGTGTGTGTGTGTGTGTGTGTGTGTGTGTGTGTGTTTTATCCTTATCGTAAGTTAGTTTAAGTTAGATTAAGTAGGGTGTAAGCCTAGGGACCGATGACCTCAGCAGTTTGGTCCCATAGCAACTTACCACGAATTTCCAACTTTTCGGCATCGGAACTGGAAAACTTAATCGGGGTGAGTGTTGCTCACGAAAGGCTAGATTCCGAGACCGAATCCAGCTAGTGATACGAACAACCGAATGAAAAGAACTGACTCATTCGGATGTTATTTTACGTTTCGGTTGAGTTATTAATTCGTCCTTCTGAGTGAAATTAGTGTGCGGAAAGAACCGAATGAAAACAGTCGATTCAGTCGGATATAGTTTTGATCTCACCTAATCCCGGCACATTCAGTTCTGGGCGGAAACAATCGATACTTTTTGTATTGTTAAATAATTACTGTTGACTGCACTTTGATATCGCCTGTTGTCACTGTTATTGTCACGCTGATGTTTTGTTTTTATTTGGTGTCATTAAGTACCTTTCAGTTCGTTTTTCCGTGCGTATTTATGAATATTACGTTTACTCGATACTGGACTTTTTTGTCTGGATCAAATTGTCGACACGCTCCTCTGCGAGGAAACGGATAAAACATACGACCGGATAAAAAAGATCCTTGAGAAAGCTTCAATGCGAAGTACAGTATTTGCAAGTACCATTCATAATCTGCAACTACATTAATTAAATTCAAGAAAATTAATGAATGATGCGTTTTTCGGAGAAATATACTTGCGACAAGTGGCAGAAAGCACCTCACAACTTAAAAAAATTATATTCCATATGCTTCCTGTACAGGCCACAGATCAGCATTTACCGAAAGAGAAATATAGTTGATGGGCGCAAATCTGCTGAAAAAAGAAACAGAAATCCAATAATTTTAAATTTAAAATGTAACTGTTCATTTATTTAAACTTGCGACATTGCACCAGTATTCAAACTTTTAAGACCAGCAAAAATTTGGTATTTAACACTAGAAGTACGAGTATAACATTCGCATATAAATAAATAAATAGAGAAATTTTGAAAATTAGCAGTGCACTTTTTCTTATTTGCTTGTCCTTGAAATGCGATAATTGTCTTTAAAAAAAGTTGATAATGCTAGTCAAGACTCACATGTAACAGAAAATGCTGAACAAATATACAAGTGAATACAATACAATCCTGAAACTCTGTGGACACATTCACGTAACTGAAGTAACCGTCAGAGACTAATGTCAGTCGTTTAACTCACGTCAAGTGAAAACTCTGAAACCAGACGAGTGAGTGAAAAAAATTCGTAACGAATGCGCAACAGAACTAAAGGATCACTTTTTCGAAAATCCGTAACTCTCTCCCATTGCGACGCATTAGTTTGAAATATGACTCAGAGGTGGATACAACCTTCCTCTATAATAGTGCAAAAGTGTGGCGACCTGCAACATCATCCTCGTGTCCAGCGATGCTTCAAACAGCAAAGTGTCGATATATGCTTAAAAAAGTCCGAAGCTCAGATGCTCATATGACGTGTAAAGTGTGTTAATGATGTCACTTTGGCGCCGAATTTCACCAAAATTCTGCAAAACGACGCCGTCGACGTGTCATACAATGAGAAAGTTGTCTTACATTTCACCTCCTCTTTTGATGCCTCTCCGATGCAGGTGAGAACTGCGAATCTCAGCGTTGAAATCACGCTATTTTATTATGAGACACGCTGGCGCTCAGAATCGACACTACAAGAGTTCAGGGGGTGGTATAAAGAGCGTCAATGAAACCACCCCCTCCCTTGGGACGTTGATTCCCATACATTTTGCTGCGGAAAACGACATTTTGCAGTTCGATGAGCAACAGAAAGACATTCTTCGCGATTTTTGATACTGCTGACATCTGCCTTTTCTAATGACATCGTTGGCTAGTAATTCCACTGAACATGATCTCACCCCTTTGGAGTGCAGTGCAGTCGCAATATTTGTTGTGGTGTACAGACTGGAACCACTAGGGAGAGTTGAAAATCATTCCATGAAATCTAAACGTCATCCAAAGCAGCAAAGGCGTCATATGCTTTTACAATCCCCCCCCCCCCCCCGGTGTGATTATGGAGGGGTGAGACATTGACATATGCGTGAATAAAAAGGGAAAGGGTCCTTCTAATACCCCCCAGTTCAGCAACAAACTCGATGGCACCCGCCCCCATTTATTGCAAAATGTAAAAATGTGACTTAACAGAGAAAACCTTCGAAGAAGTGCTAGGTTCCTGCAACTAGGCAACCACTTGATACACCTCCGGTGCCAGTGGCGCCTTTAATTCTGTTGCGCAGAGTAGCTGACGTGACGCAGATACTCGTTTCAAAATGGTTGCTTCATTCCACTGGAGAAACCGACTGAAATAAAAAAACAATCGACATATCAGTCGTTTGTTAAAAAGAGTTGCTTGCTCTATCACTAACCCCAGATGACACAAAGTTTCAATCTCTCAGGAAGTGAAACAACAGGCCATACTTCGTTGTATAGGTAATGATTAATTCTGAATACAACAACTAGGCTGAGGTTCAGCTGTATCCTTCTTTCTAAAAATAACACTCCAGCAAAGTGTACAGTATGGGTATTGTGTAACTCGTGAGAGTAAAAAGTCGGTACTGACTGAAATAAAGCTCAGGCCTCAAATGGCCTGTTATCTGTGCCACCCAGATACCTCAGTCAAAAATGGTTCAAATGGCTCTAAGCATTATGGGACTTACCATCTGAGGTCATCAGTCCTAAGAACTACTTAAACCTAACTGACCTAAAGACATCACACACATCCATGCCCGAGGCAGGTTTCGAAACTGCGACATTAGCAGCTGCGCGGTTCCGGACTGAAGCGTCCAGAACCGCTCGGCCACAGCGGCCGGCTTACCTCAGTCGGTAAAATCACTACATACCAAAGTGCAGGGTCATTGTGAGTGGAGGAAGAACACCTTTCCCACAAGCGCTTCAACCCACCCTGTGAGATATCCTAGCCAACTATGCCATGTGACATTTACATTTATTTACACACCCTGTCATTCCATCCCTTCAGTATTGTCCTCGATTATTCCAGAAGAAAATACACTCTAAGTGTGGTATGCGTACTGTAAGACCTTCGGTACACACACCATTAGATTATTCGACTTGTCGCTCTAACGAAGTGGGCGAGTGTCAGCAATATGTCTCGTGGTCTTATTGTGGCGTATTTATCTTTTGCCGTTAGGTCAGACGATAGAAATGCCACTCGCACGCTTAGAGTAGCAGATTGACGGTTACCAACTTTAAACAGAACTTGATAAATTTTCACACACATTTATTAAAATAATAAATAACATAGACATTACGTAACTTGATTCTGGATGCTGTTTACAATTTACAATCTGAAGTTCCTTTGGTCTTGGTACATTAATCTTATTCTCACATATCTCTGACACTTGACAAAGTGTCTATAAATTTCTCTTCATGGCTATGTACAGGAATATGATAATCTTATTAGGTGCAGACTGAAACTTGACTACAGACTAAGGCAGACTAATGCAGACTGACTAATCGGAGGTCTGTACACTCGTTATAATACCTCGCGCGTTCAGGTATCACTGCGCGAGTGTGATCCACGAGGAGAAAAGGTTCTACGTTAGCAGGAATCTCATTGGCTGCGTTACATATTAGTACGCGGATCGGCGGAAGCAGAATTTGGTCCGTCTCTAAGACAGCGCCATCTCGTAGTGCGGAGACGGACGAGCGCTGCGCCTGCGCTATTGTGCTTAGTGGGGCGCGTTCTAGTGGGAAAGTTGTGTACGCGCTGACTACGCGGAACTATGTACACAACACCAAGCCAACAAAAGAGACACACCACGAAGGTATTATCCGAATGCTAGGAAACCGATTGATGTGATGTACATGTACAGACAAACAACTGATTACAGTTTGAGAAAAAAATGGATGACTTGTTCAAGAGAGAGAGCTTCACAAACTGGCGGACTCAGTAACGCATTGATCCACTCTGGACTTCATGCCAGCAGTTATTCGGCTTTGCACTGATTGACAGAGTTGTTAGATATCTTCTTGAGGGATATCGTGCCAGATTCTGAGCAACTGGCACATTAAAATCCCGAGCTGGTTGGAGGCTCTGCCTCTAATGCTTCAAACATTCTCATTTGGGGAGAGATTCAGTTATCTTGCTGGCCAAGGTAGGGTTTGGCAAGTATGAAGACAAACTCGTCATGTACGGGTGGGCATTATCTTGCTGAATAGTAAGCCCAGGATTGATTGCAATTAAGGGCAACAAAACTGGGCATAAAATATCCCGAAGTACCGCTTCGCTGTAAGGGTCCCATGGATGACAACCAGAAGGGTCCTGTTATGAAAAGAAACGGCATCCCAGACCATCACTCCTGACTGTCAGACCACACGACGGGCGGCTGTGGGGTTCATATCCCACCACTGTCCATGGCGTCTCCAGACACGTCTTAGGCGTGGAATCTCAATGACTAGAGTACAATTCTCATCGATGATTAGTTCCGCTTCGAACTGACCCTGATGACAAGGGAAGACGTATCTGAAGACTGTGGTAGGATGCTAATCTGACTGTCGCCCGACATACGGCCCAACAACCGAGGTCTGGGGTGCTATTTCGTTTCTAGCAGGATCCCTTTGGTTGTCAATGGCGGCACCCTGACAGCACAGCCGAACGTCGACGATATTCCACGCCCCTTTTTGTTGCCCCTCATGGCAAGCTATCCTGGGCTTACATTTCAGCAAGATAATGCCCGCCCGCACACGACGAGAGCTTTTTACTGCTTGTCCTCGTGCTTGTAAAACCAAAACTTGGCCAGAAAGGTCGTCGGATTTCTTCTCAATTGAGAACGTTTGGAGTTTCATGAGCAGCGCCCTCCAACCGCTTCGGGATTTTGACGATCTAATGCGCCAATTGGACAGAATTTGCCACGGTATCCCTCAGGACTTCCAACAACTTTATCAGTCAATGCCAAGTCGAATAACTGCTTGCATAATGATTAGAAAGGGACCTAAGCATTATTGAATTGCTTTCCTAAAATTGTAATCATTTGTTCGACTGCACACGGATGTCACATCTACCGATTTTCGTTTCATTCGGGTAATTCCATCGTGGGATGTAGTTTTGTTTTCTTTCCTTACGGTGTAATTCCTTCTCCTATTAGTCCACTTAATTTTCAGCGCCCTGTAAAACCACATCCCCAACTCTTAGACTTTCTTCTTATCTGGTTTTCTCACAAACCATAATACACTCACGTAAAATACAGTGCTCCAGATGCGCATACCCAGATGTTTACCGTAAAATTAATATCTATGTTTGACAGAAGTAGACCCCTTTTAGGGTGGTACGCCCACTTTGCGCGTATTAAACTACTCCTCATATTGTCATTCCTTCCTCCATCATGCCTTATTTTGCTTCAGAGTTAGAGAACTTCTTCACTTCGTTTACTAAGTGGTCTCCAGTTTTGATGTTCAGTTTATTGTTAAATTCGGTTCACTCTTCGTTACGTTTGACTTTCTTTTGTACACTCACAGCTCATATCCTTTGCTCATTACACTGATAATGCAGTATAGCAGTTACTCAAGTACTGTAACTGTTACTAATCTTCACTGAGGTAGAAGAAGCTGAAGCTTTCTTCACTTTCGTAACTGTGTTTTCTGTGTACATGTTGAACTGTAGGGAAGAAACTCTCCATTCCTGTCTGCCGCTCTTTTTAAACCGAACACTTCTCTCTTATAATAAGTAATCATTATTTACGATAGATTGTTTAAGCTTTATCGCCATTTCCAAGTATCTGTGATTAACAATTTTGAATGAGAACGGGTACCGATCTCAGTGTCATTTATATTAAAGTACCTGTATTATTCTCACGTCTAGATTAATGTGACGTGCATATTATCTCGTTATTGGGCTGTCTCATGACTGTCACTGTTTTCATAAGATAGTAAATGATGTCAATATGTTGAATATACAATGTTAATTACGACGTGACAGTAATTTGACAGTTCCACACTTATAACATTACAGGGCTATTACAAATGATTGAAGCGATTTCATAAATTCACTGTAGCTCCATTCATTGACATATGGTCACGACACACTACAGATACGTAGAAAAACTCATAAAGTTTTGTTCGGCTGAAGCCGCACTTCAGGTTTCCGCCGCCAGAGCGCTCGAGAGCGCAGTGAGACAAAATAGCGACAGGAGCCGAGAAAGCGTATGTCGTGCTTGAAATGCACTCACATCAGTCAGTCATAACAGTGCAACGACACTTCAGGACGAAGTTCAACAAAGATCCACCAACTGCTAACTCCATTCGGCGATGGTATGCGCAGTTTAAAGCTTCTGGGTGCCTCTGTAAGGGGAAATCAACGGGTCGGCCTGCAGTGAGCGAAGAAACGGTTGAACGCGTGCGGGCAAGTTTCACGCGTAGCCCGCGGAAGTCGACGAATAAAGCAAGCAGGGAGCTAAGCGTACCACAGCCGACGGTTTGGAAAATCTTACGGAAAAGGCTAAAGCAGAA
This sequence comes from Schistocerca serialis cubense, assembly GCF_023864345.2. Classification (NCBI taxonomy): domain Eukaryota; kingdom Metazoa; phylum Arthropoda; class Insecta; order Orthoptera; family Acrididae; genus Schistocerca; species Schistocerca serialis. The sequence continues at coordinate 249,357,373 of NC_064638.1, read as the reverse complement.
GCCTTACCGTTTACAATTGCTACAAGCCCTGACACCCGATGACAAAGTCAAACGGTTAGAATTTTCGGCGCGATTGCAACAGCTCATGGAAGAGGATGCGTTCAGTGCGAAACTTGTTTTCAGTGACGAAGCAACATTTTTTCTTAATGGTGAAGTGAACAGACACAATGTGCGAATCTGGGCGGTAGAGAATCCTCACGCATCCGTGCAGCAAATTCGCAATTCACCAAAAGTTAACGTGTTTTGTGCAATCTCACGGTTTAAAGTTTACGGCCCCTTTTTCTTCTGCGAAAAAAACGTTACAGGACACGTGTATCTGGACATGCTGGAAAATTGGCTCATGCTACAACTGGAGACCGACAGCGCCGACTTCATCTTTCAACAGGATGGTGCTCCACCGCACTTCCATCGTGATGTTCGGGATTTCTTAAACAGGAGATTGGAAAACCGATGGATCGGTCGTGGTGGAGATCATGATCAGCAAATCGTGTCATGGCCTCCACGCTCTCCCGACTTAACCCCATGCGATTTCTTTCTGTGGGGTTATGTGAAATATTCAGTGTTTAAACCTCCTCTACCAAGAAACGTGCCAGAACTGCGAGCTCGCATCAACGATGCTTTCGAACTCATTGATGGGAACGTGCTGCGCCGAGTGTGGGAGGAACTTGATTATCGGCTTGATGTCTGCCGAATCACTAAAGGGGCACATATCGAACATTTGTGAATGCCTAAAAAAACTTTTTGAGTTTTTGTATGTGTGTGCAAAGCATTGTGAAAATATCTTAAATAATAAAGTTATTGTAGAGCTGTGAAATCGCATCAATCATTTGTAATAACCCTGTATATGTTTACAAAGATATTGCAGAAGAACAGCGAAATTATTTTATTAACTAAAATTTGTTACGATCGTCTTTCGTTGTTGCATATCCACTTTCGTGTTCTAAGAGTTCAATAAAGTTTTTAAGGTAGTACTTGTGTCTAAGTTCTGTATCTTCATTTAATATTTCTTGTGATTATTTTCTCGTATACCTACAGATTTCTAATTCTTCAAGAATGTTCATTACAAAACCTTTGGGTATTCTGTACAGAATTTGTAGTGCACTTTCGATCGTATCACTAGTGTGATTTTGATTTTCGAGGGTAGAAAGAAACTCAACAGACTATATTCGATCTCTCTAATGTGTTCTCTATATCTCACGTTAAAATTTCTTCCTGTTTGGCCAATGTACCATTCCTGTTTTTCCCTCTTGATTATTTCGTATATTATACGAGAGCCACCTTTTCCTATAACTTTCCGCAATAGCGACTATGAAATAAGAAGTTGAGAATCACAGTTATCTCTTCTCTGTTGCGCACAGGACGTCAACCCCACCCGCTTCATTGTAAAAGGCTGTAGGCCTGGCAGCTCAGTTCCTTGTTCGCAGAAAGCTTCAAAAATTTGCTCAGCATTCTGCCCTTCAGCACTGACGCTAAGACTTAATTGCCTTTTGTCTCAGTTATGAACGTCCCTTTTGATGCTACCAGCTCGTCCGCTAATTACACTTCTCTGCTTGACGCTGCCCTCTGCCGTATGTTCCTGTACCGTCATTTACATCCTAATGTTTCGAACAGTTTTCTTTGGAAACATTCTGGCTTTTAAGATACAAAATCTTTCAAGACCAGTCTGCGAGCACTGGAAACGATACCAAAGTCTTCTGTAGTCAGTTTAGAAAATTTCCTCATTCACGTCCCCACTTTCTCTTTGCACCAAAGATTACCAACAAGTATGAAGCAACTCAAAAGAATTAGACAATTCCAAAAACGAAATCCGTCACCAGTAATTAACTGATCAGAAATTCATCCTTAAACGAGCTCCTCGCCCAGGTCTTGATGGCAAACGGGATGTCGACGTCCGCGCCGTGTCATTCTCTGTCATGAGGCGTCATACGGATGTGATATGGAGACGCTTTTCTGGTCGTTTCTCCGACATCCCAGGCCGTGAAACCGCTGCTCCTTGCTCACGCAGATCCCCAATCGGCATACGAGGCTGAGTTCACCCCATGCCAGTCGTCCTACCACGCAAAATTACCGGGACTTCGACACGGTCGTCCTCAAGGCTAGAAAACAATACGTTCCATTGATTTTGCTGCCTTTTTTCGATACATTATTTGTCACCTAAATATCAGATAAATTTTGTTTCTAATCTGAGATACATCGTTCACACACTTTAAGAAATTAATCGCATTATTATTCTAATTTCTCTAGAATCATGTAAAGCAACTTACACATTCTAAAAATACGTTGAGAAAATTATTGATAATATTTCCCTGTTTTTCTATCATTTCTAATCGATGCTAACGCAGTTATAAATATTCTGTTTCTGCCTAACAACAGAATGAACTATCAGAAACTGATTAACTGTTTACATTATTAATGGAAGCTTACTCAGGAGTTGCTGTTAACAGCCATGTTCAAGATGGTTTATTGACAAAGTTGGGACGAATATCTAACAGATAGGGAAACAAAATTAAATCACTGTGTAGAGACAGCAAGTGGAGCAGGCGTAAAAATGTTCAAATGTGTGTGAAATCTTATTGGACTTAACTCTTAAGGTCATCAGTCCCTAAGCTTACACACTACTAAATATAAATTATCCTAAGGACAAACACACACGCCCATGCCCGAGGGAGGACTCGAACCTCCGCCGGGACCAGCCGCACAGTCCAAGCAGGCGTAAAAATCTCTAGATAAAGAGAAAGAGAGGGAGGCAGAGGGGGAGAGAGAGAGAGAGAGAGAGAGAGAGAGAGAGAGAGAGAGGGTTAACACGTTATTTGCATGGCAAACAGGCCTAATTATTGGAAACAGACATTGCATGAATAAGGAAGGTGAAGAGATGATTCAAGATGGTTCAAATGTCTCTGAGCACTATGGGACTTAACATCTGAGGTCATCAGTCCCCTAGAACTTAGAATTACTTAAACCTAACTAACCTAAGGACATCACACACATCCATGAACGAGGCAGGATTCGAACCTGCGACCGTAGCAGCCGCGCGGTTTCAGACTGAAGCGCCTAGAACCGCTCGGCCACCCCGGCCGGCTGATTCAAGATGGTTTAGAGACATTTTCTGTTGGTGAAAGAGAACGTGATAACGTAAAAAAGTATTTAATGACACTAGTCAACAAATTTGAAATGAGCGGATTTACCTAATTTTGGGTAAAATCACATTTCCTCTATCACGTCACATTTTCTAGATAGACAGCAGAATCAAAAATAGTAGTGGTGATAATTGGCAGAATTAAAACAAACAATAAATGAATATTTAGAACTTTATAACTCAGTATTATTAAAAAAGCACATATAGACATGACGCAAGTAGAAAGTCTAAATTAGTTCACAATATATTCTTCAACTTAATACTTCTTTGCTATTCGAAAACTGTGCTCTTCTCTTTTCTGCAGCTTCTTTATCACACCTGCTATTCAGTACCGTTTGGTAAATCTTGGAGCACACTCATATAAAAAGAAGCAAAAAATTACATGTGTGAACAAAGGAATGCTAAACATGAACATACGGAAAAAAAACCCTTAGTAATTCAAATGTCTTGCGTGCTAGACCAATTTCGAATTCTAAATACCAACCTACGTACTAACTGTTATCTCATCTCAGAATCAAAACGTCTGTTCAGTATTGTAATCACCAAAATATGCAATCAAAACTTTCTACCCAGTAATGCAAAAATGATTCCGTACTGAAATCACAATGCAAGCGAACATTTTGGACTCAGTCAGAAATTAGACGTAATGGAAGCACTGGAAAGAATGACTATAGGGAAAATTTAATCAGAGATGACAGTGTTGTAATGCACGGCAATGAGTTATATATCAATATAAATAACTGAAACGTTAAGAAAAAGTATTAATATTGTTTGAGCATTTATTTACTATGAACGACAATATGCATGACTACAAAGAAAAACAGATACCTCTTTGAAAAGGAACTAACAGCATTACCAATCGATTTAAAGAAAATTTAAACTAAGCAGCATGAAGAAGCAGCCAACAGGAATTGTTTCACAATGAATTACATTAAAAAGAGATGGATACCAAGGTAAAAAGGAGCAAACTTAGCATGCGATATGACAAAAAAAACAAAAATCACACTGTGAAATGATGAAGTCTCATTCCAGAAAAACAACGCAACAAATTGGAAAGAAAGAAAAATAGCACAGAGCTACAAATAAAATGAGAAATATAACGGAAAAGTACGCCGTCTGTAGTCTTGCTAACACGTAGTGTTCATTGGCGTTTAGAGTTTCAGGAGATCAAGGTAAAAGGGATTTCGTCCGAATAAAGCGGCAGAAGGGCCAGCCACTCTTGATGCAGTCTGCAAAGAATAGCTTATCTTTACGCAGCTGTACCGTAATGCGGGATGTCACGTTGTACAGTCGTATGCGTTTCATCTCTTTGTCAGGTCGCTCCCTAGAAAGCTACGGCGCGCCCTCATGTGAAGTGAGTCTGTGTCAACCTTGCGCCTTTTCGTTTCATATTTCCTTAATTAGAAAAAAGAAAGCTAAGTACTACCTGACGTACCTAACTCCTTTGTATGAGAAGTATGCATTTTACTGGAGGAATTTTTTTGTTAGGATAAAAATATGTTTTCCGTTCTCTTCAAATACTAGCGTGATCTGTAACAGTAGCGTAAATGGTATACGTCATGTTAAGACATTCGTCAGACGTAAAGAACCTAAAACAAGCCACCTAAACAACGATAATTTCTTACATTATGAAATACGGTGCTGTGTAGTATGCTCAGTGATTGGTGCTGAGATATCAGTGAACAGAATGGCAATAACTTTTTATATTCTTTGCAAGAAGTGTAAACAAAACAGTATTGTTCACTAAAGATAGCAGACTAGCTTGTTTGAAAGGGTGAAACCTCCAACTCCCATCGTGCCATCATGACTTAGATTTTCAATTGTTTCCCTAAATTACTTCAGGCGAGGTAATGATGCTATGCTGTGTTCGCATTAACCCTCTGTCAATAATTATGATGTATAAATGGAGATGATGTTTTAACTACTGACGACGCCTTTAGCCCAATTGTTTTTGTATTTCCACTACAGGTTGTGATTTCAGTGTATTTTACTTCTGATGAAGGTATATTTAGATATACCGAAACCGTGGTCAAGAATTTTAATAAATCTTTATCCTGCAACTGTTTTGCTGCTATCATTTACCGTGAAGAATTTCAACAGTTGCTGTTTCAGCGATGTTTAAAATCTTGAACTCTAGTAATATTGAAATAATGTCAATAGCAGCCTAACTCGGCTCGTTATGTTGTTAGCTTGCAACACTTCTCAGATTCTCGTAGTACATTGACACAGATGTGAAACGGAAATGCTGCTGCAAAAGGATGGTTTCTTTTATGGTTGTTAAACAGAGGAGCTGCTCAAACAAAGCTCTTCCACTGCCCATTAAATTCTCATTAGCAAAAGGGTCGCGTCCAGCGAAATATTATGAGATTACTCCCCTTAATGCTTAATGTTAGCTGCTTTCAGTATACCTATCTGGGAATATGTATGCATTTGCTCGTATATATCAGCTTCCAAAATGGGGCAATAATTGAATATATTTTATGAAATAGTGATTTTAGCAATAACTGTAGTATCGTAATGCTCACTGCAATGCTTAAGACGCTAAATTCGTTAATCAGTAACAAATAACGTAAAATTGAAAACTGACATTCGTGTTCTGGTAGTTGAATCATTATGTCCTTTTAATAAAAATACCTTAAAGTTAAAACTGGAAACGTGATAGTACTGACGATTATTAAAATCATTTAAGTACATTTGAATGGTCTTTCCGAAGTTATTAGCTCTTGGTTTCAGAAAACATAGGTCAGACTGTCATTATTATTCAACTTTTGTTCAATTGTGAGTTGCTATATCCGTCCGGTATGGCCGATCGGTTCTAGGCGCTTCAGTCTGGAACCGCGCGACCGCTACGGTCGCAGGTTCGAATCCTGCCTCGGGCATGGATGTGTGTGATGTCATTAGGTTAGTTAGGTTTAAGTAGTCTACGTTCTAGGGGACTGATGACTTCAGATGTTAAGTCCCATAGTGCTCATAGCCGTTTTTGAGCTGGCATAAAGCACTGTCAAAGTTTCAACTGTTTCAAACTGATCACAAAAAATGTTATTAGATTATTGTTCACTCATTTAATAACACAACTCGGAATTTCACTTAAGGAAAGGAAGGATCCTGTCATGGAAAATGTTTGAATTGAAACATAACAATTACTTTCACAATGAAAAACTATAATTTGAACACTATCAGTTCAAAAAGCTGGAATGTCCGTACAAACTTGTGCGATAAACTGGTTAGATCTTACTTTGTGTTGAATTTGCTTAAGTGCTTCGGCGGATAACATTACGTAGCAATAAATGGTACAGGCTCTTCATGGCGTCGATTTACAGTATACCGCATTGAGCCCAAAGTATTTTATCGTCAGTGAAGCTCTTGAAGTTTTGTACTGTGTCCACATAATTCAAAATACTGCCTGTCCATTCAAAATCTTCTTATTGCAACATCATACACACGAATCTCAGCACCTTTCGCCTATAATACATTTTACGTTTGAACCAGAAGCAGTCTAGTAAAGCAATGCAGTGGCTGCATCTCCAACAACTATTTCGGGTAGCCCAGATAGATACGCTTATAGATAATGTTACACCTTTAACTATTCCAGCGTGTCTACATACAGTTCTTTAAACATTTACCATTAATATATTGACATATAGGCGGAATTCAATAACTTTAGTAAAACTTTCGCTGCTAAACATTACAGAAAAAATATACAGGGTGACAATTATTGAACTGTATGAAATAAAATCGTCATAACTTCTGAACGGTTTGCGTTAGGACGTTCAAACTGCACGGTTAGCCTAGGGCATAATGGGAATTACTGGTCTGGTTTAGCGACGAAGCTCACTTTCGTTTGGATGGCGTCGTCAGTAAGTAAAATTGCCGCATTTGGGGGCCTGAGAATCTGCATTTCGCAATCGAGAAGTCTCTTCACCCTCAACGGGTGACTGTGTGGTGTGCATTGTCCAGTCAGGGAATAATCAGTGCGACATTCCTTGATGGCATAGTGACTACCGGACGGTGAAGGTTTTGGAAGATACTTTCATCACCATTATCCATAGTGACCATGATTTCGACAAAATGTGGTTCAGGCAAGACGGAGCTCGACCCCATCGAAGGAGGTGAATGTTTGATGTCCTGGAGGAGCACTTTGGGGGCCTCGATTGGCCGCCATATTCTCCGGATATGAACACATGCGACTTCTTTTTGTGGGGCTATATTAAAGACAAGGTGTACATCAGTAACTACAAAACCGTTACTGAGCTGAAAACAGTCATTCAGAAGGTCATCGACAGCTTCGATGTTCCGACACTTAAGCGGGTACAAATGGTTCAAATGGCTCTGAGCACTATGGGACTTAACATCTGTGGTCAGCAGTCCACTATAACTTAGAACTACTTAAACCTAACTAACCTAAGGACCTTACACACATCCACGCCCGAGGCAGGATTCGAACCTGCGACCGTAGCGGTCGTGCGGTTCCAGACTGAAGCGCCTAGAACCGCTCGGCCACACCGGCAGGCACTTAAGCGGGTCATGCGGAATTTCCCTAATCGTCTGCGCCACATCACCATCAACAACGGCAGGCATACCGAACATGTCATAACCAAAATCCAAATATCTGTAGTGACGTTTACATATTGAACAAAGACTGCGCAAGACATAATTTGTAATTAATTTGAGTTTTTTTCATATAGTTCAATAATTGTTACCCTGTACACAATCCAAACTATACATTAAGGCGAAAAATCGATGACGTTATGGTGTTAGAAACTCTTCCCCGAAGCGGGTTAATTCATGGCAGCGACCCTTTCCGCCTGTGACGGATTATTTTGTGTGACGTCCTCTCTCATGGTGCAACGGTCAACTCTGAAGTTTATTATGCAACCCTCAGGAAACTGAAATAACGACTTCAACGCGGTCGTCACCACAAAAACGCCAACGAACTATTGCTTCTTCATGACAACGCAGGGCCTCACAGAAATCTGCTCGCCAGAGAGGAGCCCACAAAACTTCATTGGACTGTTCTTCCTCGTCTAACCTATAGAGTAGATCTCGCACCTTCCGAATTCCATATGTTTGGTCCAACGAAGGATGCACTCCGCGGCAAGCAGTACGTCGAGTGGTGGGCCCGTTATTGGCGCAGCAAGAAAAATGGCTCTGAGCACTATGCGACTTAACTTCTGAGGTCATCAGTCGCCTAGAACATAGAACTAATTAAACCTAACTAACCTAAGGACCTTACACACATCCATGCCCGAGGCAGGATTCGAACCTGCGATCGTAGCGGTCGCTCGGTTCCAGACTGTAGCGCCTAGAACCGCACGGCTACTCCGGCCGGCCGGCGCAGCAAGACTTTGGCTTCGACCAGTAGAGTGGTACCATGCAGGCTCCAAGCACTATGGGACTTAACATCTGAGGTCATCAGTCCCCTAGAACTTAGAACTACATAAACCTAACTAACCTAAGGACATCACACACATCCATGCCCGAGGCAGGTTTCGAACATGCGACCGTAGCAGCAGGGCGGTTCCGGACTGAAGTACATAGAACCGCTCGGCCACAGCGGCCGGCTCAGGTCCTCTCAGTAAGGTGGCATAAGGTCGTCGCGTTCAACAGAGATTATGATGAAAAATAGGGTACTGTAGTCAAAAGAACGGCAAATAATATGGTGATTTGGAATCCCGAATAAAATGAAGGAAAGAAGATTACGGGTTAACGTCCCGTCGACACCGAGGTCATTAGAGACGGAACATAAGCTCGGATTGCATCAGGGATGGGGAAGGAAATCGGCCGTGCTCGTTCAAAGGAACAATCCCGGCATTTTCCTGGAGCGATTTAGGTAAATCACGGAAATGTTTTGGAAATTTGAGGTAAGGCCTTATGGGACCAAACTGCTGAGGTCATCGGTCCTTAAGCTTACACACTACTTAATCTAACTTAAAGTAACTTACGCTAAGGACGACACACCTACCCGTGCCCGAGGCAGGACTCGAACCTCCGACGGGGGGAACTGCGCGGACTGCGACAAGACGCCTGAGACCGCGCGGCTACTTCGCGCGGCGGTAAATCACGGAAAACCTAAATCTGGACGGTCGGACGCCGCTGTGAACCGTCGTCCTCCCGAATACGAGACCAGTATGTTACCATTGTGCCACCTAGCTCGGTTTGAATAAAACCAACCTGCTTTCAGAAAAAAAATGTGTTGCGTTACTTATTGGACGCCCCTCGCAATCTGACTCTGTTAAAAGTATACGTTTTTGTCTAACAATAACAACTCCATAAAGGAAAATGACATCTCTTAAATACTTTTGCAAATAGTTGTATCGCGGCGTTCCTCACACAAGAACCGCTATTCTGGAACCAGAACACAACACAGTTCCGTTTAAAACAATCCAGCTTTTTTCAGCCATCCACCTGCTCAGAGAACATTTTAGAGAAAATTATGTGCCACCTTACGACCAGTACTTTCTTTCCTGGAGCATTTCGCCCGCCACTACATGTGGCCCTGTTATTCTGATGGCTTTTTTATGTGCCTCACCTACAGTAACCAGATCATCGCAGCCAACTGTGTTGCGTTTTATTTCTCGGATACAGCAATGGACTGAATAACTGTATTAAATATCATGACGTCGCAAAAAGAATCTTTAAAATTAGCAGCTTTTCTTTCAAACGCGGCGTACTACGTATTCCCCCACACAGCATTTCAAATGACGTACATCACTTAAAACAAAACAAAAAAGTGGCTATGAATTTCCAGATGCTGAATACATTTGTGTACCTGTCCATAGGTGACGAATCAAATTTTTCTCAGAGTTAATGATCGTTTCTGCATGAAAATATAACTCTGGAATTACCCGATTTTCTGTATTGTTCAGGCTACGTTCCGATAAAAAAAAACGGTTCGCGGATATGATAAATGCAGCTGCTAGCGCACGGTTGTACAGATTCTCACGTCTGAATAGCGTGGCGATTAAAATGCGTTAAAATGAAAATTATTCATGGGATAGCATTCTAACTGAACTTAAACGATAGAAATTAGCCGTTGGTTTTTAGTTGATTAATCTCAATAAAGTAGCAATATATTACGAATTATACCTACTTCACTGTTTAAGTGTGAGATCTTTATAATTCTTTATACTGCACATACTGAAATAAAACTTCTATAATTGAACGAAATATGTTGGGTTAAGCTGGTGACATTAGACTACGCTCAAAGATGGCAAAGAACCTGGAAGAGTAGTTGAACGATGTGGATAGTGCTTTGATAGCTGGGTATATGATGTACGTCAAAAAGAATTTTAAAAAAACGGTAACTGAATTTAGTCAAATTACTGTAAATCCAGCGAATGTGAGGGAATTAGACTAGCAAATGTGACGCTAAAAGTAGTGGATGAGTTATAATATTTCGGAGGCAAAAATAACTACTGATGGCCGAGATAAAGAGGATATGCGCTACAGAGTGGTACTATAAAGAACACCATTTCTGGAAAAGAGAAATTTGGTAACAAACAAACTATATAAAATACACTACCGGGAAAAATGCAACATCCTCCAGGATGGTTGTAGTGTTGGTGACTGATTTGTCACGGTCATCGGCAGTCAGGTGGCACTCAGAGACCCCACTGTGCATCCTCTGTTTGGACTCTGCCAGGCAGTAACTGTACCGAATTTTAAAGATAAATAGTGTTTTCAACATCTATTCTCGAGTGCAACCGTCCTCTACCGTCGAGTATGACTTGTTTGGTTGGGGTGAGTGGAAAAGGGGGGGGGGGGGGGGGGATAGTTGTTAGAGAGATACGTTCCGTAACCTAAAATTTTAGAAATTAAGCTATGGGCCGTAACTCTGGAGTGTTACTAGCACAGAGTAGGAAAGTCTTCTGCACTTACAGCTTCATTTATGTTTTCTGTAGATATTAACATTAAATTACCTCACTTATATAGACTACTGGCCATTAAAATTGCTACACCAAGAAGAAATGCAGATGATAAAAGGGTATTCAATGGACAAATATATTATACTAGAACTGACATGTGATTACATTTTCACGCAATTTGGGTGCATACATCCTGAGAAATCAGTACCCAAAACAACCTCCTCTGGCCGTAATAAAGGCCATGATACGCCTGGGCATTGAGTCAAACAGCTTGGATGCCGTGTACAGGTACAGCTGCCCATGCAGCTTCAACACGATACCACAGTTCATCAAAAGTAATGACTAGACCACGGATTTTTAGGTGGTAAAAAAGTGTGTTTTAGGCACCTAAAATAGGCTCCTTCAGTAGTTCATTTAAGCTATATAAAACCTAAAATAGGCTCTAATAAAAATGATGCAGAGAAAATAACAATAAATTAAAATATACAGTGTTGACAGTATGAACATCTTATTCGTCATTAACACAAGGAGAATGAATATTTACACAGTTACAGAGCACAGCAATCTACAACGTTAATGTTGAACATAACTCCAAATATTTTTGAGTTCCTGCAAGATAAAGATCTCCGTAAAAAAAGATGTGGCAATGGTTTAATTAATACATTCGTAGTTTCACATATTCTGACCATAGTTGACTTCACAATAAATAACCAAAATCTTTTCTAGGTTTTCCAGTGAAAAACTGTGGCGCTTGTCAGTCAGAATCAATTTATACGCTGAAAAAGAACGTTCTACATCAACAGATGTGACAGGGGCGTACTTCATTTTCGGCACATGTTGGACAGGAATGCTGCAGTCAGGAGTGCTGGATTTTCCACTAAGTATGTCGGCAGCTGCGCACAACTCCTTCAGGGCAGTGTTCTTCTGCAAAACCGTTTGCATTTTTGCCCGTACTTTTTCCCCTACCTCACCTGGCTTTTAATTAATTTTCATTTTGACTTCTTCGAGCTAAGAAATATTGTCGTAGATAGGTCTCCCTGTGCCTTCTAATTGTGAAATTATTCTTGCCATAAATGTGTAGTGGGCCCTAATGTAAGATAAGTCCCGTTTTAAAGAAGAATCTTTGAGTAACTCCATTGCTGCAGTTACGGATGCAGCATCCTCCGGTATATTTTCAGCCTCCTTCTGGACAACCGAGAGATGCATACTATACTATTCTGCTGCTATCAGCCACGTGCTCCAGCGGGTGACAACAGACTCTTGCGGCAATGGGACATCTGGAAGCTGTTCTATGGATGCCCGTATTCTTGGCGGTGCCTTAAGAAAAATTTTCTTCACCATAGGTATTACTTTATTTACTTTAGGAAATTGTAGCCTTACTTGCTGTGCTATGCGGTTGATCCCATGCACTACACAAGTTACGTGCAGCATCAATGGGTAGAATACTTTTAATAGTTGAAACGCTGCTATCATATAAACAGCAGCATCAGTAACAGCCAGAAGCATCTTATTCTCATTCTCCGTTTGGGTGTAGCACCTTAAGCCCATTGTTCAAAAACTGTGCTATTGTTTGTTGGTTAGTTTTTGCAAGCTGTTTTGAGTAAATCAAATGAGCCCTGGATGGAGCATCTGGATCTAGCTTGCCAATAATCAGGTTTGCAATGTAACGGCCAAGACTGTCAGTAGTTTCATCCAAAGAAATCCATATATACGATTCTCCAACATCTTCTAGGATTCTGTGCAATGCAGCATTGTAAGCTGAATCCACATAATTCTTACGTAAAGTTGACTCTGCAGGAATAGACTGATGGCAGTACTTCTCAGGAAAACCTCTGAAAATAGGGTTTTCTAGTTTCCGAAAGGGGTTGTTTGCTGCCACAAGTGCATGACACAAGTAACTGCAGAACTTGTTTTTTTCGGAGGATACATCAGATTTATTGGTTAAAAGAGTTTGCTTCAATTTTACTTTCGTTCAACATTAGCTTTATGTGCGATTCCATCTGCATGCTGAGTTAAGTGAGATTTCTTAACACTCGAAACCTAATAGGAGAGAAAAGGGAAATGCAGTTTAGAATCGCATATAAAGAGTATTTCGTATTACTAAAGGATAGCGATAAAAAAGAATCTTAAGTGACAGGAAAATAAGAAGTCTAATAAAAACATCAACTAACCTCCTTGTTGCATGTTTAGCAGAAAATAATTTTCGCATCTGTTGTATAATGCGGAAAATCTTGCAGCTACTACCTTATATAAATAGACTTTGAACTAGCTGTTTTCGGCATGGCGTAGTATTCTCACACAGAAACTAGAATTTATTTTGCACTTAGAAAGTCAGTAACACTTAACATGTCGGTCGCTACATAATGTACTGATTTGTTTTCGCTGGGAAAAAGTGAACGATGACCTGTTTTTTTTTTTTTTTTTTTCTTTTACTGCGGTGCATGGAGCGGTAGGGGAAGTACCGCACTCGTTGGTGGACATAGGGCACCTGACAGATAGCCGCCCCTTCTGAACAAGCGAATGGAATCTACCGGTGCTTCTGATGAAAACATCTCACTACTGGCAAATTATTTTTCGAACCGGAAAATTCACATATAATACCTTTCACGAAACAGAGTAATTTGATAGGACTGCCTGTATACAGCAGCGAGAAAATGAGCGAAGGGCAGTAATCTAGCTATAGAGGGTGTCTACGGTTAACATTGTGATTTTTTAATCCGTGCTCAGCTTAAGGCCTATGAACCCGTTTCTTTGCGAAAATACACAGCTGGCCAGAATCCTACGAACGAAATATTTTCAAATATAACATTTAGTACTCCCACGTTCGATTCTAATGTGTAACTCATATCTTCAACCGGTTCCCAAGCACTGTCGCGCTCGGCGCCTACTTGGATGGATGACCATTCAACCGTGCCGAGTGCTGTTGGTAGTAAGGCAAGCAAGGGGACGGTAAAAAGTCTCTAACGGCCTTCGCCTTCGACGAGACGTAAAGCCCTAAGTTTACTTCCTTTTTTAAATCTTTGAAAACACAAGAATCCTACGTCAGATTACCGAAATAGGTACTTTTTAGGATTTTGATGCCGAAATAGGCTAAATTAGGCGTCAACGTCGAAATACGTCACTTTAGGTCCTATAGAACTAACGGTATTCAGTTTAGTTAGACATGAAACGCATAAGTACCAACTTATATGCAAATTGGAGCTTAGGAAAAACACAGGTTTTAACCTAAAGATCCGTTATCTATTTTTTACATATGAATAATAAAACACCTATAAAGAGTATTTGGTATTAACAGGGATAGCGATATAAAAAAATAAAAAAAACCAAAGTGTTAGGCAAATACGAAGCATGAGCGCATATCAACTAGCCACCTTGCTGCACACTAGGCAGAAAATATTTTTTTCCGTCTGTCGTATAGTGTGGAAAAACTTGGAGCCACTGTCTTATATGATGAAATAGGCACTTTTTGGGATATTAAAGCCGAAATAGGCAAAAATATGCACTCACGTCGAAATAGGCTTTTTTAGGTCCTATAGAATTAGCGCTATTAAGTGTAAATAGTCATGAAACGCATAAGTACAAATTTTTATGCAAATAGGAACTCAGGAACAAAATAGGTTTTTACCTAAAATCCGCGGTCTAGTAATGACTGGCGTATTATGACGAGCCAGTTACTCGGCCACCATCGACCAGACGTTTTCCATTGGTGAGAGATCTGGAGAATGTGCTGGCCAGGGCAGCAGTCGATCATTTTCTGTATCTAGAAAGGCCCGTACAGGACCTGCAACATGCGGTTGTGCATTATCCTGCTGAAATGTAGGGTTTCGCAGGAATAGAATGAAGGGTACAGCCACGGGTAGTAACACATCTGAAATGTAACGTTCACTGTTCAAAGTGCCGCCATTGCGAACAAGAGGTGACCGAGACGAGTAACCAATGGCACCCCATACCATCACGCCGGGTGATACGCCAGTATGGCGATGACGAATACACGCTTCCAATATGCGTTCACCGCGATGACGCCAAACACGGATGCGACCATGATGATGCTGTAAATAGAACCTGGATTCATCCGAAAAAATGACGTTTTGCCATTCGTGCACCCAGGTTCGTCGTTGAGTACACCATCGCAGGCGCTCCTGTCTACGATGCAGCGTCAAGGGTAACCGCAGCCGTGGTCTCCGAGCTGATAGTCCATGTTGCTGCAAACGTCGTCGAACTGTTCATGCAGATCGTTGTTGTCTTGCAAACGTCCCCATCTGTTGACCCAGGGATCGAGACGTGGCTGCACGATCCGTTACAGCCATGCGGATAAGATGCCTGTCATCTCGACTGCTAGTGATAAGAGGCCGCTGGGTTCCAGCACGGCGTTCCGTATTACCCTCCTGAAGCCACCGATTCCATATTCTGCTAACAGTCATTGGATCTTGACCAATGCGAACAGCAATGTCGCGATACGATAAACCGCAATCGCGATGGGCTATAATCTGACCTTTATCAAAGTCGGAAACGTGAAGGTACAAATTTCTCCTCCTTACACGAGGCATCACTACAACGTTTCACCAGGCAACGCCGGTCAACTGCTGTTTGTGTATGAGAAATCGGTTGCAAACTTTCCTCATTCCAACACGTTGTAGGTATCGCCACCGGCGCCAACCTTGTGTGAATGCTCTGAAAAGCTAATCATTTCCATATCACAGCATCTTCTTCCTGTCGGTTAAATTTCGCGTCTGTAGCACGTCATCTTCGTGGTGTAGCAATTTTAATGGCCTGTAGTGTATATTCTAGTGCGAACAGCTCTTCGGGAAAAATGTGTCTTCGTATCTCTCCTGCCATCACACCTCGGGGTAGTCCTATACATAATGCTCTTTAATTATCACTTGCCTTTGCTATAACATCATGTTGTAATTAACGTTCGCGCTATTTTTCGTCCGAGAAAACCATGGACAAATAACGTTTCTACACAGGTGGAATACAGTATTCTGTTGTTACTCTCATACTTTCGGTAGGCTATATTACAGTTGTACGTGCTGCTGTTATCAACGGATCTCATACAACAAACACAACCAGTGCTCTAACTAAAAAGGGCGTGCGGCAAGGATGCACCGTTTCCACTGACCAACATGTACATTGAAGAAGCAATTTCAGGAGATAAAGGAGAGGTTTAGGATTGGGGTAAAGATTCAAGGTAAAAGGATAGCAGTGTTATGATTTGCTGATGACACTGCTAGCTTCAGTGAAAGTGAGGAAGAATTACAGGATATGTTTAATGAAATGAGCACCGAATGTTGAGAGTAACCGAAAGAAAGGCAGAAGTGTTAAGCAGTAGTAGAAACGAGGTTATCAATAAACACAATATCAAAATTGATGAGTAAGTGATGGAATTGTGCTACCTCAGAAACCAAAAGACGATTAACAGACCAGTCAAGAAAATAATAAGCGGAGTATCACGGGCATAGAGAGCATACATAGCTCACTAAAGGATATGTACTAGCACCAAGCAGGAAAGTTCTTATTATGTACGCACGGAGCACACCTCTAATTGCCGGTGAACCATGAAGTGGAAAACCCGGAAATGAAGAGACTCGAAGCGTTTGAGATGTGTCGTTATAGTAGAATTTTGAAATATGTGTGAATGGATAATACACGGGAGCGGAGGTTCTCCGGACAATCGGCGAGAAAAGGATAATGTGGAGGACACTGACTAGAAGAAGGGACAAGTCGATTCGTCATGTGTTAAGGCATCAAAGAATAACTTTCATGTTGTGCAAGGGACCGTAGAAAGGTTAAAACTGTGAGAGAATACAGAGATTAGAGCATACACAGCTAAAAAAGTTTAGGATGTTAGGTGATAGTGCGGTTCTGAGGTGATGATATTGGCACAGGATAGGAGATCGTGGTGGGGCACAACAAACCAGCTAAGAGACTGGTAGCCCAGGAAAACAAAGACTGATCTCGTGTGTGGCTAAAGTCAGCGTCCACTTTTGGACCACGTTCCCTTCTCAAAACGTTGTTGTAGAATAGCTAACGCAAGCAAGAATTAAAGCATAAAACACTATAATACAGCTATAGCAATTCTGTATTATTATTTGCTCTCTTCAAGTGGTTTTGCAAGTGCTTAATTAGTTAGTTTCGTTCACTTTTTTTATTTTCATTCACAATTTATGCAGTCCTGATTAGCCATCTGCGAGGGGGGCGTCAAAGGAATACCTTAAAAACGTGATAAACATTCGATTTCCCGACCAATTTGTCTGCAAGTTGGCAGTATAGCTCTTTACAGAAATCGCAACAGGAGGCAGCAAACTGCGTAAAAGTGAAACGCTGCCACATTACCAGTTTATATTGGTTGCACCTCTTGCGACAGACACAAACGAAGAACAGCGTTCTGTCGCAAATTTGCTGAGCAGCGAAGGCAAGAAACTTCTTGAAGTTCTTCGACAAATGGAAGTCCAATGTGGTGAAGCATGTTTGACTCTGCAACAAGTGTACAATTTCAGTAGGAAGTTCAGAAACGGTATGAATCTGTGTCGGATACAACCCGCCCATCTCAGATACGTCGCTTTTGATACCAGAGTCTGCTGCAGCAGTTGAATGATGGACAATCACCCTGTGACGGTGTACGAAACAGTCGCAGATCTGAACATTAGCCATGGCTCAACACATCACATTGTCTGTAACATGATTAGAAGTCGCAAGGTGGCTGCAAGACGGGTGACACGTCATCTCACGCCAGAACTGAAAGATCTCAAATTAAACACCTTTCAGCCGGCATTTGTAGCCGAGCGGTTCTAGACGCTTCAGTCGAGAACCGCGCGACCGCTACGGTCGCAGGTTCGAATCCTGCCTCGGGCATGGATGTGTATGATGTCCTAAGGTTAGTTAGGTTTAAGTAGTTCTAAGTTCTAGGGGGACTGGTGACTCAGATGTTAAGTCCCATTGTGCTCAGAGCCATTTAAACCATTTTTTAAACATATTTCAGTCGTCTAGTTTCCAAACTTATTTGGCTACCAGTTTCGGCGATTTACTACGCCATCTTCAGGCCCCTGACCAATGTGTAAAAAGATTCCACCTCGGTTCACATAAAAACAGGGGCAGGCAGTACTGGTATTAGGAGATTCCTGCTTGCTATAGCAATACCTTAAATCAGCCGACTGTTTTTGCCCCAGTTTTTATCAGAACTGAGGTGGAATCTTCCTACAAAACGGTCAGGGGCCTGAAGGTGGCGTAGTAAATCGCCGAAACTGGTAGCCAAATAAAGTTAGTTTGTAAACTAGACGGCTGAAAGGTGTTTAATTTGACATCCTGTATCGAACATCCGAGTCACGCAACCATCTCTGAAAAGATGGACATACAGAGAACTAAAAGAGTTACTCGTTGGCGTCTGTGTAAAACTTTCGCGGCGCTATGAAGCATAAGGTGCTGGCTTTCTTGCGAGAATCGTTACAGGAGATGAAACCTTGGTTCCACTGCCCTCAAGCCAAAACAGAAAGAGAGGAAGCTAAAAATAGCCTTATTTATCACCGCCAAAACTAAGATGTTTCTGGTGCAGCCATCTGTAGGCAAGATTGTGAAGACCCTGTTCTGTGATGACTGGACTACTACTCGACTAAGGAAAACACCATGTCTAGTGCGTCGTATTTCGTCTTATTCAAATGGTTCAAATGGCTCTAAGCACTATGGGACTTAACATCTGAGGTCATCACTCCCCTACACTTAGAACTACTTAGACCTAACTAACCTAAGGACATCACACACATCCATGCCCGAGGCAAGATTCGAACCTCCGACCATAGCAGCTGCGCGGCTCCGGACTGAAGCGCGTAGAACAGCCCGGCCTTCGACTTATTCAAAAGTCATTTTCGGCGGACACTCGGATCGAAACGATGTGGATATCTGACTGCAGGTGTCACTGTGCAGCATGAAAAAACTTAACCTCAAACTGCCGGTGCAATATGTGCAATCATCACTGGCCTGCATTTTGTGACTCTACCACATCCACTACTCACCAGACCGCGCCCCAAGCGATTACATGTTTGGACAAATCAAAGCGGCAAAGAGAAGGAAAAAATTTCGTTCCGATGAAGAAGTGTACCACGTGGTGGCTGTGCATTCCAGAGTAATTCAGACACTTCCTGTGCATTGCATGAAATGTCTTGAACTTCAGGGAGGCTAAGTCGCGAAAACCGTACACATGTGTTTAACGTTCCCTCAATAAATCAAATATAAAAATAGAGAAATCATATGACTCACCCACCGTATTTTTGCAAAACTTCACTTCATAGAACATGAATGCCTAACGTGTGCTAATATTATGATACATACGTCGGAACCTATATCAATGTTTGCACTTCAGACCACTGGACATCCTATGGAATCACCTGTTTCAACACGTGCTACTAGAAGTAACGCTCTGCCTTGGTCTTTACTGCTGGTTCTGAGAGTGGAGGTGAGAGTGGGTAATTAATTAGTCAGTGTACGCAGCTTCTCAAGTTCGTGAGAAGACGCATATTAGACGTAACACCGTTACAGGATGACTAAAATAGCGGGATTCTTGGAGAAGTTGTAATCTTATAATAAGTTGTGCGTTGTGGGAGCCGCCGCCCCCGCCGCTTGTCGCGTTAAGCACTTTGTGAGCTGCTTTGGAACTGCCGCCGATGGCTGAGGGCGCAGTCTGTTGCAACCTTCTGGCGACCCCACTACCTTCATACTAGTCACGAGTTTTGCACCACTAAACGATAAACTGCTTTATTAATATTGCACAAGAGTAAAAATCGACAGCAAACGAACAGCGACAACAGTAGTTCAGGTATACGTGCCGACGTCGCAAACCGAAGATGAAGAGATAGAGGGAGTATATGAGGATATTAAAAATGCAATGCAGTACGTAAAGGTAGATGAAAATCTAACAGTCATGGGGGACTGGAATGCAGTTGTAGGGAAAGGACAGAAGGAATACAAGAGAATGTGGGCTTGGTACAAGGAATGAGAGAGGAGAAAGACTAACCGAGTTCTGTAACAAATTTCAGCTAGTAATACTCTGTTCAAGAATCACAAGAGGAGAAGATACACATGGAAAAGGCCAGGTGATACTGGAAGATTTCAGTTAGATTACATCGTGGTCAGACAGAGATTCCGAAACCAGATACTGGACTGTAAGGCGTATCTAGGAGCAGATATAGACTCAGATCACAATGTAGTGGTGATGATGAGTAGGCTGAAGTTCAAGAGATTAGTCAAGAAGAATCAATACGCAAAGAAATTGAATACAGAAGTACTAAGGGATGACGAGACATGCTTGATGTTCCCTAAGACTTTAGCTACAGCAGTAAGGAATAGCTCAGTAGGTAGTACAGTTGAAGAGGAATGAACATTTCTAAAAAGAGTAATTATAGGAGTTGGAAATAAAAACATAGGTACAAAGTGGTAACTGAGAAGAAACCATGGATAACAGAAGAAATACTACATTTGATTGATGACAGGAGGAAGTACAAAAATGTTCAACGAAATTCGGGAGTACAAAAATACAAGTCACTGAGGACTGAGATAAACACGAAGTGCAGGGAAGCTAAGATGAAATGGTTACATGAGAAATGTGAAGAAATCGAAAAGGAAATGAGTGTCGGAAAAACTGGCTCAGCATATAGAAAAGTCAAAGCAACCTTCGGTGAAATTAAAAGCAAGGGCGGTAACATTAAGAGCGTAATTTGGAACTCCACAGTTAATTGCAGGAACGATGGCGGATTGGTGGAAAGAGTACATTGGAGGGGGAAGATACGTCTGATAAAAGAAGGAACAGGAGTCAGTTTACAAGAGATAGGGGATCTAGTACTAGAATTAGAATTTAAAAGAGCTTTCGAAGACTTAAGATCAAATAATGCAGAAGGGATAGATGACAATCCTTCAGAATTTCTAAAATCATTGGGGGAAATAGCAACAAAACGACTGTTCACGTTGGTGTGTAGAATGTATGAGTCTAGCGCTATACCATCTGATATCCAAAGACTGCAAGAGCTGACAAGTGTTCGAATTATCGCTTAGTCACTTTAACAGGTCATGTATCCAAGTTTCTGACAAGAATAATATGTAGAAGAATGGACGAGAAAATTGAGAATGTGTTAGTTGACGATCAGTTTGGCTTTAAGAAAGTTAAAGGCACCAGAAAGACAGTTCTGATGTTGCGATTGATAATGGTAGCAAGACTAAAGACAGATTGAGACACCTTCATAGGATCTGTAGACCTCGAAAGGACGTTCGGCAATGTAAAATGGTGTAAGCTACAGGGAGAGACAATATGTACAAGACCCACAAGAGTGGACGGCCAAGAACGAAGGGCTCGGATTTCTCGGCCATACTGTTCAATCTACAGATCGAAGAAGGAATTCCGCGAATAAAACCAAGGTTCAAGAGTGGAATGAAAATTCAGACTCAACGGATGTGAATGATAAGATTTGCTGATGACATTCCTATCCTCAGTGAAAGTGAAGAAGAATTACAGGATCTGCTGAATGGAATGAATGATCTATTGAATACAGAATATGGTTGAGAGTAAATCGAAGAAAGACGAAAGTAATGAGATGTTGCAGAAAGGAGAACAGCGAGAAACTTAACATAAGGAGTGAGTTCTACTACATAGGCAGCGAAATCACCACTGACGGACGGAGTAAGGACGACACAAAAGCAGACTAGGCCTAGTAAAAAGGGCATTCCTGGTCAGGAGAATTTTACTAGTATCAAACATAGGTCTTAATTTGGGGAAAAATTTCTGAGAATCTACGTTTGGAGCACTGCATTGTTCGGTAGCCAAACATGGACTGTGGGAAAACCGGAACAGAAGCGAATCAAAGCATTTGAGATGTGGTCCTACATATGACGAAAATTCGGTGGACTGATACGGCAAGAAATGGGGAGGTTCACCGCACAATCGGCGAAGTAAGGAATGTAGGAAGAATAATGACAACAAGAAGGGACAGGATGATAGGACATCTGTTAAGACATGATGGAATGGCTTCCATGATACTAGAGGGAGTTGTAGAGGATAAAAACTTTAGAGAAAGGGAGAGATTGGAATACATCCTGCAAATAATTGAGGACAGAGGTTGCAAGTGCTACTCTGACATGAAGAGGTTGGCACAGGAGAGAAATTCGTGGTGGGCCGCATCAAATCAGTCAGAAGACCGATGACTCTAAAAGCAGAGTAAAAATATTCCTTGTTTTACACTCCAGACGTGCTAGATATCTGCAGATGCGCTCGACACAAGGATTCCGACAAATAATGGTAACGGGCTGATCGACAAGTACTGTAAATTTGTAAATGTCGGAACTGTTACCTGCAATTAAGTTTATATAGTTTCTAAGTCACCTCACGATGATTGTTTTTTAATGTATGGACAATTCTTTCCTTATCGTACACAATGTGTTATACTTTGATATAGGTTTACACGACTAAAGTATTAATTTCTGGAAATTTAAGAAATCAGGCACTTATCCATATCCACAGACGACCGTGGCTACTTGGGTAACCGAAAGTTTCTTTTATCTTGGCCAAAGCTGCTATTAGCACATCTTTCTGTGGTTCCAGTATATATTTGTCCTTAACTACAAGGAATTTTTTTACGACCCTGGTGCCGCTAGCGGATGCTGTACATCGTTTATCTTTTTTAAACATTCTGTTATATTCCCAGTAGGTCTAACGATCGTTTCAGCCCATACTTGGCCAATACTTGGCATATGAGATCCGTAATCTTGTCAATAAAGGGAGGAAAACTTTCCTAATGGGAGGCTATTGTTCCGTATAGACCTAATTTTCTCTCTTCTTGGAGTGCGCGATCCACCTCCATACTGAGAAAACCAGAAAGAAGTCGGTAAGTTAGTCATCTTGTAAAAAAACCAGCTCGCGAATTCTACTAACCCTGTTCACCGACGTTTCAAATGGCGCCTCTTTTTTGTCTTGGGCCGAATGTTGGTGCCATCTGCACAACTCTATAAATTCGGGGGCGCCAGTGATCTTTGATGCTGTTGTCGTTTTACCTCTGAAGATGTCTCCCGAATTCGGAGACGAAACATTAGTGAACAGTTTTATACATGACCACGACCGCTCTGCCTGGAAGTTTCAAATGAAGAAAACACCTGCCTTGAAAGCCTGCGTCGTATGACTGCTACTAAATTTTCAAATTATTTAATCGTCACTATAATAAAGCTAGAGATGATGCCTTATACAAAACACATTCTCGTCATTCTGATATAGTGTCATTTAAACAATTCTAAATGATATGACGCTTTCTTTACGAGTTCATTAGCAGCTGTCCATCAAATCTCATGTCACAAGTAATTTTCCCTATTGTTAACATTGCCAATGGCCCGTGAAGAGAATATCTCGTTAATATTACTAATTGCTCTCGCTAGCCTTTCCTACGAACTCATCTAGACGACAGGAATCTATGAGCAAACATATTTGTTCACATTTGTCACGTTATAGGCGGAGAGTTCATAAACTTTAACTATGAAGTTTATCAGCCAGTGGCCACTCAATTTTTCTTTGTTGACCCATATTCGACTTTGCAGTCGTATCCCATAGCGCACATATTCTTCTGGTAAGAGCTTTGAGGATATGTTGTGGGAGCCTCGAGGATACGACCACTTCTACGATACGCTGGCGTAGCCACTTGCGAAATAACATTATGGGCTATTCGTAGTGACTGAAACGTCAGAACAGGTAAAGTCAGTGAATGAAATTGGGGTTGTTTCCCAAATTACAGTCTGTGATCCCAAAAACTGTCACCATATTATGGACTTCGGTCCATCACGCCCATATCCAGATCTATTTAAAACATATCTCAATATAGTAACCAAGAATGGCATCATCAAGAGATATGAACAGAGCAATTGCTGCTAACCGTAGCGCCGTTGACATTATGACCTTTACGGCAGTGTGCTCTAAACCGCACCAAACTATTAATTCTATTCGACAATGCCTCAGCTAATTTTCTGCATATCTTGTGACTATGCCAGTCTGGCTTTATTACATTAGGTTCCGTTCTAAACAGTTCTGAAGATGTCACTACAGATCAAAATCGATATTGTGATGACAGTTTTTGTGATCGCAGACTAAAATTAAAGATACAAATTGTATACCCTTCCTGGAATATTGTTTTTATTCGTGATTATGTCGCAGCTTATAAAAATATAAATTATGTGTCCATTCAAATGGTTCAAATGGCTCTGAGCACTATGCGATTTAACATCTGAGGTCAGCAGTCACCTAGAACTTAGAACTACTTAAACGTAACTAACCTAAGGACATCACACACATCCATGCCTGAGGCAGGATTCGAACCTGCGACCGTAGCGGTCGCGCGGTTCTAGACTGAAGCGCCTCGAACCGCTCGGCTAGCGCGTCCGGCTATGTGTGCATTGACTTACAAATTTTACACCTAAATATTTTTGAATATATTTCATTCCATTAATGTGTGAAACTAAAATGCTGAAAATAGCAACATAATTACACGTACGCAGTTTTTTCTTCTCTTCATAATTTGCATACAATATTCCGGTCTGTTTCACATAGTCGAGCATTCTTTCTTAGTGTCACTTCGTTGTTAAATGTCAGTGTTAGAGGTCCAAGAATTATGCTCCTGAACAGAGAAATGTACTGTTTTCGTGGCCAGCAGGGCATGAATGGCAACATAAACTTTTCAACACTGCGATAAGTATAACCGCGTAGTTTATCGCGGCGACATTCTTGAACTAATGCTACGCAAAGTCCTCGCGGCGTCATGTTTGTCAGTATCGGTCTTTCAACGACTTCCTCCGTCATCTTCGTTAGAAAATTTCTCCTGATGATCACGGTGGAGAAAGCCGTCGAAAGCTTGATATTGACAAAACTGACTCGGCAAAAACACCGTGAAACATTTATTAACAATAATCAATAATTTAGTGTCCCTTTCACTCATAACAGGTAAATATCATTTCTAGGTCGCGTGACTCTCTGACGTTACTATTTGCAGAAGTAATTTATTCCATAAAGAGCAGTTACCTTTAAAACAGTAACAATGAGATTTACCGTAAACACATAAAAGAAATTTGCATTAAATACGGGTAACAGGATTCGCCCTCTAGCGAAATACTCGTATTTGTTTGTCTCGGTGCGAACTTGTTCTGTCACAAGTGAATAGTTGTCTGGAACAACGACTTAAGTGTAGGACGTCAAACGGGCCGACATGGAGCAGGAGAAGCACCAAAGGACATTTTAATTTCCAGTGTCTTTACTGTTACAAATAAATTCATAAGGCTTTGTCAGCTTTACCAGGAACGATCCAGGATTCACACCCATAGCAGTGGAAGTTCAAAAACAAAACAAAATAAATATTTTTTTTACAAGTGAAATTTCATCATTATTTCATTTATCTCCTGCATTTGTTGCTATAGGTACACTCTTCTTCATAAGTAAGCGAGATTCTTCGATGAATTTTTCTCAACGTACAAACCATACTCACAGGTGTATAAAAGTTTTTTAATCTGTTAATAACTGTGGTAAAAATTCAGATAATTAAGTATAAAATTTGAGTTTTTTTCTAAACTTGAAGTTTGAAATGTAACAGCTTATTCATTTTTTCATAAATTAACTGAATTCTAGAATTTCGTATGACAACGGTCTTGCCTCAGTGGATACATCGGTTCCCGTCAGATCACCGAAGTTAAGCGGTGGCAGGCGTGGTCGGCACTTGGATGAGTGACCATCTGGGCCACCATGCGCTGTTCCCATTTTTCGGGGTGCACTCAGCCTCGTGATGCCAGTTGAGGAGCTACTCGACCGAATACTAGCGGCTCCGGTCGAAGAAAACCATCATAACGACCGGGAGAGCAGCGTGCTGCCCACACGCCCCTCCTATCCGTATCCACATCTGAGGATGACCCGGCGGTCGGATGGTCCCGATGGGCCACTTGTGGCCTGCAGACGGAGTGCTTAGAATTTCGTACACCTAGAAGTATGGTTTGTATGCTGTGCAAAATTCACCGAAGAATCTCTCTTACTCATGAAGAAAAGTTTACCTATAGCGACAAATGCAGCCAATAGCAAGCGAAAAAATGATGAAATTTCACATGTAAAAAAAATTACTTTATTTCGTTTTTGAACTTCCACTGCTATGAGTGTGAATCCTGAATCCTTCCTGCTGATACTGACAAAGTTTTATGAATTTATTTATAAAAACGTAGACAGTGGAAATTAAATTGTCCTTTGGTGCCTCTCCTGCTCCAAGTCGGTCCGTTTGGCGTCCTACCCCCCTTAACTGAAATATATCGAGATTGAGATGCAGAGCCTCAATCGTTTCAAACAGGTTTTTTGTTTTTTCCAACTCTCGTAAATGAGCTAAATTTCAGTTAAATACAAACATAATATTGTGATTTCGGGATACAGTGTGTTTCACAATTCATGTTACACAATTCTAGAGTTTGTAGAGGGGACATAGTAGATCAAGTTTTACATAAGGACCCATATCCTGAAACTTCATCCAACGACGCTACACAGCATCAAAGTTATAAGCGCTTGCACGCATAAATGTGTACATATACAGGGTGAGTCCGTGACGATGTTACGCGCATTCTAGAATGATGCAGGAGAATAAATGACGAACGTGTCGAAAGTCATAAGCAAAAACCGTTCAGGTGCCTATGACAGTGGAATACATGTACTGGTACTGTCGTTGCTAAGATTGTAGTGTAAGCAACATTCGGAGGTGGTAGTATGAATCAAAATAAGAAAAAACTGTCTATTACACATGAGCTTTAAAATGCATA
The DNA here is from genome assembly GCF_023864345.2 of Schistocerca serialis cubense. Taxonomy (NCBI): domain Eukaryota; kingdom Metazoa; phylum Arthropoda; class Insecta; order Orthoptera; family Acrididae; genus Schistocerca; species Schistocerca serialis. Next base: position 249,330,577 of record NC_064638.1, on the reverse strand, counting down.
TGTTAAGAGCTATTGGCACTTGTTCAATAGAGGAGATGTGTTTCACAGTAGACAAGACGAACAAGTGCTCATACCTCCCCAAAAATGGTTCAAATGGCTCTGAGCATTATGGGACTTAAGTTCTGAGGTCATCAGTCTCCTATAACTTAGAACTAGTTAAACCTAACTAACCTAAGGACATCACACACATCCATGCCCGAGGCACGATTCGAACCCGCGACCGTAGCGGTCGCTCGGCTCCAGACTGTAGCGCCTAGAACCGCATGGCCACTCCGGCCGACTCATAGCTCCTCAGATAAGCATTTTAGAGACCATGTTTACTAGACTTTTTTTCATTGTTTTGGTTCATACTGTCACCTCTGAAAGTTGCCTGCCCTACAATCTTAGTGACAACAGTACCTGTACATGCATTCCACTGTTATAGGTGTCCGCAGCTCGTGGTCTAGTGACTAGCGTTGCTGCCGCTGGATCACGGGGTCCCAGGTTCGATTCCCGGCCGGGTTTGGGATTTCCTCTGCCCGGAGACTGGGTATTTGTGTTGCCCTCATCATTTCATCATCATCATCATTCGTGATAGTGGGTAGACTACACGGCGAAAAAAAAATTGGACTGTGTAAAAATTGGGAATTTGTACAGGTGCTGATGACCGTAGAGTTGAGCGTCCCCTAAACCAAACATCATCATCATCACTGTCATAGGTATCACAACCGTTTCCACTTGTAATTTTCGACTCGTTCATCTCCGGTATAGGGCTCATAACCTCACAGTGATTCATTTATCCTTCTCCAACATCCTAAAAAGTTTGTGTCATCATCACGGTATCACCCTGTAAATATATTTATAGGCGCCGCCACCCATAACTTTGATGCTCTGTAGCGTCGAGGGATCACGGTTCCAGACATGGGTTTCTACGTAAAACTTGATCCACTAAGTCCCCTCTATAGCCTCTAGAAGTGTGTAACATGAATTGTGAAACACCCTTCATTTTACGTGGTAGTGGAATATGTAAAAATTACTGACTGACTGGATTTCGATTAAGACGTTGTTCCAGGGAACGCCTCAAATGTGTCATCTTCAATAAGAATTTGTTTATTTCTTCTAAAAATACAATGATAGAAATTTCTTCGGTTCTAAAATATGTTAGTTACGCTACTGCAACTATTTACGTTTGCTTTTGTATATTGTTTCATATCCTTTAGAGCACATATTGTTTATATGCTAACCTTAGCCATGTATGGAGAATAAATTATAGGGTTGGATTTCTCCTGTTCACACAGGACGTAAATTATTCTTATGTTACTTTTCTCGTCATAACTTAGCACAGTCAGATCATCAGTCGTAGATTTCGTCGACGTTCTTGTCATCATACACACGCTCCTCTGCGAATCTGGATGTGGAAAAGCACTGTACATCTTGTTTTCATTAACAGAACTCACATGTTCGCTAAACACTAGAGTTCAGACTTTGTAAAAACATCATACACATAATTCCGGAGATTGAAAGGGCCGAGAAGTGTAACAATTACGGCACAATCAGCTTAACAGTTCATGCAGCCAAGATTCTGACAAGAATAACACACAGAAGAATGGAAAAGAAGGTTGAGGATCCGTTAGGCGACGATCAGGATGCTTTAAGAAAGATAAAAGCACCAGAGAGGCTATTCTGACGTTGCGGCTAATGATGGAAGCAAAACTGAAGAAAAATCAATAGACGTTTACCGGAGTTGTTTATACGGAAAAAGCGTACAAGAGTTTAAATGGCGCAAGATGCTCGAAATTCTGAGAAAAATAGGGGTAGCCTGTAGGGAAAGACTGGTAATACGCATTATACACAAGAACCAAGAGCTAATAATAGGGCTGGAAGACGAGAAACGAAGTTCTCGGATTAAAAAAATTGTAAGAGCGAGATGTCGTCTTTCGCCCCTACTCTTCAATCTACACATCGAAGAAGCAATGACGGAAATAAAAGAAAGTTTCTAGAGTGGAACTAAATTTAAAGTGAAGGGATATCAATGATAAGATTCGTCGATGATATTGTTATCCTCAGCGAAAGTTCCATCGGCCTTGCCGCAGTAGTAACACCGGTTCCCGTCAGATCACCGAAGTTAAGCGCTGTCGGGCTGGGCTATCACTTGGATGGGTGACCATCCGGTCTGCCCAGCGCTGTTGGCAAGCGGGGTGCACTCAGCCCTTGTGAGACAAACTGATGAGCTACTTGATTGAGAAGTAGCGGCTCCGGTCTCGGAAACTGACATGAGGCCGAGAGAGCGGTGTGCTGACCACATGCCCCTCCATATCCGCATCAGGTGATGCCTATGGCCTGAGGATGACACGGCGGCCGGTCCGTACCGTTGGGCCTTCCAAGGCCTGTTTGGACGGAATATATATACATCAGCGACATTGAGATACAATTACAGGATCTGTGAATGAACAGTCTAGTGAGAACAGAATTAGGATTGAAAGTAAGTCCAAGAAAGACGAATATAATGAGAAGCAGCAGCAATAAGAACAGTGAGAAACTTAACATCAGGACTGGTAACCATGAAGTAGTTAAAGTTAAGGAATTATGCTACCTAGGCAGCAAAATAACCCCCTGGCGGAAGGAGCAAGGACGAATTGAAAGACAGACTAGCGCTGGCAAAAAGGACATTCCAGAGCAAGAGAAATCTACTAGTATCAAGCATTGGCCTTAATTTGAGGAAGAAATTTCTGATAATGTACGTTTGGAGCACAGCACTGTATGGTAGTGAAACGTGGACCGTGAGAAATCTTGAACAGAAGAGAAACGAAGCATTCGATACGTGGTGCTACAGAAGAATATTGAAAATTAGGTGGACTGATAAGATAAGAAATGAGGAGCTTCTCCACAGGATCGCGAGGAAAGGAACGTACGGAAAACACCGATAAGAAGAAGGGACAGAATGATAGGACATTAGTTAATACATCAGGGGATAACTTCCATGGGACTAGAGAGAGCTGCAGAGGGCAACATCTGCCGAGGAAGACAGATATTGGGATACATTCAGCAAATAATTAAGGACTTAAGTCGAAATTGTTGCTCCGAGATAAAGAGGTGGGCAGAGGAGAGGAATTCATGGCAGGTCCCATGAAACCATTCGGAAGATTAATGACTAAAATAAAAAAAGAAACAACTTCAGGTGATTGGCTGTCGAGCAACAGCTGTAGCTACGCTCACACCTCGAGTGCAGATTGCCACAGACAGCTTGAAAGGTGGAAAAAAAGTAGAGAACAATAAGTCAACTGTAGCTGGAATGACACTGGCTTCCGTGCTAAGAAGTTGCCCCTCCGCTTTAGAACTCAACGAGAGCGTCAGATCCAGTATCCCAGAATGCACATCAAGGTCTGTGTTTAAATGAAATAACGACCGACGTAATTGCTTTACGCGGAAGAGAAAAACAACTGCTCCCGACGGCCTGAGAATCTCCATTTGCTTTTAGGACGATTGGGATTTCCGTAATTCTGAGCTTCAAGTCTGAGCTGGCGTCGTAACGGCAGCGTTAGCGGCGGCCTGTAGCGGCTGCGCCTATCAGAAATTCCCCGGATACTCAGTAATGCGTCAGTGTTTGGCCCCGAGGTATCTCTGCTTCACACCTGAAACTCACGGCTGTTAAGTTAACAAGCTAAATCGCACCATTTGCTGCGAAAACATTCAATTCGATTCACTAAACGATCTATGAAGCTATTTCAGACTCGCAATCATCTATTCAGTGTATATCGTAAGAACGGAAAATGAGGCAGGTGGAAGTATACAATACAAAGGAGAAGCAAAGACATTCCAGTAAACAAGATTCCGCGAAGGAGCCATTTGCGAGATACTTATGGGCGTGTGATCACGAGTCACTACTGCTTTCAGTAGGAAACACTGTCCAAGTTTGGACAAATGAATTTGGAATGGAAACTTTTCGATTAAGCCTCCAAGTAATTGGGCTAATGTAAGGCAAGTGAAGTCACAGTAAGATTCCTTTGAGGACAATTTCTGCGAAGATTTACAAACGTGAAGTGAATGGCAAAGAACGTAAACGCCATACAACAAAAATTGTGTACATAGAAGCCAAAAAAAGGAGCAATAAACGACAGTAAGTAAATCGTACATCACATTCATGATAAAAGAATGCAGAAATGTATTCTGTATGCAGATTTACAGAACCACCACCGATGATGTTTTGGCAATTTAAACGAAATGCATCTGGTATAACATTTCTTCATTTGGTTTGCTAAATTGGACATGTGACGACAGTAAACATCGAACCCGAGCCAAAGGTTGAACAGTCGTGTAAACTATCATCTACGATATGAGAACTGTTTCTGGCGGACCGCTTGAATTTGCGCGTGTAACGGCCTGATTGGCTTACTTCATTGCTAATTATCTCCGAAATGGTGCAACGTATCGAACTTTCTTCTTAACTATTATTTCTCAACACAACGTATCCCGAAACACCGTTATATCTACATCAACACCATAGTCCGCAAGCCACCTAATCGTGTGTGGCGGAGGGTACTTTTTGTACCACTGACGGAGCCCTCCAACCCTGTTCCACTCGCGAGTACAGTCTGGGAAGAATGATTGTCAGTAAGCCTCTGTATTGGTTCTAATTTCTCGAATTTTCTCCTCATGGTCATTGCTCGAGATCTATGTAGGAGGAAGTAATATGTTGTCCGATTCTTCCCGGAAAATGCTCTCTCGAAATTTAAAATCTCTCCGTGAGGCACAGCGCCTCTCCTGTAACGTCTGCCAATGGAGTTCGTTGAGCATCTTATCTTCGTAACGCTATCGTGCCGACTAAACAATCCCGTGACGAAATGTGCCGCTCTTCGTTGGATCTTCTCTCGCTCTGTTCTATCAGTTCTATGTAGTAGATGGACAGTACTCAAGAATGGATCGAACAAGCATCTTCTAAGCCAGTTCCTTCGTGGATGAGTTACATTTCTTCAAGATTCTTCCTATGTATCTGAGTGTGGCATCTGCTTTTCCCACTATTTGGTTTATATGGTCATTCCACTTAAGGTCGGTCCGGATAGATATACCTAGATACTTTACATCAGATACTGTTGCCAGCGGTTTGTCATAAATAGTGTGGCTACCCAGTAGTAAATTTGTTATCCTATGAATGCGCCGTATGTTACATTTATTTACGTTCTAGGTCAACTGCCAGAGCCTGCTCCATTCATCAGTTCTCTGGAGATCGTTCTGAAAATCGTTACTATCTTCTGGCGTTGCTACTTTGCTACAGAGAACGGCAACAACTGCAAACAGCCTTAGAGAGCATCCGACGCTTTCTACCAAATCATTTGTAAACATTGTAAACAGTAACCGTCCAAAACCCTTCCTTGGGGTACACCGGAGATTACATTTACATATGTCGATTTTGATCCATTAAGAGTGACGTGTTGAGCTCTGTCTGCAAGGAAATCTCGACTCCAGTCACGAATCTGCTCCGATACTCGATAAGCTAGTATTTTTTTTTTTTTCACTAAACGGCTGTGTGGGACGGTGTCAATTGCCTTTCTGAAGTCAAGGAAGACGATATCAACCGGGATTCGCAGGATCTCTCTTTGCGGAATCCATGTTGAATCTTATAGAGGAGATTTTCCTTCTCCAAGCACGTCAGAATTCTTGAGCATAAAACGTGCAGCATAATTCTATAACAGTCTTTTCAGATTGTTTCTGACCACTCTGTATATCTGTAAGTACAGGACATGTCTAGTACACCGCATCAAATCAGAATTACTGAAATTAATAACCCAATTGCATATGCGTGGAGTTTGCTCTTCAGGACATGTCCGAAAGAACAGCCGCCATTTTCATCACGCAGCCACATGAATCGAGCCGGCCGAAGTGGCCGTGCGGTTCTAGGCGCTACAGTCTGGAACCGCGAGACCGCTACTGTCGCAGGTTCGAATCCTGCCTCGGGCATGGATGTGTGTAATGTCTTTAGGTTAGTTAGGTTTAACTAGTTCTAAGTTCTAGGGGACTAATGACCTCAGAAGTTTAGTCCCATAGTGCTCAGAGCCATTTGAACCATTTTTGAACCACATGAATCGAGACACGAAGTAATTGACGACATTAGCTGCCAGTGGGCATTGATTTAAATCAATGGGGAAAGTTGAAAGTTTGTGCCAGAACGGGATGCAATATCTACGAACCACCACTGATGATGCTTTGGTAATTTAAGCGAAATGGAAGCCCATGGAAATAATAATTGATATATAACAGTAAATGCGGAAGGTGGTCAACCAAAAAAACTCTGTACTTTTTCTTCGATACAACTTTCTGCTGTGCCATCATGCGAATGAGTAGACCAACTATCATATGTTTCATCTATCAGTCACTTAAAAATACAAACAAAATTTTAATTGTAGTGTTAAAATTTTAAATGTAGTGGTGTTACAGTGGCCTGCATCTTCCGGTATCAAATATTGCTTCATCGATGCCTTCACTTTGTCGCTGTGATGCGAGACTGGTTCCAGTCTCCGCTGCCACTTGGTCTTTTTGCGACAAATGGTTCGCCATCCGCTATGCTACTGACTCAAATACAACGCCATCCCGTTTGTCATCTATTTGTCCCCATTTCTGAGGATTCTTCTTGCGTTGTGACATCTACAATCTCCAACCACTTGCTATACCATCCAAGAAATACTAAATACTTACAGCTATGCATCTGCATTAAATTAAACCCAAAAAGTTGTCAGAAAACAACGGGAAAAGACAACGGAACGAGGTACAGTGGTACCTCAGGCACAGCAGCTCACTGTCGAGTATAACAATTGCTACCTCACATCCAAAAAATGGTTAATATTAAAGGAACCATCTCGGCACCTGGTATAACCATGAAAAACCTAAATCAGACGTTGCTAACGCACGCTTGCGTGGCGGTGCTCGACTCGGGGCTAATGCAATTTGAATCCTGGTGATCGATGAAATGTTCACTGCCAGGGTATGCCTGGCAAGGGAAGCAGAGGTGGTGGCAGAAAATTCCTAATCACCAGTCTTTGTGCCAATGTTCTGGATGAAATTGCAATCCTCTCTCCAGTGTGTCATGAAGTGACGGCATGTAACACTGCTAATGTATGTTATATGACCCGTCCAAGAGGACACGGGATTGCAGCTGTTCACAAACTTGTTGAAATACGATATATCAACAGTCGTTCTTTTTACAAAATATATAATTGAGCAGCCCGTTTCGACACTGCTTTAATGTCACCTTCAGGTCCCCTACGCAAACTGAATGGTGATATCCAACCATCAGTGCATTAGAACTGGTACCGTGACAGTGATTGGAGTGCACACACTGTGTAAATAGAAATGCATGAGGCCAGTGATGGCACCTGTCCTAATGCACCGATGATTCACTTCGCATAGGAGCCTGAAATGACACTAATGCCGTCTCAAAACTGGTCTCGTAATTAACATATTTTATAGAAGAAACGCGGTTGTTGGTATTCCTTATTTCTACAAGCTGTTAATTGTGACCCGTCGGTCGGATAGCGACTTTTAGCTCGGCCGCCTCCTTCCTGCTATTCTAAAGAAGTTGGCTACCTGCCGCCACCGGATTTCAAACCCTCCTTTCTATCATCATCATCGTGCGACACAAACATAACACTACAGTACACACATCCGTTATACTCATCTACACTAAAAAAATACGCATTCGATACAACTCTCAAACATCCACAAGAAAAGGGGCCAATGTGCACTTAGGAAGACCACCCGCTTAACGGCTGAACCCATCCATGGGATTTTCCAACCAACAATGCCATACATACATACATATATTAAAGGCTGATGCCTTGAAGATGCAACCACTCTCATCTGTCGTACCGAGCGAGGTGGTGCAGTGGTTAGCACACTGAACAACTCGCATTCGGAGGTTGGGGACGTTTCAAACCGACGTCTGGCCATCCTGATTAAGGTTGCCGTGGTTCCCCTAAATCGCTTCAGCCAAATACCGGGATGGTTGCTTTGAAAGGGCACGGCTGACTTCTTTCCCCATCCTTCCCTAATCCGATGGGACCGATGACCATGCTGTTTGGTGCCTTCCTCCCAAATCAACCAACCAACCAATCTTCTGTCATTCGCTGTTCCATGTAACTGAAACACCTTATCGTCATTTCGATGTCTTCCATGTCAAATGGTTGAAATGGCTCTGAGCACTATGGGACTTAACTTCTGAGGTCATCAGTCCCCTAGAACTTAGAACTACTTAAACCTAACTGACCTAAGGACATCACACAAATCCATGCCCGAGGCAGGATTCGAACCTGCGACCGTAGCGGTCGCGCGGTTCCAGACTGCAGCGCCTAGCACCGCTCGGCCACTCCAGCCGGCTCTTCCATGTCCTTCACCTTAGGTCATACTCTTTCTTTCTCTCCCAGCACTTTACCTTTAAGAATATCAATGATGAAGTTGTTGTGTCTGATGAGATATATAACAAATTTTACTTTCCTCGTTTTCATTTCCTTAAATTATCGTATCTCTTCGTTGATGTTGTTGTTGTTGTGGTCTTCAGTCCCAAGACTGGTTTGATGCAGCTCTCCATGCTACTCTATCCTGTGCAAGCTTCTTCATCTCCCAGTACCTACTGCAACCTACATCCTTTTGAATCTGCTTAGTGTATTCATCTCTTGGTATCCCTCTACGATTTTTACCCTCCATGCTGCCCTCCAATACTAAATTGGTGATCCCTTGATGCCTTAGAAGATGTTCTACCAACCGATCCCTTCTTCTAGTCAAGTTGTGCCACAAACTTCTCTTCTCCCCAATCCTATTCAATACCTCCTCATTAGTTATGTGATCTACTCATCTAATCTTAAGCATTCTTCTGTAGCACCACATTTCAAAAGCTTCTATTCTCTTCTTGTCCAAAGTATTTCTTCGTTGTTCTCCTTCCTTTAATTATCTTCTGTCTTCGTTTATCCGTTTCCTTCAATTATATTCTCCCTTTGGTTTCCCTTTCTGTCCAGATCATTCTTGTCATTTTTCCACCATATTCAGATTTCAGTAGCGTCAAGTAGATTGTTTTCCCAATTTACTAGTCCTACTTTCACTTCCATAAAACAGTATCTTACATACATATCATTTTGCAAAAGTTTTCTAAAGTTTATATGCACATGTCTCCCAGTTAAAAAGTTTTTCGTTGTCGTTAAAGCATTCAGTCCTTCACGTCCCTTAAGCATCTATTGTCTCTGTTATCATACTAGAGCATGCTGAAAAGTAACGCCTCCGAATTTTTGTGGGAAAACTCATAAAGCCTTTTAAATAAAACAAACATTATTAACATTCTACATATTTTTAGCCCTCTGCCGCTAAAGGGCTCCAAATTTTAGCGTGTAACATGGGTGTGTGTAACGTAAATATATTGGTACTTGACAAACAGAGTGCTGTAACCGAGTGTCGAATTCGAAGAGTTGTCCACACATGGAGCGCCCTCTCGTTCAGCACGACAACGCCAGTCCGCACACGAGCGCTGCGACACCTGCATCCGACGCTTTGAGTTCACTGTCACGATTATCCTCCAGACAGTCCCGACTTGGCCCCATTCGATTTTCGTCTGTACCCAAAACTTCACATCGATGAAGCGGTGCAAGCAGAAGTGAGGCTGACGCTCCGTCAACAAAGTCAAATATTCTACAGTCACGGTATCAACAAACAGGTCTCTCGTTGGTAGACATGTGTTCGCTGCGAGGGTGACAACATTGTGAAATAAATTTGTAGACATGAATAATACAGTTGTAGAATCTTAATAACGTTTCTTTTATTTAAAAGGCTTTAAGAGTTTTCACATAAAAAATTCGGCGGCATTACTTCTGAGTACGCCCTGGTACTATCGATAAAAATAAATTGTTTCACCTGACACGTTCTGACGTCATCTGACGTCGTATTGGTTCTAATTGCTCCCACATTTTCCCGTATTACCATTGCTTTTGTTTTCCATTTGTTCACTTTTAGCTTCTATAGACTGAGAGTGTCTGACAGGTTCAAAAAAATGGTTCAAATGGCTCTGAGCACTATGGGACTTAACATCTGAGGCCATTAGTCCCCTAGAACTTAGAACTACTTAAACCTAACTAACCTAACGACATCACACACATCCATGCCCGAGGCAGGATTCGAACCTGCGACCGTAGCGGTCACGCGGTTCCAGACTGAAGCGCCTAGAACCGCTCCGCCACACCGGCCGGCTGTCTGACAGGAATCGCAGCAATGTGCTCATTTCTTTTTCGGCGTCTGTAACTATCACGAACCTCATCAGCAAATGTGATAGAATGTATCCCTTCACCATTAGTGTTTATTTCCATTGTGTTCTACTTCGTTATCTGAATACCTTCCTCAATGAACTGGCTCTAAGCACTACGGGACTTAAAATCTGAGGTCATCAGTCCCCTAAACTTAGAAGTACTTAAACCTAACTAACCTAAGGACATCACACACATCCATGCCCGAGGCAGGATTCGAACCTGCGAGAGCAGCAACAGCACGTTTCCAGACTGAAGCGCCTAGAACCGCTCGGCCACCCTCAATGAACTCATTGAATAAATATTAAGATAGGGAACATCCTTGCCCAACTCATTTTCTAATACTGTCAATGCTGTACGATATTTATGTGAGCGAGCTTAAAAGTAATGCCTCCAAATTTTTTATTCTGTTCTTAATATCAGTTGAGGTATTGGATGTCATGCATATTACTCGGTCGACTTTCCCGCTCCACTGATGCAAGTTGCAACCACCTGCCGCTAGAGGGCTCCTAATTGTAGCGTGTAATATGGCGTGAGAAACAGCGTGCTGTAATCGAGTTTCTAACCGCAGAAAACGTGACTCCAACTGAAATGCATAAAAGAATGAAAGTTGTGTACTGCGGTGGTGATTGTATCGCCTTCGCTAGTGTGTGGCGTTCGTTTGCTACGAGACTCATCGGAATCGGGCTGAGAAAATCGTCAGATAACACAGACACAGCTCTCAAGTGAGTGTGGGATATAACGAGATCATGTATAGGCTGTCAATGCAGAACTGCCATACTGTGTCCACCGCGGGTGCCTCGAATGCTCACTTCTGACGTTTAAGAGAGGACACTGGACATGTCTCAACAGTTTATTTGCTTTTTGCGTCGCGTCCGATATCGTACATAGTGGTAAGGAGAGGTGGGCTACAGAGTGGTTCACCAGTTGTCGTCGTAAGAAAGCCAGACAGGATCAGAAACGATGAGTGGACAAGCAAATGCAATAAACGAAAGCTTCGTTTAACTGGTAGCTTTCTCCAAGCGCACAAAGACCCATTACAAATAATGAGGCAAGAAACATAGTCCAGCTAATACAGTAGCAACAAGGATGAGACTCACTGAACCATAGCACAAACGTGGTGTCGGAGCCACGATTAGGTGCTGATTGTCCATTGCCGCTGGAGGCGTGGCTCAGCGGGTGTGCACCGTTGGGTCCGCTGGATCCCGAACGACCACTATCGCGATCTGCTGGAAACCTGCAATTCCATCGCCACCTTTGAGACGCCTGTGGCCTGGTATCGACATCTTATATCCCTTTTTGAGCATGAGGATGATAGATTCCTAAACAATACTGTGACAGGTAATCAAAGCTGGATTCACCATTTTGATCTCAGAAACAGAAAAACATCAATGGAGGCCCGCCACAAAGGATCAGCGAGGTCAAAAGAGTTCCACATCATGTCATCAACAAGTAAATTCATGCTCAAAGTATTCTGGGATGTTCAAGATGTGGGGCGTTTGGAATTTGTTGTAACTGACAATTCGAACGTTTTTTACAACACAACTTTTATTTACGTGAGTCTACATGGAAATGACTGAATAAAAACGAAAAGTCACAATCACAAAGCCAGTAAGAATTTCCTACTAAGGGCAACAAAAGATAACTTCTAATTTTCTCACAAGAGTCCTTTGTAAGACACATACACTTAATTCCAAGTCCTATTTCGATGACGAAGACGTAGTTTTCCGTGTAGACGTCCTTGAGGTCGGTATTCGGCGTGAACTGACGTCTGGTACTGGTTCTAGCCTTTAAATAATATTGGCCAGCCAATCAGATGTTGGTGTACTAATACTTCCTGCAGGCCATCTCGAACTACCTCTGCAGTAAGTAGTACACGGAATGTCTGTAAACAAACAGCCGATGTTTACCATTGCTTACGCCTTTGGGCATAGACAACCTCGGTCCTGTGTCGTGTTAGATGTATTGCCGGCCCGCAGGGGCTACCTTGGCGACGGCGTATGAGAATTCATACCCAAAGGCACCACCATAAACTCTTCAAGGTACTGTGGGACCCTTAGAAAACTGAAAGTGCGAATTCAAAGAGTTCGTCCACACATTTAGTACCCTCTCCTCCAGATGACAACGTCAGATCACACACGAGTGCTGTGATGTCTGCAAGCCAGCCACTGTAGCCGAGCAGTCCTAGGCACTTCAGTCCGGAACATCACTGCTGCTACGGTCGCAGTTTCGAATCCTGCCTCGGACATGGATGTGTGTGATGCCCTTAGGTTAGTTAGGTTTAAGTAGCTCTAAGTTCTAGGGGACTGACGACCTCAGATGTTAACTCCCATAGTGCTTAGAGGCATTTTTTTGCAACAATCCAACGCCTTTGGTACACTGTCATCGATCACCCCTCTTACAGCCCCGACTTGGTCCCATCTGATTTTCATCTGTTTCCGAAACTTAAAGGATGCCTTCCAATCTTAATAAAATTAGTTTTATTTAACAATTTTCTAAGAAAAAATTTGGAGGCACTATTTTTCAGTACGCCCCCGTATTTTAATTTTGTCTAAATGTGGATTGCTGGACGTGGAACGGTAGCCCAGACCTCCCGAATGTGAGTCCAGTGTGTTAACGACTGTCCCGTGTCTCTCGGTCCTATGACACGATATGTCCACGATGTATCGTAAGTTCGCCCCCTTGGTGGAAGAGATTGTTCAGCACAGCTTGCTCTTGCCGTTAATAATCGGCTTATCTTTTGTCCACAGCTGTGTCTGAAGCTGGGCTGGAAGAGCGCACGCACGAAGTTCGACATCCTGCCGCTGGTGCTGTCCGCCAACGGACACGACCCGGACTGCTTCGACATCCCGCCAGAGCTGGTGATGCGCATCCCGCTCAGCCACCCCACGTAAGTATCTCGTGTTTCTTTATTAAAAGATCCGTCATGGGGAACCGAAGTTCTCCTTTCGTCACACAGCACCCTGAAAGCCACGGATCAAGGCAGTCAGGCAGATGCTGTATTCGTTGACTTCAGAAAAGCATTTGACTCCGTACCATACATACACTTTCGCTAACGAAATTACAATAATATGGGGCACCAAATGAAATTTATCACTAGATGAAGTATTACCTCGTAGGGCAATGCAGCATGTTATCTAGGATGGAAAGTCACCAACAAATGTACGAGGAACGTCCCGAAAGTAAATTTCGTCATTGTTTTTCACACAGAAACTTTATTGCAAAAAAACACCATAGCACCCTGAGCCATACATCACGAACTAGTTTTCGACGTCGTCACCCCTGGCATTGAGACATTTGTCGTAATGTGCAATCGGTTTGAAGAAACTACTCTGGTAAAACTCTCTGCCCTGCGATTCAAAGAATTGTCGCACTGCCTGCTCTACCTCAACACTGGTTTGGAAGTGACGTCACGAGAGAACCGTTTTCAATGCAGGTAACAGATGGAAGTCCAATGGGGCAATATCGAGGCTGCAGTCCGTGTTGTACAATCTCACCCATCCACTTGACGAGAGACGACCTCATCACTAAACACGGTCTGTAGGCGTTCACGAATCACAGACACACTAGTCCTATGTGCCCATTCATACCGGATAACAGCACGCATTTCCATCCACGACCACGCTGTCAGTACACGTCCGTCTGCCATAGTGATGTACGTATGCTCGAACAACCTTGGACATGGTGATGTGCTGCTACTCTCTCTTCTTCGGCGCTCTACACATGCCTCATTCCTCCTCTGCTGACGTCTCTTTCATCGTTGAACCAGCAACACGTGTAGATTCAAATGACATTTGTTTGTTTCACCTGGTGTACCATCTTCCCTTTCAGGAAAGTGACGCAACATACTTTCGGAACGTGTCTCGTCCATGTCATTTAAGAGGTGGTCCAGGGAAATGTCTTGAGACTCTGCCTCTTCTGATGTATGATAATGACACGGCACAGATTATTAAACGTAACAGATATTTACGAGTATTTACAATAAAACACTGTAGGAAGGATGCTGCATAAATACTGAGCCACATCTTGATAAGACTTCAAAGGTACAGAGACGACAAATTGCTTTAATTCTAGCAATACCAGCGCATTTTCTGTAGCGCGGCTTACCAACGGGAGAAGAGTGTACTTTGCGTCCACTCTAAAAAAGTTTTATAAAATTCGTTAATTGTTACTGATTTATATTAACAACATACCTTTTAACGCGGTACTGATGTATAAATAGGGCCTTGAACCAGAAGATTTTTTTAGCACCCCTTAGAAATAGCAAAGTAATTTCAGCAACGATTACTAGCAGGCTTGAGGTACTTCATGCCCATCACAAAAAATATAAACAATGCAAATTTCGTTAACTGTTGTTGACTTTTACTCACAACATACTTTTTAATGAGATACTGATATACAAGTGAGCTCCTCAACCTGAGAATGTTGTAATTATATTCTTTGTGGAAAGTAACATCAAGTACACGATTTAAATTTATAGGTTAAATTTAACTGAAAAATTAAAATATCTGGCAGAATAATTCATTGAAAATAATAATTTTTTAAACTAACTGGCGGGAGTACAGTATTTTTCAAGAGGTAGGCATAAGAATCTCCCCTCCCCCTCCCCCCCCCCCCCAACCCTTGGTATTGTGAAGGTTAAAGATCGAGGAGTGTAAAACTTCCTACTTCTACAAACTGAAGAAAACACAGTATCATAGAACGGCAGCATTAGTAATTCGTGCAAATACATTCTGTAGCGAAAGATCACACATGCTCAGATGGCAACTTCAGTTCACTGGTAGCAACCTGGCAAAATGCAATCAGTCTACAGAGGAGAGCAGATAAAGTGTTCTCCATTTCCATGTCACCTCAGTTCAGATATAACTCTCAAGCTTTCTACCGGAAGACGATGGCGGCAACAGCTGTCGAAAGCCTGAGGCCTTCATCTCGACTCACTCGGGTTGAAAACCGAGAAAGTTTTATCCAATACTTCCGTCGCGAAACATTCAGAGGATACAAAGAAGATCGCTTACAAGACCCAACCTGGAACATCGCTCAAGCTTGTGGTGCCATACTAAATAGGACCAACACAAAGAAAGACAGAAAGAATCGACACAGGTTTGTAGACACTCAGGAACCTCGTTCGGCAGACGTTTGAAGACAGACCTCCAGCTATCTCGCGAAAGTCTATTCACAGAGTTTCAAGAACCGGTATTAACTGAGGAATCTAGGAATTTATAGCAGATCCTTCTACGTCACTCCCGTAGAGGCCGCAAATATAAGATCACACTAATTATATTACGCAGAGGCATTTAAGATATTTTTCCTCTCGCTCCATCAATGATTGTAAAAGGAACAAACCCTAACATGTCGTACCATACTAATTACCCTCTGCCATGCACTTCACTGTCTTGGGATACTTCCGAGCTGATCTTCAAATCCGTCGTTACATCTTGTACTGTCACTCGAGTGCAAGATAGGCAGTTTACGGGGTATTAGCCCATCTGATCGCAGGTAGATCCTTGTTAGAAACCGAAAAATAAATCATCGTTTGGGGGACTGATTCATCACACAGAAAAGATCAACCTTCGATTAAATTAAAAGGACGGGTGTCAACATAAATAGCAAAATGTGAATTCCACTGTTAAGCACAGAAGAGAGAGCGAATAGTTGCAAGGAGTACATTGAAAGACTCTATGAGGGGTGGAATAATTATCTGTCGACGTGACTGAGGAAGAAATCGGAGACTATGTGGAAGACATAGCTTATCCAGTATCAGAGTCAGAGTTTAATGGAGCTTGGGAGACTTGCGATTAAATGAGGCAGAAGGAGTTGATAATGTTCTTTCGGAATTTCTAAAACCATTGAGTGATGTAGCAACGAAGTGACTATACAAGTTAGTGTGTAGAATCTATGTAAGTGGAGACATACTGTTAGACTCTCAGAAAAATATCGTCTATAGAATCCCGAAGATACCGAGTGAAAATAAGTTCGAGAGCTATCAGCCTACGACTCATTCATTTATGTTGCTGACAAGAGTAATACACAGAAGAATGGTAAAAAATTCACGATGTGTTAGACAACGATCAGTTTGGCTTTCGGGAAGATAAGAGCAACAGAGAGGCTGTTCTGACGTAAAGCCTGACAGCGAAGCAAGACCTAAGAAAAATCAAGACGCTTTATGAGTTTTCGACCTGGAAAAAGCGTTTAACCATGTAAAATGATGAAATATGTTAGAAATTCTGAGAAAAATATGTGTAATCTATACAGAAAGACCGGTAATATACAATATCTGCAAGAACTAAGAAGGGACAATAAGAATGGAAAACTAAGATGTAAGAGCTCCGATTAAAAGAGGGTGTAAGACAGGGATGTAGTCTTCGGCCCCTACAGTACAAGCTATACTTTGAGGAAGCAATGGAGAAAATAAAAGAAATATTCCACAATGGGATTAAAATTCAGGCTGAAGGATAGGATTCACTGATAAAATTATCCTGAGTGAAAGTGAACAATAATAATGAAGGAACTTGTTGAGTCGAATGAACTGTTTAATGAATACGGAATATGGACTGAGAATAACCCAAAGAAAGACGAAGGTAACGAGAATTAACAGAAACGAATTTGGCAGTAAACGTGATGTCAAAACCGGCTCCACGAAGTAGAAGAAGTTAAGCAATTCTGCTACCTTGGAAGCAAAATAACACACGACAAATGAAACAAGAAGTTAAGTACCGGATGATCAAAAAGTCAGTACAAATTTGAAAACTTAATAAACCACGGAATAATGTAGATAGAGAGGTAAAAAGTGACAAACATGCTTGGAAAGACATGGGGTTTTATTAGAACCATAAAAAAAACACCCGATATTGCTAGACGCGTGAAAGATCTCTTGCGCGCGTCGTTTGGTGATGATCGTGTGCTCAGCCGCCACTTTCGTCATGCTTGGCCTCCCAGGTCCCCAAACCTCAGTCCGTGCGATTATTGACTTTGGGGTTACCTGAAGTCGCAAGTGTATCGTGATCGACCGACATCTCTAGGGATGCTGAAAGACAACATCCGACGCCAATGCCTCACCATAACTCCGGACATGCTTTACAGTGCTGTTCACAACATTATTCCTCGACTACAGCTATTGTTCAGGAATGATGGTGGACATATTGAGCATTTCCTGTAAAGAACATCGTCTTTGCTTTGTCTAACTTTGTTATGCTGATTATTGCTATTCTGATCAGATGAAGTGCCATCTGTCGGACATTTTTTGAACGTTTGTATTTTTTTGGTTCTAATAAAACCCCATGTCATTCCAAGCATGTGTGTCAATTTGTACCTCTCTATCTACATTATTCCGTGATTTCTTCAGTTTTCAAATTTATACTGACTTTTTGATCACCCAGTAGATTAAAACGGGCAAAGAAGGCATTCCTGGTCAAAACAAATCTGCTAGTACGAAATATGGCCTTAATCTGAAGAAGAAATTTCTGAGAACGTACGTTTCGAACACAGCGTTACCTAAAAATGAGGGAATCGAAGTGTTCGCGCTATAGAATTATTTTGAAAATTTAGAGGACTGATAAAAAATGAGGTGGTTCCCGATACAATCGGCGTGGAAAGAAAATGTGGAAAGCACTGACGAGAACAAGGGACAGACTGATGGGACATGTGTTAAGACATCAGAGAGTAACTTCTGTGGTACTAGAGAGTGCTGTAGAGGATAAACACAGTAGAGGAATGCAGAGACTGGAATACATCCAACAGGTAAGCGAGGAGGTAGGGTGCAAATGCTACTCTGAACTGAAGAGGTTGGCACAAAGATTGTCACTGACAGAACCTCCATCGCCAAGTCAAGTGCATACCGTTAATATTTTAATTTCGGGAAAATTTGCCCCGTCAAGGTCATTTGCCACTAGCATCAATGTCTTTGTGACAGGAATCACCATCGACTGCACCAGAAAATAGAGGCCCAACAGTATCGCCGATCTTTATCTTTGGCAGGAAGCTGTGCTCACTCCCGTGTTCTCCACTATTTCACTCACCGTTTGTGCCGCAGGTACGAGTGGTTCGAGAAGCTGGGCCTGGAGTGGTACGCGCTGCCCGCCGTGTCCAACATGCTGTTCGACTGTGGAGGCCTCGAGTTCACGGGCGCGCCCTTCAACGGCTGGTACATGAGCAGCGAGATCGGCTGTCGCAACCTATGCGACACGCACCGCTACAATATGCTGGAGGTGAGTGCCAACAGCCGCTCTTCTCGTACTTACACTTACTGCCCTTGTTGAGTGGGTGTCAGCGGGTAACTATAGGTCAGACCACTGATCAGCTGGTAGGTCGCTGGAGGTAGTTGGCACCACAACTGCACACACAAGTCAACTACACTACTGGCCATTAAAATTGCTACACCAAGAAGAAATGCAGATGATGAACGGGTATTCATTGGACAAATATATTATGCTAGAACTGACATGTGATTTCATTTTCACGCAATTTGGGTGCATAGATCCTGAGAAATCAGTACCCAGAACAACCACCTCTGGCCGTTATGACGGCCTTCATACGTCTGGGCATTGAGTCAAACAGAGTTTGGATGGCGTGTACAGGTCCAGCTGCCCATGCAGCTTCAACACGATACCGCAATTCATCAAGAGTAGTGACTGGCGTATTGTGACGAGCCAGTTGCTCGGCCACCATTGGCCAGACGTTTTCAATTGATGAGAGATCTGGAGAACGTGCTGGCCAGGGCAGCAGTCGATCATTGTCTCCATCCAGAAAGGCCCATGTAGGACCTGCAACATGCGGTCGTGCATTATCCTGCTGAAATGCAGGGTTTCGCAGGGATCGAATGAAGAGTAGAGCCACGGTTCGTAACACATCTGAAATGTAACGTCCACTGTTCAAAGTGCCGCCAATGCGAAAAAGAGGTGACGCAGACGTGTAACCAATGCCAGCTCATACCATCACGCCGGGTGATACGGCAGTATGGCGATGACGAATACACGCTTCCAATGTGCGTTCACCACGATGTCGCCAAACACGGATGCGACCATCATGATGCTGTAAACAGAACCTGGATTCATCCGAAAAAATTACGCTTTGCCATTCGTGCACCCAGGTTCGTCGTTGAGTACACCATCGCAGGCGCTCCTGTCTGTGGTGCAGCGTCAAGGGTAACCGCAGCCATGGTCTCCGAGCTGATAGTCCACGCACCTGCAAACGTCGTCGAACTGTTCGTGCAGATGGTTGTTGTCTTGCAAACGTCCCCATCTGTTGACTCAGGGATCGAGACGTGGCTGCACGATCCGTTACAGCCATTCGGATATGATACCTGTCATCTCGACTGGTGGTGATACGAGGCCGTTGGGATCCAGCAAGGCGGTCCGTATTACCCTCTTGAACCCACCGATTCCATAATCTGCTAACGGTCATTGGTTCTCGACCAACGCGAGCAGCAATGTCGCGATACGATAAACCGCAATCGTGATAGGCTACAATCAGACCTTTATCAAAGTCGGTAACGTGATGGTACGCATTTCTTCTCCTTACACGAGGCATCACAACAACGTTTCACCAGGCAACGCCGGTCAATTGCTGTTTGTGTATGAGAAATCGGTTGGGAACTTTCCTCATGTCAGCACGTTGTAGGTGTCGCCACCGGCGCCAACCTTGTGTGAATGCTCTGAAAAGCTAACCATCTGCATTTCACAGCATCTTCTTCCTGCCGGTTGAATTTCGCGTCTGTAGCACGTCATCTTCGTGGTATAGCAATTTTAATGGTCAGTAGTGTACTTCTGGGGAAGGGGGTGACGGGCTCTGACGCCACACTCAATCATATCCCAGATATGTTCGATCGGGTTCAGGTGTGACGAGTTCGGGAGCCAGCACATCAATTGAAACTCTCCACTATGTTTCTCGAACCACTCCATCACACTCCTGGCCGTGT
Organism: Schistocerca serialis cubense; assembly: GCF_023864345.2. NCBI lineage: Eukaryota > Metazoa > Arthropoda > Insecta > Orthoptera > Acrididae > Schistocerca > Schistocerca serialis. The sequence goes on along the minus strand of NC_064638.1, from coordinate 249,310,411 downwards.
AACATGGCGTATTATCTTGTTGAAAAACGCCACTGGCGTCGGGAAAAATGATCGTCATCAAGGGGTGTACGTGGTCTCCAACGAGTGTACGATAGTCCCTGGCAATCATGGTGCCTTGCACGAGCTCAATTCGACTCTTGGACGCACACGTGAATGTTCCCTAGAGCATAATGGAGCCGCCGAAAGCTTGTCTCCGACCTGTAGTTGAGGAGTCAATGAGCAGTTCTCTTGGACATCGGAGATCTGTTTGCCCTTTACGACGATCCCTTCACTGAGGCAGCTTGTTGTCAGTAAAATAGCACTCTGCAGTTGTAGCTGAATAGTACCTGATGAAATACAGAACGCTCAATACATATAACACTACACATGACGTTGACACTCTTTGTTTTCTTTATGGAGGTCATAAACGCAACACAAAAGTATCGATACCTACAGGTGTGCAGAATAACCCCGCCTTGGAAAATATTTCGTACACCTTAAGATAGGCAACCCACCTTACACCACCTGTGAGGTGAATGATATACGTTGGGTTACCTGTCTGACGGCACATGAAATATTTTCCAAGCCAGTTTTATTTTGTTCACCATGCAGAACAGTTCCTCACTTTTGAGATTAAGTCAGTAGGAAAATCTGTTCACCGATTAGAGAAAGAGGATATGTTTACTTAAGATTTCTCGACGGTGCACAGCTAAATTATATGTACAAGCAGCCTAACATTGCTGGGCAGGTAAAATGGTGTTTCGTGGAATGTGTATTGGGCATGTGGTTAGAATTCTTAATGAGCTAAGGACAGTGAAGACCTCTGTGAAGATATACGCTGATGGAGGAAAAGAATACCTGTGAACGCTTGCTTTTTGGAGAAGAATTGTCAAAAACAGAAAGGAATGGAATAACCTTAGACATGAACTGTATCCACTGTCATTGCGGCTTCGCGACCGTGGAGCAGTAACAACAGTGTGAAGCCTGTAGTGTATAGGTTCGCTGCGCTGTATGCAAAGGTCACCACGGGCAGTATTGCTTCCCAATCTTTCTGCTCAATATCGACATACATTGAGAACATATCTGCCAATGTCTCTTATGAAAGTGTCTTACTAGACCATTCGTCTGTGGATCGTAGACAATTGTCATCCTGTGGTAGATACCACGACGTGAAATTACCTCCGATACTAGTCTCGACTGGAAAAAATTTCCGCGATCAAAGTTAAAAATTAATGTCATCTACAAAGAAAGAACTTAGCAATTTTCAGAACTTAAGGAGTCGGCTTTCCAATTCTTTAGAATAGCGCCATTGCTGCCGGAATTGGTACCAGATGTCGCAGTGGTAACTGTGACACATGCATCCGTCTTTGGCGTTCTTGGCATTCCTTAATGTGGCTCACACACTGTCTTACGGAACTGTAGAGACATGGCTAGTCTAAAGTTTTCACAAATCCCATGTGACCAATGTTGGAATGTCATGAAAATACTCGAGGATCGCTAGCCGCAGATGAGCTGGGATGACGAGCAACCATCGGATCGTAGTTTCTCTTACACAATGTTTCATTTATTAAATGGAATCCTCCTGTCTTCAAGGCTTCTATGGTTTTTATCAATGTCACTTAGTGCAGTGAAGACTGAGATTTCGTCCACGCTGCTGTTTTCTCCCAAACGGTTCCTTGAAAGGCGCTCAGCGTCCTTGTTTTTGTGTCCGTGACGTCATACTGAAGTCCCAGTGCCCATCTCGTCAGTTAACGTGACGGACCTTTCGGGCTAGTCAGCCAGCATAGAGAATGGTGATCCATCACACTGGGTTGCCAAATAAATATGGCGGAATTTACTGATAGCCCAAACAACTGCAAGGGACGCCTTCTCATTTGTGTTTTTCTCTGATGTGAAGAGTCCTCTGGTAGCATACGCTTTCCTGATTTTGTATTAGAACTGCCCTACCCCAAAACCGCTAGCATAGGTGTGAAGTCCGGTCTCCGCATTTTTCGTCATACGGTGCTAAGACTGGAGAAGATGTTAGCGCCTCCAAGAAAGATGTCTTTTGCGCCTCATTCCAGGAAAATTTGGCGCCTTCCTGCAGTATTTCTTGTAAGGGATGTGCCTTGGTACAGAAGTCCTTTATGAATTTCCTGCAATATGAGCATATTTCGAGAAACCTTCACACATCGTGAATAAATGTGTCGGATTATCGAAAAATCTGTGACTGTTCTTATTTTTTATTTTATTTTTATTAATCGGGACAGACTCCGTGCCCCAAGATTTTTCTTGTGATGAAGAACACTTTTTTACATTTAGGTGTTGACCTGCAATCTGAACACACTTCAATACGGTTGTCGCATGGCTTAGATGCTCTTCAAATGTCTTCAAAAAACAGCGTCACCTAGACGGCAAAGCTACGTCGTTCATCTAATGTGAAGCAGGCTGTCCATCCTATGTTCGAAGGTGGCTGTACCGTTACACAGTCCAAGCAAAATAAATGAATTCATAGAGATCATCAGGAGCTATGAAGGATGGACGTGTACGGTAATGGAGACAGTCTCATGAATCCATAAACCATGCATGTCAGCAGGGGCCTGGAGGGATATGGAACTCCTGATACGTCTAGATACAATTCTGACAGGTGACACGTACATAAGCATCCTGCCTGATCACCTGCATCCGTTCATGTCCATTTGGCATTCCGACGCGCTTGAGTAATTCCAGCAGGACAATGCGACACCCCACACGTCCACAATTGCTACAGTGGCTCCAGGAACACTCTTCTGAGTTTAGACACTACCGCTGGCCACCAAACTCCCCAAACAGGAACATTATTGAGCATATCTGCGATGCCTTGCAACGTGCTGTTCAGAAGAGATCTCCACCTTCTTGTACTCTTACGGGTTTATGGACACCCGTTTAGGATTCATGTTGTTAGTCCCTCCAGAACTACTTCAGACATTAGTCGAGTGCATGCCACTTCGTGCTGCGGCACTTCTGCGTGCACGCTGAGTGCCTACACGATATTAGGCAGGTGTTCCAGTTTGTTTGGCTCTTCAATGTATAATTGGCTTCTTGATCAATCTCTTCTCGTGATCTGCAAACATCCCAAAATTGACTGAAAACAGCTATTCCTCACCATCGTTATTCACTGGTCAGGTCAGATCCTGTTAGCATTTCCATACTAGCTTCTTCCCTTGCGTTGTCCGTAGTGATAGAGGAGCGCGATTATTCCTCGATGACATACAAGTGCCCTTCCTGGACTAGTTCAGCTGTGCCTGTACACGTGTACTTAGGTATACGTTGTGGTTGCTCCTGACCGTCTGTGATCCCAAATTCTCCTTGCTATTCATAATGATTGTCACTGGCATGAAAATTACACGAGTCTGAGTAGCTTTTTACAATCGAGAGAAGCTTCATAGTCAATAAAAGTCTTCTGCGTTTGAGGCCGCATTGTCAACTATAAAATTCCGACGTTTCGGCGGCTATTGCAAGACGCCTTCCTCAAGGTGTATCACTAATTGCAATACACTCTGAGGAAGGAGCCTTGAAATAGTCACCGAAACGTCGGAATTTTATAGTTGGCAAAGCGGCCTCAAACCCAAAAGAATTTTATTGACTGCGTTTACAACATCTTCATAGCATAACTGTACAACCCGATTGGTGACGAACTCGCCTCAATGATGGTTCAAATGGCTCTGAGCACTATGCGACTTAACTTCTGAGGCCATCAGTCAACTAGAACTCAGAACTAATTAAACCTAACTAACCTAAGGACATCACACACATCCATGCCCGAGGCAGGATTCGAACCTGCGACCGGAGCGGTCGCTCTGCTCTAGACTGTAGCGCCTAGAACCGCGCGGCCACTCCGGCCGGCCCTTAATGATGGCGGCGTAACACCTCAAAGAATAAACTACCGCCCAGAGAGTTTTTTGTTATGTGAACCTGTTGGAACAGCTTTGCCAGTAAGGAACTTCGCTTTACCACAGTCTATGATTTCTTGTAATGTAAGATATTCCATCTGAGAATACCATGGCTACGTTTTGTTAAAACGACAAATTCGAAGGACTGTAATCTGACACTGATACATGTTCCTGTCGGCAGGACATATTCCTCATTTGCTACCTGCAGCACAGTCGCTTTTAGATATGACCATTCAGGTACAAGATATTTTAAGAACCTTCAAGAAATGATAAATATGAAACAACAGATAATTACTGGTAGTTGGGTTTGAATCGATGATCTGCGCATGCCACCTCGCTACGCTTAACACTAAACAGAACGCTACACTGCATGCACCATAAATCGACCCGATGCGCATCTGACTTTTAGTAATTCTTTCTTCTTTTTTCTTTAGTCATCAGTCTTCTGATCGGTCTGATGCAGCCCGCCACAAAATCGTATTGTGTGCCAACCTTTTCATCTCAGAGTATCTCTTGAACCCAGCGTCCTCAGCTTTTTTTGGATGTATTTCAGTCTCTGTCTACCTCTACAGTTTTTAACCTCTGCAGCTCCCTCTAGTGCCGTGGAAGTTATTCCTAATGTCTTAACATTTGTTCTAGCTTCGTGTCGAGTTTTGTTGTCAGTATTTTTCGTATGTTCCTTTTTTCGCCAATTCCGCGGATAACCTCCTCATTCCTTGCGTATGAGTCCACCAAATTTTCAATTACCTTCTGTAGCACCACATCTCAAATGCTTCAATTCTCTGCTGTTCTGAATTTCCCACAGTCCATGATTCACTACCATACAATGCTGTGCTGCAAATGTACATTCTCAGAAATTTCTTCCTCAAATTACAGACTTTTATTGGCCAGGAAATCCCTTTTTGCCAGTATTAGTCTGCTTTTGATGCCCTCCTTGTTCCGAGCGTCATGGGTTAATTTGTAGCCTAGGTAGCATAATTCCTTAACTTCGTCTTCTTCGCCATCACCAATCCTGATGTTAAGTTTCTCGCTTTTCTCATTATTTCCGTTACTCCTTAATCCTTTCGTCTTTCTTCGCTTTACTCTCATTCCATATTCTGTACTCAGATATTAGCAGCAGATCCTGTACCTCCTCTCACCTTCACTGACAATAGCAATATCATCAACGAATCTTATCATTGATATCCTTTAACCTTGAATTTTAATTCCACTCTTGAATATTTATTTCTGTCATTACTTCTTCAATGTATATATTGAGCAGCAGGGGCGAAACACTACATCCATGTCTTAGACCCTTTTTAATCCGAGCACTTCGTTCTTCGTCCCCCACTCTTACTGTTCCCTCTTGTTCTTTGTAAAGTTGCATATTAGCGTTTTCCCTATAGCTTACCCCTACTTTTCTCAGAATTTCGAACATCTTGCACCAATTTACATTATCGAACGCTTTATCCAGGTCGACCAACCCTTTGGAAGTGTCTTGATATTTCTTCATTCTCGTTTCCATTATCAAGCGCAACGTCAGAATTGCCTCGCTAGTTCCTTTACCTTTCCTAAAGCAAAACTGATAGTCATCTAACACATCATCAGTTTTCTTTTCCTTTCGTTATTATTGTTTTCTTGGAATCATGAGCTGTTAAGCTCATTGTCCGAGAATTCTCGCACTTGTCGGCTCTTGCTGTCTTAGGGATTGTGTGGATGATATTTTTCCACAAGTCATATGGTCATGTCGTCAGACTCATACATTCTACATACTAACGTGACTAGTCGTTTTGTTGCCACTTCCCCAATGATTTTACAAATTTTAATGGAATGTTACGTATCCCTTCATCCTTATTTGATCGTAAGTCTCCCAAAGCACTTTAAAATTCTGATTCTAATACTAGATCCTCCGTCTCTTCTCTGTCTACTCCTGTATTTTCTCCTATCATGACATCAGACAAGTCTTATCCTCACAGAGGCGTTCAGTGTATTCTTTCCACGTATCCGCTCTCTCCTCTGCATTTTACAGTGCTATTCCCTTTGCAGTATTTAAATTACCGCCCTTGCTTTTACTTCCAGCAAAGGTGTTTTGACTTCCCTGTATGCTGAGTCAGTCCTTCTGACAATCATTTCTTTTTCGACTCACATTTCTCCTGCAGCCATTTCGACTTAGCTTCTCTCCACTTCGTATTTATTGCATCCCTAACTGACTTGCATTTCCGTATTCTTCTATTTTCCCGAACGTTTTTGTACTTCCGTTGTTCATCGATCAGCTAAAGTACATTTTTTCTGTGACCCACAGTTTCTTCAGTTACCATCTTTGTGCCTATGTTTTTCTTTCCGACTTCTTTGACTGCCTTTTTTGAGACGTCCGTTCCTCTTCAACTGAACTGCCTACTAAGCTATTCCTATCGCAGTATCTATAGCCTCAGCGTACTTCAACCGTATCTCCTCATTCCTTAGCACTTCGGTATGCCACTTCCTCGGACATTGATTTTTCATGGCTAGTCTCTTAAACCTCAGCGCATTCTTCGTTTCTACTAAATTGTGATCTGAGTCTTCTAGGTGTGCCTTACAATCCAGTAACTGACTGCGGAATCTCTGCCTGACCATGCTAACGGAAATCTTCCCATATCTCCCGGCCTCTTCCAAATATATTCCTCCTCCTCTGATTCTTGAAGAGAGTATACGCTATTACTAGATGAAATTTATTGCAGAATTCAGTTAGTCTTTCTCCTCTTTCATTGCCAGTTCCAAGCCCGTATTCAACTGTAACCCTTTCTTCTTCCCCTAAAATCATGTTCCAGTTCCTGTGAATATTAAATTTTCATCTGCCTTTACGTACTGTATTACGCTTTGAATAACCTCATATACTTTCCTTCTCTCTTCATCTTCGGCCTGTGACGTGCGCATGTGTATCTGAACTATCGTTATCGGTATTGGTTTGCTGTCGACTCGGATGACAACAACCCTATCACTGAACTGTAACTCACTCCCTGTCCTAATTTCCTATTCAAAACGAATCCTACTCCCGTTACATAATTCGAGAACTTCGTTCTTGGTCTTCCAGTGTAATTATTACCTCTTGGTTCCTGCACGTATTGTAAATTACACTTTTTTCTCTATTTGTCTAATAATTTCGAACACCTTCCATCATTTTACATTGTCGAGCGCCCTCTCCACGTTGACAAATTCAATGAATGTCTCTTGATTTTTTTTTTCAGTCTTGCTTTCATTATCAAGTGCAAGGTCAGGACAGCCTCTCTTATGCCTTCACCTTTCTAAAGGCAAATAATCGTGATCCAGCAGATCGTCAATTTCCTTTTTCTTTCTTCTGTATATTGTTCTTGTCAGCATGAGCTGTTAAGCTGATTGTACGATATTTCTAGCTCTTATTAGCCGTTGTTATCTTCGAAATTGTGTGGATGATGTTATTCCAAAAGTCTGATGGTATGTCACCAGTCTCATAGATTCTACACACCAACTTGAATAATCGTTCGAATCCCTGCGTAATACGACGATCAAAACATCTTGTCATATTTCTCAAAATGTTATTTTTTAAAAATTAGCATTGCTGTTAGCATTTGCAAATATTTGCCTGAGAAAAAATAGTTTGAAGTAGAAGGAAGTAATTAAGGATCCGTGAAGTTATCATTGTTTCTAATTGACAACTGAATGATATTTGTAGAATTATGTTACATAGCGCACAGTACATATAAATTTAGAACTTGTAATATTGTGATGGGAATTTGTGAAGAATTTTTAATGTCGAATTTCTTTATACTTTTATTGTTTTCGTTGTTGCTGTGGTCTTCAGTCCGCAGATCGGTTTCCTGCTGCTCTCAGTGCTTGTGTATACTGCCAAGTCTCTTCATGTCTCAATAACTACTGCAACCGACATTCAATTCAACTGCTTAGCCTACTTTATTTATACCTACGCTTCCCTCTACATTTTTATCCCCCACTCTTGGCTTCATTACCAAATTGATGCCTCACGATGTGACCAGTCAACAGACTACGTTTTTTTTTTTTTTTTTTACTAATGTTGCACCAGAAATATCTGTCATCACGAATTCAGTTAAGTACCACCTATTTAGTTATTCGATCTATCCATCTAACATTCTGAATTCTCTTCCGGCACCAAATTTCAAAACCTTCTTTTCATTTGCTGTCTGAACTGATTATCGTTCACGTTTTACTTCTATACAAAGCTAAACTTCGTACAAATACCTTCAGAAATGACTCCGTAATACTTCATATTCGATGTTAATAAATCCCTTCTTTTTCAGAAATTCTTCTGTTGCTACTGCCGGCCTGCATTTTATGTCCTCTCAACTTCACTTATTTTTCTCCCCAAATAGCGAAGGTCGTCTGCAGCTCTTAATGTTTCATTGACTAACGTAATTCCTTCAGTATCGCCTGATTTTATTAGACTACATTGTTTTACTTTTATTGATATTCATCTTATAATTCTTTTAAGGCACTATCCGTTACACTCAGCTGCTCCTCAGAATCCTTCACCGTCTCTGACAGAACTACAATGTAATGTGCAAACCGCAAAGTTCATATTTCCTCTCCCTGAACATTAATTCCTTTTCCAAATTTCTCCTTGGTTTCCTCTAGTGCTTGCTCAATGTACACACCAAATAACATTGGGGACAGGCTACAAACCTGTCTCACTTCCTTGTTTACAGCTGGTTCCCTTTCATATTCAACGATTCTTGTAACTGTTTTCTGGTTTGTTTACCAGTTATCAATTACCTTTCTTTCCCCGTATTTTATCCCTGTTACTTTCAAAATTTCAAAGACAGTAGTCCAATCAACGTTGCCGTAATATTTCTCTAAATCTAGAAATACTGTAAACGCAGCTTTGCCTTTCTTCTTGCAATCTTCTAAGATATGTAATAGGGCCAGTAATGCTTATAACTTTTCGTTTCAGTCTTCTTGATACAACCACGGGCTGTCATGCACCATATTTTTCAAAGGCACCTTCAGGTAATTCGCTCTTGGCATGCGTCGTTTGTTTCAAGGAATGTACAATAATTTTGAATTATAGTTGAAACAGTTGAGGGTCTGGGATGCCACATAATATGGTCCTTTCCACCGACATTTTTTTCTGACAGCTCACAGCACATTGAGGACTCTGTTAAAGGGATTCCGACATATCTCTTTCAATGCTACATCTACATCTACATCTACATCCATACTCCGCAAGCCACCTGACGGTGTGTGGCGGAGGGTACCTTGAGTACCTCTATCGGTTCTCCCTTCTATTCCATTCTCGTATTGTTCGTGGAAAGAAGGATTGTCGGTATGCCTCTGTGTGGGCTCTAATCTCTCTGATTTTATCCTCATGGTCTCTTCGCGAGATATACGTAGGAGGGAGCAATATACTGCTCGACTCTTCGGTGAAGGTATGTTCTCGAAACTTTGACAAAAGCCCGTACCGAGCTACTGAGTGTCTCTCCTGCAGAGCCTTCCACTGGAGTTTATCTATCATCTCCGTAACGCTTTCGCGATTACTAAATGATCCTGTAACGAAGCGCGCTGCTCTCCATTGGATCTTCTCCATATCTTCTATCAACCCTATCTGGTACGGATCCCACACTGCTGAACGGTATTCAAGCAGTGGGCGAACAAGTGTACCGTAACCTACTTCCTTTGTTTTCGGATTGCATTTCCTTAGGATTCTTCCAATGAATCTCAGTCTGGCATTTGCTTTACCGACGATCAACATTATATGATCATTCCATTTTAAATCACTCCTAATGCGTACTCCCAGATAATTCATGGTATTAACTGCTTTCAGTTGCTGACCTGCTATTTTGTAGCTAAATGATAAAGGATCTATCTTTCTGTGTATTCGCAGCACATTACACTTGTCTACATTGAGATTCAATAGCCATTCCCTGCACCATGCGTCAATTCGCTGCAGATCCTCCTGCATTTCAGTACAATTTTCCATTGTTACAACCTCTCGATACACCACAGCATCATCCGCAAAAAGCCTCAGTGAACTTCCGATGTCATCCACAAGGTCATTTATGTATATTGTGAATAGCAACGGTCCTATGACACTCCCCTGCGGCACACCTGAAATCACTCTTACTTCGGAAGACTTCTCTCCATTGAGAATGACATGCTGCGTCCTGTTATCTAGGAACTCCTCAATCCAATCACACAATTGGTCTGATACTCCATATGCTCTTACTTTGTTCATTAAACGACTGTGGGGAACTGTATCGAACGCCTTGCGGAAGTCAAGAAACACGGCATCTACCTGTGAACCCGTATCTATGGCCCTCTGAGTCTCGTGGACGAATAGCGCGAGCTGGGTTTCACATACGGTCTTTTTCGAAACCCATGCTGATTCCTACAGAGTAGATTTCTAGTCTCCAGAAAAGTCATTAAACTCGAACACAATACGTGTTCCAAAATTCTACAACTGATCGACGTTAGAGATATAGGTCTATAGTTCTGCACATCTGCTCGACGTCCCTTCTTGAAAACGGGGATGACCTGTGCCCTTTTCCAATCCTTTGGAACGCTACGCTCTTCTAGAGACCTACGGTACACCGCTGCAAGAAGGGGAGCAAGTTCCTTCGCGTATTCTGTGTAAAATTGAACTGGTATCCCATCAGGTCCAGAGGCCTTTCCTCTTTTGAGCGATTTTAATTGTTTCTCTATCCCTCTGTGTCTGCTTCGGCCTGTTTCGACCACCCAGGAAATGTTAAGAGGTTTATCAAAAGACGATGCGGCTACTTTCCTGAAGGAGTACTGTTCAAAAAGTGAAGAGATATGTAATGTATCGGTGACACAGTGTTAGCGGATATTTAGTGGCGGAGCGCGTCACAGCCATGTATCACCGACATTTTGCCGCTGTAAAAAGCCCCTTTCTTCCCGATCCCTCGCTTCTGCTAAGATAAAATACCGCTTCCGACCACTGGCTCAACGATAAAGTAAAATTTACGCCGTGCTCAAGAATGGCAGGCCGTGAAATATGAATGAGGTGGAAAATCTTTAGCGCGTGTGTATTTTTATGGAGCTTTTTTCAGTATCGCGATAAGTTAGAGGTAGGATCTTTTAATTACCCCTTGCACGTAAAATATACTGTCTCGGCAAGCACCACAATGACGAAAACAGCCATAATGTTTTATACCACGAGTAAAACTGCGAACGGTTAATTTTTATACCGTGTACCACATATCGTCGAACTGTTTAAGTGGTTATTACGACATCAGTTTCCAGTGTGTTTTAATATCGGTGTAAAATAGTGTAGCACTTGAAGAAGAGAACGTGACATCACAAGTGTGTGAGAGATTTGCCAGCTTCCTTTTATTCATGGACTTCACGTCGTCATTAACCTACGTAAAACTAAATTATTCTGAAATGTGCAAAGCACTGTCGTATCTGTAGTCGTCAGACGAAAAGCAAGCAAGCTTCCTTCTCTCAAAATATCTTTAGTCTGTGAATGTTGGAGTTGTTGGTATGAAAGTTCTCATTGCGGTGGAATAAAAAATAATTGATATTCCAATATTACTAGTAACCTCGTTTTGGCGTTCGTGTAATTTCTGGTCTACAACCGTCTATGGATTCGGAGTAGCGTGTCCACTGTAACTAAAGTGACGAAATTATGGAAATTTTTCATAATGTGTGGCCACAGTCATAATATATTTCTCTAAAGTCAGTACCGCCTTTAAACTGTTTTTTTCATTTGCAGTGTTCCATTTACACGATCATGATTTCAGTTTCAAAGTGCCATTATCAAGTGTTCTAAGTGTTATACAGTGCCTAAGATAATACCACAGTATGCCATCTTAGGCTCTGTATAACACTTAGAACACTTGATAATGGCACTTTGAAGCCGAAATCATGATCGTGTAAATATAACACTGCAAACAAAAAAAAAGTCTAATGGTGGTACTGACTTCAAAGTAATTATGGAAAGTTTGCCAACACAGATCACAATTTTTTGAGTGTTGGGGAATTTTTTTCTGTTCATATTAGCTCTCAGTCGAAGAATATGAATTTCGAGGAAGTTTTTGTAGTATCAAATCAAACCGTGGGACATACAGTTCACAATCTTACATGTTTTGTCTAGACGACAGTCAGACATTTTCATTCTGAGGAACAGTTTTACCTCATTTATTAGCTGAATATGTAAAGTATATATAGGAGTTTACAACGATCTTACTTTCAGTCTAGATTCGACCGTATCAAGATGGCTTAGGTCTAAATTTATAACATATGAGTCGTCAGGCTCATTTCGGCAGATATTTGCAAATTAAGTTTTGCATTGTGTCGCTGGAGCCGTCACAGAGAGATATTGCTGATGACATCTTTCAAGCGACGCATAGTATCGACGGAAAAAGTCGATTGTTTCCTGTTACAAATAAAATAATTTTTAAAAGTTGAATTTTACGTGATCATTCGATTGAGTGATCCAAAATCAGTGTACTGCGATATTCGTTTTATCGATGTGTGTTAAAAGAGACAGTAAAACACGAAGAATCACCAGTACATCAGCTATTGCCATGCAGCAGCGCTACTCAGTCCCTGTTGAAGTACTAGTTATTCTTCGTGTTTTATATATAGATAAAACAACTATTGCATTGGGCTAAGTAGGGACCGCTCGATCGAATGCGCACGTAAAATCTCACTTTTAAACATCATTTTCACAAGCTGAAAGTTAATTGCCGACTCAGCCGCATGGAATAATTCAATGGCGACAAGCGAAAATTTGTGCCAGATCGGGACTCGTATCCAGACTGCCTAGGCTGTCCGAGCACGACACCCATCCAACCCACTTCACTTTCGTAGTGCCCTCCCCCCCCCCTCCCCCGGCCCCCCCGCCCTGTCCACCATTCCCATTGATCGCCGCATATTAGCTGGATTGATGGTAAATCTTCGAGATGGATGTACCCAAAATCTGGCTTCTTTCGGGAATCCAGCTAAAATGAGGCGAGAAATGAGAATGTTGGAGGGGTGCACTACGGAAGGTGTGTGCAACAAGTTGAGACACTGGTCCAAAGGGAATCGTGCTAGGATAGACGAGGCGCTCAAGACGACCGCTCGCGTAACGTGGGAAACCCGGGTTCGAGTTTCGGTCAGGCACAAATTTCCACTTCTCGCCATTGAATTATTTCAATGCCCCCATGCGGCTGAGATCGATAATTCACTTTCACCTTGTGTATACTCGGTCGCAGTATCATAAATATGAGGCGTCTGTTTTTTTTTTTTTTTTTTTTTTCAAAGAACACACCCAATCATTTTGCTTGTTATGGGAAACAAGCCGACGCATACCGCCGACACTGGGCATCGCCGAAACACATGATGAGCAGTAATTTTTCGAGCTCACTCCTGATACACACTGCAAAATGGAAATTGCAAAATAACTGCCGAAACGTAAGAGAAAATAAACCTGACTAGTCTTAGGAGGAGCACGCGGTATATATGTGACACGGGGAGGTCTAGATTAAAACCTGAAGATGATATACTGTTAAAAATTACCGTGCACTGATACACTTACTTTATGTCTTCAGTTGATATATAAAAGGAGATGCTGAAAATTTCTTTGTTTCATGTAAGATCACGAGCGAGTTAATGAGAAGTAGGGGAGAGTGTGTACGCACTGATATCCCACAGTTGTGTAACAAACACGAAAGTGCGATCCAGTTCTAATTTTGGTAGCTGACCAAAATGTTCATCACAGAAATTTTTCTTGTAAGGGTCTCGATAGGTGCTGGCTCATCTCCAGTCAGGTTGCGCACACGCAGCCCAGGCTGGCACTCGCTGACAGGAGAAATAAAAGACATGGAAAAGTGAGAGAGTGGAACATCCTGCGGCAAACGTAGGGATAACTGAAACAAAACGGTAAATAAACCAAGAGAAGCAATGGAGATCTGTATAATAAAAATGAACAACAGAACGCAGCAGAGGAGAAAAAGAAGAGAAGGCATGTGCTTTACGGACAACTCATTCGGATGAATGCAAGAGAATTTTCAAACTTGTCAAGCGGAATAAAAAAAGGCATCCCAGTTGCACATGCGCGAAAGACATGAGAAATTGTGTGAGAGAGGTGGAGAAAGAAGCTTTTAGAAACAAAATTTTTTTGAGCAAACCAGAAGAGAAAACTGTAGCAACGTTGACAGGAGACCTGAAGCGACAACTCTAATTTAATGAAACAATATTTAAAATCCTGAAATTAAATCAGAACAGTTCTTCTTGCGATCCATAGGACGCCTAAACAGGGAAAAACAAAACACGATCGCCCATCACAGTTACCCACACGACACATTTGAGAAAATACAATGTGCAAAGGAGACAGTTCTCACCTAGTTTTTCAGTATGCACCACAAATATGTGTGAGAACAGACAAATACTTTCGGGCAAAGTAAGGACGATGTAACAGCACACTGACTTGAGAGCTGGTGATTCGAGGGTACTCGAACGCAAGTATTAGTAACGATGCCATAGTATATTTGCTATAAAGTACCGAATACTGCAATTTATAATCGTTAGTATGAAATAAGCTCGGAATTGTCTTGGTTTGGTTGAGAGTCTTTCGCAAGAAACCCGAATCAAAACGCAGTGCGGGGAAACTACTGCTCCGTGGCTCCATTCATAAGTCTCCCAGATTAATCTCGCCGCCAAATCCCGGTTCCTCTTCCGACGATTGTCAGATGACGTCGTCGCCACGACTGCAGGGAGTACAGAGCTGTCGGTTTGTACCTCAGCTCCAATAAATTGCTACGAGTCTTTACGCTCCAGTGGGACAGGTCTGAATGCGTAGCTGCCTTCTTGCTCTCGTCTTAATATTCCGAAAGAACTACTCGCCACCTCTTTTCTTTAGGTTATTCACGGTGCAGAATTTGAGTGAGTGTAGCCGCGTGAACCTCCTGCTTTGCATCTTCTCACCAACACCTCTTCACTTCTTTCTTTAACTTCTTCTGCGATCTGAAAACCCTTCGGTAACGCATCAATATATGAATGAATGATTTATAGGTCGTACACAGCTCCTGTCCATTGCTAAACATCTAAAGATAATTGCTAAGTACAGGGCAATCTGAATATAAATTCACGCAAATATGTAACTAGCGACACCGTAAGGTACTCGTCAAGTCGACGCGTTCTTCCACACGTGAACAGATTGGAGGTGCTATATTCTCACGAACCGCCGTCTAATTTGTCATTCTTCATACGTATGACGTGAAAATATCGGTAAGTGTCATAAAAAAATCTTAGGTTCTACGACAGTGGAAACTTGAAGCCTCGAAAAATGTGCGACTAATAAACAAATGCCCACGGTAACATTCTGTTATGGTACTTCTACAAACCCCATCCAGAGTTTGTCCGGGAAACAGGTTGTTTACTAATCACTTATGAATAGGATAGAAACACGGATTTGTGTTTTAGACGGTGTGTTTTAGGGTTGCCTCTGTACAAGCTGCCAAACACCTCTTGCAACGTAAGACGACGTATTTGTCCACCCGATGTACTAGTCCCGAAACTTTCACTCATAAATTCCATAACGACCGCCTGATCGAAGTTCCGAGAATTTTTGGCACGTGATGTAGAGCACAACTTAATTTTCTCAGGTATTTGTGTCAAATCCGCTTGGCTTGGTAGCCATTCCATTTTACAGCGTTTCTGACAAAGACCACGTTTGTTTCAGACATTCGCGGTGAAGATGGGCCTCGACACCCGAACGCCGGTGACGCTGTGGAAGGACAAGGCGCTCGTCGAGGCCAACGTCGCCGTTCTGCACAGCTTCCAGGTTAGTTGCCCACGCTTACGACACGTGGCATGAACTTACTGCACGCAGAAAACGGTGGCTGCACACTGTGGTACCTACAGGTGACGAAATGACTAAGTGGTAATTTGTGTCACTCAACAGGTGCACAGTGTGCGGATTTTGGCGACAGTGGAAAAGAGGACAAAGGTTTTTTTTTTGCGATGGGCAACCAAGCAGTCCTCAGCCTTGGAGAAAGTGCTATCTAAAGAGCGATGTAGCTAAGACAGGTCACCCCAAACGTATCGAGAATGAGTAAGTATACTGAGGTGCGGTTTTCGCCAAGTTTTGGTGGACGACATTGCGAATTTCCTTACGTTCTCAAGTGATTTTTATCGCATACGTGAAACACCTAAACCTGTACCGCAAATATTGAGGAAATGGAAAGTGCTATTGATGTGCGGTTTTCAAGAAGTGGAATGTTACTCAGGTGCTCGTACTGTTAGCCAATGAACACATTGTAGTGTATTTTCAGTGCAGGCATACGCTTTCCTAATTGGGACGGTGCCTATTGACATTAACAGAGTAAAAGAAGGGTAAATTTGAACGTCAGTGGTGTTTGTTGCAAGATTCTACTGCGAGTTATTTGCGATTACCGTATTTTGAAAAGTTCGACACCGACACTTCTTTGTGCGCATTCAACCTGTGTCATTGCTACGAACTTGCGAACGTCAGGAAATTTAACACATTGTCTGCTATAATTTGGCGAACACTACACCTCGATATATTCGTTCATCACGGATATGTTTTAGGCTGACCCGATTATTTGCCTCATCCTGTGTATTACTAAACTTTCATCGGATCATCCAGTTTCAGTTGCACGTTGCCTATCTAACGGCTCCCAGGGGCGACAGAAATTTGGTTTTCAGTACTTCAAGTAATTATTGATTGAATTTAAAAATTGAAAACGTTATTTTAAACTGCTCATTAAGACGTATAGCCTTACGGTACACGTTTAAATAAATCAAGCATTAAAGTTATAAAGTATGTCTTGAGGCATACTGTGCACTTCACCCAGTATTCGGGTATCAGACCACTTAACAACTTCGAACAAACCCTACACGTAATTTCAAACCTTTCCGAATCTTTTTCTCACTAACAACCCCGACAAAAAAATGAAAGGAAGAAAGTTTATCGCTTACTGTATTTTCACTGCCAACATTGAGATGCGTGAAACAGACGGTTTACATGACGGAGCTCGATTCTGTAAAGAGCTGTTGGATGGGTGGCGAGTATTACTGGTTTATCTATATTTCATTTCTGTCAACGGATGCCCTTTCGGTCGACACAGACGTCAGTTAACCTGTTGTTGTTGTCGTCTTCAGTCCTGAGACTGGTTTGATGCAGCTCTCCATGCTACTCTATCCTGTGCAAGCTTCTTCATCTCCCAGTGCCTACTGCAACCTACATCCTTCTGAATCTGTTTAGCGTATTCATCTCTTGGTCTACCTCTACGATTTTTACCCTCCACGCTGCCCTCCAATGCTAAATTTGTGATCCCTTGACGCCACAGAACATGTCCTACCAACCGCTCCCTTAACCTCAAGGAGAGAAATCATGGCACCAAGTGTCCGTGAATCGTGTAAACTTGGATCTTAGCGCATCGTTTTTTCTGAGAAAGAAATTGGAGCCAATGAAATACATTCCAAGACAAAAAAAAAGACACATCGCGAAGGAGTTACGCAAATTGGTCAAAAATTGATACTGATACAAGTATCGACGGCAAAATGCAAAAAAATTGTAAACTTTGGCGGCCGACGGATGAATGTGTGACGCTGCACTACAGTTTCACCGCGCACGTGGCAATGACAGAAAACAGGGGACATGTCGATACAAGGGCGTAAGGTCTATGCGAATTTCGTTCCGTGTACTCAGTTGGAAAGTAACTATGCCTCGCAGACAGGCCATCAGGCGCTAATGACCGCGCAGTTGAGCGCCCCACAAACCAAAACATCAACGCAGACAGGCCGGTGAACAATATACGCAGATACCAGCATCTGAGGGGGGGAGTATAGATGGGCTCAAAGAAGCCAGTTGTAGTGGTCGGCGAGTCACTCGACATTTGAATAGGAGTGATGCCACAATTCGACGATGTCGGCAGGAATGAGTAAACCATAGCCGCACACAGCGTCAAGAAGGTACCGGTCGTCCTAGAGAGACAACAGAATGTGAGGAAAGACCAATCATCAGACAGACCCTTAGAGTCCCGGATTCATGATTATCATCGACCCGAAGTGCAGCTTACCTGTGTACACCAACAAGCCCGTTTGCATGGTGTGCACATTCTGCCTGGGAACTCAATGACGGAAGTAAAATTTTCTTCAGCTTCGAAATGTGACCTCATGACCAGCGATGACATGCCTGGGATACCAGCGGTCGGATACCAACCTGTCTGTCGCCTGCCGCACGGCTCGATATCCAGAAGATTTGTGGTTCCTTTTCATTTCAGAGCAGGACCACTTTGGTTGTGATCCGTGGCACCCTTACAGCACAGCGGTACGTCAACGAAGTTCTAGCACCGTTTTGTTGCCCTTCATGGCAAGCCATCTTCAGCATACATTTCAACAAGATAATGCCCGCCTGCACAAGGTGAGAGTTTTTACTACTTGTCTTCGTGCTTGCCAAACCTTATTTTGGCCAGGAAGGCCTCTGGATCTCTCCTCTATTGAGAACGTTTGGACCATTATAGGTAGGACCCTCCAACCATCTCGGGATTCTGACGATTTGACCCCCGCCAGTTGGACAGAACTTGTCAGAATATCCCTGAGACGGACATCCAATAACTATGTCAATCAGTGCTAAGCCGAATAATTATTTACATAAGGGCCAGAGGTGAACCGATGCATTATTGACTTCTTAGTTTGTGAAGCTCTTTCGCTTGAATAAATCATCCGATTTTTTGTGAAATTGTAATAATATGTTTCTCTGTGCATGTTCATCACGTCTACCGATTTCCGTCCCATTCGAATAAGTCGTTCGTGGTGGGACTTTTTTTTGTCCTATAGTGTGTATGCTGCGATGAGCGTGAACAATGACCTAAAATCCTTATTTAGGGTGAACGATGTACCAGAGCAACGGTTGTTAATTCGCATGTCAGGCTCAGATCCCAGTCTCGCAAGGCAGCATACGCTGTAGGATCAGGTTTGTATGTTGAAATCAAGATACTAGCCGTCAATAACTTATGTACAACGGGTGCAAAAACTTTGCTCATACATATCAGTTTCTCACAATTTGCTCGTTATCGTTTTCCATGGCAAGTGCGCATGTTGCAATAAAAAAAGGACAAACGATGGTTTCATTCGTTGAGGGAGCTGGTGCCGTTCTCACCGCATGGCTGCGAGACAATCGATTGCTGTGGTAGGCCTGAGTGGAGACTCGAGTAGTCAGCAACTCGAGCCCAAATCCCGTAAGTTGGACAGCCATAGCGACACTCTGGTACCGAAGAAGCAACGATTCCCTCTCTTCCACTATTCTCATATACTTATATCTACGGTCCCTTTATGTTGCAAAAAATTTTTAAGCTTATAAGCCAACTCAGTCAAAAGGTACGGCCATTTATGGCACATATTTTGACACATGCAAACTCTCTGATCAAAAACTATAGGGTTCTTCCCGTTGACCTAGATCATGAGATTTGGCAAGAAGCTAGTTTTCACAGTACAAGTAAGTTTAAAAATCCGAAAATTGGTATTTATAATTATATCACACGAAAAAAAAATTTTTTCACTTGTTATCCAACTGTCCGACCTCTTTTTTCAGGAACGAGGAGACATGTGTGACGCCGGTATCGATATCGATATCGATATCGATAACAGGCAAAAATCGTCGAAATCTTCGATTCCCAGGATGGATGATCTATCTATATCCGTAATTAGGTTTGTGCACAATCCTCCGTGTGCATGACCTGCTCGCATTTATCTGGAATTTTGCTTTGAGACGTGTACACAGGGCCGCCGTTACATCATGTCCTGTGCAATCTCAACTCAGATTGTCGCTTACACCCAACGTCTTCGATTACTTGTTGGATGTATTCCAATGTCTGTCTTCCTCTAATTCTTTGCCTTCCTCTAGCAGAATGGAAGTTTCTCCTCGATGTCTCAACACATGTCCTACTATCCAGGCACTTCTTCAGTCAGTGTTTTCTAAATTTACTTCTCTCGCCGACTTGGGGGAGAACCACCTCATATTTCATCGTAAGTACCCATCTAATTTTCTTTGTCCTTCTAGCATCACATCCTAAACACTTTTCTTCTTCTTCAGTGTTCCCAAAGGCCAAGATTCACTTTCATACAATTCTTCGCTCCACGTGTAGATTATCAGAAATTCCTTTCATGAATTAATGCCTATGTTTGATATGCGAACAATGCTTTTAACTAGTAATTGCCTCTTTGCCTGCACTAATATGCTTCTGCTGTCCTATTTGAAGTGTAAATGCAAATGTGGAAGTTTTTCACAGATGCAGAAGATGAACACTTCGTGACCAAATGAAATAACAATACATTTTTTTACCTTCTTATTGACCACCTTGGAGAACGTAACAGCTTCAACTCCGCTTCCTTCTTTCTTGTTTCCATTTTTCCAAAACTCCTTCATTTTTCCCCATATTGTCTTTTCCTTTATCCTGTCCATGTTGTTCCCCATTTCTTATTTTGCCTTCGTTGAAAGTTTTATAAATACGGTATTTTATTCTTGAAAAGTTTTCTTTCTGTGATTTTCGATTCTTTTATATTGTTTCGTTATTGTATTTTTCTTTTTTCTGTAATCCAAGCTATTGTTTTCTTGTTCCAGAAGTACACGTACATTTGTTTCGTTACCATGTCGTCAATAAAGATTTAATCTTCGCTTTGCCTTTACTTCTGATGTTTCCTCCACATTTTCATAGATCTCCTTGTTACTTCTCTTTTATCTACTGCCTTAATTTTTATTGCATCCACTAAAAGTTTTTCATGTACATTCAATCATGGCCGGCTTATAATTCATCATTAAGCATTCAAATCAATATCAACATTCTGGTCTTACCTCTGATGTACAGGTTTTCGTTTTTCTATTTATTCATTTCTTGGTGTACGTATTTGTTGTCAGACCAAATTCTCTCTCTATTTTATTAACAATTATATCTACTGAAGATTTTTCTAGTCCATTCTGTTGACTCCAAGACGTTCTGCTGATTCTCTAAGATATTTAAATTTACTAAGTCCCTCTGTTTTTACCCATTTGTTCAAATGGCTCTGAGCACTATGCGACTTAACTTCTGAGGTCATCAGTCGCCTAGAACTTAGAACTAATTAAACCTAACTAACCTAAGGACATCACACACATCCATGCCCGAGGCAGGATTCGAACCTGCGACCGTAGCGGTCGCTCAGTTCCAGACTGTAGCGCCTAGAACCACTCCGGCCGGCTTACCCATTTGTGCTTCTATATGTATTTTGGCACAGTTTTCATTTTTGTCATAAACTTTTGTTTTTTCCACTGACAAAACTATTCGCTATTTTTTCCGTACAATTTATTTGACTTACTGCTTCTGTTAGATTTTTTGAAAGTATTGAAAAATCTTCTGAAAAAGCCAGAGAGTTTACCTTAATTTCATTTATTTTTCTTCCCACCATTATTGCTCCAGTTTTTTTATTTTTTAGGCCCAAAATTCGGATCCTTGCAATTTCGCTGTTTTAATACTATGTTGTTAACTGAAGCAGATGTAACAGCCAAGAAAGTGAAAGTTGTCTTTGAGAATGGAGATGGAGCTCCGGAACGCATTGGACAAAGCGGAATAATAAAATAGTATTGCTGCAGGTGGCTCATTACAAATAAAAATAATTTTAACCTAAGGAATTAATGCTCGGAATATAATTTTTTGTACGCTACTATGTCTGGAATGAACAATGCACATGAGGTACGTGTTTACAGACTTCTTACGTCTCGTAAGAAATAACTCCTTTTCGCACCGGCTTTCGAGGTGCCACTTTAAAAAAAAATACATCGTCGTTTGTGATATGTTCACGGTGAAATTAACCACTGTTTGCATTTCACAACTCACGATGGAAAATTGAGCAACTCGTTACAAGAATTTGCAGACACGCTGGTCCAGTGGGAAGTAGTTGTTAGAAAGCCAAACGAATCCAGAGAGAAACGTTTCGCCAACAGGTGACATCCTAAGGTGGAGAAACGTGTTGCTATGGACAGGAACTTAAGAGAGACTTAACGTTCAAGTCACAGAGAGCCGGTGAAGGTTCTCCACAAAAAAATTCGGAAGTAGAATTTGAAGGGTTTCCGTTGTATCGTGTGAAGAGGATTCGTCGACAATCACCCGTAATCTGTCACGTCAAATGCACACACCGAAGAATACAGTCCGGAGAGCATTGTGGCAGTGCAAGCTATACAACGTGTGCGAGGAAAGATGCCAAATGATCTGACATTGAGTTACGTTGCAGTGCGTGCATTGAGACTTCGAGCAGTTGCTATGAACCTAAATTGTTGTTATACTGCGTAAGCTCTTTGTGTAAATGAAAATTAAATGGAAAATAATGAAGTTTGCCTACTGTCTCTTAAGTACCACATTTTGTTCGCTAACGTACACTTCGAAGGACAGTTTCATCTTCATGGCTTCAGCTGGCTATTTCCATTCATTTTACTGTCTCCATTTGGACAAAATTAGTACGAAAAATTGCATATTCATTTCTGACTGTTTCTTCTTTCAAAGTACTCACTTTACGTTCCTTTAACTTATTTATAAGTTATTAATCTAAAGGTTTGTGATACCTTGTACAAGCTAGTAGGAAGACTCTTTAAGTTTGCACTTTGTGGAGGACCAGGCTTCAAATCCACTTTCACCCATCTAGATTTAGGATTTAGGCGGTGTCTCTAAATTTTGTAACTTCATTGCCAATCGGGATGACTGCTGTGATTTCTGTACCTTGACGACAGCCTCGGACGTGCTGCTGATATGTGAGTGGCAACAGGAACGCTATTCCCAACAAACAGTATCAGGCACGCCCACAGATAAATATCACAACTATTGAAATAACTGGAAATGTCGATGTGTAGAAAACTGATTTATTCATCTTCTTTACTTCACGTATATAAATTAATAATTGGGAGCCATTAGCGCGAAACTTTCTTCACTCACTCAGTTACATGTTCCTTCCATTTTCTCCGATTTTTCTTTATTATTTTGGTTTACGTTATATATTCCTAAATTTTTCCTTACAGCCTCATTTCTTTTACGATCTTTCTTTGTACATTCTTCAACTCTCTTAGGAATCTCATTTCTTGGGCCTGTATTCTACTTTATTAGTGTCTTGTTGTCACTCATGTCTCACTTCCATAGCTCAGGTTTTGTACAGCTGTTGTATAGCACACTGGACTCGCATTCGGGAGGAAGATGGTTCATACCCGCGTCCGGCCATCCTGCTTTAGGTCTTCCGTGATTTCCCAAAATCGCTTCAGGCAAATGCCGAGATAGTTCCTTATACTCCGTCTCTAATGACCTCGTTGTCGACGGGACGTTAAACGTTAATATCCTCCTCCTCTTTCTGTTGTATTATAATACTTCGTCTAGGTTTCTTTCCTGGCTTAATTCTGCAGTGATCCATATATGAAAGTGAATTTATTTAATTTTTCGTCCATATCATTGTTATAAGTGATGTCGCATCCTAGATATTTAAAATGTATAACTTTCTGCAAGATTTTATTATTCAAGGCTATTTTAGTTTTTATTAGTTGTCTGCCCTATACAAATATTCCTGGCATGTGCCAATTCCCCACTTAGAGACTAAGTCGAAATTAGTGAACATGATTATCTTATTCCCGGCGTGGCGATGTCTTGCGCTTTCCCTGATTTGCCATCCCGTCGAACTCGCCGTTAGAATGCGTTGAGATTTCTTCAACGACCAGGTCGATGCTCCTCAGTAGGTGAGCCCCGACAGAACTACCGTCAAGTCGCGCAGCGCTACCCCGTTTTGCGTAGTAATATGAAACTTCGTTCTATTTGTTCCACATGATGCTACCGTGCAACATAGTTTCTGATATGCTTGCGACCTCTGCCGTAGGCCGTACGAATTGCTAACGTTATCGTCTGCCTGGCGATTAGGCTGCCACCTGCAGCCTGCATTGCTAGAAGGTAGTCTAACCTGCAGCGTTGTTACTTCCATGCGACTTGCTGTTGCAACACTAAATCGCTTAAGGCAAACACCTGAACGGTTCCCACGAAAACCGCAAGACCAGTTGACGTTATTAGAGGCAGAGCGCTAGTTAGGACTAGGGAAAGATAGGAAACGAAACCGACTCGCTTGATTTCTTTATAAAATGTCAGAAATAATAGTGTTACAGAAGAGAAGAAAATTAAATTGGCAGTACAATTATGGCTCCTATTCCAACTTCAGTTATGACAATAGAGACCACTTCCGAAGACAGCGAGCTCTAGCTCTTTCCATACCAGAGTGAAAGACGATAGCTTCATTTATCACCTTCCCAGAAGAGCCGTCGAATTGATGTGATTTTACCTAAGTCACGATAAGTATACCGCCCCAAGCTAGAGAAGCAGTTACCAGGCCCCACAAATTCAGAGCGAATGAAGCGTGAAATTATTTAGAGTTCCTCAGAAAATTAGGGCTGATGGACGTCAATTGTGATGGAAATCTCAGATCCTTACCACTCCGTAAGTACAAGAGAGGAATCGTAACTTTGAATCCATAAGAAACGTTCAGAAACTACAAATCGTCACTGGAGCAAATTGTAGACCCTTTCAGACTCCGTCTTTTCATTCAACAGCTACCTTTTTTCTCGCCGTAAATCCTACTCATTACGATTTTCATAAAATGTCATATAATCAACATAAAATAGTTCCTCAGATACGATCACTGTCAACACACCTGGTGTACATGTGTTGGAATTTAATAAAGTTACAGTAACTTAGCGTTAAATATTTTCTCATTGTTTACCGGTTTTTGAAGATTCAATATTCCTTGGTCTAAACTGTCCGTTAAAGAATATCTTAATTTTGTGATGATATTCCTAAAAATTACAACATTTTTACAATAACTTTACAAAAAATTGCCTTATTCCATTCTCTCCTTTTGGTGAAGAAGTACGGAAAATATGCAACCATTCATTTGAAAAAACGTAAAAAATTCGTCCCATACAGTATTAAGTAATTTTCAAGTAAAGCACCTTGGTGTTTTCTTTATACTTTTAGAAAATGTTTTCGTGTGTTTCCTTACTGTGCAAAAATTGTTAAACGTTAAGTGCGCCGTTTCCTCTGAGTCCCCCTGTAAGAAACTTACCTTCAAGCAAGAAGTCCGTAATTAGTACTTACGCAGAACGAACCAGTGTTTATCACAGGCACTGTGGCCTTCACGCAAGCTGTCGAGGTCGTCAAGCTTCTGGCACTGAATGAGATCTTGACCACACATGGTTCATGTGCTATCGGATTTCAACATAACTGTATTGCACTGACAATAGGACCACAAACGGTGAGTTAAGGAAGTGTACTGTTGTAAATTAGTAACTCACGTGCTTTACCACCTGCAGGTGAGGGGCGTGACGATTGTGGACCACCACACGGCCTCCGAGAGCTTCATGAAGCACTACGAGAACGAGATGCGGCTACGCAACGGCTGCCCCGCTGACTGGATCTGGATCGTGCCGCCAATCTCTGGCTCGGTGTGCCCCGTCTTCCACCAGGAGATGGCGCTCTACATGCTCAAGCCCTCCTACGAGTACCAGGCAAGTGGTTGCCTCTGAAACTTCAGATAAACAAACCTTCTTCCCGACAACGTCTCTGGGCGGAAAGCTTTCTTTTCTGTGTTACTCTGGCCTTCTGAGCTTCGTAGTATTCCATTGCACCACCTTCCGTCCCCATTCTATCTTCAAGTGTCACCTGTATCATAAATATGATCGGGTTGTGATGCCTTACAGGACATCACACAAACTAGTAAGAATATAGATATGAAATTCATGCATATGACTTACAAGGAGCTAAAAATTTTCTTTCAGTCACAACTACGAGAGATGTTCATTCTATCGTTTAATTACACGAAACTAAGCTATAAAAACTATGGCATCACAATGTTGATGGCGTCAACGATCCGAACCTAGGGGTGTGGAGGTCAGCTCAAGAAGAAGAAACTCAGGACCGTGGCTACTGGGAAGCGATGTTGTTGGGATAGGAGCTTGGGGATTTGTTACATCCGCAGTCAGCGAACAAGAACGATTCACAAGACTTAAAAGAAACAAAGTCCATTTCCTGTATATCTCTTTCCAGTGGTGACCTGCGGCCTGTAAGGCTGAAAGTCTAATTAAGAAACAATAATTCCATTAAAGGCCAAATTACATCAAGAACAATTAATTTCTGGCTAAATATGCTGCTAACAAAATATCCTTTTGCCGCAGGCCAATTCAAATAATAAGAACAGTTAATTCTTCGACTAATTAGTTATGGTG
This sequence comes from Schistocerca serialis cubense, assembly GCF_023864345.2. Classification (NCBI taxonomy): domain Eukaryota; kingdom Metazoa; phylum Arthropoda; class Insecta; order Orthoptera; family Acrididae; genus Schistocerca; species Schistocerca serialis. The sequence continues at coordinate 249,284,311 of NC_064638.1, read as the reverse complement.
GAAGGACAGTATTGAAAAGTACTTAAACCAACTGAAATTATGCTGACGGCTGTTAGCGTAATCCCAGATAATGATAAGTAGGTCAGTTAGTGAAACTTCCTGGCAGATTAAAACTGTGTGCCGGACCGAGAATCGAACTCAGGACCTTTGCCTTTCGCGGCCAAGTGCTCTACCATCTGAGCTACCCACGCACGACTCATGCCCCGTCCTCACAGCTTTACTTCTGCCAGTACCTCATCACCTACCTTCCAAATTTTGCAGAAGCTCTCCTGCGAATCTAGCAGAACTAGCACTCCTGAAAGAAAGGATATTGCGGAGACATGGCTTAGCCACAGCCTGGGAGGTGTTTCCAGAAAGATTTTCACTTTGCAGCGGAGTGTGCTCTGATATGAAACTTCCTTCGTAGGAGAGCGTCTGCAAAGTTTGGAAGGTAGGAGACGAGGTACTGGCAGAAGTAAAGCTGTGAGGACGGGGCGTGAGTCGTGCTTGGATAGCTCAGATGGTAGAGCACTTGCCCGCGAAAGGCAAAGGTCTCGAGTTCGAGTCTCGGTCCGGCACACAGTTTTCATCTGCCAGGAAGTTTCATATCAGCGCACACTCCGTTGCAGAGTGAAAATCTCATTCAGGTCAGTTAGTGTTTCTCGAGTTGAACACCAATTAGTCATTCTGGAGTTGAACACCAACTAGTGATAGTCAGTCTCCACAAGGGGTGAGAGGAATTAGAGTTCTGTGTAGCCGCAGTTATCGATCAGTATTAAATGTAGGTCCAAACTGTTGATAAGACGTTGTAGGCCATACGTCTACTAGTAATGCTCCGGAGTCTTGCGGTTCCCCGGGGGGACGAGACCGTGGCGTAGCTAACGGTGGACTGCGACTCATCTTCCAGGATGCACTGTAGTAAGATCCCGGTTACGGAAGAGCTATTGCTCTCTGTGCTTGGCCCAGCCGCTTTCTCGGTGGAGACTGCCTTCTGCGGTCTGTGACCGGCCTTTAAATGGGCTGCCCAAGGCTGAATCCTCCGTGTACTATTTTCAGTCACATGCTGTGAGTAAAAAGTAGTTCCTGTACGTCCTGACCTCTAGCGGCGCATTTGACACTTCCTGGCAGGTCCCGGTTTGACCTACAGGCTGGGCCCTCCTCGGTCCGGTACGGGCTGGTGGTCGAAATGCATCAAGGTTCATCAATAACACCCGTTATTTCCTTCGTACTTTGGGATAAGACACTGTCCTTGTTAAGCGATATGGGCTGCGGCAATTCTGTGGTCCGTGGCGATGTCTTGCGCTTTGGCTGATTTGCTAAGTTAGAGGTATCTGTTCTTTAACATCAGGTGAATATTGTACACTGAAGACTCAAAGAAACTGATTCTCCTGCCTAATATCGTGTAGAGCCACCGCGGTCACGAATAAGTGCCGCAACAAGACGTGGCATGGACTCGACTAATGCCTGAAGTAGTGCTTGTGGGGAGGGGGGGGTGGAAATTGACACCATGAATCCTACAGGACTGTCCATAAATCCGTAAGAGCACGAGAGTGTGGGATCTCTTCTAAACAGCACGTTGCAAGGCATCCCCGATATGCTCAATAATGTTCATGTCTGTGGAGACTGGTGGCTAGCGGAAGTGTTTGAACTCAGAAGAGTTCCCTGGAGCCACTCTGTAGCAATTCTGGACGCGTGGGCTGTCGCATTGTCCTGCTGAAATTGCTCGTCGGAATGCGCAATGGGCATGAATGCACGCAGGTGATCAAACAGGATGCTTACGTATGTGTCATCAGTCAGAGTCGTATCTAGACGTATCAGGGGTCCCATGTAATTCCAACTGCACACGCCCCACACCATTACAGAGCCTCCTCAGCTTGAACAGTCCCCTGCTGACATCCCGGGTCCATGGATTCATCAGGTTGTCTCCATACACGTACACGTCCATCAGCTTGATAGAATTTGAAACGAGACTCGTCCGACCAGGCAACATGTTTCCAGTCATCGGCAGTCCAAGGTCGGTGTTGACGTCCCCAGGCGGCGCGTAAAGCTTTGTGTCGTGCAGTCATCAAGGTAACACAAGTGGGCTTTCGGCTCCAAAAGCCCTTATCGATGATGTTTCGTTGAATGGTTCGCACGCTGACACTTGTTGATGCCCCAGCACTAAAATCTTTTGCAATTTGCGGAAGGCTTGTACTTCTGTCACCACTGAACGATTTTCTTCTGTCGTCCTTGGTCCCGTCCTTGGTGGATCTTTTTCCGGCCGCTGCGACGTCGGAGATTTGATGTTTTACCGGATTCCTGATATTCTTGGTAAACTTGTGGAATGGTCGTACGGGAAAGCCCACAACTCATAGCTACCTCGGAGATGCTGTGTCCCATCGCTCGTGGGCCGACTATAACACCACGTTAAAACTCACTTAAATCTTGATAAGCTGTCACTGTAGCAGCAGTAGCCGGTCTATCAACTGCGCAGACACTTGTCTTATATAGGCGTCGCCTGCCGCAGCACCGTATTCTGCCTTTTTACATATCTCTGTATTTGAATACGCATTTCTATACCAGTTCCATATTTCGGATATTATTAACTATTCCCGAAATACGAAATGTTACTTCCTTCTAGACAAAAATGCTTTTCATAAAATCTTCATTTTTATCAGTTCTGTTTAACATGTCACTTGTAAAGCTATTCCGCTGTATCTCAATCAGTGATTACAGCCTCTGCACAATATATGCTTTGTACATTTACTGCCTCACTTATCTTTCATGGAAATCGCACACTGTTATTTTGTATATCTGAACGTTTTGTGAAGCATGTCGAACTGATTTCTTTAATCTGCTCAGCTTCTTTTGACAGGCAACCTCTACCTGTTTATTAGGAACTTGTAGGTCCTGCTTCGTGCGTTACACAATAATTTATGTCTAGAAAGTGACTGTGCTATGCATCTATCCTTTTGACATTTGATTCTAGTTTCTCACACACACGACGAATTTGCCTTTACACCTTGCTCATGGATGTGATTTCTTCTGACCACAATACCAGTTGTTATTTCTGCTTGACTGACTCCGTCTTTATACTGCAACATACGTACAGGTAGTCCTCAGAATTTGTACAGAAATGTCAAAATCTTGAAGTTTTTATCATGTCCTTGGGGGAGTCCTGCGTCCGATACCTCTGTCACAATGACGACTCACAGACAAGAAATTCAGGAGCATATTCAGAAGCGGAAAGAACAGATCCGAAGTGTTTTATATATGCTGTTAAAGTAGGGTGCCGAAAATTGGCTGAGAAGATAAGAAACGAAGTACTCCGTAGAATGAGCGAGGAAAGGAATTTGTGGATAACCAGAACAGAGAACAAGATGATATGTCTTGTATTTAAGATATCAGGGAATACCAGCCAGGGTACCAGACGAAGCCATCGGAGCAAAAACCTGTAGAGATTGGCATACATCAAACAAGTAACTGGGGTCTTTGGTAGGAAGTGCTACTCTAAGATGAAGAGATTTGCAAAGAATAGGGACCTTGACACACGTATCAAACCAGTGTGAAGACAGATGAAAAAGAAATCCTACGCCATCTACGAGAAAGGATCCCATTGAGTACATTCTCAAGGCCTGACCTGCAGGTTTGTACTTTTGTAGTGGCCCTTAGTGTTTGGTACACTCCTGTGAGATATCTTTGTGAGGTATTAATCCGTGTCTTCGATAGTTTTGCACATGAAAAACAACGAAATTTGGGCATTACGATCTGGTCACGCTGTAAACGTCTCACGGATGTCGTCGCATTCTATATAATGAGCCATGCGATACCGTGTTTTCTCGATCTTATGTTTTTATTTTTATTTTTTAACAGTAATATCGTCTCGGAGTGGAGTGCAGATTTCCTTAGAAATCAAATTTGACTTACTTATGTTGAAGACCTTTAAACTCGCTACTCAGAGACGATGCGGTAGGGCATAATCAGTTACATCTAGGTATGTCTCCTGTTTTATCTGCATACACACCACCCATACACTGCTCTAACGTGAGGTAAGTGTGCTTGTGTAAACATTTTTTTGTTTTTGTTTTGGAAAGGAGATCTGTGCTATTATGGCAGGACAGTAGAATGTTTCTACATTATTCACATATTATTTTTTATAACCAAATGCCTCCTAATTTAGGTGTTCAATAAAACAAATGTTTCCGCCTTCTTGAAAATTAATCTTAATCGGTAACCACCTCTAAGAAGACTCAACTAAGGCCTTTGTGTTGAATTTCCCTTGCTCCTTTTACTACCTCCTTCTTGACTCCTGCCCACGTGTTCTTTAAATGCATTCCACATATTGTCGCAACATTGTCTACGTAAGTTACGCACCAACAGAGGCGCAGGATCGGTGGTACCATCATAAATTATCATTGTTACAGGAGCCAGCATGGAAGTCGCATGTGTGGAAGAAAGGACGGGATTCTGGAAAGTGTCGCAAACCAAGACGCAAGTTCCACTTCAAGCAGATTGCCAGGTGAGCTGGATATTTCACAGATGACAGTTGCATATTGCATAATTTGGACTAGGCAGATCTGTAATTCGCAGTTACCAGTCTGTATTCTGCTCGTGACGTTGTATATCACGAAAGTGTGAATATCGGATACACGTTCCTGCTAAACATACATCATGCATGTAACCCATAAAGTAGCGATAGCATAGACTAAACCCCTATCCTGAAATTTTGTCCCTTAATCAGTTCAAACACAGGATAAAAAAATAACGATTTTTCCTATTACAAATACATCATTCACGTGACAGGCAAGAGTTCTGACAAAAACCACGGTTGCGAAGTAACACGTTTGCTGTAATGATACCTCCATCCCTGAATTATCGCACATTTGCGCAGTGCAGGAAATACACAATTCGGTCTCAATTCATGACACAAAATGAAACTTGTGCCGCGGTTAACTGAGCTTTTACTCTTTGCTAAACTGGAGGAGAGGGTGTAAATGTGAGCACTCTATTTTATTTTTGACTTTAAAGTACTTTCTTTTTTTGAGATTTTTTTTCCCTTCATTAACAACTGTAACAACTACACTGAATGACGAGACGCAAAACGATTATTAATATGAATTTATTCCAGAGTCACAAAAAGACTCTTAAAATAGCACTAGAAGAAAATGGTATGCAAATGTGGGCCCTCTCCAAAAAAGTCACAGCACATATTTTAAAATGTTTTTCTAGCGAGTCTGCGTGTATATTAGCAATCCATTGCAGCAACACGCCAGTGAGCACCTGAAGATGACCAGCAGCTGTCTCGTTGAAATACTGTGCAGCTTCCACAATATTGTCCAATGCGATGCCCGTGAACCAATGAAGCTACTTACTGTAGTATCATCTTATCGAATATCACTGTGCTATTACTTTAAGCTAACCATAAGAACACGAAAAGAAAAATATTTGCAATCCAGAACAATCTACAATTCGGGCAGTAACCGACGAGGCGTCCACACTAATTGAAAGAAATGTTACAGCTGCTCGCTGATATTTTCTATGAACAAGTTGTACCGTTTACAGCACTGGCCGCAAATCTGCAGCATCTCCCAAACCCGGTTGGACTTAGTTACCTAGCTTATGTCTATCCAGGATCTCTTGAGCAGCAAATAGTCCTGCATAACCATGAAAGAGAACACGTTACTCCCATATAGAAGATGGGCAAAAGATACGGAGTATATTCTAATGAATGAAAAGCAAACTTCTTTCGACGAATCGGCACGGCCACAGCCTAGGCGTTTATTTGCAGAATGAATTCGTTTCACCACCGACAAGTGCAACATTAATGCTGAAAACAATCATCTAGGCTGTGACTAAGTCATTTCTCCGCAACAAAGTTTCCTACGGAAGCATTAGTCACTCAAGGTTGAAAGTCTGCCAGTCCTTTTGAAACTGAGTGTTCATATGTGATGGACGTACCCTCATATGATGAGAGGTCGGGACACGTAAAGCACCCAAGAATACTGTCGAACATGATCGTTTTGGTGGGCCACGTGTTACGTTGCGGGGAGGCATAATGTTGCACGGGCGTGCTGGCCAAATCTCTGATCGCGGTACACAACCAGGTGAACGTCACTGTGAAATTATAGTTACTATAATTAAATTTTCCCCGAGACATAAAAGTCTCATCTTTGTCTACTATAATGCTGGAATCTGAAGAAATGAATTAAAATTTGTGCTGGGACCTGGACGCGAACGCGGGTCTTTTGGTTTACTTCGTAGAAACGCCGACCATTACACCACACCTTGGCAGCGCAGAAAATTGAAGCATCTAAGTCAATGTAATGTAGAGACCAATAGTGCACTTCCCATTGACTTAGAATCATGAAATTTGGCAAAAAGCAAGTTTTTACAGTAGAACTAAAGAGAAAAGTACGAGAATTGTTAATTTGTAATTGTATCACAAGAAAAAAAGTTTTTTGTTATCTGTCTGTCTGCCTGTCCGTAAGTCTATTAAGAACCCTTTTTCTCAGGAACGGACTGACGTATCAGGTTGCAATTTATGTCACATACTAAGGTCTGCTCTCCCTTGAAGGTGTAAGAAACTGAAGATTTTAAGTCAATGCAATGAAAACATACGGCCATTTAGTTCACATACTTAGATACTCGCAGACTCACTCATCAAAGATTTTTGGACAACATGGTTGTGGAGATGAAGCAGCGATTATAATTCAGAAACAGTCTTAATCACATTTATTATTATTATTATTATTGTTAACTTCACTTTCTCAGACGTTAAGTCCGGTTAAAAATGAAGTGACGCGGACCTTGATCAAGCGTCACTTCCTTTTAACTGTACGGTATGTGTTATATTGCATTTAGGAACTTTCGGGTAATTGAACATGTATCAATAATTACGGATTTCTGTAGCTGTATATATATGTTTGGATGTAGCTGTATTGCATTGATGTACTGGTGGATATTGTGTGGTATGACTCCTGTAGTTGATAGTATAATTGGTATGATGTCAACTTTATCCTGATGCCACATGTCTTTGACTTCCTCAGCCAGTTGGATGTATTTTTCAATTTTTTCTCCTGTTTTCTTTTGTATATTTGATGTATTGGGTATGGATATTTCGATTAGTTGTGTTAATTTCTTCTTTTTATTGGTGAGTATGATGTCAGGTTTGTTATGTGGCGTTGTTTTATCTGTTATAATGGTTCTGTTCCAGTTTAATTTGTATTCATCATTCTCCAGTACATTTTGTGGTGTATACTTGTATGTAGGAATGTGTTGTTTTAAAAGTTTATGTTGTAAGGCAAGCTGTTGATGTATTATTTTTGCGACATTGTCATGTCTTCTGGGGTATTCTGTATTTGCTAGTATTGTACATCCGCTTGTGATGTGATCTACTGTTTCTATTTGTTGTTTACAAAGTCTGCATTTATCCGTTGTGGTATTGGGATCTTTAATAATATGCTTGCTGTAATACCTGGTGTTTATTGTTTGATCCTGTATTGCACTCATGAATCCTTCTGTCTCACTGTATATATTGCCTTTTCTTAGCCATGTGTTGGATGCGTCTTGATCGATGTGTGGCTGTGTTAGATGATACGGGTGCTTATTATTATTATTATTATTATTATTATTACTATACCGCCAACCGGTTTCAACCCGACGTAGGGGTCATCTTCTGACCGTTTACACCATTGGTCGACTGCTGGTGGTGTCACTCCTGCCTACATGATAGTTTCCTGTCGTTATGTAGACAGGAGTGACACCACCAGCAGTCGACCAATGGTGTAAACGGCCAGAAGATGACCCCTACGTCGGGTTGAAACCGGTTGGCGGTATAATAATAATAAATGCGATTAAGACTAAATGGCTTTGAGCACTATGGGACTTAACATCTGAGGTCATCAGTCCCCTAGAACTTAGAACTACTTAAACCTAACTAACCTAAGGACATCAGACACATCCATGCCCGAGGCAGGATTCCAACCTGCGACCGTAGCGGTCTCATGGTTCCAGACTGAAGCGCCTAGAACTGCATCGAATAGCGCAGGTGGAATAGCTCTTGGAACGAGAGGATATTCGGTGAATGAACTGGCCTGCCCGTTCCAACGACTTAAGTGTCATCGATCACGTTCGGGATGCGTTGGGAAGACGTGCTGCAACATGCTGACATGCAACAATGATCGTTCAGCGGTTTTCAACCGCGCTGGTGGCGGGATGGAACTCTGTACTATAACAATCCTTTACCAAACCCGTGACCAGCATGGAAGCACGTTGCTAAGTATACGATGCCATCGTGGCGATCACTAGTCCTATTAAGAATGATGTGCTACCTGTTGAAATGTCCAGAGGATCATCGTAACACGCGGCGCCTCCAGTCTACTCATTATTATTGGATAAAAGTCACATTTCGTATTTCTTTCAGTTACCTTCTGTACTACACTGTAGCAGTTTTCTCTGTGTGCACTCCAAGTTTCATCGAGCTATGTTACTTGGCAGCGACGCATCATCCGAAAGTTCCTTTCGTCCTTAAGTTTGGCATGTCAGTTTACATGTTCGTACCAATGTTTGTGGGAATTACATGAATTTAGACTTTTGGGCACTATTTAGAGCATTTTGTTGGCCGTTCACGGGTCTGTCCATCTCCTCGTGAAGTGGGTTCAGAGCAGCGTGGCAGGTGACCGCTCAAAATCAAGTTTCGGTTGTACTGCTTCTCTTCCGCTGACTAGGGTTGCCGCTGTTTGTCTGCCTCATTCCGTGGATGTACTGGACCGACTCCTGTCCCCTTCTTGCATGGTTGTCCATGTAGACGTTTCCCTTGCAGTCGTTCATGTTTACAAATTTTAGCTAGTCTTATGGGGTCCATGCATTCCACATGATCCAATTACATTTTTCTTGTCTTTATCCATTTCTTTATTTTTTATTCCACACCGTTCCCTTACCGACACAACTATTCATTTTTCCCACCTCGTTACTCCTTGGATCCGTCTTAGTATCTTCATTTCCACAATCATTAACTTTTGTTTTACCTTTCTCGTTTCTGCTCCAATTTCTGTTTAACATGTCAAACACGGTGTTTCTTTGTTCTACATATTTCTGTTTTCCCCTCAGATGCCATCAATTCGTTCCTTTATGAAGTATTTTGCAGGCATCCAGCTACCCTTACTCCCACCGTCACTTGATTTATCACTTCCACCGTCACGTCTATACAGCAAGTGCTTTCGACACACTTAGTTTTTTGTTGTACTGCCCTGAAAATTGAATCTTTTATTTATGTCACCATGGCATCGGTTTCATTTTCCTTCGACATTCTACATAGCGTTTAACTTTTTTTTCCCTTTTCTTGCTTCGCAGTGTTCGTGACGCTTTTAATTACTTAATGGGAAAAAAGTTTAGGTCAGGGCTGTTAATGTGCCGTGCGGCAAAGTTGTGGTCTAGCGAGGCGCAACGGCGGGTCCTGTTCGGTGCGCAGCTACTTGCTGGGTTCCGAGCTCGATCGCCGCCAAAGTTCTCCCTGCACGGCCGAGCCGAGCTTTACAAACTTGCCGGAATGTCTCTCTTACAGAGTGCTCCAAGCACTGCTTTGCTTCCCACGATTTTCTCTGGCGCACCACACGCAACGCCCTCCTCCCAGTGGGAGCTCCCAAGAAACGAAGAAAAATGCGGTAGTGGGGTGTATCGAATTCAAGTGGTGAAGTTTTCGTATGTCACAGTCCATTTTTCTAACCCTACCGGTCAGTAAGCCTTCTTCAATAACAGATGGTAATAAGTTTTGGAATATTCCCCACTTAAACTTTGCTTTTTGTAGGTTCAGGCTGCATCAACAAGATTGTTGGTTTGGAGCCCACAGCACCTTATTAGGGATGCTCCTATTGGGGGTGGCATGCTTTTGACTTTCTCGAGCCGATGATCTGAGTTATCCAAAATTTCGCACTACCTGGTACCTTATCAACAGTATCAGGACACTAGATGTCACGAGAGGCGGGGTCGCCATTATACAGGACTATTCAAAAAGAAAGAACAGAATCCACCTGTTTATTGGAGGCAAACTATAATGAAGAGCCAGAGAAACTGGTACACCTACCTAATATCGCGTAAGGCCCCCGCGATCACGTAGAAGTGCTGCAACACGACGTGGCATGGACTCGACTAATATCTGAAGTATGGCTGGAGGAAGTTGACACCATTACTCCTGCAGGGCTGACCATAAATCCGTAAGAGTACAAGGGAGTGGAGATCTCTTCTCAACAGCACATTGCAAGGCCGCCCAGTTTTGCTCAATAATGTTCATGTCTGGGGAGTTTAGTGGCCAGCGGAAGTGTTTAAACTCAGAAGAGTTTCCTGGAGCCACTCTGTAACAATTCTGGACGCGTGGGCTGTCGCATTGTCCGTCGGAATGCGCAATAGAGATGAATGCATGCAGATGATCAAACAGGATGCTTACCTACGTCACATCAGTCAGAGTCGTGTCTAGACGTATCAGGGGTCCCATATCATTCCAATTGCACACGCCCCACACAATTACAGAGCCTCGACCGGCTTAAACAGTCCCCTGCTGACATGCAGGGTCCATGGATTCATGAGGTTGTCTCCATGCCCGTACACTTCCATCGACTCGATACAATTTGATACGAGACTCGTCCGACACGGCAGCATGTTTCCAGTCATCAACAGTCCAATGTCGGTGTTGACGGGCCTAGTCGAGGTGTAAAGCTTTGTATCGTGTAGCCGTCAAGGGTACACGAGTGGGCCGTCTGCAGCAATTTGCGGAAGGGTTGCACTTCAGTCACGTTGAACGATTATCTTCAGTTGACGTTGGTCCCGTTCTTGCAGGATCTTTTTTTTCCGGCCGTAGCGATGTCGGAAATTCGACGTTTTACCGGATTCCTGATATTCTCGGTAGACAGGTGAAATGGTCCTACGGAAATTTCCCACTACATCGCTACCTCGGAAATGCTGTGTCTTATTGCTGGAGCGCCGACTATAACACCACGTTCAAACTCACTTAAATCTTGATAATATGCCACTCTAGCAGCAGTAACCGATCTAACTACTGCACCAGACACTTGTAGTCCTATATAGGCGTTGCTGACCGCAGCGACATATTCTGCCTGTTACCATATCTCTGAATTTGAATACGCATGCCTATAACAATTTCGCAGCGCGGGGTAGCCGCGCGGTCTAGGCGCCTTGTCACAGTCCGCGCGGCTCCCCCCGTCGGAGGATTTAGTCCTCCCTGGGGCATGGGTGTGTGTGTTGTTCATAGCTTAAGTGAGTTTAAGTTAGATTAAGTAGTGTGTAGGGATAGGTACCGATGATCTCAGCAGTTTGGTCCCATAAGACCTTATCACAAATTTCCAAAATTTATAACAATTTCTTTGGCCTTTCAGTGTCTGAGAGACAGAAAGACATTGCAAATGTCACTGGTTAGAGGAAGTTTGAGAGTTTTATATTCGCATAAACACTATACAGTACTCTCAACATGAGAGCTATGTGTTGCTCGAGAAACATAGATACGGTAGCCCATTTCAATCTACACACGGATCAACAGGTACGCCCACAGATAAAAGTCGTAAGGTGTGATGTCTGGTGATGTGGGAGGCCAACACCAGTGAACAAGATATTGTTGCTCACCTTCTCCAGTCCAATGTCGTGGGATGCTGTTGTTAAGATAATACCTTACCACAAGGTTAAAGTGAGTCAGGGCGCCATCAAGCATTAAAATTATTGATATCTTCATACAGTTTAAGGAACAACCAATTTCGCAGCATGCCCAGGTATGATATTCTTGTCACAGTTTCCTCCGCAAAAAAGAAAGGTCCATAAATTTTGGGAACAGAAATGGCAGGAAACACATTCAGTATCTGTAAGTCTCTTTCATGTTCCATGGAAACGTTAGGATCTTGTGACCCCCCAAATTCTTACATTATGGCGGTTTACATTACCCGATAGATGAAACGTCGATTCGTCCGAGAAGGTGAGTCATTGTAAAAGGTGTCCTCTGCCATGTCCTGGAGAACTAAAACGCAAAATCAGAAACCTTCTGTTACGGTCGCCGGGAAGCAATTGCTGCAGTAACTGCAACTTGTAAAGCTTCATATGCAGGCGTCGTTTCATAACACGCCACACCGTTGTTTTAGGAAGTTAAAGTTCCTGGCCTGTCCGTCTTGTAAACATCCGAGGAATCCTTGTGAACGCATCTCGGATACTCTCGACAGTTTCATCAGAAGTGCGTGGACGAACAGTGATCTTCCTTTTGCATATGCAACCAACTTCCAAGAATTTTTTATGCCATTCATAAATCTGCTTGCGCAGAGGCTGCTTCTTGACAACTCGACGGCGGAATGCATGGCTACCCCCGTCGGAGGGACCAGTCCTCCCTCGGGTATGGGTGTGTGTGTTGTCCTTAGCGTAAGTTAGTTCAAGTTAGATTAATTAATGTGTAAGCCTAGGGACCGATGACCTCAGCAGTTTAGTCCCATGGGAACGCACCAAATTTTTCCCCGGTCAGCCAGGACGTTTCACCTCCGGAGTGAGTTACAGCGTCGACTTATCTCCAGATCCCAGCGTCCACATTACTCCCTTCTCCAGTCTCAGCTCTTGAGAAGAAATTGGCCGCCATTCCTCCATAGGCATTCAGACATCTCATTGGAAGTGTTCCCAGCAAGAGAGGGCCACGCTTGACTTCCAAAGCGCTACCTGCAGTCCAGCTAGCACAATGACTGCACGTAGGGAATTAAAAAGAAAGGGTACAATGTTCGAGCCGCCCCACATAACCCACACATTACAGCAGTTATTGCTAAGCGAAACTTGACGTGATGGTGCCACTATACAAAGGCTGACTGAAAACTAGTGGTCTGGATTCATGAATCATACTATACCCCGTGGCAAAATGATGGAAGGGTTTGGGAGCGCCTGGACAACCTTTCCTACCATCATATGTTTCTTCTCTTCACAGCCCCGTCTTCCTAAAAAAAAAAAAAAAAAAATCGGTGCAAGTTCGTACGTATCGAAGCAAGTATCTTCACACATAATTTTTCCACTGGCAAACATGTTGTTGCCGACGTGAGAAAAGCCGGGAAAGCACTGTGAAGAACAATTAATTTAAAAACATAATACTTCTTCACATTACAGTTCAAGACTGGTATTAACGTTCGATGTGATGTATTACGTCGTAACCTATCCTACCAAGGGTAACGGCCTTGCCGCAGTGGACACACCGGTTCCCGTGAGATCACCGAATTTAAGCGCTGTCGGACGTGGCCGGCACTTGGATGGGTGACCATCCAGCCGCCATGCGCTGTTGCCATTTTTCGGGGTGCACTCAGCCTCGTGATGCCAACTGAGGAGCTACTTGACCGAATAGTAGCTGCTCCGGTCAAAGAAAACCATCGTAACGACCGGGAGAGCGGTGTGCTGATCACACGCCCCTCCTATCCTCATCCTCAACTGAGGATGACACGGCGGTTGGATGGTCCCGATGGGCCACTTGTGTCCTGAAGACGGAGTGCTGAGTGCTATCCTACCAAGATATTTTACTATGACTTATTTTTAAGTAGACTTCATAATGTTACTTCTTACCTAAACTAGACGCCGTTTTGGCATTATTCACTAAAAGCAGCTTATGGTGGGAACATGAATTTCGTCATTACAGTATGCAAATTGTATCGTAATCGCGGGTGTTCGATATGGTGATCACAGCAGAATTTTTTAACGGATAAGCCCTGAGACACCCGCTAAATCCGCTGGGCAGAACAAGTAATTAAGATTGTGGAAAGGGCCAAATAAGGTTGGGGTTAGATTCACCTTCTAATTGTAATTTAATAACACATTTACAACCAAAGCAGCACATAGCCGAACCTTTACCTAGAACAAACATATGCAACGTGCAATACAAATGGCTGAAGGACATAATTAAATTTTAAAATTTTAAAATATATTACCATAATCTTTTAAAGGCAGAAGGCCGCAATATTTAAGCTCAAAGATAATTTTAAGAATAAAGTTGCAAGGCTGAAAGCCCACAACTAATTTTCCAAACTTTTTAAAAAATATAACCATAAGCCTTAAACTTTAAATAGCTGAAAACATAATTAAACACCGGTGGGAAAGACAATAAAGACAACGGCACTCTGAAGCCTCCAGGGAGATCGGTCTGCCCTCGTTCACTTAGGTGAAACAGGTGGTGAGCGCAACTACACTTGATCCGTCGGAACCCAACCAGGGGACAACCACGGATAGGCCGACACAACAACTTGCTTCCCATCAATCAGTACATGAGAACCCAAACACAAAAGGTTACAAACGTGATAATACACAATGGAGTATGTATTAGCTGTCAAAATTACATACCATGTTGGACAGCGACAACAGGTGAGGAAAGGAGGCTGCCTGAAATTACACTATTGGCCAGGGCAAGTAGCCGGAACACTAACGGCCACTAGACAGAAAATTCCACTGGGCACTCGAATTGTAGTCAACCAAAATAGTTAATTGCACCGCATGGCGGCTAAATTTCAGCAGGTGAAACACTCGGTGTTGCTCACAGGAAAACCTCTCCAACAGCAAACCACCGAAACGAACCACCACAACATGAATGGACGTGGCTTGGGTAGTTGAAACCACTACTCAACTTTGACGTCCTGGGTCGGTGAACCACGAAGCTCGTAGTGATCGGACAGCTCCAACGCTGCGGAGGGACCGCCAGCGGACCCAGCCGACTGCACCGCGTGGAGATAACTTCCCTAGTCAGCAACAACCGACCGACTCGCTTTAGAATGCCGACATATCTAAAATCGTCGTCAGTGGAAACAACAGCAACTACACACACAACCTGACCAACACTTGCACGAAGACCTGAACGATACCCAGCAGTAACTAAGCACACACGAAGAGAATCGGAAGTTGATACACACACACACCGACACACACACACACAGCCGACTCATGAGGGATCGGCGAGCCAACACACGTAGTCCGGTAGGACGACCGAACGACGATCCACCAAAACCGTGGCCCGGCTCAAGTGATGCGTGGCGGCAATGGTTGGACAAGCCATGTGGGTGCATTCCTCACTGCTCCAACCCGACTGCACTAGTGCCGCATTGCAACTCCCCGACTGGCAGGTCCGGACTGCGCTCCAGACAGTTTCCAAATGATAGGCCGACTCGAACTCGCGACCCGAACTCGCTTACGACAGACAACGACCGGGAAGTAATAGCAGTCGAGCAAAGATACTACGAGAAGGGATATATCGATACGCGCTGCTAACGCCGCTCACGGTCAGGCAAAGCAACAACTCAGTGACAGTAGTAATTTAAATTAATGTAGTGAGGTGGAAGTACATTAAAAACAGGGTGTAAAACACATGATGGCGGGAACACGAGCCGCGCACGGCTCGAGCCCTTTTTAATGAATTAAATCACATAAACGGATTCGTTATGCGCCACCCACTCAGCTTTCCAATTGACAATAGCCTACTACATTGTATATTTGCGTTACGTATTTTTAAAATGAGGTGGGTAACTGCAGCCTCTGTAAGCGAAGTGCTACAAGCTGTGTAGGGAAACATCAACTGAGAATAGGTTTGCAGGTGTGAGTCTGGACGAGACAGACAAGGTGTGGGCATCTTTAGAATGCGTTAAGCCACAAGATGTTTCATAAGGAAATTTGTTCGTTATACAGGGATACGGTTGGGCGCACTCAGCTTGGTTTTCAAACCCACCAACCGGTCTTGGTGAAGCCAAGATGTCTTCTCTTGGGAAATGCGTCCATTAGGACCTAGATTCACAAAGAAGTCGGGAAGAGTACAGATGCTAGGTAGCTGCATGCGAGACAAAAGAAATCTTGTTCATTGAACTGGTCGCTCCTCGGCGGCGGCAAGCAGTTTTGTTTCACTATTCTGACGAAATGGAAACTCAGACCTAAGCCGCAGTAGGGCACTGAAATAAATCCAACGACAAAAAGGGAAAATTTGTGGCGGACCGGGACTCGGGGGGAGGCTCATTGTCATCATATTTATCATCTATTTACTGTCAAGTCAAATACTCATCATTTTGTTCATGCCTCACAAATGTTACAATAGTGATAAGCACTCAGTACAACATTTTATGCCTAATTTCATTATGAAAGATTCTATGCGTTGGTAGTTTCAGTTTTGAAGGAGTGGTACTTTACACGCTAGATCTTTTGCGAACACTAGTCAGTTGTTAATCAGTTGATAGCATAACAAGCCAAAAATTAGTTTGTAATAAACACATATTAGTGTTTTTCTTTATTTTATACATTACAGAATGGTTCTTGAAAACCTAATACTGTAAAAATGTAAGTTTTGTTTGTTATAAATGAAACACAATTTTATTTTCCACACAATGTGCTTCGTGAAATATTTCCAATTATGAAGTCGGTTTTCACGTATTATGGTATTTTAAGCGTTTTGTTTGCGATGTGTGAGCTGCTGCGTTACTGTCTTGTAAACAAGCGCAGCTTTGTAATTACAGACGAATCTCTCCCTATAGATAATGGCGAATTTGGAAGTATTTTTTAATTACGGATTTCTTGTTCTTCTCTTGTTTCCAAACTCACACATAGTATTCACGACTTACACAGTTCACAGTACACTTTCAAAAGAGAAACAAACATAACCATATATCTAACATATTATCAACAGAGATACGATGTTACAGATCTTCCAAAGAACACGTACGCTATTTTTTGATGCAGAGAGTATTTATCGTACTTAACCTAAAACGGTTGTTCACTTTTATACACTACATAAAACGATTATCACTTTTTTGAAACCGCATAATCGTCTCTCACTGCGATGCATAAGTTTGCAGTTTGGCACCCTTACTCTGTAATGTTGCAAAACCATAACGTCGTGCGACGTCATCCTATAGCTTGGCAACGCTTCAAGCTCCAAGGTGTCGACTAGGGCTGTTAATAAAATATCGATATTTCAAACAGAAGCATCGATTTATATAGGCAATACAATCTTCCTCGATATATCGACATGTCGATATCGTAATGGCATTACTACGTGCCGATATTTTTATTATATGTTATATTTTTTTCGTAATTTTCAGTAAATATTTGGAATTGTGCTTTTGAAAGTGTAGTGTAACTTACTACTTTTTGAGCTTTCATCACGTCCAGTCTTTTTGTCTAAATGTGTGAATCAAGTATAGTTGGCACAAAACAAGAAGTCCAATTGCACTGGAGGGTGGCGGTGTGAATGGAATAACAAGATTTCCAATGTGGAGAAATAGCACATCAGTTGCGTTAAAAAAAAATTAACGCAGGTAGTTTACTACCTCTTCTCATCGACATTCTTCAAAAACAGTTGCTGAAAATGATGAACAAAAAACTAAATGACAAACTGGTCTTTGTGAGGGGAAATGTGGACGTAATTGGCGCTCGGCGTTACCAACAGAAACTGGAACTTTTAACGTCACCACGCAATTTCCCTACATCATAGTGAAATAAGGCATATTTCGACATGCAGCTAATACCAAATTAAGAAAATAAGATATGAGACATTAACTGGAATGAAATATTGCATGACAATGCATCATGTTCACAGTTGTTAATTAACAACACAACAGTCGACCAAAAAAGTATTATAATACAAGCTTTTCATTTGCACAAAGTCCCATTACTAACTTACACATTTTCAAATTAAGTGTTTTTCTTTCAGTTCTTGCTCTAAGGGGAACAGGGTGGCTGCTAGCTTTTTGATGAACAGAATACCTAATAATAAATCAATGTCAGCAGCTCGTGATCGTGCGGTAGCGTTCTCGCTTCCCGCGCCCGAGTTCCCGGGTTCGATTCCCGACGGGGTCAGGGATTTTCTCTGCCTCGTGATGACTGGGTGTTCTGTGATGTCCTTAGGTTAGTTAGGTTTAAGTAGTTCTAAGTTCTAGGGGGCTGATAACCATAGATGTTAAGTCCCATAGTGCTCAGAGCCATTTGAACCAAAATAAATCAATACTTAAATACACAACTCTAACACCGGCAGTATAGTTACATTGTGCAGTCGATATTTTTATTGATCGCATTTCAACATCTTTTCCTTTGATATATCTATAATTTACGTCGATGAATCGAGGGCAAGAAACGATATGTTTTTAAATATCGATGTATCGGATTCCCGATATTTTTAAAAACATCAACTGTCCTTGTATAAATTTCCTTTACTTCACGTCTATGGGTACAAATTTTTTGTCGTCTGACTACCGGTTTCGGTCCATAATGACCACCTTCAGATCACTATAGACCGAAACGCGTGGTCTGATGACAAAAAAATTGTGACCATAGACGTGAAGTAAAAAGAATTTATTGTATTTTCGGGTCACTGTTCAATTCCGCGACCATGTCACAGCTTGTGAAACAGTTCTAGTGTCAACACATGATTAAAACGGAGACAGCTCAGAAGTTTGTGAGAGCTGTAATGTGGGTTGATGATGTCACGTTGGAATAAAATTTCACACAGTTCTGCCCAACGCCATGGTGGACGTGTCAAAAGATTGGGAGGTCATCACACCCCTTCTTTTGACGATGGTGGACAGAACAGCGATATCTAGCGCTGAAATAACGCTGTTTTCTTATGGATGACCTAGGGAAATACTTCAGACATACCGTTGCCTCAGACTCGACGCGACAAACTCTCATGAGATGGCAGAAAGTGTGGCAAGTATGCCATTCGACGGTAAGCAGGCGCAAGGTATCTGAACGGGTGTCCAAGTTTCTGACAGGTACATTTTTTTAACATTCTGTAAGAGGCGACTACTGGGAGAGCGGAAGTAGAGTTGATTCTGTCTCAGGAGGAACTCTCTCAGTTCACTCCTTGCCGGTTGCCAGTTTTCCTTGGAAAGATGGTAGTGACCTGTTGTCGCTGGTAAGCATAGTGAAAGAAGATTCAGAATTATTTATTTCCACAGAAATACAAGTAACGCTCCCTCAGAAGAATCGCGTCGTAAACGGCCTTAAGCCCGCTCAAGGCAGGTGACGCAGCACACCTCGTTCCTGCCGGCTGCTGCAGCGGTGGTTCCCCGCTTGCGGTGACCCCGGCACCGACCAGGAGGAACTCTCTCAGTTCACTCCTTGCCGGTTGCCAGTTTTCCTTGGAACGATGGTAGTGACCTGTTGTCGCTGGTAAGCATAGTGAAAGAAGATTCAGAATTATTTATTTCCACAGAAATACAAGTAACGCTCCCTCAGAAGAATCGCGTCGTAAACGGCCTTAAGCCCGCTCAAGGCAGGTGACGCAGCACACCGCGTTCCGGCCGGCTGCTGCAGCGGTGGTTCCCCGCTTGCGGTGACCCCGGCACCGACCGTACCGCGACGCCGCGGCAGTGAGTGACGGCAGCGCGTATACAGGGTGTGGTAGATAAGTAATGAGACTCAGTCTAGAAAAACAAATTTATTGATCCAATTTGTACAAAACGTTAATATTCTTCAAAGTACTCGCCTTGGGCGTCGACACAACGTTGCCAGCGCGTTTTCCAAGCTTCATAGGCCCCACTGTAATCCGTTTGAGTTATCCCAGTTAGTGCCTTCGTGACAGCATGTTGGATGTTCGGAATATCGTCGAAACGATGACCCTTCAGGCATCTTTTGACCTTCGGAAATAGGAAGAAATCAGGAAGACTCAAGTCAGGGCTGTATGGTGGCTGTGGCAAAACTTCAACTCCAATTCAGGTCAAGTAGGAGGTCACGAGGAACGCTGTGTGCGCCGGAGCGTTGTCGTGGTGGAGACGCCAGCGTTGAGCAAGGTCCTGTCGCTTCCGTTTGACGGCTCTGTGCAATCGCTGAAGGACTTCTTTGTAGAATTCGGCATTGACAGTCTTCCCCTCAGGGACAAACTTTTTGTGAATTAACCCCCGCTTGTCGAAAAACACAATCAGCATTGTCTTGATGCGGGACTTTGACATTCTTGCTTTCTTCGGCCGCGGGGATGCCGGTGTGTGTGCCACTCCGAGCTCTGGGCTTTCGTCTCCGGGTCGTACTGGAATGTCCACGATTCGTCGCCTGTTACTACGTTGTCTAAAAAGTGTGGATTATTTTCCAAATCATTCAACATCTCACGGCAAACGTCCACTCGTTGTTGCTTTTGTTCGGCGGTGAGCACTCGGGGAACCAATTTTGCGCAAACTTTCCTCATCATCAAATCTTGCGTAACAATTTGGTGAACCGTAAATTTATTCACGGAGACCTCATCGGCGATCATTTTGAGACTTAAACGACGGTCGGAGTCCAGGAGTTCTTTCACTTTGGCCACCGTTTCATCCACACGACTCGTTGAAGGGCGTCCAGATCGTTCCATGTCTTCAACGGATTCCCTCCCGTTTTTAAATTCATTAAACCACCGGAACACTTGAGCTCTTGATAGGGAGTCTTCTTTGTAGGCCTCCGTAATCGTAGCAAAAGTTTCCGAAGCAGTTTTGCCCAAGCGAAAGTAAAATTTGATTGCATACCGCTGTTCTATCGAGCGATCCATCTTCAGCGTTTTCACGTGTCACGGGCACACAAACAACGTAATACGCGAAGCTCGACCCTCATTGCACCAGAGCTCCGACGCGACTGCGAACCGGTTCTATTGTTAGCTCAGATCCCCCACCACGTGACGTACAGGTGGAGACCGCCCTGCGAGCGACTGGGGCGCCGCGCGGCGGCCAATCTCATTACTTATCTACCACATCCTGTATTAAACTTACACACGCCGTCTTGGCGGGTGCTCTGTTCGCTCCTGCTCACCACCCTGCTTCGTCATCCGTCGTACTGCCATGACCGTTGCCGTGCAGCCGTGAAGTTCGACGATATTGGCCTGCCGTGCTGGTAGGCCCTATTTAGACCGCCAGAATGTCAGGAACGATGGTGTACTGATTCTGCTAGGAAGGAAAGACCTCCAGGTCCTCCCATCTGCGACAGAGGCACACTATGGTGTTGAACTCTGCGACTGGTGTTTACGGCATGGTAGCCACCTCTCCCAGGAATGGCTGTGGTTGTCCGTAACATGCAGCAAATCTACGATAGATTTTTTCAGGCGCCACTTAGCTGCAATCAAGCGAACGTCATCCATGCTATCGATCTATCTGACGGACTGCCTCACGAGCTAAACTGCTAAGCTATTTATGGAGCGGACTAGTGGCTAATATTTACCTGCTGTCATTCGTTATTACCCCATAGGGCTTGCTGTTACGAAGATAACAGCGGTTTTCCTTATCCCGTGCTTGCTTCAAGAGTTTGTTGTAGTATAGAACCGGTTCGTAGAAGCTCATGGTACCGTTCGCTGCCTTCGCCTTATTTCGTCACATAACAAAGGTGAGGTGACCGTGTTTGGCTGCTCTGACCCACTACATTCTGCTGAAGTCTCCTGCCTGGGTCGCCAGAAGCGCCGATGTATTTTGCCCTGACTCAGTCTCGGTAGCGAAATGTTTTCATTGCGCCTGCTTCGTGTCGACATTGCCAGCATGTAGCGAGATACTTTTGCTCTGGGACTGTGAAAATTTTACCTGATGTACTGCCTCATCCAAAGTAGTCATACAACAGTGTTCAACAAAGGTGCGTAGGTGTCACGGACAGTGGTGCCGAACTAGGGCGGTCTTACAGAGAGATCGTTTGCCGTCTTATTCACCCACATGTCAGTGTTGCTCCCATCCGTCATCACGTCACAAGACGATGCGAAACAGGAGGTTGAAGAACCATAAACACACTTCGCTGCTTCAGATCACGTTCAAATTCCGTTGAATGGTTTTGAACGGTCCCGTTTCCAGGCTGTACACCAGAGCAAAAACTGCGGTCGCATTACCCTACAAAGGGCTGACATTACGTTCAATGGAGATGCGGCCCCGGAATGTTCTTAAACCGGGAGGTGTCAACAGTGTAGAAAGTTATCAAGAACGTTGTCGTGTTGCTCTTCGCACTGCGAACCGTCGTTTTCAACAGCGAAGTGTGTGGGGATCAACGCCACAAGGGAAGGAGTGGTTTCATTGAAACCCTTTATGCCACCTCCTGAGGGCTTTCCGTGTCGATTCTGGGCGTCGACGTGTCCGAAATGTTTTCCTTGGGCACCCATAAGGAAACCACGTAATTTCAACGGTGGGTATCCCGGTTCTGAGAAGAGAAGGGATGAAATGTGACGGTGTGTGTGGACCTTCCCTTGTGTGATGCGTCCACGATGGCTTTTGGCACAATTGTAGTGAAATATTGTGCCAATGTGACATCATTAACCCACCTGAAAGATCACATGAACTTCTGAGCCGTGGCCTTTATTTCACATGTTCCGACACCTCGCTCTTAGAGCGTTGCCGAGCGCGAGGGAGACGTCGCAGGACGCACCAATACAGAAAAAGGTTGTAGACACCCTATAGCCAAAGTTTACACTTATGCGTCGAAATGAGCGACAATTACGGGGTTCGAAAGAGTGATGCCTTTTTTTGCGCAGTTTATTAACTACTCGTGCAGTTACTTTTGTTGTTGTTGTGGTCTATAGTCCTGAGACTGGTTTGATGCAGCTCTATCCTGTACAAGCTTCTTCATCTCCCAGTAACTACTGCAACCTACATGCTTCTGAATCTGCTTAGTGTATTCATCTCTCGGTCTCCCTCTACGATTTTTACCCTCCACGCTGCCCTCCAATACTAAATTGGTGATCCCTTCATGCCTCAGAACATGTCCTACCAGCCGATCCCTCCTTCTAGTCAAGTTGTGCCACAAACTTCTCTTCTCCCCAATCCTATTCAATACCTCCTCATTAGTTATGTGATCTACCCATCTAATCTTCAGCATTCTTCTGTAGCACCACATTTCGAAAGCTTCTATTCTCTTCTTGTCCAAACTATTTATCGTCCATGTTTCACTTCCATACATGACTACACTCCATACAAATACTTTCAGAAACAACTTCCTGACACTTAAATCTATACTCGATGTTAACAATTTCTCTTCTTCAGAAACGCTTTCCTTGCAATTGCCAGTCTACATTTTATATCCTCTCTACTTCGATCATCATCAGTTATTTTGCTCCCCAAATAGTAAAACTCCTTTACTACTTTAAGTGTCTCATTTCCTAATCTAATTCCCTCAGCATCACCCGACTTAATTCGACTACATTCCATTATTCTCGTTTTGCTTTTGTTGATGTTCATCTTATATCCTCTTTTAAAGACACTATCCATTCCGTTCAACAGCTCTTCCAAGTCCTTTGCTGTCTCTGACAGAATTACAACGTCATCGGCGAACCTCATAGTTTTTATTTCTTCTCCATGTATTTTAATACCTACTCCAAATTTGTCTTTTGTGTCTTTCAGTGCTTGCTCAATATACAGATTGAATAACATCGGGGAGAGGCTACAACCCTGTCTCACTCCCTTCCCAACCACTGCTTCCCTTTCGTGTCCCTCGACTCTTATAACTGCCATCTGGTTTCTGTACAAATTGTAAATAGCCTTTCGCTCCCTGTATTTTACCCCTGCCACCTTCAGAATTTGAAAGAGAGCATTCCAGTCAACTTTGTCAAAAGCTTTCTCTAAGTCTACAAATGCTTGAAACGTAGGTTTGCCTTTCCTTAATCTAGCTTATAAGATAAGTCGTAGGGTCAGTATTGCCTCACGTGTTCCAATACTTCTACGGAATCCAAACTGATCTTCCCCGAGGTTGGTTTCTACTAGTTTTTCCATTCGCCTGTAAAGAATTTGCGTTAGTATTTTGCAGCTGTGACTTATTAAACTGATAGTTCGGTAATTTTCGCATCTGTCAACACCTGCTTCCTTTGGGATTGGAATTATTATATTCTTCTTGAAGTCTGAGGGTATTTCGCCTGTCTTATATATCCTGCTCACCAGATGGTAGGGTTTTGTCAGGACTGGCTCTCCCAAGGTTGTCAGTAGTTGATTCAAAATGGCTCAAATGGCTCTGAGCACTATGGGACTTAACAGCTGTGTTCATCAGTCCCCTAGAACTTAGAACTACTTGAACCTAACTAACCTAAGGACATCACAGACATCCATGCCCGAGGCAGGATTCGAACCTGCCACCGTAGGAGTCGCGCGGTTCCGGACTGAGCGCCTAGAACCGCTCGACCACCACGGCCGGCTCAGTAGTTCTAATGGAATGTTGTCTACTCCCGGGGCCTTGTTTCGACTCAGGTCTTTCAGTACTCTGTCAAAATCTTCACGCAGTTACTTTTATATTTCACTATTTGTGATAGCAAATGTTGTTTTATAGCAGACAGAACCATTAACAGTTTATGAAACTAAACGGATCACTCCTAAACATGGACTTCTTCTACCTAGGTAACAGGAGATGCCATTGACATGAAACGTTATCTGCCTTGAGTTTTTCACTGGACCAACCTATAACATATTTTATATCGAAGAATAGATGATTATTAGTTTACGTAACTCCCCGACAGGAGTTACGAAACTTCGTAAAGGAAAATTAACGTTTCTGATTCACCTGAGAGGTGGTTCTGCTTGAACTGCCCCCTACCGTACGCGAAAGCGGGTGCGAGTAGGGAGGTGCGGCCGTTAATTGTGGCCGCGTGGCCCAGCCACAGGCGGCGCCATAAAGTGCTCCCTCCCCCATCCCTCCCTCCACTCCTTCCCCCCTCCCCCCTCCACCCTCTCCCCTCCCGTCGCATCACCCTCAATCACTGGCCATCAGCGGGAGGGCTCCCTCTCACGGGAGACGCCAACCGTTCTGTCAGCGGCCCGATTAATGGCGACGAGAGACAACCGGCGCTACAAAGGCCGCCCAGAGTAATTACTCGAAGGGCAGTTTTTTTTAAATTGAAATAGTGTCCCTTGCCTGTTGCATTAAGTGAAATTTCAGTTGCAGGAGGCTGCGCAGAAAGCAACCTATCGAACGTAGACGCAGTACAGTCAATGCTGAATAGTTATTACGTTTGGACTTAGAACAGACAGAAATGTGCGGATTGTGACGTTCCGTCGGCGTGCCCTAGCGCTAGTTACATTTTGCAACCAGCAGCTGCTTCTCTCAAACTACGTGATAAAGGTTCCAGATACTTCTTAGCAAGATATCGGTATGACAAACCGCAATCGTTCATCGTAAATCTGCAAAGACAAATAAATTACTGACAATGATTATAACACAAAGGGTAAACTAGTAGGTGTCTGCTATTATACCCGGCCGAAGTGGCCGAGGGATTCTAGGCGCTACAGTCTGGAACCGCGCGACCGCTACGCTCGCATGTTCGAATCCTACCGTGGGCATGGATGTGTGTGATGTCCTTAGGTTAGTTAGGTTTAAGTAGTTCTAGGGGATTGATGACCTCAGAAGTTAAGTCCCATAGTGCTCAGAGCCATTTTGCGTAAAGAAAAATATGGTTCCAAGGTAGCGTCCTGAGAAGCAGATTGCTGAGAGTTATACATCTACATCTACATGATAACTCTGCAATTCACTTTTAAGTGTTTGCCAGAGGGTTCATCGAACCACGATCATACTATCTCTCTACCATTCCACTCCCGAACAGCGATCGGGAAAAACGAACACCTAACCTTTCTGTTCGAGCTCTGATTTCTCTTATTTTATTTTGATGATCATTCCTACCTATGTAGGTTAGGCTCAACAAAATATTTTCGCATTCGGAAGAGAAAGTTGGTGACTGAAATTTCGTAAATAGATCTCGCCACGACGAAAAACGTCTTTGCTTTAATGACTTCCATCCCAACTCGCGTATCATATCTGCCACACTCTCTCGCCTATTACGTGATAATACAATCGAGCTGCCCTTTTTTGCACCCTTTCGATGTCCTCCGTCAATCCCACCTGGTAAGGATCCCACACCGCGCAGCAATATTCTAACAGAGGACGAACGAGTGTTGTGTAAGCTGTCTCTTCAGAGGACTTATTGCATCTTCTAAGTGTCCTGCCAATGAAACGCAACCTTTGGCTCGCCTTCCCCACAATATTATCTATGTGGTCTTTCCAACTGAAGTTGTTCGTATAACACCCAGGTACTTAGTTGAATTGACAGCCTTGAGAACTGTACTATTTAACGAGTAATCGAATTCCAACGGATTCCTTCTGTAACTCATGTGGATCACCTCACACTTTTCGTTATTTAGCGTCAACTGCCACCTGCCACACTATACAGCAATCTTTTCTAAATCGCTTTGCAACTGATATTGGTCTTCGGATGACCTTAGTAGACGGTAAATTACAGCATCAACTGCGAACAACCTAAGAGAACTGCTCAGATTGTCACCCAGGTCATTTATATAGATCAGGAACAGCAGAGGTCCCAGGACGCTTCCCTGGGTAACACCTGATATCACTTCAGTTTTACTCGATGATTTGCCGTCTATTACTACTAACTGCGACCTTCCTGATAGGAAATCACGAATACAGTCGCACAACTGAGACGATACCCCATAGGCCCGCAGCCTGATTAGAAGTCGCTTGTGAGGAACGGTGTCAAAAGCTTTCCGGAAATCTAGAAATACGGATTCAACTTGAGATCCCTTGTCGATAGTGGCCATTACTTCGTGTGAATAAAGAGCTAGCTGCGTTGCACAAGAACGATGTTTTCTGAAACCATGCTGATTACGTATAAATAGATCGTTCCCTTCGAGGTGATTCATATTGTTTGAATACAGTATATGCTCCAAAACCCTACTGCAAACCGACGTCAATGATATAGGTCTGTAGTTCGATGGAGCCCTACGCCGTAGTAGCGAATACTTTACCTTCCTGTTGGTCAGGGCGGCTCACCACGATGAGTTCGCCGACTGGAGTCATGGACGGCAGCAATCTGTTATTAATGGCGCGCGCCCGAAAAAATGCAAGTACGCGGTCTCGCGTTCGGCTAATTCTGAACGCAGATACTTCCCTATGAGCCTCTGAAACCCCAGTAGATTCCAGTGTGCAGGTGGTTTTCTGGTCTGCCAAACCAATTTGACTCTGTGCCACGACTATGGGTGACAGAATATGTCAAATGTTTAGACGGCCGACTCAAAACAGATGAGTACACCCATGCATCACTCGTTGTTTGCGTTATGTTAGAAGCTGTATCTCTGAAGGTTCAGATGGTGAATGGCACAGGCTCTAAGTTGCTCACTAGCGCCGGCCGAAGTGGCCGTGCGGTTCTAGGCGCTGCAGTCTGGAACCGCGAGACCGCTACGGTCGCAGGTTCGAATCCTGCCTCGGGCATGGATGTGTGTAATGTCCTTAGGTTAGTTAGGTTTAACTAGTTCTAAGTTCTAGGGGACTAATGACCTCAGAAGTTTAGTCCCATAGTGCTCAGAGCCATTTGAACCATTTTTTGCACACTAGCAAAGGACACAAGTCGTACCATTTAGGTAAAGATCTGTAGTTCTTTACCAGCGAAGTGCCAGTACAAGAGTGTCCTCTTCTCTCTCTCTCAGCTTTCCTTGCCAGCTCGGTAGCGTAGCACGTTTACATCTTAGACTACTCCCACTTTATCAGAAGCCAATCACGAGCTGGAGCGCTGCATTCGAAACTGGGAGACCGCCCCTTGCTGTGCATACACAGATTTGATCAATCAGCAACTTTAAAAATTAATTGGGAGAAAAGGAAAAAAGATTCAGCTTTGCGGCCTCTTTCTCACGTGTTTATACTGTGTCTTTTGCTAAAAGCGTGACCTGGAGGGAACCACAGCCTTCCATAAAAAGATAATTATCTCTCCTGTTGCGTTCATTTCGAACTTTCCAAAAAACGGCCATAAACTCACTAAAAGCCTCGTGCCTTCACACATATGTTTTGTAGCAGAGTTTGGACGTCCGGGCGCTACTGACCTGTCCCTCGGAAATTCGCTGAATCACACAGTCATCTCATCGGCTTCCTGCCTAACAAGGGCCCATCCTCAGCTTTATTGGCAGTCTTCAGTGCTCTGCCCATAGCAGCAGCGACTCCTCGGCGCTAGTCAACCTACCTGGACGCGGCCGCCGACCGACCGGCGCCATCCAACGTGTATGCACAATGAGACCGAGGAACTGGTCAGCCTGCAACGTTTTCACTCAGGTTCCGCAGAAAAACCGCGCCCCTCGGCCATCAGCCACCGTACGCTTTTACTGCAATCGTTTAAATCGGCATCCTCTTCCTTTGAACACAGGTTAAGC
This sequence comes from Schistocerca serialis cubense, assembly GCF_023864345.2. Lineage (NCBI taxonomy): Eukaryota > Metazoa > Arthropoda > Insecta > Orthoptera > Acrididae > Schistocerca > Schistocerca serialis. Next base: position 249,256,256 of record NC_064638.1, on the reverse strand, counting down.
TTACCGCTGTTCCTTCACTAGAACACACGAGCAAGAGCGTTAACTGCTGCCAATCATTTCAGCATATGAATTAAGTCAGACCGTATCCAGTATGGCAACCAAGTAATGAAGATCATCTTCCCTAAGAACATCAAGACGAATAAAACCGTATCAGAAGTGTGAGTGCAGTGCAATCTATCAACACTTCAAAATGTTTATCATTTACCTATAACTTTGTCCGATCGAGATTTTATAGGCGTCAGTATATTCACATCAACCCACAATAACTTCGTAAAAACAGTATACTGATTCAGTACAGACTCGATACAAACTCGGAGAGGAATCGTTAAGAACTCTGCACAGTCGCTTGTTGACCTATCTGGTGTGGCAACAGAAGATATCAAAAGGAAATCTGCAGTTTTAAATTTCGCGTTTAACAAATCATTCACACGGGGCAATCGCAAAAAAAGTATTATCATTTGACCATCGCACTGACTCGTGTATTGAGGACATATTCAAAGACCGAGCGAGGTGGCGCAGTGGTTAGACACTGGACTCGCATTCGGGAGGACAACGGTTCAATCCCGCGTCCGGCCATCCTGATTTAGGTTTTCCGTGATTTCCCTAAATCTCTCCAGGCAAATGCCGGGATGGTTCCTTTCAAAGGGCACGGCCGACTTCCTTCCCCGTCCTTCCCTAATCCGATGAGACCGATGACCTCGCTGTCTGGTCTCCTTCCCCGAAACAACCAACAAACCAACCAACATATTCAAAGACGTGCCTGACGTAGAGAAGCAACTGAAAAAGTAGAGAGCAAATAAGTCGCAACGTTCGTATGGTGCCCCTTTTCTGTTTTACAAAGAGTACTCTACGGTATTGGCCTCTTACTCAGCTTGCAGTTATCGCAGATCTCTCGCTGAGCGCCAAATCCCAAGCGACTGGGAAAAAGAGCAGGTGATTCCTCTATATACAAAAAGTATAAGAACTGATCTCCAAAATTATAAACCAATATCCTTGACGTCGGTTTGCCGCAGAATTCTGGAAAATATTCTCAGTTGGCATATAACAAAATTCCTTGAGAACGAAAATCTTCTGTCCACGAAGCAGCACGGTTTTAGAAAGCATCACTCATCTGAAGCTCAGTTACGCCCTTTCCCAAATGATACCCTGCATAGATTCCACAGTCCTAGATTTCCGAAAAGCATTGACACGGCTCCCTAGTGTGGACGGTTAACGGAAGTACGAGCAGACGGAATAGGTTCCGCGATACATGAGCTGCTCGAAGACTTCTTAAGCAATAGGACCCCGTACGTTTTGTCCTCGAGGGCGAGCGTTCGTCAGAGTCTAGTGTATCGTCAGGGATGCCCCAGGGAAGTGCGATAGACCATTCTTACTTTCTATATACATAAATGATCTGACGGACAACATGAGCAGAAATCTGCGGCTATTTGCTGATGATGGTATGGTGTACGGGAAGTGTAGTCGTTGATTGACTGTAGGAAGATACAAGACGACATTGACACAAGTTCTAGTTGACATGATGTAAGTTAACGAAGATGAGTATGAAAGTAACTTCGTAATGTTCGAATACATCAGCAGAGTACTGCTTGACACAGTCAGGTCGATTAAATATCTATGAATAACGTTGCAAAGCGATATGAAATGGAACTAGCATGTGAGGATTGTGGTGCGGAAATTGAATGGTCGACTTAGGTTTATTGGGAGAATTTTGAAAGTATGTCTACATCTACATCTACATTTATACTCCGCAAGCCACCCAACGGTGTGTGGCGGAGGGCACTTTACGTGCCACTGTCATTACCTCCCTTTCCTGTTCCAGTCGCGTATGGTTCGCGGGAAGAACGACTGCCTGAAAGCCTCCGTGCGCGCTCTAATCTCTCTAATTTTACATTCGTGATCTCCTCGGGAGGTATAAGTAGGGGGAAGCAATATATTCGATACCTCATCCAGAAACGCACCCTCTCGAAACCTGGCGAGCAAGCTACACCGCGATGCAGAGCGCCTCTCTTGCAGAGTCTGCCACTTGAGTTTATTAAACATCTCCGTAACGCTATCACGGTTACCAAATAACCCTGTGACGAAACGCGCCGCTCTTCTTTGGATCTTCTCTATCTCCTCCGTCAGACCGATCTGGTACGGATCCCACACTGATGAGCAATACTCAAGTATAGGTCGAACGAGTGTTTTGTAAGCCACCTCCTTTGTTGACGGACTACATTTTCTAAGCACTCTCCCAATGAATCTCAACCTGGTACCCGCCTTACCAACAATTAATTTTATACGATCATTCCACTTCAAATCGTTCCGCACGCATACTCCCAGATATTTTACAGAAGTAACTGCTACCAGTGTTTGTTCCGCTATCATATAATCATACAATAAAGGATGCTTCTTTCTATGTATTCGCAATACATTACATTTGTCTATGTTAAGGGTCAGTTGCCTCTCCCTGCACCAAGTGCCTATCCGCTGCAGATCTACCTGCATTTCGCTACAATTTTCTAATGCTGCAACTTCTCTGTATACTACAGCATCATCCGCGAAAAGCCGCATGGAACTTCCGACACTATGGTTCATGTTTGAAGGAGAATGGCATATAGAACCCTAGTACGACCAATTCTTTTGTTGCTCGAGTGTTCGGGATCCCAAACAGGTCGGATTGAAGAAAGACATCGAAGCAGAGACGGGCTGCTCGTTTGTTACCGGTCGGTAAGTTCAAACAGGTATTACGGAGGTTCTTTGGTAATTCAAATGGGAATCCCTGGAGGGAAGGCGACGTTCTTTTCGAGGAGCGCTGTTGAGAAAATTTAGAGAACAGGCATTTGAAGCTGACTACGGAACGACCCTACTGCCGCCAACGTACATTTCGTGTAAGGAACACGCACATGAGGTTAGAGTAATTAGGGCTCATACGGAAGCATATACAATCCTGGAAATGGAAAAAAGAACACATTGACACCGGTGTGTCAGACCCACCATACTTGCTCCGGACACTGCGAGAGGGCTGTACAAGCAATGATCACACGCACGGCACAGCGGACACACCAGGAACCGCGGTGTTGGCCGTCGAATGGCGCTAGCTGCGCAGCATTTGTGCACCGCCGCCGTCAGTGTCAGCCAGTTTGCCGTGGCATACGGAGCTCCATCGCAGTCTTTAACACTGGTAGCATGCCGCGACAGCGTGGACGTGAACCGTATGTGCAGTTGACGGACTTTGAGCGAGGGCGTATAGTGGGCATGCGGGAGGCCGGGTGGACGTACCGCCGAATTGCTCAACACGTGGAGCGTGAGGTCTCCACAGTACATCGATGTTGTCGCCAGTGGTCGGCGGAAGGTGCACGTGCCCGTCGACCTGGGACCGGACCGCAGCGACGCACGGATGCACGCCAAGACCGTAAGATCCTACGCAGTGCCGTAGGGGACCGCACCGCCACCTCCCAGCAAATTAGGGACGCTGTTGCTCCTGGGGTATCGGCGAGGACCATTCGCAACCGTCTCCATGAAGCTGGGCTACGGTCCCGCACACCGTTAGGACGTCTTCCGCTCACGCCCCAACATCGTGCAGCCCGCCTCCAGTGGTGTCGAAACAGGCGTGAATGGAGGGACGAATGGAGACGTGTCGTCTTCAGTGATGAGAGTCGCTTCTGCCTTGGTGCCAATGATGGTCGTATGCGTGTTTGGCGCCGTGCAGGAGAGCGCCACAATCAGGACTGCATACGACCGAGGCACACAGGCCCAACACCCGGCATCATGGTGTGGGGAGCGATCTCCTACACTGGCCGTACACCACTGGTGATCGTCGAGGGGACACTGAATAGTGCACGGTACATCCAAACCGTCATCGAACCCATCGGTCTACCATTCCTAGACCGGCAAGGGAACTTGCTGTTCCAACAGGACAATGCACGTCCGCATGTATCCCGTGCCACCCAACGTGCTCTAGAAGGTGTAAGTCAACTACCCTGGCCAGCAAGATCTCCGGATCTGTCCCCCATTGAGCCTGTTTGGGACTGGATGAAGCGTCGTCTCACGCGGTCTGCACGTCCGGCACGAACGCTGGTCCAACTGAGGCGCCAGGTGGAAATGGCATGGCAAGCCGTTCCACAGGACTACATCCAGCATCTCTACGATCGTCTCCATGGGAGAATAGCAGCCTGCATTGCTGCGAAAGGTGGATATACACTGTACTAGTGCCGACATTGTGCATGCTCTCTTGCCTGTGTCTATGTGCCTGTGGTTCTGTCAGTGTGATCATGTGATGTATCTGACCCCAGGAATGTGTCAATAAAGTTTCCCCTTCCTGGGACAATGAATTCACGGTGTTCTTATTTCAATTTCCAGGAGTGTAGATGGACGTTTCTCCCTCGATCAGTTTGCGAGTGGAACAGGAAGGGAGATGACTAGTAGTGGTACGATGTACCCGATGTCTGTAGATGTAGATGGAGAACCGAAACATTTCGTTACAAAACTGAAATCATCTCAGTATAATAATATGCATCGATGTTCTTGACAGTGCGATAGGGGCTTTCCCGGGAGCTGGCCGATGGTTCACTCCTATCGAGTGACCTGCACTGCCGCACGTCGCGTCCGTAGGTAGATAAGCACCACATCGCGTTCTCTCGATCGCGTGCACTCGACATGTAACAAACATAAAATAAACACTTATTTAATACACTGATAAACATTTAGTTATATACGTTCAAATAACTGTTCGTTACTTACCTGAGGTCGCTCAGGCGGGAAAAGACGACGGTGTTTCAGTTGATATTTTGAAACACTGCATGTCCTCTCTCAGCCGAGCGACAGCTGGCTTTACGATTATTAAATAACTGAGAGCTTAGTGCTGATGATTTTGAAGTTTATAGCTTATAAGTGCTCATAATGCACTTAAAATGTCAAGTTTTGGGTGTTAAGTAACTAATGGAAATATTCAAAGTAACGAATATATTGGAAAGAACGTTGTACAAATTAGCAAATCAGCTAATAACATTATGTGTAGTTTAATTTAAGTCTACGGCAGATTGGGTGGAAAAAGAAGAATTACACTGACATGCAGTGTATATCGTAAACAGGATGTGACTACAAAGGAAAGTTTACAGTCAGAGTGTATTATCACTGTGGATTTGTGGCGTTCTGTCTTTGTCTTTGCTGGTGAAAATCCGTTTAGGAAAAGTATCGCTCGGGGAACAGTGAGAGATACATGTTGCGAATTAATAAGAGAGACAGAAAAAGAAGGAAATCGATCAAGAAATATACCTAATTGTGACCATAATGAATACGAAATGGAGGTTGATTCCAAGAGATAAAACATCGAGATGATAAGTGGATATTATGAAGCACGCAGGAACAGACTGGGCCCACATAAATAAAGTCTGGACGAGCCCTTTATCTAACCGTGTCAAATGCATGATGATTACTATACTGCTGCTGCTGCTGCTGCTGATGACCCACTTCAGTATGTCCCTATATAGATGGGGGAGGGGTGGGGGGCGGGGGGAGACAAAGCAAAATTGGTCCAGAAAATTTCCTTGCATCTTAAGAGAGGCAACTCAGAGGGATGATGTAAGATGGGTTGCCCAGTCTGTAAAAGGACACACAGCACAAAAAATTCGTGATACTGTGCGATCGATAGTACTCGCCTTTCGCTATGTCACCATCTCATAGCGGCAATGTTGTGTAATCTATCACCGATCGTACCTTTGTAATTTCAAACTGCCTCAGTGGGTATCCCATTTTATTCAAATGACGGCTGCATGCGACATTTACGCTTTTATTTGTTCTGCTTGATTTGTTGCTGCACATTAATGAATGATCAATGCTTCACAATTCGTCTCGGACGTATGTTCCTTTGCTCGAGAACTGCATTACGCTTTGATGATGCCAGTCTTGTGGCTTTAAAAGTTAACGCCATTTTTCCGTTTCAGAGCCGTCAAGTTTACGTCGAAGCTGTTTGGACGTGCGCTGTCTCGCCGTATCAAGGCCACAGTGCTGTACGCCACAGAGACTGGGAAATCGGAGATGTATGCCAAGAAACTGGGAGAGATTTTCGGGCACGCCTTCAACGCACAGGTTGGTACAATATCTGTCGTTTTACGTTATTCCCTACCCTTCTTTGAACGGGGTCTAAGATTTCACATTGGATTTACTTCCACTGTTACTTCATTCGAAGTGCATTTACCTTGAGAATTTATAAACAACATTATTTTACCCACAATGACTGGAGAAATCCTTGCAGCAATTTCGAATTATAACGAAGAGAAACACCAAAGCGAATGAAAAATTTATCATTTTAAGACAGTGGTGTACATTTACTGTGCCGTTTACTTGGAGCAAACGTGATATTGTCTGTATTCAGAGTCAACAGAATACACTAGTATTTACGGGTTCATCTTGAAGTGTGGAAAGCAAAACTACACTCCTGGAAATTGAAATAAGAACACCGTGAATTCATTGTCCCAGGAAGGGGAAACTTTATTGACACATTCCTGGGGTCAGATACATCACATGATCACACTGACAGAACCACAGGCACATAGACACAGGCAACACAGCATGCACAATGTCGGCACTAGTACAGTGTATATCCACCTTTCGCAGCAATGCAGGCTGCTATTCTCCCATGGAGACGATCGTAGAGATGCTGGATGTAGTCCTGTGGAACGGCCTGCCATGCCATTTCCACCTGGCGCCTCAGTTGGACCAGCGTTCGTGCTGGACGTGCAGACCGCGTGAGACGACGCTTCATCTAGTCCCAAACATGCTCAATGGGGGACAGATCCGGAGATCTTGCTGGCCAGGGTAGTTGACTTACACCTTCTAGAGCACGTTGGGTGGCACGGGATACATGCGGACGTGCATTGTCCTGTTGGAACAGCAAGTTCCCTTGCCGGTCTACGAATGGTAGAACGATGGGTTCGATGACGGTTTGGATGTACCGTGCACTATTCAGCGTCCCCTCGACGATCACCAGTGGTGTACGGCCAGTGTAGGAGATCGCTCCCCACACCATGATGCCGGGTGTTGGCCCTGTGTGCCTCGGTCGTATGCAGTCCTGATTGTGGCGCTCACCTGCACGGCGCCAAACACGCATACGACCATCATTGGCACCAAGGCAGAAGCGACTCTCATCGCTGAAGACGACACGTCTCCATTTGTCCCTCCATTCACGCCTGTCGCGACACCACTGGAGGCGGGCTGCACGATGTTGGGGCGTGAGCGGAAGACGGCCTGACGGTGTGCGGGACCGTAGCCCAGCTTCATGGAGACGGTTGCGAATGGTCCTCGCCGATACCCCAGGAGCAACAGTGTCCCTAATTTGCTGGGAAGTGGCGGTGCGGTCCCCTATGGCACTGCGTAGGATCCTACGGTCTTGGCGTGCATCCGTGCGTCGCTGCGGTCCGGTCCCAGGTCGACGGGCACGTGCACCTTCCGCCGACCACTGGCGACAACATCGATGTACTGTGGAGACCTCACGCCCCACGTGTTGAGCAATTCGGCGGTACGTCCACCCGGCCTCCCGCATGCCCACTATACGCCCTCGCTCAAAGTCCGTCAACTGCACATACGGTTCACGTCCACGTTGTCGCGGCATGCTACCAGTGTTAAAGACTGCGATGGAGCTCCGTATGCCACGGCAAACTGGCTGACACTGACGGCGGTGGTGCACAAATGCTGCGCAGCTAGCGCCATTCGACGGCCAACACCGCGGTTCCTGGTGTGTCCGCTGTGCTGTGCGTGTGATCATTGCTTGTACAGCCCTCTCGCAGTGTCCGGAGCAAGTATGGTGGGTCTGACACACCGGTGTCAATGTGTTCTTTTTTCCATTTCCAGGAGTGTATTTCCTGTCGAGACTATTTTCATTAGTATTTCCTTTCCCTTTCATTCACGGAAATGCTACAACTTTACGTTCTTTTTGTCAAACGTACAAATATTTTGTAACTGATTGCTCTACACAAGTCAAGTACAAACAAATGAGACATAATAAACGCACTTATAACTTCTTTGCTGCAAATTGACCTAATTTCTAGAACAGTCCGGAGTTTATGGAAGAAATCTATTTCCTGGAACGACAAAAAGACCGAGATGTAGCTTTAAACAAGAGAAAAAAAAGAGAAATTAAAAAAAAATTATTTTAAATATTTTCGGATCTGCAATGAAAATAAAAACCGATGGCTAAAATTATATAATGACATGAAAAACAAGAAGCAAAACAAAAATATCAAAAACAGTTATGTTACAAATTTTAAAATCGTATCCATCAACACAAATTTCTCGGACTTTCTCTCTGCTCGACGATTTCAAACAGCTTGAAAAACAAGAACTATGCATTATTTCAACTCATTAGCAAGAAAATGAGATAATAGCATTTTTTAATTTTCGTATTTATGCCTGAAATATGTTACAAACAAATGAGATAATACTGACAATAATTTTATGACTTAAATACAATTTTCGTATAAATAGAAATAATAAGTCTAGGAATTGCAACGTGCAGATTCTTTTGGTCAAATGTTTGAGCGGAGCGAAAAGAAGACTCCTACAAATTAGACATTTTTGTCAGAATTTTCAAAGCCAAACGAATATACGGTAATTGACAAATGGGGTGTTAAATTCACGAACGGGAGGTTTAATTTTCCAAAAAAATGGTTTATTTGATTGAAAGTGATTTGGGCAATTAAGAAAAATTTAGTTATTGATTTGAGGGAAAATTTTTGCCCGAATTTGCACAAGCAAACGAAGAATAGGAAATGGGCAAATGAGGTATCAAATTATTTCATAATCAAACTAAGAATAGGAAATGGGCAAATAAGGTATCTAATAGACAAGCGTGGAGTCCAGCGTAGCACGAGAGAGTTGTTTAAAAGTAATAAGCGTAACTACGAAAACTCAATTAGTGATTTCAGAGAAAACTGAACTATCGCACGAATAGTTGATGCTATGTGCTATTTTCGACATAAAAAGTTACAGTGGCGTAGAAATCGTGGAATTCTTTCTCTCAAACTGAAAAAATAAAATAAATATCAAATTACTGCATAAACTCAGACTTCCTTGCTTTCTCTTGATCTATAAACTCTTAATAATAATAATCAAATACCGACCAATATTTAAATATATTATATTTCATGCTTGATGAAAAAAATTTGAAAATAAAAAGTTGAAAAAAGATTCAAATGTTTTGTGAAATTATTTGTCTCAATGAAAGAAATAAAACAGATCAGAGAAACATTTGGCACGCCTCTGAACGGTGCTCGAAGTCATGTACAGCAAATGAGGTGTCAACCGTATATTTCAACATCATAGAATTTTAAAGAGTACTAGAGGATGTATGGTGTATGACTTCGAGCATTATTCAAAGACATGACAAATTTTTCTCGAAACTGTTTTATTTCTTACTTTCAGATAAATTATTTCACAAAACGTTTGACCGTTATTGTTTTCAATTTTTTATTGAACCGTTTCAGTTTTGCTCGACAAAGGTAGCCGCTAAAATCTAATAGGCCGTGTTAAGCAAAATTTACACCATTATCCGGCAATTCACCGCTGAAAAAAAAATTTTTTTTTTGATGAAACTTATCATCCATCCATAAATGATAAAAAAGAACAATACAGTCAGTAATGAGGTGAAAGTTTCAGCATAAATAAAATCCCATCTGCCGTGCGGTTGTAGGCGCTTCAGTCTGGAACCGCGTGACCGCTACAGTCGCAGGTTCGAATCCTGCCTCGGGCATTGATGTGTGTGATGTCCTTAGGTTAGTTAGGTTTAAGTAGTTCTAAGTTCTAGGGGACTGATGACCATAGATGTTAAGTCCCATAGTGCTCAGAGCCATTTGAACCAAATCCCATCTAACACTTCAGAACAGACCACCCTCGCTACATTAGGCTGCTAAACGAACAGATTTAGATCATTTCAGACCGGTTTTACCTGAAAGTGAGAAATAAAACAGTTCAGTGAAACATTTGACATGCCTCTGAATGATGCTCGAAATCACACAGCAAATATCCTCCAGTACTCTTTAAAATTCTAAGATTCTAAGTTACAGAAAGATTTTGAAATTCTCACTTGGCACCTCGTTCATATACTATACATGACTTAGAGCACCATTCAGAGGCACGTCGGATGTTTCTCTGATCTGTTTTACTTATTACTTTTAGACAGATAATTTCACAAAAGATTTGAACTTTTTTTTCATTTTTTTTTATTTTCAAGTTTTGTTCAGAAAGCATGAAATGCGTAATAAATTAAAACATCTAGCATTCGTTAAAATTGGGGAACCCTGCGAAATCAGCATTGCCGTTCACTACCGAGTACTTATTAAAGGCCGTTTGCATCAAATGTTTGTGGATACACGAATGTAACATGGTCTTGACAAATCAGAATTAATGCCGCCTGGGGCACAAACAGTATTCTCGCATTTCGGAGCAAAGATCCGATTTAGAAATACGACCTGGCAGAGGCTGTTGATCTTGCAGGATGGTCAGTATCAGCGAGCACCATACAGATGAAAAGAAGTTACAATTCACCAACATCAGGCATGAAACGGAAACGAACCACCTACGACGTGAGTTTTCTACTCGCGCGATGGAAGTGTAAAAAGAAAGAAGTAACAACTACAATCGACGCACCAAACTTGTTGAGGAATGGTGGCAATATTGTGACGTCGAAACGAAAGCTGTAGTAAAGCCGTGATGCGATTCCACCCGTCGAAAGTGATGTATCTTTCCTATCTAAGGGGTAAACGCTGGGGACAATGGAACTGGCCGAGGTGCAGAACTTGCGACGTTTCCTTTCCAGCCTCCGAAATAATTTGCAGTACTATTCCCACAAGGGCCGCGACTTCTGTGTACTGTACGCTGTTAACGTGGATGCTCCAAATCTCATTCGGGTATATTACGTATTGTACATCACTTCTTATTATTGTACGCTAGATGGAAGAACGAATAAAAAGTTCAAGAATCAGGAATACAGTGTCAGCCCAAATGAATTTTTGATTTATTTACCTATTCGCTTGAACTACTGCATTTTGTAGGCAATTTAATAATGCTGATAATCACTTGCGTTCTAACTACCTTATCATCTATAGTTATAGAGTAATTAATATTTGACATCTTGTCTGTCTTGCAAGTGCATTTACACAAAACTTTATTAACACTCTAGTCCCTATCATCAATTAAATATTCAGAATAGAGGAACTTGTAATAATAACGCATGTACACTTGCCCCGTAATTTGCCAGAAAGTTTAGTAACCTTCCAAGATGCTACTGCAGGCGGGTGTAAGAATGAATGTGCGCAACGGAAAATAATAAACGCTAAAATGAAGATTTGGCCCTGTCTGACTACCCACTGAAGCAGATCTTAGGATCTCTTAATTCTATAAATTACAATCTAAACATAAATGAATGGTGAAGGCAACTAATCCTACTAAATGATGAACGTTGTTCCTGCTTATATATTTTTTTGTAGATTAAAAAAAAACTTTATATTACAAAGTTTACATTTCCTAAGTGAAAATACTGATCAGTTGCCCAGCTCTGCCCCTTATTATTACTGCGCGGTCTAATACCAATAACGCGGAATGACTGACATCATCAACGTACCAAACACTAGAAGACACTGCTTTCAAAGATGATCTACGGTGATATGGAACGTCAGTGGAAATAAACTAACGTGATCACAGCTGTTTAGCTTCTATAGCCCTAATAAGCCGAAGCAATTTTCGATATCACCGTATGTACTGCGTCCGGTGCGTCGAAGTGATGGTTCTCGTACTCGTCTGCGACGATGGAAGAACTCCAGCCACAAATAAACTCTTTCAAACACTAGGACGGCAGAAGGCGGTCCTCTGACTAATATACTCTGTCTTCTCCTCTCTGTGTTCGACAGACGGGAAACGCGAACTCCCAACCACAAAGACGGAGTTCAGATAACGTCTCAACGTAATTATAGGCAGGGGAAGTGCTCTCAATTACTGAACGCTGCGTTCTCAACGACGATTTCCAACCCGTAGGTGAAGTCTAGAATCGTATAGATTCGCAACAGTACAGTTCCTAACTGTTCTAATTATAAACTCTACTGAGAGCGAACACAGCAAGTCTGTCTGTACCAACAAAAGCTGATATCGAGCGACCGTCACACACGAGCGCTCGCAACAGAAGACCTCGTCTCTCCACCGCTGGCCTCCCAGCAAGGCTCGGCTCCCCACCCTCGTAATTCCGAAAACGGATCATATTCCCGAAACCACGGAATATTCTCCCTCTCTACAGACTCTTCCGAACGCCGACCATATTTTAGTCTTTTGTCGTCCAACGCGGGAAGTTTGCGAGGAAAAACCTATACTCGTACACTGGTACGCTTCTGAGAAAAAATCCTTGGAGATAACCCAGCCTGCATGGTTCCCGAGGTGACACTTCCTCGTTCCTCTCAGCTGCGTCCAAGATTTTCGTAGTTTCCGAAGTATAATCCTTCCCGTCCGGCTACAAGACCGCCTGGTCGCGACTCTATTGTGCCCCAGTGCTCAGGTGTCACAACGTCCGTCTTGCTACTTCCTGTGTTTAAGAAGGTCCAACACACCTGCGTGGGCCTTCCAGCCAGGGCCTGAGAACCGCCTGCCGTTTCATTTCCACTGTCGTTCCAACCTCTACTAGTATGATAATAAAGACACTCCGTCACGTTTCATGCAATAAGCGTTAACAATTATTTACAAGGCGTACGTGACAATGTCAGTCTCTTTAATATATTCAAATATACGATGTACAACCTATCACCTGATACCTAATTGTGTTTGTAGGTCACGGCGAAGTATGTGGATAGGTGCTTGTAAGGTGCGAAATTATAGCCACCTTACACCCTTTACTGTAAGCCGGAGCTCCGTTTTGCATATTTTGTCTTAGATGTTGCTAACGAACCTAGCTTAGTGTTTTCATAGCCTGTTGTGAACTGAGGAGGAAGTATATCCAGAGTAAATGAATGAATTACTGTGCTGGAGAGAGAACATTCCTGTAGCCACGGTTAAAGGAACACGAGGATCATTTCACAAATAATGCACTGATTGGCAACAGCGAGGACTGAAGGGCACGTCTGTATTTCCTATTGTGACAGCTGTAGAGGAAAACGTGCGAAAGGAGCCAGTGATTTTGTTTTCGTCGATATCATCTTTCGTTTAATAAAAACGGCAGCTGGAATTGGCGTCTGCACTGATCTCAGGTACTGTGTGTCTTAAGGATCAAAGATAGTATTTGAAGAATGAAAATTTAAGCGGCAAATATCGGACCAAAATCCTCAGTGGTTTAAATAAAGTTTATGGTGATTTAATAGTGGACCACAGTAGAGTTGCTCTTTGGCCTAATCGCTCTCGAGAAAGTCGTGAGAGCATAAACAACGACCGCAGACAAACAAAGTCGTTAAGATCAACACAGGAACGAAGTGTGAAATTTGTGGAAGATGCTGTTAAAGAAGATGGTCGAGCAACACGCAAGGAGATGTCTAAAAATACAGATATTCAAAGATAATATTATCTATTCTTGTAAGAGAAAAATTTCTACTCAATGTATCCCTCACTCCTTGAGTTCTAAACACGGCACGACATTACACTCGTCCTAGAACAAAGATTTGACTTTTAAGATCAAGGCTTCCTTGCATGGAATCATCGCTGCTGATGAAACGTTGGTCAGATGTACCAACCAAAAAAATTTGGTCAGTATCAACCAAACATCAGACAAAGAAAGATGTTTCCTTATGAATACCATGTAAGCGTCATTACAGACACAGTTTCATGTAGACAAAGTGTCACAGGACTGTATTATCCTGAATTTATTCAACAACTGCTCTGAACGATGCACAAAAGTCGACTTCATCCGCTCAACTGAAAAGTTGCGCGAAGATGCTTGTGGGAAGTGTTACCTGGTGCACCCTGAATACGCCCTGAGTCCACCAGATAATGGCTTCTTCCGAAAGTGAACACAATGTACGCGACATGCCCTTACTCATTTCTGGAGGAACTTTCTGCAGCCGTTATCCGAGACATACATCAGCTGAACTTCACCAATGTTGGGACGCGCTCATCGAGAAGCAGAAAGCCTATATTGAAGGAACAACGTAAAAGGAGAAATAAATTTAAAACTACGTGCATCACTTGGGAGACGATCCTCGGAAATTTGCGTGTCACGTACCTCGGGCGTCGTCAGACGCACAGGGAGTCAAAGGGTGAAAAAGAAGCACGATCTCATAGCATTTATCGGTCACATCGTGTATGGCCGATACATGGGACACCCCATCTCCGATTTCTTGCAGCAACTAGAGTTTTCACCGAGTTAAAAGGCGTGCCGTTGTTATCTGTAAAGGGAAGTTAAATGAAAACTGAACACCCGCCACAACACACAGGCTGCACGATATTTGGCCCCAATGTTATTACGTTTCGATACTGTGGTAGGATAACGGCATAGTATTGCATCACAGGTGCACGCAGTTGTTATGATCTTGGTTCTTGGGCTGTTCTAGTGTGTTCGTCCAACTGTCACATTATCATACGGCTAGCTCCTAAGACTCAACTACGCTTCAGACAGCTGCTTAGCAGAAGTGACCTGCATTCTTCGCCCGCTTGCTACATGGACTGCGGCGATCACACGGAATCAAGTTGCTCGGGCATGCAACCACAATGGGACGAAGGCTACGCTTCAGCGATTTGGTTGGGAAACACAACATCCCTTGTACGCCAGGATCTTTCACTGTTCGATTTTCACATCTCTGGCGACCTGAAGAAAGACATACGTGGACCGGTTTCAATCGGACGAAGAAGTGCAAGAGTGGGTGCGGTTGTGATGCGTCAGCGGCCGACCGATTTCTACGAATTGATCTCATATCTCCCAGTGATATAAATGTCTTAAAGCGTGTGGTGATTACTTTTGAATGGAATCATTCCATGGCTCCATTGTAGCGGGTGTTAAGTTTTCATTTGATGGCCCCTCCCGCTAGAGTTAAACGCCGAGGGAAACAACCTGTATTATGAGGGAGATCGCTTTCGCCTGGCGCGGACTGTTACAATATATATTGTAGCTACACTATGCGATCAAAAGTATCCACCCACCTGGCTGAAAATGACTTACAAGTGCGTGGCGCCCTCCACAGGTAATGCTAGAATTCAATAATGTGTTGGCCGACCTTTAGCCTTGACGACAGCTTCCACTCTCGCGGGCATACGTTCAGTCAGGTGCTGGAAGGTTTTTTGGGGAATGGCAGCCCATTCTTCACGGAGTGCTGCGCTGAGGAGAGGTATCGATGTCTGTCAGTGAGGCCTGACACGAATTCCCAAAGGTGTTCTGTAGGATTCCGGTCAGGGCTCTGTGCAGACCAGTCCATTACAGGGATATTATTAGGCCATGCTTTATGAACAGGTTCTCGATCGTGTTGAAAGATGCAATGGCCATCCACGAATTGCTCTTCAACAGTGGGAAGCAAGAAGGTGCTACCGAGCGAGGTGGCGCAGTGGTTCGACACTGGACTCGCATTCGGGAGGACGACGGTTCAATCCCGCGTCCGGCCATCCTGATTTAGGTTTTCCGTGATTTCCCTAAATCACTCCAGGCAAATGCCGGGATGGTTCCTCTGAAAGGGCACGGCCGACTTCCTTCCCCATCCTTCCCTAATCCGATGAGACCGATGACCACGCTGTCTGGTCTCCTTCCCCAAAACAACCAACCAACCAACCAAGAAGGTGCTTAAAACATCAATGTTGTCCTGTGCTGTGATAGTGCCACACAAAACAACAATGGGTGCAAGCTCCCTCCATGAAAACCACGACTACACCATAACACCACCGCCTCCGAATTTTACTGTTGGCACTACACACGCTGGCAGATGACGTTCACCAGGCATTCGCCACACGCACACCCTGCCATCGGATCGCCACATTGTGTACCGTGATTCGTTACTCTACATAACATCTTTCCACTATTCAATCGTCCATTGTTTACGCTCCTTACACCGGCGTGATGTGTGGCTTATGAGCAGCCGCTCGATCATGAAATCCAAGTTTCCTCACCTCCCGCCTAACTGTCATAGTACTTGCAGTGGATCATGATGCAGTTTGGACTTCCTGTGTCATGGCCTCGATAGATGTCTGCCTGTTACAACCTGTCGGCGGTCTCTGTCAGTCAACAAACGAGGTCGGCCTGTACGCTTTTGTGCTGTACGTGTTCCTTCGCTTTTCCACTTCACTGTCACATCGGAAAAAGTGTACCTAGGGACGTTTAGGAGTGTGGAAATCTCGCGTACAGAAGTATGACACAAGTAACACCCAATCACCTGACCACGTTTGAAGTGCGTGAGTTCCGCAGAGCGCCCCATTCTACTCTCCGTCGATGTCTAATGACTACTGAGGTAGCTGATACTGTGTACCTGGCAGTAGAAGGCAACACAAAGCACCTAACTGAAAAATGTATGTTTTTGGGGGTGTCCAGATACTTTTGACCAGATAGATATGTCGCAGTAAAGCTAATCACTTGCCACCACGAACCAGAAAAGTCTCTACAGCTTCACCACCACCTGCGTTATGGGGTGAAACATCAACTGTGCAGCTATAAACAGGACACAGCCGTCCGCTGTGGCCGAGCGTTTCTAGGCGCTTTAGTCCAGAACTGCGCTGCTGCTACTGTCGCAGGTTCGAATCCTGCCTCGGGCATGGATGTGTGTGATGTCCTTAGGTTAGTTAGGTTTAAGTAGTTCTAAGTTCTATGGGACTGATGACCTCAGATGTTTAAGTCCTGTCGGCCGGAGTGGCCGAGCGGTTCTAGGCGCTGCAGTCTGGAACCGCGCGACCACAACGGTCGCAGGTTCGAATCCTGCTTCGGGCGTGGATGTGTGTACTGTTCTTAGGTTAGTTAGGTTTAAGTAGTTCTAAGTTCTAGGGGACTGATGACCTCAGAAGTTAAGTCCCATAGTGCTCAGAGCCATTTGAACCATTTTGTTAAGTCCCATGGTGGTCGGAGCTATTTGAACCATTTGAAACGCGCCACAAACTTTACTATAACGTGTATGCTACCTGATCAAAAAAATGCGCCTTTTGCTACAGTAGAATTGACCACTAGTTGTCACGTAAGGCGGAGCCGCCAGAACAGGAAAAGATGGGATTTAGTGTATTGTTAGTAGAGAACAGTTACAACAAAAAGGACTGGTGAGGACAGTTCAGTGACTTCGAACGTCACCTGAGCAACAAATCCAGCATATAAAGCTGCTCAAGTCGACTGCTGGTGATGTGAAGTGGAAACGCAAAGGAACAACGATAGCAAAACCAAGACCAGGCACCTAATGTACTGACGGACAGGGACTTTCGGAAATTGCAGAGCATGAATGTAAAAATTACATGAAATCAGCGGAAGGATCACCCCTGAGTTCCAAAGTACTAGTAGAAGTCCAACTAGCACAATAACTGTGCTTAGGCAGTCACAAAGAATGGGTTACAATGCTCAAGCAGGTCTTCATAAGGCACACATCTCTGTGCTCACTGCTAAGCGACGCTTGAGCTGGAGCAAAGAGCGACGCCATGGGCAGTGGATGACTTGAGTGATGAATCACGCTATACCTTGCGGCAATCCGATGGAAGGGTTTGGGATCGGCCAATGCCTGGAGAACCTAATTTGCCGTCATGTGTAATGCCAACAGTCAACTACGGAGAAAGTGGCTTTACGGTAAGGGGATGTTTTTCTTGGTTTGTGTGTGGTTCCCTTGAGAAAACGCCAAACGCGGAAGGATATAGATACATTTTACTTCACTGTGTACTGCATACAGTAGAGGAACAGATCTTCCCCACATCTGTGCAGGATCAGCGTGGTTAGAAAATGAATTGGCATATTTAGTGGATGGCAGGATTCCCTTATGGCCGCCATCCCGTTACCCCGCCCGCAGAACGGAACGTGTTGTAACACGCCCGGGGGTACAATTGGGTGGGGTGGTACCTTTAAACTGTTTGTCGTTTCGGATTCTTGCTTGACCATGCCCCCTGTCCACACCACGTACCTGGTAATCCAGCGGCGGTCGTATTGTTCTGCTCCACATTCCTGCTGGCTTGCCTGGAATTATCTATCGAAATATCCAAGCGAGTTAGGAGAGCCACTAACGTCAAAACACAACACTGTCTTACGTTTGGTATGAACAAATATATTCCGAGACGATAAAAGAAAAACGCAGGTTGCACTGTTTACACTCTAAGTCGTAAATGTTTAAGCCCATTAACAATCTTGATGATTATCTGTCCACAGTATCACTCAGACGAGCGTACGCGTAACCGACACGATGCGGGTAATTGTTGACGATGCGGAAGCGGAATGATCGATCGAAAGTTCTTACGCTCGTCACACATACAGATATCTGGTAATAGTCCTCCTTGACACAAGTAATGATATAACACTGTTCGTGAAGTTAATTTTTCAGTTCTCAATTCTCACTTCTACGAGCGTGCACGTAACCGTCGCGGCGCGGCTGATTGTTGATAATGCGGAAAAGCGATGATCGAGCGCACGTTCTCACTCCCTACAAGACACTGGCACTTAAATGCTCTCTTGCGTGGTACGTAGTATTACTGATTCACAGTAGCTCATTCTGGGAGACTGAACACGGCGCGGATGATTGACACAGTACGGTACGACACGCAACGAGAGGATACACAAATATGTAATCAGCAGCACTGCTCATTTTTAAATTACTTCTTGACGCGCTTTCCTCCGAATCGTTTACCTATTTTATCACTTCACTGTAACAGCACTTGCAGCAACACTTCAACTTCCATACTAACAATGCCTCTCACATCGGTCTAGGGCGCTGCAGTCATGGACTGTGCGGCTGGTCCCAGCAGAGGATCGAGTCCTCCCTCAGGCATGGGTGTGTGTTTGTCCTTAGGATAATTAAGGTTCAGTAGTGTGTAAGCTTAGGGACTGATGACCTTAGCAGTTAAGTCCCATATGATTTCACACACATTTGAACATTTTGAGCCTCTCACATGCAGAGCTACACACTACACAACATAACACTTCCGTGTCCGGTGCTCGACTCGACAGACGAGGCTGCCCGCAAAGATACAACTAAGCTAGCGATATGACAATACGCTTACAGTGTGTATCACAACTGTCTGCGTTTGGTGTTATTCATGTCTTAAGTGTCCCGAAGTTTCAAAGTATTCTAAATGTTTACGAAACGAATAAATAAGGCAGGACTGGGGAACCAGTCCAGTATTCACCTAGTCACATGTGGATAACCGCGTAAAAACCACATCCAGGCTGGCCAGCACGCCGACCTCCGTCTTTAATCCGCCGGGCGGATTCGAACGAGGGCTGGCGGACCTCCCCGTCCTGGAAGTGCCGCCTTAATACGCATGCCTATGCGGATCTGGTGGCGTGGGGTGGGGGTAGGGGATGGAGTGGGGGTGTCACGATCATTGTATGCATCAGCAAGAGAATGCATCCTGTCATACTGTTGTAAAGCAGCATTTGTGAAGGAATCGTTTGTGGACAATAACTTTCCAGAAAGGGACTGGCTAACTCAGAGTTCCGACCTAAACCCAAAGGAACATCTCTGGACTTGCAACGCTACTTCCGCGTTCTCGTCAATACGGTACCAGAATGTTTAAGTTCTACCACTGTAAAGACGGAAGATCCGCGAGTCGGAATGTCAGAACTGTACAGTAAGTAGCGGCAGGAACACCACTACAAAATCACGCAGCACTGACCCTCCAAACCATCGACTGTCGGAGAGAGATTTTAACCGTGTTCAACCCAATGGTAAAGTATCGAACTATTTTTCTCGGAATCATACAGTTTGGGGGAAAAGCAGTGAGAATAATTACTTTTAGAAACCTTTTATCAGACAAAGCCTGTTATAACAATAAACTGTTTCGCTTAATAAAGTGGCCGCCAGCCCAAATCGGGCACAGTGTCTACACAAAAATATGAAATTAGTTTTCCACACTGGATAAATAACTACTTACTACAGTCACTTGGCAGTAAGTACTATTAATCCTATCTGTTACTTATGGAATTTGTCACTATACTTCAGTAATTATTTAAAGAAGACACACATATGTTTCGCCAAGGATACAAAAAAATATTAAACTTATAGCTCTCATTCATATGACCAAAACTATTATTTAACACGACTAAATTTCATTTCTTTAGGACTGTTATTTGTTAATGCTTTACTAACACCGATATTTGTTTAGCTTTCTTTGACATGGAGAAGCAACACGAACAATTACTGTTAAGATTGTTGCAGTTAAACAACTATGTTACTTTACTTTCAGAAATGCTATTGAAAACTTATCCTCATGGTCACGCAAAGCGGTGGCCCTTAAACTGATACGTGCAAACTTTAGTATTTAATAATGATTTTCAAAATTTACTACCAAAACAGTAGTATTGCCAGTAATTTACTATTATTCAAGCTTCAATAAACATCAGGATACTCGGAATAAATTCGTTTAGGTAAGGACGCTACTGAGGTAAGTGACATAGGAAAATCACGGTTAAACACAAAGGTACATTTAGCACTTATCATCCACTGATTGAAGATGGATGGTTCATACTGTGATACACTTCTAAATAAAGTGCTTTGCCTGTTACTGATGTCGAAGCTGGCGTGAGACGGTGCTGCGTAGTAACATTGCTTCCTCTTGATGGCGACGATAGAATTGCAAATTTCTGAGCTATTAATTTATTGCCGTACTGCGCCAATCATGTAGAACACGTCCGAGGCTAAAACCCAGTCTTGCAGGTAAATTCGGGGCTTCTAGTGCTTGACCAATGTAATGCGTATTCACCACTTGCAGTGCAGCTACCGACTATATATGCCACTTGCGCGCCAATTCTCACTCGCGCGCCCCACCACCTTTTCCATTCCACCACAGAACAAAAAAATTTTAATATACAGGGTGCGTTAAAAAAATGTATACACACTTTGAACTGTCATAGACAATTTATTTCCCGTTCTACAAGGTTAAATATGCTATGTTTCTTCAACATGTGGCAGCAGTGGCAAGGAAGTAAGTGCAACATGGCGGACGTGCGTTTGAGCTTTGAAGCGCGGAAGCAGATAATTAAGTGGTACTCGAAGTTTGAGAATGTAGCTGCGGTTCGAAGACAGTGGAGAAGTGAGTATCGAACAGAACCACCTTCAAGGTTAACAACTACACGTCTACGAGACAAATTCGAAATTCGTGGAACAGTGTGTGATGTGCATAAAGTTCGATCAGGGCGACCTGGTACAGCTACAAGTGATGATTCCACAACTGCGGTCTTTGAACTGTTTCAGCGTTCGCCTCAAAACTCTTCAAGGCAAGCGGCACGTGAGAGCAATGTAAGTGCTAGTAGTGTGCTACGCATTCTGAAGAAAGGCAAGTTTCGTGTGTACATTCCAAGGCTGGTGCAACAGCTAAGTGACGACGATCCAGATCGAAGGTTAGAATTTTGTGAATGAGTTCAGGGAATGGTGAGACGTGAACCGGGATTTATGGATAGCATCATTTTGTCGGATGAAGCCCAATTCAAACTCAATGGAACTGTCACTAGACACAATTGTGTGTACTGGGCTGAAGATAATCCTCACGTTACAGTTGAAAAGGCTGTGAATTTTCCTGGTGTAAATGTGTGGTGTGGTTTATCTGCAATGGGACTCATTGGGCCTTTCCGCTTTGAAGGTACTGTTACTGGAGAAACGTACCTAACAATGCTTGCTGACTCCACATTCCCTACCATTATACGGTAATGATGAGTTTTATTTCCAACAAGATGGCACCCCGCGGCACTATCACAGGGACGTACGAGCATACCTGGATCACAATGTGCCAGGCCAGTGGATAGGACGCAGGGGACCAATCGAGTTTCCTGCACGCTCTCCAGACCTTACGCCGCTGGATTTCTTCTTATGGGGCACAGTAACAGATGAGGTGTACAAACGTAACCCACGTAACCTGGAAACACTTTGGAATGAGATTCAGGCGGTGTGCGCAGAAATCTCATTGGACACTTTGGTACGATGTACGGAATCAGTGGTGACTCGTACTCAGAAATGTATTGATGCTGAAGGCCACCAGTTTGAACATTAATCACATTTGCAAAGTACATTTATTTTTGCAATTGGACTTTAAGCTTTCCATTTCCAGAAATTTAACATTGTAGAACAGGAAATAAATTCTCTATGACGCTTCAAAGTGTGTATACATTTTTTTGACGCACGCTATATACAGATTAATGGTAGTATTATATTTACAATAGCATTACAGACTGAGAACGTCGACTTCATTCTAGATCCCACATTCCAACATCAATAGCTTCTCTGGTTTCGATTCCCGAAGAAGAATGGGCTGCCAAAAAATTCAAACACCTCATTAGAAGTCTACCCAGCAGAGCTCAATCTCTCATAAAGGGGAAGAATGGATACATCTCGTATTATGTCCACTAATAGGTGTCAGCTTGCTTATAATCTAATATTGTAATTCTCGGTTGACAACTGTCGATCTCACTGCGGTGGTTTCGTGTGTTCCAGGTTTACTGCATGGCCGACTACGACATGAGCAGCATCGAGCACGAGGCGCTGCTGCTGGTGGTCACCTCGACTTTTGGCAACGGCGACCCGCCCGAGAACGGAGAGGTGAGCCTTCTACTAAGTCTGCCTGTTACCAGCACTGCAGATAGCTGCCAGCAGCTTCTCAATACACCTACAATGCTCATTTCTTACATAGTACTAATTCATATTGTAACATCCCCTTAGAAAAATTTATAAATCACTGTGCTGGAAAACCTCTTACGTTATTTGATTTTCAAACAGCTGAGCAAAACTCAACGTACTCAGACAGTTCTCTCTTTACTTATTCTGTTCATCACTAAACTGACATACAATAATTTTTTAGCGCAACGCAATCTGACTTTCAATAATCCCTACAAAAGAATGGCCCTGACTAACAATAACCTATACCTTTCATGAATCATTTACCTTATAAAAATCTTCGTTACTCGAACTACTACAACACAGCGAGCGCCAATACTGCCAGCTAAATAAAAGATTCTAACTACTGAAGGCACTAACTACTGATAGGCATAGTTAGCAAATAAAAGATTTTGATAGAGAACAAACAATGTATTTACCTTAATAATGTTCAAAACTCATCCATCTTTACAAATTTCCTTTTTTCTGGTGGACACACGTCCAGATCGTCCGCTCTCAAAACTCTGCCATCTCTCTCCCCACATCCGCCACTGCTGGCGGCTCACCTCCAACTGCACAACGCTACGCGCTGTTCACATCCAACTGCCCAACACAACAATAGCAAATATTCCAACAATGCAAACTAGCCACAGACTGCACACAGCACAGTCAGTGAGTGATTTTCATACAGAGCGCTACGTGGCGTTACCAACATAAAAACCTAAACAGCCTACTTACAATATGTAGACCGACTTGCTGTGTCGTTTCTCTACCTAATCAAAGTAATCCGTTTATTTACTCGAAATATTAAACCCTCTGAACAACTCTTAAATGACAGTTTCCATTCTTCAAATGCTTTTCCAAACAGGTGGGCTATGGCAGCCTATTCTTCATGAAGAGCTGCAGTGATAGAAGAAATCCCTGCTGGTCTTTGAAGCATGTGCTTTTCTAGACAGCCCGTGTATATTGTTTAGTCAGAGGGCTAGCGCCACACATCTGCATAACAAAATTTGCAGGGAGCTGCTAAAAAACGTCGATTTAATGTTCTGAAATGGATTACATCTAAAATATCGAGGACTGAAGTTCCTGCAGAAAACAAAGAAAATGTGAAGACGTCTCTCTCTCTTTCTCTCTCTCTCTCTCTCTCTCTCTCTGTCACCCGCAACCACACACGCACACACACACACACACACACACACACACACACACACACGCACGCACGCACGCACACACACACACACACACACACACACACACACACACACACACACACACACACACACAGAGAACGGAAAACGACGATTGTTTGTTTCTAGTTCCAAATAAAATATTGCTTTACTAAAGCTGTATCTTAGATGCAATGTCCAGTGCAGGTAGCGCTTTTACTAACACGGGGATGGTCTCAGCCACGACCATCCGGTTCGGCAGATATTTGACATGTAGCGTGTACACATCTTGGCTCATACCCCTTCCCCTTTTTGGAGAAAAGTACCTCTAAATACAATGGCTCGCTGTCGTCTCAGAAATAATGGGATCGATAGCTAGTTGAAAATGAGCATTTATTGTCATCGTATATAGTAGCCGGCATTGCATATTTTCCTAGAAATCGAGGGAGGAATCTTTTGCGCAACCGCTTATGTATGTACAAGTTTAAACACTGTTCAATGGATGTGCAACTGGCGTAATGACCGAGACATCTGGCAGCGGAACAAGGGATCTGTGTTCAGTTCCCCGATGCATTCTGAAGCTTTTCTTCATTTGTATTTTGAGAATGATAAGAATAGGACGGTTAATAAGATGAGTAAATCAATAATGTATAGTAACAAATTTCTCTATCGACTTGGATTAGTGAAGAATTAAAAGTTTAGTCTTGGTCGCTTTACAGTGCCTCTTTCACTCAGTCTGTTACATCTCCTCAATTTCTTTCAATAAACATTCGAGGTAAATATATTCGTGACGCTAAGAACATCTAATGAATGCATTCTTCCCGCAGTTACATCGTTCCTTCAGAAGTTTCGGTGAAAAACAGATTTGGTTTATATTTAAAAATATCTCTGTTTCTGGAATTAATTTTTATGGATACCTCGCACACGATAATACTGCCTCAAAAATCGGTGTCGAACGTTGATCATACATTATGCCTTGAGTTGTTACTTCATCCGCGCAGCTCTGCAATTCCCGCTAGGTATCCAGAAGCAAACTGCAGTTTTCAAGCATCGAAATTTTTTTTTTAAATTTGGCGATAAAAATAAACCTCACATGGTGTGCAGTTTCGGGGTATTACTTCTACTGCAAGTCGGTTGACCCTCACTATCAACAAACAAGCTATCACACATGACGATATTTTTTTGGTACTCACCAGGAATCCAATATCGGATAAAACTTTTTATCAACAACATATGATTTTAAAATGTTTCATAATATCTTTCGCAAATTGAATTTTTCGATTTCCCAGATTAGAAGCAAGTGAACTCTCCTGTTCCTGCCAGTTTCGATGTGGAAAAAACACAAAAGTTAATAGTGACGTTGAACATCGCCCATCTCTACTCTTTAATAGTGCTTCTGTTTCGGGCCTTGCGGGGCGATGGCACGCGCTACTGAATGTTTGCCTAAACAAGGATTGCCCAACATTCAGGGGCTAGACTTTCTAATTGGCACCTTTACGGCGTTGCTTTTTCATGTAAGTGTGGCAACGGCCTTGCCACAGTGGATACACCGGTTCCCATGAGATCACCGAAGTTAAGCGCTGTCGGGCGTGGCCGGCACTTGGATGGGTGACCATCCAGCCGCCATGCGCTGTTGCGATTTTTCGGGGTGCACTCAGCCTCGTGACCCCAATTGAGGAGCTACTCGACCGAATAGTAGCGGCTCCGGTCAAAGAAAACCATCATAACGACTGGAAGAGCGGTGTGCTGACCACACGCCCCTCCTATCCGCATCCTCCATGAGGATGATACGGCGGTCGGATGGTCCCGATGGGCCACTTGTGGCCTGAAGACGGAGTGCTTTTTTTCATGTAAGTAACTCTTTCTTCGGCCTAAAAAGTATGAGACTACCACAAATGGGAAACGCTAGCCTAGAATCAAATCCGAGTCACGCCGTACTATTAGTCGTCAAAGCACCCACTATATTTTCAATACGAATAGTGATACACGTTCGTGTAACATACCCATCATTGCTTCCTCGACGTACAGATTGAACAGTAGAGGCGTAAGGCTACATCCTTGTCTTACATCCTTTTTAATACTAGCACTTCGTTCTTGATCGTCCACTCTTATTATTCCCTCTTGACTGTTGTACATATTGTATATGACCCGTCTCTCCCTCTACCTTACCCCTCTTTTTTTCAGAATTTCGAGCATCTTGCATCATTTTACATTGTCGAACGCTTTTTCCAGGTCGACAAATCCTATGAACGTGCCTTGATTTTTGTTAGTCTTGCTTCCATTATTAAACGCAACGTCAGAATTGCCTTTCTGGTGCCTTTATCTTTATTAAAGCCAAACTGATCGTCATTTAACACATCCTCAATTTTCTTATCCATTCTTCTGTATATTACTCTCGTAAGCAACTTGGATGCATGAGCTGTTAAGCTGATAATGCGATAATTCTCGGACTTGCGAGTTCTTGCACGCTTCGAAGTTGTGTGACGATTCTTTTCCGAAACTCAAATGGTATGTCGCCAGACTCATACATTCTATACACCAACGTGAATAGTCGTTTTGTTGCCACTTACCCCAATGATTTTAGAAATTCAGATGGAATGTTAGATATCCCTTGTGCCTTATTTGATTTTAAGTATTCCAAAGCCCTCTTAAATTCTGATTTTACAATGGATCCACTGTCACCTTAAATCGACTCCTGTTTCTTCTTCTACCACATCAGACGAATCTATCCTCTCACAGAGGTCTTCGGTGTACTCTTTCCACCTAGCCGGTTTCTCATCTGCATTTAACAGTGAATTTCCGTTGGAGTCTTAATGTTACCACCCTTGCTTATAATTTCACCGTAGGATATTTTAACCCTCCTATATGTTGAGTCAGTCCTTCCGACAATCATATTTTTTCGATTTCTTCACATTTTTCATGCAGCCATTTCGTCTTAGCTTCCCAGCACTTCCTATTAATTTCATTCCTCATCGACTTGTATTTCTGTATTCCTGAATTTCCCTGAACATTTTCATCAATCAACTGAATTAGTTCTTCTGTTACCCGTGGTTTCTTCGCAGTTACCTTCTTTGTACCTATGTTTTTCTTTACAACTTCTGTGACTTCCCTTTTTATAAATGTCCATTCCTCTTCAAATGTACTGCCTACTGAGCCATGCCTTATTGCTGGATCTATATCCTTAAGGAACTTCGAGCGTATCTCGTCATTCCTTAGTACATCCATATCCCACTTCTTTGCGTATTGCTTCTTCCTGACTAATATCTTAAACTTCAGCCTACTCTCCATCACTACTACATTGTGATCTGAGTCCATATCTGCTCTTGGGTACACCTTACAAAGCCATAATGTAATCTAACTGAAATCTTCCCGAATCATCTTGCCTTTTGCAAATATACCTCTTCCTCTTGTGATTCTTGAACAGACTATTCGCTATCACTAGCTGAAATTTATTACAGAACTCAATTAGTCTTTCTCCTCACTCGTTCCTTGTCCCAATCCCATATTCTCCTGTATCCTTTTCTTCGACTCCTTCCCCTACAACTGCATTCCAGTCCCCCAAGGCTATTAGATTTCCATCCCCCTTTACGTACTGTATTTCCCTTTCAATATCGTCATATACTTTCTCTGTCTCTTCATCTTCAGCTTGAGACGTCGGGGTGTATGCCTAAACTATCGTTGTCGGTGTTGGTATGCTGTCGATTCTGATAACCACGACCCTATCACTGAACTGTTCATAGTTGCACCTCTATGCCCTACCTTCCTATTCATAGAGAATCCTACTCCCGTTATACCAATTCCTGCTGCTGTTGGTATTATCCTATACTCATGTGACCAGAGATCACTGTCTTCTTTCCATTTCATTCCACTGATCCCTGCTATATCTAGACTGAGCCTATGCATTTCCGTTTTCAGATTCTCTAATTTGCCTATCACGTTCAAGCTTTTTTTCATGGTCACCTCCCCCTTGGCAGCCCCCTCCCGGAGACCCAAATGGTGGACTATTCCGGAATCTTTTGCTAATGGAGACAATCATCATGACACTTTTCAACTACAGGCCACATGTCCTGTGGATACGTGTTATGTGTCTTTAATCCAGTGGTTTCCATCGCCTTCTGCGTTCTCATGCCGTTGAACGTTGCCGATTCTTCCACCTTTAGGGGTAATTTTCCACCCCAAAGCCTAGAGAGTGCCGTGAATCTCTGTCCGCTTTGCCGCCATCTTTGACGAGGCCGTTGGCAGAATGAGGGTGACTTCTTATGCCGTAAGTCTACGGCCGCCAATGTTCATTATTAATCAAAATTTAAGCGGTGGCTGGCTTCCAACCCGTGACCGAGTACGTTTTGACTACTAATCAAGTTTCTTGTAAAAATATAATAAAACATTTCATATATTTTGTTGGAGATTCGTTAGAAAACTAAACTCTCTGCTGCTCCTATAGATACAGCGACTTAACTGACTCAAGTTGCTACAGAAAAAGAATTCACTGAAAACCTGCAATTTGTAAAATGAAAGGTCAATAGAGTGTTTCAAACTGTTAGTTACCCTTTCACGTGACAAATTGGAAAAAACGATAACCGTCGCATTCAGAGAAATTACGTTAACTGTACAACTGTACTACTACACATGTAAAACTTGCAACAAGTCATTCAGTTGTTAAAATCAATGCTCTATTTTCATAAATGAGAAGCTGTAACTGACACCTTGAATTCGCTTAGTGCGTAAGAACAAAAGCTCGGCTTTTTGTCCTCCGTCAACATCTAGTTGATTCTAACCAATATATCTAGGTAACTAAGGTTCGTCAGCCTTCCCGTCATACCCAGTGTACAAACCCAGCTACGCCCAAAGCACTGTGATGGATACGTAATCCAGAGATTGTCGCTTTCAAACCGCTATTTATGCATTAATTTTAGGAGCGAGTCCTGCATGTAACTGGGAGACTAAGACGATTATATCCTCCAGGAAGCGGTACTTAGTCGCCACTGGCCGCAGCTTCACGTCCGCTGTATCTGAACTCCGATGACTTATGAATAATGCAAGCAATACCCTCACGTCGAGCTCCACCAGCAATTTACATTTTACTCTCACTCGTTTCGATTCCAGATCTACGTTGTACGTGAAACAGGTGCGTTCTATTTAACAAATCGTGTGAATGAAGAAAATATATACTTTTAGTTCTAGTCTTTTTGGAGTTACCGCTCGTGATATTTAAGGACACTTCGAGACCGCTAACTAATTTGGGCGGAAGCTGAATATTTCACGGTTTTCAAGCACTGCTTCCCTTTAGTGCCCATCCACTCTTATAACTGCCATCTGGTTTCTGTACAAATTGTAAATAGCCTTTCTCTCCCTGTATTTTAACCCTGCTACATTTGGAATTTGAAAGAGAGTGTTCCAGTCAACATTGTCAAAAGCTTTCTCTAAGTCTACAATTGCTGTGAACATAGGTTTGCCTTTCCTTAACCTATCTTCTAAGGTAAGTCGTAGGATCAGTATTGCCTCACGCATTCCAACATTTTTACGGAAGCCAAACTGATCTTCCCTAAGCTCGGCTTCCACCAGAGTTTCCATTCGTCTGTAAGGAATTCGTGTTAGTATTTTGTAGCCGTGACTTGTTAAACTGATAGTTCGGTAATTTTCACACCTGTCAACACTGCTTTCTTTGGTATTGGAATTACTATGTTCTTCTTGAAGCCTGGGGCTATTTCGCCTGTCTCATACATCTTGCTCACTAGATGCAAGAGTTTTGTCATGGCTTGCTCTCCCAAGGGTATCAGTATTTCTAATGGAATGTTGTCTACTCCTGAGACCTTGTTCCGACTTAGGTCTTTCAGTGCTCTGTCAAATTCTTCACGTAGTCTCATACCTTCCAGCTTCTAAGAAAATATTTTTATGAAATTAGATATCTTGTTACGTTTAACATGGCTTACCAGAACGCTCGTAGAACCAAACTTAACCGAATATCTGCTCAGATTTGTGATTGGAATCAGGTTATCCTTCCAAACAGAACTCAACACATCGCCCCGAACGCAAGAAAGTCGACAGATGAGCCTTTTAAAGCCCACTACTTTTTTTTTAGGGTTCTGTACCTCGGTCGGTAAAAACGGAACACTTGTAACAGTACTTTGTTGTCCATCTGTCTGTTCGATTGTTAAGACCGCTTTCTCTCATGGACAGATACAGATTTTAATTTACAATGTATGTTACATACTAAAGTCCTCGGTTCCTTGGCAATGTAACTAATTTAACTTCATAAATTAATACAATCAGAAGATACGGCAGTATACGTCACATATTTTGATACTCGCAGTCTCACTGGTGGAACCCTATAGAACTGCCGTCGTAAAACTGCGGCCCGTGCATCACATGCAGCCCAAAGAAAGTGTTTATGTGGCACGCTCTTCGCAGCCTATTTTATAATGTTATGCTTCTAGCCACTAACATCAGATTCCGGAAACGTCAACTAACGTTAAGAGTTTATAAAGGTGTGTTTTTCTTTCTCAGTAACAAACAAGAATACTTACAGAAACAATAATATTTTAAGATGTGCTTGATTTTGACGTTGGTTTATTCGGCCGCGAACTAAGTAAAGTTTGACGATTACGTCAGGGACAGTGTGGTATCTATCACGGCCACTGCGGGGATAGTGGAAATGAGAGACACCTATTGGATAAATGTCAGGCGGAAGTAACATGGATTCGTGAATGCACAATCTAGAGACTGTTATCTTCAAATGTGCTAAATGTTTGCAGTAAGTAATATGAAATCAAATTAATGCTGTTGTAATACAGTGGAATGAGAGAAAGAAAAATGACATTCAAAACATTTAGTAAACATTTTTGATCATGACTGATACTGTAGTTACAGTTATTAATTAATTTAAATACCAAGTTGTGTAGTTACCGATTGATAGTAGAATCTATAAGGGTTGTTGTAAAGTGGTCAAGAGGGGAAAGTGGCCATTGCATAATTTTTGCCCTGAACAACTCTGTTGTCTACCGAGAAGCGGTCAGACTAGTTCGCACATTGCCATTGTTGGCAGTGAGTTTGACATATGAAGCTTTTTCTGCTATTTTTAGTAAAAATTTTCAGAATCGCTGGTATACGTTAGTTCATTTAAGTTATTCTCGCTGCCTCACTTGTATGGAGAGCAATGATTTTTACCAATATCTATGTTTATACAACGTCTTTTGGCCTACAAATGTAGTTCAATTTGATAGGTTCTTCTGTGGATCACTCATGCTGACATGGCGCCCGATCGGGAAAAGTGGGCACATTACTCGTCGGGAAAGGTGGCCAAAGTAGTCACACAAATAAAAAATAGTTTCTTCCAAAGTACACTCCTAATGCAACAGATAAAACTGACTTCTAAACGTTAGTTGACGTTTCTGGTTTAGGGACGTTAAGTGGTGGATGCAGATTATTATAAAACACGACTAAGACACGAGGGCCGCACATTATCAGGGCCTCATGCGGCCAGCAGGCGACAGCTTGACGACCACTGCTGACTATATCTCCATTATTGTGTCAACACCGGACAGTTACTGATTGTCGCGTGCCGTTCGATTGTTGGCCGTCTGCCTCCTAACCACCCTTCTTACAAACTTAACAGCCGGTCGGTGTGGCCGAGCGATTCTACGCGCTACAGCCTGAAACCGCGCGACCTCTACGGTCGCAGGTTCGAATCCTGCCTCGGGCATGGATGTGTGTGATGTCCTTAGGTTAGTTAGGTTTAAGTAGTTCTAAGTTCTAGGGGACTGATGACCTCAGCAGTTAAGTCCCGTAGTACTCAGAGCCATTTGAACAAACTTAACAGCAAAACTAAACAGAATCGTGCGTATCTAACCCGCTTACTCATAACTCATTGTTATACCAACACATTTTATTAGTAGTTGGATGAAGGTCTTTTTAGTGAAAATAGAACCGGATTTTTTTACTGGTACAAGAGTAAATCCAGCGAACCATTAATTCTTACTGCACAAGAGCTTTTAACATGTGTAATTAGTTAAGCGTTGATATATTCCTTCAACACTGACATTTGTTGTCACCAAAGACTTAGAAATTGGAAGTTCTTTTAAAAAAAATTTTCGAAGGGAGGACAAACCCATCTGTCTGCCCTGACAAAATCCTCTAACCACTCACAAATTTCGCTCGATAACGGCACTATCTTACTTTTGATAATAAGCACAGGTGTGGTGTTGAGCCAAATGCTTTTCGAATGTCAAGAAATACTGCAACTGCATGACTGCCTTCGTCCATGGCTTCCAAGATGTTATGTAAGAAAAGCACACGTTGCGTTTCACATGATCGATGTTTTCAGAATCGAAGCTGGTTGGCATGGAGGAGGTCATTCTGTTCGAGATACCTCATTAGGTCTGAGCTCAGAATATGTTCTAAGATTCTACAACAAACGGATATTAATGATATTGGATGGTACTTTTGTGGATTACTTCTGCTACCCTTCTTGTAGACTAGTCTGACCTGGGCTTTCTTTGAGTCACTGGGAACGGTTCGAGGGATATACAGTGTACAGTGGTTAAAACAGGGCTAACTCAAAAACGGTTCAAATGGCTCTGAGCACTATGGGACTTAATTGCTGAGGCCATCAGTCCCCTATAACTTAGAACTACTTAAACCTAAGGACATCACACACATTCATGCCCGAGGCAGGATTCGAACCTGCGACCGTATCGGTCGCGCGGTTCCAGGCTGTAGCGCATAGGACCGCTCGGCCACACCGGCCGGCAAGGCTAACTCAGCCGCAACTGCTGTATATGGCCATACTAGGATTTCGCCACGCATTGGAACTATGTTCAGTTTTAGTATTTTTATCTATTTCTTAACAACACTGACGCTAATGTCTGTAGGGTGGTCAGAAACAGTGTGAAAAGCTTGTAAGGTGTCGTAGGGGAAGATTGAGCTGGGACATAACTGTTCAAAAAAAATCTATATGTTGTGCCCTTTCCGAGTTATTTAGCACTAGCTGTCACCCGCAGCTGCGCTTGCAAATCAGTACAGTAAAATGAAATGAAATTTGCATATGGCATTATTGGTCAGGGGGTCACGTCCGGGATGTTCGGGCGCCTTATGGAAGTGTTTATTTGACGCCATTTCGAGGACTTGCGCTTCAATTATGATAAAATGGTTACGCAAGCGAGAAATATACAATGTGAGTGGGAACTGAACCCGTAACCCCATAGTGAGGCGTCTACAACGGTAACCACAAGGCGCGAACTGCGTAGCCTGGCCCTTACCCTGTTTACAACTACGAGCGTATAACAGCGCATGACGCTGAGCGGCTGCAATGCGACGCGCTTGTGATTTATATTAGTATGGAAGCATGAATTAAACATGCAGAAAATTGTTCACTGAAACGCCAAAGAAACTGGTATAAGCATGCTTATTCAGATACAGAGATATGTAAACAGGCAGAATACGGCGCTGCGGTCGGCAACGCAAAGTGTCTGGCACAGTTGTTAGATCGGTTATTGCTACAACGGCACGTTATCAAGATTTAAGTGACTTTGAATGTGGTGTTATAGTCGGTGCACGAGCGATGGGACACAGCATTTCCGAGGTAGCGATGAAATGGGGATTTTCCCGTACGACCATTTCACGACTGTGAATATCAGGAATCCGGCAAAATATAAAATCTCCGACATCGCTGCGACCGGGAAAAGATACAGCAAGAACGGGGCCAACGCCGACTTAAGAGACTCGTTCAAAGTCACAGAAGTGCAACCCTTCGGCAAACTGCTGCAGATTTCAGTGCTGGGCCATCAACAAGT
This sequence comes from Schistocerca serialis cubense, assembly GCF_023864345.2. NCBI lineage: Eukaryota > Metazoa > Arthropoda > Insecta > Orthoptera > Acrididae > Schistocerca > Schistocerca serialis. Next base: position 249,222,620 of record NC_064638.1, on the reverse strand, counting down.
GTCAACGTGCGAACCATTCAACGAAACTTCATCGATGTGGGCTTTCGGAACCGAAGGCCCACTGCACGACACCCCAAAGCTTTACGCCCCGCCTAGGATAGTCAGCACCGACATTGGACTGCTGATGGCTGGAAACACGTTGCCTGAGTGTCGTTTCAAATTGTATCGAGCGGATGGTGTGTACGGGTATGGAGACAACCTCATGAATCCATGGATGCTGCATGTCTGCAGGGGACTATTCAAACTGGTGGAGGCTCTGTAGTGGTGTGGGGCGTGTGCAGTTGAAGTGATATGGGACCCCTGACACATCTAGATACGACTCTGACAGGTGACACGTACGTAAGCATCTATCTCATCACCTGCGTCCATTCATGTCCATTGTGCATTCTGACGGACTTGGGAAATCCCAGCAGGACAATGCGACACCCCACACGTCCAGAATTGCTGTAAAGTGCTTCCAGAGACACTCTTCCGACTTAAAACACTTCCGCTGGCCGCCAAATTCCAAGTTATTGAGCATATCATGGATGCCTTGCAACATACTGTTCAGAAGAGATCTCCACCCCCTCGTACTCCTACGGATTTATGGACAGTCCTGCAGGATCCATGGCGTCAGTCGCCTCAAGCACTACTTCAGACATTAGTCGAGTCCATGCCACATGCTCACTGGGGCGCTACACGATATTTGGCAGGCGTACCTGTTTCTTTGGTTCTTCATTGTATAAGCATTGCATCCATTATGTTGAATCGTCTTATATGGAATATATGGAACAATAAAGCATTTTCACAAATATAATAAACTTCGAAAGTCAAAAAGTAAATAGCTTTCTGAGAGTCTTCAGTCCTCCATGTTTCGCGTTATATCCTTCAAATCAGTAGATATGTTGTACTACAAGCTTTCTGAAGTAGCCTATGTTCTTCCTCAGCATTCAAGCATACAAAACTTCTCGAAAGTCGATTCAGCGGGTTTGCTGTGAAAGTGTAACTGACAGACCTACTTACTCATTTATAATATTAGTATGGATATGGGTTGATGTTAGCCAGTCGGGTCATGAGCGCGCAAAATCAAGCGGTGTTGCCAAAAGTGTTCTTTGTTTGTTTTCCTCAAACTAAACAAAGCCTTCGCTCACCTTGCTGAAATTTGTCACTTCGGAAAGAATCACATTTTAACTCAAAAATGGTTCAAATGGCTCTGAGCAGTATGGTACTTAACACCTGAGGTCATCAGTCCCCTAGAACTTAGAACTACTTAAACCTAACTAACCTAAGGACATCACACACATCCATGCCCGAGGCAGGATTCGAACCTGCGACCTTAGCGGCCTGCCGGCCGAAGTGGCCGTGCGGTTAAAGGCGCTGCAGTCTGGAACCGCAAGACCGCTACGGTCGCAGGTTCGAATCCTGCCTCGGGCATGGATGTTTGTGATGTCCTTAGGTTAGTTAGGTTTAACTAGTTCTAAGTTCTAGGGGACTAATGACCTCAGCAGTTGAGTCCCATAGTGCTCAGAGCCATTTGAACCATTTTTGAACCTTAGCGGCCTCGCGGTTCCAGACAGAAGCGCCTAGAACCGCACGGCCACACCGGCCGGCACATTTTAACTGGGAAGTTTCATTTCAACAAATGGTAACTTGCGGACCCACATATGTCTGTGCTGTGCCGCGTTTTAGCGCATGCAAATGCTTGAACTTGCTCTCGCAACGACTTGATTCGGTAATTTCAAAGCTAAATAACTCGGAGACGGCGCAACATCATGATTTTTTTTCTCAATAGTTATTTCCCACCACAATCTCCCCTGCACATTCTTTTCAAGCTTTTCAGACTGTTTCTGATCACCCCTTTTATCACTGATCTTCGCAATGTTGTGAGAATTAAAGTGTTGCAATACTTCTGAATTTGCCTTTGTGGATATTTGAGAATGACGTTGAGCATTCCTGCTTTTGCTTTGGCTCGTCCATGACGGATACTGAAATGCCAAGCACCAATTTTTCTGCGTTATCATTGGCCAATTGAAATTAGATCTACTAAGAACTAAGCGAAACTCCGCCCGAACAGCCGTCTGCAGGCCCAACGGTACTGACCTACCACCGTGTCATCCTCAGCCAATACGCGTCAGTGGATGCGGATATGGCGGGGCATGTGGTCAGCATACCGCTCTCCCGGCCGTTGTCAGTTTTCGTGACCAGAAGCTTAAACCTACTGCTACAGAGAAATTGTAGGGAGAGGTGAGGTAGCACAGGAGTGGAAAGAAGTACAATATTCTGAAGATACCAGTGTGGGTGAGCCAAAGGGAGGCAGGCCTGAATTTTGTACACCCGCGCGCTTCTGACTACTCAAGAGTGCCGTCCACTCATTACCATTTCGCCATCAGTGCGGAGTGTTGGGAGCGGCGAAGAGCGAATCCCCGCTTCCGCTTCGCCTGCGAGTCGTGTCCGCGGTTTGACTACATGAATCTGCGATTACTGAATAATAAACTGCCGCTCAACGAGTGCAAGCACCGACCGCGAACCGCAGCACGACATCAGTAACGCTGACTGGACACTACAAACAAAGTTACATATGGATTACGACGTGGCTCGATCAGTATCGTCTCATCCATCACGATCGAGCGCACTTGCATTCCGGAGGATCAGGTCACAAAACTCCATCCACATTTCGGTTTTCAGTGGTATCGTCTGTGGTATATGATTAGCTCGAATAATGAAAGAATTTTTTGTCTGCTGCTGTCTACAATAATGCGAGAACACCCATTGTGATCACTTAGAGACTAAATGAGACTCGTAACTGATAATTGGATTGCCGATGATGTATTGGACTCCGAGGGTTCGTCGGTGTTCATGCTGATGCTAACTTCGATATTAGTAAATACGGCACTGTGCCTCCAAACCCTAATACCCGCGACAATGGACTCTCTTCTAGCAATAACAGGTGTTCCAAGACGGCTGAGGTGACGCTCTCCATCAGAAATTACAGCCACAGGTAATCTTTACCTCTTGCTCCCGTACAGTAGTATCAAACCGTAGGGCGTAATCAATAACAAGCAAGGATGACTTATTCCACTCTTTGGAAGAGAAAGGCATCACAATGCACTGCAGAGTTGATATGGTACAGTCTCGATTCGATATTGCCTAAGATATAATTGTATTTTCGACATCATGTGAGTATTGTTGTGATAAAACAAGATGTTACATTCTGGAAAGCTCAAGGAGACATATACACCCGCACGCCAATCTATGATGACGTCCATGCTTACTTTAGAAGTGGTTTTGTTGAGATGTCCTCTCCTGTGGCGATATCTTTCTCCTGTTGTCTTCACTTTTGTCGGAGGAACGTCTTCAGGGAAGTCCAAACCCAATATTGCCACTCGGACCGAGTTACCAATTACGATGCTGAATATTGATTACTGCCGAAAGTTAACCTACCATCTCTATACAGAAATCGCCGAGACTTCGGCCCCTTAATCATTCGAAGTCGCTTGAGATCTAAGTTTCTCGCAACTACATCCGTGTATAAAACATTCTCGGTTTACTTGTCACCTCAAATCTGGGTACAATCTCGAGCTTTCTATGAAATCCTCCATCGTCTTCGTAACGAACTTTTGTGACTGCTGTCGTGGTGATCATTGATAGCCCACGGACGGCTAGTGATTGGTCGCGTTTGTCATCATTACGTTATGCTGCCAGATATTACGCCCATGTCCGGACTAGTGGTTCCAGGGCTCCTGTAGAAAAGTAAACAATTCAGCGCATTAATATATAGGTACACAACTACATCATTTTGAGCACTGCTCCGCTTCAGCGACGATTAGATATCACTCAATGAATACATATCAGTCAACTAGTAGAAAAAAGGTGGTTTTATTCAACCGTATACCATTGTTTCGACGAATTTAAACCCGTCTTCTTCAGAAATACACGTAGTTAAAATTTCCCATTGGAAACACACCAAATAATGAGGCGGTCTGACGATTGTCGAACGAAAATTTGCTGTCAGGGCGAATTATTGTACACATTATTAAATATACTGGCCCATACGAACAGGGCTTGAAAAGTAGGAATATTTAAAATCCATAAAGAAAACCAATGAAATAAAATGATCATGTTACGAGCTGCATGCCGGTGGGCCATATTCATGGTAAGAGAAACACACTCAAAAATCGCAGACACTTCCGGCTTGCACCGTACCATGCACATATTCAGCATGAAATGCTTCAATTGGCCTTCGGTGCACTCGACGATATGCGTCATTTGAATATAGGCACAGAAGTGATTCGTCAGACAACGTTACCTGCCACTAGTCAGCTACTGTCCAAGTTCTATGATTTTAGCCCATCGAAGACGCGCAGCTTTATATGCCTGTATGAGGAATGGCCTCTTGCAACGTGACCGACTCCGAGTGTCCATCGCATGCAGTTCCCGCAGTTCCCGTCGCAATGTTCTTTCGCTGACATGTTAGGATGGACCCTCATTCACCGCCTGCAGCAATTCCTGTCGGATTTGGAAGTGATTATCATTTACAAGCCGTGAAAGACGTCTCCAGTCCCTCTCCGTCAGGATCTTCTTGCGAGCATCATTCTGGCGTCATGTTACGTGGCCATGTGTTCTGCACCACTATGCGTAGACACGCCTAACAGTCCGCCGCGAAACACCAACAAATCCAGCAACTACACACACAGCGTGGCCATGGGCACGGCCAAACACGATTGCCCCTTTTCGTGACTCGGTCACGTCCTAATTTTTTGAGTCATCGTTCTTCTGACTAGTTTAATGCGGTCTGCCACGAATTTTTCTCCTGCGCAAAACTCTTCATCTCAGAGTACCATTTGCAGCCTACGTCCTCGATTACTTGTTGTATGTATTCCACTCTCTGTCCTCCTCTACAGTTTTTGCTCCCTCTAGTACCATGGAAATCATTCCCTCATGTCTCAACAGATGTCCTATCATCCTGTCCCTTCTCCATGTCAGTGTTTTCCGCATATTCCCTTCCTCTCTGATTCCTTACCTTATCATTCCACCTATCAATATTCGTCTGTAGCACCACATCTGTGATTCTCTTCTGCTTCGATTTTTCCACAGTCCATGTTTCACATCCATACAATGCTGTGCTCCAAACGTGCATTCTTAGAAATTTCTTTCTCAAATCAAGGCCTATGTTTGATTCAGGTATATTTCTCATGGCCAGAAATGCCCTTTCTGCCAGTACTAGTCTGCTTTTGAAGTCCTCCTTGCTCCGTCCGTCATTGGTTATTTTGCTGCCTAGGTAGCAGAATTCCTTAACTTCATCTACTTCGTGACCATTAATCCTGAAGTTAAATTTCTCGCTGTTCTCATGTCTGCTACCTCTCATTACTTTCATCTTTCTTCGATTTACCATCAGCCCATATTCTGTACTCATTACACTGATAATTCCGTTCAGCATGCCACGTAATTCTTATTCACTTTCATTCAGGATAGCAATGTCATTAGCGAATCGTATCAATGATATTCTTTCACCTTGAATTTTGATTCTACTCCTGAAACTTTCCATCATTGTTTGTTCGAAATACAGTAGCGGCGAAAGAGTACATCCCTGTCTTACACCCTTTTCGATCCGAGCACTTCGTTCTTGGACGTCCGCTGTTTTTATTCCATCGTGGCTCTTGTACATATTATATATTACCCGTCTCTCCCTGTAGCTTACCCCTATTTTTCTCAAAATTTCGAACATCTTTCACCATTTTATATAGTCGAACGCTTTTTCCAGGTCGACAGATCCTATGAACGTGTCTAAATTTTTCTTTAGTCTTTCTTCCATTATCAGCTGCAAATTCAGAATTGACTTTCTGGAGCCTTTACCTTTCCTAAACTAAACTGATCGTCATCTAACGTATCCTCAATTTTCTTTTCCATTTTCTTTTCCATTCTTCTGTGTATTACGTTTTGCAGCAACTTGGATGCATGAGCTGTTAAGCTGATTGTGCGATAAATCTCGCACTTGTCAGCTCTTGCAGTCTTCGCAATTGCGTGAATGATATTTTTCCGAAAGTCAGATGGTATGTCGCCAGACTCATACATTCTACACAGCAACGTGAATAGTCGTTTTGTTGCCACTTCCCCCAATGGTTTTAGGAATTCTGATGGGATGTTATCAATCTCCTCTCCCTCATTTGATCATGGTTTCTTCTCAGTTACCTTCTTTGTACCTATGTTTTCCTTTCCAACTTCTGTGACTGCCTTTTTTAGAGATGTCCGTTCCTGGTTCAAATGGCTCTGAGCACTATGGGACTCAACTTCTCAGGTCATTAGTTCCCTAGAACTTAGAACTAGTTAAACCTAACCAACCTAAGGACATCACAAACATCCATGCCCGAGGCAATATTCGAACCTGCGACCGTAGGGGTCTCGCGGTTCCAGACTGCAGCGCCTAGAACCGCACGGCCACTTCGACCGGCTGTCCATTCCTCTCCAACTGTATTGCCTACTGAACTATTCCTCTTTGCCTTAGAGAACTTCAAGTGTATCTCGTTATTCGCTAGCACTTCCGTACCCCAATTCTTTGCGTATTGGTTCTTCCTGACTAATTTCTTACACTTCAGCCTACTCTTCATCACTACTACATTGTAATCTAAGTCTACATCTGCTCCTGGGTACGCCTTGCAATCCAGTAACTGATTTCGGAACCTCTGTCTGACCATGATGTAATCTAACTCAAACCTTCACGTATCACCTGTCCTTGTCCAAGTACACCTCCTTCTTTTGTGTTTTTTGAACAGATAGTTCGTTATCACTAGCTGAAATTTATTACAGAATTCGATTAGTATTTCTCCTCTCCCCATACTTGTCCCAAGCCCGTATTCTCCTGCAACCTTTTCTTCTACTCCTTTCCTTACAACTGCATTCCAGTCCCCCAAGACTATTATATTTTCATCACCTTTTACGCACTATATTACCCTTTCCTCCCATACCTTCTCTCTCTCTTCATCTTCAGCTTGTATCGTCGGCCTGTATACCTGAACTATCGTTGTCAGTGTTGATTTGCTGTCAATTCTGATAAAAGCATCCCTATCACTGAACTGTTCACCGTAACATACTCTCTGTCCTATCTCCCTATTCATAACGAATCCACATCCCGTTATACCATTTTCTGCTGCTGTTGGTATTACCCTATACTCATCAAACCAGAAATCCTTGTCTTCTTTCCACTTCACTTCATTGACTCCTATCTTATCTAGATCGAGCCTTTGCATTTACCTTTTCAGATTTTCTACATTCCGTACCACATTCAAGCTTCTGACATTCCTTGCCCCACCTCGCAGAACGTTATCCTTCCGTTGGTTATTCAATCTTTTCTCATGGTCATCGCCCCTTTGGCAGCCCCCTCCTGGAGATGCGGATGGGGGACTATTCCGGAATCCTTTGCCAATGGAGTGATCATCATGACACTTTTTCTCAGATACAGGCTACATGTCCTGTGAACACACTTTATGTGTCTTTAAAGCAGTGGTTTCCATCGCCTTCTGCATCCTCATGTCGTTGGTGATTGCCGATTCTTCCGACTTTAGGGGCAGCAGTTACCCACCCCAAGGACAAGAGATTGCCCTGAGCCTCTGTCCGCTCTTCCGCCCTCTTTGACAAGGCCGTTTGCATAATGAGGGTGGCTTCTTACGCCGGAAGTCTTCGGCCACCAATGCTGTTTATTAATCAGACATTAAGCGGTGGCGGGTTTGGAACCCAGGACCAAGGACGTTTTGATTAATAATCAAAGACGCTACCCATAGAGCACGGGTTTGCAACGGGTTTACATTTACCCCTGTTTGTGAACAATGTTCGCTTGGAATACAAATGTCTCACTGATCGCTGCTGCCTTATGCTGCCGGCCGGAGTGGTCGAGCGGTTCTAGGCGCTTCAGTCTGGAACCGCGCGACCACTGCGGTCGCAGATTCGGATCCTGCCTCGGGCATGGATGTTTGTGATATCCTTAGGATAGTTAGGTTTCAGTAGTTCTAAGTTCTGGGGACTGATGACCTCAGCTGTTAAGTCCCATAGTGCTCAGAGCCATTTTTGCTTCATGGTCACGTAGAAGCAGTGCGCTCGCAGTTAAGAATATGACTCGATTGTTGCACCATCTGTAAAGGTTTAACGATTTGTCTATGCGTGTGCATTGGAATGACTATTTTTTTATCCAGTCACGTTATAATTATTAACACTCGGACATGTTCCTCCTAGGTTACAAGCTGAAATCTTGACGGGGCTCTAGCCTCTTTCATGGCCACAGTTATTGGATACGTTTCTGAGTTTACTTATTATCACAGACGTGACCATTTATTTTCAGTAGACTGATATTTTAATAGTAATGACCAAAATACTTTAACCGTAAATCAGACAGTGTTTCAAACAGAACAAAAACATAAGTATTGCATATGCCATGTCATACATAATGATTCACATTACAACTTCCAAGAAGTAATGATGATAGCGTAGAGGTGGGAAAACAAGTTTGGTTCCCTGTATATGATATACAGAACTATGAGTTTTGCCGACGGCTGAAGATACCGACACATGCGGTACGTATTTACGGTACTGATTATTTCTCTTCATCCCACAATGATTCGTATGACCAAAAATTATGCTTACGTAGCAGACTGCGTTACACGTTATATCACATCCATAACCTGTCGACAACCTTCTTACGTGGAACAATTCAAGACACACACATACACACAAGCATTCCATAGCTATCAAATAATTGTGACCTTGCATTTGTTTCTGTGTTCCAGATGTTCGCACAGAACCTGTACGCTATGAAAATGGACGAGGAGTCTACGGACGGCTCCAACAAATTCACGTGAGTATTGAGTTGCCTGGCTATAATTGGCGGAGTTAGGTGTACATCATTATTCCAGTTGTACTGGGCTGCGGGAGCTGTTGAAATCCGAGACACTTTAGGTTCGCTGTTACTAACTTTGTTACTGCCATGTACATTCACTAACCTGTAGAAGAAACAGACCGCAGAGCTCCATTTACAATAAACAGCCAGCCAGTATTGATATATTTCACGCTGTAGCTTCAGTGTGACGTCATTCGCAGCTTTTCAGTGTCGTCTTTCGGCTTATTAATAGTAACCGTCTTCCTTATCTTTAAGTAATTTTTGTTTGGCTGGGGAGTGAAATACGGATAAAGAAAACAAGTTTATTTCAGCAGCACCCAGTGTAGCGAATGTAATGAATTCACTGCCTATACAGTGGGCGAGGCATGTGAAACAGTGCATTCATAATAATGTGTTTACTTTCAATGACACACAAAAATCACTCAAATAAAAGTTTCTGGAGGTGATAGGGCATAAATGCCATGCATCAGTATTCGTAGTTGAACAGATTGAGCAGTACGAAGGTCAGCTTTGTGATTTTTAAATGACACTACATTCTGTTTCACTCAAAGAAAAAAAGTGATTCTGGATGTGAAAAATTGATATTAGTATTTTGTAGGTCTGACACGAAATAGACGATTAAAAAAACATTTCAAATTATGGTGCTTCTCTTGTCCTTACTTGTTGGAAGGCAAGCCACACCAACGTTTATGCCACTGTAGTCGTTGGTATAAAGGACCCTTGGTTAGTTATACTTCACCAGTCAGTTACACTTCACCATGTTGAATGATTTGAATAAGATTCATTGCGAGCACTGACTGCGTTATTCAAGTTCATTACGAGATATGCTTCAGTTCGTTTACAGAAGGCTACATTCGTAGAAAAGATTTGCTTAGTGAAATCTTCGTATAGGTCCCAGACCTTTATTTCTAGGTTTGCAAGACATTTTTAACAAATGAATATTGTGTAGACTTGATATTAATTTATGGAGGTACTTCATCAAAGCACACTAATAACTGTAGAAATGTTAATAATGTATCAACATTTGGAGCAGTTCTTATGAGTGCTGCAATAATTCAATGAGACTTTGACATGACACAAAGAAATGTTCTGTGTATTCTTCAGTAATCATGTCTCACTATATAAAGATTTATACACACTGAATTCGAGTAGCAGTGCTGTCAATGAGTTCCGCAGAAAGTGCATACTCGTATTATTGAGAACATATTGTGAATGGATTTCGGTGCACCTAACAACAGTCGGGATCTGTACGTCACCCCCCCCCCCTCCCCCCACGATTTACTATCCACAACTGGTCAAGAATCTGTTACTTATTTTCTCTGAGTATGGCATAAACGTTGTGATAGGCACCATTCAGTCTGCCACAAGAGCAACAGAAGAATCTCAACGTTTAATGATTTGTTTCTGTTCATTCCCCAGGCAGATCCTTTCACCTCCAGGAACTTTTATCCGAAGCACTAAAAGGTCTCTGTTATTCCTTCATAATGTATGTGTTATATATATTTTAATTTCTTAATTTTGTCCAAAAACTGGCTTCGTTAATAAGACATGCTTTTTTGTTTCATATTCGTGCTATGTGTCCTGTGGTCGTCATGCATCTGTGGCGCTTGCGTATGGAGCTTTATTATGCTCGAGTAGCGTCTGTTTCTAATTTCAAAGATGATTAAATACACATCTCTAGTTGCACCAATGGTTTATTTCACCATTATATTCGAGTCAGTGTTGTTGCTCAAAATTTGAAGTCTTGTCCTCATGGTAACGTTGTAGTTGCTTTAAAGAAATCTACGTTAAGTTCAGGGAACTTTCGAATCCTGCCCCGTGACGTAGACAGACGCATCGGTTCAGCATCAACTTTAAGAATCCCAGAGTATGTAATGGATATTGACAAACGATAAGTATATTCAGAGCTATTTGTCGTGAATTCTCGAAACTAATTCGCCATTTGCCACTATTCCATTTCGCGATAGAAAATGACAAATGACCCCGCATCTAAAAGTTTCCAACAGCATTGTACCCCCAACTCGCGACAGGCTTTCTAGTCTTACAAGCAACGTAAAAACCAAGAATGTGGATAAAGAAAGTATTCGCAAGCTTCTGAATTTTACCAGCCTGAGAGCAAAATAATATGTATAAACCTCAAAAATCTGTACTCTCTTAGTACATGGGCGTCCGTAGAAATTTATCCAGGAGGGCGTAAGATTCTTAAATTGCCATAACTGACTCCGTGAGTTTGACAACGTGTAGGGCCATAAGAAATAAATTTGACAGGAATCTCTCAGAAGTTGTATCTTACTACATTGATCTTCTCAGAGTTTTTTAACTAGATTATTTTGATGTAGAAATGATAAACACGTTTCATTAGTAGATACATTTTCTGTGTTATTAATACGAATATAGATATTCACAAGAAATGTTTCTATTCACATATCAGTAATGTCCAGTTACTAAAAAAACCGAACGACCAAAAAAATCCTGTTGGAGAGCAACAAAAACCTAGGAAAAATGCCAAATTAATTCTTCTCAAACGATAGAAACAGAATTAAGCTTTTTGAAAAAAGTATAGCATTTACCACCGGTAAAGCGAAATTTGCCTTTTGTGAGAGTCAGAGCAAAAGAAATGCACAATGTTCTCTTGTAAACATCCAATTAATTATTTTCCATACCTCTGATATTTTTCAGTATGTTGATACACGGCTGCTCTCATCTATTACTTCCCCCTCTTTGGGGAAGTGTGAGGGGGAGTTTGTAGCCTTTCGGCTTTTACTCCCCTGTGAACGTGTGTGTGTGATTTTTCTATAGTTTTTAGGGTGTCTGTGATATGTGATGATTGTTGTGAGTGTGTCTGGTACTTGCCTGAGGTAGGCGAGAAGATTGGTGTTATGTGGGAAGGAATAGGATTAGGGGTTGGGTGTTGGGATTTTCTCTTCGACTTAGTCGTCGAAGATCGTCATAGGGCGCTTGTGCTTATCGCGGGACATGTCATACCGACCTAGGGAGTGGATGAGTGCGTTTCCGGACCTGGAAGAACCCTCATAGAAGGCCCTTGTCAGATCCTGGAAACGCTCTCTCAGGAGTGGGATTTCGGCTGCGGCGTGCAGGTCGTCTGTGGGGAATCCAAGAGGTAGACGCAGTGCCCTTCTGAGGGCGCGGTTCTGCAGCCTCTGGAGTTTGTCCAGGTGCTGCTTTGCCGCGTATCCCCAGACAGGGCACGCATATTCCATTACTGGCCAGATCAGGGCCTGGTATACATTTACTGTTACTGGGCAGTTCAGGATAGGGTATAGGATGGACATTCTGGCGCAGACCTTCCTGTGGTCCTCGTCTATGTGGGGTTTCCACGTAAGACGAGAGTCCAAGGTTACGCCAAGGTACTTGGCGGTTCTGCGCCAGGGGAGTTGGGTTCCGTTTAGGTGAAGGTGGAGGGGGGGACGTTGAGGAGGTTCGCACCTTCCGAGCCTGCGGGTAATCAGCATTGCCTGCGTCTTCTCAGAGTTGATGGTGATGCTCCAGCGACGGGCCCAAGTTTCTGTGTCATCTAAAACCTTTTGTAGCATACGGATGACCAGGTCCTTGTTCGCGTTTCTCGTGTAGAAGGCTGTATCGTCAGCGTACTGTGCAGTGTGCACCAGGGGGGCCGTTGGAGTGTCCGCAGTGTACAAACTGTACAATACAGGCCCCAGGACCGATCCCTGTGGCACCCCAGCACGAATACGCCTTCTGGTGGAGGTAGCAGTTTCTACTTTGACGGAGAAAGTCCTATTCGTGAGATAGCTCTTGATCAGCTGAACTATGCTCCCGGGAAACCCTTGTGTGTGCAACTTGTAGAGTAACCCTCTATGCCATACTGAATCAAAGGCTTTGGCTACGTCTGGTAGCACTATCCCGCAGTAGCCTCTGTGGTTGAAGCCCTCTGTGGCTGCTTCAACCATTCTCATGACCTGTTGTGGGGCAGAGTGGTTCTGCCGGAACCCAAATTGGAAATCTGGAAGAATTTGCTCTCTGGTAATATATTCTTGTATGGGTCTTAGCAGGAGGCGCTCATAGATCTTGCTGAGAGTTGGCAAGAGGCTAATCGGCCTGTAGTGCTGCGGGAATAGAGGGTCTTTCCCTGGTTTGTGCATCGCGACCACTTCCGCATGTTTCCAGCAAGCTGGGAAAACACGGGATCGAGTAATCTCATTCTTGAGAGACAAAATTCCATCCCTCCAGACTGTTTCCGTCCATTTCAACTGCCTTACGCGACCGTGGAACTAAGGGCTGTACACATGCACGAGAGAAGGTAGGACCAGCACGTTTGAAGCACTATTTAGTAACCTTTACAAGGGACACATCATCTTCAGATCTCGTCCCACGAAGGGATTCCTTCAGTTTACCGAAGAGCTGGTAATAACACTGTGGTAAACGAAGTAATAACACGAGGTAATGGCACAGTGGCTGGTGAGGACTGTGATCTCGGTGGTGGTTTTCTCACTGTCATGTGGCCCCGCGTTATCATGCAACAGCAAAACATTTGCTGTTTTGCCAGTGTTGACAGTTCATTCACTTTTACGCGTTTGTCAGCCAAAATCAGATTGTGAATACGCTTCACATTGCCTCTAGCCGGTGCAGTGCTCGATCTGCCATTGCGCAGTAGGTCCTGAGAATTGGCGTCCCCAGTTTCAACAGACTAACCGTACGGCGATCAACAGCGCAATCCCCATACACCTTCTTCAACCTCTTGTGAATGTTTTTCGCTGTGTCTTTCTCATAACACAGGAACTCTACAACAGCACGTGGCTTCAGAGAAAAATCAAGTGCTGCTACTGATTATTGGTTTCAGGAGACTTAATACCTAGGATCATCAGTCTCTTTTTCAACCTCTCCCTTCCACACCCCCAGAGCGGAATCAATGTACCCTTTCCCTCTGCATCTATAGTAAGTTCTATTTTCAAGTGTGAGAGCGTTCCCTAAATGTTTGCGTAAATTGTATATGAAGCAGATCGTGGATACCAGTGCGGTATTCACCTATTGGGATGTAGGATACCGCCTAAAACCAAATCCAAGCCTTCGTCGGTAATCCTCCGGAGACTTTAACGTTGTGCATTTCTTTTGGACAGGCGCCACATAAAATTTATAACCTCATACTCCAGGAAAGGACAAAAGATATATTTTGCTCCCTTTTCTTCCGCTCTCCACTTTCCCAGCCTCCTTACGGACGCCTCTGACTCTCACTTAAGTACAGTAGGTCCATAATTAACATTCCAGTTTAAAAAGGCTGTAGAAATAGAAACACTCTTCAGAATGGCGTCAAATTTAAACAGCACATTACTGACTCAGGGAGAAATATCATGGCACAAAAAAAAAATTAACGAAAATTTGGTCAATATACAGCGTCAGAATATGCACGCCAACGTACGCCCAACATGACCGTCTCGATGAAAGATTACGAGCTGCTGGCAAAGCTCTTTTTACAAGAAAGGCGACTGTGCGTCAGTAGCTCTTCAGAAGTCCTGGACACCCAAGGTATGGAATAAGGCACCGTTCCCGTGCCTGCTAAGGGCCAGGAGAAACTTTTTACAAAATCCGACAAAAAGATAGATTCTTTTGAAGTGCAATGTGGCAGAGGGAGGAAAGCAGTTGGTCAATCATCTGTCGAAGATGTGGCATGTGGCCATAGCATTGCCGGGAGAGAGGGGAGGGGGGGGGGGGGGGGAGGAGGTCGGCCGACGGTGTGATGGTGTGCAAACACGCAGTGCACGGGGAATTGCCCGAACGTTGGACATGCCTGCGAGCATGGTGCATAAGATCCTACAAAACTTGATACATTGCTATCCGCACAAAATCACTCATGTTCAGGAGTTGCTTCCTGCTGATCTGCCAGCAAGACCAACGTTCGCTCAGGAATTTCTAGCTCAAACGGAAATGGACAGTGAACAGCCATGAAACATTCTGTGGACAGACGAAGCCCATATCCATTGACATGTCAACATACAGAATTGCAGAATATGGGCAAGGGAAAATCCTCACGCGCATCAGCCGGAACCACTTCATTCTGCAAAGCTGACCATGTGATGCGGGTTGACGCATCTTTTGCCGTAGGGCCGTTATTTTTCGAGGAGATAAGTCCTGCGGGTCCTTTTACCTGTACCGTCTCTAGTAAACGCTATGATAGTTGTTTGAATACCAACGCCATCCCGACCCTTCAACAGCGTGGAGTTGTGGGTAGGGTCATTTTTACGCAAGACAGCGGTGCTCCGCACATTGCACAGGCAACAAAGCAGTTGCAGCAGAGACGTTTCGGAAATAACGTATTTATCAGCCGTCATTTCCCTTCAACCTGGCCGTCCAGTTAACGTGACCTTTAATCATACGACTCCTGGCTGTGAGGTTATCTGAAAGATGTGTTCGCAATGCGCAATGCATTCTGAACGTGGCGCCGGAGACACTCGGATATGTTGTGAAACATGCTGTTTCTCGATTTCAACTTGCTGCCGAAAGCGCTAAACACCCTGTTGAACACGTCCCGCGCCAGTCTCACAACAGTTAAAAACCGATGTCATTTTAAATTGAACGTAAAGTCACAATAGCGGAAACTTTTTTTGAGGTTAACGGTTCGGTCTATTTTAGACCATCTTCATGCTCAGAGCAGTTAGCGTTCGTGGAGTTGTAGCGCCTGCTCCGTTCATTATGGTATGTCTGAAGATGGTCTAAGACAGACCGAAACCACTAATCTAAAAAAAAAAGTTTCTTGCAGTTATGACTGTTTACTTTCATTTTGTCCGCCTCGTTAGCTGAATGGTCAGGATTACGGACTTCCGTGCTAAGGGGCCCGGGTTCGATTCCCGGCTGGGTCGGGGATTTTCTCCGCTCAGGGACTGGGTGTTGTGTTGTCTTCATCATCATTTCATCCCCATCCGGCGCGCAGGTAGCCCAATGTGGCGTCGAATGTAATAAGACCTGCACCAAAGCGGCCGGACCTACCCGGTAAGGGACCTCCCAGCCAATGACGCTAAACGCTCATTTCCATTTCCACTTTCATGTTAAAGTAAAAAAAGAAAAAGAGAAACGCTGTTCTCCAAGAGAAATGGTCTCAAAAATTACCGGTGCTATTTTGCTTTTTATGCTGTTTCTGGCCTCAGGACGAATAAAAAACCGATTTTTCCCCATCCCATGTTGTACGACCTTCCCTTGATGGATGTTGTGTACATACTTCCGCGTAGTCAGCGCGTACACAACTTTCCCAATAGAGGGCGCCCCGCTAAGCACAACAGCGCAGGCGCAGCGTTCGTCCGTCTCCGCACTACGAGATGGTGCTGTCTTAGAGGCGGACCAAATTCTGCTTCCGCCGATCCGCGTATTAATATGTAACGCCAATGAGATTGCTGCTAACATAGAACCTTTCCTTCTCGCGTATCAGACTCGCGCAGTGATACCTGAACGCGCGAGTTATTGTAGCGAGTGTACAGACCTCCGATTAGTCAGTCTGCATTTGTCTGTACCAGTCTATAGTCAAGTTTCAGTCCGCGCCTAGTAAGATTATCATATTCCTGTACATAGCCATGAAGAGAAATGTATAGACACTTTGTCAAGTATCAGAGATATGTGAGAATAAGATTAACATACCCAAGACCAAAGGAACTTCAGATTGTCAATTGTAAACAGCATCCAGAATCAAGTTACGTAATATCTATGATTTTTATTATTTTAATAAATGTGTGTGAAAATTAATCAAGTTCTGTTTAAAGTTGGTCACCGTCAATCTGCTACTCTAAGCGTGCAAGTGGCATTTCTATCATCTGACCTAACGGCAGAAGAAAAACACGCCACGATAAGACCACGAGACATATTGCTGACACTCGCCTACTTCGTTAGAGCGATCTGATGGTGTGTGTACTGAAGGTCTTACAGCACGCACACCACAGATGCGCCTACCTAAGTAACAGTGCCACAACTGTTGACTGACGAACTTGTGCAGTCATGCATATAGAACGTTACTGATGGTGTAATGTGCAACTGAAACCACAGGCCTCGTGACGCCCTTCATCTGTCATTTGTAGCCAAACCCAATAAGACGCTTACAGTGCCATCAATTGGTAAAATTTTTACTCCATGAAGTTTCCCCCTGCATCAATAATATGCTGTTCAAATATGACTTCATTCTGAGCAGTGGTTCTCTTTCTACAGCGTTTTGGTGCTGAAACATTAAAAATGGAAACGGCGTGCAGTGTAGGTAGTAGGTACTGGCTCTAAGACCAGTTACCACGCAGAGTACTGACTAGTATCCGTTGCAGGGAACACCACCTGTCATCTTTCGAGAGTAAGATCGATTCCCTTTGCGTGGCTCTTTTCTGTTAGGGAAGGCAGGGAATACTTTACGATTTTGCTGGAGATTGCTGCCATAAATAACGAGCGAGTAGCTCGTCGAGGTAATGGGGCTCCCGCCGCAGGCTGGGAAGGGGGCTGTCAGGGTAGTGACGTGTGGCGGTAGTGCGCCGACCGCTGATCGCTTTCTGATGCCGCAGCATGGCGAGCTCCAAGTCGTTCATCAAGGCCAACAGCCAGACGGAGCTGGCCGGCCTACAGGTGGACCGCAAGCTGGACCGCCTGGACTCTCTGCGCGGCTCCGTCAGCGACATCATGTCCGAGGACACGTTCGGCCCGCTCAGCAACGTCAGGTAAGCGCTTCCGCCTGCTGCCTGTGCCGCACGCCTGCTGTGTGTTAGCTTACTGTGTACCTGTCTGAACCTCAACTCTGGCAGAGAGGTGTAAGTTCCAATGCTTTCAGAAATTTGGCGATGAGTGGGTCCACAGCCCCTTTGAAATTTTTAAATGAAATCATTCCGCTTTAGGCTGTTAAAACATTTTTTATTGCGATTACAATTTCAAGATATGTCATTTTCAAGCAGTCTCAAAGCAGTCAGTCGTCAAATACAGTACATGTAAATGTGAAATTAACAAACGTTGAAATAAAAAATTTCAAATCTACTTACGTGGGGAAATACACTGAAAAGCCAAAGAAACTGGTACACGTGCCTAATAAGGGCCCCCGTGAGCACGCAGAAGTGCGCAAAACGACGTGGCATGGGCTTGACTAATGTCTGAAGTAGTGCTGGAGGGAATTGACTCAATGAATCCTGCAGGGCTGTTGATAAAACCGTAAGAGTACGAGGCGGTGGAGATATCTTCTCAACAGCACGTTGAAAGGCATTCACGATATGCTCAGTAATGTTCATGTATGGTGACTTTGGGAGACAGCGGGTGTGTTTAAACTCAGAAGAGTGCTTCTGCAGAAATTCTGGACGTGTGGGGTATCGCAGAGTCCTGCTGGGACTGACAAGTCCGTCGGAATGCACAATGGACATGAATGGATGCAGGTGATCAGACAGGATGGTGTGGCCAAGCGGTTCTAGGCGCTTCACTCCGTAATCGCGCTGCTGCTACAGTCGCAGGTTCGAATCCTGCCTCGGGCATGGATGTGTGTGATGTCCTTAGGTTAGTTACGTTTAAGTAGTTCTGAGTCTAGGGGACTGATGACCTCAGATCTTAAGTCCCATAGTGCTTAGAGCCATTTGAACCATTTGAAGACAGGATGGTTACGTACATGTCACCTGTCAGAGGCGTATCTAGACGTATCAGGGGTCCTATATCAATCCAACTGCGCACGCCTTACACTATTAAAGAGCCTCCAGCAGATGGAACAGCCTCCTACTGACATGCAGGGTTCATTATATAGTCTCCATACCCGTACACATTCCATCTGCTCGATACAATTTGAAACGAGACTCTTCTGACCAGGCAACATGTTTCCAGTCATCAAGAGTCCAATGTCATCGTTGACAGGCCCAGGAGAGGACTAAATCTTTGTGTTGTGCAGTCATCAAGGGTCCACGAGTGAGCCTTCGGCTCCGAAAGCCCATATCGGCGATGTTTCGTTGAATGATTCGTACGCTGACACTTGTTAATGGCCCAGCATTGAAATCTGCAGCAATTTGCGAAAGGTTTGTACTTCTGTCGAGTTGAACGATTCTCTTGAGCGTTCGTTGGTTCTTTTAGCGGATTTCTGATTTTCACGGCACACTGATGAAATGGTCGTACGGGAAAATCCCCACTTCACCGCTACTTCGGATATGCTGCATCCCATCGCTCTAGCGCCGACTACAACATCACGTTCAAACACACTTAGATCTTGATAATCTGCCGTTGTAGCAGCAGTAACCAATCTAACAACTGCGCCAGACACTTGTCTTATATAGGCGTTGCCGACCGAAGCGCTGTATTCTGCCTGTTTACATATATCTGTATTTGAATACATATGCCTGTACCAGTTTCTTTGACGCTTCAGAGTAATATACGTTAATAATAAAGCTGTGATATGCTGTCTAAGAGCAGTTGCACGTGGTGGTGTGAGTTTATCTGCTGTTCCACATACCATTCGTGTTAGAAAGCTCGTGAAATAATTATGTAAACACTTAAATAAAACTTTAAATCTAGTATATTAGGCATGGTAAATGGATCACAAAAGGGCAGAGATAACATACAAAGAGTGTGAGCTATGGAGTCAAAGTGCTAATAAGTGAAACCCCTATTTTACGTTTCCATGCAGTCCAGACTTGAAAAACGCAAAATTGATGAAAATGCAAAACTGAGGAAAATGTTATAAACCCTCCCAATATGAGCAAAACCACTTGTAATTGTCATATATGATTAAAAATCTAATTCCTCTCTAGTACTTTGTACAAAATCTGTCTAAGTGAAGGAAATAAAATGTACATTACAATGTTTATACAATAAATTGTGCTAATGGATTTCATCAGTTGTAAAAAAAAAATCACAGATATGTAACAGCATGTAAAAACTCATGAAAAAATTGAAATTGGTATCTGGGTACAAGGTAATCAAGCTGTTTTCCGACATGCTACGACTACAAATTATACGTTCAAAACAAGTGTTTTTGGGAGATCATCCTTTGCGCTCACCCAGAAGGAAGCAAAAAATTGACGATCATGTTGAATTAAACCAAAAGCATCACAGCAGCTAAGTGGCTAAACCAGAAACATAAATGCGGACATCTAATTAATGACATACTTTGTCACTACTGGTGTTTTGTTTAATGCTCACCACTGTTTAAGTGTTCCTTTAGGCTTGATGAGATCTGAAAAAATGAATTTTCTTCCCCAATTTACGTTACCAGCTTATTAGAAGTCGGTTGGGTAAATTTCTCTCCACTGTGTAAAATGTAAATTTGAAAGAAAGCTCAGGTGTTAGTTTCGCTTCATGCCCTCTATCACTGGCGCCAATCTTTAGATCTACAGTGTATGTGGTACAAAGTACATACGTGAGTAGTGTTAGTAGGGAGAAACCTCCCTCGTTAACGACTCTATCTGTTAGTGAAAACCGTATCAAAATCCCTAAAGCAAATCCGCAGCTTAGCCTCCACATAAAAAAAAAGAAAAAAAGCGGCAGGGGACACTTCAGTTCATCGTAGTTCAGCCAAGTAGCACAAAATGTTTATAAACTATACATACAAATCTTCCTCATGAAACAGGCTGTTAGTGGAACCGTATCAAAATTCCTATACTAGTTCCGAGATTAGCCTTCACATACCAACAGAAAAACGCGGCAGAGGACTTTAATTCATCACAGTTCAGCTATTTTCCACGAAATGTTTACAATTTATATGCGTAAATCTACCTCGTGAATCAGTCTATTAGTGAAACCACAACAAAATCTGTGCAGTTCTTTCTGAGATTGGACTTCAGATAGATAGAAAAACGCGCCAGTGGACTTTAATTAAGTAATATATATGTAAATATATTTTACCAATATGTTTGAATACATGAATCCAGGCCTATAATTTCAGAATGGGTATTTTCTCTGCATTTTGACTGTGACGCATTCCTCTGCATATGAATTACACCGTAGTAGATAAACACGGTCCAGTCACATTACTGTGAGCATCGCCTATGTTCGACGTCAACGTGTAATAACCAGTCAGCCATCAGGTGCCAGCAATAAGAGTGGAGGGTATGTAAAACGTGTCTGGGGGACACGCAAGACCGTGCATTCGCTGTCATAATGCATAAACGGAGCGATTTATCTAACGTGCAAAAGGGCACGATGACTGGCTTTAGCGCCAAGTGTGGAGGCGCCTCCGAAGCGCTAAATTTGTATCAAGTGTTCGAGTGCTGCCGTGGCTAAAGCATACCGTGCATGACAGAATGGCTCAATCCTATACTGGGACCGATCCAACTGTGGTGCACCACGGGCCATAGATGACAGGGATGAATGACGGCTGCAGAGAGGTATGCGAGCTTATAGATGTGCACCTGCTGAGCAGCCCAGATGAACCAAGGGGCTACCAGCGGAATGGCGCCAACGACCGTGGACCTCTGCAGCAGGTACCCCTTTCGTGCACCCATGTTGACTGATGTTTATCGGCGGCGAAGGCTGGGATTTGGATGCCAATACTAGAACTGAACGTCCACTGAGTGGCGACAGGTAGCCTTTTCAGATGAATCTCATTTTATGCTCCACTGAACAGATGGCCGTTGGGGTGTACGGTGCGAAACGTCTGAAAGCAAACATCCTGCAACACTGCTCGAAATGTTCCAGGCCAGCAGGCATTCCCTGTGTGATCTCGTCATCCTGGAACGCACAACGGATCAATGCAAGTATGCAGGTATCATTGAGGACCATGTCCACCTCTATATGCAAATTGTTTTTCCCTCGGCATGAAGGCATCTAGCAGCAGGACAAAGCAATGTGTTACACAGCTCACAGTGTACGTAGATAGATCGAAGAGCAGCAGAATGGTACCAAACGCAATGGAGGATCTGAAGGACAACCTGGATTGGGCTGTTCGCCCCTTGGATCCTCAACCGAGAAACCTAACGCAGCTGGCACTCTCATTGACCTTATTTCTGCACGTCTTGCAGCGGTCTGTGCTGCAAAAGGTGGTCAGTCAGACTTTTGACAGGTGGTCACATTAATGTGACTGTTCAGTGAACAACTTTATTATAATTATACATTTGTGTTGGAGAGAAGAAGATTTACACTGGCAATAGCAAGAAAAGCTTTCCTGAAAAAGAGGCGGTTGTTAAACATCGAATACAAATATAAGCGTTCGTAAGTTATTTCTGAAGGTATTTGTCTGAAGCGTGAAAGTGAAACGTGTCTGACAAACATTTCAGACAAGAGGAGAATAGAATCTACAAGGAGAGAATAGAAGCTTTGACGTGTAGTGATACAGGAAAATGCTGAAGATTAGGTGGGTAGATCGAATAACTATCGAACAGGTGCTTAACCGAACTGGGAAAAGAGAAATTGAATACAGTAGGCAGTTGCAAATGGATGTCGGTTGCAGTAACTAAGGAGACATGAAGAGTCTTACACAAGATAGACTAACTTGGAGAGCTGCAAGAAACCAGTCTTCACACACAACAACAACAAAAACATGGTTCTGATGATTTTCTCCTCCAAGAAATACAATCACAAATGCGGCTGGAGTTGTCTCTCAAAATGGTATACTACTTTAAAGAATCCTAAATGAAACATTCTAACAAAACCTTTAAAACAAAATTCATAAGACTCTTAATGAAATAAATTATTGGTAACAACTTCCCATTATGCGAGTATATTGCACGCTCATCTCATGATACTACGTCAGCTAAAAAAGACACCCAAGAGGTAAGAACTAGTACTGACAAAGTGTTTCTCCTTTGAATTTAAAAACACTTACTGGATTTTGTTTCCATCAAAAATATAGTATCCACTTAAAAATGTTCGAATACTTGTAATATTTTTAGAAAAAAGTTTATACTACTGCAGTCATTACTGCAATTAATAACGGTTGCATAGTCCGCATAAAATACTGTATGGGATCGTAAGAAGTAGGTTTTCGAATACTGTTTGTAACATAAGAATGTTCCATTGTGGATCCCTATGGAACATCAACAATTAAAAAAAAATCTTTTATCATGGAGAAGGTACAGAGCGAGGAACTGGAAGTTGCCAAGAAAAACCTGTTCCCCAAAAAACCAAGATGATTTTGACTCGAGGTCAGTGCTGTCCTTAACAAAAAACAGTAAAATCTGTACAACCTTATTGCTGTCAGGTTTTTCACAAGTATTTAAGAATTAATCACGTGCTCGGCCAGCATTAAAAGAATTTATAAAAATTTGCATTGGTGAACCAAATTTACTATAAGCAGCTGCTCTCTGTCACCAAGTCTTGGTGTGCACATCACAAGATAAGATGACGTAATTTTGCAGTTGTTCTATGGCATTAAAGGCGTCATACAACATTTAAAAAACTGTCATACACATGGTAACAGGTAAAACGTACAAAATAAAAATACATAAAAACAGATAATATGGGAAACTTTCAAAATTCAGAACAAAAAAGATGGTTCAAATGGCTCTGAGAACTATGGGACTTAAATTCTGAGGTCATCAGTCCCCTAGAACTTAGAACTACTTAAGCCTAACTAACCTAAGGACATCACACACATCCATGCCCGAGGCAGGATTCGAACCTGCGACCGTAGCGGTCGCGCGGTACCAAACTGTAACGCTTAGAGCCGCTCGTCCACCCCGGCCGGCCAGTCATAATCGAACATATAATTTTTTTTCTTATTTTCTGGGAAGGGAGCTATGACCATTACAGTTGAAAACACAACCAGAGCCAGACAATACTGCAACGACACTCAAAGAAAAAATGGTGCTTTGCAATTTAAGTAAAAAAGTTAGCTGAAGTTAATCTTGCAAAGGCCGTGCCCAGGAAACCAGAAATCGCTCCGCTGTGATAGACAGAAAAGCTCAAAGCTTTTAGTTATAAAACGTTTCCCACTGGATTAAATTTTCTCCTGGACTCCACTCGCGGTGCCGTCAAAACAGCTGCTAACGCTGTCCGTGTTCTGCCACTTCTGCCAAGCTTCACGTCCAACACATCGCACCACAGCACTTGAATCACGGTCACAGAGCGAGGAACACATACTGTGAGCAAGACTAAACACGCAGTGCTCTTAAGCCAGGCAAGTGGGGCATGATGCACACTAGCGAGACACTACAGCACTCGTTGCAAGGCTGCAACATACAATGATACAATGGAGGGGAAGACTCGATCGATATTTCACGAGCCGAAAAAAGTCTCGATCCTCTACAGGTTCGAATGATCGTTCCTGTCATGTCCCTGAATACTCATCATTCCTCATGTGATAACCGGCTATACATGTGGGTAGATGGTTGGTAAATCGTCCAACAGTTGCTAGAAAATAATGGGTGTGTATCGCTAAAGACGTATAATACATGTAAAAATGTGTGGAGGTTTTTATTATATTAATCAGTAGACGTCAAATGATCAATATTAAATATTACAGCCTAAACGCGCCACATTTAAATTGCAGTACAGTCGCACTCCGTGCGACTTGGTCTTACATTCCACATTTCGTAAGAACAGAGATCACAAACAAAACAAATTTCCATATTATTTAATTATTTTTGGCACGCTGCAGGCATAACATAATTTTTATCTGGTGCAAACTGTCAGCATACGGATAGACGCAGACAGTTTCACACATTTTCGCACTGGGCTTTCCACGTGATCACGACTTATTTAGTTTCATAATCGAAACATTGTTTTTTACACAAACGTGTCGATCGACATATTGTAATACTTTTGCAACCTCATTCTGGAGACGTCTAAACTCTACCTGAGGAAATCAACATAGAGGTCTTCGATATTTTTAGCGTGAAAGGATTTGTCATTAAAAGTGGACTTACCTTGTAGGTCAGTCAGTTACATTTCCACATGGACAGGGACACTTTCAACTCAAACAGTCTCGAAGACAGAAGTGAGATTCTTCGATGAGGTTGGAAGCCAAAGGAATGAACTACAATTTGTGCCAAATGTTCAAATGCGTGTGAATTTCTAAGGAACCAAACTGCTGAGGTCATAGGTCCCTAGTCTTACACACTACTTAGACTAACTTATGCTAAGAACAACACACACACCCATGCCCGAGGAGGACTCGAACCTCCTGCGGGAGGGGCCGCGCAGTCCGTGACATGGCGCCTGAGACCGCTCGGCCATTCCGCGCGGCAACAATTTGTGCCAACTTCAGGAAATGAACCCAGGTCTCCTGCTTATTAGGCAGATGTGTTATCCACTACACCATCCTGCCGTTGTGGCTAACACAGCTGCTCAGAATACCCTAGTCCAATGCCCTCCACCACAAAAACTGCAATTCACACTTGAGCCCATCTTGATTTTTCCTTTTTTAAATCACCAGTTCTGCTGACGCTCTCCGATAGTGGATAACACCGTGGCTTTGTATGTAATGGAGAAATCCTGCATGTACCTTAGGTATAGGTGATCTGTTTATCTGATGTAATTACATTTTCCTGGAGCCACATATATTAGTTCATTACTTCAGTTTCTATCCTTATCGAAGATGAAGTTAGAGACTCTGTCTCCAGGAAAATGTAATTATTTCAAATCAATACATGTAAGATTGGCAGTGTTCTCAAAACATTTAGGAAACTATACATTTAATTTTTTCGAGGCCACAATGAATTCTTCAGACTTCAGGAAACTGGGGGAAACTGGACTGTGTTTATCAGAATTTGTCTCTTCTATAATCCGATTTCCTTTATAACAGCGCCGCCATCAGACCAGAAAGAAGTTACCTTCCAATGTCTTACTGTGGGCGGCGCGCCGTCAAGTCCACTTAAAATACGAGGTCTGCAATCCATTCCAGGTGTTCTAATTTTTGTTCCAGCACGCCTTTTTCCTTCATAAATTCAGCAACAGCGAGTTTTAACCAAGGTACTTTACTGTAATATATGAAGTCCCCACATTTTTCGTTCAGTTCCATTAAGAACTGTTGTAACTGACAGTCGAATAACACGCGCGACTTCAGAAATTTTACTATTCATTCCACTAACTTCTTCAGGTGGTGCATGCCCGCAAATTTAGCACAGGTACAGAACAATGTGCCGCTCGTTGTAGTTCTTTGCTCTTCCATTGCCAGCTAAAACTTTAAATTCTTTCTGCGCGGTATCGTAATATCATTTCATAGCAAATTTGCAGTACATATCGGCTGCATAATACAAATTAAAATTCTCGTTCCTCTCTTCTGTCATTCCCATTCATTTTTAAAGGCTTGTGACTATCTTCCTGTCCCTTTCTGTGCAAACAACCACTTTACCTGCGAAAATCCTTCATACCACGAACAAACAGCGAAGGACAAACAGTGCTGACACCACGATTCTGCCGAATTGAAGAGCGTCTTACCGACCGAAAAATGCCACATAGCAATAAAAAATGCTATGTCGCACTGTACCGATCACTTCCGGAAAGTTACGAGCAAAGCCGAGACAACAAGGGACTTGGACCGCACACAGCGCGCACAACCAGCCTAGGTGAACCATAATCGAATCCTTTTTAAAAACATTTAGTTTAACAGTCTCAATTCCAAATGTCCATAAATGATAACTAGTTTCTATCAATTAATGATCATCTGCAGATATGATTAAGTACGAGTTATGAAACGTCAAAAAATTTTTCTAAAAGAACTCAGTCATAAGCTGGGAAACAGGAGGAATAGCTCTATATCAGACTTCTAACAGCACTGGTGTCCAGCTTTTTACAGCAGACTTATAGCAGCAGTTGTATACAACTCTGCATAGTACAGATCCATGTGCACAGCGGGTGTGTAGGGATTACATTCTTTTCTGACCTCCTTCCATGCAAAAACTGCCGCTATCTATGCCACTGGTAGCGGCTCTCACTTCTACATTATTTCGATTATGGAAGCTTAATTTAAAACTCACAGGTTTCAACGAACCTATCCCGAAATTTCGCGGTACCGGTACAGCAAATGGTTCAAATGGCTCTAAGCACTATGGGACTTAACATCTGAGGTCATCAGTCCCCTAGACTTAGAACTACTTAAACCTAACTAACCTTTGGACATCACACACATCCATGCCCGAGGCAGGATTCGAACCTGCGACCGTAGCACCTGCGCGGTTCCGGACTGAAGCACCTAGAACCGCTCGGCCAGGGCGGGCGGTCCGGTACAACAGGGGAACTCGTCCAATGGAGTGGCTGCTCGTGAAATCAAACTCAAAGTATACAGCACCGGAGAAGGCGCAAGAAGGAAGCGAGCAAAGAAGGCAAAACGACGTCGAATTAACTGCTGACAGTAACATATTCGCGTCTGGCATCCTCTGCTTCCCGCTAGCGGAGTCGGCGACTAATCTTGGCGGCTTCTCAGTCGACAAATTGTGTGCCACGCGTTATCCGGACACGAAAGCCGAGGCCCTTGAAAAACTAATGGCCGCTTCGCTGCGCCCCAGTCGAGATTTTGATTGAGGAAGGGGAGGGGGCGATGGCGGGGGACGGGGGAGAGGCTTTACGTGTCACTCACCACTCACTGCTAATTCACAGGAACAAGAAATACTTTAAAAGCAAAGTTAAAGTGTACTTGTGCGTAAAGCAGTAGCAGCACGGTACAAAATGTCCTGCGCTCCATCCATACGTAACACTTGTCATGCAAGTTGTGTTTTCCGTCTTCGGTTAAATACAGTCGCTCCCATGAGACATCATGTCTAATGTCAATTTGGATTGTGCGGATAGCTCGGAGTGAACATAAGGCCTTTCCTTGACTAAAAAGAACATTTCTAAGGAACTACTTTAGATACAACTATGCTGTTTGTTGCAAATGGTAGCTTAACTCAGGAAGTTTTTTTACAGCTCCCCGTTTGCTCTCTTTGTTTTCCATAGAACGTCTAGATCAGGGATCTCCAAATTTTTTAGTCCGCGGGCCACATTGACTCCTCCACGAAGTCATAAGGGCCAAGATCTACCTAGTGGGATTAAAGCACCCTAGCACTCCATGATTACCGTAATGTAAGGCTAAAGGAAAGATGAAATCGCAAAAATCTAAGGTTGTGGGAATAGCTAGCACTGAAACGAGCTAAGATTTTTATTTAATTACATAATTTTGATTGGTGGACGTACCTGACCGAAATTCTGGCGTATTTTATTCTGGCGAATTTCACAGTCAAAAAAGTATGTCACTGCACATTCTTTACGAAAGTGTCCTGCAAAGTTAACGAAATCTCAAAATCATTGTTAGCAACACTATTACTGCAAGACGTAACAGAGGTGGAGTATGTCAACGCATTGTTATTTCAAGCGGCGCAACAATAAGTTTAGTTATGTAGTCTTGTAGCGAGTAGTAGAGCCAATGTCGCGGTGTATTGGTCGCGATAGGCCTCGAAACTCAATTGTTGGCAGTATAGGTACCACCTCAAATATTTGGCGGGCCGGATACCAGGGATGTCCGGCCCTCGCGGGCCGGTTTCGGCCTGTAGAGCATCTTTTATTCGTACCAAGAGTATGAACATCGGCAACTGATCAGTTACACAGCTTATCCTTAAATCCACAAAAAGACAAGAGAGATTATACATGAAAAGTATTCGCAGTTGCCAATGTGGAAAAACATCAGCTGTATAATGGAATGACGACAGTGAAAATTTGTGCCGCACCGGGATTCGAACCCGGATTTCCCGCGTCCTGTAGGCTTACCACTAGACTATCCGAGCACGCTTCAAGACCAGACCAAACTTCCATATGTCGTCAACTATGTGTCTACAACCTGCGCTCGTACATCCATTACGTATGTTCTCGTACAGAGGGGACATTTTAGTTGAAAATCGCTTGCCTGGTGTCGATGGATAAATACGATATTGGAATGTCTTTGTTCAAGAATGGTTCAAATGGCTCTGAGCACTATGGGACTTAACATCTGTGGTCATCAGTCCCCTAGAACTTAGAACTACTTAAACCTAACTAACCTAAGGACATCACACACATCCATGCCCGAGGTAGCATTCGAACCTGCGACCGTAGCGGTCGCCTTAATATGCTTTACTTCCAGTGGAGGCAACACTGGAAGTAAAGCATATTAAAGCGACTTTTGTGAACTGTCATGCTCCCACGGAGAAGAGCGAATGTGAAGTGAAAGACGAGTTCTATGCACAGCTAGAGGCAGTGATGGATGCTATACCAAATGGACACCTGAGGATCCTCCTTGGTGATATGAATGCCAAGGTTGGGAAAGAACAAATATTCCAAGACACAACAGGTAGGCACAGTTTACACAACCTAAGCAATGACAATGGATTTAGGTTCATCAGCTTCGCTACATCATTAGAGTTGTTCATTTCCAGCACAAACTTCCAGCGGAAGAACATACATAAAGGAACCTGGGTATCACCAGATGGGAGAACTGTAAATCAAATAGACCATGTTGCCATTGATCTCAGAGCCAAGAGATGGGTGTTAGACGTTAAGACAGCGCGGGGTGCCGAAGTTGGGAGTGACCATTTCCTGGTCAGAGGCCGTTTAAACATACAGTGTAAAGGAAGAACGGGGCCTAAGTTAAAAAGAGTGGAAGGGTACCATGTGGAGAAACTGAAAGATGAGGCAACGAAGACCATATACCAGTTGCAACTTAGTAACCGCTTTGAAGCACTCAGTGAAGTGGGTGCGAATCAGGACCTCGAACTAATGTGGGGAAACATCCAGAGCTCAGTTAGGGATACAGCAAAGGAAACACTCATTGGAAACCCAGTGGGCAAGAAGATCTGGTTTGGAAAGGAATGTGCAGATGCCCTGGAAAGGAGAAAGGAAGCCAGGAACAAATGGCTGAAGGGGACAAATCTGGCACAGGCCAAAGCACAATTTGAGGAGGTCCGAAAGACTACACAAGCGATTCTGAGAAGGGCAAAGAGGAAATACATAAGGAATATCATCACTGAAGCAGAAACAGACTTCAGAGGACCAAAGACGAGGGAAATGTTTCTGAGGGTGAAGTACCTCTGCAAAGGTCACCAGGCCAAGCAGAAATTTGTCAAAGATTCCCGTGATAAGATCCTGACGAACGATAGGTGCATAGCTGAGAGATGGAAAGAGTACTTTCGACAGCTGCTAAATTGTGATGATCCTGAACTGCAGTTTGATTTCCAGTACCCAATCACAGCAGATGCAGACTATCCCCCACCTACCCTCGATGAGATAAAAACCAGAATCAGACACCTTAAAAGAATAAGAGTCCAGGTGAAGATGGAATACAGGCTGAAATGATCCTGGCTGGAGGAGAGAAACTTGCAGAAAAAATACACCGACTGATACAGGCAATATGGACCAAAGAAGAACTACCCGGAGAATGGAAAACAGCTTTGATTTGTCCAATACATAAGAAGGGCGACAAACTGAAATGTGACAACTATCGAGGAATCGCCCTGCTTAACGTCTGCTATAAGATCCTGTCCAATTGCCTCATACATATAATTCAGCCAGTGGCAGAATCGGTGATTGGGGAGTACCAGGGAGGTTTCCGGCCAGGACGGTCAACACTAGATCACATCTTCAGTCTCCAGCAGCTCACTGAGAAACTGGGTGAATATGGTAAAGATTTGCATATTTTATTCGTTGATTTTAAGAAGGCCTATGATTGCATACATCGCAAGAGCCTGCTCAACTGTTTAAGGGAGTTTGGCATAGCAGAGAAACTCATCAATCTGATAAAGATCTGTCTGAACGAAACACATGCAAAGGTGAAGATGGGAAATCGTGTAACTGAGGAATTTGAAATTGTGACAGGACTCAGGCAAGGAGATGGGTTGTCCCCTATCCTGTATAACTTTGCCCTCGAGAAGACCGTACGCGAGACCTTCCAAGAGATCGAAGGGATTGAAATCGAAGGAAAGAGACTGGCATACTTAGCCTATGCAGACGACATCTGTTTACTCTCTAGGTCGGAAGAAGAGTTGGAGCAAATGACCAAAGCACTAAAGGAGGCTGCCAGCAAATTTGGGCTGAACATAAACGAAGCTAAGACAGAGTACCTCGTTATGACGCGTGGTCATTGTCAGACTGCTGATCATCTACAATCACTGCAGGTTGGGGACCATTCCTACAAGAGAGTGCAAGAATTCAAATACCTAGGGGCACTTTTCACCGAGAACTCGTCATGTGAAGCAGAGATCAATGCCAGAATACAAGCAGGAAACCGATCTTACCAGAGCCTAGCGCAATTGCTTCGGTCCAAATCTCTCTCCAGACAGTTCAAGATTCGACTGCACAAAACCCTGATCCAGCCTGTTGTTCTATATGGCTGTGAGACATGGAGTATCCGGAAACAGGACTTCCATAAGCTCCTTGTTTTCGAGAGAAAAGTGCTTCGGAAGATCTTCGGTCCGGTTCTGGATGCAGATACAGGGGAATGGAGGATCAGATACAACCAAGAGCTTGAGGAACTATAACAGCAGCCCAACATAGCAGGAACTGTCAAAGCTAAACGAATGCAGTGGGCCGGCCATGTGGCCCGGATGGAGGATCACAGATGGCCTCGGAAGCTCCTGGATTTCACACCTACAGGAAAGAGACCGCCAGGGAGACCCAAGAAGCGTTGGAGGGATGGACTCCATGAAGATTTAAACCAAGTGTCAATAGATATGAACGGATGGCGGATAGGAGCCATGGACAGAATACAGCGGAGGAGGAAACTTGTAGATGCGTGCGGTTCACTGGGCCTCATCACGTAGTAGTAGTAGTAGTAGTAGTAGACCGTAGCGGTCGCGCGGTTCCAGACTGTAGCGCCTAGAACCGCTCAGCCACTCCGGCCGGCGGAATGTCTTTGTTATTGAGAACTACAATGCAATGTTCCTTTTGATATACATGCATGTCCGAAGGAACAGTCACTGAACAATACAGGCACTGCAATATCGTATGTATCTGCCGACATTGGGCAATGGACTTTCATTTGAAATGTCTCCCCTGTATGAGAGTATACAGAATGGATGCAGGAGTGCAGGTTGTAGACAAATGGTTGACGAAATATGGAAGTTTAGGTCTGGCCGTAAAGAGTGCTCGGATAGCCTACGGTAAGGCCACAGCGCGCAATAAGCGGGAAATCCGGGTTCGAATCCTGGTCTGCCACAAATTTTCATTTTGCGATACACTTTGTTGTTGAAACACACCATGATTGAAATTCCTGTAGCTGGGGTGCAACGTAAAATTCGAACGTGACAATGTAAACTGTTGCCATAATAATAGGCCCAGAGAAAAAGGATGGGCCAATAATTGTGTCTTAAGCTACACCACACATTCTATTTCGGGCTTTCCTTTATCTGCTGTAGAGCGATACGTTCTCCGACCCTCAGATTCTGTTTAAATTCGTGGAGATGTGAGAAGTCGCTTCATTGGAAAAACAATCTTTATTAAGGTAATTCGTGGAGATGTGAGAAGTCGCTTCATTGGAAAAACAATCTTTATTAAGGTAGTCATTGTTTGCATTGATTTGTTCAAGCGTGTTAGCAAACTCAGCACTTATGGCCCTATCATCCAGCTGCGAAACTAACAGAAACTGCACTTTATATGCATGGAAGTGCAGCCGTTTGTGTAAGATCACCACCATGCACTGAAGTACGCCTGTTTCCCCGGAAATACGACGCGTCGATCTCTACGGACGGCGTTGGAGAGCTGTATGCACGATATCAACACGGTCTTCACGTCACATCTAACGCTTCTTGCCTTGGTACGAACACTACCCGTCTCTTTACACTTTTCATACCATCCTTTGATGCTCTTCACATCTGGCGGATCTCGGCCACAGGCAGTTGGGAACTATAGTTGAACTGTAATAGGCGCCCGTGTTTGATGAAACCGTAAAACACATTCGTTTTCTCCTCCAAAACGCCATTGTGACAGCAGCACTCTTATATTTCGCTACCTGTAATAAGATGGAGAGAAAAGAAATCAGATGTTGTCAGAGGACGTGTAGAAAAGAATCCATAAAAACTACAATTTGCAAAAAAAAATGAATGGGCATGTGGGAGTTTATCCATTAAAAGCTTTGAGGGAAGCTATCATTTGCAACAAACTGCATAGCTGTCTCTAGCATAGTTCGTCAGAAATAAATTTTTGTGATATGAGAACGACATTAATGATGGCTCTAGGAAGAAACAAATTTACAAACACTATTTTATTTGAAGACGACAAAGTTCTGCTAGCAGACAGTGAAAGCGCCTCGAAAATATGTTGAAACTGAAAAATGTTAACAATATTATGAAATGGTTGTATCCGCAAATAAAACAAAAGAAAAGGGAAATAACAATAGAACAGGTAAATTCATTTAAATATCTTGGGACACAAAACTAATTCAGATGTGGTTCAAAATATACAGAAATATAATGCTATAAATGGTTGTGCAAGAAATTACCTTATTAGTACTATGAGGATAACAGTAAAACTACACTACGTGGTAGCTAAGTTGGCTCTTATGTATGGAGAACAGCACGCTAAGGAAAGAAGATCAACGAAGAATTGAAGCGTCTGAGATGAGGTTTCTGAGATCACTTTTTGAACTAACGCTAAGAGACAAAGTGTGGAGTGAAGATATAAGACAACAACTAGACGTAAAAACAATAATGACAGAAGAGGTTAGACGCTACCACATCAAAAGGAAGCTACCTAAACATCTGCCAAGGGAAGCATTACATTTCAACCAAATTAGGAAACGGGATATAGGAAGGCCAATGCTGAGACGGAGACAACAGTTTTGTTAAATTCCTTTGGTTTCGGGATGGGTCAACACCTACTCCTTGAAATGAAGGAAAAAGAAGATGATGAAGAAGAAGAAGGGTACAGCCTTTACCCACCCAGTAAACAAATTACACATCTCTGCAGACTTCCGTGGCCGATGTCACTGAAGTTAAAATCTTCCGAACTGTTAAGCGGCGTCATATTTCTTCTAAATGATCGACGTTTCGACCCCTCTGCTGGGAAACTCTTCAGGATATTGTGGTGTCTACTAACGATTGAACACTCAATAAATAGTGGACACCACAAGACCCTGGGAGGATCCCAGCAAAGGGGTCGAAACGTTGATCGTTTAGAAAAAATTTGATGTAACCTAACAATCTAGCCTCAGATTACACAACATTCCGCAGCATCTGTAAGAGTTATTAGTAATTTACGCCCCCTGTTCTCTCAGCTCTAACTCTTCATAAATTGATGTAAGGCACGGCATACAGAGTGAGGAAAATAACCTGGTAATAAGCACAGAGCAAGGTAGGGAAAGTCGAATCGAGGAAGAAGTGTTCCAAGTAACCATGTTTCGGAAGTGCACCGTTATGGAGCTACGCCGATAAACCGACAGCCAGTCAACGACGATCGCTTGGTACTCAACATTCGTGACGAGTTGGTCGCAAGAATTTTAAAGCCGCAACAATCAGTTGTACTATACCAGGAGTTTAAGAGAGAGTGTGTCAATTATTTCTTAGTCTGCCTCAGCTTTACAGCGATCTTGAGGGCAGGAAATGTGATTTGTGAAAAAAATAGTGTTTAAAATGTAACTTCTGTTTTTCTTTTCACCAGTGTCTTAATTTACACTTACTTTAGATTTCTTTATGTACAACGTTGCAACTTAGCGGCTATCTTACTCCGGCGCTGTTTCTGTAGTACAAAGAAATGGTTCAAATGGCTCTGAGCACTATGGGACTTAACTTCCGAGGTCATCAGTCCCCTAGAACTACTTAAACCTAACTAAACTAAGGACATCACACACATCCAAGCCCGAGGCAGCATTCGAACCTGCGACCGTAGCGGTCGCCCAGTTCCAGACTGTAGCGCCTAGAACCGCTCCGCCACCGCGGCCGGCTTCTGTAGTACACCCTATTGTCTTAACAAATTAATTATTTTATGACACTCTTAGCGTAACTGATTTAATAGTAAACATTCACCCAGTAAACTTCATAGAAAATTCTCGTCTAGCGTAACCAACTACGTGGCTAGGCACAGCCATGTTCCAGCTCAAAGTAAAGTGTGTTGTCAGCTCATAGTGAAAGCACGGAACTTGCCTTCGTGGGCACCCAGTAGAGACTGCTGTTAACGTTGTTAAATTTATTCGTGATGAGATGGAGAAAAATAGGAACAGTGCTGACGGAAGAAGTAATGGAACGTGGAAACAAAGTGTTACAGTTGACTAAGTCGATGGTGTGCAAATTACGGCAAGAGGTACACGATGCTGAGCGGATTGCGATTCAAGTACCAACCCCAAAGATTAAAAAAAATTATAATTATATATCTCACTGACGACATGGGTAAATGTGTTATTGGGCAGCGATTTCTGTGTTATTGTGGAACTGGACTTCTGGCTAGCGAAGAAACGCGGAAAAAGACATGATTTTGAAAGCTACCAGTTTTATAAAAGGCTGACAAATGCGCTGGCTAACTAATACGTGTGCAACGTCCGAGTTTAAGTCGCCTTGGGAGTGTATTTTTCACTAAACGCATTAACATTATAAGGAATACAACATCTAGTAACTAATACAACTAACGTAATAAACGTCCAGTAACAGAATCTACTTAAATAGCCGCACGGTGCATTAGATTGATAGACGGGAAATTGATAAGGCTGCTTGCACACGTATGACCTGGGTGGTACGACATAAGCCCGTACACTGCACGCGTATTTGTCAGAAAATCGCATATTAGCAACTAACGTTATGTATTTCTATCTTAGTGACAATTCTCTTTTGCTGAGGTGAAGGCTGAGGAAGAGGTGGGTAAATGTGATATATAAAAGAAGAGAAGAACGACCTTAGTAATAATCCAGATAGGTTCTACAGCTATTTTAGAATGCGGCTGGAAAAAAATGCTTCACCGAAGAAGATTAAATAATCCAGAATTCGAACCAAGAACAATTGCCAACATGGGTAAGTTAGAAGTAGAATTCTAGGTGCAGCTAAGTAGCTTAAATCAGTTAATGCAGGCAGGGCATTCAGACCTGATTGTACGCCAGTCAGGTTGTTCTCAGAGTATGCAAAAACAATAGCTCCATATTTAACAATCAGATACGACCGATCGCTCGTTGACAGCTCCATGCCTAAGGATTGGAAAGTTGCACAAGTCACACCAATATCCAAAAAAGGAAATACTCTGTTTGCAGTAGGATTTTGGAACATATACTGTGGAGAAAGAAAGAAGGTTGTATACATGGAAGAACCCTGGAGATACTAAAAGGTATCAGATAGATTATATAATGGTAAGACAGAGATTTAGGAACCAGGTTTTAAATTGTAAGACATTTCCAGGGGCAGATGTGGACTCTGACCACAATCTATTGGTTATGACCTGTAGATTAAAACTGAAGAAACTGCAAAAAGGTGGGAATTTAAGGAGATGGGACCTGGATAAACTAAAAGAACCAGAGGTTGTACAGAGATTCAGGGAGAGCATAAGGGAGCAATTGACAGGAATGGGGGAAATAAATACAGTAGAAGAAGAATGGGTAGCTTTGAGGGATGAAGTAGTGAAGGCAGCAGAGGATCAAGTAGGTAAAAAGACGAGGGCTAGTAGAAATCCTTGGGTAACAGAAGAAATATTGAATTTAATTGATGAAAGGAGAAAATATAAAAATGCAGTAAGTGAAATAGGCAAAAAGGAATACAAACGTCTCAAAAATGAGATCGACAGGAAGTGCAAAATGGCTAAGCAGGGATGGCTAGAGGACAAATGTAAGGATGTAGAGGCCTATCTCACTAGGGGTAAGATAGATACCGCCTACAGGAAAATTAAAGAGACCTTTGGAGATAAGAGAACGACTTGTATGAATATCAAGAGCTCAGATGGAAACCCAGTTCTAAGCAAAGAAGGGAAAGCAGAAAGGTGGAAGGAGTATATAGAGGGTTTATACAAGGGCGATGTACTTGAGGACAATATTATGGAAATGGAAGAGGATGTAGATGAAGATGAAATGGGAGATATGATACTGCGTGAAGAGTTTGACAGAGCACTGAAAGACCTGAGTCGAAACAAGGCCCCGGGAGTAGACAATATTCCATTGGAACTACTGACGGCCGTGGGAGAGCCAGTCCTGACAAAACTCTACCATCTGGTGAGCAAGATGTATGAAACAGGCGAAATACCCTCAGACTTCAAGAAGAATATAATAATTCCAATCCCAAAGAAAGCAGGTGTTGACAGATGTGAAAATTACCGAACTATCAGCTTAATAAGTCACAGCTGCAAAATACTAACACGAATTCTTTACAGACGAATGGAAAAACTAGTAGAAGCCAACCTCGGGGAAGATCAGTTTGGATTCCGTAGAAACACTGGAACACGTGAGGCAATACTGACCTTACGACTTATATTAGAAGAAAGATTAAGGAAAGGCAAACCTACGTTTCTAGCATTTGTAGACTTAGAGAAAGCTTTTGACAATGTTGACTGGAATACTCTCTTTCAAATTCTAAAGGTGGCAGGGGTAAAATACAGGGAGCGAAAGGCTATTTACAATTTGTACAGAAACCAGATGGCAGTTATAAGAGTCGAGGGACATGAAAGGGAAGCAGTGGTTGGGAAGGGAGTAAGACAGGGTTGTAGCCTCTCCCCGATGTTGTTCAATCTGTATATTGAGCAAGCAGTAAAGGAAACAAAAGAAAAATTCGGAGTAGGTATTAAAATTCATGGAGAAGAAATAAAAACTTTGAGGTTCGCCGATGACATTGTAATTCTGTCAGAGACAGCAAAGGACTTGGAAGAGCAGTTGAACGGAATGGACAGTGTCTTGAAAGGAGGATATAAGATGAACATCAACAAAAGCAAAACAAGGATAATGGAATGTAGTCTAATTAAGTCGGGTGATGCTGAGGGAATTAGATTAGGAAATGAGGCACTTAAAGTAGTAAAGGAGTTTTGCTATTTGGGGAGCAAAATAACTGATGATGGTCGAAGTAGAGAGGATATAAAATGTAGGCTGGCAATGGCAAGGAAAGCGTTTCTGAAGAAGAGAAATTTGTTAACATCCAGTATTGATTTAAGTGTCAGGAAGTCATTTCTGAAAGTATTCGTATGGAGTGTAGCCATGTATGGAAGTGAAACATGGACGATAAATAGTTTGGACAAGAAGAGAATAGAAGCTTTCGAAATGTGGTGCTACAGAAGAATGCTGAAGATTAGATGGGTAGATCACATAACTAATGAGGAAGTATTGAATAGGATTGGGGAGAAGAGAAGTTTGTGGCACAACTTGACCAGAAGAAGGGATCGGTTGGTAGGACATGTTCTGAGGCATCAAGGGATCACCAATTTAGTATTGGAGGGCAGCGTGGAGGGTAAAAATCGTAGAGGGAGACCAAGAGATGAATACACTAAGCAGATTCAGAAGGATGTAGGTTGCAGTAGGTACTGGGAGATGAAAAAGCTTGCACAGGATAGAGTAGCATGGAGAGCTGCATCAAACCAGTCTCAGGACTGAAGACAACAACAACAACAACAACTGTGGAGTAAGCTATAGGGAAATTCGGGTAATATACAATATGTACAAGAACCAAGAGGAAATAATTGGAGGACCAAGTACGATACGCTGGGATTAAAAAGGGTGTAAGATGGGGATGTAGCTTTTTGCCCCTACTGTTCAATGTGTACAAGGAAGAAGCAACGACGGAAATACAGATTCAACAGTGAGACTAAAATTCAAGGTGGAAGGATATCAATAAGAAGATTCGCTGATGGAATTATTATTCTCAGTGAAAGTGAAGAAGAATTACAGGATCTGCTGAATGGAATGGACAGTCTAATGAGTACAAAAAATAGTTCAAATGGCTCTGAGCACTACGGGACTTAACTTCTGAGGTCATCAGTCCCATAGACTCAGAACTACTTAAACCTAACTTACCTAAGGACATCACACACATCCATGCCCGAGGCAGGATTCGAACCTGCGACCGTAGCGGTCGGACGGTTCCAGACTGAAGCGCCTAGAACCGCTCGGCCACACTGGCCGGCTTAATGAGTACAAAATATGGATTGAGAATAAAGTGAAGAAAGACGAAAGTGATGAGAAGTAGCAGAAATTAGAACAATGAGAAACTAAACATGAGGATTAGTGATCAAGAAGTATATGAAGTTAAGGAATTCTGCTACCTAGGTAGCAAAATAGCCCATGGCGGACGGAGGACTAGCGCTGACAGAAAGAGCATTTCTGGCCAAGAGAACTCTAATAGTATCAAACGCAGACTTTAATTTGAGGAAGAAATTTCTGAGACCTTAATTTGAGGAAGAAATATCTCAGAATGGTCGTTTGGAGCACTGCACCGTATGGCAGTGAGACATGGACTGTGGGAAAACCCAAAAGAGACTCGAAGCATTTAAGATGTGGTGCTATAGAAGAATATTGAAAATTAGGTGAACTGATAAGGTAAGGAATGAGGTTCTCTGCAGAATCGGTAAGGGAAGGAGTAGATGGAAAACACTAACAAGAAGAAGGGATAGGGTGGTAAGACATCAGTTAAGACATCATGGAATACTTCCACGGTACTTAGGGAGCCGTTGAGCTTAAAATTGTAGAGGAAGACAGAGGTTGGAATACATCCAGCAAATAACTGAGGACGTAGGTTGCAAGTGCTACACCGAGATGAAGAGTTTGGCACAGGTGTGGAATTCGTAGCGGTCCGCATCAAACCAGTCAGAAGATTGATGACTGAAAAAAAAATTCGAACATTATGAGCTATTTCGAAGTAAACGATTTATTGACAAATAGTCAACACGAATTCAGAAAATATCGTTCTTGTGAAAAACAACTAGCTCTTCATTTCTCACGAAGTAATGAGTGCTATTGGCAGGGAATCTCAAACTGATTCCGTATTTTTGGATTTCCGCAAGGCTTTTGACACGGTACCTCATAGGCCACTTCTAATTAAATTGCGTGCATATGGTCTATCGTCTCTTTGTACGACTGGATCCGTAATTTCCTGTCAGAAAGGTAAGGATTCGTAGTAAGTGACTGAAAGCCATCGAATAAAACAGAAGTAATATCTCGCGTTTCCCAAGGAAGTGTTATAGCCCTTCTGCTGTTCCTGATCTACTTAAACCATTTAGGAAACAATCTCAAAAGCCCTCTTAGATTGTTTGCAGATGATGCTGCCATTTCACCAGACGATCAAAACGAATTGCATAATGATTTAGACAAGGTATCTGTATGATACGAAAGGTGGCAATTGACTCTAAATAATGAAAAATGTGAAGTCATCCACGTGAGTGCCAAATAACTAACTCTACGTGGCTTGAAACATTCAACAAATTCGAATTAATTTTTGCATGGATCCATTAACACGACAGTTTTTCCACGGAAATTGGTATCATTAAGAATCTGTGTTCCACATGTGCCCGGCGTATACCCACTGTTCATCCAGAATACTGTAATTAAAATTTACGCTAGAATGCTTTTAAAGAAGTTCGTGTTCCTGTGAATTAGTAGTGGGTGATGAGTGACGCGTGAAGCCCCCTTTCCATTGGTTGTCGTCAAAAGACAATGCAAAGGCAGCTAACCATCACAAAACAAGAAAGTGTCTCTTGTCATCGCTTTACTGTGGAATTACGTTGTGTAGGAATATACGAGGTGCGGCTAGAAAAAAACCGGACTGATGCTGGAAAAAACATTTATTTACAATTATTTACAATTTCATGTTATCTCCTTCAATGTACTCTCCTCCTCGGTCTCTACACCGCTCCATACGAATTTTCCACTGTTCATAGCAATGCTGCAGATCATTTTCGGTAAGTCCATACATTACTTCCGTCGCTTTTTCTTTTACTGCTTCAACAGTCTCAAATCTAGTTCCTTTCAAAGCTGACTTGACTTTAGGGAAAAGAAAAAAGTCACAGGGGGCCAAATCAGGTGAGTAGGGTGGATGATCTAAGATGGGAATGTTGTGTTTTGCCAAAAACGTCTTCACTGACAACGCACTGTGAGCTGGGGCATTGTCTTGGTGAAGGATCCATGACTTTTTTCTCCACAAATCGTTCCGTTTTCTCCGCACTCGCTCACGTAGGGTAGCCAGCACGCTAATGTAGTAATGCTGATTCACTGTTTGTCCCTCTGGTACCCAATCAATGTGCACAATCCCTTTGATGTCAAAAATAAAAAACAATCATCATTGCCTTGAATTTCGATTTTGACATTCGTGCTTTTTTTTGTTGTGGAGAACCAGGAGTTTTCCAATGCATCGATTTTGTAAGAAGGTGGGATCACTTTCAATGTTTTCCAGGATGTCAGAACAAATCATTCTTCGGCGTTCCTTCTGTTCAATTGGGAGACACTTTGGAACCATTTTTGAACACACTTTGTTCATGTTGAATCTTTCATGAAGAATCTGTCTAACGCTTTCCTTGTCTACTCCTGTTAACTCAGACGCTGCTCTGATTGTTAAACGGCGATCTTGCCGAACAAGTTTACCGATTTTTTCAATGTTTGCATCAGTTTTTTCTGACAATAGTCTGCCAGTGCCAATGTCATCAATGGTGTCTTCGCGGCCATCTTTAAACCGTTTAAACCACTCAAACACTTGTGTTCGCGATAAACAATCATCGCCGTACACTTGTTGTAACATTACAAACGTTTAACTTGCAGATTTTTCCTAGTTTGAAACAAAATCTGATGTTAACACGCTGTTCTTTCTGTACACTCAACATTTTCCGACGCACAGACAAAACGTCAACTACTTAAAACAGACGCCACGAGCAGACTGAGTGCAGGAGGCAGATGAAACTCGAGCAGTAGGCGGAGCGAGAGTCACGTGACAGGCCACGCGACTTTCAGGCTTATTGCTTTCGTTTTATTGTTTCACCAGTACTAGTCCGGTTTTTTTCTAGTCGCACCTCGTAGATTACTGACAAGTGAAGCTCATCTGCCCCCGTTTGTTTGACAACACTGGAACACCAACTATCAAGCAAGATTCCAAGATTGATGATGTCAGGGTTTGGCTATTTTGCTCACTACATGCCAGTTGTTGTGAGGTCAGGAGGAATATTCCATACTAGTCGTCGGCTTTGACCAATGACTTAATTTTAATCAATGCTGTGACGTCATCTTTTTGGTGCGTATTTTCATGTCTTTTTCGAAGTTTGCTAGTTAGTTGGCAAAGCAAACGAAAACGAAAGCGGAAAACGGGATTGTGCAGACAGACTGATTTTTTGCCTAGCCCGCTTGAAACAATCACTTCTGATATTACTTTATAGCCGCAATGTTGGCTACGACTTTAATCGCATGTTTCCTGTACATCGCATTTTGCAGCGCTGTAAAGTTCTCGAGCTAATGTCATTTTACATGGGTAAATTTCGACAACTTGGATCAACATTCTCCTCTCACTTTAGTTAAGAAAACTAGTACAGGAGTATATGCGACGATCCGATGAGCTGATTCAATACTCTCTAGAATTAAGGCACTTGTATGATTACTCGAGTGAAAAATGTACACCTATCAGTTGTTTTTTAAACGTATGATGCATATTATTTAATGATTTTAAATTAACATTTCTCAGAGCTAATTTAGAAAATCGCATGCTCATTTCCAACATTCACTTTGAGAGAAAACTGCAAAAACAGACTACGTTTTGCGCTTTCTGAGCTCTGTACGTATTTTTTAATGTCGCCAGTTCAGTTTAAAACCCGGGCAAGTTACAGAATGTAGCAGTAATGAACTAGCAATACGAAAATAACAATTTACACTTCATTACTGCAGTAGCAACTAAAACATTCAATAAATGCCTTGCTAAATGCATGGCTCACATCTGAGACAAAGCCTATTCCTGAGTGACCTCACAGCGTTAGCCAATAGCAGTGCAGAATGCTTACTGACATCCTATTGTTACCAGAAACGTAAACGTAATCATCGAACTTTAATTCTGTTCCGACTGGCCAACTGCTGCCTGCAAAGCAGTACGACGAGCGATCTATGATCGTGGGACATGTGATGAGCACGTCACCAACTCTCCCAGCCGTTATTGCCAGTAGATGAACCCGGATGATGTCTGGACTTCTTTATTCAAACAGCTCTTCATTTAGAATCACGAGGCTGAGTGGAGCCCGTACAAGACATCTCTGCCTCGGCAAAAACCCGAGGAGATCCTGGGGGTAGAACTTGGTCTTTCCGCACTGAAGACAGCGACGCTAACAATTTATTTTCCTTCGGAGACAGTCAGTAACAGAAGTTCATATCCATACAAAACATTAATGCGTTTGATATCACAAATTTTATCTACTTTGAAGTGTGCTGCTGACCACGTCATTCAAACCTCTCCAATCCTACTGTGCCAACTTTCTCAGTTTTCTTCATGTTATGGGGTATACTGCTTTTACAGAAACACTGCACTTTTACAACTGGTAAACCGTAACGGTGATGTGCGTTATCTGTAAATCCACTATTTGCGATGAATAAAGCAAAAAAAAACAAAAAATACATTTTCGCAGAAACTGATACATGGAATTATTAATGTGTGGGGTAAGAATCAAAACGTTTCATCCTCCTTGTCTTTTGCTCGTTTTAGTTTTTTAACAAAGGCTGAATTCTTACTTGATAGTTACGCTGTATCTTAAACTTTTGTTACGTTATAGATTCAAAAAAAATTTGTCATCACGTTAAGGAAGACACAATAAAATTAACTATCAAATTCATTAAAAATTTGAACAAGAAAGTAGGGCGTTTATACAATAAACACTGGCACTGATTTGTTTCATGTGTCAATAAATGATACATTTTATCAACGTTCAGAATATGGAGGTCAATACCTATTACTGGACATTTCACAAAGCAAGTATTTAATGTGTGTTTCAAAGTCTTCTACATACCTTTGTATGGACAATGGGATTCGGTTCTTACTCAGGAAGCTGCTTTTCTAACAAAAGATTCAACACTGTGTATCAAACAAGAAAAGCAAAGAAACTGTTACAAAAAAGAGAAAAATACTGCAGCAAGAATTCAGTAATCACTACCACGGCTTACTACTTCTTTGCACGTTGGACGCAACAGAATTGTATGCTCAAACTGTGCAGTGTATGATCCTAACATCACAAAGTGGTGGATATGCATTAACTATGTGTTTGTCCTTCAGATCCTTCAAAGCCATATGGTATTTAGTACAACCAACTCTTTCTAACCAGCGACGGCAAAATGCTAGTGTGCTAAAATGCTTGTTTATTGTATTCAGTAATGACTGTGAGGATTGCAACCGTAAGTGACCGGGTGATGCATCAAAATTCTTCATGTAATGAGAAACTTCCATATCTGCATGGACCTGACCACGACCAGTAGAGCCAAATGTCTCTATTGCATACACTTCATTTTCTTCCATTAGTGTAGCGTCACCACCTTTTACTATAGGCACTGTTTTTCCAGCATGAATTCTGTATTGAGATATGGAGTGGCCGTTAAGATTGCAAATTGATTTTACTGGATATGTTTTACCATCAATTTCTACCTCATAAGACTCCATAACTTCTTGGATCTCAGCACCAACATCACAAAGTGGAACATCAATACCGGCACACCTTATTCCAGTATTTGTTGCTTCTCGTACAGCTTCAACGAGTTTATCATATCTTGGATTGAAAGTCAATGTGAACGCACAGTCTATTATTCGACCATTAATGTGAGTTCCAAAATCTATCTTTGTAACATCGTCATATAACAAAACAGTAGAATCACCGCTGTTTGGCGTATAATGAGCTGCACAGTGGTTGCGAGAACATCCAGTAGGGAAGGCCAGACCTGCCTTCAAACCGTTCTCCTTAATTAATCTGCGAGCTACTGATTCAAGTTCCTCACAAATCTGTATCATAGTCATGCCAGGTTTCAACCATCGCCGAATGTATTCTCTAGTCTGTCGATGAGCTTCTGCAGCTATTCTAAACTCATTATAAATGTCAACGTTCATGCGGTCAATTGCTTTCTGTTCTTCTGAAGTGACACGTTGCCTAGCAGTACGATAGTCACCTATAGC
Source organism: Schistocerca serialis cubense (assembly GCF_023864345.2). Taxonomy (NCBI): domain Eukaryota; kingdom Metazoa; phylum Arthropoda; class Insecta; order Orthoptera; family Acrididae; genus Schistocerca; species Schistocerca serialis. The sequence continues at coordinate 249,177,923 of NC_064638.1, read as the reverse complement.
GGGATAGTCCATACATTGTCCTACGGGATAGCAACCATTTGGGAAAAGATCTGCAATAGGTATGGATGGTGGGTCCGTCTGCTTTGTTAGCTCTTCCTTCTTGCCATTGTCCTTACCTTTTTCTTTTGTTGCAACACTTTTCTTCTTCTTTTTCTTCTTCTTGCCATCCTTAGCACCATCTTCACAGCTAGTATGTGCCACTACATTGTTTTTCTGTGCAGCTGCTCCAGAAACATCTCCAGCTGGTATGTCAATAAATCCACTAATGCACATACCCCTCAAACGTTGTTCTATTTTGTCCTCATCTTGTCTCTGGATATAGCCTTGTGTGGCATCTGTAGTAGCTGCTGCAGCCTCTTCTTTTCTCTTCTTCTTTTTTCTTCTCTTCTTTTTCGAGGCATCAGGTGTTCCTTCTTCCGCTTCTCCATCGTCTACTTCGTGAGCGAACTCTTTATCAGACAATTTTTCTTCCGATTTCTCAACATTAGCCATTACAGCTGCCATTTTTCAACAGAAATACTATGTACAGCGTTGTATGTAGTTAAGTTTCTGTTCTACAAAAACTAACCAATTTAATAAAGAAACATCTTCCTTGCTAACCGAAATTCCACCTATATATTGTACTGATCCACAGCACAAACATATTCGCTCTCGAAATCAGAGTGTGATGTCTTTCATTGTAGTCCGACTGGGTTACGATGCCAGTGGTTCCCAACCATTCGGGCCGGAAGGGGTCTGTTATCATAACAACTAGTTCGTATAGTATTGTTTGTTGGCTTCGGCAAATCACAACTATACTGTTACCAAAGTCTAAAATTTCGATGTGAGGATCGGGGGCCTATTACAGAAGGGCCCTCAGTATCAAACAATGTTGGTGTTTACAGCATTATTTCCGAAGCCGTTGGCAGCTCTGTTCATTGCCTGTGTCTTGCTCGTATTAGCAGACGAACATTTGTAAGGATCTACATACAAAAAAAGCACTGCACCTTCTTCAGTCAGAAAGAGAGACATCGTGATGAACAAACATCGAATAGTACCATGTTACAATAATTTTCCTTGAAGGTTGTTTGAGCAATGCGGAATACAGGTAAAGATAGGTAAGTATGAAAGCGTTTATATCCTTGCTCACTGTACCTGTTTCGTTTTGATTAATGTATTGCGTCAAGAAACTACAAGTACGGTATTAAAAACCAAAGATCGTTTTGTAAACTGATTCTACGTTACTTACCTCTTTCCTCCCATTTTGCGTTACTTTGCCAGCAGAAATTTAGTTTTCTTTCATGCCATCGTTGTTACTGTTTACAACAGTATCAGATTCGATGAATCTATGTTGTAATTTACTGAACATGTTATTGCGTTCGGCTATTTCAATAATTAGAAACTTGTAAGCTTTTTTTTAAAAAAAAAGGAAGAAAAAACCTCCCCTACTTTTACCAATAGTGGCGGTGCTCATTATGAAGCAGGAAGTGAAAACCTCCACGGTTTTAGTTTCGTAACTGTTTTATATATCGTTATCGTACTTCCTGCAGCTGTAGCACAACAAACCACGGTTTGGAGAGTTCTGTAATACCGTGTGCCACTGAAACTAACGAATTTCGTATCGGGCAAGCATATACTACGAAAACCACCGAATACTGCATTTTAGCGACACAGGCGTTGAAATCAAGATCGCGGCTGCTCGATTTGTTTCTGGCAGCCAGAGCACACGACACGTGATAGAAAACCAACAGTAACAACCCCGTCACAAAATCGAACTTTTGTCATTTCGTTCTTTTGTGTCCGTGAGTTTGTCAAACAAGCTCGTAATACATGTACCAACAAAGTACCCGTATGTCAATTTATTGACTCATCTGAAGTAGACGCTGTTCGTCTCGCGAAGTAATTTGACAAAGCATTTCTTGCATTGGCTTTGACATTGTGTGTAAAGAAGATAAAGAAAACAAGGTGCTGGTCGAGAAAATGGTGGAAATTGAGAGAGAGAAATATACTCGTGAAAATTTGCTAAAGGAAACATTCCACCCAGAACCTTTTGATTACGTTAACTTCCTCTAACGGCAGCTTATTAAAATATCAATGTGGGCACATGGACTGGGGAACTTTGATATATATATATATATATATCGGTCTGCGTGCAAATTATGCGTAGAATAATCTCTTCTTAAATTCTTTCTGCGTAATATTTGCCTGGGAAAGACGTGCAGCACTATCATTTTGGTAACTGACTGTGCTGTTTTGTTGTTGTCGTTAATCATAGTTTCCATTGTTGTGGAAACCCACGATATACTAAGATAATTGTAATAAAACTTATTTTCTGTAATCATGCGCGGCGAGACATCAGCACAAACAAAATTTGCCATCTTACCAAATGTGCTGTTAAGTAAAAATTTCTCTCAAACGCGCTCCATGCATGATAAACACATCAAACGGCACTGTACATGGTCACATACATTATGTAGGCTACCTAGTAAACTTTCACAAATTGTTCGATCGTTTACGGGGGCATTAAATAATTGTTACAGGCAACAAAATAAATATTGCTGCCTGTTTCACTCCCAGCAACTTAAACAGTGCTGTAAGGTTCCTGCGTAACCACACCCTCATAAATAGCAACGTACCGTAGTCGGAGAAAAGGCAAATTATTTGAGACAAGCAAGAATACAATTGTTATCTATAATTTGCTGACGAGGTCACTTTTCGTATGCTGTGATTGACTCTTCTTGTTCTTCTCCTCCTCCTCCTCACCTTCCTGAAATGGATCTGCTTATGCAGGCTGGTCACATAGCCTCTTCGAGCCTTCACATTTGTCACACATTCCATCGTTCGGCATATTATCTCATTGTAGCCCACTTCAGTTGACATCGTCCTTCACGTGGCCCCTCCCTATTGTTTGTGGTCATCCAATTTATCTTCTTCCAGATTTTGTCCATTCCGGAACTATTCTTGGAAGTCTTTCTTGCCCCATTCTTTTAACATTACCAAACCATTTAAGCCAATTCCCCCCCCCCCCCCCCCCTTCTAGGTTCTTCTAGAGGACTGATTGGAAGTGTGCTGCATATTGTTTCACTCCTTATCCTGTCCTTAATCATCTTACCAAGGATCCCTTGGAGAAAGCGCATTTCTGTCACTTATAGTCTGCTCAGATCTTTCTTTGTTCGAGTTCAACATTCTAATGCATAGGTCAAAACTGGTAGATGTCCACCATTATCTTTGCTTTGGTACATATTTTCTAATTCCTAATTGTGTCCAATACACAATATAAAATTTTGAGCAATTCTCTATCCTCTCTAAAATTCCATCTTTGATGATTCTATTCTTGGTTAGCGTGCTTTCCAGATATCTGAAGCACCTTCTTAGTGCTTCATCATAGATTGGCAGCTTTGAAAATACTTGCCATAACAGATAACTTAAAAAGTCAGATATTATTATCATCATACAAACAGCATTCATCATTCTCAGTAGTTTTCTGCATCTGATTTTCACCCGCTATTTTTCAGTGTTTCTAAACATGTAATTCATCACCAAACCTCCCCTTAAGAATGTTCTCCCACATCCCGAAGTGAGACAGTTAATGAACGTTAAGTGTTAAGCGTTTCTCTCAAATGGATCACATCAGTGTGCTCCACATAGTCTACAGATAATACTGCCCCACAAATTCTTGGTATGTGCTTCAAAACTATACTTGCTTAAACACCAGAGGCAAATGGAAAGTGTGGTAGCCTGCGCAAAATGATAATCATCATTGTCATGGTCCTTCTGTAAGCTGTTCATGTGTATAGTGCTACAACATGGAAAAATGTATATGTGGTGTGTGCCTTAGTGATTGTTGTTGAGAAGTAAATCAACAACATAGCACTAGTTTTTTTACATTATTAAATAACATCAATGCAAGTACATATAAACAAAATAGTATTGGATTGGTGTACACATTTTTAGCATTTTTCCATAAGTTTAATAAACAAAACAGATACACTTAACAGAGACTTAAGTCATTAATAATATAATCTCCTACACTATTTATAATATCTGTCAATGCTGGGGTAACTTTTCAATTTTGCAGCTGTAGGAATCACATGGTTTTGAGGTGAACTCATTGAGCCATGTTTGGAGCGCATTTTCATCAGGAAGGGAAGCTCCATGAAGATTGTTTCTATAGAGAGAAAGAAGGGTGAAAATCTGAGGGTGCAAGATCAGGTGAATAGTGTGGGTGCACAATGACTTTCCAACCAAACTCCTGTTTATAGTTTTTTGTCAGTCAAGCAGAACACGGAGAGGCATTATCATGGAATAGCATCACTTTATGCCATGTTCCTGGTCATTGTTCTTAGATTACATCTCCAAACAGTCTCATTTGTTGACAACAAAGGTCAGCAGTGAAGTTACACTGTGGGGAATTAATTCACAGTACACCACACAGTCACCATTCCACTAGATGCATAACCTTATCTTCGTGGAGCAGTTGCTGCTTTGTTTGGTCTTAACCATTCCTTTCTGTGCCTTATGTTAGCTGAAAGAAACCATTCTTATCACCATTAATGATAGAGGATAAGAATGACTGGTGTTGTTCACGAGCTAGTTGTAGACAAACAAGCGTAAATCCATACACCCAATTTTAGAACCTTCCCCTTTGCATGCAAATGCCACACATTTGCCAGTTATTGCATTATGGATTAACAATCTTCATCAAATCCTGAAGCTCTTCCTGAATAGGGCCTATACCCTCCCTGCTAAACTAGATTTGTAAGTAATCATAGAAATAACCTTTTGTGTGTGTGTGTGTGTGCGTGTGTGTGTGTGTGTGTGTGTGTGTGTGTGTGTGTGTGTGTGTGTGTGTGTGTGTTCTTAAACTGTAATGCCACATGACTTCTAGCATCATCTTATAAAATTGATCTACAGGTGAATAAAACTACTATTACAAAATTGTTGGGGCTTTTGTGGCAACTTGTTATGTACTGGCTGTTCATCAGCATAAGTGGCTGACATTTGTGACAGTACCTACCAGCATTGTTCATTAAACCCTCAGAGAATCATTGATCAAAGTCTTGTAGAACAGCTTTAAATTGATTTCTGGGAATTGTGCTAATGATATACATTACACAAATTTTCAAGTAATGTCACTTTTTCAACATTTATTATCTCTATAGATGTTAGGATGATGAGACTCAGTTTCACATCACGTTTTATGCAAGTAGGTAGCTCCACCTCTCCACTCGTCATTATGTCAGTGACAGAACAATCAAGTAAAATGCTAACAATTACAGTTTTCACAGAACACAGCAGGTGTGTGCCATTGAAACAGTGCACTCCTACAAGTTATTGAGGAAATCAAAGAAATTTATAAATATCTAGAGAGTAATAATAAATGTAATGCTATTTCAAAATACTATTAATCCACAAATATAGTCACCGAAAGAAATTCATAATCATACACTTCACTGAAGTTGACATATTTAGTCACACAGATGCATTAAGTGAACATCACTGGTGGCAGACTTCTTTACAGTGTTGCGAGTGCAGACTTTCATGACTGTTACGTCACTGTTGCTGGACATAGATGTTGCTCATTTACTAACTCGCCTAGGACTGACTGTTTTGGGGTGGGGGTTGTCTTACAAAGACTGGTGTAAAAAATGTTATTTATGAAACTACATAATATTTTGAAAAAGGGCTAGATTAGATTTTACTAATTAGGTTGAGCTATATGTTATGATAATAATTTTGTTGGTGATTTAGGAAAATACAAAAGATCACAGAACCATGTTATGCATTCAGATTGTGAATAACCCATTCACAAGTACAGCTGCCATTATTAGATGTACAGTCATTGATACAAGTTCTTAATTAAAGGTGTCATCTGATTTTTAAAAATAGAACAGTTGAAGTATAAATGAACCTAGCAGGCATAACAGTGCAGATACCTAAAGTAGTTTTAGGTGTATCTGAACTTTGATTACAGTTGTCTGTTAAGTTCATTAGTTTCAGGGAACCAAAGTATGTTTCTTAAAAATTGAGATGGCAGCCTTTTCAATGAGGGGTGTCTATAAATATATATTAGCTACAAAATTTTCAAAGTCTTGCTGTAGTAATAATTTCAATTCTCGATATATCATAAATAACATGGTTTATAATGAAACTAGTGGGACTGTAGGACTCAACATATCGATAACAATTATTTGCATAATACATTGCAATGATGCCAAAAGTGTATTTAATTTTTGACATTTTTATGCTTAGACCATATATGTATCACCTATAGCTAGTATAAATATTTAAAATTGAGTGAGCAAAAGAAAAAATTAATTATTGACAGGAGTGCAGTCATATCAGATGGAGTGGTCCCAACTTGCTATTTTATACATCATCAAAGATTCATCCTCAACTGCTGGTGGTAGACTGGAGTTGAGCCTGCGGCTTGAGATTATATGTAGCTATTGTGTCAATGTCTGAGGGATTTTCCCTGATAATTACCTCTGCATTTCTTCCCTCCCTGAAATGATTGTTTGCTTCAGCATGGGTGTCTAGGATCCATCCACCTCCTTCTTGTTTTAAGTATTGCCGTGTTTGTGGATTTATGTGTTCCCTGAACAGGCAGCTGTGGTAGCTCTTGTCCACAGCAAGAACTGCTGTGTCAGTGACTTTTATTACGTGTTCTGCCTCGCACAGCACTTGCTCTATCATGGCTGATAGAGCAACCTGCAATACTGTTTACGTTCAGTGATCGTAGTGTTAATGGATTGTCCTGTCATTCCAACATAGACCTTCCCACATGAACATGGTGTGTGGTATATTACTAACATTGTGAGTGAAATCTTATTGTCCTTTGCCAAACTAAGACAATATGTGCTCTTCTTGATCTGCTTGTAAATAGTCTTTATTCTGTGGTTACGCAATATATGGTTGATTCTGTCCATTACCCTGGGGAAGTATCGAAACTGCAGTTGTTGCACTGTATCACTTTGCTGAGTGTTAGGTTTTATGATACTCACTATGCAATTGTTGTTGAGGTGATGACTTGACAGTTTGTGCACGTATTGGTCAGTGTGTATCAATTCTCACCCTTCCTTATCACCAGCACATCTAAAAACAATAGCTGTTGATCCTTTTCTACCTAGACAGTATATTTTATGTTGTCACGGAGACTGTTCGGATGTCTTATGAAGTTGACAAGCTGTTCCGCACTTGACACTGGTGTATGGGCATCAGACCTTAGGTTTACAAAATGTCCACGGTGCATCATTTTTATGGTAAGTGACACATCACAAGAAGAACTTGAAAGTATGGGCTTTCTGTCATACATCCCCAGGGTGATGGATAGAATCAGCTGTACGTTGTGCAAGCACAGTGTAAAGGCTGTTTACAAACTGACCAAGAAGATCGAAGAGTGTCTCAGATTGGCAAACGGCCAAAGAGACCCACTCACAATGTTGGTAATATACTGCATACTATGAACATGTGGAAGAGTCTAATTCAAATGACTGGGTGATCCATCAACAATTGTTTGTGACAGAGCATGTGCTGTATGAGGGGGACCACATAATGAAATTTGTTGATATGTAGGATCTCGCTGTGGAGAAGAGCTATGACATCCAAGGGCATAGAATTTGGCAAACACGATAATAGTTTCAACAAGAAGGATGGAAGCCTCAAATTAAACAGATCCTGGATTCCCATGCTACAGCAATTGACTGTTGCAGGTAGCAAGGGAAAAAGCACAATGGTAATGACCAAGGAAAAACCCTTAGACATTGATGTGACAGGTACTATAATCTGTGGCTGTGACCTCAACTCCAGTACACCACCAGCCATGGATGATGAACCTTAGGCAATGCCAGCCACTTTTGCTGCTGAGACATCAGGAAGATGGTTAAATAGATATCAGATAAACATTCAAAGACAGAAGCCAACAGGCAGTAAGTCGAAATTACACTGCCGGAAAAAAATTAGTACACCTGGAAAGACATTGGCAATTTTGATCCAATGATGGCATGTGCCACCTGGGGGATAGTAGATGTACTGATAATGGTTTCAATGTCATCAGCCAAGAGATAGCATAGTGGCATAGATACCAGAGCATCATCTGTATCTACCCTTTAATAGGGAATGTTCACAGCCAGAAGGCTCAGTGTGGTGTAAATGTGTGAAGCAAGCAGGCAACCATGCCACAAAGACACACTTGTGTTTCCTACAACCAAGTGAGCGAGTTTGAAAGGGCCCTCCAAGTGATGGGATGGTCCTTTAGGAGAACTGCCACACATGTTGGATGAGCTGCATCAGGCGTGCAGTTTTGCTGCTATCAGGGATCGCATCAACATTCTCACACCCATAGACAAGGTTGTGGACATACACAGCACAGACCCCCACCAGGATTGTCATATTGTAAGGGCAGCAGTGGCAGATCCTAGAGCTACCACAGCACATATAACAGGGCTTGTGAGTCAGGCGTGTCAACATGAACTATTGTGAACTGATAATTATCAGTGGGGTTATGGCCTAGCACACCTGTAGCCCGTCTTCCACTTGTGCCACAGCATTGGCATACACTACTTGACTGATACCGACAAAGGATCAATTGGAAGATGGAATGGTGAGTCATGACCTCCACTGATGAAAGCAGATTATGTCTGCATGCAAACAATGGTCATTTGCGCGTGCAGTGTAGGCCTGTAGAGCACTGTCTCATAGAGTACATTCATCCAAGACGCACTGGCCCCACCCTAGGCCTTATATCTGGGATGCGATAAGCCGTAACTCTCGTTCACATTTGGTGTTTCTTGAGGGGACATAACCAGCATTCGGTGCATGCAGAATGTTGTTAGATCCTTCCTTTGCTGTTAATGCAACAAGGAGATGTGTTTCCCAACAGTATAGTGCTCGCCCACGCACTGCCCATGAAACTCCATGTGCTTTGCAAGATGTGCAGCAATTTTCCTGGCCAGTACAATCTCCAGAGTTATTTCCAAATGAGCACAGGTGGGATATGATGGGACGAGAAGTGACTCATACGACCCGTCAACCAGCAGTTCTTGCAGAACTACATGAATAAGTCAAGCAGGCATGGGATAACATGCCCCAGGGCAGTGTTCACCCACTGCTCGATCGACTGGATGTCAGAGTCAGCGTTTACATTGCTGCCCATGGAGGCTACACCATGTACTAATAAGGGTGTTTCAGCATGGGTTGATACCTAATACCTCAGAACTGCTTGTGCTATTGATCTGTAAATGTAATCATTTCATGTAATCAATATTCACTGTAGCAAGAATAAATCTTCAGTGAATTGGAGCCCTCAAAAAGGGTGTACTATTTTTTTTTCTGTCAGTGTATTTACTACCAACACCACCGCCACCACCGTTGATATCTCATTAACTAGGCACTGTAAGTTCCTTGTTATTGCTCTGTGGTCTTGATGCACACAGATGTGCCTATGTCTTTCTTGTAAATAAGTGAGTCTGTTAGACATCCTGGTGTTGGCCCTCTTTGAACACATTCTCTTTGTGACATTTCATTACTTAACCCTAGACCTTTGAATATGAAGTCTGGCACTGAACCTCCAAGCCACACCAAAAATACATAATGCTCAGGAAAATCAATGATAATGTCAAAAGTAACAGCAAATAAGTGTGCTGTGAAGACGTTGATGTAAACAGGCAACAGAAGAGGAAAGTGCTACCACTTACTGAAGTGAAATAAGTGTGTTGCTGAAGGAATGCATTTTAGTAATTTCAGTAAACAGTAACTGACAAATAAAGATTTTTCTGGTGTCGTTTATAAAAAAGTTTAGTTACAACTTTTTGTTAATAAACAAGCATAATTACGTTACTTAAAATCCGTATTGATTGCAAATATTTTTTTTTATTATTCATATGACCGGTTTCGGTTCATTCAGAACCATCTTCAGATCTGATATTTAAGTTACAGGAGTAACCCGTCCAATTCAGCAACTTTCACATGCCCATAAGACATTATGTCTGTTTTTGCAAAGCATAATTACACCCACCCCATCATTTCACAATTTTATTATAAGCTATGGCATGAGAAATATAATATCAGTTATCATCAGTGGAAGTGTGTATCTAATGTGTATAAGAACTGAGATTCTCTCATTGTAGAAACACTCTAAAATCTCAAACCACATTTATACACATTTTGTAACATGTGGGGAACTGAACTCTTACAGCTACTTTGTATACCTCAGGTAAAGTCACATTTTCATCAAAATACACAAAATAAATGGAATTGGTCACTGACCTCATTGTGTGTGTCACACTCTTGTTCCTTCTTGAATTTGTTAATTGAAAACAGCAGTTAGTTAATTCATAAAAAATTTTCTTTTAATGTGTAATAGCTGTTTATCTTCAAAAGAAATTAAAAGAGAGAATTTACTTCACAAACCTTTTTTAAGATCGTATCTCAAGACATATGATAGTGTAACAGACCTTGCTTACATGACTGTTTGCATAAGCATATTGATCATTATAGTAGTGCAATCAAGAGGAGATAGGTTTTTAAGCATTTGTCTGAAAGGGCCATTGATAATCCAAGAAACCTCGCTTACTTATAATTATTTGCACAGTTCAGAAAATCTGCTGTTAGTGAGAAGGATCCACTTTCGACGGTCTTTTAGTTGTCCCGATTAGTGACTCAGCATCTCCACTATATAGTGAGTAGCAACTATCATTTTCATAATATTGATAAATAATTTAATCTTTGATTTTATACTTGTATAAAATATTATGTTAAAGATCATAGAAATTGCAAAGCTGACAGTCATAACCATAAAAAATAACATAATCATCACAAAGAACACCAATGTAGCAACAATGAGACTACAGGTTAGTTAAATGTTTGTAGATTTTTCTGATTAATGTGATTTTTGTTAAACTGTGAATGGAAAAAGAAGCAAATACTCTAATTTATCTAAGATAACAAGAGAGAGAGAGAGAAAAGCAGGACAAGGTATCTAGAAGTACCAAACTAGACAGTGAAGTCTTGCAGTTTAAAATGAACTTTTCAGATTACAATTTTCATGGAAGCATGTTGATTGAGCTCGTTTTTCATCATACAACTACATGAGCCATTTTATGGTAAATTTATTCTGACAAACACAAACTCCATTTTAGTTTAAATACAAGAAAAACAATAGCTATCTGGTTAACTATTTTTCTTTGTTCTCTAGGTATATGTTTGGTTTATATGTGGCCAATTGTATATGTTTCATTATTTTTTTCTGATTTCAAACTATTTGTCTATAAGCAGTTACTAATAATATCTTACACTTTTATAGGTTTGCTGTGTTTGCCTTAGGCTCAAGTGCATATCCAAATTTTTGTGCATTTGGGAAGTATGTTGATAACTTACTTGGTGAACTTGGAGGAGAACGTCTGCTGAAATTGTCCCACGGAGATGAGCTTTGTGGCCAAGAACAGGCATTCAGAAAATGGGCATCAGATGTATTCAGTGTAAGTAGATACTATTAATTTCTAATTCATTGTACTGCATGTACATCCTTGTAGACAATAATTTATTTCTTGTATATCTGAGAGATATTTATGTCACAGCTTGCCTGTGAGACATTCTGTCTTGATGATGATGAAACATTCCTGGAGGCCACACAAGCTTTGAGGGCACCAACTTTATCATCTGCTACAGTGAGATTTGTTGAATCAAAACAAGCAGATTTAGCAAAAGGTCAGGAATGAAATGTGGATATTAATACTAACTATTTGCTTTTAAATATGATCACTGACAAAGTAAGAATAGAGAAGGAAACATACCACAAACCCACAAAATGATAGTTTTGCATTGTTCTTTTTTATTACAGCACTCTCAAAATGTCACAACAAGAAAGTATCTGGATGTACTCTTGTAAGGAAAATTAATCTTCATGGAAACGATGCCAGGTAAGATCACATGAGAAACAGACATAAAGCTCATATATATTTATTGCCTTCAGGGCCATGCGAACCATCACATGTGCAGAAAAAGAAACTGAACAGACTGCAATACATGCCCATTGTCACCAAATATTAGGATTTAGATAAATATAAAAAAATAGCATTATATGTTAAGCTTTGCATGGAAGAGGTCAATTTCATGTGTAATTAAAGACTTAAAATTAGTAGTTGTCTTCAGGTTACAAGTGAGGAAATGCCACTGATGTTAATATCAGGAGAGAATATTCCACAAAGTAAGTTGTGAAACAAAAGTGTTCTGCTGCTTTTTAATAGTATATTTAATATTCTGTTGTTAACCAATAAGAGACATTAATTATTCTTTTAATTTTATTTGGACAGTAAAATGTTGAAAATTTCTTTATAATCTGATGACATTTCCTTACTTTCCTTTCTCTTCTATCACACAAGAAGAAAGGCCCTTAATTTCTAAATCCTCTGTAAGCTATTGTTATTGACACAAACAAAATTCCAGAATTTGTTGAATATGTCCTATGGCACTTTCGTGTGTTACTACCTGATTTTAAATGCCTAGCTTGCAAACCCTGTACATGAAACTGTCAGAATTGTAATTAATATTTGTCAACAACTAGTTGATCACCCATAGTTGTATCATTTCTTGTTTATCTCAGTCTTTTATTAGATAGGAAAAGAAACGAAATCTTCCAATAGCTAAAAAACAAACTTAATTTATTTATGTGTTATAAAAAGTATAAATGCAGTAGGCAAATTATAAAGCAAAATCTTTTACAAATTCATTGCAGCATTAATTAAAAACACAACCTGATTATATACAGTATTGGTAATTTCCCCTCCAGGTACAGAATGAACAAATTCTTGGGCAAATCCAGTCTTGAGCAAGCAATATAAACTATTTGATTATTTTTCCTTGTCACCTTCTTCCAACCTCCTGCTTGAAATTTCTCCAGGTGTTTCAGAGTTATACTTACAATTGGTTCACTTCCCTCACCTTCCCCCCCCCCCCCCCCCCCCCAACCCATCCACAGGAATGTTAGGTAGGCACTAAATCCACTATAGTTTTTTTCCCAGATAGCAAGTCATATGTGTTTTAAATTCACTTGAAATTGTTGCAAGTCCCATACTTATGCTTTACACGTCACCTTCCCTACCGCCATTTACACCTGTAGGATTTAAATGTCATCAAGACTGTCACTGTGTTGCCTTGAAGACTAAGGTGATGGATCATTTTGCAAACTTTCACCTATTGTCTCATCCCTTACACTGATTTTGTACAAGTATATGTTGCTAAAAATAGAAATTAGTTCTTGGAGATTGGCGGATTGTACAACCATAACACTAAATACAAATGGAATTTTCAAGTCAATTTTCCTCCTTAGTTATAGTTAGACTGAGAACCTTTAGTCTAGTGCTAAACAAGAAATACAGAATATATTAAAAATCTTCCTTTATTAGCCACTTCTTCAACAAACCACCTGACCATTTCATTTCATAGATTCAAGATTGCAGCTGTCAGCATGACAAACAGCAATACTAAGGTTAACTGCCATCCATTCATGCTGTACTTTCCTCATACTTATCTTTTGTTAAGTGTAACATATGCCACCATTTAACTAAAAATTTTTACTTCAGTAGTAGCACAAAATGAACAGTCAACAACTACACAACAGATTAAAAAAAAAAAAAAGAAAAGAAATGTTGTGCTATGCTTCCTTGCCTAAATGTTATTTCATTTAATCTGGGTGTAATTGACGGCTTTGAAGTAAAGTATTTAAAGTGAATTGTTCTTTTCTTCTAGAAATAAGTCATTAACTAGTAAAAATTTTCTGATGTGTTGTTATGTCTCATCATCATATGTATCAGTTGCACAGTACATTACAGCCTCTTATGATTATGTCGTCCGTGAATGCAGTCAAAACATTTGGATTTTGAGAAGGTTAAATCATTGGACCGTGACATAATAACCCAGAACAGTTTCATAAATTTGACAAAAGTTTGTATTTTACGAATCGTTCATGTAGATGGTCTGCATATAGCCATTTATTCACTGGAAAAGTGCATTGCAAACTAGGTGGCACATTCCTCATTGCAGAAAGATGATACCAGGATTAACATGACATACATATAGCTAGTTAATAAGTTCTGCAAGAGCAGTTTCATAATTTAAATTCTTAGTATTTACAAATTATGTGACATTTTTATGGAAACCAGGCACCTGAGTATAATTCCACCCGTATTTCAGCATATCCGACTATATTGTGTCATCTGCTAGTTTTCATAGGCAACTCAAATGTCCCATATGAAATCTCTTATTACCTCATACATGGCTACTTTAATAGACACCAATGACATTTGCATAATGTTGTTAATAAATTCTAGTGCTGTATGTACTTGATCTAGGAGAAAATTTATGGCTGAATTATTTACCATAATTTATGTAATTAATTCGTGTTTATGTCATTTATGGGGAAATTAATGGGAGGAATTACTCTCATTATTCTAGTGGAATCATTGCTGAATCTTTCACAAAATGCAAATCTAGACATCAGTGTGGCAAATTAGTGGCTGTTTCATCTCTGTAATTTCAGTAGACACAGTGTAATGTAAAAAGTATGTCATAGCTGTGTATTAGACTAAAGCTAATGGTAAAATATTTGTGACATGTTTGATTACAACAACTCAGAAACTTTTATTCTTGATTGCAGCCGTGCAACAATGCTTCTCCAGTTAGGATGTGAGCTAGCTTACCAACCAGGAGATCATGTTGGGGTTTTCCCTTGCAATAGGCGTGAGCTTGTTGATGGTATTTTAGCACGCCTTCAGTCTAATTTTGACCCCGACCAGCCAATTGAACTACAAATGTTGAAGGAGACACATACTTCAAATGGTAAGATTGTCAGTAAACTTCAGTATCCCACATGTATTAACCTTTATACACTCCTGGAAATGGAAAAAAGAACACATTGACACCGGTGTGTCAGACCCACCATACTTGCTCCGGACACTGCGAGAGGGCTGTACAAGCAATGATCACACGCACGGCACAGCGGACACACCAGGAACCGCGGTGTTGGCCGTCGAATGGCGCTAGCTGCGCAGCATTTGTGCACCGCCGCCGTCAGTCTCAGACAGTTTGCCGTGGCATACGGAGCTCCATCGCAGTCTTTAACACTGGTAGCATGCCGCGACAGCGTGGACGTGAACTGTATGTGCAGTTGACGGACTTTGAGCGAGGGCGTATAGTGGGCATGCGGGAGACCGGGTGGACGTACCGCCGAATTGCTCAACACGTGGGGCGTGAGGTCTCCACAGTACATCGATGTTGTCGACAGTGGTCGACGGAAGGTGCACGTGCCCGTCGACCTGGGACCGGGCCGCAGCGACGCACGGATGCACGCCAAGACCGTAGGATCCTACGCAGTGCCGTAGGGGACCGCACCACCACTTCCCAGCCAATTAGGGACACTGTTGCTCCTGGGGTATCGGCGAGGACCATTCGCAACCGTCTCCAGGAAGCTGGGCTACGGTCCCGCACACCGTTAGGCCGTCTTCCGCTCACGCCCCAACATCGTGCAGCCCGCCTCCAGTGGTGTCCCGACAGGCGTGAATGGAGGGACGAATGGAGACGTGTCGTCTTCAGCGATGAGAGTCGCTTCTGCCTTGGTGCCAATGATGGTCGTATGCGTGTTTGGCGCCGTGCAGGTGAGCGCCACAATCAGGACTGCATACGACCGAGGCACACAGGGCCAACACCCGGCATCATGGTGTGGGGAGCGATCTCCTACACTGGCCGTACACCACTGGTGATCGTCGAGGGGACACTGAATAGTGCACGGTACATCCAAACCGTCATCGAACCCATCATTCTACCATTCCTAGACCGGCAAGGGAACTTGCTGTTCCAACAGGACAATGCACGTCCGCATGTATCCCGTGCCACCCAATGTGCTCTAGAAGGTGTAAGTCAACTACCCTGGCCAGCAAGATCTCCGGATCTGTCCCCCATTGAGCATGTTTGGGACTGGATGAAGCGTCGTCTCACGCGGTCTGCACGTCCAGCACGAACGCTGGTCCAACTGAGGCGCCAGGTGGAAATGGCATGGCAAGCCGTTCCACAGGACTACATCCAGCATCTCTACGATCGTCTCCATGGGAGAATAGCAGCCTGCATTGCTGCGAAAGGTGGATATACACTGTACTAGTGCCGACATTGTGCATGCTCTGTTGCCTGTGTCTATGTGCCTGTGGTTCTGTCAGTGTGATCATGTGATGTATCTGACCCCAGGAATGTGTCAATAAAGTTTCCCCTTCCTGGGACAATGAATTCACGGTGTTCTTATTTCAATTTCCAGGAGTGTATATCTAGAATTTTTTCCATCCATTCTTCCCTCATATATTTATTGAGGCACCACATAGTGCTGTGTGTCTGTTAGAAACAAACATACATACAATGTGCAGAAGAAACATTAGAAGAATATTTTTGGTGACTAAGATAAGAATGTCAAAGCAGTGCATTGCGAGCAGATATTATTATTATTATTATTATTATTATTCATATTTACTTCCCAAAGTAGTTTCAATGAGTGTTTTCAAACATTAAGAAGTGGATGAAAGTGGCAAGAAATGTCACTGTTTCATGAAGAGGTGTGGAGTCAACTTTGTGCAGATGGCACTTCTAATTTTCTCTAGATTATTCATAGATTCTATTGTTACAGTGCAATTCATTATGGTCTTCATCCTATACTGTGCAGGCATCCTCATCTCTGAATAACTACTGCATCCTACATCCTTCTGAATCTAAATACTGTTGCATCTCTTGGTCTCCTTCTGTGATTTTTAGACCCCACACTTCCCTTCAGTACTAAATTGAAGATCCCATTGACGTATTACAATGAGTCCTATCAGCCGATTCCTTCTTCTAGTCAGGTTGTGCCACAAATTTCTTTTCTCCTCAGTTCTGTTCAGTAACCCATTTAACCATCTAATCTTCAGCATTTTCCTGAGGCACAACATTTAAAAAGCTTCTATTTCTTGTCATCTAAACTATTTACCATCCATGTTTCACTTCGATAGATGGCTACACTACATACAAATACTTTCAGAAAATACTTCCTGACACTTAAAATCTATATTTGATGTTAACAAATTTCTCTTTTTCAGAAACACTCTTCTTGCCATTGCCAGTCTACATTTGATGTCCTACTTCATCCATCGTCAGTTATTGTGCTGCCCAGATAACAAAACTCATCTACTACGTTAAATCTCATTTGCCAATCTAATTCCATCAGTGTAACCTGATTTAACTCAAAAACATTCCAGTATGGTTACTTTGCTTTTGTTGGTGCTCATCTTATATCCTCCTTCAAAGACACAGTCCATTCTGTTCAACTGCTCTTCCAAGTCCTTTGCTGTCTCTGAAAGAATTACAATGTTATCAGCAAACCTACTCCAAATTTTTATTTGGTTTCCTTCACAGCTTGCTCAGTGTACGGACTGAATAACTCTTTCTCACTCCCTTCTCAACCTTGCATCCCTTTCAAGCCCCTCGACACTTATAACTGCCATGTGGTTCTGTACAAGTAGTAAATAGCCCTGTCCTTCTTGTATTTTACCTCTCCTACCTTCAGCATTTCAAGCAGAACATTTCACTCAACATTGTCAAAAGCTTGTTGTAAGTCTACAAATGTTATAAATGTAGGTTTGCCTTTTGATAACCTATCTTCTAGGAGAAGTTGTTGGGTCATTATCGTGTCACGTGTTCCTACATTACTCTGTAACCCAAACTGATCTTTTCTGAGGTGGGTCTCTACCATTTTTTCCATTCTTCTGTAAATAAATCATGTTAGCGTTTTGCAGCCATGACTTATTAAATTGATAGTTCAGTAATACACAGCTGTCGGCACCTATTTTCTTTTAAATTGGAACTATTATATTCTTCTTGAAGTCTGAGAGTATTTCATCTGTCTCATACATCTTACGCACCAGATTGAAGAGTTTTGTATTTCAGTGCTCCGTCAAATTCTTCTCGCGGTATAATATCACCCATCTCATCTCCCTCTGTGTCATCTTCCATTTCTGTAATATTGCCTTCAGTACATCTCCCTTGTATAGGCCTTCTGTATACTCCTCCCACCATTCAGATTTCCCTTCTTTTCTTAGGACTTGTTTTCTGTCTAGGTTCTCGATATTTGCTGTAATAAACTGTATTCCTTTAGCATATTTTCTTCATACACTGTTAATTATCCCAGTCATCTCATGCCTTGCAATTACACCCACCTTATACTTTAATTTTTCACAAATGAAAAATATATAAGGCGCTTCAGGACGAATAACAAATATGTTAGGAGGTGGTATTATAGACAAATGTGAATAAAACACTCATATAATGTGTATCCACTTTTTATTGGTTACAGAAATGCGTGTGGTTACAGAGGTAAGTTTTCATTTCAAATGTTAATACTAAAGGTGTTGCAGGTCTCTGTATCAATTGCCATTTTTGTTTTTAGGTTCAGGTTGTGAAATTGTGCTTCATTTTATGTAACTGAATTTCTCAACTGTGGTTGTAATTTTTTGGCCAATTTTATTGTATCATTTAAGCTTGCCACAACACTTTTACAATTGCTTACACCATTATGGTATTTGTATACAGCTTTTGTAATGGAAATGCTGCTGCTGCTTGTAGAGAGTACAAAAGACCATGTTGTAACTGCAGAGTCCCAGATTAAAGTATGTTTACTCAGTTTGCACTAAACTGTGTGAGGCTGGTGCAGTGCCCAACAGTCATATTTCATCAGAACGTGCAAATGAATAGTGTGTGTAAGGAGTGGCACACATTATTCAGTTGGTAGAACACAGTCATTCACAAACACACATACAAAACTTCTACACATATTGGTGTTCGACGTACAAGTACCATATATGGTGGACATCAAATATGCACACCCTCTGTCCTTATTATGTATGGTGGTCTCAACATCTTTAAGAAAGAGGTAACGGTAGACAATTAAAATTTTTGTTGTTGGCTAATTGCAAATTGCCAAGTGATCCCATCAATACTGTTTACTGATGCCACTTTCACTCTTGACTGTGTCAGTAACACAGATAATTCACATTGATGGTCCAGTGAAAACCCACAAGACTTAATGGAGGCACTTTTTCAAGAATACTTCTCTGTAAATTGGTGGTTTGGTGTGATAGCCTTCAGTATATTGGGCCTGTTTTGTTACCGCATCTTCCTACAGAGCCCCATTATGGAAACAAGCTTCCAGCATTATTGTTTGAGGCTTCTTTGGCTACATGTGTGGCTATCCTAGTCATCACATCACATGACACATCATTGAAATATAACATTCACCGTAAGATGGATTGGCAGGAATGCTCACTTCTTGACCACCAAGGTCTCATTAGATTGTTGGCATGGTTTAAAGGTGAAAACCACAAAGAGAAGTAAACACAAGAGAAAAATTGATAACTCAGATTATGAATAATGCTGCTCTCATAAGAGAACCCCTAGATCATCTCAGGATAGCTACATGTGATGTTGTCAAGAGAATTTGAGAGTGCATTGAAGTAGGAGGTGCAGTTTATGAAAATCATTTTGAACTTAATAATTTGTCTTTGCTTAAGACCTCCTGTGAACATTTGGTTGGGTTACATTTTAAACAGCCGCATCTCAGTAACAAATCAAAATGTGATCTCAGTAACTAATAACATTGTACTGTATCTACACTCTTTATTGACAATAATTACATACACAAAAATTATGTTGGCTGATAATGGCATGCTGAATCATGACAAAGTTAGAGAAACATTAATACACTATCAATGATCCAAGTACAGAATCCTATCGCTGACAACTGAATGCACACTGGCACGGAACTGGTCTGTCTTGATAATGTTTGCATACAACAGAGAAGATACAAGTAGCCAATGTCCCCCAACATGTTTGTATTTGCCAGCCATGGTGCTGGCTGTGGGCAGTAGTGGTGCACTTACAGGGTGTTTCAAAAATGACTGGTATATTTGAAATGGCAATAAAAACTAAACGAGCAGCGATAGAAATACACCGTTTGTTGCAATATGCTTGGGACAACAGTACATTTTCAGGCAGACAAACTTTCGAAATTACAGTAGTTACAATTTTCAACAACAGATGGCGCTGCGGTCTGGGAAACTCTATAGTACGATATTTTCCACATATCCACCATGCGTAGCAATAATATGGCGTAGTCTCTGAATGAAATTACCCGAAACCTTTGACAACGTGTCTGGCGGAATGGCTTCACATGCAGATGAGATGTACTGCTTCAGCTGTTCAATTGTTTCTGGATTCTGGCGGTACACCTGGTCTTTCAAGTGTCCCCACAGAAAGAAGTCACAGGGGTTCATGTCTGGCGAATAGGGAGGCCAATCCACGCCGCCTCCTGTATGTTTCGGATAGCCCAAAGCAATCACACGATCATTGAAATATTCATTTAGGAAATTAAAGACGTCGACCGTGCGATGTGGCCGGGCACCATCTTGCATAAACCACGAGGTGTTCGCAGTGTCGTCTAAGGCAGTTTGTACCTCCACAAATTCACGAAGAATGTCCAAATAGCGTGATGCAGTAATCGTTTCGGATCTGAAAAATGGGCCAATGATTCCTTTGGAAGAAATGGCGGCCCAGACCAGTACTTTTTGAGGATGCAGGGACGATGGGACTGCAACATGGGGCTTTTCGGTTCCCCATATGCCCCAGTTCTGTTTATTGACGAAGCCGTACAGGTAAAAATAAGCTTCGTCAGTAAACCAAATGCTGCCCACATGCATATCGCCATCATCAATCCTGTGCACTATATTGTTAGCGAATGTCTCTCGTGCAGCAATGGTAGCGGGGCTGAGGGGTTGCCGCGTTTGAATTTTGTATGGATAGAGGTGTAAACTCTGGCGCATGAGACGATACGTGGACGTTGGCGTCATTTGGACCGCAGCTGCAACACGGCGAACGGAAACCCGAGGCCGCTGTTGGATCACCTGCTGCACTAGCTGCGCGTTGCCCTCTGTGGTTGCCGTACGCGGTCGCCCTACCTTTCCAGTACGTTCATCCGTCACGTTCCCAGTCCGTTGAAATTTTTCAAACAGATCCTTTATTGTATCGCTTTTCGGTCCTTTGGTTACATTAAACCTCCGTTGAAAACTTCGTCTCGTTGCAACAACACTGTGTTCTAGGCGGTGGAATTCCAACACCAGAAAAATCCTCTGTTCTAAGGAATAAACCATGTTGTCTACAGCACACTTGCACGTTGTGAACAGCACACGCTTACAGCAGAAAGACGACGTACAGAATGGCGCACCCACAGACTGCGTTGTCTTCTATATCTTTCACATCACTTGCAGCGCCATCTGTTGTTGAAAATTGTAACTACTGTAATTTCAAAAGTTTGTCCGCCTGAAAATGTACTGTTGCCCCAAGCATATTGCAACAAATGGTATATTTCTATCGCTGCTCGTTTAGTTTTTATTGCCGTATCAAATATACCGGTCATTTTTGAAACACCCTGTATTTGCCCAGCTGCCGCTGATGCCAGATACAAACACTGCACTGGTGGACTGCATGGGCGTGCATCCTTAGACATCCTGTGTATACTGTATAAATTTTAAGTAGTGTAGATCTTCTGCAAGTAATTATTGTTGGAATCTGATTTACACCTCCACTTTAATAGCCACCAAACCTCCAGATTTACTATGATGAACAATTCCTCTTTAAATGTGCTAAATGTATTGCCAAGACCTTACACCTAATCCACAAGTATGTCTTCCATGTCACATATAATATGTAGTCCTTATCCACAGTGGAACATATCCACTTTTCCTTTCCACCATTAGGCTTCTATTATACATCATCAAGCCCTTCCTGATATCCTTCCTATCAATCCACATCTTTCAGCTATTCATTAGACAAATTATACAATATTCAATCTTTAGGTTACTCCTGTCATTGTTTTCCTTACTATGTATATGTAAAAAGTCAGGAGTGGAACCAGCATAATAAATTAAAGGTGGACCAGATATGCTACACTCCAAATACAGAACCTGTAGGTAACATTCTGTGGCATAAGAGATTTTCATTTGATTCTGTTTTCTGTGTCCTACTTGATTAAGTGAAATTCGTTAATCGAGAAATGTATTCTCCCTCTTGCAGTCTAAGGAGTACCAAACAAAACAAAACAAAAAATTTTGTGACAACTTTCTCTTTTTTTCAGGTGTTCTCAAAAACTGGGAACCTCATGAACGCCTCCCACCGTGTTCCCTGAGGACACTTTTCACACGATTTTTGGATATCACTACACCACCAACACCAGATTTGTTGCAGCATTTTGCTTCCATAGCCAGTGATCCAGAGGACAAGAGACGTTTGAACCTTCTTGCCACTGTAAGACATTTTTTAAAAAATTAATACAGACACTAATTTGTTACTGCTTAACACCAGCCATTTAGAAGAACATCAGGCCTAGGAAGCTGTCGATTTATTCTGTTATTTAAAGTTTTGCTGTCACATATGTAACTGATGACATGAAGTATAATTATCCTTCCTAAAAAAGTGTGATATGGTTTATTGGGCAATTTCTTCCTCTTGAGATTCTAAAATACCTTGCTCACTTGCAAAACCCAACATGAACATGCATGAAATTATTTCAGTGTGATCATATTGGCTCAGCCATTCACAGCAGTAGCTGTTACATTCGCTAGTGTTTCTTTTGAAATAATTCTAGAAAACAGAAGGCAGCATGATTCAAGCGACAGGTGGTGAGACATCTGTAAATTATTTTCATATGCAATGAGTCCACTTTTTGAGTGATAGATGGCTTGAGATAATTGCAGCCTAACCTATATTTGGGCACGGTCTTTTTAACACAAAGTTGTTGCCGGACTATGCTCTGCCTTGGTCTACAAAGTGTTAATACACTGAAACTGCAGAGTGAGTGTACAAGGCAATTAAGGAGCTCAAAATAATTACAAAAGATGTTGCTATGTGAGGGTAAGAACATAGTCAATCTCTTCTCATGCCAACATGTATGTAACAAATATTATTTAAATCTATAATGCAGAGCAACTGGCTTACTGCAAATGATGTTCTTATTGTACTGTGTTTGTGTAACTATTAGGACTAATTTATAATTTGTGAGCTACTAAACTTTTTCTTTTACCATTTCCCTGTATTATTTTCATTATGTACAAAAGTTCTGGTTGAATCCAAATACTTTAGGAGTAAAGGAGATCATCATCATCATCACACACACACACACACACACACACACACACGTACGTTTGATTGTACATGTGCATTGTTTCCAGGCAGCCTTATATTGGGCTGCTGCAGAATTTCGCATGACTAGGCTGCATTATCAGTCGCTTCCCTCCCCAAGGCACGTGTACTGGACATGGGCAGTGTAAACACATATCAATAAGTCTGTATCTTCCATTTAATTACTAAATAGAATGATGACTGTGCAGAAGTTTA
The DNA here is from genome assembly GCF_023864345.2 of Schistocerca serialis cubense. Taxonomy (NCBI): domain Eukaryota; kingdom Metazoa; phylum Arthropoda; class Insecta; order Orthoptera; family Acrididae; genus Schistocerca; species Schistocerca serialis. Next base: position 249,154,493 of record NC_064638.1, on the reverse strand, counting down.
GACCATTGTTTACAGTGAATTAGCAACATTCCATCTGATTTGGTACATTAATTGGTATGTGACTATGACAGAAATCAACAAACAATGACAAGTGAAAAGGAGAATATCAGAGATAAAAACAAAGATCGAAAAACTGGTTAGAAAAAAATATTGATACCAGAAGTGAAAAACCAAAAAAGAAATGAAATGGAGAAGTTTAAATTGAGAATAAAAGGAAGAAAGTGCAATAAGCTGTGAAAATATGATAAGCCTTAAGTGGAACTCACACAGTACTCTTCGCTTTTAGCTACATTTTTATTGTTGATAATATTCAGGAAGAAATTTTTAAAAAGTTATAACAGCAGAGATATACAATTTTCATAGAGTTGAAGGTCAGAGTAGGACTTAAATGTATTGTGGCAAACTGAATCTGTATTTTTCTGAAGTTCAACTTAAAAATTTAATACCGGCCTCTAGGTGTGTGTGTGTGTGTGTGTGTGTGTGTGTGTGTGTGTGTGTGTGTGTGTGTGTGTGTGTGTGTGTGTGTGTTTATTCGTTTTTACCTGTCATAGTCTCAATATCACTTTCATATCTGCCATTTATTTCTTGTACACAGCATGTTAACGTGTATACCTTGGGTCTTGAACCAAGCTATAGCACACAAGCACAATGAGATAGTAAAGTGAAACAGAACTACACAACATCAGATCCCTGTAAATGTTTAATTTTTTGGGCTATGTAATTGTATAATTTCACAGATTTTCTGCTTGAGAAGAGAAAAAGAAAAGTTCAAGCCTTGGTGAACCTCATTCTGGAAACTTCCACAGATATATTTATGCTTTATTTGAAAAATGAATTTGTTCATTACAGGAACCAGCAGCTTATGAAGACTGGAGGCATTGGAGGTTTCCTCACCTTTTGGAGGTCTTAGAAGAGTTTCCATCTGTGCGGCCTTCTGCTGCTTTGTTAGTAGCACAGTTGACACCTCTGCAGCCACGGTTCTATAGTATATCATCGTCGCCTAGTGTGTATCAGAAGCAAATACACATCACAGTTGCTGTTGTTGTCTACAGAACCCAAGGCATGTCACATTTTTTTGTACCTTGTCATTTACCATTGTTGTGAGTATGATAATCTTATTTTATTTCTAAATTTTATTTCAATTAAGAGAGAGATGAGCCACCTCTAGTGTGCTACATTGGAAATACAGGAAACAAAAATGTCTGTAGGTATGATAGATATCTTAAGGACACAGAGTACTTTTTGGCTTCATATTATGTGAAAATCAGTGCCATTTTCTTTCAAGCACTATTTCTTATGTATATTCTTTACAGTTTTGTAATTTATCACAGCTAATGCATGATACTTTCTAAACAATTTGTAAGTATTTTGAACAATTTAGGATGCATTGATGTTTGTAAAAATGAATAATAAAAAAGATATCCTAAAGTGTTCTGTCAAACTCACGTACGATGTAATCCAATAATACACATATGAAGGAGACCAAATAATAACCATATATGCATGACATGATAGCTGAGTTACTAGACCTATTTAATTCTGCACATTAAGTATGTTAACTAGAAAAAAAATATTTTTTTTAATTTTTAAAATATTTCTCATAACTGAAAATTTTATTTCTCCGTAATTTAGTTGCAACTGCTTTTAATTTTGGATCTGCAAGATAGCCATAGACAATGACAAATTACAGAAGAAAATTTGTGCGATACTTTATAAACTCAAGGAGATATGCATACTGAGATTTTGAAAACTGCAACTTGCGGGAAATTGTGAATGAAGGTTTGAGTCATATTAAAATGTGTCTCAGAATGTTTATGTAGCCTACATCATGCTGCAGTTCTCATCTTGAAGCTTCCTGTTGGCACTCCAGTTATCATTTCTTGCATCTTATGTGAATGTACATTAATTGTATTTATATCCACATAATTCAGTAAAAATATATCTAAAAACATAGATGATGTGACTTACCAACAAAAGTGCTGGCAGGTCGATAGACACACAAACAAACACAAACATACACACAAAATTCAAGCTTTCGCAACCAACGGTTGCTTCATCAGGAAAGAGGGAAGGAGAGGGAAAGACAAAAGGATGTGGGTTTTAAGGGAGAGGGTAAGGAGTCATTCCAATCCCGGGAGCGGAAAGACTTACCTTAGGGGGAAAAAAGGACAGGTATACACTCGCTCACACACACATATCCATCCGCACATATCCACACATATGTGCGTGTGTGCAAGTGTATACCTGTCCTTTTTTCCCCCTAAGGTAAGTCTTTCCGCTCCCGGGATTGGAATGACCCCTTACCCTCTCCCTTAAAACCCACATCCTTTTGTCTTTCCCTCTCCTTCCCTCTTTCCTGATGAAGCAACCATTGGTTGTGAAAGCTTGAATTTTGTGTATGTTTATGTTTGTTTGTGTGTCTATCGACCTGCCAGCACTTTCGTTTGGTAAGTCACATCATCTTTGTTTTTAGATATATTTTTCCCATGTGGAATGTTTCCCTCTATTAATTCAGTAAAAATAATTATTACATTCCTTTTTGTTTTATGAGGTTACTAGAAAAATAAATACGTTTATCATAAATGAATAAATAATTGCTTAAAAAGAATTGTATCTGCCCAGCAGTAAAATCCTACACTTACATCAACATAATGTGTAAAATACAGAGGGTATTGTGATACAATTGCAAAATCAATTATTTAAGCTTCTTATTTGAAAACGTAAGTGGTGAAATGTAAAAAATGTGACTGTGTAGATTGCCTGGAATTAACTGAACAACGAAGTATTAGGAGAGGTTTGGCACCCACTACAATCAGCATTATTGTTAACATAAAAATTGGAATTAGCAGAAGGGGAGCCAGGTGTGACTTTCATCCCTGGGGAACTGATACACAGGATCCTCTCAACAGTGTGGACTGCTTTGTTTGTAAAATAGTTACCCCTGAATTTTATTTTAGCATACCTCTTCATGTGTGGCATTGCTAATATTTACTGCACACTAATAAATATATACACCTGCATAAATCTGTAGCACTTTGACCACAAACTTTCAGTAGGATGTAAACAGAACACTTCACCAGAGATGATAATTTACTGTTGCTGGAAATCAGCAGTGTTAGCAACATATATGAGGTATGCCCATTTGAAAAGAAGACCTCCGCTGTGGCAGCATTGTGTATAATCCCAGTGGTGTGAATGTTTTTACTAATAAATGGTGTGGTGAAATTCCCAGTTGGCTTCATAGCAGTTTCCTCAATACTGGAGAGTAGTTTCCACAGTTTATTGCATGACAAATTCCTCTCAATCAGAACAAAGAGTGGTTACCCAGTTTAATCACACGCATAAGGGAAAGCATACTTCACAAATTTATCGCAAGATGAAAGAGTTGTGTAGAAGCAGTGTCTCGCATGGTTCACTATATTCTGTTGGCATCACCATTATGAGGTGGGATGTGAGGCCAAGAAAACCCTTGAGCTCCTTAACAAATTTTGATGGGAGCTCTGATATCTTCCCTTAGGACTCACATATTTTCAGCCTCTTAAAACAATCTGTGAAAGGTCAGAGATTCACCTTTGGCAAGGAGGGGCAGGACATGGTGGAAAACTCAATCCATCAGCAACTCCAAAATTTCTACATTGAAGCCAGCCACTCTCTTCCTCCATGCTGGGATTAGTGTAACAATATCAGTGGCAGTTTTGTATAGTTGTACTGTTCCACATGAGCTGTAGTTGTAATGTTGTTATTAAAATATCTTTACATAAACCGTAATCTCCTTTTCATTTGGCCACAACTGTAAAATTAAGTGCATAGCTGTCATTTCGCATCCCAAACAAAATACAATATATATCAGTGCAATCAGGGAAGACTACAGAACTTAATAAAGTTAAGAAAAAACTTAATTTTTTCATCATTCAAAATTACTGTGTCCAAAAAATTTGTTTATAGTTGTCCATTATCAGTATAATTAATTATAATTATTTATCAGAGCTGTCATGTTAGCTGCTGCTGCTACTTGCATATTTAAAGAGACTGAACATCTAAGGTTATCAGCCTTCTATTCACCCAGTAGTATGGAATTAGTGTGCCTAGATGGAAATAGTACCTCTAGAGTAAATTCTATGTGCAAGTGTGGGAAACTTTCCTAAATATTTGCGTAGCATGTATCTGAGGCAGCACATAGGTGCCAGTATGGAATTCACGTAGTGTGATGTGGGAAACCATTTAAAAACCACATCCAGGTTTGTTGGCACACCAACCCTCACCAATATTTCATCAGGCAAATTCAAACTAGGGCCAGCACACTTTCCCATGTCCCGCAACCAAGTGCTTTAACCTGCACTGCCTGCACTGTTATCTGGGCGGTTGGCTTGCTAGCTTTAACAGATAGTTCATTTGAGAATTAAAATTTTCTGACACAATGCAGTTGTATATGAATTCTGTATTCTGGAGACAATATTTTGGTATTAATATTTCTGTGGTAAAAATAGTAAGACCAAAACGAATTTGAGTCTCAAATTTCATAATGAGGCAAATATATTTTTCTTTAGAGCATGTGATAGAGAACCACAGTACATATTGTGCACATACAGTTGTGAATCTACATTATGGAGCCTGTCAAACCTTACAAACAGCTGAAAAAATGAAAGTGAATATACTGTATCAAAAGATGACACTGTGATTATATCTGCAGTTTTACTGTTACAAAAGAGCGAACACACTATACAGGCCTATGACTGGCAGCTATACTTTGTAATGTATGTCATGAAACAAAGTAATTATCGAAGAAGATTTAAATTTGTGCTGGATATGCCTCTTCTATTAATATGTGAATGCACTTATTTCAAAAAACTTTGGAAAGTCAATTTCTGGAAGAGTACAGTATACTTAACAGGCTTTAATTTACTGTTAGTTGTTGATTTCCTGCATCCCCACCCATCTTTTCAAGAATTTTTGAAAGATTAATTAACAGAAAAGTGATAATAAGAGAAAGATGATAATTTACTTTCAGTAGTTAATTTTCCTCTCAGCTGTTGTGTCCCAAAATATGCATATTGACTTTCTTTTGTCTAATCCCTGGATAACTTTCTTTTTTGTCTTTGACTGTTCCCTTCCTTAACTTCTGGTCTGCAAACTGGCATTTTCAGCTTCTTCTGTGTGTGATTTTTTTGTTTCCACATGATAAATAGAATTTTTTTCTAACTGCTTGAAAACAGATTTTGAAACCGTTTTTCCTTGTAGCAGTTCTGTCTTGTGTGTTTTGTCTTATGTGTCAGCTGCTCTCTCTCTCTCTCTCTCTCTCTCTCTCTCTCTCTCTCCCCCTCTCTTTCTCACTTTTTCTTTCTCTTTCTCTGTCTCTTCCCCCCCCCCCCCCCCTTCCAAAAAAATCATTTCCTATATTTTTCTATCTACTTTTGTTCATTTAATATCCTTCACTATCTATTATCTCTGACCATAATGGAAGATCATGTCTACCATTTCCCATGTGGAATAATAGATAAAACTACACTGTAAAAGGGTTACACAAACTTGTTCCAACACAGCCTGTTTCCATTAGAGCTAATGCATGTGTGATGCTTACCCAATTTGAATGTGATTTACAGTAACAGACATTTATTGTGCACTGTATCCATAGAAAACAACAGAGGAATGTGACCTCATTTCCTTACTGCAGTCTGTAGATCGTTTGTAATAGCACAGAGTGTGCAGTAGAAAAGATCTTTCACATTAAGACGGATGAACAAGTACTCATAGCTCTTAAGGTTCGCAAGTTGGAGCCCATGTTTACTGGACTTTTTTTCTTGTTTTGTTCCATACTACAACCTCTCAAAATATGGTATAAATAGTTTTATTTAACACGCAGTAGACACACATGAAAGCACAATCGATACACTTCCTCACTTCCTAGCTATCAGAACTAACTCTCTCAGAGAAGGAGTGCAGGGAGGGGGGGGGGGGGGGGGGGGAGCAGGGTGAGAGGGACCCTTCTATAATGAGGATATGAGGGTATGTAATAATGCTGAACTTCATAATTGGATAGTATTAAGTGAGAGGGTGTTGCACCATTTGTGACAATGGAGAATGCCACTTGCTTTGTTCTTCAAAAGGTAAAAGACAAGAAACTGCCTAAATGGAGTGAATTCTTTGTGTGCCCCATGTTTATTACTGTATGTAAAGTCTGAAGTATATTACCATTTCTAACTCAAATTTTTTATGGTTTTCAAAGAAAGTGAAATTACTTGTTTTCTATTATAGATGGTGATGGTCCACTGCATTATGGCGTGTGTTCAAATTTCTTGAGAGATGCTGAAGAAAATGACCAAATTTATTTATTTGTAAGAAGGTGAGTCATCCTCTTTTGTCATCCATAACATCATATTCTTTTAAGGAAAGATTTGTAATTGTTGTTGTTGTGGTCTTCAGTCCAGAGACTGGTTTGATGCAACTCTCCATGCTACTCTATCCTGTGCAAACTTCTTCATCTCCCAGTAACTACGGCAACCTACATCCTTCTGAATCTGCTTAGTGTATTCATCAATTTGTAATTAAGTACTTTTATTAACAGCAGTTCACCCCAAGAGGCATCAGACAATTCTGATAAACAAGATGTCCCCATTTGAGTCTATTAAATCCTCATCACAGACAAAACACTGAGTATTGCCATGCAAAAAGTCCAGAAAAAACTAAAAGAAGTATTAAAAGCCAGATTCTAAATAATCTGTCAACCAGTAGTTGTTACCAGCACTCATCAAAAAAAGTTAGCATATTTCCAAATTACCCACCCATAGTCACTATGGATGTTCCTGTTGTATTTATGTAGGAGTGTTACTGTGTACATAATGCGAACTCGTTCAACATTGCCACTCTGCCTCATCAGGGGCCATGCAGTCATGGCTTGTAAACAAACACAGTTCTTGTGAATGCACAGTCATCTGTGTGCCTCATAATGTAGCACAATGCCTTGGAACGGACTTTCCATGGCAGACCATATCAAAATCATCACATTAATGGGACAAAACATGAGACAAGGTGACCTTGTGAATATTGTTAACATTAAGCCAAGTGTTGACTCCAGACTGTAGAAAAAGTTCCAGGAAACACATTCAGTAGCGGATCGACATTGTGAAGCCCGTGCATGCAAAACTGCAGCAGTTCAGGACCATCATGTAATATCTGTATGGAGACCCCTTCAAAGACTGTGACTACCCTGTGTGCTGAGCATTGAGAAGCAACAGGGATTACCGCAAGTACCCAAACTGTGCACAACAGATTTCATGATGGGAGGTGTACAGCCCAAGACCTCTCAGGGCTCCACCACTCTGTCTACATCACAGGGGTGCTTCTGTAAGATGGGCTAGAGCACATAAATATTTTACACAAGACCAATGGACCAAAACACTGTTCACAGATGAAGTACAAAGAGGCTTGCATCCTGACAACAACTCTGTTCACATACGGAAGGAAATAGGGGAATGCAGTTATCCGTCAATGGCTGTGGAATGTTACCAAGAATCCAGTGGTTCAGTCATATTTTGCGTAGGGATCATATATGGTTGCCACACACCACTTGTTCCAATTGAAGGCATTGTGACTGCTGCAGTGTCTGAAAACCACATTCTCTGGCCCTTAGTGGGGTTGGTTGATTTGGTGGAAGAGACCAAGCAGCGAGGTCATCGGTCTCATTGGATTAGGGAGGGAAGTCAGCCATGCCCTTTCATAGGAACCATTCCAGCATTTGCCTGAAGCGATTTAGGGAAATCATGGAAAAGCTAAATCAGGACTTGAGGCGTGATTGAACCTCCGTCCTCCTGAATGCGAGTTCAGTGTGCTAACCACTGCGCCACCTCGCTCGGTGACCCTTAGTGGTTTTTCAGAGGCTATAGGGAAGGGTTCACTCTACAAGGTGATAACTTCTGACCTCATCATGCTCACAGTATGTGTTGGCATCTGACAGGATGTGGGATCCAAAGAATGGATAGGCCACTGTGCTCAGTGGATATGAATTGCATGGTGCTTGCTCAAAAGAACTATTTCCAGGCATCAGCATCCTCCATTAATGACTGAAGCTCTCAGGAATACTACCATTGAGGAGGGGGGAAATATATCTCAAGAGACCTGCAATGAGTTGGTACTGAAGAATGCCCAATCACATTCAAGAGTGCCTGAGGGTTCATTGTGGACCAACACGTTACTGAATACACTATTGTATGTTTTTGATGTTGTGGGATGTTGCAATATTTTGGTTTTTTAGAATAATGTTCCTTTTTCATTTCATATTCAGTTCAAAGAGAACATATAATGTAGTTTCCTTTGCATAATATTCTGTGTTATCAAAAAATTCAGTATTTCAAGATACGAGAACCAATTATATGCTTAACTTTTTTTGGTGGGTTCACAGAGCACTGAAAGAAGTTGAAACAAGGCCTAGGGAGTAGACAACATTCCCTTAGAGCTACTGATAGCCTTGGAAGAGCCAGCCCTGACAAAACTCTACCATTTGGTGAGCAAGATGTATGAGACAGGCAAAATACCCTCAGACTTCAAGAAGAATATAATAATTACAATCACAAAGAAAGCAGGTGTTGACAGATGTGAAAATTACCAAACTATCAGTTTAATAAGCCACAGCTGCAAAATACTAACACGAATTCTTTACAGACAAATGGAAAAACTGTTAGAAGCCGACCTCGGAGAAGGTCAGTTTGGATTCAGTAGAAATGTTGTAACACGTGAGGCAATACTGACCATAATAATTATCTTAGAAGATGGCTTAAGGAAACACAAACTTACGTTTCCAGCATTGTAGATTTAGAGAAATCTTTTGCCAGTGTTGACTGGAATACTCTCTTTCAGATTCTGAAGGTGGAAGGGGTAAAATACATTGAGCAAAACGCTATTTACAATTTATACAGAAACCAGATGGCAGTTATAAGAGTCGAGGGGCATGAAAGGGAAGCAGTGGTTGGGAAGGGAGGGAGACAGGGTTGTAGCCTATCCCCGATGTTATTCAGTCTCTATATTGAGCAAGCAGTAAAGGAAACAAAAGAAAAATTTGGAGTAGGAATTAAAATCCATGGAGAAGAAATAAAACCTTTGAGGTTCGCTGATGACATTGTAATTCTGTCAGAGACAGCAAAGGATCTGGAAGAGCAGCTGAACAGAATGGACAGTGTCTTGAAAGGAGGACATAAGATGAACACCAACAAAAGCAAAACGAGAATAACGGAATGTAGTCGAATTAAATAGGGTGATGCTAAGGGTATTAGATTAGTAAATGAGATGCTTAAAGTAGTAAATGTGTTTTGCTGTTTGGGGAGTAAGAGGATATAAAATTTAGACTGGCAATGGCAAGGAAAGCATTTCTGAAGAAGAGAAATTTGTTAACATCGAGTATAGATTTAAGTGTCAGGAACTCTTTTCTGAAAGTATTTGTATGGAGTGTAGCCATGTATGGAAGTGAAACGTGGATCATAAATAGTTTAGACAAAAAGAGAATAGAAGCTTTTGAAATGTGGTGCTACAGAAGAATGCTGAAGATTATATGCGTAGATCACATAACTGATGAGGAGGTATTGAATAGAATTGGGGAGCAGAGAAATTTGTGGCACAACTTGACTAGAAGAAGGGATCGGTTGGTAGGACACATTCTGAGGCATCAAGGGATCACCAGTTTAGTATTGGAGGGCAACGTAGAGGGTAATAATCGTAGAGGGAGACCAAGAGATGAATACACTAAACAGATTCAGAAGGATGCTACCTGCCGCTGTTGGACAAGCAGGTGCCAGCAGCAAGTCGTATACTCGTAGCTCACTTATTTGTTACATAGTTTAATTCTTAATTTCTTTGCGTGTTTTTGGGTACTTGCATTGTTTAACTCATAAATTTCGGGCGTGTTATAGTATTTGAGAGTTGTAGCATCGCGTTTTAGTACCTGAATAGTGTAAAATCACGTAGTCTCCTTCTGCCGTCGAGCAGTGTATCAGCAGTGTGCAAGTAGCAGCATTACTGCATTTACTAGGCACTCTTGTATTTTAATAACCGTTTAAATTTTGTGACGAATTGTTTGAGCTCTCTGTAGATTAGTTCAGATGTTCTTTGCACAACAGTATTTAGCATGGATAGGGACTGCGACTGCTGTGTTCGGATGCGGGCTGAGTTGGTATCCCTTCGCTCGCATCTTCAGGCAGTGTTGGCTTCAGTCACGCAGCTTGAGGCTGTTGCCAATGGGAATCACTGTGGGGTTCCGGATGGGGGTTTGTTGGGGACGGCCAGCTCATCCCACGCATCCCCCGATCGGACTACAGCTGTGGCTGCCCGGGATACTGCCCACATTGTGGCTGACCCCTCACCCGTGGTAGAGTGGGAGATCATCTCGAAGTGGGGCAGGGGGCGAAAGACATTCCAGAGGGCTGAACGGAAGGCTTCTCCAGTTTGTCTGATGAACCGGTTTCAGGCTCTGTCTCCGGCTGATACTGATCTTCGGGCGGACATGGCTGCTTGTCCTGTTCCAGAGGTTGCCCCTCAGTCTGCAAGGTACGGATGGTCGCAGAGGGTGGGCTTACTGGTAGTTGGAAGTTCCAACGTCAGGCACGTAATGGGGCCCCTTAGGGATACGGTAGCAAGAGAGGGGAAGAAAACCAATGTACACTGTGTGCATACCGGGGGGAGTCATTCCAGATGTGGAAAGGGTTCTTCCGGATGCCATGAAGGGTACAGGGTGCACCCATCTGCAGGCGGTCGCTCATGTCGGCACCCGTGATATGTGTCGCTATGGATCGGAGGAAATCCTCTCTGTCTTCCGACGGCTATCTCATTTGGTGAAGACTGCCAGTCTCGCTAGCGGGATGAAAGCAGAGCTCACCGTCTGCACCATTGTCGACAGGACTGACTGCGGACCTTTGGTACAGAGCCGAGTGGAGGGTCTGAATCAGAGGCTGAGACGGTTCTGCGACCGTGTGGGCTGCAGATTCCTCGACTTGCGCCATAGGGTGGTGGGGTTTCGGGGGTTCTGCTGGATAGGTCAGGAGTCCACTAGACACAGCAGGCAGCTACACGGCTAGCAGTGGTTGTGTGGTGTGGACTGGGAGGTTTTTTAGGTTAGATGGTCTCGGGCAAGTACAGAAAGGGCAACAGCCTCAAAGGGTGCGGGGCAAAGTCAGAACATGCGGGGACCAAGCAGCAATTGGTATTGTAATTGTAAACTGTCGAAGCTGCATTGGTAAAGTACTGGAAATTCAAGTGCTGATAGAAAGAACGAAGCTGAAATCGATATAGGTACAGAAAGAGATAAATTCTTCCGAAATTTTTACAAAGGCACAGACGGTGTTTAGAAAAGATAGATTGCATTCAACCAATGGTGGTGTGTTTGTCGCTGTTAGTAGTAGTTTATCCTGTAGTGAAGTAGAAGTGGATAGTTCCTGTGAATTACTATGGGTGGAGATTACACTCAACAACCGAGCTAGGTTAATAATTGGCTCCTTTTACCGACCTCCCGACTCAGAAGCATTTGTTGCAGAACAACTGAGAGAAAATCTGGAATACATTTCACATACATTTTCTCAGTATGTTATAGTCTTAGGTGGAGATTTCAATTTACCAGATATAGACTGGAACACTCAGATGTTTAGGACGGGTGGTAGGGACAGAGCATCGAGCGACGTTATACTGAGTGCACTATCCGAAAATTACCTCCAGCAATTAAACAGAGAACCGACTCGTGGAATAACATCTTGGACCTACTGATAACAAACAGACCCGAACTTTTCAAGTCTGTAAGCGCAGAACAGGGAATCAGTGATCATAAGGCCATTGCAGCATTCATGAATATGGAAGTAAAAAGAAATATAAAAAAAGGGAGGAAGGTTTATCTGTTTAGCAAGAGTAATAGAAGGCAGATTTCAGACTACCTAACAGATCAAAACGAAAATTTCTGTTCCGACACTGACAATGTTGAGTCTTTATGGAAAAAGTTCAAGGCAATCGTAAAATGCGTTTTAGACAGGTACGTGCTGAGTAAAACTGTGAGGGACGGGAAAAACCCACCGTAGTTCAACAACAAAGTTAGGAAACTACTGTGAAAGCAAAGAGAGCTTCACTGCAAGTTTAAACGCAGCCAGAACCTCTCAGACAAACAGAAGCTAAACGATGTCAAAGTTAGTGTAAGGAGGGCTATGCCTGAAGCGTTCAGTGAATTCGAAAGTAAAATTCTATGTACCCACTTGACAGAAAATCCTAGGAAGTTCTGGTCTTATGTTAAATCAGTAAGTGGCTCGAAACAGCATATCCAGACACACTGGGATGATGATGGCATTGAAACAGAGGATGACACACGTAAAGCTGAAATACTAAACACCTTTTTCCAAAGCTGTTTCACAGAAGAAGACCACACTGCAGTTCCTTCTCTAAATCCTCGCACAAACGAATAAATGGCTGACATCTAAATAAGTGTCCTAGGAATAGAAAAGTAACTGAAATCACTCAATAGAGGAAAGTCCACTGGACCTGACGGGATACGAATTCGATTCTATACAGAGTACGCGAAAGAACTTGCCCCCCTTCTAACAGCCCAAGTCTCTAGAGGAAAGGAAGGTTCCAGATGATTGGAAAAGAGCACAGGTAGTCCCAGTCTTCAAGAAGGGTCGCCGAGCAGATGCGAAAAACTATGGACCTATGTCCCTGACATCGATCTGTTTTAGAATTTTAGAACATGTTTTTTGCTCACGTATCATGTCATTTCTGGAAACCCAGAATCTACTCTGTAGGAACCAACATGGATTCCGGAAACAGGGATCGTGTGAGACCCAACTTGCTTTATTTGTTCATGGGACCCAGAAAATATTAGATACAGGCTCCTTAGGCAGATGCCATTTTCCTTGACTTCTGGAAGGCATTCGATACAGTTCCGCACTGTCGCCTGATAAACAAAGTAAGAGCCTACGGAATATCAGACCAGATGTGTGGCTGGATTGAAGAGTTTTTAGCAAACAGAACACAGCATGTTGTTCTCAATGTAGAGACGTCTACAGACGTTAAAGTAATCTCTGGCATGCCACAGGGGAGTGTTATGGGACCATTGCTTTTCACAATACATATAAATGACCTAGTAGATAGTGTCGGAAGTTCCATGTGGATTTCGCGGATGATGCTGTAGTATACAGAGAAGTTGCAGCATTAGAAAATTGCAGTGAAATGCAGGAAGATCTGCAGTGGATAGGCACTTGGTGCAGGGAGTGGCAACTGACCCTTAACACAGACAAATGTAATGTATTGTGAATACATAAAAAGAAGGATCCTTTATTGTATGAGTATATGATAGCAGAACAATCACTGGTAGCAGTTACTTCTGTAAAATATCTGGGAGTAAGCGTGCGGAACAATTTCAAGTAGAATGATCATATAAAATTAATTGTTGGTAAGGCGGGTACCAGGTTGAGATTCATTGGGAGAGTCCATAGAAAATGTAGTCCATCCACAAAGGAGGTGGCTTACAAAACACTCGTTGGACCTATACTTGAGAATTGCTCATCAGTGTGGGATCCATACCAGGTCGGGTTTACAGAGGAGATAGAGAAGATCCAAAGAAGAGCTGCGGGTTTCGTCACATGGTTATTTGGTAAGCATGATAGCGTTACAGAGATGTTTAATAAACACAAGTGGCAGACTCTGCAAGAGAGGCGCTCTGCATCGCGGTGTAGCTTGCTGTCCAGGTTTCGAGAGGGTGCATTTCTGGATGAGGTATCGAATATATTGCTTCCCCCTACTTATACCTCCAGAGGAGATCACGAATGTAAAATTAGAGAGATTCGAGTGCGCACGGAGGCTTTCCGGCAGTCGTTCTTCCCGTGAACCATACACGACTGGAACAGGAAAGGGAGGTAATGACAGTGGCACGTAAAGTGCCCTCCGCCACACACCGTTGGGTGGCTTGCGAAATATAAATGTAGATGTAGATGTATATGTAGATGTAGGCTGCATTAGGTACTGGGAGATGAAGAAGCTTGCAGAGGATACAGTAGCATGGAGAGCTGCATAAAACCAGTCTCTGGACTGAAGACCACGACAACGACGTATATGGTGATGGCATGACTTTGTAAATACAAATAACTTAAGAACAGAGGTAGCACCTCATCAATTAGCAGAGGCATTGACTTGTTGACAGGAACGTAAACAAGACTGAAAACTTTGCTAGCTTTTGGCTGAATTCGTTTTGAGCTACAGTACACATATATACATATGCACACACTTGCATGCACCTGTATAGAGCTACATTGTACCAGCTAACTACAGCCAGCTAACTACAGTGTGCTTGAAGTACAGTTTTGCAGCTTCAGGGGTATGAGATTTTGTGTCAGGTGGATTGGGCAACAGGAGGAAGAGGTGGGAAGTAGAGGGAGGGAGGTTTGGGGAAAGGTGGTTGATGCTGTTGCTGCCCTACCACACATTACCCACCCTTTCCCAACCCTCCCTCGCTTCTTTCAGGCTTTTATTCAATTAGCATTATTCCTTCATGGAACACATTTGATATTTCATTTAAGTTTTAATGTAATCATTTTATGGTTTATATGTATATAACATTATTATGGAAAGGAAAGGTTGGTAGATACTCAGTACATGGAGGAGGCACTGAATCATAAACAATCACAGTGAAAAAACATTTAGGATTTCGGAAAAATAGTCCTTCATTGTAAATTGCAGGAAATCATTGTATGCTCTTTCTGTTTCATTTAAGTGAAATTCTCTTCCTTTTCAGTGCACCCAACTTCTACCTTCCTACGGACGTCAAACGACCAGTTATAATGGTGGGTCCTGGCACAGGAATTGCACCTTTCAGGGGATTCTGGCAGCACCGGATGGCCCAGTTACAAGCTTCACAACAAGGTTTCTGTGAAACTAATGACATTCTTGAACTAAGACCATGGGTAGAAGTTAAGTGTTCTGACAAAAGATGAGAATCAGCTCTAAAGATCCTTTTTGTTTTCAGGCACTGATGGTTTTGGCAAAATGTGGTTGTTCTTTGGCTGCCGACAACGAGCTCTTGATCTGTATCATGATGAAAAAGCAGCAATGCTGGAAGAAAAAGTGTTGGACAAAGTATTCCTTGCCCTTTCTCGTGAAGCTGATATACCTAAGGTAAAGTATTCATCAACAAATAATAGCATAATTTGCTGTAGATCAAATTGGAAACCCTGATGTAAACTGATTATTTTCTGTAGCAAAACTACATCTATATCTACATGGATACTCTGCAAATCACACCTAAATGTTTGGAATAGTGGTCATTGAACCATCTCCACAATAATTATTTATTATTCCACTGTCGAACAGTGCACGGAATAAACGAACACCTATATCTTTCCATGGAAGCTCTAATTTTCCTTATTTTATTGTGATGATGGTTTCTTCCTACTTAGATGGGTTTCAACAAAATATTTTCGCATTCGGAGGAGAAAGTTAGTGATTGAAATTTCATGAGAAGATTCTGCCACAGCAAAAAATGCCTTTGCTTTAATGGTGTCTATCCCAAATCCTGTATCACGTCTGAGATACTCTCTCTCTCTCTCTCTCCTATTTCACGATAATACAAAATGTGCTGCTCTTCTTTGAACTTTCTTGATGTACACCATTAATCCTATGTGGTAAGGATACCAGACTGTGCAGCAATACTCCAAAGAGAATGAACAAATGTGGTGTAGGCAGTCTCTTTAGTAGATCTCTTACATTTTCTAAGTGTTCTGCTGATAAAACATAGTCTTTGGTGTGCCTTCCCTGCAACATGTTCTATGTATTCTTTCCCGTTTTAATTGTTCATAATTGTTGTAATTCCTATGTATTTACTGGAAATTTTGGCCTTTAGATTAGACTGATTTATCGTGTAACTAAAGTTTAACGGATTCCTTTTAGCATTTATATGCATGACCTCATGCTTTTCTTTATTTAGGGTCCACTACCAATTTCTGCACCATTCAGATATCTTTTAGAGATCATTTTGCAATTTGTTTGATCTCCTGATAGGTATACTAAATGATAAATGACAGCATCATCTGCAAACCACCTAAGACGGCTGCTCAGATTGTCTCCTAAATCATTTATATAGATAAAGAACAGCAGAGAGCCTATAACACTAGCTTGGTGAACGCCAGAAATCACTTCTGCTTTACTCGATGACTTTACGTCAGTTACTATGAACTGTGACCCTCTAAAAGGGGGAAATCACAAATCCAGAGATTATTTTCCATAAGCATGCAATTTCACTACGTGCCGCTTGTGCGGTACAGTGTCAAAAGCCCTTTGGAAATCTAGAAATACAGAATCAATTTGAAATCCATTGTCAATAACACTTTGTGTGTGCAAAGAGCTACTTGTGTTTAACAAGAACAATGTTTCCTAAATCTGTGTTGACTGTGTGTCGATAGACCATTCTCTTCAAGGTAATTCATAATGTTTGAATACAATGTGTGTTGCAAAGTCCTGCTGCATATTGACATTAATGATATGGGCCTGTAATTTAGAGGATTGCTCCAAATGTTGGTGTGACCTGTGCAACTTTCCAATCTTTAGGTACAGATCTTTCATTGAGCAAGTGGTTGTATATGAGTGTTAAGCATGGAGCTATTGCATCAGCTTACTCTGAAAGGAACCTAATTGGTATACAGTCTGGATCAGAAGACTTGCTTTTATTAAGTGATATTAAGTTGCTTCACTACTCCAAGGATATCTACTTCTAAGTTACTCATGCTGGCAGCTGTTTGTAATTTGAATCCTGGAATATTTACTTTGTCTCCTTTGGTGAAGGGATTTTGAAAGGCTGTGTTTAGTAACTCCACTTTTGTGGCACTCTGTCAATAGTATTTAGATTGCTATTTTCCAGAGAAGGTATTGACTGTGTCTTGCTGGTAGCATTCTTCATATATGACCAGAAGTTCTCTGGATTTTCTGCCAGGTTTTGAGATAAAATACCAAAATAAGAACAACTGAAACTGGCTGCCAAACACACCTTTCTTTATTATTTTTGTTGTGCCCTACTGAAGAGAACATTTATACTTGTTCAGCAATTTACTCTTCTTTTTCTCCCAGTACCTCTCTGTTGCTTCATTTTGTTTCTTTTTACATTCTTCTGCCCACTCTGAATTCTGTCGGGTAATCTTCTCAGGTCTTTGTGAATTAATGTTATATATTTCATTCTATCTTGAAAGGTTTCTCTGTTAGCTTCCATTTTTGCCAGTAGTCCATCCTGTTTAGGTAACCATAGAACTGTATTCACTATTTCCTGATGATATCTGTGATCTTTTGCTGTGTCTTGATTGATCTGTGATTTATTTTTCATCCGATTTCTATTTTGTCCTGAGATTTGTCTGAGAATTTTCCTTTCATGTTTTTCAATGATTTTTATTTGGGTCTGCCATCAATTAACAGATCCATGTACAGCTTCTGTTTTAACAACTTCGCTACAATGTCATAATTTTCCATTTTTTGGTATAGATTTTTTGTTGTATCTGTTCCAGATGAGTCTGTATGCTCTTATTTAGTTTTGCAATTCTTTCTTTGTTAGATTCCTTATTTATCCCTGTTAGTTCAATATTTTCTATCTCTGTACTTAAAAATTTGTCTGCTTGAAAGATTTTGCTAAATTTGTTACTTACATGTTGGCTGTTGAATCTTGATCTGGCCCCTTACATGCAGTGTATTTGCACCCCAGATTTTCCTTCTATTTGGTCAAGATTCTCTTTCTCTACTGATTGTATTGCTTCTGGTCTGTTATATAAATGAAAATTCACTTAACTATGAAAATGACTTAGTATCCAGCAGCAGAAAGATGTTGTGCAATATCATGTATAAGTTTTGGGTTCTTAAATAACACAGCTTGGGATCAATTGTTTTTCTACTAAAAATCATTGTTTATGTATTTTTCATGTTGCCTCACAATTGCTTTCACAATATCCAGAAATAACTTTGAAACATAAGAATTGCAGTCTACATTACACATTTCCAATAAGCTTCTTTAGATGTTAACTCAAGCCAAGTTACAAAAAAAGTATGTACAAGCGCAGAAACAACCTGAACAAGTCTAAACCAGACTAACGCAATTGATGCCGAAGGGATATAATATAAGACATGTAATTGTTCTAGAACATTCCCAACATACCACAAATCAAAATAATAGTAAGATATTTTCCATTTTTCAGACTATACACCAAGCTTAGTTTATAGAATGTCTCTTAAAGATATGTATTTTCATGGAGATTTTAGTAATGATATCTAATAACAAAGGTTATAAAATTTGCAAATATAAAAATGTGGGAACTTCCAGTTATGCTGCAATACCAATTACATATAAATAGTGAAGTAAATAAAAACATAAATAGAAACATATGTTATGTCTACATTTAAAACTGAATATTAAAAATAATGTAAATTTTTTTCAGAGCATTTGCTGTTAATTATTTGCCAACTAATTTTCATAATGTAAGGTTGAAGTATGAGAACATATTGCCACAGAAACAGAAAATCATATGTGCAGAAATATTACATCCAATGACCAGAAAACTCTGTGGACATCCACAGTTGTAGGCTACATAATTTACAAATAATAACTTATTCAAATTTGGACAAAATTTAGATAATGTCTTAGCTTTCTGTAAACGAGCAAAAGATATGATAGGACTGATTCATTATAACAATTCAGAGTTTTTCTGCATGTGATCTTTTCATAGAACTGCTTGATATTCTCCAATTAACTTGTCTGCTTGTTTTTCATCTGTTAAGTTAGAGAGGATTTTATAGCCAACTGCAAGTAAACAAATACTTCTGT
Source organism: Schistocerca serialis cubense (assembly GCF_023864345.2). NCBI lineage: Eukaryota > Metazoa > Arthropoda > Insecta > Orthoptera > Acrididae > Schistocerca > Schistocerca serialis. Next base: position 249,135,688 of record NC_064638.1, on the reverse strand, counting down.
AATTGCTTATACATGATTTGTCTTCTTTCTCATTAAGTGGCCAAATTAATGCACATTTGCATCTGTGAGGATTTTCTCATTATACTAAATGTTCTGTAATATTTCTTTAAGCTAGTTTGCTGCCAGTAATTCCGGAATTATTTCATCATCTGCAGGTCCCATATTGCTTTTCAAGTTGCAGGTAATTCTTTTGATGTCTTCCGGTGTAGGGTATGCTGAATACAGAATTGGGGAGAGTTTCTCAAAACTGAGTTGACTTTTAGGACTTCAGCAGTTTAAGAATTTCTGAAAATAATCTACAAGAAGGTTGCAGTTTTGTTTGTTATTTGTTTCTAATGCTCCATCTAGATGTCTGAAGCGTAAACTGAAGGCTTGATTATCCTTGAATTCTTGTTTAAATTTCTGTTAATAGTTTCTGGTGTTATTTTTGGCTGTCATTTCATTTAAAAATGACTATTGCTAAAAATTAATGTTTAAATTAAATATCTTTTAACAATGAAAAAAATTGACTCACCATTCAGCTGTCAGGTGGATTCTCCATTCAGCCTCTCCGACACAGCACTTTCTCCATTCTTTGGAAGGAGGAGAAAGGGGGTGGGGGGGAGGAGTGAGTGGGCAATCACTAGTTTTCTGACTGATTTGGTGTGGTACACCATAACTTCCTCTGCTATGCCAAACTCTTTATCTCAGAGAAACACTTAAACTAAAGATTCACAATTATTTGTTTGATACATTACAGTCTTTGTCTTCCAGTACAGTTTTAGCCCTCTGCAACTCCATAAAGTACCTTGGATGTTATCCCTCATGTCGTAAGGCACATCATATCATCCTGTTGCTTCTTCTAGTCAGTTTTCCACATATTAATTTCCTTGCTGAGTCCACAGTGAAACTCATCATTTATTATCATTCCACTTAGTTTTCAGCATGGCTTAAATCCTACTTATCAAACAGAAAGCAAAGAGTTAGCATCTCTTTAAATGGAGAAAATTATTTTTCTGACTGAAAAAAAAAAAATAAAATAAAAAAATAATTATCTCAGGGTGTTCCACAAGGCTCCATATCAGGCCCAGTCCTATTTCTCTCCTATGTTAATGACTTACCATTAAATATCAGCTCCTCATCAGTTCTGTTTGCAGATGATACTTCTGTCTCATTTGAAACCCTCAGTACCTTAGAAACTTGGTTTCAGCTAAATGAAACGTAAACAAATCGAAGACTCAGATGATGCAATTCAAAACAAACAGTCAAAATGTGAGCAGATTAGGACTGTTCAGAATGACCAAGATATAGAAGAAGCTGACTCAGTCAAATTCTTAGGTTTAAATGTAGACAAAAGTTTTAGCTGGCAGGCACACATTGAATACTTAACGAACAAACTTAGCCACTCTGCATTTGCAGTGCAAATATTATCAATTGCAACTAACATGGACACATGAAAAGTAGCATATAAAAGCTACTGTGAATCTGCTAGTAGGTATGGTTTTTTTTTTTTTTTTTTTTTTGTAAGTCGACAAACATTTTGCGGAATCTAAAAATACAGAAAAAAATCATTTGAAGTATGTACACGGCAAATCATAAAGAACCATGTCATCCCTTGTTTAGAAAACATAAAATATTAAATCTGTGTCCCTATATTTTATCCTTTCACATAATACTAGAAACAAGGAAAATTTTATGCTTCACACCCACCACCTCAGACAATATGCCCAGGGACCTCTATACAAGGGAATGAAAATTTGTAATAAATTAAAAGGGAACAAGTTAATGCAGATGAATTTAGGTCACTTAAAAGAAAGCTATATGAGGCACTGACATGACAATGTTATTACTTAGTGGACGAATTTGTGCAGGACGAACTGGAAATTTGAGCTGCCTACAATGCCTTACATGTTCCGAGAAATATCATTATAGTGTTATTATTTATTTAAGCGCTATTATTTATTAGTATAAAAAACATTGTAAATGTATTATAAATTTTTGATATGTCTCCTGGACACATACCAAATGGATTGCAAATGTATGTCTTTAGATGAATAAACCACAATTCCGCCCTTCTGTACGATCAGATCTCAGATGCTTTGATTCTCTTCGTATCTGGTTTTCCCGTAGCCCATGATTCACTCCCGTACAATGCTAAGTTACCGACATACATTTTCAAAACTGTCTTCCTTAAATTATGGCTTGTGTTTCATACTTATTTCAGTGAAGAAAACTTTCTTTGCCTCTGCTAGTTTGCTTATTAATCCCCCTTGCTTATGTTGATCATGTCTTATTTTCATAACAAAATAACAGCATTCCTACCCTGTGTTGTTTTCATCTAAATCTCATTGGTTTTTCTGTTGTGGAAGTCTTAATAGGGAAGTGGTTCACACCACAAGAAGAAACTCAATACTTCTCTCAAAACAGGTGTCATTGCACATCCCACTTGTATAAAACTCAAATTAGACCTTAAGACACTGAAAAAGAAGAAGTACTGCAGGAATTAAATTAGTTTCTTTTCTTTGCTCTCTTAGAGACTGTATTGGATACTGTATCCAGAACCTAGGCAAATTCTCATTGTAATTGTCCTCTCTCCCTTCCTTGTCCTCCTCTCTCTCTTTCTATTAAATATACCTAGTCCTGCTATTTGAAATGTTTTTTGTTTGTATGTGAACTAGAATTTCTTATGGAAGGAGTTTAGCCTTAAACATATTACCCTTCTTTTATTTTACATTGTTTTAACTTCCATGAGCCCTATTCAGTGGATCACTCAGACTGGGTCCCTGTGATGTGGAAGGAATTGAAAGCTGTACATTTTATGGAAGTGCAATACAATGAAATTAATGAACTTTACAAATTATTGTACTACTGTGCAGCTAATATTATTTATATTATAACCTAAATAACAAGCGTTTGAAAATATAATGTAATATGGATAGATAAAAAAATCTGCTCTGTAGACATGGCAGGATAAATGGGGAGAGTTGCCAAGAACCCCTTGCCAAGGGGTTCTGCACAACTTTTCCATAACTCTTCCATTTTATAAACCTAACCAGTCCTTTTTCCATTATTATATTGTAATATAAACTGAAACATTAATTTTAAGATTTTCGGCAATACTCTTCAATGGAGTAAACAGAGTGGTCTAAAAGGAAGTACTTTAATTCAATCTTAAACTTCACTATATTACCTAGAAAACATTTAACATACTTAGCAGATTGTTGAATACATTTGTCCTCCTTTCTTTACCATTACTAGGTCCTCAAAGTTTTTGTAGAGGTTGCTTCTGGTTGTATTCGTACTTTACATTTGTTTTGAGAAAAGAAAGGTACTAGTAATGATAAAGGATATTAAGTAACCTATATGCATTGTGAGACAGTTATCAAAATACCAAGTTTCTGAAGATGTCTGTACATGAGGGTCCAATAGTAAAACAATTATACCTCATTAGAATAAACTTCTGGTATTCTTAACATCTTACACTTGTAAGTCAGCTTTCACACTTGTTATGAATAGAAAAATCAAGAATAGATTAATATCTTCATTTTTAAATCATGTGTGCTGCAAATGTAGGTGAACTAAGCTTTTCATTAACCCTAGCATACAGGATTTCAAGTGAAGTATGTGATCCATTCCATGGAGTCCAAATCTGAACACTGACTACATCTTGTATTAAATCTTCTCAAAATTCAATTATAAACAATTTTACTTGCCCCATCAATTGAAATTTTCCTCATAAGAAACAGTTTTCCATCTTTTGACACATTATGCTTGTACTAGAGAAAGGAAATTTAGCTACACTTACATGACTGCATTGTTCCTAAACTTTGGTGAAATTAAAATAATGGCCATATTTACAGTTGTAATAATTGAAACCAAATAGCACACAGCTCTCTCTGTTTTAAACCACATTGACTTTCACTTTCTGGTCTCACATTTGTCATAGAGCATCCGAGTCTGTTTAATTGAGACTTGGGTGTATTCCATTTTACGAGCAGTTCCATATTTTATACCTCAGCACACTATCATGCATCTTCTCTTAATCTAGGAACAATATTATTGGGTCTTTTCCTTTCTCCTAATATTTTAGTGATATATCAAAGTGCAAAATAATTTTATGTAAAGAAATTATCTAATAAAAATGCTCCTAGATTTGGAGAGGGCATATGACAGTGAGCTGAGAAGTAATATATGGGATTACTTGTCAGCTGCTACAAAATGTAAAATTGTAGATTCAGGAAGCTACAAACATTAACTGTTGCATTTCAGTTCTTCCAGTAAGTTTATGTCCATCCAAAATTTGAATATAAGAAACTAAGCTACTAGAACTTCATCTTTGTCTTCTGTCAGCCTCGCAGTGGGTGGGTCCTTCTGAATCTGAGGATTGATTGACCTTCTCCTCCTTTCCAACTTTTCTCAATCAATCCTCCTTTGATCTCTGATAAAAGGACATATGAGTTGAGAAAGAACTCTACCATTCACTCTGTTAACTAGACAGAAAATTCATTTGTTATTGAATAACAAACCTTTCATATACAAAGGTGGATCAAAAAGTAATGGTTCCTGTGTCATGAAAAAATTAATAATGAATATATAACAGCAGAATTTGTGCAGATGAGAATTGAACTATACTATACGCAATACTACGTTTCAACAGACACCATGCATTTGTACACATTTACACTATTGCTGAACCTAGAAATCAAAACTAGATTGGAAAAATTTAGGGTTTTTCTTCTTGACCCATGATTTTAAAGCTGTTTCAACCTCATCCAACATGTTTATTCTGTAACTATGTAGGTGTTCCTTCATAGGTCCAAATGGGTAGAAACCAGGTGAGGCAAATCAGGGAGATAGAGTGCATAAGGCACCACTGACTAGCCCTTTTTTGCAGTTGCTTGGTTGTGAAAAACAGTATGTTAGGGCATGCTTTATCATGTTGAAGCTCAGTCTCTTCTTTCTTATTGCCTCCTTGAGTTTCTTGAATGTGGTTACAGAGGTTTCACTGTTGATTCTGATAATACATTTGTCTCCTCGAATCATTTCATCAGCAGGTTCTCAATTGGAATGTGTAACAGATCCTGTCAGCCAGCCGCAGCATGTTTTACCTGCAATACTCATTTCTCCATTACTAAACTTTTTTAGCCAACACCACACATTGCTGACATCCATTACTGTGTCCCCATGCATTTTCTTCATGGATGAGGTTAAAACAGCTTTAAAATAATGGATCAAAAGCAAAATTTTGGACTTGTTTTGATGTCTGGGTTCAACAATGACACAAATTTATAAAAGTGCATTGTGAACATAATATTTTGTAGAGGACACTTCAGGCTATGATCTGCATTAATTGCACTGTTGTATGTTTATTATTAGATTCTTATGAGATAGGAGGCATTACATTTTGATCCGCATTCTTACAAAGATGTGCTTGATCTTGTAGGTTCCATTTCGATTAGATTACAAAAACAGTAAAAAATATAACAATGGAAAATCCAGGATGGAATGTAACACTATTATGATAAGAGTAGTTGCCCTTCACCATATAGTGGAAATGCTGAGTTGCAACACACACACACACACGGACTCAAATGGAGGCTGGAGTAGGGAGGGGGAGGGATAGCAGTGTAGCAGATTCTCCACCAGGGTTTTGACTACCTCTCATAATGTCCTGAAATGTTGAATGTCGTACCCACTATCCCTCCCACCCCTCCCACAGTGGTATTCTGCTGCCCACTGAACCTACACAATATGCTCTTTCATCTGTAAACATCCCTGCTCCCAATCCTTTGACTGGTGGCTCATACCCCTGTAGTAGACCTAGATGCAAGACCTGTGCTATACATCCTCCCATACCACCAACACCAGTACAGTCACAAGCATCACCTATCCCAATAACAGCAGGATTACCTGTGAAACCAGGCATGTGATTGACAATCTAAGCTGCAACCGCTGTGCTGCATTCTACATGGGCATGATAGCCAACAAGCTGTCTGTCCACAAGAATGGCCACGGACACACCGGCCAAGAAATAGTTGGACTATCCTGTTGCTGAGAATGCCACCCAACACAGTTCTTCAATTCAGTGACTGCTTCACAACCTGTGCCATCAGGATTCTTTCCACCAACACCAGCTTTTCTGAATTGTGCATGTGGGAACTCTGCCTGAAATATATCCTACATTTGTGTAACCCTCATGGCCTCAATTTTCATTTGTCATAGTCAATCCACCATCTAGCGCCTTACCTGTTTCCATTGCAACACTACACAGCCCTCTCTTCCACCAATGCACCCAGTCCTCTCCTTTTCCATCCCCATCCCCCCTCCTCCTGCTCTCTGTCTAACCTCCCGACTGCAACTAGCTGCCTTACTCTCTCAGCACCTTGTCCCTGTATGCTGCCACAAGCAGAATTTTACTGTCCCACACCCTTACCCTGCTATCCCTCTCCCTCCCTGTCCCAGCCTCTTCCTTGTCCCCACCACCCGGCTGCTTCTCCCATGATGCGCTGCTACTCACAGTCTGCCCTCAGCAGCCAGAGACTGTGCTCTATATGTATATATATATATATATATATATGTGTGTGTGTGTGTGTGTGTGTGTGTGTGTGTGTGTGTGTGTTCCGAAAAAAGCCTTGTTGGCCGAAAGCTAACTTTGTGATAGTTTTTTTTGTAGTTCCTATCTGCAAGTCAGCATCTCCTCTGTATGATGAGTGGCAGCTATCCTTTTCATAATATTGTTACACTTGTGTATGATGAATCTCTAGTTAAAAGTCTTCTTTGTGGTACACTCCATTTATTCTTTGTGGGAGCTCCTTGGATTACCTTAGAGTCTGTCTGTAAGATGTAACTTTTATATGCTATGACAAACCTCTTGTTTTCGGCTTTTTCTTAGTTCTTCTGTTCAACATTCCATGAATTATTAAGTATCTTATTTCATGACAAAGTAGCTTTGGCTCATATGATCCCATAGAGTAGTTGCTGATCCTGTGTAATTCTTTGTTTTCTGTTGTGTGACAGAAGAGTAGAGTGTGTGTGTGTGGGTGTGTGTGTGAGGGCAAGTGTAAGCACATGTTCACATATGGATGGGCTCATGTGCACCACAGTTTATGACTAACAAAAAGGAATGCTACGCTTTATGGTTTTTATTTTACCTACAAGAGAAACATTGATGAAAAATTAAGACACATGCATAATGGAATTCTGTTTACTATTTTTCAGACATACGTTCAAGATTTAATACGCAAAGAAGCTGCTTCAGTGTACAAGAAACTGGTTGAGGAAGATGGCCATTTTTATGTATGTGGAGACTGTACAATGGCTGAACATGTGTATCAAATGCTGAAGTTAATAATACAGGAACATGGGTCTATGACAGATGCAGATGTTGAGAGCTACATGCTTAAAATGAGGGTGAGCAAATTAGTTTATTGTCATTAGATATTTACATAAAATGATCTGTTCATATTTTAATTTAGAGGGAGCAGCCTATGGAGGCAATGGAATCTTTGACTTTAGCTCTAAGTTGCAAAGATGGGTTGAAATATTTTTCAGCCAGGCCATGAAACACTCTGATGTAAGTTGCAAATGTGATAGACACAGGGTGAACCAGAACTCCACTGAAAATTTTTTGGATGTCATATTATGGGCCAAAACAAGAAGAAAATGTCTAGTAAATATGGGTCTAAAATGCATACTTCACAAGCTATTATCACATGCTCATCTTCAATACTGTGTAACACCCCTTTTACTACACTGTCTTGCTTCCCATATTTTGAGAGAAAGTAGTATGGACTAAATCAAGAAAAAAATTGCAGTCGACATGGGCACCAAAATGCATACCATGAGAGCTATGAGCTCTTGTTCTGTAGAAGAGATATGTCTCAAAGTGGCAAAGATGATCAAGTACTCATAGTTCTTACGTTATGCATGTTAGAGCACGTACCCTGGCAATTGATTTTTCCAATAAGTAAATTCCCTGACTGAATTGTGATTCTGGAAGGTCTTCAAGATGCCACAGCCTCATATATTTCACTCACCTTTTATTAACAAACCTCAAATACCATATTCTGCATCTTCAAGATAATTTTTAATTCAGATGCTCATTCCTTAACTGTTTAAAACATAGGAACAGACCCCTTACAAACCTTCACCAATGTCATATGAATTCCCTTGCAATAAACCTTTGTAAAAATAGGATTTTATATTGGTCCTCTCTTTCAGTTTATCCATTTGAACTAGAGACTTACAACACACATGTGTATAAAGAAAATACTCCTCAAGTCGACACTTGACTTACAATCTTTTGCAGCTAGGCCAAAATAACAGATATAAAATCTCAGTGATGTAATTGTCTTGTCTCTGCCAGGCCAAGGAATTGTCTCCTTACTCTGGTATGTGATATGAGTTTCCAGCTAACTAATTATATGACTGCATATATTTTGCAGAATATATTGACAGTGTTCCTTAGCTTCTTCTTGATGTATTACGGAGTGCTGAACTGCTTTTCTCTTCACACATGTATAGAGGAATTCTTCTTAATTCCTCAGTACAAGTTAGAATAAGATGGCAAATAATACTGCTGAAATATTGTATAGATTGACTACGTTGGTCTTTTGTATATTTCGAGAATCTGCCAGGAATTGAGGAATCAGGGTTTCATGTTTGAGGTTTAAGGTAGGTTACTTCTTGCATATTGTATTCTTTGGAAGAACATATGAACTGTAAAAGCAGTGTTTTGTGATCTGCATTATGTACTAGCTTATTGAATTAGATTGTTCAGGTCTTGTAATTATCCCCATGAGGTACGTAATGTACTCTCATTATGATCATCTTTATGTTATTTTTTCATTAGAAAGTAGCATGCACGACTACTGAACTTTCTCCAATTCATGGCTACAAAACATGCTTACATTTTGCCAATATTGCATTTTGCCTTGTTTAATGCATCTTCGGACTGGCCTACAAAGCAAAATACAAATGGCATAACAACTGCTAAATGCATATGCTGCTGTCTATGCAAATGTCTTAGCAAACACATAATGTTGGCAATATTTTAAGAACATTGTGTAGTGCCCCGACATAAAATAGTGCTGAAAATATGGGAAGTCATATTTTAAATATAAAAAAACATCAGCAGGTGCAAAACAGCACTTTAAATGTTTACATATTGTGATGCATTTCTTTTGGCCTGATCCCACATTTGGTGTCCTTTGGACTGCTTGATATACTTACAAGGACACTGCATGAAGTCTCTTAAAATTTGACTGTTTGCCTGCTAAGACATTTGGTTGGAAGGCAGCACATGTGTGTAACACCTGTTATGCCCTTTGTATTTTTCTTTGTAGGCCAATCTCAAGATGCCTTAAACAAGGCCAAATGTGTTATTGGCAAAATATAACATAATAAAACCTGTTTTACAGCAAGGATAGTTTATCTCAAAAAAAAAAAAAAAAAAAAGAAAAATACTGCAAGAATATCGCCATACATCCTCACAACCATTTCACTCAATATGTAGTGATGTTGCATTAATTTTAAATGTAGAACCTTGCTGTAACACTTTTGCTGTGAGTGATTTCAGTGTGTCATTGTCTCTTCCCTGCACTCATTTGTATGAAATTTTCTTTGTAACTCATTGCAGGAAGGATTCTCATGTTGTAATAGATACTCTAGATCCTTCTTTCCCATTGTATTTATGTGATTATAGAAGTGTTTAAAAATGTATGAGGACAGACATAATGTCGCTGGAGAAATGCATTATTTAAGACACTATCCGAAGCAAATAAGCAGTTTACAAATATGTTCCCCATCATGTTGTTCGCTTATCTCCTTATCATCAAATGCGAGGAAGTATAAGTAATAAATAAACAAATATTCAAAGCAAGTAAAAACATACAGTAAGTTATTCTTCTTGGGTAGTTAATCACGTGACTTATGTGGCATTGTTAAAAGAAACATTGATAACATTAAAAAAAAGAGGGAAAGGTGTTGAAAGTTACAAAAATGTAGTACAGCAAAGAAGCATTCACCCACAGATTAGATCAGAACAGTAGGCCACTAACAAATTATAGTGAAGAGTGACTGTGATTCTGACTGTAATCACCTATGGTAATCAAGGCATTAAACTGATAGCATAGAGTAAATTGGTGTAATATGTGAAATCCAATACAGACTATGACCACATATATTTCGTTTTTTCAATGACCAGTTTTGATTTTATGATCATCATTCTATTGATGTGTCTCCTTGAAGTCAACAAAAGAAGGAAATAAAATTTATAGCCATGATTGGAATCATTACATAGTGTAAAAACAGTATAAAATTGTAAAAAACACTCATGGCCTGTGATGTAGTGTCATTGTTGTGCTAACGAAGGTCATAATTCAGGGTCATGACTGTTTATTACAATTTTATCATGTTTTTATACTATTTGATGTCAGTAGAGGCTGTAAATTTTATTTACCTCTTTTATTAACTTCAAGAAGAAGAAAGATGAATCTGATGATGATCATAAAAATTAAAACCAGTCACTGAATAAAACAAATATTTGTGCTCATAGATCGTGTTGGTTTTCACATATTCTCAAACATTGGATCGCTGTTATCTTCAAGGTGACCACATCACACCCAACCTAAATAAGTTCAAGCGAAGAACTGTTTCTTTTTTTAAAAAATCCTCAGATATCATTATGCAGTTGTGATCAGATATGATTATGCAGTTGTGAAATAACATTCTGTAAGTGTACTTGTACAGAGAAGCATTGGAAGGGAAACCAAATGTAGATCAAAGGAATACGGGGAAAGAGGAACTTGGAATTATTCAAAGCATCATAGAATAAAATGATGTTAAAATTAAAAGAACTTATAAAGTGAAAAAATGAAGAAATATTAGAAAGATTTGGAAGGGAAGGAAATTATAGATAATGCCTGCTAGAAAAAGGGACTGGTTTGCTAGCATCTGTTATGTTATCTACGATTAGCTTACTTGGCACTGAAATTGAGCTCTGGATGAGGAAAACTTACAGATACAGAAAAATGAGAATGTTTTAAACAGCTTATTAAAGATAAGTGTAATATTTATGTAAAGGTAATACTATTGCTGTAAGATGAGAATAAGCGGACAGTATTAAATCAGTCAATTATGCCACAGTAGAAATCAGTCAGCTTAGACCCATGTTAAACTGTATGGTTTCTGTTGAATATTAACAAAGAACTGCATGGTCTAGCGTTTTTCTAACTGACAAGGAGATGTCCACAGGGGTGACAAGGTATATAGCTGATACGCTGAAGTGACATATTCAAATCACATTAGATGCTTTTAAATTTTTATTTCTAAGTCTTTATTGAATTGATTTTGACATTATTTTTATTCAGTTAATCGGTTCAAATATATTTTTTATTTCTAATAGTTTGGCTCATCATTTGTGCAATAATCATAAATTTATTTTTAGTTTTTGAGATGTATTTTGGTTGGTTGGTTGGTAATCACCATGCAAACACTTAAAACATAAATTCTTCTTGCACCATGGACAAAAAATAAATGCTGCCTTTCTGCATTCACATTGTTTTTTTTCAAAAAATTCAAAGGGAAGCAACTTCATTAATTTTATGAAGTTAATCTTTTCATGACCTAACTTCAATCCATACCAGGTATACCATATCATATTAGTACATGGTGGTGCACACAGAATCCAATGAACAATTGAATGAAGTTTGACTGTGTCTTACTGCTTAGCAATTTTGCATTCATCATGAAGTAATTCAGACGCTCTCTGAACTTTTTTATCATATTTTTCACTGATGACAAAAATATATGTCACATGGTGTACACAAGGGATGGTGAGTCAAGTAATATGGATGAATATATAACATGATAAAATAGAATAAATTGTATTGTAGTTAATACATAGATGTAATTGAAATCACCTGGCCAAAGATTCCAAATTAAAAGAGAATGAGAGTCTAGAAAAAAGTTAGTATGGTCATTAAAATGATAGAGCAAAGGATTAGAAACAATAAAATTCCATTTGAAACATTTAATTGATAAAAATATTGATCATAGTCAATTTGAAAAAGATCAAAAAAGGGTAAGCACCTGACCAGATTCGAATCCATCACCTTCAGCATATCAGTTACATCCTTGAGCAGATGTGCCATTTTTTGTAAATTATGCGGGCACGCATTGTACTTTGTACAGTTATAAAGAATAGCTGTCGGTGTGTTACCAAGGTAAACATTCATGAGCAAAATCACAGTTTAATCTTAGTTTAATTAAACAACAATAAAATAAAATTTCATATATCACTCTATTGCCATGTACAAATGTTACCCCAGAGTAATGACCCACTCGAAGCACAGTTGAATCAGATCCCAACCAAGCACATATTCGGTTGCTAATTACCTTGTAGATAACTGCCTCATTGTGGCAGTGTGCTGCTAGCTGTGGCAGTGTGCCACTAGCTTAGAATTTTGGTTATTTTCTTGCACAGATCGCAAATTTTTTCTCACCTAGCTCATTGTTTATGCTGCTCATTCAGATGTACGACAGCACAACTTAGCACTGTGTTAGATGAAGCAATAATGAAGGAATAGATATGGGCTCACAATTGGAAAACAACAATGAAATGGTACAAGAAAATGTTATTTGTGTATGGTACACTTTATACGTAGGTGCACCTGCTCAAGGGTTAACCACCACACTAAGCTGCCACTCAAAATAATTATCATATTATAAGGCTTTGGAGCAGCACACAAAATCCTTTTTCATTAATTACTCGCAAATGGGGATCCACTTTGATGAATGCCTGCAAAGTTTGATGACTGGGACCCTAACCAACACCACTGTACAGATGGATTCAGAAAGTGAAGCCCACATCTGGGGACCTCTCCTTGTTTGTGAGTCTAAAATCACTTTATGTTTGATGCTAGAGTTAGCTGAAATGGAGATTGATTAGTCACATTTATTTTAACTTAGTGACTAAAATTTGTCAAACAGTAATATCACTTAAAATTTTCCAAATAAATATTCACAGGATGAAAACCGATATCATGAGGACATTTTTGGAATTACACTGCGTACAGCAGAAGTACACAACAGGTCAAGAGAGACAGCAAGGATTCGAATGGCATCTCAACCATAGCACATATAAGCTGTACACCATGGGTGTCATAAATGCAGCATATATCCTACATGGTGCCTATTTATATTTTAATGAAATATTAATTAAATACAGTGGCACATATATAAATACTGTTCCTTAAAGATTTTAATTATAGTAAATTATAAAATGCATTTATATGCAGAAATCTCTCATATTTTTTCTGGAAATATGTACTGTTTATGAAATATATAAAAAGCCTAGATCTTTAATGTTAGATGCTACACACAGTATAAAGAATTTATAATTTCTTTATTTATTTAACTTATACTATATTTTTACATGGTGTTGGGAAGTACTGGAACAAATGTTCACTTCCTGTTATAACAATAAATGAATAAACAAATTTTCTTAAGTTAGCAATAAATTTTGTGATTGAATTGATGAGTAATTTCCATGTTCTTGTTAAGTGTGTACAAGTAGAATGCTGGCTTTGCAAATTATTTCAAAAGTCATACAACATGTGATTGCTACATATCAGTAATAATCATCAATAAATAATAATTAAATTACAAGTGTCATACAGAGGAGTTTATCATGTCACATTATTAAAACAAGGAGTCAGCAATTAATAAATAATGCTGAATATTACTTACTTAACATTTTGTTCTCTATGAGAGTGTGTTGTGTAATGTTGCTAATAATGTATCACATTCATACAGATGTAGTAGTCAAAGGAAGTCACTCCAAATTTTTCTTTTGAAGACATTTTGTCAGATGAGTTGTAATTTGAAAGAAGGCCTTGTGACATGATCCCTTGATGCATTGTCAACTAAATTGTTTGTTAGAAGTCATTGGTTTCAATGTGACAAATGCATGTTACTTGCAACCTGTTTCATGTGCTTGACTAATATGCATTGTTCAGTTATCATAATTTTCCATTGCTGTCAACGTGTAAGGCATCCAACCTGGAAATAGTTTGAGATGCAGTATTGTATTGTATTACGAATATATAAGCTCAGTTTCAAGTGCACTAATATGTTGATAGGTCGACACTTGGTACTAATGATTAAACTGTTGTGTTGCATAAACTACCAATTCTGACATTAAAACTCTGGAGGATGTAGGTGTTAAGTTTTTATCAGTTTTTACACTTCTGGCTTAGGTAAAGTGTTTGTGATGGTAATCTTAGGATTAATGATAAATTGTTTGTAAATGAGAACCTCAAATATATTGTTTTCTTATATAAATATTAGATTTTAAAATATAAGTTGATCACTTTCAAAGGGGAGATTTGAAACATATACTCAGTTATGCTATATCGTTACACATGGTGCAAGTTTGTTGAAGTGGAAATATTGACTATGGGCACAAATTAAACCTTTGTCAGTGAAATACTCTATCATCTCTGAGATTATAATCAGTGGCCTTTGGAGTACACATACAGATGAGAAAGCCTGAAGTGTTTTTATTCATGGAGTATGTAAGTAATATTTACCTGAATAGTTTGCCTAAGCTGAAACTGCTTGATAATTTCATACATAATTAATAAATGAAAAACTTACAGATTATTCATTCTCTTTTGTCCACTGTAAAAATTTATGAACAAGTGTTTGTGATTATGTTGGTGAGATTGTGATATATTTTAGCTTTCCAAACAAATTCTAATGACAATGATTTCTGCTGAATGTCCTAAGAATGTGGCATTCAGATAACTCTGAATAGAGCCAAATCTCAGGGTACATTAAATGCATGCTATCTTTGTTGCTAAAGGGGACTTGTTATTGGTCTCTACAAGGTTTCTCAATAATAGTTAAGTAACCAAAATCACATGGTATTCAGTTTTTGAAGACCAGCTTTTCTCATTTAAACAGCTTGATCTTTAGTCAGCTCTACTTATTGATATTGTGCAAAATGATTTTGTATAATGATAAAAAAACTGTTATTACAAGTACTTCAAGCTTACTATTAATTCTTAAGAACATATGAATTTGATGAGCAGTTTTCTTTTTTCATAACAGCATCTGTTCTTATTTTGCCAAATTGATACTTAAGTGAAAAAAAGGCTACTAAACAGTTTATACTGAGGCCTGTAAACATTGTTCAATTGTATGTTTCACACAACCATCAGTCAAACTGGTTCAGACTTAAAAACTGATGTCAGAAATAAAATATAACTTTCTAGTGAATAACTCCAAGATATTGTCTTAGAATAACACTGAATGCTTTAAAACTGTTGTAATGGGTTGACTTGTAACTGTCAGTTTCATTACTGAATACTGATGAAGTACAGTGATCTGTGCTGTATGCATGCATGATCAAGTAAGTGATGTCATAGCTAATACCATATGTAGAAATGTCAAATGAATATGACATACCACTAGATAAACACATTGCCAATCACACCAACATATCACATTTACAACCTTTCAGTCACATTTCATGCAAGTTCTAACATACATCTTACAAATATTTTGAGAAAATATTCAGATTGAATAACTAATGTTCAGAATCTGTTGTCATCTGTTACTGGAGATCAAAATAAAGACATGTATAATAAAGAGTAAAGTTGTTCAATGATTTTATTTCTTTGATGTAGTGGGTTAAAAATCCCAACAATGTATATGAAGATATAAATTTGACTACTCGCATTACTTGTTCTGCTGATTTGAGGAAGTAGACTTAACTATGTAATTTATCATATTGTTCCCCATTATTTCTTGTTGAAGATACATTTTGACAAATACACTTTATTCTCGGAATATGTTTCATTCTAAAGTAACTGTCATATACTGTACAAGGAGGAATTAAGATATGAAAACTACACAAACTAAATACTGCATTAAATTCCCTAAAATAACTGCTGTTGTGTTATTTTGTGAAAATCTGAAAAGATCATATTACATTACAACATGCACTGAATGACAGCACTCTACCATTGATTGTTTCCTACAGTTATTCAAAGGACGTAACTCTGTTATGATAAAGTGCTGGTCCCCACTCCCCCTTTTGTTCTGGGTTAATGAACCACTTCAGAACTGTGTTGTCAAAGTTTCTAGTACTTATATGACCCAGAGAAAAAGTTATATATTTTAACAATTTTTGAAACATTTGTACTCGGAGCTTGTTTGCATTTTCACAGAGTTTGAGGCCCTTGACTTAAATTTAAAGACATAGCAAGAGTATTCAGTTCATCAGGCACAGTTGTGTCACATTGAAATGGTAGGCCCTTTTTAATCATTTGAATGCAGCTTTCAGTGCATTACTGATTATGTACAATCAATGAATTGTTACCATCTTTCAATTTTAATATGTGTTTTAAAGCAAGTTTAATTGTGGTCAAAACTTTTCATCAAAACAAGGGAATCAACAGTGTATACTTTACTTGACAAAACTGTTGATTTCTTCTACTTTCTCAAATGACATAGATGAAGCTACTATTGATAAACAAATCAAATTTATTCTGTATAAGAGCTATGCTTCAGTAAACGTGCATATGTGGTTAATGTGCCGTGTACTTTGAGTATATGACACAGAACTGAACCAAAACATATTTTGGTAAAGACACAAAAACTAACACACACTACAGATGCAAACAGGATAAATCAAACCAATAGGGTAATCTGTGTGCACCTCACTGATAGAATTACAGCTGCCATAGACTGACTTGTATGCAGGATTTATCAGAGGGTGCTCCTGCTGACAAGTGCCCTCTGGGTGCTGGCACCACAGCAGTCAGTAGTAATGTTGTGCAGCTCATTGGTTTCCCTGGTGACATCGGATGCATTACTACATTTTCACTCCACTCCCTCTCCCCAGTAGAGCTGGAGAAGAAGTAGATGGTGCATAGCCCAACAGAACTACGCAACTAAACCACATGGACCCCTAAAACATGGATTAGTGAAATATAGGTGGATCTGCTCAAATGGGTCTATAATATCGATCCAGGGACAGAAACACTGGGGAGGTCCAGGTTGATGCCATCCACAGCGTTGGGAGTCAGTATTTGGTGAGAACATTCATTGTCACATCATCAGACTTTACATCCTGGAAATTCCCCAATGGACAACATTCAGAAAGCACAGAACTCATAGTTGAATGGGGGGTGGAACCAGGATGTAGCAGTGGCTTCCTCAGAGACCTACAACAGAACCTTTTGGCTTAGTTGCAGCTGATTTAAACAAGGCCAGTAGATGTGAACATGAGGTTGGGAAATGTATCCAGTCACGTATTCTGCGCAAAGTGAGAGGCAGTGTAATGTCGGATTCATGTGGGTGGCAGCTATGACAAAACACCAATTTGTGTTTGTCAAAAGGTAGTTTGTGATCCATGAGGAACAGGGACAATGCATCTGTGTTAGTATGGATCATCACTGCCGCATATTGGATAGAATAGTGAAAATTATACAAATGCAGTGGCATGGGAAACAATGCTTCGGGCCAAAGATGGTGAGCAATGGTCAGTAGACTGTGACAAGTTGAAATTTCTGTTTATAAAGGAATAATTAAAATTCCTGAAATGTGATACCGAGAGCCTTCAGTTTGATTTGAGAACAGGCAAATAAGGTCTAAAAGGCACATCCGATAAGGTGCTCTGTGCCATTATGATATTTTTGGGACTGACACTGTCTGTACTGCAGCATGGGGACAGCTGTGAGTATTACCAGTGGCATTCCTGGGGTATATATTGTCAAGGATGGTGTCCACTTAAGTCAATTTTTTAATGCATTGAAAGCCCGTTGACTGTGAGATGACCATTCAAAATGCACACCTTGGCATCATCATAGCTGGGTAGGAGAGTTCAGCTAAGCTTGCAGTGAAGTGGCCAAATAGTTGATCTTACACAGAAACATATGTAAATCTATTACATTCATGTGTTGATTGCCACAGCACTCTTCTGTTCGTTAAGTTCATTGGTTGAGATTTTGAACTCTAAATGTATCATGGACAGTTACATGAGAGAGCATTTCCACAGGTTGCATTTCAGTCCTTTGCTGCCAGCCTTTAAAACAAAAGAGGAGCCATACCTGTAACCATGATATTAAAGGAAGTATGTGGCACAGTTTGAAATACCTTTTAGTAATTGATTTGTAAAACACTGGACATGGCAGGCTGAAGAAATTTCAAAAGGCAACCTATTGTAATGGCAGAGGTTGAATGTTGTGTTAAGCACTAGGTAAACTTGTGCTGCACCCAAGGGCATTTGAAAATATGTCTGTGTGATAACAGTTTTACTTAACAGGCTGCCACAGCCTAACGTTGCAAAGAATTCATCCAGTATCAGTAGGGGATAAGTTTTGTAATGTAATGTCATGAGGAAGTCTATTCATTTCAGTTTTGAAGTTGTCGAAAAGAGGGGCATCGGCTGAACTTTGAAGAAGCACATGCCACCTATCATGTTAAGGATACCATTCCCTAATGTAGGTAAGAAGATTTGAGCATATCTGTTACAGAGAGTCTTTAGGCAGCACAAAGCCCTTTGGATTGCATGGTGTGTGTACTATTTCATGAATTATAAATCCCAAAGCTTGGCTAGAGTCCGCCCCGAAAAAATTGTCCACTTTGGGATAAATTGTCGAAAGAACATTTACTAGTAAGGGCTGGGTTGTGTGTGAATAAAACTGAAAACTGCCATAGCAAGGGCACATAATGGCATCCATAACTCCTGATATTTGTTTCAGTTGCCTTCGTAGGTGGTGACTGTAAACTCAACTAAGTGGATTTGTTTGGTAAGAACAGGGAAGCACCAATGTCCAGAAGTAACCTCTCAGAGTGTTTACCTATGAACATATCTGAGTTCCATTACATTTGTTGGGCTGCATTCTGAGAAGCCTGCACTTCTGTAGATTTATCACTCGCTTGGTTCATTTGTGCAGATTGGGACACATTTGCAATGGTACTGTTTAAATCATACCTTTTGCAAATATCTCTCTTTGCCACACCTGTGGCATGTTGTACACTGATGGAGGAATGTGATACATGCATAGTGCAGGAAGCAATGTTTACAGCAAGGGAACAGCACTGTCGTTGTGGTCCATCACTGCTGATGTAGTTGTTTATGAGGCCATTGTAACTTTACTGATGTGGTACTACACCCCAGAAATCTCTTGGTATTTTGTTGTTCATTGTCCTCCCATTATTAATGGACTTGATGAACATATGTTAAATAAAATGCATCCCACTGCAGCAGTTTATTTTCAATCTCTCAATATTTATTTGCACACAACGGCACCCGATTAGTAAGCTACACATATTAGCAACATATCACTGAGTTCTCCAGTGGCCAACTAATGCATTAAATTAAATAATTTGGACATGGACTGATGATAACTAAATACAGACTGCCTATATGATATTAAGGTAATGGCTGCTGGACACAGATTGTAAATTACATTATCTTTACAAATTGAATGGTAATCTTTGACCGACTAATGTATTTATACTGTCAACTCAATGAATGCTAACTAGTGACTGATTCAGACTGTGTGTAGAACACCTACTTATAGGCACACATAATACCAGAAATTACAGTTTGTTGGAATACAATCTTATTATAAGTTAGATACTAATTTAAAAATCAGGAAAACTACAAGGAACAAAAACATAATAGGCAATAGGCATTGACATAAGTTTGTTTAACTAAGAGCAGTGTAACTAGATATATCAAAAACAATAGATACTTCTTGATAAGGCTGATTTTAAGATGTGCAGCGATTTCTGAAGCCCACAAAAAGCTTTGAGAAACTAAAATTTTCTAATTTGAATAATTAACAAACTAACATGTTATTTTAGTGAAAGTAGTCATTTTTTGAAACAAAAAAAATCAGGGATACAAAACAGTTGTAGTGAATTTAGGAAAGAATGACAATTTCGGATTGAAACATTGCAGAAGATGAAAATTTTGAATATGAGTAACTTTTGAGATATGAAGTTTTTTTTTTTTTTTTAAAGTAAAATGATCGTTGAAAACAAGTGCATGCGGACATTGATATGGGCATTTAGCAGTAAAAACTGTTTGCTCAAAGAAAATTTTACCTTCAAGTGATTTGCATGTATAGTTAATCATTAATATTTCTTTACAGCAAATGTTTTCATAAGAACCAAATGTGCTATTATCATCAGAAGTCTGAAAATTATCCTGTGAATAATAAATTTTAATAAAATAGAGCATGAACAAGAAACTAACTACTTAGTGTTTCTATCACGTGTAGTACCTAATCAAAAGTATCAAGACACCTGCTAGTGGACATAGTATGTGGGGTGTGTATGCTTTGCCATTATGACCATTGAACTCCGCTGGGGAGGCTTTCCATGAGGTATCTGACTCTGTGCAGAGGAATGTTAGTGTCCTCAACCCACTGCCTCACAGACACTGCTTTATGACAGTTGTCTCCGAACTGTTCCTCTACTGTACGCAGTACACAGGACTGTAAAATGTGTTCATATCATGCATTTAGCATTTTCTTAAACATAATAATGACACTACATCCTAACCATGAAAAATAATCTCCATACTGTAACACCACCTCATTTGTACTTCACTGTTGGCATTACAAGTGATGGCAGGTAAAATTCTCCAGGCATTCACCAAACCCAAACCCTCCCATTGGATTGCCACAGGGTACTGAAATGGTAAGGAGCTAGGATATGGGAGTGGTGAGGTGCTGAACATACATAAAATTATCCTTTTAAGATATGGTATTTATTTTCCACAGAGGCTAAATTTAACATCATCAAAGATTAGAAATATACCTATTAGCCACATAGGCCAAGTTTAACATAAATAATAATTACAAACCATTAAGCTCTTGGGAACATCACAAACAAAAAATTGAAATTTCTATTTCTATAATAGTGCAAAAAATTCCCCTTTTTATAATCAAAACCAAACAAACTCTTTGAACCTTATAAAAATTAGAGAGCTGTCCCAAACACACTTACTGGTTCCGACAATAGTTTTGGCTGTCAATATTACAAAGACCACAATGTGCTTACACTTTAATCATTAAGAACAAACATTCTCAAGATAACAGAATATACAAATTCTGTACAAGCTTAAAATACGAAAGTGAGCTTTAAAAAACCAGTAAACATAAGCAATTATGCACAAGAGCAAACAAGAACAAATTAGAAGCAAACAAAGGTGGTGAAACACATGGATGAACCAACACATGGCAACCGACTTGAGCTTGGCTCACACCCTGAACGGTTGCATGGCAGGGAAAATCAGGAGGGGCAGCTGAGACAGTGCAGCCCACAAGTACATTGGGTTAATATAGAAGAATTTACATAACTAAATAAATTATAACACACACATGGACGTAAGTCTTAACTGACAATGAACAATATATTGAAGATACCTAAACCCAGATAGTACATACACCAGTAGTGCAGGAAAAGGCAAATCTTTCTCAGTCAAAGGTAACTGACAGTAAAAAAAATTTAAAGGTACCTAAACCTATAAAATACACACACCAATAGTGTAGGTAGAGAGAAATCTTCCTAGAGCAATGTTAACAGAAAACAAGAAATTTTTTTAAAGATACCTGATCGTAGAAAATGTGCACCATCAATGCAGGTAAAAGCTAATCTTTGTAGACCACGTTCTCACAAACAGAACAATCTAAGCTGGAAGCTCTCTTGGCAACTGAATAAATGTAACTGGGGTATTGCTTTATTACTGGGGTGCTGATCCACTTTAAGGGCTTTGTCCAAAACAATGGCTTGCAGTATAAGATCAATCAGCTTACTGCAAGATTGTCAAATGAAATTCAGTAGCAAAGGCACAGGAGTTTTCGTGGACTGTGAGCACTTTACTGCACACAAGAAATGGTGCTCACAGTTATTCCTGCACCAAGTATAAGCATGGGTGCCGACTTATAAAAAAAATATTGGAGGGGCCCATACTGGGGGTTTTGCCCTGGGAAATTTTCTAAATTTTAGATGAAAAATAGTGAGTTTTAAAGTTTTTTTAAGGATTTTCGAGTCATCAACATTAGAACAGCCGGAAACGGGACTCTCGATAACTCAACACTCCAGGAAACTTGACAAGCCTGACACATTTTTTGGCTTTGAAAAAAGAAACTAAACATAGATGTGCATGGCATTTTCATAAAATGCTAATTTAATTTACAGTAATAATCATGTTTATAGACTATTACAGAGCAGTGAATATACAGCTCTGAAAAGACTGAAATTATATTTAAATAAATCCTAAACTATCATTAAAAGAATAAAACATAAAATATTGCAGTCACACATTAGTAGCACTTTGATTAATAAGTGAAAGAGCTAATTTAAGCTTACTTTGAATAAGGCTCATGGTTCATTAAATAAAAGCAATATGTCAAAGTTAATGCTTTAATACAGTTAATAAAGTTAATACAGTATGCCTAATACTTTCATTCAAAATGCATGTAAATAGCAGGTTTTAATTGGGTCTTACACCCTAAAAATATTTTTAAGTATTTGAAAATAACTAATACAGAACTATAGTAATACAGTACTAAACTAGTACTAATATTTTGAGACTGAAAATTTAACATTATGTATGTATTTAATTCTCTATTTTATAAAGATTTTTGATATTGCCCTAAATGCCATTATTAGGGCTAGAGTGCCTTTAGAAAGGTGTAAATGTCAACTGTCTGACTGGATTACTGAATATGAAGTCGTTGATGACTGGTCGGATATCTAATTCATCCAAAACACCTCGGTCCCATTGTTGATCGGAGGTATGACTTCAGACATCTAAGGGCGCTAATTGACCATTCTGCTGTTGCTGTCGTGATTGGAACTACTTGGAGAAGCTTAATGCGCATCACTACTTCACATAACATTTCTCCAACTGCAGGCTCTTGTGTAATGTACTTTCTTACATCACACATGTTTTTTAAGACCAGTTGTTTTTTATTAGCGATATCGGTTAACATATTCAAGTGTAAGCACAATATCTCAATGTCTAGGTCATTTTTGAAAAACTCATTTAATTTTTCCCAATTTATTTCACCTCTGTTTACCAAAAGCAAGCACTCTTGTTCGTCTGCAATGACCTGTGTGAGTCCAGTTGAAGCAAACCGCTCGGTAACGCAAGATTGCACCGTTTCACAAACTTCGATGTAAAAGGCTTTGTAGTATTCCTTTGGGGTTTTGAAAGTGTGCAGTGAGCTGGCTTCATTGTTTCCATGCTTCTTTGGTATACTTTGATTCCGAGGAAGCAAAGGATCATCAACTTGTGAAGGTGTTTCTTTTAAACACAATTCCCAAAAGTATTCAAAACTATCACGTCTTCCATTAAATATACAAATCAAGCCCTCATATATTTTTTCGAGATTAGCAACACTTAGATGAGGGCATCGAATTTTTTCATTGACATCCACTACTGAGTTCACTGCATGGCAATAAAGATGTAAAAAGAAATAAGTCTTGAATTGTTTCATTGACTCAAGGTAGCCCGCACATTTGTAACCTGCCTCTGTTTTGCCCTCTGCAGAAAATGTTTCAAAACCTCCAGAAGTTCCTTGAAGTTTTTCAATATTCTGAAGATGCTAGAAGCTCACATAGTCCATCAAGTCGGGCAAAGAGGTCATAGACCAGCTTAGGCATTGGTGCTCTCACAGCGTATGAGAAAAGTCCCATCCTTTTGCTGGATCCCCTTATGGTGTTTATTAAGTCCTTGGCTAAAGCCATAATATCCCTCATAGACGTAAGATGGTGGAGACTGTCTACAGCTTCCAAGTTTAAACTGAGTACACATAATGTGCTTTTGGTTGTATATCCAAAACTAACTTTTTTAGTCCTTCGAACTTACCTCTCATATTCAAGGCACTGTCCTCTTAAGTTATCCATTGACAAATCAAGATAAGCGAAAACGTCTTTTAAGGTACCACACAGAGTTTGTGATTCAGTGTTGGGGGTCTCGTATAAGCCAATAAAGTTTCGTTGATGGTTAAGGAATCATCGACAGTATGAATACAAAATGACACTTGTTTGTGAATCAAAGAATCACTTGTTTTGTCAACCATAATAGAAAAATGTTCAGTCTTCTTCATTGAATCCAAAACCTTTCTCAACACAGACTTTCCTAGTAGATCAATGATCTCATTTTGAATGTCGTGGGAAGTCCACTTATACCTCGAATGCCCTAACCAATCTTTAGACTCGGGTATGTCATTCTTTTGGTGTTCCAACAATTGAAAAAAGTTTGAGTTTACATCTTCGTGCCCTCTAATTGCTAGTCCTTGTTGGCATAGAAACTGCGTGGTAGTAAAAATTGTCTCAAGAGCTAAACGGCCTTTCTTCATATCACTGTTTAACTGTTCATTCAATTGGGAGGCCACACTTCGGTTCGTGATAGAATATAGTTTCAGAACACCTTCTTTATGCATAAACATATTTTCATGAACACAGAATTTTTCCAAAGCCTTTTTCCAGTTAGCAAATGGAAGTAAATGCATCTTTTTTTTTAAGCAAATTGTAATAGATTTTCAGCATCTGCCTCTTTGCAGGTTTTGCAAAAAAAAAAAATTTTCAGTAGATGCTTCATATTCTAGCCATTTATATTTAATCAACCAAAACTTCTGAAATGATCTTTCCTTAACTGATTGACCAGGTTTCAACTGTGAATGGTTCTCGCCTGAAGACGATGAAGAAATTGATGACACAATAATTGTTGGAGGTTGACCTGCAGTATCATCAACTTCCAAGCGCCCCTTTTTAGTAACAAATTAATCCACTGCAAACTTAATTCACAATACACAAAGAGACTAAAGTAAACAAATAAAATATAGTCATATAAAATAGTCCACTAGAAACTAAAGACAGAACACTAAACACATCTGAACCAAACTATCTACACTGAATGACTGTGACAGCAGGGTGGGCTTTATATAGCCATGGCGTCTTAATGTCTCGAAGCGTCAAGACTATGCAAGACAGAGGGTTGCAGGCACTTCTGCTCCAGTCCTTTTGATGTCACCGCGGCCACAGCTCTGGCCCGCCAGCATCAGACTTTATTAACTCATTACTGAATGTATTTTAAAAGGTAACTATGGTCAAACAAGGAAAATAAAAAATTCCAACATAATTTTGTGATTTTACAAAGCATAACATAGCTAATAATTTTCTTAATTATTTGTGGGGCTCTGCTCCCCCCCAAACGAATTTCTGACGGGGCTCGGGCCCCCCTAGGGCCCCATAGAGTCGGTGCCTGTGGGTATAGGAGATATAGGGCAGGGTATGTGGCCAAATTCATTGACCAAGGCAACAGGAAGCAGGCCTAGCTGAACTCCAGAGTATGGCCTGCTACTGCACTGGCAGAGGGAAGCGTGATTGTCCAGTAGGCGTAAGCAAGCTCCTCAAAGCAAACATCCACCATCCAAATGGAGTGAGCAGACTTCCACAGATAGCAAGCTCAGGCCATTATCCAGAGAAACACCTCTTGAAACAATTACCCCCAGCAGATGAACCTGTAGTGAGAGCTGCATATGTGCTTAATCCTGACTGAGGCACTAAAATGGTGTCACCTACAGAGACGACAGAGAAACGGTAGCTAGGTAATAAAACACAAAGACCTGCAAGTAAAGGCATTGATATGGGCGCACATGTGGCTCTGATATAGTGAGATTTATCACTTCAAATCCCTTGTTTCCAGTCATCCTCTGTCCAATGACATCACTCTTTACCCACCTCAAGTGACATTTCACACTGATGACAGAAAAGTCTGGCTCATTAGGAGCTGCTCAAAGACTGTATCACTTTCTTTTTAACTTTCTGCATGCAGTTATTGTGCAAGCTGGACTGCCAGTAGCTCTTTGAAGCTCAAAAGTGATTCCTTCTGCTGATTTAATGCAAATTTTTACAGCCACTCTCCGTAGTGCTCAGCATTCCATGTCCGTCAGTAAATGAGGTCTGCCTCGTCTTGGTTTAGCAATAGCTATTCATTTACATTTAGATTTGACAATCATATCACCAAGAGACAACTTGGCACCTTTAGAAGGGTTTAAATGCCCCTTTTAGATTTGTTACTCAGGTGACACTGAACGATTAGTCCATTTTTGAAGCCCCTGAACTCTCACAACACCAATTCTGCTGTTACTGCTTATCCAATGACAACAAAATTTCCTCCAATCTCCTTTTATACTGGCAGTTTCACCTCTCATGCCATCTAGTGATCAATTTTGCATTACATAGGCATTACCACATACTTTCGATGAGGTAGTGTAATGACTACTAATGAAAATATACCAGAACATAAAAAAAAATTATAACTGACATCAGGAGTGGTACAAGAACACATAGGACAGTTCCATATTGTTCTGTTACTGGTCATGGAGCAAGTGAGGGCACTGTTGGAGGTGGTGTGATGTCCCATATGACTGTTGCTGGAGAGCTGACTGCCATGACATTTTCTTCTGTTGTAAACAAGCTGTGGGCTCCACAGGCAGTTTCAAAGACATGAGCTATTCACATTACTTCTATCAATACATTATTCATGGCTTCCAAGTTGAGGTTACGATGCCTTGTTGTTGTTGTGGTCTTCAGTCCTGAGACTGGTTTGATGCAGCTCTCCATGCTACTCTATCCTGTGCAAGCTTTTTCATCTCCCAGTACCTACTGCAACCTACATCCTTCTGAATCTGCTTAGTGTATTCATCTCTTGGTCTCCCTCTACGATTTTTACCCTCCACGCTGCCCTCCAATACTAAATTGGTGATCCCTTCATGCCTCAGAACATGTCCTACCAACCGATCCCTTCTTCTGGTCAAGTTGTGCCACAAACTTCTCTTCTCCCCAATCCTATTCAATACTTCCTCATTAGTTATGTGATCTACCCATCTAATTTTCAGCATTCTTCTGTAGCACCACATTTCGAAAGCTTCTATTCTCTTCTTGTCCAAACTATTTATCGTCCATGTTTCACTTCCATACATGGCTACACTCCATACGAATACTTTCAGAAATGACTTCCTGACACTTAAATCTATACTCGATGTTAACAAATTTCTCTTCTTCAGAAACGCTTTCCTTGCCATTGCCAGCCTACATTTTATATCCTCTCTACTTCGACCATCATCAGTTATTTTGCTCCCCAAATAGCAAAACTCCTTTACTACTTTAAGTGCCTCATTTCCTAATCTAATTCCCTCAGCATCACCCAACTTAATTAGACTACATTCCATTATCCTTGTTTTGCTTTTGTTGATGTTCATCATATATCCTCCTTTCAAGACACTGTCCATTCCATTCAACTGCTCTTCCAAGTCCTTTGCTGTCTCTGACAGAATTACAATGTCATCGGCGAACCTCAAAGTTTTTATTTCTTCTCCATGAATTTTAATACCTACTCCGAATTTTTCTTTTGTTTCCTTTACTGCTTGCTCAATATACAGATTGAACAACATCGGGGAGAGGCTACAACCCTGTCTTACTCCCTTCCCAACCACTGCTTCCCTTTCATGTCCCTCGACTCTTATAACTGCCATCTGGTTTCTGTACAAATTGTAAATAGCCTTTCGCTCCCTGTATTTTACCCCTGCCACCTTTAGAATTTGAAAGAGAGTATTCCAGTCAACATTGTCAAAAGCTTTCTCTAAGTCTACAAATGCTAGAAACGTAGGTTTGCCTTTCCTTAATCTTTCTTCTAAGATAAGTCGTAAGGTCAGTATTGCCTCACGTGTTCCAGTGTTTCTACGGAATCCAAACTTATCTTCCCCGAGGTTGGCTTCTACTAGTTTTTCCATTCGTCTGTAAAGAATTCGTGTTAGTATTTTGCAGCTGTGAAACAAATACTAACAAAGAGATAGAGGGGCTGGCCAGTACTTACCTCAGCTCAGTACAGCCGATAGATACACACAAAACAGAACTGAAAATTTACATTCCTAGCTTTCGGAACTTTGTTCCTTCATCAGGGAGGAGAGAGGGGAAAAAAGGGAAGAAGGGAAAGTGGATTCAGTTACTCAGGGCTACGTGTGAAACTACACATGTCATTTATCAGCTGACATGCCTGCACTGCACAGCCTTTTACATCGGCATGACAACAACCAAACTGGCTGAGCGCATGAACGGACACAGACGAACTGTCCGCCTAGGAGATGCCCAATACCCAGTAGCGGAGCATGCCCTCCAGCATAACTCTAGGGACCTAGGAACCTGCTACACCGTATGTGCCATTTGGCTTCTCCCACCCAACACCAGTCCCTCTGAACTGCGGAGATGGGAACTTGCACTCCAACACATCCTTTCATCCCGCCATCCCCCTGGACTGAACCTACGTTAAACAACCTCACTCCCATTCACTCTTCAGTCTTCTCCTCTTTCCCTTTCCTCTTTAGCCATTCACGCATCTTTTTATCCTACATAGTTGTGTTTATCTTTATACTATATACCTCTTTACTTCTGTATGCATCCTCTCTGGTTTGAAGCTGGCACAGTACTTACAGTAGAATATCTTTGGCTTCCCTCTGACAACCATGCCTCCATCCTTGCTACCCTCCCTGTTTACCTTTCCCTGTTGCTTCATAACCTGGGTTGTGAGTAACTGAATCCACTTTCCCTTCTTCCCTTTTTTCCCCTCTCTCCTCCCTGATGAAGGAACACAGTTCCGAAAGCTAGGAATGTAAATTTTCAGTTCTGTTTTGTGTGTATCTATCGGCTGTACTGAGCTGAGGTAAGTACTGGCCAGCCCCTCTATCTCTTTGTTAGTATTTTGCAGCTGTGACTTATTAAGCTGATAGTTCGGTAATTTTCACATCTGTCAACACCTGCTTTCTTTGGGATTGGAATTATTATATTCTTCTTGAAGTCTGAGGGTATTTCGCCTGTTTCATACATCTTGCTCACCAGATGGTAGAGTTTTGTCAGGACTGGCTCTCCCACGGCCGTCAGTAGTTCCAATGGAATATTGTCTACTCCGGGGGCCTTGTTTCGACTCAGGTCTTTCAGTGCTCTGTCAAACTCTTCACGCAGTATCATATCTCCCATTTCATCTTCATCTACATCCTCTTCCATTTCCATAATATTGTCCTCAAGTACATCGCCCTTGTATAGACCCTCTATATACTCCTTCCACCTTTCTGCCTTCCCTTCTTTGCTTAGAACTGGGTTTCCATCTGAGCTCTTGATATTCATACAAGTCGTTCTCTTATCTCCAAAGGCCTCTTTAATTTTCCTGTAGGCGGTATCTATCTTACCCCTAGTGAGATAGGCCTCTACATCCTTACATTTGTCCTCTAGCCATCCCTGCTTAGCCATTTTGCACTTCCTGTCGATCTCATTTTTGAGACGTTTGTATTCCATTTTGCCTGTTTCACTTACTGCATTTTTATATTTTCTCCTTTCATCAATTAAATTCAATATTTCTTCTGTTACCCAAGGATTTCTACTAGCCCTAGTCTTTTTACCTACTTGATCCTCTGCTGCCTTCACTACTTCATCCCTCAAAGCTACCCATTCTTCTTCTACTGTATTTATTTCCCCCATTCCTGTCAATTGCTCCCTTATGCTCTCCCTGAATCTCTGTACAACATCTGGTTCTTTTAGTTTATCCAGGTCCCATCTCCTTAAATTCCCACCTTTTTGCAGTTTCTTCAGTTTTAATCTACAGGTCATAACCAATAGATTGTGGTCAGAGTCCACATCTGCCCCTGGAAATGTCTTACAATTTAAAACCTGGTTCCTAAATCTCTGTCTTACCATTATATAATCTATCTGATACCTTTTGGTATCTCCAGGGTTCTTCCATGTATACAACCTTCTTTCATGATTCTTAAACCAAGTGTTAGTTATGATTATGTTGTGCTCTGTGCAAAATTCGACCAGACGGCTTCCTCTTTCATTTCTGTCCCCCAATCCATATTCACCTACTACGTTTCCTTCTCTCCCTTTTCCTACACTCGAATTCCAGTCACCCATGACTATTAAATTTTCGTCTCCCTTCACAATCTGAATAATTTCTTTTATTTCATCATACATTTCTTCAATTTCTTCGTCATCTGCAGAGCTAGTTGGCATATAAACTTGTACTACTGTAGTAGGCGTGGGCTTCGTATCTATCTTGGCCACAATAATGCGTTCACTATGCTGTTTGTAGTAGCTTACCCGCATTCCTATTTTCCTATTCATTATCAAACCTACTCCTGCATTACCCCTATTTGATTTTGTGTTTATAGCCCTGTAGTCACCTGACCAGAAGTCTTGTTCCTCCTGCCACCGAACTTCACTAATTCCCACTATATCTAACTTCAACCTATCCATTTCCCTTTTTAAATTTTCTAACCTACCTGCCCGATTAAGGGATCTGACATTCCACGCTCCGATCCGTAGAACGCCAGTTTTCTTTCTCCTGATAACGACATCCTCTTGAGTAGTCCCCGCCCGGAGATCCGAATGGGGGACTATTTTACCTCCGGAATATTTTACCCAAGAGGACGCCATCATCATGTACTCATACAGTAAAGCTGCATGCCCTCGGGAAAAATTACGGCTGTAGTTTCCCCTTGCTTTCAGCCGTTCGCAGTACCAGCACAGCAAGGCCGTTTTGGTTATTGTTACAAGGCCAGATCAGTCAATCATCCAGACTGTTGCCCTTGCAACTACTGAAAAGGCTGCTGCCCCTCTTCAGGAACCACACGTTTGTCTGGCCTCTCAACAGATACCCCTCCGTTGTGGTTGCACCTACGGTACGGCTATCTGTATCGCTGAGGCACGCAAGCCTCCCCACCAACGGCAAGGTCCATGGTTCATGCCTTACAATGCCCTAAATTAGGGACTCAGAATCGTTCTGGTTACACGAACTTCAAAACTGCAGTTCCTGTTTGATCCATGCAGGTTGGCAGCCCAGTCTTCATCAGATTGATTAGGTCCCTTTTTCCACTACCAAAATTTTAACCAGATTGAAATTACATATTTTTTCTTCTTTCTTGTGATTTAGAAAAGGTTATATACAACTCAAGTTCTGTTGGATTCATTAGTGGTTCAAGTAACCATGTTAGATGATATAGTTGAGGATTTCCTGACAAGAACACAGTCTTTTGTCTTCCTGGATCTGAAATTTGACTGGCTCTAAAATATAACTGCAGTCTTCAGTGGTAAGCATTCCACTCTTGACTTAGTTCATTCAATGAAGGAAAAACTGTTAAACATTGTCAGCATGAAAGACATTCTTGTTACAGTTTGCTAACACTTTCTCTGCCTGTAACACTTATGCTGTTACTCCTAATAACTCTGCACAGTTTGTATTAGGGCTTTCTGTAATTCCTACATGGTTGAAAACCCACACTCTTGCCTAATCACAAAAATTTTCCAATTCTGATTTTCATCTGTCACAAGTCCCAATTCATTGCAATTTCTCTAAAGGCAAACTACACACAAAACTAATAGAGGCTACAGAATGCTCCTTTGAGCAGTGCAAGCTGATCAAAGTCTGGCACATGCAATATTAGAGTTCAGCCAGATACAAAGCCCTGAAGGTAAGCACAGTAATCGAAACAAATAGGCTGATTAGCATATACTTTACTAATTGAATTACAACTGGCTCAGATTGGACCTAGGAGCAAGATTCATCAGAGGACACTCCTGATGTCAAGGGCCCTCTGGGTAGTGGTGACATGACAGTTGACAGTAATGTTGTGCCAGCTACTCGGTTTACATAGTGATGTCAAGTGCAGCCACTACACATATCAATTCACATTTATCATAATGGCCAATATGGGACAGTTAGAGGCCCACAGGCCAACTGATGCTGTAGTTATAATGTGATGTCTATTTTGATTTGAGTTTGCAAATATGTCAGTTGAAATCTGTCATAATAAACTGAAATTTGTACAAATGGAAATGTTTAATATTTACTTCATTTACAATGCCTGGGTTACAGAATTAGTAACCAAGCAAGATAAGCCTGCAACAAAAAGTGTTAAAATAGGATTGTAGCTTGTTAATTTTCAGTTTACCTAATAAACTTCTGGATTGCTGCTGCATGATGTGATATCAGTACCACATAGGATTGGTGGAGGACACTGAAAAAGTTAAAAGAAAAACAGCTCATTTTGATTTATCGTGAAATACAGGAGAGAGTGTCACAGATATGACATACTTGTTGGGGTGGCAATTATTACAACAAAGACGTTTTTCATAGTGGTGAAAAGTTTTCAGAAGATTTCAGTCAACAACTTTCTCCTCAAAATGTGAAAATATTTTGTTGATGCCCACCTACATATGGGAAAATAATCATTGTTATTAAATAAGAGAAATCAGAGCTCACACAGAAAGATTTGTGTGTTCATATTCCCGCATGCTATTTGAGAGTGGTACGGTAGGGAAATAGTCTGCAAGTGGTTCAATGAATCCTTAACCAGACGCTTAAGTGTGAACTGCAGAGCAGTCGTGTAAATACAGAGGCAGATATACTAAAAAAGCAATACACAACATCAAAGAAAAAATACGGAACTTATGTAAAAATGCATAATATGCTAAGATATATGCCTTCTAATTGAAAATAAGAAAGAATAGATGCTTTGTACAATTTTTATCCTAAGGGTAAAAAAAGTAATGAATAGGAGCAGAAATTACAAATAAAAAGTATCTAAACATTTTAAAACAGAAGAAGTGGAAATTAATGTTACACAAGATGTTGAAAAGAAGAAAGAGATGAAACCCGAATTAATACACACACAGAAGATATTCAAAAGAAGAAAGAGATGAAACCTGAATAATACACACACAGAAAACAATTTGGAATAAAAGGAATTTATTAGTATCAAATCATTAAACAGAATTTGCTCAGAAATTAAACTTCCAGAGGATAGTGCTGTAGTATGTTAAAGTTGGATAGTGGCAAAAAGAAACAAACATATTTGAAGCATTTGAAACAAAATTTTTTAGACTATCTGGACATATGAAGATTGAAATGAGATGCAGTCAGTGTGAGAGGCCAGAAAACCCTGTATTAGAGGAGATTATGGGGGAAATAATGCTGATTGACAGTTACTTAAGAGAAGAAGAACTCCCTGGGTGAGATCGCTCTAAAAGACTTTATTGTAGATAAGCACCTAAGTAACAGTAAGTCCTTTGGTGGCCTTGTAGGGGTGCTGTGTTATTTATGGGAAAGATGTTTTGGCAAATTGTGATGTACATAGTAACGTTGATTTTGGTGTGGCAACGCATCACTCATTTCGTGTTTTTTTCTGTTAAATTTCCTGGTATAGAATACTGGAAAAATTTTGGGTGTACCTGGAACAAGATGTTTGTAATAACCTTTATGAAGATCTGAAGATGGTAACTTAGTTTTACTGAAACTGGTTACCTACAATGATGTATTTTATAGAAATCTTGGCTAATAAGTTCTTCTAAGAAATCACTACAGATTGCCCCTTTGAGCTCAACATGATTAAACTAATGCTGATTAATAGCTTTAGGTTTTTCAAATAGTTTTTATTAATTGTTCTAACTTCCATACTTCTCTCTTTCTGCCTTGTATAAGTTTTTTCTCAAACAGAAATAAATTATACCTAATGTAACTACAATGTCATTGATTTTAGCATGGCAGCCCTGACCGTAATAATTGCTTAGATGGTACTGATAGTAGTGTGATCTAAGTTTTCATTATTTTATTAATTGCATCAACGTGACACAAAAGAATGTCAGTAACACTGAGTAGAAAAAAAAAAAAATTCTACTGGAAGTATTTTATGTGGTAATGTATTTTGCTGCCATTCATTCATTCTGTTTATGAAACAGGAACATGTTGGATTAGGAATCAATCAAGCTACAAATTAACCAAGAAAGCAGCTGTTAGAACCTGTGCTGACTATCATTAAACTGCTACTGACTTTTTTTTAGCTTGCTCATTGACAAATTAAAATTTGAAGGGGTTTGCGTTGTTTACGGGAAGAGACCAAACTGTGAGGTCATCGGTCTCATCAGATTAGGGAAGGATGAGGAAGAAAGTCAGCCATGCCCTTTCAAAGGAAAACCTCCCTGCATTTGCCTGGAGTGATTTAGGGAAATCACGGAAAACCTAAATCAGGATGGCCAGACACAGGATTGAACCGTCGTCCTCCCAAATGCGAGTCCAGTGTGCTAACCACTGGGCCACCTTTTCGATTTGAAGGAATGCTCCCACTTTGGAAGAGGAATTGCATTACAATAGTTGCTCTTCATGTTGTACTGCCAGCATCATATATCCTTGCATTTGTCTACAGAGAAAAATTGTTCAAACACAGAAAGTTATTGAAGAAAGGTCAGCTAACTAAAGTACTGTGATGAAAGTTTTGGACTCAAAAAAATCAGTTATTGTAGTTTTCAGTTGTTTTGTTGCAGCTTTCCATGTACAATCATCCCATGTAAGTCTCATCATCTCCGCATAATTAATGCAGCCAACATCCATTGGAACCTGCTTACTGTGCTTGAGCTGTGGTCTCCATCTACCATTTTTACTCACTACGTTTCTGTCCATTACTAAATTTACAATGTTTTGATAACCATGATGAGTCCCTTCTTTTGGTCAAGTTGAGACTATATTTCTTATTTCCTGGGCTAGGTTCGCTACCTCCTTGTTAGTTTTCAAACTGCCCACCTAATCTCCTGCATTATTCTGTAGCACCATATTTCAAAAGTTTCTGTTCTCTTCTTGTCTGAACTGTTTATCACCCACATTTCACTTCTGTATAAAGCTTCAGTCCAAACAAATAATACCAGGCAAGACTGTCTAACATTTAAATTTATATTCAATGTCATAAAATTTCTTTTTTTGGAAATGTTTTACTTGCTATTGTTAATTTTATGTCCTCCCTACTTTGGCTATCATCAATTATTTTGCTGCATATTGATTACTTTTATTGTCTCATTTCCTAATCCAATTCAATATGTATAACCTGATTTAATTTGATTAAATTCCATTCCCCTTGTTTTACATTTGTTGTTGATAATTCGACAACTTCTATTAAATAAGCTGTCCATTCCATTCAACTGCTCTTTCAAGTCCTTTGCTTTTTCTTACAGAATTACAATGTCATCAGCTAAATTTGAAGTTTTAATTTCTTCTCCCTGAACTACTTTAATTTCCTTTTCAAATTTCTCCTTTGTTTCCATTACTGCTTGCTCAGTGTACAGACCGAATTTCATCAGGGATAGACTGAAACCCTGTCTATTCCCTTCTCAACTACTGCTTCCATTTCATGTTCTTTGACTCTTACAACTGCACTCTGGTTTCTGTACAAGTTGTAGATAGCTATTTGCTCCCTATATTTTATCCTTGTTTCCTTCAGAATTGTAAACAGTATAGTTCAAACAACACTGTCAAAATTTTTCTCCAAATCCACAAACGTTGTTAACTCTTTACCTATCTTATAAGACAAGTCATAGGGTCAGACCTACATTTCTCTGGTACAAAAACTGATACTTACTAATGTCATCCTCTATTAGTTTTTTCATTCTTCTATAAATACTTTATGTCAAGTATGGGAACACTTTCAATTATTTATTGCACAAGAACCAAACATTGTACAGATATCATACACATGTCATTTTGAAGAGAAACCCTAAAAGTTTTTTTTTCATTTTTTTTTTTCATGTATACCGCCATAGCGTAGTTTGGTAATTTGCCAACAGTCAGTGTTAGTCGCAAATACGGAGCCGCCGCATTGATGGATCAGCCATGCTATAGAAGGGGAGAGCTGTTTTATGAAATGACCCCAATCACCAGATCTCACTCTGTGTGACTTTTATCTGTGGGAACACATTAAAGATCTGGTGTATATACAGCCTCTACCACGTGATCTAGCAGAGCTCTGGGAGAGATTACAGGAAGCGGCTGCCACAGTCAACGATGCTATGCTGGGACACTCATGGTTTGCATATCAAATGTTTGTATATATACTAAAAAAAAAAAAAAAAAAAAAAAAAGTTCAGAGTTTCTCTTCAAAATGTGATATGCATGATATCTGTAAAATGTTCAGTTCTTGTGCAATAAATAACTGAAAGTTCCCCAGACTTTTTAATACACCCTGTGTTTTTGTATGAGTGGGCCAATTCCAACAGTAACTCATTGATATTATAGTCATAGGATACTATGTTTTTTCATTTTATGAAGTGCAAAATTTTACATTTCTGAACATTTAAAGCAAGTTGCTAATCTCCGCACCACTTTGAAATATTATCAAGATCTGACTGACTATTTATGCAGATTCTTTCAGATAGTACTTCATTATAGGTAATTGCATCGTCTTAAAAAAGCCCAATTTTACTATTAATAAAAAACATGAAGAGCAAGGGTCCCAATACACTTCCCTAGGACATTAGGGCATATTTGAAGCTATTTCTACAACTGATGATGGCTCTCCATCCAAGATAACATGCCGTGTCCTCCCTACCAAAAAGTCCATAGTCCAGTCATGAATTTCGCTTGATACCCCATATGACTGTACTTTTGACAATAAGCATAGGTGTGGTACTGAGTCAAATGCTTTTCAGAAATCAAGAAATACAGCATCTACCTGACAGCCCTGATTGATAGTTTTCAGACGTCATGTAAGAAAAGTGCAAGCTGGGTTTCTTATGATCAATGTTTTCATAATTCACGCTGGTGGGCATTGAGGTAGTCATTCTGTTCAAGATACCTCATTATATTTGAGCTCGTAATTGTTCTGAGACTCTACAACAAATTCAACGTCATGGATACTGGGTGGTAGTTTTGTGGATCACTTCTACTACCTTTCTTGTAGACAGGTGCGACCTGTGCCTTTTTCTAAGAACTGGGCATGATGTTTTGTTCAAGGGATCTATGATAGATTACAGTTAGAAGAGGGGCTAACTCAGCCACATATTGAGATAGATTTTGACTGGGATTCCATCAGACCCTGGAGCTTTGCTCAATTTTAATGTTTTTGGCTGTTTCTCAACACCACTGACACTAATACTTATTTCATTCATCTTCTCAGTGGTGTGAGGATTAAATTGGGGCCATTCTCCTGGCTTTTCCACTGTAAAGAAACATTTGGAAACAGAGTTAAGCATTTCAGGTTTTGCTTTGCTATCCTCAATTTCAGTTCCTTTTTCATCCATTAGGGACTGGACACTAACTTGGTGCCACTAACAGCCTTGACATATGACTGGAATTTCTTTGTGTTACGTGAAAGATCACTTGACAGTATTCTGCTATGGTAGTCCTTGCAGGAATCACACATTGCTCTCTTTACAACCAAATGCGTTTCACTCAACACCTCTCTATCTGTAGTCCTACGCTTTTTTTTATACCTATTATACAATAATCTATATTTCTTTAGCAGTTTCTTTATAGTGACTGTATAGCATGGAGGTTCCCTCCCATTATGAACTGTTCTATAGGGTACATATCTATCCAGTGCATGCTCAAATATTCTTGTAAACTTGAGGAAGAGTTCCTATACACGCTCCTTCCCTGTGCTGAAAGTTTCAGGTTCCTCACTGAGAAATGACATTACTACTGATTTTTTATCTAGTTTACTAAACATATATATCTTTCTGCTTGTTTTAGTCATCCTTTGTACATTGGTAATCATTGTTGCCACAACTGTGTCATGGTCACTAATACCAGTTTCAATGTGGACAGCCTCAAAGAGGTCAGGTCTGTTTGTTGCCATTAGATCCAATATATTTCCATCATGAGTGGGGCTCCTAATTATCTGTCTTACATTGTCTTCAGAGAAAACATTTAGTAGTTTCATGGGCTGTCTTATCACACCCACCACTAACAAAACTGTAATTTTCCCTGTTAACAATTGGATGATTTAAGTATCCGCCAAAGATTACAGTATGATTGGGAAACTTACAAGTGAACTGGGGTTGTCTCTAAAGTTTTTGTTTATAGTAGGAAATGAGTATGGTGGGCGATAGAAGGATCCAATTATCATTTTATGCCTCCTATGATACTGAGTCTTGGACAAAAAGTCTCACATGCAGCTTCAATTTCTACCTTGGCAGATTCGAGTTTCTTGTCTCCTGTGACAAATACACCACCTCCATTTCCCATTTGCCCATCCTTTTGATATGCGTTTAAATTTTTGCAGAAAAATCTCACTGCTATCAATTTCAAGTTCCAACCTGCTTTTCATACCTAGTATTATGTGAGCTCCACTGCTTTTCAGGAGTGCTTCAAACTATGGCACTTTGTTGTGAATGCTCCGTCAGTTTACCATTAGGATTTTAATACTTTCACCTGTGAGAGTCATTTCTTTAGATCTTACACTGACACTTCTGCATTTCCTACAGCTGTCATTATCTGGATTGGCTGGAGAGACACCTAATCTAAAAGAAACCTTGTGTGCATTCCACACACAGTCAGCTACCTGAGTAGCAGCCTCTGATATGTAGTGCATACTTGACCCATTTAGGGGACCCTACAGTTCTCAACACTATGACGCAATTCCAGGAAGTCACAGCCTAGCTTTTCAGAGAACTTTCAAACTCCTTGGTTCATTCATTACACTCGACTCAGAACCAAAGGACCATGATCAGTTCTGGGG
Source organism: Schistocerca serialis cubense (assembly GCF_023864345.2). Lineage (NCBI taxonomy): Eukaryota > Metazoa > Arthropoda > Insecta > Orthoptera > Acrididae > Schistocerca > Schistocerca serialis. Next base: position 249,097,121 of record NC_064638.1, on the reverse strand, counting down.
ACAATTCTACAAATTGTGAGCTTTGTTGAAACTCCATACGTAAGGCTGATCTTCTCAACATTCTCTGCGAGTTGTTGGACTGACCCAAGAATAACCATAGTTTCCTAAAAACGTTTCGAGGTTAATTGTAGTTGTTAGCAAACTCAAAACCAGAGCAAATTTATAATAATTGCAGGTAACATATGGTGTTACTTCTCTTTAAGGAAAAACTCAACCTAAACCTGTTACAGTAATAAATCACAAATGCTGATTTGCTACAAATTGCTCATAGATTATGCAAAGGATAATGCATCCATTCAATTTGTTCTTAGTGTAACACGTTCCATAGCTGTCAGCGCAGATGAATTGGCCTACTACAGGTTTACAGTCAACAGTTCAAGTCTTAAATTGGAAAAGACTCATATAATGCAGTTTCAGACAAGCAAAAATGGCCTGCTAGCACCAGAAGTAGATATTAATGATCATACACTGAATGAAACTTTGAGGGCAAATTTTTTTTAGACATTGCAGAAATAGATAACATGAAACACATACTACAGTAGTTAAATTGGTTAATGCATAAGTATTGTGGGCTAGCTACTGACAACGTATTTTATCAGAAAAAGGGATGTGTTCTGAAAACCTGAGCTTTCAGGGGACAGTAAAAGTCAAATGGTATACCAAATCAGAACCTTGCAGTTAGACATTTGCAACACAAGTCTGAAGACATTTACTCAGAACTGAAGAAATCATATGACATAAATTATCCCATTATAGTATGTTTAGGTATACTAGAGTATGTTCTTTATCCTATTCGAAGTATGGGAAAGGATCTTATGGACACAGAAAAGTTGTTCGTAGTTGTAATACCTAGGTATTTAGTTGAATTTGCGGCTTTTAGATTAGACTGATTTATCGTGTAACCGAAGTTTAACGAGTTCCTTTTAGTAGTCATGTGAATGACCTCACACTTTTCGTTATTTAGGGTCAACTGCCACTTTTCACACCATTCAGATATTGTTTTCTAAATTATGACTGTACCAATATTATTTGTTTCACATTAGACATTCAACAGACTAATATAATTTCGTTAAAGGAATTTGTACACAATCATTATTGTCTTCAATGAATACAGACTTAGCAATAAGCCACTTCCATCATTCCTGGTAAAACTGTTGCTGGATTCTTGGATTTACTGGATTATTTTGACTATCCCTTCAATGGAACCTTTCCATTGTAACAACTAGATGAAGCTGCAAGGTTTTGTTGTAGACAGCATTACATTGGGTGACTTTTTGCAACTTGAATATAAACGTAACTAAGATGTTAATAAACAATGGCGTCTTGACATATCCACTCAACTCACTGCTGCAAACAATGTGGCTTCAACTGTTTATTGAAAATTACAGGTTTTTGTATTCAAGGCTTTTTAGTAGTTTTATAAAGTGCTTGGGCCACCAATATTTGAATTACTTTTATAAATTGAAAAGTTTTTACATTTCTTTTGGGACTCTGAGTGATGGTTTTGTGTTAGTCTAGGGGAAAAAAATCTGATCATATCACTTCCCATCTCAATTTACAACACCAACAGGTTACTCATAAGGCATAAAGGCCTCTTATTGGGTAATACTGGTGAATAGGTTTCAACTGTCCATTCATGGGAAGTACTGTGACATGTCAAAACAAGGTATGGTTATAGTTTTGACTCCCACACACACTACTGAATGTATAAAATTCATCTAGCCTCTCATCAATATGTCTGTTTATGATATCAAAGATGCACAAGCATACCTCATCTGATATTTTGTTTGACATACCTCCTGAATAAGTATAAATATGCAATCTGATGTTTTCCTGGTGTATTTATAATTTATACTATTTTCCAGTCTGCCAAGGTCACTTTCTAAGCTCTCCACAATATTTCAGCAAATGAGATTGTTGACATATTCAGATGAACCATCTGCGGATGATTGCTGATGACTGCTGCTCTGCTCAAGTCAACATTGTATGCACCTTGTGGTGATGCTTGTGTCTATGGGCTCTAGATTATTCTCAGTGGTTAGGTCTACAGCTAACCAATGTCCCACACAAAGTCAGTGCATATAGATATTGTCATCAACCCAAGAAGATACACTCAAAAGTGATCAGAGCTAAGTCCCACATTAATCACTAACTATAATAGTTAACAAGACCTGAAATATTTGAACCATCTGACTCCTTATCTCAGGATAGAGAGAAATCATGACTGCAATGATTGCTAAAAAGTGCAACTTCACAGAACTTATAGCTCTTTCTAAGAGTAACATGTTTTCTTGTGCTGAAAAGAACATTACTTTTTAATATTAAAGTGCAAATCATCCATCACACTAAGCAGTCTGCCCAGTAAGACAAACTACCAATTCTGTAAATCACTTGCAATGCATATTTATGTTACTTGTGCCATGATTCCCTGGCTAATATGAATTAATATTTTTCCAGTTCAAAGTTACAACAACAAATCTGTCGTAGTGTGCACACACTGTATAAGACATCATATGTAACTAGACAATACAAGACTGTTAGTACAATATCTTATTCATGTATCATTTTTTCCAGTGATTTGGGGACTCCTAGACAATTGTCCCAGGGTAACCCGTGGTCTAGGGGTAGCGTCTTTGATTCATAATCAAAACGTCATCAGTCCCAGGTTCGATCCCCGCCACTGCCTAAATTTTGATAAATAATCAGCATTGGCGGCCGAAGACTTCCGGCATAAGAAGTCAGCCTCATTCTGCCAATGGCCTTGTCAAAGAGGGCGGAGGAGCGGATAGAGGTTCAGGGCACTCTCTTGTCCCAGGGGTGAGAAACTGCCCCTAAAGGTGGAAGAATCAGCAATGATCAACGACATGAGGATGCAGAAGGCAATGGAAACCACTGCATTAAAGACACTTAACGTGTATCCACAGGACATGTGGCCTGTAATTGAAGAAGTGTCATGATGATCTCTCCATTGGCAAAAGATTCTGGAATAGTCCCCCGTTCAGATCTCCGGGAGGGGACTGCCAAGGGGGAGGTTACCATGAGAAAAAGATTGAATAATCAACAAAAGGATAACGTTCTACGAGTCGGGGTGTGGAATGTCAGAAGCTTGAACGCGGTAGGGAAACCAGAAAATCTGAAAAGGGAAATGCAAAGGCTCAATCTAGATATAGTAGGGGTCAGTGAAGTGAAGTGGAAGGAAGACAAGGATTTCTGGTCAGATGAGTATCGGGTAATATCAACAGCAACAGAAAATGGTATAACAGGTGTAGGATTCATTATGAATAGGAAGGTAGGGCAGAGGGTGTGTTACTGTGAACAGTTCAGTGACCGGGTTGTTCTAATCAGAATCGACAGCAGACCAACACCGACAACGATAGTTCAGGTATACATGCCGATGTCGCAAGCTGAAGATGAACAGATAGAGAAAGTGTATGAGGATATTGAAAGGGTAATGCAGTATGTAAAGGGGGACGAAAATCTTATAGTCATGGGCGACTGTAATGCAGTTGTAGGGGAAGGGGTAGAAGAAAAGGTTACAGGAGAATATGGGGTTGGGACAAGGAATGAAAGAGGAGAAAGACTAATTGAGTTCTGTAACAAGTTTCAGCTAGTAATAGCGAATACCCTGTTCAAGAATCACAAGAGGAGGAGGTATACTTGGAAAAGGCCGGGAAATACGGGAAGATTTCAATTAGATTACAACATGGTCAGACAGAGATTCTGAAATCAGATACTGGATTGTAAGGCGTACCCAGGAGCAGATATAGACTCAGATCACAATACAGTAGTGATGAAGAGTAGGCTGAAGTTCAAGACATTAGTCAGGAAGAATCAATACGCAAAGAAGTGGGATACGGAAGTACTAAGGAATGACGAGATACGTTTAAAGTTCTCTAACACTATAGATACAGCAATAAGGAATAGCGCAGTAGGCAGTACAGTTGAAGAGGAATGGACATCTCTAAAAAGGACCATCACAGAAGTTGGGAAGGAAAACATAGGTACAAAGAAGGTAGCTGTGAAGAAACCATGGGTAACAGAAGAAATACTTCAGTTGATTGATGAAAGGAGGAAGTACAAATATGTTCCGGGAAAATCAGGAATACAGAAATACAAGTCGCTGAGGAATGAAATAAATAGGAAGTGCAGGGAAGCTAAGACGAAATGGCTGCAGGAAAAATGTGAAGACATCGAAAAAGATATGACTGTCGGAAGGACAGACTCAGCATACAGGAAAGTCAAAACAACCTTTGGTGACATTAAAAGCAACGGTGGAAACATTAAGAGTGCAACATTAAGAGTGCAACGGGAATTCCACTGTTAAATGCAGAGGAGAGAGCAGATAGGTGGAAAGAATACATTGAAGATTTGTCTGATGTGATAGAAGAAGAAACAGGAGTCGATGTAGAAGAGATAGGGGATCCAGTATTAGGATCAGAATTTAAAAGAGCTATGGAAGACTTACAGTCAAATAAGGCAGAAGGGATAGTAACATTCCATCAGAATTTCTAAAATCATTGGGGGAAGTGGCAACAAAACGACTATTCATGTTGGTGTGAAGAATATACGAGTCTGGCGACATACCATCTGACTTTCGGAAAAGAATCATCCACACAATTCCGAAGACGGCAAGAGCTGACAAGTGCGAGAATTATCGCAGAATCAGCTTAACAGCTCATGCATCGAAGCTGCTTACAAGAATAATATACAGAAGAATGGAAAAGAAAATTGAGAATGCGCTAGGTGACGATCAGTTTGGCTTTAGGAAAAGTAAAGGGACGAGAGAGGCCATTCTGACGTTACGGCTAATAATGGAAGCAAGGCTAGAGAAAAATCAAGACACTTTCATAGGATTTGTCGACCTGAAAAAAGCGTTCGACAATATAAAATGATGCAAGCTGTTCGAGATTCTGAAAAAAGTAGGGGTAAGCTATAGGAAGAGACTGGTCATATACAATATGTACAACAACCAAGAGGGAATAATAAGAGTGGACAATCAAGAACGAAGTGCTCGTATTAAGAAGGGTGTAAGACAAAGCTGTAGCCTTTTGCCCCTACTCTTCAATCTGTACATCGAGGAAGCAATGATGGAAATAAAAGAAAGGTTCAGGAGTGGAATTAAAATACAAGGTGAAAGGATATCAATGATGCAATTCGCTGATGACATTGCTATCCTGAGTGAAAGTGAAGAAGAATTAAATGATCTGCTGAACGGAATGAACAGTCTAATGAGTACACAGTATGGTTTGAGAGTAAATAGGAGAAAGACGAAGGTAATGAGAAGTAGTAGAAATGAGAACAGCGAGAAACTTAACAGCAGGATTGATGGTCACAAAGTCAATGAAGTTAAGGAATTCTGCTACCTAGGCAGTAAAATAACCAATGACGGACGGAGCAAGGAGGACATCAAAAGCAGACTCGCTATGGCAAAAAAGGCATTTCTGGCCAAGAGAAGTCTATTAATATCAAATACCGGCCTTAATTTGAGGAAGAAATTTCTGAGGATGTACGTCTGGAATACAGCATTGTATGTTAGTGAAACATGGACTGTGGGAAAACCGGAACAGAAGAGAATCGAAGCATTTGAGATGTGGTGCTATAGACGAATGTTGAAAATTAGGTGGACTGATAAGGTAAGGAATGAGGAGGTTCTACGCAGAATCGGAGAGGAAAGGAATATGTGGAAAACACTAATAAGGAGAAGGGACAGGATGATAGGACATCTGCTAAGACATGAGGGAATGACTTCCATGGTACTACAGGGAGCTGTAGAGGGCAAAAACTGTAGAGGAAGACAGAGATTGGAATACGTCAAGCAAATAATTGAGGACGTAGGTTGCAAGTGCTACTCTGAGATGAAGAGGCTAGCACAGGAAAGGAATTCGTGGCGGTCCGCATCAAACCAGTCAGTAGACTGATGACCAAAAAAAAAAAAAGACAATTGTCCCATTGTCAAATTGCTGCTGTGGAGCTTGCTGCTAATGGCCAGCTGCTCAGTCCACTGGTCACAGTAGGGGCACCTTAGATCAAGTTATTACTACATTCCGAAACAGTTTCAATCCATTTTACACACAGAAAATCCATCCCACTGGTTGTCTGTCAGCCTCTTTGCAGCCTTGTTACTAAAAAAACTGGGAACAAGGTCATGTATTAAAATATTTTTAAAAAATCATGACCAACACTGTAGGCAGTCTGTCACATTGGTGGCCATTACTTCCTCCACCACTCCGCTCATATCACTGACTGTGCAGCCTGGTGGGGGGTGCCACTGGTGGGCTGCGAACTGCAGACACCAGTATCAATGCTACTGTTGCAGGGTGCAGACTTCATCCAGCCACAGCTGATTTTTCTCAGAAGACACTGCCTTAATGAAACACTGTTCATATGGGTGGTGGAGTCTGCATGTTCCAATGAAGTTGTGGGCTATAGTGGCAATAGTGTAACTGCCAGCAGGGTCTGCCAAGCCTAGCAGGTTTCCACAGAGGATACAGACAAAATGTGTCTCAAAATGTCATGTCTAGTATCCTATCCCTTCCTTTTCCTCTTTGTGATTGTTTGGCAGCAGGCATAGTCACCTAATGAGGGCAGAAGAAGATCCTTGGTAACCAGGACAATGGTGCTGCACATACACCCCACTATAGAGAGATGGATAGCATTCTGAGGATGAGGTGAACACAAGCTATCTAAAGAGTAAGGCCTTGAAATAAAACCCTGGCTCGTGCCCAGGCAATGAGGTGGCAGCTCTACCAGGGTACTCAAGGGCTATGGGTGGATAAATCACACCACCAAAAATATTCAAATCAGAGAAACTAAAAAGAGAAATAACCCGATGGATCTCAAGGATATGACCTTTGGCCTGAAAAGGAAAATACATATTAAATTTAGGAATGTACGAACATTGAGAGAGGTGGGAAGAATAAGACAGGTCAAAAAAGAGATGGAGACCTACAGATTTGATGTGTTGGGGCTAAATGAAATAAGGTGGCCTGAAACTGGAGAAGTTCAAACACAAAATTGTGGAGTGATGTTATATGTGGGACAGACAGATCAAGATGCAGTGCATAGGAACAGCATAGGGCTCTTAGTATCTAAAAACTGCAAAATGTGCTTACTGGAGTGGAAACCAGTGTCAGAAAGGATAATAACCACACTCTTTACAACAAATGTGTGAAATATCACTGTAATTCAGTGCTATTCATCTACTGAAGTGGCTGAACGAGAAATAAAAGATGCATTTTATGCAGACCTGAATGGAATCCTTAGATAAACTAATTGTAGAGACATAAAATTTTAACAGGAGACTTGAACACAAAAATGGGCACAGAAAATGCAGGGCTGGCATGCAATAGATGTACACAGCATTGGGAATAGAAATGTAAATGGCAAACTGCTGACAGATACATGCACTGAGCATGACCTATTTATTGGAGGCACACTGTTTCCACATCGCATCTGCCATAATGTCTCACCAGATCATGCCACTGAAAATCAGATAGATCATATAGCCCTAAGCCATAAGTTTTGACACTCTCTGTTAAATGTCAGAAATAAGGGACAACTGGACATTGGAAGTGACCACCGCCTAGTTTTCAGTGAGCTCAGATTGAAGATGGGTGGCAAGTAGGACAAAGCTCAATCACAGAAGCAAAAAAATAGATGGAGTATGGTTAAAAGACCAACATATCACAGATTTCCCCTTGAACTACAAAACAGATTCACGGTCCTCTCTGACAACTTTATGCAGGAAGGAACTGAAACAGGTTGGCAAAAATTTAAAGCTTGCTATCTAGATGCTGAAGAGAGCATATTATGATTTAAGACATGATAAAGGAAAGAATGAATGTCTGTTGACATTTGGAATGAAACTAGCTGCAGGAAAGAACTAAAATGAAACTGAATTTTTCTGAGACAAGAGAGCAGAAGATCAAAGTGCATAAAGAATACATGGAGACAAACAAAAGAGTGAAAATGGGAATAAGGTGACATAAAATGAAATGGCTAGATGAACAGGCACAGTTAGTAGAAGAGGCAGCAAGACAGTGAAATATAAAGAAGCAGTACAATATCACCAAATGACTCTCAATAAAGAACTTCAGACATGAAAGACCAGTTAAAAGCAAGGATGAGATGATGATTAGAAACCAAAAGGTACAGGGGCATTTTAAGAAGCTGTTAAATAATAAAGACATCCAAGAGCAACAGGTGAGGGTTACTCGAGAGGAAGTTGGAAGCAAATAAAGATACAAATTTGCAGTGTCTTACAGTGGGCGAATTAGGAGTGCTTTGTGTGCGCCATGCATCACAGTGAGCAGGAGATGAGGAATCCAATGAGAGATCCAGAAACGTCTGGAGAATTTGGATATTGCAGACAACATAGTTTTACTAGCCAAAAGGCTGACAGAAACGAAGATTTTTGGGCTCAAAATAAATGTATGTAAAGCAAAGGAAATGAAAATAAATGCTGGGAGCATAGAAGTGCCACTGCTTACAGGGGAGCAGCATGTAGAGAATGTCAATTCATTCCTGTATTTGGGTAATGTGATGACAGAAGATGGAGGAGCCAGAGAGGTGCAAAGAACCATACAAAGAAAGCAAATGTTGCCTTCATACAACTGCATCCAATATGGAGAAACAGAAACATGATGTGCAAAACTAAAATTCATATTTTTAATATAAATGTGAAAGCTGTCCTTATGCCAGTGAAAGTCGGAAAGTAGGAAAAAAGATAACATCACAGCTACAAAGCTTCATAAATAGGTGTCTCTGGCACATAAATAATATCTGGTGGCCAGAAAAAAAAGTAATAAGGATCTTTGGAGAAAACAGGCCAGACATCTATAGGAGAACAGATACTTGAGAGAAGGTGGAGATGGCTGGGGTACACATTGAGAAAGCTAGATGCAGCAATGAAAGAGAAGACACTGAAATGGAATCCCCAAGGGATAAGGAACAGAGGTAGGCTTAAAGTTACAAGGAAGATGATGATGTAAGCAAAAGCATGGAGAGCAGGCAAGACCTGGGTGGAATTGAGGGAAATGGCCAAAGGCAGGGATGGATGGCAGATTCTCCTGGATGCCCTTGGCCCTATAGGGGCTGAAAGAATTAAATCAAATAAGTCAAGTCACAGCTGATTTGATGGTCTGGCATAATTCAATGTGGAATCCATGTTTACAACACCTTTTCTGCTACGTTTTTCCAATTTATTCCTTGCTGCATTGGCAGGGGATTCCTTCTTGCTAAGGCCTAGATCATCTTTCCTTTACTAACCCTAGTGGTGTGAAGGTTCTAGGGGGTGAGTAAAATACAAATTTTGAAATTGTGTTGCTCCAGCATCTGCTGATTTTTCTGGAGGTATTGTCAGTGAACGGGATGCACACTAGTGATCTAGGCTACTCTTTTTCTTCCTAATGTTGTCTAGATACAACCTGTCTAAATGCACGCCATATCTGCCTGTCACTGTATCCATTCCTTCATAATGTTGCCTCCCTGTGCTTCAGCTCATTTGCAGGGCTCTTTAGGCTGCAGATGGATTGCACTCTCTGAGTAAGTGTGTACAAAACTCGTGCACACTGGGAGTTCTGATGACTACTGGAGGTAGGTTTTCTGTAAAAACTGTGTTCAAGTTTTCTATACAGTTTTCATTTCATCAAGACATCAAGAAATGGAAGGATGCAATCCTGTTCCCCTTCCATTGTAAATTGTTTGTTGGGGTGGAGCAAGTTGACCTGTCCCATCCAACTGGCCAAATTACAAAAAATGTCATCCACATAACAATAGAAACAGCTTAGTTTTAGTTGGACTTGCTCTAGGACCTTCTCCTCAAAATCTTCCATTGAGAAATTCACTACTACTGGTGACAAAAGACACCCCATGATGACACTGTCTGTCTGCTCATAATAATTTCCATCAAGCAGCAAGTATCTGGATGTGTGCACAAACTCAAAAAATCTCATTGGGTTGATCTCATATTTCCTGTTTATTAATTTCATGGTTTGCTTTAATTATACTCTGGTGAAGAAAGACACCACGTTAAAACTCACCATCAGATCATTATCCTTGAGGTGATGTTCCTGTAGCTATTGTACAAAATTAATGGAATTATGGATGAGATGGTGGCATTTCCCAACAACTGGACTCAGGAGTTCACTTAGGTGTTTGTCCAAGTTCAATATCATATGTTGCTGACTACAGACTGCAGCAGGATGCCATCTTTGTGGCCCTTTGGTAGCCCATACAGCTGTAATGGAGCAGTAGCTTGTGGTTGAAGTTTCTTGACACTAATGATACATTATCCAAACATTGCAGATTTGTTTCCTACTCATCCACATTAATGTACATTTTTCCACATCTAGAGCTACCTGCCATTTGTCACACTGAGTAGAAACTTTGTCTAAGTCATCTTGTAACTTCCTACAGTCACTCAATTTCAACACCTTACTGTACACCACAGCATCATGAGCAAGCAACCTACCCTGACCCCCAAATCATTTATGTATCTAGAGAACAACAGTTGTCCTATCACACTTCCCTGGGGAACTCGTGATGAACTTTCATTGTTGAGGACAACACACTGGGTTCTATTACTTAAGAAGTCTTTGAGCCACTCACATACCTGTGAACTTATTCCATATGTTTCTACCTTCATTAACAGCCTGCAATGGGGCACTATGTCAAATGCTTTCCAGAAATCTAGAAATATGGAATCTGCCTTTTGTGCTTCATCCATAGTTTGCAGTATATCATGTGAGAAAACAGCAAACTGAGTTTCGCATAAGTGATGATTTCTAAAATGCTGTTGATTCATGGACATAAGCTTCTCTGTCTCAAGAAAGTTCAATATACTCAAACTGAGAATATGTTCAAGTGTTTCGCAGCAAACGGAAGTGAGGGATATTGGTCTGCAATTTTGTGGGTCTCTTCTTTTACCTTTCTTGTATAATGGAGTCACCTACACTTTTTTCCAGTCAGTTGGGACTTTGTGCTGGGTGAGAGATTCATAATAAATGCAAGCTAGGTAAGGGACCAATGCTGTACAATACTCTTTGTAAAATTGAATTGTGATTCAATCCAGACCCGGTGATTTATTTGCTTTCAAATCTGTCAGCTTTTTCTCTACGCCAGGAATACTTACTACTATAAGAACCTTCAACATCGCAGCGCATCAGCAATCATTGGTTAATATATTAAAAATCTAAAAACCCACCTCGATTGTGAAAAAAGCACCTAGTTTTAAGTGTTAACCCAGGTTTCGGTGTAGATAACTACACCTTCTTCAGAACAACAATAAAATCATTGACAAAGGTCTTCTTAGGCACATGTGGGTTTTATTGTTGTTCTGAAGAAGGTGTAGTTATCTACGCCGAAACCTGGGTTAACACTTAACACAAGGTGCTTTTTTCGCAATCGAGGCGGGTTTTTAGTTTTTTAATAGCTTACTACTATGCTGTCCATACGGTAGTCTGTTCAAGGGTAAATGATGGTATGTTTGCATGGTTCTCCTTTGTGAATGAATTCTTGAACATGAAATTTAAAACTTTGGCTTTCATTTTGCAATCTTCAACTGCCATGCCAAATTGGTCAACAAGGGATTGAATGGAAGACTTAAGACTCATTTAGCGATTTTACATGAGACCAGAATTTTCTCGGGTTCTCTGCCAAATCTTTTGCTAAGGTGTGATAGTGGTAGTTGTTGCATGCTTCATGCATAGATCTCTTTGCAGATGCACGAATCTCTACTAATCTTCACTTGTCATCATTTGTGCATTCTCTTTTGAAATGTGAGTGCAATAGCCTCTGCTACCTCAGCATCTTTTGAATCTTGTTGTTAAATCAGAGTGGATCTTTTCAATCCTTTATCCACTTACTAGGCCATGTTTTACAATCTGCTTAAACTTTGCCCATAACACCTCTACATCCATCTTACTGGAATTAAGTGATGTCAATTCACTGTCTAAGTGAGATTCTAATAATGGGTTATCTGATCTAGCAGAAACACTCTCCTGGCCTTCTTGGTTGATTTATCAACTTTCATAATCAGCCACATGGGGTAGCCACGTGGTCTGAGGCGTCTTGTCGCAGTCCGTGCGGCTTCCCGCCCATCGGAGGTTCGAGTCCTCCCTCGGGCATGGGTGTGTGCATGTTGTCCTTAGTGTAAGTTACTTTAAGTAGTGTGTAAGCTTAGGGACCAATGACCTCAGCAGTTTGTCCCATAAGACCTTACCACAAATTTCCAAATTTTCCACAATCATAGTTGCTGTAAAGACATCATGATCGCTAATCCCCATTTCTATACTGACACTGTCAATCAGTTCTGGTCTGTTTGTAGCTACAATGTCTAAAATATTTCTATTGTATGTGGACTGTTGAACTAGCTGCTCAGGACAGTTTTCAGAAAACATGTTCAAAAGTATTTTGAATGACTGATGACTGTCCATCTGAACCCCCCCCCCCCCCCCCCCCCACACACACACACCCCACAATGTATCCATAGACATCTCAGTCTTTACTCGGTAGGCTGAAGTCACCTCAAACTAGTACTGCAGGCACTGCGTATTTACGTACTATTGACTGTAGACTTTCTTTGAATGACTAGAACTGTCACAGCAGAATCAGGTGGCTGGTAAAACATTCAACAATTAATTTGGTTACACCTACACCTGACCAAATAAATTCACTATCACAGTCAACATCAACCTCAATACAGACAACACTTTTGTCAACTATAATGAACACTCCTTCTCCTATGGGCTCTCATCTGCCTTTCTGATATATGTTCCATAGTTTGCTAAATATCTCAGCTTGGGTTTCAGTCAGGTCTCAGCCCCAAGAATAATTTTAGTGTGTGAACTTTCCTGGAGGTCAGTGAATTCACAAACTTATTACAAATACTTCAACAGTTTACTGATGAAATTTTGACAGTCGAAGAGTCTCTATTCTGAAAACAGTCTGACTTCCCTGCCTGCATATCGACTGGAAAATGTTCATCACAGCACTTCACACTACCCTCCAGCCTAAAAAATCTCCATGTTCACTCTACATGTACTCTGCTACCTGAGTAGCTGTGCATCCTTAACCTATCAAGAGAAGTCCTACAAATCCCCACAATGTAACATAGGCTTAGAAATCTGCAGCCAAGACTGTCACAGGGTCAATGAAGCCTTTGGTTGAGACCCTCCACTCAGCTCCAAACCAAAGGGACCTGATCAACTCTGGGAACAACGCTGTAAATTGTGAGCTCTGTACCCCACATGTGAGGCCAACAACATTCACCTCCACCACCTAGCCATATGAACTTAAGATGGCCTCAGAACCCACATGACAGGTGTTGTTGGTGTCAATGTGAGCTGTAACTTGCAGATGACTGCACCCTGCATGTTCGATAGCTGCAGGAAAGGCTGCCTCCACATCTCGGATGAGACCCACGCCGACATACTGAGTGCAAATTGGCTTTCTTTCCAGCCCTGAATGCTATCTGCCTAAGGGGCTCTAAAACATGCCTAATGTTGGAGGTCCCAATAACTAGAAAACCCCTCCCCCCCACCCCTCTCTCCCACCCTGCGCCTGCTTGGACCCTGTTGAAGGAATGTACATTGTCTACTCACAGAATTAAAAGGCATGGCCAGGTGGCCAGTCTGCACACTGGCCCTTTGCCTTGAGTGACATGAATGCATTACCACCCACGACCCACCCTACTGTGAGGGCGGGTCCACCACATTGAGTGCACTAGGAGGTGCCTCAAAAGCAGAGCACATGGTCAAAACAAGTGACATCTGCCACCACTACAGGCAGCAGCCTGCAGATAATCGACCATATCAAAATTGTATTCTGCTATTCACGAATTGCAGTCAGCTACTCCTGCATCCGCACACAATTGTATACACATCTTAACTGTCCTTGCAACACTAACTGAAGAAGTAGACTGTAAAAGCAGACAGAATCCTAGGTATGCAACTTGCTACCATCCTGATGTGTCACCAAATGACACTGATGCATTAATGAGCTATGTAGCTGGCTGTTCAGTTAGTAACTACTGCACTACAGAGTGAATGAATTTATATTTACAAAAATGTGAGTTTAAACTTCTTAAACAGAAAAAAATCACAAAATTTTACAAATATAATAAGAGGAAAACACAGAAAATGACAGACACTTAACTTGCCACACTGTAGACATATATCAACTGAGAGCTGGCGTCTCATTATACTTGCAATACTCCTGAAGTTTGTTATGTAGTGAAAAACTAACATGGATGTAGAGAATTTTAAATAGCTTGGCTAACTGATGTGATAATTTCCCCATGAACGGAAGCTTTATATACCTCTGTGGTGATGACAAAAGATTCGATTTTGTATTTTCCTGTTACCCAATAACTTCCTTTGTATAGTCTTATCATCTGTGGGTCATAACCATTAGTAGCTGCAATGATCTTTAAGTTATCAGGGTCTCTGTTTATAAATAAAGCACTGAGGGAGATGCTCCAGAGACAGTCAATCACTGGTTGAGAAACTTTGTTTGTGATGATACAGATGATGTGATGAAGCATGGATAATTGCATTACTGGTTGAGGACTTTCTAAAAATATTAAAATGAATAGTATTGTTCTCAAACTGCAATTGTAAATCTATAATTAAGATGCCCATCATGATTCATGTAAAGTATTAAATTCAATTGTTAACCTACAGGGTGTTTCAAAAATGACCGGTATATTTGAAACGGCAATAAAAACTAAACGAGCAGCGATAGAAATACACCGTTTGTTGCAATATGCTTGGGACAACAGTACATTTTCAGGCGGACAAACTTTCGAAATTACAGTAGTTACAATTTTCAACAACAGATGGTGCTGTAAGTGATGTAAAAGATATAGAAGACAACGCAGTCTGTGGGTGCGCCATTCTGTACGTCGTCTTTCTGCTGTAAGCGTGTGCTGTTCACAACGTGCAAGTGTGCTGTAGACAACATGGTTTATTCCTTAGAACAGAGGATTTTTCTGGCGTTGGAATTCCACCGCCTAGAACACAGTGTTGTTGCAACAAGACGAAGTTTTCAACGGAGGTTTAATGTAACCAAAGGACCGAAAAGCAATACAATAAAGGATCTGTTTGAAACATTTCAACGGACTGGGAACGTGACGGATGAACGTGCTGGAAAGGTAGGGCGACTGCGTACGGCAACCACAGAGGGCAACGCGCAGCTAGTGCAGCAGGTGATCCAACAGCGGCCTCGGGTTTCCGTTCGCCGTGTTGCAGCTGCGGTCCAAATGATGCCAAAGCCCACGTATCGTCTCATACGCCAGAGTTTACACCTCTATCCATACAAAATTCAAACGCGGCAACCCCTCAGCGCTGCTACCATTGCTGCACGAGAGACATTCGCTAACGATATAGTGCACAGAATTGATGATGGCGATATGCATGTGGGCAGCATTTGGTTTACTGACGAAGCTTATTTTTACCTGGACGGCTTCGTCAATAAACAGAACTGGCGCATATGGGGAACCGAAAAGCCCCATGTTGCAGTCCCATCGTCCCTGCATCCTCAAAAAGTACTGGTCTGGGCCGCCATTTCTTCCAAAGGAATCATTGGCCCATTTTTCAGATCCGAAACGATTACTGCATCACGCTATCTGGACATTCTTTGTGAATTTGTGGTGGTACAAACTGCCTTAGACGACACTGCGAACACCTCGTGGTTTATGCAAGATGGTGCCCGGCCACATCGCACAGCCGACGTCTTTAATTTCCTGAATGAATATTTCGATGATCGTGTGATTGCTTTGGGCTATCCGAAACATACATGAGGCGGCGTGGATTGGCCTCCCTATTCGCCAGACATGAACCCCTGTGACTTCTTTCTGTGGGGACACTTGAAAGACCAGGTGTACCGCCAGAATCCAGAAACAATTGAACAGCTGAAGCAGTACATCTCATCTGCATGTGAAGCCATTCCGCCAGACACGTTGTCAAAGGTTTCGGGTAATTTCATTCAGAGACTACGCCATATTATTGCTACGCATGGTGGATATGTGGAAAATATCGTACTATAGAGTTTCCCAGACCGCAGCGCCATCTGTTGTTGAAAATTGTAACTACTGTAATTTCGAAAGTTTGTCTGCCTGAAAATGTACTGTTGTCCCAAGCATATTGCAACAAACGGTGTATTTCTATCGCTGCTCGTTTAGTTTTTATTGCCGTTTCAAATATACCGGTCATTTTTGAAACACCCTGTAGAAACATCAATGTCAGGTCCATTGAATGTTATAAATATATCATCTACAGACTGCCAATAAACAAATATTTTATTGTATGACTGGGGGTTTCCCTTAAAATATTTTTGCTCCACGGAATTCACACACATAAATGCCCGCATGACATCCAACCAAACATTTCACATAAATCTGGTTAGTCTCTTCCAATGGATTCCATTTTGGTCCTATTGGTCTCCTCCCCCATCCCCATACCCCTGCAAATGATTTATTCTTAGTCATTATACTTTTAAAGTCAAGTTGATACTTGTTGTTTAAGAATTTGTTTACTATTTGGTTATTGGGATGACACCCATATTTGGAGGTTACACTACAGTTTTATTTAGTAACAACTGATGTTATTATTTTATCTACCAGAAGTAATTTAAAGGTTCCTTAATTGGTGACTGATCTGATATCATTATAGTGAATCAACAAATTTTAGATATAAATATGCTGACTGTCACATGACTGCTTTGAGCACCATCTATGTGCATCCTCTGCAGACTCATTCCATTGCTCATCTGTGTGCCCACTTGGTGCTCCCGACATTAAGTTATGGCGGCATCTCTGTGTATTATGTTTAAATGTGCACTTGTCTTTGTGAGTGTGATCCTACCATTGCACCAGTGAGGCCTGCTTGTATGGCATTATTACGGTACATTTTGTTCAGTTTGATTATTTATTCAGCATTCTATCCCACAGTCACATGACATTGTATTAGTTGTTTTTGAGTAGGTTCCTGTGGGTTCAACCAATTTGACTTGTGCATAGAGCTGTTTTAAGTATTTTTAAAATTTTATGAAAATAAATGGTCGCTGCGAGTTCATCTGATTTGAAGCGTGCTTCACTGAAGCACAGAGCCATTTTTAATATATTGCAACACCTGCCCCCATCACCAAGATCACTAATGCTTGCTTGTGCAGTGGCACTTGACCCAGGGCTAAGCTGATTCGAATCTTGGTGGTGGAAAAAATGTTCACTGGCAGTATTTGGCTGGCAAGGGAAGGAGAGGTGGTGGCATAAAGTTTATGATCACCAGATTTTGTGCCAATAACCTAGTTTAAATACCAAACCTTTCCACAATGTCAAGATAGGGAAAAGGGGGGGGGGGAAGATTTGTTTTGTGCAATGTTGTCAGTCTGTGTCCATGAGACAGCATCAACCTATACCCAAGGAGCTATGGACAATTAATACATTTTTATGGTGTTATCAAGACAATGGGGACTACTGATGTCAAGATGGTACTATACCACTTTTCGCCAAGATATCTTACTGCATAATGATGGCAGTGATCATTTGCATCACATAACAAAGGGATCGATGGCCTTTGTAATCTGGTCCCTTCAAGCCCCACCAACCAACCAACCATCACAAAACAAGCACTAGTAAAAGAGAGGATGCCCTACACTTGCCAGTGCCCGGATACCACCAAATCAGCTTTGGTTGAACATAGTATAAAAACTGGCCATATTTTAGATTATAGTAAAATGGAGATCAAGATCTTCCTCCTTTGGGGGCTGTGTGATTGAAACAGGCCATTTAAAGTAGCATCCAAGATAATCTAATTAACAATGATAGTGGCCTACACTGAATCAGACATGGGGTCCTTCACTGAGCTGTGAAAAAGCAAAGTGTTCCCATATGGTGAGGTCTTAACCTCATGGTGATACCTTGGCAACTAGGGGATTGCAGTCTGCAGCCCACTACTGGCAACTCCACAATGGTAGCTGCATGGACAGTAGTAGGAGTGGAGTGATGGAGGGGAAAATGGCCAACATTTATAGGACATTGACCCCAGCACTCTGCAGACAACCACCAGTGATAAGAGGTAATGGCCAATGTATACAGGATGTTGACCCCAGCAGAGCAGCAGTCGTCAGCAACCACTTCAAGATGGCAACAAATCTGTTTGCTGAAATATCATGGAGAACTTATGATGTGACCTGGGCTGATACCTAAGACCTCTACAACTGTAAATATTGCCTTATCGTTTTTCTAATCGTAAACATTGAAAATTAAGTACATTATACTTCTGAGGTAAAAATTTCTTGTTTGGGTAAATGCAACAGAGAGAGATATTGTATGTAATCACTTACAATGCCCACAACATCAGGCCTTCTTTTGATAACTTTTAAAGTTCTTGCAATTTACAAAAAAATTTTTCATCTTGCTTTTTATGAACTACAAGCTACTGCATTACATTTTGTTATGTGGCTTAGTGTGTCAGATTTGATAGTTACCTGTAGATCTTCACAGGTCAGACGTGTGCACTTGTGATCTCCCAAACATACAGTCAAAATTACTGAGACACTATTCACCTCTGCAACACTTTTGTAAGTCTCATCTCTGATCAACAATGTTAGACTTTATTTCTGTAAACTGTGGATATAGGTAAATTGTAAGAACTGTGTTTTTTCAGTCTCCTTTGATGTACATATCACTTAATTTCTTCTATTTCATATCTTGATATACACAGCATAACAATGGCTTGGCCATAAATGGATAGTGAAAGAATGCTGTGTTCATAAAAATGGGCATATTCCTCGAATATGTCACTCCTTCTGCTTATCTTTTCATGCTGCCCCAAGTTTCCATGTGGTATTGAAATATGCAGTTTTTTCACTCATTGAGTGAAACAATATGTCAGTTCATTTTGGAAAGTGTGTAATGTTTCCCTTCTTCCTCTAATCTATGCATTTAATGATTCTTTCATGTCTTAGAATGGGTGGTTGATTCATTGGTTTTTATTTGGTCCCTTTTGGCTAACTTATGTACAGATTGTGTACTTGTAATACAGGACAAGTCAGTTTTATCTAATGTCTTAAACTATATAGCCTACATATTACAATTTAAGTCCGCCCCCGGTAGCTGAGTGGTCAGCGTGACGGACTGTCAAGCCTAAGGGCCCGGGTTCGATTCCCGGCTGGGTCGGGGATTTTCTCCGCTCAGGGATTGGGTGTTGTGTTGTCCTAATCATCATCATTTCATCCCCATTGACGCGCAGGTCGCCAAAGTGGCGTCAACTCAAAAGACCTGCACCAGGCGAACGGTCTACCCGACGGGAGGCCCTAGCCACACGACATTTCATTTCATTTCATTTCATTACAATTTAAAACACCAAATTGGCAACCGTGATAGTAATGTTGTATGTATTTGTCTCTTGATTCACATTTAGGACTTAAAAAAACTCAGAACCTCTTTAACTCTAGTGACTATAGCACAGACATACAAAAACATACATTAATACTATAACTTACATTTATCTGTGGTTTTATTTTCATACACTCTTTGACTCAGATGACTACAATACACATACAGGCAAGAAAACATTCCTAATTATTTACATATATATTCCTCTGAACTCTAATTTTTTTTTTGCATTATAATAAGTTAAGAAGTTTCTGAGATGTCTTCTCACCCATACTGTTTCACAGACTCGGGCAGACACTGTACAAGTTGTGCATCTTGATCACTGAGGGCCTTTTTCAACATATCTGTGTGCTCTGGTTCACAGTTTGTCTTTATTTTTTGTGTCATATAAATGAGCAACTGCATTTATTTCTAGTAATATCTTCTATTAATAAAACTATTTTTCTGATTATGTACATAGGTGGAAATGTCATGATTTATGGACTTTGGAAGGCTGTTCTGCACAAATCAGTTTATTTAATTCAGAATTGTCTTAATGGACTTTTGTTTTTGGAGTTTCCTCATACAGTGATTCCACAGTGTAAATACATTTCAAAAAGAGCATGGAACACTGCATGCACAAGTTGAGTATTGGCATAATGTGCATGCTGTTCCATAAAGAATATTACAGCACTTCACTTACAGTAGACATAAACTATATGTTGTCTGCACTGGGACTGTCATCTGATATAATTCCCAAATTTCACCCAGAAATGTACATTATATTACTTTTCTTTCCTAGCGAACACCACGAACATTTTTTAAGGTTAGTAATTAAGTCATTCTCTGTTTGTGAAAATAAATGTGCTGCTTTCTCAGGTGATTCCAGATTTTTGTCTCCATTTACTAATGTCATGTCATCAACATAAGGGTATTTTCTGTTCCTTCACAATGACTTTAATATTGTTTACATGAGGATGGCAATGCCTTACCGTGCAGCTGCACCTCAGTAGAAATCAACTAGAATAATTAACAACTCCAGGACAAATGTTTTTAAGAATAGTTTGCAAGAGGGAATCAAATACAGACAAATTTTATCTGATCCATGAAAAATTCAAACCAATTTTTCAAAACAGCTTTCCACATAAGCTAATGAGAAAGGGCATTAAACAGCCATGTGAAGAGACATTGGTAACCATAGAGAGTAAAATATCTTGAGAAAGAAAAAGCTAAGTGCACCTGTTGGCAAGAACAAGTAAAGAGTCTGCAGTAGTTGCAGGCTACAAAAACTACTCAGAATTGCGGGAGATTTTACTAAAAATCATGGAACAAGCACATCACATCAGCAATCAGTGATTCAAACAACAGACTTAAGTCTGTATGGAATGTTGTGAAATGAGAGACAGGGACAACAGGCCACAGAACAGGATAACATCATTGTAGCTTAAATTGGAAGGACTATAAATCCTCATTCACAATTTAACAATCATTTTTTAGATGTAGAATAAAATACAGTGACAAACAGTTCAAGAAAAAATCAAAGCAGTAAGCTGAAAAAGAAACTCACTGAAAATTCATCAAATGGATGATTCAGCCACTTCTCCTTCAAAATTAAGACAGTTTTATAGTCTCTCAAAAATAAAATAATTTGATGGTGTTTCCAACAGAGTAACAAATACTCGTCCCTGTATAATAAGTGCTGTATTTCTTTCGAAATTGTTATGCATCACTAGCTTGAGGCATTGTTCCAAAATAGACTGAAATATACCACTGTTAAAGATAGAAAGGTGATAGAAAAAGTGTTAATAATTATTGACTCATTTAATAACTGATAACATTTTCCAAAATACTTAAGAAGATAATCCTCTGCTGTTCAAAAGGAAGAATGATGTACATTATTACAATATCAGAAGGAAAATTGATATTCATTACCCCACACCAAGGTTGACTTTATCACAAAATGGGGAACACAATGCTGCCTCCAAAATTTTTGACTGTCTGTCCAGTGATATATAATGTCTTGAAGTCAGAAAAGATAAATTTGAGAATAAACTCAAAAAGTTTATGCTTGATAACTACTTCTATTCTGTAGAAGAATTTCTATACTTGTAATATGTAAAAGGTGGTGGGTAGTAATTAATAAGCCACATTCATACTTTATGTAGTAATCATGCAGCCATATTGACATATGAATGTGTGATGTGAACGTAATATGACTCATTCTACATCATTATGATTAACTGTACAAATGGCCCATGGAACATGAAACTAACCAACCATTATGGTAGGCTAGAGACAGCTGTTTTTGTAGGAGTCCCATTTTGGTAATCCTGTTGTGCTGGTACCGGAGTACTGTGTTTCTTAAGGAAAGTAATCAACATACCATACATGAGGGTTGCCTCAAACTTAAAAATAATGGAAAAATGGGGGTTTGGTTTATGCCAAAAAGAAGGTATTAATATTGTGGCAGGTTATGTCACAAAGAATGATCTCATGACTCATTTTAGGAGTAGGATTCCAGGGGAGGACTGGTTTCTGAGATTTAAGAAGCACCACAATTTGTATGTGAAGAAGCCGCAAAGTGTGGAATATTCCAGGATGAAAATGACCAATCCATTTGTCATCAGTGACTACTTTGACTTGTTAACATGCTTGGATGAGCTACAGCTTCATTCTAACCCGGAAGAATATATAGAATCTCAATGAAACTAGTCTTTGCATAGATCCAACCATAACTAAAGTTGTTGGTCAAAAGAGTTTGCCTTCTAGTAGAACAACAACGGGTCCAGGAAGGAGAACGCTATGGTCTTAGCAGCCTTCAGTGGTTCTGGAGGAAAGCCCCTCCACTTCTTACATTTAATGGTAACTACATTTGGGACCAATGGGTTGCCCCTAATAGATATCCCAGAACAGTCTATGCTGGTAGCAACAATGGATGGATAGACAGTGACATCTTCCTCTCATATTTTAAAAATTCTCTTTTGCCAGCAGTTGGTGAAAACAGGCCAGTGCTTTTAATATATAATGGCCACAAAAGCCATGTTGACAACAGATTTGTGGAAGCAGCTGTGGAAGACAATCTCACCAGTCTAAAACTTCTGCCTTAAACTACTCATCTTCTTCAGCCACTACATCTTTGTGTCTTTTGTTCCTCGAAGAACACTTGGGATACAAAACTTGTTCAGTGGTAACCTAATCGCCATGGTGTGAAAATCCCTAAAATGTGTTCTTGCAACTCAACGGAGAAACCTGGTTAAGTATTTGGCCTCACCTTACCATCAGTGGTTTCAGGAAAGCTGGAATAAATCCTTTTGATAGAAACATAGTGCCAAGGGATAAATATGATGTGAGGCACTAAAACAGTGGGAGGATCGTAAGATGGAGGCAAGTGAAGAAGCTGAAGCTATTCTCAACAACATAGAAACAGGCACTGAGCCAAGAGAATGTGGAACACCTTTTCTTCAGTCACCTAACCAAACTGTGGATGATGGTGCTCCTTTTGAGGAGCTTCTTCTTCAGTGAAGCAGATTCCAAAAGAGATGGGGAAAAGAAGGAGATGTGTTGCTACTGGTACAGAAGTTATAGCATCTGTGGAACTTGCTATTCAAAGTAAAACCCAAATTGAGGAGGAATGTAAAGCAAAGACAAAATAGAATAAAAACTCAACAGGCAGCAAGAAGCAACAACTAGATTCTGATTCAGAGTAAAGTGCTCTCTGTATTCCCAGTAGCAGAAGCCCCACTCCAGACATCTTTAATTTACAGAATGAGATCTTTGGGGGGGGGGGGGGGGGGGCAGAAGAAGAAGAAAGTATGGATACTGAATTCTGTTCTTCCATTTCAAATCTAGGGAAGTGGTTGCTAGTAAACTTTGCAACAAAGAAGACCTGCAAACATTCTATCAGGAAGGTTATCTTGAAGAATAGTGAGGACTGTTCAGTTGTTAAATTTACAAGAAAAGTAGCATCTAGGCTTACTTTCTTCTGACTGCTGGTAGAAAATATCTGTGAGGTTTTAGATACTGACATTCAGATGGTTTTGCCAGAACCAGGCATAGGGAGGAGAGGAGAATTGTTGTTTGATGTGTCATTTTCAAAGTTCATCATGAGCTGAAATCACATCATACTGCACCCTACTCTACTAAATACATCATAACTTGGATTGTAATTAATCTATTTGAATGAAGTAAAATATTCTGAATCAGAGAAACAGTCTGTGAGCACTTGCTCCACCCGTATTCTTATACCATCAACTGTGTGGATGTATTAGCATGAATATATGCTTACTCCATATGCAGATAATTATGTTGATGATCACATAGAGATTAAAAGTATCCTCCCATTACTGAAGTTACATCAAAATCACTCAAGCATTTTGCTAAAGAGATCCCATATTGCAGTGTCTCACAGTTTAAGTACAGTAACACAGTTCTTTGCCTTTACAAACATCTTTGAATTTAAACTAATCAAATTTTATGTTGCACTTACCCCATTCCACCTTATATTTGAACTGCTTTGCTTATTTTTAATTTTTCTGTAAATAGCACACCTCTGAATGAGCAGTTTGCTTTATCCTTAGGTGGTTTAGCTGTTGGCTGACTCACATGTCATATTATATGCTGTGATATTTCATCATTTTCTGCAGACTTCTTGGATTTCAGTCTCTGAATGATTTTTATGAGTACCTGTTTTGTTACTGATTCCACAAACATTGAATGAGACATTTGCCGAAGTATTCTAGGAGACTATGAACATGTATCCATATCCTGTGTGTCTTTGAGATCCTGGAGTTTGATTATTTATTTTACAAACCATTGCCTATAGTGACCTTGCTTTTTCAGACAGATTACTCAGGGGAATGTTACACACAAATGGTGCATGATTGTGTTCATAAATGCATCGTATTACTTATTTGTGCCCTGTGGTTGCATTGTTTCAGTGCAATTTCCATTTCTGAGTGTAATTTTAAAACTGTTCCTGTTTTGTGGATTGATAATAATGAAACATGAAACATGGCACAAGTGCCGTTTCGTTTCGAGGCACCAGACCGCTGGGTCACTGGGTCCCAAGGTCGCCGTGGCGGCCATGGCTGTCCCTGCAAGATAGTTGTCTTTCAGACACTATCTCGGCAAGCACCCACGCCAGCAAAAAGTTGAAGTCAGGCAAAGCTGTTATCTTTGCAGGCATTAGCGCCGCGACTTGTATATAAGGGACACGAAATCGGTGTACTGCACAATGTCTTCGACTGATATACAAACAGTTGCAACTACTTCAAGGGATTGTGCATTGGAAGAATTGTTTGTAAGTACACTACGGAACAATGGCTTCATTATATAAATTATGTAGAATGATTGTGATTGGACACTTAGAGAATGCATTAGATTGTTTGCAATTGCATCTTCCAAACACTATAGTACAAGATATTATATTACATTTCCGAAATGAGAAAATTAAGTATCAATTGTCTCAATATAGATTACCGAACAATTATATTTTTGAAAGTAGTGTAAATGTGCCTATGCTACGTGCAATTGTAGTTGATGCCACTGTGTTTGGACAGAAATTTAGATTAAACAGACCAATGAACTGGTCCATAATATGTCATTTAGCTATGGCAGATATGCAACCATTTAATTGGTTTACTAGCACATTTAAAGTTCATGTTGAATATTATCGTATCAAATTATACATACCAACAGATAATTTCAAACAGATCAATATTTGTGAACCATGTCTGCATAAAATGTTGGAAACTAAACTTAGAGAATTAATACGTACAATGTTTAATATCGATTCTTTGGCTTTAATTATAATGCCAACTGAATTATATGAAGGTGTATTTGCACCAGCACTTGTAATGAAATTTAACTTTTGGTGCGCGTTATGTGCCAAAACGCCATTGTTCCGTAGTGTACGTAAAGGAGGTTCTCTAGGTGCAGTATCCGATTCAGACGATGATCATGAACTGATTGTCCACAATTTATCTGCAGCCTTTTAATGATGGAGATCATACTGGAAGTCGTCACATTGATACACTCGAGTGTCTGAAAGACAACTATCTTGCAGGGACAGCCACAGCAACCTTGGGACCCAGTGACCCGGCGGCCTGGTTCCTGGTGCCTCATGAAACATGAAACATGGCACGAGTGCCATTTCTTTGTATCCTCCAAGGCAATTTTGCCATCGTATAATTTCAGTTGTATTAGGTAATCGTTTACTGGTTCCTCTAATCCATATTTGTCC
The DNA here is from genome assembly GCF_023864345.2 of Schistocerca serialis cubense. Lineage (NCBI taxonomy): Eukaryota > Metazoa > Arthropoda > Insecta > Orthoptera > Acrididae > Schistocerca > Schistocerca serialis. The sequence continues at coordinate 249,071,505 of NC_064638.1, read as the reverse complement.
CCGACCTGGCCCTTTTGACACAAAGAAGTATAGAAATACATTGAGCTAGTCGAGGTCAGACATGGCTGCGATTGCTCTTGTTCTTTTACTATACTTTTTGAGGTGTGCGGAAATAAATGGATCAATTCTAAACCTGCATCTACATCGTCGGGACGAATAGATGCAATCGTGGATGAAGTGGAAGTGGTTTCCGTCCTCTCTCCACATGACAATTTCTCCAGGATACTTAGATGTGAACTCAAGCAATCGTTGATGGAGCTCGTCAGATTCGTCCTTTGTTCGGGTGACAATGACATCACTGTAATACCAACGGCTTGAGACTTCACATAATCTAATAAACTGTCCAAACCATAAAAACATTTTGAGGAAGTCATTTCGAATGTTATCAAAAAGTTCAGAATCATGCTGAAGTATTTTGCTGAAAGTCCATCTTCTGGTGCCAGTGATGATTGGATAGTTGTTACCAGGTAAATGAGCTGCCGGAGGGATGGTGGTTTGTTCAAGGCCGCTTCCATCATCGAGTGTATCAATGTGACGACTTCCAGTATCTTCTCCATCATTAAAAGGCTGCAAATAAATTGTGGACAATCAGTTCATGATCATCTTCTGAATCGGATACTGCACCTAGAGAACCTCCTTTATGTACACTACGGAACAATGGCGTTTTGGCACATAACGCGCACCAAAAGTTAAATTTCGTTACAAGTGCTGGTGCAAATACACCTTCATATAATTCAATTGGCATTATAATTAAAGCCAAAGAATCGATATTAAACATTGTACGTATTAATTCTCTAGGTTTAGTTTCCAACATTTTATGCAGACATGGTTCACAAATATTGATCTGTTTGAAATTATCTGTTGGTATATATAATTTGATACGATAATATTCAACATGAACTTTAAATGTGCTAGTAAACCAATTAAATGGTTGCATATCTGCCATAGCTAAATGACATATAATGGACCAGTTCATTGGTCTGTTTAATCTAAATTTCCGTCCAAACACAGTGGCATCAACTACAATTGCACGTAGCATAGGCACATTTACACTACTTTCAAAAATATAATTGTTCGGTAATCTATATTGAGACAATTGATACTTAATTTTCTCATTTCGGAAATGTAATGTAATATCTTGTACTATAGTGTTTGGAAGATGCAATTGCAAACAATCTAATGCATTCTCTAAGTGTCCAATCACAATCATTCTACATAATTTATATAATGAAGCCATTGTTCCGTAGTGTACTTACAAACAATTCTTCCAATGTACAATCCCTTGAAGTAGTCGCAGCTGGTTGTATATCAGTCGAAGACATTGTGCAGTACACCAATTTCGTGTCCCTTATATACAAGTCGCGGCGCTAATGCCTGCAAAGATAACAGCTTTGCCTGACTTCAACTTTTTGCTGGCGTGGGTGCTTGCCGAGATAGTGTCTGAAAGACAACTATCTTGCAGGGACAGCCATGGCCGCCACGGCGACCTTGGGACCCAGTGACCCAGCGGCCTGGTGCCTCATGAAACATGGCACGAGTGCGGTCGCCGTGGCGGCCATGGCTGTCCCTGCCCAGGTGGCTCCTGACCGTAGTTTGCCAGTGGCCAGTCATGTTTACAGACAGCTTGTTAGTTGTAATGCCTACACAGAATGCCGCATGGTGCTTATAGCTAAGTTATTAGATCATATGGTTGCTTTCAAATGTGGTCATGAAATGAGAAACGACTTTGCCAGGAGACAGCTGGACTATCCAGTTGTTGAGCATGCCACCCAACACAATGATTGCTTCACAGTGATTGCTTCATAGCCTCTGTCATCTGGATTTTGCACACCAACAAAAGCTTTTTAGAGTGGCACTACTGGAAACTCTGTGACTTTGTTCCTGTAACCCCACTCGCCTCAACTTTCTCTAGTCCCTGTCCCCCAACCTGTGTGTCCACTTCCCTGCTACCATTCTAGCCCTACTCATACCTTCTATTCCACCAGCACACTTGCTTAGGCCTTCTTCTGACATACGGTATGTGAGTTTACCTGAAATAGGGGCAGTAATAAAAAGTTTCACTGTTATCAATGTCAAGTTAGTACTACACTACGTAAAACTTACTTAAATTTGACAGCTATGAGAGAAGTAGTGAGGTGATCACACATGGGAGGTATGACACACACTCAGTCAAGCCCATGATTTCTGCAGCTACACCAACTACCCACAGTTGCCAAACCTTCATCCCTACAATTACAGTATTTCTCACATGGACTGTACTTCTATTTCCAGCAGCTTTATAGATTTTGTGACCATTTGTTGCACACATAATCTTGTTTTGCAGGAGTTAATATTTTATTTGTTGTTACTATTAATTGTTGTGTGTTCTGTTTTGCCGGAAGCAAGAAGAAGAAAATATTTGCTGCTGCTCTTGGATCAGTTCCCCCCCCATGAACCATGGACCTTGCCGTTGGTGGGGAGGCTTGCGTGCCTCAGCGATACAGATAGCCGTACCGTAGGTGCAACCACAACGGAGGGGTATCTGTTGAGAGGCCAGACAAACGTGTGGTTCCTGAAGAGGGGCAGCAGCCTTTTCAGTAGTTGCAAGGGCAACAGTCTGGATGATTGACTGATCTGGCCTTGTAACAATAACCAAAACGGCCTTGCTGTGCTGGTACTGCGAACGGCTGAAAGCAAGGGGAAACTACAGCCGTAATTTTTCCCGAGGGCATGCAGCTTTACTGTATGAGTACATGATGATGGCGTCCTCTTGGGTAAAATATTCCGGAGGTAAAATAGTCCCCCATTCGGATCTCCGGGCGGGGACTACTCAAGAGGATGTCGTTATCAGGAGAAAGAAAACTGGCGTTCTACGGATCGGAGCGTGGAATGTCAGATCCCTTAATCGGGCAGGTAGGTTAGAAAATTTAAAAAGGGAAATGGATAGGTTGAAGTTAGATATAGTGGGAATTAGTGAAGTTCGGTGGCAGGAGGAACAAGACTTCTGGTCAGGTGACTACAGGGTTATAAACACAAAATCAAATAGGGGTAATGCAGGAGTGGGTTTAATAATGAATAGGAAAATAGGAATGCGGGTAAGCTACTACAAACAGCATAGTGAACGCATTATTGTGGCCAAGATAGATACGAAGCCCACACCTACTACAGTAGTACAAGTTTATATGCCAACTAGCTCTGCAGATGACGAAGAAATTGAAGAAATGTATGATGAAATAAAAGAAATTATTCAGATTGTGAAGGGAGACGAAAATTTAATAGTCATGGGTGACTGGAATTCGAGTGTAGGAAAAGGGAGAGAAGGAAACATAGTAGGTGAATATGGATTGGGGGACAGAAATGAAAGAGGAAGCCGCCTGGTAGAATTTTGCACAGAGCACAACATAATCATAACTAACACTTGGTTTAAGAATCATGAAAGAAGGTTGTATACATGGAAGAACCCTGGAGATACTAAAAGGTATCAGATAGATTATATAATGGTAAGACAGAGATTTAGGAACCAGGTTTTAAATTGTAAGACATTTCCAGGGGCAGATGTGGACTCTGACCACAATCTATTGGTTATGACCTGTAGATTAAAACTGAAGAAACTGCAAAAAGGTGGGAATTTAAGGAGATGGGACCTGGATAAACTAAAAGAACCAGAGGTTGTACAGAGATTCAGGGAGAGCATAAGGGAGCAATTGACAGGAATGGGGGAAATAAATACAGTAGAAGAAGAATGGGTAGCTTTGAGGGATGAAGTAGTGAAGGCAGCAGAGGATCAAGTAGGTAAAAAGACGAGGGCTAGTAGAAATCCTTGGGTAACAGAAGAAATATTGAATTTAATTGATGAAAGGAGAAAATATAAAAATGCAGTAAGTGAAACAGGCAAAAAGGAATACAAACGTCTCAAAAATGAGATCGACAGGAAGTGCAAAATGGCTAAGCAGGGATGGCTAGAGGACAAATGTAAGGATGTAGAGGCCTATCTCACTAGGGGTAAGATAGATACCGCCTACAGGAAAATTAAAGAGACCTTTGGAGATAAGAGAACGACTTGTATGAATATCAAGAGTTCAGATGGAAACCCAGTTCTAAGCAAAGAAGGGAAAGCAGAAAGGTGGAAGGAGTATATAGAGGGTCTATACAAGGGCGATGTACTTGAGGACAATATTATGGAAATGGAAGAGGATGTAGATGAAGATGAAATGGGAGATATGATACTGCGTGAAGAGTTTGACAGAGCACTGAAAGACCTGAGTCGAAACAAGGCCCCCGGAGTAGACAATATTCCATTGGAACTACTGACGGCCGTGGGAGAGCCAGTCCTGACAAAACTCTACCATCTGGTGAGCAAGATGTATGAAACAGGCGAAATACCCTCAGACTTCAAGAAGAATATAATAATTCCAATCCCAAAGAAAGCAGGTGTTGACAGATGTGAAAATTACCGAACTATCAGCTTAATAAGTCACAGCTGCAAAATACTAACACGAATTCTTTACAGACGAATGGAAAAACTAGTAGAAGCCAACCTCGGGGAAGATCAGTTTGGATTCCGTAGAAACACTGGAACACGTGAAGCAATACTGACCTTACGACTTATCTTAGAAGAAAGATTAAGGAAAGGCAAACCTACGTTTCTAGCATTTGTAGACTTAGAGAAAGCTTTTGACAATGTTGACTGGAATACTCTCTTTCAAATTCTAAAGGTGGCAGGGGTAAAATACAGGGAGCGAAAGGCTATTTACAATTTGTACAGAAACCAGGTGGCAGTTATAAGAGTCGAGGGACATGAAAGGGAAGCAGTGGTTGGGAAGGGAGTGAGACAGGGTTGTAGCCTCTCCCCGATGTTGTTCAATGTGTATATTGAGCAAGCAGTAAAGGAAACAAAAGAAAAATTCGGAGTAGGTATTAAAATTCATGGAGAAGAAATAAAAACTTTGAGGTTCGCCGATGACATTGTAATTCTGTCAGAGACAGCAAAGGACTTGGAAGAGCAGTTGAATGGAATGGACAGTGTCTTGAAAGGAGGATATAAGATGAACATCAACAAAAGCAAAACAAGGGTAATGGAATGTAGTCTATTTAAGTCGGGTGATGCTGAGGGAATTAGATTAGGAAATGAGGCACTTAAAGTAGTAAAGGAGTTTTGCTATTTGGGGAGCAAAATAACTGATGATGGTCGAAGTAGAGAGGATATAAAATGTAGGCTGGCAATGGCAAGGAAAGCGTTTCTGAAGAAGAGAAATTTGTTAACATCCAGTATTGATTTAAGTGTCAGGAAGTCATTTCTGAAAGTATTCGTATGGAGTGTAGCCATGTATGGAAGTGAAACATGGATGATAAATAGTTTGGACAAGAAGAGAATAGAAGCTTTTGAAATGTGGTGCTACAGAAGAATGCTGAAGATTAGATGGGTAGATCACATAACTAATGAGGAAGTATTGAATAGGATTGGGGAGAAGAGAAGTTTGTGGCACAACTTGACCAGAAGAAGGGATCGGTTGGTGGGACATGTTCTGAGGCATCAAGGGATCACCAATTTAGTATTGGAGGGCAGCGTGGAGGGTAAAAATCGTAAAGGGAGACCAAGAGATGAATACACTAAGCAGATTCAGAAGGATGTAGGTTGCAGTAGGTACTGGGAGATGAAAAAGCTTGCACAGGATAGAGTAGCATGGAGAGCTGCATCAAACCAGTCTCAGGACTGAAGACCACAACAACAACATTGGATCAGTTGAGAGAAATGGTTTGTCCATTGCACATCTACTTTTGAAAAAGAAAAACCCAATGGCGACCATATTTTCTTGGTTAACTAGGTGACTGAAAGAATTAGCATCGAGTGTAAACAGGAGTACTATCATGAAAATTAGTGAGAAAATATGTGACAAAAAAAGAAAAAGCTGGAAAACAAGGAGAAAACGTTTATGGAATAGTGGGCTATGAAGACAGATTCATTTTCTGACTAAGCAATATGTTGGAACCTGCCTAGTTGTCAATTGTGGGGTGTCTAGGAAACCTGCTCCTTGGATCGCTAGACAAACAATTCAAACAAATCATATTATTGAGTTTTATTACGAAAAGTAATTAACAATGCTTAACTCTGAGAATTACACAGATGTGTCGCAAGCAAAGGGTGACAGAAAAAATAAGCAAGTTTCTTCAGTATAGACAATGCTACTCGTACATAGTACAAGCAAAATGACTAGCCTTGAAGCTATTGTAGAACTGGGCTGCGGCCAGTTGGGCATGGTGCTTATGTTCTTTTAGCATAGAGGCCACTGCTGTTGGATTGACATCCTGGAGAGGGGCCGGTCAATGTGCAATTGGCTGACATCTTGTTCACAGCCCTCTCTGCTCTCTCATTCCGGACTGAAGTGCCAGCATTGGACTTTACACTGTAATGCAATATATTCTCATGTTGATGCTTATTATCACAGAAAGGAACTTCCAATAAAGTAAACAGCCAGGCACCCTTAAAGTAGCTGGCCTTTTTCAAAGCAATCACATGTTACTATTTACAGTTCTGCATAACTTATGGGTAGGTCTTCACTATGATGTCTGTAAGAATAAGCTTTTGACAGGGAGAGAAGATAGAATTGAGTGACAACAATACTCTTAAGGCAGATCAAAGTAGTCAATAATGAAGTAGTACGGCTTAATGAAAAGTGGATCGATCCTGGCCACATTCTTGAGAAGTGTTGAACAGATGATGCAACTAAAGGAACAACGGCAATTCCTGCTGGCAAATAAGGTTGACTTATTTTTTTGCACACTGATACCTCACAAGGTTTCGCTTATCAACTGACTCTTGCTTTTTAAATCAATACAGACAGGAAGTTATCATGAAGAAATGGCTCATTATATTTTTCCAAGTGGTTCTTAGGCAACTAAAATATGAGAAAACTTCCAACATTTGCTGTTGGTAATGCTTTGTACTATTCTGTTGTTGAAATAGGTACCTGCCATGGCAATGTCAGAAAAAGAGATTATTTGTTTTGGAACAGCAATGTAAGTAAGCACTAATCTTAAAAAACTATTGTACTTATGGAACTAATATTTTTTAATAATTGTTTCTCCAGACATGAAATTGAAAAGTTGTCAAAAACATATAGGCATAAAGTCATTACACTTCCACTTTATCACTGTCATTTTAACCCAATTGAAGTGACACGGGCACAGATTAAAGGTTACATTGCCAGGAATAGTTAAAATGTTACCCTGTCTGCAGCTGAAGAACTCACCGAATAAACTGTTAATAAAGTCATCTCTGAATACTGGTAGAAAGCCATTAATTATGCACAGAATATCAGAGGAAAGCATGGCAGAATTAATATATTTTGAATAATTAAAAGGTAAGAAAAGGTCATTTCATTATAATGTCAGTGACACCGATTTCAAGCATCTGTATTAGCAGTTAAAGTCATTCACTGTCATGCAGATTCAGCTAATAGTTTGGAGTAAAGGATGTGGGTTTTAAGGGAGAGGGTAAGGAGTCATTCCAATCCCGGGAGCGGAAAGACTTACCTTAGGGGGAAAAAAGGACAGGTATACACTCGCAGACACGCACATATCCATCCGCACATACACAGAAAGAAGAAAATGTCTGTTTAATTTTGAACGCAGCATAGCCTGAGAACTTCTCACCTTGCTACCCCTAACATCAGAAAGCTTACAAAATATTGGTAGTAGCATTGAACATAAAGTACTTTTTTGCAGAATTACTTCTTTGTGCTATAGGAGGTGATTAAAAGGTTGAAGTCTAATTGCTTGGTGCTTCCCAAATTACACATTAAGAGATGTTACAGCCACAGTCATCAGTATCCAGATTTAACTGTTGCCAAGAAATGGATGTGGATTCCAGGAATACCAGTTATATAGGGATTGGATAAAAATATGAAAAAACCTTGAGGAATGCATGCATGAACACAAATGTGGATGCTAGCCAAGCCGGCAGATGTGCTGTTCTATTTGACCATGAATGACACCAGTACAATGACCTCAATATGTTGCAAGTGTAACAGCCAGAATAGTTGTTCTATGCAGATGTGAGAACATTATGTCCATCCTAAGTGAATTCAAATGCGGCCAAATTGTCAGCGTTCATATTGTGGGTGCTTCCATAACAAAGGTAGCCAAAGAGTTTGGTGTTTCAAGAGGCACCATATCACAGATTTACGCCACATATAGGGAAAGCAGAAAAACATCATCTGATGAGTTACAATACAGATGAAAGTGTGTGTTGAATGATTCTGGTAGACGGTCATTGAGGAGGATTTGATGAAAAATAAGGGATGATGCCAGCACTGGATATCACCATCTCCCTTAATTTCATCCACAACCACACAAATCCAACACTTAACCGTATAAACACTCGTCACAGCCATCAACACAACACACATACACAGTAGATATTTCATAAATGGTCGGAGGAAGACAATGGCAAAGCACCTCCACTTGAACCTTGCCAAGAACTTGTACATGTTTTCCTGCCCGTTTATACCTAAAATATGACGACAAACAGACAGAGGAAGTTGACAGTTTTACATTCTTAGAATTTCACATGGATAATAAATTTAACTGGGAGGAACATATCAGAAAACTGCTGAAGCACTCAAACAAAGCTCTATCCTCTGTGCAAATGTTGTCAGACATATGAGATATAAAAATTTGAAAGCTAGCAGACTACGCTGACTTTCATTCCATAATGTCATATGGAATTATTTTCTGGTGTATCTCATCAAGCCAAGCTAAAGTTTTCCAAGCCCAAAAACGTGCAATACGGATTATTTGTGGTGGGAACTCAAGAATGTTCTGCAGAGGGTTGTTTAAGGAAGGAACTGGGGATATTAACTACTGCTGCTGAATATATTTATTCCTTAATGAAGGTTGTTATTTTTCAACAGCTCAATCATGGAATCAATACTAGAAATGAGAATAACTTTCATAAAGATTTAAAGTCACTTCCTTTGATTCAGAAAAGTGCCGACTCTTCAGCAATACACATTGTCAATAACATTCCAGCAGCCATAAAAAGTTTAACTAATAATAAAGTTCAGTTTGAGAAGAGTCTAAAGTGTTTATTAGTGGCCAACTCCTACTACATTCATGAAGTTCTTAGCAGAATCGACTGATGTGTGTATGTTATAATGTGAATATCACGTACAATCTGACTTCTGTACAAATTTTGTGCAGTAATGCTATCATTGTAAATAAGTGCTGTAAAATGTTTTTCATTTCCCTTTATTTGATGATGCGTGGCTCCAATAGCCTAAGTATTATCGTATGCAGCTAAGCTTATTGGACATTTAATACATGGTGACAAGTTCTATGTCCTTTTAAATGTAAGTATGCTTAAGATTTATTTATTTACTTTACCGATTCCACATCCATAAGAGCAATTTCATTTGAGATCTCTGGAAAGTACGTAAGCATATCAGTCCTTATTTTGTAAACGTTAAGTGTATATTCTTGTTTTCTGAAATGTTCCACATCACAGAGGATCTCCTCACTATGGATCAATTGGAACGAAAAGCACATTTAATCTAATCTAGCCTAAGAGCAGCATCAGCTCCCCCCGCATGATAAGTCGCAACAAATGGAATAAAAATTAACTAATTAACTCGCTACGACCACGTTTAATGCTCGCATAGGCTACGACAGCGGAGCACTCGGAACACTGCAGAACACTCATTGGCTGCCCGCCATCGTTCGTGATGCTAACAGTAAGTATACTTCATACATACAAGACCTTTATTAGACCAATTCTTGAATATGCAGGTCTTTCTAAATGGCTAACCGAAACCAAACATAACTATTATTCAGTACAGAAAGAAAATTTTAAGAATAGCTACAAGTTCTAGCACACTTACGCCAAATGCCACCACTTGTGTAATAGCCAAAACACGGGGGTATTGATAAATTAACCTTCGATTGGCTATTAAAAATAAATTTTTATTGTTGTATGACAATAGCGTGAGTGTAAAAGTAGGCTTTGAAGGTCACACTCCATTTGTCAGCTCTCTGTTATGTTCATTTGTGTGTAAGGACCATGGACGGTATTACTGTGTCTCCCACCAAAGCTAGGTATGTTCCGTAATCGTTTCCTGCAAGCAGAACGAGCTAACGCCGAAGAGATTCACCATCACTGTGCCGTGTGTATGGGGATACGGCTATGAGGGATGGTGCAGTGAGGGAGTGGTGTAGTAAATTCATGACAGATAACTCACATGTGCTGACGTGCATGGCGAAAGTGGTCAAGGAAGACATTCAGATAAGACTGATGATCTTTTGAAGAAAAGACATTTTTATTGTTTCCATCAAGGCTGCTACCTATTTATTGGCTGATGGGAGGAATTTCTGATTAGAATAGTGACTGCGAACGAGATATGGATTGCAGTACGAGAACTGTGAAACTACGAAACAGTCCAAACAGTAGATGAACACGCATTCTCCCAATAAGCCCAAAAATGCAAGTAGTGTCAAACCTATGGTTAAATTTTTTTTCGGATCGCAAAGGAATTTTGACAATAGATGCCATGAGATAAACGCCTGACAAATCTGTGACATCACACGGTTAAAACAAACGGCACTAGTCCTTGGTTAGATTCCCGGCGGGGTCATGGATGTTCACCTGCCTTGAGATGTCTGGGTGTTTGTGTTGTCCACATCATTTTATCACCATTCATGCCAATGGCGAGAATGGACTGAGCAAAGGTTGGGAATTTGTACGGGCGCTGATAACCGCGCAGTTGAGCGCACAACAATCCAATCCAATCATCATCATCATCATCAAATGGCGCGAGTAGATTACCGAAGGAATCATTCTCTTTCACACAATAAGCGACCTTACACTTCATGCTGCGAATTGATCGAAGGAGAAACTCAGACCTTTTAGCTGAGAGATTTTTCAATTTTCTCCCTCCAGTTCGGATTTGGCATCATGTGACTTCCAATCTCTTCCCCCAAGATGAAGGCTTGGCTGTCTATCCAGCACATCACGACTATCGGTGATCTCTAAGAGGCAGTCAAGAACTGGTTGAAGAACCAGACAGCACCATTCTTTGATGAATGGTGTAAATAAGCTGGTATTACAGTATGATAACTGTTTGAATTTGGGTGGTGAATATGTGGAAATGTAATTGCATATAACTTTTTAGCTATTTTTTTAATAGCCAATCGGAAGGTAAATTATGAGTAGCCTTCGTAAACCTTAAATTACCGACTCACCGAACTTGCTAGTAAAACTGGACAGAACAGATTAAGTACCAATACAATGGCGTCGGACCTACTTAAAATTATTGCTTTCAATTTTCCAGTTTCAGTTTCAGTTTATTGAGCACCCGTTTTATCATGTACAATGATATGGGATTTGTCATATGTTACATACAGAAAAAATATGAATAACAACATATTACGTAAAAACTATCAGTGAATAATCTGAATTAAATATATGGGCAAAACAATTATAGCTTACATGATATAAATTTGTAACAATATAGGACACAAATAGGTTACATATATTCTGTGTATAATGGACAGATTAATTAATTTTTGTGTGTACATAAAAAGAGTCTACCCCACGACACAAGTTTGTATATGAGTAACTTATAAGATAGGTGAAGGCACGCTATCTTTCTGAAGAATTCATATATTCACTAACACTGTAAAAACTATTACTGATTAACATTCTTTTGAGTTCACTTTTAAAACTGCTCAGCTGCTGAATCCTTTTTATTTTTAAGGGAAGAGCACTGTAGAGAATTTTTGGGTGGTATATTGCACTCTTGTTGTATTGGGCTTTCTTATGCACTTCTCTGTGAAATTCATTACTCTGTCTTGTTGTATAGTCATGGAACTCACTGTTCCAAGATTTCAATACAGTTACCCGCCAAACAATGTGGCCCAATGCGTAAAGAAAACAGAAGGAGTACAACATAAAAGAAATGCGAGAAAGACTAGCCAGCAACAGCAGCCATATCCTATAAGAAAGCTAAGAAAGAAAAACTATAAAAATACCAATCAAACGTACTGTTCACAATATAATTCCAGCCTTTAGAGTGGTTTCCTCCATTTGTAAGGTGAATGCCACGATTACAATTTACCCCTCTGACAGATATCAAATTTAAAAAAATCAAAATTCTTCTTTCTCTCCACTATAAATAAATGGGGCCCAAAACCGAACAAGCAAACCTATGACCGAAAAGAACATAAGCTTTCTCATCAGTGTACTCTCTCCCTTTAGGAGTGAGAATGCGATTTAAATAAAAAAAGTGTATACAAAATGATCGCCTATTGTCTCTCTTCGCAACGAGTGACATTTGTTGGACGTAGTTTGATTCTAAATAGCTATGAATGACAACAAAGGTTTATTCATTGAGAAAGTTTCTTTGTTGGTACTGTAAGAAATAGAAAGGGAAAAAAATTATATTCTGTGCAGTATATGAGTAAACTCAAGTTGCGATTTCCGGCGGCGCATACCGCCGTTCTCCTTATTTGGAAAACAGTATAAATTCAATACAAATGAAGGATTCTTATATCAGCCACCGAAACGACATTAATCAAATGTCCCATTTCACCTTGAGTAACGAACAATTTTTTGGCCTGGAGTGGCACCGGTTAATTTACTTTCACACTGATGAGGATGCTTATCCACTTATTGTCACTTCCCTGATTCAGTTATGGTCTCGTAAGTGATCCACCAAAAATAACAGTAGTGTTCTACAAAACTGAACGGTTAGTTTTGTTTCCACGAGCAGCCACTGACATAATAACTATCGAGAGAGACGGGGCCTGTTTGTTTGCATAACGCTGTTTGCATAATGCTTTTAACTGCGCGTCCGATATCGTGGAGGCCTGTTCGTGACGTACCTCCCCCCTTCCAAACACTCCTCGACAGAGGCTGCCTCGCAACTGGAATTGACAAGTTGTTCACGTCACACCCGGGCCAAGGAATTTTTGCGGAGACGTGAAATGGGACAGTGTGTCGTCCTTGGAATGTATTTCGTAATTTCGCTTTACGGGTGTCTGGAATGCAAAGTAGTTGGAGACTGGAAGGAAGCATAGGGTCTCAGAGAAACAAATGATGTCAGGGGGGAGACGAAGTGGAAATACTCAAAGTAGGGTAAGTCTGCTACCGCAGTAGTGAATACAGTATGTTCACACAATTATGGCGTCGTGAAAATCGGCCCCGTAGATGTTACAAAACAAAGAATTGCCATTAAAAGAAAGTAATGCTGCTTAACAACAGCGATGAACATAATATTCTATGGTGATTAAGTTTCCGCTTACAGACTGTGCGTAAACAGCTGACACGTCATCTGTATAGTACTGAGCAATGGCAGTTCCACATAGAAATACCCTGAGCCCAATGTTTTGTTACGCGCAAAACCTTTCGGTGCGCATGTTCCTGCAGAGCCGAGTGACGTCAAGTGAATTTATACTACGTTTAAGTGATGTCTATAATATACGAGGGCTGTTCAAAGAAGAATGATCAAAATTTTATTTGGCAACACACCTTCACTCATCCTCTAAATCAGGAGTCTCCAAACTTTTTAGTCCGCGGGCCACGTTGACTCCTCCACGGAGTCATAAGGGCCAAGATCTACCTAGTGGGATTAAAGCACCCTACCACTCCATGATCACCGTAATGTAAGGCTAAAGGAAAGATGAAATCGCAAAAATCTAATGTTGTGGGAATAGCTAGCACTGAAACGAACTACGATTTTTATTTAATTATATAATTTTGATTGGTGGACGTACCTGACCGAAATTCTGGCGTATTTCACCGACAAAAAAGTATGTCACTGCACATTCTTCACGAAACCGCCTGCAAAGTTAACGGAATCTCAAAATCATTATTAACAACATTATTACTGCAAGACGTAACAGAGGTAGAGTATGTCAACGCATTGTTATTTCAAGCGGCGCAACAATAAGTTTAGTTACGTAGTCTTGTAGCGAGTAGCAGAGCCAGAGTATATATTTGATAGTTCTGTTGCGTGATTGTGTCTATGTTGCGAGTGTCTCACGAGTTTTTTAGTGTTTTATGCGCTGTACTAGTAGGTGAGACGACGAAGTGTGGGACAATTCAAAGAGACAAGGAAAATCTGAAAATCGAAATACGTATAGCACGACTTGAGTATTTTTTCACTGTATTTTTTAGTGGAACTACAGTGTAATTGTGAGTATTTAATTTAGTAATTAAAGTATCTTAAAAATAAATTCATTGCATTTTGTTTAGGCAGACTACTCCTAATTTTATTAGTATTAAGTAGCACAATTTTATTTTCAGGTTACAATCTTTTGTGAAGTTCTGTACAAATATGGAAAAGAAACGAAAGGTTGACAGTGAATATAGAATTTTTAAAGAGCAGTGGGGATGTCAATATTTCGTGGTGGAGTCAAGCAACAAATCAATGTGTATTATTTGCAATGAAGCAATATCAGTCTTCAAAGAATACAATATAAAGCGTCATTATGAGACTAAGCACTCTTAGAATTACTCCAAGTTTACAGGATGCGAACGATTAGAAATGTATGAGTCTCTGAAACGCCAGCTAAAAACCCAGCAGTCGCTGTTTAAGAATGTAAATGCTGAACAACATGCAGCAACTCGTGCTAGTTTTCGTGTGGCTCATTTAGTAGCGAAACAGTGTAACCCATTTACCGACGGTGAATTAATTAAGAGCTGCATTACTGCAACAGCAGTAGAAGTGTGTCCAGGAAAAGTTAATTTATTTAAAAACATAAGTTTGTCGGCAATCACTGTGGCTCGAAGAATAGATGACATTGCACAAAAAAAAAAAAAAAAAAAAATCATCACAACTGCGTGACAAAAATCAACACTTAGACTGGTTCTCTTTGGCCGTAGATGAGTCAACAGACGTATCAGATACTGCTCAAGTACTACTTTTTATTCGAGGGATTGACAAAAATTATGAAGTATATGAAGAGCTCCTTGATGTTCACAGTATTCACGGGACTACCACTGGCGAAGATATTTTTAAATGAGTTGAAAGGGCAGTTCAGAAAAACAATCTTCAGTGGAAGAAATTAAAAGGTATTACAACTGATGTTGGCATAAACGTGTGGGAAAAATAAAGGTGGTGTTGATCTCTTTTCGAAGGCCACAGAAAATAACGGTGGCTCAAAACCATTAGTAGTGCATTGTATTATTCACCAACAGTCTTCGTGTGGAAAACATTTAGATATGTCAGAAGTTTTAAAGCCAGTTATATCAGTTAACTATATCAGATCAGTCATCGCCAGTTCCGCGAGTTTCTTGAAGATATTGAGGAAAGCGACTTGCCATACTATACTGCAGTGTGCTGGCTTAGCTGCGGTAAAGTTGTGGCACGTTTGTTCTAACTCCGAACAGTAATTGAAATTTTTTTGAACGAAAGGAATCGCCCTGTCTGGCTGAGTTACGGAACGGTGAGTGGTTACGGAAGATAGCATTTTACACAGACTTATCATATGAATGACCTTAATTTAAAATTGCATGGTGAAAACCAGCTTCTGCCTGATTTATACTCGCATGTTAAGTCCTTTCGACAAAAGATTGGTTTGTTTCAATCTCAGTTGAACAAGTATGCTTCACACATTTTTATACATGACAAACATTCAGTCAGCAAACTGAGATTCCGTTTCCTGTAACTTTCGCAATTGAAGCTTTGGGCGCTTTAAAAATTAATTTTGAATCACGTTTTTCAGATATCGATGCAAATTCAAACGATATCAAGATATTTCAAAATCCCTTTGACGTCGATGTAGAAGCGTTACCCGCAGAACTTCAGTTTGAAATTGTGTGTTGGAGAAAACAATTTATTTATTCCCACATATATTTAGCAATTACTTAACATTACACACATGAATCAATTGTGTAGACATGAACAGCACGAAATAACTAACGGAAGCTAAGTCAAAGAATAACTATATCACTGCAAGTAAATTAACACTTCACGGAATGTTTATGAAACACTGTACACTTGTAGGGATCGATTGTCAGAAATAGGTCACTACATGACTCCATCCTTTAATGCTAACGATACCGCAGATTAAATTTCACAGGCGTCCAGCTCTTGTAACTACTTCTTTCTTAAAACCGGGCGGTGCGTCACGTGTGTCAGTGGTTGTGTCAGGGAGTGGTGTAGTAGTCCTCGACGTCGGTCTTGGTGTTGCAGTGACGTGTTCGCTGAGCGTTGTGGTGTTCATGGGGTACAGGAACACATCTTGTAGCTTCTCCTGCCTTCTCTGGTTTGTGTTCAGTGATAGCTGTGGTGTCTGTTGCGTCCAGAAATGCAGGCTTGATACGGTCCACTGCAACTGTGGGGGGTGTACCGTTAATCATTATGCGGAAAGTATTGGTGTCCCTACTGACTACCAGATATGGTCCGTCATATGGTCTGCAGTGGTTTACGCACAGTATCATTGCGTAAGAATACACGCGTGCACTTGTCTAGCTCCGCGAAAACGAACGAGTGTCTTCCAAGCTGGTTTCTAGGCGTTGTTAGTCTCAATTGACGTATATGCTCTCTTAATCTAGTGGCCAATTCTGAGGCTGTGATTGTATCATCTGCCATGCTGTGGAGAAATTCTCCAGGTAGGCGTAACGTTTGTCCATACTCCAGTTCTGCTACTGTTGCTTTCAGACCACTTTTGAATGACGTTCGTAGTACGATAGGTAGTGTCTCTGTCCAATTTGGTGTTGCGTGACATCTCAGTGCTGCCTTTAACTGCCGATGAAGACGCTCAACCATGTCATTTGATGCGGGGTGGTATGTCGTGGTGCGTATGCGTTTCGTACCTAATAACGTAGCCAATGCTTTGAAAACGTAGGCTTCAAATTGTCGTCCTTGATCAGTTGTAATTCTCAGTGGAACTCCAAACCTGTAATTCTCAGTGGAACTCCAAACTTGTAATTCTCAGTGGAACTCCAAATCGGGCAATCCAACCACGAAAAAATGTTTGAACTATAGTTTCTGCAGTGATGTCCTTCATTGGAAATGCCTCAGGGCACCTAGTAAATCAGTCAGTCACCGTGAGGCAATAACTGTAGCCTTCCGATGTCGAGTGTGGGCTGATGATGTCAACATGCACATGGTCAAAACGCTGATTTGGTGGAAGAAATGTGCCTAATGGTGCCCTGACTTGCTGTGTGATTTTATTCCTCTGGCACGCCAAGCATTGCTTCACAAATGTTTTACAGTCTGTGTGCATACATGGCCATACTCCTGGGTGTGACAGATTGTGCATTGATGCAATTGCCTGTGTTCTGAATTGCTGTGGCACAAATGGACGTATCTTTCCTCTTGCTACGTCACAGTACAACTCAATGCTTGCTTCAGGAAATGTCACGAGCTGTAGCTTCAATCCTTTCTCTTGTTGCAATAGATCACGCAACTCACTATCACATTGTTGCGCATGCGCGAGGGCGTCGTAATCAATGGCCTTTGTCAATGCTTCCACCTGTGCGAAGTCATCTGCTACTGTGGACACTGCTTCTATGCGAGAAAGTGCATCAGCTGGAGCATTTAGCTTCCCTTCCACATACACAATGCTGGTCGTGAACTGGCTGATAGAATCTAAGTGTCGCAGCTGCCTGGCCGATGCTTTCTCTAGCTTTACCTTAAAGGCATAGGTAAGCGCCCTTCTAATGCGTGTCTGAAATTTTTTACTGCCGCATAAGCGGCGTACAGCCCACGGTCATATGTTGCCCAACGTTGCTGAGATGGTGACAACTTATGACTATAAAATGCAATGGGCTGCCATAACTGATCAATTTGTTGCTGAAGTACGGCACCAATGGCAGTGGACGAAGCATCAACCATGAGAGCAAGTGGAGCATGCGCGACCGGGTGTGCTAATTGTGCGGCCTCTGCTATAGCTTTCTTTATAGCGTGAAACGCGGTGTCCGCCTTGGCAGTCCAATGCACACTGTGGTTAGGTTTAGGTGCGCCTTTAACTAGTTCATTCAATGGTGCAGTTATCGGTGCATGATTGCGAATGAAGCGTTGGTAGAAATTCAGTACTCCAATGAATCGTCGTAATTCTCTGAATGTGACAGGGCGGGGGTATTTGTTTATAGCCTCTACTTTACTGTGTGGTGGTCGAATACTCTGTGCATTCACCAAATATCCTAGAAAGTGGACTTCTTTCTCACCAAAAACACACTTGGCAGGATTAATTACTAGTCCATGTGCGCGTAGGCGGTCAAATACTTGTGCCAAATGCTGTAAGTGCTCCTCTTCCGATGCAGACATCACCAATAAATAATCTATATACACATAGCAAAATCTAAATCTCTTGTAACCTCATCCATAAAACGTTGGAAGTTCTGGGCGGCATTACATAGTCCAAACGGCATTCGGGTGAATTCAAATAGACCGAATGGTGGTGTCACCGCTGTTTTAGGAATGTCTTCTGCAGTTATAGGGATCTGATAGTAATCTCGAACTAGATCAATGGTAGAAAATGTAGTCTTACCGTGAACATTTGCAGAAAAGTCTTCTATATGTGGAACTGGGTACCGGTCTGGAATGGTCCTTGCATTGAGTTGGCGATAGTCTTCGCAGGGGCGCCATCCATTCTTCTTTTTAGACACGATGTGAATTGCAGATGCCCAACTGCTACTAGAAACTCTGCAGATATCTTGTGACAGCATGCTGCGAAATTCCTGCTTTACCACTTTTAGCTTTTCGGCCGTTAAACGTCTAGGCCGAGCGTGAGTTGGCGGCCCTGGCGTGGTCAAAATGTGGTGGACGGTTGTATGCTTGACTGGTGGGAGAGTAGGCGATTGCTGTGTGATCTCGGGGTATCCTTTCAGTAATCGTATATATGGTGTGTCGCCTGTGACTGTGCGTACCTCTAGTGGTGTGATACAACGGACTTTTCCTGTTGTATGCAGACTAGTAGTCAAATCTATTAGTCGCTGACGTCGTAGATCTGGCAGTAAGTCGTAGAAGGACAAAAAATCTGCTCTGATGACGTCGCAGATCTGGCAGTAAGTCGTAGAAGGACAAAAAAATCTGCTCCGATAATAGGCTGTGATATATCTGCCACTGTAAATTGCCATTCAAACATACGGCGTAGCCCCAAGTTAAGGAATAATGTTACTCGACCGTATGTTCTATTTTTGGAGTCATTGGCGGCGAATAGATAACAGTCGTCACAGCTCCGGCGTGATAGGCGGTTTGCTGGATCGCCTGTATCGACGAGAAACTGTAGTTTCGTTTCGCGGTCTGTCACAAAAAGTTGGCGAGTGTTTGCACTGGAAGTTATCGCTGCTACGGTGTCTGCTTCATGTTTCCACTTGCAAGGTGGCGTGCACTTTCGTGCATCATTACCAAATGTCTTGTGGTACCAGCATAAGTACTGTAGTGATGGTGATCGATTGCGACTTCGTGACCGTCGGCGGTTGTGCGTTGTTTGTAATGCAGCTACCTGTGCGCTCAACTCTTCCAGTTGTGATTGTAGGGAGACTAGCGTCACTGTGGGCGAATTTTCTTATTGTGGCGTTAATGTTGAGACACTTGATGTGGGAAAGCTAAGTCAAAGAATAACTATATCACTGCACGTAAATTAACACTTCACGGAATGTTTATGAAGCACTGTAAACTTGTAGGGATCGATTGACAGAAATAGGTCACTGCAAAATTATTGATTTGCAATGTAGAGACTTTTTTTTTAAAAAAACATTCGAAGTCAACATTACTGGAATTTTATAAGTGTCTACCTCACAGTTTCCATATTTACATAAATTTGCCCTTGGCTTTTTTTTTCACATTTGGCACTACTTATTTGTGTGAAAAAACTTTCTCCAAAATGAAACATGCAAAAAGTATTTACAGATCGAAATTAAGTGATGAGCATTTGAAGTCGATGATGATTATCTCTACCAGTAAACTTGATCCAAAACTGGAGGTAACTATGAAAGGAAAGTTAGAGCTACATGAAAGTCACTAATTATCACTAAGATGTTAAATTTCTTTACGTGAATACTCTAACACTGTGAGTTTTCAAGATATAAATTAATTGCAGTTATTTTTATACATCAGTTACAACTAAAATATCGAATATCATTATGTACACCAGGTGTTGTATTTTCTCTAAATTACCTTTAAATAAAAATATTTTATACGATTTACTTGCTATGTGTATTTTACAACGTAATCAAAAGAAAGTGAAACCTCGCTTAAGAAGCATCTTCCATAATGATTGATTACTAAGGCTAGTCGCCGAAGTGGCGTCCATTTGAAAGACTTGCACAAGACTCGTGAGTAGAATAAAATGCAAAGAATTTTTTTACGTAAAATGTTTTCGCCAAACTAGTCTGTTAACCTTTTTTTTTCCACTATCGCACAGAGAATGGTTTGTCTGTTTATTGTGGATAGCCACAAGTTTAACCATGACCTTCCGCTTTGTAAAGATAGAGCTCCGACAATGTCGCGGTACATTGGTCGCGATAGGCCTCGAAACTCAATTGTTGGCAGTATAGGTACCACCTCAAATATTTGGCGGACCGGATACCGGGGATGTCCGGCCAGCTAACGCGAGCCGGTTTGCCGGCCGTCGCGGGCCGTAGTTTGGAGACCCCTGCTCTTAATTTTTGTGGTCCTTCTGAAAATAGTTTCCTTTGGGTGCTACGCACTTGTCCCTTCTATTAGCCCGCAAAGACGTGCTAGGAGCCAGTTTTTGAAAGGTTCTTCAGAATCGCCTCTGCAGTCTTCACTACTGCTTCCGATGATGGAAAATGCCTCCCACGAAGGTATTTCTTCAGATTAGGGAGCAGAGGAAAATCAGACGAGGCTAAATCCGTACAATAATGAAGGCGAGGGATGCGCTCCACATTGATTTTTGCAAGGTATTCAGTAACAACACATGCAACAACACTGGCCTACAAAATTCAACTTTGTAAAATTTTCGAGCGTCAAAATAATTTATCTGAATGTATTTCGAACTTGTGAATACGAATATGGCATTGTTTTTTTTCACAGCACCCACGGTTATTGTGTACATTGTATTAGTGTGTTTGTGTAAATTGTACTATAATCCGTTCATCATAAGAACAAACTTGATGTAAACAAACACAAACGCGACGATTGGTCAGAAGCCATAGTACACGTACACTGGTGTTGTTACGCTCTTGGAAGTAGGTCCTACTTATGTATTAGATACCTTATTACTAATTTACATTAAATGAAATTTTAAAATATCCAAATGTATTAGCAGCCATCAACGTTTCTCTTAGCTACGTAGTTTTTATTTCAAAAATCGTGTACAGTCACAGCCTCTGCAGCGTTGTACTCTGACTGTCGCGCTGTTAATGCGCAGTATGAAAATGGCTGAGGCTGCTTTCTGATTCGTAGTGAAAGACGCGCGTGGAGCACAGTTAAAAAGTGCCGAGAAACAGGCTGTTCTTCACGTTTTTCATACATTTTCGGAGATAATCGGCTTTGATGTTTTCCGGACTCTCCACATAATGCTATTGACAACAAACGACATTGAATGTGCAGCGCAGTTAGTAGCGCAATGGACTGTGACCAACACGCAGGTTATGCGTGCGTCTCCCCAGCATCATTTTTTTTTTTTTTTTTTTTGCCGTTCCATTTGAAAAACCTACGTCTCGTAATTATGAGACTCATCATTTTTTATAAATGATGTACGTCTTCTTGTTTCTACTTACTTCTGGACGCGAAATTCCTGTTTGCATTTCAAATACAAATTCATAATTTTCGATGTTTTATGAAAGATGTTCCGATTCATAAAAGTTGTTTAAATTAAGAAAACATAACAATTTAATTTTTAAGGCAGAAATGAAAAACCAAATCCTATTTATCTGGACTATGTCCATCGTCTTATACCACAGAAGGAGATAAGTATCGTAGAACACGGAAAACAATCATTTTCACAGCATCGAGCACATCATAAAAATGCTGCATTTATACGTTTGCTACTGTGCCATTACAATATGAACCCAATAGAACTGATCTGGAGCCAAGCTGCGAGATTTGGCCCGAGAAGTAAACAGACTGTTTTAAGATGCCGAAACTAATGCATGCAGCTTTTTCACACGTCACTGCCGACCGCTGGCGGCATATGGAACGGCTCGTCATAAAAAAAGAAGAGAAAATGCTGCGTTTGATTGGCTTCGTGGATTCTGTTGTTGATAGGCTCGTTATCAACGTAGCAGGTGACACTTCCAGTACTGAAATGTATTTCTCGGATTCGGATAAGGAAGGAGCTAAGAGATTATCAGACTACTGACTGACTGACCTTCAGTGGCTTCAATATTTAACTATACGGTGAAATCCTTCAATACTCTCTTACGTTACACACAGCTCTTGCAGAAAACTTACCCTATAGTTAAGCCGGGAATTTTCATCATTCTTGTTTTTAATTGCAACAGTACGTTAGCTAAAAACGATAGCATGTTGCGGTTTTCGTCTAGTCGTCTAAGGGGCATATTGTGGGAGATTTGCAGTGTATTATTTCATTCTGCTTAAAAATTAAATGACATTCGTCGCCGCATTGCTCCTCTGCTAGTCTCTTCTTACGTGCGAACTATAGCTAGCCACGTCACTGCAGGCTAGCTGTACTAGCTGATCGGCCAGTGCTGTCCAAGTTAACCGGTAAATCTGTTGTCCCGTACTATCGCTAAGTCGATGTGCGTACCCTTATTATCGTACTTGACAGTACTCGAGACAGTTTGGCTGCAGTCCCACTTGAAACAGAAATCCAATGAAAATTTCAGCAAGCGCGGAAGAATACATAGTGCAATGTTTACATCAGGATTATTCTCCTGATGCTACAGAAGAATGCTGAAGATTAGACGGGTAGATCACATAACTAATGAGGAGGTGTGGAATAGGATTGGGGAGAAGAGAAGTTTGTGGCACAACTTGACTAGAAGAAGGGATTGGTTGGCAGGACATGTTCTGAGGCATCAAGGGATCACCAATTTAGTATTGGAGGGCAGCGTGGAGGGTAAAAACCGTAGAGGGAGACCAAGAGATGAATACACCAAGCAGATTCAGAAGAATGTAGGTTGCAGTAGGTACTGGGAGATGAAGCAGCTTGCACAGGATAGAGTAGCATGGAGAGCTGCATCAAACCAGTCTCAGGACTGAAGACCACAACAACAACAGACTGGCTTGTATGCAGGATTTATCAGAGGGTGCTCCTGCTGACAACATTCAGAAAGCACAGAACTCATAGCTGAATGGGGGGTGGAACCAGGATGTGGCAGTGGCTTCCTCAGAGACCTACAACAGCACCTTTTGGCTTAGGTGCAGCTGATGTAGTCAAGGCCAGTAGATGTGAACATGAGGTTGGGAAATGTATCCAGTCACCTATTCTGCACAAAGTGAGAGGCAGTGGAATGTCGGATTCATGTGGGTGGCAGCTATGACAAGACACCAATTTGTGTTTGTCAAAAGGTAGGTTGTGGTCCATGGGGAACAGGGACAATGCATCTGTGTTAGTATGGAGCATCATTGTCGCATATTGGATAGAATAGTGAAAATTATACAAATGCAGTGGCATGGGAAATGGAGTGGCATCAAACCAGTCTCAGGACTGAAGACCACAACAAAAACAACAACATTCTTGTGATGAAAGGATTATAGTCACTAATTGTAACTGGTTTTTGTGTTGCTTAAACAATATGATTTCGTCTGTAAATGCTAATTTATGAACACAAAGAGAGTGAAATGCTAATGAAATACGTTTTTATACATAACTAAATTATTTTTGGACGTTTGATGCGCATCTTATGTGTGGCACTACTATCCTGCAGTAGTGTCTAACAGTTGTACCATCATATTTGCGGCATATTGTCTGTGATAGTGTTCTCCACTGTAGTTATGATTTGATTAACTCTTTCCTCATGTTCATGGGAGACTTGTGCAGGAGCACCAGCAGGCAAAGAATCCAAGTGTCAGCGAAGAACGTGCATTTTTAACGACGTGCTACAACCGAGATTGCGGCAATGACTGTAGTAGTTCATTGACTGACATCTCTATTGTCTGCTCTCTTTTTCCCAAGAAATCAGAACACTGTTTTTGGAAAGAATTTCGGCAGTCTAGTTCAAGAGGGCTCAAAGCTGTGACAAAATCAGGATCGTGAATAAGCTGTCTAATCAGAGGGCCAACAAGCACACCTGCTTTCTCTTTGGCTTCACTCAACGCAGGGAATTTCTGGCGTAAGTACATAAAACCAGATCCACTTTTGTCCATCTCAAGAACGAACGACTTCATAAGTCCGAGTTTTATGTGAAGTGGTGGTAACGAAGAGTTTAAAAATTCACCAAAGGAACGTTTGCAACGTTCTCCCAACCAAGTTCCATTCGCCGGCCGTAGTGGCCGTGCGGTTCTAGGCGCTACAGTCTGGAACCGAGCGACCGCTACGGTCGCAGGTTCGAATCCTGCCTCGGGCATGGATGTGTGTGATGTCCTTAGGTTAGTTAGGTTTAATTAGTTCTAAGTTCTAGGCGACTGATGACCTCAGACATTAAGTCGCATAGTGCTCAGAGCCATTTGAACCATTTTGAAGTTCCATTTGTGCACAGGTAGGCCAAATCCGTCTGTCGTGATGACTCTTCCCGTCACGACTATCCCATTAGCAATGGAAACAGCAAGGCTTTGTATACCCAGATTGTAATCCTGTAAGTATCCCAATTACTCGAAAGTCAACACAGATTTGCCTCTTGTGGCTGTTATATATAATTTTATTCAACAAAGGTCCACACTGCTGTACGTTTCCTTCAAGACAGTTGCACAAGCTTCGGGAACTGGAGGATACACATTGCTATTGTGAAGAAATACCGCTTTGTGACTTGTTTTGGAGCCGTCAACTGGTATTTCATTCCCTTAGCATTAAACAGACCATTCACATCACTGCAGTAACAGAGTGAGTCTTCCAGGCCAAAATTGATGCGAAGGTAGTCTGACGATGTAGTGGAAGAAACAAACCATAGAATCTTTGTCTAGGGCATTCCATTGTTTCATACGTGAACCCAAAAGTTCTGCTTGTGCCTTAGAAAGATTCAGGTCCCTAACAAGGCCATACAAACTATTTTGTGTCGAGAGATGTGGCATCATCTGTTGTAATTGAAATCAGAGCTTGCATTCTCCGTGTCTGCATTAGATTAGACTTGGATTTCAACTTCCAACGATCGAATAGCTGACCTGATGGTCTTTCTATCCTTGACCTTCATCCATGGTATTTTAACCAAGCAGAAATAGCAATCACCTATGTGATTGGTCGGTTCCTTCTACATCATCGGAACAGCAAAAGGCATTGCAACTTTACCATTTTCTTCACCCAGCCATTACGATGTGACCAACAGTTCACACAGAAAATTTGTGGAGCCCAATTTCGGTCCTGATCACCTAAATTGCACCCAAAATAAAGCTCATACAATTCTTCACTACAAATGTTACATGTCGTCAGCATGACTTAACAGTGTACTCCCCAGGTGT
Organism: Schistocerca serialis cubense; assembly: GCF_023864345.2. NCBI lineage: Eukaryota > Metazoa > Arthropoda > Insecta > Orthoptera > Acrididae > Schistocerca > Schistocerca serialis. The sequence goes on along the minus strand of NC_064638.1, from coordinate 249,046,039 downwards.
AGCAAAAGTTATTTGAGTGATTTATACTTACTCCCGACATTATAAAACACAAATGCGCCACTAAAACGAAACGAAAGACTCCGCAAAGGTATATTTAGATCGTGAATGCACAGCCAAACAAAGAAAACATTTCCTCGCGACTGATACGAAGATGGTGTTCAGGAGCAACAGACAATGAGTCACACGCACTGTTGCCATGCTGTAAAAGATTTATTATGAAAAATCTTTCCGGCAGTCGTGTCACGGGGGCGGCCTTAATGGGTTATATTTCTTAAGAAACCTACATATTTGCTTTTATAACCATTTTTATGTAATAAATTATTTTTAAAACTGAGGGTGCTACAAAAAAGAAGAACATATTCGTGCTGGGGGAAGGGGGGGGGGCGGGTCAAAATACATAAAAAACACTCATTTCCATTCTTGAAAATTTTTCATTGTTGATTAGAGTAAGCATCTGTACTATACTGTGGTGCAGCACTCTGTTTCGTGGATATGTGGTATCTTACGCCTGATATGAACTCGCAAAATATTCAGGACATTCCTACAGTATTGTCCAGTTGACGTACGTGCAGGTAGTACATGTGGATAAACCATTCCATGAATTCCAAAAAACGAAAAGGTTTTAACTTTCCCAGCAGAAGCGACGACTTTTGCTTCGTCTGGGGTAGGTGTTGAATGGTATTTTCACACTGAGCTTTGTTGTAGTTTCATCAGCAGAAAAAAAGCCGGATCTTCCACCGACATCGGCTTCAACTGCAAGCAGACACACACGCGAATGTCCTGTTGTTCTGGGGTCAGCAGTTGTGGAACCCACAGCGCACAAACACGTCTCATGTGTAAATTTTCACCAACTTGTGAGTGGTACTCAACGAAATTGTCAACATTTCATGAAGTGTTCGCTAGGTAGTTTGTGGACTCTCTCTCGTAACAACAGCTGCTGTGTTGATGTTTTCTTCCCTAAGAGCAGTAACTGGAGGGCCAGATCCACCTTGCTTTGAAATTAACTGTGATCCCTCACGGAAGGACAGGCTCTCCTCTATTCTTCTGTAACATTGCCATTGCTTAGGCGTCACCTGAAGATTTCTTGAGACGAAAGAGCACACTTTCAAAGCTACATATTGTTCGTCGCGCCACCTCGGTTGTCGGCGGTGCTGAATATGTCTCAGCTTACCCACCTCTCAAAGGCGGGAGCGGAGAGTGCCAACAATGAAGCTAGTACTGCGTGTTTGGTACTGAATATGCCTCAGCTTACCCACCTCTCAAAGGCGGAGCGGAGAGTGCCAACAATGAAGCTAGTACGGCGAGTTTGTTGCATTTTATGCTAACAGAGTATCATAAGGTTAAATTCTAGAGCGATAAATTATGACTGTACAAATTATTCTTTATTGAATAGTCCTTGTATTACAGTCAAAGTAGTAAATGAAACTACGTAATTGTGTATATTTTGACTGGTATATGTACCTGAGCGAGAGCAGAGGAGACCAGCGTCGTATATTTCCTTTTTGCAGGTCTGATTACCACCGACGCGGGATGTCCTACCCGCCGATAGCCACCCCACACGAAAATACACCGCTGGATCATCTGCGTCGCATTATTTTATTATCATACATTGTTAAAGAAAAAAAGAAAAGTATCGTATTAGATGGATGAAATGTTTTGAGATGTTGTATGCCAGTTAATCTCCATTTCTGAACTCTAAAATCTGTGTCTGCTGAGCTATTAACAGAAATCACATGTTTCATTATAGTAGGAGATTCTTGTATATTGTGTGTGATTATTTGTGAAGAGTATAATGAAAATGATTCACAAGAGAAGAAAAGTCAATACGACTGTTGGGAAATTTTTAACGACAAGAAGTTTTATCTTACCTTTGAGTGACTAAGGGGGTTTACGGCGCTTTTCATGACCATCAGCGGCGTACGTCGGCCCCACATAATGCCACCCCAAAACAGCAGGGAACCTTAACCTTGCTGCACTCGCTGGACAGTGTGTCTAAGGCGTTCAGCCGGATCGCGTTGCTTCCAAACACGCCTCCGGCTATTGCCTGGTTGAGGGCATATGCGACACTCATCGGTGAAGAGAACGTGATGCCAATCCTGAGCGGTCCATTCGGCATGTTTTTGGGCCCGTCTGTACTGCCCTGCATGGTGTCGTAGCTGCAAAGATGGACCTCGCCATGGACGTCGGGAGTGAAGTTGCGCATCATGCAGCCTATTGCACGCAGTTTGAGTCGTAACACAACGCCCTGTGGCTGCACGAAAAGCAGTATTCAACATGGTGTCTTTGCTGTCAGAGTTCCTCCGAGCCATAATCCGAAGGAAGCGGTCATCCACTGCAGTAGTAACCCTTGGGCGGCCTGAGCGAGGCATGTCATCGACAGTTCCTGTCTCCCCGTATCTCCTCCATGTCTGAACAATATAACTTTGGCTCACTCCGAGACGCCTGGACACTTCCCTTGTTGAGAGCCCCTCCTGGCACGAAGTAACAGTGGGGACACTATCGAACCGCGGTATTGACCGTCTGGGAATGGCTGAACTACAGACAACACGAGCTGCGTACCTCCTTCCCGGTGGACCCCCTCCGTCTAATAGGTGCTGCTCATGCATGGTTGTTTATGTCTTTGGGAGGTTTTAGTGACATCTCTGAACAGTCAAAGGGACTGTGTCTGTGATACAATATCCACTGTCAACGTCTATCTTCAGGAGCTTTGAGAACTGGGGTGATGCAAAACTTTTTTTTATGTGTGTGCATAAATAAATTGCTTTATTTATTACTCTTTATATTGGTGTATTTATTCAGCCAACTATAAAGCAATGTGTTGTAGCAATATATACCATCATTCTTCTTCTTCTTCTTTTTTTTTTTTTTTTTGAAAATTTTATTTACGCTGATAGTTTCATCGTCTTAGTAGCGTCTTCTTCAAGCCGCAATACATCGAACGTCCGGAGTATCCCAGTCATATGTGTGCGTAATACAGAAACCTCTGTGTTATCTAGTTTCCGTAGAAGTCTTTCAAACAGTGTGTCCTCTCCTCACATGTGACAGCAGCATGTGTTACATGTGCGGAGAGCACATATTTTTCGAAAGACGTTTAAGGAATCCAGTTGCTACAGGGATTTCTGTGTTACGCACACATGCGACTGGAATATTGCGCGCTGCTGAGGCGTTGAATCTAGTAGCCTAAATAAAGCTTTCCATAATAAAGGCTGATACTACACTGACGGAAAAAATCGCAACAAGAAAAAATAATTAATGCAGAGTAAGGAAATTTTCCGAAATACAATTATCTAGGTAACACATTTAAATGTTTAACATTGGCAAGATATGTAAGCCCGAGATAAGACGTTGAAATATGAGACGCTGGTCCATTAATGACCATTGTAACTTCCAGAATACTGAATGCAGGAACGCAAACGTGCATGCATTAGGTTGTATAGATGCCGGGTGTCAGTTTGTCGGATGGAGTTCCATGCCAGTTGCACTTGGTACGTCAGTACAGGATGGTAAAAGCAATTTGTGGGTAAGGCTGGAGTTGTCTGATTATGATGTGCTCGATTGGAGACACATCTAGTTATCGAGCAGCCGGGGCCATCAATACGTCGGCACTCTGTAGAGCATCTGGGCGAGCGTTATCATATGGGAAAACACCTGCTTCAATGCTGTTTATGAATGGCACCACAACAGATCGAATCACAAGATTGTCGTATAATTTTGTACTCATGGTGAGTGGGATAGCCACTTGAGTGCTCCTGCTTCCATACGAAATCGCACCCCAGGCTATACGAGGGTCGTTTGAAAAGTCCGTGCAAAGTCAGAGATATGGCACCACCGGCGCGTATCGAGGTCATCTTGAGTTAGTAGCATCTTTGGAGGGAACGCACACCAAGTTTCAGCCATATTGGTCTATTTCTTTGTGTTTGGCATTCGTGTGAATCAAGGAAGTCGAGTGATTGTCAAAAAAAGGGCGAAGAAGAATTTCGTGTGGTGAATAACATTACTTTATGAAAGGCAGAACGCCTCAGGAGACTGAAGAGAAGCTTGATAAACATTACGGTGACTCTGCACCTTCGAATAGACCAGTTCATAAGTGGTTTCAAAATTTTCGGAGTGGCCATATGGGCACAAGTGATGCTGAACGTTCTGGACGCCCTGTGTAGGATATGACTCCAGAAATCACTGATAAAATCCATGATATGGTGATGGATGACAGAAGAGTTAAGGTGCGTGAGATTGCTAGTACTGTGGACGTCTCGAATGAATGGGTAAATAATATTTAGCATAAACATTTGGACATGAGAAAACTATCCGCAAGACGGGTTCCGCGATTGATCACGCTTGACCAAACACGGAATCGTGTGAAGTGTTGCAAGGATGGTTTCCAGCTGTTCAGGAAGAATCCACAGGACTTTAAGTTTCGTTTCGTCACTGTGGATGAAACACGGATACGTTACTATAATCCTGAGACCAAACAACAAACTAAACAATGGGTTACCAAGGGAGAATCTGCACCAAAAAAGGCGAAGACCAGTCCTTCGGCCGGATAGGTTATGGTAACAGTCCTTTGGGATTCGCAGGAGAGAATCCTCATCGACTATCTGGAAAAGGGTAAAACTATTACAGGTGCATATTATTCATCGTTATTGGACCGTTTGAAAACCGAGCTGTAAGAAAAACGCCGGCGATTGGACCGCAAAAAAGTTCTTCTCCATCACGATAATGCACCAGCACACACCTCAGCATTTGTGGTCACAAAATTAATGGAAATAGGAATGCAACTCGTTTCACATCCCCCCTATTCTCCAGACGTGGCTCCCTCAAACTACTATTTGTTTCCCAATTTGAAGAAATGGCTGGCAGGACAAGGATTTTATTCAAAGAAGGAGCTGATTGCAGTAACTAATAGCTATTTTGCAGACTTGGACAGTTTCTATCATTCGGAAGGGATCAACAAATTAGAACAGCGTTGGACGAAGTGTATAGATCTAGAAGGAGACTATGTCGAAAAATAAAAAAGGTTTACCCCAAACACTTAAGTAGTTTTTATTTTTGCACGGACTTTCCAAGCGCACCTCGTAACTCCAGGTGTAAGTCCAGTGTGTCCAGCACACAGACAGGTTGTGAGCAGGTCCTCAGCTGCCCTCATTCTAACCAACACAGGGCCATCACTAGCACCGAGGAAGAATCAGCTTTCATGATAAAACAGAACACACCTGCACCGTATTCTACAATGAGCTCTCGCCTGACACAACTGAAGTCCCAAATGGTGGTAGTTTGGGATCAGTGGAATGTATGCTACAGGACACCGGGCTCGGAGATGCTCTTGAAGTAACCAGTTTGTGACAGCTCGTCGTGTTACGGTGGTGTCAACTGCTGATCACGTTACTGCTGCAGGTGCGCCAGAGCCATACACCGAAACTGATGATTTTTCCTCTCGGGGTATCCTATGGGGTATCGTCTCAGTTGTGCGACTGGATTCGTGATTTCCTGTCAGGAAGGTCGCAGTTCGTAGTAATAGACGGAAAATCATCGAGTGAAACTGAAGTGATATCAGGTGTTCCCCAGGGAAGCGTCCTGGGACCTCTGCTGTTCCTGAACTATATAAATGACCTGGGTGGCAATCTGAGCAGTTCTCTTAGGTTGTTCGTAGATGATGCTGTAATTTAGCGTCTAGTAAGATCATCAGAAGACCCGTATCAGTTGCAAAGCGATTTAGAAGAGATTGCTGTATGGTGTGGCAGGTGGCAGTTGACGCTAAATAACGAAAAGTGTGAGGTGATCCACACGAATTCCAAAAGAAATCCGTTGGAATTCGATTACTCGATAAATAGTACAATTCTCAAGGCTGTAAAATTAACTAAGTACCTGGGTGTTAAAATTACGAACAACTTCAGTTGGAAAGACCACATAGATAATATTGTGGGGAAGGCGAGCCAAAGGCTGCGTTTCATTGGCAGGACACTTAGAAGATGCAACAAGTCCACTAAAAAGACAGCTTACACTACACTCGTTCGGCCTCTTTTAGAATATTGCTGCGCGGTGTGGGATCCTTACCAGGTGGGATTGACGGAGGACATCGAAAGGGTGCAAAAAAAGGGGCAGCTCGTTTTGTATTATCACGTAATAGGGGAGAGAGTGTGGCAGATATGATACGCGAGTTGGGATGGAAGTCATTAAAGCAAAGACGTTTTTCGTCACGGCGAGATATAGTTACAAAATTTCAGTCACCAACTTTCTGTTCCGAATGCGAAAATATTTTGTTGAGCCCAACCTACATAGGTAGGAATGATCATCAAAATAAAATAAGAGAAATCAGAGCTCGAACAGAAAGGTTTAGGTGTTCGTTTTTCCCGCGCACTGTTCGGGAGTGGAATGGTAGAGAGATAGTATGATTGTGGTTCGATGAACCCTCTGCCAAGCACTTAAATGTGAATTGCAGAGTAATCATGTAGATGTAGACGTTGATGTAGTGCCACTTGGCCTTCCAGAGACCGGTCTTCTAGCGGCCGTACATTCACGTGATCATGAGCAGTGGCTGCATCCCTGCCAAGTGTTTATGCATTATCACAGAAGCAACATCCAGTTTCTCGTAGCCGTATTGTACGACCTCATTCAACCTCGGTAAGGTGTTGACAATGGCGTCTTTGTCGCATTAACAGCATTATTGCCTAACATCAACTCATCTCGTCCAATACCAAAGGTAACTAACGCTCAACTACATTTACAGCGAGTATTTGTAGCAAACCTGATTTGCATCCTCATAGTGGCGCTATTAACGCCACTCTCATGCGACTGGCACGAATGTTGAATAGAAACACACCTAGCAAACTTTCGTTTCTGTTATACAGCCTCTTCTTGGTGTTGCGATTTTTTTTCGTCAGTGTATGTATTTCTACGACAGTTTCACCGGCCTCTGTTCCTTACTCCATATTTTTATGATGGATTTAAGATCAATAAATCACTTTGCTGGTTTCAGGGCTCATTTTAGATACTAATTGTGGGAACATACAGCACTGAAATTGAGGTCATCTTTAACTGGTGCCAGAGGATAGACACCAAGATAGCTAACAGCTACTCTTCACAGCTTACAGACCCTCTCATAACTGTATTCTTTTTATTTAAGAATGGCGTGATGATGCTCACCAGCTCCGAAAAAGATGTTGCATCCACTCTTAGATAACTTAAGTAACATAGCGGGACTGACTTTTTTTCTTTGCATTATCCAGTTCTTTAGCCAGCAGCTTTCTCTCGGCGTTGTTTGGCCTTGATGATGATGTTTGGTTTGTGGGGCGCTCCACTGCGCGGTTATCAAATGGTTCAAATGGCTCTGAGCACTATGCGACTTGACTTCTGAGGTCATCAGTCCCCTAGAACTTAGAACTACTTAAACCTAACTAAACTAGGGACATTACACACATCCATGCCCGAGGCAGGATTCGAACCTGCGACCGTTGCGGTCGCTCGGTTCCAGACTGTAGCGCCTAGAACCGCACGGCCACTCCGGCCGGCGCAGTTATCAGCACCCGTAGAAATTTCCAACCTCTGCTCGGTCCAATGTCGCCACTTTCATGAATGGTGATGAAATGATGCCAACACAAACACCCAATCATCTCGAGGCAGGGGAAAATCCCTGACCCGCGGGGAATCGAACCCGGGACCCCGTGCTCGGGAAGTGAGAACGCAACCGCGAGACCACGAGCTGCGAACGTTTGGCCTTGGTACCTATAACAGAATCAAAGCAAACCACATTTTTCGTTTCTTAACCAAGTGGGATCTTGTACAACATAAATTCAATGAGCTTTCTATAAACATATCAGCCGGCCGGGGTTGCCGAGTGGTTCTAGGCGCTACAGTCTGGAACCGCGCAACCACTAACGTCGCAGGTTCGATTCCTGCCTCGGGCATGGATGTGTGTGATGTCCTTAGGTTAGTTAGGTTTAAGTAGTTCTAAGTTCTAGGGGACTGATGACCTCAGAAGTTAAGTCCCATAGTGCTCAGAGCCATTTGAACCATTTATAAACAAATCACAACAGGACGGCTCTGTAACAGGTGAATATGCGTGTCCAAATGAACATTGCATCGTAATTCGGAATAACGCAGGCGCTGCAGTATTGTATTTATCTGCCGACACTGGAAAAGTGACTTTCAAATAAAATGTCTCGCCGGTATGGGAATATACATAATGGATGTACGAGTATAGGTTCTAGACTCATGATTGACGACGTATGGAAGTCGTGCTTCGATAGCCATATGGTAAGGCGACCGCTCACAATTAGAGGGAAATCCGGGTTCGAGTCACGGTCCGACACAAATTTTCATTGTCGTCATTCCATTATACAGCTGATTGCTGTCTATATTCGGAATTGCGAATACATTTAATGTATTTCATAACGGCGGTTGTCACCGCAGTGCCTGTTCCTTTAGACATGCCTTTATGTCCAAATGGACACTGCATCGTAATGTGGAATAATACAGGCACTGCAATATCGTATCGGCTTTACGAAATGTCTCCACAGTATCGTTTTTGCAACAATCCCGTTGTACGCATTTGGTGGAGAGACCAATATTCAGTTTTACACATACGACCACAAAGCTACTAAATTCTCTACTGTGGTGCAAATGCTTTCCATAGAAAATCATCGTATGGAAGAATTTAGAATTTTAAAATGGTGTATACCAAATATCTATGATTTTAAAACATGTTATACAGCTCTTTAATGCCGTGAAAGTACACTACTGGCCATTAAAATTGCTACACCAAGAAAATGACGTGCTACAGATGCGAAAGTTAACCGACAGGGAAAAGATGCTGTGATATGCAAATGATTAGCTTTTCAGAGCATTCACACAAGGTTGGCGCCGGTGGCGACACCTACAACACGCTGACATGAGGAAAGTTTCCAACCGATTTCTCGTACACAAACAGCAGTTGACCGGCGTTGCCTGGTGAAACGTTGTTGTGATGCCTAGTGTAAGAAGGAGAAATGCGTACCATCACGTTTCCGACTTTGATAAAGGCCGGATTGTAGGCTATCGCGATTGTGGTTTATCGTACCGCAACATGGCTGCTCTCGTTGGTCGAGATCCAATGGCTGTTAGCAGAATATGGAATCGGTGGGTTCAGGAGGGTAATACGGAACGCCGTGCTGGATCCCAACGGCCTCGTATCACTAGCAGTCGAATTGACAATCATCTTAATCGCATGGCTGTAACGGATCGTGCAGCCACGTCTCGATCCCTGAGTCAACAGATGGGGACGTTTGCAAGACAACAACCATCTGCACGAACAGTTCGACGGCGTTTGCAGCAGCATGGAGTATCAGGTCGGAGACCATGGCTGCGGTTACCCGTGACGCTGCATCACAGACAGGAGCGCCTACGATGGTGTACTCAAGGACGAACCTGGGTGCACGAATGGCAAAACGTCATTTTTTCGGATGAGTCCAGATTCTGTTTACAACATCATGATGGTCGCATCCGTGTTTTGCTACATCGCGGTGAACGCACATTGGAAGCGTGTATTCGTCATCGCCATACTGGCGTATCACCCGGCGTGATGATATGGGGTTCCATTGGTTACACGTCTCGGTCACCTCTTGTTCACATTGACGGCACTTTGAACAGTGGACGTTACATTTCAGATGTGTTACGATCCGTGGCTCTATCCTTCATTCGATCCCTGCAAAAATCCTACATTCCAGCAGGATAATGCACGACCGCATGTGCAGGTTCTGTACGGGCCTTTCTGGACACAGAAAATGTTCGACTGCTGCCCTGGCCAGAACATTCTCCAGATGTCTCACCAATTCAAAACGTCTGGTCAATGGTGGCCGAGCAACTGGTTCGTCACAATACGCTAATCACTACTCTTGATGAACTGTGGTATCGCGTTGAAGTTGCAAGGGCAGCTGTACCTGTACACGCCATCCAAGCTCTGTTTGACTCAATGCCCAGGCGTATCAAGGCCGTTATTACTGGGTACTGATTTCTCAGGATCTATGCACCTAAATTGCGTGAAAATGTAATCACATGTCAGTTCTAGTATAATATATTTGTCCAATGAATACCCGTTTATCATCTGCATTTCTTCTTGGTGTGCTACAATGTTCCTGGGGGCATCACTTGTTCCCACCTCACGCCATACGAGGGTACCTACGCACACAATCCGAAATCATAGTTGGTAGCCACGTGGGGCAGCGCGTGGTCTCGGGCGCTTTGTCACGGTTCACGCGACTCACTCCCACCCCCCCCCCCCTCGCCCCCCCGTCGGAGGTTCGAGTCCTCCGTCGGGCATGGGAGTGTGTGTGCGTTGTCCTTAGCGTAAGTTAGTTTAAGTTGGATTAAGTAGTGTGCAAGAACAGATACCATTGATGACCGTGCAGCTTCCCTAGAATAAATGATAATTAATTGAAACCCTCAGCTGCCGACAGGTGTTGTTGATATACCTCGATGGAGACAGCTGAAAATGTGTGCCCCGACCAGGACTCGAACTTGGGATCTCCTGCTGACATGGCAGACCCTCTATCCATCTTTTTTTTTTAATCTCTTTTGTTCGCCTTTGTTCGTTGCATCTGCTCGGGGCGGACGTCGTAAGACATCCGTTTAAGTTCGTTGTTGATCGATTAACTCTGTTTTTTTATTACAGAGGGCAGCTAACCCTGTGACCGAACACGCTGAGTTACCGTGCCGGCTGTCCATCTGAGCCACCGAGGACACAGATGAATAGCGCGACGGCAGGGACTTACCCCTTGCACGCTTCCCGTGAGACCCACCTTCCCAACTGTCCACAATCTACCTACGCAATGTTCCTAATAGATATTTGCCCATCCACTCATTTCTCGCGCCAACTAAGGTGACGATTCCCGTAAGAGATCCCGGGTTCGAGTCCCGGTCGGGGCACACTTTTTCAGCTGTCCCCATCGAGGTATATCAGCAACACCTGTCGGCAGCCGAGGGTTTCAATTAATTATCACTTATTTCCATGATTGTTAAAATAGTGAACATTTTACACTCAAATAGCGGAAATTTAAATAAGGAAAAAAAAAGACAGGATCTGTTCTCATCCGAGAAGAGAACATGATCCCACTTCTCGTTGATCCACTCCCTACGCTTCCGGTACCATCGCAAATCGTTGAACACGGTAACTCACCGTCAACGTTACTGTGACACTGCACCTCCCCACGTGCGTCTCTTCAGGGCTGCATTCGGCCCTGAAATTATTTTTCCATGGTGACAATACGCGACCACATCGAACAGCACAGGTGGAGGTGCTCTGGCAACGAGAGAATAATCGCCGAACGGACTGGCCTGTCCGCTACCGCGCTTAAACCCTCTGGAGCATGTATGGGATGCCTTGGAGAGACGTACTGCAGAACGTCCACATGCACCACCGACCCATCCAGCTGTTGTCATACCTGTTGTCATATGCGTTTGTGGAGGAATTGGACTCCATGTCATAAGAACCCTTTACCAACCCTGTGGTCAGCATGGGAGCACGTTGCAGAGCATGTTTTGCCGTCCATGGTGATCACACGAGATGCCGCTTGAATTCAAAGAAATAATATTGGCAGCAATTGACAGGTTTATACCAAATAAATTAACAAACGACGGAGCCGATCATCTTTCGTAAACAAAGCGGGTCAGAACACTGTTGCAGGAACAACCATAAAAACTTGCCAAATTTAAACAGACGCAGTATTTCCAAGATTGACGATCTTTTACAGAAGCTCGAAATTTAGCGTGGACTTCAGTGCGAGATCCTTCTAATAGTTTCCACAACGACTGTCTCGAAACCTGGCAGAAAATCCAAAGCGATTCTGGTCGTATGTGAAGTATGCTGACGCAAGAGACAGTCAATGCCTTCTCTGCGTGATAGCGATGGAGATACTATCGAAAACAGTGCTGCCAAAGCAGACTTAGTAAACACAGCCTTCCGAAATGCCTTCACAAAAGAAGACGAAGTAAATATTCCAGAATTAGAATCACGAACAGCTGCCAACATCAGTAACGTTTCAGTAGATATCCTCGGAGTAGTGAAGCAGCTCAAATGATTTAATAAAAGCAAGTCTTCTGGTGCAGACTGTATTTCAACTAGGTCCCTTTCAGAGTATGCTAATGCAATAGCTCCATACTTAACAATAATATACAGCCGTTCGCTCGACGAAAGATCGCTACCCAAAGTCTGGAAAGTCGCACAGGTCACACCAATATCCAAGAAAGGTAGTAGGAGTAATCCATTGAATTATAGGCCCATATCATTAACGTCGATATGCAGCAGAATTTTGGAACATATATTGTGTTCGAACATTATGAATTATCTTCAAGAAAATGGTCTTATGACACACAGTTAACAAGGGTTTAGAAAACATCGTTCTTGTGAAATACAACTAGCTCTTTATTCTCATGAAGTGTCGGGTGCTACTGACAAGGGATTTCAAATCGATTCTGGATTTCCGAAAGGCTTTTGGCACTGTACCACACAAGCGGCTTGCAGTGAAATTGCGTGCTTATGGAATATCGTCTCAGTTAGGTGACTGGATTCGCGATTTCCTCTCAGAGAGGTAACAGTTCGTATTAACTGACTGAAAGTCATCGATTAAAACAGAAGCGATTTTTGGCATTCCTCAAGGTAGTGTTATAGGCCATTTACTGTTCCTTATCTATATAAACGATTTGGGTGACAATTTCAGCAGCCGTCTTAGGTTGTTTGCAGATGACGCTGTCGTTTATCGAGTAGTAAAACTATCAGAAGCTCAAAACAAATTGCAAAACGATTTAGAAAAGATATCTGTATGGTGCGAAAATTGGCAATTGACCCTAAATAAAGAAAAGTGTGAGGTCATCCACGTGAGTGCTAAAAGGAATCGGTTACACGATAAATCAGTCAAATCTAAAGGCCGTACATTCACCTGAACACCCAGGAATTACAAAAATGGCTCTGAGCACTATGGGACTTAACATCTGTGGTCATCAGTCCCATATAACTTAGAACTACTTAAACCGAACTAACCTAAGGACATCACACACATCCATGCCCGAGGCAGGATTCGAACCTGCGACCGTAGCGGTCACGCGGTTCCAGACTGAAGCGCCTAGAACCGCACGGCCACAACGGCCGGCCAGGAATTACAATTACAAACAACTTAAATTGCAAGGAAAACAGAGAATGTAAAGGGGAAAGCTAACCAAAGACTTCGTTTTATTGACAGGACAATTAAAAAGTGTAACAGATCTACTAAGCAGACTGCCTATGCTTGTCCGTCCGCTTTTAGAATACTGCCGCGCGGTGTGGGATCCTTACCAGACAGTACTGACGGAGTACATCGAAAATTCAAAGGTCAGCACGTTTTGTCTATCTCGAAAACGGGGACAGAGTGTCACTGAAATGATACAGGATTTGGGATGGACATCATTAAAACGAAGGCTTTTTCGTTGCGGAAGAACCTTCTCACGGAATTCCAATCACCAGTTTTCTCCTCTAAATGCGAAAATATTTTGCTGTCGCCGACCTACATAGAGAGTAACGATCACCATGATAAAATAAGGGAAGTCAGAGCTCGTACGTGAAGGTGTAGGAGTTCGTTCTTTCCCCGCGCTACACGAGATCGGAATAACTGAGAATTTTGAAGGTAGTTCGATGAACCGTCTGCCAGGGACTTGAATGTGATTTACAGAGTATCCATGTAGATGTAGAAACAACCTATGAAGGATCATGTTCAGCCTTTTGTAATGTCCAGGACACCATCACGAATTACGGTGACAGTGTAGTTATTGTGTTATTTAAAGTGTCATATCTGTTCGTTTCATTGCGTATTTCTTTCAGTTACCTTGTGTACTACACTGTAGCAGTTTTTTCTATGTATGGTCCAAATTTCATCGACATATGTTACTTGGCAGTAACAAATCATGCGATAGTTACATTCATCTTTAAGCTTTGCGCATTAGGGTATTTTGAAACTATGGACATTAGGTTGTAACTCGCCACTCCGTTAAAAACTGTACCCGAGTAATCACACAAAATAATAATCCGGAGTATGCTCTGAAATGTACCCCCAGACACTGAATGTGAACCATTGAAAACACGATCTGATTTTGAATTAGAAATAAAATGTGGCGAAGCCTACGCAAAGCGCAACGAAAGGGGTAGAAATTACTCGGAAGTAACATAACTGAATAACGAACTTGAACATTAACTGCAAACTTCATACCACATAGCCTCTGCATCCAAGAAATCGTGCCTTATAAGCCAATTTGTGTACGAACAAATGTTTTTGTCGTCTGTGCCTATTCTACCTAATAACCTGAAAATATAGAGTTTGTGTGGTGATACGACGCCTTCCCCTTTTGGCAAGCTTTAAGCGTTGCTTCAGCATCGCCTTACCTGGTTTGTTGAATTTTCTTAGGAAAATAAATGTTGGCAGTGCGAGCATGCGTGTGTAATGTAATTTAAGTGACTGGAGCAAGTTTCGTAAGAAAACAAGCTCAAATACTCAAACAGAGGCAAGATACTCGACGTATAACTTGTGAACGAAGGAAGTGTGTCAGATAATACATCCGCGAAGCTCAGCTGTATGAAAAAGTCAGTAATCCATATACAGACGCGATATGCAAATTAGATGTTGCGCTTACGGATAAACATCAAGCAAGACAAGCTTGCGAGTGTGAGAAGCTGTTTGTGAGCCTGTGGAATTTACTGAAAATTAACTCTGAGACGAATATCAATGACCACGTGTTTTGAAGCAAACGAGATGAGCATTATTCACGGTAAGCCGACATGAAAAATATAGCTTCAGTGTTATCATTGTCCTCAAGCACGTGAATGTAAGTGGTATGCATTCTGCTTGCTGCTGTCTCACCGTTATGCAGAAGGTTGCTCGTCGAATGCGCACATGTGCAATAACCAAGACATGAGTCTGAATATATCTGATCTGATGTGACCGGGTTGAAAGACGAGACGATAGTGCCTTTTCAAAGAGCATGAGAGAAACAATTGAACGATGCACGCATAGCATTCCGATTGGCAGGCTCCTGTCAAAGCTTTGGCCTTGCAGTAAGAGATCCCTCCACTTTCCCCTTTTGGCAAAGGTGAACCGCTTCCGCGAACCGGGACGACAAGTGATTGATTGTCTGTGAATCACCAAGTGACACAGGCAGAGCGTAGGTGCTCGAAATTGGGAAGGCGCTTCGTATATAGCGACCGTCTTCCAAGATTTACACGTTTTTAAAATTCTAAACTCTGCCATATGATGACACATTGTCGAAACTATTTACAGCACTAAAAAGATTTTACCTGATTTTTGGTTGTACAAAAAAAGTCTTTCATAAATGCTGTGAAGCACAATCTAAAGCAGGAGGACAATGTACACTTCGATATTAACGCAAAGGCCGAGAATCTGTTCCCAGATTATGTCCTTCGATTGCGTTAACTGATACAAGTCGGTAAATGCTTTAATGTGAGGTTCGCTAAACCGGTCCCAAAACCATCTTTACTATCGGAGAAGAAATAGTTTTAAGAACTCTTTAGTCAATCTGGATACCCGATCGTTATTAGCAGATTGGAAGCTTTACTAGATTGCAATATATCAGTTAGCAATGAAACAGCGTTGGCTGTAAGAAATCCTCCCAGACACCAGTAAAAGGAATGGAGAAAGAGGGTAATGGCTTCGTTAGCTGACAACTGGATTGAACATATGAAGTACTTATTTCATGTTAAAAAATAGATTTCTGTTGTAATTCCTGAACCTGAGAAATACAAAATTAGGTTTGTTGGATTTTATTATAATCATTATTATGGTTTATTTTATTAAAAACACATGATCACACAACAACAATACAATTATATTATTTAGTTTATGTTGCATATATTGCGTAGATACAATCGTCAGCAAAAAAAAAAAAAATTGGGCCACTGCAGACAAAACCGCAGAAAGTTCTTTTGGACCTTTGGCAAAAAAGAAAGGTACAGGGCAAGACGTCAGAGAGAGAAAGTGAGTCACTCAGGAAAAAATGTGAGATACCTGACTCCTCACAGCTTAACTGCCAATGCCCTGCGTGTAAGTATTGTTTACTTGACTGTCTGAAAGAGGGTAGTCCAGAACGCCTGCTTGGTATGAAACAGATTATGGACCTGGCTAAATGTTCGAAAAGCGGCGACAGCTACTGGATACCAACATATACGAGGCAAGGAAGCTATATAAATTTTAGAGTGCGTTTGTAAGGGCTGACTATTGATCATTCAGGATTAATTGTTTAACATGAAGTATCTAAAAGTGAATGTCCTACTACACCTACAAATTTCTTGCTACAATCGTATATCGTCTGCTGAGGAAGAAATTTAACTGTCTACAGGAAGTTGTAGCATAGGAGACATTTCTGCAAATAATCATCGCATGAGTTGTCTGTGTTGAGTGTGGGGTAAAGACGTGTAGATGCTCTTTACACATTCTTTCACTGGCATAAATTAAGTGTGGGTTACAATCCAGCTTATAACGACCGCTGTTAGGGAATACTGGTAGTTTGGCATAGTGAATTAATAACCTGTATAGCTTCCTCACATTCCTCGATCGATTCCAGTACGATCCGTCCCATTCGCATTCCCTAATGTAACAATGCGGCTTTGGACATAAATGCAATTCCAAGTTAATTTTTGTAAATATTTAATTTAAGAATTTGATGCCATTGGGTCTCTCACAACATAAGCAACAAATATTTTACTAATTACACCTAATGCAGCAGTTCTTTTCTGGCAATTACTCCTTGATGATCTCCATACAAATATTGTGATGGTTTAGAATGAAACTATCAGGCAATAAAGTAAGAACAAACTGCACTCCCTGCGAGGCTCCGTATTGCAGGTGTGCCGCACGCTCAAGCTCTTATTGCAGTTTCTGTTTCCCTGTCACAAGTGCAAATACAAAGTAAACAGCTTAATCATAGCAGAGTTTTTAGCTTTTGTGGACAACGCATCAGTAATGACTTATGGGTAAAAGTTATTTTTAGTTCTGTGATTAATGTACATTGAATGGCAGTTCTGCTTTACAGTGACATATTAAACGCTTCACTGTCAGCGCATTGTGTTCCTTTTTACGTTCCCTGCTTTTATTTCTTTACGTCATCACAGCACATTTCTTGGTCATTGTACATTGCTTCTTTTTACGATTCACTTGAATAATTTGAGGATATTACTCTTATTACTCGTAGCTAAGACAATTTCTCGGTGGATGTTCGTGTTTTACATTTATCTATTTCAGGATAGTGCTTTAGTTTTAAGTTTATAAAAAACAAAAGACTTGTTACGTAAGCGAAATACTAAGTCTATATACATCACGGATGCTCCAAAAAAGTTAATCACATCTGGTCAATGAACATTTTTGTTTGAAGTTCGCCAAGAAACAAAAGCAAAATAATTGACAGCTTCTGATTAATGATGTTTACTTAGCAGTCGATGCATTTGGGTATTAGTAGTATCTTCGCTCTAGCCCTTATGCCTAATTACATAAATGAGAGTAAAACTCATTGGCTTATACTTTTTGTATTTCGGACCTGGGTCTTTGCAATGCGAGCTGCTCTCTTCAATTCCAAGATCACTCAGGAGAACAGTCAACTGCGGAAACGTATTCATCCTGTGGCTAGTATAATTGACAACACTGTAGAATTAGCCTCTGTGTTGGTCGAATTACGTACTTCGTGGAGTGGGACAGAATTCTCCTGCTAGATTCACTCGACATTTTCTTGTGGTTTCCATTAACTAATCTGAGTGATTTTCATGAGATTAAATGTATGGTTTTGAGTAGAGGGAAGTGATTCCACACAGAAAATACAAATAACCCCGCTTTTTACATCGCAAATTATCTTAGTCGTCATTATGGGAATCACAGAGCGGAAATCGCAGTATTGGCTCGCTGGCTCAGATCATCGTCTGCAGCGATCGCTGTATCATCGATTTAAAAATTCCGATGGAGTGTTATCTATCCCTTCTGCCTTTTTCGATCTTAAATCTTAAATTCTAATATCGATTCCTGTTTCTTCTTCTATTACGTTGTCAGACAAGTCGTAGAGGCCCTCAAAGTACTCCTTCCACCTATCCGTTCGCATTTAACAGTGGAATTCCCATAGCATTCTTAACATTACCATACTCGCATTTAATTTCACAGAAGCTTTTTTTGACTTTTCTACATGCTGAGTCAGTCCCTCCGACGATCGTTTCTTTTTCGATTCCTTCGCATTTTTTTCCAAGCAGCCATATCGCCTTGGCCGCCCATCGTTTCCTATTTGTTTCACACCTAAGTGTCTTATAATGCTATGTTCCTGTTATTCCATGAAAGTTTTTATACTTTCCAGAATGAGATTTTCACTCTGTAGCGGAGTGTGCGCTGAAATGAAACTTCCTGGCAGATTAAAACTGTGTGCCGGACCGAGACTCGAACTCGGGACCTTTGCCTTTCGCGGGGAAGTGCTCTACCATCTGAGCTACCCAAGCACGACTCACGCCCCGCCCTCACAGCCCCACTTCTGCCAGTATCTTTTTATACTTCGTTCTTTCGTCCATCAGCTGAAGTATTTATCTGTTATCGAAAGTTTCTTCGCATTTACCTTCTTTGTACCTGTCATTGCCATTTTTAGTGACGTCCACTCCTCTTCAACTGACCTGCCTATTACGATATTCCTTATCGCAGTATCCACATCCTTTGCGAACTTCAAACGCGTCTCATCAGTGCCCAGTACTTATGTACCCCGCTTTCTTTGACACTGATTCTTCGTGATTAGTCTCTTAAATTTCAGCCTGTTTTTCATTATTATTAAATTATGATCTGAGTCTATATTTCTTCCTGGGTATAATTTGTTGTCCGATACCTGATTTCAGATTTCTGTCTGAGCATGATGTAATCCATATGGAATATTTCGGTGTCTCCCTGCCTTTTCCAAACATACCTCCTCCTATCGCGATTCTTGATCAGAGTATTTGCTATTAGCATCTGAATTTTATTGCAGAATTCAGTTGGTCTTTCTCGACCCTCGTTCTTACTACAAAGCCCATTTTCTCGCGCATCCTCTCTTCTATTCCTACCTCTACAAACGCGACCCAATCCTCCACGGTTATTAGATTTTCATTTCCGTTTACATACTGAATTACCCGTTCAATATCCTCATATACTGAGTCTCTCTCTTCATATTCTGCTTGCGACGTCGACATGTACTCGTATGTTTGAACTGTCGTCGGCGTTGGTTTGATGTGTAATCTGGTCAGAACAAGTCTATCACTGAACTCTTCACGGTCGCTAATTCTCTCCCACCCTTTCCTATTCGTAAAGAATCCCACTCTCACTATACCATAAACTGCTGCTGTTAATATTATCCTATATTCGCCTGATTGCAAATCCTTGTCTTCTTTCCATTTTACTTCACTGATCATTATATCCAGCCTTAGCGTTTCCCTTGAAATTCCATCCTCCGCCTCGCGGAATGTCATCTCGTCGTTGGTTACTCCATCTTTTTTCCATGGTCACCTCCGCCTTGACAGCTCCTGGATGTTCGAATAGGGGGCTAATCCGGAATCTTCTGGCAAAGGAGAGATCGTCATAACATTTTTCAATTAGAGACCACATCTCCTGTGGATACAGGTTGTGTGACCGCAATGGCCAATTGACGTAGTGAACAGCATATAGAAGCACCACTGCTTCGTCCACGCCTGAAGACACACCACGCACTACTGAGGATGCAGAATTTGCTTTTGCCTTCAGTACACAGTAACAGCTTCCTGTGGTCGAAAGGGTATTCAGAAAGATTTCCAGTATATATATCTACACAAGTCATGCATGCGGGAGAAAACTTTTTAAACAATTAATAATAGCTGAATGAAATTCAGCCCCTTTCTAATGATAGAAATATTTTAATTTAAAAACTATTACAATCTTCTAAAAAGCTTTTGCCAGCGCCAAGTTTCAATAACACACGTCTCCACCATGTGGATTTTGCTGGCAGCGGCAGCCCACAGTGCTCAAGTACACTGCCTGGGCCTGCTGCCTCTTGGAATTTTTGATGTTTCATCTTACAACCATACAGTCCAGGCGGTTCTGGAAACTCAAACGCCATCCGAACGTTGGAGACCGTGTATTTTTAACGAACCAATGTTAAATTAGTTACGTGTATGCATCTGAGGATGCAATTACATATTTGCGAAACTAGTTGTGCATGATCATGTTATAAAGGAACTTCTGATAGCTAAAGGAACTACCAAAAGTATTGTAGAAGATTTTAATAGCTTTAAAATTTTTTAAAAACGTATTTCTATCATGTATCTAATCTGGGATGCCCAAACCGTAAAATCGTGTGTTCTTTTTTTATAACCGTAACTATTGACAGGTATTCGTTTGCTAATTGCAGTGTGGAATGCCAGAGAAAATTTCAAATAACGGAAGTTCAAAAATCAGCAAATGTTTACAACGACTGCAACTACACCATCCAGAGAACCGCTCGTGTGCCGTATGTTCTGCAAGCCAATGTCGCCTTTCCTTTATCCCAGTAGTTATTGAAACTGTTCGCTGTATTAGTGGTCATCAGGTCGCCAAACCACCCAGGTATACTGAACAAATTGCGAGTTCACCACATGCCAAGGACCAGAGTCTGCGCGGACTCTACTAACATCACGTGACGATTTTCAGATAAGTCCAGAGAGTGCTTTACCAGTCCAACGAGTTCGGTTACGATTTTGCAACAGGGGAGACGACACACACACACACACACACACACACACACACACACACACACACACACACACACACACACACACAGAGAGAGAGAGAGAGAGAGAGAGAGAGAGAGAGAGAGAGAGACGCTCCTGATACAAGGCTACGTCATTAAAAACCGTAGAGTGAATCAGAATTGTAGGCCATATGTTATTGTAGACTTTATTCCGAAAATCGGTTGATGCAGCTCTCTAAGTTAGTTTCGCCCGTGCAAGTCTCTTCATCTTTACATAACCAACGCAATCCACATACGTTGGTATTTGCTTATTGTATTCAAGCCTTGGTCCCCCTTGACGGTTTTTAGCCCCCACACTTCCAGTACGAAACCGATAATCCCCTGATGGCTCAGCATGTGTCCTATCAACCAATCCCTTTTTTTTTCCTCAAGCTGTGCCAAAAATTTAATTTTTCCCACTTCGGTTCCTTACCTCGTTACTTGTTGTTTGATCTACCCAGCTAATCTTCAGCACTCACTATTTCAAAAGCTTCTATTCTCTTCTTTTCTGAATTCCTTATCGTACACGCTTCACTTCCAGGCTGCGCTCCAGACAGGTAACTTCAGAAAATCCTAACTTAAATTGATGTCAGATATTAACAAATTCCTCTTTTTCACAAATGCTTTTCTTTGCTATTGCCAGTCTGCATTTTATATCTTCTGTGTTTCGGCAATCATTAATTATTTTGCTGCCCAAATAGCAGAACTCGTCTACTACTTTTAGAGTCTCAATTCCTGATCTAATTCTCACAGCGACATTTGATTTAATTCGACTGCCTTCCATTACCCTTCTTTTACGTATGTTGTTGTTCATCTCGTAAATTTTATTAAAGGCACTATCAGTTCCGGTTAACTGCTCTTCCAAGTTCGTTGCTGTCTCTGGCAGAATGTAATGGCACTTGCTAAATATTTCCAAAGAGGTATTCGTAGGTTAAAAAAAGAAGCGATGCGCTGCAGCTGAAGTGCTATTAGATGAGAGAGAGACGTGACTGTCACTTTTTTTTCAGTGAGCACGCAGAGAGGTGTCTTAGATGTCTTGAGGAAGAGAGGGCGATAACACTTTTATTGCTCTTCCTATTGTAGCAGTTTTCTAAATATGATAGTGTTTTGGGTTAAAATAAAAGTGAAGTGAAACACAGTGCGTGTCTATTTATTTGACCAACAGTTCATCTCACCGCGTCGAAATAGAAGTTTATCCCATTAGGCGACACGGTCAACAGTTAGCAGCTGTATTCGAGACGACAATAGCAGCAGAAAGAAGAGGTAAAGTTTCCCACTGAGAAGAAAATACAATTAAGAACATTTATTGTTAAATCTTCTAGGAATAGTGGTTCCCAAACTTTTTTCCTCAGGGCCCCCGCTCACTACGAAAAATGGTATCAGGCCCTCCTAGCTTATTGTAATTGATGAAAATAGTCATATTTAAGATTTTTCCTTATTATGTTTATCGAACTCAATTTAAAACGATTTTACGCAGCAGAAACCAAAAATAACATGACTTATTATAACGAAAATACGGAACAAATTTTTTCTCTTTATCACGTTTTCTTTTATTCAAAAACTATGAAATGAACATTATTTACAATTCAGCAAACAAGAATAACAAGAGCAATAAAAATTTTAATTAAAAAGTTCAGTTTGATGGTTGAGCTTGCTTTTGAGAACAAAGTTTCTCAAAAAGTGAAGGAATAGCAAAAAGAGCCACTCAAAGCTCTTTCTTTAATTTAGCTTTGAACGGTAATTCGACTTTATAGCTGGCCAAGTTGAAAATCCAGTCTCGCACAACTATGTTGTTGCACAAGGAATCAGGATCTTCATTGCATTTTGGCTTAGCGTTGGGAAGTCCTTGCTAATATTTATCCAAGACTCCAACAAAGGCACTTCATTAAATTTACTCATCAGTGAGGTATCACAAGTGAGTGCAATAAGTTGTTCTTGCTTTTCTATATTGAGAAATGATGGTCCAGGAGCATTTATGAATGGATTTTTAATCCAATTAAATTTATCAAAATATTTGGTGAAATATTTCTCGAAGTGAACTTTTAATGTTGCTCAAGATGATGAAGAAGCTTTTATCGCCATTGGAAGTATCGGATTATCTGTATCCTGTAACAGTGACTATATAGTAGGGAAAATATCTAGTATGCCACTCTAAATTCGGTTTTGCCACATTTCTAATTCTTTATGAACGCCTTTGCCTCTTGATTCCAAGATAGTACAGTTGCCCGATTACATTGAAGTGAAGTATTGAGAATATCAGTGAGGTACGTCATTTTAAATCTCTGTTGTTGAAAGTCTGCCAAAGAGACACTTCTCACCTTTAAAAAACAGAATATCTCATTTCTCAGTTCTAACCTTCTTTTCAATACTTTACCAATTGAAAGCCATCGAGCATTACTAAAAAAAGAGCAACTGAGTGTGTTCCCATCTC
The DNA here is from genome assembly GCF_023864345.2 of Schistocerca serialis cubense. Classification (NCBI taxonomy): domain Eukaryota; kingdom Metazoa; phylum Arthropoda; class Insecta; order Orthoptera; family Acrididae; genus Schistocerca; species Schistocerca serialis. Next base: position 249,022,872 of record NC_064638.1, on the reverse strand, counting down.
CTCACACAGCACTTTTAAAAGTCTCGAATTTATAACTTTTGCCTTTAATATTAACTGTTTGTACAACCGTTTGCAGAATTTCATGAAGAGGTGGACTAACGTCTTTAGCGGCCAGTGAGTCCATACAGCATCAGGCGCTAAAGCTTTAACTTTCGCTTGCAATCCACTATGAATTCCAGATATTGAGTGAGCTCCGTCTGTGCATACTCCAATGCACCTATTCCATGATACATCGTTTTCATTAAAAAAAAAAAAAAGTCTTGAACGTGTGAAAAAGGTTTTCAGCTGTAGCTGTTTTCAGTATCGGCTCACAGAAAAGAAATTCCTCTCGAATGTTACATTCATCAACGAAACGAACGTAAGCAACCAAATGAGCATCTTTATGAACGTCAGTTGCTTCGTCCACTTGGAAGTGCAAAATAGTTGTTGCGCAATTTATCGATTAACTTTTCGAGTAAATCATCAGAAATGTCTAAAATTCTTCTACGCACTGCGTCATTAGAGACAGAAATACTTTTCAAATGTTGAGCAAATGTCGCTAAACGTTGCTGGTATAACCAGAGTTTCCGCAACCGTGCGTGGTTTCTTGTATTTAGCAATTCCGTGGGAAATCTGGTAAGAGGCTAAAAGGGACTTACACTACACATTCATCGTTCTGGCAAAGTTCTTCCAGGCAGAGAATAAAACATCTAGTTTGCTGACAAAAAAATCTTTTGGTTTTCCCGTTAATTCAGGATGTTTGGTTCCACGATGTCTCTTGTTAGGTTTCATGCTATCAGCAGCTAAAATCGTTAAACAAACTACACACTAAAGACTTTCTTCACCATTGATTTTAGTTTTTGTGAAGCCTTGCAATAAATAGTTGTCATCATACTTCCTCGTTTTCGCCTTAGTATCTCCCTCCCCTCCGCCAGTTGACGAACCACTAATGTCGTGATGTTTGTCAATAATGAGGAACCGCTTCATACCGCAGTCAAGTCTTCCTCGCAAAGTCTATAATTACAAGACTATAATTATAGTCGTCACTATAAGGATGCGTTGAGATACACGAGCCAAACCTTGCGCTGTGTGGGATGGTTACGGAAACACTAATGGCGCAAGAGACAAAGGATATTCCGCCAACTATCGAAGGAAGCAACGCCGCCCACGAACAAAACCTACTCAGCCCGCGTGTATAGGCTTTGTTCCTAGGTGGCGTTGAAGGGAGTCGCGCAGCTCGACCAATCATTTCAAACAATGCTGGAAATGTGACAGCGGTTTCATTGTCGTCGACCACATCTACCGTTAACACCGACGTCGGGCGAAATTCAAACCAAATCAGCGGCATGTCGTTTGTTCGACAAAAGATAAACCAACTTCTTTGTTACTAGGTATATAATTTTTTTCCTAGCATAAGCCCCCCCCCCCCCCTCCCTGCCGGGTTCGCGCCACACAGTTTGAGAACCATTGTCCTAGAAAGTTTATTTCAGATTTGGTGTCTGTTCGGCAGCCAGCTGTAAAAGCATTTCATAACTTCCATTTATAACTTCAGAGTTAAAAGTCCTAAAACATTTTTAATTCAAAAACTCTAGTTCATTATCTAGCCAGCAAATAGAGAAAGAATAGAATACACGACTTACAATGACATCATCAAACATCAAAACTTTTGTTTCTTCTCTCTGACCTTTAATTTTCGTTCCAAATATACCCTTGGTTTACGCCACAGCTTGCTCAGTGTACAGACTGAATAACATCAGCAACAAGCTACAACCCTACCTCACTCCCTTCTCAACTATGACTTCCCTTACATGTCCTTTTGACTCTTTGTAACTGCAGTCTAGTTTGTATAGAAGTTGTAAATCATCTTTCGCTCCCCATATTTTATTCCTGCTACCTTGAGAATTTCAAACGGTCTAGGCGAGTCAAAACTGTCGAAAGTTTTCTCTATAACTGCAAATACTACAATCGCAGTTTTGCCTTTCTTTAACGTATCTTCTTTTTCCGCTATGAAAGGATTTTGGAGACTTTATCACAAATCGCCTTTTCACTCGAAACGGAGTTTCTGGCGAACATGGGATGAACACTACAATAAAGCAGACAATCAAGAGATCATTTTAAGAAGGAAAAATCGTTTTTATTTTTTATTTTTTCGAAGAGCACTACCCATTAGGAGGAGGAAACGAATGGCGAAAGACGTCAAGCAACACACACTTTACACATGGACGACATCTGATCGCCAGTGTATATTTTTGGCTAAAAGGCGCACAAGATTCTTGTCAAGGTCGCTAAATTAAGTGATGTGACGCGCGTCTTAAGCCCACTTTACATCGAAGCGAACAAAAGCTGAAGTGCAGCAAAGAACGAGAATTCTCACTGGCGCACGTGAGCAACCACCATTCGCGCGCGTTCGATTCGCATTCGCCTATTTTCGTTCGTGTTCTGTTGGTTGTCACTCTTTCAGCTACCAACAAAGAAAGTTCGCATCTCCGCTTCAGCGCTAGCAATACAGAAAGCTTCCATCTGCTATTTTGCCCACTTTTGTTATTGATATGAGTTGCGTGAGCGATCAGAAGGGAATGTAATATTGCTATAGACCAGGCTCGTCCAAACTGTGCCCCTGGGGCGCTAGCGCCTGCGATCGCCCGCGGCCAGCGCCCCGGGCGAATTCGTATGTTGCCGTAGTGGCCGAGCCGTGTCGCTTAGCTAGCCGTGCGGACCGCCCAAACGCCAGCCGATAGATATATTTGTTCGCCCGTTTTCCGTTCGGACAGAGGACGTCTCACAAGCGCTTCAACTAGAGCTGATTGACCTACAGTGCCATATCCACCTGAAGGACCGCTTTCTTATGTGTTAAACTTTGGATGGCTTTTACAACTCTCTTCCACGAGAGAAATATCCTCTTTTGCACAAGCACGCGGCCAAAGTTCTCTCAATGTTTGGTTCCACGTATATTTGTGAGCGCTTTTTCTCTCTTTTAAAGCTTGCTAAAACTAAGAACCGTTCATTCCTTGGCGATAAAAATTTGACCAATTCCTTGAGGTTAGCAGTCTCACGGAATATTGTACCAAGCCGAGACAAAATCGTTTCCTCGAAAAAGAAAAACGTGTAAAATGTTAATTGTCTTCTTTAACAATGTAAGAATTAAAGAGCTTTATAACCTTAATTCTGTTTTAATAAGTTTTCAAACTTGGTCAGTTAAAATTATTACGTACAAAACAGCAAACTAAGGATCCGGTTTGTAAACTCTGAAAAGGGATACAAAAAATTGTAGCACGAAGTATAACAAAAAATACTTACTTGTAACTACTAACAGCAAGAATGAGACTCTATATCCCTTACATAAAATGAATTCTAAAATAGAATATTTTGTTTATGTTGGATCTGACCGCGGGACAGTTCAGCGCAGAGCAGTGCTGCGCGGTCTCACTCGCTCTGCAGCGCTCTCTCTCTCTCTCTCTCTCTCTTGCTCCTATGCCGATTGTCTCTCTCTCTCTTGCTCCTATGCCGATTGCCGCCACTAGCGACACACGGTCGCGGACGAAGCGCTGAACACCGTCTTGCGCCCGCGGGGCGCCGCCGGGCGCATTTCTTGGATGAGCCAGCTATAGACGAACATAGATATCATATTTGCTTCCGGGACCCAAGAGATCCACAGCTAAAATGTCGAAGGAAAAGAAATATAACTGGCTGAAAATCGCCGAAGCGTGCAGTGATCCTACTGGGGACATGAGAAAGACGGTAAGTTGCTTTAGCCAGCCACGAAGTGAATAAACACAAGCTTTGTAAATCTTTTTGTTAAAAAATTAAAAGCACAATTAATTTCCTTGAAAGTAAACAAGTGGGTGTTTGTATCTATTACGGTGATTAAAATTAAAAATATGCGGGAGACTTGATCATCCTCGTAGCTTGCGTTCACGGTATCTGTAATTACATGACTGATTACTCATTATCATATTACAGATTTTTACTGATAAATAAAAATGGTTTACTCGGGATCACGCTATCAGCCGTCTAACGAACAATTTAGCACATTTGCACAAGTAGCGTATATGACAGGTCGTATGTGTTTCATTAATCATAATTCATTGACATTTCCTTCCACATAATTTCGTAAAATCCTTGAAGTGCTTCGCATATGTCACTGAATACATCAGAAACTACAGTACCTGAGATACAGCATCGTTTGAAATGCAAAATAATCACTAACGTAAATATCTCCAGTCGCTAATAACCATAGTGTAAATTCTAACCTTTGCTCAGGTAATGTTGATCCCTGGTAATTAGTGTTCTGCTTTTATATTTCCTCTTCAACTGTAACGAGAAGCCAGCGAAAAGTGTCGACAAACAGATGTGTAAAGTTTTAGATTAATGCAAAGGAAATCTGACGTTCGAATTCAGATTTCAGTGCACTACCTCCACGCATTTCAGGTTTACTTACAAACTGAGACACCTTTTCGAACGCCATATTGCTTACTTCGTCAAACACGGTGCTCTTTCCATACGAAATAATCCTTTCTGACCATCACAGTTTTGCATCATAGAAGGAAGGAGGAAGGGAAATTAGGGTTAATCACCCCGTTGACAACGAGGTCATTAGAGGCGGAGCACAAACTCTGACTGGGCTCTAGTATTGGGAAGGAAATCGGCCGACCCCTTTCAAAGGAACCATCCCTTCATTTGCCTGGAGCGATTTACGGAAATCACAGAAAACCTAAGTCTGGATGGCTGGACGCGGATTTGAACTGTCGTCCTCCGAATGCAAGTGCAGTGTGCTAACGACAGCGCTCGCTTTTTGCTTCGTGGCTTTAACAAATTAGTGTTGTATCCAGTGTGCCAATTATTAGCACTAAAAAAACAACCAGCGGAAAAACGCTCCTATCACAGCATAAAACAAACGAATAAGCCCCTCTTTAAATGACCGAGTGAAAAGTGGGTTACCAGCTGTCTCATTCTACCTTCCTCATCACCTTTAAAAATTTTCACCAAAATTTTGGTGTGAGAACATATTCTGCTCTTCTTAAAATGCAGATCACTTCTCAATAACACTAATTAGCTCCTCTAACTGTAACTCATTCATAGCCACTAGCCCTTCGCTGTAAGTCGCTTATACCCATCCACTCCCACTTTCCCATTCCCACTCACTTATTCAGTCCAACTCATTGTCATTATCTCTCTGTCTCTCTCTAGCCCTCACTTTCTTGTCTCGCAACCAATGTCTCTTTCGTTTTGTCCTACTATTACTGTCTCACTATCACTGTCTCCCTCTTGGTGCCTCTTACTGCTACTGTCTCATTCATTCCTTCCCACTGCTGCTCTCTCTCCTCACTGTCACACTCTCTCTCTCTTCCTTGTTGTCACTGTCGTAGATTCTATCATTATCACTGGCTCTCACCGAATTCTACTTTCTCCGTCTGTTGATTCCTGTGCCACTGGTACTGTCTCCTTCACTGTTTTCCTAGCACCGTTCTGTCACTGTCAGCTATGTTCCAATGCCACTGTGTCCCTATCTTTCTCTCACAAAGCCATTGTCTCCTTGTCTCTTTCTATACCAGAGCCACTGTCTACTATCTTGCCGTATATGTTTATTACTTTCCCATCTCTTTTCCATTAACTAATGGTGACTGCATAAGCCTCTTAAGATCCGGAAAGTTGAACAGATAGGGCGTTGTGGGATGCAGCTTAGAGAAGAGTAGCACATGGCTACCTTGTAAGCTTTCTACAGAAAATTGTCTGTATGTGAGGAAACTGAATATATTGATTTCATAAACTTTCTCCTCGCGTAACTTGTACGTTAGGTATCATATTCACTTGCTGAGCAAAACAGACTTGGTGGCCCTGTGCGCATGTGAAGAGTGCCGTGAAATGCAAAACTTAAAATAAAGAAAATGAATCTAATTAAATGACAAAGGAAAATAATTGTGTGCTCAATGAAAACTATACAACTAAAACTCAGTACCAACGTACGTTATGAACCTTTCGTGATATGAAGTGCAATGTTTGACTTGGAATATCGACAAAAATAAATTACTACGCTACTCGGAACAGCGCAACTGTTTTAAACTACCAATACCATTTACTGACAATTAGTCTGCTTCCTAGCATGACACTTGACAATCCTACATACAGTTTGCTCAAGAATGCAAGGTGAGATCTGCGCTGAAAGAAAAGTGACTTACCTCTTACTCTGCTGTATTTTTGTCTGGAGTACTGAGTTCTCGAAAGCAAATACAAACGAGCAGATGCAAAAGATAAAGGTAAATAATCTACTCTAATTTTTTTTTGCTTGTCAGAAACAATCTGTTGCTGCGAGTGACCTAAGGTGCAATGTACACGTGACAGAATATTTAAACGTTTATTGTGTATCATGAAGATGGGTTTTACTCTAAAGAAAATCATTTTTGTAAAGTCGGACTCTGATTATTGACAAAATGATTGCACAACATTAGAAAATTCCAACAATTGAAAAACTCTCATGACAAAGAAACTACAAACAATATTATGAGAAAGAAAGTTGCTACGCATCATATAGCGAGAATGCTGAGTCGCAGATAGGCACAACAAAAAGATTTTCACACTTAAAGCTTTCGGTCAATGTCAACAACACACACACACACACACACACACACACACACACACACACACACACACACGACTGTGTGTGTCTATTGTAGACGAAGACCATTAGCCGAGGGCTATAACCCTTTGCGTACAACTGGTTTCAGACAACCTTTAATTTAATGTCTCAAAAGCGGCTCAGTGGCTGCTCCGTGAAACCACCACGGCACTGGAGTGTACTATCCTCTCTTGTCAAGATAAACAACTCGCTGCCGGCTCGGGCAGCGCGGGAAGTTAACGAAACCACTGTGAAACATCGGTTAGTGAGGGCTGCACTATTATTGTAGATGTAGTGTGTCTGATGGCTTCTAGAGGAAGAGTCAAAGCAAGTGAATTGAACACCGAAATGCTGATGCAAATACATGATGACGTACCAAATACTGAGTCTTGCGTATCAGATAGTGAAAGTGACGGCACGAAATACAAATTTCTGAAGCACCAAATCGACTTCGTTTTGATGAAGAAACGGTACCATCTTTGTAACTGAATTTGACCCTCCAAATGAAGAGCAAGATGTGCTGGAAACAGCTGATGCTGCTGTTGTATGGGAACAGTTTCCAATTTCCAAAGGTCCAAAACAGTTTTGCGGTGATACAGGCAGTAATATTGAAGAGGACAAAGAAACACGTACAGACATTTTTGCTAACACTATTCTCTCCAGAGCAGTTACAAATGATAGCACATGAAACAGATCTATATGCAACACAAATTATGGGTGGCTCAACAAATTTTGTGCATACAAATGAAGAAATACGTAGATTTCTTGCAATAAATCTACTAATGGGCATAAAAAAATCATCCAGTTACAAGGATTACCGGTTTTCTGATCCTGCAATGCGAGATACGTACATTTCTGCGACATTTTCACGCAACATTTTCTTGGTTGGAAGGTAACATTCCCCTAAATGACAATGACAAGCAACCAAAGAAAGAAGAAGGAGGCTATGACAAATTATATAAGGTACGCCCCCTTACTCTCCTCCACTTTTTGCAACTCTTATAAACCAACAGAGAACCAGAGTATGCATGAATCGATGATTAGATTCAAAGGGCGTTTCAGTTTGAATCAATATTTACCCAAGAAGCCAATAAAAAGAGGGGCATAAAATATGGGTGTAAGCAAAAGAAAATTGCTACATCTCACAATTTGAGATTTATACTGGGAAAGTGGGAAATACTGTAGAAAAAAATTTAGGTGTTAGAGCTGTCAAAACTATGACTTAAAGTCTACATGGATTGGGTCGCAAGGTATTTGTCGATAATTATTTTACTTCGTTACCTCTCATGAAGGATCTCCTGCAACATCAAGTGTACGCATGTGGAACTGTATGACAAGGGCGATCTTGAATGCCTAAGGATTTTACCAGTGAAAAGACAAAATGCAGGGGAGACTTCCACTTCAGGTGTTCTGAGAAAGGAATTGTTGCTATGTTGTGGATGGATAAAAAAGGAATCTTGTTTCTCTCCAATTATCATAGCGTTGAGGACGTGTCGACAGCTGCAAGGGAAAATAAGGATGGTACAGTCGCTGTAATTTCATGTCCACAATTAGTCAAGGATTACAACAACCATGTGGCTTATGTGGATAACGCAGATATATTCAAATCAGTGTACGAAATTGACAGAAAAAGTAAAAAGTGGTGGCATTGCATACTGCGGCACTTCGTAGAAGTGACTGTTGTCAACTCATACCTGATCGTCAACGAAAGATGTCAAGAGAGCAGATTCACGTCACTCAAAGAGGAAAGAGACTTAAAAAAAAAATTCTTTCAAGCCGTATGTGGCACCATGGCACCAGAGAAACGTTTCGATAATGCAAAATACATACCTGTGAGAGACACAGCCAGTAGATGTGCACTTTGTAGCACAGCAGCTAAGCCTCATTACACAAAATGGAATTGTGAAATATGTGGCGTAGGTCTCTGCGTCAGTAATGTAAAAAACTGTTTTGCTTTGTACCACGAAATGTATTGTGTACCGTACGTCAGAACTTTTTTGTACTGGACCAGTCGTTTCACTACATAATCATGTCTTATAAAGAATGTTTAAACACTCGAGTACTTTTCTCACTTTATGTATTAGTTTTATGTATAATTTGTAATGTAATTATACAAAATAATTTTCTTTTTCAAAACTCAATTTGGTTCCTTGGGCCACAAATGGTTAAATGTGAAAATCTTTTCTACTCATCATCTCCGCTATATGGTAAGTAGCAACTTTCCTTCTCGTAATATTGTTACATTCCATCCTGGAGATTCCTTTGTTTGAGAAACTGCAAACATTTCGACCAGCTGAGTTATTTGTGTCATAATGAAAAACAAAGAGATGAAATTAACATAATAATGAAAGCTATAAGTTATCGTCACCTTTGTCATTCCTCCAAAATCTTCTCCATCAGCATAAAGAACGAGAAAGTTTTATAAAGGCGTTTTCATCTCCATTATAAAGTATTCCAGATAGTTTCTCCGAGATTAACAAGTAACATTTCATACCCTAAAAACCTCAACTGCTCGCTGTAGCGCCTCAAATAACACTGTCTCAGAGCTGTACAACTGATGACTAACTAGTCATCCACAGATAAAACTAAACACAGAGTGAAGGATCTTATTCACTACTCAAGCAGTGCGCTCATTCATCTTTGTCCCAGTACAGTAGAGGTGAATTAACAATAGCAGAAAACGTATGAGAATCTCACAACCTTGCTTTCACTCCTGTGCAAACAAGCATTACACCGCACAACCGATTAGTCATCCATAGAAAATAGTTTCGCGTCAGATACGCCATTCACGTAGAAAGTAACCCTGAACTACATCTGCAATGATTCTTACGAAGAAAATTATGAGTATCTCCAGGTACCGCCCTTCAGTACTTTTATAGCAAAGAGTTTTATTTCATTATTCTATTTTGAACAATTTTATGTTTCCTCTTTGTTTACTAAGAAAGTAACTCGTAGTTTCGCCTGTGCTGATACAGAATCTGTAAGCGACGGCACTAAATGGGGACGCCAAATGAAGGACTATTTCCCGCACTTTGTGTTTCAGTCCAGAGCAGTTGATTACAACGCGGGAAGGGTCCTGTGCAGTCTTTATAGGCTCTCAGACGCAGGGTGAGTACTAATCTTCGATTGCTACGGCAGGCCTACTTCTCGTCCAAGGCTTCCTCTGTTTGCCTACAAACTAATTACCCAGTTTAGATGTTAATTACATCCGCCTGCCGTTCTCAGGTCTGGAATGCCTCAGAGCCTGTTTCTAACTGGGACACCTTATAGCGGAACAGCTATTTAGGTAACTTAAAGTAGGTCTACTTCACAACATTATTGTGAAGGTATGCTCAAAAATAGGTTTTGTTTGCAGTTCTCGACAACATTTTCACTGTCTTGGGGAATTATCTTCCTTCAACAGAAATTCATTTGATATCTGATATAGAGTTTAACTTGTAATAAGAGAGCAAATAATCACCTTTTTTTAAGTAGTCCCAGGATCAGAATCTATGCAGATATCGTATACAGATTGAACCCGAGCCCAGCAGGAAAAAATTCCAAGTTTCTCCAAGGATATTTTATGATTACTTTGTTCCAAGAAAACTGTAGTCTTGGACATCAATGGAGTCCGCACAAAATACCGTAGGGGTGCAGGCAGGTGCTGTAAGGGAAATGCCAAGCACATGAGAGGAAGTGCCATTCTAAGCTGAAGCCTACACTAACATTTTTTGCACATATTAACCCTTTATTTGGCAGTGTTGCTCTCAAGCAACATGAAATTTTTGTTGGCCTTATGGGACAACAAACACTTCCCAGGGCCTTATACTGGCATTGTTGCCTCCAGTCAACGTTCTTTTACGCACTGCGAATGCAGTTTTTGTAATAGTTCAAGGTTTTCCACACGAGATGGCAGTTTGTGCAGTGGTGTTACAGAGATTTCCTTGTGTGAGCAACAGGGGTGTCTTAATTTGGTTCTGAAAGAGTGGCTTTCAGTAAATTGGCAGTAATCTTAGCAGATTTTCTTCAAGAAATACCCAGAGGTGAGTTTACAGCAGAAATATTTCAATCTAATATTGTTTTGAATTATGTAAGTAGTATAAAACTTTTATGTTGCCTGTTAGCAACATTGCCCATAGTTGGGACATCTGCCATCAGTATATCACATATTCTTACAGCGTGACAGAGTAGACATTTTTATTTTCGGGGGCTTTTTAGCTATAGATTAGAGAATATTTTATGGAATTAAAAAAGCGAAAGGAATAGTAGTTCCACCAGAAAACCCGGCTTTGTCTGATCTAAACGAATCTGAAGACTTTGAACTCGAAGTTTTGGCTTACTATAGTGATGATGATCCAGACTATATTCCAGAGCGTCAATCTCAGTTCCATAACCTGGTTATACGAGAAACATTCTGATTCAGGAAGTGAAATCTCAGAAGCTGAACATGTGCAAGGACCTTCTGTAGTGAATCCTTCTAGTTCAAGTGTCAGTCAGGTGAAAAAGAAAATTACAAAAGCACTCACTTACATGTGGGTAAAGGAAGATATAACTGCTAGGGCAGAAAGCCTCTCACCTGTGTTTTCTTATGAAGGCAATACACCACTGGGTTATTTCAGAAGATTCTTTGATTCAGAACTAATTGACAAAATTGTGCAGGAAACGAACTTATACTCTGTGCAGCGAACTACCACGTCAGTAAACACGAATATAAATGAAATGGAACAATTTTTCAGTGTTCTGATGTACATGGGTCTTGTTTCTATGCCTTCGTACACTGACTATTGGTCTCAGTCAATGAATTGTGAAAAAGAAAAGACACCCCTGTTGCTCACACGAGGAGATCTCTGTAACACCACTGCACAAACTGCCATCTCGTCTGGAAAACCATGAACTATTACAACAACTACCAGCATTTTCAGTTTGAAGCGCTTTCAGGAACTCCGCCGATACCTGCATTTTACGAACAATGAGAATGCTGTGAACTCTTCTGACAGACTTTTCAAAATAAGACCTGTTCTTGAGTCAATTGTAAAGAACTGCCATGAGAAGAAACAAGAGTCGGAATTTTCTATAGATGAGATGATGGTTCCATATAAAAGTACAAGAGCAGGTAATTTGCGCCAATATATTCAAAACAAACCACACAAATGGGGTTTTAAGATTTTTGTTCGTGCTGGTGTGTCTGGAGTTTCCAAAAATTCCATTGCAAGAAGAACTAGAAGGGAAAATGAAACAGTTCTGTTACACAGCAGGAATGCATAAATGTGTTTATAAATTAAATTATTCATTTACAGGAAACCTTTTGCTTGAGGTTATTGGCAAACGCTTTTTTTCTATAGTATGTATAAATGTGGTCTACTGCTGGCAATGTTGCTTATAAGCAACATTTCATAATTTTTGTAAAAAATTTCTAAAACTAACTGAATTGTATTTCTTTAAGCACAATAAATAAATATAAGCACTGAAAAATTTTTTGTTTTCATTTTCACCATTTGCCAAATAAAGGGTTAAGTAGGACCCCTCCACTCCCACACTTGCATGGTGACCATTCAAGAAGATCTGTTACCTCTGCTTTGACTAGTATCTCAAAAGAATTTCGCCGAAAATGCAGCCATTTAATTTCGGCTGTCTTGTTAACCCTTTGCAGCTTTCAGAGAAGTGTCATGACTGGCGAATTTGTAGTAAAACCTACACATTTTTCTAGTTGTCGAGTTAAAATTTGCTTCTTTTGCCAAAACACAGAGGAGTTTACACACTCTCGCCCCACTAACATGTGCAGACGCGGCTGTGAGAGAATACTGAAGCGGTAGTTTATTAGCTTTATTAACTGAGGAACTGAGAAAAAGTAAGGCCAGTATCTTATGAAAAAGCACATCCTCGGTACAAAATAAATGTGTAATGTCTTCACTTGAGTTGTTTTTAGATCCATTGCATTTTTCGTTTCACCAGCTGCCTATGGCCCTTAAAAATTACATTCTGTTATAGAAACAGTATGTAGTTAGTGGAATAACATGGTAGATAATGAAGTTTAGAGTAATAACCGTAAGGCAAAATGCTCTCCTCTGTGGGTGCTATCATTTGCAAAAATCTCATTTTGATATCTCAAACCGTTCATGAAATATGAAGAATGTTGTGGATATTTCACTCTGGCTTTATCGCTGCCGTGCCATTGTCGCAAATGAGTGTGCTACGTCAGATCAATTTCTCCGAGATCAGTGACAGATAGAAACCTCCACTCAAATCTGAAGAAAAATTCAGTACGTTAGCTAAATTTCATGTGCAGCAACAGATTATGTAATAGCGCCAAACTAGAAATCATAGCGACCCCTATTTTTCATTGAAAACTTTTTCGAATTTCGCGCAATGTCTTACTTCCACGGAAATATCACAGTAACTTTGACCATTAACGAAATGAAGGGCACATCATAATGAAGCTGACGCACAAAGCTACAAACAAAGCAAAACTGATTTTTTTTTTCTGTGCGGCTGGTCGCGGCGGAGATTCGAGTCCTCCCTCGGGCATGGGAGTGTTTGTTCGTCCTTAGGATAATTTAGGTTAAGTAGTGCGTAAGCTTAGGGACTGATGAACGTAGCAGTTAAGGCCCATAAGATTTCACACAAATTTTTTTGAAATTTTTTTACCGAATCGTTTCATTGAAATCGTTTGAGAAAGACTGCAGGACATGCGCCTCCATTTTGTCACCGCCGACCGGCCGTAATGTGGAAGTGTCGGCCTCCCCTTCCAAACAAACAAATGAATAAACTCGCCCAGCGCTTGGGCAAAAATTGGTCAGTGCGTATCAGCCACCGTACCCTGCACGGACATTTTCTTATTGTACCACCGCTCTGCTGCCTTTGCCTCTCCTAAAGCCAGACTGATCGTCATCAACCAGATAATTCTTCTGAGCTATGTTACGCCCCATTAAAGAGAGCGTAGGTCGTAGTTTGTGGAGTGCACAGTGTGCACGTGCCCCCTGTCAAAGCGGAGGGATCAGTACTGACCAAACGATTCGCACCGCACTGAGCGCTTTGCTGAACACACGCGCCATATTCTGAACACATGCGCCATATTCTCGGTGAAGAACAATCGACGCATTCGGAAGCCAGAGCGCGGTTCCTTGCATATAACAGTTCAAAAAGTTCCTAACAAAGTGTCGTCTCTTGCACATTTTCGGTAACAAAGGACTGTCAAGATATACAAATTAGCAACACCGTAATTACATGTTGGACAAGTATCTTCATTCATTACTGTGTAGTGGCGCTACTCTGTCAGCTCAGGGGATAGAATTTTACACTGGAATACTCGTGTCCGATTCTGGGTTAGGTGCAATTTTTTTCTGACTTTAGAAAGCCGGATACGGTATCTGGCTTCTTACTAGCTATACAGCAGCTACAGAAGGTCTCATACAAAATAAGTGCAATTATTTAATAGTAACACTCGAAGTGGTGCTGTTCTCGTCTTCTTTCCGGAAACTGGTTTGCAGCGCTCTGTGTTGTCTGTTCTGTGCAAAGTTCTTCACGTCCTAATAAGCCATATCCGTTAAAACGTGTTAGCTTTACTTATCCTTTGGTCTTCAATTGTTGCCATTACTCCACTTTTACAGGTATCAAACATTACCTCTTTTCTGTTCCAAACACCTCAGCATGCAATTCGATTCATTCTCACCATTGTTTCACTTTTCTTTAGTTATAACTCTTCCCCAAAATTAAAAAATAAAAATCGATTTCATATCTTCCTTTCCTGGCCTATCCCAGCTTGCATACTTGCGTAGTATAAACGGGGGAAGTAACACATTTGAATACTGTACCTGAGTATGAACTGCAGAACACAAACTTCAAAGTAATGTTAAGTATGAGAAATAGTGCCGTATAGGCTCGATTTGTGCAAGGACTAATGTTTCCGTCGTGTGCCTTATAACCTGGAAATACAGAGCGTAGGTGATGAATGCTACGATTTGCAATTACGTCGTCTCAGCTGTCAGCGAAAATTTCTTACAAAAAATAAGTGCAAGAAGGGCGCGCATGTGCAATGAAGCCCATGAGCAAACTGCAACATAAGTGTATGGAACACATTTCCCATGAAACCCAGCTCAAAGACTAACGACAAAAGACACACACGTCATAGAATCGGCAGATCATCTAGAAGGGTGTAAGGTAATGAATTCGTGATATCTAAGATAAACCTAATATAGTTTACGAGCAGATTAGAGTTGCAGGTTAGCCCTGGTAGCTATGGGCAAACACATTGCTAGAAAATGCAGCATCAATTCCAAACGTCATATCGTAGAATTACAAAAATAACGTTACGAATGGTTTAGAAACCTAATCGCGTGAGATAAGCTGTTATTAAGCCACATGGATTTACAGATAACTGGCACAGAGACGAATCCGTTCACCACTTACTCTAAAACTACTGAAAACGAGAAAAAAAAGACGTAGTACTCCTGAAGTCCGCGTGCAGAAGACGACGCGGAAGAGACGCCATTTTACCTAACCTGGATGTTATTATGGATCCGTCATACGAATGCTCGTTGTTTGCTGCAATCTCACCATTACACCAAATGTTGATGGCCGAATGCGTCCATATAAAACACAAGAAAAATGTAAGAATACTGGTTGATACTGCGTGTTGGCCATAGCAATGGATGAGACGAAAGAGCGATTGTATTTCAACGCAAGATGGAACTAAACGAATGCCGTGTGCTTTGTGCTTTCATTGGTCGCCTCCAGTCAAACTTCTGATATCGTAGGAAGTGATACGTGAATTCCTTGTTTTTGAAAACATGCGTCGCTCTCGCAGATCGATGACTCGTGACTGACTGTAAATGAACAAGTGACATGCGCATAGCACGGTGCAGTTTCGTGGTGTATAAAAGGCACTATACTTTTCAGTTTCTTCTGCGTTGCAAGCGCGAATGGAACGTGAATAAATTTTAACATGCGTTACCAAGTTTAACTACTGTCTATCGTGCACTTCACTCTGGTCTTAAGGATATTTATGAAGTGTAGATATAGAGCAGTATCAGAGTCAGAATTTAAAAGAGCTCTGCGAGATACGCAATCAAATGTGGCAAAAGCGGTAGATAACATTCAATCGGAACTTCTAAAATCAATGGGGGAAGCGGCGATCAAACAATTATTCACGTTCACATGAAATGAATTCGCAATTACGAATAAAGACTATCATCAGCTGTAGGATGGAAGGAGGACAATGAAAATTTGTGCCGGGCCGGGACTCGAACCGGGATTTTCCGCTTTTCGCGATCGGTCGCCTTACCATTTCGCTATCCGTACACAACTCACAGGCAGATCCAAACTTCCATATGCCGTGAACTATACGTCTACATTTTATACTCGTACATCCATTATGTACGAGGGCAGTTCAATAAGTAATGCAACACATTTTTTTTCTCGGCCAATTTTGGTTGAAAAAACCGGAAATTTCTTGTGGAATATTTTCAAACATTCCCGCTTCGTCTCGTATAGTTTCATTGACTTCCGACAGGTGACAGCGCTGTACGGAGCTGTTAAAATGGCGTCTGTAACGGATGTGCGTTGCAAACAACGGCCAGTGATCGAGTTTCTTTTGGCGGAAAACCAGGGCATCTCAGATATTCATAGGCGCTTGCAGAATGTCTACGGTGATCTGGCAGTGGACAAAAGCACGGTGAGTCGTTGGGCAAAGCGCGTGTCATCATCGCCGCAAGGTCAAGCAAGACTGTCTGATCTCCCGCGTGCGGGCCGGCCGTGCACAGCTGTGACTCCTTCAATGGCGGAGCGTGCGAACACACTCGTTCGAGATGATCGACGGATCACCATCAAACAACTCAGTGCTCAACTTGACATCTCTGTTGGTAGTGCTGTCACAATTGTTCACCAATTGGGATATTCAAAGGTTTGTTCCCGCTGGGTCCCTCGTTGTCTAACCGAACACCATAAAGAGCAAAGGAGAACCATCTGTGCGGAATTGCTTGCTCGTCATGTGGCTGAGGGTGACAATTTCTTGTCAAAGATTGTTACAGGCGATGAAACATGGGTTCATCACTTCAAACCTGAAACAAAACGGCAATCAATGGAGTGGCGCCACACCCACTCCCCTACCAAGAAAAAGTTTAAAGCCATACCCTCAGCCGGTGAAGTCATGGTTACAGTCTTCTGGGACGCTGAAGGGGTTATTCTTTTCGATGTCCTTCCCCATGGTCAAACGATCAACTCTGAAGTGTATTGTGCTACTCTTCAGAAATTGAAGAAACGACTTCAGCGTGTTCGTAGGCACAAAAAAACGAACTTCTCCTTCTTCATGACAACGCAAGACCTCACACAAGTCCTCGCACCCGAGAGGAGCTCACAAAACTTCAGTGGACTGTTCTTCCTCATGCACCCTACAGCCCCGATCTCGCACCGTCGGATTTCCATATGTTTGGCTCAATGAAGGACGCAATCCGTGGGAGGCAATACGCGGATGATGAAGAAGTTATTGATGCAGTACGACGTTGGCTCCGACATCGACCAGTGGAATGGTACCGTGCAGGCATACAGGCCCTCATTTCAAGGTGGCGTAAGGCCGTAGCATTGAATGGAGATTACGTTGAAAAATAGTGTTGTGTAGCTAAAAGATTGGGGAATAACCTGGTGTATTTCAATGCTGAATAAAACAACCCCTGTTTCAGAAAAAAATGTGTTGCATTACTTATTGAACTGCCCTCGTATATTTCCGTACAGAACTGACCTTTTAATTGAAAGTCTCTTGCTCGGTATCGGCAGATAACTACGATACTGCAGTGCCTGTGATACGCATGCAAGTCCAAAGGAACTTTGCATCGTAATCAGAATAACACAGGCAATGCAATACCGTACACATCGTATCGTATCGTACTGTTTAAGTTGGTGCCTAGAATGTGAGAGGTTGGCGAAGTACCATGAGACTTTCGGAAAAACGTCATCCACAAAATTTCGAAAATAGCAAGTACAGTTGATTGATTGGCGACTCCATAGAGTGCTGTGTGCACAACGACCGTATACGTGAAATTAGAAAGAAGGTCAACGTTGGCCGTAATATTGATGGTTTATTGACAGCAAAATCGATTTTCAATCACATAGTGATCATCTTCAGTGCTGTGGTGTACAAATTAAACTCACAATTGTGACCGTTTCATAGCTTTCGTTACTGATAACCACTGCCTATGAGTTTAATTTGTGCACCACAGCACTGAAGATGATCACTATGTGATTTGAAAATCAATATTTCTATCAATAAACCATCAATATTACGGCCAACGCTGACCTTCTTTCTAATTTTAAGTGCAGTTGAGTGCTACAAGTATTGAACAATAAGCTTAACTGTTCATGCATACAAGATGGCAGGACAATCAGTTTGACTTTAGGACAGGTAAAGTCACCAAACAGGCAGTGTTCCTAACGTTGCGCTTGACAATGGAAGCAAGACCGGAAAAAAAGAATGAAGACACGTACATTGGATATGTCGACCAAGAAAAAGCGTTCAACGTGTGAAATGGTGCAAGATGTGCGAAATTTCGACAAAAACAGGGATAACGTATAGAGAAAGACAGGTAATATAAAAATATGTGTATGTCCAAGAGAGAACAGTTAGCCTGGAAGACCAAAAACGAAGTACCCGGATTAAAAAGGCTGTAAAACAGGGATTAAGTCTTTCGCTCCAACTTTTAAATATATATATATATATATATATATATATATATATATATATATATATATATATATATATATCGAAGAAGCAATGAAGGAAATAAAACAAAGTTTCAAGAGCAGGATTAAAATTCAAGGCGAAAGGATATCAATGATACGATTCGCTGATGACATTCCTATCCTGAGTGAAAGTAAGAAAGAAATACAGGACCTGCTGCATGGAATGAACAGTCCAATGAGTACAGAATACGGATTAAAAATAAACTGGAAAAAGGTAAAATGAATGAGAAGTAGCAGAAATGAGAACAATGAGAAGCTTAGCGCCAGAATTGGCGATCACGAAGTAGACGAAGTTAAGGAATTCTGCTACCTTGGAAGCAAAATAACTAATGATGGGCAAACAAAGAGTGTACGTTTCGAGCGCAACATTATATGGTAATGAATCGTGGACTGGGAGGGGGGGGGAGGGGGAAAATCTGAACAAAGGAGAATAGATTGGCGCTGCAGAAGACTGTTGAAAATGAGGTGGAGTGATAAGGTAAGGAATGAGGTTCTCTGCAGAATCGATGAGGACAGGAACACATGCAATATGGAGGGGAGGGAGGGAGGGAGAACATTTGTTTCTGGTCACGGCTTCTCGGAAAAAGAGTACAAAATGTTTCTGTGTCGACAATAAGCTGTGAAGGTCTTTACTCCTCTAGTTTGACAACCACACTGTCCTGCATCTTCTTCCGAGCATGCGGACCACAACAGCTTCTTGCTCAGACTATCACGCTTAATTACGCCGAGGGATATTTAATGCTTTGCGAAGAGGCCATTAAATTAAGATGTTTATTAGCCTGCTGTAGGTATTAATATGCGAGGCGCAGTCAGATGTAATGGTGTTAGATGTTTCAGCACCGATTTTACGATCACATGGGGCGTTGGTCGCAAGCCGCACGAACCTATTAACCTTAAGTAATTATCGGTAGGAAACGCTGGCTGAAATTATCTTCTCTGGCGATTAAACGAGAAGCGAGGCAGAAGAGGAACACCTCTTATCAATTTCAGCGCGCAATAATTTGAGCATGTTTCTCTTTTAACTAGGCCTGCCTAGTGGAACTAAGGTTTCAAGCGAAAAAATCTAAAGGGAGAATACTGACGCACGATGGCAAGAAGTCCACTTATTTACTGCTGTGACTTCCATGAAACAGACAGTATGCACTGCAGCGAAAGAGTGAAATCAGCTCTGTCGCATTAAGTACAGATGATAAGTCTATTAACTATGAAAAGCTTTTGGATTGAATGCTGAGTGTCAGTTAACATGGAGTGAACACAAGAAGATACTGGTGAAAAGGAATGTCGTCAGATTCTTATGCTGTTAGGGTTTCATTATCAGTTTGTAAAAACCGACGTCTTGCAGCGACGTGCTGTTTCTACGCACACTCAGTTCTTAGTTATTTGATTGTTTTCTGGGGATCCAAGGCACAAAACATGAGCCCAGTTTTTAAACTGCAGAGGAGCGCCGTGATAATAGTAGCTAGAATCAGTAGAAAAAACTGTCTAAGAAACTAGGTATCCTTACTGCAGCAAGTAAGCAATCTACCAGTCTATGGCGTATATTTGGAAAACATTACTGAAAGTATTTCAGGAATAGTTCTATAAATAACCGTGGAAAAGGAACGAATTTGGAAGTACATTTAGCAAGGAAAAAAAACAACAAAAAACTCAAAAGAGCAGTTTCAATTAGGGAAAAAAAATTGTGTAATAAACTGACCAAAGAAATGAAAAGAGTGCTAAAACACATCTGTTTAAAAAGGTAGCTAACGCATTCTTCATAAGTAATCCATACTACCCAATTAAGGGCTACTTAGAGCAGTTAGTGATTAACAACGAAAGGCGGATAATTACAGCACCCAGTCACACTGCAATAAGAGATCACAATTTAGCTCTATCACACGAAAATCATGTGCCAATATCGTTTAATTAGGATTAAGAACACAAAAGCAACAAAGAAGGAAACGACAGACGCAAGGACACACAGCAGCATAATTATATATTAAGATGTAACGTATGGAAAATGGATGAACGCCAACAGCAAATTTTGTCAGAATACAAGTTGTTTACAAAAGTCAATGAATTAACTACACTAGTATATAAAGCGAACTGAAAAAAATTCTCAAATTGGAAAGCTTGTATTATTTATCTCGTAATATTAGCAAAGAATTTTGTTAGACTAACAATATCGCGTGCAAATACTCTAAATTGCATAAACTCTTCACGCTTAGGCATTTGGAAACGAAAAAAAGATCCATAGTAATTTAAGCTTCAGTTTGATGAAGTCAAAAAGCGTGTAAGTACCGGTATAAAGACATTTGTATAGAACTGACAAGTTAAAACCACAGTAAGTGTTGCGGCCTGATACATTCTACCATGGCTTCCAAAATATTTGATAAGTTCATATGCTTAAAGGAATTTTACAACAAAATGCTTAACTACAATTTTGATGCTTCCACATGTTATGATGAATCATTGTCATACAGAAATTGATGAGACACTAACTGTAACATGGAACGATTTGCTAGATGACTATTAAAACAAGTCGTGGTTAAGGGCACAGTAGTACAACGCTTGTTAAGAGTTTATCAAAATTAGTTATGAAAGAAATATCAGACTGAAAAAATTACTTTTTCTCTTTACAGATCTCGAAACAAGGGTGCAAAATATACGCAGATAGGAAACGGTTTTCAAAATCTGATACAAGGAATGAAGTAAATAATTGTAACATCCACAGGAGTGAAATATAGTAACATGTACACTTTAAGCCGTTTCTTTTCAATGTCTTCTCTGCCACACGTGAATCTTTCAACTGAATTAAATAGCGAATTATAAATCTCAGTCAATTACGTGGAACTAGTGTACATGTGAGGTGCACCATACCATAGCTGAGTTCTTATCACGTACGTTCCTTTTTAACTGATTCTGTTACCTGTGCGACACACGTTTATACCGGACTGTATTCAGCTGTATTTTCCACTAACACCATTTCTACTTCAAGAAATACACACAATTCTAGAAAAAATACTCATTCAACTGAACACTGAAATGACGGCTTATCGTGAATAAGGTCGGTTTGCTGTTATGGAGCTACATACAGCAAATACAGTACAATATATAGCACTGCAATTGCTTCTTTACAGAAGTATTCCATCAGTGTTCTGTGCCTGCTGTTAAATTCCAGTTAAAAGCAGTAAAATTTAAGGCGCTTTAGCCTACATGAAGCAACATTCTATACCTATTTAGAATTCACCATGGATACATTTCAGTTTATCACAGAAATAAGTCAGCTGGGTCCGACGTAACGTGAGGCAGGAAAGGTAAACTGTAGCAGATTTTTCTGATGCAGAAGGTTTGGCTATTTTCCGTGATGCTTGGTGGATAAAATCGCTGTGGATGACAAGCAGGCAAAGGTTGGTACCGATTAAGTACAGGTGCTACATCTTAGGGAGGTGTTGACGGAAAATATGTGTAGTTTTCTCAAACCTTCGGCAACCACAAGCAGGCGTGGACATGTAGGTATGCACGCGCAGATAACAGTGGGATGACGTCATCTCCGCAGCTCGGGTATAAGACATGCGTTTGGAGGCGTGCGCGCCATTTGCTCGTTGACTGTGGAGTGCATCAGTAGAGTGGAGTATTGCTATGGAGCCGTTCTACTCGCTGTTGTGTTTCGTAGGACTCTCGAGCGCTTGTTCAAGCAGTGGAGATTTGGACATCGTTGGGATGCTGCCACCAGAGATAGCCCTGATGATTCTCAGGTAAGTTTTCCTATAATTATCTTCTATAATTAAGCGTAAATATTAAAGTTGTCAGATACTGCATCTCCGCTGTTTTATTCTGAGCAGTGAGCAGAATCTTTATGCTAAGCGCTCGTTGATTCGGCCGTACAGTGTGGATCTTTACTGTGTATGAGTGTTTCTGATAGATATATCCGGAGAGTAATAATGCAAAACGGATTCCTTGTGCATCGCTTGTCCATATGTAGGTAGTTTAAGAAGGTACTGTTTGCTTTCACTGAAAGTTTGCGAACTTTTTACTGCTGTGGTGTTTTCACTATCAGAGTAGTAATTAACTCACGTCGCCAAGTGAATACACTATTCATTTTTAACTGTTGCAAGGAAGGGTTGAAGTAAATGGGTTTTCACTCCTGGACTCATTTTAGACGAGTCGATAAAATGTTATGCACCGAAAATTTTATCTTTTTATTTCCTTAATTTCTCTTCAGCATTTATAAAACGCAGTGGAACACTGTGCTTCAGTTACTTGTCCGTGTACACAAATGCTATGGAACGCTTTAAATATTCTAGAAACACAGATGTGTTACTGTAGGTTCAAAACGTCTTCGCGAAGTTTCCTAGAAGAAAATCCCTGTTTAGCACCTTGAGGTCCGCCAGAACCTATTTGTTCTAGAGCCAGTAGGTTTTCGTCATTATCTGTTAACGGCAAATCTGGTATTGTTAGTAAACGTGCATGGTTATCGAAACTGTACCCTATTGAAGAATACAACATGTGCTATATTCGTGAGTTCACATGTGCTAGGTACTGTTTCTTAAAGTGTTTGGTATGTGTGGAAAATGATTTAATATTGTTAGGTACCAACTTTAGAGATTTGAAATATCTACGCTAGTTATTGTACAGTATGTATATTTATGCGGACTTGCGTTAAGAACTACTAATTTGGACCAAAACTGAACTGGATGCTGCAGTATTTTTGAGTATGCAGACAGTAATGGAGATACTTGTATTTTACGTGTGCTAGATGAACATTTAAACAAAAGAAAGTAGATACTGCTAAATAGTTCCACAATCGTGAAATGTGAGGTAATACAACGCTGTACTGGGTATTATGTGGCTTTCAGGGCACAATTTTTAATGATTATGAAGTATCCTCCCACTTATGTGCTCAACGTTAGCCTGTCGTGAGGTTATTCCTCCTGCAGTAAAGATGTATGATCACGGAAGTCGGTATGTAGATCTAAAAGTAGCTAGGAAGCAGCGACGCAAAGCACTGGTGTGTTACGGTAGGTTGTTTATATCTGCTAGATGGTTCGTTTCATGTTATGTTATATTCTGATTGCTACATCATCAGTTGCAGAAAATTTATGGGCGGGATCAGTTTCAGAAAATTTGTAGACGGAATACGTAAATATTTCTCGTGGGCTCTGCAATATTTCCAGTTCATTGATGAGACCCTTGTCCTAATTTTGCACAATATTGTTCGTTTGTAGGAAGTAATTTTTTGAGCCTGACACCGTACAATCTTGTGAAAAAATTTGTTAGTAAGGAAGCTTGCTTTACTACCGTAGGTACTGCTCTGGAACAGTTTTACGATTTGTGGAACAGATGTCTTTTGCTTCTGTTCTAGACCGTAATTGGACTTAATGAAGTAAGCTAAGCTTGTATTGATCGGGGGTAATAAGTCGGTAAAACCATAGTGAATGGAATTAAGTTTTTTTTGCATTAGTCATGTGACGACACAGCGTCAGCGGTTATGTTACTACGATCTTTTAAAATTAGTAGTTTCCACTATATTCACGATACGAGACTTACGTTCACTTTTGTCAAAGTAACAGAAGTGATATGATAATTGCTGGAGTAAGCATTTTTCATTATAATTACATGCAGCCAGTAGTACTTGACACGTTCCTTCCTTCCAATAGCGTTAGCGAAGGCAGAGGTTTTCTGCTATGAAGTGCAATTTCATTGGATCACCGTCCTTCTGTCAGATCTTCATAAAGAACGCATTTACTTTACAAATGAATGGATATTCCACGTGTGTGTGCTAACAAAATCAACACGATTTTTAGACAGGTATCTTACGTAAGAGACACGAATTTCCAAAAACAGAAGGCATGGACAAATAAGATGGATAAGATTTCTCCTTGTTGGTCATTGTTTAGCCAATACGAACGAGGTTAGGGAAAATTACGCTGTTGTGTAGCACTTCATTAGAATGCATTTGTAGTTAATCAGATGGAATGTTCATCTTCGTCTTATCAAGTATTGACGTTGGTCGATGCTTTAATCCTGAGGACTAAAGGGGATAATGGTGATAACAGCGGGAGGCTTCATTTTCCTGTAGCTGTTCCTCTGTCTTCGTGTTGTTTCCGATGATGGTTATGATCTTGTTTCGCATTTTGTTGAAGGCATATTTATTTTAAAAAACTTTAGTCTTAATGTTAACCGATAACTTCATGTGCCTCTACGTGAAGCAGTAAATAATCATCGGCGCAGTAGTCTTCGTGTGGGAGCACTTTATTAGCCTCAATCGCAAATATCTGTACATAAGGAACTAGTTTTGCAGACTGCCGTCTTCAAATGAGAAAACATTTAGGAAACACATTACTCGCCAATATTCAATGAGTATACATATTAAAATATTTGCATAACTTAGTGAATCGCCCTGTATATAAGAAAACCGGGGACTAGTGTAGCAGGGGATACAACCCGTCGGCTTTGGACAATGTCACAAGTCGCCAAACGAGAAGCGATTCTTCTTAGTGTTGTAGCTCCCTTCAGTAGCTGATAAGTGTCTTTTGGCTTTTTTTAAAAAATCTCACGAGATAGAATAAACAGATCCACTTTATTAAGCAATCAGTAAAAAAACGAAACTGAAACATAACTGCAAAAGCGAAAATGGTAAACTGCTCTCTGGCGACTTGTGACGTCATTGTCCAAAGCCGACGGGTTGTATCCCCTGCTACACTAGACCCGAAAACCGTACAGCAGTAGTATTACATATCACTTACTACAAGGAAGTAGTGTCTACATCGATCTTCGTTGCTAGACATTTTGTCATAAATGTGTTTCACAGTTCATCTGCGCGATACGTTAATAGTAACTTCATAGATATCCACAGTAAAAAAAAAAAAAAAAAAAAAAAACAAACACAAGGTATATTCGTAATAAACGTATCTCATAGTAAAGGCATTATATTACGCCGCACAACATTACTAATGCAGTATGTTCAGCAAAGTTGTATAATATGGATTTAGCAAAATAATGAAACTGTAAAAGATCAGTTATGACAAAATGTCTAACTACAAAGCAGATATAGACACTACTGCCTCGAATTAAGCTATATGTAACACTACTGCTATGCAGACTGTTTCATTATATTTGTTCCACTGAATACTGACCTGCAAGCTTATTGCATACGTTTATGGGTGAATGATGTACTCCCTTACGTTGCTTGCTGAGATTTTTTGTGTTTTTGTAAAGATCACGTTCACTTCTCAGATGCACTGTTTATTTTATTATTTTTGAGTACTGTTCTTGCTGACAATGTATAAAAGTGAATAGTGGGACGTAATATTGTGTGTTGAAGTAGATACACGTGAAGATGGTTTCAAATGGTGTACATGAGCTAGGGTTATATTACAACTAAGGGCAATCAAATGAATAGGGCCTGGTGCCAAAGTTTACTTTGATGAATCATCGGCATCACATAAAGTATGTAACCATGTTTTTTTTAATGTAGATTGGTCCCAATTCTTCCACGACTTCATACTTTGAGATGCCGACAATTGCGGATCCAAGTTCTTCCCAGATGCTAAATACACTCCTGTATTCATATAAACATAAATACAGTGAACGCGATATCAATATATCGACTGTAGGTGGATTTTGGTTTCCTGGCTCCGTACCTGAAATGAATTGCCAGCTTTGAAACGCGTGATGAGGCTTTAGCCAAAAGTAGTTCAATAAATAAGCACTCAGTTCAGATACCTGCTACTGTGTTTTCTGGTATTGCAATATCATTTAGAGGTTAATTTCGCATTTTCATAGTCGTGATATCATTCGCTTCAGCCGTTTTCGTCTTTTTTGCGAAAGTAGATTATAGTTTCCATCGTGTTGCCCTCCATAATTTTTATAACTTGGTTGGGTGGCGCAATGACAGTAACACTACCCGACTTACAAACTTTGAACAAACGCTCCTTCCTATTCGTGCAGAATTTTTCACTTCCATTCTTTCGCAGACCTACGGGGCCAGAGTTATTCAGCCGTAACGAAAGATACCGAAGTAGTTTTATTCGGTCACAGCTGTGGAGATGATTTGTGAAATTGTATGAAATGTGGGACACAGGTCATTTTTATGGCTGCATTGGAGTATGCGATCAATAGATAGTGGCACGTGAAAAGGGCAGGGTGTTGTTGTTGTTGTTGTGTGGTCTCCTGAGACTGGTTTGATGCAGCTCTCCATGCTACTCTATCCTGTGCCAGCTTCTTCATCTCCCAGTACCTACTGCAACCTACATCCTTCTGAATCTGCTTAGTGTATTCACCTCTTGGTATCCCTCTACGATTTTTACCCTCCACGCTGCCCTCCAATACTAAATTGGTGATCCCTTGATGCCTCTGAACATGTCCTACCAACCGATCCCTTCTTCTGGTCAAGTTGTGCCACAAACTTCTCTTCTCCCCAATCCTATTCAATACTTCCTCATTAGTTATGTGATCTACCCATCTAATCTTCAGCATTCTTCTGTAGCACCACATTTCGAAAGCTTCTATTCTCATCTTGTCCAAACTATTTATCGTCCATGTTTCACTTCCATACATGGCTACACTCCATACAAATACTTTCATAAATGACTTCCTGACACTTAAATCTATACTCGATGTTAACAAATTTCTCTTCTTCAGAAACGCTTTCCTTGCCATTGCCAGTCTACATGTTATTTCCTCTCTACCTCGACTATCAGTTATTTTGTTCCCCAAATAGCAAAACTCCTTTACTACTTTGTGTCTCATTTACTAATCTAATTACCTCAGCATCACTCAATTCGACTACATTCCATTATCCTCGTTTTGCTTTTGCTGATGTTCATCTTATATCCTCCTTTCAAGACGCTATCCATTCCATTCAACTGCTCTTCCAAGTCCTTTGCTGTCTGACAGAATTACAATGTCATCGGCGAACCTCAAAGTTTTTATTTCTTCTCCATGGATTTTAATACCTACTCCGAATTTTCTTTTGTTTCCTTTACTGCTTGCTCAATATACAGATTGAATAACATCGGCGAGAGGCTACAACCCAGTCTCACTCCCTTCCCAACCACTGCTTCCCTTTCATGCCCCTCGACTCTTATAACTGCCATCTGGTTTCTACAAATTGTAAATAGCCTTTCGCTCTCTGTATTTTCACCCCTGCCACCTTTAGAATTTGGAAGAGTATTCCACTCAACATTGTCAAAAGCTTTCTCTAAGTCTACAAATGCTAGAAACGTAGGTTTGCGTTTCCTTAATCTTTCTTCTAAGATAAGTCGTAAGGTCAGTATTGCCTCACGTGCTCCAGTATTTCTACGGAATCCAAACTGATCTTCCCCGAGGTCAGCTTCTACTAGTTTTTCCATTCGTCTGTAAAGAATTCGTGTTATTATTTTGCAGCTGTGGCTTATTAAACTGATAGTTCGGTAATTTTCACATCTGTCAACACCTGCTTTCTTTGGGAGTGGTATTATTATATTCTTCTTGAAGTCTGAGGGTATTTCGCCTGTTTCATACATCTTGCTCACCAGATGGTAGAGTTTTGTCAGGACTGGCTCTCCCAAGGCCGTCAGTAGTTCCAATGGAATGTTGTCTACTCCGGGAGCCTTGTTTCGACTCAGGTCTTTCAGTGCTCTGTCAAACTCTTCACGCAGTATCGTATCTCTCATTTCATCTTCATCCTCTTCCATTTCCATAATATTGTCCTCAAGTACATCGCCCTTGTATAGACCCTGTATATACTCCTTCCACCTTTCCGCTTTCCCTTCTTTGCTTGGAAATGGGTTTCCATCTGAGCTCTTGATGTTCATACAAGTGGTTCTCTTATCTCCAAAGGTCTCTTTAATTTTCCTGTAGGCAGTATCTATCTTACCCCTAGTGAGATAAGCCTCTACATCCTTACATTTGTCCTTTAGCCATCCCTGCTTAGCCATTTTGCACTTCCTGTCGATCTCATTTTTGAGACGTTTGTATTCCTTTTTGCCTGCTTCATTTACTGCATTTTTATATTTTCTCCTTTCATCAATTAAATTCAATATTTCTTCTGTTACCCGAGGATTTCTACTAGCCCTCGTCTTTTTACCTACTTGATCTTCTGCTGTCTTCACTACTTAATCCCTCAAAGCTACCCATTCTTCTTCTACTGTATTTCTTTCCCCCATTCCTGTCAATTGTTCCCTTATGCTCTCCGTGAAACTCTGTACAACCTCTAGTTCTTTCAGTTTATCCAGGTCCCATCTCCTTAAGTTCCCACCTTTTTGCAGTTTCTTCAGTTTTAATCTACAGGTCATAACCAATAGATTGTGGTCAGAGTCCACATCTGCCCCTGGAAATGTCTTACAATTTAAAACCTGGTTCCTAAATCTCTGTCTTACCATTATATAATCTATCTGATACCTTTTGGTATCTCCAAGGTTCTTCCATGTATACAACCTTCTTTCATGATTCTTAAACCAAGTGTTAACTATGATTAAATTGTGCTCTGTGCAGAATTCTACCAGGCGGCTTCCTCTTTCATTTCTTAGCCCCAATCCATATTCACCTACTACGTTTCCTTCTCTCCCTTTTCCTACTACCGAATTCCAGTCACCCATGACTATTAAATTTTCGTCACCCTTCACTATCTGAATAATTTCTTTCATTTCATCATACATTTCTTCGATTTCTTCGTCATCTGCAGAGCTAGTTGGCATATAAACTTGTTCTACTGTAGTAGGTGTGGGCTTCGTATCTATCTTGGCCACAATAATGCGTTCACTATGCTGTTTGTAGTAGCTTACCCGCATTCCTATTACTATTCATTATTAAACCCACTCCTGCATTACCCCTATTTGATTTTGTGTTTATAACCCTGTAGTCACCTGACCAGAAATCTTGTTCCTCCTGCCACCGAACTTCACTAATTCCCACTATATCTAACTTTAACCTATCCATTTCCCTTTTTAAATTTTCTAAACTACCTGTCCGATTAAGTGATCTGACATTCCACGCTCCGATCCACAGAACGCCAGTTTTCTTTCTCCTGATAACGACATCCTCTTGAGTAGTCCCCGCCCGGAGATCGAAATGGGGGACTATTTTACCTCCGGAATATTTTACCCAAGAGGACGACATCATCGTTTAATAATACAGTAAAGCTGCATGCCCTCGGGAAAAATTACAGCCGTAGTTTCCCCTTGCTTTCAGAAATTGTATAACGAAGTCGAATAGTAGTTCGAAATGGACGATCTGTAGTGATACTCCACTGTTAACGTAGAATAAGTAATAGTCATAATTTCTGCCACGCTTAACTTTTAGACGAAGAACTGTAGTCCATAAGTAGAAATTCTTATACGGCATTTGCCCGCTCTTTTGAAATTATCGTCACATTTTAAAGGTTGCTACTGCATCCATCAACCGCCATCGATACTGTGGTACTGGTGACACACCAATAGCATCGGCTCCTACAGAGGAGTATATCAGCACCACAATGGTTGACACTGTTGGAGCTTCTTTCATGGTAAGTCTTTTCTCAGGCACGAAAAACAAACTTTTAGGACAATACTTAATATTAGCGGTAATTCAAATAAGTGTAATATTATTGCTACCACAGTTTCCCCGCCGAAGTCAGTTACCATCAGATTCTTCACTGTTTTTCAGTCGTGTTGTAAAACTAATCAAAATTTTATATCATATTAGAATTTGTCGTTCAAGTCAACTTCAAAGTTTCTTATACATTTTTAAACTTGTGTCCGTAGATGTCCAGTTGCTATCTGAGAAATGTGTAAAACTTGTATTGACATCGGAACATGCAAATCTCGGTGCAGGGCACCAGAACGTGAAAAATTAATTTTGAACGGAAATATGTGAAGCCAACGCTACACGATGCCAAAGCCACACTATCCGGTTCATCAAACAACTCGTCTGCGACAAAGCAGTTCGTTTTCAACGAAATTTACGTATGTCATCTGACTGGAAAACAAAATGACTAAGATTAAAATGTTGGCCTTGAATCTTGCAGCCCGCCAATGTGGCCGAGCGGTTCTAGTCGCTTCAGTCTGGAACAGCGCGACCCCTACGTTCGCAGGTTCGATTCCTGTCTTGGACATGGTTGTGTGTGATGTCCTTAGGATCGTTAGGTTTAAGTAGTTCTAAGTTCTAGGGGACTGATGACCTCAGATGTTAAGTCCCGTAGTGCTCAGAGCCATTTATTTTTTGAATCTTGCAAATATTTAGCTTTAGTCTTACAAACAAGTACTGTATCAGAACTGTTGTTGAAATTACACAGCAATTTAACACAAAATTTAACGCGTCTGACTTCCTGATAAAAGTGCTTGAAAACTCACAAGCTAACACTTTACTGAAATCTACTGGTATTAGCCCTCTGAACTGAAACTTTTTCACAAATACACTCTGACACTCACTGTGCGTTGTAGTGGACATAAACTTTGATGGTACTTAAAGTTGTTGGCCCATCTGTGCGCACGGAACGCTCGTTCGCTCTCAACTTGTTACTATTAGGAACAATGATGTGTCAAAAATCAAATGTCATTTGCTGTACTTGCAATGTGCATTACAAGACGGTATCTTACTAGTTTTCACATATGCTTCTCAGTGCACAACTCGCGTTGTGCAGTAAGAGTGTGCAAACAGTCATGAAAGTAAAATGAAAATGAGTACCTAAAACGATTGATAAATGAGAACAAAAACTCAAAGTTTAACTACGTATCATTAAGCTATAACAATATACCTTATCATTAAGTTCCCGCACATGACGTTCGCAAAAAATGTTTCTTAATAACTCTTCTACACAGTTGCCTTCCTTGACACTTATTTCAACTGCAGGTCAAAACCTTATGCTGCATTATAAAATTTCTATAGCAAACTTCAACCCTAAGCAGTGTTATAACATTAAGAAGCTACACAGTTAGATATATTAAAAAACGGCATTACATTAAAAGTTGGCTTTTATCATTCTCCCATTAATGTAATCTCATTTGCTCAATATCCTTCCTCGAAACGTATTACAAAGTCATTTTTTAAATAATGCTGCCTTCACTATACGCCAGGCCAGCTTCCATCCTTTCAAGCGAAGTACATTGCGAGACTGTCCAACACACACTACCCCTGCTACTCTGACTTACTCTGAACCCATATTTTTAGTCTCTTACGATGAGGAGGAGATTTGTTTAACGTCCCGTCGACAACGAGTTCATTTAGAGACCGAGTTCAAGCTCGGATTGGGGAAGGATGAAGTAGTAAAGCGGCTATGCCCTTTAGAAGGAACCATTCCGGCATTTGCCCTATGCGATTTAAAGAAATAGCGGAAAGCCTAAATCAGGATGGCCGGACGTGGGTTTGAGCCCTCGCCCTCCCGAATGCGAGTCTAGTGTGCTGACCACTGCGCTACCCCGCTCGGTTTTACAAACAATATGATCACTATATCGGTATTGCGTACATTTATCAAATTTGCAACTTCATTGATATTTATGGGCAAAACTTCCTGAAAATGATCATGGGAAATAGGACAGCCCCATTTCAAGCTTCCCAGGATAATGTAATGGTGACTGACGCTATATTTTTTTTGTGCAGTGCTCCATATTTACACTGAGATTGTGTGATAACGAGTTTATTGATATAAATGTTTTTATCTTTAGTTTCCACATTAAGCTCTGTTATGGCACTTCCGTTTCCTTTTGCGTGCCTCGATATCTTTTGTTCAATTACTTTTACTTTCATCAGCAGTTCTGTGGGTCCATTGTTGAAGATACCGGTTATTTATCGTTTGCCACAAACTATTCTTCGCACGCTAGTTAAATACGAGAGTTCGGATTTCGTCTTATTACATAGTTTCATATCTACGCCTTTTTTCCTATTTAAATGCAGTGGCTCACTTTACAGCAAGATCGGGACAGCGGTTGTCTTTTAAAGCGCTAGACGTGACCGTTACTGCGTTTCTGTGGCCCTTTATTTCTCTGGATATGAAGCCATTAACATTCTGTGTCTATTGCAATATTAGATGTTGTCAGAACAAGAATGATTCTGGTGGCACATAGTTAAAAATTAGTTCATACTAAATGTTTTGTTTGAAGGACATCGTTTTTGTTTTTCGAAAATGCTTTCATTTTACACTAGAGTATATATTTACTATTTTAAGTAGTCTTTTCTACATATCTAGACAATTATGCAGAAATCTCAACACACAGGATTGATACAGTTGTATTGCGACAGGAATTACGGAATTCGTGTGTTATTTCAGTTTCCTCCACTGGTAACGGCTTATTTTGCTGCAGGCACCGTACTTCCATTTCCATTGATGCATGGAACTGATAAATGAGACGTAGGTTCACGCGTAATTCATGATGAAACTACATAAATTTTATTTCATACTCTGTAGCCTAATGAATTTAAAGCATGCAGGAGTTACTAAAACTATTAAAGAATATTGATAATGTTGCCACTTCTTAACAATAATACGTATAATGATGGCTGAAAAAATGAAATGTCATTTTTTGCGAGGAGCAAAATGCATATAGGGTTTTTACAGTAGGTCACTTCCAGTAAAAGACTGAATATTGATCACACGTCGCAAAACGAGAAAAACTTACACTGTAATCTTATTAAAGATCAAAGTTTACCAAGTGCCTCATGTAAAATGAACGCTCATGAGGCTTCATTCACAGTTGCAGGGGCTGAAAATTTGTGTTAGGTAGTAACATGTCAGAATACTTCGGGAAGATCAAATTTTTTCAACTGTAATACAGACGTACCTTTTATATGTATAATTTTGTTCATTTAACGGCATTGGGAAGTGATATATATATATATATATATATATATATATATATATATATATATATATGATTGGTACTACTTAGATGAACAGAACTCAAATGCTTCTTTGCACTACGTTAAATGCTAATTAATGAATGTTTTGATTGTTAGACAAGAACAGATGTAAATATTACTCCACCGTAAGTTGGTTGTCGTAAAAGTAGTAAATATGTAACAAAAGACATGAAAAATTTTTGTTTGACTATAGGTTCGGCTATTTCATTGCTAATTTTGACTCTGTCAACTTTCAGATATTTCCTGTGCGACAACAGGACAAACAGGATGGGAAGACTTAATGAACTTGTTGTAGTGACTGCTAGTGCTCGATGAGGCGTCCGTCTTTCGAATAATGTTCGAATCCCAGGTCTTATCCCTTGGAGAACACGTGGCATCAGAAGTCAGCAAATACCGAACCCTTCAAAGAGTGAAGAGTCGTTAGTGGTTCCACGCCTGATAAATGAGTCCGTAAACTAAGATAGACCTCTACTGCTTTTAAAAAGTTTTCCTCTCCCACTTTTCATTTTGAACTCCCGAATAGTTTGAATCTAGTGAATTTCGGTGGAGAGCGACTGATTGCCAAACAGTTTGTAGCCCCTCTGCCCCTTTAGGAAGAATTCACTAAGTTTGGTATATACGAGAACTCTGATTTAATCCTTCTTCATATCTTTTCGCTGTAATACAGTGTCCCAGCAATGACTCATTTCATAAAATAGCTGAAACTGACACCCCTAGGTCCGCGTTTAAATTGTTACTAAAATAAAAATCTTCGTCGCTGTGTCTCTCTTCTTCTTGGTCTTATGTGATACAGATGCTTCAGTAACAGTGTTACCCATGCAGACCTTACCATTTGCGTATCATCAGCTGTCGGAAGACTTATTTAGTGATCGCGATCTCTAGGTGAGAGCATTATGCCTGAATTCTAGAGGCGGCAGGGACCACAGAGTGGTTGCGGTAGCGGACCACCAGTCGCAAGATAAGTCCCGCCAGCTAGAGGGAGGGGAGGGGTGGATTTCCGGTAACGCATCTCCTCCCTCAACGCCATTCTTCCTGCTCTTTCCTCTTATCTTACTCTAAGCCTCAGACGAAGCCCCAAAAGACCATTGTTCATCCTTCTCTCTTCAAAGGATCCCTTAGGCTTTGATAATTACGTGACCAAGGAGGGACTGAATTCGCAGTGATTTCGCAATACGCAAGGTATGAGCGCTTCAGATCAGAACGATACTTCGTATTTCTGTCTTTGCTGTACTCTGGGTTTCTACGCACAAGGGAACCTCCCCATCGCGCCCCCCCCCCTTCCCGCCCCCCCTCGCAGATTTAGTTATACGTTGGCACAGTGGATAGGCCTTGAAAAACTGAACACAGATCAATCGAGAAAACAGGAAGAAGTTGTGTGGAACTATGAAAAAATAAGCAAAATATACAAGCTGAGTAGTTCATGGGCAACACATGGCAACATCAAGGATGAGAGCACTGGAGCGCCGTGGTCCCGTGGTTAGCGTGAGCAGCTGCGGAAGGAGAGGTCCTTGGTTCAAGTCTTCCCTCGAGTGAAAAGTTTAAAATTTTATTTTAAGACAATTATCAGAGTTCAGGCACTCACACATAATCAACTTCGCCCTCCAAAATTGCAGGACATGTTCAGATTTCCTTGGACATATGCTGGATTTGACGGTCTACACACGGAAAAATTTGGAAACGTTAAAAACATATGTTTTGACAGAGCACAGAGAAAAATGTGCGACTGCGAAACTGTTGCATTCATTTGTTGCAGTTTATGTGACACACTCTTATGTTTTCCCCCCAGGGGGTCCACAACTCTTTTGTGGATACGTGCGTGGCGAGCACGGGGCCCCGAGCCATTGCAGCCTTCTTTCTCTCCCGGGCTGCATTTCCTTTCCTTTCCCTTCCCCTCCTTTCCCCTCCATGCTCCTTTCCCCTCACCCTCTCCTCTCTCTCTATTGGTGTCCTTGCTTATGTTGGCCCCCGCTATCCTCCTGGTTCTGTTGGTTCTACACTCCGGCTTTTTTTTGCGTAATCATCTCCTCCTTTTGGCGTTCCTTGGTCCCCCTCTGGGGTTTGACCTCCATTCCAAAATTTCTCTTCCGTAGTGTGAGCCATTTGGGGAAGAGCACCTTACCTAGTGTCTCCGACGTGTGCCCTCATAGTACATTCCACCTTTTCTTTTACGTCGTTGTCTGATGCTAGGGTGCATAGCCAGCACGGTAGCCAGCCCGTGTGGTGGGGTCGCTATGTACCCTTTTGGTTGAGCCCCCTGAACACACAGGGATCACACTTCTGATACCTGAGCTGTGACCTCCTCATGCATGCCTTGGAATGGTTGCTCGTCATCCTGGAGCATCGGAACTCCCGGCAATGGCCGCCGTGCCAGACGGCCCTTGCTGTGGCTGGGTGGCGCCCGTGAGGAGAGCCCCTGATCGGAGTGGGTGGTATCAGGGCGGACGCTATGCAGATGAAACGCATACGGGTCCAAAACTCTGGCCGCTCTTCTGCGGCCGTCTCTCTGCGTGGTACTGATTCCTCAAGTGCTGCTTCTCTTGCCCCTTCGGCCTTCCCTTCCGTGGCTACCCCCTGGGAGGAGGGTCAGGCGCGTCGTCTAGGGGCAAAACCTTTCCCCCGTTATCTAGTTTGCACCAGGACTGATGGAGATACTTTCACCAGTGTCAAACCTTTATTCTTTGTGGAACACATTGAAGACAAGTTCGGCGAAGTGGACTCCCTGAGCAAGATGCGGTCGGGTTCGTTACTGATAAAAACTGCTTCGGCCGCCCAATCTGCGGCCCTTCGTGCCTGTACCCATCTTGGCACAATTCCCGTGTCCATTACCCCTCACCAGTCTCTAAATATGGTACAAGGTGTGATTTTTCACAGAGACCTCATCCTTCAAACTGATGAGGAACTTCGGGACAATCTCGGACGGCGGGGTGTTCACTTTGTTCGGCGTGTTCAGAAGGGTCCTAAAGATAATCGTATTGACACTGGTGCCTTTATCCTGGCCTTTGAAGGGGATACCCTTCCTGAGAAAGTTAAGATTATGGTCTATCGCTGTGATGTGAAGCCGTACATCCCACCTCCTATGCGGTGTTTTAAATGCTTGCGTTTTGGCCACATGTCTTCTCGCTGTACCCAGGACCCTCTCTGTGGTGACTGTGGACGTCCACTCCATGAGGGGAGTCCCTGTGTTCCCCCTCCTGTATGTGTAAATTGTCGTGGTAGTCATTCTCCTCGTTCAGCAGATTGCCCCGTCTATAAGAAAGAAAAAAAGATACAGGAGTATAAGTCTCTTGATCGTTTAAGCTACACAGAGGCCCGTAAGAAATACGCACGATTGCACCCTGTGTCCATGACATCTAGTTACGCCTTGGTTACATCTTCATCCCTTCCTCCCCCTTCCTTACCCCCATCCCGGACCCCTCTCCTTCCCCCCTCCCCTGCGGCTCCCACACCTTCTCCTCTGGGCGCTGCTCCCCCTCCCCAGCCGGAGAAGTGTCCCACTCCTTCGGCGTCTGCCGGTCAAGGGCGCCTCTCCCGGGATGCCCCTTCCCGGCACCTTCCAGGTCAAAGGTCTGCTGCAGCGCGGCGACCGCGAGAGCCGCGGTCTATCGGCCCCCCGGTCGCCCGGTCTCTTTCTGTTCCTGATCTTGCTGCAGCTGGCTCCATTATGCCACACAGCCCTCCTCGATCTCAGCCTGAAAAGAAGAAGAAACATAAGTCCCGGGACAAGGAGCCTCTGGTGTCACCAGAGGTCCCTTCCCCGGCTTCACAACCGGATTCTGACCTTTCGTTTATGGATGTCGCCCCCTCCTTGTCGGTGACGGGTGGGGACCCGGCGGTATGACTGGATTTAGCGTGTTCAGCCCTCATTTAAACCATCGTTCTGTGGTTCTCCAGTGGAATTGTAATGGCTACTATCGTCACCTTCCGGAATTGAAATCCCTTCTTTCGTCCTACTCAGCAGCTTGTGTGGTTCTCCAGGAATCTCATTTTACTGATTCTCACTCACCGACCCTCCGTGGGTTCCGTGTTTTCTGTCGAAATCGGGTCGGACCCTTGCGGGCTTCTGGTGGCGTTTGTACGTTAGTCCGTACAGACATTGCTAGCACGTGGATTCCTCTCCACACTACATTGGAAGCGGTTGCTGTTAGGGTCCACTTAGACTCTGCAGTCACAGTATGCAATCTTTATCTCCCTCCTGACAGGACTCTTACACCTGCTGCCTTAACCACCCTTCTTCAGCAACTTCCTCCTCCCTTCCTCCTCCTTGGGGATTTTAATGCTCATCATCCTTTGTGGGGCAGTGCCTTTCCATCTAGACGAGGTCTTCTTATAGACCAATTTATTGCAGACCACGACCTATGCCTTCTTAATGATGGCTCCCCTACTCATTTCAGTGCTGGTCATGGTACCTTTTCTGCCATTGATCTTTCTCTTTCTTCTCCCTCTCTCCTCCCTTCATTACACTGGTCGCCACACGACGACCTTTGTGATAGTGACCATTTCCCGTTGATTATCACGCTCCCTTCCCGCTCCCCGATGGACAGGTTACCTCGTTGGTCTTTCCACCGCGCCGATTGGCCTCTATATACTGCACAGGTCGAGTTTTCTCCCTCTTTGTCGGGTTGTATTGATGACGTCCTACGTGACGTGTCTGCCGCGATTGTTCGCGCTGCTAACCTTGCTGTCCCGCGCTCATCTGGACAATTTCGTCGTCGGCAAGTCCCGTGGTGGAGTACGGCCATTGCCATTGCCATCCGTGATCGCCGTCGGGCTTTGCAACACTTTAAGAGGCACCCATCTGTAGCCAGCCTTTCTACCTTTAAGCGCCTTCGCGCTAAAGCCCGTTATTTAATTAAACAGAGCAAACGGATATGTTGGGAACGATTCGTTTCTTCCCTTGGTTCCACTGTCCCTCTGTCACGGGTATGGGCTACACTTCGCTCTCTCCAAGGTTGCCATCGGCAGTCCACCCTCCCAGGCCTTCACCTCCCAGATGGCATTTGTACGGACCCATTAGTTCTCGCAGAACATCTTGCGACCCATTTTGCAGTGGCATCAGCGTCGGCCTCCTATCCAGCTGCTTTCCTTCATCAAAAACAGCAGGCTGAAGCTGTCACCTTATGTTTCACCACTTGTGAGTCAGAATCTTACAACGAACCTTTCACTGAATGGGAATTTCTTTCTGCTCTATCTTCTTCTCATGATACGGCCCCTGGCCCAGATTCCATTCATAACCAGCTGCTTCAACATCTCAGTGCTCCACAACGGCACCATCTTCTTCGGGTGTTTAACCGTATCTGGCTCCAGGGTGACTTCCCTTCTCAGTGGAGGGATAGCATTGTGGTTCCTGTCCTTAAGCCTGGTCAGAACCCCCTATCTGTTGACAGCTATCGGCCAATTAGTTTGACCAATGTTGGTTGTAAGTTACTTGAACGGCTGGTAGCCCGTCGGCTCACTTGGGTCCTCGAATCTCGGGATCTATTGTCCCCTTACCAGTGTGGCTTTCGAGAGGGACGATCTCCAATCGATCATTTGCTTCGCTTGGAATCCGCAGTTCGGCAGGCTTTTTCCCAGCGCCGCCATTTGGTTGCAGTGTTTTTTGACCTTCGCAAGGCCTATGACACGGCCTGGCGCCATCACATCTTACTAACCCTTCATCAGTGGGGTCTTCGGGGCCCACTCCCGATTTTTATCCGCCAGTTCCTGCTCCATCGGTCATTCAGAGTTCGAGTTGGTACTGCTTTTAGTTCTCCACGGACCCAGGAGACGGGCATCCCACAGGGTTCTGTCTTGAGTGTCCTTCTTTTCCTCATTGCTATCGATGGACTTGTGGCCTCTGTCGGTCCCTTGGTCGCCCCTGCCCTGTATGTGGATGATTTCTGCATTTGGGTTAGTTCCTCCTCGATGCCATCTGCAGAACGGCAGCTCCAGGTGGCTATACGGCGTGCCTCTGCATGGACCCTCTCACACGGGTTTCAATTCTCTCCTTTAAAATCGCGGGTGGTCCACTTCTGTCGCCGTACTACGGTCCACCCTGATCCAGAGCTCTATCTCGCTGCACAAAGATTGCCTGTGGTTCCACAGTTTCGTTTCCTAGGTCTTCTTTTCGACAACAAGCTCACTTGGCTGCCCCATATCAGACTCCTGAAGGTAGGATGTTTCCGAAAACTCAATGTCCTTCGCTTCCTTGCCCACTCCTCTTGGGGTGCGGACCGTTCCCTCCTCCTCCGTCTTTATCGTGCTCTAGTTCTGTCACGTTTGGACTATGGTTGTCAAGTTTATGGTTCAGCTGCTCCTTCCACGCTGCACGTGCTGGATCCAGTCCACCATCGTGGTATCCGTTTGGCCACCGGTGCATTCCCTACGAGCCCTGTTGATAGTCTCTTGGTTGAAGCTGGGATCCCCCCCCTTTCTGTTCGGCGGTCCCAGCTTCTGGTGTCTTATGCCCTTACTATCCGTTCTTCTCCCGCTCATCCTTCCTATTCTATCCTATTCCCAGACCATGGACGTCGCCCGCCTGACTCCCGCCCTCGGGCGGGTTTACCGGTTGGGCTGCGCCTTGCGTCTCTTACCCGTGATTTTCGGCTTCCTTCTTTGTCCTGTCTTCCTCGCTCCCTCCCCTCCACCCCTCCTTGGTTAGTTCCTCGGCCTCGAATTCGGATGGATCTCCGCCGCGGTCCGAAAGATTCCACCCCCCCGGTGGTGTTCCGTTCCTTTTTCCGCCAAATTTTATGGGAGTTTCGGGATGCTGTTGTTTTTTACACTGATGGCTCTAAATCTGCTGATCATGTTGGGTATGCCTTCACGTCCTTTGTTGGAACGGAAAATCATCTACTGCCACCCTCATGTGGGGTGTTTACTGCGGAATTGATGGCAATTTCCCGGGCCCTTACCTTTATTAAACAATCCCAACACAACCGCGTTTTGTTATGTACGGACTCGTTGAGTGGCCTTGTTGCTATTGACCGGTGTTTTTCGCGCCATCCCTTGGTCTCTGCCATCCATGACCATCTCGCTGATCTTCACCGTGCTGCTTGTTCCATTGATTTCCTATGGGTCCCGGGCCATGTGGGTATCCCGGGTAATGAGCTCGCTGATCGTTTGGCTGGGGGAGCAGTTACTTACCCCCCGTTTTCTGTAACCCCTCCTGCAGCGGATTTACGGCTTCACATCAAATCCCACTTTGCACAGTCATGGGCCAATTCTTGGGAGGCTACTCCACTGTCTAATAAACTTCGTGCCATTAAGGTGAATCCAGGCCCATGGCGTTCTTCCTTTAGCCTCTCCCGCAAGGACTCGACCACACTGTGTCGTCTCCGCATTGGCCATACCAGGCTGACCCATGGTTTCCTTTTGCGTGATGAGCCACCCCCGCTATGTGGTTGTGGAGCCTTCCAGTCAGTGGCCCACATTTTGGTTGAATGCCCCCTTCTTTTGGCTCTGCGTGCTAAGTACAGACTCCCCCACACTTTACCTTTGATGTTGGCTGACGATTCCCGGATGGTCTCTCTGGTTCTAGGTTTCCTCCGGGAGAGTGGTTTTTATTCTCAGTTTTAAAGTTTTTAATCTCCCTCTGATGTTGGGGCGGGGCGGTGAGTGTTTGGGTGTCTCCCACTGTAGGCAGTGTTCAGAGATTCCCGATTCACCTCCCTGACCGGAATCCTCTTTTCTTTCCCTTTTACTCTGTTTTTACCCCTTCTTTTTAAGGCTTGGTTAGTTTTTCTATTCCCATCCGTACTTTCTGCATTATAGCAGTTGTACCTTTTAAGACACAGGTGGTCTTGCTTATGCTGCTTCAGCATAGTGTTGGGTCCGTTCTCTTGCCAACTTCCTTCATTTGTTTTTACTAATGACAACGTGACTGCCCTTTTACGTTTCCCCTTTTCCTGTTTTATTTTTCTGACTATACTGAGATGTCCCGTTAGCAGAATGGAGTCTATTTGAAACAAGGGACTGATGACCTTGCTGTTTGGTCCCTTTACCCTCAAACAACCAACCAACCAACCAACTCTTATGTTTTCATCACTTTTTTGGGAGTGATTATCACATCCACAAGAAAACCTAAATCGGGCAAGGTAGAAGAATCTTTTTACCTACTTGCCAAGTGTGCAAGTTAGGTCGGTCGACAACATATTCCTGTCATGTGACGCACATGCCGTCACCAGTGTCGTATAGAATATATCAGATGTGTTTTGCTGGATCAAATGTTTTCGGTTCCCATTGGAGAGGCACGTCCTTTCGTCTACTAATCGTACGGTTTTGCGCTGCGGTCGCAAAACACAGACACTAAACTTATTACAGTGAACAGAGACGTCAATGAACGAACGGACAGATCACAACTTTGCAAAAATAAAGTAAGTAAACTTTTGTCTCGAGGGAAGACTTGAAACAAGGACCTCTCGCTCCGCAGCTCCTCACGCTAACCACAGGACCACGGCGCTCCTGTGCTCTCATCCTTGATGTTGCCTATCTTGCCCATGAACTACTCAGCTTGTATATTTTGCTTATTTTTTCATAGTTCCACACAACTTCTTCCTGTTTTCTCGATTGATCTGTGTTCAGTTTTTCAAGGCCTATCCACTGTGCCAAATTATAACTAAATCTGAGGGGGGTGCGATGGGGAGGTTCCCTTGTCAGAGAGCACCCTTCAGGTTATGTGACACTGATCCCAGGGCGCCTGTACTGAGGTGGTTTACATCAAATTTTACATCCCACATTTTATTGGATGAGCCGTCTTAATCAGTAACGTTCGTATAAAATGTCATTGACAGGTCGATTACGAGGAAAATAGTGTATAACGATGCCAGGCTTATTAGCTGCAACCGTTCGGTCGTAACGTATTTTTTAATCGTACAGGATACTATACTGTATTAATTCTTCGCATCGCAGCGTGAAACTACGGCCAATGGTCTGTTGCTTTACAGTCGATATCTATGATATTGAGGTATTTTACTGTAATACTCTTGTAGTTTTTCGTTCTGATTTTATACAGCTGTTACTAGACGTTAAGACTCTGCTCTTATTTCTTACATAAGCTGTAGATGGTTTGATCTTCATCAATATTTAAGTTCTATAGACTGACAGGGTAATGACCCACAGAGAATTTATTCTGCGTATCCATTATAATGTTACTTTGCGCTTTGTGAGAACTTTCTCTCAATGTTCTTACACTGGCAATAATAAGCCTGTTTCTATTTGCTGTCTGAATTATTTTACGCGTAAATGGATCATTCACGTGCGGAGCACGTATTTGCCAATAATTATTATAATTATAATTATTATTACGACTACTAAGATGATACTACTACTGATGTTTGTATTGAGCAACTAGAATCACGCAACAATTCTTAGGTGTTCCGTATTTTCCAGCACTCTTCTCAACATTTTCTTTATCTTTGTCTCGTCGTCTTGTTACGCATTTCTTATTTCTGCCTCCGCAGCCTACTAAAATAAGTGTTTGAGTATTAAAAAAATGTTCTGTTTCAGATTATTTGGTGTTTTCTACTTTGCATATTCTTGTAATACATGCTACTGTCAATTTCTTCTTCCAGAAATACAGAAATGTTTTGTTAGTCTCTTCTTATCCATTCGATAGAGGTGTCCAAAGAAGATTAATCTTCACTTTGCCGTTGCTTGTGATACATTGTTTTCGTAGATCTCCTCGTTAGTTGCTGTTTTCCAACGATATATTGTTGGTATTACTCAGTCTTTCAGGTACCCATGGTTTGCCCAACTTAGTTCTACGTTAAGCATTGGCATGCCGATCCGGCATATAGACATTCTGGTCTCACCACTGTGATACAGTGTTTTGTTTTTCTAGGTACATACTGCTTGTTGTAGACATTTTATCAAAACATGCGGTCTTTCCCTTTAACTGTAACATTTTGCTAGTCTGTTTTGCTGTAAAATTTCTGAGATACTTAAATTTACTAATTCGCTCTATTTTACCTATTTGTGTTTCTACGTGTTCTGGTGCATTTCATGTGTTTCTGTCGTCAGGTCGTGGTCTAGTGGCTAGCGTTG
This sequence comes from Schistocerca serialis cubense, assembly GCF_023864345.2. Classification (NCBI taxonomy): domain Eukaryota; kingdom Metazoa; phylum Arthropoda; class Insecta; order Orthoptera; family Acrididae; genus Schistocerca; species Schistocerca serialis. Next base: position 248,979,755 of record NC_064638.1, on the reverse strand, counting down.
CTGCCTCTGAATCACGGGTTACCGGGTTAGATTCCCGCCCGGATTGGGAATTTTCTCTGCCAGGGGACTGGGTGTTTGTTACCACCACCACCACCACCATCATCCGTGACAGTGGCTAGATTGTGCTGCGCGATAATTGTGCTGCGCGATAATTGTGCTGCGCGATAATTGTGCTGCGCGATAATTGTGCTGCGCGATAATTGTGCTGCGCGATAATTGTGCTGCGCGATAATTGTGCTGCGCGATAATTGTGCTGCGCGATAATTGTGCTGCGCGATAATTGTGCTGCGCGATAATTGTGCTGCGCGATAATTGTGCTGCGCGATAATTGTGCTGCGCGATAATTGTGCTGCGCGATAATTGTGCTGCGCGATAATTGTGCTGCGCGATAATTGTGCTGCGCGATAATTGTGCTGCGCGATAATTGTGCTGCGCGATAATTGTGCTGCGCGATAATTGTGCTGCGCGATAATTGTGCTGCGCGATAATTGTGCTGCGCGATAATTGTGCTGCGCGATAATTGTGCTGCGCGATAATTGTGCTGCGCGATAATTGTGCTGCGCGATAATTGTGCTGCGCGATAATTGTGCTGCGCGATAATTGTGCTGCGCGATAATTGTGCTGCGCGATAATTGTGCTGCGCGATAATTGTGCTGCGCGATAATTGTGCTGCGCGATAATTGTGCTGCGCGATAATTGTGCTGCGCGATAATTGTGCTGCGCGATAATTGTGCTGCGCGATAATTGTGCTGCGCGATAATTGTGCTGCGCGATGACTGGACTGCACAATGACAACTTGGGACTTCGTATGGGCGCTTATGACCGCGCAGTTCAGCGCCCCACGCCCCACAAACCCATCATCATCGTATGTTTCTCATGAATTTTTGATTTTTGTTTTCAGCTGAATTTTGAGGTCAGTTACTGTCACTGGTTCTTCTAGTAGATTTATTGATTCAAATGGCTCTGAGCACTATGGGACTCAACTGCTAAGGTCATTAGTCCCCTAGAACTTAGAACTAGTTAAACCTAACTAACCTAAGGACATCACACACATCCATGCCCGAGGGAGGATTCGAACCTGCGACCGTAGCGGTCTCGCGGTTCCAGACTGCAGCGCCAGAACCGCGCGGCCACTTCTGCCGGCAGTAGATTTATTAACTTGTATTATTTTATCATTATGTACTGTTCATGCCCATTGTATTGTTAACTCACCATGGATGCCTGCTTAGTTTCACGACAGGGCCTGAAGGCCTTAATCTTGTGGGATGAAATAAATATTTTGTAGTACTAACATGTCTGAAACTCTAGAGATTCTTTTCTGCTTATGTAAATCAAAGACGAGTTCTTAGTTATCAGTATTAATAGCTGTTTTTATTTTGCAGGAAGCTGGACGGCCCGTCGCTGTTGGCGGCAAGTGAAGTCAACGCCAGCTGGTTGAGCCTCGTCCAGTCGGACTCGTTGCTGGCACGCAGGCTTAGGAGACAAAAGAAGATCGTGCGGCGTCAGGTCGAGGCCCGGGTGTTCGCTGCCGGCTACCAGCCACTGAGGACGCCGCACTCTATACCGAAACCGTTCGCAGACCGCAACGGACGCTTCGCCGTCACCAAACCCGACAATGGTGAGTACGAAGTGTCTTTTAATTTTGTTTTTATACGTCCTCCTCTGAGGTAAGATGCTGAAAAACTTTCGTGAGAAAATATCTTCTCTCCCCCACCCCACCCCCTCCAAATCTGATTTCAACAAGTTAAGTTTCCAGCCCGGAAAGGCATTTTATACGAATTATTTTTATGTGAACTCGAAATCGTTCTGCAGAAGCCTGTTCAAGGAACTGCTACCTCGCAATGTAATTATTCCCCAATCGAATTTGTCATAAAGAACACGGGGGTAGGAAATCAGCCCGACAACGTCATAACAGTAAGTTGAATCTAGTGAATCTAGAAAGCTCACCCTAATAATCTTCGGGTGGAAATGCACTGTTATGTAGCTACGAGCACAAGACAGCCAATCAGGGAAGAGTGCGTGGTAGTCAGCGGTCTTGAAGACCCGATCGCAAGAATTTTCGAAGAGACACAGATGGCCAACCGTTTGGAAGAAAAAACAGCATTTTTGGCTCAGGTCGGGCGAGGCGTGAGGAATATATGTCAAAGTAGTTAACAGGCAGCAGCTGACCGAGCGGAAAGCACACTGAATGGTAATCGGAAGCTCGTGGAGTCGAGTACCTGTGAGAACTTTTTTAAATTGTACTTTCAGTTTTTACGTTCATTAGACAGCAAATAAACGGAAATAATGCTCAATGTATTGTATCTATTAATATTTTCTTCAGTCATGAAAAGGAAACGGCAAAGGAAAATTCAGGATTGCAAAAAAAAAATTCCCAGGAAAGTATTGTACTTGCAGCACCCTCGGGGACTCGCAGAGAACTTTCCAAGGAGGATTTGTTATTAATGTGTACGGATTTACTCTACTGGTTCCATTTTAACCTCCGAACAGCACTAGCGAGTTGACGCGCAAAAAATAGGTTCCCGGTGCAGGTAAACTCCGCCCATCGGCCGTTGGGAACAACCCTAGCTACTTCGACGGAACTTACTCGCTTGTTAGTTCTCGACCGAGTAACGTGAAGTTCTTGGAGAGACTTTCGATAACACAGTGAGAATTCTTTTTATACAGACACTTTAAAACAACCATGTCAATAAAATGCTGCGTTTGTAACGTGTCCAAGAGATAGTTACTGCTTGCACTGTTTTTATGACGAATGTCTTCGCAGCACGTGTAAAACATCGACTGTAAAATGATTAAAGTATCTAATTTCATATACGAAGTTATCTCGTGCGGCTTACAAATCTTTCCAGAACATTATTTGCATTTCCAAATTTCCTTTAGCTTTTTCTTTTCATGCCTCTCGTGAAGATATTAATGAATATACTGAGCATTATTTCCGTTTATTTGCAATGCAAGTAACATAATTTTTTTTGATGTCATGGCTCTTTTACCTGGTTTGATGTGGGCTCGCCACGAATTCCTCTCCCGTGCCAATCTTTTGACCTCAGAGTAGCACTTACAATCTACATCGTCAATTATTTGTTGGGAGTATTCAAATCTGTCTTCCTCTACAGTTTTTACCTTTACAGCTCTACAGTCTGATATCTACGCTAACATACTCATGCCTCGTCCGACCGGCGCCAGAAATGATACCTTTTTTCCTGGACGATTTGCCACGTGGCCCTCCCGTTTCTATCACCTTTATTTCTGCCCAATCTCTGTACAGAAGACAAATTTCGACGGAATCTGTTATGACGACCGGGTGCAGTATCTTCGTTAGCTGCCTTGGTGTTTTTGTCACATTTGGAGAGGCAGGAGAAGGGGCTTGAAGAAGAGGGGCTGGATTTTCCCTAATCCTTCCAAACGGGTGCCGTTTGTAGCCGACTAGGCTAGTTTGCAGGGGGCGAAATTTCCTCTCAGACGGCCGTCCCAATAGCGCTTCTTAATCCCCTGCCAGAGGATAGCACCTTACAGCAACATTGCCAGTCTTGTGTAAGACTTAATGACCAATGACAATAGATTCCTATGAGCAGCTGCCAGCAGGCTCAAGCGTATGCATGGAGCTGAAGTCGCACTGAGCAGCGCTTTCCCCAGATTGTGGCTACTTGGAGTGGGGCTGTTAGCCGTTTGAGCCGCGAATAGCAAGAATTCAAAAGCCTTCCGGAAAACATTTTTCTAGTGCTCTCAAACCTGTGTGTGTTCGTTCTTCCTCAAGATACCTTAACAAATAATACTTTCCGAAATAAAATATGATGTTTTTCATGTTAAGTGTCTCAAATTCATTCATATATTTCATTTTTGATCCTAAACGTAAGGAATTCCCACAACTGTATTACAGTTTCTCAGGCCAGTTGCACTGTAACATGTGCACTTTCATTTTTACTGGTTTTCCTAATAAGGCCTATTTCAAGTTGTACTCGTGACATTACTCCAGTCATCAGTTCAGGTTCAATTATGTGTGTTTGAACTGAGCCTCACATCACGAAAATACTCTTAATTAGAACAGTAGAAAAAATATTGTTTTTGTACAGTGTGAACCTTCATTGTGTTGGGACAGGATACGACTATCTGACAACTTTTAAGGGTACTTCCATGTTACTATAATCATTTGGCAGTATTCACATACGTTTAATTCTGCAAGATGCTGATGAATTTATTCCAGAGACGGTATCGGAAGTGTCAAAATATTTACAAGCAACTACTAATTCTACTTCTAGTTGCCTCTTACGGCGTAAGAAAACCGTTGGCATTCGTCCAAGCTTCCAGTCGTCTCTGAATAGATGAAGTCCTGCACGAAACTTCATGGCAGATTAAAACTGTGTGCTGGACCGAGACTCGAACTCGGGACCTTTGCATTTCGCGGGCAAGTGCTCTACCAACTGAGCTACCCAAGCACGACTCACGCCCCGTCCTGACAGCTTTACTTTTACCAGTACCTCGTCTCTTACCTTCTAAACTTTATAGAAGCTCTCCTGCGAATCTTGCAGAACTAGCACTCCTGAAAGAAAGGATATTGGGGAGACATGGCTTAGCCACAGCCTAGGGGATGTTTCCAGAATGAGATTTTCACTCTGCAGCGGAGAGTGCGCTTGTATGAAACTTCCTGGCAGATTAAAACTGTATGCCGGACAGAGAGTCGAAAGGCAAAGGTCCCGAGTTCGAGTCTCGGTACCACACACAGTTTTAATCTGCCAGGAAGTTTCATACCAGCGCACACTCCACTGCAGAGTGAAAATCTCATTCTAAAAGTCCTTCACGGTTTTCGAGGGAATAGTACTCGATTGTCCCAGCAAAAGAGTGGCAAGTTCAGATAACCATGATGCGGATGGTCAGCTATCGCGCAGTTTATCCTCCAAAGTAGACCAGAAGAGCTCAATAATATTTAGATCGGCAGACTGGTGGCCAGAGTAGATGCGACACTTAATCTTAGAGCTCAGAAAACCAGTCTTGGGCGATGCGAATTGTTTGAACAGGGGCCCTGTCTGCTTGGAACGTATCACCATTATTACGGAACAAACATTGTACCCGTAGGATGGGCCTGATCACCCAAAATGGTCATATAATCCGTGTTAGTAATGCGCCCTTGCAGAGTAACAACAGGGCCCGTGGAATCCAACGATATTGCAGCCAAAATCATCACTGAATTACCGCCATGTTTCACTCTTGCGATGTAATCACGGCCAGAAGTTGGAAACAGTGTGAAACGACTCATCCGACCAAGAGACTCTACTTCATTATTCCATAGACAAATTTTTATGTCTTCGGCACCACGTTCTCCTGTTACGGGAATTGGCACCACTGATTTGTGGTTTTGGTATCCCAGATAGCCCTCCATTTCCCAGTCTCGTGTTTTAGCGCCGACAAGGTTCGCGAGTGCAACATTCAGTTCTGCAGTGAACTTTCCAGCTGTCGTACATTACGTTTGTCACAATAAACTTCAATGACGGTCCATCACGTTCACTTAACACACATTTCCGTCCGCTTTGTGATTTTGCGAATGATGTTGTTCGGTTTCGCTGTATGCGGTATAAATCTCCGTTATGGTGCCTATTGAAACGCCAAAAACGAAGTCTGTCTCTGTTATGGAAACATCCAGCACACGAGCGCCAACGATTTGCTCGCATACGAATTCACGTAGATCCGATATAATGCACTCATAACTACAGAGAACACTGTTCGGACCAGACTGACACAATGTATTGAGGACATTGCACAAGCGCCGTTCGCAGTCAAATAAAACAGCGCAATCAGCAGGCTTCGCCAGCGTCTTTCATTTATGTTAAAGCGTGCATTTTCACCGTGTTTCCATGTTAGTGTGGGTGTTACCATATTTCTCTGTACTTCATGGAACCAGCGACCTGAACTCATTCCTTCCTGTCATCAAAGGAAGTATATCTAAGTGTTGCAAAATTAGCCCTTTCAGTTTTTAAAGATTCATATGTTCAGCTATGCTATTACATAATAAATAACTAAACAAATTTTCTGGATTGTAGTGGGAAAGAAAATCGTCGCCTTTTGTCCTGTACATTGACACACTGTTTTGACTGCTGAACTAGGTATGGGAAACATTGCGACTAGTACATATGAGAGATACTGCGACCACGAAAGTACAATTAAATATTCGAACCACTGTGTACTAGAGAAACACAGTTCACAAAGTTATTTAGCAGGACTCAAATGGGAATAGTGCAGACACTTCTTCAAAGTGTCGCGGGAGAATAAGAAATTGCCCCGTGAAAATAATGTCGTTTCCTCCTGCAGGAAAGCCTGAAAATTTTGAGGATGTAAAAGATCATGCACAACATTTAAAATAAAAGTCGTTATTATTCACGAAATTTATAGAAATTCCAGTAGTGGGATATTCTTAGACACGATAATGGCGAAGGACTTCACAGTGTAAAAGACAAACAATGGCACAGCTACATTGCATGGCAGAGCACAAAATACATAAGGTTTTAGAGCATTTGTTAGGGAAGGGTGAGGTCTAGGTGTGAGGTGTGTGTTACTGGACATCAAAATCTGTGGATGTCATAACTTCTCCGTCGAAGATTACTTAAAAGTCCATCGTTAGTACAAAACAAATGTCTTAAGATCGTGGTACGCAGTTCATTATAGACTTTATAAGTCTCTAATTTAAAGTATTCATTTTTCACATGTTTCAAAATACATTAGTGTTATGAGTTTGTTCAGGTTCCACAAAAGTTCTTACGAATGTTCCCCTCATGTGTACGCTCTCAGCATCTTTCCTTGTCGAGTTCATGTTTAATGAACTTGAGCTAATTACAAAACGTTAGTCACATCTGTCAAATTTGAGTCTACATTAGAAATCTTGCATACTACAAAACTATATATAATCACACATGATACAAGTAAAGCTATCACACCCAACAGATAAGAATTGACTGATGAAATTGTAAACGATGTTGTTCAGAAAATCATAAAGTGGTTCTCTGCAAATGGGCTCTCATTAAACTCTGACAAAACACAGTATATACAGTTCCACACAGTAAATAGAATGACGCCATTAATAAATATAGACTCCCATCAGGAACCGGTAGCTAAGGTAGAATATTAAAAATCTCTAGGTGTATGCAGTGATGAGGAGTTGAACTGAAAACACACTGAAGATCTGCTGAAACGTTTGAGTTCAGCTACTTATGCTATTAGGGTCATTGCAAATTTTGGCGATATACATATCATTAAATTAGCTTACCACTCCTATTTTCATTCTCTGCTTTCGTATGACATGTTTTGAGGTAACTCATCATTGGGTAAAAGTGTGTTCATTGCACAATAGCGTGTGATCAGGATAATTGCTGGAGCTCATCCAAGATCATCCTGCAGACACTTATTTAAAGAGCTAGAAATCTTCACTGTAGCCTCACAATATATGCATTTACTTGTGAAATTTGTTATTAACAATCCGAACGAATTCAAAAGTAATAGCAGTGTACATGGCTACACCACAAGCAGAAAGGATGATCTTCACTACTCACGGTTAAATCTAACTTTGGCTCAGAAGGGGGTAAATTATCCTGCCACAAAAGTCTTTGGTCGCTTACCTAATAGCATCAAAAGTCTGACAGATAGCTGTATAGCATTTAAAAGGAAATTGAAAGAATTTCTGAATGGGAACTACTCCTACTCATTAGATGAATTTTTGGATATAGTAAGTGGGTAATTTCCCCATCCCCACCCTCCAAAGAACAACAAAAAAAAAAAAAAAAATAAAAATAAAAATAAAAACAATAAATAAAAATAGAAATAATCGTCTAATTTGCTGTGCAATGTAATATCTTGTCTATACACCTTTTATTAACCTGACACGTACCACATCATTACGAAGTGTATTCATGATCTGTGGAACAAGTACTAATCTATTATATTTCGTAGATAAATTGGATGCAGTTTTGGTTTGAAACTGAGAGATCATATATGCTGCTAGCACACATTCTGATTAATACTGCATGCTGAAGTGTGAAGGGTAGATTCCCTGAAAAGTGTAATGCATTAACAGTTCTGTACCGTTCCAGGTGGTGCGCAGCTGCTAGCTGAGCCTTTAGGCGTTAACAAACCCGTCAAGAGGAAGAGCACCAGCAGCCTGCAGTCGGCCAAGCAGAGGTTTGCAGCGGATCGTCGTGTTGTAACACCGAACGTGGTGGAACAACTTGTGAAGAAAGCGATGAGATTCTGACAACTCTGTATTCTCTCTGTACAATAAACTGTCTTAACACAAAAATGTGTTTTCAATACCACTGCCCAATCTAATTAACAGCGTGTCTTTACTGATATTACTAAACAAAAGGAAATGTGATAGCAATAGTGCTAGTTGATTACAGTTTTGCTAGTTACAAACTTGCTAATGTGTTTCTGTAGTGTCAAAGATAAAACGTCGTGACTCAGTGACACTCAGCATACTTCGGATGCAAATAAATACTGTATGTGTAGATATCCATAGTTTTTCCCACTCTCTCAACAAATGAGAGATTTAGCTCTTAGAACGTTTTCCACTTCTAGTCTTCAAATATTCTCTTAATCATACATTTTTAAAAATTAAAATAAACACATTGTTTTTCGGTAATGTCATCAACAGATCATAAAAATATTTTTTAGAAATAACAGTATTTCAGATATGTATTAAATTGCGCAACTTCAACATCGAAAAAATTCGGAACAAAGACATACTGGTTCAAATGAGAGCATCAGAAAGGCAAATAACGATAGTCGTTTCTACAAAAATTGGTTAACATAATTTTCTGTGCGAGTCATCTGAAGCACTTCGTGACATCTCGAGTAACAGTTTTTTCCGATCCAGGAAGAAGAGACTGCGCAGTTAACCTGTATTCAGAATGATTTACGTCAGAAACCAAACACAAGGTAGGCAAATGTCCGTCGCTCTGACTTAAGTGTCTGGTAATTTTACTAAGCTAAGGGCAATGCAATAGAAATCAACCGATGTGGCTCACAGCATAGTCGAGCAGAGAATTCGGTACTGAGAATTTAAAGCAACAGAGATCACTTCCGTTACCGCGCGTGATATGAGGCGTCTTCGCACGGTTCGCGCGGTATCGCTCCCCCCCCCCCCCCCCCCCCCCACCCGCCCCTCCCACCCTCTCGGAGGTTCGAATCCTCTCCCACGAGCATTGCTGCATGTTGTCCTTAGAGTAAGATTAAGTAGTGTGTAAGTCTATGGACCGATGACCTCAGCAGTTTGGCCCTTAGGAACTTGCCACTTCCAAAACTACTTCTGTTAGCTGAAATAATACAGATATTTGCACAGTGACTGTATAACGTTATAAAACAGTGAACGCTCTCTTGGTACACCTACAATTTAGGCGTCTTACGACTAGGACCAACAATTTAAAAAAAAAAGATAATACTACCGAAGTCTCAAGTTGGAAGGGAATTCCTAGTTTGCATCACGCGTATCAGTCGTCTGCAGCTTGTTACTAACAGCAGAATCTGTTACCTTAAGACACTTGTGCACTTATAGATTATATGCCTTCTTAGCCGAAGCAAAAGTAGCTACGTGAAACATTCAGGAAGTTTAAAGCAATTATTTTAGTGTTGGAATCACTGTAATCATACCTAATATATTTTTAGAATTGTCAAGCAAGATGGATTAGGTATTTTCCTGTTATATATCATTTTAATGTATTCAGTCTAGTGTGGTAGCATAGGCGGCGGAATGGGGTCACCTGAAAGCCAGTAAACCAGTGAAAATACGTAAAAAAAAACTCTTGTATAATCAATATTTACGTTGGTTCACTTTGCCAAAAGTTACTCTAGTGAGTAAATTTCATCCTTGAATTGTTAAAACATCCGCGTGCGGGTTTGATCACTCTGGGCTCAAAATGTTTTCGAGAGAGAATTTTCAATTGTGGGAACAGCGGAAAATTACAAAGTTGCCGAAACAGGTTAGACGGACCAACATTTTACACTTAAAATGCGCTAGTTCTCGCATTGGGAAACGGCCTTTGTAGTCAAGCGAATTTTTCTGGCAGACCTTTTATAAATAAAAAAAAATATCGGAACGTCCGTTTTTGCATTTGGCTTTGGCCAGTACTCAAGAAAGCGATAAATATCGTGAAGACCTCGCATTGTTGCTCCTTCGTGTAAAATGTGTCGTTTTCTATCATGTGACCTGCTTATGGCTTAGGTACGAGTATTTCGTACGCCTTTAGTTGTCTTCCTTGCAAGACTATATCGTGCACAAACTCGTTTTTTTCCCCATGTGGTGGGTTTACGCTTTCCTTCGTGTACAGGGTGGAACACCTAAAACTTGGACCGCAGATATTGCGGAAGTGGATAGTGCCGGTAATGTGCGGTTTTTCACAGGATGGGTTGGTAGTCAGGGGCTCATATTGATAGCCAATCAATAGACTGTAAAAATACTTAGAGTATTTTTTTGTGCAAACATACACTTTTTAAAATGGAACAATGCCTATTGATATTAACGCGCTAAAAGTAGGGTACATTTAATGTCAATGGTGTTTCTTGCAGCATTTTAGTGCGAGTCATTTACGAGATATCGTATCCTGAAATGTTCGCATATCGACACTTGTACAATACCTGCGGTAGCACACACTGAAGAACAGCACAAGTGCATACACTAGTTACATGGATTCTGACCAGTAGCAAGACAACTCACCATCGAAGGTTGTGTTCAAAATGGCCACCGGCAGCGGCAAATACGCCTCCAGTCTGGTATGGAGCGATTGTTGCGCATGTTCAAGCACTTCGGCGAAGATGTCCTTTCAGGCTGGAGTAATATAACGTATATCATCGGGTGTAGTTGGTATGTCCTTGTAGACAACGTCTTTCATCTTTCCATCATAGAAAATAATTCTGCAGGCGTCGTATCCGGAGAACGGGTCGGCCAAAGGTACAGATCCTCTGCGTCCAATCCAACGATTTGGAAACAATTCGCTAAGACTTACTGGAGTACTACGTGCACTGTGGGCTGGACAGTCTCAATCTGATACCACAGGTTCCTCCTAGTCTCCATAGGAACGTCTTCTAGCGTCCGTGGAATATTGTCTGTTAGGAGGCTGGCGCGTTCCGTGTTTCGTCTATGAAAAACGGGCCTGTGAGCTGATGGTTCACTAACCCACACCACACGTCTACAATCCATGGACGCTGACGTTTCACATTGACGAATCCAACGTAAGCTGTAGAAATATGAATAGATCGTGTTCGGCGATTTGACTGACCATAATTGGTAAATACGACTTCATCATTAAACAAGATATAAACATCTGGAGTTGATAAGTAACTGCCAAGTTGATTGACGTCTATGGTGAGTATCTTACCGCACACACCGTGCAAGAACGAACAGCATTCGTCCTACACTCTCCATAAACCAAGAAGAGCATGTCGGCTTTTCTGGAGTGATAAATCCCACAGTCCACTCACGACCTATTGCTTGGGCTGTCACACAGTGACTAGCATGTTGGAATGCACTCAAGGTGCACACTGTATGCAAACGTAACAACATCGCACCAAGCAACTACGCTGGTCGAATGGCACAAACAATTGTCGGTGTGGGAACTTTCTAAAATATCACATCCTATAAACGACTCTGACCAGAGTCCTGCAACAAACATTATTGACATTCCGATTTATCCTACTTTTAATTTGCTAAAGACAATAGGCATTGCCGCGTGGAGTGGCCGCGCGGATTGAGGCGCCATGTCAAGGACTTTGCGGCCCCTCCCGCCGGAAGTTCGAGCCCTCCCTAGGCTCTTAGCATAAAGTCAGTTAAAGTAGTGCGTAAGTCTAGGGACCGATGATCTCAGCAGTTTGGTCCCTTAGGGATTCACACACATTTGAACATTTTTGAACAATAGGCATTATGCCATTTAAAAAAGTATGAGTTCGCAGAAAAAATACACTTTCTATGTGTTATTACAATCTATTATTGGCCAACATCAATAGCACTTTCCGCTTCCACAATATTTACGGTGCAAGTTTTAAGTGATTCGCCCTGTACATTCATATAAATCTTTAAGACACGTATAGCAACGTTCATCCCATGCGTGCTTTTTCTTAACTGTATAAATTAAAATATCAGACTCGTGAAAAGTCTTCGCCAAGTTTCTAACGAATTTTCTTTGGTGATGGACCGTGCAACGTAATTTTATGACGCCACGGGATTCAAGTTTGTCGACTTGAAACAAAGCAAGCAACAAATCTACTTGAGAGATCTCTATAAATGAAACAATTACGCAGAATTTAATGACATTTGAGTTGCTTGACTGTGCAAAGAGAATAAATAAAACAAAAACTAAATTTCATCCATAGTTGGACAACTGTGAACTACGCCAAGTGTTCCACACCGTATCAATATATTTTAAGTGTCATCAAACAAAATACATCCGCCCCGATAGCTGAGTGGTCAGCGCGGCGCTCTGTCACGCCAAGGGACTCGCGTTCGATTCCCGGCTGGGTCGGAGATTTTCTCCGCTCAGAGACTGGTAGTTGTGTTGTCCTCAATATCATTTCATCATCATCAGTGGAAGGCAACGGGAAACCACCACTAGAATCACTTCGCTAGACGCTCATGCGGTGGACCCTTCTGACGAGGCTTCCCCCATGACAAGACCTGCCATAAGGCAGAACGTAAAAAAAAAAATACAATGTGATAATACACTGAGGTGACGAAAGTCACGGACTAGTGATACACGCACATGGAAATGGTTACTCACTGTGTAAGAGCAGTGCTCTGCCGGAGGTGTCATTTGTGATTCACGTGCAAAAGGTTTCCGACGTCATTATGGCCGCACGATAGGAATTTGACCTTGAACAAGGAATCAAGGTTGGAGCTAAACGCATGGGTCATTCCATTTCGGAAATCGTTAGGGAATTAAATATTCCGAGATACACAGCGGCAGTGCTGAGAATACCAAATTTCAGGCATTACCTCTCACCAAGGACAACGCAGTGGCCGACGGCCTTCACTTAACGCCCGAGAGCAGCGGCGTTTGTGTAGAGTTGTCCAGTGATCGTTTCCTGGAAATATTTATATTCAGCTACTTGGAGATCATTTGTAGCCATTCAAAGGTGGAATTTTGTGAATAACAATGCCCAGTGTCACCGGGCCACAATAGTTCGCGATTTATTTAAAGAACATTCTGGACAATTTGAACATTGATTTCACCACCCAGAGCGCCAGACAAGAATCCCATCGAATATTTATGGGACACAATCTAGAGGCCACTTCGTGTACAAAATACTGCACTGGTAACACTTTCGCAATTACTGACGACTATAGAGACAGCATGGCTCAATAATTCTGCAAGCGACTTCAAACGACTTGTTGAGTCCATGCTACGTCGAATTATTGTAGTACGTTGGGCAAACAGAGGTTCGACACGATATTAAGAGGCATACCCTGACTTTTGTCACGTCAGTGTACATTACCTGCCGCTAAAACTCGAATACTTTCAGCAATAACTCAAAATCTGGTCTCACCAAAAACAGTCCTTTTAACATTTTGTACTGCGACAAATCTTTCGTTAAGCCTAAGTAAGTGCTCAAGAATATAGTTCAATTTCAGATATAGTCAATGAAATTATTTGGAAAAACGATAGTAACCGTCAACTGCAGACAGTGCGCTCATTTAGATAAACTAATGTTTCTGCGCTAAGCAAAAGCGAACGAAAAATTAAGAACGGATACATATTGAGATCAGTTTCTTACGTTTTCAAATTGAAATGAGATTCAAAGTGATGTAGAGATACACTATGTCATCAAAAGTAGCCGGACACACCAAAAACATAATTTTTTACATTAGGTGCATTGTGCTGCCACCTACTGCCAGGTACTCCATATCAGCGACCTCAGTAGTCATTAGACATTCAGAGACAGCAGAATGGGGCGCTCCGTGGAACTCACGGACTTCGAACGCGGTCAGGTGATTGGGTGTCACTTGTGTCATACGTCTGTAGGCGAGATTTCCACACTCCTAAACATCCCTTGGTCCACGGTTCCCGACGTGATAGTGAAGTGGAAACGTGAAGGGACCGTACAGGCTGACCTCGTCTGTTGACTGACAGGGAGCGCCGACAGCTGAAGAGGGTCGTGATATGTAATAGGCAGACATCTATCAGACCATCACGCAGGAATTCCAAACTGCATCAGAATTCACTGCAAGTACTATGACAGTTAGGCGGGAGGTGAGAAACTTAGATTTCATGTTCGAGCGGCTGCTCATAAGCCACACAACACACCGGTAAATGCCAAACGATGCCTCGCTTGGTGTAAGGAGCGTAAATATTGGACGATAGAACAGTGGAAAAACCTTGTGCGGAGTGACGGATCACGGTACACAACGTGGTGCTTCGATGGCAGGGTATGGGTATGGCGAATACCCGGTGAACGTCATCTGCCAGAATGGGTAGTGCCAACAGTAAAATTCGGAGGCGGTGGTGTTATGGTGTGGTCTTGTTTTTCATGGAGGGGGCTTCCACCTCTTGTTGTTTCGAGTGGCATTATAACAGCAAAGGCCTAAATTAATGTTTTAACCATCTTCCTGCTTCCCCCTGTTGAAGAGAAATTCGAGGATGGCATTAAATCTTTCAACATGATCGAGCACCTGTTCATAATGCAAGGCCTGTGGCGGACTGGTTACACGAAAAAACTTCGCTGTAATGGACTGCCCTGCACAGAGTCTTGACTTGAATCCTATAGAACACGTTTGGGATCTTTTGGAACGCCGACTTCATGCCAGGTCTCACCGACCGACATCGATACCTCTCCTCAGTGCAGCACTCCGTGAAGACTGGGCTGCGATTCCCCAAGAAACCTTCCAGCACCTGACTGAACGTATGCTTGCGAGAATGGGAGCTGTCATCATGGCTGAGTCCGCCCCGGTAGCTGAGTCGTCAGCGTGACAGACTGTCAATCCTAAGGGCCCGGGTTCGATTCCCGGCTGTTCGGAAATTTTCTCCGCTCAGGGACTGGGTGTTGTGTTGTCCTAATCATCATCATTTCATCCCCATCGACACGCAGGTCGCCGAAGTGGCGTCAAATCGAAAGACCTGCACCAGGCGAACGGTCTACCCGACGGGAGGCCGTAGCCACACGACATTTCCATTTATCATGGTTGAGAGTGAGTCAACATCATATTGAATTCCAACATTACCGATGGAGGGTGCCACGAACTTGTAAGTCATTTTCATCCACTTGTCTGGATACTTTTGACCACATAGTGTAATCAACTACTGTCTGGTATACTTTATTAATGCTGCCTCTGGATCATCGGGTTCCGGATTCGATTCCCGGCCGGACTGGGGAGATTTTCTGCCCGGGGCTGGGTGTTTGTGTTATCCTCATCATTTCATCATCAATCGTGAACGTGGCGAGATTGAACTGTGTAAAGATAGGGTCTTTGTACGAGCGCTGATAACCGCGCAGTCAGTCTCTCTGTAAAGTAAGTGATAAATAAGCCCCCCCCCCCCGGCTAGCCACACGGTCTAACGGGCTGCTTCCCGAGCGGGAAGGCGTGCCGGTCCCTGGTACGAATCCGCCCGGCGGATTAGTGTCGAGGTCCAGTGTGCCGGCCAGCCTGTGGATGGTTTTTAAGGCCGTTTTCAATCTACTTCGGCGAATGCGGGCTGGTTCCCCTTATTCCACCTCATTTACACTGTGTCGGCGATGGCTGCGCAAACACCGTTTCCACGTACGGGTGCACCATAATTATTCTACCACGCAAACATTTGAGGTTACACTCATCTGGTATGAGACGTTCCCAGGGGGGTGCTCTGGGGGCCGAACCGCACAGTAATCCTGGGTCCGGTGTGGATCGGCAGTGGGGAGGATGGACTGCTGAAGACAGAACGGTACCGCTCGATCGTCGTGTCATCCTCAATCGATAGACATCACTGGATGTGAATATGGAGGCTCATGTGGTCAGCACACAGCTCTCCCGGCCGTTGTTAGTTTTCATGACTGAAGCTATTACGTGGCAGTCAGGAAACTCCTCAATTGGCCTCACAAGGGCTCAACAGCGCTTGGCAGACCCGAACGGTAATCGATCGAAGTACTAGCCAAGCCCGGCAGAACTTAACTTCGGTGATCTGACGGAACCGGTGTTACCATTGAGCCAAGGTCGTCGGCACTATCATTAACTACTAGTGTTAATTATACAATGGTGGCAAAATAATTAATTGGTATTTGAGGAAAGTAAACTTTCAGTAATATTATCTGCCATTGAAAAAAAAAAGAGATACGTAATTCTATATAATCACAAGGTATCTTACGTATTACATTTATCCTCTAATTGTATTGAAAACAGTAGTATAGTAGGCATTAGGGGATGATAAGGATAATGTGTTCATTGGAGAGATTGTATCTTGTTATGTAAACTCTGAGATAGTGATGGAATTGTTCTAAACAAAGGAAATGCGGTTTGATGAATATTTAACATGTCGAATTAAGTTTCAAATAAAGAGATTTCTTTTGAAACATGCATCAGAGATAAGAAAGTTCCAAAAAAAATTAACACGTGGAACTAATTATTATCTGATATAACCTCCAATTCCATGGCCTTGCGAATACAGAATTAATCTACTGTTTATCACATGTTATAAAGAATGCGATTTTATTATTTCTCGTCATTATTCACAAGGTAATGGTGATTTTCCTAACATAATTAGCTATTTCAATTAGGCTATTACTATTTCAGATTTAATGAACTGAATGTGCAGCTGCAAGTAATGTGTTCTTTACTATTCTTGTGTTTCCCATCAAGTACGCTGGTATTCCTTAACTTATGCGCTATTTTCTTTCATAATTATTGCGATTTGTTTGAAAGAGGACACAAATATAATAGAATTAATGGCGAAAAAAATCGAAAATATTAACACGGTGTTGCAGAAAATATATTTTGTCACGTTGTCCACCGAGTCGTAACGCTTATAACTGATTCCCATAATCTCTGCCTGAAATTAAAAGCAAAGACGTCAACATTTACAGTTCAATGGGAGTAGCTACTGTTGAACGCAGAGGAGATAGTGGAAATGTGGAAAGAACGCAGAAGACTTCTATGAGGAGTAGGAGGAGGAAGAAGAGAACTTGGATGATGACGTAATTCGAGAAAAATTGGAGGCGATTTGGAAGACATAGGGGATTCAATATTAGAGTGAGCCTAACAGAACCTGGGAACACGTACGATCAAATAAGGCGGAACGTTTGTATTAAACTCCTTCGTTATTTTTAAAATTGTTAGGGAATGTGGCACCCAAACGCTTATTCAGTTTGATGCATAAAATGTGTTATGCTGGGAATTTTCATTAGGCTTCCCGAAAAATATCTCAACTCAATCCCGAAGGCAGGAAGGTCAGATGAAGATAGTTACATGTTCATATATCATTTGAACGATTCTTTTATTGAACTGATGTGGAACAAGTCAGTTTACAGGATACGTATACATTATTGTGTTAACATTAATGAACACATACTCATTCAACTACACATAACTATTATTGTTTTTAATTTTTTTATCTGTCACACAATCAGCTTAACAACTCACGAATCCATGTGGCTTACAAGAACAATATGAAGAAGAATGGAAAAGAAAACTGAGGATGTGTTAAATGGCGATCAGTTTGGCTTTAGGAAAGATAAAGGTACTGGATAAAGGTACCAGAGAGGCAGTTGTGATGTTGTGCTTGATGACGAAAGCAAGACTTAAGAACAATAAAGCAACACTCATAACATTTATCGACCAAGAAAAAACATCCGACAATGTAAAATGGTTCAAGATATTCGAAATTCCGAAAAAAATGAGATGAAGCTATAGGGGAAAACGGGTGATGTACAGTACAGTATGGACAAGAGCCAAGAGAAACAATAGCAGTGGAAGACCAACAACAAAGTACGTGAATTGAATGTGGTGTAAGACAGGAATGCACTGTTTTACCCTATCGTTCAATTTATTCATCGAAGAAATAGTGACGGAAATAAAATAATGGTTCAAGTGTGAGGAAACAATTCATTCAGAAAGAACATCAATGATAAGACTCGTTGACGACTTCGTTATCCTCATTGAAAGGGAGGAAGGATTTCAGGAACTGAACGAACTGTGTAATGAAAATAGAGTATGGATTGGGAGTAAACGGAAGAAAAACGAGACTGATGAGAATTAGAAGAAATAAAATTACTGATAAACTTAACATCGAAATTGGAGACCGTGAAGTATACAAAGTGAAGGAAATCTGCTACTGTGGCAGAAAAATAGCACTGACGGACGGAGCAAGAAGGACGTAAAAAGCAGACTAGCACAGACAATGAGAGTATTCCTCACCGAAAAAGCTACTAACATCAAATATTGGCCTTAATTTGAGGAAGAAATTTTTGAAAATGTGCGTTTGTATGGTAGTGAACCAAGGACTGTGGTAAAACCAGAACTGAAGAGAATTGAAGCGTTTGAGATGAAGTGCTATAAAGTGATGTTGAAGATTAGGTGGACTGATAAGGAATGAGGAGCTTCTCTGCATAATCGGCGAAGAAATGAATACGTAGAAAACACTGACAGGAATGAGGGACAGGATGACAGCGCATCTGTAAAGTCATCAGGAAATATCTTTCACGATATTAGAGGGAGCTGTAGAGAGTAAAAAACTGTTGTGAAAGGTAGGTAAGGTAGGTACTGGAAAATATCCAACAAATAATTGAGTTGCTAGTAACTCTAAATGTCACTAACTTTTCCAATTTTCAGCTATTCGAATAGCCGTTAACAGCACTTGGAAACAAAAAACAGCGGATTATGTCCCATCACGTAATTACATCAGCTCCTAAAGCTGCTCGATGCAGCTCTAAAACGAGCAGTGATGAATGAGCGTTGATTCCTATCGTAGCATGAATGATTTATAACGGTGGTGAACGGCTCATGCTGACCCTAATTAGTAATTTCGATGTCAATTATTCAGCTGTGGTCACCTTACCGCTCATCGAATGATGCACTGCAAATCATGGTTTCAGCTACTTCCCACCAGATTTCACCACATAAACGCTGTATTCCTATACCGCGCAGGTTTCACACGTTACACCGAATATTTCTGTTATACTCAGACTTGCACGCTCCTGATTTAATCTCATGTAAAGTGTACAAATCACAAAATTAAAAATTTACTACCCTTCGCGACTTTAACTCACTATAGATAATACAGAGCCTGATATGATGTCATCATTTTAAATCAAAATGGGACATCATATGCTTCCCTATTTATGGAAAATAACTGTTGTTTCCCTTTGAGTTTAGCTGGAGGACGACTTGCTACAAAATTGGAAATTTGTGGTAAGTTCTATGGGACCAAGCTGCTGAGGTCATCGGTCCCTTGGCTTCCACACTACTTAATCTAACTTTAACTTAAACTAAGGACAACACACACGCCCATGGCCAAGGGAGGACTCGAACCTCCGACGGGGGGAGCCACGCGAACTGTAGCTAGGCGCCATAGACCACACGGCTACCCTGCGAGGCGACTTGCTACAACGCATGGTTAATCACCTGCAGGTCGTGAATCCTATCGAACGTCCCAGTGAAGGCCGATTTGGATGTAATTCATTGTTAATCATCGGCAGTGGACAGTTGTTGCTTCGTTGTGTCACTGATTTCTTTTCTACTAGTTCAAACATTTTCGTCTCAGATACATGTTAAAGAGCTGCTCTATCAGTCCATCGCTGAAATCTGAAAGTTCATAATCAAACGATGATACTGAAGTGAATCAAAAATTTTGGTTTATATTATGTCCCTTGTGTTGTCTGTATTTCAAGTACTTTAACCTGCATGAATGTAGTCCGAATCTTTGTTACTGTTCAAATAAGCTGCTAGAGTTCGTTCTAGTCTAACCATCTAAATTTCCGCTATTCAGTTGTGATTACTCAAACAGGGACAACCTCAGAAATTATGTATGAAGATGGTATCTGTTCTTTCGGACATGTCCGTTGGTGATCTTGTAGCTCTTGAAGAATGAAATTACGATGAAATCCAGACCATTAGCTGCTAACTGTCGTTGATAAATATCAACGGGGGCCGTGAAAAGCGCGTGCACCGACATGGACTCGAACCCAGGATCTCCTGCTAACAGGGCAGACGCTCTATCCGACTGAGCCATCAAGGACACTGTAAGCAGGAGATCCCCGGTTCGAGTCTAAATCAGGGAACACATTTTCAACTGTTCAAATGGCTCCAAGCGCTATGGGACTTAACATCTGAGAACATCTGAGGTCATCAGTCCCCTAGACTTAGAACTACTTAAACCTAACTAACCTAAGTACATCACACACATCCATGCCCGAGGCAGGGATTCGAACCTGCGACCGTAGCAGCAGCGCGGTTCCGGACTGAAGTGCCTAGAACCGCTCGGCCACAGCGGCCAGCTTTCAACTGTTCCCGTTGATATTTATCAACGCCTGTAAGTAGCTAATAGTCTGGATTTCATTGTAATTTCATTCTTAGAGAACTACAAGGTCGCCAATGGACATGTCTGAAAGAACAAATATCATCTTCATATAGATAAGGCTTACCTGTCAATGATCTTCTTCAGTGCGGATCCACTCACGTTGCTCAAATTCTTGCTGGAATCGGTAGACTGACTACCGCGAGTAATGAGTATAGTGGGCAGGGGCATTATAAATGTAGTGTGTGGACAGTAAGTTGAAGTGTGAGTCCCACTGGGAGCGTGCCAGAGATAAGCCCCTGCCGTCGCTCTATGTGTCGTCGATGGCTCAGTCGGATAGCTGGCACAGTAGCTCAGCATGTTCGGTCAGAGAGGCGCTGGCCCTCCGTAATAAGAACACTGAGTAAAGGAATCAACGATCAACTTGAACGGATGTCCTGTGACGTCTCCCCGGACCAAATGCAACGAACATTACCGAAAAAAATAAAAAGAAGAAGAAAAAAAATAGAGCGTCTCCCATGTAAGTATGAGGTCCAAGATTCGAGTCCCGGTCGGGGCACACATTTTCAACTCTCTCCGTTGATATTTATCAATACCTGTAAGCACCAAATGGTCTGGATTTCATTGTAATTTCATACCTCGGAAATTGGTTTACATACACTGGTCACAGTTTGCCATAAATAGGAAATAAAAAACAGGGATACATTGTAATGAATTTCTTTTATTGCAGTAATGATCACAAAATTTTTGATCATTAGGTTACCGGCGTAGGTGAGCAATGACCGTCTTGAGATCAGACCAGGGCGGCGCAGAAAAGGCGTTAAAAAGTTTTCGTGTATTACGACGTAATATGGGGTGACAGATTTGTGTTATATTTATGCTAGAGCAGATAAACTGAAATGTAACACCGAATGTCTTCAGAGTGCTTTCCTTCTGCGGCAGTGAGTGTGTGGAGCCTTGAAATAAATTCCGTGATGACTTTCTGGAGAATATTTTTTTCATTTCCAGCCGAGAAGCAAATACCAGTTTTCAAAGATTTAGCTTTAAAAATACTTTCACGTTGAAATATTTTCATAAACCATTTTATCCTCTTTTGCACCCCATTATGTGTTGAATTTCCAAAAACAATGAAACACTTATTTTTTGACAAATCAAACGCCTCTCAGCAGTCTAATTTCCAACCAGTTTCGGCGATTTACTACGGCAATTTCAGGTCCCGAGACCGATGTGTAGGAAAACTACAGCCTCGGTACCGGCGGAAGTAAGGGCCGGCGTTCAAAGACCGGTTTATGTAGATTTCCACTTGATAAAGCGATCACTTCAGACATCATCTGCTGAGTTTGCAGCGACTGATTTAAAAAGAAAAATACCTTTCGTCCCCTATTTTACCACCTTAGGGGAGGAATTTCGAAAAATTCCTTCTTAAACGACACATACGGTATAAGGTCAACACCCTCTCCAAATTTCAAGTTTCTGTCCTTAGCGGTTTAGGCTAGGTGATGATGAGTCAGTGAATTCAGACATTGCCTTTTCTACTCGTATATAGAGATTAAGAAATTTCGATGTGCATGAAGTATGACCAACACCTAAATACATTACGGCCGTCATAAGATCTTACCACACTGCTTTAATAGAACTGATGATGGCTTAGAGACGAAACTTTTATCTTTTAAAATAAATGAAAATGTGACCACGACGAGTCCTACGTTGTATTCACATATCAAAGTCATGGCCTCCAAACGTCAAAGCTGTCATATTTAGTGAAGAACAATAATACGTGCAAAACGATAACGAACGTAGGAAACGGAGTCCCCTAACAGCAAAACAGCGAATGTGTATAGAAAGTTTCTTCCTGGCAGATTAAAACTGTGTGCCGGACCAAGACTCGAACTCGGGACCTTTCTTGCGAAAGGCAAAGATCCCGCGTTTGAATCTCGGTCCGGCCCACAGTTTTAATCTGCCAGGAAGTTTGATATCAGCGCACACTCCGCTGCAGAGTGAAAATTTCATTCTGGAAATGTCTAGGAAGCTTTGTATGGAGTGGCATGTGGTCAGTATACTGCTCTCCCTGTCGTTGTCGGGTTTCTTGATCTTGGAACCGCTCTAGTAGCTCCTCAGTTGGCGTCAGAAGGCTAAATGCACCCGTACCACTTCTCCCACCAAGGGAAACATCTGTGCCGGTTGTACAGTGCGAGACCCCCCCTATGACAGTCACCCGCGCTGACAACTCAGCTACGGAGGGGGACACAGATAGAGGGGAAACTGTATAAAAACTCCAAGTCAGGCAGTAAATAATGGCCGAGCGGTTCTAGGCGCTTCAAATGGTTCAAATGGCTCTGAGCACTATGGGACTCAACTGCTGTGGTCATAAGTCCCCTAGAACTTAGAACTACTTAAACCTAACTAACCTAAGGACAGCACACAACACCCAGCCTTCACGAGGCAGAGAAAATCCCTGACCCAACCGGGAATCGAACCCGGGAACCCGGGCGTGGGAAGCGAGAACGCTACCGCACGACCACGAGATGCGGGCACTTTTTTTTTTTTTTTCTTTGAGCTCTAGGCGCTTCAGTCTGGAACCGCGCGACCGCTACGGTCGGAGGTTCGAATCCTGCTTCGGGCATGGATGTGTGTGATGTCCATAGGTTAGTTAGGTTCAAGTGTTCTAAGTTCTACGGGATTGATGACCTCAGATGTTAAGTCGCATAGAGCCATTTGAACCATTTAAAAGTAAATAATGATTTATTTAATTTTGAAATTCTCAGCAGGTTGATCAGAAACAGTCTGAAAAACGTGCAAGCGTGTTAGAGGGGGCGTTGTGCTGAGAATTAATTATTAGGAAAACAATTCGATAAGCTGCGCCGTTCCCGAGTTATTTAGCACTGATGTTAACCAATAAGGTCGTCTCGCGCTAAAATTCAAGCAGCCTGCCAGAGACATTGACACAGGCAAGAGTTGTACCTTTGCTTAAGAAAGGTAATTCAAAAGACAGAAAATTACCTGCCCATTTCCCTGCTGTCACCATTCTCAAAAATAATAAGAGCAATTATGAAAGACAGATTATTGAATTACCTGAATAAATACAACCTTTTAAGCGAATCACAGTTTGGTTTCCGAACAGTCAGCCATAGTAGAATTCACAAAGGTTGTGCTTGACACAGATGAGTGTGTCACAGGAATATTTCTTGATCTTTCTATGCCCTTTGATGATGAGTCAGTGAATTCAGACATTGCCTTTTCTACTCGTATATAGAGATATAGAGCCCTTTGAGCCCCCCCCCCCCCCCCATGAACCATGGACCTTGCCGTTGGTGGGGAGGCTTGCGTGCCTCAGCGATACAGATGGCCGTACCGTAGGTGCAACCACAACAGAGGGGTATCTGTTGAGAGGCCGTATGGTTCCTGAAGAGGGACAGCAGCCTTTTCAGTAGTTGCAGGGGCAACAGTCTGGATGATTGATCTGGCCTTGTAACAATAACCAAAACGGCCTTGCTGTGCTGGTACTGCGAACGGCTGAAAGCAAGGGGAAACTACAGCCGTAATTTTTCCCGAGGGCATGCAGATTTACTGTATGGTTAAATGATGGTGGCGTCCTCTTGGGTAAAATATTCCGGAAGTAAAATAGTCCTCGATTCGGATTTACGGGCGGGGACTACTCAAGAGGACGTTGTTATCAGGAGAAAGGAAACTGGCGTTCTACGGATCGGAGCGTGGAATGCCAGATCCCTTAATCGAGTAGGTAGGTTAGAAAATTTGAAAAGGGAAATGGATAGGTTAAACTTAGATATAGTGGGAATTAGTGAAGTTCGGTGGCAGGAGGAACAAGACATTTGGTCAGGTCAATACAGGGTTATAAATACAAAATCAAATAGAGGTAATGCAGGAGTAGGTATAATAATGAATAAAAAATAGGCATGCGGGTAAGCTACTACAAACAACATAGTGAACGCATTATTGTGGCCAAGATAGACACGAAGCCCACGCCTACTACACTAGTACATGTTTATATGCCAACTAGCTCTGCAGATGATGAAGAAATTGATGAAATGTATGATGAGATAAAAGAAATTATTCAGATAGTGAAGGGAGACGAAAATTTAATAGTCATGGGTGACTGGAATTCGAGTGTAGGAAAAGGGAGAGAAGAAAACATAGTAGATGAATATGGATTGGGGCTAAGAAATGAAAGAGGAAGCCGTCTGGTAGAATTTTGCACAGAGCATAACTTAATCATAGCTAACACTTGGTTCAAGAATCATAAAAGAAGGTTGTATTCATGGAAGAATCCCGGAGATACTAAAAGGTATCAGATAGATTATATAATGGTAAGACAGAGATTTAGGAACCAGGTTTTAAATTGTAAGACATTTCCAGGGGCAGATGTGGACTCTGACCACAATCTATTGGTTATGTACTGCAGATTAAAATTGAAGAAACTGCAAAAAGGTGGGAATTTAAGGAGATGGGACCTGGATAAGCTGACTAAACCAGAGGTTGTACAGAGTTTCAGGAAGAGCATAAGAGAACAATTGACAGCAGAGGGGGGAAGAAGTACAGTAGAAGAAGAATGGGTAGCTCTGAGGGATGAAGTAGTGAAGGCAGCAGAGGATCAAGTAGGTAAAAAGTCGAGGGCTAGTAGAAATCCTTGGGAAACAGAAGAAATATTGAATTTAATTGATGAAAGGAGAAAATATAATAATACAGTAAATGAAGCAGGCAAAAAGGAATACAAACGTCTCAAAAATGAGATCGACAGGAAGTGCAAAATGGCTAAGCAGGGATGGCTAAAGGACAAATGTAAGCATGTAGAGGCTTATCTCACTAGGGGTAAGATAGATACTGTCTAGAGGAAAATTAAAGAGACCTTTGGAGAAATTAGAACCACTCGTATGAATATCAAGAGCTCAGATGGAAAACTAGTTCCAACCAAAGAAGGGAAAGCAGAAAGATGGGAGTATATAGAGGGTCTATACAAGGGCGATGTACTTGAGGACATTATTATAGAAATGGAAGAGAATGTAGATGAAGATGAAATGGGAGATCCGATACTGCGTGAAGAGTTTGACAGAGCATTGAAAGACCTAAGCCGAAACACTGCTCCGGGAGTAGACAACATTCCATTAGAACTACTGACGGCCTTGGGAGAGCCAGTCCTGACAAAACTCTACCATCTGGTGAGCAAGATGTATGAGACAGGCGAAGTACCCTCAGACTTCAAGAAGAATATAATAATACCACTCCCAAAGAATGCAGGTGTTGACAGATGTGAAAATTACCGAACTATCAGTTTAATAAGTCACAGCTGCAAAATACTAACGCGAATTCTGTACAGACGAATGGAAAAACTGGTAGAAGCGGACCTCGGGGAAGATCAGTTTGGATTCCGTAGAAATATTAGAACACGTGAGGCAATACTGACCTTACGACTTATCTTAGAAGTAAGATTAAGGAAAGGCAAACCTACGTTTCTAGCATTTGTAAACGTAGAGAAAGCTTTTGACAATGTTGACTGGAATACTCTCTTCCAAATTCTAAAGGTGGCAGGTGTAAAATACATGGAGCGAAATGCTATTTACAATTTGTACAGAAACCAGATGGCAGTTATAAGAGTCGAGGGACATGAAAGGGAAGCAGTGGTTGGGAAGGGAGTGAGACAGGGTTGTAGCCTCTCCCCAATATTATTCAATCTGTATATTGAGCAAGCAGTAAAGGAAACAAAAGAAAAATTCGGAGTAGGTATTAAAATCCATGGAGAAGAAATAAAAACTTTGAGGTTCGCCGATGACATTGTAATTCTGTCAGAGACAGCGAAGGACTTGGAAGAGCAGTTGAACGGAATGGACATTGTCTTGAAAGGAGGATATAAGATGAACATCAACAAAAGCAAAAGGAGGATAATGGAATGTAGTCGAATTAAGTCGGGTGATGCTGAGGGAATTAGATTAGGAAATGAGACACTTGGTCGACCTAGAGAGGATATAAAATGTAGACTGGCAATGGCAAGGAAAGCGTTTCTGAAGAAGAGAAATTTGTTAACATCGAGTATGGATTTAAATGTAAGGGCCGGCCGCGGTGGTCTCGCGGTTCTAGGCGCGCAGTCTGGAACCGTGCGACTGCTGCGGTCGCAGGTTTGAATCCTGCCTCGGGCATTGATGTGTGTGATGTCCTTAGGTTCGTTAGGTTTAAGTAGTTCTAAGTTCTAGGGGACTGATGACCACAGCAGTTGAGTCCCATAGTGCTCAGAGCCATTTGAACCATTTAAGTGTAAAGAAGTCGTTTCTGAAAGTATTTGTATGGAGTGTTGCCACTTATGGAAGTGAAACATGGACGATAAATAGTTTGGACAGGAAGAGAATAGAAGCTTTCGAAATGTGGTGCTACAGAAGAATGCTGAAGATTAGATGGGTAGATCACATAACTAATGAGGAGGTATTGAACAGAATTGGGGAGAAGAGGAGTTTGTGGCACAACTTGACGAGAAGAAGGGACTGGTTGGTAGGGCATGTTCTGTGGCATCAAGGGATCACAAATTTAGCATTGGAGGGCAGCGTGGAGAGTAAAAATCGTAGAGGGAGACCAAGAGATGAATACACTAAGCAGATTCAGTAGGATGTAGGTTGCAGTAGGTACTGGGAGATGAAGAAACTTGCACAGGATAGGGTAGCATGGAGAGCTGCATCAAATCAGTCTCAGGACTGAAGACCACAACAACAACAACAATGCCCTTTGATACAGTTGGCGACAATTAGTAGTAAGAGGGGTAGCTAATGACTGGTTTCGGTCATACCTAGCATATAGGATACGAAGGGTAGAGATAACACATACTTCAAATAGACATAAACTTATCAGAACCAAAATACATTAATATAGGGGCTACCAAAGGTTGCATATTAGGACCAATACTATTCCTGATACACATCAATGACTTCCCCCGTAGTGTTACTCATGTCGAAAAAATTCTCTTCGCTGATGACAGCAATATTATAGTCATTGAGAAAACAAGAGAACTCGTTGCAGAGAAAGCAAATGAAGCTCTCAAGGAAGTTTACGACTGGTCAATAAGCAATAAAGTGACATTGAACATAAAGAAAACTAATGGCATGAATTTAATTTTAAAGAGGGAAAATGACAATGTTAAATTAAATGTAGATGGCACCTCTATAGACTGTGTAACAAATGCAAAATTTCTAGGAATGAATATTGATTCTCAGTTGAAGTGGTGCGAACACGCAAAGGTAGAGCGTGTTATGCCCTTAGAAGCCTATCATCAGTGTGTAACATGTAGTGTCTTTTAGTTACGTACGATTCATATGTGCCCTCAATTCTTAGTTATGGCATTCTTTTTGAGGAACAAATGCACAAAATATGAACACAATTTTCATACTCCAGGAAAGGACCGTAAGAATCATAACCAAGAATGGAAGTCGAGCTCATTGTAAAGATATGTTCAAAACATTGGGGAGTTTAACTGCTCCGTGTGAATACATTTACCAGTCAGTTGTACACATCAAAAATAACATTGGTAATTACAGTCCATGACAATCGAACAAGAGCTAGACTCAACTTACATTTGCCAAGAAAAAATAAATATAAAACACAAAATAGCATTTTCTACCAAGGAATAAAAGTGTACAATAAATTACCAAAAAAGATAAAAGAAATTGCAAAATACATTTATCTAAAAAGGCCGCTAAAAAGTACCTCTTATGCAGTACATTTTATTCATTGAAGGATTACTTAGATAAAACAGAGTAAGGGTTTGGTAAAAAAATGTTGTACAAGTAAGTATTAATAATGATTATAAAACATCAAACATTCCACATAACACTTTCACGCTATGTTTTTCCTTCGTTTTTCGCTTTCTAGAAAAACTTACATCCAAGCTATGCATTGCGCTATACTAACACGTCTTCCTCTTTCTTAAATCTAACAATCGTAACTTCTGCTCAACTGGGTTAAATTCATCACTTCCCAAAAAAGACACATTTTAACTGGTAATGAGCATTTCAACAAGGTGTAACTCACGGACCCATAGAAGTCTGTGCATTACCGCGTTTTGGAGCGTGCAAATGCTTCGATTTGCGCGTAATGACCTGATTGGCTAACTTCAGTGCAAAATAACTCGGAAACGGCGCAACGTATCGATTTTCTTCACAACAATAATTTCTTAATACAACGTCCCCTGCAACGCCCTTACAAGGTTTTCAAATTGTTTCTCACCAACGTTTATTATGCAATGTAATCGCGAGTAGACAATTATTATTTTTAAACAATTATTTCCTATGTTAGATCAACTGTCTAGATCACAATAATATTTAATTAATGACGGGCTTCGACTAAATGTAGAATTCAGCATCAGAAAATGAGAACTTAAGAACAAAAATGCAGAGTTACAGAAAGTTGGAGGAGTACAGCGTCAGAGGAAAATATAATAAAATGACGCTGTAGCATTTACCCATCTGGTCGCTGCTGGTGACTCCTCGGATTTACATGCGGCAAAACGGTCGTAAACTGCTGAGTGATTGTTATTTTCTTTTCAACAATATTGCACTTGAGGAGGACTTGTTAGGGCCACAGGTCTATAAGTCTCTCCTTCGAGGTTTTCTCTCTTTATTTGCAGTGTCTCATTTCTAATTTCCTGCTCAGCTAACTCCCTCGGGACTCTGTACCGATGACAGGGTTTTGATCTAGTAGTACCTACTTCTCGCATGTGACGTATGACATGCTGCCGTTGGTCAAATTTCTCATGAATTGTTTTGGACTTGAGTTTGATTATTTCTACAAGGTGTTCCATATTCAACTCCTCATGTGGTGTTCGGGTGTGCGTGTATCGCGATGCCATAAGAATCCACCGAAAGACCGTACTTTGTAATACGTGGATGTGCTGTATTTGGGTCTTGCTAGCGAGGCCCCATGATGTGCTCACATAAAAAATTTCTGATTGTACAGTTGCCTTGTACAGTCTAGTTTTTGTTAAGATGTTGAGCTCCCTACTGAAGAATAGTCTCATCAATTCCTAGCCTTGCAAGAGGCTTTAAGGTTAAGTTCTTGCACGTGTCTATGAAAAAATGTTGCCGGTACATTGTGATTCCCATACTCTACAGTTTTCCATGGTACCTCTTGCCCTTGGATAGTAAAGTTTCTGTCTATTAGTGGACGTTTTTTGCTAAAACACATTGCTGTTGTTTTGGCTGGTTTAATTTTAATCCTGTTATTTCAGCACCACACCATCGTAAGGTTCAGTTGTGTCTGTAGCCTCCTGATCTTGGCGTAGCCGACCTTTGTGGCCGATAGGTTCTAGGCACTTCAGTCCGGAACCGCGCTGCTGCTACGGTCGCAGGTTCGAATCCTGCCTGAGGCATGGATGTGTGTGCTGTCCTCAGGTTAGTTACGTTTAAGTAGTTCTAAGTCTAGGAGACTGATGACCTCAGATGTTAAGTCGCATAGTGCTCAGAGCCATTTGAACCATTTGATCTTGGCGTTATGTTGGTGTCCACTCGTAAAGCACGCATTGTCATTTGCGAAGTGTGTCAGTTGAATGTTTTCAATCGCCGGCATGTCGTCGAAGTGGATTATAGACAAGAGTGGTGACAAGACCGAGCCTTGCGGACTTCTGGCCTCTACAAGTCTGACCTCAGATCTGATGTCCTCAGACTGCACTCGCATTTTATGTTATAGCGAAAGCTCGCTATAAGTTTAATATAGTTGTCTGGGATCGTTGTTTGGTCTCTCATATTACGCAACAAGTCCTGAAGCCAGACTTTATCATAGGCCTGTCCCACGTCTAGAAAAACAGCAGCGATCGAGGTTTTCCTATTGAAATTCTTCGTGACATTTTCCGTAATGCTCAGCACTTGGAGCTCTGCCGAAATCTTCCGCTGAATCCCGTATTGCTCTGGTCGGATCGTCTCATTTTCAGTTAAAATATCTGGTAGTTTGTTCTTAATGATCCTTTCGAAAGTTTTTCCAGTACTGCTCAGGAAATCGATTGGTCAGTGATTTACTGGTTGAGTTAAATCTTTCCTTGGTTCTGGAATAGGAATGACGTGGGATAGTCGCCATTTGTTTTCGAGAAATATCAGTTCAGCAAGCACTGTTGTAAGTTCTAATCGATGGGATGAGTACCTTCTTTGGTAGTCTCTTGAGCCGTTCATATGTTACTACATCTGAATCAGGTGCTTCGTTGTATGCAAGATCCGTTAATTTGGTCCTGACTTAGCTGGAATTTTTTAGTCGAGGTGCAATCCTGGTATCCTGAATGGCTATCTGTAGTGCTTTTGGTTAGCTGTTATTTCGCACTCTCTTTCCAGTATGTGCAGGTGTTCCTATATGAGTCGATTATGTGTTGTGAAACCCTTAGTAAAGGCTTGTGCTTTTTCGAACAGGTGGTACTAAGTCCGTTCCCTGTCTCCAGCGGGTGTTTCAGGTTTTTTCTCCCTATCAGTCTTCTAACAAGTTGCCACTCATCTCTCATTTGAAGCACGTAGTTCGACATCTTGTCTTCCCATTTTTCAGTTTCCCATTTCAATTAGTCGCTTCTGTAGTTCACATTGCAATCTATTTAAGCTCCGCCTGTCATTGGGGTCTCTAGATTGTTGCCACCTCTTCCTGGTTCCCTATTCCTGGTATCTGAGTTCTTGTAACAATGGAGGTAAAGCCTATTGTTGCAATCTGTCACGTATAATCATAGTACTGGCCTCCTTCGTCGGACACGGGTTGAATAGTGAGCAAATCTCGCGCCGAAAACGAATCCATCAGTCCTGGCCAATGGCAAACGCTTTACAAAATGTGAGATTTTTATGCTTTATGGAATTTACAAAATAAGTTATCGTAAACTAAATACGAATAAAAAATAGATAAATAGTGACAGATCACTTGACAAGGAGCCTTTTTTATATTAAAATAAGTGAACTTAGAACTTCGACAGAATATGAAGTGTCATCTAGTGCTGCTGGTACGAGTTACAAACTGGTCTTCCCTTATAGTTTCCAGCCGATAAGCAAAAGACCACAAAATTTGTATGTACTTGCTGTCATAAATTGACATCCAACTAGGAGTTAATTATATTAAACGATGAAAACACTGAAATATTTACATGTTGCCGTACAGCTGTTAAGTAATACCGTTTAGTGTGTACTCGAAGTGACACCGTCGTCAAGTTAACTCAGAGACAAAGATAACAGCTAAGAAGTCAGAGAACACACAGGGACGCTGACTGTAGTCACGGTAAACGTATAAGTCGATATCTGCAAAACTGAAAGACATCGTTACCACACGACGGTGTCCAGCTGGTAAACAGTGGCTATTAGAAGAATATCTTTATGTATTGGCGTTACGTAGCGTATAATACAATGACAAGCCAGGTACAGAAAATGTAAAATATATTAAAAGATCAATTGTTACGATTAGCAAGAAGTTTTTATCGGCAAGCTTACTTCTGTACAATATTTTATGAGTTGAAATTTAAAACCCTCGTCACCTATAAATAAATGCCCAGTCTTTGGAAGCAGTAATATCCGTCAAGTATCAGGGTGTGACTATTCGAAATGATCTCAAATGGAATGATCAGATTACACAAGTAACAGGTAAGGAAAACTCTATATTGCGGTTTATTGGTAGAATCCTGAAGCGATGCAGTCCTTCAACAAAGGAAATAGCTTACAATATATTAGTTCGTCCGGTCTTAGAATATTGTTCGTCTGTATGGGACCTTTACTAGTTCGGTATGATTCAAGAGATTGAGAAGGTCCAAAGAAGAGCGGCAAGATTCGTGACTGGTACATTTAGCCATCGCGAGAGCGTTACAAATGTCATAGAAAGTTTGAAGTGGGACACACTTGCAGATAGACGGCGCACTAAACGGAAGGGGCTGTTCACTAAATTCCGAAATCCGATCTTCACCGAGGATGTAGAGCATACATTATTACCACCAAATCTCAAATCGCGCAATGATCACCATTCAAAGATAAGGGAAATTAGAGCTCGTACTGAGGCGTTCAGACAGTCGTTTTTCCCTCGCGCAATTCGCGAGTGAAACAGGGGGGGGATATGACTTTGGCGCGAATTGTGCCCTCCGCGACACACCGCTTGGTGGCTAGCGGAGTATATATGTAGATGTAGACACCACGAAATACAAAAGTAGCCCTATGCTCCATGGTCCAATTGGTGTATATCTTGACTTGTTATTTTTAATTTCTTAGTTTGTCATTGCCTTTAATAGCAATTTGTACTTACACCAGTGTGTAATTTCTCCAGGTTGTCTCCTGATGCCTAGGACAGGCGAAACGTGTCACTTGTGAAGGTTAACTAAGCCTATCCTGTGCAATCAAGACTGTTTTTCCTGTTCTGAAGATCTGTTACGTTTGCTGTACCAGTGCCTCTGTGGTAGTCGTGGAATGGAGTGATTTTTATGTATTCATATTTAGCTCACTATAACTTATTTTGTAAATTCCACGTAACGTAAATAGCTCACATTTGGTGAAGCGGTTAACATTTCCTGGGGCTGACGCAATCCGTTTACGTCATGAAGCTATTTAACCCGTGGTTCTGCAGGCATCAGTCTGCACTCAACGATCGTTTGCCGCATGGGCATCCGATGAGCCGCCAGCAACATCCAGGTGGTTAAATGCTACACCGCTACTTCATTGTTCTCCCCTCTCACGGCATCCTCATCAAGCCTTCTCGAACTCTGCTATTCTTGCTCTTCCTGCGCTCATTTTTTGAAGATGACATCTACGTGATGTCGAAAACGATCATTAACAGATATCAATTCTAACTAAACTGTTTTTTAACTCAGTTTTATCACCTGATCGCTCTTATTCCTATAGACAATGTTGTCCAACTTGATGAATTACTTCCTAATTTTTTTCCATCCATTATTGTCTTGCTTACCTTGAAACGGTACAGTAGTTTCCGCTCTATAAGCAGCAGGTTTCGATGCTCGCTCGCACCGGGAAGTAGAAACAGAGGCGGCTCCGCAGCCAATTCTATTACACTACGCGGCCGGCCGCGGGTGCAGCAGAACCCATGTGGACGGGTGGAAAGAAATGTGTCAGGCTTTATAATACGTATTTATATGTGTCGTATATTATGCATTGCTTGTACGTGAATGTGAATCTGCACATGAACTTTCCTAATCCTTCTCACACTTTTCCGTAAAGCGTGGCCAAATCTTTGTTAGGAAGTAGTTCTGTAGTATAGTAGCGCCAACCTTACTCCTGGGTAGGGGATCAGAGAGACAGCACAGGCAGGTAAAAGTCAAAGACTTTCCAGTGTCACAAGATTTGGGGTGGAGAGGTTGGTCACGGCCAAGTGGTTCGACCACCCCGTCCACCGGGGCCCAGGAAGACCTCCGGGTGCCCGCCATATTCAAAAAATGGTTCAAATGGCTCTGAGCACTATGGGACTCAACTGCTGAGGTCATTAGTCCCCTAGAACTTAGAACTACTTAAACCTAACTAACCTAAGGACATCACAAACATCCATGCCCGAGGCAGGATTCGGACCTGCGACCGTAGCGGTCTTGCGGTTCCAGACTGCAGCGCCTTTAACAGCACGGCCACTTCGGCCGGCCGCCCGCCATATTGGTGGGGGTGTTAGAGAAGACGGGTAAGTGAGCAGTCGGGCACTCAGTGCGTCTGTCTCAATGTTCAAGCAAGGAAGAGAGGTATTTCAATATTTGTACTAATTCTTTTATTTCCAGCTTCGAATTGTGCAAGGAAATGAATGTTCTCGTTTAATTTCGGAAATTTGACCCCCTGTGTTAAAGTATCTGGTCCCCAGTTTGCCTGTTATCTTCCTCACGTAGTGGATGTCCTATGTAAAATATTGGGAGGCTTTGGTGGTATACATTTGGCCAACTTAATTCCGTCTTGCCCGTAGGAAAGTGCGTGCGGATTGGTATATAATATACCCGAGCTATAAGTTGTAAAACTGTAATATCTGTAAACTGGAACAATTGCTGCAATCGCTGTAAAGTTGAGTGATAATGTTTAAAATAAATAGGCAATCAATTGTCATCAATCTTTAACATACCCCGAAAATCACATAGTAGTCAAGTTAAAGGAATTCATTTAAAATAAAAGATATAGAATGCAGGGACCCACACATCAGCGTGTGAGCCCTCCAGCCCCTTGCCTAGTATCGTACAGAAAGGGCACGCTCTCTAGGTAGCGCTCTCAGGCTCCCCTCCCCAGTTATCCGTTGCGCAATTTTGATTCAGGGCTTGACGACATCAACTTTCATCTGGCGTCCCTAGGCAAGGAGGTTGGACGGTAAGCTTTCAACCTTTCAAATGTTCGTTTCTTGAGAGGGTGCCATAGGCGAGAAATACTTTGCTACCTATCACATTAAAAATAAGTAACTGAACAAAGAGGAAGAAACGTGGGACCGGACATATCCTACAAGAAATTTCTTTTGAACCTAAAGAAACAAAAAATGGTTGCCATTTTAAACAGATCCATTAAAGTTGCTGGACACAAACGATTAGAAAATGCAATAGTAGTCGCGATATCAGTGGTAGTTGCCTAGATACGCGGGTCAGGTATGGGCTTTGGGCGTTTCTACAGGACACTGACATTGCTGCATGCCCTGAGCAGCCCGTTTCCATAATAGATGAGCCGCCTGGTGGGCGTTCACGGTTGAGAGCAGTTGAGCGCGTCTAAGCCGACGGGCGGGGCTCCCTGGGCACTTTACCTGACCGTGGGGTCCCAGCATATCGGCTGGCGAATACTGGGAGGCCCGGTCCTTCAACGACCATGCTGATGGCACTCGTTTCAGCATTTAATGCTGGTAGCTTAAGAAACAACAATGCACTGAAATTCTGAGGGTGACAGAGATAAAATACAGCGGCCGAAAGGCTTGTACAGAAAACAGACTGCATCTGTAAGAGCCGAAGAACGTGACAAAACGCAGTAGTTGAAAAATGAGAGAGATAGTGTATAGCCTAAACCAGCTATTAGTCTGAGCGACGAACAAGCTGCGAAGGAAATGAAAGACAGGTTACTAAAGGGAATTAAACAACTGCGAGAAAAAATCGTGACTCTGAAGTTTGCCGAAGACATTGTCATTCTGTCAGAGGCGGAAAAGGTCTTGGAAGATCAACTGTACGGAATGGGTAGTGTCTTGAAAGAGGCTGTAAGATACATATCAACAAAAGCACAATAAGACAAGATATAAATCGAAAAGGGATGAAAAGAAATTTGTGGCACAAATTTATTAACAGAAGGGCTCGTGGGATGGGGCACATTCTGAGGCATCTGTTAATCGTCAGACAGGCAATGATTATGGTGTGGTAATGGATCAGGGGTAACAATTATAGAGGGATACCAAGGCGTATTTAATACAGTAAGCAAGTTCAAATCGATTTAGGTTGCAATAGTTATGCCGAGATGAAGAGGCTTGCACAGGAAAGATTAGCGTGGAGAGCTACGTGAAACCAGTCTTCAGACTAAAGATTACTATTGTAACCATTTTATCCTGCTCTGTAAATCTTTTGCAGGCTTTCTATTGTAGTCAATTTAAACTCTTAATGTTTGCGATTTACTTTCTCTCAATATTTGAACCCAGAATTTATCTCTCAAATCAGTGCCTCTAGTATGAGACAACAACAGGATGTATGAAGATGGTATCAGTACTTTCGGACATGTCCGAAAGAACAGATACCATCTCCATATATTTAAGGCTAACCGGCCATTGAACTTCTTCTCCTGTGCTTCATGAACACGCATTGCCCGAACTCTTACGGGACTCGGTAAGATTGTCTGCCGCGAGTAATGAGTGAAAGGGCAGGGGCCCTACGAATGTAGTGTGTGGATAATAAGTATGGAATGCGGGTCTCAAGGGGACCATGCAAGGGATAAATCGCTGCAGTCGCACTATAATCTGTGCCCTCGGTGGCTCAGAGGCACAGAGTGTCGGCCATGTAAGCGGGAGATCCCGGGTTCGAGTCCCGGTCGGGGCACCTCGTATTTTCAACTGTCCCGTTGACGTATATCAAAGCCTGTCGACAGCTTAGGTTCCTGCTTAAATTATCGTTTCACTGCATATGTTAGCGGATAACTCACATTGAGAAACCGTACTTGTCGTCTTCCATCTCTTAAGAGGGTAAAGTTTTGATATCTACGCAACTGATCGATTAGGGCGAGGGGACAAAACAGCGAGGTAATCGGCCCTATGCAACTGCTACGCCAAATATCCCCTATAGTGTCTGCTATACCTTTTGCCTGACCTGAACTTTCTCCACTCTTATGCTCCTTTTGTGGTATCCTAACAGCTGTATGCCGCCGAATATGTCCCACTATTGCTCTTTTTTTCGAGAGCGTCACCATTAAGGGTGCAAAGGAAATTCCGCTTTAAACGCAGAGTGGAGAGCGGGTAGGTGAGAAGAGTACACTGAAGGCCCTACGAGGGGGAGAACTTGTCTGTGGACGTGACAGAAGAAGAACTGGAAGTGGAGATGGAAGATAAAAGGGGGTCCAATATTAGAGTCGAGCTGAGTAGAGATCTAGAAAACTTGCAATCAAATAAGGCACAACGGCTGAATAAAAGCTTAACTGCTCACATATGCAAGTTTCTGACAACAATAACGCACAGAAGACTGGAAGAAGGAATTGAGGATCCGCTAGATGACGCTCGGTTTGGCTTTGACAATAAAACAAAGACACGTTGATATTTGTTGACGTAGAAAAAGCGCCCTGCATTATAAAATGGTGCAACATGTCCGGAATAAGCAATAGCGTAAAATGGGTATTATGCGATATATACTAGCACCAAGAGGGAGAACAATAAGACGGGAACGCTGAGAACGAAGTGCTCGGACGAGAAAGGGAGTAAGACAGAGGTGCATTCTTTCTTCCTCAAGAAGCCATGAAAGGCAGAAAGGTTCAAGAGTGGGATTAATTACAGGGTTGAATAATACTGGTGATAAGATTAGCTGATGACATTGCTATCCTCAGTGAAAGTGAAAATTACAGGACCTATTGTATGGAATGAACATGAATCCAGTAGCACAACTAAGATGATACTCCACAGGCATGTAATTTGATTAGAAGCTGCTTGTGAAGAACGATATTGAAAACATTCTGATAATCTAGAAATATGGAATCAATTTGAGATCCCCTGTACATAAGACCCATTACTTTGTGTGAATAAAGTGCTAGTTGTGTTTCACAAGAATGATATTTTCTTTATCTGTGCTATACCTCAATAGATAGTTTCTTCGAGGTAGTACCTAATGTTCGAACACAGTATACAGGGTGTAGAAAAACTGTATCACGAAATTTTAACCCTGGATATAATGTTGTATAGGTCGACAACGCACCATTTTTAAATTACGGAAACTTGGTGCCACGCGCTCCATTGGCCAGGGGATTGTCCTGTTGCCGTTCGTCGGTTGACGGGCAGCGCTGTGGTTTTCGGTTCAGGAGAACTAACAGTTGTTGACGGGTTTCTTCCCAGTACGTCTTACCATGAAACTACAGTGGGTATGTCAGGACCCCTTGGGGATTCGACCCCAGGCCCCCAGAGTGGAAAGCTTGTGCCGCGTTGGATACATCGCCATCTCTGGCAGGCAAAGCATTCGTAGTCATGCGTTGTCCAGAGCATACGGCAACAGGGCAATCCCGAGGCCAATCGGAGCGCGTGGCGTCATGTTTGTGTAGTTTAAAAATTGTGCATTGTCGACCTACACAACATTAATGATTTGGTTTCTACTGGCATCAGCTATCCAGGGCTAAAATTTCATCACACAATTTTTCTTCACCCTGTATACTTCAAATTACTGCTGCAAATCGACGCCAGTCTGTTTCAGAGGAGTACTCGTATTTCCCTTCTTGTGTACTGGTGTGGCCTATTCAACTTTCCAGTATTTAGATACGATTCTTTCGTCGAGCGAGCGTTTGTTTTTCTTAGTCTTCTGACTGCTTTCATGCGGTCCGCCACGAATTCCTCTCCTCTGCCAATCTCTACATCTCAGAGTAGCACTTGCAACATATGTCGTCAATTATTTGCTGGCTTGCTGGCTGCATTCCAATTTCTGTTTCCTCTGTAGTTTTTACCCTCTACAGCTGTCTCTGGTAGTATGGAAGCAATTCCCTGATGTCTTAACAGATGTCCTACCTGTAATCCAGTCCCTTCTTCTTGTCAGTGTTTTCCACCGATTCTGCGGAGAACCTCCACATTTCTTACTTTGTCAGTCCACCTAATTTTCCTCATCTGCTTTGTTTCTCTTCCTCTGTTTCAGTTTTCCTATAGTCCATGTTTCACTACAGTGCAATGTTGTGCTGCAAACGCACATTCTCAGAATGGTTCAAATGGCTCTGAGCACTATGGGACTCAACTGCTGTGATCATCAGTCCCCTAGAACTTAGAACTACTTAAACCTAACTAACCTAAGGACATCACACACACCCATGCCCGAGGCAGGATTCGAACCTGCGACCGTAGCAGCAGCGCGGCTCCGGACTGGAGCGCCCAGAACCGCACGGCCACCGCGGCCGGCATTCTCAGAATCCTCTTCCTCAAATTAAGACCTATGTTTGGTATTCGTGGTGAGGAATGCCCTCTTTACTAATGCTAGTCTGGTTTCTATGTCCTCCTTGCTCCGTCCATCATGGATTATTTTGCTGCCTAGCTGGCAAAATTTCTTAATTTCTTCTACTTCCGAGTCCCGAAATCTGATGTTACGTTTCTTGCTTTCCTCATCAGTGGTACTTCCCATTAGTTTCGTCTTCTTCGATTTACTCTCAACCCATATTCTGTACTCATTAGACTGTTCATTCCGTTCAACATATCCTGTAATTCTTCTTCACTTTCACCGAGGATAGCAATGTCATCAGTGAGTCTTATCATTAATAACAGCAGGAGCGAAAGACTACATCCCTGTCTTACATGCTTTTTAATCCGGGCACTTCGTTCTTCCTATTCCGGCCTGTTGGTCAATTTGGTTTTTGTACATGTTGTATATTTCCCATCTTCCCCTATAGCTTACTTCTATTTTCTCAGAATTTCTAACATCTTGCACCATTTTACATTGTCGAACTCTCTCTCCAGGTCGACAAACCTTATGAAGGTGTCTTGATTTTTCTTGAGCCTTGCGTCCATTATCAATCGCAACGTCAGAAATGCCTTTCTGGTGCCTTTTCCTTTCTTAAAGACACACTTATCGTCACCTAACTTATCCTCAATATTCTTTTCCATTCTTGTGTATGTTATTATTGTCAGCATCTTGGATCCATGTGAAACGTCCCCTTATGATAATTATACATGACTGTGCTTAAACTGACACACAATATTTTTTTTTTAGTGTAACGCAGTCTGACTTCCAATAATCCCTACAAAAGAATGGCCCTGACTAACATTAACCTATACCTTTCACAAATCACTTACCTCACAAAAATCTTCGTTACTCGAACTACTGCAATACAGCGAGCGCCACTACTGTCAGCTAAATAAAAGATTCAAACTACGGAAGGCACTAACTACAGATAGGCATAGTTAGCAAATGAAAGATTTTAATAGAGAACAAACAATGTATTTACCTTAATAGTCATAATATATATAGCAGTTCATGACATCCAGTCTTACAAATTTCAAAACTCCGCCATCTCTCTCTCCACATCCACCACTGCTGGCGGCTCACCTCCAACTGCGCAACGCTACGCGCTGTTCACATCCAGCTGCCGCTGCCCAACACTACAATGGCAGACAACAATGCAAACTAGCCAAAGACTGCACACAGCACAGCCAGTGATTTTCATACAGAGCGCTACGTGGCGTTACCAATATAAAAACCTAAACAGCCTACTTACACATGCTCTATCAAGCTGATTGTGCGATAATTCTCGCACTTGTCGGCTTATACTATCTTCGGAATTGTGCGCGATATGTTTTTTCGAAAGTATGATTGTATACTGAGAGTCTCATACAGTCTACATACCAACATGAATAGCCGTTTTGGTGCCACTTAGACCAATGATTCCTCCTTGCTTGAAGTGGTCCAATGCTCTTTTAAATCCTAACTCTAATGCTGAATCCCAAATCTCTCTCATGTCTACTACTGTTTCTTCTTCTGTCACGTCATCAGACACTTCCCCCCCCCTCATAGATGCCTTCAGTGTATTCTTTCCACCTATCCGCTCTCTCCTCTGCATTCAGCAATGGAATTCCCATTACATTCTTAATGTTACCGCTCTTGCTTTTAATTTCATCGAAAGTTGTTTGACTATTCTACATGCTGAGTCAGTCCTTCCAAGAAACATTTCTATTTCGATTTCTTCACGTTTTTCATGTATCCAATTCGCCTTAGCCTCCCTGAATTTGTACCATTTATTTCATTTCTAAGTGACTTGTATTTCTGTATTCCTGAATTATCCTCAACATTTTTGCACTTCCGTCCTTCGTAGATAAACGTAAGTACTTCTCCGTTACTGATGGTCTCTTCGTAGTTAGCTTCTTTGTACCTATGTTTTTCTTTCCAACTTGTATGATTTTAGAGACGTTTCTTACTGTTCAACTGAACTGCCTACTGAGCTATTCATTCTCGCAGTACACATAGCCTCAGAGAACTCCAAGCATGTCTCTTGACCCCTTAGTACGTCCGTATCCCACTACTTTGTGCATTGATTCTTCCTGACTAGCATCTTAAACTTCAGTTTACTCTTCATCATTACTAAATTGTAATCTGAGTCTATATCTGCTTCTGGGTACGCTTTACAATCCAGTATCTGATTTC
The DNA here is from genome assembly GCF_023864345.2 of Schistocerca serialis cubense. Lineage (NCBI taxonomy): Eukaryota > Metazoa > Arthropoda > Insecta > Orthoptera > Acrididae > Schistocerca > Schistocerca serialis. The sequence continues at coordinate 248,938,580 of NC_064638.1, read as the reverse complement.
TCAATCTCTGCTTGACCATGAGGTAATCAAAATGGAATCTTCCTGTAACTCCTGGCTTTTTCCTAGTGTACCTAGTGCTCTTGCGATTCTTGACAGGATATTACCTATTAGTAGCTGAAATTTATTACAGGTCTCAATTAGTTTTTATCCTCTCTCATTCTTACCACCAAGTCTATATTTTCTACCGTAACCCCTTCTTCTACTCCTTCCCCTGCAGCCGTAATCCAGTCTCCCATGATTATTATATTTTCACCTCCTTTTGCGTTGTGGATTACCTTTTCATTGTCTTCATATAGGATACTTTCTCTGTGGCTTCATCTTCTACTTGCGACGTTGACATGCATACTTGTACTATCGTTATCAGCGTCTGTTTGCTGTCGACTCTGATGAGAACACCCCTATCACTCAATTGTTCACTGTAACACACTCTCTGCCCTGCCTTCCTATTCGAAAGGATTCCTACTCGCGTTATCGAATTTTCTGCTGTTATCGTTATTTCTCTGTACTCATCTGACCAGCAACGCTTCTTCCCATTCCACTTAACCGACCCCCACTATACTTGCGTTTATTAAGTGATCTAAGTTGATCCCTACAGGATATCGACTTCTGTTTCTCATCTTGGTAGTTATCCTTGATTCGAATTATAGAATATTTACTTCGTCTTCGGTGGCGAAGGAATTTAGGAAAGCCGTGTGCATTATATCCTCTTTAATGGCATTGTCATTGGTATCGTTGCCACTGTTATCACACAGTTAAGGTAGCTGCTGTACCACACATACAACCAGAATCTCATAGGATTTTCCGTCATACTTCGAGACTGAATTAGTGAAAACTATTGAAAATGTCTCACTTTGAAATCGCTAATCCTGCATTCTTTTAAATTTGGTCAGAACTGCAAGGATCGCAGGAGAGCTACTGTAAAGTTTGGAAGGTAGGAGACAAGGTACTGGCAGAAGTGAAGCTGTGAGGACGGGGCGTGAGTCGTGCTTGGGTAGCTCAGTTGGTAGAGCACTTGCCCGCGAAAGGCAACGGTCCCGAGTTCGAGTCTCGGTCCGGCACACAGTTTTAGTCTGTCAGGAAGTTTCATATCAGCGCACACTCCGCTGCAGAGTGAAACTCTCATTCTGGAAACATCCCCCAGGCTGTGGCTAAGCCATGTCTCCGCAATATTCTTTCTTTCAGGAGTGCTAGTTCTGCAACGTGCGCAGGAGAGCTTCTGTAAAGTTTGGAAGGTAGGAGACGAGATACTGGCAGAAGTAAAGCTGTGAGGACGGGGCGTGAGTCGTGCTTGGGTAGCTCAGTTGGTAAAGTACTTGCCCGCGAAAGGCAAAGGTCCCGAGTTCGAGTCTCAATCCGGCACACAGTTTTAGTCTGTCGGGAGGTTTCATGTCTATATCTGTGTCTTTAGCCCATCATGTATCTTGAGTACCGCCATTTCGGATGCATGTGCCAAATCACTTCCTCCTGAGTAAAATGACTACCTATTAATGCAGAAAAATTATTTGAGTTGCACATTTGACTAATTTTATTCCTTTCAACGTGTAGATTTTGGACACCCTCCCCAGGTCCAGTAGGCATCCCTGACACTTTTGACTGCTCTCTGGTCATTCAGTTGTCAATAAATTGTGGGGTAAATGTTGTTGGGCCTCTGCTTGTGTTTACATATGATTTGCGTGCTCTCTGTTATCATTTGTTTTTGTCGATTCATGAACATCTATGGCATAATCCACAAGCCGACTAACAGTGTATAGCGGAGAATACGTCTGGTACAAGGCGTGTTTTTTAAGTAATATCTGTTTTGTTGTAGACAGTAGTCCGCGCGCATACCGCAACGAGTGCATGCGTCGTGTACTGCCATGCCTCGGGAATAACTGTGCTGTTCCAGCTCTCTAGCTAACCTGTATGTTTCTGTTCTGTGCTTTCAAAATGTTTAAGACTATCAACTCGCCCGCCGCGTGTGATGTTCGCTCAGTGACACGGTTTTTGTCAGCAAGCTAACTGTCTGCTGCAGAAATTCATCGTCAGATTTCCGAAGTCTACGGTGATACTGTTATGAGTGAAAACAAAGTGCGTAAGCGGGTAAGAGAATTCAAAGATGGCCGTGGCAACGTCCATGGTGAAGACCGCTCCGGTCGCCCTTCTTTGATTAAAGACGATTTGGTGGCTTCAGTTGAAGCGAGGATTCGTGAGAACAGGCACTTCACAATAACAGGTCTCTCAAACGAATTTTCTGACGTGTCGAGTTCAGTGCTTTACAAAATTGTTTATGAACACCTAAAGTTTAGGAAACTGTGCTCCCGTTGGGTCCGGAAACTCCTAACAGAGGACCACAAAAACCATAGATTTGAGTGTGCCATGAACTTCTTGACTCGTTATCACGAAGAAGGTGACGGCTTCTTGAGTCAGATCGTAACTGGAGACGAAACATAGGTTTCACGTATCAAGCCCGAATCGAAGCAACAGAGCATGGAATGGAGACACACACACTCGCCTGTAAAGGTGAAGGCCCAACAGACTCTGTCCCAGCACAAAATCCTGGCGTCGGTGTTTTGGGATAGGCATGGTGTTTTGTTGGTCGACTTCATGCAACGAGGAACTACTCTCAATGCCAAACCCTGAGAAAGCTACGCAGAGCAATTAAAAAAAAAAAAAAAAAGACGCGGCATGCTGACAAAGGGAATTGTCCTTCTCCATGACAATGCAAGACCTCACACTGCAGGTGAGACCCGCGATTTATTGGACAGTTTTGGCTGGGAAGTTTTAGACCATCCACCCTACAGTCCTGTTCTTGCGCCAAGCGATTACCATCTGTTCCTCCACCCCAAACAACACCTCAGTGGCAACCGATACAGTGATGACGACGACGTGAAAACGGCAGTGAACTCTTAGTTATCGGAGCAGGCGACAAGTTTTTATGAAAATGGTATTTTAAAATTGGTTGAGAGGTATGATAAGTGTTTCAACAAACTTGGCAACTATGTCGAAAAATAGAGCGAAGTAAGTACTTTCTGAAAATAAATTTACTTTTTTGAAATAACCTTTCGTTGTGTACTTATTTTCAAACGGTCCTTAATTAAAAAACACGCCTCGTACCACTAACTGATTCCCTGCGAACGGCGCATGGGAAGAATGTCAGCAAGCCTCTGCAAATTTCGAATGTTCTCGTCACTGAGAACTGTTGAGCATATCTGTAACACTCTCGTGCGGACTACATGATCTCGTGACGAAACACGCCGCTCTTGGATCTTCTTTATCTTTTCTTCATACCTGTCCGATGAAGGTGCTAGATTTATGAACAATACTTTGTCTTATCAGAGTGGTTATTTATGGAAAATCTGAGTATGTAGTCCAGACGTCTATTGAACAATGTACCTCTCGATCCCGTAAAAGTGTAATGTTGATGTATAGAGATACGCTTCAGATATTAACATATTTAATAAAGTCATATTGTAATTATCGAACCTCGTCCTGCTCAAAACATACCCCGCATAGCACCACATCATTTTCTAATCCGCTCCCTATGACGATGCTTAAGTTTTAATGTGCACGACGCCTAGTTGAGATTCTGAAATTGAGAAAGAGCCAATGATTAAGAAGCAGATCAGTGAATTTGAAAATCATGTATCGACAGTAACGTCACATTCCTCCTTCTCAACATGTCTATTGCGCAGTAAGTCAGCTACATCCGAGTTATACGTTGTGCGTAATAATAATAAAATAACTAAGTATTGAGCCGTTACCCCAACTTGAACATGCAGGGTTATGAATACGACATTTATCGAGCTGCTCGCCACGTCGTGTAGGCCCAAAGGATACCTACTGGCTACTGTGTCCTCATCTGCATTGCGGACTGTGGAGTCGCAACTATTGGGTCAAGTAATTCCTCAATTAGCATCACGATGCTGAGTACACCCCACTAAGGAAAAGTCCTTGGGAATTGAACCCGAGCCCTCTCTATGGCAGCCGTTAAGCTAACGACTCATATGCGAAGGTGGACACGAATGTGACACAGACACATGAAAATACAATACCAGATGATCCCTGCGGTCAGAACTAAGTCTCAAAAATAGCCGTTATCAGGGAGTGCATCTTAAAGAAAGCAGGTAAAGGCACAGAATACGTAAAACTCTCCCCTTTCATACTGCAACACCGCCGACCGCTGTGGAGGATCAGTTCTAGGCGCTTCAGTCCGGAACCACGCGGCTGCTACGGTCGCAGGTTCGAATCCTGCCTCGGGCATGGATGTGCGTGATGTCCTTAGGTTGGTTAGGTTTAAGTAGTTCTAAGTCTAGGGGACTGATGACCTCAGATGTTAAGTCCCACAGTGCTTAGAGCCATTTGAACCGTCTGAACCACACTGCAACACCACGATGGCGACATGCAACAAACATCACACTAACGTTCTGTACGTTGCCCTTCATGTCGAGGCCTTCGTCTGACATTTCTTTAATACCGGTACTTTTTATGACGTGTCCTCGAAAGCCTCGAGGATTTTGTAAAATGTCAATTTGTCATGAAGTGGGCTGCTTAGCTGCATGCACTGATGAGCTAAAACATTATGCCTCCTGCTTAATAGCTTGTTTGGCTGTCTTTGGAACGCAATACATCACTGATTCTGCGTGTCAGGGATCCGACAGGTTTTTGGTAGATTTGTGGAGATATATGACGTTAGATGTCTACGCACACGTCATGTAATTCTCGTAAATAACGGGCCGCTGATCTGCGTAGGGGCGATGAGTTCACTATAGTGCTCCTCAAACCACTGAGGCACGGTTCTGGCTTCGAGACACTGAAAGATGGCACTACTGTCAGCGAAGACATAAAGTATGACGGGATGCGGGTGGTTCCCAGCCGTCAGAGTGTCTTCGATTACTACCGTAGATCCCATTCAAGCGCAGGATGTCTCCCATAGCATAATAGTGCTCCCGTCAGCCTGCATCCGTGTCGCGCTGCACGTTTCGAGCCACTGTTCACCTCTGTGGCGTTTGTGGAGAGGACCATCGACCTTTTTTATTTTTTGGTCATCAGTCTACTGACTGGTTTGATGCGGACCGCCACGAATTCCTTTCCTGTGCTAACCTCTTCATCTCAGAGTAGCACTTACAACCTACGTCCTCAATTATTTGCTTGACGTATTCCAATCTCTGTCTTCCTCTACAGTTTTTACCCTCTACAGCTCCCTCTAGTACCATGGAAGTCATTCCCTCATGTCTTAGCAGATGTCCTATCATCCTGTCCCTTCTCCTTATCAGTGTTTTCCACATATTCCTTTCCTCTCCGATTCTGTGTAGAACCTCCTCATTCCTTACCTTATCAGTCCACCTAATTTTCAACATTCTTCTATAGCACCACATCTCAAATGCTTCGATTCTCTTCTGTTCCGGTTTTCCCACAGTCCATGTTTCACTACCATACAATGCTGTACTCCAGACGTACATCCTCAGAAATTTCTACCTCAAAATAAGGCCGGTATTTGATATTAGTAGACTTCTCTTGGCCAGAAATGCCTTTTTTTGCCATAGCGAGTCTGCTTTTGATGTCCTCCGTGCTCCGTCCGTCATTGGTTATTTTACTGCCTAGGTAGCAGAATTCCTTAACTTCATTGACATCGTGACCATCAATCCTGCTGTTTAGTTTCTCGCTGTTCTCATTTCTACTACTTCTCATTACCTTCGTCTTTCTCCGATTTACTCTCAAACCATACTGTGTACTCATTAGACTGTTCTTTCCGTTCAGCAGATCATTTAATTCTTGTTCACTTTCACTCAGGATAGCAATGTCATCAGCGAATCTTATCATTGATATCCTTTCACCTTGTATTTTAATTCCACTCCTGAACCTTTCTTTTATTTCCATCATTGCTTCCTCGATGTACAGATTGAAGAGTAGGGGCGAAAGGCTACAGCCTTGTTTTACACCCTTCTTAATACGAGCACTTCGTTCTTGATCGTCCACTCTTATTATTCCCTCTTGGTTGTTGTACATATTGTATATGACCCGTCTCTCCCTATAGCTTACCCCTACTTTTTTCAGAATCTCGAACAGCTTGCACCATTTTATATTGTCGAACGCTTTTTCCAGGTCGACAAATCCTATGAAAGTGTCTTGATTTTTCTTTAGCCTTGCTTCCATTGTTAGCCGTAACGTCAGAATTGCCTCTCTCGTCCCTTTACTTTTCCTAAAGCCAAACTGATCGTCACCTAGCGCATTCTCAATTTTCTTTTCCATTCTTCTGTATATTATTCTTGTAAGCAGCTTCGATGCATGAGCTGTTAAGCTGATTGTGCGATAATTCTCGCACTTGTCAGCTCTTGCCGTCTTCGGAATTGTGTGGATGATGCTTTTCCGAAAGTCAGATGCCTACTATAGCAAAAATTTTCATTGATCGACGGTCGAATCTCGATGGGTTCGTACCCACTGCAATCGTAATTGACGACGACGTTAAGTAAACATGTGAAGACATACGGGTGGTCTCCATGCAGCTCCATGTTCAACAATGTATGATGAACGGTGTGCTCCGAAACACTTGTGCGTGCTCGAGCTTTATACTCGTTTGGAAGACAAGCCACATACAACCATCTATCCTACTGTACAGAACAGTAAGCCTTCGAACTCCATCTCCTGTGCAGAGTCGTTGGCGTCCTACCATTTAGCGCCCAGTGGTGGTTCCACTGGACTCCTACCTCTTCCCATAGATGTTCATGACAGATGCACTTGAACATTCGACCAGTTTCGCCGTCACGTGCCCACAACGCCACCAGGCGGCATCCAGCGTTGTGGTGGGCAGTGGTCATAATGGTTCTGGCTGATCAGTATATGCAAATGATCAGTGTATGCAAATGATGAGCAGAGCAATCGCACAACGTCGGTGGGGGTAACCTCATCTGCAAATAACGAAAGATTAAGAGGTTCTCACTCAGAAATCACTTTTGAATGTCTGCGAGAAGACCTCACGAAAGAGAAACATGTACCAGCAGGTGTCACAGAAGCTGGATCGTGACCTGTCGAGACAAGAATGTCGTTCCACGATATTGCTACTCGCGATGAGTTCAGGAGGTCGACACTCAACGCCACGCAGGATCTCAATAGCCCAGCGCTACTGGCGACCCGGAGGACAGATATATCGTTTGCTCACCAGTGTTGGATCGTACAGCCAAGTCGCGTGCGTTGAGACACAAAATGGACTTGTTTACATCAAGAAGAGCATCCACAGGAACAGTGCGACGTCGTCTGGAGTACCACAGAGTGTCACCACAGCGACCATTGTTGTAGTGGGAGATGTTACCACCAATAGCGGCCGAGTACTAACCGCGTTCCTGTGATGTCTTAGCCTCACTCTTGCTCTGCTATTGACCGAAATGCTCTCCGGTTTCCACGCTTTTCCTCTACTTTGTTAGGCTGGCAATACAAACTCATTTCTCTATGGCCTTACTGGACGTCTTTTCAAAGTACTCGCACGCTCGCTTTCAACCAGACACACATTTACAAAGAAGAGTGGGAACAAAGCAGCCTATACAGAGGGAATAAACAAAATATAACCGCTCCTCCCTTTTCCAGGGGCTACGTGTAGGTACGGTAGAGTGAAATGTTAAGCGGACTAAGCACTGCATACCACGTCAAGGGGCCAGATGCATTTAACATTCATGAAACAGACTCAACTGACCCGTTTCAGGTTTTAATGATCAGCGGTGTATTTAATAAACTCAAAATGGCCTGCAAAACACATATAGACTGAACGTTAAACAAACTTGTTGCTAACTTTGAAGAAACAGCTTCTCCACCGTGAACGTCATGTTTATGGCTGAGAAATGAATAAAGAGGCGACGCGATTTAGTATACAGCAGAGATTAGCAGCGTTTTGCTGGAGTCTAGCTGCCAGGCTTAAAATGCCAGCGAACTTTCGAAGTTTCTCTCGATTTCACAGGTCGGCAAACGCCTTCCGTCAACCAGTGCTCTGTATATGTAAATGTAGCCTTGGAATTGCTGCGGATCTTCTCCGAAGTTTCGGGGAGTTTGTAAGCTCGGCACAGAATTTCTGGGCGTATGGAAATGAAATGAAAACATTTCTAGAGAACTGGAACTTATGAGCTAATAAATAATTTTTACATCAGATCTGCAACTCACATTGCGCTAGACGACAGCGAGAATAATTATTTACTCACTCTGCAACAGGGATAATGTGTCTTTTAGCAGGGACGATTTATAGCATGCTCTTTTCTCCCGGGTGGAAATCAGATAACAAGCCTACAAAATACAGCACGAAGATAGGACTCCGGATGCCATTCGATAATGGAAGCAGATTCACTAGTAATCAACCACATAACAGTAAATAATAGAAAAGTAAAAACAGTGAAACTATTTGAATACTTGGACAAATTATAATATTCAACTTGGGCGAGAAATCTGCTTGGCCAGAAAGAACTAACAAAGTGATAAATGTTCAAAAATTAATATGGTCCACAAACAATAGAAAATGAGTATTTGTATGTTAACTGGAGACCTAGAACCGATGGAGAGGCTCCGTCCCCGCCGCAGCCGCTGTGGTCCACAACCCCACGACGTCTACCGCAGTCCACTTCATCCCTCCGCCACCCCACACCGAACCCAGGGTTATTGAGCGTCCCCCTGTGAACAGGACCCCCCCCCCCCCTCCCACCCCCATGGAACGTCTCACTTCAGACGAGTGTAGCCTCTATGTTTGCGTGGTAGAGGAATGGTGGTGTACGCGTACGTGGAGAACTCGTTTGCGCAGCAGTCGCCGACATAGTGTAGCTGAGGCGGAATTAGGGGAACCAGCCCGCATTCGCCGAGGCAGATGGAAAACCGCCTAAAAACTATCCACGGACTGGCTGGCTCACCGGACCTCGACAAAAGTCCACCGGGTGAATTCGTGCCGAGGACCAGGCGCTCCTTCCCACTCCGGAAAAATGAGTATTAGTGGAAACAAACTTAAACCTTACAAGGCGGTGGTTCAACTAGAGGTGACATACGAAAGTGATTCTCTTTTCGAAGTCACCCTGGAAAACAGACTCGATAAAATCCTAGAAATAGAGAGAAGAATATCTAGAACATACATAAATAAGAAATATCAGGAAAGATGGACAAAGGTGGGTAGTGCCAAATGAAGTGATGTACAGCGAGCTGTAGCCCATTACGGGTACTAAACGGAAAAAAGGAATTCTTTTTTTGGTCACATTAGGAGGACACCAGAAATCAGATTACCAAGTAAAATTATAAAGAAACTTTGGAACATGAAGCGGCAAGCAGGATGGATAAAGGAAATCGGGGAAGATACGAAAGAGCCAGAATTTAACCTGGACGATTTGCAAAACCAAATAGACAAATTAAAGAAACTGAAAACATAAAAATAAGATTAAAAAATAGGAAAGCGACAAACAATACAAAGAGTATTTACAGATGAGGCACGACAAAAAAGATCACGACAAATGAAAATATACTGGGCAATATGGGAAGAAAACTCGTTGAAGAAGATGGCCAGAAAATGATGACTACAGTGGTCCAAGAAGAAGAAGAATTTCGTCGTTGCCTACCATACTTCGTAAATTCCTTAATCACGCAAACGATCTAAATAAGTAAAGGAATACAACTGACAGCATAATCTGCTTCCATTATCCAGTCTTTTCGAATGACATCTGGAGTCCTATCTTCGTGCTGTATTTTGTAGGCTTGTTATCTGATTTCTGATTTCCTGAATGTTATTAGCTAGTAACGCTAAGCGATCTCAAATCCCAAGCAATTTAAGTGTGTTTGATTTTTCTTGGTTCCAACTCTTATGTTTTTAGGATTTTCCTTGTACCATTCCCGCATCACTTTCTCCAGAGCACAGTTGGAAAGTAATGGTGATAAATCATCTCTCTGTTTCATTCCCGTTTTAATCTAAATGGCTTAGATATATCTCCTCTGAACTTTACGTGTGGTATTTGTTAGAGCTGAGTTTATCATTTTCGTTAATTTGGGATAGAGACCGAAAGTCTTAGTACCTTCATCGCTAAAGACCTGTAAATACAATCATAAGCTCTTTTGAAGTCTAAAAAGGCTATGACGTACTGTTTTTGTCTTCTTATGTGGTAATTCATTACCATTTTCAAACTGATTGTCTGTTCTGGGAAGCTTCTTCAAGGTCTAAATCCTCTTTGGTATTATCCTTGTTAAGCACTCTACCGTATTATTGGAAAACCGAAGAGCGATTGTTAAACCAAAACGAATAGTTGCCAAAGAATGTATTAATCTCCCGGGCGGAAATTAAAAAAAGTTCTTTTAAAACTATTCAGCCATTAACTGATGCAATTCGTTACCACATTAATTAAGGGTTTTGAGACATTTGTCTTTCTTCAAAGGATTTCCTGGAGCATTTCTGTTACATTCTTGCATGGGCTACACCGACGTGTTACAATCCTAACCTGAGTATGCTTATAATTCGTTCAACGTCTGTCGTGATTGCTACTGAGTAACGACTCCAGACAGTGGAACAATGCTCTTGAATTAGTCACTCAGGCTTCCTGTACGGGATTGCCTTTACAGATATACTGCATTTTCCCAGAACCATTGCAACTTCCTTCCCTCTAACGCTTAATACACTGCCGGAGTAAATGCAGCACCTTTTATTGACAAGTGATGTGACAGTTCATCATTGCAGGAGCATATGATAATAAATGCATACCAGCTGAAACACATGGCCGGCCGGAGTGGCCGTGCGGTTCTAGGCGCTACAGTCTGGAACTGGGCGACCGCTACTGTCGCAGGTTCGAATCCTGCCTCGGGCATGGATGTGTGTGATGTCCTTAGGTTAGTTAGGTTTAATTAGTTCTAAGTTCTAGGCGACTGATGACCTCAGAAGTTAAGTCGCATAGTGCTCAGAGCCATTTGAACCATTTTGAAACACATGAGACAATAAAGGGTTCCCAAGAAGTCGGATCAAGGCAAAGGGTACGCCCCTCATAAAAGATAATGAATGACATCCTGCTGTTGTGTTGTCGTATGTCAGAACGACCGAGAGGTATGGTTTGGGAGAGAGGGGTGACTAACGTCGAAGCGGGGAGAGAAACCCCGGCAAGTGTGTCATTGACTATATTACATCGAAGGTACACAGTGGGCCTTCCACTGACCCTGGTGAGGAGCTACGCAGCGAGCGTGGGTCAACGCTAATTTCGATTGCCGGAATCCGCAGCGCCGGCTTCCGACCCCCCAGCCTTGCAGACGTAACGCTCCCACTCATCTCGCAGCTAAGTGACCGCCGCGCGTGTTGGCTGCGCCGGTAGCCCGGGCCACGGCTAGCTGCTCCCTCTAGCGCAACTCGTAGAACCCATGTAGGGTGCCGAAGGGAAACAACCGACCGCTGTCACTGTACTCGTAGTGAGTCTTAGCTGCTCCGGCCATCCGTCCAGGGCAGCTCGGTGAGTGACCGCACACAGCTCCGCATGTGGGAAGCCGCGAGTTTGCGGCTCTGCCCCACCCCTGCGGTCAGCAGCTTGCAGTCCGCCGGACGGTGCCACCCAGACAGCGGAGTCCAGCAGACCTCTCGCCGGCCGGCCGCTGGTGGCCGAGCGGTTCTAGGTGCTTCAGTCTGGAACCGAACTACCGCTACGGTCGCAGGTTCGAATCCTGCCTCGGGCATGGATGTGTGTGATGTCCTTAGGTTGGTTAGGTTTAAGTAGTTCTAAGTTCTAGGGGACTGACGACCTCAGATGTTAAGTCCCATAGTGCTCAGAGCCATTTAAACCTCTCGCACGTCATACCGCTGCAGCTCCAAGGTGTGGCCCGCGCCGGCACAGCTATGACGAATCCTTGGAGTAGAGGTTGGAGGTGGCTTCAGCGGGCCGATTGATCGCCAACATCCATTACTAGATGGTCATCGTGGTTTACCTGCAACTTAAACAATCGCCATTCTCTCCGGTTCTAGACACGTACAGAATGGCGACACGACTCCGTCTTTGAGCCTCTGGGCTCTCTTATTTATACGTCTTTTTCCGATGCCTCTGACGTAGTTCCAGTGGGGGGGGGGGGGGGGGGAGGGAGGCACAAGTGGAGTACTCTTTTGCTACGTCAACATGCCTCAGTACACTTCGGCCCCAACGCACAGACCATTAGGCGCTATTGTAACTGCAACGTATGTGTTCTTCACAGCACATCAGTGGCCTGTGCAGCCATGGTTACTTCATAGTTGTAAGTACCCACCGGGCCGTGCCTTGTCGCCTGTGAGCGGTGTAGTAAACCTGCCTCGGAGAACCGTTTGCTAAATAACACGACTGCCCGCACCTGCCATCCCATGTGACTATCGGTCCCTTAACTACAAACTTTCAGCCACAGCTGCGCGAAACTTACAAGAATTTCCCAAATCCATGCCTGATTCGTGGCGCAGCAATAGATAGTCCAAAGCCACTTGCGTATTTTGTTGCAATTCGACAACAGTTCTTCCAGGCCCTGGAGAACGTGTATGCTCCATAAGTGCTCAGTTGGCGACACGTCTGGTAGTCTTTCTTGCACGAGCAGTTGTGCACCACACAGAGAACGTTGCGAGCAGTAATAAGTGGTCGTGTATTTTCCTGTTGAAAAAGCACATCATCTTCCTGTCGAAAACTTGGCAATAGGACAGGGTTAACAACCTGTGAAATGTAGCGGTGCGATTTGCTTTACTCAGCAGAAACACCAAATGTGAGTACTGATTGTAACTGCTGGCATCCAACACCATGAAGCCTGAGGAGGGACCTGTGTGACGTGGACGAATGCACTATGGAATAGATTGCTCACTAGACCCACGCCGTACACGTATATGTCCACGACTAGCATAAAGAAAGAAGCTACTCTCATCACTGAAGACGACAGAGCGCCATTCCACCCTCCAGTCTACACTTTCACGAAACCAAAGTATCCGTACTTGGCGGTGTCCTGGTGTCGGTCGTAGCCTGGCCAGAGGCACATGTGATCGTTACCCTGCTGCAAGCAGACAGTTCCCAATGGTCCTTGGTGAAACAGCAGATGTTACGTGTGCCCGAATTCCTTCCCTGGACGATGTTCCGTCGGTCACTGCACAGTGCGTCGATCTTGACGTCCGTTTGTACTACGCGTATGTCCAGAACCTGGTGTACAGGCGTGATAATGTTCCACACACCACCGATTGTGCGGAACACGTGCCGTAATGCATCGATGTGTCCATTAGACTTCCCGCAAGCCCGTAATCAGATCCTGTTCAAATGGCTGCATTTTTTCAGCAGGAGTACTTACTTGTCGGTGGGGAATGGTTGTACCTTAGAACGAATGTTGAAATCACTATCACAGCACAGTTTCTATCTGCAGCGGAACAACAGAAGGCGCATAGACACGCCTTCTGATCACTGTCTGATAGCCGATGGCGGTGACAAATGTGTCACTAACATTGCAACCCCAGAGTGTGCATGTATTATACTCTGGTGCCACTGAACGTAGTCCTTTATTGTGTTTTTTTTCTTCGCGCAGCGTAATAACCTAAGCCAGCTGCTCCATGTTTGTACTCCAGCCTTATGAGATATGACAATGAAAGGAAAATCTAACGTCGGCACGAGATCGTTAGATACGAATTTCTAGCTCGGAGTCAACACGGATGTGATAAAATAATCATCGGTGTTATTTTGAAAGAAGCCACAACGGATTCTGTTCTAATGCGTTTAGGGTAGCTGCAGAAAACTTAGTTCAGAATGACTGCACGGTCAATCTGAACTTTAACTTTACTGCATCCAAGTCCAGTTTTTACGTAACTCTCGAACTGCTTACATCACCTACACGTAGAACTATTGCCATTAATTGAATGTGCGAAATAAATGTATTTGTATTACAGAATAAATCAACATTGTCGGCGAACCCTGCCACCAAAAATAAAGGATTATTATTTTTTTTTATCAAAGGTGCTCTTCAGATCCAATGTTCAACTACTGCCAACCGCAATTCGTCTGTAGGGTGGAGATTCAGTAATCCGAATAAACTTAAAATGTGGCCTAGGCGGCGTCTTCTGTTATACAGGTTGAGCATATTGTCTTTCCATAATTGCAAAAAGTTATTTATAAGGTACTATGCTAGGTACAGCTACGTGGTTTGTTCATCTGGTAGCTTAACTCATAAACAATTTTCTGAATTCTTTTCGGGGTAGCAACGCGGTTTGAGGCGCCATGTCACGGATTGCGCGGCTCCTCCCGCTGAAGGTTCGAGTCCTCCCTCGGGCATGGGTGTGTGTGTGTGTGTTGTTCTTCGCGTAAGTTAGTGTAAACAGTGTGTAAGTCTAGCGACCGATGACGTCAGCAGTTTGGTCCATTAGGAATTCATATACACATTTTTGGTGGTAAGTTCCTATGGGACCAAATTGCTGAGGTCATCGGTCCGTAGGCCTACACACTACTTAATCTAACTTAAACTAACTTACGCTAAGGACAACACACACCCCCATGACTGAGGGAGGACTCGGACCAACGAGGGACGGGGGGGGGGGGGGGGGACGCGCCAACCGTGATAAGGCACCTTAGACCACGTGAACCGTGATGAGGTACCTTAGACCGCGCGGCTACCCCGTGCGGAGTGGATTCTTTTGACCAATTCTGATTTATCTCTCTCTCCTGTTATAGGTAGCATACGAAGGCATACTGAATAATTCCTCCGATTTTTTTACGTGGAAGCTCTTAAAGATTTTTAAAAAATAAAACAAACGTAATTAACGTTGTACAACTTTATTCTTCATATTTACATATCTGCAGCCCTCTACTGCTGTAAAGTTACTATGCCAGTGCGTGAGAAATGGCGTACTGTAACCGAGTTTCGAATTCGAAGAGTTCGTCCACACACGGAGCACACTTTTTTTTCAGCATGACAATGCCAGACCACACACGAGCGCTGTGACATCTGCAGCAATCCGATGCCTCGGGTTCGCCGTCATCGAGCATACAGTCCCAACTCGGCCCCATTCCGATTTCCATCTGTTTCCAAAACTTCGAGGACGTCACTTTATACTGATGACGCGGTGCAGCCAGAAGTGAGGTTGTGGCTCCGTCAACAAATCCATTCTTCAGTGACGGTTTCAACAACCTGGTCCCTCGCTGGGAGAAATGTGTTCTTCTCCGGGGTGACTATGTTGAGAAATGAATATGTAGACATGAAGGATGAACATTTATAATGTTGATAACGTGTGTCGTATTTAAAAAGGTTTGAGAGTTTTCACACGAAAAATTCGTAGGAATTATTTTGAAGCATGTAATTTAGAAGTGCTGCTGTCACAATGGCGTATAAGCAGGACAAAGCGTGATGTGTTTTGTGGTTTCATGAAACACGGTCGCCTAATGCAGTTCAGCAATAGTTCTAAAGTGCTTATGGTCGAGATCCACCAGATCCAGATCGTTAAACGATGGAATAATTAGCTTAAAGAGTCTGGAAATGATGGCGACAAGGCAAGAAGCGGCAGACCTGGAATGACGGACGACGATGTTGATACAATGCTTTCAGAGTTTCAACGCAGTCCGCGGAAATAGACGCACTGTTTTCCAGAGAAACAGTCATACCATAGAGCACAGTTGTGAAGATTTTACGCAAACGGCTGTATTTCCGTGCACACATACTCCTGCAAGCTTTGGACAACATGAGAGGGCCACACTTGCTGGGTTCGCTAAGAACACGCTGGAACGAATCGATGCGGATAATGACCGCCTTAATAAAGTTTCTTTTTTTCGATGAAGGAAGTTTTCGCGTCTCCGGGAAAGTAAGCAGACATAATGTCCGAATCGGGTGTTGGAGAACCCACGTATTGTAATGTAGCAAATAAGAATGTCAGAAACTGAATGTACTGTGGGGTATAATGCACAACACAATTTTTGGGCTATTACTTTTCTCTCAAGCCATCATTACGACAAGAGTTTACATGAACATTTTGGAACTTTACGTTGCATGTCGGCTACAGGTACTGCAGCCATGGATAGTGTTCCAACAAGATACTGTACCTCAACACTCTGTGTTATTTGTTCGCTGGTTCTTGGATGAAGCGTTTTCGGACAGATGGATTAGTAACGACGGTCCAATATCACGACCACCACGTTCATCAGACCTAACATATCTAGAATTTTTTGGGGGTTACGTTGAGTATAAAGTTACTGAGGTTCAAACTCTTTGGGCGCCAATACTAGAAGATGTACAGGCGGTGGTGGGAGAGATTTGGCAAAGACATGGAGAGACACTGAGTGTCACCTAGGCACTTCTACAGTTAAAAAGCGAATCTCATTTGGAACTGTATCAATAAAAAATTTTACAAGTTGAGCTTTGAAAAAAAGAATGCATAGTTGCATCTCACCGAACGAGGTAGCGCAGTAGTTAGCACACTGGACTCGTACTGGGAAGGACTATGGTTCATACCCGCGCCCGGAAAAATTTGGAAATTTGTGGTAAGGTCTTATGGGACCAAACCGCTGAGGTCATCGGTCGATAAACCAACACACTACTTAATCTAACTTAAACTAACTTACTCTATGGACAACACACACACCCATGCCCGAGTGAGGACTCGAACGTCCGACGTGAGGAGTTGCACGGACCGTTCCACTTCCGGCCATCCAGATTTAGGTTTTCCATGATTTCTCTACATCTCTCCGGGAAAACGCTGTGATGGTTTCTTTGAAAGGACACGGTCGAGTTCCTTGCCCATTTTTGACACAGTCAGAGTTTGTGCTCGATCTCGAATGTCCTCGATGTCGACGGACGTCAAACCCAATCTTCCTTCTTCTTTTAGCAGCATCTCGCATAGTTCTGTTGCGCCACTGCCTTTCAGATCCTGTAGCCAAGTGTGCTGAAAACTGTCACCACATTCCTCGACCAGAATCTCGAAGAGGCCAATCTGTCTCTGAGGCGAGTCTGGTTGCCACAAGCATAGCACCACTGCCTGCTGCTGAGGCTAGAACACTGTCGAAACAGCATAATACGAGGGTCAGATCGTCGCAGTGGTGACCTGGATTACACTACGTCTGAGCCTGGTGGTGGGTCTCTTCTGGGGCCTGCCCTCTCCAGCTATGCTGTATCTGTCATCGCACGAAGGCAGCACCGAGTACTCTACTCCCGTCGTCGACCTGATGTCGGTCTTCCTACATACCTATTACTTGACGCTGCCTCCACCAGCTGTTGGTCTACGGTCTGTGCGTAGACCTGATGCTGCGAGGAACTACCTGGGCCGGCCGAAGTGGCCGTGCGGTTAAAGGCGCTGCAGTCTGGAACCGCAAGACCGCTGCGGTCGCAGGTTCGAATCCTGCCTTGGGCATGGATGTTTGTGATGTCCTTAGGTTAGTTAGGTTTAACTAGTTCTAAGTTCTGGGGGACTAATGACCTCAGCAGTTGAGTCCCATAGTGCTCAGAGCCATTTGAACCATTTTTTGAACTACCTGGTACATTCCATCTGGGAGCCATCTACTGGTTGACATTAACAGGGCGCTCGTCCAGGAGACCGTGGTTTGCAGCCTGGGCTCAGGTGCCATCCGTACCAGACTCCCGCCACACCACCACCTGTTCTTTACGTACACCCTCTGCTACCAAAGCTTTGCATCCGCGGTGCACTGATGCTGCCTACTACGTCGAGAGTCCTTGGTTCGTCGCCACTTTTCGATGATATCTGTACCGAGCCCAATACTGACTGTTACATGATTGCGCATTTGTGCTAACGAGGCGACGAGCTTACAACGGAGTTTGCAGCTAAAGCTTGCCTGCTGCCTGTCCAGGTCTGATTCAGCTTTACACTCGCCGAGATGCCGACATCGTTTCTTCTGCTGCCGCCTCTCCTGTTGCCGACTCTGTTCCACTGGCCGCTTTTTACCACAATATGCTGCACTAGCAGACACCACCATCCAGGACCAAACCACGCCACCGGGATTTGAACGCAATAATACGGCGTCTTCAATTGCTTTATCGCTTATGGTAAATAAACAGATTTACATTTTATCTCTGCTTCTGAGATTCTACGATGGTCGACCACCTGATTCTACATAACTGCTGCCCTCTCAACTGTTCCGAAACGTCCTGCAGTGAGACCAATAAGCAGTTGAGGCAACTTGACCCCGCTACGTCTTGTATCAGATGCGACTAGCAACTCGGAGCAACGTCGTGGGTCGATGTATAGCATCATCAGCACAGTAGAGTGAGTACAGAGAAATTATCTTTCCTACTTGTGACTCCTTCAAATGCTGTGTAGTGGCACAGATCTTCAGTCCAACATATAGTTCAACACACACCATCAAAATTTTTGAATCACCCCGACATGTCGTATGTATGTCTTGCTACTGTGATTCTTACTGAATCGATCCGAAGGTCTTCCCTAACGTTGTCTGTAAACGTACACACAGTTACCAAGAGCGCTCCATGCGTGTAGAGCGCCACACTCTTATTGAGTGCATCATTTCAGTTGAAAGTAGAGCACCAGTAGGGACGCATTTGAGATGTCTATGAGACAGCAGTGTGAACATCCGTCACGCCACGAAGGCCACTCAGGACCAATGATCGAGTTTGCATCACCACGTTATGCACAGAAGGCTGCAACCAGGGAAGTTGCTCGACGTGTGTATCGGAGTCAAAGTCGTGTGGTGCGGACGTGGAATCCATTCCAATTGACAGATAGCGGTGAGAACTGTCACCCACAGGTCGTTCGAAAGGTGCACTGACTATGCTGGCCGCGCGGGATAGCCGAGAGGTCTAGGGCGCTGCAGTCGTGGACTGTGCGGCTGGTCACGGAGGAGGTTCGAGTCCTCCCTCGGGCATGGGTGTGTGTGTTTGCCCTTAGGATAATTTAGGTTAAGTGGTGCGTAATCTTAGGGACTGATGACCTTATCAATCAAGTCCTATAAGATTTCAAACACATTTGAACATTTTTTTGACAGTGCTGTATCTACGACTTTTGAGACAAAGGAATCTTGGCTAACTGCTCTACAACTGAATTCCCCGTTCAAATAGGCTACAGGACGCCATGTATCGCATGAAACTGATAGGAGACAAATACATGATGCTAATCCCCATACGTGGCGACAATGACGAGTGCGAAGATGGGTACCCCAGCACCATGGAAACTGTTGCAGATGGACACTATTGTAGATGGACAAGAAATCATGCACAATGTACGCTCCAAGATTGCATCGTGTGTTGCTTACTGAAATGCCTTTTTTGCCATAGCGAGTCTGCTTTTGATGTCCTCCTTGCTCCGTCCGTCATTGGTTATTTTACTGCCTAGGTAGCAGAATTCCTTAACTTCATTGACTTCGTGACCATCAATCCTGATGTTAAGTTTCTCGCTGTTCTCATTTCTACTACTTCTCATTACCTTGGTCTTTCTCCGATTTACTCTCAAACCATACTGTGTACTCATTAGACTGTTCATTCCGTTCAGCAAATCATTTAATTCTTGTTCACTTTCACTCAGAATAGCAATGTCATCAGCGAATCGTATCATTGATATCCTTTCACCTTGTATTTTAATTCCACTCCTGAACCTTTCTTTTATTTCCATCATTGCTTCCTCGATGTACAGATTGAAGAGTAGGGGCGAAAGGCTACAGCCTTGTCTTACACCCTTCTTGATACGAGCACTTCGTTCTTGATCGTCCACTCTTATTATTCCCTCTTGGTTGTTGTACATATTGTATATGACCCGTCTCTCCCTACAGCTTACCCCTACTTTTTTCAGAATCTCGAACAGCTTGCACCATTTTATATTGTCGAATGCTTTTTCCAGGTCGACAAATCCTATGAAAGTGTCTTGATTTTTCTTT
Source organism: Schistocerca serialis cubense (assembly GCF_023864345.2). Taxonomy (NCBI): domain Eukaryota; kingdom Metazoa; phylum Arthropoda; class Insecta; order Orthoptera; family Acrididae; genus Schistocerca; species Schistocerca serialis. The sequence continues at coordinate 248,918,814 of NC_064638.1, read as the reverse complement.
AGCCTTGCTTCCATTATTAGCCGTAACGTCAGAATTGCCTCTCTCGTCCCTTTACTTTTCCTAAAGCCAAACTGATCGTCACCTAGCGCACTTCCTATTTATTTCATTCCTCAGCGACTTGTATTTCTGTATTCCTGAATTTCCCGGAACATGTTTGTAGTTCCTCCTTTCATCAATCAACTGAAGTATTTCTTCTGTTACCCATAGTTTCTTCACAGCTACCTTCTTTGTACCTATGTTTTCCTTCCCAACTTCTGTGATGGCCCTTTTTAGAGATGTACATTCCTCTTCAACTGTACTGCCTACTGCGCTATTCCTTATTGCTGTATCTATAGCGTTAGAGAACTTCAGACGTATCTCGTCATTCCTTAGTACTTCCGTATCCCACTTCTTTGCGTATTGATTCTTCCTGACTAATGTCTTGAACTTCAGCCTACTCTTCATCACTACTATATTGTGATCTGAGTCTATATCTGCTCCTGGGTACGCCTTACATTGCAGTATCTGATTTCGGAATCTCTGTCTGACAATGATGTAATCTAATTGAAATCTTCCCTTATCTCCCGGCCTTTTCCAAGTATACCTCCTCCTCTTGTGATTCTTGAACAGGGTATTCGCTATTACTAGCTGAAACTTGTTACAGAACTCAATTAGTCTTTCTCCTCTTTCATTCCTTGTCCCAAGCCCATATTCTCCTGTAACCTTTTCTTCTACTCCTTCCCCTTCAACTGCATTCCAGTCGCCCATGACTATTAGATTGTCGTCCCCCTTTACATACTGCATTACCCTTTCAATATCCTCATACGCTTTCTCTATCTGTTCATCTTCAGCTTGCGACGTCGGCATGCATACCTGAAATATCGTTGTCGGTGTTGGTCTGCTGTCGATTGTGATTAGAACAACCCGATCACTGAACTGTTCACAGTAACACACCCTCTGCCCTACCTTCCTATTCATAACGAATCCTACACCTGTTATATCATTTCCTGCTGCTGTTGATATTACCCGATACTCATCTGACCAGAAATCCTTGTCTTCCTTCCACTTCACTTCACTGACCCCTACTATATCTAGATTGAGCCTTTGCATTTCCCTTTTCAGATTTTCTAGTTTCCCTACCACGTTCAAGCTTCTGACATTCCACGCCCCGACTCGTAGAACGTTATCCTTTCGTTGATTATTCAATCTTTTTCTCATGGTAACCTCCCCCTTGGCAGTCCCCTCCCGGAGATCCGAATGGGGGACTATTCCGAAATCTTTTGCCAATGGAGAGATCATCATGACACTTCTTCAATTACAGGCCACATGTCCTGTGGATACACGTTACGTGTCTTTAATGCAGTGGTTTCCATTGCCTTCTGCATCCTCATGTCGTTGATCATTGCTGATTCTTCCGCCTTTAGGGGCAATTTCCCACCCCTAGGACAAGAGAGTGCCCTGAACCTCTATCCGCTCCTCCGCCCTCTTTGACAAGGCCGTTGGCAGAATGAGGCTGACTTCTTATGCCGGAAGTCTTCGGCTGCCAATGCTGATTATTTATCAAAATTTAGGCAGTGGCGGGGATCGAACCCGGGACCGAAGACGTTTTGATTACGAATCAAAGACGCAACCCCTAGACAAGTATTTTACAGAGAAGATTTGCATTTTACGTTCTTTATAACTGCTTTTTTTCATGTTCTATTCGAATTTTAAGAATCCAACAGGATAAAAACATGCCGCGTGGACTTACACTTGAAGAAATTCTAGCAGAACTAGCGAACCATCAAGAGAGTGACGATGAAGATGATGACGTAGAATCGGCGATTATTCCACCCGATGCAGATGTAATAACAGATGAAGAAGACATTCACAAAAATGTATTGAACAATGAGTCTGTTGTACAAGATGTAGACGGTACTTTAGAGAGAAGCTCTCACTTTTGGATGTCCGACAGAGACATCAAAGAAAACAGAATCAGTACCAAACGCAGAGGACCACAAGGAAGCAAATTGATGGGAGGACGGATGAGCACAGATGTACGACCAGATCGAGGAAATCATTTCATTGTGTCAAGTAAAACTCAGAAGAGATGTGCTTACTGCCAGGAAAAAAAAAAAAAAAAAAGAAAGATAGGTGCAATGTTGGTGTACATGACAAGTGTTTTGCTTCATTTCATACTGAATAGACATTCAATAATATTAAAACATTCATTATTTATTGATTGTGTTGTTTCTTACATTATTATGCATGGAGAATAAGGTTGTGAATTTGGATAGCGCATTTGGCCAATGTCCCAAAAATGGGACGGTCTGTAGTTTTTGTTCTAATAAACTGAAAATTTTCAAAACAACTTTTCATTCAATTAATCACTCAATGCAACGTATTTATGTATAAAAGTTTGCAAAAAATGTTCCTATAGAGTTTTGTCCAGTAATGGGTTAAGGTGAGGAAGAAATTTCTGGGAATTCGTAGCACAGCATTATGGAGAAGTGAAGCATGGACAGAAGAGTATCGACGAATTGGAGATCTAGTGCTATAGGAGATTGTTGAAAATTAGGTGAATGATAAGGTAAGGAGTGAGGAGCTTCTCGCAGAATCGGTGAGGAGAGGAAGATATGGAAAACACTGACAGGAAGAAGGGACAGGATGATAAACATCTGTTAACACATCAGGTGTAGCACCTAGTGTACTAGAGGGAGTAGCAGAGGGTAATAAAAACCGTAAAGGAATACATCCAGCAAACAACTCAGGACTTAGGTAGCAAAATTGCCACTCTGAGATGAAAAGGTTTCCACACGAGAGGAGCATCAGACCAGTCAGAGATTCGAAATAAAGGGTGAAACAAAATTTTTGTGTACTTCTCGAGTGCATTTAACAACATTAGACTCAGATGATGATTTGAGGGAGTATAAAGTGAAGTTTTAAAGAAACCTATACTAGTGTGTGCCTCATTATTATGGGACATGTAACTTAGCGTGAACAACTGGCATAACTCAACGTTCACTTGTTCCGTTTTCGAATGCGCAGAGTGCCAATCACGGGCAACATATTGAGAAACTGAGTTGCACCAAGTTGTATTACAGTAGCGTTGCAGTTAAGAGTCCTTGTGTTGATCCCACTTCATTTGTACTGTTGTTTTCTTGCAAGTTACAGAACGGTTTCATAAAGCTGGTCATTTTTAAGGAAAGACAGGTGAGGATGTTTTACCGTTTGTAGATAACCTGTTGACAGCTGCAAATATGGGTTGCTGGACAGACAAACAGTTGTTACAATTCGTCAAGTTACGTTTTACGCGGGACGCGAAAACGTGTGTTATGTACCATGGGGACATTCGGAATGCTCAGTCGTTCATTGAACTAAGGATAGGATTGATACAGCGATACAGGAGATAAAATAGCTACAATACTATCCTGAAGAGTTAAATGGGATGTCGCAGAAGTAAAATGAAAGTCAATATTTTGTAAACAGGATACGAAATTTCATGTTAAAACCTGTCAATAATTCGTAGATAGTGACTACAAATAGGCCGTTCTGCAGAGAGCGGAAGAAAGGGAGTTAAACGCATTTTTATAGAGATAACTGAAACGCCCTGCTAAACCCGAAACACAGGAAAGGTAGTTGGAATAGTGGAAAGGGATCAAAATGAGCGGCTGTCAGTTACACTCGAACACATATAACTTTATTTATTTGACCAAAAATTACAGTACAAATTCTTGAACTTAGTTATCGGCTGAATACGTCACACTATCTTATGCCTTAAGGGCACAACCACTTTAATTTTTAAAAAATGACTGAAAGCCATTAAATCAAAATTCAGATGCCAAACAGAATATTTAGAAGGCAGAAGGCCTCACGTTAAGTAAGATCTATTATTTGGCTGAAGGCCCCAAAATCCAACACTCGAAAAACAACAACTTTAATTTAAGGACGGCTGAAGGCCGATGATTTAAGACCCAAGGTAAAATTAAATAAAAACAACACAAGGCAGAAGGCCTTATCTTCAATTAGGCTGAAGGCCCCAAACAGTCGGAAGGTCGAAAAACAAAGATCCTTAATTTAAAAGACGCTGATGGTCTCATGACATAAAACTCAGGGTAAAATAAATTTAAACAACAAAGCCTTATCTTAAACTAGGCTGAAGGCCCCAAGCAGTCTAACACTTGACAAGCAAGGAATTTTAATTTTAAAACGGCTGAAGGTCCATAACTTAAAACACCACTAAAAACAATTCAACTTCAATTCAAAACCATCGGATATGAGCCAAATAAATACACACAACAGAGAATAAGAAATGGTAGTGCAGCTAACGGTACTCAGAAGTTTAGGACTTCGGCCAGCACTTGAAATAATAACGTTCACTTAGGTGAGACAGGCAGTAGGTGCAACCATTCTCGATCCGACGACAACCCAACCAACAGAAAGTCAATGGACCCACCGACAAGGTAACCTGTGCTCCACTCGACCAGCACACAACCGGGATTTCAATGTAAACGTAAGAGACATGGATGCCCACAACCAAACATACATTAAGCTGTCGAATTACACACCGTGCTGGACAGCGACAACATGGTGAGGAAAGGACACTGCCTAAATTTACGTCAATGGCCAGGGAAGGTAACTGGAACGTTAACGGCCACAAGGCAGAAAATTCCACTAGTGCACTTCAGTTGCAAATAACCAAATACAGTTAGACTCAACCGGACGGTGACTAAACCTTCGCCAACTCGAAAAAACACACATTGTTGCTTGCGGGAATGTCCTAACAGCCAACAACGAGAACCAAACTACACAATGTGAACAGTCTTGACTTGCTGGTAAATTAAATCCGGACTCAACTTTCGTGGCCACGGACCTCGTAGCAATGGGAACAGCCCCACACACTCCGACACTGTGTAGAGACCGCCAGCGGGCACGGCCAAACCACGCCCCATGAAGATTTCCTCGCTGCTCCATGCCAACCGACTGACTGCTCACAGCCAGTTTATCGACAACATTTAAAATAACTTGTCAACCAAAATTAAACAGAATACACTCAGTTTCTGAAACACTTGCACCAAGAACCAGACAAAGCTAATGGCAGTGAGTGTACGCCAACAGGGACGCATCACAAGTTGGCACACACACAGCCAACCCATAAGCGATCGCCGGCCAAATATGCATCGTCCGGTAAGACGACCGACCGGCGACCAACCAAAGTCGTTGCCACTCCAATCATGTTTGTCAGCAACCGTCGGGTGAGTCATGGTGGTCTGGACCTCACTCCTGCCGAGCCCTGACTGAACTTATGCTTCATGCCAACTCAAGCACTGCCAGGTCTGAACTAACTGCTGGCACGTTACAACTGGCTGATTGACACACGACGACTGGGAAGTAATAGCAGTCCAGCAAAGATAATGCAGCAGAGCTTACGTCGATCACCGCTGCTGCTGCCTCGCACAGGCAGGTAAAGCAGCACCTCAGTGGCACAAGTAATTGAAATTAGCATAACAAGGTGGCAGTACAGCAAAAAACAGGATGTTATTAAGAGATGGCACGAACACGAGTCACACACAGCTCAACCTCCCCAGCGCAAACATGAACCTGGAGGTCACATGCTGAAATGAAATAACTAGCAGCTCCTAATGAAGGCAAAGACAATGGATTAGAACAGCCGCAAGCAAAACACTCGCTCGGAACACCCTGTGCGGAGGAAACACCCTCACTGGCTACCAAACATCCCTGCACCAGAAAGGGACTGAGCTAAGCCCTGCAAGACGACCCATCCAAAACCATTACTAAGTCAGTAGTGAAAGAAAAGAGATATCCGCTCGGACTTCAACAATGCAGAGGAAACATGCCCATTGGCAACCTGACATCCATACACTGAAGAAGGCACCGAGGCAAACCTCAAAAGACGACGAAGTTGAAGGAACTGTTCGAAGTTGACAACCAAACAGCTACCAGAACCTTAAGACCAGGAGGTGATGTCTGAACTAAAGCATTATCAGTGACTGCACCCTATCCAATTGACTGTCAGTTGGCTGTGTTCCCTGAAAAAGACAAATTGTGTCGTCAAGGCCTTTAATAGCCTCAAACAAATATTCAGTTGCCGCTCCTGTCCCACCCACCACCACCGATGTGATGTCAACCTGCTGAAACACGGCAGTGTACAAACGGGCTACTACCAATTCCGGAACACTTCCTTCAACTGGTTGGCGCCTGTTGCCAACTCGGAAACAAGGTGGTCCTTTCCGAGGCTGATCCCTGGACACTGTCTGACTGCCATTACGATAAGCACCCAGAGCATGTAACAGCGAAAACAATATGGTACCACCAAACAGAAACAGAAGCAAGAGTGAAACTGACAGCAACTAGAATGGCATGCACAAGCGTAACCACGCCGTGCTACCAGTGAACGCCCTGCTAAAACCGCAGGACAGAACAGGTAGTTGGAATTGTGGAAAGGGGCCAAAATGAGCCGCTGTCAGTTACACTCGAACGCATATACCTTTATTTATTTGACCAAACATTACAGTACAAATTCTTGAACTTAGTTATCGGCTGAATACGCCATACTATCTTATGCCTTGAGGGAACAACCACTTTAATTTAAAAAAAAATGACTGAAAGCCATTATCTCAAAATTCAGACGCCAAAAAGAATATTTAGAAGGCAGAAGGCCTCACGTTAAGTAAGTTCTACTATTTGGCTGAAGGCCCCAAAATCTAACACCTGAAAAACAACAACCATAATTTAAGGACGGCTGAAGGCCGATGATTTAAGACGCAAGGTAAAATTACATAAAAACAACACAAGGCAGAAGACCTTATCTTCAATTAGGCTGAAGGCCCCAAACAGTCTGATGTTCGAAAGACAAAGATCCTTAATTTAAAAACGGCTGATGGCCCCGTGACTTAAAACTCAATGTAAAATAAATTTAAACAACAAAGCCTTATCTTAAACTAGGCTGAAGACACCAAGCAATCTAACACTTGACAAGCAAGGAATTTTAATTTTTAAATGGCTGAAGGCCCATGACTTAAAACATAACTAAAATAATTTTATTAGGCAGAAGGCTCAAGGCTTTATCTTTAAACAATATATTAATCAGGATGAAGGCCCAAACAATCTAACATCTGACAAGCAAGAAACCTTTAATTTTAAAACGGCTGAAGGCCTATAACTTAAAACATCACTAAAAACGATTCAACTTAAATTCAAAACAATCGGCTATGAGCCATACAAATACACACAGCAGAGAATAAGAAAAGGCAGTGCAGCTAACGGTACTCAGAAGTTTCGGGGGTCGGCCAGCGCTTGAAATACTGACGTTCACTTAGGTGAGACAGGCAGTGGGCCCAACCATTCCCGATCCGATGACAACCCAACCAACAGAAAGTCAATGGACCCACCGACAAGGTAAATTGTGCTCCACTCGACCAGCACACAACCAGTTCAATGCAAACGTGAAAGGCATGGATGCTCACAACCAAGCATACATTAAGCTGTCGAACTACACACCATGCTGGGCAGTGACAATACGGTGAGGAAGGGACACTGCCTAAATTCACGTCAACGGCCAGGGCAGGTAACTGGAATGATAACGGCCACAAGGCAGAAAATGCCGCTGGTTCACTTCAATTGCAAATAACCAAATACAGTTAGACTCAACCATACAGTGGCTAAACCTTCGCCAACTCAAACACACACATTGTTGTTCACGGGAATGTCCCGACAGCCAACAACGAGAACCAAACTACACAATGTGAACAGTCTTGACTTGCTGGTAAATTAAATTTGAACTCCACTTTTGTGATCAGGGTCAGTGAGCCAAAGACCTCGTACCAATGGGAACAGCCCCACACACTCTGACACTGTGTAGAGACTGCCAACGGGCCCAGCGAAACTATGCCCCACAGAGATTTCCTTGATGCTCCACACCAACCGACCGACTAGTCAGGGCCAGTACGCCGACAACATTTAAAATAACTTGTCAATCAAAATCACACAAACTACACACAGTTTCACAAACACTTGCACTAAGAACCAGACAATGCTAATGGCAGTGAGTGTACACTAAAAGGGATGAATCATGAGTCGGCACACACACAGACAACCCGTAAGCGATTGCCGACCAAATATGCATCGTCCGGCAAGACGACTGACCGGCGACGAACCAAAGTCGTTGCCACTCCAATCATGTGTGCCAGCAACCGTCGGGTGAGTCATGGTGGTCTGGACCTCACTCCTGCCGAGCCCTGACTGAACTTATGCTTCATGCCAACTCAAGCACTGCCAGGTCTGAACTAACTGCTGGCACGCTACAACTGACTGGTTGACACACGACAACTGGGAAGTGATAGCAGTCCAGCAAAGATAATACGCAAAAGGCTTATATCGATAAGGCTGCTGCTGCCTCTCATGGGGCAGGCAAAGCAGCAACTCAGTGACACAAGTAATTGAAACTAACATAATGAGGCGGCAGTATGGCAAAAAAGAGATGGCATGGGTCAACCACCATCGGATGTGTTAGAAGTCACTCATAAACTCAGTAAGAAGTGTGTTAATGCAAATGGCCTCAGCAGAGAAACTGGAGTCTTACATATAGTAGATTACAGCACTGCCGAGCGGCGAAGAGCACATACTGCTTGCTGTGGATTGAGAACTACAAAGTATTTGTAATGCAACCATAGTTCAACATTCATGACAGTATGTTGTGTAATACCACAAGCCTTGGGCCTCCTGTAGTTCTTCCTGTCATGCAGCAAGAAGAAGCTTTGAAACAAGCACATGGTTACATGTCATCTGGTCATGGAGAGCACAGACCCATACATTGAATAGTGGCCGAACATTACTGCTGAAAAATGTGTAGACAAGCCTTAGTGCGGTATTGTGAAAACTGAGTGCCCTGTGTACATTGTGTGGAATTTAACCATCAATGCGTACATCTAAAAAGATTTTTGGAAGCTAGTAAACATTTGGAAATGGTTGGGATGGACATTTTAGGACCTTTGAGCTAGATACTTGCAGGACACCTGAACGTTACATGAGGGTGTGCTGAAAAATAATGCCTCCAATGTTTTAATGCGAGGCTCATAAAGTATTTTGAAAAAAACAAACTTTATTAACATTCTACAATTGTATTCTTCATGTCTACGTACGTATTTATTTCTCAACGTTATTATCCTGGTGCCAAACAAATTTCTCCCTACAAGACACCAGTTTGTTGCTCCCATCACTGAAGTGTGTTTGTCTTTGTTGATGGAGCCACAATCTTCCCTTACACACCACTTCACCACTCTCAGTGTGATGTTCTCGAAGACGTTCTTTAAGTTCTGAAAACAGATGAATATTAGACGGGGCCAAGTCGGGACTGTATGAACAATGATTGAGACAGTGAACTGAAGACGTCAGGTTGTCATAGATATTGCAGTGCTCATGTGTGGTCTATCATTGTCATGCTGACCGAGCGAGGTGGCGCAGTGGTTAGCACACTGGACTCACATTCAGGAGAACGACGGTTAAATCCCACCTCTGGCCATCCTGATTTAGGTTTTCCATGATTTCCCTAAATCACTCCAGGAAAATTTCGGGATGGTTTCTTACTTCTTCTTCTTTTTTTTCTATGGGACTTAACATCTGAGGTCATCAGTCCCCTAGACTTAGAACTACTTAAACCTAACTAACCTACGGACATCACACACATCCATGCTCAAGGCAGGATTCGAACCTGCAGGAGTGGCGAGGTTCCATACTGAAGGGCCTAGAACCGCTCGGTCACAGCGGCAGCTTTCTTCTCCCTCCTTCCCTAATCCGATGAGATCGATGACCTCGCAGTTTGGTCTCTTCCCCCAAACAACCCAAAATTCTTTGAATTCGGGCTTTGAGTTTTCTAAGGTTTCTCATGCACCCACATAGTTACCTTATTCTCCACCACATTACACACTATAACTCAGGGGCTTCTAGGAGCAGAGAGTTGCAACTTTTACTTTAAGGCACCTCCAGTGGAATCTTGCGATATTTGTGTATTACAAAACATTTCACGTTTTATTTTTTTACATGAATAAGTGATTACTTACAGTTAATCGAGTTTTTGGCTGACATATATGTTCCATTTCATCTGGTCGCCGGCTGTAGGTCGCACTATAACTTCATGTACGAGACATAAGCACATTTTCACGTTATAATCTTTTTTCTTCACAATTTTCCTGCTCTTTCAGCTACTTGATGCGGATCGCTATTATTCTTCTGTCACTAGCTGCGGATATTTTACCGAAAACTGATTTAAAATCGAAAGTACAGTATGTTCAGTTTATGTCTCTTCTTATTTGGTTTGTTTATTTACATACTGCCAACGTAACGAAATATGTGCTGAAAACAAACGTCTGTTCATTTCTGTTTTTGTTGTATCTGTGCATGTGTGCGTGAGCGCACGCGCGCTTGTGTGTCGTTAGTCAGGGCGAGTTGTAGAAAGTTGAATGTGAATATAATAGGTGTCAGAGAGTGGTTGGAAGTTGTCGAATTCAGCTGATTCGAATTTTAGTTTAACTGCTTTGTGGAGAGGTGAGGCCAAAGGTGTTGGGTGCTAATAAGAGGGATATTCGGAAAGTAAGGAACGATAGGTCGCGAAATGGAAACCACAATGAAAATCAAAACTGTTTTATTTGCAACGGTTAACTACACCTTTCAGTTACTTCTCCACACAGTCGCCGCTCAGACTTAGACACCTGTCGTAGTGTCGTGCCAACTTTTCAATTCCCTCGTTATAGAAGACAGCCGCCTGTGCTTTCCGACAATTTTCTACTCTGGAATGCAGCTCGTTGTCGATGTCAAAATATTTCCTTCATAGGCACCGGATCACGTGAGATGAACCTCAGGAGTAGCCAATTACGGGCTGTATTGTGGGTGATCAAACACTTCCCATCGAAAACGCTGCAGGAGCATCTTCATTGCCCATGCAGAGTGCGGCCAAGAATTGTCGTGTTGAATGAACCACATGACAGTTATGTTACGTAGATTGCATAGCTTAATGCGAAATCTTTCGCCAGGCTCTCATACTTGGTGGGAGACGCTAATTTCTAGCCATCTTTACGTTCTCACTGTGAGCTCAGAACTGAAAAGAGTGACATGATGTGATTGACTGGCGTACTAGACACAGTGCCCAACGCATCTGTGCAAAGCTTCATCAGATTCCCACTGTATTTTCCATTTCGTCACTGATCGCCCCTTACTTTCCGAAAAACCTTCGTATTCTGATGATAATCGTTTGTTGAAGAGTTATTATACTATTTTATCGATTAATATAAGCAGTGAGTTTACCCTTACAAGAAACCCTCCACAAAACCTTTAGACCAAAACGCAAATCAGCCTAAACACGAAAACTTTCAGCCACTCTCCGACAGCTATTGCATTCACATTCAACTTTCTATACCTGGCTCTGGAGAACAGAAATGAACAGACGTTAGTTTTCAGCACATAGTTCGTTTTGTTAGCAACATGTACATTAACAAACCAAATAGGAAGAGACAAAGTGAACGCAACCATGAAAATTGTGAAGAAAAAAGGTTATAACGTGAAAATGTGCTTATGTCTCGTACATGAAGTTATAGTGCGACCTACAGCCTGCGACCAGATGAAAGGAAACGCATATGTCAGCCAAAATCTCGATTAACTGTAAGTAATCACTTATGCATGTAAAAAAAGAAATTAAACGTGAAGTGTTTTGTAATATACAAATTTCGCAAAGATTCCATTGGAGATGCCTTAAAGTAAAAGGCGAAACATGTCTGGAGCAAATACTCGTAAAATACACTCCTGGAAATGGAAAAAAGAACACATTGACACCGGTGTGTCAGACCCACCATACTTGCTCTGGACACTGCGAGAGGGCTGTACAAGCAATGATCACACGCACGGCACAGCGGACACACCAGGAACCGCGGTGTTGGCCGTCGAATGGCGCTAGCTGCGCAGCATTTGTGCACCGCCGCCGTCAGTGTCAGCCAGTTTGCCGTGGCATACGGAGCTCCATCGCAGTCTTTAACACTGGTAGCATGCCGCGACAGCGTGGACGTGAACCGTATGTGCAGTTGACGGACTTTGAGCGAGGGCTTATAGTGGGCATGCGGGAGGCCGGGTGGACGTACCGCCGAATTGCTCAACACGTGGGGCGTGCGGTCTCCACAGTACATCGATGTTGTCGCCAGTGGTCGGCGGAAGGTGCACGTGCCCGTCGACCTGGGACCGGACCGCAGCGACGCACGGATGCACGCCAAGACCGTAGGATCCTACGCAGTGCCGTAGGGGACCGCACCGCCACTTCCCAGCAAATTAGGGACACTGTTGCTCCTGGGGTATCGGCGAGGACCATTCGCAACCGTCTCCATGAAGCTGGGCTACGGTCCCGCACACCGTTAGGCCGTCTTCCGCTCACGCCCCAACATCGTGCAGCCCGCCTCCAGTGGTGTCGCGACAGGCGTGAATGGAGGGACGAATGGAGACGTGTCGTCTTCAGCGATGAGAGTCGCTTCTGCCTTGGTGCCAATGATGGTCGTATGCGTGTTTGGCGCCGTGCAGGTGAGCGCCACAATCAGGACTGCATACGACCGAGGCACACAGGGCCAACACCCGGCATCATGGTGTGGGGAGCGATCTCCTACACTGGCCGTACACCACTGGTGATCGTCGAGGGGACACTGAATAGTGCACGGTACATCCAAACCGTCATCGAACCCATCGTTCTACCATTCCTAGACCGGCAAGGGAACTTGCTGTTCCAACAGGACAATGCACGTCCGCATGTATCCCGTGCCACCCAACGTGCTCTAGAAGGTGTAAGTCAACTACCCTGGCCAGCAAGATCTCCGGATCTGTCCCCCATTGAGCATGTTTGGGACTGGATGAAGCGTCGTCTCACGCGGTCTGCACGTCCAGCACGAACGCTGGTCCAACTGAGGCGCCAGGTGGAAATGGCATGGCAAGCCGTTCCACAGGACTATATCCAGCATCTCTACGATCGTCTCCATGGGAGAATAGCAGCCTGCATTGCTGCGAAAGGTGGATATACACTGTACTAGTGCCGACATTGTGCATGCTCTGTTGCCTGTGTCTATGTGCCTGTGGTTCTGTCAGTGTGATCATGTGATGTATCTGACCCCAGGAATGCGTCAATAAAGTTTCCCCTTCCTGGGACAATGAATTCACGGTGTTCTTATTTCAATTTCCAGGAGTGTATATCACAGAAAAAAAGGCGTTTGTTTTCAGAATGAGATTTTAACTCTGTATCGGAGGGTGCGCTGGTACGAAATTTCGTGGCACATTAAAACTGTGCACCAGACTGAGACTGGAACTCGGGACCTTTGCCTTTAGCGAGCAAGTGCTCTTCCAGCTGAGCTACCCAAGCACGACTCGGAGCGCACGCTTATAGCTTTACTTCTGCCAGTACCTCGTCTTCTACCTTCTAAACTTCACAGAAGCACGAGAGCTTCTGTGAAGTTTGGAAAGTAGAAGACGAGTTACTGGTACAAGTAAAGCTGTGAGGACTGGCTGTGAGTCGTGCTTGGGTAGCTCATGCCGGCACAGTAGCTCAGCGTGTTCGGTCACAGAGTTAGCTACCCTCTGCATTAAAAAAGCTGAGTGAACTGATCAACGAACAACCTGAGTGGGTGTAATCGGACGTCCGGCCTGAACGAGTTCAACGAAAAATACAGAACAAAAATGAGATAAAAAAACGGTAGAGCACTTGCCCGCGAAAAGCAAAGGTCCCGAGTTCGAATCGCGGTCTGGCACATAGTTTTAATCTATCAGGAAGTTGCAAGGCGTTTGTTATTTACAAAACGAATATTTCTGTGCTTGATACTTGTGATGGCTACGTAATCAAACTTGATATTAATTATTTCATTCTGCCGTAAGACATTTTGTTTATTGCCAACGGTTAGAATACTTTACAATTACGTGTAATAACACCAGATTGCCAATTACTCTTTGCAGCATCCCTCAAATAGTCTTTACAGCCAGGGTATATAGCCTCTGATAAGTCGATTTCTTTTATCGAATGATTTTACATCCATGATCGAATCTTTGTGCCAAACACATTGGCATAAATTACCAAATATAAAAATCTGTGCATCGTCTTCAATATCCATATCCTACTTTATTTGCTGCATTTTATATTTTTTATTCAATATATCGGTTTTTATCCAAGGATTTCTACGGAACCTTTCTCCCATTTACATCCTCTGCTGCCTTCACTACTTCTTCTCTCAAAGACGTCCATTCGTACTGAAATGAATTCCTTCATCTATATCAGTCGGTCATTGCCTAATGGTCCCTTTAAGACTATTGTGGTTCCATCTCCTTAATTTGTTACCCTTTACTAACTGCAGCTCAAAGCCAATAAATTATTGTCGACCTGTGTCTGCACTGGGAAATATCTTACAATTTAAAATCTGGTTACGGGAACTCTGTTCCAAATATGCATCATTCTTTCATGATTCTTAAGAAAAATGTTGGAGATGATTAAATTATGCTCTGTGCAAAATTATACCCGGTGGCTTGCCCTTTCATCCCTTCCCCCAAGTCTTTGTTTTCATACTATTTTCTCTTCTCGTGCATGCTACCAAATTCCAGTTTCTCATCACATTTTAAATTTTTGTCTCGCTTAACTATCTGAATAATCTGTTTCATCGGGCATTGTTTCGATCTGTTTATCATCTGTGGTGTACGTAGGTATGTAAACATGTATCACTGTGGTGTGGCTGATAACGTTATGTCTATGTTGGTTATGATAATGTTAATGGCAGTTTAGAGATGGAGCTCAGTTGTATGATATTCCATCATTGGTAGTTCCAATAGCTAACACTCGCAGAGTGATTAAAATACATGATCTTAACATAGGAAATACCGAGTATCAAATGCCAGACATTGTCAATTACAAATAGATGCCTACCACATAAAAGGTAAAGTGCGTTTAGGTAGTGCAATTTGGAAGACTAATGGCTGTTATGAGAGTAACAATAAGTTTCTGTACTGGAGCGATCGGTTTTCGAATTGAGATAGTGAACAATCATGAATGGCAATCATCAAATCTGTTAATGGTGGAATAAGAAAACACGAATACTGTAATATGTGAAAGATTATATCGTCAAAAAAACATAAAAAATTGGTGCGTCTTCACCCAACTTCGTCTTTCTTTCGTGTGAGTTCACAGTTTAGTTAATCAAATCCACCGCGCGTTTCAGTGGTTCCTACCCCAAGCCTGAGTGAAGGTCTGTCATTGGCTACCGGTAGCGTCTGCCGCTTCCAGATTGGAACGCCAATTCTGCGAGCTGCCGCTTCACCGCTTAAAAGGCTTGCGGCTGAAGTTGCCGCGCGCCTCGCTGCCGGTCTGTAGTGGGAGTCGGCTTTTCATCACACTGCAGCAAGAGGCGGCCAGCGACACAGAGTAAACAACCAGACAACCAGCAGCGGAACAAACTTGTCGTCACCATAGCGAGTCTAGAGCTCCATCAGGACAGGACAGGCGGCAGACTTGCCGTGGCTGCAAGGGGCTTAGTATTAGTTCTTTGTACCCATTTCCATACTTCTCTCAACGTCCTCGCGAAATTTCGTATCGGTTCACCGTTTTCTCCCACCTCCCGTTTGATCACTGCAGATAGTGATGGTATTTTCCACCACATGCCACCTGGTATAGCGATACGCCTATAATTTCATGAGTTTTAGATTTGTACACCACTACCAATGACAGCAACAGAGTATCCCAATTACAGTGATGACTGTTCCCGCCGTGGCTCAGTACTTTCGCTATCGTTTGATGTCCACATGCAGTTCTTCCATTGGCCTGTGGAAGTAATGGGCTCCCAAAGTTTACAAAGATGTAACAAATTGCGTAACTGTTTCATCAATTCCGACATAAAGTTGTTGTCCCGATCCATGATTATCGTTTTCGGAACACCGAAATTTAGTACTCAGTTATTCTCCATTTCCTATGCTAGCACGCTGGCTTGCAGATTTTTCATAGCGACCGTCCCCACATAATGTGAGAAATGATCTATGAGTGCACGCTGAAAACTAAAGCCTCCGAGAACTTAACTCTCTTCTCAAAATCAGTCGAGAACGTGAAAATATGTTTATGTTCCGTAAGTTAAGTTTTAGTGCGACCACCAGCATAAGACCAGATGAGAGGAAACCCAGATGTCAGCAAAAACTCGGTTAACTGTTGATAATCACTTATTAATGTAAAAGAATAAGATGTGCACCGTTTTATACCACACAAATGCCGGCCGCGGTGGCTGTGCGGTTCTAGGCGCTTCAGTCCGGAACCGCGGGACTGCTACGGTCACAGGTTCGAATCCTGCCTCGGGCATGGATGTGTGTGATGTACTTAGGTTGGTTAGGTTTAAGTAGTTTTTAGTTCTACGGGACTGATGACCTAAGATGTTAAGTCCCGTAGTGCTCAGAGCCATTTGAACCATTGTTGTTGTTGTTGTGGTCTTCAGTCCTGAGACTGGTTTGATGCAGCTCTCCATGCTACTCTATCCTGTGCAAGCTTCTTCATCTTCCAGTATCTACTGCAACCTACATCCTTCTGAATCTGCTTAGTGTATTCATCTCTTGGTCTCCCTCTACGATTTTTACCCTCCACGCTCCCCTCCAGTACTAAATTGGTGATCCCTTGATGCCTCACGACATGTCCTACCAACCGATCCCTTCTTCTGGTCAATTTGTGCCACAAACTTCTCTTCTCCCCAATCCTATTCAATACCTCCTCATTAGTTATGTGATCTACCCATCTAATCTTCAGCATTCTTCTGTAGCACCACATTTCGAAAGCTTCTATTCTCGTCTTGTCCAAACTATTTATCGTCCATGTTTCACTTCCATACATGGCTACACTCCATACAAATACTTTCAGAAACGACTTCCTGACACTTAAATCTATACTCGATGTTAACAAATTTTTCTTCTTCAGAAACGCTTTCCTTACCATTGCCAGTCTACATTTTATATCCTCTCTACTTCGACCATCATGAGTTATTTTGCCCCCAAATAGCAAAACTCCTTTACTACTTTAAGTGTCTCATTTCATAATCTAATTCCCTCAGCATCACCCGACTTAATTCGACTACATTCCATTATCCTCGTTTTGCTTTTGTTGATGTTCATCTTATATCCTCCTTTCAAGACGCTATCCATTCCATTCAACTGTTCTTCCAAGTCCTTTGCTGTCTCTGACAGAATTACAATGTCATCGGCGAACCTCAAAGTTTTTACTTCTTCTCCATGGATTTTAATACCTACTCCGAATTTTTCTTTTGTTTCCTTTACTGCTTGCTCAATATACAGATTGAATAACATTGGGGAGAGGCTGCAACCCTGTCTTACTCCCTTCCCAACAACTGTTTCCCTTTCATGTCCCTCGACTCTTATTACTGCCATCTGGTTTCTGTACAAACTGTAAATAGCCTTTCGCTCCCTGTATTTTACCCCTGCCACCTTTAGAATTTGAAAGAGAGTATTCCAGTCAACATTGTCAAAAGCTTTCTCTAAGTCTACAAATGCTAGAAACGTAGGTTTGCCTTTCCTTAATCTTTCTTCTAAGATAAGTCGTAAGGTCAGTATTGCCTCACGTGTTCCAGTATTTCTACGGAATCCAAACTGAGCTTCCTGTGGTCGGCTTCTACTAGTTTTTCCATTCGTCTGTAAAGAATTCGTGTTAGTATTTTGCAGCTGTGACTTATTAAGCTGATAGTTCGGTAATTTTCACATCTGTCAACACCTGCTTTCTTTGGGATTGGAATTATTATATTCTTCTTGAAGTCTGAGGGTATTTCGCCTGTTTCATACATCTTGCTCACCAGATGGTAGAGTTTTGTCAGGACTGGCTCTCCCACGGCCGTCAGTAGTTCCAATGGAATATTGTCTACTCCGGGGGCCTTGTTTCAACTCAGGTCTTTCAGTGCTCTGTCAAACTCTTCACACAGTATCGTATCTCCCATTTCATCTTCATCTAGATCCTCTTCCGTTTCCATAATATTGTTCTCAAGTACATCGCCCTTGTATAGACCGTCTATATACTCCTTCCACCTTTCTGCTTTCCCTTCTTTGCTTAGAACTGGGTTTCCATCTGAGCTCTTGATGTTCATACAAGTGGTTCTCTTATCTCCAAAGGTCTCTTTAATTTTCCTGTAGGCAGTATCTATCTTACCCCTAGTGAGATAAGCCTCTACATCCTTACATTTGTCCTCTAGCCATCCCTGCTTAGCCATTTTGCACTTCCTGTTGATCTCATTTTTGAGACGTTTATATTCCTTTTTGCCTGATTCATACACTGCATTTTTATATTTTCTCCTTTCATCAAATATATTCAATAGTTCTTCTGTTACCCAAGGATTTCTACTAGCCCTAGTCTTTTTACCTACTTGATCCTCTGCTGCCTTCACTACTTCATCCCTCAAAGCTACCCATTCTTCTTCTACTGTATTTCTTTCCCCCATTCCTGTCAATTGTTCCCTTATGCTCTCCCTGAAACTCTGTACAACCTCTGGTTCTTTCAGTTTATCCAGGTCCCATCTCCTTAAGTTCCCACCTTTTTGCAGTTTCTTCAGTTTTAATCTATGGGTCGTATCCAATAGATTGTGGTCAGAGTCCACATCTGCCCCTGGAAATGTCTTACAATTTAACACCTGGTTCCTAAATCTCTGTCTTACCATTATATAATCTATCTGATACCTTTTAGTATCTCCAGGGTTCTTCCATGTATACAACCTTCTTTCATGATTCTTAAACCAAGTGTTAGCTATGATTAAGTTGTGCTCTGTGCAAAATTCTACCAGGTGGCTTCCTCTTTCATTTCTTAGCCCCAATCCATATTCACCTACTACGTTTCCTTCTCTCTCTTTTCCTACTACCGAATTCCAGTCACCCATGACTATTAAATTTTCGTCACCCTTCACAATCTGAATAATTTCTTTTATTTCATCATACATTTCTTCAATTTCTTCGTCATCTGCAGAGCTAGTTGGCATATAAACTTGTACTACTGTAGTAGGTGTGGGCTTCGTATCTATCTTGGCCACAAAAATGCGTTCACTATGCTGTTTGTAGTAGCTTACCTGCATTCCTATTGTTTTATTCATTATTAAACCTACTCCTGCATTACCCCTATTTGACTTTGTGTTTATAACCCTGTAGTCACCTGACCAGAAGTCTTGTTCCTCCTGCCACCGAACTTCACTAATTCCCACTATATCTAACTTTAACCTATCCATTTCCCTTTTTAAATTTTCTAACCTACCTGCCCGATTAAGTGATCTGACATTCCACACTCCGATTCGTAGGACGCCAGTTTTTTTTTCTCCTGATAACGACATCCTCTTGAGTAGTCCCCACCCGGAGATCCGAATGGGGGACTATTTTACCTCCAGAACCATATACTACACAAATATCGCATATCAAAACAAAATTGAATCATTACAGATACCACTGCAGATGCCTTAAAGTAAAAGGCGAAATGCGCCTAGAACAAATAAAATGCATTGCAGCAAGAAAAAAGCTTTTGTTACAAACAGAACCCAATAATCAATAGGTGTAGATTCTTAGTAAATTATGTCTGATGACATACCAGCAAATTAGTTCCGGCTTAACTTCTGTAGGTCTATATAGAATATTGTAAATATTAATGTGTTCAATGTTACTGTTAATTCTCATTTCACACGCTGTTAAATGCTGTTTAAATAAATGATCTGTTGTGTAAAACTATAGTTACTTTCAAATCTCGATAGATAAATAAATTTTAATACTTATCATACGAGAAAATACGTTACTCTTTTACGATCTATCATTCGCAAAAAACCACGTTTCAGTATCTTGAACCGTTAACGTAGTTTGGAGCTGATACACCCACATGATTTAGCTCGAGCAAGGCAGAGTACAGGTCGCGTCTTGCGCGGCCCTCGCGCTGTCATCTCATCCAATATCTCGAGAATGGTGATAGCTATCGTTCTACTCTCAACCTTAAAAACAATTTCGATGTATTGGTTAAATTTCATATGCAATAATTTATTACCTAAAATGAACTAAAAGCAAAGCCTGCGCAATGGGTTTTGACTTAAAAGTGTTACAACAAGTAACCACGACGATAACAAAAAGAAATTCAGTTCTTCTTCGAGTGAAGATATCAGGCTGTAAGATGCAGAAGAATCAAATTTTTTCGTCAAATGGTTTCGGATGGTAAGTATTTCATAGCTGCCTCCGTGTCCGCGCCGGGGGTTCTGCACCTGACGTCATGCTCAGCGCGTTCACTGATTGGCGGCACGGACCTGGAGCACGGCACGCGGCAGCGATCGCGGTTCGACATGGACAAAAAGCGACGCAGAACTGGCTATGTTGCGTCGCTGACTGCATTTCCATGGCAACCAACGCTCTGCCGCGCGGTTTTGACGCGCGGCAGCCCTAATGGGAACTGGCCTGAACACGCAAGCGTCGCCGTACGGAGCCAGCCCGCGCCAATGTGCGTTGACTGTAGCAGGAAGTTGCCATTGACTGCTGTATTGCTTACGATGAATAAACTGGTTATTATTTTCTATCAGCTTGTAAGATTCTACGATGGCTGGCCACTTGGTTCTACATACCTGCAGCCCTGCTGTGAGGTCAATAGTCTCGTGAGTCAGCTTAACTCCGATGTAGTTGTTTGTAGTCTTCAAATGACCTTTATTAGAAGTAGTCATGGTGCCTGCAGACTTCAAGTATTCACTTATGTATGAATTAAAAAAGGTTCTGGAGCATCACTTGTAAGTGGGTTTCCAACTGACGGAGTGGCTTAAATATTCCTACAGATCTGTGTGAAAAGCTAACCAACATTTTCAATCAGCGCTGCCAGAAGGGAAGTGGTTCTCATACAAACAGCAACTGGCACATAAAGGATATTTTAACAAACACATAAAGCAGTGGAATTTAATAATTGTAGTCATTAATGAATTGTCTTCAGCAGAACGGATCATGAAGACCAGTTGAGGATAATCCCTTGGAGTACAATATTATGATCATTTGGATATACCCATGATCACTAATTTGTGATAATGAATGGTCCTCAAAAAACGGTTAAGACCACTATGCTGGACACTGATCTGAAGGGACCATTTTGTGTAGTTGTGAAACTTATTTACTTACTTGACTTAGTTCCTGTCATTCCATCTGGAAGTTAGGGCCGTGACGAAATTCCTCCACCTGGTACGATATCTAGCAAGTCTCTTCACTTCACTCCAGATTTTCCCATACTCTGCAGCTTCTCTCTCGATCGTCCTTTTCCAGGTCTGTTTGGGACGACCACGTTCTCTAACTCCTTGAGGGTTCCAATCCGATGCCACCCTTTCGACAGTTCTGTCCGGTTTCCTCAATGTATGCCCAATTCACTTCCATTTTCTTTCCTTGATTTGTATATTGATTGGTTGCTGATTTGTCTCCCTCCAAATATGTTCATTTGTCATTATAGCTGGCCATCTCACATTTAAAATATGCTGGAGACAGTGGTTGATAAAAACTTGGAGCTGGTTTTTGATGTGGTTTATCACCTTCCAAGTTTCGCAACCATACAGCAGAACAGCCTCCACTTTACTATAGAAAAGCCGGAGTTTGGTATTCTTTGAGATGTTCCTATTTCTTCAGACAGGGTACAGTTGTACAAATGCACAATTTGCTTCGCTGATGCGACCACGGACGTCTTCCTCAGCGCCTCCTGTAGTCGTGACTATACTTCCGAGTTAGAGGAAAGATTGGACCTGTTCTACGTCCTCTCCATCAATGGCCATCCTATCCGTGATGGTCGAATTTATCCGCATTTCTTTGGTTTTGCGAACATTTATCCTGAGGCCTGCAACTTCCACCTCTCTCTGTAACCTGGCCAATTTCTCTTCGATATCTCGATATCGTTGTGTCATGAAACAGATGTCGTTTGCGAAATCTAGATCTTCGACCCTATTCCGCATCCCCATTGCACACCTCTCTGTCGTCCCCCCATCACTCACTTCGTCACATGGTCCAACACCAAAAGAAATAGTGTTGGCGAAAGAATGGTTGTGAAAGAGTTCATGTAAAAATATGAGTGTCCTAACTTAAGGAAATAATTTATCCTGTATTATCCCACTTTTTTGAAGAAGTCAGTGTGCACAATGACAGGATATGGCGATAATAAAACGCTAGTTTGTCATGTAGATCGAGAGTGAAACACAAAAGTTCAGTTATTACTGTTTCCATGACGAACTAAGTGGCGATTCTTTACCCCCTGAAATGAGCATTACAGGCACGAGTATCTACACATTTAGTGCCACAGATCACGCGTAGGAAGACGAACGAGAATAAGTTTTACAACAGGAAAGAAACCACCACATATCAAAGTAGCATATAGTAGATAGTCACGCAACGGTAGAGGCAAACGTCTGGTATATATACTTACGGAAAAAAAAATCGCAACACCAAGAAGGAGTCCTGCAACACTAGCGGAAGTTGGTAAGCCTGCTTCTACATCTGAAAGATTTTGTCTAATCAAATTGCGCACAGGTCGCATAAGAGTGGCACTAGTAGCGCCTCTATGAGGATGGAATGAGGTTTGCTTTAAATACACGCTGTACCGGCTGTGAGCGTTAATTACTTTTGAGACTGGATATGATGAGTTGATGGAAGTCAAGAATGCAATCAGGGTGACAAAGGCCTCATTATCCACAACTGGGGCCGGCCGGTGTAGCCGTGCGGTTCAAGGCGCTTCAGTCTGGAACCGCGTGACCGCTACGGTCGCAGGTTCGAATCCTGCCTCGGGCATGGATGTGTGTGGTGTCCTTAGGTTAGTTAGGCTTAATTAGTTCTAAGTTCTAGGCGACTGATGACCTCAGCAGTTAAGTCGCATAGCGCTCAGAGCCATTTGAACCATTTATCCACAACTCGCTAAATTTGAACGAGGTCGTGTAATACGACTACTAGAAGCTGGATGTTCCTTCTGCGATAATGCAGAAAGACTTGGCAGGAATGTAACCACACTACACGGCTGCTGGTAATGGTGCTCACGTGAATGTACCGTCGCAGTGACATCCAATCAGCTGACCACGTTCGATGTCCGTGAGTTCTGTAGAGGCCCCCCCCCCCCCCCCCCATTCTGCTCTCTCACGATGTCTAATGACTGCTGAGGTCGCTGATATGGAGTACCTGGGAGTAGGTGGCAGCAAAATGCACCTAATATGAAAAACGTTACTTTTAGGGGTGTCTGGATACTTTTGATGACATAGTGTATATACACATATTTTACGTATGTCGGTTTTTTCGCTTTCGCTAATACTAATATCAACTGAAGAATAGGATACTAGCACTAGCGATGACGAAAAAAGCGACAAAAGTAAAGGTCAACTGAAGAATAGGATACAACCTTCGTAGTTGAGCTGAGGTACAGGATGCCAGTGTTACGTACGTCACTTTTTTTGCTTTCGCTAGTACTACCTACATGCACAAGATACGAGCCAATTGCAGAGGAAACAGTAACTGGAATGACTCACTATCAGACAAAGGTATAACTCATAACATGTGCACAAATGATTTAAAATTACTACAAGCGATAAAAAGCGTACACAATGTCTGTCTCTTAATAACACGTTCATTTATTTCTATTTACGACTACGGCGCTCCGCCACAGAAGATAACCGATTTATTACCTACGGCTTGAAAATAAATTGATATCTGTGACTAAAATATGAAGTCACTGGTCAAAGCCGATGAGTTGTATCCCAGTCTTCAGTGACCTGCGAGTTCCATGTAATTATTTCATTACATTCTTGCGAAGTGCTTCGCATTCACCGTTTCCAATACTGTTATCATTAATTCTATTATTCATGAGTGTTTTTCTTATCCTACAGCACTGCACTTGACTGCTAAACTCTGCATTCAAATTGTTCTCTATTGACTTTGATCCGTGGCAGGACTGGCGCCAGTAGTATCTCTGACACGAGTACGATCGATTTCCTAGTGCAGAGGTTTGTCTTGGGGCTTGGGTCGGCTCGAGATATAAGAGAGTGTCGACCGCTAGTAAAGGGGGAGGATACAGTCTTTGGGCTTGGGCCGGCTCGAGATATAAGAGAATGTCGACCGCTAGTAAAGGGGGAGGACACAACGCTTGAGAACGGAACGCGGCGGTGCGCGAGTCGGCGATTGGTTGGCGGACAGAAGCGAAGAAGGCGTGCACGAGGCCGGGCGGCGATTGTCACGTGGTTGTACTAGAGTCGGCGGGAGTTAGCCGGCGCTGTGCATTCTCCGGCAACCTCGTGAGCTCTGGATGTGCCCGCTTCCTTGGAGGGACACGCTGTTATGGTCTTGCCAAGTGTTGGTCTGGCATCTTCGCAAAATCGCCCCAGCATCGAGACTCCCAGTTAAGTAGTCTGACTACTAAGAGCGCTTAGTTAACTGTGATTGTGATCGCTCTTGGTAAAGTAAGACGTTGCCGGACGCGTGATGTTATGTGTGTCCGATTTCATTTGATGCCTCTTACTAAGCGTCTGCTCTGCTTCCGCATAATATTGATGTATTTGCAGAATCTTAGTTTATTAGCTATCATTAGCAAGTGTTTAATTTGCTTACGATATCGGTTAATCCATGTCAATATGTCCTCTGCGGGCAATCTGAGTTTTTATTTCTAAAGGTCACCGTGTTGAGCTTTGCAGATCCACTTAAGGTGGCCAATATGTGTGTCATTAAGTTCTAGTGAGTGTTAGTTCTCGTGAGGCAGTTCATTTCCCACGCTAAGCGTTTGTTTATCAGGTACTGTTTCGTTTAAAGAAAGCACTTGCGAGTGAAATTAGTTGTTGTTTAGCCTTGATTTTATAATGTTAATTCACTGGTCAATCTTGAATGCTGAAGTTAAGAAAAGATTTTTTGGCCTCCTGTCGTCGGATGTGGTCTTTGTTTCAGTGAGCTGAGGCAGCGGGCAACCGAAGCGCAGAGTTTCCCTTTAGATTACAAGTTTGCCTTACGGGCTGTGGACTTCGCCTGAGCTCGGGTGTTCCTCTTCGGTAACGTTTGCTTGGTTCACATTTTGGTGGTCTACTCGATGTGGGGTTGGAAACGGAGCCACGTCTTGGTTCGAAGTTAAGCGTTACTTCCCTCAGTCGGTTCCACCGTTCGGCCTTACAGGCTTGAACCTTGCTTCTGTTATTACACATTCATCACCGCACAAGGTTGTAACTTTCTATGCCCTAAAGGTCCATCTTACAAGTCAATGGGCTGTTATTCTAAGTGTAATGTAAGGTTTTAATTGAAAAGGTCTTAAATAATGTTTCTTAACTAGAGTTGTTTCTAAAAGCTATGGTTAAATTCAGCCTTAGTGACTTCTCTCAATTCTGGCGAAAAATCGTGGGCCACATGTAATGTTAATTGAAAAGGTCTTAAATAATGCGTCTTAACCAGAGTTGTTTGTTAAAGTTATGGTTAAATTCAGCCTCAGTGGCTACTGTGAATCTTGGTGGGTTCAAATGGTTCAAATGGCTCTGAGCACTATGGGACCTAACTTCTGAGATCATCAGTCCCCCAGAACTCAGAACTACTTAAACCTAACTAACCTAAGGACATCACACACATCCATAGCCGAGAAAGGATTCGAACCTGCGACCGTAGCGGTCGCGCGGTTCCAGACTGTAGCGCCCAGATCCACTCGGCCACTCCGGCCGGCCAATTTTGGTGGGAAATCGCGGGCTACATGTAATGTTAATTGAATGTGTCTTAAGTAATGTGTCTTAACTAGAGTTGTTTGTTAAAGTTAGTTATTAACTTGCTTATGATTTATATAATGAATGTCTCTTAAATAACCTTACTCGAGTGGTACCTGAGATTGTTTTGGGTAGTCAATAAAACCATTGGAATTGAAATGTTCACTTTATTGGGTCAGCCCTTTCACCCCCTTTAGATTTAAAAGTTGAAACAGCTGTTAAGTGAAGGAGTACTAGACTTACAGATTTTGTATTTGGACTGCGTCATGGTTAGTTATACCAACCAACTAATTTTTCTAATTGTGATTAACCTGTGAACTGTGCAAATGCGTAATAAGAGGAATTTTGGGTAACATGTACATCCAAGTTTTCTTTCTTGAAAACTTTTGATAATCTCAAGTTGGCCGTTATTCCTGTCCCCTTGTGTGGTGTACTGCTTAGAACACATATACAAGTGACCTGTCAACGAACAGAGCAGTTTATTAATACAAATAGTACGCACTTAACTTTTTCTCCTGGTTGCTGTGGCTGTGAGAGCACGCGTGGAGATTCAAATACAACCAAAGTCACTGAGCTGCAGACAGTACAAGTCTGCAGTAACGGAACACGAACTGTTCACTGCAATCGTGACAAATACGTGTTCGTTGGTGGCTCTCAATGCTGTGTCCACGTAAGCGGGAACGAGGCTTGATCTGAGCAACATATGGCGATACGGTCCTCTGTAGGCTGATGTGGAACTACGCGTCTGTACTGGTGACGAACCTGCTGGCACTCTCGTCGACCCAGACTGCGCTCGTTCCGTTTTTCTTGTGCAGCGGTATTTGAACAGCGTGGCGTAGCGGTGGCACCTCGGAACTGCAGCAAGCGTGTCTTACTCCTTCTTCATCACTGGTGCCTGGAGATACTGCGTAATCACACAGCATCTCTGCAGTACTCGATTACGGGCGACACCGCATCCTCTATCTACAGTGCAAATGAAAACCGAAAATAATAAAAAAATAATAAAATGTTATTTGGAACAAATACTTCTGAGTTGTTGATTGCCTCATCTTTCTTGGTTAAGTCTTTCGGTTTGTATTTGAAGCTTAGTGAATTTGTCGAACTGTATTGGCATTTTCTGGATTGCCACTCAAGTGGATATTCACTGGTTAAGAGTATGCTAACTGGTTTTCTTCTCAATAGTTTAAATACATTGCCGGAAAAAATTAGTACACCCATTTAGAGATTTACAATTTACTCAAGTTTCATTGTTACAACAGTGCATATGGTGTCCATGAAATGATTATGTTTACAGATCAATAGCACAATCAATCTGAGGTACCATGTATCGACCCATCAAAAATGGTTCAAATGGCTCTCAGCACTATGGGACTCAACTGCTGAGAGGTCATTAGTCCCCTAGAACTTAGAACTAGTTAAACCTAACTAACCTAAGGACATCACACACATCCATGCCCGAGGCAGGATTCGAACCTGCGACCGTAGCGGTCTCGCGGTTCCAGACTGCAGCGCCAGAGCCGCGCTGCCACTTTGGCCGGCTGTATCGACCCATGCTGAATCCCATATTAGTACGTGGCGGTACATCTACATCTACATCCATACGCCGCAAGCCACCTGACGGTGTGTGGCGGAGGGTACTTTGAGTACCTCTATAGGTTCTCCATTCTATTCCAGTCTCGTATTGTTCGTGGAAAGAAAGATTGTCGGTATGCCTCTGTGTGGGCTCTAATCTCTCTGATTTTATCCTCATGGTCTCTTCGCGAGATATACGTAGGAGGGAGCAATATACTGCTTGACTCCTCGGTGAAGGTATGTTCTCGAAACTTCAACAGAAGCCTGTACCGAGCTACTGAGCATCTCTCCTGCACAGTCTTCCACTGGAGTTTATCTATCATCTCCGTAACGCTTTCGCTATTACTAAATGATCCTGTAAGGAAGCGCGCTGCTCTCCGTTGGATCTTCTCTATCTCTTCTATCGACCCTATCTGGTACGGATCCCACACTGGTGAGCAATATTCAAGCAGTGGGCGAACAAGTGTACTGTAACCTACTTCCTTTGTTTTCCGATTGCATTTCCTTAGGATTCTTCCACTGAATCTCAGTCTGGCATCCGCTTTAACGACGATCAACTTTATATGATCATTCCATTTTAAATCACTCCTAATGCCTACTACCAGGTAATTCACGGAATTAACTGCTTCCAGTTGCTGACCTGCTATATTGTAGCTAAATGATAAAGGATCTTTCTTTCTATGTATTCGCAGCACATTACACTTGTCTACATTGAGATTAAATTGCCATTCCCTGCACCATGCGTCAATTCCTTGCAGATCCTCCTGCATTTAAGTACAATTTTACTATTTTCCAAATGCAGGCGTTGACTCTGGCATCATATCGATCGTACAGATGGCTAATACCGTCCTGGGACACGTTATACCACACCTGCTTGACCTGTTCACTGTCGAGCGGTTCTAGGCTCTTCAGTTCTGAACCGCGCTGCTGCTACGGTCGCAGGTTCGAATCCTGCCTCGGGCATGGATGTGTCCTTATGTTATTTAGGCTTAAGTAGTTCTAAGTCTAGGGGACTGATGACCTCAGATGTTATGTCCCATGGCACTTAGAGCCATTTGAACCATTTGAATCTGTTCACGCAGTCCTGTAAGAGTTGTTTGTTGACGAGTCGCACGAGTCACTTCTCGTCGCAACACATTCCACAGATGTTCGTTTGGAGACACGTCTTGCAGAGCACGTTAAGTTTCACGGGCAGTGTTTGAGCGATCATTATCCAGCTGTAACAAATCAACACCCTCCTGTTGCAATAACGGGAAAAGGGCGAGTCTAACAATCTTTTTCTCATACCAAGCCATGGTTAGCATCCCCTCTAAAACTCCGTAGGTGAACGAGAGTTTAGCTTATCGCATTCCAGACCATAAGCCCCGGGGTGGGGCCATTGTGTGTCTTGGACGAATACACTCCGCGAGACAGCGTTCTACAGGTCGACATAGCACCCACAAGCGGCCATCGCTTGCGTGCAGGTCATCGCTGAGTAGACGACGGCGCACCATTCCATCTTCCAAATGACCCTATGGCGGCACCAGTCGAGCTGCTGTGGTGTGAGTGGAAGATGGGCTGGAGGTGTGTGTGCCCTTAGTTCCGCCGCTAATAACTGGTCTGCAAAAGTTCGTGTTGACACTTCTGGGTTCAGAAGCCCTCTTACGCGGTCTGTGGTAGCTGTACTATCTGCCACTGCTGCCTTTACAATACGGCGGTCTTGGTGGGCGTCAGTGCTGCGTGGACGTCCAGAGCCTCGTCTATGTGTGTTTTGATTGTTCACGTGATCGTTGCACAACTGACGCACTATGTCCAGCGTGTGTGGCAATTCTCAGAAAGGACCATCCCGCGACTCGGAAGGCCACAATTTGGCTCCCTTCTAACTCGCTCAGATGGCTGCCGGAAGCACGAGTGTCTCCGTTGCTTGGTTGTCTGCTTGTTTCACACTTTGGACCACACTGTGCGCCTTCTCTGTTAAAGGGTAGACACAAATGACGCTCTGGTAGCTACGCCAATTCGCTATCTGTTGCCGGACGATCCTCAAAACATTATCAGTACAAAACAATGGTTCAAATGGCTGTAAGTACTAGGGACTTAACATCTGAGGTCATCAGTCCCCTAGACTTAGAACTACTTAAATCTAACTAAGCTAACGACATTACACACATCCATGCCCGAGGCGCGATTCGAACCTGCGACCGTAGCAGCAGCGCGGTTGCGTACTGAATCGTCTAGAACCGCTCGGCCACAGCACATTATCAGTACATCTGCTATCCCACCGGTGGTATACACCGTTATCGGATCAAAATCGACGACATCTTTCCAGGTGTATTAATTTTTTTCCGGCAGTGTAATTATCATTAGAGCTACCGACCTGTACTTGAAGGTTTTACTGGTTGTCTTATATATGGCATATGTATTTATTACCACTTACAGGATCGTGTTATAATAAGGTTTATTTGTTTAAATTTGTTAATATTCTCTGGCCCCAGTAAATTACCACTGCCCCCAACCCGCTATCTGTCTTCTAGCACCCACTATCACTACGGTCTTTTCACCTTTATATCATACTAATTAACTGTATCAACGTATGTGTTATGATCTCATTATTACAAACATCACGATATCAAAGTACTGCACCTTGCTGATCTCATGTGAATACATACAAAAAAGCTTTGTGTTCTGCCTTACGGCAGGTCTTGTCATGGGCGAAGCCTCGTCAGAGAGGTCCACCGCATGAGAGTCTAGAGAAGAGATTCCAGTAGTGGTTTCCCGTTGCCTTCCACTCGTGATGATGAAATGATAATGAGGACAACACAACACCCAGTCCCAGAGCGGAGAAAATCTCCGACCCAGCCGGGAATCGAACCTGGGCCCCTTGGCGTGACAGACCGCCGCGCTGTCCACTCAGCTATCGGGGCGGACTGAATACCTACAGAAGAAATAAATGTAATTCCTCTGAATCTTGAATGTAAGGGTTTAGAAATAATTCTATCATGTTAGGTGTTGTAAATGTAGCAGTTCGGACACCACATCCCAGTTAGTTATGCCCTTTTTGATACCATTTGAATGTTCAATTTTCATTAAAATAATTAGAATTTCCTTTGCACCAATTGTAATAAGCAGTTGGGTTCATTACAAGCTGAGTGACTCATGTAGGTCCAGGCAGAGCCGTTAGTTTTTATCGAGCAGTGGTTCGGAGCTCAGTCGGTATCTTGGATGATAAATGAAAAGTGAAGTTGGCTGTTTTACAGATAACTGTACGAAAACTACAAAAGATAAGATTTGGCAAGTGTGACAGTTGTTCGTAGAAAAGACGTCGTCGCCCATGACACAAATGAGTGGCGGGCTCATTCATGTTTTTTGTAAGCACCCAGGCAACCTGTCTATGTGTTATTGTAGTCTCCTTTTATTATTGTCTCTACAGAAAATTTTAGAAAAGTCATCAAATTTACGGTATCTTATAAGTTGCGTGATTGTGCGAGAAAACGGTATTTTGTTTGGCAGAGAGTGAGTGCAGAATTAAGCAACATAATAGTTTACCTCCTGTTAATCGACGTTTAACCACATTAATTTCTGATTATGTTAATAAGGACGCTGATAAGTTCGCAGTTGAGTGCCCATAAACCGCACACACGCACACACTCACACACACACACACACACACACACACACACACACACACACACACACAAACATAAACACACAGTTTTCTCAAGTAAAAAAGTTGCTATTACGTTAACAGAAGTGATGAAAGAGGCCTTTATTAATATTTTGTACAGATAACAGACAGAACTTCAGGTAACTTGAAACATGTTTGTACAATCAATAATCGAGTGAAATTAGATGAACGCCATAAAGATAGTTCTTTGACAAAAGTCGTGGCTTGAGCTGCAATCCTGTTCGAGAATCACATTTCACTTGTCTGTCACATTCACAGAGGAGTCTTAGTGACCTAGTGCGGCGCCGGTGCAACGGAGCAGTGACGCAACAACAACAAACAACAACAACAACGAATGCCTTCACAAAATGTTTTCTGTACATACTGCTGGACAGCATCAATTTTTTTTTGGAACGGCTTCATGGAACCACAAATAGGTGTTGTAATGAATATTTGTTCACAGCTACCAGTTCCGATCAAGCTACCATCTTCAAGTCACGAATTAGCATTACGCCAAACTTAAAGTAGGTTTGTTGGTATTAAATGTATGGTTGTTTATAGTTCTGCCTGAGACATGTGCATGCGACATACTGCAAGTAAAATAGTTGTCTATTTGACGCCACGGAACCTTCTTTAAGCTTTTTGTAGTGATAATCCTTGGTTGGAAGCTTGACTGGAACAAGGTGTCTATGAACAAATATAGGGGATGTCTATAAATCACCTTTACAAATTTAGACTTCAACAACTTTAAAACTATAACAGATAAGAACAACTGGTTTTCAACATGTGACAAGATACTTATTAAGTTACTTTATATTCCAAGTGTTGCAGATCTGACGAAAAATATGTATTCCATAATCTACTTTTCCACCGTGAATTACTTGAGTTATAGAGACAGGTAGCGCTCTCCATAAAGAGGGAGCGGGTGGTCCACGTGTTTCAGGCGCCATCGTGGACAAGTCATGGAAGGCATTTCCGAGGAGTCCAACGCAATCAACTCGTACGGTGGCCAGAGATTTGGAAACATCAGAATCAACAGTGCTCAAAGTCTTGCATAGTGATTACGTCTTTTTACTAAAAAGGTGCAACTGCCTCAAGCACTAAAGCCGACGGAAGAACCTCATCAGAAACAATGACTTCCTGGAAAATACATGTTTTCTTGTGTTAGGGACTGAACACCCATTAAGTCAAGATCGCACATGAAATATTCTTTATTTGGATGGATTATTAGTTTCGACTAACAATCTAGCCATCTTCAGATCATAAAACAGTCTTGATTATAGTTGGTGCCATTACAGCTTCACATACGTTAAAATCTTTTTTGAAATGACAACATCCGTACATGACATAATTAAAAACAGCTGTTCATCGTTCGTGGCTAGTGTAATTGAACGACGCTTATAAAGCGAAGGCGTTACGCCGTTACCTCTTAGTAACTGACACAATGATGATTTCGTCAGTTGTAACTGCATAACACGTTTTTTATGTCCATTGTTCAATTATGCTGGCCACGACCGATGAAAAGCTGTTTTTAATTATGTTATGTACAGATGATGTCATTTTAAGAAGGATTTCAACGACTTGTGAAGCCGTAATCGCATCAGCACTAATCAGTAGTGTTTTCTGATATATAAGTGTTAGCTGGAACAGGTAATCCTTCCAAATAAGGAAGATTTGAGTTCGTGTGTTTTCAATACCCAATATAAAAATAAATTTACAACAGATCGCGTATCACTTGGTTGACAATGTCAACAAACTTGAAAGAGTTTTTTTTTCTTATGATGCGTCAACGTTTCGTGTATGTGGCAAACTGAATGTTCATATATAGGGTATCGGTGCGTCCTGTTAGGCGTGAAATGGAAAAACACTCCCGAAGTCTGGGAGTGGTGTCGATTTCTGCGCAACTGCATCACTGGTCCATTCTTTTACAGCGAATCTGCTATCGACAGTGGCTTTTACGTGGGAAGTTAACAAGAGTTTTCTGCCCTGAAATTGGAATATATGCAACCCGATGTCATATTCCAGCTGGATGGGACACCATCTCAATGATCTCCAAATGTCCGCCAATTTCTGGATGAAAAATATCCGGATAGATGGATTGGATGCGATAGTCCGATTCTGTGGGCACCACAGTGACCCAACTGTACAATTGTAAAGATAACTGATGGCATCCTCAAATTTAAAGTAGGATTTTGTGGTTCCACGCCGCCTTGTTCCTTGAAGAAGGCTTCCTGTTCGGTGGATCAGCCCACGGCCTTCGTGTCGGCCGCGCACCTCGCCACGTAGTCGGCACTCTCCACGGCCACGCCCGGCGCAACGGCTGTGGTCTGCTGGAGGTCGCAGTGCGGGGGGCAGCGAGACCCGGCCGCAGCTGGAGAGGCGGGACCCGCCCCCGCGCCCGCCCCCAGCGCCGCGCCCGCCGCCCCCGCCGGCAGCCGCCGTCAGGAGACGCGGCCCGGCGCGCTCGCGCGGCCTGAGGAGTAGCGGCCCAGCTGCGTCTCTTGCGTCCGCCGCCGCCAAGGCAGCGCGGCGCTGCCTGCAGCACGTTGTCATCCGCCCTCCTCATCTGCGTTCGCACACAACAAATACTCTGGTTTCTATAAAGCAAACAACATAAAAACACCTGCTCAAACGTAGCCACAGCAGTAGCAGAAGTAGGTATGTAAAGGGTGACTATTGAACTACACTACTGGCCATTAAAATAGCTACATCAAGAAGAAATGCAGATGATAAACGGGTATTCATTGGACAAATATATTATACCAGAACTGATATGTGATTACATTTTCACGCAATTTAGGTGCATAGATCCTGAGAAATCAGTACGCAGAACAACCACCTCTGGCCGTAATAACGGCCTTGATACGCCTGGGCATTGAGTCAGACAGAGCTTGGATGGCGTGTACAGGTACAGGTGCCCATGCAGCTTCAACACGATACTACAGTTCATCAAGAGTAGTGACTGGCGTATTGCGACGAGCCAGTTGCTCGCCCACCATTGACGAGACGTTTTCAGTTGGTGAGAGCCCTGGAGAATGTGCTGGCCAGGTCAGCAGTCGAACATTTTCTCTAAACAGAAAGGCCCGTACAGGACCTGCAACATGCGGTCGTGCGTTATCCTGCTGAAATGTAGGGTTTCGCAGGGATAGAATGAGGGGTAGAGCCACTGCTCGTAACACCTCTGAAATGTAATGTCCACTGTTCAAAGTACCGTCAATGCAAACAAGAGGTGACCGAGAAGTGTAACCAATGGAACCCCATACCATCACGCCGGGTGATACGTCAGTATGGCGATGACGAATACACACTTCCAATGTGCGTTCACCGCGATGTCGCCAGACACGGGTGCGACCATCGTGATGCTGTAAACAGAACATGGATTCATCCGAAAAAATGACGTTTTGCCGTTCGTGCACCCAGGTTCGTCGTTGAGTAACCATCGCAGGCGCTCCTGTCTGTGATGCAGCGTCAAGGGTAATCGCAGCCATGGTCTCGAGCTGCTGCAAACGTCGTCGAACTGTTCGTGCAGATGGTTGTTGTCTTGAAAACGTCCCCATCTGTTGACTCAGGGATCGAGACGTGGGTGTACGATCCGTTACAGCCATGCGGATAAGATGCCTGTCATCTCAACTGCTAGTGATACGAGGCCGTTGGGAACCAGCACGGCGTTCCATATTACCCTCTTGAACCCACCGATTCCATATTCTGCTAATAAACATTGGATCTCGACCAACGCGAACAGCAATGACGCGATACGATAAACCGCAATCGCGATAGGCTACAATCCGACCTTTATCAAAGTCGTAAAGGTGATGGTACACATTTCTCCTCCTTAACAAATTTCTCTACTTCAGAAACGCTTTCCTTGCCTTTGCCAGTCTACATTTTATATCCTCTCTACTTCAACCATCGTCAGTTATTTTGCTCCCCAAATAGCAAAATTCCTTTACTGCTGTAAGTGTCTCATTTCCTAACCTAATTCCCTCAGCATCACCCGACTTAATTCGACTACGTTCCATTATCCTCGTTTAGCTTTTGTTGATGTTCATCTTATAGCCTCCTTTCAAGACACTATCCATTCCGTTCAACTGCTCTTCCAAGTCCTTTGCTGTCTCTGACAGAATTACAATGTCATCGCGAACCTCAAAGTTTTTGTTCCTTCTCCATGGATTTTGATACCTACTCCGAATTTTTCTTTTGTTTCCTTCACTGCTTGCTCAATCTACAGATTGAATAACATCGGGGAGAGGCTGCAACCCTGTCTCACTCCCTTCCCAACAACTGCTTCCCTTTCATGTCCCTCGACTCTTATAACTGCCATCTGGTTTCTGTAAAAATTGTAATTAGCCTTTCGCTCCCTGTATTTTACCCCTGCCACCTTCAGAATTTGAAAGAGAGTATTCCAGTCAACATTGTCAAAAGCTTTCTCTATGTCTACAAATGCTAGAAACGTAGGTTTGCCTTTCCTTAATCTAGCTTCTAAGATAAGTCGTAGGGTCAGTATTCCCTCACGTGTTCCAACATTTCTACGGAATCCAAACTGATCTTCCCCTAGGTCGGCTTCTACTAGTTTTTCCATTCGCCTGTAAAGAATCCGAGTTAGTATTTTGCAGCCGTGACTTATTAAACTGATAGTTCGGTAATTTTCACATCTGTCAACACCTGCTTTCTTTGGGATTGGAATTATTATATTCTTCTTGAAGTCTGAGGGTATTTCGCCTGTTTCATACATCTTGCTCACCAGATGGTACAGTTTCGTCAGGGCTGGCTCTCCCAAGACTGTCAGTAGTTCTAATGGAATGTTGTCTACTCCCGGGGCCTTGTTTCGACTCACGTCTTTCAGTGATCCGTCAAACTCTTCACGCAGTATTATAGCTCCCATTTCATCTTCATCTACATCCTCTTCCGTTTCCATAATATTGTCCGCAAGTACATCTCCCTTGTATACACCCTCTATATACTCCTTCCACCTTTATGCTTTCCCTTCTTTGCTTAGAACTGGGTTTCCATGTGAGCTTTGATATTCACACAAGTGGTTCTCTTTTCTCTGAAGGTCTCTTTAATTTTCCCGTAGACAGTACCTATCTTACCCCTAGTGAGATAAGCCTCTACATCCTTACATTTGTCCTCTAGCCATGCCTGCTTAGCCATTTTGCGCTTCCTGTCGATCTCATTTTTGACACGTTTGTATTCCTTTTTGCCTGATTCATTTACTGCATTTTTATATTTTCTTCTTTCATCAATTAAATTCAATATTTCTTCTGTCACCCAAGGATTACTACTCGCCCTCGTCTTTTTACCTACTTGATCCTCTGCTGCCTTCACTTCTTCATCCCTCAAAGCTACCCATCCTTCTTCTACTGTATTTCTTTCCCCCATTCCTGTCAATTGTTCCATTATGCTCTCCCTGAAACGCTGTACAACCTTTGGTTTAGTCAGTTTATCCAGGTCCCATCTCCTTAAATTCCCACCTTTTTGCAGTTTCTTCAGTTTTAATCTACAGGTCATAACCAGTAGATTGTGGTCAGAATCCACATCTGCCCCTGGAAATGTCTTACAATTTGAAACCTGGTTCCTAAATCTGTGTCTTACCATTATGTAATCTATTTGATACCTTTTAGTATCTCCGGGATTCTTCCATGAATATAACCTTTTATGATTCTTGAACCAAGTGTTAGCTATGATTAAGTTGTGCTCTGTGCAAAATTATGCCAGGCGGCTTCCTCTTTCATTTCTTACCACCAATCCATATTCACCCACTACGTTTCCTTCTCTCTCTTTTCCTGCTGCTGAATTCCAGTCACCCATGACTATTAAATTTTCGTCTCCTTTCACAATCTGAATAATTTCTTTTATTTCATCGTAAATTTCTTCAATTTCTTCATCATCTGCAGAGGTAGTTGGCATAGAAACTTGTACTACTGTAGTAGGCGTGGGCTTCGTATCTATCTTGGCCACAATAATGCGTTCACTATGCTGTTTGTAGTATTTTACCCACATTCCTATTTTCCTATTCGTTATTAAACCTACTCCTACATTACCCCTATTCGATTTTGTGTTTATAACCCTGTAGTCACTTGACCAGAAGTCTTGTTCCTCCTTCCACCGAACTTCACTAATTTCCACTATATCTAACTTTACCCTATCCATTTCCCTTTTCAAATTTTCTAACCTACCTGCCCGATTAAGGGATCTGACATTCCACGCTCCGATCCGTAGAACGCCAGTTTTCTTTCTCCTGATAACGACATCCTCTTGAGTAGTCCCCGCCCGTAGATCCGAATGGGGGACTATTTTACCTCCGGAATATTTTACCCAAGAGGACGCCAATCTGTAGTTAATCATATAAATGTTTCGGGACAATAATTTCTGATAAAGGAGGAAGCAACGAGGAAATAAAACACAGAATAGGAAAGGCGGCAATGTAGCAGTTACACTCCATTATTTGGAATAAAACTTCATCAGTAAATTTCAAAAGGGAAGTATACAAAACTAAAACTGCCCACCATGAGACTTACTGTCGCATGGCGGCCGTACAGGCAGTTGGCATGGCAAGGAAAGTATCCTGAAGCACCAAAGAAAATGATATAGGCATGGGTTTTCAAATATAGAGATATGTAAACAGGCAGAACACGGCGCTGCGGTCGGCAACGCCTATATAAGACAACAAGTGTCTGGCGCAATTGTTAGATCGGTTACTGCTGCTACAATGGCAGGTTATCAAGATTTAAGTGAGTTTGAACGTGGTGTTACAGTCGGCGCACGAGCGATGGGACACAGCACCTCCGAGGTAGCGATGAAGTGGTGATTTTCCCGTACGATGATTTCGCTAGTGTACCGTGAATACCAGGAATCAGGTAGAACATAAAATCTCCGACATCGTTGCTGCCGGAAAAAGATCATGCAAGAAGAGGACAAACGACGACTGAAGAGAATCGTTCAACGTGACAGAAGTGCAACCCTTCCGTAAATTGCTGCAGATTTCAAAGATGGGCCATCAACAAGTGTCAGCGTGCGAACCATTCAACGAAACATCATCGATATGGGGTTTCGGAACCGAAGGTCCACTCGTGTACTCTTGATGGCTGCACGACACAAAGCTTTACGCCTCGCCTGGGCCCAGCAACACCGACGTTAGACTGTTGATGACTGGAAACATGTTGCCTGGTCAGACGAGTCTCGTTTCAAACTGTCTCAAGCGAATGGACGTAAAGTGCTGTTGAGACACCCTCATGGATCCATGGATCCTGCATGTCAGCAGAGGACTGTTCAAGCAGGTGAAGCCTCTGTAATGGTGTGAGGCGTGCGCAGTTGGAGTGATGTGGGACCCCTGGTAAGTCTAGATGCGACTCTGACAGGTGACACGTACGTAAGCATCCTGTCTGATCACCTGCCTCCATTCATGTCCATCGTGCATCCCGAAGGACTTTGGCGGTTCGAGCGGGACAATGCGACAAACAACACGTTCAGAATTGTTACAGATTGCCCCCAGTAACACCCTTCTGAGTTTAAACACTTCCACTGGCCAGCAAACTCCCCAGACATGAACATTATTGAGCATATCTGGGATGCCTTGCAATGTGATGTTCAGAGGAGATCTCCGCTCTGTCGTACTCTAATGGGTATATGGACAGCCCCGCAGGATTCATGGTGTCAGTTCCCTCTAGCACTACTTCAGATAGCAGTCGAGTCAATGCCACGTCGTGTTGGTGGCAGTTCTGCGTGCTTGCGGGAGCTCTACAGGATTTTAGGCAGGAGTACCAGTTTCTTTGGCTCTTCAGTGTATAAATACATACCTATTTTGTTATTTTAATCCCTCGCTTTATTTGCAAATGGTGGAATGACACATTTCTACTGCATACATGGAACGCTCAATATCAGAACTCGTGGTGCTGTGAGAATGGCTGATACGCTAACGAAACGCAACGAGTGAAAGGTAACAAAACGCTGCTGCCAGCAGCGGTCAGCCGCCCGTGCACAGATGTCCGCGCGGTTGTCGCTGCCGCTGGTGTATGGGTCGCCGTGTGTGTAACTGTCCCAGCTATTTGCACTACGGAACGCTGACCGCTGTCGCCACGCTATTCAGCAGCGCAACGTGCGTGGGTAAGAGGCCTTAGTGTCGTTTGCCGTGTGTGTTGAGTGTTATTTTTGTCTCGTCATTATATGCATCTTAATTAGTTAGGTTACTTGTGTTACAGTTGTCCTGTGTTAATGTAGTCGGTTACATGTTTCACATGGCACCTGGTACAATAACCGGCCACCAACTATCCGAATTAAGAGATTGACCGGTTTCTATTCTAATTTTTCTATGTATTTTGGAGATATGATCTATGTTTTCTAGGTGTCTTTCTTTAAGTCTTGTTTCCGTTATCGATAATAGTGTCAGAATTGCCTGTTTCACACCTTTCATTTTCTAAAGTCAAGCTCATCTTCTAACAGATTTTCATTTTCGTTTTTTCTATACATTATTCTGGTCAGCAACCTGGGTGCATGAACTGTGAAGATGACAGTGCGATAGTTG
This sequence comes from Schistocerca serialis cubense, assembly GCF_023864345.2. Lineage (NCBI taxonomy): Eukaryota > Metazoa > Arthropoda > Insecta > Orthoptera > Acrididae > Schistocerca > Schistocerca serialis. Next base: position 248,879,387 of record NC_064638.1, on the reverse strand, counting down.
TTGGGCTTTTTTACCCTCCCTGTCTCCGTGAATTTAGGGATGATACTCCTCAGAAATCCGATTGGACGTCTCCAGTCTCACAGCTACACACATTGGCCTGAATAATACTTTGGTTTCTTGTTTCCTCAATGAATTCCCCACAAAAATCGTGTTTGATCGCAAATCTTTCAAGGTTCTGTCAGATTCTGAATCTCACACTGGATCGCCAGTGATTTCAAATAGAGGACTATTATACCGTCTAAAATTACTGACGACTTCATTGCACTTTCTGCCACTAATCTCCTCTCTCTCCTCTGCATTTAACAGTGGAATTTCCTTTAGTCTTAACGTTAGTGTCTTTCTATTTAAATTCTTTGACACGTATTTTGGTTTTCTATATTCTGAAACTAATCTGCAATTAATATCGTGTCTGTTTCTTCACGTATCTTCTGAAGCCAGTTCGATGTGACGTCCTTACATTTCCTACTGATTTCATTCGTAAGCTACTTGTCTGACTGTATCTCTTCTTTTCCCTCAACTTTTAGTAATAGCTCAACAGTGTACTGTAACTGTTGATTAGCTGTGCGATTCACATGTGTTGTTTACGCCGTTATGAAATGTTTACCAAAAATGGTGGTTATGTATTGCGATATCCAGCTCTTAGCAGACAATGAAAATTAAAATCAAATTTGTTTAAACGTCGACCGAATGTTATCGATTGTAAGGAACAATGTATAAACTCTGTGGAGCGTGAAGTTATTCTCACATGGAGAAATTACTGAATTTTTTACAGCTAGAAGTATATTTTAACTACGGCTTAAGTTTGCGTAGTAAAAAAGAAAGTTAATGTTCTGAGATGACAGCAAAGTTTCACAGGATCATCTTGTGGTGAAAGATGAGAAAACATAATTTTTTTTGAAACTTACTGGAGTATGTAAGAATCTATATCCAAATGCGTAGACAGTAAGCTTCAATGAAGACTGAGTGCTGGTTCGAGTCTGCACATGGTCCTGTTCCAACGAATTAGATCCATTTTCAACGGAACTGGCTTTAAATAGCAAAGCTTTTTGTCAATCGGAAGACAGCACTCAGTATTCACTGGAGGGCGCTACACTGCATCTACCTACGTGGTATACGGCTTATCTAGCGTAAATCTTGAATATTCAGTAACAAGAGCTTAAGTTACAGATAACTACAGAATTTAAAAACAAGGACGGCGCTGAGCAGTAGAGATCCTTCGAGGTCCACAGTTTTTTGCCTTCACGAATCTATGGTGACTGTGATATAAATTTACTATAAAAATGGGGTAGTCAAACTCAAGAGTTAAGGTAACTCTTTTGGTCAGGTAAATAGTAATCACATTCATACTTATACGCTGTTAAATGACATTTACAATTTGAGTTAAACGAAATCAGCCATTTCATGTTTTTTTTCAAAAACATTTAAATTACACATTCGTGCAAATGATTTTTCGTTAAACAACAAAAAGCATTGCTACGATTATTTTTAGTGGGTGACAGAAAACAAAGCAAGCATCGTTTCTTACATACACTAATGTGTCTTACTATGCTATTTCATCGACGAAGTGTATGATTTCCACTGTATGTTAGCAGAAGATGACAAACGTTTTTGTACTACAAGATACAGTTAATACATGACATGGATATCACTGTAATGTTTGGCTGACTTTGATATCGCTTTTAGAGACGAGTTTTTTTTGTGGGAATAACATTGCTTATTTTGGTAACCCTCCTTGATAAGTACATTTTTAGCTATAAGTTAGATCAGCAGTAGTGTCTGTGTGTGTTCTGTTCAAATGGTTGAAATGGCTCTGAGCACTATGGGACTTAACATCTGTGGTCATCAGTCCCCTAGAACTTAGTACTACTTAAACCTAAGGTTCAAATGGCTCTGAGCACTATGGGACTTAACATCTATGCTCATCAGTCCCCTAGAACTTAGAACTACTTAAACCTAACTAACCTAAGGACATCACACAACACCCAGCCATCACGAGGCAGAGAAAAATCCCTGACCCCGCCGGGAATCGAACCCGGGAACCCGGGCGTGGGAAGCGAGAACGCTACCGCACGACCACGTAAATCTAAGGACATCACACACATCCATGCCCGAGGCAGGATTCGAACCTGCGACCGTAGCAGTCCCGCGGTTCCGGACTGAGCGCCTAGAACCGCTACACCACCGCGGCCGGCGTGTGTTCTGTTACAGAAAAAAAATTGTCTGTATGTTGGTTTCTTTACTGCGTAGTACAAGGATCGAATTATACTTGTCGAGTAGTCTATCATTTACTGAAGTAATGCAAATAAGCATGCCTTGTGTGTTTTGATAAAGAACCATTTCGCCAGGACACCTCCTTCTGTTCCGCGGACATATTTCTATACAAAAACTAACAGCCAGGAACCAGCCTTGTTTTTAAGTATATTTTCATGAGTAGGCTCAAAAAGTAGTGTCTTCATTAATGTTATCACTAATCATGCATACATATTCTGTAATTCGTTCAAATGATTTATCGAACATATAACTAGCTAACTAACAAACTAAACATGCTGCAGAAAAAACATATCTCTCCGATACTTTGGATCATGCGCAAGATGACGGCTCTGAGGCTATGTTGTGACTTGTTTAGTTTTAATGGCCTGTAAATTACTGGGAAGTGATTGAGTGTTTCATTATAAGGGCGAGTATACAGGGTGTTACAAAAAGGTACGGCCAAACTTTCAGGAAACATTCCTCATACACAAATAAAGAAAAGATGTTATGTGGACATGTGTCCGGAAACGCTTAATTTCCACGTTAGTGCTCATTTAGTTTCGTCGGTATGTACTGTACTTCCTCGATTCACGCCAGTTGGTCCAATTGAAGGAAGGTAATGTTGACTTCGGTGCTTGTGTTGACATGCGACTCATTGCTCTACAGTACTAGCATGAAGCACATCAGTACGTAGCATCAACAGGTTAGTGTTCATCACGAACGTGGGTTTGCAGTCAGTGCAATGTTTACAAAAGCGGAGTTGGCAGATGCCCATTTGATGTATGGATTAGCACGGGGCAATAGCCGTGGCGCGGTACGTTTGTATCGAGACAGATGTCCAGAACGAAGGTGTCCCGACAGGAAGACGTTCGAAGCAATTGATCGGCGTCTTAGGGAGCACGTAACAATTCAGCCTATGACTCGCGACTGGGGAAGATCTAGAGCAACGAGGACGCCTGCAATGGACGAGGCAATTCTTCGTGCAGTTGACGATAACCCTAATGTCAGCGTCAGAGAAGTTGCTGCTGTACAAGGTAACGTTGACCCCGTCACTGTATGGAGAGTGCTACGGGAGAACCAGTTGTTTCCGTACCATGTACAGCGTATGCATGCACTATCAGCAGCTGATTGGCCTCCACGGGTACACTTCTGCGAATGGTTCATCCAACAATGTTCTCTTTACGGATGAGGCTTCATTCCAACGTGATCAAATTGTAAATTTTCACAATCAACATGTGTGGGCTGACGAGAATCCGCACGCAATTATGTCATCACGTCATCAACACAGATTTTCTGTGAACGTTTGGGCAGGCATTGTTGGTGATGACTTGATTGGGCCCCATGTTCTTCCACCTACGCTCAATGGAGCACGTTATCATGATTTCATACGGGATACTCTATCTGTGCTGCTAGAACATGTGCCTTTACAAATACGACACAACATGTGGTTCATGCACGATGGAGCTCCTGCACATTTCAGTCGAAGTGTTCGTACGCTTCTCAACAACAGATTCGGTGACCGATGGATTGGTAGAGGCGGACCAATTCCATGGCCTCCACGCTCTCCTGCCTTAACCCTCTCAACTTTCATTTATGGGGGCATTTGAAAGGTCTTGTCTACGTAACCCCGGTACCAAATGTAGAAACCCTTCGTGCTCGTTTTGTGGACGGCTGTGATACAATACGCCATTCTCCAGAGCCGCATCAGCGCATCAGGGATTCCACGCAATTGTGCAATCACGTCATCAACACAGATTTTCTGTGAACGTTTGGGCAGGCATTGTTGGTGATGACTTGATTGGGCCCCATGTTCTTCCACCTACGCTCAATGGAACACGTTATCATGATTTCATACGGGATACTCTATCTGTGCTGCTAGAACATGTAAGCGTTTCCGGAGGAGATTTTGAACATTTCCTGTAACAAAGTTTTTGAAGTCACGCTGGTACGTTCTGTTGCTGTGTGTTTCCATTCCATGAGTAAAGTGATTTGAAGAGAAGTAATAAAATGAGCTCTAACATGGAAAGTAAGCGTTTCCGGACACATGTCCACATAACATATTTTCTATCTTTGTGTGTGAGGAATGTTTCCTGAAAGTTTGGCCGTACCTTTTTGTAACACCCTGTATTACTAGGCTCTGACTGGAAGGGAGGGTGGGGGCTTGTAATAGGAGGGGGAGAAGGAGATGAGGGGCATGATGGCGTAATTGAAAGAAGGCACGTGCTTTCGAAAGTGATGAAGATGATGTCATAGGGAAGGAGTATGTGGTTTCTTATGTCATGCTTTCGCCCCTGGCATGTTGCCAGTAGGCACTAACACCTGCTCTTTTCAAGGTCATTTAAGTGCAAAGTGGGCTGATGTTTCCATAGATATACTACTCTCAGTAATTCAGTATCCTACTTCTTCGTAAGCTGATTTCTCCTGGTAACATTCTTCAGCTTACTCTTCATCATCACTAAATCTATTCCTGAGTACGCCGCACAATCCGGTACCTGACTGTGGAGTCTCTATCGCACCTTGATGAACTCCAGCCGGCAGCTTCCCGTGTCTCCACACCTTCTTATAGCATACCTCCTCCCGTTATGACACCTGAACAATGCATTGCCTGAAATTAAGTTTATTTTTCTCAGTTAATTTTTCTCCCCTCTCATCCTGCTACTAAGTACCTATTCTCCTGTAACTTTGTCTTCTGTTCCTTCTCCTACTGATCATTATGTAGTCTCTCTGGTTTTCTTAGCGCGATTTGTTAATAGTGTGCTTCCGGATGTTCTACCGAGTTCTAATGTCCATTTTATGTGTAATATTTCGTGTCATCACTTCTGTCTCTATGCTGAATTTTTGGAACACAACCTACGACCAGCTTAGAGACAGAAGTGATGACACTTTCTGCAGGACCAGACCATCATTTTACAGGACAATGCTCAAGCATGTACAGTGCAAGCTGTTACTGATTTGACTGATGGGGCTGTTAAGTGCTATACCACCTAGTGCACTCCCCTGACTTAAGCCCTCGCGAGTTCAACTCGATTTCTAAACTGAAGGAAACACTTCACGGCATTCGCTTCAGAACCTACAAACTCGTCGGGCAATAGACCGCGCCGCTCGAACTGTCAACACAACTGGCACTGCTAACAGTATCCTACGACTTCCACATCGCTGGCAACGGGTTACACGCAATGCTGGTGACTACTATGAAGATCAGTAAAACTTTGAAACACTTATCTATTTTGTATGAGCTGTAAATAAATAGTTGCCACTGTTAAAGTTCCAACCTTCGTAATAAAGATACGGTTTCTGAGTTTGGCGTAAATTGAGGCACGCAAAAAGGTTTTTTTTTCTTCTCTGAGTCGTAAACTTAGTGGCTTATGCGAGACCAGAACGAATAATTGTGTTTGTTTCAAGACAATAAAAGATCCTTTTTCACTAGCATAACATTATGAAAGCAATTTTTCGAAACTGTGCATTTCAGACATACAACGTGTCTAAGAAATGAAAATGAACTAACTGGTCTGGCTAATTATGAAATGAAGACTTGTGCATGTCATTTTCATTCAAATAAAAAAAAACTGTACAGTATCATGCTGGTGCAAGCTGATACGATCTTTAAAGCTAGCTTCTTTTGCTATGAAGGAAACAGTCTGCTACCTAAATTGGAGGCTAAGAGACCCTATGGAATATGAAATAAATATGTTCTGTATAGAAACATAAGGTCTCCAGAAATGAGATACCGTCCCAGAGCAGAAAAAAGTCACCAATAATTCGAGACTGTCGAATAAATAAACATTTCACTTCAGTATTTGTTACGTTAATTTGCAAACTATTGTGAAGATGTTACTCAGCAGGGGGCACGTTTACGCTGTTTTTAAAGTGGCAGGGACGAACGGTGAGAATCGCCGTCTGTCGTCCACTGACTGTCAACCAACACGCAAAAGCTACGGTGCCAAAAGTTTACACTTGTAATTTCAATAATTTCTTAATATATTGGTCCATGAAGAGGTGACATAAGAGATTTAATTACCCTAGTTAAAGAACGTCACTGTCTGCCCATTTACAGCGAGAGTCGTAAACATTGTTATATTTGCATTCCTGCCCGCTGAAAATTTTCTTAACTTTGAAATGAACCCCCTCCAAATGAACGCAACATAAAGTTACGGGATTTCCTTCCGAGCAGCATCTCAGATTCTTTTAATGATCCCCGCACGTCTCTAGAAGCTGTAAAGCAACTACACTCAGGTCACCCATTCATATTGCGAATTCAGATGAGATATTTTCTAGTCAAAATTACTCTGACCGTAATGTTACTTTCAGGGTGGATGGGAACGTATTGAGTACTTTCAGTTTCAACCAAGATGTTAGACAAGAATGCTCCATGTAGGATTTCACTCCAATGACTTTAGATCACACTCATAAGTATGAAATAAGACCTACTTAGCAAAAACAGAAAATCTTTTCGCGGTGGAAGGCGGACAGAAATGTTTGCAATTGCGTTTATTTATGATGGGATTTCTACGACAATTTCCTTACAACAAAGGAAAACATAGTGAAAACTGATCGGAATCAGGGATATAAACTATTTTTATTTTGTTTCTGGTACAGTGTATACGGCTAGTGTGTTATGTTGATCTATATGTTTATGTGTAACAGACGCACCCGACATGTGTTGCAGTGTTTCTGTGACTTTCCAGTGCATTATAATCAAATGCTTGGATAGTTCTCTTTAAATATTTTTCTGATAACCTTGTCTGACTACTGTATTCTATTACTCGTTTCTAGTGACAATTGCAATTGTTAGTGAAAAATTTGCAGGGGCAACAGTTTTATTTGAGAGATAATATACTCGTTTTTGAGGATGCTATCTAACATATCAACGATATCCACTAACACTTCAAAAGATACTCGAACAAGCATTAGATCTTTAGATGTTTCCTGGATGTGTCTTCCCATGAAGAAAATAGAAATATTTCCAATCGACAAGGTTTTCCCGAGGATTATCTTTGTTATATCGCAGATGTCATCGTCATCATCCTAGGATCCGATCTCTGTCATCCATTCACCCCTTACGAGGTCTACATGTCTCTGTTTCCAGCCGGCCGTTATTTCAGTATTTTTTTTTTTTTTTTTTTTTTTTTTTTTTTTTTTTTTTTTTTTTTTTTGGCAGTCTCTGTGTAGTCATTCTGTCAACATGGTCCTTGTATTTCATTTTCGTCTTTTCTATCTTGTAATTAACTGAAAACGTTTTTAAAGCCGACCTTATTGTTTCATTTCTTATTTTTTCCCATTTTACAGCCCCTTACGTATCTCAAGAACTTTTTCAGCTGCTTGTACAAGTGAATTTTATTGTTATTGTATATGGTTACGAATGTTAAACACGTGTAGGTGCAGCCATAGCTTAATAGAAATTTAGTTGTGTTTCCTTTATTGTTTTCCTTCTAAAACTACTTCCAATTTTACCGCAGATAAGTTGAAATTTATCAATGTCTTTGTCATAATTCAAACTAATACCGCATCTTAGACAACTGGAGTCGGAAACTTGTTCTAAAATTTTCTTGCGTACTATTATTTTCGAACTGGCTGAATTCTTTCCCTTGAAAACCATTATAATTGTTTTATTTGCATGTATAGTTAAACTGTAGTATGTTGCGCTTTGGCTCAATCTTTTTACTGCCTTTTATAAATTATCTCCTGCTTCCTGTATAATTATCTGCTCATTAGCACATAATCCCCCCATGAACCATGGCCCTTGCCGTTGGTGGGGAGGCTTGCGTGCCTCAGCGATACAGATAGCCGTACCGTAGGTGCAACCACAACGGAGGGGTATCTGTTGAGAGGCCAGACAAACGTGTGGTTCCTGAAGAGGGGAAGCAGCCTTTTCAGTAGTTGCAAGGGCAACAGTCTGGATGATTGACTGATCTGGCCTTGTAACAATAACCAAAACGGCCTTGCTGTGCTGGTACTGCGAACGGCTGAAAGCAAGGGGAAACTACAGCCGTAATTTTTCCCGAGGGCATGCAGCTTTACTGTATGATTACATGATGATGGCGTCCTCTTGGGTAAAATATTCCGGAGGTAAAATAGTCCCCCATTCGGATCTCCGGGCGGGGACTACTCAAGAGGATGTCGTTATCAGGAGAAAGAAAACTGGCGTTCTACGGATCGGAGCGTGGAATGTCAGATCCCTTAATCGGGCAGGTAGGTTAGAAAATTTAAAAAGGGAAATGGATAGGTTGAAGTTAGATATAGTGGGAATTAGTGAAGTTCGGTGGCAGGAGGAACAAGACTTCTGGTCAGGTGACTACAGGGTTATAAACACAAAATCAAATAGGGGTAATGCAGGAGTAGGTTTAATAATGAATAGGAAAATAGGAATGCGGGTAAGCTACTACAAACAGCATAGTGAACGCATTATTGTGGCCAAGATAGATACGAAGCCCACACCTACTACAGTAGTACAAGTTTATATGCCAACTAGCTCTGCAGATGACGAAGAAATTGAAGAAATGTATGATGAAATAAAAGAAATTATTCAGATTGTGAAGGGAGACGAAAATTTAATAGTCATGGGTGACTGGAATTCGAGTGTAGGAAAAGGGAGAGAAGGAAACATAGTAGGTGAATATGGATTGGGGGACAGAAATGAAAGAGGAAGCCGCCTGGTAGAATTTTGCACAGAGCACAACATAATCATAACTAACACTTGGTTTAAGAATCATGATAGAAGGTTGTATACATGGAAGAAGCCTGGAGATACTAAAAGGTATCAGATAGATTATATAATGGTAAGACAGAGATTTAGGAACCAGGTTTTAAATTGTAAGACATTTCCAGGGGCAGATGTGACATTTCCAGGGGCAGATGTGGACTCTGACCACAATCTATTGGTTATGACCTGTAGATTAAAACTGAAGAAACTGCAAAAAGGTGGGAATTTAAGGAGATGGGACCTGGATAAACTAAAAGAACCAGAGGTTGTACAGAGATTCAGGGAGAGCATAAGGGAGCAATTGACAGGAATGGGGGAAATAAATACAGTAGAAGAAGAATGGGTAGCTTTGAGGGATGAAGTAGTGAAGGCAGCAGAGGATCAAGTAGGTAAAAAGACGAGGGCTAGTAGAAATCCTTGGGTAACAGAAGAAATATTGAATTTAATTGATGAAAGGAGAAAATATAAAAATGCAGTAAGTGAAACAGGCAAAAAGGAATACAAACGTCTCAAAAATGAGATCGACAGGAAGTGCAAAATGGCTAAGCAGGGATGGCTTGAGGACAAATGTAAGGATGTAGAGGCTTATCTCACTAAGGGTAAGATAGATACCGCCTACAGGAAAATTAAAGAAACCTTTGGAGATAAGAGAACGACTTGTATGAATATCAAGAGCTCAGATGGAAACCCAGTTCTAAGCAAAGAAGGGAAAGCAGAAAGGTGGAAGGAGTATATAGAGGGTCTATACAAGGGCGATGTACTTGAGGATAATATTATGGAAATGGAAGAGGATGTAGATGAAGATGAAATGGGAGATAAGATACTGCATGAAGAGTTTGACAGAGCACTGAGAGACCTGAGTCGAAACAAGGCCCCCGGAGTAGACAATATTCCATTGGAACTACTTACGGCCGTGGGAGAGCCAGTCCTGACAAAACTCTACCATCTGGTGAGCAGGATGTATGAAACAGGCGAAATACCCTCAGACTTCAAGAAGAATATAATAATTCCAATCCCAAAGAAAGCAGGTGTTGACAGATGTGAAAATTACCGAACTATCAGCTTAATAAGTCACAGCTGCAAAATACTAACACGAATTCTTTACAGACGAATGGAAAAACTAGTAGAAGCCAACCTCGGGGAAGATCAGTTTGGATTCCGTAGAAACACTGGAACACGTGAGGCAATACTGAGCTTACGACTTATCTTAGAAGCTAGATTAAGGAAAGGCAAACCTACGTTTCTAGCATTTGTAGACTTAGAGAAAGCTTTTGACAATGTTGACTGGAATACTCTCTTTCAAATTCTAAAGGTGGCAGGGGTAAAATACAGGGAGCGAAAGGCTATTTACAATTTGTACAGAAACCAGATGGCAGTTATAAGAGTCGAGGGGCATGAAAGGGAAGCAGTGGTTGGGAAGGGAGTAAGACAGGGTTGTAGCCTCTCCCCGATGTTGTTCAATCTGTATATTGAGCAAGCAGTAAAGGAAACAAAAGAAAAATTCGGAGTAGGTATTAAAATTCATGGAGAAGAAATAAAAACTTTGAGGTTCGCCGATGACATTGTAATTCTGTCAGAGACAGCAAAGGACTTGGAAGAGCAGTTGAATGGAATGGACAGTGTCTTGAAAGGAGGATATAAGATGAACATCAACAAAAGCAAAACAAGGATAATGGAATGTAGTCTAATTAAGTCGGGTGATGCTGAGGGAATTAGATTAGGAAATGAGGCACTTAAAGTAGTAAAGGAGTTTTGCTATTTGGGGAGCAAAATAACTGATGATGGTCGAAGTAGAGAGGATATAAAATGTAGGCTGGCAATGGCAAGGAAAGCGTTTCTGAAGAAGAGAAATTTGTTAACATCCAGTATTGATTTAAGTGTCAGGAAGTCATTTCTGAAAGTATTCGTATGGAGTGTAGCCATGTATGGAAGTGAAACATGGACGATAAATAGTTTGGACAAGAAGAGAATAGAAGCTTTTGAAATGTGGTGCTACAGAAGAATGCTGAAGATTAGATGGGTAGATCACATAACTAATGAGGAAGTATTGAATAGGATTGGGGAGAAGAGAAGTTTGTGGCACAACTTGACCAGAAGAAGGGATCGGTTGGTAGGACATGTTCTGAGGCATCAAGGGATCACCAATTTAGTATTGGAGGGCAGCGTGGAGGGTAAAAATCGTAGAGGGAGACCAAGAGATGAATACACTAAGCAGATTCAGAAGGATGTAGGTTGCAGTAGGTACTGGGAGATGAAAAAGCTTGCACAGGATAGAGTAGCATGGAGAGCTGCATCAAACCAGTCTCAGGACTGAAGACCACAACAACAACAATAGCACATAATAGATCATTTAATGGTCTGCTAGGTCCTATTTTAATTTATAACTGGATTTTATCTTTCAACTTCATAACTAGGTCGTCAATACCGTAAATTAAATAAAGTAAGTGATAGACCACTACCTTGTTGAACACCTTGGTTTACTGAAGTTTCATTCGACATTTTTTAACCTCTACTTACAACTTTTTTCGTATTGACGTATAGACTATTTATGGCGTTAAAAACTGTTTAGAAAAAAACTTTTCTTTCTAATATTTTCCACAAAGGGGTCTTTTTACCTTATTAAAGGCTTTCTCGCAATCAATAGCCATGTGCCATAAAGCAAATCTCCGACGTTTTTGAGTAATTTGTATTATATTATCATTACAAGAAACGTCGCTTTCTGACACCTTACTGTTCTTATTAAAGTCCGTCAGCGATAGTTTGTAACCTTTAATTAAGCGTATTCCTATAAATTTTATATATTGCGTTCAGTAAACTTATTCCACTATTAATTCCTGTGTCTTCCTTATTGCTTTCCTTAAATACAGAAATAACTTTAGTTGTGTTCCTTTCTTCATGTATACAACAGTTCTTCCTACATACGATTAAAAAATGGATAAAGCAAAATTCTAAATTGATTCCTCCATATTTGATTAATTCAACATTAATTCCTTCTAGACCAGTAGCTTCTCTATTTCTTATTACATTTGGTGCTGCTTTTAATTCTTTTATGTCTTTTTGATGTGCAGAGTTATTATCAGTTTTTGTATAATAACTTTCTTGACTATCTTCATCCAACCATAAATTCCATAATGTTGTCCCCAATTATTTTCTGTTACTATATTAATGTTTGCAGTATCTTTCTCCATTTCATTAATGTGTCTCTAAGTTTAAACGCTATATTTTTTCTTCAGTGAATATCATGTTCAATATTAGCGACATAGTAATAAATCTTTTTCATGATTCACTATGGTATCTTTTTATTATTTTTTATTTTCTTTCGTTTCTGTTTATATATTTCCCAATTTAGTTTTGCATGCAAATGTCGGAACGGGAAATCACCTGACAACCGAAAACCAGAACGAATTTCCACTCTCAGCGGAGTGTGTGCTGATTTGAAACTTCCTGGTAGTTTAAGATTCTGCTCCAGCACGAGATTCAAACCTGGGACCTTAACTCAAAAGGGGAGAAGTCCTATATCGACTGGGCTATCGCAGAACGACTCATGCACCCCCCCCCCCTCCCATCCCTCTATCTCGGCAGACAACTTGCCCTTAGGAGGTAAAGTTCGAATCCTGGTCCAGTACGGAGTTTGAAACACCTGGGATTTTTAACTTTCTAATAATTGCTAAATGTCCTCTTCCCTTTGTCCTACTACCAGTTCAACTGTTGTTTGCTGACAATAAGTATGATCCAAAATGGGTTCGATCTTGAAGAGCCAGCTCAACCCTAAGGGAAACCACAAATTCTGTAGATCATTTATTTAGATCAAACCTCAGTGAGAGTCCAGAGGATACTAAATTTGTAGTGCTCGTTTGACCACATTTAAATTCATTTATTCCGTAATAAACGGTTCAAATGGCTCTAAGCACTATGGGACTCAGGTAATCAGTCCCCTCGACTTATAACTACGTAAACCTAACTAACCTAACGACATCACAAACACCCATGCCCGAGGCAGGATTCGAACCTGCGTCCGTCGCAGCAGCGCGGTTCCGGACTGAAGCTCCTAAAACCGCTCGGCCACAGATGCCGGCGTAATAAACGGACGTTAGGGCTGTTGCAAGGTTATCATGAACACACCCAACTCAGTTTGTATCTGAACTAGTCCTTGTTTTTAACTAAAGGTGTGCGTGATACTAGACTTTCCCTATTTTTGAAAAATGTGTGACGCCAAGCACTTAATGTGCTGCGCGGTGCATGTGATTGAAACTTCGACAGAACCCGCTTCTAAACCCTCACACAGCTGAAATAAATTTCCTGATAACAACAGAAATTTATCAAACATTGTATAGCAACCTCTTAGCATGACCACTCTTCTCTTCGCTGACGATGCAGCTGTTCCAAACACCTCTGAAATCGACCTGCAAATGTCGATTCGCCTTCTCGTGTAGCACGCCATAGGCTACAACTACGAAATGTGAGAAACAAAGCTGAAATATTTGTGGCGTCATTACCACAGTCCGACTTCATTACGCCTGCAGACCTGTGCTGTTTGCGCTGTGGTGTGCTGATATTCGAAGTTCGGAAACATACCTGTCTATTTAGACAATAAACAATTAAAACTATAGTATAGCTATGTGAAAGCAAAACAGTGACTTCTAAAAAATAAGTTTAAAAAAAAAAGAAAATCGTTGTATTCCATTGCAGTGTTATTATAGATTCGAATCTATGTCTTGCTTATGTTGAAGTCTGCAGTGAGTTCGCTGATGATCATGTGACGGAACCCCAATTTTTCCAGTTATCGTTGTAACTGCAGGAGAAGAATAACTATCTGAAGCATAGTATTGTCTCTGCTCTCCCGGTGAGTTTCTCTTATGAATTTCTGTTACTCATGCCTGTGTCCCATAACAGCCCTCATTGACGTATTTTGGATCACACACATTTGTCGTATAAAATTTTCCACTTGCGAATATAACGACACAGTTCTTCGTTATATATTGACAATCTTTCACTGCTTTGTGTTGTTGCCATCACTTCTGTTGTAATTATTTCTCATGCGAATTCGAAGTTTCATCACTGGTTTTTAATGCGCTATTTTTCATTGGCTACAAAATAATTAATCATCAATCCATTGTATATGGCACTTTTTTGTGCTTAAAGGATCTGTAATCAGCTAGAAGTTGGCTAAAACTAAGGAACTACCTTATAAATTGAATGTGGAACGTGCCTACTCTTCGTGCTGACTAAGTTCAAATATATTTATGTATCTGCATAGCTTAGCTGTCGTCCGACTCAGTAATTAAACAAAATATAATGTAACATGAACAAGAAAATATATGACAGCTGTTTGGATGTAATTAGTGGATAAAAGTTCCAAGATTTTTGAAATATCAATGTAGCTAGAGTAGCATTTTCAATTTACAAAATTTAACGATTTTACATAACCTACAAAATTACAAAAAACAGTCACATCCGAAAAAGTGTCTTCAGAGGAGAAACACATATTCGTATTATCAAGTATACTTTTGATTGCATTCAAAGTAAAACTGTTAGACTAATTACAGTCTGACGCTGTATTATTAGGCTCGTCCGGAGATTACGTCTTCTAAGCGGAACAACACTAATAATCATTTGCTGTGTAAACTTCCCAATCGTAATATCTGCTTACTGCTCCTCCTTTAAAGTAAAACATTATTGCTACAACCGATACTGCAAAGTCTGTATTCACCTAACGTAACAAGTAACTTTTCCCAAATACAAGAATGAAAAATATTTTATGTATGGCCACTTGGTGAGAAATTGGTATGTGTACTACAGCGTATTATACTCTGCACAGCCAGTAACTCCAAAAGATAATTACTTGGAGGAGAAATAAAATATTTGTCTTCAATTTACGTGAACAACAGATGCAGGTTTTCTTTAACGATGTTGACGAAAATGAGATGTCCTGTGTAAAAAAGGAACATGTTACATTATATTTGAATGTACGTTTTCTTTGCGATTCATTTACTTAATAAGCAAACTGCTCATTCAGAATATTGTTTCTGCTTATGCTAGTCCTTTCCCATTTTGCTTACACGACTCAGCATGAATCTCTGTTGATGCGTATGTTTGTGCTTCGAGTGGATGTTTAGATCATATTTCAGTTCATGCAGATTTTCTACAAATTGCTGTATAGCTTATCACATTATTGCTTCATTTGTAAGTAGAAATCGTTGCCATTACCAGTAGTAGTCAGAAGAATGTCAAGTTCTGTATGTATTCATCTTATCTTCGATTGTATTGTTCGAAACTTATCATTCATGTACTTAGTCGTTTTTGGATGCTAGAGTTTTCGGCTTCTTTTACGGTTTAACAACGAAAACTGTCAAGACATTTTCGTCAGTTTTTCATTCTGCTGGATCCAGAGAAGGCTGGTCATAAAAAAAATCGTAGATGTGGTGTATATGTGCAAGCAAACAAAAGATTACAATGTCAGAGAAACTGGGTATTTATTCAAGAGAAAGAGATTCACTAACTGAGTAAGTCAATAACACGTTGGTTCACTTCCGGCCCTTACGCAAGCTGTTATTAGGCTTGGTACTGATTAATAGTGTTGTTGCATGCCGTCCTTAGGGATATAGTGCCAAATTCTGTCCAATTGGCGCGTTAGACCGTCAAAATAGCGAGCCTGTTAAAGAGCTCCTGCTCATAATACCTTCAAACGTTCTCTTGTGGGAAGAGATCCGGCGTTCTTGCTAGCCAAGGTAGGGTGTGGTGGCGGGCATGATCTTGCTGAAATGTAAGTTCAGGACGGATTGTCATGAAAGGCAACAAAACGGCGGATAGAACATCGTCGATGTACCGCTGTGCTTAAGGGTGCCAAGGATGAGGGTTGTGCTATGCATGAGATGACCCACTAGTCCACCACTCGTGTTTGCCTGCCGTTAGGCAGGCGACAGTCGGGTTAGTATGTCATCGCTGTCTGGGGTGTCTCCAGGCAATTCTACTCCAGGCACTTCGACTGGAGTAGAATTGTTATTGAGTGCCGCTTAGAATTGAGCACCGATGACCAACGAAGACGAGTCTTGACAGGCCCTGCAGAGTGGTGGGACACCAACTTGAATGTCGACAACGAGGTCAGGGACACCATTTCATTTCATTGCAGGGCGCAATTGTTTGTCATCCGCTGCACTCTTATAGCACAGCGGTATGTTTACGATATTCTTCGCATCACCTTGTTGTCCCTCATGGGGAAGCCATGGCGTGCTTACGTTTCAGCAAGATAATGTGCTTGCGCTCACTGCGAGAGTTTTATTGTTTCTCCTTGTGCTTGCCAGTACCTACTGTGGCCAGCAAGGTCGCCAGATCTCTCACCAGCTGAGAATTACGGCGTCTGGGGCAGTATGGGCCGTCTCCTCCAACCAGCTCCCCAAGTGGACAGAATTTGGCACGATATCCTTCAGGAGGACATCCAACAAATTTATCAATCAATGCCAAGCCGAATTACTACTTGCATAAGGGCCCGAGGTCGACCAGTACATTATTTATTTGCTCAATTTGTGAAGCTCTCTCTCTTCAATAAATCATCCAATTTTTCTGATATTGTATTCTTTTGCTTGTACTTGTACATCCCATCTACAGATTTCCTTTCCATTCCTTCGTGGTGCGTCGTTTTTCTTGGAGTGAACAGCGATGCGGCTGGCGTTGCTGCAGGAACAGCTCAGTATAGTGTCCAGTAAACCCACACACGAGGTGCATACCGGCCAACTCCTTATCAGTAAACCGATGCACATTGTTAAAGTACTACTGACACGGCCGGAAAAACAAACACAAAACGGGACCGGGAATGCACGCTTGAGGGAGAAATGGGCATTACTGTAGTCAGCAGCAAGCAACATGAGTCAATTTAACAAGTTAGATTCCAAATGAAACACAGAGTGCATACCGTTGACTTAACTGTTGTGCAGATATTTTCATTCTAAAAATAAATGGAAGTAAGACGTCACATGAAATGCAACCACTCTATTACGAACCAACGGAGAACTTCGATGCATCAATACACATTCAATAAGTAATGCAATAAATTTCTTTTCTCGGTCAGTTTCGGTTGAAAAAATACAGAATTTGTTGTGGGACTTCGCAGAATATCCCCGCTTCAGCCCCTATAGCTTCATGAAGTTCCGACTGGTGGCGTCTTTATATGGAGCCTTCCAAATGGCTTCTGAAAGGGAGTGCGTTCCAAGCAGAGAATTGTCATTGAGTTTCTATTGGTGGTAAACCAGAGCAGGTATGTGCAGAATGCCTACGGAGACCTGCCAATGAACAAAAGCACGGTGAGTCATCATTACAACAAGATCGCGCAAACCTGCCCGATCTCCCGTGTGCCGACCACCCGCACACAACTCTGACTCCTGCAATGTTGAAATGAGTGGACACTCTCATTCGAGGTGCTCAACGGATCCCAATGAAGCACAACGCTGCACAACTGAACATGTCTGTTGGTAGTGCTAACAGACTCGCCCACCACTTGGGGTACGCAAAGGTATTCTGCTGGGTTCCTCGCCACCTAACAGACCATTAAGGGCAACGAAGAACCATCTGTCCGGAATTGATTGCGTATTACGAGGCTGATCATGACAATTTTTTATTGCACATCGTCCCAGGCGATGGAACAGCGAACCAGAAACACAACGGCAATCCACGGAGTGGCGCCCCACCAGTTCTCCTCCGAAGAAAATGTTCAGAGCCACACCCTCAGCCGGTGATGTCATGGCGACGGTCTTCTTGGGCTCTGAAGGGATTTTTCTGTTTACAGTCATCCCTCGTGGTGCAACGATAAACTCTGAACTGTGTTGTGCTACCCACACAAAACTGAAGAAATGACTTCAACGTGTTCGTCGACACAGAAGTGCAAAGGAACATCTCCTTCTCCAAAACAATACAATGCCTCACACAAGTCTGCACACGCGAGAGGAGGTCACAAAACGTCATTGGACTGTTCTTCTTCATCCACCCTACAGCTTGGATCTCGCACTTTTGGACTTCCATCTGTTTGGCCCAATGAAGGATGCACTCCGCAGGATGCAGTACGTGGATGATGGGGATGTCATTGATGCAGCAAGACGTTGGCCCTGACATCGACCAGTGGAGTGGTACAGGGTGACACACGGGAGACGGACGGTTTTTAATGAAATAATACTCAGTCAACTTTAAAATTAATGCATGTTTATTTACACAAAATCAAAGCTCATTATTTGCCATTTTAGTTAACTAAGTTATTTGTGAAAAATAATGTCGTCAAGGTGATGTCCATCATTTCGAATGCAGGACTCAAGTCTCTCCTCAAAATCCACCATCACACGGACTAAAATCTCTGCAGGGATGGCAGCAATCTCTTGAATGATTGCATTTTTCAACTCGTCCAAATTTCGTGGTTTGTGGTTATAGACACAGTTCTTAAGGTGCCCCCACAGAAAAAAGTCACATACTGACAAGTCGGGAGACCTGGGAGGCCAAGGAACATTGCCAAAACGTGAGATAATCCGGCCAGGAAACATGTGGCTAAGAAGTGTCATTCAAGTGTTTGCAGTGTGCGATGTTGCCCCATCCTGCTGGAACCAAACGCGCTTTGAAGGGATTCGTCGTCTTATTAGTTCTGGTTTCAAGAATGTTTCAAGCATACGAATGTAACGAACCGAATTAACAGTTTTTTGTCCCCGTTCTCTTAAAAAAAAGGTCCAATAATGCCAAAAGAGCCAAGAGTACACCAGACTGTTACTTTTTCTGAGTGTAGAGGATGCTGGTGGATAATGTGTGGAACTCTGGAGCCCAGTAACGTAGGTTTTGCTTATTCACGGTCCCGTTTAAATGAAAATGAGCTTCATCGCTCATCAATAAAATTTCATTTTCATTCGATCCCAAAATCACTTGCATTCTGTAAGCGAAGTCTTCTCATACAGCAAAATCAGTTTCCTTAAGTTGTTGGACAATGGGAATTTTGTAGGGATGGAATTTTAATTCTTTATGCAAAATTCGTCTAACCGATTCACGATTGATTCGTAACTCAACTAGCATGAAGTCTAGCTGACCGTCCTGGTCTTCTGACTGCCGCTTGCCTTATCCTTTGAATATTTTCTGGTGTCGTTACTCTGCGTCTCGGGCCAGGATACTTCTTATCCAGTATGTTTCCAGTTGATCTGAAGTTTTCCACCCATCTGACGATTGTGTTACGGCTCGGAACAGCTCCATGTCTATCGACATTAAAACGCGCACGAAACAATCGCTGCGTAGCAGTAATAGACTCACCACTTTTCACGAAACACTCGATGTTGCAAGTCCCACTGCTCCATAGTGACTGAGTAAATGAAATGGTGTCTTGTTTGGATCAGAACTATCCTCACCACGACCACCTCCGGCCACCGCGCCCTCAGTACTACGCAGTTCAAAACCGTCAAAATCAAATGGTTCAAATGGTTCTGAGCACTATGGGACTTAACATCTGTGGTCATCAGTCCCCTACAACTTAGAACTACTTAAACCTAACTAACCTAAGGACATCACACACATCCATGCCCGAGGCAGGATTCGAACCTGCGACCGTAGCAGTCGCGCGGTTCCGGTCAAAACCGTCCGTCTCCCGTGTGTCACCCTGTACTATGCAGGCACACAGGCCCTTCCTATCAGGTGGCGTAAGGCCGTCGCATTGAACGGAGAGTATATTGAAAAATAGTCTTCTGTAGTCGAAAGAGTGGGAAATGTACGGTGTACTGGATTCCTGAGAAAAACCTACTCGTTTTCAGAAAAAAAAATGTGTTGCATTACTTACTGAAAGCCTCTCGTACCAAAACACACAGAAAATAACCGTGAACGGCCTCCAAAAGTTTGTCGGCCAAGTTCGCGTTCGCCATGTATACTGCAAGCTAATGCTCGCCTGGGGTGCTTGGAGGCTTAGAGCCGTGTGGTTGTAAAAGTCCATATGATACAAGGCGGGGCAGAGCAACACGAGCCGAAGGGAATCCCCTAACGCTGACGCGTAAAAGTTAATGGCGCTCATCTGAGCGCGTAAAATCACGTGATACTATGCACAAGTCGAGACTGTAGTTGAAATGTTTTCACGTGAGGATTCCTGGCAAGGCCTATAATTAAAGACACCGGTAACTGGCCTAATTATAGCCACTAAATCATTATTGGAGAGACAAATGAAAACCTCAAATGTCACTGAGTATTCGAAGTCATGCGATAGTTAACAAAACAAGCAGTAAATTTATGAGAAGCGTGAGTAGCGAGAACATGGAGTACCTGAAGAGCTCGTTAGGTGAGTCAGATTGCTGTACCAGAACACGAAGAGCTGGATACAGTCAGTTGTCGGATTGTCTGACGACTTCCCTATTACTGTGGGAGTTTATCAGAGATCTGCTCTCTCACCGCTCCTGCTTATCACCGTCATGGATACCGTCATAAGAAATTTGCAGGAAACCTCATCCTGGACGTTACTGTATCCTTATGATGTGCTACTGGCCAGTGAAGATAAGAACGATCTTCAACTTCAAGTCCAAGCCTGGAACGACCGCTTTGCAGATGTAGGACTACGACTCAATCTGTTGAAAATATATTACCTTTCCACAGATTTAAATGACTCTATAACCATTACAAACAATGGTGATGACCTCCCAACACCAAGTACTTTTAAGTACCTGGGCTCGACAGTTGCTGCCGATGTAAATTTCAGTGCGTGGCTCAAATAGCTTTCTGTTACTGGAGTACTATGTGACAAGAAAATTCCAAACAGGCTCAGATCAAAAGTACACCGATCGGTAATCCGTCCAGTTGCACTGTATGGGGCTGAATGTTGGCCTTCAACAAAGGAACTAGAGCAAAGACTTGCTGTTATGGAGACTAAAATGCTTAGGTGGACGACGGGATTAACATTGCGTGACCACATCACAAATAATGAAGTTCGCAGGCTACACGGTGTTGCACTTATACAAAATGAGAGAAAGCCGCCCACGTTGGTACGGGCATGCCCTTAGAGCAGACGAGACGACAGTGGTAAATACTAGTTTCAACCTAAATGTAAATGGGAAACGGCCAGCAGGACGACCAAGGCAGCGATGACTTGACACCCTGCATGAAGACCAAGATCTCAGGCCTTCACCCTGATGCACAAGATCGCAAGAAGAGCTATAAGGAGCCAAAACAACGGACCCCGCCAGCACGTGGGACAAACCCTAAGGAATAATAATAATAATAAGAAGAAGAAGAAGATGGTATGAAGCTACTGACGGTCAGTATAGGTCTGGATAGTTAGTAAGTGGTTCCTTTCGAATGTAAATTCGGGTTCAGGTGGCTGCTGAGTTGGGTTGTTTGGGGGAAGAGACCAGACAGCGAGGTCATCGGTCTCATCGGATTAGGGAAAGACGGGGACGGAAGTCGGCCGTGCCATTTCAAAGGAACCATCCCGGCATTTGCCTGGAGCGATTTAGGGAAATTACGGAAAACGTAAATCAGGATGGCCGGACGCGGGATTGAACCGTCGTCCTCCCGAAAGCAGGTGGCTGCTGATATTAAAATATAACGTCAGAAACGTTAATATTATTCTTTTCTTTTCAAGTGCATGAGGCACCTTACACTGCGACAATCGCTCTTGTCCAGAGATATTGTGGTACAGGTTCGACAACCAGCAACTGCAGTGTGGGCAAAATAGAACTGGTCCAGGAAATGTTTAATGATCCTTCAGGTAGGCAACCCACCTTACAATATCCACAAGATGGGTTGCCTATATTGAGGTGCACTTAAAATTTTCCTCTGCAGCGCCGTATAATACACTGTCCAGTCACATTAACGTGGTCACCTGTCAATAGCCAGAGTAACCAACTTTTTCCGGTTTGGTCCGCTGTGAGACGTGCAGTAAGAGAGTCACTGTAGTTCCGGAAAGTACCGACACGTATGTGGATCGCTACCGACTCCAGTGCTATGGCCAGCAACTCTAGGTTTCTCGGTTGACGATTCATGGAGCGAACAGCCCGATCGAGGCGTTCTGACAGAATCTGGCGGTCTCATAGATTATCGGTTAGGTCTGAATCCGGGCAGTTCGTTGGCTAGGGGAGCACGTCTACTGCGAGCTGTGTGGCACACTGAATTATCCTGCTGGGAGATGTCATCGCGCCGAGCAAAAACAAACTGCATGTAGGGGTGGACATGGTCCACAAGGATAGATTCATGCTTGTGTCGGTCCATTGTCACTTCCAGACTGACGATATCACCCAAGGGACGCCGAGAAAACATTCCCCAGACTATAACGCTCTCTCCTCTGACCTGTAATGTTTCAACGGTTGTTGCAGGATTTTTGTTTTCAAAAGTTTCAGGCCGATGGAGCATAACGTGTGGTTCATTTGAAAACGCCACCTGCCGCCACCCAGAGGACGTCCAGATGTGGTATTGGTGTGCAAATTCCAGCTTTCATCGCTGATGAACTGCAGTCAACATGGGTGCACGAACCAGGCGCCTGCTGCTGAGGCTCATACGCAGAAACGTTGGCTGAAAGGTCGTTGAGGAGATACTGTTTGTTCCGGCGTAACATCAAGGGCCGGCACGTCGGCGTGGAACGTAACGGCAGAGAAGGCTGTGAGACGACGTCAGCCAGTAGTACCCTGACTAGGACCGCACCACGACGGGTGTGGCCTCTGTCCGAAGAGTATATAATCGCCGCTCCTGCCAGCCTCGGCGGCACTAGAAGAGTGGCACTAGAAGACAGGCACTAGAAGAGTCGCACATGAAGAGCCGAACTAGAAAACGAGCTGTGGCTTTTGGATTCTATTATTTATTTGCATGGAAATTGTATATAGCGAAGGACATTGATTACTTGCATGTCGCCAATTTCTTGCGACGCGTCATTGTAGAAACGCAAGTTACATATTGTCAATTCAATTAGTACGAAGGTTGTCCAGAAAGTAAGTTCCGATCGGTCGCGAAATAGAAACCACTGGGAAAATCCGGTAAAGCTTCGCACAGATGTGTTGGGCAGTGTCTCTAGCATGCCCGTCGATCGTGTCGCGTCGCTCTTTTCAGTTTTGAGTGAACAGTGAGAACATAAAGATGTGTAGGGAATAGCGCCTCCCGCCAAGTGTGAGGGGCTGGTTAGAGATTTCGCCTGCGTCATGCAGCCCACATGACACAACTGTCGAGCTGTTCCTTCTTCATGACAATTCTCGGTCGCACACTCTAGGGGCAATGAAGACGCTCCTGCAGCGTTTCCGATGACAACTGTTTGGTCACCCACAATACAGTCCGTAATTGGCTCCCCCTGAGTCCCATCTCTGCTCACAAGAACCGCTGGCTTTGAAGACAAAAATTTTTCACAGACAACGAGCTGCAGATCAGTGCAGATAACTGGCCGAAAGCACAGGAGGCTGCTTTCTACGACGAGGGTATTGGAAAGTTGGTACAACACTACGACAAAACTCGAAGTTGGAGCGGCAACTATGTAGAGAAGTAGGTGGAAGGTGTACCTACTTGTTGCAATTAAAACGTTTCTGGTTTTCACTGTGGTTTCCATTTTGCGACCGATCGGAACTTACTTTCTGGACAAACCTCGTATAATATCCAGTAATATGAGTTGATTGTATGTTGTCTAGTTATCCGAGTGAACACAGTCCTAGGCACCCTATATTACAGGAGAGGGCAGGATTACACACTGTTGATAGCCACTGGGTTCACCTGGGCGGTCAATTAATCAATATTTGCATGTCTGTTCGCCTTTACACATCTCCGCAGCCCTCGTTCCCCTCTGTCATCTATGACCGGTGGAGCACGACAATTGCCTCGGCGCCGAATTTGGATAGCTCTATTTTGCCATTCACGCAGAAAACCGACGGCAGGCAAACAATTTAGAAACTTAGCCGTTTCGAAAATGCTTCCACCCTTGGTCCGAAAGCCAATGATCATGGCCTTTTGGAGGTCAGGTAAATCGTCCCGTTACCGCATTACGAGGACGATTGCACTGTTTTCCACGTCACGGGGACACGGTTTGTGAGGTGTCTGAGAAAAGTAATGAGACTGAATTTTTTTACCTACCCCGTTCAACGTAGGTACCTTCGGCAGCTATATACTGCGGAGACGTTGTTGCCAGTCTTGGTTGTAGTGCTGAAAGGCTTAGACTGCTAGGGCCTTTAACAATTGGATCACATTGTTTTGAATGTTCTACAGAGTCCCAAAATAACGTCCTTCTAAAATATTTTTCAATTTTGGAAAAAGAAAAAGTCACAAAGACTCAGATTAGGTGAAAATGGCCCCGTGTAACAACAGAAATACCTTCTGAAATCAATTCCGTGATGGAAGTGGCAGTGTGACATGGGCATTACAGTGATGCAGCATCCACTTGTCTGCAGTCACAGTAAATTTGATGTACGGTGAAAGTGTTTACAGACCAGCCGTCGTCCATATTGTTAAACGTCGGTCTATTCTCGTAAGAGCACACACACGTTGGACGTTTTCGTCGGTTTTCGAAGTTAAAGGTGTCCCTGAGCGAGATTCATATTCAATGTGTTCTCGGGCTTCCAAAAATGATATGTACTAGCGAAAAACTTATTATCTTGATAATGAATGTTCGCCATAGGCCTCTTCCAAGTTTTAAAAGACCACACTCGCGATTTCCCCAAGTTTAACACAAAACTTGATTGCATACGATTGCTCTAAATACCACTGTTCCATTTTCGTAACTTACAGTAAAAACGGAACGTCACTGATGGCGCCCTAATAGATCACTTGATGGCCGTAAGATGCTGAAACTCGACTGAGCATCTGTATGCGATGAACACACTAGAGATGTAGATAAAATATCGATGTATTGATATTTTTTCGAAAAGCATCGTCACTTTTTATTGTGCTTCTTACATCCACTAACCATTGTATCGATATACTTTGCCAATTACTGTAATATCGGTATATCTATATGTGCATAGCAACGTCGAATGCCGATATTTTTATTTTATATTACATTATATTTTTTCACTATTTCTGGTAAATACTTAAAGTCGTTCTTTTGAAATTGTGATAAAACATAATTTTACTTTCACTGTGTGAAAAAGTCTTAATATCTTTTGAACTTTCATCACGTCCAATCTTTCTCTTTGACTGTATGAAGCAAGTATATGTGCCACAAAATAAGCAGTCCGATTGTACTGGGGGATAGCGGTGTGAATGGAATAACAAGATTTCCGATGTCAAGCTATAGTATTGTGCTATTGTTTCATATCGGCGTTCTTCAAAAACGAAATTGAAGAACAAAAATTAAAATGACAAGATTGGTCCATACGGCGGCCGGAGAGGTGTGAGGAGAAATGCTGAAGTAATCGGCGCTCGGCGCTACCAACAGAAACTGCAAACTTTTAGCTTCACCACGCAATTTTGACACTACAACTGCTAGGTCGTTGGTGTTGGCAGAATTGAAAAACAGGGAAATCGACATGAAGTGTTCCGGACAAATTCGATATGGGTCGAAACCGAACGACGGATCCATCTATCACATACATATAGTTACCACTGTAGTCAAGCATGAAAGTGCTTCGTTTTCCTTTCAATTCTTGCGCTAAGGGGAATAGGCTGACTGCTACCTCGTTGATGTACAGAATATTTAATAATAAATCAATACTTAAACATACTCTAAAAAGGGCAGTATGTATTAAAAATGCAGCCGATATTTATATACACAGTTAGTCGATACTTGATGAATCGATATATGAATACATTCCCGACGTATCGAAGCTGACACCGATGTTTCCCAAATATCGATACATCGGATTCCATATATTTTTAAAAATCCTGGAACACACCCAACACGTGTAGCACAACACAGCATTGCCGACCGCTCGCAGTGTTGTCAGTCGCATTAGTTGTCACACACACTCTTCGTGTATACCCTCCACAGCTAACGCTGCTCACCTGCCCTCTCTGAGTGGTTACTGACGTTGACGTCGAACGTAGGCGGCGGTCACATTAACGTGATCGGACCGTGGGCGAGGTGTCACTCCGTGTCGACTCTTCGCAACTCTGTTTAAGGTTACGCTTAAATGACATAATTATAAGCGGCAGCTCGTTACTGGGTATAAAAATGAGAACCTTTAATTTCACGCGGGTAGCAGAAGTCATGCGATGGTTAATGAAGTAGGCGAGTGTCAGCAATATGTCTCGTGGTCTTATCGTGACGTGTTTATCTTCTGCCGTTAGGTCAGACGATAGAAATGCCACTTGCACGCTTAGAGTAGCAGATTGACGGTGACCAACTTTAAACAGAACTTGATTAATTTTCACACACATTTATTAAAATAATAACAAGCATAAAAATTACTTAACTTGGTTCAGGATGCTATTTACAGTTGACCATCTGAAGTTCCTGTGGTATTGGTATGTTAATCGTATTCTCACATATATCTCTGATCCTTGCCGAAAGTGTCTATACATTTATCTTCATGGCTATGTATAGGAATATGGTAATCTTATTAGGCGCAGACTGAAACTTGACTATAGACTGGTACAGAGGAGAAAAGGTTCTACGTTGGCAGCAATCTCATTGGCTGCATTACATATTAATATGCGGATCGGTGGAAGCAGAATTTGGTCCGTCTCTATGGCAGCGCCATCTCGTGGTGCGGAGACGAACGAGTGCTGCGCTTGCACTGTTGTGCTTAGCAGGTCGCGCTCTAGTGGGAAACTTGTGTACGCGCTGACTATGCGGAACTATGTATACAACACAAATCAAGCAGTACAGCTACGAATTGCACCATATGTAGCTAATGTCGCTCACTGTAGGTCACGATACTTAAAAAAATGTTGGCTGTTAAATACTAATTCGTGTTGAGATGGTTACTGCTATCAAAATATAGAGTTGCAAACGCTAATATTTTCCTTCTCGTTTCAAGTGCAGGAGATATACTATGTGACCAAAAGTATCCGGACACCTGACTGAAAATGCCTTACAAGTTCGTGGCGCCCTTCATCGGCAATGCTGGAATTCAATATGGTGTTGGCCCACCCTTAGCCTTGATGAAAACTTTCACTCTCGCAGGCATACGTTCAATCAGATGCTGGAAGGTTTCTCGGGGAGTGGCAGCAAATTCTTCAGGGAGTGCTGCACTGAGGACAGGTATCGATGTCGTTCGGTGAGGCCTGGCACGAAGTCGCCGTTCCAAAACATCCCAAACGTGCTCTATAGGATTCAGGTCAGGACTCTCTGCAGGCCAGTGCATTAAGAAATGTTATTGTCGCGTAACCACTCCGCCACAGGCCGTGCATTATGAACATGTGTTCGATCGTGTTGAAAGGTGCAATCGCCATCACCGAATTGCTCTTTAGCAGTGGGAAGTAATAACGTGTTTAAAACATCAATGTAGGCCTGTGCTGTGATAGTGCCAAGCAAAACAAGGGGTACAAGCCCCCTCCATGAGAAACACGACCACACCATAACACCACCGCCTCCGAATTTTACTGTTGGTACTACACACGCTGGCAGATGACGTTCACCGGGCATTCGCCATACTCACATCCTGCCATCGGATCGCCACATTGTGTACCGTGGTTCGCACACCACACAACGTTTTTCCACTGTTCAGTCGTCCAGTGCTTACGCTCCTTACACCAAGGGAAACGTCGTTTGGCATTTACCTGCGTGATGTGTAGCTTATGAGCAGCCACTGGACCATGAAATCACCACTCGCCTAACTGTCATAGTACTAGCAGTGCATCCTGAGGCAGTCTGGAACTCCTGTCTGATGGTGTGGATAGATGTCTGCCTATTACACGTTACGACCATCTTCAACTGTCGGCGGTCTCTGTTAGTCAACAGACGAGGTCAGCCTGTACGCTTTTGTACTGTACGTCTCCCTTCACGTTTCCACTTCACTGTCACATTGGTAACCGTGGACCTAGGGATGTTTAAGAGTGTGGAAATCTCGCGTACAGACGAATGACACTAGTCACACG
This sequence comes from Schistocerca serialis cubense, assembly GCF_023864345.2. Lineage (NCBI taxonomy): Eukaryota > Metazoa > Arthropoda > Insecta > Orthoptera > Acrididae > Schistocerca > Schistocerca serialis. The sequence goes on along the minus strand of NC_064638.1, from coordinate 248,851,498 downwards.
CAATCACCTGACCACGTTCGAAGTCCAGAGTTCTACGTAGCGCCCCATTCTGTTATCTTACGATATCTAATGACTACTGACGTCGCTGATATGGAGTACCTGGCAGTAGGTGGCAGCACAGTGCATATAATACGAAAAACGAATGTTTTTGTGGGTGTTCAAACGTTCAAATGTGTGTGAAATCTTATGGGACTTAACTGCTAAGGTCATCAGTCCCTAAGCTTACGTACTACTTAACCTAAATTATCCTAAGGACAAACACACACACCCATGCCCGAGCGAGGACTCGAACCTCCGCCGGGACCAGCCGTACAGTCCATGACTGCAGCGCCTTAGATTTTGTGGGTGTCCGGATACTTTTGATCACATAGTGTACCTTACACTATGGCAGTCACTCTTTTGTAGACAAACTGTGCTACCAGTCGACACCCATTAATTACAATGCAAGTTCACATACCGCGCTAACTGCTATCAAACCGATACTTGTTTTACACACACTCGCACAGACAGCGGTACCATACTACATCCTCAGGCATGGATGTGTGTGTGTGTGTTGTCCATTGCGTAAGTTAGTTCAAGTTAGATTAAGTAGTGTGTAGGCTTAGGGACCGATGACCTCAGCAGTTTAGTCCCATAAGAACTTACCACTAATTTCCAAATTTTCCACACTCGATTCGGAGAGGGAGGATCCCTGACAGGAGCCTGAGAGCGCTAGAAATCCTAATGCCAATTTTTCAGTCGCAAAGTACAAAAGGCCTCCTCCACATTGCACACTGGGAGTAAGCTGTAGATTCCTCTAACTGCGACAACACTGAATCGTTGCCATAGAAATATAATCGAAATCCAGCATGTGTTTGGTCGTTGTAGACGTGTTGTAAGGGGGGCATGTCACTTTGATGTTTGTAAGTTATCGATGTGCACGTCAGAGAGAGAGATAGCATCTTGCTCTATGTGATCAAAAGTATCCGGACACCCCCAAAAACATACGTTTTGCATATGAGATGCATTGTGCTACCACCTACTGCCAGGTACTCCATATCAGCGACCCCAGTTGTCATTAGACATCGTGAGAGAGCTGAATGGGGCGCTCCGCGGAAGTCACGACTTCGAACGTGATCAGGTGATTGGGAGTCATTTGTGTCATTTACCTGTACGCGAGATTTCCATACTCCTAAACATCCCTAGGTCCACTGTTTCCGATGTGATAGTGAAGTGGAAAAGTGAATGGACTCGTATAGCACAAAAGCGTACAGGCCGACTTCGTTAGTTGACTGACAAAGACCGGCGAGAGGTGAAGAGGGTCGATAATGTATAATAGTCAAACATCTATCGAGACCATCACACAGGAATTCCTATCTGCATCAGGTTCCACTGCAAGTACTATGACAATTAGGCGGGAGGCTTGAAAACTTGGATTTCATGGTCGAGCGGCTGCTCATAGGCCATCCATCACGCCGGTAAATGCCAAACGACGCCTCGCTTGGTGTAAGGAGCGTAAACGGTGGACGATTACACAGTGGAAAAACGTTGTGTGGAGTGACGAATCACGGTACACAATGAGGCGATCCAGTGGCAGGGTGTGGGTATGGTGAATGCCCGGTGAACATCATCTGCTAGTGTGTCTAGTGCCAACAGTGAAATTCGGAGGCGTTGGTGTTATTGTGTGGTCATGTTTTTCATGGAGGGAGCTTGCACCCCTTGTTGTTTTGCGTGGCACTATCACATCACATGTCTACATTGATGTTTTAAGCACCTTCTTGCTTCCCACTGTTGAAGGCCAATTCGGGGATGGCGACTGAATCTTTCAACACGATCGTGCACATGTTCATAACGCACGGCCTGTGGCGGAGTGGTTACACGACAGTAACATTTCTTAATGGACTGGCCTGCAGAGAGTCTTGACCTGAAACATATAGAACACGTTTGCAATGTTTTGGAACGGCGACTTCGTGCCAGGCTTCACCGACCGACATCGATACCTCTCCTCAGTGCAGCACTCCGTGAAGAATGGTCTGCCAATCGCCTAGAAACTTTCCAGCACTTAACTGAACGTGTGCCTGTGAGAGTGGAAGGTGTCATCAGGGATAAGGGGGACAACAGCATATTGAATTCCAGCATTACCGATGAAGGGTGCCACGAACTTATAAGACATTTTCAGCTAGGTGTCCTGATGCTTTTGAACACATAGTACATGTTACTGTTAAACAATCTTTAGTTTTGTTGTGGCATTGTATCTGTTAGCTGCAGAAAAATGTATTGTAGAGGACAGCAAAGGCGAATATGATGTAGAAATTGAAAGGTGAAAATAGTATGTAAATTTTGAATAATGTTATTTGTATTTTGAAGAGAAGAAGTTAGAGGTAAGAGTGAAGTACTGCACAGCCAGTTTGTCGGAATGACTATTGTCAGCTAGTTAACTTTGTTCATTTGCTCAGAGCTGAGAGAAAGACCATCCCGCTTTCCTGAGTCATGCATCAACATATTAACTGGTTATGCGGTTTGGATTTTATAGAAACTCTCTGTTAACAGTGTACCATTTTTAAAATATTGTTCACTTTGTTAAGCATAATATTGTTCAGACCAATGTTACGTGTGGCTATCACGGGAAGTTTTACTCTGCCTTATACTTAATTTTGAAATCGTTGCCTTGGAATATCATTTCATAGGAACAGTAACTCTCTCCATCCCACAGTTTAAAGAAGGCTTATCATTATGTATTATCACATCGCACTACGTGGTATGCGACAGTTTCAATAATGTTTGGAAATTTTATTTAAAGAAAACAGAAATCTAGCTTAGCCGATGCCTGTTTGCTCTTTGCTGTTGTGCTTTCGATAAATCTGCAGCAATGTTGTCAAGACGCGAAACAGTGGAAATTTTGATTAGGGCAAGATAATTGTTTCAATCCAAGTGCGCATTTAATATAAAGACAAGCTGTATTCAGATCAGCTACAATTCATTTCAAATTAGGTTCTGTTTAGTCAAAGATTAGCAAATGAGTTTAAGTCCGATAACAGTTTGTGGGTACGTAGACTTTTGATAGTGTGGGAGGTAAATGTGGACTAAATTTCGTACATAAACACAAAGTGGGAACTTACTTTGTGAAGTAGCCGCGCTTCGCGTACTTTGTTGCGAAGATTCTCTCATCGAACGGTCTACAGTTGAGACTGTGGTGCAGCTCACTTTATTGTGATCTTAAATTCTCATGCCATGTGTCACTTGTGCACTTCAGTGTGACTGAAAGAAAAGAGGATCGAAATTGTGGGATGTGCATGGAATCTGTTGTACGATAAAAAAATCTTCCAGCCGTTCTAACAGGTGAACACCCACATAACGCGGAGTAGCGGTGTCCTTAGCATTAACAATGGCCTAATCCACCCTGGGAATCAGCCCATTTAAGTGCTAAATGGTGATTAGTGGATATTTATACTGTTATTCACAAGGAACTTGCGCTTATTTATTCATAAGTGCTACAATGTTGAAGCGGATTTAATGCAAAAGAACATAATGTCGGATAAATCTTTGCGGTGTCTTCGTCACATTTCATCTTTTGAAGAAGGCAGTGTGGATTATACTATTAGTGTTCTCCATTCTCGTAATGCTATACGGAACGCAGTAGCGTTAAGTCTAGGCTCAGTTGGACACAGTACTTTTTTTCTACTGACCAGAAGTACAAGTTATAAGTTATTTTGCTTCCACCGCACAACTTGTTACTTGCATTTACAGAATTTAGATGTGGCTTCTAGACAGACCCCCCCATGAACCATGGACCTTGCCATTGGTGGGGAGGCTTGCGTGCCTCAGCGATACAGATAGCCGTACCGTAGGTGCAACCACAACGGAGGGGTATCTGTTGAGAGGCCAGACAAACGTGTGGTTCCTGAAGAGGGGCAGCAGCCTTTTCAGTAGTTGCAAGGGCAACAGTCTGGATGATTGACTGATCTGGCCTTGTAACAATAACCAAAACGGCCTTGCTGTGCTGGTACTGCGAACGGCTGAAAGCAAGGGGAAACTACAGCCGTAATTTTTCCCGAGGGCATGCAGCTTTACTGTATGATTACATGATGATGGCGTCCTCTTGGGTAAAATATTCCGGAGGTAAAATAGTCCCCCATTCGGATCTCCGGGCGGGGACTACTCAAGAGGATGTCGTTATCAGGAGAAAGAAAATTGGCGTTCTACGGATCGGAGCGTGGAATGTCAGATCCCTTAATCGGGCAGGTAGGTTAGAAAATTTAAAAAGGGAAATGGATAGGTTGAAGTTAGATATAGTGGGAATTAGTGAAGTTCGGTGGCAGGAGGAACAAGACTTCTGGTCAGGTGACTACAGGGTTATAAACACAAAATCAAATAGGGGTAATGCAGGAGTAGGTTTAATAATGAATAGGAAAATAGGAATGCGGGTAAGTTACTACAAACAGCATAGTGAACGCATTATTGTGGCCAAGATAGATACGAAGCCCACACCTACTACAGTAGTACAAGTTTATATGCCAACTAGCTCTGCAGATGACGAAGAAATTGAAGAAATGTATGATGAAATAAAAGAAATTATTCAGATTGTGAAGGGAGACGAAAATTTAATAGTCATGGGTGACTGGAATTCGAGTGTAGGAAAAGGGAGAGAAGGAAACATAGTAGGTGAATATGGATTGGGGGACAGAAATGAAAGAGGAAGCCGCCTGGTAGAATTTTGCACAGAGCACAACATAATCATAGCTAACACTTGGTTTAAGAATCATGAAAGAAGGTTGTATACATGGAAGAACCCTGGAGATACTAAAAGGTATCAGATAGATTATATAATGGTAAGACAGAGATTTAGGAACCAGGTTTTAAATTGTAAGACATTTCCAGGGGCAGATGTGGACTCTGACCACAATCTATTGGTTATGACCTGTAGATTAAAACTGAAGAAACTGCAAAAAGGTGGGAATTTAAGGAGATGGGACCTGGATAAACTAAAAGAACCAGAGGTTGTACAGAGATTCAGGGAGAGCATAAGGGAACAATTGACAGGAATGGGGGAAATAAATACAGTAGAAGAAGAATGGGTAGCTTTGAGGGATGAAGTAGTGACAGAAGCAGAGGATCAAGTAGGTAAAAAGACGAGGGCTAGTAGAAATCCTTGGGTAACAGAAGAAATATTGAATTTAATTGATGAAAGGAGAAAATATAAAAATGCAGTAAGTGAAACAGGTAAAAAGGAATACAAACGTCTCAAAAATGAGATCGACAGGAAGTGCAAAATGGCTAAGCAGGGATGGCTAGAGGACAAATGTAAGGATGTAGAGGCCTATCTCACTAGGGGTAAGATAGATACCGCCTACAGGAAAAATAAAGAGACCTTTGGAGATAAGAGAACGACTTGTATGAATATCAAGAGCTCAGATGGAAACCCAGTTCTAAGCAAAGAAGGGAAAGCAGAAAGGTGGAAGGAGTATATAGAGGGTCTATACAAGGGCGATGTACTTGAGGACAATATTATGGAAATGGAAGAGGATGTAGATGAAGATGAAATGGGAGATATGATACTGCGTGAAGAGTTTGACAGAGCACTGAAAGACCTGAATCGAAACAAGGCCCCCGGAGTAGACAATATTCCATTGGAACTACTGACGGCCGTGGGAGAGCCAGTCCTGACAAAACTCTACCATCTGGTGAGCAAGATGTATGAAACAGGCGAAATACCCTCAGACTTCAAGAAGAATATAATAATTCCAATCCCAAAGAAAGCGGGTGTTGACAGATGTGAAAATTACCGAACTATCAGCTTAATAAGTCACAGCTGCAAAATACTAACACGAATTCTTTACAGACGAATGGAAAAACTAGTAGTAGCCAACCTCGGGGAAGATCAGTTTGGATTCCGTAGAAACACTGGAACACGTGAGGCAATACTGACCTTACGACTTATCTTAGAAGAAAGATTAAGGAAAGGCAAACCTACGTTTCTAGCATTTGTAGACTTAGAGAAAGCTTTTGACAATGTTGACTGGAATACTCTCTTTCAAATTCTAAAGGTGGCAGGGGTAAAATACAGGGAGCGAAAGGCTATTTACAATTTGTACAGAGACCAGATGGCAGTTATAAGAGTCGAGGGGCATGAAAGGGAAGCAGTGGTTGGGAAGGGAGTAAGACAGGGTTGTAGCCTCTCCCCGATGTTGTTCAATCTGTATATTGAGCAAGCAGTAAAGGAAACAAAAGAAAAATTCGGAGTAGGTATTAAAATTCATGGAGAAGAAATAAAAACTTTGAGGTTCGCTGATGACATTGTAATTCTGTCAGAGACAGCAAAGGACTTGGAAGAGCAGTTGAATGGAATGGACAGTGTCTTGAAAGGAGGATATAAGATGAACATCAACAAAAGCAAAACAAGGATAATGGAATGTAGTCTAATTAAGTCGGGTGATGCTGAGGGAATTAGATTAGGAATTGAGGCACTTAAAGTAGTAAAGGAGTTTTGCTATTTGGGGAGCAAAATAACTGATGATGGTCGAAGTAGAGAGGATATAAAATGTAGGCTGGCAATGGCAAGGAAAGCGTTTCTGAAGAAGAGAAATTTGTTAACATCCAGTATTGATTTAAGTGTCAGGAAGTCATTTCTGAAAGTATTCGTATGGAGTGTAGCCATGTATGGAAGTGAAACATGGACGATAAATAGTTTGGACAAGAAGAGAATAGAAGCTTTCGAAATGTGGTGCTACAGAAGAATGCTAAAGATTAGATGGGTAGATAACATAACTAATGAGGAAGTATTGAATAGGATTGGGGAGAAGAGAAGTTTGTGGCACAACTTGACCAGAAGAAGGGATCGGTTGGTAGGACATGTTCTGAGGCATCAAGGGATCACCAATTTAGTATTGGAGGGCAGCGTGGAGGGTAAAAATCGTAGAGGGAGACCAAGAGATGAATACACTAAGCAGATTCAGAAGGATGTAGGTTGCAGTAGGTACTGGGAGATGAAAAAGCTTGTACAGGATAGAGTAGCATGGAGAGCTGCATCAAACCAGTCTCAGGACTGAAGACCACAACAACAACAATTCTAGACAGAAACTCTAACGTGAAAGTTTTATTTGCGCAATCGCAGTTTTTTGTTGGCATTGTATTCTCTAGATCCCTATTACGCTTATTAAATAATCACGTTGTGAACGCCAATCCCGTCTCCTTTTATTTCTCTCTATTTATACTCCCATCTTTTGGTTAGCATCTATTGCGCAGTAGTGTCTACTTCTTTATAGGATTCATTACAGTAACCGCACAGTAACGAATAGTACGTCCATCATGAATAGTTAGTCTAACATGTAATGCAGGTAAATCTTGTATTTCGTCATTTGCTCCACTTTTTTTCGAACCGTCATCATCTTACGACATTCTTCTTTTTAGTTTACGTCGTATGGTATACTACAAATCGGGCAAATTAGTCTGACACACACTACTCACTTTGATCTTAGCACAGTTAATACCATTACAACCTGTACGTAAATGACAATAAATTCGAAGGAATGAATTTTTTGTTGGAACAGGAGAAATTTCCTGAAGAAGAATTTGAAGGAAATTAATATTTAAGTTTATGCTTTGCCCAATGCTAGTATAAAATATCAATTTTCTTTCGCTGCACAATTAAGTTCACGCATTTAATGTAGTTGTGTACTTCTGACTTCTGGAATTGTTTCTGTTGAACTCATTTCGTAACGCAGCTGTCTTTGGTGGTTCTTTATTTGCGCTTCAACGTCACAATTCTGATTCAGTTGCGTTATTCTAATTTGCTGTACTGAATGTGTTCTTCACTGGAAGAAATGCTCATCCACGAACCTCTGTCTCGTCCACTGCGTGCGAACGGACGAAAATCTGATTCGGCGCATTCTGCGGCGGCGTGTCCGTACATAAGCGGAATAAGGGCCTAAATCCGGCTGCCTATGCAAGCTGACGCAGCACATCCCTGACATCTGTGCGCCTCCGCCGCAAAAAATTGAGATCAAGTTCTGCAAGAAAAGTTCGCTCGACTTTTCACGGATAACGTGAACTTCACTGCCGCCTGATTCCCATCTATACCGCACCCCTTCTACTACTGCTGTTGCTGTGATAATTAAAACCCATGAATAGGGAAGCCCTCTTTATTCGCTATACGAATTAAGAACGTTCTTTTACAATACGAATAACTTTATGCGTATTTATCACCTCAAAGGAAGTCTTATATCCTGGCTAGTTATTCTATCATTATTATTAAAGCTCCAAAAATAATTAAGTACTACAAATATAAGTAACTGAAGACATATTATTTGTAAGACATTGCTTGTTCGTGAATATTTTGCTAATTCTACCCAGTGAGCTAGTTCCTTGTAAGTGCGCAGGAACTTACGTATTCAAATTGCATGATGCACGTTAGTTACTTTGTTTTACTTGTGCACTCAGATGTGTTTCACCTTGTTTACAAGGTGTCCTGAAATATTGTATGACTGTTTTTCGTTTGCAAATACAGGTTACAGATTTAAAACAGTTCATGGAAGTTTTTCTAAGAAAATGGAAAGGTAGTTACAGATCAATGTCTAATTCATTGTTTGTAAGTCAAACAATGGTCTCTCGTGTGGATAACTGGTTGAAAGCTTGCAGTTTTTCTTGTGGTCACTCTGTTTTCGAAAGATAGCACTGTAACTGGGAATCGCTTTTGTTAATGTTGCCAATTTTCTCAGTTTTTGCTTTCAATCTTTTTTATTATATGTATGTATGTATGTATCTCTCTCTCTCTGTGTGTGTGTGTACCTATTCTCTTTATTTTTTATTTTATTTATTCCTTAAGATCATCTGTTGCGATTTCTGACTGTTATTTGATCATTCAGTGTAAACAGAGAGTGGTTGGTTGTATTCACTTGATCATTTAACAATAACGTCTTTTCAGCCTCTATTTTGTGTATGACAATTTTCTTGTAAGGTCAGCAGGTGTCTTTCATTACTCATTCTATTTTCATGTCTTTCTTTGCTGTAGTAGGCGTGTTATTATTTTCTCTTAAATGTTCTTGCGAAAAAGTTGAGTGGCTCCTCCCATATTTCCTTGCTCTGATATGTTGTTGTTATCGGGTGTCGAATGTTCTTCTGGTTTATCCTGCATACCTTTCATTACATGTGTTGCGTAGTAGTTGGTGTATTTCTGATTTCTGGTAGATGTCTGTGTCTCTTATTAATTTTGAAAGGTACTGTTGGATTTCACTCTCTGTTTTAAATGCTATGTTTATGCCTCGTCTTTTGAATTTTTTATTTATTTTATGTGTGAGTTTGTGCTTGTATATCATTGTGTATATAGCGAATCTTCTTTCTCGTTTTCATATATTCTTTGTTTCGTTTGGTCTTGTCATTGTGGGTGCTTCTTTGTGTGGTGTTTGTTGTGTCCTTGTTTGTACCTGTCTATGTATTGTGTTTATTGACTGTATTTGTCAATTTTTTGTTTAATTTTGTGACTATATTACAGTTACACATTTTTTATGTTGCTATTTATGTAAATGTTAGTTATTTCTGGTGATTTCTCCTGTGCTGCGTGATACGGTGTTGAGTATATGAAGCATGTATCTCAGTGTTGTTTATTTCTGTGGGCGCCAGTAATTTGACGTCTATGTATGACTGCGTCAGTTGTGTACGTTTCTTTTCGTTGCATCAGAAACATATACTTGACATAAACAAGGAAAGACGTAAGCACATTGAACCGAAAGCTAGGCAGCCGAAGGTGACAGCACTCTGATGACGTGCACATGACTTCTAGTTTCGACAATGACTATTCGGCGAAGAATGTAGCCAACAAGATTCTTCAACTATGGCAAATCTAGCTGAGGTCATTATTAATGATTAGCTCCCGTAGAGGTAATGATCTGCGAGGACAATTATTGCTACATTTCAGTCGTCGTTCTAAATAGTCCCAGGCATTTACTATGGGATTGAGAATCGGGTGATTTAGTGAACCAGTCGAGAGGCGATACGGTGTCTCAGTGTTCGTGATGCGTGTAATCCTGTGAAAACAGCTGTTGTGATCTTGGAAGATGGTGATGATGATGTGGGGCGCTCAAATGCGCGGTCATAAGCGTCCGTACAAAGCCATAATTTTTGCATAGTCCAATTTGGACACTGTACAATATAGCCACTGTTACGAATGATGATGATGATGATGATGAAATGATGAGGACAACACAAACACCCAGTCCCCGGCAGAGAAAATCCCCAACCCGGCCGTGAATCGAACCCGGGTTCCCGTGATCCAGAGGCAGCAACGCTAGCCACTAGACCACTAGCTGCAGACCCAAGAAGATGGAAAAGCCAAAACGTATCAGGAATGTTGGCTGAATCGTAGAAATGACGCTTGGATAGGGTTTTATGTTGTTCCAGTACGAACTGCAAATTCATGAGGCATTAGTAACATGAAGTGTTCAGAATAAAATGGTTGACAGCAGGGTGAACCAGAACTCCATCCACAACCTTCGGTATGCGGAACCTACGGTCAACGGCGGCTCATTACGGAGGTACTGCACGTCGTTTTGTTTCTTGCCCGATTTAACTTTGCATCTGTATTGCATTGAAAATAGCGCACAACAGTGCAAATGTCGACGGTATGCGCTGTGTCTTGTTTCAGGAACCACACGACCGCTACGGTCGCAGGTTCGAATCCTGCCTCGGGCATGGATGTGTATGACGTCCTTAGGTTAGTTAGGTTTAAGTAGTTCTTAGTTCTAGGGGACTGATGACCTCAGAAGTTAAGTCCCATAGTGCTCAGAGCCATTTCAACCATTTTTTGTCTTGTTTCTATTCGCTCACGGTACCTACTGCTGACGACTATAATGCCCTCTTCACCCCGTTGCTCTAAAATTTGTATTCGGTGCTGCTCGGTTTTGTCTGGGGTTTGGTTTACTCGTAGTGTTGCGCGTGTGATAAAACACTAATCACCCAAAACATTATGACCACTGTCCACCTCGACGTTGGATGCCGCTTGGTGGCGTTGCGGTCACGTTAAACGGTAAGAAAAGTATGTACGCAGAGCACACAGAGACGTGAGATCGAAATGGGAAAATCCTTTGAGATAAGAGACTTTGACAAAGAGCAGATTATTATTACACAGAGCCTGTGAACGAATACCTAAAAAACGGCGAAGCTGGTCGAATGTTCACGTGCTACTGTTGTGAGCGCCTGCAGAAAGAGATAGGAGAGTGAAACTACCACTAGGCGCCAAATGGTTGAACGTCCGCGACTGTTCACAGATCGTGGTGTTCGGAGGATTATCTGCTCTGTAAAGTAGAATAGATGGTGATATGTGGTGTCTCTGCCGAGAGAACACAATGCTGGTGCACGGACAAGTGTTTCGGTGCACACCATTCCAATAACATGGAGCACTGCAGCAGACCATCTCTACAAGTTAGATGTTGACCCACCGACATTGTCAACTGCTATTGCAGTGGGGTCGTGACCATCGGAATTCGACCGTCGATCAATGGAAACGTGTCGGCTCTTCGGTTGAATCAAATTTTTGCTACTTTAGGTTGATGGTAATCTCCACAAACGCCGTCATCGAGGCAAATGGTGGATCAAAATGTGCAGTCCGCCAACAACGCCGGCTGGTGGGTGCTGCGTTATGCTATGGGAGACACTGTCCTGCATTTTCATGGGACCTTTGGTAGTAATTGAAGATGCGCTGACAGCTGCGAACCACCTGCATCCCTTCATGCTTGATGTCTTCCCCGACGGCGATACCATCTTTCAACAGTACGATTGTAGGTTTCTCGGAGTCAGAGCCGCGCTGCGGTGTTTTGAGGAACATTATAGTGTCTCGGCGACGAAATTCGCCTGGTGTAAATACTATGGAGCCTATCTGGGTTGCTATTGGGCGCCACCACTGAACGAACCCAAATCAGCGGCCCGTTATTTACGCGAAATACATGACCTGTGCACAGACACTGAATGCCACAGACTCCACAAAGCTACCAATAAACTGTCGGGTCTCTGACACGCAGAATCAGTGATGTGTTTCGTTCCAAAGACTGGCAAACAAGCTGTTAGACGGGTAGTCATAATGTTTTGGCTCATCAGTCTACAGTGGCACTGTGGAAAGTTTTACTGATGAAGTGTTAGCCGATGTACACTTATGTATGGCTGCTCTGTTTGTAGCCTGTGTGGCCGAGCGGTTCTAGCCGCTTCAGTCTAGAACTGCACGACCGCTACGGTCGCAGGTTCGAATCCTGCTTCGGGCATGGATGTGTGTGGTGTCCTTAGGTTAGTTAGGTTTATGGAAAGTTCTAGGGGAGTGAATGACCTCAGATGTTAAGTCCCATAGCGCTCAGAGCCATTTGAACCATTTTAGATTGCAATGCTCCTACAGCTATGATAATTGCGTCAGCCGTACTTAATCGTCTTCGAGAAACCAAACCCTGTGCTTTGTGTTGCACGATTTGGCGATCACATGTTACAGGCTTTTTCACTGTTGTGATGGTATTTTCACAGAACCTAGTGTGACATCGGTAACAAGCCGATTATATCATAAATACTCTGTAACGAGTCGCTGGAGACTGTGCGTTTCTTACAGCAAGATACAGAGTAGGTGTTCTTCAACAAATTTTGAAAGTTTGTCGGTGGAGTTCTGATTCATCGTGTACAGCAAAAGACAGGTAAGGTTCCGAGTCCTCGCCCTAGCCCGGCCGATCTTTCCCGGCCGATCGCCGTTTCAGCCTCCGTCTATGGCTCCACGCTACATAAATGTGTCAAATAACCAGGGTATACGACATTATACATCTTAAAGACAATAACTGCTTACTACGGTGGACAGATTGACACATTTGAGGGTGATTATCCACGAGTTCGATAAATTTTCTATAACTGATGCTGTTTTCCTGGGCAATTTTTTTTTCGAAATATTAGGTTGGGTAGTAAAACAATGGAAAAGAAGACTTTCTGCAAACAGAAGAACGCTACCAACCGACGTGCACAGAGTAGTATTTATAAATATGGCTCTAGGAACAAAACTGGTCTCCACTAGGCATAACTCAACCTTATTGTTGCATGGAAAGAAGCCAAATGTGCAGGTTTAAAAACATTTGACTTTATTCCTGGTAAATTAAAGCTCCTGGAAGATAATTACATTAAAAAAAATTCTGCTTGAAAACTCCATCCACTCTACAGATGGATTTCTGAGTAGCTAGTGTCTATATGTAATCAGGTTACGCTTATTAAATTTTACTGTCGTGCAAGATTAAAGCAAAAATCGATTTATGTAAACATCCGACATTTAGTCATGTTTTATAGACAAATGTTATTTCTAAATCTACTGGCACGTTCATCCTGACGTGTTATCGTAAATGTGATCCACAAATACAAAAATAACGAGCTCAGTATGAATAAGGCCCTTTCATTACTAGAAAGTTATTCTCGTTGTTAAAACACGAGGAAGATGATCTCAGAGAGCCTATTGTTATTATTTCGCGGTCGGCAGTAAACTGCATTGAAACCGATGATGAGGCTTTGGAAAATTTCATTTAAATTGTAATATTCGATTTCTACCAGTAAGCCATTTTAGTAAGGATCTTGCACATGTAAGTGAAAGAATTCGTATTTTCGTGTCTATTGAGACACGTTTAAATCCAGTGATTTGCCCTTAAAGTGTCCACATTACGTTAAAGCAGCTGTGGGGAAACGCCTAAAAACGTTATAGAGGCTAACCGTTGTGTCCACAACGGCCGGCTATTCGGGATCACTGAAATAAAAAGACATTGAACGTGGCTCGTATGCTGTCTGCTCTGAGTTTGATGCACTTTTCTGGTGAGGATCTTAATGTACTGACTATGCGAGTTGCTATTTGGAACTATCCGCTGTGCCTTTAGGGTTCTTTCTACTGTGTACTTTAGGCCTGAGATAACTCCGGTGTTACTGAAAGAAGTGACGATCAAGAACACTTCATTAGTAACAGACAGACATGGAGAGAGAGTGGGGGATGGAAGAATGTAAATTATTGGTTAGCCAGCTAGAGGAAGGGGACTTATGTTTTGTAAGGAACAGTTCATAATCATCTTAGGGAATAAATCAAAGTACCTGTAATTAGTGTCTCATATAGTAATCGTAAGTTTCCCCCTCATTTCATTTTGGAGGGTACCTTTGGAGTTTTCGCGACGCCTTCCAGAATTATAAATCACTAACAACGTGGAACGTCAAGGTTTCAGAACATTTCCCAACAGTTGCATGCCAGAACACTGTAAGTAGGCTGTTAAGGTTTTTATGTTGGTAACGCCTCGTAGCGCTCTATATGAAAATCACTGACTGTGCTGTGTGAAGTCTGTGGCTGGTTGGCATTGTTGGAATATTCCCTATTGTAGTGTTGGACAGTTGGATGTGAACAGCGCGTAGCGTTGCGCAGTTGGAGGTGAGCCGCCAGCAGTGGTGGATGTGGGGAGAGAGATAGCAGAATTTTAAGAGCGGACGATCTGGACGTGTGTCCGCCACAAAGAGTGAGTTTGTGATACTGGATATCATGAACTGATATATATAATGACTTTTGAACACTATTAAGGTAAATACATTGTTTGTTCTCTATCAAAATCTTTCATTTGCTAACTATGCCTGTTAGTATTTAGTGCCTTCAGTAGTTAGAATATTTTATTTAGCTGGCAGTAGTGGCGCTCACTGTATTGCAGTAGTTCGAGTAACGAAGATTTTTGTGAGGTAAGTGGTTCATGAAAGGTACAGATTATTGTTAGTCGGGGCCATTATTTTGTAGGGATTTTTGAAAGTCAGATTGCGTTGCGCTAAAAGTATTGTGTGTCAGTTTAGTGTGGATCAGAATAAGTAAAGAGAGTAATGTCTGAGTACGTTCAGTTTTGCTCAGCTGTTTGAAAATCAAATAACGAAAGGGGTTCCAGAATGAGATTTTCACTCTGCAGCGGAGTGTGCGCTGATATGAAACTTCCTGGCAGATTAAAACTGTGTGCCCGACCGAGACTCGAACTCAGAACCTTTGCCTTTGGCGGGCAAGTGCTCTGCCAACTGAGCTACCGAAGCACGACTCACGCCCGGTACTCACAGCTTTACTTCTGCCAGTACCTCGTCTCCTACCTTCCAAACTTTACAGAAGCTCGAGTCTCGGTCGAGCACACAGTTTTAATCTGCCAATAAGTTTCAACGAAAGGGGTTTACCAGCACAGCAATTCATTAATTTTTCTAAGGGGACGTTTCATAACACACACACGTGTCGCCGCCAGAGGGAGTTACAAAGTGCACTGATGCGGCTTTATTGGCACCCATTACTGTGACATGTGTACTTCATTTGGTCTGAATTTGTTGTCACCTACGGGTTCCCCTTACTGCCACAAGTGTGTTTCATTTGGGCTGAATTTGCTATCATGTACTCCTACAATAGTGAACTACCTATCACCTTACTTGTCAATAAAATGACGTTGTCCTTGAGGCTTTTGCATTTTTTTCGGCGGTGTGTTTGATGAGTTAGCTGATTCCGACTGTGAGCCACTCATATATCTTATCAATACCTGGAAGAATATTTACGCAGCTCTATACAGACAGTGCTTCATTTTAGATCACTGCTTCCACTCCAGAAATTCTGAGTTTACTTTTAATGTTCTGTGCCTGGTCATTAACAGCAGTAGTCAAAATATACTTCTCACAGCCACGGCTGAAACTACTTCTACGATGTGTAGCTATGAAAATATAATTAACACCTCGAGAAATGTAACATACGTAATGAATTTTTTGTTCTTTGCAGGTACGTGTGTACTGCCTTGGTACATTCTGAAATATCAGCGACACCGTAGCGCAGCGCATATCTAGAGGTGCTCTAGAGGTAGTTACTATGGTCCACTTGAGGTTTTTCGGGTGCTCCACCAAACAGCGGACACGTGCAATGCTTGAAATAAAGTAAAAACATCAATGCGCCATTTGCTGGAATTTGAGTGATATAGCTGTTGAATTTCTGACACAAGTATATTTTATTTGTTTTTGATGATCAGAGCTGGTGAATGGTGTAATTTTCAGCGTAAATTTCCACTTCTGAACGTAAGAAGTAACATTATCAAACCAGTGTTAATATTAAAATAGTATAATGTAGATCCTATCGTAAAAACGAAACTGCGCTGACTTCCGGTTTCTATTTCCTTCATGTTCTAATGTGTGACGTCAGTCGGGAAGTATCTAGCATCAGCCATACCAAATTCTGGTGGTATGGGCTATATAAGTGATTTTTTGTTTTGCTTTTAGGGCAAAATGCTAAGACTGGACACGGAGCCTGCAGGTGGGGGTCGAGGGAGTGGGCCGAGACTGCAGTGAGACAAACGGTTTCGAGTGTTTCGGAAGGCGACGTCGCCGAAAGGGCTGCTACCGATCATTTTAATGTCTCTGGAACTACACTGCAAAGAAGATCAAACTCACTGTTGAGGATCAGCAGATACCTATAATACTTTGTATGGGGTTTTCCAGGAAAATTACGAAGAAATGCTTGTAGCACACACGAGAGAATTAGATTCCAGGTCAATTCCCTAGCTAATACTGAGTTCAAAAAACTTGCTTATTTTTTCACAGGAAATTTAAAACTGTCGCACAGATTTAACAGTCAGAGGAAATTGACAAGTAACGATTTCTATCAAACCATTATGAAGAAGCATTCAGAACTACCTCACAGAAAACCTCAGTCCACAAGTTTAGTGCATTATGTCAGGTTCAGTCGACCACAACTCTTTCTTTTATTGTACTTCTGATATAAAACAGATTAATTAGCTTATAATGCACAGAAACTTCTTTTTTATTTTAAAGCCAATATTTTGCTGTGTGGTCCATACTACCTGCCACTTATCTCAATATCTCGAATTGTAAGCCTAAAATATTTTCTTTCTGTGTGTAATTTTGGTGAGAAATCCTTCTCTGACCATTTACACCGAAATAAACGTTCAAGTAAAGTTCTCTGCCATTACTAGCTAGAGGCCCGTGCTTCGCAATGGAAGATAGAGAAGGACCTTTGAATAGCGTCGCAATTTAGACGTCGGTGCAATAATCCGTAAAAATAGAATCTTTATAGGACTGCTTTGACAATAAACTCTTTTCTTCTAAACAAGAAATTAAATATTAATTAAAAATATTGAAAGAAGCAAAACAATTCCGCTACATTTTTTATACTCAAGGCAAAATTATTAAATCTGTATATCACAGCCACGTACATTCAATGTTAGTTTGTATTCGTAAAGATATGACTGCGGTAGATAATTCTGTCACTGACGTTAACTTCCCTAAATACTTCTGTCACTGAGGTAAAAAATTAACAGCAACATCTATTGATTCTATGTTGTAGTACGAAACTAACTGTGGCACCTATTGCTTCTTTGATGTACTACGTCGTCACTAATGTGAACATTCTGAACTGTTGAGGTGAGTAACCTTGTGCAACTTTAAATTATGATATCTTTATTTTTCACGATCCCATTTTCATGAAATAAAGGCTATATGTTACCCGAAGCAACGCTCATGTTACCTGTGTAAACACCATGAAAATTCGCCTATTAATTTTGAATTTTAGCGTGCTCAAACAGACAAACATAGAGACAGGCGACAGTTTTAGACGAAATTTTAATCCACGATATCTTTTATCTCCATCATACGATTTTAGTGAAATAAAACCTGTACATTGCCCCGAAGTGAGCTTAAGTTACCTGTGAAAAGTCCACAAAATTTGTCAGGCAAGTCTGGAGATTAGCGAGTTCCAATAGACAAACAGACAGACACGATGGTTTTACAGTTTTAATATAGACGCCTCATTTGAAAACAAGAACAGAATTTCTATATGAATTCCGGATTAAGTGGTCCATACCAGCTTCCTAAATCTTTCTGTACTGAAAGGGAGCAATGCTGCAACAGTCCATGAAGAGTGATGTAAGTGTACAGCAGAAATGCGCCATCATACGACAGAGAGGTTAGCTGGCGAAGACACTTTCAGTATGATCAAAATAACGTGAGTGGCGAAGGACGGTGTACCAGACCTTCTCTTTATGAAATACCTGGAATAGCAAGAGAAATGGAGACGTTGGTGCTCGAAGACCGGCTTATCACAAACGTAGCGACAATGGAAAACGTGAAAATCATTTATCAGTTTTCATCGAGCGCGATATTTAAATTTGACAAAGATCGTCGCCCCCCTCCCCGAACCCAGGCGGCAGGAAAAATGTAGCAGCTGTGTCATACTAGTCAGCATTTCTTCTGTAAGTAGGCTGTTTAGGTTTTTATATTGGAAACGCCAAGTAGCGCTCTGTATGAAAATCACTGGCTGTACTGTGTGCAGTCTGTGTCTGGTTTGTATTGTTGAAAAATTCTCTATTGTAGTGGGCAGTAGATGTTAACAGCGCGTAGCGTTGCGCAGTTGGAGGTGAGCCGCCAGTAGTGGTGGATGTGGGCAGAGAAATGGCGGAGTTTTGAAATTTGTAAGACTGGATGTCATGAACTGCTATATATATTATGACTTTTGAACACTATTAAGGTAAATACATTGTTTGTTCTCTATCAAAATCTTTCATTTGCTAACTATGCCTATCAGTAGTTAGTACCTTCAGTAGTTTGAATCCTTTATTTAGCTGGCAGTAGTGGCACTCGCTGTATTGCAGTAGCTTGAGTAACGAAGATTTTTGTGAGATAAGTGATTTGTGAAAGGTATAGGTTAATGTTAGTCGGGGCCATTCTTTTGTAGGGATTATTGAAAGTCAGACTGCATTGCGCTAAAAATATTGTGTGTCAATTTAGTTATGATCAGAATAAGTAAAGTGAGAAATATCTGAGTATGTTCAGTTCCGCTCAGTTGTTTGAAAATCAAATAACGTAAGAGGTTTATCAGGACAGTAATTCACTAATTTTTCTAAGGGGACATTTCGTATGGCGACCCTGCCAGGATACCTCACTGGAATCTTCTGATTTTTTCTTGTAGTTTGTGTAATTAGTGCAGCCTTTGTTTATTGCTAGCACCTAATTGTAGAGAGAATTTCCTTTGTAGTTGTAGTTTTTCATTCTTGTACAGTAAAACAGTTGTGGCATGCATGTAGATTTGCACCAAGTATTTCGCAGCTGCGCTTTCAATTAACGAGATATTATTTTCAATGCTATGTTAAAGTGTGTCCTTATTTTGCTCTTCAAATTGTGCTTTTCTGTGTTGTTGTGTGAAATATTGTGACAATAATGGCGTGTGAAAAACGTAATACTAGGCTCCAAAGTAAACTGTGAAATGACAGTGAAGACGAAAGCAGTGTGTTAGCGCCGCCGAGTAATGAATTAACTAATGTTCAAAGTAGTAATTTGGTAATTGTGCATAGGGAAATGGAGCGGGCTGCAAATAATGGTGTAGGCAGTGAAACAATTAGTGAACAGGGAAGCATTATCGATCGATCGGTCGGCAACAGCTCGCCTCAGGAATCCGAAATGACAGGACACTATCTTGCAAATACTGTAGATTCAGGTTTTTCGTCCTCACCGTTTTCTCAAATAAGTCAAGACACATTTTCTGCTTGTCAAAATGTGAATGTTGCCGGTGAAAATGCACTGCCAAAGAGCATAGAGGAACAGATTCCAGACACTAATACATTATTATTGCAATTAATGCAACAAATGAAACAAAATCAGAGACAAACTAAGCAACCGTTAGACGCAATGGAACAAAATCAGAGACAAACACAGCAAAAGCTTCAAAAGTTAGACACAATGGAACAAAATCAGAGACAAACACAGCAAAAGCTTCAAAAGTTAGACACCAGACTTGAAGAAACACGTGAAGATTTAACTACTGAGTTACATAACATTGAATCGAAATGTCAAAAAGTCTGTAATGACGTAAAAACACAAATTTGTGAGCATTTTCAACCTATTTTTTCGCGGCATGAAAATGCATTACAGAATCACGAAGCAGCCATAAAGAAACCGCAAACCATTGTTCATGAAAATCATGAGACCTTGTGGGCTAATATTGACTCAGTTGCAGCTACCGATTCGATTACACTACTTGCAAAAACACAGGAAAACTTAAAGGACACAGTAGATACTCTGAAAATTGGTTCAGAAAGACACATGGCGGAAATTAGTTCATTATCAGAGAAAGTAGTCGAAGTTTCGGATCAGCTAAATAATTTATCTACGAAGGTAGATGATAATCTGAATGACGCAAGACGGGTAGTCTTTAATGACACAGAAGAGCATGAACAAATTAGGAAATTCAAACAAAATAAGAATCAAATTAATACGCAACACCAAAGAGAAATCCGGGAAGTACAAGGTCAGTTGGCACAAGTAATACAGGAATTACATATTTCAGACGACACTCGCGCTCCAACACGGGAAGAGGGACTAAGAAATACGGAAAAGCCACAAAATAATAACACAGGGCATTTCGGAAATTATGAAAAAAATTGGCAAGGTGCACCGAATTTTGAGATGGAACCGCCGAAACGACGTAACAATGACCGATATGCGACTCGCCGACATGATGATTTTGACTATAAGCTGTTTATTACTACACATAAATTCAAAACATTTAAGAATTCCGGCAACGACATTCATCCACAAGCGTGGCTTCATCAATTCTCTCATTGTTTTCCACCAAACTGGTCATTAGAGCGCAGATTAGAATTTATGTGTGGCTATTTAGAGAATGAATCAGCTGTGAGAATGCGATCGGTCATTCACGATTGCCACAGTGAAGGAGAATTTTATCACGCCTTCCTCTCAGCATATTTGTCTCAAGCTACACAAGACCGAGTAAAACATAGCATCATAATGAAGAAACATTTCGAACAATCTGAATTTTCCAGTCTTGTGAAATATTTTGAAAACATGTTGCACAAGAATCAGTACCTGTCAAACCCATACAGCCCCTCAGAACTCATCCGCATTTGCTTACTCAAACTACCTGAACATTTACGACATATTATTTTGGCAGGACGATGCAAAGACGACACTGAAGCTTTTCAGGGACTCTTACAAGAATTAGAAATTGACACTGACAATCGCGGAACGCGAAAACAGGAACACAACAATTACAGGTCACATCCGTCGCAATTCCGCGATGAAAGAAATAATAACTGGACACGACAAGGCTATTCTCACAACAGAAATCGTGACCAAAACAGACAACACCCATATAACAACCATTGGCAGAGTAGTAATAGTTACAGAGAAAGATCGCATTTCCGTAGTAATGAATATGACAGAGACAGTCATAGAAACAGACAATATGGCAACCAGAACTATTATTATCAAGGGAGACAGAATAACTTAAGACGCAACGGTCCACTGTGCAGTGATAATTCAGGGAGAAATTCTCCACCACTTAACCGACAAGAAAGAAACTACAGGAACTACCGATATGACGACAGACGATATAATCATAACCACAGACCTGAATTTCATCAGAAATGGCGGGATTCAAACAGGGCTGGGCCCTCTCGGCAAGGTGAATTTATAGAAGTTAGCTCTCCTAATCCCAATAACGACGCGCGCCAACAAAGAGACAGACAATGACTTGCACCGCAGGCAGCCACGTGCGCCGGCTGGGTCAGAGAAAAATAACACAGACGCTAACCTTGAGAAAACTTTTAGCATTCCTTATTGATGTATACAACATGATAATTGTTTTGTAGTTGAAATTGTGCGCACTGGAAAGGGTAAAAGATTGCACCACATTTCACATGTAAAACCGTTTATTGAAAGATAATCTGCTTTTTAACTTAGTCTTTGCTATAAAATTTTTCACTTCACGTTACTAGTATTCTTTGTCAGACTTAGAAACTGTTAACATGCAACAATGTTTGAAGTTAAATATTCAGTCAAGAACCAAGAGAACATATTGAAACAGAAATTACGAATGCATTGTTATAGTGAACAGACGACACAGTGTTATTGTGTGTGTACATTCTTGCTTGTTAGTGGCACGATTACGTAACGACCATAAGGCTCACATACTTAGAACATGTACCGGTACTGCTAATGAGATTTTAATGCAACATTTTGGTTTACTTGAAAATACATTCTGGATTTAAAGTACTTTCTGAGAGATATCAGATTACACGCTGGTTAGTTTATTTGACAGCTACACGATTATATCACGACGCTACTAATGAGTGACACAATTTATGTTATTGCTTTTGCGCTGTATCTGTTTTATATCTGCACAGTTTTTATGTATTATTCTGGAAAGTAAAACATGCTTTAGTAGTAATTTTTGTGGTGTAGCTACAATGAGACAGCCTTTTCCGTAGCACAACAATTCGTTACAGCACAGTACTTTCTTCATCACGGCAATAAGCGTAATAACTGAGATATCTATACGCAAAGCATTTCACTTTTGTTTATCATGAGGTAAGTACATTGACTTCTGCAGAATTTAGCTTTCGGAGGACGATAAATACGACACTTCTACAGAGATTATCTTACAACAAGACTCACAGTTTAGCGCTACAGTACACATATTTGAGTGATTAATTTTGTACTTAAAACATTTATTTTTAAAGATTTTTGAATTACAAAGTAAGTTTTCCATGATACATTTCATTCCATTGCTGTAATATGTAACACCTGATGGTATAATTACATTAATCCTCAGGGGGGTACACGCCTACTTTGTGTACCACATGTTCAGCAAGCAGAAGATGCCCTAGCTAATATGGTATTTGCTTACACAACTTTACACATCGTTACCATATTTCTCTGACACAGAATTAGACAGATATCTGATTATTTAACAGAGAAACAAAAATTTTTTTTACTGTGTCAGTGACACATGTTTACGCATTTACACAGTTGGATAATTTCACGCTAATGAAATTGTATTTTGCCTGCACTGTGTGAACTGTTCATACTTTTTCAGAACCATTGTGATACTATGAGAGCTTTGAATGACGTATTTGGTATGGGATCATGATTTTTAAAGTACGTTTGAGGTAGATGACACTATTGAAATGAGCAGAAAGTTTTTCTTAGGTCTTGAAACTATTGAAAGAAGCTGCGACGATTTTGAGATGTGATTGATCTGTTATGATGTTATTATTACGATGATGATGTGTATTATGCTGTTGAGGTATGTTTATGATCAATAAGCTGATGCTATATGAGGAATTTTATCATGCTATGTGTTTGTTATGATGAAATATTGAAGAATTGTCGATGAATATGTATATGTGTAATAAGGTAAGGAATTATGAGTAGTGGTTAGGGACTCTGATTTGTGAAAAAAGATGTTGGAAACCAAGAATCGCACTTTAAGAATTATGAAATATGTGTACATGCATGAATGTATCACAATGCCACCAAAAAATTTTTGGACACTGTTATATTTATAGGATTTTGTTTCTACACATTAGTAACGCAAATTTTCAACCTGTGAAATTTTTTATATGAGACTGTCACTGTAGCGCAAACTACTGTCATAAATATTTCGGTAAGGAAGCTAAGTGACCCAGGTGGCGCCCAGGTGTGCCAGTCGCCTGGAGAAAAAGCCATTAGGTAAAAGAAAGGCCATTAATATCGCTGTTGTCATTCCTTTGTAGAAAGCATCGCAAATACGACACGCTCAAACTTGAAAACATATGATTACACTGAGGAGCTCTTAATTTATGATATTTACTAAAATGCCTAATGAAATTATGAGAAACATTTTACATCTATTGTCTTTCTAGTTGAGAGATTGCTCATTTTGTTTAATATCTAGTTTCTCGCCGCACTGCAGCATTAGTTAAAATAAAATTTAATAGATGTACTAATATAGATATTTTATGCTTACAGATCCAGTAAATAATAATTTTAGGATCTACTTCCAAGAAAACGAGGGAACATAAATAGACATTTCCCTTCACAGGAATTGCATAAATAATTTTTTTACGATTTGGTAACTTATCTGCTAGATTAAGTTCTCGTGATGCATCACTCTAGTGTTAAGATGTGACATAGGTATTAAACATGGCCATTTTTACTGTAATATTTTTTCTGCTTGAGCTTTGTCATGTTTAGATATAAGTTATTACATTTACTGCTGCTTGATTTGCCAATTTGCATTTTTTTGTCATTGCTGTTTGTGTTAATTGTTTCGTGCTGCTGCACTGCCTCATCCCTTAGTTTATGCATCTGAGCTCAGTAGATTTATGTTAGCTTAAGATGGGGTAGGCTATATAAGAGAACGAGTTGTGATGAATTGGAAGAACGTCATCGAGAAGCTATAAGAAAATGGTTTGGCCAAAAAAGTATTTTGAAAAAGGGTATGAACAAAAAAGTAGGGTTTAGGGACAACAGGTTTAGGTAGGATTTTCTTGGAAATAAATGATGAGGTAAGATAATGGAAAATAAATAATGTGGTAAGAAATACGTGAACATATAAATACAGAAAGCATGCTTGGATTGGATTTTTTTTGGTGGAAACAAATGTTGAAATAAGACGAAAGATCTATGGAATGAAGTTTTGGGTTGGACTGCAGTACCAAATGTTACACTGAAAACAAACCCTGCCTTTTCCTCTTGTGTTATTCTGCTATGTGTTTGTGGACCCTTGTGCATTTGTGTTTTTCCTGTCTTTATGTGTTTATCTGATAAGACTTATGTTGTAGAATTTTTCTAATACTCAGCTACATTCACTATGATGAGGAATACAGTTATCCTCAAATATAATTTGCATTTATAATATGTTATTTACTTTGTAAAGATGTTTAGACATTATTTATTCTGTTTTGTTTTTATGCTCATGTGTGAAGTTGATGTTGCGAATGTTATTCTGACATTTTATGTATTTACTTATGTCATAATTCCTGTAACACTGATGTATATGTTTATTTCTTCTCTTTTGTAATGCCTGTGTTACTACAAATATTATCTGTACTATTATGTTTTTAATGATGTATTTTGTACCTTTGTTATCGTATTCTTATGTTATAAAATTGTAATTGACACCAGTTCATCAAATTAAGTAACTTGTAAGTTACATTTCACTGCACACGTTTCTGTTGGTCATAGTAAATGGACAATATGTGAGAAGTAGGGACTGATAGTGTTTGCACGTGTGTTAATAATTCAGCAAGGGACTGGATAACAGCATTGCTGGTTCTAAGGACATTTCAAAAAAAAATTTGTGAGTGCACAAGTGGTGGTTCATGGACTTGCTATATTGTCCACAAGACTCTTCTATGGTGATTGTGCACCTGCACAGTCGCAACGGATGGCTGCTAGCCATCTCTACAAGGACTACAGTGGGTCTACACCTTCGATGACTCACCAACACCATTATTTCTACAAGGACTGCAGTGGGTCTGCACCTCTGGTGGCCCACAAGTACCATAATCTCTAACAAGACTACAGTGGTCTGTTCTGTGATGACCTACCTACCAATATTCTTCCAAACTCGACTGACTCTGCTGTGAGTTTGCTCTGTTGTGGCCCATTACCTGTCTGCATGTCAAGAGTCAACACTGTCTTTCCGTTGGAAGGACAACACTACTTCATCAAGACTACATGGAAATCCACTACTTCCATGTGCATTTTCTTTTACTGCTCAGACTTTGTGCATAAAATTGTAATTAATACTGTGATCAATGATTAGGATTGTCTTTATGGACTGTGAGAAAACTTTGGTTTTGACCAATAGTGTCAATAAGTGTGTGCATTGGATATCTTTGTTATTGCAATTATGAAAAAATTCTTCAAATCTGTATTGGCCACTGCCCAAAACAATTTGTAAAATTTTTTGTGGGGAGCATGGGGGCTATGTAAGTAGGCTGTTTAGGTTTTTATATTGATAACGCCAAGTAGCGCTCTGTATGAAAATCACTGGCTGTGCTGTGTGCAGTCTGTGTCTGGTTTGCATTGTTGAAAAATTCTCTATTGTAGTGGGCAGTTAGATGTTAACAGCGCGTAGCGTTGCGCAGTTGGAAGTGAGCCGCCAGCAGTGGTGGATTTCGGGAGAGAAATGGCGGAGTTTTGAAATTTGTAAGACTAGATGTCATGAACTGCTATATATATTATGACTTTTGACCACTATTAAGGTAAATACATTGTTTGTTCTCTATCAAAATCTTTCATTTGCTAACTATGCCTATCAGTCGTTAGTACCTTCAGTAGTTTGAATCCTTTATTTAGCTGGCAGTAGTGGCGCTCGCTGTATTGCAGTAGCTTGAGTAACGAGGTATAGGTTAATGTTAGTCAGGGCCATTCTTTTGTAGGGATTATTGAAAGTCAGATTGCGTTGCGCTAAAAATATTGTGTGTCAATTTAGTGATGATTAGAATAAGTAAAGTGAGAAATGTCTAAGTACGTTCAGTTCTGCTCAGCTGTTTGAAAATCAAATAACGTAAGAGGCTTATCAGGACAGTAATTCACAAATTTTTCTAAGGGGACGTTTCACTTTTTTAGCCGCATAATCACCGTGAGCGAATGCCGTGACTTAGAGACAAAGAACAAAGAAACAGTGGAAGGCGTGGATTAAGCAACGTGCTGAAAATAAAAAAAAGGAAGGAAGATAGGGTTCAACGTGCCGACGGCATCGAAGTCATTAGAGACGTAGCACAGGCTCGGATTCAGTCAAAGAAGGAAATCGGTTCTGGTCTTTCGAAGGATACAACCCGACGGAGTGATTTAGGAAATCACGGAAAAGCTAAATCTGGATGGCTGTACGCGGGTTTGAAGCATCGTCCTCCCGAATCGCTCTGAAAAACGAATCCCACGGGATGGCGGAAACAAATTATCCTCTTAAGAGAAAAGCCGCCACAAGAGCATACTGCCTATACCTCCTGACGAGGTTATCAGGAAGCGTCACACAACCTTATCCAAGGGAGAGTATTTAAGCCACGACGAAGTCTCGTCTCATTCTTCACCGACACAGTCACACATCCTGTTTTTTTGGGAGACCAAATTCTGCCTCATAGCCCTTTTTCTTCTGACATGACATCCATAGATTTTTTTCCTCTATGCTCGTCTAAAGAAGTAATTGCCTCATGGGGTTTTTCAGACCGAGCGAGGTGGCGCAATGGAGCACACTGGA
The DNA here is from genome assembly GCF_023864345.2 of Schistocerca serialis cubense. Taxonomy (NCBI): domain Eukaryota; kingdom Metazoa; phylum Arthropoda; class Insecta; order Orthoptera; family Acrididae; genus Schistocerca; species Schistocerca serialis. The sequence continues at coordinate 248,824,491 of NC_064638.1, read as the reverse complement.
CTTGCGTTCGGGATGACGACGGTTCAAACCCGCGTCCTGCCACCCAGATTTAGGTTTTCCTTGATTTTTCTAAATGGCTTCAGGTAAATGCTGGGATGGTTCCTGTGGAAGGGCAAGGCCGACTTCCTTTCCCATTCTTCTGTAATCCGACGGGACCGTTGACCTCACTGTTTGGTTCCTTCCCCCGAATCAACCAACCAACGACAGTGAGGTATTTTCGAGACGGAACGTTTCCCGAATAGAGACTGTGCAGACTTCTACAACAAAGATATCCGTTAAGTCATTCGTCGTTGGGAAAAATGTCTCGCATTCAACGACGAATATTTAGACAATATGATCAACTTTTTCGAGCTGTTAATGAAAAATATATGACTACTCACCGCACATCAGTCGATCCACGACAGTATGTTGCATTGCGATACACGGTACAGGAACCTATCTATTATGTACATCCATTTGTTCATCTACAACACCTCAGGAACGTCGAGTACCTTAAGAAAGATTGCCTCAACATATCACTCCAAAATGGTGTGAAGACCACTCGGCAGACATGGAGGACCCCTTAGTGCGAATGGAGGGCGATCGAGCGGTATATTCGCGCCTCGGATCCAACCCTAACCAATCTCCGAGAATGCCTAGCCGTGGGTGAACGATCTATTCCTCACAGCTTTTGTCATCTCGTGGATTCCATACCACGGCAGATCTCAGGCATAATGTGGATGTCGGAAACTTCTAGACAGGTGCCTGTATCTAAACTGCCCTTAAGTGTAATTTATGCAGGTTGGGCAGAAAGTCCCTTAACATCTGAACTAAATGCGTGTAACAGCGTGGTAAGATTTTTAAGTTTGAAGGTTGTATCAGAGCTTTTAGAATAATGCACTGAAATGTGCATGTGGTTAGGGTCACCTGTCGGTTAGACCAGTGGCCTGGTGCAAGTCTTTTTAGTTGACGTAACTTCGGCGACTTATGTATCGATGAGGGTGAAATGATGATGACACAACGCCCACTCCCCTGGCGGAGATATTTTGCGATTGGACTGGGAATCGAAACTAGACCAAGGGCACAAGGAAAAGGACTTACAAGGAATCCTTTGAGTACGAGCCGAAAATTCAGTCATTAGTAAGGCTCGCTTGAAAGTACTGTGTTAGCACTTATGACAGGAATAATATCAGCTGCTAATAACTCATCATGTGCATCAGGAGGGCATGGTGTCCTGCTGCGCTGACCACACACCAGTGGAGGCGGTATGGACGCTGTAATAAATACATGGATGGCACAGGTTGTGTGGTGACTACATTCTTTAGTTACGAGTTTCGATTTATACTATATCATCAGATTAATCAAGTTCTATCTTATCTGTAAGACAATCCACAAGATGGAGTAATAGCAGATCGAAATTACGGAGTGTAGTCACCACAAAACCTGTGACGCATATGTATTTTTATAGCTTCCGTAATTGCACTGATACAACCATCAAATTACCTAAAAATGGGGGCGTATCTCTTGCGTTACTTCACGTCACACCTGTTGAGACATTTAAGATTTGAACCTCCCATCATCATCATTGATATGGCAACAGTGCTGCTTCTGAATCGCGAAGTGATTGCCACACGACCACTATGCTACTGCTTGGAATGGAGAAAAAAGGCTGTGCGTGTGCTTTTCCGTGTTTGCTGAAAAACAATGACAGATACCAGAGGCTTTGGAGGACCGCTTAGTGACATGTATCTGGGTCCGTGAACAGATGTATAACAACGAAAATATGACGGAGGTTGTAGACAGGTTTCGTGAACAGCTCGATAAGCCGTCAGACTTTGATCTCGTGCGAGAACAAAGCTTATCATCTGGTAAGTGTTTTGGGTGCCACCAACTCTGGTCGTCAAAAATGGCTCTGAGCACTATGGGACTTAAGGGGCTCCGGAAAGGCTCAAAATCATGAAAAGTTCAATTTTTTACTTTTTTGAGTTTTCTGAATCTGCAGACTATTACCTTTTAATAGATATATAATTTATTCAATTCCGAAGACTACAACTATTTTTAAATTTTTTTTGAAATGTGTTCTGCATGGGCGTGACCCACTGTGGCGCTGTTAAACTGCTGTCAAATGGTGTTATTATTAACGTCCGTGTTCATCAGGTACATTTTAGTGATGTGAGATAAAGTATGTGTTGTGGCTAACCTGTGATGGTTCAATATATATCGCTGGTGTGATTGTCGATTGTTTCATGTTTATTTACTCTGTCGTTATCTCGAAAATATTCGTAATTAATTCTGTTTATTGAGTCTCTGTTTTGTTGAAGTATAATAATGAGTAAAAGTAAAGTTATTAGAAATCCTCTGAAGGCTTTTAAGAAAAGGAGAAATGTTGGAAAGCCAAAGGTATGTGTTATTACTGTAAACAATAAAGACGATAACCAAGTAAGTGAACCTAACCTCTCAAGTACACCTGCCCATAGCAGTCAAAGTGGGAAAGAAAATACTTCACAGAAGAAGCTTGGTTCAATGAGTGAAAACTATGAATGTTTTATGGGCGAATCGGATGTGAATGAAATATTTCATATGTCGGTTCTCAAAGGAATTTTTTCAAACTGTGTAAGATGTATTCATTGTAGTGAAGTTGGTCTGGAACTCTCCATAATAAAGCACGTAGGACTTGCCAGTGAAATACAACTGAAATGTGATAAGTGTTCATACATGACCACCTTTTGGAACAGTGTTGCAGTAACTGCAACTGAAGGAAATGGTAGCAAAATCTACGAACACAACAACGAGCGATGCTTGCTTTAGACAAGGAACGCCTTCGGGCTGCAGACAGGGCTGTAAAGAGTCTAGAAATACAAGCAAGAGTAAACAGGAGGAGGAACAAGAGGAAGCTGGAGGAGGAGTTTGCAGAGGATGAAGATAATCCATCCTATGGACCTGGAGTGCACTAAAAAGTTAATCCAATCTTTGTCGCTCGATTCCCAAAACTTTTATTTTCTCATACTAATTACATGTTTTCTAAGGATCTTCCAAACATATTTGTTTCAAACTTTCAGTAAATGTTACACAGTACCTTCTGCATAATTTAAAACAGCCTTTTTCCAAAAAACTGTATATTTTTGAATATATACACTCCTGGAAATTGAAATAAGAACACCGTGAATTCATTGTCCCAGGAAGGGGAAACTTTATTGACACATTCCTGGGGTCAGATACTTCACATGATCACACTGACAGAACCACAGGCACATAGACACAGGCAACAGAGCATGCACAATGTCGGCACTATTACAGTGTATATCCACCTTTCGCAGCAATGCAGGCTGCTATTCTCCCATGGAGACGATCGTAGAGATGCTGGATGTAGTCCTGTGGAACGGCTTGCCATGCCATTTCCACCTGGCGCCTCAGTTGGACCAGCGTTCGTGTTGGACGTGCAGACCGCGTGAGACGACGCTTCATCCAGTCCCAAACATGCTCAATGGGGGACAGATCCGGAGATCTTGCTGGCCAGGGTAGTTGACTTACACCTTCTAGAGCACGTTGGGTGGCACGGGATACATGCGGACGTGCATTGTCCTGTTGGAACAGCAAGTTCCCTTGCCGGTCTAGGAATGGTAGAACGATGGGTTCGATGACGGTTTGGATGTACCGTGCACTATTCAGTGTCCCCTCGACGATCACCAGTGGTGTACGGCCAATGTAGGAGATCGCTCCCCACACCATGATGCCGGGTGTTGGCCCTGTGTGCCTCGGTCGTATGCAGTCCTGATTGTGGCGCTCACCTGCACGGCGCCAAACACGCATACGACCATCATTGGCACCAAGGCAGAAGCGACTCTCATCGCTGAAGACGACACGTCTCCATTCGTCCCTCCATTCACGCCTGTCGCGACACCACTGGAGGCGGGCTGCACGATGTTGGGGCGTGAGCGGAAGACGGCCTAACGGTGTGCGGGACCGTAGCCCAGCTTCATGGAGATGGTTGCGAATGGTCCTCGCCGATACCCCAGGAGCAACAGTGTCCCTAATTTGCTGGGAAGTGGCGGTGCGGTCCCCTACGGCACTGTGTAAGATCCTACGGTCTTGGCGTGCATCCGTGCGTCGCTGCGGTCCGGTCCCAGGTCGACGGGCACGTGCACCTTCCGCCGACCACTGGCGACAACATCGATGTACTGTGGAGACCTCACGCCCCACGTGTTGAGCAATTCGGCGGTACGTCCACCCGGCCTCCCGCATGCCCACTATACGCCCTCGCTCAAAGTCCGTCAACTGCACATACGGTTCACGTCCACGCTGTCGCGGCATGCTACCAGTGTTAAAGACTGCGATGGAGCTCCGTATGCCACGGGAAACTGGCTGACACTGACGGCGGCGGTGCACAAATGCTGCGCAGCTAGCGCCATTCGACGGCCAACACCGCGGTTCCTGGTGTGTCCGCTGTGCCGTGCGTGTGATCATTGCTTGTACAGCCCTCTCGCAGTGTCCGGAGCAAGTATGGTGGGTCTGACACACCGGTGTCAATGTGTTCTTTTTTCCATTTCCAGGAGTGTAAATAAAAATTGCAAAAAAATGTTGTGAATTTTCATTACAATTGAAAAAAATCATCTTTAATAACTGAACTAAAATTTTGTAAAATCTCTGTGTTAAGTTGTAGCCCATATTCCAATAAATAATCTGTAAAAAGTTCAACTTACTACCTCAAATACTTTGTGAGGAAAGATGTAATTTATAAGCGTTATTTTAACATTGCAAGTATAGGGCGTTCCGGAGCCCCTTAACTGCTGAGGTCATCAGTCCCCTAGGACTACTTAAACCTAACTAACCTAAGGACATAACACACATCCATGCCCGAGGCAGGATTCGAACCTGCGACCGTAGCTGTCACGCGGTTCCAGACTGTAGCGCCTAGAACCGCTCGGCCACTGCGGCCAGCTCTGGTCGTCCATCAACCCAAAGGGAAACATGTGCTGCAGTTAGTGCGCCAGTGATGTGTTCAGCCTGCAAGTCGACCAGAAAGCGTACTGCAGAACTTGGAATTAAAAGGAACTCAATGCGACTACACATGAGAAAGGACTTGCAAGGAACTCCTTGAGTGCGAGGTCGCAAGTTCAATCTTTAGTAAGACACATTTGAAGGTGTTGCGTTATCAATTATGAAAGGAAAAATATTAGCTGCTAATGTCTCACCATGTTCATCACGAGGGTGACAGAAAATGAGTGTCCGGGAGGTGCAGAGATCCATCTTTTATGAGATGTATATATTACATTTCACAAAATAGACGACGTCAACTTTCAACAAATGTTCGGAACAAACCATTAACTTGCACCATGAACACCGAATGAAAAATGGCGAGCCACATTGATCACAAAGGTTCGCACGATCAAGATCGAAGGCGAACTCCTTGCCAGTTACAAACAGTGTGGGACATTCAGCTGTATCCACTCTTAAATAATGTACACTGAATCATACTGCTGTAACGAGGTGATGAGAACTCGTGGAATGATATACAATTGAATGCGAGACCGTCCATCGTGGAGCTTACTGTGAAACTGGCTATCCTTTAAGGCGTAACTGCAGATAATGCGATAATGTTTATAGACACGGATAAAAACAAGCGTCGAGAGGCCGAATTCGTCCAGTGATTCCAGATGATATGAACTGCAATGTCTCATATTTTTCGGGAGGGGTAGTTTTCTCTAAAGGGGTGTGAATTTTATACGCAGACCAGGAATCAAGGTAAAGCGTGTTATTTTGACCAACTTCTGACCAAAAGTAGTGCTCATACCGTAGTTCTCTTTCGCTCATTTTCCCACTCTTGTTTGCTGTGACTTAAATATTGCCTACTGCCCTTGCAAGATCACACACACACTAGAACGAATGACAGGGGGCAGAGCACCTCAAACTTCACTCAGCACAATAAATAACTTTCTAGCCAAGGTACCATCCAGATTAACGATCGGCATAATTGTATACGAGTGCGTCAAGGCATTGATGTTAGTTGATTTGATACAATTCGCTTGCTACCTCTAATTTCTAGGGTTCTTTTCATGTGCATTTCCTCTTCAAATCTCAGTTGGTCGGAGTTGAAAAGAAATTCCTTACTGAACGATGGGATGAGTTTGCTTATTTCATCTATAAATTTTTCGGGTCGAGTCCGCATTTTCTGTGCACCGGCAAGTTAACGCTTCGTTTGAAATTTCGTTATTTTATGTCTTCCATTTCTGTATCACTATTTGAAGTTATGCAACTATCCACTGCTTCCCTTAAATTAACAGTAATCTGTGTCGCGCGTAGTTTGATGTACATAACGTAGTAGGTCACTATCATACACAACCTGTAAATTATATCGATCATCCTTGAAATTCGAAAACACCAGTTTTTGTAACATGTGCACCTTGTCCTCCCTCGAATAGTTTTTCTTATGCACTAAACGGTCATATTGCTGCGGACTTATTCGAAATCTTGCTTTTTACTATGCTGCGGATGATCTCTGATGTACGTAATTATGTTTAGTACCCGTTCATTGGACAACGATTGCCTTTATTACGTTACATTGGAGACGAATTTGCGGCTCCCAGTCGGACAAGGAAGACGAACGACATGGTACGACACCTCTTACAATATCACTTCCTCTTGTTAAGTGCGTATTGTCATCACTGTACTCATGTACAATGTCCGCACAGCCGAGTGTATACGACACCTCACATTCCACTGACTCTTCTTGCAGAAACGCTAATATTTGATCTGCCTCTTGTTTCTCACTCTGCGAATTTCCTTGGGTTTCTTTCTGACGAAATTTCAACCTTAGCAACTGTTATTGTAGACATAATGCAATGTTTGCTTCGTTTCTCGTTGCCGTTGCTTTGCTTTTTATCAACACCACTAAAGTGCGCGTCATTTATGATGGCGGCTGAGTTTAGGTTAGTTCTGCGCATCTGACGTCACAAACCACAGTCAACCAATGAACAGAGAATGACATTGCCAGAGCTCGACTGCAGTGCAGAGCACAGACGAGTGTCTTCAGTTTTAGAAACGTTCAGTCATAAATAAAGTAATTGAACAAAAGTAATGTCTTGCTAGCAGACTTTCTTTTATAGAAAGTTTGGAAAAAGCATTCTTTATACCAGTTGCTTCATATTCTATTAATTAATTAAACCAAACAAGTAATAAGCCTTCTAATTCAGGCGATAGCAAGGAAAAGTGTTTGTATCAATCTCACTAATCGCTTTTTCGCAATAAAGAACAGTGGTAATTGTTTATTTCCTATTGTACTTCGACGAAACGTGAGTAATTCATAATCATACCAACAGTGTTTGTCGGTATTTTACGTGATATTTTAAAGTCCTCCGGGAGATATAGTAAATGACGAGCTGCATTAGCGTAATGGTTAAAGTATATGAAAGGTTCTGAGTCCAAACCTTGATCGGTGCTTAATATTTTCTTTATTTAAAAGCAATATCGAAGTGTCTTACTTCATGAATTTTATTCGTCTGAATGTAATTTTTTTAAATTTCTAGTGGCAACTAAAATCGACCATACGGAAAGTATACGATATGGACTTTTACCTCTGCAAATTCTTCAAAATTTCGTGCAATGGTTTACTACATCTAATGCTGCACAATAACTGCGTTGAACATCGAAACAAAATTAAATCATTTATAGGGGGGAAGGTATCAGTCAAGAAGATGTGTAAAAATCAAACTTTGGGGCCAAATAGCTTTTGGGAAATCGAATGATAAATTGTGTCAAAGCAGTCGAAACACCATGTGTCTGCACAGGCGAGCAGTGCAATGATGACAAAATCACGCACATCGCGGAATGCAGGGAGCAGGTCTCTGTAGCAGCGAAAGGATTAATGCGGCCGTGGTGGCTTTACTTCATAAACTGCACGCTCCCCCCTAAACGTAAGTTTGCGAACTATACTATGGCGCTGCTTCTCTTGGCGCGCACAACTGGCAACGCAGCAATCTCCCGCGTCTGGGCGGGCATGCGCGAACCGCCAAGATAAAAGCATTTAACTATAGTGTTGTGGCATTGTTGTTAGTTACTCAACGACTAAACAGTTCAACTACGCTCCGTAGCCTCATGCTGTGCTCACCTTTGGATGCTATCATTCGCGCCCCCTGTTGCCATTAGCCGTCAGTATTGTGGATGCATGGTAGACAATATATGGACCAGCGAACGGTGTTAACATTATTGGTCTTTCGGACCCTTGCACTGCAAAGGTTCCCTGCTAGACTTGCAAGCATTCCGGCCACTGGCCATCAGTGAACCAACGGACGATGATTTAAACCACCAGAGACTTGGAGACGCATCAGACTGTGCAGCGATGATGATGTTGCACATATGAACGTTTTGTACAAATAACTGTAAGTATTATTCAAGTTACAATGAAATAATTATAAATGGAAAGGGACTTTCTAGCCACCAAATAGTTTTTGATTATTCTCTATTTTTTATTATTATTTATTTTATTTCAATTGTGCAGCAAATTATATTTAGGACAGTGACGCTAAGAACCTTAATGTTGAACCATTCCTGTGAACAATGCTTCGCAATGTTTACTTCAAACGTAGTGGTATCTCTGGGACCAACAATGACCAGAGCTAGAGTTACACTTCTTTAGGCTGGATGCTATTCGCGGGCCCTGGCAATACGCGAGTAGCGTAAATACCGCCGTATTTTTCTTCCCTTCCCTCTGCTGAATTACTGGGTGAATGACGTTATATTTCAACAGTCACAAAATTTGATATTCAGAAAGAAAAATAAATATGCCGCTAGGTACACGTTTTGTAAATAACGGCTTAAAAAGACAAGCTTCCAAAGGCTGTAGCACAGTATTTCCTAGACCGCAGAGTGTGCGCTCAGCCTGTGTTCTCCATGCTTATTTTCCGTATTTATTTTTATTCCACGTGTTCATGCCATTTAACTGCGCCGTAAGCATCACATGCTGGTCTCGTATGAAATCTCCTCAAACTGCTAGTCGGTTTTTCTTGTCCAGATAGTTCAACACTATATTTCTCTTAAATAGCGGAAAGTTTCAAATGGTTCAAATGGCTCTGAGCACTATGGGACTTAACATCTATGGTCATCAGTCCCCTAGAACTTAGAACTACTTAAACCTAACTAACCTAAGGACGTCACACACATCCATGCCCGAGGCAGGATTCGAACCTGCGACCGTAGCAGTCGCGCGGCTCCGGACTGAGCGCTTAGAACCGCTAGACCACCGCGACCGGCGGAAAGTTTCCTAAATGGGTCTGTAGACTACCACAATTACAAGAAGAGTATTCTGCTGTAACGACACATGCTTCTAGGTCCCGATCTATATCCTTTCCTTCCAAGTTAACTCAGCGTCTCACTACTGTACATCAGAAATGGTAACACCCTTTAGCTGTAAAATTCCATTTTAGAAACGTCGGAAGATTGTTTTTGTAAAATTAATTCGTCGTATCAAAAACACTCCTGGCCATTTTTACTCTACAGTTTTATTTCTTTTCCTGTCCATCGTGCCGCTGTCTTCACCTTCCTTAAATAGCAAAACTCTTCAATTACCTAATTGTTAATTTGCTTAATTTTGATATCTGCGTGCATACATGACTTTGTCTTAGTGTAATAAACTCCAAAAACACTTTCAGACTCGGTCCACTAAGCTTTTCCTTTCGCTGTTGAAGTTTATATGCACCACAAACGGGCACTACTTGTCATTCTTCCGTGTTCCACTGAAAAGTTTTCCTCCTTATTTTATCAAAGTTTAGGGGTCCGAAAGCTTCCTCTAGAGTAGTGGCTCCCAACCTTTCTTAGACCCTTACACCTGAGTGCAGTCAGACAGCAGTACCCCCCCCCCCCCCTCCCCCATATTATCACCATCTGCAGGACCTAATTAAACTGTAGAATGAAAGATTTTTCTTGGAACACTTTTACTTTTAAAACGATGAAAGGTGAATGATGTTTGAGTGTTTGTGTGTGTATGGGGGGGTGAGAGTGGAGGGGGGGGGGGGGTGTTGGAATGAATGGCGAAGGAATTCGTGGTGCATCGCAAGCGCTAGCCAAACTCCTTCTCAGATAAGAAAGCTAACTATTCAGAGTGAGGGTACAAACTCGTTACAAAACATACTTCCACTGCATTACTCCTCTCCATTGCGTCACTCGTTTGACCTGCACACCGCAACCCCGTTTAAAATAAAGAAGGCTCAGCTGTGTGCACTATACTTACTGTCCGTAAATAACGTGAGTGCTGCACCCCTTACTTCTGAACTGTCAGAAAGTGGACGACTTCAGGCTGTTAATGCCTTGTGTCTAACCAAAAGAATAACAACAATAATAATAATAGTAATAATAACTGTAACACTGTGTACAGCACTATAGTAGCCCTTATGTAGTTACTGCTGTGTTGTGCTGTCAATTAATTCATTTATCTGTGTCTAAGCGAGTAATGAAGCAATTTCTGAACAACTGAAGTTACTATCTGCAACTTGTAGAAGACATTTTCTTGAGATATTTAGCTTTTGTTATGTCTACGCCTCATTCTTATCGTCAGCGATGTACGGGACAAAGCACAACATACGTGCACAGTGGGTGGACTATGTGAGGAACCTGTAACCTCCATCACATTAATGCTACTAATTGAGAAAAAGAAATTGTTTATAACCTATGTAATCAGTATTAGAGTCTTAGAAAATTATGATAATAGTAATGATCTTTCCAAAATAATTTAGTTTCATGCCTGCAACAGAATCGAATGGTTTGGTTTTTACCCCTCAGGAAATTTCATTTTACCCGCCAGCTCGGGAACCACTGCTCTAGGGCTTCTGAGGATAGCTCTGGTATTGTAAAATTCACCTGCCACGTCATTTTCTTACGTTCTCTCTATTCTGATGAAATGTGATGGAAGCTGTCACCGCGATAGATATACTCTTCGGCTCACTAACAAAGCTTGAATGAAAGTCTTGATTCTAAAGATCTGTTGTTGCAAATCTGAACTGAATAAAATGCATTCTCAAAATCTGTTTCTTTTTGTCACGGTGTAATTGTCCTTGCTTTATTGTTACGAATATTATCATGTCGTACCCATATGGAAAAACTCTGTCGACATAGACAGACTTGAGAAATTTGATGGATGAGAAATAACGTCTTGTGAGTGAAGATCTGCTACTGCGTGTTTTGCGGGTGTATGGGTTTATGTATAATGGCGGAGGATGGTCAGTGTGAGAAATTCTATTCGCAGCAATCAGTATGTTGGCATATGAAGGCCGAACAGAACTACAGGGTGTCCAGAAAAGGACTCCCTGATTTCAAAATTAAATATCTCGAAAACAAAGATCGATAGAGGAATGCAGTAAACGGTATGTTTATTGTGAAAGCTGTAAGAAGTTTATACAGCAGTTTGAAATAATAGTTACAAAAGCTGCTAACAGATGGCGCTGTAATCGCCATACGTAATGCCTACTATAAATAGTGATCCGAAGCCCAGAGCGATCAGTTCCACTATTTAAACGTGAAAGGAGGTTAGCGTACCAAAGAAAGAGATTAAAACCATGTACTCCATTGAACAACGCATTTTTCTAGTGCTAGAGTAGAACAGGTTAGAAGAGAGTCCTACGGAACAAGGCGAAGTTTTCAAGCACGATTTAATGTTCCAAAAGGACCCCATGCGAAAATCATTCGTACGCTCTTCGCAAAATTTCAACGAACAGGCAGCGTAACTGATGATCTGGTGGGGCATGTTGGCCGCAAGCAAACCGCATTTACGCCTGAAAATATCACCACAGTTTCTGGGATTATTCAGCGAAATCCAATGTCATCCGTCCGTAGAATTGCATCTGAGACTTGTTTGAAGCGTTCCAGCACGCAGAAAATACTGAGAAAGAGCCTACACATGTTTCCATTCAAAATTCAAACGCACCAGGCCATACCCGTACGAGCTGTGCAACAAAGGGTTGTCTTTGCTAATCAGATACTCACAATGATTGATAGTGAAGGATTTGATGCTGGCTGCATCTGGTTTACAGATGAAGCACACTTCCACCTGAATGGATACGTGAATAAGCAAAACTGGCGATTTTGGGGTTCCGAAAAGCCATATTGCTGTGAAGCGAATCCCCTGTATATTCCTAAAGTTACTGTGTGGGCTGCAGTATGCAGCAGAGGCATTATTGGCCCTTTTTTCATTCGAGAAACGGTCACTGGTGCACATTACGTTGCAATTTTGGAACAATTTGTCGCCACACAGCAAGCGTTAGAGGATCGACCAGGTACTGAATGGTTTATGCAAGATGGAGCCCGACCACATCGGACCGAACAATTGTTTCGCTTTCTTGAGGAATACTTCGGGAATCGAGTCATTGCTTTGGAATATCCCAAATTTACTGGTGCAGGCATGGATTGGCCTCCATATTCGCCGGATTTGACTCCCTGTGACTTTTTTTTGTGGGGTATAGTGAAAGACATGGTCTACCCGAAGCATCCCGCCACGCTGGACGAGCTTGAATCGGCGATCTCTGTGGCATGTGAATCCATTTCGGTTGAGACACTACGAAATGTGATGACGAATTTCATTCTTCGCTTGCGCCACCTCTGTTGTGCCAATGGTGAACATTTTGAAAACATTGTGATGTGATTGTTTGCAAAGATTGTTTTCATACGATTATTTCACTTATGCATGCTGATATGAGCTGTACAGCGTACAGTGCCATCTATTAGCGCCTTTTGTAACTATTATTTCAAACTGTTGTATAAACTTCTTACAGCTTTCACAATAAACATACCGTTTACTGCATTCCTCTATCGATCTTTGTTTTCGAGATATTTAATTTTGAAATCAGGGAGCCCTTTTCTGGACATCCTATAGGACGAAAATGTCGTGCAACGGAGAAATCATTACGCTATGAAGCCAATGTATAGGCCTTTTCCCTACACCATATGCTCTGAAACTGTTTCGAATAGCCATCACACTATTTATTGACTCTACGTGATCCACCAAATCTATGTGGAACCCTTGTAAACCAGAATTATTCATTAAAAAAAAAAAGGTAACTGCACGATCACTTCCAGAATACCACACGATGCACCCGACTGCCGTGTCATCCTCTCCTATATGGATGCGGTATGGAGGAGTTTCGTGTTAGCACACCGACCTCGGTGCCGTTCTCAGCTTTCCAGACTTTGAAGCTGCTATGTATGAATGAAGTGCCTTTTCAAATAAAGGAGGCTGAGAGAACACCGATCCAGTCCTCCCACTAAGGCCACACTCACCGCTCAGCAACAAATACGGACGGACTGTTTCATAAGACAACAAAAAACGATGATTCAAGGTGATTCAATAAGTAACGACAAAAATTTTAAGATACAAGAAAAAACAACCACTAAAGCTAGAGGCCGTAAGTATCAAATGTGTCCACTGCCAAAAACGACTCAAAAACCAGTATTGCAAAAATATGACAAAAGCGGAACCGTAACGTGTCACGGACCAGATAGTGTTCACTCTCTTCTTTTGGGTCATGAGTCTTCTGATTGGTTTGATGCAGCCCGCCACGAATTCCTGTCCCTTGGCAGCCTCTTCATCCCAGAGTACACTTGCAACTTACGTCCTCAATTATCTAGTAGATAGTGTCGGAAGTTCCATGCGGCTTTTCGCGGATGATGCTGTAGTATACAGAGAAGTTGCAGCATTAGAAAATTGTAGCGAAATGCAGGAAGATCTGCAGCGGATAGGCACTTGGTGCAGGGAGTGGCAACTGTCCCTTAACATAGACAAATGTAATGTATCGCGAATACATAGAAAGAAGGATCCTTTATTGTATGATTATATGATAGCGGAACAAACACTGGTAGCAGTTACTTCTGTAAAATAGAGTATGCGTGCGGAACGATTTGAAGTGGAATGATCATATAAAATTAATTGTTGGTAAGGCGGGTACCAGGTTGAGATTCATTGGGAGAGTGCTTAGAAAATGTAGTCCATCAACAAAGGAGGTGGCTTACAAAACTCTCGTTCGACCTATACTTGAGTATTGCTCTTCAGTGTGGGATCCGTACCAGATCGGTTTGACGGAGGAGATACAGAAGATCCAAAGAAGAGCGGCGCGTTTCGTCACAGGGTTATTTGGTAACCGTGATAGCGTTACGGAGATGTTTAATAAACTCAAGTGGCAGACTCTGCAAGAGAGGCGCTCTGCATCGCGGTGTAGATTGCTCGCCAGGTTTCGAGAGGGTGCGTTTCTGGATGAGGTATCGAATATATTGCTTCCCCCTACTTATACCTCCCGAGGAGATCACGAATGTAAAATTAGAGAGATTAGAGCGCGCACGGAAGCTTTCAGACGGTCGTTCTTCCCGCGAACCATACGCGACTGGAACAGGAAAGGGAGGTAATGACAGTGGCACGTAAAGTGCCCTCCGCCACACACCTTTGGGTGGCTTGCGGAGTATAAATGTAGATGTAGATGTAGATGTATCTACTGGATGTATTGCAATCTCTGTCTTCCTCAACAGTTTTTCCCATCTACGGCTCCCTATAGTACAGTGGAAGCTATTCTCTAATGTCTTAAGAGATGTCCTATCATCCTGTCCCTTCTGCTTGTCAATGTTTCCCACGTATTCCTTTCCTCTCTGATTGTGCATAGAACCTCCTCGTTCCTTACCCTACCAGTTGTAATGGTACTTAAATTACCTAACCATTACGGCAACTCACCTGAACCTCTCGATACCAGTAATATTCTACTGTTTTTCTGCAAAGTAGTTGACATATTTCTGAGACAACATTCAGATTTGATTTCATTTGTGATACATCGATATGTTTATATTGTAATGATATTATTCTTATGTGTATTCTTTCTTTTGTCACTATGATCTTTGACGTACTTGTAACTCTGATTTTTGGGCGCGTAAGCAATTATTAGTTAGTTGTTAAGTTGTTAGAGAGTCGGACGTCTTGGACGTAATGTTGGAAAGACGCGTATTGTAGACCGCTTATAAAATGTGAACTTTAACAGTGACTGTGAGGAAGATGATTTCAAGTATGTTTTGTATTGTGAAGTGATGTTAGTGTGTCACGCGATATTGCAATAAAAGCAATTAAAAGGAAGTGTAACTTAAATTCCGAGTGCTGATAATTTTTTTACATCACCGTTGTGCTAACTTTGAAAGGTTTAATCTCCAAGAATGGTTTGAGAAGCGCATCTACAAAACTTTTGAATATAGCAGAATAAAACCTAGGCCTCTTTGCATCCGAGCTTGGAATCATAACCACCTAGATTTTCGACGATTGAGCCATGATAATACAACAGACCAGCGTGGGAAGCACAAAAAGATGAGTGCCTAGTTTTTTCATCATTACATGAAATGACTATTAACTGTGCTCTAATGACACCTGCCACATAATATGACTGTTGTTGCCAGAAAATGCAGTATTTAGCAGCGTGAGCAACACCACAATCGTTATTAAATGCTGACCTTTGTTGTGGTAGGGTTGTTAGACAGTCCATATAATTTTCAGCATTCATCCATAGCATTATATCTCAAATCTCTTCGGTTCTCTTCTGTTCCGGTTTTCCCACAGTCCATGTTTCACTACAACACAATACTGTGCTCCAAACGAACTTTCTCAGATATTTCTTTCGCAAATTAAGTCCTATGTTTGATACTGCTAGACATCTCTTGGCCAGGAATTGCCTTTTTGCCAGTGCTAGTCTGCGTTATATGTCCTCCTTGCTGCGTCCGTCAGTGGTTATTTTGCTGCCTAGGTAGCAGAACTCCTTATCTTCATCTACCTCGTGACCATCAATCCTGACGTTAAGTTTCTCACTGTTACCACTTCTGCTACCTCTCATTAGTTTCTTCTTCCACCGATTTACTCTCAATCCATATTCTGTACTCATTCGATTGTTGATTCCATTCAGCAGATCCCGTAATTCTTCTTCAATTTCACTGAGGTTAGCAATGTCATCAGCGAATCATATCATTGATATTCTTTTACCTTGAAAAAATCCCACTCTTCAACCTTTCTTTTATTTCCGTCATTGCTTCTTCGATGTACAGACTGAACAGTAGGGGCGTAAAACTACATACCTGTCTCAGACCATTTTTAGTCACAGCACTTCTTTCTTGTTCTTCAAGTCTTATTGCTCCCTCTGGGTCCTTGTACATGTTGTATATAACTCCTCTTTTCTATAGCATATTTTAGCTCAGAATTTCGATCACCTTGGATCATTTGACATTGTCGAACGCTTTTTCCATGTGTACGAATCCTGTTACTGTGTCTTGATTCTCTTTACTCTTGCTTCTATTATCAACCGCGACGTCAAAACTGCCTTTCTCATGTGCTCATGAAGTTTCAGAATTGGGCACATTCTTACGGAACTAAAAGGGAAGATTACATGCCTAAGCAATAACTACAGACAGAAGCTACTAAAGACGAATGATGCCATAAACATAAAACAATCGGAAAATGTTTAGCACTACCTGCATATCTACGAATGTGAGTAAGCTTAGATTCGCAGTGATCATGGAAAAAATCACTCTTAAATAAAAAACTAAACAATACCGGAATTGTAGGCTACTTGTGAAAAAAATAGGCATCATGTGGAGAAGAAAATATTTTTGTAGAGCATTTTTATGTTTTATCTTGTTATCTGCACAGGTTGCTCATTCTTTTGTTTTCTTTTTTATTCTCTTAAATATTTTATATGTTGATCACAAATAGGTCTCCTACAGTAGAAATATATTCTGGACAATATATATGTCATATGAGTTTTGCTACAACTCTGTGTTAAATATGATGCAAAAATCTGTGTTTAATGGAATGCAATGACCCAGTTGGGCATATTAATAATATTTGTACCATTTTGCTAAACCAAGGAATTACTTTGTTAAAGTAAGAGACTGTGGGTAGCCATGGTGGGGTGTAGACGTGGTAGTGAAAGGATACGCACTAATTCCCGAAACTTTAATCAGCTGCGCGAAAATTTGAAGTCCAGACTTAACAGGAGCCAGGAATTATTTTGAACTAAATGGCAGAGAAGAGTTGGAAAGTGTTTCGCTATACGGAGAAACTGCAGCCGACAGCAACAATAACGTGAGAACAACAACAAGAGGAGGAACTCCAGACATGACTTATCCGTCAGAGCCTCAGTAAGTCTAGGCATTCATGCCTGTAGGAGCTAAAAGGAGACGATTCGTACGTGTTTCGCTTAGATAGAGTGCGCGTTTTACTGCACCTGGCGTTCTTCAAGATGCGGACTCCAGTCTTGCAGATGATGGACCCAGTACTGATGAAAGAATCTGAAGTAGAATGTGTAATTTCTGCAGTTAAAAGTTGTAAATAATTCTAGAAGATTTAAGTTTCAACTGTTTTAACATTTGTAGTATAATTTTTCATTATATGGAAATATGTAGTTTGTGTAGCAGTCATTATGAATTAGACTTTTGGAACAGAACCAAACTGAGTCTTGTTAATAGGACAAAACTGGTTTCATTGTATATAGACGTTGTATTTTCAAATAGTTTTTTGTGTGTCTTACGTTGCATTAATAGTGATAGTATCTAGTTCGATAATTAATTATAACTGTTTCGTCTGAAGCTGCGTTGATTTGAATACTCAAGTCTCATAAGGGAGACTGGATTTGTAGCATCACATCAACTTGTGGATGTGGTACAGGCAACACTCGAGATAGTTCCGAGACGGTCATCTACCACATGTGCATATAGTAAATATCATAATTAGTTAGGATGTCAAGTTTCTTTTTCAGGTTTTTAGTTAAAATTCTTCTGTAATAACCTGTTCAACTGAAGAGTTTAGACTGAATGTTTGGTAGTGGAGAAGTAGGAGTAGCTGATGTGGGCCCACGCCCCTAGGGTCGGGCAACACCATAGTAACACCCAAATGGATAGATACAGAGGCTAAGTAGGCCGACGTGGTAGAATTAATAAACAGATACTAAGTAATCTCTAATTACTATGTAAGTATTATTTCATTATGTAATATTTACAACATGCTTTAAATTGTCTAGATTGTAAGTTTATGTTTAATAACTATATATATATATATATATATATATATATATATATATATAGAGTCGATTTGGGGACTGCAGAAACGCGATCCAGTGTGATGCATCATTAAGCAAATGGGAAAGATGAACCCACCGCCGAAACGTATCCCGTATGGCTGGAAAATACACTATATGATGAAATATGTCTGAACACCTATGAGTGGACATTAGCATTGGGCGTGTCTACCCTAAGCCTTTATAACGGCTTGAATTCTGCTGCGCACAGTTTCAATGAGGTGTGTAAATGTCTGCGGAGGGATGGTAGCCCACTCTAAGGGGCCGAAATCATAGAAGGTAGTGAAGTTGGGCAATGGGGCATAGAGTGAAGTCGACATTGCAACTCATCACAAATGTGTTCCATTGGGTTCAGTTCGGGGTAATAGGTAGGGTAGTCTATTTCAGAAATGTTACTGTCCACAAGCCATTGTCACACTGTTTTATGACCTTGATTCCTCTTCAGGCGCAGACACCTATGTCAGAAACGTAAGCAATCACCGGACAATATAAGCATAAAAATCTGGAATGAAGACATCCATCCAAAAAAGTACAACTATGTACCTAGGAATATCCCTTGACTATATATTAAGTTGGCTACCCATATCTCCCTCACTAATGACAAAGCTCGCACTCCCATGAATCTGGTCAACTTAATAAATGTAAGTTATACTGTATCCCTTCTTGGGTGATAATCCACACGTACAATAGAATATGCAGCGATAACATGGATCAACTCTGCCGGCCATTGCGGCCGAGTGGTTCTAGGCGCTTCAGTCTGGAACCGCGCGAACGCTACGCTCGCAGGTTCGAATCCTGCCTCGGGCATGGATGTGTGTGATGTCCTTAGGTTAGTTAGGTTTAAATAGTTCTAAGATCTGGAGGACTGATGACCTCAGATGTTAAGTCGAACGACAATAGTTGAAATTACGAAGAAATACTGGTACCATAGAAATAAAGCAGTGAGGAATACTGAAATACAATTGATACCACAACAACAACCAAAATAAGGAGAACACCAAAATGAGAGGTAAGAGAATCTACAAGTAAACAAACATAAGGTTCAAGATAATAATCTGTTCGCCTAGCTGAGGTTGTTTTGGTTTTCTGGAAGCTGTAAGTCAAATACCAAGGCGTGTATTTTCACCAAAAAGAAAAGGAAAGAAAGAAAATCAAAGATTGAGAGCCATATATTCCACTAGAAACGGAGTGAATCCCAAAAATAAGAACTCAGTTGAAGAATTAAATGTGCCAAAATAGATGAACATTCCTCATCCAGAGCTGAACAGCGGATAGAATCTCCCAACAGTGAAACGCCCTGCTAAACCCGCAGGACAGGACAGGTAGTTGAAATTGTGGAAAGGTGACAAAATGAGCGGCTGTCACTTACACTCGAACACATATAACTTGATTTATTTGACCAAACATTACAGAACAAATTCTTGAACTTAGTTATCTGCTGAATACGCCACACTATCTTATGCCTTAAGGGCACAACCACTTTAATTAAAAAAAAAAGCAACGGCTAGAAGCCATTAACCCAAAATTCAGACGCCAAAGAGAATATTTAGAGGGCAAAAGGCCTCACATTAAGTAAGTTCTACGATTTCGCTGAAGGACCAAGATCTAACTCTCGAAAAGCTATAGCCTTAATTTAAAGACAGCTGGAGGCCCATGATTTAAGACTCAAGGTCAAATTAAATAAAAAACCCAAGTCCGAAGGCCGTACCCTCAATTAGGCTGAAGGCCCCAAACAATCTGTTACTTGACAAGCAAGTAACATTAATTTTAAAACGGCTGAAGGCCCACGACTTAAAACACCACTAAAAACAATTCAACTTCAATTGAAAACCATCGGCTATGAGCCATACAAATACACGCAACAGAAAATAAGAAAAGTCAATGCAGCTAACGGCACTCAGAAGTTTCGGGGCTCGGCCAGCACTTTAAATACTATCACTTAGGTGTGACAGGCAGTCGGCCCAACCATTCTCTATCCGACGACAACCCAACTAACAGACAGTCAATTGACCCACCGACAAGGTAACTTGTACTCCACTCGACCAGCAAACAACCGGGTGTTTAATACAAAACGTAAAAGGCTTGGACGCCCACAACCAAGCATACATTAAGCTGTCAAACCACACACCGTGCTGGACAGCGACTATACGGTGACGAAAGCACACTGCCTAAATTAACGTCAACGGCCAGGGCAGGTAACCGGAACGTTAATGGCCGCAAGGTAGAAAATTCCGCTGATGCACTTCAATTGCAAATAACCACATACAGTTAGACTCCACCGGATGCTGGCTAAACCTTCGCCAACTCGATCACAAACGTTCTTGCTCTGGGGAATGTCCCAACAGCCAACAACGAGAACCAGACGGCACAACGTGAACAGTCTTGGCTTGATGATAAATTAAATCCAAACTCAACTTTCGTGTCCAGGGTCGGTGAGCCACGGACCTTGTAGCAATGGGAACAGCCCCACACACTCCCACACTGCGTAGAGACCGCCAGTGGGACCAGCCAAACTACGCCCTGCGGAGATTTCTTCGCTGCTCCACGCCAACCGAACGACTCGCACACCAGCACTAAAATAACTGAGCAGTCGAGATCACAAGCTACATTTAATTTCACAAACACTAGGACGAAGAACGCAGTCAATGCTAAAGGCAGTGACCGAGCAATGAGACGGCCAAACCACGGGTTGAGACATAGACCGCCAACCCATAAGCGACTGGCGAGCCAATACACGTCGTCTGGTAAGACGACCAACCGACGATCAACTAAGACTGTTCCCAGTCCAAGTCATGTGTGACGGCGACGGTCGGGCGAGTCATGGCTATCCAAGCCTCACTACTGCTTAACCCGACTGAATTTCGCCGCGTCCCAACTCTACGACTGCCAGGTCCAAACTGCCCTGCAGGCGCTTTCCAACTCGCTGCACGATAGACGACAACTGGGAAGTAATAGCAGTCAGCAAAGACAATACGGCAGGGCTATATCGATAAGCGCAGCTGCTGCCGTTCACGGGCAGGCAAAGCAGCAACTCCGTGATAACAGAAATTGAAACTAACATAACGAGGTGGCAGTATGGTAAAAACAAAACAGGATGTAAAGTAAGAGATGGCTCGAACACGAGCCACGCATGACTCAAACAGCCATACATTCTCCATCACAGACACGTGAAAAAAAGTTTGTGTATATGTGTCACAGATCCACGCAAACATCACGCAACATATATGCATGTACATGAACTTAGACATAAACAACATTTTATCCCAGAAATGAGATAAAATAGTTCAAAACTCCAGGTTTTCGGGATACAGGAAGCTGCAATTTGGTGTTTATAAGAATTCAGGAACTTGAAGTCTCGTCCCAAAACATTCCAAATTGGGATTCCAGCTGCTTCACTCCCAGCCTTCTGGGCTATTTAGCCGAACAGACATTATTTTAAACACTTTGTTCACCACCCATTATGATATATACGCAAGTCGTTTAAAGTTATTGTTTTCGTTAAAAAACTTTATTTTGAAAACATCCTTATGAAAACAGTAGAGAAGACATCATCTGTTGACAGTCTGTTTAACTACTATGCACGACAGCTATTGCAGTTACTTAGATTATTTACGTAAACGTAGTTTATCACGTGCTTTCTATCATACAAGTCGACGCAGACAATTTAGAAAGCGTTAGATGTTAACAATCTAATTTTAATATTATGCACAACAACGGTTAGAGTTGTTTAATTTTTATAAGCAAGAGTTGTGTATTTTGTGAATAAACTGAATTACATCAACGTTCATAATCACCAGAGAGTTACTGTAATTACGATAATTGTATTACCACCATATTCAGTACCACAGCCTTCAATGAAAGAATGTTTCTATTCAACTGCGATTCTATGTCCTGAAAATGGTGATTGTACAACAATTAATGCACATGTCATTTACAATCTGTTATGCGTAGAGGCAAAGGTTAAGGATTCTGGCCAGCCTGATGAAATAAACCAGGTTTAGTTGTATCTCATAGGATTCTTGAACTCTTTAAATCATCAACTGCTTTCAAAGAAAGATGCTGTTGTCAACTTATTAGAAATATTAATGCTAATCAGAGATTAATTAATGGTGTAAAATTAGTGATAACTGACTTAGGCGAGTACGTCATCATTGCTAAATTCTATGACTCCGATAAACCTGTGCTCATACCCCACATTAAGCTCACACTTTCTGATCCAACCATACCTTTCAAAATTATACGAAAACAATTCCCAATAAAAGAAACCTTCACTGTAACCATTAACGAAGCACGAGGTCCGATGCTTCAAAGATCTGAATTGTATTTACCAGAAGCTATTTTTTACGTGGTTTTTTGTGGAGTGCGGACATTCAGTTATCAACTAGTTATTTTAAAAACTGGATTTCTGCTTCAATTACATGTAGAATGGTTAATTGTTCTTTCTGACAACAAAACAACCCATATTGACAGTATTAGTACATTAATGTAATACAGTGTACTATATTTTTGTTATTGCATTCATTGCTTCCACTGAGAAAGAGAAAAGAAGAGTGTGAATGATAAATGTATTTGTATATGTAAAACGTTTTCGTCCTATGATAGCATCAATATCTAAAGAGTAATTGGACGAAAGACAGGCAATTCAGAGTATTTCAGGTGTTTTATCTGTGGAATACATTTATATTAGGAGTGATTAGTGCCCAAGATCATACAAGCATTAATAGTGAAACTCTCAGATTTTAACGATCTCATAACTAAAAGAAGGGAATGGCTATTTAGAAAAAAGGTAAAAGGTCTGGTCAGTTTTCACCAGTACCCCATTCCCCCCCATTGTAAGAATAACCACATTACATCAGCAACAGGAGATTCATGTGACCATTAACAACGTTTTAATAACTTCGCTACTAATCTGAGTATATTTGCACCTCCGTGAAATGAAACTGCTGCTAAGTAAGATTCAGTAGTGTGTTGCTCCAGCTTGTGCTTTCTGTAAAATACTTGGATCCTCCTTGGTATTCCGACTACAAGGTAGTCCAGATCTCATTCATAATCGAAAGAGGATTTTTGCTACTATGCGTGCTCAGTCGGTTTCAAATCAGCACATAACGCAGGACATGCCATACGGTGAAGGTGTTCATGAGGTGCATGCCAGGTGTTTGTGAGTTACCGTCTTGAAAGATGAACCCACTGCCGAAACGTAGCCTGTAAGGCTGGAAAATACGCTATGTGATGAAGTGTATCCCAACGCCTATGACTGGACGTTAATATGGGGTGTGTCTACCCTCAGCCTTTATCACGGCTTGAAATTTTTTGGGCACAGTTTCAGTGAGGTGTTTAAATGTCTGTGGAGGGAAGGTGAAAGATGGCATTGCCTCCTGGGCAGACCACTGCCGTGGTAATACCCATCCGGCGCTTCCCCTTTCGTTTTGTTTCGGTGATTATCATACAATTTCATTCATCTTTGGTGTATCTAAATTTTCCCTGATTGATATTAAACTGATAGACTATTAGGGTTAGGGTAAACCACAGACTCATCTCACAGTACTTGCATGACTTTAGTTGCAGTAGTAGAATTAAACTCAGCTATAGAGACAGATTTTTCGACACTAGAGGTGACTGTTGCATTAGTGGCAGCTCTATAACTGTGCCCAAGCAGTAAGCGAGTTCGTGGAGCCTTCTCATTGCTAGCCTCCATTTGTAGTCACCGAAATTGGCCGTGGGCCCTGCAGGGCAGTGGCTCATGGGTCACCATTAAGGGGGTCTGCTAGCGACCGAAGCAAGAGGGTGGGAACACCTTTGCTGAATGCGAAATGACACTTGGTGTGGTCTCTTTATCCCGTGTACGGGTCCAGGTAAAACGGCTGCGGGCAGGCGCCCGGCTAATGTGTTTATTACAAGAACAGCGTACCTTGGGAGATGGGACGACGAATTTCTCCGGATGTCGCGTTTCTTAGATGTCGCCGTTCCACGGCAGAACGGCACCCACCAAATTGTTTTATGGGCAAGACGGAGCTTGTTTTTACTAGAAAGGTTTCGTCATCTTGTGAAATGCGCCGGGGGTTAGGCTGCAGGACCTCCAGGCATTGCGTGCTGTTTTTTCTGAGAACAGAACGTGTGATCGGTTGTGGGGTCATATCCCGCAGTATGATGTGCCACCAATCCTGGCAGCTTCGGCAGCACCCGTACGCAGACGACAGCATCTCGTCTTTCACCGGCTGTATCGGTAACGTTGAGCAGCTTCAGCAAATTCAGAAGCCTGTTAATCGTTTTCACAGCCATCTTTTTATTTTTATTTTTGTAGCAGGCTTGTACTCGCAGTAACCACTCCCAGTGTCCACTGCATGCTTAATTATAGTTTGATGTGAGAGCCCAATCAGTGGAATGATACAGGAGAGTGTGCTTGCCTAGACTGGCATTCTTCCAGTCTCATCTACACGTATATTCTAGTTATGTTCCCCACGTCTATTGCCACCCAACCTGAGTTTGTGTTAATGAAATGTTGTACAGTTGAAGTTTCTGTTAATACGTTTGCTCTATCTTGACCTTGATATTAGTTAACAAATCTCTTTGTGATACCATAGGTGCTTTTATTAATTTTTCAATGACACCCATTCTCATTCCCTACATTGTCATTTATTTCGTTGTGGGTTTGAAGGCATTAAATGAGTATCATGCCAAGTTAGTCAACTCATTGGGTGATCCACACAGGGGCCACTAGTTAAAGAATGTCAGATTTCCTTGCATTATTGATAAACGTGGCATCTCTTGGGTGTGGTGGTTACCACTTTTTGGCAGATGGAGAACTGCCGCCACCATAGGATAGTATGCAATGGTAGTCTATTCTTCCTCAAGGGGCTAAAACCAGAGAAGGTAGTGATGCTGGACACTGTGCTGTAGAGTAATGTCGACATTATAAATCTTCCGAAAAGTATTCCGTTGGGTTCAGTTCGGGGATATGGGTAGGACAGTCTATTTCAGGGATGTTACTGTCTGCTAACCATTGTCACACTGTTTTGGCTCTGAGCACTATGGGACTTAACATCTGAGGTCATCAGTCCCCTAGAACTTAGAACTACTTAAACCTAACTAACCTAAGGACATCACACACATCCATGCCCGAGGCAGGATTCGAACCTGCGACCGTAGCAGTCCCACGGTTCCGGACTGCAGCGCCTAGAACCGCACGGCCACCGCGGCCGGCCACACTGTTTTGTGAGGAGGTGCGTTGCAATGGCAGTACAATCGTCGTCTCCAAAATTGTTCGTCCACTGTACACAGCAGACAATGCTGTAACGCGTGTTTATATGCTTCCGCATTTGGTATCTTCTTAAGCGCAATAAAGGTGCCTCACCCTAACCACAATAGTAAGTCCCATCCATTCTTCACAGTTGCCACTACACATGATGGCAGATAACTTTCTACAGGCATTCTCCAAACACAAAGCCTTTCATAAATGACTACAGGGTACAGCTTGATTCATCGCTCCAAATCACTCGTTTCTAGTCATCCATTGCCCAGTAGCATCGCTCTTTACACCACTTTATGTGTCGCTTATCACTACGAAGTGTGGCTAATGAGGTGCTGCTCGACCGTTGTATCCCATTCTTTTGACCTTCGCACGTACTAGTTGGGCTGCTGGCAGCACTCTGAAACTCACAAGCGATTCATTCCACTGATATGCGACTTTTTACAACCAATCTCTGCAACGCTCGACTGCCCCGTCTGTCAGTATATGCCTGGTCTTGGTTTAGCTTTGATTGTTGCTTCGCATTTACACTTCACAATCACATCACTAACAAGCGACTTGGACAGTTCTACAGGGATTAAAATGTCACTGATGGATTCACTACTCAAGTGACATACAATGACGAGTGCAAGTCCTAAGACACTGAGCTCTCCTGAGGGACCACCTCTGCTGTTACTGCTTTTCTGCCGAGAACACAGTACTCCATTCTTCTTTTATACTGGCATGTCTTCCTCTGGTGATATTTAGTGATCAATTTCGCTTTACATATTGTTTACATACTGTAGGCTGGAGAATCCTGTCGCGATGTTGTACATTATCTTCGATAACTATGAGAGGTATCCAACGCCCATTATACCAGCTTAGAAGACTTACTGACCCAGCTGGCCTCGTTGGCCGAGCGGTTCTAGGCGCTTCAGTCTGGAACCGGGCGGCTGCTACGGTCGCAAGTTCGAATCCTGTCTCATGCATGGACGTGTGTTATGTCCTTAGGTTAGTTAGGTTTAAGTAGTTCTAAGTTGTAGGGGACTGATGACCATAGTGCTCAGAGTCATTTGAACCATTTGAATTAACTGACCCACTTCCCTACTGAAACTGTGAGACCACACGCACGTAAAGTGCCCTGATACCTGACATCTCTACACACTTGTGCGCCGATGATCAGGCGTCAGACTAATCCTGCATTCGTTAGTTCGGAGAACCAGATGCCAGTGATCCATGTTCCATTCCATGTGTTGACAACCTCGTTCGTGCATCACTGTGGTGGGGAAGGCTGTCGGGCAGGAGGATGAGGCGCTGTACTGCTCGTGATGGAAGCCTAGAGGCCAAATTAGTTATGTTGAGATAGTTGCGTACTTTCTGGGTCGACACCGGCGTCTCAGTACCCACTGACAAGTACGTACTTCTGTTGTATCTTCCAGCCTAATTCGTAGGTAGCCGTTATCACTTGGTAATGGCATAGGATGCCTCACTAAGATAGTGATCTACAAACTTCTTTCATGCCCAAACGGTACTTTCTGGACATGATATCCTTTTCAAAATTTTATGTGCTATTTCCCCTCTGCAACACCCAGAAGTCTGTAATTGGAGTTCTGAAACACACTGTATAGTTTGCTATACATATACAATACGGTGTGCAAGTTGGTTTAAGCAACCGGTTTAATTCAGTTGCCACCTGCATATCTAATGTAACGAACCCCTTTCACTAGTGCTATTGCTGGAAACTTCAGAGAACCTTTATTATTCAAAAAATGTATAGAAGATGTAGTGGATGACGGGGGAGACTTACACATCTATTAGACAAAACAAGTGTGCGGTAACCAGGCACTGACTAGTAAGGGGTTCAAAACTAGAAAATTTTATTAAACCTCATTCACCACGGATTAATCAGAGTGTGGTCACGCCAGAGGTAGAGACAGAACCAGGAGATACGTGGTACGTCGCAACTGGTTCAGGCCTCAAAACGTTACAACACTGCGTCGAGGGAGTGAAAGAGAGGACCAGCTCAGCAGAAAATAGCATGGGACAGAAAACGTGACACGGGTACTTTTTAGCTCGTAAAACCTATGCAGCCATTGTCTAGGGGTAGCGTCTTTGATTAGCAATCAAAACGTTCCAGTTCCCGGTTCGAAACCCGAAATGGCTTAAATTTTGATTAATAATCAGTATTGGCGGCCGAAAACTCCCGGCATAAGAAGTCACCCTCATTCTGCCAGCCGCCTTGTCAAAGAGGGCAGAAGAGCGGACAGACGTTCAGTGCACTCCCTTGTCCTTGGGGTGGGAAACTACCCCTAAAGTCAGAAAAATCAGGAATGAGGGTGCAGAAGGCAATTGAAACCACTGCATTATAGACACATAACGTATATCCACACGACATGTGGCCTGTAACTGGAAAAGTGTCACGACGCTCTCACCACTGGCAAAAGATTGCGGAATACTCCCCCATTCGGATCTTCGGTAGGGGACTGCCAAGGCAGAGGGGTCTATGAGAAAAAGATCATATAACCAACGAAAGAATAGGGTTCTACGAGTCGAGATGCAAGGACAATACTTTGAACATGGTAGGGAAGCTATAAAATCTGAAAACGGAAATGCAAAGGCTCGATCTAGATATAGTAGGAGTCAGTGAAGTGAAATGGAAAGAAGACAAGGATTTTAGTCGGATGAGTGTAGGGTAATATCAACAGCAGCAGAAAATAGTATAACAGAAGTGGGATTCGTTATGAGTAGGATGGTAGGGCAGAGAGTGTGTTACTATGAACAGTTCAGTGAAAGGGTTATTGTTATCAGAATCGACAGAAAACCAATACCGACGACGACAGTTCAGATATGCATGCCGACGTCGCAAGCTGAAGATGAAGCGATAGAGAAACTATATGAGGGTATTGGGAGGGTTGTACAGAACATAGAGGAAGATGGAAATCTAATAGCCATGGGGGACTGGAATGCAGTAGTAGGGGAAGGAGCAGAAGAAAAGGGGACAAGGAATGAGACAGGAGAAAGACTAATTGCGTTCTGTAATACATTTCAGCTAGTAATAGCGAATATCTTGTTCGAGAATCACAGGAGGAGGAGGCATACTTGGAGAAGGCCGAGTGATACGTGAAGATTTCAATTAGATTACATCATGGTCAGGCAGAGGTTCCGAAATCAGATACTGGATAGCAAGGCGTACCCAGGAGCAGATAAAGACTCAGATCACAATGTAGTACTGATGAAGAGTTAGCTGAAGAGGAAAAGATTAGTCAGGAACAATCCATAAGCAAAGAAGTGGGATACGGAAGTACTAAGGAATGACGAGATACGCTTGAAGTTCTCTGAGCCTATAGATACTTCGACAATGAATAGCTCAGTAAGCAGTCAAGTTGAACAGGAATGGACATCTCTAGAAAGAGCAATCACTGAAGTTGGAAAGGAAAACATAGGTAGAAAGAAAGTAACTGCAAAGAAATCATGGATAACAGAAGAAATACTTCAGTTGATCGACGAAAGAAGTAACTACAAAAATATTCAGGGAAATTCAGGAATACAGTAATACAAGTCACTGAGGAATGAAATTAATAGGAAGTGGAGGGGAGCTAAGAAGAAAAGGCTGCATGAAAAATGTGAAGAAATCGAAACAGAAATGTTTCTCAGAATGGCTTCCTCAGCATATAGGAAAGTGATAACAACATTCGGTGAAACGAGAAGCAAGGGTGGTAATATTAAGAGTGCGACGGGAATTCTACTGTTAAATAACAATTCATGCATACAAATGACTTACAAGAATAATATAGAGAAGAATGAAAAAGAAAACTTAGAATGTGTTGGATGACGATCAGTTTGGCTTTAGGAAAGGGAAAGGCACCACAGAAGCAATTCTGACGTTGCGGTTGATAAAGGAAGCAAGACTGAAGAAAAGTCAAGACACGTTTGTAGGACATGTCGACCTCGAAAAAGCATTGGACAATGTCAAATAGTGCAAGATGTTCGAAATTCAGAGAAAAATAGGGGGAAGCTATAGGGAGAGACGGGTAGTATACAACGTGTATAAGAGCCAGGAGGGAATAATAAGAGTTGATGACTAAGAACGAAGTGCTCGGATTATAAAGGGTGTACGACACGGATGTAGTATTTCGCCTCTCCTGTTCAGTCTGTACATTGAAGAAGAAATGATGAGAATAAAAGAAAGGTTCAGGAGTGGAATTAAAATTCAAGGTGAAAGGATATCAGCAATACCGTTCGCTGATGACATTGCTGTCTTAAGTAAAAGTGAAGAAGAATTACATGATCTGTTGAATGGAATGAACAGTCTACAGAACATGGATTGAGAGTAAATCGAAGAAATTACGAAAGTAATGAGAAGTAGCAGAAATGAGAATAGGGAGAAACTTAACATGAGGATTGATGGTCACGAAGTAGATGAAGTTAAGGAATTCTGCTACCTAAGCAAAAAAATAATGACAGACGGAGCAAGGAGGCCATCAGAAGGAGACTATCACTGGTAAAAAGGGGATTCCTGCCCAAGAGGTCTACTACTCGTAGTGTCAAACAAAGGTCTTGATTTGAGGAAGAAATTTCTGAGGATGTACATTTGGATCTCAGCGTTGTATGGATGTGAAACATGGACTGTTGTAAAACCAGAACAGAAGAGAATCTTAGCATTTGAGATGTGGTGCTATAGACGAACGTAGGAATGAGGAGGTTCTGCGCAGAATCGGAGAGGAAAGGAATGCGTGGAAAACACTGACAAGGAGAAGGGACATGATGATAAGACATCTGTTAAGACATCAGGGAATAACATCCATGTTAATAGAGGGGGCTGTAGAGGACAAAAACTGTAGAGGAAGACAGATATTGGAATACATTCAGCAAATAATTTAAGACATAGGTTGGAGGTGCTACTTGGTTGGCGCTGGAGAGAAATTCATGGGGGGCCGCATCAGACCAGTCAAAAGACTGATAACTCAAAAAAAAAAAAAAAAAAAAAAAAAAGAAAAAGGTCGAAAGAAATTGTACACATTTCGTAAGAACCAGTATCATAG
This sequence comes from Schistocerca serialis cubense, assembly GCF_023864345.2. Lineage (NCBI taxonomy): Eukaryota > Metazoa > Arthropoda > Insecta > Orthoptera > Acrididae > Schistocerca > Schistocerca serialis. Next base: position 248,794,174 of record NC_064638.1, on the reverse strand, counting down.
AACCTACACAGCAGTTAAGAGACTGTTAAGCGAATATAGCAGAATAAGAAGGGCATAAGTGATCATTATGACCCGAGAATCGCATCTTATCCTCACGTTAGCTCCCTATAAATACTCGAGCTCTCCCGCTCTCAAGGAATTGGTCATTGGGATCGATGGCGTTCGCAGCAGTAGCACTCGATTCCATAATTACGGTACTGTAGCGAATGTATGCCATAGATTCTCCAGAACAGTCCACGAACCTCCAAGTAGCGTAACACGCTCTTACGTTCAGTTGGGTCTTAGAGATTATCTCCTGCGAGGGGGGATTGCTGGTACTCATGGGGCTTTGTCCCTTGGACATAAAAATAATGGAACAGGCAAATTTGACAAGTCTGAACAAATTTTGGGGGTTCGTGTATGGGAAAAGTTTGCGATCAAACGAAGGGGTAAAGAACTTTGGCAGGAATACTGGGACAACAAATATACTGGACGAAGGACTCACCAGCTGCTACCTAATATCAGAGGACGATTACAAACTTCATTCAACCCAAGTAACGGTCTATTGCACTTCCTCACAGGACATGGACCATACCCGACATGTCTTTGCCGGTTCGGAAAGCTGGCTACACTCTCGTGTGACTGTGGCGCTGAGGAAGGCATTCCAGACCACGTGGTCTGAGTGTCCCCTGTTTGGCGATGTGGCCACCAGATTAAGATAAGAATTACCGAATAATGACACTTACCACCTGATCAGAGACCACAATACCTTTAGAATTATCGACAGTCTCGCCAGCGAAGTCTCATCAAAGGTCCTGCGAGAATATAGAAGGGAGAACCAGTAATTGGTAGAAGACAGCGAAACACTTCCCGCACCTATCCTATTCCGCTGGGGCGCTGACTGGACGATCGCCGTCACTGTCGGGAACGTCCTGGAATAGGAGGAAGATGTGACATTAAACCGGACTTGACAATGCACACTGATTATGGCTCGTGGTAGTTTAGTTTCTTAAGTAGGCTGTAGTTTCTGCAATATTAGCCGTAGTACCTGCAGCGATTCAATTTCACAGCCAACCTGGTACCAGAGGCACGCTCACTGGGATTAGCTTGGTGGGCATAGGAAGACAAAAGTAGGTTTATATATTTTCTGTCACACCTGCAACGCTGCAGGAGGGTAGCTTGGTAGTGTAGTTTAGTACAGTAAACCTAGCAGTAAAAGGCTGTAGCCCATAGAGTGACTTATATTTCCTGTAGCAGTAGAGAAGCTAACACTTGTTGTAATAGTTAATACGCTGCTAACAGTTGTATTGTAATAATACGACCCACTAATGTATTAGGTGGGGGATTAATGTTGTATTGATGATGTTGTTGAAATAAAGATTTTTTTAAAGACTTCAGCGATGAATCAACATTACGTATCAGTGATATGGTGAACACCCACAACTGCAGATTATGGGGCAGTAAAAATCCACATGCAGCTCCGTAATTCGTTAGAGACAGCCCCAAAGTTAATGTGTTTTATGGCCTTAGCAAAGATTGAAACTGTACGGCCCTTTCTTCTTCTTGGAGAAAACTGTCACTGGTATTGTGTCTTTGGATATATTTGAAAATTTTTTAATTCCACATATCGATATAGATGACCTAGATGGGATGGTTTACTACCAGCGAGTTGGTGCACCACCTCATTTCCTCACGGAAGTTCGAGGTTTCCTCGATTATCACTTCAAAGGTTGGCGAATTGGCCGTGAAGGGCCAATCCCATGGCCACCTCGCTCCCCAGACTTGGCACCACTAGATTTCTTTCTCTGACGTTTCATTAAAGACCGTGTGTATGTTTCTCCCCTAACAGACAATTTACCCGACTTGAAAAATCGAATCTATGCTGCCGTTGAACAAGTTACGGCCGATCTGGTGCAACGAATATGGGAAGAAATTGATTACTGGTGGGATGTTTGCTGCATCACAAACGGTCTCACTGAAACAAAATAATCCTTCACATGAGACGTGGGACTTAGGAAAATCGGGAAAGGTGTGGACGGGGCCTAATCAGTTACCGTTGGTTGCACAGAAAACACATACACTTTATTCTTTTTATAAAAAACTAACTCTCAACAATGATTTTTAAAAAGATTTTACTACTCTGGTGGCTGAAAGCCTTATTTGTAGAATTGCAAGTTATTGTCGGCTGAAGGCCACAATCAATGTTACAAACAATTAACGGCTGAAGGCCTGATTAAGAAAGGATACAAAATTATTTGTCAGCTGAAGGCCAGAAGCAATTTCATAAATACACAACGGCTGAAGGCCTGAATTACCAATAAGGTGGACAATTACATGTTAAAAATACCAAAAACCCTTTTAACAATCTTAATAACAGTAACAAGTATAGTGACAGCTGCAGGCCTCACTAAAACAGAATTGAAAATTATTTGTCGACTGAAGGCCACAAGCGATGAACAATTAACAGATGAAGGCCTGGTTAAGAAAGGATTCAAAATTATGGGGGCTGAAGGCCACAAGATTTTCGAAATGCTAAATGGCTGAAGGCCTGAATTACAAGTGAGGAAGGCAGTTGCATGTTAAAATACTAAATCCTTTTTAAAGCAATATTAACAAACTGTAATAGGCTATAGTGATGGCTGCAGGCCTTATTAAGAGAAAATTGAAAATAACTTGTCGGCTGAAGGCCGGAATTGCAAGTGGGGATGGCAATAACATGTTAAAACATTAGGGTAAATTTTAAACAACTATGACTTGTCCAAAGACAGAGTGATCCAAACACAGTGCTCCCTGGATCAACCTGAGGAAGGTGACTACAGCTGTGTGAGCGGTGATACAGGCAGCCAGGAGTTGTACTCGCGTAACGGGATGGCAGCTCGCATTAGGGGTAGCTTAAGCGCCGACCGATTGACTAACCAATCCGCCTAACGTCCGATCACCAGTACAACGACGGAAAATTTTAGGCAAGGGCGAAGAGAAGGACAGCACCACATCTTCAGAAACACACCCAAAGCCAAAGGAAACATTAGAAGCAAGCTAGACATCGCAGAAACATAAGCACAGTACAATTCAAGAGGCTGTTGAACTACATGCTGCATCGGACAGCATCAACACGACGAGGAAAGGTACACTACCAGAAAAGTACGCTAACCTCCAGGGCAGGTAACTGGGATGTTAGCGGCCACAAGGCTGAAAATACCACTGGTTGCACTTCACTAATAAGAATAATACTAAATCCAACGTACCGTGTATCCACAGGACATGTGGCCTGTAATTGAAGAAGTGTCATGATGATCTCTCCATTGGCAAAAGATTCCGGAATAGTCCCCCATTCGGATCTTCGGGAGGGGACTGCCAAGGGGGAGGTTACCATGAGAAAAAGATTGAATAATCAACGAAAGGCTAACGTTCTACGAGTCGGGGCGTGGAATGTCAGAAGCTTGAAGATGGTAGGGAAACTAGAAAATCTGAAAAGGGAAACGCAAAGGCTCAATCTAGATATAGTAGGGGTCAGTGAAGTGAAGTGGAAGGAAGACAAGGATTTCTGGTCGGATGAGTATCGGGTAATATCAACAGCAGCAGAAAATGGTATAACAGGTATAGGATTCGTTATGAATAGGAAGGTAGGGCAGAGGGTCTGTTTCTGTGAACAGTTCAGAGACCGGGTTGTTCTAATCAGAATCGACAGCACACCAACACCGACAACGATAGTTCAGGTATACATGCCGACGTCGCAAGCTGAACATATAGAGAAAGTGTATGAGGATATTGAAAGGGTAATGCAGTATGTAAAGGGGGACGAAAATCTAATAGTCATGGGCGACTGGAATGCAGTTGTAGGGGAAGGAGTAGAAGAAAAGGTTAAAGGAGAATATGGGCTTGGGACAAGGAATGAAAGAGGATAAAGACTAATTGAGTTCTGTAACAAGTTTCAGCTAGTAATAGCGAATACCCTGTTCAAGAATCACAAGAGGAGGAGGTATACTTGGAAAAGGCCGGGAGATACGGGAAGATTTCAATTAGATTACATCATGGTCAGACAGAGATTCCGAAATCAGATACTGGATTGTAAGGCGTACCCAGGAGCAGATATAGACTCAGATCACAATATAGTAGTGATGAAGAGTAAGCTAAAGTTCAAGACATTAATCAGGAAGAATGAAGACGCAAAGAAGTGGGATACGGAAGTACTAAGGAATGACGAGATACGTTTGAAGTTCTCTAACGCTATAGATACAGCAATAAGGAATAGCGCAGTAGGCAGTACAGTTGAAGAGGAATGGACATGTCTAAAAGGGCCATCACAGAAGTTGGGAAGGAAAACATAGGTACAAAGAAGGTAGCTGCGAAGAAACCATGGGTAACAGAAGAAATACTTCAGTTGATTGATGAAAGGAGGAAGTACAAACATGTTCCGGGAAAATCAAGAATACAGAAATATAAGTCGCTGAGGAATGAAATACATAGCAAGTGCAGGGAAGCTAAGACGAAATGGCTGCAGGAAAAATGCGAAGACATCGAAAAAGGTATGACTGTCGGAAGGACAGACTCAGCATACAGGAAAGTCAAAACAACCTTTGGTGACATTAAAAGCAACGGTGGTAACATTAAGAGTGCAACGGGAATTCCACTGTTAAATGCAGAGGAGAGAGCAAATAGGTGGAAATAATACATTGAAAGTCTCTATGAGGGTGAAGATTTGTCTGATGTGATAGAAGAAGAAACAGGAGTCGATTTAGAAGAGGTAGCGGATCCAGTATTAGAATCGGAATTTAAAAGAGCTTTGGAGGACTTACGGTCAAATAAGGCAGAAGGGATAGATAACATTCCGTCAGAATTTCTAAAATCATTGGGGGAAGTGGCAACAAAACGACTATTCACGTTGGTGTGTAGAATATATGAGTCTGGCGACATACCATCTGACTTTCGGAAAAGCATCATCCACACAATTCCGAAGACGGCAAGAGCTGACAAGTGCGAGAATTATCGCACAATCAGCTTAACAGCTCATGCATCGAAGCTGCTTACAAGAATAATATACAGAAGAATGGAAAAGAAAATTGAGAATGCGCTAGGTGACGATCAGTTTGGTTTTAGGAAAAGTAAAGGGACGAGAGAGGCAATTCTGACGTTACGGCTAATAATGGAAGCAAGGCTAGAGAAAAATCAAGACACGTTCATAGGATTTGTCGACCTGGGAAAAGCGTTCGACAGTATAAAATGGTGCAAGCTGTTCGAGATTCTGCAAAAAGTAGGGGTAAGCTACAGGGAGAGACGAATCATATACAATATGTGCAACAACCAAGAGGGAATAATAAGAGTGGACGATCGAGAACGAAGCGCTCGTATTAAGAAAGGGTGTAAGACAAGGCTGTAGCCTTTCGCCCCTTCAATTTGTACATAGAGGAAGCAATGATGGAAATAAAAGAAAGGTTCAGGAGTGGAATTAAAATACGAGGTGAAAGGATATCAATGATACGATTCGCTGATGACATTGCTATCCTGGGTGAAAGTGAAGAAGAATTAAATGATCTGCCGAATGGAATGAACAGTCTAATGAGTGCACAGTATGGTTTGAGGGTAAATCGGAGAAAGACGAATGTAATGAGGAGTAGTAGAAATGAGAACAGCGAGAAACTTAACATCAGGATTGATGGTCACGAAGTCAATGAAGTTACGGATTTCTGCTACCTAGGCAGTAAAATAACCAATGACGGACGGAGCAAGGAGGACATCAAAAGCAGACTCGCTATGGCAAAAAAGGCATTTCTGGCCAAGAGAAGTCTACTAATATCAAATACCGGCCGTAATTTGAGGAAAAAATTTCTGAAGATGTACGTCTGGAGTACAACATTGTATGGTAGTGAAACATGGACTGTGGGAAAACAGGAACAGAAGAGAATCGAAGCATTTGAGATGTGGTGCTATAGAAGACTGTTGAAAATTAGGTGGACTGACAAGATAAGGAATGAGGAGGTTCTACGGATAATCGGAGAGGAAAGGAATATGTGGAAAACACTGATAAGGAGAAGGGACAGGATGATAGGACATCTGCTAAGACATGAGGGAATGACTTCCATGGTACTAGAGGAAGCTGTAGAGGGCAAAAACTGTAGAGGAAGACAGAGATTGGAATACGTCAAGCAAATAATTGAGGACGTAGGTTGCAAGTGCTACTCTGAGATGAAGAGGTTAGCACAGGAAAGGAATTCGTGGCGGGCCGCATCAAACTAGTCAGTAGACTGATGGCCAAAAGGTTTACTCAACTTCAAACGTCCTGGTTCGGTCGTCGGCTACAGCCCCTCAGTCCGACAGTGCCTGCACGCCGCCAGCTGTCCTGGCCTGCCCGCGCGCTGCAGACCTCCTCGCTGCTCCGTCCAAAGCCGAACTGCCTGACACACACGACGACCCGGAAATACTAGACGCCAAGTTATGGACGGCAAGAACACGAGCTGCACACGGCTCATCACATTTTTCTGTGAAACTTGAGGTTGATTTCTACAAAATGATCCATTTACCGATTCTGTAAGCTATCTCAATAAATTTCTATATCATTCCAAAGTTGTAGAGTCCTTTTTGACTCACCATGTATCCCTCGAAATCCAGTTTACAAGGTTCCCAGCAGCAGCTTTAAGTGAGGAAGCTAGGGGTATACTACAACCATCTACGTATCGCTTCCACTGGGACCGAGAATACAAGATACTTTACAGATTCCGAATTTAAAGAAAAGTAGCGAGTGCCTAGCATGCGTTGCCACGCCACTCAAAGAAAGGAAGCGTTTCTGTTTAATGTATTGGCTCTGAGCACTATCGGACTTAACAGCTGTGGTCATCAGTCCCCTAGAACTTAGAACTACTTAAACCTATCTAACCTAAGGACATCACACACATCCACGCCCGAGGCAGGATTCGAACCTGCGACCGTAGCAGTCGCAAGGTTCCAGACTGCGCGCCTAGAACCGCGAGACCACCGCGGCCGGCTGTTTAATGTATTGGCAGCACCAAGATGTAAATGAGTCTGCAGTATTCGACTAGGTCAAGCAATGCCTTTCCGTACGTCATGCAGTCTTGCTTTACGTTGGTCGACTGTTTCAGACGAACAAGATTGAGAACTGCGTACTCGACTAGTTTCCAGTCTTGCTACCTGTTGCCAGTCTGTTTCTGGAGCTCCTTGTGCCCTTTTCTTTCGTACTTGAAGTGTAGGTCGACCAATATCTTGTTGTTTGATTGACATAACTGTTTTGACAGCAAAGGTAATGCTATGTGACGAATCTCAATATGACTTGATAAAAGTAAAGAATTTGCTTGGGACGACCGGCAACTGGGATTTCACAACCAGCGCCACTTGTTATGTCAGACACGACACTCATGGTCTGGAATTTTATGTGATCGATTTTACTGATGTGACAAACCCTTGATTTTAGAGATGATAACTTTCATAAATGGATGTACAGATCGTTGCTGACGTCGCTATTTGAATTTGATTCAACTGAGTAATGCCATGCGCGCGCACTCATACGTACATAACTCACGAACTGCCGCTATGCTATATGAAATACACGAATTTGTGGAAACGAATCGTGCGCCACCTGTCCTAAAATGGATGAACTAATCCAGGAACCTTCGCGGGCATGAGCACGTTTCATCATAAATAGATGAATCCTGTAGGAACACATACGAGGCACATATTGTATATAAGGATGTTAAGGCACTCGCACAAGATCAAACGATTTCTTCAACTTTGCTATGTCAGGGCGGATTTGACGTGTTTGAAAAACATTTTCACTTACGGAAAATTTGACTAGATGGTGGATGTTGTTTGTGTTGATGTTTCGCCTCATGTGTGTGACGAAAAGGAGATTTATTACAATTTATCTCACTGTATCGTGAATTTCCAGAAATATGGAAACAACGATCAAGAATAAAAACAAAATAGCACTGGCAGTTACCGAAATGGTAGACGTGTCATTTCTAGCCCAGTTTTACGAAGAAAATGGATATTCTACGCACAACATGCAAGCGGAACTGCAAAAACATAAGAAAAAATCGAGGTTCTCTGGTTCTTCCACAGACGATGTGCGCCATAAGTTCCCACGTTCACTATTTTGAACATGACTGCACTACAGCAACGGTTACAGAATAGCACATGAATAAGACAGCCAATCAGTTGCAATAAATAGTGATTTTCAATGAACCATAACCATGGTTTCAACGGATTTAACCCGTCTTCTTCAGAAGGACAAGAACAAAATTCACATTAGCAAAAAGTCAGTGAAGCGATCTATTCTCTCCACATGAAATACGTCGGCAACGATCTGTACATCCATTTATAAAAGTTAAGATCCATAAAATCAAGGGTTTGTCACATCAGTAAAATCGATCACATAAAATGGCAGACCACGTTAAGAGCTACACGCCGACTCAGATTGCTGCCGACGCATTTCATGTGGAGATGTTAGATCGCTTTACTAACAGACTGTTTGTTCAAAATGGCTCTGAGCACTAGGGGACTTAACATCTAAGGTCATCAGTCCCCTAGAACTTAGAACTACTTAAACCTAACTAACCTAAGGACATCACACACATCCATGCCCGAGGCAGGATTCGAACCTGCGACCGTAGCGGTCACGTGGTTCCAGACTGTAGCGCCTAGAACCTCTCGGCCACAGTGGCCGGCAGACTGTTTGTAATATGAAGTTTGTTTCTCGTCCTTCTGAAGAAGACTGATTTAAATCCGTTGATACCGTGGTTAAGGTTAACTGAAAACCACCATTTATTGGAACTGGTTGGCTGTCATATTCACCTGCCAGTTCCCACGTTGTGGAATTTTAATGTACTGTCATAAGATGAACAAACAGAAGAGAATAAATTTTCGCTTACTTATGTCTTATTTTTCAATGTGAGGACGAAATCTAAACAAGTAATTAAAAGTTTCACGGTACACTCAGAGAAATGGGATGCAATTATCAGGTTTCGATTGAAACAGTTCCAATAACAAGGTTTCATATTTCTCTCTCATTTCGAACCATTTCCCATTTTTTTCTTGTTCTTCTTTTAGTTCTTCTTGTTTAAACACAGTGCCAGAGTCAATGTTAGAAATGCTTTATCTGCATCTATAGCCATTTCCACCTATGTGGAAATACAGCATACACGAACAGCGTCTGCTTCAGAATTGAGGTTAAATTGACAAACTTGTTGCATCATGTGCAGGGGTGTTTACAAATCCGTGGATAGATAAGAGGGAGTCTGACAAACAGTTTTGATTCTTTACAGGGGTCTTTAAACAGCCCTATAAACATTAGCAACCAGACATTGTTTACGATAATAAAGCATCTGACAAATAACGTCCTTCTGCTATTATGCTAACATCTTTCTTGCATGATTAGCCCGTTCTCGTCTGTGCTCACACGATTTTCTAGGGTAGTTAGCCTGTCCCCTTTCCTTCCCGGAAGCCTATGACAGCAGGAGATAATACGCCGCGCTAGCCCTTTGAGTCAACGGGCCGCAGCTTTGGGTTAGTGCTTGCCTCAGCGCCCCTATTGGAGTAGCCCGAGGGTTTGCTAGCCAGTGCAGGGTTAAAGGGGGAGGGCGGGCTAATGCCTGTGGCAGCGTCCACAGAGGATTCCGGGCGGGTCCACACTGCCCACCTGCCCACCATAGCGTCATATGGCCGCGCCTCACAAGCTTGATGAACGTGGATGTCGGCGCAGCTGTGCCCCATGTGACTGCCGACGCAGTCTCTGCTCATGCTGTGATTCATAACGCACAATCAGCTGAGCCAACGGGCCCACGTATAGCCGGATGGTCGGTGCAAACTGCCAGCTACACATCTCGGCTCGTGTGAGTGTGTGGAATGGAAAATGGTAATTCTGTGTGCGGTCCGCAGCCCTTGATTCTCCTAGTCGGCAGATATGGTGACCGCTAACTGCGTGTTCCTCTCTGCTACACTATCTGCCAGAAAATCAGGCAGTCGTAGGTACTGATACATCGATTGTTCATCCATCTGGTCCGTCCTTGAATGTGGTTCTTAACACGCCGTCATACAAGGCAATTAAAAAGCGAGCAACGTCATACAAAGAAGGCTTGCACGAATGGATGTCATAGTTGCTGGTGACTCTTCCAGGTTGTATGTATGGCCGAGGTCCACAAAACTTTTCGGTTCCTGATATTTCTTCCAGAGCTCTGTTGGACATCTTCGGAGGTGCTCCTGACAATGCTGAGCCTTGTCGACTGACGAATCGGACGTCGGAGTGCGACTTAAGTACTGCGTAATCTAGTTCACATGTGTTCAGCAGAGATGGCACTTGTCAGAGATAAAACTTAACTACCTGCCATGGATGAAAATTTTATCTATATATTTTGCACCGCAACCGTCCATATATCGACTAAGTTTCATGGCTTCTTCCTTTCTGTTGAAATTATTGTGATGCTTATATATTTCGATGGCTTCTCTATATAGCCGTGGATAATAGTGTGTTGTTGTAGATATAATTTTGGTTTCATAAAATTTCACTTCGTAATTTCCCGACTGAAGAGTCTGCTGGTTTTTCTGTTTCCACTACTCTACAAAGACTTTTGTGTTCTTTCAGTCTTGTATTAACCCTTCTCTTGTTAGTTCCAATGTAGAATTTTCCACAAGTACACGGAATCTTACACACTCGACATGTCGATAGAAGACGGTGTTTATACTTTACAGTTAGGAGTGCTTGACTTTTTTTCCCAGTCGGTCTAAAAATCGGTCTGATGCTATATTTCTGTAAAATCTTCCGATCTGAGGAATTACTTTCTGGATGAAGGAGAGAGAAACCGAGTTCTTCCATCGCTGTGTTTTATCGTTGTCCTTTGGACTACTACTATTCGGCCGGAGACTCTATTTACATCTTTGCCTGAATAGCCATTTTTCCCGAAAATCTGCTTCATATGCTGTAATTAAGCGTACAAGTGTTCCGGTTTGCAAATTCTTTTGCCTCTCAACAAGACTTTTAATGACACCACTCTTTTGTTGTATTTGATGATTGGAGTTCTTACCGCAAGACATAATATTTCAAACCACCATCAGTCTGTCTAATAACTAAAACATCCAAGGAGGATATTGTGTTAACATTTTTAATTTCCGTTGTAAACTAGATATCTGGATTTGTATCATTTAGACAATAAAATGATTTTTCTAAAGCTTTTTACCATGTAACTAAACCACGTAGGTCTTATCCACAAATCGGTACCACCGACATGGTTTCTGAATTGCTTTTCTAGAGCTGGTTGTCATCATTTTTAATACAATAAATAACACATCTGTTTCTTCACTGTACTCTACTCATCATTGATTAGAGCAATAAAGTATCCCAAATTACACACTAAAGACGCCGCAGGAGGTTCTGATACATGCATGGGTAAAGTGAAATATAATGAGTTTCGCTTGGTGCTCAACACTTGTCGCAAATTTTCCTCTACATGTAAGGAAATCAGAGTAACGAAATGATGATTTGCCCTTTGCGAATACGAATACAGTATCTAATGAAGCGTCTCGGCACATCTATTGCTGGTCGTCTCAGAAATGCAACACTAATAAAAAGACATGATACGTAACAACTTCGCTTTTCGACAGGATCCACTTTAGGCCTTCCAATAGGGCAGTACAGAAACTCTGTATTATTTTCTTGTATCCAAGATGCAATGACTTGTATTTTATGGAGAGGACCATTATAATGTTGAAACAAAAAAGTCGATAGTCTAAAGTGATTCAGTCGCCATCTTCTCTCTCTTTACTGTCGTACACAAATAATGGTCCGAATATAAACAAAGAGTCGTAGCCTCTGAGAAACACATAGACTCCGCTGAATTTCAGTGGCGTTACAACAATCACAGAGAAATACTGTTCGCCCCACATTCCTAAATCTAAACGCACCTGAGAGAAACTTCATCTACCACCACTTTGCACTGCATAAAATGTTTTTACGATCTGTGACAATATTATTTGAATATCCCTAAGAAACTTAAAGAATTCTTTCTTATAAGCAATGGGTTTATAGACAACATACAGGACGCAAAAAGCGCTTTTTAAAGGAACGTGTAGCGGGCGGCAGTTTAGGCTTCCAAGTATATTCTTTGCACTATGAAGGGGACGAGCTTTGTGTACAGGATGAATATTAGTAAAACCGACAAACTGCAGGGTCGGATTCCTGACTAGGGAGAAAAAAGTCCTGTGAACATGTGTCCGGAAATGTATCAGTGTCACGGTGGATGGCACAGACGAATGACAGTTCGTCTGACCACTTACCGTGTGTTCCTTGTGTGTTGCAGGCTGTGTGATTGACGCAGCGGACTGTAAGCAGCAGATGGTCCGGTATTGATGTCGGGAACAAGCCGAGATGGTGTTTGTGCACGGCCAAGCAAATGGGAACGGTCGAGAGGCAGCACAGCTATACTTAAACAACCGCTACTATCAGTATCGCCTGTAATCCCATGAAGAAAATTTTGAACATCTGTTGTGACGTGGTTGCCATGACACTCAGTAGATTTGTCGTCGTTGCACGCACACCGTCCATTTCTGGACACGTATTCATAGAACTTTTTTCCTCCATTTCCATTCAGGAATCCGTCCCTGCAGTCGGTCGGTTTTTTTAAACTTCACCCTGTACATAGTCTCTCATATTCTGTACGTCACCATTGATTGATATTTAATTTTGTGCGAAGTAATATGGTCAGCGATAGCTGGCAAAGATATTTGATGCTTGGTTCTATGAACATTCCAGAACTGTGGAAAATTTAAATCCATGGGTTACTTGGGTCTTCGTAAGGTTTTGCGTTTGACGTTTACATCACAGTAAATGTCACTAATAGTGTATCCTGTTCCGGGCGGGAAGGAGCGCCTGGTCCCCGACATGAAATCCACCCGGCGGATCTGTGTCGACGTCCGGTGAACCGGCCAGTCTGTGGATGGTTTTTAGGCGGTTTTCCATCTGCCTCGGCGAATGCGAGCTGGTTCCCCTTATTCCGCCTCAGTTGCACTATGTCGGCGATTGCTGCGCGATCAAGTTCTCCACGTACGCGTACACCACCATTACTCTGCCATGCAAACATAGCGGTTACACTCGTCTGGTGTGAGACGTTCCCTGGGGGGTCCACCGGGGGCCGAACCGCACAATAACCGTGGGTTCGGTGTAGGGCGGTGGAGGGGTGAAGTGGACTGCGGTAGTCGTCGTGGGGTTGTGGACCACTGCGGCTGCCGCGGGGACGAAGCCTCTCCGTCGTTTCTAGGATCCGGTTAATATACAATACATAGTGTCCCTACTACTATTGATACGATGAACGATAGTCCTTCATACATTGCTGGACGCCGTATTGTTCCTAAGTTTTTCCAAGGAAGTTATTGTACCGTCTCATCTACCCAAATTTTTCATGAATATCGGCGAGTCCTTGAGAACCGCAGTTACTCTTGCAAACTAAACGGTAGATTATGCCCTACAGCCGTTGGTCGACGATCCAGAAAAAACTGCCTCCTGGCAATATGTCAAGAATGGCCACGAATATCTCAACACATAGCTTTCTCTAAAGAGTCTCCTGTCTTCATTACGTGCCCGACGTACCTTAATTTTGTCGGCAGTATTTAGGCCACCAGAGACACTTCTTTTGTTTTACTTGCACCAAGACAGGTTTGGTTTTCACTTTTTTATTCGTTCCACCTGCCGCCTTCTTTAATCAGGTTTATAGACTATTTATTTATTACGGTATTCTCATACGTATCTAGAAATGCTTGTCCTGAGAGTCCATTACACTGCATTTTGACATTACCGGAACCATCTGGAAATGAAGTGACCTCAGCGAGATCTGCATAGCTGACGTTTGTCAGTTGTCAGGCTTTTCAACGTATACTGTGTCGTTTTCTTATCATGACCTGTTGTTTTGGCGCTGTTTTTCAATCACTGCAGATGTGAAATTTCACATAATATTTCCGGAAAAGAGTTCCCAATCTTTCCTCGGTCGCTTCCTCATATAATCCTTATTGTGCTGCAGTTCCACCAGCTAGCGCAAAGTAAGCAGTATATCTGTCAGGCATCCTTCCTGAATTGTCATAACGACACCCTCTACTCCAACTGCACAACTTATCCTCAGCAGTAGTGTACCAGTCGTTTGTAGACAAATAAAACTCATCATGGCTCATTGCGACAACATTCAGTTTTATGCCGCATACCAATTGCAATATACTCTAGAAGAACCCGGATATGTGTATCTCTGTTTACCCTCACTTCATCCGTTGATCCAAATGCGTCAGTCGTACAGAATAATTGCCATTTTCCGCGATAAAAGAGCGCGAAATAGGTATGAAATCTCGTGATGAAAAAGATATCCCTTCCAGGATTCATACCGTCCTCAAACTGTCTGGGTTGCTACACAGAACAACATGCTCTTATGAATTCTTAATTCCAGTTGGCATGTCTGAACAAAAACTTGTGTGACTGGGGAGACTGAGACTGTCTTGGTTCTGTCGTACGCTGTTAAGAATCAGTTCGACTGGACAATTTGAGTGTTGTTTGGGAAGGTATCCTTCTTACATTTCGTCGAATGGGCGATTCTTTGTCCAACTAATCAAAAAAAAACAGCTTTCAAAGCTGTTTTTAATAAAATAAATCAATTAAAATGAATATGCACAAAATGTTCTAAGCAGAAATGGTGTTACACTTACATAAAAGTAGAGTAAGCACTTTTTATAGTTTATTTCGTATTTCTACAGTTTGAGGGGTATTGTCAGTTTTTGCTGCTTATTTTTGTAGGTATCTAACAGTATCATTCGATTTGACTTTTTTCTGTTCCAATGTTTTTAATTTTCAGTGTCAAAGTAGCGTTCTTGCAGGATGTTTTTCCAGCCGCAGCGATGTCGCAGATTTGATGCTTTACCGGAATCCTGATATTCACGGTATACTCGTGAAATGGTCGTACCAGAAAATCCCCACTTCATCGCCATCCCAGATATGCTGTGTCCTATCGCTCGTACACCGACTATAACACCACGTTCAAACTCACATAAATATTGATAAGCTGCCATTGTAGCAGCAGTATCCGGTCCACCAGCTCCGCCAGACACTTGTTGTCTTATATAGGTGTTGCCGACCGCAGCGCCGTATTCTGCCTGTTTAAATATCTCTGTATATGCGTACCTATAACAGTTTTTTGGCCCTTTAGTGTTTAAGAAGCACATGCTAATGAAACGTGCATGCCCTTCAGGTATTACAGTAAGCTATCTTCAAAAAATATTGATTAGACAGATATTAAAGTACATACAGGTAAAAGAGACATAAGCCGACCCAACTTGCTTTCCAAAATCAATTTGTAAGCGAACTGTTGCTGTTTTATGTGAATGTTATTGATAACGGTCGCTGTGTCCCTGGAAGGCCACGCCAGCGTTTGATAACATTTTGTTTGAGATACGACACGTTTTCTATCAGGTTAAATTTAGTTCTTAAGACACGGTATGTGTCACCGAATCAGTTACATCAAAGTTGATAATTTTAGAATCTTGCCCCATCTTGGATAAATTTGTACAGAAGCCCATGCTAACAGAATATCCCAGCACGTCTGCCTTCTATATGGATGGTTGTCGCATGCTCCTAGCCGGATGCATGCATTTCGAATTGACGTACTTCGGTTGCTTGTGTATCAATTTCAGTGATTAATTATTCAAGCAGCTTCGTATTTGACGTCACGAGGTTCGGTTGAACCATTTCCAGGTCCTTCTGACACAGAAATATTAGTGTTCATTACCAGAAACCGAATCCGGTATCTTTGGCGTAATTAGCCAGGAACGCTAACCACAGAACCACAAACAGAGGCGACCGTAACTCTGGTGCAATATGAGGATGCCACAGTCTTGGGCCTTATAATGTCGCCCAACTCGAACTCAGTTCTCAGCTAGAACTGATAGAATAAAATCATCTCGGTTTTCAAGCGGCTTCATTTCGAACGACAATGTCGATTTTTCGACAGCTATCTCCGCCATCGTCATCCGGAGTAGAGCTCCTTAAGCCGGGGCTCTTTTTTCTCCTTATTTTTATTTCCATTCCCCATGAAGAGGCTGTTGGTAGGAGGATAAAACCGCTCTTCAGCCGAAGATTTTACGTGTTTAATAGAAGTTTCAAAATAAATAAAAGAACACATTTGAATTTTTATGATTTTTAAAACTATTTAGATGATTTTATATTTCAGCCATAATATAATCACTAGCGATAATGCACGTGCTGCTACGATGCAGATGTAGTGATGATGCTCATTGTGCATGAAAATGATCATAACAAATTTTTTGTGGTGGCAATTTTCGCAGCAACTGTACACAAATTGCATTAGTTTAAACGAAAAACGCCTTCCGTATGAAGCACATTAAGTACTGACAAGGCATCTTCAGTTGGTGTCCTGAAATATTACACGATTTTTTCGTTTTCGCATACACGTTATACATTTAAAACAGGTCATTGAAATTTTTCTAGTAAAATGGAAATGTGTTTACAGATCAGCGTCTAATTCACTAATTCTAAGCCAGCTAGCTTTTTATCATGTGACAACCCGGTTGAAAGTTTGCAGCTTTCCTTGTGGTCACTCTATTTTCGAAATGTAACACTTTAAATGCTATTTTCTGTGTTTGTTGTCTAGAGTGTCATTCACTTTGTAAGTTTTGCGAACTTCCTCAGTTTTTTGATTTCAACTTCATTTTGCTCGAGTGTTTGTGTGTTTCTGTAATTTTTTTATGTTTGTTTGTGTGTGTGTGTGTGTGTGTGTGTATGCTTAGGAGGGGAATGAGACTTGTGATCGACTATTAGGATTTCTGTTATGTGATCAGATCAATGTAAGCAGTGAGTCATGCTCTCTTGGTCATTTAGTAGTAGCTTCTTTCCAAGTTTTGTTTTGTATGTTTGATCATTTTCTTGTAACATTAGGAGGTGTCTTTCATTATTTATTCTAAGTATTTTCATTGCTTTTTTTCTCTTAAATTTAGTGCAAAAGTCGGTTGCTTCTCTCATATTTGCAAGCTCTGATATATTTTCTTTGTACCGGATATGATCATTTTCACAATGGGAGATCGAATTACGAATACGACCATGGCGTCTTGTGCAACCACAGATCGCGACTAAAAGGTGGAGGAAGGAAAATGCAAGGATGGTGTGAGGTGGAGCATTGTGACTAGAGCTACGAAGGATATATGTCGGGACTGATTTCAACGTTTAATAGTCAGAGCTGAATGAATTTCCAGCGCGAATGAGTGTGATAAATGGATGTAGTGGCGCTACAGGGTACCTGGATTGGTGATTGGTGGATAGGACATTAGGTGTTGGGGTTGTTTGGGGGAAGAGACCAAACTGCGAGGTCATCGGTCTCATCGGATTAGGGAAGGATGGGGAAGGAAGTCAGCAGTGCCCTTTCAAAGGAACCATCCCGTCATTTGCCTGGAGCGATTTAGAGAAATCACGAAAAAACCTAAATCAGGATGGCCGGACGGGGGATTGAACCGTCGTCCTCCCGAATGCAAATACAGTGTGCTAACCACTGCGCCACCTCGCTCGGTAGGACATTAGGTGTCAGGACTAGGTTTTGTGATTAATGTACCGTGTCCGAAAGTGTTCCAAGAAGATACGAGTAGCCAGAATGAGATTTTCACTCTGCAGCGGAGTCTGCGCTGATATGGAACTTCCTGGCAGATTAAAACTGTGTGCCGGACCGAGAGTCGAACTCGGGATCTTTGCCTTTCCTGGGCAAGTGCTCTACCAACTGAGGCTGTGGCTAAGCCATGTCCCCGCAATATCCTTTCTTTCAGGAGTGCTAGTTCTGCAAGGTTCGCAGGAGAGCTTCTGTAAAGTTTGGAACGTAGGAGGCTAGGTACTGGCGGAAGTAAAGCTGCGAGGACAGGGCGTGAGTCGTGCTTGGGTAGCTCAGTTGGTAGAGCACTTGCCCACGAAAGGCAAAGGTCCCGAATTCGAGTCTCGGTCCGGCACACAGTTTTAATCTGCCAGTAAGTTTAAAGATATGAGTAGTTTATCAGTTGGTACTGGATAAGAGGTGATGAAAGTAGGCGGATGTGGAAGGTGAGGCCGAGTACATGTCTTTCCAGGATCTCTATGGATTTGTAGAATTCAGGAGAGGCAGAGATAAAGGCAATGTTGGCATTAAATATGTTGGGAGAAAGAGGGATTTATAGGTGAGGATAATCTTCAGGGGCTAGCTCAACATTCCTCTTACATACGTCAGGCAGCAGCGCCTGAACCTTTCAGACCGAGCGACGTTAAGTGGCGCATGGGGCCAGCGCCACGTTTGTAACTGCCGCTTCCGCCTTCGTCTTTATTTCGCCTTTGCATCCGTTCAAAGGAGGGTTTCCAGATGCTGCTGCCTATCCTATAGACGCTGTACACCGTATGAGACCTAGCACACGAAATGACACAGCTCAGGCACGCCGCCCCAGATGATTCTCACGCTGTTGCGGTGACTGCATATCCTATCGCAGAGTATGCATTCAAAGGCATTCGAGGTAACACAACTTGTAATTATACTAGACGGAAACAGTAACACCATCGGGAGGTACTTACTGGCGCGCATGCGCCTAGTGGTCTCTGAGTTACTGTGCGGCGTGTTGCGGAAGTAGGTGAGGCCCATCTGCGCCTCCCGCTGCTTGGAGGCGGTCGCGCAGCTGCAGCACAGCCGGCACAGGGCGCGCTGGAAGTACAGCCGGAACCTGCTGGCACACATTCACAGGCTAGCATCACAGCAGCTGGTCTACTGCGACACAGCCCCTGGAAGTCATAACATACAGACAGACAGTAATGGCAACGGTTTGCAGACAAAAGCAGCATAGATTATAAGAAGAGCACTGGAAGTACATCTAAATCTACATTTACACACACACACTCCGCAAGCCAGCTTACGGTGTGTGGCGGACGGTACCCTTTACCACTACAAGTCATTTCCTTTGCTGTCCCACTTGCATATGAAAAAAAAGGACTGTATATACAGTTTTTTCGGAAATTCTCGTTACTTCTGCGAGAGGGGAGTGTGGAGATAATACTTTGAATTGAAACCTATTTCTGGAAACGCACTGTTTCCGTGCTACAACCATTTGAAACCATATTAATAACCCGAGCACTATTTCAAGTAATTGGTTAGGCATGAGCGAGTACATCACTTGTTTTACAATCCCACTCATTAATACCCAAAGAAATTGCTCATGTACTCGTTGACGGGTTTTCTTCAACGTGATGCAGTACGGCCTGTTCCAATTCGGGGCTGCTGCGTCTTCGTCGAGGACCACACCCATGGCTACTGACAGTGAAGGCCGTAGCGTGATGGAGTCGGCCGTTGTGGAGAATGAGCCTGATAAAGGCGACGAGCAGCTCAGACGTTACCTTGAGCTTTGCCATTTAGAAGGATCTTGTCGGTGTGTTCCGCAAAACGTGTACTCAACCACATTGCTCACAGACACATGAATGAGGCTCGAAGAAGGTCAGAGACGTAGGATGGACGTCAAAAGACATCAGCCGATCCGACTGAAACACCCTCCCTCACTATGACTATCCTGTTGCATATCTAACCAGTAAACATGTTTTCAATCGGCCGTAGCAAGGAATCGGTATGCCGCGCGAGATAGCCGTGCGGTGTAAGGCGCCTTGTCACGGTTCGCTTGGCTGCCCCCGTCGGAGATTCGAGTCCTCCCTCAGGCATGGATGTGTGTGTTGTCCTTAGTGTATGTTAGTTTAAGTTAGATTAAGTAGTGTGTAAGCTTAGGGACCGATGACCTCAGTAGTTTGGTCCCACAGAACTAACCACAAATTTCCAATTTACGACGGAAAATATTATGTACTCACCCCCCTCTATTAATCCTCGACGTCTGTAGCAGGAAATTCCGAACACCCTGTACGCCTCCGTATGAGCCCTAATTTTTCGTGTCGTATCTCCGTGGTCCTTACACGGAATGTGCGTTGGCTCCAGAATAATCGTTATCCAGTCAGCTTCAAATGTCGGTTCACTAAATCTTCTCAGCAGTGTTTCGGGAAAAGAACATCCTCTTCCCTCCAGCGATTCCCATTTCAGTTCACGAAGCAGCTCCGCAATACTCGCGTGTTGATCGAACCTACTGGCAACAAATCTAGCAGCCCGCTTCTGAACTGCTTCGATGTCTTCCTATAATCCGACCTGGTACGGATCCCAAATATTTGAGCAGTATTAAAGAATAGGTCACATTAGCGACCTATATGCGGTCTGCTTTACAGATGAAGTACACTTTTCCAAAATTCTCCCAATAAATCTTCCCTACCACAATCCGCACAAGCTCGTTCGATTTCATATCGCTTTGAAACGTTACGCCCAGATATTTAAACGACGTGATTGTGTCAAGCAGGACACTGTTAATGCTGTACTCCAACATTACGGGTTTGTTTTTCCTACTCATCCGCATTAACTCGCATTTTTATACATTTAGAGCTGGCTGCCATTCAGTTCAGCTAAAACCAGCCGGCATGGCAGAACTAGCAGCACAGAACAGTTGGTCGGTTACAACGCAGTCTGCAAGGCAGGCGTTGCTAGTACAGTAGTAATACCGGGTGATCAAAAAGAGAGTATAAATTTGAAAACTTAATAAACCACGGAATAATGTAGATATACAGGTAAAAATTGACACACATGCTTGGAATGACATGGGGTTTTATTAGAACGAAAAAAACAAAGTTCAAAAAATGTCTGACAGATGGCACTGGACAGCAAAACGTTAGTAACTGCTACCGTGACAGGTGAGAGGTACGCCGATATGTTACAGAATCGCATCATCCCCAGCCTGGCTGAAAAACACCTGCTGGAACGTACGATGTTTATGCAGTATGGCGCTCCACCCCATATTGCTAGACGCGTGAAAGATTTGCGCGCGTCGTTTGGTGATGATCGCGTGCTCAGCCGCCACTTTCGTCATGCTTGGCCTCCCAGGTCCCCAGAGCTCAGTCCGTGCGATTATTGGCTTTGGGATTACCTGAAGTCGCAAGTGTGTCGTGATCGACCGACATCTCTAGGGATGCTGAAAGACAACATCCGACGCCAGTGCCTCACCATAACTTCGGACATGCTTTACAGTGCTGTTCAGAACATTATTCCTCGACTACAGCTATTGTTGCGGAATGATGGTGGACATATTGAGCATTTCCTGTAAAGAACATCATCTTTGCTTTGTCTTACTTTGTTATGCTAATTATTGCTATTCTGATCAGATGAAGCATTTTTGAACGTTTGTATTTTTTTGGTTCCAATAAAACCCCATGTAGTAGCCAAAACCAACTGCGGGAACGCCTTAGGCTGCGGATCGGAGCCGCCAGGCGGGGAAGCCGCCGGCGGTGAAGCTCGCACCACCGGGTAAACACGGGACGAGTCGGACGACAGACCAACGACAACTGACAACAACCGACCACGACCGACCAAGACCGACACAACAAGGAAGAGATAAACAACGGATGCTTGTGGAAACCACAATACCAAACAGCAACAATGAATCCACTCAGAACCAGAGCCAGGCAAATGTCAACAACGAGCAACGACCAGAACGCAGTACCGCCGAGATAGAAACGTAATCCACTGCGAGTACCAGACTGACTGGACTAGCTTCTTTTTTCCTTCTTTATTGTAGTTCAATTCCCCATCGGGGCCGGCTGAGGACTAGGGCAGAGCGGGTCCTTATATACGAAACCGGAGGGAGCGGCTATTGGCCGCTGTCTGCACGTGGCTTAGCGGTGGCGCACTCTGTGGGCTGACCACGTCCAATTGTTCTGGCGCGTGTTCGACTTCCGTGGCGGAAGGTACTAGACCCCATGTCATTCCAAGCATGTGTGTCAATTTGTACCTCTCTATCTACATTATTCCGTGATTTATTCAGTTCTCAAATTTATACTGACTTTTTGATCACCCGGTATATGGGCACATTATCAGCGTAATGAATTGCACAGAAACTGAGACAATTGCTGCACAGATTATAACAAGTGCACTGGAACTACAAACTGAACCTGCCGGCACACATAGCGAGGCTAGTGCGGTAAAAGAATGCAGGATCTTGCTCTTACGCTTTTTCTTCGTGTTTTTGTCCCGACTCGTTGTAGGTCGGCATGGTTATGAACGTATGTGGCATCGTTAATTTAAATGGTGATCAAATGCCATTCCTGTGCCCAAGCAACGGCCCCCAGGGACGGAATATGTGATACCCAACTGTCTGCATGTACTGTTATTCATTTGAAAATGGGCGGAAGCTATCTAAACGTTCACTAATAGTGTAACTGACGCGGGCTTTGGCTTTTTTTTTTTAATTTTTTTTTATCAGTCTTCTGACAGATTCGACGCGGCCCGTTACGAGTTCTTCTCCTGTACCAACCTCTTCATCTCAGACTAGAACTAGCAACCTATGTCCTTAATTATTTGCCGGCCGAAGTGGCCGTGCGGTTAAAGGCGCTGCAGTCTGGAACCGCAAGACCGCTACGGTCGCAGGTTCGAATCCTGCCTCGGGCATGGATGTTTGTGATGTCCTTAGGTTAGTTAGGTTTAACTAGTTCTAAGTTCTAGGGGACTAATGACCTCGGCAGTTGAGTCTCATAGTGCTCAGAGCCATTTTGAACCTTAATTATTTAACGCATGTAGTCCAGTCTCTGTCTTCCCCTGCAGTTTTTCCCCCTACAGTTACTTCTAGTACCATGGACGTTATTTCCTGATGTCGTAACACGTGCTCTTACATCTTTCTTGTCAGTGTTTTCCATATATTACTTTCCTCGTCGATTCTGCGGAGAACATTACCTCATCAGTCAAGCTAATTTTCAACATTCTTGTGTAGCACCACATTTCAAATGCTTCGGTTCTCTTCTGTTCCGGTTTTCCAGCAGCCATATTTCACTAACACAGCATGCTGTGCTCCAAACGTACATTATCAGGAATTTCTTCCTCAAATTAAGGCCCATGTTTGATACTAGTAAACAAACTTCCCTTGGCCAGGAATGCCCTTTTTGCCAGTGCTAGCCTGATTTTAATGTCTTCTTGCTCCTTCCGTCATTGGTTATTTTGCTGCCTAAGTTGTAGATTTCCTCAACTTCATCTACTTCGTGACCATCAATCCTGATATTAAGTTTCTCTATTTTGGCTAATTTCTTCTATTTCTCATTACTTTTGTCTTTCTTCTGTTCTCATTAGACCGGTCATTCCATTTAGCAGATTCTGATATTCTTCTTCACTTTCACTGAGGACAGCAATGTCATCAGCGAATCTTATCATTGATATCCTTTTAACTTGAATTTTAGTTCTACTTTTGAACCTTCCTTTTATTTCCATCGTTGCTTCTTCGACGTATAGATTAGACAGTAGGGGCGACAGACTAGATCCTTGTCTTACACCCTTTATAATTCGAACGCTTGGTTCTTGGTCTTTGAATGTTACCTCTTGGTTCTTGTGCATAGTGAATATTACCCGTCTTTCTCTATAGCTTACCCAGTTTTTCTTGGAATTTCGAACATCTCGCACCATTTGGCATTGTCGAACACTTTCTCCTGGTCGCCAAATCCCATGAACGTGCCCTGATTTTTCTTTAGTCTTGCTTTCATTATCTACCACAATGTCAGAATTGCCTCTCTGGTGCCTTTACCTTTCCTAAAGCTAAACTGGTCGTCATCTGTCATCCTCAATTTCCTTTTCCATTCTTCCGTATATTATTCTTGTGGGCAACTTGGATGCATGAGCTGTCAAGCTGATTGTGCAATAATTCTCGCACTTGAGGCGTCTTGAAAGCTTCGGAACTGTGTGGATGATGTTTTTCCGAAAGCCTGATGGTACTCGTATATCTCCGGACTCATGCATTCTACACACGCACTTGAATTATTGTTTTGTTGCCATTTCTCCCCAATGATTTTAGAAACTGTTCTGGAATGTTATCCATCCCTTCTGCCTTATTCGATCTGAAGTCTTCCAAAGCTGTTGTACTTCTGTTTGGAATAGTGGATCCTCTATCTCTTCCGAATCGACTCCTGTTTCTTCTTCTATCACGTAATCAGAAAATTCATTCCCCTCATAGTGGTTTTCAGTGTGCTCTTTCCACTTGGGAACTAGCCAGGTATTCACCCAGTCGGATGCTAGAAACCGCCCAAAACCACGCCCAGGATGGCCGGTACACCTAGCTTCGTCGTTAATCCGCCAGGAGGATTCGATCTGGAGACGGTGCACCTTCTCCTCCAGAAAGCGGCGCTTTAACATGCGCGGCTATCCAGGCAGTTGTTAGGGAAACAGAGCATGACTTACATCGAACTCATTGAGTGCACAGTGGCAAAAGGCCAATGACATTTACGGCATTCGACGCATCTACAATACAACCATATTGGTGCAAATGGCTCTGAGCACTATGGGACTTAACATCTGAGGTCATCAGTCCCCTACTTAAACCTAACTTACCTAAGGACATCACACACATCCATCCCGGAGGCAGGATTTGAGCTTGCGACCGTAGCGGTCGCGCGGTTCCAGACTGAAGCGCCTAGAACTGCTCGGCCACACCGGCCGGCTTATAATCATATTATTGGCTGCTAAATGTAACAGGGTGTGGGACTGGAAGTATCCAATGGTGAGCACATTATGAGGCTAAGGAGCATAATTGGCTTAGTCGATTTGTAACTCACAAAATGCTACAGTGCTAATTGTGTTAATACAAAATAGAGCAATGGCAACGATAAAAACGGAAATATTGCATTATACACTGAAGAGCGAAATAAACTGGTACACCTGCCTAATATCGTGTAGAGCCCCCGCGTGCGCGCAGATGCGCCGCAGCGCGACGTGGCATGGACTCGACTAATGTGCTAGAGGGAACTGACACCACGAGTACTGCAGGAATGTCCATAAATCCGTAAGAGTAAGAGAGGGTGGAGATATCTTCTGAACAGTACTTTGCAAGGCATCCCAGATATGCTCAATAATGTTCATGTCTGGGGAGTTTGATGGCCAACGGAAGTCTTTAAACTCAGAAAAGTGTTCCAAGGGCCACTCTGTAGGAATTCTAGACTTGTACCGCTGGAATTGCCAAGTTAGTCGGAACGCACAATGAAAATGAAAGAATGCAGGTGATCAGACAGGATGCTTACGTATGTGTCACCTGTCAGAGTCGTGTCTAGACGTATCAGGAGTTCCATATCACTCCAATTGCACACGCCCCCCACCATTACAGACGCTCCCACCAGCCTGAACAGTCCCCTGCTCACATGCAGGGTCATGGATTAGCCATATCCGTACACGTCCATCTGCTCGATACAATCTGAAACGAGACTCGTCCGACCAGGCAACATGTTTCCGGTCATCAAGAGCCCAATGTCGGTGTTGACGGGCCCAGGCGAGGCGTAAAGCTTTATGTCGTGCAATCGTCAAGAGTACAGGAGTGGGCCTTCGGCTCCGAAAGTCCATACCGATGATGTTTCGTTGAATGGTTCGCACACTGACACTTATTGATGGCCCAGTATTGAAATCTGCAGCAATTTGCGGAAGGGTTGCACTTCCGTCGCGATGGACGATTCTCTACAGTCGCCGTTAGTCCCGTTTTTGCAGGATCTTTTTCCCGACGCAGCGATGTCGGAGATTTGATGTTCTTTCGGATTCCCGATATTCACGGTATGTTTTATCTGGCTCCTGATATTCACGGTATACCCGTGGAATTGTCATACAGGAAAATCGCCACTTCATCGCTACCTCGGAGGCGCTGTGTCCCATCGGCCGTGTGCCAACTGTAACAACATGTTAAAACTCACTTAATCTTGATAACCTGCCACTGTAGCAGCAGTAACCGATCTGACAACTGCGCCAGACACTTGTTATACAGGCGTCGTCGACTGCAGCGCCGTATTCTGTCTGTTTACATATCTCTGAATAAGCATGCCTATACCAGTTTCTTTGGCGCTTCAGTGTATCTACAAATCCTGTCTGCAGTGAAACGTAATAATGGACAATATTTTCCAACGTTGGGGTACTAAACATAATTACATACATCGAACATGATCCGCAGCACAATAAAAAAACAGTTATGAACAGATTTCGAATAAGTCCCCAGCAATATGACCTTGTAGTGCGTAAGCAAAACTGTTGATATTCAAGAGAGGATAAGATGCACATGTTACAGAGACTGGTGTTTGCGCGTTTCAGTTCACAGAATGTGCGTGATAGTAAAATACTACGTTATGCACATCAAATAGATTAGCAATTTCAAGCGAAGCAACGGATGGTTGCATAACTTCAAACATAGCTACAGAACTGGAAGACGTAATATAACGGAACTACGAACAAAACGTCAACTTAACGATGCACAGCAAACTGCGGAATCGCCCCGACAATTTGTAGACTAAATAAAGAAACTTATCCCATCGATCAGTAAGGAATTTTGTTTTCAACTCCGTTCAACTGGTATTTGAAGAGGAAATGCACATCAAAGGAATCCTAGAAATCAGAGGTACCAGAACAGTTTTATCAAGATCAATTACCATCAGTACCTTAACGCATTCTTATATACATATGCCCACAATTTATCGGGATGGTAAATTGCCTGAAAGTTATTTACTGTGCTGCGAGAAGTTGGAGGTGCTCTGCCCCCTACGATTCTTTTTCGTGTGCGCAATCTTGGAAGGGCAGCAGGAAATATGTATGTCTCAGCAAGCAAGAGTTGGAGATTGGGCGTAACAGAGTTACAACTATGGTTTGGGCACTGCTTTGTGCCAAAAGCTGATCAAAATAATTTGCTTTTGCTTGACTCGTGGTATGCGTATAAAAATCATACTCATTTAGAGCAAACTATCCTTCCTGAAAAATGTGTGATATTGCAGTTCATACCACCTGGAACCACTGGACAAATTCAGCCTCTGGATGTTGTGTTTTTCTGGGGCTATAAAACATATTATCGCACTGTCTGCAGCTACGTCTTCAAGGTTAACGAGTTTCACGATAAGCTTCACGACAGTAAGTTTCGCATTCCGTTACATGCCACCACATTTCATTAGTTCTCATCACCCCGTTATACCAATATCCTTCTGTATTCATACTCTACCAGTGGGTACCTCGCTGAACGTTCTCCGCGGTTTGTAATTTCCAAGGAGTTCGTCTACGATCTTGATGGCTCGAACCTACGTGATCACTGTGGCGCGCCAGTTTTCATTCTGTGTAAGTTAACGGTTTGTTCTCAACAATTACTGAATGTCAAAGAAGTTCATGTTGTGAAGTGTAATACATACGTCGCATAGGAGGTTGGTCTCTGCACCTAACGGATACTCTTTCTCTGTTGCCCTGCTGAGGGACGTTAGCAGATAATATTTTCCCTGTAATAATTATTAACACAGCACTTTCAAATGAGCCTTACTAAAGACTAAACTTACAACCTCACATTGAGGGGTTCCTTGTTAGACATAAGTTCTGTTTGGTGTAATGAACGGCAGCTTGCTCTAAATATAGAAAACTGTAAGTTTATGCAAATAATAGGAAAACCAGCCCTACAATTTTCAAATACTGTGTCAAAGGTCTGCTGCGTGACACATAGCTAGGCGTAACGTTGCAAAGTGATATGAAACGGAGCGAACATATAAGGGGGGGGGGGGGGGGAGGGATAGGGAATGATCGACTTCGGTTTATCAGGTGAGTTTTAGGAAAACGTAAGTCTACAGAGGAGACCGCCAGATACTTTCTATTTTTATTGTATATGGTGAATGAATTGCTGTTAAGTCTTTAATTTATTACCGTTTGTTTTATTACCGGTACCATAATTCAATTCTTATATTATTACTTGATAGAAATGGCAAAAAAATCTTTAATCTGTTTAGGCAATGAAGCATTGTACGACATTCCTACGTCACTACGTAAAAGTATTTCTAGACTGGGACTGGTGTCGTTCTGCAGTATAAAGTACGTCCCGCAACGACAGCAAGGAACTACCATATAGTCCAGGTGGAGGCAAGTCTTGCGCCCTAAACCGTACCTAATGGACGACATACAGCAACTGGGTCCGACATTATCGTCTCGGCAATGCTGTACAAATTCTTATGCCACGTGCTTGTTGGTCGTTTCTGTTCGCATTGTGATTAAACCACTGATCACATTTTTTCCATTTTCTATAATAAAACAATATTTCAAACCAATGCAAATTTTAAAAATAAAAGTTACTTCATTTTTTTTAAAAAAGGTGTGTTTGGAAACGAAAGACTTTAGCACTGTTGCTACGGTTAATTGATGTTTCCGTTTTTTAGTTGGTTATTCGTAAAAAATTAAAAAACACGTTTTATAACCGAAACCAAACATACACGGAAAACTAAAATATGGATAGCGGTTTTAACCGATTGGTTTTTCCCATCCCAACTCCCCATGTCGAAAACAGCGCATTAACAAGCATGGGTGGTTCAGAAATTAGCTGGTAGCAAAATCTGTAGCTTTGTAAGACTTGATACGATCAAGTATGCGGACTGCGCGATCTTAAACTGCATTGTAAAATTTATTTATGTGGATCACACATTTATAAAATGATGACCGGATTCGATTGCTCAAGCAGTCATCTTCAAAAATGGTTCAAATGGCTCTGAGCACTATGGGACTTAACATCTGAGGTCATCAGTCCTTTAGACTTAGAACTACTTAAACCTAACTA
The DNA here is from genome assembly GCF_023864345.2 of Schistocerca serialis cubense. Taxonomy (NCBI): domain Eukaryota; kingdom Metazoa; phylum Arthropoda; class Insecta; order Orthoptera; family Acrididae; genus Schistocerca; species Schistocerca serialis. Next base: position 248,765,554 of record NC_064638.1, on the reverse strand, counting down.
ACCTAAGCACATCACACACACCCATGCCCGAGGTAGGATTCGAACCTGCGACCGTAGCAGCAGGGCGGTTCCGGACTGAAGCGCCTAGAACCGCTCGGCCACCGCGCCCGACTCAGTCATCTTCAGATAATTAAACATCGTTACAGTGAGTAACTCATTACACGTAGTAAAAACACTTTCTGATCCACAGAAACTATTTCGACACGGTACATTTCATGATTGGAAATGGAAATGCCATATGGCTAGGGCCTCCCGTCGGGTAGACCGTTCGCCTGGTGCAAGTCTTTCGAGTTGACGCCACGTCGGCGACTTGCGTGTCGATGGGGATGAAATGATGATAAGGACAACACTACACCCAGTCCCTGAACGGAGAAAATGTCCGAACCAGCCGGGAATAGAACCCGGGCCGTTTGGTATGACCACTCAGCTACCAGGGGCGGACATTTTACGACTCAATACGTGTTTGCACTACAAGTGACGATTTACTTGCTGTAACGATATTTTAAAGAGCGGAAGACGATTGCTTGAGCAGTCGAAAGCGGTCATCATTTTCTAACTGTGCGGTCAAGAAAAATAAATTTTATAGTGATAATCTGTGGGAACACACAAATTTGTCGGTCAGTGGTAATTGGCCGAGAGGGCGAGGCATAGAGTTCTGAATACCAAGATTGTATGTGTCGTTTAGGATGGCTTACTGAATCATATTTTCTTACAGCAATGGAAACACTTCAAGGTCACAACCGGTTGTAGAGTATACACTCCTGATGTATACAATCCACAACAACTACTAAGAGGTATGTTCGCAAAGTAAGGTCCGTATAGGCGTGAAATGGATACCACTGTGAAAATCCGATGAAACTTCGCACAGATGTGTTGGGCAGTGTCTTTCGTGTGCCTGTCGATCGCTTCAGTCGCTCTTTCCAGTTCAGAGCTTAAAGCGATTACGTAGAAATGCCTAAAACAACAGTGTCTCCCGCCAACTATATGACTCTGGTGACAGATTTAGCCTGAAGCTATTCAACTCACATTAATAAATGTCGTACGTTTCTTTCTTCAAGACAGTTTTCAGCCGCATTCTGCAGGGGCAATGAAGAGACTCCTGCAGCATTTTCGATGGGAAGTGCTTGATCATCCACAATACAGCCCTCAATTGGCTCCCTCCGTTGTTCATCTCTGCTCACCTGAGCCGCTGTCTACGAAGACAACATTTTGGCATAAACAACAAAAGGCAGACCAGCGTTAGAGAATAGGCAGCTGCTTCTTGTGTCAAGGTTGCTGGAATGTTTGTACAACACCATGACAAATATCTAAATCGGAGCTGCGACTATTAAGAGAGGTTTTCTTTAAAGTAAGTACCGCCATTAGACTGCTTTTTATTTGCAGTGTTATCATGATTTCTGCTTCAAAATGCCATTATCAAGTGTTTTAATGTTAAACAGTGCCTAAGATGGCAGATGATTGACCCTTAGACAATGTGTCTAATAGTGTATTTTAAATACGACAATATGCCATCTTAGGCACTGTATAACATTAAAACACTTGAAGCCGAAATCATGATTCTGTAAATGTAACAAAATGGTTCAAATGTCTCTGAGAACTATGGGACTTAACATCTGAGGTCATCAGTCCCCTAGAACTTAGAACTACTTAAACCTAACTAACCTAAGGACATCACACACATACATGCCCGAGGCAGGATTCCAACCTGCGACCGTAGCGGTCGCGCGATTCCAGACTGAATCGCCAGAACCGCTCGGCCACTTCAGCCGGCGTAAATGTAAGACTGCAAATAAAAAGCAGTCTAATGGCGGTACTTACTTTAAAGAAATATATTATGACTGTGGCCCCACATTATGAAAAAATTATTTAGAGAGGTAGCTGGAAGGTGTGGCTAACTGTTGCGAATATAAATTTATGGTTTTCACTGTGGTTTTCATTTCGCGACCGATCGGACCTTATTTTCCGAACAGCCCTCGTATTATATGGGTTCTATGATACGTGGGCCAAGGAATGGAAGTACTCTTTTCGTTTATAGTGGACCTGATGATGGCGCAAGTGTTGGCAGAAACTGGTCCTTTGTAAGAAATTTCTTTGATGATACGGCTGTAGTGGTTAGTTTTCTTTACTTATATCATCAGCCGCTGTCCCATGTTCATGAGAACGATGGACTTCCACAAACAGGTGGAGGAAGTGCAGCAGAATCATTATCGGCATGTGATGTTGCATGCATCACGTGGCCTCTGTGGCAGCTGCAACACGGGTCGCAGAGGTCGCCCTGTAAGTACAGGCAGAAACCGCGAGAACACGTGGTTGGCCTTGCACTGTGCAGCAGCTGCGGCAGAACGGCAGACATAGCGTACAGGTGCGTTCAATGCGTGATTAACAGTCTCATGTGCTACAGTGTAATGTCTGACACGATACAGATCAACGGGAGGACGCAGCATTCAGAACGTATTACCTGAACTAATAGCGAGAAGCAAGTGTTCTCACCTCCTGCTGCGTCAGGCTAGCCTTAGAAGCAAGTTACATATGTTTTCGAATGTAGATCAAGCAGCATTACTAACAACACTGTTGTAATTTCCACGCTTGAAATTATATTTTGGCTAAAATGTTACGTACACTACTGGCCATTAAAATTACCACACCAAGAAGAAATGCAGATGATAAACGGGAATTCATTGGACAAATATATTATACTAGAACTGACATGTGATTACGTTTTCACGCAATTGGGGAGCATAGATCCTGAGAAATCGGTACCTAGAACAACTACCTAAGGCCGTAATAACGATCTTGTTACGCCTGGGCATTGAGTCAAACAGAGCTTGGATGGCGTGTACAGGTACAGCTGCCCATGCAGCTTCAACACTGCTCGTAACACATCTGCCACTGCTCGTAACACATCTGAAATTTAACGTCCACTGTTCAAAGTGCCGTCAATGCGACCAAGAGGTTACCGAGACGTGTAACCAATGACACCCCATACCATCACGCCGGGTGAAACGCCAGCATCGCGATGACGAATACACGCTTCCAATGTGCGTTCACCGTGATGTCGCCAAACACGGATGCGACCATCATGATGCTGTAAACAGAACCTGGATTCATCCGAAAAAATGTCGTTTTGCCATTCATGCACCCAGGTTCGTCATTGAGTACACCATCGCAGGCGCTCCTGTCTGTGATGTAGCGTCAAGGGTAACCGCAGCCATGGTCTCCGAGCTGATAGTCCATGCTGCTGCAAACGTCGTCGATCTGTTCGTGCAGATGGTTGTTGTCTTGCAAACGTCCACATCTGTTGACTCAGGGATCGAGACGTGGCTGCACGATCCGTTACAGCCATGCGGATAAGATGCCTGTCATCTCGACTGCTAGTGATAAGAGGCCGTTGGGATCCAGCACGGGGTTCCGTATTGCCCTCCTGAACCCACCCATTCTATATTCTGTTAACAGTCATTGGATCTCGACCAACGCTAGCAGCAATGTCGCGATACGATAAACCGAAATCGCGATAGGCTACAATCAGACCTTTATCAAAGTTGGGAACGTGACGGTACGCATTTCTCCTCCTTACACGAGGCTTCACAACAACGTTTCACCAGGCAATGCCGGTCAACTGCTGTTTGTGTATGAGAAATCGGTTGAAAACTTTCTTCGTGTCAGCACGTTGTAGGTGTCGCCACCGGCGCCAACCTTGTGTGAATGCTCTGAGAAGCTAATAATTTTGCATATCACAGCATCTTCTTCCTGTCGGTTAAATTTCGCGTCTGTAGCACGTCATCTTCCTGGTGTAGCAATTTTAATGGCCAGTAGTGTAGCTGCGTTGATATATTTTGTTAATATCTGGGCATGCTTCGGTTATCAGCCATTTTCAATTAGCAGACATAACGTGCTGTGGCCGTACTGTATTTAAGTTAAACATTTCTAATTTTGTTTTTTTGTATGTAACTATGTCTTTCATAAAAATAATCGTGTGAAAGATTGTTATTACCAATTGAGAATGTGACGGTCCACTACAGAACTACGTTATGAAATTGTGACCTCATCCGACTCGATCTTTTGGTATTAAAATATCAATGCAGCAATCTCTACTAACAGGATGATGCAGCTGCCCCTGCTGATGTCGTTCTATGCAGCCCGACATGACAGAACAATGTCCCAATTCGCTTTGGAGATTTGAAGCGCATTGTCAAAATGTCGCAGAATATCTGGTAAAGTATACGAAGACATCTTAGACCTATTGTTCTAATGTTGTTTATGAAATTACACTGGTGTCCAAAATGAAAGCAATAACGGAAATTGCGTTTATTTTGCACAAAATGGTATAAACAGGTGATAGTAAAGTAGAAACAATGTAAAGAATATAGAACGTAAACAACTGCAACATGCATAACGAAAGTGAGAACATAATGGATTAGCACTTTCATTATGACAACCAGTTAATGCATTCAGTATGGAGTGTGACCACTTCTGGCAGCAGTACAGGCTTGACGGCAACGAGGCATGCTGTGAATGATATCAACAATCTTATGTTGAGGGAATAACGCTTATTCCTCCTGCAGAGCTGCTCGCAAGTCTTGGAGAGTGATTGGTAGATACTGACGTGATACAACCAGTCTCCTAAATACATCCCAGACATGCTGTGTGGGATTCAGATCGAGAGTGTGAGCAGACTGCGCCGTGCGTGCAATGTCTTCCGTTTCCAAAAAAACATCAACCACCAGTGCTCCATGTTTTCGAGCATTACCGTCATTCAGTACGAAATATGGGCCTACAGCATGGTAACAACAGCACTTGAGGTCCCAAGATATCGTCACGATACCTGACAGCCATTAAACCTTGCCAATTCACCCGTACAATTTCGTGAAGAGGCATTCGAGTGGTAAACATAACTCCGCCCATACCATTAAGGATCCGCCCTGATATCGAACTCTTTCCACAATGATTGTGTCCCTATATCGTGTTCCACGTTCCCTACAGATGCGAATCCGCCGAGAATCACTCTCAAGACCAAATCGGGACTCATCTATGAAAAGCACACTGGCCCACTGTTCGATAGTCCAGGTGGCATGCCGACGACTCCAATCTAGTCGTTCGCTTCTGTGAATACGCGTCAGAGGTACACATACAGCAGGTCTCTGACGATAAAGGCCACTCTGATAAAGCCTTCTGTACGCCATTTGCCTCGATACAACACGTCCAGTGGGTGCTGCGAGGTCAAATGCCAGTTGCCGTGCAATGCAATGGCGCTATCGTTGTGCCCTTACAGCCAAATAACGGTCCTCTCTTTCTGATATCACATATGTCGGCCCTTCGGTGGTTTTCAGAAACAGCTGCGTTCTCATACACTGTCGCCGCATCCGAGAAACAACAGAACGATTCATATTACGCCTTCGGGCCACATCAGTTTGCGACTGTCCTGCTTCCATTTATTCTGTAGTCCTCCACCGCAGTGTGGTAGACGTCTTCTCTGTGCCATACTGCACCATCTGTGACTGTGCACACAGCGATTCTGGATGTGTGACGACCCGGGAACACTAACTCATTGAGCATGGTCGCCCGTTGACAGGAATTCCATCTTCTTGCAGAATACGATCGTACGGACATCTTTTGACAGTTTGTGTGATTATATTGTGAACTAGACACGGGACGGGAAAATAGCGGTTTGTTGCTTTAGTTTTGGATACCAGTGTATTTTAGCATATTAACGTGGCGAGTCATATATCAATCTTTTCATTTGGTTATATACCGGAAAGATGTTACTTCCATGCTTCTCATTTTGATATTGCCTCTTAATTTCGTGGTGAAACACGCTTTATAAGGTAACGTTTCTGAAACATTTACGAAAGTTAATTACTGTAAACGGAATGAACTTACAAAGACATCTAAAACCCTTATGACTACATCACCAGTTACACAGAGAAGATAAGAGACACTTGGATACGTATGGCAGAGGTAAGTTACATCTTGATCCTAAAATACTGTGTAACTCATAGCCAAGCCTCATTTATATTTTTCCCTACCTCAAGTGGTAAAACAGAAATCCTTATAGGACCTGTTTGTTGTCTCTTTATCTGTCTTTCTGTCCGTATGTTTGTCCGACTGCTGCAAACTCTCTCGAATCAGGAGTGGCTAGACATATCAAGTAGAAATATATGTCACATACTGCGGTCTGTAGGCCCCTGGCAGTGTAATAAATGTAAGCCTCTAAGTCAATGCAACCAAAAGATACGACCATTTAGGTAACATACTTTGATACTCGCAAACTTACTCATAAAAAAAACCTTAGGGTACTTCCTGTTGACCTAGAATAATGAAATTTGGTAAGAAGCAAGGTTTCACAGTAATAGTAAAGGGAAACATCCGAAAGTTGTAAATTTGTAGTTCAATCAGAATACATCTACATCTACATCTATACTCCGCGAGCCACCTTACGGTGTGTGGCGGAGGGTACTTATTGTACCACTATCTGATCCCCCCTTCCCTGTTCCATTCACGAATTGTGCGTGGGAAGAACGACTGCTTGTAAGTCTCCGTATAATAATAAATAATAAAAAATACTCATTTTGTCCTTTGTTTTTGACCTCAAACTTGGAATTAAAACGATCATTATATCTGCATTCAGGCTGACTAGATCACAATGGTAACAATCAAATATCAGGAAGAAATGAATTTAACGGTCATATGATGAATTTAGGAGTACATCCATCATCTATATCCAGGATCGATTACTGTATGTAGATATGACTTATTAACTTGTACGTCAAACAAACTGTCGCAGACTAGTCTGTGCCAAATCTGCTTGCAGTAATCGCTCCTGGATACCAGACTGTGGATAAATTCCGAAACGCGTCATAGAAGCAAAAAAGTCATATCTTGACCGATATTTGACTTTCTATCATTGCGACACAGTCATCCTGAATGCAGAACTACTGATTATTACAATAATGGTAATCTGGTTCTTGCATGAGTTTCTGTCACATTTGTATTATTGAAATTAAAAGTTCTCGAAAATCTTGGAATCCCTGGAACCAATATCTTGCCAGTATCAACGTGGATAACAGGCAAAAATGGTGGAAATTCTCGACTTCCTGAATGGACGAACTGTCCATATTCATAATTAAGTGTGTACGGAACCCGCAATATGACTCACACTTAGCTAATTTTTGACAGTATGATTCCGTTTGCTAGCAGTGACCAAAATCTTTGAGAGTCAACGTATACTGATTGCGTGGATTTCACCTGTCTGGGCACGGTTCCTGATATAGATGTAGTGCGGGTAGCATAAAAAGACATCGGTAGGGGCAGCTGAGTCACCCTGTTTAAAAGGAAATATGCTGAATGTTTCGTCATCGCCCAGACCAAACCGCTAACGACAGAAACTTGAAATTTGGAAAGGGTGTTGTTCTTATACTCTAGACATCGTTTAAGATGGGATTTTGAAATTACACCAGTAAGATGGTGAAATAGTGGATTAAAATTTTCATGGAAGTAATTCATTATGAAAGTATTTTTGAAGCTAAATCTATGAAAATTTGTGTTTGGTTTCTTGGTTAGAAATAAAGAAAGATATCTTTTAGTGCGTTTGGAAATTCAACCCATTATGTTCATATTTCGTTATATCAAAACATTTTTAAAGCTACATCTGTGAAATTTGGTATTTGACTTCTCGGTTAGAAATAGAGTTATATGTGTTAAGGGATGAAAGTTTCTACAGAAATTGTGGTGTCCTAGCCTGGACACACATTCAAGCAAATAAGTGACCTGCCAATTAACAGAACATATTATTAATACAAAAACCATACATTTAACATTTGCTCCTCGCTGCTGTGGCTTTGAGAGAATGCGTGGAATTAATGGAGGTTCAGATACCCAAGAGCAGCTGAAGCTGCTGATCTGCGTTACGGTACAAGTGTGAAATTAAGGAACACGAAGTGTTTACTGCAGTCGTGACAAAAACGTATCTGTTGGTGGCACTGTATACTTTGTCCATGTAAGCAGGAACGAGACATCACTGAGCCAACGTGCGGTGGCACTATCCTTTGTAGGCTGATGTGGAACTACGTCGAGTGTTCACACTTTCGACAAAACTGTTCACTCTCTCGTAGACTCAGAATGGACTCGGACAGTACTCGTCCCTCTTGTCCCATACAACTATGTATGAAGACTGTGGCGTAGCAGTGGCGCCTCGTAATTGTAGGAGGCGTATCTTACTCCTTCTTTCTTACTGGCACCATGATGCTGTTTCAACATAGAGCATCTCTGCGGTGGTCGATTCTCGACTACATCGTAGAAATATCACCACAAAAACTCAAAAGGCAGGAGTAACGAGAATCTCCGGCTACAGCTGCCAGAATAACATTTTGGTCACAAGTACATTAGGAAAAGGCTGTGCTTCTATTAACTTAATTAGCGTGAAAAGCTTAGAAAGTTTTGTAATTTATGAACAAAATAAAAAAGAAACTATTTAACAATCACCACTACAAATCGGCTTCGTTAGATTTTTGTAGAAAAGGAAACGGGTCTTCAATACAGTACTTTTTAAGTAGGCCTAATACCCGTTTTTAAAATTATTTTTGTTGTAATTACTACGCACACTCGAGAGAAGTGCGTTAAGCATTACGCTCAGTGTTAAGTGCAGTAGTTCAAACTACGACTCCTGGAGAATAGCTGATAGGAGATAAGGTTTAACTTTGTGCGCCGTTAGGACCACATCTAATAATGAGACGAGACTACAACGTATTTATTTATTTTACAGCGTATTGATTTATTTCTTTAATTTATTTATCTAGTTTCATGGGACCATGCGAGTCATAGCTACTTAGTCATGGAACGAGTTAGCACTCACTTACAGAATGTTCCTTAGAATATTTTTAAAGAAAGAATTAACAAAACACGACAAAAATTTTAAGGCATTACACGAATGAATAAGACATTAAACAGAAAACTTCTCAACTAGTGCGAGAAATTCTTGTACAGAACACAAAGAGTGTTTCACAAGGAAACCTTTCAACTTGAGTTTGAATACTCCGGTTTTATGACTCAGTTTTTTCATTTCTGGTCGAAGCCTGTTGAAAATGAAAACTGCTGAATTGCGGCACGTTATGTACAGGGTGGGAGAGATAGAATCCCAAGACACTTGAGCAAAGACCTATACGAATTTTGTGTACTGACATGGCACATCCGTCCGATCGCTCTTTTCTGAGATAAGAATATTCTCTGTGAGAGCACAGAGTTGTCCCAAAATATAACACCATACGGTATAGTAGAGTGAAAGTAAGCATAATAAACAAGTCATCACATTTCAGTGTTAGAAACAGTGGAGATCATTCTTGCAGTGAATGTAACAGCAGCTTGAACGCGTTACTACCAAAAAAGTCTCCCATCTATCCTCTGTCCTAAGAACTTAGACTGTTCCACTTCACTGACTGTAAGACTAGGCATACGACAACAAAATTCGTCTTTTACAAAATTTCCATTCAGTAACTTTGTTTGAATGCAGCTATGTTTTAATCTGTTACATGAAAGCCACGTGCATCATTTATAATATGCCGCGCGGGATTAGCCGAGCGGTCTCAGGCGCTGCAGTCATGGGCTGTGCTGCTGATCCTGGCAGAGGTTCGGGACCTCCCTCGGGCATGGGTGTGTGTGTTTGTCCTTAGGATAATTTAGGATAAGTAGTGTGTAAGCTTAGGGACTGATGACCTTAGCAGTTAAGTCCCATAAGATTTCGCACGCAGCCGGCCGAGGTGGCCGAGCAGTTCTAGGCACTTCAGTCTGGAACCGCGCGACCGCTACGGTCGCAGGTTCGAATCCTGCCTCGGGCATGGATGTGTGTGATGTCCTTAGGTTAGTTAGGTTGAAGTAGTTCTAAGTTCTAGGGGACTGATGACCTCAGATGTTAAGTCCTATAGTGCTCAGAGCCACTTGAACCATTTCACACACATTTGACCATTTGAACCATTTCACACACATTTGAACATTTATATCATGAGAATGAGATTTTCACTCTGCAGCGGAGTGTGCGTTGACATGAAACTTCCTGGCAGATTAAAACTGTGTGCCGGACCGAGACTCGAACTAGGGACCTATTCCTTTCACGGGCAAGCACTTGCCCACGAAAGGCAAAGGTCCCGAGTTCGAGTCTCGGTCCGGCACACAGTTTTAATCTGCCAGGAAGATTTATATTATGTTCCACGTCTTTCACAATAACACTTGTGTCAACTGCAAAAAGAACAATTTTTGTGCCACCTGTCAAGTATAACAGCAGATGACTAATGTAAGACCAGAAAGGTAATAGACCCAGATCAGAACCCTGTGGCACACTCACTTTACACCAGCCCAGTCACAATGAAACTTTTCAGTTTGTGTATGCTGAACAACAACCTTCCGGTTTCTACTTTGAAGATATAAAGCGAATTCTTGCTGAGCTTTCTCCCTAATCGCTTAATGTTCCAACTTACACAAAAGCATTATATGATCCAATACAATTAAATGCATTTGTTAAATCAAAGAAAATACCTGCAGCCACAACCTGTACTTTAGCCCTGCTAATAACTCACAAACGAAAGAATAAATAACATTTTCTGTGCTTGCTCCCTTCCTGATGCCAAACTAATAGTCTGGCAGCAAATTGTGTGTACTGAGATGTATCAAAAATGGTTCAAATGGCTCTGAGCACTATGGGACTTAACATCTGAGGTCATCAGTCCCCTAGACTAAGAACTACTTAAACCTAACTAACCTAAGGATATCACTCACACATCCATGCCCGAGGCAGGATTCGACAAAATGGTTCAAATGGCTCTGGGCACTATGCGACTTCTGTGGTCATCAGTCGCCTAGAACTTAGAACTAATTAAACCTAACTAACCTAAGGACATCACACACGTCCATGCCCGAGGCCGGATTCGAACGCGCCTAGAACCGCTCGGCCACAAAGGCCGGCTAGATGTACACTCATGTTCAGAAAAAATAGAACACCGTGAACGACTAGAGATAGAACGTTCATATTCAATGAACACGTACGTTAGTATGTTCTGCAGAAATGATTAGCATTTCAGTCGCCTCAGTTCATCATGTGACCTATTGCCTAGCAGGCACAGGTCCCATCATGTGCCCAGATAACTTTTTCCATGCATGGTGGTATCAACGCGTATAAGGCGCGAATGGCGTCCTGTGGTATAACCACCCATGCTGCATTCACCTGGGTCCAAGGTTCATCTGTCGTGGTTGGCACTGGGTCACAACACTGCAGCTGTCGTTTCCCCGTATCCCACAATTTCCTATTGGAGACAAGTCTGGTGATCTGGCAGGACAGGGCAAAAGAATGACATCCTGTGAGACCAAGAAGGCACGTGTTCGTGCAGCAAAATGTGATCGTACATTGTTTTGCCGGCCGGGGTGGCCGAGCGGTTCTAGGCGCTACAGTATGGAACCGCGCGACCGCTACGGTCTCAGGTTCGAATCCTGCCTCGGGCATTGGTGTATGTAATGTCCTTAGGTTACTTAGGTTTAAGTAGTTCTAAGTTCTAGGGGACTGATGGCCTCAGAAGTTAAGTCCATAGTGCTCAGAGACATTTGAACCATTTTGTACATTGTTTTGCTGAAAAAGGGTGTCTGGGGTGTAGTGCAGAAAGTGTATGTCATTCACGTAGGTCACATTCGCTACAGTGCCCAGGACACCCACCAGCCGTGATTTGTGGCTGTACCAATAGCACCCCACACCATAAGGCCTTGAGTTTGCGCTGTGTGTGTTGTGCGAATGCAGTCATTGTCTTGTCGCTCCCCCCGTCCGCGGCGAACCAAAATTCAGTCATCATTTTCAAACAAACAGAACCTGGATTCGTCCGAAAACGCTATCTGATGACTTTTCTGTCACCAGTGATGTCGTTCCACATACCACTGCCGTCTAGCATCTTTTTGGACATTCGTCAAAGGTAGGCGGAAAAGTGGGTGGATCACATATAACTCATGCCGCAATAAACGGCGACGTACAGTCATCCCTGATAGTGCACGATATATCACACCTTTTCACTGTTACGCCAGAGCCGAGGAGGAAGCAGATCTGTCCTGGAATACCATTCGGATGAGGTGTCGAACTTCTTCGGGGGTGGTCTGGGTGGTGCGACCTTACCCATCTCGTCGTGTTCTACGATCTTCCCAGAACCAATCTGTCCACACTCGTTGCACTTCTGAAATCCTTCGTCTCACATGGGCGGCAATTTCCCGGAGGGATGCATCACATTCTCCCATGCCAATAATACGCCCTCTTTCAAACTCACTAATTTTGAGGTACCGTTCGCGCATACGTCTACTAAAGTCACACAGATCCATTACCTTCGAGTTATAGTGACAATGAGAGCCTCAGGTACATTTTACCGGTACATGGTGTTGCGCCACTACATATATGTTGACCTCGAACCCGAGGGCCTACGTGGTTAAAATGCTAATCATTTCTGCAGAAAATAATAATGTGACTGTCCTATCTCTTGTAGCTCAAGTTGCTCTGTATTTTCTTTTCTGAACGAGAGCGTATTTCATTTTCAAAAACGGTTGAAAACATTGGTAGGAAAGAAACTGGCCGGTAACTGTCTACGTTATCTCTTTCACGCTTTCAGTAATGAGTCTTTCAAACCTTCAGGAAACTGATGATACCCTAAAGACAGAAGCATATGTGACTTAGCGCAGAACTAATGTATGATGCACCGACATTCAGAGTCCTACGTGAAATCTCATCATACCCATGGGATTCTTTAGTCTTTAATGACTCAATAATTGATTCATCCGTTTTGATGGGGAGTCAGAGCTATATCGGTAGCAGGCGACAGCTTTGCGATTTAACTAATGAAACCCGTCATTGTAGCCATTAGTGACGTATTTGTAGGCTACGATATACTGCTATCCGTTAGGAAAGCGCGAGCTTCGTGATTTGACGAATTACTATTGTCCCTGTTTTTGTCGCCAGTGTGCTGCAGGAGAAAATACATAAAGACATACAGAAAGGGAAACGATCGTCATCAAAGAACACACATAGTTAACACTTGCGCTGTCCCCGCCCCACTGATGGGTTTTATTATTTGCGTAGTTCGGCTCTGTCTTAATGTTGACTCAATTCGTCGAGTGAAAGAGAGGACGGCGCAGCTGATGAAGAAATGGTCGCCTAAGGTGATCATTCACCAGTAACTGACGCTGTTTGACTGTTTCTTGTAATAACTCTTATTCAGAACTCCTTTTTTACAGTAGTTACAGCGATTTATTTCTGATACCTCTGTACAGCCGGCTCTTGAGGTACCGTCTACTGCGTTACCGGCCGTTAAATTGCTTCTTCCTACTTTCGCTGTCATACACAAAGTTCCTCATTGTACATTCTTGGTTTTTTTCCTCCGAAGTCCAACAGCCGCCTCGGAGTATCCCGCCGCCGCGACTCTGGACCTCCCTGGAGCAACGTCATCAGCCTCACTGTGTTTGCTCCATGGCGGCCCGCTACTTGCCGCGTCAACGAAAGTCCGCTCCAGTTGCTGGCTCGGTCTTTGAATTATCGGCACGTATAAAAACCAAATACTTCCGCAGTATTTATGCACATAACTAGCAAATCGTAACCCGCAACTCAATTTTATCATTTAATTAGAATTTGTACTAGGCAAGGAGCGATAGATGGCGCATGCAACAGACCACTTGTCGTCTGTTACATCACACATTGTACAATTTTACATTATCTCGAGGCTACTGGACTTATACAGTGATAGGAAAAGTCAATAGTCATATATACACAGATCAAAGACGTTCCCTTTTTAGTCTTTTATGCTTTCAGTCTCTACTATTGTCGTTTATAACGTGTGGTCTGAGCGAACGCGGTATTGTAACTGCATATATGTATTTATCCACACTGGGTGACTTACTTTTCCTTACACTCTTTCCAGGGTGAAACAGAACTCAACGACAAAAAATCTAAGGTCATTGATTTCTCATTTTCTGAGAATTTTGGTATTATGCTCATGAGAGTCTCCGACCTCTCATTACGGAGAAATACAGCAATAACGATGTTGGGTCTGTTATCCCAATTGCCTTAGGTTCTGTGAAAATATCTTCATAACAGTCAGACAACCTGGAGTGTAACCGTCTTAGCGAATCCAGTTCTTCAGGGTAATACTCGCTAAAGGAACTTTAAGGACCGTTTTACATGGTAGCCGTGTGGTGGACTGCTGTTGCTTTTTTATCTAAAAGTATCCGTTTCGAACCGTTCAATAATCTTCATCAAAGTGTACCGATTGCGTAATTCTTTATGTTTATTATAGGCCAAGGGTATTGAGATGGCTTCGGTTGAGGAGAAAATTGAACAACTTGCTCGAAGCAGCATTGTAGGAGAAGAGGGGAGAGCGGCAGAAACAACCGAACCAGAGGTTGAAGCAGCTGCTACGAATACTCTGTTAGAAGAAGGTCCATTAGGAGAAATGAGTACTAACCTTACGCTCATTCAAGTATTTGCTGTGCATGTTGCCTGAAAAATTTCATGTAGCATAGTGAGATTTGTCTGATTCGGGAACTTGTCGAATTTGGAAAATTATTTTAGTGCCATGCGACTCCGTTTTGAGCAAGTTTTACTTTGTTGAAGCATCCTGTCTTAACCTGAATCCTCCTAGAGGAGAGTGGCAATTTGAAATCAACTTTGTTTAGAGGATTCAATCGTTACCTCGTTGTGGCACTGGTACACTAATTATTTGCAACGGTTTACTGAATTATTGGTATCGGTACATTAGAGATATTGAGGTGAGAGCACTGGTCTTGGTTTTGCCAATTAGTTACAGTAGGAGTTGTTGTCGTTCAGGTCAGCGGCTTTTGAAAGAAAATAAAATGTGTTACATCCTCATAGCTGATCCAATTCTGCAGAGTAATAGTCGTTAAAGATAGTTTAAGGAGCGTTATACAGCGTCCATTACTGAAATTTGTAACTTAGATAATACACTATTACATTTGTACATGTAGCAAAGTACTTGGAAAAATGTATTTTGTGCTAACGGTACACAAATAATTTGATAGTAGCATGAACTCATAAGTGGAGGAATATGCTACAAAATGAGTTCAAGTATTTATTAGTATTGTTAATAAAAAAACATTAATGAATAAACTTGTTTACGAAAAGACGTTTTTTGAAAAAACGTTCCCATGAAAATTTTTTGCTGAAAATAATACCGCAAAAAGTCCCTAAGAAACAAACTCTGTAAGAGTGTGTCGATTTTCTAAAATATATACGTAAGTAAATTTGCCAGAACGCCACGTTCGTTGTGGTCACTTGCTAGCTATTTTTGCAAAGAACTAGATTATTACTGCCTTGATGTGTGGTTTGCATTTGTGATCAGAAACTTAAATTTTACGCAGTCTTCTCAGTTTGCCTATCGTTAAGTAGTTTTACAAACGATGTTGTCTCGAATGTACTCCTCCTACCCTTCCCCCTTCTCCTTCTCCTTCCCCTAACCCTCAAATCGATGGGGATGTTGTAGTGTGGATTAGCTGTAAATGGGGCGTGCACTCACGTATGAACACACCAGAGAGCATCGATTAGCTCTAGCACTTTCCTCAACAGGTCGTGCGGAAGAATTGAGGTAATCTACTTCACCTCTTCTGCTTCATTGATCACGTGTAGGATGGGGGCAAGGAAACTACACCTTGAACTACTGTAACAATACGGTTTGATTGATATAATTTGAGACAGTAAAATAAACTGTGTCTGAAGATGGTGACCTAAACTCTTTTCTTTGTGAGGTAATTATTTAAATGTGTTAATAAAAATAAAGTGAATCGCAAATGTGTATGAAATAGAACGAAATCAGTTTAGTGTTCAGCTTGTGTCATGGCTCTGTATTCTTTCAAAAACAGCCAAAATACTTCGTTAACTGTGGAACCATTAAAAAAACTAAAACTAAACTCGTCCGAACAGGCCATCAAGGCCCATCGGTACTGACCGGCCTCCGTGTCGTCCTCAACCACAGGCGTCACTGGATGCGGATATGGAAGGTCATGTGGTCAGCACACCGCTCTCCCGACCGTATGTCAGTTTACGAGACCGGAGCCGCTACTTCTCAATCAGGGCTGAGTGCACCGCGCTTGACCGGCCATTGTGGTCGAGCGGTTCTAGGGGGCTTCAGTCTGGAATCGTGCGACCGCTACGGTCGCAGGTTCGAATCCTGCCTCGGGCATAGATGTGTGTGATGTCCTTAGTTAGGTTTAAGTAGTTCTAAGTTCAAGGGGACTGATGACCTCAGATGTTAAGTCCTATAGTGCTCAGAGCCATTTGAACCAACCCGCTTGCCAACAGCGCTCGGCAGATCGGATGGTCACCCATCCAACTGCTAGCCCAGTCCGACAGCGCGTAACTTCGGTGATCTTACGGGAAACGGTGTTACCACTAGGGCAAGGCAATTGGACCATGGAGCCATGGAACCCAATAATTGAGAAATTTTTCTACGGTTACGTGAAATGTGACTGCATCATAACTGACAAATAAATGATTTCCTGCGCACACAAGTTGCAAAAAATGTAAATTTTAACAGCAGCGCTCGTGTTCACAAGCTGTCAAGCTTGTGTACAACGATGGCCGCTGCTTTTAGGAGGCTATCATAGGGTCGCGGGCACTCCGAATAATGGCAAAGATTTTGAAAATAAACAGGTGTGCAAAACTTAACGTGGAAAGTAAATTTCGCATGATGTTTCATTGCCAAGTGACACAGCTCGATGAAACTTGCACCGTAAATAGAAAGAACTGCAGCATTATAGTACAGAAGGTTACTGAACGAAATACGCAATGAGACGAACAATAATGACACTTTGGTTCTAAGACAGCAGTTACACTGAAGTTGTCACGATTTATGATGGTCCCCTGGACGCTAGAAAAGGCGAGATATAGTTCTTAAAAAGTCGTGCCATCACCATGGACAGCAGTGCGTGCTCTGCACTTTGATCTCATGCTGGCCACAAGGTTGTTAATGAGTTCTTCTGGTAGAGCGTACGATTTGTCCATCAGCGCTATCGACAACTGCTCGATGGCCGTCGGTGCATGTGAACGTACCACAATACGCCTCCCCACCCCGTCTCGCAAGTGCTCGATTCGATTTGAGACGGGGGAACGAAAATCCACTCGTCCCAAGAGCTTCTGCATCTTCGATGTTCGCTTCAGGCGTACATTGTCAGTGATAAAAAATAAATTTCTAGTGAAACGCGCAACTGAGAAGACATACATGGGGAATCACGCAATAACGTTGACCGCTGAGTATGTCTCATTAAACGACGTTTAGGCTTTTGTTACAGCTATGTTAATAATAGAAACATCGGTATCGACTTCGCATTTTCAAATGGAATTATAATAATGTTTGGTAGTATCATACTTGTAAACACTAATTAACCTCTTCATAATCTTATTAATAGTTTCGGAGTAATTACACTGAAGCGCCAAAGAAACTGATATAGGCATGCGTATTCAAAGACAACGATTGTAAACAGACAGAATACAGCACTACGGCGGCAACGTTTGTATAAGACAACAAGTGTCTGGAACAGGTGTTGGGTCGGTTACTGCTGGTACAATGGCAGGTTATCAAGATTTAAGAGAGTTTGAACGTGGTGTTATAGTCGGCGTACGAGCTATGGGACACAGCACATTCGGGGTAGCGATGAAGTGGGAATTTTCCCGTACGACCATTTCACGAGTATACTGTGAATGTCAGGAATCCGGTGAAACATCAAGTCTCCAACATCACTGCGGCTGGATAAAGATCCTGCAAGAACGGAACCAACGACGACTGAAGAGAATCTTTCAACATGACAGAAGTGCAACCCTTCCGCAAATTGTTGCAGATTTCAATGCTGGGCCATCAACAAGTGTCAGTGTCGAAGCATTCAATGAAACATAATCCATATGGACTTTCGGTGCCGAAGGCCCACTCGTGTACTCTTGATGACTGGACGACACAAAGCTTCACGCTTCGCCTGGGCCCGTCAACACCGACAGTGGACTGTTGATGACTGGAAACATGTTCCATGGTCGGACGAGTCTCGTTTCAAGTTGTATCCAGCTGACGGACGTGTACGGGTATGAAGACAACTTCGTAAATCCATGGACCCTGCATGTCAACAGGGGACTGTTCAAGCTGATGGAGACTCTGTAATGGTGTGGGGCGTGTGCAATTGGAGTGATATTGGATCCCTGATACTTCTAGTTACGACTCTGACAGGTACATAAGCATATTGTCTGATCATTTGCATCCAGTCATGTCCATTGGGCATTTCAACAGACTTGAGAAATTTCAGCAGGAGAATTCGACACCCTAAACGTCGAGAATTGCTACAGTGTAGCTCCAGGAACACTTTTCTGAGTTTAAGCACTTCCGATAGCAACCAAACTCTCCAGACAAGATCATTATTGAGCATATCTGGGATACCTTGCAACGTGCTATGCAGAGGAGATTTGCACCCCTTCGTACTCTTACGGATTTATGGCAGCCCTGCAGGTTTCATGGTATCAGTTCTCTCCAACACTTGAGACGTTAGTAGAGTCCATGGCACGTTGTGTTGCGGCACTTCTGCGTGTGGTCGGTGGTCCTACATGATATTAGGTAGGCGTTTCGCTTCTCAGTGTACAATATTTAGAACCTACAGTGTATCTCCTTTAACCATAGAAACTAAAGGGGGGATGGGTTGCATTGTTACTAAGTCATTGTAATTTTATTACTCGATGTTTTATTCAAAGCAAGTCATAATTTATGGTTTGTGACCTAGTCAATTAAAATTATCACCAATCGTATATCACACACAAAATAATTGCAAAATCTGTCGTACACGTTCTACTGACAGTGCTAGATTGGCGGGAACCACGAATTGGCACCAACTGCAATCGAAAGTTTTAAGGAGGTTTAGTAACTTGGGATTAAACGTGAAACCAATTGCTGTTTTTAAGGCGGAAATCCATTATTTTGTACCCAAATAAGGAAATACATCACGTCGGATAAGGAGGAAACAGAGTGTCACACAGCTGCGACATCGATATAAACCGGGCGCAGAGGAAATGTAGCTTTCATTGTGTCTGTGTGTTGGTTACTTTGAAAAACTAGTTTGACAAACTAAAGGAAACTAGATACGCCACTTCTGTGCGAAGAATGCAGAAAGAACGCGAAGAGAACTGGTGAGTTTTACGCACGAATATATCCTGACAGATGGTATCAGGATATCGGTACCGTGTTCGAAACCCACAACCGTTTAAATTTTGATTAATAATCAGCATTGACGGCCGAAGATTTCCGCATAAGAAGTCTCCCTCATTCTGCCTTCGGCCTAGTGAAAGAGGGCGGAGGATCGGACAGAGGATCAAGGAACTCTCTTGTTCTTGGAGTGGGAAACTGCCCCTAAAGGTGGAGGAATCAGTAATGATCAAAGGCATGAGGATGCAGAAGGCAATGGAAACAACTGCATTAAAGTCACATAATGTGTACCCATAGGACATGTGGCCTGTAACTGAAAAAAAGTGTCATGAAGATCTCTCCACTGGCAAAAGATTCCGGACTAGTCCCTCATTCGGTTCTCCAGGAGGCTGCCAAGAGGGAGGTGACCAAGAGAAAAAGATTGAGTAACCAACGGAAGGATAAAGTTCTACGAGTTGGGACATGGAATGTCAGAAGCTTGAAAGTGGTAGGCTAACTAGAAAATCTGAGGGGGAAATGTAGAGAGGCAGTCTGCATGTAGTGAGGGTCAGTGAACCGAAATTGAAAGAAGACAAGGATTTCTGGTCAGATGAGCATTGGGTTATATCAGCAGGAGCAGAAAATGGGATAATGGGAGTAGGACCCCTTATGAGTAGGATGGTGGGACAGAGAGTGTGTTACTTTGAACAGTTCAGTGATAGGATTGTTCTTATCAATATCAACAGCAAACCAACACCAACAACGATAGTTAAGGTATAAATTCCAACGTCGCAGTCTGAAGATCTAGAGAAATTGTATGAGGATATTGGAAGGGTGATACAGTCCGAGGGAGATGAGAATCGAATAGTCATGGGGAACTGGAAGGCAGATATAAGGGAAGGAGTAGAAGAAAAGGTAGCAGGAAAATATGGGCTTGGGGCAACGAATGAGAGAGGTGAAAGGCTAATTGAGTTCTGCAGTAAATTTCACCGAGTAATAGCGGATACTCTGCTCAATAATCATATGAGGAGAGAGTATACTTGGAAAAGGCCAGGTGATGTGGGAAGATGTCAGTTAGGTTAAATCATGGTCAGATAGAGATTCCGAAATCAGACACTGGAATGTAAGGCGTGCCCAGGAGCAGATACTGACTCAGATCACAATCTAGTTGTGATGAAGAGTAGGTTGAAGATTTAGAGATTAGTTACGAAGAATCAATATACAGAGAAGAGGGATATAGAAGTACTAAGCAATCACAAGATAAGTTTGAAGTCTTCTGAGGCTATAGATGCAGCAGTAAGGACTAGCTCAGTAGCCAATACATTTTAAGAGGGATGTATATCTCCAAAAACGACAATCACAGAAGTTGGAAAGAAAAACGTTGTTACGAAGAAGGTAACTACGAAGCTATCAAGGGTAACAAAGAAATACGTCAGCTGATTGATGGAAGAAGCAAGCACAAAATTGTTCACCGAAATTCAGGAATACAGGCATACAAGTCACCGAGAAATGAAATAAATAGGAAGTGCAGGGAAGCTAAGACACAGTGGCTGGATGAAAAATTTGAAGAAATCGAAAAAGAACTGATCGTCGGTAGGACCACTGAAGAGCCAAAGAAACTGGTTCACTTACCTATTACCGTGAAGAGCTCCCGTGAGCACGCAGAAGTGCCGCGACACGAGGTGCTATGGACTCGACTAATGTCCGAAGTCGTGCTGGAGCCGGAGGGTGTGGAGATGTCCTCTGAAAAGCTCCATACAACGCATCCTAGTTATGCTCAACAATCTTCAGTTGAAATTTCCGGGCTGACAACACCGGCCGTGAAAGCCTACATTGTATGATTATCTCAACAATGATCATGTCTGGGGAGTTTGATAGCCAGCGGAAGTGTTCGAACTCAGAAGAGTGTTCCTGGAGCCACCCTGTAGCAATTCTGAACATGTGGGGTGTCGCATTGTCCCGCTGGAAATGCCCAAGTCCGTCGGAATGCACGATGCACATGAATGGAGGTAGATGATCAGACAGGATGCTTACGCACGTGTCACCTGTCAGAGTCGTATCTATACGTATCAAGGGTCACATACCAAATGCACAAGCACCACACTATTACAGAGCCTCCACCAGCTTGAATAATCCCTTGCTGACATGCAGGTTCCATGGATTCCTGAGGTTGTCTCCATACCCGTGCACGTCCATCCGCTTGATAGAATTTGAAGCGAGACTCGTCCGTCCAGGCAACATGTTTCCGATCAACAGTCCAATGTCGGCGATGGCGTGCCCAGGTGAGGCGTACCGCTTCGTGTCGTGCAGTCATTAAAGGTACAAGACTTGGTCTTCTGCTCCGAAAGCGTACATCGATGATGTTCCATTGATTGGTTCTCACTCTGACACTTGTTGATGGCCCAGCATTGAAATCTGCAGCAGTTTGCGGAAGGGTTGCACTTCTGTCACGTTGAACGATTCTCTTCGATCGTCGTTGGTTCCGTTCTTGAAGGATACTTTTCTGACCCCAGCGATGTCGGAGATTTGATACCGAATTCCGGATATTCACGGTACACTAGAAATGGCCGTACGGGAAAATCTCCACTTCATCACTACTGCGGATATGCTGTGACCTATCGCTCGTGCTTTGATTATAACACCACGTTGAAACTCACTTAAATCTTGGTAAGGCACCATTGTAGCAGTAGTAACCGATGTGACAGCTGCGCCAGACACTTGTTGTCTTAGACAGGCGTTGCCGACCGCTGCGCCGTATTCTGCCTTTTTACATATCTCCTCTATATTTGAATACGCATGCCTATACCAGTTTCTTTGGCGCTTCAATGTAGTTTTGCCGTGGTCCCCCAATGATCTCAACCATTTTGAGAAACTGTCTACTTCAACGGCCTTGTTTCGATGTAAGTCGTTCAGTGCGCTATCAAATTCACGGTATCATATCTTCCATCTCATCTTCATCTGTGCCCTCTCTGCTTTCTATACTCTCTTTGAATTCGTTTACCTTGTATAACAGCACTTGTAAATTTTATATCTACCTTTCTGCTACCATTTCTTGGTCCATGTTTGGGAGGGGGTATCCTCGTCATTGAAGAAACTTGCTTACGAATAAATACATAATGAAGTTTAGACCACTCACAGAAAGAAGGAGCACTCGTCTATCCTTAACTACAGATTCAGTGCCTTAAAATGAAATAATCTGTGAGAACGAAATGAATGAAATACATCAAAACATATCTGTGAAGTACATTTACAAATTAAAGAAAAGTTCTGAGTAATTGGAATTTGTGGAGACTGAGACTCGATCCCAGATATCCTGCTGTTTACGAGCAGCCAGTGTAACTATTGGGCGATGTCAGCAAACGTTCAGGCTTGACTTAAGCATTCGTTGACTCACCGATGTTTTTTCCTATTCCTTCCAAACAAACTCCAAGTTCCCTACTTTGGAACGGTATCTATGGTACGAGTATGTGGAGTAGCGTAACTCTGTCATAGGTATGTGCAGGATTTATCACAATTAACAGCGGAAAGTTATACCGATTAAAATGTGAGATAATACACTCCTGGAAATGGAAAAAAGAACACATTGACACCGGTGTGTCAGACCCACCATACTTGCTCCGGACACTGCGAGAGGGCTGTACAAGCAATGATCACACGCACGGCACAGCGGACACACCAGGAACCGCGGTGTTGGCCGTCGAATGGCGCTAGCTGCGCAGCATTTGTGCACCGCCGTCGTCAGTGTCAGCCAGTTTGCCGTGGCATACGGAGCTCCATCGCAGTCTTTAACACTGGTAGCATGCCGCGACAGCGTGGACGTGAACCGTATGTGCAGTTGACGGACTTTGAGCGAGGGCGTATAGTGGGCATGCGGGAGGCCGGGTGGACGTACCGCCGAATTGCTCAACACGTGGGGCGTGAGGTCTCCACAGTACATCGATGTTGTCGCCAGTGGTCGGCGGAAGGTGCACGTGCCCGTCGACCTGGGACCGGACCGCAGCGACGCACGGATGCACGCCAAGACCGTAGGATCCTACGCAGTGCCGTAGGGGACCGCACCGCCACTTCCCAGCAAATTAGGGACACTGTTGCTCCTGGGGTATCGGCGAGGACCATTCGCAACCGTCTCCATGAAGCTGGGCTACGGTCCCGCACACCGTTAGGCCGTCTTCCGTTCACGCTCCAACATCGTGCAGCCCGCCTCCAGTGGTGTCGCGACAGGCGTGAATGGAGGGACGAATGGAGACGTGTCGTCTTCAGCGATGAGAGTCGCTTCTGCCTTGGTGCCAATGATGGTCGTATGCGTGTTTGGCGCCGTGCAGGTGAGCGCCACAATCAGGACTGCATACGACCGAGGCACACAGGGCCAACACCTGGCATCATGGTGTGGGGAGCGATCTCCTACACTGGCCGTACACCACTGATCGTCGAGGGGACACTGAATAGTGCACGGTACATCCAAACCGTCATCGAACCCATCGTTCTACCATTCCTAGACCGGCAAGGCAATTTGCTGTTCCAACAGGACAATGCACGTCCGCATGTATCCCGTGCCACCCAACGTGCTCTAGAAGGTGTAAGTCAACTACCCTGGCCAGCAAGATCTCCGGATCTGTCCCCCATTGAGCATGTTTGGGTCTGGATGAAGCGTCGTCTCACGCGGTCTGCACGTCCAGCACGAACGCTGGTCCAACTGAGGCGCCAGGTGGAAATGGCATGGCAAGCCGTTCCACAGGACTACATCCAGGATCTCTACGATCGTCTCCATTGGAGAATAGCAGCCTGCATTGCTGCGAAAGGTGGATATACACTGTACTAGTGCCGACATTGTGCATGCTCTGTTGCCTGTGTCTATGTGCCTGTGATTCTGTCAGTGTGATCATGTGATGTATCTGACCCCAGGAATGTGTCAATAAAGTTTCCCCTTCCTGGGACAATGAATTCACGATGTTCTTATTTCAATTTCCAGGAGTGTAGAACAAAAAAGTTAAAGGTAACATAGATCCGCAGAGTCTTGTGCGAGGTATCTGTGAATGTGTGGTCCCTAGCCGTCATTGACTTCAGTATGAAATGATGCTCTAGTTTGTACAAATGGATTTGGAATTTAAGGTTTTGAATTAATTTCCCACTGAGCCATGCTGCGAGGACGATAGCTCGCCTCCGGCGAGTTCAACACCTCGTTTGCCGGTTCGACTATCTTTGCTCTCTCTCAGTGGTACGAAGGAAGATGTGGAGCGAGCGAGATGGATGTAGTTGTTAGCGGTGTCAGGCGGAGCGTACGTGCTACTCGGGGAGCAATTGGCCAGTATTGCAGGTGCGCGGATTTTCCGGTGCGAGCGTCGTGAACTGGCGTTCACGTACAGGACAGTGAGATTGCTAACGTCACGTGTTGGCGAGGTTACCCCTGTCCGGTTGCGCTAGTTCGCGTGGTTTCTGGGTTCCTTCTGGAGAAGTGAGGGCAATTCGGCGAATCCTACGGATCATGTCTCGGGTTTCCCTACCGCTAGGAATTTCTTCT
Source organism: Schistocerca serialis cubense (assembly GCF_023864345.2). Classification (NCBI taxonomy): domain Eukaryota; kingdom Metazoa; phylum Arthropoda; class Insecta; order Orthoptera; family Acrididae; genus Schistocerca; species Schistocerca serialis. Next base: position 248,740,867 of record NC_064638.1, on the reverse strand, counting down.
TAGTGGTATTTTGCCAGACACAAGTGCAACGCCGTTGTTTGGTTTACCGGTCGAAGACAAAGCCACGTCCTGTCTCTTTCTGTTATGAGTGAACGTCATTTTTCATGTCCGCCAGAAACATGTCGAGCTTGCCTAGAGAGTGAAGCAACTTGACGCTTGCCTTCGCTTGGCTTTAAACTTCAGTTGTCCTGCATTCCCGCATTTTCCATTTAATCCATGATCATTTGAAGGGGCCTCTGGCATGTGTTCAACTTTCTCCCTAATGAAAATTGGCTTATCTGTTCACTGTATGCATTTTTTTAATAAAGTTTCGGGTTCTCGATTTTGAGTTAAATTTCAAACTGTTGTTTTTATGTGATTTTCTGTTTAAGACCTTGTGGCCTGTGCTCAATTTTAATTTTAGATTTCATCTTGCCACTGTATTTAACGTAAGAAAGGGGATCCACTTTAATCAGTGGCAGTGACTTGGCTCTTACCGCCAGCAGTATATCTCCCTTCTTACTCTTCTCACACACACACACACACACACACACACACACACACACACACACACACATATATATATATATATATCTGGTTTGATGCGGCCTGCCACGAATTCCTCTCCTGTGCCAACCTCTTCATCTCACAGTAGCACTTCCAACCTACGTCATATTTTATATGGTACTCAAATACTTGCGTTACATTTAAAATATAAATAACTTTTGATACTCTTTCAGAACTTCTCCAAAAGCTTTAGTTTTGCTTCACTCTTTATTGTTTAAGGGAGTGTTTGTTGTACATGTTGTAGTGGTCAGCTTACTCTCGCCGAGGTCTACGACTGGGGCAACTAGCGGGCTTGTGCCCAGATATGATGTAGGGCTGATCACTGTAATTCATTAACATTTAATGTGTTTTATGTTTTGAAATCTTTTAAAAGTTGTGAAGCGTGTCTGAATTGGTTAACATCTGGTGTTTGGAGTTTAATTAAAATTGTTTAGTGTTTAAATAGAAAAGAATCGTGTTCTCTGAAAGTAATAATGATTTATCATTTTCGAAGCACATGTATTAATTAATTTCTTGTTGGTTAATAAAATTTTGAAGGAGGTTCATAATAACAAATGATGTGCAATGGTTTTCCCGAGTTCTTCCTCTAGGACCTGTCTGTTTGCGTCCTCCAATTAGGTACATGCCCTTGTTGCTTTTTCCACCCATGTACTCTGCTCAAATTTTACGCATAATGCATGGTTGAGGAATATGGTAAATCCATTACGGCACGCTGCCACCTTTTCCGACTAATGTTGAGCGACATCTAGGGTGTCAATATGGATAAAGATGGGTTTGGAGAACAGGGTCTATACCTTGTCCTCCAAGGTCGCGTGACCTCAGTCCTCCTGTATTTTTTTGCCTGGGGTCATGTCAAAAGAGAAGTGTACGCCAGTCCGGTTGACGAGATTGAAGAACAGAAGCAGTCTTGTAAAACGCGTGCTGGAGAAATATCTGCCGACTACGTGAATTATGGACGGGAAAGACCCATCGTGGTTTAATAACAAAATTTGGAAAACGCTGAGGAAGTAAAGGCTGGCGCACTCTCGATTCAAGAAACAATGCCCAAATGACGACATGGAAAAACTGCTACACACCGAGACGTTTGAAAAAGATCGGTGCTCGAAGCGTAGAACAGTCTGAAAAACATCAGTTCTCGAAGCGTAGAACAGCTTCCACCGTCATACATTGGCAAAATATCTTGCCGAGAACCAGAGAAAATTCTGGACCTACGTAAAACCGCCGAGCGAGTCTAAAGCTTCCATACAGTCACTCGTTGAATAATCTGGTGTGGCAATACAAGATAGCAAAAGGAAAGCTGAAGTGTTAAATTTCTCGTTTAAGAAGTAATTCACGATGGAGGATACTACGTCTACAAACATACCATAGTTTGACCGTCGCAGAGACTCCCTTATTGAGGACATAGAAACAGGCATCCGTGACGTAGAGAAGCAACTGAGTTGAAAACAAATAAATCGCTATGTATAAGAAGGCTTAAAGAAAGGACCCACAAAATTACAGACCAATAGCCTTAACATCAGTGTGCTGCAGAATTCTTAAACAGATTCTCAGCTCGAATATTATAAATTGTTGTGAGACGATAAAACGTCTGTCCACAAAACAATACGGATTTAGAAAGTTTCGCTGGTGCGATACTCAGCTTGCCACTTTTTCATCTGATTCCTGCGAATCACTGATGAAGGGAAACAGTCAGATTACCTATTCCGAGATTTCCGGAATTCGTTTGACACGGTGCCGCAGTGCAGACAGTTAACGAAGGTCTCAGAGCCGGCCTATGTGGCCGTGCGGTTCTAGGCGCTGCAGTCCGGAACCGCGGGACTGCTACGGTCGCAGGTTCGAATCCTGCCTCGGGCATGGATGTGTGTAATGTTAGTTAGGTTTAAGTAGTTCTAAGTTCTAGGGGACTGATGACCTAAGATGTTAAGTCCCATAGTTCTCAGAGCCATTTTTGAAGGTCTCCGAATACGGAGGTTCGCAGACATATGAGTAGCTCGAAGGCTTCATAAGTACAACCCAGGACGGTGTACACGACGTCCAGTGTTCTTCAGAGACGAGACTGTCCTCAGGAGTGGCCCAGGGAAATGTGATAGGACCGATCTTATTCTGCCTCCCCCCCCCCACCCCCAACTTTCTTTCTCTCTCTCTCTCTCTCTCTCATCTCTCTCTCTCTCTCTCTCTCTCTCTCTCTCTCTCTCTCTCTCCTTCCTCCCTCTCATTCACTCTAGTTTGCAAGTGTTTCTCAGAGAAGAATAGGTTGGCACAGGACAGAAATTCATGGCGTGCTGCATCAACCCAGTTACATATGAGTCTTCTAACTGGTTTGGTGCTGCCCGCCGCGAATTTCTCTTCTGTGCCAACCTCTTAACCTCAGAGAAGCACTTGGAACCTACGTCCTCAGTTATTTGCTGGGTGTATTCAATTGGTTCAAATGGCTCTAAGCACTATGGCACCTAACATCTGAGGTCATCAGTCCCCTAGACATAGAACTACTTGAACCAACTAACCTATGGACATCACACACATCCATGCCCGAGGCAGGATTCGAATGTGCTACCGTAGCAGCCGCACGGTTCCGGACTGAAGCGGCTAGGACCGCTCGATCACAGCGGCCGGCTGGGTGTATTCGGATCTCTGTTTTCCTCTACAGTTTTTATCCTCTGCAGCTTCCTCTAGTACAATGGAAGCTATTTTCTTATGTCTTAACAGATGTACAACCAACCTTTCACTTTTTCTTCTCAGTGTTTTCCACTTATTTCTTTCCTCTCCGATTCTGCGCAGAACCTCCTCATTCCTTACCTTAACAGTCAATCTAATTTTCAACATTCGTCTGTAGCACCCATCTCAAATGCTTCGATTCTCTTCTTTTCCAGTTATCCCACAGTCCATTTGTCACTACCGTACAATGCTGTGCTCCAAACGTAGATTCTCAGGAGTTTCTTCCTGAAATTAATGCCTCTGTTTGATACTAGTAGACTTCTCTTGGCCAAAAATGCCCTTTTTTCCAGTGCTATTCTGCTTTTGATGGCCTTCTTGCTCCGGCTGTCATGAGTTATTTTGCTGCTCGGGTAGCAGAATTGCTCAAGATCGCCTACTTCGTGACCATCAATCCTGATGTAAAGTTTCTCGCTGTTCCCATTCCTGATACTTCTCATTACTTTCGTCTCTCTTCGATTTATTCTCAATTCATATCCTGCGTTCATTAGACGGTTTATTCCGTTCAGCAGATCCTGTAATTCTTCTTTACTTTCACTGAGGATAGCAATGTCATCAGCGAATCTTGCCATCGTTTCACCTTGAATTTTAATTTCACTCTTGAGTTTTGATTTATTTTCGTCATTGCTTTTTCAGTGAACAATAAGGGCGAAAGACTGCATCCCTTCCTTACACCTTTCTTTTAATCACAGCACTTCATTCTTGGTCTTCCAGTCTTATTGTTCCCTCGTGGTTCTTGTACATACTGTATATTATCTGCCTTTCCCTGCAGCTTACCTCTGTTTTTTGAGACTGTCGAACATCTTGCATAATTTTACATTATCGAACGGTTTTTCCAGGTCGACAAATCCCATGAAAGTGTCTAGATTTTTCTTCAGTTTTGACAAAGACAAAATGATAGCCATTTAACATAACCTCAATTTTGTATTCCATTCATCTATATATTATTCCTGTCAGCAACTTGGATACATCAGCTACTAAGCTTACTTGTCGGCTCTCGCAATCTTCAGAATTATGTGGATGCTGTTTCTCCAGAAGTCAGATACTATATCGCCATACTCATACATTCTACACACCACCGTAAATACCAATGATTTTACAAATTGTGAGCCGGCCGCGGTGGTATAGCAGTTCTAGGCGCTCAGTCCGGAACCGCGCGACTGCTACGGTCGCAGGTTCGAATCCTGGCTCGGGCATGGATGTGTGTGATGTCCTTAGGTTTGTTAGGTTTAAGTAGCTCTAAGTTCTAGGGGACCGATGACCACAGATGTTAAGTCCCATAGTGCTCAGAGCCATTTGAACAAATTGTGAGGGAACAGAGTCTATCCTTTCTGCCTACTTCGATTTTAAATCTTCCAAAGCTCCTTTAAATTCTGACTCTAATGCTAGATCCCTTATCTCTGCTATATCGACTCCTGTTTCTTCTTCTGTCACTTCACCAGACTCGCATCACCCTTAAAGAGGACTTCAGTGTATTCTTTCCTCCTATCCGCGTTCTCCTCTGCGTATAACAGTGGAATTCCCGTTGCACTTTTATGTTACCACCAAAGGTTGTTTTGACATTCCTATACGCTGAGTCCTTCCAGCGAACATTCCTTCTTGGCTTTCTTCACATTTTAATGCAACTATTTCGCCTTGGTTACCCTGCATTTTCTATTTATATCATTCCTAAGTAATTTGTATTTCTGAATTTTTCTGAACTTTTTGTACTTCCTTCTTTCATCGATCGACTGAAGTGTTTCTTCTGTTGCCCGTAGTTTGTTTGCAGTTACTTTGTACCTACGTTTTCCTTTCCGACTTCTGTGATTGTCTTTTTTTTAGAGACATCCATTCCTTTGAAACTGGACTGTCTAATGAGCTATTCATTATTGTAGTATCTAGAGCCTCAGAGAACTTCAAGCGTATCTCTTCATTCGTTAGTACTTCCGTGCCCCTCTATTTTGTGCACTGATTCTAACTAACTAGTGCCGGACGGGGTGGCCGAGCGGTTCTAGGCGCTACAGTATGGAACCGCGCGACCGCTACGTTCGCAGGTTCGAATCCTGCCTTGGGCATGGATGTGTGATGTCCTTAGGTTAGTTAGGTTTAATTAGTTCTAAGTTCTATGGGACTGATGACCTTAGAAGTTAAGTCCCATAGTGCTCAGAGCCATTTTCTTGAGCCATTTTCTTTCTTCCTAACTAGTCTTTTAAACTTCAGATTGCTCTACATCACTACTTAATTGTTATCTGAGTCTGTATCTGATCCTGGGTACGCCTTACAATTCAATATATGATTTCGAAACTCTGCCTGATCATGACGTAATCTAACTGAATTCTTACCGTATCACCCTGCCTTTTCCACGTATACCACTTCCTCTTGTGATTACTGAGCAGAGTGTTCGCTAAAACCTATTGCAGAACTATTAGACTTTTTCCTCTCTGATTCCTACTACCAAGTCTATGTTCTACCGTAACCCTTTATTCTATTCCTTCCCCGACAACCGCAATCCAATCCCCCATAAGTATTAGATTTTCATCTGATTTTATACTCTCTATTACGCGTTGACATCCTAGTAAGCTTTCTCTCACTCTTAATCTCCCCCTTTCGATTTCGGCATGTACACCAGAACCATTGTTGTGAGTGTTGGTTTGCTGTTGATTCTGATGAGCGTAACCCTACCACTGAACTGTTTACAGTAAAACACTCTCTTCCCCATCATCCTGTTCATAAGGAATCCTACTCTAGTTATCCCATTTTATGCTGCTGTTAATATTACCCTGTGCTCATCTGACCAGATATCCTTGTATTCATTCAATTTCGTTTCACTGACCCTCGCTGTACGCAGGCTGAGCCTCTTCATTCCCCTTGCAGATTTTCTAGCTTCTCTGCCACGTTCAAACTTCTGACATTCCACGCCACGACTTGTAAAACGATATACCTTCGTTGGTTATTCATTCTTTTCTCATGGTCACCTCCCTTTGGCAGTACCCTACCGAAGATACGAATGGGGGACTATTCCGGAATATTTTGCGACTGGCGAGATCATCATGACACTTTCAATTACAGTCCACATACCCCATGGACACAAATTATGTGTTTTAATACAGCGGTTTCCACTGCCTTCTGCATCCTCATCCCGTTGATCATTGTTGATTATTCCGCCTTTAGGGGCAGTTTGGTTTGTGGGATGAAAGGGACCAGACAGCTACGGTCATCAGTCCCTTAGGGGCAGTTTCTCTATATACGGCACTTAAATGATCTGACGGACAGTGCGAATAGAAAACTGTGGTTGTTTGCTGATGACTTTGTGGTGTACGGGAAGGTGTTGTCGTTGAGTGTCTGTAGGAGAATAAAATAAAATTTGTTTTTGGTGTAATGAATGGTAGCTTACTTTAAATGTAAAAAAAATGTGATTAGAAAAAACAAATCCGTAATATATGGATACAGCATTAGTATTGTCCTGGTTGACACGGTCAAGTCGATTAAATTTCTGCGCGTAACATTGAAAAGCGATAAAAACTAGGGTGAGCTCCTAATGATGGTAGTATGGAAGGCTAATCGACGACTTCGGTGTGTTGGATGAATTTTAGGAAAACTTAGCTCACATATTAAGGATACTAGTGCGACCCATCCTTGAGTACCATTGTTGCCTTTGGGATCACCAGCAGCTCGTATTAAAGGGAATCGTCGAAGCAATTCAGAGGCGTCTTGCTAAATTTGTTGCTGGTAGGTTCGATCAACAGTCCAGTATTACGGAGCTGCATCGTGAACTGAAACGGGGATCCTAGGAGGGAGTACGGCGTTCTTTTCCCAAAGAACTACTGATAAAATTTAGGGACGATTTGAAGTTGAGTACAGAACGGTTATACTGTCGCCAACGTAGATTTCGCATAATGACCGCAAAGATAAGAGAAATTAAGGCTAGTGCGGAGGCAAACACATAGTCGTTTTTCCCTTGCTCTATTAGTGAGCGGAGTAGGAAAGGAAATTATTAGTAATGGTACAAGGTGGCTTGCAGAGTTTGTATGTTGATGTAGATGTAGATTTACGAGATGATCTGGGAGTGTGTGACAGAATTCGTATCTCAGGCAGAGACGAGTGTAGTATTTGCATCGAAATGGGAGGACAACGCTTACATCACCTCCTTACTCAGAGACAGTATACTGTAAGTTGTAGTGCATTTTTTTGTTAAAGTAGGCCATGGGTGAAATTTGAGCCCAATTAGATGGGGACTAAGTTGAAAAATTTACGTTCTAAATATGTTTGTTGTACCTAGGAAAATATTTTACACTCAAGCTGGTTGAGCCGTGGTGAAATTTGCTGTTTTGAAGGGCTTGCCGCAGCGCGTAGTGTAAAGTAGTCGCCTTCCGTTTCTGGCGGTGGCGCCGCTGTGGCAATCGCAGCTTTGGTGTCTCCCTCTGGTGGGAAAGGAGAAAGGTTGCCTGTTCACGTGCATTTAAGGGGGTAGTCTGGGAGTCTCGGCGAGTCTGGTCAGTTGGTCAGCTGGGTCAGTGTGGGGCAGTCAGTGTCTGTTTGTCGTCCGGAGTGATAGTTTGTGTTAGGCCGCCAGTCTGCTTGAGTTTGTTCAGGCAATGGTCATTGACGGTTGGATCGATCGGTTGGTCGGTCGCTCGCTGGGACCCAAGAAGACTTGTCCGTCGCCGGCCGAAGTGGCCGTGCGGTTAAAGGCGCTGCAGTCTGGAACCGCAAGACCGCTACGATCGCAGGTTCGAATCCTGCCTCGGACATGGATGTGTGTGATGTCCTTAGGTTAGTTAGGTTTAACTAGTTCTAAGTTCTAGGGGACTAATGACCTCAGCAGTTGAGTCCCATAGTGCTCAGAGCCATTTGAACCATTTTTGAACTTGTCCGTCTTGAGCGTCGGCGCATGTGAGGTCGCCACCTCAGTCCAGTGGGCCGCGCCGTGTAGCGACGTGTAGTGACTTCGCGGCCGACACGAGAGCAACAGGAGTCCACCCACGACATCGGCTGGCCGGGGCGAGCTGCGAAGCCGTGACACGGGAGATCGGCGCCCCTTCCTGCGTCCGTTGAAGCGACTGGCAGCGGACGGTTCGCGAGAGCGTTTTGGGGGTGCTGCGCCAGGTCTTCGCCAGAAATCGCATTTTATTCGAAGTTAAATGACTGGAGATATGTTGGTTCATTTATTTGTTAAATTCTACTTATTTTCTTGGTGAGGTCACCAGCCGCTTTGTTTTGGGATCGTCCCACCATTCTTCTCCGATTGGCTACCCGCGGGAAGGTGGTTATTTATGAATTGGGTGGTCCGTTTTCCCTTGTGGAGTTGGGGAGGGTTAGTGCAACCTGCGGTTCGGGTTGTTCAGTAATCCCCCTGTCGGTCTGCCGTACGTTGATAGCTGCCTCTGTCATGTTTGTCGGATTCGGTGTTAACGAATTTATTGCTTAAGGTGTTAAGGCCGAATTACTGAAATATGTTTTTATCTTGCCTATCATCTTGCGAGGTGGTATACGTGTTATGTAGAGCACGTTGGTACATTTTATGTAAAACTGCATTTCATGGATTTTATATAAATGGTTTTTAGTATATAAAGTTGCCACCCTTCCACCGTAAGAGTTCTTTTATAAACAAGTTGCACTTCCGGTGGAAAATAATTTTTAATATGAGTTTTTTGTACCATTTCCATCCCTCTTACGGGGGGCATAGTTTATGTGTTTGTGTGAGTTGGTAAAATTTTTAGTTTAAAGTAATCTGGTGTGTTCCAGATTTGCACCTGTGTAGTGTTTCAGAGGTTGTTGTGAGCGGTCGTGACTACGGCTGTGGGCCGTGTTAAAAGGGAACGGCAAGGTTCTCAGCCAGAAAGCTCATACTATTAAAAAAAATATTGTTATTTCTGCCTTAGAATAAATTGATATTTACAGGGTGCTTTCTATTTAAAAAAAAGGGTTCTTAGGAATAAAATTTCCATTTATTAAAAAAAATTTATTTGTTCATCAGTTACCCATTGGCAACTACTTCCACGCTCACATAGTGTGATTAAATGTGTTAATGTTCTTGATGAATCGCTAGTAAATAAAGTAAATTCTTAAGAAAAGGTTTAGAGAGTAAATTCACTGTTCACTGGTGGCGGCTCCTATGCAGAAATTTATAACTGTTATCCAAACGGGTTCTTTGCTCACCCGTTGTTTCCTGAACTTTTTCCTTCTGTTACTGTAAAATTTCACTCACGCAAGTTTTCGCTATTTTTTGTGACAGCGGTTCTGTGGCCCATCGGTTCTAGGCGCCTCAGTCTGGAACCACGCGACCGCTACGGTCGCAGGTTCGAGTCCTGTCTCGGGCATGGATGTGTGTGTTGTCCTTAGGTTAGTTAGGTTTAAGTAGTTATAAGTTCTAGGGGACTGATGACCTCAGATGTTAAGCCCCTAGTGCTCAGAGCCATTTGAACCATTTTTTTTGTAATTCGTTTGCCGTTGTTTTTCTCCGACCACCGTTCCGGTAGAATGTATTTGTGACTCCTCTGTCTGGAATGTTTCCTTGTAAAATAAGCAATCTGTATCTTAGATCAGTACTCAAGTGACCTTAAGTAGAGTATTACTGATGGTGCCGGTCTGTTACGTGATGTGGCAGTGTCATGTATAGCGGTATTTTGTCTTCTAATAAGCTTCCTCTTCACATTTCGAGCACTTTGTGAAATTAGAAAAAGATCGCAACTTTTAGCTGGAAAACAGTTTATTTGCATTCGATTGTTTCCGCATTCTGTTGTACTATAAAGCTTTTAATTTATAAGTAAAAGGCTGTTAGAACTACAGCTAAGTGTATCAATCATGAACTTAGACTTGCAGCGCAGCTTGCTTAAAAGAGCGCTGCGTATCGACAGAGACTAAAAGGAAGCCCTAAAGTTTTCGAACATGAATAGTTACGGCTGACTAACTACAAATGCAGTACGCGTTTCGATCAAAATCGCCATCCGTGTCTGCTGGAAAATGTAATACGGGGTAGTCGCTTTAAGCTTCCTGATTGATAGTGCGTAATCCATAATTTGTGGATATTAATCGCATAACATTACAGTTATGAGTTTCACCTCATTTCTTTGTTATACATTTCATCTGTTTTGTAACTTTAATGCCATTCAGTGAATGCCAGCATAGTATTTAACATGGACAAATACTCCATAATTATTGGGATTGAGAGTAGATACTGGTATGTCACGAATGATAAGAAATATTGGCGTTCGAAGAAAGTTGCATTACACCACCTCTGAGAGGCAAAGGAGGGACTTGAAGTCCCACGGTGATCACCAAAATCTAAGGGAGGAAAGGACTGTTCCAGTTTGTTACACGGTCGGCGTCAAGATAATTATAGAATGAACGCTGGGAAGAAATGGACAAGAAATCAGGCTCGATGTTTTCAGAAGGACAGATTTACCTGTTAGCTTAAGGTGGTTTATAAAATCATAAAAGAAGTGCGATACTGAAGTACTGGGGAATGATGAATGATTCCCGAGGCTGTAGATACTGCGATGATATTTAGGTGAAGAGGAGTGAACATTTCTAAACACGACACTCACTGAAGTAGGACAAACGAACATATTTATTTATTTTATTTCTTTACTTATTCTGATTTGATTATGGCCATAAGGCCATCTCCTCACATTGGACCAGCGTTTCACACATACGGTACCTTTGTTCACTTCATAACTACCTAGAGATATAACACTTTTAATATGACAGATAGTACTAAACTGATTCGAGTGTCTATAGTGACAATGTGGGTAAATACTGATTATGAAACGATAAAGTTAATACTGGCCATACCTGTACTACTAATATTGATGCTAACACTAATACTGATAATACTAATACTACTACTACTACTACTACTACTACTACTACTAATAATAATAATAGCAATAATAATCTTAATAACGATAATAGGAACAATAATAATAGTGGCAGATATGAAACGGATTTACAGGTGGGCAAAATAAACTGATAATAGTAATGATAATAATGATAATAATAATAATCATCATCATCATCATCATAACGACAATAATAAAAATAATAATAGTGGCAGATATGAAACGGATTTACAGGTGGACAAAATAGATTATTTATGATACAGCGAGTTCTGGGGAAAGGATGTTTAAGGACACAGCACCAGCAAAACTGGGAAATGAGGAAGATCTGCGTAGAAAGAAGGATGTGCAAGTGTAACGAGTACATACAATAATCATTAATGTTGCTTTAGTAGATATGTCATTAACTATGTTCGGAAGCTGTGGTTGTTATTCAATTCTCTAATTTAATGACGGAGGTTGTTCCAGAGACTGGATCCTGCTACTGACGAGGACTTAGAGAAAGTGGCTGAACGATGTAGTCGGACAGAAACATGGGAAAGGTACATGGGAGGTAAGTGCAAGAGAATCCTGGTATGAGAAGAAATAACTCGTTGCTTGACTTAATAAGGCAACATAAAAATGTTAATGTAAAACGAAGCATGCCGCAATATAAGTCATTTACGAACGAAATCATGAAGATGCGAAGGAAACATAAAGGAAATTGTCAGCAGAAAAACGTGAAGAAATAGAAAACGAAATGGTCCTCGGAAGGACAGATTCAGTACACAGAAATATCAAAATCCTTTTCCTGTCCAATTATAAATCAAAGGTGTCAACGTTAATAGTACAAATTGCGCTGTTAAACCTAGAGGAGAGAATGTATTGATAGAAGGCATAGATAAGTCCTTCGGAATTTCTAAAATCAACGAGGAGAGTGGCAAACTATTCGAGCTAGTGTATAAAATCTATGGCATACCCTCAGATCTTTGCAGGAAATATCATCCAGACAATCCTGAAGGTGGTATGAGTAGGTAAATATGAAAAATATTGCACGATCAGCTTAACATTCAAAGTTCATGCGGAGAAAAATATACTGAAGGATATGTTATATGACGATCAGTATGGCTTTAGAAATTGTAAAGCCACAAGAGAAGCAGTTCTGACATTGCCCTTGATAATGGAATTGAGATTTAAGAAAAATTAAATCTTCATAGGATTTGTTGTCACAGAAAAATCGTTCGACACCGTGAAATGTCACACGATGACTTAAATCCACAAGGAAATAGGTTTAATCTGCTGTGAAGGGCAAGTGATCTACAATATGTATAACAAGCAGGAGGGAGAAATAAGAATGAAAACCTCAGAGAGAAGTGGTCGAATTTAAAAGGGCGTAAGACAGAGATGTATTCTTTTTCCCCTGCTGTGCAACCTCAACATCGAAGACACAGTAATGTTGTGAGGTTAATATTCAGCATGAAAGGATGACAATGATGTAATTTGCTGATCACATTGCTTTCCTGAGTGATATTACGGATCGAGTGAGTGGTATAAACAGTCAACTGAACATAAAATACCGATTGAGAGTTAACCAAGAAAGAAGGAAGTAATGAAAAATCGCAGAAATGAGATTAGCGGCGAAGTTAACATCAAAACTGAACTCAATGAAGCAGGCGAAGTAATGGAATTTCTACATTGGAAGGAAAATAATGCTTGACGGACAAAGGAAGGTGGTTATAAGAAGCAGACCGGCGTGAGCAAAGAGAGCATTCCCCGTTAAAAAACGGATATGAGGCAGTAAACCGTCGAGCGAAAAACTGCTAGTTTGTAACTGTGCGGGTGCAGGGAGGCTGCAGGGATTACTGTACATGCCGTTTTGAATGAACAGGTAAAAATCACCTCAAATCATGGAAAACATTATACCTGATACCTTTTATTGTATGCTTTCTAACACGAATCCAGTGGCTCCTGTGTTATATGGCTTACCTAAATTACATAAAGGTGATATTCCAGTGTGCTTAGTCGTGCCGTTCATTTCTGCTCTGTGTTACTAGTGAAAGAGCTGTATTACTTCATTAAAACAGAATCAATTTTTAACATAAGTTTGGTGTAAAAAATTCCATAGCTCATGTTCACAAAATTAGATACATACGAATTTTTTCCGGTTCTGAACTAGTATCGTTTGACATCACTAACATGTTTTCAAATGTTCCTACCGATTTTTGTATAAACATATTAACAGATGTTTTACACAAATTCAAAGTGAATCCTATAGAATTACATGACATAGTCGTTATTAAGATGGGTGAGAAACAGAATTAGTTCAAGTTTCAGAACAACTATTATAGTCGGTCTGACAGCCTAGCCATGAGTTCTCCTCTTGTACCTATACTACTGAAAAATTATCAGGGACAACTTCGAATTAATTTTCTTAAATAGCCCCTGAACTGCAAAATTTACTGTTGTTTCAGATATGTCGATGATGTGCTGTCTTTATGGACTCGTACTATTAGACAATTAGATGCATTACTACAAACTGTAAACTCGCAATTTAAGAAAATTCACTTCACAATGCAGCTGGGAAGTTCTTCTACAAATTTTATGAACTAAAATAGATATTAGTACAAGTAGAGACTTACTCAGCATTTAAAGAAAAAATATAACTGGAGATCAACAATCTCTGCAATCTCTCAGCACCCACCCAGCCACAAACATGCAGCTTTCCATTCGACGATGCATCGCCTCATATCAATTCCATTATCTGAATCTGCCTTTCAAACAAAACAGAATATCGAAACTGTCGCTTCCAGTAATGGCTACGACTCTGCCCTGATTGATAGTACTCTACGAAACAAGAATTTATACCACTTCTGTTCGATGACCAACACAAAGTAGGCAGTAGTTACAAAAACAGGTGCACCATCCCATATAATGACAAAATTTCAGGTAATCTGGTAAAAAATTAGTCTTGCAACTGCGGATCTGCATTTTATAATACGAACAGCAGCTCAATACTTTTATTCAACAATAAAGACGAACTGCATACCTTGGCACGAAGTGGTAGGTATAATCTCACAAGCAAGCACTGTGGAAAGATTCATTTTTTGTCGATCATCTTTTCACAGAAAACAACCCACATGATGTAAAATTTGAAGTTTTATATTCTGTTAAGCAAAGCAGAAAGATGACCCTATTAGAAAATGAAATGACACAAATTGCCTGCTTAGTATTAATTCTTCTGATTGAAATTGTTAGTTTAACTTCATCATCATTTGGTAAATACACGAGTATCTCCACGTAAAAAACATTGTTCCCTCTTTTGTTGATGTACGTATTTCTGCATGACAAAAAATATCTTCCTACGTAAACCACGTGACATGATTTTTGTATCTCCTCGTGACATGTTTGTGTACGTTGCACGTCATTTTTATCGGTGTTTTCGACTTTTCAGAATGAGATTTTCACTCTGCAGAGGAATGTGCGCTGATATGAAACTTCCTGGCAGATTAAAACTGTGTGCCGGACCGAGACTCGAACTCGGGACCTTTACCTACAGCGAGCAAGTGCTCTACCAACATTTTTTTTTTTGGCATTTTGCTCGTTATTGTTTGTTGTGTTTTGTCGCAGCGGACGTCATATGAGAACTGTTGAAGTTCGTTGTTGATTTATTTATTTATTTATTTATTTATTTATTGTTCCGTGGGACCACATTTAGGAGAAGTCTCCATGGTCATGGAACGAGTCAATACATGAAATTATAACACGATTGTAGAAACAGATAAAATGAAATATAAGAAACATATTCAGGTGACAAGTCGTTAGTTTAAATAAAGAAAATCAAGAATGTAACACTGGAATTTGCTTAATTTTTTAGCTCTTCCAGGAGCTCCTCGACAGAATAGAAGGAGTGAGCCATGAGGAAACTCTTCAGTTTGGACTTAAAAGCGTCTGGGCTACTTCTAAGATTTTTGAGTTCTTGTGGTAGCATATTGAAAATTGATGCAGCAGAATACTGCACTCCTTTCTGCACAAGAGTCAAGGAAGTGCATTCCACATGCAGATTTGATTTCTGCCTAGTATTAACTGAGTGAAAGCTGCTAACTCTTGGGAATAAGCTAATATTGCTAACAACAAACGACATTAAAGAAAATACATACTGTGAGGGCAATGTCAAAATTCCCAGACTATTGAATAGGGGTCGACAAGAGGTTTTCGAACTTACACCA
This sequence comes from Schistocerca serialis cubense, assembly GCF_023864345.2. Taxonomy (NCBI): domain Eukaryota; kingdom Metazoa; phylum Arthropoda; class Insecta; order Orthoptera; family Acrididae; genus Schistocerca; species Schistocerca serialis. Next base: position 248,725,587 of record NC_064638.1, on the reverse strand, counting down.
TACATAGCTCGAATAGCCCGTTTTTGAGCCAAAAATACCCTTTTTGAATCAGAAGAATTACCCCAAAAAATAATACCATATGACATAAGCGTATGAAAATATGCGAAGTATACTACTTTTCGTGTTGAAATGTCACTTATTTCAGATACTGTTCTAATGGTAAATAAAGCGGCATTTAGTTTCTGAACAAGATCCTGAACATGGGCTTTCCACAACAGCTTACTATCTATCCGTACGCCTAGGAACTTGAACTGTTCCGTCTCGCTTATAACATGCCCATTCTGTCTGATTAAAATGTCAGTTCTTGTTGAATTGTGGGTTAGAAACTGTAAAAACTGAGTCTTACTGTGATTTAGCATCAAATTATTTTCCACAAGCCACGAACTTATATCATGAACTACATTATTTGATAATGTTTCAATATTACACACAAGATCCTTCACTACCAAGGTGGTGTCATCAGCAAACAGAAATATTTTTGAATCACCTGTAATACTAGAAGGCATATCATTTACATAAATAAGAAACAGCAGTGGCCCCAGCACCGACCCTTGGGGAACGCCCCATTTAACAGTGCCCCATTGGGACTGAACATCATTACCACTCTCAATATTGCGGAGGATTACCTTCTGCTTTCTGTTCTTAAAGTAGGAGGCGAACCAATTGTAAGCTACTCCCCTTACTCCATAATGTTCCAACTTCTGCAGTAATATTTTGTGGTCAACACAGTCAAAAGCCTTCGTTAAATCAAAGAAAACACCTAACGTTCGCAACCTTTTATTTAATCCGTCCAAAACCTCACAGAGAAAAGAGACTATAGCATTTTCAGTTGTTAAGCCATTTCTAAAACCAAACTGTACATTTGACAGCAAATTATGTGAATTTAAATGCTGCAGTAACCTTGTATATACAACCCTCTCGATAACTTTAGCAAACACCGATGGCATAGAAATAGGTCTATAATTGTCAACATTATCCCTGTCTCCCTTTTTATAAAGTGGCTTCACTACCGAGTACTTTAATCGGTCAGGAAACCGACCACTCCTAAAGGAAAAGTTACAGATATGGCTAAGTACTGAGCTAACATATGTGGAACAATACTTCAGTATTCTGCTAGATACCCCGTCATATCCATGAGAGTTCTTGGTCTTTAGTGATTTAATTATTAACTCAATCTCCCTCTTGTCAGTATCATGGAGGAGCATTTCAGGTAACAGTCTCGGAACACTTTTTTCTAAGAGCGCTATATGATTCCCTGTTGGGACTAGGTTTCTATTTAGTTCACCTGCTATATTCAGAAAGTGATTATTAAGTACTGTACATATATGCGACTTATCAGTAACACAGACATCCCCACTACGCACTGATTCTATATTCTCGACCTGTCTCTGCAGACCAGCCACTTCCTTTACGACTGACCATATGGTTTTAATTTTATCCTGAGACTTAGCTATTCTATCTGCATACCACATACTTTTTGCCTTCCTAATAACTTTTTTAAGCACCTTACAATACTGTTTGTAATGGGCTGCCGTATTTAGATTTTGACTGTTTCTAACGTTTTGATATAATTGCCACTTTGTTCTACAAGATATTCTTATCCCTTTAGTCAGCCACCCAGGCTGCCTGTTTGTGCTAGTACCCTGTTTTGAACGTTCTAACGGAAAACAACTTTCAAAGAGCACGAGAAAAGTCTTGAGGAAAGCATTATATTTATCGTCTACTGTATCAGCACTATAAACATCTTGCCACTCTTGTTCCTTGATAAGGTTTACAAAAGTCTGTACAGCAACTGGATCAGCTTTCCTAAAAAGTTGGTAACTATCTTTAACATGTGTTGCAGCACAAAAATCTTTTAGACTTAAAATTTGTGCATCATGATCTGAAAGGCCATTCACCTTTTTGCTAACAGAATGCCCTTCTAATAATGACGAATGAACAAAAATATTGTCTATGGTTGTTCTACTGTTCCCTTGCACTCTCGTTGGAAAGAATACGGTTTGCATAAGATTATATGAATTAAGGAGGTCTACCAGCATCCTTTTCCTTGCACAATCACTTATACAATTAATATTGAAGTCACCACATATAACTAACTTTTTGTATTTCCTATAAAGTGAACCAAGAACCTCCTCTAGCTTTAGCAAAAAAGTTGTGAAATCGGAGTCCGGGGATCTATAAATAACAACAGTAAGAAGTTTAGCTCCACTAACTTTAACCACACCTGCACAACATTCAAACACCTTTTCAGTGCAGTACTTTGAAACATCAATTGACTCAAATGGGATACCGTTTTTCACATACATGGCTACTCCCCCACACCGCAAAGAGCTCCTAGAAAAGCTGCCAGCCAACCTGTATCCTGGTAAAGGAAGCCTCTGAATTATCTCCTTATTTAAGAAGTGTTCAGATATACCAATAATTTCAGAGTCAACATCTATAAGCAGTTCACTAACTTTATCTCTAATACCTTGTATATTTTGATGAAATATACTAATTCCCTCATTAATTGGATACCCAAGCTTTGTAGAAAGTGGCTTCTTTGTTAGAGAGACTTCCCTTAAGCAGGAATACCTATCAGCTGACTTCAATCTAAAAAAGGTACAGCTCTAACACCCACAACTACCGGAATTTTCCCATGAGTGATCCCACCACCCCCACCTATGCTGTCACCTACAAGTTTTGCCAACCTCCCCTTCCCATACCTGTTGAGGTGCAGGCCATGTCTAGTGAAACCCGTCCTACTGATAGACTCCACCGACACCACTGAAATGTGACTCATGCCTTCTGTCATCAGCGCACCCCCAAGTCTCATGTTATTACGCCTGACGGCTGTATTAAGATGAGGCCGATCGTGACGCTGAAACAGTTCCACGAAATGCACATTCGTGTTGCCAGTCTGAGTGGCTATCTTTTCCAGGTCACCATCTATGTCATACTCCCCATCCCTATCAATACTATTACCAGCCCCACCCACAATCACTACCTGATCCTCTTTAGTAAAATCCCTACATAACCCCCCTATGTTAAAAGTCACCTGAGCCAATCCTGCATTAGGCTTCACAATGCTGGTGACCTGGTACTCATTCCCCAAAACTTCCTGCAACTGCTGGCCTACACCTCTACCATGAGAACTACCTAACAGCAGAACCTTCTTCCTTCTCTTAGACTTTGCAACTGTCCTAGCCACCGTAACTGCTGAGGTCTGCTGCATACTTCCTACATCTACAGCTACTAGAGATTCCTCTCCACTAGACTCTGACAGTTGGTCATATCTATTACAAACACCAATAGTAAAACTGTCTGAAAATCTCCTTCTCCTAGCAGATCTCTTGCCAACAGCCAGCTCCCATTCCCCAACCCCCTTCTCCCTCCTCATTCTATCTAGCTCCTCCTGTGCGTTTTTCAACTGCACCTGAAGGGCACAGATCTTACGCTCCTGCTCCTCTATCAACTTACTCTTGCTACATAACCTGCAGTTCCAGGAGAGGATCTCACCAGAATGCCCACTGGCTTCCCCACTGCATTCCCCCCAGTGAAAATACTTCGAACAAGTCTCACACCGTAATCCACTACTCACGAACCTCAGTCAGTTTTTTTTTATTACAAAGAAGAGCCAACTCTCCGACAGAACACGCTGAGCTACCGTGCCGGCGCTACCTGAGTTACTCAAGCATGTCTCACGACCCCTTCTCACATAATCATCTCTGCCAGTACTTTCATTTGTCACCTGAAGAACGCCTAAGAAGGCGAAAGCCTATTTCGTAGGGAAATAAATACAGTTCTGCAGAACATAAGGAAGTGATTTTATAGCTGTGTATTTATTGCTGAGTATACCATTATTTTTTGTATTTTCTACGTAGGCCACTGAAGATGCCTGAGAGCGAAAATAAAATTGAGTTTCAAATGGAAAATAAATGTTGTTTTTATCTGCGATATAAACCGAATTCACTAACCGTTTATATCTCCGTTTTTACAACTATCGGAAATCTGGATTCTGTCAGTAAAATGGAATCTATTGAAAAATACTACACCTGATGAAGTTTCAACCAGAAAAGCTGGACCAACATTGTGGAAAGTAGTCTAGCTGCAACATGTGCCCGATACTGACGAACTGTACACATTTTGTGTGCAAAAATTGATATGGTATGATTCTGTTGAAGAATGAGTTATGTTTCCAGTGGCTTTCATAGTTCTGAGAGATCTGAAGATCGTTAAAATTAAAAAAACAGTTATCAATAAATAATACAACAACCAATCTAAACCGTTAACAAATTAATCCAGTGTAATAATGCTTCTCAATTAGATTTCTACTTTTAAAAAGTACTTCATCCAGTAACTAAGTACGGAAGGAGATATTTGACAGCAGGTCTGTGAAATATTTTTGCTCTGAAGAATAATAGAATGGCGAAGATTGTATCCAAATTCCATTAACTGTTGCTTTTCAAGCTCATTTATTGCAATAATGCAACTTTTTGACAATATGTACAGGTCATAAAAGTTCACAGCACTGGTAGACGGTTCAGAAGGCTCTAAGCACTATGGGACGTAACATCTGAGGTCATCAGTCCCCTAGATATAGAACTACTTAAACCTAACTAATCTAAGGACATCACACACATCCATGCCCGAGGCAGGATTCGAACCTGCGACCGTAGCAGCAGCGCGATTCCAGACTGAAGGGCCTAGAACCGCTCGGTCACGTCGGCCGGCTCACAGCACTGGTACTAAACTATTCTGATGCGATCCCCAGTTTCGAGGTATGGAACCTAATGTTATGATGACGTACTGGGTGAGACAGTCGATGTCCTTACGTGGCTGATCAGTGCTACGAATAGCTACGGACGTGTCCCATTTACTGAATCAGTACTAACGTCCTCGATGCAATCCCATTAAACTTGTAGTACTCGGGATTTCCCCCAACCCGGATAGCAGGGAAGTAGTGCTTGCACACTGGTTTGCGCAGCGAATGGAGTGCTCCTGTAAACACTAGTCGCAACAGAACAGAGTGACGTCAGACGAACAAGGCGGCCCGTAATGACACGGCTGCCAAGGGAACGCAATAACGCCTGCGCCTGCGGCAGCTGCTCCCTGCAACCCGCATCACATTCGTTCTCCGCACAGGCCTAAGCCCCCTGTAATCGAAGCGGCGGAACGGATGCAGGGAAAGCATTGCTAAGAAGAAGACTCCGAGGAGTTTGGGACTTAAGGAGCAGATGAAACGCAAAATTTGAATGCATTGTGAAACAGGCGCTCTGCACTCTGCACCTGCACCTACACCTACATTGTAATTGTACCATGTATTGAATTAATGGATACAATGTGGGAAAAACGGTAGTTTACAAGCCCTTGTGAGAGTTAGTATAAGTTTAATTTATTGAAGTATGACGTCACTTTCCACATCATTTTGTATACGGGTATTCACGTGACAGTGCAACTTTTCAAGTGTATACAGGGTGGTCCATTAATAGTGACCAGGCCAAATATCTCACGAAATAAACATCAATCGAAAAAACTACAAAGAACGAAACTCGTCTAGCTTGAAGGGGGAAACCAGATGGCACTATGGTTGGCCCGCTAGATGGCGCTGCTATAGGTCAAACGGATATCAACTGCGTTTTTTAAATTAGGAACCCCCATTTTTATTACATATCCGTGTAGTACGTAAAGAAATATGAATGTTTTAGTTGAACCACTTTTTTCGCTTTGTGATAGATGGCGCTGTAATAGTCACAAACGTGTAAGTACGTATCATGTAACATTCCACCAGTGCAGACGGTATTTGCTTCGTGATACATTACCCGTGTTAAAATGGACAGTTTATCAATTGCGGATAAGGTCTATATCGTGTTGATGTATGGTTATTGTGATCAAAATGCCCAACGGGCGCGTGCTATGTATGCTGCTCGGTATCCTGGACGACATCATCCAAGCGTCCGGACCGTTCGCCGGATAGTTACGTTATTTAAGGAAACAGGAAGTGTTCTGCCACATGTGAAACGTCAACCACGACCTGCAACAAATGATGATGCCCAAATAGGTGTTCTAGCTGCTGACGCGGCTAATCCGCACATCAGTAGCAGACAGATTGCGCGAGAATCGGGAATTCTCAAAAACGTCGGTGTTGAGAATGCTACATCAACATCGATTGCACCCGTACCACATTTCTATGAAACAGGAATTGCATGGCGACGGCTTTGAACGTCGTGTACAGTTCTGCCACTGGGCACAAGAGAAATTACGGGACGATGACAGATTTTTTGCACGCGTTCTATTTAGCGACGAAGCGTCATTCACCAACAGCGGTTAACGTAAACCGGCACAGTATGCACTATTGGGCAACGGAAAATTCACGATGGATGCGACAAGTGCAACATCAGCGACCTTGGCGGGTTAATGTATGGTGCGGCATTATGGGAGGAAGGATGATTGGCCACCATCTTATCGATGGCAATCTAATTGGTATGTATGCTGATTTCCTACGTAACGTTCTACCGATGTTACTACAAGATGTTTCACTGCATGACAGAATGGCGATGTACTGCCAACATGATGGATGTCCGGCACATACCTCGCGTGCGGTTGAAGCGGTATTGAATAGCATATTTCATGACAGGTGGATTGGTCGTCGAAGCACCTTACCATGGCCCGCACGTTCACCGGATCTGACGTCCCCGGATTTCTTTCTGTGGGGAAAGTTGAAGGATATTTGCTATCGTGATCCACCGACAACGCCTGTCAATATGCGTCAGCGCATTGTCAATGCATGTGCGAACATTACGGAAGGCGAACTACCAGCTGTTGAGAGGAATGTCGTTACACGTATTGCCAAATGCAATGAGGCTGATGGACAACATTTTGAGTATTTATTGCATTAATGTGGTTTTTACAGGTAACCACGCTGTAACAACTTGCGTTCTCAGAAATGATAAGTTCGCAAAGGTACATGTATCACATTGGTACAACCGAAATAAATGGAAATGTCGTGTGGCTAGGGCTTCCCGTCGGGCAGACCGTTCGCCTGGTGCAGGTCGTTCGATTTGACGCCACTTCGGCGACCTGCGCGTCGATGGGGATGAAATGATGATGATTAGGACAACACAACACCCAGTCCCTGAGCGGAGAAAATTTCCGACCCAGCCGGGAATCGAACCCGGGCCCTTAGGATTGACAGTCTGTCACGCTGACCACTCAGCTACCGGGGCGGACTAACCGAAATAAAATGTTCAGACATACCTACGTTCTGTATTTCAATTTAAAAAACCTACCTGTTACCAAATGTTCGTCTAAAATTGTGAGCCATATGTTTGTGACTATTACAGCGCCATCTATCACAAAGTGAAAACAGTGGTTCAACTAAAACATTCATATTTCTTTACGTACTACACGTATATGTAATAAAAATGGGGGTTCCTATTTTAAAAAACGCAGTTGATATCCATTTTATCTATGGCAGCGCCATAAAGCGGCCCAACCATAGCGCCACCTGGTTTCCCACTTCAAGCTAGACAAGTTTCGTTCTTTGTTTTCGTTTGACGCTTATTGCGTGAGATATTTGGCCCGGTCACGATCAATGGACCATCCGGTATAAGTAATTTCTCGCCAGTATTACTGACCGGGACCTACACTTCTCGAGAGATTAAAATGGTGTACCTCACATGGACTCGAATATGGATTCTTTCCTTTTGAGGGAATTATGATACTTTGCCAAGACTCACGGCCCACCTTCATAGATTTCACTAATTCTTTGTAAACATGATTCATGAGTCACAAAAAGACGTCGTACTTACTAAGAGAATTTCAAAACGTCAGCTTTCAGGATGAAAACTGAGTGTTCTTCAGCCGTATATTATTTATTGATTGCACTGAGAACAAGAAAACGAAAATTGCGGAACCTATAAATATTTTTCGGGCCCCCACTTATCGATGCGGTTCAAATGGTGGAGATGACGCTAGACTAATATCAATCTGAAGAGATTCACAGGGGCTAAGAATTACTACTAAGCCGTTTAACCCACAACTAGTCTACCATACAAACATCCCTGCCCCCTCTCCTAACACGAATTTTTTCTTTTCGATCATCAGTCTTGTATCTGATTCCATGTTTCCCGCCACGAATTCCTCTCTTGTGTCAATCTCTCCATCTCAGAGTAGCACTTGCATCCTCCTATCTCTATTACTTGTTGAATGTATTACAATCTCTGTCTTCCTCTACAGTTTTTACGCTATACAGCTCTGTCTAGTACTACTGAAGTTATCTCATGCCCTATCACGCTGTCCCTTCTTCTGGTCAGTGTTTTCCATGTTTTCCACTTCTCACCGATTCTACGGGGAACCTCGTCATTCCTCTTCTTATCAGTCCATCTGACTTTCAGCATCCTCATATAGCACCGCATGTCAAACACTTCGATTCTCTAGAATGAAATTTTCACTCTGCAGCGGAGTGTGCGCTGATATGAAACTTCCTGGCAGATTAAAATTGTGTGCCGGACCGAGACTCGAACTCGGGACCCTTGCCTTTCGCGGGCAAGTGCTCTACCAACTGAGATACCCAAGCACGACTCACGCCCCGTCCTCACAGCTTTACGTCTGCCAGTACCTCGTCTCCTACCTTCCCAACTTTGCAGAAGCTCTCCTGCGAACCTTGCAGAACTAGCACTCCTGAAAGAAAGGATATTGCGGAGACATGGCTTAGCCACAGCCTGGGGGATGTTTCCAGAATGAGATTTTCACTCTGCAGCGGAGTGTGCGCTGATATGAAACTACCTGGCAGATTAAAACTGTGTGCCGGACCGAGACTCGAACTCGGGACCTTTGCCTTTCGCGGGCAAGTGCTCTACCAACTGAGCTACTCAAGCACGACTGACGCCCCGTCCTCACAGCTTCGATTCTCTACTTTTGCGGTGTTGCGACAGTCCATGGATCGCTATCATGTAATGCTGTCCGCCCCGATAGCTGAGTGGTGAGCGTGACGGGCTGCCGTCCTACGGGTCCGGGTTCGCTCCCGGCCGGGTCGGAGATTTTCTCCGCTCAGGGACTGGGTGTTGTGTTGTCTTCATCATCATTTCATCCCCATCCGGCGCGCAGGTCGCCCAATGTGGCGTCGAATGTAATAAGACCTGCACCAAGGCGGCCGGACCTGCCCCGCAGGGGCCTCACGGGAAATGACGCCAAACGCTTATTTCCATCACGTAATGCTATACCGCAGTCCAAACTTAAATTCTAAGAAATTTCTACTTTATGTTTTGGCTGATGTTTCATACTAGCAGACTTCTCTTGAGCATGAATGCCCTCTTTGCCTCTGCTAATCTTCTTTTTATGGGGTCCTCACTTCGCCTGTCGTGTGTTATTTTGCTTCATCTACTTGTTTGGCCGCAATTTTGATGTTAAGTTTGTCGTTGATCTCCTTTCTGCCATTCTTCGTTACTTTCGTGTCTCTTCGCTCTACTTTCAGTCTATATACTCTTCGCATTAGATTCTTCATTTCATTCAACACATATTGCAATTCCTCCTTATTTTCCCATCGTGAAGCTTATCACTGATTTTTAATCCAGTCATTGAACCATTGTTTTATATCCGTCATTGGTTCTTCGATGGATAGTATTCACGAAAGACTGCATCCCTGTGTTACACCCATTTTAATCCGAGCACTTCGTTCTGGGTCTTCCATTGCAACCACCGACTGCTTTAAGGGAAATAAAACCTAAGAAAATGACAGTGGCATTATTACAATATACAGGGTGAACATTAATAAAACCAACAAACTGCAGGGACAGATTTCTGACTGGAAATAGAGGACAAAAGGTCGTATGAAAATGTGTCCAGAAATGCGTCGTTGTCGCGGTAGTTGGCACTGACGAATGAAAATTCCTCGGACCACGCGCCACGTGTACCTTGTGTCTTGCAAGTTTTTGACTGTAAGCTGCAGAATGGACCACTATTCATATCGAGAATATGCCGAGATGGTGTTTGGTTATGGCCAAGCAGATGGAAAAGGTCGAGAGGCAGCACAGCTATACCAAAACAAGCAGCCTCGCAGACATCAACCAACACATTTCAGCTCCCTGCATGTTCGTCTGTCTGAAAGGACCTATGATCACACAAACGCCAAAAACAGGCTTGACTGAAGTGAGTGGTCTCTGTGAGGACTTGTTTTGGTGTAGCTGTTCTCTCGACCATTTACATCAGCTTGGCCGTACACAATCACTGCCTTGGCTTCTTCCAGACATGGATACCGGATCATTGTGCGCCTTACAGTAGGCTCCTTCAATGATACAGTCTGCAACAGACAAAGAACACACGACATGTGGTCAGAGAAACTTTCACTCATCAGCGCCATCTACCGTGGCAACACATGTTCATAGGACCTTCTTTCCTCCATTTCGAGACAGGAATTCGTCCGTGCAGTTTGCCGGTTTTATTAATGTCCGGGCTGTATTTAAGCACCCAGTACCCAACTAAATTATTTTACGCCCTGAGGAAGATAATTTCAACACGTCGAAGCACTGTTCTTTGAGTATATCAAAATTTTTCGTATTTTATAAGATGAAGCGCCAGTACGTCCAGAGGATTTTAATGAGATTTGTACTGAACTGTGCAGGCAATCATTCTACAACTCTCCACCCATGAATGGAAGGGGAAGAAATCGTAATGTTTGTTGAATTAGAAAGTATCTCTTCCTCACTCGATTTATGGTGATTTGGATAGCTTAAATGCCAGTAATACCGTAGTTTCAGCTACGTTATCCACTTCTGTAGCCGAGGTAGCTAACAGATACCTGTGTGATGGGGCTCGGCTCGGGGGTACACTATGTGATCAAAAGTATCCGGACACCTGGCTGAAAATGATTTACAAGTTCGTGGCGCCCTCCATCGGTAATGCTGGAATTCAATGTAGTGTTAGCCCACCCTTAGGCTTGATGACAGCTTCCACTATCGCAGGCATACGTTCAATCAGGTGCTGGAAGGTTTCTTGGGGAAGCAGCTAATTATTCAAGGAGCGCTGCACTGAGGAGAGGTATTCATGTCGGTCGGTGAGGGCTGGCACGTAGGCGGCGCTCCAAAACATCCCAAAGGTGTTCTATAGGATTAAGGTCAGGACTCTGCGCAGGCTAGTTCATTACAGGGATGTTACTGTTGTGTAACCACTCCACCACAGGTCGTGCGTTATCAACAGGTGCTTGATCGTATTGAAAGATGCAATCGCCATCCCCCGATTGCTCTTCAACAGTGGGAAACACGAAGGTGCTTAAAACACCAATGTAGGCCTGTGCTGTGATAGTGCCACGCAAAACAACTAGGGGTGCTAGCATCCTCCATGAAAAACACGATCACACCATAACACCACCGCCTCCGAATTTTACTGATAGCACTACACACGCTGGCAGATGACTTTCACCGGGCATTCGTCATAGTCACACCCTGCCATCTGATCGCCTCATTGTGTACTGTGATTCGTCACTTCAAACAACGTTTTTCCACTGTTCAATCGTCCAATGTTGCTGATCCTTACACCAAGCGAGGCGTCGTTTGGCATTTACCGGCGTGATGGTGGCTTATGAGCAGCGCTAGACGATGAAATTCAACTTTTCTCACATCCCGCCCAACTGTCATAGTACTTGCAGTGGATCCTGATGCTGTTTGTAATTCCTGTGTGATGGTCTGGATAGATGTCTGCCTATTACACATTACGACCCTCTTGAACTGTAGGCGGTCTCTATCAGTTAACAGACGATGTCGGCTTGTACGATTTTGTGCTGTACGTGTCCCTTCACGTTTCCACTTCACTATCATATCTGGAACAGTGGACGTAGGTGTGTTTAGGAGTGTGGAAATCTCGCGTGCAGACATATGACACAAGTGACGCCCAACCACCTGAACTGGGTGGGTTCCACGGAGCGCTCCATTCTGCCCTCTCACGATGACTACTGAGGTCGCTGATATGGAGTACCTGGCAGTAGGTAGCAGCACAATTCACCTAATATGAAAAACGTATGGTTTTGGGGGTGCCTGGATACTTTTGATCAAATAGTGTAGCTGGTTAGTCCTGGCGGTGGAAGAAATTCTCACCTCCAGTGTGTGGCTGGTAATGTTAGGAGAGCTGCTGGCCTGAAGTTCCTGATCACCAGACTTTACGCCAATCCTCTGCGCATTGTCTCGTGGATAGAGCGCATGTGACACGGTTTGTAGTGATTTGTCCGTCGGATGCGAACATTGAGCCCGGCAACCCCTTGTGCTATTCGAGAGGAGTAGACTGTATGTCGGCACCGTGTTTCACCCTCTCCATTAAATAATCGTCATATAGTACAAACATGACACCACACTGTACACACAACCATTCCAATCACCCTTACTCAACAGATATGAGCCAATGGACATCGTCGGTGGAACGGCTTCGCCAGAAGCGGTGATGAGTTCGCCACGTAACCGCCGGCGAAACAAGTCGGCTGTCTGGGGGACTGTGGATACGGTAACACATCCGATGTCAGTGAGGGGGAAGGCAGTTGTCTAGGTGTCAACTACAGCCCATCATCGCCCGATGCACTGCACCACAGCCACTGCCGCTAGACGCTCATTACATCTCTCCGCTCCGTTGATTTCGTCAGCATTGCCCGACCATAGCTAATACACTTGGAAACATTACCGATGGATATCTGTGCAACCATGGAGTTCATCGTGTCGAAAACACTAAAGTTACTGACGTAATTATCAAGTGTCACTTTCACCCTCTGAGATTAGCCGAGCGGCCTGAGGCGCTGCAGTCATGAACTGTGCGGCTGGTCCCGGCGGAGGCCCGAGTCCTCCCTCGGGCATGGGTGTGTGTGTTTGTCCTTAGGATAATTTAGGTTAAGTAGTGTGTACGCTTAGGGACTGATGACCTTAGCAGCTAAGTCCCATAAGATTTCACACACATTTTTCACCCTCTGATAAATGCTGAACATGTGGAACATCAAAAATCATTTCTTTCTACTTCTATTATAATCTTGTTAATTTTTTCCTGATATAAGACTACAGTGATTTCAGTTGCGTTAATGTTTTGCTGGCTAGCGTTCCTTGTGTGGCTCGACAACCTGGTGGAGGTCGTTGAACTGGGCGACACTTCGACCAGTTGCGCATATCTCCATAACTTCATCTTCCGTTTTTTTCGTTAGCATTCACCCCATCTTAGTTACGGACTCCGCTGTACTCACATGTTGGCAAATTTACGAGGGTCATTCAATAACTAAAGAGACAAATTGGTCTGGAGGAAAAAGCGTTTATTTTTACAAAACAATACTTCTTATACTTTTCAACATAATCCCCTTGAACATATATGCACTTGTTCCAACGAGCTACAAGCTTTTTTATTCTGGCTGCAAGGAACTCTTTATCTTGATGTTTGAACCAGTTTCCGACAAACTTTTTCACGTCGTCGTTGTCCTGGAACCTCTTCCGGCGTAATGCCTCCTTCAATGCGCCAAACAAATGGAAATCACTAGGTACTGAATCAGGGCTGTAAGGGGCAAGAGACAGTACTTCCCAGCCAATTTTGTCGATGGTTTCACGGTTAGTTGAGCAATATGTGGACGTATGTTGGCTTTCTGGAGAACCACACGTCTCCTCTGAGATCCACGACGTCTCTCTGTCATGACTGGCTTCACCTAGTTTAAAAGCAAATCCGAGTAGTATTGACTATTCATTGTACGCTGCTCTTCGAGATAATCACAAAGAACTGGACCTTCAGCAACCCAAAACACCGACAACATGACTTTTCCTGCTGACTTGGGTTCTGAATTTTTTCTTGACAGGTGTGTTGGTGTGCTTCCACTCCATGCTTTGTCTTTTTGATTTTGGCTCATAATAGTGGAGCCGAGCTTCATCACAAGTTAAAATTTTGTTGAAGAAATGTTCACCTTCTCTTTCACAACGTTACTTTAGCTCTATGCACACACTCAAACTTGTTTCATTGTGTAGGTGCGTCAACTCCTTTGGGATCTATCTTGCACATGTTTTGCGGTACTTCAGCTTGTTACAGATAATGTTATGAACTATACCAGTACTAACTTGAACTTCATCATTTCCACAGTCACACAGCACTCGGCACGATTAATGTCATCAATTCAACTTTCAAGTGAGGGAGTTGAAACTGGTCGGCCAGGATAGTGTTCGTCAGTTACTGAGTCGCGACCATTTTTGAACTGCTCTACCCACTTGTAAAAAAATTTGCATGATTCATACAACCTTCACCATAAACTTCAAACATTCTGCAGTATATATTCACTGGTTTCTGTCCTTCAGCAAGTAAAAAACGAATAACAGAATGTTTTTCAACTAATGTGGCCGTTTCAAGCGGAATCGCCATCTTGAAATGTATTTTTAAGGTTATAAACAAAACAATGTTGGTACATCAGCTGATTAGGGCTCATCCCAGTGATGCAAAGTTAAAGCCATAGAAGTACCAAACTTGCCCTACTAACGGTTTTTTTCCACAGACCAACTTGTCTCTTAAATTATTGAGTGACCCTCGTATTTTAAGGATGTTTAAAAAAGAATTTCGAAACTCCATACTTATTGATGAAAACATACTACGAACATGGGATGGACTGCAAAATTCTCATAAATTCTTAGGGTTTTTGCTATGCTATTACAAATGTTCCTTGCGTCCACCAGCATCAGCACGAACATCTAGATCGCAGCTAAAGTCGTCAAAACCTTTACGCAATGTATCTGCTTTTACAGAAATTATAGGAGCTGTTATTGTATTCTTCGCTTCTTCTACGTCACGAGGTAAAGGGCAGGTGAACACATTTTCCTTCACATATCTCCGTAAGAAAAAATCTCACGGGATCATATCTGGCGATCTTGGAGGCCAAGAATGCAGGGCATTGTCTCGGGGTCCCGAACGCCGTATGCAGCATTGAGGTAGAGTGTTACTGAGAAACTGACGTGCCGGCCGGGGTGGCCGAGCGGTTCTAGGCGCTACAGTCTGGAACCGCGCGACCGCTACGATCGCAGGTTCAAATCCTGCCTCGGGCATGGATGTGTGTGATGTCCTTAGCTTAGTTAGGTTTAAGTAGTTCTAAGTTCTAGGGGACTGATTACCTTAGAAGTGAAGTCCCATGGTGCTCAGAGCTATTTGGACCTTTTGAAACTGACGTACGTTGTTGTCCAATGTGCTGGAGCTCCATCTTGTAGGGAAATGAAGTCATCGGAGTCCTCCTGAAGTTGTGACAAAAGCCCGTTCTGCATCATTTGACTCCGCTCAAACATTTGCAGAATTCTCTCCAACAAGAACGACATAAAAAAGAGCACTGCTGTCCAAAAGAAGTGTACTAGTATCAACACAGACTGTAATTTGAGGAAGAAATTTATGAGAGTATACATCTGGAGCACAGAATTGTATAGTAGTAACTCAAGGACTGTAGGGAACTCGAAACAGAAGAGAATCCAGGCGTGAAAATTAGGTGGACTGACCAGGTAAGATATAACGAGGTTCTCTGGAGAATTAGCAAGGCGAGAAATGTATGCGAGGAGAAGGGACAGGATGGTAGGACATCTGTTAAGACATCATGTAATAACTTCCATTATACTAGAGAGGGCTGTAGAGAGTAGAAACCGTAAGAGGGAAACAGAGATTGGAATACGGCCAGCAAATAATTGATGACGAAGGCTACAAGTGCTGCTCTGATATGAAGAGGTTTCAACAGGAAAAGAATTCGTGGCGAGTGGCATCAAACTAGGCAGAGTATTTTCGGCTAAAAAGAAACTGGCGTTAAAAATTGGAAATCGAAAAAAAACCATGAAACATTTAAGAGTACACATCCGTAGCTACATAAACTAGAATGACCTCATGCAATCACTTATAGGAAAAGCAGGTGCTACACATCGATATTCGTTGCAGGATTCCTAAGGAAACGCAATTGGTTCAAATGGCTCTGAGCACTATGGGACTTAACGTCTGAGGTCATCACTCCCTTAGAACAACTTAAACCTGACTAACGTAAGGACATCACACACATCCATGCCAGAGGCAGGATTCGAACCTGCGACCATAGAAGTCGCGCGGTTCCGGACTGAAGCGCCTAGAACCACTCGGCCACCGCGGCCTGCAGGAAATGCAATTCCCTCAAGAGAGAAACAAGTTACAAAACACTCTTTCAAACTATTCGACAGTATCTCTAGTCAGTCTGATACTCATATCAGCTTAGTCTATTAACATTGAGAAAATACAAAGCAGAGTAGTGCGCGTCGCCACGAGCTTATTTGGTAAATGTGAAGGTGTTTGAAAGAATGCTTTTCAGATTTTAATGGCAGACATTATAAGGGAGGCGTTGTGTATCACAAAGCTTACTGGTCCAAAACCGAATGCATAAGTTTCAAGAACAGTCAGGCAACACATTACTTCATCCCACATACTTATTGTGAAATAGCCGTCACGGTAATTCAGGGATCATATGGAGGCCTACAGACGGTTAGACTTTCCATATTTCGAGAACGGAACTGAAAAGAGGTGACAGTGATAATGGTACCAGGAACACTCTCCATTACACATAGTTAAGAGTATAGATGTAGATGTAAAGTAGCTATCTCTGACGTCCACTGCCCTAAGCCACGAAAATGCGGTATCACGAACTTCTTGATAAATTAACTTTTACAGTTACAGTTTTCATCTTAGGGAGGTGTGATTAGAGCTTAATAGAGCACGTACTGGAGAAGGCAAGTGGAAATACAACATACACTGTCAGTACGTGAGACTATGGTGATATGTAGACAATGAAGCACCCTTTAAACGAGTGCCCTAACAGACGTTTCCCTGATGATTTAATAGAGAAAGTACTAGAGAAGGCAAGGGGAAATACAACATGCACTGACAGTACGTGAGACTATGGTGATATTTAGAAATTGAAGCACACTGTAAACGAGTGCCCTAACAGACGTTTCCCTGATGATATAATGAGCCTACATGAAGTATTGACTGAGTCTTCGGAAGGAAGATTCAAGGAAGGATGATTTGTATTTAACGTGCCGTCTACAACGAGGTAGTTAGAGAAGCAGCACAAGCTCAGATTAGGGGATGGATGGAGAAGAAAATTGGCCGTACTGTTTCAAAGGGACCCTCCGGCATTTGCCTTGAGTGGTTTAGAGAAAACACGGAAAACCAAAATCTGGATAGCCTGACTGGTATTTGAACGGTCATCCTCCCGAATGCGAGTTCAGTGTGGTAAACACTGTGCCACCTCCCACGGTTCGATTCTTCCGACATCTACGTGTAGTCAGGGCTGTTGAATGTTTATATACTGTAGATATTTGTAGACAAGTAATTTTGTTTAAATATGTAAAATTATTTGGTCATTATAACTGATTTATACGAGAACTATAAAAAACTGATTTTAGGTTCGAGTTTATGCAAAATAATTTGCAAGAGGAGTGAGTGTACGCATAACAAGATAAGCCAAAGTTATTGACGGTAGGTGGCTTTACTACGTACAGAATACTCATCTAGGAAGTATGGGAAATGATGGTGGAGTTGCCGGACGCTGTCGCCTAGCGGTTCTAGCCGCTTCAGTCCGGAACCACGCAGTTGCTACAGTCACAGGTTCGAATAATGCCTCGGGCTTGGATGTGCGTGTGATGTCCTTAGATTAGCTAGGTTTACGTGGTTCTAAGTCTGGAGGACTGGTGACCTCAGATGTTAAGTCCAATAGTGCTTAGAGCCATTTGAACCATTTGATGGTGGAGTTAATATGTAGATGAAGATGCAAGGTAGTCTTGCCTGGCATACGCTGCCATATGTACGAGTTTGTGGAAAATAATTTGACGAAGAGCACAAGTACCAAATGAAGACAAGGCCTTCGTTACTCACCGGTTGTTCATCCAGTAGTAGATGGCAGGGTTGACACCGGCGTTCGCCATAGCGAGCCAGTAGAAGCCGAGGTAGAGGTGCTGCACGTACCAGCTGGAGGCGACCGCCGGGTCGTGGTAGGCGTAGATGAAGTAGGCGTGGTAGGGCAGCCAGCAGCTCGCGAAGATGGCCACCACCAGCACCAGCATGCGCACCACCTGCGCACACCCACCCACCAACTCACAGACTGCCCAGTCCTGGAAGAGAACTCAGAGATCGACTCCACATCCCAGAGGGGCACTATCTGGCTGCGACCAAATGCGCTGATATGGGTCGTTTTGCAAGACGAAACAGCCTCATCAAAGTGAACGGATTTTCCCAGGAACAGATTCACAAGGCGTTACGCGTGAAAGCAAGGTCAAAGGTATGCGATCAATTCCATGGAAGATAGGCTAGATCCTCGAGAATGGGTCCACGAGGTCTTCCGCCCTTCTATAAATTACACCTGAGAGAATCATTGAACATCAACGGGCGCCTCCCGCCGGAGGTTCGAGTCCTCCCTTAGGCAAGGGTGTGTTTGTTGTTCTTAGCGTAAGTTAGTTTAAATAGTGTTTAAGTCTAGGGACCGATGACCATAGCAGTTTGGTCCCTTAGGAATTCACACACATTTTGAACATTTTTGAACGTCAACGGTGCTCGAGTTAGCTTCAACCAGATCAGTCGAGAGCGGGAAAACGTTTCACAGATATAGCCCACTATACGAACTAAGTACATGAAGATTTAATTTCCTACTCATCGTGTCGCTGCTACAGCACACATCCCATTTCTCTCAAGACTGCCCTATCCACTTTCCTACACAACCAGTACGCTGCAGACATTACCAACTCTCTACTCCCTACCTACTTCTGCAATATGCTGACGACACCACCTACGTAACTACCCTCTTTACTGTTCAAATCTTCCATGTCTCCCTTTAGCGTCACTTGCATCTCGTGGTGAAGCGGTGGAAAATCCAAATGAACTCACAGAAAATACAAACCATCATCTTCTGCCGCACCTTCGGTGTTTCTGTCGTCCAAATTCATATCTCGCCGTCTACAACCAAACCGTCCCTCCCACTAACACAGTAAGGGATTTGGGACAGAACTTTGGCAGATAACGTGCATGGAGTGCACACCTCCTTGCCATTCAATAACAAAACACAAAACTACTAAAACTACTGCTAATATCCCCTGTTCCTCCACCTTTCATAATTCTAAAAATGTGTTGAAATCTTAGAAAGATAATCACATGTCCTCACCGTCCACATCTGTCTGCTTTCCTTTACTCACATCCAACACCAAATTACCCCACGTCTTCATCTCTTCTTCTAGCACTTTTGGACCCAAACATTAATGGGAAAACCAGTACCAGAACCCAGCATCTTACCCAGTAATCATAAATTCATCTGATGCATCTCCTCCCGTCGGCGTTGCAACACCCACTACCAACGACGAATTCCATCCGGAGGTATATCCATCCTTCCAGATCTACTCAGAAATACCCCAGCCCACCTCATTCTTTCGTTTCATCCCTCCTTCATCCTCCCCCTCAACAACCACTATTTGTTTTGTGTAGCTCCACAGAGTTGAAATTTGCGCGACTGGATGTCTCAAATTTAATGTATTCATTATGCCACTAGAAATTCTTAAAAAAGGTGGTCTTACTCAACTATACTCCACTATCTCACTGAAAGTCACTGCAAAAAATCTCTGTTCCGCCCTTGTGACATTCCGTACTACTCTCCCTGAGAACAGGAGCGATCGCTCCAAACACATTAGGTGCCCGTAATTTAGTGTCTCGTGCCTGTATGCGTATATCACTCTTTTACTGACTAGATTCGCACTACAAGAAACTGTCTTAAAAGAGCTAGCCTTCTGAAAAAAAAAAGACTCTAGAAAGAGATTCTGGTCAGCAATATTTCCATCCGCGGCCAGTAGCTTTAGGGAGCCCCTGTGACATTCCGAACTACTCTCTTTGAGGACAGGAGCGATCGCTCCAAGTACAGTAGGTGCTTGTAATTCAGTTTCTCATGCCTGTATGCGTACGTAATGCTTTCACTGACTAGACTGGCACTTATTTATTTCATTTCATTTCATCAACAGTACAGAGTAGCCCACCGCCTTGAAATGCAAGGTGGATCGGATGCTTCTGAATCTAACAACAAAGACTTCTCATTGTTACAATCTTATTGGTACACAGTTGTTAATGCTTTTTCTTAAAATAATGTAAAGAACATAATATATAAAGATTTCTCTGAGGTTACAGCAAATTGAATGCTTAACAATTGTTAAAATGATTCCATATAATTTGCTACTACCTAGTTGATGAGAATATAATTTATATAATGCAAATTTCAAAGAAAAAGAAAAAAAGAAAATATAATACAATGAGTGCAGTGAAAATAATTTACAGTATGTAGAGGGAAGTGATATTTTGTATTTGGGTGTGTTATATAGTCTAAGTAGCATGTTGGCTCATAATGGCCTATTTCTACCTATTTCAGATGAGAAGGTCTCGGTACAACCTCGAGATGTTCTCATCTGAAATGGTTTGTGCCTACGTATGTTTACACAGATTATACAGATTGAGTGCTGATTGAGCACTTCATACATGGAATGCATGAATTTTAGCTTTACATGAGAAATACACTTATGTATGTAATTTGTTAGTAGAAATAGAATATAGTTCATTGCTACTTGAATGCATTATTCATTAAATAAGTTAATACATTACTGATATATAAAATTCTTTGATTGTAGCTTTGAATAGAGAAGAGAATATACTTTTGTCTGCACACAAAACGACGAGCAGTACATTACTGCTTGTGTGCAGTATACTTGAAACACTTTGCAGTATGTCATTGGGGAGGAGGAGCCTCGGAATAAAAGTTCTTCGAGCCTTGTCCTACCAAAAGATATTACCTTATTACTACAGTCTTAGTATGTGGTGCCGGTGTTTATTTGTTTTATGGTTGTTGTGTTTCTTGTGACTGTGTTGTGGCATGCAGTGTCATGCATTGTTGATTTTGGTCCCTTGCATGTTGATCCCTTCTGAGTCATGTTCACTTAGTGTCCCTTCCTCGATTTCGGAGTCTGTGGTTGGGTTTGTGTCCTCCCATGTTGTTTGTTGTGTTGTTTGTGCTTGTCTACGCCTCCTTCCATTTGGGTTGTGGCGCTTGTATTCTTCGTGCAGAGTGTTCGATACAATATCGGCTACGCTATTTAATGTGTTCCAGTGATCGGGATGACGTATTATTCTGGCGATGTCATTGTCGTTCTGTATAGGTCTCACTTGTGCTAGCGTGTTGCACAGCAGTGTGACATGTTCTAGTATCCTAGTTTCTCCGCATACGCATACTTCATCGTTAGTTAGTCCCATACGTTTTAAATGTAGCAGATAGTGCCCATGGACTGTCAGTAAATGGACCGTCTCCCAGCTTCGGTCGATATGTTTCAATTGTAGTCTTTCGCGTACATCAGGCGACCCTTCTCGGATGCTTCCCACACTCTCTACAATGTCTGAATCCGCCATTGTTTCAGTTGTGTTTTGTTCGTAATGTTGGTTCCCGTAATTTCGGTGACTTTATCGAGCCTGTCCCTCCTAAGCCAGTAAAGTGCAGCTCTATAACGTATTATTATGTCTATAGGGCAGGTCCCCATCACAACGCAAAGTGCCTCCAGTGACGTGGTGTTGAAGGCTTCGCTCATTCTCAGGAGTACACTGCGTTGACCTCATCTTGCAATTGTCTTTTAGTTTGTATATCCAGCCTGTGAGACCAAGCACATGCGGCGACGCATGCGATGGATATTGGCACTACCAGAAACCGCCTTAAGAGAGCTAGCCTTCTGGAAGAAAAAGGCTCTGGAAAGAGATTCTGGCCAGCAATATTTCCATCCACGTCTAGTAGCTTTAGGGACCCAGGAGAAGCAGATGGAGCGCTCCTCTGAAAAATGTAGCAGTATGCTTACTACAAGTTTCAGTTGACGACAACCTACCCACTGTTCAGAATGTTTTAGGTTCTAAGTCTATAAGGGCCAGAGAACTGCAAACGCGGATAGGACCAACCTGGAATGTCCCCTTTCTGACATCTTACGTGTCCATCATGGGGCTATGAGCATATCACTTCTCTCGCAGGGAGAATTGTAGCTCTCATTGCTGAAGGAACGTAGAGAGGGTTAACAACAAGTGAGCAATGTTATGAAACTTCCTGGCAAATTAGAACTGCATGTTGGACCGAGACCAGGAACCTTGCCTATCGAGGGCAGTGCTCCTATCTGCTGAGCTATCCAGGCACGACCAATGATCGCTACTTCTGTCAGTACCTCATCTCCTAACCCTCAAGCTTTACAGAAGCTCTGCTGCATTCATCGCGTGACTAGCAGTCCCTGAAGAATGGATATTGCGGAGGTATAGCTCAGCCACAGCCTAGGAGATTGTTTCCAGAATCATTCTTCCACTCCTTAGTCGAGTGTGCGCTGTTTATCTACAGTATCCTTCACTGCAGAAGCGCTAGTCTCACGATTCATGCGGGAGAATTTCTGTGAAGTTTGTAAGGTAGGGCAAGAGGTTCAGCCCGAAGTAAAGCTGTGTAGGCGGGTAGGAGTCATGCCGGGATAACTAAGTAGGTGAGAGAACTGCTCACGAAAGACAACGTATCGGATTCGAATACCAGACCGCCACACAATTCTAAGCTGTAAGGTAGTTTCATATATATGATGATTATAAACTATACAGCTCTATGTCTCCTACTCTCAGCAGCTTAAGACCAATATAGCAATGAACTTTTCAGAAGGAAAACACTAGATTTCCCTTTCATTCTTGCCCAACCGAACTATGGCTCTGTAATTTCTTTGAAGTCAATGAGAAGTTAAGACTCCTACCATCCTTTACTTTCTAATCCCAGTAACGGTATTTCCAAGAGCAAATTTGCTCCTGGAAATTTGCACTGCAATCTGATTCTGTGTGTTGAACTGCATAGAGCAACAGGTGGTTCTAACCACTGTATTACTGAGCACCCTCCATGCATAAACACACACACACACACACACACACACACACACACACACACACACACACACACACACAAAGAAAAAGACAGAGCAATAGAGAGAGACATGTATGAATCTATGCAGGAAGCTGAATGAGCTGTATTTAAAGTCGTTAGTATGGTAGATCATCAAAAGTATAAGGAAAAAAAAATACTGTCAATAGTCGTACCGGAAAAGGAACATTCTAATTTAACTTAGTAAGCATATTAAGAAGAAAGTTTTGACGGATTTTATAATTGAATAATTTTCTCCAAGGACGGACGAGAAAGGACTTATAAATTAATTTCTACTGTACGGTATGACTAGTTCCCCTATACTACTTATTTTTGTATTTATTTCCTCATCTTTCAATCACAAACAAACGAACTTCCTCCGTTCAATAGTAATGTGATACATCTCTGTCGTGAGAGTCCTTAGTGATGCCGTAGAGATTTTACCGCTTTTTCCCATACCGTGCACGCGTGGGAAACGAGAATAACTCTCATATCATAACTGAAAGGTTCGTCTGCTGAGTACTTAAAAAAGGAGGACAACTGGAGAGTTCTGACAAATGTGACGAAAAGTCTCTGGGAAAAAATTTCTGCCGAAGTTTGGTGCAACAGAATTCCGGATCGTAACTGAAGACGATGTTGCGGTAAAACGTTGACCTCTTCGTATAATAGAAGAAAACCTCGTTATTGTTTAATCTTGAGATTAAAACTGATAATTAAAAATAAATTAACAGAGCAAACCAGACACTGTTTTCATACAATAAAACTCAACATGGCAAAATAATACCAAGACGATTCTTCCACATAATTAACGAATGATTCACAAGAAGAGAATCACTTAAAAACACTGCGACCTTATGCCTCTTTACATGTATAAACACGTCACTGTCAATGATCACGTCCTCAGGACTTAAAAACATTCAATGACCCTACTTAAAGAACTTATGCTACGAACAACACATACACCCATGCCCGAGGGAGGACTCGAACCTCCGGCGAGAGGGGTCGCGCAATCCATTACATGGAGCCTCAAACGGCATGGACACTCTGTGCGCCCTGTCTTATCCTCATGATTTCTCTCTATTATAAACAAACTTCGTATTTATTTCAGTAATCTAGAAAGACGGAATCTTCCTCTAAACCAGCGTATACAGGTATAATTTTCCCTCTTTTTCCTTCCTTTGGCCTCAGTATGACATATTTCACTGAATTTCTCCTCGTGGTCATTTTGCATGACATATGTGTTGGGCAATAATGTGTTCCCCAACTTTTCTTGGGACGTACGTTGTCGCAAATTCAACAGTAACCCTCTCCGTGATGCACAACGCCCGTCTTGTAGCGTACTAAGAATTCGTTGATCATCACCGTAACGCTTTCTGGTTTACTAGACAATCTAGCGGCGAAAGGTGCAACTCTTCGTCCGATATTCTTTAACTCCTCTTTTGCTATTAGAGAGGCTGGAAAGTAATCTGGTTTCTGTGCATGTCGATATTTGTTAGTCATTACCAACTCATTGTGCATTTCAAGACCCTTCGAGGCTAACGTGACTTGATCACTCGCAAATAATTAAATCATAATTATTTCGTGCTATTTTTGTGCAATGGCCAGGTAAGTAGCAGAAGAGTTTCAGACATTGACGGGAACAAAATCGCAAAACAATACACAATTAACGTAGAGTAATTCTTGGAAAATATTTAAGTGATTAACATTGCAAGATGGCAGGTTAATGTAAGCATGAGATACGTCATTGAAAATGTGAAACGCTGGTGCAATAATAACCGGTGAAACCCCCAAAACTTTGAATTCAAGCGACGTGCGTGCATTGTGTTGTGCAGGACGGTTTGAGTGATGGAGGTCCATGCCTTCTGCAGTTGGTCGGTTAATGGAGGGGCGGTTAATGATGGTTGTGGATGAAGCTGGAGTGGAGATTCGATGGTATCCCACATGTGCTCGACTGAAGACAGATCTGGTGATCGAGCAGGCGAAGACGACATGTCGACACTCTGTGGGGCAAGTTTTACAACAGCGATATGTGGGAGAACGTTACCCTGTTGCAGAACATCCACCAGAATGCTGTTCATGAAGGCAGCACAACAGGTCGATTCACCAACAAATTTGCATTCTACATCTACATCTACATTTGTACTCCGCAAGCCACCCAACGGTGCGTGGCGGAGGGCACTTTGCGTGCCACTGTCATTGTCCCCCTTTCCTGTTCCAGTCGCGTATGGTTCGCGGGAAGAACGACTGCCGGAAAGCCTCCGTGCGCGCTCGAATCTCTCTAATTTTACATTCGTGATCTCCTCGGGAGGTTTAAGTAGGGGCAAGCAATATATTCGATACCTCATCCAGAAACGCACCCTCTAGATAGCTGGACAGCAAGCTACACCGCGATGCAATGCGCCTCTCTTGCAGAGTCTGCCACTTGAATTTGCTAAACTTCTCCGTAACGCTGTCACGCTTACCAAATAACCCTGTGACGAAACGCGCCGCTCTTCTTTGGGTATTCCTATCTCCTCCGTCAACCCGACCTGGTACGGATCCCACACTGATGAGTAATACTCAAGTATAGATTGAACGAGTGTTTTGCAAGCCACCTTCTTTGTTGATGGACTACATTTTCTAAGGACTCTCCGAATGAATCTCAACCCGGAACCCGCCTTACCAACAATTAATTTTATATAATCATTCCACTTCAAATCGTTCCGCACGCGTACTCCCAGATATTTTACAGAAGTAACTGCTACCAGTGTTTGTTCCGCTATCATATAATCATACAATAAAGGATCCTTCTTTGTATGTATTCGCAATACATTATATTTGTCTATGTTAAGGGTCAGTTGCCACTCCCTGCACTAAATGCCTATCCGCTGCACATCTTCCTGCATTTCGCTGCAATTTTCTAATGCTGCAACTTCTCTGTATACTACAGCATCATCCGCGAAAAGTCGCATGGAGCTTCCAACACTACCTACTAGGTCATTTATATATATTGTGAAAAGCAGTGGTCCTGTAACACTCTCCTGTGGCACGCTAGAGGTTACTTTAACGTCTGTAGACGTCTCTCCATTGAGAACAACATGCTGTGTGCTGTTTGCTGAAAACTCTTCAATCCAGGCACACAGCTGGTCTGATATTCCGTAGGCTCTTACTTTGCTTATCAGGCGCCAGTGCGGAACTGTATCTAACGCCTTCCGGATGTCAAGGAAAATGGCATCCACCTGGGAGCCTGTATCTAATATTTTCTGGGTTTCATGAACAAATAAAGCGAATTGGGTCTCACACGATCGCTGTTTCCGGAATCCATGCTGATTCCTACAGAGTAATTTCTGGGTTTCCAGAAATGACATGATACGCGAGCAAAAAACACGTTCTAAAATTCTACAACAGATCGATGTCAGAGATATAGGCCTATAGTTTTAAGCATCTTTTCGACGATCCTTCCAATCATTTGGAACCTTCCGTTCCTCTAGAGACTTGCGGTACACGGCTGTTAGAAGCGGGCAAGTTCTTTCGTGTACTCTGAGTAGAATCGAATTGGTATCCAGTCAGGTCCAGTGGACTTTCCTCTGTTGAATGATTTCAGTTGCTTTTCTATTCCTTGAACACTTATTTCGATGTCAGCCATTTTCTTGTTCGTGCGAGGATTTAGAGAAGGAACTGCAGTGCGGTCTTCCTCTGTGAAACAGCTTTGGAAAAAGGTGTTTAGTATTTCAGCTTTACGCGTGTCATCCTCTGTTTCAATGCCATCATTTCCCAGAGTGTCTGGAAATGCTGTTTCGATCCAGTTACTGATTTAACGTAAGACCAGAACTTCGTAGGATTTTCTATCAAGTCAGTACATGGAATTTTACATTCGAATTCACTGAACGCTTCACGCATAGCCCTCCTTACGCTAACTTTGACATCGTTTAGCTTCTGTTTTTCTGAGAGGTTTTGGCTGCGTTTAAACTTGCAGTGAAGCTCTCTTTGCTTTAGCAGTAGTTTCCTAACTTAGTTGTTGAACCACGGTGGGTTTTTCCTGTCCCTTGCAGTTTTACTCGGCACTTACCTGCCTAAAACGCATTTTACAATTGCCTTGAACTTTTTCCATAAACACTCAACATTGTCAGTGTGGGAACAGGAATTTTCGTTTTGATCTGTTTGGTAGTCTGATATCTGCCTCCTATTACTCTTGCTAAACAGATAAACCTTCCTCCCTTTTTTTATATTCCTATTTACTTCCATATTCAGGGATGCTGCAATGGCCTTATAATCACTGATTTCCTGTTCTGCGCTTACAGAGTTGAAAAGTTCGGGTCTGTTTGTTATCAGTAGGTCCAAGATGTTATCTCCACGAGTCGGTTCTCTGTTTAATTGCTCGAGGTAATTTTCGGATAGTGCACTCAGTATAATGTCACTCGATGCTCTGTCCCTACTACCCGTCCTAAACATATGAATGTCCAAGGGTATATCTGGTAAATTGAAATCTCCACCTAAGACTATGACATGCTGAGGAAATTGATGTGAAATGTGATCCAGGTTTTCTCGTAGTTGTTCTGCCACTAATGCTGCTGAATCTAGAGGTCGGTAAAGGGAGCCAATTATTAACCTAGCTAGGCTGTTGAGTATAACCTCCACCCATAATAATTCACAGGAACCACCCACTTCTATTTCACTCAGGGTGTGTTGGATAATTACGAGAGTTCTTCTGCTGTCATACGGAATCGCACCCTGACCATAACTCCAGGTGTAGGTCCTATGCGTCTAGCAAGCTCATAGGTTGGTTACAGGCTCTCAACTGGCCTCCTAACCAACGGCCAAGCATCACTGGCTTTCATCAGAAAACACAACAGACCTCCACCCTGCCCTCCAACGAGCTCTCACTTGACACCACTGCCGTCGCAAGTGGCGATGGTTGGGGATCAGTGGAATGCACGCTACAGAGCGTCTGGCTCGGAACTGTCCTCGTAGTAACAGATTTACAAGAGTTCGTAGTGTCACTGTGGTGCAGACTGCTGCTCGGAATGCCGTTGCAGATGCAGTACGATTCGACAGAGCCGTACGCCGTACACAATTGTCTTCCCTCTCGGTAGTGCCACCTGACCATCTGGAGCCGTCGTTCAGACTCAGTGAGATGTTGATAATGGTGTCTTACTCGGCTTAAGGGCATTCTTGACCAGCACCACAACGTACAATCTCAAAGGTAAATGACGCTCAAGACAGTTACAGCCTATATCAAAGGTAAACCTGATTGGCATCCTCGTAGTGGCCCTACTAGCGCTGCTGGAGGAAAATTTGAATTTACATCATCTTTCAGATGTCGAAACACGCCTTCCAATTTTCGTTTATGTCGCACAACTCGTTCTAGGTGTTGCGATTTATCCATTATGCGTTTCACAAGGGTAGTAACGGAGCAGTTACTACCGTAAACATTTGCGATATTTATTCGAGTGCTACGAAAGTTCGTAAATGACAATGGTCGATTTCCAAGTTCAACTTCTGTCATTCTGATGTTTCTGTCTAGCACCGACCAGGAAGACGTGTTAAGGGCGGAAGTGGAAGCATATTCACGTCAGACAATCGAGAAACCGTGAAATACGCTTAACCAACCGTGGTCGATCATCCAAGAACATTCGCAGCATATTGATCATGCAAACAGAACATATGGGTGGTCTTCGCAACTTATTGCTTCTGCGGCACAGTACACAAGCGTTTTTGAGCGCTTGACCACAGAAGGTGAAAATTAGGTCCTATATGATAATTCAAAAGGCAAAGGACAGTGGCTCTCTCTTAATAAATCACCACGAGGTACAGCTAAGACAGGTTTACGCCCCAAAAAGGCTCTTTTACGTGTTTGGCGTACTCTCTGGATCGTTCATTTTGAAGTGTTGGAACACGGACAGACAGGGAATGCAGACATTTACTCTGAACAATTGGATCGAGTAAATCAATCTTTAATTCAAAACTGTCCAGAGAGAAAAGGCACTATTTTGCCACATGATAATGCAAGACCGCATTACGCAAGACGAAACCTGGAAAACATTAATGAATTGGGGTGGGGGATATTGCCTCACCCACCATACTCGTCAAATAATGGGCTATTGGATTTCCGATTACTCGTATTCCGATCGCTACAACACATCGTAAGGGGAGAAAAAATTGGAAACTTTGCATTAGGTCAAAAATGCCGTCTCCAGTTATCTTGCTCAAAGACAAATTAATTTTTAGCGATCTAAGATTGAAAATTTGTACACTAGATGGCAAAAGGTTGTTGATAACGACGGTGATTACGTCTTTGATCAAAAATAAAAATTTATTAATTATTTATCTGTTTCAGTTTAATGTAAGGAAAAGTTGACCAAGTACCAGTAGGACTCGCGCACTGAGGGTTCTGTCCAAGCTTAATTTTTATCGACTTCATCCGCCATGGGAATTTCAACGACTTTTGTCTCTTTTCAATACAAATATCTACATCTGCATCTACATATATACTCCGCTAGCCACCAAGCTGTGTGTGGCGGAGGGCGCAATTCGCGCCAAAGTCATTCTCCCCCTCTCCCCCACTGTTTCACTCGCGGATCGCGCGAGAGAAAAACGACTGTCTGAACGCCTCAACACGGGCTCTAATTTCCCTCATCTATGAATGGTGATCATTGCGCGATTTGAATGTTGGTGGTAATAATATATGCTCTACATCTTCGGTAAAGATCGGATTTCGGAGTTTAGTGAGCAACCCCTTCCGTTTAGCGCGCAGTTTACCTGCCAGTGTGTCCCACTTCAAACTTTCTATGTGATATGCAACGCTCTCGCGATGGCTAAATGTACCGGTCGCGAATCTTGCCGCTCTTCTTTGGACCTTCTCATTCTCTTGAATCAGACCCAACTGGTAATTGTCCCATACAGACGAACAGTACTCTAAGACTGGACGAACTAACGTATTGGAAGCTATATCCTTTGTTGAAGGACTGCATCGCTTCCGGATTCTACCAATAAACCGCAATCTAGAGTTCGCCTTACCCGTTACTTGTGTAATCTGATCATTCCATTTGAGATTATTGCCGGCCAGTGTTCAAAAAAATGGTTCAAATGGCTCTGAGCACTATGGGACTTAACATCTATGGTCATCAGCCCCCTAGAACTTAGAACTACTTAAACCTAACTAACCTAAGGACATCACACAACACCCAGTCATCACGAGGCAGAGAAAATCCCTGACCCCGCCGGGAATCGAACCCAGAAACCCGGGCGTGGGAAGCGAGAACGCTACCGCACCAACAAGAGGTGCGGACGCCGGCCAGTGTGGCCGAGCGGTTCTAGGCGCTTCAGTCTGGAACCGCGCGACCGCTACGGTCGCAGGTTCGAATCCTGCCTCGGGCATGGATGTGTGTGATGTCCTTCATTTAGTTAGGTTTAAGTAGTTCTAAGTTCTAGGGGACTGTTGACCTCAGATGTTAACTCCCATAGTGCTCAGAGCCATTTGAACCATTTTTTTGAGATCGTTTCGAATGGTCACACCCAGATACTTGACGGAGGTTACCGCTTCCAAAGACTGGGCATTTATTTTGTACTCGTACATTAATGTGGATTTTCGCCTTGTTACACGCAGTAGGTTGCACTTACTAATATTCAGAGATAACTGCCAGTCATTACACCACGCATTGATTTTCTACAAGTCCTCATTGATTTGTTCACAACTTTCCTGCGATACTGCTTTCCTGTAGACTACAGCATCATCGGCAAACAGTCTAATGCCGCTGTCAATACCATCAACCAGATCGTTTATGTAAATAGTAAAAAGCAGCGGACCTATTACGCTGCCCTGGGGCACACCGGAAGTTACGCTTGTTTCTGTTGAAGTCACCCCGTTCAGGACGACATAATGCTCCCTGTCTGTTAGAAAACTTTCAATCCAATCGCACATGTCATCGGATAGACCGTAAGCGCGCACTTTTTCTATCAGGCGACAGGCAAGATATCGGTCATGGAATTTCCAAGACCATATCAAAATCTCAGTATTAGTTCCTCAGACTAGCCCGCACATACATAATGAAGAGTGCAGAGGGCTTCAGTCTTTATGTATACATATAGAAGATTTTGTAAAATATTTTTACTTACTTGCGTTTTATATTTGTATGCATTAGTGTTCGTCTGTTATGCTTTTGACGGTGATGATGGAAGCAATGTATGCTCTAATGGTTAAAAGATATCTTTTGCATAATATAATTACTGTTTAACAGTTTTCAGATTTTTTTATTAACTTGTACTGTGAAACCTTACTTCTTGGCACATTTCATGATTCTGCCTCAACGGAAAGTACCCTATGGGTTTGGACGAGTGAGTTTCCTTGTATCAAAATATGAGACATAAAAGACTCAATTGTTTGATTGAATTAACTCAGACGCTTGATTCTTTACCGCCAAGGGACCATAGACCGTGATAAGTGACGAAAATTTGAACTTGATACGTCTACACGTTCCAGAGAAAAAGGGTTCTGTATAGGTGCACAGACGGACGGACA
The DNA here is from genome assembly GCF_023864345.2 of Schistocerca serialis cubense. Lineage (NCBI taxonomy): Eukaryota > Metazoa > Arthropoda > Insecta > Orthoptera > Acrididae > Schistocerca > Schistocerca serialis. The sequence goes on along the minus strand of NC_064638.1, from coordinate 248,694,187 downwards.
GCAAAGTGTTCCGTTCTTACAGACTGGGGCACGGAAACTTGGCAACGATATTACTTTCCAGTCCACCCAGTACAAACTGGTAATGACTCCATAACTGTAGAGAGGTAACGGCTGGCTGTGATGTGGAGCTGTGGGAGAGATGAAAAAGCAGGCAGTTGCCGAGAGACATATGGCATATCTGGCAAAGACAGCAGCCGACATGGAGTTCCGCGCGTTAATCAATGAGTTGGACTGAGGACGGCAGAGGAACTTGTGAAGTGCTCGTAGCGGTCGTCATGCGCTCTGGAGACTGGTGCAACAGGGGTGGAGGTGATGCGCGCAAAGCCGGTCGTCTGTGGAACGGGGACACTGGTGCTTCGTGAGCGTTCCTTGTTCGGCAAGCGTGCTGCACATCGGATGAACAGAAAACTTGTTTTGGAAGAAAACAACATTGCGCATATTTGTTGGCTTTCTCTCGTGAATTCATGCGGATATTCCAATACTGGACGTTACGGGACTATTAAAGGAGGACGCCTCTACATTTACCAGTTACGATTACTAGATATGCGGAGGTTCGAATCCTCCCTCAGGCATGGGTGTCTGTGTTTGTCCTTAGGATTATTTACGTTAAGTAGTGTATAAGCTTAGGGACTGAAGACCTTAGCAGTTAAGTCCTATAAGATTTCACACACATTTGAACATTTGTACTAGATGTGCGTAAATACTGTGAGATGCGATGAAGTGGAGACTGCGATGTTATGTGACCAGTTTGACACAACAGGAATACTATCTAAGACAATGCTGCCAAAGCAGATTTACTAAACACAGCCTTCCGAAATGCCTTCACAAAAGAGGATGAAGTAAATATTCGAGAATTCGAATCGAGAACAGCTGCCAACATAAGTAACGTAGAAGTAAATATCCTCCGAGTGAACCAACTCAAATCACTTAATAAAAGCAAGTCTTCTGGGCCAGACTGTATACCAATTAGATTCCTTTCGGAGTGTGCTGATGCATTAGCTCCATACTTAACAATCATATACAACTGTTCGCTTGAAGAAAGATCCGTACCCAAAGACTGGAAAGTTGCACAGGTCACATGTGTGTTCGAACATTATGAATTACCTCGAAGGAAACGGTATATTGACACACAGTCAACATGGGTTTAGAAAATATCGTTCCTGTGAAATACAACTAGCTCTTTATTCACATGAAGTGCTAAGTGCTATTGACAATGGATTTCAGATCGATTCCGTATTCCTGGATTTCAGGAAGGCTTTTGACAGTGTACCACACAACCGGCTTTGCGTGCTTCTGGAATATCGTCTCAGTTATGTGACTGGATTTGCGATTTCCTGTCAGAGAGGTCACAGTTCATAGTAATTGACAGAAACTCGTAAAACAGAAGTGATTTCAGGCGTTCCCCAAGGTAGTGTTATAGGCCCTTTGCTGTTCCTTATCTATATAAATGACTTGGGAGACAACCTGAGCAGCCGACTTCGGCTGTTTGCAGATGACGCTGTCGTTTATCGACTAATAAAGTCATCAGAAGATCAAAACAAACTGCAAAACGATTTAGAAAAAATATCTGAATGGTGCGAAAAGTGTCATTTGACCCTAAATAACGAAAAGTGTGAGGTCATCCACATGAGTACTAAAAGGAAGTCGTTAAACTTCGGTTACACGATAAACCAGTCTAATCTAAAAGCCGTAAATTCAACTAAATACTTAGATATTACAATTACGAACAACTTATATAGGAAAGAACACACAGAAAATGTTGTGGGGAAGGCTAACCAAAGACTGCGTTTTATTGGCAGGACACTTAAAAAATGTAACAGACCTACTAAGGAGACTGCCTACACTACGCTTGTCCGTCCTCTTTTAGAATTCTGCTGCGCGGTGTGGGATTACTGCTGCGCGGTGTGGGATCCTTACCAGGTAGGACTGACGGAGTACATCGAAAAAGTTCAAAGAAAGGAAGCACGTTTTGTATTATCGCGAAATATGGGTGAGAGTGTCACAGAAATGATACAGGATTTGGGCTGGAAATCATTAAAAGAAAGGCGTTTTTCGTTGCGACGGAAACTTCTCATGAAATTCCAATCACCAACTTTCTCCTCTGAATGTCAAAATATTTTGTTGACACCGACCTACATAGGGCGGAACGATCACCAAGATAAAATAAGGGAAATCAGAGTTCGTACAGAAAGATATAGGTGTTCATTCTTTCCGCGCGCTATACGCGACTGGAATAATAGAGAATTGTGAAGGTGGTTCAATGAACCCTCTGCCAGGCACTTAAATGTGATTTGCAGAGTATCCATGCAGATATAGATGTAGATGTAGATGTAGATGAGCAGTAACATAATTATCTAGACAACTGTGTGTTGCAGTAAATTATGAACATGGCGACTGTAACGCCATATCATTACACGTACGTTGTACTTCAGAAAAACAACGCGAGTTTTAACTAAAAAAAAAACTATTATCTGAAAGAGAATGAATAGAGTGCCGTATAAAACCTCTACAGCTGTAGTGCAGACCACATCACAGAGCACGAACTGAAAAAAAAAAGAAAAACATTTTTCGTAAAGTTCTCAAAGCTAGGATCGTAAAATAAATTTTACATTTATAGCTCGAATAGATAACACTCACACAGCTACGAATGGGCAGGCGCATTCCAAAACGAATGCCTCCCATTTATTTTCATTGAAACTACAGAAAACACAATTACAAAGTAAAAGTGGACAATTTTTCAGATATATGCCTTTTCATGTTCTCTAAGGCTGTAGATATTGCGCTAATGAATACCACAACAGGGAGTTCAATTAACACTAATGTACATGTCCACGGACGTTGGCAAAGAAATATATGTACAACGAAGGTACATGAGAAGTATTGACTAACAGGTAAAATATTACAACTGAACCGAAAAGGAAGAAACTAAAAAAAAACCTCCAGGAAAATACAGGAATAAAACAATGTAAGTTGCTTAGGAATGAAATAAATGTTAAATAGCCGGTCGGAGTGGCCGTGCGGTTCTAGGCGCTACAGTCTGGATCCGAGCGACCGCTACGGTCGCAGGTTCGAATCCTGCCTCGGGCATGGATGTATGTGATGTCCTTAGGTTAGTTAGGTTTAATTAGTTCTAAGTTCTAGGCGACTGATGACCTCAGAAGTTAAGTCGCGTAGTACTCAGAGCCATTTGAACCATTTGAGCCAAATATTAAACGCATGGAAGCCAGCGTAAAATGGCTTCAAAAAATACGAACAACTGGAAAAAGAAATGTATGGCGGAAGGACAGGCTCAGCAAATTCCAAACAGATTTTGGTGAAATTAAAAGCCAGTATAAATTAAAATGCAACGTGAAATCGTACAGAAGGCCTTTCACCACGTTGTGAAAAGGAGAACACTTATGTCTGTGCTGAGTTGGTCACAAGAGATGAGCACTAGTTGTTCAAAAGTTTTAGACGTTTCGGGTGGAAGCTAGTCTTCAAGAAGTAAAATAGAACTGCTTTCATACAAAGAAAGGCACGGCTTGTGTACGTCCTCATCGTCAGTTGACCACTCATTTAGCCCTGACTTAATAAGTGCTCACCGATGTTATACGTAGAAGAGAGAATGTATAGGTAGCTTGGCCTGTACGACTGGGAGAAAATGTCAGCTGACGTGACAAAAGATATGGAAGACATACGTAATCCAGTGATAGTGTCAGAATTTAACAGAGGTCTGAAAATCTTGTGACCAAATAAAGGAGGAGATATAGCTAACATTCCTTCGGAATTTCTAAAAACATTGAGGAAAGTGAGAACCAAAAGACTAGTCAAGTTATGTGTATAGAATCAATTAAGAGACTGGAGACATACCATCAGATTTTCAGAAAAATAGCATCCGCACCACCCCAAAGATACCAAGAGTTTATAAGTGCGTGAACTATCGCATAATCAACTGACATATCCAACAACAATACACAGGAGAATAGAAAAGAAAACTGAGGACCTGTTAGATGATCAGTTTACGAACATTAAAAGCATCAGAGAGGCATCTCTCAGCTCGATAATAGAATAAAGACACTTTCATAGAATTTCTCGACCTAGAAAAAACATTCGACACATTCGACAATGTAAAATAGTCCTAGATGCTAGAATTTCTCAGAAAAATGAATGAAAGTGTTGGAAGGGACGGACAATATAAAATATGTGTAAGACTCAAGAGGGAGCAAGAAGGATGGAAGACCAACAAGGAAGTGGACATACTGAAAAAATGTGAGACATGGAAACAGTCTTTCTCCCTTACAGTTTAATCCGTACATCGTTGGAGCAATGACGGAACTGAAAGTTATGTTAGATAGTGGGATTAAAATTGAGGGGGGAGTGAGATCATTGACAAGATTCGCTGATGGCTATCTTCAATCAAAATGAGGAAGAATTATAAGTCCTTTTGAACGAAATGAACGGTCTAATGAACACAGAATGCGTGTTGAGAATAGACCGAAGAAAGACGAAAGCGATTTTTGTAGTAAGATCTTTCTAGTAAGATTTTTCGATCTTTCTGGCACAACTCGCTGTACAATTATTCTGTTTGTGCACTGAATTTCTGTGATGGCTTCCTTGCAGACTCTCCAAAATATTTCCTTTCGACAGGGGGAGCAGTAGTTCTAGATTTGTTCTCCTTAGTTTCGGTTACCTTTTTCTGCATGGGTTGCTCGTCGGTTCACAGGTTCCTTGGCTAGGCCTCGAATTTTTGCTTGGATCTATCGCCGCTTTCGGCGACATGTCTTGGATGGGTACCCTCAGCTCACTTCTTGTGCATTATGGCTTCTGCTGCATCGAAATTAACGGGGCAATCGTTTTCATTCTGCAGTCTGTAGTAACTATGAGACGGGTGACGTACCATCAGACTTTCGGGTAAACATCACACACAGAATTCAGAAGATAGGGCAGATAAGTGGGCGAACTATCGCATCATCGGCTTAACAGCTCATGCATCGAAGTTGCTGACAATAATATTCTACAGGAGAATGGAAAAGCACCTGAGAATCTACTACATATCGACGAGTTTTGCACCTTGGAGAAAAAGACATCAGAGAGGCAGTTCTGACGCTGCGCTTGATAATGTAAGTAAAACTGAAGAAAAAATAGAGGCTCGTACATTGGATATATCTACCCAGAAAAAGCGTTCGACAGAGCAAAATGGTGCAAGATGATCGAAATTATGAGGAAAAGATGGAGTAAGCTATATGGAAAGATGGTTAATATACAAAATGTACAATTAAAAGAGAGAACAGTAAGACTGAAATACCAACAACGAAGAGCTCGGATTAAAAATGGAGTAAGAAAGGGATGTAGTCTTTCGCCCTTACTTTTCAATCTATACATTGATGAACCAATGACAGAAAAAAGAAAGTTTCAAGAGTGAGATTAAAATTCAGGGTAAATCGATATCAACGGTAAGATTCGCTGAAGACATTGCTGTCCTCAGTGAAGATGAAGAGGAGTTACAGATTCTGTTGATTGGTATGAACAGTCTACTGAGTACAGACTATGGTTTGAGAGCAAAGTGGAGGAAAACATAATTTACAGGAATTAGCAGGAATGAAAGTAGCGTGAAACTAAACGTCAAAATGGGTGGTCACGAAGTAGAAGAAGTTAAGGAATTCTGCTACCTTGGAAAAAAAATTAACCATGGCCTAAGAAGCAAGAATGCCGTTAAAAGCAAGACTGACACAGGCAAAGAAGGCATTCTTGGCCAAAACTTAATTTGAGAAACATATCTCTGAGTATGTACGTTTGGAGCAGCGCACTGTATGGTAGTGACTCATGGACTGTAGGAGAAATGGAACGATGGAGAATCAAAACATTTGAGATGTGCTGCTGTAGAAGAATGTTGAAAATCAGGTTTACTAATAAGTAATCAGGAGGTTCTCCTCAGAATCGACGAAGAAGGGAACATATGGGAAACACTGATAATAAGAAGGGGTAGAATGATAGGACATTTGTTAAGTAAGACATTAGGGAACTACCGCCAAGTTGGGAGCTGTAAAGGGTAAATACTGGAAAGCCTGGAATACGTCCAACAAATAACTGAGGACGTACTGTGGAATTCGTAGCGGGCCGCATCAAACCATTCGGAAGACGGATGACTAAAAGAAAAAAACGAATGGAGGCAGCCTCATCAAGGCCACTATGTGTTCCTCAAACGTTCTGAAATAATTCGAAAACGACGAAATGGTATTTCGTTTGGATGAAAGTGGCTCCTTTTCCTCAAGTCATTTAACTCAAGTTTGAGTTCTGGATGCTGTCGTGCCATACACCAGTCCTATTAATTTCCTTTCTTTTAGTTATATTAAATATACATTGCCGTCAGGGACAAGGGTGTACACCACTTTGAGCTGCAAAGCCTGCCAGATGAGTAAGGAAAGCCGAAACTAGTTGCAGCAAACTTTTTATTTAACTGTCTCTTTTAGTGCTATATGTAAAAACGCCTGTTATCAAAGCGGTGGAGAATTACTTAAAGACTTTATGCCCTACAAATATAAGTTTGTTGCGGATTGCCAGAAACGTATAATATAGTGAACTGTTGCAATTTGTAACCTAACAGGTAAATATTAAACACAAGCAAATGTCAAACAAGAAACATTACAAAAATATAAAAAGGAATTACAAGCACTTATTCCTGGTACCATTCAACATTTCTTTAAAAAAAATTTGCTGAAAATCAGAAGCTGACGGCGTAAGAATACTGACACTACCTTAGGAAAACTCTGTAACAATCTCTGCAGTTCAATAAATTCCATATTACATACATTTTCTTGTTCATACGTACCGAAAACTCATTCCTTACATAATTAAACAATATAAAATTCGGTCGTCTCGTGTAGCATTACATTTCAAAAGCTTCTAACCCTTTCATCCCTGTTGTCTACGTTTTACACACCTAGAAAGCTGCGTTGTCCTTTTCCTGTCATTACTGTTAAGTTTGTAGATCTAATCACATTTTTCTTTTTGCGAAAAGCCATTTTTACTAGCGCAATTCTTGTTATCATGTTATTTTATCCGCCTTACCTCCGAGAAAGCAACATTAGTCCACCTTTTCAAGTATCTCTTGTTTAACATTTAACCACTCAGCGTGCCCACGTACTGCGTAAATCATTACTTAATTTTCTTTTTATGAGCATACTGTAGCAATCAGTTACGTCCCATTCCACTTCATCAAACACCCCACTCAAGCACTGCTCACTTTCCGAGAACCGTGCCAAGGAAGACTACATTAATAGTAACGGTAGTCAAACCAAGTCTAATTCTAGGAGAGGCCACTTTTCCGAAGACGGTAAATGAATTCAAGAGACTTTCACGTATACTTTCCACACCAGATCTACTCACTGATTGCCACTCGCGTTAATTGAAGCGATCTCCCAAGATGAGATTACGTCCGGCTACTATCCTGATGTGGCTTCCGCTTCATGCCCTAGGTCTGTTAACATACGAATGAATCCATAGTGTATGTTGTAGTATACGTCAAGTTACATTTTGCTTTTCGTTTGATTCATAAATAAGTTTGTAAATGTTATTTATTTATTTATTATAAGGTGCAATAGGTGACATTATTATACAGACAAAAATGATACTAATGGAAACTAGAAAAAATATAAAGTGCCTGTATCTTACATATACGATACAATTGTTATAATAATTAAACAAACACTGATTTTAGCCTTGTTTCACAATTTATTATTAATGTTATTGAAGAACCTAGGTTTCGGGTTATACGCCCATTTTCAACTGCGTTACTGATTCTCAAAGATGATAATACATCGATAAACATGATGACGAGGCAAAGATAATGTCAACTTCTTAGGTATCAACCCATAGCTTAACGTACACTTACATCAGTAACCTTTTCTTTAACAAATTACATCCATTATTACACGTTCACCAATTATACTACAATGACCGGGCTAAAGTTAAGCATCAGCTACAACATTTTTAACTACGATGGACAGGGGCCCAAAGTTTTGCTTCTGTTCTGGGGATGTGATCTCATCTAAAAGAGGTGAGCAACTGAATTTTGTTTGCTCGTTTAATAATAGGTGTGGGGATATACACATCTGTTTTTTAATTTCTAAAATTTCTGATTTGTCAAGTTTGGCCCCCATTTCCGCTGTGTGTAGGACTTGTACATCTATTGTGTATTTGTGATTATGCTCAGGCAATGTACTCCAAAGGCTGAATCAGGCTTCCTCAATCTTCTGTGGTGTTCCTTAAGCCTCGAGCAGATTAACCTCCCTGTCTGTCTAATGTAGCAAGACTGACACCCCCGGCATGTTATTTTATAAACCCCACCTTTTTGTGATAGCTGATTGTTTTTCTTTCGCATTGAACAAGAAACCACCTATTGTCTGAGGAACACAGAAAAACACAGAGAAACCCTTGGCTTCAAGATGCTACTTATGCCATTTTATGTTTTCCCTACAAAAGCTAATCTGCACCATTTTTTTCCTGTTTCTCTGTGTTTTTCATTAGGGACTGTAGGGACATGGCTTGCTTCTTCATCTTTGTACCTAAAATTTTATCATTGGTGTTGGTTCCGACGAAGAATTACGGCAAGTTTAGTGTATGAGGTGAACATAAGAATTCTAAAAAGATGCACGTTGGTGGCGCGTGTATCAGACTTGAGAGTGTTGTAAGCTTTGCTTCGGTACTGCAGTCTCAGAGAGAGCGCTGCTTGGGTGGAGAGCGCTGATATCGGCGTTGTCATCTATTTAGCTGCTTTAACGTAAATGACTTTTTTTGATCGGAGGTGGATCGTAGTGAAGGACCGAATCATTGCTTGTCTTATCAAGAAACCTAAGTCGGCACCAGCGTGCTAATCTCTGTTATCTACTGTTATAACGAGTAATTGACACTCTTGTAGTGTCCACGAGTGAGCTTTGGAGGTACTGTTAAGTGTCTGTAGTAAAGGAAAGATTGACTGTGGAGCTTTTTCAATCGCAAGCTTATGAATAGTGTTAATTTCAGTTCACTTCTTATGGTATTTTGCGGTTCTACTAGTCGTGGCGAAATCACCGATAGTATTTTCATAATTTAGCATGGGACGACATTCTGTGGTTTGGTGTGGCCCTCCCAAGAGTTTAAAGTCCCAAATATTTCCTTACTGCGTTGCTGAGGTTGCCTTGCAACAGCTGTTGATTTGTCTCTTGTCTAGCCCTCCGTACTGCTGATTGGTACGATGTGGTATGGTCGAAGTGTTCAGTTCAAATGGTTCAAATGGCTCTGAGCACATGGGACTTAACTTCTGAGGTCATCAGTCCCCTGGAGCTTAGAACCACTTAAACCTAACGAACTTAAGGACATCAAACACATCCATGCCCGAGGCAGGATTCGAACCTGCCGAGAACCGGCAGTGTTCAGTGGCACCGCATTTACTCCCTCGCAAATTTTAAGATTTGCGAGCCGCATCCACATCGCCGTATAATTCGAGTATGCAATTTGTGTAAGTTGGTTGTGCCCTGATAACGTTTTGTACATCGTGGAAGATCTTTCCCGTGATGCATGTGATCCTGGAGAGCACAGTGCACAACAGCGCATGACCACGACGAAATCGAAAGATATGTATTGTACATTTTTTAACGGATATAACAACTGAGATTAAGAGTTGATTTGTGTGTTTTTTTATTTATTTTAAAAGGAAAAGACTACATACCTAGTTAATTATAACATCTATGCTTAATTACTTCTCATAATTCGTTGGGTGTAGTATGCATGTTTATGGTGTAAAGTAGGAAGGAAAATATTTTGTGATACGGTGCGCATCGTAGAGGCTACGGGGTTTGAGTGTACGTTGATAGTAATCACATTTTATTGCATTTAAGTTGTCTTAAGTAAAAATTTAGTGATAAATATTTTATTCCCTTTAGAGATCACAGGCGCTATCTACGAAAATTTTGTTATTGGCATGTGGCGTTAGAAGCTTTGATTTAACCTTGCATTATGCAATTTGTATTTTTTCTTTGAGTTTTAAGCGTTGTAAACTGATTCAGAGAGCTGTTACTTGATCTCTTAAAATAATGCTTCAGGAACTTTCATTAACAAATATTGAGGATCTCGTTGTTCATAGTAACGAATGTTAACTTACTATTTTAAAATCAAGTTAATACAGTTCTAAAATTTTAAAAGTAAAAAAAAAGGCTTTCAGTACAGACATGGTGCCTGCCCGTGCTCCCCAAAAATTCCACATATTCAAACCATTGGCCTTCTGGCGTTGTCTGATGTTTTCCCCAGTATCTATCCTAGCTAACGTCTGCGGCGCCATGTCAGTGACAATATGAAACGTTCTGCTTCAAACGGCGATTTTCTTTACCTCTGAGCTGGTGCGCTGCTGGCGCCAGTTTCAAATGGTTCAAATGGTTCTAAGCACTATGAGATTTAACATCTCAGGACATCAGTCTCCTAGACCTAGAACTACTGAAAACTAACTAAACTAAGGACATCACACACATCCATGCCTGAGGCAGGATTCGAACCTGCGACAGTAGCAGGGCGACAGTCTCGATCGATTGTCATCCCAATCGGTGTGTGTCGATTTTCGTTGCCAGTTTGTCTTTTTCGCATTTTTGGCGGATGGCTATTTAACTGCAGCGCTCTGCTGGGTTTGATTTCGGGTATCAGCTGAGTGGGCGACAGTGACGCGTGGCGCTGTGGATGATGCAGCGTGGCGAGTGGCCGAGTCGGTACTACGGAGGAACGTGGGCACCTGCTACGGCGTGTTTAGACGTTGGAATGCAGATCCACTGCCGACGGTGATTGGGATTTCCTTGAGACTTGAACAGATTTCCTTCGCGTCTGTTACATGTTACTCAAAGTGAATGAACTGGAGTAGTCGAATTGTTCCTTGGTGGGTTCTGTTCATGATAATTGAATACCCGAGTGCACTGAAAACTATCTTGAATGTTTCAGTTACTTGTCACTATTTGGTCTGTCCGCCTGATATGTCGACGGCATTTAAGGGAGCGCTAGCTACACACAACAAATAGACATGAAACCGTGCTTAATGCGTAGCTATAGGTCATACCAAGTAGTGCGTAAGTCTGTGCCTGGCGTTCGATAGCAGGCCGAAATAATTTTCCCTATTTCCTTTTTCTATATTATTATTTGTCTGTTCTAGAGAATTGGCTAATCAAATTTTAAGAGCCGTTACTGGGCAAGCGGTCACGTAGGTTAATTCTGCTTGGGTTCATTTTGTGCCGCGTATAATTAAAGGTTTATTAATAACCAGTTTGGCAGATGTGTTTTGTGTATCTGATGCGCGAGAATGTTGTCTGCCGCTGATGTGTTTATGTTTCAGATACTTGGCAGTGGTCGACGCGAGCAAACTGCGATCGGTGTATCACGGTGGAAGAGGGAAATTTAAGGACCTCGATCGGTGTCTATGGTTACGTTGTTAGTGTCTTGCAATTACATCTTTCCGGTGGAGCGCTGTGGTTTTCTGGAAGCTTAATTGTAGCTCAACGTTGAGTATAGTCCTACTACACCTTCTGGTCCGTGCATCTTCTGTATCTGTTAGAACCTTTCGGTCTGCTCACGTCCATCACTAATTTTTAACGTAAAATAGAAAGGGCCCCATTTTAAGTTTAATATGCTATTATTATATTCTGGGGATGAAATGTATGTGAACCTCGTACCTGTAAGTAATACTAAGCCGGCCGGGGTGGGCGAGCGGTTCTAGGCCCTTCAGTCTGGAACCGCGCGACCACTACTGTCGCAGGTTCGAATCTTGCCTCGGGCATGGATGTGTGTGGTGTCCTTAGGTTAGTTAGGTTTAAGTAGCTGTAAGTTCTAGGGACTGATGACCTCAGAAGTTAAGTCTCATAGTGCTCGGAGCCATTTGAACCATTTGAAGTAATACTAAAGAGAAGCCTAGTTGAGTGTATTAATCTGATAATACTTTTAATTTGTTAGAATTGCTTAAAATAATTCCATGGGAGATGTCTTAGTTGTTGGAAGCAGTTTCAGAATTTGATATGAGTTACGTGAGAGCCAGTTTCTATGTAAGTCATGAAGAATGTTTAAAAGGTTTGTGTGATTCAGTTAGGTCAGTTAAATTTGATTAATGGTGGTTTTATGAAGATTGTTTTAATTGGCGAAAATTGGTTGAGTAATTTTGAAAGATCTGTGTTGGTTCAAAATGGCTCTGAGCACTATGGGATTTAACTTCTTAGGTCATCGGTCCCCTAGAACGTAGAACTACTTAAACCTAACTAACCGAAGAACATCACACACATCCATGCCCGAGGCAGGATTCGAACCTGCGACCGTAGTGGTCGCGCGGTTCCAGACTGTAGCGCTTAGAACCGCTAGGCCATTCCGTCTGGCGAAAGATCTGTGTCTACCGGACTAAATGGATTAATGTTTTAATCTGAGTCCTGCTGGTGGTTCTGTAGGGCAGGTGCCTTTTATTGTAGTCGTTGTTACTGTTGATTAGGAGCATGTGTTTGTAATAAAGAAGTGTATGGCAACTACAAACTGGTTATGTGTTTAATTTCGATGTGTCGAAAGGGCTAACACATCGACCTCCTACGGAAGTGCTCCTTTTGACCGGGATTGCCTTTTCAACGCAGAAGCCGAAGTACGTAACGTAGTGGGGTTCAGCTCTAGACGTTCGTGTCGTAAAGTCGCAGACGATACATCTGTTGGCTGCCAGCTCGCCCTACTTTGTTCCTTCATGTTGCCCGAGTGACTCTCAATTTTTCTGTTTGGCGGCAGCTGCGACACGGCGGTATTGAAGATCAACGGCGGCGGCAATATCTCACAGCTGACGACAGACGCGCGACCAAGTACCGTATGAAGTGCTTACCGGGAGCCATTTCTGCTCGCCAGCCGAAATTTACTGTCCGGTTTACTGCACAGCAGCCATTGTCTCACCCGTTACTTCGTGCTATCGCACCGGCGAAGCCCTCTTATATTAAGCGATAAATAAGTTACACTTACGGGCTTTATGGAGGCTGACATTATCGTTGTGAACTGCACCTTGGATACCTTCTTGTGGTTTTCCAGTATCTACAGATTTGATTTAGTGTTGCTTAGATTCCTGAGTCATTCATGAGTCATTCAAGAGTCTGGCTATCGGCCTCAGCCTCTTATTATCTTACGCTTATATTCTCATATCCGTATTACTTCTAGGCCAATTACGAATTGTTGAATTTCTGAAATTATCAGGTATAAAGAATATGGTTGTAGTGGTAATCTACAAGTTGTACATAAACAAGACTGCAGTTACAAGCGTCGAAGGACATCAAAGAGTCCGCAGCTCGTGGTCGTGCGGTAGCGTTCTCGCTTCCCGCGCCCGGGTTCCCGGGTTCGATTCCCGGCGGGGTCAGGGATTTTCTCTGCCTCGTGATGACTGGGTGTTGTGTGATGTCCTTAGGTTAGTTAGGTTTAAGTAGCTCTAAGTTCTAGGGGACTGATGACCATAGATGTTAAGTCGCATAGTGCTCAGAGTCATTTGAACCATTTGACATCAAAGGGAAGCAGTGGCAGAGACGGAAGTGAGAAATTATTGTAGCTTACCCCTCATATTATTCAGTCGGTGAGTACAAAAAACAACGAAAGAAAAGAACGAGACATTTGGAAAAGATGGCAATCGACTTGGAAGGTCAGTTGAATAACGGATGGAGGGATGAATATCGGTTAAAAGATAGCAGAGAAACACGAGTAATGTCGTGTGGTGGGATTACATTAGGCAATAGCGGAGCATTTGGATTAGGAAATGAGATACTACGAGGGTAATCCAAAAAGTAAGGTCTCCTATTTTTTTATAAGTACATATACCTGTTTATTCCTACAATGGTTTACATCATTTTACAGATTGAACATTTAACTATTTTTCGACATAATCACCATTTCTGTCGATGCGTTTTTGTGGACACTGTGGCAGTTTTTGTATGCCCATGTCATACCAGCTAGCCGCCATGCTGTTCAGAAGGTTATGAACCTCTTCTTTCACCTCGTCGTCGGAGCTGAATAGCTTTCCGGCCAAATGTTCTTTAAACCTAGGGAATAGGTGACAGTCCCTGGGCGCCAAGTCAGGACTATAGGGTAGGTGGATGATTATGTTCCACTGAAACTGTTGCAGGAGAACAACGATTTGCCGAACGATGTGTGGGCGAGCGTTGTCATGGAGAATGTGTACGCCCTTGCTCAACATTCCTCTCCTCCGGTTCTGAATTGCCCGTTTAAGTTTTTTCAGTCTCACAGTACCTATCAGCGTTAATTGTGGTCCCAGCGATTCAGCTCCGCCGACGAGGTGAAAGAAGATGTTCATAACTTCCTGAACAACATGGCGGTGCGCTGGTATGACATGGGCATACAAAAACAGCTACAGCGTCTACAAAAATGCATCGACAGAAATGGTGATTATGTCGAAAAACTGATGTAAACCATTGTAGAAATAACAGGTCTATGTAATTATAAAATAGGAGACCTTACTTTTGGGACTACACTCGTAAATATAGCTGAATAATTAATGTCCTTGGACAACAATGTATCTGACGACGGCAGAAGTAAAAACTCTGTTGAAAGTAAGAAAATCCATTTTGAAACGTAGAAACATATAGTCTGAAAAACTATAACTCACCAGGAAGGAATTATCCGAATGGGATGGAAATTGGTAGATTTGAGGTACAGACGAACAGATGATTACAATTTCAGAAAAATTGGACGATTTATTAAATAAAAAGACCTTCAAAAATTGAGCGAATCAGTAACGCGTTGGTCAGCCTCGGCGCTTGTACAAACAGTTATTTGCCTTGACATTGATTGATAGAGTTGTTGCATGTACTCCTGCGGGATATTGTGCCAAATTCTGTCTAACTGACGAATTAGATCGTCAAAATACCGGTACGGTTGGAGGGCCCTACCCGTAATGCAGCAAAAGTTCTCAGTTGGGGAGAGATCCGGCGACCTTGCTGGACGAGGTAGGGTTTGGCAAGCATGAAGACGTGCCGTATGCGGTCGGGTATTATCTTGCTGAAATGTAAGCCCAGGAGGGCAACAAAACTTGGCGTAGAATATCGTCGACGGAATGTTGTGCTGTAAGGGTGCGGGGGATGACAGCCAAAGGAGTCCTGTTTCGAAAAGACATGGCACCCCAAACTGTCACTCCTGGTTGTAGGATTGAATGGCGGTCGACACCCGGGCTGGTACCCCACCGCTGTCTGGAGCGTGTCAAGAAACGTCTTCGCTATTCAACAGGACTCAGCTGGAAGTGAGAATCATCACCGAAGGCGGTTGTACTCCAGTGAGATTGCAGGCCGAGGACGATTCTGGAGACGCCCCAGACAGCGCTTGGGATACCAGCCTGACAACCAGAGTGATGGTCTGGGGTGCCATTTCTTTTTGCAGTAGGAACCCTTGGATTATCATCCTTACAGCACAGCGTATATAGACGATACTGTACGCTTCGTTTTGCTGCCCTTCGGGGTAAGCCATCCTGAGCTAACAGTTTAGCACGATAATAGCTGTCTGCAAGCGGCGAGAGTGTCTAGCGCTTGTCTTCGTGTTTGCCAAAATCTATCTTGGCTAATGAGACCGTGTCTACATCTACAACATACTCCGCAAGCCACCCAACGGTGTGTGGCAGAGGGTACTTTTGAACTACCAACTGAGCTCTCTAACCTAGTTACACTCGCTAATAGCGCGTGGGAAGAATGTCGGTAAGCCTCAGTATTGGCTCTCATTCTACGAATTTTCTCTTCGTGGTCATTACGCGACATGTGTGTGTGTGTGTGTGTGTGTGTGTGTGTGTGTGTGTGTGTGTGTGTGTGTGTGAAAGAGAGAGAGAGAGAGAGAGAGAGAGAGAGAGAGAGAGAGAGAGAGAGAGAGAGAGAGAGGAGGGGGGCGGGGGAATAATATATTGTCCGACTCTCCCCGAAAAATGCTGTCTAGAAATTTCAATAGTAAATTTCTCCGTGATGCACAACGCCTCTCTTGTAACGTCTAACAATGGAGTTTGTTGAGCATCTCTGTAACGCTTTGGCGGCGGCTAAACGATCCAGTGATGAAACGTGCCGCTCTTCATGGAATCTTCTCTATTTCTTTTACCAGTCCGTGTCTGGTAGGTATCCCAGATAGTTGAAACATACTCAAGAATCGGGCGAACAAGCGCCTTATAACCCACTACCTTCGTGGCTGAGTTACATTTACTTAAGATTCTTCTTATGAATCTGACTCTGCTTTTCCCACAATCTGTTTTATGTGATCATTCCACTTAAAGTGGCTCTGGATAGTTACTCCTAGATATTTTACGGTGCTACCGTTTCCAGCGGTTTGTTATCGATTGTGCAGCTGTACAGTAGTGGACTTCTTTTCCTACGTATGTGCAATATGTTACATTTATTTACGTTCAGAGCCTCTGGAGGTCATTCTGCTAATTGTTACTATCTTCTGGCGTGGCTACTTCGTTACAGACAACAGCATCACCTGCGGACAGGCTTAAAGAGCATCCAGCGCTTTCTACTAGATAATTTATATATATTATAAGCAATAAAGGTCTATCACACTTCCTTGGGTAACCCGGAAATTACATTTAAATCTGTCGATTTTGTTCCGTTATGAGCGACGTTTCAATTCTGCGTGCAAGGAAGTCTTGAATCCAGCCGAAAATCCGCTCCGATACTCGATAAGCTCGTATTTTTTCACTAGACCGCAGAGCAGGACGCTGCCAAATGTCTTCCTGAAGTCAACGAACACGGCACCGACCAGAGCGCTCTTGTCTACGGAGCTGTGGATCTCATGCGGAACAGAGCGATCCGAGTTTCGCAGGATCTTGTTTGCGGAATCCATGTTGATTCTTAGAGAGGAGATTTTAATTCTCCAAAAAGTCATAATTCTTGGGTATAAAACATGTTTCACAATTGAGCAACAGATAAACGTATGTCTATGAAAGTGTGCATCTGTCCTACGGCCCCTCATGAAACTGGGAATTACCTGCGCTTTCTTCCAGTCGCTAGGTACCCTTCGTTGCCCAAGTGATCTACAATAAATTACTGTTAGAAGGGGAACAAGTCCTTTCGCATAATGTATGTGAAATCTTATGGTATCCGGTCCTGACGCCTTTCCACTATTGAGCGATTGTAGTTGTTTCTCTATTTCGCCTTCGGTTATTTCAATATCTGCCATTTCGACCATTTCGACGTTCGTACAACGATTGAAAGGAGGAATCGTGTTATGATCTTCCGCGGTGAAACAGTTTCGGAAAACCGAACTCAGTACTTCGGCCTTTTCTCTGTTGCTTCCGTTTTCGTGCCAGTATGTTCGCTGAGTGAATAAATATGATTTTGACAGACTTATTGATTTTACATACGACCAAAGCCTCTTAGTGTATATACTGAGATCGGTCGACAAAGTTTTACATTAAAAGTCATTTAACGCTTCTCTCGTCGCTCTCCTTACGCTCATTTTCGCTTCGTTCAGCTTTTGCATGTCAGCTAGAACTTTACTTCTCTTGAATGTGAGATGAAATTCTCTTTGTTTACGTAGCAGTTTTCTGACAAGACTGTTAAACCATGGTCCCATCCCTTAAGACCATATTCGGAATGTACTTGTCTAGGGCATATTACACAATGAATTTCAATTTTTTTTCTGCAGCTAAAGTGCCCTGGGATTTCACTTTGAATATATCTTCACTCTGAGGTCATCGATGTATCCAGCAGGGCAGAACGTACACCGAATCTACGGAGCAGCCCAGGACACACACGACAACCCCTTACAACTTTCCGGGTGGGAAGGCGCACCGGTCCCCGGCACGAATCCGTCCGACCGATTAGTGTCGAGGGGTTGTGTACCACTGAGGCTACGGCGGGGACGAAGCATCTCCGTCGTTTCTACACTCCTGGAAATTGAAATAAGAACACCGTGAATTCATTGTCCCAGGAAGGGGAAACTTTATTGACACATTCCTGGGGTCAGATACATCACATGATCACACTGACACACCCACAGGCACGTAGACACAGGCAACAGAGCATGCACAATGTCGGCACTAGTACAGTGTATATCCACCTTTAGCAGCAATGCAGGCTGCTATTCTCCCATGGAGACGATCGTAGAGATGCTGGATGTAGTCCTGTGGAACGGCTTGCCATGCCATTTCCACCTGGCGCCTCAGTTGGACCAGCGTTCGTGCTGGACGTGCAGACCGCGTGAGACGACGCTTCATCCAGTCCCAAACATGCTCAATGGGGGACAGATCCGGAGATCTTGCTGGCCAGGGTAGTTGACTTACACCTTCTAGAGCACGTTGGGTGGCACGGGATACATGCGGACGTGCATTGTCCTGTTGGAACAGCAAGTTCCCTTGTCGGTCTAGGAATGGTAGAACGATGGGTTCGATGACGGTTTGGATGTACCGTGCACTATTCAGTGTCCCCTCGACGATCACCAGTGGTGTACGGCCAGTGTAGGAGATCGCTCCCCACACCATGATGCCGGGTGTTGGCCCTGTGTGCCTCGGTCGTATGCAGTCCTGATTGTGGCGCTCACCTGCACAGCGCCAAACACGCATACGACCATCATTGGCACCAAGGCAGAAGCGACTCTCATCGCTGAAGACGACACGTCTCCATTCGTCCCTCCATTCACGCCTGTCGCGACACCACTGGAGGCGGGCTGCACGATGTTGGGGCGTGAGCGGAAGACGGCCTAACGGTGTGCGGGACCGTAGCCCAGCTTCATGGAGACGGTTGCGAATGGTCCTCGCCGATACCCCAGGAGCAACAGTGTCCCTAATTTGCTGGGAAGTGGCGGTGCGGTCCCCTACGGCACTGCGTAGGATCCTACGGTCTTGGCGTGCATCCGTGCGTCGCTGCGGTCCGGTCCCAGGTCGACGGGCACATGCACCTTCCGCCGACCACTGGCGACAACATCGATGTACTGTGGAGACCTCACGCCCCACGTGTTGAGCAATTCGGCGGTACGTCCACCCGGCCTCCCGCATGCCCACTATACGCCCTCGCTCAAAGTCCGTGAACTGCACATACGGTTCACGTCCACGCTTTCGCGGCATGCTGCCAGTGTTAAAGACTGCGATGGAGCTCCGTATGCCACGACAAACTGGCTGACACTGACGGCGGCGGTGCACAAATGCTGCGCAGCTAGCGCCATTCGACGGCCAACACCGCGGTTCCTGGTGTGTCCGCTGTGCCGTGCGTGTGATCATTGCTTGTACAGCCCTCTCGCAGTGTCCGGAGCAAGTATGGTGGGTCTGACACACCGGTGTCAATGTGTTCTTTTTTCCATTTCCAGGAGTGTATGTCCCCAGTTCAATACAGTACCCCCTACAAAGGTAACGTAGCACCTTTCAGTGCCAGATGCGTACAATTTTCTCTGAGAATATTGTATAATATACACGAGACAGTAAATTCGTTTCACTAAAACAAAAATCTGTTTATTTATATCAGAACTTCCCTACAACCAATGCGTTCCACTTCAACAAATTCATTGCTGGCGGAAACTGCAGTAATGTCCAAAGCCCTGGCTGGGAATTATTGTCTCGTTCCTCCTAAAAATACAATTCACAATGTAGGAACACATGAGGTAGCACTCAACCACGATTCACCTTAAGAAATCGGTTGAATATAGGCAAACCTACGTTAAAATACGGTAGCGATACTTGTATGGAAATGAGACAGTAGTTATAAGGGTCGAAGGACACGTAAGAGTCGAAGGACATAAAGAGGAATCGATGGTTCAGAAGGGATTGAGACAAGTGTGTAGCCTTTCCCTCAATGTTATCCAATCCGTACACTGAGCAACCGGAAAAGGAAACCAAGGAGAAAATCCGACTGAAAGCTTGTTCATGAAGAATAAATAAAAACTACGAAGTTTGCCGATGACATTGGATTTCTGTCTGATATGGCAAAGGACTTGGAAGATCAGTTAAATGGAATAGATACTATTTTGGAAAGAGATTATAAGACAGGCATCAACAAAATCAAGAGTAGGCCAATTGAACGTGGTCGAATTAAAGCAGGTGATACTGAGAAAATCAGATTAGGATATGAGGCACTGAAATTAGTACATGGGTTTTGCTACCTGGTCAGCATAGTAACTAACGATGGCTGAATAAGAAAGGATATAAAATGCAGACTGGCAATGGCAAGAGAAGCATTTTAGAAAAATAGAAATTTGTTAACACTCTGTTCTATACGTGTATAAATTAATTTCTCTAAACTGGCTCTGAGCACTGTGGGACTTCACATCTGAGGTCATCAGTCCCCTAGAACTTAGAACCACTTAAACCTAACTAACCTAAGGACATCACACACATCCATGCCCGAGGCAGGATTCGAACCTGCGACCGCAGCTGTCACGCGGTTCCAGACTGAAGCGCCTAGAACCGCTCGGCCACACCGACCGGCAAATTAATTTCTCCCTCCACAGTTTCTGTTTATATATTCGGGCTACTCTCAGCAACTTCTATGGATGTTTTGGTACGGTTTTCACTAATAGATTGATGCGTGACCTTTGTTGACCTTCGAAGACCTTAATGTTATACACCATTGAATTCGTATCGATAGCCGCTATCAGAAAATAAGTACCAAAACTATAGCATCCCATTAAAAAAAACAATGTTGAACTTCATATCTCCGAAGCGACCCCACCTAGCAACAAAAAACCAACATCATATTATGGCCCACGTGTCCCATGCAACTTCTGCCCCACGAACTTTTCAGCTCCTGTCATACTTTCTGAGTTATTCTTGGTGGCAATAGTTAGTTATTCACCCTGTTTAATGTTAAGTTGACAGTGAAAATTGAAAGTACCGATACAGAAAAAAAGACAAATCGAATGAGCAAATGCTGCTACATATGTACAAAAACATGCAGCAAAAACAGACACCCAGTAATACCCCGAAACATGTAGGTATACGAAATAAGCTTTAAAGTGCTTAATCTAATTTTATATCAGTGTAACACCTTTTTTTTTGCTTAGCAAATTTCGTGAATACCCATTTTATTTGATTTATTGTATTAAAAACAACTTTGAAAGCTGAATTTTTTTATTAGTTCGGTGAAGTATCGTCCCTTCGACAACATGTAAGAAGAGTACTTTTCCAATCGACACTCAAATTGTCCAGTAGAACTGATTCTTAACAGCATATGACAGAACCAAGACAGTCTCAGTCTCCCCAGTCACACACATTGTTGTTCAGACAGCCAAAGAGCATGTTGCTCTGTGTAGCACCCCACACAGTTTGAGGAGGTTACGAAACCTGGAATCGATATGTTTTTCACCATGAAATTTGAATAGTCAGTGACTCACCCTGTATAATTTATAAATGTTTTCTGCGGATTGGCTGGACTATGATGAACTTGTACGCTGCCTCTGTGAAAATAATGTCACTGACAGCGATTAGTGGAACCATCCTACTGCACCACCAGGCTGGCGCGAGCTACAGCTGCCTTCCTAACCGACCTGCGATACAGGATCACACATTAACAGATTTTTTTGGTGCAGAATTAATGTTTAACCATTATCTGCCAAAACTGTCTAATACTGTACCAAAAGTTTAAATTCTGAGGAAAATATTATCAAGGCCAAGTAAAAACTGGAAGTGCAGTGCTATACATACATATTTCTTAATTTATGTACAAAAAACGAAAGGGGACTTTTGATCCCGTCTATATGTAATCATCGTATTCGATTAGGAGAACGTAGCTCTTATGGAAGATGGGATGAAAAACGTATAAAGAGCACATCGTAAACATCAAAACCCTCGCAACGTTCTCGTTCATGTCAATAGTGCTCGTAAGCTCTTACGGCGTCAATAGCAACACAGGGGTACGGTAGTCCGTGTTTTACTGTCATCTGTGAGCGGAGATGTTGAACTATCACAGCCAAAGAGCTTTCTCTGCTACAGCAGAGGGACTCGACACCCAGACAGGAGGCCAATGCATGAATTCAACACCGCGCTGTTTTATGACACTGAAAACAGGGCACACCATTTTAAGTCCTGTCGGGCAGGGAAAGACTAAGGGGTGTGAAGGATAATACGGGAAAAGATCACACAGAAAATATAGCACGCGTTGGAATGGCGCTGAAGTTCGGCTGCCAATCTGTACACAACGGCCAGTAAACAAAATTACCACTACGCTAGACAACGTCCGGCTTTACTTATCTGGCGTTAACTGTGCAAAGCCACGGTGAGTCGCTGCTTTAATACGAATTTAAGTGTTATGAAGTCTTTTTGTGGGTAGTTGAAGTGTGGCCTAGCAAGGATGCGGACTGTGGATCAGAAGCAGTTCAGACAAGAAGAGAAAAGAAGCTTTTGAAATGTGATCCTTTAGAATAACGCTGGAGTTTACATGGGTACATTGAATAACTAATATTGAGGTACTAAATGAAATTGGAGAAAAAAGGAAATTTATGGCACAGCTTGAAGAAAAGTAAATAGGATAGTTTGTAGGACACTTCCTGAGACATCACGGAATAGTGACGTTGGTAATAAAGGAAAATGAGTGGAGGAGTTGTGGAGAATAGAAACTGTAGGGGGAAACCTTGGCATGAATGCCGGCCGTTGAGGCCGAGCGGTTCTAGGCGCTTCAGTCTGGAACCGCGCTACCGCTACGGTCGCAGGTTCGAATCCTGCCTCGGGCATGGCTGTGTGTGATGGATGTCCTTCGGTTAGTTAGGTTTGAGTAGTTCTCAGTGTAAGAGGTATGCGCTATATGTGCTGCCTGCAACAGGCAGGGCATAGGAGAGTCTCTGACCAGAGAGCAGTATGTAGTTAGTTGTTGCTTGTCGCTAGTCGGCATTAGTCTTGGGTAGTCTGTAGTAGTCCACAGTAGTCTGCGTGAGTCGGCAGTAGTAGGCAGGAGTCTGCGCGCGTCGGCAGTGCGCTCTGGTCGGGACTCTGGAGGATGAGTATTATTGTAGAAGGTAAAGAGGCAGCCTTGCGCATATCTAATAATGTATGTTAACTGTCATTCAATTTATTTTAAAAATGCCTCAATAATAATTTTTATAAGATAAAGTATTTTTTTTAAAAAAAGCAATCATTTCAGTTTAAAGATTTTACCCAATGCATGATTATTCCTTTCACAAATCACAAAGCATAGGCCAGCATTGCACGGAGCTGTGCCGAAAATTTTGTAGGTAAGAGCAGATATATTCGCAGTTTTTATTGAGGTAAGAGTTTTTGCTTTTATTATTCAGAGTACAGGGCCGTGGCGCATCGCTGCTGTCGTCATAAAATTTACCAGGTTACTGAATTTTTTATTATCTTGGTGTTTAGGAATTTTTCTGTTTCGAACTTAACATTAAATGAGAAAAGAATTTTGAGGGTACATCAAATGTGAATGCATTTCTGCACAGAGATTATGAATGGGAACCAATTTCGTTCAGGAGTTACAATATTTAAAAATTCATTTAATTATTATTTTTGTGCGGAGGTTACACTTGTTTCATGGTTCATTTAAATTAATATTTTTGTGGGGAGGTTACACTTGGCGACATCCGGCCAGGATAGTATTTCTTTGTGAATCTTCTGAGAAGTAGTCATGTCTCTTATTTACTTAAATGTAGGTTGCATCTGGCGCAACGCATTTACTAATTTGTCACTCTTGCTTTCACAGATCATCGGCAATTTGTTGCTCTTTGTTGTAATTGTGTTTGTTGCATTTTTGCATTGTCCTTGTTTTGATTCCGATTTAGTGACCAACAGTGCACATTCGATTGGCAAACCTTTTCAAGAATTACAGAATGACCAAATGGTTACAGAAAACGTGACAATTGTAGGTATGCCATCAAACAGCACAGAGAATAGAGTAGGTAATATTGGGTTGGATCAAATTATGGCACTATTGCTACAACAGAGTGAAAATTTCAAACAACTTAATGAAAATAATAAAAATCTCAAACAACAGCTTACTGAAAAACTAGACAACAATTACAAACAGTCGAATGATAAGCAAGACAGCAATCACAAACAACTTAGTGAAAGTCTCAAACAACAAATTAATGAAATTAATGAAATACAAGACAACCTTAATGAAAAATTAGATAACAATTCTAGACAGCTTAGTGAACAGATTACAGCCGTTGCCGCGCAATGTCATGATACTAAAGAACAATTACGTGAGGAAATTAAGGCTTTTGGTAGGAAAAGTAGTGAAGAGATTAGATCTGTTGCTCAAGAATTAAGGAATACGCAAGCAGCTACAACAGAATCACTTAGAGACGAAATTAGTGCAGTCGGTAAACAATGCTCTGAAAACGCAACACAGTTACGCGACGAGTTTAAATTAATGTCAGCAGAACTTTCACGCACGCTGAATGCAAAAGTAGACGCGAAATTCGACCAACAGAACAGTCAAATTGACGAACGTTTTAATCACCACCTACAAAACAGTGAAACGCGTTCCGTAAATTTATACAGGAACAGAATAAAGTAAAGCGACAAGTGATGGAAACAATTACTGCACAGAGACAGGAAGATAAACGTAAATTGTTTACGAAAGCAAAAACATACGTAGACAACAATATTGCTACAGTATCAGACGAAATTAATACTATCAAACAGTTGAACACCGAATTGCGTGATGAAATTTCCGATCTTAAATCAAAAACAGATACACACACAGTAGACTTTCAGACAGTGTTGACAGACTTGAACAATTAGAACTAATACAGGATTCCGATGTCATCAAAGCAGACGTTAAAAAATTGAACGAAACCACACATAAAATACAAAAACAAATTAATGCTTGTGACACTAAAAATGATGATCAGGTAAAAATACTGACTGAAAAATATGATGAATTGGCCAGTCGTATTGACGTTATTGAAAGTAATAATGACACCAAATCAGACGATACTTCACTGATTTCGTTTAATCAAACACCTGAATTCCAAAATTTACAGCAGACGATCAGTGAGATAGATTCGTCCAATAATACATTACGTAGAAAATTGTCATCTTTACAGCAAGAAGTGACAGAAATGAAAAATGTTTCAGTCAATAACACGTCACAGCATACGGCACATTCCGAACATTTGTCACACTCACACAGCCAGTATAACTTAAGTAATTTACAGAGACTACGCGACTTAGAATCCAAAAAGACACAGACAAACAGATTTTTATGCAATCCTGAACCTGTTCACACATTCGAGACGATAAAGTTGATTATAAGCAATTTTTATCCGTAAAAAAACCTAAGGTATTTAAAAATGACAGAGCACAGGTACACGCTTTGGACTGGATATGACAATTTGCTTTTGTACTTTCATCAGCTTGGCCTGTAATGCATAAACTAAAATTGGCATGGATACATCAATTTGCTTTTGAATTTTCACCGGCATTGCCTGTAACGCAGAAGCTAAAATTTATTTGCAGCGCGTAATAGACCTCAGGGGATTCATTACGCTTTAATGAATATGTGCCGTAGCGTGCACAGGGCCCCGAGCTGTAGTAGTGCTGTTTCATCTTTAGTTTCCTGCACTGCTGCCTTCTCTTCTACTATCCTTTATATCTATTAAAACAGCTCTTCAACTATCGATCTATCTATAATTATGAAAGAGTAAAGAAAACCCAATAAGACAAGTTTTACCGAAAGTGACATTTTTCATTAGAAATGACAACCACGAGAACTTTAATAACACACAAAAATTTAATCACCAGTATGTGTAAAATTATCAGCAACAGAAAACACATTTTGGTAACAATAGAGGTTTTTTTCACCGCAATAGCAACAAAACCAGCGGGTTAGCATACCTAACCAACAATGTAATGTACAAGGTCAACCAAGCTTTAATGTTTCGCCGCCTACACGTATAGCATCAGCTCCAACAAATAGTAACGCACAGCAACAGGGAAATCAGCACGTACAGAAAACACACCATTTCAATTCCTGTCGCAATGCACCGTATAGAAATGACTATCATGACAGACGTAGAAGTAATGAGCACAATTTTCAGCGTACGTTTAATAACAGTCGGTCTTATCAGCAGCAAAATCATCCGCAACAACATATTATCATGAATGAACCAGACAGTAGATATCATCCCGAACGTAATACTTCAGGACGAAATAACAGAACAGTTCAAATAGTGGAAATGCCACAGCATCCTCCTGAAAATAATAGCACGTCATATAGAATTTGACTAGATACAGTACGGGTTGCATCTTTCAGTAACGCAAGCAATACTTTTGACATGTAGAATCTTGTTCACGAGAATGTTATTTGAAACATGCTTTGTTGAATGCACCACTTTTATCACATCCAGATCTTACTAGAAATTTTTTCATTGCTACCGACAGTTCTAACACCGCTTTAGGCGTACACATTTTTCAGGAAATTGAAGAAGATGGCACAGCAGTAATTAAAAACATAGCCTTTGCGAGTCGCATCCTGTCACCTGCTGAACGCAATTATTCTGTTACAGAACTTGAAACATTATGTGTTGTACGAGATTTCGGCATTTTCTTTATGGAAAACATACGACCGTTTACACAGATCATAGAGCGATACAGTTTTTACTTTCGGATAAATTTACACACGACAGATCAAGTAGATGGAAACTTTATTCGCAGGAATTTAATTTTACAATTGTTCACATTCCCGGTACACAAAATATTGTAGCTGACGCACTATCCTGTTCTCTCAGCAACAATCAGCAAGACCTCGCAACCAACTTATTTATGCAAAGCAAATTTCAGCGTCATGTACATTCAACAAGTTGCATTTGCGAATTTCATTTCGTCGTCATTACAAGACATAGCACAAGAGCAGAGTAAAGACAACGTATGGAAAGAAATTAAACACCTTTGGCAAGATAGGAATAATGTTACCATTTGAAACCATTACACTGTACGCAATAACATTCTGTTTCGCCGCTCTCACCCTGACAGCAACAATTGGTTATTATGCATTCCTGACGAACTTGTCAACAAATTAATCTGGTATACTAAGTTACGCACATTACGGATCCAGAAAATGTTTTCTTATACTGAGACAGAACTGTTATTTTACCAATATGGAGAAACGTATTCGACGAGTTTTAGCGTCATGTAAAATCTGCCAGAAAGCTAAGTCAGATACGACGTCACATATTCCTCCATTACATCTCATTGTACCTGTTAAATTGAGACACATGGCCGCTATAGACATTTTTGGTCCGATTCTCAGAACTAATAGAGGTGTTTGCTACATCTTTGTCGCTGTTGAACTCACTTCAAAATTTGTTACCTTCACTCCGTTACGCAAAGCTACTGCTAAAAACTGTTTCGAAAGCATTTGTAAGACATTTTCTATTTCATGTAGGGCATGTATTGAAAGTAATTTCCGACAATGGATCACAGTTTCGATCTGCTATATGGAGACGTATGTTACGAGCTAGAAACATTTCTCCGATCTATATATCCAGGTGCCATGCTTCTTCGAACCCTTGTGAACGATTAATGAAAGAAATTGGTAAACTGTGCAGAATATACTGCCATAAAAAACATATTGATTAGGACACACAATTACTCTCATTCCAGGATGTAATTAATTCCATACCAAAGGAATCTACTATGCTATCTCCGATTGTTATACTGAAAAATGTTGAACCACCTAACAAAATTAAAGAATTAATAACCTTTCCTACATCTCGTCGACTACGACACCATGAAATAATTGACATTGTGCTGAACAACATCAAACGTGCCGCAGAGCGTCGGAGAAGACAGCAAAAACAGGTTTGTACACGCCGTGACTTTCACATTGGACAGAAGATATTAGTACGCACACATTATTTATCTAATAGAGGAAAAAGTAGATGTAGTAAATTTGAGCTTCTATACGCAGGTCCATATCGAATTCGCAGCATTCCTCACCCCAATGAATTACACGTCGAAACTCTGAGAACCAGAAAAACCAAAGGGAATCAACATATCTCCAACATCAAACCCTTTACTGAATGAACATACTTTATGATCTATCACACCGTAATGCCATTTCCTGATTTTTTTATGTAACCACTTATGCAATTATATTCACATGAACACTTACTGATGATTATCGTATTTTTTCTTGGCAAGTGCCTGGCAAGGTAAGGTTAGCAGGTCGCTTTTCTTGTCGTTACACATCAGACTGTGCACATTTTCCATTTTTCATGTATGTATGATTGTCTTCCTGTTTTGTTTGTATGCATTACGAAATATTTAAGATGTAACGAACACCAGTTGATATTGACATTTTGCCTTATGATATCTCAACATCGTGACTATTTTACATTTTTTTTGCTGCCACATTGTGATACTCTGTGTAAATTTTTTTGCACTTGCACACTGTCTATGTTTTTGACATATTACGTTTTCTGTCATGCTATGCTGTATGCTCAATTATATCACTATAAACCAGTTTTTATTTAATGGGTATATGATTTAAATGCAGGACATTAATCATTGTTTATCAGTTTCAGAAAGAAATAACGCGTAAAAGAAATAAATTAAACAGAAATGGGAATTTCACCTTCGCAATGAACGAAAGAAGATACAATACCTTGTCACGAAGAGTAAATGGATCAGAATTAATAAGCATTAACAAGAATATACTATACACGTCGTATGATAGCAGTCTTAACTAATTTTTTCTTTCAGAATACGAGGCGATTGATGCAGGCTGTCAGACAGAACTACACATCTTAGTTTTAGTGATGAAATATGCTAGAAATAAGGAACTCTATACTATGAATAGTTGTATGATGAAGTGTCTTTTTTGCAGATGATAATGAATGGTGATGAATAATGATGAAGAATTTAGTGATGAAGTTTTTCTTTGCAGGTGATGATAGTAATGATAATGAAGTTTTTCTTTGCAGATGAGGATAATGTTGAAGTTTATGTATTTATGTTATGTAGTTATTTAAGTATTTATTGCAGTTCGTCTTGTGTCGCATGGTATGATGACTGAAGGTTTTGGAAAGGACAGCTAGAGAATATATATATTTAATACACATTTCAGTATCTGTTAATTCGAAGTTCACTACTTTTCAGCATAATATGCGTTTCTTTTTTCAGCTTAATAATCCATTTCGTATTTTTTGCAGGAGAAATTATTCACGAAATTAATATGCTATAAGCAGTTGGTCATTAAACCTGTGTCATTCATGAATGTGATCACATATACTCTATTTGTTTCATAACCTTGCTACAGCTGACTCATGACGAATGACGTTACACATCTTTATTTGCAGCAATAAGTCAAAAGCAAATATTGTTATGCCCCAGCAATTAATTATCGATCCCAACGCAATGCATTGCTAGCACAAAAAAATGTATTACCAGTCCCAAATAATGCTAATAATTTAAAAGAGTTATGAGTAACACCGAATGATGTTTTCTAATCACAGACTTTGAGTAATAGTTACAGAGTGTTACATTTTTAAATATGTCATATGTCACTTGAATGATGAGTTCTGAGTAACAGTGAATGATATTTTGTAATAATGCATGCTTGCTCTACACTCTTTAACTCCTGTTTTGAAGGATGACTTCAGATGGTTTGTAACTGGTCAATGAGTGCCAATATTCTCTGTAAACAGATGACTTATGAACATTATTCTGTAATACTTCTTACATGGTACAGAAATGTTCAGTAACTGGGCGATGAGTGCCACGAATTACGCAAATTAGTTGATAGACTAGTGTAATTATCAATGATGACTAGCATAAGACTTAATGTCCTTCACCTTCTGACCTAATTATCAGAAATTACTACAATATCCGCTTGTCCTGTCTATCCTCATGATCATGGATCACTATATTTGGTTTTTGCACTAATTCTACGTTGGTGTACCTTACAAGAACGTGGTGTTGACATGACATGCTGTCCACCACCTTGAGCAATGGAGATGTTATTATGGTCCCACTGTTTGGTGTACCTAATGTACTACCAAAATGATAACATGGAATATTAATACGATATTTCAGTGTCTTGGCTACACTGATTAATACTTCAGGGAAAAGAACTTCAGATTGTCTCACTTGGTGTTGCGCTTCTGTAGAAAGATATGGACTTTCAGTGCAGCTGCGTGCAACCTAATGTGCTACAACCATAATGCAATCCTTCCCTTTCCTATCCTAGTTCTTGCAAAATAGTAAAGAAAAACTACAGTGCGTGTGCACTTTATGTCATTTGTTAATATGATTTGTACTCATCGCGTATACATTTTGTGATTTCCTGATATGTTCTGTACTACAGTGCGTGTGCACTTTATGTCACTTGTTAATATGATTTGTACTCATTACGTGTACATTTTGTGATTTGCTGATATGTTCTGAACTGCAGTGCGTGTGCACTTTACGTCATTTGTTAATATGATTTATACTCATTACGTATACATTTTGTCATTGCTTGATATGTTCTGTACTCAGTGCATGTGCACTATATTTTATTTCAAGTTCTGCACTTATATATATGTATATATTCTGTGATTGTAAACTTAGTTAATTAAGAAAAATTTGTTGCTCATGGGAAGTCCAATTGACTCACCATCGCTGCCAAATTTTTGCCCCCCCAGTGGAGGGTTATGTAAGGGGTATGCGCTATATGCGCTGCCTGCAACAGGCAAGGCATAGGAGAGTCTCTGACCAGAGAGCAGTATGAAGTTACTGCCTGCAACAGGCAAGGCATAGGAGAGTCTCTGACCAGAGAGCAGTATGTAGTTAGTTGTTGCTTGTCGCTAGTCGGCATTAGTCTTGGGTAGTCTGTAGTAGTCCGCAGTAGTCTGCGTGAGTCGACAGTAGTCGGCAGCAGTCTGCGCGTGTCTGCGCGCGTCGGCAGTCTGCTCTGGTCGGGACTCTGGAGGATGAGTATTATTGTAGAAGGTAAAGAAGCAGCCTTGCGCATATCTAATAATGTACGTTAACTGTCATTCAATTTCTTTTAAAAATGCCCCAATAATAATTTTTATAATATAAAGTAATTTTTTTTTTTAAGAAAAGCATTCATTTCAATTTAAAGATTTTACCCAATGCATGATTATTCCTTTCACGAATCACAAAGCATAGGCCAGAATTGCACGGAGCTGTGCCGAAAATTTTGTAGGTAAGAGCAGATATATTCGCAGTTTTTATTGAGGTAAGAATTTTTGCTTTTTTTATTCAGAGTACAGGGCTGTGGCGCAGCGCTGCTGTCGTCATAAAATTTACCAGGTTACTGAATTTCTTATTATTTTGGTGTTCAGGAATTTTTCTGTTTCGAACTTAACATTAAATGAGAAAAGAATTTTGAGGGTACATCAAATGTGAATGCATTTCTGCACAGAGATTATGAATGGGAACCAATTTTGTTCAGAGGTTACAATATTTAAAAATTCATTTAATTATGGCATTAGGCGGTGGCAAGGCAAGAATGATGTTTCCAGCTATGGGCTGGACCCATCTGACGATATTATCTGGCACCAAACGTCTTCCATGGTAGTGTAGTGGTGATAGTAGCACGAGGCGCAGATCGAGATTTCCACTCCGCAGCGAAACGTTCGCTGATATGAAGCTTCCTGGCAGATTAAAACGGTATACCGGACAGAGACTTCAACTTAGGACCTTTACCTTTCGCGGGAAAGTGCTCTACCGAAGCAGGACTCAGGACGCCTCCACACAGCTGTACTTCTGCTGATACCTCGTCTCCTACCTTCCAGACATCACAGAAGTTCTCCTAGGAAACTTGCAGGGATAGCACTCCTGGAGGAAAGAGTGTTCCATAGAAATGACTTAGCCACAGCACTTGCCGGGTATAGGCAAAGGTCCCGAGCTCGAGTCTCAGTTCAGCACACGGCGTTAATCAATCATGAAGTTTCATATCTGTGCACACGATGCTGCACAGTGAAAATCGCATTCTGGAAAGATATGCCAGGCTGTGGCATTCCTGCCAGTTTCGTAGAACTTCTGTAAAGTTCGGATAGTAGAAGACGAGATGCTGGCTGAAGTAAAGCTATGAAGAGGGGTCGTGAGTCGTGTTTGGGTAGCTCATTTGGTAGAGCATTTGCTTATCCCGCGTGCGAGTTCTGTCCGTCACACAGTTTTAATCCGACAGGAAGTTTCAGTAGTACAAGCTGTTTGCTATAACAGGCTGTAGTGCCGTAAATGACGTTGGAAAAGGGCTTTTTGGGTTTGATAACGTAGAAGTTAGTATGGAATGGTACTAAGTTTGAAGTCAAAATCCGGGTCCAGAAATGTAGGTAACAGTGGTATTGGACAATATGCGTACCGGGGTGTTACTAACATTAAAAGCTGTCACCACCAACACACTCGTTGATTCGGGTGTTTATCTTTTGTAGGGGGCAGTCCCCATGTTTTGTGTGTACCAAGACCTCTCAAGTCGTGGCAGTCGGAAGTGGAAATATGTGAGACACAAATAATATCGCCAAGGCGGAAGCTTTTCCTTTAGAATGAGGGAGGGTGGGGTCATCAATCTTTAGTTTGATGCGGACCACCGTGAATTCCGCTCCTGTGCTAAACTCTTCAACTCAGAGGAGCTAATACACTCATCGTTCTCAATTCATTGTTAGATATACTCCAATATCTGATTTCCCCTACAACTTTTACTGTCTGCGACACCCTCTAGTCATATCGTAGTGTCTTAACTTCATATAATCGCATCCCTTGTTCTCGTCAGTGTTTTCCACATATTTATTTCAACGCCGATTCTGCGGGGAACTTTCTCATTTCTTATCTGATCTGTCCAAATAATTTACAGCATCCTTCTATAACAGATTAAACGCTTTGAGTCTCCTCATTTTCGTTTTCCCGCAATCTACGACTGACGCCCGTACAATGCTAGACTCCTAATGTACATTCTCGGAAACTTCTTACTTAAATTAATGCTGGTGTTTGATGTTAGTACACTTCTTTTGGCCATGAATTCACTCTTTGTCTATCATACTCTGCTTTGTAACTTCTTGTTCTGTCCGTTATGTGCTATTCTGCCTGTAAGATAGCGAAATTCTTCCCTTCAACTACTTCGGTGTCCCCAGTTTCAATGTCAGGTTTATAGCTAATCTCATTTCAGTTACTCCTTATTTCTTTCGTATTTTTTGTGGTTTTGTCTGAACTCATACTCTGTGCTCATTCCAGTCAACACGTCCTGTCATTCTTCCTAAGTTTCGCTGAGAATAGCACTGCTATTGTCGAATCTTATCCTTTGCATCCTTTCACCTGCAATTTCACTCCCACTCTTCAAACATTTTTTTATTGCCGCTGTTGCTTTTGCGATGTATAGATTGAACAACAGAAGCGGAAACTCCAACACTGCCTTACAACATTTTTTTATTCGAGTTCTTTGCTCTTTGGCTTTAATTTTTATTTTACATTTTTGGTTCTTGTACATATTATATGTCATTCGGGTTGCAGTACGGCTTGCACGCTTTTACACTGAGGAACGTCTATTTCAGGTCGACAAATCCTATGAAAGTGTCTTGATTAAAGTCTTGCTGCTATTATCAAACCCAGCACCAGAAATGCCGTTCTGGTGCCTTCTTTACCGTTACTAAAGCCAAAAGGAGCGCCTTCTGTCAGAGTCTTAGGACTGAACTGAAGCAGAATTAAAAAAAAAAAACTTAAATAAATCTTGCTGTTCGTCAGGAGTTTCAAATGTGTGAATTCCAGTACCCAGTGGTAAATGAAAACTGTAAATGCCAGTAACCACTGTTTCTATAACAGAAATATTTGCCCTTCGCCTGCAACAAAAGGTCATAATACAGCTATTTTAAGGGACTTCCATAATTTTTGCTATTCCCCAGGAGCTCGAAATGAGTGAATTCCATTAATCAATAGGAAATTACCACTGTAACAGAAACAACGAAATATTCTAAATATCTATCATGTATCGGCAACAAAAGGTCAAAAGGAAATGGACAAATTTATAGAGTACCAATCTACGTAATGTTTTTTATTAAATGGGTAAAACGAACGTGTACGTTAATGTTGCGGACTAGGAACAGGTCAGAGTAAGAAGCAGAATTGCTTCCAATATTGTGTATATTACTGTAGTACTCCGACTGATAGTTACACATATTTGTTTCAGACATATCTTAAATTAGTGATATAAGGCTACTCAGCTGCCCCTACTCTATGTGTTCTACGCGACATGGAGCGCCTTCAAAAACCTTGCATTAGATTTTAGTATTGTCTTGCTTGCTACTTGCAAACTATTAGACTTGCAAAAAAAAAATGAACAGAACGTTTATATGAAACAAAATCAATATTCTAAATATCTGTCCTGTATCTGCAACAAATGGTCATAATGAAACGGAGCAAAGTATGGAGTACTGGAATACATTTTCTCTAGAGGCCACAGTTATCGATTTATCCAAGAAAAACACAGCTGAAGGTAGCTTTTGTACTTTTTTTTTAATAATTCGAAATCTACAGCCTCTAGTGAAAACGTATCCCAGTATAAAAAATGAATTACATTAAAAAAATGTTCAAATGTGTGTAAAATCTTATGGGACTTAACAGCTAAGGTCATCAGTCCCTAAGCTTACACACTACTTAACCTAAATTATACTAAGGACAAACATACACACCCATACCCGAGGGAGGACTCGAACCTCCGCCGGGACCAGCCGCACTGTCCATGACTGCAGCGCCTCAGACTGCTCGGATAATCCTGCGCGGCGAATTACATTAAATTTCCTACATAAAGATTCTGTTCATTTTTTTTCTGTAGGACTAATAGTTTGCACGTAACTAGTGAGAGAATATGAAAATCTTGTGCATGGTATTAGAGGATGCTGCACGTTGCATAAAACCCAACGGTCGCGGCAGCTGAATCAAGCTGTATACAGTGTGGGCAAAGTAAAACTGGACAGATAAATAATGTACCCTAATATAGGTAGCTCAGCTTACAGCATGTGCATTTGGGGCAGATGATGTATGTTGGGTGCATGAAGCTACTTTTTTGCCCATCCTGCGGATCGAAACTGGTTATAAACTAAAAGCATTTTGTTACGATCAAAGACTGCTTTAAATTCGCCAAATTTCAGACGTTGGACTACCGTTTCCTCCGGTGTGATTACGTGACGCACCTTCCTCTTGGAGCGGACGGCTTCTTGCTGCCGCGCCGTCTTCTCGCCGATGCCGCGGTCCCCCCACAGCTCGCGCCCCATCAGGCCGTAACACACGGCCATCGCCGTCACAGGCACCAGGTACGTCACGCACAGGAACACCACGTTGTACCTGCAAACAGGCACCAACTTTATAGAAGTTCACTTTAGGTAATCTTGGAGGTTCTGTGGTGGTACGCCACATAAGGTGAAAAAAAATTGAAGAATTTCGCAAGTACTGACTTAACGAAATAAATATTATCGCAGAAAAATCGAAAAAGTATATAATCAACTAACATGATTGTTATTTTAATCTCTCTTCCTTTTGATAAAGGATCGGATACACTTCCCATTTGTTTCTTGGTTGTGTATGAAGCCATTTTGTGACGAGGCGCGAAAACGCGTAAGTTACATGTAATATTTAGACTAAATATGATCAAATATTACTTAAAAGTGGCGCTAATGTTTTACTGTAACAACTCCTATATTCATGATGCGATACATATATTAACGATTTATGCAAATTTTATAGGGGAACACTGGCGCAGAGGTCAACCCCTTAATTCTAAATGATAACGGGCTAGAGTCGTACTAATTTTGACAAATAACTAAAAATAAATGTAAATGAAAGCGATTTCTCTTGATTAGCGCATCTTCTTTTAAATCCGTGATAGTAGTCAGTTTTTTTTAAATATTGAACCATATCCATTGCAGGTAATTCAGTTAGTTTTCTTGATCTCCTTTTAACGGGTATTGCGTGATCAAATTTGGCTTATCACAAAAGTAAATTGGAGCTGTATAACTGGAATATGGAGTGCAGCCATGTATGGAAGTGAAACATGAACAATAAATAGTTTGGACAAGAAGAGGATAGAAGCTTTTGAAATGTGGTACTACAGAAGAATGCTGAAGATTAGATGGGTGGATCACATAACTAATGAGGAGGTATTGAATAGGATTGGGGAGAAGAGAAGTTTGTGGCACAACTTGACTAGAAGGGATCGGTTGGTAAAACATGTTCTGAGGCATCAAGGGATCACCAATTTAGTATTGGAGGGCAGCGTGGAGGGTAAAAATAGTAGCGGGAGACCAAGAGATGAATACACTAAGCAGACACAGAAGGATGTAGGCTGCAGTATGTACTGAGAGATGAAGAAGCTTGCACAGGATAGAGTAGCACGGAGAGTTGCATCAAACCAGTCTCAGGACTGAAGGCAACAACAACATTAATGATTTACGCAAATTTTAAGAGGGGATACTGGCGCAGACGTCAACGCCATAGTTCTAAATGGTAACGGCCTAGGGTCGTAATAAATATTTTAATATTTGCTAATTTTGGCAAATAATTAAAACTAAATGTAAATGTAGATTTCTCTTGATTAGCGGTTCTTCTTTTGTAACCGCGATAGTAGTCAGTTTTTTTTAATATCAACCCACATTCATTTCAGGTGAATTCAGTAAGTTTATTTGATCTCCGATTAACGGATATTGCGAAATCAAATTTGACTTTTACCATAGTTAACTTCGTCTTTTGATATAAAAACATCTTTTCGAAAAAACTAGCTGTGAGAAGTACCATAACTGAGTTCATTTTGGTCGCACATTATGACTTTTCCTCACACACGAAATCTCTTCTGCACGCTGTAATAGCATTGGTGGCCGAGAGACCCCTCGCGGGGCAGTTCGGCCGCCGCTCCACAAGTTCTTTAACGCCACTACGGCGACTTGCGAGTGAATGAGGATGAAATGATGATAAAAGACACATAACACCCAGTCATCACGAGACAGAGAAACCTCTCTGACCGCGCCGGAAATCGAACGCGGGACCCCGTGTGCGTGAAGCGAGAACGCTACCGCAAGACCACGAGCCGCGGACACTGTAATAGTGATTTGTGACCAGTCACTTAATAGTAATATCTGTTGTGATGTCATTTCTTCAGGTCACTTTTGAATTATATTTCGTTTTTTAGCCCTGTCGTCATATTTACCTCGGATTCAAGAAAAGTTACACTGATCAGCCAGAGCAGTATGCCCACCTGCCTAACAGGCGGTATGTCCACCTATGGCACGGATAACAGCAGCAAGGAAGCAACGACGCCTTGATAGTTCGCTGGAGAGAACTGAACTACATCTGCACGCACAAGACACAAAGTTCCCGTAAATTCTGAGGAGGACGGCGATGAACTACGACGTAACGTTCAATCACATACCGGGTGTGTTCGATCGGGTACACGTGCTCAGATCTGGCGAGCTGGGGGGGGGGTCCAGCACATCAATTAGAGCTCACCACTGTGATGTCTAACCACTCCATCACATTCCTGGCCTTGTGACATGGCGCATTATCTTGCTGAAAAATGCCACTGTTACCGGGAAACATGATCGTCATGAAGCGGTGTATGGGGTCTGCAACCAGTGTACGAAATTCCTTGGCGATCATGGTGCCTTGCACGGGCTACACTGGATCCATGGATGTCCACGCGAATCTTCCTCAGAGGATAATGGAGCCGCCACCAGCTTGTCTCCGTCCGCCAGTACAGGTGTCAAGGAGCGGATTCCTCCCTCCCATCAGCATAATGAAGAAGGTATAAGGATGCTTCGGACCATGCAAGGTCCTGCCACTGCGTCAACGTCCAGTGCCGATAGTCACGTGCCAACTTCAGTCTCAGTTGCCGATATCGTGGTGTTGTTGTTGTGGTCTTCAGTCCTGAGACTGGTTTGATGCAGCTCTCCATGCTACTCTATCCTGTGCAAGCTTTTTCATCTCCCAGTACCTACTGCAACCTACATCCTTCTGAATCTGCTTAGTGTATTCATCTCTTGGTCTCCCCCTACGATTTTTACCCTCCACGCTGCCCTCCAATACTAAATTGGTGATCCCTTGATGCCTCAGAAAATGTCCTACCAACCGATCCCTTCTTCTGGTCAAGTTGTGCCACAAACTTCTTTTCTGCCCAATCCTATTCAATACTTCCTCATTAGTTATGTGATCTACCCATCTAATCTTCAGCATTCTTCTGTAGCACCACATTTCGAAAGCTTCTATTCTCTTCTTGTCCAAACTATTTATCGTCCATGTTTCACTTCCATACATGGCTACACTCCATACGAATACTTTCAGAAATGACTTCCTGACACTTAAATCAATACTGGATGTTAACAAATTTCTCTTCTTCAGAAACGCTTTCCTTGCCATTGCCAGCCTACATTTTATATCCTCTCTACTTCGACCATCATCAGTTATTTTGCTCCCCAAATAGCAAAACTCCTTTACTACTTTAAGTGCATCATTTCCTAATCTAATTCCCTCAGCATCACCCGACGTAATTAGACTACATTCCATTATCCTTGTTTTGCTTTTGTTGATGTTCATCTTATATCCTCCTTTCAAGACACTGTCCACTCCATTCAACTGCTCTTCCAAGTCCTTTGCTGTCTCTGACAGAATTACAATGTCATCGGCGAACATCAAAGTTTTTATTTCTTCTCCATGAATTTTAATACCTGCTCCGAATTTTTCTTTTGTTTCCTTTACTGCTTGCTCAATATACAGATTGAACAACATCGGGGACAGGCTACAACCCTGTCTTACTCCCTTCCCAACCACTGCTTCCCTTTCATGTCCCTCGACTCTTATAACTGCCATCTGGTTTCTGTACAAATTGTAAATAGCCTTTCGCTCCCTGTATTTTACCCCTGCCACCTTTAGAATTTGAAAGAGAGTATTCCAGTCAACATTGTCAAAAGCTTTCTCTAAGTCTACAAATGCTAGAAACGTAGGTTTGCCTTTCCTTAATCTTTCTTCTAAGATAAGTCGTAAGGTCAGTATTGCCTCACGTGTTCCAGTGTTTCTACGGAATCCAAACTGATCTTCCCCGAGGTTGGCTTCTACTAGTTTTTCCATTCGTCTGTAAAGAATTCGTGTTAGTATTTTGCAGCTGTGACTTATTAAGCTGATAGTTCGGTAATTTTCACATCTGTCAACAACTGCTTTCTTTGGGATTGGAATTATTATATTCTTCTTGAAGTCTGAGGGTATTTCGCCTGTTTCATACATCTTGCTCACCAGATGGTAGAGTTTTGTCAGGACTGGCTCTCCCACGGCCGTCAGTAGTTCCAATGGAATATTGTCTACTCCGGGGGCCTTGTTTCGACTCAGGTCTTTCAGTGCTCTGTCAAACTCTTTGCGCAGTATCGTATCTCCCATTTCATCTTCATCTACATCCTCTTCCATTTCCATAATATTGTCCTCAAGTACATCGCCCTTGTATAGACCCTCTATATACTCCTTCCACCTTTCTGATTTCCCTTCTTTGCTTAGAACTGGGTTTCCATCTGAGCTCTTGATATTCATACAAGTCGTTCTCTTATCTCCAAAGGTCTCTTTAATTTTCCTGTAGGCGGTATCTATCTTACCCCTAGTGAGATAAGCCTCTACATCCTTACATTTGTCCTTTAGCCATCCCTGCTTAGCCATTTTGCACTTCCTGTCGATCTCATTTTTGAGACGTTTGTATTCCTTTTTGCCTGTTTCACTTACTGCATTTTTATATTTTCTCCTTTCATCAATTAAATTCAATATTTCTTCAGTTACCCAAGGATTTCTAGTAGCCCTTGTCTTTATTCCTACTTGATCCTCTGCTGCCTTCACTACTTCATCCCTCAAAGCTACCCATTCTTCTTCTACTGTATTTTTTCCCCCATTCCTGTCAATTGCTCCCTTATGCTCTCCCTGAATCTCTGTACAACCTCTGGTTCTTTTAGTTTATCCAGGTCCCATCTCCTTAAATTCCCACCTTTTTGCAGTTTCTTCAGTTTTAATCTACAGGTCATAACCAATAGATTGTGGTCAGAGTCCACATCTGCCCCTGGAAATGTCTTACAATTTAAAACCTGGTTCCTAAATCTCTGTCTTACCATTATATAATCTATTTGATACCTTTTAGTATCTCCAGGGTTCTTCCATGTATACAACCTTCTTTCATGATTCTTAAACCAAGTGTTAGTTATGATTATGTTGTGCTCTGTGCAAAATTCTACCAGGCGGCTTCCTCTTTCATTTCTGTCCCCCAATCCATATTCACCTACTATGTTTCCTTCTCTCCCTTTTCCTACACTCGAATTCCAGTCACCCATGACTATTAAATTTTCGTCTCCCATCACAATCTGAATAATTTCTTTTATTTCATCATACATTTCTTCAATTTCTTCGTCATCTGCAGAGCTAGTTGGCATATAAACTTGTACTACTGTAGTAGGTGTGGGCTTCGTATCTATCTTGGCCACAATAATGCGTTCACTATGCTGTTTGTAGTAGCTTACCCGCATTCCTATTTTCCTATTGATTATTAAACCTACTCCTGCATTACCCCTATTTGATTTTGTGTTTATAACCCTGTAGTCACCTGACCAGAAGTCTTGTTCCTCCTGCCACCGAACTTCACTAATTCCCACTATATCTAACTTCAACCTATCCATTTCCCTTTTTAAATTTTCTAACCTACCTGCCCGATTAAGGGATCTGACATTCCACGCTCCGATCCGTACAACGCCAGTTTTCTTTCTCCTGATAACGACATCCTCCTGAGTAGTGGTGTTAACATTGGCATATGCATGGGTCGTCCGCTGTGGAGGCCCGTTTCTTGATGTGTTCGGTGTACTGTGTTCAGACACACTTGTACTCTGTCAAGTATTACAGTCTGATGTTAGTTCCGCCACAATTAGCCGCCTTTGCTATTTTGCCAGTCTGCCCCGCATACGATGTGTAATGAGGAGTGGTTGCCCGACACCACGACGTGTGGAATTGTTTCACCTTGGTTTCGCCACAAGTTGAAGACACTCGCTACAGCCCTCCTAGAACACCCGACAAGACGTTTATTTTCGTAAATACTCGTGCCGAGCCTCGGAGCCACCACGAACTGCCCTCGATCAAACTCAGACACATCGTGCACCTTTCCCATTCTACATACGGACAGCACGTTCACTGATACTACATGCACCGTGCGTGTGTCTGATTAGCAGTCATTCCTCGTCGGGTGACGCTATATCGAGTGGAAGGGTTTATATCAATTGTAGGTCGTTAGACGTAATGTTCTGGCTGATCAGTGTATATTTTTAAACTCTGGTCTATGTCAGATTTATTAGATTTTTCAATATTTTTTTGCCTTAGATAAATGTGTATATATTTTAACTAACTAAACAAACTTTATTTTTGACCTTGTTTCACATTTTTACTATCGCACGACCTAGCTTTCGGTCGATAAGCCCATATTCAAGTGCATTGCTGATTCCCAAAGATGATAATGCACAGATAGACATGATGACCAGGCAAAGATAATCGTCTCAACTTCTTAAGGTATCGATCCATAGTTTAATGTACAATTACATCAATGACCATTTTTAATGAATTACACGCAATATTACACATTCAGCAATTACACTACAATGACCAGACTTAAGTTATGCATCAGCCAAGAACTTTTAAACTACGGTAGACTGAAGCCCAAAGTTTTACTTCTTTTGTGGAGTTATGATCTCGTCTAAAAGAGGTGAATAACTGAATTTAGTTTGCTCGTTTAATAATAGGTATGGGGATATACGCATCTGTATTTTAATTTCTAAAATTTGGCCTCCTTTTCCTCTGTGGGTAAGACGTGTGCATCTATTGTGTATTTGTGGTTACTGTTCAGGCAAAGTTTTGCAAAGGCTGAATCAGGCTTCTTCAATCTCCAGCTTCTGTGCTGTTCTTTAAGCTTGATACAGATGGACTTCCTCGTCTGTCCAATGTAGCAAAACTTACAATCACGGAGTGTGATTTTATAAACCCCACTTTTTGTGACAGCTGGTTGTTTGTCTTTTGCACTAAACAAGACACTACCTATTGTCTGAAGGACATAGAAAAACACAGAGAAACCCTTTGCCTGCAAGACGTTACTTATGCTATTTGCTGTTGTCCCTATAAAAGGTATTCTGCACCATTTCTTTTCCAATTTGTCTGTGACAGTAGGGACCTGGCTTGCTTCTTCATCGAAAATCACGCGAGTGTAGAGCCAAGCGCCAGAATCTCTTAACCCTCTTGATGTTGCAACATTTCGACCCGAGAACGCGAAATTATCGTCATTCTAGATAAATTCACAGTCAAAAAACTACCTCTTCGCACACGAAAACTCACTGCCTAAATGACACGTAACTTCCGTGTTTCTGTCCTAAATACTCCTAATCAGCTCGTAACTACTGACAAACTATTTCGAACACTTGGTGCGATGCCCAAAAATGCGTCCATACTTGTGTAAGTACGAGTACTTGTACTGTAGTGCACTGTATTAAACTGGGGACCTAGAAACGACCCCCACAAAAGGCCACAGCAGTCCACCCACCCCACCGCCGTCCCACACCGAACCCAGGGTTATTGTGCGGTTCGGCCCCCAGTGGACATCTTCCCCCCCTCCTCCCCCCCCCCCCTCCAGACCGCGACACTACTCCGCCGTGCGGATTCGTGCCGGGAACGCCAAGACATAAACAGGCCCTTTCCCCACCTTACGAACATAGCTGCAACATAGGTTGCATAAGATAATCTCAGGTTGACAAATGAGTGAATGAATATTTTTTTATGTCAGTGGAAGTCATCTATCGGGTCTGATCCTCTAATCTGTGTTTTAGATTACTATTGAAGTAATACATTGTAAATTGAACGGTTAACAAATTACTATAACTACGTTATGACGAACTCTGGATATACTGTGCAGCAGACCTCTTTCTCAGAGTCGTTCTGAGCGCTTTTCACGTCGCAGAAGGTCTACATACGGTAAGAATCCTCTAAAGCAATGTCTGTATGAATTGACTTTTCTTGTATCGGATTTTCATCGTTTCCGGCAACATGTGCTGGTGAAACCTTATCACAGTGCAGTGCCTCACCGCCTTCTACATATATTTTCACGTATTCCTGTGCAATGACCATTTCTGTGTTCTTTACTACCTTCATATGAAATTTAATAAAGAAATGAGATAACAAATACATAGTTCCATGCGACACATTATGGGTGGCACGATTTATGGGCAGACTTTAGTTGTTTCTATCACTAACGGAAATTTGGGTGTTGTATAAAAATTTATAAATATAAATTTGAAATAAAGGGGAAAAGAGTGAGGGGAAGAGATTTACAGA
Source organism: Schistocerca serialis cubense (assembly GCF_023864345.2). Taxonomy (NCBI): domain Eukaryota; kingdom Metazoa; phylum Arthropoda; class Insecta; order Orthoptera; family Acrididae; genus Schistocerca; species Schistocerca serialis. The sequence goes on along the minus strand of NC_064638.1, from coordinate 248,650,959 downwards.
GAGACCAAGACTGACGACAATAAACAGGTTCAAATGATTTCAGGTTGCATTTGTTAGGTGGAGATGAAATTACCTGCTCAGGATAAAAATGTGTGGAACTTCATCAAACAAGTTTGCGGACGACAAAATACAAATGGGTGTTTTCGGGGAAAATATTATTTCATTATGCAGTCGACAACAAACAGTAATTCTCTGGTATGATTGATAGTGTAAGATTTTTGTTAACGATATTTTATTAATATGACGTAGTTCGTTACCTTAAGTCGTTATAACGTCTAACGGCGAACGCCCTAGTTACAACATGTTTTGTAAAATTTGATAAGCCTGAATCCAAGTTATTAACTTTGAACGTCTGTTAGTAGACAAATGGTTCAAATGGCTCTGAGCACTATGCGACTTAACTTCTGAGGTCATCAGTCGCCTATAACTTAAAACTAATTAAACCTAACTAACCTAAGGACATCACACGCATCCATGCCCGAGGCAGGATTCGAACCTGCGACCCTAGCGGTCGCTCGGCCCCAGACTGTAGCGCCTAGAACCGCACGGCCACTCTGGCCGGCTGTTATTAGACATAATGGAAGTAAAAACCATATATTATTTCATAATTTGAATGTAGCTCTACGTAAATATATATTGTAAAATGTGTCTACAGTGTCCCAGGTTTGTTTAAATAATGGCAGTTACTTCATAGTTAACCAATAGTGGAACGGTAAACTAGTTGCAGATGAGAACAGTTCTGATGAAATGAAAGATTTTGTGGCGCAATTGGTGGGAAGTTTGCCGGAGATGACGATAACATGCATGATAACTTAACAGTGGGAAAAATCAATGTCTCAGTGCCATTTTCGTTTTGTGGTCCAATACTTGTTACAGGTAAAACCTACGAAGTTAAAATGAGATTTGCGGCAGTCAAAGTACCTGCCAGCAGACCCGATTCGGTACCTAGATATAAGGACACCAACATCTTCTACTAACTGAAAAGTGTGAGTTTTTTATACGATAATTCAATGAAAAGTGATAAAATAATTTAATTTTTGGTCACTTAATACTGACTCCCGTCTTTCTGGAGAAACAAGAGGAGCGATTGTACGCACTGAGGCACCAGTTATTGTACTAAAGTTATTGTAGCGGTCATTGTAGAAAAAGGGTGTAGAAATCTTGTGAGTTGATCTGGGAATGAAATTTAGAACTCCGACTATGGCAAAACCTCAGTGAGCCAATCACAGGAAAACTAAGAAGTTAAGAGAAAGGCGAGGTTAGGATGTTGATGAGGAAGAAGGATATCGATGCCATAGGTGAGTACCCAGTCGTCTTCAAATGATAACAGTTTGCTTCGAATAATTTCGTACATTAATAATGTGGTCTGGTTTTAAAGATGAAACATAGTACTAGTATCACTTCGGTTTTCACAGCGGCAGTGTGTCGTTATCACTGCACGAGCAAAGTGGATCTTCGACTTCGGTTTTACACATTCGACAAATTCTGTAAATGGAATCATAAGTCAGAAAATATCTATTAGGAGAATATTATTTTAATGAGGACAGCGTGTAATAAAATTAATTGTTCACTTTATGTATGTATCTGAAAAGCTTCAAAGAGAATTGCTGAAATTCAAAAACTTTCTAATTTGTTAATAAGTACATGTGACAGCAACCCATCATCAGAACGAAAAATTTGTCCCGCAGAACGTAGAACACAATGTTTCAAAGAGAAGACACAAAAAATGTCGTACCTGGAGAGGAAATTGATGTGTAATTCGATCTAGAATGCAGGAAATTTTTGTGTGGCGGGGCACTCTATTTTTACGAGGCAAACTTCAGTATGTGTGGGAATATGACTTGATGAGCTGGAGACTGCATTGGAGGTGGGTCTTAGATCCATCAGACTAATTTTACATACCAAATACGGCGGTGAAGCAAAAACTAACTTTCACTTCGTAATTTCAACAAATACGATTGAATTTTTCACATCGTCGGACACTGCTTATATGTTTTGGAGTTACGTGAACAGTTGTAAACTGAAGGGAACATATGTAAAGGAGGTGTTTCTCAAACTGTCATGAAAGTAGTCTTCCATTTTTCCGCGGTACAAAGTATACTTATTGCCAGTATATATGGCAAGAACAATAATAGTTTGGGACAAAAATCGTATTAAAGAAACAAAATATTCACGAATACGTGACAGTAATTCACGAATACGAGACAGAAATAAAATTTTGTTAGTTTGTTTCATATCGTAGAAGATAAATAGAGAAAATTCGATTACTGCGTAAATAAGGAGATGAATTACGATACTCTGTGGAGTATGAGTGAACTATTAAATTATGCTCACCTGTTCACAGACATGTACATGAAAATCTTAACTTGAAAACGAAAACAAATAAAGCGAAGGACGCCAAAACGATAATGTAGGATTACTACCATGACCGAGTTTCAGCGCAATAACTGATGGAGCAGAATTGCAATCACGTCTGACACTGAGAATAACGCTCGCGATGAGATAAAAATAAACAAAGCGACGGGAGAACAGCGGTTCGTATGTTTACAGCCCTTGTATGCTGTGATTAATTAATGCATACAACCCAATTTAAACACTTTTTGGTAACGTAAAACCTCCTACCCTTGTTCACATTAAATAAAATGCTCCACAGTGCTTTATGAATGTAAACTAAAGAGAAATTTATAACCACAACTGCTAAACAACTAATCAATGGATTGTATCCACCGTAGTTGTGTAATCTGGGATCATCTCGCTGGTTTTCTAATATTTGCTGTTTTGCTAATGTTTAACTTCGGAGTTGGCGATACAATATTCCAATGAATGTAATCCTACACGTAAATTAGAACATACAATGAAACACAAACTCTTAGGAAATCATATGCTGCCGCATGACAGAGAAGAGGCCAGTTCAAGTAGACGTAATATACTGTTCCTGGTTACAAGGAAAACATTGTTATATTAATGAGCATAAATACTTCATTAACTACGTTTCATCTTAGTAATCATGAAGTTAAGATTTATGGCGATTTCACCAGATGAAGTGAAGCAGTCATCAACAGAAAGGTTGGTTTGAAAACCATAACCCTCTGACAAGAATGCTTGTATATAAGACGATATAAGTAATATAATATAAGATGCTTATTTGCTCATATATATTTATGTATTTTTGACCCGTCGTCTCGGTCTGTAATCCTGATCACATTGGTCAACGTAAGTTGCTTTATTTCTAGCAGCTGAAATTTGCTTCCAACTTACATGAATGGAAAGTACAGCTATAAACGTCAAATACCGCAATTAAACACAAAACTGGCGATGAGTCTGGTCTGATGAGTCTGGTCTGGTCTGTAACTGTCTGAAGCACCGAGCTACGTGCTACTCTTCAATTCAGCGTGGAATCCGAACCCCGTTGAAACATCATATATTATTTGCTACATACACCAAGAATTGTGTGCACTAAGCCTCTTTAAGTGCCAGGAATTCCTAGAATGCAAGCCGGAGTTTGGGATTCATAGAGTCAGAAACAAATATACCAAAGTACCAGATATAAGCGAATTATCTTCTGAGATTACCACATTTAATAAATGATGCAAATGGGTAATGAAAATAAATGACTTTAATAGGTTGAGTAGAAAATATAGTACTTCATTTATTATTCTGAGTTTGTGTTAAACAGCTGAGTAAATACTGAATGTACAATACATATGGTTTTGGGTTGGGTCTGCCTTTAGTAAAACACAATTTCGTTTTTTATCCCAAACATGTTTCACTGCAGTTGCAGCATCATCAGTGGGCTTTTATTTTATGGCTGTTAAAGATAAAGAATGTTCTTTACTCTTTGTGTACATGTAAATATTAGTTTTGAAAATCTTAATTATAGATTTTTGAAGAACATACAAAATTATGTATTCATACCCTTTTACCACATGATGTGATTTTCCTGATGTATTATGTTTTTATAGTGCCAGTTTTCTTTCACAGTTTGTCATCTGCAACTGTATACAACTAAATGTAGACAAATTATTTAAGAAAAAATTACGATTTGGAAAGTGTTTGGCTGTTATGCCTGAAATAAATTAATTCTACTTGGAAGATAGTGTGTGTGTCTATTTACAATATGTTTCACTTCCGTTTTCATTTTTCCTCATCTTCTTCACTGTGAAGCTCTGTATATTGAGCTGTCACTGTCACTGTTTCACTGTTTACCAGCCATAAAAAATGGCAGACAGTGGAACAGTTGAAGGTGTTCCTGACAGTTGTTTTGAATCTTTCAGAGGTGTATGTCCCATTTTTTGTTTGTGTGTGTGTGCATGGACATGTGTGTGTGTGTGTGTGTGTGTGTGTGTGTGTGTGTGTGTGTGTGTGTGTGTGTGTGAAAAAGGGAGGGGGAGAGAGAGAGAGAGAGAGAGAGAGAGAGAGAGAGAGAGAGAGAGAGAGAGAGAGAGAAAGTCTGAGGATTTTTCATTATTGTATTGTTATCAATAATATTATTATTTTATTTTTATATTTTTTACTTTTGTGCGTATGTATTTATATGTCTGTGTGTTTGAGTGGGGGGGGGGGGTATTCTGTGGTTTGGTGGTATCTAATAACTCTTTGAGGGCAGAGAACAGAATTCCATTGCAGAGATCTGTGTATTCATTTATTATTTGTTTTCCTTCAACTATGGCTGTTTTATATGATAGTTTTTTTCAATTATTAGTTTTTGTGAGGGGGCTGTTGCTGCACTTGAGAATTTTCAACTTAGTATTGATGTTTGTTGGGCTATGTTTCTTGGCTATAAGATCTTCAGCAAATGCGGAAAGACAGCTGTTGCTTTTCAACGCTCTTCTGTGTTCTGTGTATGTGGTATTAGAGTTTCTGCTTGCCTGTCCTATATATTATCTGATTTGCAGTCCTGAAGGGTTTGTTGGTAAATACCAGATGTGTTGTGTTTGTGTGTTGGTTGTTGTGTCTGTATATTGTGAGGGCAAGGGAATATAACCTTTGGGCATTTTCTGTTTCTATGGTGAATTTTATTTTTGGGTGGATTTTGTTTATGTCACTGTGGACTTGTTGGATGTGACTGGGTGTTTCATCTAGAGAGCATATGATGTCATCTACATAACTATACCAATTTATTGTCTGGTGTTGTGTGGGTCTTACTATTGCTTCAAATATTTCATTTTGGTCTTAGTTTTCTCTGTGTTGTGTTGTCTGTCCTTTAGGCTATTTTTAGCCCTTGTTTTTTGAGTATGTTGCCTATTCTGTAGGTTGCTTTGTTGTTGTAGGTCAGAGTGAACCACTTGTTTGTGGTTTTGGGTGTTTCTTGTTCAAGTGTTCCCATATATGTGTGTATAATGGTGTGTAGGCTTTTGCTTTTGTGTGTTGGGTGTCCTTTTTAATTTTGTGGTTCAGTTTATTTACAGTGTTTGTATCGTATCCATTCTCTGTAGCTATGTGTCCGATTATCTGTATTTCATTGTTATAGTTGTTTTCAGTGATTGGAGTTTTGTTCAGCCTGTGTAGCATGTATTGGAAACTGGCTAATTTGTGTGCAATCGGATGATTATAATGTTTGTGTTGGTGGTGGTCACTCTCCTGAATATGGAGAATTGGTGTTGGTTGTTGTGTCTGTATATTTTGAGGGCAAGGAAATATAACCTTTTGTCGTTTTCTGTTTCTGTGGTGAATTTTATTTTTGGGTGTACTTCGTTTATATCACTGTGGACTTGTTGGATGCGAGTGGGTGTTTCATCCAGAGAGCATATGATGTCTTTTACATAACGATACCAATTTATTATCTGGTGTTGTATGGGTATCACTATTGTTTCAGGATTTTATTATCAATGTGATTGAGAAAAATGGGAAATGAGTTTCACAAATTGAGAAAGTTAATAACGCTTTAGTCCTCTTCTGGCCCTTATATGAGCAGTAAGTCGATCTGGTTCTGATTCATGAACTGTTTGGATGTCCTCCTGAGGTATATCGTGCCAAATTCTGTCCAATTGGCACGTAAAATCGTCAAAATCCCAAGATGCCTATAATGATCAACACATTATTAATTGGGGCGATATTTGCAACATTGCTGACTAAGGTAAAGTTTGGCAAGCACGAAAAGAAGCAGTAGAAACTTTCTTTGAGTGCGGACCAATACTATCTTCCTGAAAGGTAAGTCGAGGCCGGATTGCCATGAAGGTGAAAACGCGGCTTAGAATATGGTCGACGATCCTCTTTGCTGTAAGAGTGTCAGACCAACTCTCCTGGTTGTCAGGCCGTATGGCGGGCGACAATCATATTGGTATCCCACTGCTCTCTGGGGCCGCTCCAGGCACGTCTTCGTTCTGGAATCTCATTGACTGGAAAAGAATTGCCTTCAGTAATGAGTACCACCTGGAATTGAGTCCTGATGACCAGCGAAGACATGTCTGGAAACGCCCCCTGACAGCGGTGGTGTACCAACCTGACCGTCGCCCACCATAAGGCCTGATGACCTGGAGTGATGGTCTGGGGCACCATTGCTTTTCGTAGTAGGACTCCTTTGCTTCCACGGCACACTTACAATACAGCGGGACGTCGACTGTAGCGTACGTCCAGTTTTGTTGCCTTTCGTGGCAAGCCTTCCTAGTGCCAGCGTGCACACGGCGAGAATTTCTACTGCATTTGTTCGTGCTTTCCAAACCCTACCTTGGCCAGCAAGGGCGTCGGATCTCGCCCCAGCTGAGAACGTTGGAGTATTATGGGTAAGGCCGTCCAACCAGCTCTGGATTTTGACGGTCTAACTCGACAGTTTTGCAGAATGTGACACGAAGTGCCGCAGGAGGACATCCACCAACTTCGTCAGCCAGTGCCAAGCCGAATAAATGCTTGTATAAGGGTCGGATGTGGACCTAAGCTTTATTTGACTCGCTCAGTTTCCGAAGCTCTTTCCCTAGAATAAGTCATCAAATTTTTCTGAAACCGTAATAGTTTGTTTATCTGTGTGTCACAGCTATCGGTTTCCGTCCTATTCGGATAATTCCTTCGTGATGCGTCGTTGTTTTTGTCTTGGACAGTGTACTAATGTACCATATTAACATGTATTATATGCAGTGATTACCGTATTTAATAAATTACGCAAATTAATAATGAACATTGATGACTTTAACATATTTAGTAGGGAATAGAACTCTCTTTTTGACAATTTGAGTTTGTATTGAATAATTGAGTTAACTCCGTATGTATTTTGCCATAGGGGTTTACCTCAGTGAGATATGAACTATCTTCAGTGACCTGAAATACCCTATGTGATCAAAAGAATCCGGACACCCCGAAAAACATACGTTTTTCATATTAGGTGCATTGTGCTGCCACCTACTGTCAGGTACTCCATATCAGCGACCTCAGTAGTCATTAGACATCGTGAGAGAGCAGAACGGGGCGCTCCGCTTAACTCACGGACTTCGAACGTGGTCACTGTACGCTAGATTTCCACACTCCTAAACATCCCTAGGTCCACTTTTTCCGATGTTATAGTGAAGTGGTAACGTGAAGGGACATGTACAGCACAAAAGCGTACAGGCTGACCTCGTCTGTTGACTGACAGAGACCGCCGACAGTTGACGAGGGTGGTAATGTGTAATAGGCAGACATCTATCCAGACCATCATGCAGGAATTCCAAACTGCATCAGGATCCACTGCAACTACTACGACAGTTCGGCGGGAGGTGAGAGAACTTGGATTTCATGGTCGAGCGGGTGCTCAAAAGCCACACATCACATCGGTAAATGCCAAACGACGCCTGGCTTGATGTAAGGAGCGTCAGCATTGGACGATTGAACAACGGAAAAACGTTGTGCGGAGTGACGAATCATGGTACACACTGTGGCCATCCGATGGCAGGGTATGGAGAATGCCCGGTGAACATCATCTGCCAGAATATGTAGTGCGAACAGTAAAATTAGGAGGCGGTGGTGTTGTGGTGTGGTGGTGTTTTTCACGGGGGGTGCTTGCGTGGCTCTATCACAGCACTTGCCTACGTTGATGTTTTAAGCACCTACTAGCTTCTCACTGTTGAAGAGCAATTTGGGGAGGGCGACTACATCTTTCAACACGATCGAGCACCTGTTCATAATGCACAACCTGTGACGGAGTGGTTACACGACAATAACTTGCCTGTAATGGACTGGCCAGCACAGAGTCCTCACCTGAATCCTATAGAACACCTTTGGGATGTTTTGAAACGTCGACTTCGTGCCAGACCTAGTCGACCGACATCGATACCTCTCCTCGGGCTGCCATTCCCCAAGAAACCTTCCAGCACCTGATTGAAAGTATGCCTGCGAGAGTGGAAGCTGTCATCAAGGCTAAGGGTGGGCCAACACCATATTGAATTCCAGCATTATCGATGTAGGGCGTCACAGACTTGTAAGGCATTTTCAGTCAGGTATCCGGATATTTTTTATTACGTAGTGTACATTCTGCGAGAAACATCTAACGCGCAGGTAGAGGGCCCGTAATAGTTTTGTTCGGGCGACAAATAAATGCGTCACCAAACATACACATTTTCCCCAGCTATAATGCGAAATTTTTCAGCTTTCCGTCATAGTTCTGCGTATATGTAGCCGTGTACCTTATCCTTTGGCTTTGCATGGTGTTGTCAAAGTGCGTTGTGAATTGTCGTTGCAGGCGGTTTGTGACCGAGTAAACGCTGTTACAGCATGTATTTGAACGTAGGTGCAATATATGTTTCTTTTAATGCTACGATGTTTTAATTAATTCTTCAACTCACATGGAAACTGGCAAGTGTTCTTCAGTTATTTTCCTCATAATTTTGTTGGGTGCCGGGAATCCTGCTTAACCATAACAGTTACATCAATGAGAGTCATAAATTAGTGCATTGCAATGCGGTTCTCTACTTCATTGTTAGCTACTGTATGTTAAGAGCAAACCAGGCAATGGCGGTACCTTGTTGGAAACACGAAGCATTATTAATAACTTGCTCTATGATATAATATGCACAGAGGTTGGTAATTATGAGGGTAGTGAGAAAATGTATATAGTTGGAACACTAGGTTTTATTTGCAGTTACATTACTTTTCTCCACAGTGTTTGCAACAGGTCTTAAACGTTTAACATTCAGCTTGTGATTTTAATTTTGTTGCATCATAATTCTTCTGTCTGTTGAAAAGACGTTGAATATGTTTTCTTCAGCAAATACAATATTATTTTACTACCCTGAACGTTCATTAATAAGTCTTGGTTCAAATGGCTCTGAGCACTATGGGACTTAACATCTGTGGTCTTCAGTCCCCTAGAACTTAGAACTACTTAAACCTAACTAACCTAAGGACATCACACACATTCATGCCCGAGGCAGGATTCGAACCAGCGACCGTAGCAGTCGCGCGGTTCCGGACTGAGCGCCTTAACCGCGAGACCACCGCGGACGGCTGTAACGCTGAATGCTTGGTTCTTCTGGCCATTGCGCAAGGCTGTGTCAGCCTTTCTATTATTCCAGGATGATGATTGATGTAAAGCTCTAACCATTTTTGTTTTGTTTTTAATTACTCGATACGACGCAGTGCTTAAAGTTGAGGAAACTAAAAAGTTTTTCTGTCCGTTTTGTGACAGCTATATCTCTCGCCTTATCTGAGACTAGAAAAATGGATTCAGAGCTGTAAAAATCAACGTGTTACTATTAAAAGGAATTCTGTTAAGTTTCTTGCTTATTCCAACCATGAATTTCGTAGCAATCTTTTGAGAAACAGCCACGTTACGCATTTGCTTTGTTATGTATGATAGCAAATGCTTTCGTGTAGTAGTAAAGAATTATGATAAGAACTCTAGTATTTATTTTAACCCCCCCTCCCCCAATTGTTTTCTCACGATAATAGTTCATTTGAGAACCACTGATCATTAAATTTTCACCATACAGCAAGTTAATTCTGAGTAAGAAATATGCGCCATCTCCAGCTACGGTTCACAACGACAACGGCACCTAGCATTCCGAAACGCATTTGCTATGAACGAGAATCCATTTGCAGAGCTCTGTGTATTAGCATAGTATCTAGTTGCAGAACTACGAAGGTAAGCCAGATAATATCTATGACTGTACGCAAGAGTTGCTTCCTGGTAACTTTATTCCCACAACTGATTACCTGCAAATTGTGACCAGCTTTGTTTACTGAACAGACTAAAGCTTCTTGAAGCATCCGTTCTTACGTGAGTGAATAGGAACTGTTTCATCATCGTTCAGTCATTTTAAATTGTTAAATTACTGCATCCTTGAGTCGAACAATTTGTGGAAGTTACCGTTTAAGAGAACATGATAAACGGTTACTAAGCAGTTGTTAATGCTGTCCCAAGCGAAAGTGAATGAATAGTTGTGTGGCAGGTCAGATCTCATACATTGTAGCTTTCTGTATTTATGACAGCGGATTACGTCATACGTGCACAGGTGTCAATATATTTCGGTGGCTAGACGGGGAAGTGTTAGACTACAAGTCAGAAGTTTCAGACGCGATTCTGAATAACACGTTTCGCCAGTGACAAAAGTTGCCAGCTGACATGGGAACGACAGAACTGAAGGCGAACTGAGAGGTATTGTGTCATGCGAAGTACTCGAATAGGACATATGGATCATTATGTTCTTCCTCGTAACCTGTTCATTAGTCGGATCGGATCTTTTGAGATCGGGAGTCTTTGGCATCTACAGCAACACGATCGAAAATCCATCCTTTTTGGATCAATTTGCACTGCATAAATATGTCGCATTGCATGCGCTTGGTTGAATACAATGATTGGTTGAATACAACGTCTACAAATGAGAACTGCTTTATGGATACCTCACTATAATACACTGGGACACCGGTACTGACTTCCTTCTTATGGGTCACCTCGCACTGTAACGCATAAACAGCCAGAATATGACGAATGACTAATTGTTGGGTACGTTGAAAGTGAAGATATCAATTCATGCAATAAGACCACAGCTACCGCCTGTATCAAAGATTAGATTACATTAGAGTAGTTTACATACATAGGTTTAACATACCGGGCGGTTACACTTGTTTTCCAATAATTCTTTTGAACAGTGTAATTGTCTGAGGTGTGGGGGATGAGTCGCTTGGCACTTTGTGCTGGGCGAGAGACCCACGGTAAATGCAAGCTAGGTAAGTGGCCAATATCGTAGAATATTCTTTGCAAAAGCGAATTGGGATTCGATTTGGACCTGGTGACTTGCTTTCTTTCAAATCTTTCAATTGTTCCTCTACGCCAAAGTTGCTTATTACTGTACTATGTGATCAAAAGTATCCGGACACCGCCAAAGACACACTTTTTCATATTAGGTGCATTGTGCTGCCACCTACTGCCAGGTAGTCCATATCAGCGACCTCAGTAATCATTAGACATCGTGAGAGAAAAGGATGGGCCTCTCCGCGGAACTCACGGACTTCGAATGTGGTCGAGTGATTGGGTGTCACTTGTGTCATACGTCTATACGCGAGATTTCCGCACTCCTAAACATCCTTAGGTCTACTGTTTCCGATGTGATAGCGAAATGGAAATGTGAAGGGACATGTACAGCACAAAAGCGTACAGGCCGGAAACGTCTGTTGACTGACAGAGACCGCTGACAGTTGAAGAGGGTCGTAAAGTGTAATAGGCAGACATCTCTCCAGACCGCCACACAGGAATTCCAAACTGCATCAGGATCCACTGCAAGTACTATGACAGGAGGTCGTGTTTTTCATGGAGGGGCTTGTACCCATTATTCCTTTGCGTAGCACTATCACATACAGCACAGGTCTACATTGATGTTTTAAGCACCTTCTTGCTTCCCACTGTTGAATACGACGATTGCATCTTTCAACACGATCGAGCACCTGTTCATAACGAACTGACTGTGGCGGAGTGGTTACATGACTATAACATCCCTGTAATGGACTAGCCTTCAGAGTCCTGACCTGAATCCTGCAGAACACCTTTGGGACGTTTTGGAACGCCAACTTCGAGCCAGGCCTCACCGACCGAAATATCTACCTCTCCTCAGTGCAGCACTCCGTGAATAATGGGCTGCCATTCCCCAAGAAACCTTTCTGCACCTGATTGAACGTATGCCTGCGAGAGCGGAAGCTGTCATCAAGGCTAAGTGTGAGCCAACGCCATACTGAATTGCAGCATTATTGATGGAGGGCGCCACGAACTTGAAATACATTTTCAGCCAGGTGTCCGGATACGTTTGATCACATAGTGTATGTCGTCCTTACTCAAGTCTGTCTGATGGTTAAATGATGGTAAGTTTGTACGTTTCTCCTGTGTCAACGGTTTCTTGAATGCAAAATGTAGGGAGGGACTGAAATGTTAACAGTGGAGAAACTGGAAAAGAAAAAATTATCTCGTGCTATATACAGACACATCATAACGTTTCATGCTATTCGAACTGAAGAGGAAGGTGATGGTGGTTAGTACCAACGGATACAAGGGACATGGAAAAACAGTATCCAGGATGTCAGATGAGAAGACAGCTAAAGTGATAGATAATGCTCAAGGTAACAGCATATTAACGGACGAGACTGGTTTTGGTGTGTATGTACAGAAATAGCATTTAAGGTGGCATTGTGCGTGAAATTCGTTGAAATTCGACATTTTCTGTTTTCTACTCCATAATGTACTTTGGACTTTCCTGAACGTTTTGGTATATAATACATTAAAATCAGACAATTGTGAGATCTTCAGATAATATTTTGAATATTGGCATGTGACTGTCAAATTTCGCGGCTACGCATATACTGCCGCAGTTGAACAGTCGTATCTTGGGAACTACACAGTCTAGAAGGCTGTGAATGGCTTTGTTTTGAGACTACTGCTACGTCTCAGAAGTTGGCATTGCGAATAAACAAATCAGTCCTTTGTTTCTGATACTAGTTTTCGTTGAAAGTAGTGTGATTATCGGCTATTTTTGTAGTAAGCTAACTGCTATTGCTTCTTATACGTAAATAAAATGACTAAGCGTAAAAGTAACTTCAAGAAACGCAAAATTGCGGTTAACAGATATGTGAGACCTGCAAAAAAGTTCTAAATTTCTTGAAGACACGTGTTATAGCAGTGAAGGAAACCACGATAATGTTTCTGAAGTGATGCACCAGGAGGCGTGGTCATTTCTGAATTTTTTGGCACCCTGCATGAATTTACACATAAACATTCCCTTCCTTTGGCAATAATGGAGACAATCAAACCTATTTACAGAGATTTGGCAAATCCTAAGCTACTGAAGAAGTGTTTACATGGGAAGACCCACAATGTGAATGAGTCCTTCAATAATGTTGCCTGGTGCCGTATGCCTAAAAATATATTTTTTGGCCTCATGACTTTAACGTTTGCAGTGTCTGATGCTGTTATAACTTTTGATGGTGGGAACTATGAAAGACTTAAGGTTCTGGAGAAGTTAGGGGTAAGATTTGGGCAGAACACAGCTAAAGTACTGCGGGAACTGGGTGGGTTTCGTGTACATGAAGCAGAGTTAGCTGCTCAGCAAATGACAAAAGAAGCAAGAAAGAAAAGGAGAAGGCAAGCACTGGGTTGTTGTGACAATGAAGAAAACACAGACTGTGGGCCAGGGCAATTATAGTGCATAAAAGACGCAGAAATGTATGTATAAGAGTTTGTGATAAAAAAAGGTTTAAACCTCAATATCTCTGAACTACTTTTATTGCAATAAATGACCCGGTTTTGTAAAAAAGTACTGATGGTAGAGACATGAAATTTTCACAGAACGCCAAGTGTGAGATTCAACACATATAGAACTAGAATAATTAAAATATCCTGGGATGTTTTGTTGTTATGTTTGTTTATTTATTCACAAAATTCTGTCAAAAATTGAGTGTTTGGAAAAAGATAGATAACAAGCGCCACAATACAATTTTAGTAATAAGTATCCAGAAAGGGGCATTCAATAATTATGGAAAATTGTAAGTTGGTGTCTTAAAAAGTTTCCAAGGTAATGGGTCACAAAATTCGATAATTTAACATTGGCGGCGTAGGACATACAATGTCCCCTTAATACAGAACAGATGAAAATAGGACCTCACAAAATTTAATGTAACATTCATGATCCACTATAACCAGGAGACGGAACGTAGATACAGGAACCATCGGTATAACAGTTGTAAATTGTCGTAGCTGCGTTGGGAAAGTACCAGAGCTCCAAGTGTTAATAGAAAGCACTGATGCTCAAATCGTTATAGGCACTGAAAGCTGGCTAAAGCCAGAGACAAGCTCAGCGGAAATTTTTGCGAAGAACCTAACGATGTTCCACAAGGATAGGCTAAACACGGTTGGCGGTTCCGTGTTTATTGGTGTTAGAAGTAGATTATCTTGTCAAGAAATTGAAGTAGATTGTTCCTATGAGGTAGTATGGACTATGGTCATTGTTGGCAACCGGAATAAAATAATAATTGGATCCTTTTACCGACCTTCCAATAAAGTAGTTGAAATGTTCAAAGAAAACTTTAGTTTGATTTCAAACACGTACCCGACTCATAAGATTATAGTTGGTGGTGACTTTAATTTACCATCGATATGTTGGCGCAAATACATGTTTAATTCCGGAGGTACGCGTAGTTGACGAGCCCACGCGAATAGTAAACGGTTGTGAAAACACACTTGACCTGTAAGCAACAAATAATCCTGAGTTAAAAACGAGCATCAAAACGAATACAGGGATTAGTGAACACAGGTTTGTCGCAGCGAGATTGTATTGTAACCCCCAAATGCTCCAAAACTAAAGGAAAAATACACCTATTCAAAAAAGCGGATAAAAATTCATTTGACGCCTTCCTCAGAGGCAATCTCCACTCCTCCCAAATTAATAATATAAGTGTAGACCAGATGTGGCTTGAATTCAAAGAAATAGTATCGGTAGCAATTGAATGATTTATATCAAATAAATTAACAAATGACGGAGCTAATCTTCCTTAGTACACAAAACGGGTCAGAACACTATTTGCAGAAACAGCGAAACAAACATGCCAAATTTAAACAGATGCGAAATCCCCAAGACTGGTCATCTTTAACAGAAGCTCGAAATTTTGAGCGGACTTCAATGCGAGATGCTTATAACGGTCTCCACAACGAAAATTTCTCTCGAACCCTGGCAGACATCCAAAGAGATTCTGGTCGTATATGAAGTATGTTAGCGGCAAGAAACAATCAATGCCTTCTCAGCGCGATAACAATGGAGATACTATAAAAGACAGTGCTGCCAAAGCAGAGTTACTAAACACAGCCTCCCGAAGTGCCTTCACAAAAGAAGACGAAATAAATGTTCCAGAATTCGAATCAAGAACAGCTGCCAACATGAGTAACGTAGAAGTAAATATCCTCGGAGTACTGAAGCAACTCAAATCAATAAAAGGAGGTCTTCTAGTCCAGACTGTATACCAATTAGGTTCCTTTCAGAGTATGCTAATGCATTAGCTCCATACTTAACAATCATATACAACCGCTGGCTCGAAGAAAGATCCATACCCAAAGACTGGAAAGTTGCACAGGTCGCTCCAATATTCAAGAAAGGCGGTAGAAGTAATCCACTTAATTACAGGCTCATATCATTAACGTCGATATGCAGCAGGATTCTGGAAAATATATTATGTTCGAACATTATGAATTACCTCGAAGGAAACGTTCTGTTGACACACTGGGTTTAGAAAACATCGTACTGGTGAAACCCAACTAGCTCTTTATTCGCATGAAGTGTTGAGTGCTATTGACAAGCGATTTCAGATCGATTCCGTATTCCTGGATTTCCGGAAGGCTTTTGATACTGTACCACACAAGCAGATTGATTGTAGTGAAACTGCGTGCTTATGGAATATCGTCTCAGTTATGAGACTGGATTTGTGACTTCATGTCAGAGAGGTCAAATTTCGTAGTAATTGACGGAAAGTCAACGAGTAAAACAGAAGTGATTTCTGGCGTTCCACAATGTAGTGGTATAGGCTTTTTGCTGTTCCTTATCTGTATAAACGATTTGACAGACAATCCGAGCAGCCGTCTTGTGTTGTTTGCAGATGACGTTGTCGTTAATCGACTAATAGAGTCATCAGAAGATCAAAACAAATTGCAAAACGGTTTAGAAAAGATATCTGAATGGAGAGAAAATTGGCTGTTGACCCTAAATAACGAAAAGTGTGAGACAATTCACATGAGTGCTAAAAGGAATTCGTTAAACTTCGGTACACGGCAAATCAGTCAAATCTTACGGCTATAAATTCGACTAAATACCTAGGAATTACAATTATGGAAAACTTAAATTGGAAGGAACACATAGAAAATGTTGTGGGGAAGGCTAACCTAAGACTGAGTATATTGGCAGGACGCTTAGAAAACGTAACAGATCTCCTAAGAAGACTGCCTACACTACGCTTGTCCGTGCTCTTTTAGAATATTGCTGGCGGTGTGGGGTCCTAACCAGATAGGACTCACGGAGTACATCGAAAAGGTTCACAGAAGACCAGCACGTTTTGTATTATCGCGAACTATGGGAGAGAGTGTCACTGAAATGATACAGGATTTTGACTGGACATCATTAAAAGAAAGGCGTTTTTCTTCTCACGAAATTCCAATCACTAACTTTCTCCTCCGAATGCGAAAATATTTTGTTGACACCGACCTACATAGGGAAAAACGATCACCACGATAAAATAAGGGAAATCAGAGCTCGTACGGAAAGGTAGAGGTGTTCGTTCTTTCCGCGCGCTGTACGAGACTGGAATAACAGAGAATTGTGAAGGTGGTTCGATGAACCCTCATTCAGGTACTTAAATGTAATTTGCAGAGTATCCATGCGGATGTAGATGTAGATGTAGACGATTAAAACTTTTATGACGCTTGTTATAAACACATACAATACCAACTGATACAGCATAGCAGGCAAGGGTATATAACAAATATTGATTAAAAAACAAACGTCACAAATGTTTCTGCAAATACTTTTACCGTCCTTCACTTTCGAAACAAATCACAAATACCGTGCGCGCTCGGCTGAATAAACAGGCGCGTTATCTGGCGCGAGATCAACAAATGCTCCGCAGTTTCAGCCTCGCGTATACCCTTCCCACATCTTTTCTGTAGTGCTGAACGTATATTTGTGATTATTAAAATTAATTACTCGCCCATAAAACTGTTCAATACACAGTTTCTAAGATTCAAGAACTAGAAAACTGGTACGGAGCTGTTCCCTTTGAAATTTCTAACTGGTAATCATGGAATATGGAACACGATGTACACCATCAATCTTCATGGCAAACGTAATACTTCCAATTCAAAAAAAGGCAGATGCTGACAGGTGTGAATATTACAGAAGCGTAACTTTAATTAGTCATGGAAGCCAATATTTGACACGAATTACTTGCAGCGGAATGCAAAAAGCTCATGGGGGTCTATCTTGGCGAACGTTAGTTTGGATTCCGGAGAAATTTAGGAATATAGTCGAACTAAACAAGTGATTATGTAGGAATTAGTTAAACAAATGGGGCATTAAGAATAACAAAATAGTGACAATGGCCGAAGTAAGTGTAAAATAGAACTTGGTAATGGGAAGAAAATCGCTTCCGAAGAAGAGTTTCCTGTTTTGGGTTTCGCTGGCTACCCTGCATTGCTTCGAGCGAATACCGGTGTAGGGCCTTAGACGAGACTTCCGCTAATCTCTACTTCAGCATCTGAGCCAGAGCTCCGTATGCAGTGGTCACGACCTCGACAAGTCGACGTTTCCCCTCAGGTGCGGTGCACCTAAGGCCTGTTTCTACTCCTGTTATTGCGTCTATCCATCCTTAGGTGGTCATCCGAAGCCTCATTTATCTCCCTCTCGGCAGGCGACTTTTGTGACACTGGTTGCGCATAGCATACCTGATTATCTCCGAAATCGTCAACCCTCTGTAGAATACAGTGATGTCTGACTTATTCCTTATGTTGTACATCTGTGAGACTGCGGCCTTCCTTCCAAGAAACTGCATTTCGGCTTCTTGAACTAACTACAGATGTCCTTCTTCATAGAGGATGGATGCCTTTGTAAAATTTTATGGATGTGTCGTTCCTAGCCATATGTTTCAACGCTCTCCTAATTGGCGCTGGAACGTAACGAACATTTTCAGTTTTGTCATTTCGATATGGTACCACTGGAAGGCAAAGTTAGACACTCAAATTTGGTGGCAGAATAAATTTGGTGCAAGAGGGGAATTCCAATCCCAATCATTAGCTGACAGATGTAAAGCTGTGAGTCGTAGCTGGATAGCACAGTCGATAAGTGCACTTCCTGTAAAACTCCAGCCTCCAGTTTCGAGTCCCGCTCCAACACACAGTTTTAATCTGGCAGGAAGTTCCAAAGTAACACATATACGCTGCAAAGTGAACGATTCATTCATATATTGTACTCTCCGTGGACAGTTCTAAGGAACAAACGTAACTTTTTCCGACAAAAGCTGTCACTTAAATAACCTTTCTTACTCTAAGTTTAAATATCAGCTGAAAAATAAAGGGCATTATAAGGGCAGATATTTCTATTGCAGGCTGAGTTCATTGCACTTAAAAACATCACATCTTCATTCACTTCATTTGCAGACCAGTAATCACAGCTAAGTATGGTTTTAGGTTAGTTAGAATCTACAAGTACGTGTGACACAAGCAGGCCGTAAATGTTTGTTTTCCTCTGCGCAGCAGGTCAGGTGCTGCAGTGTCATCACTTGCAGGCAAAACGGTTGGCTACACTGACAGGTGTCGTTCGCTTCGCAGCACTGTTACGACCATGCAAAAAACATTACCTAGTAAATCATGTGATATGTTTGTCGGAAGACTGTTGGAAGCACTGAAAGAAACAACTAACAGACTGCAGTAGGTACATATTGAGGTACCGAGTATCACAGTATATTTACCTATACCCCTAAGCCTTGTATGCTGAAATGGATATGAGTGGTCAGGAATTTGTAAGAACTTGTAATACCTTTATATCTGATTATGATCACATAGTGCTCCCAAATAATGAACTGTAAACAGTTTGATCTTTAGTATGGAGGTAGTGCCTGTCGAAACCTTTGCAACCGTCCGAGTTTTGGAGTAATATTCTTTCGTTTCTTAAACGAAAAGAAAGTGATCGGTGTATGTCTGTATGACACTATATAAGCTGTATACTGAGATTACTATCTTATTTAAAATACTACTAATGCAATATCGAAGTATGATTTGTTACCAGCGGGAAAATGCTTATATCGCAGCACAAAAAAGGCGAATATGCTCCTCTTTAGTAAGAGACTCAGAAAAGTGGAGTACCAGCTATCTCATTCTAACTTCCTCAGCACCTATAAATATTTTTGAAAAATATTGGCATTCGAACATATTCGCGCTTTTCTTGAACATGCAACTAACCTCTCACTCCCAGAAGCAGCCATAATTGTAACTGACTCACACCCGCTAGTCCGTCGCTGTAAGTCTCTCACGCGCATCCACTCCCAACTGCCCATTCTCACCAACTCATTCGACCCAACTCATTGTCATTACCTCTTTGTGGCTCCCCAGCCACAGTTGCCTTCGTTCTGTCCTGCTACTATTCTCTTCTCTCGCTGGTACTGTCTTCCTCTTGTTCTCTCTTACTGATACTATCTGAGCCATTTCATCCCCTAGCTAATACATTTTCTGACTGTCACAATATCTCTCTTCCTCGTTGTCTTTGTCATAGACTCTCTGAAATTAAATCATTCCACATCTACATTTTCTGTACTAGTTATTAACATATTCACACATGTGACTTGTTTACTGACATTGTTGATATAACTTATAGTTTAGTCAATGTGTTTGGTTTGGTCTAATTCAAAACATATACAAATTTTTTCTGTAACATAGCAAACTACACACGGACGCTATTGCTAATCCTTACAGCGTAAAGTGCAATTACCGACGAGAAAAGTTTATTCAGTGTACCAAAGTAGAGATTTTCAGACGTACATGTTACAGTCAAACTGTAACAAACTGGCCAATACGTAATGATATTCCAGCAACATTGTAACAAATTCCAGGTGTTCTATATATCGCCATGTTACAGCGAAATAGTGACAAATTGCCCCTTTTTATAGTAAAATTGTAAAAATTCCCCATAAATTGACATATCCTAGACAAACTATAAAAACAATTGCTCCATATGCCACCCTATTACTGCAAAAGTGCAAAAAAAAGTTTTGTTATGCAAAAGCATCGGATTATGTAACGCCAGTAAAAAGAGGTAAAAACAATTAAAAATGATATTTTGTCAGAAAATTATGTCAATTGTACTCCCTCTTATCCCCTAAAATGGTACTTGGTGAGATAGAATATTACTGTAAAACTTCTAAATATGTCACATAATGTTAGATATACATACCACCAGTAACACCGCATCAGATAAAAATGCCTATATCTTTACGTTCTTAGATATCGAATTTACAATGCCGCAGTTACTCCAGGAGTTCACTGTCATGTTTTAGGCGTCAAGTGTAGGTTTCACTTTAATTGCACTATTCTGGTAGCTGTTAAGTTATTTTAGCTACACATAAGGTTTACAGAACAATTTAGACATGGTAATCACATTTACACCAGCATTGTTTATGGTTACATATTTTTCATAATTAGTAACTGTTTTTGTACTGGCAGTAACACATTCTCATTTAGATCTAGGAGGAACAGTTAAGTGCCTGCTTACCAAGTTATTTTAGACACACATGCTTTGTGCTGTTAGAAAAAGTAATTAAAATGATTTAGAAATGGAAATAACATTGTTGTACTTAATTTAAGAGTCCGTAGTCATGTTTTAGGCATCACAAATTAACTGCACTGTCCCAGCAGATGAAAAAAACCTTATAGAACAATAATTCAGACTACTCATTTGTTTGTATATTTGCCTGCTTCACGTAGTACTTTAACCAGTAGGTGTTTTTTACAGCTATAGGCTTTGTCATATTCTCTTTCGTATGTAGCCTCATTTAGGCGCAAAATGAAATGTGAAATATTACTGCACTGTCTGCTTCGTGAGGTTTGTACTGTTATACAACAATTTAGACATAGAAAGAACATTGGGACACTTAATTTTAGAGTTCACAGTCACATTGTAGTCGCCAGTTTTAATGGAAAATAATTTTTTGAAGTGGAAATATTTAATTGTGCCTTACACCAAGTGTGTTACAGCAACTGAACTATGGTCATCCACAGTAGGTGCTTAACCTATAAGTTTACGCCATAAACTTCGTTTTGTGTCTGTGTGTGTGTGCATGTGTGCGCGAGCGTGTGCATGTGCGTGTCTGTTTGAGTGCATGCTTCGGTGACAACAAGGTTTGTCTATTTTAGACATGCATGTACTATTTATTAAGTCCTTCACCTAATATTTTGATAAGTAGTTCACGTCGTTCAGATAAATTTCGACAAGGTTCAAAATACAAATCATTTACATATTTATGAAGATGGTACAAAATTCAAATCATTCAGATACCGTACTTTCGATCATGATGAAAAACTCACCATCATTCATCTCTGTTACAACATGGCACCATAATGGTGGCCAGCATACTCGTAAATGAGCTATTTCCGCCTGCTGGTTTTTTAAACTTTTTATGATTTCTTAAAAAATTTCTAGTATCATTAAATAAATTCATTAAGTAAATTTCTAGTATCATGCCAAAGAAAGCAGGTGTTGACAGATGTGAAAATTACCGAACTATCAGTTTAATAAGCCACGGCTCCAAAATACTAACACGAATTCTTTACAGACGAATGGAAAAACTGGTAGAAGCCTTGGGGAAGATCAGTTTGGATTCCGTAGAAATATTGTAACTCGTGAGGCAATACTGACCCTAGGACGTATCTTAGAAAATAGATTAAGGAAAGACAAACCTATGTTTCTAGCAATTGTAGACTTAGAGAAAGTTTTTGACAATGTTGACTGGAATACTCTCTTTTAAATTCTGAGGGTGTCAGGGGTAAAATACAGGGAGCGAAAGGCTGTTTGCAATTTGTATAGAAACCAGATGGCAGTTATAAGAGTCGAGGGACATGAAATGGAAGCAGTGGTTGGGAAGGGAGTGAGACAGGGTTGTAGCCTCTCCTCGATGTTATTAAATCTGTATGTTGAGCAAGCAGTAAAGAAAACAAAAGAAAAATTCGGAGTAGGTATTAAAATCCACGGAAAAGAAATAAAAACTTTGATGTTCGCCGATGACATTGTAATTCTGTCAGAGACAGCAAAGGACCTGGAAGAGCAGTTGAACGGAATGGACAGTGTCTTGACAGGAGGATATCAGATGAACATCAACAAAAGCAAAACGAGGATAATGGAATGTAGTTGAATTAAATCGGGTGATGTTGCCGGAAATAGATTAGGAAATGAGACACTTAAAGTAGTGAAGGAGTTTTGCTATTTGGGGAGCAAAATAACTGATGATGGTCGAAGTAGAGGGGATATAAAATGTAGATTGGCAATGGCAAGGAAAGTGTTTCTGAAGAAGAGAAATTTGTCAACATCGAGTATGGATTTAAGTGTCAGGAAGTCGTTTCTCAAAGTATTAATATGGAGTGTAGCCATGTATGGAAGTGAAACGTGGACGATAAATAGTTTAGACAAGAAGAGAATAGAAGCTTTCGAAATGTGGTGCTACTGAGGAATGCTGAAGATTAGATGGGTAGATCACATAACTAATGAAGAGGTATTGAATAGAATTGGAGAGAAGAGAAATTTGTGCCACAACTTGACTAGAAGAAGGGATCGGCTGGTGGGGCATATTCTGAGGCATCAAGGGATCACCAATTTAGTATTGGAGGACAGAGTGGAGGGTAAAAATCGTAGAGGGATACCAAGAGACGAATACACTAAACAGATTCAGAAGGATGTAGGTTGCAGTAAGTACTGGGAGATGAAGAAGCTTGCACAGGATAGAGTAGCATGGAGAGCTGCATCAAACCAGTCTCAGGACTGAAGACCACAACAACAACTGGGTTAGGTCCACCATCTAACATTTTCGAATATCCTGTGAGCACCGTCTCGCAGTTTTTGAATTTCCTGTGAGCTTCATCTCTTTTTTGTGTATGTCATCTTGAATTCCGTGACTGCCACACCGCAACTGCGTTGCGCAATTGTGGCAGACACTTGAACTGTGCACCAGAACATAAATAGCTGTGTTAACTAACATTACGTCATTGACAACATCTGCTTCACACAGTCTTTAACTTCATTACACTGACAAAGCTGAGAAAGCGCAGTTAATGTCATATTCGTAGATAGTTCAGTGGCTACTGTGCCTGCAGTCTATCTTGCAAAATATACTCATTACCTGTTTTCTAAGCGCACTGCCAAATAAATAATTCCTGGTTCTCAATAATTGCTTTGGAAATCTAATATTCGTCATCCGCTTCCTCACAATGTATATATCTTCCCATTTCCTACAACAGTATTTCATCTTTCAGATGTTCTCTGCTTTCACTAGTTATTGCGAATACGGTCATATCACAATGCCTTTGTTAACATATTTGCATATTCATATTTAATTGATTTCACTGATTTGTAGCACTCCACATTTGTGTGACTGAAACGTTTTTGAGAGGGTGGATTGTGTGGCACTACCCACTGATTCTCTGCTTTTGTCTCTAGGTTATTTCGCATTCATACTTTTTGCATTTCCAGAGATTGTCTTCTGTACTTAGATATCCGTTTTCTATATTGTGTGTCTCATTTAAATACGTTCTTGGATGTCTCTTTGTGCACTTGTTTTCAACCACACATGGTGAAGTCATAATCAATCTTTTAAATGTACCACGAGCCATGTTTTCCACTGTTTCATTGTGTAACTCTGGATCCAATTTTGGATTCGTAAATTCAGCTCGAATTATTTCATCAGTCGGATTTGAACGGTTGTTTTCGTGTGACCAAATTCAATTGCAAGAATGATGTAATCTATGATTCTGCCATGGGATTGTGTACATTCAACATGTAAAGGTTCCAAAAATATTATACTTTTTGCATCTCATTTGTCTCTGTCGGAAAAACTCTAGTCGTTATGTCATGGGGGTTTACCGGTGCTTCTTCACAAATCATATCTTCTTCGATTTCCGGCCATGACGAATTGTAAGTGAACGTTATGAGTAAATCAGACGACCATTTCTTTTACAAAGGTCATAGCATCCGGTGTGTTTGTGCATATGTCGTGAACCTCCGAATCCTGCCTCGGGCATGGATGTGAGTGATGTCCTTAGGTTAGTTAGGTTTAAGTAGTTCTAAGTTCAAGGCGACTGATGACCTCAGAAGCCATTCGAAACTTTTGAACCATCGTGAACCTCCGTCACAACTTGATGGTAAAATCGATAGTCTTCCAATATCGCCAACATTTCTGTCATTCATGACTACAGCAATGTATTCATCTGTAAGCAATTTCTTTTGGTTCTTTGTTCAAATATCATTCATTATGCCTCTACTCTCGTGTCAACTAAAACCTGTTGAAACAAATGACGGGTACTGGTAATATGATTGTCTCTAATCATTATGTGATACACGCAAAATTCCTTCGAAATTCCTTTCCTGTTTGTTTCTGCACCCGTATTTGTATTCACTTGTTTCAGACTGAAATGGTAAGTGCGTTCTCCTCTTATAAAAATTAAGGGATACTGAAGTGCTCTGTAAGAACGATGTGCTTCCACAATACGTTATAGTACTTCTCTTCTTCGTTGAATAATTGTATCACGACATACGCACTCATTGTTTTCAATTTCAACGGCAGTTTCATTGACCTGAAAAGAAAATGAATCGACGTTTGTATTCTCCAGCTTGTCTTGTGTCACCTCGAACAAAACTTTATACTCATCGGTCACCATTTGATACAGTGTCTTCAATAGGTGATCAAACTGACTGCAGTTGTGTAAAATCCTCTGCAATTCAATGATTTCCCGTCATAAAACAGCTCCATTTTCGCGACGTTGTTCAACTTCCATTTGTTCATTGGCAACGAAATGCACTTGTAAAAACTTATACGATTCATTTGGCAATGGAAAGAATGATCCCTCTCTATTACAGACTTGTTCTTTAATCGAAACACACAGGATTGAATTAACGTTCTTCATTGCTCGTGGAAGTAGTACCAAATGATGTGTCTCGGAAGCAAGTATTATACGCTCTCATAATTTGTAGAAAATGTTTTGATTCCACGTTTTCTTGAGTCATTTAATGAAAAATGTTTCTTGAAAGCACTTCCACTGCAGCTAAAGTAAACTTTCCACTGACACGACACATTTACGGTGTTTCTCTACTGAATCTGGCATCACAGAACTTATACACTACTCCAGATTTGTCAATGACAACGTGTTTGTTGTATTTAGTGCACACATAACGGAATTTTTCATCTGACAAACTGCAATGCCTACTTCTCCGACTTTGCACTTCTCGGTCACTGACGTCTTGTTCACGCGCTTGCAGTGGTTGCGTTTCACGAACTTCTCGCATTATAACACTTATTCACTTCGTAATCCTGTTTCTTTAGTGGTTTATCTATAACTGCTTGTTGAGAGTCTAACTTGAAACTCTACTGTCGTTGTTTATTTATTAAGCATCCTTTCTTTCGCTGTGAAGCCATACCTGCTTCTGCCGCCTCATTTCTTTCATTTCTTCCCTGTGCTTACTGTTTCCTTCTTTTCAGTTCCGCATTGGCAAGATTTCTTGCTGTTCTTCATTTTGAGATCCTGTTGAACGTTAATATTACTCAATACAGTAAAATTCCTCGTAACGCAGTTTTGACTACCTTAAACTAATCACAGTCACTTAAACTAATGATTCTAATACAGCAGGCGAAAATGAAAGTATAGACGCTTGGCAATGTCACGTCCTCACCTGAATATATTTTCTCAAATTTTCATCAAATATTTACAAATGCGACCCTGGGCACTTTCCAGTGAAAACTTGCGTTCAATTTACGTTCATGTGTATATTATCCACTGTAGATCGTGTATGATCCTACACTGTCGTCAGTTGCGGATAATAAAAGGAACGCCGGCCAGCTACAACGTTATCTTGAAATGCTTATTATTTAGTAACTCACTTTCAAGCTTTACGCATATGCCTGGAAAAGGACATTCGTACAATGTATTAGAGAGATTAACGTTATGGTATTGATTAAAAAATTTTCATTTTAGAGGCACTGCTAGGTCTACTAAAAGAAAACAAACGACTATTTTCAGATTAATCAGAATAATTAGTAACATGTTAAATAAATTTTTGTGAATCAAAATATTGTAATTTGCAGTGAATAACTGGCCAATAGCAAATGAGTCATCGATATGTAGATGAAGTAAACGGGTGTCCTGAAAGAATGTCGTTCGTTTAACGGGAACTATGAGGATTAACATAGAACTTTGATCACAAAGAAATAAAGCTTGATAATACTCCGATTTGTCAACGTTAGATTCGGCTAGGATTCATTGTTAGTTAGTGGAGAAATAAACATGATCGTGATCGGTTGCTGTTATCGTAGACTGAAGCGCCAAACAAACTGGTATAGTCATGCATAGTCACATACAGAGATATGTTAATAGGCAGAATACGGCAGTGGGCTAAATGTGTAGTGAGGCTCAGCGCTGTGGCACTTGGCTCGTGAACCACTTTCTTGGCTGGCCCTGTCCTAGAATCATCGTCAGATAATTTTTTCTGTCTTTACCCAACTACCCTTCTGATAATAAAAACACACACCTTAATCATCTTAGTGTGTGTTTTAGTTCTTTCATAACTTGCTAGTGTTTTATATCACATAAGAATTCCATCGTCTTCCATATCGATCTTGCATATCGATATGGAAATATTATCTTCCTGTGTGCATCAAACTGTAGAATTAATAGTCACTGATAGAGTTTAGTCATTATTCCTCTACGTTGTGTTGATCTATCTGACTTTCTGTGTTTTCCAAATTAAGTCAGTGAATCATTAATTAACAATTCATGCCTTTTCTTTTCAAACAGTTCTTGTTCTTTTTGATAGGAGACTGCTAATGCTGAACTGATCACACTTTTGTAAAGCTGGCGTTAATAATTTAGCTACCATGTCACTGACGTATTTGACTCACAATGAAAACTAAAGAACTATTTTAGTGTTCTGATCCGCATTCTTTTTCTGAGGTCGAAACTTTTATAGCTCTGCTGGGCTATCACAACTGTGCGGATTCCAGTGATGTGTACATTCTGCTTGGATTCACATTTTTATTATCTCCATGTCAATTTTATCGGTTCAACAAATATCTGAATTTATTAATATGGCGAACATTCCAGAAGCAAACAATGCTGGATATGCGACCATGTTAATCGTCAAACAGTCGTTCGACGACGATCTCATAATAAGGCAGTGAATTTACCAGAGCTAACGAATACATTCCATGGTGATACATAATTACAGTAACGCAATTTTAATCCGTAGCGCAAATAATTTTCACAGAATTTCCGAAGGGAAAAAGGTTCGTTCTGTAAGACAAATTACAACTCCTACCGTTTAATTATATATTTGATCGTCTGATTCGACAGATTAAACGTCCAAAGTCTCATCAAAATTTATCAATACCTACTGGAGCAGATTTAGTTACAGGCAGTTCAGAGTCCGTTGAGACAGGTTTCGTATATTTTCATAGCTGCATAGTACCGCGTAATGGTGTAACTGAACATGAAATAAAGAAAATGAAGTTTCGATTAGTCCCACAATAAAGCGACTTGAACTAGTATGTAATAATGACAACTGCGTGATATTCATAAATTTTTTACACGCACTAGATTTGGTAGATAAGGAATATTCCCCGAGAAAGGCCGTAGCAACTCGGCCGAAAAGTGAGTTTATCTTAGAATTTTAGCACGAGGGTGTGCTGAAAGGTATCGCCTCCGAATCTATAATCTTAAAACTATTGAAACTATTTAAATAAAACGAACATTATTAACATTCCGCATCTCTATTCTTCACGTCTACTTATGTATTTCTGAAGATTGTTACCCTGGCCCACGAAAACATTTCTCCCAACGAGGGACCAGTTTGTTATTTGAATTTGTTGGCGGAGCCACAGTCTCACTTCTGCTTGAACCGCTTCATCACTATTCAAGTGCAGCCCTTGAAGGTGGGCTTTAAGTTTCCGAAACAGATGAAAACCAGATCAGGGCAAATCGGGACTGTGTGGAGGATGATAAATGACAGTGAGCCCAGGGCATCGGATTGTTGCAAATGTTGCAGAGATTGTGGGTGGTTTGGCGTTGTCATGCTGATGGTCAGCTCCATGTGTCTTCGATGTCGAAACTCGAATCAGGCACTCTGTTTCTCAAGCACCGACATAATTACGTTACACACCGCCATATTAAACACTACATCTCGTAGCCTTCTAGCGGCAGAAGGCTGCAAAAGTGTAGATATGAAGAATAGTGATGTAGAAAGTTAATAATGCTCTTTTATTTAAAAAAATGTCTGTAAGAGATTTCACATAAAAATTATGTAGGTATTACTTTTCAGCTCACCCTGGCATTTTAAGCATTTTGTAGGATTACATGGCAATATAACCAGAAAGATTTTAATGAACATGATAACGGCCACGGAAACCTACGTATTTAAAACTGTCCGTTGACATACACGTAAATTACTTTGCCTTCAAATACACTACTGGCCATTAAAATTGCTACACGAAGAAGAAATGCAGATGATAAACGGGTATTCATTGGACAAATATATTATACTAGAACTGGCATGTGATTACATTTTCACGCAATTTGGGTGCATACATCCTGATAAATCAGTACCCAGAACAACCACCTCTGGCCGTAATAACGGCCTTGATACGCCTGGGCATTGAGTCAAACAGAGCTTGGATGGCGTATACAGGTACAGCTGCCCATGCAGCTTCAACACCATACCACAGTTCATCACCGAGTAGTGACTGGCGTATTGTGACGAGCCAGTTGCTCGGCCACCATTGACCAGACATTTTCAGTTGGTGAGAGATCTGGAGAATGTGCTGGCCAGGACAGCAGCTGAACATTTTCTGTATTCAGAAAGGCCCCTACAGGACCTACAACATGCGGTCGTGCATTATCCTGCTGAAATGTAGGATTTCGCAGGGATCGAATGAAGGATAGAGCCACGGGCCGTAACACATCTGAAATGTAACGTCCACTGTTCAAAGTGCCGCCAATGCGAACAAGAGGTGACCGAGACATTTAACCAATGGCACCCCATACCATCATGCCGGGTGATACGTCAGTATGGCGATGACGAATGCACGCTTCCAATGTGTGTTCACCGCGAAGTCGCCAAACACGGATGCGACCATCATCCATCATGATACTGTAAACAGAACCTCGATTCATGCAAAAAAAAAAATTATGTTTTGCCATTCGTGCACCTAGGTTCGTCGTTGAGTACACTATCGCAGGCGCTCCTGTCTGTTATGCAGCGTCAAGGGTAACCGCAGCCATGATCTCCGAGCTGATAGTCCATGCTGCTGCAAACGTCGTCGAACTGTTCGTGCAGATGGTTGTTGTCTTGCAAACGTCCCCATCTGTTGACTCAGGGATCGCGATGTGGCTGCACGATCCATTACAGCCATGCGGATAAGATTCCTGTCATCTCGACTGCTAGTGATACGAGGCCGTTGGGATCCAGCACGGCGTACCGTATTACCCTCCTGAAGCCACCGATTCCAATTCTGCTAACAGTCATTGGATCTCTACCAACGCGAGCAGCAATGTCGCGATACGATAAACCGCAATCGCGATAGGCTACAATCCGACCTTTATCAAAGTCGGAAACGTGATGGTACGCAATTCTCCTCCTTACACGAGGCATCACAACAACGTTTCACCAGGCAACGCCGGTCAACTGCTGTTTTTGTTTGAGAAATCGGTTGGAAATTTTCCTCATGTCAGCACGTTGTAGGTGTCGCCACAAGCGCTAACCTTGTGTGAATGGTCTGAAAAGCTAAATCATTTGCGTATCACAGCATCTTCTTCCTGTCGGTTAAATTTCGCGTCTGTAGCACATCTTCGTAGTGTTGCAATTTTAATGACCAGTCGTGTATAAATGGAGGACTATTTAGTGTCTTATATAGGCATTGCCGACCGCAGTGCTGTATTCTGCCTGTCGACATATCTCTGTATTTGAATATGCATGCCTATACCAGCTTCTTTGGCGCATCAGTGTATTATCACGGAGTAAGGAAGAGTGTGTCACCGATATGATAAACGAGTCGGTCTGGCAATCATTAAATCAAAGCAATTTTTCGTTGCGGTGAGATCTTATCACGAAAATCACCAGCTGTCTCGTCTTAATGTGAAAACATTTTATTGTTACCGAACTACGTAGGAAGAAATGATAATTGCAATAAAATAAGAGAAATCAGAGCTCGTAAAGAAAGATTTAAGTGTTCATTTTTTCGACGTGCTGTTTGAGAGTGGAAAGGTAGAGAAAGTGTCTGAAGGTAGTTCGATGAATCCTCTGAGAGGCACGACAGTGTGAATTTCAGAGTAATCATGTAGATGTGGAAGTAGAACGATAGGGGAGGTGACTGGTTGTGTTCTTATTACAAGAATATTCGCCTTAAGTGATTTTAAGGATCTAGGATCGTCGGTTGAGCGTAAGTTTCAGATACCTTAATCAGTAAGCTAAGTATTCCGCCTGTATGAAGAAGCTGGGTCAGATACGAGCCCAACCTTTAACATAAGATATGGGTTTAGCGTCGTTTCTCTAAATAGCTTCAAGCGTATCATCACATCAACTGTCCGCCTGCCTAGCTGGGTGGTAACGTGCTTGTCTTCCATGCACTGGGCAGGGTTCGATTCCCAGCCGGGTCGGAGTTTGTCTCGGCTCGTAGACTGGATGTTGTGTTGTCCTCATCATCGTTTCATGGGCCGCAAGTCGCCCAATGTGGCGCCGAATCAAATAAGACTTGCAATTGGTGGCGTAACCCGCATGGGACATCCCGGTCAACAATGACATACGATTATTTCATTTCGTATATCATTAACTTCGTCATTTTCGGTTTTACAGTCGCTACAAACGTGAAAAAGATTAAAACAATGGTTTGTCAAAATGTTGAGTTAGCCTAACTTTTACAGTATAATTGACCCTTTTTAATCGATGCCGAAATATCGCGAAATAGATCCGTTATTATAATCTTGGGAAACAGGGAAGCGAATGTATTAAAAATATTTTTAACAGTCTGTTACCTTTATCTTAATGAGAATTATCTTCACAGGGACCGATAAATCTAATGTAAAATGAATTGCGTATTCTTATCATAATTTTTCTTTAATATAGTCCATACTCACACTGCTGTAATATTTTGAACGATTAAGTTCTCTCTCGCCCGGTATTGTAGGCTCTTGTCAATGACAGATACACAATTTGATTCGTGTATTGTGACGTAATGTATGATAATCGCCCCTGACCGCCACAATCCTTCGGAGTCATTAAAAAAAGAGGTTCAAATGGCTCTGAGCATTATGAGACTTAACATCTGAGGTCATCAGTCCCCTAGAACTTAGAACTACTTAAACCTAACTAATCTAAGGACATCACACACATCCATGTCCGATGCAGGATTGGAACCTGCGACCGTAGCGGTCGCTCGGTTCCAGACTGAAGCGCGTAGAACCGCTCAGCCACACCGGTCGGCTCAGAGTCATTTCAAAGTTCGTTATAGACGCAGTTCATTTGGTTTGCTCGAAGTTCTTTCAGTAACACCTATTTGATTCTTGCTTCGTGGCACTCCCATCGTGCGTTCACAAATTATGGAATATTTTAAAGATTACACTCGGTCGCAGGTCAGCTGCTTAATTTAATGCTGCGTAAATGTGAGAGTTTTCTGGCAGGAATCAATCAACACCAGACAATGTTACAGACCACTCCATAGAAAAAGTTTTCCAATTAGTGAATAGATCGCTCTTATTGAATTGTGTATTTGTGGTGGCGGTTGACAACCTCGCAGCAATTGATAAAGGTAAAATTGACGCTTCGTTGGGTAGGGAGGGGGAGGTAGGGTACACAAACACGGTATGCAAACACGGTATGCGTTATTACATTCAACGTTGCCTCTCATATTCGTTTCCAATTTTCTGTAACTATTTTACTGTGCTTTTCATATAAAGGGCTCGCTCTGAAACGAATTATATGTACGAATGTGAAGTAGTTTGTTGACGCATTACAGATGGATTCTCTTCACATTTCTGTTGGTAAAGGTCAATCAGTTAAAAAGATTGTACATTTTTTCAATGCGAAACTTCGCCTGCTTCACCAAGCTGATGGCATATTATCTCTGATGCTGTAAGAAATATTACTTTGTTCGAATACCTGGATTGAGATCCACTCAACTTCGTGAATATAAATAACGATATACGTGACGAAGTAGCAGTTTCGATTGGATTGAGATCCCTGTCCGGTCAACCTGATTTATGCTTTCCGCAGTTTTCCTAAATAACTTCAAGTGAATGCCTAGATTGTTCTACAACAAAAAACGCGGTGCTCCTCTTAGAAATACAACACACTAAA
This sequence comes from Schistocerca serialis cubense, assembly GCF_023864345.2. NCBI lineage: Eukaryota > Metazoa > Arthropoda > Insecta > Orthoptera > Acrididae > Schistocerca > Schistocerca serialis. The sequence goes on along the minus strand of NC_064638.1, from coordinate 248,618,443 downwards.
GCATTTCATCTCTAACGGCCTCGCCGTCATCAGAACTTGGGATTATAGCGTGCTGAAGACACACTTCCCTCTATCGTAGCCTTCCCCTTCCCTTATATATAGGGTAAACAAAAATAGTTTGGGAAGTTTGTAAGGGTGTTGCAGGGTAGGTTGTGCTGAGAAATGAAAGTGATGAGAAAAATTTTGATACGTTACGCCGTTTCCGAGTTAATCAGAACCTAATTTGGCCAATCATGCCGTTACGTGCGCACATTCAAGCGACCCGACAGAGACGGTGTCGCCAAAAGTATTCTGTGTTTGATTTCCTAAAACTGGACGAGAGAGCGATACAAAAACTGGACATCGAACCCGAGCTTAAGGCCTAGCACTCTCATGTGGAATGATCTATGCTGTTAGAACAAATGACACTAACTGTATGTGGCTGGCTGCTTGAATTTGCAAACCCAATGGCCTGATTGGCTGACTTCAGTGTCCATCAACTATGAAATGGTGCAGCATATCAGATTTTCTCTTAACAATTATTTCGCAGCACAGCCTCTCCTGCAACACCCTTGCAAGTTTCCAGACTGTTTCTGACCAGCCTGAATACTGTTTACCTGAACTCTGCCACCATAGTTACAGAGGCATACCAGATATATTTCCTGAGTATTTTTGTTTACTGAATGCGGTGGTCTCCAGTCGCTCGTTAAAGTCTATTATAGGACAATGATTTCATTTCGTCAGCTCAATTTGTTTCTGTGAAGCCCCCTAAGCACCAGTGACATACGCAATCACCAAACCTAATACGGAAGGTCTGATTTATCAAAAGCACCTACGCAAAGATACAAAAGTACTGTCACATGGTTGTCGTCGCCGTAGCAACACTTCGGCAGAGCGTCGTAGCACGGGTCTTCCATTGCATTCAGTGAAACCACGAAGGAGGTGCAAATCGGCCAACTCGTCATCAGTAAACCTATCCATACTGCTGCATATCATTCTTACGGTACAACTAAGACAGCCAAGAAAACGAACCCAAGACAGAACGGCGAAACACTGAAAGCAAACTTGAAGAGGAAGAGTGAAAATGAGTACTACTTGCCTCGGGCATGGATGTGTGTGATGTCCTTAGGTTAGTTAGGTTTCAGTAGTTGGAAGTCTTGGGGACTGATGACCTCAGAAGTTAAGTCCCATAGTGCTCAGAACCATTTTGAACCTGTCATAATAATGTGTAACATACTTTCAGAAGTCCCCTCGTATTTATCGTTTTGCAATCGCTTTTTTCAAGGATGGTGGTCCTCGGTATTTTTTTGAGCATTTTTTTGAGCATTAATATTGTCAAAAACACGTACCATGAGTGAACAGCGTTAGTTTTTATGCAAGCGATATTCACTAACAGAGCAAAATTTACTCAGTGCATACGTAGTTTCTTCAGTTATTTTTGTTCCTTCACTGCCTAGTAATATCATTATCTACTTATCGCTTATTCGTTGGTGTACTCATAGCAACTGGCGCGCTGGTGTAAACACGTTTCGCTTAAACAGTTTATGATGTTATTGAGCAACAGTCATACAATAATTTTTAAATGACCACACTGCCATTTGACAGTATTGTTTATTTAATTACGACCCGGGTGTCGGCCTTTTATGCCGTTTTCAAGTGACTGAGTTTATATCAGTAACATATATTGCAGGACGTCAAGCTCAAAATTGGCCATAAAGCAAGAAAAATATTGGCTGTCCACGAAATGCCAGATGTGAAACCACTATCTTGTAAAAAGATCGGCAAGTAATAGTGGGAGCACGTCATATTTAGTAACAACAGGTTTACTTCGGTATAAAAAAGATGAACACATGTCCTTGAGTCGTAATGCTAGTGAAATCAAAGAGTATGAGTGATATAACAACTGAATACTCCACTTATCCTGTAACCTCTTTGATAATCCAGTATGCTTACCTAACTAGTAAACCAAATTAAATCACTAATGTACAGGAAAATTGCAAGCAATAGTTAGAAATACGGATGACTACTGTTCTAATTAATGGTTATAATTAGCTCTATTTCTATTCATTTGGTACGGTGAAGGAGTCTTGTTACGTGGGGCAGCCTGGGGCATTTAGATAGTTGGCGAATGGTGGGTCAGTAGGGGACCAGCACTGGTCGTAAAGATGTTTCTGCTGAAAAGCAAAGTCTCATGCAGAATAACGCAGCGAAGAGGGCAACAAGGAGTGACTAGCACGGGCAGCCAGCCCGTCATAAAGCTTCATTGGGCACGAAGTGGAAAGAATCCCTTTTAGCGGAGACAAAAAGCCGAAGTACACGAGAACAAAAGACGTCGCTACCGTGGGATCAGCTGTTAGACCTGAAGGAGGGCAGCTGGAATTTTCGTTCAAAATTTAGTAACGAGTTCTGTGATTGGTTCATCGCAGTTACTTTACTCAGTGCATACGTAGTTTCTTCACTTATTTCTGTTCTTTCACTGCCTAGTCATATCATTATCTACTTATTGCTTATTCGTAGATGTACCCATACCTACTGGCGCGCTGGTATAAACACGTTCCGCTTAACAGTTTATGAAGTTGTTGAGGAACAGTCATACAATAATTTTTATATGAACATACTGCCATGTCACTGTAACTATAAATCTGTTACACAGTGGGGAAGATTTTGTGCCTTCTACCCCATTCCACCAGAAAAATTTTCTTCATTGGTATACTACGGCAAAATCTGTAAGGGTAGGGAATTGTTAGCATGTTTATTAGATTATCATTGGTCGGAACTGGGAAGGTCTACGCAAGTGGCTGGTGAGATTCCGAAGCTGGCAGAGCCAGCCAAGTTTTGTGGAGAAGAGTTAGAAGATACTTCTCCTTAGAGCATCATTGTGAGTGCTTGCTCCGGAGGTGTCGCAATGGACACTTTCTTTGCACGTAATATAGCTGTGGATTGAGATATCTCCAACTCAGATGCTGGGGCTGAATTCTGAAGCATTACTGCAGCCACTTTTGCTCTCGTATATCATTAGAACAAGAGGTATGGGTTGTATCTGGATTCACCAGATCTTGCTTCAGGGTTTCTTTTTGCTGACGTAATTTTCGCAGCCAGCTGGCTGCACCAACTGCACGGTTAGGCAAGAGTATTGGTCTTTGTTCACGATTTTCCAGAACGGTTCTTTAACTCACTAACTTATTCCATAACCATTGCTCGTATTCATGAACACATTTTTATAGTTGTAAGCATAGGTTTCCGCAGACATTGTCGCAGTCAATAAAATTGTTTTGGGCCTGTGACCGCACTGCTAATGCGCAAAACTTCCTACATTTAGACCAATACTGCTAGTGGCCTTCTTCAGGGTGCTTTTTGCTAACTACTGTGACATAGTGGTCACAGACTTTCAAGAAATTTGTTGAAAGTTTTGTATTATTTCTTTCATGTATCCATGCTCGTGTGCCAAGGCTTTTTTACGTGCCCCGAATCCCATTTTTACTTAACATTTGGATGTGTTCTTGATTCAGTGGATAAACCAGTCTTGATGTCTTTTAGCAACAAATCTTTAGTTCTATTTTCGTAGTTTGATGGATCTCGTTATCAATATATCCATGCTTAACAGGGTCAATATTTGTAATTTAATTAGATACGCTATTATCCATTGTGCCATCATCCATTTTTTCTTTTGATTCACTTGATCTTACATAGAGTTCTCTGTCGTTATAGGTTGCCGGGCACAGGATCTGTAGCATCTAGGAGTACGATAAACTGGTCAACTGCCATCTCACACACTACTGTGGAAATATTTTCGTGAAACACAATGCAGAGATAAATAAAGTAGTGTGAAAATTACTTGGGACAAACTCATGTTTTACAGGAACTGAAGTTGATTACCTGTAATTAATTTCGTGTACCCAGTTGTTGAACTTTTGGAGGATTATTGTTGCCTTGCCTGTGAACAATAATTGTAGGTGCCCTCACGTTCAGTTGAGTGACTGCTTGTGTAGGGAAAGCGTGTGTGCTCTCGACAGGAAAACTTTCTCTTTGTGTTAAAATGCACATTTCACCAAGCACCAGGGGAAAAACAGTTGCTCTTCATGAACACATTTCTGCGACGTTAAGAGACGTTGCCTTTATTGTCAGTGTGGGAACATGTTTTAAGTCTTATTAGGGGATATAGTGATACTGCATCATTGTCTCCAAAGAGGAAAGGCAGATATGGACGAAAATGGAAAACCACCCATAGAACTGAGAAAAGTCGACTAAGGAACAGTAGAATTCATACTCACAAGACAAGTAAGCACGTTTAGAGAGATTTATTGGCCACTGGGGTTGAAATTGACTCCACAACGGTACGGTGTAGGCCTGTTGATGGTCGGCGGAAAGCACGAAAATCAATAAAGAAGCAATTGTTAACAAAGTGTACCATGAAGAAAAATCGGTCGGTATTGGCCAAAATATACAAATCTTGGGCTTCCAATGACAGGAAAGGCGTAATTTTCACTAATGAGTCACATTTTATTGTTGAAGGATACAGAGTAAGAGTCGTCAGGCGAAGCACACACGAGGCAATGAGAGCGGAACATCTTGAACAGACTGTAAAATAGGCGGCCGCAGTGGCCGAGCGGCTCTAGGCGCTTCAGTCCGAAACCGCGCGACTGCTACGGTCGCAGGTTCGAATCCTGCCTCGGGCATGGATGTGTGTGATGTCCTTAGGTTAGTTAAGTTTAAGTAGTTGTAAGTTCTAGGGGACTATGACCTCAGATGTCAAGTCCCATAGTGCTTAGAGGCATTTGAACCATTTGGAAGGTGCACCATTTGAACTGTAAAATACCTTCTCAGAAAATGTCTTGGTGTTTCTTCAAGTCAGGTGACCAAGGCGACTAGCTCTAGTTTTCCAGTTGATGGAATGATGAATTCAACCAAATACATGTAAACACTTAGGCGCAATATTATGCCACACCTACAGACCTTTCCATGTTGTGGAGGAACACCGTGATCTGACTCCATGTCACACTTCTGAAGCAGTCGAGATTTTCATTGAAGAAAAGAACATTAATGTGCGTCAGTGGCCTGGTAATTCACCAGACTTAAATTCCATCGAGAAAAGGCGTCTTGGTAAAAATGGACTGTTCAACAAAAGAACGCATGTAAAAGAATCGTTTCATAACGATCAAACATTTGCTCTAACCTGGGCGAATTTATGCCACAACATTTTCAGAAGCTCATTAAAGCAATAGGAGGACACGTTAGTTATTAATTTACAGTAAACTTCTAACTGTATGAATGTGCACAGATCAAATTTAATCGCCTTGTCCCAGTTAATTTGCTCACCACTGTAGAGGTAAGAAAAACGAATGCCTATGTAACGAGCGATCAGAGGCCATAGGTCCCTGATCCCAAAAGAAAAAAAAAAATCCTTGACTAACCTCTGAAATTATTTTGGTTTACTCTGCATATATTGAACATATGCCTTATAACTTCTTGCTGCGTTGCAGTGTATGTATACAGATAACTTATTTTTTTTTCAATTAGAAACTAATGTAACAGAGCTCCATTGCTTTCTTAAAACCTCAGATTCATCTCAAAATAATTTCCATGTTATTTTTAGTGCAGGGTATAGCTGTCTGATCACTTTCTGTTACAAGTAAAATAATTGTGTTCGACTAAAAAAAAAAAAAAAATTCGTTATCAGTAGGAGGACCATAGTTTCAAGCCACAAGCGAGCATATAACGAACCGCAAAATCTTTGTGTAGTCTACCTGCTTTTTATCACCACTGTGGCACTATGATGATCGCAGAACAGAGTAGCAATTGCACTCGAATAACAAAGCAGCGGTGCAAATGCAAATAATTTGAAATTCAGAGCGAATAATTCAGCTTGCATCTTCCTCCAAATGATTCTACATGCAGTATAGAGAGCTGCCGAGGGGCAATGCCAGAAGTACCGCGCCATGGAGTGACACGAATATTAATTCGCCCAGACAACAGCGTAGTTGCAGCACAATATAAATTAATGAGCAAACTTTAAGAACACGCTCCAAGGAAAGCTATGAAACCGGGGACGACAAATTTTAGGTCTGGCACTATAGTTGGATATGTTCCTGAAGCATAAAAATTAGCGCAGGTTGTAGGCCTACGTAGCGCTCAACAATGCAGAAAACTTGAATAATTAAATTACTCGCCACTTAGCTGACTTCACTAAATAGAATAAAAGATTACATAATTATTGAATACGATGTTACAGATATATACAGAAAATATGACGTGTATTTGACAAGTAAAGGGCGTCTGATTATAATTGAATATTAGCAGCTGAGAACAATGCTCCAAGAATGTAGCGCGTGTTACTTATAGTTCGGGGACGCCCATAGTCACTGCACTGATTCAGCAGTAGTTGTGTAAATTCATAAGAGCTGTCTGTAGTTTGAGAACTTACAATTATGAGTGGCAAGGGGGTTGGTACTTACATGCGTATGATAAGTGTGCAGTTAAACAGTCACTATCCAGACCAATGAGTCGTGCAACAAATGGACCAAAAGCTGAGATCTTGGTGACAATAGACAGTTAGTGTTCACGTTGATGACCTCCCTCATGTTGGATGCGAAGCACGCCTATTTACAAGATTCTCACGCGAAATTTCGGATTTGGCAAATTGTGAGCAAAGTGGATAGCTAACGCGCGCCCCTGCAGCGCTACCCGTACCAACATTTCCGTTGAGCTTTTCGACCATCCCCCCTTCATTCAGGAACTCAAATTCGGTGATTATTACATCTGCATGTACTTGAAACAATGCCGTTGTGGACGCAAAGGTTTGAAGACGGCGAGGAGCTCATGACCGCTGTTATCAATTGTTTGTTTCCACATGAAGATTCTATACAGAGAGGTTAAATAATGTAGTGTATTGTGAAGAGAAGTGATTAGAAGTGAAGTGGAAAAGTGAAGTACGGTACTTTGTAGGAAACGAAAACCGCCTGTAAAGATTTTTCTAACAAATATATAGGTTTTAGTGATCTTATATTTCAATGTAGTTAAAGAGTTTTTTTTTCTTTTTTTCAAATTACGATCCTCACTGAGATAGGCGGTTTTTGCTCAAAAATGTAGCTGGGAGTACTGTGGAGCGACTGAATAGTTGCATTAATTATACTTTATAGTATACTAATTGTTGAGGATAAAAGGTTAAATTACGTTAAGATACTCAGAATTGGCCACAGAAAAGTTCAGTGATCCTCTTCACTACTGTAGTCAGATTCAGTTATATCCAAGTTCGGCCCATTTTCTTCCTCTCCACAGGCAAAAATCGTTATGAAAAAGTTTTGGCTGTCATTCGTGAAATAAGGATAAATCGCCTTGAGGTCTTGAGCTTTCGACTTCTTAATCTTCAGTACATTGTTGTAAATCTGACGAAGTCAACTCAGGTGGAGGGTTCACGTTGTTTCGAAGTGGACTTTGCTGCAGATTGATAGTTTCATTCTGGAAATGATAAGTGTTTTGAAAGAAATGAGACATGGAATGGCAACGAACTTAAAATTCGGGAGACTCAAAATCGATTTTTTCTACCATTCACCAACGTTTAACGTTTACACTACCACTATGACCGAAATTTACAGCCATGTTAATATGCCACTGAAAACCGAAAACCCACAATAAATGTTTGAAAATAATTGATGATACACTCTTCACATATAATGGAGGAGACCAAAGTACTGACCAACCGCCTGCTTTTAACTAGCAGTAATTTAGCGATAGTGAGGGGGCACACTCGGAGAGCAAGTAAATCAAGAAGGAGAACGTCGGCCCATCAATAAATCTGACTGACTTCATAAATTCACTAAGGATTTTTATAATGCTTGTAATTTACTAATATTTTCTTTTGTTTGGCAATCCTTTGATGTCAACTATAACTTCAAACGTACTCTGGTGGTGAACCTGGATATATGACAGAAAGCTGACAGATTTGTAACCATAACGGAAGACAAAGACCCGTGCATGTGATACTTCAGTAAACTGTAAAGTACTGAAATATTTTAATTTAGTGTTTGTGAAGAAATGTACTTATTATAACTGTATGAGTTGTGATTATATTTATTAATATTAACGTTACAGTTGACATTTCAAGTTACTTTTCGCGCACTTAACATTACAATGTAATGGAGCGTGTTACATAAATAAATAATGATAAGCCATGGTGTCAGCGTGACGCACTCATATGCGGGGCGCATCGTTGCACTCACCAAACGCAAAAGTTAGGTCTACTCCGTTAGTACATTATGGGTCTTACGGAAAACTAAACAAAAGAGAATTTTTAACAGAAGGCTGATTGACATGGAGGACTGGGACATCGATCTATGGAGCATTCGAGATACGTTCCTGATGAACATGTCGAATACGCAAACACGTTTGGGTCTTCCCAGCAGATGTGCACTACGTCATCTAAAGTTCGACACGAGTCCGTCAGCGGAAGCGTCTCGATTAAATCAGTGGACGCACTAGCTGAACTGTTGACAGAGCCAAAAAGGCTTGTTTGTCTGACGACGGACTGTTTTTACTCCACCTCCTCTCTGACCCTTCCACAGTTTGTCTTTACCCGATAGAGGCAATGGATTAATCTTGCGTAGTGGACACAGTGTAGTCTGGCAGAGTCGATGGTGAACTGCCGAGCATGTTTGCGAAGCACAAAGTACGTCCGTCTGCTGCCGGTATGGGAGGCCACAACTTGCCAGATGTATTTATCCTTCCACGTGTCAAATTGCTTCAGAATACTATGTGCCTTCTAAGCAAAAACATTCCGTAAAAAAGGATTTTAACTTTTTACTTGTACCTCTGCCCTGATGAGTGTCTGTGGTACGTCATCACTTCTCGACCGCCCCTCCTCCCCGTGTGCACGTTGATTCGTTGACAATGAAGGCCACGTGACGAGAAACGATCTTGGTTATGCGCATAACAGTTCTGTCACACTTTCATCTACGTCAATAAATAGCGAAAGATACATTATGGCGTGGAACAGGAATACTGAAGCCGTCTTCAACATCGATAAGTCTGCTGTCGCGTATTTCACATATTAATGGTGACAAACGGCCGCCGGTTACCGTGTTACCAAATGAAACCCAAGTCATTAAGTAATATGCATAGCTTTTGAGTAATACAAGTTATGGAGAACTCATGTGCTACCTTCGTCCAATGTGGTGGGGGCAACGAAGGTAAAGTAGAAATATTGACCATGTAACACTCTTTATGCTAACGCCACAATCTGAGGCCTGAAGCACCCCTGAAGACTTAAACACTAATGGGAAATGCTTCAGACTATGTTTTAACTACTTGGCATCCCTGATAACAAATTATAACAGTATTGGAAAGGCTATGAGGGAAAGAATACAAGCAGGAAACACAGATTTGCAAATATGCAACTTTTCAGAAAGAGCCTTGTTATAAGAAAAACAAAACTACTAATATTTTAACCCCCTCGCCAACCCAGTTATCATATGTGAGGCAGGCGTATGGACGTTGACAGAACATGACAAAGATGCACTAAAAAGTTTTGAGCGGAAAATAATACGCAAAATCTATGATCCAATAAGGGAGGAAGAAGGGTGAAGAATATGGTACAGGGCCGAATTATGAGTATTAATGTTATGGAGAGATATAGTAAGCCGGCCGCGGTGGTCTAGCGGTTCTAGGCGCTCAGTCCGGAGCCGCGCGACTGCTACGGTCGCAGGTTAGAATCCTGCCTCGGGCATGGACGTGTGTGATGTCCTTAGGTTAGTTAGGTTTAAGTAGTTCTAAGTTCTACGGGACTGATGACCATAGATGTTAAGTCCCATAGTGCTCAGAGCCATTTGATATAGTAAGATTTGTGAAATCATAGCGAATAGGTTAGCCAGGAAACGTGGAGCGAATGGCAGAGGATAGAATTCCAAAGAAAATGATGAGGGGTGTGATCTATTCTGATAGGCGAAAAGGGATTGACTATGTAATAGTGAATCTCACCAGTGCGGAAGTCTGGGAGTGGAAAAGAGCAGCAAATAACCGAGAAATGTGGAGGAAAACCTTTGAAGAAGCCAAGGCTCACCAAAGGCAGCAGCGCTACCAAAGAAGAAGAAGAACGCTCCTTGTATTTTAATCATAAAGCTTCTTGCAGCAAAAACTGCAGCAACCAAAAGGGCAGGAGGTAACAATATGAATCTTCAAGTTTGACAGCGTATGCCATGTTATTTCAGTGATTACAAAATCGACTCAAATTCACAACGATCTTGGCAGTATGAGCCCACTTTTCAGCATGACTTCAGATCCACTATGGCCTCGATGCGTGTACCGATAGGTTGAGAAGTTTGACTTTCGGTAGTTGTATCATCCACTTAGGGGAGCTGTCCCAACAGTTGCACCTGGTCCTTGATATCCTTACTGCTGACACTGGCCCCACACACGTTGATCAGAGAAATATCTGTGGATATTGCTGGGCACGGACTACCTCAACATTGTTGTTGTTGTTGTTGTTGTGGTCGTCTTCAGTCCTGAGACTTGTTTGATGCAGCTCTTCATGCTACTCTATCCTGTGCAAGCTTCTTCATCTCCCAGTACCTAGTGCAACCTACATCCTTCTGAAACTGCTTAGTGCATTCGTCTCTTGATCTCCCTCTACGATTTTTATCCTCCACACTGCCCTCCAATACTAAACTGGAGATCCCTTGATGCCTCAGAACATGTCCTACCAACCGATCCCTTCTTCTAGTCAAGTTGTGCCACAAACTTCTCTTCTCCCCAATCCTATTCAACACATCCTCATTAGTTATGCGGTCTACCCATCTAATCTTCAGCATTCTTCTGTAGCCCCAGATTTCGAAAGCTTCTATTCTCTTCTTGTCCAAACTATTTATCGTCCATGTTTCACTTCCATACATGGCTACACTCCATACAAATACTTTCAGAAACGACTTCCTGACACTTAAATCTATACTCGACGTTAACAAATTTTTCTTCTTCAGAAATGTTTTCCTAGCCATTGCCAGTCTACATTTTATATCCTCCCTACTTCCACCATCATCAGTTATTTTGCTCCCCAAATAGCAAAACTCATTTACTATTTTAAGTGTCTCATTTCCTAATCTAATTCCCTCAGCATCACCCTACTTAATTCGACTGCATTCCATTATCCTCGTTTTGCATTTGTTGATGTTCATCTTGTATCCTCCTTTCAAGACACTATCCATTCCGTTCAACTGCTCTTCCAAGTTCTTTGCTGTCTCTGACGGAATTACAATGTCATCGGGGAACCTCAAAATTTTTATTTCTTCCTTCACTGCTTGCTCAATATAGAGATTGAATAACATGGGGGAGGGGCTACAACCCTGTCTCACTCCTTTCCCAATCACTGCTTCCCTTCGATGTCCCTCGACTCTTATAACTGCCATCTGGTTTCTGAACAAATTGTAAATAGCTTTTCGCTCCCTGTATTTTACCCCCGCCGCCTTCAGAATTTGAAAGAGAGTATTCCAGTCAACATTGTCAAAAGCTTTCTCTAAGTCTACAAATGCTAGAAACGTAGGTTTGCCTTTCCTTAATCTAGTTTCTAAGAGAAGTGGTAGAGTCATTATTGCCTCACGTGTTCCGATATTTCTACGGAATCCAAACTGATCTTCTCCGAGGTCGGCTTCTATTAGTTTTTCCATTCGTCTGTAAAAAATTCGCGTTAGTATTTTGCAGCCGTGACTTATTGAACTGATAGTTCGGTAATTTTCACATCTGTCAACACCTGCTTTCTTTGGAATTGGAATTATTATATTCTTCTTGAAATCTGAGGGTATTTCGCCTGTCTCATACATCTTACTCACCAGATGGTAGAGTTTTGTCAGGACTGGCTCTCCCAAGGCTGTCAGAAGTTCTAATGTAATGTTGTCTACTCCTGGGGCTTTGTTTCGACTCAGGTCTTTCAGTGCTCTGTCGAACTCTTCACGCAGTATCATATCTCCCATCTCATCTTCATCTACATCCTCTTCCATTTCCAAAATATTGTCCTCAAGTACATCGCCCTTGTATAGACCCTCTGTATACTCCTTCCACCTTTCTGCTTTCCCTTCTTTGCTTAGAACTGGGTTTCCATCTGAGCTCTTGATGTTCATACAAGTGGCTGTCTTATTTCCAAAGGTCTCTGTAATTTTCCTGTAGGCAGTATCTATCTGACCCCTAGTGAGATAAACCTCTACATCCTTACATTTGTCCTCTAGCCATCCCTGATTAGCCATTTTGCACTTCCTGTCGATCTCATTTTTGAGACGTTTGTATTCCTTTCTGCCTGCTTCATTTACTGCATTTTTATATTTTCTCTTTTCATTAATTAAATTCAATATTTTTTCTGTTACCCAAGGACTTCTGTAGCCCTCGTCTTTTTTCCTACTTGATCCTTTGCTGCCTTCACTACTTCATCCCTCAAAGCTACCCATTATTCTTCTACTGTATTTACTTCCCCCATTCTTGTCAATTTTTCCCATATGCTCTCTCTGAAACTCTGTACAACCTCTGGTTCTTTCAGTTTATCCAGGTCCACATCTGCCACTGGAAATGTCTTACAATTTAAAACCTGGTTCCTAAATCTCGGTCTTACCATTATATAATCTATCTGAAACCTGTCACTACCTCAACGTTATGCAGACAATTCATGGAATCGTGCCATGTACGGACGAGCTCTGTGTACTTGAAAACTGGCGCCATGATACTGTCGCTTGAGATTTTAAGACCTGAACAAGGGGCGTACTGTCGTACCGGCAGAGAACCCCCACTGACAACCAGCCCAGAGCTGAAACCATACCCGATGGCTCCCCACACCGTGACGCCAGGGGTAACACCACCGTGACCCAAGGACTAACACTGTCATGCTCTCCAAAACGTAGGAACAATAGCATCTCTCACCAGGTCGTCAGCTTACTCAACGACGGCCATTCGGGTTAGTGGTTGGTTGGTTGGTTTGGGGGAGGGGACCAAACAGCGAGGTCATCGGTCCCACGGGATTAGGGAAGGATGGGAAAGAAAATTGGTCGTTCCCTTTCAAAAGAACCATCCCAGCATTAACCTTAAGTGAAGCGGTGTTAGTGCAGAACTGTGATTCATCGCAAAGCACAGTGCGACGACACTGGCCGCCAGTCCGCAATTCCCGTTCAAGTCAACATCCCAGGCCCTGCCATTTGTGGTATGTGTTAACAGCAGCCTAAGCACGGCACGGCGATCTGCTATTCCACCTGCTAAATGTACTGCGACCTATGGTGGTGGAAGACACACATTGTAGCAAGCCTTCCATTACTTAATCTCTGAAGGCAGGCGCAGATTTGGAGGGGCGCAGATTTTAGCATCAAAACCGGCGACCCTCCCTTGTGTTATACACATGATCGATCGAAACCTTATCAACAAGTATCGTAGCCCTCTCTTCTCACGCAATTCCTACAATGGGCCACTGTCACGTCTGAAGCGTCCAAAAATCTGCATATTGCGTGATTTGACCAGCTGGCGAAATGCAGGACCACAGTGAAAACCTTTCAAACTCTGTCAGGTGCTAATACCATTGACACCCGAGCACGTGACAGCTCCGAGTCCTTTCAGTGTGATCACTCAAAATCCATCGCTGTTCACTGCTTTTACATGACCTATCGTGCCTGGTGATACGAATACACACATACAACACGAACGCGCTCTGGAGTTCGTTCTACCTGTCACAGAGAATTGCAATTCTAATTATTTGTAAATCCACCAGTGTAGTGTACGAGGCTGAAATTACACTGACATTCGACCGTGTCTTTTGGGTGCTTCATTTTTTTTTGTCAGAGACTATATGCAGAAAATATTTCAATGGTTAACCCAGTTTTGACATGTCAGTCAGTTTAATTAGATCATGGAGCGATTAATGGCCTAAAGCTACTGAAAAGTTCTGATGATCTTGTCCAACTGGATGAAGAAATTAGATATTGAGGACAATGCAACTCCGATCAAAAATGCTTTGTTTACGGGGAAAGAGTGAGCCGTTAAGCAACAGCCATCATGCTCGCCAGACTTCGAATCTATTCATCGCCACTTGGTCTGATATATAAGGAAATATGTGACTGGAAATTGAGTCTAATGAACACTTTTTGGCGACTATGAGTACTTTCCAGAATAGCCTTCTCGAGAAAAATCTATTAATGGGAGAAGCGACAGATGTAGCTCAGTGATCTAATAGCGAACTTCCTTTAAAATACCACGCTGTGGAATAATGGTTTCTTCAAATGATATTTTTTATTTGAAAAACATAGTCTTTCACTGGCATAATTGTCGGAGTTGGTTTTCTAGCGGTAGAACGCGCGCCTGGAAACGGAGAGGTAGAGAGATAGAATCCCGATGCGACCACGGATATTTCAGTTTGCGTTTTAACCTAGCTGCCATGTTTCAAAGACGTGAGGAGTCACAAGAAACGACACGTGGTTCGGATTCCACGTCAAGCTATAGGTCTCGCTTCACCGGCCTGATAACTGGGCCGAAGTGGCGTCCAATTGAAAGACTTGCATCAGCCCACTGAGCCTCACGAAATTGTATATATAAAATATTTTCACACTGTCATCATACTATCAGCTTTCCCAGCACTCTCTGTCTTACGAGCTCGGTGTCAATGAGACGGTAATCAATAACATTCCTTCCTTGGTTCAAATGGCTCCAAGCACTATGGGACTTAACGTCTGAGGTCATCAGTCCCCTAGACTAGACATAACTAACCTAAGGACATCACACACATCCATGCCCGAGGCAGGATTCGAATCTGCGACCGCAGCAGTTGCTTGGTTCCGGACTGAAGCGCCTAGAACCGCTCGGGCACAGTGACCGGCATTCCTTCCTTGATTCCTTCCGGTGAAGGAAGGCATACGTATCTCAAATAAGATTCACTTGACAACCGTAGAATAAACATAGATGCAGCTACTCCCAAGGGCTATAGAAGATTTCGACCCGTGGCATCCTGAAACGTGTTGTTAATCCCTTTTAGCTGGCGACTGTATAAAATAAAACAGCATAGCAACTTTGTCTGGAGAGATGGACACGAACTAAAGACTGGCAGTGGCTTACGAAATATATCACTGGGTTACGCAGAGTTCATTTTCGGTGTAGTAATTAACCGTATGGCAGCCTATGATATGTAAGAGGAATTTTGAAACTCATTTACAAATAAGAATTTGTTTGGTTACACAACTAGAGGATGCAAGCTGAACAGAAGTATTCTTGGAATTCGTACTCCACGAACGAAGTCATTGTTGCTAAAGACCGTTTCTGGGAAGAGCCCTTCTCTAAAATGGTTTGAAAATTAAATTAAATTCGCTCCAGACGGCACTGTTTTGATCGCCTCATCTCAAAAAATATTTGAACGTCATGCTGAAAGCTACTGACCTCATTTGTACGCCATAATTGATTCCGAATGATGAGGATTGCAAGGGTTTTCAAATGGAAATGGTTGCTCAAGGAACTTGCAGATGTCGAAGTCATGTGATTATCAAAATTTCTTTCTTCTTTTGTTTATTCAACAGGTATTTAATAGATAAAATGTGCAGGATGTGGATATTCGTCAAAAAACAAGTGGACGATTAGCCTCCACCACGCAGTACCAATTAAGGTGGGATTTAACGGGACTGATCATAAGTAAACAATCACTTTTTTTCCGATACAGCAATGTGTTATGTTGTTTCTGACAAAGAATGACGAATTAATTGATATCAGGATATTCTAACAAGTAAGGCTTATTACTGTTATCATTTCCCTCGTTGTCTTGTTTCCCTTTTCATTAGTTAATAATGTTTGTTTAGTTGTATCCTCTTCATGTCTTCGATGAATTTTACCCAGTATCCATGTCAGTCCCTTTCACCCATGATTTTGCCTTCAAGCACGTAGGCTGCCCATTTTCTACGTCTCAAACATTGCCTATATACGTGTGTGAACACTTAGAAAGGTACGGGCAACTGAGATGGATTTTGTACTACAGATTATATACCTGAAATCAAAGAAGACATATCATCAGAGACATTAGGAATCCTCAGTTGATTAAGATTCTTATTCTTATGACGTCATCTCATAGAGAATGTTGGCGATCCACGAAGTTAGCTTTGATACCGACAGTGCAGCGCGGAACGCTTGTGATGTACAATAATTTCCTCTTCGAATTTCTTGTGATCCACGAGTTTCTTTGACTTCCAATAGTCATTTTGCCGTGTATCTTTTCTTCAATATTACGCTGGAATAACTGACATCCTTCGCCACTCATGTACACCAAATATTGTTTCTTTATTTGTTTTAGAAATTCTTTTTGCATTTTAGTTCCGAAGAATTGTGAATATGGTCAGTATTCGTGGTGTGCATGAGAGATGACGAAAGATATACGTTTCAATAGCCTCAGTGTGTGTTTCACGCACGTGAAGAAGAACATAGGATATGCAGCACGGAATCATTCCGGTTCTCAATTGTAAACTGCGTCGGATCTCCGCTTAGTTTTCAGTACGTCTTCCCTTGGTAGAAATACATTTCATTTTATTGCATATTTAGAGACCTTAAAGACCCGTTGCCTAGTATTTTAAAAAACGTCGTAAATTGTACATTTTTCATATAATAAGCTAAATTGTTCAATATTACAAGCAAATATTGTTTTCAACAACTAAAATTTTAAGCGATAATATTGAGCTACAGAGAAAATTTTTATTAATTAACGGAAACAGAAAGTGTTAAGAAAAAGTGCTAGCAAATTTTTGAAACTGAAGGAAGTATTTCCCTTGAATATTCCGTATACTGCTTACAAAATATACAGCAAGATGATAAAATATAAAAGGCTACTGAATGTCGAGGATGGAACAAGCAGATTTACGAAAGGAAAAGACGATGTTTTCGCGCTGAAACAGATAATACAAAAGAAGTGAGAATTGGAAGCTCACGTAGCGTTTGAGATTATGAAAAAGCATTTCACAGAATTCACAGAGATAAGCTATGGGTAATAAAGACAAAAGTAGGAATTACTAAACAACTGATCCAAGCCGAAGAAACCCTAAAATAGACGCCAGATTTAGAACTGAGAGAGGTAGCAGCCGAAATACAAACAAATCAAGGAGTAAAACAAGACTGTAGCTTGTCGCCAATATTATTAAGTATCTGTATAGATGACGTGATAAGAAAACTGAAAAGAGAAAGAACATTATCAGGCATAAGTACTGAGAGGAGTAAACATACTAATTATACGTTCTTTGCGAATGATGAAATTGTCATACAAGACAACATGACATAAGCTAAATGGCAAAAGTGGAATCTAAAATCAGACTCTGTCTATAAGTAAAACTAAAACCATGGTTCTTATAGGCCAGTACGAGCAGAAATAGTCCTCAATAATAAACCGATAGAACAGGTAGCTCATTTCAAAAATTTGCGGTGTGATATATCATACGAACAATATACGGCTATATAGAAAAAATAGTACTTATCAGCGTTTATAACGAAAACACTTTAGGGTAAAACATGAAATGATACACCACTGAAATTGGCAGTTACTACATTATTATTCTTATTTCGGAGGAAAAAATTAGACGCTCAGAAATGAAGATTTACGGCATCTAGAAGCTTAAAATATGAAATTTGTAAGATCTGTGAACGGCTGTAGTAGGGAACACAAAATTAGAAACAATAAGGGAAGAATTAGGGATGCAACTAATAACCCAAAAACCAATTGCGTATAAAGAAAAACAGAGAGAACATGTACTTTTTATGCCGCCACAAAGACTAGTAGGGGATTATGAGGCAAGAGATATGTGGGTAGACCGAGGAACAGAAGATGAGACCGAAACAGGCTCTAGGCCTATCTGTGGAGCAGCAGAAGAAGAAGATTTAAAAAAGTCTGAAAATGATAGATACGATTAGGGATGAATTGTAGATTCCCACTACCAGATCCGAGCGCGAAGCTACACTGAAGAGCCAAAGAGACTGGCACACCTGCCTAATATTGCGTGGGTCCCCAGCGAGCACTCAGAAGTGCCACACCACGACGTGCCATGGACTCGAATAATGTCTGAAGCATTGCTGGAGAGAACTGACACCATGAATCCTGCAGGGCTGTCCATAAATCCGTAAGAGTACGAAGGGGTGGGGATCTCTTCTGAACAGCACGTTGCAAGGTGTCCCAGATATGCTCAATAATGCTCATATCTGGGGAGTGGTTATACTCAGAAGAGTGTTCCTGGAGCCACTCTGTAGTGATACTGGACGTGTGGGGTGTCGCGTTGTCCTGCTGGAATTGCCCATTGGAATGCACAATGGACATGAATGGATGCAGGTGATCAGACAGGATGCTTATGTACGTGTCACCTGTCAGGGTCGTATCTTGACATATCAGGGAACCCATATCACCCCAAATGCACAAGCCCACACCATTACAGAACCTCCATCAGCTTTAATTGTCCCGATGACGTGCAGGGTTCATGGTTTTGAGGGGTTGTCTCTATACCCGCATACGTCCATCCGCTCGATACAGTTTGAAACGAGATTTGAAACGAGGCTCGTCCGATCAGATAACATCTTTACAATCATCAACAGACCGATGAGGATGTTGACGGGCCTAGGCAAGGCGTAAAGCTTTTTGTCGTGCAGTCATCACGGGCACACGAATAGGCCTTCAGCTCCGAAAGCCCGTATCGATGATGTTGCGTTGAATGGTTCGCATGCTGACAGTTGCTGATGGCCCAGCATTGAAATCTACAGCAATTTGCGGAAGGGTTGCGCTTCTGTCACTTTGAACGATTCTCTTCAGTCTTCGTTGGTTCCGTGCTTGCAGTATCTTTTTCCGGCCGCAGCGATGGAGATTTTATGTTTTATCGGATGCCTGGTATTTACAGTACACTCGTGAAATGGTCGTACTGGAAAATTCCCATTTCATTGCTACCTCGAAGTTGCTGTGTTCCATGGTTCGTGCGCCGACTATAACACCAAACTCATTTAAATCTTGATAACCTGCCGCTGTACAGCAGTAACCGATGTAACAACTGCACCGGACACTGCACCGTTTCCTACAGCAGCGGCGTATTCTGCCTGTTTAAATATCTCTGTATTTGAATACGCATGTCTGTATCAGTTTCTTTGGCGCTTGAGTGTGTATGCCTGTCTGTGCTATACAGATTGAACGTAGTCCTTCAAGCATACACAGAATTTCGACACGTTTCGATGTGCCACATAGGACATATACGTATGCATAGTCTCTATCATTATTACTGTACATGAAAACGAGCTTCCAGCATTATTGAAAGAGATTCCTTTTGCTGCATGAGGCTTATATTCTCGTGCATGACGGAACTCCTCACGTTTGTTGGCCACCAGGATTCACGGACCTTACCACTTTAGATGTTTACTTGTGGGATGGTTGCAAGGAAAAGCCTGAAAGGAAAAGTAAGCACGAGTGAATGATTGATCGGGTTATGAACAGTGCTGTCCTCAGAAAAAAAACATGGAGGTGACCTGAGACGAGCTATACGTGGTTTTGTCATCAGAATTCAAAAGTGGATTGAAGTCGGAAGCGGAACT
Source organism: Schistocerca serialis cubense (assembly GCF_023864345.2). Taxonomy (NCBI): domain Eukaryota; kingdom Metazoa; phylum Arthropoda; class Insecta; order Orthoptera; family Acrididae; genus Schistocerca; species Schistocerca serialis. The sequence goes on along the minus strand of NC_064638.1, from coordinate 248,598,934 downwards.
TACGAAAATCCGCTTTGAAATTAATCATTTGCCTTTGCCTAACACTTTCCGTGAGAACGTGTTTGGGTTACTTTCAAAAAGCTTTGTTACTATAGCCAGTAGGCACTTGACCCACGTTATAGGAGATATTTTATTCGAATTAGTGTGTGCCTCCAGCTCCTATACTGTTCCGTTTGAAATGGTAATGCCGTTGGAACCCGAGGCATTTCAGAGTCTATGGAACTATGCACCGGATAATTACAACGGTGGAAAACCTCGAATATTATGTTAGTAAGCGTTTGGATGCACGAAAGATTACCTTTATTTTGCTCTACGCTGAACAGTTAATGTAGTAAATTGCGTTATCGACGGCTTCTTCGATAACTGCACCAGGTGAACCGTGCGCCGCTCAAAGCAATGCGAGAGATGAGACTTTAAAGTCTCCCCGCCAATGAGCTGCCGGGCGAGCTCGCGTTCTCCAATGGGGGCTGCCGGAGTGGGAAGGAGGGGGAAGGCACGATGCTTACACGCACCAGAGGAGGCTAACTTGACATGACCTCACTGTCCGCGACTCTGATTGGTCGACACATCTTTTTAAGCACCCGCACACAGAGATTCGCCCCCAGTTTCATTGGATATACGAGTACAGACTTAACACCATTAGTTCGGAAGACCTACGAACAGGCCGCTCGGTTCGCGTAAAAAAATGGGCCGCTGACAAGAGTACGCGGTGATGGCGCTGGATAGGGATCCAGATGGATTCCATAGGATTTAAATTGGGCCAATTTGGTCGCCGAGACATCAACGTGAGTTCACTGTGATGCTCATCAAATCACTGTAGCACGATTCTGGCTACTAGACACGGACGATTATATTGCTGAATGATGACAGCGCTGTCGGGGAAGACATTAAGCATGAAAGGATGCAGATGGCTCGCACCCGTCGGTATGTCTTCGATTACTATGATTGGTCTCATGCAAGCGCACAAGAATGTATGCCATAGCATGATATTGGTCCCACCAGCCTACGTCCTTGGTGCGCGATGATGGCGTTTGTGGAGACGACTATCGACCTTGTGTAGCAAAAATGTAATTCACCCGAAAAGCTGACACGTTTCCATTGATCGAAGGTCGAATCTCGATGGTCCCGTTCCTACTGCAATCATAATGTCGTTGGGTCAAAGTGTGAACACGTAGGGGTGGCTTGCTGCAGGGCTCCATATTCAACAACGTACGATGAAAGGAGTGCTCAGAAACACTTCAGCGCGCACCAGCATTGTGCTCTTTCGGCAGAGATACCATAGATCACCATTTATCCTGCTTTAAAGATCAGACGAGCCTCCGAACCCCACCTTGCATTATGAGTTGTGGACGTCCAACCACTTAGCGCCTAGTGGTTGTTTCACAGTCCTTCTGCCTCTTTCGGTAGATGCTCAGGACAGTAGCATGTGAACACACCTTCTACCAGCTTCGCCGTTTTCGAGATATTCGTTCGTAGAGGCTGCCTATTAATTATCTGACATTTGTCAAAGTAACTTATCTCAATAGTTTTCCCCATTTGCAGATCATATCTTCGCTAGGGTGATCCACCGTCCATGTTCTTTTTTGAATTTCCACCCCCCCCCACCACCCCCAGACGGTGTGGCGGGTGGGGGCTGGCAGCAGCGTAACATTCCGCTCTGCAGCATACAGAAGATAAAAACATGAGGAGATAGTAAAACAATAAAAACTGGTGATAAAACGGTGACTGGTTAAAACTGTGACATGACGAAAAGTTGCGAAGTGAAAATAAAAATAAAAAATAAAGGGTTGGTAATGCTGAGTAAAACACAAAGTAATTAGACAGACACAATTAAAAAAAACATGGCGACAGTCTGGTTTCTGTTAGCAAGTGTTAAAAAAACACACATAGCGACATTATGGCGTCTGTTCGCAGCACTGGAAGGGTATGCACAACACTAAACACTCACTTAAAACTACTGCACCATAGAGGAGAAACATTGGCTGATGGGGCAGGGGGGAGGACCTGGACCAATGAGGGGAAAAAGGGGGGAGAGTAAAAGAAAAAATGGGGAGCTGAAGGAGAGAGAGGATACAAATAAAAGGGGGAAGGGGGGACACAAGAATGAGTGTTGAAGGCAGTGGGGGGAAGGGGCAGAAAAAGGACTTGGGGGAGAGAAAGGAGTCAAAGAGAGGGTAGGTCGGGAAAAAAGAAACAAGATGGAAGAAAGGAGAGGGAGCCTGGGAAAAGGACAAAGAATCATTGGCAGTGTCATCGGCATACTACAGGAGGTTTGGGGCACATTGAACATGTACAACAGGTAGAGGAGAGGGGAGAGGACAGAGCCCTGGGGCACACCCACGGAAGGGTAGAAGGTGCAGGAATCAGCGTTGTGGATGGTAATGTAGGAGGGTCAGGGGGAGATGAAGAGGCAATCATGCAGACATAGTTGATAGGAAAGGCATAGATCTGTAGTTTTGAGAGGAGACTGGGATGCCGTAAGTGGTCGTAGGCTTTTTCGAGGTCTAGGGATATAAAAATGTTGGAGTGACGAGAGTTAAGGTGGAGGGAGAGGAGTTGAGTGAGGCATAGGAATTGGTCGTTGGCAGAGAGTGGTTGTAGGGGAGGAGGTGGTGTTGGTGGAGGTGGTGATGGATGTGCTGGGTAAGGATGGATTCCAAGAACTTGCTGAACACTGAGGTGAGACACATAGGGCGATAGGAAGAGGCAGCAGATGGAGGCTTGTTGGGTTTGGAGAACATCAGGATATTGTAGGTTTTCCAAAGGTTGGGGTAGAAGCCGGTGGTAAGGATTACGTTGTAGAGAGCGGCAAGGACTGCAAGGAAGGATGGAGGGCAGTGTTTGAGATGGCGGTAGGTAACGCGGTCATGGCCGGGGGTTGTGTTGCGTTTAGTGCGAAGTGATGTCTTGTGTAGTGATGGGAGTGTTAAGTTCTGATTATGGTGTGTGGCTCATGTACTGGAAGCTAGGAGCAAGGGGAGGAGCAGAGGTATCCATACATTCAATGACGTCGGGAAAGAGGAAATGATCAAATTAGGGATCATCTGAAATGGAAAAGTCATTGATTTTGTGGGGAAGGGGGGAGTAGATGGCCATACTGAGGCTGTCAGCAGAGGGACGGTTATCAAGTAGGAGAGGCTACTGTGGGGTAGGGTGGTTCCAATAAGACGGTGGAAAGCAGATCAGTACTTGGAATAGATTATTGGGAGTGTGACATTGTATGCATGTCTGTGTCCACTGTCCGTGGCTGCTCTGCTTATATGGTTTTGTTACCATGGGCACGTGCTCGCAACGCCACATGCGTTGGGCAGTGGTCATAATGTTTTGGCTTATCAGTGTATGTTGCATGTCTTCTGTTAAACCACCATAGCTGGCTGTGGTGGCCGTGCGGTTCTAGGCACTTCAGTCTGGAACCGCGTGACTGCTACGGTCGCAGGTTCGAACCTGCCTCGGGCATGGATATGTGTGATGTGCTTAGGTTAGTTAGGTTTAAGTAGTTCTGAGTTCTAGGGGACTGATGACCTAACATGTTAGGTCCCATAGTGCTCGGAGCCATTTGAACCATTTTTGAAAACCACCATACTGATTTCAATCAAACTTGCTTCAAAAATCACAATGTTTGGAATGAATTACTGTATGAATATGAGCCAGCTACCTATCAAAGGAGTGGATGTAAGAGTGGAAAGCAGTGTAGCCCAAGACGCGCGAATACCCATTCTTCATTCATTCAGTATGTGAGACTGAGAGCACTTAGTGACTTGCAACCAATATTACACATAATTTCAAACCTTCACAGAACTTTTTATCTATTGCAACCAACACAATATCATGAAAGGGAAAACTTCAGCGCTTTAAAATTTTTCACTGTTCAAACAGTAAAACTGCCACATGAATCACGACGATTTATTTTATTACTTCTTAACAACTGACTGCATTCATGGTGCGTTTTGCAAACAGTATTAAAATATGCCACTGAATGTACCGACAAAACTATATCATTGCACGATACATAGTTCACGAGGTAGAATGTCATAAATATTGGGCTGCGTAAAAATGAAATTGCACGCTGAAATTCGGTAGAAATTAAAGTGAAATCTGTACAGAAATACCTTTGAAATAATTTAAACATTGATGAGATATGTTTGACATGTGCGAACGTGTGCAGATCCACGGGTAAGAAGCTGATCGAAAACCGATGGAACGGATTCAATCAAATTTGGTACATATATTAGTTACAGTGTGGAAAATAATATTTTGTGGGTAAGGTATACCAGCCTCCCACTGTGGTGGGGACCATAATGTGGAGAGACAGGGGGAGGAAGGGATGGACAGACAGAGGGAAGGAGGAAATGGACACATCTCGGGAGGGTGGAAAAGTGATGGATGGAGAGAGATACAGAAGGGGAAATGGACAGAGGGGAGAAGAGGAGATTGACAAAGATAGGAGGAGATGGACAGAGAGGAGAAGAAGAGACAGGCAAAGAGGGGGGAATGGGGAGATGGGTAGAGGTAGGGAAAGGAAGAAACGGACAGAGAAAAAGAAGAGTAGGAAATGGACAGAGAGAGGTGCAGTAGATATTGACAGAGAGAGGGGAGGGGGGGGGGGGGAAGCGGGTGATGGACAGAGAAATGGGGAAGTAGGAGGCGGACTAATATAAGACTGGAATAAATACATACCTGGGTATTATTGGATACTCATCTACACACATCAGAAAAAGTTTTGCATCACCTTGGCTCCGAGAGTTGCGGAACGTGTACAGAAAATTGGAAAAGAAATCACCATAAACATCATTTCCGCCCTTTTTACTGCTCATGAAAACCTCCCATTGCATGTTGTGAAACCGTAAAGCGAGACCCTCAGAGGTAGTGGTCCAGATTGCTGTACACACCAGTAACTCTAATACCCAGTAGCATGTCCTCTTGCATTGATGCATGCCTGTATTCGTCATGACATACTACCCACAAGTTCATCAAGGCACTGTTGGTCCAGATTGCCCCACTCCTCAATGGCGATTCGGGGTAGATCCCTCAGGGTGGTTGGTTTGTAACATCGTCCATAAACAGCCCCTTTCAATTTAGCCCAGGCATGTTCCATAGGGTTCATGTATGGGCAACATTCTGGCCACTCTAGCAGAGCGATGTCGTTATCCTGAAGGAAGTCATTCATAAGATGTGCACGATGGAGGCGCGAACTGTTGTCCACGAAGACGAATGTCTCGCCAATACGCTGCCGACATGGTTGCACTATCGGTCGGGGGATGGCATTCACGTATCGTACAGGCGTTACGGCGCGTTCCATGACCACCAGCGGCGTACGTCGGCCCAACATAACGTCCCAAAAACAGTAGGGAACCTCCATCTTGCTGCACTCGCTGGATAGTGTGTCTAAGGCGTTCATCCTGACCAGGTTGACTCCAGAAACGTCTCCGACGATTGTCTGGTTGAAGGCATATGCGACACTCATCGGTGAAGAGAACGTGATGCCAATCCTGAGCGGTTCGTTCGGCATGTTGTTGATCCCATCTGTTCCGCGCTCCATGGTGTCGTGGTAGCAAAGATGGACCTCGCCAGGGAAGTCAGGAGTGAAGTTTCGCATCATCCAAACTGTTGCGCACAGTTTGAGTCATTACACTACGTCCTGTGGCTGCATGAAAAGCATTATTCAACATGGCGACTTTGCTGTCAGCGTTCCTGCGAGACATAATCCTTAGTGCAGTAGTAGCCCTTGGGAGGCCTGAGCGAGGCATGTCATTGACAGTTCTGTCTCTCTGTAACTCCTCCATGTCCAAATAACACAGGTTTGGTTCACTCCAAGACGCCTGGACACTTCCTTTGTTGAAAGCCCTTCCTGGCACAAAGCAACAATGCAGACGCGATCGAACCGCGATATTGACCGTCTAGGCATGGTTCAACTACAGACAACACGAGCCATGTACCTCGTTCCTGGTGGAATGACTGGAATTGATCGGCTGTCGAACCTCCTCCGTCTAATTGGCGCTGCTCATGCGAGATTGTTTACATATTTGGATGGATTTAGTGACATCCCTGAACAATCAAAGGGACTGTGTCTGTGACAGAATATCCACAGTCAACGTCCGTCTTCAGGAGTTCTGGGAACCAAGGTGATGCAAAACTTTTTGGATTTGTGTAGTTGAAAATACATGGAAAGCGACTGCAAGAAGTGGATGGAAAGCAGTGTTCTGGAGACCAGTAACAAGCTTCTAAACCATTAAAGAAAACGGCTTAAAATTGTGACACTATGCGCTCTCCATCATTGTTGTTTCGGAAGAAGCTGGGCAATCGATATAAAAAAGTACTCAATCTAAAAGGATACATGATATTAGAAAATTAGCTACAACAACTAAGCATTTTAGAACCTTTTTCTGGTTAAATCCAAAGTATTTCTGATACAAAGGTTTAGTAAAGATACACACAAATACGCACAATCCGTGTGCTCCACGATACTTTAAAGTCAATCATTAAAGCACCTGTCGTCAGAAACAACAATATTCTATTAAGAGAACTTCCTGCGGTTGAACAAGTTTACAGGAAAATAAGGAAAAGCTTATTTCGTGAAATAAATCTCTCTCACTTTTATTCAACAGGTAGACCGTAGCGACTGCAATAAATTAAGGCGAACAGCATTCTCGTAAATTTCCTCACTCTTAAAATGTGCAAGCCTAGAGAGATTTCTGCTGCTAAAATGGACGGCTGTGTATCGCAAGTGTTGCTGCTAGAATCAAAGCTACATGTTGAAAGTAAAGAGACAGAAAGACTGAAGATCGGGAACAGCCAACGACCTTACCACCTCAGAAATGTAACGCCTGCAGTTTAAATTACCAGCCTTACAAACCACAGTCAACTGAGTTACTTATTCAACTAGTGTATCTAGCAATGCTTCGCAATTACTAAATAACGTGGGTTTCACAAATAACTTTTGTGGGATGATAGTTTGGATAAAGACAATCATTTTATTTTAAGTATACGAATGTGGGGTCTCCGATCTACAGTTAGTGCGTTAGACAACGTCAAAGCGCATTCACTTTTCATGGCGGAAACGTCGCTGTACATTGTGATTACTGCAATAAATACTTGAAGTGTACGCCATTGACTTGATGGCATAACTCAGGCCGTCGAATCACGGAACTGTGGACAATGGGTTAATATTTCATTGGCTCAATCTCGGACAAATCCTGCAGCAACAGCAATTCGAGTTACGATTTCTTCCACAGGAGTTTGATACACAAGACCGTTCAAGTGGCTCCAAAGATAAAAATCAAATGGTGTGAGATGTGAGGATCTTTCTGCCAGTGAGCAGGTCCATTACGTCCAGTCCAGCGTCCTGGGCATTATATGTAGATATTTCATACTCGATTTGTGAAATGGGGAAGTTTCCCCTGATGATTCTGGAAGAACATTCGTCTTCTTGTTAGGTCGTGTAGAAGAATATAAGGCCCTACTACTTGACGGGAATAATTCCAGCCCAAACATTAACTGAAAATAATTTCTAAAGAAGAGGCAGTCAGTAGTACCTGACCGAGACAGATGCAGCAACACGGAAGTAACCGCTTTTGTGACATTTACGAGTTCCTAACCAGGAGGGAATTTTATTATATCGTCTGTGTGCTTTAATAGTTTAGTTTCTTGAGTTTCTGCGTGTAAATTTAATACCTAATAGCCACTGTTCTCGCATTTACGTTTGCGTCGGAAAATAAACCATTTTTCACATATTACAAGTTCTTAATCACGGGCGAATTATTTAGTTTCACCTGAGGGCTTCGGTAGTTTAGTTTTTGAATATCTGCATTTTGGTCAGGGTCTACAGTAGAGTTGCGTAGCAAGTGCCGATAGTCCGTTTATCTGCATGGTTTACTTTTCCACGGTCTTTAGTATGGACAGGGAATGCGATTGTTGTGAGCGGATGCGAGCCGAGTTGGTGACACCTCGCTCTCATCTTCAGGCTGTGATGGCTTGAGATACACAGCTTGAGGCTGCAGTGGATGGGAACCACTGTTGTAGGCCGGCCGTGGGGATCCAACGGACGTCCAGCACTTCCGAGGCCTCCTTTTTGTATCCCGCCTGGAAGGCGGCGCGTGGGTCTGCTCCTGTAAACTGAATGGGGAAGCCGAACGTAGGAAGTGAGCAGGAGCAGGTGAGGTGAGATTCCCGGTACAGCTTTTTACGTGAAAGTACATTTAATTATTAGTCAATGACATACGTAACTTTACACTGAACAGCCCGTAGGTGTGATTGGATAGGCATCAACGTTAGTAGCCACTAGTAGTAGGACAAACTATCATTGAAGTAACAAAGTCAGTAATGGCCGCCTATGAAGTAGAAACAATGTTGCTAGGTCGTCTTCTCGGAATAAAGTGGGCTGAATCCGCAGCGACGCTCGTAGAGCTCCACAGCGCCGGCTACAGGGCGCTGTCGTCGGTGTGTCGTAGTACCAACTATGAACTTGCACCTACACCGTTGCATCGTTGCTATCGGTCCTCACTGGTGGCCAACCCAGTTACTGCTCGCACTGAGGCTGACCCCTCACCTGTGTTCGATTGGGAGGTCGCCCCAGGGCGAAGCAGGCGGCGAAAGACTTCCTATGCGGCCGCACGTAAGGCCTCCCCGGTTTGTCTGACAAACAGGTTCCAGATGCTGTCTGTGGCTGACACTGTCGCTGAGCCAGATGCTGTCGCCTGTCCTGTTTCAGAGCAAAGAGCCTGCAAGATCTGGGCAATCACAGAGTGTGGGATTATTGGTAGTTAGGAGCTCCAACGTTAGGCGCGTAATGGGGCCCCTGACGGACTTGGCTGACGAAAGGGTAAGAAAACCAATGTGCACTTCGTGTGCATACCGCGTGTAGTCATTCCAGATGTGGAAAGGGTCCTCCCGGATGCCATGAACAGCACAGAGTGCAGCCAACTGCAGGTGGTTGCTCACGTGGGTACCAATGATGTGTGTCACTTTGGATCAGAAGACATTCTCTCTGGTTTCGAGCGGCTAACAGAAGTGGTAAAGGCTGCCAGTCTTGCTTGCAAGATGAAAGCAGAGATGACCATTTGCAGCATAGTCGACAGGACCGATTGCGGACTTCTGGTACAGAGCCGAGTGGAAGGTCTGAATCGGAGGTTCAGACGGTTCTGCGAGCGTTTAGGCTTCAGATTCCTCGACTTGCGCCATAGGGTGGTTGGGTTTCGGGTTCCGTTGAGTAGGTCATGTGTCCATAATACGCAGGAGGCGGCTACACCTGTAGCAGGGGCTGTGTGGCGTGGACTGGGCGGTTTTTTAGGTTAGCGGGTCTCGGGAAAACACAAAAGGGCTTCAGTCACAAAGGGTGCAGATGGACGTAGATACAGGAACCATTGGCATAACAGTTGTAAATTGCCGTAGCTGTGTTGAGAAAGTACCAGAGCTCCAAGCGCTACGTTCCATGACGTCAGGGAAGAAGGAACAATCAAACTGGGGATCATCTGGAATGTAAAAGACATCGGATAGTTAGGGGGGGGCGGGGTGGGGGGGGGGGGGAAGTGGTTGGCCTTACTGAGATTGTCAGGAAAGCTACAGTCTTCAAGGAGGAGAGGGTACTGCGGGGTAAGGCGGTTCCCAGTAAGGCGGTGGAAAGCAGACCAATACTTGGAAGAGATTATTGGGAGCGTGGCGTTGAGTTGTATGCATGTCTGTATCCACCGTCGGTGTCTGCTCCACTTATATACTTTTGTTACCGCGGGCACGTCTTGCAACGCCGCATGGCGGCATTCAACGTCGTGGTGAGCCGTTGTCATTATGTTTTGGCTTATCAGTGTATGTTCCGTGTCATCTCTTAAACCACTATACTGATTTCAATCAAACTTGGTTCACAAATCACTTACTGCCTGGAAAGAATTACTATATGAATAAGACCCAACTACCTATCAAAGGAGTGGATGTGAGAGTGAAAAGCAGTGTAGCCCAAGACGCGCGAATACCCAGACTTCTTTCATCCAGTATGTGAGATTGAGAGCACTTAGTGACTTACAATCAGTATTACACATAATTTCAAACCTTCACGGAAATTTTTATCGCTTGAAACCAACACACTATCATGAAAGGGAAAAAGTTCATCGCTTTTAACATTTTCACTGTTCAAACAGTAAAACTGCCACACGAATCATGACGATTTATTTTATTACATCTTAACAACTGACTGCATTAGCGACGCGTTTTGCAAACAGTATTAACAAATGCCGCTGAATGTACCAGCAAAATTATTTCATTGTACGATTCATAGTTCACGAGGTAGAATGTCATAAACATTGAGCTGAGTAAAAATGAAACAGCGAGCTGAAATTCTGTAGAAATTAAAGTGAAATCTGTACAGAAATACCTTTGAAATAATTTACACATTGATGAAATATGTTTGAGATGTGCGTATGGGTGCAAATCCACGGGTAAAAAGCTCATCGTAAACCGATGGAACGGTTTCAATCAAATTTGGTACATATTAGTTACAGCATATAAAATAATGTTGTGGGGGTACACCAGCCTTCCACTGTGGTGGGGACCATAATGTGGAGAGACAGGGGGAGGAAGGGATGGACAGACAGAGGGGAGGAGGAAATGGACACAAACTGGGAGGGAGGGGGGTGGAAAAGTGATGGAAGGAGAAAGATACAGAATGGGAAATGGACAGAGAGAGGGGAGAATAGGAGATGAGGAGGATAGGAGGAGATGGACAGAGAGAAGGAGAAGAAGAGATAGGCAAAGAGAGGGGGAATGAGATGGACAGAGATAGGGAAAGGAGGAAATGGACAGAGAAAAAGGAGAAAATGGACAGAGAGGGTTGTAGTAGTGATCGACAGAGTGAGGGGGAGGGGATGAGGAAAGCAGGTGATGGACAGAGAGATGGAGAAACAGGAGACAGACTAACATAAGACTGGAATAAATACATACCTGGGTATTACCGGATAATAAATACATACCTGGGTATTACCGGATACTCACATACACACATCAGAAAAAGTTCTGCATCACCTAGGTTCCAAAAGTTCCGGAACCTGTACAGAAAATTGGAATTAAAAAAAAAAAAAGTCGTGCGACTAGGGCCTCCCGTCGGGTAGACCTTTAGCCGGGTGCAAGTCTTTCGATTTGACTCCACTTCGGCGACTTGCCTGTCGATGGGGATGAAATGATGATGATTAGGACAACATAACACCCAGTCCCTGAGCGGAGAAAATCTCCGACCTAGCCGGGAATGGAACCCGGGTCCTTAGGATTGACAGTCCGTCGCGCTGACGACTCAGCTACCGGGGGCGGACATTGTAATAGAAATCAACATGAACATCATTTTCGCTCTTTTTATTGCTTATGAAAACCACGCATTGCTTGCTGTACAACCATATGCGAGACCTTCAGCGTTGGTGGTCCAGATTGCTGTAAACACTGGTACCTCTAATACCCAGTAGCACGTCCTCTTGCATTGGTGCATGCCTGCATTTGTCGTGGCATACTACCCACAAGTTCATAAAGGCACTGTTGGTCCAGATTGTCCCACTCCTCAAAGGCGATTCGGGGTAGATCCCTCAGGGTGGTTGATTTGTCACGTCGTCCATAAACAGCCCCTTTCAATCTAGCCCAGGCATGTTCGATAGGGTTCATGTCTGGAAAACATGCTGGCTACTCTAGTCGAGCGATGTCGTTACCCTGAAGGAAGTCATTCACAAGATGTGCACGATGGGGGCGCGAATTGTTGTCCACGAAGACCAATGGCTTGTCAATATGCTGCCCATATGGTTGCACTATCGGTCGGAGGATGGCATTCACGTATCTTACGGCTGTTACGGCGCCTTCCATGACCACCAGCGGCGTACGTCGGCCCCACATAATACCACCCCAAAACAGCAGGGAACCTCCACCTCGCTGCACTCGCTGCACAGTGTGTCTAAGGCGTTCAGTTTAACCGGGTTGCCTCTAAACGTGTCGAAACGCCAGCTAAATCATTCAGGGCTAACAGGTAATTAGGATTGTAGAAAGGGCGAATTGTAATTTATGATCATTTAGTTCAAAAAAACACTTCAGAAAGAATTAAATTTGCTTCGCGGCTGAAGGCTTCCAAACAGTTGCTTTAGAATAAGTTCAATTTTGAAAAGACATGACACACAATTAAATTTACGAATAAGATAAATCGTATACATGTATGAGATCAGCATGCGGAGCGGCTGAAGGCCGCCGTATTAAATCTTCAAAATTCCAAACATACTATGTTGATTACTGAAGGTAGAGGGCTGATGGCCCACAAGGTGCACATAAAGAGATAAACAAACGCAATAAGATGACTGAAGGTCGCGAAGTTAAATACTGCAAATTAAGGAAATACATATTGCAAAAATCGGTAAAACAATACATTAAATTCAAAAATTTTCTCTTTGCAACACCAACGGCGAAAAGCCCACAATCACTTGTAAAATCTATAAGAGGAAATTACAATAACCTTTCAAGAGCAGAAGGCGATAATGTTTGGACTTGGAGGAAACTATGAGAACATGTTTCCAGGGCTGAAGGAGTCTCCAGTGGATCGGTCTGCCCTCGTTCACTTAGGCGAGACAGATGGTAAGTCCAACAACACTTAATTCGTGCGAACCCAACCAAGGGACAGTCACGGACCGACCGATCAACCGCTTGCTTGCCACGACGGAGTACACGAGAATTCAAGGCCCCCCAAAAAGTTACAAGTATCACTATAACCAAATAAACGCGTATGTGAACTGAGCTGCCAAAACTACACACCATGTTGGGCAGCAACAACAGGTGAGGATAAGACATTGCCTAAAAACTACGTTAGCGGCCAGGGAAGGTAACCAGAACACTAACGGCCCCAAGGCAGAAAATTTCGCTGGTGCACTCGAATTGTAGTCAACCAATATAGTTAATTGCAGCGCATGGCGGCTAAATTTCAGCAATAGTAACACTCAGTGTTGCTCACAGGAAAACCTCCCCAACAGCGAACCACCGAAACGAACTACCACAACATGAATGGACTTGGCTTGGGTAGTTGAAACCACTGATCAACTTTGACGTCCTGGGTCGGTGAACCACGAAGCTCGTAGCGATCGGACAGCTCCACACACGCTCCGACACTGCGCAGGGACCGCCAGCGGACTCAGCCGACTGCACCTCGCGGATAAAACTTCCCTGGTCCGCAGAAACCGACCGACTCTCCGCAGAATGCCGACAACATCTAAAATAGTTGTCAGTCGAAATAACGCCAACTACACACAAAACCTGACAAACACTTGCACGAAAACCTGAATGATACCCAACAGTAACTAAACACACGCAAAGACTAATCGGGAGTCGATGCACATACACACAGCCGACTCATGAACGATCGGCGATCCAAAACGCGTTGTCTGGTAGGACGACCGACTGACGATCCACCAAGACCACGGCCCGGCTCAAGTGATGCGTGGTGGAAATGGTCGGGCGAGCCTTATCGACGCAAGCTGTAATGCTCCAACCCGACTGCACTAGTGCCGCAGTGCAACTCCCCGACTGGCAGGTCCGGACTGCTCTATAGACGCGTTCTAAGTGACTGGCAGCCCGAACTCGCGACCTGAACTCAACTGGCTTACGACGGACAACGACCGGGAAGTAATAGCAGTCGAGCAAAGATACTACGAGAGGGGATATATCGATACGTGCTGCTAGTGCCGTTCACGGTCAGGCAAAGCAGCAACGCAGTGACGGTAGTAATTTAAATTAACGTAGTGAGGTGGAAGTACGTTAAAAATAGGGTACAAAATACATGATGGCGGGAACACGAGCCATGACAGGTCACATGTCTCCGACGATTGTCTGGTTGAAGGCATATGCGACACTCATCGGTGAAGAGAACGTGATGCCAATCCTGAGTGGTCCACTCGGCATGTTGTTGAGACCATCTATACTGCGCTGCATGGTGCCGTGGTTGTGAAGATGGACCTCGCCAGGGACGTCAAGAGTGAAGTTGCGCATCATGCAGCCTATTGCGCACAGTTTCAGTCGTAATACGACGTCCTGTGGCTGCACGAAAAACATTATTCAACACGGTGACTTTGCTGTCAGCGTTCCTCCGAGCCATAATCCGTAGGTAGCAGGACAGTTCCTGTCTCTCTGTAACTCCTCCATGAACAAATAAAATCGGTTTGGTTCACTCCGAGACTCCTGGACACTTCCCTTGTTGAGAGCCCTTCCTGGCACGAAGTAACAATTCAGACGCTATCGAACCGCATTGAACTACAGACAACTTGAGCCATGTACCTTGTTCCTGGTGGAATGACTAGAACTGATCGGCTCTTCAACCTCCTCCGTCTAATAGTCGTTGCCCATGCGTGGTTGTTTACAGCTTTGGGCGGGTTTAGTGACATCTCTGAACAGTCAAAGGGACTATGCCTGTGATAGAATATCCACAGTCAACGTCTATCTTCAGGAGTTCTGGGAACCGGGGTGATGCAATCCTTTTTTTTTTTATTTGTGTAGTTGTAAATAAATGGGAGGGGATTAATATTGCAGGGATTTACCTGACAAACAAGGCAAGCCTTGCGTGAACATTGGTCGAAACGGGGGGATTAGAGCCATTTTAGTTTCTTTTGAGACAAAGTTCAGCCATTGTTCCAGACAAAAGGTACAGTATAGTGAATGTGTATTGTGTGTGTGTGTGTGTGTGTGTGTGTGTGTGTGTGTGTATTACGAAGTGACTGCGAGAAGTACATAGAAGACAGTTGTCTGGAGACCAGTAACAAGCTTCTAAACCATTAAAACAAAAACGGCTTAAAATTGTGAAACCCTGTCACTCTCCATAATTGTTGTTTCGGAAGAAGCTGGGAAATCGATGTAAAAAAAGTACTCAATTTAAATGGATGTAAGATATTAGAGAATTAACTACAACAGCTAAGCATCTTAGATTTTTTTTCTTGATAGCTCCAAAGTATTTCTGATACAAAGGCTTAGTAAAGATACACACACATACGTACAATCCGTTTGCTCCACGAGACCTTAAGCTCAATCATTAAAGCCCTTATCGTCAGAAAAAACAGTGTTCTGTTAAGAGACTTCCTACTCTTGAATAAGTTTACAGGAAAATAAGCAACTGCTTATTTCGTGGAATACATCTTTTTCATTTTTATTCAACAGGTAGACCGTAGCGACTGAAATAAATCATGGCGAACGGCATTCTCGTATATTTCCTCATCCTTAAATTGTGAACGCTTAGAGAGAGTTCTGCTTCTAAAATGGACGGCTGTGTATCGTAAGTGTTGCTGCCAGATTTAAAGCTACATGTTGGAAGTTAAGACACAGAGACACTGAAGATCGGGAACCTTACCACGTCAGAAATGTAACGGCTGCTGTTGAAATTACCAGCCTTGCAAACCAGCTGTGTTAGCTATCCAACTAGCGTATCTAGCAATGCTTCGCAATTACTAAATACAGAAGGTTTCACAAATAATTTTTGTGGGATGATAGGTTGGATGTAGGCAATCATTTTCAGTATAACAACGTGGGGTCTCTGCGTTAGACAACGTCAAAGCACATTTACTTTTCTTGGAGGAAACATCGCTGTACATTGTGATTACTGCAATAAATACACTCCTGGAAATTGAAATAAGAACACCGTGAATTCATTGTCCCAGGAAGGGGAAACTTTATTGACACATTCCTGGGGTCAGATACATCACATGATCACACTGACAGAACCACAGGCACATAGACACAGGCAACAGAGCATGCACAATGTCGGCACTAGTACAGTGTATATCCACCTTTCGCAGCAATGCAGGCTGCTATTCTCCCATGGAGACGATCGTAGAGATGCTGGATGTAGTCCTGTGGAACGGCTTGCCATGCCATTTCCACCTGGCGCCTCAGTTGGACCAGCGTTCGTGCTGGACGTGCAGACCGCGTGAGACGACGCTTCATCCAGTCCCAAACATGCTCAATGGGGGACAGATCCGGAGATCTTGCTGACCAGGGTAGTTGACGTACACCTTCTAGAGCACGTTGGGTGGCACGGGATACATGCGGACGTGCATTGTCCTGTTGGAACAGCAAGTTCCCTTGCCGGTCTAGGAATGGTAGAACGATGGGTTCGATGACGGTTTGGATGTACCGTGCACTATTCAGTGTCCCCTCGACGATCACCAGTGATGTACGGCCAGTGTAGGAGATCGCTCCCCACACCATGATGCCGGGTGTTGGCCCTGTGTGCCTCGGTCGTATGCAGTCCTGATTGTGGCGCTCACCTGCACGGCGCCAAACACGCATACGACCATCATTGGCACCAAGGCAGAAGCGACTCTCATCGCTGAAGACGACACGTCTCCATTCGTCCCTCCATTCACGCCTGTCGCGACACCACTGGAGGCGGGCTGCACGATGTTGGGGCGTCAGCGGAAGACGGCCTAACGGTGTGCGGGACTGTAGCCCAGCTTCATGGAGACGGTTGCGAATGGTCCTCGCCGATACTCCAGGAGCAACAGTGTCCCTAATTTGCTGGGAAGTGGCGGTGCAGTCCCCTACAGCACTGCGTAGGATCCTACGGTCTTGGCGTGCATCCGTGCGTCGCTGCGGTCCGGTCCCAGGTCGACGGGCACGTGCACCTTCCGCCGACCACTGGCGACAACATCGATGTACTGTGGAGACCTCATGCCCCACGTGTTGAGCAATTCGGCGGTACGTCCACCCGGTCTCCCGCATGCCCACTATACGCCCTCGCTCAAAGTCCGTCAGCTGCACATACGGTTCACGTCCACGCTGTCGCGGCATGCTACCAGTGTTAAAGACTGCGATGGAGCTCCGTATGCCACGGCAAACTGGCTGACACTGACGGCGGCGGTGCACAAATGCTGCGCAGCTAGCGCCATTCGACGGCCAACACCGCGGTTCCTGGTGTGTCGCTGTGCCGTGCGTGTGATCATTGCTTGTACAGCCCTCTCGCAGTGTCCGGAGCAAGTATGGTGGGTCTGACACACCGGTGTCAATGTGTTCTTTTTTCCATTTCCAGGAGTGTACTTGAAGTGTGCGCCATTGACTTGATATGATAACTCAAGCCATCGAATCACGGAACTGTGGATATTGGGTTAATATTTCATTGACTCAGTCTCGGACAAATCTTGCAGCAACAGCAAGTCGAGCTACGAGTTCTTCCACAGTGTTTACAGGAGTTTGATACACAAGAGCCTTAAAGTGGCTCCAAAGATAAAAATCAAGTGGTGTGAGATGTGAGGATCCTGCTGCCAGTGAACAGGTCCATTAAATCCAATCCAATGTCCTGGGCATTATATGTAGATGCTTCTTACTCGATTTGTGAACTGGAGAAGTTCCCCCTGATGATGCTGGAAGAACTTTCGTCTTCTGGTTTGGAGCGACACATCTTCGAGAAGAGCAGGATGTACGTGTTCGAGAAATACGTGGTAGACATGACTAGTTAGGCGGTGTAGAAGAATGTAAGGCCCTACTACTTGCTTGTGAATAGTTCCAGCCCAAACATTAACTGGAAATAGTTCCTAAACAAGATGGACAGCTGCAACTCGCGGATTTTCACTACGCCATACATTGGAGTTGCGACTGTTGAACATTCGTTTGCGGGTGAAAGTCGATTCATCAGTCCACAAAAAAATGTTTGCTAAGTCGGGAGTTAGAATTCTTTGCTGCAAAACCCATACGGCAAAGTGGTCCCGAATTGTATCTTTCACAACTTACAGGAATGACGATGATCATTACGCAGAGTTCTATAAAAAACTGCTAGAATTAGCATTTAGAGCATGAGCAACGGATCATACGTTTTATGAAGGATTGTTCTCGAACATTTGTAGTACTCGTCCCTCCGTGGTCGAGCTGGACCATGAAAATCTCCCTCTAGTGTGCACCGTTCAAGGAGACGATGATCCACAGCAGCAAATTTTCTCTGATTTTATATTCGTATGTTTGGATAAAGATTTGAAGCAAAGGCTGTGCTCCTTCCACAGTTCTTGCAGTACCAAAGGTTAAATGCATGTCTGCAAGTTCATTCCACATGAAACGTTCCATGTCCTACTCATAATGCTGAGTAAACAATCTTTTTACATTTGCAGGTGACTCCCGTTGTTCCCTAACACACCACCTTAACTTTGCTGCAATACTCGGTTACGAATTTCGTTGAGGCGGAAGCGAAGTACACAAACAACAGCTCACTTCGGGTATACAGCAACGAATGAGGACAAAGGGAACTAGTCAGGAGTTTCTTCGTTAGGAGCATGGGTACCAATGGAAACAAATTACATTAGACATTCAAACTTACGGATACGTACCGCCGGTTATCGCACCACCATGCAGATGGGTGACTTTTTAGGTCGCCTACCGTGGCAAATATGCGTCAGCGACCTCATGTTCGTATACTAAACATGACTGCCCGTATGAAACCTATCATCCTACAAAAATACTGTACTAATTTCTTAAACACCCGGTATGGATGGGAGTTTACTATATTGTAAATCCTAATCTCCTTCTTCCCCCTCTCTCTGTCAATCTCCTCGTCCCTCAATGTTCATCTCTTCATTCTTTTGCTCTTTCCATCATTCTCCTCCTCCTCTCTCCTTTTTCTCCTCCCCGTCTGTCTATACATCTTCCCTTTACGTCCAGTTCCTCCTCTCTCCTTTCTCTGTCCGTCTACTACTGCCCCTCTCTCTGAGCTGCATATATTATTATGGCAAATTCAAATTCCGTAGTAGTATTATAATCATAGCCTGATAAGATATAATCATAAATTGTCCATGCTATGTGGAAAGCGAATGCAAGGAAGAAAACAACCACATATTCACAGCAGAGCAAAGCACAGCAGTTTCTTTCTCGCAGTCGTTTCCAACAGAAAACGTGCACATTGTTTCTTAAAAAAGTTTATGGCGTAGGTTGGTATGAAGGTATCTTCAAAGTCAGTATTTTGCACAGTAAAAATTTGAAGCCAGTCGGTCAAGATGTTTTCGTTCCCTAACAACTCTTCCATATATACATGAGTCACGATCGTGACCGGGCCAAATATCTCACGAAATAAGCGTCAAACGAAAAAACTACAAAGAAAGAAACTTGTCTAGCTTGAAGGTGGAGCTATAGTTGGCCCGCTAGATGGCGCTGCCATAGGTCAAACGGAAGTCAACTGCGTTTTTTTTAAATCGGAACCCCCATTTTTTATTACATATTCGTGTAGTACGTAAAGAAATATGAATGTTTTACTTGGAACACTTTTTTCGCTTTGTGATAGATTGCGCTGTAATAGTCACAAACATATGGCTCACAATTTCAGACGAACAGTTGGTAATAGGTAGGTTTTTTAAGTTAAAATACACAATGTAGGTGCGTTTGAACATTTTATTTCGGTTGTTCCAATGTGATACATGTACCTTTGTGAACGTATCATGTCTGAGAACGAATGCTGTTACAGCGTGATTACCTGTAAATACCACATTAATGCAATAAATGCTCAAAATGATGCCCGTCAACTTCAATGCATTTGGCAATACATGTAACGACATTCCTCTCAACAGCGAGTAGTTCGCCTTCCGTAATGTTCGCACATGCGTTGACAATTCGCTGATGCATGTTGTCAGGCGTTGTCGGTGGATCACGACAGCAAATATCCTTCAACTTTCCCCACAGAAAGAAACGCGGGGACGTCAGATCCAGTGAAATATGCTATTCGATACTGCTTCAACCGCACGCGAGCTATGTGCCGGACATCCATTATGTTGGAAGTACATCGCCATTCTGTCATGCAGTGAAACATCTTGTAGTAGCATCGGTAGAACATTACGTAGGAAATCAGCATACATTGCACCATTTAGATTGACATCGATAAAATGGGGGCCAATTATCGTTCCTCCCACAATGCCGCACCATACATTAACCCGCCAAGGTCGCTGATGTTCCACTTGTCGCAGTCATTTTAGATTTTCCGTTGCCCAATAGTGCATATTGTGCCTGTTTACTTTACCACTGTTGGTGAATGACGGATCGTCGCTAAATAGAACGCGTGCAAAAAATCTATTTCTATTGTGCCCAGTGGCAGAACTGTACACGATGTTCAAAGTTGTCGCCATGCAATTCCTGGTGCCTATAAATATGGTACGGGTGCAGTCAATGTTGATGTAGCATTCTCAACACCGACGTTTTTGAGATTCCCGATTCTCGCGCAATTTGTCTGCTACTGATGTGCGGATTAGCCGCGTCAGCAGCTAAAACACCTACTTGGGCATCATTATTTGTGGCAGGTCGTGGTTGACGTTTCACATGTGGCTGAACACTTCCTGTTTCCTTAAATAACGTAGCTATCCGGCGAACGGTCCGGACACTTGGATGATGTCGTCCAGGATACACAGCAGCATACATAGCACACGCCCGTTGGGCATTTTGATCACAATAGCCATACATCAACACGATATCGACCTTTTCCGCAATTGGTAAACGGTCCATTTTAACGTGGGTAATGTATCACATAGCAAATACCGTCCACACTGGCGGAATGTTACGTGATACCACGTACTTACACGTTTGTGACTATTACAGCGCCATGTATCACAAAGCGAAAAAAGTGGTCCAACTGAAACATTCATTTTTCTTTACGTACTACACGAATATGTAATAAAAAATGGGGGTCCCTATTTAAAAAAAAACGCAGTTGATATCCGTTTGACCTATGGCAGCGCACCAACCATAGCGCTATCTGGTTTCCCCCTTCAAGCTAGACGAGTTTCGTTCTTTGTAGTGTTTTCGTTTGATGCTTATTTCGTGAGATATTTGGCACTATCAGTATCAGTGGACCACCCTATATATATATATATATATATACTTTTCGAGACTTTTACTAAAAACGTTTCTCCTTTATATAGTATTTATATACCATTGTAACGTTCTTTTAAATGATGATCTTTGCGGCTACGTTGAATGAATGCCTGAACTGTAGAATGGGCACTGAACTCTAATTATCGTGTAGCGTTCTGTAAGTACAAGTGATATGCTTACTGTGTGATATTGTTAGCAAAACCTGATACGAATCTATTGGGCAATGTAACTCTGTGTACCAATAAAGAAATACAGTCACTGCAAATACATTCAGCCCCTTAGGCACTTAATCCTCTGGAACTGTTCAAAACTGATAACTTTGGTACCTGTGCACATAGCAAGTAAATTAAATTGTCTTACCTCTAAAGCAGCAACCGTGAAACGCGATATATTCTGATCTCTCATAAAAAAATACGCTAGCCACTGGCTCAGCGATATGCAATGCTGGCTGTAACACTTTTAAATGTACATGATATTGTTTTGGCTGATAAATGAAAACGTTTATGAAAAATCAAAACAAAAATATGACCTGGACCGGGAGGCGGCACTGGTGAATTACTAACACTGAGCTTTTTAGCAAAATTATATTTCAAGTTGATTTTGTCTTTGCAGAAACATCTACAACTGAAGTTACATTACAATTGATTCACAAACAAAGAGATTTAAAAAGCAAGTATTATCTAACCAAACTAATCCAACATAGACGCAAATCGTCAGTTTACGTATAGCTCTGTTAAAAAATATTAGACACATTACAAAAGTGAAATATCTAAATGGCCTTTTTATCAAATCAGTTTACGTATACTCTGGGGTTACTCAACGATTACAAATTATCAGCCAACTCATTTATGCTAACGCTCGGGCAAAACAAAAAATCGTAATTATTTAACATCTTTATCTTGCTTACATGACGACTTCTGCTTCCATATTCAACAATACTGACATACCTACATTAAGGGATAGACAACATTTATAGTATAACAGTTTCATTTTAATTTATTTTAATATTCTTATCATATTCGGGCGCCACGTACAAGTGTGCCTAGTAGACTCCTTTCACCATACCACCATACATATTTAAACTATACGGTGTATCAAAAAGAATCATCTGATTAAAAAAAATCATAACTACTATGTTACATGAGATACGTGCGTGAACAACGTACTGCTGCAAATAGCAAACTCTCGAGTTTTACATGGTTCCTACAAGGCAGCAGCAGTGTGTGTCCATGTAAGTTCTAGTAAAAATGGTGTCGGGACAACCGAAAGCGTTTTCTGTTCTACAATTTGTACAGTGAGGGTTCATCGTGACTTTCGTATTAGGTATGGTGTGGGTCCTCCCACCTCCTGCCTACGGTGGCATGAACAATTCCGAGAAACAGGGTGTTTGTGTAAAGGCAAATCGCCGGGCCGTCACCAAGTTTCTGACACAGACGTCGAACGTACCCGCCGTAGTTTCACGAGGAGTCCGCAGAAATCCGTTCGCCGTGCAGCTCGACAGCTCAACACGCCCGTATGCCTGTCTGGCGTGTGTTGTGTCGACGTTTACACATGAAACCATACAAAATTCAGCTACTGTAAACTCTTTGTGAAGGTGACAAAAAGCAAGAGTAGGAGTTCTGTAATTTCGTTCTTGGCAAGATGGAGGATGGCAGTTATCTTCCTTGTTTAGTGTTTAGCGACGAGGCAACGTTCCATTTAAGTGGAAAGATGAACCGTCATAATATGAGAACATGGGGTACGGAAACAACCACACGACGCTGTGCAACATGAGAGGGACTCTCCAAAATTAAATGTGTTTTGTGGAGTTTCACGGGAGAAGGTGTACGATCAGTTTGTCTTTGCCCAAAACAATGTTACAGGAAGCACATATCTCAATACGCTTGAGATCGTTTTTTTTTCCCACAGTTGGATACTGATTCGAACGATTTCATTTGCCAATAAGATGGGACGCCGCCACACTGGGAATTTTTAATTCAAAGGATTATTGAACGAAGGATCGGTCGCACTAGACCAAATGATTCAGCCTTACATTACTGTCCTCCAAGGTCACCGGACCTGTCTTTATGTGATTATTTCTCGTGGGGGTTTATAAGAGACTCTGTTTATGTGCCAAAAACAATGAATGAACTGAGACATCGCATAACAGCAGCTTTGGAAGCCATAACTCAAGACATGCTCGCTGCAGTGTGGGAACAATTTGAATACCACATGGACATATGTCGTGCATCTCAAGGGGTGGCATACTGAATACCTATGAAAAAAACTTTTGAGTTTCCCATTCATCAAGAAACAAAATTCATTGTATATATTTATCAGTTTCAGAAATATAGACGTGCCAAATCGGCTGATTCTTTTTGATACACCCTGTATATAGCTTACGTACATGCGAACATTTATTAGAGCATTGTGTAAAAAACTAAAGTAAATCGCTCAAGAATTTTCCGAGATTTTTGCTAACCACATTTCCAGTATATACAGGGTCATAGGCTACATATCTTTTTAGTATACTGGAAAAATTTGTGGTCTATGTCCCTCCGAAAGTGTGATAGAGTATTGTATAAAATTTAGAAGTAAATCGTTCATAAACCTCTCGACTTTCTTGGTAACCACATTAAACAATGATTTGTCTTTATACAGAGTTATTCTTATTAACTTTTAAAAAAACCCTTGTGACGTAGAAGATGCTGAGACAAGTGATTTGATGTAAGACACATGGGCCCACAAATGTCGGGAAATAACCCGAAAGTGGATGACCAATGTTGAACATGTGACGTCACCAAATGACGTACCTCGCCACACGTGCCGCTGTTGGGCTTGTCCATCTATAGTCGCCAGCAGGGGTCAGTGCCGCCCGTGCCTCCGCTAGGCTACTATTTCTTCGAACATCTTTTGAAAAAGTGATGTGTTGTAAAGGTAGAATTTACAAAATTATTGTCCTCCCTGTTACCAAATAAAAACGGTTCTTATTTTCTCTTTCTTTCATTCTGTCCCTACTTTTTTGTACACAGAATTTATTTAGCACAGAAGAAGTATGTCATTTACTGGTAGCGACGCAGTTCAGAAGCTTATACTCAGTTACTTGTGTTGCAGTGAGGTAGGCTTCTGTTGTACTGTACTTTGCAATAAACCATTGGAGACCACGAGATCGCTAAATGAAGTAGAAAATCTTACTTCAATGTCGATACATAATTATCTAACGTAATGCAGAATATTATACTGCTTTCCAGATGCTAGACCTGAGCCTTGAGATCCAAACGATAAAGTCGCGCACTTAGGGAGCCACACGGATGTGAATACATGACATAGTTTGAGATGATCTGGTGCGACTGACAGATAGGCTAAGCCGCTGCACATGTGCGAGGGACTTCATCTGTCGACGTCACATATTCAACATTTTCCAGCCCATTTCTGGTTATTTCCCGACATTTGCGGCCCCATTTGTCTTATGTAAAATCACTTGCCTCAGCATCACCTTTGTCAATTGGGGGGTTTTTAAACGTTAAGATTCACTCTGTATAGTAGTGTAGAAAAGATGGCGCGCCAGTAGGTATACAGAAACAAGCGCGTATTCGATTGCAATATTGTGCCGAGGATTCACAGCAATCGGTGAAAAACTTTCGGAAATTTAAGATTTTGAACAAATGAATATTTACATTTTTATTTATATAGTTGGCACCGCATACCATCACACTACATACCGTGTTCGTGTGGTGATGACGAATGCAATAGGCAAACGTTCGGTTATCCTCGGAGCCTCCACGCAACGACACTTCCATACAGCTGCTGTACGCGGAAACGACACTTGTCCGAACTCGGTGGAAACAACACAGTGATTGACTTACTGTGCAGTGTGACGATGATAGTGTGACATCTGGTCGGTCGGAGTAGCCGAGCGGTTCTAGGCGCTACAGTCTGGATCCGCGCGACCGCTACGGTCGCAGGTTCGAATCCTGCCTCGGGCATGGATGTGTGTGATGTCCTTAGGTTAATTAGGTTTAAGTTGTTCAAAGTTCTAGGGGACTGATGACCTCAGAGGTTAAGTCCCATAATGCTCAGAGCCATTTGAATCATTTTTGTGTGACATCTGACTGGTGCTCGATTCTCGTAAGGTCCTTACCCAGTCATAAGAAGTTTAAAAGTACGAGGTGCAGTACCAACGAGATTTTATGGTCTTCCTAAGGTTCACAAAATGGGTAAGGATGAGCGTCTAGAGGACTTGTCTATGAGACCTATAACGAGCACTATTGGTTCACCAACATATTTTTCTGCCAAATATTTAGCTTCCTTATTATAACCATTGGTAGGAAAATGTAGTCACCATATTCGTAATTCTATGGATTTTATTCAGAGACTTAGCAATGTCAGGCTAAATAGTATGGATGTTCTTGTTAGTTTTGACGTAGTATCATTATACACCAAGGTACCTTTAAAGGACTCTTTAGCTCTTATCAGCCAACATTTTGATAAGAACATTATGGCCTTATTTGAACATGTGCTTTTATCATCTTATTTTCAGTTTGATGGTGAATTTTATGAGCAAATTGACGGTGTTGCCATGGGAAGCCCCCTCTCTCCTCTGGTAGCTAATTTATTCATGGAAGACTTCGAGGACAAGGCACTGGACTCAGCATGTTTTAAACCTACGGTCTTCTGGAGGTACGTGGACGACACATTCGTGGTATGGCCCCATGGTATGGATGAATTACATCGATTTCTTGAGCATTTCAATTCCATCCATGCTAGCATTAAATTTTCTATGGAAATAGAAAAAGACGCCTGCCTCCCCTTTCTGGATGTTGTCGTTCGCCGTAAAAGTGATGGCACATTAGGACATGCCGTACATCGGAAACCAACGCACACAAATCTATACCTTCATGCCAGTAGCTGCCATCACCCTTCTCAGAGCATGGGTGTCCTTAAGACCTTAGTGCATCGGGCGCACTATATATCCGATGAAGACAATTTACAAGGAGAGCTAACATACCTCAAGAGTATTTTTAAATCGAATGGATATTCTCCGCAACAAATTCGTAGAGCATTCGATGCAAAACCTAAAAAGAAGGTATGCGATGGGGAAGAAGATAGTAATTTCTTCAGATCTAGGGCGTTTCTGCCTTATGTGGGTGCTCTTTCTTCAAAGATAGGCCGTATTCTTGAGAAACACTGTGTTAAGGCGATCTTCCGGCCCCCCACGAAGGTTGCGGCTTTACTCGGCTCTGTGAAGGACGATTTACTGCTTCGTAAGGCGGGTGTGTACCAGATTCCTTGCGGAAATTGTGAGCAGTCATACATAGGTCAAACAACACGCACCGTTCATGAGAGGTGTGTGGAGCACCGAAGATACACACGCTTATTACAACCAGACAAGTCAGCTGTGGCCGAACATTGTATTGATACGGGTCATTCCATGAATTACAGTGGTGTGAAGATTTTAACATCCACCTCTTCTTTTTGGGAATCTGTATTCAAGGAAGCCATAGAAATTCGATTAGCCAACAATTTAATAAACAGAGATAATGGTTTTAATCTGGACAAAGCATGGAATCCGGCTCTTGGAGTAATTAAATTGCAGAGAAGTCGTCACCGTGTCACCGCCGCCGATCAAACATCGATAAGCGCATCGAATGTCTGTACGCCTTCGCCACAGGCGGCGCAGCATCTGTGACCCGCATGCGCAGTACCGCCGCGGTGGAGCATATAAGGCCGCGCTTGGCACCATGTCGTCAGTCTTGTGACTCGCTCTGAAGATGGCCGGACGATACGCGGCCGAAATATCAGTAGAAGAAATTTTATTTGCGCGGCTGCATGCCCGAAATTTAAGGGATTATTAATTGGATCGTTTCACCAGACGCCCGACTCAGAAGATATAGTTGCTGGACAGTTCAGAGAAAACTTAAGCCTTATTTCAAATAGGTACCCAACTCATATAATTATAGTCGGTGGTGACTTTAATCTACCCTCGACACTCTGGAAAAATTATACGTTTAAAGCCGGCGGCAGGCATAAGACGTGATCCGATATTGTACTGAATGCTTTCTCAGAAAATTATTTTGAACAATTAGTTCATGAGCTTACTCGAAGCGCAAATGGTTGCGAAAGCATACTTGACGTCTTAGCAAAATATGGACAAATAGTGAGTATCATGACGAATACAGCGATTAGTGACCACAAGGCAGCTGCTGTTAGGCTGAATACCGTAACACCTACAACCATCAAAAAGAAACCCAAAGTAAACACATTTAAAAAAGCTGATAAAAATGATCTAAATGGCTTTTTAAGAGGCAGTCTCCACTCCTTCCGATCTATCACGTAAGCGTAGAGAAGATGTGGAATGTTTTTAAAGAGACAGTATCGACGGCAATTGAGAGATACGTATCACATAAATTAATAAGTGGTGGTACTGATCCCCCATGATACACAAAACGATACGCAAAACGGGTCAGATCGCTGTTGCAGAAAAAAGCATGCCAAATTTAAAAGAACACGATATTACCAAGATTGGCAAAGTTTGGCAGAAGTTTGAGATATAGCGCGTACTTCAGTGTGACATGCTTTTAATA
Source organism: Schistocerca serialis cubense (assembly GCF_023864345.2). Lineage (NCBI taxonomy): Eukaryota > Metazoa > Arthropoda > Insecta > Orthoptera > Acrididae > Schistocerca > Schistocerca serialis. Next base: position 248,571,551 of record NC_064638.1, on the reverse strand, counting down.
ATTTCCACAACGAATCTCTGCCTCAAAATCTGGCAGAAAACCCAAAGAGATTCTGGTCATACGCAAAGCACACCATTGGCAACACGCAATCAATACCTTCACTGCGCAATAACAACGGTAAAGTCACTGATGACAGTACCACTAAAGCAGAGTTATTAAACATGGTTTTCCGAAACTCCTTCATCAAAGAAGAGGAAGTAAATATTCCTGAATTCAAATCAAGAACAACTACCAAGATGAGAACCATTGAAGTAGATATTCTCGTTGCAGTAAAGCAGCTTAAATCACTTAATAAAGGCAAAGCCTCCGATCCAGATTGTATACCAGTCTGGTTCCTTTCAGAGTATGCTGATACAGTAACTCCATATTTAGCAATTATATACAAGCTCTCGGTCACAGAAAGTTCCGTACCTAAAGAATGGAAAATTGCTCAGGTCACACCAATACCCAAAAATGGAAATAGGAGTAATCCGCTGAATTAAAGGCACATACCACTAACGTCGATTTGCAGCAGGGTTTTGGAACATATACTGTGTTCGAATACTATGAAATACCTCAAAGAAAACGATTTACTGACACCTACTAAGCACGGATTCAGAAAATATCGTTCTTGTGAAACACAACTAGCTCTTTATACTCACGAAGTAATGAGTGCTATCGACAGGAAATGTCAAATTGATTCCATATTTTTAGATTTCCAAAAAGGTTTTCGACGCAGTTCCTCACAAGCGCCTTGTAACCACAACGCGTGCCTGTGGAATATCGCCTCAGCTGTGCATCTGGATTCCTGATTTCGTGTCAGAAAGGTCACAGCTCGTAGTAATAGACGGAAAGTCATCGAGTAAAACGGAATAAATATCCGGCGTTACCCAAGGAAGTGTATAGGCCCTCTATTGTTCCTGATCTATATTAATGACATAGGAGACGATCTGAATAGCCCTACTAGATTGTTTGCAGGTGATGCTGTCATTTACCGCCTTGTAAAGTAATTAGATGGTACGAAAAGTGCCAGTTGACCCTGAATAAAGAAAAGTGTGAAGTTATTCACATGAATACTAAAACAAACCCGCTAAATTTCGATTACGCGAAAAGTCACACAAATCTTAAGGCTGTAAATTCGACTAAAATACAATTACAAATAACCTAAACTGGAACGATCACATAGATAATGATGCGGGTTGAGCAAACCAAAGATTGCGATTCATTGGCAGGACACTTAGAAGGTGCAACAAACTGCTTACACCACGCTTGTCCGACCTATTCTGGAGTATTACTGTGCGGTGTATGATGACATCGAAAAAGTTCAAAGAAGAGCGACTCGTTTTGTACTGTCGCGAAATGGGGGTGGGGGTGGGGGTGGGGGTGGGGAGTGCCACAGACATCATACGTGGGAAATTGGAGCGGCAATCATTAAAACAAAGGCGTTTTTCTTTGCGACGGGATGTTCTCATGAAATTTCGATCACCAGTTTTCTCCCCCGATTGCGAAATCATTCTGTTGGCACCCACCTACACAGGGAGAAATTATCGTCACGATAAAATAAGAGAAATAAGAGCTCGCACAGACAAATGTAAGTGCTCGTTTTTCCCCGTTCGAGAGTGGAACGGTAGAGAAGAGAGTCAGCTTGTAGGTGGTTTAATGAACCCTCTGCCCCGTACTTTACTGTGAATAGCGGGGTAATCACCTAGACATAAACGTAGAGAACAGAAATGCTAGCCGTACCCTCCTTATAATGCACCCAGGAACAATATCAAATATGGTAGTTTTAGTGGTGCAAGTATTCTGGTGTTGGGTTGCATAATGTTGGATGGGCGCACTGACCCCCAAATTACTCACTGGTCAACGTTATTGTGACATTTCCCTTCTTCACTATCTGATTTTTTTCCGGGGGTACATTCTCCCCCTGACTTCATTTTTATGGATGACAATGTAGGACGGCATCGAACAATGCAGTTAAAGTAGCTCTTGGAAAGAGAGGATATTCGGTGAATTGACTGGCCTTCCCGTACCCCCGACGTAACCCTTTCCAGCCCAAATTTTATATTCCACTAGAAAATAAATTTAAAACATTATTTCTGACTAATAAATTTCTTTAGAAGCACATTGAAAGAGATTTCAGATTTTTTTAATTGGTGCAGTTTTTTCTGTACTCATTATGCGGTTGGTGCTGCCATCTAGTGATCTAGTTTACACACTAGAACACAATGGTGCCTTGTGCAACTGGTGGCCTTTTGTGGATATTGCAGAAACAGCGAAAACCTGTAATGGGTCCAAATGGTCCCATTGGGATGGAAAGGGTTAAATCCTATAGAGCATGTGTGGGATGTATTGAGGAGACGTTCTGCAGCACGTCCACATCCACCGACGACCGTCCAAGCAGCTGCCAACCGTGCCGGTGCAAGAATGGGACGAACTACCACAGACAACGCCAACCAACCTTGTGGTCAGCATGAGAGCACGTTTCAGAGCATGTATTTCCGTTCGTAAGGATCACAAACCTTTTTAAGAACGGTGTCCCGCTGTTTACAATGTCCACAGAGCGATCACGAATCGTGGTGGCTTCATTATAACACACACATGGACAAAACAGTGAAAGGCAGAAAACTGAGAATGTTGGTAACACTTAGAAAAACAAATGAAACTCTATTAAAAAGATGACAGTTACAGTAATGTGTAACGTAAACAGTGAACTGAAAGTGAACTGTAAGATGTCCATCCGGTTACCAGATGAGAAAAAGCAGTTTGCTTAGATGCAATGAATTAGAAGCTGCCTGTAAGTACCTTTCCAGTTCATAAAAAAACGTTAAGGGACTGTTTACATATCTATAACTTAGATGTGAAACCATAACCTGCTTGTAAAAATGGACAAATCATTTAATATTTCAGGACACCCACTGAAGATGCCTTTTAAAAAAGGCGAAACACGTCTGGGTGCGTAAATAAAAATAAAAACTTCGATGTGCAGCATGCAAAAAAGGCATTTTCTTTGAAACAACTGCAGTTATAATTATTGTTTGAATAAAAGTGTCATTACATATTTCTTTCAGTTACTTTCGTTGTAGTGCACTGTACTGTACTGTAACACTTCTTTCTATGTATGGTCCAAGTTTCATCAAGCTTTGTTATTTGGCAGTGCCATATCATGCGAAAGCTACATTCGTCCTTAAGTTTTGTAAACAAGTGTGTTATTGGCTTATGGGAAATATAGGTGAATAATGAGAGTGACTAAAATATTCCTACAATTAAATGTATACTGCTTGAAAATCACAGGTCTGCTCATTTTGGTCGATCCATGTTGTTATGTGAACTTCGTTGACAAGTATAAATTCCAGCTTTTCGACGTACTTGTTTCTCCATTGTGGATCTGATTAAACTCTCATTTCCGCACCTTCTCTGGTGATCAATATGAAGGTCTTTAAACACTTCTCAGTCTGTGTGTCTGCCTGCCTTTCTCTATCACTCTCTCTCTCAGTTTGCTGTCGAAGTAAGGCAAGAGACGACAGTGAAATGAGCGGTGGCAGCGTCATCTGAGCTGAACGGTTCGCGGCAGACGGTGTCGAATTGCAGGCGCTAGCGTTCCCAGGTCTAGGGCGATGATGGAACTTTAGCAGCTACCAGCATCCTAAATGTACTGCAGATGGGTCGATCAATAGAAAGCTTTCAGTTGGAGGCTACTCTTATCACCCGACGGTGATCAAGATGGACCAACGCCATCGAGCAGATAACTTAGTGTTGGAGGGCTGCTGAGAGTGAGTAAACAGACGGGTGATGGTCTACTAAAAGGCTGCCGGTGGATATAAAATGAGAGTCCGAAAGCAAATACCAGTTTAATACGAATCACTTCCAAGTTCTGTTGCCATTCTCATGCTGCATGTGGCTCGAAAGTGATCTTGTATGTAAAAATTTTAAAGTTATTAGTGATTTGACTACGTACTACCGCCTGCCGCATCCATTTAAAAAGATATTTTAATCTGCATTTTAACGAAAATAAAAAACTCTAAAGTATAAATTTTTCTGAGACCAATAAAGAACACGATATAGTGAAAAAACATTTAATGGATTGTTCTTGAAATCATAGAAAAAAAAACGTCCGGTGCCTGAGCGTAGATATGTCATGAGTGAACTAAAATCTCACATTCAAAATCAAAAATGTATATGTGGTTTATGATTTTCGTGAACATCCTAATACTGCATTTGGAGACAATATAATGAAAAAACGCGAGAAGAGATGATAACCATTTTAAACTCTTATTTCCTTTTTTTCGAAGTATTGCCGAAAACGCTGTAGGAAATCGTGAAATGATCGAGGTTTCGAAAGTTATAAAATTATTTTCTTCAGAAGGTGTAAAGAACCTGGTTACATCGCAAGCTGATGAAATACGTTGGATAAAGCCAAACAGCTCTTGTATCAGACATTTCATCTTAAGAACGAAAGTCACAAGCCTTAGCTTAAGAATGTAGCAACATAGCATTTCAGGTGTGAAGATTACTATACTTCGCAATTAGTCGTCACACCTGAAATGCAATGTTACTACACTCTTAAGCTATGGATTTTCTTTTTTTTTTTTGTTCTTAAGGCGAATGTCTCACATGACAAGAGCCGTTTGGCTTTATTCAATGTACCTTATCAGCACGTCATGTAACAAGCTCCCTTCACCTTCTCAAGAAGATAATTATAATTATCGAAACCTAGACCAAGTGCTCCAATGTACCGTAATTTTCAACTGGCTGGCTGACATGTTCAATCCCTCAAGTTTACTGTCGTACAGTTGTTGAAATGTAGTCATGTGTAAGACGTTAAAATATTGAGAATTCGTGCATGTCTAGCAAAGTGAGCTTTATTAGAATAGTTTGATTAACGATTTTGATTACACAGATAAAAACCTTAATAAAAATTTCCTGAGACTTACGTTTTTGATATGGAGTAAAGATGTAAAACATCTACTGCCGAGAATAGATTATGATGAAAGACCTTCGGACTTACCACCTACGAGCGAGGGAGAGCTATTAAAGAGGAAGATGTAGTTCCTCTAGCAATTTTGTGAGCGTAGTTGCGAGTGTGAGCGTACTATTCACTTTGACAACTCACTTGTGCTAACAAGGCAATCTAGACTGTTTCTGAAGAATTTCTGCGAAGCCGCAGGGACGTCATTGAGCCGGAGTGTCGATCAAGCTAATCTGGAGTTCTCAGTCTAACAAGTAGTCGACGCAATATTAAGACCCATGCACTCCTTCCTTCGATACAGCCGCGAGAAATCCGTCGAAGTGTATGTTGGTTCTAGATACCTAAGTCAGACAAACAGCTATGGAAAATGATTTTCTTTTTCAGCACGAACATGTTACATCAGGAGCTACAGACTGGTCCACTTCTTTAGTCTCTAATAGAAAATAAAGGGGACAGAGTCCTATGACAATGAGAGAAAACACCGACAGTTGTCCCAGAAAAAGACAAAGACGTCACGCCATTTTTGCACCTGCGAAGGTGTGAGGACGAGATAGTGGATAGGTGGAAACACCACACTCAAAGCCTCTATGAGGGGAAATATTTGTCTGATGCGATAGAAGAAGAAACAGGAGTCAATTTAGAAGAGATAAGGGATCCGGTATTAAAATCAGAATTTAAAAGAGCTTTGAAGGACTTACGATCAAATAAGGCAGAGGGGATAGATAACATTCCATCAGAATTTCTAAAGTCTCTGGTGGAAGTGGAACGACTATTCACGTTGGTGTCTATAATGTATGAGTCTGGCGACATACCATTTGACTTTCGGAGAAACGTCATCTACACAATTCCGAAGACGGCAAGAGCTGAAAAGTGCGAGAATTATCGCACAATCAGTTTAACAGCTCATGCATCCAAGTTACTTACAAGAATAATATACAGAAGAATGGAAAACAAAATTGAGGTGGCGCTAGATGACGATCAGTTTGGCTTTAGGAAAGGTAAAGGCACGAGAGAGGCAATTTTGACGTTGCAGTTAATAATGGAAGCAAGACTAAAGAAGAATCCAAGACACGTTCGCAGGATTTGTCGACCTGGAATAAGCGTTCGACAATGTAAAATGGTGCAAGATGTACGAAATTCTGAAAAAAAATAGGGAGTCATATATAATATGTACAACAGCCAAGAGGGAATAATAAGAGTGGACGTCCAAGAACGAAGTGCTCGTATTAAAAAAGGTGTAAGACAAGGATGAAGCCTTTCGCCCGTACTGTTCAATCTACACATAGAGAAAGCAATGATGGAAATGAAAGAATGATATACAGGATATAAAATCCTGCCTGAGGCCTGCGATCATCTTTATGTTAATAATTGGCAACCAATGCTGTACAATCACAATAAAGTCATGAGATGTTCAGTTGACTCTTTTATTAGAACATGTAACGCGTTTCGGGATTACACACATCTTCAGACTTCAGAAACTTCAACTCCTTCCTAGCCATGCAGGCGTACACCCTTGACAACTCGAAGAGAGTTGCCTGATTGCCCTATATGATGTATGAAACTAAGACTTTCATCTTGGAACACACCTAAATATCTCGTTACTGCGTCACTTCTAATGATTAAATCACTTAATGTTATTTTAGTAAGCCTATATCTTATCAGGTACAATACTTAGTTATATCGGGAACTAGTGATATTTTGTCACATCGCCACAGTTCAAGTTCATGGAGCGCAGTATTACATTTGATTTCCACTTCTCGAATCACCTCTTACGACGAAGAACATGTCATCGGCAGATGCTTCCAGTCTGCTTATATTACTGCTGTCATGTAATCCAAAACTTCGGGACTCACATTGATCCATGTGGATAGCCTTTCAAGATGAGCTTTATTTCCTTTTATGGAGACATTAAAGATACTTGTGTCCTGCTGTGCACCGCGCCTCTGGACACTGCAAATCCCTAACACGACCAACGAGAGACGACTACCATACGTTATCGAAAATGCAAACGATCATCATCGCTAGATTGTAAGTGTAATGAGTGGCTGTCACGAGCAACACCACGTTATTTATTGTTTCTCTTGTTCTCTTGCCGCTTTGATCTTTTAATCTTCTGCACAATAGTTTTTCTAATGTGTTATGCAGATGATTCAGAGGGCAAATAAGTCTATAAATTGGGATACCAGCTATCCTGCGCCTGCCCCTTACTGATACTCTTCCTTTGCTTAGAAGCGTTTTGATGAACAATGCAGAACATACACTCCTGGAAATTGAAATAAGAACACCGTGAATTCATTGTCCCAGGAAGGGGAAACTTTATTGACACATTCCTGGGGTCAGATACATCACATGATCACACTGACAGAACCACAGGCACATAGACACAGGCAACAGAGCATGCACAATGTCGGCACTAGTACAGTGTATATCCACCTTTCGCAGCAATGCAGGCTGCTATTCTCCCATGGAGACGATCGTAGAGATGCTGGATGTAGTCCTGTGGAACGGCTTGCCATGCCATTTCCACCTGGCGCCTCAGTTGGACCAGCGTTCGTGCTGGACGTGCAGACCGCGTGAGACGACGCTTCATCCAGTCCCAAACATGCTCAATGGGGGACAGATCCGGAGATCTTGCTGGCCAGGGTAGTTGACTTACACCTTCTAGAGCACGTTGGGTGGCACGGGATACATGCGGACGTGCATTGTCCTGTTGGAACAGCAAGTTCCCTTGCCGGTCTAGGAATGGTAGAACGATGGGTTCGATGACGGTTTGGATGTACCGTGCACTATTCAGTGTCCCCTCGACGATCACCAGTGGTGTACGGCCAGTGTAGGAGATCGCTCCCCACACCATGATGCCGGGTGTTGGCCCTGTGTGCCTCGGTCGTATGCAGTCCTGATTGTGGCGCTCACCTGCACGGCGCCAAACACGCATACGACCATCATTGGCACCAAGGCAGAAGCGACTCTCATCGCTGAAGACGACACGTCTCCATTCGTCCCTCCATTCACGCCTGTCGCGACACCACTGGAGGCGGGCTGCACGATGTTGGGGCGTGAGCGGAAGACGGCCTAACGGTGTGCGGGACCGTAGCCCAGCTTCATGGAGACGGTTGCGAATGGTTCTCGCCGATACCCCAGGAGCAACAGTGTCCCTAATTTGCTGGGAAGTGGCGGTGCGGTCCCCTACGGCACTGCGTAGGATCCTACGGTCTTGGCGTGCATCCGTGCGTCGCTGCGGTCCGGTCACAGGTCGACGGCCACGTGCACCTTCCGCCGACCACTGGTGACAACATCGATGTACTGTGGAGACCTCACGCCCCACGTGTTGAGCAATTCGGCGGTACGTCCACCCGGCCTCCCGCATGCCCACTATACGCCCTCGCTCAAAGTCCGTCAACTGCACATACGGTTCACGTCCACGCTGTCGCGGCATGCTACCAGTGTTAAAGACTGCGATGGAGCTCCGTATGCCACGCCAAACTGGCTGACACTGACGGCGGCGGTGCACAAATGCTGCGCAGCTAGCGCCATTCGACGGCAAACACCGCGGTTCCTGGTGTGTCCGCTGTGCCGTGCGTGTGATCATTGCTTGTACAGCCCTCTCGCAGTGTCCGGAGCAAGTATGGTGGGTCTGACACACCGGTGTCAATGTGTTCTTTTTTCCATTTCCAGGAGTGTATTATAGTAAAAATAGTCAGGGGCTTTCTCGTCGGCTTTAGTCTTTGGCCATGATCATATTCCGTTAAGACCATTTCTTTGGTGTTCAGCACTGGTACCTCCTCTTGATATTTTCCAACTAGTTGGCTATTATCTTTGCAAGGTGCCATAAATATCAAACACTGCAGGAAAGAAGAATAATAGCGTGGCACGTGTTACAGAGCACGTGTTACGGAGAAATTCGACATAGTATGTAGGGAGTATTGCAAAAAACCTGTTGTAAGAAATGACATTGTGAGCCAAATGAATTACCGATAGTTGTTGTGGGATTTGGTAATGAAGAGAACTCTTGGGGATAAAAATGTTGGACGAGATCAAAACTTGAACACAGCAAGCAGATGAAAATGGATGTAGGTTTCAGTAATTATGTGGAGATGAAGAGGTCAGCGCAGGATAGTGCATTCTGGTGAGCCGCATCAAGCCAATTTTCCGAGTGGAGGTCACAACAAGAACAAGACCTACAAAACAACAACAGCTACAAAAACATACAGACATCACAATATTTTTCCACAGGAAACTTAAATAATCATTTTTTGTAATTATTCGTATTACGTGATACAAATATCAAAATATGGAAGTGTCTAGAAAAGTGTTGAAAAAATTTAAACCATACGAAGGTAATAGCGGCGCATTGCTTCGAAAGAAATACCTGCGCATTCTTGACATTAGACTTACGAAACGAGACTCTGACAACATCGAAGGTGGTAACATTGTTGTCACACTTTTAGGTGCAGCGAAAGAGAAGTAAAATTCTAAGTAATGCAGATTCATCCTGCCATTCATCATTTAACTGAAATTTAGATGCTATACACATACTTTAGAGAATTTTCTGGCGCTTGCAAATATGTATTTTTGAGAATTTTCATTTGTTAATCGAGTTAGATTTAGTTTTCCCCTTTGAATAAGAGTGCATATATCAAAATTTCTCATAAATGAACCCTATTTATTAGCGACTATAACCTCAAAAAAGTTTCAGAAAATTGGTATCTTTTATACTACCTTTTTTATTACCTTAATATATATCTCATTTTGTATACTATCTGCTTCCGTTCTGAAAGGGAATTACTAATAATTTTAGCTGAATCCCAGATGCAGAATCAGTAGATTTATTTTTTTGAAAGTTATTTGTTTTTTTGTTTCGTAAAACAATGCAGCCCATTGTGAATGGTGTTCTCGAAAACAGGCTAATTGACGTTCAAAAGCAACTGGAAATTGCTCATAGAAAAAACAAACTATTGGAAGCTGGGAGATCTCCCGACAGCCGCGTACCAGAGTTATCCGAGGTAGCCCAAGTAAAATTCTCTACTGTGGAGCATGTACTTTGTACCCTATATAGGTATCTGCAGGGGTATATTATTACTCATCCACTTCAATGAGAGTGATGTGTCAGTGGTATGTCTAGGTGCCCTGTCGAGAGGAAACAGGGACCACGGAGAACTCAATTGTTATATCGATCCAACTCACCAACAAGTTCTGTCTTCGACTGAAACCGAAATTCGGTGAGTGAGGCTCACTTCACCTATTGGCAAACCTATTGTGTCCTGTGTCAAGAGGAGGCAAACGCAAAACTGTAGAGGTCTATTAATCGTCGACAGTTCAATGGTATGGCGAATAACGGTAACCCTAACGTAAGTGGCAGCAAGATGATGGGAAATAACACCTTGTGCACTCAGGGAGCATGCCCTGAGGGCTTTTTCAGCATCCTGTAGAGCCTATTTCAGCAGCCATGGTGGCGAACAGGGTGTAACCAACTGTCGATTGTGATGCACGTTGGAACAAACAGTACCTATCATCTGGGCTGCAAGATCATGCTTGAATCAGTGTAGCGACTAGCAGGGACAGTTGACACCAGCATTTCACTCGGAGTTTCAACAAAAATAAAGTTTACAATTCACAGCGTTGTCCCTAGAACTGATCTCTGCTTTCTGGTTGAGAAGTAGGATTGAACCAAAAACTTCGAAGGCTCTGTGACAAGTTAAATTGCAACTTCATGGACTCACGCCGTAGAACTGAGAACTGTAAGGTACCTCTAAATGGGACAGGTACGCACTACACATCAGAGGCTTCTACCAGGTAGCAGACGGTGTGTGAAGTGCACACAAGTTCCTTTTTTTAAGGTTAGGCTATTGACCATCAAATCCATATATAGTTGTACTAGTGTCAGTATAATATCCAATGAAATGCCGCCTACAGGCTAAAGCATAAAAACCCTGATGATTAACTGCCGAAGCACTCACAACAAATAACCAGAATTTGAAGCACTCCTAGAAAACTGTGGAGCTACCATTATACAAGGTACAGACAGCTGGTTAAAACCCAAAATTTATAGCGATGAGGTATTTGGGAGAAATTGAAGCGTGTATCGAAACGACAGAGTAATGGTAGACGGAGGTGACGTTTCGGTCGCACTCATATCCACCGAGACGGAAACTGAAATTGCGTATGGTATTGTCTGGCAAGACAGTGTCAAGGGTGGGCATAAACTTATAAATGGATCTTTCTACCGAACATCAAACTCCACATGTGACCGAAAACCTTAGAGAAACCGCTAAGTCCAATAGTAAACAAGTTTACCAATCATACTCTCATCAATGGAGGAAACTTTAATCTTCCAACAATAAACTGGCAAAATTCCAGTATTGTAAGTAGTGGGCATGGCAAGACTTTCTATGAAACATGTTACGACATTTCCTGACAACTACCGAGAACCGACTGTTCGGAAGCCCAATCATGATAAAAATGTACTCGATCTTTAAGCAACAAACAGATCTGAGCTCTTTGAGGATATCCACATAGAAACTTGCATCAGTGACCATGAGGCAGATATAGCAATAATGGTTACCAAGGTACGAAGACCAACTAAAACAATTAGAATTGATATTTTTAGTACACTACTGGAAATTGAAATAAGAACACCGTGAATTCATTGTCCCAGGAAGGGGAAACTTTATTGACACATTCCTGGGGTCAGATACATCACATGATCACACTGACAGAACCACAGGCACATAGACACAGGCAACAGAGCATGCACAATGTCGGCACTAGTACAGTGTATATCCACCTTTCGCAGCAATGCAGGCTGCTATTCTCCCATGGAGACGATCGTAGAGATGCTGGATGTAGTCCTGTGGAACGGCTTGCCATGCCATTTCCACCTGGCGCCTCAGTTGGACCAGCGTTCGTGCTGGACGTGCAGACCGCGTGAGACGACGCTTCATCCAGTCCCAAACATGCTCAATGGGGGACAGATCCGGAGATCTTGCTGGCCAGGGTAGTTGACTTACACCTTCTAGAGCACGTTGGGTGGCACGGGATACATGCGGACGTGCATTGTCCTGTTGGAACAGCAAGTTCCCTTGCCGGTCTAGGAATGGTAGAACGATGGGTTCGATGACGGTTTGGATGTACCGTGCACTATTCAGTGTCCCCTCGACGATCACCAGTGGTGTACGGCCAGTGTAGGAGATCGCTCCCCACACCATGATGCCGGGTGTTGGCCCTGTGTGCCTCGGTCGTTTGCAGTCCTGATTGTGGCGCTCACCTGCACGGCGCCAAACACGCATACGACCATCATTGGCACCAAGGCAGAAGCGACTCTCATCGCTGAAGACGACACGTCTCCATTCGTCCCTCCATTCACGCCTGTCGCGACACCACTGGAGGCGGGCTGCACGATGTTGTGGCGTGAGCGGAAGACGGCCTAACGGTGTGCGGGACCGTAGCCCAGCTTCATGGAGACGGTTGCGAATGGTCCTCGCCTATACCCCAGGAGCAACAGTGTCCCTAATTTGCTGGGAAGTGGCGGTGCGGTCCCCTACGGCACTGCGTAGGATCCTACGGTCTTGGCGTGCATCCGTGCGTCGCTGCGGTCCGGTCCCAGGTCGACGGGCCCGTGCACCTTCCGCCGACCACTGGCGACAACATCGATGTACTGTGCAGACCTCACGCCCCACGTGTTCAGCAATTCGGCGGTACGTCCACCCGGCCTCCTGCATGCCCACTATACGCCCTCGCTCAAAGTCCGTCAACTGCACATACGGTTCACGTCCACGCTGTCGCGGCATGCTACCAGTGTTAAAGACTGCGATGGAGCTCCGTATGCCACGGAAAACTGGCTGACACTGACGGCGGCGGTGCACAAATGCTGCGCAGCTAGCGCCATTCGACGGCCAACACCGCGGTTCCTGGTGTGTCCGCTGTGCCGTGCGTGTGATCATTGCTTGTACAGCCCTCTCGCAGTGTCCGGAGCAAGTATGGTGGGTCTGACACACCGGTGTCAATGTGTTCTTTTTTTCCATTTCCAGGAGTGTATATTAAATAAAGGGAAGGTAGTGTCGTATCTCAATAAGGAACTCGTAACATTTAACTCTGTAGAGGAAGATGTGAAATGACTTTGCCTAGGCTTTAAAAGAACAGTTGGCCATACACATCACAGATATGTATCTAGTAATTCATGATCGAAAGAATGCCCCATGGTATACAGCAAGGGTAAAGAAACTTCTACACAACAAGTGTAAACCAAAGCACAGGGCTGTGTATATGGAAATACTGAATAAAACGCGTTTGCCATGCAAGAGGGTAATGCTCCCGAAGCAGAATATTATCGCAGATTCTCTTTTCTTTAAAAAAAAAAAATCTGGCCATATATAAAGGTTGTTAGTGGTACCAAAGCTAGTATCCAGACACTTGTGGACAAAATAAGGACTTAATTTGAGGGTACCAAAGTAAAAGCAGAAACGCTGAAATCCATTCTCAAATGTTCCTTTACAAACAAAGATTATCGCACTACTGCAATGATGGGTGATAAAGATATATTGATGTCAGCGGTGTCGAGAAACAACTGAAATCTCTAAAACTGAACAAAAATCCAGGGGCCAATACAATTTCCATCAAATTATATACGGAATTTTTGAATGAATTAGTCGCTCTTTTATCTACAATCTGCTGTAGATATTTGCAATAAGAAACTGTGGCCAGTAATTGGAAGAAAGCACAGGTCACGCCCGCCTACAAGAAGTGTAGGACAACTTATCCACGAATTACCGTCCAATATTCTTGATATCCATTTGATGTAGAACCTTAAAACATACTCTGAGCTCAAACGTAATGAAATATCCCGAACAGAATGATCTCCTCAATGCCAACCAACATGGATTTCGAACATATCGATCATTGAAACGCAACTTACACTTTTCTCAAATGTCATCTAGAAATCCACGAATCAAGGCCGTCAGAAACATGCAGTATTCCTCGATTTCCGAAAAGCATTTGAGTGGGCACCGCATCGAAGCCTTTTATGAAAAGTACGATGGCGTGGGACATCAAGTGCAATTTGTAGTCGAACTGAGCATTTTTTGGTAGGGAGGGCGCAGTATGTTATCGCGTGTGGAGAGTTGTCGAGAGATGTAGAAGTAGCTTCGGGTGTTTGTCAGAGGAGTGTGTTGGGATCGTTTTGTTCATGTTGTATGTTCATGACCTTGCGGACGCTGGATTGAACCGTCGTCCTCCCGAATGCGAGTCCAATGTGCTAACCATTGCTCCACTTCGCTCGGTAACTAAATCCTGCTTACAGAGTTTCCATAACTGGCTATTAATCATGACTCTAGGAAAGTACAATCGCCAGATCTTTAGCCCATGATGCAGTTATCTGCAATGAAGTAATGTCTGAAAACAGGGCAGAAATATTCAGTCAAACCTTGACGAGACCTCCAAGTGGTGCGAAGATTGGAAACTTGCTTTAAATGCTCAGAAATGTAAAGCTGTTTACTACACAAACGAAAAAACGTAATGTCCTATAGTTATAATGTCATCAAGTCACAGTTGGAATCGCTCAACTCATACAAACACCTGGGTGTAACACATGTGGGGATATGAAATGGAACGATCACTTAGGCTCGACTGTAGGTAAAACAGGTAGCAGATTTTTACTAGTAAAATACTAATTAGTCTACAAAGGACATTGTTTGCAGACCACTCGTGCTAACCATCCTACAATACTGCTCTGGCGTGCGGGACCCATGCAAACAGAACTAACACAGGATATTGAACGTATATTGAGAGAGGCAGCACGAATGGTCACCGGTTTGTTTTATTCGTGGGAGAGTGTCACGAAGATGCTGAAGGAACTGAACTGGCTTGAAGATTGAGGCAAACTATCTCGCTAAATCCTGGGTTGGGTTGGGTTGTTTGGGGGAAGAGACCAAACAGCGAGGTCATCGGTCTCATCGGATTAGGGAAGGGCGGGGAAGGGAGTCGGCCGTGCTCTTTCAAAGGAACCATCCCGGCATTTGCCTGGAGCGATTTAGGGAAACCCCGGAAAACCTAAATCAGGATGGCCGGACGCGGGATTCTTACAGAGTCTCCAGAACTGGCTTTTAATGATGACTCTAGGAAAGTACAACAATCCTCTAATTATCTCTCTCGAAGGGATCTTGAGGACAAGATTGGATCAATTACATGGTGCAAAGAACCATTTAAACAAATATTCCAGCGCTCCACAAGTGATTGGAATGGGACTAGACCCTAATAACTGATACAATGGGCAGTAGCCTCAACCATGAACTTCAGAGTGATGTGCAGAGTAGGGATGTAAATGCGGAAATTACCGAAAACTGATACAAATGAATCAGGACCGTCATAAATCAAAATTTTGAGTTCACTGCCTTCACTCCATTTTCTTACGTTTTCATGTGAGTTTTTTCGCGTTTCGCCCTGGTTGCTTCATCACTGTAGTATTTGTACCGGGTATGGACTCTGTTAACTTTTAAGCGGAATGACGACAGTGACTTTTATTTGTCTATATTTTGTCAGAGGAAACAATAAACTAATCAAAAAAAAGTTCATCAGTATGGCGTCTGCGATGCCACTGCAGCAATATGGCTGAGACCGAAGTTTTATCGATTCGAACATCCATCCTGAGAGTCATAAAGCGTAAAATTAAATTCAGCAGCAACTTAATAGTTTATGGCTACAAGTACTTCGATGCATCGACTAATAATGATGAAAATAATGCTTGTGTCGATTCACAATGTTGATATAATTATGCAGTGTATAAGCTTGGTAGCATGATGTTGAGGTCAAGCGTAAAGTGATATGAAAAGTTGCTTTGGAACTTGTGATGAGTGAGGAGCGAGAGGTTCTGGGCAAATGTAGATTGCCATGGAATAGACGTACATAATGGAAACGCAGAAGATAAAGGAAAGTTCCACTCCTTAAAGTGTTCAGCAGTTACGTGATGTTGATGAAGATAATTGAGAACCATTCAGACAAATACTTTGGATTCCATGTGGCGAAATCTACAATTTATGCATACACTTTGAACACCTGCTATGATTTTTGACCAGGAAAATACATAGAAATTGCTCTATAATCTGTGACGTATATTATGACAGGTAATGTTGCATTGTCAGTTCTATGTGACTAAACATTGTACCATAAATGTGTTGAATTCAGTTTTTTCTTTGGACCTATGATCGACTGCTTCAGATCTAAATTTCCATGAAATAAAAGTTGATTCTAATGTTACATAGCAGACACTTTCGTCTACGTGATAAAATTGGTTGAATTACCGAACTGTTTTCACAAGTCTTCTTTCTTACCTTTCTTTCTGTGATATAATTTTTCACAGTTTATTTCCTATTTACAAATTATTCTAAACATTACTATGATATACTGAAAGTCAGAAGCACCTATTCGCAGTGTCTTAGGTTTTGTGGGTGGTAGTTTCTATGAACTAATCGCAAGGAACCTAACGCAAGTGCATTGCTCAACTCTTTTCTGATACTTTCTTTAAAAAGCATTTTAAAGCAGTGGAGGTATTTCGCTCGATACTAACTAAAGAAGACCTCGACCAGTTTCGAAATACTTTGCATTGGCAAAATCTGATTCCACACTTACATGCCATCTTTTGATATTTCTGTCAAACGCATGCAACGTAGTAAGTTGAATAGGTGATTCAAAAACCATAAAATCATTGCGTTATGTTTGGAAAAAGGTTGGAGACACGGTAATATTCCAGCTACATTATATGATAACACAGAAATCAGATACTAGGTTGTAATGCACATACACAGCCACAGATCCAGTTCACGATTTGGTAGTGATAAAGTGTGGACGACATCTTAAGATATACATGCTCGTCTGGAAGACTCAGTGTGGCAAGAAATGCATTACTGAAGTACTCAGAAATTATGAGATACAGTTACAGTTCTCTAAAGTTGTAGACAGTGCGAAATTAATACGACAATACAAAGTTCAGCTGACCAGCGATGGATACCTCTAAAAAGTGCAGTCACTGAAGATGGACAGCCAAAACCAGGGAGGCCAATAAAGTTTTCGCGATGAGTCCTTTGCGAGGCACTTAACAATGAATTGCACAGTAGTCAGGTAGATGAAGAAGAAGGTAACTGTGAAGAGACCCTGGTTAACAGTGGAAATACCTCAGTTAATCGACGTAAAAAGAAAGTAAAATATTGTTCAATAAAATAGCGAATTAACTCACTTACAAATGAAATAAATTCGAAGTGCGATGAGGTTAAGGTGAAGTAACTGTACGAAAAATGTGAAGAAATCGAAAAAGGAAATCAGCTTATACAAAAGTTGAAACAACTTTCGGTGAAATGGCGACAACATTAAAAGTGTAATAGGAATTCCACATTAAAAGTGTAACAGGAATTCCACTGTTAACCGCAGAGGGGAGACTGGATGAGTTGAAAGAGTACACTCAAGGCCGCTACGTGGGGACGAGCAGTCTGATAACGTGACGGAAGAAGAATTGGGAGCCGATAAGGAAAACGTAGTGGGGTCCAGTATTAGAGTGAGAGTATAACAGCGCTTTGGAAGACTGCCTTTAAAGTAAGTCGAAAGGGATGGATGATATTCCTTCGGAACTTCTAAAATCATTGAGTAAAGTGGCAATCAAACTATTCAAGTTGGTGTGTAGAACCTATGTGACGGGATACATGCCATCAGATCTTTAGAAAAATATCGTTCACACAGTTCCAAAGATAGCAAAGACAGACAAATGTGAGAACTACTGCAGAATCAGCGTAACAACTCGTTTATGAATGTTATTCACAAGACTAATATACGGAAAAATGGAAAAGAACACTGAGGAACTGCTAGATGATGAACCAGTTTGGCTTTCGGTTCTGACGTTGCTCTTGATAAGGGAAGCAAGAGCTAAGAAAGAGACTTCCACATGTTTTGTAGATCTCGGAAAATTGTAAAATGGTGAAACATGTTCGAAATGCAGTATGTTCGAAATTGTGATAAAAAATGTGTGTATATTATAGGAATATAGAGTAATATACGATATGTAAAAGAACGAAGAGGGAATAATAAAAATGGAAGTCTATGAACGAAGTGCTCAGATGAAAAAGTGTCCTATGAAATTATTGAATAACATTATAATAAAGATTGAGATAAAGATGAATGTTGTTCCATTAAATGATTTTGGTCCTAGTAATGTTTTAAACTGTTTGTGTAAAGTTAAGTTTAATTTATTTCAGATAATACTAATCCGTGATGGTGTAATGAAGACAGAGATGCATAATTTTGCTCCTACTGTTCAGTGTATATATGGAAGATGCAATCACGAAAATAAAGGGAACTTTCAAAAGTATGTTTAAAATTAAGGGTGGAACAACAGCAAAGATAAGATTCGCTGATGACATTGCTATCCGTACTGAAAGTAAAAAAGAATTACAAAACCTTTTGAGTGCAATGAACAGTTTAATGACTAGTGTAAGAAATAAAGTACAGATAAACAAAAGACTGATCATCATGATTGAGATGAAGTTAAGAAATTTTGCCACCTCGGAAGCAAAATAGTACATCTACATCTACATTTATACTCCGCAAGTCACCCAACGGTGTGTGGCGGAGGGCACTTTACGTGCCACTGTCATTACCTCCCTTTCCTGTTCCAGTCGCGTATGGTTCGCGGGAAGAACGACTGTCTGAAAGCCTCCGTGCGCGCTCTAATCTCTCTAATTTTACATTCGTGATCTCCTCGGGAGGTACAAGTAGGGGGAAGCAATATATTCGATACCTCATCCAGAAACGCATCCTCTCGAAACCTGGCGACCAAGCTACACCGCGATGCAGAGCGCCTCTCTTGCAGAGTCTGCCACTTGAGTTTATTAAACATCTCCGTAACGCTATCACGGTTACCAAATAACCCTGTGACGAAACGCGCCGCTCTTCTTTGGATCTTCTCTATCTCCTCCGTCAACCCGATCTGGTACGGATTCCACACTGATGAGCAATACTCAAGTATGGGTCGAACGAGTGTTTTGTAAGTCACCTCCTTTGTTGATGGACTACATTTTCTAAGCACTCTCCCAATGAATCTCAACCTGGTACCCGCCTTACCAACAATTAATTTTATATGATCATTCCACTTCAAATCGTTCCGCACGCATACTCCCAGATATTTTACAGAAGTAACTGCTACCAGTGTTTGTTCCGCTATCATATAATCATACAATAAAAGATCCTTCTTTCTATGTATTCGCAATACATTACATTTGTCTACGTTAAGGGACAGTTGCCACTCCCTGCACCAAGTGCCTATCCGCTGCAGATCTTCCTGCATTTCGCTACAATTTTCTAATGCTACAACTTCTCTGTATACTACAGCATCATCCGCGAAAAGCCGCATGGAACTTCCGACACTATCTACTAGGTCATTTATATATATTGTGACAAGCAATGGTCCCATAACACTCCCCTGTGGCACGCCAGAGGTTACTTTAACGTCTGTAGACGTCTCTCCATTGATAACAACATGCTGTGTTCTGTTTGCTAAAAACTCTTTAATCCAGCCACACAGCTGGTCTGATATTCCGTAGGCTCTTACTTTGTTTATCAGGCGACAGTGCGGAACTGTATCGAACGCCTTCCGGAAGTCAAGAGAAATAGCATCTACCTGGGAGCCTGTATCTAATATTTTCTGGGTCTCATGAACAAATAAAGCGAGTTGGGTCTCACACGATCGCTGTTTCCGGAATCCATGTTGATTCCTACATAGTAGATTCTGGGTTTCCAAAAACGACATGATACTCGAGCAAAAAACATGTTCTAAAATTCTATAACAGATCGACGTCAGAGATATAGGTCTATAGTTTCGCGCATCTGCTCGACGATACTTCTTGAAGACTGGGACGACCTGTGCTCTTTTCCAATCATTTGGAACCCTCCGTTCCTCTAGAGACTTGCGGTACACGGCTGTTAGAAGGGGGGCAAGTTCTTTCGCGTACTCTGTGTAGAATCGAATCGGTATCCCGTCAGGTCCAGTGGACTTTCCTCTATTGAGTGATTCCAGTTGCTTTTCTATTCCCTGGACACTAATTTCGATGTCAGCCATTTTTTCGTTTGTGCGAGAATTTAGAGAAGGAACCGCAGTGCGGTCTTCCTCTGTGAAACAGCTTTGGAAAAAGGTGTTTAGTATTTCAGCTTTACGCGTGTCATCCTCTGTTTCAATGCCATCATCATCCCGGAGTGTCTGGATATGCTGTTTCGAGCCACTTACTGATTTAACGTAAGACCAGAACTTCCTAGGATTTTCTGTCAAGTCGGTACATAGAATTTTACTTCCGAATTCACTGAACGCTTCACGCATAGCCCTCCTTACGCTAACTTTGACATCGTTTAGCTTCTGTTTGTCTGAGAGGTTTTGGCTGCGTTTAAACTTGGAATGGAGCTCTCTTTGCTTTCGCAGTAGTTTCCTAACTTTGTTGTTGTACCACGGTGGGTTTTTCCCGTCCCTCACAGTTTTACTCGGCACGTACCTGCCTAAAACGCATTTTACGATTGCCTTGAACTTTTTTCATAAACACTCAACATTGTCAGTGTCGGAACAGAAATTTTCGTTTTGATCTGTTAGATAGTCTGAAATCTGCCTTCTATTACTCTTGCTAAACAGATAAACCTTCCTCCCTTTTTTTTATATTCCTGCTAACTTCCATATTCAGGGATGCTGCAACGGCCTTATGATCACTGATTCCCTGTTCTGCACTTACAGAGTCGAAAAGTTCGGGTCTGTTTGTTATCAGTAGGTCCAAGATGTTATCTCCACGGGTCGGTTCTCTGTTTAATTGCTCGAGGTAATTTTCGGATAGTGCAGTGATTATAATGTCACTCGATGCTCTGTCCCTACCACCCGTCCTAAACATCTGAGTGTCCCAGTCTATATCTGGTAAATTGAAATCTCCACCTAAGACTATAACATGCTGAGAAAATTTATGTGAAATGTATTCCAAATTTTCTCTCAGTTGTTCTGCCACTAATGCTGCTGAGTCGTGAGGTCGGTAAAAGGAGCCAATTATTAACCTAGCTCGGTTGTTGAGTGTAACCTCCACCTATAATAATTCACAGGAACTATCCACTTCTACTTCACTACAGGATAAACTACTACTAACAGCGACGAACACTCCACCACCGGTTGCATGCAATCTATCCTTTCTAAACACCGTCTGTACCTTTGTAAAAATTTCGGCAGAATTTATCTCTGGCTTAAGCCAGCTTTCTGTACCTATAACTATTTCAGCTTCGGTGCTTTCTATCAGCGCTTGAAGTTCTGGTACTTTACCAACGCAGCTTCGACAGTTGACAATTACAATACCGGTTGCTGCTTGGTCCCCGCATGTCCTGACTTTTTCCCGCACCCGTTGAGGCTGTTGCCCTTTCTGTACTTGCCCAAGGCCATCTAACCTAAAAAACCGCCCAGCCCACGCCACACGACCACTGCTACCCGTGTAGCCGCTTGTTGCGTGTAGTGGACTCCTGACCTATCCAGCGGAACCCGAAACCCCACCACCCTATGGCGCAAGTCGAGGAATCTGCAGCCCACACGGTCGCAGAATCATCTCAGCCTTGATTCAGACCCTCCACTCGGCTCTGTACCAAAGGTCCGCAGTCAGTCCTGTCGACGATGCTGCAGATGGTGAGCTCTGCTTTCATCCCGCTTGCGAGACTGGCAGTCTTCACCAAATCAGATAGCCGCCGGAAGCCAGAGAGGATTTCCTCCGATCCATAGCGACACACATCATTGGTGCCGACATGAGCGACCACTTGCAGATGGGTGCACCCTGTACCCGTCATGGCATCCGGAAGGACCCTTTCCACATCTGGAATGACTCCCCCCGGTACGCACACAGAGTGCACATTGGTTTTCTTCCCCTCTCTTGCTGCCATTTCCCTAAGGGGCCCCATTACGCGCCTGACGTTGGAGCTCCCAACTACCAGTAAGCCCACCCTCTGCGACCGCCCGGATCTTGCACACTGAGGGGCAACCTCTGGAACAGGACAAGCAGCCATGTCAGGCCGAAGATCAGTATCAGCCTGAGACAGAGCCTGAAACCGGTTCGTCAGACAAACTGGAGAGGCCTTCCGTTCAGCCCTCCGGAATGTCTTTCACCCCCTGCCACACCTTGAGACGACCTCCCACTCTACCACAGGTGAGGGATCAGCCTCAATGCGGGCAGTATCCCGGGCAACCACAGTCGTAGTCCGATCGGGGGATGCGTGGGACGAGCTGGCCGTCCCCGACAAACCCCCATCCGGACCCCCACAGTGATGCCCATTGGCAACAGCCTCAAGCTGTGTGACCGAAGCCAACACTGCCTGAAGCTGGGAGCGAAGGGATGCCAACTCAGCCTGCATCCGAACACAGCAGTTGTAGTACATTACAGACGAAGCAAAGAGGACATAAAAACAGACTAGCACAGGGAAAGAGAGCATTCCTGATCAAAATAAGTTTACTGTTATCAAATATCGGCCATAATTTGAGAAAGAAATAAGCGTGTGGGATGTGGTTTGGGATGTGGTGCTACAGAAGATTTTCGGAAATTAGATGGAGTGGGAGATGAGGAGTTTGGAGGTTCTCAGTATAAACAGAGGCTGACAGAACGTGTGTTAAATCATCAGGTAATAACTTTTGTGGTACTAGAGCGGAAGACAGAGCTTACAATAAAGCCAACAATTTAATGAGGGCTTAGCGTTCAAGTCCTACTCTGAAACGAAGAGGTCGGCACAAGAGGATAATTTGTGTCTGGGCGCGTCAAACCAGTGCAGAGGATGAAGACTTACTTTTACCTCAGTGATTTCATTCGTCTAATACCCGAGAGTAGACTGAAGTTTAAGCAACTACTCAGAAAGAATCAATGCGCAAAGAAGTGGGATGCGGAAGTACTAAGGAATGAAGACATTCGCTCGAAGTTCTCTGAGGCTATCGAAACTGTGATAATGAACATGTCAGCAGGCAGTCCAGGTGAAGAAGGATGGCCATATCTAAAAAGGGCGTCCACATATGTTGGAAAGAAAAACATGGGTATTAGGAAGGTAACTGCGAATAAACCACAGGTAACAGAAGAAATATGTCAGTTGATCGACGAAAGAGGGGAGTACAAAAATGTTTAGGAAAATTCAGGAATACAGACGTACAAGTCACTATGAAGCGATATAAACTGGAAGTCCTGCGAAGCTAAGGCGAAAATGCTGCATGAAAAGTGTGAGGAAATGAAAAAGGAAGTGATTGTCGGAAGAACTGTCTAGTATACAGAAAAGTCAAAACAACCTTCACTAAAATGAAGAGCAAGGATGGTATCAGAGTACTTTGGGAATTCCAGTGTTAAATGCAGAGGGCAAAGCGGATAGGGGGAAAGAATACACTGAAACTCGTACGAGGGGGAAGGCTTAACTGATGACGTGATAGAAAGAAGGAACAGGAGTCGACAGGAAAGAGATAGGCGATCCACGATTACAATTTAAAAAAGTTGTGAACGACTAAAAGTTCAAATAAGGAAGAAGGGGACGTGTAAAATTTGTAACCGTCCTTTTAATTGAGAACAATATTATCAGGCTTACTCTCATGTAGCGGATAGGTGATCAATTATATCGGAAAAATTAATAGCACTGAAAAAGTTTAATTAAAATTATAGATACATAATCTCTTATCAGAATAACATCCACAGCGAAGTAGCGCCTTAGGGAAATCAAAGAGGGGTCCATGCGACTAGTTTTGTTTCAAAATTCTACTATAGAAACCATGCGCTGGTATTATTAGTTCTCTTGTCTTGTTTTCTGCCCCCTGATTAAGTCTACGTAGGTGCGGCGTGCGATGTACCTGTAGCTGGAATTTCCGTGTTATGTGCTACGGAAAGGATCAGGGTGCTTCTGTTAAACTGCAAGAAAAGTGACTATTGTTGGTTTACACGGGACAGACAGACGTTGAAACATACTGTGGTCTAGGAAGATCTTCGCCGTAAGGTCACAGACTAAGAATATCTGAGGTATTGTGTGCGCGGAAAAAAGCAGCTCTCAGTGTTAAACTCTATTACATGAAGAATAACCGATAACAGGATCTGTGGACTAAACGAAGAGACTTTAAACTGAATATAAGGATGGAATTGGACACGTAGCCTTGTGAAAATAAAAGCGTACGAAGTTTGAATGACTGAATCGCAGTATAGTAATGGGCAATAGTCCTCGTCATAATATCTTTGAGCGACGAACTATAAAAATCATGGACACTTTAGTTGCCGTAATTGCTGAGAGTAATTGTAGGATCAACCCGCCTTTTCTCTATATACAAAACGCAATCATTTGTTAGGATAAAAATATGTACATCCAACCTCTAAATGATTGCGCAAAGATTTATTAAAGTGCCAGAACTTAACGTAAGATCAACAACAGAACAGCTACGAGGGTAATCCCAAAAGTAAGATCTCCAACTTTTTTATAAGTACATAGACCTGTTTATTTCTACAATGGTTTACATCGGTTTACATCAGTTTACAGCTTTAGCATTTAGCTATTTTTCGACATAATCACTATTTCTGTCGATGCATTTTTGTAGACGCTGTGGCAGTTTTTGTATGCCCATGTCATACAAGCTCACCGCCATGCTGTTCAGAAAGTTATGAACCTCTTCTTTCACCTCGTCATCGGAGCTGAATCGCTGGGACCACAATTAACGCTGACCAGTACTGTGAGACTCTGAAAAAACTCAAACGGGCAATTCAGAATCGGAGAAGAGGAATGTTGAGCAAAGGCGTACACATTCTCCATGACAACGCTCGCCCACACATCGTTCGGCAAATTGTTGCTCTCCTGCAACAATTTCAGTGGAACATTATTATCCACCCACCATATGGTCCTGACTTGGCGCCCAGTGACTATCACCTATTCCTAGGTTAAAAGAACATTTCATCTACATCTACATCTACATTTATACTCCGCAAGCCACCCAACGGTGTGTGGAGGAGGGCACTTTACGTGCCACTATCATTACCTCCCTTTTCTGTTCCAGTCGCGTATGGTTCGCGGGAAGAACGACTGTCTGAAAGCCTCCGTGCGCGCTCGAATCTCTCTAATTTTACATTCGTGATCTCCTCGGGAGGTATAAGTAGGGGGAAGCAATATATTCGATACCTCATCCAGAAACGCACCCTCTCGAAACCTGGCGAGCAAGCTACACCACGATGCAGAGCGCCTCTCTTGCAGAGTCTGCCACTTGAGTTTATTAAACATCTCCGTAACGCTATCACGGTTACCAAATAACCCTGTGACGAAACGCGCCGCTCTTCTTTGGATCTTCTCTATCTCTTCCGTCAACCCGATCTGGTACGGATCCCACACTGATGAGCAATACGAGTGTTTTGTAAGTCACCTCCTTTGTTGATGGACTACATTTTCTAAGGACTCTCCCAATGAATCTCAACCTGGTACCCGCCTTACCAACAATTAATTTTATATGATCATTCCACTTCAAATCGTTCCGCACGCATACTCCCCGATATTTTACAGAAGTAACTGCTACCAGTGTTTGTTCCGCTATCATATAATCATACAATAAAGGATCCTTCTTTCTATGTATTCGCAATACATTACATTTGTCTATGTTAAGGGTCAGTTGCCACTACCTGCACCAAGTGCCTATCCGCTGCAGATCTTCCTGCATTTCACTACAATTTTCTAATGCTGCAACTTCTCTGTATACTACAGCATCGTCCGCGAAAAGCCGCATGGAACTTCCGACACTATCTACTAGGTCATTTATATATATTGTGAAAAGTAATGGTCCCATAACACTCCCCTGTGGCACGCCAGAAATTACTTTAACGTCTGTAGACGTCTCTCCATTGATAACAACATGCTGTGTTCTGTTTGCTAAAAATTCATCAATCCAGCCACACAGCTGGTCTGATATTCCGTAGGCTCTTACTTTGTTTATCAGGCGACAGTGCGGAACTGTATCGAACGCCTTCCGGAAGTCAAGGAAAATAGAATTTACCTGGGAGCCTGTATCTAATATTTTCTGGGTTTCATGAACAAATAAAGCGAGTTGGGTCTCACACGATCGCTGTTTCCGGAATCCATGTTGATTCCTACAGAGTAGATTCTGGGTTTCCAAAAACGACATGATACTCGAGCAAAAAACATGTTCTAAAATTCTACAACAGATCGATGTCAGAGATATAGGTCTATAGTTTTAAGTGATTTCCACAATAATGTGTGCATCAGTCAAGGATAATCATAGGCAAGCAGCAAACTGTATCCCTGGATGTCGGAAGGTTCGATTATGAAATATTACGAAGCGTAAATTGTGACTTAAAAGGTATTTAACATTTCATTTCCAATCGGACAGAAATAATACAAAATCAGGAACAGTTCGGGTAAGCAGCAACGTCGGAAATAGGAAGCTGAAATAGTAACTAACATCCAAAGACGTTATTAACCAATCTGTCTTCGGTAACGCAGCAACAAATGAAGGATGATCGTCTGTACAAAAAGTCAACGTTAATTGTTATTATGGAAACCCGAAATTTAATCGCCGTTACAGTGAAGATGTTTGTGGCTACTCCATCTAATGTATAGATATAACGAAAAGTCGGGTATACACAGAAGATAACAACATCAATATATTACGTCAGAGAAGTCGACGACAGCAGATCGACGGAGGGCGGCTACACATTCCATCGGAATTATTAAAATCATTTGGGGAATTGGCTAAAAAGTGACTGTTCACGTTGGTGCGTAGAATGTGTGAGACTGGCGACATATTCCGAAAAACATCGTGCGAGGTTATCTCAGAATCAACTTAACAGCTCATGCATCGAAGTTCATGACAAGAATAATACACAGAAGAATGGAAAGGAAAATTGAGGATGTGCTGGATGGTGATCAGTTTGGCTTTAGGAAAGATAAAAAACACCCGAGAGGCAGTTCTGACGTTGTGGTTGATAACGGAATTAAGACTGATGAAAACCGAGACAGGTTCATAGGATTTGACGACCTGTAAAAAGAGCTAGACACTGTAAAACGGTACAAGTTGAAAAATACTGGTGTAAACTCGAGGGAGAGATGGGTATTAGACAACGTATACAAGAAACAAGAGGAAACAATAAGACTGAAAACCTAGAACGAAGAGTTCGGGCCAGCCGCTGTGGCCGAGAGCCTCTAGGCGCTTCAGTCAGGAACCGCGTTGCTGCTACGGTCGCAGGTTCGAATCCTGCCTCGGGCATGGATGTGTGTGATGTCCTTAGGTATAAGTAGTTCGAAGTCTAGGGGACTGATGACCTCAGATGTTAAGTCCCTTAGTGTTTAGAGCTATTCGAATCATTTGAAGTGTTCCGACTAAGAACCGTATACGATAGGACAGTGATTTAGTCTTTCGCATCAAAGAAGCAATGACGAAAATAGTATACAGGTTCAAGAGAGGGACTAAAATTCAGGATTACGGATATGAATGACAAGATTCACTGATAAAATTGCTATCCTCATTTAAAGTGAAGAAGAATTACTGGTTTTGCTGAATGGAATGAACAGTCTGATGAGTACAGAATTTGGACTGAGAGTAAACAAAGAAAGAATGTAATGAGAAGTAGCAGAAATGATAAAAACAAGAAGGTTAACTTGAGAATTAGGAATGACGAAGTGACGAGGCAAAGGAATTGTACTACTTAGGCAGCAAATTAACGCATGACGGACGAGCAAGGAGGACATCAAAAGAAGACTGGCACTGCCAAAAAGGGCGTTTCTGGCCAAGAGGAATCCATTAGTATCAAGCACAGGCCTTAATTTGGGGAAGAAGTTTCTGGGAATGTACATTTGGAGAGAGCATTGCATGACAGTGAAACATGAACAGTGGGAAAACCAGAACATAAGAGAATGGAAGCATTTGTGGATGGCCCTACAGAAGAATGTTGAAAATTAGGTGGACTGATATCGAATGAGGAGGTTCTACGCAGAATAGACGACGAAAGGAATATATGGAAAACAATGACAGGAAGAAAAGACAGGATGAAAGGACAAGTATTAAGGCTTCAGAGAATAATCTACGTGGTACTGGAGAGAGCTGTAGAGGGTAAAAAGTGTAGAAGACAGAGATTGGACTACATCCAGAAAATAATTGAGGACGTAGGGTGCAAGTGCTATTCTGAGATGAGGAGGTTGGTAGAGGAAAGGAATTCGTGTCGGGCTACATCAAACTAGTGAGAAGACTGATAAGGGTATAAATTTCCTCCAGCAAACGAACTGAGAACGAAGATATTGTACTCGCTGTGACTGTTCCCTTCCCTTGAAAGTAAAGAACGACTGGAGTTGTGCGGGTAAGGCTGTAAAGAAGAACGGCTCATCTCAGTCTGCCGTCTCTCTCCCTGGCACGCCCCCTCGCCAAGCCAACGTGATCTGTAAAATGAAAACTCACTCAGTTCAGGAGGCTGAAGTAAATACCCGTCATACATTATATGATAAACGAATTTATATCGAGGAGTATCATTTTTAATGGATTTTCGCATGTAATTCAGAGTCATATACCGGGTTGACATTGGGAAGCAAGGTCTGAAACATACAAAGACTACAATCAGAACAAACACGCAAACATAAGAAGGTATATATCAAAAGATTGGATTTGATTAGTAAATTCCAAGTATTTAATTAAAACATCATCTTTTACATGAAACAGATGACTTCATTCCAGTCACACAGCTCACTTGTACATGTAGTGAAACCAATCTATGGTGCAGTCTAAGAAAAAGTACGGGTCACAAAGTAAAAAAGAATGCGATATATGACAACCTTGCTAACGTACAACGAAACGATAGTTTTGCATGACAGCTGTATGTTCTGCATATTTCATTGCACAAGAGAGGAGATGAATAACACAGGTCTCCGACTAAAAAACTGCATACGATTTTTTAACATTTTCTTATAGATTTTGACCTCCCAATAACAAAATAAATATTCAAAAAATTCTATCTCGTAGGTTTTTATGTATATTGCAGTATGGTTTTTTTAATTTAATAGTTATTAAAAATTATATCACTTATAACTGATGAAATAAACTTAAATAAAAAAAATTACAGTGTTATCTATTCTTTGTTACCACTTGCAGGTTTTACCGTGAACTCCTGGGCGCCACAAGCAAATTCAAACAATATTATTGTTCAGTTTCATCGTGTTGCGACAAGTCAAATGACGATTTGTATCTCCCAAGAAATGAAGAGAAACTCTCAGTAGTCATACTGCTATTGAAGTGAACACTGCTGTCATGGCTACAAGAGGTTGTGTTATTTCTCCAAACAGTTTTTGTTATATCTGTGGTGAATACACTATTAAAAGTCAACAGAGAAACATAAGTGATATTGTGAGGAATGTTTATTTTGCTTGTTGTTGTTGTTGTGGTCTTCAGTCCTGAGACTGGTTTGATGCAGCTCTCCATGCTACTCTATCCTGTGCAAGCTTCTTCATCTCCCAGTACCTACTACAACCTACATCCTTCTGAATCTGCTTAGTGTAATCATCTCTTGGTCTCCCTCTACGATTTTTACCCTCCACGCTACCCTCCAATGCTAAATTTGTGATTCCTTGATGCCTTAAAACATGTCCTACCAACTAATCCCTTCTTCTAGTCAAGTTGTGCCACAAAGTTCTCTTCTCCCCAATCCTATTCAATACCTCCTCATTAGTTACGTGATCTACCCACCTTATCTTCAGCATTCTTGTGTAGCACCACATTTCGAAAGCTTCTATTCTCTTCTTGTCCAAACTAGTTATAGTCCATGTTTCACTTCCATACATGGCTACACTCCATACAAATACTTTCAGAAACGACTTCCTGACACTTAAATCTATACTCGATGTTAACAAATTTCTCTTCTTCCGAAACGCTTTCATTGCCATTGCCAGTCTACATTTTATATCCTCTCTACTTCGACCATCATCAGTTATTTTACTCCCTAAATAGCAAAACTCCTTTACTACTTAAAGTGTCTCATTTCATAATCTAATTCCCTCAGCATCACCGGATTTAATTTGACTACATTCCATTATCCTCGTTTTGCTTTTGTTAATGTTCATCTTATACCCTCCTTTCAAGACACTGTCCATTCCGTTCAACTGCTCTTCCAAGTCCTTTGCTGTCTCTGACAGAATTACAATGTCATCGGCGAACCATAAAGTTTTTACTTCTTCTCCATGAATTTTAATACCTACTCCGAATATTTCTTTTGTTTCCTTTACTGCTTGCTCCATATACAGATTGAATAACATCGGGGAGAGGCTACAACCCTGTCTCACTCCTTTCCCAACCACTGCTTCTCTTTCATGCCCCTCGACTCTTATAACTGCTATCTAGTTTCTGTACAAATTGTAAATAGCCTTTCGCTCCCTGTATTTTACCCCTGCCACCTTTAGAATTTGAAAGAGAGTATTCCAGTTAACATTGTCAAAAGCTTTCTCAAAGTCTACAAATGCTAGAAACGTAGGTTTGCCTTTTCTTAATCTTTCTTCTAAGATAAGTTGTAAGGTTAGTATTTCCTCACGTGTTCCAACATTTCTACGGAATCCAAACTGATCTTCCACGAGGTCCGCTTCTACCAGGTTTTCCATTCGTCTATAAAGAATTCGTGTTAGTATTTTGCAGCTGTGACTTATTAAACTGATAGTTCGGTAATTTTCACATACGTCAACACCTGCTTTCTTTGTGATTGGAATTATTATATTCTTCTTGAAGACTGAGGGTATTTCGCCTGTCTCATACATCTTGCTCACCAGATGGTAGAGTTTTGTCATGACTGGCTCTCCCAAGGCCATCAGTAGTTCTAATGGAATGTTGTCTACTACCGGGGCCTTGTTTCGACTCAGGTCTTTCAGTGCTCTGCCAAACTCTTCACGCAGTATCTTATCTCCCATTTCGTCTTCATCTACATCCTCTTCCATTTCCATAATATTGTCCTCAAGTATATTGCCCTTGTATAAACCCTCTATATACCTTTTCCTCCTTTCTGCCTTCCCTTCTTTGCTTAGAACTGGGTTGCCATTTGAGCTCTTGATATTCATACAAGTGGTTCTCTTCTCTCCAAAGGTCTCTTTAATTTTCCTGTAGGCGGTATCTATCTTACCCCTAGTGAGACAAGCCTCTACATCCTTACATTTGTACTCTAGCCATACCTGCTTAGCCATTTTGCACTTCCTGTCGATCTCATTTTTGAGACGTTTGTATTCCTTTTTGCCTGATTCATTTACTGCATTTTTATATTTTCTCCTTTCATCAATTAAATTCAATATTTCTTCTGTTACCCAAGGATTTCTATTAGCCCTCGTCTTTTTACCTGCTTGATCGTCTGCTGCCTTCACTACTTCATCCCTCAGAGCTACCCATTCTTCTTCTACTGTATTTCTTTCCCCCATTCTTGTCAATTGTTCCCTTACACTCTCCCTGTAACTCTGTACGACCTCTGTTTCTTTCAGTTTATCCAGGTCCCATCTCCTTAAATTCCCACCTTTTTGCAGTTTCTTCAGTTTCAATCTACAGTTCATAACCAATAGATTGTGGTCAGAATCCACATCTGCCCCTGGAAATGTCTTACAATTTAAAACCTGGTTCCTAAATCTCTGTCTTACCATTATATAATCTATCTGATACCTTTTAGTATCTCCGGGATTCTTCCAGGTATACAACCTTCTTTAATGATTCTTGAACCAAGTGTTAGCTATGATTAAGTTATGCTCTGTGCAAACTTCTACAAGGCGGCTTCCTCTTTCATTTCTGCCACCCCAATCCATATTCACCTACTACGTTTCCTTCTCTCCCTTTTCATACTGACGAATTCCAGTCACCCATGACTATTAAATTTTCGTCTCCCTTCACTACCTGAATAATTTCTTTTATCTCGTCATACATTTCATCTATTTCTTCATCATGTGCAAAGCTAGTTGGCATATAAACTTGTACTACTGTAGTAGGCATGGACTTTGTGTCTATCTTGGCCACAATAATGCGTTCACTATGTTGTTTGTAGTAGCTAACCCGCACTCCTATTATTTTATTCATTATTAAACCTACTCCTGTATTACCCCTATTTGATTTTGTATTTATAGCCCTGTAATCACCAGACCAAAAGTCTTGTTCCTCCTGCCACCGAACTTCACTAATTCCCACTGTATCTAACTTTAACCTATCCATTTCCCTTTTTAAATTTTCTAACCTACCTGCCCGATTAAGGGATCTGACATTCCACGCTCCGATCTGTAGAACGCCAGTTTTCTTTCTCCTGATAACGACGTCTTCTTGAGTAGTCCCCGCCCGGAGATCCGAATGGGGGACTAGTTTACCTCCGGAATATTTTACCCAAGAGGACGCCATCATCATTTAATCATACAGTAAAGCTGCATGTCCTCGGGAAAAAATACGGCTGTAGTTTCCCCTTGCTTTCAGCCGTTCGCAGTACCAGCACAGCAAGGCCGTTTTGGTTAATGTTACAAGGCCAGATCAGTCAATCATCCAGACTGTTGCCCTTGCAGCTACTGAAAAGGCTGCTGCCCCTCTTCAGGAACCACATGTTTGTCTGGCCTCTCAGCAGATACCCCTCCATTGTGGTTGCACCTACGGTACGGCCATCTGTATCGCTGAGGCACGCAAGCTTCCCCACCAACGGCAAGGTCCATGGTTCATGGGGGGTTATTTTGCTTACTTTAAATTAAAACTTGGTGATCAAGATAAACCATGGACCCCACATAAGGTGTGTAGAAGATGTGATCTTCGTTTGTGGTTTAAGGGTAATCAATTTGGAATTCCTATGACATGGAGTGAGCAGAAAAACCATACTGCTTGTTGCTACGTCTGTTCAGTTGACGTAAAGGGATTCAATTCAAAAAACAAAGGAAGCATAAGCTATCCTAACCTTGACTCAGCTATACGTCCAGTGCCCCATAGTTCTGAAATACCTATCTCACAGACATCTTCCAGTTTGGATGAATACCAGTGGAGGACGAAGCTACATTACCTCCTGAGGGTGAATGGAGCTCAAATTTTTCTTCAGACGGAGATGAAAGGCCTCAACTATTTTCTCAAAGTAAGCTCAACGATGTAGTAAGAGATCTAGGTCTTTCAAAAGATGAAGACGAACTGTTAGGTTCCAGATTAAAAAATAAAAACCTTTTATCACCTGGCATCTCATT
The DNA here is from genome assembly GCF_023864345.2 of Schistocerca serialis cubense. Lineage (NCBI taxonomy): Eukaryota > Metazoa > Arthropoda > Insecta > Orthoptera > Acrididae > Schistocerca > Schistocerca serialis. Next base: position 248,538,418 of record NC_064638.1, on the reverse strand, counting down.
TTCATGTTACAGACGCAGAGAAAAAGAATTTACGCAGTTCTTCTCAAAAGAAGGAAATTTAGTTTTTGCAATGATGTGGAAGGACTCATCCGTTGCTTTGATATGCAGTATGACTCATCTGAATGTCGCCTATTCATTGATTCATCCAAAACTAAAGTAGTATTATTGCACTATGGAAATAAATTTGCATCGCTTCTGATGGGACATTCTGTGCGTATGGACGAAAACTATAACGATTTGGCCATTATCCTGGAAAAAATCAAATATCGGGACCATCAATTGCTAGTTTATAGGGACTTCAAAGTACTCACGATTTCTCTGGTCAGCAGGCAGGCTATACTAAATACCCATGCTTCTTATGTTTGTGGGATAGTAGAGCTAGAGTACAGCAAGGGACTAAAAGTGATTGGCCACCCCGAGAAACTTTAAAACCTGGAGAGAAAAATTTTATCAATACTACTCTGGTTCCACCAGAAAAGGTTTTGTTGCCCATCTCCATATCAAATTCCGGTTGATGAAACAATTTGTAAAATCGCTGAAAAAGGTTGGGGACTGTTTTTAATATCTATGTACAAAATTCTCGAAGGTGTCAGAAGTGAAGTTGAAAGAGGGAGTTTTCACTGGCCCCGACATAAGAAAATTTTTAACCAACACCCTCCTTGTGGAAAAAGAAGCTTGGGTATCGTTCAGGGATGTAGTGCGAAAGTGTTTGGGAAATACTAAGGATCCTGATTACAAAAACACTGCTCAACGGATGCTAGCAGCATACGAAGCTCAAGGCTGCAAGATGAGCTTGAAGGTCTATTTTTTACACTCCCTTACAGACAGTTTTCCTGAAAAACTGGGAGTTTGCAGTGAAGAACAGGGGGAGCGGTTTTACCAGGATGTCCGTGATATCGAGAGACGGAGCCAAGGAAGATGGGATGTCACTATGCTTGCTAGTTACTGTTGGATGCTTAAGCGGGAAACTGAAGATGGAAATCGGAAAAGGTTCAAAATGGTTCAAATGGCTCTGAGCACTATGGGACTTAACTTCTGTGGTCATCAGTCCCCTAGAACTTAGAACTACTTAAACCTAACTAACCTAAGGACATCACACACATCCATGCCCGAGGCAGGATTCGAACCTGCAACCGTAGCGGTCACGCGGTTCCAGACTGAAGCGGCTTAACCGCACGGCGACACCGGCCGGCAAAATCGGAAAAGGACGTGGCAAAGTAACAAGGAAAAGAAGAAAAGGTTTCATAAAAAACATGAGTATAATATTGTTACTATATGTCTCAAAATAATGTTTATTGGTTGTAAAAAAAAATATATTATGTTTGATAATTTTGAGTAAACGAGTGCTTTTACCAATTTTTTGTGTTTGAATTTGCAAAAAAACCTTACGCGATAGAAAAAAAAATATCGACATCATTTCTGAAATCAGCGCACTCTAAATCTTATAATTCAGTAAAAATATCTCATGCTGGTGACAAAAAATTTTTTTGCAGACCTGTGTAATGAGACTGGACGTGTTCTAAGACGCCACATTACTTCTCATGATGGAAAGCTGGCTTCTTTAACTGAGTGTCGAATAATATATCCTTAGATCGCGACTGGTGGAATAAGAACGAAAATTGGATATGACCACAATTCGTTAAAGACATCGTTTTGTCGAGAAAGAATTTATGCACACACGGTGATGCAAAACGGGCTTTAAAAATCAGGGTAAATGTTTTGCAACCGTTTTAATATTAGTTTTTCAAAGAGTAGATTACATTCACGCTTTACTTACGTTACCTGGATAAATACATTTAGGTGACGGAAATATGGTTTTTAATCATTGTTAGATACATGCTTTGTACAGAATATTTTTGACGGCACTAATGATGACACGTTCATGTGTACCCCGACACCATCGATAGAATCTCGGAAGTTGTTCAGCGACATTTTGTGAGGTTTTTGGTACAACGAACACGTCGCCTCCAGTACCACGTTTGTGAATAATAGCATTTCGTGTGGTTGCTCACCCCAGTTTATCTTGGTATCATTACTGCAATGCAAATATCTGCACAGCATTGAAATTGTCGACGTTATGCACTGTGTGTCTTGTTTCACTTTCGGTGTAAGTAGGCTGTTTAGGTTCTTATGTAAGTAGGCTGTTTAGGTTTTTTTATTGGTAACGCCACCTCTGTATGAAAATCACTGGCTGTGCTGTGTGCAGTCTGTGGCTGCTTTGCATTGTTGTAATACTCGCCATTGTAGTGTTAGGCAGCTGGCTGTGAACAGCGCGTAGCGTTGCACAGTTGGAGGTGAGCTGCCAGCAGTGGTGGATGTGGGGAGAGAGATGGCGGAGGTTTGTAGTTTGTCATGAACTGCTATATTTATATATGATGATATCAAGGTAAATACATTGTTTGTTCTCTATTAATATCTTTCATTTGCTAACTATCCCTATCAGTAGTTAGTGCCTTCCATAGTTTGAATCTTTTATTTAGCTGGCAGTAGTGGCGCTCGCTGTATTGCAGTAGCTTGAGCAGTGAAGATTTTTGTGAGGTAAGTGATTTGTGAAAGGTATAGTTTAATGTTAGTCAGGGCCATTCTTTTGTAGGGAATTTTGAAAGTCAGATTGCGTTGCGCTAAAAACATTGTGTGTCAGTTTAAGTACAGTCGTGCATAATTGTTCAAAGGGGACGTTTCATATGGCGACCCTGCCAGGATACCTCACTGGAATCTTCTGATTTTTTCTTGTAGTTTGTGTATTTAGTGTAGCTTTTGTTTATTGCTAGCGTGTAATTGTAGAGAGAATCTCCTTTGTAGTTGTAGCCTTTCATTGTTGTACAGTAAAACAGTTGTGGCATGCATGTAGATTTGCACCAAGTATTTCGCAGCTACGCTTGCAATTAACTAGATATTATTTTCAGTGCTATGTTAATGTGTTCTCCTATTTTTGCACTTCAAATTGTGCTTTTCTGTGTTATCGTGTGAAATATTGTGACAATTATGGCGTGTGAAAAACGTAACACAAGGCTCCAAACTAAACTGAGAAATAATAGTGACGACGAGCGTAGCTTATCAGCGCCGCAGAGTAATGAATTTACTAATGTTCAAAGTAGTAATTTGGTAACTGTGCACAGGGAAATGGAGTGGGCGTCAAACAATGGCGTGGACAGTGAAACAATTAGTGAAGAGGGAAGCATTATCGATCGATCGGTCGGCAATAGCTCGCCTCAGGAAGCCGAAATGACAGGACACGATCTCGCAAATACTGTAGATTCAGGTTTTGGATCCTCACCGTTTTCTCAAATAAGTCAAGACACATTTTCTGCTTGTCAAAATGTGAATGTTTCCGGTGTAAATTCACTGCCGAAAAGCACTGAGGAACATGTTTCAGACACCAGTGCATTGTTATTACAATTAATGCAACAAATGGGACAAAAGCTTGAAAAGTTAGACACAATGGAACAACATCAGAGACAAACACAGCAACAGTTAGACACAATGGAACAAAATCAGAGACAAACACAGCAACAGTTAGACACAATGGAACAAAATCAGAGACAAACACAGCAAAAGCTTCAAAAGTTAGACACAGTGGAACAAAATCTTAAAATGTTAGACTCATTGGAACAAACACTTGAACAAACACGTGAAGATTTAACTACTGAGTTACATAACATTGAATCGAAATGTCAAAAAGTCTGTAATGACGTAAAAACACAAATTTGTGAGCATTTTCAACCTATTTTTTCGCGGCATGAAGATGCATTACAGAATCACGAAGCAGCCATAAAAGAACTGCAAATTATTGTTCATGAAAATCATGAGACCTTGCAAGCTAAATTTGACTCAGTTGCATCTACCGATTCGGTTACACAACTTGCAAAAACTCAGGAAAACTTTAAGGACACAGTAGATACTCTGAAACTTGGTTCAGAAAAACACACTGAAGAAATAAGTACACTATCGGAGAAAGTAGCCGAACTTTCGGATCAGGTCACTAACTTATCTACAAAGGTAGATGATGATCTGAATGACACAAGACCCGTAGCCTTCACTGACACAGAAGAGTATGAACAAATAAGAAAATTCAAACAAAATCAGAATCAAATTAATACACAACACCAAAGAGAAATCCGGGAAGTACAAGATCAGCTGACACAGGTAATACAAGAATTACGTATTTCAGAGGACACTCGCGCTCCAACACGGGAAGAGGGACTTAGAAATACGGAAAAGACGCAAAATAATAACACAGGGCATTTCGGAAGTTATGAAAGAAACTGGCAATGTGCACCGAATTTCGATATGGAACCGCCGACACGACGTAACAATGACCGATATGCTACTCGCCGACACGATGATTTTGACTATAAGCTGTTCATTACTACACGTACATTCAAAACATTTAAGAATTCTGGCAACGACATTCATCCACAAGCGTGGCTCCATCAATTCTCTCACTGTTTTCCTCCCAACTGGTCATTAGAACACAGATTAGAATTTATGTGTGGCTACATGGAGAATGAACCAGCTGTAAGAATGTGATCGGTAATTCACGATTGCCACAGTGAAGGAGAGTTTTACCATGCCTTCCTCTCAGCATATTGGTCTCAAGCTACACAAGACCGTGTAAAACATAGCATCATGATGATGAAACACTTTGAACAATCTGAATTTTCCAGTCTTGTCAAATATTTTGAAGACATGTTGCATAAGAATCAATATCTTTCAAACCCATACAGCCCCTCAGAACTCATCCGCATTTGCTTAATCAAATTACCTGAACATTTACGACATATTATTTTGGCAGGACGTTGCAAAGACGACATTGAAGCATTTCAGGGACTGTTACAAGAACTGGAAATTGACACAGACAGTCGCGGGATGCGAAAACAGGAAAACAATCACTACAGGTCACTTCCGTCACAATTCCGTGACGACAGAAACAATAACTGGCCACGAAAAGGCTATTCTTACAACGCAAATCGTGACCAAAACAGACACCACCCATATGACAACCGCTGGCAGAGTAATAATAGTTACAGAGAAAGATCGCATTTCCGTAGTAATGACTATCACAGAGACAATCAGAGAAATAGACAATATGGGAACCAAAACAATTATTATCAAGGGAGGCAGAATAACTTCAGACGCAACAGTGCGGCGCAGAGTTACGATTCAGGGAGAAATTCTCCACCACATGACCGACAAACAAGAAACTATGTAAACTACCGACAAAACGACAGACGTGAATTTCATCAGAACTGGCGGGATTCTAACAGAGCTGGGCCCTCTCGTCACGGTCAATTTGTAGAAGTTAGGTCTCCAAATCCCAATAACAACGCGCGCCAACAAAGAGACAGACAATGACTCGCGTCGCAGGCACCCACGTGCGCCGGCTGGCTCAGAGAAAAATAACATAGACGCTAACCTTGAGAAAAATTCCAGTATTCTTTACTGACGTATACCGCATGACAATTGCATTCAAGTTCAAACTCTGAGTACTATGAAGAGTAAAGGTTTACACCACATTTCACATGTAAAACCGTTTATTGAAAGATAATCTGCTTTTTAACTTTGTCTTTGTCATATAACTTTTTACTTCACATTTTTAGTATGCTTTGTCAGACTTAAGAAACTGTTAACATGCAACAATGTTTGAAGTTAAATATCCAGTCTAGAACCAAGAGAACTTATTTAAACAGAAATGACGAATGCATTGTTATAGTAAACAGACGTCACAGTGTTATTGTGTGTGTACATTCTTGCTTGTTTGTTGCACGATTACGTAACGACTATAAGGCTCACATACTTAGAACATTTACCAGTACTGCTAATGAGATTTTAATGCAACATTTTGGTTTATTTGGAAATACATTCTGAATTTAAAGTGCTTTCTGAGAGATACCAGTTGACACAGAGGTTAGTTTATGTGACAGCTACACGATTTTTATCACGACGCTACTAATGAGTGACAATTTACAATGTTGCTTTTGCGGTGTATCTGTTTTATATCTGCACAGTTTTCTGAACTCTTCTGGAAAGAAAAACATGTTTTAGTAGTAACTTTTGTGGTATAGCAACAATGAGACAGCCTTTTTCGTGGCACAACAAATTACTGTACAGTACTTTCTTCATCATGGCAATAAGCGTAATAACTAAGATATCTATACATAAAGCATTTCACTTTTGTTTATCATGAGGTAAGTACATTGACTTCTGCAGAACTTAGCTTTCAGAGGACAATAACTACGACACTTTCACAGATATTATCTTACAGCAAGACGCACATTTAGCGCTACAGTACATGTGTTTGAGTGATTAATTTTGTACTGAAATCATTTATTTTTAAAGATATTTCAAGGACAATGATACAAAGGTTTTCCGTAATACATTTCATTCCATTGTTGTAATCTGTAACACCTGAGGGTATAATTACATTAATCCTCAGGGGGGTACACGCCTACTTTGTGTACCATGTGTTTGGCAACCACAAGGAACCCTAGCTAATATGGTATTTGCTTATACAACTTTACACATCGGTACCATATTTCTCTAACACACAAATTACACAGCTATCTGATCATTTAACTGAGAGATAAACATTTTTTTTACTACATCAGTGACACATGTTTACGCAATACAGAGTTGGATTACTTCACACTTACGAAATTGTATTTTGTCTGTACTTTGTAAACTGTTCATATTTTTTCAGAATCATTGTGATACTATGAGAGCTTTGAATGATATATTTGGTAAGGGAGCATGATTTTAAAGTACGTTTGAGGTAGATGACACTATTGAAATGAGCAGAGAATTTTTTTTACGTTTTGAAATTATTGGAGGAAGTTACGACGATTTTGAGATTTGACTGAAGTGTTATGATGTTATTATTATGACGACGATGTGTACTATGCTGTTGAGGTATGTTTATGATAAATAAGCTGATGCTATATGAGGAATCTGATTATGCTATGTAGCTACTATGATGAAATATTGAAGACGTGTTGATGAATATGAATATGTATATGTGTAATAAGGTAAGGAATAAGGAGTAGGAGTTAGGGACTCTGATTTATGAAAAGGTTGTTGGAAACCAAGAATCATACTTTAAGAGCTATGAAATGTGTGTGTATATGCATGAATGTATTACAATGCAGACGAAAATTTTTTGGACACTGTTATATCAATAGCATTTTGTTTCTACAGATTTGCAACACTCATTCTTGACCTGTGAAATATTTCTATGTGAGACTGTCACTGTAGCGGAAACTGCTGTCGTAAATATTTCCGTACGAAAGTTAAGTGACCACCTGCACGTAATGCGTTGTGGCGCCCAGCTGGGCCAGCCGCCCGGAGAAAAAGCCATTAGGTGGAGAAAAAAAAAAAAAAAAAGAGGCCATTAACCTCGCTTCTGACATTCCTTTGTAGAAAACATCGCAAATACGACACACTAATAATAACTTGGAAACATTCTTACATCTGCAAACCTGATAATGACAAGTGTCTTTCTACGAGAATTGAGAGCTACTGACTTACGAAATGCCACATAGCTATTGAACGATATTTTTATGCTTTGTACATAATTGCTTATTTCAGCTGTGTTGCAGCATTACTTTTATAAAATGAAATGCATTTGCTAATGTGAACACTTTCTGTCAACAGATCTATTAAATAATTATTTTATGATCCACATTCTTTAAAAAAGGAGCACTTGGAAAGGAAAGAACAATAAGAAGGAACTAGTAACAGTAACACATAATTTTCTTTTCAAGTACTTGGTAATTTCTTTTGTAGAATAAATTGTGATGCATCACTCTAGTGTTAAGATGTGACATAGGTATTAGACATGGCCATTTTTAGTGTAATATTTTTTTTTGCTTGAGCTATGTCATATTTTGATATAAGTTATTACAATTGCTGCTGCTAGCTTTGCCAATCTGTATTTTTTGTCATTGCTGCTTGTGTTAATTGTTTTATGTGCTGCTGCATTGCCTCGTCCCTTAGTTTAATATCTGAGCTCAGTAGATTTAAGTTAGCTTAAGAGGGGGTAGACTATAAGAAACGAACTATGGAGAATAGGGGAAGAATGCTTTGAAAGTTACATGAAAACGGTTTGGGCCTAAATGAGTATTGTACAATGAGCCATATTTATTTTGAAAGAAATATGAATAGAATACAGAAAGCAGGTATAGATAGGACTTTTTGGGAATAATGACGAATGAAGGGAGATCTCCGAGAAATAAAGAAAGTTTTGTTTGCAAAATACTGCAGTACAACAAACCCTGTCCTTTCCTTTTGTATTATTCCGCTATATGTTTATGTACCCTTGTGTATTTGTCTTTTTCCTGTCTTTATGTGTTTAGCTAATAAGATTTATGTTGTAGAATTTTTAAAATACCATGTTATTTTCTTTGTAAAGATGTTTATACATTATTTATTCTGTTCTGCCTTAATGTTCATGTGTGAAGTTGGTGTTTCGAAAGTTATTCTGATCTTTTATGTATGTACTCATGTCATAATTCCTGGAACACTGACGTATATGTTATTTCGATTCTTTTGTAAAGCTTGTACTACAAATGTTCTCTGTATTGTTATGTTCTTTAATGATATATTTTGTACCTTTGTTATTGTATTCTTATGTTATAAATTTGTAATTGTCACCAGTTCATGATATTATTAACTTGTTAGTTACATTTCACTGCACACGTTTCTGTTGGTCATAGTATATGGACAATATGTGAGAAGTTGGGACTGTTCGTGTTTGCACGTGTGTTACTAATTCAGCAAAGGACTGGATAACAGCATTGCTGGTTCTAAGGACAATTCCAAAAACTTTGTGAGTGCACAAGTGATGGTTTATGGACTTGCTATATTCTCCGCAAGACTCTTCGATGGTGAATGTGCACCTGCACAATCGCAACAGATGGCTGCTGGCCATCTCTACAAGGACTACAGTGGGTCTGCACCTCTGGTGGCCCACCAATACCACAATCTCTACCAGGACTCTAGTGGGTCTGCTCTGTGATGACCTACCTACCAATATTCTTCCAAACTACGACTGACTCTGCTGTGGGTTTGCTCTGTTGTGGAGCATTACCTGTCTGCATGTCAAGAGTCAGCACTGTTTTTCCGTTGGAAGGACAACACTACTTCTTCAAGACTGCATGGAAATCCACTACTTCTGTGTGCATTTTCTTTTACTGCTCAGACTTTGAGAAAAACTCTGCATTTTTACTGTGATGAACAATGTGGACTGTCTTTATGGACTGTGAGAAAATTTTAGCTTTTGACCAACATTGTATCAATAAGTGTGTGCATTTTATATCTTTGTTACTGTAATTGTGAAAAATTTTTGTCAAATCTATATTGGCCAGTGCCCAACACCATTTGTAAAAATTTTTTGTGGGGAGCATGGGGGCTATGTAAGTAGGCTGTTTAGGTTCTTATGTAAGTAGGCTGTTTAGGTTCTTATGTAAGTAGGCTGTTTAGGTTTTTTTATTGGTAACGCCACCTCTGTATGAAAATCACTGGCTGTGCTGTGTGCAGTCTGTGGCTGCTTTGCATTGTTGTAATACTCGCCATTGTAGTGTTAGGCAGCTGGCTGTGAACAGCGCGTAGCGTTGCGCAGTTGGAGGTGAGCCGCCAGCAGTGGTGGATGTGGGGAGAGAGATGGTGGAGGTTTGTAGTTTGTCATGAACTGCTATATTTATATATGATGATATCAAGGTAAATACATTGTTTGTTCTCTATTAATATCTTTCATTTGCTAACTATCCCTATCAGTAGTTAGTGCCTTCCATAGTTTGAATCTTTTATTTAGCTGGCAGTAGTGGCGCTCGCTGTATTGCAGTAGCTTGAGCAGCGAAGATTTTTGTGAGGTAAGTGATTTGTGAAAGGTATAGTTTAATGTTAATCAGGGCCATTCTTTTGTAGGGAATTTTGAAAGTCAGATTGCGTTGCGCTAAAAACATTGTGTGTCAGTTTAAGTACAGTCGTGCATAATTGTTCAAAGGGGACGTTTCATCGGTATTTATTCTTGACAACAGTAGTGCCCAGTTTACTCTTCGTTTTCAATTTTGCATTCAGTACGGCTCTGTTCTGTCTCTGATATTTTTTCCGGTATAACTGTACTTAAAAATAGATACACAGCAGTATGATGAAGAGTTGGCAGCTATTCACCTAGAGTAAGGGTTAACTGAATGCAGTGGAAACGCAGCCCAACGGCGCTATGGTGAGCAGCCACGGCAACCACAGGGTGCTTAAGGAAGAAAGATATGTGATTTGAAAGGTCATTTACTGATTTCGAGCAAAAAACTTCATATGGACATGTGCCCTGTTCCGAATGGTTCCGAGACAGAACACATTTAACGTACATTGTTATTTCTTTTCTGTAACATTCGAACATTGTCAATGTCAACAACGTGCCAGACTGTAGTGTAGAGGAAGTTGAGACAAACCATTTGATACATGACACTTGTGTCTAGAAAGTTGGGAAACTATCTGAAATTGGACTACAAAAAGTACCTAAACTATAGCGTTTGCACATCACGCGAGTATTTTCAATATTCTAGCTCTCTCTTCGCGCATTTTGTTGTCCTAGAGACAAAATGAATACGACCACGAATCCCTTACACAGAATACTCCTGAATATCCTTGAACAACATCCGAAATTTTGTCGTCGTAATAAGATTGACGTAACGTATAACAAACACATCGATAAAAGTCGTAAATGTCTGTTACTAAAGTGATACGACCAGTCCATGAGTTACTTTATTTAGCGCGGCTGAAAATGATGACTACGTGGACAACACAAAAATGTTTACAACCAGAATATTTCACCAGTCATACGGTCAGTCCATGTGCTACTGTACTGAGCGCAGTTGAAGACCAGGACGACAGACCAAAAAGTTTAAAGTCAGTGCATTTCGCAAGATTTTTTTCTTTTGATGGTGATAATGACACTTTTAAGGCAAATCTAATTAAAAACCGAGGACTGCTCTGTGAGAAATTACATTAATTCCGTATCATGTAACAGTTAAGTTTGTTTCACAAGCACACTGCTATGTTGCAGTCCTACATTAATTAAACAGGCAATCGATGATCATGTTCTACCATCAATATGTTTTCTACTATCAGTATGTTTCTTGATTCTCAAGCACGACATTCTATCAACATCAACCTTCCTCCACGACAGTTAATGGTTCTCCAATACGATACTGCATCAACCATAAACCTCTTAAGTAATGCCAAGCGCCTTTCCGTAAAATAACGGATGCACTTTTCTTCCACGAACTGACGTAATAATTTTAATTATTATTTCCACTTTTTGTCAAATTCTGTTGATTAATTATGCGCTGCGCGGCAGTGAGCGGTCGCTTTCAACTGGAAGCTCACCACGGAATCTCCTTCCACGCCAAGACAGCGCATAACTACTGGCGCTTGTAGTGGCACTGATGCAGTGTTGCCAGTATACAGCAAGAAAAAGTTTCCCAGAGAAAAGGCGCCCTAGACTCCGAATATTCCAAAAAGCCAAATTTTAACTAGGGAGGACAATATCGATACGTTTGGCATGAAAGACAGAGTACTTCTTACGAGGCCCAGAAAGCAAATAATGGGTATAATGTATTTTTTCTCTAATTCTTCGGCATACTATTTTCAGAAGAGTACTGGCTTTTTTATTTGCTGTTTTTCTACCTATAATCTTTTTTCTCTGATACCTACATTTTTACACTGACGCGCCAAAGAAACTGGTATAGTCATGCGTATTCAAATGCAAAGATATGTAAACAGGTAGACTTCGGTTGGCAACGCCTATATAAGACAACAAGTGTATGGCTCAGTTGTTAGATCACTTACTGCTGCTACAATGGCAGGTTATCAAGATTTAAGTGAGTTTGAACGTGGTGTTATAGTCGGCGCACTAGCGTTGAGACACATCATCTCGGAGGCAGCAATGAAGTGAGGATTCTGCGGTGCCAACATTTCACGAGGTTGCGTGAATGTCAGGAATCAGACAAAACATCAATCTCCGACATCGTGGCGGCCGGAAAAAGATCCTGCAAGAACATGACAAACGATGACTGAAGGCAGAAGTGCAACCCTTCCGCAAATTCCTGCAGATTTCGATGCTGGGCCATCAACAAGTATCAGCGTGCGAACCATTCAACGAAACATCATCGATATGAGCTTCCGGAGCCGGAGGTCCACTTATGTACCCGTGATGACTGAAGCTTTACCCCTCGCCTGGGTCCGTCAGCACCGACATTGAACTGTTGATGACTGGAAACATGTTGCCTGGTAGGAAGCGTCTCGTTTCAAATTGTATCTCGCGGATGGACGCGTACGGGTATGGAGACAACCTCATGAATCAGTGGGCTCTGCATGTGAGCAGGGGACTGTTCAAGCTGGTGGAAGCTCTATAATGGTGTGTGGCGTGTGCAGTTGGAGTCATATGGGATCTCTGATACGTCCAGATACGACTCTGACAGGTGACACGTACGTAAGCATCCTGTTGACCACCTGCATTCGGATTGTGCAATCCGACAGACTTGGGCAATTCCAACAGGACAATGCGACACCCCATACATTCAGAATTCCTACAGAGTGGCTCCAGGAACACTCTTCTGAGTTTAAACACTCCCACTTGTCACCAAACTCCCCAGACATGAACATTATTGAGCAAACCTGGGATGCCTTGCAACGTGCTGTTCAGAAGAGATCTCAACGTCCTCGTACTCTTACGGTCTTATGGACAGTCCAGCAGGATTCATGATCCCAGTTCCCTCCAGCACTACTTCAGACATTAGTCGAGTCCATGATACGTCTTATTGCGGCTCTTCTGCGTGCTGGCAGGGGTACTTCACGATATTAGGCAGGTGTACCAGTTTCTTTCGCTCTTCAGTGCGTTCATTTAATTGGTTTACATGTATTTCTTTTATTTCTGATTCTTTGCTAAGTCATTTTCATCATCGTAATGATGGTATCGGCCTCTGTCTACTATAAATGCCACCAAGTGCTTATGAGGACTGTTCATCGGTTGGTAACGCGGAAGCTCGTGTAGCCAGTGTGAGGATAGTTTCGGATAGCCAGTGATAGCGAGAACTTACAGTTTTCTTTCAGCACTGAAACTGAACTTTTTCTGTCTTCAATTTGCTGGTAGAGGTTAGCTTCATGCCGTAAACAAAACGATTGTGATTTTAACTCTGCCGCAAACTGTTTACCACCATTTTATCAAATACATTGCACATCACGAGGTTGCAGTTAGCGTAGGGCATGAGTTTAAATTCAGGGCTACAAAACGCGTCTCCTGCTCCAGTTCAGTCACTGGTCGCTTAAAAACAGCTGTCAACAAAGAATTTCGCGTTTTCAACAAATCTCGTGGCGGCCACATCCAACATTTCTCCGCGTTACTTGTTAACAGAATTTGTGAAGTGACTTTCCGTTTTTGTGTGTTGTCTGTAACCGAACGGTAGCCGTCAGACGATGTGTCAAAACCGTAACGGCAAGTGACAGACGTCAACTACCAAATAATTTTAAAGGTATTGTGGGCTAACTGATGGTTCTCACAGTGCCACAGGTGGAATTTCCAATATTCACAGTTATGACAGGAATGTCCATTCGAAGCATTAAATTCGAGTAAATATGGGTTCTAAAATGCATACCTTAAGAGCTGTGAGTACTTCATTTTCGACGCTGTGAAATAAATCTCATCTATTGCAGGCTCTTTGCTTTCCATATTGTGAGATGTGACACTATGGAACAAAACAGTTAAGGCTCTCCAGTAAATGTGGGCTTTAAAATGCATACCTGAAGGGCTACTGGCTCGTCTTCAGTCGAAGAGATTTGTTTCACTCTATCGAAGGTGAAGAAGTCCTCATAACTCGTCAGGTATGCATTTCTGAGCCGATGTTTCTAGACTTTTCTGATTCGAATCATCATTCCTGTTGCTTCACTGAATACTGACCATTCCTCATCGGATGCCTGTGTATATCGAGGTAGCTCATTTTTGGATTCCGATATTGGGGCTGATGAGACGACCGAACAGAGCAAGGATAGATTTTTCCTGAAAATAAGAGTTCCACAGGAACACTTTTTCTATTCTTTTATTTCTTTTTTCGCTATTTATTTCCGGATGCAGGACATGATGCCAGGTTGCAGCCAAGTAACGTCTTGTGTGACTTATAAGGTAAAGAGCGCCTGAGAATGAGACTACGACTCGAAAACAAGTAGCGAAGAAAGAAATAAACGAAGAAATAAAGTTCAGATACGTGTCCGCAGCATAGATACCACATAAATGTACACACATCAAAAACGTTTTTTCATCATCTCGGTTCCGAGAGTTCCGCCATTTTTACTGCTCATGAAAACTATACATTGCATGTTGTACCACAAACAGCGAACCCTTCAGAGGTGGTGGTCCAGATTCCTGTAGACACCGGTACCTCTAATACCCAGTAGCACGTCCTCTTGCATTGATGCACGCCTGTATTCGTCGCGGCGTACTATCTACAAGTTCATCAAGGCACTGTTGGCCTAGACTGTCCCACTGCTCAATGACGATTCGGAGTAGATCCCTCAGAGTGGTTCGGGGGTCACGTCGTCCACAAACAACACTTTTCAGCCTATCCCAGGCATGTTCGATAGGGTTCATATCTGGAGAACATGCTGGCCACTCTAGTCGAGTGATGTCGTTATCCTCAAGGAAGTTATTCCCAAAATGTGCACGATGGGGGCATGAACTATCGTCCATGAAGGCGAATACATCGCCAATATGCTGCCAATATGATTGCACTATCAGTCGGAGGATGCCATTCATATATCGTACGGCCGTCACGGCGCCTTCCATGACCACCAGCGGTGTACGTTGGCCCCACATAATACCACCCCAAAGCAACAGGAATCCACCGCCTTGCTGCACTCGCTGGACAGTGTGTCTAAGGCGTTCAGCCTGACCGGGTTGCCTTCAAACTCGTCTCCTACGGATGTCTGGTTGAAGGCATAAGCGACACTCATCGGTGATGCCAATCCTGAGCGGTCCATTCGGCATGTTGTTGGGGACCATCTGTAACGCGCAGCATGGTGTCGTGGTTGCTAAGATGGACCTCGTCATGGACGTCGGGAGTAAAGTTGCAGCATACTGCGCACGGCTTGAGTCGTAGCACGACGTCCTGTTGCTGCACGAAAACCATTATTCAACATGGTGGTGTTGCTGTCAGGGTCCTCCATTCCATAATACGTAGTTAGCGGTCATCCACTGTAGTAGTAGCTCTTGGGCGGCCTGTGCGAGTCATGTCATCGACAGTTTCTGTCTCTCTGTATCTCCTCCACGTCCGAAGAACATCGCTTTGGTTCACTCCGAGATGTCTGGACACTTCCCCTGTTGAGAGCCCTTTCTGACAAAAAGTAACAATAATTCTCCTTATAGGAAAATGAAGTAAATCACGATAGGAAAATGCATATCCATACATACCCCATGAGTGGTGCAAGGCGGAAAGTGCCTTGCACCACGTTAGTCATTCTCTTTTCTGTTGCACTCGCAAATGGAGCAACTGTCTGTAGGATTCCGTATGAGGTTTGGTTTCTCTTATCTTCTCGTCGCGATCTTTATGTGAGATGGTTCAAATGGCTCTGAGCACTTTGTGACGTAACTGCTGTGGTCATCATTCCCCTGGAACTTAGAACTACTTATACCTAACTAACCTAAGGACATCAGAAACACCCATGCCCGAGGCAGGATTCGAACCTGCGACCGCAGCGGTCGCGCGGTTCCAGACTGTAGCGCCTATAACTGCTCGGCCACTCCGGCCGGCTATGTGAGATGCACCCCTATCATTCTGCAGCCTATTGCAAATTCCGGTTCTCGCAACTTTCTTGTTAGTCTTTCGAAAGTAACGTCGTTTTCCCTCCTGGGGTTTCGATTACTTACTCATCTCAATTAAATTGTATTACATTTTCCCACATTTACAGAAGTCTGGCATTTATCACACCAATCAGAAATTCTATCCAATCAACCACTCCAGGACGACATGTTTCCGTACACTGAAGTGTTATCAGGAAACAGATACAGACTGCAACTCATTCTATCCGGCCTCCAGACTGTTTATGTCCAGGGTCATTATAACTAAGCTTTCGCTATTTGAGAGGGCCCTCATGAAAAACGTGTCATCGTTGGACAACGAAATATTGTCGAATCATTTGTAATGACATGAAGGAGAGGAACAGCGAATAAACACATTTTAATTTCCACATGAGAGGGTAACCATTACTAATTGCGTATCGTGTTTACGTTCCACGTACAAGTGTTGCTATATGTGACGATTATCTGTTTTCAAGACAACCGTGCTAGAGATACCATTTCACAAGTATTGTTCGGAGCAGACCATAGAACGTTCAGCTGTCGTGACACAGCTCGTACACTGCTTTACGTAAGATTGCACATAGCGTCCAGCATCCTCAGCAACGGCAACTGTAAATTCTTCAATAATTTGTGGCGCAAATGGCCGTCGGCCTTTTCCAGGAGCAATTTAGTTCAAACTTCCGAATACTGTTCTTCAGTCCCGGTGCGGAAAGAGGACCTCTCCGTATTTCTTTAATACGTCGATACTCTCGAGGAGCAGCAGTGCTGTTGCTGTTGTTTTGATAAATAGTTTTACGAGTAAAGCCCTGTTCACCTTGTCCAAACCCGTGTTGACTGTCTGCAACAGGAATGCACGCTGATGCCTGCGTCTCAACGCTACGTCGCCGTAGTATCGGGGTCTAAAGCCTAGTCATGACACTAATACGACTATGAATGCAAATCCTGCAACGCAGAGTCTGAAAATCATTCCAATAAAGTTGGGTACTCGTACGATTAACAGTTTTCTGTCCACAGTGACTAAAGGAGCGTAAGTTTTATTGCAACTACCCTGCATACAAGGAATAATGCGGTCCTACGACACTTGCCTGGGCATTCTTGACCATATTCTAGTCTCCGTCGAACACTTGCCGACAGGAATACCTATTGGGTAATATTGGCTAAAAAGCCTTTGAGACCCTCAGATATCTGAGAACACATTACATCCGTTCATACGATTGTTAACACCCTGCAGTGTGGCACTGCGCTAAACAAACCGGAAATCCAGGAGTACTGAATCTGCTTGTTGCCCTTCATCTATGGTTCGGAGGATACCGTCAAAGAATATGGGAAGTTGGCGTTTTGTGGTTAGCTTTTATATCCCAAGGAATTTACTGGGGCTACAACTTCGCTTCAGCCGTTTTTTCTCAAAGTTCGAGGATTTATTGTGAGCGTCTTACGAAAAATTTACGTTTCAAAGTATTGGCCATCGCTGGCCACTATTTTCTCCCATCTTTCGGGCAGCATACGAATCCCGCGTCGGAAGGACTGGGCGTCTTTCGAGAAGATCCATGCATCGATCAAATTTTACAATTGTTTAAATGACAGGAAGCGCTGGGCAGACAGGTCGTGTGCCATTGAACTAAAAAGTTGTTAGTCAAAGGGAACAATGTCAGGAGAATACGGCGGGTGGGGTAGGACTTCCTATTTCAACGTTTACAGGTATGTTTTGGCGGGGTTTGCGATATGGGGTCGAGCACTGTCATGCTGAAAAATCACCTTTTCATGTATATCGTTGTACTGTGGCCGTTTGTCTTTCAGTGATCGACTCAGACACATCAGTTACTTTAGATAACGATCTGCTGTGATTGTTCCCCTCGGTTGCAGTAGCATCGAAAGCTTTCTCTCTTTCGCAACCATGCCGGTCTTCAACGTCTAAATCACCGTTCTTGGAGCATGGAAACCATTTTCTGCAAAGTTCTGTCACTATCAGGTTTCTCATCATATGTCTTACCCAGCTTTTTATGATCCTGAGCCGCAGATTTCTTCATATCAAAGCAGGAAATTAAAACTCCCGCAGACGACGAAAATTGGGCTCGTAAGTTGACATATTCAGCCGAGAATAACTTTCAGATGCAGTCAAAAATTGACTAATATTCTGATGGCGTTATGTTCTCAAATTCCTAAGCTTACTGTATGACACTTACGACCCGCCACTTGCAGCACTACTTTCTACTAATGCAATCTACTGCAAAACAACGGAAGCAAAGTTGTAGACCTAATATTATTTTCGAATTTAGAATATACTCGAGAATTGTACAGCAAACCGGCAAGCGCAGATGGCATTAAAAAACCTGGGGAAGCTTCAGTTATGCCATCATCAATGGAGATGTCAGGATTCTGTTAGCTAGGTATCAGATTGTTGTTGTTGTTGATGATGATGAATAGGCTTATAACGTTTGAAGGCAGGTGATGCAGTCTGCAGGTGCACGAATTTTATCAAGTAAGCTCAGAAGCGCGACGAAGTGTTTGTCAAAATTTTATAATTAAGCTAAGAAGGCAATAGGACTTCTAAATTACTTTCCTGCTGTCTTATCACAAAGAATTACGACTCTTTTACTGGTGCGGCAGCGTACAGCCTAATTAGGGGTTTCCGCCTGAAACGCCGGAGTAAGAAACAACTATAAGCAGCTCTCTCATCTGGTTCTCCTTTTTCCAGCGTTTTTTTTTAGATAGCCGACTTTAGTTGGGCCACCCCAAGAGACGGTCCACGTGGCAGTTGGAGCACGACTTGTGAGAGTATCGTCGCAGGCGGCGCTCCCCAGGGATCACCAAGAACATCGTCGGCGCCGAGTGCCGTATCTGCAGAGCCTCCGAGACACTCAAGTTCGCCTGTAGCGTTAAAACTGCTCAGCAACTCAGCGAGCGAGGAAAGCTGAGGTTGTCGAGGGAAACTGCGGTGGTGTCTCGAGATACCAGGCAGACCGTGTTGAGTGGTTTGAAATATACCCGGACTTCAGGTAATGTACCCGTGCTCGCCTAAGACCTGATTATCAGGACATGCCTTCGAGCAAATTACAGCTGTATGTCTGAAAAATATTTTATTCATAAAATCCATTACCGCAGTTTCTGACACATAGCTATTTTCAAGTGGTAAAGGCATAGGTGAAGACTGTGGTGCGTGCCCGTGGTCGGAAAATCGGCTTTACCGCAGCCCTTCTATTCGCCGTGGTACTAGGAGTGGGAGGGGTAGCTGGACCCTCGCTCCAGCCATCTTTTATCCCCGGCAAAGGATTTCCCGGTTTGACACCAGGCTGAGTGCATTCGGGCCGCCTTGGGTGGGGTGGTAAGAGGAAAAAGCCCCATCCCCATTCGGGATTGAACTGGTATTGGCCTAATGCAAAAATTCGATTGAAAACGATCTGTTCCAGCCGCTTTGTATTGTTTCAGGTACCGAAGCCTCAAGTTACCTAGGAAAAGCGTCCACAAATAACAACAACAAATACGGGATGCTGCTCGGATGGGAATGACCACATTTCTCCTAGGTAAGGAAAAGTGACCACTAAGTAAACTTTCAGAAAAATGCATATGGTTTCTATCAATTATTTTCTTTTTTACTTGGAAGTATTTCGTGTGATAGCTTATAATATGCAGATTAAAAATGAATAAGCTGCAAGTTTTTATCAATGAGAGTGGTTTGGTGATAATTTTATTTCCCTTCCAGTGGCCCCTTTTCCCCACATTCCTCTATCTGTGTTGCTTTGACGTTTAGTGCAGCGGTCAATAGAAGTTGCTTGGCCTGTCATAATAATGTGTAACATACTTTCAGAAGTCCCCTCGTATTAATCGTTTTGTAGCCGCTTTTTCCAAAGATGCAGGATCTCGGCTTCATTTACTGTTTTAGGTGATTTGAAGTCGTTAAATAATAAACAGAAGCTTTACGTTAAGCTTGTATATTACTGTTCGGCACAAATGTAAAACACATTGCTTCAGTTCTACGTAACGATCTCAGTGTCACCACTGCGCTCTTACTTTTCTACGATGATTTGCACCACCACTCTTTGGTGGCAAACAAGACCTACGTCAGATTTAAAGCATATCTCTTGAATCGAACAATCATTTGTTCAGTTTGAAATGAAATTGAAAGCAAATTTCCGGTATTATACAGTCTATCAAAATAGAAAACAACGATGCCCACAGATTCCAAATCGCAACTCACTTTCGTAGACTTATACAGGTTGTTCAGTTTAAACGAAGACATTGAAGTTTTCGAAAACAGTGCATCGGATCCAAAACATTTATAATTAAACTTTGTTCGTCACGGAGGTGGACATCCAACGATACGCAACTCACAAACAGGGATACCCACAGATTCCAAATCTTGTATGGGCTCGAGGAGGGGGCAATTTTGAAATCTTAAATGGGAACCGCCATTTTTATTTCAGATTCGGATTCTACGGAAAAAATATGTAAGTTTTTTCTGGAACTGGTGCTGTAATCTGAAAAATCAAAATGGGTAGAAAACTGTTTGTTTCAAAATGCTATCCAATGGCACTTTAATTATCCCGCCGCCTTCACAGTGCGAAGGTAGGACAGGCAGTTATATGATAACTGTTTATGGGATTGCGCTGCCTGTTATGATTTGTCGTAGTTCGCTACACGGTCACAGTATCGCATCAAGCAGTACACTTTTTTTTTTCGGAGAAATACGACGTTGAGAATAGTGTTTATCATTAAAATTTATGAAATAATTGCCTGTCCCATCCTCGCAACGTGAAAATGGGGTGTTTATTAGAGTGTCACTGTATAGAATTTTGAAACAAATGATTTTCTACCCATTTTAATTTCTCCGATTACCAAACGGAAAAAAGTTTCAGAAAAAGCTTACCTATGTTTTTCCGTACAATACGAATCTGCAATAAAAAATGGGGTTCTCATTGAAGATTCAAATTTGTTCCCCCGCTCCACACACGGCGTGGTATGGGTGGTCGAGTTTGGTGTCATTGCATGCCCCTCTCAGAAACGAATAAATTTTAACTATACATTTTGTTGATCCGATGTGTAGTTTTCCAGATAGGTCAGTGTCTTCAGATAAATTGAACATCCTGTATATTGACTGAACTGGATTGTCTTCAGGATATACACTCCTGGAAATGGAAAAAAGAACACATTGACACCGGTGTGTCAGACCCACCATACTTGCTCCGGACACTGCGAGAGGGCTGTACAAGCAATGATCACACGCACGGCACAGCGGACACACCAGGAACCGCGGTGTTGGCCGTCGAATGGCGCTAGCTGCGCAGCATTTGTGCACCGCCGCCATCAGTGTCAGCCAGTTTGCTGTGGCATACGGAGCTCCATCGCAGTCTTTAACACTGGTAGCATGCCGCGACAGCGTGGACGTGAACCGTATGTGCAGTTGACGGACTTTGAGCGAGGGCGTATAGTGGGCATGCGGGAGGCCGGATGGACGTACCGCCGAATTGCTCAACACGTGGGGCGTGAGGTCTCCACAGTACATCGATGTTGTCGCCAGTGCTCGGCGGAAGGTGCACGTGCCCGTCGACCTGGGACCGGACCGCAGCGACGCACGGATGCACGCCAAGACCGTAGGATCCCACGCAGTGCCGTAGGGGACCGCACCGCCACTTCCCAGCAAATTAGGGACACTGTTGCTCCTGGGGTATCGGCGAGGACCATTCGCAACCGTCTCCATGAAGCTGGGCTACGGTCCCGCACACCGTTAGGCCGTCTTCCGCTCACGCCCCAACATCGTGCAGCCCGCCTCCAGTGGTGTCGCGACAGGCGTGAATGGAGGGACGAATGGAGACGTGTCGTCTTCAGCGATGAGAGTCGCTTCTGCCTTGGTGCCAATGATGGTCGTATGCGTGTTTGGCGCCGTGCAGGTGAGCGCCACAATCAGGACTGCATACGACCGAGGCACACAGGGCCAACACCCGACATCATGGTGTGGGGAGCGATCTCCTACACTGGCCGTACACCACTGGTGATCGTCGAGGGGACACTGAATAGTGCACGGTACATCCAAACCGTCATCGAACCCATCGTTCTACCATTCCTAGACCGGCAAGGGAACTTTCTGTTCCAACAGGACATTGCACGTCCACATGTATCCCGTGCCACCCAACGTGCTCTAGAAGGTGTAAGTCAA
Organism: Schistocerca serialis cubense; assembly: GCF_023864345.2. Taxonomy (NCBI): domain Eukaryota; kingdom Metazoa; phylum Arthropoda; class Insecta; order Orthoptera; family Acrididae; genus Schistocerca; species Schistocerca serialis. Next base: position 248,516,423 of record NC_064638.1, on the reverse strand, counting down.
CTACCCTGGCCAGCAAGATCTCCGGATCTGTCATCCATTGAGCATGTTTGGGACTGGATGAAGCGTCGTCTCACGCGGTCTGCACGTCCAGCACGAACGCTGGTCCAACTGAGGCGCAGGTGGAAATGGCATGGCAAGCCGTTCCACAGGACTACATCCAGCATCTCTACGATTGTCTCCATGGGAGAATAGCATCCTGCATTGCTGCGAAAGGTGGATATACACTGTACTAGTGCCGACATTGTGCATGCTCTGTTGCCTGTGTCTATGTGCCTGTGGTTCTGTCAGTGTGATCATGTGATGTATCTGACCCCAGGAATGTGTCAATAAAGTTTCCCCTTCCTGGGACAATGAATTCACGGTGTTCTTATTTCAATTTCCAGGAGTGTAATTGCTAAACACATACAAAATGAAAATCATTACTGAAGTACCAAAACAACAGTCGAAAGGAATATGCTTCATATGCGTATAAAATGACGGAATGTGATTTGTTGATTACAATTTCGAACGTATTCGATGTTTTTTTATGGATGCTTTACTTAATTAATATATCGAGTTCTTTTGACCTTCGGTCGCAGGTTCGAATCCTGCCTCGGGCATGGATGTGTGTGATGTCCTTAGGTTAGTTAGGTTTAAGTAGTTCTAAGTTCTAAGGGACTGATGACCACAGCAGTTGAGTCCCATAGTGCTCAGAGCCATTTGAACCATTTTTGAACCATCTTATGACCTTGTACATCTACTGAGGTACATAAACTGTTTCAGAAAGCCTTTTAAAGGATCAAAAAGTAAATTAAGCAGTGCTCTAATACCAACCTTCATGGGATTAGTTCATGGATGCTAAGCCTATCGCAACGTAACTGGGAATAAATGGAATTTCTAAACAGGTAACCAAATGCGAAATTTTCAATCATGTGATGATAACTGATGAAGTAAATGCCAAAAGAAACTGATAATATCTAGCAATTAATGTTGAAGCCGAAAGTATATGTCACGTTACAAGAGAACAATCTTTTTTTTATGCCAAATTTTTAGGGTATGATGAAGAAACAGCATTCCGTCGGAAGATATCGTAAGGAATAGATCGAGTGCTTGCAGTCGCTCTCAGATTGATGAAAAGTATGATAAAAACGGAGAACTCAACAGAATCGTATCACTGCCAGCCAGAAAATGGCGATCAGTGAAAGGTCGATGGCCAGGGAGCATAATGTCCAGAGCTGTTCTATTATACACCTCGCAATACGCCGCAGCGGATAAACACGTTACCGATCAATTTGTTTGTTACAAACTGTGTAGCGCTGTGGGAACTTCATCGCAAACATCGCCTACAAGAAATCCGCGCCTACTCGTCACAAGCGATTTCGTCCAAATTTGTGGTATACTAGCTGACAAACACATCCGGCCTATTCATGTTGCCAATATTCTAATATCAACGAAAACAAAAGATGAACTATGTATATAGTGTAGTATCGAAACAATTTCATTTCCATGCGTTTGCGAAAGCACCGTAGAAATTATGAAACAGTCATACAGAATGAGATTCTCACTCTGCAGCAGAGTGGGCACTGATATGAAACTTCCTGACAGATTAAAACCGTGTGCCCGACCGAGACTCGAAATCTGGACCTTTGCCTTTCGCGGGCAAGTGCTGTACCATCTGAGCTACCGAAGCACGACTCACGCCCGGTCCTCACAGCTTTACTTCTGCCAGTATCTCGTCTCCTACCTTCCAAACTTTACAGAAGCTCTCCTGGGAACCTTGCAGAACTAGCACTCCTGAAAGAAAGGATACTGCGGAAACATGGCTTAGCCACAGCCTGGGGGATGTTTCCAGAATGAGATTTTCGCTCTGCAGCGGAGTGTGCGCTGATATGAAACTTCCTGGCCGATTAAAACTTTGTGCCCGACCGAGACTCGGACTCGGGACCTTTGCCGTTCGCGGGCAAGTGCTCTACCATCCGAGCTACCGAAGCACGACTCACGGCTGGTCCTCACAGCTTTACTTCTGCCAGTATCTCGTGGACCGGGCGTGAGTCGTGCTTCGGTAGTTCAGATGGTAGAGCACTTGCCCGCGAAAGGCAAAGGTCCCGAGTTCGAGTCTCGGTCGGGCACACAGTTTTAATCTGCCAGGAAGTTTCACAGTCATACAAATAAATAAGCATAACATTAAGCATAAAATGCAGACGGTTTCTTTACGCTATGCGCAGCTGCTCCGTGTGTGTACAACGCGATTTAGTAAAAGTCTCTACGGCACCTTCTCTTCACAGCTCTATAGTCGGTTTTTGACTTCGCCGACAGCCGTCTGTGATTCGCAGTTGAAAGCTGTCAAAAGTGCTGCCAGGTGTCAGGGATTTCCCTGAGTTGAGCCGGCCGCTGTGGCCGAGCGGTTCTAGGCGCTTCAGTCTGCAACCGCGCTGCTGCTACGGTCTTAGGTTCGAATCCTGCCTCGGGCATGGATGTGTGTGATGTCCTTAGGTTAGTTAGGTTTATGTAGTTCTAAGTCTAGGGGACTGATGACCTCAGATGTTAAGTCTCATAGTGCTCAGAGCCATTTGAACCATTTGAACCCTGAGTTGTCTCAAGTGTAGGAGTGTGTCAGTAGCAAAAAGTAAATGCATTAACCCTAGCAGTACCAGCACATTTTCCACAACATGCAGTACCCAGGGTGGATGGGGGGGGGGGGGGGGGACCTTCATACTCACCCCAAAAAAGGTAAAAAAGGAGAATTCACTAATTGTTGTTGATTTATATTGACAACATACTTTTTAAAGATGTACTGACGTTTAAGAAGGGTACATACCTGAAAATATACAAGACCACACTCTAGCAATGTAAGTCAGTTTTCAGTATCGTGCATTAGCATCAAAACTTTTTTTTAAAAAAAGGCAGATTTCGTTAATTTCTGTTGGCTTTGACACACAACATATTTTTTAAAGAGGTTTTGATGTTTAGATAGGGTCCAGAACGTGCAAATATTGAATAACTTTCATAGTGGAAAGTGATATTACTTGTATTTTTGAGTTCGGTTTAACCGAAAAATTAAAAATATTTATGGAATCTGGTAAAAGAATTCATTAAAAACATGTTTAAAAAAATTAATATCTAAAATAAATGACTAAATTACAATATTTCCAAAAGATGGACGTAGAATCCCCTCCTTGGTATTACGAGGGTTAACACTTTCATGCATGATGCGGTAGTTTTTTGCGCTTCTTTAAATGTGTATCGTACAATGATATATTTTGTAGGTACATTCATTTGCATATGTGAATGCTTTATACAAAATATGTTGCCAACAGAGTTAGTAGCACAGAAGTAATAAATATGAACGTCATGCATAATGCAGCAGTTTTTGATGCATCACCCAGTTTATGACGTCATGTCTCCTTAAATATGATAGGTAAGTGGTTCTTAACCCCGCAGTGATTGTTGTTTGACAGTGAGGGGTATATGTACCAAGTTTAGTTGAAATTGGTCGAGTGGTTTAGGAGGAGACGTGGAACACACACATACGATATCCATTTTTTAGCCGGCCGCTGTGGCCGAGCTGTTCTAGGCGGTTCGTTCTGGAACCGTGTGACCGCTATGGTCACAGGTTCGAATCCTGCCTCGGGCATGGATGTATGTGATGTCCTTAGGTTAGTTAGGTTTAAGTATTTCTAAGTTCTAGAGGACTGACGACCTCAGATGTTGAGTATCATAGCGCTTAGAGCCATTTTTGAACCATTTTTATATGTATGGATGCACGGATTGGTCATAAACGAGTGTGATATAAGGGGGAACTCCAAATGACCAAGAGTGTCGAAAAAATGGCGTTATTAATGCTTATCGGACAAGGCATCAGCAGTTTGTGTTAATGGTTGCCGCTGTGACAAGAGTACAATGATAATAAGAGGGTCGTGAGTTCGAGTCCCAGTCCGGAATATTTTGTTTAATTATCCATTATTTTATTTTCTTACACTGCAAGTAAATCAGAAAAATTCTCAATAGATTATATTTTTGAATATTTTCATTGAAGGCCTGGAAAGAAAGACAAAGGAAACTCTGAGATTCTAAATAAGTTTCCAAGAAAGGATTGTACATACAACGTCCACGAGGACTCTGCAAATAACTTTCCAAGAAGGCTTATAATTAGAGCATGCAGAACTTCGTATTCGGTTAATTTCACTTTGACCTTTGAGCAGCCCTCGGCGGCTGCACGCGAACAATAGTCTCCCAGTACTGGCAAAAGCGGCCCATCGGGAGAGAAAGAAAATCACGTGTCGATATGACTTCGTCGAAATACACCCTGTGGTACATCACTATTTATGCTCGCCAATATTTGAAAAGATGCTTTATGTGTGGTTGTCTGCGAAACTGTTCGATGAAAAACAACGTTTATGAATGTAGATCAATTAGGTTTTCCATAGAAACTAAAAAAAAACCATGCAATTGTTAAGATGTGCCGCGCGGGATTAGCCGACAGGTCAAAGGCGCTGCAGTCATGGACTGTGCAGCTGGTCCCAGCGGAGGTTCTCCTTCGGGCATGGGTGTGTGTGTTGGTCCTTAGGATAATTTAGGTTAAGTGGTGTGTAAGCTTAGGGACTGATGACCTTAGCAGTTAAGGCCCATAAGATTTCACACACATTTGAACATTTTTGTTAAGATGTGGCGTTTATAACGTGTGCAAGATGATGACACAGTTACTGCTGGCCCATATTTTTAGATGAATATCATCATTACAATCCCTTCATAGAAATTTATTTACAATCATATGTTTTTCTTTGTATTTTCTTTCCACACATTTTATGAAAATATTAATAAATACATTTAGTGTTCTTTCGGTTTATGTGCCGTGTGAGTAACGTAAAAATTGAAAAAAGATTTTTTTTAAGGAAGCTTCCCGGAGCCGAAAGCGAGGGGTGGGGGCAAAGTGGGCAGGGGTCGAAATCCGAGGCCTTGCCAACATGCACCGTTCCCTGCCTCCAGGAATCAAGGAAAGCGTAAGGAACGTGGAGCAGAGGTATAAGTAACATCGTTTCTTTATTTATTTATTTTTCGGTTTTATTTTTATTTCTATTTACTTGTGTATTAATACCACCGAGAATATCAGGAAACCGGCGTCAAGAGAGGAGTAGGGCACATCAAGACGTCAGACTAATTAAGACTATGGACGTATAGTTCTTCCGAGAAGAATATTCCGATGACCACTGAATGTATCGGTTCGAAGTGTGGAAGAGGCGGAGATCAACTCTTCAATGACAGGAACACTCCAGTTCTAGAGTGGGTTAAGGAAGACACTGCAAAGAAAACTGGAGACAAATTGTCTGTATTTTAGATTGCGGACAACTGCACGATGTCGTTCATTAAGTAACTGCCAAAAGTCAAGGATACTTTTCTCGCCATCAGGAAACATGTAGTGTGCTGCGTGTCCACAAATCCATTTCACAAAGGTCGTCTTCGCTTGCGGGAAGTAGCCCGCGTCCGGAAAGAGGAGCAGTTGAGTATCTGATGAGGACAACATCATCCCCTTGCACCACCACTGCTTGTAAACTACGCTACACGTAAATGGCTCATTCCTCGTCTGACCCGTGACAAAAATGCAATTAGGAGCCCCCATTTCCGTGACATTAATTTGTGTCGAAGCTGTGCGTACACCAAATATTTGGACGAAGTCGCTAACGACGAGTATGCGCGGTCTCCTCGTTAGTAATGATTTACGACCGAAACTGACAGCATTACAGTGAAAACAGCTAATCAGTAGCTTTATTGAAGTATAATGTCGTTCTGTGTCTCAACATGCATTGCTTATGTGTGCAAGACTTACGGAAGTAAGTAACTTTCGCTTGATGTACCATTGATTAGTAACATAGCTCGGTGAAACTTCGACCATACACAGAAGTAACTGCCAGATTATAGTGAAGACGGTAACTGAAATAAGTACGCAGTGAGAGCGAACAGAAATGACGCCTTTATTCAAGTCAGCGCGATTTATGTTGGTGCCCTGGACACTGCAAAAGGTGGGACATGTTTCGTAATAAGGTAGGCGATCACTACGAACGGCAATGTGCTCCTACATCTACATATACACTCCGCTAGCCACCAAGCGGTGTGTGGCGGATGGCACATATCGTGCCAAAGTCATATTTTCCCCCCATCTGTTCCACTCGCGGATCGCGCGAGAGAAAAACGACTGCCTGAACGCTTTAGTACGAGCTGTAATTTCCCTTATCTTTGAATGGTGATCATTTCGCGATTTGAAAGTTGGTGGCAATAATATATGCTTTACATCCTCGGCGAAGATCGGATTTCGGAATTTAGTGAGCAGCCCCTTCCGCCTAGCGTGCCGACTATCTGCAAGTTGCTCTTCTTTGGACCTTCGCAATCTCTTGAATCAGACCCAACTGGCGAACAATATTCAAGAAGTGGACGAACTAACGTAATGTCAGCTCTTTTCATTGTTGAAGGACTGCATCCCTTCAGGATTCTACCAATAAACCGCAATCTAGAGTTCGCCTTGCCCGTTACTTGTGTAATCTGATCATTCCATTTGAGATCATTTCGAATAGTCACACCCAGATACTTGACGGATGTTACCACTTCCAAATCCTGGGCATTTATTTTGTACTCGTACATTAATGGGGATTTTCGCCTTGTTATACGCAGTAGGTTAAACTTACTAATATTGAGAGATAACTGCCAATCATTAGACCATGCATTTATTTTCTGCAAATCCTCATTGATTTGTTCACATTTTTCTTATGATACTACTTTCCTGTCGACTACAGCACCATCGGCAAACAGTCTAATGCCGCTGTCAATACCATCAACCAGATCGTTTATGTAAATCGTAAAAAGTAGCGGACCTATTACGCTGCCCTGGGGTACACCTGAAGTTACGCTTGTTTCTGGTGAAGTCTTCCCTTTCAGGACGACATACTGCTCTCTGTCTGTTAGAAAACTTTCTATCCAACCGCATTTGTCATTGGATAAGCCGTAAGCGACCGCTTTTTGGAGCAAGCGAGAGTGCGGAACTGAGTCAAAAAAATGGTTCAAATGGCTCTGAGCACTATGGGACTTAACTGCTGTGGTCATCAGTCCCCTAGAACTTAGAACTACTTAAACCTAACTAACCTAAGGACATCACAAACACCCATGTCCGAGGCAGGATTCGAACCTGCGACCGCAGCGGTCGCGCGGTTCCAGACTGTAGCGACTAGAGCCGCTCGGCCACCCCGCGGGCCGGAACTGAGTCGAACGCATTTCGAACGTCGAGAAAAATGGCACCAACCTGGGAGCCGGTATCTAGAGCCTGTTGTATATCATGCACAAAGACGGCCAGCTGTGTCTCGCATGACCGCTGTTTCCGAAAACGGTGCTGGTTTCTGCAGATGAGCTTCTCAGAGTCTAGAAAGGTCATTATGTCTGAACACAAAATACGTTCCATGATTCTACAGCAAATCGATGTCAGTGAAATTGGTCAGTAATTATATGCATCCGATTTTCTACCCTTTTTTTATAGATTGCTATGATCTGTGCCTTCTTCCAGTCCCGTGGAACTTTCCATTGTTTCTATGATCTCTGATAGATGATGGATAAGAGGTGCTATATTTGTAGCATAGTCAACATAAAATCTTACGGAGATACCGTCTGGGCCAGATGCATTCCTGGTGTCTAAGGATCTTAACTGTTTTACAATCCCGGATACACTAACCACTATGTCAGCCATCCTTGCGTTTGTTCGATAACTGAAAGGGGGAAGACCAGAAGATTAGTAAGGAGTTACTGCAGTAGGGCGTTCCTTCCTCCACCAGCTCCGTGACAACTGCTGAATTATTGTTGGTGCATGTGAAAATGCTGCAGTACGTCCCCACAACCCATCTCACACTTTCTAGATCGGATTTAAGTCGGGGTGGCGGGAAGGCCAGTCCAATCTCGTTCCAACAACTGTTCCACGTGCGCTGTTTGATGCAGTGAACAGATTGCCAACCGTAATACTGATGCCAGTTCCGAATGCACCGCCTGAAAAGACGCACGTAGAGAAGGAGTTCAGTGTCATAATAACACTGAGCTGTGAGTGTACCGTGTTCAAAGATTTGGAGGTCAGTACGTCCGTTCAACGTTGTGCCTCACGGTAATACCATAATACGTTCACCACCAGGACGCTCATGTTCGACAATGTAGGACGTACGATCTTATGGCGAGAGGTGCGAACGTGCAATGCACCCAGAAACATTGTCTAACGTGATCGTCAGTCACTGTATTTAATCGTCACTATTGTTAATTACGTTACCGACAAAGTGCTTCCGGAAGTTAATTACTTCTCTGAATTTGTTCCTGCATTTTTTTAGGTAATTTCAATTGTAAGTAGGCTGTTTAGGTTTTTATATTGGTAACGCCACGTAGCGCTCTGTATGAAAATCACTGGCTGTGCTGTGTGCAGTCTGTGGCTGGGTTGCATTGTTGTTGGCCATTTTAGTGTTGGGCAGTTGGCTGTTAACAGCGCATAGCGTTGCGCAGTTGGAGGTGAGCCGCCAGCAGTGGTGGGTGTGGGGAGAGAAATGGTCGAGTTTTGAAATTTGTAAGACTGGATGTCATGAACTGCTATATATATTGATACGATTTCAACACAAATGGACACTCTGAAACTTGGTTCAGAAAAACACACTGAGGAAATAAGTACACTATCGTAGAATGTAGCCGAACTTTCGGATCAGTTCACTAGCTTATCTGCAAAGGTAGATTATGATCTGAATGACACAAGACCTGTAGCCATCACTGACACAGAAGAGTATGAACAAATTAAGAAATTCAAACAAAATCAGAATCAAATTAATACGCAACACAAAAGAGAAATCCGGGAAATACAAGATCAGTTGGCACAAGTAATACAAAAATTACATATTTCAGAGGACACTCGCGCTCCAACACAGGAAGAGGAACTTAGAAATACGGAAAAGCCACAAAATAATAACACTGGGCATTTCGGAAATTATGAAAGAAATTGGCAAGGTGCACCGAATTTTGAGATGCTTTACTTTGTACATAGTTGCTTATTGTAACAATGACCGATATGCTACTCGCCAACACGATGATTTTGACTATAAGCTGTTCATTACTACACGTAAATTCAAAACATATAAGAATTCTGGCAACGACATTCATCCACAAGCGTGGCTCCATCAATTCTCTCATTGTTTTCCTCCCAACTGGTCATTAGAGCACAGATTAGAATTTATGTTTGGCTACTTAGAGAATGAACCAGCTGAAAGAATGCGATCGGTCATTCACGCTTGTCACAGTGAAGGAGAATTTTATCATGCCTTCCTCTCAGCATATTGGTCTCAAGCTACACAAGACCGAGTAAAACATAGCATCATAATGATGAAACATTTCGAACAATCTGAATTTTCTAGTCTTGTGAAATATTTTGAAGACATGTTGCACAAGAATCAGTACCTGTCAAACCCATACAGCCCCTCAGAACTCATCCGCATTTGCTTAAGCAAACTACCTGAACATTTACGACATATCATTTTGGCAGGACGTTGCAAAGATGACATTGAAGCTTTTCAGGGACTGTTACAAGAATTGGAAATTGACACTGACAATCGCAGAACGCGAAAACAGAAACACAATAATTACAGGTCAAATTCGTCACAATTCCGCGACGAAAGAAATAATAACTGGACACGACAAGGCTATTCTCACAACACAAATCGTGACCAAAACAGACAGCACCCGTATGACAACCGTTGGCAGAATAACAGTTACAGAGAAAGATTGTATTTCCATAGGAATGAATATGACAGAGATAACCATAGAAACAGACAATATGGGAACCAAAACAATTATTATCGAAGGAGACAGTATAACTTCAGACGCAACAGTTCAGTGCGCAGTTACGATTCAGGGAGAAATTCTCCACCACGTGACCGACAAGAAAAAAATTGTGGAATCTACCGACATGATGACAGACGATATAATCGTTACGACAGACCTGAATTGCATCAGAACTGGCGGGATTCAAACAGGGCAGGGCCCTCTCGACAAGGTGAATTTGTAGAAGTTAGGTCTCCTAATCCCAATAACGATGCGCGCCAACAAAGAGACAGACAATGACTCGCCCCGCAGGCAGCCACGTGCGCCGGCTGGGTCAGAGAAAAATAACATAGACGCTAACCTTGAGAAAAATGTGAGCATTCTTTACCGATGTACCATATACCACGTGATAATTGTGTTAAAGTTGAAACTCTGCGTACTAGGAAGAGTAAAGGTTTACACCACATTTCACTTGTAAAACCGTTTGTTGAGAGATAATCTGCTTTTCAACTTAGTCTTTGCCATAAAACTTTTCACTTCACGCTACTAGTACAATTTGTCACACTGAGAAACTGTTAACATGCAATTATGTTTTAAAATAAACTATCCAGTCTTGAACCTAGGGAACTTATTTAGACAAATAATTACAAATGCATTTTTATAGTGAACAGAGGACACAATGTTACTGTGTGTGTACATTCTTGCTTGTTAGTTGCACGATTACGTAACGACTATAAGGCTCACATACTAAGAACATGTACTGCTAATGAGATTTTAATGCAACATTTTGGTTTACTTGAAAATACATTCTGGATTTAAAGTACTTTCTGTGAGATACCAGATGACACAGTGGGTAGTTTATGTGACAGCTACACGATTTTATCACGACGCTACTAATGACTGACAATTTACAATGTTGCTTTTGCGGTGTTTCTGTTTTATATCTGCACAGTTTTTCTGTATTATTCTGGAAAGTAAAACATGTTTTAGTAGTAACTTTTGTGGTATAGCTACAATGAGACAGCCTTTTCCATAGCACAACAATACGTTACAGCACAGTACTTTCTTCATCACGGCAATAAGCGTAATAACTAAGATATCTATACGCAAAGCAGTTCACTTTTGTTTATCATGAGGTAAGTACATTGACTTCTGCAGAACTTAGCTTTCAGAGGACGATAACTACGACACTTCCGCAGAGATTATCTTACAACAAGACGCACAGTTTAGCGCTACAGTACACGTATTTGAGTGATTAATTTTGTGCTTAAAACATTTATTTTTAAAGATATTTGAAGTACAACAATACAAAGAGAGTTTTCCGTGATACATTTCATTCTATTGCTGTAATCTGTAACATCTGAGGGTATAATTACGTTAATCCTCAGGGGGTACACGCTTACTTTGTGTACCATGTGTCTGGCAAGCACAAGGAGCCCTAGCTAATACGGTATTTGCTTATACAACTTTACACATCGGTACCATATTTCTCTAACACATAAATTACACAGCTTTCTGATCATTTAACTGAGAGAGACAAACATTTATTTTACTACATCAGTGACACATGTTTACACAATTACACTGTTGGATAACTTCACACTTACGAAATTGTATTTTGTCTGTACTTTGTGAACTGTTCATATTTTTTCGGAACCATTGTGATATTATGACAGCTTTGAATGATATATTTGGTATGGGATCACGATTTTTAAAGTATGATTGAGGTGTATGACACTATTGAAATAAGCAGAGAATTTTTTTAGGTTTTGAAATTATTGGAGAAAGCTACGACGTTTTTGAGATTTGGCTGAGTTTTTATGATGTTATTATTACGATGACAATGTGTATTATGCTGTTGAGGTACGTTTATGATCAATAACCTGATGCTATATGAGGAATTTGATTGTGCTACATATTTATTATGATGAGATATTGAAGAAGTGTCGACGAATATTTATATGTGTAATAAGGTAAGGAATAATGAGTAGTGGTTAGGGACTCTGACTTGTGAAAAAGGATGTTGGAAACCAATAATCGTACTTTAAGAGTTATGAAATGTGTGTAAATGCGTGAATGTACCACAATGCTGACGAAAATTTTTTGGACACTGTTATATTTACAGTATTCTATTTCTACACATTTGCAACGCAAATTCTCGACCTGTGAAAATTTGTATATGAGACTGTCACTGTAGTGCCAACTGGTGTCGTAAATATTTCGGTAAGAAAGTTAAGTGACCACCTTCACGTAATGCGTCGTGGGCACCCAGCTGCGCGACGGTCGCCTGGAAAAAAGCCATTAGTGTGTGCCTTTCAGAAGCACAGGTGAAAAAAAAGGAGAGGCCATTAACCTCGCTATTAACACTCATTTCTAGACAGCATCGCAAATACGACATGCTCATTACTTGGAAAGATACTTACATCTGCACACCTGATTATGACAAGCGTCTTTCTACGAGAGTTGAGAAAATTTCTACTATCTATGAAATGCCACATGACTATTGAATGATATTTTTATGCTTTACTTTGTACATATTTGCTTATTTCATTTGATATCTGGTTGCCAGCTGTGTTGCAACCTTGGATTTATAAAATAAAATTAAATGTGTTTGCTAATGTGAACACTTTCTGCCAACAGATCTATTAAACAATAATTTTATGATCGACATTCTTCGAAAAAGGAGCACTTGGAATGGAAATAACAATAAGAAGGGATTAATAACAGTAACTGCATACATAATTTTCTTTTCAACTACTTGGTAATTTTTTTGGTAGAGTAAGTTATCGTGATGCATCACTCTAGTGTTAAGATGTGACATAGGTATTAAACATGGCCATTTTTACTGTAATATTTTTTGTGCTTGAGCTTTGTCATGTTTAGGTATAAGTTATAGCATTTGCTGCTGCTGTTTGCCATGCATAGTGCTACTGAATGTCACTTTGTATTACTCTGTTAAGCCAGTTTTACTACTGATTTGTTTTTCTTGTTGATGCACATTGGCTCATATTAGTTGTAATGTTGCATTTTCTTTTCTAATTTATATATACTGGTGCTTGCTTTGCCAATTTCCATTTTTTTGGTCTTGCTGTTTGTGTTAATTGTTTTGTGTTGCTGCATTGCCTCACCCCTTAGTTTATGCATCTGAGCTCAGTAGATTTAAGTTAGCTTAAGATGGGGTAAGCTATATGTGAGAACGAGTTGTGATGAATTGGAAGAAATTCATTGAGAAGTTATAAGAAAATGGTTTGGCCAAAAACGAATTTTGAAATAGGATGTGAACAGAATATAGAAAGCATGCTTGGATAGGATTTTTTTGGTGGAAACAAATGCTGAAATAAGAGGAAAGATCTACAGAACGAAGTTTCAGGTAGGACTGCAGTACCAAATGTCACACTGAAAACGAACCCTGTCTTTCCTTTTGTATTATTCCGCTATGTGTTTATGTACCCTTGTGTATTTGTCTTTTTCCTGTCTTTAAGTGTTTAGCGAATAAGATTTATGTGGTAGAATTTTTCAAATACTATGTTATTTAGTTTGTAAAGATGTTTAGACATTATTAATTCTGTTCTGTTTCAATGCTCATGTGTGAAATTAATGTTTCGAAAACTATTCTCATTATTTTATATATTTACTTATTTCATAATTCCTGTAGCACTGATGTACATGTTTATTTCTATTCTTTTGTAAAGCCTGTTTTACTACAATTGTTGTCTGTATTGTTATGTTCTTTAATGATGTATTTTGTACCTTTGTTATTGTATTCTTATGTTATAAAATTGAAATTGACACCAGTTCGTCAAATTAAGTAACTTGTAGGTTACATTTCACTGGTCATAGTATATGGACAATATGTGAGAAGTAGGGACTGTTAGTGTTTGGATGTGTGTTAATAAGTCTGCAAGGGACTGATTAACAGCATTGCTGGTTCTAAGGACATTTAAAAAAAAATTTTTTGTGAGTGCACAAATGGTGGTTCATGGACTTACTATATTGCCCGCAAGACTCTTTGATGGTGATTGTGCACCTGCACAGTCGCAACAGATGGCTGCTGGCCATCTCTACATGGACTGAAGTGGGTTTGCACCTTTGATGACCCACCAATATCATTATTTCTGCAAGGACTGCAGTGGGTCTGCACCTCTGGTGGCCCACCAATAATCTCTAACAAGACTACAGTGGTCTGCTCTGTGATGACCTACCTACCAATATTCTTCAAATTCGACTGACTCTGCTGTGGGTTTAATGTGTTGTGGCCCATTACCTGTCTGAATGTCAAGAGTCAGCACTGTCTTTCCATTGGAAGGACAACACTACTTCTTCAAGACTGCATTGAAATCCACTACTTCCGTGTGCATTCTCTTTTTCTGCTCAGACTCTGAGAAAAAAAAACACTGCAATTTTACTGAGATGAACGATCAGGACTGTCTTTATGGATTGTGAGAAAATTTTAGCTTTTGACCAACATTGTATCAATAAGTGTGTGCATTTCATTTCTTTGTTATTGTAATTATGAAAAAAATTTTCAAATCTATATTGGCCACTGCCCAAAACATTTTGTAAAATTTTTTGTGGGGAGCATGGGGGCTATGTAATTAGGCTGATTAGGTTTTTATATTGGTAACGCCACGTAGCGCTCTGTATGAAAATCACTGGCTGTGCTGTGTGCAGTCTGTGGCTGGTTTGCATTGTTGTTGGCCATTGTAGTGTTGGGCAGTTGGCTGTTAACAGCGCATAGCGTTGCGCAGTTGGAGGTGAGCCGCCAGCAGTGGTGGATGTGGGGAGAGAAATGGCGGAGTTTTGAAATTTGTAAGACTGGATGTCATGAACTGCTATAAATATTATGACCTTTGAACACTAATAAGGTAAATACATTGTTTGTTCTGTATCAAAATCTTTCATTTGCTAACTATGCCTATTAGTAGTTAGTGCCTTCAGTAGGTTGAATCTTTTATTTAGCTGGCAGTAGTGGCTCTCGCTGTATTGCAGTAGTTCGAGTAACGAAGATTTTTGGTGAGGTAAGTGATTTGTGAAAGGTATAGGTTAATGTTAGTGAGGGCCATTCTTTTGTACGGATTTTTGAAAGTCAGATTGCGTTGCGCTAAAAATATTGTGTGTCAGTTTAGTGTTGATCAGAATAGGTAAAGAGCGAAATGTCTGAGTGCGTTCATTTCTGCTCAGCTGTTTGAAAACCAAATAATGTAAGAGGTTTATTAGCACAGTAATTAATTAATTTTTCTAAGGGGACGTTTCACAATATTAGTACACACTGATACTAGCTATAATTTAGTGAAAATTGCCGTAATACATTTTTTAGTATATGGAACGGATAAATTAAACTGATGTCATCGAGTAATTTTTGTGTAGTTTTTTTTACCACTACTGTATGTTTCTGTTAGTGACGAATTGTCTTGGTTGTGTGAATAAGAGTTTAGGGCAACTGTATGGATCAGGCTCTATACATTTCATTTTAGCTATGTTGCACTTGGGGTTACATCACTTGGAATTAACATATTAATTGCTGCTACTGCAGATAAGGTCACCATCTCCGAACACGTTCAGTTCTATTACAAAATTTAGTCGATGAAGCAGTTTTGTTAGTGTGACCATGTGTCAGTTCTACTGAAACGAATCTGCATAAGCCACAGAAAACTTATGACGCAGTTTAACACCGAAAGAGGTCACATTTACAGTGGTAAACACAATAAACGATATGTTATAGTGCAAGCTCCAAAACTACTGTGACGTTCAACTCTCAATTGAAAACATGAAAAGGTTGTAACACAAGGAAGTCTTTCAACTTAGATTTGAAAAAGAATGTTTTATTACTCAATTTTTCTTTCTGTGCTCTTGAAAGTCCACTGAAAATGAAACGTGATGAATAGTACGAACCTTACTGTATTGTTATTAAAGAGGTGTTACCTTAATGCAAGTCACTGTTACTTCAAGTGTTCACTGAATGAATATAGCAGTTGCGTTTGATAAGTTTATACTCTTAACAATATATCCCACGCGTTACTATATGTATAGGGATGACAAACTGAAAATTTCTAGACGCATAGATTTGTATACTCACACGTAGTCGGTGAGAGACTGTGGGTAGTGTCCGTCCGGCCACTCCAGGAAGCATATCCGTGACTCCTCACCACCAGCATACCTGCAACACAATGCCACCTTTCAGGTCTCCTCTGCAGGGAAGGACATATCAGTAGCGAGAAGGTTGGAAGCTAAGAACTTAACATGGTACGGAATTTAACACTGAATCAAAATATTGTTATGGGTCAACTGTCAGTTTTGAAAATCGCCATCAACTTTGTACCGAGAAACTGTTAAAACGGTGACTTATCAATTTGGGTGAATCTCTTCTCCAACTGAGTTTGTGAAAGCCACTTTTGAAGATTGTCATTTGGCATATGTTCCAAAAGAGTACATCTTCCAGTCCGACCAGTCTGGTATCGTATTTCTGTAGTTTTTGTCCGTCATTTAAAACGAATGAGTTTATAGTATCTTCGAGCAGATGCACTCTATCTACTGACTGCGATTCAGATAGGTTGCTAATCTCTCACATTCTTTCCGCTTCGAAGAATATCTTTGCTGTAACATGTTCCTAAAAGCAATTTAATTGGTAGTGCTGACCTCGGTTGCTAAAACGACAGAAATGCTAAAAAATAAATGAGAGATGTGTTCCTAGATATCCGCTTAGCCTATCCTAGAGGATTCACATCTGATGGTGCGTGTGTCGACCGTGCTGTTTGATTGCTGCCGCATGGGGATTATGGTATCTGAAGGGCTGTAACATTAGCAAACTAATTAAATACTGTAATCGCTTGTAGTTGGGGCTGCGATGCTTCTTGAGATAAAGTGAGATAATGTGATTAATCGAAGGTATATTTGCAGTGATTAAATTGGACGTCAATTTCGTTGTTCCCCTATCGAAATGGAGATGTTAAACGTCACCTGCGGTTCTGCTGTCGTCCCGACCGCGGCCGGCATCGGACTCCGCCAGGTCTTGTTGGGGTTTCAGTATTCAGTTCATAATAAAAAGAGGCAACAGGGGGAAACTACATACCAAAGAAAAACAGAACGTTCTGGTAAAATGTTGTATGTATTCTCTTAGACGAGGACATCAAATGAGAGACAACCCATTATAAACGATTAGCGGTTACAGCACACAAATTAAGTTATGAAACTGGCGAGACCTAAACTTGCTGCAGGTCAAGACGATAACAGTTAAACAAGAAACAAATTGTGGATGTTCTGGTGAATGGCCCAATCCACGAATCGAAAGAGAGAGCGTCGTGAGATACTTGTTACAATAATAGTCATGAGTATTGGAGAGGCCGACCCAAGCGGGGGCGATTCAGATCGCTATTCCGGAAACTTGATACGGTCATCACGCCTAGTGTTCAGTGCATCTGCTATTGCATCGCGTCGGAATTATTACCGATTAGCCAGCGGAAGCTGATTACCGACCATACTGTAGCGAGTCACGAAGGCTGTCGATGTATCGAGCATGCCCACCGGTGCATTATTAGCGGTAGTTCGCAAGCTGACGATGATCACGAACCAACTCCAACTAAGAACTGACCTCAACTGGGGCGTTGATCGCGTCCCTCGTCAGTTTTGTGTATGAAGACCCAACGACACTGTACACTTCCGTCGGCAAGAAGAGGAGCCCCGTAACGAACCTAACAGGTGTGGCTGTTTCGAATTTGTTCGGGCCTGGATAGGCAGTGCCTGCAGCCCATAGGTAGGGAGACCTGGAATAGCGGCTCTTCTGAGAAAACGGCGGGTGGGAAACGTCCTTTCGCCGCTGGTGAAGAAGGACTAAAATCCAAGCTAGCGGCTACCTTGGTCTTCCAGAAATATTGTACAAATTCTATATTAATTAACGCAGTTGTCAGAAAATTATAATGTCTTGACGAGCAGGGAGTCTTGTGGTTAGGCAATCCTGCAGAAGTCTCCACTTGCTGTGGGGAATTAATTTGATGCGATTTAATTGGCCTTCAATTAAATCGGCTTTTGAAATACTGGGCCGATTAACCCGCAACCTATACCAATCTACTCGTAATTTAAATACAAATCTGAATCTGTAATCAAAAGTATTAGTTAAATTTTATTTTAACGCTCTCCGTTTGTCAGAGGAGTGGACTAACTGCTACCGTGCTTCCAAGCGCTTTGTTGGTGAGTAGTACAATATACCACTGCCATACAGCAATGACAAAAAAGTCTTAAACTGGAGGCACTGAAACACAAAATGTAATGCTTTGATGAAAGCTACATGACAATCATAATTACTGTGTTAAACATAAGCATACCAGGCTAAAAATTAGTCATCCGCAAATACATCAATACCCGCAGCTTTTAAACTGGCGTCAAATCGTCCAACAGTCCCTTCAGTGAGTACTTAGAGGCATTCATTCCTTTATTTCACACTCGTTTTCAAGGTTCACACGTTCCAGTAGCGTAGCCTAATGTAAAGACCGCCAGGTGTGTTAGTGGAAGTTAGTGGCTCTTTCAGAATACCAAGAGACAGATGAGTGTCATAGGGCACAATAGCGCATCGGTATCTATGTGGCAGAAGTAGAGATGAACTTTGGAATGAGCAGAAGGAAGTGTATGTTCGAATGGTTTAACCTAATGAGGGCGCCAGCATTGCGACATGGGTGTGAACGTAGGACACTAACGAAACAATGCATTACAAGACTGCTAAACGCAGAGTCTGAATTAGTAGTGAGCTGGACGTTTCTAGACATTGTTCCTGTTGTGGTCTTGAGCCCAAAGATTGGTTTGATGCAGCTCTCCACACTAGCGTACACAGTGCATGTCTTTTCATCTTAGAATAGCTACTGCAACCTACATCCTTCTTAACGTACATACTGATTTGGTGCCAAGGTCTCCATTTCATACTCCGTATTTCTCTTCATTACTTAACTGACAATTCCTTGATGTCTCATGATGTGTCCTCTTTTTAGTCTAGCTGTACCATAATTATCTCTGTTCCCCGATTCAGTACCTACTCATTAGTTGTCGATCTGCCCGTCTACTCGTCAGCATTCGATAGCACCGCATAAAACTTCGACTCTCTTCTTGTCTGAACTGTTTATCGTCCCCATACAGTAGAGCTGCATGTCCTCGGGGAGAAAAAGACACCGGCCGCAGTCGGCCATTCCTATTAGCCGTTCGCAATATCAGCACGGCAAGGGGATATTGCCTAATGTTACAAGGCCAGATCACTCAATCACCCAGACCGTTGCTCCTGCAACTACCGAAAAGACTGCTGCCACTCTTCAGGTCGTCTCCACAATTAGTACAGTGAGGCTATCTGTATCGTTAAGGGAAGCAGGTCACTTCACCTCGACAAGATCCATGGTTCATTGGATGGCATTTCGGTTTACACTTACATAAATTGCGTATAACTCAAGAAGTACAGAATGTTAACTTGGATCAGGAAATAATAAAATATAGTTGTAAGCGGGACACATACGTGGCATCAATGGATGGAATATAAATACTGATATATGAGCTAAAACACGGAAATAATCAGCACAGGTGGACAGAGAAGAAACGAAAAGGTAGCACGAAGACTTTTTACAGTACAGCAAACGAGATATTGGAAAAACTTTACGATAGTACAAAATTTTGATTGGCACCGAAATACCAGCGAAATTTAGAAGAGTATGTCGGTGCGCAGCTTACTAACGACTCAACGAGACGATGGGTAAGAGCCTTCAGGACACCCACATATGTCGGCCGTTCTCCAATCACCTCTCTAACACAATCACTCTGGTGAGACACACGTTTGTCGGCTTCAGTGCTTTCCTCTGTAGTCACGCCGTTCCGTCCAGCATGGTTTTGGGAAGTTCCTGGATGGCGAACACACGATTGAAACTGCTAAAGGGAATAATAGGGTTTCACTCAGACAAATGAGTTTCATTGCTGTTGTATTTAGTTTTTTTTTTCTTCGAAGTTGGAATGGTGATGTCAGATGCGGACAATATTCCTTGTCGTGTAGTAGGTACCTAGTCTTTGGTGTATTACAACAGGAACTACACAACAAAGACAAATTGTACACCTCACTAGTGAAAACTACAGTGTGTCACAAAAAAGAAATGAGTTCCTCAGTCATAAAATTCTTTGAGCAGCTTACTTAACAGATTATGACATTAACTTCAAATGCAACTTAAAACGCATACTGAAAGCATTTCTGTTTGTTAACCCCTTTTGCCCCAAAGAATAATTTCTGAATACGTAATAACATGATTTGTGTGTGTGTGTGTGTGTGTGTGTGTGTGTGTGTGTGTGTGTGTGTGTGTGTGTGTGTGTGTGTGTGAGAGAGAGAGAGAGAGAGAGAGAGAGAGAGAGAGAGAGAGAGAGAGAGAGAAATTGAGTATGGATTAGTATAATTCACTGTATTTAAATAAACAGAAAAACGTGACGTAAGACTGAACTGACATGTAAATCATCAGCATGTTGTCATGTTATTGTCAAACCATAATAATTGTAAAACTGACTCATTCCGCCTCATAGTAAGTTATTTAAATTTTGACCCACGGAACTTGCAAATAGTTAAGTACATTGGAGAGTTTGTAAATACATATGATTTCAGCGTTCATTTGAAGAACGAACAGTAATCTGACAGGCTGCTTCTTGACGTTAGTTTCCCACTGACACTCGGTGCCATGAGTTCGTCGAAAATTATAGCTGAATTAATTAGAAATGTTATGACGACTCCTTTGGACGCATAGATGTACGGTCAAAATCGGGGGGTTGGTACTTCGAATAATGAAGGATCTTGGAAATTGGAATTTAGGTATGTACAGGTGTTCGAGGGCGAGTAGTTCATTGGTGGAGGCATTGGGTTGGTGGGCAGCTAGAGGTGACAATTTGTTGACTTCTAAGTTGGGAAGATGTAGACGCTATGTCCAATGGAGGTGGGCGGCGGCGAAAGGCGGTTACACAGCCCGGAGGCCAGGCAAGGAGGCGCCGGTGTCAGCGCATCCGTCAAACACTGTGGTGACCTTGTTAGTGGTCCATAGTTCGGCCCCATGCAGGGTCAGATGTCATGCTTCTGCTCTCGTAACTGAAGACGGAAGGGATCGGCGTGGACGGTTGTGGCCCAGGGTGACAGGTGAATTGGAGGCTTGGAGTTGAGAGAATACAAGCTCGACTCCCACCCTCACTCCCCCCCCCCCTCAACCCCCCTCCCCACCACCCCACCCCTAGACCCACCCAAGCTGTGGCTGGACCCCGGCAGAAGATCCCGACGAGATGACGGACAGATGTTGCCAACCTCGTGACTAAAACCAGTACACAGTGGACGCCAATACGAAGCACGGCTGTGTCGATATGCTTAGCCTGGCTGCACGGCCTGCTTTTCTACGTGACTCGGCACGTCGTGTTGTGGTTCAGGTGGCATACGCGGCCCGCCAAGCGCCTTCGAAATGCCAGTTGTCGTCCCCAGCTCGCGGTCGTGACCGCGGAGCTGCTGGCATGGCAGAACAGCTGATCTTACGGGTGTTGGTGAGCGTTGGGACTTCAGAACCGGGCCACAGTTTTCTCCGCGCCATTAGATAGACAGTATGTTCCAAATTAAGAATAAACTTAAACATAACGGTCTCTTTGACTATTTGTCCTCAGCTCGTGGTCTCGCGGTCGCGTTATCCCTTCCCGAGCACGGAGTCCCGGGTTCGATTCCCGGCGGGGTCAGGGATTTTGACCTGCCTCGAGATGACTGGGTGTTCGTGTTGTCCTCTTCATTTCATTATCATTCATCCACGTGGAAGATTGGACTGAGAAAAGATTGGGAATTCGTACGGGCGCTGATAACCGCGCAGTTGAGCGCCCCACAATCCAAACATCATCATCTTTGACTTTTTGGTCACACATATTTGTAATTAGAGATTTTATGATCATAAAATTTTTGAAAACATTATCAGCGATCTTATATTAATATAATAATTAAAAAAAAGTCTTGATCGCACATTTCTTGTAATCGGAATGATCGGTTTCAATCCTTAAGGATCATCTTTAGACTCTTGAGGGACTCTTACAGTAACGTATATACACTGAAATGAGATTACGAACTACATACACCCAGAAGGGCAGGTGGCCTTCCATACAGCAGGCTGGGGCGATTCATGACGCTGAACTGACTTCTAAATGGATAGGCAGGGAGTGGCCTTAAATAGCACTAGTCACACTATCTGTTCTGTGTATGACATCAGTGTTAACCAATCAGAAGTACGGTGTGTACTATTGGCATAAAATGTATTCCGATAGTCTATATTACTAAGATCTGAAGAAGAGTTATAGGTAAAATACATCGTAAAATTGCTATGAAATAGCTATTCGTCAAAAAATATAAACTGTAGTAAATAATTAGCTTAAAATAAAGTAGTCTAGACTGCCCTCTGTTTTCCGTTCCGTAATATACGTGCTGTTGGCAAAGACATGTGGAACGGCTGTCAAAGATTGCTATGATTTATATGGACCTTGAGTGTTGCTGTGAAACGGCGTCCTATATCGATGCGACATTCTGAAAAGCTGCCAGAGACTGCTGTAACGACAACAAAGATGGTGTATGTAAACATTAAGGGTTGCCGTAAACACGGTGTCCTCTACCGATTTGTAATTGGACAGGAGAGATAAATTGAATCGTGAGGTATCTCCGCTGAAAGCAGGTTGAGTGTAACGTTGTGTTTTGATGATAACGGTCGTGTCGATGTCGGCCCAGAGCATACTATTTTCGCATAGCACCCAGTGGGCTTACAATCAGTCCACCCTCATGCAACGGGTGGATCACCGTACCCAGGCCCCTTAAGACACCTATAATCCGTTTCGGATTTTATTCAGAACACTGTCGCAAAGCCTGGTGATCATTAACATTACATCTATTTCATGTCGGCGAAGAATTAATTGTGAAAATGTTTTCCACCACGTACGTTAGAACCAACTACCTATGGTTCGAGAGCCACCTTACATTGCGTAGATTAGGTTAGAGGCCTCCGCCTGTTTCTTTTCTTTTCTATGCCTGCCGTAAATAGGCATTCATTGGTCAATCGTGTAACCTGTGGTGAATTTTTCCTCGTGAAAACCGTAAAATGCCATCGTCAGCGCTACGTAGTCTACAAATGCTGAAAAGTATCCTGCTCTTGAGAAACTGATAATAGTAACGATGTAAATGCTCTTCAAGGAACAATTACAGTAAACATCTTGGGGAACACAGAACCGACCTGATAGTCACGCGCATCAGTACAACGCATCCAGGGTCCAGGAAGGTGCGCCGTCGCTATCTGCTCGATTAACGACCAGAGCCGGTGTGGTGGTCAGCCTGGATGTGCCTTTTAGGCTGTTTCCCACATCGGAGTAGGTCAATATCGGGGTGGTACCCACATACATTCCGCAGACATTTCGAAAACGATCTCAAGCTTTCAGATGGGATAGTTCAGCCGCAGAATGACGGGGCGCATATGTTCCGCTCCTGGATGGGGGCGGGTGGTGGAGGGAGGAAGGGGGTGAGGAGATAGGGGGCGAATGAGGAATCACAGTTTCAGAAAAATTGGATAAGTTATTTAAGAGAAAGAGCTTAACAAACTGTACAAGTCAATAGCCGTGGGTTCAACTCTGGCCCTTATGCAAGCAGTTATTCGGTTTGGCATTGATTCAGTTGTTGCATGTCCTCCTGACTGATATCGTGCCAAGGTACTGTTTGGCAAGTACGGGGACAAGCAGTAGAAACTAAGGCCGTGCGCCGTTGCTGAAATGTAACCGAGGATGTCTTCCCATGAGGCGTAACAAAACGGCACGCAGGAAATCATCGACGTTCGATGTGCTGTAAGGGTGCCGTCGGTGACAACCAAGAGGATCCAACTAGGAAATGAAATGGTGCGCCAGACCGTCACAGCTGATTGTCGGGCCGTAAGTCGTGCGACTGTCAGGTTGGTATCTCATCCCTGTCCAGGGCGCTCCAGACATGTCTTCCTTGAACATCGGGGCTTTTTTGAAATCTGGACTAATCACTGAAGACAATACTCCAGTCAATGAGAGCCCGCTCGAAAGCCGTGTCTGGAGATGCTTACGAGAGCGGTGGGATACCAACGTAACTGTCGCTCACCATACGGACCGACAGTAGTAGTGACGGTCGAGGGAACCATTTCATTTCAAAGCAGGGTCCCATTGATTGTTATCCACGACACCTTTACAGCACAACGGTTTATTTATTTTGAGTCGGCGATCTTTTGGCTAAGTTGTTGCGGTCTCTACACGAATTCCTCTCCTTTGCCAACCTCTTCATCTCAGAGAGCACTTCCAACCTATGTCCTCAATTATTTGCTGGATGTATTCGAATCTCAGTGTTTCTTTACTGTTTTTACCATCTTGAGTTCCCTCTAGCACCCTGGCAGTTATTTCCTGATATCTTGAAAGATGTCAAATGGTTGAAATGGCTCTGAGCACTATGGCACTTAACATCCGAGGTCATCAGTCCCCTGTAACTTAGAACTACTTAAACTACCCTAAAGACATCACACACATCCATGCCCAAGGTAGGATTCGAACCTGTGACCGTAGCGGTCTCACGGTTCCGGACTGAAGCGCCGAGAACCGCTCGGTCACAGCGGTCGGCTGAAAGATGTCCTACCATCCTCTCCCTTCTTACTGTTATTGTCTTCTATACATTTCTTTCCTCACCGATTCATGAAAACCTCCCCACTCCTTACCTTATCAGCCCACCAAATTTTCCGCACTCTTCTTCGACTCTCTTCTTTTCATATTTTTCGACACATTTTCACTACGATACAATGCTGTGCTACAAGCGTACAATCTCAGACATTTCTTCCTCAAATTAAGACCTATGTTTGGTACAAGTAAATTACTCTTGGCCCGGAATGCCCTTTTTACCAGTGATAGCCTGTTTTTAATGTCCTCCCCGCTCAGTCCGTCATTGGTTGTTTTGCTGCCTAGGTAGCAGAATTCCTTAATTTCATCTACTTGGTGACCATCAATTCTCATGTTAAGTTTGTCGCTCTTCTCATTTCTGCTACTTCTCATTACCTTCATCGTTATTCCATTTTCTTTCAGTTCACATTGCGTACTCGTGTGACTGTTCATTCCATTCAGCAGATCCCGCAATTCTTCTTCACTTTCACTGAGAACAGCAAAGTCATCAACAAATCTTATCACTGATATCTTTCCACTTTTAATTCTAATCCCACTCTTAAATTTTCTTTTTTCTTTCGTTCATTGTTTCTTCGATACATAGATTCAACATTCCTGTCTTACACCCTTCTTAATCTGAGCACTTCGTTCTTCATTCCGCTCTTATTATTCCGTCTTGGCTCTTGTACCCATGTTGTCCTAAGAATTTCGAACATCTTGCACTATTTTACACTGTCGAACGCCTTTCCCAGGTCAACAAAACTCCTATGAACGTGTCTTGATTTTTCGTTAGTCTTGCTTCCATCATCAACCGCAACGTCAGAATTGCCTCTCTGGTGCATTTACCTTTCCTAAACCCAAAGTGATCGTCATCTAAAACATCCTCAATTTCCTTTTCCATTCGTCTGTATATTTTTCTTGGCAGCAACTTGGGTGCCTGAGCTGTTATGCATTTTCCTTTTGAGAGTTTCAAACTTCTGACATTCCACGCCCAGACTCGTAGAAGGTTATCTTTCCGTTGTTTATTCAGTATTTTTCTTATGGTCACCTCTCCCTTGGCAGTCCCATCTCGGAGATCCGAATGTGGGATTATTCCGGAATCTTTTGTCAATGGAGAGAACGTCATGACATTTCCTGTGTCTTTAATGCAGTGGTTTCCAATGCCTTCTGCAGCCTCATGCCGTTGATCACTGCTGATTCTTCCGCCTTTAGGGGCAGTATCACACCCCAAGGGCAAGAGAGTGCCCTGGAGCTCTGTCCGATCCTCCGACCTTTTTGACAAGGCTGTTGACAGATTGAGGGTGACTTCTTAAGCTAGAAGACTTCGGTGGCCAATGCTGATGATTTTTATTCAAACGTTAAGCGGTGGTGCGGTGGCAGACGTCGCATGACACCTGTCGAATTTGATCGTTGCATGTTTCACTCAGTGCGTGACCGAACACGCTGAGCCGCCGTGGCGGCACTAGACCATGGATGCACAGTGGTATGTCGACCGTATTCTAGGCCCCATTTTGTTGGCTTTCATAGCAAGCCATCCCGGGCTTACATTTTAGCCGGAAAGTGAGAGAATTATCGCACTATCAGCTTAGCAGAAAAATGGAAAAAGAAAATGGAGGATGTGTCAGATGACGCTCCGTTTGGCCTTAGGAAAGGTAAAGGCAATTTTGACGCTGTGGTTGATAATGGAAGCAAGACTAAAGAAAAATCAGGACACGTTCATAGGATTTGTCGACCTGGAAAAAGCATTCGATAATGTAAAATGGTGCAAGATGTTCGAAATTCTGAGAAAAATAGGGGTAAACTGTAGGGAGACACGGGTAATATACAATATGTATAAGAGTCAAGAGGGAATAATAAGAGTGGATGACCAAGAACGAAGTACTCGGAGTAAAAAGGGTGTAAGACAGGGATGCAGTCTTTCCGCCCAAGTGTCCAGTCTGTACATCGAAGAAGCGATGATGGAAATCAAAGTAAGGTTCAGGAGTGGAATTAATATTCAAGGTGAAAGGATATCAATGATTCGCTGATAACATTTCTATCCTCAGTGAAAGTGAAAAAGAATTACATGATCTGCTGAATGAAATGAACAGTGTAAAGAGTACAACATACGGATGGAGAGTAAATCGAAGAAAGACGAAAGTAATGAGATGTAGCAGAAATGAGAACAGCGAGAAACATCAGGACTGATGGTCACGAAGTAGACGAAGCAAAAAATTCCGCTACCTAGGCAGCAAAATAACCAATGACGACGGAGCAAGGAGGACATCAAAAGCAGACTAGCAATGGAAAAAAGGGCATTCCGGGCCAAGAGAAGTCTAGTGGTATCAAACAGACTCCTTAATTTGAGGAATACATTTCTGAGAGTGTACGTATGCAGCACAGCATTTTATGGCAGTGAAACATTAACTGTGGGGGAACTCGAAGAGGATCGAAGGATTCGAGATGTGGTGCTACAGACGAACGTTGAAAATTAGGAGGACGGATCAGATAAGGAATGAGGAATGGAAAGGAACATGTGGGAAATAGAGACGAGGAGAAGGGATAGGATGATACCACATCTGTTAAGATATCAGGGAATGACTTCCATGGTATTCGAGGACTCCGGGTAGGGCGAAAACTGTTGAAGAAGACAGAGATTGGAAAACATCCAGCAAATCATTGTGGACAGAGGTTGAAAGTGCTACTCTGAGTTGTAGAGGTTGTCACAGGAGAGGAATTAGTGGCGGGTCGCATCAAACCGATGATAAAAAAGAAAAAAAAAAAAAAACTACCGCCCGCACACAGCGAGAGTTTCTGTGCTTGTATTCGTGATTGACAAACTGACAAACCCTACCTGGCACTGCAAAGTCGTTGGATCTCTTCCCAAATTAGAGATTTTGGCTCATTATGGGCAGGAACCTCCAACCATCTCGGGTTTTGACCATCTAATGCGCCTGTTGCACAGAATTTGCCGTGATACCCTCAGGAGGACAATCATCAACTCTGTGAATGAATACCAAGTCGAATAACTTCTTGCACAGGGGCCAGAGGTCGACCGACGCGCTAGTGACTTGTTCAATTTGTAAAGCTCTTTCTGTTGAATAAATCATCCAGTTTTTCTGAAATTATAAACATTTGTATATGTAGATCATATCTATCGATTTCCGGTCCCTCACTCTTTTATTTGGGAGGGGGGCGGGGAGGGGGGGGGGGAAAGGGGGGAGTGTATTTATACGAATGAACTCTAATATACTCGTATACTTAGGTACTCCAACCCCGTATCTGGTTCTGAT
The DNA here is from genome assembly GCF_023864345.2 of Schistocerca serialis cubense. NCBI lineage: Eukaryota > Metazoa > Arthropoda > Insecta > Orthoptera > Acrididae > Schistocerca > Schistocerca serialis. The sequence goes on along the minus strand of NC_064638.1, from coordinate 248,488,695 downwards.
CCCTGTAAGTGAAAGTGCGCGTGGCAAGCCTTTAATTTTGTGGTTATGGAGTAGGTAACCAGAGTGTTCCATTTACTACGCACATTGGACGATGACACCGAGTGAAAATATTGTTCAAGATGTTTTTGCAATCCCGTGAGTGTGTGGTGGAGCAGTTTTCACTGATTTATAGATGTCTGCAGTCTCACGTTCCAGGGTTCATGTCCTAAATAGCTGCCCTTGAAGCAGTGTTTCAGAATCTAATGGGACACCTTTATTTGAGGAGACAGGTGAATGGGTGACAGTATGGTACTTCGATGCTGTGTTATGAATTATGGCTCCGGAATGGCTATTACTGTGCGCTATAGGAATGCGTGCGCATGGCGCAGGAATGTGAGTTTGCAATGCAGTTCCGGACTATTGTGTAGGGGCACCTAATTTTAGGCTTCTTTACGTTAGATGACTGAAACGTAGATTTGATATTTTTAAATCAGTTAGGATTCTGAAAGAATAAAATCGTTGGAAGCCCTGATATGTACTGAGAAACGAAATGAGTCAGTTAAGCATTGATTGTTTACTGAAGCGTAGCATCTATCTGATTTTTCGTTTATAAATCACTGAAAAGTGGCTTGAAGTGTAGTACAAGGAAACATGATATCATACGTCGTTTATGGGAGAAAATATGATGCAGCATTTAGCTATTCCGCGATTTCAGGAAACTGCTACAGCAGTGTCTCTAGCACGATGTCACTTGTTACGTGGTTAATCTGTGAATAACTGTCATTTTAGTGATTATAGTCAAGGGAAGCCTGTTTCACTGCTTCAGAAGAATGTGTTCCGATTTTTGAGACTGCCGGGGGAACGCAAAAGTATTTGCTCACGAACCCCCTTATCATAGCAACAGACCCCTGTGTGTTTCACACTGGTCGTGGAATGTGTACAGCAAAAAAAGTAGTTGACGGCCGATGTGGCCGAGCGGTTCTAGGCGCTTCAGTCTGGAACCTCGCGACCGCTACGGTCGCAGGTTTGAATCGTGCCTCGGGCATGGATGTGTGTGATGTCCTTAGGTTAGTTAGATTTAAGTAGTTCTAAGTTCTAGGGGACTGATGACCTCAGATGTTAAGTCCCATAGTGCTCAGAGCCATTTGAACCATTTTTCAAAAAAGGTATTTCCGGTGCGTAGTCCAGCTAGTGAAAAATATAAAAAATAGGTTCTCTTCATGGGAACTATAGGGACGCCCAGGATGTCAAAAACAAAATTTTCGTTTGATAACAGATCAGATTTTATCCTGCGGTTAATGAATTATTTGCAGGAGGAGTCCGTAAGTTCCTAAGACTAAATAAGAAAAGTTGCATCAATTTTTCACTGTACTGACCGTTCAATTCTGTCGACTTGGCAGAAAAGTATTTAACATAGAGGTAAGTACAGTAGATTCGGAGTACTTTCAGGCTTTGTGATACATTCGTAGTATAACGTAACATAAATACTGTTTACTTTTTTTCTTACACATTCGGTAGAAATTTTAATCCCCAAAATTAAAATTGGTGAATAGTGTTAGTTAAAATCTGAGTTATTAGGCCGCGTACTCTTATTCTCTGTTCCATAAGGAAGTCGGAGTTTTAGCCAATCGATGTTTTATCCTCGCTGCTGGGATCTTCTGCAGGAGGCTTGTAGAATCAGTACGTTCTTGAAAGCAATGACGGAATTCCGATAGCATGTCAAATACGTTTCCGTTTGTTTTCTGTGCGACATAACTGAAGCAGGAAGAAGGGAGGGGGTAGAATAATAGTAGACATAAAGATTCATGTAACAAATAGGCAATAACGTGCAGTAGTTATTGAAACAACAGCAATTCTGAAGACAGATCACGACAATGCTCTGTGGCCAGAGCGCAGAACGTTATCATGGTGTTATACGGCGTGTTATAAAACGCTGTATCAGTCCAGTTTCATTCCCTTTTCGTCCAACGATTCAATAAACGCAACAGAGAAATCGAGTGGGCCGGCCGGAGTGGCCGTGCGGTTCTTGGCGCTACAGTCTGGAGCCAGTCTGGAGCAGGTTCGAATCCTGCGTCGGGCATGGATGTGTGTGATGTCCTTAGGTTAGTTAGGTTTAATTAGTTCTAAGTTCTAGTCGACTGATGACCTCAGAAGTTAAGTCGCATAGTGCTCAGAGCCATTTTGAATCGCGTGGTGGCCTATGGACAGTCCATGGCTGTAGAATTCCGTGCTGTGAACAAATTTTGAAAGAAAGTAAGATGGAACTGAATGGTGTAGGCACTGTCGATGCCGCGAATGTCATTTATCTGCATTTATTTTACAGCTCTTCTCGGCTGATTTCATATTATACGAACAGTAATATAGAGAGGTACTACAAAGGAAATGCGTAAATTTTTTTTCCTCTTTCTTCAGACGGTATTTTCTTCTACGTAGAATGGTGACCTTTTCAACTTTTAAGCTACAAATACAAACCTTCTGCGGTAGGCTTTCTGGCTGATGGCGTCAGTAGATCCAAAGAATGTACTGCAACATATGTGCTAAACAACATTCAGAGATGTAAAAGTCGTGTGACATTCAGCGTTTCAGAAAACAGAATCAATTTATCAAACTGTAAGACGTAGCAGTGAACCTCTTTCTGGTTGTACAGCCTTATGTACGACTCTATAGTTGAGTTGACGAGATGTGACGGAACTATAAGCTCCGCCTTTACGTGTTCCATTCGCGAACGGTGAAATGAAAGAACGACTGTTCGTGAACCTCCGTATTTGCTCATATTTCTCTGTTTTTTTTTCTGTCTAGTCATTTGTTGAGTTGTAAGACGGAGGAAAACAGTACGCTTTTACAAGCGCACTAAGAAATCTTTATTACAGCGTCTGCCAGTGGAGCTTCATGAGCTTTTCAGTGACGTTCTCGCGCATTCTAAGCGAAAACGTGAGGGATGATACACGCTTCTCTGGAATCTCTGTATCCACTCTCTTAATACTAACTGAAGACAAACGGGGAACGGGGAAATATCGACCAGTGAGGTATTTTCTTTGTTTATTTGGTAAAGCTTGACTATAAAATGAACTACGCCAGCAGTTCAGTAATGCCTTTACTGTAGTAACAAGTCTGTAGTAGGATAACCGACATGTGGTACAGTAAGGTGTAATGTTATTAGTAAAGAAAACTGAAGCACATTAGCTGTACAAAGGTATCTGCATACTTAGTAGCGGAAGTTAATATTGCGTGTCCAGCATTCGCTTCTATGACTGGTTGAAATCTGCTCGAGACACTTTCAATGTGCCTGAAAGCCTGTGGATGAATGGCAACCCATTCTTCCTGAAGAGCCAAAACCAGAAATGTTACGTTAGACGCTGGGATCTGGACAAAGTCGACGTTCCCACTCATTCCAAAGGTGTTCCTGGTAGCTTGAGACCAGGACTCGGTGCAGATCAGTCCATTTCAGGAGTACTGTTGCCCATAAACTATTGCCTGACAGGTACAGTTTTACGACAGGGTGCAATGCATGCTGATACACAGTTGTCTCCAAAGCGCTTCCCTACCGTACACAGTACGCAATACTGTAAAATCTGTCCATATCCTTCGGCATTTAGGCCCTAGTGTCTTCACAAGAACAATGAAGATTTCACCACTTAAGCACAAAAAGCGTTCCCATACCGTAACACCACATCCTTCGGTCTTCGCAGTTTGCGCTACACTCACTGACATGCAATGTTTTCCAGGTATTCGCCAAACCCAAATACTTCCTCTGGACTGTCATAGGATGTAGTACAATTTGTCACTCCGAATCACTCGTTTCCGGTCAACCGCTGTATAGTAATGTTGTTCTTTACACCAACTCAAGCGTCGCTTAGCACTGGTTAATGACATGTGTTGCTTACAATGAGTTTGCTCGACGGTTGTCCCCCATTTATTGTAGCTTCTTACGCATAGTCATTGTGATAGCTAGACTTTGGAACTCACGAGTGATTTCTTTCACTGATGTCATTCAATTTTTTATAGCCGCGATGCTCGACGGTCTATAATCTGTTCGCCAATGCATGAGGTCCACCTGATCTTGGTTTAGCAATGGTTGTCCCCTCGCTTTTCCCCTTGTCACGCCTCTAATAAGAGTAATTACAGTGATATACACACAACGAAGAATACTTTTCACAAGTAGCGCATTGAAACTTCAGGTTGCTCGGTGACATATAAAGATTCCTTCAACTAATACACAAAGGAAAGACGCCATGGTCTCTTTTTGACCTTGTTGCTTAGGTCTTGCCTTGCGCTCGTGGTTCTTTATGCAGTTCGATGTATAGAGGCTTGTTGGCTATTCATGTACACTCCTGGAAATGGAAAAAAGAACACATTGACACCGGTGTGTCAGACCCACCATACTTGCTCCGGACACTGCGAGAGGGCTGTACAAGCAATGATCACACGCACGGCACAGCGGACACACCAGGAACCGCGGTGTTGGCCGTCGAATGGCGCTAGCTGCGCAGCATTTGTGCACCGCCGCCGTCAGTGTCAGCCAGTTTGCCGTGGCATACGGAGGTCCATCGCAGTCTTTAACACTGGTAGCATGCCGCGACAGCGTGGACGTGAACCGTATGTGCAGTTGACGGACTTTGAGCGAGGGCGTATAGTGGGCATGCGGGAGGCCGGGTGGACGTACCGCCGAATTGCTCAACACGTGGGGCGTGAGGTCTCCACAGAACATCGATGTTGTCGCCAGTGGTCGGCGGAAGGTGCACGTGCCCGTCGACCTGGGACCGGACCGCAGCGACGCACGGATGCACGCCAAGACCGTAGGATCCTACGCAGTGCCGTAGGGGACCGCACCGCCACTTCCCAGCAAATTAGGGACACTGTTGCTCCTGGGGTATCGGCGAGGACCATTCGCAACCATCTCCATGAAGCTGGGCTACGGTCCCGCACACCGTTAGGCCGTCTTCCGCTCACGCCCCAACATCGTGCAGCCCGCCTCCAGTGGTGTCGCGACAGGCGTGAATGGAGGGACGAATGGAGACGTGTCGTCTTCAGCGATGAGAGTCGCTTCTGCCTTGGTGCCAATGATGGTCGTATGCGTGTTTGGCGCCGTGCAGGTGAGCGCCACAATCAGGACTGCATACGACCGAGGCACACAGGGCCAACACCCGGCATCATGGTGTGGGGAGCGATCTCCTACACTGGCCGTACACCACTGGTGATCGTCGAGGGGACACTGAATAGTGCACGGTACATCCAAACCGTCATCGAACCCATCGTTCTACCATTCCTAGACCGGCAAGGGAACTTGCTGTTCCAACAGGACAATGCACGTCCGCATGTATCCCGTGCCACCCAACGTGCTCTAGAAGGTGTAAGTCAACTACCCTGGCCAGCAAGATCTCCGGATCTGTCCCCCATTGAGCATGTTTGGGACTGGATGAAGCGTCGTCTCACGCGGTCTGCACGTCCAGCACGAACGCTGGTCCAACTGAGGCGCCAGGTGGAAATGGCATGGCAAGCCGTTCCACAGGACTACATCCAGCATCTCTACGATCGTCTCCATGGGAGAATAGCAGCCTGCATTGCTGCGAAGGGTGGATATACACTGTACTAGTGCCGACATTGTGCTTGCTCTGTTGCCTGTGTCTATGTGCCTGTGGTTCTGTCAGTGTGATCATGTGATGTATCTGACCCCAGGAATGTGTCAATAAAGTTTCCCCTTCCTGGGACAATGAATTCACGGTGTTCTTATTTCAATTTCCAGGAGTGTAAGTTTAATTGCCTTAAAATAATAATTATCGGTGTTGAATTTTAAAAATTTGTTCTTGCTCTGAAACGGAAACCTTTTCCTCTCCTTAGCGTTTACGTAAAAGTGATCAGCTCTTGTACAGGTGGTGTCTCGTGTGATATTTTAATTTAATTGCCAAAACTGTCATAAACTGGCTTTCTTCCATTTCTCGGGCTCTAAATTCTGAACAAACTGCATTTTAAAATTATTTACGAAGTCCGATTTTCAGTTAACACAGCGCGGTTATCTTTGTTTGTTGAAACTTTATCTTCACACAGTGCTAGCCACACTAGCAGAACCTTGCATTAACTTTGGCTTGAGCCTGACGAGTAATACTTCAAAATTAAAAGAATTTTCAATTTATTTCGAATCAGAAAGAAAAACATTCAATATCCATACCCGAGATGATTTTCGTAGCAATAAAATATATCTATGATCTCAGAATAATGTCTAACATCACGATATTTTCACTTTACGCAAAGTATACACTTTTGAAATGTAATTTCCATTTTTACATATAGGAAGAGAAGTTCATAATAAGAAAAAGTATTTACCCTTGATTCCCCAGTAATTGTTTACGGAGAAACTTACTCAATTTCGTGTAATAAAATCAATCAAGATCTAGTTTACCCTTCACAATGATGTCACCTGACAAGCAATGAGTAGTTGACAATCTAAGTCACTGAGCTCTACAAACAACTCCACTCTGCTGTTTCTGTTTCTTTATTGACAAAACAGTACTTCCGACTCCTTTTATTCTGACGGGTCCATCTCGGGACATCTAGCGGTCAATTCCGCATTACATAGGATAGTCCGGAAACTTCTGGCATGGCGACCTTGGCGGGAGTTTTATGGCTATAGCTCCACATCGGTCGATTTATGACCTACTTGAAAGGTACTGATGTACTAGTATACAAGTTGGTTATAATTAAACTTTCCCTATTTAACACGTTATAACACGAAAACTAATTAACGTACGAGTACAAACGGTAAAGTATGGGGTGCATGATTTCCATGCCTCACTGCGCCACCGTCCAGTTCCAGCTATGGCCACCAGGTGCCGTGATCAGTCATTGTGATTCATAGTCTCACACACCTGACCAGTCGCAATGCACTTGTTGACGTGTCAACATGATGTTGGACAAGAGGAGCAGGGCATTATTCGTGAAGCTCTATTATCAAAACAAATGTAATGATGCAGCTGCACTTCTAGAATATCGCCGTCTGAAAGCATTACCGAAGGGTCCTCTTTCTCCATCTGCTGTGGGGAGCATGATGAAGAGCGTCGAATCAACTGGAGAACTGGCCGTCGCTCGGGGAACAGGCCGACGACCAGTTGCACCACAGGTGGTTGATGAAGTCACTCTCCAATGGCAGACAACGCTGCGCGCAATTCCCGATCGTCAGGCAGTGCGCGTGCTGTGTCACGACAGTTGAACATCCCGTGGTCCACTGCACGGAAGGTGCTTCGAACCATTCTCAAATGGTAAACGTACAGGATCCATATCGTACAGCAGCTTTCACCACAGGACGCACAACGAAGTGTTGACTTCGCTCTCCACTTTCTCGCAAGGATTGAAGTTGACGAGGGCTGACCCTGGACAATCCTATGGACAGGCGAAGCTCATTTTTCACTGACCGGTGAGGTGAAAACAGAATTGCCGAGTGTGGGGATCTTCACTTCCAGTCACTGTGCATGAAGTTCCCCTGTATGGTTAACGCGTCACCATGTGGTGTGGCTACATTAATCATTGGTCCAATATACAGTGATATACACAGGTTGGCGCTCAAGGACCAAAGACGTGCAGAGTGACTGGCCAGCGTTACTGCGATATGTTTCACCAGCATGTCATACCCGTCATACACGAGCGTGACGCATTGAACTCAACAGTTTACATGCGTGATGGGGTCCCAACGCACATCGCTCGTGAAGTTCACCTGCATCTCCGAATAACATTTGGAAATGATCGAATAGTCAGCTGATGGTTTCCAAATGCTTGGCCGGCACGATCACGTGATCTCATCCCCTGTAATTTCTGGTTGTGGGGCTACCTAAAGGACAGCTTTTCCAGGGGGACATTCACACGTGTGCTGATCTGAAGCGCAGCATATCTAGAGAAGTAACCAGAATGCTTATGGTCATGCTTCGTTCTGCTGCACAGAATGCAATCCTGCGCTTTCAGACTCTCCTGGACACTGATGGGCGCCACATCGAGCCCCTTTTGTGGCAGTAACGTTACCTGTAATGGTATGATGTACTGTAGCAGCACATTAAAAGTGTTTCGGTTCAATTGATTCTGCATTATTTATCTTTACAATGTCCTTGACATTAACGCTACCAAGATTGGTCCTCGTACGGTAATTAGTTTCCGTATTATCACGTCTTAAATAGAGAAGTTTAATTATAACCACCGGGTATTAATGATAACGTTCGTAGAAGCATATGTGTGTGTACGTCGAAAAAGTGGCATGTATTGTGGAAGAGACAAAGGTTTAGCACATTATTCTGCTTCTGATTGAATATAGTGAATCTCAAGGTTTGAATATTGGTAAGTTAAGCATCGCGTAAGCATCAAATTTTATTATAAACTTGCAAAAAGCATCTAAGTGCTCAAGTTATAATCCGGGTGCATAAATCCTTTGATTGATACGAGAAAAAGCTGTTAATTGTACTCCACATTCGGGTCCACCTAATGACCTAGAGACAGACAATGAATGGAGCATGCGCGACAGGTGCTGAAAAGAAATCTTTCACTAACTCTCAGATTGATTTCGGTGGAACTAGCAATAATTAGAGATAGCAATATCTGCAAAGATTTAGGCAAATGGAAAATGTCAACAAATTAACTGATGAGGATAAGGCAACACAGAGAAGAATTGCTGCAGATTTCATTAACACCTGAGTCCTTTCTACAGACTTTGACCTGGTGCTTCCAGTTAAATACTTAGTCCCAAGCAACCTATTGGCGAATACCCCAAACTCCCATACGTGGTACCTGGTAGGTTGTACTCGTACTTCACATTCGGTACGCCCCAGGTGTTACATGCTTCACCCACTGTCCCTGCTGTCGAGACATCTTCGCGGGTACCGGGCGCGGTTGGGCCACCCTCTCCGAAAGGGGAGTGGCGGGTACAGCGGCGTTCGCGGCGCACGAGGCGGAGGGTAAATGTGGAGGCTGGCCGTGTGGCATCGCCCGCTCTGCCTGTGAGTGGACATGTGGCCGCTCCTTCAGCAAGGCACACGGGGGGAGGGGTTTATTAGTTATTGGGAGCTCCAACGTTAGACGGGTGACGGGGCCCCTTAGGGAAATAGCGGAAAGGTTGGGGAAGTCTGTCTGCTTGCCGGGGGGTCTCATCCGAGATGTGGATGAGGCCCTGCCGGCGGCGATAGAGAGCACTGGGTGCAGCCGACTGCAAATTGTTGCTCATGTCCGCACCAATGACTCCTGCCGTCTGGGTTCTGAGGTCATCCTCAGTTCGTACAGGCGGTTGGCGGAGTTGGTGAAGACGGAAAGCCTCGCTCGCGGGGTGGAATCAGAGCTAACTATTTGTAGTATCGTTCCCAGAACCGATCGCTGTCCTCTGGTTTGGAGCCGAGTGGAAGGCTTAAACCAGAGGCTCAGACGATTCTGCGGAGAGCTGGGGTGCAAATTTCTCGACCTCCGCTATCGGGTGGAGAAATGTAGGGTTCCCCTGAATAGGTCAGGCGTGCACTACACGCCGGAAGCGGCTACAAGGGTAGCGGAGTACGTGTGGAGTGCACATGGAGTTTTTTTAGGTTGGAGAATTCCCTCCCTAGGCCCGACAAGACGCCTCCTGAGACGCGGCAAGGTAGGCGTAGGCAAAATGCAACAGGGAATAACAATATTAATGTGCTAATAGTAAACTGCAGGAGCCTCTATAGAAAGGTACCAGAACTGCTCTCATTAATAAACGGTCACAACGCCCATATAGTACTAGGGACAGAAAGTTGGCTGAAACCAGACGTAAACAGTAATGAAATCCTAAACTCAGATTGGAATGTATACCACAGAGACAGGCTGGACAGTGAAGGGGGAGGCGTGTTTATAGCGATAAGAAGTGCAATAGTATCGAAGGAAATTGACGGAGATCCGAAATGCGAAATAATTTGGGTGAAGGTCACGGTTAAAGCAGGTTCAGACATGGTAACTGGATGTCTCTATAGGCCCCCTGGCTCAGCAGCTGTTGTGGCTGAGCACCTGAAGGATAATTTTGGAAAATATTTCGAGTAGATTTCCCCACCATGTTATAGTTCTGGGTGGAGATTTTAATTTGCCGGTTATAGACTGGGAGACTCAAACGTTCATAACGGGTGGCAGGGACAAAGAATCCAGTGAATTTTTTTAAAGTGCTTTATCTGAAAACTACCTTGAGCAGTTAAACAGAGAACCGACTCGTGGCGATAACATATTAGACCTTCTGGTGACAAACAGACCCGAAATATTTGAAACAGTTAACGCAGAACAGGGAATCAGCGATCATAAAGCAGTTACTGCATCGACGATTTCAGCCGTAAATAGAAATATTAAAAAAGTAGGAAGGTTTTTCTGATTAGCAAAAGTGACAAAAACCAGATTACAGAGTACCTGACGGCTCAACACAAAAGTTTTGTCTCAAGTACAGATAGTGTTGAGGATCAGTGGACAAAGTTCAAAACCATCGTACAATATGCGTTAGATGAGTATGTGCCAAGCAAGATCGTAAGAGATGGAAAAGAGCCACCGTGGTACAACAACCGCGTTAGAAAACTGCTGTGGAAGCAAAGGGAACTTCAAAGCAAACATAAACATAGCCAAAGCCTTGCAGACAAACAAAAATTACGCGAAGCGAAATGTAGTGTGAGGAGGGCTATGCGAGAGGCGTTCAATGAATTCGAAAGTAAAGTTCTATGTACTGACTTGGCAGAAAATCCTAAGAAATTTTGGTCTTATGTCAAAGCGGTAGGTGGATCAAAACAAAATGTCCAGACACGCTGTGACCAAAATGGTACTGAAACAGAGGATGACAGACTAAAGGCCGAAATACTAAATGTCTTTTTCCAAAGTTGTTTCACAGAGGAAGATTGCACTGTAGTTCCTTCTCTAGATTGTCGCACAGATGACAAAATGGTAGATATCGAAATAGACGACAGAGGGATAGAGAAACAATTAAAATCGCTCAAAAGAGGAAAGGCCTCTGGATCTGATGGGATACCAGTTCAATTTTACACAGAGTACGCGAAGCAACTTGCCCCCCTTCTTGCAGCGGTATACCGTAGGTCTCTAGAAGAGCGTAGCGTTCCAAAGGTTTGGAAAAGGGCACAGGTCATCCCCGTTTACAAAAAGGGACGTCGAGCAGATGTGAAGAGCTATAGACCTATATCTCTAACGTCAATCAGTTGTAGAATTTTGGAACACGTATTGTGTTCGAGTATAATGACTTTTCTGGAGACTAGAAATCTACGCTGTAGGAATCAGCATGGGTTTCGAAAAAGACGGTCGTGTGAAACCCAGGTCGCGCTATTCGTCCACGAGACTCAGAGGGCCATAGACACGTGTTCACAGGTAGATGCGGTGTTTTTTGACTTCCGCAAGGCGTTTGATACAGTTCCCCACAGTCGTTTAATGAACACAGTAAGAGCATATGGACTATCAGACCAATTGTGTAATTGGATTGAAGAGTTCCTAGATAACAGAACGCAGCATGTCATTCTCAATGGAGAGAAGTCTTCCGAAGTAATTGTGATTTCAGGTGTGCCGCAGGGGAGTGTCATAGGACCGTTTCTATTCACAATATACATAAATGACCTCGTGGATGACATCGGAAGTTCACTGAGGCTTTTTGCAGATGATGCTGTGGTGTATCGAGAGGTAGTAACAATGGAAAAATGTACTGAAATGCAGGAGGATCTGCAGCGAATTGACGCATGGTGCGGGGAATGGCAATTGAATGTCAATGTAGACAAGTGTAATGTGCTGCGAATACATAGAAAGATAGACCCCTTATCATTTACCTACAAAATAGCAGGTCAGCAATTGGAAGCAGTTAATTCAAATGGTTCAAATGGCTCTGAGCACTATGGGACTTAACGTCTATGGTTATCAGTCCCCTAGAAATTAGAACTACTTAAATCTAACTAACCTAAGGACAGCACACAACACCCAGTCATCACGAGGCAGAGAAAATCCCTGACCCCGCCGGGAATCGAACCCGGGAACCCGGACGTGGGAAGCGAGAACGCTACCGCACGACCACGAGCTGCTGACGGAAGCAGTTAATTCCATAAATTATCTGGGAGTACGCATTAGGAGTGATTTAAAATGGAATGATCATATAAAGTTGATCGTCGGTATGGCAGATGCCAGACTGAGATTCATTGGAAGAATCCTAAGGAAATGCAAAGGAAAAACAAAGGAAGTAGGTTACAGTACGCTTGTTCGCCCACTGCTTGAGTAGTGCTCAGCAGTGTGGGATCCGTACCAAATGGCTCTGAGCACTATGGGACTTAACAGCTGTGGTCATCAGTCCCCTAGAACTTAGAACTACTTAAACCTAACTAACCTAAGGACATCACACACATCCATGCCCGAGGCAGGATTCGACCCTGCGACCGTAGCAGTCGCGCGGTTACGGACTGCGCGCCTAGAACTGCGAGACCACCGCGGCCGGCGGATCCGTACCAGATAGGGTTGATTGAAGAGATAGAGAAGATCCAACCGAGAGCAGCGCGCTTCGTTACAGGATCATTTAGTAATCGCGAAAGCGTTACGGAGATGATAGATAAACTCCAGTGGAAGACTCTGCAGGAGAGACGCTCAGTAGCTCGGTACGGGCTTTTGTTGAAGTTTCGAGAACATACCTTCACCGAAGGGTCAAGCAGTATATTGCTCCCTCCTACGTATATCTCGCGAAGAGACCATGAGGATAAAATCAGAGAGATTAGAGCCCACACAGAAGCACACCGACAATCCTTCTTTCCACGAACAATACGAGACTGGAATAGAAGGGAGAACCGATAGAGGTACTCAAGGTACCCTTCGCCACACTCCGTCAGGTGGCTTGCGGAGTATGAATGTAGATGTAGATGTAATTAAATACCGGAGAGTTTTAAAATTGTGTTAAACTGGAGATGTACTGTTCCACAGTCATTGAGGTGCACTGCTTTGCCTAGCCGCTGATTGAGTACATCTCATTCAAGTTCCATAGATATTGTTCCCGAGCATGCCCTTGCACGTTCCAGTGGAATGCGTTACGGGGTCGTGCGACAATGGATTTGCGGTGTTCGTGCGCTCCGTCCATTCCGCTAACCATGCGTCCAAAGTAAGCGAGGCACTTCAGCCGCTTAATTAACCCGTCACATACTAGTGAGACAACTCATATGCGATACTACCAAAGTTCGGACGTGCAAGAAGCCTCATTGATGGAAACAGTCGCCCCTACAGCGCTGAACAAATGTCACTGCATCAAGAAAAAGTAACCAAAAAGCGTAAAATTGGTGCCTCTGCATTGGCACCAAAAATTTATGTTTTGTGACAGCATCCGAAGAAGCACCAACAGATTCTGTGTGCCGATAATGAATCTGAAAGACTTACGACACCGTTATTGGACTATCGATTCACCTGTTTTATTGATTGTATTTCAGTCAGATGATCGATTTCGAAATTATACCATTTCGGTTTCAGACGAGGGAAAGTGAGTTGTTCACGTGGAAGGGCGAAAGATTGCGTGTGAGTCATTCTTGTTTTGACTGCCGTAACAGACGACACTCATGTAAATACCGAAATCTGCCACAAAGCAATTACAAGGCTGTTCTAGCACACTTTATCCATTGGATACTTCGCTTCGTGGTTTGTCCTACGTTCGTGTATCACATACGACACAAATAACGTTCGCAATAAAGTCTATGAAACTAGAAACATACCTCTTAAATACATTTACTCAATGCAATGCTTATTGCATTGAGAAGTGTAGCATAAAAAAATTATTTAACATTTGATAAGCGAACTGTGCTACTAACTTTTAACAGTATCCAATGAATTACAACTAGTCACTGGAGTGCCCAATACTGCTGACATGTTCCGCAGAAAATTTCCCAAAATTGTTTTAGTAATTTCGACAGGAATGTGTAGCTCAAGGACCAGTTTGTGCTACCGTTATGTGCCAAAAATCGGAGCGAAAAAATAGGATTTTTCCGGGGCTCATTCCTCGGGTTCTTTTGGCGATAGAAAGGTAGGGTAAAATGTTTTGTATAGCCGTTTGGGTAGGACCCATTTGTACTATTCAAAGAAGGGGTCGTCTTACTGTAACTATCCTACAGTAGAGAGGAAAATGGAGCAAATCGGTTAATTCTTTTTGCATTAGAAGCGATCTAAGGTGCTCCTTTAAGGCTCATGGACTTTCCATTCAGTTCATGGGTGATCCCTGAGAAAATCAGTAAAAAGCGTTTTCCACCATTTTCTCATCGCAAGCAGCGTATATCTAAATAACTAACAGCAGAAAAAGTTTAACAGGATATTCTCTAGGCATGTATCTAAAAGTTATATATTCCTATTTTTAAACATCCTTATCCGTTGTGGAGAAACGGCCTAAAAAGTTCGTTTTGGGGTGCCAAAGCCGAGCCGCGGCTTCCAGGACGGCTAATCACTACAAATGGCTGAAATTTTTACGATATATTTCTAAGATCCAGATCACGAAAAACTTTGAAAATTTTCTAGATTTTTTTTTCCGTTTCTGAGATACAAAGGTTCAAAGTTATCCTGCTTATACACGTAAAACACACACGATAAATCCGGTGTGAGGTGAAAACGTAGTTTGTTAAGTCACTTAGGATAAACTATAAAGTGTCTTCGTTAGCATCAGAAGGGTTCTGGGAACCCAGTGTGGTAGTACAGAAGCACAAGAAAATTTTTTGTGCACGTAATCTGATATGAGGTGTAAATTTGTTTTTTGTTCCTTGAATTTCACGTAAGTAAACTATCAGAATTTTGCTGAGCAGAAAGTTTTTTTCGTATGAGTGACATGCCGTACTGTAGCAGGGAAAAGAAGGGAACTAGCGGGAAAATGGTCCTATTGGAGCTCAAGAAAGGCTGATACGCTCCTGTTTTAAAAGGCTCTTACTAAAAAGTGGGTTATGAGCCGCCTCATTCTACCTTCCTCAGCACCTTTAAAAATTTTCCCAGAAATTTTAACTGTTGTATCCGTAATTGGAGAAACAACAAATAACGATTGGCGTGAGTTCCAAATTCTGTTTATTGCCAACAGTTCCACAATAACAACACAACTTGGTGCTTGATCAAGAACAGCGACTGGGCTGCAGAGTCCAAGTCCGGTATGGTAAACAGTCGTAGCACTGTGTAGCGTCGTTGCTGGGTGCGACGTAGACGTAGCAAGTAGGTAGCCCAATACGAGACTCCCAGGCGTGGCGGCGTATGCGGCTATATAGGGCGAGTGGCGGAGGAATATGCCAGCCGTAACCGAGTCCGCTTGTCGTGTCCTGTTATGATTGTCGGCGCGGCCTCACATAACTATCTCTCGAGAGGACGCCGGCCGAGGTTGCCCTGACAGCGCGGAGGCACTCAGTGTGTGAGGCCCGCGTCTGCGGTGTACAGCTGTGCAGAGCTGCGCATAAGCGGGGCATGCCGGCCGTTGGCTGTATGACGTAAAGACCGCGGCCACCCAGCTGCAGGCGCTACGGTGTGGGCATTGACTATACCACATTAACATGTTCATATACGCACTTTTTTATGCTGTGAGAGAAGGAGAGTGGCCGTTGGAAAGAGACGGGAAAGTAATAAATACTGGAACATAGTAGTCTGTGGTTGTGGTGTAGAAGAAGCGAAGGGGATAACGGTAGTGTGAGAAAAGAAAGGGTTCAAATGGCTCTGAGCACTATGGGACTTAACATCTATGGTCATCAGTCCCCTAGAACTTAGAACTACTTAAACCTAACTAACCTAAGGACATCACACAACACCCAGCCATCACGAGGCAGAGAAAATCCCTGACCCCGCCGGGAATCGAACCCGGGAACCCGGGCGTGGGAAGCGAGAAAAGAAAGGGACACAGTGGCAATGGAATATAGTTGACAGTGACTGAACAGTGCTAGGAGAAGAGTGAGGGAGTCAGTGCCAGTGGGACAGGAATAAAGAGAAGAAGAAATCAGAAGTGGGAGAGAGCCCGTGATAATCAGAGACCATGACAATTACGAGAAAGGGAGATATAGGAAAGTGAGACGAGGCAGCAGCCGGAGGAAGGAATGAATTACATAGTAGCAGTAAGGGAGAGCAAGTGGAAGACAGTGAAAGTGAGAAGAGACAGTAGTAGAAAGACAGAATTATAGGACACTGGCTGTAAGACAGGAGGCAGCAAAGTTATAGAGACACAATGAGTTATTGACAATGGGGGCCTTAAGGGCTTAGCGAGAATGGGCAAACAGGAGAGGATGGGTATGGACTAATTGCTGTGAACGAATAACTGTTAGGGAAACTTACGGTAGTAAGAAGTGAGTTATGTGTTAAAAAGGGTGCGAATATGTTCCCATGCCTAAATTTTTGGGCCGGCCGCTATAGCCGAGCGGTTCTAGGTGCTTCAGTCCGGAACCGCGCTGCTGCTCCGATCGCAGGTTCGAATCCTGCCTCGGGCATGGATGTGTGTTATATCCTTAGGTTAGTTAGGTTTAAGTAGTTCTAAGTCTAGGGGACTGATGACTTCAGATGTTAAGTCCCATAGTGCTTAGAAAAAACGATGAAACGAAAAATTGTTGGGAAAATTTGTAAAGGTGGTGACTTCTCAGTCAGACTTTTAAACAGGACCATATTCACTTTTCTTGCACTCCGATAGGGGCGATCTTCTTCTGGTCATTAATATGAAAGGACATGTTGAATTAACTGTGTGCGTGGTTGACCCATGAGAACTGTAGTACCACCACTATTTTTTAGCATGGCTAACTAAGCGCCACTGCCGTATATAATGCATGGAAGGGGGTCTGGTTGTAACCAGCCCGAAGCGGTTTCCACAGAGGGCACATGCTGATATGGAAAGAATTGGCCGCTAGGTGTCGGATCAGTTACCACATGCTCCTACCGAGCGGAGGCACCGGAGGTGTAACAGCACTGACGCAGCAGGAAACCAGAATCACCGCGGCCTGCGTGACACACTTGCTTCACGTCCGAGTCATGGTTTGTTGTGGCTTAAGTGATAGAAATCAATACTGTAGCAGAACAAGGACCTATAAATACTCCTGTTTTGTTAATCAAAGGTACCCCAGACGCCATCCGCTGGCCCCGAGAGGGACCTAAGACTGATTACTAGTTAGTGAGTATACAAGGGTCTCATGTCACCACATCGGGACTCTGGCACTGCTAGCTGCGGCCTGCTGCTTCCGCCAAGTTTCATACTGCCGATGCTTACGCCCTCCAGCAGGTGGACCACGGGAGCCTACTTCATCTGTTTCTGGCCTCCTACACTGGGGTCGACAGTTCGAGCCCGTTTTTGGGCAGCCACTGAGCCATCATCGCTTGTGCAGGCAAAGCGCTTTGCTGCCTGCCTCTGCTCGTATAGGTGGAAACTGATGTTGCTGTGAACCCTCTCGTTTACGCAGGGACTACGGCGTGATTCTACGCTTCTCGTCCGTTGCAGCAAAATCAAATGGTTGAAATGGTTCTGAGCACTATGGGACTTAAAATCTGTGGTCATCAGGCCCCTAGAACTTAGAACTACTTATACCTAACTAACCTAAGGACAGCACACACATCCATGCCCGAGGCAGGATTCGAATCTGCGACCGTAGCAGTCGCGCAGCTCCGAACTGAGCGCCTAGAACCGCTCGGCCACCGCTGCCGGCTCCGTTGCAGCCAGGCAGCCTTTAGTCTGTAGTGCTGGGGATGTTGACTTCTTTGAGCATCATCACTACTGCTGTAGTTTATTGAGTAACAAATGAATGTATCAACAGTAATTCTTCATGTTGATATGCTGGAAAACTAAGAGGCATCCATGCACTCTTTGCTACTACCTCACACAGGGTGCTGTATCATAGTCTTCCTGCACTAACAGCACGGTAGCCTCCATCCACTAGAGGCTGTTACAATACCTAATCTATAGAATATGAAATATAAAGTCCTTTATTTTCTGGGAAGGGCGGGCGGGTATCAACAGTCTTTTTGTACTAAGCTTTTCATCATTGTCAGAGTGGCACTTGTTCCTCACGTCCTCAGTTATTTGTTGGATACACTCCAATCTCTGTCTTTCGCTACAGTTTTCACCCTCTACAGCTCCCTCTTGTACCGCGAAAGTTATTGTGTGATGCCTTAACACATGTTTTAACATCCTGGCACTTCTTCTTGACAGTGTTTTCCACGTTCTTACTCTGGCATTGTCCAGAGAGCGCTGTGCCAAACCAAAGTCGGCAACACACATCGATACCACAGACATTAACGATGTCTTGCTGCAGCCCGCAACGACGGATAGAAGACGCTGAGAAAGACAAGCCCTCTTTCTCAGCCTATCAGCGGCCTTACGTGGAGCTCAATATCTAAGCGAGAATTGACGTGGTTTGTGACAGCTGATGCAGTCAACACCATCAAGTAGGACAAAAGACTTATTCTAGCCTTAGATGGAAATGTACTTTTGTAAATCTTGAACTTTGTATTTCAAGAGAAGAATGGTTCAAATGGCTCTGAGGTCATCAGTCGCCTAGAACTTAGAACTAATTAAACCTAACTAACCTAAGGACATCACACACATCCATGCCCGAGGCAGGATTCGAACCTGCGACCGGAGCGGTCGCTCGGTTCCAGACTGTAACGCCTAGAACCGCACGGCCACTCCGGCCGGCTCAAGAGAAGAGTTAGTTAATTAGTGCAACGAGTGATGTTTTAGTTGTCAATGACAATCGTACATTATCAAGCATTTCTATGGTAAAGAATTGTTGTTGTTGTTGTGGTCTTCAATCCTGAGACTAGTTTGATGCAGCTTTCCATGCTACTCTATCCTGTGCAAGTTTCTTCATCTCCCAGTACCTACTGCAGCCTACATCCTTCTGAATCTGCTTAGTGTATTCATCTCTTGGTCTCCCTCTACGATTTTTACTCTTCACGGTGCCCTCCAATAATTAATTGGTGATCCCTCGATGTCTCAGAACATGTCCTACCAACCGATCCCTTCTTCTAGTCAAGTTGTGCCACAAGCTCCTCTTCTCCCCAATTTTATTCAATACCTCCTCATTAGTTATGTGATCTACCCATCTAATCTCCGGCATTCTTCTGTAGCACCACACTTCGAAAGCTTCTATTCTCTTCTTGTCTAAACTATTTATCGTCCACGTTTCACTTCCATACAGGGCTACACTCCACACAAATACTTTCAGAAACGACTTCCTGACATTTAAATCTATACTCGATGTTAACAAATTTCTCTTCTTCAGAAACACTTTCCTTGCCATTGCCAGTCTACATTTTATATCCTCTCTACTTCTACCCAAATAGTAAAACTTCTTTACTACTTTAAGTGTCTCATCTCCTAATCCAATTCCCTCAGCATCACCAGACTTAATTCGACTACATTCCATTATCCTCGTTTTCCTTTTGTTGATGTTCATCTTATACCCTCCTTTCAAGACACTGTCCATTCCGTTCAGCTGCTCTTCCAAGTCCTTTGCTGTCTCCGACAGAATTACAATGTCATCGGCGAACCTCAAAGTTTTTATTTCTTCTCCATGGATTTTAATACCTACTCCGAACTTTTCTTTTGTTTCCTTTATTGCTTGATCAATATACAGATTGAATAACATCGGAGATAGGCTACAACCCTGTCTCACTCCCTTCCCAACCACTGCTTCCCTTTCATGTCCCTCGACTCTTATAACCGCCATCTGCTTTCTGTACAAATTGTAAATAGCCTTTCGCTCCCTGTATTTTATCCCTGCCACCTTCAGAATTTGAAAGAGAGTATTCCGGTCAACATTGTCAAAAGCTTTCTCTAAGTTTGCAAATGCTAGAAACGTAGGTTTGCCTCTCCGTAATCTTTCTTCTAAGATAAGTCGAACGGTCAGTATTGTGTCACGTGTTCCAGCATTTCTACGGAATCCAAACTGATCTTCCCCGAGGTCGGCTTCTACCAGATTTTCCATTCGTCTGTAAATAATTCGCGTTAGTATTTTGCAGTTGTCACTTATTAAAGTGATAGTTCGGTAATTTTCACATCTGTCGACACCTGCTTTCTTTGGGATTGGAATTATTATATCCTTCTTGAAGTCTGAGGGTATTTCGCCTGTCTCATACATCTTCCTCACCAGATGGTAGAGTTTTGTCATGACTGGCTCTTCCAAGACTGTCAGTAGTTCTAATGGAATGTTGTCTACTTCGGGGGCCTTGTTTCGACTCAGGTCTTTCAGTGCTCTGTCAAACTCTTCACGCAGTATCATATCTTCCATTTCATCTTCATCTACATCCTCTTCCATTTCCATAATATTGTCCTCAAGTACATCGTCCTTGTATAGACCCTCCATATACTCCTTCCACCTTTCTGCTTTCCCTTCTTTGCTTAGAACTGGGTTTCCATCAAAGCTCTTTCTCCAAAGGTCTCTCTAATTTGTCTTACCTCTAGTGAGATAAGCCTCTACATCCTTACATTTGTCCTCTAGCCATCCCTGCTTAGCCATTTTGCACTTCCTGTCGATCTCATTTTTCAGACGTTTGTATTCCTTTTTGCCTGCTTCATTTACTGCAATTTTATATTTCCTCCTTTCATCAATTAAATTCAATATTTCTTCTGTTACCCAAGGGTTTCTACTAGCCCTCGTCTTTTTACCTATTTGACCCTCTGCTGCCTTCACTATTTCATTCCTCAAAGCTGCCCATTCTTCTTCTACTGTATTTCTTTCCCCCATTCCTGTCAATTGTTCCCTTATGCTCTCTCTGAAACTCTGTACAACCTCTGGTTCTTTCAGTGTATCCAGGTCCCATCTCCTTTAATTCCCTCCTTTTTGCAGTTTCTTCAGTTTTAATCTACAGTTCATAACCAATAGATTGTGGTCAGAGTCCATATCTGCCCGTGGGAATGTCTTACAATTTAAAACCTTTTAGTATCTCCTGGGTTCTTCCATGTATACAACCTTCTTTCATGATTCTTAAACCAAGTGTAAGCTATGATTAAGTTATGCTCTGCGCAAAACTCTACCAGGCGGCTTCCTCTTTCATTTCTTAGCCCCAATCTATATTCACCTACTATGTTTCCTCCTCTCCCTTTTCCTACTCTTGAATTCCAGTCACCCATGATTATTAAATTTTCGTCTCCCCTCACTACCTGAATAATCTCTTTTATCTCATCATGCATTTCATCAATTTCTTCGTCATCTGCAGAGCTAGTTGGCATATAAACTTGTACTACTGTAATAGGCGTGGGCTTCGTGTCTATCTTGGCCACAATAATGCGTTCACTATGCTGTTTGTAGTAGCTTACCCGCACTCCTATTTTTTTATTCATTATGCATGAAGTTTTTCCAGGCTCACAGTTTCTACACATCGACTTGAATAGTCCCTTGGTTGTCACATTCACACAATGTTTTCAGAAATCCCGATGCAATGTTATGTAACTATTCAGCCTTTAGCACACGAAAATTCATTCCAGGATCAGTCTCACCGTCAGAGTTCCGGAATACCAAATGGGTTAAAGCGGCTTACGAAATTTTAATATCTGCATATGCAGATGAGGGTAAGAGATGTGTGGATGTAGTGCGGATGTGAATCTCGTCTCTCTTCCCTTTGCAGCTCGTGTATGAAAGAGGCCGCGATCATAATACTTGTGTGACGCATTCTTGTGTACTTAAGTGGATTTCCCGCTATGGTGGATTAAAGGTTCAAATGGCTCTGAGCACTATGGGACTTAACTGCTGAGGTCATCAGTCCCCTAGAACTTAGAACTACTTAAACCTAACTAACCTAAGGACATCACACACATCCATGCCCGAGGCAGGATTCGAACCTGCGACCGTAGCGGTCGCGCGGTTCCAGACTGTAGCGCCTAGAACCGCTCGGACACTCCGGCCGGCTGGATTAAAGGAAGACGCAGAACTAACTTAGAGGGATTCTGCTAGATTTGTTACAGGTAAATGTGAGCAACATGTGAGCATAGGAGGAATGCTCCGTAAGCTCACATTGGAATCCCTTAAGTGAAGATGTCGTTTCTTTCGCGAAACACTATTGACAACTTTTTGAGAACCGGTATTTGCGACGAGACAGTTTATTACCTTTGTCAGAGAAAGGTAAAACCTGTGCCAGCCAAAGAGTGAGCAGCTTACGCAGTCCGTATTGCGAGCTAACATCCCAAAGATGTTCGGGCTCACATGCGTTCCTCTTCGTCGAAATGCCTTGGCTCAGACTCGTCTAGGGTTTTAACCGCACGTGTCGCATTACAGGCCCTAAATTAGACACTTGTGACTCTTTGGTTAATAGTCTGGCTGATCGCAAGTTTGCGGAATTGTATAAAACATGTCATCGTTCAGTGTGTTTTGTGTGGCGGAAATGATGATCTGATGCTTAACTGAAAATATTGATAATTTAAATTCACTACATCTTTGAAACAAACAAAGTTACAGAGTTGATATTTACAACATTTGTCATTTTAATGATGCGCTTCTATATGAAATGTCGATCGTTAAGATCAACCAAAGGGTTCAGATTTTAGCATTCAAGTCTTTGTTACAAAACTTGTTAATTTCATGTTAAAAGTAAATCCTAAATTATTATAGATATGATCAATATTCAAGTTTTATTGGGGTCACCATGAAAATTTATGAAGGATGGTAGATTAAAATTACTGTGGCTTCATTCCCTGAATTACTAAAGAACTGAACAGTTTTCATAAATGTTTCCCATTATGGCCGATCTTAGGTCCGCCATATTTAACACTGCTACGCCTCCTTGGCCATAAACAGCTTCTACGGGGTTTCCCTATGACGTAGGTTCTCGTCTGTCCCAATCGCACACTAGAGCACTTAGGCCTCATTCGGCACAATAGACACTGTGAATTTTCCCATATCGTGGCGAATCTGCGCTCTTTGTGGCACACAGTCCTGACGACAGGGTTCGTTTCACAATTCCTGAAGGCTGGCTCTTTCAGCCACATACTTAAATGAGAGCGAAATGCTCGTTAACTCACAGTATCTAACGACACAATCGGGAATCCTTAACAGTTTTGCACAATATGTTCAGACAGTAGTAAGAGTAATTCTTTGTTTACCTTATTCCTTGGAAAAATAATAGTAACATAAAGAAAATTTTCTGGGCCTAAATAGCATTCTGTTTATGTATGAATAGGAAGCAGAAATGTGTTGGTTTCATTAGTGAATACACGAACGAAATTATCAAAGGAAGTGGTAAGATTCATGTTGAAAACATAGGTGAGGAAAAACACGACCAGGTGGACAAAAAACAGAAACCAAATATACGGTAGAAGAAAAAGAGGAAGAAATTAAGTAGAATTAGGAGTATTTATTGTTCAGCTCTTTGTGTACGGTTCTATCGCGAAGTTACGAGATTTGTACATAATTTTTCAATATATTCACAAAGTAATAGATAGTCTACTGACGTAGATAATGTTGTTTCTGCACAGCTCATTCTTTAAATAAAATTCAAATAGTGAATAACGGAATGTAACTATATCGAATGTAAGCTCATTCGTAGCAGACAGCAACAAACGTACTGGTAGTAAGTGGTTTTTTTATTAATAACATGACTTAAATGCCTTTCGTTTATGATTTTCATCTCAGATATATTTTACTGAGACAGTCAAAATGGGACTCATATTATCAGCATTAGCTGCTGTAAGTTGTCTAACAAATTGTGCTATGAGGAAACAACGATGAAATCTCCAGCGATGAATATCACAAAGAAGTTCAGAATACGGCATATTTCATCTATGCTATTCTGCTCCATTATCTTCATTCAGTTTATGTTAATTTACATGACTTCTCTCGTAAACATGTAAGTTTGTCAAGAACAGAAACGACACGTTGTACGTATCTCGAATAAGGCTTGGCTAGATTAAATAAGAAGGCAAAGACTTGCAGTCGATCGGCTACATATTAGAGAGTGTTACGGAACTGTGAAATACGAGTCCAGGCATGTAGATATCACTAATCTGCCTAGCACAGAAACAGTACAGTCGTACTTATTTCATATACCGTCGTCGAGGTCGGGGTTTTCTGCGTATTGTATTTTATCTTTTCCACGTTTGTCGAACACCTCATAACTGTTCAGATAGCAAATTATCTCTATCCAAGTTCTGTTTGTGTTGAGTACCAAAATTCTTCATTTTCCCATATCATTATCTTCTCTGGTATCGACTCTTGAGGAATTTTGTAAAACTATTCAGGCACCCCATTGAAAGTATCAGAAGTAGAACTCAAGTCGCCATAAAGGCGAGGTTCGGAAACACCTTATATTAATGCCCAATAATAGGTACCCGGATACTTTGAAGATGTAGTATATACTGCATCATCTGTAATAAGCTGATCCTTATAGACTCGACCTCTATAGGACAAGTGTCTTTGTTGTTTGTGGCCTGTAGTACATAAGAATCTGTGAACCTATGAGCTGGTTTAGTGGATGAAATAAGTTCCGATGACGCCACCACCGCCGTCTCGTAACTCGAAGTACCGTACTACGTATTTTGCCTGTGGTGCTGTAAGATTCTTACGATGATAATTGATAGTGTCACGCATTCACGCTCGGGCTGGAGCGTGCTTTAATGAAGGAAATCTTAAGTGTTCACATGTGCAGCTATGGTACGCATGGTGTAATTCGTTACCACAGGAAGAGATGCATGGTAATAAATTCGCTTAGCGTAAACGACTGAAATGTAATGTTGCAAAGATAGTTCACAAAGTTATTTGTAACTGGAAGTTATAAGAAAGAATGGTCGAGTGGTCTAGGGATAACGTTTCCGTTTAGTAATGAAATCGTTGTCCGTACCGTGTTCGAAAACGGTCACGGCATAAATTTTGATTTGTAATCACCATTGGCGGCAAAAGATTTCCGGCATACGAAGTGACCCTCATGAGGGCGGAGTAGCAGACAGAGGTTCGGGCACTCTCATGTCCTTGAGATGAGAAACTTCCCCTAAAGGCGGAAGTGTCAGGAATGGCCAACGGCATGAGGAGGCAGAAGGTGATGGAAACCACTGCATTAAAGGCACGTGACGTGTACGCAAAGGACATGTGGCTTGTAATTGAAAAAGTGTCATGATCTCTCCATAGGCAAAAGATTCCGGAATAGTACCCCATTCGGATCTCCGGGAGGGGACTGTCAAGGGGTAGGTGACTATGAGAAAAAGATTGAAAAACCAACGACAGGATAACGTCTACGAGTCGGAACGTGGAATGTCAGAAGTTTGGACGTGGTAGGGGAGCTAGAAACTCTGGAAAAGGAAATGCAAAAGTCCAAGTTAGATACAGTAGGGGACAGTGAAGTGAAATGGAAAGAAGACAAAAATTTCTGGTCAGATGAGTATGGTGTAATCTCAATAGCAGCAGAAAACGGGATAATGGAAGTGTGATTCGTTATGAATAGGAAGGTAGGGCAGAGAATGTGTTACTGCGAACAGGGCTGCTCTTATCAGAATCACCAGCAAGAAAACACCGACAACGAAAGTTCAGGTATACATACCGACGTCGCAAGCTCAAGATGAAGAGATAGAAAAAGTATATGAGAATGCTGAAAGGATAATACAATACGTAAAGGGAGTTGAAAATTTAATAGTTATGGGGAACTGGAATGCAGTTGCAGGAGCAGGGCAGAAGAAAAGGTTAAAGGAAAATATGGGCTTGGGACAAGAAATGAGAGAGGAAAAAGACCAACTGAGTTCTGTAAAAAATTTGAGCTACTAACAGCGAAAACTCTGTTCAAAAATTACAAGAGGAGTAGATATACTTAAAAAAGGCAGGGTGATATGGAAAGATTTCTGTTAGTTTACATCATGGTCAGGCAGAGATTACTGAATCAGATACTGGATTGCAAGGCGCACGCAGGAGCAGATACAGACTCAGATCAAAATGTAATAGCGATGAAGAGGAGGCTGAAGTTTAAGAGATTAATCAGGAAGAAACAATATGCAAACAACTTGGATACGGAATTACTAAGGAATGATGAGATACGCTTGAAGGTCTCTAAGGCTATAGGTACGGCAAGAGGAATAGCTCAGTAGGCAGTACGGTTGAAGAGGAATGGCCATTTCTAAAAACGGCAGTCACGGAAAGGAAAACATAGGTACAAAGAAGGTAACAGTGAAGAAACCATGGGTAACAGAAGAAATATTTCAGTTGATCGATGAAAGAAGGATGTTCCGGGAAATTCAAGAATACAGAAATACAGGTCGCTGAGCAATGAAATAAATATGAAGTGCATGGAAGGTAAGACGAAATGGCTGCATGAAGAATGTGAAGAAATCGAAAAGAAAGGAAAGATTGTCGCAAGGGTTCACTCAGCCTATAGGAAAGTCAGAACAACCTTCGGTGAAACTAAAAGCAAGGGCGGTAACATTAAGAGTGCAATGGGAATTCCATTGTTAAATGCAGAGGAGAGAGCGGATAGGTGAGAAGAATATATTTTGAAGGCCTCTATAAGGGGAGGATTAGTGTAGTGTTATAGAAGAAGAAACAGGAGTCGACTTAGAAGAGATAGGGGATACAATATTAGAATCAGAATTTAAGAGAGCTTTGGATGACTTAGGATCAAATAAGGCAGACTGGATGGATAACATTATATCAGAATTTCTAGTATTATTAGAGGAAGCGGCAACAAAATAACTATTCACGTTGGTGTATAGAATATATGAGTCTGACGACATACCATCTGACCTTAGGGAAATATAATCTGCACAATTCTTAAGAGTGCAAGAGCTGACAAGTGCGAGAATTATCGCACAATCAGCTTAACAGCTCATGCATGCAAGTTGCCTTACAAGAATAATATGCAGAAAAGAGGAAAAGAAAATTGAGAGTGTTTTAGATGACGATCATTCTGGCTTTAGGAAAGGTAAAGGCACCAGAGAAGCAGTTCTGACGTTGCGGTTGATAATGGAAGCAAGATTGAAGAAAAATCAAGATACGTTCATATGATTTGTCGGCCTGGAAAAAGCGTTCAACAATGTAAAATGATAATGATGCAAGATGTTCGAAATTCTGAGAAAAATAGTGGTAAACTATAGCAAGCGGCGGGTAATATAAGATATGTACAAGAGCCAAGACGGGACGACCAAGATCGAAGTGCTCGAATTAAAAAGGGTGGAAGGGAAGGATGTAGTCTTTCGCCGCTACTGTTCAATCCTTAGATCGAAGAAGCAATGACGGTAATAAAAGTCAGGTTCAGGAGTGGAATCAAAATTCAAACTGAACGGATATCAATTATATGATTCTCTGACGATGTTGCTATCCTGAGTGGGAAGAAAAGAATTACATGATCTGCTGACTGGATTGAACGGTCTAATGAATACAGAATATGGCTTGAGAGTAAATCGAAGACAGACGAAAGTAATGAGAAGTAGCAAAAATGAGAAGAGCGAGAAATTTAACATCATGGCTGGTGATCACAAAGTAGATGAAGTTAAGGAATTCTATTACGTACGCAGCAAAATAACTGATGACGGACGGAGCAAAAAAGACATCAAAAGCAGACTAGCGCTGCCCAAAAGGGCGCTCCTGTTCAAGAGAATTCAACTAGCATCAAATATAGGACCTGATTCTAGAAAGAAACTTCTGAGAATTTACGTTTAGAGCACAACATTGTACGTATGTGATACAAGGGCTGTTGGAAAACAGGAACAGAAGAGAATCGAAGTATTTGATATGTGGTGCTAGAGACGAATGCTGAAAATTAGGTGGACTGATAAGGTCAGGAATGAGGAGGTTCTGCGTAGAATCGGAGAGGAAAGAAATTTGTGGAAAATACTGAGAAGGAGAAGGGCAAGATAATAGGACATCTGTTAAGACATTAGGGAATAACTTCCATGGTACTAGAGGGAGCTGTAGAGGGAGAAAGTGTAGATGAACACAGAGACTGGAATACATCGACCAAGTAACTGAGCACGAAGGTTGCAAGTGCTACTCTGAGATGGAGAGACATTCGTGGTGGGCCGCTTCAAACCAGTCAGAAGACTGATGACTCAAAAAAAAAAAAAAAAAAGAAAAGTATCCCAAATTTGATTGAAACATTCCTCAAAAGAAAAAAAAGTATCAGATGAAACCACTTAGCGTCCCCGCTGGACATCGCAGCACAAGTAAATTCAAGATAAGATTATAAGCTTCTGAAATATGATTTTGCGATTCAGAGGAACTGTAAGTCACTTGAATGATTAATTGAAAAATCACATGTTCGGGTGAGTACAAATGCATAATGTTATCTATGGCAAATTCGACTGCAATATGTACCGCGAAAAGGAACACAATCCGGCAAAACCTCATGCGCTCTCATATTCCTACCACGTTATGCAATACGAATACACGTCACTTGCTGGAAACTCATTGTTGAATGCGCCTATCTCGAAAGCACAAGGCTAGTGTCTAAATCAGGTCCGTTCAGTATGGCCTCAGGAATCAGAGTCCTTTGTGCATAGCTCCATGTGGCGTCAGGTTTACCGCGTGCGCCTGAGAGACACTTGCAGATTGCTTTGGAAAGATACAGTGATCCAGCAAACAGAGTCGGCTAATTTCGTATCTTCTTTGAGCTGACAAGTGACTTATACAACGTGCGCGAGTACATGATTTGAAACACGTTCGCGCGAAAGCAAACGTGTTTCAACAGTAATGTCCGAGGGAAATGGGAATACCACATGACACCTAAAAATTTTGTAGTAGCGTGGGTTAGGTTAGGTTAGGTTAGGTTAGGTTAGGTTAGGTTACGTTCAAATAGGCATGATTGTTCTTCGAGCTGAGGGAAAAGCCAGCTCTGCAACATTTCCAGGTAGGTTTGCCCAGTTACAGTTGCACCTTCGATGAAGAAATGACCGAATACTTTACTGGCTGAAATGGCGCAAAAAATTCACCTTAGATGAAGCACGTTAATGCTGAATTGTTTCCCGCGGCTTCTCAGAGCTCCATACATGGGCGTTGTGCCGACTGACTTTCCCTCTTGTGTGAAATGTTGCTCCATCGCTAAGCACTTGCTTCGAAATGAGACGGTCGTCTGGGCCCATTCGCTCAAGGACAAACTCGCAGAACTCGATTCTTTCTACCTTATAAGCTTTGGAAGGAGATCGAACCAACTGTAAACAATAAGGTTTCGTTACTGACCTTTCCCTTACGACTCTCCAAAAGGTCGACTGGGGACTTTGCAGCTCTCTACTAGCTCAGGGGGTAGATTTCCCTGGACGGCAAGCAAATGCTTCCAACATTTTCTTCACCCGTGTGCGGCCGTCCAGAACTTCTCCGTTTGCACAAACACCTTGCTTTGTAAATTGTTTATACCAACATACGATATATCACCTATCAGGAAGTTGAATACCAACTTAGTTCGAAATGCACGCTGAACAACTATTGTCGATTCACTTCTGCCGAGCTGGATAAAAAGAACTTTTTGTTGAGCAGTCGCCATCTTTATACTGACAACAGAAATGAAGGTTACGTGGCTAACAGCGCTCCTAGCGTCCAAATGAGCAAACAAATGAAACTTCAATGTTTACTTCAATCGAGGACAGAAAGAGTGTAGGTCTCCTTTTCTTCTTTGGAGAGTTCTCGATTTTCAAAGTTGTGGTATTCTTTCTGAATCAGCCTGTACACGTCTTTTTTACTGGCGGACTCGCCTATAGTGACATCTGGTCATAATTTCCGCATTATATATGAGTTCCAGCATACCTCTGATCACATAAGGAAGTACGAGGTTCGCAGTCAATGTTCTAATTTAAATTAATTAACGAAAGAAAAGATTCATACAGGAAATGTAGTCTATTTTACAGTCTTACGAGTACAGGGAATTTCAAGAGGGTTAATCAGATTTCAAGAAACTTCATAGGATGATTCAGACGTCCCAACCTATGGTTCTTATGCAACCAGATGTCGTTCAGAACACATTTGCGATATTTTCATGTTCACTCACTCGCTAAGAGCGAACTATTAGTCCTACAGGGTAAAGGAACAGGAACTATTAGTAGTAAGTTTAATGAAGTTAAATTTTGTGCTGGGATGTGTTTTGGCTAGAAGCTGTAGTTTTCGAATGATTCAAGAAGTAAGTGCAAAAATGACCTTGCGTGCGCGCAAGTAAAAATATCCCAGTATATATCAGACTGTTGTCGTGACAATAACAATTTTGTAGACCTACACATAAGTTATCATTTATCTAAACGTTCAATCTTGATTCATATAGAAGATACACTCTTTTGAAATCGGATGAATCTCTTTGAAACACCCTGTATTTAAGTACCATTCAATTACGAGAAGAAATCAATTAAAAATATAAAATTCCTCACGGGTTCAAAAATGGTTCAAATGGCTCTGAGCACTATGGGACTTGAGATCTGTAGTCATCAGTCCCCTAGAACTTAGAACTATTTAAACCTAACTAGCCTAAGGACATGACACACATCCATGCCCGAAGCAGGATCCGAACCTGCGGCCGTAGCGGTCACGCGGTTCCATACTGAAGCGCCTAGAACCGCACGGTCACACTGGCCGGCCTCCCCACGGGTGACCAGGTTTTATTTCTGAGGTAGAAGGTGACCCACGACGGACTGATATAGCGGACAAACAGAGGTATGAAGAACATGAAACGATACTGTATTATGGAATTACATCATTTAGGAAACTAATGCTCATGACGACCTCTAGTACCAAAAAAGATAAAAGAAAGATTAAAAAAAATTTTGATCAAAACGTCTTGTAAGCGAATATTCCAGACACGTAATAAGTGCCTTTGTACTTGAATTTCGTGATTTACAATAATAATAATAACTTCACTTGCTACTAGCATCAGAATGTTCAGAATATGCGAAGTCATGTATTTAGATGTTCGTAATACTGATGTAGTGACAAAGAAGAAGAAAAATAATTTCGATCGAAACACCTTGTGACTACTCCACACACTCACTAACAGCCTTTATATTTGAATTTCGCGATTTTTTTAAAGAGCTTCACTTGCTACTAGCTTCAGAGTGTACAGAATATGTAAATGTCATGTAAATTGACAATCAATTACTTATTTCATGACAATTCCTCTATGGAATCACCTACATTTCCTCTCTTATGAGCCTTGGAATAGCTGTAAATACGTGCAGATAATGAAAATATGTGACAGAAGATTTGACTGAAACACTGAGGTTAATTCAGATAAGCGGCTATGGATGATACGTGCACTTTTACCTAAAATGTGTCCACCTATTACCGACCCAATCTGCAAGTTTTAAAGGGAGAAATTAACTGATCGCTAGGCATCTGTCGTAGCTGATCTTTCAGAATCATTTATATGCCGTACCTGTGCTTGATTCTTCTTCTTTTTTTCCACTTTATTCCGGGAAGCTCGTATAAAGGGTCCTTTGATACGCACGACAGATCATCTCCCGCTGAAAAGCGCGGTAGCGAGTGACAGGTGGACAGGATATTGCTCCGAAATGAAACTCGGCGCAATAAATGGACCGCTTCAGGCAGAGCGGCGGGCAGGGCGTGAATCAGGGGAGCAGAAGGCAATGCTAAGCGGACCGCGGTGATCGACGTTGAATAATGGCGTGCGTGTAGCGACACCGTTTGCAGCTCGCCGCTACGTTTTGCCGAAGATTTGCTACAATTGTTCAATAAATTTATTGCCGTGCCAGGGGAAGATATGTTTCTGAAAGTATATGTATGTAGTGTAGCCATGTATGGAAGTGAAACATGGACGATAACTAGTTTGGACAAGAAGAGAATAGAAACTTTCGAAATGTGGTGCTACAGAAGAATGCTGAAGATTAGATGGGTAGATCACATAACTAATGAGGAGGTATTGAATTGGATTGGGGTGAAGAGGAGTTTGTGGCACATCTTGACTAGAAGAAGGGATCGGTTGGTAAGACATGTTCTGAGGCATCAAGCGATCACAAATTTAGTATTGGAGGGCAGCGTGGAGGGTAAAAATCGTAGAGGGAGACCAAGAGATGAATACACTAAGCAGATTCAGAAGGATGTAGGTTGCAGTAGGTACTATGAGATGAAAAAGCTGGCACAGGATAGAGTAGCATGGAGAGCTGCATCAAACCAGTCTCAGGACTGAAGACCACAACAACAACAACAAAGATTAATGCAAGAAAAGGCAAATTATTATACACTCTAAGACAAAACTAACGATGCAGAACCATGGAATTATCATAATTGGGTAGAAATCGAGACAAGCAAATCGTTATAATTTCAGAAAAATTGGAAGATTTATTCAGGAGAAAGAAAGGCGTGATTAAGTCTGAGTTTAAACTCGTGGGTACTTGTAATTTTTAACAAGACACTCGTATGTGCAAATACACTCAAAAAAGAAAAGGCGAGCCAGGATTGAACTATTCCTTGGGACGAAAATCGGTAGATGTAATGTGCATGTACAGACAAACAAATGATTATAGATGTTCAGGTGTGTCTTAACTGTTAAGGTCATCAGTCCCTAAGCTTACACACTACTTATCCTAAACTATCCTAAGGACAAACACACACACCCATGCCCAAGGGAGGATTCGAATCTCCGCTGGGACCAGCCGCACAGTCAAATGATTATAATTTAAGAAAAAGTAGATGATTTGTTCAAGAGAAAGGAGTTTACAAATTGACAAGTTAATAACGTGTTGCTCCACCTCTGTCCTCATGCATGCAGCTATTCAAAAAAATGGTTCAAATGGCTCTGAGCACTATGGGACTCAACTGCTGAGGTCATTAGTCCCCTAGAACTTAGAACTAGTTAAACCTAACGAACCTAAGGACATCACAAACATCCATGCCCAAGGCAGGATTCGAACCTGCGACCGTAGCGGTCTTGCGGTTCCAGACTGCAGCGCCTTTAACCGCACGGCCACTTCGGCTGGCTGCAGCTATTCGGCATGACACTGATTAACAGAGGTGTTGCATGTCCTCCTGAGCGATACCGTGCCAAATTCCACCAAATTTGAGTGTTACATCGCCAAATACCTTTGCTGGTTGGAGTGAACCGCCCGCTGTGGCCGAGCGGTTCTAGGTGCTTCAGTCCGGAGCCGCGCTGCTGCTATGGTCGCAGGTTCGAATCCTGCCTCGGGCATGGATGAGTGAGATGTCCATATGTTAGGTTTAAATAGTTTTAAGTCCAGAGGACTGATGATCTCAGCAGTTAAGTCCCATCGTGCTTAGAACCATTTGAACCATTTTTGGTTCGAGTGACCTACCCATAATGCTCCCAACTTTCGCAACTGGGGAGGGATCCGGTGGCCCTGCTATTCAAGGTAGGGCTTGGCAGGCACTAAGACAAACGGGCGGGCATTATCTTCCTGAAATGTAAACCCAAGATGGCTTGCCATGAAGGGCAACAAAACGGGCGTACGATATCGCCAACGTACCGCTGTGCTGTAAGGGTAACGCGAGTGACAGCCAAAGGGTCTGCCTCTGAAATGAAACGGTCCCCTACACCACCACTACTGGATGTCCGGCCATACGGCGAGCGACAGTGAGACTGGTCTCCCACCGCCGTCCCGGGCGTCTCCAGACACATCTTCGGCCTGTAATCTCATTGGAGCAGAATTGTCTTCAGTTATGAGTACGACTTCGAAATCAGCCCTATAACCAGCGAAGACGTGTGTGGAGACGCCCCGGAGAGCGATGAGATACTAATCAGACTGTCGGTCGTGATATGGCCGGACAACCAGGAGGGATGGTCTGAGGTGCCATTTCTTTTCATAGCAGGACCCTTTGGTTGTCACGCGCGGCACCCTCACAGCACAGCGATATGTCGACGATATTCTACATCCTGATTTGTTGCCCTTCACGGCAAGTCATCCTGGGCTTACATTTCAGCAAGATAATGTCCACTATCACACGGCGATATTCCTATTTCTTATCTCCGTGCTTGTCAAACCCTAGTTTGGCCTGTAAGGCAGTCGGTGTTTGTCCACAACTGAGAACTTTTGGAGCATTATGGGAAGGCCCATCCAACCAGCTATGGATTTGGACAATATAACGCTAGAGCTGGATAGAATTTGACACGACATCCATCAGGAGGACGTCCAACAACCCTGTCAATCAGCGCCAAGCTGAACAGCTGCTTGCGTAAGCGCCAGAGGTGGAGTAACGCGTTACTGAGATGCTCAGTTTGTGAAGCTCTTTCTCCTGAATAAATCTTCCAATTTTTCTGAAATTATAACGATTTGCTTGTCTCGATTTCTACCCAATTATGATAATTCCATGGTTCTGCATCGCTAGTTTTGTCTTAGAGTGTATAATAATTTGCCTTTTCTTGCATTATTCTTTGTTGTTGTTGTTGTGGTCTTCAGTCCTGCGACTGGTTTGATGCAGCTCTCCATGCTACTCTATCCTGTGCCAGCTTTTTCATCTCATAGTACCTACTGCAACCTACATCCTTCTGAATCTGCTTACTGTATTCATCTCTTGGTCTCCCTCTACGATTTTTACCCTCTACGCTGCCCTCCAATACTAAATTTGTGATCCCTTGATGCCTCAGAACATGTCTTACCAACCGATCCCTTCTTCTAGTCAAGATGTGCCACAAACTCCTCTTCTCCCCAATCCTATTCAATACCTCCTCATTAGTTATGTGATCTACCCATCTAATCTTCAGCATTCTTCTGTAGCACCACATTTCGAAAGTTTCTATTCTCTTTTTGTCCAAACTAGTTATCGTCCATGTTTCACTTCCATACATGGCTACACTACATACATATACTTTCAGAAACGACTTCCTGACAAATCTATCCCCGATGTTAACAAATTTCTCTTCTTCAGAAACGCTTTTCTTGCCATTGCCAGTCTACATTTTATATCCTTTCTACTTCGACCATTATCAGTTATTTTGCTCCCCAAATAGCTAAACTACTTTAGTGCTTTAAGTGTCTCATTTCCTAATCTAATTCCCTCAGCATCACCCGACTTCATTCGACTACATTCCATTATCCTCGTTTTGCTTTTGTTGATGTTCATCTTATATCCTCCTTTTAAGACACTGTCCATTCCGTTCAACTGCTCTTCCAAGTCCTTTGCTGTCTCCGACAGAATTACAATGTCATCGGCGAACCTCAAAGTTTTTATTTCTTCTCCATGGATTTTAATACCTACTCCGAATATTTCTTTTGTTTCCTTTACTACTCGCTCAGTATACAGATTGAATAACATCGGGGAGAGGCTACAACCCTGTCTCACTCCCTTCCCAACCACTGCTTCCCTTTCATGTCTCTCGACTCTTATAACTGCCATCTGGTTTCTGTACAAATTGTAAATAGCCTTTCGCTCCCTGTATTTTACTCCTGCCACCTTCAGAATTTGAAAGAGAGAATTACAGTCAACATTGTCATAAGCTTTCTCTAAGTCTACAAATGCTAGACGCGTAGGTTTGCCTTTTCTTAATCTAGCTTCTAAAATAAGTCGTAGGGTCATTATTGCCTCACGTGTCCCCATATTTCTACAGAATCCAAACTGATCTTCCCCAAGGTTGGCTTCTACCAGTTTTTCCATTTGTCTGTAAAGAACTCGCAATAGTATTTTGCAGCCGTGACTTATTAAACTGATAGTTCGGTAATTTTCACATCTGTCAACACCTGCTATCTTTGGGATTGCAATTATTATATTCTTCTTGAAGTCTGAGGGTATTTCGCCTGTCTCACACACTTTGATCACCAGATGGTAGAGTTTTGTTAGGACTGGCTCTCCCAAGACTGTCAGTAGTTCTAATGGAATGTTGTCTACTCCCGGGGCCGTGTTTCGACTCAGGTCTTTCAGTGCTCTGTCAAACTCTTGACCCAGTATCATATTTCCCATTTCATCTACATCCTCTTGCATTTCCATAATATTGTCCTCAAGTACATCGCCATTGTATAGACCCTCTAAATACTCTTTCCACTTTTCTGCTTTCTCTTCTTTGCTTAGAACTGGGTTTCCATCTGAGCTCTTGATATTCATACAAGTCGTTCTCTTTTCTCCAAAGGTCTCTTTAATTTTCCTGTACGCAGTATCTATCTTACCTCTAGTGAGATAAGCCTCTATATCCTTACATTTGTCCTCTAGCCATGCCTGCTTAGCCATTTTGCACTTCCTGTCGATCTCATTTTCGAGACGTTTGTATTCGTTATTGCCTGCTTCATTTATTGCATTTTTATATTTTCTCCTTTCGTCAATTAAGTTCAATATTTCTTCTGTCACCCAAGGATTTCTATTATCCCTCGTCTTTTTACCTACTTGATCCTCTGCTGCCTTCACTACTTCATCCCTCAAAGCTGCCCATTCTTCTTCTACTGTATTTCTTTCCCCCGTTCTTGTCAAATGTTCCCTTATGCTCTCCCTGAAACTCTGTGCAACCTCTGGTTTAGTCAGTTTATCCAGGTCCCATCTACTTAAATTCCCATCTTTTTGCAGTTTCTTAAGTTTTACTCTACAGTTCATAACCAATAGATTGTGGTCAGAGTCCACATCTGCCCTGGAAATGTCTTACAATTTAAAACCTGGTTCCTAAATCTTTGTCCTACCATTATATAATCTGATACCTTGTAGTATCTCCAGGGTACTTCCATGTATACAACCTTCTTTGATGATTCTTGAACCAAGTGTTAGCTATGATTAAGTTATGCTGTGCGCAAAATTCTACCAGGCGGCTTCCTCTTTCATTCTTACCCCCAATCCATATTCACCTATTATGTTTCCATCTCTCCCTTTTCCTACTACCGAATTCCAGTCACCCATAACTATTAAATTTTGGTCGCCCTTCACTATCTGAATAATTTCTTTTATTTCATCATACATTTCTTCAATTTCTTCGTTATCTGCAGAGCTAGTTGGCATATAGACTTGTACTACTGTAGTAGGTGTGGGCTTCGTGTCTATCTTGGCCACAACAATGCGTTCGCTGTGCTGTTTGTAGTAGCTTACCTGCATTCCTATTGTTTTATTCATTATTAAACCTACTCCTGCTTTACCCCTATTTGATTTTGTATTTATAACCCTGTATTCACCTGACCAAAAGTCTTGTTCCCCCTGCCACCGAACTTCACTAATTCCCACTATATCCAAATGTAACCTATCCATTTTCCTTTTTAAATTTTCTAACCTACCTGCCCGATTAAGGGATCTGACATTCCACGCTCCGATCCGTAGAACGCCAGTTTTCTTTCTCCTGATAACGACGTCCTCTTGAGTAGTCCCCGCCCGGAGATCCGAATGGGTGACTATTTTACCTCCGGAATATTTTACCCAAGAGGACGCCATCATCATTTATGCATACAGTAAGGCTGCATGCCCTCGGGAAAAATTACGGCCGTAGTTTCCCCTTGCTTTCAGCCGTTCGCAGTACCAGCACAGCAAGGCCGTTTTGGTTAGTGTTATAAGGCCTGATCAGTCAATCATCCAGACTGTTGCCCCTGCAACTACTGAAAAGGCTGCTGCCCCTCTTCAGGAACCACACGTTTGTCTGGCCTCTCAACAGATACCCCTCCGTTGTGGCTGCACCTACGGTACGGCTATCTTTATCGCTGAGGCACGCAAGCCTCCCGCCAACGGCAAGGTCTATGGTTCACTGGGGGATCTAAATGATGTTTAAAAAAAATTTAATGTGAATTGACCTGGCTATATCTCATGCAGGTCAAAGCATTCGACGACGTCTCCAGCAGTTTAAACACACTTGTTGCTCACAATCTTAAAGGTTGCTGTTAACAGCTACTGTGAATATGTTCCAGTTAGTAAATGAAATGTCGTGTGGCGAGGGCCTCCCGGCTGGTAGACTCGGTCGCCTGGTGCAAGTCTTTTGAGGTGACGCCACTGCGGCGACTTGCACGTCGATCAGGATGAAATGATGAAGACGACACAAACACCCAGTCCCTGAGCGGAGAAAATCTCCAACACAGTAGGGAATCAAACCCGGGTTCCCCGGCGCGACAAGCCGGCGCGCTTTCCACTCAGCTACGGTGGCGGTCTTTCAATTAGTAAAGTAAACAGCCAATCAGTTGCTGGAAGTCTATTTAATTAAACTTGATCTAGGTTTCGACGTTAGTATGAATTCGATGTCTGCCTGTGTGTGTCTCAGTGTTAATGGGATTTTTAGCTATAATTATAGCATTTGATTTGAGCTGGTCAGTTCGTGATTCACGTAGCATGTTTTATATTAAAGAAACCAAGTAACACCAGGTACTTCTGAACAGAATACTCTTAATAGTATCGAAACTTAGGCCACATTTACTGAAATAAACTTCTGGAAGTTAATTGGTTGTTTTCTTTATCATGTGACACCTGTTGTTCACGTGAGCGCAATTCCACAGGTCGCCGTTGGGCTCTCGGTCTAGCGTACAGCGCGTTCCATAGAGCCGAGCATTCCTCGTGTGTCTTTATGGTGTGTTTTTGTATTTTTAATTTTGACAATTGAGCAGGACTCACATAGTTATCACTCATACGGTTTAAAACATTGAATATCATGGACTTGTTTTAATACGTGGTACATCAGTATAAAATTACGGTAGAATTACATTGAAAGTCGAACTGCTCTTCTAACAAAAACGCATGTAAAAGGCGATGTATTCTCAAGTCTTTCAAGCATAGCAGTGCGGTGAAACACTTCGGCAAACCGCAGCAGATGGCGATCAGACATTATAGTAGGTGACTTATAGCGCTGTATTTGTTTGGGCATCCAAAAGAGATGTGCTTGACTTATTGTTCTTCATCGCAGTCGCACAATGGGGAAGCGACCAGACTAATACGATGTAGATGCTTCCTTTAACAGCTGTTGCTGAACGTGAGGCGCCTTATAGTGTTCTTCAGTTTCCTGGGTATTGATGTTCCTCGTACCAGAAAATAGAAATCAGCACTAGGTTCAGTTTGGCATAATCTTTCTTTATACCTGGAGGTCTCTTGCCATTCTGTATTGCAGTTTTCTGTGATAACATGTAAAAGTGCTGAGTGTGGTAATTCCACATGGAGCACTCTGTCCGTCACACAGGCCTGCATTGGCTAATCTGTATGTCGTTTCATAGCCCAAAGTCTCACGGTGTGCTATTAATCAGCACATAGTAATCTCCTGATTACAGGTTTTGATCAGTTTTATCAGATTCATGATGCCGTATGGTACTGGACGGTTGGACCTTACATTGTGCA
This sequence comes from Schistocerca serialis cubense, assembly GCF_023864345.2. Classification (NCBI taxonomy): domain Eukaryota; kingdom Metazoa; phylum Arthropoda; class Insecta; order Orthoptera; family Acrididae; genus Schistocerca; species Schistocerca serialis. The sequence continues at coordinate 248,449,687 of NC_064638.1, read as the reverse complement.
GGTATCTTGGTGGTTCTAGCATCGGTATGGGATCAGAAAGATAACGAATTTAATGAAGGGACCGTAGTACCTCCAAAAGCTGGGCTGTAATAATCATTAGTTCCATTACGACAGCTGTTGTCCCACTAAGAATAACCACGTCCACCTTCATTCTTCGAAGCGCTGGTGCGGATGAAACTCGTATTCAAATTATAGCACTGAAAACTAATTTGAAGTAAAAGTGTGTAAATTGCATGATTATGAGTTAGCTATGTTTATTTCAGAATAAAATGATACAAATCATCATCTTGATAAATATTTAGCTCTAGTTTTTTAAAAAATGTAATCTACATTTTTGTATAAATAACGCAGTAACTAAATATGCAGTCATGTTCCGGGATACAGCATAACAAATTTCAAGTTAATAATTACTTGAATTATGTTGTGTTTTACGCATTGATAAATTTCAGTGAAATTCTGGGAGTACAAAAGTAAAATATTAAGAAAAAATGAAAATAATATTACTTGAATGAAAATACTTCATAAGTCTACTTTGTACCAGAACTATGTAAAACACGAAAGAAAATACATAAATTAACTGGTCACAAACGTATATAAAGGATTAAAAATGTTAAATTTCCTTATGTACAGTATATACAATTACATAATTTGTTCAGAGATAAATTCGGAAGACGATCGTTTTCGCTTGGTTTGACGTTTATACACTTACTCGCAAGCATCCCTTACGACAGTCCAGCAGTAATCTGCTAAAATAGTAGGGCTCCACTTTCCGGCATACCTCTTCTCAAATGTGACAATATCTTGATGAAATCGTTCCCCATGTTCATAAATTACTGCACCACAATCTTTGGGGAAGAAGTTAAGATGACTATGTAAGAAATGTATTTTCAATGACATGTTGCAACCAAGTTTTTCATAAGATGACAACATGTTACAACATGTTATCTGCAGTCCCCCTGTAATTTATTCCTCGTTTGTTCCCTAAGAACTGTCTTAAAGCATTCCTATGCATGCTTCTGATCACTTTGTATGACTCCATCAAAAGTATGGTGTCCAAAAAGCTCTCGACTCTGTGGGCCTACAAAGATGGCCTCTAGCATCACTTAAGTAAGGGAATGTTTACCTTAAGTACTTAAACGAGTCTCCAGTTTTTGGTCATTCCTTTAACAAAGCTTTTCATGAGACCCAACTTGACGTGCAAGGGCGGCAGCAGGATCTTTTTAGGGTCTACCAGAGGTTCACTCTTAATGTTCTGTATACCTGGCTGAAGAGATTTTCTGGTGGGCCATTCATGTTTACTGTAATGAGATGCATGAGCTCGGCTATCCCATTCACAGAGAAAGCAGCATACCCTAACTGCATACCTAATAGCAGTGCAACTACTTTCAAGTCACCACAAATCTGCCACTGAATTTGAAGAGGAGGGAGACAAAAATATCACTAAAATTGGTATCAAAATCTTTATATCCAAAATATGGCACGCAAGTAAGACCAGGGACAATAATATATCCCATTGTTACTAGTCATTATGACTTTGACAAACCATTATAATATCTGATTTTAAACTTAACATAGAAATCCGTGTATAATTAGCTCACGGTAATAAAACACTATAAAATGAATACTAGAGCTAATTTTGAATTGTCTTTGTGATACTCGCGATCAGCACATTAGAACTGATAGGAATTGGCTATTTTCATTCGATTTACATTTTCATTGTTGCACAGTGTTATTTGAATAACCTGGCGTGTTTTCGACGAGGTTTCTCTTTCAAATCATTCTGGTCGTGGAGATGGAAGATAACAGTCTCCTTCCACGTTTAGTGATGAAGCTATGTTATATTGAAGAGGAAATGTGAACGGCCATAGTGTAAGAGTTTGGGGAAACTGGCAGTCACATACTAAAGTCGAACACGAGTGAGACTCTCCAAGGCTTCATGCGTTTTTCACCATTTCCCGAGAAAACATTTTGGGTCCGTGTTTTTTAGCAGAAAAGACAGTTACAGAAATCAAGTTAGTGGTTATGTTGGAGAGCTGACCTTATCCACACTCGCGAGAACAGTCAGAAAAACTTTAGTTTTCAAAAGAACTGGGAACCACCTCACTGAATCTTCGTGTACGATTATTTCTTTAAAACAGACTGCTGGAGTAACGATGGATTTCACGATTGGCCTCAAAGGTCGGCTGATCTCGTGTGTTTTTTTTCTTTTTTTGTTGTGATTAGTGAAAGACTCCGTCTTTCGGCCTCCCCTAGTAACCACTGTAGGTTAACTACAAGACGGCAGAGCAACAGCAGTAGATATAGTACAGCAATTACTGATGTCGTCCCAAGAGTATGGGAGGAGTTTTACAGTCGTCTAGATGTTTATCATTCGGCCCGGGGAGGACTCACTAAACATTTTTAAAGTGTAAATGGAAAATGATATTAAACGTAATTGTAAAAAGTACCCCAAGTTTGAATGCCCACATTTGGGAAGACATATGCTTGTAAAATCGGACGTAAATAAAAGCTCTGAAGTGCTGTGCGTAAGTTAAAGTATGTCCTAAGTTTCTAGCTTCATTCATGTACAAGATATACTTGTAGTTTGTGAAATCTGAAAAATGTTTTTCCTAGAACAACAAGGTCGAAAATTTAAATTCCTGTGCATTACATCCCCCAAATCTGCTACTGAATTATGGCAGAAAAATCTGCATCCGGCTTTAATGTTATATGTAGTCACACTGGATAATAGGTAAGTGATTGGAGCACTAAATGAAACGGTGACACAATTGTTCCAGTTCACGCTACAGTTCCATAAAATATACAGCTGTTCCAGTTTTCGCTATGTTAAAAGGTCTTTTATCAGTGGAAGATGATTACAATTCTGGCAGAGGAAATGAGAACACTGGGTATTCTATTACAGTAATCACATTTGTGTGAAATTTCCATATAGTTGTTGGCTAGGAACGTTTCTCATTCGATATCTTGTTTGCGTTATCAGCCAGTTTTGTAGCTGAGTATGTGTCCGAGTAAATACGGAGCGACAGTCAGACGCTAGCTGGCGATCTAGTTCCACGGTTGGCTTATTTTTCTGTTAACATCTAATGTGTTACATTTTTATTAACAACGGATGTACATCAGAAGATCGGTTATGCTCTAAGTAATAAGTAATAGTCTACACACACACACACACACACACACACACACACACACACACACACTTTGTATGTATAAGTAGACGATAACAATAGTACTTATTTTATTTGGAGAATACCGGGAATGGCAAATACTCATGAATGAAATACATTATTGTTAGGTGAAGATTTACAGGGTGTAACAAAAGGGCATGGCCAAACTTTCAGAAAACGTTCCTCACAAGACCTTTCAAATGGTTGGTTGGTTGGTTTGTGAGGGTTGAAGGGACCAGACTACAAAGGCCATCGGTCCCAGCTTTCAAATACCTGCACAATTAAAAGCATAGTGGGTTTAGGTTCGGAGAGCATAGAGGCGAAGGAATCGACCCACCTATACCTATCCATCAGTCACGGGGTCGATTATTTAGAAGATTACGAACATTAAGTACTGAAATGAGGAGGAGCTTCATCGTCTATGAAGTTCCGAAACAACGTTAAAGGCACATGTTATAGCAGAACAGATAGAGTATTCTCTATGAAAGCAAAGCAAGTTTCTCTGTTGAGACCTAACAATCACCAATAATGAAAACGCAAACATTGACAGAAAATCGTCGTTGATGACGACTGCACAATCCCGTGAGGATCCACGATAGACCATAATGAGTATAGGAGTAGTCCCAAAATTGTGCCTTGTGGGCCTCTCTTCGTGATTTGTCCCTTGACACCGAAAATTACTCTCCTACCCACAATGACTTATTCATCATAACTTTTTGCATTCTGTTAGTTAAATGTGATTAAAAAAATCTGTGGTTTCTGCCATTAATGCGATTATGAAGGGAAGGAAATGAGCTAAAATATGGAAATAAAGCGTTTAACACATTTTATTCCTCTCTGTGTGAGGAATGTTCCCGAAAATCTGACCATACCTTTTTGTTACATCCTGTATGGGGAAGATGAAATCTTCTCGAGCTCCCATCCAGGTGTCTGTGTTGAAATTCCGCGACGTTTCAATGACCGTCACTTTAACTATCTTCTGGTTTGGCACTTGTCGCGCAATTTCAACGCAGCCACGTAGATGGAAGCCCGAGAAGATTCCTTAACCAAAACTCGCTGAGAAAGTGTATATTTACAAATAAAAGATATTTTAAAAAATATCTCCAATTCTTACTGGAAATAGTACTGGTCAAATCTAGAAAACAAGAATTCCTATAAAAATACGTTTGAAGAATAAAATACCTTTTAAGATATGGACCATTTTTCTTGAGTCGAGAACAGTCAGTACTTGTTTGTTTAGGCTGCTTACCTGTTGAACGTTCACTGCTGATTTGTTGTTGGTTGTGTTTGCGTACTTTGAATAATGCTTTTCTTAGGCTTGGGATCTACAGCTGTTTCATATATTATATAAGCTTCTTTGTAAGTATCGCCTTGAAGATGTGCTGCCACCAGAACAAAACAAGTGATTCCTTGGATTGTGAACAACGTAAAAAGTGCAATGGAGTACTATTACTCGGCGAGGGAAATGGCAGACATGGAATTCTGTTGTACATTAAACGACGACGATGACTGGTTGGCACATGTTACGTAACGTGAACAACATTATCAACCCTGTGTTCCATCTTATGTAATGTTCAGTATGTTGTTACAGCTACTTGCAGACACGAGATCATTACCTTTAACGACCAGGTACAGCAGTAGATCTACACTTACAGCCTATGCAAGTTCTCATGGCACAAAACCAGCATGCCAGATTATATTTCAGTCATTGGATTCTAAGATGGAACACCGGGGATGTGCATTTCACAGCTTGAATTTTATTTACGGATCAGGTTGGATTCACTCATATTGGGATAATAAATTAGCATAATAACCATGTATATGGTTTGTTGAGAATAATCATTTTTGCGGTAAGATGGCTGAATTTAAGGTGGTAGACTGTAAATCTACTTATGAGATATTTCTCTCTTACCATACTTTAGGTCTTATATTCAATTATGATTCTAGACTGCAATTCTAGAGGTGTAAAATTTTACTAAGGCCTAAAAGATTATTCTTTTAATTATAACTTTGAAGGTTATTAGTTTGTTTAACTTAAGTCCTTAGTATAATGAGCATGTATAAGCAGAAGCATATCCATGAGCGACCGAGGGAGTAACGAATCAGTTTGTTTTAGTACCAATATGTGGCTTAGTAGTATTGGAGACAGACTCACAGAGCTATAACCTGTACTGGACAATCTGATGGATATTCACTATCGCCACTATCTGCATGAAAAATTGCATACACAGTGTTGGATGTTAGGCTTGTGGAAACACAATGGACGTGGTTCATACATGGAGGGCACCACCCCATTTCCCTACGTTTCATATTACCATGCAATATCCGATCGAAAGTATCTGGACAACTGTATGAGAAACGGAATTGAACACTAGATGTCACAAGAGGAGGACCACCTACACAGGATGATTTTTCCCCCACATACAAACTCTAGGCATTGATCGATGAGAGGAACATGCAAGATCTAATGAATCTACGTCTGGAAATGTATAGTTTCCATGCGAGAGACCATTTACTCATTCATACATTGACACAAAGATTGCCGTCTAATAGGAGGTATACCATGCAGCCACAGTTACATGTGTTGAAAATGGTTTCCATTTGATTCAACGCCTGTGTGTACGCGCCGTAGCATGTTCTGTCTCACACGTTCACATCGACCTGGCTGGATACGAACAATCTCAAAGGCAGCATGAATACGCTACTCCAGTGTCTCCACATGTGCAATCAGCTCTGCCTACACGATACATTTGACATTGACGCGCGGAAGGAACTTCAAATTAAATTGGACAATTGCAGAAATTATAAGAACAATATTTTTTAACATTTCTTTGCGAATTTGCTCTGAAGCTTGGTATGCTAATATGTGTGTTTTTTCATGCTGTACAGCACAGAATAGTGTCTCATTTGCATTATTTATTGTAAACTACATGTTTATATGTCTTCTAAGTTGTGTGTATGTTACTTCGAGATTTTGTGTATAAATGCAGTCATTGATGTTTGATGTGGATAGGCTTCTGTAATTTATGGTGTTCAATGGAGAGGTCTATTTTGCTAGTCTGGGTTAACCGAATACAGTGAAGGATTATTTCGTTATTAGCTAATTAGTGAGTGTTTGGATTACTAGGAGCTTATTTTAATTTAATTTTATTTCTTTTCTTTTCTCTGTGCATAGTGAATAGTTAGAATGGATTCTGAACTGAAAGAGAAGATTGTGGAGGAGATAGTTAGAAAAATGAGGATAAGGCCAACCCAGATAATGGAATAGAGTCAGAGAAGGTGTAGGGAGCCAGCAACTCTTTTGCTGGTATACCAAGTGGCGACTGGTACACTCCCAGCTGGGTGAGACTTTATTTCTTATTTCAAGTTTCACTCCTCTACCATCTTTCTCTATCCTTAGGTTAAGAAAGTTAGTGTGTAGTAGTTAGGATAGGTAGTGGTCATCCAAGTAATTCAGTCAGGAACCATGTAGCAGATTTATAGTTGACTTAAAAGAAGGATAAGTAGTTACTGTTCATGTAGAGTGTGAGATGTCAGAGAATCAATAAGTCAAAAATCAGCTTAGTGTCAGTACATTGCAAAATTATTAGTGCCAGAAGTAATAAAATGAGAACCAGATCAGAAAGCTAATGTTTATAAAATGTGGTGGGAAGCTAATTGGTCAAACAAGAGTTTGTACAATCTTATAGAGTTGTTTTATGGGGCATGAAAAAGTCAAGCAATTGTAAGAGAATTGAAGTAATGTATCAGCTTGTAAGTAGATGAACATATAAAGAAACAAATACATGAGGAGATAGTTGTTCGAATAAATGATGTGAAATATGATGAACGGAGAGGGCAAGGAGCCTGGAGTAGTATTTTTATGTAGTTATTGCAGCGAATATGAAGGGTTGATGTAGTTTGAAGATGCATATTTATTTGCAGTTGAAGTTGCTGTTAAGTTGAGGGAGTTATGTGTAATGAAGTGTATTGAGTATGAGATGTTTGAAGTATTGAAGTATATGGAGGATTGATGTAGGTTGAAGATATATATTTATTTGCAGTTGAAGTTGCTGTTAAGTTGAAGGAGTTATGTGTAATGAAATGTATGGAGTATAAGATGTTTGAAGTATTGAAGTATGTCATTTAGCACATGAGTAACATCTGTTTGCAAGTTATTTGTAGGTATACATGTTGATCTAAAGTATGCTGATAAAACAGAAAGTGTAACTTTTGAGTAATGAGCAATTCATGTATCCAATTAGCTATCAGAGTCAATTATGGTTATCCATACATCAAGCTTTAGAAGCAGAATTCTGGCACTGTGTAATGAATAATAAATATCCATATAGCAGATTTGGATTAATGTCAGTATAATAGGAAATATTGTATTTTTCATCTGAGCATTAGTGATGGCAGTAAATGTTTGGCAAAATGAAATGATCAGTAATTTAAAATTTTCATTGGGTGACCACATCAGTTATAGTGATGCAAATAGTTATGTAAGACATATTTAGTGGTATAATGGAGTATTTAATATTATGGAATCAATTTGTAGAGGTATGAGGGATCATAAAATAATTGCATAAGTCAAGGTGTAAATGCTATATTTTGTTTTGATATTCAATGTCGCTTGTGTTAAGGACTCAAATGAATAAGTTGTGAATTTCTTCCTTCACTTTAGTGTGTGTTCACCAAGTGAGTTATATACTAGAGTGATAGTAGTATGGACGGCAGGAACCCTGCTGAAAGGACGGCATACCAGAGGGGTAGCTGGTATTCAACTAGTTTGTTTTTTTGTCTTTTCTGTAGCAAGTAATAACAAATATGTAGTTAATGGCTCGTACAAACCTTTGAAAGTGAAGATTTTTGGTAATTGAATGTAGGACAAAGTTTTATAAAAATATTTACTATGGTATGTTAATTAAGATAGATTGATTTTGTTGATTTTGTATTATGTTTCTGTAGGGGCAGTTTGCTACGGGAGTCAATAGGGTATTATTTGTGATACGATGTAACTTTCAGTATGTGAAGCAGAACTTATGTTCCTCATTTTCATTTATACGCTATGTGATAATTTTTTCCTGTTATTCTTTTTCGCCTGTGGCTACAAAGAAGTGTTTTTAGGGCGGTGATGTAAGGGATCCATGATCCCACGAACATAGATGCTAGTATCCGACGCCCAGGTCGATAGCAGACAGGAATCGATTGTCGAGCGCTGCAGAAGGCAATGAGACAAGCGCTGAGTGCGAGTAGTAATGGAGTGAGTCGAGTGAGCGGTGGTGCTGGAGAGACGGGAAAGAACGTTGGTCGAGTAAATTTACAGACAGACAGATGAGCGCGTCCCCCTAATCGTCGTGAGGTGGACCCTCATCGATACCGATTCGCGAGTGATATGACACCAGAAGTGACAAGTGCCGAATTTCGTGTTTCGCGTCAACCGCGTCGGCCAGCAACAACCATGGATTGCAGTGAGGATTGTTGTGGATGTTAACCATCATCATTGCGTGTGACGAAATACCTAAAATCAGCAACCAATAAGAAATATAACCGTAATTAGATGTGTAAGGCGAAGGTAGCAACTGCCTCAGAATTTGTGTGTTAGTAGGAAATATATATCAGTTTGCACATAGCTACCTTTGTGGTCCTTAATAATGGACAAACTTTCAATTACTCCACTATTCAGTCGCAAAACAGCCGCACTCGGTTGAAATACCCCCAAAACCACAGCAGGAAAACCGATAGCCTCCATCCATTAAGCACACGGTCATGTAATCATAATAATTAACTGTTTGGCGGCTACGATAAATTACACAAAATCCAGTAAAGGAATTAATCGGAGGTGTTTCAACATGGTTCCATAACCAGAAACCGCACGCGTTGGGATCTGGTGAACGAGCAAGCCATGCAACTGGACCCCCTCATCCGATCCATCGACCAGGGAAGACACGATTGAGATGCGTCCGGACGTTAACGGCGAAGTGATCTGGAACATCATCATGTAGCAGCCACATAAGCCTTCCAGACATCACTGCCACTTCTTAAAGCAGGGGAGGCAAAGTCAAGCGCAAGAATCGCCGGTAATTCCGACCAGTTAGGCAACGCGGAAGTAAGTCTGGTTCCAAAATACGGTCGCCAATTATCGCTGCCCACACATCACGGCTGTACCAACACGGATGATTCGCTGTCACCATACCACGTGGGTTCGGCATATAGTCATACAGATGACAGTTCTGAAAGCTTAAGGTACCACTCCGCGTAAAGGTGGCCTCATCTGTGAATAGTATCGATGACACAAATCCGTGAATCGTGAGTGCCTGGTGAAGAAGCCAGTGACAAAACTTCTCCCGACGGGGAAAGTCTGTCGCTAGTAAGCCCTACATACGCTGTGAGTGAAAAGGGTAGTAACAACTGTCGTGGAGAATGTTCCACACGATCGTCCGGCTTACCCGGTATTGGCAGGCCAACTTCCCAGTACTGACTCGGCAGTCGTCTTCCACGGGGTTAATCATATTTTCCTCCAAGTCTGGTTTTCGATCATTTCGGTTGCGTCCTTCATGATTCCCTGCCTCCTGAATCGACCCTGTCTTAGACAAACGATTAAACACTGTTGCAAACCTTGAATAATATGGTTCGGTCGACGGGGAAAGGTCTCCTGATGCAACCCTGCTGCCCGCCCCCCCCCTTCCCCCGTTGCCATTTGCCCTTCTGTAAGTAAACACCATGTCGGCAAGCTCTCGATTCGAATACGGAACCATTGTGAACAACGCTGAGTCACATCCACTGCAAGGTAACTCAACAAGGGAAGTGAATAGGACACAACATTACTAATTACTATGGCAGGAGAGGCACTAGGGCGTGATGTATGAGAACAGCATCACCCTCTAGGAGGAAACCATGCATACCGTAATTGTGGTTGCATGGGACAGCGCATATCGGACCGCAGTCTCTGTAACACAGTATGACTGAGTAAATGGCCCCTAACATGGAAACCATGCATTTCCAGACGTAAGTCCATTAGACCTTTTTTTGTACCATATCCTCTCATAGATAAGTCCCCAGAGTTATATATACTTGGAACTGAAATAGTGGCAACTATTTATTCACAACAGCCGCCCCGATAGCTGGGTGGTCAGCCCGGCGGTCTGTCACACCAAGGGGCCCAGGTTAGATTCCCGGCTGGGTCGGAGCTTTTCTCCGCTCAGGGACTGGGTGTTGTGTTGTCCTCATTATCATTTCATCATCATCAGTGGAAGACAACGGAAAACCACCACTGGAATCACTTCCCTAGACGCTCATGCGGTGGACCTCTCTGACGAGGCTTCCCCCATGACAAGACCTGCCGTAAGGCAGAACACAAAGTAAGTTATTCACAACCTATACAAAAGAGTTACATGTTTGCACCTGTTACTGTACTTCAAAGTAGTCACCAGCGTTTTGTAGAATCCGTTGCCAGCGATGTGCAAGGCATAGTATACCGTTAGCATCTGTTGATGGTGCGAATGGAGCGGTCTACTGCCTGTAGAATCTCTGGAACAGCTCTGAAGCCAATGCCACGAAGTGGTTCCTTCATCTTTGGAATCAAATCAAAGTCGCAGGATTTAAGTCCGGGGAGTATGGTGGATGGTACAGTACTTCCCAGTCCCATCAACCGAACAGAACAGCCTCAATTCGCGCTGTATGCGCTCGCGAATTGTCGACCAAAATGATGGTTGGGTTACGCAGAAAGTATCGCCGCTTCTTTCGCAAGGCTTTTTTTTTTTTTTTTTTTTTTTTTTTTTTTTTTTTTTTTTTTTTTTTTTTTTTTTTTTTTTTGAGCATCACCTACGACCAGGAAATCGTTTACCTTATTCACTACAAGCAAAAGCAGCGATCTCATTACAAAGCCAGTACGATATACAAATACCAATAAGTGAACCCATGGCAGCTGGAGATATTAATGAGCGAAATGAAAGCTCACCTCTGTAAACAGCTGTATCTGTGTAGGCGATAAAAATTGGACACATGTCATACAGAATATTTTATTAGAACTGGTCTATGCCACCATCGCTTAAAATATTCGCTATTCCAATTGAAGACGCTGTATAGTGTCCTGGCGTTATTAACGGAATAACTGTGCCTTTGGACTATGACAGGGTAGTATGCGAAGGATGCTGACGTGTTTGTGTTGTCCTAGATGTAGGATCGTCGTCCTTAACTTCATAGTGACGTGTGACAACCGATGGGGGATTTGTCGTGTACTGCGAAGACGGAGGCAGCCCCAGACGTAGCATCTGCCACACTTGTGATGGGGTACTCAGGTCTGGGAAAAGTCCGGTATGGAAAAGACAAAATCGGTTATGGTTCTCCAAGTACATCCTATGAAAACTACCAAGTGATGTGGTGCCTCAATGTTAAATTCATTTACAAAAAGGGAGCAAATGAAACTTCGTAACATACAGTGATTACGATAAAGGAAATGGCTAAATGCATGGTAAATGTAAAATACGCAAATGACATAGTTATCAGCGTAAAGATGAAACAAGTAGGAAAGTTAAATTGATGAACCAAAATATTATGACCACGTGTTTAACAGCATGTTCGTTCGCCTATGGAACACAATACAGCACTGGTCATGGCTAGCATGAATTCGACAAGTCATTGGTAGGTTTCCAGCACCAGATATATACCAAGGTCATGAAATTCCCTGAAATTAAGGATTAGTATATTTTGGGTACCGAGCTGCTGCCCAATAGCACCTCAGATGTGTTCCATCAGCTTCATGTCGGGCGAACATTATGGCGAAGATACTAATGTGAATGCACTATCATGCTCCTCCCACCACTCAAGCAGAGAGGTATCCTGCTGGCAGATGCCATCACTGTAAGATCTGCAACAACGTTAATGTAGTGTGCAGCTATCATGATGCCTTCGATTACTGCTCCACATCCCATGGAATCTGAGGTGAATGTCCCATAATAATGTCCCCACCACTTTGCGTACATGGTGTGGTACTTGTTTCGAGCAGCAGTTTGCGTGAATGAAGGCGTTTCCAGAAATTATTATGAACCTGTTGTAATTAGAAACGCGATTCATCTGACCAGGCGACACGTTGCTGTTGTTCAATGTTCCAATCTCAATCTCAATGACCCCATGCACACTGCGGGCGTAACTGATAATTCTGTTGGATTAACCTGTAAGGGCATCTATTGCTTACCTCCATGTTCAAAAATGTGCACTAAATGGCATGCTCCAAAACATTTCTGCGTGCACCAGAATCTTACTCCGTCGTCAGTTTTGCCATACATCACCTGCTTCATAGAGCAGATAACGGTAAGGCGTGGACCTCCACCACTCTGTCATCTAAGTGTGCTTTCACCGTTCAGTAACCACCTTCCTTAGAAGCTCATGACATTAGGAAGCGAACAGCTGACCAGTTACTCCATTTCTAAGACACAGTGTGCTCTTTCTGAAAGGTATTACCTTTTGCGGCATGTGTCGATGTTAGACTAATATGTAATTCGTCTCTGCTCCGCTTACATGCTTTCCTTATTGCCAACAGGTGACATCAGATCTAGTGGCGGGCAGGGTCATAATGTTTTGACTCATCAGTCCTTAGTGATTATCCTGGTGCACATGATGTGACAGACCGCGTGTTGTGCTGACATCAAATATGACTTCTGATACTGGCACGCGACATGAGAAGGGGATATGCTTTACTCACTAAAGTGGGCGTTAAGTGAGACACTCACGTTCTGGTGACGGTGGTGGAGAAGACGAGGCAAGGTCCAGCGAGCGCCGCGCTTGCCACCCACACCGCCAGAAGCGCCAAGAGCGCCCTCCGGCGTGTCATGCGGTGCTGCAGCGGTCGTACGATCGCCATGTACCTGCGACACCAGCACAAAACATGTCACTCACTAGCTGATTATGAAGTATCTTTGTATTTGTTGCTGATAATTCGTGGTCGCCGTACACCTGTGGATGAAGCACAGGAAACATGACTCTGTGGCTGCTTTGTCGTATCGTGTTGCTGTGATACAATGTCACTATATACATGTGGAAGAAGAGCAGGAAATCTCACTCACAAGCTGCCGTCACGTCATATGTGCTGCAGCGTATGTAGTTGCCATATATTTTAGGAGCACAAGAAACGTCACACAGTGGCTGCTGTGTCATTCGACACTGCAGTGGCAGTAGAATCGCTCTGTGCCTAAGGTGACAGCAACGATAACATTCCAGAGGTTGAAAATACCGCTTCAGTTGTAAAGTTCTTTTTATTAACACACGACCGGTTTCGGGCTCTTATAAGCCCATCTTCAGGTGTCGTGGTCCCCTAGCGCCGCGGTTAACGTACAGTAGGCCGAATACACGTCCACCGTGGCACTCGGGGTGCACAGCACAAAGTTAGGACACCTGAAGATGGGCTTATAAGAGCCCGAAACCGGTTGTGTGATAATAAAAGAACTTTAGAGCTGAAGTGGTATCTTCAACCTCTGGTATAATGCTCAGTTGCGGATGTTCCTCCAACAGGATTGTTTGTAAAGATAATATTATTACTGACTGTTGTTAAATGATAGAGTACAGCAGCTGATGCACAATTGCCGTGTAATTGTGGCAAGTTGTGACGGGACAGCCTCCTCTGGCATTACTGTTCCTCAACAGTATTTGTCGATACCAGTATTATTTTTGGAATTTTGAAAAGGACAATATTACCTCAGTTGGTTTTCTGAATACTTTCATGTAATTTTATACACAGTATGTTCTATTCCAAGCTAAAATGTATGAAAAGGAGTTAGTTTACAAAATATTTTATAGTCGATGTCATAATCGCTATGTATCAGTTCTGAAGTTGAGTGAAAACTATATTTTTTTAGAAACATTTGAAATTACGAACTATTAGTGCACCTAAAATTTCTATTATTAATTACGCAAACCTGTAATGTTTACTATGTTTATTTCTGGCTTAGTTTATGAAATAATTATCGAAATTAATATGTAACAAAAACTAGTAGAAATTTATTTGTTAAGAAAAATTGTAAACTCTCTGGAATATTGTTATTTCCGCAGAGAGTGAGAGTTGTATACTTGCCTTTGATGTGATCGAATGTATTTTTCTATAATAGGTGCGAACAATGTAATAACGGCTTTGCTAATGAGAAAAATCAATATCCTGTATAACATTCTAAAATGTGATAAAATCATAGGAAAATAAATTTACGTAAAAAATTCTGTAATTACAATCTTCCAATTTATTTAGTTCAAACCAAACGTGGGGACCTGATGTTAGATTTTCCGCTTCGAGAATCAGACCCCTAGACAAGGAGAACTGGAGCCATCTCAACATGACAAGCTACGTGAACTTGTAAGTTTATAGTGAGCTTCACTCCTCTCAAATCTTCATAAAAGACTTTACATATTAATTACTTGGACTGGGCAATGTTTAATGTGGAGGAAGGAGGGGGGAAATTACAAGGTACCCAAAAGACAATGATAATGGCTACTATTGACATATGATGCTGAAATAGACTCACACAACCCCCATACATCTGTGATGAAGGCACGTAATACACCACTACTGGCTGCTGGTGTGCCATGTGGTGCTTTAGCTGCTGCGTTGGATCCACAGTTGCCATGGAACTGTAAAAGAAGTGTAAAAAGTCATTATGTGGCTGCTGCCACAATGTGCAATCCTGTAGCTGAAGTACAATGACGATGCAGTTGCTGTAATGGCACAAAAAATCGCTTACTGAATTCTTTCCCATCATGCAGTGATGCAGTCACTGTTGCAGAAGAACGGTCTCCCCCTAGGAAGTAAGCTTGCTACAGCACTGGACAATATCTACGCAAATGATAGGCCAGTGCCAGCAAGTACTAGGCTCTTCATCTATGCTGATGACACAGCAGTAGCTGTTCAGGGGCCAACCTTTAAAGATGTAGATGGAAAACTGTCTCTAGCAATGGATGCATTCTCCGAGTACTATAATGCCAACCACCTGAAGCCCAATCCTAGTAAAACTAAAGTGAGCGCCTTCCACTTACGAAACAGGGAAGCGCAGCAAAAGCTGGATATCACATGGCGAGGAGAGCCACTGAAACATTGCCCAACACCAGTCTAACCAGGTGTCACTCTGTACAGGGCCGTAACGTACAGGCAGCAGTGTCTAAACGTGAAACAGAAAATCATTGCTCGCAATGGGATGCTTAAGAAGCTGACTGGCAACAGCTGGGGAGTCCTAAGGACTTCTGCACTTGCGCTTCTAAGCAAGCCGATATAGCGGCCAACGATACTGCAAGGATAATCTCAGGATGCTTGAAGCCACCACCAGTGCAGAAATTTTATCCGATTGTTGGAACAGCACCAGCCAATTTCCGGAGGGCCATTGCTGCAGACGGTGAGAGAACAAAGCAGGAGAACGACCACCGACACCCTCTGTATGATAATCAGGCAGGAAGATCCCGCCTTAAATCCCTCAAGAGTTTCCTTGCTAGGACTGGGCCACTGGAGGGAGTACCAGAGGCAATTTGTCTTGCAACATGGAAGAGCTCACTGCCCGCAGATGTATCACCAAAAGAAGAACTAGCTCCTGGCGCAAATCTACAATACCCTGTATGGAGGTCCCTCAACCATCTAAGAGTGGGTGTCCCCCGATGCAAGACCAACCTGAAGAAATGGGGAATCCTTCCAGCTAGCGCATACACTTCTTGCGACTGCGGGGCGGAAGAAGATCTAAGTAGCCTACTTGTATGCCCCCTCCTGGACAACCCGTGCACAATACAAGATGTTTATGAAGGAAATGATAAAGCTATCGCAGCTGCTATTTTTTGGAAATGTTGACTGGACACAGAAATGAATCAATAATTTGAGACAAGCATCTTCAAGCTGTGTGGCACCAATTACTAAAAATATTTCTGTTGATATATTTCTTGAAGATCATGAACAATAGTTCCATAACCAGTTGCGATATTTTGATCGACAAGACCAATTTCCGTGATTGTAAATTTCATTCCCAATGTTTCGTTGATATTCTTATAGTTACAGCCATGAATCATTCATTAGAGATAGAAAGCAACTGAATGTGCTTTTTATTATATGATCATTTATTCTATTCCATACCTAAAAATGTAGTCTGTGAAGGATATTAAACAACTGAATATTAACTAAATTTATATCACTTGTATTCCACTGATAGAGAAATTAAAAAGAAGTCACTATATCTGGAGAATGCGTGATACGGCAAATAAAAGATAAATGCTGCTACATTTCAGCCATAGATTTCTACTGGTTGTATGCATATAATCTTACGAATGTACAAAAGAAGGCGGTGGACTTGGCTAAGGCCGGCCATGGTGGCCGAGCGGTTCTAGGCGCTACAGTCTGGAACCGCGCGACTGCTACGGTCGCAGGTTCGAATCCTGCCTCGGGCATGGATGGGTGTGACGTCCTTAGGTTAGTGGACTGATGACCTCAGCAGTTCAGTCCCATAGTGCTCAGAGCCATTTGAACCATTTGAACTTGGCGAAACCGATGAGACTCAGGAAAATATGCCCTGCACTTTTGTTGAAAAATTTAGGAACCAAATACCGTATTGCAGAATACAGTCAAACGGGTCATATAATTGCTTCATAACGTATCAAAGATGAGCCACAATATTTTCTTACACGCAAATGTGAATTTGAAGATGTGTGAGAACCTCTCGAAAGAGAAATATTTGGATCGTGTTACCAGAGGCGTAGGTACGAGCGTTAAATGTGCTTCAGAACGAGTGGAATGTGACAAAGAATGACAAAAGTTTAGGTATGAACAGGCCACTACAGGTAACGTGAAGGAAGAGGATAAGATGCCTTGGATGACTTATTAATGAAAATTGCAAAAGTAATAACACAAAGCATGAAAATAGGAAGTCAAAAACATAGCTTGCGAAACAAAAATTAAAAAGAAGACGTCACATCTAAAAGAGAAAGAGCTGCACACACAATTAAATTAATAAGAATACAAGTAATATTTTGTTAATGGACTCATGGACGACGAGGTCGTTAGAGACGCACTGCCCTTTCAGACAGAACATGAAAGCAGAAAGAAACTGCCCATACGGTTTTTAGTGAAATCGTCCTGGCTTTCTACATGACTGATTTAAGGAGACAACAATGTAAACAGAAACCTGTTATGACTGTGTCATAGAATGTGATTGTGTCTGAAATAAAAAAAAAGTAGACAAGGAAGAGTAGAGTTCAATGTTCTACCGACAGCGAGCTCACTTCAGACTGATAACAGTTTCTGTGTACATGAATTGTGGATCGTCATCGACATTTTGGCCTAAGATACCGTTGATCACAGGGCCTGCACGTATTGAGGAAGTAACTGAGAGAGTATACATAAATACACTTTTACTTACGCTAGTCCATCACCTCTTTGTGTGGACAAAGGCCACTTATTACCCAGAGTTCAATTAAAAATAATTTACGTGACCCCAGTTGCAATCAAGATATCCAAGAACTGGAAATTCTCTTCAGCATATTATCAATTCGGACCCCTTCTGTCTCCCCACCAGCTTGCCTTGCCTGATACGATCCTTGCACATCAGTTTTCACAACAGTTCGCTCTATCTTTGAGAAATAAATGAAAAGTATTAAAAGAAAGCTTCGGAAGGGGCCTCAACTTTACCGTCACTCCTAGAAATCTACAGATTTCCAGCTTCATCAACTCAGCGGAGCAGGTGGTCAACACTCTACTGTCAGGTGTTCCAGAAGACATTCGGAGAGAGACGTTCAGGGCGTCCAAACCAAACATCTCACGAGACGAGAGGATGGTCCGCACGAGTTTACAGGAAGATGAAAACTTAGTGGTGCTACCGGCGGGTTAGGGGAACTAAACTGTAATACTACTGAAGACCGACTATGACCAGAAGATCCATCAACTTTTAGAGGACCCTACATACAGTCAATTAGAGAACGACTCCTATTAAGGAAATAGGATGGCCTTAGAAGTTTGACAAGCAACTGCAAGCTAAGGCACCTGTACCACTCAGACTATGTGGATTACCCAAGTTCGATAAAGATTGTATACCCCTTCGCCCAATCATAAGCAATACTGGTACAGCCTCTAACGTTACAGCCACCCACCTTAAGAAGATGTTAACACCATGTGTGGGAAAGTGCGTCCACTACAACCAGACTCCTCAGACTTTGTGGAACGTCTCAAAACCCTACAATCTCGAACACAGACATGATGGCCAGCTTTGATGTTGTGTCTCTGTTCACGAGGGTGTCCTGAAGGACACTCAATTTAATCAGTGAGAGAGCTGATGGAGCTCTGATAGATCTTTTCAAGTATATTTTATGAACAACTGAAAGAGTGCCGATAGGGAAGACCCTTATCTCCTGTAGGGGCAGTTCTGTTTATGGAGAGATTCGAGGATGGGACACTTACGACTGCTCCCTACCAGCCGACCTGTTTCTTCAGGTATGTTGACGACACATTCGTCGTTTGGCCCATGATCGAAGAAGACTGGACGAATTTCTTGACCATCTGAACTCAGGATACCCCAACATTAAGATCACAATGGAACTAGAGGATGGTGGTCAACTACCATTCCTGGATGTCCTGGTGAAAAGGCACACTGACGGCACATTAGGCCACAGTGTGAACAGGAAACCAACACAAACCGACTTATATCAACAGACTGACAGCTGCCGTCATCCGGCGCAGAAGAACGAGGTGCTGAGAACACTTGTACACGAGTCAGGACACTGTCCGTTCCGTCTCAGACAGCTTGGCAGCAGAGTTAGAACATCTACAGCAAGTGTTTACAGACAATGGGTTCTCAAACAGGGACATCCGCAAAGCGCTACATTCCATCAGATGACGTGATATAACGGGAGAAGAACAGGAAGAGGAGACCAGGGTCTTTCTACCCCATGCAGGACCTAAATCTTCTAATATCAGCAGGATCTTGGAAAAAATACAAAATCAGAAGTGTGTTCTGTCCGCCTAAGAAGATCAGGGCGCTCCTTGGAACGATCAAAGATGATCTGCACTTAAAGAAACCTGTTATCTACCATGTCCCATGCGAGTGCGGTACGTCTTACATCGGTCAGACCACAGACCAGTGAAATAATATCGGAAGACCACCAAAGACATACCAGGCTACGGCAGGCCACTAAATAAGCACTAGCAGAAAATTGGCTGCAACTTGAACATACCATGCATTATTATAATACCGAGATCCTGCCTCAGACCCACAGATTTTGGGACAGTGTGATTACTGAATCTATCGAAATCCAGATGACAGAGAACCTGATCAACCGCGAAGCAGGATACCAGATCAGTGCAACGTGGAATCCGGCTTTAGAATTACTAAAGAAAGAAGAGAAAAAAGTTCCCTTCTCCGTTAATGAACCTTAGACAACAAAGGGCGTAATTAACGGTATCAGAGCTCTTATGGAGCACCAGGCGGCAACTTCATCCTCGGGAGACAGCTGTTGCGCTCACAGGCAAGAAAGGGAACAACATCAACCACCCATCGTAGCAGCAGACACAAGACGGCGGCCACGGCCACGAGAGACTGCTGCGGCGTGCACGGACAGAATATGCAATTTCCACAGCAGCCTGATTCGGCACGCAGCTCACCTTGTAGGGGCGTACAGAACCCACAGTGCCAGACGAATGACAGGGGCACGATAGGAAGCCGGAGCAATCGCGAACAGGATGAGAAACGTCTGCAGCGTGTCGATAGTGCAGAGAACGTGCCTTATACATCCAGATTGCTCACAAGAATAATATACAAGAGAACGGCAAAGAAAATTAATGAATCGTTAGATGACGTTCAGTTTGGCTTTAGGAAATGTACAGGCACCAGACATGCATTCTGACGTTGCGATTGATAATGAAAGCAAGAGTACACAAAAATTAAGACACGTTCATAGGATTTGTCGACCTGGCAAAAGAGTTCGACAATGTCAAATGCTGCAAGATGTTTGAAATTCTGAGAAAAATAGAGGTAAGCGATAGGGGGAGACGAGTAATATATAATATGTACAAGAGCCAAGAGGAAACAATAAGAGCGGGCGACCAAAAACGAAGCGCTCGGATTAAAAAGGGTGTAAGATAGGGATGTAGTCTTTCATCCCAGCAGTACAATCTGTACATCGAAGAAGCAATGATGGCAATAAAAGAAAAAGTAGTGGAATTAAAATTCAAAGTGAAAGGACATCAATGACACGATTCGCTGACGGCATTGCTATCCTGAGTGAAAGTGAGGAAGAATTATATGATCTGCTGAATGGAATGAACAGTCTAAGCAGTACAAAGTATGGATTGAGAGTAAGACGAAGGAAGAAACTAAACACCAGAATCACAAAGTAGATCAAGTTACGTAATTCTGCTACATGGGCAGTAAAATAACCCATGATGGACAGAGCAAGGACGACGTAAAATGCAAGCTAGCACAGGCGAAAGGGGCACTTCTGACCAGCAGAAATCTACTAGTATCAAATACAGGCCTTAATTTGATAAGAAATTCCTGAGAGTGTACCTTAGGAGCACAGCATTGTATAAATATGGTAGTGAAACATGGACTGTTGGAAAACTGGAAAGGAAGAGAATCGAAGCATTTGAGATGGGGTGCTATAGAGGAATGTTGAAACTTATTGGGACTGATAAGGTACGGAACGAGGACGTTCTGAGCAGAATCGGACAGGTAAGAAATATATGGCAAACACTCACAAGAAGACAGGATAGAATGGTTGGACATATGTGACAGAGCACTTCGTGTTCCTGCTGCTAAGAAGGCGAGTACACTGTTCGTTTGTGGTGTATTTTTATGAGCTTCCAGCAGGAGCGACTTATTTATTCACAGATACCTATGTGGTTACTAGATTACTTTTGTAATTTCTTGCTTGTTAGAGTGTTTACTACGCACAACGGTTTTAATAACAGTGTAGCATACTGTACCGCCGTTGCTATCGACCCTTGGATCATACAGGCTTTTGTTTGTTCTGGTTAGTATAGCTCAGTGTTGGATACAGTGTCAGTGACAGTGCACTTCGTGTTCCTGCTGCTAAGAAGGCGAGTACACGGTTCGTTTGTTGTATATTTTTATGAGCTTCAAACGGGAGACACTGCAGTAATAGATAGGAACTGTGATTGCTGTGCACAGATGCGAGCTGAGTTGGCGACCCTTCGCTCACAGCTCCAGGCTGTGTTGGCATCTGTCACATATCTTGAGGCTGCTATCAAGGGGCATCACTCTGGGGGGGGGGGGGGGGGGGGGGGGGGGGGTCAGACACGGGGATGCAAAGGGTGTCGAGCACGTCCCACATGTCCCCATTTGGCCCACTGCACTGGCTGCCCCGGGTACTGCCTGCACTTAGGTTGACCTCTCATCTGTGGTCGAGTGGAGATCATTCCAAAGTCTTGCTCGCAGCGATTAACTTTCTGATGGGGGCGATCGTAGGGCCTCCTCCGTTCGTTTGACGAACAGTTTTCGGGCGTTATCTGTGGCTGACGATGTCTCTGAGCCAGATGCAGTCGTCCACCCCCTTCCAGAGGAAGCTTCTCGGCCCGCAAGGTCTGGGCGTTCACAGAGTCTGGGTTTACTGGTAGTTGGCAGCTCCAACGCTAGCCGCGTAATGGGGCCCTTTAGGAACATGGCTGCCTAGGAGGGGATGGAAACCAGTGTGCACTCCATGTGCATGCTGGGGGGAGTCATTCCAGATGTGGGAAGGCTGCTTCCAGATGCCATGAAGAGTACAGGGTGCAGCCAACTGCAGGTGATGGCTCATGTCGGTAACAAAGACGTATGTCACTTTGGATTGGAGGAGATTCTCTCTGAATTTGGGTGGCTGATGGAAATGGTAAAGACTGCCAGTCTTGCTTGCGTAAGGTGGATCTCACCATCTGCAGCATCGTCGATAGAACCGACGGTGGTCCTTTGATGCAGAGCCGAGTGCAGGGTCTGAATCAGAGGCTTAGGCGGTTCTGTGATCATGTACGCTGTATATTACTTGACTTGCATCATCGGGTGGTGGGTTTCCGGGTTCCACTTATAAGGTGGCGTGGTCTCCTGTCCTTCATTTCTTACATATTCCGACCTCACCATCGTATTCTGCGAATCAAGACGTTTCATTCGAGCCCAAACTCGATAGGGTATAGTCAATTTTACATATTTCCATCTAAACGATATGCAAATTCAATAAATAAATCGCAAGTGCGCACCGAGATTAAAAAGTCGAGGCTGGCGTACACAAACATTCAAGACACGATGGCCACAGGAGTTTTTGTTTTGCGGACTAAACCAGCCCACTGGAAAGACTGTAGGAGGCTGAGTTAGCACGCAGCTGCGCTGGCTGGCCGACCGCTCACGGACCAGAACAGTTTTTGCGAGAGAAAAGGGATAATGGCCTGTGTGCTCACCTTAAAAGCAAAACCCGCTGTATTGTTTGGGAGACCTAGGGCGCACTTACAGAGTTGTCACAAGTGGACAGTAAACGCCAAACGCAGATGCTATATATTTCTGGATTGGTCGACTTAGCCATTCTTCCGTTTGTAAGAGTAACGCTGATTGGTGGTCTATTTCTGACGCAATGAGCTGGAAGAGTTAGGGAAAGACAGCGGATGATATATCCTTTCGGTTTTTGATTGGAGGGAATTCGTTCCGGTGACACTCTTGTAGCGGGAACATGTAGCGGGAGCGAGTGAGCGAGTGCGCTCATGTGTGTTTGCAGAGAGTGAGGAACATAGTCTCTACTCAGTACAGCACTGAGAGAGCACCTCTGTAGCTAGCAAATCGGAGTGATACTCAATATAGAGTCGCTCACGATTAAGCATTTGTTCACTGTGTCGGCCACGACAATGTGCAGTGTGAACACAGGCAGAGTATTAGCTAGCGGCTGCGAGCGAACATTGAGTGGCATCCCGGTGGACTGATTATCTGACCGGTGTACCACGCCAATAATTAGACTAGGGGCAGATAGGAGTCCTTGACTTCATCAAGTCATAGTGAGAGTTCGATTGGCGAAGGTCAATCCAGATAGAAAGAGATAGTTTTGTTATTTCTCAGCAGCGAGCGACGCAGGCAGCAGTCGTCGCAGCTGACGGCATTGTGCGCTACAGCGTAGGCGATCCCCATCTTTCGTCCATTAGAAATAACATACTTCATTCACGTCACTCCATTACATTTCTCACACGACAGCGTCGACCATACTTAGGGGACGACTCCAGAAGATATTCACTGATGAAAGTTTTTCAGGCATTTCTTTTTCGTACGTTAGGGGCGTCTGTCTGACTTCTGTAGTAGTGTGGGGTGGAAATTGATTCTTGCAGAAGCCAAAGGGTACCTGTCAGATCAATCCGTTCCGCAATTCGTCAAATAACACCCATACACTGTCAGACGCTTAATATGTCAGGAGGCCACTATACACAGGAAGCAGCTACACAGGTAGCGGGGGCTCGGTGGAAGGGACTCAGCGGTTTGTTAGGTTAGAGGGCCTCAGGGAACCACAGAAAGGGCGTTCGTCAAAAAAGGAGGCAGGTAAAACACAGTGAGTTAGTTGTAGAAACGATCGATATTGTAATTGTAAATTGTCCTAGCTTTGTGGGGAAACAACCAGAGCTCCAAGACCTAATAGAAAGCACTGAAGCTCAAATAGTAATAGGTACAGTAATCTGGCTAAAGCCGGAAATAAGCTCAGCAGAAATTTTTTCTAAGGATCTAATAATGTCCAGAAAGGATAGATTAAATGTAATTAGTGGTAGAGTATTTATTGCTGCCACAAGTAGTTTGCCTTGTAGTGAAATGGAAGTAGATAGTTCCTGCAAAATAATAAGGGTAGAGGTTATACTTCACAATCGGACTAAACTAATAATTGTGTCGTTTTACCGACCTCCCCCCCCCCCCACCCCCCGACTGAGAAGGAGTTGCTGAACAGTTCAAAGAAAACTTGAGTCTCATTTCAAATAGGTAATAGGTACCCCACTCATACAATTATAGTCGATGGTGACTTTAATGTACCCTCGATATGCTGGAGAAATTATACGTTTCAAGCCGGCGGCAGGCATAAGACGTCATACGAAATTGTGGTGAATGCTTTCTTAGAAAATTATTTTGAACTATTAGTTCATGAGCCCACTCAAAGTGTAAATGGTACCTAAAGCATACTTGGCCTCTTAGGAACAAATAATCCTGGACAAGTAGTTAGTATCGTGAGAAATACAGGGATTAGCGACCACAAGGCAGTTGCTGCTACGCTGAAAACCGTAACTCCTACAACCATCAAAAAGAAACGCAAAGTAGATGTATTTAAAAAAGCTGATAAAAGTGCTCGTAACGTCTTTTTAAGAGACAGTCTGCACTACTTCCGATCTCGTCATGTAACAATAGAAAACTTATAGAATGAGATCAAAGAGGAAATATCGACAGCAATAGAGAGATATATACCACATAAATTAATAGGTAATTGTACTGATCCCCCATGGTACACAAAACAGGTCAGATCGCTGTTGCAGAAGCAGCGAAGAAAGCATGCCAGATTTAAAAGAATGCAAAATCCCCAAGACTAGCAAAGTTTTGCAGAAGTTCGAAATATAGTGCGTACTTCAATGCGAGATACTTTTAGTAATTTCCACAACGAAGCTCTGTCTCGAAATCTGGCAGAAAACTCAAATAAATTCTGGTCATACATAAAGCACACCAGTGGCAAGGCGCGATCAGTACCTTCACTGCGCGATAACAACGGTGAAGTCACCGATGACAGTGCCACTAAAACAGAGTTATTAAACACGATTTTCCGAAACTCCTGAATTACAATAAAAAACAACTGCTAAGATGAGAAACATAGAAATAGATATCCACGGTGTCGCAAAGCAATTTGAATCACTTAATGAAAGCAAGGCTTCCGGTCCAGATTGTATACCAGTCAGATTCCTTTCAGAGTGTGCTGATACAATAGCTTCTATTTAGCAATTGTATACAACCGGTAGCACACAGAAGGATCCGTACATAAAGACTGGAAAACTGCTTAAGTCACACCAATACCCAAAAAGGGAAGTAGGGGTAATCTGTTGAATTACAGGCCCATATCACTAACGTCGATTTGCAGTAGGGTTTTGAAACAAGTGCTGTATACGAACATTATGAGGTGCTTCGAAGAAAACGATTTATTGACACGTAGTCAGCACGGATTCAGAAAATATCGCTCTTGGGAAATCCGGCCGTGGTGACCGAGCGGTTCTAGGCGCTTCAGTCTGGAACCGCGCGACCGCTACGGTCGCAGGTTCGAGTCCTGCCTCTGGCATGGATGTGTGTGATGTTCTTAGGTTAGTTCTAGGGGACTAATGACCTCAGATGTTAAGTCCTAAAGTGCTCAGAGCCATTTTTTCTTTCTTGGAAAACACAACTAGCTCTTTATATTTATGAAGTAATAAGTGCTATCGACAGGGGATGTCAAATTGATTCCATATTTTTAGATTTCCAGAAAGCTTTTGACACCATTCCTCACAAGTGTCTTCTAACCAAACCGTGTGCCTATGCAATGTAAAACAGAAATAATATCCGGCGTTCCCACGGAAGTGTTATAGGCCCTCTGTTGTTTCTGATCTATATAAACGAGATAGGAGACAGTCTGTGTGGCCGTCTTAGATTGTTTGCAGATGATGCTGTCGTTTACCGTCTTGTAAGGTCATCAGATGACCAAAACGAATTGCAAAATGATTTAGATAATATATGTGTATGGTACGAAAAGCGGCAGTTGACCCTGAATAAAGAAAAGTGTGAAGTTATTCACATGAGTGCTAAAAGAAATCCGCTAAATTTCGATTACGCGATAAGTCACACAAATCTGAAGGCTGTAAATTCAACTAAATACTTAGGGATTACAATTACAAATAACCTAAATTGGAACGATCACACAGATAATATTATGGGAAGAGCCAACCAAAGACAGCGATTCATTGGCAGAATAGTGAGAAGGTGCAACAGGGCTACTAAAGAGACTGCTTACACCACACTTGTCCGCCCTATTCTGGAGTATTGCTGTGCGGTGTGGGATCCGCATTAGATAGGACTGATGACATCGAAAAAGTACAAAGAAGGGCAGCTCGTTTCCTGCTATCGCGAAGTAGGGGAGATAGTGTCACAGACATGATACGTGAATTGGAGTGGCAATCATTAAAACAAAGCCGTTTTTCGTTGCGAGGTGATCTCATGAAATTTCAGTCATCGGTTTTCTCCTCCGATTGCGAGAACATTCTGTTGGCACCCACCTACAGAGGGAGCAATGTTCATCACGATAAAAGAAGAGAAATCAATGCTCGCACAGAAAAATTTAAGTGCTCGTTTTTCCCTCGCGCCTTTCGAGAGTGGAACGGTAGAGAGACAGCTTAAAGGTGTTTCATTGAACCCTCTGCAGGCACTTAATTGTGAATAGCAGAGTAATCACGCAGTTGTAGATATTAAGACATTACGGAGTAACTTCCATAGTACTAGAGGAAGCTGTATACCTTGGAAACTATAAAGGAAGACAGAGGTTGTAATACATCCAGCAAATAATTTAGGATGTGGGTTGGAAGTGCTACTCCGAGATGAAGAGTTTGGGGCAGGAGAGGAATTCGTGGCGGGCTGCTCAATCCAGTTAGAAGACTGATGATCCAAAGAAAAGCTGGATGCAGCAGATGCCATCGACGTAGGAGCAGTGTCGTTGTTAATGTCGTAAAATGAGTACTGTTCAAGTTAATACGTGGAAGCCAGAGAGGTGCCCAGTGTCTTACCGCTTCACCCTTTAAAATACATATTTCTGAGTTGATTAAATACATTCTAATTAAATCACTCATTTTGCAAAGAATATTTGCTGTTCCTATTAAAGCAACCGATTTATAACGACACAAAGTAATTTATTAGTTGGTAGCAACAAGTAACGGCGACATTTAAATAAAATGCTGCTTTGAGGCTGCTATAACAAAATCACTGGGATAATTTTAAATTTTATTACAAATAATCCACTGTGCAAACGTAACAACTTCTTGTATAGGCTATGATCGTTTTTGGCACTGTTGTTAACATTGCATGTACTACAAACCTGCGTACACGGTGGCACAAAGTCCAATTTGCCATTGCTGCTCTCTACTTGAAGAGCGCAGCCTACGGATAAATCAGAAGGATATTTCAAGGGACCTTAGTTCCTTCGAAACTCACGAGTGCGCAGTGGCGGGAGTCGTAAATTACCCAGCAGTCAGCCGCACAGGTTCCTGCAGGCTGGGAAGTTGTGGGCCACAAACATGGGTGGCGCTTCAGTCGCCACCTGTTTCGGAGGCTGAACCGGCGAAGTTCTCGTATCCGAACGTCCCTATATCCGAAGTGGTTTAATTACAAGAACATCTGAATTAACAAGGTCCTACCGGAAAAAGAGAAAAGCTGGGTATGTGTTACAAATTAATTCAGGTGAAGATAGCTTTCTTCGGTGAAAGGCGTGAATTGGAAAGACAGAAACGGTATTTTTTTGAATAGTTGCGCGCACAACGACTTCCACACCATTATTAAGGAGGGTCAGCTTTGATCGTTGAAATAGAAATCTTTATTCCTATTTCAACTCGATTTCAGCCACTATGTGACCATCATCACTGCTAGTATTGAAACCCTGTGGACTTTACTGCTTGTAATTAGCAGTCCATAGGGCTTTAATATTAACACTGATGATGGTCACGTAGTGATTGAAATCGATTTGCAACAGAAATAAACATTTCTACTTAATCGATCAATAATGACCCTCCTCTTGTTATTGAGTAACGGTATTGAAGTGTGTGTGTTTGTGAATTGTTTAACATGGGAAACTATACTATGAGATAAAGGAAGCATTCGATACGCAGCGTACCAAAATAAGACACCTTGTACGAATTGCAAAATACTACGAAGAATAGGAGAAATAAAAAGTATACCGAAGTCACTCAGGAGATAACGGAGCAGATTAAGACAGTGTCTGCCCCAGCATACAGGAATGGCTGCTTGATTACTGGGAGGAGCAGTGGACGTTCCAGGTACAGGAAAAGGTTAAATTCAATAAAACGCGCTTTGGGCGACGCTGGGTGCAGAAAGTACGCGGAGATCAGAAATTAGCAAAGAAGAGTACGAATCTCTCTCTACCAGCAGAATGCAGAACTGTATACACTGAGGTGACAGAGTAGTGGGACAGCGATATTCGCATATACAGATGGAGGTAGCATCGCTTACACAAGGTACAGAAGGCAGTGCAGTCGTGGATCTGTCATTTGTACTCAAATGATTCATTTGAAAAGTTTTCCGGTGCACTTATGGCCAGGCGACGGAAAATAACAATCTTTGGACGAGGGGTGGTAATTGGGGCTAGACGCATGGGAAATTCTATTTCGGAAATCGTTGGGGAATTCAATATCCCGAGATCAACCGTGTCAAGAGTGCGCCGAGAATACCCAGTTTCAGGTATCACCTATCACCAAGAACAACGCAGTGGCCGACGGCCTTCAATTAACGACCGAGAACAGCGGGGTTCGCGTAGAGTTGTTAGTGCTAACAGACAAGCAACACTTCATGAAATCAATGTGGGACTTACGACGAACGTATCCGTCCGGACACTGCGTCTTTAATGGGCTACGGCAGCAGACGACCGGCGCGAGTGCCTTTGCTAACAGCACGACATCGCCTGCAGTGCCTCTCCGGGGCTCGTGACCATATCAGTTGGACCCTAGACGAACGGAAAACCGTGGCCTGGTCAGATGAGTCCCGATTTCAGTTGTTAATACTCATTTTTAGGGCTGGAGCGTGACACAGACCCCATGAAGCTATGGGCCAAGTTGTGAACAAGGCTAGGTCTACCTGAGAACCATTTTTAGCCAAACAGTGATGGAATTTTATGGATGAAAATGTGCTATGTCAGCGGGGCACAGCTGTTCGCGACGATTCGAGCAGATCATTTGGCCACCCAAGTCGCCTGACATAAATCGCATCGATTAATCATGGGACATAATCGAGAGGTCATTTCGTGCACAAAATCCTGCACAGGAAACACTTCCGCAATTAGGGACGGCTGTGGAAGCAGCACGGCTCAATATTTCTGCAGGGGACTTCCAACGACTTGTTGAGTACGTTCCACGTTGAGTTATTGCAAAAAAAATGGTTCATATGGCTCTAAGCACTACGGGACTTAACATCTGAGGTCATCAGTCCCCTAGAACTTAGAACTACTTAAACCTAACTAACCTAAGGACATCACACACATCCATGCCCGAGGCAATATTCGAATCTGTGACCGTAGCAGCCGCGTGGTTCCGGACTGAAGCGCCTAGAACCGCTCGGCCACAGCGGCCGGCAGATATTGCACTACGCGGGGCAAAATGAGGTCCGACACCATATTAGGATGCATCCCACTACTTTTGTCACCTCAGTCTACATGTAAGCGACAATCATTAGTAAGTCCTTATACTCTATGCGTCAGTGATAATTAAAAAACCCACGTAGTGGTGCAAAATGATCATGATGATTTTCTTTGTTGAAGAATTGGTCCTGTTAGCCTTTTCCTGCCCTCAGCCACTGCTGGGCATGCAGAACGTAACAGCATGCAACAAATGTAAAGTTGGCATGAAGTGTACTTCATGCTTGGATATTAAGGTGTCAATGAAATTGCACAAATTAGGTAGGAGTAACGCCACCTACGTTATGACTACAAGGAAATATTATGCAACGAGTTGCTCATTCAAAAATCGCGATTTAATGTTGGTTGTTAGAACTTCATGTTACACCTCGTGTAAGAAGGAATTGGTACATGAAGGGCTGATTCAGCGTATAGGAAAGTCAAAACAACCTGTGGTGAAACTAAATGCAATGGCGTTAACACTAAGGGCGCAACAGGAATTCTGCGGTCAAAACACAGAGTAGACCGCAGGTATGTAAAAGACTACATAGACAGCCTATACGGCGGGGAGGATTTGCCTGATGGTGCGCACCATCTCTCACGCTTACTGAGAGAGATAGAGAGAGAGAGAGAGAGAGAGAGAGAGAGAGAGAGAGAGAGAGAGATTTTTAGTTGGAGGTACACGCTGCAACGCTCAAAATTCTCACTACAAGCAATGCAAACACAGAACACAAAGTATTGTAATTCAGATCTCACATAACAGAAAGTGTTACTGTTTTAGGAGGAAGTACAGCCTACAGTTTACAAAGCGGGTATTCAAGGTTATAACATGCAACAAATTGCATCGTTCTGTGCACTACAGTGATACCACTGTATGGCAAACAAAGCGAAATATAGTGTTTCGGCTATTCAGTTCAGTGTACAATGTGGTTTTTAATAATATTAGCATAGAACGACTGTTCCGCGTGCGTTGCATTACAGTAGCATCCACTACATTGTTCCTTATTTAACTGGAGAGTGTTCGTAAGTACGACTACTCGCTGGCTCTGTCTCAGCACATCGTCATTCACATTTTGTTAACACCGAAGTCAGTTGTTTCACGAAAACTGAGGTACTGAACTGGATCTGTCACTTGGTGTCTGTGATGGAGTCTAGTGTATGTCCGGCAACGGAGGTAGAGTATTTCCGCTCATGTAGCGTATGATGTAAGCTCCGCTGCGAGTTCTTTACTCGGCTACCTTACGTGAATGTTAGCATGTGGTCTGTAATAATGGGCACGTCACCTACTGCATGAAACATTTATATTTCACTAGGCGACACGAAAGTTATCTTCAACACGAGAGCACTGCCTGACTTATTTGATGTTGTTATTGTTGTGTATTCAAAAATGGTTCAAATGGCTCTGAGCACTATGGGACTCAACTGCTGAGGTCATTAGTCCCCTAGAACTTAGAACCAGTTAAACCTAACTAACCTAAGGACATCACACACATCCATGCCCGAGGCAGGATTCGAACCTGTGACCGTAGCGGTCTCGCGGTTCCAGACTGCAGCTCCAGAACCGCGCAGCCACTTCGGCCGGCTGTTGTGTATTAAAGTGGTCTTCAGTTTTAAGATTTGTTGATGTAGTCTATCCTTTGACAAGTCTGTTCTCTGTATATTTACTGAAACCTGCTTCTATTTGGCCCCGCTAACTGAACAAAATGGTTCAAATGGCTCTGAGCACTATGGGACTTAACTTCTGAGGTCATCGGTCCCCTAGAACTTAGAACTACTTAAACCTAACCAACCTAAGGACATCACACATATCCATGCCCGAGACAGGATTCGAACCTGCGACCGTAGCGGTCGCCCGCTTACTCAATTCAAACGTCTACAGCTATTAACCTCTCTACACTTCCCAACATTACCAAATTAACTATCTCTTGTTATTTTAATATTAGCCTATTTGTGCTTTTAGTCAAATGTTCCGTCAAGATCTTTTAACCGAGAATCGATCCAGTACCTCGTCATTAATTATTCGACCTACCCATCTAATATTGTTGTTCTCTTGGACTTCTTTGTTATTAACTTCCACTGTTTCCAGTATGTCCAGTTTCTTTAAGGGCTAAGCGATGCATCTGCTTTCACCCAGCTCAAATTGTCTGTGTAATTTCCTTGCCCTTCTCATAGAGCAGAATGGAATGGTTGGGCTATTACGTATGTCAGACGGAGCATTTTACGTATCATTTAATTTGTATTAACACACAATTTAAAATTTCGCAGCTCTTCGTTTCAAATGTAATACATGTTACGTAAAGTTCCTCGTTAAAACTGTTTTCTACCTGCCACTCAACAAAAAGGAACTTTGTCGTCTGACATTATAATTTCACGTCCATTTATAAACTCTGCGTCACTAGTGAGATGTAGTTGCATGAATTTAAATTAAAATGTCATCACGTGAATGCGGTGTGTGAGTGCTGCACTGCACAAAACGGAAGTCACCGCTTACTGCGTCGACGACAATTTAATTCAAGTTCGTAATTCACTTTTTTAATATAGAACCGTTAAGATCAGCTCTTGTGAAAAAGCCTACATTTGAAACATATGTTTCACAGTTGCACAAAATGTTCTGTTCGAATACGTTGAATACGTGCAACACAAAAGTCATTATTGATCAGGAACCTAGTTCAAAAACTCTCTGTTCAGCTACATCTATTTCTGTTCTATATCGGTGTCCTCAATGCTTACGACATGGTCTTACTCATTTATTGGTTCATCAGGATTGTTTGCCGATGATGCTGTAGTCTACAGGAAAGTAGTATCACATGAAAGTTGTTAACAAATCTATGAGGATTTGCAGAAAATAAATGCGTTGTCTAATGACTGGCAGTTGTCTCTCAATATTACTAAGTGCAACCTACTGCATATAACAAGGCGAAAATCCTCATTAATGTACGAATACAAAATAAATGCTCAGTCTTTGGAATCGGTAACATCCGTCAAATACCTGGGTGTGACTATTCGAAATGATCTCAAATGGAATGATCAGATTACACAAGTAACGGGCAAGGCGATCTCTAGATTGAAGTTTAGTGGTAGAATCCTGCAGCGATGCAGTCCTTCAACAAAGGAAATTGCTTACAATATGTTAGTTCGTACAGTCTTAGAGTACTGTACGTCTGTATGGGACCCTTACCAGTTGGGTCTCATTCAAGAGAGTGTTAGAGAGGGGGGGGGGGGGAGATATGACTTTGGTGAGAATTGTGCCCTCCGCCACATATCGCTTGGTGGCTAGCGGAGTATATATGTAGCTGGAGTGCCCCAGGGAAGTGTGGTAGGTCCGCTGTTGTTTTCTATCTACGTAAATGATCTTTTGGATAGGGTGGATAGCAATGTGCGGCTGTTTGCTGATGATGCTGTGGTGTACGGGAAGGTGTCGTCGTTGAGTGACTGTAGGAGGATACAAGATGACTTGGACAAGATTTGTGATTGGTGTAAATAATGGCAGCTAACTCTAAATATAAATAAATGTAAATTAAAGCAGATGAATAGGAAAAAGAATCCCGTAATGTTTGAATACTCCATTAGTAGTGTAGCGCTTGACACAGTCACGTCGATTAAATATTTGAGCGTAACATTGGAGAGCGATATGAAGTGGGACAAGCATGTAATGGCAGTTGTGGGGAAGGCGGATAGTCGTCTTCGGTTCATTGGTAGAATTTTGGGAAAATGTGGTTAATTTGTAAAGGACCCTCTTTAGAAAACACTAATATGACCTATTCTCGAGTACTGCTCGAGCGTTTGGGATCCCTATCAGGTCGGATTGAGGGAGGACATAGAAGCAATTCAGATGCGGACTGCTAGATTTGTTACTGGCAGGAGAGGTACCCGTGGTCTAGGGGTAGCGTCTTTGATTCATAATCAAAACGTCTTCGGTCCCGGGTTCGATCCCCGCCGCTGCCCAAATTTTGATAAATAATCAGCATTGGCGGCCGAAGACTTCCGGCATAAGAAGTCAGCCTCATTCTGCCAACGGCCTTGTCAAAGAGGGCGGAAGAGCGGATAGAGGTTCAGGGCACTCTCTTGTCCTAGGGGTGGGAAATTGCCCCTAAAGGGGGAAGAATCAGCATTGATCAACGACATGAGGATGCAGAAGGCAATGGAAACCACTGCATTAAAGACACGTAACGTGTATCCACAGGCCATGTGGCCTGTAATTGAAGAAGTGTCATGATGATCTCTCCATTGGCAAAAGATTCCGGAATAGTCCCCCATTCGGATCTCCGGGAGGGGACTGCCAAGGGGGAGGTTACCATGAGAAAAAGATTGAATAATCAACGAAAGGATAACGTTCTACGAGTCGGGGCGTGGAATGTCAGAAGCTTGAGCGTGGTAGGGAAACTAGGAAATCTGAAAAGGGAAATGCAAAGGCTCAATCTAGATATAGTAGGGGTCAGTGAAGTGAAGTGGAAGGAAGACAAGGATTTCTGGTCAGATGAGTATCGGGTAATATCAACAGCAGCAGAAAATGGTATAACAGGTGTAGGATTCGTTTTGAATAGGAAGGTAGGACAGAGGGTGTGTTACTGTGAACAGTTCAGTGACCGGGTTGTTCTAATCAGAATCGACAGTAGACCAACACCAACAACGATAGTTCAGGTATACATGCCGACGTCGCAAGCTGAAGAATAGATAGAGAAAGTGTATGAGGATATTGAAAGGGTAATGCAGTATGTAAAGGGGGACAAAAACCTAATAGTCATGGGCGACTGGAATGCAGTTGTAGGGGAAGGAGAATATGGGCTTGGGACAAGGAATGAAAGAGGAGAAAGACTAATCGAGTTCTGTAACAAGTTTCAGCTAGTAATAGCGAATACCCTGTTCAAGAATCACAAGAGGAGGAGGTATACTTGGAAAAGGCCGGGAGATACGGGAAGATTTCAGTTAGATTACTTCATGGTTAGACAGAGATTCCGAAATCAGATACTGGATTGTCAGACGTACCCAGGAGCAGATATAGACTCAGATCACAATATAGTAGTCATGAAGAGTAGGCTGAAGTTCAAGACATTAGTCAGGAAGAATCAATACGCAAAGAAGTGGGATACGGAAGTACTAAGGAATGACGAGATACGTTTGAAGTTCTCTAACGCTATAGATACAGCAATAAGGAATAGCGCAGTAGGCAGTACAGTTGAAGAGGAATGGACATCTCTAAAAAGGGCCATCACAGAAGTTAGGAAGGAAAACATAGGTACAAAGAAGGTAGCTGCGAAGAAACCATGGGTAACAGTAGAAATACTTTAGTTGACTGATGAAAGGAGGAAGTACAAACATGTTCCGGGAAAATCAGGAATACAGAAATACAAGTCTCTGAAGAATGAAATAAATAGGAAGTGCAGGGAAGCTAAGACGAAATGGCTGCAGGAAAAATGTGAAGACATCGAAAAAGATATGATTGTCGGAAGGACAGACTCAGCATACAGGAAAGTCAAAACAACCTTTGGTGACATTAAAAGCAACGGTGGTAACATTAAGAGTGCAACGGGAATTCCACTGTTAAACGCAGAGGAGAGAGCAGATAGGTGGAAAGAATACATTGAAAGCCTCTATGAGGGTGAAGATTTGTCTGATGTGATAGAAGAAGAAACAGTAGTCGATTTAGAACAGATAGGGGATCCAGTAATACAATCGGAATTTAAAAGAGCTTTGGAGGACTTACGGTCAAATAAGGCAGAAGGGATAGATAACATTCCATCAGAACCTTTAAAATCATTGGGGGAAGTGGCAACAAAACGACTATTCACGTTGGTGTGTAGAATATATGAGTCTGGCGATATACCATCTGACTTTCGCAAAAGCATCATCCACACAATTCCGAAGACGGCAATAGCTGACAAGTGCGAAAATTATCGCACAATCAGCTTAACAGCTCATGCATCGAAGCTGCTTACAAGAATAATATACAGAAGAATGGAAAAGAAAATTGAGAATGCGCTAGGTGACGATCAGTTTGGCTTTAGGAAAAGTAAAGGGACGAGAGAGGCAATTCTGACATTACGGCTAATAATGGAAGCAAGGCTAAAGAAAAATCAAGACACTTTCATAGGATTTGTCGACCTGGAAAAAGCGTTCGACAATATAAAATGGTGCAAGCTGTCCGAGATTCTGAAAAAAGTAGGGGTAAGCTGTAGGGAGAGACGGGTCATATACAATATGTACAACAACCAAGAGGGAATAATAAGAGTAGACGATCAAGAACGAAGTGCTAGTATTAAGAAGGGTGTAAGACAAAGCTGTAGCCTTTCGTCTCTACTCTTCAATCTGTACATCGAGGAAGCAATGATGGAAATAAAAGAAAGGTTCCGGAGTGGAATTAAAATACAAAGTGAAAGGATATCAATGATACGATTCGCTGATGACATTGCTATCCTGAGTGAAAGTGAAGAAGAATTAAATGATCTGCTGAACGGAATGAACAGTCTAATGAGTACACAGTATGGTTTGAGAGTAAATCGGAGAAAGACAAAGGTAATGAGAAGTAGTAGAAATGAGAAC
This sequence comes from Schistocerca serialis cubense, assembly GCF_023864345.2. Lineage (NCBI taxonomy): Eukaryota > Metazoa > Arthropoda > Insecta > Orthoptera > Acrididae > Schistocerca > Schistocerca serialis. Next base: position 248,413,649 of record NC_064638.1, on the reverse strand, counting down.
AGCGAGAAACTTAACATCAGGATTGATGGTCACGAAGTCAATGAAGTTAAGGAATTTTGCTACCTATGCAGTAAAATAACCAATGACGGACGGAGCAAGGAGGACATCAAAAGCAGACTCGCTATGGCAAAAAAGGCATTTCTGGCCAAGAGAAGTCTATTAATATCAAATACCGGCCTTAATTTGAGGAAGAAATTTCTGAGGATGTACGTCTGGAGTACAGCATTGTATGGTAGTGAAACATGGACTGTGGGAAAACCGGAACAGAAGAGAATCGAAGCATTTGAGATGTGGTGCTATAGACGAATGTTGAAAATTAGGTGGACTGATAAGGTAAAGAATGGGTAGGTTCTACGCAGAATCGGAGAGGAAAGGAATATGTGGAAAACACTGATAAGGAGAATGGACAGGATGATAGGACATCTGCTAAGACATGAGGGAATGACTTCCATGGTACTAGAGGAAGCTGTAGAGGGCAAAAACTGTAGAGGAAGACAGAGATTGGAATACGCAAATAATTGAGGACGTAGGTTGCAAGTGCTACTCTGTGATGAAGAGGATAGCACAGGAAAGGAATTCGTGGTGGGCCGCATCAAACCAGTCAGTCGGAGAAAAAAAAAAAAAAAAAAAAAAAAAAAAAAGGTTGATCATCACGCGAGTGTTACGGAAATGCTTCTGGGACTTGGGTTGGATGGGAGTCTCTGGAGGAATGGAGGCGTTCTTTTCGTGAATCGCTACTCAGGAAATTTGGAGAACCAGCATTTGAGGCTGACTGCAGTACAATTTTACTGGAGCCAACTTATATTTCGCGGAAAGACCACAGAGATAAGATAAGAGAGATTAGGGCTTGTACAGGGGCATATAGGCAGTCGTTTTTCCCTCGTTCTGTTTGGGAGTGGAACAGGGAGAGAAGATGCTGATTGTGGTACGAGGTACCCTCCGCCACGCACCGTATGGTGGATTGCGGAGTATGTATGTAGATGTAGATGTAGATGAACACTTGATTAGGAAACACGCGTGACAGGTATTTCATATATTCTCGTATTTATTTCTTGCTTGCGTCCATCTGTTACAACTCGCGCAGGGTACGGTGGACCACGTGCGGTTACCGATTTTCGTCCAAAGCGCTGGGCATGTTCATTCGTTTGTTCGGAAGGGGAGGCCGATAAGTGTTTTCCTCCTTTCGGGCAGTCAGCGATTACAGAATCGAGGGGCACACCCTGCAATATTTCTCAAATGATTTTACAGAAACTATTCTGTGAAAAAATTCATTTTTGATTTACTTATAGCTTAATATGTCAGGTTCATGATTATGTCCCATCACTTCGTCAATGGTCACAGTTATTGCAATATTTACGTGACAGTACGTTACTATGCAAAAATCGAAAAAGTGTGAGAAATAGAGTCGCCATGATTTTGCGTTTGGTGCCTATTCTTGCGTATGAAGTTTAGCTAACCTATTGACTTTGGTAGAGATGTCTGTCTGACCCAATATCGAGAAAATTGATCTGATGTAGGACACTCATTTATGGTCGCGCCGCGCCAGTGATAAAGTCAGAGTGAAATATGCACAACATTCGTCATATTTCACAAACCATTTCAGACACCGAAATGAGATTTTGGCAGATGAGAGTACGGAAAGAGGACAGCATTTCACCATATCGTTATTATGTAAAACTTCATTGTCTATTGTGTTACTCCACTAACTACGTTTTATGGTAGAAAAAATGTATATTTTTTAAGGACCATCGATAGGTCGTTAAATGAGAAATGCTATGGGTTTTGGAACAACACATGTGACAACATTAGATTTTTTTTATTCAAATGTTAAAATGTGTGTGAATTCTTAAGGGACCAACTACCAAGGTCATCGCTCCCTAGACCTACACGCTACTTAAACTAACTTACGCTAAGGACAACAGACACACCCAAGCCTGAGGGAGGACTCGAACCTCCGGCGGGAGGGGCCGCGCAATCCGTGACATGAAGCCTAAAACCATGAGGCCACGCTGCGCGGCTACTCTTTTTGTATCGACGATGCTACTGGCTTTAATTTTTCTCAGTTCCTCACTTAATAAACCACTCTTTCTGAATACTCTCGTAACTGTGTCTGCACATGTTAGTAAGGTGAGACATTGTGTTTAGGCAAAAGAAGCAAATTTTGTCATGGCAACCAAAGGTTTTACTCAAAATTCGTCACTCATGACGGTTCTCTGAAAGTTACAAATGGTTAACAAGCCAGGCGAAAATAAATCGCTGCATTTTCGGCGGAATTGTTTTTAGATACCAACGAAAGCAGAGCTGACAATAGTCATCATAGAAGAGTGGGCGTGGAGGGGCCCCACTTAATATTTCCAAAAAAGGTGAGTGTAACCTTTAGTTTAGAACAGCACTTCCCCTCCAGCTCTCAGGATTTCCCCTACGGCGCTCTGAGCGACCCCCCACCACTGCCACCCTCCCCACGCTTCCCCAGCAGACAGTGCATTCCACGGCCACAGCATGTGGCGCACGCTACATGACGTTTTTGTTGACGATAATTTAAACCTCCTTTTCTTTTACCGACGTGAAGTTCAAACAAATAAAATCACAACATAGGTGACTGCTGAAAATTCTGGCTAAAATTCAGCTTCCTATAAGTAGTAAGTATGCCAACACAAAAAATATCCTTGTATGTGACATAGTTTGGTGTTATGTCCCGTCCAGGAACGATTTATTCAAAGAGCGCTCTTGACGAACTCTAGGAATGTATAATTTCAACAACATTAACGCCGACAGGCATCAGGAATTATGTGGCCTTAAATGTTAGTAAGCTAATCATAGTCTTGACCAACTAGAGCGTTATGAAAGGAAGGAAATGACTGTACTGCAAATGAAAGCAGGAAGCCGTTTCATCCGAGGAGTTGAGTAACCTAACTCGAAAACTTTGTCTGTCACATCCCAAGGTTTCTTGTTTAGGAAAGTATGTTTTTAGTTGCAGCTGTGTTGTGTGCATTAGCAAAGTAATGTCTGTTTAGGGGAAAAGTCAAGCGCCGGCCCTCCAGTCGGGAACAATAGAGCAGGGAGGGCTGTGGCAAGACGTCAGCCAATTGCACGCTGACCAACCCCTCTCCAGGACGACAACGCGACAGCAGCAGCAGCTTCTGTGCGAAAAGAACATAAGCGCCACGGCCGACTGGTCGGGGCCAGCTCTAGAGACGCTACAGGAGTAGCGACCTGAAAAAAAAAGTGGTTTAAATGGCTCTGAGCACTATGGGTCTTAACTTCTGAGGTCATCAGCCCTCTAGAACATAGAATTACTTAAACTTAACTAACCTAAGGACATCACACACATCCATGCCCGAGGCAGGATTCAAACCTGCGACCGTAGCGGACTCGCGGTTCCAGATTATAGCGCCTAGAACCGCTCGGCCACTGCGGCCAGCGTAGCGACCTGAGTAGAAGCGTCAAAGATCATTACTTTGCTCGTATTAGAATTGTTGTACTGAAGAAGCTTGTTTATTTCGGATGTCGCCTCTAGCTTGCGACACATGTGCATAATTCTCGAAGTTAAGTATAGTCATTTACTTCTCATAATAAAACTCATTAATACGATTTGTTTGACTTGTTGTCTAGCGATCCGAGAAAGCAAGGTTTCCTGGACACCCCATATTTGATGGCTAGGCAATGTCGTGTTCTTCTTGCTGCTGCTGCTGCTGCTGATGGTGATGATAATGAGGATGATGATGATGATGATGATGATGACGATGAGAAGGTGAAGCTCGCTGACGGCACACAGCCCCTTCCTCTTGACGCACACCAAGCCGGCTGTCAGACGTAACGTAAAATTCTGATACGACCGGCGGATCACAGTTATAAGCGCTATATGCCCTCATCGAGTGCTACACAGCGGATGTGTTTCGAATTTAACCCAGGACATTGGACCAATTACTGTGCCGTATCTAAGTATCGAGCTATGTAGGTCGGTGCCGAGCGGTAATTTATTGGCTTTTCTTCAGTAACACAAGCTTTAATTGGTGTATATAGTCTAAAACTTTGTGTTGTAGAGGGGGAGCAGAGGGAGTTGAGTTGAAGAGCGGAGTTGCGGACAGAGCGGCGAGCACCCGCTTGTCGTGGCTGTCTGCAGTTAACTGCGGTCATCAAGAGAGGGCGCACCGAACCGTGTGGTACGCTACCGCTGAGCACAGAGAGGACAGCTCTGGACTCTGAAGACGGTGAAATGATAACGAAGTGAAATGATAACGAATTCAAGACCCTAAGCTGTCGACAGCCGTTGATATACATCAACGGGGACAGTTGAAACTGTGTACCCCCGACCGGGAGTCGAACCCAGGGTCTCCTGCTCACATAGCAGACGCTCTATCCATCTGAGCCACCGAAGGCACAGAGGATAGTGCGACTGCAAGGATTTTTCCCTTGCACGCTTCCCGTGAGACCCGCATTCCCAACTTAATGTCCACACACTACGTTCGTAGTGCTCCTGCGCGTTGCACTCATAACTCGCGCAGACAATCTTACCGAGTCCCGTAAGAGTTTGGGCAATTTGTGTGCATCCAGCACAGAAGAAGGATGTCAATGGTCGGTTAGTCTTAACTATATGAAGATGGTATCTGAAGCCGGTGGCGAGGCAGACAGCCCGTGCACGGAAGTCGTATACGTCAGTTGCTGTTCGACTATCCATCACCGCACGGATGGGCAAGGCATCAGCGAGGACAGAGAAACGTGTAGCTGATGTTTGACTACATAGTAAGACAAACGGTACGTGAGTCTGGAGATTCGGTAGATTGTGCCCGTGAACACAATTAAAGTTTATTTGTTTTCTCTGTGTGATTGTGCTAGTGAACACAATTAAAACGTATTTTCACTTCTGCTCAATACAGGTAGAATTTAAAAAATGGCTCTGAGAACTATGGGACTTAACTGCTGAGGTCATCATCCCCTAGAACTTAGAACTACTTAAACCTAACTAACCCAAGGACATCACACACATCCATCCCCGGGTCAGGATTCGAACCTGCGACCGTAACGGTCTCGCGGCGCCAGACTGTAGCGCCTAGAATCGCTCGGCCACTAGGGCCGGCAGTAGAACTTAACCGTCAAGGAAGTGGGACTCCTGTTGTACTGTAGCTGACGACTGGTAATCTGATAAACATGTTCAGTTTTGTTATCTTGTTCATGTGAAATCGGAGAAAAAGGGAAACATATGAAATTTTGAGAATCAGATCGCTTAAAAGAGTGGATACCTCTGTAGAAGTAAATTGCTTTTAGTTATCAGGCTTAAATGCCGTGTGTATATTTTACATCGTTTTTAAATAGATATTTACTCTTGCTAATCACAATAACAGCGTTATAAATTTTCTGCCTTATCGTAAAACTAATATGTTCAGAGCGTAGTTGCTGAAGGCTCATTCACATTTGCAAATACGTAGTAAGACAGTTAACAGTTTTTATTTTTTTATTTACTGTTGTTCTACATAGAACTGAAAAGAGAATTTGAGTAGGCAGTATTTCGAGAATTATTCATTTTGCTGAGAACTAAGTAATACTAAGTAATACGATAGTCCCCTAGACTTAGAAATACTTAAACCTAACTAACCTAAGGACATCACACATATCCATGCCCGAGGCAGGATTCGTACCTGCGAACGTAGCAGCAGCGTGGTTCCGGATTGAAGCGACTAGAACCGCTCGGCCACACCGGCCGGCTCTCATTTGTACTCCTGAAGTCAAATAAATGTATTTAGAAGTTTCTGTGGATTTTCAGGAGCCCTCCAATACGTTCCACTTTTCCAAATCCGTGTCCTGCTAATGTTCAGTTACCTTTCCTTCACTTCCTGAAAATTTCTTCCACCGCCAGTATTTGAAGGGGAAACCCTAGAACCTAGCACCACTGCACATGGCTGCGTTAATACAAGTTTGTTAATGTCTGCTAGAGAAGGAGTAGTTGCAATCAATGTTTCCAAATTTCTTGAAGATGGTGTTTTCTTACATCAGATTTTTCGTTTTTTAAAACGAGTGCTGTTTATTTCGTAACGATTAGTTGACAACGTCCCTCTTGTTGATCACCAAACAACACGACACAAAAATTGTGTTGTGTGGTTTAATTTTTTCAGAAAGTCATGATGCGCACGGCAGTATCGAACAGGTCAAAATGTCACCCCAAATGCCCTTGGGATCGTGCAAAAAAGTTATCACATATTATTGTCTAATTACTGTGCTGGCATATGTAGCACCTCACACTTCTTAATGTTCAGTGTTACGCCATTCGACGAGAACATGAAATGCTATGGCATTTTCATGTCGTCCGCGCCATGGTTTGGCAAATGGAAACATGTAATGTAATATTTTTCTGTTGTGGCCTGACGAAACCTAATGGAGCCATAATTGCTAAACCAAGAAAATAAAATGTTTATTTCAAGTAAATAAATAGCCATTTGTAGGAAAATAATAATATACAAAAAAAAATATTACTATTTATAAATCTTTACTCGTTCAAGTCCTTGTCATCGAAACTTGGACACAATGTTCCTACATCTCCCTCCTTTGCTGCAATCTGATGGCAATTACCAGACACACTGTTAGTTTCAAGCATGGTCTCTTGCAGAGCAAATTGGCGACGGTAATTTTCAGTACTGTATGCTTGACGTCAATATTCCGCATAATTTTTTTTCTTAGCTTTTGGTTCTCGGTCATAACAGGATTTCGTTTTCGGTTATCTAACGTTGTTTCAAAATATGTTTATAGTTGATCCTTGTGCTTTGCCTGTTGTCTATCCGATCAAAAGTATCCATTCATTCTCATGTAGTGTGGAATCTACCACTAGATGTCACGGCAGGTGGATCCTCCGCTGTAAAGAGAGGCCGGGAGAATGGTGTTATCACAGGAGAAACTGTAACAGCAGAATGAGATGGGCAGGAGAGCACAGTGTTCTCGGACATCGATTAGTCATTGGGTGTCACCTGAGTAACAAATCCATCAGGGACACTTCTAAAGCTGCTCAAGTAAATTTTTTGTTAAGGGATTCTGAAGTGGAAACGCGAAGAAACAATCACAGGTAAACAGGGATCAGGCAGACCTCATGCACTGACAGGGAACGTCGAGCATTGCGGAAACTGGTTGTAAAATATCGCATGGAATGAGCAGAAGGAATCATTCGTGAGTTCCAAGGTACTAACGACAATCGAACTAACTTAATGATGGTGCGTTACTAATTAAAAGGACTAGGATACAATGGTCGTGCAGCGTCTCACAAGCCACACATTTTTATAGTCAAAGTTAAGCGATTCTCGAAATGGTGTAAGATTAATTTGGCGTATATTCTGCGGCAATCTGATGGAACGGTTTTTTTTTTTTCGAATGCCTGGAGGACGTTACCCGCCATCATACTTCGCCAACAGTGAAGGACGGAGGATTTGAAGTTTTGTACGGAGGAGTTTCTCGCTGTTACTGCGTGATCCCCATTATTGCTCTTAACAAAACGCCAAATTCGGAATGATTTGGACACATTTTACTGCATTGTGTACTGCGTACAATAGGGGAACAGTTCGGAGACTATGATTGATTGTATAAACATGACAATGCTCCCTGTCATAAAGTAGCCTCTGTAAGGCAATTTTTTGTGGCCAAAAACATTCCTGAAATGGACTGATCTACCCAAACACCCGATCTGAACCCAATGGAACTCGTTTGGTGTGAGTGCGAATGTTGATCTTACTCCAGAGCCCAAAGCTCAGCATCACTACCTTCTCTGATTGCGGGTCTTGAGTATGAATAGTCTGCCCCTTCTTTACTTACATTCAGATAACTGTTCAAAGAGATTTCGGGATTGCAGCCAGTCTTCGTAAACTTCATTCTACGATATTTCGGCTGGATTATGTCAATTGTCAGGTGTCCTGATACTTTTGTTCTGACAAGTATGTAATCCGAAAAAACAGGGTGTTTATAAATGACTATCGGGGTTTTAACGCTTTATAATATTTATTACATTACAGGCTGGCTGGCTCTGAGCACTATGGGACTTAACAGCTGTGGTCATCAGTCCCCTAGAACTTAGAACTACTTAAACCTAACTAACTTAAGGACATCACACACATCCATGCCCGAGGCAGGATTCGAACCTGCGACCGTAGTAGCCGCGCGGTTCCGGACTGCGTGCCTAGAACCGCGAGACCACCGCGGCCGGCTATTACATTACACTTAGAGTTGTAAATGATATGTCAAATGAAAGAGCAACTCAAACAATTTTACCAATAACCTTATAAATGTTCAACGTGACCACCATTTGTCACACGGCACACATCAAGTGTATAGCCTAGTTCTTCCCACTTCCTTTTTTCGTGAACTTACTGTAACTCGCACTTCTTGCCTTGATACACTAGAGCAATGGCTCTTTCCATAGTTGGAAGATGAGCCGGAGAACTTCATTTACCAGCAAGATGATGCGCCACCTCACTGGCATAGCGAAGTACGCGATTGGTTGAACTTCACTGTATCCAAGCGCTGGATAGGCCGCAAGGGGCCCTGTGACAGGGCTTGCTTTGCATGGCCTAAACGTACACCCGACCTAACGCCATGCGATTATTTCCTTTGGGGCTTCACCAAGGTACGTGCGTACGTGCCTCCGCTACCAGCAGATCTCCCTCAGTTAAGAAACCGGATTGTAGTAGCTGTTGCTACAATCACTGAAGACACACTTATCACCGTTTGGGAAGAACTCGGATATAGACTTGATGTGAGCCGTGTGACAAATGGTGTTCACATTGAACATTTACAGGGTTCTTGGTAAAACTGTTTGAGTTGCTCTTTTATTTGACATACCATATATACAGGGTTATAAATACAAAAGCAAATAGGGGTAATGCAGGTGTAGGTTTAATAATGAATTAAAAAATAGGAGTGCGGTTAAGCTACTACAAACAGCATAGTGAACGCATTATTGTGGCCACGATAGACACAAAACGCACGCCTACTACAATAGTACAAGTTTATATGCCAACTAGCTCTGCAGATGACGAAGAAATTGATGAAATGTATGATGAGATAAAAGAAATTATTCAGGTAGTGAAGGGAGACGAAAATTTAATAGTCATGGGTGACTGGAATCCGAGAGTAGGAAAAGGGAGAGAAGGAAACATAGTAGGTGAATATGGATTGGGGCTAAGAAATGAAAGAGGAAGCCGTCTGGTAGAATTTTGCACAGAGCATAACTTAATCATAGCTAACACTTGGTTCAAGACTCATGAAAGAAGGCTGTATACATGGAAGAACCCTGGAGATACTAAAATGTATCAGATAGATTATATAATGGTAAGAGAGAGATTTAGGAACCAGGTTTTAAATTGTAAGACATTTCCAGGGGCAGATGTGGATTCTGACCACAATCTATTAGTTATGAACTGCAGATTAAAACTGAAGAAACTGCAAAAATGTGGGAATTTAAGGAGATGGGACCTGGATAAACTGAAAGAGCCAGAGGTTGTACAGAGTTTCAGGGAGAGCATAAGGGAACAATTGACAGGAATGGGGGAAAGAAATACAGTAGAAGAAGAATGGGTAGCTTTGAGGGATGAAATAGTGAAGGCAGCAGAGAATCAAATAGGTAAAAAGACGAGGGCTAGTAGGACCCTTGGGTACCAGAAGAAATATTGAATTTAATTGATGAAAGGAGAAAATATAGAAATGCAGTAAATGAAGCAGGCAGAAAGGAATACAAACGTCTGAAAAATGAGATCGACAGGAAGTGCAAAATGGCTAAGCAGGGATGGCTAGAGGACAAATGTAAGGATGTAGAGGCTTATGTCACTAGGGGTAAAATAGATACCGCTTACAGGAAAATTAAAGAGACCTTTGGAGAAAAGAGAACCATTTGCATGAATATCAAGAGCTCAGATGGAAACGAAGTTCTAACCAAAGAAGGGAAAGCAGAAAGGTGGAAGGAGGATATAGAGGGTCTATACAAGGGCGAGGTACTTGAGGACAATATTATGGAAATGGAAGAGGATGTAGATGAAGATGAAATGGGAGATATGATACTGCGTAAAGAGTTTGACAGAGCACTGAAAGGCCTGAGTCGAAACTAGGCCCCTGGAGTAGACAACATTCCATTAGAACTACTGACAGCCTTGGGAGAGCCAGTCCTGACAAAACTCTACCATCTGGTGAGCAAGATGTATGAGACAGGCGAAATAACCTCAGACTTCAAGAAGAATATAGTAATTCCAATCCCAAAGAAAGCAGGTCTTGACAGATGTGAAAATTACAGAACTATCAGTTTATTAAGTCACAGCTGCAAAATACTAACGCGAATTCCTTACAGACGAATGGAAAAACTGATAGAAGCCGACCTCGGGAAAGATCAGTTTGCATTCCGTAGAAATATTGGAACACGTGAGGCAATACTGATCCTACGACTTACGTTAGAAGAAAGATTAAGGAAAGTCAAATCTACGTTTCTAGCATTTGTAGACTTAGAGAAAGCTTTTGACAATGTTGACTGGAATACTCTCTTTCAAATTCTGAAGGTGGCAGGGGTAAAATACAGGGAGCGAAAGGCTATTTACAATTTGTACAGATAGCAGATGGCAGTTGTAAGAGTCGAGGGGCATGAAAGGGAAGCAGTGGTTGGGAAGGGAGTGAGACAGGGTTGTAGCCTCTCCCCAATGTTATTCAATCTGTATATTGAGCAAGCAATAAAGGAAACAAAAGAAAAGTTCGGAGTAGGTATTAAAATCCATGGAGAAGAAATAAAAACTTTGAGGTTCACCGATGACATTGTAATTCTGTCAGAGACAGCAAACGACTTGGAAGAGCAGTTGAACGGAATGGACAGTGTCTTGAAAGGAGGGTATAAGATGAATATCAACAAAAGCAAAACGAGGATAATGGAATGTAGTCGAATTAATTCGGGTGATGCAGAGGGAATTAGATTAGGAAATGAGACACTTAAAGTAGTAAAGGAGTTTTGCTATTTGGGGAGCAAAATAACTGACGATGGTCGAAGTAGATAGGATATAAAGTGTAGACTGGCAATGAAAAGGAAAGCGTTTCTGAAGAAGAGAAATTTGTTGACATCGAGTATAGATTTAAACGTCAGGAAGTCGTTTCTGAAAGTATTTGTATGGAGTGTAGCCATGTATGGAAGGGAACCGTGTACGATAAATATTTTAGACAAGAAGAGAATAGAAGCTTTCGAAGTGTGGTGCTACAGAAGAATGCAGAAGATTAGATTGGTAGATCACATAACAAATGAGGAGGTATTGAATAGAATTGGGGAGAAGAGGAGCTTGTGGCACAACTTGACTAGAAGAAGGGATCGGTTGGTAGGACATGTTCTGAGACATCGAGGGATCACAAATTTAGTATTTGAGGGCAACGTGGAGGGTAAAGATCGTAGAGGGAGACCAAGAGATGAATACACTAAGCAGATTCAGAAGGATGTAGGCTGCAGTAGGTACTGGGAGATGAAGAAGCTTGCACAGGATAGAGTAGCATGGAGAACTGCATCAAACCAGTCTCAGGACTGAAGACCACAACAACAACTATTTATAACGGTAAGTGTAATATAATAAATACTATAAAGCGTTAAAACCCCGATATTCATTTATAAACACCTTGTATATCTGGGTGGACAGATGGGAAATTGGGTTCCGTGTTGCTATTAGGCCCCAATTGGCTGTTTAGGAAGTGAAGTAAGTATTTGATTATCTGTAGTAGTGGAAACTGGAATTATCGGTTGTAACAACATGCCTGTAGATTTCTTTCCTTCCAGCGATATCGTTTTATTCTGAAACTGCCGTTGTTTGCTTGTTTGTCAATCATTCGCTTTTTGCATTTGCTGCGTATACACGCAAAGAAAATTAAACACCCTACAGCCAACAGAGAATTCAGTGTACGAACAACAGCACCCTGGGGCCGACGTAACTCCACAGCCATATGCTACCGTCAGCTTTCACACGTAAATATTGCACTGTATAGCTGTTACGTTTCACCTGCAACAGTATAGTGTGAATATCCGGGAGGCGTAAACGGTCCTTCGTTTTGGATGCATTTTCGATAAGCGCTCACAGAGTGCCTGCGAGGAAGTATCCAACATGCTATGCTTTATCCGTGTTATGTCTCTGCACATATAGAAACTACAGATTTCTACGTGGTGATTAATTTACCCACTAAAATCTGTAGATTTGCTTCCTAAACAGAACACAACATAGCGTAGCTATCATTACAAAGTACATATTCCTCTTGTTGGGCTTCATACAGTTGCTGGAGAAAACTGAAGAAGGCTGCAAACGAAATGAAGTTTTGATAAAATAATTGCTGATTATCAGCCTAATCACGGCGTCGTGTTATGGCAACGTTTCGATGAGTTCCCCATTACTCATCAGCAGGATAAGCCATCTTCGCCTGAAGATGACGACTAGGAAACTCGTCGAAACGTTGCGACAACAAGACGACTGGGGTGTTAAGCCGAGAAGAGAACGAAATTCGCCGATAAACACTGCATTTCGGAAATGGTGTTTCGTCATTAACTTATAAACACTGTTCTATAATCTGCACTTTGCTCTTCATTTATTGATACTGTCATTGTGCCTCCAATAGCTGTTCCATTACTTATTTTTTTTTTTTTCCTTGCCTTGATTTTCTCTACCGAGTGTTATCATTCCAGTGATTTTGTTAAAAACAAATTGTGTCCATATAAATGTTCAAAAAGTTTCGGCTGTCTTTAAAGGCTTGTTGTTATGCGATTTTTTACCCATGTATCTCTTTCTTAACATATTCATTCAATTTTGGTTCTGTCCAGCTTGTAACGTCTACGCTCGGGCGTACGTTAACTCTTTAAAGCCTGTTCAATGATAAGTTGACGGGCTTCACCTTATAAGAAAGGATTTTAGTAAATATGTTGACCGCGTGTACCTGAATGGCGGCAAAATCAGACTTACGCCCACTCAGTAACAACAATGATACGTCAAGCAAGTCTAAAGTGCAACTACACGTTAGGACGGGCAAGAAACATACACAGCAGATGCTACCAATTGTTAATAATACGGTCGCCAGCCTAATTAGGCATTAAGTGAGTTTTTTCCTTGTACAAGTGGATGTACGTACAAGCATAACAACACGTAGTAATACTGCATTATATGGTAAATTTTAGAACCAGAAAAATCTACTGAACTAATGTTTTCCCTTTCTGTACTAATTTGGACAAGCTATAAATACACAACGTTACACTATAATGATTACTACAAACTGCGTTTTGTCTATTGATCCGACTGAAATCGGGCATAGGTTACCCTAGAAATAGCACTTTTGAAACACGAAAACAATGTCAATTTTAATAAGGGTAAAACACTGATAAATTTAGGTTTTATATTGACTTTAACTTTGCTGGTCAAATCAGTTCAGTACACTTCAGACTTTAAATGAATAGAAAAGAAAAGGGTGGCGGGGGGGGGGGGGGGGCTGAAACTGTTATGATCACTGTGTTGAAACTGTTAACTATTGGAAGCATTAAGCACTCAAGATTTACAATGTATGAGTTACTAATCTTTTTGTCTTATTACTTCCTGATTTAACTACTATTATTTTTGTCTCAAATTCTTTAAGCTTCATTACTAAACCAATTCCAAAATTATCTTCCAACTTTGTCAGACCTTTGTTCTTTGCTTATATTTTCATTAACAATAAAGCTCCTTAAACATCTTTCTAGCATAGATAGGTCTGCAGGTAATTCTTATTAACATAAACTTTAAATCTTCATTTCAGGACACTCGGATTGCACAACGTGTGGAAAGGACCCTGTCTAGGTTAGTGATAAGGATAATTAATTGATAGGACAATTCTGGTAAAAGTTAAGTTGTTATTGAACAGTCAGGAACAAAAGTAACACTGGTCCACACGAATACAGTACTAAATGATTCAACCTGTTCGTGTCGATGCGGCGGTTGGCGGGCGGCGAGATGGCGAGGCGCACAGCACACGTACAATCACAGCTATGGCTCTTGATGTATCGGCACTTTGCTTCTTCTTAGCGTCGCCATCCTTTTTCATTTAGTGCCTATGGAATATAGCCATGCTGTATAGTCGTCGGAAACAGCACATCCGAGGCTCAATGAAATCACGTTTTCCAGGAGAGCCTCCTCGATCCAGAGCGTGTTTCTCAGGCCGATGCCCAACTCCGACTGTATTGCTGAGCCCGTTATGCCGTGCCCGTGTGCATTTTCCCGCGCTCGCCTGCCATCCACCCTTTACCGCTCCCCTACAGATAGGGTATTCACCAAAGGTTTTACATTCCACATATCCTAATACATTGCCTACGTATGGACCAGGCGCACAATTACAATTTTAAACATGTTACAATAGATTCAACATATGTTACACTTCAATTCTGTTATAGCATTTCTTGAAATTTGACATAAATATTAATATTCACATCGAAAGTTGCTTACATTTTCTTTAACATAATGACACGACAAGAAAAAGAAATGAAATCAAAACATTGCTTACATTAATTCATCGAAAATCAGAAGAAAAATTATTATACACTCCTGGAAATTGAAATAAGAACACCGTGAATTCATTGTCCCAGGAAGGGGAAACTTTATTGAGACATTCCTGGGGTCAGATACATCACATGATCACACTGACAGAACCACAGGCACATAGACACAGGCAACAGAGCATGCACAATGTCGGCACTAGTACAGTGTATATCCACCTTTCGCAGCAATGCAGGCTGCTATTCTCCCATGGAGACGATCGTAGAGATGCTGGATGTAGTCCTGTGGAACGGCTTGCCATGCCATTTCCACCTGGCGCCTCAGTTGGACCAGCGTTCGTGCTGGACGTGCAGACCGCGTGAGACGACGCTTCATCCAGTCCCAAACATGCTCAATGGGGGACAGATCCGGAGATCTTGCTGGCCAGGGTAGTTGACTTACACCTTCTAGAGCAGGTTGGGTGGCACGGGATACATGCGGACATGCATTGTCCTGTTGGAACAGCAAGTTCCCTTGCCGGTCTAGGAATGGTAGAACGATGGGTTCGATGACGGTTTGGATGTACTGTGCACTATTCAGTGTCCCCTCGACGATCACCAGTGGCGTACGGCCAGTGTAGGAGATCGCTCCCCACACCATGATGCTGGGTGTTGGCCCTGTGTGCCTCGATCGTATGCAGTCCTGATTGTGGCGCTCACCTGCACGGCGCCAAACACGCATACGACCATCATTGGCACCAAGGCAGAAGCGACTCTCATCGCTGAAGACGACACGTCTCCATTCGTCCCTCCATTCACGCCTGTCGCGACACCACCGGAGGCGGGCTGCACGATGTTGGGGCGTGAGCGGAAGACGGCCTAACGGTGTGCGGGACCGTAGCCCAGCTTCATGGAGACGGTTGCGAATGGTCCTCGCCGATACCCCAGGAGCAACAGTGTCCCTAATTTGCTGGGAAGTGGCGGTGCGGTCCCCTACGGCACTGCGTAGGATCCTACGGTCTTGGCGTGCATCCGTGCGTCGCTGCGTTCCGGTCCCAGGTCGACGGGCACGTGCACCTTCCGCCGACCACTGGCGACAACATCGATGTACTGTGGAGACCTCACGCCCCACGTGTTGAGCAATTCGGCGGTACGTCCACCCGGCCTCCCGCATGCCCACTATACGCCCTCGCTCGAAGTCCGTCAACTGCACATACGGTTCACGTCCACGCTGTCGCGGCATGCTACCAGTGTTAAAGACTGCGATAGAGCTCCGTATGCCACGGCAAACTGGCTGACACTGACGGCGGCGGTGCACAAATGCTGCGCAGCTAGCGCCATTCGACGGCCAACACCGCGGTTCCTGATGTGTCCGCTGTGCCGTGCGTGTGATCATTGCTTGTACAGCCCTCTCGCAGTGCACGGAGCAAGTATGGTGGGTCTGACACACCGGTGTCAATGTGTTCTTTTTTCCATTTCCAGGAGTGTATGTACAGTTGTTGTTGTTACACATGCCCCTGTTTCCAGTAAATTTTACTAAGTATGAATTTAATGGGAAAACTAAATTTTACATTTATACAGTGGTTCTGAATCTTTATGTGAATCTCCAAAAAAAAATTTATACCACATACTTTCTTTTCACTCACATTATATAGGTCTATACTTTTTAACATATCAAGAACATTTACTTGTTATTTACTTAAGTGCCTTTTGCACAGTCCAACCTCCCATCACAACATTATTAAAATAGCAAATTACTCATTTTTACTAACTTTTTCAAAGAAATAATTTCAAAATCTGGAACATAAGCATTTAACTACAAAAGCAAATGCAAATATCTGTATACACTATAAGACAATTTATTGCTGCTTGCATTGAATGGCAGTCCATTTCCTTATTTATCAAAAAAACAAACACACACAATAATATTCAGAAAATTTACTACACATATTTGCTGCCTATTATTCAGATTTGGGCAGTCCTTTTCACCTCATTTTACCACATCACCTGTATCACACTTACAATTCTCCACTGATTATTTATCTGCCCTCATTGGTGGTTGGCAGTCCTTTATATTATGACTCATATACTGTCCACTTTGGTTTTTTAGCATTTACCCTTTCCTTTTCAGTCCTTTTCTCCATACATTCTTACATTTATAGTGCATTTGGTAATCTGAAACTCACATAACTACATCAGCACACTGTCAATGGTATACATACATTTACAAGGATTTGTTACATTTGGAATAAAATAGTTTTAGCATAGGATACAGCACATTTACTGCAAATTATTTTCTGAGTGTACTTATGTCACTCACTCCTAGAAACATACAGTTTCAGGTCCACAACATTTCTTACACCTAAAGGTTTTTTGGATTTTGGGTAGATCAGGTAGTAAGCATTATTGTGTGGAATGTTCTGTATTATGTACAGCCCATTATAAATATATTTAAATTTGGAAATTTCATGGTTCAGTTCACTAAACTTTTCGTGGGTTTTTAAAAGAACATAATCCCCAATTTTAAATTTTGAAACTTTCAGATTTTTATCGTGTCTTTTAGATCTAGATTCAGCTTTTTGCTTTGCCCTGACAGATTTCTTGGAAAACTTCTATACCAATTCCATAAGCACTGCTGTCAGTACTCATATGGAAATGTTTTGACAGTATGGGGTGATGCAAAATATTATCATTCAAAAGTTCACTTTTTAATTTTTCGAAATCTCTCATACACCCTTCAGTCCACACAAAAGCACTATTTTTCTTTAGTAAATTATTCAAATGAGGACTATTAAAGACTTGCCCCTTGATGAATTTTCTATAGAACCCACATAAACCTAAAAAGGCTTTCAACTGTTTTCTATTTCTAGGAGCTGGACACCCTGCTATTGCATTTAACTTTTCTGGGTCCTTGCCAATACCAGTCGTATTAATAATGTGCCCCAGAAACTTTATTTCCGACTTCACAAATTCACATTTCTTCCACTTAAGTGTCATGCCCCCTGCATGTAGAGCAATAAAAATTTTCTGCAATAATTCACAATGCTCTTGCCATTCTTCTGTAGCAATCAGTGAATCATCTACATAAATGGTTAGCCGGGAACTCAATTCTCTCCCTAATACAAAGTCCAGTGCCCTAATAAATACTGCCACAGAAGTGCTAAGCCCAAATGGCACTACTTAATACTGATAGCATTTCCCGGCGAATAGAAAAGCGGTATATTTACGGGATTCTTTACTCAATGGGATTTGCCAGTATCCGGCGGTCATATCCGGACTGGTTAAATACTTCACGTTATAAT
Source organism: Schistocerca serialis cubense (assembly GCF_023864345.2). NCBI lineage: Eukaryota > Metazoa > Arthropoda > Insecta > Orthoptera > Acrididae > Schistocerca > Schistocerca serialis. The sequence goes on along the minus strand of NC_064638.1, from coordinate 248,395,880 downwards.
AATTTTGAAGCATTTCGTCCAGATTTTCAGGTCTGTCTATTTCCTTCTTTACAATTTTGTTCAAAGTTCTGGCGTCGATAACTACTCTCACTCCCCCATCCCTTTTGTTCACGATGATAAGGGGACTATTATATTCGCTGCTACTCCGTTCGATTACACCCCAATCTATCATTTTATCTATTTCCACTTGAACAGCCTGCCTCTTTGATATGAGTATCGAAAACGGTCTTACAAAGAAAGGTTTATGCTCTATTGTCTCAATCTGGTGTTCAAAGTTCTTAACTAGGCCAGGTTTGTCCGAAAATACGGTGCTGTTACTATCTAAAACATCAAGCAATTCTGTTTTCTGTTTGGGAGATATTCCCTTCAAATTTTCCACCATTTCTTTAAAATTATGCCCCTGCTTGTCACTCTCATCTATTAACCTCTGGACATGGTACACCTCATACTTGTTTGTCAAACCATCATTCCCTTGGTCGATCTAATTCCAAATTCCTAGATGCATTATTAATTTTAATCACTTCCTGGCTACAATCAATAATCACCTTTTCTTTATCTAACCAATCTATTCCCAGAATCATTTCAGTACTCAAGTCTGGCACAACCAAAAAATCGTGTTCAAACTTCTGTCCTTTTATACTAAATTCAACCAAAACCTGGTTCTTTACCAGCTTGCTAGTTTTGCCAGTAGCACCAACAGTTTTTACACCCGTCACTGACATAATTACTAGTCCAAGCTTATCACAAATGTGTTCGAAAAACGACTGCGAGATTGCGCTTATCTGAGATCCAGTATCAAGAAGTACTTGCAATTTCACATTATAAATTTCAGCTGGCATTACAGTTTGTTTAAGCGTCGAATGTTTTTTATTATTGTGATCTTCCCTAAGCAAATCCGGGTCGACGATAACATCGTCCCAAGATATGCTTTTAACATTCACCCAACATATATCTGGCGGTTTCTTTGGTTCCGGGAGTTCAAAGTCATTAATTACTTGAACTCTTTGCAAAATAGATCCTGAGTCGTCAGGTGGCTCTTTCTTTCTTTATTCGGTCTCAACATCTGGATTTTGTTTTGAAACTTCGTCATCATTAGGTACAATATCACAGTTAGCTGCATCCCCATTAGTTTCACCAGTACCGAAATATTCGCCATCTGAACTATCGTCAGAATCCGACCATTCTGGATCGCTTTCAGGTTCTAACATAAAAGCTTTTCTGAGACAGGCATTAAGTTCTCCCTCTGCATTTTCGTCAGGCTTTAATTTTAACTCAGTATCCTCTTTTGGCAAAACGGCCTCATCGTCAGCTTTACTCACATCTACTGTTAATTCATATTTCGTGTAATCCTCGTGGACTTCAATTACTTTTAGGTAATTATCTGCCCCTTCTCCACGGAGCCTTTCGGTAGCAGCTAGTACTGTTGGCGGATCATTAACAGAAGTTACTTCCTCGTCAATGCTAAGGATTTCGTCCTCCAATTCCTTCCTATTTTTCACCTTCGTCCTATCGGCAGCACGCGGACTTTGCGCGGCGCTATTTGCTCTCTCCTCCTTAAATTCGGGCCACGTCACCTTATCGACGACCCTTCTATCTCCTTTTCCACTAACTAATTTCTTTGCCTCATACTCCTTCTTAAAATCCTCCCACTCACATTGCTTGAGGCCTTTGTACAGATCGTCGATCTGCACACGCCAATTATTTACTTCCGCTAATTCATCCTCGCCTTTTACTTCATTGCAAACACTGCTAACCGCACCTCTCTGTGTATCCACAGTTTCATCTATTATTTCCTTCGCCACGGAATTACCACTCGTAATGTATTCACCAGCTCTTACGGCAATGTTCGTATCTAATGCTGCCTCGTCGCTAGCGGCTTCTCTCTGAACAGCTGTTCTGCTAGGCTGGGCCGTTGCCCTCTGATGCTCCACTCGCCTGTTAAAAAGTAGCGCTCTGCGCGGCCGAGATGACTCATTCTGGCTCGCACCTGACGCTTGTTTCGCAACAACAGGTTGCGTCGTTCCATGCCGGTCTCTAACCTGTCTCATGATATAACTGTCAGTTCGGTAACTTTTCTTAAATCGGGGCCGGTATATATTGTCCGCTTCCGTTTGGCCCGCAACGTTCGCGGAAATCAGTTTCCCGCGTCGTTATTATTTTGCGCGGTGTATCCTCTACCGCGACCTGGATAACTTCCTCTTCCTCTGCCTCTACCTCTACCTCTCTGTATCATATTGACGCGAAACCCTTCGCCGTCATTTCTTTCGTCATTATTACGGTTATTTCGATTACCAAAATTTTGATAATTGGCACGACTTCGCGCCAATGATCTTCGTCTTCGGCCCTTTCTAGAAATGCTTGGAAGCTGCGATGATGGCTCCCCACGTATCTCTTTGAATCTTCTGGAAGCTTTTTATATAGTTCCCAGATGATTTCTGAATCTGACCTTCTACCTCTTAAATGTGTCAATTTCCGGTACCAATATTCGCAGAAATCTTTCAAAGAATTCCTGCCCCGGTTATCATGAAGCTTGGCCATGATAAACTCGCGCCATAAATGATCCTGTTTTTGTTCGGACCAATATTCTTCCGTAAACCTTTGCTTAAATTCTTCGAACGTCATTCGTTCGGTATTCAAATTAATTCCCCAGCGCTTAGCGTCACCTGCTAAGGCGCTAATTACTACGTTTATCTTATCCTGATCAGATAAGTGTTCAGGAAATATCCTCTCGCAATTTTTGATGAAATCTAACGGATGCCATCCGTTATGTTTCTTGGCGGGATCGAAGCGTTCCTCACCTTCTAATAGCTTCGTAATTGGTGTGCCATTACAGACAACACCAGGTCTATCTTTAATTTTACTCTCACGATCGAAAATTTTGCCTTGAATTTTCGAAGCATTTTGTTCACATTTTTGTATACATCCGGTAACTTTCTCACCTAATTCTCTTTCAGTGTCTGAAACTGCCATTTTCAACTGTGAGATTCCGTGTTGACATTCGTTTACGATCTCAACTTTAAGACCGAAAACTTTTTCGTCTACTTTTGTTTCAACCAGAGGCTCTACTTTCTCTTGGATGTTGAGAATTTCAACCTCAAACCTACTGTTAATGTTGTCAATTTCCCCCTGCATAGTATCCATATTTTTGTTAATGGTGTCAATTTCAAATTTCATAGTATTTACCACAGAACTTAAATTACCCACTTTTTGTTCTACCTGTTCTATTTGTTTACTAATTTTAATTCCTTGCTCTTCGACCTGTGCTTTAAGCTGATCATTCTGTGTTTTGAGCTGATGGCTCTGTGTTTTAAGCTGCTCGGCAACGTGTGTTTTAAGCTGATTATTCTGCCCTGAAATTTGTTTGGTTAATTGTTCAAATAAATCGTTCATGCTTAAAACTTTCACACTGTTTTGTTCTACTGAATCGGTGTATTCTGATCCTACTTCAGAAGTTTCTTTCGGTTCTTTCTTTATCTGTGGTGAATCAAACATGTCAGTGGATTCATTCACATACCCACTATCATCTACAAAGCCACCCTCTACTTCCTGTTTTATCCATTGCTGTGTTCGAGAAGATCTCGACATTTCAATCTGTTCGTTAACGTGTTCATGGTATTGTATGTACGCCAATTGTCTTCCGCTAACGCCATCTGTTATCTGGCCGCGTAAACTCCTGCTACTGCCAGCCGCATTTTCCATTACGCTCGGCACATCTACTGTTTCTACGTTCCTGTCCATACTGAATGCAAATTACACCACACCACCGTACTTGACGTTCACTGCAATTTACTGAACTAAAATTTATTGCAATTCGTGCCACTGAACATCCACTGCTCGGTATTCACATTAATTTGTGACCGACAACAACTGGATGTCCTGTCACCGGGAAGCCCCTTGTAACGTCTACGCTCGGGCGTACGTTAACTCTTTAAAGCCTGTACAATGATAAGTTGACGGGCTTCACCTTATAAGAAAGGATTTTAGTAAATATGTTGACCGCGTGTACCTGAATGGCGGCAAAATCAGACTTACGCCCACTCAGTAACAACAATGATACGTCAAGCAAGTCTAAAGTGCAACTACACGTTAGGACGGGCAAGAAACATACACAGCAGATGCTACCAATTGTTAATAATACGGTCGCCAGCCTAATTAGGGATTAAGTGAGTTTTTTCCTTGTACAAGTGGATGTACGTACAAGCATAACAACACGTAGTAATACTGCATTATATGGTAAATTTTAGAACCAGAAAAATCTACTGAACTAATGTTTTCCCTTTCTGTACTAATTTGGACAAGCTATAAATACACAACGTTACACTATAATGATTACTACAAACTGCGTTTTGTCTATTGATCCGACTGAAATCGGGCATAGGTTACCCTAGAAATAGCACTTTTGAAACACGAAAACAATGTCAATTTTAATAAGGGTAAAACACTGATAAATTTAGGTTTTATATTGACTTTAACTTTGCTGGTCAAATCAGTTCAGTACACTTCAGACTTTAAATGAATAGAAAAGAAAAGAGTGGTGGTGGGGGGGGGGGGCTGAAACTGTTATGATCACTGTGTTGAAACTGTTAACTATTGGAAGCATTAAGCACTCAAGATTTACAATGTATGAGTTACTAATCTTTTTGTCTTATTACTTCCTGATTTAACTACTATTATTTTTGTCTCAAATTCTTTAAGCTTCATTACTAAACCAATTCCAAAATTATCTTCCAACTTTGTCAGACCTTTGTTCTTTGCTTATATTTTCATTAACAATAAAGCTCCTTAAACATCTTTCTAGCATAGATAGGTCTGCAGGTAATTCTTATTAACATAAACTTTAAATCTTCATTTCAGGACACTCGGATTGCACAACGTGTGGAAAGGACCCTGTCTAGGTTAGTGATAAGGATAATTAATTGATAGGACAATTCTGGTAAAAGTTAAGTTGTTATTGAACAGTCAGGAACAAAAGTAACACTGGTCCACACGAATACAGTACTAAATGTTTCAACCTGTTCGTGTCGATGCGGCGGTTGGCGGGCGGCGAGATGGCGAGGCGCACAGCACACGTACAATCACAGCTATGGCTCTTGATGTATCGGCACTTTGCTTCTTCTTAGCGTCGCCATCCTTTTTCATTTAGTGCCTATGGAATATAGCCATGCTGTATAGTCGTCGGAAACAGCACATCCGAGGCTCAATGAAATCACGTTTTCCAGGAGAGCCTCCTCGATCCAGAGCGTGTTTCTCAGACCGATGCCCAACTCCGACTGTATTGCTGAGCCCGTTATGCCGTGCCCGTGTGCATTTTCCCGCGCTCGCCTGCCATCCACCCTTTACCGCTCCTCTACAGATAGGGTATTCACCAAAGGTTTTACATTCCACATATCCTAATACATTGCCTACGTATGGACCAGGCGCACAATTACAATTTTAAACATGTTACAATAGATTCAACATGTGTTACACTTCAATTCTGTTATAGCATTTCTTGAAATTTGACATAAATATTAATATTCACATCGAAAGTTGCTTACATTTTCTTTAACATAATGACACGAAAAGAAAAAGAAATGAAATCAAAACATTGCTTACATTAATTCATCGAAAATCAGAAGAAAAATTATTATTTGTACAGTTGTTGTTGTTACAAGCTGTTCACGGTAAGGCTTCATTTCTGTCGCTTAGTTTGCAGTTTTCACAGCCACTATAATTGCTGTTCCTGTGAATGTTAATTTTTTAAATGTTGGTTGTAGGGAAGAAGATAAGCAATACAGAGAAAGTTCGAATATATTGATGTCGGGAGCAATCGAAATCGGCGAAGCCTTTGTTGGCGACTTATCTTACACATGATGATGCGTGGTGCAAAAAGAATGTTAAGAATTTCATTACTTTGTGGAAGGATGACTGTTCAGAATAATATCAGACATCATGCGGGTAAAATCTAAGTGACTGATGGTTTCTAACTTTGATCTTGCAATTTGCACTTAAATTTGCGAAAATTACGGCCGATCAATTGCATCATCGTATTAAGACAATAGACGTAGAGCAATTAATTTTCTGAAATATTAACAGATAAGAAAGATTAGAATAAGGAATGAACCAAATGACAGGTAACTGAATTAAACATTAGTAATATTACAATTTAAGTCAATCATAAAATTACACATGCTTTTCCAGCCATCTGTTCAGAAGCAACGCGGCCAAACGTGAGAAGATATTTACGCACCAGCATTTGTCTTTGAAATAAGTCACTAACGAAAATACATTCTGAGGATAGATATAAGATTCACGTTGTCTTTGAGACCTGGGAACTGTGAGGTTGATAATAAAATACAGGGTTACACCATACAGCAGCATACTCTAACACTTCCTGGGTCAGTGTCTTGCCAGTTCTTTCCCTATCTCATACTGAACTACTTACTCACTAATAGTTATCTTCTTCCTGCACAAGCTTGTTTTACTTTTGTTATTCTTTTACTGATTTCCTTACATCATTTGCCTTAAGGTGTTTAAATAACAAAATTTTTCATTTTTTTATATTGATTTCAATGCTAATGACTAACGTCTTTGATTTGCTTACTTTATCAGTTTTGGATCCTTTGCTATCACTTTTAAGTTAAAATTTTTCAGAATTGTTGCAAATTTACATAGTATATTCCGATCACACTTTCACTGTCGGAATATAGCGCAATATTTGTTACCTGTGAAATGCAGAAACTGGAAATCTCATTCGCCTTAATTCCACGTGTTTTAGGTTGAAAGATCTTCACTGCATATTGGTGTGATTTCCTTGCGTACGTGGCAAATTACGGGGGGAACTCGCAAAGCTTTAATTATAAACTAGGAAAAATAAACTTACGTAATGATGAGAAACGTGGAAAAATAAAGTTAAGTAATCAATATTTGTATACCATATGCTTGAGCAGCAACTCGCGGAGATCCGATGTGGGCTGTGATTAATGTAAGACAACAAAACTTGGTTTGTATGCTAATGCTTTAATGCGGAACCGATTTACCCAGAAAAAAAATACTTCCCATTTTGGCCACCAGGTGCAAATCTGGAGCCTTACAACACCTTGTCGACGTCTTCGGTGCTCATATTGAACAAATTGTGTAAGCGGTGGTTAATAATAAAATCAACATTATCTGACGTTTTCTGCCCACATCCCACTCCTGATCCATTACATATGGAAACAATCCTAAACGTCTCTCTTGCATTCACAGCGCCAGATTTGCACCTGATAGCCAAAATTGGAACAAAGTTTTTTCCAGTGTAAATAGGTTCCGCATTAGCGCATTAGCATACCTACCAAGTTTTGCTCCCTTACAATAATTACAGCCTACACTGGTCCATTGGAGTAGCTGCACATTAATTATAAGCACCCGGTATTTACAGGCGAATACCTGTGGTCCCGATACTGGAATCGCCGCGCCACAACTTTGTAGTATGCCTCCAGAGAAGCTAAAGGAAAATGGCGTAACCCGTATCACAGTGGAGTACATTATGTAAATTGAAGATGGAGGGGGAGAAGGAAAGGGAATAAATCACTGACGTCAGCTGTCTAGTCAGCAGCTAAGAGTGAAAATGTGTGTCACACCGGGACTCGAAGCTAGCATCTCCTGCTGGTTAGACAGTTGCCTTAATCTCTGCACCATCCGGACACAAAGTTTATTGAAATTGCGCTGACTGTCTCGAAACGCTTTCCGGTCGGCCCACACTCCCAACGAGCGTCATCTATCTGCAGTCCCCGTTCATGTCCTTCATGCTCGCTACCTCGAGACTCCCACAGAGGGTCTAAGTTACTGTGCATTCACATTGAAGGTGGTGGATTTATGGTCCATCGAGGCGATTCAGTTATATTAATGGGTGGTGTTTGTTCATTCGGACATGTGCGAAAGAATAGACACTACACTTTCAATAAAGTGGTGTATCGTCTGGTAATTCGTTTACTGCATTTGAAGTGGAGAAACATGTAACAATCCATATGGATAGCTGGAGGTGTAAAGAATGGATCATCCTATCACTCAACGGCTAGACAGCTCATACAGTTTTCGTTGTGGTACAATAAGAACAAAGTAATCTTCTTCCTATGAAGAAAAAGTAAACGCAAGAGAAAAAGAGGCACTGCCAATCAAAGACCGAGGTTTTGCAATCGAAGTGGTAGTGGAAGAATAGCAAGTTGTCATGGATTAGTTTTAAACAACTTTTACTATATTTTGAAGATGACAGTAGCCGTCGCTCGCTGTTTTTCTCGACTGCTCCCAACTATTCAAAAAGCCCGCCGAAGCGCGGCAACTGCAAAAACGTTGCGGCTGTGCAAGGGCAATGCAGACGATTTTCTTCGACGCTCAATCAACATGACGAGCGCCGTTTCTGTTCGAGAGGCAAAGCAACCACTGGATTCAGCAATCACCAAAAAGGCTAAAACTCAATCGTAAATAGGGCGGTCTGAGGCCCATGTGGGATGATACAAGCAGATTACGTTCATAAGGGGTAAACTGCTAAAGGAGCATACTACCAAAATCTCCTGACGAGATTGACGGCGAGGGTCTCAAGATGAAACGTGGCTGGAACCTATCCAAGGGGGCGGTTTTGTTCTTCGACAACGCCGCAGCTAATTCTGGGCGGGAAGCACGACTAGTGGTATGCCGCCCTACTTCATCAGCTCAATTTTACTGACCTTCCCCATCACGGTCATTTGGTGCGAAAGTTGCTGATTTTTTTTGGTCCGCTCTCGGGATTTTCAACACTAGAATACTCCTTGTAGCGACACATGCTGTTACTCAGGGTTTTCAGTTTCAGTGTCGCGGCCGCAGTAATCTTGTGTCATGATACCCAGTAGCGTCTTCCTCTTGCCGCAGATATAGAAGCAATTGCATGGCAGCATCCCGGAATAACGACGGGATGAGTTTCGAGGCAAAACGTTTCCTGAACATTCAAAATTCAGATTTACAGGACCAACGTCTCTGCCAAGTCATCCGCGGTTTAGTTGAACGTGCGTACTGAAGGCTGAATATGCAGAGAATGACTAAAACCGTCACCTACTTCTATGATGATAGCTTTGTTTTTTCTCGGTGATAACTGAAAATTTCCAGCACCCCTTACAACGTTTTACACATTTCGGAAATTAGAGCCGTGTCCTGTGTAGATGTTTTGTAGTCACCAGGAATTACGTTTACCTTCAGTCAAAGTGTTTTTTCCAGAATGTGATTTTCACTCTGCAGCGGAATGTGCGCTGATATTAAACTTTCTGGCAGATTAAAACTGTGTGTCGGACCGAGACTCGAAGAGAGTTTCACATCAGCGCACGCTCCGCTGCAGAGTGAAGATCTCATTCTGGAAACATCCTCTACGCTGTGGCTAAGCCATGTCTCCCTAATATCCTTTCTTTCAGGAGTGCTAGTTCTGCAAGGTTCGCAGGAGAGCTTCTGCAAAGTTTGGAAGATAGGAGACGAGGTACTGGCAGAAGTAAGGCTTTGCTTGGGTAGCTCAGTTGGTAGAGCACTTGCCTGCGAAAGGCAAAGCTCCTGAGTCCGAGTCTCGGTCCGGCACACAGTTTTAATCTGCCAGAAAGTTTCACAGTCTGTTTTGTTTGAAGACCTACACGGTGCACAGGTTTAAGTATCTCAACTACAATGGTAATTCACACTTTCTGCCGCGTCCTATAGTTTCTTTCATGTCTTACAATTTGTTCTTTGTGCTGTATTCTATTTCAATGCATATTTCCTCTTTTCTCTGATCAAAATCGGATTTTTTTCACATCTGTTTGGTAGTAATTTCAGTGAATGGATGTTTAATTTAGCATAACTGCTTATACGAACTGCTATTGCTGTTTTTGTATTTTTTCTCTAATTTCTGAAATTATTGTAGTTTACGTTGCTAGAGTGATTGAAAGAAGAAGGGTGCAGACGTTTCCCCATAGTATCTACAGCTGCAGTATATCTATGTTCTACACGTTGCCATAAGGTATGTAACGGGATGTACGCCAGGCAAAATTGTCACTCCTTCCGCCCACTCCCCCAGTCCCATTTCAACCCATCCCACTTCAGGACCTCGAGTTCACTGAAATTCCCATCATGGTCATTTTGTGAGAAAGCTACTGAATCTTTTGGGTCCACTCTCGGTATTTTCAACACTAAACAACTCTGTGTAGCGTCATCCACGGTGGTTCGCTGAAGGTCTTACTGATGCTCTCGCCCTTACTGAACGAAACGCTGGCGTAACTCAGCACTCTGTGTTTTCTCCATCTCCGTTATTAATACTAAGTGGAATAATACAGAGTCGACGGATCAAGAGATTTTGTAATCTACCACGTTCGTTGATGAATGGAATTTCGTTAGGGTTATTCCAAATGGTGGCACTCTGTTATCTGCTTCTCATCATATTATCCTCATGCAGTCGTTTCACTTAACGTCACCTTAGAATCACATTGCTAGATTTTTACGCTTCTAACTATCTTCACTGTTTGTACTGCTCGTGTAGCTTAATATGCAACGCTCAACTTTGCGAGACAAGGAGGTTGATCGAATTCCTGCGCTGGATTAACGAACAAAGCTCTGGTTCAAGAGCCAGGGTGATTACATTGTCAAGAAAATAAAACTGTCCCGGAAAATGCCTGACGAGGAAAATGAAATAGTCGTAAGCGGAGGAGGAAACTAAAATAAACATAACGGTTGAGGTGGTAGTATGTCTTTCTATTTCGGAAAACACAAATTCGAGCCATGTTAACAGAGAGTCCACTCATCAGTGTGACGCTGCGCACCCTCTCGCTGCATGCATGCATGCATGCATGCAGTGATTTTGTAGGAAAGGGTGTCGTAAAGCCGTTGTATCCCCTCCCGAAGTAAGGTAGCCCACAACTGCTATACTGGTCTTTGGTGTCCTGGACACTGGAACTGGAACACTGATGAAGTCCTAGCTTGCCCCGCATATGTTCCATTGGCGACAGATCTGAGGATCCTGAAGGCCAGTTCAGCACCTCAACAACACGCTGACAGCTCGTAGAGACAGTTGCCAGGTGTGGTCATGTATTGTTCTGCTGAAAAATAGCACAACGATGACGTCATATGAGAAAGCATGGAAGGTAACACGTGAGAATGAAGGATAACCGTGCTGTACCGTTGCGCTGTCGGAGTTGCCTTAATCATTATCAGCCGTGACATGAAGTCATATCCGACGTCTCCACACACCATGACGTCAAGACTAAGAACACCGCTGAGTCTCTTCAAAACATTTGAAGAATGGCGTCTCTTTCCAGGTCGCTACCATACTCGTCGACGATGGTCAGCCAGGGTAGTGCAGAATCGCTATTCGTCGCTTAAAGCAACTGGATTTCCGTCGTTAGCAGTCCATGCTTCCCAGTCAAGTCACCACTCCAAACGCAGACCTTTAACTTGTGGTGTTGATAGTAGTCCACACTCGAGATGGTAGTCCGGTTGCTGCTAGCCTTTGACGAGTGGTGCAGAATGACATTCAAGGGATGCTAGGTGCAAATATTACGTGTTACAATGTACCCCCCCCCCCCACCCCATGAACCATGGACTTTGCTTTTGGTGGGGAGGCTTGCGTACCTCAGCGATAGAGATGGCCGTACTGTAGGTGAAACCACAACGGAGGGGTATCTGTTGAGAGGCCAGACAAACGTGTGGTTCCTGAAGAGGGGCAGCAGCCGTTTCAGTAGTTGCAGGGGCAACAGTCTAGATGTTTGACTGATCTGGCCTTGTAACAATAACCAAAACGGCCTTGCTGTGCTGGTACTGCAAACGGCTGAAAGCAAGGGGAAACTACAGCAGTAATTTTTCCCGAGGGCATGTAGCTTTACTGTATGGTTAAATGATGATGGCGTCCACTTAAGTAAATTATTCCGGAGGTAAAATAGTCCCCCATTCGGATCTCCGGGCGGGGACTACTCAAGAGGACGTTGTTATCAGGAGAAAGAAAACTGGCGTTCTACGGATCGGAGCGCGGAATGTCAGATCCCTTAATCGAGCAGGCAAGTCAGAAAATTTAAAAAGGGAAATGGATAGGTTAAAGTTAGATATAGTAAGAATTAGTGAAGTTCGGTGGCAGGAGGAACAAGACTTTTGGTCAGGTGAATACAGGGTTGTTGTTGTTGTGGTCTTCAGTCCTGAGACTGGTTTGATGCAGCTCTCCATGCTACTCTATCCTGTGCAAGCTTCTTCATCTCCCAGTACCTACTGCAACCTACATCCTTCTGAATCTGCTTAGTGTATTCATCTCTTGGTCTCCCTCTACGATTTTTACCCTCCACGCTGCCCTCCAATGCTAAATTTGTGATCCCTTGATGACTCAGAACATGTCCTACCAACCGATCCCTTCTTCTAGTCAAATTGTGCCACAAACTCCTCTTCTCCCCAATTCTATTCAATATCTCCTCATTAGTTATGTGATCTACCCATCTAATCTTCAGCATTCTTCTGTAGCACCACATTTCGAAAGCTTCTATTCTCCTCCTGTCCGAACTATTTATCGTCCATGTTTCAATTCCATACATGGCTACACTCCATACAAATTAAGAAACGACTTCCTGACACTCAAATTTATACTCGATGTTAACAAATTTTTCTTCTTCAGAAACGGTTTCCTTGCCATTGCCAGTCTACATTTTATATCCTCTCTACTTCGACCATTATCAGTTATTTTACTCCCTAAATAGCAAAACTCCTTTACTACCATAAGTGTCTCATTTCCTAATCTAATTCCCTCAGCAACACCCGATTTAATTTGGCTACATTCCATTATCCTCGTTTTGCATTTGTTGATGTTCATCTTATATCCTCCTTTCAAGACACTGTCCATTCCGTTCAACAGCTCTTCCAAGTCGTTTGCTGTCTCTAACAGAATTACAATGTCATCGGCGAACCTCAAAGTTTTTCCTTCTTCTCCATGAATTTTAATACCTACTCCGAATTTTCCTTTTGTTTCCTTTACTACTTGCTCAATATACAGATTGAATAACATCGGGGAGAGGCTACAACCCTGTCTCACTCCTTTCCCAACCACTGCTTCCGTTTCATGCCCCTCGACTCTTATAACTGCCATCTGGTTCCTGTACAAATTGTAAATAGCCTTTCGCTCCCTGTATTTTACCCCTGCCACCTTCAGAATTTGAAAGAGAGTATTCCAGTTAACATTGTCAAAAGCTTTCTCTAAGTCTACAAATGCTAGAAACGTAGGTTTGCCTTTTATTAATCTTTCTTCTAAGATAAGTCGTAAGGTTAGTATTGAATCACGTGTTCCAACATTTCTACGGAATCCAAACTGATCTTCCCCGAGGTCAGCTTCTACCATTTTTTCCATTCGTCTGTAAAGAATTCGCGTTAGTATTTTGCAGCTGTGACTTATTAAACTGATAGTTCGGTAATTTTCACATCTGTCAACACCTGCTTTCTTTGGGATTGGAATTATTATATTCTTCTTGAAGTCTAAGGGTATTTCGCCTGTCTCATACATCTTGCTCACCAGATGGTAGAGTTTTGTCAGGACTGGCTCTCCCAAGGCCATCAGTAGTTCTAATGGAATGTTGTCTACTCCCGGGGCCTTGTTTCGACTCAGATCTTTCAGTGCTCTGTCAAACTCTTCACGCAGTATTTTATCTCCCATTTCGTCTTCATCTACATCCTCTTCCATTTCCATAATATTCTCCTCATGCATATTGCCCTTGTATAAACCCTCTATATACCTTTTCCACCTTTCTGCTTCCCTTCTTTGCTTAGAACTGGGTTGCCATCTGAGCTCTTGATATTCATACAAGTGGTTCTCTTTTCTCCAAAGGTCTCTTTAATTTTTCTTTAGGCAGTATCTATCTTACCCCTAGTGAGACAAGCCTCTACATCCTTACATTTGTCCTCTAGCCATCCCTGCTTAGCCATTTTGCACTTCCTGTCGATCTCATTTTTGAGACGTTTGTATTCCTTTTTGCCGTCTTCATTTACTGCATTTTTTTTATTTTCTCCTTTCATCAATTAAATTCAATATTTCTTCTGGTACCCAAGGATTTCTATTAGCCCTCGTCTTTTTACCTACTTTATTCTCTGCTGCCTTCACTACTTCATCCCTCAGAGCTACCCATTCTTCTTCTACTGTATTTCTTTCCCCCATTCCTGTCAATTGTTCCCTTATGCTCTCCCTGAAACTCTCTACAACCTCTGGTTCTTTCAGTTTATCCAGGTCCCATCTCCTTAAATTCCCACCTTTTTGCAGTTTCTTCAGTTTCAATCTGCAGTTCATAACCGATAGATTGTGGTCAGAATCCACATTTGCCCCTGGAATGTCTTACAATTTAAAACCTGGTTCCTAAATCTCTGTCTTACCATTATATAATCTATCTGATACCTCTTAGTATCTCCACTATTCTTCCAGGTATACAATCTTCTTTTATGATTCTTGAACCAAGTGTTAGTTATGATTAAGTTATGCTCTGTGCAAAATTCTACAAGGCGGCTTCCTCTTTCATTTCTTCCCCCCCCCCAATCCATATTCACCTACTATGCTTCCTTCTCTCCCTTTTCCTACTGACGAATACCAGTCACCCATACAGGGTTATAAATACAAAATCAAATAGAGATAATGCAGGAGTAGGTTTAATAATGAATAAAAAAATAGGAGTACGGGTAAGCTACTACAAACAGCATAGTGAACGCATTATTGTGACGAAGATAGACACGAAGCCCACGCCTGTTACAGTAGTACAAGTTTATATGCCAACTAGCTCTGCAGATGAAGAACAAATTGATGAAATGTATGATGAGATAAAAGAAATTATTCAGATAGTGAAGGGAGACGAAAATTTAATAGTCATGGGTGTCTGGAATTCGAGTGTAGGATAAGGAAGAGAAGGAAACATAGTAGGTGAATATGGATTGGGGCTAAGAAATGAAAGAGGAAGCCGCCTTGTAGAATTTTGCACAGAGCATAACTTAATCATAACTAACACTTGGTTCAAGAATCATAAAAGAAGATTGTATACCTGGAAGAATAGTGGAGATACTAAGAGGTATCAGATAGATTATATAATGGTAAGACAGAGATTTAGGAACCAGGTTTTAAATTGTAAGACATTCCAGGGGCAGATGTGGATTCTGACCACAATCTATCGGTTATGAACTGCAGATTGAAACTGAAGACACTGCAAAAAGGTGGGAATTTAAGGAGATGGGACCTGGATAAACTGAAAGAACCAGAGGTTGTAGAGAGTTTCAGGGAGAGCATAAGGGAACAATTGACAGGAATGGGGGAAAGAAATACAGTAGAAGAAGAATGGGTAGCTCTGTGGGATGAAGTAGTGAAGGCAGCAGAGAATAAAGTAGGTAAAAAGACGAGGGCTAATAGAAATCCTTGGGTACCAGAAGAAATATTGAATTTAATTGATGAAAGGAGAAAATATAAAAGTGCAGTAAATGAAGCAGGCAAAAAGGAATACAACGTCTACAAATGAAATCGACAGGACGTGCAAAACTGCTAAGCAGGGATAGCTAGAGGACAAATGTAAGGATGTAGTGGCTTATCTCACTAGGGGTAAGATAGATACTGCCTACAGGAAAATTAAAGAGACCTTTGGAGAAAAGAGAACCATTTGTATGAATATCAAGAGCTCAGATGGAAACGCAGTTCTAACCAAAGAAGGGAAAGCAGAAAGATGGAAGGACTATAAGAGGGTCTGTACAAGGGCGAGGTACTTGAGGACAATATTATAGAAATGGAAGAGAATGTAGATGACGATGAAATGGGAGATACGATACTGCGCGAAGAGTTTGACAGAGCACTGAAAGACCTGAGCCGAAACAAGGCCTCGGGAGTAGACAACATTCCATTAGAACTACTGACGGCCTTGTTAAAACTCTACCATCTGGTGAGCAAGTTGTATGAGACAGGCGAAATACCCTCACACTTCAAGAAGAATATAATAATTCCAATCCCAAAGAAAGC
Source organism: Schistocerca serialis cubense (assembly GCF_023864345.2). Classification (NCBI taxonomy): domain Eukaryota; kingdom Metazoa; phylum Arthropoda; class Insecta; order Orthoptera; family Acrididae; genus Schistocerca; species Schistocerca serialis. The sequence continues at coordinate 248,379,928 of NC_064638.1, read as the reverse complement.
AGGTGTTGACGGATGTGTAAATTACCGAACTATCAGTTTAATAAGTCACAGCTGCAAAATACTAACAGGACTTCTTTACAGACGAATGGAAAAACTGGTAGAAGCTGACCTCGGGGAAGATCAGTTTGGATTCCGTAGAAATATCGGAACGCGTGAGGCAATACTGACTCTACGACGTATCTTAGAAGAAAGATTAAGGAAAGGCAAATCTACGTTTCTAGCATTTGTAGACTTAGAGAAAGCTTTTGACAATGTTGACTGGAATACTCTCTTCCAATTTCTAAAGGTGGCAGGGTTAAAATACAGGGAGCGAAAGGCTATTTACAATTTGTACAGAAAGCAGATGGCAGTTATAAGAGTCGAGGGGCATGAAAGGGAAGAAGCGGTTGGGAAGGGAGTGAGACAGGGTTGTAGCCTCTCCCCAATGTTATTCAATCTGTATATTGAGCAAGCAGTAAAGGAAACAAAAGAAAAATTCAGATTAGGTATTAAAATCCATGGAGAAGAAATAAAAACTTTGAGATTCGCCGATGACATTGTAATTCTGTCAGAGACAGCAAAGGACTTGGAAGAGCAGTTGAATGGAATGAACAGTGTCTTGATAGGAGGATATAAGATGAACATCAACAAAAGCAAAACGAGGATAATGGAATGTAGTCGAATTAAGTCGGGTGATGCTGAGGGAATTAGATTAGGAAATGAGACACTTATGATAGTAAAGGAGTTTTGCTATTTGGGGAGCAAAATAACTGATGATGGTCGAAGTAGAGAGGATATAAAATGTAGACTGGCAATGGCAAGGAAATCGTTTCTGAAGAAGAGAAATTTGTTAGCATCCAGTATATATTTAAGTGACAGGAAGTCGTTTCTGAAAGTATTTGTATGGAGTGTACCTATGTATGGAAGTGAAACGTGGATGATAAATAGCTTGGACAGGAAGAGAATAGAAGCTTTCGAAATGTGGTGCTACAGAAGAATGCTGAAGATTAGATGGGTAGATCACATAACTAACGAGGAGGTATTGAATAGAATTGGGGAGAAGAGAAGTTTGTGGCACAACTTGACTAGAAGAAGGGATCGGATGTTAGGACATGTTCTAAGGCATCAAGGGATCACAAATTTAGCATTGGAGGGCAACGTGGAGGGTAAAAATCATAGATAGAGACCAAGAGATGAATACACTAAGCAGATTCAGAAGGATGTAGTTTGCAGTAGGTACTGGGAGATGAAGAAACTTGCACAGGATAGAGTAGCATGGAGAGCTGTATGAAACCAGTCTCGGGACTGAAGACCACAACAACAACAACAACAACATGTACTTAGGCCACGAAACATTGATTCTCGATTGTGATCGTCGTACATGGTCGAACGGAAACGTGCCCACCCACACGCTACCATGCAACCCAACATAGGGCCACAGTTACATCCGACCGAGCGAGGTGGCGCAGTAGTTAGTGGTTAGCACACTGGACTCGCATTCGGGAGGACGACGGTTTAAACCAGCGTCCGGTCATCCTGATTTGGGTTTTCCGTAGTTTCCCTAAATCGCTTCAGGCAAATTTCGGGATTGTTTCTTTGAAAGGACATCGCTGACTTCCTTCCCCACCTTCCCTAATCCGATTGGACTAATGACCTCGCTATCAGACACCTCCCCCAAATCAACCAACCAATCAACTATCACATCCGAAAGTGGCACAAATCTGGAAATTGCACGATTTGACCAACTATCTAGTTGATCACCCACAATAAGGCCCTTTTCAAACTCTGATAACGCTCTCTCACACATCTCATTGTGCTTCACATTGATCACTCAGTATCTGACGATGTTCGTGTACCTTATATACCGCACCAAGCGCGAGAACAACACTGTTCACCAACAACACTAACGCTCAGAAGTGGCCATTCAACCGGCTACAGATAAGTGCAACTTTAACCACTTACTTAAAACTAGAGGGATGAATGCAGAGAAGAGCAACTCTAACCATTTACCTAACTGTAGAACGACCAACCCATCATTTTATCAGGTACAGTTTCATTCGACGTTTTGAAAAAGTAAACACATTTGAACATACATCAATTAATTTCAGACAAGTTACATAGTTTACCAGCATACAGTTTTCCTTTTTTCTGTAGAATTACATGGTATAATGAACATTTTGTACTTAAAAGTTAACCAAAACAATATGTAACAAAATGTGGAATGGATAACTTTCCATAGAAAAGAAAACCATGTGTTTTAACACAAACATCTGGAAAGCACAATATATTCTAGAGAAAACATTTATAACCCTGCTTTTACTCATTCGCAACCACTTGCTGCATCGTGACACCTCATACAGGTGTATTCAGCAGTGCCTATACGTGGTCCGCAGACATACGAGGGTTATTCGGAAAGTAAGGAACGATCGCTCGCGAAATAGAAACCACAGTGAAAATCCGATGAAGTTTTGCACACCTGTGTTGGGCAGTGTCTCTAATATGCACGTCGATCGCGTTACGTCGTTCTTTTTAGTTCTGAACTCATAGGAAGCAAAAAGAAACCTAGAACAATAGTGTCTCCCGCCAAGAACGAGGGCCAGGTGATAGATTTTGCCTGAAGCTATGCAGTCAACATTACATAATTGTCGTGCATTTTCTTCTTCAAGACAATTCTCAGCCGCATTCTGCAAGGCCAAAGAAGGTGCTCCTGCATCGTTTTGTACTGAAAAGGTTTGATTACCCACAACAGAGCCCGTAGTTGTCTCCGTCGAGCTTCACCTCTGCGCACATGGACCGCTGGCTATGAAGACAACATTTTGGCACAGACAACGAGCTGTAAGCTAGCGTAGAGAATTGGCGGAAAGCACTGGCGGCTGCCTGCTATAACAAGGGTATTGGAAAGTTGGTACAACGCTATGACAAAGGTCTAAGTCGGATCGGCGACTGTGGAGATAAGTAGCTGTAAGTTGTAGCTAACTGTTGCAAATAAAACAGTTATGATTTTCACTGCGGTTTCCATTTCGCGACCTATCGTTCCTTTCTTTCCGAACAGCCCTCGTACTTGCCACACTTTATACATAAATGCTTCCTTCTGTTCTGCCTCTACACCCTCCAATATGACAAATCTTCCGAATGTTGCAATACTGTATTAGGAAGAGTATTTTGTACCCTTGTATCCTTATATACTGAAGCCTACTATTCTGCCAATTTGTATATACACTGACGTCTGCTTAATTTTTTTTCCTGTTGCTCCTTTTAGAGTACCCAAGCTTTTACAGCTGCTAAGTCCAAGAAATTGAAGAAAACTTGTATAGGCCATCTGTGACGTCCATACTTCACACTATAAAGCTGAGCCATTTAAACGATTACATCAGCGCCATACTTTGTTTTATTGTCGTAGACCACTGACTCTGGTAGCTTTTTAGGATGTCGTTCATCGATAGTTACTGTGTCATGCATTGAGCTTTTCCCCCTGATAGTATGTTAGTCATGTCACCTGACTTATAAAGAATATTTGTGTGCAAAGGTGCTGCAGCAGATATTGCTGATCGAGGTATTTCGCTTCTAGATTTCTTCACTTTGCCTACAATGCTTGTATTTTTATGTTCCAAATTTTCAACAAAGCATTTCGACGTGAAAAAATTGTCGCAGGTCATGTTTCTTCTTGCGGAAACAAAGGGCTGCATAAGACACGTTACAACATTCTCTGTAAAGGGAACACATGTGGGAAACTGCTCATCCTTACCTAGGTAAGGAAACCCATTCACCAGATACTTGGAATTCGTTATCAACTGCAGGCCAAAACTTTATTCCAAATTTGTCTAGGTTATTGCTCACGTACTGAATGAAAGAGCATCTAGCCTTCCATGGAAACATTTGCTCATCCATAGTGATATTTTCACCTGAAATATAACACGGCAAGGAATTGGCAATGAAAGAATTCCACACAGGGATAGCAGGTGCAAAATGATCTGTCTTTAGTCTGTGTGAAAGTGTGCTCTTTCCGTCAAATCGCATAGCCGCAAAATTTCGGTGAACATATATGTGGTCATTGTGTTCTGATAAAATGCTGGTACCCCATTATTCCATCATAACAGTTTCAACGGAAAGATTTTTGCTCCATATACGCCTTATAAATACGTCAGTGAAATTGTGGCTTCTATTGCATCGACGCTAATGTCCCAATCATCATCATGGAGCTCTTGGCATGCTCTGTTTTCTGCACACTTCTGTATATTTTGAAGCACGCTGTTATCAATTAGCAATCTCCAAGCACTAGAATATACAGAAGGTACGGCCAAACTTTCAGGAAACATTCCTCACACACAAATAAAGAAAGGATGTTATGTGGACATGTGTCCGGAAACACTTGATTTCCAAGTTAGAGCTCATTTTAGTTTCGTTAGTATGTACTATACATCCTCGATTCACCGCCAGTTGGCCCAATTGAAGGAAGGTAATGTTGACTTCGGTGCTTGTGTTGACATGCGACTCATTGCTCTACAGTACTAGCATCAAGCACATCAGTACGTAGCATCAACAGGTGAACGTGGTTTTGCAGTCAGTGCAATGTTTACAAATGCGGAGTTGGCAGATGCCCATTTGATGTATGGTTTAACAAGGGGCAATAGCCGTGGCGCCGTACGTTAGTATCGAGACAGATTTCCAGAACGAAGGTGTCCCGACAGGAAGACGTTCGAAGCAATTGATCGGCGTCTCCAACGTGATCAAACTGTAAATTTTCACAATCAACATGTGTGGGCTGACGAGAATCCGCACGCAATTGTGCAATCACGTCATCAACACAGATTTTCTGTGAACGTTTGGGCAGGCATTGTTGGTGACGTCTTGATTGGGCCCCATGTTCTTCCACCTACACTCAATGGAGCACGTTATCGTGATTTCATACGGGATACTCTACCTGTGCTGCTAGAACATGGGCCTTTACAAGTACGACACAACATGTGGTTCATGTACGATGGAGTTCCTGCTCATTTCAGTCGAAATGTTCGTACGCTTCTCAACAACAGATTCTGTGACCGATGGATTGGTAGAGGCGGACCAATTCCATGGCCTCCACTCTCTCCTGACCTCAACCCTCTTGACTTTCATTTATGGGTCATTTGAAAGCCCTTGTCTACGCAACCCCGGTACCAAATGTAGAGACTCTTCGTGCTCGTATTGTGGACGGCTGTGATACAATACGCCATTCTCCAGGGCTGCATCAGCGCATCAGGGATTCCATGCGACGGGAGGTGGATGCATGTATCCTCGCTAACGGAGGACATTTTGAATATTTCTGTAACAAAGCGTTTGAAGTCACGCTGGTACGTTCTGTTGCTGTGTGTTTCCATTCCATGATTAACGTGATTTGAAGAGAAGTAATAAAATGAGCTCTAACATGGAAAGTAAGCGTTTCCGAACACATGTCCACATAACATCTTTTCTTTCTTTGTGTGTGAGGAATGTTTCCTGAAAGTTTGGCCGTACCTTTTTGTAACACCCTGTATACCTTTCCTGACAAACTTCTTCGCATAGAAGTGACATTGAAATCCCACCATACCTACTGGATTGTTCACTTTACTGAGAGGCAGCGGTTTCATGCAGATCAAGATAGGCAAAATCCGCACAGATGATATAAGTCGGGTTGCCTAACTTAAAGTGCATGCAATATTTGCAGGGACTGTTTTATTTTGCCCATATTTTAATGTTTTAAACGCTGTTGCACATTGTATTTGGGAAACGCTATGCCTCAGCATATCCAATACTCGAACATTTGGAATGCGGTAATACACTTTAACGACACATGCAGTAAAAGCACACGCCACACACGACTTCCGTCTCGCACTGACCACTGTGGCGCCAGGAAGGGCGTCCGACCACAAAGTTTAAACAAAATAAATTCGTCAAATCACGAAAAACAGAGAATAGTGAACGACTGGCTAAACGCAACAGTGTTTGGAAGTGGTGTAACCAAAACTAATTTAACTGTGTAGGCTTCCCCAGCCAGAGTCAGTTGACAAAGTTTTCTGTCGTACCGTCGGGTAAAGTAAGAAACTATACTGGAGAAACCCAGTTACAGTGGTCTCCTTCCGGGTCTACAGACCCACAAGCCCCAAAAGGCAGAGTAACTGTCGCCGAATTTTTTTTTTCTTGAGCACTATGGGACTTAACTTCTGAGGTCAACAGCCCCTGAGAACTTAGAACTACTTAAACGTAACTAACCTAAGGACATCACATACATCCATGCCCGAGTCAGGATTCGGACCTGCGACTGTAGTGACTGTAGCGCCTAGAACCGCTCGGCCACCCCGGCCGGCGTTGGTTTCTCGTGTATAGTTTTTCTACGTTATGACATAGTACGATATTCAGAAAACATTCATGTCTACATCTACATCTACTTGGATACTCTGCAAATCACATTCAAACGCCTGACAGAGGGTGCATCGAAACACCTTCACAATTTTCTCTTGTTCCAATCTCGTATAGCGCGCGGAAAGAACGAACACCTATATCTTTCCGTACGAGCTCTGATTTCCCTTATTTTATCGTGGTGATCGTTCCTCCCTATATTGGTCGGTGTCAACAAAATATTTTCGGATTCGGAGGAGAAATTTGGTGATTGGAATTTCGTGAGAAGATTCCGTCGCAACGAAAAACGCCTTTCTTTTAACGTTGTCCAGCCCAAGTCTTGTATAATTTCAGCGGCACTTTCTCCGATATTTCGCGATAATACAAAACGTGCTGCCTGTCTTTGAATTTTTTCGATGTACTCCGTCAGTCTTATCTGGTAAGAATCCTACACGGCGAAACAGTTTTCTAAAAGAGGACGGACATTTGTAGTGTAGGCAGTCTCCTTAGTAGACCTGTTACATTTTTTAAGTGTCCTGCCAATAAACGCAGTCTTTGGTTACTCTTCCCCACAATATTTTCCATGTGTTCCTTCCAGTTTAAGTTGTTTATAATTGTAATTCCTAGATATTTGGTTGAATGTACGGCCCTTAGATTTGACTGCTTTATCGTGTAACCGAATATTAACGAAATCCTTTTAGCACTCATTTCAATGATTTCACACTTTTCGTTAAAAAAAATGTTCGTATAGCATTGTTGGCCGGGATGTCCCCGTCTGGTTCGGCCGCCAAGTGCAAGCCTTATTCAGTCGGCGCCACATTGGGCGACTTGCGGCCGATAATGAGAATGAAATGTTGATGAGGACAACATAACACCCTGTCCCCGAGCGGAGAAAACCTCCAACCCGGCAGGGAATCGAACTCGGGCCCAGTGCATGGGAGGCAAGCACGTTACCACCCAGAGCAGCTTTTTTTTTTCGTTATTGATCGTTGTGCTTGGCCGTTGCAGACGTTGCAAGACATCCTGTTCAAGTTCGGTGGTTGATCCGTCCACTCAGTTTTTATTACAGATGCCAACCGGCTCTCTGACCGAACACGCTGAGCTACCGTGCCGGCAACTAATCACGCGGATACACTTTTCGTTATTTAGGGTCAACTGCCAAATTTCGCACCATTCAGATATCTTTGTCAATCAAAAATACAGTACACATATAATATCCTCTCGATAGCGTTTACAAACATATTCAGATCCAACGGATTGGAAAATAGCTTTCTTGTATAAACCTCATAGAGATCAACCTAAAAGAGGAGTGAACGCACCTATGGACTGGAAAATACCTTTCTTGTATGATATTCAGAGAGGTCAACCTAAAAGTGACGTATACGCGTAAACGGTCAATCGTGGGTAAATAAATGTACGTTTCTCATTAGAGGGTGAACACGACTTCCACTGACAATATTTCAGGGATCGATCGGAGATATTTTCTGAGTATTTGCGTGTAAGGGACCTACGGTCTCTAGGGACTCGACACAGGATAGTTGCATTTCGTTTGATTTGTTCCCCTCCTTGTCTTTGAATCTGTATAGCGCTGAAAATATCTGTACAGCAGTGCAAAACTGGATGGTATGCGTTGTGTGTATGGTTTGGAAACACTGTTTTGATTCACTCGCTTGCTTTTGACAACAGTAATGCTCACTTCACTCTCCGCCCTCGAACTTGCATTCAATATCGTCTCGGATTTGTTTTCCCGGCAGTGTTCACATGGTTCAAATGGCTCTGAGCATTACGGGACTTAACATCTCAGGTCATCAGTCCCCTAGAACTTAGAACTACTTAAACCTAACTAACCTAAGGACATCACACACATCCATGCCAGAGGCAGGATTCGAACCTGCGACCTGCGAGCCTAGAACAGCTCGACCACAGCGGTCGGCTCCGGCAGTGCTACTTGTGCCTTAATAGTGATAGGCCTACAAAGCAGTGTGGATAGGTTTGCTGGTGAAGAGTTGGCCATTATGCACCTCATGTGTGGGTTCACTGAATGCAAAGAAGGGAGAGGGCAGCGATGCTATGCTGAACTACACACGCATTGAGGGCAACACAACAACATCTTGGTTTCGTTACTGTATTTTATATTGCAAGTTTTGGTGATTGAGTATCAGTTTCTTCCACTGTTGAGAAGGTGTTATGCGAAATTTCCGGCACAAAGAACTGGCTATGACGAAGCTGTTTGTGAGATAGGGGTCGTGGTTGTTCACAGTTCACCAAAAGCGGATCTGGCACGACATTTAAATACGATTTCTGGCGAAGTTTAACGCAGTCCGCAAGACTTTCGTGCCGGTTTGCGACCGTTGATGAAACCTGGATCCATCATTACTCATCATAATCAAAACAGTGGACAAATGCTGGTGAAAGTGCTCCGAAGAAGGCAAGGACGAGTTCGTCAGCTGGTAAGGTGAAAGCCGCTGCTTTTTGTGATTCCCAGGGAGCAATCCTCATAGCTTACCAGGAAAAATGCAGAAATATAACTGGACCGTATGATGCTTCCATGTTCATCAGACTTCTGTCTGTCTCCTGGCATGAAACTTTGATTTGTTTGGCAGAAATTTGATTCGAATGAGGAAGTGAAGCTGGAGTCAACGAGTATTTTGAAGAATTTGAAGGAACCTATATTTCGGATGGGATGAAAAAAAGCTGGAGGTTCACCGGACTAAGTGTATGTCCCTCAAGGGAGACTGTGTCGAGAAGAAAGGTCAGTTCTATATGAAAAAAAAAAATTCTCGCTTTATTACCAGTCTTAGCAAACCACCCCCGTAATGTCAGAAACACGATTGGAATAATACTGTAGCGGGCATTACATTTTCTACAAGGGTTTCCCGTTTTCTGAAGCGTGGAAGATCTTTGTTGATTCGCTCGCTCCAGCGTCTTTTTACGACCAGGGTACTCTCGCTGAATGGAATCAGCCCGGCCGCCGGCATTCTCGCCTCCAGCGAACGCTTTGTGGTGACTCCTCGGGACGATAGGCGCGCTGCCGTATTGTGCGCCTCCAGAGCAGGCCCGCAGCTGTCGATCGTAAGATGAAGTGGAGGATCCTGACAGCGGGAGTGCTGTAGCGCTGGAGACGCGTGGCGCGGCCGCTGCTGAATACTTCCGGGCATCTTACCGGCGTCTGCCGTTCCCTGGTCCGAGACTTGTAAAGATGGGGGCGCTGTTCGAAATGCGGGGAAAGTGGTGACAAATGTAAGCACACCGGACAAGAAAAAACGGCGGTAGAATTTATTCATAAAACTTCAGTCGAATTTCGTTGATGTCAGTCTGTTACAGACTTAGATCTTATTTTCGTTATTGGAGTAGACTTGAACCATACAACAATCGACTGGTATGATTACAGTTTGGTAAGTGATGGACGTGACAGCACATGATGTGAAATGGTTCTAATTGCTTTCTCCGAGAACTTGTGAAGCTCACTTACGAGAAAAGTACGTTTTAGATAACTGCAAGAATAATACCTGACCTCTCTGAGGATGTCTGTGTCGAAAGCTGTACCAGTAGCCGTGAGTTAGTTATAGCAACGATTACTAATGTACACAAGAAGAAGGAAGATATGCATGTTCATTATGCTAGATAAAGTGACCATCGTGTCATATATAAAACTGGAATTCAAAATCTTTACCTCTGGTCATGACCTTGTACAAGAAATACGGCTCAGATATAAAAGAACAGTTGACCATGCATTGGATAGATTTTACCTAGTATAGCAGTTCGTGTTGGGCGGGACCCTCCATGGTACACCCGTCACTATAAAGAAACTTCTAAGGAAACAGAGAGACTACTGCACAGTAGGCGTAAAACGAAGCATGCAACGATACAAGGTTTGAAACACAGCGACAAATGCATGCTTCAACATAAATACAGATGCTAGCCAACCCTGCACATTGAGCTGTCGTACACTACTGGCCATTAAAATTGCTAAATCATGAATTTGACGTGCTACAGACGCGAAATTTAACCGACAGGAATAAGATGCTGCGATATGCAAACGATTAGCTTTTCAGAGCTTTCACACAAGGTTGGCGCCGGTGGCGACACCTACAACGTGCTGACATGAGGAAAGTTTTCAACCGATTTGTCATACACAAACAGCAGTTGACCGGCATTGCCCGGTGAAACGTTGCTGTGATGCCTTGTGTAAGGAGGAGAAATGCGTACCATCACGTTTCCGACTTTGATATAGTTCGGATTGTAGCCTATCGCGATTGCCGTTTATCGTATCGCGACATTGCTCCTCGCGTTGGTCGAGATCCAATGACTGTTAGCAGAATATGGAATCGGTAGGTTCAAGAGGGTAATACGAAACACCGTGCTAGATCCCAACGGCCTCGTATCGCTAGCGGTCGAGATGACAGGCATCATATCCGCATGGCTGTAACGGATCGTGCAGCCACGTCTCGATCCCTGAGTCAACAGATGGGATCGTTTGCCAGACAACAACCATCTGCACGAACAGTTCGACAACTTTTGCAAATGGTTCAAATGGCTCTGAGCACTGTGGGGCTTAACATCTGAGGTCATCAGCCCCTAGAACTTAGAAAGACTTAAACCTAACTAACCTAAGGACGCTAACACATCCATGCCCGAGGCAGGATTCGAACCTGCGACCGTAGCGGTCACGCAGTTCCAGACTGTAGTGCCTAGAACCGCACGGCCACTCCGGCCTGCGACGACGTTTGCAGCAGCAGGGACTATCAGCTCAGAGACCATGGCTGCGGTTACCCTTGACGCTGCATCACAGACAGGCGCGCCTGCGATGGTGTACTCAACGACGAACCTGGGTGCACGAATGGCAAAACGTCATTATTTCGAATGAATCCAGGTTCTGTTTACAGCATCATGATGGTCGCATCCGTGTTTGGCGACATCGCGGTGAACGCACATTGGAAGCGTGTATTCGTCATGGCCATACTGGCGTATCACCTGGTGTGATGTTATGGGGTGCCATTGGTTACAAGTCTCGGTCACCTCTTGTTCGCATTCACGGCACTTTGAACAGTGGACGTTATATTTCAGATGTGTTACGACCCGTGGCTCTACCCTTCATTCGATCCCTGCGAAACCATACATTTCAACAGGATAATGCACGACCGCATGTTGCAGGTCCTGTACGAGCCTTTCTGGATACAGAAAATGTTCGACTGCTGCCCTGGCCAGCACATTCTCCAGATCCCTCACCAATTGAAAACGTCTGATCAATGGTGGCCGAGCAACTGGATCGTCACAATACGCCAGTCACTACTCTTGATGAACTGTGGTATCGTGTTGAAGCTGCTTGGGCAGCTGTACCTGTAAATATCATCCAAGCTCTGTTTGACTCAATGCCCAGGCGTATCAACGCCGTTATTACGGCCAGAGGTGATTCTTTTGGGTACTGATTTCTCAGGATCTATGCACCCAAATTGCGTGATAGTCTAGTCTAATATATTTGTCCAATGAATACCCGTTTATCATCTGCATTTCTTCTTGGTGTAGCAATTTTAATGGCCGGTAGTGTATTTCACCTCGAACAGCAATTGAGATGTGGCGGGGTTGCTGGCGTCGTAAGTCGAATTCCTGGCGCCTCTAGCTCGAGCTGTTGTGTGACGTCCCTCTGGTTTCAGGCCAATAAGGGCTTTGCTCGATGCTGCCTAGGGGGAAGGGGCGTGTTGCGGTGTGGCGAGGTGGGGAGTGGTAACGGAGCGAGGAGGACGTTGACAGAGGTCCGCCCGGCGAGCACTTGCACAAGCGTTTTGGGCACGGAGTCCTGCGAGGGGTTGCTGGGCATATTTTTGGGCTGATTTGAATTCGTTGCGGAATTAGAGTGCCGTCTTCGTGAGTAGTCTGAGCAGCCAGGTGTTTATGGCTGGTGACCGGTAACACATCGCTGCTCTGCAGGTATGCCCTGTGGACTCCGCACGATTTGTTGAAGTGTCGGTTTGATCGGAGGCTATTAAAACAGTGTGCGGGATCGTTGATGCAAAGGCCTTATACCCGCTTACTGACAGGAGACTGTTCACCTATGTTGAGATGATTGGTTTGGTGTCGCACCACAAGCGTTTTAGCGTAGCGCTATCGCAGTAGTTCGTGGTAGTTTTCCGTAGACACGCTGCGGTCCGCGAAATTGTGAGTGCGGTGCAGTTTGCATTTTGTTGCACCGTTGCTGGTACCGCAAATTCCTTGGCCTTTCTGTTTTGGTGAGAGTTGACAACTGGTTAGAGAAATCATATTATACTGAAAAGAGGTGCTATTGCATGTGCAGCGATCAAGCGAATTCTGTGGAAGCACCTGGACTGGAGACGCTACAGATTAACTACGGACTTTGTGTGGTGGGTTTTGTCCACGACCAACAGGCGGGAACAATGTCAGTGTTGCGTGTGTCTCATGCCACGTCCTAGCACGGAGTGCAACTCACGCCAGTTGTTCTTGTGTTGTATTGTTATTCTGTGTCTGGCTTGAAGCTAATAGCATGGCATGCGTCGTTCATTCTCTCTCTGTGTGTTCCTTGCTATAAGTGCCCTACCCTGATGTTTTACACTGCTATGGAGGAATGTGACTAATGATGTTATGCATGTGTGCTGGTCGTGAAAGATTGTGTTTGATATTCTTGTTCAGACTTGTTTTTCCGGTGCCACGGCGCTTAAAGTGGAGGGTTGCACCATTATCGGTAGTGCCTGAGAAAAAATTACACTCCGTATGTACCCTCGTGAAAGACACCAGAAAGTGCGTTTCACACATTCAGTGCGAGAAAGGGAGTGATGCTCTGCAATTTGATAAAGCGCAGTTGGTGTGGCCTTTTGATATTGCCTGCCAGTGTTGTGTTTAATTAAATTGAAAGTAGGGCTAAAAGAAATTTTCTTGCGCCTAATAAGGCTGCCCCTAATTCTAAGTTAGATGTGAGTGCACCTCGCTTCCTTAGGATAGTGTACTGATTAGTCACCTAGCATTAGTGGTGTCTATGCAGAATTAGTGCTATTAATGTGGCTTATCTCAGAATGTATCTATCTTCAACCGTGCTAAAGTATTTAAGCTCTGCTGCCGGAAAAGTAACTAGTTTGGGCTAATGATTTGGCATATAGGGAGTATAGTGCGTAATGGCGTACAGTTAAAGTGGTGCCTTGGGCACTAGTAGTTATATTTTGTGTTGTCCTGTGGTGATTGGTTACCAGAAGTTCATTAGCTATTAGATATGGTGTAAATTATTATTGTGGGTAGTTCTCGTCGACGAGAATGAATTGATCGAAACTGGAATTCACATGTCCTTGTGTGTTTTAAGGTCGAAACCTATGAAAACAAAAGCCATGTTTAGTTATTATTTACTAAATTGCATATGTATTATCGCATGATTAATCTTTCTAGTATTTAGGGACTGCCTGTTCCCCTTTTTATTAAATTATGAGTTGTTTATAATTTGGGTTAGCTGAAACGCTTATTAATCAAGGCCTAACTGATTTTATTGCTCTGATATTGAGATCTGATATCTTACTCAATCTGTGTAGTAATTAAATGAAACTGTGATTGCCAAAGACCTACCTGTTTCAGAGGCATTGTGTCAACAAGGTAAAAACAGCAGCCGTGCGGGGTAGCCAGGCGGTCTGAGGCGCCTCACCACGGTTCGTGCGGCTCCCCCCGTCGGAGGTTCGAGTCCTCCCTCGGCCATGGGTGTGAGTGTTGTCCTTAGCGTAACTTAGTTTGAGTTAGATTAAGTAGTATGTAAGCCTATGGACCGATGACCGCAGCAGTTTGGTCCCACAGGAACTTACCATAAAGTTTCCTAAGCAATAACAGCAAATGACACATGATGGTACATGGGCCCAAGTTTTCGTCTTGAATCCCTTTATCTGTGTAGCTGTGAGTGCATTATGTGGGTGCTAAGTGAATTCGAACGTGGTCAGATTGTTCTGTGCTCGTATAGTGGCTGCTTCAGTAACCACGGTAGCCGACGTGGTTATGTTTCAAGAGCCACCATGTGGAAGAGTCATACCGCATACAGGAAAAGCCGAAAAACATCATCCGCTAAGTCACAACGCGGACGGAATTGTGTGCTGAGTGATCGTGACTGAATGTCATTGAAGAGAATTTGTGGCGAAAGAAAAGAAGACGACAGATGAGAAACTCGCTGTAAAACTGAATATCGCACTCAAGAAAACATCCGAAGCGAGCTCCAAAGGCACGAAACTGCAGGGCGCGCTGGAAGTCCAAAACCACTCATCACTAATGCAAATGCTCGTAATAGGTAAACGTCATACCGAAGCCATAAAACCTGTGCTATGAAAAAATGGAAGAAAATCATTTTGTCAGATGAGTCTTGTTTCACAACGTTTTCAACTTCTGGCCAAGTTTACACGAAGCGTGGAACGTGCTGGGGGTTCGTCGATCATTTGGGCAGCCATATCGTGGTATTCCAAGGGTCCCATGGTTATTCCGCAAGCTCGCATTACTGCCAAGGAATGAGAGACCATTTTGGTTTTCCCAACTGGGATGATGGGTTCCAATACACAGCTCCCAACATCCAGTACTGGTTTTGTGACCACGAGGATGAGTTGACGCATCTCCACTGTCCATCAGTCATCGTATATCATTACAACTGAGCCTTTGTGGTCTACTTAGAGTGAAGGGTGCGTGATCGCTATCCATCTACGTCATCGTTACGAGCACTTGCCAACGTTTCGCAATTTGGTATGAGATTTCCTTGAAAACCGTAGAGGACGTGTACTTATTAATTCCGAGAGGAATGGAAGCTGTTTGAATGCCAATGGTTTCCATACACCGTATTAAGAATAGTAAAGTGTTGCGTTTCTGGTGTTTCTATATTTTTCGACACCCCCTATAGGAACTGTGTTTGACCGACTAGAAGGCAGTGCTTTCAATAACGACTGTAGAGTAATCTTATCGGAAACATCTCTTGTACAGTTGAAAGAAGTCTGTGGCATCAAATTTAGTGTCGAGTCAGTCACTGGCGACGTAGGAACTGATATTGAGACTAGCAATGCAAAAGCAGAAATGTTGGACTTAATTTTCGAATAGCCTTCAGTAAAGGTATTTTCACAGGTACTTTAATGTTTATTCTCACGCCACAGTAAAGACTAATTTCAGTGCCGTTGAGAAATATGTGAAACCGCTAAAATGAAACAAGGCTACTTGGCCTGATGGAATTCCTGTCCCATGCAGAATTTTCCGCAGACATAGCTCCCATTTCAACCATACTATGCCATAAATCCCTAGAACGGAAAACTGTGCCCATTGGTTGGAAGAAAGCACAAGTTACACTCATCTAGAAGAAGGGTAGCAGATGGAATCCACAGTACTAAAGGCTTCATCTGTTTTAGAACCATAGAATATATTTCGAGCTCAAACATAACACAATGGTGTCCTCCTTTTTTAACTACCGTGGTCTCGAGATTCATTGGTCATACGAAACCTAACTCACACTTTTCTCATATGAGATCGTGAAAGCCATGCATCAAGGCGACAGGATGCAGTACTCTTTACTTTGCGATAAGTATTAGAATCAGTACCATATCAGCACCTAACAAAAGTACCAATATTATAAATGGATTAATATTTTATTGATAGTGGAGATGCAGCACATTGATTAGATGGACAGTCAATGACCAAACCTCAGGAGTGCGCAACAGAAGCGTATTGGGATCCTTAATGTTCACAATGGATATTAACAGTGCTGAGCCTTGCAATGAGAACACAGCCCAGGTTGACAATTTAGAACAGTTTTATAGAAAACTACGTTAACTAAATGTTTCTCCTCTGGCCATTAGTTGGTTACTACAATAGTTTATGAAAGTTTCTGAATAGCACTGAATTTACACAAGTATGAACGTAGACCATAATGAGACAGACAAAGGTAATTATTCACTCAGAAGTATGACAAAATAAGGTAGTAAAAACTGACGGCTGATACTAAATTTCTGGTCTTTGATGCAGTTATACACTCTGCAGGTCATTATATATTGAATGAGAGAGGGAATATTGAACAAATATTATCGATTTTCGGCCATATTTCATCCCCATACCGAGCAAGGGATAAATTACTATCGTTATGTCTCAGTGCATGTCCCAATCTGTCTTATTCTCATGATGCCTAAATGTGATATACAATGTTGGCGACACTGACACAAGGCCTTCTTCTCTAAATTTACCCAACAACGTTAACTATATCGTCCTTCTTCCGCATTCATGTTCGAATGTTTCTGATAAAGTGACCTGTTACGATTGTAGCAGGAAATTCTAAGTTCCTTCGATGTCTATTCCCATGCCTCTTTCATAAGGATACCAAATATTGGAAAAATAGTATTTGTCACAAAAGTGTTTTATATATGACATACGTTACTGTTTGTGTTCCTTACTATCGATCTTACGTTATCCATTTCATGTCAGTTCTTAGAATCAACCATAAATACTTCTAGCATGCAACGTGCCCAAAATATTCACCGTTACTTTCATAATCATTATCGTTTTTTCCTTATTACAGGGCTTGACATACATTTATTCACGTTTATTGAGAGCTGCCATTCACTAGACAACTGGAAATTTTGTCCAAATCTGCCTGTATTTCTGTATGATGGCTAAGTGACAATACTTTCCTGCTGATAACAGCACTGTCAGAGACCATCTTATAGCGCTGCTAGTCATTCCCCATAATATGCTAATGTACAATGAGAACATCAAAGGTTCTATTACGCTTGCTTAAGGAAAACCTAGTGTTACTTTCGTTTCTGCGGAATATTCGTCATCCAGTGTAATATATGTGGTTTTACTAGTCAAATATTGATTGTGCAAATCACATAGTCATGTAGATACTCCATATGATTGTATTCTGATTTGGGGGCGTCGACAGTGTAGTACAGTGTAGAACACCTTTTGGAAATCTCAAAAGATTGAATATGCCTGCTCGCAGGTATCAATTGTTTCCAAGGTGTCTTGTGTGATAAAGGAAGCTGTGTTTCACGCAATTGGTTTTTGTCACGTTTTTATTATGTCACTTTCTTGTCTGTCTGTCGAGTACAAATTTTGCAGTCGATTTTAATGTACCTTTATAAAGAGTTACAGACATGAAATTGTAAATATAGAACTGGATGACATTCAAATTTTATCCTCCTTTTTTTGTTCCTCTGATCCACTTAGTTCCTATAGGGGTTGGAATGGGGGTGAAATGAGTTGTTAACTGCTGACATCTCGGCTGTCTTGCAGTACCTGTGTGTTGTGCGGGTAGTATCAGAATGCGCTGCAGGCGGTATGCGTGGAACTCGCCGAAGGCCGCTCTATGGCACTGCAACATCTGCGAGCACTATTATAGCCTCTGCAGAGCTGGCCTTGTGGCGCCGCAGGGCTGTGCTCGCCTTGCCATACAATTAGTGCTCGCAGCTGCACTATAGAGCTACCTACAGCGTGGTTGTGCCGTTAATTGTGTATATTCTGTGCTCTCCTGTCGTTCCCATTAGACTCCTGACGCCTGGTATCAGATTTCGCTATGCCTTAGGTTTTCGATTGTGTGCTACTTGTCTGGCGTTTTTATTCTACTGTGCCATCTCTGTTGTTCGTTTCCCTCTTGTTTTTGTCCTCCTGTTCACATTCAGCTAAGCACTGTTCACAGCTCCTGGGCAGTTGGCTAGTCTCTGCTTGCTTTCTGAACTGTTTCCGATCCTTGTCAGATTCTGACCACAATAGTTTGCAACAGTAAAACAAGGCTAAAAGAAGAAATTAATTATTTTATTAATTTTTAATATAATTAGTTCTTAAACTAGGCTAAAAAGTGTAAATTAATTTCTCACAGCCCCACACTGATTCCTAGCTGCATGCAGATCTCAAAAACCGTGGTTGTGAATTTTTAATAGCCATCAAAATACTTGTAAGTAACAATTCCAATGGTAAAGGTGGGACACACACAATAGGTAATAGTTTAGAGGTGAACTATCCATGCATCAATTACGTGTTTAATGCCCCCCCCCCCCCTTTCCTCATTTTTCGTTATAGTACAAGTATTTACGTAGCTACTGGAAATTCACAATCATAAATTTTCAGATGTGTATACGATCAGAAATTGGTGTGGGTAAACTATACGATTTAGTGCGATTTAAAGACGTATAATATGAAAAACTGATTTCTATTCAAATGATTGTTCCTGGATTCGTTTCTTAAAGAGTTGTTTCTTTTTTTCCTGGTAACCTGGGACTTGAAACTGTCAGATGTCAGCTGTATCTGTCTGTAATTCTGTGTATCCGATCTTCTGCTCTCTTTAAAACATGAGTGACATGCGCTGGTCTTTTAAACGCGAAATGCAAAAGTTCTGCTTTGCTGTCCTCAGTTTCGGCCCCAGACTCAGCCACGAAAGATTTAATGGAAGGGTTGATTGACTTTCATTGATTCAATGTGTAACGAGTCCTCCCTAGTATTTTTTGATAGTTCAGCAGATTGTGAAAATTATTCACTCATGACTTTTTATTATGGATGCACGATTTTATATTAACTTTTCTCTATCAGGTTCTCTGCATTAAATTTCTCTGTTCGTTTTTGAAACAAGTTGGTAGCAACTATCAGTTCAACTACACAGTTCGCACTATACGAGATGGAATAACAGAGAATTGTGAAGGTAGTTGGATGAACCCTCTGCTAGAAACTTAAATGTGATTTCCAGAGTATTCATGTAGATGTGGAACTAAATACAAAACCTCTCCTATATTTTTTCACGCCTTTTCTTGCCTTTGGTGACTATTGTTCTAGTGTGTGTGTGTGTGTGTACTGTGTGTACGCAACTGGGGACCCAGAAACGATGGACAGGCTTCGTCTCGCCGTATCCCTCAGTGGTTCACAACCCCACAACAGGGTGTGTGAAACGAAAGATATATTGGTGGGTCCTCCCTTCCACGTTTTCCTTAATTCCAGTGAGTACCATGTTTCAGGATGGATGGATGTTAGAGACCAGGACAGGTGATTACTACACCTAATCCTTGAAAGGAGATCATGATGATGATGATAATGATGATAGACCTGTTTGGTATGGTTCCTACGCATCTGAGAAGGCATCAAAATCTTCTTGGTTTACAAGCCGCTTCACTTCGAATAGGACACTTGAGCTTTCGATAGCTGTCTCCGCCGTCGACATCATCTACATCTAAATCATACTCCGCAAGTCACCTAATGGTGTGTGGCGGATTTAAAATCACTGTCTGTTGGGACCAGCATCGTGGTCTGCTCTTACAGATGTAATGGCAGCGTCTGGAACCCTCTAGATAGGGCCAGAGTGACGCATTCGCGGAAGGTAAATTGGGCAGCTCCTAGCAGCTCCGTCCCGTGCGAGACCGAGGCCTACGAGAAAGACAGGCCACGGCGCTTAGGTCACGAAGGTAGTCCTGGCTCGCTCGCTCGCTCGCTCAAATCAGCAGACAGACTACGTTTCTACACCTGTTAACTCGTAACGAAGCGTGTCCGTGTAAACGAAGACAGAATCTTCTACTGGAATCCGCTATTATGAAATCTTACTGTTATTAGTCCTATAATTATGGGAAGTCCACGGGCCTACTTATAATTCGTTATGTCTGTACTGTCGCACAATAAAATAAAATCATGCTAAAATGATTATCAGTTGCGTAAGGCACCACTTCCAGCATGTAATGAGTACTGTTACGCAGAAGAGACTGAATTCTATAAACTAGCCGTTATACCATTTACATCGAGTATTGATCTTAAATTAAATTTTGCTGTAGTACTGTTAATCAGTAAGACTTCATAATAGCAGATTCTAGTGGAAGATGCAATTCTTGTTAGTACTTACACGCCCAGCTGCGAGTTAACAGGTTTAGAAACGCATTTTGTTTGCTGAGCTGAGCGAACGAGCGAGTTCAGGACTACCTTCGTGACGTACGCGCCGCGGCCTGTCTTTCTCGTGGGCCTCGTGCGGGACCGAGTGACGTCACGCGCCGCAAGAGGCCGGCGTCACGTTTGAAACTGTCATTCCCCCGTCGCTACAAACGTCAAGCCTACGTCTTTATCTTCGCTCAACCTACGAAACCCGCCCGAAGGCCCCCTAAGATTGTACCCCTGATCTCTGCTAAAATTGTTGCTGTTTAATTTCAGCCGTTTCTTTGATAACTGGAACCCAGTATGACGGTGGTCGAGCCTAAACACTAGTCTTTCCAAATTGTATTTTATGCCAGTTTTACAGGCAATGTTCAGCCACGGTGGACTTCTGAAGTTTCCTTGGTTTCATATGTCACGAATGCTCTGCACAACGCTCAGCAACTGTAAGAGTAGTTTGACCTGTGCAAGTGGTACCACATTCACATGGGACAGAGTACACGCCGGGAAATCGAAGACCTAGTCGTCTTTAACGGAGCGTAACATACATCTTCTCTTGCAGGCTCGTCTTTAACGGAGCGTAACATACATCTTCTCTTGCAGGCTAGCCGGAACACTGTTCTCAGTCCATGTCTCTTCAGCACGCGTACTATCTAGCTAGTAAATGCCCACAGTAAAGGAGGCATACAGTTGACCTGGCCTCTTTCGCCGATTCACCAGGCGTCTTTCGTCTGTGACACTTGAAAATGTTTGCAATTTCTAACGTGCTGTAACCATTCTGTCTGAAGATGCGCTTCAAAAGCTAAAATTCAGGCTCTAGACAGCCATTCAGACTCTAGAAGCCGACTTCAAAAACAGTCTTTGCCCTACGTACCACAGTGTTCAGATGACTCTAAGCACTATGGGGCTTAACATCTGAGGTTATCAGCCCCTAGACTTAGAACTACGTAAACCTAACTAACCAAAGGACACCACACATAGCCATGCTCGAGGCAGGACTCGAACCTGCGACCGTAGCCGACTGAAGCGCCTACAACCGCTCGGCCACAGCGGCCGGGCTACAGTGTTGAGGACCGATTTCTTCTGGACAGGGTGGTGAAAAATGTTTGCCTTCAAGTACCCTTCAACGTGCGTAAATTTCTGTACACTGAATAATCAAGACGGCCTCTTGCCTTCCTTTCAACTAAGACATCCAGGAACGGAAGCTTGACATTGATTTCTAGCTAGACAGTTACTCATCCGCATTAACTTACGTTTTTTGACGTTTAGAATAGCTGCCATTCATCACACCACCTAGAAATTTTGTCCAAGTCATCTTGTACCCTCCTACAGTTGCTCAACAGAGATACCTTCCTGCTCACTACAAGTAATCAGCAAACAGACGCAGATTGCTGCCCACCCTGTCCGCCAGTTAATTGATATGTATGTGAATAGTAATAGCATTCCTATCAACGTTCCCTGGAGCACTAGTAACGCTATTCTTGTTTCTGATGAGCACTCGCCCGCCGGACAACTTACTGGATTCTATTTCTTAAGAAACCTTTTAGCCACTCACATATTTGGGAACGTATTCCATACGCTCGTACCTTCGTTGCGGTGGAGCACTGTGTCAAACGCTTTTCGGAAATCTAGAGATATAGAATCTGCCTATAGCCCTCCGCCCGTACTTTGCAGTATAGCTTGAGAAACAAGGGCAAGCTGAGCTTCGCAGGAACCATACTTTCTAAAACCGTGCTGATTCGTTGTTAGGTCTTCCACCTCGAGGAAATTTATTACATTCGAACTGAGAACATGCTCAAGAGCTCTGCAGCAAACCGATATAAAGGCTGTTGGTATGCAATTTTGCGGGTTCTTTTTTTACCATTTTTAGGTACAGGAGCCTCCTGCGCTTTTTTATAGTCCCTCCTGACTTTGAGCTGGGCGGAATATTCCCGATAATTGCAAGCTAAGCAAGGCGCCAATATCTTTTTAAAACTAGATGGGGATTCCACTCGGATCTGGCGACTTAATTGGCTTCAATTCTGTCACTTCTTTCTCTATACCAGAGGTGCCTATTACTATGTCGTCCATGCTTGAATCGATGCGATGGTCTCCTGCGTGAACGATTTCTTAAACGTGAAATTTAAAAGCTTGGCTATCTGGCCAGAGGCACACGTGATCTTACAAGGGAATTGTCCAGTCAGACATGTCGAAACTTACCCTGAATTTTTTCACACGGAAAGAGTACACCTAAAGAAAAGCAGGAGCACCGCAAGTGTTTCTAAAGACTGTTAAAGTTTGTCGTTTCGCCTGCAGAAAATGCCGCTTGTAACAGCGGTTTGTACAGCCCTTGCTGCCTAGCGCGCGAACCATGAATGAGCTGACGCAGCCGTGACTATGTAACGTAGCGCTGTGTGTATGATTTAAGTACACACACTAGAATTTTAAACACTTAAACCATACCAAAATGCCTCAGATCATTAATTTTTTATTAATTTTCAGTTAATATCGACATCTAAACTGTTGCATATGTAATTGTTACACAAGTGGCTAGAAGAGAAAGAAAATCAAGAGAGTGTGTGACGTTACATTACACACGTCTTCCATCAATTAGAATGTTAATTTGTTGATATGAATCATTTTATAACAATTCCTGTTGCAAAATTCCTATGAGAATTTTTCATTCAAATGTTCAAATGTGTGTGAAATCTTATGGGACTTAACTGCTAAGGTCATCAGTCCCTAAGCTTACACACTACTTAAACTAAATTATCCTAAGGACAAACACACACACCCATGCCCGAGAGAGGACTCGAACCTCCGCCAGGACCAGCCGCACAGTCCATGACTGCAGCGCCTTAGACCACTCGGCAATTTTTCATTAATGTACATTTTACTAACAACGAAAATGTTCCTAGTTTACTCCTTGCAGTAGCCACAAAAATGCAAAGTTCTAATGGATGACGAAAAGTAGCGTTTTTCTTACACCAAACACACCTGATGACAGAAATATTAGTGTACTGAGGCACTTCACTTTAACTTCTAATTTTATTTACACAAAACTGGGATGTTGTGAGAAATGATTGTGGTCGTTACTCTGCATGTTGTGCTGCGTTCCAGGCATACTTGATCAAATTCTTAAAAATGTCGCGATGTAAAGTGTCAATGCGCGAATAGCTGAAGTTCAACGACACTGTTCACCTGGTAGTCCTGAAATAACAAAGATCAATCTGAAATTACATTTCGCTACAATTTGTTGAAAAATGTTTGACCTTGTCAAAAAATTTCTTTATCGAGTGGCTGAATCACACTATTAGTGTCGGGCTGAATCCTAAATATATTAATAGCCATCATCCTCCCAGAGACAGAGATGTTGTTGCGTCCAGGCCAAAAATCCAACAAAAGAAATTAATTATTTTCCGCAATGGGTAAGAAGACGTTTTGGATATGATGCTGAAACTTAAGCTCTTTCACTTTTCTAGGTTATTCTATGCCGTTTACAAGATTTTTGCAACTTGTTTAAGTTTTGGTTCTAATTTGCCTTGAAGTTCCTGAAGCCAGGTATGAAACAAATATCTACTGATACTAATAACTGGCATTGTTGTATATGAATGTCACGTTGCATACATCGACTATAAATCGAGTCTTTTTTTTGCTGGAAATGATAAAGTGCGGTTTGTACACAGTTCTTGCACAGATGTTGACTGACAGGCTTTACACGCAGCATTTTAGAGGATAGCATTAAGAATCGTCTACACATCAGCTACGAAATTCTCTGTGGTACTACCTATTAAAGATATCTCCTCTACACGTTTACTTGAAGTAAACGTAATTTTGCGAGTTCCTTTTCCATATAATTTCCTGAATCTGTTGAATTAGATCGAAAAACGCATTGACCATCACGAGCGGTTCTAAACCTTTCGAATAGCTTTGTTTCACACTTCTGCGTGTTCATTTTGGCGTATATTTCGTAGCTTGTATAAATATCTCTTCCATTTAGACATTTCACGTTCAGATTTTACGAAACGAAACCGGTTTTACACATCGCTTAACTTTACGCGATTTCTCCCTCCTTCGTTTAACCAAACATTTACTGCCTTTTTTTCACGGAAAGCAATTATTATAACGTTTTCATTGAGCTAGGAAGGGTCTGTATTTTTATTCTGGAATTTAATTAGCACAACAATCATTGTTTGAAGGAAAGTTCAGGGACGTGTCAGAGCTACTTTCTATACCTTCTAATGCAATGTCGACAGCATTCGAACGACTGTCCAATAAATTCACAAATAAATAATAAACAATAGGTAGGTGATTTCTATTGCATACCACATTCTTCATGTTCATTTCTGAAGGGTTGAAAACAAGAATTGGATTCCACATTACTGTGAAACGCTGGAACCTGCACAAAGACAGATGCTGTTAGCAAACATACGCGAATAAAACACAAAGGAAATTAATTCAGTTTATTTTAATTGTGAACACTTAGCGACCGTGCGGGATAGCACACTGGACTCGCTTTCGGGAGGACGACGGGTGAAACCTAGGTCTGGCCATCCTGATTTAGGCTTTCTGTGATTTCCCTAAATCGCTTAAGGCAAATGCCGGGATTGTGGATAACTATGTGAGAGAAATTATCAACGGAACCTGAAATTTGTTTCGCAATTTACGATCGCGTTGTGCCGTGTTGTTTACCTATGCGCCGTCGACCAAGACTGCAATTGCCATGTTGCGCGGTCGTTGTCTGCTACACTTACATTAGGGGCGTTCATATCTCCAGACGCCTGGCGAGCTAGGAATTTGATAATTTTCACTATTTTTTTAAGAAAATGCTTTTACTATTTCTAGGCAGCTAAAATTATGACACAGTGTTTCTTAATGTGTATTGTTCCTGTATAAAAATTTCAGAGTAGGTTTTGAAATGTCGGACTCGACCTTTCCCTGGTGCAAGCAGAAATTTCCCAACGTGCCTCTGAGATACAGCAGGTACAGAGAGTGCCCGAATTCCTTCACTGGATGGTGTCCGATCGGCCACTGCTGCTTGAACAAACGTCGATCTTGGCATGTGACTGTATTACACGGCCATCAAGAACCTTGTCTACAGGTGTGAGAATGATCCACAGACCACTATTGAAAGCAACGACACACCACTTATACATTGTTTCCAACATGAGGAATAATCCATCTATCCCGCTTCTCGCAGGCTTACAATGTGACCCCGTTCAAATGGTTGCAGTTGTTCAATGGACATAAGTAATTGTCATTGGGACATGATTGCTCCCTATAATGAATATGCCGATCAATGTTCACCTCTAAACTTAGAACAGTTACTGTCTGCAGAGAAGAAACGCGCTATCTGATCGCTGACTACCGTGACAAATTTATCTATAACACTACCACCCATCACAATGTACATATTATTCCCTGGAGTCAGAATGAAGATCACGAAGAGTCATACAAATATAATCGAATGTTGTCGAATTATATTAGATGGTTCTGGAAGAATTAAGAAATTGGAAGTAGCTGAAGAGTTATACTATTTAAGGAGCAATATAGATAACAAAGGCAGACCCGCCCAGATAACACGAGCTCGTTAAAGGGCCGTTTCCAGGATATTTGGAGCAGAAACTTCCCCGGAGCGAATCAGCCTCGTGCGATACCTACGAGGGTTGGCGAGCCAGGTAGGTAAATACGGAGCTGCTCTCTACGTCCCGCCTCAGACATAAGCTACGCAAACATTTAGAGAAACGTTCTCACACTTGAACATGAGATTAGTCTTGACGCAGACGGATGGGGCAGATAGATTCCATGGCTTCAGAAAGGGCATCCGGCCACCAACAAACATCGCCAGACCCCTTTCAGCAATACCGACCCTGCTAGAGAAACGGAAAAAAGCGAAAGAAAAAGATAGGCGAAGATGGCAGACGTGAGGAGGATAAAAAATGCGGATTGGGAATAGCAGGAAAGGCATTTCCGAAAAAGAGGAATATGAACGTACGGTTACTGGGAAGTCTTTTCAGTAAGTATTTGTCTGGAGTGTAGCTTAATATGGAAGTGAAACGACGACTAGAGGCAGTACAAACAAGAAGCGAATCGAAGTATTTGAAATGTGGCGCAGAAGAAGAATATGTCAAGGTACTGAATGGAAATGGGGAGGAAAGTAATTTATCGTTTTTCTTGACTACAAGAAGGAATCAAGTAAGAGGACGGATCTTGAGATATCAAGGAATGGTAAATCTGGTCATGGAGGTTATCTATGTGTTTGTGGGAGTGGGTGCTTTGCAGGAGTGTGGGGGATGATGGGAGGAGACTAGTAGAACTGGATAGAGAACAAGGCTGTACTACAGTAAGAAAGTATAACTGGATGTATGTTGCAATAGTTATGCAGAGACGTACGGGCTTTCATATATTAGATTATAGAAGAGACATACATCAAACCAATCACCAGAATGAAGACCTCAGCAACAACAAAAATGTTTTCGTGTTACTGAAGGTTGACGAACTCACTTCTTTTTTTCTCTTCCTTTTACGAACGCCTAAACACGTTCTCGCATGACGATGCTCGAATAATAGAAGAGAGATACTGGCATAGTCATAATTAGCAACACTCAAGAGTGTTTTCGATAAGGAAGAAACAAAGTTAGATTAGTATTTGACGTGGTTATTATACAAACATCAAAAAAAGTTTTGCATTACCTGGTTCCGAGAGTTCCGGAAGCTGTGTAGAAAATCTAAACAGCAAGATGGAGGCACTTCTCGACGATACTGCTATCGCGAGCTAAGAGAGGATCCGACTGGCAAGATCTAGAGAAGAACATTAGATCTCCTTCAGTAGAGTTCTATTTCTTCTAAAGTGACTAAGAGCCTACACCGACAGGTTGCAGTTCCCCCAAGACTGTACGGCCTACCCAAGATACATAAGGATGGGGATCCTCTCTGCCCAATAGTAGGCAACATTGGAGCTTCAACCTGTTTTCTGGCCAAAATTCTTACTACACTGTTAGGTCCTCTCATAGGCAAATGCGATCACCTCATCAGGAATTCAGAGGACTTCATTGGACGCCTGAAGACACTTAAGCTGTAACCGTCTTATCCTTTGCTTAGCTTTGACGTTATATCTTTATTTACGGAAGTACCTGTGCAGTACTCGTTAGAGCTTATCAGCAGCCAGTTTGATAAAGACATTGTGACATTGCTTAAACATGTGTTTACTTCAACTTATTCCTTAGTGACCAGTAGTTTGAACAAGTGCACGGCGTCGTCATGCGAAGTCCTCTCTCTCTCCATGGTGGCCAACTGTTTTATGGAATACTTTGAGGAAAAAGCACTGCAGTCGACAAGTCTCAAACATTCCTGCTTCTGTAGACGATACATCTGTAATGTGCCCCACGGAATAGAGACATCACGTATGTTTCTCCGACATTCGAAGTAGCTTCATCCCAATATACAGGTCACAATGGAAGTGGAAAAGGATGGCATTTTACCATACCTGGGTGTCATTGTCAGAAGAAACGCCAATGGTACACTGGGACATAGCGTCTATCGGAAATCTACTCATACGGAGGTTTATTTGCAGGCCACAAGTTGTCATTACCCTGCGCAACACGATAGTGTCTTACGCTCTTTGGTGCATAGAGCACATGTGGTCTCAGATGCCGACAGTCTGCCTAGTTAGCTACAACAGGTATTCTAGCAGAAGGGCTACTCCAACAGGCAGGTACGCCGTACATTCCGTTCGAAGCAAATGTAAATGCGGAGGCACCAACTGCAACGGCGTTCCTGCAATATTTTGGCGGCATGTCTTCAAGAATAGGAAGTATCCTCCAAAAGCACGACGTCAGGTGTGTTTTTCGGCCACCAGCAAAATTGGCCTTAGGACTCATTGGTGAGTGTAAGATCCAATGCCAATATGGAAAATCTTATATTGGGCAGACATGCCGAACCGTGCAAGAACGTTGCGTGGAACACCATCGTCATACACGCCTGCGGCAATCTGATAAGTCTGCAGTAGCGGAGCACTGCTTGGACACGGGACATGTTTTAGGAAAAAACTTAAATTTTGTCCCCAGCCTCATGTTTCTGGGACTGTGTTGTTGAGAAGGCCATACATATCCTTACGGCGGACAATCTTTTCAACAGGGATGCGGTTTTCAATGAAGCGCCTTCTTGAAAACAGCACTGGCTGCCATTAAATCAAAACAGGGGAAATAGGAGCCTCCGATTCATCACTCGACGGAACGCACTGCTGAGATTTTATTCAGCTTTTAATCGCAGGAGCGTCCGGCAGCACAGTCATTGCCCACATCGCAAGCGTGTAAGTCCTTTCTGCGGCTCCCACCAGGGTGCACTAGCAGTGCCGCTTTCCTCCAACTGCGAGCGTCTTCCCGCGCATGCGTATTGCCTGTTCCCAGTTGATAAATTTGACACCGCCGCGCGATTATCATCGGTCGCGCCTTGGAGCAGTGACAGAACCAACTACCACCACCTAATGATGTCGAGCAGCTGCATCGATGAAATATTGCGCGATGTGCACAATACGATCCGGTAGCAAATGCGAGAAGTGTATTTGCAACAGATTGATCGGGAAAGCTTGGAAAGTCACATATTTATCAATGTTGTTCATGACTGCATTACCCTGTGGTCTAGATGGTAACGTTTTCGCTATTTGACTGTTTTTACTGCCTTCTGGATACATTACTGCAGTTGGGGCTTTGTAGCCACTGTTAAGTACGCTTTCAGTTATCACACATATTAATATTTTGGTACATTATTATTTACAATTCAAACGATGTAAGCACAATAATTGTATGTTGCCTACTAACAGTACACTCGATGCGATAATTGATGTTGTGAATTGGAACATTGTAATAATGTACTGATCCTGAGATGAGTTTATTAACTGCAGGATCGACAATGGTGAGAAAACAGAAATTGCGAATGTATATCTAGAAAGAAAGAAAAATTAGTCAAATAGCGAAAGCTTAATGTTTACGGCAGACAGAAAGTGTCAAAGTCCTTCGATTTATTTGAAAATTTTTATCTAGTTCAAGAGATAAATTAGAAACATAGAGAGATAACAACTGAAATAATGGAAATGCCGACAGAGGTATGAAAAAAGAAAGACGGCTGCAGGTGGAGTTTCGAGATGCAGACGAACTAACAAGAGAAGAAACTGAAAAATTTGTTGACATAATATATGCAGAGGAAGTAAGCTACCCATTGCAACAATGATGTAATTATTACGATTCACAATTAACCACAAAAGCACACAATATAATATATAAAACACTTTAAAAGATTAGACTTCATTAGACCAAAGGAACTAGCTCACCGCAGATGTAGATGCACCACTACAGACAATTAGAAAGCGATGAATATAGTTAACAGAATGGGGCAGTAACCATGAATTGTTTATTTAATAATAATAAAATAACAATTACAACATGTATAGTTAGTAATCAAAATGTGGAATTTAAACATGTCAGTCTCCGTAAGATAAATCGATTTGCTCATTACCTTGTTGTACACTGCTGATAGTGGAATGTAACAAAGATGTGACAACAGTGTCGAAGGAATCAATGTGTAGCAGATGTTGATTAGTCAGAGGAACAGCGAAAAATAATAAAGTTAGCAGCTGAAATGGAAACAATAAAACAGAAATACAAATGGATGAGAAAAGTTTGGATATTTTACATTGTGACAGAGTTACTGCTTCCCTTTTGCACAGAAGGAAAACAGCTGGGATGTACCGAGAGGTAAGTTGTGCCAACGATAAGAGATAAAGGCTTAATCTACTCTTGAATGCAAATAAGTTGTGTGTAAGACACAATAATTAGTTCCACAGATCTATGGCAGAAATGTGGAAAGAGATGGAGAAACAATTAATGTCATGCAACGCTTCCTGTACGAAACTGATCTGGAATTGCAGTTAAGGAATGAAGTTTTCGCCATTTGTGTCACAGGGGTAAGGATTTGACAGGCCTAAAGAATTTTCTGTTAATTTGAGGTGGATATATATTTTTCAAAATTTTGTTACTGCATATTGGCAGATAATGCCTGCACACTTCGACAGTTCGTTCTTACAGTTTAGATGCTCATCCCAAATTATGCCAAGGTCTTTTATAGTTTAAGGAACTATAATATTACGCTTTGTCTGGGATTCATAGAGTCTGAGAATGTGTGTGGTTCATGTTCAGAATTCAGAGCTTAAGGAGCTAACTTTCATTCTATCAACCTTAGTATACTCATGAATACATTAGTCAGTGCTACAACTTACAAGACGCCTCCTGGGTATTGGGAAATTACTAGGTTTTTTCTAGTTCCCAAAACATTTCCGACGAGTGTTTCTGTGGTTCATTTCAAAATATGAGTGGTATTTTCCATTCTCATTCTTGATCATATAAGCTAGTGCATTGACCTTGATTAGATTCGTTTCCCTTTTCTACGTAATTATAAATTATCAAGCACTTGGCACACACTGATAGGCAAACCACCTACTGTACTCTCCACGCGTTACGATCTTCCGGTATTCATATCCATGTTAGCTCTTCATTTTTTGTAATGTCGTCAACCCACTTTCAATCACGTCAACATACCAGTTACAATTCTTACCTCTCATGCTCCGTCATAGAATTTCCTCTGTCCAATTGCCATCCATTTGCCTCTGTAAATATCCCTCCATCTCATTCTCACTGTCGTCATAACTACGTATTTCACTCCAGTCTGTTCAATGATATCGCTTACCTATCTCTTCTAGGAAAACCAAACATGCATCTATCCTTGTCTCAAGCGCATGCTTAATTTCTGAAAGGTTTTCGCGTTGAAATCCATGTCAAATCGTCATACATCAGCAAGTATTAACAATGATGGCTTAATTTCCTACAGCCTCCTAGCAAAGCCGAGTCAGGAGTAGCAGTAGCAGCAGCCTATCGTTCGTAGATAGATTGTTGACATAGTAGATTATTTACATAGTTTAGTGGTATTCTTACTTACGTCTGAGTAGTTGTAAACAGCAACTGTTCATTTAGCTACGTTAGCAGTGCTATTTATTTTTGTGTAAGACTTTGCGTACTTTTCGATCGCTTATGTTGAGTGGGTTTACTTTGTAGTACACAATTCAAAACCAGTTTTGCATCACCTCGGTTCCGAGAGTTCCGAAACCAGTATAGAAAATCGGAATAGAGACCAACATAAACATCATTACCGCCCTTTTTATTACTCATGAAAGCCACACATTGCACGTTGTACCACCATACAGCGAGTCCTTCAGAGGCGGTGGTCCAGACTGCTGTACACAACGGTACCTCTAATACCCAGTAGCACGTCCTCTTGCACTGATTCATGCCTGTATTCGTCGTGGCATACTATCCTCAAGTTCATCAAGGCACTGTTGGTCAGATTGTCCCACTCCTAAGCGGCGCTTCGGCTTAGATCCCTCAGAGTGATGGTGGGTCACGTTGTCCATAAACAGCCCTTTTCAATCTATCCCAGGCATGACCGATAGGGTTCATGTCTGGAGAACATGTTGGCCACTTTAGTCGAGCGAAGTCGTTATCCTAAAGGAAGTTATTCACAAAATGTGCAAGATGGGTGCGCGAATTGTCGTCCATGAAGGCGAATGCCACGGCAGTATGCTGCCGATATAGTTGCACTATCGGTCGGACGATGGTATTCACGTATAGTACAGCCGTTACCGCGCCTTCCATGACCACCAGTGGCGTACGTCGGCCCCACGTAATGCCACCCCAAAACATCAGGGAACCTCCATCTTGCAGCTCTCGCTGGACAGTGTGTCTAAGGAGTTCAGCCTGACCGGATTCCCTCCAAACAAGTCTCCGACGATTGTCTGGTTGAAGCCATATGCGACACTCATCGTTGAAGAGAACGTGATGCCAATCCTGTGCTGTCCGTTCGGCAGGTTGTCGGGCCCATCTGTACCGCTCTGCATGGTGTTGCAATTGCAAAGATGGACCTCGCCATGGACCTCGGGAGTGAAGTTGCGAATCATGCAGGCTATTGTGCACAGTTTGAGTCGTAATACGACGTCCTGTGGCTGCACGAAAAGCATTATCAACATGGTGGCGTTTCTGTCAGGGTTCCTCCGAGTCTTAATCTGTAGGTAGCGGTCATCCACTGCAGTAGTAGCCCTTGGGCATGTCTTCGATAGTGCCTCTGTACCTCCATGTCCGAACGACAACGCTTTGGTTCACTCCGACACGCCTGGACACTTCCCTTGTTGAGAGCCCTTCCCGGCACAAAGTAACAATGCGGACGCGATCGAACCTCGGTATTGACCGTCTAGGCATGGTTAAACTTCAGACAACACGAGCCGTGTACCTCCTTCCTGGTGAAATGACTGGAACTGATAGGCTGTCGGACCCCCTCCGTCTAATAGACGCTGCTCATGCATGGCTGTTTACATCTTTGGGTGGATTTAGTGTGTGTGTGTTTGAGGTTTACGGGCGCTAAACAGCGGGGTCATCAGCGCCCAAACGCATAAAAACAGGAACACATGCAGTGAAGGGACTAAGACGAACAGCGAACAAGGGGAACAGCTAAAAGACACAGACTTGACGCAGTTCCAAATCCTCACATACAGAGGCAAAACAAGAGGAGAAAGAGTGCACTAAAAAAGGAAAGGAAACACAAGGAAGGGAGGACAGAAACCGAATGGAAACAAGGAGGTATTCGTGACTGGTTGACCTCTTACCTAAAATCTGGGGGAGCCAATCATCCAGCAGCACATTAAAAACCTCTCCCTAAAAGCTGTGGCAACAAATTGGACAGGACACAAAACCGTAAAACCTTAAACACAGACGTTGCGTCGTCTTTCAAAAGAGAGGGCAAATCCGGTGGCAAAGAAACCACCACCCTCTGGTCAGAGAATAAAAGACAGTCAAGTAAAATGTGGCGGACAGTAATCTGGACGCCACAAGCACTGCAGATTGGGGGATCCTCCCGCCGGAGTAAAAAACCATGTGTGAAGGGACTGTGCCCGATGCGGAGGCGAGTGAGGAGAACCTCATCCCGCCTGCATGACTTGTAGGACGTACGCCATGGCCGCGTGGTGGCCTTGACCAGACGCAGCTTATTTTCACCGACTGCCAGCCACTCCTCTTCCCACTGACGCATAACGCGAAAACGCAGGAGGGAGGTAACAGCATGGAGGGGGACGGCACATTCAACAACGTGAGGGAGGGAACATGCATCTTTGGCAGCCACATCCGCCAGCTCGTTTCCCCTAATACCCACGTGCCCCGGCACCCAGCAGAAGGAAACCTCCTTCCCCTGCCGCTGCAGGTGGAGTAGGGCATCATGGATGTTCTGGACGACCGTATCCGCTGGGTACAAGTGTTGCATGGTCTGAAGGGCACTCAGGGAGTCAGAACAGATGAGGAACCTACGACTGGGGACACATCTCATCTGCTCCAATGCCCGCAAGATCGCAAACAATTCGGCATCAAAGATGGTAAACGCCGCAGGAAGCCGTAACTTGACGACTCGATAAGGGAAAACAACAGCACAACCAACAGAGTCCCCCTGTTTAGAGCCATCCGTAAATACTGGTACATGGTCGGGATGCTGGTTTAAAATATCGTAAAATAAGGAGGTAAAAACAAACGCAGGAGTGCAGCTCCTCCAGTACTCCGACAAGTCTAAAAGGACGCTGGGCCTCTGGAGCAACCAGGGAGGCAGGCGAGTAAAACCTTGCCTTTGGGGGGCCACACGCTCCACACCAAGGGACTCAAGCAAATGCTTGGCACGAATCCCAAATGGTCTCGTTGCCGTGGGACGACTGGAAAAGAGACGTTCCATAGGCGGTCGGGCAACGGTAGGGTACGCAGGGGAGGTAGGACAGGCAAGAAATTGACACACCCGTCGCACCATGACGAGTTTCCGCCGGATGGCGAGCGGCGGTTCCCCTGCCTCAGCACACAGGTTGGGGATGGGACTAGTACGGAATGCACCAGTGGCCAGCCTGATACCCTCATGGTGTACTGCGTCAAGAATCTTCAGATACGAAGGCCTTGCTGACCCATACACGGTGCAACCATAGTCAAGACGCGATCGGACGAAAGCCCTATAAAACTGCAGCAGACGCGCCCGATCTGCTCCCCAGGACCGATGGCTCAGACACTTCAAAATAATCAGTGCCTTCAGGGCCCGCACCTTGAGGTCTTTAAGGTGAGGCAACCACGACAACTTTGAATCAAAAGTGAGGCCCAGGAACCGCACAGTGTCGCTAAAAGGAAGAATGATGTCCCTCAGACGCAATTCAGGGGAGGTAAAAAGACGTCGAGAACGATTAAAATGAACACACACACATTTGTCGGCAGAAAAGGTAAAACCCGTCTTCGCAGTCCATGCCTCTAATCGCTTTATCGTAAGCTGCAACTGCCGACTAGCAGTGACAAGACTGGAGGAAGAACAGAAAACGGCAAAATCGTCCACAAACATGGAGTGGACGTGATACTGTTAATGGTGACGGCAAAGAGGGTGACACTTAAAACGCTTCCCTGAGGAACACCATTCTCCTGCACATACAAATCAGATAGCACATTACCACCCCTATAGCGAAAGAGGCGGTGGGAAAGAAAGGACCGAATGAAGATGGGGAGACGGCCACGAAAGCCCCACTCATGGAGTTGATTGAGGATATGGCGGCGCCAAGTAGTGTCACACGCCTTATGAATGTCAAAGAAGACACCTAGACAATGCTGGTTACGCAGGAAGGCCTGCTGGATGGCCGCCTCAAGCAGGGTCAAGTTGTCTATAGTTGAACGACATCTCCGAAAGCCACACTGAGAGGGGCTAAGGAACTGCCTGGTCTCGAGCAGCCAAACCAGGCGACGATTGACCATGCGTTCCAACGTCTTCCCGACACAGCTCGTCAAGGCGATACTTCGATAACTACTGGGATGCGTTCGGTCCTTCCCTGGTTTGAGGAGGGGTATCAAAATCGCCTCCCTCCACGAGTCAGGGTACGTGCCTGATAACCATATCATATTAAAACAATTCAGGAGAACTTCCTTGGAAGGCAGTAACAAGTGCTGCAGCATGCTATACCGGATTTGATCATAACCAGGCGCAGTATCATGAGCCACAGACAGCGCCGAATCCAGTTCCCACATTGTGAAGGGGCAGTTGTAGGGTTCAGAATTAGGAGACCGGAAGTCCAAGTGAACCCTCTCGATGGCAGTGCGGTAGCGGCAGAAATCTGGATCACAGTTAATAGTGGCGGTAGATTCCGCAAAATGCATGGCCAGTGTCTGGGCAATGTCTCTCGGCGCCGTGAGGAGACTTCCCTGATGCAACAATGCCGTGACAGGTAGCTGGCCGAGTTTCCCGGAAATCCTCCTGATGGCTTCCCATACTTTCGTAGAACTAGTGGAGCGGGAGATGGAGTTCAAGAACGATTGCCATGACCGTCGTTTGCTCTCTTTAATCACTCGCCACGCCTTGGCCCTTGCCACCCGAAAGGCCGCAAGGTTGTCAGCTGAGGGACGGCACTTGAAGCGGCGCAGAGCTGCACGGCGGGCTCGGATAGCTGAGCGGCACTCAGTGGTCCACTAAGGAACAGGACGCCTCTTGGGATGACCGGATGACCGTGGGATTGACAATTCAGCAGCATGGGAGATCACGGCTGTAACATGGTCTACCCATTCGTGGACGCTGGCACGGTGTTCCAAAACAGCCAGTTGGCTGAAAAGTGGCCAGTCAGCCCTGCAGAGGTGCCACTGGGGTGGTACCAGAAATGCCATAGCCTCATCCAGGAGGCGAATCCAAAGGGGGAAGTGGTCACTAGAATGGAGGTCAGCAGCAACCTCCCACAGAGCAGAATCCGCGAGTGCTGGAGAGCAAAAGGAAAGGTCAATAGCTGATGACGACCCAGAAGCAGTACAGAAATGAGTGGGAGCACCAGAGTTGAGGATGCACAGTTCTTCAGACATCATGAGGCTTTCCAGAATGCGACCCCTGGGGCAAGTAGTCGAAGAGCCCCATAAGACATTATGAGCATTGAAGTCCCCCAGAAGAAGAAATGGGTGGGGAAGTTGGCTAATAAGGTCTGTGAGAGCCTCAGAGTCTATCGCATCCTGAGGGGGTAAGTAAAGTGAACAGACTGTGAGCCTCCGACCCACAAGAAGGTCAACTGCAACTGCTTGCAAGTCTGTAACGAGAGGGAGCTCAGATGAGGGGTGCATGTCACGGACAAAAACCGCAACATCACCCTTTGCCCTTTCCCCCGTCAGATCATCTTTCCGATAGACGGTATAGCCCCGTAAAGAAGGAGCATCAGTGGGCCGAAAATGTGTCTCTTGGAGACATAAGCACAAAGGGCACTCTCGTACAAGGAGTTGTAATTCGGCCACATGCGTCCTGAACCCATTCAGGTTCCACTGTAATATGGGAGCCAGTGATCAGGGTGGCTGAACTTTCACCCTGCCTCTGTGTTTTGGAGGAGAGCCCGTACTGGCCGGAGATTTATTCCTGGGGCGAGAAGATCGCCCCCAGTCGACATCAATGTCCATCAGCTCCGATGACGACCCACGGGAGATGTCAGACAGTACGATGGCCTCGTCATCGGACCGACCCTGACCAGTCTCCTCAGGTGGCAAAACCTTCACCTTTGGCGTCTTTGTCGTAGGGGGCTTAGAATGCAGAGCCCTGTCAGCAATTGGAGCTTTACTCGCCTAGGCAGAAGGCGCCATAGGGGAAGAGGCAGGAAGTACCCCAATGTCAGCAACCACGGCCTTGTCCGACGTTGCGGGGAGAGCCGCAGGTTGCAAAACAACCGCAGCAGCACAAGTGCACTGACAAACGCAGGTATTAGTGCTAACACTAGCAACCTCCGTTTGCGTAGCAACAGTGGCCATTTGCACTTGTTTTTTCAGGGCGGAAGCGAAAGATGTCGTAACACAGGAGGTCGCATGGCCTTAAAGAGCTTCTTGGCCTCACCATAGGGGATGCGCTTAGATGTTTTGATCTCCTGTATCTTCCGTTCCTCGAGATAGATGGGACAGACCCGGCAACAGACAGGGTGACTCCCAAAGCAATTCACGCACTTCACAGGCGATGAACAATCGGCTCCTTCATGGGCAGGCTGACCACATTTACCACAAGTGGCTATCCCATTGCACCCCAATGTAGTATGCCCAAAGCGCTGACATTTAAAACAGCGCATTGGGTTGGGGAAATATGGCCGTACTGGCAAACGTAAGAATCCTGCCTTAACATGCTCTGGAAGTCTCGGGCAACTGAACGTGAGATTAAACGAGTCGGATTTTACTAGGTCCCCATCGACTCGCTTCATAATATTCTGCACGTCAACAATACCTTCGTCAGCCCACTCAGATTTCAACTCGTCTGTGGAGATATCCACCAAGTCCCTACATGTCACAACACCCTTACTATAGTTGAGTGTGGAGTGGAGCTCGGTCTCGATAGCGTACTCTCCGAGACTGGGTGCTTTCCGAAGAGAAGTGACTTGGCGGGAACTAGAAGTCTCAACTAAGAGAGTACCATTGCGCAGTCGCTTAACAGATTTCAGTGTACCTGCAATTCCCTCAAGACCCTTGAGGATGTAAAAGGGAGAAACCCTCTCAAAGCTACCCTCCTTCCGTTTAATAACCAAAAACACATTCTGATTTTCAGCATGTGCTCTGTTACGACAGTCTGATAAATCTCTAGCAACACCAGGAGCTGGAGGACTCGCAGCACGAAGTCGCTTTTTCGATGGGGTGTGTTTTCCGTCCAATGGCCCACCCAATCCACTGGTAAGGGGGGGGGGGGGGGTCCCACGAGCAGCTAGGGAACTAAAGGTCCGCTCAGACAGAGCCCCGCGTGCCTGAGTAAGCCGTATACAACTGGGGTGCGGCAGGTGCCCCAGCGGTTGCCCGCTTGCGACTGTTCCACCCCAACAGCCATGCATCTTATAGGCGCGCAGCACACCGTAAGATTGAGGGGTTTTTATAGAGGTTTACCTTCCTCGCAATCCAGGCGGTCAAGCCAAGATTACCATTCCCCGCAGCACACAACATTCCACCGCCGCACCATACGGTGGTCGCTGAAGCATGTCCGGGGGTTACGGTGACAGGAGACTGGCGGCGCTGACCAGTCCCCAGCTCAGGACCCCGGGGTCGCCAAGCCCGTACTCAGCAAATGAACGCTGAGCCCCTGGGGGCGTGGATTTAGTGACATCTCTGAACAGTTAAAGGGACTGTGTCTATGGTACAATATCAACAGTCAAAGTCTATCTTCAGATGTTCTGGGAACCAGGGTGATGCAAAACTTTTTTGGTGTGTGTAGAATTTTCCGCCGCAGGAGTCGTTAGCGTCGCTTTGTTTACTCGACTTCGTGAGCTTTGCAAATAATATGTGCTGTGTACAATTCCTGCCTTCTAGAAGAACAGACACAGGAGCAGCAGCAGCAGGAGCGTCTCTTTTGTATACATTTCATTTATATAGTTTGGTTTAGTGCTATTCTTACTTCCTTCTGAGTTGAAATAAACTGTAGCAGGATATTTAGTTATTTGTTCTGCTGTCAGAAACTGCATATGTTTCGATTGGTGGTCTTGGGTGACTTTATTTCCAGAATTGGAGTTCATTACCTGTGATTCAGACAGTAATTGAGAAAAGATGGGTGAAGACTGCGCCTGTTGTGTACAGATGCAGGGGCAAGTGGGCACTGCCCATAAACAGCTGGAAGCTATGTTGTCCACGGTAGACAGGCTTCGGGATGTTTCCCTGGGCTGCGGTTGCGTTAGAGCATCTGAGATGAAAGCTTTGGGATCTCTGGAGCACGTAGCATCGTCTGGGATGTCTGATGCTGCTGCATCTTCTGATTCACAACTTCCGGCCCGAACAGTAGCAATGTCGCGAGTCTGTGGGTGGAAGGCGAAAGTGGTTACCGGTCGCACAGATGACGCCTTACACCTTAAGAAAAAAGGTTTTAGATATTCTCCGCTGCTGAAAATACATCTCGGCCACTGCGAAACACCTCTCCTGTTGGCATTGTGGCCGGTCTTCCTGAGAGATAGGCGCTAAGGATGGGGTGGCGTGTCATAGGGATCTCCAGTGTAGCCAGCTGATTGGAGCCCCTCAAGAAAAGAGCAGTCGGGTTGGGAAAGAAGGCCAGTTTCCACTGTGTTAACCTGAAACGAAATCTCGTCCAAGACGCGGAGGATGCTCTGCAGGCACCTATTGATCACACTGGGGGCAGGTAGCTGCAAATCGTGGCTCATGTAGGCAGGAATGATGATGCCTACTGCCTGGGTTCAGAGGCTATCCTCGGTTCCTACAGCATCACCTGGGAAGCAAATCTATCGTTTTGCAGCATCGTTGCCAGAATCAGTTGTGTTTCACTGGTTTTGAGCAGACAGGAAGGTCTAAACCAGAGGCTCAAAGGATTCTGCTAAGGGGTAGGATGTTATTTTAGCGACCTCCGTTATTTGAAAAATTTTTGGGGTTTCACTTAATAAGTCAGGCAAGCACTACAAGCAAGAAGTGGCTATTGGGATAGCAGAGTACGTGTGGCATGCGCATGAGGATTTTTAGGACAGAAAAATCCCTTCACATTATTATTTAATTCCGTGTGTGCGACCTCCTTCAGTGTGTGCATGACAACAAGAACGATTTAGCTGACCAGGTTATGAAGATGTGTGATGCCTGGTGGCACACATAAAATTACGTAATAATTTTTACTGATATGAAGAAGGCTCTTCAGTGAGCGGAAACTAGTAATCAAAACATGAGCTGTAGCGCTCTTGCTCTAGTATTTTTATGCACACATTTTAAAGTTCTGTTGTTCCTGGTAAGAAAAATTTAGTCGCTGCATATAACACATTTTGCAAAGGCCTTGCCGCAGTGGATACATCGATTCCCGTCAGATCACCGAAGT
Organism: Schistocerca serialis cubense; assembly: GCF_023864345.2. Taxonomy (NCBI): domain Eukaryota; kingdom Metazoa; phylum Arthropoda; class Insecta; order Orthoptera; family Acrididae; genus Schistocerca; species Schistocerca serialis. The sequence continues at coordinate 248,339,884 of NC_064638.1, read as the reverse complement.
TAAGCGCTGTCGGGCTTGGCCGGCACTTGGATGGGTGACCATCTGGGCCGCCATGCGCTGTTGCCATGTATCGGGGTGCACTCAGCATCGTGATGCCAACTGAGGAGCTACTCGACCAAATAGTAGCCGCTCCCGTAAAATGACTGAGAGAGCGGTGTGCTGACCACACGCCCCTCCTATCCACATCCTTATCTGAGGATGACACTGTGGTTGGATGGTCCCGATGGACCACTTGTGGCCTGAAGACGGAGTGTTTTATAACACATTTTATCTTCCAGCAGTGAGATTGTGAAGTTACTACTACAGTCAGATGCATTTTTTTTCTCTTACTTGTTTCGTTTCTTGTTACATCAAAGAGAACTGCAATAGTAAAAATTTTGTATTACTTTCTGTATACATACTACAACTGCCATCTACATAATTATAATTTTTTCATTTTCTACTGTTGTGTACTTAAAATATTTCTACGTACATAAAACTGTAATTTCGCACAAAAGCCTAAACTATTATAACGTGGGCAGTATTCAGCGAGAATCTTGAAATGTATCGAGAGGTTGCAATGTGACATGGTAACGAAGGAGTCCGTGGAGAAGTGCAGACGTTAATTATTGTCGTGCGTGATGTCGGAATGGTTTGTTTGTAGCTTCAGCCTGAGCTTTCCCCATACGCAAGTAGAGTCACGCTTGTAGGTACATACCTTTTTCTCAACACGTACGCATTAGCGATTCCATTCACATATAGAGAGAAACACGTACGATACTCTAGGAACAAGCTGCATCTGCAGTTCAAATGCGGCTGCGTCGCTGTCCACCGGGCAGTGGGTTTATCAGAGCAAGCCAGGTGTACTAGCGATGTGCACCAGCGAAGTTGCAGCATAAATGTATCCTCTTAAGTCTAAAGGCAGTCTGAGGACTTATAAGTCTTACTGCGCGAAATAAAACACTTGCTAGATTCTTAACATTTACAATGAACAGGCCAAGAATATGTCAGTACGTGTATATTTTTTATCTCACGAACAGTGTTGTAATTACTTCTAAACATACGCAACATTTATATTACGAAAAGTGACAATCTTCGAATCAACAGACTCGTAAAGTCCTTCTGTTTATATTATAAGTGCACATGTATGCTTCACTTGGGAGAGCTCGTATACTGACGTATCACAAAGTGTCTGAAACATCCGGAATTTTCAGTACTTATACACCAATTACACTGATCTTTATATGAGTTTTTTAACGTAAATAACCTTTAAGTATACTGGTCGCAGTAGCGTCCACGTCAACCAAGCACGTAACGCGAGTTTGTAAACGTCTCTACGGCAACGCATCAGTGTTGTCACAGCTCTATAGACCACTATTGTTTCCTCCTAAACCCATTATCCTTAGCAACATTTCTGTCAGCTGTCATGGATCACTTACTTCGAATCGACTATAGTCAATTTTTGTGTGTTATTTTCCCTCTTGACAGCTTGAATAACAGTGGCTCAGCGATATTACGTGTTTACATGGTTACCACTGCAAGTAGGTGATGATGTATGGGTATTTGTTTATGTTTTGATTATTTTCTTAGGTTTAGTTCTGATTATGTTTTTTACCTCAACTTTCGTCTAGTTTGTGTTGAGAATGTTATGATTTATTTTTAGTTTTTACTTTTACGTAATAACTTCGTTATGGTTTATGATTTGTTATGTTTTCTTTCTGTTATATCTTTTTCGTATGGGTTTGTGCTGTCACTACGGCTTTGTGTGCTTTGTGTGACTTAGTATCTCTGGTTTGTTTATTGTACCCATTTTGCTGCTTTATAATATCAATAAAGCTTTCAATATAATTTTTGTGCTTTATGTCGATTTGTTCATTCAGTAAATTTCGAAGGTTATTGTGTGCATGTGGATATATTTCTTTTTCCTCAAGGTTGTTCATAATTTCTGCCTTTTGCGTAATATTGAGGATTTCCAGTCTTTCGTTTATGAATTTCACGTCGGAAATGCTATGGCCCTTTTCGCCGATGATGATGTTGCATGTAGAGAAATCGCTAGAAAGTTGTTGTGAAACGCACAAAAACTGACTCATATATATCCGAAAATCAGATATAAAAATATGTCTACAGCGAACGACCAAGTAATGTCTAAATATAAATTACAACAATGACACCTTATGGCAGCATCGATAATAAACGGGAACTCATATGAAGAGCAGAGCAGTGTAACTGTTATATTATTTTCGTAATAATACCACTACAATACATATTTTGCACTGCTGGACCCTAGGAAAAAAAGGAAAGGTCTGTAAATTTTGTTGTTACCCCTGTGAATTCGATTTGGTGGATAAGTCACATCCATTAAAAGCTAAAATCTGTAAAGCGTAGATGGGAACTGTTTTTACAGCATTTGGGTCCGCAGAGTACGAGGACAAGCTGGCGGCTAATGAAAAAATACAAGATACTTTCCGATCCCACTTGCAAATCAAAAGCACTTTGTGGATGGGTATCTCTTCAGGAGATTTCAGTGTTGTATTATTAGTTCTATTCGACGCAGACTATTTATAAATCAAAGCCGCTAATAAAGGAAGCAGCAGATCAAGAGCCCCCTAATCACTCTTCTTCAACATGTATGAAGTGTGGCTGTAAAAACATTTTATCTCAAGACCAAAAGAGTATGTATTAAATTACTGTCGTCCTCAATATACCTCTCTCCTCTGTCCCTACAACGCTCCATGCGAGTTTTCCATTGATATAAACAGTGCTGTAAGTCTTCCATTGTAACCATGGAAGTACGAACGAAGGATTTTTATTTTAATGGGCTTTAGTTTTGTTGTTTCCAGGCTGTTCTTATTTTTGAGGAAGTGCAGACAGTTTTTGTTTTTATAATATACGAGTTAACCAACGATAAAAAAGGAAATGCATGACAGTCTTATTCAAATTCCATGTGCGTCTCATTAGCCCACAAGGTTAAAGTGCTAACGCCAACACTCAGATGTCGTAACACAAAGGACCAAACGAAAGAACTAAGGGTCAGGCGCCCTACTGTTGCATGCGTGTCTCCGTGTGGGATAGGAAGATTCTGGCGTCTGCGTACAGCGGTCTTTGAACACACATCAGAGGCATGTGTGACTCGGCACCGGAGCATGCACCACCTTGCCACTACTTGACCGGGTGTGCTCGCCTAGTGTGCACGGGAAGTTGCACCAGTGTAAACTTACCTTTAGACAGAGTTTTTCGTTTATAATGTGGACTGTTTTCTTTGCATATCGCAGACAGTGAGCTTACAATACCAGAGTATTAAAGTGTTTCCTGTCGTGGAAAATAATTTCATAGTGTAGACTTGAAAATTACGATAAATGGGCAATGGAGTACTGTGTTTGTTGAGTCATCTGTTCTCGGAGTGTGGCATGGACTGTGAACTTAATGGACGTACAGATCAAACTGTTTCTCGTTGTAAAATATTGTATCAGATAATAATAATAATAATTTTCATTGTAAAATGTTGTATCAGATAATAATAATAACCCCCCCCCCCCCCCCATGAACCACGGACCTTGCCGTTGGTGGGGAGGCTTGCGTGCCTCAGCGATACAGATAGGCGTACTGTAGGTAACCAGAATCGAGGGGTATCTGTTGAGAGACCAGACAAAAGTGTGGTTCCTGAAGAGGGGCAGCAGGCTTTTCAGTAGTTGCAGGGGCAACAGTCTGGATGATTGACTGATCTGGCCTTGTAATATCAACCAAAACGGCCTTGCTATGATGGTATTACGAACGGCTGAAAGCGAGGGGAAACTACAGCCGTAATTTTTCCCGAGGACATGCAGGTCTACTGTATGGTTAAATGATGAAGGCGCCCTCTTGGGTAAAATATTCCGGAGGAAAATACATTCGGATCTACTTGGGGGGGGGGGGGGGCGGGGGGACTACTCAGAAGGATGTAGTTATCAGAAGAAACAAAACCGTCATTCTATGGATCGGAGCGTGGAATGTCAGATCCCTTAATCTGGTAGTTAGGTTAGAAAATTTAAAAAGGGAAATGGATAGGTTAAAGTTAGATATGGTGGGAATTAGTGACGTTTGGTGGCAGGAGGAACAGGACTTCATAGTGAACGTATTATTGTAACCAAGACAGACACGAAGCCCACACCCACCACAGTAGTACACGTTTAAATGCCAACTAGCTCTGCAGATGAGGAGAAGATTGTGGAAACGTATGATAAGATGAAAAAAAAAATATTCCGATAGTTAAGGGAGCCAAAAATGTAATAGTCACGCAGGGCTGGAATTCGATAGTAGCAAAAAGACAAGGAAAAATAGTAGGTGAATGAAAGAGGAAGTCGCCAGGTAGAATTTTGCACAGAGTGTAATTTAATCATTGGTAACAATTGGTTGAAGCATCATTAGATACGGTTGTACACTTGGAAGAGACACCAGATGGTTTCAGGATGAATATATAATGGTTAGACAGAGATTTAGGAACCAAATTCGAAATTGTAAAAGATTTCCAGGGGCAGAAGTAGACTCTGACCACAGTTTATTGGTTATGAAATGCAGACTAAAACCGAAGAAACTGCAAAAAGGCAGGAATTTACAGAGATGGGATCTGGATAAACCGAAAGAAGCAGAGAATGTAGAATGTTTCAGAGGATGGCTCAAATGTTTCAAATGGCTCTGAGCACTATGCGACTTAACTTCTGAGGTCATCAGTCGCCTAGAACTTAGAACTAATTAAACCTAACTAGCCTAAGGACATCACACACATCCATGCCCGAGGCAGGATTCGAACCTGCGACCGTAGCTGTCACGCGGTTCCGGACTGAGCGCCTAGAACCGCTAGATCAGAGGATGTATTACGGAACTATCGACAAGAACGGGGGAAAGGAATACAGTAGAAGGAGAGTGGTTAGCTTTGTGATATGAAATAGCGAAAGCAGCAGAAGATCAAGTAGGTGAAAAGACGAAGGATAGTAGAAATCCTTGGGTAACGCAAGAGATACTGAATTTAATCGATTAAAGGAAAAAATCTAAAAGTGCAATAAATGAAGCAGGCGGAATGGAATACAAATGTCTAAAAGATTAGATTGACAGGGAGTGAAAAATGGCTAAGCAGGAATGGCTAGAGGACAAATATAAGAATGTGGAAGCATATATCACTAAAGTTAAGAGAGATACACCTACAAGAAAACTGAAGAGATAATAGGAGAAAAGAGAAACACCTGTACGAATATCAAGAGTTAAGATGGAAAACCAGTCCTAAGCTAAGAAGGGGAAAGCAGAAAGGCGGAAGGAGTAAATAGAGGGTCTCTACAAGGCAGGTGTACTTGAGGGCAATATTATGGAAATGGAAGAGGATGTAGAGGTTGATGAGAATGGAGATAACATACTGCGTGAAGAATATGACAAAGCACTGAAAGACTAAGGTGAGTTGGGACGCCCCATCGCGACCATGTTAAATTTATTGATTTGGCTTCCCTGTATTTCAGGAACCACTGTAGCCATTGACATGAAATTTTTACAGGACAGTACGCTGTATGTTCTGAGTCTACTGAACTACAATAATTGCATTTCAGCCACTGCTTTCGGAAATACAATTATTTAATTACACTGTTAAAATGTTGTGTACTTTTTTGTACGTTATCCGAAAAAAATTTAATTATACGTGACATTATGTAGTTCTTTAAGCTCTGTAGACTCAGGATATGTATGTTATTACTCCCTGAAAATTTGAATACTCTATTCGAAGTGGTTTCTGTGATTTAGAGAAAAATGCAACAGAAAATGTAAATTTTCTGGAACGGCTTCTAAAGTTTCAAAATACTGTAACTCACTTAACATATGTTTAACTTTTTGTTTTTAGACACTCAGAAGCACCCTGAACCATACTGTATACCATCCTCTTGATCTTTTTTTAAAGATTTTTCTTCTTCCCTTCTTTCTGGGCTCTTCAGTGGCCAACAGTGCTGCATGCTCTACTTTACCAATGTGAACCTTGTTCATTCGTCCAAGTTGGCTGTATGAACTGTTTGAGTACTGGGCATTGCGGTAATTGCACCATGAATCAGGTCCAGGAGGGCAAATGTGGTGTACTCGTTTTTCATCAGTTGACAATCTGTGGAAGAAGGTAGCCCATACTGCTTCCTTGATTTTCAACAAATCCTCAGTATTATTTTTAATGGCCATCCCATAATACTGATGTAGTTCATAAATCATTTTGTCTGGCAGTCTGCCTCTAATGGTTTTAGCATCAGAAAGTTTCTTGTCTCTCAAAAATTTTGTTCCAGCTTCCCCAACCTGGTGCCCATTCTCTTCTGGACATGACTAACACTGTTAACCTTTATAAAACAGCAATACACAACCTTTTACATAAAAAATTACCGATTTTATTAGATCTTGAAGTAATGCATGTAAAAATTTTAACATACTTCCCATGTGAGTTTATAAGTGATTTTATATATATATATATATATATATATATATATATATATATATATATTATTCGCAAAATTACAAATTTTATAATGAGATCAAAATCAGAAAGTGCGAAAAAAATTTTTCCGTTCTAACTCCCTTTCAGTCGAAACAAGGCTCCCGGAGTAGACAACATTCCGTTAGAGCTACTGATAGCCTTGGGAGAGCCAGCCATGTCAAAACGCTTCCATATGGTGAACAGGATGTATGAGACAGGCGGAGTACCCTCAGACTTTAAGAAGAATATAATAATACGAACTCCAAAGAAAGCAGTTGCTTACATATGTGAAAATTACCGAACTATCACTTTAAAAAGTCACGGCTGCAAATTACTAACACGAATCCTTTACAGAAGTATAGAAAATCTGGTAGAAGCCAACTTCGGGGAAGATCAGTTTGTATTCCGGAGAAATCGAGGAACACACGAGGCAATAACGACCCTACGACTGCTCATAGAAGATAGGTTAAAGAAATGCAAACCTACTTTTCTAGCATTTTTAGATTTATAGGAAGCTTTTGGCACCGTTAACTGGAAGGGTATGAAACGGAAGCACTGGTTGAGAAGGGATTGAGGCTGGGTTGTAGCCTATCCTTAATGTTATTCAACCTGTATTGTCTTAGGAACTAAAATTCAGGGATAAGAAATAAGAAACATTGAGGTTTCCCAATAACATTGTAATTCTGTCAAAGACAGCAAAAGGACTTGGAAGAGCAGTTCAATGGAATGGGCAGTATCTTAAAGGAAGACATAAGATGAAAATTAACAAAAACAAAATTAGGATGATGGAATGTGGTCCGATTAAATCTGGTGATGCTAAGGGAATTGGATTAGGATGAGACACTTAAAATAGCAAATGAGTCTTGCTATTTGAGTAGCGAAATAGCGTTTAAATGAACAACGCTGATTGGCGGAATATTTCTGATGCAAAGAGCCAAAGGAGTGAGGGAAGACGGTGAATGATATACCCTTGAAAGTTTACCAGAAAAAGGCGCCGTTCCATTTGCGCTCTTGGAGCGGGAACACGTAACGAGAGTTAGTGCGCTTCTACCCGTACGCAAAAAGCGACGAAAAAAGTCTCTCCTCAGTACTTCACTGGGAGAGCACCACTGTCGTTAGCGAATCGGAGTGATACTCTATATTGAGTCACTCACAATTAAGCATTGTTCACTGTGTTGGCCGCCACACTTATCGTGCGGTGTGAACATGGACAGAATACTAGTTAAACGCCTGTGAGCGAATATTGAGTGGTATCGCGGTGGACTGGTTATGTGACTGGTGTACCACACCAATAGTTAGACAAGGGGTGGATAGGAGTCCTTGACTTCATCAAGGTGTAGGGAGAGTTTATTGGCGAAGGACAGTCCAGATAGAAAGAGATAATTGTGTTATTTGTCAGCAGCGAGCGACGCAGGCAGCAGTCGTCGCAGCTCACGGTATTGTGCGCTACAGCGTATGCAAGCCCCATCTGTCCTCCATAACAGTACAATCCATTACATTTCTCACACGACAGCCTTGACTGTATCTAGAAAAGTTATTCAAGTTCTGTAGGCGCGGCTCTCAGCCATTCTGCCGAGTAAATAATATTCTTAAAGAAAAGGGAGAAAAGAAACTTTCTATACTTTGTAAAATAATAGCATTCCTATCCATAAGAGGCAATCTACTGTTCCGAAAATAACCCCGAAATTTATTATTTTATAAGAAAAAGTTTCACTTCATTTCTCAGAATTTTTTTGCAAAAAATAATATTTTTCAATAGTTTAATGTTTTTGTAACACTAACTAGAAAATACTCCAGTACCCAAGTAATCCACTAGTTACGTTAGAATATTGAATATTTTTGTGTCTTTTCCTTACAGCGGACGACTCCAGAAGATATTTGTTGCTGAATGTTTTTCAAGCATTTCTTGTTTGTACATTAGGAGCGTCTGTCTGACTTCCGTAGTCGTGTGAGGTGGAAATTGTTTCTTGCTGGAGCCAAAGGATACTTGTTCGATCAATCCATTGCACAACTTGACAAAATAAAACCCACACACTCACTAAGTGTTAAGGAGATGCTTTGGAAACTCACTGGAGGGAAGGCGACGATTTTTTGGATAAAGACTATTGAGAAAATTTAGAGAATCGGCAATTTAATCTGACTGCCGAACGATTGTACCGCCGCCAACATACAATGCCCGTAAAAACCACGAAGATATAATTTGAGAAATTAGGGGTCAAACGGAAGCATACTGATAGTCGTTTTTCCCTCGCTGTATTTGCGAGTGGAAGAGGAAAGGATATGACAAGTAGTGGCACAGGATATCCTCCACCATACTGGCTTGCGGAGTATCTCAGAGGATATGGCTGTAGATGTGGATGTATGTGCCTCCTATTATGTTTACTAGATTCCCAGATCTCGTGTTTTGTTTACAACTGAGTTTCTAGATCCAAAAACGGGTGATAACTTTCGAAGAGAACTGTTGAGACAATTTGTATACATCTTGGTATCCATGACTCTACCTAGAAAGATATGCGTTTTACGACTGATCTAGGTGCCAACGTTGTCGCTGCATTGCGCAGTTCTTCACGACTGAACTGTTCCTGCCATACTCTAAATACTGTGCTACGAAATGTTTTAATGCGGAGTATGTATGCGTCAGTTGTCCATAAGTTCATAGTCTTTTGAATGCGGTGAAGGAACTCGTCACTTACGCAAAGAAAACTGGCCTTCTTAATGCTCTTAATAGATGACTGGAATAATCAAACGATACTCGCTGGAATGCGCGGCTTACAATGTTACAATCGGTAGAAAGCCAATATTCGTCTTTGTACGAAAAGCTCTCTGAGAAGGGAGAAATAGCGCGAATTGAAGGAATTGATATCACGCTGATGAAAACTAATTTCTCTTCTCACGGTATGTATTGTGTCATATTACTGTAATTCTTATAAGTTATCGTTTATTTTATAGCGTCTAAAACACGACGGTTTTTACAGCCCTCCAAAGAGGCGTCCAAGGAATCAGAACTGTAGAAATCACCTGCACTGCACCTTATGTTGCCGTGGAAGATGACGCTGTTAAAGCATTTGAGTCAGGCGCCGCAGGACAGAGAAGCCTCTGAAATAGGTCTTCCCTGTAAACGTCTGAAATTACACTTAGCTGAAAACGTAATTGTCCATAGATGCCGTGACGCAGCATATTTTCTCTGGCCACAATTTCATATTTTAAAACGATATCTGAAGAAAAGAGGCGTGACGTTACGGCCTGGGAAAGACGTATAATCCATTTATCGCTGTGTTTATAGCTCCCCAGTGGCCAGTTACAAAGGGAACTGACGACTCACAGTCGACGATAATTCGCTTGAAGAATAGCCGAATATATGAGGATACCGTGGTGTCACCGCCAGACACCACACTTCCTAGGTGGTAGCCTTTAAATCGGCCGCGGTCCGCTAGTATACGTCGGACCCGCGTGTCGCCACTGTCAGTGATTGCAGACCGAGCGCCGCCACACGGCAGGTCTGGAGAGGCTTACTAGCACTCGCCCCAGTTGTACAGCAGACTTTGCTAGCGATGCTACAATGACAAACTACGCTCTCATTTGCCGAGACGATAGTTAGCATAGCCTTCAGCTACGACATTTGCTACGACCTAGCAAGGCGCCATTACCAGTTATATTGAGATTGTAATTATGTATCATCAAAAGCGATGTTCTCCAATTATGGATTAAAGTTAAGTATTGCAAGATCTTCGTACTTTATTTGCAATTCTCAAGACATTGTCCTATTCCAGACATCACGCCAGTCTACGTGAGCTTAAACGCGTGCCTTTCGGCTACCTCCGAGTGGCTTGGCTGTCTTGTCAAGTCACTAAAAATACTTTATCAGATCGCCCGATTAAATTTGTGAGCGACCTTGGTGGAGCCCTTAAATTGAATGAAGTAGTTCAAATACCTTCAACAACAAAAGATTTGATCATAGTATGAAGGCTTTCTCGACCGGATGACATATCTTCTGGTAAACCTTGCGGGATGTAAGGTCGTGGTCCACGAAACTCTTCAGCTCCTAACGTTTCGTCCAGTGCTTCGCTGGACATCTTCAGAGGGGTGTTTCTCCACCGGTGAGTCTTGCCGACTGACGGGTCGGACGTCTGAGAGCGACTTATGTATCGTAGAAAGTGGGCGTGACCAGAGTTACACGTGATATGCAGAGATAACCTTTGTCAGAGATAAAACTTAACTATCGATCGTAATCTTGTCACGGATAAAACTGTCTAGCAATTCTGTAATGCTACTGTCCAAATATCACTAAGTTTCATGGTCTCTTCTTTCCGATTAAAATTATCCCTATGTTTGTATATTTCAATTGCTTCTCTGCAAAGCCGTGGGTAATAGTTCGTCGTCGTAGATAAAATTTTTGTTTCTGAAAACTTCACTTGATGATTTCCTGGCTGAAAAGCGTGTTCTGCTACAGCCGATTTATCTGTTTTTCCTAATCGGCAAAGACTTCTGTGTTCTTTTAACCGTGTATTTACGCTTCTTTTTGTTGTTCCAACATAAACTTTACCACATGTACACGGAATTTTATATACGCCACTGGCTGATAGAGGAGCGCGTTTATCTTTTACAGACCGAAGAACATGACAAATTTTCTTCGTTGGTCTAAAAACAGGTCTAATATCATGTTTACTTAAAATCTTTCCAATCTGATCCGTTACTTTCTTTATAAAAGGGAGAGAGACTGTATTCTTCCATCGTTTTTCGGACTTGTCCTTAACCTTTTTGTTGTTTGGGTGCAGAATTCTGCTTACTTCTTTCTTTGAGTAGCCATTTTTCTCAAAAGCGTGCTTCAGATGTTTTAATTCGTCGTCTAGATACTCTGGCGTGCAAATCCGTCTGGCTCTGTCAACGAGACTTGTAATCACACCTCTTTTTTGTTTTGGATGGTTGTTAGAGTTTTTATGTAAGTATCTGTCTGTGTGCGTTATTTTTCTAAAAATCTGTTGTTTCAAGCTTCCATCCGTCTGTCTCATAACTAAAACATCCAAAAACGGTATTTTGTTATCATTTTCTCTCTCCATGGTAAACTGGATTCTTGGATTTATATTATTAAGGTAATCAAAAATTCGTCTAAGGCTTCTCTACCATGTGGCCAGACCACAAATGTATCGTCTACATACCGATACCAGCGAGATGGTTTCTTATCTGCTTTCTCCAAGGCCGACTGTTCGGATTTCTCCATGTAGAAATTAGCTACTGCAGGACCCAATGGGTTACCCATTGCTACGCCATTAAGTTGTTCGTAAAACTCATTATTCCACTGGAAATGACTGGAAGTAAGACAGTGTCTGAAAAGAGCAGTCAGATCTTCTGGAAAAATATCCGTTATAAAATCCATAACTTCATTAACTGGAATCATAGTAAATAAAGATACTACATCGAAACTTACTAAAATATCTTCAGGAGTCAGAATTAAACCTTCAATTTTCTCTATAAAATGACGTGAGTCCTTTATATATGAATCCGTTTTTCCTAAATATGGTTGTAAGCGAGTTGTTAGATATTTTGCTATTTCGTACGTAGGAGAATTAATAGCACTAACAATCGGTCTCAGAGGAAGGTCCTTCTTATGTACCTTGGGTAGGCCATAGAGTCTAGGACACATAGCTTCAGTCTTCAATAAAGCTCTTTTTTCTTCTTTTTGAATAGAAGTGGCCGATTTTATCAAATTATTGGTTTTCCGTAGTACGTTGGCTGTAGGATCTTTCTTAAGTTTTTTGTATTGCCCTGCCGTTAAAAGATTCAAAATTTTGCTTTGATAATCTTCTGTATTTAAAACGACCGTAGCATTCCCTTTATCAGCAGGAACAATCACTATGTCTTCATCTGCATTTAAATCTCTCAGAGCCTTTCTTTCGCCATTGGTTAAATTACTTTCCAGAGGTTTACTGCGGCATAATACTCTAGTGGTTTCGATCCGGATTGCATTTGCAGTTTCTTTGGGGAGAGTACGTATACCTGCTTCTACATTTGCAATAATATCCTCAACAGGAACTTTCGGAGGTGTTATAGAGTAGTTTCCTCCTTTTGCATGAACTGAAATTTCGTCTTGAGATAAAACTCTGTCTGACTTATTAATAACAGTTTCGGACATCACTATATTATTTGTAGATTCTGCATGAGTTTGTAACTTTTCTAACTTCTTCTTATGCCTTCTAGTAGTCGTTTCCATCATGGTTTCCATAGATCGGAATGTAAGGCAATCTATTTTATTCCATAGGGCTCTCTGTATCTTACTAGCAAGGAATAAATGTAACTGCAGTAACTTACGGTCAACAGAATCCATCTCTCGCCTTGTATAATGTATTCTCTCTCGAAGTAGTGCTGCTTCCGTATAATCAAATATCCGATGAACGCGGGCTGTCTGGAACATCCTCTTCAACTTTAGAAAATTCGGTATGGTAGACGAATCCCTACAACGCAACAAGAATGTTAAAGTACAAATTAAATGCGCTCTCTTCTTACGTAAAATTTCCAGGCGTCTAACTGATTTTGAGAATTGCTCCCCGTAGAGTCTTCTGATCATAGTATGAAGGCTTTCACGACCGGATGACATATCTTCTGGTAAACCTTGCGGGATGTAAGGTCGTGGTCCACGAAACTCTTCAGCTCCTAACGTTTCGTCCAGTGCTTCGCTGGACATCTTCAGAGGGGTGTTTCTCCACCGGTGAGTCTTGCCGACTGACGGGTCGGACGTCTGAGAGCGACTTATGTATCGTAGAAAGTGGGCGTGACCAGCGTTACACGTGATATGCAGAGATAACCTTTGTCAGATATAAAACTTAACTATCGATCGTAATCTTGTCACGGATAAAACTGTCTAGCAATTCTGTAATGCTACTGTCCAAATATCACTAAGTTTCATGGTCTCTTCTTTCCGATTAAAATTATCCCTATGTTTGTATATTTCAATTGCTTCTCTGCAAAGCCGTGGGTAATAGTTCGTCGTAGATAAAATTTTTGTTTCTGAAAACTTCACTTGATGATTTCCTGGCTGAAAAGCGTGTTCTGCTACAGCCGATTTATCATCAAGTGAAGTTTTCAGAAACAAAAATTTTATCTACGACGACGAACTATCACCCACGGCTTTGCAGAGAAGCAATTGAAATATACAAACATAGGGATAATTTTAATCGGAAAGAAGAGACCATGAAACTTAGTGATATTTGGACAGTAGCATTACAGAATTGCTAGACAGTTTTATCCGTGACAAGATTACGATCGATAGTTAAGTTTTATATCTGACAAAGGTTATCTCTGCATATCACGTGTAACTCTGGTCACGCCCACTTTCTACGATACATAAGTCGCTCTCAGACGTCCGACCCGTCAGTCGGCAAGACTCACCGGTGGAGAAACACCCCTCTGAAGATGTCCAGCGAAGCACTGGACGAAACGTTAGGAGCTGAAGAGTTTCGTGGACCACGACCTTACATCCCGCAAGGTTTACCAGAAGAAACAAAAGATTTGGTTTTATTTTCAATAAACTTTCATATTCACAGTAGAGCTCATATTGGCGCAGATTTGTAAAACGATGTATTAAAGAGATGTTGTTCTTTTCCGATCAGCTAAAAACCATTATCGTGAAAGTAAAGAAGTTTGCTTTGTGTGCAATGTCGATGATACTCTTATCCCAGTAGATGAGTTGGAGAGATGTTTAAATCAAAACTGCAAGATAGAAAAAAAGGCTTCTTATTGGAAAACGAGCGGGCAAGGTTGCTAGAATAATATTGTGTATACAAGTATGTTGTTCAGCTTCTTAATCCAATTTTAGTTCTGCCGGTTTTATTCTTAACCCTAGATGGTCACTTCCAGACAATACTCACGCTCTATTTTTTATTCGTAGTAGACCTAACTCTATCCGAGACAAATGAGTATACTAAAACTCTTTTCGGACGTTAAGTTCCGTTTCCAGTTGTTTTTACTAGCGTAAAATTTTTCGTTTCTTGCATATTTTGTTGAGAATGTTTTATCTACGTACGCTGTTTTACGAATTAGTTTTGAATTTTTTAAATGAAATAAAACTCATTTTACTTCCAAATTATGCTTGAGTAGCACGGCCAATATTGACAGCTTTATTTCAGCCTCAGTTTATTATGTTTTAAATTTAATAAAGAGAAGCACCAGTTTGCTTTTGTTCTGCAAACTGGTGCTTTTCATTTACTATAATAGTGTTCTAGCAAGAACTGATGAAAGATTCTGTTAACATTTTAAATTTACTTTTTATAAAAATATCATTTTATTCACAAGTGTGTAGACCGCTCACTGCCATATATATTGGTGATTCTTATTAATGTTTAAAAATCTCCGAAGCGGCGTAGATGACGCTGACAAGCGAAGCTCCCCGTGACAACTCCTCCACATTTATTGGTAAGACGGCCCAACGAATAGCCCGTCAAAAAATGTACACAGATCAAGCGTGAAAACAGGAAGAAGGCGTACTGAACTGTGGAAGAAAAGCGGAATGGCAGTGAGCGGTCCAAGTTTAACAAGTGCAATACCGAGCGAGTACCAACAGCGATGGCATTGTGGTGAGGTTTTCGAAACTCTCTTGTGCCATTTATATATGTACTTTTTCTCAGCATTGGGAACTATCCGTCCGGTCATTGAAACGTTTGTTCTTTTCCTGTAGCCTTGGCAGTTGTCACACTTTACATTGGTTATAGAATATGATTGATGTGGTAAGAATACGTTACCAACGCAAGTAAAAGTGATGAATAGTGAGAGCAGGAGAGGTACCATATAGACATCTCACAGAAATAAAAACAACAAATAGACAGGCGTGAACTGTTACAACAAAGGAATTTAAGAGTCAAAACTTTCAAAATGGAACACTACTTCAGAAACGTTAAAAACATATGTTTTGACAGAGCCCAGAGAATCTGTATGGCTGTGAAACTGTTGCGTTCATTTGTTGCAGCTTAAGTGAGAAATTAATATATTTTCATCATTTCTCTGAGAGTGGCCAAATTCACATTCATACAAACACCCAAATCGGTCAAGGAGGCATATCCACACTCATTTACCAAGCGTACAAATTAGCTGCATCGGTAATGGATTCCTGTCATATGACACTTATCCAATGCCGTGTGTGACACACCAGACGTGTTTCCCGGTAGAGGATTCGGTTGACTTGTCGCCTTGTCATCGAACGTTGGCGGTTCCGATTGGAAAGCCACTTTCTTTCAGCTGCTAATAGAGTAGTTGTGCAGAATCAACTGTCATTGTAGGTCCCTTCCTTACACCTCGATGTTGCAAAAGGACGTTACACCATGGCACACACTTGCAAGAACGCGGCTCGCCAGCATCCCTTCGTGACCTCTTAACCACGACGCCGTTGCTCTGTTAGGCTGCTCTACAAGGCACATATTGATATTGGACCGTTCACTATTTCTATTTTGCTTTTTCACAGTTCAGTGCACCTTCTTCCCATTTTCATGCTTCATCTGTGTTCAGGTTTTGACGGGCTGTCCACTGGGGCCTCTTACCACAAATTCTGAGGGGAGGGTCGGGGTGCAATGGGGAGTTTCTCTTGTGAGGTGAGTAATTTAACATTACATACGTGGGGCCACAAATGTCACAAAATACCTGAAAAGCTGACGATAAATGTTGAAATGTGACGTCAACAAATGACGTCACTGGCTCCAGGTGCCGCGGTTATGCCTGTCAGTCCTGCCCTCAGCGGCCCAGGGCAGTGCTGGAAATCGCTCCAAGTGAAGTATTCACGTCATTGTGGCTCCGTCCCTACGTGGAACACCGTAAAGCTTGAGGCTCTGGATTCCAATTTTACATGTGGCAAAAACTACTTTTTTATTTAGTTAGACAATCATTTGTTTACTTTGAGGTAATATTTTTGTTATTTCATTTAGCTTTCGCGCAATCCCCGCTGGTTTATTGCAGAGTACAGTAAAACAAAAAAATCTAACGTATTGCGTCAGAAATGAGTGGGTGCAAGCGTCCGAATTGCGTCGATACTAGTAAATGACCTACGTTTTCTTTACTAAATAAAGTCTGTAAACAAAAAAAGAAGGGGCAAAAGGAAGAAACACAAAGTAACAACAGATTTTGCTTGGTCACAGCGAGGAAAATAGTTTTGTAACTTCTACGTTTACGCCAGGTTACATTTACAAAAGGTGCGATGTGCAGCACTGCCCTCTATATACATTAAACCGGTGATTCAGATAGAAAGAACAGATTTCAATTCTTTATTAGAGGCAAACTATGGAAAAAAGAAATAAGTTGTACATGTCACTGGACAGAGGAAGGTTCTAAGCTGGGCACAACTGCGCTTAATTTGGTTGTACCAGCGTAGTTACTACGTTGCAAAATAAATCATTTTGTTTGTTGGAATCTGCGCGAAGTCAATCCATTGTTGAACTGCAAGTTGATTCTGCCATCGATTCAGTAAGAAGCTGCCTCTGCACAAACATATTTATGTCTGGTATACAAAATTCTTGGAAGTTGGTTGTTTATGTAAACGGAAGAACACTAATCGGACACACACGTCTGATACAAATGTCGATCATATCCGAGATGCGTTCACACGGAGACCTCGGGATCTACAAGACGGGTAGACCAGGAACTTTAACTTCCTGAAATAAGCCGGCCGAAGTGGCCGTGCGGTTAAAGGCGCTGCAGACTGGAACCGCAAGACCACTACGGTTGCAGGTTCGAATCCTGCCTGGGGCATGGATGTTTGTGATGCCCTTAGGTTAGGTTTAACTAGTTCTAAGTTCTAGGGGACTAATGACCTGAGCAGTTGAGTCCCATAGTGCTCAGAGCCATTTTATTTCCTGAAATAACGATATGGCGTGTTCTGGAACAACGCCTGCATTCGAAGCCTTACAAGTTTCAGATACGCAACGATTCCGTCCCGGCGGCCGTAACAGTAGATACGAATTTTGGATTTCAGTTCTCCAGGATTTGGCAGAGGAAACTTTTTCCGAACGTGTTTTGTGCCGTTTCTGTTGACAATTTTTATGGACCTTTCTTTTTTGTGGAGGAAATTGTGACAGGAATGTCATACCTCGTTATACTGCAAAAATTGGTTGTTTTCTCAACTTCAGGAAAATTCCAGTGATTTCATTTGTTTGCATGATGGTGCACCACCTCACTTTCAGCTTGAGATGTGGCCTTATCTTAACAGCATCATTTCTCGACGTTGTATTGGAAGATGTTGACAACAAGATTTTGTTTATTGCTTTTGTCCTCCGAGATCACAAGACCTCACACCTTGCGATTTTTTACTGTAAAATGTTGCGCCGGCCTAGAGGCGAGCCAAGTCGGGCGGGTTGCGTCACCGACTCGCTATGCGCTCAGCGGGCAGTGCGGCACTGTTTTCGAATTTTTTCAAACTGTTGCATCCTTGAGCCCCTGGTTCGCGATGTACGTCTAGCGGTTACAGAGGTCAAGGATCACAGTTTATTAATAATTGTAGTACAAAGTAATTTCTCCAGTTACAGTTACATTTTCAGCAAGTGCACCGAGACCTTTCATCCATACACGTATTTTTTCATCATTACTAACTTATCTACAGGAGCGGGTATACAATGTAAAAGGCATATTACTATAGACATAACTAGGCCTTCGGGCCGATTCCACAATGTCAAGTCTTGTAGGCGATGACGTCTGTGCCGCACAGCCCGCTAAGCGCCTAGCGAGTTGCTGACGCAACCCGCCCGACTTGGCTTGGCTCTAGGCCGGCGCACCAGCGGGAGCTCGCTGCTAGTCTTACTACAGCGCGAGTACGGGATAACTCTCTCCGGCGTTCTCAACGCATTACTTAATCAAGGTCACTCGCTCCCTATATAAGTGGGCAGTGCACGCCAGCGAAACTATTCGGCTGTGAGCTCTATCTGCAACAGCACTGAAGCACTATGCCTCGTCGACGTGTGTATCGTCATCGTCGCCACCGCATGCCAGTACACAAACATATTATAAGCCTCGAAAATAAACTTGGAGGCAATGGAACAGCTCAAGCAGTAATCTTAAATGGACCTACATTCTACATAAAAGACACTGTCTTTGTCCCACCTACGACAGCTACTCTTCAAGAGCTGATAAATCGAATTTTTGAAGTTGTCACTTTAATGAACAAGAATCTGTTGAGTCTTGTGTGTCATGAAATGGACTGCAGTTTCTTAGTTTCTCGAGCAACACTCGGTGATCATGTTGAGTGTATGGTACAGTGTCTGCTCGAACATAAAATCTTGAACATTCGTCTGCCGGCCACTGTGGCCGAGTGGTTCTAGGCGCTTCAGTACGGAACCGCGCTGCTGCTACGGTCGCAGGTTCGTATCCTGCCTCGGGCATGGATGTGTGTGATGTCCTTAGGTTAGTTAGGTTTAAGTAGTTCTAAGTCTAGGGGACTGATGACCTCAGATGTTAAGTCCCATAGTGCTTAGAGTCATCTGAACCATTTTGAGCGTTCGTCTGTCCAGTGACAGTGTGTTTCTGCGGTTGTGTCCACCTAGCGTTGCCCCGGCTGCAACGCAGCACGCCCAGTGCGGTAGGCTTCGGCTGGCTGCGGCACGCCAGAGACGCTACGCTGGCAGGCGGCCTCGTCCAATGCGGCTGGCCGGGTCTAAAGAAGCTCGTCAAGGAGTACGTAGCGGAGGGACGCATCTGCACTATTCTGCTCTGTACAGGATGTAATGGATATAAGTGCAGATCTTTCTATTGGCTACTGAGGACGTTCGCGGGGGTTCCAGACTGTAGTGCCTAGAACCGCTCGGCCATCCTGGCCGGCAGTGCGAATGTGTTCAGATGTCTGCGAGCCATGTAAGTGAGGCAGGAGGTGGGGACCAGCCTGGTATTCACCTAGTGGGATGTGGAAAACGGCCTAATAACCACATCCAGGCTGGCCGGCAGACCGGGTGGATTCGATCCAGGGCCGGCGCGCCTACCCGAGTCCAGTAAGAAGCGTATTAGTACTCTCGGCTAACATGGCAGGGTGTTAAACTGAAGTCAATATCCTTTATTAAAAGCTGTTGCATAAGGAAATATTATATTTTGGCGAATTCCTTCTCTTTAGACGATGTCTGAATAATTGTAGTATTTACGTGTGCTACTGTTATGCAATTGTTTATCTCAAAACTGCTCGATACCGTAAATACTAACACATTAAATCCAATAAAATGATTAAATTGAAGCTAATTCCAAGTAACACATGAGACTACACACATAACTAAAGTAATACCAGTGATTTCAAAAATGGCTAGTACTTCTTGTTTCATTTCGATCTGTGACAAGTGAAAATGTGTATTACTGACTGTGGGATCGTGAAGGGCAACAGGGGAAGAACGGAAATTACATCATAAAATTGATAACGCTGAAAGCCAGGGTTGAGGCAGGAACGCTTTGGGGTGCTTTCACTGTTTTTTGGCTGGCATTTAGTGCCACATTTTTGCAGACACTGGGAGACAAGCGATTGAACTCCGCAGGCTGTAACACTGCATCCAGAAAAGCAGCGCAAAGGAGCTTTTCATATCATATCTACTAAGGTAGGACGCGAGATGACCGCGCTCTGAAGAGCTCACTTTTGTGTCAAGGTCCCTCCAAGCATTTAATGAATGCCTAAAATTTTGTAAGGGCAGACTCGATTGGTTCACCAAAAGCGATTGTAGTGGAAAATGAGACACATATACAGTGTGATTCAGGGGAAATGTCACATAATTTGTGGGGTGATTCTACAAGTGGAAAAAAAACCGTAAAAGTCCGATTAACATGTCTCCGACTTTCGATCGCAACAGAACTGGAGCTAGTTGGAGATTACACACACCCAAGAATGATTATCAAGACAAGTGTGAATAGTATTTTGACGAAGTGCTGTGTAGGCTCTGTGGTGGATCAATTAATGGTGGAACAGATGACTGAACCATCCTACAATAGGTGTTAAAAAAGTCCCCCACGTATCTCAATGCACCTGTCAAAGCGTTGGGGGATGTGTTGTACGTCGAACATCATCTCGACGGGCTTTAATGCGGGCAACACCGTAAATAATACGAGCGACCTGGTCTTCATGTGTATCCACCCTCGCAGTGTACCTTTAACCAGACCAATAAACAGAAGCCTAATAGGGTCTGGTCGGGTGACTGGCAGAGCGGTTAATGGGTCCGCCACAGCCGATCCACGATCGAAGAAATGCGATATTCAGATTCTGGGATACCTGTCTGGTACAGTGAATCAGTCATCCATCATGCTGCAAGTAAATTTGCCATCGTTGCCATGTCACTTCTTCCAAAAATGCAGGTAGGTCTTCTGTCAGTAAATGTGTATGCTGCGACTGTCATGCGATTTGGCAGGAACATAGGCCCTACCACCAGGTCGTCAGTCGTGCCACACAAGACGTTTACTGAGGACCTAACGTGGAATCTGGTTTTCCTAATGTCATGTGGGTTCACCATCGCCCGTGTATGAGAACTGCATGTGTTAATGATACCATCGCGAGTAAATGTAGTCACATCTTTGTGTACAGCCAAACATTCACAAAATAGTTGTCTGCTTACTAAGTCACCCTGATGCAGGTGTTGCACGGGCTGCAAATTGGACGCGTACAAGCCCTCGGGATATAGCCTACACTACACTCGCGTCTGTGGAATATAAAGTTAATGGATAATGCGCTGTTTACTGGTGGTGGGACTTAGTTGTACCATTGCAATCACGTCTTCCCTTTCCTCATTTGATTGGATGGCCTCATGTTATGCTGTCACATGTACACTGGGTAGTGCCACGATTCATATAATGTTTGAAGAGCCCTCAGTAATACTCTGGAACAGGGTGTTCGTCGATCAGGAAGACGTCTCTGGTATTCTGTCACAGCCTCACAGGTACTGCCATTACAGTCAATTAAATAACACTCAAACACGACACGTACTCAGCATTATGACTGCTCACTGATCCAACCCACGATTGCACACTTGGCACGCTTGCAGCTGTTGCCTTGTTGCGACGAACCCCTACACATGTTGTAGGATGGACCAATCATCTGCCCACCATTATTCTGTTCACCACAGTGCCTACAAACCACTTCGGTAAGTAATATTCACACTTGTCTTCGTATTCACACGGATGTGCGTAGTCTTCAACCCGCTCTACTTCTGTAACGATAAGAAATGTGACACATGTTCATAGGACTTTTTCTGTTTGTTTTCACATGTAGAATCACCTGAAAAATTATGTGACATTAATCCTGAATCACTCTGTATATCTATGTACTCGTGGTATGATTGAAGGAGACACAAGGAGACGCTAGGAGTGGCTGTCTTGCTGCTTCTGAGCTCCAGCAGTCTATCGGTTAACGATAAATAAACTGCGCATAGAAGGGAGGGTGCTAGCTCAGTAGAAGAGTTTCAATTTGTTGGCGCTCACAAGATCTACTAAGTCATTTCACATAAAAAGGGGGAAAGCGAAAAGAGATAGTCCAGCCAGGAGTGGTGAGAGGGAAGACTGCTTCTTAGGTTCCACGTGAGAAAAGCTCGTTCCATATCTGCAGCGTCATGCTCGCAGATCATGATCCACACTTGCGTTTTCAGCTAACTCGGCAGTCACTACCTGCCTCTGATTGTGCAAACTAAGGCCAGCATATGCAGAATTGCCGAAAGCCGTTACCAGGCGGCCATGAGGTCCTTCGATTTGATTTAGGATTTAGTGTTCTAAATTCACTCACACATTCAGCAAGTTCTACTCAGGACGCGCCTAAACAAGGTAACTAATAGATGTATCTTCTTTTCTTGGTCTGATCTTTCATTCTTAAGTTTAATCTCAGCAATTATTGACAGCTCATCTGGAAATAGTTAATTTCCCTCCTTATCATCACTTCCATTCCAAGTTTATCCACCTTTGTCAAAATATTCTTATGTATGTTGGTTTAATTCATTAGTAATTACATAAATGTAAGAGATCTAGGATCATAAGCGAAGTCTAAGAATTTTAGTAATAAACAGAAATTTGTTGTTAGCTCTTGTTTCATTCAAATGGTTCAAATGGCTCTGAGCACTATGGAACTTAACATCTGAGGTCATCAGTCCTCTAGAACTTAGAACTACTGAAACCTAACTAACCTAAGGACAGCACACACATCCATGCCCGAGGTAGGATTCGAACCTGCGATAGTAGTGGTCGAGCGGTTCCAGACTGAAGCGCCTAGAACCACTCGGCCACACCAGCCGGCTTGTTTCATTCTATAGCTAGATGAAACTACAAATCTTATCTTTGTGAGGTATAGTGCCTCTATTTCATGTATGACTGGGCCATCCCTGTATAAATTGAGATGTCGCACTCAATTATGTGTTGCACAACTTTCGTTTAATAATTCACATGACCTTAAGAGTACCCATCCTTTCACCAGAAAGGTCACCGGATTCAGGCCTTAGCTTAATGCTCACTCATCTGTGGTGATAATTTTTTTAATGTTTTCTGGACGTTTTACTACACATAAATGTGAATTTGCAGTGTATGTGTCTTTCTCCTTTCTTTTCCTTGTTCATCCATATTGCATGTCGAATTACGGGTTGTTTCAAGCAGTCTAGTAGTCAGATATATATAGGTTTCGTACAGTCTGCCATTAAGCCTGTTTGCTACGACCGATCTGGAAAGAGTATTTTGACTGGCGAAGCCTTTAGACCGCCTGAGAACAAATGGTTCAAATGGTCTGAGCACTATGGGACTCAACTGCTGTGGTCATTAGTCCCCTAGAATTTAGAACTACTTAAACCTAACTAACCTAAGGACATCACACACACCCATGCCCGAGGCAGGATTCGAACCTGCGACCGTAGCAGCAGCGCGGCTCCGGTCTGGAGCGCCTAGAACCGCACGGCCACCGCGGCCGGCCCGCCTGAGAACCTTAAGTCTGGCTAGTGCATGTTGGGTGGTGTTCGTTGTCGTCTCAGGACTGTTCTTAATATGGTATTGATATCCTTTATGAGATCTTGTTTATTTGTTTTGATGAGTATCAGTAATTGTTTCAATTCTAGTGACTGTAATATTAAGAGAATTTTGGGAAAAAGGAAAATTTTATATTTTTAGTTATTCCAAGACGAATTTCTCCTTTATAAACGTGTCACGTTTACTCCAACGTGAATTTCTGTTTTTTGTATGTGTATTTCATTTTGAAAGATCTGTTACTTTTATTATATTTTATACATGAATTCGTTCTATTCTGTAGAAGTTATATATTGGAAAGTGTGACTTACTAAAAGAAACTCGAACAAGTTGTTGATAAAACAGAGTAAAGTGTAAAAAGTGGTTAGAAGTGATGGAAAGAAATGGATGTGGACATGTATCTGGACGAATGTATGACTGATGAGCAAAGGAAGTTGGATAATAGAAAAAGGAAAATATCGAGACCATAAGGTATTGACATGTGGATAAATTACATTAGGTAAAAACTAGCTAAAGCATATATGTGTAACTCTGAATATGGTAAAGCATGAAAGAGTGTTGACATCTTTATTCAGATTTGGGCGTCAAATAGCTAATGATGATTGTCTAATGAATAGTATCCGAAACAGCAGTAACAGACTTATTTTACTAACGTACGATGGAGTCGTGACTAAACCATAGTCGAAACCCTTTTCTTTTACCACTATATATTTCAAGTTACTCATACATCTTCCCCTTCCCCCAAAGACACCTTGAGGATCGGAAAACGACCAAGTTTGGCAGTACTTCCCTATTCCATATCTTCTGTTTGAAGTGAGATCTGGGAGAAGACTTCACTTACGCTCCAAGCTCTTATACACATTCTGTTAGAGTAACTTTCAGTGAGGAAGCCTTGGAACCTTTGACAGTAGCATCCAAGCTGGAGACTGGCTGGCGAGACATTAATTGAAAATTTCGATCGTGTACTGACAACAGCGTAATACTGCTAATGTGGAGATAACACGAGGCATTAGCATCCTACTGGGTGACGACACAACGCTACGGGATGAGACGCCATCACCACCTGCACCAAACTATCGACACATGTTATGTACACCTAGGGCCGGTTCGACAGCGAATTTGCACACAAATGACGTGTCTTTTGGCCCACCTCCCTCATAAATTACTTGACTGCCTTGGGCTCTTGGTAAGACGTTTAAAAATAAATTTTAATCTGTTGCTCGTGGAAATGTGTTTACTTTTCTTTTAAAAAAGAACTATACATACAATCCTCTGCAAAAAATATCTGAATCGTATTCGAGTGCTGCGCATCACCTGCTCGTATAGCGAAACGCACAGATGAGGCGTGCGGCGGATAACATTGGTCAGTCAGAGGGCCGTTTTTAGGCGGCTGCCCACGCTCATCTAGGCAAATGTTGGGCTGGCATCGCCCTTTTACATAATTCACAGCCGTTCACGAATTGTCTTCATTAGATAGTGTCAACTGCAGCGACAGAAAGGGCATCCTGCCGCATAATTAAATGAAAAAAACTTCATAAATCTTTAATACAGAGGAGTCTAAACCTAAAACAAAATAAACTCTATCGAAAAGAGGAAGAATATTCGAGTAGTAAATATAAAAGAAAGTCCATTTTCTGTTAAGGTAATTTGTGAAATCTTTAAAGGTTTTTAGTGGAAGCAGAAGGAACTAGACCTACCGTACCTGTTCTAGCTTTAATAAAAATATGCTGTCGGAAACACTGATCAGAAAGAATGAAAATATAAAATTTATGTTTTGTTTTCAGTCTAGTAATAGGTCACTTTAATTTTATAATTTACAAATAATTTCACTTTGCATCGGTAAAAGTTAGACAGAAATACAGTAAAATATGTAATTTTATACTGACGTATGTAACTTTAAATACAGTAAAACAGCATGTGTTGTGTTTTATATGTGAAGAAAACTCAGCGGTAAGTATTTAAATTTTACAGAATTTCCCATGAAAGTAGTTGAACACTGATAAACTAGAACCGATCGGCCATTTCTCGTAAAATTTGAGCACATTTAGATGAAGACGTAATCGAAAAGAATAAGTTTCAAATGAATTTCTGTTAACCAGTTACAGGAGAATGTTTGGTATTGAAGTCAGTGGCGGCCAGTAATCACAGATCCGAAGTTATCTCGCAGACGTCTTGTTTACAGACCCATAATTATACGATCGTTCCTGCTTCTATTAACGTGTCGTTTAACCCGCGTGAGTTTTCCCTACTGATTATGGTACAAGTCGTATACAAAATTTGCACTAGGGAGCCGGTGGCGCCCCTCTCTTTCATCGCTAGGCCTTTAATCTGGCCCTGCAAACCAACAGCTTTAAATGTAATCGCTGTAATATTCTACACCATGCATCATGGGTCAACATGGTAATTCCCGTGCTCTGTGCTACACTGAGCGGTCGCTTGTGGCAGTCGCAGCTTAAATCACCAATCCCCGCAGTCAGTTTGTGATGGAGAGGTTGGTGTTAAGCCGTCGGCACACAGGCCGCGCATCCGAACGTTGAGCGTTGAGCGTGCCGAGTTTCTGACGTCGTAGCGTGGAATAGCACGTTCGGGAGCCTTTCGAAACGTGCAGAGCAATATCTAACATGTCAGATATTCTGAGCGTGCGTCTGAGCGTTGACCAATGAGATAGGACAACGGCACCTACGTCCCTTGCACGCCATCTCCTATCAACACGGAGTTCTGAGGCGCCATATTGGCATTCATTTCAAGCCTTAATTGTAATATGCGGTTTTTGAGCACCATCTAATTGAGAATCACTCAAAAACCTGTTGTTAACTGTACGATTCGTTGCAATAAAATAATGAGAAAAATCATATTCGTGGCAAATGAATTATTGTGACTTGCGTATTAGGAGCGTATGCCATTTGAAGGCAACAACACACTGAGGATCCACCAAAAACGCATGGTTCTTGGTACAATTTGTTATAATCAAGTTTCAATTAGTAACATAGCTACAATTAAATCTTTTAGCAAGTATAACATGGCAGAATTAGCTGCTGAGCAATTGTCGTTCGTTTAGTGCGCCGGCACGGTAGCTCACCGTGTTTGGTCAGAGGGTTTAGCTACACTCTGTAATAAAAAAAAAACTGAGTGAACGGATCAAAGAACAACCTGAACTAGTGTCATCAGACATCCGCCACGTACAAATTCAACGGACAGTGTAGAACAAAAAATGAGATAAAAAAAACAGTTGTAATAAACGATTACAAAAAAAAGTGTAATGAGTAGTGTTACTGATTCTAAACTGAATACATGATACGGCGGTCGTTCGCGTTTTGGCCCATCAAAAACCTTTTTTTCCCTAACTTTCGCGTTTTTATACTTTCTGATGCTTTATTGTTAGTTTGATGTAAGTATATACTGTAATATTTGATGTTATGTAAATACAAGGTCACGTTCTTTTTTTATTTTTCAGGAGTCAGTTTGTTCGAGTGGCTTAATCTACAGGGCATGTTGCGCTAGTTGTAAAAGAAAAAGGAGCAAAATATCTTTATACACTCCTGGAAATTGAAATAAGAACACCGTGAATTCATTGTCCCAGGAAGGGGAAACTTTATTGACACATTCCTGGGGTCAGATACATCACATGATCACACTGACAGAACCACAGGCACATAGACACAGGCAACAGAGCATGCACAATGTCGACACTAGTACAGTGTATATCCACCTTTCGCAGCAATGCAGGCTGCTTTTCTCCCATGGAGACGATCGTAGAGATGCTGGATGTAGTCCTGTGGAACGGCTTGCCATGCCATTTCCACCTGGCGCCTCAGTTGGACCAGCGTTCGTGCTGGACGTGCAGACCGCGTGAGACGACGCTTCATCCAGTCCCAAACATGCTCAATGGGGGTCAGATCCGGAGATCTTGCTGGCCAGGGTAGTTGACTTACACCTTCTAGAGCACGTTGGGTGGCACGGGATACATGCGGACGTGCATTGTCCTGTTGGAACAGCAAGTTCCCTTTCCGGTCTAGGAATGGTAGAACGATGGGTTCGATGACGGTTTGGATGTACCGTGCACTATTCAGTGTCCCCTCGACGATCACCAGTGGTGTTCGACCAGTGTAGGAGATCGCTCCCCACACCATGATGCCGGGTGTTGGCCCTGTGGGCCTCGGTCGTATGCAGTCCTGATTGTGGCGCTCACCTGCACGGCGCCAAACACGCATACGACCATCATTGGCACCAAGGCAGAAGCGACTCTCATCGCTGAAGACGACACGTCTCCATTCGTCCCTCCAATCACGCCTGTCGCGACACCACTGGAGGCGGGCTGCACGATGTTGGGGCGTGAGCGGAAGACGGCCTAACGGTGTGCGGGACCGTAGCCCAGCTTCATGGAGACGGTTGCGAATGGTCCTCGCCGATACCCCAGGAGCGACAGTGTCCCTAATTTGCTGGGAAGTGGTGGTGCGGTCCCCTACGGCACTGCGTAGGATCCTACGGTCTTGGCGTGCATCCGTGCGTCGCTGCGGTCCGGTCCCAGGTCGACGGGCACGTGCACCTTCCGCCGACCACTGGCGACAACATCGATGTACTGTGGAGACCTCACGCCCCACGTGTTGAGCAATTCGGCGGTACGTCCACCCGGCCTCCCGCATGCCCACTATACGCCCTCGCTCAAAGTCCGTCAACTGCACATACGGTTCACGTCCACGCTGTCGCGGCATGCTACCAGTGTTAAAGACTGCGATGGAGCTCCGTATGCCACGGCAAACTGGCTGACACTGACGGCGGCGGTGCACAAATGCTGCGCAGCTAGCGCCATTCGACGGCCAACACCGCGGTTCCTGGTGTGTCCGCTGTGCCGTGCGTGTGATCATTGCTTGTACAGTCCTCTCGCAGTGTCCGGAGCAAGTATGGTGGGTCTGACACACCGGTGTCAATGTGTTCTTTTTTCCATTTCCAGGAGTGTACATTTGTTGCAAAGATTCTGCTACTGGGTAGGAACAGTGATCAAGTAAGAATGACCTTGGGGTTTTACTAAAATGTGGGAATTATGAAATAATGTTTATCTTATGTGGAGAACTATTGCAAATTTTTATAGCACTGTTTGTAATGGAACTGTGTCCTTACTGATTGGACATGGTACTTTCCTTTTCGTCTTAATACATGTACAGGGACAATGAAGTTTTTATTTGCGTATACAACGTGACTAGCATATGTACAATGGAGCCGGCCAGAGTGGCCGAGCGCTTCAGTCTCGAAAAGCGCGACCGCTACGTCGCAGGTTCGAATCCTGCCTTGGGCACGGATGTGTGTGATGTCCTTCGGTTAGTTAGGTTTAAGTAGTTCTAAGTTTTAGAGGACTGATGACCTCAGCTGTTAAGTCCCATAGTGCTCAGAGGCATTTGAGCCATTTGGAACCGCGCGGGATTAGCCGAGCGGTCTCATGCGCTGCAGTCGTGGACTGTGCGCCTGGTCCCGGCGGAGGTTCGAGTCCTCCTTCGGGCATGGGTGTGTGTGTTTGCCCTTAGGATAATTTCGGTTAAGTAGTGTGTAAGCTTAGTCCCATAAGATTTTACACACATTTGAACATTTTGAACCATTTGGACAATGGACGACATGTGCGTTTTAATAGAGCTAACGCGGGAATTTAACTCGCTCTCCTTTAGTAAACAGTGTGATTTACGAACTAGAAACATCTCGCCACTGCCGCTGTGCGTTGTGATCATGTATACCACGTTGGGGCCCACGTACCGTATGCACAAGTCGCATCGCTTCTGAGCGTTCAGCAGCACGTTGACCTCAGCACTGGCCATGTGCCGACGGCTTTACTGATGACACGGCGACGAACGTCAGACCACACAGCGTCACCGCTCTACTCGACGTGCCGTATGAATCTGGGCGTCCTCGAATTACGGACATTGATGAGTGCATTCACTGCATGATATGCTTACGAAGTCCCCAAGTTGAATCGTTAAAACACAGTGTTACAAAAAGATTCATCCGGTTACAGTAGACTATATCACCTACATGATTAAAGATAGATACTTGGGATGCATATTTACTTACACATAGAGCTACAAATATACCTTAGTGCCACTAGTATGTTCCAGATTGATTTATTTTTCGAAGGGGACTCGCTTATGCAACTAGTCGCTCGCTCGTTCATCACACAATGTGGGGTGAGCCGAAACGGCTATCAAGCAGTAACAAAAGATGCTTCGCGTTCTCCTTTCAAAGAAGTACAATTCAGTTAAAACCGTACGGCGTGATTTTCGTCGAGGGTGGGACGCTCCACTTCCAACAGCTCAAAGTATTCGACTTTGGCACCAGCGGTCTTAAGGCACTTGTTTTGTATGTAAGGGGAAATCGACAGTTAGCCGCGGTGTACTCGTTGAAGTACAGCGCATTCATCATAACTATAGCCGTAGTCCACAGAAGTCCACTTGCCATGTCATGCACCTGTCCGGCGTCTTTCGCGACAGCCTTTATGTTACAGACCATGCAGGATACGGTTCCAACAAGCTGTCGACGCTGAAGACGAACAGAAACTTGCAGAATTTCATTAATTCACTCTGGACGTGAAAATGCAATAAATTCCCTTCCATGTTTGGTTTTTATTGATGAGGCAACATTCCACTTCAGTTGGAAAGTGAACTGCCACAACGTAAAAATGTGGTTAACAGGGCGCCCACATATCGTTTGCCCAACACGAGAGAGCTTCTCCAAACTTTCATGTGTTTTCTGTCGTTTCCCGAAAAAGGATTTACGACCTGTTTTTTTCTTTTCTTTTTTTTAAAAAAAGGCGGTTACAGGGACCATGTCCCTGGAAATATTAGAGACCTAGATTTTTCGAACGTTTCGAGAACATTCCGAAAATTTTATTTTTCGACAAGATGAAACAGCACTGCAACGCAACCGCACCTATACTAAGAGCTGTTTTCTAAAACTAGTAAGGATCCCCTCCCGACCCCTGCTTAGATTATTTGAAGAAACGAGCATAAAACAGTTTCAAACGTCAACGTTTGCTGGGTTTCGGTAAGTGCTCGTATTCCCGTATACTGGATGAATAGCGTGGGTAATTTGCGTGCAGTGAGTTACGCTCACACGACGCATATGCATCGTTCCTAATATCAATACTTGACGTACTGTGTTGGATTTTTAACGTAAAATGATGGACCGATCAGCCAAAACATAATGAGCACTGCCCACCTCGACGTTGGATGCCGCCTAGTGGCGTTGCGGCACTCGACGCAGCAACGAAAGTATCGCCCTGGCAAAGATATGGGCTGCAAACGAGGTAATGCACTGAGAAAAGCGACTCTGACAAGGGGCAGATTATTATTGCGCAGAACCTGTGAAGCCGGCCAGGTGGCCGAGCGGTTCTAGGCGCTACAGTCTGGAACGGCACGACCGCTACGGTCGCAGGTTCGAATCCTGCCTCGGGCATGGGTGTGTGTGATGTCGTTAGGTTAGTTCGGTTTAAGTAGTTCTAAGTTCTAGGGGACTGATGACCTCAGCAGTTAAGTCCCATAGTGCTCAGAGCCATTTGAACCATTTGAACCTGTTAACTAGTACCTCGAAAACGCCGAAGCTGGTCGAATGAGCACCTACAGAAAGCGGTAGGATAGTGAAATCACCACTAGGCCCTAGGTGGTTGGATGTCCATGACTTTTCACAGAGCGTGCGGTTCGGAGGCTTGTCTGGTAGGTAAGGTAGGATAGGTGCTGATCTGTGGCATCTCTGCCGAAAGAGCACAATGTTGGTGCACGCGAAAGTGTTCCTGAGCACACCGTTCATAGTACATCGTTGGACACGCAGCTCCGCAGCATATCACCCCTACGTGTACACATGTCGACCCAACGACATCGTCAGTTACGATTGCAGAGGGCACGGGACCATCAGGATTTGACCGTCGATCAACGGAAACGAGTCGGCTCTTCTGGCGAATCAAATTTTTGCTACGCTAGGTCGATGGTCGCCTCCACAGACTCCGTCATCGAGGTGAACTGCGGCTCGAAATGTGGAGCGCGCCACGGACATAGGCTGATGGTAGTATTATTATGCTATGGGAGACATTCTCCTGCACTTGCATGTTACCTATGGTAGTAATCGAAGACGCTTGCAGATACAAACCACCTGAATCCCTTCATGCTTGATGTTTTCACTGACGACAATTTCATCTTCCAACAGTGTATATGCCCGTGTCTCTGTGCCAGAACGTGGTTGTGGTGGTTTCAGGAGCATTATAGTGAAGTCACGCTCCCAAATTCGCCTGATGTAAATCCTATGAAATCCATGTGAGCTGCTATAGGACGCAGCCACTACGTACATAAATCAGGGCCCCTTTATTTACGCGAATTACATGATCAGTGTTTAGACATCTATTGCCACATATCTCCACAAACCAACCAACAAACTGTCGGATCGCTCATACGCAGAACCAGTGATGTATTTCGTTCCAGAGACGGACAAACAAGCTATTAAGCAGGTAGTCATAATGTTGTGGCTCATCAGTGTACTTCTTAATGAGTAGATTATGGTGACGTTTCAAATTTTTTAATTTTCTCGATAATTCTGTAAAATAGGGAATATCATATTTTTGAAGCTAGTACACAGGTAGCTCCGCAGATGAAAAGATTGATGAAATGTATGATGACATAAAAGAAATTATTCAGGTAGTGAAGGGAGACGAAAATTTAATAGTCATGGGGTTCTGGAATTCGATAGTAGGAAAAGGAAGAGAAGGAAACGTAGTGGGTTCATATGGAATGGGGGCAAGAAATGAAAGAGGAAGCCGCCTGGTAGAATTATGCACAGAACATAACTTAATCATAGTTAACACTTCGTTCAAGAAACATGAAAGAAGGTTGTATACATGGAAGACGCCTGGAGATACTGGAAGGTTTCAGACAGATTATGTAATGGTTAAACGGAGATTTAGGAACCAGGTTTTCAATTGTAAGACGTTTCCAGGGCCAGATGTAGACTCTGTCTACAATGTATTGGTTATGAACTGTAGATTAAAACTGAAAAAATCGATAAACGGAATTTAAAGAGATGGGATCCAGATAAACTGACGGAACCAGAGCTTGTACAGAGTTTCAGGGAGAGCATTAGGGAACGATTGACAGGAATTGGGGAAAGAAATGCAAAGGAAGAAGAATGGGTACCTTTGAGGGATGAACTAGCGGAGGCAGCAGTGGATCAAGTGGGTAGAAAGACGAGGGCTAGTAGAAATCATTGAGAAAAGAAGATATATGGAATTTAATCAATGAAAGGGGAAATACACTACTGGCCATTAAAACTGCTACACCAAGAAGGAATGCAGGTGATAAACGGGTATTCATTTTTCAAATATATTATACTGATACGCCTGGGTATTGACTGGCGTATTGTCGCGAGCCAGTTACTCGTCCACCATTGACCAGACGTTTCCAGATGGTGAGAGATCTAGAGAATGTGCCGTCCAGGGCAGTAGTCGAACGTTTTCAGTACCCACAAAGGCCCGTACAGGACCTGCAACACGCGGTCGTGCATTATCCTGCTGAAATGTAGGGTTTCGCTGCGATCGAATGAAGGGTAGAGCCACGGGTCGTAACACATTTGAAA
Source organism: Schistocerca serialis cubense (assembly GCF_023864345.2). Taxonomy (NCBI): domain Eukaryota; kingdom Metazoa; phylum Arthropoda; class Insecta; order Orthoptera; family Acrididae; genus Schistocerca; species Schistocerca serialis. Next base: position 248,306,919 of record NC_064638.1, on the reverse strand, counting down.
GGTAGCGTCCACTGTTCAAAGTGCCGTCAATGCGAACAAGAGGTGACCGAGACGTGTAACGAATGGCACCCCATACCATCACGCCCGGCGATACGCCAGTATGGCGATGACGAATACATGCTTACAATGTGCGTTCACTGCGATGTCGCCAAACCCGGATGCGACCATAGTGACGCTGTAAAATGAACCTGGATTCATACGAAAAAATGACGTTTTGCCATTCGTGCACCCAGGTTCGTCGTTGAGTACACCATCGCAGGCGCTCCTGTCTATGATACAGCGTCAAGGGTAACGGCAGCCGTGGTCTTCGAGCTGATAGTCCATGCTGCTGCAAACGTCGTCGAACTGTTCCTGCAGATGGTTGTTGTCGGCAAACGTCCCCATCTGTTGACTCAGGGATCGAGACGTGCCCGCACGATCCGTTACAGCCAAGAGGATATGATGCCTGTCAATTCGACTGCTAGTGATACGAGGCCGTTGAGATCCAACTTGGCGTTCCGTATTACCCTCCTGAACCCACCGATTCCATATTCTGCTAACAGTCATTGGATTTCGACCAACGCGAGCAGCAATGTCGCGATACGATAAACAGCAATCGCAATAGGCTACAATCCGACCTTTATCAAAGTCGGAAACGTAATGGTACGCATTTCTCCTCCTTACACGAGGCATCACCAAAACGTTTTACCAGGCAACGCCAGTCAAATGTTGTTTGTGTATGAGAAATCGGCTGGAAATTTTCCTCATGTCAGCACGTTGTAGGTGTCGCCACCGGCGCCAACCTTCTGTAAATTCTCTGAAAAGCTAAACATTTGCATATCCTGTAGGTTAAAATTTCGCGTCTGTAGCACGTCATCTTCGTGGTGTAGCAATTTTAATGGCCAGTAGTGTATAAAAATGTAGTAATGGAAGCAGGCAAAAAGGAATACAAACGTCTCAAAAAATGAGATCGTCAGGAAGTGCAAAATGGCTAAGCAGGGACAAATGTAAGGATGTAGAGGCATGTCTCAAGAGGAGTGAGATAGATACCGCGAACAGGAAAATTGCCGGCTGGAGTGGCCGAGCGGTTCTAGGCGCTACAGTCTGGAACCGCGCGGCCGCTACGGTCGCAGGTTCGAATCCTGCCTCGGGCATGGATGTGTGTGATGTCGTTAGGTTAGTTACGTTTAAGTAGTTCTAAGTTCAAGGGGACTTATGACCTCAGCAGTTGAGTCCCATAGTGCTCAGAGCCATTTGAACCATTTGAACCAAAGTTAAAGAGACCTTTGGAGAAAAGAGAACCACTTTTGTGAATATCAAGAGCTCAAATGTAAACCCAGTTCTAAGCAAAGAAGGGAAAGCAGAAAGTTGGAAGGAATATATAGAGGGTCTATACAAGGTCGATGTACTTAAGAACAATTTTATGGATATGGAAGAAGATGAAGATGAAGATGAAATGGGAGATACGATACTGCGTGAAGAGTTTGACAGAGAATTGAAATACCTAAGTCGAAACAAGGCCCCAGGAGTAGACAACATTCCAATAGAACTACTGACAGCCTTGGGAGAGCCAGTCCTGACAAAACCCTACCATCTGGTGAGCTAGATGTTTGAGAAAGGAGAAATACCCTCAGACTTAAAGAAGAATATAATAATTCCAATCCCAAAAAAATCAGGTGTTGACAGATGTGTAAATTACCGAATTATCAGTTTAATAAGTCACGGCTGCAAAATACTAATGTGAATTCTTTACAAGCGAATGGAAAAACTGGTAGAAGCCAACTTCTGGGAAGATCAGTTTGGATTCCGTAGAAATGATGGAACACGTGAGGCAATACTGACCCTACGACTTATATTAGAAGATAGATTAAGGAGAGGCAAACCTATGTTTCTAGCATTTGTGGACTTAGAGAAAGCTTTTGACAATGTTGACTGGAATACTCTCTTTCAAATTCTGAAAGTGGCAGGGATAACATAGGGAGCAAAGGGCTATTTACAGTTTGTACAGAAACCAGATGGCAGTTATAAGAGTCGAGGAGCATGAAATGGAAGCTGTCGTTGGGAAAGGAGTGAGACTGGGTTGCAGCCTGTACCCGATAATATTCAATCTGTATATTGAGCAAGCAGTAAAGGAAAGAAAAGAAAAATTCGAGAAGAAATAAAAACTTTAAGTTTCGATGACATTGTGATTCTGTCACAGACAGCAAAGGACCTGGAAGAGCTGTTGAACGGAATGGACAATGTCTTGAAAGGAGGATGTAAGATGAACATCAACAAAAGCAAAACAAGGATAATGGAATGTAGTCGAATTAAATCAGGTAATGCTGAGGGAATTAAATTAGAAAGTGAGACACTTAAAGTAGTAAATGAGTTTTGCTATTTGGGGACCAAAATAACTGATGTTGATCGAATTAGAGAGTATATAAAATGTAAACTGGCAATGGCAAGGAAAGGGTTTCTGAGGAAAAGAAATTTGTTAATATCGAGTATAGATTTAAGTGTGAGGAAGTCGTTGCTGCAAGTATTTGTATGGAGTGTGGCCATGTATGGAAGTGAAACATGGACGATAAATAGTTTGGACAAGAAGAGAATAGAAGCTTTCGAAATGTGGTGCTACAGAAGAATGCTGAAGAGAAGGTGGGTAGATCACGTAACTAATGAGGAAGTATTGAATAGGATTGGGGAGAAGAGAAGTTTGTGGCACAACTTGACTAGAAGAAGGGATTAGTTGGTAGGACATGTTCTGAGGCATCAAGGGATCACCGATTTAGTATTGAAGGGCAGCTTGGAGGGTAAAAATCGTTGTGGGATACCAAGAGATGAATACACTAATCAGATTCAGAAGGATGTACGTTGCAGTAGGTACTGGGAGATGAAGAAGCTTGCACAGGATAGAGTAGCATGGAGAGCTGCATCATACCAGTCTCAGGACCGAAGACCACGAGCAGATAAACATACAACTGTGACCGGGTGATGGTTTACACACTTGTTAATAAATACGACGATGCATCATAATGTTACAAACTTCCAGGGATGATGGAGAAGGGTAAATATATCAGCTTGAGGTAAGGAACCCTGGTAGAAAGTTATAAAGTCATTGTGACAGGTCTCACAGAGGAATATTTGTCCAGGTACTACTGTTGTTCAGATTGTAGGACAGAGAAGTTTTTACGGTGGTAGTATGGACCAAAACGAGAGAAACAGTTTTAGTAAACTTGAGCTCTGAAATACAAAGCTTAACAGCTATGAGCCTTTGTTCATCTTCTTTATTATGAAATACATCTCTTCTATTGCAAGGTCTTACCTTTCCATAGTTTTGGAGTAGGTAGTATGCACTTAAACAACAAAATACTGTCCAGTAAAGTATGGGCTCTAAAATGTAGATCTTAAGAGCTGTGTGCACTTATTCAGTAGAAGAAATTTCACGAACCCCTCTACATACGGAAACGTGGCCCGCTTCGTACCGAAACCGAACAGTCCTGTCAAGCTGGACATTTCTGTGACGCTTCTGCGGAGAGAGATTTTTGCGGCGATATATTTCTCTGGAGCCTGGGGCTTTTATTGGGATAAGCGGCTTTTCGCGGGTGGCTCGGGAGACAGACAGATCTGTAGCTTATCGAGAGGTGAAAATTAGTTTGGGAGTTGACTGTGAGATGGAGAAGATAACGAATATCGAAGCAGCTTTTCGCAGGTGGTTGTGTTGACAGACTGATCTCAGTCTCTAAGTTAGGTTTAAAAATGACAGTTTGTTTGTGAGTAGGCTACGCAGACGAATGTGAAAGGAAAATACTGTCTTACGCTCTAAAGCAATGCCAACACATTCCATCTCCGCACAAGTGTCACTCTATACAACTGTCGAAGATTCTATCAATTTCAAGTCATGAATACAATGGAAAGAACGTACCAACAAAACTAATTTACTCGAAGACAGTAATTCGATTACTAACATCGACTCAATCAGCGATAATATTGATGGATTCAGCCATTATTGATTCAGCCAGTAGCGCGAGAAACATTGAGGATCGCGACGAAACACGTACGACCTCCGACACGGTGCAGCGGCATCTGGCTGACTGTTCTCTGTGAGTAAAAAGCAATATATGACTCTGTCAACATGTACTATCTGATCAAAAGAATGTAAACACGTATTAGCGGACATTAATATGCGTTGAATCCAGCGTTCGTCTGCCTTTACGGCGGACTGAACTCTCTTGGAGACATTTTCATTAAGGTGTCAGCACGTCTGGTTAATATGGTACCCCTTTCTTCCTCAAGGGGCGGAACCAGAGAAGGTACGGATGTTGGACGCTGGTGGCTGAAGCAAAGTCTACGTCCTATCTCAGCCCGAAGGTGTTCCGATGGGTTAATGTCGAGGTTCTGAGCATGCCAGTCCATTTCAGGAATGTTATTGTCCAGTAATCATTGCCCCACAGATGCTGGCAGGGTGCATAGTAATGCTGATACAAAATGGTCTCAGTACTTTACCTCACACCAATGATGTAAAGTATGTTCATATCTTTCCGCAATTAGCGTTTCCTTAAGGTGACCGTACTCTAACTGTGAAAAAAAATCCCCATTCCGTATCTCCTCCTCCTCTGTAGACATTACCCATGACTGAATGATAAATTAATTCATGACTCTAATCATCCACCCTTAAGGGACTTAGCCCTTTACAATACTCTAAGCACTGACTACAGAGGTACACTACGTGATCAAATATATCCGGACACCCCCAAAACCAAAGAAACATACGTTTTTCATATTAGGTGCATTGTGCTGCCACCTATTGCCAGGTACTCCATATCAGCGACCTCAGTAGTCATTAGACGTAGTGAGAGAGCAGAATGGGGCGCTCCGCGGAACTCACGAAGTTTGAACGTAGTCAGTTAATTGGGAGTCACTTGTGTTATACGTCTGTATGCGAGGTTTCCACACTCTTAAATGTCCCTTGGTCCACTGTTGGCGTTGTGATAGTGAAGTGGGAACGTGAAGGGACACGTACAGACAAACCTCGTCTGTTGACTGATAGAGACCGCGAGGGTCGTAATGTGTAATAGGCAGACATCTATCCAGACCATAACACAGGAATTCCAAACTGCGTCAGGAGGGCGGGAGGTGAGAAAACTTGGATTTCATGGTCAAGCGGCTGCTGATAAGCCACACACCACGCCGGTAAATTCCAAACGACGGCTCGCTCGGTGTAAGGAGCGTAAACATTGGACATTGAACAGTAGATTGGTTCGAATGGCTCTGAGCACTATGGGACTCAACTTCTGAGGTCATTAGTCCCCTAGAACTTAGAACTAGTTAAACCTAACTAACCTAAGGACATCACACACATCCATGCCCGAGGCAGGATTCGAACCTGCGACCGTAGTGGTCTCGTGGTTCCAGACTGCGGCGCCTAGAACCGCACGGCCACTTCGGCCGGCGTTGAACAGTAGAGAAACGTTGTGTGGAATGACGAATCACTATGCACCGTGTGGCGATCCGATGGCAGGGTATCGGTATGGCGAATTCCTTGTGAACCTCATCTGCCAGCGTGTGTGGTGCCTAAAGTAAAATTCGATGGCTGCGGTGTTATGGCGCGGTCGTGTTTTTCATGGAGGGGGCTTGCACGCCTTGTCGTTTGGCGTGGCACTATCACAGCAAATTACTACATTGATGTTTTAAGCACCTTTTTGTTTCCCACTGTTGAAGAGCAGTACGGGGATGGCGACTGCATCTTTCAACACAATCGAGCACCTGTTCCTAACGCACGGTCTCTGGCGGAGTGGTTACACTACAATAACATCCCTGTAATTGACTGGCCTGCACAGAATTCTGACCTGAACCCTACAGAACACCTTTGTGGTGTTTTGGAATGCCGACTTCGTGCCAGGCCACACTGACCGACATCGCTACCTCTCCTCAGTGCAGCACTCTCTGAAGAATGGGCTGCCATTACCCACGATACCTTCCAGCGCCTGATTGAACGTATGCCTGCGAGAGTGGAAGCTGCCATAAAGGCTAAGAGAGGGCCACCACAATTCCAGCATTACCGATGGAGGGCGCCACGAACTTGTAAGCCATTTTCAGCCAGGTGTCCGGATACTTTTGATCACATAGTGTGTTTGACCTAACCGACTATAGCAAGGCATTCTCTTTAACATCCTGCGAGTTCTCATCGTGATAGCTGGATAGCTGCTACCATTTTGGAACTCACGAGTGATTCCTTCCGCCGATTTGATCACTTTGTTTAAAACCAACCTCTGCAATGATCGACGATCCCTGTCCAGCAATGCATGAAGTCTGTCTGGTATTGGTTTAGCTGTTGTTTTTCTTCATCTTCGAACTTCGCAATTACTTCACAAACAGTTCACATGAGTCGCTTAAAAAGGGTCAAGTATCCTTTACGGATTCGTTACTCAATTTGCTTTCGAAGTTGACTGACCCTTCTGCTATTAGTGCTTCTCAACTGACAACACGATACTCCCCGCCTCCTATTACGCTTGCCGGCCCGCCTCTCGTGGCATTTAGTGGCCAATTCCCCGTTACTCAGGGGTTACCAGGCGCTTTTGGTCAGATAGTGTGCATTAAACCTGCTGGGAATTTATTGTTTTAAAACCGCGATTATTTTGTGTGAATGTGTGGTCTCGCGGCTATATGAATTAATAAAATCTTTCGATCGAGCTCTCTTCGGCCATTATGAGGTGGTAAATGACTCTGTTTTTTATTTTGTCCTATGAACATGGATAGATTTGAACAAAAGACTTATTTACCATGAGACTACTTCACCAGCCTGCAGAGACGTCGACATTACTTAAAAATAAATAAATAGACGAAAATAAAAAGTACTGGCATTATGTCAGACATACATTTGCCCGATTTTTTTTAAGCGAAAGCTTCCTATTACGGAAGAATACGGAAGAAAAACGAACTGATATTTTTAATGGGAAACACCATCAGACAGAAAATATTTTATATCAAACAAACCACTCGTATTTTTGAAGAGCCAATGTGGAAGTTGATCGAAAGGAAGATATGGAGGTAAATATGACGGCAAATTAGGAAGAGTTATTCATCGCTGCTTTCCACTTCTTACTTTTGCGGTGTATTCGTATAGGATACAAAATTTTGGAGGAGGAGAACGAGAAATTGGATGCTTAATCCTAGGTAATAATATCATTCTTAAAGCGTATGAAAGGAAACTGTCAAAACCGCAGTAGTCTTCACTGGTACACACAGAGGGATAAAAACGCCTTAAAATCGCTCAGGTTTCTTGTGATTTTATCAGTAAGTAATCTGGAAACGTTAGTCAATACAAGTAGGTCACTAATTTAACAACAAGCAGTTTCAAGTTAACAATATTTGCCTATGTGTATTTTGAGGCACCACAAGAGACAAAGATTTTAATCCCACAGAAACTATTTGGGACTTTATGGAGCAGCGTGTGAAATATAGCAGTCACTGTCGTTGAAATTTGCTAGTTCCGCGGGATCTAAGAGAGCGTGCTGAAAATCAATGACACTGAATTTTTTATGAGATAAATTTTAAAGATTTTTTTTTTAGATATAACAAACATTATTGATATTCTGCATATTTATTCATCATGTTTACATTTTTTCTCAACATAGTCACCTTGGCGAAAAATATATTTTCCACAACGAAAGACTAGTTAATTGTTGCTGTCACTGTAGAGTGCATGACGTTGTTGACGGAGCCACAGACCCACGTCTACTGGCACATCGTCAGTATCAAAGTGAAGCCGTCGAAGAGGTTCTTTCAGTATTGGAAACAAATGAAATCGGGTTGGCCAAGTCAGGAGTGCATCGAGGATGATCGATGACAGTGAACCCAAAGTGTTGGATGTTTGAAGATGTGGCACAGGTAGTGTGTGGACTGGAATTGCCGTGCTGATGGAGAGGAGGTCCGTGTGTGGACGAACTCTTCGAATTCATGAAACTAGACAACAGTACACTGTTACACGACATAGTCACGTCACACACAACCATGTTCCACGCTGTAATTCGGAATCATGTAGCAACAAAGGGCTGCACATATGTAGAAATGTAGAATAAGGAGATAGAATGTCAATAATGTTTGTTATATTTTTAAATAATCTTCAAAAGTTTTCTCATTAAAAATTCGGTGTAGTTGATTTTCTGCACGTTTTTGTAGATCCTGCGAAGCTACGAAATTTCACAAGCTGTTGCAAAAAATCACAGAAGTTTTCTATGGGATTACATCTTTTCGCGAGACAATTGATGTTTAAAAGAGCACTTACGAGCATTGATGAAGGAATGAAGAGGGAGAGAGTGCAGCTGACGTAGCGGTATAGAGAGAAGGGGGAAGGACAGCAGGGACAGAGACAGTAGGAGGAGGAGAAGGACAGCAATTAGGGAAGGAGGAGAGAGAGTGGAGGAAAAGGTGAATACCACAGAGAGGGCAAAGAGGAGATGAACAGAGAGATGGATGAGGAGGAGATTTTCAAAGAAAGAGGGGTAGGAGATAGAGGTGGAGGAGGAAATGGTCAGAGGGGTGAGGTGGAGATAGAGGGGTGAAGAAGGGGTGGACAGAGGAAGGTGGAGGAGAAGATGGTGAGAGGGGTGAAGAAGGATTGGACAGACAGAAGGGAGGAAGAGAGGGTCAGAGAGGTAGGGAGTAGTAGATAGAGGGAGGTAAGAGGAGGAGGTGAAGAGACAGAGAGATTAGGGAGGAGGAGGTAGACAGAAGTGAGAGAATGAGGTGGAGAGAGTGATGGAGGAAGAGGTGGAAACATAGAAAGGGGTGGTATTGTGTTGAACGCATATATGGGTGGAGCCATGGAGAAATGATAGTAACCTTACAAACGAGAAGAGCGGAAATGACCTCGCCATTTAGGGCCCTAAAGCTGTGCTTATCTTTATAATCAAATCATCATCATCACATAAAACGATAAAAGTAAACATATCAATAATATTAAGATTTCTTGGTCACTTGCCTTGTAACCACGTGTTCCTAAAATGAGCTTCTACATCTTTTGTCCAGTCTGGTAAAATGATCTAAAGTGATCTGTGTATGGAGTCCACGAATATAGACAGTGTCACGGCAACAGCTATTTGCGTGCACCACCGGTATAACTCCAAGAAAGAGACAGCCGGAGACGAACACATATGTATCACGACTCAAGACCTTGTGTGCATATTCGAGAAATAAGAGATACACTCTTCAAAAATCGAACCCCTAGAGATATGTCTGGCAGTTCAAATTTTGTCACGCACTGCATATCAACTGTATTACTACAACCGAAGCAGTTAACCCCAGACTGATATCATAACAAATCTACAAAATATTTTAAAGAAGTTGTTTGCATCTCCAGTAATGTGTATGTTTGATGTATGTTCATTTCTCTTGCTATATTACGTAACCTCAGACTGTTCCTGCAGATTTAAGTTGCTCCCCTTATAATTTTTGTGCAAAAGTGACATTTTCTTCAGTCCCGCACAAAAGGGCTTCTGCTTCATGGCTGTGCGTAGCTACGGCCGACTTTTCGAAATTAAGAAGCTGAAAAGCTTCCGTATGTTCCTTGTTCCTCAACCTAAGTGACCTTCCACTCCGGTTCGTTTTACAACTGCCACATTGAATTTTGTAAACTGAACGGTCCCAATATCATCCTCTGACAGTGACGTCATCGGATCCGCTGTAGAGGGGAATATGGTCGCCGCATAGCTCTTCCACTCGTTGTCGCATTTCTTGATTTGGAATCGCTACTATATAGTTTCTCAACTGGTCTCACGAGGCTGAGTGCACTCCGTACCACTCCTCCCATCAAGGAAAAATTCCTGGCAGTACCAGGAACCGAACCTGGGTCTCTCGCATGGCAGTCGGCCACACGGACCATTCTGGGGTCGGGCAAGTGACTTAAAGATGTTAGCAAATTTCTGAGGTCAGTAAAATATTGCATTAAAAAAATAACCACTTACAAGCTTCAGCATGTAAATAACTGAATGAATAAACTTTATGTAGCTGACAGCGTGAAAGACGCGCGAAGGAAGAGTGTGGGATACAGGATAGCTGAAAGATAACAACTGGTAATGCCAGAGGACTCACCAACAAAGAATTTGAATTAGTTAAATGAGAGAAAAGAATATAGCTCCAACTGAAACGAAGTAAACGTTATAAGAATCAACACTGATAATGTGATGAAGTTTTACACCAGAGTACTATAAGACACCAGAGCTCAAACAGTGGCGGCAATGCCTGTCGTTAAAAATGGGCATATAAAAAGGTTTCATACTTTTTTAATGAACAGATAATGACTGTAAGTGTACAGCCTAGGCTACTTGGCAATAATGACAATATATCCACCAGAGGAAGGAAAGGAAGAGAAAAAGAAATAATTTTATTCTAATTTGCAAACTGAATTAAATAAGGAAACTGAAATGCCTTAATGGTATTACTTGAGGAATTTAACGCAAGAGTAGGCAACTAGCCTATAACTAATGCAACTAACTCGCAAGGGAACGATATTTTAAATGAAAATCAAAAAGAATTAAGATGATTTGCAATTATTACTAACCTGAAAATCACTAACATTTTTTAAAAAAATAAGACATATAGATAAGGATATATGGTCGTCTTTAAATCAAAGCTTATGAACTGATTACATAATAGTTAACAAAATAATAACCGACTCAAGAATATATCTATGAAGCAACTTCTATTTTGACCATTATTTACCTTAATTTCTAAAATGAACATTTTAACTAGTTGGAAAAGGAGTAATAACACTTACAGAAATAAAGAAATTATTCTTAGTACAAGATAAAAGCATACAACTCTCGTACCGAAACAGGCCAAGCGAGCAATGGCTAATGAAAGACATGACTCAAGATAATAATGAGGAATGAGAGAATACAAGTAATAGCGCCAGGAAGGTAGCTTTTGATGCACTGGGAATAAGATTAACGGATATAATAAGAAAGGTTAAGCATATGAAACAAAGCATTAAAACATGAACATTGATATCATCAAGAACAATCAATGGGAACTAAATTATAGTAGTTGCAGTGAGACCAAAACCTAATGGATCAGATAGGAGTGTATGAAAGTGGGAAATGGGAAGATGTACTAACTTTAGAAGTACCGGAAGAAGCATTATAAAAATTAAAATCAGAAAGGCAACTGCTATAGACAGCATTAACAACGAATTAATAAAATATTGCAGAACTCTCCTTAAACTAAGATTTTTCGTTTCCTAAATTTACGCTGGAGGAAAGCGAGAATAGCAAAAATCTAGTCAACTGTTACTGTATACTCAATTTTTTAGAGAAGAGATCGAAGAGACTTTGCTAATTATAGGGGAGTAAGTGTTATAACAGTTGGGTATGCAGTATTTGCAAAAAATTTAACTCTAAGGTCAAGATCAACAGGAGAATCAATTGTAACTGAGGATCAATGTGTATTTACAGTAGGAAGAACGATAATCAATAATATAGTTACACTGAAGATACTGATAAATAAAAGAATAGAATTTTATAATGAAACAAACATAATGCGTTCGACAGGTGAAACAGTGCACAACGCTGATCAGTATTTCATGAAAATGATGGAATTCTGAGAGAGCTTTTATCAACCATAAAAATCCTCTACAATGAAACTAAATTTATGATGAAAACAAGGAATACAACAGCTAAGAATTACATTATAACTTAGAAAGAAGTTGATGTTGTAGACGTTCTTCACATTTATTCAATTTAAATGTAACTCACATAACTGAAAAATGGAGCAAGGAAACAATAAATAACAATGCAGTAGAACTACATAAGGACCATTACCAAAAAGAAATAGTGTATGCTGATCAGACTATAACAATCACTTCTGACGAAGAATTAAATAGAAATATTTTTAAATTTAACGAAATTTGTCAAAATTATAATTTCATGTCTGCAGAAAAGAAAAAAAGTACTTGCAATCGGAGTAATGTATCAGGTGCGATTAAAAATAGTGATGGATAGCAAAATAATTAAAGAAATAAATCATTTTCATTATTGTGCTGTGACACTCCATTAATTATGCTAAAGAAGTAAGGAATAAGTGAGTCTATGGGACAATAAAAAGAACGTTATAAAAAGGCAACCAAACAAACACAACTGAACTCCTATGAAATACCAGATGTTCCATTGCTGCTTTATGGATCTGAGGTCTCGATAGCAAACAAGAAATATATATATCAAATAGTGACGACAGCAATGAAATTTCAGTGATCTGTAAAAGTATGTAAACTAGAAGGTATACAAAGAAACGAAGTTATTAGAAATGAGCTGAAAATATTTGCAATAACAGGAAAATCGACACATATAAATAGAAATGGAAGGGACTTATAAACGGAATACAACAAGGAAAATATCCTGAAAGAGCTTTGCAATATACATCCAAAGGAATAGAAAGCGCGGGTTAGTTCAGGAAATGAGGGAACTAAGAAGCTGAAGCTGTAATAGGTTCCTAGGTTCCAAGAACCCTGTCTACTAATATAGATGATGACGAGGACTGCTGAGATAAAATATCACAATACAGATTGTTACCCTCTTAACATTCTGCAGCATTCCTTTCTTACCTTTATGGTCTGTTTCTTATATGTTAATTTACCACTATGGTATAATATTCACCTTAGTCATTATATCCTATTTACACACCGCGACTTTAAATGCTCTGTATAGCAAGCAGCCCAGTGAACAGTTTTTGGCCATGTGTATGACAACAATTATTGTGTCACAAAATATCCATTGTGTCAGATTTTTGTATAAGCTGAAGACATCCATATCATCTTCCTTCATAATATTTAGATCAAAGAATTGCAGTTCATGGTTTTTCTGTTTTTGATTGTCAGTTCAGTTTTATTGATCAAATCAGTAAATTTATTTACAGCATAACCTCCCTTTCACCTCCATCTATCAAAAACAGCATATTGTCCACATATCACATATAGTACAGGATTTTATCTAAGTTGTGCTGTGTGTTAAGTGAAGATTCCCATTTCTGGATGATTAATAAAAATGTCCACTAAAATATGCTACAGTCTGTAGCCAGTCCGTCTTTTTCCACGGAAAATTTACTGTCAAATGAAAATCAGTTATATTTAAGTCAGACTGGGAGTAAACAATTTCGTACTGCAATAATTTCTTGAACTTGACTAAGATGAGTCTGATCGCCTCAGCGGCATCACCAATAGATACATTTTCATTTCCAATGATATAGGATGGGATATGTATGAAATTGCCTTGTCCTTGATCTCATTTATCTGTGCAGAATTATTACTAACTGGAAAACCTTCTACAGAGGCATAAAACGCCTTCAAAACTTGATTGAGCATTGCTGTGGTTATATACAAAGCCTAATGGGGTGTCCTTCTTTGAAGAGTTTTAATTTGAGCTCAAGTAATGGAGCTGCCTGCTTCTGCACAAAACATCACGTCTTGTCTCCCTCAGAAAATAGTAAAGACATCACTTTCAATAAGTATTTTAGCTCTGCTTGCATCTTTTGTCTGACTAGCAAATTTGGTAACGTTGTTTTCTGACAAGAATGGCAGTGTCTTGATAATATATTGCTGCTCATTGGCAATAGCAATAATGACGCCTTAATTGGTCTTAGTAATGGTCGCTTTACTAGTTTTAAGATTGTCATTAATAAACATGGCATTCTTATAATAATATAATATTAATACTGCTTTTATTTGAATGTTTATCATGATGAGAAATGATTGAAAACATTAAGAGTGTGAAGAACACGGGTCAGAAAATTGTTTTTATAGACACTACTTGCCATCAAGAGCAAGGGGATCAAAGATTTGTTAAGATATTGGTACAATACAAATCTTGCATTAATATCGCACGTAGTTGATTATAATATTGGTGAGTTTCGTGAGGTTATGTCAGACATGTGTAAAGCCATTCAAGATATGAGTAATCGCACCTAGAAAAGATTAGGTTTCTTAGAAATGCATAAAACCGGGCGTAAAGTAATGCTCAAGGAAAATGTCAAATTGTTTACAGATTGTTAGCGAAAGAAAACAACTCTCGAAAACTGGAACAATGCTGAAATTGTTCCTCAGCAATAGAACGACAAGACCTAAAATCCTACAGCCCACAAACTTTCCATTTTGTAAAACAGGCTGCTAGGCAAAAATCTGGATAAGTGCGAGTAGAACTTGTGCATCGAGGGTTCGGTGCAAGGTAATAATGTATGTAGACAGTTCATCCATCTCGGGATAGATTTTTGCCTCTTATCGATATCGATACGGGGAAGAGATCAAAATGCGTGACATAAATAGCTGTATCTTGTTTTGCATTAACATGGAAGCTCCAATTTTTTACATCGCCAAGGGATCGTAAACCCTAGTTAGTGACATACATTTCAGAGATATACGTCTACTCGTTCCTGAGAGAAAAGGATCTTAACACACGGACAGACAGACAGTCGGACAACGTGACAGAAAAAAATACTTTTTTCGTGTGATATGATTACAAGTTAAGGATTTTAGTATTTTTTCCTTTAATCATACTGTAAATACTTGCTTATTGACAAAGTAATGGTTCTAGGAGAATGGTAAGTACTCATTAGATTTTGATGAGTGAGTTTGCGAGAGTCAAAATATTTGACATAAATGGCGGTATCTTTTCATTGCATTGACTTTGAAGCTTGAATAGTTTACACCGCCAACTGATCTTAGTATGTGACAAAAATTTCAACTTCATATGTCTACCGGCTCTTGTGAAAAAAATTTTAACAGATGGACAGACAGACGTACAGATGGATAACAAATGGAAAAAAAACTGTTTCGTGTGATATAATTGCAAACTTTTTGCTTTTTTGTACTGTGGAACCTCGCTTTCTGCTAACTGTCATGATTATACCTCAATGGAAAGTACCCCACAGGTCTTGATGAGTGTGGTTTTGATGAGTAAGTTGCGTAATAGGCAACGTAAATGGCCGTATCTTTTGATTCTATTGATTCAGAAGCTTAAAAGTTTTACATCGTCAAGGGTCCATAGTCCTTAGTGTGGGACAAATTTCAGTTTGTTACAACAAAGCGATCCTGTAAGTATTCTGTTTCTACCTGTTGAGGGCGGAGCCCTGGAAATTAAAGCTTCCAGAAGGTACTGTCGAATGATAGTGTAACTTCGTACACGTACATACCATTAGCGAGTAAGTAAATGAATGGAGTTGCAATTCTTTGTGACTGGTAGAAAGACCAGAAATGTGTATTAGTGCTGCTCGTGTTTAGCTTCCTTACGAAGTCTAGGAGGGCATATAGACAGCGTGGAGGGTGTCAGGATCACCATGAAGGACACGGTGATGCCGCTTATGCACGCAACACACAACACAGCGTTATCAGCACCTGACAGAATTTGAACGCGGCCTCACTGTGGGTAACCACTTGGCCTGCTGGACCAATCGCGCAATCCAGATTCGCATGTGACAGTGGTCAGATGTTGGACTGGATGCGGAGGGGGAGGGGGGGGGGCATACTCGTCCTCAAAATTTCGGTTGACCACGTTTGAGACTACAAGGGATGATCGGCGTATCATGCATCAACCACATCGTAACCCTTTCTTGTCTGTGCCTGCCATCTGGGAACAAGTAGCAGATTCCTTGCAACTTGAGTGCCGCCCCGCAGCACTGGGATAGGGAATTATTGTACCATGCGTAGTCCCCCATTAACGCCACGACGCAAACGGCTGCGTTTGGAGTAGTTTCGTGGCTAGGACGCTCGGGCTGCTGCCAAATGGGATCACATTTTGTTGTATTGCGGTTCGGCGCTACTCTGAAGGACCATAATCGCCGGTAAGGTTGCGATCTGGAAAGAGGTCACATTCTACGAATGATTTGGAAGGGCACATCGGTGTTACTGCTCGCATCATGGTGTAGGAAGTCAGAGGGTACGACTTCACGTAACGACCGCTAGTGATTGAGGGAATTCTGACGGTATAACGGTAGGTCGCGGACATCCTGCTGTCTCATGTGTTACCTCTCATGCGACTCTGTGGTTTTATATTTAGAAAAGGACATGCTCGTCCACACATGGCACATATCTCGATGAACTGTCTGCATGATGCTGAGGTACTCCTGTGACGAACAGTATCCCCAGATCAGTCTCCGCCGGCCGCTTCAGTCCAGAACCGCGCTGCTACTACGGTCGCAGGTTCGAATCCTGCCTCGGGAATGGATGTGTGTGATGTCCTTAGGTTAGTTAGGTTTAAGTAGTTCTAGGGGACTGATGACCTCAGATGTTATGTCCCATAGTGCTTAGAGCCATTTGAACCATTTTTAGATCAGTCTCCAAAAGAACGTGTGTGGGAGCAGTTTGGACATCGACCCTGTCCAAGTGCCAGTGTCCAGTATATTAAGGACCTGTTACAGCAGCTGCGGGCCACCTTACCTCAGGAGAGGAGAGAACAGCTTCACGACACCCCTCCAAACAAAATGGTTGTTTGCATGGGGGCTAGAGTGGCGGAGGGGGGGGGGGGGGGTGCCGTGTCACTCTGAAAAGGCGGCTAATATTGCAGTTTGTTCGTAAATATGACTCGATTTTGTAATCACTGCTGTAATATCATTTCCTTGCGTTTCCTCCTCCTCTACAGGGCTATTCACTTCTGTTGTCAGGTAGTGCATATTCACTGAAACTTCCAAATTTAAAAAAGAAAAATCGTTGTGGAATCACTGAGCGTAATGCAGAAAGTACAAGCGATGTCACGAACATTTATTATATTAAAAAGTCTGTCCCGAAACCACAGGAGACAATTACTGCGCACTTGTCGGATTTCAGTTGTTTAATTCTAAATGTAAGCTGCTGTGTGTCTACCTCTGATGAAACTACCGAAACAATGAGCCGGTGGAACGAAAGAGACTACGTCGCCGTCCTGTGCAAGAGGAATGTCCTGAGCGTGTGTTGTACTAATTGGGCGTATTTGTCCGAGGCGAGACCTTCTCTTTGTGGTGCAACAGTGTTTGGATGCCTGTCAGGGTAAATCGATGTAGCGGAACGGGACTTTAAAGCTAATGACCGTGATGAACCTCAAACGTACGAGTGCAGTTATCACTGCACTTGAAATTAAAACTAAAGAATTTTTTAAATATTTGAAGGTGCTTTTGATGTTAATGATTATAAGAAAGGAAAATCTTTTTTATTTCATTTTTTCAATTTTTTACTACATCTCTAAATGATATGGCAGGGTATGGCTTCAGCCAGCTGTAGTAATGTTGTCGTGTGGCACTGTTGTTTTAAATCTCGCGTTCTTATTTAGTGAGATCACAGTATTTAATGCCGATGGAGGGGTGGAAGATGTTCATATACTTATTACTTAATCCTAGCTTCCACCTTACCGCTGACGGTAAATCTCCCTGCAGAAAATCCTCAGCCCGGTGTGTCTTACGTGAAAGCACTTTGTGATCTATTGCGTAGTACAGCCTGATAGATATTTAATAATTCCTGCTATGATAGATAATCCCTTGTTCCGATTGGCGTAACAGACCTATGAAGGATATCTATTCATTGATGACGCGTGACTCGTGGAATATGTATGACGATGTATCTTCAGTAACAACGCGTGTGTTTGCATTTTAAGTGTGGATAGTTGAAGATCCTAGGTACGTGCTGAACGAGAGATTTCATGGATGCAGGAAATTTTTAATCCGTTGAGCCCGTATCGGAAGAATAGCATGTTCCTTACTGAAATATATACATGACGTTAAGAATGTAAGTGAATGAAGAGATTACGCGCACATACACACACGCACACACACACACACACACACACACCACAGACGGCGAGAGAGAGAGAGAGAGAGAGAGAGAGAGAGAGAGAGAGAGAGAGAGAGAGGTGGCAAAAAATGCAAGGACACCTGCAACCGTTTAACTAATCGATCTGCAGAGAACTGTTAACGCCTCATAGTGCAGTCAGTATAAGATCAGACATGGCTATTGATGGAAAAACGCCGAAAATTTTCGTAAATATACCGACAGGATCAATAAAAATTAACTGAAAATGCCATTTCCTTTATGTAAGAGAACGGGAACTGCTTTAAAATTTAGGATATTCCTTTTATTGGTATCGGTCTCCTGAATGGATTGAAGCGACCCGCCACGACTTTCCTTAGCTAACCTCATCGCCCCAGAGTAGCTCTTCCATCCAATATCCTCCATCATTTCGCTTAATGAAAGCCCTATCAACCTGCCTTTTGTCTGATCACACTGATCTTCCTGCCCCTAACATTCGGTGAGCCACCTCACTCCATATGTTACCAGAAATATTTACGTGTAGCACCACATCTCAAATGCTTCGATTCTCATCTTTTCCGTTTTTCCAACATTCCATTATTCACTTACAGACAGTACTGTACTCCAAACGTACATTCTAAAAAAATCTAAAAGTGATAGCGTGAATCATTTCGCATCACTCACTGAATCGCCTTTCGAATAAAAGACCGAAACCTGAGTCGTATTTAAATAAAGAACAATACAGTCGAATGGCGGTGTGTTCATTTAAAAATAATTGTATGACTGTTGCTTAGCATCATCAAAAAAAGGAAAATGTCATGATTGCAGAACGACAAACATGATTTGTATGTAAACGAATAAATTAATTTCATTGACTCTTCTTTTTTGTTGGTTGTTGATTCATCTATCGCGAAATCCTCTGAAAGAGTCCAGCAGGGAATTTTAAAAGTTTGCAGATCCATTTGAGAAGTATAAAGAAAGAATAATTAATGCAGTGTAAAGCCATTAATACATGCGTGCAATATGTGTGTGTATAATTTAGGGCTTTATCGTCCAAATATCGGCCCTTAGGCACAACAGAATGGGATTGTGTGATTAAATTAAATTAAATTTAATTGAAATACCCTCTGTATGATCACTGTAGAAGTTTGCTGACCATTAGGATACACTAAAGAAGGCACAATCGGCGTCAAGCTTTTACGTTCATATAACCGACAGTTGATTGAACACACAAAAATCAGTATCTTAACGGTTCCAAAAATAAAACCGCACACATAATAAAACCGCTTTATTCATCCACTCTCACACTCTTACTATTTTCAGGTTCTTGATAAGCAGAGTGGTCAAGTTATTGTTGTCTTTAGCGGATTTAGTTTTCAAGATATAAGCGCTATTAAACGAACTGCCAAACAATGGGTACATCTCACACAAAATAGATTCCTTATGAAACAATTGTAAAAAATCGCAAACTGCTTACATTATACACACCACCGCCTGTTAAAAGATGTACTGTTATCTGTAACTTGTGGCCGGCCTCTCATTTAGCATCGATAACATATACGAACAACACAATATAAATATTAGTTTCGCATTAAACTTGAACTCTCACTCCAGTCACAAAACACTCCACATAAAATAAGCTCACACTTTCTGGAACATGTGAAATCAACTACCAAAAAGGCAACTATTTCTACAGAGATCGAGGTGATATGTCGTTTGGAGTGAGGTTTAACGACGATCTTGAATTTTTTACCTTCAGTACACAGATAAATGAGTTCCAGTTGCCCATTTTCTTGAAACTGAACGAACTGTTGACAATATTGAAAACGACTGAAAAATCTTAGATATACAAAATAAATGCCAAAGACTAGACGTTCTAGAACTTTTAGAAATATTGAGGCACCAAATAACATACTTAACCAGAACAAAGGCATTTCCATTATTTTCTAAGAACTTTGACTTAGAGTATCCTATCCACTGGAGGCTCTTACTTAATTTACTTTCTTCTATTTCTTCCAAGATCAACCTGTAATAAAGAACTATGATATAAATATTCTGTACTGCATTTCATTATGATTGTCATTTTATCTCGTAGTAGTAAGGAAGTTATTCTCTCTGATAGCAACCTCAGTTCTCCAATGTATTATATCTATAGAGTACAACTAGTTAAAGCGAATATCTTTTGTCAAATAGAATGTTTATTTCCAGCGTCTTCATACTTCAGTTTCTTGACAGTGTATGTCCAATGAAAAACAAAGAACACCATGGTCCATCAGTGAAGCGGATTGTCACAGTGTGCAGGTATTTGACAGCACTGTGATTTTTTACTAGTGCTCATATGTTTATCATGTGCATAACAACTGTTTTACCAGTTAGTAGGCAACAGCCACTAACGAATCTTGGAGTCCATGATGATGGACTTTTAGCTACGAAGTAAGCATCGGAAATAAAAACCTAAAGAAATAGACATAGATAGTGAATTGAATTTTATTCATAAAATACGTATCTTTCACCGTCTTTGTGTGCCATTTGAAACGACTATGGGATTCTTAAAAACAGTTTTTCAGACTAATCAGGATTTAGTTGTCACTCGACGCTACAGATCTCCCGAATATATTTTGTAATCCTCTTTGCACGTATATTGTCTGTCATGCAAGCGCAGTTATTGAAAGTTCTTTGTTGCGGGGCCAAGAAAAACCAGTGCTTCATAAAAGTGAGATACTCTTGTGCACGAGTGGGGACTCATCTTCCGAATATTCAACAACAGTGTCATGCTTAATACGGCTTTTATTCACAGGAGCTCATTCTCTGTAAAAGGGAAGCCGTATCGGCGCTTTTAAAAGCGGCTTTTAGTCTACAAACGTTCCATTGTCAGTAAGAAGTTGGTCTGCAGCATAGTCAGCTTTTTTGTAGTTAGGAGCGAAATACACCTACACAAAATTACAACTCTTGTGCCTAGGAGTACATCTAAAGAAAAGGGAACTGTTTAGTCGTGTAACGTACTTAATACTGATTTGTGCAGTGTTTTCATCCGTTGTCGAAATGCAGCGCTTATGGCTTTTGGCGAATGTAGCTTTGTGTACAACATTCTGTGCCAGTCCACATGATAACATTTCCTCATGTCATTTACGTACATTTTCTTTTCACCGTTTGACATCTAGTGACATGAGCTAAGCGTCATGTTAACAGTAAGCCATACACAGCATAGCTCGACCAGTCACGTGTTGGCCAAAGTAGGATCTCCCGCCTCAGAATTACAGAGATTTCGGAAGCGTGGTTATCAAATTGATTTAAATGACAATAATTTAGACTTGTCCACTGTGACACA
Organism: Schistocerca serialis cubense; assembly: GCF_023864345.2. Classification (NCBI taxonomy): domain Eukaryota; kingdom Metazoa; phylum Arthropoda; class Insecta; order Orthoptera; family Acrididae; genus Schistocerca; species Schistocerca serialis. Next base: position 248,285,875 of record NC_064638.1, on the reverse strand, counting down.
TTTTTAATTTAAAATGAACTCAACTGTTTATTTTGGGGAAATGAGTGGCGCAGAACAAATCCAGTGCAGAAGATCATCAGGAATAAACGGAATGTACTGTTTGTGGTTAAATAAAATAGTGCGTTCTCTTTACTGTTTATACACCAATGAACTAAAATATTACCAGAATGAAGTTGGTCCTCTCGTAGCTCCGAAAAAAGGCGAAATGTCCTGGGTAGAGTTGGGATGTAACAGAAGGGAAATAGCTTTCCACCTTGCCTGGTAGCTTGAAGGACATTGAAAACAAAATGTATTTGCGATTTTTACTTGTTAGTATTGGTACCAATGTCATGTACTATAACGCATCGTCTCAAGTGAAGTAACATAATACACAGTGTCATGTCATCCAGTATGGCATTTGTCATGCCGTACAATATGACACAACATGTTATTAAAGTTTAGGATGCAAGAATCCCCACTCTGGGGTACCTCCAGTAACATATGCTCCACCCCACCCTCTCGAATAGTTTATATCGTAGGTGCATCCCATTCTCTAAAAGCACATAAATTTGTGTCTATTTGTTCTTACATCTCTCACCTTACATGTAACAGGGGGTAGTCTTAAGAGCCCTCACTGTATCTGGGAAGTAAGGTTGACTTTTAAGAAAGTGCGAATATGTCAAGGTGTTTTGATTTAATTGTCTTTGAAGCTGGCAGATAAATCAAAAAGCAAGTTCCCTTCTCTTACATCCCTAATTCTGCCCAGGATATATTCGCCTTTTTCTGTGCAATGATATGGCCATATATCATTCTGGTTCTCAGCTTTTACTCTACCATAATTTTGACATTAGAGTCCCATAGGTTTACACCCGATGTAGAGTTTTCTAGAATGGGCGAAAACTGAGCCGTAGTATGTTGCTTCTATCGCAGTAAGGATATAACGTACATTAAACAACAGGACGACCATGAATTACATGTATTTGTCTAACTTCTTACAAACTTCGAACCGGTACGCAATACCGAAACATAAAAGAGGCGCGCGTAAAAAACCACATAAAAACGTGTTATTAGCTCATAAAAGCAGGCTGAAGATGAATTTCCGAAAGCTAGCTTTAAATTTCACCGTAATAATGCACCTTTTTTACTTATTTGATTCATGTTAAACCATTTCCGCGCATTAAATTCGCGTGAGAACGAATTTTACGTTCTGCGCTCAGCTTGAATTTAAACCATCGTATCCCGACAGATTATTGGGTGAAAACAGTTGCTTGAAAACTTTATCCATTTATCTACCTGCGTGCAAAGTTTGAATCGATTCGTACAACTTTAAAGTATAGAAGTGGCGCGCTTCAAAAACCTCCCAAAAAACCTGTTTTTTTCCCGCATGCAACCGCATCTAATGGTTACTGCTTGTTTAGTTGCTCTTCCTAACGGCATACAAATTGAGCAGACCAGATGCGTTTTTACCTGCAGTTGCTCGCACTTTAGGTGCTTGGGCTGTGCACGGTCCTGTTTAAAAAGAATAGCTCGATGTAGTCGTAGGTTCGAGCCATACACATTGCTTTCCTGCTCCGCAGCTAGTTCACTGCAAGTAATAACCTGACGCTGCGATCCTGCAGACAAATAGACTGTGCATTGGCTAGAATTGCGAATTAATAAATTATACAGAAATATAAAATGCAAGATAAATGATTAATTTAATAACAGTGGTCCTTTTATAACGTCTGTAACTGATTTCGACCACAGAGAATTACATCTACATCTACATGGATACTCTGCAAATCACATTCAGGTGCCTGGCAGAGGGTTCATCGAACCACCTTCACATTTCTCTGTTATTCCAATCTCGTATAGCGCGCGGGAAGAATGAACACTTATATCTTTCCGTACGAGCTCTGATTTCTCTTATTTTATCGTGGTGATTATTCCTCCCTATGCAGGTCGCTGTCAACAAAATATTTTGGCATGCGGAGGAGAAAGTTGGTGATTGGAATTTCGTGAGAAGATTCCGTCGCAACGAGAAACGCCTTTCTTTTAATGATTTCCAGCCCAAATCCTGTACCATTTCTGTGACACTCTCCCCTTACTTCGCTATGATACAAAACGTGCTGCCTTCCGTTGAACTTTTTCGATGTACTCCATCAGTCCTATCTGGTATGGATTCCACACTGCGCAACAGTATTCTAAAAGAGGACGGACAAGCGTAGTGTAGGCAGTCTCCTTAGTAGGCCTGTGTCCTGCCAATAAAACACAGTCTTTGGTTAGCCTTCCCCACAAAATTTTCTATGTGTTCCTTCCAATTTAGGTTGTTCGTATTTGTAATATCTAGGTATATAGTTGAATTAACGGCTTTTAGATTAGACTGATTTATCGTGTAACCGAAGTTTAACGACTTCCTTTTAGCACTCATGTGGATGGCCTAACACTTTCCGCTATTTAGGGTTAACTGGCACTTTTCGCACCATTTAGATATTTTTTTCTAAATCGTTTTGCAGTTTGTTTTGATCTTCTGATGGCTTTATTAGTCGATAAACGACAGCGCCATCTGCAAACAACGGCTGCAAGACGGTTGCTCAGATTGTCTCCAAAATCGGTTATATAGATAAGGAACAGCAAAGGGCCTATTACACTACCTTGGGGAACACCAGAAGTCACTTCTGTTTTACTCGATGACTTTCCCTCAGTTACTACGAGCTGTGACCTCTCTGACAGGAAATCACAAATCCAGTCACATAACTAAGACGATACTCCATAAGCACGCAATTTCACTACGAGCCACTTGTGTGGTACAGTGTCAAAAGCCTTTCGGAAATCCAAAAGTACGGAATCGATCTGAAATCTCTTGTGAATAGCACTCAACACTTCATGCGAATAAAGAGCTAGTTGCGTTTCACGGGAACAATATTTTCTAAATCCATGTTGACTGTGTCAATAGTCCGTTTTCGTCGAGGTAGTTCATAATGTTTGAACGCAATATATGTTCTAAAACCCTGCTGCCTATCGACGTTAACGATATTGGCCTGTAATTTAGTGGATTACTCCTACTACCTTTCTTGAATATTGGTGTGACCTCTTGAATAATGTTTATTCAAGAAAGGACATATCAAATGAACGGAAAGTGGTCCTACGATATTCAGTTAAAATACAGACAGAAACTAGCCTTATCAAATGCAGTAAAGTTATGTTGACAGCGATACCAGAATGGTAGCAAAATCCCCAAACTAAATAGTCATTAAAGACTAGCGAAAGCTAAGTCCATTCCGTGATCACAAGACAGGAAAGATTTACCAGCTCAAAATAGTTCATAGTTCAACATGATGATTCACAAGTTAACACATGCAGTACGAAAAATAGTAACTCATACTCTGTCTATTCTCAGTACCGTAAATCAAAAGGCAAAACTTAGAGTCCTATTCTGGAACACGTTCAGACCTCTCGAGATATTAATTTCTGCAAACGTTAGAGTACTGTAGTTGTATTGCACCGCCCAGAAACAATCACCTATACGACTGAATCGAGCACGTTACTCTTGACAGCTCTGCCTTCTTCCTGAACTCACCACAAAGTGTACAGCACCGCTCCCTTGAGCTCGTCACTCGAAAAGTTCCCGTGTCTACTTGACTGCCGTAGTGTTCTGCTAGTGTCTGCTCCTCCATTGGCTGAAGGCCATCCCCGCCAAAAATACATCGTCCTTAAGCTCTACAATCATGATCTGATTCATCTTGACCACTTTCCTGCACTAAAGTTATATGTTACAACAATATTTGAATAAAGAAATGTCCGCAGCTCGTGGTCGTGCGGTAGCGTTCTCGCTTCCCATACCCGGGTTCCCGGATTCGATTCCCGGCGGGGTCAGGGATTTTCTCTGCCTCGCGATGACTGGGTGTTGTGTGATGTCCTTAGGTTAGTTAGGTTTAAGTAGTTCTAAGTTCTAGGGGACTGATGTCCATAGATGTTAAGTGCCATAGTGCTCAGAGCCATTTTTGAATAAAGAAATGTTAATTATAATCATTCTGCTACACCCAGATAATTTACAATAATTAGGCCTATAAACAAACTTTTTTCCATAAACAAATAAGCTTGTATTCTTGTGCAGATGAGCTGACGATAAATGACACAGATTGTCGTTATACGTTATTTAACCAATTATTTATGCTTTCTTGACAGAGACATCTTTCGATTCTATTTTCAATTGTGGTGTCATCTAAAACATGCGACTGACCACTTTTAAATTAGTATAGATATTAACAGCTCTTTCAATCAACATTTAAATAAAGTTACTGGCAAAATAGTTAACAGTTCATTAAACAAGAACACAAGTACGACAACATGTGAGGTTTTCATGCTCTATTTCACTAGCTGTCTAAAGGTGGAGAACACGATGTTCTGACAGACATTTTCGCAATAAAAAAGATATAAAAGACGTTATAAATCAATAAATAAAATCGATACAGAAACATAGCTTTCAGGGATGATAAACATAGTGCAATGCTATTGTATGAGATATCGAGTGTTGAAATCGCATGAAGTTATTAAAAATTAAATGAGAGGTTCGTTGTGTAAATGTTTATTCATTGTGAAATATTAACTTCTAATGTGCCTCATTTTTCTGAGACCTCAGATGTAGTCAAATTCGTATTAACATGTAACTGTGATTTATTGTCGAAGTTCACGGAGCTGTAACTTGGCCAACTTTAAGATTATCTGACACTCCGCCCTTTCTTGGAGCATCTCCTGCTTAAAGGCCATGCGAGAAACAGCCGTCCAAATTTCCAGCTTCGGGATTTACCCTATTTCCCGCCTGCTACTCTTTGTACCTCGACTCGTTCGTACCGGTCACCTAGCAGGAAGCTGGAACTGCCACGACGCGCCACGAGTCCTGGGGCCGCTAGCGTTTAGCCATACAACGAGTTCATCTTGTCTGGTACTAAATACGCGTAACCTTACACACGTAAAATCCAAACGGAGCAAAATTTTTTCCAAAGCAAGGCCCGATACACTGGTGGACCAAATTTGAAACATCATTCTTGCTCCAGCCCAGAGTTATTTATGGGTAGCTGTTACTACGTGTAAAATTCAACGGTGTACATGCAAAAGGTGCCATTAGCCGAGCATTTATTACAGCCCAATTAAAATTTTTTACGAAAGTAATTAATCGATTCGCAGTTTTCCTTCTCTGTTTCAATCATTCAAGCCTTGCTTAATATAGTACAGCGTAGTTACAGTAAGACATTTTCGAATGGCTATACAAATCATCGCTGGTCTGGGCTACACCAAAATCTTTTTACCCTATGTTTCTAGATAAAATAGGAGCCGAGCACCAAGAAATCTCCCCTTTCACTCCTCCCCACAGCCCAAACCACGGTTTTGCTCACAGCCTTCTCAGACATATTTAATACGGCACTTCCGCGCTGTAACGATGACCATCTGCTTCAAGGTGCACTGGATCGCAGTGCACGAGTGATTGTGCATCGGATGGATTCGAAAGATCCACGGTAGTTTTCCAGAGTTATATGCCACCAAATAACTACGCGCAGATCAGACAAATTCAGTAAATTACTGACTGGTGTGTTGTGGGCAGAGATCTGACACCCGATAGCGTCCCAGATGTATTTCATCGTGTCCAGATCTGGCCAATTTGGTGGCCAAGACTAACATTTAACTATCATGTTCCTCAAAGGCTTTAGAACGATTCTGGCCTTTTGACGCGGACAGTTATGACGCAGCAAAGTGTTATCGCCGTCGTCAAGATGTGTAGTATGAAAGCATGCAGATGGTACGCAATAATGTTCACGTGGTCTGCAGCTGCCGCGGTGCTTCTATTACAATCACAGGCTCCTTGGACGCCCAGGTGAATGTCGCACGTAGCATAATACTACCCCCCCTCCCCCCCTCCCCCCTCCCCACAAAAACGGATGTGTTCCAAGCGCGTTCAAGTTGCGAGCATCTGTTCTGAACAACGAGTCATCCGTACACAATTTAACAAGAAACGATATTCATTCCATTGATTCATGGTCCAATCTCGACAAGCTTGTGCCCGCTGCTATCATAATCGACGATATCGTTGGATCAACACCTCGGAGTCCGCCCTGCCGGAACGGTAGCGCAGCGTGTTTGGTCAGAGGGTTCGGTACCCTTTGCAATAAAAAAAAAAAAAAAACTGAGTGAACGGATCAACGAACAATCTGAACTGGTGTCATGAGATGTCCACCCCGAACATATACAACGAACAAAATAGAAAGATGCCGACGCGGTAGCTCAACGCGGCCGGGTTCGATTCCCGCTCAGGAACTGGGTGTTGTGTTGTCATCATCATCATCATTTCATCCCCATCGACGCGCAAGTCGCCGGCGTCAAATCGAAAGACTTGCACCCGGCGAACGGTCTACCCGACGGGAGGCCCTATTCAAACGACTTTTTTTTAAACGTATTGGATATTTTACTGTGGAGCTACAACTTCAAGAACGCGTGTTGAATGCTGTGTTCTGAAATGCACTAGCATTGTAATACGGTGTCAGATCTGAGAGAGATCGTCGTCTATCCTGCTTTACAGAGCGGTCACGCATCCGACCTCCACGGTTCGTGATGAGGTGTGGATGTACAGCACCTAGTTGTCCACTTGTGGTTTCACTATACCTGAATCACTTTCCATACATGCTTACGGCAGCTGCACTAAAACAACCAACCGGCATCGCCGTTTCGGAGATGCCCGTTTTCAGACCCCCTGTCATAACATTCTGCTCTTTTTAAATGGCGTCATTTCGCTGTAGGCTGTTAACACATTATTTATTGCGATTGTAATTTCGACAGGTGGTAATTTTCAAGCATTCTGAAAACAGGCCCTCGTCAAATACAATGCACGTAATTATGAAACTGACATAAGTTGAAAGTGAAAATTTGGAAGCTACTTACGTGGAATATTGTAATCCACTCAATAATATAAAGCTGTGACCAATTGATCAGCTGTTACAAATAACATAGACTTTAGAAAGCTGTTGAAATAATGATATAAACCCTTACGTTTAAATTTCGTGTAGGAGACGTGGTAAATGTATCACAAAATCGTCAAACACGTAAACGTAGAAAGAGTGTGAGCTGTGGAGTCCAAAGTTGCTGATATATGGAGTCGATATGACGTCGTTTGTGAAATGCCTGAAAACGACCACGCGTCAAAGTTGCAATCGCAATAAATAACGTTTTAATAGACTAAAAAATTCATGATGAAAATTCTGGAATTTGCCGTTTGACTTATATCAGTCAATTTTCAAATTTGCGTCCGATCGTCACTAGAATTATCCCTTATTCGTCTCTGCTCCGCTTACAAAGGGTGATGAAAAATTTCTGTTCCAGGCTTGTAGGGGTTGTAGGGAGCAATTAGTAGAGACGTTTTGATGAGGAAAGGTGCCATTTGTATACAAAATAAGTTTGAAGATCGGCTTAATTTAAAATCTCCTGCTTCACAGAAAACACACAAACTGAGAAGAGAGAGCCACCTTCAGTCCCTGTTGTAATTATGAAGTCACATAACATCTTCGACCATCTACAAAACGGCTGCGAAGAATTGCTACATTCGAAATTAGGATGGTTGGCTGCGATGCTCCACGGACGCACTGCATTCCTAATTTTGAAGACGCCATTGTCACCTACAGCAAACAGGTCAGAGCCCACTGTGTACGCTTTCGTCCCACGAGAAGCGGGGGATTTGAAAGTGATCCGATCCTCAAACTGATATCCCATCCAAACGATTCATTTCCGGACAAGAGTTTCTTATGGCTTGACATTTTTGGGATTTATAAATATTTTATTTTTATCTGTTATTACTTTTATGTTGTAATTTCATGTACTGACACGTTTCATGACCTTGGAGTTTTTCTCCTCAATTTGGTCCTACGGAACTTGACGAGTAAATAAATAAATAAATAAAAATTTCATCCACTAAGTCCCCTCTACGACCCCTAGAAGCCTCTAATTGGTATTTTAAACCACCCTTTATACTTCTAATGCCGCATCATATGCCCGTAATACCTCAAATAGGCATTGAGTTTCACTATGGGCAGTGGTCGTAATTTTTGGGCTCGTCAATGTACGTTGTAACGATTACTGCATCTATAAATGTGCCCTTTTCTTTCTTTCTACTGTTCTCACATCGTGCGATGGTGCATGACCTAAGCCAAGCGATCTACGGCGCCTTACCACGGTTCGCGCGGTCTTGGACGCCTTGCCACGGTTCGCGCGGATCCCCCCGTAGGAGGTTCGAGTCCTCACTTGGGCATGGGTGTGTGTGTGTTGTCCTCAGCGTAAGTTAGTTTAAGTTACCAGAATGAGATTTTCACTCTGCAGCGGAGTGTGCGCTGATATGAAACTTCCTGGCAGATTAAAACTGTGTGCCCGACCGAGACTCGAACTCGGGACCTTTGCCTTTCGCGGGCAAGTGCTCTGGCAGAAGTAAAGCTGTGAGTACCGGGCATGAGTCGTGCTTCGGCAGCTCAGATGGTAGAACACTTGCCCACGAAAGGCAAAGGTCCCGAGTTCGAGTCTCTGTCGGGCACACGGTTTTAATCTGCCAGGAAGTTTTAGTTTAAGTTAGATTAAGTAGTGTGTAAGCCTAAGGACCGAAGACCTCAACAGTTTCATCCCATAGAAACTTACTATAAATTTCCAAGAAACATAACGTAACAACTCTCAAAATACGCTCGTTATCCTTAATTGAAAGGTAAGGTGAAGTAAGTTATATTATATATGTTTGTTGTAGAACACAGACTAACGATGTTTTGTGACTAAGTGTCTGCACCATATACAACGCCTTTCCCACATCAGTTACCAAGGGCATTCAATAAATAATGCAACACATTTTTTAAGTTTCGGTTGAAAAAATGGGGAATTTGCTGTGGGACACCGTGGAATACTCCCCTATAGTTTCATGAAGTTCCGATAAGTGGCAGCGCTATAAGTAGTCTATGGCGTCTGACAGCTGTCATTGAGTTTCTTTTGGCATATAACCAGAGCATAGCAGATATTCATAAGTGCTTGCAGAATGCCTACGGAGACTTGGCAGTGAACAAAAGCACAGCGAGCCTTTGGGCAAGGCGACTGTCATAATTGCAAGGTCGTGCAAACCTGTCTGATCTCCTACGTGCCAGCTAGCCGCACGCAGCAGCGACCTAACGATAGCGGAAAGTAGACTCTTTAGAGGCAACCGATGAATATCAATCGAACACTTCTCAACTGGACGTCTCTGTTCGTAGTGCTGACACATTCGTCCACCAGCTGGAGTACTCAAAGGTGGGTGACGGGAGGGTTCCACGGGTGCCTAACAGACCATAAACAGCAACGAAGGACAATCTATGGGGAACTGCTTCCGCGTTACGAGGCTGATCGTGACATTTTTGTTGAACATCATCACAAATGACGAAACATGGGTTCATCACTTCCAACAAGAAGCAAAGCGGCAATCGATGGAATGGCGCCATACCACTTATCCTCCGAAGAAAAGGTCCAAAGCTGCACCCTCAGCCGGTAAAGTCACGGTGACGCTCTTCTGGGACTGTGAAGGGATTATTCAGATTGATGTCCTCCCTCATGGTGCAACGATCAACTCTGAAGTGTCTTGTATTACCCACAAGAAACTGAAGAAACGACTTCAGCTGGTTCGCGCCACATAAACGCGAACAGACTTCTTCGTCAGAACGGCAACGCAAGGCCTCATACAATTATGCCCACCCGATAGTAGCTCTGAAAACTTCACTGAACTGTTCTTCCTCATCCAAACTACAGCCAGAACCTCGCACCTTCCAATATCCATCTATTTGGCCCAATGAAAGATACACTCTGCGGAATGCAGCATATGGATGATGGTGAGGTTAGTGGGGCAGTAAGACGTTGGCTCCGACATCGACCAGTAGATTGGTACCATGCGGGCATACAGGTCCTCCCAATAAGGTTCCGTAAGGCAGTCACAGTGAATGGGAATTATGTTGAAAATTAGGGTTTTTTAGCGACAAGTGTGGCGAATAACATGTATTGGAGTCTTGAATAAAACCAACCTAATATAGTAAAAAATAAAAATGTGTGGCACTACCTATTGGACGCCCTTCGTTCTTGAGCATTTATATAACACAGTTACACTGACTAAGCGACCCTGTGACGAAACGTACGGTTGTTCTATGAAAAAATTCCCCCAAAAGTCCCATAAATTCGACCAATACTCAAGAATCGTTTGCATCAGTAATTTTAAGCAATTTCTTTCGCACCTAATATTCCTTCCGATTTTCAAAATTTATATGTGCTTGGAATTTACCTTTCCTATGACCAGAATCTTGATCCACATGTGGCATGTAGTTAGAGTGGAGCGTCCGTGAGCTTACTAAATTTGAATACCGATGTTATCAGCAAATAATAACACAAATACTGTTTATTGGGTAAACCGATTTCGACATTGAAGTCATTGTTAGTAGCCCACATTACGTGTTATCCGATGGCTGCGTCACAACCTAGCAGAAGAGGCTGTCACCTCACGGCTCTTACTAGAGAACTTAAAATAACTGTCATGACGAAACCGGTTTAATCAATAAACAGTATTTATGTGAGCGCTGACTGCTAATCTTATAATAAGTAAGAAATGCCAGCATTCGTACCTTTTATAAAATATATTAATTACGTGGCGAGTTTCGACACTACATTACTGTCATCTTCAGGTTCCCATGCAAACTGGTATCCAACTCTAGGTGCATTAGACGGGTACCATGTATACGTACTGGCGTCATGAATTTCTTGCGAAATCTGCAGGCGCTGATAACACTACCTCCCACGAATACATTGCATATCCATATCCTTTACAGTTATAGCTCAAGATCTGACGCTGTTCACGTCAAATGTATACTCAAAGCTAAACTGGCATTCGATCATTTCTTTTGTGTACTTTACTTTTGTGTCAGACAGAGTTTTCATTTGTGACCATTAATTCCTCATTTAGAAAGATTTTGGAGCTCTTAGCAGCTATATAATTTCCATCGTCACGATTTGGAACATCATGTATACCGTCTGAAGATAGACGGATTCCTGCTCAGAAGACAAATGAGTTTTGGAGCGGACTGAGGAGTGGGAGAAACATATACCTTGATTCGCTTAACGAATAAGGAAGGGGAATCGAGAAAAAAAAAGAGTATGAAGAAGTAAAATCGGTACAATGGACACCACTCCAACACCAGTGAGGCCCAAATAGACGAAGAGACAATTTTTATTCTGTCAGACTATCGGACAATGACACCAACAGCTACGATAGTGTAGAACGAATAGAAGAACTACTGCGTCGCTTCAGAAGATTATTGTGTTATGGGTGAAGGGACACTTTTTATCAGAGGAAACTAAATTATAGGTGCTCTCGTTAATGGGCTCTCTACCACTGAACAAAGCTTCCGTACACAGGCATTCTCCTTGTCGTACGCTCGCGAAGTGTAACAACACGGAATAAAAAATGACGTCACGTCCATTATATTAATGCAGGGGACGATGTTTTGCGGATATAGCGCACAAATTCTTTGTGACAGTGTTTTGTCTTAGATTTAGCCACGGAAAGATCAGGCATTGTCTGTATCCAGAATGACTCTTCCACTACCGCGGAGAGTACGTTGTCACGACAATTCCTAGCAGATTAAAACGTTGCGCCGATCTGGGAGTCGAACTCAGAACCTGGCCTTTCAAGAACAGTGCTCTTACTGAAGACTAGAAAGTAGAACACACAAAGTAGGATAGATGTACTAGTAGAAATGAGCCTATGAGGACGGATTATGAGACATAGTTATATAGTTCATCCATCAAGAGCATTGTCCGCGAAAGGCAAGGTTCCAGGTTCCAGGTTATCTGTCAGATGGTTAAGTATCTCATAGTCTACAAAGGAGTGTTATTGCGGTGCAGAGGAGAACACCAACTACATCAGTTGCAGCCGTTCACTGCGGCAAAAAATGGTTCAAATGGCTCAGAGCACTATGGGACTTCACATCCGAGGTCATGAGTCCCCTAGAACTTAGAACTACTTAAACCTAACTAACCTAAGGACATCATACACATCCATGCCCGAGGCAGGATTCGAACCTGCGACCGCAGCGGTCGCGTGGTTCCAGACTGAAGCGCCTTTAACCGCGTGGCCACACTGGACGGCTCACTGCGGCACCACGTAACAACACGATCCCTGCAAGTTAGTTGGGAAAACCGACCGTAGCTGCTGAAAATGGCGTGTAACCAGGGAGAGAAAGCTATTTATGTGTTAGAGATGCGAGTTGAGAATCGGTAGTGATTGTGCCAAGAGCTTTCCGTCACATGTTTCCCAAGACACCACCAGTTTATAACCGCATAATGAAGTGATACAGGAAATTCCAGAAGTATGGTTGTCCGTGCGAAGCCAAACGTTCAGGCTAAGCGGTTATGTCAGAACAAACCGTATGTGAGACGTGATGCTGTGTTGTGTACAAGGTGGCAGCCGGTCAAGGAATATTTAGGGAACTGGTTCGAGAAATATTTAATTTCAAAGGCCCCAGTCAAATATTCATACTTTTTCTCCCAGAATAACTTCGTTTATGCCTACGTGACCAAAGGTGCCTGACTTTCGGAACCGAAGCAGTTCTGTCCAGTTAAAGCTGCTGAAAAGAGACGGTCTCATTGTCAGTCCTCTGTTGAAGTTTGCTCGCAAATTCACGCCCTCGATTTAGCTAATGTCGTGTGAGGAAGGCAGGTGACGTGTGCAGGCTATGGAGTGTTGGTTCAAATGGTTCAAATGGCTCTAAGCACTATGGGACTTAACTGCTGAGGTCATCAGTCCCCTAGAACTTAGAACTACTTCAACCTAACTAACCTAAGGACATCACACACATCCATGCCCGAGGCAGGATTCGAACCTGCGACCGTAGCGGTCGCGCGGCTCCAGACTGTAGCGCCTAGAACCGCTCGGCCACTCTGGCCGGCACTATGGAGTGTTCTCCAGAGCAGAATGCAGTTGCTTCTCTATCTTGTGATTCAGACCTCGAGGTTTTTCTTGGGAGACAGAGCCAGTAGCTCTGCGCCCCAAGACCGACCACCAACAGACCTTCACATGAACCGCTTCCCTTCCCGTTGGCCAATTTCTTTAGTTGCTCGACGTTCTAGACTGTCCTACACCTGGTAACTTCCTATCCTAGCCGCACCCCATGTATCCCGTACTTTGAAATATATTCTCTTTACTTGATGTAATTTCCCTTCTGCCATTTAACGTCAGCCTTGGACGCCCACCTGGCAAGTCCTCACTGCTCGATCACCTGAACATAGAAGCGCGATGCAACAACCTCCCTCTCCCAGCACTTGTGAAGTTGTCCCACAAACTCTGACATCCCAACTACTGCAGAACCGAACATCCCTCAGCCAAGAGTGTGCAAAGTCTTCCATAAGCGAAAAAGAGTGGTATAAATTCCAGCTCCAGTAAGCCACAAGTCATGACGACAAATTGCACCGTCTATAGTTCACAATGATATCCAAGGTCATCTTCAAGATGACAACTCCACGAGGAAATTAATCTGCAGTCACGGGACCACACACATTTCATCTCTTGGGGAAGGTCAACCGACACAACACACGCATATGGGGGTCAGTGGAAGTTAACTAGTGCTATGCCGTATCCAAAAAGACAGCGAACAGATAGCACGGTCTTCTGTTTTTAACAAGATGGCGTCCCTCCAGATTTCCACAATTGTTATCGATGAGATTACCCTAATGAAACGTTGCCGCATCACTAGATTGGCCGTATTGCCGCCAGTGTCACGACGCTGCTAGAGTGACCACCCCGGTCACCGATCACTGGACTTGACACCTTGCTATTTTTTCCTCTAGAGTTACATAGAGGAGAGCGTTTATGTTTCACCCCTGCCACAGAAGCGAGAAGATTTGCGACACCACATTGCAGCAGCCAGTTCTTACTATTACTCCTAATACGCTGGATGTGGCCTGAATTGGACTACCGAGTCGATGTGCGCCGTGTGACGAAGGGTGGACGCATATCACATTTATAAGCACTATAAAATACACTACTGGCCATTAAAATTGCTACACAAAGAAGAAATACAGATGATAAACGGATATTCATTGGACAAATATATGATGCTAGAACTGACGTGTGATTACATTTTCACGCAATTTGGGTGCATAGATCCTGAGAAATCAGTACCCAGAACAACCACCTCTGGTCATAATAACGGCCTTGATACGCCTGGGCATTGAGTCAAACAGAGCTTGGATGGCGTGTGCAGGTACAGCTGCCCATGCAGCTTCAACACGATACCACAGTTCATCAAGAGTAGTGACTGGTGCACTGTGACGAGCCAGTTGTGCGGCCACCATTGACCAGACGTTTTCAACTGGTGAGAGATCCGGAGAATGTGCTGGCCAGGGCAGCAGTCGAACATTTTCTGTATCCAGTGAGGCCCGTACAGGACCTGCAACATGCGGTCGTGCATTATCCTTCTGAAATATACGGTTTCGCAGGGATCGAATGAAGGGTAGAGCCACGGGTCGTAACACATCTGAAATGTAACTTCCACTGTTCAAAGTGCCGTCAATGCGAACAAGAGGTGATCGAGACGTGTAATCAATGGCACCCCATACAATCACGCCGGGTGATACGCCAGTATGGCGATGACGAATACACGCTTCCAATGTGCGTTCACCGCGTTGTCGCCAAACACGGATGCGACCATCATGATGCTGTAAACAGAACCTGGATTCATCCGAAAAAATGAAGTTTTTCCATTCGTGCACCCAGGTTCGTCGTTGAGTACACCATCGCAGGCGCTCCTGTCTGTGATGCAGCGTCAAGGGTTACCGCAACCATGGTCTCCGAGCTGACAGTCCATGCTGCTGCAAACGTCGTCGAACTGTTCGTGCAGATGCTTGTCGTCTTGCAAACTTCCCCATATGTTGCCTCGGGGCTGGAGACGTGGCTGCACGATCCGTTACAGCCATGTGGGTAAGATACCTGTCATCTCGACTACTAGTGATGCGAGGCCGTTGGGATCCAGCACCTAAACCCACCGATCCCATATTCTGCTAACAGTCATTAGATCTCGACCAACGGGAGCAGCAGTGTCGCGATAGGATAAACCGCAATCGCGATAGGCTACAATCCGACCTTTATCAAAGTCGGAAACGTGATGGTACCCATTTCTCTTCGTTACACGGGGCATCACAACAACGTTTCACCAGGCAACGCCGGTGAACTGCTGTTTCAGTATGAGAAATCGGTTGGAAACTTTCCTCATGTCAGCACGTTGTAGGTATCGCCACCGGCGCCAACCTTGTGTGAATGCTCTGAAAAGCTAATCATTTGCATATCACAGCATCTTCTTCCTGTCGGTTAAATTTTGCGTCTGTAGGACGTCATCTTCGTGGTGTAGCAATTTTAATGGCCAGTAGTGTATCGTTTGGAGTGTGTATTTCATATACTGTATCAGTTGTTACGTTGTTTTTGATCATTTATCTATACAGACTTTTTTCAAATGCTTCATGCACTTTATAATATCTTGTATATATTTCGCTTCTAGTGGCTGTAATTAAAACATCAAAACTCTGGGTATCCTATCATAGAACTAGAATCTGTGTATGTGTATATGTGTGTGTATGTGTGCGTGTGCGTGTGTGCCTGTGTGTGTGTGTGTGTGTGTGTGTGTGTGTGTGTGTGTGTGTGTGTGTGTGAGAGAGAGAGAGAGAGAGAGAGAGAGAGAGAGAGAGAGAGAGAGAGAGGAGAGAGGGGAGAGAGAGAGAGAGAGAGATCAGATCTCTTATGTACTTAGAGAAAGTTTGCTCATTGTAGTTTTCTTAGAATTTGTTAGAGGTTAATTGAATGGCTGAAGTCTTAAAAAGCCCCAAATTTAAAAAAAATCGCGTTGTGTTTTACCAAGGTTCTCACGGAGAAGAAGGATTAAAAAGGCAGTTTCTTTATTAAAAGGAAACATATAATTGCTCTTGAGAGTTATGACACTGAATGTACAGGGTGTCCACAATTAAAGCCCCAGTTTCAAAACGGTGTAGGAAGAGAACCACAATTTCGAATGACGTCAAGTTTGAACAGCATGTTATCGACGCAGGGTGAAACGTTTTGGAACATAAAAAAAACGAAAATTTGACCAATAGACGGTGCTGTAAGCGTCAGAGTATGTACACTAAAAGACGTGTTACGGGAGGTTGTTCCTCAATTTGCCTCCGAGACGCTCAGCATCTTCCCATGAAGGATCGCGCACTACTGGTAAAGTTTATAAGAACGGTGAATGTGAGTCGGTAGCCCAGCAGAACTTGCGAACACTCAAGGGTATGAAAAACGGTATTGCTCCGATGTCTGCTAAGGGTCTGCAGAAAAGGTTAAAAAATTCGAAAGGATAGGTTATTTTCAAATGAAATGTGGCAGAGGGTGGAAATCGGTTGATCCGACGTCTGTCGAATATGTGGCCACAAGATTGCAGGAGGGGTTGAGCGGTGGTGTGGAGATATGCAGTGCACGTGAATTGTCCGAGCGCTAGACATGCCTGGGAGTTCGAATCATAAAATCCTACGAAACATTCTCCACTGCTGTCCATACAAAATGACCTGTGTTCAGAAGCTGCTTCATGCTGATCTGCCAGCAGTGCAAACGTTCGCTGTGGAATTTCTTGCTCGCTTGGAAGTGGACAATGAATGGCCATGGAACGTTCTCTGGACAGACGAAGTCCACTTCCATCTCTAGGGATTTGTCTATGCGCAGAACGGCATATTACGGGCGACGGAAAATCAGCACTCAAATCAACCGGTACGACTTCATTCTGCATAGGTGACGGTGCGGTGCGGATTCACGGAATAGTTTATCGTAGGGCCGTGTCTCTTCGTGGAGATGAGTCCTGCGGCTCCTGTTGCCTGTGCCGTCACCAGTGAACGCCATGAGAATCTCCTATGCGCCAACGTCATTCCAGCCATTCAATGACTTGGATGTGTGAGTAGGATCATCTTTACGCAAGACTGTGCACCTGCGCACGCTGCACAGCCATTGACACGGCAGCGGTCATTTCCCTACAGCCCGGCCTTCCAGATCACGTTATCTTAATCTGTATGATTTCTGGCTGTGGGGCTACCTGAAAGATGGCGTGTTCAGTGCTCTAATTACGAACATATCTAAACTGAAAGCACGCCCTGTGCATCGCATTCTGGACGTGATCCCCCAGAGACCCTGATCTGTTGTGGAACATGCTGTTCCTAGATTTCAACTTGTGGCAGAAAACGATGGGCAACATATTGAACGTATCTTACGTCAGTCTCATGACAATTACAAACCGATGTCATTATGCTTTTTATGAGGTTCTTGACCTCAGGACAATTACGCAGGTTTTGTCCTCAGGAGAATTAAAAAGCCGATTTTTCCCATCCGTTGTGGTACGACCTAGCCGATGTGGATGCGCATACCTAACTAACAGTACCAGAACTGTTGACTGCCGAACTTGTGCGGTCATGCACACTGAACAGTACAGATGGTTTGATGTGCAGCTTGCGGGCTTTCAAACAATAGTAAATGAAATGACGTGGCGGTGTGTGTGGCCCTCCACAACGTACCCTACGACTCAACGTTGCAATATTAAGAGTTTTCGCTGGTTTCGTTGTCTAGGGGCTGGGATCCGTAGTTGCTGCATTAGAGGCCAAACACTGCTCAGTCTGCAGTATACGATAAGAATACACACATGAATCGAATGGTCGAAGGTTTCTATCATCCGGCAATTGCGAATTATGAATGTAAAACATAAATTTATAAATGAAAGATTGCAATTAAATAAAATCTGCAGGTACTATCTTAATGACTAAATGATGAGTACGATAGTAGAAGTACTTTTGAGAATGCGGTATATTTCTGAAAACAGAAAACACTTATTGGTGTCGATGGTCCAGCAATTAAATAAAATATAAGTTGAATAACAGGGAAACAATAGATTCCTACAACACGTAATTAGATATGTAACCTCCCCACAAAAATTTTACAAGACAGAAATATTATTTAGGAATGCCAATGGACATTGCGCTAAGTGTAACCTCTCCACTGAAATTTTAAAGACAGAAATAATAAATGAATGGGAGCCAAACGTAACCTCCCTGCAATCAAATGTACTGACAAAGGCAACAAAAATGTGAAATTCGCAATCTGATTCTGGTGTAAGCTCCCACTAAAATAATGAAAATCCATTCAGTGATAATGATAATTCAATTAAACCGAAATATCGGTCTTTGGCCCTGTGCAAAAAATCAAAATTAAAATTCTTACCTCATTACAACACCTAATCAAATTTCTGCTCTTGTTCTTGCGCACCGCTTGGAGGAACTGCATTGCAAATAATAATATTCCTTTTTTTTTTGTAATCTAATTGAAAACTGAAACTTTTGTTTAAGGGACGTGGAACGAAATAGTTACTTCAATCAAATGAAAATTTTATGTAAAATTGCTTTTGAAATCAAAGTTATTATTGGGGGCGCTTGTTGAAAATTAGTTACAATAGTTAAACTTTACATTATCCGATTATTATCTTAATTAACAGTATACCTCATTCAGCATCTTGACCAGTGTTGTCGCCAGACCACATCACGCAACCCCACTGGGCTGCTACCACTGACCGACCGCTCTGCATGACGACTACTGGAGTACTGCACGCCACTGAACAGAGCTACTGCTCGCGACGACTACTGACAGAGTACTGCCCTCAACTAGACAGAGCTACAGACTCGCAACGACTGACTGACAGACTGAGAACCGCTCGCAACACTCGCGCGGTCAAGCGCATACTCTCTGGTCACAGATGCTACAATGCCTCGCCATCGCTGCTATGTTACATACGTGTTTCATAACCCTCCACTGGGGGGGCAAAAATTTGGCAGCGATGGTGAGTCATTTGGACTTGCCAAGCGCGGCAAAATTTTTCTTTAATTAACAAAATTCTACAACTTACAGAATATTTAAATGTTGTGCACACGCACTAAGTACAAAATATATCAGACAAAGACAAAATGTGAGTACAAAACATAGTAGCAAATCAGAAAAATGTATATACAAATTATTTGACAGATAACAATGTGCACAGGCACTGAAAAAAAAAATTCTTTAGCATATTCAGAACAAATAAACAGACTGGCAAAATATTATGTTGACAAGTGACATGAGTGCACATGCACTGCAGTTGAGAACATATCAGTAATTGATGAAATGTATGTACAATTAGTAACAAATGACATAAGTGCATACGCATTAAAGTATTGAATATACAGAATAGTAGAAATCATATTGAAAAATGAGAAAAGTGTACAGGCACCGAAGTTCAGTAGAAAACATATTAACACCTAACAGAAGTGCACATGCACTGTAGTTCAGAAAATAAAAAATGTATATACAATATAAAAGACAAAAGTGCACATATACTGTACTTCAGAACAAATCAAAATAATGTCTTTTAGCATTTTGGCAATAAATAAACATAATAGCAAAAAAAATCATGTCGACCAGTGACATAAGTGTACTCGCACTGGAGTTTAGCGAATTGAAAAAATGTATAACCCATGAACATAAATAATGTTAGCAAAAATGATTTTCACTATGTGACAAGAATTAGGATAGGAAAGGGAAGGATTGCATCATGGTTGTAGCACTTTAGATTGCACACAGCTGTTTTGAAAGTCCATATCTTTCCACAGAAGTACAACACCAAGTGACACAACTTGAAGTTCTTTTCCCCTCAGAATTTATCAGCGTAGCCAAGACACTGAACTGTCGTAGTAATATTCCATTCTTTTTTTTATTTTGGCAGTATATTAGGTACACCAAACAGTGGGACCATAATAACGTCTTCATTGCTCACGGTGGTGGACAGCATGTCGTGTCAACACCACGCTCTTACACGGCACATCAACGTAGAATTAGTGCAAAACCAAATATAGTGCTCCATGATCACTAGGATAAACAGGACAAATGGACATCGCAGTAATTCAGGGTAGTTAGCTCATGAGGTGAAGGACATTAAGTCACATAATATTGTCAATTACAGTAGTAGTTTGCGGCATTCATAGCCCAGTTATTGAACATTTCTGTACCATGTATGTAGTATTACAGAAAAATGTTCATTAATTGTTTTACATAGAATCAGTAGCCTTCTTTTCCTAGATACAAATCATTATTAAATAATCGCATTCTTTTCCAGTTACAAAGTATAGCATAGTTAATTAATCATTTGTCATTCCAATATAGTATTAATCATTAACCTTCTCCTAATTACAAAGCATCATGAAACAATCGCATTCTTTTCCAGTTACAAAGTATGGCATAGTTAATTAATCATTTGTCATTCCAATATAGTATTAATCATTAACCTTCTCCTAATTACAAAGCATCATGAAACAATCGCACTCTTTTCCAGTTACAAAGTATAGCATAGTTAATTAATCATTTGTCGTTCCAATATAGTATTAATCATTAACCTTCTCCTAATTACAAAGCATCATGAAACAATCGCATTCTTTTCCAGTTACAAAGTATAGCATAGTTAATTAATCATTTGTCATTCCAGTATAGTATTAATCATTAACCTTCTCCTAATTACAAAGCATCATGAAACAATAATTAAACAGTCACATTCTTTTCCAATTATAAAGCATAGCATAATTAATTAATCATTTGTCATTTCAATATACACTCCTGGAAATGGAAAAAAGAACACATTGACACCGGTGTGTCAGACCCACCATACTTGCTCCGGACACTGCGAGAGGGCTGTACAAGCAATGATCACACGCACGGCACAGCGTACACACCAGGAACCGCGGTGTTGGCCGTCGAATGGCGCTAGCTGCGCAGCATTTGTGCACCGCCGCCGTCAGTGTCAGCCAGTTTGCCGTGGCATACGGAGCTCCATCGCAGTCTTTAGCACTGGTAGCATGCCGCGACAGCGTGGACGTGAACCGTATGTGCAGTTGACGGACTTTGAGCGAGGGCATACAGTGGGCATGCGGGAGGCCGGGTGGACGTACCGCCGAATTGCTCAACACGTGGGGCGTGAGGTCTCCACAGTACATCGATGTTGTCGCCAGTGGTCGGCGGAAGGTGCACGTGCCCGTCGACCTGGGACCAGACCGCAGCAACGCACGGATGCACGCAAAGACCGTAGGATCCTACGCAGTGCCGTAGGGGACCGCACCGCCACTTCCCAGCAAATTAGGGACACTGTTGCTCCTGGGGTATCGGCGAGGACCATTCGCAACCGTCTCCATGAAGCTGGGCTACTGTCCCGCACACCGTTAGGCCGTCTTCCGCTCACGCCCCAACATCGTGCAGCCCGCCTCCAGTGGTGTCGCGACAGGCGTGAATGGAGGGACGAATGGAGACGTGCCGTCTTCAGCGATGAGAGTCGCTTCTGCCTTGGTGCCAATGATGGTCATATGCGTGTTTGGCGCCGTGCAGGTGAGCGCCACAATCAGGACTGCATACGACTGAGGCACACAGGGCCAACACCCGGCACCATGGTGTGGGGAGCGATTTCCTACACTGGCCATACACCACTGGTGATCGTCGAGGGGACACTGAATAGTGCACGGTACATCCAAACCGTCATCGAACCCATCGTTCTACCATTCCTAGACCGGCAAGGGAACTTGCTGTTCCAACAGGACAATGCACGTCCGCATGTATCCCGTGCCACCCAACGTGCTCTAGAAGGTGTAAGTCAACTACCCTGGCCAGCAAGATCTCCGGATCTGTCGCCCATTGAGCATGTTTGGGACTGGATGAAGCGTCGTCTCACGCGGTCTGCATGTCCAGCACGAACGCTGGTCCAACTGAGACGCCAGGTGGAAATGGCATGGCAAGCCGTTCCACAGGACTACATCCAGCATCTCTATGATCGTCTCCATGGGAGAATAGCAGCCTGCATTGCTGCGAAAGGTGGATATACACTGTACTAGTGCCGACATTGTGCATGCTCTGTTGCCTGTGTCTATGTGCCTGTGGTTCTGTCAGTGTGATCATGTGATGTATCTGACCCCAGGAATGTGTCAATAAAGTTTCCCCTTCCTGGGACAATGAATTCACGGTGTTCTTATTTCAATTTCCAGGAGTGTAGTAAGAATCATTAGCCTTCTAATTACAAAGCATTATGAAACAATCACATTCTTTTCCAGTTACAAAGTATCAACATTGAAAACAAGAACTAATTAATGGCATAATTAATAACAATTCATTAAGTGACACTAATTATTGGCACTCAGTGGCCATCAGGTATCGAATAGTATAAAGCATTGTTCCTCATTCAGTATTATTCAGATCATTACGAAGTCATTATTAAAAATCAGTTAATTATAGTCATAGCATTAATAATCATGGGGATTATAAGTAGTCTCATTACAATAACAGTGGCAGTTACTAGCCAGTTACTAAGCATTATTTTATATATATGTGTATTTTTGTTGTCTCATTAAGAAGTCATTACTCAAGTGACATACTATTCAGAGCTAATCAGTATTATTCAGAATTTTCTCAAACTGGTATCACTATTTGGGACTGTTAATACATTTTTTTTTGTTAGCAATGCATTGCGTTGGGATCGATAATTAACTGCTGAGGCATAACACTTTTTGCTTTTGACCTATTGCTGCAAATGAGGATAGGTAACGTCATTCGTCATGAGTCAGCTGTAGCAAGGTTATGTAACAAGGCAGTATATGTGATTACATTTATAAATGGTAAACACAAATGGGTAAAAAAAATAAAAATGCAAGTACTAGAACAGGTATAATAAGTAACAGTTTTAGTAAGTATCATGACAAGCATCTCCTGGAAAAAATACAAAATGGATTATTGACCTGAAAGAAGAAACGCACACTATGCTGAAAAGTAGTGAACTTCGAATTAACAAGTAGTGAAATGTGTATAAAATGTGTTCCATAGCTGTCCTTTCCAAAACTTTCCGTCATCCTACTATGCAATATAACACCTGCTGTCAAAACAAACTGCAACAAATACTTAAATAACTACATAGCATAAATATAAAACTCCAACATTATCCTCATCTGTAAAGAAAAAAACTTCATTATCAATCACTTCATTATCCATATTATCATAACTTCATTATTATCATCACCTGTAAATAAAAACTTCATTATTCATAATACCATATCCTTCATCATTATTCATCAGTATTCATTATCATCTGCAAAAAATCACTTCATTACTCATTATACAACTATTCCTTATCTCTAGCATATTTCATCACTAAAACTAAGATGTGTAGTTCAGTCTGACAGCCTGCAATCAATCACCTTGTATTCAGAAAGAAAAAATTAGTTAAGACTGCTATTCTATGATGAGTATAGTATATTCTTGTTAATGCTTGTTAATCCTGATCCATTTACTCTTCCTCATAAAGTTATTGCATCTTCTATCGTTTATTCCGTAGGTGAAATTCCCATTTCTGTTGAATTTATTTCTTAGACGCACCATTTCTTACTGAAATTGATGAACAGAGATTAATGTCTTGCATTTAAATCATATATCCACTAAATAATGACTGGTTTATGTTAACATAATTAACCATATAGCATAACATGACAGAAAACGTAATATGTCAAAGACATTGACAGTGTTCAGATGCAAAAATGTACACAGAATAATACAATGCAGCAGCAAAATGTAAAACAGTCACGATGTTGAGATGTCATAAGGCAAAAAAAATGTCAAAGTCAACTGGTGTGTGTTATATCTTAACTATTTCACAGTGCATACAAACAAAACTGGAGTACAATCATATACACAAAAAAAGTGGAAAATGTGCACGGTCTGATGTGTAACGACAAGAAAAGCGACCTGCTAACCTTACCTTGCCGGGCACTTGCCAAGAAAAAATGCGATAATCATCAGTAATTAGTCAAGTGAAATAATTGCATTAATAAATGACATCATAGTGTGTTGAATCATAAAGTGTCTTCATTCAATAAACGGTTTAATGTTTGAGATATGGTGGTTGCCTTTCGATTTTCTAGTTCTCAAAGTCTCGACGTGTACAACATTGGGGTGAGGGATGCTGCGAATCCGATATGGACCTGCGTATAGAAGTTCAAATTTACTGCACTTACCTTTTAATTTACTGGATAAATAATGTGTACGTACTAATATTTTCTGTCCAACGTGAAAGTCTCGGCGTGTACAAACCTGTTTTTGCTGTCTTCTCCGGCGCTCTGCGGCACGTTTGATGTTGTTCAGCGCAATGTCAATTATTTCGTGGTGTCTTAGCCGACGACATTTAGGGAAGTTTACTAATTCTTTAATTTTGTTTGGTGGTTCAACGTTTTTCAGTATAATAGACGGAGATAACATAGTGGATTCATTTGGAATGGAATTAATTACATCTTGGAATGAGAGTATGTGTGTATCCCAATCAATATGTCTTCTGTGGCAGTATACTCTACACAGTTTACCAATTTCTTTCATTAATCTTTCACAGGGGTTCGAAGAAGCGTGGTACTTGGATATATAAATCGGAGAAATGTTTCTAGCTCGTAACATGCGTGTCCATACGCTACTGCAAAATTGAGATCCATTGTCAGAAATTACTTTCATCACATGCCCTACATGAAACAGAAAATGTTTTACAAATGCTTTCGAAACAGTTTTAGCAGTAGCTTTACGTAATGGAGTGAAAGTAACAAATTTTGAAGTGAGCTCAACAGCGACAAAGATGTAGCAAAAACCTCTGTTAGTTCTCGGAATCGGACCAAAAATATCTACTGCGGCCATGTGTCTTAATTTAACAGGTATAATGGGATATAATGGAGGAATATGTGAAGTGTTGTCTGATTTAGCTTTCTGGCAAATTTTACAAGACGCTAAAACTCGTCGTATACGTTTCTCCATGTTGGTAAAATAACAGTTCTGTCTCAGTATAAGAAAACATTTTCGTGCTCCGTAATGTGCGTAACTTAAATGAGTGTACCAAATTAATTTGTTAACCAGTTCGTCAGGAATGCATAATAACCAATTGTTGCTGTCAGGATGAGAGCGGCGAAACAGAATGTCATTGCGTACAGTGTAGTGGTTCCTAATCGTAACATTTTTCCTATCTTGCCAAAGGTGTTTAATTTCTTTCCACACATTGTCCTTATTTTGCTCTTGTGCTATGTCCTGTAATGACGATGAAATAAAGTTTTCAAATGCGACTTGCTGAATGTACATGACACTGAAATTTGTTTTGCAGAAGTTGGTTGCTACGTCTTGCTGATTGTTGCCGAGAGAGCGCGATAGTGCGTCTGCTATAACATTTTGTATGCCGGGAATGTGGACAATCGTAAAATTAAATTCTTGTAAATATAGTTTCCATCTACTTAACCTGTCGTGAGTAAATTTAGCCGAAAGTAAAAATTGTATTGCTCTGTGGTCTGTGTAAACGGTGGTATGTCTGCCATAAAGAAAGTGCCTAAATCTCGTAAAAGCCCATACAACACATAATGTTTCCAATTCTGTAACGGAATAATTTCGTTCAGCAGGTGACAGAATGCGGCTTGCAAATGCGATGTTTTTGATTACTGTAGAGCCATCTTCTTCAATTTCCTGGAAAATGTGTACGCCTAAAGCGGTGTTGGAACTGTCGGTGGCAATGGAAAAATTTCTAGTAAGATCGGGGTGCGATAAAAGTGGAGCATTCAACAAAGCATGCTTCAGGTTCATGAATTCAGAATGTGCTTGCTTATCCCAAGACCAAATAGTGTTTTTACCTGTTAATTGGCATAGTCTAGGCGTGTCTAAAGCGGAATAATGAATAAATTTACGAAAAAAGTTAATTAAGCCCAAAAAACTGCGTAATTGCTTCTTCGTCGTAGGAACAGTAATGTCACGTAGAGCTTGAAGTTTTTCCGGATCAGGTGCAATGCCTTCTGCTGAAATTACGTGTCCAAGAAATTTTATGGAAGTTTTGCCAAAGTGCGATTTACTGAGGTTAACTGTAAGTCCTTGTGCATGGAAAGTTTGTAACAGACGTTCAAGTATCATATTGTGTTCAGACCAGTTAGCTTCTGCGATAAGAATGTCGTCTACATACGTCGTGATTCTGTCTTTAATGCAAACGTGTGTCGGATGGCGTCAAAATTAATAACATTTTCGTGAACAAGATTCTGCGTGCCTAAATTATTGCTTACGTTATTGGAATATGCAATCTGTACTGTGTCTGGTCAAATTCTATCGTACGTGCTGTTATTTACGGGAGAATATTGTGGCATATCCACTATATGAACTGCTTTGTTATTTCTTACTGACGTGTTACGCTATGGATGACACCTATTGTCTGTTTCATTCATGATTATTTGTTGTTGCTGATGTTGTTGCTGCTCATAAGATCGACTGTTATTAAATGTACGCCGAGAATTGTGCTCATTATTTTTACGTCTGTTGTGATAGTCATTCCTATACGGTGTATTGCGATAGGAATTCAAATACTGTGTTTTCTATACGTAGTTGTTTCCTTGCTGACGTACGTTACCATTTGTTGTATCAGGGACTATACGTGCACGCGGCGTAACATTAAAGCCTGGTTGACCTTGTGCATTCCATTGTTGGTTAGGTATGCTAACCGGTTGACTTTCATGCTATTGTGGTGAAAAACATCTATTGTTACAAAAATGTGGTTGCGACTGCCGAAAATTTTGTACATACTGATGATTACGATTTTATCTGTTAATAAAGTTACGGCGGTAGTTGTCATTACGGGAGTGCCTGCTGAAAATTGTCACATTCGGTAAAAGATTTGTCATGTCGGGTTTTCAGTACAATATTTCTTAATTCTAGATAGAGCAATAGTTAAAGAGCAGTTTTGATAGATATAAAGTATAGTAGAAGAAAAGGCAGCAGTGCAGAAAACTAAAGATGAAATAGCACTACTACAGCTCGGGGCCCTATGCTCGCTACGGCACATATTCATTAAAGCGTAATGAATCCCCTGAGGTCATTTACGCACTGCAAATAAATTTTAGCTTTTGTGTTACAGGCAATAGCGGTAAAATTTCAAAGGCAAATTGTTGTATCTGTGCTAATTCAAATTTCTTCATTACAGGCAATGCTGTTGTAAATACAAAAATAAATTGTCGCATCTGGTTCAAAGCGTGTACCTGTGTTCTGTCATTATTAAATTCTTTACATTTTCTTGCGGATAAAAATTGCTCGTAATCTACGTACTCGTCATTGAATTTGAAAACACGTTCGGGTTTGTGTGTGAATCTGTTTGTCTGTGTCATTTCGTACTTCAAGTTGCGTAGCTTTTCAGATTTTAAGTCGCGTAGTCTTTGTAAATTGCTCACATTATACACGCTGCGTGACTGACAAATGCTCGCAACTTGGCGGTTTCTGTGACGTATTGGTGACTGAAATAGTTTTCAACTCTGTTACTGTAACACTTTCGTCAATTTGGTTGATCTGTCGAGCAAATTTCTCGTCAACTTCCGTATTCGGAGTGTGTGAAACTTCCACTGACTCTAAATTAACTTCGTCGCGAATCTGTACTGCGTTTTTAAGGCATTGTTCGGTGACTGCAATAATCTCGTTTTTATGTGATTCTGTTGTGCCTACACGTGTGCTACTTAATTCTTGTGCAACAGTGCCAACTTCTTCATTACTGTTATTAGCACAAGTCTTAGTATCCACACGTAATTGTTCTTTACTGTCCTGACATTGCACGGTAACAGCTGTAATTTGCTCACTAACTTGTTTGTTCTGTTCTTTAAGGTCGTCTTGTTTTTCGTTTGTGAGATCGACACTTTTATCAATTGTTTCGCTAAGTTGTTTGAAATGGTTGTCAAAACTTTCACTCTGTTGTCTGATCTTTTCAATAAGTTTGTCTAATTTTTTGTCCTGTTCACTAAGTTGTTTGCTCATTTGTCGCAACAAAGCCATAATTGGATTCGACTCAAGGTCAGCATTTCTATTCTCTGTGCTGTTCAATAGTGGATCTGGAATTGTTTCACTTTCTGTAACCATTTGGTCATTTTGAAATTTACAAAAAGGTTTGTCAGTCAAATGTATACTATCAGTCATTGTTTCGGAATTAAATAAATCTGTCCTACTTTGTGTGATCTGTTCATTTTCATTAGACAAATTTGTCTGTACATTACTTGAGTTTTCCGAATCTGGTGTGTTAAGCTGGGCAGCGCTCATTACAATAGAGCGTTCTGCGTCATCAATTGTCGTCAAATTAACAGACGAGACAATTGAGTTTGTTTGTTCATTATCAGGGTAAAAGTCATCACTAGTGGTTGGAATGCATTGATTGTCAGTGAACGCAGGATTGTCATCATTACACTGCGTGTCACAATTACTATTGGTCACGTTGTTTAAGTCGGTAATTTCGTTCATAATACCTCGCGATACACTATTCACAGTCTTTCGCGGCATTTTTACAACAGTCACAAATATTCACAAAACAATAAGCACAAATGCAAAAACAACACACAAATACAACAGAGCAACGAATTGCCGTTGACCTGTAGAGAGAAAGTCACAAATTAATAAAAGCGTAGCGCCAAATCCTAATTATATCTAAGCAAATAAGAGCAGATATCTGACTGTTGCTCAAAAGACTCTCAACGAAATGCGATCCTGGACTGGGTGTCGCCAAGTGTAACCTCCCCACAAAAATTTTAAAGGTGATATTATATAGAAATGCTAATGGACATTGCGCTAAGTGTAACCTCTCCACTGAAATTTTAAAGACAGAAATAATAAATGAATGGGAGCCAAACGTAACCTCCCTGCAATCAAATGTACTGACAAAGGCAACAAAAATGTGAAATTCGCAATCTGACTCTGGTGTAAGCTCCCACTAAAATAATGAAAATCCATTCAGTGATAATGATAATTCAATTAAACCGAAATATCGGTCTTTGGCCCTGTGCAAAAAATCAAAATTAAAATTCTTACCTCATTACAACACCTAATCAAATTTCTGCTCTTGTTCTTGCGCACCGCTTGGAGGAACTGCATTGCAAATAATAATATTCCTTTTTTTTTTGTAATCTAATTGAAAACTGAAACTTTTGTTTAAGGGAAGTGGAACGAAATAGTTACTTCAATCAAATGAAAATTTTATGTAAAATTGCTTTTGAAATCAAAGTTATTATTGGGGGCACTTGTTGAAAATTAGTTACAATAGTTAAACTTTACATTATCCGATTATTATCTTAATTAACAGTATACCTCATTCAGCATCTTGACCAGTGTTGTCGCCAGACCACATCACGCAACCCCACTGGGCTGCTACCACTGACCGACCGCTCTGCATGACGACTACTGGAGTACTGCACGCCACTGAACAGAGCTACTGCTCGCGACGACTACTGACAGAGTACTGCCCTCAACTAGACAGAGCTACAGACTCGCAACGACTGACTGACAGACTGAGAACCGCTCGCAACACTCGCGCGGTCAAGCGCATACTCTCTGGTCACAGATGCTACAATGCCTCGCCATCGCTGCTATGTTACATACGTGTTTCAGATATGAACAACAACACAGCTCGCGAGATATTCTCTTCTAAACGCACACTACGTCTTCACTGTAGAACTCACGGAGATCTCACAAGTGCACAAGTCGGCACTCCAAAGTATTTCTATCTGCCGCGACCACGCACAAACCGCTCCACTCTCTCCAAGTCTCTCTCGGGACCTGTGCGTCCGCCGCGCCGTCGCGTCCAGCACTTTGCATGTCCTCTGCCGTACTCTCCCGCGCCGCACTGTTCCGAACTGCCACGTGTCCTCTCCGGAAACCATGCTCCTCCCCAAACCCCATACGTCTCTCTTAGTAACAAGCGCTGTCATTGGCTAGAGCGCTCGCGCCATGTCTTCAAGCCAACGCATCCACACAAATATAATGAAACACATTCGAAGTACTAGATTTACATTTAAATAACTTGAAATTAAATAAATACTCCTACGGCTGTACCATAAACACGCTCTAACAGACATTATTAGATACATAAAAAAATTAAATAAACGTATATCAAAGGAATAGAACAAAAGGTAGGCCAGTAACCAATGTCTTTATGCTTTCTAAAACACAGTGAATGTTTAACCAATTTACTGTTCCGAACTGCCACGTGTCCTCTCCGGAAACCATGCTCCTCCCCAAACCCCATACGTCTCTCTTAGTAACAAGCGCTGTCATTGGCTAGAGCGCTCGCGCCATCTCTTCAAGCCAACGCATCCACACAAATATGATGAAACACATTCGAAGTACTAGATTTACATTTAAATAACTTGAAATTAAATAAATATTCCTACGGCTGTACCATAAACACGCTCTAACAGACATTATTAGATACATAAAAAAATTAAATAAACATATATCAAAGGAATAGAACAAAAGGTAGGCCAGTAGCCAATGTCTTTATGCTTTCTAAAACACAGTGAATGTTTAACCAATTTCTTGATCAATAGTATATATCGGATATAAAAGATACATAGATGAATATAGTTATAAGCCTGCTGCTACCGTTTTTTCGCGTAACTGTGGAGTACTTATGACTTGACGCGATCTATACTAATCCCCCACTTTGACCTCCAATAACTCATGTATATACTCAAGTTACATGCCTGTAATTGATACCAATTTAGATTTATACTGATAGCTTTCTAAAGACATGTAGATCGACGAAATCGGATGAACCGTTTAGATTTTGGAAATTCGTTGCTGTGTGTTACTTGTATAATTTACAGTCAGATACTAAACTTTAAAACAATAAAGGCATTGAAAATCTTATTACACTATCAGAATGGTAGTGCAAATAATAGTACTGTACATGTTTCTTTTTGAGGTATCGTGACTCATCTGGCTACTATTAATTTCTGTACGAACTGTGAAATGTCGGCCATTAAGGTTTCACAAAGTCCGCCATCTTTGGCCCTCCCGGCGCACAGTGTCACCAAGGAATTCCCAGCCAAGTGCTCGATGGACCACGCGCTGGGGCCACCCCTCTCGTCCGGCTAACGTTTGCCAACACGTGATTGCTGCCTGGCCCCGGCTGTCCGAGCAGCCCGTGCGACCACGCCAACTTAGAATATTTTCAGGGCACCACAATTCGCCCGTTACTTCACAAGCTGAAACCGTAGCCGTCGTATTACGATTCATCTGTCATTTGTAGCCGACCCTATTTACCTTCAGACTCTTACAGCACCATCTATTGCTAAAATTTTCGTTATTTTTTTTTTCCGAAGACGTTTCCCCCACGCATCAATGACATGTTCGAATTTGATGTCATTCTGAGTAGTGGTTCTCCTTCTATAGCGTTTTGAAACTGAAACTTGACACCCTGTACATTAGAGCAGGGCTTCCCAACCTTTTCAGCTGGCGGACCCCTTCTTCAGTCGAAAATCCATGGCGGACCCCTAGTCAGTCAAGAGCACAGTAACTTTAAATTTCTGAGCGAAACCCATGGGAACTGAAAGCTTCTTAATGCAAGTGCCATGTTCACAATGGACCCCCCCCCCCCCCGCCCCCCCCAGAAGTATCAATAGTCTTTGGTTTAGAGATGAATGAAAACAACTTGAAATTAACGATGCAATTTGAATTCCCACTGTATCCAGACACTTACTGGTGCATTTACTCCCTTTGTTCAAAACACTATAGCCTGATTAAAATTACTTGGTAATTGAAATTTCACACGATGGAGCTGTCTTCCTCCAAGAGCAATCAACGTCACGTCCAAACTGTTCGCTGTTGACAAGCTGCCGCTTATGGTCTGTTCACACTTCCACTATTTGGCTACTGTTGTGTAAAGAGCATGCATATTTCGTAACAATCGTGTGTGTGTGTGTGTGTGTGTGTGTGTGTGTGTGGTTTTTCGTGAAATCCGAAGAAAAATGTTCAAATGTATGTGAAGTCTTCCTTTGGTCGTCCTCCCTCATCATTCATGTCAACTGGAAACTTCCCTTGTTGTGAAGGCGATGGAGAAACTGCACCCTTCTTCAATGATCCTGACTTCAGCCACCGATCCATGCTAGAAGTAATAAACTGGTCTAAAATCGACTTATGAAACAGGTAGTGCACTGACAAAGCAAGTTTAACATTTAATTATGCCTGGGGCCGCATACGTGCCAGCGAGCGCTGTGATTGGTCGACAAAGCTCGCTCCGCGAATGCGTAAAAGGTTTCAGCGCATCTAGCGCCGTGAGCTGGGGCACAGACCACCCCCGTATTGTTGCGAAACAATCGATCAGAGAAGCCGCATTCTCCGGCACTAAACTGTGTATACGTTCTCACTTAGGAACCGCAAAGGCTACTTGGGGATACGACCTTAAGTAAAAGTACACATGTTTTTCACACGGAAAAAAATAGTGATGAATTTGATTTTCACATTTTTTTCAATAATTTTACTCATTATTTTACACGATTTGGTGAAAGGTGGCCGCGGACCCCATAGAGAGAGCCGGCGGACCCCTAAGGGGTCCGCGGACCACAGGTTGGGAAGCCCCGCTTTAGAGCATTGAGCCGTGTATCGACTCGTGCTACACCTTGTGTTTAGATTGCATTGGTTTTCCTTTCCTTCCCCTGACTTGTTTGTTTGATATGTTGTCTGTCATTAAGTGGCTGCTTGGCTGTCTTTTCTCTCTGCTATCGACATCTGCGTTTTTGCGTCCGGGAAACTGCTATGGAGGAGGTGAAATCTTTGACTGGTGGTCACTTCGTGTGGTGGCGCTGAAGTACGGGTTGCATTCAGAGAGTCTGGTGGACACGGGAGGGAGTGTGGCTCGCCAGCGCGGACCAGGGTGGTCGGTTGTACCGAGTAGCTACGTGATGTATGTCGGTTGTGTGTAACGAGCGGGTGGAGTTCACGGAAGAGCTCCCCGCGGGTTGGTTGCATAGAGAATCGCCCCACGAGCAGTTGCTGTTCATTTCACCTCGGTGGGACGTTAACAAGCTTCTTTAAGTCCTCCGTTTCAACACTGGAGTTAAAAAAAGGAGACACATAACTTGAAGGAGTGCTCACTACCCGTCAAAGTTGCAGAGAAGACGTGAACTCCGGTGACAGAGCGTGTTGTCGCGTGACCGTGTCGTGTTGGGTACACTGGCGACGCGTGCGCGGTCCGATGTGTGGATCCTTGCCATCCGGAGGTCGTGTACTGCCTGTTCGAGCATAATTGCAAGTTAAGTTAGTGGAAGGTTTAATCATTAAGTAATAAGTTTGCGTAACCAGTGTCTCTTCTGCCTCGTGGCCTCCGGCGATCGGGTTTCCTGTCCCCGGCACCGGTGTATTTGAAGACAGTGACCTTTCCTCCTCCTCTCGTTACTGCCCGATGGAAGGTGTAGTTTTGGCAGTTTAATTGTTTCGATATTCTGTCGTGTGTTATGAGTAAATTCATGCTTCTTGTTGGTTGATCATGTGGTCGCTCATTCAGGACTGTGTGGTGTAATGTTTCCTTGCACGAGGTTAGCTCTAATTCTGTCAGCAAGTTAAGCCATCTTATTACAAGTTTTCGCTGGGTAAAAGTCGGTGCAGTGACCAGCCTGAGAGTGGCAATTGTGTTTACGGGCTTATTTAAATTGGTCAGTATTCTGCCTAGCCTGAGCACCCCTGAGTGGGCGATTTGTGGTCGCCTTACATGGGTCCGTCATATCTATTATGTTCTAATGATATTCCAGGACACTTTTGTTTAAAAACTTTTTAAATTCCTCCATTCCTTGATTGCCGTTAGCGGCGTGTTTTGAAAGGCTGTTATTGCCGTACTGCCAGCTTCTGTGTGTGTGTTTTTTAAAGAAATTTTTAAACTGTTGTGTTGGTATAAATTACTTGATTGCCGTTAGCGGCGTGTTTAAAAGGCTGTTTATTGCCGTACTGCTAGTTTCTCTGAGATATGAATAAAACATTTGTGTGTGAAAATCTCAACTCGACAGGAAACTACTAGAAATTTGGCCCCGTTTCCCAACTTGTGGTGTGGCTTGTAGTAACCGTAACCACTGTGTGTGTCAAGCATTTATGGCTTTCTTTTCTGCTTGGACTGGTGTTTCTGGGAGACAAGTTGTTGAGCACCAACCTGTCGAGGGAGATGGCGGCGAGCGTGAAGGCGCTGGAGGCGACTGTGACGTTAGCCACGAAGTTGCTGGCCGAGCAGTAGACGCCGCCGAACGGCCAGTCCGAGTTGAGCATGAAGGCGAAGTTGAAGGCGCAGTTGAGCAGCGCCATCAGCAGGTCGGCCACGCTCAGGTTCACCAGGAAGTAGTTGGTCACCGTGCGCATGCGCCGGTGCGCTGCAAAAAGAAAAGCGCAACACACGTGTCTCATCAGGGAAAATCGCACCTCAGTGAATGTACAGTATATGCAGCAGTGAAACTGATATACCGGGTGATCAAAAAGTCAGTATAAATTTGAAAACTGAATAAATCACGGAATAATGTAGATAGAGAGGTACAAATTGGCACACATGCTTGGAATGACATCGGGTTTTACTAGAACCAAAAAATGAAAAAGTTCAAAGATATCCGACAGAAGCGCTTCATCTGATCAGAATAGCAATAATTAGCATAACAAAGTAAGACAAAGCAAAGATGATGTTCTTTACAGGAAATACTCAATATGTCCACCATCGTTCCTCAACAATAGCTGTAGTCGAGGAATAATGTTGTGAACAGCACTGTAAAGTATGTCCGGAGCTATGGTGAGGCATTGGCGTCGGATGTTGTTTTTCAGCGTCCCTAGAGATGTCGGTCGATCACGATACACTTGGGACTTCAGGTAACTCCAAAGTCAATAATCGCACGGACTGAGGTCTGGGGACCTGGGAGGCCAAGCATGACGAAAGTGGCGGCTGAGCACACGATCACCACCGAAAGACGCGCGCAAGAGATCTTTCGCGCGTCTAGCATTATTTTGGTTTTTGTTTTCTAATAAAACCCCATGTCATTCCAAGCATGTGTGTCAATTTTTACCTCTCTATCTACATTATTCCGTAGGTTATTAAGTTTTCAAATTTATACTGACTTTCTGACCATCCGGTATTTGTACTGGGTGTTAAGCTACCAATCAAATCCAGACATTTGCCTTTCGCAGGCGGACAAGATTGTCAAAACAATTTTGTCCAACTCTGATTATGCTTTTCAGAGGTTTTACATGGCTGTGAGGTGAATGACACAAATTCCTCCAATAACTTACCTTCCCAACCAAAATGAATTTCCAATTCGGACATACAAGTATCTGCTTCCCCTGGTGTCACACATCAACAATAAATGAGGCAATGATCACCGTAAGGACCTAAAGCACAGACGTAACGTTCTGAGAAATATAGATTTGTATCCAAAGTACCGGTCTGAT
This sequence comes from Schistocerca serialis cubense, assembly GCF_023864345.2. Taxonomy (NCBI): domain Eukaryota; kingdom Metazoa; phylum Arthropoda; class Insecta; order Orthoptera; family Acrididae; genus Schistocerca; species Schistocerca serialis. The sequence continues at coordinate 248,250,555 of NC_064638.1, read as the reverse complement.
AAGTTTCACTTGTTTTCTAACCTAGTGGCAACATCCTACAAAAATGGTTCAAATGGCTCTGAGCACTATGGGACTTAACATCTATGGCTATCAGTCCCCTAGAACTTAGAACTACTTAAACCTAACTAACCTAAGGACACCACACAACACCCAGTCATCACGAGGCAGAGAAAGGCAACATGCTACATTTCCCATAAAAAGAAAATACTCTTCACTTTATGTTATGAAATATTAATTATTATTAGGATTATTGTTATTATTATGTATGTTAATTCTCAAAACTGTCATATGTAGGCTAGTGACAAAAGCGTACTTTCGACAGTTACAAAATTTGTGATTAATGTGAAACTAGAACCGGAATATAAAGAGCAGATGCCAAGTGCGCCATGCACACGTTTATGATCTATTCCAACTCTTCATGATCTTCGTTACCATCATTTTCATTAAGCACATTTTGTGGCTTGAAGTTGAGATAAAGCTGCCATTGTATCTTCGATTACGAACTACTACTACTGCATACGTGACGAAGGCAGTAAATTATGTTGACATGCCTAGATAACAATTTCGGGCTACATGTAAGCGGATATAACAGAAATCTCTCGAACAACTTTTCATGAATGTTCTTAGGAAATTCCCGTTACAGATATCTAGGACATGTAGAGGGGAACGAGCACATAATGGTTAGAACAGGAAACCATTTCCGGAAACGTATTGTTTCCGTTCTACGACGATTTCAATTCAGGAGTTAGTACGTCCACGTCTGCTACCACTCAGGCTAACTAGTCTTGCATATTTGACCTTCCTCCAAAACGTATCGGACCCGTTCTTGGAAGTAGTGGCACTGAATGTCCGTCAGGAAATGCAGTTTCAGTGCACTATCTCACTTATCAAGTGCGGCTCGGAGACATCTCAACACACGATATGGAGAAGGACGGTTAGGTCGAGGTGATCCAATAACGTGGCCGCCATGATCGTCCTATTTAACGTATATGGACTACTACTTTGGTGGTTTAATGTACGCGACTCGTGTAGAGACAGAGGAAGATCTCCTAGCACCAGTTCTGGCCGCTGTAATGCGAGGGTTGGAACTTCAATAGTGGCAACTATTTATTTACATCTCGTACAAAATAGACACGTGTTTCAAAGTTTTACTGACCTTCAAAGTAGTCACCAGCATTGTGTATAACCCGTTGCCAGCGATGTGGAAGTCGTAGGATACTCTTATCAGTGTCAGTTGTGTTAACAATTCGAGTGGCGCGGTCTATTGGCAGACTAATTTGTAACAGTTCTGAAGCGAATGCCGTCAAGTGTTTCCTTCAGTTTAGAAATCGAGTTGAACTCACCAGGGCTTAAGTCAGGGAAGTGCAGTAGGTGGTATAGCACTTAGCAGCCCCATCAGTCAAACAAATCAGTAACAGCTTGCGCTGTACGTGCTTGAGCATTGTCCTGCAAAATGATATGTTAGGTCCTGCAGAAAGTGTCATCATTCCTATCTCTAAGCTGGCCGTAGGTTGTGTTTCAAAAATTAACTGCATAGAGACAGAAGTGATGACACTTTCTGCAGGACCTGACCATCATTTTGCAGGACAATGCTCAAGCACGTACAGTGGAAAATGTTACTGATTTCACGGAATTCGCTTCAGAACTGCTAGAAATTCGTCGGGCAATAGACCGCGCCTCTCGAACTGCAACACAACTGGCACTGCTAAGAGTATTCTGTGACTTCTACATCGCTGCCAAACGGTCATACATAATGCTGGTGACTACTTTGAAGGTCAGTAAAAGTTTGAAACACGTGTCTTTTTTTGTACGAGCTGTAAGCAAATGATCTCACTATTAAATTTCCAACCGTCGTAGAAATTGTGCAGGCAACAGATGGGACAGAGCATGTGTACCAGTACAGGTACAATGTCTGTAACAACGATGTTAGTCGTCACATCGAGCCGCTCTTATAACGCGTTAGTACTGTTCTGTACGATCAGTGCGCTAAGTTCTTTTTTCTATTGGAGTACAGTAAACACGTAATGTGTAAGTGTTAAAATAAACAATGTGTCTAAGTGATACATATATTTTTCGCTATGTTTCCATTTGAAGTGTTACCTAATAATTGTGCTGTGTCACGTCTAATTCAATTCCTCAAGCAGACGTGGATGAGTTAAATATCTGAATTAAAACCGTTGTAGAACGGGAGCTGCACGTTTACGAACATGGATTTCCATTTCAGATATTATGTACTACAATCCTCTACAAGTCCTAGAAATTTGTAACAGGAATTTCTGAACACATAACGCTGGTACATCACAAAATAAACAAATGTCAGGAACATGCTACAATATCGAAATCGACGACAGCATGCTTTAGGCATGATTGTTTTCAGAGCCTCAAATAAACTTAGCTGCTCTGACACATCCGTAGGCCCGACCCAAACCCTCAGTCTCAGTTGTTCGATACGAATGACAGATTTCACGCTAAATAAATGTTGTTTACAGTAGTACATCGTGCCACGGAAGCTACAATCCGATTAAAATTACTTGTTAGTTTATGTTTGTCACTGGCCGCTACATTGTTGGTACGTCGGGTCCATTACAGGGGAAAAACAAACAGAGCCGGTCGCTTCTTAACTGCTGTTACTTGTGAGATACTCTGTTGACAGCAGGTGTTAAGTGAGCAATGACTGCACCGCGGTACGCGGCGCGTTTTGTAGCCCTGAATTTAAACTCACGTCTTAATCTAATCACAATCTCGTTATGTGCAGTATATCTGGAAAACGTCGGCCAACAATCTGCGCAGAACTATTAATCAGGCCCGAATTGTTCACAATCTCTACGAGCAGATCCAAGACGGAAAAAAAATTCAATTTGAGCGCTAAAAGCAAAATGGAACTTCTCGTTCTCATTAGTTACCTGATACTATCCTCACACCGGCTACACAAGCTGCTATGTTACCAACCGATGAAGAGTCCTAGTTACAGGTTAAAGACAAAACATGCAGATTCGAAACGATAAAAGAATGATGGGCAGAGAGAATAAAAGTAATTCAGGAACCCAATACAGTATTGACAATGGCACCAAAGATTATTAGAAATAAAAAATATGTATTTAAATCAGCTTATTAAATATATATATATATATATATATATATATATATATATATATATATATATATATTTAAACCAGCCTGTTAAATAAAAATAATAATAAGTGTCATTTTCATAAAATTAAGAAATAAAAAATTTCTGAACGTTGATGGGATTCTAACCTGTGACTTTCTCCAGGTTAGCAATGTATCTCAAACGGTACGCTACACCACCGCCCTCTATTATAATGATATGTTTTTAACTTTCCAGAACCAATGATGATTTACTGCCTTCAAAAAACTGTGCTTCATGCCCAAAGCTTGTCTGATGTAGGCCACTGTCTGAGATGATAATAACTGCATATGTGACGCCAAACTGAGTCTTGTGTGAAAAGATACAGTAGTGTTTGCTCGTTGCCGTATATGAGAGGTGCATCTTTGGGTGTGTATGTGTTATCATGCCTGACAAAATGCGAAATTAAAGGGTCTGGCCTGAGAATCGGGCCCAGAAGCACAAGGAATTGGAAGTGAACTGACCAATGGCTGCGACAGTTTGGCAATTGCGAACATTTCGATTGTGACTTTGAGCGCTCTGACTAGAGGAAAGCAACTCTAACGCATGAAGTGTCAACTAGCAAGTAGTTTTACCAAGACGTTTTCTCCATTTCTTGCAACAGACGCAGGAAGTGTTGCAAAAGGGTTCAACCTATTGCCAAGTTCATATTTGCTGTATGAACGATGGTAAAACTTCCGGTCGACTTTAAATTACGCAGCGAAAACAAAAAGTGCACCTCTGTGCCAGTTCTAATTTGTCGGTTCCTGTAATTCCCGGTAGTGGACCCCAGGTGCAGCTAGATTGCTCGCTAGTTAATTACCCATCGTGCGTCAGCCCCAGGTGTTTTTTCTCTCAACTGCGAAAAATGTTGAATATGTCTGGACGTCACAGCGTGGAATTCCACAGTCCACTGCACTGCGGAGCGTGACATGAAAAATCTGGCATGTCACAATTTTGCCTCGTGGAGAGGAGCGTGCTCAATGAGATGCGTCATCGTTTTTACCTTACAAGCAGAAACGAGGAGCCGCTATATAGTATTTAGTTAAACTGCGTATTCGGTGGGTTCTTTATCATAGATTACATGGTATGAAAATAAGCTGTTTCAAGGAATGAGCAGATTTCAGATAGCTGTTTCAGGGAATCAGCTTATTTACTCTCTCTCGAAAACGAGTAATTTTAGCTACAATTTGTTATGATAACGTGACATATAACTGAGTATCGGTGTAGAAAGGCTCCCTTTAATTGACGATTTGGGTGTTACAATTTGCGTTCTATGAAACCACACGTTTTAATGCTGCGGCACAGTGATTAAATAAAAAGCATGTCGTTTTATTACAATTTGTCTCAGTTAAATATCAACAACGCATGACATCTTGCACCATATAGAGTGCATTGAAGGTGTAACTCAGATGATAGCGTAGTGAACTATGAAGGGTAAAGTAGGAAGTTCGCGTCCACCTCCCTCCCAATTATTATTCACTTCGCCTGTTGTTTTCTCAAGTATTCGGGTTCTTTATTACGAATTTAATAAAAGTATTTTCCGCAGTAGTCGATGTTATTTATTACTAGCGAACCAGGCAATGCTTCGCAATTTCTAAATTTGTGTGGGAATTGTATACGTCCTAATCTCCTTCCCTCACCTATCTCTATCTTTTATCCTCTCCCCCCCTCTCTTTGCCCCCTTTCTCTCCAATCTCTCTGCATCATCTCCTCACCTCTACCTCTGTCGGTCTCCTCCTACCGCGTCTCTTGTCCATTTTCTCCTCCTCCCTCCCTCTGCCCTCTTTTCTTCCCCTCTCTCTCTCTCTCTCTCTCTCTCTCTCTCTCTCTCTCTCTCTCTCTCTCTACCGAGCGAGGTGGCGCAGTGGCTAGCACACTGGACTCGCATTCGGGAGGACGACGGTTCAATCCCGCGTCCGGCCATCCTGATTTAGGTTTTCCGTGATTTCCCTAAATCACTCCAGGCAAATGCCGGGATGGTTCCTCTGAAAGGGCACGGCCGACTTCCTTCCCAATCCTTCCCTAATCCGATGAGACCGATGACCACGCTGTCTGGTCTCCTTCCCCAAACCAACCAACCAACCTCTCTCTCTCTCACACACACACACAGATTCTAGTTCGGATCATTAATATAAACAGTATAGGAGAGACTTCTACAGTTGGTGGATCTGTACGGATAGTGGCTTTAATGTCAGTATTTCTAATAATTTTTATCTGTGAACGGGTAGGATTCCCAGGTTTCGGATGATTCTGTAGTATTCTGATCGTCAGTCGATAAGATGTACATACAACATTATTCTTCCCTCTACTGACTACGAGAAAGAAACTGACTACGAGAAAGAAAACGAAACCGCACGTTTTCACACCACAGAATTTTCTTTCACGCAGTCGATTTTCACAGAAAATCGGTACAGCGTATAATGTATAAACTGAGTCTGCTTGAAAGTTGGCAGCCGCCGAGCTGAGAGGATGCGCAGCATAGCAGCAACAGCAGCACTTGTGTGATAAACTGTAAATTAATTTAGTCTGTTTTTTGTTCACGTGCTTCTGTAAAGAAGTGAACTGCAAGTGTTTATTTTACTGTGTAGACCAGTGGTTAGAAAATAAATCGTAGTTTTGGTTTTTGCGTAAATCTTGTGAATATAATTGTGTAAGGCGGCTTCCTAGTGTAAATTTTTCCGTGTAGAGAAATTTACTTCTGTTTAATAGCTTGCGGTCTCAGAGTTTAGTGAGAAATCTGCACACCAACTTTTAGTGTTACTTTATTCTCCTTTGGTGTACAAATGTTGGAACTTTAAGAGTGGCAACTATTTATTTACAGTTCGTACAAAATACAAACGTATTTCAAATTTTTACTAACCAGCGTATACTCGTATAACCCGTTGCCAGCGATGTGGAAGTCGTAGGATACTCTTAGCAGTGCCAGTTGTGTTGACAGTTGGAGCGGCGTGGTCTATTGCCCGACGAATTTGTAGCAGTTCTGAAGCGAATGCCGTGAACTGTTTCCTTCAGTTTAGGAATCGAGCTCAACTAACGAGGGCTTACGTCAGGGGAGTGCAGTAGGTGGTACAGCACTTAGCAGTCAAACAAATTAGTTACAGCTTGCACTATACATGCTTGAGCATTGCCCTGCAAAATGATGGTCAGGTCCTGTAGTACGATATGGCTAGGGACTGTGCTTGTTGTGAGCGGACACAAGGAGGGTTGGCTGCTCTCCGTAAACAAGTGAAAGTTGCGTTGGCTACCGTCGACAGGCTTCTAGCTAATGTTTGAAGTTGCGATGACGACGGGGTGCCAGTGACCAGACCTGCTACACATTTGGTGTCACTGGAGTCCCCTGGTGGTCCGGAATTCACTGCGGCTTCCGATACGCAACATCTGACCGGTCCGTCCCCACTCCAGAGTGGGTGGCAGACAGTGGTGGGTTCGCGTGTCACTAGGCAGAAGGCGAAAGAGACAGCAAGCCGTGCGATGGCTCCCTACGTCTTAGCAACAGGCACGAGTGTTTCCCAGTGTTGATACAGCACGGGATGCCTCTCCTGTTGGGCTAGCGGTCGATTTTCCTGCCCAGTCCGGACAAGTACAGAGGGTGGCTAGGCTAGTCATTGGGGGCTCCAGTGTTAGGTGGGTGATGGAGCCCCTCAGGGAGATAGCAGGCGAGGCGGGAAAGATTTCCAGTATACATTCGGTATGTATTTCGGGAGGTCTCATCCGCCCTGCCGGCGGCTATCGAGCGCAGTGGGTGCAACCGGCTGCATGTAGTGTCACATGTCACCACCAATGACGCCTGCCGCTTGGGTTCTGAGGGCATCCTCGGCTCCTTTCGGCGGCTGGCTGATTTGGTGAAGGCAACTAGCAACGCACGCGGAGTGCAGGCTAAGCTACGTTGCTACGTTGTGCAAGACGCGACAGTTGGCTGCGACTACTACGACGCTGCCCCCCTTGGCCCCTCCCCCCCCCCCCCCCCCCCCGGCAGGCGACGAAAAGGCCGCAACACGACAGGAGTCGTCGCTGTTTCCCAAGCTCTGGTCGGCGGCGGCGGATTCAAATACATAAGAAAAATAAGAATTCCGATTTTCTTGTTGTAAAAAATACTATATGTTAATGGAACAAAGTTACATCGGCTCCCTGAGTTAGTTTTTCGATACAGATTCTCCTTTTACTTAAAAAAATTGAAAAGTATCTCTCCCGGTTTTGCGTGTTTTTTCGCTGTATATTACTTTTCTATCGATTGTGAGGAAAGTAAAAGGCACAAAAAATTGATGTTTGCGTATCTTACAGTTTCACATCACAGCTTGATAATGAGGTGTCTATTTTTCCGATATTCGTCACAGTTATTCCGATACTTAATTTACAAGTAACGTACTGCATAAAATTTGAATTGTGTACAGTGAAAAATGTGGTCGCTGGCTACTTTGCGTATGGTTCACGTTACGTCATACATCGTTGCCGATGAAAAGAAGCTAACATATCGAAATTATTTTTAAAGTTGAGATCAGAATGATATCGATCTCAGTTTCCGAGATTTGGACTCATATATATCCGGGAGCTTCGCAACTAGCCGCCAGTTCTGTCGACGCGCAACGTGAATCATGTGGTCATCACACGATAGAGAACGCATTTGTTTTGTTTCGCTGACACATTTGGACCTAATGAAACCATTTTATGTCATATATTTCTCCGGTATGAGTTACTAATGTTTCTCCAAATGCTCTTGACAATTTCATTTAAAATGCCACGAAATGTAGGTTTCTTAAAAGTAAAGACATGCTGCCTTCAATATATTTTCTTCTCATTCTTGGGAAGAGGATAAATTACTCACCTCTAGTATTTTCTTCTGAACCTGGGCGAGGATACCGAAGTAGAAGTAGACGTCCTAACAAAACCAACAAATGTCAAACATTTACATTTTTCAACAGAGCGAAAAAACGTTCAAATCAGTTTAATATCGCCTTGCCATCAATTATATTTTTTATATGATGTGGTAGGTAAATCATAGCGACACGACTCAAAAATTTGCATTAATAGGAAAATAATATACATTTCACTCACCTGCCAGTTTCAACTGTGCACCAATTTCTTCCCAAATTCTGTCTCTGAACAAAGTGTCCCTATATTTAGGGTTCTTCAAGTCGTAAATGCAAGGATGCTGCGAGACCAGCTCACAGAGCATCACATCCTGTGAGTGGCTCATTTCAGTTTTCCTTGACTGGCTCGACATCTTTCTGGCAGCCGTACGTCTTCGTGTCGTCCGACTTCCGTCGCAACACTGCCAACTGGTGCAGTGCTGCGGCAGCTGCCGCAACAGTCGCGCGTCGCATCCCAAACTCGAACTGCGCATGGTCCAGCAGGCAACTTTTGACGTCACGTAGCGACCCGTCGCAGTCGCTAGTGTGCGTCGCGTCTCGAACAACGTACCTTAAGCTGTCTATTTGTAGCATCGTACTCAGGGTTGATAGCGGCCCTCTGGTCTGGAGCAGTGTGGAACGTCTAAACCAGAGACTCAGATGGCTCTGTGACGGTATGGGATGCGAATTTCTCGACCTGTGCTATCGGGTGCAGAATTGTATGATTTCCCTTAATAGGTCAGGCGTGCACTACACCCAGGAAGCGGTTACTCGGGTAGCGCAGTACGCGTGACGTGCACAAGGGGGCTTCTTTAGGTTAGAGGATCCCTCCCTTGGGAGCAAAGTCTATTTGCCTCTTAAATCAGCCACGGCGACCTCAGAGAATCTTGGTCCTCGCAGATCAGAGATAGAAAAAATTAATATGATTTTGGTACAGTGCTGGAACATCCAACGAAAGGTCCCAGAATTAGTATCGCTTATTGAAGGTTATAATGTACAGATAGTACTGGGAACAGAAAGCTGGCTGAAGACAGACGTTAATGACAAAGAAATCCTCAGTTCAAACCGGAATATTTATAGTAAGGATATGTTAGTCGCCAATGGTGGTGACGTGTTTATTACAGTAAAATATTCGATAAAACGTAGCGAGGTTATCACGGATTCCGAATGTGAATTAATCTGGGTGAAATTGAGCACCAAAGAGAGGTCAGAAATGGTGATCGGATGTTTTTATAGATCACCTGGGTCAGGATATGTAGTTGTAGAGTCCTTCATATAGAGCTTGCATAATATCATTAGTAATTTTTCTGATCATGCCGTTGTAATAGGGGGAGACTTCAACTTGCCGGGTATAGATTGTTATGCCATCAAAACTGGTGCCAGAGACAGGGATTCGTGTGGAATTGTTCTATATTTCTTGTTCGAAAATTACCTTGAGCAGATAGAGAACCAGCGCGTGAGGGTAACGCCTTAGACCTCCTGGCAACAAACATACCTGGAACATTTCGAATCAGTTCACGTACAGGAAGGTCTCAGTGATCATAAGGCTGTGACAGCATCTATGATGAGTCCTACAAGGAATTTTAAGAAAGGCAAGAAGATATATTTTCTCAGCAAGGGTGACAGGATAAAAATTTCAGAATATCTCAGCAGTCAGCATCAAATATTCGGTGTTGAGGACGGAGATGCGGAGAAAAAATCGAAAAATTCAAAGGCATCGTTCAATATTCCCTAGACAAGTATGTTGGGAGTAATTTTTAAGGGATGGGAAAGGTCCACCAAGGTTTAATAGCCGTGTTATAAAAGCGCTACGTAAACAGAGAGCACTTCATCTCAGATTCAAGAGAAGTAAAAACCTAGATGACAAACTAAAGCTGAACGACGCGAAAATCAGCGTAAGGAGAGCAATGAGAGAAGCGTTCAATGACTTCGAAAGTAAGACGTTGTCAACATACGTGAGTACGAACCCTAAGAGATTTTGGTCGTACGTAAAATCAGTAAGTGGGTCAAAATCATCTACTCAGCCTCTAAGCGACCACACCTGTACCGAAACGAAAGATAACAGAGAGAAGGCCGAAATACTGAATTCGGTCTTCCCAAGATGATTCACCGCGGAAGATCGTAACACTGTCACTCCTTTCAATCGTCGTGCGATCGTCTAAATGGCAGATATTGAGATCACCGATTGCGGAACTGGAAAACAGCTAAAATCGCTTAGTAGTGGAAAGCCTTCAGGACCAGATAAGATACCTATAAGATTCCATAAAAATTATGCGAAAGAACTTTCTCCCTTTCTAACAGTAATTTATCGTAAATCGCCTGACAAACGAAAGGTACCTAACGACTGGAAAAAAGCGCAGGTCATTCCCGTTTTTAAGAAAGGCCCTAAGACAGATCCACACAATTATAGGCTTATATCGTTGACGTCAATGTGATTTAGAGTTATGGAACATATTTTACGCTCAAGAATTATGACGTTCTTGGAAAATGAACAGCTCCTCTATAAAAATCAGCATGGATTCCGCAAACTCAGCTCGCTCTGTTCCTCCGTGAGATCCACAGCGCAGTGGTCAACGGCGCTCGGGTTGATGCCGTGTCCCTTGACTTCAGTAAGGCATTTGACATCATGCCGCATTGCCGTTTAATGAGAAAATACGAGCTTATGGATTATCGGAGCAGACCTGCGATTGGATTCCAGACTTTCTTGCAGATAGGACTCAAAACGTCGCACTTAACGGAACTAAATCGACGGATGTAAAGGTAACATCCGGAGTACCACAGGGAAGTGTGTTAGAACCGTTGCTGTTCGCAATATATATAAATGATCTAGTAAAAGCGTCGGATGCTCTTTAATGCTATTCGCAGATGATGCAGTTGTTTATACCAAAGAAGACAGTAAGAAGTTGCGGAACGACCTGTAGAGAATTGATGACTCGTGCAGACACTGGCAGTTGACCCTGAACGTAAATAAATGTAACATATTGCGCTTAAATAGGAAAAGAAATCCACTATTGTACAGCTACGCTATTGTTGACAAATGGCTGGAGACAGCGTCTGCCGTAAAAAATCTAGGCGTGACTATCCAGAGCGATCTTAATTGGAATGACCATACAGAACAGATAGTGGGACAAGCAGACACCAGACTCATCGGAAGAATCTTACGGAAATGGAACCCATCCAGGAAATAAAGCGATTATAAGGCGCTTGTTCGCCCGATTCTTGAGAATTGTTCATCTATCTAGGATCCCTATCAGGTAGGACTGATAGAGGAATACAGAAGATCCAACGAAGAGCGGCGCGTTTCGTCACGGGATGGTTTAGCTGGCGTGAGAGCGTAACGGAGATGCTAAACAAACTCGACTGGCACATGTTCCAAGAGAGACGCTGTGCATTACGGAGAGATTTACTACTTAAATTCCGGGACAGCACTTTTCAGGAGTAGTCAGACAACATATTACTTTCCCCCCACATACATCTCGCGTATTGACCACGAGGAGAAAATTCGAGAAATTAGAGGCAATACAGAGGTTTACCGACAATTATTCTTCCCACGCACTATTCGCGAGCGGAACAGTATTGGAGGGATCAGATAGTCGTACCGGAAGTACCATCCGCCACACACCATTAGGCGGCTTGCGGAGTATGATGTAGATGTAGATGTAGAATATCGGGTAAAAATTTGAAACAAAATAGTCAAGAACTTTTCAAGGGTTTTGATAACAACCTTTCCCGTTTATATACCATATATAATTTATTTACCATTTATATTCAGAAAAATATTTAGCCTATATCCGACCGAAAGTTTATTGGATTATACAGGGCTATTACAAATGATTGAAGCGATTTCATAAATTCACTGTAGCTCCATTCATTGACATATGGTCACGACACACTACAGATACGTAGAAAAACTCATAAAGTTTTGTTCGGCTGAAGCAGCACTTAAGGTTTCTGCCGCCAGAGCGCTCGAGAGCGCAGTGAGACAAAATGGCGACAGGAGCCGAGAAAGCGTATGTCGTGCTTGACATGCACTCACATCAGTCAGTCATAACAGTGCAACGATACTTCAGGACGAAGTTCAACAGAGATCCACCAACTGCTAACTCCATTCGGCGATGGTATGCGCAGTTTAAAGCTTCTGGATGCCTCTGTAAGGGGAAATCAACGGGTCGGCCTGCAGTGAGCGAAGAAACGGTTGAACGCGTGCGGGCAAGTTTCACGCGTTTCAGGACACGTGTATCTGGACATGCTGTAAAATTGGCTCATGCCACAACTGGAGACCGACAGCGCCGACTTCATCTTTCAACAGGATGGTGCTCCACCGCATTTCCATCATGATGTTCGGCATTTCTTAAACAGGAGATTGGAAAACTGATGGATCGGTAGTGGTGGAGATCATGATCAGCAATTCTTGTCATGGCCTCCACGCTCTCCCGACTTAACCCCATGCGATTTCTTTCTGTGGGGTAATGTGAAAGATTCAGTGTTTAAACCTCCTCTACCAAGAAACGTGCCAGAACTGCGAGCTCGCATCAACGATGCTTTCAAACTCATTGATGGGGACATGCTGCGCCGAGTGTGGGAGGAACTTGATTATCGGCTTTATGTCTACCGAATCACTAAAGGGGCACATATCGAACATTTGTGAATGCCTAAAAAAACTTTTTGAGTTTTTATATGTGTGTGCAAACCATTGTGAAAATATCTCAAATAATAAAGTTATTGTAGAGCTGTGAAATCGCTTCAATCATTTGTAATAACCCTGTAGTGTTAAATCAGAAAATAAATGGCTGAATAACTTTTCAAGGTTTTTGCTAACCAACATTTCCTCTTTGTGTGTTTCGTAAATATATATTACATATTTTTAGAAATAAGGCTATGTCTGTTCCAATTTTATTAGAGTATTGTGTAAATATTTGAACTAAATCACTAAAGAAATTTTCGAGATTTTTGGTATCAACGTATGTATTATATACTTATTTGTACATCTTATACTCCGAAAAATATCCAGTGTATATCCGTCAGAGCGTTTATTATAGTGTTATGTAAATAACTGAAGTAACTGGTCAAGATATGCTCGGGATTCTTGTTAACAACATTTTCCACGTATGTGTTATACCATAATAACTTCGCCAGGTACTTTTCGAGACTTTTCCCAACAATGTTAATTAATGATTTGTCTTTATACAGTAAGTATACAGCCTTTTCTGTCCGAGTGTTTATTAGAGCATCGTGTAAAAATTTGAATTAAATCGATGAAGTAATTTTCGAGTTTTTGGTAACAACATTAAACAACGAGTTATCTTTGTACAACAGTATAGATTTATACACCATATTTACTAACAAAATGTAGCCTGTGTCCATCGGAAATCTTTTTGAGTATTGTTTAAAAATCTGAGATAAATCGGTCAACAACTTACCGAGATTTTTGCTAAAAACCTTCCCCCTTTATGTAGTATAAATATATTTATGTACCGTATACATATGAATAAAAATGTGTAGCATATGTCAATCAGAACGATTATTAGAATATCGACTAAAAATTTGAAATAAATTGGTCATGAACTTACAAAGATTTTTGGTAACAACGTCAAGCTACGACTTGTCTTCATAGAAAAGTCCTGTATAGATTTTATACGTATATTTACACACCGGATACATTAAAAGATACGTAGCCTGCGTCTGTCTGAACGTGTATAGGGGCATTGTGCAAAAATGTGAAGTAAGTCTGTCAAGAACTTTCCGAAATTTTTGCCAAAATCTTTCCCCTTTATGTAGTATGCACGGACACGCTGATCGGCCTGGACTTTATAATCACCTATCTAATAGCCGGTGCCTCCACCTTTGTTGTGGATAACAGAGGCGACGCGTAGTGGCAAGGAAGCAATGAGACCATTATAGGTCGCCGGAGGGAGTTGACGCCACATCTGCACACACAAGTCACCTAATTCCTGTAAATTCCGTGGAGGAGGGCGAGTCGGAGCGTGAATGTGGTAGGAAAGCTAGAAAATCGGGAAAGGAAATGCAGAGGCTCAATCTAGATATAGTAGGGGTCAGTGAAGTGAAATGGAAAGAAGACAATGATTTCTGATCAGATGAGTATAGCGTAATATCAACAGAGGCAGAAAATGGGATAACCGGAACAGGATTCGTTATGAATAGGAAGGTAGGGTAGAGAGTGTGTTACTGCGAACAGTTCAGTGACACGGTTGTTCTTATAAGAATCGACAGCAAACCAACACCGACAGCGGTAGTTCAGGTATACATGCCGACGTCGCAAGCTGAAGATGAAGAGGTAGAGGAAGTGTATGAGGATATTGAAAGGGTAATACAGTACGTAAAGGGGGATAAAAATCTAATAGTAATGGGGGACTTGAATGCAGTTGTAGGGGCAGGAGTAGAAGAAAAGGTTACAGGAGAATATGGGCTTGGGACAAGGAATGAGAGAAGAGAAAGACTAATTGAGTGCTGCAACAAGTTTCAGCTAGTAATAGCGAATACTCTGATCAAGAATCACAAGAGGAGGAGGTACACTTGGAAGAGACGGGGTGATGCAGGAAGACTTCAGTTAGATTACATCATGGTCAGACAAAGATCACGGATTCAGATACTGGGTTGTAAGGCGAACCCAGGAGCTGATACAGACTGATACTACAATATAGTACTGATGAAGAACAGGTTGAAGTTTAAGACATTAGTCAGGAAGAATCAATACACAAAGAAGTGCGGAGCGGAGTACTAAGGAATGACGAGGCGCCCTTGAAGTTATCTAAGACTGACATACAGCAATGAGGAATAGTTCATAGGCGGTACAGTTGAAGAGGAACAGACATCTCTAAACAGAGCAGTCACAGAAGTTGGAAAGAAAAACATAGGTACAAAGAAGGTAATTGCGAAGAAACCGTATGTAACAAAAGAAATACTTATAGATGAAAGAAGGACGTACAAAACCGCTCAGGGAAATTCAGGAATACGGAAATACAAGTTCCTGAGGAATGAAATAAGTAGGAAGTGCAGAGAAGCTAAGACGAAATGGCTGCATGAGAAATGTGAAGAAATCGGAAACGAAATGATGGTCCGAAGAACTGACTCGGAAATAGAAAAGCAAGGGTGGTAGGGCAACGGGAATTCCACTGTTAAATGGAGACGAGCGAGCGGATGGATGGAAAGAGTACATTCAAGGCCTCTATGAGTGGAAGATTGTTTGATGTGATAGAAGAAGACACAGGAGTCAATTTAGAAGGGATAGGGGATCCATTATTACGTAATTTAAGGGAGCTTTGGAAGACTTAAAACCAAATAACACAGAAGGGATAGACAACATTCCAACAGAATTTCTAAGATCATTGGGGGAAGTGGCAACAAAACGACAGTTCATCTTTGTGTGTAGAATGTATGAGTGTGGTGATACATCACGCGAGTTTCGGAAAAGCGTCATCCACACAGTTTCGAAAACTGCAATAGCTGACAAGTGTGAGAATTGTCGCACAATCAGCTTAACAGCTCATACATCCGAGTTCCTGACAAGAATAATATACAGAAGAATGGAAAAGAAAATTGAGGAGATGTTAGATGACGATCAGTTTGACTTTAGAAAAGGTAAAGGCACCAGTGAGGCAATTCTGGCGTCGCGGTTGATAACGCAAGCAAGACAAAAGAAAAATCAAGACACGTTCATAGGATTTGTCGACCTGGAAAAAGGGTTCGACAATGTGAAATGGTGGAAGATGTTCGAAATTCCGAGAAAAATAGCGGTAAGCTATACGGAGAGACGTGTAATATACAATACGCACAAGAGCCAAGAGGGAATAATAAGAGCTAACGACCAAGAACGAAGTGCTCGGATTAAAAAGGGTGTAAGACAGGGATGTAGTCTGATATTAAACTTTTCATATCAGCGAACACCCCGCATCAGAGTGAAAATCTCATTCAGGGATGTAGTCTTTCTGTATATCAAAGAACCAATAGCCGCTCGGAGACGCCGCGGGTTTCAGTCACCATGTCACGGATTGCGCGGCCCCTCCAACCGGAGGTTCGTGTCCTCCCTCGGATATGTGTCGTCCTTAGCATATGTTAGTTTATGATACTTTAATTAGTGTGTAAGTCTAGGGACCGATGACCTCTGCACTTTGGTCCCTTACGAATTCCACACATTTGAACATTTTTTGAAGAAGCAATAATAGAAATAAAAGCAAGGTTCAGGAGTGGAATTAAAACTCAACGTGAGAGATATCAATGATACCATTTGCTGAAGACATTGCTATCCTGAGTGAAAGTGAAGGAGAATTAAGTGATCTGCTGAACGGAATGGGCAGTGCAATGAGAACACAATATGGATTGAGAGTAAATCGGAGAAAGACACACGTAATGAGAATCAGCAGAAGTGAGAACTGAGAGAAACTTAAGATCAGAATAGATGGTCATGAAGGAGATGTAAATGTCGTGTGACTATGGCCTCCCGTCCGGTAGACCGTTCGCCGGGTGTAAGTCTTCCGATTTGACGCCACTTCAGCGACTTGCGCGTCGATGGCGATGAAATGATGATGATCAGGACAACACAACACCCAGTCCCTGAGCGGAGAAAATCTCCGACCCAGCCCGGAAATGAACCCGGGGCCTACGATTGACATTTGCAGCTGCCGGGGACGGACGGTGAAGTAGATGAAATTAAGGAATTCTGCAGGCAGTAATATAACCAATGACAGACGGAGTAAGGAGGACACCGAAAGTTGGCTACCACTGGCAATACGGGCATCCAAGAAGTCTACTAGTATCAAACATAGGCCTTACGTTGAGGAAGGAATTTCTGAGAATGTACATATGGAGCATAGCATTGTGTGGCAGTGAAACATGGACTGTGAGAAAAGCAGCAGATAATTCAGGACGTAGGTTGCAATGCTCTCTGAGATGAAGAGGTTAGCACAGGTGATGAATTTGTGGCTGGTCACATCAAACCAGCCAGGAGACTGATGAGTAAAGGAAAAAAAAAAAAGATTTTGACTGATCCATTTCACTTGTAGTTCCCAAAGAGTCACAGACGTTTTATCTGGGGTTAATAAGGATAAATTAATATACCAAACAGGGTGTGATAAGGTGCCTGGATGGTAGCCAAACCAGGAACGAATGCATGCCCTGCTAGCAAGGAAGACGAGACTGTCAACAGAACACACTTCATGAAGATATATATGAAAGATCAACACTTGGTCACCGAGAATGTGAAAATAAACATCATGGTTAATGTTCACGTTAGTCTGAATGAGTGGCACCAGCGTCCACTAAACAACACAGAACCAGCTCCTGCTTGGACTGCTCATACTACATAGTTAAGGCTAAATGTCTCACTGGACTGTTAATAAACTTGACGCCTAGCATCATATTGAAAGACTGGAAATCGAAACTCGTTGGACTGTACCATATGCCTCTACTGCACTACCATCCAATGTGGTCTATCGATGACATGCACATCCACATGCCTCCACTGTGCTACCATCCAGTTTCTATGTGTGGCCCATTGATAACACGCAGCTCCACATGCCTGTACTGCCATACCATACAGTTTTTGGGTTTTGTTTATTGACAACAGGCAGCTCCACACACCTCTAGAGTGCAACCATCCAGTTTTTGTGCCTGGCCCATTGATGACAGGCAGCTCTACACGCCTCTGCAGCACTACCATCCAGTATTTGTGTTTGTCCCATTGGTGGTGTGCAGCTCCACATACCACTACAGTGCTTCCATCCAGTTTTTGTGTTCACCCACTGATGATGGGCAGCTCCAAATGTCTCTAATGGTCAACCAACCAGTTCTTGTGTTTGGCCCATTGATGGCCCGCAGCTCCACATGCCTCTACTGTGATACCATCAGCTTTTTTGTTTGGCCTATTGATGATAGGCGGCTCCACACACCTTTGCAATGCAACCATCCAGTTTTGTGTCTGGTCCATTGGCGATGGGCAGCTCCACACGCCTCTTCTGCGCTACCATCCACTTTTTGTGTTTGGCCCTTCGATGAAAGGCAGCTCCACACACCTCTACTGTACTACCATCCAGTTTCTGTGTCTGGCCTATTGAAGATTGGTAGCTCCACACCACTCTACTGCACAACAATGAAATTGTTTGTTTGGTTCATTGACGACAGGCAGCTCCACATGCCCCTATTGTTCTACCATCCGGTTTTTGTGTTTCACCTATTGATGAAAGGTATCTCCACATGCCTCTGCTGCACTGCCATCCAACTTCTGTGTTTGGCCCATGGACTATCGGCAGCTTCATGTGCCGTTGTAACCAATGGCCTTTAGCGTCCTACAGTATATCCAGTTTCCTTTGTAATTTGCGCCCGAAAATTAATTGAGCTGGATGTGCAATTCAGATTAAGTTTAAAACTGATTGTCTCTGACTCAGCGTGAGCTCGTCCCGGGGCGCTGCAGTTTAGGAGTTTCTGCCACCATTAAGCCGTAGACAGTGCAGACAGTGCAACAAATCGCTTAACTTTATTCACGGTGCGGTTATGAAGACGTCCAATCAAGATACCTCCTTTCTGACATTCTGCTACGTCTCCATGTCGATTAGTGATGTTTATGACTCAGTGGGACATAAGCACCATTGACAGAGAATGGATTCCTGGGCAAAAGAAGTCTACTAGTTTCAAACATAGCGCCAATTTGAAGTTGAAATCTCCGGAGATGAATGTTTGGAGCACACCATTGTAACGCTAGTGAACAATGGACTGTGGTAAAAAATGGAAAAGAAGAGAATCGAAGATTTTGAGATGCGATGCTATAAAATGATGTTGAAAATTAGGTGGGTGATAAAGAATAAGAAAGTTCTCCACAGACTCGACGAAAAAAGGAACATATAAAAAAACACAGAAGGAGCAACACTATGGTCGAACATGTGTAAAGATTTCAGGGAGTTACTTCCATGGTACTTAACGGAGCAGTAGGATGTGAAAACGGTATGGGAAGACAGAGACGAGAATATATTCGTCAAATGATCGAGGACATAGTGTGCAAGAGCTACTCTACGATGAAGAGACTGGCACAGGAAAGAAATTGATGGCTGGTCACATCGAACCAATCAGAAGACCGATGACAAAAATGTTTGCCTGCAGGCGTCCTCCTCCTGCGCCATTTGCAAATGGAAGAGGAACAGGTGTGGGAGGTGGTGGGGGATAGGGGTACTGAAGTGTGTAAATAATCGTATACAGAGTAGACGTTATTACAGAAAGAGGTAAAGCCGAGGTAACTGAATATACATGCGTGCATCCGGTCCGGTTATACAGATTAATGTTTTTGCGGTTACTCAAACCACTTAATACCACTCTCACGTACACACCAGCAGCAGACATTATTTATATTCAACATTTAGTTCAGATTTTCTTTTTGTTTCACATCATTCTGCAAAGAAACGAATTTTATCTCTATATTTTAACTAGTCTGTATTAACGCACTCTAACTTTCCCCTGAATTTAATTTCACTTGCATTATGTGAGCTGACTTTGACGTGCTACAGTGTATTAAAGTAATATTAAAAAAATAGAAGTGGTTTAGGAATAGAAACACTCAGTGACTCCTTGGGTTAGTGTACATCACTTGTGGTACAGACGAAAGATGGACAGAGTTACGCGTTTCGCGTACGGATGCAGATGTAATTGGCCACTGTCAGTAAGCAGCTGGAAGCTGTACTGGCCACGGCCGACAGGTTCCAGGCTGCTGCCCTGGGCTGCGATGGCGTTGGGGCACCTGAGACGAATTCTTTGGCACCTTTTGGGCCTGTATTATCGTATGAAATCCCTGATATTACTGCGAATTCAGATTCATACGTCCCATGCCGTCGACACTTCCCTGACAGTGGATGGCGAACAGTAGTGGGATCGCAGTTTTCTGGGCGGAAGACGAAAATACGTACTGGCGATCATTTGTCCCCCTACGCCTTAAAGTCATGTTTGAGGTATTACCCACTGCTGAAAGTACATATGAGTCAGCACGGGACGCCGGGTCTGATACAACTGGAGCCTATCTGCATGAAAGGTCCGAACAAGCGCAGAGAGTGGGATTGCTCGTCACTGACGGCTGCAACGTGTTAGGCGGGACATGGAGCCCAGTAGCGAAATAGCGGGCAGGGCGGGAAAGAGGACCAGGGCCCACTCTGATTGCTGGGACTCATGTCTGAGATGTACTGCTAGCAGCAACTGAGTATTCTGCGTGCACGCTGGTGCAAATCATGGCTCATGTTGGCAGGAATGACGATTGTAGCCTGGGTCCCAATTGGCGGCTGGCTGCTATGGTGAAGACAGCTAGCTTGGTTCGCGGGCTGGAAGCTAATTAGCGTTTTGCAGCATCTTTCTCAAAACCGACCACGGTCCTTTGGTCTAGAGTCGAGCGGAAGGCACATGATAATTCGGTGATGGACGAGGAAGCGGACTGTAGTAACCTCTTAATAAGTCAGGCATCGCACTGCACGCAAGATGCAGCTGCCAGGAGGGCCGTAAGTAAGGCATGCACATTTTGGATTTGTAGGACACAGAAATCCCTCCACAGCTCCGATGAGCCACCTTCTGATTTCAACCAGGGAAGAATACTGTCGCCATTAACTGAAGAAGCATTCATCATGACAAATCGCAGAAATAAAATGTTAATATAGTATTACTTAACTGTAGAAGCGTCTGTGAAAAGGTCCTGGAGCTAGTCTGGCTTATAGCGATGACAACGCCGACACACCACTAGGAACAGAAATCAGCCTGAAATGAGATGTTAGTAGCAACGAAATTCTAAATTCAGACTGGAATGAATATCGCAAAGATGGATTGAACACCGGTGTTTGTGTTGAGTTTATAGCTGTGAGAAACGCGTTACTTGTTGTGTTGGCAGAAGAGCCAACACCCTGTTACTAGAGGAGGCCGAAATGCATGCGTTTTAGCTCACGCAGGCTGGCATGAGGAGGGAAGGACTATGCTGACGTGAGGTCTGGAACATGACAAGGAATTACAATACAGAATTAACTTTAATCTATTAATGATGAACGTCGCTCTTGTCGGTACATGATTCACAATATTATATGTTCAGAATAGTAACTGAATATGGCGCCTTGCTAGATCGTAGCAAATGAAGTAGCTGAAGGCTATGCTAAACTGTCGTCTCTGCAAATGAGAGCGTATGTAGTCAGTGAACCATTGCTAGCAAAATTGGCTGTACAACTGGGGCGATTGCTAGGGAGTCTCTAGACTAGACCTGCCGTGTGGCGGCGCTCGTTCTGCAATCACTGATAGTGGCGACATGCGGGTCCGACGTGTACTAACGGACCGAGGCCGATTTAGAGGCTACCACGTAGCAAGTGTGGTGTCTGCCGGTGACACCAGATTAATATCTAACCATCTCACTGCAGATCTCGAATGCGAAATAATTTGGATGAAGATACGTTGAGGCGACAGAAGTTATGGGAGAGCGATGTGCAGATACACAGATGGCGGTAGTATCGCCTACACAAAGCATAAAAAGGGCAGTCCATTAGCAGAGCTGTGTTTTGTATTCAGATCATTCATTGCGAAAGGGTCTCCGACGTGATTACGGCCGCACGACACGAATTAACAGACTTTAAACGCGAAATGGTAGTTGGAACTAGACGCATAGGACATTCCACTTCGGAAATCGTTAGGGAATTCAGCATTCCGAGTTTCACAGTGTCAAGAGTGTGCCGAGAATACCACATATCAGGAATTACCTCTCACCACGGACAACGCAGTGGCCAACAGCCTTCACTTAACGACCGAGAGCAGCGTATTTTGCATAGAGGCGTCAATACTAACAAACAAGCAAGACTGCGTGAAATAACCACAGAAATAAATGTGCGACGTACGACGAAAGTATCTACTAGAACCCTGCGGTGAATTTGGCCTTAATGTGCTATGGCAGCAGACGACCGACGCGAGTGCCTTTGCGCCTGCAGCGGCTCTCATGGGCTCGGCTGGACTCTTTTCTTCATAAGGCCATTACAGTATCACTGAATACGACTATAAATAGGAATATAAATTATTTCTGCTTAGCAAGAGCTGCAATAAACAGATTCTAGATTACCTGAGCGTTCAACGTGAAAATTTCGTCTCCAGCACTGACAACGTTGAGCTGCAAAGGGCAAAGTTTAAGAGTATCGTACAATATGCTAGACAGTTATGTGCCGAGTTGCAAGTGATGCGCCTCTCTCCCCTTCCCCCTCCCCCTCCCCCTCCCCAGGTGGTACGACAGTCTTGTTAGGACGCTGCCATAAAAGTAAAGAGAACTTCGCTACAAATTTAAACGTAGCCCATCATCACTGACAAGCAAAACTGAACGAAGCCAAAATTAGTGTAATGAGAGCCATGAATGCAGCGTTCAACTAATTCGAAGGTAAAATTCTATCTACCGACTTCACGGAAACTCCTAAGATGTTTTGGCCTTATGTCAAATCGGTAAATGGATAAAAACCACCTTTCCAGACAAAATTTGACATAACAGCATCGAAATGGAAGATGACACACAAAAAGCAGGGTGCTAAACGTATTTTTACAAAACTGTTTCACCGAGGAAGTTCGCCCTGTAGTTCCCCTTTAAATGATCGTCAAAACGACATATAGCGAAATAAGCGACCATGGAACAGTAAAGTAGCTTAAATCGCTAAACAGAGGGAAGACTACTGAAACTGACGGAATACCAACACGATACTGCACTGAGAATGCTCGTTTTCGAGCAGCAGTGTAAGGTAGGTCGCTAGATGAGCGAAGCATTGCTGGTGGCCGGAAAAAACACAGCTCGTTCCCGTTTTCGATAAGGGTCGTAGAACAGCCACACAAAACTATAGGTCCATATCTCTGACGTCGGTGTGTTGTATAATTTGTACGATTTTGGAATATGTATTATGTTCGACTATTCTCTTCTGGAGACCGAAAACATTCTGTGTAGGAATCAACATGGGTTCCGAAAACAACGATCGTGTGATATCCAGTTCGATCTTTTCCTTCACGAGACCCAGAAACCATTGAATAGGTTGACGCCGTGTTCCTTGATTTCCGAAAGGCGTTGGAGGCAGTTTCGTACTGCCGCTTAATGAAGATAATACGAGCATACCGACTAGCACTGGCAAACATGGCATTCCTGGCCAAGAGAAGTCTGCTAGTATCAAACATGGGTCTTAATTTGAGGATGGAATTTTAGAGATTGTGCGTTTCGAGCACAGCGTTGTATGGTAGTGAAACACAGAATGTGGGAAAACCGGAACAGAAGAGAAGCGAACCATTTGATATGGGGTGCTACAGACGAATGTTGACGATTAGGTGGACCGTTAGGTGCAGAATGAGTAGGTTCTCCGCAGAATCGGACAGGAAAGGAAAATATGGAAAACACTGAAAGGAAGAAGTGAGAGGATGGTAGGATATCTGTCAGGACATCAGGGAATAACTTCCATGGTAATAGAGGGAGTGTAGAGCGTAAAAGCTGTAGATTGAAATATATCCGTCACATGATTGTAAGATGTAAGTTGCAATTGCTCCTCTAAAATGAAAAGGTTGGAACAGGAGTTTATCTCGTGGCGGGCGTCATGAAACCAGTCAGAACAGTAATGATTCAAAAAGAAAAAATGAAAATGAGCATCAGACGCAGCATTATGACTGGGTCGAAAAATTTCTAACAAACAGAAGGCATCATATCATTCTCAA
The DNA here is from genome assembly GCF_023864345.2 of Schistocerca serialis cubense. NCBI lineage: Eukaryota > Metazoa > Arthropoda > Insecta > Orthoptera > Acrididae > Schistocerca > Schistocerca serialis. The sequence goes on along the minus strand of NC_064638.1, from coordinate 248,226,894 downwards.
TGGAGAGAATTATTAAAACGTAAAAGCAGCTTCGGGCGTACCCCAAGGGAGTGATATTGAACCGTTACCTTTCACAATACACGGAGTGAACCGGATCTCCGCCTACAGACTTACCTCTCGGCAGCTGCTGAAGGTAAACAATGGAAAGTTGCGTTTCTCTAGCACTTGCAAGGCGCTCATATTAGGTATGTCATGTGCTGGTTATCCTTCATACTGTATTCTGTGATGGGAGCGGACATGGTCGTCACAGAAAATCGATCCCACTGTTAATTACAGCGCTGTTTTGTAACAGCTTTGGTTAGCTTAGTTAAGTGCATTTTGAAGTGACCAACGTTTATGTATAGCGACACATCATAATTATTCTGTGTCCGTTTTCACAAACAGTAACAAGAATACAGCATTCCAACACGTAACTGTTGAAAATGTTGCTAGTTAAATTGTTTTAAAAATGGATTATACACAGTCTCGACCACAATAAAATATTTATTTGCTGTAGTGACCGGTTTCGGTAAGAATGTGACTCTCTCCAGATTATTTATACCATGATGATATGTGGTGGCGGTCAATGGAGCAGACGTGACCCCGCGAAAGTCAGTTTTATAACGACCAAAGTTTATGTACAACGATACTTCACGAATTGCTACGTGTCAACATTCATTTTCAACAACAAGCCTACAGCATTCCAACACGTAATTCTTACACATGTTGGTAGTCAAAATGTTTTTAACATTGATTAAAAGCAGTTCTGATTGCAATAAGATATTTATTTGCAATGGTAAACGTTGACGTTCGTGGAGCCACGATACCTACTCGTTCACCGTGACCGCCTATCATCGCGGTATAAATGATGTGAAGATGGTCACATTCTGACCGAAACCAGTTACCATTGCCTATAAATATTTTATTGCGGTAAATACTATTTTGATCCATTTTTAAGTATTATAATTAGACCGCTGATTTTCTCCACGAGAAATGTTATCAAAACTAACTAGGCGAACTGTCTTTAGGTGCAGCTTTGGGGTGATGTTGACACTATTAAGGCTTCTTTTGATTTGTTTTTTTGTTACATCGGTGTGCCACAAATTATGCTATGCGTAATGCACGTGCGAAATGAAATGTCTAACTTAGCCGTCTAATAACTGACTGCTTGTTATAATTAGACAATGGAACACTGATGGGTTATTATTAATTATTCATTTCCTGTACAGCAAAATAAGATTTGAGCACCGGAAACTAACTCTGTGCAAACGTGTTTATTACTAATTATTATTAAATAATTACAATGCAATAAATGAAGCAGGCAAAAAGGAATACAAACGTCCCAAAAATGAGATCGACAGGAAGTGCAAAATGGCTAAGCAAGGATGGCTAGAGGACAAATGTAAGGATGTAGAGGCTTAGCTCACTAGGGTAAGATAGATACTGCCTACGGGAAAATTAAAGAGACCTTTGGAGAAAAGTGCTCAGATGGAAACCCAGATCGAAGCAATGACGGGAAAGCAGAAAGGTGGAAGGAGTATATAGAGGGTCTATACAAGGGCGATGTACTTGAGGTCAATATTGTGGAAATGGAAGAGGATGTAGATGAAGATGAAATGGGAGATATGATACTGCGTGAAGAGTTTGACAGAGCACTGAAAGACCTGAGTCGAAACAAGGTCCCAGGAGTAGACAACATTCCATTAGAACTACTGACAGCCTTGGGAGAGCCATTCCTGACAAAACTCTACCATCTGGTGAGCAAGATGTATGAGACCGGCGAAATACCGTCACACATCAAGAAGAATATAATAATTCCAATCCCAAAGAAAGCAGGTGTTGACAGATGTGAAAATTACCGAACTATCAGTTTAATAAGTCACAGCTGCAAAATACTAACGCGAATTCTTTACAGACGAATGGAAAAACTGGTAGAAGCGGACTTCTGGGAAAATCGGTTTGGATTCCGTAGAACAAGTGAGGCAATACTGACCTTACGCCTTATCTTAGAAGAAAGATTAAGGAAAGGCAAACCTCCGTTCCTAGCATTTGTAGACTTAGGGAAAGCTTTTGACAATGTTGACTGGAAAACTCTCTTTTAAATTCCGAAGGTGGCAGGAGTAAAATACAGGGAGCGAAAGGCTATTTATAATTTGTACAGAAGCCAGATGGCAGTTATAAGAGTTGAGGGACATGAAAGGAAAGCTGTGGTTGGGAAGGGAGTGGGACAGGGTTGTAGCCTCTCCCCGATGTTATTCAATCTGTATATTGAGCAAGCAGTAAAGGAAACAAAAGAAAAATTCGGAGTAGGTATTAAAATCCATGGAGAAGAAATAAAAACGTTGAGGTTCGCCGATGACATTGTAATTCTGTCAGAGACAGCAAAGAACTTGGAGGAGCAGTTGAACGGAATGTACAGTGTGTTGAAAGGAGGATATAAGATGAACATCAACAAAAGCAAAACAAGGATAATGGAATGTAGTGGAATTAAGTCGGGTGATGCTGAGGGAATTAGATTAGGAAGTGAGACACTTAAAGTAGTAAAGGAGTTTTGCTATTTGGGGAGCAAGATAACTAATGATTTTCGAAGTAGAGAGGATATAAAATGTAGACTGGCAATGGCAATGAAAGCGGTTCTGAAGAAGAGATATTTGTTAACATCGAGTATAGATTTAAGTGTCAGGAAGTCGTTTCTGAAAGTATTTGTATGGAGTGTACCCATGTATGGAAGTGAAACATGGACGATAAATAGTTTGGACAAGAAGCGGTTAGAAGCTTTCGAAATGTGGTGCTACAGAAGAATACTGAAGATTAGATGGATAGATCACATAACTAATGAGGAGGCACTGAATAGGATTGGGGAAAAGAGAAGTTTGTGGCACAACTTGACTAGAAGAGGGGATCGGTTGGTAGGACATGTTCTGAGGTATCAAGGGATCACCAATTTAGCTTTGGAGGGCAGCGTGGAGGATAAAAACCGTAGAGGGAGACCAAGAGATGAATATACCAAGCAGATTCAGAAGGCTGTAGGTTGCAGTAGGTACTGGGAGATGAAGAAGCTTGCACAGGAAAGAGTAGCATGGAGAGCTGCATCAACCAATCTCAGGACTGAAGACCAGAACAACAACAATTACAATTTTAACATTAGATAGCTGAGAGAGGGTTTAATCTCATTAAGGATAGTACGTTACGCGAGTTGCCGAATTTGGATAGGTTTCCTTCTGAACAGAAGCCTTGTTGCCGATCTATTCACGCGCACGGTGATACGGTCTGCTGATAACTGACTGGAGCTAGAAAGGGTTCCTTTACAAACTGTCGCCTGAGAGCCATTAGCAGGTCTTTAATACCCTCTCTTAGCTGTGTCCGTGGAATAGTGTTGCGGAACTTATATTGAGTATCTAGGGAGAGAAGGAGGACGAGGATAAGCTAACACGGTACTGGCGCTGCACAACAAGGACTGACGCAGGTACACAGGCGCAGTAACGATGTTTGTGTCGCGAAAAGAGCGCCGTAATCGGATTGTGGATATTGGCAGTGCGGGCAGGTAGGGCCCGGCGGCTGTATAAACCGGAGGCGACGGCGGGCAGATCCCTCCGGGGTCCCCCACCTGTCACCAGCCGGCAGTTGGACTGCCTGCGCTGTGACGGCACCGCGGGACCCAGTCCCCCCACTACACGCTGCACACACGGCCGCCCCTCAGCGAGCCAATGCAATTCACACGACTGAAAGGAGGAGCTCGCATGTTGGCTGACGGCTGACGAGGAGACCAACCGGCTGTCGGATTTTCGTATTTTTCACGAGAAAATCGACTTTCAAGTTTCCACTCAGTGAAATAAACGCGACTTATTCAAGGCTCACTGAAGTACATGAAAATAGACACTTAACACTCGTAAATTATGATGTTCACTTACGAAAGGTGACCCCCAGTAATACAAATGAGATGACATATACGGTATCTGGGTTAAACTTACGGAAGTACACAATGTAATAACTTGAAAAGTCATCGCCGCGTGGGATTAGCCAAGCGCCGGCCGGGGTGACAGAGCGGTTCTAGGCGCTACAGTCTGGAACAGCGCGACTGCTACGGTTGCAGATTCGAATCCTGCCTCGGGCATGGGTGTGTGTGATGTCCTTAGGTTAGTTAGGTTTAAGTAGTTCTAAATTCTAGGGGACTGATGACCTCAGAAGAACTCCCATAGTGCCCAGAGCCATTTGAACTGACTGTGCGGCTGGTCCCGGCGGAGGTTCGAGTCCTCCCTCTGGCATGGGAATGTGTGTTTGTCCTTAGGATAATTTAGGTTAAGTAGTGTGTAGGGACACATGACCTTAGCAGTTAAGTCCCACAAGGTTTTTTGAAAGGTCATCCACAAAATTATTGATGGTATGTTTCTACAAGTATGGAAGGTCAAAATATTTTTTACACGCCTCTTACACCCCGATGTGCTTACCATTATGACGTGACAGACATGTGATTTGTATTCCACTTCAGTCAAAGTGTTATGCGGCGTCACGCTCGTGACATTGGCGATAGCTGAACGAATGCGATGGCGCAGTTCCAGTCGATCACGATTGGTGTCTGTTATACTTGATTCTTGATACGCCCCCACAGAAAGAAAAAAAAAGCAGTGTAATGTCAGCGATTCTAGGGAGGCAAGCAATCGATGGACCATCTCTCCCAGTCCAGCGAATATGGCAACTCATGATCCAAGAAATACCTCGCAATATTCGAAAAATGACATGGTGCCTCATCTTGTTGAAAGATCACGTGCCGGCCGGGGTGGCCGAGAGGCTCTAGGCACTGCAGTCTGGAACCGCGCGACCGCTACGGTCGCAGGTTCGAATCCTGCCTCGGGCGTGGATGTGTGTGATGTCCTTAGGTTAGTTAGGTTTAAGTAGTTCTAAGTTCTAGGGTACTGATGACCTCCGAAGTTAAGTCCCATAGTGCTCAGAGCCAAAGATCACGTCACGAGAGAGTTGTACCACAGCATTGCATTAACTGTAAGCTTCGCGAAGAAGAATGGCCCTATAATCTCGCCCTTCGACAACGTACACCGCATATCACTTTTGGTGATTCAAGTTCCCATTCTACCACTACGTGAAGGGTTTCGGTTTCCCATATGCAGCAGTTGTGCGTGTTCAACTTGCCGGAAGTCTGGAACGTAGCCTTGTCCGACAAACAGACGAAATCGAGAAATACCTCGTTTTCATCCACTTTTTTAGGAATTACCTCCGCGAATGCCTATTGTCGCGGCCTGCACACAGGTTTGATTCTGTGACTAAGCTGAAATTTGTACGCCTTTAGGTACACCCGTTTATGGGTGGCATAGGTAATTGTTTTGCCTACTTGCTTGTAAGACTGACTTACGAGAGCTCCGCTGAAAGGACTGGAATTGCGTGCCTGCTTGGTGACTCAACTACGAAAGCATAACCCCCCCCTTTCCAGAATCCGCTGGTCCCATTTCTGTATTGTTCTGTAAGTGGGAACATCGTCAATGATCACAGTCCATACTCACACCGAAAACGACGCTGTTCCAGTGAAGCAGATTTCAGCTACGCAGGAGAAAGCACACAGAACACCTTCCAGGTAAATGGATTGGCCGTGATGCGCCAATTGCATGGCCGCCACGATCCCAAGACCTGACACCATTCCATTTTTTATGGAGATTGAAAGGATCCTATTGCCACCTTTCATTAGTCCGGTAGTCCACTTTCACTGGCGTTTCTCTTTCTTTCCCTTGTTTCTCTTTTTTCATAACTCTCACAGTGGTGTGACTGAATGAATGTGGTTGTGTGTCACACTGCTAGACGGTGGCGTAGTCTGCTGCAGAAAGTCTGCGATAATCATACAGATTCAGCAGCAGTTGTACAGAATAGCCAACTCTCGAAGTGGTCAAGAAGGCAAAGGGGTTGGCGCTACTTGTGAGAAATCTATCTGCGTTAGGTTGGTGGCGGAAATGGCATCTTTGGGTTTACCGGGCCACGCGGAGCTTGGAAGAGGCTGGAGGAGAAAAAGGGAGGCAGTCTGCCGCTGGTACGGAAGCGTTGACAGCTGAGCTCTAGTCGAAGAAGGGTGAGTTAGACTGACCGCGTGGCGCTTTGTTACTTGTCGAGGGGACAGCTGTTAGCTTTTGGTCTCGCTTTTCAACTCTGAAAGATTGCTTTGCCTTGTCGCAACAACGAATGTAAAACTTTCTTTTAGTAAATTTCTATAGCAGACTGGGGTCCGCCCGAAGAGCGCCACACGAAGGTGTCGATAAGAAGCGAGTACTCGCTTCTGTATGAATGTCTGTTTGCCATCAGCTGTGCCTGTATCAGCTTTTATTTTTCTAAATATTAATAGCTTTGCCTTCTCGTAAATTTTCCTTGCTTTATGTATCTTTCGTTCGTGGGGAGCCAACCACGTGGTTGAACATTAGAGTTTGTGGGGCTACCGTCATCACTAACTGTCCAACCTCATGTTTGTTTTAAAGAATTTCAACTGTTCGTGACTGCGTGATGTGATATTGTTGCAACTTGGCCACGATACCTAGAACTGAGAGAGGTGCTTCTACCGCACACTGTTGCCTCATCACAGTAAGCAGAGCGATTTAGCCAGGGATTTCCCGACGTGTGTGCATTAACGATCCCTGGCCAATTCGTGGAAGTGTTGGCCAAAGTCGTATGTACTGCGATTCTTCCAAGTAACCGGTATTTGGCCAGTCCTCTCGGCCAAAGTGCGAAATGGCAGGCTAATTTGCGGCCTGGCCGGTCTTCGGGCTTCGGCCGTAACGTGTACACAGATGAGCGCATACATTTTGATCACTCTGTAATAGCGTATTGGACATCTTTGGAACGCAACACAGCAGTCATTCGACGTGTCACGGACTCGTTAAGTTCTTGATACCGAAGTTATGTGGCACCAGATTCCAATGAAAAGCTCACACAGTTATTCTAGATTACTGGTCGGTGATTTCAGAGTGCAGACTCTATAGCGTCCCACCAAGATAAGAACGCCAGTTCATCCTCAAACGACTATATCAAGGTTGTAGCCTTGTGGCACGAACAGTTATTCCTGCTGGAAGAACCCATCGCTGTTGAGGTAGACATCAGCCAGTTAGGGGAGCATGTGTCCCGCAATAATATTCACGCAAACCACATCTATCGTTATGCCTTCGACTATTACGGAACGCCCCCTCAGCACTACACCTCTTTCAAGTGTGGCGGCGAATCCGGAAACGATAATCGATCTGTGTAACAAAAGACGTGACTTGTTCCATCAAACGACACGTCTCCAGTATCCAACCTCAATGATCCCACAATAGTTGCGAGTAACGTCGTTGTGTTAACATGTGAGCACATTGTGGTCTTCTTCTGCGGAGGACAATGTTCAACAACCTGCGCTGAAGAGTGATTCGAAACGTGTCTTCTACAGCATTGTACTCTGTCATCAGATCTGTCGCAGATCGCCGTCTATCCTACTTTACAGAGGGGGCAAATCTCCGACCTCACTGCTGCGTGATGAAGCATGGACGTCCAGTACCTTGTCACTTACTCGTGGTTTCTCCGTCTTTCAATCGCTTCCCATAGGTACTCGGGAGAGTAGCATGGGAACAGCAAGTCAGCTTTACCATTTCCGAGATGCTCATTCTCAAGAGCCAGGCTACAATAATCTGCCATTTGTCAAAGTCGCCAGTGAAAAGTTCATTATAAATCTGTCACAGTTGCTGAACGTAAATTTTTCCGACTACTTTCGAAACTATTGAGGCTTTAGAAATTATGGAAATTGTACTGAAATTGCTTGATGTACAAGGTGGTAAAAAATGTGTCCAATATTTTGAGAGGTGGTAGTACTCACCAAAACAATACAGTAAACATGTTTTTTAAAATGCATGCCTTTAGAGCTATGGGCACTTGTTCATGTTCGATAATGTGAAAGAGATCTCTTCTGCAAGCTCTTTGCTTTTCATATTTTGAGGGCAGGTAGGGTGGACCAAAACAAGTAAACGATGTCCAGTAAACATGGGTTGTATAATGCTTACCTTAAGATCTATGAACACTCGTTCCTCTCCGATGATGTGAAACACATCTACTCTATTGAGGCATGAATTTTAGAGCCCATATTTACGGGACATTTTTGCTTGTTTTGGTACACACTAGCTCCTGTAAAATATGGAAAGCAAACAGCTTGCAGTGGAAGAGCTCTCCTTCATAGCGACGAAAATGAACAGGTGCCCATAGCTCTTAAGGTATGCATCTTAGAACCCATGTTTACTGGACTTACTTCCTTGTTTTGATGAGTACTACCACATTTCAAAATATTGGTTGGTTGGTTGGTTTGGGGAAGGAGACCAGACAGCGTGGTCATCGGTCTCATCAGATTAGGGAAGGATGGGGAAGGAAGTCGGCCGTGCCCTTTCAGAGGAACCATCCCGGCATTTGCCTGGAGTGATTTAGGGAAATCACGGAAAACCTAAATCAGGATGGCCGGACGCGGGTCAAAATATTGGACAAGTTCTTTTTACTTACTTGTATGTGCTGCAACTGTCAAAGATTTGTAATAAACGCTTCATGAAATACAAGGCTTGCTGGTCCTAGATCAAAAAACGTCGAGCCGGCCGCGGTGGCCGAGCGGTTCTAGGCGCTTCAGTCCGGAACCGCGCAACTGCTACGGTCACAGGTTCGAATCCTGCCTCGGGCATGAATGTGTGTGTTGTCCTTGTTAGGTTTAAGTAGTTTTAAGTTCTAAGGGACTGATGAATTCTGATGTTAAGTCCAATAGTGCTCAGAGCCATTTGAACCATTTTTTGGCAACAAAACGTTGAAAGTGCATAAAGGCGATTATGTCAGTGTATTTTACGATTTCCGGCTCGTATCGTCGCTGGTATTATTCTTTATTCATCTCTGGTCCGTTTACATACTACCTGACAAAAATATGTGAAGCTCTCACAAAAGAGGGCCGGATGTTAATGTAACTTAGTTCATTTACACACCATCGATGGGAATGTAGAGCTGCAGTACTCTGTGACGACCAAGAGGAAGCATCAATGTTAAGCGTGTTTTGTGTTGTTACCAGGCCTGGTACGGTAATATAAACTGAGGTGACAAAAGACATGGGATTACTCCTAATGTCGTGGTGGGCCTCTTTTTTCCCGGCGTCGTGCAGAAATTCGACGTGGCATGGACTCATAAAGTCGTTGGAAGGGCCTGCAGAAATATTGAGCCATGCTGCGTCTATACTCGTCTGCAACTGCGGATGTGTTGCCAGTGCAGGATTTTGTGCACGAACTGAACTCTCGATGGACTTATGTCAGGCGATGTGGGTGGCCAATTCGCTCGAATTGTCCAAAATGTTCTCCAAACCAATCGCGAACAATTGTGGCCTGCTGACATGACACATTTTCATCCGTGAAAATTCCATTGTTGTTTGGAACAATGGTCTCCAAGTAGCCGAACAGACCCGTTTCCAGTTCATTTGGGCCAGAGGACACAGTCCATTCCATGTAAACAAAGCCCACACCATTATGGAGCCACCACCAGCTTGCACAGTGCGTTGTTGATATCTTGGTTCCATGGCTTCGAGGAGTGTGCTCCGCACTCTAACCCTGCCATCAGTTCTTACCAACTGAAATCGGGACTCATCTGAAAGCCACGGTATACCGTTTAGTCATCGGTCACTAGCCCAGGAGGGGCATTCGTGTCGGTCGTAAGATTGCTATAGCCAAATTCGCCGCACTGTCCTTTCTGCGGTAATTTAACGCAGTTTTACTTGCCTGTTAGCGCTGGCAACTCTACGAAAACGCCACTTTTCTCGGTCGTTAAATCGAGGCCGTCGGCCACTGCCTTGTCCGCAGTGGGGGGGAGGGGGGGGGGGGTAATGCACAAAATTTGGTGTCCTCGGCACACTATTGACACTGTGGAACTCGAAATATTGAATTCCCTAACGTTATCCGGAATGGAATGTACCATGCGCCTACCTCTAACTACCACTCGCGTTGAAAGTCTGTTAATTGATTGGCGACTCCATGGAGTGTCCTGTGCACCACGACCATATAATGGGTATACTTGGAAGGAGAGACAGCATTGGTTGTATTTTTTTGTTTTGTTTTATTAAACGCAAAAACGATTTTCGGTCACTTAGTGACCATCTTCAGTGCTGTAATATATAATTTAAATTGGTAGGCACTGGCGTCAACAAGCTTACAGCGATCACATAAACACAGCACTGAAGATGATGTGATCGCTGTAAGCTTGTTGACGCCAGTGCCTACCAATTTAAATTATATATTACAGCACTGAAGATGGTCACTAAGTGACCGAAAATCGATTTTCCGTTTAATAAAACAAAAAAATACAACCAATGCTGTCTCTCCTCCCAAGTCTGTTAATTCTCGACGTGATGCCTTAATCACCTAAGCACAAATGATAACTTCGCCAACGCACTGCCCTTTGATACCTTCTGTGTACGACACTACCTCTATCTGTATATATGCATATTGCTATCCCATGACTTTCGTATAAGGGGCATGAACAGCGTCAGATGCTGAGTGATTACTGTGGAGGACACTGAGATTTCACAAACTCATTTTAGACAGCGTTATCAGAAAATGACAGAGCATGTAAGAAGCCTAATTTCGGATCTCCATTTGATTGGCTGGTGGAATTATTCAATATCCAGATTTATGGGGCATTCGGTTGTGACAGTGGCCCGATATCTGACTGCATCGCGTCAGTCATACTCGCCTCCAAGGTTCCGGTCGAACACGTCTGACCACTAACAGCGAGGATCGCCATACGGTGCGCCAACCAGAGCGTAGCTAAAAAAATTTTTCAGGCGACTATCAACAGCATCGATATATTTGGAGAAATGCATGGTAAACACTGTGTTGCCTTACAATATATATTTTTTACAACCGTTTCGACCATAGATAATCTTCACACTGGAAAAATATTGTGATAGCTTCACATTTCATACATGCCATAGTTGAGTTCCAAACATCAGAAAAAGGTACTTCACGCCTGGTACCTGAACAATGTCGTTTTTACACCGTTTCCTTTTTTCTATGTTTCCTGTTTGTTTATGTCGGTCTTATGGCGTAAAGTATCTTTTTCTGATGTTTGCGGGACAGCTAAGGCATCTTTTCTGGTTTAATAACCGGTATGACGAGTGAAGTTGTCACAGTATTTTTCCACTGTGAAGATGATCAATGATCGAAAATATTTTGTAAGACAGCACGGTGTTTACAGTGCGTCTCTCCAAGCACATGGTAACCCATTGTCATCTGCGCCTGCCGTCTGGAAACTCCCTGCAATATTCGGTGTCAACCCACACCAGGGTAACATATGCATTACACAGCAGATTATGATAGCATATTAAATATTTTATTTCGGTCAATAATTTTATGAAATACAGAAAATCTAATTTTTGATGCCTTTCCTCCCGGAGAGTGTGTGCGTTAAAGCGCCGGCACTGGATCGAAACGATTAACGACGAAGGTCGCTGTGCCGCTAGCGTAGATGCGGATTTTGGGCGGTTTGCCCCATCCGAATATGTGAATACGGGGTGGATACTTGGATAAGTCCCACCTCAGATAAACGATCTGAAAATATTTCGCACACTAACATATGCATAATACTACACGCAAGCACTTGGGATACAGCCACTCCTTAACTATGCCAAATCCTTTAATAACTTGCTCAGATGCGGGTCAAAGATACAAGAAAAAGAAGAAGACATTGTTACTGCCTCTGGAAACAGTTAGCAAGGCAATCTGCAATAGCGCTTAGTGACACTTTCTACCGTTTAGTGATACAGATGGTGATACCTCTCTGTCACTTTCTAAATAGCGAATACTTCTTCCAGTTGTTAAGAACACTTGGTAACAGGTACTAGTAAACCATTCATAATACCGAATAGCATATATTATTTTCTTTTGGTTAATCACAAAGAAAATTCAGAATTTCATTCTAATATAAGTTACTTATTCCGATTAACAAATTTGTTTAATGAGACGGCTTTTGTCAGAAGGCGATGTGCAAGTCTAATAGCCACATAGCCTTCAATCTGGCATGATTCTCCTTACGCTGTTTTACGAATGTCAATACTACACCAGCTAATTACGCAATAAAACGTAAATAATGTGGTAGACATCATATACTACTAGTGTAAGGTGCTGAAGATATAAATGACAGACAGGATGCCATCAAAAGCTTTGACTGTGTGAATCACAGCATTCTCTTAAGCAGATTAGAATATTATGTTGTCACAGGCAGTGCTTTGAAATGGTTCGAATCTTGGATCCGTTGCTTTTCCTTGTGTACATTAATGACCTCTCGTTTGTTACATTGCCAGATACAAAGTTTGGATTGCTTGTAGATGATACAAACATTGCAATAAGTAGCAAGTAAGTACAGATTTAGAAATGGATGATAATCAAATTTTAACTGACATTAATAAATGGTTTAAAGCTAATTCGCTATCATTACGCTTTGAAAGAACCCACTTTATCCAGTTCAGAACCTGAAAGAGATTTCCCTCCAGCATGTGTATAACACATGAACACAAGCAGATTGAAGAGGCTGACAGTATTAAATTTCTGGGATTACAAGTCGGCAATGAATTCAGTTGGGAAGGGGGCATAGCACAGGATTGCCGAAGCGCCTAAACAAGTCTGTATTTGCAGTGAGAACGATGACAGATGTAGGAGATATAAATATAAAGAAACTTTAATACTTTGCTTACTTTCATTATGTTACGTCATATGCGTGCAAAAGCGTGTAACAGACTCATTTGTGGTGTAAATTCAAGAACATTACGTAGACACCTGTTCAAGGAACTTTGTATTCTAACCACTGCTTCCCAGTATGTTTATTCCTTAATGAAATTTGTTGCAAGTAATATGTCCCTGTTTCCAACCGATTGCTGAATACGTAGTACCAATACTGCGAATAAGAACAATCTGTTCCCGGGTTCGATTCCCGGCGGGGTCAGGGATTTTCTCTGCCTCGTGATGACTGGGTTTTGTGTGATGTCCTTAGGTTAGTTAGGTTTAAGTAGCTCTAAGTTCTAGGGGACTGATGACCATCGATGTTAAGTCCCATAGTGCTCAGAGCCATTTGAACCAAGAACAATCCGCCAAACACCTAAAACTACGTATCTTGGTCCAAACAGGGGTCCAATATTCAGGAACACACATTTCCAATAAACTAAAGCAACCATTAAAAACTTGGTTTTAGATAAAGCGCAGTTTAAATAGCGTTTGAAAGACTTTATGACAGGCGACTACTCCTATTCTGTAGATGATTAGCGTAACAGGGACTGTTTGACCAGCTTAAATAAAAATCTCTCTCAGATTTTAGTTTCGGCAGCAACTGGTCAAAGAGTCAAGATTAGGTATTTTGTGTATTATAAATTTATTAAAAGTGCGTAACTATATTTCATTCTGACGGTAATAATTCTGTAAATATTAGCAGTTCCACTTCACTGTAGTGGATTCACATATTTTAACGATCTCCTAATGAATGATCAGTATAGTGAGTGTTGTCAGGCGTTTTATGTTTTTTGTTTTATAATTTTTGACTTGTTCCACACCCACATCTCATTTTTGGGTCTCTGGAACGAAAACTGATTCTAACGTAATCTGATCTATTTGATCAGAATGAGAGCTTTTCGGGTGGGCGACGTTTCACATGGGCAGCTGTTTGCAGTGACATTCGACGCCAGGTATAACACACTCAACATCAAAGGGGTCAGCGGACGAGCATACGTTCAGTCTCTTGTGCCACTGACTTCGCGTGGCTGGCGAGAGCGTGCCGCTGTACCACGCAACCTTTATCCTAAGTGAGGAGCCATAGTAATGGAGGATACCACACTGCAGAACAAGGACGCAGTCTTGTGGAGGGAGTCATCGACAGCTTTAAAGTACTGGAGAAATTACTGGATCTACATGCGTTTATTTGAAATGCCACTAATACGAAACCCAAACTAATAATGTCGAGTATCAAATCCACAACTCCCGTGGATACAAGTTTTTGTAGACGCGTTTGTGCAGGGCTACAGCACTACGACATTATTTTTGATTGGGGTATTATTAACTTTATGAATAACTCGCAAAAACATTGAGTAAGCTTTGTTTATTTGGCTCTCACGCATATATAATTAAACAAGTGACATGCACTGAATTATTTCGCTACATCAGTGTTTTTATGATTGGAATTAAGATACATATAATTTAAGGTTTTGATGAAGGCCAATTACACGGAGAATACCTCATTGCATTAGAAGCCTGTCCTGTGTAGTGATCAGTGGATAGTTCGACGGATCCACAATACATGGTAAGATATGTTTATAATTTATTTATCACGCCTGTTTATGATTGTATTGTAGCAGCATTGTAATGTAAAAAACTACAAAGTGTTTCGTTGTGTAGGGTGTAAGTGGCATGCATTTAAGTGGCGTTTATGAAATGAGTGGAGTCTTGAGCTATATCCAGATGGTTAAAATAGCCACACCCAAATAGAAATGCTATTTGACATTAAAATCAAAGTAAAAGATTGGGTCGCCACCAACTCTAGCCACACGACAAATACGAGGTTCGACTGAGTTGGAAAATTAATTAATTTAGTCACAAGAAAAAACTCATAAAAGCACATTCACTGTAATGTCACTCATAAAAAATGGGATGTAATTATTAATATTATCCAGGGATTGTTCACATTTAATCAAATATTAAAATAAAGTAAAATGTGCGTGAACACTCCGAATAAGAGCAACTTGCAGCAACATTCCTGTAAACAAGATCTATCCTAAAGGATTTGTTTTAAATAAAAAGGGAACACTAATTATTGGATCTGTGGACATGGAAACGCTATGGATGGGCTAACAAGGAAACTACTACGTAAATGACGTAGGTAAACGAGACGTAACATCGGTACACTGGATAAGACCTGAAAAAAAAAATTATTTATTAAGACATCGATACAAGATATCCATATAACTGCTTTTGCCTGGTAACTATGTAGGATTGCTTGTGAAACGCTGTACAATTCACAACAGAATCTCTAATTTAGAAACGCGGTCGTCCGCAGCTCGTGATCGTGTGGTAGCGTTCTCGCTTCCCGCGCCCGGGTTCCCGGGTTCGATTCCCGGCGGGGTCAGGGATTTTCTCCGCCTCGTGATGACTGGATGTTGTGTGATGTCCTTAGGTTAGTTAGGTTTAAGTAGTTCTAAGTTCTAGGGGACTGATGACCATAAATGTTAAGTCCCATAGTGCTCAGAGCCATTTGAACCATTTTAGAAACGCGGTCATAATTAGAGGGGGACGGGAAAGGTTTAATACTTGTATTGAGACCTACATTCACTCAAAGAAGAGCAGGGACGACCCCAACACCAATATGCAACGAAGCTAGGAGGTTTGTTCCGCTGTATTGAGAAATAATTAAATAAAAGAGTAAATCTGAATATCATGGTTGCATTTAACATTGAACCTCGATTTGGAGAAACAGCCTCAACGGGGGCCACATATACACGCTTACATACTTAACATGAAATCACAAACGACAAATACAATTGAATAATCAGGGCAGGATATATTTAATACCGTATTCCAAAATCAGACCAATAAGTGAACTCTAGGAGAGAGGCAGGGGGCCACAGGAAAGTTAGGCTCACAATTAACTCGTGTGCGCACGTGGTTTGCGGAGATACAATTTTAGCAACATTGAAGCACGCAGACGCAAACAGTTAGCATTTTGCAGAGGACACATTTGAATAGACAAAGGGTAACGGCAGGGGGCCAAGAAACTCTGATATTAACCCACGTGGATGGTTTCCAACGTACATCTAGTAATGAAACAAAGAAAATTCACAAAGAGGAAAAAATTATCAAGATTCCGACAAGATTAGGATGTATATACACAGGCAGTCGCAGGCACTCAAACATTCACAGTGAACCGAGGGCGCACTTCCTACGTGAGATCGCCTCAACATATGCAACACATTTGTGCTACGTTTTTCTTACGGACCAAAGTCTGCATTAGGAATGAAACTGAAATTCTGCAGAAGCCTTGCATTCCTTTCTGCGACCCAGCAAAATAATCTTTATAAGACAAAACGCGAGCCCAAAAACTAAAAGCTCCCCTCTCGCTATGAGACAATGCGCCAAGTGGTTAAATCAACTCACCTTTCTTCGAAGAGACGTCGACTGCAGATCCCCGCAGAGCTGGAAGCAGACTGACCACCTCACACTAAAACTTCTTCCTACCCAGAGATGAGGGTAACTTTCACACAAAGGGAACAAACCTCTTTGCCTATCTGAAAACTACTAGGGTTGGCGATTCTGTAAGACTACCGCTGATTCTCTGCAGCAGAATAAACCACCATACAGCAACGTGAAACACATCCACATTCATTTACTCATGCATGCCAGAGAGTTTTGGAATAGGAGAACAAGAGATAAACAGTTTATGGAATCATAGTCGTGAGTTGGGTTACATATAAAAACATGGAAGACTTTTAATGGCGTTATAGACACATTTGCAAGTCTGAAAAGAACCAACGTAACAGCTATATGATGCTTGCAAATCGTAGAAATAAATAGGCTACGGCTAGATTCAATCATAACCCAGTCTTCTCTGGTACTAAGTTTAGCAACGAAAACATACGGATTGTTCTGCAGGATACAAAGTGCACAGAAAGGCAAATAAAATAATAATGAAAGGGGACTATAGGATCTTTTGAGGGAGTGAACAAAAATATGGAAACACCAAAAACACAACACATAGCCAAGCCTAACACGGTGTAGGAAAAAAATCGCATCCAAAACAGTTTCCAGTCGACTCGGAATGGGTAAGTACAGGTCTCGCAAGGTTTTCGATGGAGACTGATATCACTGTCCCTGCAAAAAATTGGCAAGTTTAGGTAACGATAATGGAGATGGATAGCGATCAAGCAACCTTCTCCCAAAGTAAGTCACCAAGGCTCAATAATATTGAGATCTGGTGACTGTGGTGCACATGGGAGATGCGAAAATCCATCCTCCTGCTCACAAAGCCAGTCCGGGATGATGTGAGCTGTGTCGGCAGGGGTCCTACCGTTTTGGAACACAGCATCACCATCGAGGAGTAAATACCGTACCACTCAATGGAACTGATCAACCAAAGTGGTCATATAATTATTCGCAGTAATGGTACCTTGCACAGTAAGCGCGGGACCCATGGGATACCACGCTTGGCTGCCCAAATCATCACCGAACCGCCCCCATGATTCACTTTACGTAGCAAGCAGTCTGCGTAAACTCGGCCAGCAGCTGCAAACTCTGAAAAAATACGCGTTCGGCTAAATTGCTCCGTAGAACAGATTTTATGGCTTCAGCACTGCGTTTTCCTGTCACAGAGATTTGCATCACTGATGACTGGTTTTGGAATTCCATCTCGTCCTCTTACTCAGAGCTTACGAAGCATCCTTCGTGTTGCTTCTGTGCTGTCATGGTTCGCAAGAGTGACATTCAGTTCTCCAGTGACTTTTGCAGCCGTCGTCCTCTTATTTTTCGTCTCAATCCTCTTTAATGACCAGCTGTCCGCTCAACATACGATTTCGTCTGCGTTGTGACTTATCGGGCGAGGTTTTTCCGCTTTCCCTGCATGCGATACAAATCTTCCATTCGGTGCCTCTTGAAAGACCAAACTCTTTGTCTCTTTTAGTTATGGAAGCACTCACCACACGAACAGCAACAATTTACCCAAGTTAGGATTCACTTAGCTCCGATGCAATACACTCACAACTACGCAGATCACTGTTCTGACCTCGATGGGCACTTGCAACGTACTGACAACAATGCACAGGTACCGTTCGTACCCAGTACACCAGTGCCTCTTGCAGGCTTGGCTAGCATCACTGCATTTGTGTTCAAACATGCCTTTCGCGCGGTTTTCCTCAGTTTTCCCAAACTCCTCTGCTTTTCTTTGTTGCGCGAGTTGGCGCAGAGCTCGAGCGGGAACTGATGGCGGTTCTTCCACCATCATGGGGAGTCTATGTCACCGGGTTATATCTTCACTGAATCGACATTGGTGTGTCGTGGCAGAAAACCAGAGGCTTTGTCACTACTATTATAAAATGAAAAAAATTATTTACAATAAAAATGTAATAAATTTGTTTACTCTGCACTCAGTTTCTGCTTGAGCCAACACTTGCTTTGGCATATCTGTCCGGCCGAGGCTGGCAGCAGCGGCGCTTATGTTCTCCTCGGCTAGAGGCCGCTCCTATCGTGGTGCGGTCCTAGACAGCGAACTAGTGGCTAGCGTCGTCTCACAGCCTTCTCTGCTCTTACGTCATCTTCGTTCCGGCGCTTGTCGATACGCCGGAACATTTTCATTTGTGCTATTGCGAGTATTTAAATGAAGACTGTTTATCTTTGAAAGAAATGTGATTAAAATACTGTCTGCCTACGTGGGTGTAAACCAACTGTCTCTACAACATTATCATAGTGGTATAGGGGATGAGGAGGACAGTTTGGTGTCAGACACTTGGTAGTCTATTAATCTCAAACTGACTCAAAAGATCCACTTAAGCTACAACGCAAATATGCCATGTGACATTTTTACTCTCATCCTGTTATGCCATTGACTTTCGTCAACATTTGTAAGTTGACCTTTTCTGTGGTCGTAATGACAAGAAGAGACCTCTGAAATAGTTATGCAAATATTAATTACATTTCCAGATTGATCTAAACTTAATCCCTAAAAGAAAAAACGACGTCAATTTTGCATTTTCTAAATTTAAAAACAAGTGGATCAGATGGTTCAAATGGCTCTAAGGACTATGGGACTTAACATTTGAGGTCATCAGTCCCCCTAGACTAGAACTACTTAAACCTAAGTAACCTAAGGACAGGACACACATCCATGCCCGAGTCTAGAATCGAACTTGCGAGTGTGGTTCCGGACTGAAGCGCCTAGAACCGATCCGCCACAGCGGCCGGACAAAAACAAGTGGTTTTTAATATTCAAGGACAATTTTAGATGAAGTCTCGTGTGGCATATATCAGTTGTAACCGAGTGGGTTTTGTATGCCAATTTCGCTTCCCTACGCCAATGTGGTAAGTTCTACACTTATTGTTTACACCCTGTAGTATTAGATCTCTAAAATACCATGAAATAACAAGATTGCCAAATTAGAAATGGTTCACATGAATCACCTTGGTTTACATGTCTTAATGGACTGAACAAACTTAATAAATACGCTATGACAGAAATTTCACCTTTAAGTGGAGTGTTAACGTATACAAAAGGAAATTACAAATGAAAGAGGTCGAAGTCAAAAAACGCAAACTAGAGAATTTAGTGAAAACAGATACGATGAAGGGAGTGTAAACTGATACTGGGAACAGACCAAGCCATTGTAGATGTGTGAGCAAGAATTGAAAGTTACTTTGAACACACTGTGTGAAAAACTCTGGATATGGCTGGGGAAAACAAAATATGTGCTCTTATTGTAAATACTGCGTCTGTTGGTTCTAATTGCTCTGAGCACTATGGGACTTATTTTCTGAGGTCACCAGTCCCCTAGAACTTAGAACTACTTAAATCTAACTAACCTATGGACATCACACACATCTATGTCCGAGGCAGGATTCGAACCTGCGACCGTAGCGGACGCGCGGTTCCAGACTGTAGCGCCTAGAACCACACGGCCACTTCGGCCGGCGACTGCGTCTGCACCTAACAGTTACTGCTGATCAGTTGCTATCCTAACAGCAACCCATACGAGCAAATCAGTTGCGTCTTTACCTGTGGTTGCTCGTACTTGAGGTACTTGAGCTATGCGTGGCTCTGGTTAAAAAGAATAGCTCGATATATTCGTAGAGTCGAGCTATGCAGGTCTCCTTTCATGCCCCACAGCTCATTCGCTGCAAATGATAACCTGTAGCTGTCATCCTGCATTCAAATAGTCCATGTATTGGCTAAATTTGTGAATTAATAATATACGCAGAAATACGAAACAAAAGTTAAATGAATGATTTAATAACATGGATTCTATTATAACGTCTGTAACTGACGTAGATTGCAGAGAATTCTGTTGTTTAATGTTTATTTAAGAAAGGACACTGCAAATAAACGAGAAGTGGTCCAGTAAAAAATAAAGACAGAAGATACTCTTATGAAATGAAGTAAAGCTACATTTAGAGCGTTACAGGAATGGTAGCGAAAGCCTCAAACTAAGTACATTTCGTAATCATAATACACAAAATATTCATCAGCTCAAAACAATTCAGAGTCCAGCCCGATGATTTACAAATTATCACATGTGATCAGAAGAATAGTAACTCGTACTTTGTGTATACTCAGTTCCGTGATACAATCGGGATCAGTTAGAGTCCTGTTATGGTCCACATTCGGACCTCTCGAAATATATAGTCCCTTCAGAAGTTAAGATAGTAGCAGCCGTTCACACCCAGAATCAAACACCTGTTATGTCCAAATGACACACGTTACTTCAGGCAGGTCCGCCTACTTCAAGAGCTCTATTTACAGTGTCTAGAGTCGCTCCCTGAGCTCTTCTTTAAGAAACCACAGTCTCCACTTGGCTCACGTAGTGTGCCACTACTGTCTCCTTTTCCATTGGCTGAAGGCCATCCCCATCAAAAACACAACATTATTACGTGATAGAGACAGGATTTGACTCATCTTAAGCAGTTCCCAGATTAAACTAATACATTACAACAATTCGTAAATAAACAAACATTGTTAGCATTCGGATACACTGAGAAAATTAACAAAAAAATACATAATAGTTAGTTCATAAATAAAAAAGGCAGCAAAGTCACGCAAGTACGCTCACAATAAATGACAACAGATTGTCCTTAAATACTATTTAACAGTTATTTATGCCTTTTTGATGGAAGAGTCGTTTGGTTTTCTTTTCAACTGTGGTGTGCGCTAACACATGCGACTGACCACTTTTAAATTAGCACAATTTTTTTAATAGTACTTGCGGTCACCATCTGAGTAAAATTATTAGAGAAACAGCAAACTGTTCATTAAATTTGTTTTTGACTGTCCTGGGATCTTTTACCTGGTTTAGGATTATAATTAACTGTAACACATGCATTTTACCTTTATTGAGGGCGCGTTAGTCTATTACTGAACATCTGTTATTATTCAGCCACTTGTTGGATTTTAACGCATTGCTCTTATAAGGCTTTTCATTTAATATTGGTTGTAATGAAAAACTTCTGCCATGTTGTTTAATAAAAGATTTAAACTTCTGAGCATTCACCACTCAACTAAGTACTATCACTTCCTCTCACGTCGCAGTAGGTAAACGATATTAATATTTACGCGTTCAAACATACAATGAACTCGAATCAAGTACGCAAAGTGTGTGTAACAGGAAAACAGTTTTACGCGTCCGGTATTAAAAGTAGAGCCCTCGATCAGAAAAATCATGTGATAACAGCTCAAGTGAAAACGACTTTTAACAGCCCTGATATGTCGACAACATTGCAAACTAAAGATCATTATACTACGGTATGTTGATGATTTTCACTTATGGACCGTCTGACAGCAACTGAATGAAACACAATGTTAGTGCCATACGCGTTTCGCCTTTATTTTCTGCAAGGCATCATCAGGCAAAAAACATTGCATTAAAAAAAGCGTTCAGTGCATAGTGCTGTGGAATGCAGAAAAAACAGCAAATTGGCGCTCATAGGAAGAAGAACAAGACCAAAAATGCAACAGGAGCGTAATATGTAAGAAACTGTCTACGCAACCTGCCACTGATGATGCCTTGCAGAAAATAAAGGCGAAACGCGTATGGCACTAACATTGTGTTTCATTCAGTTGCTGTCAGACGGTCCATAAGTGAAAATCATCAACATACCGTAGTATTACGCGCAACTGAGGAGGACAGGACCAAAAAATTGAAGATGTAAAGATCATTATCTAATAACACAATTGCTTCTGGCACCTACAAAAAATTATAATATTTTTTGTATTGTGACACGAGAGGACAGCCCCTCTAAATTACATATTTAATAGGATATAATAAAAAGCAAGAAATTTACGCAACAGCACTTCCATTTTCAACATATCACTTTGGAAGCTCATAGCGGTGCTATGTAGGACGTGGGCTGGTATAACAAATGTAACCAGAGTAAGGTTCGAAGTAATGCTGCGTCCTGGTGGCGCTGTTAAGACCAACGAGGAGAGTGAAAATGGGGCAGTTTTTCTCGGCCGTTAGCTGCTTTTCGCTTCATTTCCACTTAGCGTAAATGAGTCGCTACGAATCGCATAGCATAATGTTCCTTCCAAAATGAGTAAGACTGGATTCAGAGTGCGACGTCGTACTCAGTTTCAGAGGAACATGCCTTTGATTGCTCCGGTGGAAGTAATGTTAACGAACGTGGTTCCAAATCGACGTTACAGCCTTCTGAGATTGTCTAAATATCCAACTAAAACTATCTGCAACAGTTGTACCCGGTTAATTTAGACATGCTATTTCAGTACCTTTTATTTATACGAGTAAAGTGATTGTTATCCAAAGATATCTAGACCGACTTATTCCACAATTATCTGCTACGAACTGAACCTCAAGTACTCTAATTTTCTTACATAATACAGCCCGTTAAATCCGAATGTTACGGAAAAGATTCACTAATTAGCAACAAGAGTTTGACGCCAGTGTCAGAATCTTAATGTCCTGCTTTTGTCTTACGGCAGATGGAGAAGTAATGGCTTCCTCTGATCTGTGAATTACTTGAAGTATATGCCATTACACACAGATAGGCTGTTTGTATCTGAGACTTGTACGCTCTCTACACACCGTCATCTCGATAAGGATACCACCTGCTATAGTTGCCGAAAGACTGGCGTTAACAGACCTGGAAAACTAACGGGTAAATTTACTAAGACGGCTGAAAAGTGAACACAGATTTTGATTCCGCATAAAATTCCTTGTTATGAGCCGAGCTGTCAAAAGTCATGAGGAATGTTTGTTTCACCTGAAGTTGTGCAGCCTGTGACACCCGAATGTTGCGGATAGATAAGACGTGTGGCTCATGTGAAGACCCGGTATGTGAGAACTCTGTTACAGACAGATGGGTGGAGAACTTCGCAGCATGTCGCGAATTAAACAACTTTGAACGTGGGATGACATCAGACCCTTTAAAAACAAAATGAATGTTTCCTTCACTTCATCAGTGAGTTGTTATTAACTTAGGTTTAAGAAAGACAAAGTTGAGCAAGAAAAAATTATTAATTCCAGTTTCTGTGATGTACAATAGGTGTAAATGTTTTATTTTCACAGGTTAAGACAAAATATACGTTTGAGATACAATATGGCAACAATATAAGAAGTCTGCTTGAGATTTTTTATGACCCTTTTTTTGACAGAGGGATACCTGGCAGGTAGTTTGATCAGAAGAGAGTCAGAAAATTGCCTTTTGGATTGACTCTTTTGATGATGTTATGCAGCCCACAACATCACTACGAATAGACCTCCAGTGATGCAGAAGCATTGCTTCATTACAGTGACCCCCATCTATTTGTTCCATTACAGATGCATCCTGATGGAATATTTCTCCATGTTCATCACTGACAGGAGAGATTACATGGTGGGAAATAGTCTAAGTGTGAGTGGAGAAAATAGATTTTAAATTGCATGTTGCATCATAGTGGATGGTATTTTTTGTAGAAGTACTGTCACAAAATGAGTGCAGTTTTGATCTCTTTTGCTGCCTAAAACTCTAGAATGACTCCATTTAGGTCTTCCCAAGCTTCCTTTTCACCAGAATTTGGTCAAAAGCTGGATTCTACGCAAGCTATAGAATTTGAGGCCCAACTAAAATACCTTCCTTATTCTTTTCATCACTTAAGGCAGGAAATTTGTCTCTTATGTACTTAAGGGCGAGTCCTTCTCTGTTCAAACTTTTGACAACGTTTTTCACTTAACTCAGATTTATATAAAGGAGTAGAGAAGAACGCCTTTGTGTCCAAGAAAGCCTAGTCAAAGAAGTTTTTCTATCAAGGGTTAAGATTTTTCGCGGGCCCAGCTGCTTAAATATGTGATTTCCTGTTTCCTACTGTCCCTCATACATAAAAAGTAGCAACATTTAGTGTGAGGCAGTTGCATTCCTAAGAGTACAGCTATAACATTTACATTCCACTCCATCGTGTTTGACTGAGTCGGGGTGGACCGCCATGTTGGTACAGGTGTCATGTGAACTGCATGACCAACAGAAATAGAAAGAAGACTGTAGCCGTTGCGAATTAACACAGCTTACAAAATAAGCTTGGAGGAACCTATAAATATCCTTCTGTCAGTTGGATAATAATTCAAATTCAAATATTTCATAAAGCCATTAATGTCACACCCAACAATAAGATTTTCCTTTTGAGAAGAGAAACAAAGAATCAGACCCCTACGACGATGTCTGTACCTTGAGAGTCCGACATCACGTTCGGGAAGATTCTATTCCTGTAGTCTTGATCTAGGAGTTCTGCATTCTCGTTGGACATATCAAAGTTTCGAATGAGATCGTTCAATTCCGCTTGACTCCGTCAATGCAGTTTATCATTTTCGTTAAAATCAGACTCATAGGACTTTCTAGGCTTGTAGTGTTCTTCTCCTCACATGCTGCCTTCATTTTCTACTTCAGACTCCTAATTCTGGGGTGGAGTCGGAAGTGGTAAACTATCCGAATGTGGAATAGTTCGAACAGCAGATGGAAGATTAGGATATTATAGTGTTTCTCTATTTTTCATTAACAATCCTGTCATTATAGTAGTACTAGCAGTTGTCTATACGGTATGTAGGCTTCTAGCAAACCAGAGACGTAGGAAATGTCAAATCTTTATTTTTTGTTATTTTTCAGCTTTTCTCATATTGTAACTGAGGAGTGGCAACATGCATACGGACTTTTCCTGTTACCCTCCCTTCGTTGCAAATTAATGTTAGTAGGGAGTCGTCTCAAGAGACGGCAGTTCAGTTTCTGTGACGGAAATGCTATTCCACCACGTTTAGACGTTTTGTGGAATTTTGATGTAACAAATTTATCACTTCCAAGGCAATCTCAAACATAAATACTAGACTAATTATAATGCAATGTGAAACTTGGGTGACACCATGTTTCTAACCTACAAAAAGTTGGAGCAGTATTTGTTTTATCCCTTAGCGGACGTGACAACACCAAAAAACTTTAAATTAGCCTTGAACTAAAAATGTAAAAAATGAGACATTTTATTTTATCTCGAAAGTGAGAGATAATCCGCTATTTTTATGCTAATTTTGTATTCAAAAGGTGGAAATATATAAGAATAAACTATTTTAAGCCTAACATATTTTCGTTGTTGAGCAATATAATCGTGATTGACGTATGGGTCATAGCACATTTGAGATTACGGAAGAATTCGGTTTGGCGAGGTCAACAGTGTCTTCGTTCGATGTTCAGTGACACCATGTTTCTAACCTACAAAAAGTTGGAGCAGTATGTGTTTTATCACTTAGCGGACGTGACAACACCAAAAAACTTTAAATTAGCCTTGAACTAAAAATGTAAAAAATGTGACATTTTATTTTATCTCGAAAGTGAGAGATAATCCGCTATTTTTATGCTAATTTTGTATTCAAAAGGTGGAAATATATAAGAATAAACTATTTTAAGCCGAACATATTTTCGTTGTTGAGCAATATAATCGTGATTGACGTATGGGTCATAGCACGTTTGAGATTACGGAAGAATTCGGTTTGGCGAGGTCAACAGTGTCTTCGTTCGATGTTCAGTATCTCAGAGAGAGTGTATCCACCTGCGTAAAACACCGCACAGGACAGTCATAAGTGTTTGACGGATGTCATGTCACGTCCGCAGACCCAATACGGGGGACGACTGGGTGTTTGTGTTGTCCTCATCATTTTATCACCATTCATGAAAGTGGCAAGATTGGATTGAGCAAAGGTTGGGAATTTGTACGGGCGCTGATAACTGCACAGTTGAGCGCCCCACAAACCGAACATCATCATCATCATCAATACGGGGCGGTAGACCGTCTTTTGGGAGTCACATCGTGTCCGATTTGAATGTGGAACGGCAGGTCCCCATATTCTACGAGGTCTCTAAAGACACAAATTCACCCTCTAGGATTCAGCTGTCGACCAGTTTGTATTCCAGTGCTCTCACGTGACTTCTGGTCACTCAATATAGCTGTCCTTCAATGACAGAAGAAATCACAGAATTCTGCCAAAATGGTTACGTAAATAAATCCCAAGGTGATGAACTGTATGAAACAGCGAACGCAAGTAACTGATGGATAGCATTGTTTTATGATGCTGGAGAAGACTGTAGAGAAAAATCTCTGTGAGCTTGCTGAGGATAAGCTTCGATCTAAGTGGCGAGATTTACCTGCGTCTCGACGCACCTCCAGAAACATTGTCCTGCAGGTCCTCTCGCTGAGAGAGGATCTTGGATAATAAAGACTGAAGAGAAGGCCGTATGCTCGCATATCTTATGAGAGCGGCCGCCCCTCTACAGCTAAGAGAGGAGCGTTGGCCCGCTGCCAGAAAGTGCTCGCGGCCCCGTATCTTTCGCCGGCAAGCACGTCCGGCGGGATTATAAAGGGGCTGCGCGGTCACAAGCTGGGGGGATGATGCAGCCACTTGTAACGAAGCGAGCCTTCCCCACTTCAACGATGTGGAATGTTAATCTCTGCCGCTAATTAATTACTTTGGCAGACCAGGGAAATTGTAGTGCATAAAAGGCGAAGAAATGTAAGTCTGTATAAGATTTTGTAATAAGAAAAGTTTTAAACCTCAATATCTCTAAACTACATTTTTTGCAATAAATGACCGGTTTTCTAAAAAAGTACTGATGGTTGTTGTTATTGTTGTGGTCTTCAGTCCTGAGACTGGTTTGATGCAGCTCTCCATGCTACTCTATCCTGTGCAAGCTTCTTCATCTCCCCGTATCTACTGCAACCTACATCCTTCTAAATCTGCTTGGTGTATTCATCTCTTGGTCTCCCTCTAGGATTTTTACCCTCCACGCTGTCCTCCAACACTAAATTGGTGATCCCTTGATGCCTTAGAACATGTCCTACTAACCGATCCCTTCTTCTAGTCAAGTTGTGCCACAAACTTCTCTTCTCCCCAATCCTATTCAACACCTCCTCATTAGTTATGTGATCTACCCATCTAATCTTCAGCATTCTTCTGTAGCACCACATTTCGAAAGCTTCTATTCTCTTCTTTTACAAACTATTTATCGTCCATGTTTCACTTCCATACATGGCTGCACTCCATACAAGTACTTTCAGAAACGACTTCCTGACACTTAAATCTATACTCGATGTTAACAAATTTCTCTTCTTCAGCAACGCTTTCCTTCGCATTGCCAGTCTACATTATATATCCTCTCTACTTCGACCATCATCAGTTATTTTTCTCCCCAAATAGCAAAACTCCTTTACTACTTTAAGTGTCTCATTTCCTAATCTAATACCCTCAGCATCAACCAACTTAATTCGACTTCATTCCATTACCCTGGTTTTGCTTTTGTTGATGTTCATATTATATCCTCCTTTTAAGACACTATCCATTCCGCTCAACTGCTCTTCCAAGTCCTTTGCTGTCTCTGACAGAATTACAATGTCATCGGCGAACCTCAAAGTTTTTATTTCTTCTCCATGGATTTTCATACGTACTCCGAATTTTTCTGTTGTTTACTTCACCGGTTGCTCAATATACAGATTGAATAACATCGGGGAGAGGCTACAATCCTGTCTCACTCCCTTCCCAACCACTGCTTCCCTTTCATGGCCCTCAACTCTTAAAACTGCCATCTGGTTTCTGTACAAATTGTAAATAGCCTTTCGCTTCCTGTATTTTACCCCTGTCGCCTTCAGAATTTGAAAGAGAGTATTCCAGTCAACATTGTCAAAAGCTTTCTCTAAGTCTACAAATGCTAGAAACGTAGGTTTGCCTTTCCTTAATCTAGCTTCTAAGATAAGTCTTAGGGTCAGTATTGCCTCACGTGTTCCAATATATCTACGGAATCGAAACTGATCTTCCCCAAGGTCGGCTTCTACTAATTTTTCCATTCGTCTGTAAATAATTCGCGTTAGTATTTTGCAGCCGTGGCTTATTAAACTGATAGTTCGGTAATTTTCACATCTGTCAACGCCTGCTTTCTTTGGGATTGGAATTATTATATTCATCTTGAAGTCCGAGAGTATTTCGCCTGTCTCATACATTTTGCTCACCAGATGGTAGAGTTTTGTCAGGACTGGCTCTCCCAAGGCCGTCAGTAGTTCTAATGGAATGTTGTCTACTCCCGGGGCCTTGTTTTGACTCAGGTCTTTCAGTGCTCTGTCAAACTCTTCACGCAGTATACTTATGGCAGAAACACGAAATTCTCACAGCATGCCAAGTGTGACATTCAACACATGGAACTAGAATAATTAAAATGTCCTGAGTTGTTTTGTTTTATGTTCATTTATTTACAAAATTCTGTCAAAAATTAAGTGTTTGAAAAAAGAAAAATATATCATGTCCCATAATACAATTTTGGTAATAATTCCATTTCAGCGCTTCTAGAAAGGTGCATTCAACAATTATGGAAAATTGTAACATGGGCGGCATAGGACATACAATGTCCCCTTAAGTCTCCGAGCAATATGGCGAGATGGCAGGACGAGATGCGAAGGGGTTACCATGTGCTTGGTGCACAATACGAAGATCCTCCCATGTGGTGGTCAGACGTTGTCGATCAGAACCTTGGCGATGACTATACTTGCCCTCAGACTCCCATGCAGTCCAAGTTTGGTCCAGTGTCCCACAAGTCTGGATACTCCACCATTCGAATAGCTAGTCAAATGGAGGCCCCTAACCAACTTTGTCAGATGCTAATTACGCCGCGCACATTAGAAGGCGGAATCTCTGGGTCTTTTACAGTGGTTGCCCAACATTTGACGTTGTTCATGTTCCTTGTATACCCTACCAGGTCTGGTAACAACAGCAAACATGAACAACGCTAATGCAACCTGGTGGTCTCTTTACCTGTCACGGAGGATTGCAACTGTAGTTTATTTGTGCTGCATACTGGAACTGGAACGGAGATGGCGTCCGAGATGGTCCGCATACTAATGTGCACAGTGTTCTCAAAAGGTTAGGCTCGCCGCTGTTGACGCTGGTTACGTGGAAGCTGGTCAGTTATAACACATAGAAGATTGCGGTGCTGGGACACTTTACGACATCTGGCTCTTAGAAGTCAGTGGTTCGTTCCATCACATTTTTGGTGGCTGCTGATGCCGGTTCTGAGAAGGTTTTGGGGGTGGACGCATTTCAGGCATTTGAATTTTGTATCACCGACGCAGTTCACCTTGTGTCCGATCAGGTACCGTACTCTCAATTGAAAACACTGTGGGAGGAGTTTTCAGACTTGTTTTCGGAAGGTGTAGTGTGTGCTACGAATTTTTCTGCTCATATTTCATTGAAATCCACGGCTCAGCTTCGTTTTTGTCGTGTAGGACCTATTCCAGTCGCTGTGAGAGATCAAGTGAAAGTAGTACTGGGCAGACTTCAATATCTAGTGGTGTGCAACCAGTTATGGTCGTCTCCGCTGGTTGTAGTTCGGAAGCTGTCGAGACAACTTCGCCTTTGTTGTGACTTCAGTCTTCAGTACTATTGTCAATATGCAGTCAATCGCGGATACATATCCTCTCCCACACCAGGAGTAACTGTTGGCGAAAATGTCGGCCGGCCAGTACATTTCTGAAGCATATCTGCCGGTTCCTGTGGAGGAAGAGTCTTGGCGAGTTCTGGTTCTGAATACTCCTTTTAGTCTCTGTCAACATATGCGCCTTCGTTTTGATGTGGCTAGCGGCCCTGCTATTTTCTAAAGATTTTTTTAGCAATTGGGTATTCTTGTCGCGGATTGCGTTAATTGCTTGAATTATATTGCTGATACGGGCTCGTTCGTGACTGATAACTAGAAAAATATGCGCTCTTTGTTTTCTGTCTTACAGTTCGCAAGGTTATGGTGTAACCTCGCGAAATGTAATTTTTTTTCAACCTTCTGTATTTTATTTGGGGTTCGAGCTCTCGCAGGATGCCAGAATACATATCCGCTGCTATATCTATGCGTCGCCCCTAGACGACGAGGGAGCTTCAGACCTTTCTAGGGAAGATACCCTATTACCATAAATTCCTACCTTTTTGTTGGAACCCGCACAGCAAATGTCCTTTTCGAATGTTGAAATTCAAACCATTCTCGGCTCCTTTTTCAGCTACGTTCTCTCCGGTCGAGTACATAGTTTTGGCGACTGACGCTCACAACACGCCCTCTACGCGGTCCTAGCGCACCGATATGCCAACGGCTCTGAATGACCTGTTGCTGTCGCCCCTGCATCTCTCACTCTGGCCCAGCAACATTTCTCTCAGGTCTTTTCATAGTCCATGATCTCCATAAATGTCATGATTTTTGTGTAGCTCCAAGTTTCACCTTATTACTAACCATAAATCCTTGGTTTCCTTGTTTAAATCTTGCATTTCCTAGCCTGACAACACAGCACACCGCCTACAATGCTGGGCACACTTCTTGTTTCGCTACAATTACGGAACCCATTTTCGACCTACATCTAAACATGCCATGTGAACGCCTAGTCCCATCTTCTGCTGTGGGTCCTGATCCCGACTTTGATCGTGAAGAACTACTTTTCTTTCATCTTGACATTCAAACAAAGGCCGCGGTCAAAGCTTTCCAAATTAAGAGCTCGAGCATAGCAGCTTACGTTGTCGCCGACCCAGTTCTCTGGCATTTGCTTCGGTTTGTTCAACGGAACTGGCGTCCGCCCCAGTAGCTGAGTGGTCAGCGTGACGGATTGCCGTCCTCTGGGCCCGGGTTCGATTCCCGGCTGGGTCGGAGATTTTTCTCCGCTCAGGGACTGGGTGTTGTGTTGTGTTCATCATCATTTCATCCCCATCCGGCGTGCAGGTCGCCCAATGTGGCGCCGAATGTAATAAGACCTGCGATATGGCGGCCGGACCTGCCCCGCGAGGGGCCTCCCGGCCAATGATGCCAAACGCTCATCATCATCATCAACGGAACTGGCCAGATAAACCGGCGAGTCGAGATCTGGACCTGTGTGCAACTATTTTTCCTTGCGGTATCGCCTCTGTTTTTGACAGTGTTTTGCGGTTGTCCACGGCTCTCTCCCTCAGCAGTCGTTCCTGTCACGTTACGCTGAGAGGTTCTCCACTTTCTCCACTAGGGCCATTGGGGAGTTTAATGCACTAAACTGTCAGCTAGGAGATACACATTTTGGCCAGGGATTCATGGCTTTTGAGCAGTGTGAGTGACAATAGGCATCTCCCAGGGCATCTCTGTCCCCCTGGTCCGCTTCGTGCCAGCCATGGGAACACGTTCACGTAGGTTTTGCAGATCCTTTATTGAATTCCTGTTGGCTCTTGGCTGTGGATGCATTTTCCACAGTTTATTTACATTCTGCAGTGTGCATTGACGTCAACTGAGATCACAATTCGTACATTTTGACTCAGTTTTCTACTGAGGGTTTGCCTTGCACCTTAGTTTCCAATAATTGGCCGCAGTTCATTTCTCGCAACTTTCAATTGTTTTTGTCCCGTAACGGCATTCGTCATGTTATGGCTCCGCCATTCCACCCTCAATCGCATGGCGAGGCGGAACGACTAGTGCGTATGTTAAAGTCCCAAATGAGAAAGTTTGTTCAAATGGTTCAAATGGCTCTGAGGACTATGGGACTTAACATCTACGGTCATCAGTCCCCTAGAACTTAGAACTACTTAAACCTAACTAACCTAAGGACATCACACAACACCCAGTCATCACGAGGCAGAGAAAATCCCTGACTCCGCCGGGAATCTAACCCGGGAACCCGGGCGCGGGAAGCGAGAACGCTACCGCACGACCACGAGCTGCGGGCGGAAAGTTTGTTGTGGATTCTTCGCTGGATGACGCGCTTTTCCGTTTCCCGAGCACCTATCGCTGCATGCCTGTCGTGGAGTGCATCCCAGCTGATTTGCTTCACAGCTAGCAGCCACACATGCCCCTTCGTCTTGTACAGTCTGCTCCACCCCTGCCGCAGTTGGGTTCGTCTGGCCCCCAGGATCACTGGGATTGCTAGTATTGGTGCGAGGGTTTGGTCGCCAGCTCAGATATATACCGACAATTGTTGTCCATTGGGGCGCTATCTTTGTGAAGTCCGATGGCCGACAGGCTGTTGGCGCCACTTTAAGTAGTTGTACCCCTGCTTCCCACCAGGAGCTACCTGTTTGCGGGTGTAGCACCCATCGCCAAAGTCTTTCCCGCCACCTCCTGCCTCGAGCCAGTCATCGCCTGCTATGGAGGCGTCCCCATCCCATTGGCTGCCTCCTCCTACTGCAGCCCCATAGCGTTTGAGCTTCCCAGTGCTGTGCTCTGGAAAATCCATCTCCAGCCTCGGGTCTGTTGATGCAGGCTGCTGATCCCGTCGAGGCTCCTCTACTGGCGCCCTCGCCACCATCGCCTCAGTCATCGCCGCCGGTGGATCCAGCCCTGTCTCCTCTGTACTGGAACCTGCCTGCTGATGACGACGCAAGATTCTGATGGCACCCTCCTCCCTGGTGCTGTAGTTGGGCGCCGCGCCGTTCCACCACCCTTGGGCGTGCCATCGTCTCCACGCTTCCCAGTCCTGTGGTCTCGTGGCAGTCCAGTACAGCGTCCCGCCCTCGAGGTCGGTACTTGCTGTCGCCGGTCCGGATCCGATGGACGTGTCTCTCGTCGGGCCACTGGCGTCTCCTCCTGTCCTCGAGGGAGAGATGTTCTGTACCCTGCTACTAGTGCGTGTGACTGTAATGTCGCCACGCGCGGTTCATAAATCAGCCTCCAGCTCTATCAGCGCGGTCCTGCCATTTGAGGCCGCCTATAGGAAACGTGCACATCGCACAGTCGCCGTCGCGCTGTCTACCGGCGACTCGCACAGCGGAGCAGCGTTGACTTCCTCTCACAATATTCTTTCAGTCTGTATGGCCCACAGCAGTTCTGTGCATCACTTACTTTGCATCTTCTTTAAGATTCGTTTGTCTTGATACGTGTGGAGTGACGACAGTCTTCTTCCCGTTATCGCTCAGAGGTTTATGAATAAAACCATATTTGTGTCACTTGATCGGTTTCTTGTGTTACTTGGTTACTATAATTTACCCGATGATGATGTCTATATGCACCATGTCCTCTGGGTACCGAGCGAGGTGGCGCAGTGGTTAGCACACTGGACTCGCATTCGGGAGGACGTCGGTTCAAATCCCGCGTCCGGCCATCCTGACTTAGGTATTCCGTAATTTTCCTAAATCGCCTCAGGCAGATGCTGGGATGGTCCCTCTAAAAGGGCACGGCCGACTTTCTTCCCCATCCTTCCCTAATCCGATGAGACCGATGAGCTCGCAGGTTGGTCTCCTCCCCATAAATCAGTCCAATCCCATCCTCTAGGTGTTTCAGTTTTTTCCTCAGGTAGTGTGTCTGGTCAAGATGGAATATTCAGTTCTGAGGGTGGAGATGTGCAGCATAAATGAATAAATTTCAAAACAACCGTACAATATACCTTAGAACATAACGTGCTGAACTAGCTTCTGTGGGACTGGAAAGAGACAACGTGGTATAATGGCCGGCAAACAAAGCTTCATCACAGATTTAAGCAAACATGAAACTCTGTTAACAAACAAAACCCAAACGAGCCAAAACGAAACAGAGGACGGCAATCCGAGAAGCGTTCAGTGACCTCGAAAGTAAAACTGTATCCAACGATTTGACCAAAGAAGTCTCCGCCTTAATGAAGTCTATGCAAATCGATTTGGCTTGGTAGTCGCTCAGTGACCATAAAGGTAACGAAACTGAAGATGACGCAAAGTTTTTTTCTCTAAAACTGTTTGAAAGCCGTTCGTCAGTTCAATTACAACACGAACGCTGAAAAGGAATACACTAGGTTAAGTGATTACCGAAAATAAAATCAATTAAAATCCCTCAACAGTGGAAAAGGACATGGAGCTGATGAGACATCTATTAGGTTATACACAGGTTATGTGAACGACCTTACTCTCTTTCTAGCAGTAGTTTATCTTAGACCGTTGGAATAGCGAAAGGTACCATGAGAATTGGGAAAGCACGTCATTACCGCTTTCTAGAAGAGATCTTGGACACACACATAACGAAGTTCTATGTATAGCAGACGTCTGTCTGCTGGAGAATCTTGTGACACGTTTTATACTCATGCATTATTGCCGTTTTGTAAGGTGAAAATATGAATAAAATATTGTGGGTTTTCAAGCCACGTCAATTAGAATAAAATTCTCGAGACGAAAATCTACTTCCTAAAATCAACTTGGATTCCACAATCGGATCGCTATGTCGGTCCATGAGATACAGTCGACGCCTTGTTCATTGGCTTCTAGAAGGCTTTAGACGCAGTTCAGCATTATCATTAATTGAATCATATGTGATATCACCAAGTATCGAAACAGATTCTTGTCTTGATTCAGGACTTCATTTTAGAAAGAACACACGTCGTTCGGAACGGGGATCAAAAAGTAGTTTCAGAAGTATCTCGAGGGAATATTTTAGCGCATTTACGGTTTACAATACATCCTCCTCGGTCGGAGGCGAATGAAAAGTTTATATGGATAACCAGTCCTTGTTCCGGGCCAATATAAGACTAAAATACCAGACTTAACAATTGTCATGTTTCTCCAAAATAATGAGGCATGTAGCGCATATATTACATCAAGACTGAAATAGGGTTTTGTCCTAGTAATGACATGTTTTCAGGGATTCATTTGACGGATTTTATTCCATAACTCACAAATGAGGTAAATATTTATTTAGTATATGGTTAGTGTCAAATTTTTTACTTTAACGATACATATAAACATGTTTAACACACAGAAATAATTCATGAGTAGTTAAATTTACAGTGTTTAGAAAGCACAGAGTGTCTTACACAAGTATCCGACTACTGAACATATTCAACCGATGTTTTTGTCGCCATGAGTATCTCCTTCAGATCGCCAGGAAATGGCCGTTTTGGGCATGAACATACGATGTCCTGAATAGTTTGTCGTTCTGCATCACAATCACAGCCTTGCGATGTTTTCAATTCCCATTTGTGGACAGACCCAGCACATCTTCCACAATTTGTCCTTTTTCTGTTGCGTGCGGTGATCTTCAAACCTTTATGGCCTGGACGAGTTGCAGGACATCTTAAACTGTTCTGCCGTAACATTGTTCTGCCATATTTCTGTCCATCGGTGTGTTATTGTAAATCCGTTGCCCACCAAAAATGATGGGAGTGAAGTCTTTCGTTATTTGGCGCCGGAGTGTTCTCGTGCACAGGGAGATATAGATCACCAACTACTTCTTTTAACTTTTGTTTGAGAGGAGATTCTCGTCGCATAATTGAGTAGAAAGTTGGAGTATTT
The DNA here is from genome assembly GCF_023864345.2 of Schistocerca serialis cubense. NCBI lineage: Eukaryota > Metazoa > Arthropoda > Insecta > Orthoptera > Acrididae > Schistocerca > Schistocerca serialis. The sequence continues at coordinate 248,191,466 of NC_064638.1, read as the reverse complement.
TTGATTGTTCCTGTGACGGTGTGTATAGTGAGGTTGAGATGCGTCTCCTTTAGTTTCTCGTCTTCATTTTACCGCAAGACAAGTAGCTTTTACTGAATGCATTTCAAAATGACACAGATACATGATACTATTTTTCGACGAAGTCACCAACACTGTACATAATGGTCGGAGTGGTTTACCAGTCGTTCAGTCTCGACGACAGAATTCGACTTCTTGGTCATGGAACAATTCGAGAATGTTTGGGTTAACGTTCTCATCGTTGGAAAATTTGCAACTGTTGCGAATCACTTCCTCAATTGCCTGGATATTGCCGTCTGTGAAAGTTGTCTATATCGATGGCCTCCCTTCCTGATCAGCTTCACCCGTTTCTATGCGGCCTTCGTCAAAATGTGGGCACCATTCCATTGAGACTGGATGCAACATCACAATTGATCCATACACCGTTAAAATTTCACAATGAATCTGCGTTGCATTTAGTCGTTTTGCCCATAAGAACTTCACTACCCCCTGTAATTCAACTTAGTACTTCACTTCCCGTTGCCGCGCCATTTTACTCCCACACTGTGGTGCGCCCGTCACCAGTACATCCAGGTCGGTAGGCAATCTTCGTAGATTTCCGAACGGCGCTTCATACTGTACTACTATTAACCAAGATGGGAGTGTACGAAGTATCTCCGCAAACGGGGAAATGCTTGAAGGAGTATCTAATGTAACGCAAAACTACAGTAGTGTGCAAATTAACTGAGACAACACTATTAAACTTGAAGTATCCACATTTATAAATATATGTATGATACTGTTAGTACATTGCTGAATATTAATAACTAATGCGTACTCCTCATCATTTAATGAACTTCTGGAAACATTGTGGCATAGAGATTTCGACCAGGTTTACGACATTTACTAACATGCGTTCTTTCGTTGAACAGTCCCTTTCACCAAAACGCGTTTTCACAGTACTCCACAAAGTCTCGATGGGCTTTTCGTCTGATGAATTATCATGCCCCTGAAGCACGTTAATGTTGTTTTCTTCCATGAGCGCGTTGACTGCTTTCGAAGTGTGACATAGTCCCAGAGCTTCTTGAAATGTTCCGCCACCATCTGGAAACTTCTGTAGGAATGGCAGAATCCTGCGTCTAAGGATATCCATGTATTTGGTTGAATTCATCGCGCCATCAACTGGAACTAATGCCCGAGGGCCACTTACAGTGAAGAAGCCCGAAAACACTTTTTGGGGGGGTATTTTACAGTTCTCACTGCCTCGTGGGTGCTTCGCCTGATAGCCCCTGCTCTGTATCATTGGACAATAAAATGTGACTCATCACTGAAAATTACACGTTTCCAGTCATTGGAGGTCCAAGACTTATATATTTTGGCCCTTGTCAACCGTTTTTCCTTCATGGTAAGTGTTCACAATTGTTTTTCTTATTGGCTTTCTTGTCTTCCGCCCACAGTCAAGATGCCTTTGTCGTACCGTTGAAGAGTCAGTTTCAAGCCCAGCAACCAATAAATCACTCTGAATGTCCTTAATTTTCATGTGAGGATCAATTCTACCTTTTCTAATTAGAGGTTTGTCAGTTCTAGAGGTGGTTTCTTGTTTTCGTCCACATCTTCTTTCTCTCTTTGGAGATAATGAGGCAGTACCACTATATACTTGAAGCAGTAAATGTTCCCATACCAACAACAGAGGAAATGTCTGTTATAGTCACAGATTTGTGTTCACGAAGAGCAAGTATTTTTATTCGCTTCTTAGGTAAAATGTCGATATCAAGACAAACACAAAGTTCTCCAGCCGGCCGGAATGGCCGAGCGGTTCTAGGCGCTACAGTCTGGAACCGCGCGACTGCTACGGTTGCAGGTTCGAACCCTGCCTCGGGCATCGATGTGTGTTATGTCCTTAGGTTAGATTTAAGTAGTTCTAAGGGGACTGATGACCGCAGAAGTTAAGTCCCATAGTGCTCAGAGCCATTTGAACCATTTTGAACAAACTTTTCCTATCGAGCACACAGAAATAACACGCACTGTTTCTACTCATACAGGCACTCATTTGAATCGGAAGGGACCTGCAATTGTAGTTCATAGTGAAGGCAACAATAATCAGTCAAGAGCAAACAACTTCAATTCCTTGTAACGTGCTAATTCGTCCCTCTTAATTCCCAAATTACTGTAGAAGACGAATGTTACGCATAAACGGAAGTAGCATCGGGTGCCAAAAGAATACTTAATAAGACCTCAAATCTTCGCAGTGTAGAGAAAAGCTTTATCGGAGACGGTCAAAAGTACTACAATGTACTACGCTAACTATTCCGTTATACGCAGGGAGATATCGTTCTTGGAAGACCATAAGGAAATGCTGAACAATAGACAAAAAAAAAGAAAAAAAAATGGTTCAAATGGCTCTGAGCACTATGGGACGTAACAGCTATGGTCATCAGTCCCCTAGAACTCAGAACTACTTAAACCTAACTAACCTAAGGACATCACACAACACCCAGTCATCACGAGGCAGAGAAAATCCATGACGCCGCCGGGAATCGAACCCGGGAACAATAGACAAAATCCCCACTTAGTGCAATGAATGACAGACCTCATTACATGTGGATAAAAGAGGACTGATGCTTATAACAAAGAGAAATAATCCGACAGTATCCGCCCATTGAAAAAGTGAAATGAGCGTACGGCAGTGTAGGCCGGGAGGTCCCATCGGGAAAGTTCGGCCGCCAAGTGCAAGTCTTATTTCATTCGATGCCACATTGGGCAACCCGGGCGCCGCTGATCAGGATGAAGAGATGATGAGGAAAACACAACACCCTCTCCACGAGCTGGGAATATATGCAAGCCGGCCGATAATCGAACCCCAGCTCGCTTGCTTTGGAGGCAAGCACGTTACCACCCAGCTAAGCAGGCGGACTTCCGCCTATTGGTTAGTGGCGACCATCTGGCGCATGACACACCATTTAAGAAGGTAAGGTAATACTAAGAAGCAATTTAGTCATAGACATCAAGTAAAAGTTGCTAATACAAGCTTAGAACAGAAGACAACCAGCTTTACTCGAAACCCATGTATACAATGTGCGTCACCTACACAGGATCACTGAGCAAAATTACGAGTAAATGCTCAAAGATGACACATCGCCGAAATCGGCAGGTCGTGTGAAAAAGATTACTGTACCTGTAATGCAGCTAAGGCGAAGAATGAAACAGTCTCTGAATAGATTTTTGAAAAGGCTTCTGATGAAGTGCAGTTCATCTGTAAACAAAATCACACACAAGACTCTAGCGTAACTACTTCTAGAGTATCATGGCCGTGTCTTCAGTCTTTTTCAAGTATCCCTGATAACAGATTTGGAACGAATCCAGAGGTGCCCTGCTGGGTTCATAACATATCGTTATAGCCCATACGAAAGTGTAACAGGTATGCTCTGGAAACTTAAATGAAAATCACTGGAAGAAAGTTGACGTAGTTCTCACTAACCTCTGTTAAACAAAGTTAGAGAACCTTTGTTCGAAGAGGATTGCGTGAACATTATGCTGCCACGTAGGATTTATGAGAATAATCAAAAAAGACTAGCGCACAGACAGAGGCATACATTCATTTTTATCTTTCTCGACAAACATGCGAAAATTTAAAAGGTAATCGATTATTTTTGTGTTACAGAACTATGTAGTGTATATATGTAGTTGTAGTAGTGTAAAATACTAGCAACTACCTGGACGAAAATAAAGGGGAACACCACATGACCCCAGTTGCAGGAAAAACAGATGCCAGGTTGAGATTCACTGAAGTAATACAGAGTGCAAACTTTGACTGTTTACAGCGCACTACAGTGGTGAAGAGGAAGTCGAGATGAACAGTTTTATTCCGGCCATTTCTTGTCTTTGAAGTCGAGAATGTACCTCAAATTGGTCTACAAAAACCACCTATGCTAAGGCGCATACGCGTCGAGTGAGATTTTTCGTATTCTCTCGCTCTCTGCTCGCAAAATATATATTAGTCCCAGGGAAAATATGAAAAGAACCTTTTTTGTATACAATTTAATGTAGGTTAATTTTGTAGTGGGATGCATCTTCGCTAAAGGCGGGTCTTTTTAGTTGTTTAAGAAAATCATGCAAAAGTGATCCTCAAACGCATACCCGACACCGACACTCACCCACCACCTGCCAGAATTTTTAGTTGCTGATAATCGCACTGCCCCCTACCACTGTGCAAAAATTTTCAATGTCGCAAATAATTTCTCGTGTTAGATACTTTTTGGTCTTCATTGACTGGTCTTATTACGCCACCAGATCATTTGTGGACTGAAAAATTGTAAAGTTAATATTAATTTTAATACCATAAAATTAAAAATTATGTATATTTGCTTGTCTGGCCTACTGGTTATGAAACTACTGTGCTCGTAAGGGTAAAATTTCGATCGAATTGTCAACATAATTAGATTTTGCTTAACGTTTACGAAAGTCGGGCACGTGACAATGAAATAGCCGACTAAGCCGCAGACCTAACACCCAGTCAATGGAAAAAATGGTTCAAATGGCTCTGAGCACTATGGGACTCAACTGCTGTGGTCATAAGTCCCCTAGAACTTAGAACTACTTAAACCTAACTAACCTAAGGACATCACTCACATCCATGCCCGAGGCAGGATTCGAACCTGCGACCGTAGCGGTTGTGCGGTTCCAGACTGTAGCGCCTTTAACCGCTCGACCACTCCGGCCGGCCCAGTCAATGGAGATCATGAAAGGTCGCATATGGGAAGTAATTCATGTGGTCGCAAATTTTTATACAATGGTTACACTGAGTGCCATAAACAACGTACTAGAAATCCTGACTTGTTGAGGGGTTGGGGGGAGGGGTGAAGGTAAGGATGTATTTAAAGATTACTTCTGCACTTTTTCTTGAATAAATAACCGCGCCTCTAGCGAAAACGCATCGCAGTGTAAAATTAAATTATATGAAATTTCGTATAGTAAGGTCCTATTAAATTTTTATGTAGGACAAATAGTTTACGTGTAGAGAGCGAGAGATAAGAAAATCTGCAGCGATGCGTATGCGCTGTAGTTAACATTGTTTTTATACGCCAGTCTGAGGTACTTTCCCGAGTTAATAGACCACAAGTGTCCTGTGTACAGTTCATCTACACCACTGCGATACATTGTACAAAATTATGTTTACACCCTATATGCAGGGTGTCCCAGCTATCTTGTCCACCCAAAATATCTCTGGAACAATAACAGCTATTGGAAAACGACTTTCACCGGTATCAATGTAGGGCTGGGGCCCATGAATGTACATATTTGGAAACATTCTAAAACCAAAGCATATGTGTTTTTTAACACAAACTTATGTTTTTTTAAATGGACCTCCTATATTTTTTCTTCATCAATCTATAGCATGAAAAAGCGCATACACAATGGCGTTGATTGCATCGCAATATTCCCATTACATCCCGAGATATTGAGACGCGAAGTTGACGCTTGAAACACCCGACATGCGCTGCTAGCGCACGTCCTGAGGCTCAGGCGTGAACCCCATGCTGCCCGTAATAGCGATGTGATTGACATGCATAATCACACTTCCATACTTATCAAGAGGTCCGAAACGAATAACACGGTCTGCTGCCATCCTGCATTAACGTCGTACATTCCAGCAGGTATTTATCCCAAAGGCTAGGGGTGATGCGGTTCTGTAACATATCTGTGTACCGCAACGTTAGTCACAAAGTTAACTTCGCTTATCGTTAATCCGTTACTAAAATGGTAATGCCGTTCATCGTTAAAACTTTACTTTACTGTAGATCTAGCGGAAGTGACTGTTAATCATTCACTCGTAATAGTAAAATTCATGTTGATGGTTTTAATGAAACGAGCAAGTGGACTAAAAGTTTTACCGTTGTTTAGGTAAATTGTTTTGATTTGGGAAGTTCAGGTAGGACACAGAAGATGAATGTAAACATGTTTAACCAATTAGTTTTATTATCACATAATTATCAATGCTATGCATGGGTCGCAAATCATAAACAAGGCGAAGTGGTAACTGTGGCAGTAGTGGGAACTACGTTGGACATTTGACTAGGTAGAGCCAGGCCCTGCGCGACAGGCACAATCGGTCAAATGGTTCAAATGGCTCTGAGCACTATGGGACTTAACAGCTGTGGTCATCAGTCCCCTAGAACTTAGAACTACTTAAACCTAACTAACCTAAGGACATCACACACATCCATGCCCGAGGCAGGATTCGAACCTGCGACCGTAGCAGTCGCGCGGTTCCCGACTGCGCGCCTAGAACCGCAAGACCACCTTGGCCGGCAACAATGGGTCATATAACGCATTAGATAAACCTTATTTTGGGTATGCAGGATAAATAAGACAACCTGACGGGGGTACACCGATCGGTACTGGTTCATATTGTGTACGTAGATACGTAAAAAGTGCAAGAGGGAAACCATTATGTGCTTATGAGAGTTGATGGCAGCAGACCGTATTATTCGTTTCGGACCTCTTGGTAAGTATGGAGGTGTGATTACACATGTCAATCACATCGCGATTACAGGCAGCATGGGGTTCTCGCCTGAGCCTCAGGACGTGCGCTAGCAGCGCATGTCGGGTGTTTCAAGCGTCAACTTCGCGTCTCAATATCTCGGGATGTAATGGGAATATTGCGATGCAATCAACGCCATTGTGTATGTGCTTTGTCATGCTATGGATTGATGAAGAAAGAATATAGGAGGTCTATTTAAATAAAACATAAGTTTGTGTTAAAAAAATGCTTTGGTTTTAGAATGTTTCCAAATATGTACATTCATGGGCCCCAGCCCTACATTGATACCGGTGAAAGTCGTTTTCCAATAGCTGTTATTGTTCCAGAGATATTTTGGGTGGACAAGATAGCTGGGACACCCTGTACGTTATGTGGACACTATAACGTGGTCTAGGCGTCTAGGGGTAGCGTCTTTGATTCATAATCAAAACGTCTTCGGTCCCGTGTTCGATCCCCGACACTGCCAAAATTTCATAAATAATCAGCATTGGCGGCCGAAGACTTCCGGCATAAGAAGTCAGCCTCATTCTGCCAACGGCCGTGTCAAAGAGGGCGGAGGAGCGGATAGAGGTTCAGCGCACTCTCTTGTCGTAGGGGTGGGAAATTGCCCCTAAAGGCGGAAGAATCAGCTATGATCAACGACATGAGGATGCAGAAGGCAATGGAAACCACTGCATTAAAGACACGTAACGTGTATCCACAGGACAAGTGGCCTGTAATTGAAGAAGTGTCATGATGATCTCTCCAGTGACAAAAGATTTCGGAATAGTCCCCCATTCGGATCTCCGGGAGGGGACTGCCAAGGGGGAAGTTACCATGAGAAAAAGATCGAATAATCAACGAAAGGTTCAAATGGTTCAAATGGTTCAAATGGCTCTGAGCACTATGGGACTCAACTGCTGAGGTCATTAGTCCCCTAGAAATTAGAACTAGTTAAACCTAACTAACCTAAGGACATCACAAACATCCATGCCCGAGGCAGGATTCGAACCTGCGACCGTAGCGGTCTTGCGGTTCCAGACTGCAGCGCCTTTAACCGCACGGCCATTTCGGCCGGCAAGGTTCAAATGGCTCTGAGCACTATGGGACTAAACATCTGTCGTCATCAGTCCCCTAGAACTTAGTACTACTTAAACCTAACTAACCTAAGGACATCACAAACATCCATGCCCGAGGCAGGATTCGAACTTGCCAACGTAGCAGCCGCGCGGTTCCGGACTGAGCGCCTAGAACCGCTAGACCAGCGCGGCCGGCAATCAACGAAAGGATAACGTTCTACGAGTCGGGGCGTGGAATGTCAGAAGCTTGAACGTGGTAGGGAAACTAGAAAATCTGAAAAGGGAAATGCAAAGGCTCAATCTAGATATAGTAGGGGTCAGTGAAGTGAAGTGGAAGTAAGACAAGGATTTCTGGTCAGATGAGTATCGGGTTATATCAACAGCAGCAGAAAATGGTATAACAGGTGTAGGATTCGTTATGAATAGGAAGGTAGGGCAGAGGGTGTGTTACTATGAACAGTTCAGTGACCGGGTTGTTCTAATCAGAATCGACAGTAGACCAACACCGACAACGATAGTTCAGGTATACATGCCGACGTCACAAGCTGAAGATGAACAGATAGAGAAATTGTATGAGGATATTGAAAGGGTAATGCAGTATGTAAAGGGCGACGAAAATCTAATAGTCATGGGCGACTGGAATGCAGTTGTAGGGGAAGGAATAGAAGAAAAGGTTACAGGAGAATATGGGCTTGGGACGAGGAATGAAAGAGGAGAAAGACTAATTGAGTTCTGTAACAGTTTTCAGCTAGTAATAGCGAATACCCTGTTCAAGAATCACAAGAGGAGGAGGTATACTTGGAAAAGGCCGGGAGATACGGGAAGATTTCAATTAGATTACATCATGGTCAGACAGAGATTCCGAAATCATATACTGGATTGTAAGGCGTACCCAGGAGCTGATATAGACTCAGATCACAATATAGTAGTGACGAAGAGTAGGCTAAAGTTCAAGACATTAATCAGGAAGAATGAAGACGCAAAGAAGTGGGATACGGAAGTACTAAGGAATGACGAGATACGTTTGAAGTTCTCTAACACTATAGATACAGCAATAAGGAATAGCGCAGTAGGCAGTACAGTTGAAGAGGAATGGACATCTCTAAAAAGGGCCATCACAGAAGTTGGGAAGGAAAACATAGGTACAAAGAAGGTAGCTGCGAAGAAACCATGGGTAACAGAAGAAATACTTCAGTTGATTGATGAAAGGAGGAAGTACAAACATGTTCCGGGAAAATCAGGAATACAAAAATACAAGTCGCTGAGGAGTGAAATAAACAGGAAGAGCAGGGAAGCTAAGACGAAATGGCTGCAGGAAAAATGTGAAGACATCGAAAAAGATATGATTGTCGGAAGGACAGACTCAGCATACAGGAAAGTCACAACAGCCTTTGGTGACATTAAAAGCAACGGTGGTAACGTTATGAGTGCAACGGGAATTCCACTGTTAAATGCAGAGGAGAGAGCAGATAGGTGGAAAGAATACATTGAAAGCCTCTATGAGGGTGAAGATTTGTCTGATGTAATAGAAGAAGAAACAGCAGTCGATTTAGAAGGGATAGGGGATCCAGTATTAGAATCGGAATTTAAAAGAGAGAAGGGATAGATAACATTCCATCAGAATTTCTAAAATCATTGGGGGAAGTGGCAACAAAACGACTATTCACGATGGTGTGTAGAATATATGAGTCTGGCGACATACCATCTGACTTTCGGAAAAGCATCATCCACACAAATTCGAAGACGGCAAGAGCTGACAAGTGCGAGAATTATCGCACAATCAGCTTAATAGCTCATGCATCGAAGCTGCTTACAAGAATAATATACAGAAGAATGGAAAAGAAAATTGAGAATGCGCTAGGTGACGATCAGTTTGGCTTTAGGAAAAGTAAAGGGACGAGAGAGGCAATTCTGACGTTACGGCTAATAATGGAAGCAAGGCTAAAAAAAAAAAGCAAGACACTTTCATAGGATTTGTCGACCTGGAAAAAGCGTTCGACAATATAAAATGGTGCAAGCTGTTCGAGATTCTGAAAAAAGTAGGGGTAAGCTATAGGGAGAGACGGGTCATATACAATATGTCTGGAGTACAGCATAGTATGGTAGTGAAACGTGGACTGTGGGAAAACCAGAACAGAAGAGAATCGAAGCATTTGAGATGTGGTGCTATAGACGAATGTTGAAAATTAGGTGGACTGATAAGGTAAGGAATGAGGAGGTTCTACGCAGAATCGGAGAGGAAAGGAATATGTGGAAAACACTGATAAGGAGAAGGGACAGGATGATAGGACATCTGCTAAGACATGAGGGAATGACTTCCATGGTACTAGAGGGAGCTGTAGAGGGCAAAAACTGTAGAGGAAGACAGAGATTGGAATACGTCAAGCAAATAATTGAGGACGTAGGTTGCAAGTGCTACTCTGAGATGAAGAGGTTAGCACAGGAAAGGAATTCGTGGCGGGTCGCATCAAACTAGTCAGTAGACTGACGAAAAAAAAAAATAAAATAAAAATAACGTGGTAGTTTTAGGCGAGGAGTGTTTCGATCTATGGTTGCGTAATACACCAGTAGAGGTCCGGCGTAAGCGACCACTGCCAACCACAGCAAGCAACTGAGTTGTAGCCGCTACCAAATGCTTTGTCTACTCCAGTTTGCTTTGCTTTGTGGATTGTTTTTTTTTCTTATTATGAAATGGATGAAGAGAGTAGTCCTGGTGCATAAAGGAATCTGAATGCGACTCTCTCCACAAAATCAAAGAATCAGCGATCCTTATGACTGTTACGTCAGTTCTGCTACCGTGGAGGAACAGACCGCGGATGTAGAATGGCAGCCCTTAGAGAGAGGGGATCAGGGGTCATTCACCCGCACCGCTTCTCTCCCCACGGGCAGTCTAAGTTCTCGTTTGTATACGGTCCAGCCGACTGCCACGATATATAGTCCGCATTTTTGTAAGGAAGTATGTCCACCTCGTTACCTGCTCGGTCAGGGCTGCGGATTGCTAACCGAAGGCGCCGGAGTTCTATTCCGGGCGGTTCGGGTATTGTCTTGTCCTTACGTTCTTTACTGATATATCAGTATTGAGATCGCTGACTGGACACATCCTGAAAGCCAAGAAATTAAATTAAAAATATAATAACGACTTGTAATTCATACACAAGCGTCCGACCTAATCTTCAGTACTGCTCGTCAGTGTGGAACTATTAGGCCTATCAGGTAGGAGTAGTATTGCAGATACGAAGATATAAAGAAAAGTGACACGCTTCCTCACGCGTTCATTTATTAAGTGCTTGAGTGTCACGGATATGCTGAGCACAATATAGAGACGGACGCTATATGTGGCATTGTGATTCACGTATAGGTTTACTGTCAAAGTTCCCAGAACGAACATTCCGGGGATGAGTCAAGCAACATATACGTGCTCACGCATCACTCACCCAAGGCCCACGATGAGAAAATCAGAGAAATCACAGATCACACTGAAGCTTAGCGGGCTTGGTGGGTGTTAAAATCTCCACCTACCAACATTACGAAGGAATGCGCGTTACAAGGAAAATTAAGCCTGAATACATTAAAATTTATTCTTGCTTGATGTTGGTGTACAGTAATTTGAGTGCTATATGCCTTGCTATTCATTTAGCGATGTAGTTAACGTGGCAACAAAATTAGCCTCACTGTAGACTGAAGCCTCTGAAAGCGCATTAAACACCCGAATTGAATGATTTCCAGCTGTGTTTCCACTCAAGGGTAGTTCAAAAATGGCTCTGAGCACTATGCGACTTAACTTCTGAGGTCATCAGTCGCCTAGAACTTAGAACTAATTAAACCTAACTAACCTAAGGACATCACATACATCCACGCCCGAGGCAGGATTCGAACCTGCTACCGTAGCGGTCGCTCGGTTCCAGACTGTAGCGCCTAGAACCGCACGGCTACTCTGGCCGGCCCACTGTCAAGGGTAGCCCCGGTGCTCAGTTCTCGTTATTACACGCTGTAATTACCCAGTCTGTAGTTTTGTAAAGAAGTGGCCTATTAAGGACGTGGTTAGCCACTAAAATAGCGTAGTCGAAACTGTAGCGGACATGGTATTTAATGTCGAGGCCGGCCGTAGTGGCCGTGCGGTTCTAGACGCTCCAGTCTGGAACCGAGCGACCGCTACGGTCGCAGGTTCGAATCTTGCCTCGGGCATGGATGTGTGTGATGTCCTTAGGTTAGTCAGATTTAATTAGTTCTAAGTTCTAGGCGACAGATGACCTCAGAAGTTAAGTCGCATAGTGCTCAGAGCCATTTGAACCATTATTTTTAATGTCGAGTTGCGAAATTCTTGCCAGAGTGGCAAATACATACATAGGATTATATTTGTGAATCATGTTCATAGTACTCACTAGGTAACAATTGTTGACACTGAACTGACGTAACAGTCATAGGGGTCGCTGATTCCTTGGTGTTGTGGAGATAGTCCCTTTATGCACCAGGACTAGTCTCGTCACTCATTTCAAAATAAGAAAAGGAAAAAAAAGCAAAAAAAGAGCTATCCACAACACAAAGCAAAATGGAGTAGACAAAGCATTTGGTAGTGGCTACAGCTCAATTGTTTGCTGCGATTGGCAGTGGTAGTTCACGCCAGAATCTGAACAAAAGAAAATTTCACAGGACTTTAAATTTAAAAACTTTATGAGATTCTAAAACTGACAAACTCTATGAATTGAAAATGCACTGTCACGCGGGATTTTATACGTGGGCCGTTCTATAAGTAATGCAACATTTTATTGTCAGCCAGTTTCAGTTGAAATAACGCAGACATTGTTGTGGTCCTGGAATATTCCCGCTTCAGCCCTTATACTTTCATGAAATTTCGATAGGCGGCAGCACTATACGGAGCCTTCAAAATGGCGTCTTTAACGGAGGTGCTTTCCAAACAGTTTCGTGGAGTTTCTTTTGTTGGAAAACCAGAACATCGCAGATATCCATAGGCGCTAGTGAAACGTGTACGAAGACCTGGCAGTGCACGAGAGGATTGTGTTGTTGGGACAGGCGTCTGTCTTCATTGCAACACGATCGCGCAAATCCGTCTGAGCTTCTGCGTGCCGACTGGCCGCACACAGCTCTGCTACACACAGGAAATTGAACAAACAGTTCAGCTCGTTCGTCACCACAGAAGTGCAGACGAACTTCTCCTCGCAAGGCAAGGCCTCGCACAAGTCTGCGCACCCGAGAGTTGCTCTCAAAACGTCGTTGGACTGTTTTTCCTCATCCACCCTACAGGCCAGAGCTCACGTTTTCCGACTTTTACCTGTTTGGCGCAATGAAGGATGCAATGCGCAGGAAGCAATATGTCGATGATGAGGACGTTATTGATCTCCGACGTCGATCATTATAGTGGTACCATGCGGGCATACAGGCCCTCCCACAAATGTGCCTTAAGACCGTTGCAGGGAACGGAGATCATGTTAAAAATCAATGTTTTGTAACAAAAAGAAACGGGAATAATACTGCGTGTTGTTGGAATCCTGAATAAAGCAAACCCGATTTCAGAAAAAAAGTGTTATTTTACTTATTGGACGACGCTCGTATGAGTCGGCATATGTCGATCCGTAATAGTTGCAGCTTCGCGCGCATGCTTCAACCAGTAACGTAACGCGATTTAAAGTGCGTGTCATTTATGTCGGCGGCCGAGTTTAGGTTCGTTCTGCGCATCTGACGTCACAAAATACAGTCAGCCAATGAACAGAGAACGACGTTGCCAGATCTCGACTGCAGAGCAGAGCATGGACGAGTGTCTTCAGTTTTAGAAACGTTCAGTCATAAATAAAGTAAAAGAACAAAAGCAATGTCTTGATAGCAGACTTTGTTTTATATAAAGTTTGGAAAAACCATTCTTTATACCAATTGCTTCATATTCTATTAATTAATTAAACCAAACAAGCAATAAGACTCCTAATTCAGGTGTTTGTATCAATTTCACGAATCGCTTTTTCTCAATAAAGAACAGCGATAATTGTTTATTTCCTACTGTACTTCGACGAAGTGCGAGTAATTCATAGGCATACCCACAGTGTTTGTCAGAATTTTGCGTGACCTGTTAGAGTCCTTATGGAAGTATATTGCAGGACGAGCTGCACTAGCGTAACGGTTAAGGCGTTGGGTTAGTAAGTGAAAGGTAGAGAGTTCAAACCTTGTGCGATGCTAAACATTTTCTTTATTTAAAAACAATATCGAAGTGACTTACTTCACGAATTTTATTCGTTTGAATGCAATTTATTGAAATTTCAAGTGCTTTGTCTCTTCATTAACCCTTTTGCTGCTGCAGTCACGTGCTCCCAGCATTCCGCGCTGTGCACGATTTTGTCATCACTGCACTGCTCGCCTGCGCAGACACATGGTGTTCCCATTGCTCTGACACACTTATCATTCGATTTCACAAAAACTATTTGGCCCAAAAATTAGATTGTTACACATCTTCTTGACTGATCCCTTCCCCCCATAAATGACTTAATTTTGTTTCGATGTTCAACCCAGTTATTGTGGAGCATTAAATGTAGTAAACCATTGCACGAAATTTTGAAGAGTTTGCAGAGGTAAAAGCCCATAACGTATACTTTCCGTATGGTCGATTTCAGTTGCTACAATGTTGAGAATGAAATGTGGACAAGGTACCTAAATTTTATATAAAATTTACTGTATAACAATATCTCATTCAATTTAAGTACCAAATAGGTGTTGTATGTAATATTGAGAAATATTCCGTCTTTGGCGACTGTAATAAAAGTTTTATTTACGCTGGGCGCGTTTGGCTTTATTTTAAAGCACTTCAATCAATGAAAGGTATGGCACATACACAATGGTTCTCATGTTCTCTTTCTTGTTTCTGTCCCACAGTCGCAGTTTTACCAATGGTATTGAAATATATTCCTCTTCTGCAACTGTAATAAACGACTTATTTAGACCAGACGCGTTTCTCTCCTTTGAAGCATCTTCAATGGACAGTATTTTGTCTCCTCCATTGCCAAATCAGCTTTCGTAGTTTTGTGTTGCGGTAACACAATATTCAACGTTTGTGTCGGCTGATCAGTGTTTTAGCAAATAAATGCTGTTTGTGTGTGCCACACACAAAAATTACATTTGACATAGCTCAGAGCACTTCACTGATAGACGGTATATTTAAGTCCTAATGTTTTTGTAAGTCCACAGTTTTGTTTAATGTATTTTGTCTACTTCCTTTTGATTGATTGAAGTGCTTTAAAATAAAGCCAAATGTGCCCAGTGTAAATAAAACTTTTGTTGCAGTCGCGAAAGACGGAATATTTCTCAATATTACATACAATACCTATGTGGTACTTAAATTAAATGAGATATTGTTATACAGTTAATTTTATATGAAATTTAGGTATCTTGTCCACATTTCATTCTCAACATTGTGGCAACTAAAATCGACCATAAGGAAAGTATACTCTATGGACTTTTACCTCTGCAAACTCTTCAAAATTTCGTGCAATGGTTTACTATATTTAATGCTGCATAATAACTGCGTTGAACATCGAAACAAAATTAAGTCATTTATGGGGGGGGGGGGGGGGGGAAGGTATCAGTCAAGAAGATGTGTAAAAATCTAATTTTTGGGCCAAATAGTTTTTGTGAAATCGAATGATAAGAGTGTCAAAGCAGTCGGAACACCATGTGTCAGCACAGGCGAGCAGTGCAGTGACAAAATCGCGCACAGCGCGGAATGCGGGGAGCACGTCTCTGTAGCAGCGAAAGGGTTAATGCGGCAGTGGTGGCTTTACTTCATGAACTGCGCGCTCCCCCCTAAACGTAAGCTTGCGAACTATGCTATACTATGGCGCTGCTTCTATCGGCGCGTGCGTCTTGTGCAACTGGCAACGCAGCAATCTCCCGCGTCTGGGCGGTCATGCGCGAGCCGCCAAGATAAAAGAATTGAACTATAGTAAACGTCTCTATGGCAACGCCGCAGTGTTGTCACAGTTCCATAGGCAGCTACTGCTTTCGCTTTTAGCCATCTGCGCTTCGCAGTTGAAAGTTGGCAACAACGCTGAGAGCTATCTTCTTACGACGTCTCAAATGTAGATCACCTTTTAAAATGCAGACGCTAAAGTAAGTTCCTGAATGAACTGTTTGAACTGCAAATTCTAAACTGACCAAGGACCTGGAATACAACTTTATTATGCGACCCCTTGGTCATCAGCGTGACTGGAAAGAAAATTGACACTGAAAATCACCCAAATGCGAAACTGAGTGCCAGAATAGCTTAACCATCTTGGTGTAGCAGTTTCTCGACTTGATAACGGGGAAGTACCGTCACTCTAAATAACTTCACAGTCAAAGATTACACTTTTTCACTCAACAAATGCGTTACCGCTTATAATATTACTTTGTTAGCAGCAATGCTAAGATTTGTACGCAGCGCTCATGTAAGCGATCTTCCTCTATGTGACTCAGCTACCAAGTCTCGGTGGACTGCACGCCAAGGCGTTAGCAGACACACAACTGCACCTCATTTGCGCTCCTGCTGTGTAAAAAGTATAAATCAATCTAAAATTTATAAATTGATGAGCTGATACTTGTTGCTAATATGTACCTCAACTGATAGATCTTATTGTCTACTTCCTGCTTTAATTTGTGATAAATATAATTTTATGTAGCTTGCAGGGCTCCTAAATAAATTGAACTAATTTTTTTATATCAGCAGTATCTCAATATAATCGTCAGCAGACGATGGAGCCGTTCTGGGCGTTTCTTACGCTACGGTCTACATACACATAGGAACCTTTTACTACACTCCTGGAAATTGAAATAAGAACACCGTGAATTCATTGTCCCAGGAAGGGGAAACTTTATTGACACATTCCTGGGGTCAGATACATCACATGATCACACTGACAGAACCACAGGCACATAGACACAGGCAACAGAGCATGCACAATGTCGGCACTAGTACAGTGTATATCCACCTTTCGCAGCAATGCAGGCTGCTATTCTCCCATGGAGACGATCGTAGAGATGCTGGATGTAGTCCTGTGGAACGGCTTGCCATGCCATTTCCACCTGGCGCCTCAGTTGGACCAGCGTTCGTGCTGGACGTGCAGACCGCGTGAGACGACGCTTCATCCAGTCCCAAACATGCTCAATGGGGGACAGATCCGGAGATCTTGCTGGCCAGGGTAGTCGACTTACACCTTCTAGAGCACGTTGGGTGGCACGGGATACATGCGGACGTGCATTGTCCTGTTGAAACAGCAAGTTCCCTTGCCGGTCTAGGAATGGTAGAACGATGGGTTCGATGACGGTTTGGATGTACCGTGCACTATTCAGTGTCCCCTCGACGATCACCAGTGGTGTACGGCCAGTGTAGGAGATCGCTCCCCACACCATGATGCCGGGTGTTGGCCTTGTGTGCCTCGGTCGTATGCAGTCCTGATTGTGTCGCTCACCTGCACGGCGCCAAACACGCATACGACCATCATTGGCACCAAGGCAGAAGCGACTCTCATCGCTGAAGACGACACGTCTCCATTCGTCCCTCCATTCACGCCTGTCGCGACACCACTGGAGGCGGGCTGCACGATGTTGGGGCGTGAGCGGAAGACGGCCTAACGGTGTGCGGGACCGTAGCCCAGCTTCATGGAGACGGTTGCGAATGGTCCTCGCCGATACCCCAGGAGCAACAGTGTCCCTAATTTGCTGGGAAGTGGCGGTGCGGTCCCCTACGGCACTGCGGAGGATCCTACGGTCTTGGCGTGCATCCGTGCGTCGCTGCGGTCCGGTCCCAGGTCGACGGGCACGTGCACCTTCCGCCGACCACTGGCGACAACATCGATGTACTGTGGAGACCTCACGCCCCACGTGTTGAGCAATTCGGCGGTACGTCCACCCGGCCTCCCGCATGCCCACTATACGCCCTCGCTCAAAGTCCGTCAACTGCACATACGGTTCACGTCCACGCTGTCGCGGCATGCTACCAGTGTTAAAGACTGCGATGGAGCTCCGTATGCCACGGCAAACTGGCTGACACTGACGGCGGCGGTGCACAAATGCTGCGCAGCTAGCGCCATTCGACGGCCAACACCGCGGTTCCTGGTGTGTCCGCTGTGCCGTGCGTGTGATCATTGCTTGTACAGCCCTCTCGCAGTGTCCGGAGCAAGTATGGTGGGTCTGACACACCGGTGTCAATGTGTTCTTTTTTCCATTTCCAGGAGTGTATTTGCGGTCACGTGCGTTAACAAAACCTCGCCACCCAGCCTTTCTAACATTTCACGTTTGCCTGCCTTAAGTCAGATCCTATGCACTTTCTCAACAATACTCCTGAAATTCATAAAGAAATGTGTTTGCTTATAAATAGTTCACTTTATGGGTGTTGTGATACTGTTTCGTTAGATTTAGGTGATACTTTCACCTGTCTCTATTATTAACGCGAGTGGAACTGGGAACTGAGAAAGCTGGTGAGGTGGCGGGGGGGGGGGGGGGGGGGGGGTATAGCAGTGGCATCACCTAAAAATGTCGCTACCGGAGCATGGTATTAGATATGCATGTCGGTTCCTTATTAACCTAATAGTAATGGTGTTACTTAGTGTGTCTGTTAAACTCTTTCAATAATAAGAAAAACTATTGGTTCTTGTGGAAAATGTTGTTCACTGAGTCTGAAGCACTTCGCAAAGACTTCACATTATAAGAAGAGGCAGGGTTAGACATAACCTTCTTAAAGATGTTATTCGATTGACTTCATCTATGTTTTCATTGACCTTTACGTCTTTCGAGTATAATTTTCTTGTTCATAGTTTACAGACTTATTTTTGCCTCTAGATTACATAGCTTTGTGAAGCAGTTGCACCTACTGTTTCCGACATCTGGTTTACTATTTGACAATGATGCGAACACACATAAAATCACTCCGTCTGCAGGCCACAAATGGCCCATCGGGACCATCCGACCGCCGTGTTATCCTCAGCTGAGGATGCGGATAGGAGGGGCGTGGGGTCAGCACACCGCTCTCCTGGTCGTTATGATGGTTGACCAGAGCCGCTACTATTCGGCCGAGTAGCTCTTCAATTGGCACCACGAGGGTGAGCGCACCCCGAAAAATGG
Source organism: Schistocerca serialis cubense (assembly GCF_023864345.2). NCBI lineage: Eukaryota > Metazoa > Arthropoda > Insecta > Orthoptera > Acrididae > Schistocerca > Schistocerca serialis. Next base: position 248,172,773 of record NC_064638.1, on the reverse strand, counting down.
AAACAGCGCATGGCGGCCCGGATGATCACCAATCCAAGTGGCGGCCACGCCCGACAGCCCTTAACTTCGGTGATCTGACGGGAGCCGGTGTATCCACTGCGGGAAGGCCGTTGCCGAACACACATCGTCACAACTATTGTATTGAAAATTTACTTCTTTGTTTGTCATTCATTCATTAATTTCCACCGAAGTTCCATCTTTAGCAGTCATACAGCGGCAAGTTCCGTTAATGTGAAGCAATGTTGGCAAAACGGATGGAAAAATAGTTCAAATTTTCTTAAAACAGAGATTAAAAACTCTTGAGGAGTTAATGATTCAAGTCCTCGAGTCTCTGAACCCCATTAACAAGATTCATCTCTGTAATATTTGTATTGCGGTGAAAATCTAAAATTGTGTCAGATTACTGACGAAGTAAAACCGTTTTTCATTTTCTTAATTTCTACAGACAAACAGTACCTGCATGAACCTATGTTTTCTATTTACATTCTGGTTCCGATTATATTTGTAATTATAAGCAATTAATACTTCGTAACATGGCAGGTCTAATGTATTTGATTTGTACTTTAAAGTGTGGACGAAATTCAAGATTTATAAAACAAGTAAATATATCTTAAGAACCTCTCAAGTACGGTTCATGAGAAGAAAAATTCAGGAACTGGCTCAGAATCGGTTACGTACCCTGGAGAACATAGCACAGAATTAAGCCAAGATGAAAAGTGGAAAAGGGAAATATCTCTATGAAGGACTGCTGCAATGATTGGGAAGACGATGAATATGAGAGAAAAATTAAAACCGTGGCAAAAGAAGTAAGGAGTAAAAACATAGGTTTCTTAGGCTTAAGCAAGGTTTTATGGAAATTTGAATATGGAGAAAACAAGATAGTTTGCAAAGGATGGGGAAGGAACGAGGGAGTATAAGGGAAGGATGCTCCTTGTCACAGAAGCTGTTCAGTACATAGCCGAGCTGCCGAGCCGAGATGACGCACAGCGGAGCAGCAGCAGCAGCAGCAGCAGCAGCAGCAGCACTTGTGTGATAAACTGTAAATTAATTTAGCCTTTGTTTTTTGCTCACGTGCTTCTGTAAAGAAGTGAACTGTACGTGTGTATTTTAGTGTGTAGGCTAGGGGTTAGAAAATTAATCTTAGTTTTTGTTGTTGCGCAAGTCTTGTGAATATCCTTGTGTAGGGTGGCTTCCTAGTGTAAACTTACCGTGTAGAGAAATTTATTTCTGTTTAATAGCTTGCGGTCTCAGAGTACAGTGAGCAATCGGCAAACCGACATTTAGTGTTACATTATTCTCCTTTGGTATATTTTCAAACTCAGTAGCGCCGTTTGAGACCTCATATCTATTTTATACACAGTACAATATGGCTAGGAACTGCGCTTGTTGTGAGCGGACACAAGGAGAGTTGGCTGCTGTCCGTAAACAAGTGGAAGCTGCGTTGGCTACCATGGGCAAGCTTCTAGCTAATGCTCCAAGTTGCGGTGACGTCGAGGCGCCAGTGACGAGAACTGCGACAAGTTTGGTGCCTCTGGAATCATCTGGTGACCCGTACGTCGCTGTAGCTTCCGATACGCAACATCGGCCCGTCCTCACTCCAGAGTCGTTGGCAGACAGTGGTGGGTTCGCGTGTCACTGCGCGGAAGGTGAAAGACGGAGCAGGCCGTGCGGCTGGCTCCCTACGTCTTAGCAAGAGGTACGAGGTGCTTCCCAGTGTTGATGATAACTCTGAGCCAGCACGGGATGCCTCTTCTGTTGGGCCAGTCCGGACAAATACAGAGGGTGGGTATGCTAGTCATTGGGAACTCCAATGTTAGGCTGGTGATGGAGTCCCTCAGGGAGATAGCAGGCAAGGCGGTAAAGAATTCCAGTGTGCATTCGGTATGTTTGCCGGGAGGTCTCATCCATGATGTGGAGGAGACCCTGCCGATGGCTATCTAGCGCACTGGGGCCATCCTTGTGGATCACGTATTGGTCTCACCGTGGACTTCTAGTACTCAGCCACACGCAACTGATTTCACAAAGTTTACGGGCCTGAAGATGGCGTTGATGCAACGTCGAAACTAGTAGCCAAATAAATTTAAAATCTTAAGTACAGCTGGAGGAGTTTCATTTTTAATATAAATATGTTCTTGCTGCTTTTGGGTGTGAACTTGTTACACACACTGTCACTAACACAGCATAATTTGTGCCGATATATGAAATGATGACTTTGTAGCCATTTTCTGTATTTTAATGACAATAAACCAGCTTACAGGAAATTTTAGACATTTTTCAAACGAGTCATGCAAGAATCCCGAACGTCCGGTACTTTAACTAACGTTCAGATGCTGCCCATTGATTGCACTTATGTGGCCTTTGCGTGATAGGTGTTTAGCTGACTTTTCGTCAACGCTGCTTTTATCGCCTAAGTCAGTACCTGCCACCGCAATGAAGGGACAGACAACCTGAAACCTATCCAGGTAGGTTGACAGATTGTTTAAATCATAGTGGGAGAGCAACCTGCCCCGCTGTAGAAGGATGACGTATTGTTATTTTACGGTAAGCGATAAAAGATATAAAATACACGGATGATCAATTAGTGCTTGCGTACTCGGAGGGGAAGCTACAATAGACATCGTAGAGTATTGCAAGAAGAGGCGAAGAGAGTGGAATGCAGATAAATACAGAAAAGACGAAAGTCGTGGGACTAAAAGAGAAGAAAGCGTCAGTTTACATGTTATGAGACGGGAAAGAAAGACACAAAAAAGTAAACTCCTTTGTGTACTTGGGAAATTCAATGGCACTTAACAAATGCCGTACAGAAGAAATGTCGGAGATGCATATGGAAAGGGAGCATCTGAAACTGTGTAGCAGCTATTAACACCGAGAAGATTTCCAACAAATTTATTTGCTAAATGTTATGTCTGGAGTGTAGCAGTAGTGAATCAGAGGCAGTTAAAAAGAAAGAAGAAACATAGTTTTGGCTATGGAGGAAGAGAGGTGGAGTGAGCTGACACAACTAAAAATCAAGAATTGATGAAGAAAATATGGAAAGAAAGAGGTTTGTGGGAAGTGATCAGGAAAAGCAAAAAAGGAAAAATCAAGATGGTTGGAACGTACATTGATTGGGAATTGCTGCAACAAAGAATTATAGAAAGAAAAGTGGAAGGAATGAGAGAAAGAGGTTGGAAGAGAATTGGAATAATGGGCGACATTAAAAATGGACGAACATACAAGCAGATGAAGAAACATGCTCAAATCAGAACACGATGGAGAGACTGCAGTTGAAACCTGTCATAAGATGCATACACTAAAGCAGAAGCATTATGCGTCTCCCGTAGCAGTGGAAAGCTTTCCCTTCGACTACTACAGACGTCAAGATATGGTTCAATCTGGCAGAAGTACTTACTGCCTTTCAGATAAATGAGCAAAGTAGACCGAATATACTCTAATTGACAGGCGCCCAGGCTACACTCCTGAAAATTGAAATAAGAACACCGTGAATTCATTGTCCCAGGAAGGGGAAACTTTATTGACACATTCCTGGGGTCAGATACATCACATGATCACACTGACAGAACCACAGGCACATAGACACAGGCAACAGAGCATGCACAATGTCGGCACTAGTACAGTGTATATTCACCTTTCGCAGCAATGCAGGCTGCTATTCTCCCATGGAGACGATCGTAGAGATGCTGGATGTATTCCTGTGGAACGGCTTGCCATGCCATTTCCACGTGGCAGTTGGACCAGCGTTCGTGCTGGACGTGCAGACCGCGTGAGACGACGCTTCATCCAGTCCCAAACATGCTCAATGGGGGACAGATCCGGAGATCTTGCTGGCCTGGGTAGTTGACTTACACCTTCTAGAGCACGTTGGGTGGCACGGGATACATGCGGACGTGCATTGTCCTGTTGGAACAGCAAGTTCCCTTGCCGGTCTAGGAATGGTAGAACGATGGATTCGATGACGGTTTGGATGTACCGTGCACTATTCAGTGTCCCCTCGACGATCACCAGTGGTGTACGGCCAGTGTAGGAGATCGCTCCCCACACCATGATGCCGGGTGTTGGCCCTGTGTGCCTCGGTCGTATGCAGTCCTGATTGTGGCGCTCGCCTGCACGGCGCCAAACACGCATACGACCATCATTGGCACCAAGGCAGAAGCGACTCTCATCGCTGAAGACGACACGTCTCCATTCGTCCCTCCATTCACGCCTGTCGCGACACCACTGGAGGCGGGCTGCACGATGTTGGGGCGTGAGCGGAAGACGGCCTAACAGTGTGCGGGACCGTAGCCCAGTTTCATGGAGACGGTTGCGAATGGTCCTCGCCGATACCCCAGGAGCAACAGTGTCCCTAATTTGCTGGGAAGTGGCGGTGCGGTCCCCTACGGCACTGCGTAGGATCCTACGGTCTTGGCGTGCATCCGTGCGTCGCTGCGGTCCGGTCCCAGGTCGACGGGCACGTGCACCTTCCGCCAACCACTGGCGACAACATCGATGTACTGTGGAGACCTCACGCCCCACGTGTTGAGCAATTCGGCGGTACGTCCACCCGGCCTCCCGCATGCCCACTATACGCCCTCGCTCAAAGTCCGTCAACTGCACATACGGTTCACGTCCACGCTGTCGCGGCATGCTACCAGTGTTAAAGACTGCGATGGAGCTCCGTATGCCACGGCAAACTGGCTGACACTGACGGCGGCGGTGCACAAATGCTGCGCAGCTAGCGCCATTCGACGGCCAACACCGCGGTTCCTGGTGTGTCCGCTGTGCCGTGCGTGTGATCATTGCTTGTACAGCCCTCTCGCAGTGTCCGGAGCAAGTATGGTGGGTCTGACACACCGGTGTCAATGTGTTCTTTTTTCCATTTCCAGGAGTGTATTTTCGCAGCATCAGTAGGTGATATGTAGAGATCCATTCACCCACCGAACAAAATATGGAAAGATGCCTAAAGTATGACAGACAAATTGAAGAGCAGCTTGCCACTTTTCAAAACATTTGACGCAATACTAAGGACAGCGGGAAGATATTTCAGGAGAGAAAACAACAAATTTCTATAAAGAGTGATAGCCACATGTTTGATGATGGGAGTGATATGGGGTAGCAAACCGTGGGTGTGACTCCCACATCCAGGCAGCAGAATAAATAAATGATCCGAATATGCGGTGAGAATGGATAAAAGCGTCGTATTAGATTAGCTGTACGTAACCTCCCCTAAGGAAGGCTCCCAGATGGAAATAAACCTTCGTCTGAAACATGTCAAATACCAACTTCTTGAAGATGGTGATTCAGTAAAGATGCAATCTCTGTAGATGACACATAATATCGACCTGCTCAGAAAATCAAAGTGCACGTAACAACTAAATGGTGTGGAGAAATTTCTCTAACAGAAGGTAATAAAGAAAAATAGTTATAGTCGAGATGTATAAACGTTTTACTTTTGGGGGAAGAGGATGAGATTACTAAAAAAACAGGAGATGAACCAAGAAACATTGTAAAGCATGTTACGAATTTAACTGCATAGTGGCCCTGTTTGAACGTATATCAGATACAATGACAAAATAAAGGATTAGAATGTTAAAGGAAATAAAAAACGTAGACAGGTACGAGCTGCTGATGTAGGGTGCTGTGAGGTGAATGAAAGGAGGGCGGTGGCTTTTACATGTCCGGAATTCGTTGTCGCAGAAACAAGACGACGTTGACGAATATTGCGGTAGAAAGTGCAGTTGGAAAATTATCTACATAACTGTTGGATTGTTAAATGTGGGAAATGATGCCTGTTGCAAATCTTCACGAAAAAAATAGTCTACGGGAAAAAGATTGAAGAAATATTCGTGACTAAAATGTATAAGATTTATAAAATAATGGAAACTCTGCTGTCGCTTGAATTTATTTCATGCATGTATTTTGACTGACAAAGGTGTGACTACTTTCTTTATAATCTTTGGCAGTAGAGCGAATGATGCAACTCGAGACAGTGATAAAAATGAATTTCGTCGGGTAACAGAATGGCTTTATCCTATACTGCTTTACGTTCCGTGTGAAATTAGTGAAAGCAGCCGCCAGAGAATTAATTTTGGTTTCCGGAGGATTAGAGCTGTCTGGAACGGCCTCAGAAGGTGTAAATCATCTCACAGCCTTATCAAAGCCGATATGAAGTCACACCCGCCCAAAACCCACCCATTCTCTCTCTCTCTCTCTCTCTCTCTCTCTCTCTCTCTCTCTCTCTCTCGAGACGCACCATAGTTCCAGATTAATCAGAGATGTTGTTGCAGCTGACACTGATGGAGGACATCGGCAAAACACGAACTCTATATTCAGAATAGTTATAAATTATCTGCATCTGCGCCTGAGGCAATTCCTCATTTATGCATAAATAAACCAACTGGCTCTCATTGTGTCATTAGTGTGACAACTGCCAGTGCTACTCCTACATCGTGTCCGCCATGTGCGTGTAGTAAACGGCGAAAATTATACTCTCCATAGGTGCCTTGTTGCATGGTCTGCTAAATCTCAACTGCACCATGGTGACTTCAGTAATACTGACATTATCAGAGGAAAACTAATAAGTATAATCCTCTTTCAGTACTTTAAACATAGCTGCGCTACAGCAATGGTTCCACGTAATCAGATTAAGAGCAGCCGACCAGTTGCAAAGGATAAAGTAATCTTTACCTAGGTTTCAATAGATATAAATCTATCTTCTTCAGAAGACGGCAGTATTACATTAACATGAAGCGATATGTCCTTATCGTTTTTACGAACATCTGCATAGTTTCATTAGTCAAATAAAATATAGCCCTGAGAACAGGGTTTGTCAGACAAATAAAATAGGTACATGGAAGTTAGAGAGCGCATAAGCGCTTATGCGCTCTCTAACTTCTATGTACCCATTTTATTTGTCTGACAAACCCTGTTCTCAGGGCTATATTTTATTTGACTAATGAAACTATGCAGATGTTTGTAAAAACGATAAGGACATATCGCTTCATGTTAATGTAATACTGCCGTCTTCTGAAGAAGATAGATTTATATCTATTGAAACCTAGGTAAAGATTACTTTATCCTTTGCAACTGGTCGGCTGCTCTTAATCTGATAATCCTCTTTCATAATTATGGACAACACGGATGCCCTCTTTAGATATGTATCGTATTCCATGTTACTTAAATTGTTATGGGGTGTTACATTATTTATTTGTTTGCGTTTTCTCGTTAGCTATCAACATAAGAAATGGGAGGAAATATTAGTCACTTCTTTATATCTGCATCTATGTCTACATCTGAACATTTAAATCTCTCGTGAGAACTTTGATTTCTGTTATTTTATTACGATGATCTTTTTCCGTATGTAGGTGGGAGTAAAGAAAAATATTTTCGTTTCGGGAAGAAATAGTTGATGATCAAAATTCTGTAAAAAGATCTCACAAGAACGAAAAACAACTTTGTTTTAATGATTACCACCTTAGATGGCGAATTATATTCATGACATACTGTTCACTGTTTCCAAATAGTAAAAACGAGCCGCCCTTCTTTGTTTTCGATATCCTCCGCCAGTACTGTCTGCTATGGAACACACAGAGTGCATCACTACACTAGCAGAAGAGGAACAAGAGTAGTGTTAGCTGTTTGTCTAGCAAATTTGTTGCCTCTTCTAAGTACACTGCTAGTAACACGCAGTCTATAGTTTGGCATCCCTACAACATTTTCTGTATGATGGTTCAAATTTAAATTTTTAGGAATCGTAATCTCTATGTGTTTAAATATATCGAGAGCGTTTAAATTTATATTATTTATCGTGTACGCGAAATTTAATGGATTCGTTATAATACTCACGTGGACGGGCACAGCTTTATTGTTCAGGGTCAGTTACTACTTTTCGCACATATCTTATCTGGATTATTTTCTAATTCGTGTTGATCTTCTCTTTACTAGACGACAAGTGACTGCCTAATCTAACAGTCTAAGAGAGCTATTCACATTATCTCTCGGTTATTTGTGTTTCACAAAAACGATATTTTCTGAATCTGTGCTAATTATGATTGTTTACTTCGAGGTATTTCATGATGTTCGAACACAACATATCTTGCAAAATCTTACAGAAAATTGATATCAGTGGAACGCAGTATATGTTCCAAAAGCTTACTGCAAATGCATGTCAATGATGTGGATCTATCATTCAACGGATTACTTCTACATCCTTTCTTGTTAGCTGGTGTGACCTGTGCAACTTTACAGATCTTAAGGTGGGGGAATATGGTCGAGCGAGTAGTTGTATAGTAATGTTAAATATGGACCTATTACATCAGCATACTCCGAAAGGAACATAAATGGTATACAATCTGGACCGAAGACTTGCCTTTATTAAATGACATTAGTTGCTCCTGCCCACCGTGGATACTTATTTCTGAGTTACATTGGCAGCTGTTCTTTATTTGAGTACTGGAATATTTACTGTATCTTTTTTGGTGAAGGAATTTCAGAAAACCCCGATTAGTACTCGTAGCTCCGCTACAGTGGCGCTGTCATCTGTAAACTTACAATTGCTGTCGCACAGTGAAAATATTGATTAAGCAGTGCTGCTGGTGTACTTTACATAGGACGAAAATCTCATTGTATGTTTAACCAGATTTCGAGACACTATTCTGTTGTGGAAACTATTAATAGCATCTCGCATTGAACTCTGCGCTAAATTTCGAGCCCCCTGTAAAACATACCTAATCCTGGAGATTTTTGCCTTCTTTTACTTATTTCGTTGCTTCTGCAACAGTATTCTGGCCTGTTAGGTGTAACAAGGGGATCTGATCAATCTTTCTTTAATTTACTTGGTATAAATTTCTCAACTGCGTCAATACTATTTCTCTGCATTCAAGCCACTTCTAGTTTACGCTTATATAGTTTGTTAGGATTATCTCCTAGGAAACGGTCGAGCGAATTCTTATCATTTTTTAAATAGATATATTTTGCATTTAATTTCGCTGGATTTGGGTACTACGGTGTTCATTCTCGCTACAACGATGTTGAAATGCCTAAGGAGCAGGAGTTGATTGGAAAGGAACTGAGCCACAATGAATTTATTAATGCTTCTAAGAACACTAGTGAAATTATTTTAAAAAATGCAAAAATCCAAGAATAACATTAACAAACTGCCTCGAGAACTGAAAAGACTAAATTTCAATAACGCAGCTGATAGCAAACACCTCAAAACGGCAACAATATAAAATCACTTCCTTTTAGTAAAGAATAATAAATGAAGTAAAAATACATTTTCAGTGCAAACAGCAAAACATATGATCAAATGAATATGTGACAAATATCAACCATCGGCAGTTAACCTAAATGTGAATAGGCGGACGCGCATTTGAACCGCCGCCCTGCCGAATAGATGTCCAGTGTTCTAACAAAAGCACCACCTCACTCGTTCGTAACAAGTGACAGTAGAGTCGCAGACTGTCCGTAAACAGAAATCGAGTAGCATACAAATATTTCAAGAACCTCTATTCAGAATATAAACTTTGTGCAAATACAAGACCCTTTATACAGCTTGAAAGACCACCTCAGACAGCGACACATGACAGAAATATTTTACTGAATCATCTGCGTTGTGCCCCAGATCAAACTGGCAGGAAATGATTGTAACTTCAGCTTTTGCACCGTAATTGCCACATAATTGATGCCAGACAAAATCAGGTAAACAAAGGAACAAATGTGCCATTATCTTTGACGGACGAACAAATTCTTAAATCGATTCGAAATAAGAATAAAAACTATCGACGTATTACTCGTACTTTACTCACTCTAGGTTATTTAAAAATAGATGAAAACATCGTCTATCTGAAATCATCAGGAATTACCAAGTTGCCGGCCGGTGTGGCCGTGCGGTTCTAGGCGCGTCAGTCTCGAACCGCGAGACCGCTACGGTCGAAGGTTCGAATCCCGCCTCGGGCATGGATGTGTGTGATGTCCTTATGTTAGTTAGGTTTAAGTAGTTCTAAGTTCTAGGGGACTGATGACCTCAACTGTTAAGTCCCATAGTGCTCAGAGCCAATTACCAAGTTGACCTAACTGGAGGCACTTTAATATAGTATCAGAATGCGAAGACATTGTGTATCTAGTTTGGATCTCTAATAGCAGTTTAACTTCAGTAATCTTGGATATCGGTAAGGCCTACGGCTGAGTTAAAAATAAATTTTTAGCGCAATATTATAGCGATATTGGAATTCATCAAGCAAATTATCCGTATCATACACTGCTATATATTTATGTCCATAAAACAATGCGAGGTTGTGAAAGTAATTAACTCTTTCTACCAGATAAACAGTACGAAAAGAGCGAGCTACAATGAGTGTAATGGAGAGAGAGCAGAATTGAATGGCTAATTAGGCGTGTCTCTGACTCAGTTGCAAACGAAACAAGCGACAACTGAGTTTAAATTGCAGAACAGGGATGAAGACTTGCGTGATTCTAGTATTCGGGTTGAAGATTACGTTATCGACCGGAAGGCGTGTACAATATTCATATTTCCACTATACAATTATCATTACTTACAAAAACACGGAACTGAAAACACAGAAAATTAAAAATAACACTGCAGCTGCTACAAGGGCAAATATGGTTTTATTATAAAAACTGGAAGTTGGTATAGGTCCGCTGTTCCTAGGACTCTCTTGATGTTCCTACTACGGTCGCAGGTTCGAATCCTGCCTCGGGCATGGATGTGTGTGCTGTCCTTAGGTTAGTTAGGTTTAAGTAGTTCTAAGTTCTAGAGGACTGATGACCTCCGATGTTAAGTCCCATAGTGCCCAGAGCCATTTGAATTTCTCTTGATGTCCCTCGAATAAAACAGCAAATGAAGAGGAAGAAATAACATGCACCAATGTCCTACATACTGAGCTCCTGCAAGGACGCAATGTTTGAGTACAGTAACGGATAAAGAAATAATGTTTTACTTTTCGATTACATTTTCCGGTACTATTTCTCCAAAATGTCTTAAAGAAGGTGGAGTATAATAGAAAATTTAAGTATAGTTTTAGCTGTCATGCTTTCACACAATACTTAGGCAGTTGTTTCCAGTTCCAGATAGGTGGTAGAAAAAGTGACTCAAGACTTCAACCGACTCTACAACTTGAAATTAATTAATCAGTAAGTTTGAGGTATTATACGCAAGTAGCTTCAACATAACACTTAAATTACAGAGTACTGCGACTGTAGTTTATAAATATACATGTAGAGTGAAATGAAACAATGCCATTACAGCAAGATATTCGGCATGATGGTCCTTTATCCATGATCTTGCATACGCTTCCGGATAAAACCTTATTACAAATGTTCCAGTGTCAACTTAAAAGACATACTGTTCTTCGATAACAAAGCGCTGGGTCATAGATATACTTTTAACGGAACTGTAACCAGGTAACTGCTGAAAATCGACTCAATTTGTTGAATATATTTTTAATCTTATAATAAATCGACTTTTAACTCGGGCTGATTTCGAGATATTCTCTGTTACTCTATTTATTAGTATATGGGAAACGCCGACAAATATTTAGATTTGAATAACCGATATTTTAGTTCCTTGAAAAACATCATAGTCACCGTTGACTCATTTGAAATATTTATTGTTACTATTGCAGATTCGGCCCTATGGCTATTTTCAAGTAACACTGCAAAGTCGCATTCTGTCAGAATATAAAACTATCTGACATGAGTACATGTCGTCGTCAAAATGCAGCCTTTTGACTGTGAGAGTCCCACAAGATCCGATATTTAGTCTCTCGGCTTACGCCGTTGGTCAGCGCACTATAAATATACGAAAATTACGTTGGATGCAGATAATGTAAGTTGAATTACCTGCCTTAAGACGTAGGAAATATTTTCCGGATCAGTTTTAATTTGTCCATCATGTATTGGGTATGTACCGATACAGTTCCATCAGAAAAGAAACATACCACGTAAGAAATAAAAACAAAAGTTGGCAGTTGGAAGGCAGAACCTAATCATTGGTTCTCAAGCGCTTTACAGTTGGACTTACCCAACTTAGATCATAGTGCGTTCACACTTACGTCTGTTAAAGTGATTAAATTACTGGGTCATCCTGCTATGATACAGATGGTTCAGTTGTATCGAATAAAGCCAACAGAGTTGTGATCGGGGGACTAAATTCTTCACGGTAATTATCTCCCTCCGACGTGTTGTTTATCACATTAAAAACTACGATTTCTTCTAAACAATTCAGGAGTCAGGTTAACTGAATTTAACAGCAGCTCCCGCCCCTCAGGGCATCTGGTAAACGGACTATGAAAGACGTTCCTGCATAGTATGGGACCGCTGCAGCTCCAGACAAAGGAGAAAACTTTTCTCTATCTGTTTACTTTTCGGTAAGTCCATTAATCTTGTGTAAGCGGTGTAATTGAGACGCAAATGAGACTAGAATTAAATTAAGTGCTATTGACTGCCGTCTGAAGAGTACTGTAGATATCTTCCTTCTGTTTACTGCAGTAACCAAGGCATTTTAGACTACGCAACAGTGTGTGAACCTTCTCAGCTCGGTAGACTGCGTGTATACTTAACTAAATATCAAAGCTAAATCGAGTAAAATTGAAACTAAAAATAATGACTCCGAATTTCGTACGTGAAAACCATCAAAGATTTTTAAATAGAACAAACTTTATTAACTTTCTAAATCTTTATTCTTCACACCTATATATTTATTCAAATGACTCTGAGCACTATGGGACTTAACATCTGAGGTCATCAGTACCCTAGAACGTAGAACTACTTAAACCTAACTAACCTAAGGACATCACACACATCCATGCCCGAGGCAGGATTCGACCCTGCGGCGGTAGCAGCAGCGCGGTTCCGTACTAAAGCGCCTAGAATAGTTCAACCACAACCACCGGCTACATATTTATTTCTCAACATAGTCACCCTGGTGACGGAGACATTTCTCGCAGCGTGAGAGCAATTTGTTGATACCGTCACTGTAGAATGTTTGACATTGTTGACAGATCCAAAACCTCATATCTGCTTGAACCGTTCCATCACTACCTAAGTGCAGTTCTCGCAGGCATGCTTTTAGTTTTGGAAACAGATGAAAATAGTGTGATGCCCACTCGGGTCTATGGAATATGATCGATGACAGGAATGCAAGGCGTCGGATTGTTTCAGATATCGCAGAGCTCTTGTGTGGTCTGACATTGTCGCACTGAAAGAAAGGGCGTTCCATGTGTGGCAGAATTATTCGGTTCGAAATTCGATTACAGTACGCTATTTCTCACGCACAGACGTAGTTACCTTACACACCGCCATGTTACACGCTACAATTTGGAATTCTCTAGCAACAAGCAGAGGCACTCCGTGTTCAGGCTACAAGTGGCCTATCGGAACCATCCGACCGCAGTGTCGTACTCAGCCGAGGATGCAGATATGAGGGAGTGTGGTCAGCACACCGCTCTCCCGGTCGTTATGGTGGTTTTCTTTGACTGGAGCCGCTACTATTCCGTCGAGTAGGTCCTCAATTGGCATCACGAGGCTGAGTGAACTCCGAAAAATGGCAAGAGTGCATGACGGCCCGGATGCTCACCAACCCAAGTGCGCCCACGCCCGACAGCGCTTAACTTCGGTGATCTGACGGGAACCGGCGTATCCAGTGCCGTAAGACCGTTGCCCCCTCTAGCAAACAGGGGGGCTGAAAATATGTAGACATGAAGAATAAAGTTGTACAATGTTAGTAACGTTCGTCTTATTTAAAAAAATAAAAAACATGAAGAATTTTCACACAGAAAATTCAGTGGTGCTACTTTTCAGCACGTCGTCGTAGTTTCTGTGTCCATGTTAAAATACAGTAAAATAGAAACTCATAACAACATTTCTGCTTATTACCACTCATTCATTTCCTCCTGTGCGGCAGTTAATAGAATGTCGTCTCATTACATGTACAATATGAGAGTAATACATCTTGAAAAGTCAGAAAATATCACTCTTTCGATAAAAGGGACCATTCTCTGAAGCTTACATGTAGATTACATGAAATTTTGGGACGAACTGTCGTATGTCAGTAACATGCTGCCACGGTATTTCGGAGCAAGTTCTTCTGGTCCTTGGCTGGTTCAAATGGCTCTGAGCGCTATGGGACTTAGCTTCTGGGGTCATCAGTCCCCTAGAACTTTGAACTATTTAAATCTAACTAACCTAAGGGCATAACACACATCCATGCCCGAGGCAGGATTCGAACCTGCGACCGTAGCGGTCACCCGGTTAAAGACTGTAGCGCCTAGAACCGCTCGGCCACTTAGGCTGGCTTTTTGGTCCTTCTCAGGTGAACACTTAAACTACCTACAGTAATACACCTGAAGATGGCCAGAAGACTCAGTGACTCTGTGTTACTGACATCCGGTAGTTCACCAGAAATTTTATGGAGCGATCTGTGGGTCAGGAAAGTTACATATTTCAATTAAATGTTCGTCCCGGCAGAACAGCCGACTCTTCAGTTCGGTAGTATGGTTCAAATGGCTCTGAGCACTATGGGACTTAATATCTGAGGTCATCAGTCCCCTAGAACTTAAAACTACTTAAAACTGCCCGAGGCAAGATTCGAACCTGCGACGGTAGCGGTCCCGCGGTTCCAGACTGTAGCGCCTAGAACCGCTCGATCACTCGGCCGGCAGCTCGTTAGTGTGCATTATGTATATTATATACATATAAGGCAAAACATTATGACTATCTTGTTAACATCGTGTTAGTTCATCTTTAGATAGCAATACAGCAGTAATTCATGGTGGCATGGATTCGGCAAAAAAACTGGTAGATCTCCGGAAATATGTTACAGTAGGTGTGTACACACAGTTCATGCAATTCCCGTAAATTACAGGCTGGAGGATGTCACCGCTGAGCAGATGTCTTCTACCGGGTTAACGGCAGGAGATTTTGATTCCCCAGAAATCAACGTGATTTTGAATCAAATAACTTTGGGTATTAGGCTGGGTCAGTAGAAAACAGTAAAGCTACTAAATTCCTGGCGTTGCAGCCGACTTTGCAATGTCCTGTTCAGGGCGGTTAACCGACCCTGAAGGAGCATGATGGTGCAATCGCGTTCATAATTTAGATACGCTTCCATGGTCAGTACCATTTTATATAAAATAAGTTTGGATGTTAGGCCACGCCACGTCATTATAAAACACTAAAGTAGCTACTCTGGCGACGTTCCGACCGACTTTGCAGCGGTCAATTTTCCTGAAGAGAATCACTGCAGAGTTGGTCGAAACATCGGCGTTTTACAATGACGCAGCGTAAAACCCATAATTATTTTATTTAAAATGTACTGACCTGGGAAGACTCGAATTTGCTATAATCCTCTACTCGCCTCCGTGGCCGAGGTTGCTAACGCACACTTATGCGCTGGCTCTCGACCCGGCGGTAAGCCGGTTCGAGTCATGGTGATGAAAAAGGTTTTCACTGATTGTGATCCGTCCATTGGATGGGGACGTTAAACTTGGTGGCTCCCTTGGTGCTATTTGCGAGGAGCAGGCTGTTGTGCCGGCACTGTGTTTCACCTTCTCCCATCTCTCATCATCATCACACAACAAGAACATTAAACTAAATTCTCTCCGCGCACACACACACACACACACACACACACACACAATACATATGGGTTGTACTACAAATTTTGTAATGGGGCATATTGCAAATAAATAAAAGAACTGTTACGCTCCTTCACAAACAGTTATCATGCTGGAAAACGGTATCGCCATTGGGAAGTGATGCAGGTGCCCCGCAATAATGTTCACATAGTCCACAGCTGCTATTATATCTACGATCACTGCCACAGCTTACATGGAAGCCCAGGTCAATGTCTCCCATAATACTGCTCCCACCAGCTTGTGCTCGTGACGCGGTGCATGTTTCGAGGAACTGCTCGTGTGCATGGCGGCATATCCGGAAGAGATCAGCGACCTGGTGTAATATGAAACGTGATTCAACCACCCAGTCGACAAGTTTCCTTTGATCCCCGATTCAGTTTTCACGATCCCATACCAGTGCAACCCCAACTGACGGCGTCACTGACTCTGCATGGAAACACTTACTCTGCTGCTGAGCCCCCTGTTTAACTATGTGCACTGAATAGTGTGTTCCGAAATACTTACACCTGAGCCCGCGTAGTAATCCGTCTTCAGGTCTGCCACAGATCGGCGACTACCCTGTTTTACGTAGTGAGCATGCAAGAAAATGCGACGGTTTGTGAAAGTACGGCTTCAGAACAATTGCTGGCAAGATATTATTGTAAACGTACAAGTGCTGAAATGAACCCTTGAGTCGTGAATCTTACCTAGATAGCTCAATCAGGAAGACCATTAAAGTGAAGTATCGGGGTTGGAATCCCAGTGTGACACTCTGGTTTATTCTGAAAGATGATAAAAAAATTGCATCCACCGCTGTAGTGTGAACTATTCATTCTCTCGAAATGCAGTCATATGACAGAGCCATGTCGCGGCTCTCGTTGGTGCCATTGGTAGGTTGGCATCGTGTAATAGGGATAGTGGCGTAGGCGCTACAGTCTGGAACCGAGCGACCGCTACGGTCTCAGGTTCGAATCCTGCCTCGGGCATGGATGTGTGTGATGTCCTTATGTTAGTTAGGTTTAATTAGTTCTACGTTCTAGGCGACTGAGGACCTCAGGAGTTAAGTCACATAGTACTCAGAGACATCTGAACCATTTTTTTACAGTGGCGTGTCGTTTTATTCTTGTGTTTGCTGGCGCCACGACGTTTGCTAGCGTGGTCTGTCCGCGAGTGGCAGCACCAGCGGTTATCGATATCTAGTATGATGACACTACCTTTGGAGGGACGTCAAGTGTTTTCCGGGTCGGAGCTGGGGTAGTTCGGTTGGGATGGAGCTGGAGGAAGCAGCATGCAGGCATTGCCGGATCTAGGGGCTGCAGTTGCGAGGGTTAAGTGAATACGATTATTGGCTGCCTGTCTCATCGGTTACGAAGTTGAGCGACTTTCCTAGGTCGATCCTTGGAGCACTGAGACTCACTTCTCTCTTGATTGGATCAGATTGTGATGATTGTCAATAAGGTCTTCATCAAATTTGATAATTGTTCTTTATTGTCAATCTCATCTGCAATTGGTTCCAAATAAAGTGTACGCGATTTTTTTATTTAAAGACTGAGGAACTGAGTAAGGCCCTGTCCACACCAAATCCTGCCCTTCCCTAAGTCCCATGTTTCAATGACCTCATATTTAAGAAGCTATGTGGATGGGAAATACTGAAACTAATGTATAATAGTAGGGGGCGATGAATAAGTTTCCGTTTGAATGCTGTATAGTCCAAAATCGGTATACATAATCGCTGTGAAGATCGAGGTAAGCCGGCCGGTGTGGCCGTGCCGTTCTAGGCGCTTCAGTCCGGAACCGCGCGACCGCTACGGTCGAAGGTTCGAATCCTGCCTCGGGTATGGATGTGTGTGATGTCCTTAGGTTAGTTAGGTTTAAGCAGTTCTAAGCTCTGGGGGACTGATGACCTCAGAAGTTAAGTCCCATAGTGCTCAGAGCTGTTTGAACCAATTTTTTGATCGAGGTAATCATCCTATCGACGCATCAGATGCGTGGTAATCAGACAGGGAGAGATCAGGACTACAGGCGCACGCTATAGTGTCTCCCATTTGAGTTGGCGTAACCTATGCGTTACGACATTTACGATATGGGGACGTGCCTTATCATGGAGTAACAGAACTCCTTATCGCCGTTTTCCCGAATGCTTCGTCTTCTTTGGACGCGGTATGGCCGTCTTCGAAGAATGTCTACCGGTGTTTGTCACTCGGCAGCCAAGATGAGATTAACAGCTTCTGGTTCTGTTTGGACGGATTTGGTAGTAACGTCGCCATAGTTCACGTTTCCGCACTTACAGCGATCACGTCGAAAAGAAATCAATTAGTTCACGTTTCCGCACTTACAGCGATCACGTCGAAAAGAAATCAATGCAAACCTTATCTTTTGCCTACGTATCGGTGTTTATATACCTGCATCGGAGACGCTGCAGCAACGTCTTCAGAAACTTTTGATCTCCCCTTGTAGAATGCTTCAGCAACCTGTTACATCTCGATTAGTTGGCATTAACAATCTTTTGGGGCGCCAACAAAATTTTATTCCTGTTGGCTTCAAAATATACATCTACATCTACATCCACATCCATACTCCGCAAGCCACCTGACGGTGTGTGGCGGAGGGTACCCTGAGTACCTCTATCGGTTCTCCCTTCCATTCCAGTCTCGTATTGTTCGTGGAAGGAAGGATTGTCGGTATGCTTCTGTGTGGGCTCTAATCTCTCTGATTTTATCCTCATGGTCTCTTCGCGAGATACACGTAGGAGGGAGCAATATACTGCTTGACTCTTCGGTGAAGGTATGTTCTCGAAACTTTAACAAAAGCCCGTACCGAGCAACTGAGCGTCTCTCCTGCAGAGTCTTCCACTGGAGTTTATCTATCATCTCCGTAACGCTTTCGCGATTACTAAATGATCCTGTAACGAAGCGCGCTGCTCTCCGTTGGATCTTCTCTATCTCTTCTATCAGCCCTATCTGCTACGGATCCCACACTGCTGAGCAGTATTCAAGCAGTGGGCGAACAAGTGTACTGTAACCTACTTCCTTTGTTTTCGGATTGCATTTCCTTAGGATTCTTCCAATGAATCTCAGTCTGGCATCTGCTTTACCGACAATCAACTTTATATGATCACTCCCTTTTAAATCACTCCTAATGCGTACTCCCAGATAATTTATGGAATTAACTGCTTCCAGTTGCTGACCTGCTATTTTGTAGCTAAATGATAAGGGAACTATCTTTCTATGTATTCGCAGCACATTACACTTGTCTACATTGAGATTCAATTGCCATTCCCCGCACCACGCGTCAATTCGCTGCAGATCCTCCTGCATTTAAGTACAATTTTCCATTGTTACAACCTCTCGATACACCACAGCATCATCGACAAAAAGCCTCAGTGAACTTCCGATGTCATCCACAAGGTCATTTACGTATATTGCGAATAGCAACGGTCCTATGACATTCCCCTGCGGCACACCTGAAATCACTCTTACTTCCGAAGACTTATCTCCATTGAGAATGACATGCTGCGTTCTGTTATCTAGGAACTCTTCAATCCAATCACGCAATTGGTCTGATAGTCCAATGCTCTTACTTTGTTCATTAAATGACTGTGGGGAACTGTATCGAACGCCTTGCGGAAGTCAAGAAACACGGCATCTACCTGTAAAAAAACCCGTGTCTATGGCCCTCTGAGTGTCGTGGACGAATAGCGCGAGCTGGGTTTCACACGACCGTCTTTTTCGAAACCCATGCTGATTCCTACAGAGTAGATTTCTAGTCCCCAGAAAAGTCATTATACTCGAACGTAATACGTGTTCCAAAATTCTACAACTGATCGACGTTAGAGATATAGGTCTATAGTTCTGCACATCTGTTCGACGTCCCTTCTTGAAAACGGGGTGACCTGTGCCCTTTTCCAATCCTTTGGAACGCTACGCTCTTCTAGAGACCTACGGTACACCGCTGCAAGAAGGGGGGCAAGTATCTTCGCGTACTCTGTTTAAAATCGAACTGGTATCCCCTCAGGTCCAGTGGCCTTTCCTGTTTTGAGCGATTTTAATTGTTTTTCTATCCCTCGGTCGTCTATTTCGATATCTACCATTTAGTCATCTGTGCGACAATCTAGAGAAGGAACTACAGTGCAGTCTTCCTCTGTGAAACAGCTTTGGAAAAAGACATTTAGTATTTCGGCCTTTAGTCTTGTCATCCTCTGTTTCAGTACCATTTTGGTCACAGGGTGTCTGGACATTTTGTTTTGATCCACCTACCGCTTTGACATTACCAAAATTTCTTAGGATTTTCTGCCAAGTCAGTACATAGAACTTTACTTTCGAATTCATTGAACGCCTCTCGCATAGCCCTCCTCACACTACATTCCGCTTCGCGGAATTTTTGTTTGCCTGCAAGGCTTTGGCTATGTTTATGTTTGCTGTGAAGCTCCCTTTGCTTCCGCAGCAGTTTCCTAACTCGGTTGTTGTACCACGGTGGCTCTTTTCCATCTCTTACGATCTTGCTTGGCACATACTCATCTAACGCTTATTGTACGATGGTTTTGAACTTTGTCCACTGATCCTCAACACTTTCTGTATTTGAGACAAAACTTTTGTGTTGAGCCGTCAGGTAATCTGTAAATTGCTTTTTGTCACTTTTGCTAAACAGAAAAATCTTCCTACCTTTTTTAATATTTCTATTTATGGCTGAAATAATCGATGCAGTAACCGCTTTATGATTGCTGATTCCCTGTTCTGCGTTAACTGTTTCAAATAGTTGGGGTCTGTTTGTCACCAGAAGATCTAATATGTTATCGCCACGAGTCGGTTCTCTGTTTAACAGCTCAAGGTAGTTTTCAGATAAAGCACTTAAAAAAATTTCACTTGATTACTTGTCCCTGCCACCCGTTATGAACGTTTGTGTGGTGTCACCGCCAGACACCACACTTGCTAGGTGGTAGCTTAAATCGGCCGCGGTCCATGTAGTACATGTCGGACCCGCGTGTCGCCACTGTGATCGCAGACCTAGCGCCACCACCAAGGCAGGTCTCGTGATACGAGAGAGCACTCGCCCCAGTTGTACGAGAACCTAGCTACCGCCCAGTTGTACGAGAACCCAGCTACCGCCCAGTTGTACGAAGCCTTTCTCTCTCATTAGCCGAGAGACAGAATAGCCATCAGCTAAGTTAATGGCAACGAACTAGCAAGGCGCCATTTGTATCAGTGCCTATAGCTTACGAGTATTCAAGAGAGATGTATTCCAAGGACTAATAAAAAGATAAGTAATAAGCATCTACATACTTTTCTTCTTATTCATTTATAAGTTTTCATGTTCCAGACTTCACGCCCGTCTGCTTTAGCCGTGCGTGCCCTATCGGCTACAGCGTTAGTCTAGAGTTCATTTTCAGCCATCTCAACTTCACGGTGTCGGCCCAGCTACCGACACAACAGTTTGAGTCTCCCAGTCTATATGCGGCAAATTAAAATCTCCATTCTGTTCTTCTGTAAGAACTAGGTGTGGATCGTGTGGTCCTTTATTATACCAATTAATACGGCTGCTGTTCAGGCTCCCTACTTGCTTGCCCGCTGTTAACCAACCACCGTGAGACGTTACGTAGCCCGCAGCACCGCATGACGTCAGAAAGCCGTATATGAGTCGCCGGCCGGAAGGTTCTCGCTCCTAGCTGCGCATGTGCAACACGCCCAATCCGTGGAGCCGACGTCTAATAATGTCACGTGCCATGGTGGTACTCGAGAGATCGATTACATAATATGTGGTTGCGACATACCTGTCAGTTTCAGTACCACATAAGACTTGACTTTTGAATATCCAATAGAGAAATTCAAGAGAAAGTATCGCTTCACTTCACTCATTACTTCTGAGAAAAATTGTGCACGCACGACAAACGCTTTCAAAAAGCGAAATGAATGATGAATAGATTTAATCAGAAATTTAATTAACAGAGCTAATGGTCAGAGGTGGGGGGGGGGGGGGGGGGGGGGGGAGGGAATCAATCTTCTGAATGCTTCTTATAAAATCTACAGCTAGATAAATAGTGAAAATATGACGTAAAATGAAGGTGGATGGGGAGAAATGATAGGAAATGAAAGGAACTGCTGATGTCAGCTGCATCGGTACTCTTTGCGGAATCAGCGGCGATGAGTGAAAATGTGTTCCAGACCGAGATTCGAACCCAGGATCTCATGTTAACTTTTCCATCCACTTCTTCATTTTATTATTGTTTTTCTATCAGTCTTCTGACTGGTTTGATGCAGCCCTCGCCGAATTCCTCTCCTGTGCCAACTTCTTCATGTCAGAGTAGCACTTGCCACCTATGTTCTCAATTATTTGCTGGATGTATTCCAATCTCTGTCTTCCGCCACAGTCCGTACTCTCAACAGCTCCTTCTAGCACAACAGAAGTTATTTCCTGACGTCCTAACAAATGTCCTATCATCCTGTCCCTTCTTCTCCGATTTCACGCAGATCCTCCTCATTCAGTTCAGTTATCTGCATTAAATCCGGGACATTGTGAACACCATGTTGTAATTTCGCAGACATTTGTTGAGACACTGAAGAAAATGAAAATAGGCCGAAATGAGGTAATGGTTAGTGTGGACGTTGTGTCATTTCTTATGAGGGTACCACTGCAAGCTACGCTGGAAATTGAGAAGCCTCTCCATCGTGTTATAACAACATATTTAATATAAAACGATAAATATTATGTGCCTGATGGCACAGTGATGGGATCAGCACTGTCTTCGTCAGTCGAGAGTTTCTTCCTGGAGCATTTTGAGTTGCAGGCTCTGAAATCTTCTGCGCTGCGTCCGTCTTGCTAGCAAAGGTATGTTGATGACGTCTCGCAGTTAAAAGGTACTCCAGTTGTTTATCGATCACATGAACAGTGAATATACCATCGCTTAATTTACTAAGGAGATGGAGAAAAATAGCACGCTGCCGTTTTTTAGATGTTTCATGTGAGCGTTTTTCGTTACAGTATTAAATTTAATAACGAGCTGGAAAAGAACAGCGAGCTACTGTGTTTGGATGTTCTATTGAACGAAAGGCAAGAGATGGCTTTCTCATTCGGTGTAAAGGAAATCAATGCACACTGCCCGATAATTGAACGCCGACAGTGACCACCACAATGTGCACAAGAATGCGGCTCTCAACTCGTTAGTGCATAGAGCAAAGATTATTTCTGACGACGACCGACTACAGTTTGAACTGCAGCATTTGAAACATGTGTTCAGAGAGAATGAGTGTAGCAAGAGAGACATTGCAAATGCTTTGAGGTGACGCTGACAAAGGACCCCTTGTGTACTTTCCTGCTGTACTGCGAGCGAAAGAGCAGCAAGTTAGGACGTTGGCTGCAGAGACATGGACTGAGACCAGCGTTCCGGCCCACCCTCGAGATAGGAGATATGCTGTGCCTTGTTAAGGACCACACAGATTTTGGTGTGTTTAGTGTGTGTGGAGTCCCTTTTGAATGCAGCGACATCTACCTGGGTCGAATAATTCCCAGAGTTGCAGAGCATTGTACAGAGCACAAGCGATGTATTACAGAAAATGGTTCAAATGGCTCTGAGCACTTAACTTTTAAGGTCATCAGTCCCCTAGAATTTAGAACTACTTAAATCTAACTAACCTAAAGACATCACACACATCCATGCCAGAAGCAGGATTCGAACCTGCGACCGT
This sequence comes from Schistocerca serialis cubense, assembly GCF_023864345.2. NCBI lineage: Eukaryota > Metazoa > Arthropoda > Insecta > Orthoptera > Acrididae > Schistocerca > Schistocerca serialis. The sequence goes on along the minus strand of NC_064638.1, from coordinate 248,149,483 downwards.
AGCGGTCGCGCGGTTCCAGACCAGCTCGGCCACCCTGGCCGGCGACGTATTACACAAAGGGAACTTGACAAGTCGGCGATAGCTGAACACTGCCTGGAAAACGGAGACAAAATACAGACTGGAAACATTAGAGTCTTGGCTCATGCGACAACATATTGGGAGTCCGTAATAAAAGAGGCGACCGTGATTAGAATAAACAGCAGCAATTTTAATAGAAACCAGGGGTACACACAGAGAAGGACAGGGGGGCGAGCTTTGGATATCGAAAGAAAGGAAAGAGTGACGCTGGATGCTTATAGGAAAACGGGAGCGGCGGTTTTAAATGTGGCGTCGGATCCTGACGTCTGTAACTCCCACGCGAGGGCCAGGAGAAATGCAGGCCGCGGTGCGCACGTCACAGCACGTGACACCGCAGTTGCCAGCAGCCGTCTCTGGGAGGGTGTGACTAACTACTTCAGACTAATTTAATAATTCTTAACTGCGCATTTAATTGCAAGCAACTCGCGATAACACACAACAAAGTTACGACCTTTAGTGGGTACCTTTACATTGGCCTATTGATTTCCTGTAGGCCCTGAGCGGAGCAGAGCGTCCACGAAGTACGGCGGACAAGGCGACTAGTGTGACGTCAGAAGTTCGTTTCGGGTTCCCTACGGCTGCAATGAGCTGCCCAACTTAACTATCGTGCACGTGTCATTTAAGCCTTCTCTTATTGATGCCAGATGCTGCAATCTTGCCTATGTAAGCGGTAAAACGTGTCAGCCCTGGCAGTCTGTGGATTTACGCCTGAAGACGATGGCATAGGCAGCCATTTAAAAAAAAAATGGTTCAAATGGCTCTGAGCACTATGGGACTTAACCTCTTTGGTCATCAGCCCCTAGAACGTAGAACTACTTACACCTAAGGACATCACACACATCCATGCCCGAGGCAGAATTCGAACCTGTGACCGTAGCGGTCTCGCGGTTCCAGACTGAAGCGCCTAGAACCGCTCGACCACCCCGGCCATTAAAAGCTAGATTTATTTGAAACGTCAGGCTTGAAAACCGAGGACATTTTAGTCACAGGTTTGTACTCTGTAATGTGACTTAGGAATCGCAGAATTTGCATTTGTCATAGATCCGCATGAAAAAATATGCCAAGGTGACATGCTAGCATTGACAAGGGGGAGAGGGCGATTTTGGGAATAAAATCGTCTAGATCGCTTAATATACGTTACGATACCGCCTCGGCTGCTGCCGTCATCAGACCGAAACTTAAACGTTGTAAAGCCAAGTTCAATGTCAGTATCAATAAAACTCAAAATAACACTTATTTGAACCCCGACTCGGTATAAGTCTCATTTATGCTGACACTGAACATTTTTTTGGAAGTTCTAAGTGTTGTTCTGATGATAGCAGTAGCCGAAACGACGCTATAAAGACATATGTAATTTAAGTAACTTCCCACAGCTCTGGTCCATTTTTTGTCACAACTGTTGATCGCTGAGCCACGGTACAGTTATTGGAGGAATTAACACATTTTCTGATTTCATTCATTGCCGCCAGATGTCGGTTGTCGTCTGTATGCTTGGTTACCGTTGTATGTTGCGAAATGGCTACTCCGCAGCGGAAATCACTTTGTGTTCTTGAGTTTGCGAGGTGTAATTCCCTGATTACAGTGTAAAGACGTTTCAGGTTGTACCAAACTGATCCTCCGAATGGATGGAACTTTTGCAGATTGTATTGGCAGTTCGTAGACACAGGATGTGGGTTTGAAGGAAAGAGTCGTAGCCGCCCTCGAGTTTCCCACAAAAATACAGCACGAATTCAAACCGCTTTCCAACGTAGTCCTATGACTTTTTCCTGTGGAGTTTCAATAAGGACAACGTTTGTGCACCAAAAGTTGAAGGGCTGTACACTAACTGCCATAACACCAGTGACGATGGACATGTTTCCGCGAGGGTGAGGGGAATTCGAGTATCGATGTGTTACTGTTCGTGTCGCTGGTGGAGAGACCGTATTTAATGTAAATCTAAACTTGGGATATTCGTAAATGTGTACCCCGAGTTGCATATATGCCTTCGAAATACATATATTATTTTTGAAACACCAGGCATAAGACATTAAATTTATCTCTTCTTTTTTAAAGTGCACAGTCAAGTGAAAGGAACATTGCAATTGTTGCAATTTTTAATTTCAAGTATTATCAAAGCTGATATTAAATACTGTAGCGTAGTTAGGTAATGGTTTTTCCTAACTATGGTTGTCTTGTCCACTTATCTGACTATGAAATGAAGGAAAAGCATTAACATGTTTATTTTCCGATTTTTGACGTTTAAATAAGAATACATGAGAAAATAAGTGACTCAGTTGTTCATTTGCCTCACACACTTTCGTGTCGTAGTTCCCTTTTTTTTTGGGCGTCTTAACTGGGTGCTCAGTTTTGAAAATTACGTCAGATTCGTTGTACATAAGAAGACGCCACTCCTAGCTATCCAACTTACTTCTAACCCAGTTTTGCAAATTTTAATGACTCTTCCTGCCAATTCTTCGTCGTCCTGTTTGACAGTGACAAAGTCTTGAATTTCAAATGCTTCCGTCTGTCAGATTTTTGAAAATATTTCCCGTAAATATAAATACATCACATCATGGGGAACCTGCATTCAGCATTAAAGAGAGCTATCTCAATTTCAGGTGTTTAAATGCCGTACCAGAAATGCAAAATAATTGAACGTGAAGAACTCATAAATCGAAATTTTGGACCGTGGTTACGTCTCAAGTTTAAATTTTTCATAAAATATCCTATAATGCAAATTTCTAAAAATACTTGTGACAAAACATAGTTTAATAACGAGATAGAAGATTAATATACGGCTTATTTAATTTTCAACAAAAGTTAAATGACGGTCACTCCTCAAAAAAGTTCAACAGCAACTGACGCTTTCCAAGTATGTTGATACAGTAATTCGTTGGTTTGATAAAGTGCAGCAACTATCGGACTTCCAAAGGCAGCACAGAATAAATCCTGACAACAGTTGTACACGCCTACACGACAATTCGAGACTGGTATCTTGGACCGTAACTAAGTGCCCGTGTCATATTTATGGGAAATTGCTGTATATTAAGGAATCTACACGATATTATTCTCAAAACACTTAAGGTACGTATCTCATATAACGCGAGGAAACTAGCCATTGTGAGTGGAAGATTAGGATGCTCAGTGTAAGCTACCTTTCAGCCTGTAATGCCATACGAGTCACTGTTTTCCTCATGTAGTGTTTATCTTTACGAGTACTGTTCTAAGCAATCATCAGCAAAATAGATGACGTTTTGCCCAAAGTATTAGTACCCATCAGGAAAGTATATTAATCCCTTCGGTTTACTTAGTTATCTTTAGTGGTACATAGACCTGATTGTCTTACGAGCTGCAGCGGTCAACGCTATAAGAACTCATGGAGGTAACCATTTGTGTAGCAATACACAATACGCCAAGAGAGACCATTGCCGTTCGACCTATCCTGCAAGAAATACATAAAGTATTGTACAGGAGAATCTGCACGGCGAGTAATAACCTCAAGAAAACAACAGAACCATTTCAAATATGATTACACATTTTTATTATGTAGATAAGTACAGACATGTGTGTTCACACACTCATAGCGTGTGGGCAACCTTTTTTTTCAGTGGTCTGAGTTGGCGTAGGAGCCAAAGCAGCGCGTGAGCACGAACAATAGCGGCATTGACTGCGGCAGATTGCGAGAAATTGAAATTCAAAATTCATAACGGCAAACAATCCGCATTTCCCAGAAGAATCAGTCTGGAATTTACGGTATCCACCATTAGGCTGAACGGATTTTTTAATTCTGTTCAGACCCATTTATAAAATAAGATCGAGTGTTTCTCTCCTACAGTAAGTCCTCAGACATCAGTGAACTTTTGGTTGAGCCGGAACTTGGCCGAAGCCAGCAATAAGTATGATTGTAACTCAGAATGTGATGTACAGGGTGAACCAGCTTTCACAGTCATACACCACAGTGCGTTTTCGTGCATACTAAACTACAAAAATGTGTGTAACGAAATTGAGTTCCGTTCACATCTTTGGTAGATGTGCACAGCTTTGAAAGACAAATATCTTCGTTTAATGTGATGTTTAAAGCTTTCCCGGCGTACTGATTGTTCAATAAAATCACGGGAGAACTGCCGGATATCAGTAACGTCCTGCCACGATATTTCGGCGCAGAGTCTTCTCGCCATCTCTAGGTGATTGACACTGTAGTAGTACTGGCGAGTACGCGCTGAGCTCCTCTATTTAAAGCCATACTGAGGTGACATTGCGCATGCGCTGCTCAGCATGCGCGTTCATAACAACTCCGTGCGCTGCGTCTCGCGCCCTCCACGGCGAAAGCTTGACGCATCGATATCAGGTCGATTTTCATTTTTATGCAGATAACTGTGTCGACTACGAAGTTTCTCTATAACAGGATTTCAAGCAGAGTTTAACTGATAACCGCTACCTGGATTGATGAGAGTCTCGTTGTCAGACAATCTTATTTCCACAGATTCATTGATAATCGAGCTCCAAAAGTTTGATGTATGGGCCAAAATTTTTGTGTCGTTGTAATTCATGGAATGATCTGTGGAAATGCGATGTTCGGCGATTGCGGACTTGTGGGTTGGAGAAGGCGAGTATGTCGCTGGTGTTCCACAATGCGCTCCTGCACAGTTCGTGTCGTCTGCCCTATATATGATATGCTGCATTCACACGGAATTTTGTAAACACCTGATTTACGCAGGCTCAGGTCGTCTTTAACGGATCCCACCAGTGATCAAATTTTGGAAGGAGGGCGAAAGATGACTCTCACTTGATACTTTCTCCATATTCTGCCTTTCTGTGAAGATACACTCCTGGAAATTGAAATAAGAACACCGTGAATTCATTGTCCCAGGAACGGGAAACTTTATTGACACATTCCTGGGGTCAGATACATCACATGATCACACTGACAGAACCACAGGCACATAGACACAGGCAACAGAGCATGCACAATGTCGGCACTAGTACAGTGTATATCCACCTTTCGCAGTAATGCAGGCTGCTATTCTCCCATGGAGACGATCGTAGAGATGATGGGTGTAGTCCTGTGGAACGGCTTGCCATGCCATTTCCACCTGGCGCCTCAGTTGGACCAGCGTTCGTGCTGGACGTGCAGACCGCGTGAGACGACGCTTCATCCAGTCCCAAACATGCTCAATGGGGGACAGATCCGGAGATCTTGCTGGCCAGGGTAGTTGACTTATACCTTCTAGAGCACGTTGGGTGGCACGGGATACATGCGGACGTGCATTGTCCTGTTGGAACAGCAAGTTCCCTTGCCGGCCTAGGAATGGTAGAACGATGGGTTCGATGACGGTTTGGATGTACCATGCACTATTCAGTGTCCCCTCGACGATCACCAGTGGTGTACGGCCAGTGTAGGAGATCGCTCCCCACACCATGATGCCGGGTGTTGGCCCTGTGTGCCTCGGTCGTATGCAGTCCTGATTGTGGCGCTCACCTGCACGGCGCCAAACACGCATACGACCATCATTGGCACCAAGGCAGAAGCGACTCTCATCGCTGAAGACGACACGTCTCCATTCGTCCCTCCATTCACGCCTGTCGCGACACCACTGGAGGCGGGCTGCACGATGTTGGGGCGTGAGCGGAAGACGGCCTAACGGTGTGCGGGACCGTAGCCCACCTTCATGGAGACGGTTGCGAATGGTCCTCGCCGATACCCCAGGAGCAACAGTGTCCCTAATTTGCTGGGAAGTGGCGGTGCGGTCCCCTACGGCAGTGCGGAGGATCCTACGGTCTTGGCGTGCATCCGTGCGTCGCTGTGGTCCGGTCCCAGGTCGACGTGCACGTGCACCTTCCGCCGACCACTGGCGACAACATCGATGTACTGTGGAGACCTCACGCCCCACGTGTTGAGCAATTCGGCGGTACGTCCACCCGGCCTTCCGCATGCCCACTATACGCCCTCGCTCAAAGTCCGTCAACTCCACATACGGTTCACGTCCACGCTGTCGCGGCATGCTACCAGTGTTAAAGACTGCGATGGAGCTCCGTATGCCACGGCAAACTGGCTGACACTGACGGCGGCGGTGCACAAATGCTGCGCAGCTAGCGCCATTCGACGGCCAACACCGCGGTTCCTGGTGTGTCCGCTGTGCCGTGCGTGTGATCATTGCTTGTACAGCCCTCTCGCAGTGTCCGGAGCAAGTATGGTGGGTCTGACACACCGGTGTCAATGTGTTCTTTTTTCCATTTCCAGGAGTGTATATTCCCAATAAATGGTAGATAACCAGTCGACCTGAAGGCCTCTTTCTCTTCCTTGTTCCGTCGTTTGTAGGTCTTCATCACTCTGTTCACTTGCCTAGGTGAAAAGCCAATCTTCAGAAATACTTTTTGCAGGTGTTCCAGTTCCGCTTGAACACTGTCAGCGTCAGAGATTGTATGGGCATGATGGATCAAGGTTTTGAGAACGCCCATTGTTTGTGCTGGATGGTGGCTACTGGTATCTTGTAGATACAGATTTGTATGAGTGGCCTTTCTGCACACCGAGTGACCAAGTGTGCCATCACTCTTCCGTCGTACCAAGACGTCTAAAAATGGCAGACAACCATCTTTCTCTACCTCCAAGCTTTCGCCGTGGAGGGCGCGAGACGCAGTGCACGGAGTTGTTATGAACGCGTACACTGAGCAGCGCATGCGCAATGTCATCTCAGTATGGCTTTAAATAGCGGAGCTCATCGCGTACTTGCCAGTACTACTACAGTGGCACTCACCTGAAGATGGCCAGAAGACTCTGCGCCGAAAAAACGTGGCAGGACGTTACTGATATCCGGCAGTTCTCCCGTGTTTTTATGGAACAATCTTCGTTTAATACTGTGTAAATGAGTTGCCCAGTGGTGGATTGGGTAGAGTTTTGCGTTAGAATGCTAGAGTCCGGCTGCCGGACAATGTGCATTACTTTACTGTAGTCAGATTTCGTGATATCATATCTGGATTTTTTGTTGTTGTACAGCAGTTACAGCTAATCTTACACACAACAGTGCAGTTACTCAATTCGAACACTATTCCATTTTTAATAACGTATTTTGTGTTGAAACGTTCGCTGGCTGTAGCAACCTGCTATTAAAAGGGGAGTTCGATAAACATTTTTCTCTGAAAGCAGGTTGGTTTTATTCAGGATTCCAATGCACCAAATTATTCCACACTCTTTGGGCTACGAAACTATTTTTTAAACATAGTCTCCTTTCAGAGCGACGGCCTTATGCCACCTTAAGGCGAGGGACTGTGTACCTGCATGGTAGCGCTCTGGTCGTTGACGTCAGAGCCAACATCTTGCTGCACCAATAACCTCTCCGGTATCCACGTACTGCTTCCTACGGAGTGCATCCTTCAGTGGGCCAAACAGATGGAAGTCAGAAGGTGCAGATCCAGGCTGTTGAGCGGATGAGGGAGAGCAGTCCAATGAAGTTCTGTGCGCAGGCTTGTATGACGCTTTGAAAGTTCGTATCCATTTTTGTGGCGACGAGCACGCTAAAGTTGTTTCTTCTTTTTTTCCGAGGGTAGCACAATACGCTGCAGTGTTACTCGTTGCACCACGAGGGAGGACATCAAACAGAATAGCCTCTTCAGAGTCCCAGATGACCGTCGTTTGAGAGAGCAGCTTTGAACTTTTTCTCAGGAGGAGAGGTGGCTGTAGCACTCCATGGACTGCAGTTTTGTTTCCAGTTCGAAGTGATGAATTTATTCTTCAATTCCTGCAAATCTGTTCGACAAAAAACTGTCACAATGATCGTCATAACGCTCAAGCAATTTCCTGTTCTTTGCTCTTTAGGGTCTTCTGTTAAGCTGCAAGAACCCCAGAGGGGACAGACACACACATTTGAGTACCTCCACTGGTGGACGAGTGTTGTAAGTAGGCTGTTTATGTTTTCTCTATGTAAGTAGGCTGTTTATGTTTTCTTATTGGCAACGTTACGCAGCGCTCAATATGAAAATCACTGGCTGTGATGTGTGCAGTCTGTGGCTGCTTTGCATTGTTGTAATACTCGCCATTGTAGTGTTAGGCAGCTGGCTGTGAACAGCGCGTAGCGTTGCGCAGTTGGAGGTGAGCCGCCAGCAGTGGTGCATGTGGGGAGAGAGATGGCGGAGTTTTGAAATTTGTCATGAACTGCTATATTTATATATGATGATATCAAGGTAAATACATTGTTTGTTCTCTATTAATATCTTTCATTTGCTAACTATCCCTATCAGTAGTTAGTGCCTTCCATAGTTTGAATCTTTTATTTAGCTGGCAGTAGTGGCGCTCGCTGTATTGCAATAGCTTGAGCAGCGAAGATTTTTTGTGAGGTAAGTGATTTGTGAAAGGTATAGTTTAATGTTAGTCAGGGCCATTCTTTTGTAGGGAATTTTGAAAGTCAGATTGCGTTGCGCTAACAAAGTATTGTGTGTCAGGTTAAGCACAGTCTTGTAGAATTGTTCAAAGGGGACGTTTCATATGTCGACCCTTAGCCTAGGATACCTCACTGGAATCTTCTGATTTTTCTTGTAGTTTGTGTAATTGGTGTAGCTATTGTTTATTGGTAGCGCGTAATCATAGAGAGAATTTCCTTTGTAGTTGTAGTTTTTCATTGTTGTACAGTAAAACAGTTGTGGCATGCATGTAGATTTGCACCAAGTATTTCGCAGCTGCGCTGGCAATTAAGTAGACATTATTTCCATTGCTATGTTATTTTATTTTGCTCTTCAAATTGTGCTTTTCTGTGTTATCGTGTGAAATATTGTGACAATTATGGCGTGTGAAAAACGTAATACTAGGCTCCAAAGTAAACTGAGAAATGACAGTGAAGACGAAGGCAGTGTGTTAGCGCCGCAGAGTAATGAATTAACTAATGTTCAAAGTAGTAATTTGGTAATTGCGCATAGGGAAATGGAGCGGGCGGCAAACAATGGTGTAGACAGTGAAACAGGTAGTGAACAGGGAAGCGTTATCGATCGATTGGTCGGCAACAGCTCGCCTCAGGAATCGGGAATGACAGAACACAATATTGCAAATACTGTAGATTCAGGTTTTGCGTCCTCACCGTTTTCTCAAATAAGTCAAGACACATTTTCTGCTTGTCAAAATGTGAATGTTGCCGGTGCAAATGCACTGCCGAAAAGCGTAGAGGAGCAGATTCCAGACACTAATGCATTGTCATTACAGCTAATGCAACAAATGGAACAACACCAGAGACAAACAGAGCAAAAGCTTCAAAAGTTAGACACAATGGAACAACACCAGAGACAAACACAGCAACAGTTAGACGCAATGGAACAAAATCTTCACACCACGCTTGAGCAAACACGTGAAGATTTAACTACTGAGTTACATAACATCGAATCGAAATGTCAAAAAGTCTGCAATGACGTAAAAACACAAATTTGTGAGCATTTTCAACCTATTTTTTCGCGGCATGAAAATACATTACAGAATCACGAAGCAGCCATAAAAAAACTGCAAACCATCGTTCATGAAAATCATGAGACCTTGTGGGCTAAAATTGACTCAGTTGCATCTACCGATTCGGTTACGCAACTTGCAAAAACTCAGGAAAACTTTAAGGACACAGTAGATACTCTGAAACTTGGTTCAGAAAAACACACTGAGGAAATAAGTACACTATCGGAGAAAGTAGCCGAACTTTTGGATCAGTTCACTAATTTATCTACGAAGGTGGATGATAATCTGATTGACGCAAGACCGGTAGTCTTTAATGACACAGAAGAGTACGAACAAATTAGGAAATTCAAACAAAATCAGACTCAAATTAATACACAACACCAAAGAGAAATCCGGGAAGTACAAGATCAGCTGACACAGGTAATACAAGAATTACGTATTTCAGAGGACACTCGCGCTCCAACACGGGAAGAGGGACTTAGAAATACGGAAAAGCCGCAAAATAATAACACAGGGCATTTCGGAAGTTATGAAAGAAATTGGCAATGTGCACCGAATTTTGAGATGGAACGGCCGACACGACCTAACAATGACCGACATGCGACTTGCCGACATGATGATTTTGACTATAAGCTGATCATTACTACACGTAAATTCAAAACATTTAAGAATTCTGGCAACGACATTCATCCACAAGCATGGTTCCATCAATTCTCGCATTGTTTTCCTCCCAACTGGTCGTTAGAACACAGATTAGAATTTATGTGTGGCTACTTGGAGAATGAACCAGCTGTAAGAATGCGATCGGTAATTAACGATTGCCACAGTGAAGGAGAGTTTTACCATGCCTTCCTCTCAGCATATTGGTCTCAAGCCACACAAGACCGTGTAAAACATAGCATCATAATGATGAAACGTTTCGAACAATCTGATTTTTCCAGTCTTATGAAATATTTTGAAGACATGTTGCAGAAGAATCAGTATCTTTCAAACCCATACAGCCCCTCAGAACTCATCCGCATTTGCTTAATCAAACTGCCTGAACATTTACGACATATTATTTTGGCAGGACGTTGCAAAGACGACATTGAAGCATTTCAGGGACTCTTACAAGAATTAGAAATTGACACTGACAATCGCGGAACGCGAAACCAGGAACACAACAATTACAGGTCACATCCGTCGCAATTCCGCGATGAAAGAAGTAATAACTTGACACGACAAGTCTATTCTCACAACACAAATCGTGACCAAAACAGACACCACCCGTATGACAACCGTTGGCAGAGTAGTAATAACTACAGGGAAAGATCACCTCTCCGTGGTAATGACTATCACAGATACAATAAGAGAAACAGACAATATGGGAACCAAAATAAATACTATCAAGGGAGACAGAATAACTTTAGACGCAACGGACCAGCGCGCAGTTACGATTCAGGGAGAAATTCTCCACCACTTAACCGACAAGAAAGAAACTACAGGAACTATCGACATGACGACAGACTATGTGATCGTAACGACAGACCTGAATTGCATCAGAACTGGCGGGATTTAAACAGGGCAGGGCCCTCTCGTCACGGTGAATTTGTAGAAGTTAGGTCTCCAAATCCCAATAACGACGCTCGCCAACAAAGAGACAATAGGCAATGTCTCACACCGCTGGCAGCCACAAAACGTTCTTATGACACTAACGACGCAGCTGCCGTAGCTAGTTATTACGTAAAAATGGAAGACATTAGGGACATCTTACTCCAGGAACACGACATAAAGCATAACAATATTGCATATCCTGTGATTCACATTACAGTAAATGATGTAAAATTTACGGCAGTACTTGACTCTGGCAGTCCCATTTCAGTAATTAGTGAAACAGCCTTTAGCAAATGCAACAAATCGAACGATTGTCCCACACTTCCGTTACGTAAGATTAAATTACAAGGTGCAATCTTTGGAAAAAGTGTAGATGTACGCCAACAAACCAACTTAGAATTCTATTGTCAAAGCCACAGCTTCTCTATGAGCTTTCTCATTGTTCCATTATTGTCGACGGAAATTATATTGGGAGTAGACTTTTTGAATGAATACAAAGCAATCTTAAACTTTCACGATGCTGAAATAAGTTTAGAGAAAGAAGGTAAGTCAATAGCTTTGAAATTTGAAGATTGGCTCTCAAACCATGACGAGGAAATTAATCGGCTTTACCTTCTGTTAGACAACAGTTCGGACTTTTCTACGGAACTAGACACTAACAATCACTCTGCAAGTACTGACAGGGATGATATCGACGGCGCATTTGACACTAATAAGTTAATTCAGAATAAAATTCAAACAATTGAGAATTGTAATGACACTGATAGGCAGGACCTTTTTGAGATTTTACAAGCACATTCCACAGTTTTTACTCATAAAACAGGAACAATCAAGGGATTTCAATACCAATTTCGTGTTCGTGAGCATACTAAATTTTGTGTTAGACCATATGTAATTCCAGCACATTATAGGGACCGTGTTAGAACAGAAATCCAATCTATGCTCGACGAGGGCATTATTGAGCCTGCAGTAAGCTCATACAACAATCCATTACATGTTGTTGAGAAGAAAAATGGATCGATCAGGCTTGTCTTAGATTCGAGACAAATCAATACGATCATTATTCCTGAAACAGACAGGCCGCAAACGTTGGAAGAACTTCTTCAAAATTTTAATGGTGTAAAAGTGTTGTCTTCCATTGATCTCAGATCCAGCTTTTATCAGATCGAACTTCATCCAGAATGTAGAAAATACACAGCTTTCCTTTGTTTCGGCGTTTGTTATCAGTTTCGGAAACTTCCCTTTGGTTTGAACATTTCTTCAGCAGCATTCATTCGCGGGCTAAATTCCATATTACCTGAGTTCTTAAAACGTCACATCACCTTATATGTGGACGATATTCTAATAGCAGAAGCTTCATGGGAACTACATAATCGCATCCTCAACAGTTTGTTACGCATTTTTGCAGAATCTGGAATTACAGTTAACTTGGAAAAGTCTGAATTCGGTAGGACAAAGGTGAAGTTTTTGGGACATGTTATTTCTTCTGAAGGCATTCAGCCGGATCCTGAAAAGTTAGAAGCAATCAGAGCCATTCCGGTTCCATCCACAAAAAGACAAGTCTGCAGTTTTCTAGGTCTCGTAAATTTTTACCGTCGTTTTCTGAATATGCAAATTCTTGTTACACCAAAACTTTGTTCTCTCACTGGAAAAAATACTATTTGGAACTGGGACGAACAAGCACAATTGGAATTCAATTCTTTGAAAGAAGCGTTACTTCACGCGCCAATCTTAGCTCATCCAGATCTGTCACAAGATTTCTGCCTTAGCACGGATTCTTCTAAAATCGGTGTTGGTGCCCATTTATTTCAAGAAGCCATAGAAAATGACACTACCATTCAGAAAACCATTGCTTTTGCTAGCCGAGTGCTAACAAAATCTGAAAAAAATTATTCCGTTACTGAATTAGAAGCTTTAGCTATCGTTTGGGCATTTAACAAATTCCGTTTCTTTCTTTCTGGTAAGCACGTAAAAGTATACAGTGATCATCGTGCATTACAATTTCTTATGTCCTCAAAATTAAATCATGACAGGTTAAAACGTTGGGCATTGTTTCTGCAAGAATTCCGCTTCACAATAGTCTACATTCCCGGCAAGGAGAACATTGTTGCGGACGCACTGTCACGCGCACCGGCTGGGCTTGAGAAAAGTAACACAGAAGGCAACCTCGAGAAAAATTTCAGTATTCTTTACATTCAGAAAGTCGCCTTTGAAAACTTCATCACCACATCTTTAAAGGACATTCCTCATGAACAAGATAAAGATCCGATTTGGAAAGACATCAAGAGCAAATGGCATGAAAAGACACACACACAGATTCGGCATTATTACCTGGTTAGAAACAACATACTCTTCAAACGCTGCACTGTTGATGACAAGCTATGGGTACTCTGCATTCCAGACGATTTTGTTAATAAGCTCATTTGGTACATTCATTTCAGCTACGCACATTTTGGCCCACGAAAATGTTATCATATTCTTCGAACGACTTGTTATTTTAACAATATGGAAAAAAGAATTCGAAGAGTCTTGTCTATTTGTAAACTTTGTCAAAAGGCGAAACCATCTACTGTCTCACATCGTGCTCCGTTGTTTCCTATTATTCCTTCTAAATTAAAAGAATTTGCTGCTGTTGATCTCTTGGGACCGCTTGTCAGAACATCCAATGGATTTTCGTACGTTCTAGTCGCTGTTGAACTTACTTCAAAATTTGTTTCTTTCACTCCGTTACGTAAAGCCATTGGACGGTCTGTATCCAACGCCTTTGTTAAAAATTTCTTACGTGAAGTTGGCCACGTTGCTAAAGTCATTTCAGATAACGGACCGCAATTCAGATCTGCTGTTTGGTCACGCATGCTTCGCAACCATAAAATCAAACCTGTTTTTATTTCATTGTACTCACCACATTGCAACCCGTCTGAACGGATTATGAAAGAAATCAATAAGCTTTGCAGACTTTATTGTCACAGAAAGCATCAGCATTGGGACAGATATTTACACTTATTTCAAAATGTGCTGAATGAAATGCCTCATGATTCCACTGCTTTACCACCTACTCTTGTACTAAAGAATGAAGAACCACCGAACAGAATCAGAGAGCTTGTACCTTTCCCAAATACACGTAAACTTCGACACAAAGACATAATTGATTTGGCTCTTAAAAATATAAAATCTGCAGCAGACAAAAGGAGAAAACTACACGGTAAAGCAAATGCAAAGAAGTTGTATATTGGTCAGAAAGTTCTCATTAAAGCTCATTCATTGTCACATAAGAAGAAACACTTGAGTCACAAATTCTTTCTAGTTTACAATGGACCTTACAGAATCCGACGTATACCACATGATAATTGCGTTGAAGTTGAAACTCTGCGTACTAGGAAGAGTAAAGGTTTACACCACATTTCACATGTAAAACCGTTTATTGAAAGATAATCTGCTTTTTACCTTTCTCTTTGCCATATAACTTTTCACTTTACGTTGCTAGTATGCTTTGTCAGATTTAGAATCTGTTAACATGTAACAATGTCTGAAGTGAAATATCCAGTCAAGAACCAAGAGAACTTATTTAAACAGAAATTACGAATGCATTGTTATAATGAACAGACGACACAGTGTTGTTAGTTGTACATTCTTGCTTGTTAGTTGCACGATTACGTAACGACTATCAGGCTTACATATTAGGACACATACTGGTACTGCTAATGAGATTTTAATGCAACGTTTTGGTTTACTTGAAAATACATTCTGGGTTTAAAGTACTTTCTGTGAGATACCAGAGGACACAGTGGTTAGTTTATGTGACAGCTACACGATGTTATCACGACGCTACTAATGAGTGACAATTTACAATGTTGCTTTTGCAGTGTATCTGTTTTATATCTGCACAGTTTTCTGAATTCTTCTAGGAAGAAAAACATGTTTTAGTAGTAACTTTTGTGGTATAGCAACAATGAGACAGCCTTTTTCGTGGCATAACAATACATTACTGTACAGTACTTTCTTCATCACGCCAATAAGCATAACAACTACGATATCTATACGCAAAGCATTTCACTTTTGTTTATCATGTGGTAAGTACATTGACTTCTGCAGAACTTAGCTTTCGGAGGACGATAACTACGACACTTCCACAGAGATTATGTTGCGACAAGATGCACAGTTTAGTGCTACAGTACACGCATTTGAGTGATTAATCTTATACTTAAAACACTTATTTTTAAATATTTTTTTAATTACAAAGAAAGTTTTCCGTGATACATTTCATTCCATTGCTGTAATTTGTAACACCTGGGAGTATAATTACATTTATCCTCAGGGGGGTACACGCTTACTTTGTGTACCATGTGTGTGGCAACCACAAGGAACCCTAGCTAATATGGTATTTGCTTATACAACTTTACACATCGGTACCTTATTTCTCTAACACACAAATTACACAGCTATCTGATTATTTAACTGAGAGAGACAAACATTTATTTTACTACATCAGTGACACATGTTTACGCAATCATACAGTTGGATAACTTCACACTTATGAAACTGTATTTTGTCTGTACTTTGTAAACTGTTCATATTTTTTCGGAATCATTGTGATACTATGAGAGCTTTGAATGATGTGTTTGGTATGAGATCATGATTTTTAAAGTACGTTTGAGGCAGCTGACACTTTTGCCATGAGCAGAGAATTTTTTTAGGCTTAGAAATTGTTGGAGGAAGTTACGACGATTTTGAGATTTGACTGAAGTGTTATGATGTTATTATTACGACGACGATGTGTGTTATGTTGTTGAGGAATGTTTATTATGCTATGTATTTCTCACGATGAAATATTGAAGAAGTGTCGACGAATATGTATATGTATAATGAGGTAAGGAATAATGAGTAGTGTTTAGGGACTCTGATTTATGAAAAGGATGTTGGAAACCAAGAAACGTACTTTAAGAGTTATGAAATGTGTGACTGTATCACAATGCTGACCAATATTTTTTTTTGACACTTATATTTATAGGATTTTGTTTCTACAGATTTGCAACGCTAATTCTTGACCTGTGAAATATTTTTATATGAGACTGCCACGGTAGCAGAAACTGCTGTCGTAAATATTTCCGTACGAAAGTTAAGTGACCACCTGCACGTAATGCGTCGCGGGCACCCAGCTGTGTCAGACGCCTGGAGAAAAAGCCATTATTGCGAGCCCTTTTCAGCGGCACAGGTAGAACAAAAAAAAAGGGGAGGCCATTATCCTTGGAAATATTCTTATAACTGCAAACCTGATAATGACAAGTGTCTTTCTACGAGAATTGAGAGCTATTGACTTACGAAATGCCACATAGCTATTGAATGATGTTTTTATGCTTTGGTTTGCGTAATTGCTTATTTCATTTGATATCTGGTTTCCAGCTGTGTTGCAGCATTGCTTTTATAAAATGAAATGCATTTGCTAATGTGAACACTTTCTGTCAACAGATCTATTAAATAATTATTTTATGATCCACATTCTTTAAAAAAAAAGGAGCACTTGGAAAGGAAAGAACAATAAGAAGGAACTAGTAACAGTAACACATAATTTTCTTTTCAAGTACATGGTAATATTTCTTTTTACAATCAGTTGTTGTGGTGCACCACTTTAATTACATAGATATTAAGATGTGAATATACATTTCCCTTATCTGCATTGTTGTTTTTACTGTAATATTTTTTTCTGCTTGAGCTATGTCATGTTTAGGTATAAGTTACTGCTGTTTGCCAGGCATAGTGCTACTGAATCTTAAATTGTGTTACTCTGTTAAGCTAGTTTTACTACTGACTTATTTTTCTTGTTACTGTACATTGGCTCATATTAGTTGTAATATTGCAATTGCTTTGGCATTTGTATTTTTGTCATTGATGTTTGTGTTAATTGTTTTGTGCTGCTGCATTGCCTCGTCCCTTAGTTTAGCATCTGAGCTCAGTAGATTTAAGTTAGCTTAAGAGGGGGTAGACTATAGAAGAGAATGAGTAGCGATGAATTGGAAGAAATGCATTGAGAAAACAGGTTTAGGTAGGATTTTCTTGGAAATAAATGTTGAGGTAAGAAATGTGTGAACATATAAATACAGAAAGCATGCTTAGATAGAATTTTTTTGGTGGAAACAAAGGATGAAATAAGAGGAAAGATATATGAAGTTTTGGGTTGGACTGCAGTACCAAATGTTACACTGAAAACGAACCCTGTCCTTTCCTATTGGTGTTATCCCACTATGTGTTTGTGTACCCTTGTGTATTTGTTTTCTTCCTGTCTCTGTGTAGTTTCATAGAATTTTTTCTTCTTTTAATATTAAGCTACATTCACTATGATGAGGAATACTGTTATCCTCAAATACAATTGGAATTAATAATGTGTTATTTACTTTGTAAAGATGTTTAGACATTATTTACTCTGCTTTGTGTTAATGCTCATGTGTGAAGTTGATGTTTCAATAATTATTCTGATCTTTTATGTGTTTACTTATGTCATAATTTCTGTAACACTGATGTATATGTTATTTCGATTCTTTTGTAAAGCCCATATTACTACAAATGTTATCTGTATTATTATGTTTTTAATGATGTATTTTGTACCTTTGTAATTGTATTTTCATGTTGTAAATTTATAAAATTGTAATTGACACCAGTTCATCTTATTATTAACTTGTAAGTTACATTTCACTGCACACGTTTCTGTTGGTCATAGTATATGGACAATATGTGAGAAGTTGGGACTGTTAGTGGTTGCACGTGTGTTACTAATTCAGCAAGGGACTGGATAACAGCATTGCTGGTTCTAAGGACATGTCAAACAAATTTTTTGTGAGTGGACAAGTGGTGGTTGATGGACTTGCTATATTCTCCGCAAGACTCTTCGATGGTGAATGTGCACCTGCACAATCGCAACAGATGGCTGCTGGCCATCTCTACAAGGACTACAGTGGGTCTGCACTTCTGGTGGCCCACCAATACCATCATCTCTACAAGGACTACAGTGGGTCTGCACCTCTGGTGGCCCACCAATACCATCATCTCTACAAGGACTACAGTGAGTCTGCAACTCTGGTGGCTCACCAATACCGTAATCTCTACCAGGACTACAGTGGGTCTGCTCTGTGATGACCTACCAGTATTCGTCAGAACTTCGAATGACTCTGCTGTGGGTTTGCTCTGTTGTGGCCCATTACCTGTCTGCATGTCAAGAGTCAGCACTGTTTTTCCGTTGGAAGGACAACACTACTTCTTCAAGACTGCATGGAAATCCACTACTTCTGTGTGCATTTTCTTTTACTGCTCAGACTTTGAGAAAAACTCTGCATTTTTACTGTGATGAACAATGTGGACTGTCTTTATGGACTGTGAGAAATTTTTAGCTTTTGACCAACATTGTATCAATAAGTGTGTGCATTTGATATCTTTGCTACTGTAATTGTGAAAAATTTTTGTCAAATCTGTATTGGCCAGTGCCCAACACCATTTGTAAAAATTTTTTGTGGGGAGCATGGGGGCTATGTAAGTAGGCTGTTTATGTTTTCTCTATGTAAGTAGGCTGTTTATGTTTTCTTATTGGCAACGTTACGTAGCGCTCAATATGAAAATCACTGGCTGTGATGTGTGCAGTCTGTGGCTGCTTTGCATTGTTGTAATACTCGCCATTGTAGTGTTAGGCAGCTGGCTGTGAACAGCGCGTAGCATTGCGCAGTTGGAGGTGAGCCGCCAGCAGTGGTGGATGTGGGGAGAGAGATGGCGGAGTTTTGAAATTTGTCATGAACTGCTATATTTATATATGATGATATCAAGGTAAATACATTGTTTGTTCTCTATTAATATCTTTCATTTGCTAACTATCCCTATCAGTAGTTAGTGCCTTCCATAGTTTGAATCTTTTATTTAGTTGGCAGTAGTGGCGCTCGCTGTATTGCAATAGCTTGAGCAGCGAAGATTTTTTGTGAGGTAAGTGATTTGTGAAAGGTATAGTTTAATGTTAGTCAGGGCCATTCTTTTGTAGGGAATTTTGAAAGTCAGATTGCGTTGCGCAAACAAAGTATTGTGTGTCAGGTTAAGCACAGTCTTGTAGAATTGTTCAAAGGGGACGTTTCAGTGTGTCAGCATTGCCAACGGAAACGTTCAGCTGTGCAGCGAGGTGTTTGATTCTGATGCGTCGATCACCTCAAATGAGAGTGTCCACACATTCCAACATGGCAGGAATCACAGCCGCATGTGGCCGGCTGGCACACCGGAGATCGGTCACTCTTCACCTGCTTCGTCTCAGGATCATTTATAATATTTGTGTCGGCAGTAAAAGTACTACTTTTGCTCGACATTATTCAAGTGGAGTGTCTTTCACAAATAGAAGAAACGGGAGGGGGAACTAGAACGGGTCCCTTTGAAGCTCCATCATTTCTCCCTCTCTTCTTACAGCATTGTCTCAATTATTCAGCAAAATTTTTTACATTTACTGTATTGAATATTATTGAAAACAGTTGTTTGTAGGAGAGGGTATCGCGATCCGCAGAATAAAAGTTCTCGCGCAGATAGCAAAAATTATCAGTTGACAGCATTTTTGTATTTAATTCTTACAATATTTGGTGAGTAATTGTGTAAATAGTATTTCTTCGAATAATGATTCTGGAATGTAACTTGTGACGTTTTAAGTAAAGTCTTTTAACAAAAATATTACTCTAATTTTGAATACATCACATTTTAATAATTAAAACTGTCAATAAGCACAAAGACGAAAATTTTTCAGTCCTTCTCTGCCACCTTTCTTATATTTTAAACAGAAGGACAAAATTCCCGGTGCTAGCGATGGCTTATTGTGTTAGATCAATTCTTCAGAACTCTCACTAAAATTTTATCAACGCTATACGAGTTTTCGCCTCTGATTACAGTTGTAATTCGTTTAGATTTCGTACTTCTAGTTGTCTTAAGCGTTCTTTGGGGGCAACATTTTAATAAATTCCCTTACTGTTCCAACAGAACGCTTTGATCTTACATTTACAGCTACAATTGATATACGATTATTAACAATACTTGACACTCATTTATTATCTGTTCCGATGTAGTTTCCAGTTTCATTGTTACTGTCTCTTGTCCAATGACTATTTATCCAGTTTTCATTCTCACAATTTTTCAAATAGCTTTAATGCTATAATCTGCGTGATAAATTTCTGACATTATACACATATTTCTGTATCTTTAACAACCTTTTAGAGTGAAATAAATGTTATTATTGTTGGATCTTCAACACTTATAACTCGCCTACCGAGGCAAATATTTTCGAAAAAGGTGTCCTAAGACTTAAATTTACCTCCGATGTTAACAAATTTCTCAGATAAGATTTTCTTGCTGTTACCTGTTTGCACTGTTATCGTCTTTACTCTCGTCATCGTCAGTTATTTTTCTACCCAAATGTCAAAATCACGTACTGTGTGAAATGTCTGATATCCTAATCTAATTTGCTCAGAGTCGTATGTTGTAACTGACTATACAGCATTATCTTTGTTTCAATTGGTTAATAACTATAAGAAAGAACAGAATGAAAGTACTTCTGTCAAGGGGTCAGGGAATAATTTGTATGTTACTTGAGGGAGCCGTAGAGGACAATAACTGTACGGATAGCTACAAACTGGAAAATATACAGCAAACAATTGAGGAAGTTAGGTTCAAAAATGGTTCAAAAGGCTCTGAGCACTATGGGACTTAACTTCTGAGGTCATCAGTCCCCTAGAACTTAGAATTACTTAAACCTAACTAACCTAAGGACATCACACGCATCCATGTCCGAGGCAGCATTCGAACCTGCGACCGTAGCGGTCGCGCGGATCCAGACTGTAGCGCCTAGAACCGCTCCGCCACCCCGGCCGGCGACGAAGTTAGGTATAAGTGATATTCTGAGATTAAGGGACCGTTAGAGGAAAGAAATCGTGTCGGACCGTACCATACCAGTCAGAAAATCGTAAAACAAATAATAAGCATGACATGGCTTTTTTTTTTTTTAATGAAGTAACGCTGGGGTAACGTACAGTTGTAGGCTTTCTGACTCTAATTTAAAAATTTAGAATGAGCGGAAACCTTCCTAGCCGACGATGTGTTTTTGAAGTTTTTCTGATGTCACATGGACTCCCAACGCTCATAACGTGAGTCTGAAATCTACATTTGACACTCACCGACGCCTCCTTTCTACCCAGTATGCTTTTAAATACTGTAGTCAGCTTACGACAAACCGTTATGGACGTTGAATGGTACCTCACTACAGTCGCTTTAAGTTACGTATTCTTTTATGATGCTATTAACAGTCTGTCGTTCACAGAACAGATTCGCGTGAACTACTCCCCTTCTCATGGATCGTACTGATACATTATTGTCTATTATGTGCACGACTGCAGTGGACGTTTAACAGGGACTAGGAATGTGCAGCATCCGTAGATCGAATATACATTTTGGAATAGGTGTCGTGACTTTATCATTACGTTTTTAACTGAACATCGAATGAGTGATAGGGTTCTCATCTATGAAACGTTGGTTTCATGTCAAGTAGATTGTTGATGTTCAGTGATATCACAAAAAAAACAAGGCCTACGAACAAGTCATAGTTTGCGGGAAATTATCAAAGCACGTATCCGCCAATTTGGAATTATATTTTGCTATTACATTTCAATGCGTATGCATTGCATAACTTCAGAAAGGCTATAACATCTGGAATCCATAAACACTGTTTCACAAAATTTAATTAGTCTGACAGGGCGCACATTCAATGCTAACTGATATTATGTGTACTGATATCATCTGCAAGATTAGGAAACAAGTAATTTACTTGGGAATCATTCCTTGCTATAAATTTCATAGAATATTAAGAAAAAATCGTCAGGCACAGTTTTTCTGCTTTTTAGCTAATATCTGATGTTTTGTTTTTGCAAAATATAACGGAAATCAGCCGGAACCAAGGCCGGTCATCGTACCTTTCATGCGCTCCCCAGTGTTGCCAGAAAGCGTCCGTTTGTTTCTCGTTATAAACAAAATCATTAAAGTGGAATTTTACTTGCTTATACGATAGAACTGTCCCATATTAGTTAAATTCCATACTGCGTTTAGCGGTATGTATTCAGACGGATAATAAAACCAGTACTCCATCGGCGACTGGGCAGTGCTGCTGCACAGTCGCAAGCAGTCAGCACGAGCTACGGCGGAGCTTTCGCTGCTGGAATACCGCTTATTCCTAATGTTTTTACTGTCCCTGTTAATGCAGACCCCTAGTGTGAAAGCGCACTACACTGATTTGGGACCTCTGTATCAAATGGACGCACAAAATTTTTCTTCAAAACTCATCTTGCTTGTAACGAGAAACAAACCGGCGCTTTCTGTCGACACTGCGTGTTGCATGAAAAGTATGATGGACAGCATTTGTTTGGACTGACTCCGGCTATGAGCCATACGACTCTTATGAGAGACACGCTGTATATCTTCGTTAGACGAAGTTATGGTGGTTAAAAATTATAATTGTGGTACTCAACCAAAATGTAATGAAATATTTTCAAAATGCAAGAGTACGTAACGAAATAATCAGGCAAATGGTGAAGCAAATATCTATTTAGATTACAATAGTGTGTTATTTTACTAGTTAATAAGCGTTCGGTACTTAGGAAATTTTTATGTTCATTGTCTGACAAAAAAGAGCGACACCCAAAAGAGGAGAAGGGGAAAACGTGGAACTTCATGGTTTGAGAGGGGATGTGAAGTAATTTCAGTGATTACAATGAAACCTTCCCATCTCCTCTATATCTTTTTTGTTACGCAACCCTCCCCTCTACAATAACCTATGAAACCTTCCCTCAGGATTTCTATCTCTTGCTTAATAACAACAAATGAAATCTTCCCTTTGCAATCTTCGCATACAAATTTGAATGCTGGTTATTAAAAGTGATTTGCCGATTATTTCGACGAAACATAGTGTCGGAAGTTCCATGCGGCTTTTCGCGGATGATGCTGTAGTATACAGAGAAGTTGCAGCATTAGAAAATTGTAGCGAAATGCAGGAAGATCTGCAGCGGATAGGCACTTGGTGCAGGGAGTGGCAACTGACCCTTAACATAGACAATTGTAATGTATTGCGAATACACAGAAAGAAGGATCCTTTATTGTATGATTATATGATAGCGGAACAAACACTGGTAGCAGTTACTTCTGTAAAATATCTGGGAGTATGCGTGCGGAACGATTTGAAGTGGAATGATCATATAAAATTAATTGTTGGTAAGGCGGGTACCAGGTTGAGATTCATTGGGAGAGTGCTTAGAAAATGTAGTCCATCAACAAAGGAGGTGGCTTACAAAACACTCGTTCGACCTATACTTGAGTATTGCTCATCAGTGTGGGATCCGTACCAGATCGGTTTGACGGAGGAGATAGAGAAGATCCAAAGAAGAGCGGCGCGTTTCGTCACAGGGTTATTTGGTAACCGTGATAGCGTTACGGAGATGTTTAATAAAGTCAAGTGGCAGACTCTGCAAGAGAGGCGCTCTGCATCGCGGTGTAGCTTGCTCGCCAGGTTTCGAGAGTGCGTTTCTGGATGAGGTATCGAATATATTGCTTCCCCCTACTTATACCTCCCGAGGAGATCACGAATGTAAAATTAGAGAGATTAGAGCGCGCACGGAGGCTTTCAGACAGTCGTTCTTCCCGCGAACCATACGCGACTGGAACAGGAAAGGGAGGTAATGACAATGGCACGTAAAGTGCCCTCCGCCACACACCGTTGGGTGGCTTGCGGAGTATAAATGTAGATGTAGATGTAGAACATAGAATGTGTCGTCGTCGTGGCCCTCAGTCTTTACCTGCAATTACCCAAAACTGTTCCTTACCTTTTTTACTGCTACACTGAACTGCGACATGAATATACATACTCTGTTTTACTATGCTCTGTTAGCTGCTGGTGGGGTGTCATAATAAGTGGCTGTATTTATTATCAAAGCTGACGTTATTCTTTAATAGCAATGCTGACGTTATTCTTTAATTAATTTGACTGAAGTTACGTAATTCATAGTTCAACTTTTTCTTGACAACAATAAAATTTTGCAAAGTTTTACGTTGATGGATTTTTTGGAATGGATTATAATCAGTAATACAATATTGCTGGCAAAAATTAATTATATTATGAAATCGATTCTTCAAATATTTACTGATGGTAATGAAATTATTTTACAAAAGTGCAAATGGGACTTACTTTTTACAATAATCTTACAACAAGCATTGATCAAACATACCTTCAGTAGTCTTGAATTTCTCAAAAATTCAATAGCTAATATTAGTTCCTCTTATGATAATAGTTAGCTGATGTCACTGTACATCCGTTTATAATCTCTTGTAAATCACAGCTGGTGGCTGGCAGGCACACCGCTCCTCTCAACCTCTCGCTTCAGACCTGCTACCAACTCGCTTCGCCTCTCACTTACTACTGACTTCCTACGAACGCTAAGGTGCGGTCTCTCCCTCCAACAATGCTTTCTGGTGCAGACAATCCCTGCTACCATTACAAAATGTATCATTGCGCGGCCTGCCCTGCCCTTTTTTAAAATTATATCTCCCGCCATCAATACTTTGGTGCAGACATTCCCTGCTACCAGAATTATTTCCAAAATGACAGATATTAATTATTCCTACTTAATCCTATTCATAAAATATAAATCTATATAAATATTTCTTTCATAAATTGTGGTTTGACAATAGACAATAGAAATATACACGTCTTACAACAAAATCGACTCAAATTTATAAAGTGTGAGTCCACTTATCAGTACGATGTCGCACCCACTCTGGCCTGGATACATTCAGTGATTTCCTTGCGAAGGGTGTCATAAACCTGACGAATTCTCTTCTGAGGCCAGTCCTTGATGGACTGTATAGTGTCACTTGGGCGAAGTTGACGTCTGAGCTGTTCCCACACATATTCAAACAGGGATAGGTTTGGAGTGTTTCAGCGTCAAGCAGGCAGTTCAGTTCATAGAAACAAATATCACGTGTGAACAAGAATTTCCCTGTTGACCAATGGCACCATGATATTGCAGCATGAGAGGAACACATGAGAATGTAGGATGTCTGTGACTTACGTCTGTGCTGTCAGAGTTCCCACAGTCACTACCAGCGTGAGCTGAAGCCATACCCAATGGGTGTCCACACTGTGACGCCAAGAGTAACACCACTGAGCGTTTCTAAAATTTTGGGTGGTCGGAAGATCTGCCCAGCGCCGACGACGGTCGTCCGGGATACTGCAGAACCACTGTTCGTCGCTAAACACAATGCGACGCCATTCCTCAGTAGTCCATGCTTCCCATTACGGGCACCACACCGAACGCAGCCGTTTCTACATCCACATATATACTCCGCTAGCCACCAATCGGTGTGTGGCGGAGGGCGCAATTCGCTCCAAAGTCGTATTTCCTCCCCCCCCCCTCCTCCCCTCCTCTGTTCCACTCGCGTATCGCGCGAGAGAAAAATGACTGTCTGAACGCCTCAGTACGAGCCTTTATTTCCCTTATCTTTCAACGATGATCATTACGCGATTTGAAAGTTGGTGGTTATAATGTATGCTACACATCCTCGGTGAAGATTGGATTTTGTGTTGTTGTGTAAACGGCGCCTTAGCATGGGACGGTAATTTCCTAGTCCGACTACTGCTAGTCCCCTGCCAATGGTCCATAATGACAAAGAACGTGACAGAAGTTCATTACTTGTTTTCGGATGACTGGTGCAGATGTGAAGCGGTTATGGTGTGGATGGCGCACAATATGACGATCTTCTCTTGTGATGGTCAGACATGCTAGACCGGAACCCTGACGTTGGTTATACCTGCCTTCACTTTACCATGCAGTCACATAGGAATGCAACACAAATTTGGGCCAAATGAAGACCCTCAACGAGGACCCTTTCAAACTCTGTTAGGTGCTGATAAAGCTGTCGCTAACGAATGCGCCACATCTCCGCGACCGCACAATGATCACTCATCGTTTTTCACGATCCTTATAGAGCCTACCAGGCCTGATAACAATATTAAACAGAAACAACAACAATGAACTCTGTTGAGGACTGTGCCTGTGACACAAAATTACAACCATAATATTTTATATACACACTGATGGTGTGTGAGTACAAAGTTTTATTGGCATCCAACCGTTTCCTCTGGGTGCTTTATTTTGTTTGACATGTAGTGTATACAGCGCAGAAAGTGGTAGTTCAAGTACACGGAGATAAAACGGAAGAGGTGGGTATTGGAAGAGGTGCGAGACAGGGGTTACTGTATCTCACCACCATTTTTCAATAAATGAGCTGGAAAGCTATTCAGTATAGTCTTGGAAAAAACAAATGGACTTGTAGTGACAGGAGAACGAAGAAAAATCACGAAGTGCACTAATGATATGACTATGCTAGGAGAAACGGAGGAAGAGCTCCAGACAAAGATGGGGAATGTAAATGTGGATACAAATTTTCTGGAACATTGTCCTAGAAAAACAGCGATCTTCGATATATCAATAAGGCAGTTTCGATGGCATGAATATTTTACATAAACTGGTGACCGGTTTCGATCTATTGTACTAAAATCATCTACAGTCAGTGTACTCTGTAAAGAGAGTAGTAAACCTGTTTAGCGGTAACAAATCATTACAATAACAAAGAGAAATAGTTGTACAACATAATTAGTATCAAAAACATACCCATGGTGGTAAAAGGAGCTGGGCTCGCTGAGCAGGGTGTGCCAGACAGATGTAATCGACTGCTGACTGTGGCTCACCTGCTCTTTATTGAATACTGATAGCCCAGACCCCTTCCAGCAGCATAGCGTCATTACTGGCCAATGACTATGAATCGTCAGTATGTAGCCATGAGCGCTGAGGCAAAGTCAGCAGTAGATTACATCTGTTTAGAGCAGCCTGCGCAGCCAGGCCAGCTCCTGTCACCACCATGGGTATACTACTCACCGTAATTGTATTGTACAACTATTTCGCTTTATCATTATTGTGATTTTGTTACCTCTAAATTGGTTTACTACTCTTTTTGTTGAGTTCAAGTTCCGAAGCTGATGTAAGATCTAAACCAGTTTCCAGTTTAAATAAAATATTTATATGATTAACGCTTTTGTAGCAAATTGTACTGTCTGTAAGGAGTGGCTTGCACCAAGTTTACTTCCTGGGCACCAGCGATCGGTCGATCGAGTGCCATTTCCTAATTTTGGCCTGTTGATTTGCCGAGTTGAGAAGGCCGTGAACTGCCGAAAACGTGGATATAGAGACTCGCGCAGCGTTCGCAGAGATAAGTTGTGTTTACGTGTGGAGGACCGTTATAGCGTGTTGGACAGGTCGTGGCGCTGATGACATCGACCGTACAAGGTCGGAATGAGGCGGCAGATACTGGAACAGGCTCGTGTCGTGGCAGAAACGTTGGACAGAGGCTGAGAGTTAACTTGCGGATCATGTTACCATGTCACAGACTGGACCTTATGGTGTGCATCCCTGCGTCTGGCACTGAGCAGTTATTGATATTTATGTCACCGTTACACTTGTGTTAAATTGTATTCGTTCGGCTGTGAGTCAGGCTGATAGCATCTAGGCCGTTGTCAGAACTTGTTAAATTACCACAAGCCTACTGAACTTCTATGCAGTGTGATCCAAATTAATGTGTCGTCAGGGCGCAAATATTGTAGTCCTGTCCAATGAGCGTTGGATTTGTATTTTGTAATTATTGTAATACATAAATTTCCGTTGAATGGACAGCGTATTTAACTCTTAAAATTGACTTTACGGTGTCTGCTTATATATTTCAGTGGCAGTTCGCAAGTAATTCTTATTACCATGTACATTAGGATTTGTATTTTGTTATTGCTATCATACATAAGTTTCTGTTTACTGGAGAGAGTAGTTAACGCTTCAAACTGTCTTGTGGCAACGTTATTTCGAAACTGTCTGCGCTGATTTGTGACAGTGGCAGTTCACAGACAATATCTTTTCACCGTGTGCGTTCGGATTTGTACACTCTGCTACTGAAACCTAATGTTCCGTCTATTTCTGTTGTAGGCAGACTGTGTTCCTGTATGGTTTCTATATTGTACTGTGTAACGGCGCGCGCGTAGCGCCATTGAATCTGAGTACCTGTATTATGTCTGTTACTCAATGGTTTTGCTACGCATCATGATCAAACAAGTTAGCAGGTTAACGAGTCGTTAAGTTCCTATACTTGAAAAAAAAGAAGCCTTAGATGTCAGGCAATTTGGTGTTAAATACTTCCTTTTGATTTTACAAATGTACGACCTTGAATTTGGGCAGTTCGGTAATTGCTGTGACATATGTTTCAGCTATGTCCAAGCTGTCTTAAATGAGTACGGTAGTGTGGTTGATGTTTGATTACCTAACTGACGTGAATTCGAGAGAGCATAAAAATTAATTCCACGGCGTTCTAGCTTTTGTGAAAAAAGTCTATTTGTGGGTACAATAATCTCTGTATTAGCAAACTGTTTCGTTGTGATCAGGGCGCAACATTAATTACTACTGAGACTTGGCGCCTTTTGGTCTGCCCATTGGATATATTCCCGTGGATCCTTGCACCAGTACGCACATGTCTGGGTTAAATAATAAATTGAGCTGTTGACTCGCCAGTTAGAATAGTGTGGCAAGTCATGGTTTTGGGTACTGAATTGTAATTTAACGCTCTCTCACGGACAGAACATTGCAAAGTTTAAGTGATTTCTGATTCTTTCAATAACTGTCTTGGCTACATTACCTGAGAAAACCTCATGAGTTCAAGCTCTTTTTGTGAGCTGTCAGGCCTATAGCAGCTGTTGCTGCCAAAACTTATTTGTACAGAGCTCCTTCACATTGTGTATTAAGAGATTTTGATTTTTTTGTTTATTCTACTAATAAACCTCTCGCTGTTGGTTACTACGTTATGAATTTCGTTGACTAAAAGCCTGATGTAAATTATGCAGCAGGCGTCAAGTGTTCATTTCTGAATAATTTTAAATTTTATAAAATTTATTTAATTTCAATTAATCAATCCTTCATTTATTTGACAAATTACTTCAATTTGGATTTAAATGAACGCCTGCCTTAGTGTGAAGTTTAAAGCAGCTGCTACTGTTGAGTAATTTCTGCTTGAAGACCATAGAGTGATAAGTACAGTTATATTTTGTTAACCTCTGATTGGCTGGCAGTCATGGGACATGCAAAATTATTGAATCCTGGACCTCTGCAATTTGTCAAGATGTCGAGTTCGTTCAATAAATTCGTATTGCGTACTACATTGTTTCATTTGGGCACCAGCATCTTACCGCTCCAAACTAGCTCCCTGTCGCCTGAAAACTGGCAAGACCAAAATGATGAGAGTGGGAAAAGAAGGCGACACGATTAATTTATCAGTGGTTGAAATGATTTTAGAATAGGTTCACTCTTTCCAGTATTGGGGAAGCTTGATAACTCCCAGAGGAAGTTGTACAGAGGAAGTGAGACACAGAGTGTAGAGTTTTTGCGAGGGTAAAAGGTTTGCTGACAGCCAGAATCATCAAAATTACACATAGGAAGTGATTCGTTAGATGTTTTGTGTGGAGCGTGGTGTCTTATGGTTCTCAAATGTCGACAGTCAGACAGAAAGAACAAAAATATGTAGAAAATTTAGAAATCCGATTATGGAGAAGAATGGAGAAAGTGAAATGGATCGACAGAATGAGAAATAAGGAGATATTGATCAGGGTAGACGGGAACTTCATGAGAGTGACACGGAAGAGGAAAATATCTTGACTGTTTAGGCAGGAATTGGAATTGCTTACTACAAAGATTCATGATGGGAAAAGTAGAAGGAAAATGAGGGAAAGGAAGAAGAAAGTTTGGAATACTAACAGATGTGAAGAGAGGAAGAAACTACAAGCAAATGAAGGAGGGTACTCGAGTGTGTGTGTGTGAGAGAGAGAGAGAGAGAGAGAGAGAGAGAGAGAGAGATGTGAAGGACGCGAGAGAGAGATGTGAAGGACGCCCAATTGAAACCTGTCTCAGAACAGATTTACTGAAAGAGAAGGATAAAGAGAAGGGTATGTACACAGTAATCACGTACCTTTTTGTGGAATAAACTTCTCAATTCAGTCATTTTTTGATAACGTCGTCTAACACAATTGGCAAGTAAGCACTGTGATTCTCAAGACGTCCTCGTATCAACGTGTTAAAATTGTGACTCATAGTGTCTACCATTCACAGACCCTGAGACTTTTATATGCTGATGGTTTTCGTATTCTTGTATTTATGTCTTCATAGCACATGTTAATCGCAACTACTAATAAGTGTTTTCGCTGTCCTCAGTAGTAAAATTGGTCTGGTCTGGTTTGGTTTTGATGGTTTTGGGTATTTCACTCTAAGGCTATGTGTAAGAAAGTGACATTTGATGTCGCATGTCTCAACAAACTAATTTTCCTTTTCCTCTGTTATATCGTCGTTCAGTTAGTGAGTGGTGCGATCCACTGGTAATTGTTATTCTTGTTGTGTCTGTTGTTGTTGTTATCTTCAGTCAGAAGGCTGGTTTCAAACAGCTCTCAACACTTGTCTGTCCTGCACAAGCCTCTTTCTTATTGCCTAACACCCGCGAATTACATTCACTTGAATCTCTGTAGTGTAGTCAACCACCGGTCTACCTCTACAAATTTTACTCTACAGTTTTGCGTTTCTCCTCTAGCCTTTCTTCTTTGAGACGCTGCACTTTTTATCTACCTACGTATTTCATCATTTGCTCAGTTTAACTGAATATCAGTTGTGTCGTCTAAGGAATTATATTGTGCCGTCTTTGTCTCTTTGATTACAGCTGCTTTCACTGTTTCACCTCTCAGAGCTATCCATTCCTTTAATGTATTTCTTGTCCCTCAATATTCCTTCGAAACTCATAACCACCATTCTTTCTTTTAATTTATCCAGTTCCCATCTGATATCCTATCTTTCTGTAGTACCTTCGGCTTTCAGTAGTAATGTGCAAATCCACATCTGACCTGGAAATTTTACGCTGTTATTTTTCTAAATCTCTGTTTTACCAATACCTAATCTATCTAAAAGCTTCTGGTGACTCTAGGTCTCTTCCATGTACACTACATTGTTTCATGATTCTTAAAGAAAGTGACTGCAACGGTTAAACTGTGCTCTATGCAGAATTGTAGCAAGCGGCTTCCCCTTTCATTTCTTTCCCCTGCCCATGTTCTCCCACTACTCTTTCTTTTGTTACTGTCAAATTCCAATCACCAACCCAGTTAAATCTTCGTATCCCATAACAAGCTGAATGATTCATTTTACCTTATTATACACTTTCTTATCCTCTTCACTATCTGTTCATTAGTACGATATTTTGTAATTATTTTGTTCTTCGTAAAGACTGATATGGAACTAATAGCTTCTTTTGTTTGTTCAACATAACTCTTACGCTAAAAACTTACAAAGTTTTGTAGAACAACTATAAATGCAGTGACATTCTTCAGTATTAAAAACAGTAAGTGACTTAACGCATGGCATGAATTTCTAAACGATGATTTTGCAGTGTAGTAAATAAAGATTCTCGTGATAAACTTTTCCAGTCTTATTTCAGATTTACTAAAGCACTCAGAGACTTTATGGTGCTATTAGCTACTGTTTGAAATGGTTGCCGAGCGGGGTGGTACAATGCCGATGTTTCTGGACTCAATGTTGGATACCTAATGACGTCACTGTCGACGGTCGACAAACTCTAATTTGTCTCCCTTTGTTTGGCAACCATTCCCGATTAGCACGTTTTTACATTTGACATAGTCAACATTGTCTTTAAAACAAGAGAGAAAGAGTAAAAGCGAATGAAGATGTCAGCTAGACCTTACGCATTTTCAGCAGATTGTCGCAGATCATTACCTGACGAAAGCGTCTAAATTGACGCTACAATACATTCACCGAACTGTCGAGAATCATGATCAAGGCGAAAATATATTAATGTATTTTCACTTCCTACCAGCGGACACAATACTCAGAGATAGAACCTATTATTGCAGGTTACGTTCCTTCAGGCACTGCTACAAAATTTGACAATAACACAAATTTTCGCCTGGGACTGTAATAATTATTTAACGCCAAAAGTTGGCCAGTTTCACCTGTTTTGCCGTTTCCACGTAGTGGCTATTGCTTGGCGGAGCTGTAAATTGGATCACTTTATTTTGGCCTGAGGGTACAAATGTGCAGAGTTCAGAATCCAATGGTAAACAGAGCAGCAGCAGCAGCAGCAGCAGCAGCATAGGTTTCGGGCCGGCACGTGCAGGACTCACTCCGGAAGAGCCAGTAGGCTTAATTAGGACAGCCGGTGCTGGGGGCAGCAGCAGCAGCAGCAGCAGTGGCAATGCAACACGTCAGCACCCCCAGCTTCGCCTTCAGCTGCAACTCGCGAATGGCCCAGGGAGTCGTTAAGTCGACGTCGCCCTAACGAGATTGTCGCCTTCGCGTCTCCCGGCCCTGCGAGTTTCGTTTTACAGCGCGGCGTCTGGTTAACATATTTTCTTTCGCTATAATTTGACTTGTGCCTGCGCCGTTAAAACAGGGCTACTTGCTACTGTCGTGCTACCACGTGCAGAACAGGCATGCAGCTAATTGGACTCGGAGCATAGCAGCCGCGAATTTGTTACAGAACGCCAAAGATATCTTATAAAATAATGCAAAGCATCGTTACATTTCACAGGAAATAGAATGAACAGAGTAACACCTTTTCTTCCAGTGTTAATCGAGACATATTTGTAAGTTGAATATTATCGATGTTTTGGGAATATGCACAGCCTTTCTGAAGTTATTTGTGGTACCTACAACTTAATAGTCAAAGTACCTGAAAATACTCAAACAATATTGTTATCAATGTCTTTCGTAATTTATATGTTTAAGGTGCAATAGGAGATGTGTCCGCTGCAGCTGCGCCACAGACTAAACAAAATTACAAAGAAAAGAAATGATACAAATGTAATTACTAAAAGGACTCGCAATAAGCACAGACGTGAAAGGTAACCCACTGACATTTTAAAAATTAAAATATTGCTCAACATTCGTTGTATGAATTAGATACCGTTTTCTTGCTGAAATAGTAATGTTTAATTTCCAGGCATAAGAAAAAGTCCTTCAATTTATAGAACGAAAATTTTGTTAACTTCCTGCAGAAAAATATTTGTGAGCGGGCAAGGCGATGATTCACAGCCGGATCCGTAAGATACTTGCCGTTTGATACTACCCGCATTTCCGATTCAACCTCTTCTGCGTGGCAAAACGCGTAGATTATTAATTTTTTCTGTTTGGTTCCACAGTCAAATAAATCTTTTGAAAGACGCCATAGTCGCTTTCGACTCTTAAAATTATTCATTTTGAAATCCGCTATTTAAATTTAGCTCTTTAGCAATTTCAAAGCACTGAAACTAGAAATCTAAGTGCACATACCGAATTTTATCTTTTGATTTACATACTGCCATGTGTATGAGAGGGATGTAGTCTTTCGCGCCTACTGTTTTATCGAAGAAGCAATGACCGAAATGAAAGGAAGATTCAACAGTGGATAAAAATTCAAAGCGAAAGCATATCAATGGTAAGATTTGCTGATGATATTACTATCCTCTGTAAAATGTGAAGAAGAATTACACGATATGTTGAATAGAATGCACAATTAATGATTACAAAATATGGGCTGTGTATAAATCAAGGAACGACTACAGTAATAAGATGCAGCAGAAATGATAACACCGAGAAACTGTAGATCAAGATTGATGATCACGAATTAGATAATGTTAAGGAATTCTGGTACATAGACAACAAAATAACCCATGAAGGAACGGAGAAAGGAGTACCGAAGGAAGAGGCTAATAAGAAACTTCCTGGCAGATTAAAACTGTGTGACAGATCGAGACTCGAACACGAGGCCTTTGCCTTTCGCCGGCAAGTGCGAAAGGCAAAGGTCCCGAGTTCGAGTTTCAGTCCGACAGACAGTTTTCATCTGCCAGGAAGTTTCATATCAGCGCAAACTCCGCTGGAGAGTGAAAATTTCATTATGGAAACATCCCCGAGGCTGTGGCAAAGCCATGTCTCCGCAATATCCTTTCTTCCAGGAGTGCTAGTTCTGCAAGTTTCGCAGGAGAGCTTCTGTAAAGTTTGGAAGGTAGGCGACGAGATACTGGCGGAATTATAGCTGTGAGGAAGGGTCGTGAGTCGTGCTTGGGTAGCTCAGTTGATAGAGCACTTGCCCTCGAAAGGTAAAGGTCCCGATTTCGATACTCGGTTTTACAGATATTTAATTTGCCAGGAAGTTTCATATCAGCGTACACTCCGCTGCAAAGTGAAAATTTCATTCTATGAGGCTTTATAGGACATCTGTCACTGCATCATGCAATAACTTCCATAGTACTTGGGGGATCTGTAGAGGGTAAAAATCGTAAAGGAAGACTTAGATTCGATACATCAGGCAAATAATTGAGGACGTAGGTTGTAATTGCTACTCTGAGTGAAAAGGTTCGCACGGGAGATGACCTCGCGTGGGCCATATGAAACTAGTCAGAACAATGAGAATAAAAAAAAATGGTAACCACATAATAACTTGCATTTCATACCTTGGCCCATGTCAAAATTTAAATGTATCAGACATGTATTTGTCATTATCACAGAGATAATATACATCGTCTGGGTATATGACTGAAATAATATGTACAAATTAAGCAGTAATAAGACATTGCCATTATGGGTGTAAGTGGTGTAAGCTACATACATGTTTACTGTTTTTGGCAACTTTTTTTCCAAAATAATATCAAACTACTACCCATGTTCACTGTTTGATACCATTGCGGCTGATGGCTAGACGTATTCAAAGTCATATTATGTTTCCCATGATCAGATATCACAACCTACTGAGAATACGTTCAGTACCTACATATGAAAACTAATTCCACGCTTAGTAACAGAAATCGTAACAGCAGTTCTCTCTATTGCTGCGTGACATGATTTTCTGAAGGAAATTGGTAATTTATTTAAGGAAGTGTGAGACTGGAGAACACACGTCAGTAACACCAAGAGGTCTTAGCAAAAATTATGTACTCGCGACTCCGTTAAGACTATAGCGCCGGCGCTATTTTTTTGCCATTACTGTGGAAAGTAGTGTTTCAGTCACAGTATGTGGAGAAGCCATAAGCAGCTGGCGGGCCAAGGGATTGGCATGTCCTTTGCAGCAACATGGCTGTTTATGCATTGTGAGGTAGCCCACACCAAACACCGCGATCCTGTCGATGCAGCGAAAGATTGGGCTCTTGCAGAACAGGCCAAATCGTTTCCACACCGTTGGGTCACATATTTGTTGTTTCTTGCATGGCTGGAATCAGCGCATCAGCACAAAAAATGAGCTTCTAATCAATATAAATAAGTCAATTTAGCAATGGTTTTTTCCGTCTGGTAGCACCGTTTATGGAAAGAGAAATATGGGTCAGCAACCATGCACCTCTAGCTTCTGCCACCGCCGAACCATCTTGTGACATCCTCGTCCCAGAACTTAGCACCTTTCACTGGTGGGCGAACTCCAAGCTCACGTCACCAGCATCCTGACACCTGTCATGGAGGGCAGCAGATCGAGACTGGGGCGTTACAGCTGCTTACACACACTGGTATGGGCATCACGGCTCCATACACCTTCGCTTTTAGGGCGAGTTCCACTTCTGGAGGCTGTCATCCGCTACAAGTATTTCGACCTCGACAATCCTCCGCAGCAATGGCGCCTCTACTGAGCGCCCCAACTGGGAATGGGCTGCTAAGCCCGTTCCTAGGACCTAAGCATTCCATAGTGGAGATTTCTCGGCCTACTACTGAACCGCCAACTCGCCTACGCAGCGCACCAAGACCTACCTACGTCGCGCACGAAAGGGGGCTGACCACCCCGCCGCAGCACACAAGTCGAATAGTGCGAATTTCAATAAGATATTATTTTCTCGTGGTTTCCCTGAGCTGCCAACGACTGTCACCTCGCCACGTCCTACCACTGCAGTCCTAGCCTTTACAGAAATGGCTCTCGAGCCCGGACCACTTCGAAACATCCCATTAAGAACTGTACACACGTAAATTGTACCAAACGCATTAGTAGAAACGCACAAATACATAAAACAAACTTCCTTTTACGATATTCATCGTAATTACATTGAATTAGAACCATACGTTCAGGTGCAGCAATATGACACATATGCTAACTTATCAGAGAGAGTACTTGTTGCATACAGTTTGAATTTCGTGCCTTTTGGCACCGTATTATATGACTAGTTACCATTAATAACGAAGTATATGGTCTGAGAATGGGCTTGTCAGTCAGAAACCGATAACCACTGCATTAAAAATTATATATTCAGGCCACTGAGACAGACAATATAAAAAATTACCAAATTTCACCAAACGTGGTACCCATAACGTTATCCGATTCCGCCGAGGTCGCTAGAAAACGCACACCTTTTCACTGAGAAAACTGCAGCCTTTGTGCGGCGGGAGGCTGGTAATGGCTGTTTTTCACGCCTGGGATCGGTGCGAGATGGCTGTTTACGCGAGGCTGGATGCGATAATAGGAACCTCAAAG
The DNA here is from genome assembly GCF_023864345.2 of Schistocerca serialis cubense. Lineage (NCBI taxonomy): Eukaryota > Metazoa > Arthropoda > Insecta > Orthoptera > Acrididae > Schistocerca > Schistocerca serialis. Next base: position 248,112,804 of record NC_064638.1, on the reverse strand, counting down.
GCCCTCGCGTGAGGGGCACAAGCGGATCTCGGCACTTCGTACTCCACGTCGTCTTCCGGCATGGAGCAAACGGAATGGCGAGAATACGCGTCCGTCGATATTACGCTGGGGGAGACTGTACGGGGTCTTCTGAAGATACGGAAAACTTTATGATGAATGTGTAGGGGTGGCAAAGGTATATCGGATACTTTTGAAGAATACGGATACTTCTGAACAAGTATTGTCGATATTCCTACCTCGATATTGTTGTCTACATTCCGAAGTCTAACTTTATGCATTTATGCACGCTCATGTATCCTGGAGACACTACTTCAACCAATATTCATTTGAACTTGGTTTATGTAATCAATCCTTCGTCTCCCTCTCCTTAATTTTAGCCACTAAACGTACCTCCAGTAACACATCGATGATTCCCTGATGTTTCTTACATATTCCATAAACCGGATCGTTTCTTTGGTCAAGTAATGGCATAAATTTCTTACAAAATTTTCTTTAGATTCGCCACCTTCTCGGTAATTATCGAATCTACTCATCTAATCTTTAGTAATTTTTATGTAGCACCACATTCCAACAGGTGTGTTTTCCTCTTCTTGTCACAACTTTTTATCTCCCAACCAACCCTTCCAAGATAGCCTATACTTGAAATATATTCGTAGAAGACTTCCTAATATTTGAATTTATATTCGATATCAACAAATTTGTTTTTCAGAAGTGCTTTTCTGACTATTGGTTTGCATTTTATATCCTCTCTACTTCGACCATGCCTATTATGTTGTCGATTTCACAATATTGATACAGTCTCCTGTTTCTACTTTCTGTTATTGTGAAATAAATTTAACAAAACGAAAATTTATTATCTATTTGTAATATCACATTAATATGACATGTTTTATGAATTACACTACTTTTTGGAGAAAAGTGAAACATCAAGACCGAGAGATGTCATCACAGTGAAATTTATTCCACCGGTGAGGGACGTGACAATACGGTCATGATTACCAATACAGATCTGCACATGAACTGTGACTGTGGAAATTTAGTACGGAGCGACGCCCCCACGTACTGGAATCAGAGCCGCTAAACGTCGTGGCGTAAAATCGAAGGGCGCCTCAGTTTAATGCTGGGCAATAGTCTACCACGAGGTTTATACGCGATTCCACAAAACCTCAATTGTGGTTGCAGGAAGAGCTGAACAAACAAGTTGCCGACCGATCACACCCCGTACTTGTTCGATGCGCGACGTGTCAGGCGAACAGGGAGGCCAGTGAACGAGTGGTATGCGTCGTTCTTCGAAGAAGGCTAGCATATTCATCGCCACATGCGGCAGGGCGTTGTCGTGCTGAAATATGGCATGTGGAACGGCCTGCAGAAGGGGCAGTCCCTCGGGCTGTAAATCCTTCCTGATGTAGCGGTAGCTATTCTGTGCTCTTTCGTTAACCAGTATCTTAATAGAGAAAGTCATATATTCGTCAATGTCTAGGTCTGGTTACTTCAATTCCTACATTTTTTCAGTGTAACTTTCACGGTCGATAGTACATGAACAATGACAGAGGGCAACGAAAACACGTTGACCTGAGATATATCTTTTTTTGGAAATGCGAGTAACTATTACCGACATTTTTTTTATCTTTACAGATCACAAAAGTTTTTACAAAGATCATCGATGCAGTTTGTGAACAGAAAAGATATTCCCATTGCCTTTGGAACATGATTTCTCGACGTGGCCAAATCAGCACAAGAAACTTTTAAATCATCATGTTTTTCAGTTTCGTTTACCTGGAGAATGTTTTCTTTGAAGATATATTTACATCGAGAAGGCACATTTACACTGACTTGGTTGTTCACGCAAATATGGCAACAGTGATCTTATATAACACTTCGCAAGCGTATACATTGCTGATGAAAGAACATAGAAGGTACAAAACAATCAGCCGTTAAATATTCCAACAAAACAGCACCGCAAATCGAGAAAGAAATTGTGACGAGACGCTACCTAGAAAATACAGAATATGTATTTTATCAATCTCCAATACGTGAAATGTAACATAATTATGCAAAGCAACGTAAGCAAACGTAATAGCAGAATTTCGTGATGCTTATAATGTTATCGAGAAAGGTCTAAAAAGGTAGTATACAATATTATGAACTGCTAAAATATATTACTGAAGATAAGCCACACTCTAAAAATAACAAAATATGAAAGATATAATGAATCTAAAAATGTAAAATGTGTGGGAATGCACGCGTTTCTGCCTCGTTATTATGTATAAAACGTGCAACGAATGTATAAAAACTGCACAAGTAGAAAAGACAAGACCCTTTGCCTCTGTCTCATTATCTGTGGGAGGCACGCTCGTAACTATTTCTTATTGATATCCAATTCTGGCTACAATTTCTAGCCGTAATTAGATATGAAGCTAACTCTGTCACGGACAAAAATATATAGAGAAATTAAATCAATAGCAGATTGTTCTTACGGAAAGACTAAACTAGTATCTTATGAACTTACGTAACTGTTTCAACATTGTAAATTCGGAATGAAGTGTCACTTAACAGAGTTCATTGTGGCTGGTATGCCGACTCCGTTTAGATGGAAGCCTCGTTCTTCTGGTTGCTGTAGCTTTCTTCCTTCTCAAGTCTTGAGGCACTATTACTGCTACGTCTTGATTTTGACAGGAACCCGTCGGTTTTTTGTTGTTGCCTAACAGCCTGTTGATATGCCTGGTCGCCGACTTTCACCACAGTTATTACAACAAACTGTGTCTAGTCTAATGATTCAAAATGGTTCAAATGACTCTGAGTACTATGGGACTTAACTTCTGAGGTCATCAGTCCCCTAGAACTTAGAACTACTTAAACCTAACTAACCTAAGGACATCACACTAATCCATGCCCGAGGAATGATTCGAACCTGCGACCGAAACGGTCGCGCGGTTCCAGACTGAAGCGCATAGAACCGCTCGGTCACACCGGCCGGCACTATACGATATTCCACCGATACGCAATATAGCCTAGAGTCGAGTTAATAACAAATCAACAAATTAATAAAAAATTAAAAAACTAACATGAAAATGAATTTAAGTTAAATGAAATCAACTGTAAGGGAAGAACAGCTCATGGAGTATAAAATGAACCGAAGTTTTATTGTATATCTCTAGATATATTAAGAAACAGTGTAGATGCTTTAAAAACACGTAAATATATTGCCTGACTTACGAGAATTACATACGCATCATTTAATATGATAGTGATGAGTAGATGATGAGGCATATAGAGAGAAAAAACAGCAGTTATTCGCAACTGGTTCCCTAAAAATTTTGGCAAGTAGAAGAAATACAACTAGAATGATTGAAGATCATGAAGAAGCGCCACGGTGGGAATGAAAGATCTTGAATTGGGTGGTATGGTTACTTAGGAAAAGATAGGCTGAAATGTTGCAGAGGAGACCATTTACCTGCATAGAAGACTCCGCCGCAGACCACAAGTAAAATAAAATGTCTCGGTAAGGACGCACGCAGAGATAAACGAAGGTATGTCCAAAAGTATATAGTCATTCTGTCATCAGTGTAATAAGAGGAATGACAATTCAGTATAGTAGAGGGACAAGTAAAACACAAGAAAAGAAAAAGGGAGTAGAAGAGTGTGGGTGCAAAGGACTGCAACAGAATGTTACAGATCCGTTTTACACATTGGTCGTTGGTACGTGAATTCCTGCAGAGAACCGAGTACAGTAAAAAATCTGTCTGTTCAAATAAATAAAAGTTTCCTTCCTGTTGCTAGAAGCAGAGGCATGGCATGGTTAATTATGGTTCTGAAATGTGTGTGTACTTTTACAAAACGCGAAAAAGAGAGAGAAAACTTGCGACGTCGCAAAAATTAGGCCTGTTCATTCTGTTAATTAAAATACGTCACAGTTTGTTGTCTGAACAGCATTCCCAAGAAGAAGGCTAGTATTCATTCACTGCCGTGCTCCAGCAAATGCAAAGTCTATATTCGGAAATTGGTGTTTCCTTGTGGCCGAAATTGCCCTTTCAGAAATTCTCTTGTATGGGTGGCTCGAAGACTGTAATTATTTGCTTTGGTTTTGTTAGAAAGCTGCTTTTCATCTGCCTCCGTAAACAACTTTTCCAAAATCAGAGGTGTTGAGATGCCAAATAAAGGCCTTCTTACAACAAAATTAAACTTCTTTGCCTGTGATCGTATAAACTCTTAGTCTACGATCTTGTATGGGCAACGACGAAATTGGTAATTACGTCCTAGAGACAAAAGTAACGTATACGTATGACGTACAATTTTATTCCTGAGTAAGGTCGTGCTACATAATTTTACAGTATGTTATATCTTTCTCCACATTTCTTATGACGAATGAAATCAGTGTGCGCACAGTGTACGTGAGCGGATGGAGTGATTTTCAGATGCAGTGTCACACTGATGTTCTTGTCAATAAGGGCAAAATGAAATGATAAGCTTCAACGAGCCCATTGATCTCTAAACGCTAAGACTGTTCATTGGTCATTGCGTGATCAAATCACGTCCGGGTCACCGTTTTGTAACTATTAAATGAAACAACAAATTTACTGTTACCAGTCACTTGTTTAATGTCAATAAAAGTCACGGTAAAGCTTAACACAAAATGTTCGCATTTAAAGTTTTTTAGGTAATTGATAAACGGAAGGAAGGAAGATTAAAGGTCAGCGTCACATCGGCAGAATGTCTTAGGGACAGAGTACAAGCTGGGATTACGAAAAGGGGAAAGGAAATCAGCCGAACCCTTTTCAAAGGAACCATCCCGGCATTTGGCTGGAGAAATTTAGGGAAAGTATGGAAAATCTAAATCTAGATAGCCGGGCGCGAATTTGAACCGTCGTCCTCCCGACTGGATCTCCGGTGTGCTGACCACTATGTCATCTCAACTGGTAATAACAAATGAAAGCTGAGCCGTAAATAATTATTTCAATAATCTATACTCAGAATAGAAACTCATTGTAAGCACCCATGGTTATTTGACCTTAATGGATCACACCACGTAATTATGACATGACTGAATCGTCTGCATTGTACCCCAGATGAAATCTGCAAGAACTGATGATCTACGAGTGTAATTTTACTCTAGTTTTTGGGTGTTAATTGGCACATAATTAACTGCGATATGTGATCACATACTCTAAGGAACAATGCTGCCGTCGCCCTTGACGGGGGATTTAATTCCTAAGAATACTGGAAATAAGATTCATTATTTACTGCGGGTTAATTAGCAGCAGATGGAAATACCATTTCGTTAAAATCCTGAGGGATTGTCAGCGTCGGGTAACAGGAGTCTCCTTCAGCAGGATAGTATCACGACGCAAAGACATTCTGCATCTAGCTTGAGCATTCTCAGATTTACGTAAGACCTACGACAGTGTATGCGTTGCCAACGTATCGGCCTGGAGTGACTTTTGACCTGAGGTCGCTACAGGTTTGCAAGATTAACAGATTTGGCAGTCAATACGTCATTGCTTTACCTCGGACGAGTTAATTGCTATTTTACTGAAAGTGGAAAAAACCATATATCTACACACTGGACTGATTTTAACCAAACTTTGTACAGATATACCTTACTGTCAGGCAACAATAGCTATGGGGTTAAGAATCACCTACCTATCAAAGGGGTGGCGGTGAAAAAGAAGCGTGAATTTGCAGACTTCATTCAACCAGCATTTGAGCATGAGGTCACTTAGCAACTTGAAACAATTTCAGACATTATTTAGAAACTTTACGACATTTTTTCTCTCTTATAACCTCTAAAAAACGATGAATGGACAGGAAATTATCTCTTACTACTTTTCGTTGTTCATGCAGTAAAGGTACCGCATGGGGGATGACGTTATAATTTATTACTCCTTCACTACCAGCAGTATTCGCAACGCATTTTGTAGACAGCATTTAGATATATCACTGATGTTACTGCATAATTATAAGTGTATGACACGTAATTCAGGAGTTGACGCCATGAACAATGAGAGACCTGAAATATGCGGCATCATGAATTACGTTTAACTTTATTACTTCTGTGCTATTAACTGTATTTGCAATGAATTTGTCAGGCAGTATCCACATATGGCGCTAAATACGTATGACAAAGTACACCATGGTACCATTCATAGTTCAGGAGAGATGACGTCGCAAACACTGATACAGGTGAAAAACTGCCGCATTGTGCATAATGTTTACATTTATCACTTCTTTTCTGATTACTCTACTAGCAACACATTTTGCAGACTGTATCCACTTCAGCCTCATAACATATCTACAAAATTATATCATTGTATGATACCTAGATCAGGAAATGTGACATCACAAACGCTAACCTGTATAACGTCTAAATTAATTACTTTTTTACTACTATCTCTTTCCGCAACATATTACGCTGACAGTATCCACATACAGCGCTAAATGTAGTTACACAAATATATCACTTCGACAGATGAAACATTATAAACACTGAGGTACGCGAAAAAATGCCACATACGCATGAAATTTTAATACTTTTATTTTTTGCTACCAAGGCGCGCCTACAGCCGAGTCAATGGCTGATATCCCTGACAACTGGCAGCACTTTTGACACCTTTCAGCTGCAAAGTGCAAACGTCTGTAGGCGAAAACGATTACCGTCTATAGAGTTATGAAGAATCGTTGCCATAGCGACGTGCACAAAATGGGCAGGCGAAGCAGCTGCGCCCAGCGTACAGAAACTGTTCGGGATCATCAGCCTTAATTTTGATACTGTATTTGTACATTATGCAGATTTCTTGTTTCATAGTTTCAAATGTTTTTTTAACGAGCACATCACAGTTCATTGTTTTATTTAGTTTCTAATAGAAAACTGGCAAAATGTATACGCGGGTTTGTCAGTTACTGGCTGAAAACAGAAGGCAACACACGTTCATTTTATGAAGGAATTTGAGGCATGTATCAGAACCCATAATTTCATTGCGATTTCAGATGCCACCATACAGAACAAAATCGATTCAGATTGAATGACGCTGTAGATAGAATTAAAATCAAATGATGATTCCAGAATGAATCTTTCACGCTGCAGCGGAGTGTATCCTATTTTGAAACTTCCTGGAAGATTAAAATTGTGAACTGGACGTGGATTCTGACCTGCAACCAGTCCTGCAGCAAGCTATGCTGGAGAATTCCGGTGAGAACGAGAGGTACTGGCGGAAGTACAGTTATGGAGGCGTGTCGTGAGTACTGTCTGCATAACTCACATGGCAAGAGCGTTTTCCCGGAAAGACAAGATTCAGGACCGTAGTTCGGGTGCAGCACACACTTAATCTGCCAGCAACCTAATAAATTATTATTTGTATAGATCAGATGGAGTTAATTTATTTTTTGATGGATATGAGTTTCCACTTTATCTACGATATTGATAGAAGTGGGTGAAATGAATAAAAAATTTGTGCTTTAGCTGGAACTTGAACCTGGATCTCCTACTTACTCCTGCTTAATGGGCAGACGTGTTAGCCATGGGGGTTGGGACGTTGGCTGGACAATTGGAAGTAAATAGCACTACGCCTTCAGCTGTAAATTTTGGACCAAATGCTCAATGAAGAATTCAAAATTTACAGCTGAAGATATACTCGTAGTACCGTTTAGTTCATACTAAATTATTTATCTAAAGAGAAAACTGTGAAAAAATCGGCCTTCACTTGTTTTATCCAGCATCCTGCTGAACTCAACATCCTCTGTAATATATTACGGACTGCCCATACTAAAATTTGTTTCTACAACTCCTTTCAAAGTCAAGTGGATGCTGTAGTGGATATCGCACTAAACTCTTTTGTGGTAAGACAATTTTCTCATCTACTCTTACAGTACAAGTTAGGGAAAATAGAAATCTGCAGAAAATAAATTATATACCTCAAAATACACAACCCTGCTAATATCACCCACAGTGGATGCCTAGGATGTAAGTTGATTTTACTTCTATGAGGTGCACAAAATACACTACTGTTTACGAAAATTGCAGCAACAGTAAAGAGGCTCGGAACTGCAATGAAATCTATTCACATATTAGATGATTAGACAAATAGAACTGCAGAATTGAACAGACACTATGATCCTGAGTACGAGCGCCTGGATATGTATCTGTGGAAATCACTGCAACGCGGTCTGCAGGCACACCCTCAGAATATCGACACTGGTTGCAGGAGACTACAACGAACAAGCTGCCGACTGACCATATCACAGCCGTGTCGATGGGCTTCATGTCAGGCGAACGTGTAAAGCAGTACCCCCTTCGTTATTCGAAGAGACTTGTGTATTATTCATTATCAGATGTGGTCGGCCATTGTCCTCCTGAAATACATTACGTGGAGATCTCTGCAGGAGGGGCAGTGTCTCGGTGTCTGAAGCCTCCCTGATTTAAATAGTTGCTGTTCGGGTTGCCCTTAGTACGCAGAAGGGGAGATTTTACGTCCCAAAGAATCAAGCTCAACAATGCGGCCTGCCCGACTACGTTCACCGCGGTAGCATCCGACACGTACACGGTCAACGCTGTAGGAAAAGTTGAATGAGATCCGCCCGAAAACGCTACATTCTGCCTCTCACCACGTCATTGTCGGCGTTCACTTCCTCATTTCCGTCTGAGACGTCAGTGGTTTGTGGCTCATGGAAGTCGATGCAATGGTATGCGTGCCAGCTGTCCAGCACTCTGCTGACGGCGTTCAACCGTCGACGCAGACATGTCCACACCCGTTACTACTTCTCAACTACTACTATTGCTACTACTACTATGTGATCAGGCCCAGTGGACCGCACGTATCTACAAGTTTCCTCCTCCACTGTATTCTGTCCATTGCTGCTATCCACCATCCGTTCACATCTATTGACACTTGGTTTAAATCTCCATGGAGTTCATCCCTCCAACGCTTCTTGGGTTTCCCTGGCGGTCTCATCCCTCTAGGTGTGAAATCCAGGAGCTTCCGAGGCCATCTGTGATCCTCCATTCGTTTGGCTTTGACAGTTCCTGCTATGTTGGGCTGCTGATATAGTTCCTCAAGCTCTTGGTGTATCTGCATCCAGAACCGGACCGGAGATCTTCCGAAGCACTTTTCTCTCAAAAACAAGGAGCTTATGGAAGTTCTGTTTCCGGATACATTTCTCACAGCCATATAGAACAACAGGCTGGATCAGGGTTTTATACAGTCGAATCTTGAATTGTCTGGAGAGATGTCTGTACCGAAGCAGTTGTGCTAGGCTGTAGTAAGATCGGTTTCCTGGTTGTATTCTGGCATTGAACTCTGCTTCACATGACTAGTTCTCAGTGAAAAGTGCCCCTAGGTATTTGAATTCTTGCACTCTCTTGTAGGACTGGTCTCCAACCTGTAGTGATTGTAGATGATCAGCAGTCTGATAATGACCACGCGTCATAACGAAGTACTCTGTCTTGGCTTAGTTTATGTTTAGCCCAAATTTTCTGGCAGCCTCCTTCAGTGCTTTTTTGGTCATTTGCTCCAACTCCTCTTCCGTCATAGAGAGTAAACAGATGTCGTGTGCATAGGCTAAGTATGCCAGTCTCTTTCCTTCGATTTCAATCCCTTCGTTCTCTTGGAAGGGCTCGCGTACGATCTTCTTGAGGGCAAAGTTGAACAATGTAGGGGACAACCCATCTCCTTGCCTGAGTCCTTTCACAATTTCAAACTCCCCAGTTAAGTGATTTTCCATTTTCATTTTTGCACGTGTTTCGTTCAGGCAGATCTTTATCAGTTTGACTGGAACGAAGCAGTTCTGTCGGTTGCTGCCATACAAATAAAAAGGTGCTCATGCCGCACTGTGGTCACAATGTATGGTTCAGAACCAACTCGTCGCTTTGTACGACCCTCTTCTATCCATTGATTCGACACATCCATCACTGTCCTAACAGGCACAATAACACGGTACGAGAAACAATAACACGGTACGAGAAACCTGTTTCCCGGTTCCAGTCATTCTGCCCCGTTAGAATTCATCCACATGCTGATATTACGCTCTTTGATGTCGAAGAGGCCTACCGCCTCTTGCTTGTCCGTTTCCATTTCGGTCGACGCCTATGCACCGACTGAGCGTGCCGTAACACGGGCTTGTGCGGTCACACAAAATATAGTGTTGCTCGGCCCACGGGTAAGCCCATCTATCTACAGACTTTTTGTGATGATAATTTCGTCCGCAGCTCAGTTTCAGCAGCTGCAGAATATTTCAGCAAAAATAAAAAGTTAGACGTCAGTTGCACAAGGAAACCTGGTTCACTTAAACATTTTCGACAGTTTAAACTGTCATCTTCACAAGTGAAACAGGCTCAAATCATTAGTAAGCCAACGTCAAAAGTAAGAATCGCAAGGTCGTGTCCTTTGATACACAGTCAATAAAACAGAGTGACATCTCTAAAAAATATATGTGCGTTGAGTGGCAAACAATGAACCGTTAAATATCACATCGTGCATAGTATGTTCGACGAAAGTCAACCACCTTAATGATAACAGTATAGTGGTTGAATTCCGTCATACCTACTATGTACGATGTGAGATTTGACTGTTAGTTGTTTGCCATTCATCGCTCATACCATATATCTTTAGTAACGTCACTGTTTTATTGATTCTGTGGCAGAGGACACTATAGAGCGAATCTTATTTTGACATTGGCTTACCAATGACCTGAGTGTATTTCACTTCTTAAGATGAAAGTTTAAACTGTCGAAACTGGTTAAGTGAACCAAATGAAGGCTATCTTGCCCAAATGACGACTGATTTTTTTTATCTTCGTTGAGAAGCATTGTGGCTCTACTATTCTACGTATCTTCCGGTTTTTGAGAGATACAGATCATTTCTTCTAGGTGTTAAAATTTTAACGAAGGGTAGTGTATTTTCTGAAACAGTTTTATCTTGCCCACGGAAATTCTTCATTTTGCACTTTATCTGTCCACGTAATTTTTGACACTCTTCGATGTCACGACCTTTCAAATGTTTAAGGATATTCTTCTCCAGAATTTCGATGGGCCACATTCCCCTCACGTACAATATTGTGCTTCAGACGTACAGTTGCATGAATTTATTTCCTGAACATATCTTTTAAGCGCTCCTTACATCCGTCCACAGGGGGCAACAGTAGTTTGCACAACGGAGAACAGAGTCACTTCGTCCTAATCGATATACTATTTTCTCGTAAGTATACGACTCTTTGGATAAAAAGGTAAAGATCTTTTCTTCTCGCTTTCAGTGTCATTAAGTTCGTCCATCTGTTCTCTAGTCGCGACATGTCGCCACAAGCAACTTCCAACAAACATTCCAGCTCGCACCGATTGTGGTAGGCCTCCGACGTGCCAACTATATCGCAGCACGTCATCATTCAGATATGTTATCTGTGTAAACCTGCTTTGCTACAACTGTATTTATTAAGCCAAACAATAGTCACACAACACACATTCGGAAACCCTTTACCTAAGACCTCGTTCCAAACGGAGGGTTACAGAAACCTAAGCTGTATCTATATTTCCGTACATAACTGTGAAAACCACTGGGAAGTGAATGGCAGACGATATTCAGCATTATAGCATATGTTATAATTTATTCGCGATCCAATCCCGGCTGGAAGACAGAAAGAGTGATTGCATAAATTCATTCATCTAAGCACACTGTAATTAAACTAATTTTTTCTTGGTAATTAGTGTGGGAGTTATACTTCGACACTGACGTACATTTTTGCAGTTCTTCGATTAATTCTGGTTCTTGAAGCTTTTTGTGTATGACTTCAGAAGATAATTGGAGCCTATTTTAATATAGCTGGCCGTTTATGTTTACAGTATCTCTTGGTTAACAAAACCTGTCATGGTTATGTCTGCCATTCTCTGAATACGTTAAACATTTCCCGTTAGTGCTATTTGATACATGTCACACAGCACTGAGTAATAAACATGCACACACAAGTGTTTGATGTGCCGGTTATGGACTGAGTGAATTTTTCCTGCTACAGAACCTATGCGAACATTCCATTTAACAGCCATGTGAATTGTTACACCGATGTACAATAAAGTGAAAAACATCATGAGATACCTCAAAATTTCGTGTCGAACCTACTTTTGCAGCAAATCGGCGTGGCATAGACTCAGTAAGTCGTTGGAAGTCCCCTATCGAAATATTGAGCCATAGTGTCTACAATTGTGAAAGTGTTGCCGGTGCAGGATTATGTGCACGAATCGACATCTCGATTAAGTCCCATAAATTTTCGATGGCTGACCAAATCATTTGCTCGAACTGTCCAGAATGTCGTCAAACCAGTCGCGAACAATTGTGGTCCGCTGACATGGAGCAATGACATTCATAAGAATACCAATTTTGTTTGAGAACATGAAGTCTTTGAATGGTTGCGAATCGTCTCCAAGTAGCCGAACATAACAATACCCAGTCAATGATGGGTTCCGTTGGACCAGAGGCCCAATCCATGAAAACAAAGAACCCACACCATCATGGCTTAGTGGGGCCTGCACCTCAATCGGTCCGTACCATCAAGTCTACCAACTGAAATCGGGACTCATCCGACAGGGTTTTCCAGTCGCCTAAGGTCCAACTGATATGATCACGAGCCCAGGAGAGGAGCTGCAGGTGATGTCGTGCTGTCAGCAAGGACACGCACGTCGTCTGCTGCGATAGGCCACTAACACTACATTTCGCCGCACTGTCCTAACGGATACGTTCGTCGTACGTCCTATTTTGATTTCTGCGTTTATTTCACGCAGTGTTGCTTGTCTGTTAGCATTGACAACTGTACGTAAACGTCGCTTCTCTCGATCGTTAAGTGAAGGTTGTCCGAGGTGAGAGGTAATACCTGAAATGTGGTGTTGTCGGCACACTCTTGACATGTGGATTTCGGAATACTGAATTCCGTAACAATGTCAGAAATGTAATATCCCATGCGTCTAGCTCCAGCTAGCATTCTGCGTTCACAAAGCCCGCATGCGGCCATAATCACGCCGAAAACCTTTTCACGTGATCACCCGAGTAGAAAGGACTGCACTTTTATACCTTGTGTGCGCGATACCACCGCCATCTCCATATGCACATATGGCTATCACGTGACTTTTGACATCTCGGAGTGTTGTGCACAGTGTGTATCAATAAGAGTGGAAGATAAATGGAGAAAGGCTAGGATTAAACAATATATATATATGGTTGCTGACTGTGTTGTCCATGGTGAGGTATATTGCCTGAAATTTGGCATTTGGAATCTCGGAGTACTGAATTCCCTAAAGACTTCAGTAATGGAATGTCCCATGCTTCTAACATCACCTACCAATCCGCGTTCAAAGTCTGTTAATTCCCTTAACTTGTCTGTAATCACGTTAGAAACGTTTTCACATGAGTTACAGGAACACAAATGACAGCCTCGCTAATGTACTGTCCTTTTCTACCTTATGTACGTGATACTATCTCCATCTCTGCAAGTCGTGCATATCGCTATTCAATGAATTGTTACTTGTGATTGACTGTAATCATCATAGGATGCTACTTTCTCGCGTTTTGTGGAAAGCTGTCTCGAAAGGGACTGTCACGTATGCCGAGTGTTGTGAGGACTTTCTGCTACAGATTGAAGCAGTACAGCGAGTACTCTTCATCAGTAATCCAACTAATGGACATGTAGAGGGCAACTATGCACCTCTCATAGTGGTTCGTGGTTTACTACAGCGTGGTGACACATGGAAGGGTTGTGCCTTGGTGTGTTATAATGAAAACCCTTCAGCCTGCCTGTAGTGTCACCACTGATCGGCTGATAGTACAAGGCCAATTAGCTATTTGAGTACTTGTCAGCACCGATAATAGTATGGACCAATGAAAAAAAAAATGGTTCAAATGGCTCTGAGCACTATGGGACTTAACACCGGAGGTCATCAGTCCCCTAGAACTTAGAACTACTTAAAACTAACTAACTTAAGGACATCACACACATCCATGCCCGAGGCAGGATTCGAACCTGCGACCATACCGGTCGCGCGGTTCTATACTGAAGCGCCTAGAACCGCTCGGCCACCACGACCGGCATGGACCAATGATTCCACATTATGTTCAATTATAACTTCTAAATTTGTAATAAAATTTCAGGCTCCTAAAGCAAAAGTGTTGGAATTTTCAGACAATTACCTCTCGTCTCCCAAAGATCAAATCCATAATTGTAGGAGTAAGAACCCCATTAATATCTCACTAAATGATGCCAAATCAACTGGCATTCCCCCCTTTTGATAACTCGGTAGGAATATGGGCGTAGGCCTGAAAAAATGCTATTGGTTACCGCCCCTGCACTGAGTACGTTGGTTTTGTGTGGGTGTCTTGTTATCCGTTTTGTGCACTAGTGTTTTATCAATAATTCAAAATCTGGATCGTCCTCAAGCGAAATATTATCACGCACATTCAACCACAGCATCCAGTAGGGGAGATATGAACACTGTGTCATACTAGTGATTAAACACCAAACAACCAAGCAGCCAAGCAGCACAGACCAGCAACGCAAACAAGGTTAGTCCGTATTGTGCCGTCTTGATGCAATGTTTTGTCTCCGATCTCAAAGCTTTACTAAGGTGTGAGATTAACTATTGCCCTTTGACGTTTCTGATATTGTTTATGCATTGGACGTTAGGATATACCAGCCACCTACACAATCCCGCTTCTTTGATTAATCGAACTTTCAGAAATAAAGCATTTAGTGAGTGATAAAGATTCATCATTTTATGGGGCTGTAAGTGAAAAATGGTTTAGAAAACGTTTGAAATTTATTTAAGATAGCTAAGTGCTTTCATTATCCAACTCTGAATGAATGTAGTCTGAGCAATTCCCGCGCTGTGAGTTACGCTGTCTGTAAACGTATTCACAGTTCCCAACTTTATAATACTTGATTTGTTGTGTTAAACCTCTAACGTAACATTATAATTCTTAACGAGTAAATTCTGTCAAAATTTTAAATTTTTAAATTCGATGAGTAATTGTAAGTAATTTTGAAAATCAGATTTCTGTTGCCCTGTGATCCCTTAAATAAGCACCCGCAACTAGGATTTCAACATCGTTTTATCCGTGTAGAAATATGGGGTGAGCTCAAACAATGAAACATAAGAAAATGTAATACCTCGCGAGTGACAGAGACACGTCTATAACTATCTAGTGAAAGCACATTTACGTAAGACACAGACGTGTCTTATATTGCGTGAATATGCCAGTAAGGATGTAAGGAATGGGTTGCATGTGGAATACTGCACAAATATCAAACTGCTTATAAACAAGCAAGTATATAAGATCTAAATTCATTGGAGACGGAACACAGGCTCATTATGTCAAGGATAGGGAAAGAAATCGGTATTGCCACAATTCGGTTACCGGTATAACGTCAGATGTCGTCATTTACATAGCCAGTAACATGTGACCCGTGGATGCTATTTCTAATCGGATAATGTTCTTTTCTATGAGCTAGTGGTGTAGAAATGTGCCTACAAATTGTTGACGTGTGTCTCTTTCATGTGTTGCAGGACTTTTTTGTTTCAGGTTATAGGTTTAAATCTTTTGCCTTATGCTGCCTTCTTGAGTTAAAGAGAACACTTAAGTCCATAAACGACAAAATATTGTTTTCATTTCCATTTTCGTGATAGAAAACAATCTCAACAGACTCCAAAGATATGGAAATGAAGATTTTGTAGCTTCAGATACAGCTGTGTGTACAAGGCTTTGGTGGCCACTTGTTGACAAACTGCCTATTGGCTTCCGTCTCGGGTTCTTCGGCCGACGTTCGTCTGATGATATTACTGACGTTTCACCAGCACGAGTGGTTGGCATTGTCAAAGCTTCACCCTTCTTTGCTGGTGGTGAACTGGAGCCGAGCTCACGGCCGCAGACTATATGTATCTGGCGCACCAACGTCAAAGGGCTTCTCCGCGGTCATTTCCGGTGCGGTTCTCCTCTTGCTACCTGCGACGGTCGTTCGCTGCAGCACGGGAAGCCAGGGTTCGTTTATCTAAACGCTTTTTTCTTTCTTGTTTCTTGTTGATGCGCTTCCCGTGATTTTGTATTTCTATAGCTTCTCTGAACAAGCGCGTGTGATAGTGCTTCTCTACAGCCAGAACTTACGTGTCGGCGAATTTTACTACGTGACGGGTCTCACACAGTGCGTGCTCTGCCACAGTCGATTCCTCCACCTGCCCCAACCTGCAACGTCGCTTATGTTCTTTGATCCTGGTGTTAATTGATCGTCCAGTCCTTCTCACAAACTTTTCCGCATGTACATGGTATGCGATATATTCCCGACATTGCAAGAGGGTCCCTTTTCTCCTTTGCCGATCTAAGACACACTTTGATCTTCTTTGTCGCGTTGAAAATCGTCTTCACACCGTGTTTGCGCAATATACGGCCAATTCTGTCCGTCACTCTGGGAATGTATGGCAGAAAGGCCGCACCCGACATTTCTTTTTCTGATTTCTGACTTCACCGAATGTTTGGCTCTCTTACACTTCTAATATAAGTTGTGGAGTACCCATTGCTCCTCAGAACATTTTCCGCGTGTTGCATTTCGCGACTGAGCTGCTATCGTTGTGCGTCACCTTCACAGATAATAGAAGAGTGTAGAACACAGTTCTCACAATGTTGAACTTCACTCCCGACACTCTACAACACGATTTGATTTATTCAATATACAAGGCTTGTCTTAGTTCGAGAATAATGGAAGCTGTCGGCAGTCCGACATTATACACCTGCTATATCAGGTGATTGCCTCCCTTAGTCACTTTCTTACTTCTCTGTGCCATTTATTTCGAGGCTTGTGGATGAGGCACGGTGCTTGAACTCGCTCATCTCTTTAACTCCGAGATGACAATAATGCTGTGCTATTAACAGCCTCTTCATCCTTCGCAGAAGTTGTTCCTTTGATGTAACAGTCTCCGTCAGTGTCGCAAGTTACATTTTCAGCACTAAGCAGAGAGGCTTCAGCGCCAGGTCTGAGGAAAGTTTGAAGCGGAAGTTATTGCTGCTAAGTACCGAGGTAAAAGTTCTTCTCGGGAGCGAGGCAATACCGCAGGCCAATTAAAGACCCGAAAGATCAAACGCCGTAAGCGAAATGAATCACACATTTTCGATTAACGCTGTTCATTCTCATAGACAGATTTTCGATACGTATCGGATTCACATTGATTTCTTACACCTGCCAGTGTATTAGGCACGTCATCACCTGTCTGAATGGGGCGAGGAAACAAACTAAGCAATTTTCTAACGGTAAAAGAGTAGAATGATGCCAGACAACATACTCCAGAATCATCTATATCTTAAGGTACAGTAGTGCTCAAAAGTATCCGAACGACCTGAATTAAATTTCGCCTGATTCGCATGCAACCCGCATAACGCAGCTGTCTAGTAGGTCTTCTAATCGCTCCTTGGTACAGTCGTTCGACTATTGAAAATGGTTCCAACAAGTCACCACTAGAAAACACTGCTCTGTATCGCAATAGCTCAAGATGTAAAGTAATACTACGATTCTACAAATATCAGGGAACACCTTATCACAGGTAAGACTGTCCTTAAGGCTTGTAAGCTCACATTTATTACAATAAATGACATACCTGAAATGTTACCACTCTCATTATTACGTCAGATAGGTAATGCACGTAGTCAGTTCGTCGTATTCATAATTTCCTCTTCAAAGTAACATACCGTACTTGTTATTTAACACAAAATGACACTAAAAATTTAAGTTATTCACGAGCAACTAATTGAGAATATGTATGAACTTCAAATGACACGACGAACCGTCTCATTCTGCATATGCATCCAAACCCACGTCATGCAGACTAAGCAAAGATTACGTGATTGACGGAAACTAACAGTCATTCCTGAGTAGGCATACAGAGAGATATATACCTCGATTTTAGACAGTATCAGTTAGCAAGTATCAACTTTAAATTACATAACGTAAATATTTTCAACGGACGCGAATTCCTACCCAGCACCTATTGTCTCTGTTAACGAGCTACGAGAGATGTTAAATATTGCTTCTTAACAAGTAACTTACTTGAAATGCCGTGAGGTAAAGCTTTGTGTTGGACAGCGATTCGAACCCAGAACCTAATCGGGTAGATATCGAAGCACAATCAACTGTGACATGTCGGATTTTCTCGGCAGTAGCTAGATGTTTTAACTGAAATGACGAGACGAAACATTAATTTTTTCCTTCCCAGGACTCCAACCCGGCACCTATCGCTGTTATGTTCTAGAGAAAACGAAAGTTAAATATGGGTTTAATGCACCAGCAGCGACATGTGACCATGTTTGAACTAGAAATAATATGACGAAGAGTTCAGTGCAGACTGGGAATAGAGCCCCACACATACCGTTGTTGACTACACACAAAGAGACGTCAGCTACCGAATTTTTCTCCACCAGCGGCTCGGAATAACATCTTGATCTTACAGTGATCTCGCAAATAGTTCTGTGTCTCACTGGGAGTCAAAAACGTCAAATATCATTAGTGTTGACAACGAATGAAAATACATTAAAAATCGAAATTATTATCCACCGGCAGATAGGTGTTCTCATGCTGGAGCTTGATAATACATAATGAAATCTTTAGTGCCGGGCCAAGATTCGAACCCATTCACGCGCAGTATGTGGAGATGTTGAGTAATCTGAAGTTTTGAACAAACAACAAATTGTAGCCAAGCTGTATTGTCACGAAGGGAACAAATTCCCCGTTAAGGGCGGTCTGAGTTGCATTCCCAGTTCAGAACCAATTTTATCGACATACAGAAGCTCAGATAAAAGATGGAATAAGTGTCCTGTGAGCCTACATAGCGTTTCTTCCGTCACTAGAAATAAATAACTAGTATAAGAAAGGTTACTTGTGATAGAGTTTCTACATGTCGCCACTCCATACATTATTGTGGCTCAACCTAACGTCTACTTGGTAGAGAAGGAATATCATTTTTAATGTGAATTTCAGACCACAATGCCATTATATCTTCTTCACTTGGTGTAGCCACAAGAGAATAGAATCTGTCTCTCTATCAAAAATCATAGACCGAAGCTGGAATCGAACACAGGCCATAGATATGTCATCATCCCAACAGACCACCAAACCCTCTTCTCAGTGGCTCCTTTTTCTTTTTAACGCCGTTGTATCACACCGGCTTAGAATTCTGACACACAGGCTCCCTGTATCAATTGTCAGCATGTTCAGTAAATTCATTTACTTGGTTGACCGAATCACCATGAACTACCTGCCTCGGCTACCCAGTGCATACATTCAACTTTATTTTGTTATCACCAAAATAAAATCACGTAACTGCCACTAACATAGAACTGCCAACAGTGTAGGATGCAGAAATTTAAGTAGGAAGTGTTCCTTTCCACTTGAGCTACTCTACTGCGCTATCTGCTTGTTGAAAACGTCGTGCAGTGCGAAAGAAAAGGTATAACTGTTTATCTCTCATAAGTATTCACCTGGCAATATGCAGTATCCCACAGCGTTGTGGAATGCAAAAGTTCTGGAGGCATTGTTGTTGACTTCTGGAGGTGTTGTAGCTCTGTGTCAGCTAGTAGCGTAATGGTAAGTATCACGCATGGTAGATAAGATGTCGCGAGTTCGAGCACATTCAGTGCTATATTTTTTAAAACGCAATTCTGCTGTCTGCTAAAGTTACCAATCTAATGGAACTTGTAACATAATTCCCTTCACTTCTCAACCCAAAATAGTCGCATGTGGGGAAAGGGCTAAATTCTCGTGTCAAATTACGTCCGAAAAGTATTTTCTACATTAGCTGTCGTCTGGTAGTGGCATTTTATTCTTCTTCAAACCTTGTTTGACAGCTTTAACTCAGAACAAGTTTTCTACATGCATGTAATCAATAACCCGCATGTGCATTTTCAGACTGTTATAGATAACATCAGAGAATTCGCATATATCGTTGATGATTAATTTCTCTTTCATGTTTACTATTGTTTTAACATCGTTAAAGGAAACCTTACGAAAATTGTGAACTGTATTATAAAAAGTGAAATAAAACTACCCACGATAACCTTACGATGAAAGTCTGTTTTGATAAAACTGAGTATCTGTACACAAGCATGCCTCTATCGTCACGAATTAGTAAAATACTACTCACTTAGATTTTGATTGAGTCTGTGTTTAATTGGTATGCTGTGTCATACTCAAGAGATATGCACATGTGGCATTTCATAAATAAAGTTGTGTATTCCTAGAAACCCAAAATTTGCTTGTCAGCAGCGGAACGAGGCGTTACCTGTTGTGCAGCAGTGTAAGTTTTTCACCATTGCACTATGAGCCGAAAGTATTTTCTTGCGCTTTCCTTATCGATGTTTGATCTGAGTGTTTGTAGCTCTTTCACAGAAGGGATAAAAACGCTACACTCAGTGAGACTGGAACTGCGAAACATAACAGACGCTTTTTCATAGGTCAGCACGTTACCACACAGCTGGCGAAGAAGTATGTGTCTTAGCTTCCTCTTACGAGACCAATAGTGGCTAGAACTAGTAAACCGCTATTTGAAGGACGAGATTAGTTGCGGTTTCCACGTGCAACGACTTTCCTGGGCTGAAAACCATAAATTTACAATCTTTTGTTACACCTCAAGCGATATTAACTCAGATTAATAAATGAAAATGACTGGTAAAATCAAGTGAACTTTGAGGCTTAATTCCGTGCACACCAGGAAGTAACTCGTCGATCACAGAGTTTCCAAACATACACTGCCTTGTTGCCGATGTGATCCTACAGCGGGCTGGGAAGTGACCATAGCTGGTGTCTCCAAGTCGCGGCTGTTACGGCCTGGAATACGTAATGCGTCTGATTGGCATTTCTGTAACTAGGTTTGGGGACTGGAGCGTACTTACTAATAATACTCAGAACTGACTGCGAACTAAGCATCATAAATCAGTAACTCTCATAGTTGTTTTCATATTTCTTTCGTAAGTGTACTCAAAACTAAGAAACTCATTCACAGACGTTTTCGTGCTTCGCCGATAGTCGAGCAAAAAAAAAAAAAACAAAAAAATAATATGTGTGTGTGTGTGTGTGTGTGTGTGTGTGTGTGTGTGTGTGTGTGTGTGAGAGAGAGAGAGAGAGAGAGAGAGAGAGAGAGAGAGAGTAAAAAATTGTAAAGAAATTGAATCATGGTATGTAAAGAAATCTTTCATTAAAATCACACATTCCACATCATTACGAAATATCGTAGTCATGATCTATGAAACAAGAATTAATCTAATGTACTCTAATCTAATCATATTATATTGATGACTAGCGATTAAGAGTCATGAATTGCCGAAATGTTTGCCAATACCAGTAACCAAATCTAAACTTGAAAATAAAAGTGGACAATTTTGTAATAAACTGGGACTTCTGTCAAGACCCTTTCGTCCCTGTTAATTTAACCACTAAAGATGTCTGATATACATCTATTCTGAAGTAACAAAGTGTGCATGCATTTAAAGATGAAGTACATGATGTGAAGTTCTGTGACGGAGATAGGAACCCAAAACGTAATTGGATTGTTAACTAAGTAAAGTCATATGTTACCGGCTGGTAGGTGTTTGAATCTAAAATAAGGATATAAACTTTTGTGCCTAAGCGACAATCGAACTGCACACCTACCGTGCATCCACGAATATAGCTTAAGTACCAGTTGTTTACTCACCAATAGTAAGATGTGTGCGTGTGTGACCAGAAATAACGGCACCTATTGTGGTTGTTGGCAACACATGAACAGAAATTAAAAATGCACGCTAATTTTCACTAACAGGGCGGTGGGCACGTGAGAGGGCTTGAAATGAAATTATGAATATTTTTGTACTGTATCAGGATTCGAACCCACATACTTATCTTTGGAGGAGACCTAGAGGAGATTGCAGTCTTGAGAAAGGGAACGAAATGATTGAACTATACTGTTCCGAGAGATTCAGACCCTCGAAAGAGGAGATAGGAATTCGAATCACATTCCAGCACCAAATTTTTCAACGTCTCTAGTTCAATCAAGTGCAAGTAAACTAAGAGCCCTGTTCCTTTAAATGGGTATCGGCTCATCAAACAAAATAACATTTTCTAATGTAAGTAAGTTTACTGGCGACTGTATTTCTGTTTACCATGACTTCCGCTATGTCATTTCCCAACGTAAACCGGCTCTGCCCAGTTGGTAATGAAGGAACGTGATGTTCAATGCGGATTCTGGATTAAAACGTCTTTCTCTTGATGTTACCATGTTTGTGCCTCTTAAAAGTAAATGCCTGAACCCACGCATTGCACCTGTGGTAGTTCGTTCCGCCAGACCATTGTGGCCACATTTCCCAGCCCCAGGAGTCTGCTGTAACAGATGATGTGCTTAGCTTACAAAATTAATCACGATGGAAAAAACGCGAGTCTATTAAATGGTTAAGTAGTAGCAAGCTTCTGAAGCGGAGATTATGCTGTTCTCATGTCAGCAGGATGTAAAGACTCTTCTAGGCATCATAGGCTCGACGTGAAGTCATTTTGAAATTTTCATAAATTCAGCAAATTTCTTAGTTCGAGAAAATCCACTGAGAAGTGTGAAGTTACCGGATACTTCGATTATTACCGTCATTATTACTATCATTTTCTTCATATCGCTGCTGGAACACTGTACTTGAAGATCATTTGATGCCTTTTGGTCACTATAGAAGTAGTTTCCCAAGAACAGGTTCTTTCCCTGTCTACGGAATCCTTTTCATGTTAATATGAAACATCAGTAATTAGTCGAAGATTACATTAAAAGTGAAGCAATTGATGAAGACGTTATTTGATAGCAAAAACGCGCTGCCTTTCTTCATTTACTTGCGCCTAGATATAGCTATCGAGTACTGCCAAACCAAAAGGCAAGAGATCTTACTGCCTTCCGATATACGTCACTGTCAGTTCTTCCATATGATTTGGTCGACATGACCTGTTTCAAGTTGTGTATGACAGACCATGTTTTAGAAAATCAATTGTTTTCCTTTGCAATAAACAGAAAGAATTTCATTCTAAACTATCCAAGTACATAATTTTCGCATTATTAGTTCAAATTTAATATTCGTTTCTGTAATGTAGGAAAATATTTCACAGTTGCAAAACTCGTATCCGACTCATTGACCTTACACTTAGTCGCTGACCATAAATTCTAGCTCAGAGTGACACCAGATTAAGTAACCTAATGTAGCGAAGACTGCCAATGCTCTTTCTCACCGGAAAATACGCAATTCACTCATTTGGCTCCATAAGTACGATGTAACAGTAATTTCTGTGTGTATGCAATCCATACGGATTAGAATTGGGTGGTGCTCTCTCTTCCACTTCTGTATACAATATGACTGACCTAAGCGGGCCATTTATCATTACAGGCCCTGTGCAGTGCAACATCATACTCACAACAGTAATGTGCTTATACTGGCAACCTGAATGTTCGTTTTACCTGATTTTGTAATCATTTAAGTAAAACAACATGACCTTCCAGTAGGAGACATTTCGTCCCCCTTTTCCTTCTGTGAAATTTGTCAGTAAGCTTTTTGCCTTCCAACTAGTGAAATGCGGTAGAGTACGTCAGGTAAATGATACACAAACCACGATTTAGTGCCGTTAATACGATTTATTTAAACGTCACAAGACTGCACATAGGTGCAATCGATTTCGAGGTGCAAAGTGTTTGTTATCTTACTTTTGCGACAGGTGGGAGTAAGTGATTCCCAAAGACTTTTTATTGTACTGAAATAATCTTTTGTCACAAAGTAACAAGGGAAGTGTTTTATTCGTATGTATTTTGTAGGAAACTGTAATCGTGATGGAAGATTACACACCTGAATGTTTGAGACAGCTGGTAGGAGAAAACTCAGCATATTACCCAAACCCCGCGCCTCTTCTCCGTATTCTCCTATGACACGAGCACGGGATTCTCCTCGCATAACGCTACAGAGCTGTTCCTAGCACAGCTGAAAATTGGCAACATCGTCACAAACATTTGGCAGCACTGTGACAGTGCAATCACTCCCGCTTATGGTACTGAACTGACTCGCTAAATTCACTTGATATTCCCTTTCCATTTGAACGACTCGTGCTATATAATCCTCATATAAACTAAGACATTGGGACAGAAAATTCAATTTTTTGCCTAAAGAAATGCTATTCTTCAAATAAGTGAAAACTTTTATTGTCTTTCACGATGCGGTATGAGCTGAGCGACCAATACCATAATGAGAATGTCGTACTGGCAGCAGTGTGTCCGTAGCCCCGTGGTACCGCCCGTGTCTCGTGTCAGAACGGCTCAATCAGTCGTCCATTCTAACCGTGAAAGGGCCAGCGTGTGCGATCTTTTTTTTCTGATATATTTTAAGGATCTGCGAATTTCCAGAAAAAATTCTATATCGAAATCGGAAGAAAACCTTTACACATCAAATCCTCTTGGTAGCTCGACTCAGTAAGTTGTACTAATGGTCATAGATCTTGGCTTTCTGACTGCCAAGCTGCTTCGCAATACCAGCGTCTCTGAAGAAATTCGAATCGACCATCAGCTATACGAATTTCAATATTGTTCTTCACTTAAGAATCACATGCGAGGATGATAAGTTTGAAGGAAATGCTGTTAGTGAAATTTCCACAGTAGCTATCAGGAACTCCCTGCAGACATTTGCTAACAGCGGCTCTAGCAACTTACTTTTTCTCTGGGTAGCTTCAAATATGGGCAATTTTGTCGCCTTAAATCCAATTGAATATTTTAAATATCACTTGTGAACAGCGTTCGCTTCTCCATTAATTAAGGTATAGACCTCAAAACAAGCAATTTGCCTTAGTAGCTATAGAGCAGGTTCTGATAGGTATTGACACAATCTTTTGCATCCATTTACCATAGAGAATCAAAGAAAGAAATCAAACACATTACATTGAATTTACTCCCTGTGCCTTGACTAACACATTTCAATCCATGACGATAATAAATTATTTGAGGAACCTCCCATGAAAGGAAAAAGTACAGAATGTGATGCTTTAATTGTAGTGCACTGTATCAGAAACAATGAAATTAATTCTGTGCCACATTGATGTATTGCATTCTAGTGTAATAAAATAATCATCAAATAAAAACGGTTTTGTGCCTCCTTTGCTATCAAGAGTGAAACACAAATCGTAGACAGATTTTATGGGTCACCACTCAGCAACATTAAAGTATTTTACATGGTCGAGAGTGCGGAGTGGAGCAGACGTTGTCGGCAGAAGGCGAGACAATGCAGTGCCTCAGCCCCCGCCGGTAGGCAGTAAACGGGTCCCAGAGAACTCAGACGCATGCGGTGTTCAGAGGCAGATGGTCGGCAAAGAAATCTTTCGCTAAAACATTGTTGGACCAAACAGTTACTACCAGTGTGACACAAAGCGAAATCTATTGTAGATTCTCTTGTATCACATTCATAGCTTCAGCACCGAGAGGAAAGGGGCGATAAAAATTTTGTCGACGTGTGCTTTTAGTTACCAGACATCGTATTAGCTAGTCTCGCGTTTTACCTCAAGACTACGCTTGTAGTCAAGAATAAAGTACTAAGACTGAAGTCAAGACTTCCTCTGGGAAGTGCCGCAGTCTACAATGTTGCATATCGAGCATATTGCCGGACATAGGATTCTGAGAGGAGCACGACTGTATTGCCCACCTTACGTGAACGACTCGGTGGTCAATTTTTTGCTCTAAGACTGTATCTAGAACACACATTGCACGCTGCAGACTCAAAAGAATTAAAAAAACAAAAGTAGTTTATGAGAGCAACCTTAACTATAGCGTTCGAAGTATTCATAGTATTGTAAACGTGTGTAAACGCCTTCTAATGCTCAATCAAGGAAGACAAAGATACACAGTTTAGCTTCAGTATTATAAATTCGCCTCAGTTTGCGAATAAACTCAGACTTAGGTTGATAATCATGTTGAATATTTATCAGAACTGTACTCATTGGTGTTAAACTCGTTTTCAACCAATGATTCCCACAGCTACAGGAACACTACTTGTGATACCTCATAGACAAAATACTTACGCAGTGCTATCAGACGAAAAGATCAACCTGACACAAACTGTGGGAAGTTTGTTTTACAACCTTCGTACCTGGATAATGAGCTTTTTCCTATTTGAGATGTCTATGAACGTTGCTGCTTGAGACGTTTTAAGACGAAATTAAATTCCTTCATCTACGACAATGTTTAAAGAAATCTTATGTTACTTAAAATCCGTCTTTATTGTAAGTAACATTATAAAATCACTGATTGCTGTTATCCCATGAGACATTATGTCTGTTTTTGCAAAATTTAAAGAAATCGTCATAACGGCACTAAATCGTGGCTTGTGAATCGTTTACCGGCCGTACTATGTCGCATTTCGATGGCTGGAAGGCAAAAAGCTTACTGACAAATCTCACAGAAGGAAAAGAGGGACGAAATGTCTCCCATTAGGGGGTCATGTTGTTTTATTTAAATGATTACAACATCAGGTAAAACGAACATTCAGGTTGTCAGTATAAGCACATTACTGTTGTCAGTATGACGTTGCACTGCACAGGGCCTGTAAAGATGATGGGCCCGTTTAGGTCAGGCATATTGTGTACAGAAGTGGAAGAGAGAGCACCACCCAATTCTACAATCCGTATGCAATGTATACACACAGAAATTACTGTTACAGCGTACTTATGGAGCCAAATGAGTGAATTACGTATTTTCCGGTGAGAAAGAGCACTGGCAAACAGTCTTCGCTACATTAGGTTACTTAATCTGGTGTCACTCTGAGCTAGAATTTATGGTCAGCGACTAAGTGTAAGGTCAATGAGTCGGATGCGAGTTTTGCAACTGTGAAATACTTTCCTACATTATATAAGCGAATATTAAATTTGAACTAATATTGCGAAAATTTTGTACTTGGATAGCTTAGAATGAAAATCTTTCTGTTTATTGCAAAGGAAAACAATTGATTTTCTAAAACATTGTCTGTCATACACGACCTGAAACAGGTCATGTCGACCAAATCATATGGAAGAACTGACAGTGACGTATATCGGAAGGCAGTAAGATCTCTTGCCTTTTGGTTTGGCAGTACTCGATAGCCATATGAAAATATGAAAATAACTATGAGAGTTACTGATTTATGATGCTTAGTTCGCAGTCAGTTCTGAGTATTATTAGTAAGTACGCTCCAGTCCCCAAACCTAGTTACAGAAATGCCAATCAGACGCATTACGTATTCCAGGCCGTAACAGCCGCGACTTGGGGACACCAGCTATGGTCACTTCCCAGCCCGCTGTAGGATCACATCGGTCCGTCTTCTTCCTGCTGGTATTGTAACTGAGATTTGGCAACAAGGCAGTGTATGTTTGGAAACTCTGTGATCGACGAGTTACTTCCTGGTGTGCACGGAATTAAGCCTCAAAGTTCACTTGATTTTACCTGCCATTTCCATTTATTAATCTGAGTTAATATCGCTTGAGGTGTAACAAAAGATTGTAAATTTACGGTTTTCAGCCCAGGAAAGTCGTTGCACGTGGAAACCGCAACTAATCTCGTCCTTCAAATAGCGGTTTACGAGTTCTAGCCACTATTGGTCTCGTAAGAGGAAGCTAAGACACATACTTCTTCGCCAGCTGTGTGGTAACGTGCTGACCTATGAAAAAGCGTCTGTTATGTTTCGCAGTTCCAGTCTCACTGAGAGTAGCGTTTTTATCCCTTCTGTGAAAGAGCTACAAACACTCAGATCAAACATCGATAAGGAAAGCGCAAGAAAATACTTTCGGCTCATAGTGCAATGGTGAAAAACTTACACTGCTGCACAACAGGTAACGCCTCGTTCCGCTGCTGACAAGCAAATTTTGGGTTTCTAGGAATACATAACTTTATTTATGAAATGCCACATGTGCATACCTCTTGAGTATGACACAGCATACCAATTAAACACAGACCCAATCAAAATCTAAGTGAGTAGTATTTTACTAATTCGTGACGGTAGAGGCATGCTTGTGTACAGATACTCAGTTTTATCAAAACAGACTTTCATCGTAAGGTTATCGTGGGTAGTTTTATTTCACTTTTTATAATACAGTTCACAATTTTCGTAAGGTTTCCTTTAACGATGTTAAAACAATAGTAAACATGAAAGAGAAATTAATCATCAACGATATATGCGAATTCTCTGATGTTATCTACAACAGTCTGAAAATGCACATACGGTTTATTGATTACATGCATGTAGAAAACTTGTTCTGAGTTAAAGCTGTCAAACAAGGTTTGAAGAAGAATAAAATGCCACTACCAGAAGACAGCTAATGTAGAAAATACTTTTCGGACGTAATTTGACACGATGTGCTCTACCCATACATAATACAAAAGTTTCGAGATGCATCTACTCTCTGGCTGTCTATTAAACCTGAAATGAACGAAATGTCGCAGAATTTAGCCCTTTCCCCACATGCGACTATTTTGGGTTGAGAAGTGAAGGGAATTATGTTACAAGTTCCATTAGATTGGTAACTTTAGCAGACAGCAGAATTGCGTTTTAAAAAATATAGCACTGAATGTACTCGAACTCGCGACATCTTATCTACCATGCGTGATACTTACCATTACGCTACTAGCTGACACAGAGCTACAACACCTCCAGAAGTCAACAACAATGCCTCCAGAACTTTTGCATTCCACAGCGCTGTGGGATAATGCATATGGCCAGGTGAATACTTATGAGAGATAAACAGTTATACCTTTTCTTTCGCACTGCACGACGTTTTCAACAAGCAGATAGCGCAGTAGAGTAGCTCAAGTGGAAAGGAACACTTCCTACTTAAATTTCTGCATCCTACACTGTTGGCAGTTCTATGTTAGTGGCAGTTACGTGATTTTATTTTGGTGATAACAAAATAAAGTTGAATGTATGCACTGGGTAGCCGAGGCAGGTAGTTCATGGTGATTCGGTCAACCAAGTAAATGAATTTACTGAACATGCTGACAATTGATACAGGGAGCCTGTGTGTCAGAATTCTAAGCCGGTGTGATACAACGGCGTTAAAAAGAAAAAGGAGCCACTGAGAAGAGGGTTTGGTGGTCTGTTGGGATGATGACATATCTATGGCCTGTGTTCGATTCCAGCTTCGGTCTATGATTTTTGATAGAGAGACAGATTCTATTCTCTTGTGGCTACACCAAGTGAAGAAGATATAATGGCATTGTGGTCTGAAATTCACATTAAAAATGATATTCCTTCTCTACCAAGTAGACGTTAGGTTGAGCCACAATAAAGTATGGAGTGGCGACATGTAGAAACTCTATCACAAGTAATCTTTCTTATACTAGTTATTTATTTCTAGTGACGGAACAAACGCTATGTAGGCTCACAGGACACTTATTCCATCTTTTATCTGAGCTTCTGTATGTCGATAAAATTGGTTCTGAACTGGGAATGCAACTCAGACCGCCCTTAACGGGGAATTTGTTCCCTTCGTGACAATACAGCTTGGCTACAATTTGTTGTTTGTTCAAAACTTCAGATTACTCAACATCTCCACATACTACGCGTGAATGGGTTCGAATCTTGGCCCGGCACTAAAGATTTCATTATGTATTATCAAGCTCCAGCATGAGAACACCTATCTGCCGGTGGATAATAATTTCGATTTTTAATGTATTTTCATTCGTTGTCAACACTAATGATATTTGACGTTTTTGACTCCCAGTGAGACACAGAACTATTTGCGAGATCACTGTAAGATCAAGATGTTATTCCGAGCCGCTGGTGGAGAAAAATTCGGTAGCTGACGTCTCTTTGTGTGTAGTCAACAACGGTATGTGTGGGGCTCTATTCCCAGTCTGCACTGAACTCTTCGTCATATTATTTCTAGTTCAAACATGGTCACATGTCGCTGCTGGTGCATTAAACCCATATTTAACTTTCGTTTTCTCTAGAACATAACAGCGATAGGTGCCGGGTTGGAGTCCTGGGAAGGAAAAAATTAATGTTTCGTCTCGTCATTTCAGTTAAAACATCTAGCTACTGCCGAGAAAATCCGACATGTCACAGTTGATTGTGCTTCGATATCTATCCGATTAGGTTCTGGG
Organism: Schistocerca serialis cubense; assembly: GCF_023864345.2. Classification (NCBI taxonomy): domain Eukaryota; kingdom Metazoa; phylum Arthropoda; class Insecta; order Orthoptera; family Acrididae; genus Schistocerca; species Schistocerca serialis. Next base: position 248,082,701 of record NC_064638.1, on the reverse strand, counting down.
TTCGAATCGCTGTCCAACACAAAGCTTTACCTTACGGCATTTCAAGTAAGTTACTTGTTAAGAAGCAATATTTAACATCTCTCGTAGTTCGTTAACAGAGACAATAGGTGCTGGGTAGGAATTCGCGTCCGTTGAAAATATTTACGTTATGTAATTTAAAGTTGATACTTGCTAACTGATACTGTCTAAAATCGAGGTATATATCTCTCTGTATGCCTACTCAGGAATGACTGTTAGTTTCCGTCAATCACGTAATCTTTGCTTAGTCTGCATGACGTGGGTTTGGATGCATATGCAGAATGAGACGGTTCGTCGTGTCATTTGAAGTTCATACATATTCTCAATTAGCTGCTCGTGAATAACTTAAATTTTTAGTGTCATTTTGTGTTAAATAACAAGTACGGTATGTTACTTTGAAGAGGAAATTATGAATACAACGAACTGACTACGTGCATTACCTATCTGACGTAATAATGAGAGTGGTAACATTTCAGGTATGTCATTTATTGTAATAAATGTGAGCTTACAAGCCTTAAGACGAAATACTCTTTGGAGTTGTTAGGAAGTGCATATTCATTACTTACTGGTTACAGAACGTTAAAGAAGACCTCGGGGTCATTATTCTGCTCCTGTGGAACGGTTTGCGTGTTGACTGACAGTGTCAAGGGGAAAAAAGAGACCTACGGCTTTGAATCACCGACTTCCGAAAAAAACATAACAACCTTGCCATTTGTCGGCTTTTTGCACAGTATGCTGTAATTTCCCGTCTGTTGGTAAGACTGAGTCACCTATCAAATGTACGTTCTATCCGACAGGAAAATTACGCTTACCCGCGAACATTATTAGAGAGCAACGTATGCTGTAAGCATAACATTATGTAATACGGACATACATTTTCTTATTACTTTGTTCAATACTTCCTACAGATACATCATGTATCCGCAACCGTTAGTAGTAATTTCATAACATAACAGCTCCAGTTCATGAAATATATTCAGCTTCGAATGCTGTGCCATTCACTAGTGTTCAAGTGTGAATTGATCGAGTAACCGTAATCGTTATCACTTAAATACGGGGAGTTCATCTATTCCAAGTGCTTTTAATACCATTATAGCAAATAAAATGCACATTCTATAGAACACTTGACAGTAAACAGTACGACTAAATTTTCATTTATCTGAGTGATCTTGTTGCTATGTTAATTGCTGTTAATTATTGAACCGGTTCTACTCTCGGTTCTTTGCTAAAATGACAGACGTCATGTTCAGTAAATACTTAAACACTAATCACAATGTCTGATTAAAATCTCACTAAATATCAGCAGCAACTCAATCTCTCAGCTCCTCTTACGGAGTCTACTTCCTTCCTGTAGTATACAAAAGCATGTGACCTCCAACAATAATGTCTATATCATCCACATAATAAATTACATATTATATTCTACACAGTTTAAGTACAAAAATAAATAAAAGTTCCTGTCAATTGTTTTCTCTTACATATTTAAAATAATGCTTTTACTCTAAAAAGTTTTCAGTATGACGAAATTATAGATATTACCAAACACGTTACTTGTACACAACAGACGCATGCTAATTTCTAATTCCTACAAATTTTGCTTCTCTAAAATATAAATGAACAAACCGAAACCATGCGATTCAAATATCACAAAATGATCAGTTCTACAGCCCGTTGCGAAAATAAGTGAACTGACAGATACGCCGGGAAAGAAACTCATACCCTACGAAATTACTTGAAGAGTCAGAGAAAGTGGTACACCGGCCTAATTCCGTGTAGAGTCCTCGCGAGCACGCAGAAGTGCCGCAACACGACGTGGCACGGACTCGACTAATGTCTGAAGTAGTGCTGGAGGGAATTTACACCATGAATCCTGCAGGGTTGTCCATAAATCCGTAAGAGTACTGGGGTAGAGATCTCTTCTGGACAGCATGTTGCAAGGCATTCCAGATATGTTAAATAATGTTCATTGCTGCTTCTGTCCGGAAGCGCGCTGCTGCTATGGTCGCAGGTTCGAATACTGCCTCGGGTATGGACGGGTGTGATGTCCCTAGGTTAGTTACGTTTAAGTAGTTCTGAGCTCTAGGGGACTGATGACCTCAGATGTTATGTCCCATAGTGCTCAGAGCCATTTGAACCATTTGTTGATGTCTGGGGAGTTTGGTGGCCAGCGGAAGTGTTTAAACTCAGAAGAGTGTTCCTGGAGCCACTCTGTGGGAATTCTGGACGTTTGGGGTGTCGTATTGTGGAACTGACCATTGCACAGCACAATGAACTGCAATCAGCTGCACAATGGACAAGAGTGGGTGCAGGTGATCGGACAGGATGCTTACGTACGTTTCTCCTGTCAGAGTCGTATCCAGACGTATCGGGGGTCCCATATCACTCCAGCTGCACACGTTCCACGCCATTACAGAGCCTCCACCAGCTCGAACAGTCCCCGACATGCTGGGTCCATGGATTCATGAGGTTATCTCGATACCCGTACACGTCCATCCGTTCGATACAGTTTGAAACGAGAATCATTCGACCACGGAGCATGTTTCCAGTCATGAACAGTCCAATATCGGCGCTGACGGGCCCAGGAGACCGATAAAGCTTTGTGTCATGCAGTCGTCAAGGATACACGAGTGGGCCTTCGACTTTGAAAGGCCAGATCGATGACGTTTCATTGAATGGTTTGTACGCTGACACTTGTTGATGGCCCAGCATTGAAATCTGCAGGAATGTGTGGAATGATTGCACTTCTGTTGCGTTGAACGATTCTCTTCAGTCGTCGATCCCGTTCTTGCAGGATCCTTTTCCGTCCGCAGCGGTGCCGGATATTTGATGTTTTACCGGAATCCTGATATTCACTGCACACTCGTAAAATGGTGGTACGGGGAAGCCCCCACTTCATCGCTATCTCGGAGATTCTGTGTTTCATCGCTAGTGCGCCGACCATAACACCATGTTCAAACTAACTTAAATCTTGATAATCTGTCATTGCAGGAGCAGTAACCGATCTAACAACTGCGCCAGATACTTTTTGTCTTATATCGGCGTTGCCGACCGCAGCGCCCTATTCTGCATTTCTGTATTTGAATACGCATGCCTATACCAGTTTCTTTGACGCTTCAGTGTATTATCACAGCTTCATTATGGGGAATCGTAACCGAAATTCAGTTTTCTGCGGCATTAAATCCTTGTGCACTTGGAGGAATAGCCTAAAAAGTCACAGATTGTTAGAGCTTCACTCCTTCTCATGGTTTATCGGTATGTCAATGTCCTTTGATGGATCATGCATATACTACTCTTTATGATGAATTAAATTTTTAAATTACTGCGTCTATCACTCACATGCTATTGCGACTGATTTCACCATTTTATAATATATACAGAATCTCAATCTCAGAACACCGTTAGTTACTATGAAAAACCTCTTTATTATGACATTTCGACATGTAGTCATCATAAAATGGTCGAACAGGATTTTACAGTATCTTTTGCGTAAGAATTTAATCTCATGACGTCGGTATTGTATGGAGTCACAGAACATGACATTCCACTTACTTTGGAGGACTTTTTGTGGGCAAGTAGCTCACTACTGAAAATGTTCGTGTAACTACAGACGATTTCGCAGTTTTGATGACATTTGCTACGGAGAGATTACTCCAGTTGGGAATGGAAAGCCTCTACGTGTGGCTCAACACATACATAGGTTCACCTTTTCCATGACTGCAGATGAAAAATAACTTTATCTCCTATTATGGACGTGACTCACAAGTATATTACAAGGGATGAGGAGACTGAATTGTCAATGGTTCTTGGGAACCAGCCACATAAGGTCTGCACTGGATGTCTCTCTAAGGATTCCAAACTGGATGGCCTCTCTTTATATCACAACCACAGCGAACACAAAGGCAGTCGCCGTGACTTGTAAGGATTCGTAACCTTTCTCTGAGAGCGCTGCTGCCAATCAACGTTCCTGAACGGAATTTGTCTTCGGTAAATTCATACCTATAGTTCGAAAAATCTCCTGCCTTAGCCGTTGATAAAGCAAATTTATTTGTTGTTATTATTATTATTAAATTCTTTGAAATTGGCCTAGAGTCATTTCAGTTCTCTATGACTTGTAAGTATGATGATCAGGACGCTAAGCAATAATTTTACGTGCGAACGGCAAACTGATACCAACGTTACGCTTTATGTGCACGAAGTACCGTCATATTCTTCTGTACGGGAGACAAATTTCGGAGAAAGCGAATTGAAACTAACAGCACTGCCAGAGGTAGCAAGAAGGATCATCTGAAGAAATTCCGTTACAATATTTGAGTTTAAATTCCTGGAACATAAAAGGTATCAAATCACAATTTTAGTGCATCAGTGTCCACACTCCATAAGACAGTTCTCAGTGCGTGGTGGAGAATAATTCTTTTATCATTACGATTTATCCCACGTCCTGTGGGTAGAATAAAGATGTACTTTTCTTACTTACCGTTCTTCGCTTTTGTCCAGTATGTATGAAAAAGTCGCCGTCGGAAATGGAAATATTTCTCACTGCAACACACGTGATAGGGATACAAGTTCTACCAGTAGATAAACTGAGAATAAATGCCGAACTGGAAATGCATGGGGTGCCCCAAAATAGTGTATATGTTACGGCGAAAGGCCAAAGAACGGCCAGTCTCCAAATTGGCCGGCCATTTCGCACGTTGGCTGAGACTTTTGTGCCGGCCGCGGTGGTCTCGCGGTTCTAGGCGCGCAGTCCGTAACCGTGCGACTGCTACGGTCGCAGGTTCGAATCCTGCCTCGGGCATGGATGTGTGTGATGTCCTTAGGTTCGTTAGGTTTAAGTAGTTCTAAGTTCAAGGGGACTAATAACCACAGCAGTTGAGTCCCATAGTGCTCAGAGCAATTTTTTTGAGACTTTTGTCCGAGGTCTAATTACTCAAAATTAACAGTGTGTATGCTCCTTCGGTTGGCCATAGCACGTACTGGCTGGAAACCTCTGGCCAAAATTCGATGTGATGGTTGAGCGATGTACGATGGGCAGCACTTCTCTCGCCCGGGGCGTTGAGTGTGTCGTGCACGTAGTAGAAAAGAAACAGCAACTGCTTTTAGGAGAAGGTCGCCCGTCTGAGACCCGACTTTTTTGTTGTTGTTGACAAGACTGCTTTATTGTGAGTGTTATAGTAGTTCCTTGTATTTCCTGTGTGACTTGTTCTTATTTAGACAACTGGTTTCATTGCGAGCACTGTCGTCTCTCCTGGTATTTATACCATATTACACTATACAGCAGAGCTCCTTTTATCCGACCTTAGTTGCTGTTGCCTGAAGGCAGGAAGTGACATATCGATCTTTAAAATTGAAAAATAATACCTTAATTTTGTGATTTTTTTACCGTTTCCTTTTATCCGACGACCAGAATGGATTAATTGGAAGGTCGGATTAGCGAAAATCTGATGACCGGGACTCTACTGTGTTTTTATTCGCCATATTTAGGTTATATGCTTCCTGGTGCTTTCCTTTAAATGCGGTAAATCAGCGACCGATCGTAATTGTTTCGCCTGTAGGTCTATTCCATGTAACCCTAGGCCGATTTCAGTTATTCTTATCATTCTTCCATAGCAGGTCCCATGGGTACTCAGCACGGGAGTATTCAGCAGGACAAAGTTGGCATATGTATAAATGTGAAAGAAACGTTTAAAATGAAAACCGATTACCGGAAACTTTGAGTACTCTACTGCAAGACAAAGTAAGTAACAACAGAAACTTCACCAGAAGCAGATACTGCTCTCTTACAGACGACGTTAAATAGGAGAAATCAGAACAGAGAATAGGGAGTGTTGGCTGTCGTCGGCTCAGAAAATACGACATTGAAACTGACGGGAAAGGAAATACTTCTGAGCCAGTAATAGAAGAGAACAGCGATATTTTGTACTGCGAACATACAGAACAATTGTTCGACATACTGCATGATACTCACTTGAAAATTGGGAATGGAGGTTGTACATGGATGGAAAAGAACTGCAAACTAAATATAACAATGTCACCAACGAATTCACTACATCGTACCTGCGCTTATGCAAGCCTTGTGGGGCTAATTGAATCCCAAAAAAGCTTAGTTTCCAAATCTCTGAAATTAAAAAAAAAAATTTAACTCAAGATGCCAGGTAGATTTGATGGACCTGCAGAATCTGTCCATGGGTGAGTACAAGCTTATACTCAATTACCAATATCATATAACCCACTATATATTACTGCGATTCCTGGCAAGCAGAAGAGCAGTAGAAGCACCACTATAGGTGCTGGATGTGTGTTTCAGTGAGGTAACAAGAGATAATTTTATGAACCACTTTATAAAAGAAGTGAAGAACATATGGCCTGAACTGAAAGAGGTATACGGGAAACCTGGGTATAGCCAAAGTCAAAGTTCCACTGAACGCGCCAACCAGGACGTCAGACTATGACGATAACATGGATGAAGGAATTAACACATTGTACTGAGAGTCTCCCATCTGTGTTGCCTTCTAGCTGTGCGCTGCTTATTACTTGAGAATTGTTGGGAATATCACTATCGAGGATTCGATGCAAAAACTGCCAGTCCTCGTGGATGAATATCTTCATGATACGACTTAGCTGAAAGGGCTGTCAATCAAAACCAGTCAGATGGAGAAAAGTAACTACATTGTTTCTAAGTTAAAACTAACCACCATAACAGTTAATACATTCATCTCACTGTGAGACAAGACAGTGAATGCCTCAATGGAAAAATGTTTGCAATTGCCTACGGAACCATGATGCACCCAGGCGTGCACGTCTTCGTCCGTAGCAAATAGACGGCCAGGAATATCTTTTACGAGAGCTTCAAAATATGGAAATAACACGAGAAGAGATGGGGACTGTATGAAGTATGTGTAACGGCTTTCCAGAGGAACTTCTGCAGCGTAGTCGAAACAACCTTGGTAACATGTGAGTCCACGAAAACAACCTTACCGTCGCCAATCTCTTCATCCCAGAGCTGTATTTGCATACACGTCTTCAATTATTTGTTGGATGTATTACAATCGCTGTCTTCCTCTACGTTTTTTACCGTCTACGACTCCCTCTAGTACCTTGAAAGTCCTTCCCTGAAGTCCTAATGTATGTCGTATTACCGAATCCCTTCTTCTTATCAGTGTTTACCGTCTGCTCACTCCACATCAATCCACCTAATTTTCAAAATCGTTTTGTGGCTATACGTTTGAACGCTTAGCTTGCTTACTTTCTTCTCCGATTTTCCAACAGTCCATCAATCACTTCTACATAAAGCCGAATTCCAGACATACATTCTCGAAAACTTTTTGCCCAAATTAGAGCGATGTTTGGCACCAGCAGGCCTCTTTTGGCCATTAATGCACTTTTTGCACATACTAGTTGGCTTTTTATTTCCTCCATCCATTGTCCGACGTTTGTTATTCTGCTTCGAAGGTAACAGCATTTCTTCACTTCTGCTACTTGGTGATCGCTAATTTTGGTGTTAAGATTCGCCATAATCTCATTTCTGTTACTCCACATTAGTTCCTTCTTTCTTCGGTTTACTCAAAATCCATATTCAGAGCTCAGCAGACTACTCATTCCATTGTCCTGCAAGCCTACTTCACACTCACTCGCAGTAGTAATGTCACCAGTCCATCTCGCTTTTGAACCTTCTCTTTCCGTCAGATGTTCTTCTATGTACAGACTGGACAATAAGAACGAAAGACTTCATCCTTGTCTTACATCGTTTTCTAATAGAGCACTTCGTTCTTGGTCTTCCATTCTTATTGCTCCTCTTGATTCATACACATATTATAAATACAAAATATGTATTACATTTTGTATAGGTTACACCTGGGCAAGGGCCTTGCCGCAGTGGATACACACGTTCCCGTGATATCACCTAAGTTAAGCGCTGTCGGGCGCGGTCGGCACTTCGACGGGTGACCATCCAGGCCGCCATGCACTGTTGCCATTTTCGGGGTGCACTCAGCCTCGTGATTCCAGTTGAGGCGCTACTCGACCGAATAGTAGCGGGGCAGTCAAAGAAAACCATCATAACGACCCGGAGAGCGGTGTGCTTACCCCACGCTCTTCCTATCCACATCCTCCATGAGGATGACACGGCGGTCGGATGGTTCCGGTAGGCCACTCGTGACCTGACGACGGAGTGCTTTTTATAGGTTACACCTAGTTTTCTGAAAATTACGAATAATTTACACCACTTTACACTAGGGTTCACTATTTTGAGGTCAAAAATACGTATGAAGACACATTTATTTTTTAAGTCTTGCTCGCATTATTAAACGCAACGTAAGAACTGCGCCTCTCGTCCCTTTATCTTTCCTAAAACCAAACTGATCGTCAACTAAAAGATTCTCATTCAATTTTTCATTTGGCATGCGCCTTTATATGTAACTATCTTGCGCTGCTGACGTTAACTGGACGTAACTCTAATCTCCTAGAAAAACCGAGATGTGATTACGCAAGTTTATGGGTTTACCAGCAAATTCAGTCACAAAATGCAGCTGCTTCACGTAGTTTTCTTGAAACAGAACCGCAGCTCCCACATTCTATCATTTTTCTGACATGTCAAAAATCAGGACTTGGTGACTCACCCCCGAATATTTAAAATTTTCAGCTTGACTTATGGTCAAGTAACAACGAAGGAGGTCTCGGTTAATTCATTCCATTCGGTCGTGGATATTTTTTGACATTATGGCTGTTGACTAAGACCCTAAAGAACAGCCGGATCCACCTGCAGGTCCAACCTCTGCCTCAATGGCGCCTTGACTCATATCTTGTTGTCCTGGGCCTCTTCACAGTAAGATACCTCACTCTCTTGTGGCTCAGATAAAGTCGTCTCGCTTTCTGATATTATCCCTCCGCCCTTCTTAAGTCGGAAAGAATCCAGACAAAAACGATCTGCTCATATCAGAGAAAGATTAAAGAAAGACTTGATGTAGAGAACGTGGAAAAACAAAGGATAATAAAAAACAAGTTAGGTCTGAAACAAGTAGTGCTAAAAATGTGTCCACTACTGGACCTAAAGATAAAAGTAAAAGAGAAAAAGTAATAATTCAGCCTGAATTTGCACTATTACTTTTTATACACGCTTCCTAACCACTCTGTTGGAAAATTTCGTAGAACGCTACAGAAGAAGCCCCTCATAATTAGAGAGAGTTCAATTTTAGCTTCATGAGAGACACTTGGAAGCCTGATGGAAGATACCTGGCTACTCCTCGGAAGTCAGTGAAAAATTTGCTGAGCCCACTGACAGCGCTACTAATACTGAAGTTCCGTCCGCCACGTGGAGTGACAGCGCGGTTAGAGGCGCCATGTCACGGATTGCGCGGCCCCTCCCGTCAGAGGTTCGAGTCCTCCCTCGGGAGTGTGTTTGTGTGTGTGTGTGTTTTGTTCTTAGCATAAGTTAGTTTAAGTAGTGTGTAAGCCTAGAGACAGATAACCTCAGCAGTTTGGTCCCTTAGGAATTCACACACATTTCAACATCTGAAGTCCCGTCCCACAAGGACCGGAAAAATGCAGCCGAAGTGGCTACCTTCACGCACGATTCGCTGACATGTCAGCTGACTCCTATGAGAAACATGAGTTTCCACATTCAGCCAACAGGCTGATCGTCACCTAGTAGCATTACAGTCTCCCTTCATCGTCCGTCGTCCAGTGTTCCGATTCAGAGCACTAATAACTAAACGCTGTAGCCCAAAACATAAAATTTATTTACTAATTATTAGGATTGTGGAAGCCATGCCTTCAGCAACTGTATGGTTTACCAAATTATGCAATAAATTACAAAAAAACGTCGAAGTTGCAATATTAAGTTTCTTTATTGACGATTAGTTTCGAGCCCTAAGCACATTATCAAATCATCCACTAAGGTAGGCAATGTCATCCGTTACGACAGCCACATGACTGTTCATTTTAGTTAAACACATCATTGCAAAGTAGTGAAGGACTGAACTACAGTCACCTAACTAATTTATGTAAGTATATATTATATCTCTACATAAATTATTTGTAATGTACCTTTTTTACATTCCTGCAGATGTTGCATCCAAAATTTATTATTTATCTCTACTATTTGTTATTTATTAAAATAACTGGAAGTGGCACATTGAAATCTTACCGTATAATTATGCGATGTAATCGGCATTAATTAGCTGTACGTGTGGAGACCAACAAAATGAATCATACTTCTTTGTATTTACTAGCACCCCAGTCAAGATTTATTGGCGCCGAATAACACAACTCATACGCAACGAATAACACAGTTGTATTCGGTGCTCCCTTTCCCCAGAAGAAACTTACGTGTAATTAAAAGTTGACCTGTATTCAGTGCTAAAGACCTACGAGTATATTGTGATTTAACTTTGCTCAACTGCAATAATATTCCGTTCTAACTGTAAAACGAACGAACGTGTCTTATGTAAATAGATGCAACTGTACGTTTGTACAGAAATATTGTTATTTTTGACATGTGACAGAAGCGAATGTTTCAATCTATTTTGTAGTATCACATTACTAAATTTAATAATTCGTTACTATTACGCCGAAATTCATATAATGAAATGCAAAGAGCTGCCACAAGAACACACTTGGTCTAAATTACCTCACAAAAGGGCCAATTTGTTTAGTTTAATGAAGAAGCAAAAATTAATTAATAATTATTTGCAATTAAATAAATTAGAACTAAATAAACAGCCTGCAAATTTCATAAATAAACAGAGTAACTCATTCAGTTGTGTAAGTCTTAGTTTTGAAGCTACTATTGTCAAGAGGGCACACTCAGACCGCAGTCAGGAGAAGGTGGTGTAGGGACTTTCAGTCAGAATAGTGAAAACGTAGGACAGCTTGTATTTTCCAACTAGTACTGGAAGTTGTAGTGTGGACGATATCAATGAAACAGAAGCCTAGAGAAATCAAAGCAAGTGATAAAATTTCGTTCAAATGGCTCTGAGCACTATGGGACTTAACTTCTGAGGTCATCAGTCCCCTAGAATTTAGAACTACTTAAACCTAAAAAATGTAAAGACGTCACACACATCCATGCCCGAGGCAGGATTCAAACCTGCGACCGTAGCGGTCGCGCGGTTACAGACTGTAGCGCCTAGAACCGCTCGGCCACTCCAGCCGGCTAAAATTTCGTCATTGCATACAATTACTCAGGCCAAAATCATGAATGGCACATAAAGAAGAGTATAAGGAATACTTTCAACAATGAAGATTCGTCTCCAAGCTAAAATTCGTTGTAATTGTTATTGCAGATTACTCCGTAGTAAAGTTTATAAGCTTTAGAATTTATTAAAAAAACAATTCCGGAGGAAACTACGATTGTATTGTTACGCGAAAACAGTAAAGTTGCACAGTACAAGCTACATTTTAGAACGACTGGAATGAGACACTTTCCCATCTAGCGCATGAACGACGAGCAAGCCGCCTACTACAGTATCTGCTTCGCAAAGTACACGGTGGCACAAAAACCGACGTGCGTGCAGTACACCAGAAGTAATGGCGAGGCGGAGGTGGTGGTATAACTTGAACAATTGCTCGATGCGTGCAAAACTTTGCTCGCACTTTGCTGCTGATGTGCGGGAACAGAACGAGAGGGAGGAGAGCAATTAGGTCATATACCGCTCGGACGAAACAATGTGTCCGCCGTGAGGGGAAAGAGGGAGGCGGACAGAGAGAGAGAGAGAGAGAGAGAGAGAGAGAGAGAGAGAGAGCCCTTAGCTTGCGGCTATAAGTCACGGCGCTGAAGGCAGGAGAGATCAGCGCTTATCTCGTCGTCCCCCACCACCTCTGAGAGGCATTGCGCGGCGGGCTGCTAGGAAGACGTAGGGCCGCTGCCGCTGGAATAATTTAATTCCGGAACAGATGTGGCTACACGGGGACTGGTAAGTAGAGGAGCTCATTCTCAACTCGACACTGGGGGAAACAAGGGCCATTAGACCTGTACTGGTACGTCTACAGCTGCATAAATACACTGCTGGCCATTAAAATTGTTACACCACGAAGATGACGTGCTACACAAGCGAAATTTAACCGACAGGAAGAGGATACTGTGATATGCAAATGACTAGCTTTTCAGAGCATTCACACAAGGTTGGCGCCGGTGGCGACACCTACAACGTGCTGACATGAGGAAAGTTTCCAACCGGTTTCTCATATACAAACAGCAGTTGACCGGCGTTGCCTGGGTAAACGTCCTTGTGATGCGGAGGAGAAATGCGTACAATTACGTTTCCGACTTTGATAAAGGTGGGATTGTAGCCTATCGCGATTGCGGTTTATCGTATCGCGACATTGTTGCTCGCGTTGGTCGAGATCCAATAACTGTCAGCAGAATATGCAACCGTTGGGTTCAGGAGGGTAATACGGAACGCCGTGCTGGATCCCAACGGCCTCGTATCACTAGCAGTCGAGTTGACAGGCATCAATCGCATGGCTGTAACGGATCGTGCAGCCACGTCTCGATCCCTGAGTCAACAGATGAGGACGTTTGCAAGACAACAGTTCGACGACCAGTTCGACGACGTTTGCAGCAGCATGGACTATCAGATAGGAGACCACGGCTGCGGTTACCCTTGACGCTGCATGACAGACAAGAGCGCCTGCGATGGTGAACTCAACGACGAACCTGGGTGCACGAATGGCAAAACGTTATATTTTTCGATGAATCCAGGTTCTGTTTACAGCACCATGATGGTCGCTTCCGTGTTTGGCGACGTCACGGTGAACGCACATTGGAAGCGTGTCTTCGTCATCGCCATACTGGCGTATCACCCAGCGTGATGGTATGGGGTGACATTGGTTACACGTCTGTCACCCCTTGTTCGCACTGACGGCACTTTGAATAGTGGGCGCTACATTTCAGTTGTGATACGACTCGTGGGTCTACCCTTCATTCGATCCCTGAGAAACCCTACATTTCAGCAGGATAATGCACGACCGCATGTTGCAGGTCCTGTACGGACCTTTCTGGATAAAGAAAATGTTCGACTGCTGCCATGGCCAGTACCTTCTCCAGATCTCTCATCAATTGAAAACGTCTGGTCAATGGTGGCCGAGCTACTGGCTCGCCACAATACGCCAGTCACTAATCTTGATGAACTGTGGTATGGTGTTGAAGCTGCATGGGTAGCTATACCTGTACACGCCATCGAAGCTCTGTCTGACTCAATGCCCAGGCGTATCAAGGCCGTTATTATGGCCAGAGGTAGTTGTTCTGGGTACTGATTTCTGAGGGTCTGTGCACCCAAATTGCGTGAAAATGTAATCACATGTCAGTTGTATAATATATTTGTGCAACAAATACCCGTTTATCATCTGCATTTCTTCTTGGTGTAGCAATTTTAATGGCCAGTAGTGCCTTATTCAGAACACTGTGAAGCGCCTGGCCGAGGGTCTTCCCACGCTACCACACGTTAGGCTGTCTTCCCGGCCCAGTCTCATGAATGACTTCTGAAGTGTCTGTGTGCCTGCACGAGCCTGTGTGTGTGGGCGGGCGGGGGGGGGGGGGGGGTGAGATCTAGAATACTTAATACTGGTTCTTGACCTTTTCTAAGTATGCTTTTGCGTGACTATGTAGTCCAAGAATTCAGCTTTTTCTACATTTCCTCACGAACTTCAAATAACCTGTGATCATTGTTTTTCATAAACGTTCGGTATTCTTAGTCCTATGTGGACTTGAGCAGTAGCCTATGATGGGACGTAAATTTGATTTATACGCAGTTTACTATCATCCTGCCAATGATCCGGAATCTGCCGTGTGCCTTACCTACAATAATTCTATTTCACTTCTATTTCATTTTCTATTTCACTTTCAACAAAATGTTGCATACAAGTAGCTGTATAAGTAAGTCTAATAATTGTTAATTATTGATGATGTACTCATAGGATATCATGTCTTGTAGTTTACGAAGTTTATGATTTTATATTTCAGTACAGGGTGATTCAAAAAACTGAGAAACATTGAAACCGTAGTCTATTTCATTCCACACGCAAATCAATAGGTCCCTGTCTGATGAATCGTCGGGTTCAACAGTTCGACTTCTCGGCTCTTGAAGAGTAGCTGCCACAGGTGGAACAAAGACTATATTTTATGTACCTCCACGAAAAGAGAAAATAAGTAAATAAATTCCAAGATGTGAGACCTGCTAACGTGGGAGGCCGAAACCAATAAACAAGCTCTTGTTGTCTATCTCTTCCAATCTAAAGTTGTGGGATAGGGTTGTTAAGATGACGCCGCACTTTAAGGTGAAAGGAGGCAGATTGCAGTAATGCATAAAAATTAAACCACAGGAACCTTCGTGAAGTTGAGGAAGCAATTAATTTTGCAGCATGCCCAGGTATGACGTTTCTGTCACAGTTTCCTCCTCAAAAAAGAAAGTTCAATAAACTTTGTGAACAGAAAAGTCACCGAACACATTCAGTTTCGGTGAGTCTTGTTCGACGATGTCGCCAGGATTATGTGACACGCAAATTCTTGCTTTATGGAGGTTTACTTCACCTGACAAGTAAATGAAACGTCGATTCGTTAGAAGAGAAGAGTTATTCTGAACAAGTGTCCTGCGCTATATCCTGGAGATCTGAAATGCAGAATTTCTTAACATCTGTTATGGTCGCCGCTACGGAGTTGCTGCTGTTTAAGACGACACTGGGCTTGCGGTATGACTTGAAAGACTACAGGTGACTATCAGTTGAAGCCCTGACAGCAATCACTTTAACTAGTAAGCCTACCACTAAGCTGCCTGGCCCATGCATTTGTTAAATTTATTTTGCCCTTTTACTGTGGTGGTTGTTGTTAGCCTCCATTAGAGGTAATCACATTTATCATAATGTAAGTGACCTGAATGCTGAAGTAATTTAATGAAATGTTAGCCCTGTCATTCCTGTAGTCAACGCTTGTACTGAGCGTGACTTCGCGCTACCATTGGTCTCGACTGGGGAGCTCTTGATGAGGTCTTAGCTGTACCGACAGTTTAGACTTCAATCATATTCGACAACTCGCTGTGCCGAGGACAGTCTTATTCGTGTCAGGTCTGCCGCCTTGGTAGTTAATATATCAGTGTGGGACCGATTTTTTACAATTAATACGGCACAAATTAATTGATTATGAAATAGGACAAACAATACAAATTAGGCGTGATCAAAAATAAATCATGGTCCGTTCGCAGCACAAAGAGTCGCAACAAACTGTTAACAGAATGAGACTTACACTCTGCAGCGGAGTGTGGGCTGACATGAAACATCCTGGCAGATTAAAACAGTGTGCCAGACCGAGACTCGAACTCGCGACCTTTGCCTTTCGCGGGCGCGTCTCGGTCTGGCTCACATTTTTAATCTGCCACGATTTCAGCGCATCTCCGCTGCAGAGTGAAAAATCTCATTCTGGGAACATCCCCCAGACTGTGGCTAAGCCATGTCTCCACAATATCCTTTATTCCAGGAGTGCTAGCTCTCCGAAGTTCGCAGGAGAGCTTCTGTTATGTTTGGAAGATAGGAGACGAGGTACTGGCAAAAGTAAAGCTGTGAGGACTGGGCGTGAGTCGTGCTAGCTCAGACGCCCGCGAAAGGCCAAGGTCCCGAGTTAGAGTATCAAAGTTTTAATCTGCCAGGAAGTTTCAAACTGTTAACACTCCACTGGGTGCCGATTGGTCGGCAAAGACTAAGATTTTTCTCTGGCTATCGGTAATCCAATATGAAGTTTTCTAACGCTGAACCGACTTTGATGAATTTATTCTACACAGGAGCTATACTACGTTGGTGCAGCTAAGAACATGTGGAGAGGTTGTGATTCTGTTTGCACTAACAAGCCGGAGCATCAATACTATACCCTTTCTCTATGTGTCGCTATCTCAGATGACGGTCGTGATGCAAACGTCTGCAGAGCAGCGAGGAGCGGCGCCTGCAATTCGTTTTCGCGGGCACGAAATTTGCCAAGTCGCGGCTGGCAATCTTTTACACGGAACGCAATTACTCTCTAATGAAGCCCTGAAATCTCGGCAGATTCCAGCGTGTGACACTTTCGTTCGTCCGTCATACCACGGACCAATTTGACTCACTTATATGCCAGTGTGCACAAGGAGACCAAATGTCAAGGCGGCAGACCTGACACGAATAAGACTGTCGTCGGTACGGCGAGTTGTCGAATATGACCGAGGTCTAAACTGTCGGCACAGCTAAGACCTCATCACGGACTCCCCAGTCGAGACCAATGCTGGTGCGAAGTCACGCTCAGTACAAGCGTCCCAAGTGCTAGCCATTCATAACAAGAGTAAAGATCAGAATCCTTTCGAGACCGCAATCTTCATCAGAAGGCCAGTTTCTCCTCTCCTCATTTTTCATCAAACCTCGGTAAACTCCCCAAGAGCACTCACGTAACTGTCCCCAAAAGGGTTTATGCCACTCGCAAGACTCCACGTCTCCTCTATAACTTATATGCTCTACACATCAACTAATCCTAATCAGAGTTGAGAATATTCTTCTCTTTTCTGGAGAAGTAGCCAATTCCTGACTCATGAATTCCCGTTCAGTCAGCCCATGAGGTGTGCTCCTTTGCCACAGTTCATATGACTCCTTCAGCTTCCTCATGTTCCTCACATTTGGGAACAGCATAGGTCCCATAACGTCAGCAGATAATTTTAATACATACCTTCAGTTGACAATGGCAGTTACTCAACATTCATCATCATCTTACTGATTATCATCAGCATCGCTACTTGGCTGTCTTCAGATCGTCAGCCTGCACCTGTCAACTGAAATAATCCCACTCATATGCTATAGGAATTTCGAGGATAGGTGGGCAGTAGCAGCGATATTATAGCTGTAACTAGGGTGAAAACGATTTGGAGACAGCTAATTATCGCCTGAAATCGATTATAACACGAGACTCTTTCGATGCTGAAGCTGTGTAAAGATTAGTAATATGTGTGTTTCACAATTAGACACTGTAATTGATTTCCTAAGTTTCCCATAAAATCAATACAGTTACTTAAGCAAAAGCGAATTATAAAAAAATAGCCTGCTCCATTACAATGAGGAAGGTATAAGTATAATAGAAATATCGTGTCAAGGATTGTGCTGCTCTGGAACGGGTAACGATATTAAAATTTACCTGATGCCTTAATGCTAAACAACAAATTTTTAATGCAATATCCCGACGTATACGACCCTTTTTTAGTTTTATTTCCGTTTCCGTCATGGGAAATACGGAATAATTAATCTGCTCTGTTAATTAATCTGTACCTGTCATCAGAACTATGGAGTGGGGGGGGGGGGGGGGGGGAAGGAGAGGACTCAGGAAAGGAACTCATTAATCTTGTGGGCGTAGGAGGGATGAAAGGAACGTAGCACAGTTTCTTAAAAAACAATGTACAAACATATTGGAAAGCTTTTTAGTTACCAACTTTCACTTTGTAATATGGTACCTGCTACCTATCTGACATCATGTATACAGGGCCACTACATGTCCACAGACAAAATTTCGGCTGTTATTCAGGGATATTTGCTGAGGGTTTTGGTACAAGGGGCCCGTGTTGAGGGTTTCTCGTTACAGAATAATAATTAGTATATTGCGATTGTTAGGATAGTCACGTCTCTTTCTGTGCAATTGCATTCACATCATTCTAACGTAAATCAGGAAACACAGAGTAAAGAAATAACCCTGAGACAAAAGCAAAAGCAGTGTGACGTGGTTGCCGTCGTTACGGAAACAGTTCAGCAAAGTGTCGTTGTGCCAACTGAGCCATTGTATTCCGTGAGCTCAAACACGAGGTGTATATCGGACATCTCTTAATAAGTAAGGTAAATTAAACACCAGCAGCAGTGGTATTGATGTTATTTTATTGTATTGTAACCAGATTTGGTGACTCAGTACACCATATTTAGGCCTTAACTGACGCTGAGACCATGAAGATGGTGAACTGAGTCACCGAAACTGGTTACAAAATAATAAAATAACATCTAACGACAGCTGTGCGTAAGTGAAAGACCGACGTCCTGCAGTCCGTGAGACCCAAAGATGGAGGTACAAATACTTAAGCAGTAAATCTGTCTATAGCGCAATTTACCACCGTTAACGTACAACGAACATTGGGGTTGTAAAAGAAGAAGAAGGAACAAGAAGAAGACAAAAAAGACACGAGATGTAACCGAAAATAATTTTGAACACCGAACGTAATTTCGATGAAGAAGAGAAAACTGCTCTTTATTGTTGTCAGCAGCATCAGCTTAAATGAACGTCTTTGTTTCCAAACAAGAGATACAACGCACAACGTATACCGTAAACATTTATACCGTTGTACATATACTTTACTGCAATACATAGGCAAAAGTACATGGAGATATTAAGTCAAACGAAAGGCAATTGCTCTTTAACAAACCGTTAAAGGGCATGGGTCTCTTGTACCAAAACACTCACGAAATATCCTGGAACAACTTTATCGCTAGAGATTGGATTCATACTGTAACTATGAAAGTCGTCAAAAATCTGATTAAAAAAAACTGATGACAGATAGCTGACCTATGGGGAAATGAGAAAGGAAAGACAAAGAAGAAGGTGGGAAGATGATCTGTAAGCTTAAGGAGAATCTACATCTTCAATGATAACACGGAACAGAATCTGGTGAAAGAACTTGGAAGAGTACGTTGCCCAGCAGTGCATCACTAACGGCTGACAGCAACCACAAAACGCCGGCCGGAGTAGCCGTGCGGTTCTAGGCGCTGCAGTCTGGAACCGAGTGACCGCTACGGTCACAGTTTCGAATCCTGCCTCGGGCATGGATGTGTGTGATGTCCTTAGGTTAATTAGGTTTAATTAGTTCTAAGTTCTAGGCGACTGATGACCTCAGAAGTTAAGTCGCATAGTGCTCAGAGCCGTTTGAACCATTTTGAACAACAAAACACCATCAACATTCACATTGGATATTTCATCTTTACCCAGCAAACAAAAGAAACCAGTTGCTGCATAGTGGACTGGATTCCTCAACACGGGATTCCATTGCCTAAAGACTAGATACACCCTAAGAAGAAAGAAGTAGAAGAAAGAAAGATGCATCACGAAGTAATTATCCTATTGGGACGGAATCGGTTGATGTGACGTACGTGTACAGACAAACAAATTATTCCAATTTTGAAACTAGGTCGATTTATTTGAGAGAAATTCCTTCACAAATTGTGTAAGTCACTAACGCGTTGCTTCATTTCTGGCCCATATGCAAGCATGTATTGGGCTTGGCATTGTGTGGTGTGCGTACTGTAAGACCTTCGGTACACACACCATCAGATTATTTTACTTGTCGCTCTAGCGAAGTAGGCGAGTGTCAGCAATATGTCTCGTGGTCTTATCGTGGCATGTTTATCTTCTGCCGTTAGGTCAGACAATAGAAATGCCACTTGCACGCTTAGAGTAGCAGATTGACGGTGACCAACTTTAAACAGAACTTGATTAATTTTCACACACATTTATTAAAATAATAAAAATCATAGATATTACGTAACTTCATTCGGGATCTGTTTACAATTGACAATCTGAAGTTCCTTTGGTATTGGTACGTTAATCTTATTCTCACATATCTCTGATACTTGACAAAGTGTCTATTCATTTATCTTCATGGCTATGTACAGGAATATAATCATCTTATTAGGCGCAGACTGAAACTTGACTACAGACAAAGGCAGACTAATGCAGACTGACTAATCGGAGGTCTGTACACTCATTATAATACCTTGCGCGTTCAGGTATCACTGCGCGAGTGTGATCCGCGAGGAGAAAAGGTTCTACGTTAGCAGCAATCTCATTGGCTGCGTTACATATTAATACGCGGATCGGCGGAAGCAGAATTTGGTCCGTCTCTTAAGACAGCGCCATCTCGTAGTGCGGAGACGGACGAGCGCTGCGCCTGCGCTGTAGTGCTTAGCGGGGCGCGCTCTAGTGGGAAAGTTGTGTACGCACTGACTACGCGGAACTATGTACACAACACATTGATTGACGAATTTTTGTATGTTCTCCTGAGGCCTATAGTGCCAAATTCTGTCCAATTGGCGCGTTATATCGTTCCAGCCTCTAGGTGGTTGGAGGCTCTGCCCGTAATGCCCTCACGGTGTGTGGGCGAGCATTGTCTTCCGGGGCGTTGAATTTCTACTGCTTGTCGTCGTACTTGCCAAACCATGTCTTGGCCAACAAGGTCGCTTGATCTCTCCCCAATTGAGAACGTTTGGAGCATTATGGGCAGAGCCCTCCAACCTGTTCGGCATTTTGACTATGTAACGGCTCAATTGGACGGAATATGACAGTATCCGTCAGGAGGACGTCCAAGAATGCTATGAATTAATGCTAGGCCGAATAACTGCTTTCACAAGGGCCACAAGTTGACCAATGCGTTGTTGACTTGCTGCATTTGTGAAGCACTTTCTCTTCAATATATCAATTTTTTCTGAAATTGTGATCAGTTGTTTGTCTGCACATACACATCACATCTACTAATTTCTGACTCATTCGCATAATTCTTCCGTGAAGCATCGTAATTTCTTTTCTTAGAGTGTAAATCTAATACAATAATACGCAGACATCATTACACCAGCACAGTACTAGCGCTCTCGCATGACCACTGAAATCCAAACCAAGGGACTAAAGGAACGAGTAATTATACTCCGCTGAAATTTCACACACGTTTGCAGAACGTGTCCGCAGCTCGTGGTCTCGCGGTAGCGTCATCGCTTCCCGAGCACGGGATCCCGGGTTCGATTCCCGGCGTGGTCAGGGATTTTCACCTGCCCCGAGATGACTGGGTGGTGGGTGGTCTTGTGTCGTCTTCATCATCATCATTCACCCCACTACAGGCGGAGGAAGGCAACGGCAAACCACCTCTATTCGGAGGAGGATATTAGTGTTTAACGTCCCGTCGACAACGAGGTCATTAGAGACGGAGCGCAAGCTCGGGTGAGGGAAGGATGGGGAAGGAAATCGGCCGTGCCCTTTCAAAGGAACCATCCCGGCATTTGCCTGAAGCGATTTAGGGAAATCACGGAAAACCTAAATCAGGATGGCCGGAGACGGGATTGAACCGTCGTCCTCCCGAATGCGAGTCCAGTGTGCTAACCACTGCGCCACCTCGCTCGGTCACCTCTATTAGGACCTTGCCTATTACGGCGGTGCGGGTCTCCGGCATCGGTCCCCTATGCTCTGTCAAGACGCATGGGACTTAATTTCCATTACGGACCATCATTGTGTTTCCCAATTTTTATAACGTAAAAAGTGTGAAATGAGCACGTGAAAGGAAAACTAACTTTTCCTTGAAATTCAGAATTGTAGATTCGTTTCCCTAACGTACAACCTGTAAAAAATGAAGGGTGTTTGAAAATTAAGTTCCCAGTTTGCTGTTTTATGTCGCTGAGACGGAATAACCGAGATTTCATGTCCCTGTCTGCAGACGGTAACGTAGGCTTGGGAGAGGCGCCAGATGTGGTCCATTAAAAGTTTTACCACCCGGTCAGTGAAAGTGCTTGGAGGCGTTCGCTACCATCAGCTCCGCAAGAGTTGAAAGGACATCGGTTTCTTACGCGACGACAGAATGGAGGCTGTTACGAACACCCTAAATCCCAGAGTGAAAGTGTGTAAGAGTTAAAGCACGAAGACATACATGTCTCTGCCTTACGAAATTACAATAGCCTCTTCATCCAGTAAAAGACAGCGCACCGTTTGTTACAGCCAGGTTAAGTATGTTGTGACTGACTCATTCTTAACGAAGAAAACTACAAATGTAGTGAATAATGTAATAGTAGCACGAGAAGCTAGAACATCAATATTGTTAATCAGAAAAGAAGTAAGCTATTAACATACGATCTAAAAACATTTATTGCGGTCTCAGCGTGGCCTTCTACGTTTGAACAAAGGACCCAGTTGTCAGGGAACGATGATAGAGCTAGGGGGTAAGGGTAGAGGCAATCATGTCTCTTGCATTATTCATCGACTTGCTCCCACGATGCATTACGGTCACACTCAAGGAAAACTAGCACGTCTTCTTTGTGCTTTTGCGATCGTTTGACAAGGGTACTACCAGAAGAAGAGGAGTCATAAGAGTGCTATTGTGTAGCGTCCGTCCAGTACAGAAAGTTTCGGCTAAGTTTTGTTATAAGAGCACTAAGGTATGTACTCCTGAAAGCATAGAAGCGGAATGGTAGCTGCGGCGTTTCAAACTTATCCATTGCTGTTTCTCCGGGAGTACTACAGGAGATATAGTTGAGAACCATTTTCCTGCAAATACAAGGAAATCTTTGTACTGTCATTCACTCGTGGCAAGCGTCGGACTCTCTTTCTTCGAATGAAAACGGAATTTTTGATACTCTCTTCTTATCAGTGCAACTAAAAGTATCCTTAAGTACTCACTCTTGTTCGGATTAACATGAAAACTGGGTTCGCTTTAAACAAATCAGTGCTTATGTTTCTTCTTTATCCAGCTATGTTTCACAACTACTCTGTAATCGTTAGAGGGCCGTTCACAATCTTCTCTCAAACTAGTGTCATTATTGCTTAGAATTACTAAAATTATTTTTCAAATATAATTATATACTTGCTAGTATTGATTACATGATAGCTAAGTTCGATAAGTGATATTTAATTTAGATTGTAGCTTGCAGCATGTAATTTTCACAACATGTCTCCCACCTTGTCAAAACGCAACAAAAATTGTGTATGTTATCTTAGTGATTTTATGTAGATACTTTGACTTTTGAATTGTCACACAGTGTACATACAGACAAGCAGTGTCTTCATTCATGACAACGCTTATATAATATGGTGTCTTTCAGTTGAAGTGTGGATTCGAAAATCACTTATTAGCGTTAATCACAGACAAGTACCGAGTTCGAGATGATCTGGTACTATTGAATATTTCATGTCCTTGACTTCCGCAGCGGGAACTATGTATTAAAGTAACTTTTAACCATGGTGCAACACAGCACTTTTCTCATATTCGAAATTTAGCATGTGGCGACGGAAGCGGTTTGTGTTGCAAAACAATCGCAGGACCTTGTGAGGATTGAACCAAGCATCATTGGATTTGTAGTCCGGAACGATCCACTCCATATGAAAAACAGGTATTTCAGGTCATTAACTACTTATTCCACGAATTGTGTAAATTTTGAAGGTCCTGGGTTGTCACTGCAAACGTCACTACTCTTGCCGAAGACTTGGATGGTACCTATGAAACAAACAATATTTGTTTTGTAAGTCATAGTACTGTAGAATACATGAAACATTTATAAATTTATGCGTTTATTCTATTATTTAGAATCTTACCTATTTCTATCAGAACTGCGTCTTCAAAACTGAAAGTTGTGGTAGCAGATTCCAAGGCGGCGAAGTTCAGCACGAGTTGTCAGAATAGAACTCAGCATGGCGTTCCCCAACTTGTTTCTATTGGAACTTTTCGCAGTGTTCATTTCAGTAAACCACCTCCCTACTTTTTCATTTTACCAAGGCAGCATTAGAAGTACCTTAGCCAAAAACAGAGTGGACTAAAAGGTTCGCCCGCATCTCGTGGTCGTGCGGTAGCGTTCTCGCTTCCCACGCCCGGGTTCCCGGGTTCGATTCCCGGCGGGGTCAGGGATTTTCTCTGCCTCGTGATGGCTGGGTGTTGTGTGCTGTCCTTAGGTTAGTTAGGTTTAAGTAGTTCTAAGTTCTAGGGGACTTATGACCACAGCAGTTGAGTCCCATAGTGCTCAGAGCCATTTTTTTGAACTAAAAGGTTTCTGTTTACTTGCATCCTCATATTTTGATACTGCAATCCAAAATCTAACTGCCTATCACATTGCCCTGCTTCACAAAATTGATTCACTGCCGCTGGAACTCTACATCAGACGGGATGTCCGGTCTGATATGTATTTCCAAAGCTAATGGTGTGACATTATCCTTCACTCTTCTTAAACGGTTTCCTAGTGCTGCAGATGATACTTTGCTTAGAATTTCAACGTTCTTCGGGAGACAGGACTGGAGCTCACTGTCAAGGCGTACAATAAAGTTAATTCAAATTTTCTGCATTGACATTTCAGTGTCCACAGTCATTCTACCACTGGTACATCCCTTTGGCTTTTCAGAAGTGGAACCCAAATGTGTGGGACGAAGAAAATTCTAAACATTTACAAAAATCAGATTTCCTTCACTCTTTTACGATTATCATTTGTACAAGTGTTCTGATTAAAACAGTGAGATCTTAGCAGAAGCTTGATGGAGTCGGCTGATCTAGACTGGAGGGTCTTGTTAATTATGTTTTACTCTCACAGCATTGATATTATAAATATGAAAAATGATTTGCTGTTATTGCCTTTATACATTTTATATACCATCTAAGCTACAATCAGTTAATTTTTTCTCGTTTCCTGAGCGTGAGGGAGCTTGTAGTGCCAAGGGATCAGCACCATGAGAATCGTGGGAAAAATAACAAGTGAGGAGTAGAGGCGAGTAGTAATAGAGTTCTCGCAGATATTTACAACACAGCAGTGCGTATACTATTAAGTGTTTCAGCGTGCCCTCGTTAAATATCACGATAGAAACTCCTGATATGCCGACCGAAGCGCCCTCATTCGCTGGCGATAAGACGAAACAAATGTAGTGCTGACTAACAACAACTCTTTATTAAGTAAATTAATGAAAATCCACGACATACATAAATCAGTCAAAACCAAAATTCATGATAAACGAATGTTTACAAACTGACGTTATATTGCGGATATTGATATTGCTTTCGCATCAGCGAACTCCTGTATGACTTCGTTGAAATCCAAACACAGCAAGCTCATGTTCAGACGACACTGTTGCCAGCCCACACAGTTTTGGCTAGCCCATTGTTTGCCTCCGGTACGTGTTAACCAAGTTAAGCTTCGGAAAACTTCCTTCCTCACTTACCACTGTCTACATCCGTATCTACATGGATACTCTGCAAATCACATTTAAGTGCCTGGCAGAGGGCTCATCGAACCACCTTCACACTAATTCTGTATTATTTCAGTCTCGTGCAGCCCGCGGAGAAAACGAACACCTATGTCTTTCCGTGCGAGCTCTGATTTTCCTTATTTTATTGTAGTGATCGTTTCTCCCTATATAGGTTTGCGTCAACAAAATATTTTCGCTTTCGGAGGAGAAAGTTGTGATTGAAATTTCGTGAGAAGATTCCACCGCAACGAAAAACGCTTTTGTTTTAATGATGACCACCCAAATCCCCGATCATTTCAGTAACACTCTTTCCCATATTTAGCGACAATACAGAACGTGATGCACTTCTTTGAACTTTCTCAATGTACTCCTTCAGTCCTTTCTGGTATGGAACCAACACCGCGAAGCAGTGTTGTAAAAGGAGGACGGACAAGCGTGGTGTAGGCTGATCCGTTACATTTTCTAAGTGTTATGCCAATAAAACGCAGTCTTTGGTTAGCCTTCCACACAAAATTTTCTGTGCATTCCTTCTAATTTAAGTTGTTCGTAATCGTAATTCTTTGGTATTTAGTTGGATTTACGGGCTTTATATTTGACTGATTTGTCCTGTAACCGAAGTTTAACGTATTCCTTTTAACACACATGTGGATGACCTCACACTTTTCGTTATTTGGGGTCAACTGCCAATTTTTTCACCATACAAATTTCTTTTCTTAATCGCTTTGCAATTTGTTTTGATCGTCTGATGACTTAACTACTCGATAAACGACAGCATCATCTGAAAACAACCCAAGATATCTGCTCAGATTGTCTTCTAAGTTGTTTATATAAATACGGAACAAATGGTTCAAATGGCTCTGAGCACTATGGGACTTAACTTCTGAGGTCATCAGTCCTCTAGAACTTAGAACTACTTAAACCTAACTAACCTAAGGACATCACACACATCCATGCCCGAGGCAGGATTCGAACCTGCGACCGTAGCGGTCGCGCGGTTTTAGACTGTAGCGCCTAGAACCGCTCGGCCACTCTGGCCGGCAAATACGGAACAGCAAAGGGTCTATAACACTACTTGGAGGAACGCCAGAATTCACTTCTCTTTTGCAAAATTAGTAAGTTTATACTAAAGTTGCGTGCAAAGCCATACTCTTTGTATGAGCTTCAAAGTTTCAATTGTTGTGCTACCAGGCTTTACCAACGTTGAGAGCAGTTTAAGTTCATCTTTAAAACTAGCAAGACTGGTTGTCCTTAGCTTATCCATTATTGAGACTGTCCACATTTTGGAATACTCGTTACTTAGAACATCAGCAGGCATATCTTTAATTTTACTGTTGTCGTGCAAACAAGATCACTCTGACTTTCAAGCTACTGAAATTTCTCAATGATTGCACATCTAAGATCCACTACTTTACAGTGTAATTATAGTCTGCCAATGTTTCTTTCACATACAACTGGAAATGCTGTGTTTGGGTGTAGCAAGCGCTCCTGGACACCTGTGATTGATAAATTCCAAATATGCGTTATATGACCAGTAAAAGCCACTCCTAAACTTGTGTTTGGCTTTTAACATCACAACCCAGTCAATGTGAATGCTGAACTACAGATTATTATATTTCTATTTTGTACCGCATTTCTGGATCTTCAATTTTCTCATGTTTTACGTCTTATTGGAGCTGTTTCTTCTTCCGTCTGTTTTATATCTGCTATGTGCCATCTACGGTCAAGTTTTCTTTTCCTAGATTGTTTGCTAGCTCCTTAGAGTACAGTGGAAAGTTTTGGAATTTTGAGGTCCTCTCGGTTGTTCGTGAAATACTGTGTTGTCTTTTCGAGATATCTGTAGTATTACTTCTTGTGTTTTTTCTTACGATATTAATGTGCAATAGAATGTAATACTGAAGGAACGAGCGTAATCACGGATAAGTTTTTGCCGAAGTGCCACCCTTCTGTGCAACAATTCAGTCCGTATTTTCGACTTTGCTCATTTCAGCCATTGCATACTGTACCTTTCTATATCATGCTTAAGAGGGGCAACATCAATCCTACTCTCCCATCTTGTACTCAATGACTTGAACGTTAGGGTAGAGACATGACCATCCAGGACTACCCACCGTCACCTAGACTCATATAAGAAATCATGAATTTTACTCTAAAAAAATACTATCACAGGTGTTTGAGGTAGCTGTATATGTACTGTTAGGGTATCATACGCTAACATTTATTTTTATTTGTTCATAATAAAGTTTCTCGCTACTGTAGGAGCTTTCAGGCCGACGCAGGTGCCTTTCAAGTGTTGTGTAGGCACGTGACAGAAACTGAGATGTCAGCGCGCCACCAACAAACTTTGCTGTCTTTAAAGACGAACTCAAAGTGGCCAACTCCAGTGCTTCATTTGTTTCGCAGTATCGTTGATAACTTTCAGTAAGACACTAGATTTTATGAATGATTTGTATCTCTAACTTATTCCACACGGCTTCACAAGCAAAACTTTCATTGTCTTGTTTAACTCTTTCTTTTTGAACCACTTCAGATTTTACGAGTATTCCGCCTCCAAAAGCCTGCCACCCTGGGTTGTGGCATGGGTCGCTTACCCATCAGGAGCCCGCCCTGCTAGAGAATCCACTTTACGACATCGTTGCTGAGTTGGACGGCCTTCGCCACAAACGTTTTACGGTTGCTTTAACAATACAAGACAGTGGTTAATTTCTGTTGCCGCTCCGGCTCAGAATGTTCAAATGTGTGTGAATTCCTAAGCGACCAAACTGCTAAGGTCATCCGTCCCTAGACTTACACACTACTTAAACTAATTTAAAGAACAACACACACACCCACGCCCGAGGGAGGACTCTAACCTCCGACGGGAGTGGACGCACGATCTGTGACATGGCGCCTCAAACCGCGCAGCGCTCCGGCTCTTCGTCTTGTTGTAGATAGCACGCTATATGTTTTTAGGACTGTTTGAGACCGGGATATGGGCCTGAGATGTGCTAAGTAAAGATTCACACCTATTTTTGCTCTCACAACAATGGATGACTGCGTAACTACAGGTGTTAACTGACAAATCGTCACATTTATTAATATTCACTTTTTAAATCAAATACGCTTTGGGCCTAATATTTCTTAATTAACTTTTTTAACTCGGTTCGCAATTCAGTAGATAAACATATTGCGATCAGTCAATTCTCGCAACACAGTGCACAGAACGGGCAGTCTCACAGATCCATTGAGATACGGAAAATTGTTCTGTTTACTACGGTATAGGAAACACGATGTATTACTGTTCTCTTGATGAAATTGTTTCTGGTTCTATGAATGCCTATGTATTGTTAGCTTCAGCCTCCCGTTGTCCTTTTCACTGGATCTTGAGAACTCCTCAGTCTTGTAAATCTTGGTTCTTACCATTCTTCTCTCTTTTAAATCTGCAACTGTCGATATTCCTCTTCCGTACTGAATTCTAGCTTCTTTCACTTGTTACTGCCACACTGGCAGGAATTTATCACAGATGAAACTTTCGCTCTGGACGTAGTATTACTATACATAGCAGTGACAAACAACATGTAAAAAATAATACTATGAAATCCTACTACGTATTACATTTAATTTACTTTGTGTCTTGACATGAATACAAAGAAATTATAAATGCGTATCTAATTAAAAATGTTATTACACATTGTGGACTAAAAATCAGACTGGAGTAAATATGGTCGATGATATAAGAAAGAATGAAAATATGTCAGTTAAAGCGCCAAATTG
The DNA here is from genome assembly GCF_023864345.2 of Schistocerca serialis cubense. Taxonomy (NCBI): domain Eukaryota; kingdom Metazoa; phylum Arthropoda; class Insecta; order Orthoptera; family Acrididae; genus Schistocerca; species Schistocerca serialis. The sequence continues at coordinate 248,053,987 of NC_064638.1, read as the reverse complement.
TACCCTCCAGGTTAGCCGAGAGCGCTAATGCGCTGCTTCCTGGACTCGGGTAGGCACACCGGCCCCGGATCGAATCCGCCCGGCGGATTACCGACGTCGGCTGGTGTGTCGGTTAGCCTGGATGTGGTTTTTAAGCGGTTTTCCACATCCTGCTAGGTGAATACCGGGCTGGTACCCACGTTCTGCCTCACTTACACGACTCGCAGACATCTGAACACATTCACACTATTCCACGAATTACACTAGACGCAGACAGCTGGGGTACACTAATTCTGTCCCAGGTGGGTACAGGATGGTAGCAGGAAGGGCATCTGGCCACCCCTTATAACCAACCTTGCCAAATCCGTTCCTAACCGTGCCGACCCTGAGGGACAGGCACCAGCAAAAGAAAGAAAGAAAGCACCACAACTGTAAGATTACTAAATTGAATGTATCACAATTACTACCTACCGCACGCTGCGCAGTGTTCAAAAGAGCACTGAGGGTGCACAAGTGCAAAGCCTGTGTACAGTGTGTGTGAAAATTAACAGCAAAAACTGACGCAGGTGAAAATGTATGATAGAAAGGGATGGGGAGGGGCTAGAGGACGTGACACCAATTGGTAAGTCGCCTGTGTGCAAAAATTTTTTCGAACTGGCTCTGAATAAGAATTTTGTATAGTAATTTGCAAGTAGGGAATGCCGTCCAAGACTGAGCCAACCATTAAATTTGAAATATTTGTATACTGTAGCGTGATTTTCTTATAATAATTCAATAATTAATTCCAAGACAGGATACGATCAGTGGCTGCAGGTTATCTCGTGTTGATGTGCTACATCACGCTGCAAATATCACACTGAAATAAACGCCATTTTGCTTCGAATGCCAGCCAGAAATGACACTAACGTTACACCATTTGTCTTCAAATATATGTTGGTATACAAATAAGACAGACGAAAATATATTTTGTAGTATTGTCTCTACGATAACAAGAAACCAGTGTCACATGTTGAAATGATGGTTACCCTTGCTATGATAAACTCAGAGAAGCGACACAATTGTCTATGTATCTTCTAATATGACGTTATCGATTTTGGCACTATGAGTGCCACACTGCTCACAGCACCAGGTCAGTATATTTAGTTGAAACTGCACGTACCGTACCGACAAGTGTACTGCTCGAGGAATTTATAAGTTCCACTGTCCTGACAGTACCGTAGGTTAGGCATCTACACAACAGAGTAACAATTCGCTGACCTGGGTTAGATTCCTATAGTCACGAACTTTCCTCATTTTATTTCTTGCAAATTAAAACTATTAATTATAAAATTTCAGTATAATTAAACAGTTAAAATTAATATATAAAAGAAATACATTCAAATTAGTTACGAATATTACCTTTGTAAGTCAAAAAGCTATAGGCTACACGGTGGTAAAAACAAGCAGGTATATGAGGAAATTTAGTATGAGCTCTCTATAGGGCATCTGTAGATTATGTGCTAGAAAGACCATTTTCCAGTAGATCTTTGGAGATGAAAGAGATTTAAACATTTAGTTGGATGTAGGTCAAATATAAATCACTGTAACTCAAACAAAAAAGGGGTGTGGGAAAATGCTCTCCAATTTGCCTTAGGTAATGCTGAAAATTTCGAAATACTTGCTAAATATTTTTATCAGCTTCTTAAATGTCCAGAAGAAATCCATAACTCCGAGTACTTAAAGACTCTCGAAGCTCTGGAAAATTTACCCCAAACTAACAAGGAAACTGAAGTTATTAAAATCTTATAAAGCCAGTGCGGAAGACTATTACAGCACAACTTTTGAAATGGTCTCTACCAAAAACTAAAAATTATCTAAAATTATCTAAAATTAATCTTTCAGAAAATTTGAAAAACAGGAAAACTCCCAAGGGAGTGGAATGTGGGCTTGATACATCCACTTCATAAGAAAGGCAATAAACAAGATGTTAACAACTATAGAGGAACTTCTATGAAACAATTGCATATAATGTGTTTTCCGAGATTGTACTAAACGAAGTAGAAACGTCTCTGAAGAGTGATTTAGGAAGACCAGATAATGTTCTGAACAGATATTTACCATGAACTCAATCATTGGCTACAGACTACTGAAATTAAAAGGACAGTATTTTTCTTTGAAATCGCGTGTAGCGTATTGTGCAGGCGTATGGTATGAGCTATTTTCTAATTACTGCTATCATGACAGCGCCGTCAGCGAGTAGCGTAAATCTCAGATTGTAAACTCTCCGACCCGAATTCGGTTCCTACTAATCCCATTTTCTTAAATTTATTTCATTCTTCGTAGTGTTAAAACTATTGATTAAAAAATTAAAAGACATTGAAACAGTTCTCTTTATGTAAATGAAGTTAATACACAGTATTCAATTTAATTACCATTACAACCTTTGTAATTGAAAAGGTTCAGGCCTCTACACTGTGGAGTATTGGTATAATTTTGTATGATATAAGAAACCAATAATGACATTCCAGTCGGTCCTCATATAATGCTAATTACGAAACAATTAATAATCGTCACAGAGAGAAGGAACTAAGCAAGGGGTGAGCTCACAAGATGCTCACCAAGGAATTTTGCAGTTACGAACAATCTTCCCGAAGCGCGCATACCAGCGACTTTTATGAAAACAGACGGCCTCATCCGCTAATAGTGTCTCCTTCAGGTGTGGCACGCCTTATCGTAATAGGAACACAATGGACAAAATGAACAAGCGCAATTGAATCTAAATTAGGAACATTCAAATATCGCCACATAGGTACCATGCTGCGATTAATTCAAAGCGTGGTTGTGAGGCAGACCAGTAATTTCCGCATCGTCAAGGACTGAACACCCCGCTTGTGCAACTTTGAACGTGACCGTATTTCGAAATTAACGAAGTTGGCTGCCAAGTTGTCGTTACATACAGCGGCGGTCCCCAAATGAGCCAACCTGCACAGAAGGCAGTGGCCCCGATTGCAGCGTTCGTGTCGTTTTTCGCGCCCGGCCTGAATTATTCAGTCCTCCACAGGTACTCCTGCCGCTGTTGGAATAAGCCCAGCTGACGGTTACTGTGCGCGCTCTGCCGCTCGCTTTGTCCTCGGTGTATTTGGGGAGTCCCCGGACGTACAAACAATGAACACATCATGCAAGTTCAGAGATGTTGACTGTCCATTCTTTATGCATCTACCTTTCTGCAGCATACTGTTTAAACCGGTATCTGACGAACTAAAAATATAACACCAGTGCATACCCCTCAGTCCTAAATATTTCGAGTCTGGGTTAGTATTAAACAGAGAAAAGCTAAGATAGTGGATTTAATGCTTTAGGTGTTCAGGTTTTTAGAGTCAGAACAGTCAGTTGCAATGATGGTTACCTGAATGATGCGTTAAACACGAGAGGAAGACTGCATATGGGAGCACAAGGTGATGCGGCCTTTGCTTTTACCGGTCGACGATGGCACGCTCCCCGTTTAATGATAAGAGTTTTTGAATATTGGTTAAGTGGTGTGAATCACTGCTTTCCTTCTCCTCCTCGAGGATGAAAAATTCTAGACCAGTGATGTCTGCGCCCAAATCTCCCTCTCTCTGTACCTCAGTAATTGGTGCGCAAAGTAAGACTCTGCTGTAAGATGACCCGGAAAGAGTTTCTGCTTATGACAGACGGTAATAGTCCACCTGTAGGAAGTAAGCTCGTTGGAACGCTAAGAAAAATCCAGAAAGAACTCTTAATAAGCTCGGAGAGTTATATTTCGTGCTAAAAGTAAACGTGGGACGGAAGTCTATTTCAGAAGAAAGTGTAGCTAGCTCGAGAGGTAAAAGTTGCGAGCATATAATGAAGGTAAAAGAACTGCCGTCGTTTTCCACGTAGCTTTCAAACAAGAACTGCTACGACAGATTCCAAATTTTATATTTGTGTGAAAACATCGCTCGCTAACGTAGTGTCTTTCTTAATATTAAGCAGTACTCGTTTTGCTCAATCAACACGTTTACATGACATCGCTGAGAACCAGTGAAATATTACAATACAACACACCGTCTTAATGACACACTTATCTTAAGGTTATTTGTATCAGCTCTGACAGAGTGTCATTTTGAGATTCGCTGTGAAATAAAGTACATGTTTTGATGTATGCCATATAGCATCAACTATATGACGAAAACCATACGTACGAACTTGTAATAATGTCATATAATAATAAGCCTGGGAACGAAACGCTCTTTTAGTGACTTTTTGCGATCTGAAGGCGACAGTCAATGATGGCTAAAATCGGTAATCAAATTATTGTGTGATGAAGACGGACCGTTATCCTGCATTCAGAATATTTCTTAAATTATTTTTTTCACTTCCTACAGCATTTTATTCTTTAGGTCTCTCACAACTCTTTAATGACACGGGTTAACCTTTTCCAGTACAGTGAGCTGTACGCTGTACTGTTCAAACCTCCTGTAATTTAGGTATTTTCTGAACACCTGCACCTTCTCAGAACAGCCTAATGCGAATGATGAGGTGGACCTTTCAGCACGACCAGATCGGATACCACGATATGTCTTTGCTTAGGTGTATCTGACAGATACTTTGGCCTGAAAAGTTGCTCCACACGCCAGGAGGCATTCGCCCAGTAAACACATAAGACTGATTTCCACGAGGTACGTCCGCTTCCCGCCTGTCTAGGCATTGTTTTACAGGACTGAATTACGGAGTCCGCTACACGACGAAGTCCATTCCCAACACAGCGGCCAAAGTGTGTGAATTCTCTATTAGACTCGTTCTCAAACGTCCATAGTACTATCCAGATCCGAATCCTGAAGATTGATGTACGTATCGTATATCCCGAGATGTGTGGCGTATCTGCTTCAGTTGATTCCAATAGATTTCATAGCCGAAGATATAATGTCAATAGGGCACTGTGACCAGTTACAAAATACAGGAAGACAAACACCACCTTCTTTTATTTTTACGGACATCCGATTTCGATGCTTTTTCATGTCACATTAATTACTTCCCTTTTTAGTAATTAATCGACCTGAATATGACCTAAACTTGGTCAAAACCGGTTATTCTAAACAATAAATAAATTAAAAAATAAAAATAAAAAAGGGATCCAGCTTGTATTTGTCTTTATATTCTTACAGAAATCTTTCTCGATTATCTTATAACAGGGCTACTGCATTACTGCACGGAACAACGAAAGGAAAAACTTATTAAAACTTATTCCAGTAGCTGTTATTGGATATGAAATCATCGGTTTCGTGACTGAGTTGTACTTATTTACTAGCCAAAAGCAAGTCTGGCATTTGAAGTTCTGTCAACATTGCGGTGATGGATGGTGGTAGCCATTAGGGATGTTAATTCTTTTTAATACATTTTAATTACTATCTGTGACGTCATGATGAAGGAAAAGATGAAAAACAGAAATTCTGTGTGACAGTGAAGTAAAAGTGATACAGTTTCATCGCCGGACGGAGTACCTGCATGCTGCAAAGCCTACAACGAATTTGTAAGTAATTTCCGTGTTAATAACAAAATGACGAAAACTACAAACAGCTTTTTTTAAAAGGGATTTTACACTATGCATCACATCCAGACATCGATAGATACCACAAACAAGTATCAAAATTGTTCCGGTCGCACGTTAACTGTAGGGATCTCAGGAAACAGCAGTCTGCGAGTCTCGACAGGGCTAGAGTTTGCCGACGTGACCTGGAAGATGGCGAAAAATGCGTAAATCACTAACAAGTTGTAATTAAGGAAAACTAGTGTGGTCTGCTTAATTCGTGAGAGAGTAATAGGATTAGGTACAACACTGTCGGTATTCTCAACATGCTGTGAGCACAGTTCTACGGCTCTTGCTTTGAAGATACGTTTGCAACAGGGTCTCTAGAAATCTGAAGTACTTATTATTAATATTTGATTTATAAAAGGAAGAAAAGACCAAGAAATGAATATTTTTGGAAACATGTGTTTGGAGCGCTCATGTCATAAACAAAATATTTCGGCCCTGATGATAACGTCCACAATAAAGAAGCGAGATGGTTAGCTGATTCAAGGTTTGAAGGGCTCTGCTGACCAGGTACTAAGCGCAAAATCAGTCAGTGTCATGAAAGGGTGTCTGGTGTAAAGAAGGGAGCTTGCAAAATGGAAACCGTTGAAGGAGTCATTAAAAATGTGAGGATCTAGACCCTTCATTAGCAAAATCGTATCGACCGATATGTGTCGTCAATTTAGCCAAGTCCAAGTAAGGTTATCATCGCGCTTGGTCCACAGACCAAACAGTAGTACATACAGCTTCCGGAGGGGAACACCCGTCGCACAAATTTGAGTAGTGAAGAAAGGAGATATATAGGTCGACCAGAGAGAGACTGTAGCACTTTCTTACTAGATCGTGTGCATGAGACTGCAGTACCAGGATCTCATTAAAATACGCAAATTTGCATATAACTAATCCTATCATGGAAAATATTGAATTAAAACTGGCTAATCCTTTGGGTAAGAAGCGTTAGTCGACTGATTAAACGCATTAATTGTAAAGTCGTAGTACACTTAGGCACTGTCGACAAATTTTACCTTACTCTGATTTTCACTTGTTGCAATTACCCAAAAAATTGAATGCGAACTTTATTTCGGTTCAGTATATACGGAGCCCGACTGGAATGCAAACTTCATTTATTTCTTCCGGTCTTTCACGACCAGATGTCATATTTTCTGATAAGCTTTCCGGGCTGTATGGCCGTGGTCGCAGAAAGTTTTCGGTTCCTAAGGTTTCGTCCAGAGTTGCGCTGGACACATTCGAACGTTCTCCTGGTGACATTGAGTCTTGCCGGAAAAAATCGCTTACTGAACTGTCCACCATTTCTACTTCCATCCCTTAAGTGCGACATCGATGGCACATTTATTTAGATTAATAGTAATGTTGCAAATTAGGGCAGAAAAGCTACTTCGCAAATTTTTGTTGTTGTAAAAATGGCGCCAATATCGTAAACTTTGTATACTTTGACGTTTTTCAGATTCAGATGTGATTTTCATAACTGTCTTTTTTTCTTTTTAACTTCTGTGATGTTTATGGCAGTGAACATTGGGACTTGTACGAAAGGATTACACACTAATTAATAAAATACATTTTCTAAACTGTAGACGAGGTAATAGAAAATAATGGTAGGTCGTGTACTGGTCTTCTGGGGAAGAGAAACATTTATTCACGGTCGATATGAAATATTTAGGTAATAAAACGAACTGTTATTCTCTGTACTAAGAAGTAAGGAAAAATATTAATTACCTCAGTGCGATGTATATGGAAAGCAGTATCACATTTCATGATAAACTGTTTTGTAGTTAAGGTACTGAGAACATTGAAAGCAATAGTATTCGATTTTCATAATCATTTTACTCTGGTTCAAATCTTCCTACGAGAAAGACGTGGATAGAGACGTATGCATCTTTTAACGTATTTATGGTAAATGTATGTTGTTACTGATAAGGAAACCACGTATTTCAGTAGCATCCCTACATGTACGAAAAATTAACTACACCTTTTTTCAGAGATCAATAACGTGTGGTACAGTGGGAGTTGTAATTAGTATTGTTCGCCACCTTTTGCAAAAAGTCAGACTCTTCTTCAAATTACCCCGGTATTAAGTGCCCAAAGCAAAGTTGAGATGGGTACAATTAATTTCATGAATGAACAGACTAAAGTCAAGTTAATTTCATTCATTTTGCAAAGAGTAGTATCGATGTCAAGACAGATTCTGGTGGTTGCCGCTTCACGGTTACCTTTTGTTCAAGTGACAAGATTTTTAACAGTTCAAGTGCTCAGCTTTGAATCAATAATAAGCGTGCCATGCAAAAGGTGTTTCTCCACGTGAACCTACGATAGTATAAATTATTATTCATGCTATAAGACATTCCATTACAACCCTGAGATATTTTTAGGTGCTTCACACCGACCTGAAAAATGAAATGAAATGTCGTGTGGCTAAGGCCTCCCGTCGGGTAGACGGTTCGCCTAGTGCAGGTCTTTCGATTTGACGCCACTTCGGCGACCTGCGCGTCGATGGGGATGAAATGATTATGATTTGGACAACACAACACCCAGTCCCTGAGCGGAGAAAATCTCCAACCCAGCCTGGAATCGAACCCGGGACCTTAGGATTGACATTCCGTCACGCTGACCACGCAGATACCGGGGCCGGACCACACCGACCTGTTCCTAATTTATTTTATGTCTATACAGACATTGCAAAGTGTGGGCACTTGAAGATAAAAGACCTCAACAATATCGAAGACGGAATGAAACTATAGTGAATATGTCATACAGAGCCTTATGTGATCTTATGATGTATTATTAAAACCACAGGTGATCTTTTCATGTTGTATATATATATATATATATATATATATATATATATATATACACACACAACATGAAAAGATCACCTGTGGTTTTAATAATACATCATAAGATCACATAAGGCTCTGTACGACATATTCACTATAGTTTCATTCCGTCTTCGATATATATATATATATATATATATATATATATATATATATATATATATATATATATATACAAGATGAAAAAAATCATTAGTGTGGTCTGAAATCGCATGTATGTGGGGAGACACTGACCAGCCTGTACTTCCACCACAACTGTTAACTATACCATTTGAAAGCACAATGAAACTTTGACTATCCAGACATAAATGCAATGATCTAAAGGTTTTTTAAGTGCTTTGTTAAGCCTCATAAAAGAAAAAAAACCTAGCATGATACATAAATCAGTGTTATCCATAGTCAACATTATAAATGTAATGAAATGCACTAGGTCGGAGTACCAACATATAGTTCCAAATTTAGTTGAGCATAATAACTTCAGTTTTGTCCAACGTAAACCTAAATTCTCGTTTCAGAACGTCCAATGCAGTTAGAACTAAAGTTATGTGCTCTTCATTTATCGATTTAATGTCTAGCACTTATGGCCAAACAACTACACTCCTCGTTTTGGAAGATAGTTGACATTATATGTTGTACTTGAATCATTGCCTGAACCACAACAACTTGCATTTTGAGCGATATATGACTGACATTCGTTTTTCGTAGTTGTAGGTATGTTAAAAATTACTAATAAGCCTTCGCCAACGTACCGATGCTTAATGTTTATATTCCTTAGTTTCACACTGTCATTGGTGACAACACTATTTGATATAATGGGTATCTGTAATCCAGGCGTGACAATGACTAGTGCTCAACGCAACAGAGATATCATAACGTGACCTCAGAAACTGTAATATGCTACCACACTAATGTTAACAAAAAATCTTACCAGTGGTGTGTTTTGATAATTAAGCGAGTGACTTGCGTAATCTACTTGAAAATAGTTATGGCTTTACAATTAAATGGGACCTGTGGTTTTTACACAGACAGATTTTAACACACTTCTTCATATACAACCACACGTCACAAAAGAATCGCCAACTGTTGCGCTAGAAAATTGCGCACTACATGGCTCTTTCTAGCGTATATAGCTGGAACTTTACCACCAAACGCCATATACTAAACACTCGACTGAGAGCTGTAAAGCTTCTGGTGTCTGAGTGGTCAAACTGACCACGGCGGTTGTAGTATGCCCGGTTAATCGTACCAGGATTTGATGGTACCAGGGTTCGTTAAGCCTGGCACCAAGGCTGCAGCGCACAGGGTGCGTCCGCTTGGTTTGTAACGTTCTCTGACACCACGCATCCAGAGTGGAAGTTAAAAGAACATTTCGATGTATAATGTTCCCTGTAACAAATAATTTATATGTATTTCTGCTAATTGAATTTCAAAAGGACACTTAATTTTGTGAGCCAAAAGATAATTATGAATTTTGCTATTATAAATGATTATTCAAAGAGTGTGAAATATTGTCTGTGTTTCACAGAGGAAGACCGCACTGCAGTTCCTTCTCTAAATCCTCGCACAAACGAAAAAATGGCTGACATCGAAATAAGTGTCCAAGGAATAGAAAAGCAACTGGAATCACTCAATAGAGGAAAGTCCACTGGACCTGATGGGATACCAATTCGATTCTACACAGAGTACGCGAAAGAACTTGCCCCCCTTCTAACAGCCGTGTACCGCAAGTCTCTAGAGGAACGGAGGGTTCCAAATGATTGGAAAAGAGCACAGATAGTCCCAGTCTTCAAGAAGGGTCGTCGAGCAGATGCGCAAAACTATAGACCTATATCTCTTACGTCGATCTCTTGTAGAATTTTAGAACATGTTTTTTGCTCGAGTATCATGTCATTTCTGGAAACCCAGAATCTACTATGTAGGAATCAACGTGGATTCCGGAAACAGCGATCGTGTGAGACCCAACTCGCCTTATTTGTTCATGAGACCCAGAAAATATTAGATACAGGCTCCCAGGTAGATGCTATTTTTCTTGACTTCCGGAAGGCGTTCGATACAGTTCCGCACTGTCGCCTGATAAACAAAGTAAGAGCCTACGGAATATCAGACCAGCTGTGTGGCTGGATTGAAGAGTTTTTAGCAAACAGAACACAGCATGTTGTTATCAATGGAGAGACGTCTACAGACATTAAAGTAACCTCTGGCGTGCCACAGGGGAGTGTTATGGGACCATTACTTTTCACAATATATATAAATGACTTAGTAGATAGTGTCGGAAGTTCCATGCGGCTTTTCGCGGATGATGCTGTAGTATACAGAGAAGTTGCTGCATTAGAAAATTGTAGCGAAATACAGGAAGATCTGCAGCGGATAGGCACTTGGTGCAGGGAGTGGCAACTGACCCTTAACATAGACAAATGTAATGTATTGCGAATACATAGAAAGAAGGATCCTTTATTGTATGATTATATGATAGCGGAACAAACACTGGTAGCAGTTACTTCTGTAAAATATCTGGGAGTATGCGTACGGAACGATTTGAAGTGGAATGATCATATAAAATTAATTGTTGGTAAGGCGGGTACCAGGTTGAGATTCATTGGAGAGTGCTTAGAAAATGTAGTCCATCAACAAAGGAGGTGGCTTACAAAACACTCGTTCGACCTATACTTGAGTATTGCTCATCAGTGTGGGATCCGTACCAGGTCGGGTTTACGGAGGAGATAGAGAAGATCCAAAGAAGAGCGGCGCGTTTCGTCACCGGGTTATTTGGTAACCGTGATAGCGTTACGGAGATTTTTAATAAACTCAAGTGGCAGACTCTGCAAGAGAGGCGCTCTGCATCGCGGTGTAGCTTGCTCGCCAGGTTTCGAGAGGGTTCGTTTCTGGATGAGGTATCGAATATATTGCTTCCCCCTACTTATACATCCCGAGGAGATCACGAATGTAAAATTAGAGAGATTAGAGCGCGCACGGAGGCTTTCAGACAGTCGTTCTTCCCGCGAACCATACGCGACTGGAACAGGAAAGGGAGGTAATGACAGTGGCACGTAAAGTGCCCTCCGCCACACACCGTTGGGTGGCTTGCGGAGTATCAATGTAGATGTAGATGTAGATGAGGATGTGAAAACCACCACAGAATAAACGATATGTAATTACAAAGACTGTACAAGAATTAGTAAAGATATAAATAGGCAACATATTGTAATAGAATCGCTTGTCTTCCGCAGGGACTGAATGGGACAGGAACCCGTGACGTTGCATTAGGTTCTTAATGTAGTCTTCATTTGTCATAAGTCGATGATCGACGCCATTTGTAGCTGGGTTTGTAAAAGGTGTGTAAAGATTTTAATTGTTTCTGTTAAAATATATTTATCTAGTAAAATCTGTTTGTCACAATTACAGCAAAGTTCGCACCGGACATTACCCATTTTATTTAAGAAATTTCAGCATTTTATTGGATATCGCGGGCGGTGCGGAGCTGCGCCGCGAGCGAGCAGTCTGCAGCAGCGGCAGATTTAAATATACCATCGCAATAACGACCACATCCTAAAAAGGGTACAGGTAGAGATGAACGAAAATAACGGAGTGTTTCTTTTCACAGCATTCCAGACGCAGAATAAAAGGAGATAGTAGGTTTTATCTTGTGCATTCACAGGTGGATACAAGCTGCAGATTTAGTAAATTTTCATTCAAAAAAGTGATAAATTCTGAACATATCGTAAAGTGTATTTAAAAGTGGATAATTTTTATGAGAGCTTAGCAATATAAAAAAAAGAAACATTTTCATATAGTAGAGATAGTCTTATGCTTCAAAGCTAGTCGGGGTATAGCCAGTAAAACAAAAATCCACTGCAACGTGAAAATGTTTGCTAAGTTCGATGGACAATAATATTTTCATTCTTGCACAAACAGCTTTAGTACCTGAATAAAAGTAAAACTTGAAAAATTATTTTGGAATATTCAAAGAAATTCGTTTTTATTAAACTGCAACAGAATGTTTCATATGTAAAGTAATAATCACAGATGAAAAATTTATTGCAACCTTTCATTTCTCATGTCCATCCATGTATATTTTAAGTTCAATCTCAACGGGTTCCCAATCAAATTAAACGCAAAAAGCAAAGAAGGCTTAAAACCAGACTGTTAACTCCCGAATAATTAAAACAGACAGAATCGCATTAAAGTTTCCACTATGTGGGCAAGTTTTGCTCTTTGTTTGGGCGAGGTAAAAGTCGGCGTTGGTTCAAGTCAGTCCCACTTGAGTTGATATTCAGAGCCAGGTGAAGAATTTCAAAGGCGAAGCTATAAATTTGGCAGCGTCTCGGGCAGTCATTCTCAGATCTTCTCCATCGATGCTTCCGCGTCAACATATAAGCAGTTTTTCTGTGAGATCAGCCCGTCTCGTTACAATTTCCCTTCCTGCACACTCCATCCTTTCCGATATCGTTAAGAGGTATATTGTTACCTTAAATGTTTAACACAATAAGTCAAGTATTACAATTAGTAACTGTATATTGGACTATGTCTGTACTACTGTAGCTCACAGCGGGAAAATTACTCAGAATGTATTCATGCAGCATTTGAAAATGAGGGCACGTAACGACTTCCAACAAATTTTCCACATAATTTTATTCTACATGAAAATTTTTCTCGCTGAAATTCCCCACAGAGTATTGAAACGAAAAGAGGAAATGCATATTACATTTATGCTGTTCATGTAGCAAATCTTTAGCATCAGGCATCACGTTATACTTTGTTACCTCTTTACTACAAACTGTATTCGCAATGAATTTTGCGATCAGTATCCACATATGCCACTGAATGTTCATACAAAATAATGTCATTTTACGACACACGCTGTAATTCTAGGAACGTCACAAACACTCGGATGCATGCAAAACTAGCCTTTCTAAAAGCGGAGCGAAAGTTAATCAAAAAATTAACACTAACTCATTTATAAATATCAGATATTTGAAGCTGTTTCACATATGGAGAGTTTGACTTAAGAATGTGGTTAGAGCAGTTTCCCGGTAAGCCCTATTTCACGGTTTTAAAGATAGGAAACATTTTTCTTTCATTTTTTCCGCCCAGTTCTCTCGACAGATTGTCTATCGAATATTTTATTCGACGGCATTCGCGCATAAATTGCTGGCAGAAACTTGATAAATGTATAGCGGTAGCTGCCGATATCAACACCTCTTGTCAAATCCAGGATGTAAAATAACAAATGATGAATATTTATATTTTCACGGACCTGTGCCTCTTCGTACTTTACAACCAATCTCGCGTATGCCAAGATTAACTCGCTTAACCAACTCGAAATGACGATCAGACACCGTAAACTAATATTGGCCGAGGATCATCTAAGACTTGATGACAGTGCCGTGATTCCAAGGGACGACCATTGATAAGGGCAAAGCCTTAGTAAACCTGCCAAGCTCTGTAATTAGAGAGGCATCTGACAACACTGCTTCGTAGTATTACTGGCTTTGACATATGCTTAACAACCGACCCTGGCGGCCCATGTCTATCTTGGTCTTAATTCGCTTCCTAAGGAGACTACTCCAATTCGAGCTACCGCTGAAGGTTTCTCGACCTTCCCACAGAAGTTAGCGACAGTGTCTTCATGTGCGCTGATGGCTCTAAGACTGACCGTGGTGTCGGGTGTACCTTCGTCATTGGCACCGACCGTTTTCGATATCGGATTCCTGAACACTGCTCAATATTTACAGCAGAGCTGTTCGGCCTTTATCAGGCCACCTAGTACATCCAGCGACACAGGTTTTTTAATTGTGTCATTTCCTCCGATTCTCTCGATCGCCTTCAGAGCCTCTGTGTGCTGTACAAAGTCAATCACTAATCGCAACGGGTCCAAGAAAGTTTCCATTTGCTCGCTGCTGAGAGAGCGGCCATTATGCTCATGTGGGTTCTTGGTCACGTCGGTCTGACAGGAAACGGGGCTGCCGACGCTGCTACCAACGCTTTAGTCCTACCACCTTGACCTGCTAGCTCTTCCATTCCGTCGAATGATCGTGTTGCTATCTGTTGGTGTTATTTTGGGATCACCAATGGTCTCCTCGCCGTGGTAAGAATTAAGCCTCTCCCAGCAGCTTGGCCGACCTCAACTCGGCCCTCTCACTGCGAGATCATTTTAGCTAGGTTGCGTATTGGGCAGTGTCGTTTTAGCCATTGCCATTTGTTAAGTGGCAACCCCGTAACTTCATGCTTATTGTCGTCAACCTTTGATTGTTCGCCATCTACAGACCGACTGCCCTTTTTTTACCACTTACGTTCTCACGTACGTTTGCCGTCTGCGTTATCGGCTGTTTTAATGAACGACGCGCGGGCTGTCGGCAGCATTTTACTCTTGCAGAGAAGGTTTAATCTTTTGTTCTGGACCTCCGCTGTCTCTACAATGTATTTTGCTGATCTTCCTCCACGAAGAAATTCCTTTCCTTTCCTTCCGTCGACTGGGCTTAACGTATAGTAACTTTTAGGTTATTTTAGTTCTTGATGATCTAAGGTTATGACATGGGCGCTTTGACCTCAGTTAGTTTTGCGCCCAAAACCAAACCAAAACGATCCATTTAAGAACCGACCTATACGGGAACTGAAATACTCTAATATGAAGTATTTCTGTGTGTTATTAAATCATGCATTAAAGTATCAGCCAATTCAGTTATCCAGGTTATTTGATTTTTGTTCTATGATCAATGTTTAGCAGACGACATCTAAGCTATCATGTGCTGTTAGGCGATAAATTACCTTCCCTGAAATAAAATAAAAGTACGAAAAATAAGCAGTAAAATTTATTATGTGCTTTGGGACAAATCTCCTGTACTTAAAGAACAAGAGACTACTACAGTTGTGCCAAAAGAAGAATTCCACTGTATTGTAAGGACGTGCCATGGCAAAGAAACCGTTAAAAACCAGTTTAGCTTATCATGAAATGACGGGTAAGCACAGAATCTTTATAAAGATATGCAGCAAGTAGCGAATGAAAGAATATAAATTAGAGACACCATGATAGCATAAGCACTTAATAATAAACAGGAGAAAACAGATGTGAATAAACCGAAAGAAATAAATAGTGATAAAGAGAGATGTTGTTATGATCTTCAGCCAGAAGACAGATTTGAGTCTGCTCTCGAAGTAAGACTAGCTTTTACAGTTTCTTAATTACTGAGTAACTCCTGCAACCTGCATCCACACGAGATTGGTCACTGAAGCCAAGCCTGGATCTCACCGCACACTTTCAATCCCCATATTTTCCTCTGTTACGAAATAAACTGTTCCTGAACACCTGAGTATGTGTGTTATCAATCGCTCGCACTTGCCCGCGAAAGGCAAAAATCACAGGTTCGAGTCCCAGTCAAGTACACAGTTTTAATCTGCAAGGAAGTTTCACATCAATGCATACTCAGATGCAGAGTCAAACATTCATTCTGTTATCCGTGTACTATGCTTAAGTCATTCAGGGAGACCATAAAATCTAAATCAGTATATGATCCCGATATTCTGAAATCTGAGTTCAGTGGATTAACGATGGCATTATTTTTCCTTAACTGGTCAGTTGCAATGTCGTAGATAGTTAACTTCCCACCATTGTTTGTTTCCATCTATATTGCTCACAAGAAAAGCCGTGTTTATGAATATTTTGAACTACAGTATACGCATAAGTCTACAGTTGCGCTGTCCCTTGGGCAAACAACTTGGCAGCTAACATATCATCCATTTTTATCGACCCCTGCCTAACGCATTGATCGCGACAGACACCTATATTGGCCACAAAGTAGATGGACGTACCACACTAGATTCTTGTCTCTGTTGGATGATGAAAATAAGTAAGTAGAAAATAAGTATTTATCCATTCTTTATTATCTTCTCTAAAGAATAAAGTGCCCTGCAACTCTATGCTTCCTGGAAACTGAACTCATCTTAATTAGTTTTACTCTTACCTGCTTTAACATGCCTTGGGATATTTATTTTTTAGTTTACAGCATCCTGCACATAGTCCCATATTAACCTTAAAAAGTCTTAAGCCTTCAATATTTTTGACTGAGAATTGCACTAATACATACCCCTGTCGCTAATCATCTTACTGTTCCTCAAAATGAGCAAGTGTAAGCTTCTTACTTCTTTCTCTGTCACTGCTCTAATTGTAAGCTGATTAGTTCCCTCGTAAAGCTTTGCTCAGAAAAATCGAAAAGAGAATATCTTCAGATAAGTCGCTGCCACGACAACAGAAAAAACACACTACTTCAACTTTGTTACAAAAGACTGCCATATTAATTCATAATGGATTATCCTCTCTAATCAACCGTAAATTAGCTGCAGCACGATTTCAGAAAATGTCTATTCATGTTTTCAAGCACAACAATTATTAGTTGTATATCTTATACTGTACACAAAAAGGTATATAAAAGATTCGAAGGTAGCGGTATAAAGGTGCTAAGGAAATAATACCATTTTATCACTGGGCATGGTCAATACGCTTCTTGACAAATGACAGCAGCGTACACCTAGGGCAAATGGGTAAATCAGCCTAATAATGCAGCCTTGCGAACTTTCTTGCCTCACATAAATTCGTCCACGTGGTTTTTATGTGCTTATGTAATGCAAGAGTAAGTTTAAATGATGTCACTGGCATCATCATTTGGGAAAGGGAAAACACAGAAGCGGCTGTTTTGTGTTCAGCTTACATACAATACAGAACATTTTACAATACAATACAGTACGGTTCAAACCCGCGTGCTACCATCCTGATTTACGTCTTCCGTGATTTCCCTAAATCAGCCCACGTAAACGCCGGGATGGTTCCTGAGAAAGGGCACGGCCGAATTCCTTTCCCATCCTTGACACAATAGAACATATGCTCCGTCTCTGACGACCTTGATGTCGACGGGACATTAAAACCAATCTTCCTTTCCTTTGAACTCTACATTAACATTTAAAACTAAGTATGCTTCTAATGTGACGAAGGCTTTCACTGCTTATACAACTCTACTTCTGTTATCACCCTTGCAAGTACTGTACTATATCATGTAATTTTCAAGATAGAAAACCTTTTCAGACCGTTTCCTTAGTTTTCCATTTGCAATTCTGATATGGAGAAATTTGACGATAGCCGTTCTATTATGCACCACGACCTGCATCCGTAGCCTTCTGTTCTGTATAAATTATGCTTTACTTTCCGTTCAACGGATTTAAGTATTCTTTACCTTTCTCCAAATGGGATACGTCGTCTGTGAACCTTGAAACTCGTAGTTTATCGTTCTACTAGTCTGCTGAATTATATTCTTCAGTACTTTCATCGCTTCTTAGACTTAGGATCTAGTCAATCGGTACGTCTCTCTTGCACGCTTCTTAACATGCATATCACCCTTTTAATTTTCTACTTTTATTATCTCCAGTAGGGTTCTGTACATGTTGTAGATCATTCGACTACTCCCCCCCCCCCCCCCCTATCTCTCCTCTCTCTCTCTCTCGACTTCGGCTGCACTCCATTCTGGACTGCGAACCTATTATTCCACCTACAACTCTCAAAGGCTTTCTCTAGGAACAAACAATGCATCTTATTATTTTTAAGTACTCTTTCCGGTGCTAAGCGCGAAAGTCAAATTGTTTTTCTGGTACCTTGATATTTTTAATGGCAAAGTAATCTACTCCACTTTTTTTCTATCCATTCTTATGTGTATTATCATGGTAACCAATGCGCAAGCGTGATATATCTGATCGTCCAATTGAATTACATCAATAAATGAAAACGTTTTTGTTAACATTTAATGTGGCGACAATGTCACGTGTCTCATGCGAGTATACTGCTCGAGAGATACAACTGGCCATCTATGCTAATTCCAGTTGATTAAGTTTTTCGAATTGTTACTGACGAGTCCTAAAATGGATTTTTGCTTACCAATGGGTACACCTCCCCCGCAAGTTTGCACTGAAGGGGTTTCTTATTTTCAGCATTTAAAGGACGACGGACAAGTTAATACATCTTATATAAACAACGAAATAAACGACACAACTTGGTCAAATCTGAGACGCAGCACAATGTATCAGTTGCAAATGCATTGTGGGCGTTTCAGAGCACTTTTTTCACGCTGACTCCCTTTGCGCTGTTTCGAAATCGCCTTACAGTTCCCCAAATAAGAGGTAGGGAACTGGGTTTTCCTGCAGAGCTGCGAATCTGTCAAGGCTGACATTCAGTGCCCTTAAGAATCTTTACTCTGACTCAAATGTTGCCAATACTGCGTACCTTGATAGACAGCAGTTGATGGTTACCCTTATGAAAATTATGCCGACATCGATTTTCACCAATTAGTTACCGGAAGATAGAGTTTTCTGAGGCAGGTAACGTTAAACGATCTAGGAACAGCCTTTATCATTTATTATTCATACTCTATGACTGTATGTGTAAGTTTGGACGTCACTGTGACGATACGTTTACCCTGACCTCAGTTTAAATACAAAAGGATTTGAAGAACTCGTCTAAGTTGAAAATATGACGTTTGTTGGTTATCAGAGAGTCAGCCAGACGATTATCGCGTAGTTCTGAGCTACAGACGTCAAAATTTTAACTTAGATTTCAGGATAGATATGATCAAAATGACTTAACAGTTATCAGAGACGTGCTGGAATTTTACATGGGGATAGGAGGAGAGGAAGACATACTTTAAAGAATAATTAGAAACTAGATTCGTTTTTTTTACGTAGTGAAATGGCGGATTACGAACAGTGTGAAAAGAATAATGGGACAATTTAGCAAGAGCAACTGCAGATCAACCACACTTGTGCTCGAAACTGTGCACATTGACGTAACGATTATATTAGTAAAAGTATTAATGATTAACACTGAGTGCTCGACGCCTTTTCTTTTGATACACCCAGCCACGATTATCTCTCCTGTTCCAACGACGTCAATTATACTGAAGTGCCAGCTGGAATAGACAGCCGGCCGAAGTGGCCGTGCGGTTAAAGGCGCTGCAGTCTGGAACCGCAAGACCGCTGCGGTCGCAGGTTCGAATCCTGCCTCGGGCATGGATGTTTGTGATGTCCTTAGGTTAGTTAGGTTTAACTAGTTCTAAGTTCTAGGGGACTAATGACCTCAGCAGTTGAGTCCCATAGTGCTCAGAGCCATTTGAACCATTTGGAATAGACATGCGGATTCAAATACAGAGATACGTAAACAAGCAGAATATGGCGCCGCGGTCGGCAACGCCTATGTAAGACAGCAAGTGTTTGGCGCAGTTGTTAGATCGGTTACTGCTGCTACAAAAGGAGATTACCAAGATTTAAGAGTGTTTGAACACGGTGTTACAGTCGGCGCATTTCCCACGGGACACAGAACTTCCGAGGTAGCAATGAAAAAGTGATTTCCCCGTACGACCATTTCACGAGCGTGCCGTGAATATCAGGAATCCGGTAAAACATCAAATGGCCGACATCGGTGCTGCCGGAAAAAGGTTCTGCAAGAACGGGACCAACGACGACTGAAGAGAATCGTTGAACATGACAGAAGTGCAACCCTTCCGCCAATTGCTGCAGATTTCAATGTTGGGCCAGCGTACGACCCATTCAACGAAATATTATCGATATGGGCTTCCGAAGCCAAAGGCCGACTCTTGTGCTCTTGATGACTCCGCGACACAAAGCTTTACGCCCCGGCTGTGCCCATCAACACCGACATTGAACTGTTGATGACTGGAAACTTGTTGCCTGGTCGGACGAGTACGGGTATGGAGACAACCTCATGAATCCATGGACCCTGCATTCCAGCAGGGGACTGTTCAAGCTTGTGGTGGTTCTGTAATGGTGTGCGGCGTGTGCAGTTCGAGTGATATAGGACCCCTGATACGTGTAAATACGACTCTGACAGGTTAAACCTCTTATCACCTGCATCCTTTCATGTCCATTGTGCATTCAGACGGATTTGGGCAGTTCCAGCTGGACAATGCGACACACCACACGTCCAGAATTGCTACAGAGTGACTCCAAGAACACCCTTCAGAGTTCAAACACATCCGCTGGTCACCAAACACCCCATACATGAACATTATTGAGCATTTCTGGGATGCCTTGCAACGTGCTGTTCAGAAGAGATCTCCACTTCCCCGTACTCTTATGGATACAGGGCCAGTCCTGCAGAATTCGTAGTGTCAGTGCCCTCCAGCACTATTTCAGACATTAGTCGAGTCCATGCCACACCGGCTCGCGGGGCCCTACACAATATTAGGCGTGTGTACCAGTGTCTTTGGCTCTTCAATGTACTTGTTCTACTTTGTATGTATTAAATGTCGGTCTTCCACTGCAATTTTTTCCCTCTTCAGATCTCTCTTGTGTCATGGAATCGGTGGTGTCTCGAGTGCTATTCCTTCTTATATTAGTGTTTCCCATAGATTACCTTTTTCACCGTTTCTGCGGGTCACCTCACTTCCTGCCTTAATATTCCACTTAATTTGCGGTATCCGTAACAGGAGATCTCAAACGTTTCAATTCCGTTCTTAGCTGGATCTCCCATCACGACCGACTTCCATACAAAGCTCTCCTGTACTTGAAGAAATATCTGTCTCAAATGTACACCTCCTTTTAGCCAGTAAGGCTATCTCCACTGTGCTTGAGTTCTTCTTTTATTCGTCTTGCTTCGTACGCCACACTTAATTTTACAACCAAGATAGGATTAATCCATAATCTATTATACAAATTTCGATATTAGGTCTTTCACTAATCATTTTTGCAGGTCCTTAATACATCTGTCTGTCTTAAATTTACTCTCACCGTAGATTCTGTGCTCAATAGATAGCATATCCCGTCTGACAGGTCCTGTAATTATTTCCGTTTATATCAGTTCACCCTGAATTTTAACCCCATCTCTGATACTTTCTTTTATTTCCTTCACTGGTTTTTCGGTATACGTGCTGAAGAGCTGTAGAGTAGAAAGACTAGATTCGTTTACACGTTTTATTTAATCCTACCGTTTCTCTATTTATCTTCCACTCGTATTGATCGTTACAGCTTCTTATATGTGCTGTACACTCTACTGCGAGAGGACGAAAGTCACTGGATAGCGATATGCGCATATGCACATGGCTGTAGTATCACGCACATAAGGTGTAAAAGTGCAATCCCTTCTATCCGAGTGATTCATGTGAAAAGGTTTCCGTCGTGATTATGGCCGCATGCAGACTTTGTGAACGCAGAATATTAGCTGCAGCTAGACGCTTGGGATATTCCGTTTCTGAGATCCTTAGGGAATTCAACATTCCGAGATTCATAGAGTCAAGAGTGTGCCGAGAATATCACATTTCTGGCAATACCTCTCACCATGGGCAACTTTCACTTAACGACCGAGAGCAGCGGCGTTTGCGTACAGTCGTCAGTGTTAGCAGACAAGCAACACTGAGTGAAATTCCCGCAGAAATCAGTGTGGGACATACGACGAACTTTTCCGTTAGGACAGTACGGTGAAATTTGGCGTTAATGGGCTATGATAGCAGATGACCAAATGGCTCTGAGCACTATGATACTTAACATCTGAGGTTATCAGTCCCCTAGACTTAGAACTACTTAAGCCTAACTAACATAAGGACACCACCCACATGCATGCCCGAGGCAGGATTGGAACCTGAGACCGTAGCAGGAGCGTGGATCCGGACTAAAGCACCTAGAACCGGCCGGCAGCAGATAACCGACACTAGTGCCTTTGCTAGCAGCACGACATCGGTTGCAACACCTCTCCTGAGCTCGTAACCATTTCGGTTGGGCCCTAGACGACTGGAAAACCATGGCTTGGTCAGATGAGGCCCGATTTCAGTTGGTAAGAGCTGATGGTAGGAGTCGAGTCCGGCGCAGACTCCACTAAGCCATGGACCCAAGTTGTCAATAAGAAGACACTGTGCAAGCTGTTGATGGTTCAGTAACGGTGTGGGCTGTGTCTATATGGAATGGACTGGGTTTTATTCTCCAACTGAACCGATCATTGACTGTAAATGGTATGTTCGGCGTGAAGACCATTTGCAGAAATTCATGGCTTTCATATTTTCAAACAGCGATGCGCCATGTCACCGAGCCGTGGTTGTTCGCCATTGGTATAAAGAACATATATCCATGCAGATCGCCCGATTTCAGGCCCATCAAACATTTATGGGACGTAATCGAGAGGTCAGATTGCGCACAAAATCCTGTACCGGCAACAGTTCCTCAGTTATAGACAGCTATAGAAGCATGGTGGCTCAATACTTCTGCAGGGGACTTCCAACTACTTGATGAGTCCATATATCGCGTAGATTTGCTGCCCGACACGATTTTAAGAGGCAACCCATGACTTTCGTCACCTTAGTGTGTATTAGCCGTCTTTCTCTGCATTTCATATCTTTTTTTCTGAAAACTCGAATCATTCTGCACCACTTTACATCGACAAACACAAATTATACGTCGACAAATCCTTTCAAGCGATTACTACGCCGAGAATGCATCAAACAACATGTATTTGTGGTTGTTGCATGCAAAAACTTGAAAGATTGTAAATGGGAGATTTTTATCAGAAGAAATGGCACTGAACTTAATTTTCCATCCATAACCGTGTAATTTATTTTCAAGCATTATAATATATTCGTAGCTTTTAGCTTTAAGTACCTATTTTAATTTTCTGTATATTGCGTATTCTGGTGGTTTCGTTCAAGTTAACATTTAAGATACCGGAATCGACTGTTCTTCGTACAAGGGACGGAGTCATGTGTGGAAGCCGTTAAGGGCTGATGTGTGTTTAGGTCTGTGCATCCATTATGGAGAGTGTTTGATCCGTGGCTAGATCAAGTTAGAGAAATCCAGTTCGGGTAACATGAGCGTTGCTTGCATTCAATACCTCATCCAGGTGAGAGCCTTAATCGAGATTAAGATTAACGTTTCCCTTAGTGTGATCAGAAACAGGATAATAAGGCAGAGAGATCCTTTCCCCGGAGAAATAAGGCGAATGAAATTCTATTTCTGATGTGCATAGAAGTAAGTCAAGTGTCTCCCAGGTAATACAAGTATTGTTGGTTGTACGTTTCTTTGAAACTAATTGTGTCGTGTACACTTTCTACAAACGCCATGTTGTCAGAAAATTCTGTGTTACAAATGGTGTGTCACCATAGTTATCGAAATGTAAAAAAGGAGCGGAGCAATGTGTGTGAACAACCAACAGTGAACAATTTTTCTTTATGTGCGCATCGTTTCTTGAACAGTGTTAATATCTACGAATAATAAGAAACACTAATTTCTCTGCAATGCTTGGGCAGTTTAAAATGGAGTCCACTATTTTTTGCTGTGAATGAAATATTGTTCCAACATGTTACGTTACAAATAAACTAATAAAAACAACGGGAGGATGCTGATGGCTGTATGCCAAGCGAGGCGAAGACGATTTCATTTGCCGGGAAGTTTACAGCCGGTGCCATTTCTCGGCAAAACGCAAGCTTCTTAATGATTCATTGCATAATGGTGAAACAACAGCACCTCCTATACTTTGTTAGTCTGTTGCTACAACTTGAAAAGAGATAAAGTCAGAGGCCAGAATAGCAAAATGAAGAGATATTAAATTTTTCGTCAGTTGAGATAAAAAAATTTGCCATAAATGTTTATACATTTATGTTGGTCGTCAAAAACACCTAAATAAGAAAGATGTTCGCGAGCCTTTCGTGGTTAAGGATATACGTATGTCCTAAAGTAATATGCAGTTTTGAGCGTTGAGGCATCTATATCTCGTATCTGTTTAATCCTAGCATGGAGTGAGTGCTTTCGGAACTAGTAGAGAAATGCTATGGTTCACGGGATGTATATACACTTATTAGCCAGAACATTAAGACCACTTACCTAAAAGTCGGTATGGCCACCTTTGGCACCAATAACAGCGGCGACGCGTCGTCACATGGAAGCAATGAGGCCTTTGTAGCACGCTGGAAGGAGTTAGCACCAGATCTGCAAACGGAAGTCACCTAATTCCCGTTAGTTACGAGGAGGGGGCCGATGTGCTATGTGCTGTGACGCCATGTTCAATCTTATCCCAGATGTGTTCAATCGGGTTCAGATCTGGCGAGTTGGGGGACCACCACATCAATGGAAATTCGCCACTGTTTCTCGAAAAAAATGTTCAAATGTGTGTGAAATCTTAAGGGACTTAACTGATAAGGTCATCAGTCCCTAAGCTTACACTCTACGTAACCTAAATTATCCTAAGGACAAACACACATACCCATTCCCGAGGGAAGACTCGAACCTCCGCCGGGACCACCCACACAGTGTTTCTCGAACCACTCCAGCACACTCCTTATCTTGTGACATGGCGCATTATCTTACTGATAAATGCCACTGCCATCAAGAAACGTGGTCATCAAGAAGTAGTGTACGTGGTCTGTAGCCAGGGGATAATATTCCTTGATCGTAATAGTGCTTTTCATGAGCTCTACTGGACCTACAGATTAACACGTGAATGTTCCCCAGAGCACAATGGGACCGCCATTAGCTTGTCGTCGTCACGGAGTATAGGTGTGAAGTAGCTGTTCCCCTGGAAGACTACGGATTCGCTTCCCCCCATCGGGATTCATAAGACCAGTGAACGCTCTCTCACTGTGCAAACGTCCAGAGCCGATGTCGCGTTTCCATTTCGGTCGTAGTTGCCAATGTAGTGGCGTTAACATTGGCACGTGCGTGCGTCGTCAGCTGTGCAGGCAAATCGTTAGGAGTATTTGGTGCACTTGTGTACACACACACTTGTACTAACGCCTGATTTTAGGTCGCCACAGTTCGCCGCCTGTCCTATTTTACCAGTCTGCCCAGCCTACGACTTCGGACATCTGCAATGAGGAGTGGCCGCCGAACCGCACAAGGTCTGTACGTGGTTTCACCTTGGTTTTGCCACGTGTTGTTACACACACACACACACACACACACACACACACACACACACACACACACACACACACAGAGACGCAAGCACACCACAGCACAGCACAGCATTCCTGGAACACCTGACAAGTCGTGCAGTTTTCAAAACATTAGTGCCGAGGCTCCAGGTCATCGCAATCTGCCCTCAGTCAAACTCAGATTGATCGGGAACGCTCCTTCCCCATTTTACACACGGACAGAAAACTCACTGATACTATATGCACCTTGAATGCTTCTGATTAACAGCCATTCCTCGCCATTCCTCGCGTGCTATCACCTGGACGGTTCTATACAATAGTGGGTCGATGGTCATAATGTCCTGGCAGATGAGTGTGTAGACGGCTATGAGTGATCAAATGTGACGGTGTGTGTTTATGACACAGTGCGTCTTTGTCATGAAAATCGGATCTAATCACCATTTCTTCCATTCCAAGAAAGTCTGAAGTAATTGTGTTTTCTTATACATCAAAGACGTTGTTTTTAACCATAACTACATACCTCAGTAATTCTGCTGATAGTGGGATGTATGTGCCCCACAAAACTTCATGGAGTATAGAAAACATTGGTGTGTGGTATGTCAAAGCTATCTTCAAAAAGCCGGCCGCGGTGGTCTCGCGGTTCTAGGCGTGCAGTCCGGAACCGTGCGACTGCTACGGTCGCAGGTTCGAATCCTGCCTCGGGCATGGATGTGTGTGATGTCCTTAGGTTAGTTAGGTTTAAGTAGTTCTAAATTCTAGGGGACTTATGACCACAGCAGTTGAGTCCCATAGTGCTCAGAGCCATTTGAACCTATCTTCAAAAGTTATGTTGAAAACATGTGCGCGATGTTTCATTTTTTTCACTGTCAAGAGAACAAATGCGTTTTCGTATTGATTTATTACAATTTTTACACGTAATTTCCATCCTAATGAACTTTTAATTTTAGAATTATGTTAATTGTGAAAATTCTAGATTCACATTAAAACATGGATCTAGTTAGGTTAGTGGGGTACATGTGTCCCACTTCACCACTTCTCAAAATCCGTACTGGCGATGACACACAGATTGGCGGAGCAAACGAAGGGGGTCCTGACAGAGCCCTGCAGGCGTGTGGCCTATCCATGTGCCTTCCCCGTCCGCCTCCCCGCACCTATAGTGTGCTTGTGTTGTCGGAAATTGCCGAAGGTTACCGATGCTAATTACAGCCGCGTGGGCGGATGTGCAGGCCACGTGAGGGCTTGCTCGGAACCACGCGGATTTCACGCGTCTGCTCTCACTTCCATGTGGGCAGCCAATTTGCAGTGTGGTCATGTGCAGCCAAGGTCAAAACTGCCAGTGATTAATCGGCGTACATATTTCTTCAGCAAACTAGGGAGACCGGTCAAGTACCGAGCCACGGCATTTGCAGGCAGTGTCGGGACACTGGTCGCCTCCACGTCATATGCTTGCAGCCGAGACCAACGAGAAGTACAGGCTTCGCGACAAACTTGTGACGTCACACTAGTCGTCTTGTCTGCCGTGTAGCGCCCACGGGAAATCAACATGTTATTGAAAAGGTACCCACAAAATGTCTTCTCTTTGTCGTATGCTATGGACAGTTCTTATGCATTTAAACACGCAGTCAAGAATTATTCAACTCGTCTGAAACGGTTGTTGGCTCCCCACCGAAAATGGCTGCTGGCAAGTGCAAGAACTGCATTGTAACGTGAACGTGCTGTGACGTATGTGCCGCGGCCTGTCATTCTCGCGGACCTCGCTTGCAACTGCGGCGGCACTTCGCATGGGAGCGAGCGGTGGCTGACCGCTTCTTCATATCGATACTCAGGCTGGTGGTGAATCAGAAGTGCTGGTGGTGAATCAGAAGTGCTGGTGGTGAATCAGAAGTGCTGTCGTATACTGAACAGCTTATGAATGTTTCAAATGGTTCAAATGGCTCTAAGCACTATGGGACTTAACATCTGAGGTTATCAGTCCCCTAGACTTAGATCTACTAACCTAAGGATATCACACACATCCATCCCCGAGGCAGGATTCGATCCTGCGACCGTAGCAGCAGCGCGGTTCCAGACTGAAGCGCCTAGAACCGCTCGGTCACAGCGGCCAGCTATTACTATTTCACAGACATTTAAGAATACCATTTCTGAAAAAAAGCAGAACAAAAAGGGCTGAACCAAAAGTGAAATACAATAATTTTACCACTGTTAGGCTAATCTCTCGTGGGAACCGTACGTTCCGTAAGGAAGTAACTTCTTCAATGCAGTTCCTCCGGGTGTAATTTGATAGTTTCTTCAAATGTGTGCGATCTGATATTGCCCCAGTGTGTTTCTAACGTGCTGAATTCCCAGGTGTTTGCGCAAGGCGTGTTTCGGTAAACAGCCTTTTGCCATCTTAATGTGGTTCCTGGTCCGTTTTTGTGCTCGGGTCACCGTACTATGGGTGCGTTTCCGGTCAGCCCCTCCATCTCTCCGCTCCTGTTGCTGTCGGTGTCGCCACAGTGGCAGGTGAGGGTGGCTGTGTGGGTGACGATGTCCAACTGCGGAACCCAGTAGCCACCAGGAACTAACTGGAGATCACAACTGCTCCATTTGTCGAAGTATCCTGAAATACTTACGTGACCCGGCGGGCACCCCAGAATTCTAGAAGTTCTGAAAGTGGAGCTTATTAGTCGTAGCAAATGTTGAAGTTATATTGTTAAATGCTTGGCACTTTGGGAATGGCACCGAAATTTTATAATGTACAGCAACTGGAAAGACTTGAGAAAGTTGGTGAGTATTTTAAAGCATCTGTCATTTAACATCTTCAACATTCGTAATCCTGTCGTCATCAGTTGAGTATAATATTACCGTATATTCACAATTGTTACTTTGGGATCGTCTAATCACAACTAAATTGAACAATTTTTGTGTCATACGCCTTTCGCCTTTATTCCTTACAAGTCACCTTCTCTGGCTTGGAATATCATTTTGTTTACACTATTCTGTTTGCATTTAGGATTTTGTATGTATGGGTTATAAACTGTTTATAATCAATGTATATAAAATCCTAAATGTAAAGTTACGAATGTACACAAAGACATCTTCATATTCTAGGCTACAGCAGATCCATTGAAAAGAATAAAGACGAAAGCTGTATGGTACAAAAATTGTGTTTTATATAGTTGTGATTAAACTGTCCCAAAGTAGTAATTATCAACATACGTGTCGTTTTAATTTCGTATTACCCTTGCTTCACTAGGATTCATGCTCCACCAAGAAGCTATCCATCTTACTATGAAAGTGTTGCCTGCCCTCATAGGCCTGATCACTAGCCTGCTAGTCCTAGGATAACCTCACTATTTTTGATTATAGAAATGAAGGAAACTTTCATCATCGTACTTTGGTTAATAATGGAGAAGGAACTCATTGTCTTCAAATTCATGCACAGACGTCCTGGATTAAATCCCTAAACAGTCTGAAATTTTAAAATCTGTGTAATGTTCTAGGAAGTGAAGACATGTGTCGTTAATAATGGTTGCTATACAATGAAATAAGTAAATTAGTGAGGCACTGCGGGCAACACACACACACACTCGTGTATGGCGTTCGACCTGTTAGACGAGAATTTCCTGCCAACAGGTTGGACTCTGCTATTTGAAATCAGGTACGATGAAGATTTAGCGCGAGTAAGAGCGAAATCTGTATCGCTGTACGTTAAGTTATGGTGATCGTAGTTAGGATACGCCACTGCGGGTAGAGCGTGGCAAAATATTTTTATGAACCAAAGTAATCTCTGGAGTCACTTGAACCACTACTGGATTAATATTTTGGACCAGTAAAGAACACATTCATCGTCATGAAAGAGGCCGGGGATAGTGAAGACGGAATACAAGTGCTGCATTACAAAGCAAGACATTTCAGGTGACAGTTGTGTGAAGAATGCTTTGCGTCTACTGCTGCAAAAAAGGAAGGTATAGGTTTAATTTTGTTGCTGTATGGATACAGGACATTAAGATATTAAACAGATTACAAGGTGTGTAAAGAGAAATAATTTAATACTTATCGAAGGCCGAAGTGCTATGCTGCGGCAAGGCACTTCAGTTCGCGAGAATATGATTTCTGTAGTGGGAATGAGTGTGAAGAGAGTTTTTCTGCAGTAAATAACAGCTAATAATGGCATATTAACTGTTCAATAATTTCAAGACGAAGAATTATGCCTAGGAAGACGAGAAGGTAGAAGCTGAGTCACATTATGATGGGACAGAGCTTCCGAAACGATATATTAGATTACAAGGCGTTCCCAGAAGCAGATGTAGAATCAGATCACAAATTAACCCTGACGTGCACACTTCCTCTGAAGTAGACATTAGTTAATGGTCGCCTCTTCGACGTTTCCAATCAGTTCTGAGGCTGAAAATGCACTCAGGGTGCAGCACAGTGGAAAGTGTCCACTGGGGTAGGCTGTGTACATTTGTAGTCTCAAGAGTGACTGAAAACGCCAAAAAAGAAACATTAATAGCTGGCTACTGCAGAGAACAAGTTCACCACAGGTTTAGTAACAACGAAATGTAGATTGGGGTGGAAGAGAATAGTCAGAAAGGAAAACAGTGTGTAAGGAGATGGGATACTGAAGTGGTGAGGAATGATGTGTATTTTGTGTTCTCTGATGTGCAAATACTGCTACAATAAACACCACGGAAGGCGAATGGATGTCTCCAAAATGGGCAGTCATGAAAATTGTACAGACAAGAATGTAGGTCCAAAGAAGGTTATTGCAAAGAAAGTGCGCGCAACAGACGTAACTCAGATACGAGTACTTCAATTGTTCAACGAAAGAAGAAAAGACAAACATGTTCCGGAAACGAATGGAATGCAGCTATCTAAATGACTTACAAATGAAATCAATAGGAAGTGAAGGAAAGCTAACACTAAATGGCAGACGCAAAAAATGCGAAAAATAGAAAAAAAAAGATCGTTAGAAGGATCGCTTCAGCACAGAGAAGCCACATCAGCTTTCAGTTTAATTTAAACCATACGTATCAATATTATGTGTGAAAGAGGACTTCCACACACAAGGGAATATGTAGGAAGAGTATACTGCAAGGGGAGGAACAATCTGACGACGTGACAGCAGATCAAAACGGTGTCAATACGGTGGGTATAGGGGCTCTAGTATTAGAGTCAGAGTTTAACAGGGCTTTGCTAGACCTGCAGTCATGTAGGGCGGATGACAAAGACAACATTCCTTCGGAATTTATGAGCTCATTGGGGCAAGTGGCAACCAAATGATTATTCAACTTAATGCGTACAGTCAATGAGATTGGAGGATGTATCCTCGGACTTTCGGAGGAGTATCATCTACACAATCCTGCAGCGAGCAAGGGCAGATAAATGTGAGGAATATCGCACAGTCAGGTTAGTAGCTCATGAAGCCTAGATGCTGACCAGAATAATATGCAGAGGAGCTGAAAGTTGACGATGAATTAGATGACAATCTGTTTAAGGGTAGATGAAGGCATCGAAGTGGCAGTTCTGTGTGGATTTTTTATAGTGGAGGTAAGACTGAAGAAAGATCAAGACACTTTCACATAGTTTCTGGACTTGCAAAAAGTTTCCGACAGAGCAAAATTGTACAGATTTTGAAAGTCTCAGACGGTAGTCTATAAGCTATTGGGAAAGGCGGATAATGTACAACATGTGCAAAAATCAGGATTAACCCATAACCACGAAACAACAAAGCAGAAATGCTCGTTTAAGAAACGGAGTAAGACAGTGATTCAATCTCTTCCCCCTAATGTTCAATATGTACGTACTTCGAAGAAGTCATGAGGAAGAATGCTAACTAGAAAGGATAGGATTATACCAAATAGTACTGGAGGGAGACATAGAAAGCAGTGATAGTGCTTAGAACATACAAAACTAATAACTATCCTGAGATGAGAAAGACGAGAAGATCCCTGCGAGCCACATTCAGTCAGAAAACTGGGGAGTGAAAGAATAGAAAAACAAGGAGGAAAAACACCATTGCCATGTGTGGCTAGTTATTGGTCTGCTGAAGTATGCGATGCACAGTTGCCTCGAAAAAAATACGGTACCACGAACACAATAACAGTTGTTATGTTGTAATTTCTGTTCAGAGTCCACATAATGTTACATACAACTGTGCACCAAACTATGATGTGCTGTCTTTTGACAACTACGCCTCTACCAATGTATTTTGACACATTGTAGTCAACTACGTTGCATCTAATGCGTATATAGCTAAGGCTATAAGTATGTACTGAGGCTGAATTTCATCTGGAATGACTATATTTTGACACTTTGTAACACACCAATTACAGGAACCCTAATAAACAACCCTTTGTTGTAAAAGAAGTAGGAAAATTAGTCATCCTGACAGTGAAGGCAGCTACCGAAGGCAAAATTTACACTTGTGATAATTTGATAAACAGGATTGTCATGTGAATAATAATATTTATCATGAAATTGAGACTGAATGAAAGAATATGGTAGGATATACAATAAAAACATCAAAGAAAGAATTGCAAAATAATTACTAACGGAAGTTAAGGACCATATGGTAAATTGGCCAAAGATAAAATTGACCGTAGAAGAGAGTTGTAGCCGCATCGAAAAGGAAGTTGGATGTGACTATAATGTAACTCGGAGATGGAAATGTTCAGTTGCTATCTAGTCGCTCTCTAGTACTATTGGGATAGTAGCATCCATGGAAGTGATACTAGATTGTTTTAAGCTAATCAGAATTTTGAAAGTTTGGCGATATAGACTGCAGTATTATTCAGAAGTCATACTAAAGCAAAGTTAAATCATATGAGATTTGTGATGCGACTTAGCCTTCGTGATAATGAATAAGCACCAACATTCAAGAACACTGAAAAAGTAAGACCGCCGAAAAAAAGTATCGAGTAGGTAACAAACAATAACAAACAAATGCAAACACGAAGAACGTACAAATGGTTCAAATGGCTCTGAGCACTATGCGACCTAACTTCTGAGGTCATCAGTCGCCTAGAACTTAGAACTAATTAAATCTAACTAACCTAAGGATCACCCACACCCATGCCCGAGGCAGGATTCGAACCTGCGACCGTAGCGGTCACGCGGTTCCAGACTGAAGCGCCTAGAACCGCACGGCCACACCGGCCGGCCGAAGAACGTACAATTGCGCTGAGTTGTCAGAAGTTGTCGTCAACGACAAGATTACTGACGCAAACGGAAGCTATTCGCTGAGTGAGAAATCGGTGTTCGTGCTTAGCGTAGGGACAATTAATTACAAAGAACAATAAAATTGAATTCAAACTTTAATTCTTCGTGTCTCCTACATAATTGAATAGACATTATCATGTGTATTAGTGAAAATTGACTATTAGAATATTATGAATTGGAAAGAGAATTTATGATTATTTAACAGTGAACAATCACGAATTCTCCCAAGATTATGACGCATTCTGAACATTGCCGAAGTGTATGTTATCTCTGGAATTACGTCGTGTAGTTATTGAACACGTGACGCAGCGACGTCTTGAAGGCGGAATAACAATTTATTGACTTAACATCCTCGCAATTCCATAATATGGCCACGACTTAGGTGACGGATTGAAGATTCAAGACTTTATATTAGTAATATTCAACATCCATTATCAGACCGGGCATAATAAAAAGCAGAAGCAAGAGCGGGTTACACATTTTGACGCGCTGCTCTATAGAATATTGACATTAATCACGAAAGGCGGTATCTGAAATGTGTCCAAACCACGCGAGGAGTTTGTGTTTCTCTACTAGTTACAGGGTGGCGTTGTCGTGAGTGACGGACGCCGTTTCACGTCATACCGACTGGGACAACCAACACCGCTGAGTCATGTCAACTCTAAGGAGACTCATACGCCACAACTTGTCTCTCCACAGAGACATTTTCGTACTCTCAGGCTGAATAGTGACGCTGCTCTATGGAATAGGAAGAAATGTGTGCCACCAATCAAGCCCACAGGGGCTGTACAGTCGCTACAGCTATGAGGACAAGTTCGTGCTAACCGTGTTCTATGACCATACTGTATGGTCCAGCACCCTCCCGTTGATTCGTTTCTCTTATATTCAGTGATCACATACGCATCTTCTGAACAGGCAATCTAGTAGTGAAGGTAGGCTACTGCCGTAGATACCTCTGAACTTGACAGTGCAGTACACGATGCTGTTTCTGATGTATAGGGCGGGTAAAATAAAATAGTCTGGAAAAAAATGTTTCCTGCATCTGAAGATAGGCAACCCAACAAGCACTGTCCACATCTAGAACAGATGATGTAAGTTGGGTTGCCTATCTTAACGTGCAATAGATATTTCTATTAACACTAGACTATGAGCAACATGGCTATTGTCAAAATTATCAGCTTGTTTCTAGAACAGATATCATAGTATTTTATCACTATTTTCATGCTATACAACCTCAGAGTTTAGCCTCAGAGTCTTCGGGATTAATTCAACACGCCAAAATCAATAATTATGTAATAATTTATATGATACTACTCTGATTCTTGAAGATTACTTCATCACGCCGAAAACAGTATTCTGTATATAATCGAATACATAACTATAGTATATCTCAGTTTCAAAAGCGAACACTGAACTGAAAAAGAATTCCATAGTAAAAACAATATTTGGTAAACTTAAATTTCTTTGATCGTTTGACGCTGATGGAGGAATGCAGTTTTAACTATGAAAGTTATAGTTCTCAAGTATATGAGTGTTTCCTTTTTTTGTGCACCTCAACTGGATTCACAAAAAAGCAAACATTTAAAAGGCCGCACGCTTTTTCTTTGCCTAGTCCTTAATGATACCAGTTCGCGCATCCGTATGTAGCATGCCTGCCTGCTTGGCCGTACTCTTGTAAGGTTTATTGCAATGATCAAAGAGTTGTGGGTTCGAATTCCATTGTCGATGTGAGCCCCTATTTGTATGTATTTCCACAAGCGACACTTGAACGTAAAACATACGAATGGTCGTCTCACAGCCAACCCCTAGATAGCTTCTACATTCGAAGAGACGTTCAGTATAAACGATAAAAGACCGAATAAGAAGTACTATCTAAGAAACACGGAGTAAACTGTATTCCGCCGATAATCTAGCGAGCTCGTGTGCGGGGAAAGCTACGACGGCCTCCTCGAACATTCATTACTCTCCTATGATGGCCTCCTTGAGATGAAACCGGTACTCTGTACTCGGAAAGGCGTCTCTGCCCTCCATAATTCATAGAAGTGGCCCCGCTGGAGCAATTCGGAAGGTCTCGCCGGTCGCACCGTCCACCATTCAACGAGGACCAACGGACATTGCAAGATTTAGGGAAGACTCCTGGTTGCATTTCAGAAAAGAGACACGTAGAATTGACATAGCATCCACAATCTTTAAGACCTATCAGTGATACATAGTGCTAACCTACATAAAAGGAACTGATTCTGCATTGTTGTATATAGAAAAAGAGGGTTGAGGAAACGGAGTGAAAATCTGTTTCGTGTATGTAAACGGCAACATTTGAGGATGGTATTGCAGAATAAAGAGCTCACAAACTTCATAAATGTCGTAGCATTCAAATATAAATCTCAATATAACGAGCTGTAACTGAACGGCACGGAGAAACCATTGTGATTTTAACTAACTTTAAAGGACAAAGCAAAAATTCTCTCTTTCCCTTGCTAAAGTTTTCAATACCTATTGCACACAGCTCAGATTTATGAATTGGCCGTAATGACCATTTTTTTTAGAATTGCACAATTTATCCACATCGTGCACCAGCCCTATATACAGGGTGTTACAAAAAGGTACTGCCAAACTTTCAGGAAACATTCCTCACACACAAATAAAGAAAAGATGTTATGTGGACATGTGTCCGGAAACGCTTAATTTCCATGTTAGAGCTCATTTTAGTTTCGTCAGTATGTACTGTACTTCCTAGATTCACTGCCAGTTGGCCCAATTGAAGGAAGGTGACGTTGACTTCGGTGGTTTTGCAGTCAGTGCAATGTTTACAAATGCAGAGTTCGCAGATGCCCATTTGATGTATGGATTAGCACGGGACAATAGCCGTGGCGCCTTTCTTTTGGATCGAGACAGAATTCCAGAAAGAAGGTGTCCCGACAGGAAGACGTTCGAAGCAATTGATCGGCGTCTTAGGGAGCACGGAACATTCCAGCCTATGACACGCGACTGGGGAAAACCTAGAACGACGAGGACACCTGCAGTGGACGAGGCAATTCTTCGTGCAGTTGACGATAACCCTAATGTCAGCGTCAGAGAAGTTGCTGCTGTACAAGGTAACGTTGACCAGTCACTGTATGGAGAGTGCTACGGGAGAACCAGTTATTTCCGTACCATGTACAGCGTGTGCAGGCACTATCAGCAGCTGATTGGCCTCCACGGGTACACTTCTGCGAATGGTTCATCCAACAATGTGTCAATCCTCATTTCAGTGCAAATGTTCTCTTTACGGATGAGGCTTCATTCCAACGTGATCAAATTGTAAATTTTCACAATCAACATGTGTGGGCTGACGAGAATCCGCAGTTGTGCAATCACGTCATCAACACAGATTTTCTGTGAACGTTTGGCCAGGCATTGCTGGTGATGTCTTGATTGGGCCCCATGTTCTTCCACCTACGCTCAGTCGAGCACGTTATCATGATTTCATACGGGATACTCTACCTGTGCTACTAGAACATGTGCCTTTACAAGTACGACACAACATGTGGTTCATGCGCGATGGGGCTCCTGCACATTTCGGTCGAAGTGTTCGTACGCTTCTCAACAACAGATTCGGTGACCGATGGATTGGTAGAGGCGGACCAATTCCATGGCCTCCACGCTCTTCTGACATCAACCCTCTTGACTTTCATTTATAGGGGCATTTGAAAGCTCTTGTCTACGCAACCTCGGTACCGAAAGTAGAGACTCTTCGTGCTCGTATTGTGGACGGCTGTGATACAATACGCCATTCTCCAGAGCTGCATCAGCGCATTAGGGATTCCATGCGACGGAGGGTGGATGCATGTATCCTCGCTAACTGAGAACATTTTGAAAATTTCCTGTAACAAAGTGTTTGAAGTCACGCTGGTACGTTCTGTTGCTGTGTTTTTCCATTCCATGATTAATGTGATTTGAAGAGAAGTAATAAAATGAGCTCTAACATGGAAAGTAAGCGTTTCCGGAAACATGTCCCCACACACATATTTTCTTTCTTTGTGTGTGAGGAATGTTTCCTGAAAGTTTGGCTGTACTTTTTTGTAACACCCTGTGTATCAGTTTCCTCTTTTTCTTTAACTAATATTCCAATGTAGATATGTGAAATCACTTCAGTCATTATTGTCATATTTTTCATTAAACTGGCTATTATACACTACAGTTTTCCGTTAAGTGGTACTATTAAGTAAGGTTAGTATAGATTTTACTCTGAAATAAAGGATGTAATCTTCTTTTCCCCAAATACTTTCTCACATCCCTACATACCTATAAAATGATTTTTTTTAAACTAATGAATGAGCAGTCACGTAGAATTATTGTGACGTGAAAATGGAGCTACTAGAACACTAATAATTCATGGAACAAATGCTCTAAACACCGTAATTGTGTCTTCAATTTAGCTGATAATGGGAGACAGCTGTGACTTCCAGAGTAGCTCTTTAGCCAGACAAGAAGTGGCTGGAGTGTACTGCCCGCTGTTCGCGTCTTCTCTTTGTATTAATTGATTGGGATATCGCATGAAAGATATGAGCATAAAACAAGTTATCCAATGGAAGATCCCTGACGAAGTAGAGGAAAGTGTACAGAACATCATGGCCAAAAATCTTGCGGACAACGTCTTTGTAATATGATGCAAATAACTTTGGTTAAACCCATCGCGTCATTTCGTAATATAAGGGGCGATGGAAAAGTTCCCGTTCGAATGCTGTACAGCCCAGAACCGCTATGGCCATAAGGCAAAACGCCTTGAGTCCATCATCCAAGCGATGCACAAGGTGGAAGTTACTCATTTCGTGTAACACCGTGCCGGCCGGGGTGGACGAGCGGTTCTAGACGCTACAGTCTGGAACCGCACGACCGCTACGGTCGCAGGTTCGAATCCTGCCTCGGGCATGGGTGTGTATGATGTTCTTAGGTTAGTTAGGTTTAAGTAGTTCTAAGTTCTAGGGGACTGATGACCTCCGAAGTTGAGTCCCATAGTGCTCAGATCAAAATTGGTTCAAATGGCTCTGAGCACTATGGTACTTAACATCTATTGTCATCAGTCCCCTAGAACTTAGAACTACTTAAACCTAACTAACCTAAGGACAGCACACAACACCCAGTCATCACGAGGCAAGTGCTCAGATCTTTTGAACCATTTGTAACACGTGTCCTGATGCTTGAATTAGTCCTTAA
This sequence comes from Schistocerca serialis cubense, assembly GCF_023864345.2. Classification (NCBI taxonomy): domain Eukaryota; kingdom Metazoa; phylum Arthropoda; class Insecta; order Orthoptera; family Acrididae; genus Schistocerca; species Schistocerca serialis. Next base: position 248,016,302 of record NC_064638.1, on the reverse strand, counting down.
TTGTCTGCTTGTCAAACTCGTCTGACAGCAATCGTCAACCATTCGAGGTCTATTTTAAAGTACCGGAGGCGTGACAGCCGCATGGGAAGAGATCAGGGATGTAGTGCGTGCGTTCCATTGTCTCCCACTTGAGTTGTCTGACCTCTGCGTTACGACATTTATGACATGGCGGACCATTTCAAAACGGTTGTTTTCGGCATTGACGGCCGAACACTTCCAGCGTAAGTCTCCCTCATTCTGCCAACGGCGTTGTCAAAGAAGGCGGAGGAGCGGATAGAGGTTCAGGGCACTCTCTTGTCCTTGGGTTGGGAAACCGCCCATAAAGGTGGAAGAATCAGCAACGATCAGTGACATGAGGATGCAGAAGGTAATGGAAACCACTGCATTAAGACACAGAACGTGTATCCACGGGACAAGTGCTCTGTAATTCAAAATGTATCACTATGATCTTTCCATTGGCAAAAGATTCCGGAATAGTCCCTCATTCGGATCTCCGGGTTTGGGTAGGCAGAAGTAGCTGCAGTAGTATCAGCGCAGTTCATGAAATCTATGAAATCACTGGCGAGTGGGTGGGGAACACTGTGTGTCGTTTAGAGGGTGCGGGCTCAGTTAATATTGACAAGCTCATTTCAAAGCAGATGAAATGGTGTTAGCCAGCTACTGTCTCTGTACTGAGATTTTCACTCTTCTCCGGTACACCTCCTTCAAGGAATTAGAGCAAGAACTGAAACTGTTTCATGAATAAATTGAAAAGTTGCAAAACACTTCTAGTTGAGACTCTTTTAATCCATTGCTGACGTGGGACAACGGCTGGTCAAATATTTAACAAAGAAATTCGCTAAACAGCCGTGCAAATTGAGAAGTTATTTTTTCGCTACAAGTTTCGGCAGTTCAGTATGCCATTTTCAGTCCCCAAATGCACCTCTAAACATTATCGTTATTGATATACTGGGGCCATCTGTTTCTGGATGTGGTGAATTCGTCCTTCAAGTGCATCCTTCGAAGACTTGATTGCCCAGTATGCCACAATAGATAATCTTTGAGAGGTGCATTTGGAACCTGAAGATAGCATATTGAACTGTCGAAACCGGTAGCAAAAATCAAACCAAATAACTTCTCAATCTGCAATGCTGTTTGGCGAAGTTATTTATTAAATAACTGCTGGTTGGGGCTATTTGAAGTCAGTTGCCAATTCTTACCATTTGCAAAAAGGGATTTAACGTTGTAGCTACGTCCAGAATATCTTTCACGGATGCCAGTTGCTGATTTCCTTCTCACGAATCCTTTCGCTCACTCTCAGGTAATACTCACTCTCTGGACACGACACGTTCAGAATCATCCAAATTGTACAGTCAGTCTGTACACTGTAATGGGTACTACTATCGATTGTGGTATGACGTAGTTATGCATCGTCGGTTCTCTGGAACCATCGAAGCTGAGAAGGCATTTTTGACAGGTCATACTGTGTCACCATTACGTTCAAGAACCCACAGGAGGTGCAGTTTACCGTCCTTTATGCGAGGCGAGAGCAACCACCGTTCAGAGTTCGCGTGGAACAATGGTATGCAGGAGAGACCAATCAAAAATTTGTGCAAAGTTTGATTATGTTGATACAATATGGATCTGGAAGTTTTCCGTTGAATTGTAGGACAACAGTGGATGATTACTTGGTTTACTTGCGAAATATGCTTATCATTACAGACGAAAATTGTGGGTAAAACAGTATCATCATTGTTAGTAACTGACATCCCTAGGTGGGGCATGTTATTGTTTAAAAAATTACCGGGGTTGGAACTTAAATAGTGGCAACTATTTATTTACAACCGATACAAAAGAGTTAAATATTTGCAACTGTTACTGTCCTTCAGAGTAGTCACCAGCGCTGTGTAGAATCCGTTGCCAGCGACGTGGAAGGCGTAGTATAGCGTTAGCAGAGCCTGGTCTGTTGATGGTGCGAATGGAGTGGTCTACTGCCTGTCGAATCTCTGGAGCAGCTCTGAAGCCAATGCCACGAAGTGGTTTCTTCATCTTTGGAATCAAAGGACTTAAGTCCGGGGAGTATGGCGGATGGTAGCCTACAGTACTTCACTCTTTAGTATCGGTTGTGAATAAATAGTTGCCACTATTTAAGTACAACCCTGGTATTAAGACTACCGACAGCTTTCAAAGCGTGGCAGTTTAATTTGGAAAAACACACACATCAATGTGAAACTGAGGTTTTGAAGGTGAAACTAATTTTAACTGATAGTATGAGTGCTGTTGGGTGTAGCCACTGTCAGGAAATGCGTTAAGAAGTCAATAAAAGAAGTAAATGGTACGAACTGTTGCCGTTTCAAAGCAACCTTTTTCACTTAAAACTGAAGAACTTCAAGACATGGTAAACTGAACTTGAAGAAAACAGTAAATATCGGGTAAGTGATGATTTATTCACGACAGGCTTCACTAGTCTAATCCAACATCTTCAAATGGTTAGTAGCGTCACATAATAATCATCACTTAAAGCTATTGGTAGCTTTATTCAGGTTCAGTTTACCATGAATTTCAATGGCTGTGGAAACCCTTATTGTAAAGTTGTATGTAAAAAAGAGAGACTTTTTAGGCAACATGGTCATATTTCGTGCGACGCGTGTTCTGTTAACGATCCCTTACCCACGCAGCAAAGAAAAATGTTTCATTTAAAGAATCAGCAAAATATAGCGGCAGGGACATTACAACGCTTCGAGTATAAATAAGCTCTAATTTCTGGAAGTAGAATCAATACTTCTCGCTATCATTTCATTCTTTACTCGTATTACTGAAACAAGCTTGCAGTGTGAGCTCTTTTGGATGAAGACTTGTAAATTGGGACAGGAAACAAAATATGTGAAATCATGATACATACATTTTGAAATATGCCTAGCAAATATCTATAGGTGGCAAGGTGGGCAAAGAGTACGATAATTGGTACACTTCTTGGAGGGTACGGGTTCAGATCGCCGTCCGGTGATACATGTTTACTTTTTCGCGATTTCACTAAATCGTTTGAGGTATATTCTACAACAGCTCCTTCAAAATGAACAATGCTAGCTTTCTAACCCCTACTTGTAACAACCGAGCTTGTCTCGTGACCCTAATTACTACGTCGTGGATGGTTTGTATGACTTATCTTTAATTGTGATCGTATTTGATTTAATGAGCATAAAAGCTGGTGTTGTAAGTGTATCGCATTTCTTGTTTCCGTTCATTAATGGTCCGTTTGGCTGAGGCCGCTGTTTGAGGCACAAGTTCAAAGTTTCTGCGTGCTTTTTATCTCGTCGCTGACGACGTTGGTCGCCTATAACTAGGAGACTGTAGAGAATGTAATGGAGTTTCGTTCAGTAGCTTTCTTCATAATATCGTTCAGTTCCACTTCGTGCACAAAGTTCCCGCTAGTTGGGAAACTCTTAAAAATGAAAATAATACTCGAGGCAGGGTAAAATACAAGAGTCGTCTTAATCCGTATTAAAGCTGTAAGTCAATCGGAAGCTGCTGTGAAACGTTACTCAATGGAAGTATGTAAGTGGGCGAGATCGATGCAGAAAATCAAGACAGATTTCAAGCAAGTGTTTGCTATTGGTCGGTTAATACGAACTACAGGTCGTCTGGCTTGAGAACAGAACTGACGTTGGGCTGTGATAATGGTTGTATGAAAGTATTTCAGTGTTCACCGTATAAGAGCAAGAAGGTGACTCTAGAGGGAATCAGGACTAATCTGTGAACAGCGGCCTGTAATATGGCCATGTCATTTGCGCTCCTTAACTCATGTTACTGATCTCAAATGCCGTGTTTCCAGGAATGGATGATAACGAGTACTTCCGTGATCGGTCTGTCGTGTACTCACCTGGTGGCATTTCCCGCCCACCGTCATTCCTTTTTCATGAAGCACATAATTACCATACGTCTTCCACTTCGCCTCTTCTCGGAACCGTTAGTGCGTTTTCCCGCCTCCCAGTAATTGGCTCTGACAAGGGAACCTCCCCATCGCACACCCCTCAGATTTAGTTATAAGTTGGCACAGTGGATAGGCCTTGAAAAACTGAACACAGATCAATTGATTGGTTCAAATGGTTCTGAGCACTATGGGACTCAACTTCTGAGGTCATTAGTCCCCTAGAACTTAGAACTAGTTAAACCTAACTAACCTAAGGACATCACAAACATCCATGCCCGAGGCAGGATTCGAACCTGCGACCGTAGCGGTCTTGCGGTTCCAGACTGCAGCGACTTTAACCGCACGGCCACTTCGGCCGGCGCCCAGTAATTCCCATTATGCATCTCGCTATTGCTCACTGAGAAACACTTTTTGAATGATTTTCACATCAATACCAAATACGTCACTGGCAGTGAAATCAGGTAGCAGACAAATTTTAAGCTAGCCTTTCCAGATACATGAGAAATTTAGTTCTGAAAAATCTTCTTCTACTTAAGTACTTGAGATCGTTTTTGGCTTTCATTTATTTTAATGATTGCTAAAATTGAAAAAAAAGGTTCAAGCTATGTGAACAATTCGAATTTTAGTGTCAGAGAGTTCAGTGGATAATTCTCTCAAAGATATTAAAATTTATGGACGAATTGAGATATTTAGTATAAAAATGAAGATAAATGTTTATCGCCCCATGGACAATGATTTCAGAGGAGGCCATATGCATCCTGACTGGAAAAGGACGAAGAAGGCAATTTGACGTTTCAAGGCAGCATTTCAGTGTTTGCCGTGAGCGACTGAAGGAATGTAAGAAAAAGTTATATCTGGTACAGTTATCTGAAAACCTACTGTTGTCTTCCAGAATGTGAGTCCAGTGTGTTAGCCAGTGCGCCACACCACTTTATCAGTTACCAAATAAAAGAGAGGAAATACGCTTCAACAAGTGAAGTCAACCTGTAAATTGAAATAAAAACTTCAGGAGTTAGTACATTCATGAATTCCCAATGTTTTTTAAATAAACATAATTCATTTAATAACTAAAAAAAGGATAACAGAGTGACCACTTTCGATTAGACAAAGCAAACAATTTGGTACGGGTTTATTGAAATGAGTACCAAGACGCAACTGGCAAAGGTGCAGAAATATTTTATGCGAGTAATTAATTGTTATACATTTCAATTTTTTACAGAATTTAACCTCTTCTGCTGTACACAAGTAATATGGTAATCATGAAAAAGACTAGTACATGAAAGAGACTAGTACGTCATGTGCCATGACTTCCAAGGTGCAAGGTTGCGTAAAAACATGTCAGTCCTCGACAAACCCCAAGTTGAAACGACAGATGGGCATCTGATCCGAACCATGCATGATCAGCACATATCTCCAAAACTCTGTCAAAAGACGAGCACGGACAGCAAATGACATTTCAAATATAATAGGATGAAACTATCATCAAAATACGAGGGAGAAACAGAGAATTAAAACACACAGTCCTTGGAAGTCGTCAGCATATTAAAATATATTGGCAGACTGAAACAGAACTCCACGTTACTGCACTAACCACACGCTGATTGTCATGTGCTGCCCGGGCTTGTCTTTTGACTAAGTTTTGGAGATGTTTTACAGTTCACGTATAGTTCAGATCGGATGCCCATCTGCCGTTTCATCCAAGGTACTACGGGGAGTGACATGTTTTTATGCACACATGCGCCATCGAAGTAGTGGCACATGAAGTATTAGTTTCACTCGACCTGGAGATACACTTCCAGGATACGAAACCGGTCATCGTATAGTGAAAACACAATAAACAGCTATTGCGGATTTGGAATTTTTCTCGGTTTAATGTAGACTATATTACCAACTCTGATTTTAAACTGTTTGATTGCCCTTCACATTCGTACAAGTTCTGTAGCTGTGGTTGGCCGACCTATGGATTACTTCTGATGAAAATTTTGAATGCTATTTGTCAAATTTAGTTATTGAGGGCTACAAGTTTTCAAACACACCATCTCAGTTATTTCAAATCTGGCAAGTTTATAATTTTGCCCCTTCCTGGAAAAATTTCTGCGGAAGCCCAGGGTAGTGAGTGTAAGTATCAACAAACTGTTTAGGTTCAAATTTTTGTCAAATGAGCAGTTGCTATAACTCAATCGACTAAACATTAACCACCCACTCAAAAGAGCACACTGTGTGCTTTCTTACGATGCAGATGTTGTACAACTAGTACGCTGCTGTCATGAGAGCTATGCGGCTGTCATCAAGCCCTTTTAAGATTCAGTCCTATCGTTCAGTTAGTTACGACATACATTAAACAAGTTAGTCATTGCTTGCTGTGTGCCGGGAGTTCTGTGCTGGGCGTGGCGGTTGTCCAGAGCGGCAAGTGGTGTCACATGTAGACCAAGGACACCGCAGATTTTGGGAAACGACCACTCTGAAGGCCAGGCACTGGTGCAGACGCGTTTCCGCGAGCAGGAACTCAGAGGGAGCGTTGAAGGGTGCGCCCCGAAAACTGTCACAGAAGATCACAAAACACAGAGAAATTAATATATTGGGATTACTGAAAAATAAGTGATTCGGAGGCTGTAAACTAAAATCCGCTGCTGCTTTCTGACGAAGGTATGGCCTCTAAAAGACTGCTGAAGGACACGAACTCACTCCTACGTGACGACAGAACGAGCACGTGGGGCCTCAGCACTCTCGTAGTGACCGCACTTCGTTTCGTAGGCAATAGTTTCCATCTGACAGCCTCCGGCGAGTTTCTTTTTGAATGACCCTGAAACCAGTAATTAAAACGAATGCTTATGTGATAGAAATAGTAGTTTACGATAGAGACAAATCTGGGACAAGAGAACCAGTACATGAAGTATGAAAAAATTGAAAAGTTGTATCAAAAGCAGACTGGGGAATGCTACCTTGTGATTGCAATTAGGTTCGATGAGGAAATTTGTGCACCATGACCACACGACAGGTATTGTAAACAAGGAAAAGTCTAGCAATGGTCGTATAGTTTTGAAACCGTATATTACTGAATATCGATTTCAATCAGAGGGATCATCTTTAGTGCAAAGCTAAGTCCAGTGATTCATATAATCATGCACGGAATATAGCTTCAAACATAAGTGTTCGTAGTGAAGGAGACGCCAACTCGCAGGTGAGATTCAAACTGAATCTTTCCTCCTCGTTTCCTGACAAAAATATCACAGTTCGTAGTAATTGACGGAAAGTCATCGAGTAAAACAGAAGTGATTTCTGGTGTTCCCCAAGGTAGTGTAATAGGCCCTTTGCTGTTCCGTATCTATGTAAACGATTTGGGAGGCAGTCTGAGCAGCCGCCTTCGGTTGTTTGCAAATGACGCTGTCGTTTATCGACTAATAAAGTCATCAGAAGATCAAAACAAACAGCAAAACGATTTAGAAAAATATCTGAATGGCGCCTAAGTGCGTAAAGTGACAGTTGAGCCTAAATAACGAAAAGTGTGAGGTCATTCACATGAGTGCTAAAAGGAACTCGAACTTCGGTTACACGATAACTCAGTCTAATCTAAAAGCCGTAAATTGAACTAAATACCTAGGTATTACAATTACGAATAACTTAAATTGGAAAGAAAATATAGAAAATGTTGTGGGGAAGACTAACCAAAGACTGCGTTTTATCGGCAGGACACTTAGAAAATGCAACAGACCTACAAAAGAGACTGCCTACACTACGCTTGTCCGTCCTCTTTCAGAATACTGTTGCGCGGTATGGGATCCTTACCAGATGGGACTGATGGAGTACATCGAAAAAGTTCAAAGAAAGGCAGCACGTTTTGTATTATCGCGAAATATGGGAGAGAGTGTCACAGAAATGATACAGGATTTGGACTGGAAATCATTAAAAGAAAGGCGTTTCTCGTTGCGACGGAATCTCCTCACGAAATTCCAATCACCAACTTTCTCCTGTGAATGCGAAAATATTTTGTTGACAACGACCTACATAGGTAGGAACAATCACCACGATAAAATAAGGGAATCAGAGCTCATACGGACAGATATAGGTGTTCATTCTTTCCGCGCGCTATACTAGATTGGAATAATAAAGAATTGTGAAGGTGGTTCGATGAAACCTCTGACAGGCACTTAAACGTGATTTGCAGAGTATCCATGTAGATTTAGATGGTCTTTGCTACGAAAACCTTTGTTTGAAGTTATATTCCGTGAGTGATTATATGAGTCACTGGGCTTAGCGTTGCACTTAAGATGATCACTGTTATTGAAATCGATAAGTGACAGCAAACTAACGGTTTACTTTATCTTGTGATTGGCTGACGCTTCTTAATAAGCACTCAAATAAAATAACGTCTATGTGGCCACGATTCTCCTTAACTTACAAGGTAGACATCCTGAAGTTTACTCCTAGCGTAACGCTGCAGACTCAAGAAGGCGATGTGGTACGCAGTTGTGGTAACTATTAGCATGTTAAAACCCGTTCCTATGTCACAACTTTAGGTATTTTTATGTTCATGTTACAACTATGAGCTTGTTGTGACTGGAATTACCATGAGTCGTGTTAAAATCTGGAGCGTATTAGATGTGCCGACATTTCCAACGCTATATTGTTACTTCTCTAAAGTCATTATTACTGTGAGTATAATAAATTTTTGTAATCAGATGTTTTGTTGGGGTGATCACACTCATGGCGACCCGCTCATAACACGAAATTTAATGTCATGGTCACGTTTCCAACTAAGTACTTCTCATTGCGTGTCGGCCGTCGTGTACTACTCTATAAGATATTATTGCACTTCACTTCCAGTGGCTGTAGTCACAAATATATGGTGACGTTACGGTAGAGAGGTACAGTGATGGCTAAGGAAAAAAGGTTAACATTGTGAATGCCTTCAGGACAGTCGTGCATATACTGTCGAAGTGGTTCAGCATGACCTCGTGAAATATCATGATGAAAACACACCATAACCTGTCCGAAGCACTCTTACTCTCTGGTGCAATACTATCTTGGCCGACTAATAAAGGGCTCAGCCTTGATAAGGGTCTGTACAGTCAGCGCAGTAAACTCACGATAAGCCATCAGAAGCGCTGTTATTCCTAGGTGCAATACTATCTTGGCCGGTTAACACAGGGGTCAGCCTTGATATGGTTGTATACGGTCATCACAGATAGATGGGTCAGTGGAGAGTCCTGACTGAATCGCAGAAAGGACCTACCGTATTTAGACACGGCGATGACTACATCGTGAATCACTGGATACGATTTGAAGGTTTATCTACGCTAGATGCTGGGTGACATCATTATTTCGCCAATTTCTGTAAAAGTGACGTAAAATTTGTCCTCATATGTCTTGAATCAAACAGAGAAGCGTTAGAGAACATCTGGATCAGTATAGACTTGCCTCTGTAGAAGCTACAAGAATTAAAAGTTTATGTGTAGGTAAAGTGCGAAATTTCCTTCACTCCTCAGTATGTTTGTTCGTTGAATATCATCTCAATCTTCAACAGTACTGTTACTGATCATATAAATTACCATAAGTTATTGCAATCAAAGAAAATTTAAGTACCACCAGAAAAGTGACTTTTTTTGAAAGTTTTGTGTGCTATCGTCTTACTATCACCTTCTGAGTATACAACTAACAGTATATTTATGATTATTTTAAGGCATCAACATTAACATCGATGTCATACAGAAATACAGAAATAAGTCACGTAGGGTTGGGGTTGGGTTATTTGGGGAAGGACACCAGACAGCTAGGTCATCGGTCTCATCGTATTAGGGAAGGACGGGGAAGGAAGTCAGCCGTGCCCTTTCAAAGGAACCGTTCCGCCATTTGCCTGGAGCGATTTAGGGAAATCACGGAAAATCTAAATCAGGATGGCCGGACGCGGGATTGAACCGTCGTCCTCCCGAATGCGAGAACATCGATGTCCATACTCTTCAGACCACTATAAAAAATAGCATCGGTATTCCCTGCCGTTCCTTTCGTGTACCGAGCACGGGAACATGCGAAATAAGCTTGTCTTTGGGCGCTCTAGGGAAGTGGTAGGTTGGGAACTGCAGTATATTCCTCGATTCCTAACTTAATACTTGCTTCTGAAACCATGCAAGTAGGCATTTGTAGAATGCATCTCCCAACTCAGCTGCTTCATTATCAGATAAATAGATACAAAGTTAACTGCCGTTATCGACATTCCTAGACAATCTGGAACTGAAGGAAGTAGCTCACTGCTAGACTATCATAATTCATTTCTTTCGTTGAATAGCGAAACTCAGAATTCTGTATGCATCATATCAGGAAAAATATAAAAAAAGCATTTTAAATATGCATGGTCTTCCGTAACTACTCGTTCAAATTAATACAGGAGGAAGAGGACTTCGAAATAAATATATTTGGTTATAGTATGTATGGTTCCTGACGACATTTTCTGATACTATGGACTATTTGCACGAAAGGTAATTTAGAGTACTAGTTGATGCAACGGCATTCACAGGAACTGCTCTAATACCGCCACCATTGGCCTGTACGGACCCTTTAGATCTATCAATTGGCTGCTGCGTCGGTTCGAAGATTCCTGGCATGTCCGCAATGGGACCAACTGTACCTTAATGTCTCCTTATAACTCAAGCTATTGAATGTCTCCGTTAGAGAAGATGTCGTTTTTGTATAGAAAATAATATGAATAAATGTATAATCGCAGAGATCACTACTTGTTAAATATACGAGGGCTATCCACAAAGTACATTACGTTTTGGAATTAAAAATAAATAAAGTATTGGAAATTTTTTTATTATATACAGATGAAAGCCACACTTAAATACTACTTTTCTACATAGTTGCCATTTAAATTAAGGCACTTATCGTAGCGATGGACGAGCTTGGAAATTTCTTCGTCGTAAAATTCGGCCACCTGCGCCTTCAACCACGTGGTTACCTCTTCTTGAAGCTGTGCGTCGTCATCAAAACGCTGCATAGCCAACCAGTTCTTCATTGCTGGGAATAAGTGGAAGTCGCTCGGTGCCAGGTCGGGACTGTACGGCGGATGAGGAAACAACTCCCACTTAAAAGTTTCGAGAACTTCACGAGTGGCATTTGCCGTGTGGGCCCGGGCATTGTTGTGAATCAACAAGATCTTTGAGCCCAACTTTCCCCTGCGCTTGTTTTGTATTGCTCTTCTCAGGTTGTGCAGAGTTTGGCTATACCTTTGAGAGTTTATTGTAGTACCTCCTTCCAGGAAATCCATCTTTTCTGTCCCAAAAGACAGTCATTACGTGGTTGAAGGCGCAGGCGGCCGAATTTTACGACGAAGGAATTTCCAAGCTCGTCCATCGCTACGATAAATGCCTTAATTTAAATAGCAACTATGTAGAAAAGTAGTATTTAAGTGTGGTTTTCATTTGTATATAATAAAAAAATATTCCAATACTTTATTTATTTTTAATTCCAAAACGTAATGTACTTTGTGGATAGCCCTCGTAGTAGAAAGGTCTGACTAGAAGATGCAGCCTGTTCTGCAGGAAATGCTATGTACTGCCGATGCAAGGGATCCTAATCAAAATAATTGCACATTCTGGGAGAATTTTCTTCCATACGTAGGATTTGCGAATAAGTCGACTGTAATTCTAATTGGAATTGACTGCCGTCTCGTCTGTGATTTTCCCTCGATTCTGTAAGTTTCATATCAGAATCAACAGACTGCTTTTTCCGCGAAGACACATAGGATTCCTACTCACTAGCCAAACGATCTCTGTTACAACTCTACAGAAGTCAATGTTAATCAGATGTTATACGTAGACGCAATAAAATAGAAACATTCTACGAACGCGATAGAAAACACCACAAAGACAATATCAGTCTGCACTGTAATAAAACAAAGTTTTGTTTCAACTAAACGTTAGTCTAACTGAGACATCTCAGGAACAAAATGCGACCTAATAACACTAATTTGTCCTCCACAATAATGGAAACTTACGTATTGGATTTTGTATTTTTTGGACTGATAAAGTAAGAATTACGAGGTTCTTCGCACAGTCTGCTAGGAAAGGAATATATGGAACACACTGACAAGAAGAAGGGACAGGATGATAGAATATCATCAAGACATCAATGAGTAACTTCCATGGTAACGGAGCTGTACGGGGTAAAATCTGTAGAGAAAGACGGAGACTGGAGTAGTACATCCAGCAAATAATTGAGGACGTAGCTTGGAAGTGCTACCCTGAGATGAAAAGGTTGGCACAATAGAGGAATTAGTGGTGTGCCGCAACAAACCAGTCAGAACACTGATGAAAGAAAAGTTATCACGGTCTCGGTCAACACACCTAAGAAGTAGTACATTATAAACTTTGAGTTTTGCTGGTATCGTAATTCTATCGGAGCCCAAAAAGACTTGGAAGAGCGATTGAATGGAGTGAATCGTTTCTTCAGGTTACAAGACGAATGTGAACAAAACTAGGAGAATGGAATGTAGTAGAATGAAATCAGGGATGTATAGTGAATTAGATTTGGAAGTTGCACACTGAATGAAGTAGAGTCTTTTTACTTAGGAAGCAAGATAACTGAGGACGGCATGAGTAGAAGGGTATAAAATGCAAACTAGCAACAGTAAGGAAAGCATTTCAGAAAAAGCGAAATTTGTTTAACTCTAACAGAAATTTTAATGGTAGTAAGTGCTTTCTCAGGTTTCTGTCCAACCGGTAAACTTGCACGGAAATGGGTTGTGGACGATAAGCGGAACAGACAAGAAAAGGGAAGCTTTTGAAATGTAGTGGTGCAAAATAACGCTGAAGATTAAATCGAATACATGAAATTATGTACTGGAACGAAGTGGGAAGCATTTATGGCACAGAGTGACTAATAGAAGGTACATTTTGGTAGGGAACAACCTGATCCATAAAGAAATCTTCAGTGTGTTAATCGACGGAAGTGAGAGGAAGAATAAAATTTGCGTAGGACGATCGTGCTGGTTTAAATGGATGCACAGGTTGAAGTAGCTATGCAGAGATGAGGAGCCTTAAGGTTGAGACCACCACCACCACCACCACCACCACCACCACCACCACCACCAACAACAACAACAACAACAGTGACAACAACAGTAACATAAACCAAGCATACGGTCATCCGAAAATATAACTTACAAACCATAACATCTCAGGCATATCGACTCAGATTTGTTTTTGTAACTTGTTATAAGCTTTTCGAACACCAGTAAACTGAATATTTGTTTTGTAGACATCTAGCACACCTAACGCTCTCTACTGAAGTTTCGAATATGCTTGTGAATTAACATGTAGTGTAGTAGTACGAAAACGCAAAGCAGCATTTTAGTGCTATCATAATTCAGGATTCATTACTCTAGTCGAAATATTTGAAAGAGAACCAGTATTGTGATAAAGTAACTGCCATCCATTTAGAGACACTCACTGTGAAAGACGAACCAATGTAATACTATACAAACTGAAGCAAATCTTATCTAATACTGCGCAGCTGGTCACACTACAGAATATTTTTCTTTTCTCAAATAATTAAATGGTGCAAACGTCGAACGAATATTGTGTCAATTTTAAACTTTCGTCTATTTTATGTGAAAATCCAAAGTTATTATCGGAAGTAAAGACCACAAGTATAAATGGGAAATACTGAAGCGTCCGATCCCACCCGTCTGCTTTGACCCATGACGTCACAAATATGGCGGAAACAAAAAACAAACACACACACTTTCCACAAGAAGCCTAATGACACTAACGGGACAAGCGCGGGAAATGGGGTGTTTTGGGTGGGGGGCAAACTAAATATAAACAAATTTAGACGCCTTGCGTAGCTACAACGTGTAAGTGAAGACAGCCATGCATGAATACCCACCCACCTCCCCAGCGGTCGTAACCCCTGCAACCCATAGAAGATAAAGATGCTTCAGTAGCTGATTAGTGTTTTTTGTCTTTAAAAAAAAAAAAATCTCACGGGATAGAACGAACAGATCAGAAAGATAAATATAATAAACTAAAACAGAAATTCGAGGAAACAGATAATTAAAATAAGTAATAAGTGTTTTTAAATTTTAAAAAAATCTCACGAGATAGAACGAACAGATCAGAAAAGTAAATAAAATAAGATAAAACGGAACTGGAGACAGCCACACTCGAACCAAACTCCGCGCCGTCATGACATCACACACGACAACACCCTTACGTCACGGGTCAAAGCCGACGCGTTGCATCGGACGCTTCTGTCGACCCGTATAAAATGCATATGTCAGAACATTGTAATGTTATTCAACACAAAAATATTGTGGCTACTCATTTCTGGTAAATGTTATCTAGTGGCACACTCCATCTCCTCTTGTACTTTACATAGCTAACGTACGACTCATGAGATACTGAGAAACGTTCGATATGAGTCGTTGGTTTTGACCAGTGACGAAGGAAACGTGCAACAAACCTCGTAAACAACATGCCGATTATAACGTGGTGTTAATGGCGATTTTTTTCAAAAGGTCAGGTCAGTCTGTCACTACCACCACCAGGTGTTTTTAGTATCACATTCACTGACTTCGCCAACTCACAACGAAACTGTCACCTTCCAAACTAGACTTCGGACTAAGCTACAAATCACTCTCTCACCACAACCAGGTTTTTGTAGGATCACATCCTTTCGCTTTGCCTACTGCCAACCAACCTGTTTCCTTCCAAACTAACATATAACTCAGGTTAAGCTACACATCAGTGTCACCACATCTAGTTTTTTTCTCGCTGACTAACAACAGAACCGTGAATGTATGACGAAAATGTTACGTAATTGCAGACGTTAACATTAGGTCACTGGCCAAAGCCGACGACTCTTATTGAACATTGCTCTTGACCCTGACACATGTACGAAATATAAACCAAAATTCCCACCTGAGGTACATCTGTAGTGTAACGCAGAGCTTCCGAATTTATCTTACAGTTTTAGTTTTATTACGAAAAGTCTCTCAAATATGGCGCTGAGGTAGCCATCACGCAACGCTACAGATCAACGTTTTCCAAAACACTTACTTCGCAATCACATTTATAGGTTTCGCCAATTCACTGCCAGATTGTCACTTTACAGGCTATCCTAGATTTCATTCTACGCTGCAGGTCACCAGAACAAGGTAACTTTATTGAGTCAGAAGTACTTCTTCTCAAACACAATGCAATAAAAGTGAATTGAAAGAAGGGGAGAACGTCCCATTGACGACGAAATCATCATCATAGACGGACGACAACCTCGGATAGGACAAGAACAGAAAAGAGAATCAGCCGTGCTCTCTTCCTTCAATAGATTGTGCAATGCACAGAAAACCTGTGTTGTCTGACGGGGATGTGAACAGCCGACCTCTCAAATGCAATGCGAGTCTAGGGTATTATCACTTTTCCATCTCACTCAGTGAAGTAAAGTAAATACGAAAACCAAATTATATCGTCCTCAGTTTCTCGTTAGAATAAATCGTGTTATGTTAATCTCTTACAGGAATTACACGGGGACTTGTTTACATCTCATTCCAGATAGCCCATTTCTGTTCTCAGAGACACATGGAGAGAAAAAGCGACTCATGGTCTTACATAATGCATCGACGCAAATCGTTACAGATTATTGCACGCCATGGTCATAAATACCCAAAGAAGTGTAAGACAGAAAACAGTACCTTTTCCAACTGTCTTCTGGCTCTACTATATCATATTAACATCTAGATAGCTAGGCATCTTTTATCGGAACTCTTAATACTTAAAATTATACTGATCTGCATTTATTGATCTAAAGATGGAGTTCGATCTACATCTAGTAGTGACTGACGGAGTAAACAGGAAGAACTTTTTGGAAAAATTAATGAAATCAAACCAGACTGGAGAGGTAAAAGATTAATTCTCCATATTTACAGAAACCAGTGTACTGAAATAGTTTTCAATGTCACTAAGAAAAAAGGTAGGATTAGAAGACATGTCCGTCAAGGCTGTTCTCTGTCTCATTTATTTAATCTGTAGGCGGAAAGTGCAATAAAAATAATGAAAAGTAGCACCAAAGGGATCAAAATTAATGGTAAACAAATACATTCAATTAGATTCGCTGATGATATAGTAGTTTTATAGCATCTGGAAAGGACACTAACTACATGTTAAAAATTTTGTCCGGCGTCTTGGAGAATCATAAAAAGGAAATAAACGGCAACAACAATAAAATAATGGAGGTAGACACATCGAACAGACAAATAAGGGCAAAACTTAAGGTGCAATAAAATGGCAAAAAGGTATAATGGATATTAAAAGAAGATCTGCGATGACTAAACAAATATCCACAAACAAGAATAATTTATTAAAAAATTACCACGTTAATATATTAAAAATAAATAAATGCATCGACATGTTTATTTTGGACACCTTATGCTACGGTTGTGAAATAATAAAATAGAAGCAAAACAGATGTGGGCACTAAGAAGTTCATGATAAACATCCTGGACAGAAAGGAAATTAAATGAATAAATACTGAAAGATGTCAAAGACGCGACATCGTTCATCAACACGATACAGAGAAGAAAAAAACTAAATTTTTGTAGTTCCAACACTATCTGGCATAAGGGACCAACAACTATATCTAATTATTTATTTAGTTAATTGTCGGTTGCATACAAATTCCTTAATGGTTGCTAGTTTCGAACGAGTCCGTTTATTTTAGAATGGCAGTGGTTCCAAAATGAACACGCCCGTTCGAATCTAGCCACTATTAATGAATATGTCAGTGGCTGTCACAGGAAACTAAATTAATTGCACATAAAGCAATAGAGAGGCAGGCCTAGAACATCCATATTACAAAGTGTGATCAGTGGAATGAACTGCGAGGAACGAAGAAGGAAGGCTACATGTGACGACGATTACTCTACAACGCGTTGAAAAGGATTTTTACTAAACAAGATCTAGGGAAATAGAGCCCGAAGAATAATTGACCATCCGAATCGCAATTTTGTCGTGTAACATGTACTACATTTTTATACATGGTCTGTAGCCATACCTAGTTTTAACATCTAAGGAATGGTGGCCAATTAGATGTGAAATATATGCTACAATTGCTGCAGTTTTACAGTTAGCTTCTGATCTCTGTGACTATCGCAATTTAAGCTTGTGTTCAGACTTGCATTTAAGACTACCAACACCAGAAGCTCTCGCCTGAAATTCGTAGATGTATAAAAGCAGTTATAATACACATTAAATGCTATTTGTGGAATGGTTGACCATTAGCGTCCTTGTATGAAAATCCCGTGCATGAAAAATTACGTCTGAGGCTCTACACGTGCCCTTCTAACAAAATGCATTGGTGCAATCATCGTAAAAGAATTACATTACAGCTACCTTTTGAGACATTTCTGCTTCCTGTGTAATACATACGCTGATAATAATCTCCTCTGACCGTGAAACCCATAGTTGTTCAACTATAAATATTTACCAGCACGTAAGAGAACTGTGTCTAGAAGTGATGAGCTGCAACAGTTTCGAAATACTGGATCACTGCACTACCCTCTGCACAATTAACAGATTACTGTACGTACTCACACTGCCATGAACCGTTCACTACGCGTTTGCTCAAAGCTATGGCAGCAGCTTTTACACGTGCATGTCTGGGAACTGGTAGTGTTGACTGCAGGGCGATGACGTCATCACCCCGGCTGTGGTATAAGAGAGTGGTTGGGGGGGCGCTCGCCATTTGCTCGTTGACTGTGGAGTGCATCAGTAGTAGTCGAGTGTCGCGATGGAGCCATTCTGCTCTCTGTTGTGTTTCGTGGGACTTTCGAGTGTTTCTTCAAACCCTGAAGCATTGGATATCGTCGGGATGCTGCCTCCGGAGATAGCCGTGATGATTCTCAGGTACGTTATTCTTTAAACCCTTAATGTTGTGATGTAGACAGTTTGATGTGATATGGGATTCTGTCTACAGTGTGGTATATCGGTTGTGATTGCATACAGGGGCTCTAGGTTCGGCTGGAGGATGATAATTTATGAGATGGCGGTGCCAATTAATGTGTATGTGAGATACAGGTTGAGATGACAGAATGACCTGTAGCGTAGACTGTTGTCCACCTAAGTGTCACATTTAACGCGCTTTGCCGTATTTTATGCTGTTTTCGTTACTAAAACCTAAAACCGGAACGTAAAATCGGAAATACCTGGTATTTTGAAGCATATTATGTGCATCTAAAGTATATAAAGCTACGGGAAATGCCTGAGGTGATGATTCATTACGTAACGGCTACCAGCGTTATAGTTATGTAGTGGTATTGATATTGGTACTATATTCGTTTCTACTTCACAGTACACGTTAATATTAAGTATGTTAGTTCATGGAAATTTTACTCAAGATAGTCATGTAGCATTTTTCCCTAAAGTTTGTCCGAATTCGGCAATGGATGATATATGCAGAATGTATTGTAATGAGACGTTTTGCATAAGATTTCCTTAATGATTCGTACCGTTGTTAGCATAATGCAACACTAATTGAAATGTCGGAGTAGTAATTAATTTGCATGAGGCGTTAATTTTTCGTGGCATTCTAGAAGATAATGGATTTTATGACTGGCCGAGTCCTTGGAAAGAAACATTTTGTTTCTAGTCATGTCATCAGTTGAAAATTACTCCAGCACAGTACGTAGAATTATCTGGAAAAACCTCAGTTCTGTAGAATGTTAGTTATTATCGTGTGTTTAAATAGTTGAAGACTCCAGTGTACGAAGGTGTTCGCAGTAATGTTAATGTACTCATGTCCTATGCCCGGAAGTTGCACAGTACATGGCAGCTATAAATTTTCTAATATTTGTAAGAAGCTGCTTTTACATATTTTAGGGGACCCGTTAAGAAGTGAACCATATCTCGTTAGGTTGTCCTTGATCACTGAACACGTGCTGTAAATTGTTAGATGTAAAGTTAAGGGTATTGTCTTAACATTGGGAACTATAATTGTCAGCTGTAACGATATTTTCTGAGATTATTTCCATTCAAGCTTGTGTATAGTTATTCCATATTAGATCCTAATGGTATTCTGATTTGATGTTACACGTAATTCCTGAAAAATTCAGATAACGACACTTCTGTGTTGGGACTCTTGTGACGTAATTATTGTGTATTTTGCTTGTAATAGGGACGAAAGTCACAAGTCTCTAGAAAACTTTTTACAAGTGGTATTACCATGCTTTTAGGGGCGACTTCAAATAAATATGAAATGTGTTGCATAAAGTTACCCTTAACTAGATGTGGTCTTCGGTGTTTAGTTTCTCAACCGGTAGGTAGGTACACACAGAATGATCGGATAGGGAAAGTAAACCTTCGTGTGGTTAGCAGGCGTATAATGGTTGCTTGATGTTTCATTTCACGTATGTTATACTGACTAGCACGTTTAAAGTGAAGCAGCGCCATTACCGCAAAATGTGTAAACGGTGGTACATAAACCTTTTTTAGCCTCTGCATCCAACGCATCTCTCGTTATCCTAAGGATTGTGCGAAACAAAGGAGTTTCCGCTGAACCACAACGTTGTAAGGTATTATTGGTTTGTGGTTTTGTAAGTCGGCCTGTTCAGCTTACTGGAAGGGGGAAGGTACGGTGCCCTCTTAAAACGTTTTATGTATCGTCTTCGTGTGTGGTACGAAGTTAAATTCTTGATCGTAATGTGACGCTTTCCAGTGGATGTGATGTGCATCTCAGCTACAGAAGACTGGAACATTCTAGTGTGCAGTATTGTAAACCTACACTTTACGCACTGTATTGAGCTAATTCGCTAGTGATGGCCATGTTTCTTTTTTCGGTATTATGTGCCCTCAGTCCTACTTTTAGGAACAGTAAATGTCTAGTAAAACTATTCCATGTTTTGACATGCAGTAGAAAGGATTCCTTACTTGTTGTACAGTGTTTCTAATAGCCAGTGGATGATTTTCTTAATTACGAGAAATACTCTTCAAGGGAAAAAATTAGTTCTAATTTTTCGGCCTTTATGTAAAGTGCTTACACGAGCGAAAGATGTGATATAAACATTGAAACAAGTCATAATCGTGTGTCGAACTTCTCTCTAATTTGATTGTTGTCGCTTCAGTGTATAGTCTCGTCTCAGTTTAAATGCTCATGTACAGTTGTAATGAATTTTTTGGAAGATAATGCGTACAGATTATCTTACGCAACATGTTGAGGTCTTAAATCCGAAGACTGATGCGATGCAGCTCTTCACACCTGTCTATTCTGTGCAAGCCTCTTCATTTCTGCAAAACTACTGTAGTATAGATCTAGTTGAACTTAACATGTTCATACCTTCGTATCTCTCTAAATGTGGGCTCCTCCCGTCCCCCACCCCACCCCTGTTGATATTGTCAAGTTGAGTATTCCTTCAGGCCTCTGGATGTATCCCACTAACCGATCTCTTCTTTTACGTAAGTTGTTACGAATTTTATTCCACCATTCGGTAAAGTACCTCAGAAGTCCCACAGTGCACCTATCTAATCTTAACCATTCTTGTACAGCATCACATTTCTGAAGCTTCGATTCTTATCTGAACAGCTTACCGTCCAGTTTTCGATATTCGTAGAAGGTTACAATTCATTTAAATACCTTCAAGAAAGTCTTCCTGACAATTATATTCGATGTTGACTGACCTTTTTTTTCCCCTTCAGAAACGCTTTCCATGCTGCGGCTAGTCTCAATTTATATCCGCTTCCGCCATCATTTGTAGCGAAACTCATCTACTTTTAACGTCTCATTTTCTAACCTAATTCCTAGAGCACCGACTGGTTTAACATCTTTCCAACACGGTATCCCATTCAGCTGCTCTTCCATGTCCTTCCCCTCTGTTACAAAATAGAAAATGAGATGTCTGGAAAATTCCAGATATCTTATTTATTCTCCCTGATCTTCAATTTTTTTTCTCAAAATTCTTTTTTGTTCCCTTTATGCTTGCGGCTTGTTAAGATGTAAATATTAATTAAATGATCTTAAAACGTGCTGATATTGATGTCACACTCCTTGAAACTGTTACGCACCCTGTCTTTTGTTGGTTGTCTAAAAATGTCTCGTTTGTCCACTTCATTTTGGTGTTAATTCGAGCGGATACATTACTGTTATGCGAGAGGAAGCACGTATAGGTCATGGTCTAGAACTACTTTGTAATCAGGTGCGGTCAGAAAAGTCAGAGGATCAACGAACCTGAACGGAAAAACATAAGCGGTCTCCATAGTTGAACGAGGCACAACAGTAGTGCGGGCGTCGGTTGACTCAAAGTGATGTCTACAAATATCTTGAGATACGCTGTAGTAAGTTTAGTGAGTTTGTTGTATGATGTAAACCATCAAGTGAAGCATGGCAGCAGCCAGTGTTCCGTGGTGTTTAGACTGCAGCTAAAGTATGCTTTGCGGGCATATTGGGTCGTGGACAATAACATTTCAACTATTTTCATAAGATTCGGTTCCGGTGTCCTAATTGTTGCTACTATGGTTTTCCATGTCGTACCCATTTCCCCTTGCAGGTATGTAGGTTTATGAAGGGGAATAGTACAAGAAATAACATGAAAGGTACGAAACTGCATCTTAAAGTTCAGTCACCGTGTGGTGATGCATTGCTGTGCAATTCTCTCTGTAGCACATCATACTGTATAAGATCACCCAGGAGCTGTGTCGTCTTGTAAACATATCTAGAGGGCTAATGGTACAAGTATTGCTCCAACATCAACGATCGTTAATGTTTCGGCCGTTGTTGAGCAAATTCGCTGTGTCTCACGTCCGGCTGGAATGAGATGTTTATTCTAAATGCATCCTATCTACAATAATTTCACTGTTCAACTAAAATGACTTCCTTCTTGGAAATCACAAGTAAGGGTCGCATCGGTTAGTTGCTCTTCAGCAACTATTGCAAGACTTAGACCTACTAGTTTTCATATAGTTATCTTCGTGTTTATGCAAACAGTTTACATTACAATTTGATGCAAATATGCTACTTTTGAGGTTCGGAAGTATGTGTGTCTTGTACGTCCATCATGTCACCACTGAAGAAACAGATTTAGGACAACCGAATTTGATTATCCGAAACCGTGTCAACTGCTTTGTCAATTTCCTACCTCAAATTTTAACGTTATTTTATTCAATCACGGCCTGTAGATGGAAGGGCGGATCTGTGTGACCTTTCGTTACTATTCGTGTACACACATTGTCGCATTTTCATAATTACTGTGGGGATAATTGGTTTTCGTAATACACAACGCGTAGCGTAAGACTGAAGCAGTGGTTGTACACACTTTGCACACTAAGGGATACACAGTAATTGTCTTGTAACGAAATTTTCTAATATTTCTCAGCTCGCCTCAGACAAATAGCTTTTTCAACTGTGAGCCTGTCGGGGGTCCTTTTTCTGACGGTTCGCTCTTGTTTGATGGTAGCTTGCTTTAACGGTTGCTTGATTCTGGCTGTTTAGTGTACACTTGCGTCCGCCAGCCACCAGTTTGCAATTCGCGAATTGGATCCACAGGCGGACGACATATAACCTACTTAGTGCTCACCCGGCTTATCTACATAAGTAAGGGTAGTTACGTAATTTGTTCTCACTGGGAAAGATTTATCTCATATCCAGTGTCTTATAGTGCATGTAACTTGTATAATCGTGTATTTACGAAATGAGTCACCAAGTTTATACTACAACGTATTGAACTGTGGCGTTCAGTTCTAAGAGTCAGAGCGCACATATGGTCGCACTGAGTGAGTGCCTCTCCTATCCACGTGACGAGCTCCTACACCACGTATTGAAGCGGTATAGTTACGTATAGGAATTACCTTTTATTGTCCCAGTATTGTGGTACGCCCCTTTTCCCTGTCTTTCGAAGAAACATTAGATGACTAACCACTGTTTGTATGACCCGAGGCTGAGAAATAAAAGAAAAGTCCTTCCTGAACTCTTTCGGGTTCTGCTAGAGCTGACTTGCCGGAGAGTCCTTAAGTAGACGTTAAGCAAAAGTTATCACTTTACAAGTAACCTAATATAAACTTTGTCATCATGTTAAAGGTTTCTACTGGTCGGCATCAGGTCCTAATCCAGGAAGCTGTTGTCCATTCAGCTCAGATGACGTTGCCACTACTATGCGTGGTACTACTCGCACTTACAAGTGTGGTCATCATCGCTACGGAATTTGGAAAGACGGTGTTTTCCACACGTGGTAAGTATATAGCCTTGTTTCGCAGGGGGGCTTACTGCATTTTACTGTCCACACTTTTTCCATGGTATGTGATGGAGTCTTCCAGATTAAAAAGAAACGTTTCTCTCTGTTGACATTCTTCTTTCTCTCCAATTACATGTTTTTATTTATTAGTGGCTACTCAGACCGTGACTAATCTCAAACGTTCCGATTTATATTTTGGTATCTAGCAACATTAAGTTTCGGATAAGCTTTGAAAGGTTTTTTCTCACATCTTGTTCTTGTAACACTGTAATGAACAGCTGTTAGTGGCATTGAGTATATCTCATAAATGTTTCCTACCATACATTGTTGAACACTCGGAGCCTCGATAAGGGAGAGAGCAAATATGGTGTTACTTAAGATTCCGATCCATCCCCTTCCCTTATCTTCCCCCTCCTGATGTGGGTCATGAGTAATTGTGAAAGTCTGATTTAAAGATTGTTTCTACGTAGGCAGAGATAAAAAAGGTGATTTGTGTTGCCAACGTAGTAACTTCACTGCTTTTGGAAGGAATCCGTGACATCGCAGAAACAGGTGATGCGATCCAGGTCTGTTAACATGTACGAATTTCCACCCCCTCTCCTGCGGGAAGCGGGACCGTTAGAGTACCCACAGTGGATGGTCTGTCCAGTATTTCATACTATATACTTGTTTATTGTGATTGAAGATTTATTTCGAATCATGAGTTTCACATATATTTATATTCTTACCTGATTTTGTAATGCATTATTGCATTAGTGTGGTAGTTGGGTATAATTTGGCAAATACTTCCTATTATGTGCTTATGTAAATTTGTCGGATCTATTCAGTACTGAGGTGCACCTACCGTGTTCGAAATTACTTTAAATTCTCTTGGGATCACTATTTTTTTTGGGGGGGGGGAGGGGGGGTCTGCGCCATACTCTTGCTCCATCACCTCTTAATGCCTGAAATCGGGACTACTTTACAGTCGTAAAGGTTGAACCGATGTCATGAGCCCAGGAAAGGCTCTGCAGCCGATGTCGCGCTGTTAGCAAATTCACTTGCATCGGTTGTTCGCTGCCAAAGTCCGTTAACGCCAAATTTTGCAGCACTATCCTGACGGAAACGTTCGTCGTAAGTCGCACCCCACATTGGTTTCTGCGATTAATTCACGCGGAGTTGCTTGTCTGACAGCGTACGCCATTGCTGTCGGTCGTTATTTGAGGTCCTTCGGCCACTGTTTTGTCCGTGATGAGAGGTAATGCTTGAAAGTCGATACTCTCGATACTGTGGCTCTCGGAGTACTGAATTCCCTGCTTCCAAAATGGAATGTCTATGTGTCTAACTCCAGTTACCATCCTGCACGCAAAGTCCATTAATTCCTATCGTCGTCCAGAATCACGTCGGAATCCTTTCCATGTGAGTCACTTGTGTACAAATGACAAATCCGCCAGTTTCCTCACCTTTCATACATTGTATGCATGTCGCTACCCGTGACTTCTGTCACGTCAGTGTAGGCGAATTTAACAGGTGATGTTGGCAGCATAACAGCTTCAGAAGCAACTTTCCTTCATATTTACAACTAATCTTCAGCTTCTCAAGGCTTCGTAAAATATCTTCAGAATACCCACATTGGATGGTCTGTGCAGTATTTCATACAAACTTGTTTATTGACTGAAGATTTATTTCGGATCATGAGTTTCACATATATTTATATTCTTAACTGATTTTGGAATGCATTATTGCATTAGTGTGGTAGTTGAGTATAATTTGGCAAATATTTCCTATTATGTGCTCATGTAGATTTGTCGGAGTTCATTTCCAGTGTTCTTTCGTTACAGGAAGCTGAAAGGACCGTCGCTGTTGGCAGCAAGTTTAGTCAGCTCCCGCTGGCTGAGCCTTGTCCAGTCGGACTGTCTGCTGGCACGCAGACTGAGCAGGCAGAAGAAGATCGAGAGGCGCCTCCGCGAGGCCCGGGTGTTCGCTGCCGGCTGCCAGCCGCTGAGGACGCCTCACGCTATGCACAAACCGCTCGCAGACCGGAACGGGCGATTTGCCGTCACCAAACGCGACAACGGTGAGTACGACTAGTAACGTCAAACTTCCACTACCGGAATTATGCAGGGTTGTCAGTGTGAAATGAAATACTTGTTAGCGTCTTGCGGGGTAGCTTGTGCTGAAAAGTAATTCAGAAAAAAATTCAATCCCTTACAGTGCTTCAAAATTAATTAGAATTCAAGCGCGCCAGTCAGGCCGTTGTGCGGGCAAATTCAAGCGCCACACCAGATAAAATTAGTGTCAGTTATTCTCACAGCGTAGTTGACAGCGCATGAGACTTGTCCGATGTTGGCCCTGGTTCAATCCTTACTGCCATCCCATGACCAATTTATGTATCACTCTTTTGTTAGGTTTTAGGAAATCAAACGAATCACACTCTTGTTGACAGTCTTTGGCGGGGACCTGAATGGCAAACGTCATTGCTGATTAACGCGGGAATGGCGCAACATAACGAATTTTTTCTTAATTATTTCGCAGCACAAACTACACTGAAACACCGTTACAAGCGATTTTCTCATGGTCGGTGTTCAGTCACGTAAAATTTTTTAAATGACATATTTGTTGTTGACTGTAGACATTTACGACCGCAGTTTCGGCCTTCGGCCCATTTTTAGGTGGTACTGCAACAATTTTGCATCAGCATATATTACGTTTTAAAACCCTCCGAAATGTACTCATACCATCATCAAAAGTAAGCTTTTTTACTGTAGAAATACGTAACATCAGACGAGTGCGAAACCCTGTAGATCGTGAAATGATGTGAATTACGTAATTTGTCACATCATTTCACAATGTGCAGAGCTTCGCACTCGTCTGAAGTTACTGTATTTCTTCTGTGAAAAGGTTAACTTTCACAATGACATGTATACATTTCGGAGGATTTTAAAGTCTGACGCGTGTTGCTAAATCTTCTCAGTAGCACTTGAAAATGGTCAAACAAGCGAAACTGCAGTTGTAAAATGTCTACAATCAATGACGAATACGATGCTCCTAAATAAGAAAGGTCCATGATGGATCGCCATTTTGAAATCATAATTTATTTAGGGGCTTGCCATGACGCGATTGGTCAATGCTGACCGATAGTATCAAAAGCTCAGATATACCAAGTAAACGTCTCCATACTGCTGTATACGCTGCTGACGAACATCTGCAGGAGAAATAGAGGAAGGACCTAGAAACACTGACTGCAAAGTTGAGGACATAGAATAATGGGCATTACCGTTGTCTATCGTAAGTACCGTGAAATAACTGCAAAAGTTTGTTTCCAAACAAGACAAATAGCGCGTAGGGTTCGCTTTTCCAACGTTCCGCAGTGATTTTCAGTTCAGTGCAGAGAAAAAAGACAAACGTAAGAAATCGAATGAAATGCAGTTATTCAGTAACGAAAAATTGTTCCTGAACAACTTGCCATATTACGTCGGTGGAGTTCGCCGTCACCTTGTGTGTATTCTAGATGTAGCGAAGGTTTGTCTACCAAAGTGGATTGTTCGGTGTTTGTAAAAGTAACTCACCGTTTTCTGCGCAACTGTGGAATTGTCGCTCCAATACATTGCAGCAGGAGACGTGTTTTTCTATAGTCTCGAGGTAAACAAATGTGGCATTTACTGTTAAACAACAGCTAAATGTTCTCAAATTTCTTTGCTATGAAAACGCTAGTGTCCATGAAGAAAGTCCCAGTAGCATGACGGGCAGTCACTCAGGATCGTCACGATTATATAATGTTTCAGCGGCAGATGGTGAATCGGGTACCATGTTAATTCACTTTTCTTTTTTTTTTTTTTCAAGAATTGAGGACTACTTGTGGACGTTGAACCACTTGACTGCTACTGCTGATAGCCTCTGATAAGACCCACTCCCAAACAGTTAATTACTCTAGACACATCAGTAATCGGGATTCCCAGTTAGAGGGCGGAAGGAATCAAATTAATGTGCTTCTATATTGTAACCAGTGCACTGTGAAGTATTGCAAATAATGTTCGAATATTACTCGGGCAAAGATATTAAAAACACAAACCACTATTACAAAATAGATAAAATTAATTTTGGTTCATGTAGAAAGTTGAACCTTCATTTTGGCTTAGTCGCTCAACTATGATGCCTTCGGAACAAAATTCTGTAACGAAAAATAAGTTATCTTTTAAATTTTCACTGACAACTGAAGTACGTGAACACCAGTGATGGATTCCCCATAAAAGTTGTATGCCCAATAGTAATGTGTAGCTTAGTAATTCTAAAATGAATACCGTAAAATACGTGGGCTGAATCAGACAATGCTAACGAAATCGTACTGTTGCAGGTGGTGTGCAGCTGTTAACCGCACCGCTAGGGGTCCACAAAGCCGTCAAGAGGAAGAACACCAGCAGCCTGCAGTCGGCCAAGCAGAGGTTTGCAGCGGAACGCCATGTTGTGACGACAAATGTGACGGTGCAGCCTGTGAGGAAGGCGATGAGGATCTGACAACTCTGTAAACCGTCTGAGCAATAAATCGTTTTTTATCAAAACTAATGACTTATTACTTTTACACCTTTAAACCAAAGTAACTATTTTTCACATAATTTCATATATTTCTGTTAAAATAATTCGCATTTTTAAGACAACCGATCCTAACTAACCTGATACTGTTGCCTTCTCTTGCTGTTTATGGTTTGGGTAATACACATACATCTTTAAATCTTGCAAAGCAGCCGGGAAATTTCTTTTCGTATGAGATGTCAACAGTTTCACACAACTAATACTTCACATCATTTCAAATTTACTCGTTGCGTCGGTGGCTTTCTTAGAAAAAGACAAAACTTTATATTTTATTCCAAAACTTCCTACATCTTATAAGCAAGTAACTGTAGGTGAAAGCATCTGCCAAACCTCTGTAACACAGATTCATCTTCCATTTTTAAAAATTTTACTGTTAAAAAACATAAATTGATTTGTACAACCTCTTCGGCTATATAAAGGATAAACGGCCGGAACAGCGTCGAAGTGTAGAAAATGTTCAAAGTTAAAGATACATTTTCAACGTAGTTCTAAATTTCGTAATTCACTCACATTAAATTGCGAGATAAGAGAATGTAAAAGGAATTCACCAAAGTTTAAAGGTTCGTAAGTACAATTCTTTTGACATTTGGTTGGGTGCGTTCAGTTCTTCTACACATTTGTAAGTATAACACCAGTCGAAAACATAATTAGCCGAAAGGTCTCTGCCGGCCAGTGTGGCCGTGCGGTTCTAGGCGCTTCAGTCTGGAATCGCGTGACCGCTACGGTCGCAGTTTCGAATCCTGCCTCGGGCGTGGATGTGTGTGATGTCCTTAGGTTAGTTAGGTTTAAGTAGTTCTAAGTTCTAGGGGACTGATGACCACAGCTGTTAAGTCATATAGTGCTCAGAGCCATTTGAAGCATTTTTTGAAAGGTCTCTAAACTGCTGATTTCCCATACAGCCCTTTTATATGTACTGAAGGAACATAGGCTTATATTAATCCTCTATTTTTGTGGAATATAGTTCAATACCATCATTTTCTATGTAGAAGTAACGATGCACCCCAGTTCTACAGATTCTCACGAGAACCTTATATTCATTTGTGAGCTCTATACACAGTGTTAAGTATATCCACATCAATAGCACCTCTGCACTGATTCTTCCGTCACCTCACCTTGTTTGACATTAAACTGCTGAAATATGTCCATGTGTATACAAATAGCAGGATCCTCAAGCAATCCCACAACAGTGTATTTTTGTTAGGTCTATTTCTAGCAATGAATTACAGATGAAGCTGATTCGACAATGGTACAGGTAAGTGCGGCGCAAAAATTGGCCACATCAGATTCAAATATCCGAATTTAAGTGTGGCTTATTTACATCAATAACTGACACACATGTCTAGAAAGAATCTGCAGAAAAGTTAGTCAGTAAAATTCAGTCGAAGGGTAGAATGTATCATTTGAGAACACACAAAGTAAATGTACAAACTAAATACTGAAATTCAGATAGGCCTATGTCTATTATTAATTAAAGTAACCGGGATATTCTGATTGTTCAAATTTACTGGTAGGAAGTATTTCAAAACTTCACATTATAACAAAATTCCATTATACAGTTCTCAAGGACGTTAAGTACATTTAGACTTTTTAAAGAAAAAGATGTTTTATATATCACCGTTTCGAAGATATTTCCTCCAAACCGAATATGCCAAATTACCTTCTGGATGTGTTTCATCACTTAAAGCCGGCCGCCGTGGCCGAGCGGTTCTAGGCGCTTCAGTCCGGAACCGCGCGACTGCTACGGTCGTAGGTTCGAATCCTGCCTCGAGCATGGTTGTGGGTGATGTCCTTAGGTTAGGTAGGTTTAAGCAGTTCTAAGTCTAGGGGACTGATGAACTCAGATGTTAGGTCCCATAGTGCTTACAGCCATTTGAACCATTTTTTATCACTTAAAAGTGAAAGTAGGCACAAACAAAATACCTATTGCATTCTTTTGCCTCTCTACAGAACCGCCAACTTCTATTAAGATCGTTTGACACTTAGGAACGTTCCCTTGTAGTTTGATTGCCTTAATCCGAACAAGAGAGCGATTCGAAAATCGTTCTTGGGATGGGTGTGAAGATCGAACGAGAGATAAATGCTGAACAGCGTCGTGTGCTATCATCGACGCTAAGAGATCTGATACTAATTCTATCTACCGTGTCGCTTGAATTTCCGCTTCAAACAGTCTGATTAACTTCAGTGCCGGATAACAAATTGGCGCAACGCATCGAATCTTTTTCCTAGTTATTCCTCTGCACAATCTTCTCTGTAAGAGCTTTACAGGCTTTTCAGACTATTGCTGACCACCCTGTACAGAAGCCCACTACAATGGGCACTTTAACAAATCCAGCTTAAAATCACATAAACACAAACATGCTGCAGTCAGATACATGTTAGATAGATTCAATTAGTTTCCCAGAAACGTCTCTGATCACGAAAACGAGGTAGCCTCTATAAAACCGCATTAAACATTAATAAGAAGAAACACTAGTGCGAAAACAACAGAAAGACATAAAAAAATACAAAAGATGAAACAAAGTAAACCACACCAACACAAATATGCAGATAAAGTGACGACAACACACACACACACACACACACACACACACACACACACACACACACACACACACACACACACACACACACACACACACACACCATGCAGGTAAAACAAGCATCGCAATGGCGTTCAATGATCTACCGCAATGTACTCAAAAAATGAGTAATATACTAAACCAAAGGTTATTAAAATTGCATACAAAATTAATAATACGTTACAGGAATCACATCTAAAAACCGAAACCAGACACTTACTAATCGCATGATTAGTCAACCGGCTCAGTTGCAGCGACCACAACAAAATGTGCAACGACAAGACTGGCAGAATCTTGACAGTGTGGGAGGGACGCATCAAGGTATTGAAATACAGTACAGAATGCTACGCACCATGTTTTGCAAACCACCTTAAACAGAAATTACGAACGCCAGCCACAACAGTGAAATATCTCAGAGCTATAAAAATCAGTAAGAACAGTGATCTCCCCTAACCACTAACGCACAGCTGATTAATGACCAAATATGTTGTATGGTTCCCAATATTTTCTTGCATCCATCTTACCGCTCCTGTACCTTATGGCACTCAGATTTCCAGCTTGCGCTAGTTGATACTGGTTCCAAGGTAATATATTAAGGTTGCCTTCAAAACTACTGAACATAGGTGCCAACGTGGAGGCCTGGGGTTACAAAATATACAACAGCAAAGAAAGTCTTCATCAGCCACAACATAAAAATATTAAACAACAACCTAACAACACTGATGGACAAACGGTTTACCTGTCTTGAAACGCTGTTTAAGACAAATTCAATAAATATCTCGCCACTATGAATTCAAAACTGAACCATGTACTCCAGTTCTACTTACAAGGGAACCTCCCCATCCCACCCCCCTCAGATTTAGATATAAGTTGGCACAGTGGCTAGGCCTTGAAAAACTGAACACAGATGAATCGAGAAAACAGGAAGAAGTTGTGTGGAACTATGAAAAAAATATGCAAAATATACAAACTGAGAAGTCCAGGGGCAAGATAGGCAACATTGAGGACCATGTGGGCACAGGAGCGCCGTGGTCCCGTGGTCAGAGTGAGCAGCTGCGGAACGAGGGGTCCTTGGTTCAAGTCTTCCCTCTAGTGATAATTTAAATTTTTTTATTTTCGCGAAGTTATGATCTGTCCGTTCGTTCATTGACGTCTCTGTTCACTGTAATAAGTTTAGTGTCTGTGTTTTGCGACCGCACCGCAAAACCGTGCGATTAGTAGACGAAAGGACGTGCCTCTCCAATGGGAACCGAAAACATTTGATCGCAAGGTCATAGGTCAACCGATTCCTCTACAGGAAAACACGTCTGATGTATTCTATGCGACACTGGTGACAGCATGTGCATCACATGACAGGAATATGTTGTCGACCCACGTAGCTTGCACACTTGGCGAATGGGTAAAACGATTCTTCTACCTTGCCTGATTTAGGTTTTCTTGTGTATGCGATAATCAGTCCCAAAAAGTGATGAAAACATTAGTGTTTGTCAGATAATAACTGTCTGAAAATAAAAAATTAAACTTTTCTCTCGAGGGAAGACTTGAACCAAGGACCTCTCGCTCCGCAGCTGCTCACGCTAACCACGGGACAACGGCGCTCCTGAGCTCATAGTGTCGTTGAAGTTGCGTATCTTGCCATGGACTACTCAGTATGTATATTTTGCTTATTTTTTTCATAGTTCCACACAACTTCTTCCTGTTTTCTCGATTGATCTGTGATCAGTTTTTCAAGGCCTATCCACTGTGCCAACTTATAACCAAATCTGAGGGGGGTGCGATGGGGAGGTTCCCTTGTTAGAATTAAATTACGTGCACCGCGCTCGGTAGGTGAGCGGCCTGAGACGCCTTGCCATCGTTCCCGCCGATCTCCCCGTCGGAGGTTCGAGTCGTGTGTGTGTGTGTGTGTGTGTGTGTGTGTGTGTGTGTGGGTGTGTTTTGTCCTTACCGTAAGTTAGATTAAATTAGAATAATTAATGTGTAGGCCTAGGGACCGATGATCTCAGCAGTTTGGTCCAATAGGAACTTACCCAATTTTCCAAATTTGAGTTATGTGCGAATGCCTGGCACAACATAAATAATGCATTTCCGAATCTACATCTACATCTACATTTATACTCCGCAAGCCACCCAACGGTGTGTGGCGGAGGGCACTTTACGTACCACTGTCATTACCTCTCTTTCCTGTTCCAGTCGCGTATGGTTCGCGGGAAGAACGACTGTCTGAAAGCCTCCGCGCGCGCTCTAATCTCTCTAATTTTACATTCGTGATCCCCTCGGGAGGTATAAGTAGGGGAAAGCAATATATTCGATACTTCATCCAGAAACGCACCCTCTTGAAACCTGGCGAGCAAGCTACACCGCGATGCAGAG
Organism: Schistocerca serialis cubense; assembly: GCF_023864345.2. Classification (NCBI taxonomy): domain Eukaryota; kingdom Metazoa; phylum Arthropoda; class Insecta; order Orthoptera; family Acrididae; genus Schistocerca; species Schistocerca serialis. The sequence goes on along the minus strand of NC_064638.1, from coordinate 247,983,667 downwards.
CGCCTCTCTCGCTGAGTCTGCCACTTGAGTTTATTAAACATCTCCGTAACGCTATCACGGTTACCAAATAACCCTGTGACGAAACGCGCCGCTCTTCTTTGGATCTTCTCTATCTCCTCCGTCAACCCGATCTGGTACGGATCCCACACTGATGAGCAATACTCAAGTATAGGTCAAACGAGTGTTTTGTAAGCCACCTCCTTTGTTGATGGACTACATTTTCTAAGCACTCTCCCAATGAATCTCAACCTGGTACCCGCCTTACCAAGAATTAATTTTATATGATCATTCCACTTCAAATCGTTCCGCACGCATACTCCCAGATATTTTACAGAAGTAACTGCTACCAGTGTTTGTTCCGCTATCATATAATTGTACAATAAAGGATCCTTCTTTCTACGTATTCGCAATACATTACATTTGTCTATGTTAAGGGACAGTTGCTACTCCCTGCACCAAGTGCCTATCCGCTGCAGATCTTCCTGCATTTCGCTACAATTTTCTAATGCTGCAACTTCTCTGTATACTACAGCATCATCCGCGAAAAGCCGCATGGAACTTCCGACACTGTCTACTAGGTCATTTATATATATTGTGAAAAGCGATGTTCCCATAACACTCCCCTGTGGCATGCCAGAGGTTACTTTAACGTCTGTAGACGTCTCTCCATTGATAACAACATGCTGTGTTCTGTTTGCTAAAAACTCTTCAATCCAGCCACACAGCTGGTCTGATACTCCGTAGGCTCTTACTTTGTTTATCAGGCGACAGTGCGGAACTGTATCGAGCGCCTTCCGGAAGTCAAGAAGAATAGCATCTATCTGGGAGCCTGTATCTAATATTTTATGGGTCTAATGAACAAATAAAGCGAGTTGGGTCTCACACGATCGCTGTTTCCGGAATCCATGTTAATTCCTACATAGTAGATTCTGGGTTTCCAGAAACGACATGATACTCGAGCAAAAAACATGTTCTAAAATTCTACAAGAGATCGACGTCAGAGATATAGGTCTATAGTTTTGCGCATCTGCTTGACGACCCTTCTTGAAGACTGGGACTATCTGTGCTCTTTTCCAATCATTTGGAACCTTCCGTTCCTCTAGAGACTTGCGGTACACGGCTGTTAGAAGGGGGGCAAGTTCTTTCGCGTACTCTGTGTAGAATCGAATTGGTATTCCGTCAGGTCCAGTGGACTTTCCTCTGTTGAGTGATTCCAGTAGTTTTTCTATTCCTTGGACACTTATTTCGATGTCAGCCATTTTTTCGTTTGTGCAAGGATTTAGAGAAGGAACTGCAGTGCGGTCTTCCTCTGTGAAACAGCTTTGGAAAAAGGTGTTTAGTATTTCAGCTTTACGCGTGTCATCCTCTGTTTCAATGCCATCATCATCCCGGAGTGTCTGGATATGCTGTTTCGAGCCACTTACTGATTTAACGTAAGACCAGAACTTCGTAGGATTTTCTGTCAAGTCGGTACATAGAATTTTACTTTCGAATTCACTGAACGCTTCACGCATAGCCCTCCTTACGCTAACTTTGACATCGTTTAGCTTCTGTTTGCCTGAGAGGTTTTGGCTGCGTTTAAACTTGGAGTGAATAGCGGTGTTAACGATACCTACAGGAGAAAGGCTAAGCAAAATAAAAATGAAACCTACACTGCAGTGCATGAAACATTAAGTAACTGAAACCTTGTCACATATGTTTATTTTCCATAACCAGATTCGGTTTTGGACATGAATCAGGAAAAATTATCGGTTAGCGACACAACCTGTGACAACTCCATAACAGTACAACTACTCACGGACCTGATTGGAGACCGTTTTCCAGACACGAAAACCAACAGTTACGTTAGGCAGAGAGGTAGTTTCACCTGCTACATTCAACACTGAAATACCCGTCACTCTATATAAATAAACGATCTGACGTTTAGGGTGATCAACATTCAGCGAATGTTTACTGATGACCTAGCCTACGGGAAAGTGTCGACGCTGACAAGGGAACCTCCGCATCGCACCCCCTCAGATTTAGTTATAAGTTGGCACAGTGGATAGGCCTTCAAAAACTGAACACAGATCAATTGAGAAAACAGGAAGAAGTTGTGTAGAACTGTGAAAAACTAAGCAAAATATACAAACTGAGTAGTTCAAGGGAAGATAAGCAACAATAAGGACGATATGAACGCAGGAGCGCCGTGGTCTCGTTGTAACGTGAGCAGCTGCGGAACGAAAGGTCCTGGGTTCAAATCTTCCATCAAGTGTAAATTTTAATTTTTTATTTTAAGTTTATGTGACAAACTCTTATGTTTTAATCACTTTTTTGGGAGTGATTATCACACCCACAAGAAAACCTAAATCGGGCAAGGTAGAAGAATCTTTTTACCCATTCTCCAAGTGTAGAAGTTAGGTGGGTCGACAACATATTCCTGTCATGTGGCACACATGCCGTCACCTGTGTCGTATAGAATATATCAGATGTGTTTTCCTGTGGAGGAATCGGTTGACCTATGACCTTACGATCAAATGTTTTCTGTTCCCATTGGAGAGGCACGTCCTTTCGTCTACTAATCGCACGGTTTTGCAGTGCGGTCGCAAAACACAGACACTAAACTTATTACAGTGAACAGAGATGTCAATGAACGAACGGACAGATAATAACTATGAAAAAATAAAGAAAGTAAAATTTTCAGTCGAGGGAAGACTTGAACCAAGGACCTCTTGTTCAGCAGCTGATCACGCTACCACGAGACCACGGCGCTTCTCAGCACGCTTTGTCCATAATGTTGCTTATGTCGCCCATGGACTACTCAGTTTGTATATTTTGCTTATTTTTTCACAGTTCCACACAACTTCTTCCTGTTTTCTCAATTGATCTGTGTTCAGTTTATCAAGGCCTATCCACTGTGCCAACTTATAACTAAATCTGAGGGGGGTGCGATGGGGAGGTTCCCTTGTGAGTGACAGTATGAGGTTTTAGGATGACTTAGACAAAACTATTTAGTCTGATGGATGACAGCTAGCTCTGAGTGTAGAGAAATGTAAGTAAATGCAGGTGAGTAAGAAAATAAGCCATTAATGTTCAAACACGTTATTAGTGGTGTGCTGCCTCGCACAATCACGTCAATTAAATATCGAGGCGTAACGTTGCAAAGCGATATGAAATGGAGCGAGCATGGGCACGGAAGGTCATTGGTAGGGAAGGTGAATGGTCGAATTCGGTTTATTTGGAGATTTCCGGGAAAATGTAGTTCCTTTATAAAGGAGACTGCACATGAAACAATTTCCTGCTCGAGTGGTTGGGATTCCTACCATGACGGAGGAAAGAAAGACATCGGGGCAATTCAGAGGCCTGCTGCTATATACATTAGTGTTGGTTGGATCAACACACTAGCATTACGGAGATTCTTTATGACTCAGAATCCCTGCAGTTAAGACGTCATTATCTTCGCGAAACGCTATAAGAAAACTTTAGAGAACCGCCGTTTGTGGCTGACTGCAGAACTATTCTTCTGCCACCAACGTTCATGTTCGCCTAAGGACCGCGAAGACACGTGCGTGTAATCGGGATGCGGCTGGAGCGAATGGTAATAGAGTGGGAAATACGGACAAGAGTTCATGACAGGGAGGAAACTGCTTAATGTGTCAGTCGTCGGCTGTATCTTGGAGTACAGTTCCCTTTGGCACTATGCCGAAGGTCATAAAGTGGAGGAAATGATACATTTTGCTGTCGTAGCAGGTAGTTTATTCAGGACACTATGGAGTATGAGCAAGTCATGACAATATTATACCCCCTACACGATCGACGGGGACCGGACCAATAGAGCACTAAGCGGCCCCCGGCTAGGAATTCTCCATCTACAAGACAGGAATTGTGTAGTGACGTATGGAACGCAACGCCAACGTGATGGGAATTCCTTTGGGCCGCACCTCATTTAGGGAACATGTCCACCGGGCGCCGTATCAGCCGTTGCACATATCGAGCACCGCCAGCCGATATCGACCCTCATTCACGTCATTGGGCATCGTTCTCAAGGTCAACATCATTATGAAGCCATGCTTGTTCTCGAGCTAGTTGTGTGAAGCAACAATATAAATTTTACTGAACGTCATTTTATACACTCAGGGAGAAAAATCGCAACACCAAGAACGAGTTGTCCCACATAAACGAAAATTGGTAGGTGTATTTCTACATCTGAAACGAATATGCGCCAGTCGAATTAAGAGTGGCGCTAATAGCGCCCGGATGAGGATATGTATCAGGTTTACTCTATACACGCTGTAACTTTGATGACCATTAGCTATCTTTGAGATTGGATGCAGGTTGTCAACAATACCTTTAAGCAACAAAGACGACATGATCAATACCTCATTGAGATTGGACGAGGCCATGTAATAGGATTACGAGAAGCAGGACTATCTTCTGCGATACTGCAGAAATATTTGGCAGGAATGCAGGCACTGTACGTGATTGTTGGTAGCCGTGGTCACAGAGATGTACGGTCGCAAGAAGACCGTACACAGGACGGCAACGTCGCACTACGGAGAGAGAAGACTATCGTGTTCGTATGGCTCTGGCATACCGTACTGCAGCAGCAGTTGGCACACAGTGACACAATGAACTGTTAGAAATCGGCTACTTGGAGGGCGGGTCCGAGGCAGACGCACTGTAGCTTGCATTCCACTGACTCCAAACCACCGCCATTTACGACTTTAATGGTGTCAAGTCAGAGCTTGTTGGACGCCAGGTTGAAATGACAGCTGGTTCTGCCTCGGTGCCAGTGATGGCCGTGTGTCGGTTACAAGGAGGGCAGTTCTGGGCCTGAAATCAACCTGTCTGTGTGCTAGACACATTGGACCTACCCCTGGAATTGTGGTATGGGGTGCGAATCCATATGAGGTCATGAGCACTCTCGTAGTTATTCCACACGCCCTGACGGCAAATTTCTATATCAATCTAGTGCTTCGACCTGTTGTGCTGCCATTCATGAACAGCATTCCGGGGGGTGATTACCAACAGGATAACAGTCGCCCTTATGCCACTGCTATAACCCAACATACCCTACAGGGTGTCGAAAAGTTGCCTTATTCTGCTCCTTCACCATGTCAATCTCCAATCGAGCAGATATGGGACAACATAGGACGGCAACTCTAGCATCATCTACAACCAATATTAATCGTCCTTATACTGACCTACCAAGTGCAACAGGCATGGCACTCCATCCTACAAACTGACATCCGGCACCTGTACAGTAACATGCATGCACATTTGCACTCTTGCATTGAACGTTTTGGCGGATACACCAATCATTAATGCACCAGCATTTCACAATTAGAATGACTTATCTCGTGCTTACATCAATCTTTGATCTTAGAATGTTAATCATCTAAATATATTATCTACACAAATGTATTCTCGAAAAATTTCAGTTCTCTACAATAATTACACTTGGATGTTCCAATTTTTTCATTTCGTCAGTGTAGGATGAAATTTGTTTCCGGGTTTGCTCAACTGAAGTGCGAGTGCAGTTTTAGTGTGTGTTTCATTCTTGACAACTTGTGGCGTATTACTGAGGGTAACCGTGTTTCCTAAGTTACAATTTTCAGTGCTGGTCATTAAAGCTGCAGTACTATGAGGGTGACGTGTACTCAGCGACAAACCGTCATGAAATGCACTGCATTCTTGAATTTACAAATGATTATATTTCAACGCAATTGCACGATGGAATTCAAAGTACCGCCATATAAGTTGGTTTTTTGTGGAGAGAGGTTAAGTAGGAGCTTTCTCATTCAGAAATTGCCTTCAAATATTCTTTGTTAGCGGAATTCTTACACTAACAGGCATTTACTGAGGACAGCTTGAAGTACTTGCTTTTTTTGGTGCCATATTTTCAGTTGCGAGCTCTGTGTCGTGAGAAACAGGTCGTCTGAAGAATGTGTTGCGTTTGCTGTCGTTTACATCTAATGTTGAGTGGTAATTAAGTAAATAAATTAGGGAAATCAAAGTGAACTAGAAATTAGAATATAAATGGAAAACTTGGTTTAGTTTGGAGAGGTACATACTGGCACACAGCGGGCACAACAGCAGAGCAGAAGAGACAATGACCGTGAAGTCAGCAAGTTCCACATAAGCAGGCGCTGTCGATTCAACCGTCAGGGCATCGCCCGACCGGCTCACGTGTTTCTCAGTTGTCGCATGTGAGCAAAGGCCCTTGCCTACATTCCAAGAGCCAATGACCGACGTTAAGAAGATTCTTCGAGAAGCTTTTCAACGTGACGGAAGAGGCAATGACCGGCTCACGTGTTTCTCAGTCGTCACATGCGATCAGAGGCTCCCGCCTACATTCCAAGAGCCAATGACCGACGTTAAGAAGATTCTTCGAGAAGCTTTTCAACGTGACGGAAGAGGCAATGACCGGCTCACGTGTTTCTCAGTCGTCACATGCGATCAGAGGCTCCCGCCTACATTCCAAGAGCCAATGACCGACGTTAAGAAGATTCTTCGAGAAGCTTTTCAACGTGACGGAAGAGGCAATGACCGGCTCACGTGTTTCTCAGTCGTCACATGCGATCAGAGGCCCCCGCCTACATTCCAAGAACCAATGATCGAGGTCAAGAAGATTCTTCGAGAAGCTTTTCAACGTGACAGAAGAGGCAATGGCCATGAAGTCGTTCACCTACAGTGAACTGAAGTGAATAAATACGCGAGACGCGGTGGGCCCGAGAGATGAAGACGGGGACGAAGACGAAGATGGACACGGGGACGGAGACGAAGACAGAAAAGAAGAGTAGCAGTAGTTTTCAGTCAGTTTCGCTGCTGAAGACCGTCATGCAAGAAGAGGCTGCATCATGCACAGACGCACCAAGTCCGCCGCTGTAATGGAATAGCAAGCAGCAGCCGCGGCGCCAGAAGACAGAAGTTAAAAGGTATTTGAAGTCTGATTTTTACGTACCCGGGTGACTCGTGAGGACGGGAAGGAGACGGCCTCACCTCAGCAGTCACCAATGAGCTGGGATGAAGACCTGACAGCCGAAGACTGGCAAGCGGGAGTCCGTGGTTCGAGTTCGGGACACTGGCCTTGCCCCGCCGCGCCGCTCCGCTGGTCGATGCACAACACACGCGGCCGCTTAGAGAAGAGAAACACTGGGACGTCACATCCAAGGTATCACCATCCGATGCACGACTTCGCTCGCAATAATTAAACGGGCCACCTCGCGCTGCGCGTCTCCAGTCAACTGGGCGAGACGGCGACACGAGATACACACTGCTACGCGTAATCAGACGCCGCCGCCGCCGCCGCTGCCGCAGCAGAAGTCTTCACAAACGACACAGCTGCCGCTCTCCGAACCAGAACATCCCGTAAGATACAGTTGTACAAATCTTCAATAAAAGTTATCTTACGTAAAAATGATGTTTCATTCGACCTCATACCCGAGCCAAGGAAGAACCCACCCTGCCCACGTGTTATTAAGAGAGAAAAGTTAATTTATTTAATATTTCCACCCTGACAGAATGCTTTAGAATGCTCATCCTGACAATTGACAGCATCAAAAGAGAAAACCCAGTTACATTGAGTGACAGAAGTGTCACATTTAGTAACACAACTGTTACACTAACTTTTTGTGTATGTGGCGAAGAGAATTTCTATTATAAGGTAAGTGGCAACATAATGTTTTATTTGTTGGTGAATGTACTCGTACATGATATAATCTTAGTTTTCAGACAGTCATGAATCAGTATCCATTGTGCTGCGTCTAGAGCACACTGACAAAAATAAAATGGCTACGTCTGTAGTAATATACCATTGTATGTTACCGATGTTGTAACGGTGCAGTTTGAGAAACTTCCGCGTATAGTGAACCTTAAAAAATGCGTTTGGGATTATCAGGGCAATATGATGTTTAGAAATGATGTCATTTTTTCTATAATGTGGACTTTACTGTAAGGTATTAATTAAATAATTACTTTTATTACAGTATGTAAAAAGGGGTTCCTGAAATAAATGAAAAAGCATACATACAGAATGTGCCCAATCCAAGAATTAAGAAGCATGCTGAAAATAAAAACGAAAATGCCGACTGGGATAAAAACTTTTTTGACCGCAGAAGAGTGTTTGTCAATGAAGTTGAAAAACTGGAAGAGCTTGTACTTACATCTGAAGAGATAAAGTTTAGCTCAAGAATGACGGACATAAGAGAACCTGCTTTCGATATTGCAGAAAGAAACAGGCTGAGCCACAATTTTAATGCAGAGCAAGACATGGCTGGTGAAAACAGAGCTGAAAGTGTCCATCCAACAAGCTCTAGGGAAATGATTAAAGCTACAAACAAAGCTTCCGAGACATAGTCAAACAGCCTGCGACCTGTGAACTGAGCAGTAGTTCAGTTAACGGAAGCAGAGGACAAGAAATCTATAAGAGGCGTTCAAGAAGAAACGAATCGGAGGCATAATTACAGAAACCAGTACCTGTATGTTAGAAGTATTGACTCTGGCTGTTGAGATACTTGTCCCACTGTGACGCAAGGCGATGAATGGCTGTCTCATAAAATTCCCGGGGCTGCGATGTTAACCATTTTCGTACGTACAACTGGACGTCGCCGTCAGAGGTGAATCGGAAAGGTTATGCTGACGTTCTTCTTTGACCAAGATGACCCTTTTTTGATTCACTTCATGCAGCACCAGACAACAGCGAATGCTCAGCGCTACTCGCAAACCTTGACCACCCTTCCCAAGCGATCAAATCGGAACGACTATACTGTCTCACCTGTGGGGTCATTCTGCTCCACGACAATGCAAAGCCTCATACGCCCAACACAGTCGCGGCACTCCTGCAAAATTTCAAATGGGGGGCCCTCGGCCACCCTCCATACAGTCCGGAACTCTCTACCCGTATTACGCAATTTTTGGTACTCTTAAAAAGGCTCTGAGGGGCAAACGACTCACCTCGGACGACGACGTCCAGCTGTACTTGCGGAACTGGTTAACGTCGGAGACCTGGGAATTTTATGAGACAGCCATTCACTGAATTGTGTCAGAGTGGGACAAGTGTATCAACAGCCAGGGTCAATACTTCTAATACACAGATAATGGTTTCTGTAATTATGCCTCCAGCATGTTTCTTTTTGAACGCCGCTTATAGAACTACAGCTAGATCCGTCAAGAGAAACTGATTTGGAGACTCAGCATGGAAACCACCACAGAAACTTAATTCGTCAAACACAGGAATGGCGTAGAGTGTTGTCCGAGGAAGATCGAATGGAAGAAATTATCATCTGCATGAAATGAAAACTGCAGATGCATGTGCAGGGGTGAGGAACGGAGAGAAAATATTATATTGCAATACCTGCTAACTGCGATGTAACAACTATAATTTGCAGTCTTTCCTTAAACTGAGACTAGCGTATATCTTTAAGCTCGTACCACTTGCCAATGTTTACAAAACTAGTGTATATTTTTCTTAGGATTATCAGTTTTTAAATCAGATACCAAGACCAACATCCTGCAGTTGAGGACTGTTTAAATAAATGAAATATCAAAAGTGGTAAAATTTAGGTAGCTCTCCCCTAAATAAAGTTTTACAAATTACTAGTCAAGACCACCGAATAGTGTGTAACAAGCACTGTTACGGAGTAAGGAGAGGTTTTCGGTTATTACAGAGATTTTACTGCTGTGATGTGACGTCGCGAATTTAAAACGAAGTAATTTGCATCCAGTAACGGATTTGCAATTTTCAGCTCCTTCGCGCGTAAGGAACCTCAAATATAGAGGCACCGAGCGAGGAGACTAGAAAGACGCTGGTAGAAGCAGAAGTTTTCTATAGTGTCACTCCCGTGAAAGAGAGCGGAAATGGAAAAATACAAGAGACGTAAATTGAGGTCTCCGTGCAGCCTTAAATCTGCGTCCGGTCTGTAGTGCCATGCAGATGAAATATTATGTAGAAGAAACTTGAAAAGTGAAGTTCCCTCAGGGATCGTGCAGTGGTTGAAATAGCATACGCCAGCGGAGGAGTTCGAGTGTAGGATGCTTCTGTGTCGTGGCTCCTATCGCGCAGTATGTGTTGAGTAATCTACGAACTATAGCGTAAAACACACAGCTTGGTATCAGGCCCTCTCTGTTGCAGAAAGTCTGCGAAGAATAAAAACAAAACAAACAAAAAAAGGCTGGAGAACGGATTGAAGAATATCTGAGAGGGTCAGAACTGGACAGTTAACGTCAACTGAGGCAAATTTGTTTGTAGGCTGTCCTGACTAATTCCCCACGAGTGTGGGAAAGAAGTTGCCCTTAACGTAATTAGCTGCACCTAATATCTTATACGGACCGGAGCTGAAGATAATTTAAGTAGGACAGTTAAACTGCCCACACCTGTTTTCGTCAAATGTATTTTTCTGTGATGTTTGACGGATAAAGTTTGGATAGTAAAATAACTACACTTCGTTAAGTAAATAAACGGCAATAAAAAGGCAACATGGTTCTTTTTGCACTGAAATAGCACATGGTAGTTTTGAATGAAGCTCCGAAGAAGTTTAGTCATATGCTCTTCCTAAGGAACAGCTTAGACGTACAGTATGTAAAACTTCCTTTGTTTCTAAAATTGTTCAAATGGCTCTGAGCACTATGGGACTAAACATCTGAGGTCATCAGTCCCCTAGAACTTAGAACTACTTAAACCTAACTAACCTAACGACATAACACACATCCATGCCCGAGACAGGATTCGAACCTGCGACCGTAGCGGTCGTGCGGTTCCAGACTGTAGCGCCTAGAACCGCTCGTCCACTCCGGCCGGCTCCTTTCTTGCTGCCATTCCGTGTGATGGAGCTATTTAATTATTTAAAAAAAATTTAAAATATTTTAGATAACACTCAAGAGCTCTGCCATAATGTAAACAACTTTTAAGCATTAATTTACGAAATACAAATGAAATTGTTAATTTTAATTTTAATAACCAACAGCCTCAGTTGCAACGATTATCTAGAATTTACCTAGGTTTCAGTCGGAATAACCCACCCTTCTTCAGAATAAAAGTAACTACCGTTTGACCATAGTTAATTCTAGGTAAACGTTGCAACTGAGGCTGTTGGTTATTAAAATTAAAATTTATACAGTTGCTGACAGGGCCGAGAAGTGCTGAAAACATTTGAATGAAATTGTATTACTTAAACAGGAACGTTTGGCTATGTGGGTACTTGGTGCTGCGTAGACCCACTTATTCGTCTAGTAGGAGCCTTGAAGAGATGCTCCAGTCATGTGCTGAGGCAACCATCAACAACAAAAAAAAAAAAAGACGTAATAGTATCTCCTTTAATATGCAAACATCAAGAAATGTTTTTCATCACCCCCAGTTCCCTGAACTCCTGTAGATAGACGTTGACTATGGATATTGTATCACAGACAGTTCCGTTGACGGTTCAGAGATGTCACTAAACCCGCCCAAAGATGTAAGCAACCATGCATGAGCAGCACCTATTAGGCGGATGGGTCCGATAGCCGATCAGTTCCGGTCATTCCACCGTGAAGGAGGTATAAGGCTCGTGTTGTCTGTAGTATAACCATGCATAGACGGTCAGTACCGCGTTTCGATTGGGTCCGCATTGTTACTTTGTGCCAGGAAAGGCTCCCAATAAGGGAAGTGTCCAGGCCTCTCGGAGTGAACGATAGCGATGTTGTTCGGACATGGAGGATGTGGTATCGATAACAACGATGCAACGGCGTAGGTGCAAGTTCATAAGTTGGCACTACGAGTCACCGACGACAGCGTCCTGTAGCCTGCGCTGCAGAGCTCTACGAGCGTCGCTCCGCATTCAGCCCACTTCATCAAGAGCAGACGGCTTTTTCGTTTGATTCTTATTTCGTGAGATATTTGGCCCGGTCACTATCAATGGACCACCCTGTACACAGTTTCCTACTGTAATATTTGTCTTACGGTGTTAGGGCTTTACCGTAAGATTACACCTCTTAGTGAGTAGATTACGACAACAGTTTAATTTTTTAAAGTGGCTCAGTAATTGTACGAAATATTAAAAATCAAATTTTTGATTCCCATGTAAGCCATTAGATAGAGAACCTGCCTCTGGAAACAGATAACTGTGCACAGGGTTAGCCGTTCAGCAGGATACAGAGTGATTCAAAAACAAAGAACAGATTTCGGTTGTTTACTACAGACAAACCACGAAAGATAGAAACACATTACGCATGGCACTGGATAGACTAAGGTTGAACATTTTATATTCACATAGACACAGTACCATACACTCAAGTAATCTGAAACGGTAATCCATTGCATTTCACACCACAGGTATCGACAGGTCCATGTTTATTGAATCATCAGCTTCAATAATTTGGCTTTTCAGCTCTTGAGGAGTAGTTGCCCTACATGGGTCAAAGACTTTTACGTACCCTGTAATCTCAGCGCCAGTATTTCGTCACCAGTACAGTACAGAAACCAGATGGCAGTTATAAGAGTCAAGGGGTATGAAAGGGAAGCAGTGGTTGGGAAGGAAGTGAGACAGGGTTGTAGCATATCCCCGATGCTATTCAATCTGTATATTGACCAAGCAATAAAGGAAACAAAAGAAAATTTCGGTGTAGGTATTAAAATCCATGGAGGAGAAATAGAAACTTTGAGGTTCGAAGATGACATTGCAGTTCTTTCAGAGACAGCAAAGGACTTGGAAGAGCAGTTGAACGGAATGGACAGTGACTTGAAAGGAGGGTATAAGATGAACATCAACAAAAGCAAAATGAGGATAATGGAATGTAGTCGAATTAAGTCGGGTGATGCTGAGGGAATTAGATTAGGAGATGAGACACTTAAAGTAGTAAAGAAGTTTTGCTATTTGGGTAGAAGTAGAGAGGATATAAAATATAGACTGGCAATGGCAAGGAAAGCGTTTCTGAAGAAGAGAAATTTGTTAACATCGAGTATTGCTTTAAGTGTCAGGAAGTCGTTTCTGAAAGTATTTGTATGGCGTTTAGCCATGTATGGAAGTGAAACGTAGATGATAAATAGTTTAGACAAGAAGACAATAGAAGCTTTCGAAATGTGGTGCTACAGAAGAATGCCGAAGATTAGATGTGTAGATCACATAACTAATGAGGAGGTATTGAATTGAATTGGGGAGAAGAGGAGCTTGAGGCACAATTTGACTAGAAGAAGGGATCGGTTGGTAGGACATGTTCTGAGAAATCGAGGGATCACCAATTTAGTATTGGAGGGCAGCGTGGAGGGTAAAAATCGCAGAGGGAGACATGAATACACTAAGCAGATTCAGATGGATGTAGGCTGCAGTAGGTACTGGGAGATGAAGACGCTTGCACAAGATAGAGTAGCATGGAGAGCTGCATCAAACCAGTCTCAGGACTGAAGACCACAACATGCTCGACAGTGCTCGATATTCATGAAGCCATGAATATTTTTACAGAAATGATTTTTAAGCCTATATGTAAAAAATGATATAGAAAAACTTATTATTACATTGTGAAATGTAAATAATTTCCAACAAAAATATATTATATTATTTTTATAATCAATTTTCTACAAAGAATATTCATATAACAAAAGATAATACCACTAAAAGAATGTATCGACATTGTATTGTCTGTGAAATTTTTTCCCTCTATTGTTCTGTATGATGTATGAAGCGGCTAAGATCAAAGATTAAGCTGAGGTCTGCTCTTTTAAATATTGTAAAAAATAATCGTGTTGTGTACACATTAATCTGCCAGGACGTTTTATTTTATACTTGTTGTCCCAAGAGTGTATGAATTTGGACGCCTAAAACATACAACTTTTCTCACGTGAGTAAGTAGCTTTAAGTTAAATGATACTTGGAATGTCAGGAAACACTCATTACAAAACTTCTGTAACACTGTTTGTATAATGGTTTAACATTAGTTTTCAATGAGACACTTGTTATTCATTGAGTTAGTTGTATACTCTACATAACATACTGGATAAAAGGTTTTCGATTGTGTTCGTCTGTGCCGACCGGGGTGGCCGAGCGGGTCTAGGCGTTACAGTCTGGAACCGCGTGACCGCTACGGTCGCAGGTTCGAATCCTGCCTCGGGCATGGATGTGTGTGATGTCATTAGGTTAGTTAGGTTTAAGTTGTTCTAAGTTCTAGGGGACTGATGACCTTAGAAGTTAAGTCCCATAGTGCTCAGAGCCATTTGAACCATTTGTTCGTCTGTAGCTTCCACTGACCATAAGCACAATGCTCTACACTATTTAGACGAAAAAATGTCATTTTCTACGTACGCAGTTTTTGTTGTATTAACTGTATCACTGTAAATTTCTTCAGGCGTATTCAAGTTGCAGAAAACTACGTCCTCGAACGATTCAGTATTTTATATTAATGAGATTGAACAAGAACTGTGCAACAGAAGGATAATACTCATTTAGAGCCAGTTATTGGCGGCTGTAATAAAACCAAATTTGAGGAACAGTATTGGCATAGTTATACAAATACAAAGTCGATTCAATAAATAGCCGAAAAACTTGTATAAAAATTACAAAACCGACAAATTTTGTGCTTTGTTTTGGTGTCCCAGAATTATTATCAGATGGTGCTGGTACGCCTGCCTCGTGAGCCGGGTGCTAAGAATCAGTGGATCACATGGTTGGTGGCAACCTTCAAGGTTTGCACCAACGGGGAGCAGGGGAGGGTTATTAAGTTTCTGTTAGAAAAAGAACTGAAACCAACCGAAATTCACCGTTGGATGGCAGCGCAATGTGATATAAGTTGTTTGAGTAGAATACAAGTATACGGCAGGTCGCCGGCCGCTGTGACCGAGCGGTTCTAGGCTCTTCAGTCCGGAACCGCGCAGCTGCTACGGTCGCAGGTTCGATTCCTGCCTCGGGGATAAATGTGTGTGATGTCCTTAGGTTAAGTTAGGTTTAAGTAGTTCTAAGTCTAGGGGACTGATGACCTCAGATGCTAAGTCGCATAGTGCTCAGAGCCTTTTGAACCATACGGAAGGGCAATACGTTCAAACGATGTGTAACAAGTGCTGAAGATTCGCAACGCCTAGGACGTTCTGCCTGAGCAGTCAAGCGGAACAAAACTGCGAGAGTTGAGTAGTTGATACGAGAAAACAACGACATTATGCTGAACGACATTGCAACAACCATGAACATTAGTGTCGGATCAGTCCACTGATGATTAGCATGGGAGGTGGGTTCCAAAACATTTGACATCAGAAATGAAAGAAAGGTGTGTGAATGTGTGAATGCAGAACTGTAGTTCGTCTGATTGCCCAACCCCATATATTTACCGGGTCTCGCACTTCTGGATTATCACATTATTAAACCACTGAAAGAAGCTCTTAGTGGATCAAAGTTCGCTGATGATGAGGAAATCCATCGCTGAATAACTGACTACGGACGCGCCCCCAAAAATTATTTGCGCATGACACTGAGAAATTTGTCCAGCGCCAGCGTTGGAAGTGGATAGAACTTAAGGGGATTATGCTGAAAAATAAATAATTTTGTATTCCATTCTCGCAATATACTGTAAAAAAGATTTTTTCGGTTTTTTATTGAATGGCTCTTGTAACAAAAATTTATAATGCAAAAGGTAATCTTCAATAAGGACAGAAGCTAACGTACTGATTGAAACCCGCGCGGGGTAGCCTCAGGGTCTGATGCGCCTCTCTGCGGTCGGAGGTTCGAGTCCTCCCTCGGGCATGGGTGTGTGTGTTGTCCTTAGCGTAAGCATTCATACGTCAATCCATCCTGATTTTCTCAGTCTTCAATCGTTAGTATCGCTGAGAATCTCTGATATTGGAATAGCACACCAGCTTTGTACATAATGGAGAACTCCTGGGTGTACCTCAAGCGTAGGTGATCTATTGATATGGTGGAATTATATTTTCCTGGAGACATATTAAGTTTAGATTTATCTTCGATAAGTACAGAAGTTGAAATAATCAATTAATATTTGTGCTAAGGCCAGGATTTTTCCATTACGTTCAAAGCTGTTGTGCTATTCCAGTACTGGAGAGTATCAGTGATAATGATGAGTTAACAAGGGGAAAGTCAAGATGGGCTGAGGTGTGAATTGAAGTTTGTTTTAGGGAGGGCTTTAGACTAGGGCTGCCCGTAAACCTGTGTCAGCCGCAATGCCAATGTGATTAGTGGACAGCACATGTGCCTAGCATGGAGGAGACATAGGTCCAACTTTTGACCTTGGCACAAATTTTAATTTATTACTTAAGCTTCTCTCCTTATCGAAGGTAAAGCTGAGACACAAAATGTCTCCAGGAAAATGTAACTCCATTAGACCAATGAAAGATAATCTAATGTAGTCACCTGATTACTTAACTAAACGTCATAATTTTTAATTCTTTTCGTGGTCTGACTGTAAGTTGTAATGAATTTTGGAATCCATCAAGATAACGTGACGGCTGTATAACAAAAATAAAAGTTGAGCGAAAGTAAAACGTGAAGAGCACACCTGGCTTCAACGGCAAATAAGTGAAATTAATGTTAATGTATGCAAAATTACTTGCAGTTTTTTTAGCTCCGTTATAGCTCTTTTCGTATCTTGGCTATTTAAAGAAAGATCAGTCCTCAAACTTAGTTAATACAACAATTCCCTAAGTTCGAGAACCGTAGCCCTGACTTTACACAAGCTGTTGAATACTCACAAAGAAGAGAAGGGCCTTGAAATATGTACTTTATCATATGACTCTTGACATTCCGCGAGCTTTCCGAAGTCGTGTGCGTTTAGCGCAACGAATATTAGGTAGGAAGATACGACGCGGACTTCTGGAAACTATTTACGGTAACTGTGGCAGTTTATGTTCGAATTTGACGGGACGCGTTTTAGCTGTGTTCGTCTATGGCTGATTAAGCTCCATTGAAATAGCACGCCGTAGAGAGTTTTCGTGAATATCGCTCGTCAGAGTACTACTGTAATTTACCTCATGAGGCTAACAACCCAAGACCTGTTGTTTACCTTCTGTAAAACATCGCAACGTCAACGGATATTCACGTCCTAGGATAATTAATCAGGCAGATGTGTACAATGTCATCCATACAGTACACTGGCAATCATACAACGTATCTGGCGTTGCTCGACAGTGTGCCCCTTGCTGACCAGAACGTTCCGAAAGCTTGCATTTGTCAGTACCTGTAATGAGGTAACAATTTTATTATGCATATTTTATTACCAATCCTTGTCTTAGCTTCACCTACGACTTTCTAGTTGTTCGAATTGCGGCATACATTGTTCGTCTCCCGCGAACTCGTCGAGGAATGTTTCTTAGTAGCAGCCTAGTATCCGTTTCGCGGGATCACAAAGAAGGCATCATTCGTATGGTTATGTGAGATTGCAAATCTGATTCTCGGCAATCTTGGATACTATGGATCACCATCTGACATTCTGAATATTGTTCTGGTGAGTATGGATATATACCATACTTGGTTTCGTTTAACTGCAAGTACTTTTTAAAATTAATATACGATAGTGGACTTTCATTTTTGTTCAGTGGTTTTTAGATTAGGACATAACCAAAAAAGACAAAAGAAGAATGCAGTCGGGTGAAATGAAAATTTTAATGAAGGCTACGACATTTACTCTCAGACATAAAATTCAAAACAATATTTTAAGGGAAGAACATTATATAAACATTATATAAACCATAAAAATAGAGCAAGGATGCGTAAAATATCACCAGAATGTGGGAAGACGGATTAGGCCATCAATTACAAACCAATAAGAGTGAGAGATGTAGGATGACCGTGAAACAGATGGATATACCGAAGACGGAAGAGGTTATAAGCTTACTTCATGTAATAAAGAGGGAGTTTTTAATATATACTTGGTGCCGCGTGGGATTAGGCGAACGGTCTAAGGCGCTGCAGTCGTGGACTGTGCGGTTGGTCCCGGCGGAGGTTCGAGTCCTCCCTCTGGCATGGGTGTATGTGTGTTTGTCTTTAGGATAATTTAGGTTAAGTAGTGTGTAAGCTTAGGGACTGATGACCTTAGCAGTCAAGTCCCATAAAATTTCACACACATATGAACATTTTGAACATCTACTTGGTATTTTCTGCGAAGATCTATGTAACAAACAATGCTGTTTCCTTGTTTATAACATGCCTTTGCGGGTTGTAGGTGTCAGTAGCGTACTACACGCTAAAAATTATGTACGCCATAGATCTTAACTATATGGATCCGGAGCTGTACATTTTTGAATGAAATAATCGACAGTAATAACCTTTTCTACAGTCCCCTGATCCACTGCTTCCATTTTTTTCCCGACTTTTCAACAGTTACGTATAGTTTCCCGTTTCTTGTGACACTGCACCACCGCCTAAATACCACAGATAGTGGCTTTGCTTCAAAGTATCGGAAGACCGACTAAGACTTTTTGGATATATGTGTGAAAAAACGTTATGAACGGACTGCCCTTAGGCTATGCAATTTACTTCCTCTGGGTGTATCCACATACGGAATCGGTTGAGTATAAAGGAATTTCATTGGAACAATGATTTGACATTAGATTATGGTACTGCAGTCAACGTCAAAACTTTTAACACCGAAATTTTCTGACAAGTTAAAACTTTGTGTCAGCCAGGGACTCGAATCCAGAACTTCTCTCTTACTGATCTAACTAGACATGACTCAAGAGTTATCTAACAGCTTCTACCTGACTGTGCCTTTCCTTCAACTATCCCAAATCGGGTATGGATAGCTCAGGTGGTAGGAGAACTGCCCAAGAAAGGCTATTGTGTGGGCTCCCGTGCCAGGATGCATATCGTTTTAATCTGTCAGCATGTTTGAAGACGGAGTAGAAAGAAAATTTGATTGAAAATGTTTAATACAGAAACATGATTCCACCTTAAACCGATAGTGTGACGAACTACAGATTGTATTGAAGATCGAAATAGGTTTAGTTTTGGAATCAGGTATAACATCTTTCCATTATGTTATTCGTAATCATTGCCGAGGAAGCAATGCCACAGTTAGGCAGAATTCACTCATGAGAGTGGTACAACTACAAAAAAAGGAACAATTAAAAACCTGCTCGTTATTAACAAACTCCTTATTGGTTGTGGTCTCTTGAGAATACCCATGTGCACATCTCACTCAGTAGAACCACATGATCTCAGGGCCCAGGCAAATACTTCCACGACAGTGGAATTCTTACATTCTTACAATTCTTACATTATTCGGGAACTGTATTTTGATCCGTTGTTTTGCAGAACAAGCACATTTACAGCATGGAGCTTTATGACAAAAAAGGAAATGGATGAAAAGATCTGTCTGCATGTAAACCGGCAAGGTTTACTGAAAGCTTATTTTATCGATTATAAAAAGCATTTTGAACCCCAGCGACTGTGAAAACAAGGGGTTTGTTTATAGACAAGTTTTCTGCTACCAGCCACGATTTTCCTTTATTCATATTTTACACGACGTGTTTCGGGAAATAATTGCCATTGTCAAGAGTGTTTTATGTTTGTACATTTTCTTCTTCCGACACTGCAATCCCTGGAACTTCATGTCGCCTGGACACCCATATGTAGGCAGCATGCAGATTAGCGCTACACAGGGCAACTAAAATACCTTTGAACCAAGGAAACACGCAAAAGGAAATAAGTATAGTGAAACAGACTGCAGTTGCTAGTGATTCTTCTGCTTCCATCGTTGACACAGCTCTCGACAAAGTGAAGACAGACCTAGATACTAAATGCATCAAAGAAGAAAAAGATAAAAACAAATGTACATCTAGCATCCCCAACATTGGCAATATATCGCAGAAGATTGTAAATATTTCCAAAAAATCCTAAAATAGACTTTGGGATTTCTACATCAAACAAACAAAAACTAATGCCAAATATAAAGTTCAACCACGACCCTTACTGTAACTCTGAAATATACGAAGTAACATGCCAGGACTCCTACTAGGTCCACCTAGGACAAACAGGCCGAAATTTCACCGCCAGGTACACAGAACACATCAAATCCTACACACACGATATCAGCAATACCTACAGTCATACATAATACAGGACACCCATTTGCAAAACTGTAACAACTGCAGAGACTCAATAAATGGCCTAAAAGTCATTTTTTAGAATAACTGGAGATATATTCACAGTATTGAAAATGTGAAGGCAAAATGTTGAACAAATAATTTGAAACCAAATAGTTGTATTTCTTCAGATGTTTCGACATTATACTTAAATAAATTTAGTAATATATAGAAATAAGAACCATTGTAAAATAATGTAAGCAAATTATAATCCACAGAGTTAGGATAACTATGTTCTCTATAAAGGCATATCATACTCTGTTTATGACCTGTACCAGTATGTGTGTTCACTACATTTAAAAACGTCTTTGTTACTGTTTGTTTATGTGAGTTATTCTGGTTGTATACTGCGCACTGAAAGTTGTGAGTAATGTTTAACTTGTGTGAATCTCTGTACAAACGGACCATAAGAAAACTGTAAGCACAAGTCCTTCAAAATTTCGCCACTAACTACATATAAAAATCAATAACTAACTAAAAGTTGTGCCTTTTTTATATATTGCAGTAAAGTCGACAAAACTAAGCAGAACCTCACACGTCGAAAACATTACGTAAAAATAGCGTGGTACAAAGAGAAAAAACACTTGAAAATGGGAATCATTTCCCGAAACACATCGTGTAAAATATGAATAAAAGAAAATCGTGACCGGTAGCAGAAAAGTTATTTAGAATCAAACCCATTAAACGAAAGCGTAACCAGAGTAGCAACACCGTCATTATTACGTCCGAAACAAGGAAATGTAAATCATGAATATAAAATAAACATCTTTCCTTTCCCCTCAATGATCACAGATTTTCGCTGACTATTTTCTAATCCTATTTTACAGTCGTAGACAGATTTTTATATCCCATAACCAGACCCACACATAATTTCTGAAATGCTATCTAATTCATGAAATTCTCCACTTGCCCTTTCCCAGCAGCCTCCCCCAGACGAACGCACGCAACTCTACCACTTTTCATTTCATTATGTGATAAATACATAAGTTAATTATCAACTAATACATAAAGTAATTGTCACCGCGCTATTCAATACAATAACACAACCTCGTACGCGATATGAACACTAAGATCAATAGTTAAGCGAATGACTCAGACTTTAGACTAACCAGCAGTCAGCAACATTGTTTCAGTTCTTCTCTATGTAAATAAATTTGTAACTTATGAGGACTAATCTACAAGGTATATCGACTCAGTGTGATAGGCACAAATGGATGAATTTCAAATTATGTCTTAAACTTGTCGATATTGTACGGCGTCTGTTCAAAAAGTTTGGAGGTTCGTTCAATCCTGGCTTATCAGCGACGTCAGTGCAACTATGGGAGCAGCTTGAAATAACAAAAGTAAACAATATATGTGCATTCGACCAGTCATCCGTGATTAGGTGACGTTGAACAGAGGACCTGCTGCCGTACTGTGTCAATGTTGTTGTGTCACAAATCGCAATTGTGAATCCCCTCTAAATCAAGCCTTCATGACATTCTCCAGAATGCTTTGAGTCGCCTGCCGCGACTTGATTGAAATACAAAGCATGGGAAGTTCATTTATGGTAAAATTTGTCACGGCCTGCAGATTCGGTGTAATCAACAAGAAGCTATCACAAAAGGACAATGGGCAGAAATTCTCATGAAGGGCCAACTGACACTGAAGTCAATGAGACACACGTGTTGAATAACATCTCAAAGGAGGATTTTTCTGTTTCACATATTAGTATGAATATTGTACTCAAGAGGAGGGAGAGTATATAAAACACGTAAAGCACTATAACTGCCAACTTAATTTTCCTCTATTTTTTTCATTAACTCACTCTCGAAATATTTTTGAGTAACAAAATAACCTTCTTTCAGAGCATAGAATTTCTGTCGCGCAAGACTTCGGTCAACAAAAATATTTTACAACTGTAGCGGATTTGTTTACCACAGCCGGCCGGTGTGGCCAAGCGGTTCTAGGCACTTCAGCCTGGAATAGCGCGACCGCTACGGTCGCAGGTTCCAATCCTGCCTCGGGAATGGATGTGTGTGATGTCCTTCGGTTTGTTAGGTTTAAGTAGTTCTAAGTTCTAGGAGACTGATGACCTCAGAAGTTAAGTCCCGTAGTGCTGAGAGCCATTTGAACCATTTTTTTGTTTACCACAAAGAAGTTGGTATACAACTGTACATCGAAATAGCCGTACTTAACCACCTTGTACCTAAGTGTGTTTCAATACATTTTCAAACAAGGCTTGAAATTTTAATCCAAAGCGTAAGGAAAAAAAATGTAGTGGAAATGTTTCTCCTTTCGAACTGCCCATAGACTGGATGAAGCAGTTACGATAATCTATCGCAAAGATATACAGAACTAATAAATATATCTAGGAGCTCTTCTTGTCAAGTTATAGTGGACAAAGAGGTAAAGAGGGCATTAGCAGAACATTTGGAGATCGTTGGCTCGGTAGTTCGTGAAAGCAAACTGTCTTGCACGCTCGTCTCCCGACGTTTCCTTTGAGGAAGAAATTTCTGAGAATTACGACTGGAGTATAGCATAGTCTGGTAGGAAAGCATGAAATATGGCGAACCGGAGAAGAAAGGAATCGAATATTTTGAGCTGTGCTATAGAAGGATCCTGAAAATTATGTGGATCGATGGGTTAATAATTGAGGAACTAGTTCGTAGATTCAGCGAGAGTAAATATCTGTGGGAATAATTGATTATAAGAAGGGACAGGGTGATAGGACATCTATTAAGACATCAGGAAACAGCTCCCATGGTACTACAGGGCGTTGAAGAGGATAAAAACTGTAGCGAAAGAGGGGAAAAGAGAGTAGTATATATACAATAAATAATTGAGAACGTAGCTACTCTCAGATGGAGAAATTGACACTGGAGAGGAAATTATGACAGGTCGCTTCAATCCAAGCAGAGGACTGATGGCACAAGAAATAAACTTTGAAAATTAGTTGCGTACGTCAGATAATTTGATACTATGTCCTAAAACCGCATTTCTATATATTAACTCGTTGTGGACTTATTGGGCGTGCCTTTCTTAGCCACCTCACCAGTGGGCGTCCTTGAAGCAGGTTTAACGTAACTCACCCTACATCAATCTCGCTACTGTCGGAAACAAGCGAACCGTCGGAGACTGCAGGCAGGGAAAAGATTTATAGGTTACGTGAACGATGCAGCTACTGTGGAGTTACATATGGACTGTCGATAAGTCAGCAGCTACTGGAGCGCTTGAGTAACGACTGCCTTCTAGAAACATTCGTTATACTGCTTTGAGAGTTTATCTGGGGTTCACTGAAGCTCTGTGGCCGCTGAGGACCGATTGGGAGCACACATCCTCCACTATTGTTCATCCACTTGTTAGTTTTTTGGAGATGTACGTTCAGGAGCAAGGGCAAAGTTACAATTTACATTGAATTCGTTTATCTGCTAAAAGTCTTTCTGCTTTATGTCTATAATGAAGTGCACCTATTAAATTGGGACTGCGGATACCTTTAGTAAAGTGTGCAATCAACAACTCCAAAGTGTTCCATTTTGGCTGAGTTTGTAACCCATGGGGTCATTGCGGCATCTGAATTTTCTGGAAACTAAATTAAGGAGTTGAGCATAATTTTAAAGTCAACCTCGATTGTGTAGAAATGTATTTTTGTGTCATTGTCAAAGAAAGATAATGAACGTTTGTCAAAGTGGACTTGATGATTAATAACGATAAAAAGCGATTTTACATATGTCTAAATGAAGTACCCTGTGTGGTGACTGAAAGAATTACAATTAATCATACATTTTTTTGGGGTTTCAGTGAGGAAAATATTGACAAAAAAATGCGTCGTCCTTATCGTTCATGTTTTTTTTTAATTTTTCATTCTGCTTCATGGTATTATGGAAGCGTATATGCAGAAGAACATTGTAGTGTCGGGCGAAATGTTTAAAACGTCTCATTAATTCCGAATTTTCGTTTAGATGCAGTCCGCAAAAAATATCATGTTCTACCTATTTCAATAAAAAACTGGGAAAGTGTAATTCAGTGCTACTTTTCTGGACTAAATTTCTCGTGCAATCTTGTATTTAAGTCACGCATCATGGTTGCGGAAGAGACCACGTTTCTGTTACTTCATTGTAGTATACTTTTTACGAGCTCGGATAGATCACTGTTTAAAATGCACTCCTAGCGTAAATTTATACAAGTTACATAACATTTCTACAAGTACACGAAAATGAAGGAGGAAAATTGCACATGTTTGTGACGTGAGATGAAACTATATTGTATTAAAATCACTTGTAAATGCCGACGAGTGCTGGAGTCCTGTCACTTCGTTTTGGTGTTAATTGATTTTAGGAACGTGGAGACGTTGCTGCTTATGCTATACGATCTGTACAAGTGTTTATATTATAAATTTATACATAGTGTTTGAATACAAATATTGACTTTTTGGACAAGATTTAAGTTCCCTTCAGCGACGATGCTGTGAAATGGAATTTTCAGGGGACCGCGAATCCTTTGAATCGCTCTGTTAGCATGAATACAGCCAAACCTTGTGCTCTATAATGTGATACTGTCTGCCTCTGCCCCTACATCTTTACTAGTGTACATTAAACAACTCTAAAGGACGATACATAGCTATGATTAATGCGGTTTAGTAACAATGATGTATGTGTCTTACACCATGCTGCAACCATATATTGTTAAGTACAATATTGTCATCTAATCTTTGCATCCGCTGTTCACTGGCGTCTGGGATGCATCAGTATTTTTGACACATGTCAGTGGTACTGCTGAGGCATAAGTTGGTAACGATTTATTAGAACTCATAGGTTCAAAACAATTAATCTTGTACTATAGCTAGCATGAGCTGTTAGCTCTACTTCATGAGTTGAACATTTTTCAAAGTAATTTTATTTCTCAATAGCGCTGTTCAGTTGGTTACGTATTATTTTTATCTTCCATTATTCATGTCCGGAGCGGAGATGGGGCTGATATTTAATCAAAGACCAAGTATCTGTTAATGTCTACGAAAAGGTACACTGAAGGAGAAATAAGCTTGACTTCGAGAGGGAAAGAATATGAACGCAGTAAGAGCTTTAAATATCTTGGGTCACTGGTAACTGAGAATAATGACATGGGAGATGGAACACATGGAAGGATTGCAGCTGGTAACAGGAGTTGCTTTGTTGCACTGACTAAAGTATTTAAAGCAAGAAGGCTTAATAGGAATCTGAAGCTGACTGTGTACCGTACAGTAGTGAGACCTGTGATGATGTATGGTTGACGAGGAAAGAGATGGGAAAGGAATAAACTTAGGAAATCTACGGGCCTGTGAATGACAGGGGGGTCCTGGCGAATCAGAAAAAATAAGGAGATCAATGAGTTGAATAACAAACCAGATATAGTGACAGAAGTAAAGAGTGATGGACTAAGTTGGTTGAGTCATGTTGAGAGAATGGTGGAGAACAGCACAGTCAAGAAAGTTTTCAAAGGAAATCCAAGTGGACCCTGGGTAAGAGGCAGACCAAGGACTAAGATGGCTGGACAACGTGGAATATGACTTGAGAAGATTGGGAGTCAGAAGCCGAAGAGCTTAGGCAGCAAGGAGAGAAAAGTGGACGAGATTGTCCAGGAGGAAAAGGCCCTACACGGGCTGTAAGTATTATTCATGTCCCCGTACGTTGTTCCAGACACTAAAGTATCGCTGACAGCTTCTAGGCAACGTACATGATGCTAACTTGGATGTCATTAGTACCAGTGTCAGATGTGCTTACATATATTTTATCGTGTTACTATCTGCCGCGGCTTTTATCATAACCCTTTCACTTAGATCATTAAATATTCCGACATATTTTTGAGGTTGGGTGTTACTGAGTACAAGTCGAGTTTTCTTTTTTTTTCTCCGTGTAACAGGTATATGGAAGGTGCGGTGCGTCGAACATCCAAAACGTCAAAAGCTAACGCTGAAATCTCCTGGATGTGGAGTAACTCTCTGAGGTGCTCTCCTTACCCAGGGCGCTGACCGCGTTGAAGGTAAACAAAGCAAACACCATTGCTTCGCAGCCGTTGCAAAAATGTTAAATGATCGTGCTAGACTTGAGTTACAAAGGCTACATAATGAACTGCGCTGGACGTGTTTTGAGAGGCGGTATATACTCATTTCTCTCAAATACGGATACTTCCAGTAATACGCATCAATTATTTACAGTGATTCAGAATGAATGGCAATACGTTCCATTTTCGATGCATAAGATTTTCTGAAACACCTCCACAACGTATACTTTCGTTGGGAATTCCGAAGTGGAAATTGCAGCTTTCAATAGGAAGTACCGTGAGAGGACAGAGCGAGTTTAAGTCACTACTCATACAGTCGAAATAAAAAACGATTCAAATGGCTCTAAGCAAAAATGGTTCAAATGGCTCTAAGCACTATGGGACATAACATCTGAGGTCATCAGTCCCCTGGACTTAGAATTTCTTAGACCTAACTAACCTAAGGACATCACACACATCCATGCCCGAAGCAGGATCCGAACCTGCGACCGTAGCAGCAGCGCGGTTCCGGACTGAAGCGCCTAGAACCGCTCGGCCACAGCTGCCGGCCAGTCGAAATCTGCACCGTTTTCATTGCAGTACAGATACAAAGATAAATGGGGATAAGAAATCAATGGAGATGTAGTTACAAAACGAATACTCACTCTGCAGCGTATTGTGCCCTGCATTGAAACTACCTGAGCGATTAAAGCTGCTTGCCTGACCGAGACTTGAACTTGGGACCTATGCCTTTCGCGGCAAAAAAAAAGGACACCAGGTTCGAGTCGCTGTCCGGCTAGCAGTTTTAGTCAGCCAGGAAATTTGAAATGCAGTCAATCGGTAAGGAGCGACTGCTATGCCAACACATAAAATATCCCTGAATAACCTACGATTTTTTTTACTGGAATTCGCATTAAACTCTCTCTCTCTCTCTCTCTCTCTGTCACACACACACACACACACACACACACACACACACACACACACACACACACACACGCACAAATACACACATTATATACATGTTCTAGTTGAGAAACTCAGCATCGCCTGTATATTTATTTATTGCAATCTTCCACCAATCCATGTCCACCTTTCCCCTCTGTCCATCTCTTCCTCCCTCTCTCTCTCTCTCTCTCTCTGATTCTCCCCCCTCTGTCCATCTGCTGCTTCCCCACCTGCCCATGTCCTCTTCCCTTATCTAATTCTATCTCCTCCTCCTTCTCTTCTTGTCAATCACATCCTTCCCTCTCCCTGACCACCCTATCTTCCCCATACTCCTCTCCTCCCTTTTCCTTTGTGTGTTCATCATCTTCTCTCCATTCTCTGTGCCCAGTTCCTCCTCTTGCCTTTTTCTGTCCATTTCCCCCTCCCCCTCTGTCCTTTTCCTCCTCCCTCATTTCTCTGCATGTCTCTTCCTCTCCCTGTCTTTGTTAATCTTCTCCTCTTATCTCTCTCTGTCAGTTTGCCCTTCCCTGTCTCTGTCTAGCTCCTCCTGCTCCCACCTGTGACTATCTCCTGTTCCTGTTCCCTCCACCGCTGTCTGTCCATCTCCTCGTCCTCCCTTCTCTCTGCGCGTTATCACACTTGCCCCAGTAGGACGCTGGTAGTTCTTATCCTTCCGTATTTCTTTCCAGACTGTAACTAATCAGTGTACCAAGTTTGACGGAAATTGTACCACTGATTTATGACGAATTTTTTTACCCGGAGCTTTGTTCGTACATACAAAATTCATATTTCACATACATTCAACATATTTCACGCTACTTGAGTTGTGAGGAGTTCTGTACAACATTTTTGTAGAAACATGTTTTCAAATGATTTTAATTCATTTCATGTACGGGTGGGCGAAAAATGTTGTATTGTCATTGAGAAGCCTTATTAAAAGAAATATGATAATATTTTTCTCGGGGTGTGATCGCATCGTGTGTCGTAGAACTACAAACGTTTCGGGTGCTATTGCTGGCGTCCTCAGAGCTACGTTTGTGAGTCTGACACTTACCGCGAGAGCCTACCCTCCTATACAAAAAATTTCCTCATAATAATTTCAAAATGTCAGTCATTACCTCATGATCCCATAAATAATAGACGTTATAGGTCATTTAGAAATGTGTAATTAGTTTAAGAAACTATTTAAGGCGTATGTAATGATGGCTAGAGCAGTGTGCGTCCTGCAGTTTACCATTGCACCAGTCGCTCAGTGTCCTCGCATAACGGAGAGTAATAGCCTCGCATGAATATTCATAAGCTGAAACGTCCCGTTCGGTGATCAACTGGGAGCCAGAACTGATGACTATTCAGTTAAATAATTTAATTTAATACAAATTTGAATTTCTCTCCGAACCCGTTTGCATTGAATGCTAAAAAAAAGAACTATCTACTGTACATTTTCACGTGCTAATGTTACTTGCCGCGCGTAGTGGTCGCGTGGTTTGAGGCATCCATTTCACGGACTGCGCAGCCCCTCCCGCCGGAGGTTCGAGCCCTCCCTTGGGCATGGGTGTGTGTGTTGTTTCTAGCATTAGTTAGTTTAATTTAGTTTAAATAGTGTGGAAGTCTAGGGACTGATGACTTCAGCAGTTTGGTCCCTTAGGAATTCACACACATTTGAACATTTTAAATAAAACACACGAAATAATTTCATTGCTTAACAGGCTTCCAAGCGAGATAATCTTCCTCCTTATGCACACAAGTATCGCTTCAGATTTTAGTGAGTAGCGAACTTATTCTGCAATTATAAGGTGCAGCTTCAGCACAAAAAAAAAAGGTTCAAATGGCTCTGGGCAGTATGGGATTTAGCATCTGAGGTCATCAGTCCCCTAGAACTGAGAACTACGTAAACCTAACTAACCTAAGGACATCACACGCATAACATGCCCGAGGCAGGATTCGAACCTGAGACCGTAGCAGTCACGTGGTTCCAGACTGAAGTGCCTAGAACCGTTCGGTCACACGGCCGGTCAGCACAATCCCATCCGTTAAGCCACAGTTACCATTCCCAGATAAGACATATGGTTGCTAATTACAGTCGAAACAAGATGCAGAAACGTACGTCTTCTGCCACAAACATCCTGTTCTGTTACTATGGTTTAAATGAAACAGTACGTGATAATTTCAATGAAATGTAGAGAAAACAGCTGTTTTCACAAAATAGGAAGAACAAGTTACCCGAAGACACTTTCATTGCCAGTTCACGAAAGGACTCATCAGTCTTTTTATCTTAACAACCAACAAACAAACGAAATACGTGTTGTTAAGTTATGAAGACAATTAAAACTATAGTTTGTAGCGGAGTGAAACGGGAAGGATTTCTGGTGACACGAAAATAGGGTAATATGAAGAGGAAAAGGAAATAGTGTAATGAGAGTCGGATTCGATGTGAAGTTGAGGGTATAGCAGACAGTGAACTAAAGCGAAGTGGTCAGTAATATGGCTCTTCTCAACAAAATCGACAACATACCAACGCCAACTACAATATTGCAGGTATACATGCCGACGACACAAGCAGAAGACGAAGAAACAGAGAAAATATAAGAAGATATTGAACATGTAATTCAGTATGAGATGATAATCAAATACTTATGGGATAATGAAACGCGACAGCACGGAAGGAATAGATGAACCTATTACTGGTTATATGGGTTTTGTAATAGGTTTTAGGGCAGAAAGACCGATAGAGTCCTACGTTAATTTTTCATCTCGTAATAGCTACCCAATAATGACAAGAGAAGGGTGTATACTTGGAAAAACCCCAGACACAATAGAAGATTTCAGCTGCATAACATCAAGCTCAGGCAGAAATTCGAAAATCAGATACAGGATTGAGAAGTGCACCCAAGAGTAGATACGAGTATAGATTCAGATTACCATTAAGAAATGAAGCAAAAGAGAAGGCTGAAGTTTCAGAGAATCATCGGGATGAATCAATCGGCAAAGAAATGGGGTACTGATCACCTGAGGGATGGTAATGCCCATCTGAGGTTCTCTAAGGATCTAGATTACGCGATAGTGAATACATTAGGCAGTTTAGTTCAAGAGGAATGGACGTCTTCAAAAAGGACAACCATAAAAGTTGGGTAAATAAACATTGGTACAACGAAGATAACAGCACAGAGAACTTGGTAAACAGAAGAAATCAAATGATCGACCAAAGGAAGAATTGCAAAAAAATTCAAGGAAGAACAGGATTGCAGCAATTTAAGTCATTAACTAATGAAATAAATAGGGAGTGCTGGGAAGTTAAAGCGAAATGGTCGTCGGAAGCGCTGATTTAGCATACAGAGAAGTCAAAGCATCCTTCAGTGAAACTCAAAGCTAGGAGTGAGTCAAAAATTTTGTCAACCTTCAATTACGCTTTCTGGACAGCTGATCAATAATTAGATTATTATTTTTTGTTTCGATAGTACACACTTTTCATATTTTATTAGTAGTGTACTTAGCATGAATTTCATTATGTAAAGTGTTGTCTGTAAAACTGTTTCTGTTATGAGAAACTGTGTAATGTCGTAATGTATTAAAAAGAATATAATAAATGCTGTGCCAGTTAGGTGATGGTGGTGGTGGTGATGGTGGTGATGGTGGTGGTATGTGCAGGCGCTCAACAGCGAGGTCATCAGCGCCCTCATATCTTGTACAATACGCATTCAGTTAAAATGTAGTGTACAGATACCTGTATACACAAGCACTACACACTGGTTGAATCCATGAGTCACGTGACAGGCCTCTTTTAGTAGGTGAGTTACGAGTATTTCCACTCAAATTTGGTAGCACAAAGACACCACATCTGCTCCAGCGCCATGAAGATCGCATACAGTTCACCGTCATACACTGTAAATGTATTAAGTAAGTGAATTCCTAGAACATATACGGAAAGTAAGATAGTGCAGTCGATGGAATTCCCCCGCTTAGGATAAAGCATATATGAAGGGAAGAGGTGTAGCATTTGTTTGATCAATTGATACAAGAAGAAACTGGAGTCGATAAGGAAGACGTTTGAGATCCAATATCACTGTCACAATCTGGAGAATTTGAGATCAAACAAAGCTGAGGAGATAGATAAGATTCCATCGGATTTTTTAAAATCACTGGAAGGAATTGGCAATCAAACGACCTATTCAGGTCGGCGTGTAGACTGTAAGAGACTGGTGAAGTACCATGAGACTCCCACAAAAATATTAGGAACGCAATTTCGAATATAGCAAGGGTAGATAGGTGCGAAAACTATAGCACATCTGCTCACCAGCTCATTCATTCAGGCTGCTGACAAGAATAATATACAGAAGAAAGGAAAAGAAAATTGAGGAGTGTTAGATGACGATCAGTTTGGCTTTAGGGTACATAAAGGCGCCACAGGCAGTTCTGACTTAGCTCTTGACAATGGAAGCAAGACTGAAGAATCATCAAGATACACTCACAGAAATATCTGTCTAGAAAAAGCGTTCGACAATGTGAAATGGAGCAATATGTTCGAAATTCTGAGAAAAATGACAACAAACAGGAGAGAACAATAAGATTGGAAGACCAATAACGAAGCGCTCTGATTAAAAACTAGGTAAGGCAGGGATTCAGTCTTTCGTCGATCGTGTTCAGAGAAGTAATGAAGAAACGGAGAAGCAATGAAGGCAACAAGAGAATGATTCAAGCGCGGATAAAAATTCAGCGGAAAAGGATATCAATGATAAGATTCGCTCTTGACATTGCTGTCCTTAGAGAAAGTGAAGCAGAATTACAGGATGTATTGATTGCAACAAACAGTCAAACGAGTACAGAAGATGGAATGAGAGTAAACTGGTAAAAGACAAACGTAATGAGAAGTAGCAGAATTGAGAATATTTAGAAACTTAACACCAAAATAGGTTGCCACGAATTAGAAGAAGTTAAGGAATTCTGTTACTTTCGAACCAAAATAGCTGGTGACGGACGAATAAGAACAACGTAAGCAGCAGCAGACTAGCACAGGCAAAGGTGGCATTCCTAGCCAAGAGAAGTCTACCAGTTTCAAACACAGGTCTTAATCTGTGGAAGATATTTCTGAGAATGTGCATTTGGAGCTCAATTTTGTATGGTAGTGAATCATGGACAGTGGGAAAACAATAACAAAAGAGAATCGAAGCGTTTGAGCTGTTTTGCTACAGAAGAATGTTGAAAATCGGATGGACTTATAAGAAATGGCGAGGTTCTCCACAGAGTCGAGAAAGGAACATACAGAATATACTGACAAGGAGAAGGGATCGTGGGATAAGTTCTACGATTCTAGAGGGAGCCGTAGATGGTGAAAACTCAGAGGAAAACAGAGACTGGGATACGTCCAGCAAATAATTTAGGAAGCAGGTTGTAAGTGCTATTCTGAGATGAAGAGATTGGAACAGGAGAGGTATTCGTGGCGGGCCGCATCAGACCATTCCCATTCAAATGACTTATGATAAAAAAAACATAAGAAGGAGGTAATTGAGAGGAGAGAGAGAATGGGTATGAGGGTAAGCTGTACTGGAAGCATGCAAAAGTTATTTTCCTTTCCTTCTTTTCATTAATTAATTAAAGTAAGTAAAGAGAGAACTTGGTGGAATAGCAATTTGACAGTCAGTGGAAGGATCTTCAATTAAACTGTACTTCAAAATCGTCCGACGTGAAGTCTACGTTGAGAGGAACTGCCGTGTGTTTAATGTGTCGTCGTATTGATGCCTGATGGCGGTGCTGCGTAACCATTTGATGAATGCTGCAGGAAGCCTTCAGTTGTGTATTGTACACGAGGACGGTGGATGTGTTGAAGGGAGCCAGATCAGAGGGACATGAAATGAAGAGAGGACGGAAGAGTTTCAGGAGGAAGATATGCTGGCCAGATACGTTAGATGATATTCGGAACAACCATATTGGTGGACAGCTTCTACATAAAATTCTGGAAGCTTCGCAGTTGGAACACGCTGTAGCTAGAAGTAGGCCTTTAAGAGCACAATATAGTTCGTGAAAGAACAGCGTTTGTACTGAATGTTGACTGTGAATAAACTCTGCAGTGTAAAGAATAAAATATTAATCAAAATCTGAATGAACAACTTTAATAGAACCATGAAATGAACTGCGAGGACATAGCACGTACATTTGTGTGAAGTGACTTTATTGGTTCAAATGGCTCTGAACACTATGCGACTTAACTTCTGAGGTCATCAGCCGCCTAGAACTTAGAACTAATTAAACCTAACTAACCTAAGGACATCACACACATCCAGGCCCGAGGCAGGATTCGAACCTGCGACCGTAGCGTTTGCCCGGCTTCAGACTGTAGCGCCTAGAACCGCACGGCCCATCCGGCCGGCTAAGTGACTTTATTAATAAGTGTCCATGCTGTGACACAAATCTATCCAATCAAGTGTTTGCTGTTTCCTGGAGTCATCTAAAATTTATTTTCTGTGGCTTCTGTGAATTTACTGTGTTCAGGAGTAAGATTTTGACGACCTAAAATTAAATATATAATTTATTCTAAAATAAACTTCCTGGCAGATTAAAACTGTATGCCCGACCGAGACTCGAAGTCGGGACCTTTGCCTTTCGCGGGCAAGTGCTCAACCATCTGAGCTACCGAAGCACGACTCGCGGCCGGTCCTCAGAGCTTTACTTCTGCCAGTATCTCGTCTCCTACCTTCCTCCTATTCTAAAATAGTTTCCGGGGGCATATTTGCAGGGACGAAGGCCTTCAACTACGACAACAGATATCACCCTCGTTTCTGCCGCAGCCATTGGTTAAGTCTACAAGGAAAGACGATTGCATCGCTGTTAACAACAGCAAAATAATAAGTGGTCCATCACCAGTGAAGAAACCAGTACCTAAAAAATATTGCCATTAACTTCTCTAGTGAGAATTGCTATTAACATATTAGAAACACTGGATGTACTGAGTTCTAACTGAAAACGTTTAATATAACCCGTTAAATACTCAAATTGTCAGAAATTCAATTAATCGTTCGAAGTAAAATTCAACAGCAGAAAGTATCATACTTCACTTTGTCGAAAGTTTAGTCAGTTTCAACAAGAATGAATGCACTAGTAGGCGCAACTTTGCTGCAACAGTATTATTAAATTCACACTTACTCGATTAGACCATACTGAAGCTAGACTTGTAAACTCTATCTGAACATTACTCATTGGAATTCTGCAAGTTGCGATTTAAAGTAGTGAAGCCTAATAGCAAATATTAAATGTTTTTTATTGCTTAATGTAACTGCTTAGGGTGCATCTCATTAAATCAGACTAAGTAAGCGCCGGCCGGGGTGGCCGAGCGGTTCTAGGTACTACAGTCTGGAACCGCGTGACCGCTACGGCTGCAGGTTCGAATCCTGCCTCGGGCATGGATGTGTGTGATGTCCTTAGGTTAGACAGGTTTAAGTATTTCTAAGTTCTAGGGGACTGATGACCTCAGAAGTTAAGTCCCATACTGCTCACAGCAATTTGAACCAACTAAGTAAGCATAATAAAGGATT
Organism: Schistocerca serialis cubense; assembly: GCF_023864345.2. NCBI lineage: Eukaryota > Metazoa > Arthropoda > Insecta > Orthoptera > Acrididae > Schistocerca > Schistocerca serialis. The sequence continues at coordinate 247,949,170 of NC_064638.1, read as the reverse complement.
ATTAGAAATCCTCTACGCAACACTAACACCAGACATAAAAGCTATATTTGTTTCTTCGTTCATACACACCAATGTTCTTGTATCATTATATTTTGCCTTAAGCTTGTGCCATGTTATGATGCATGGAGTATCTAAATGCGTGAATAAGTGTGTGAATGTACAAGAGAACTTGCTAACGGAGCAGTGCATTAGTGCCTAACCATCTGTTAAACGAAAAGGTAAAAGTTGACTTTTGTGAAGCGTAAGGATACAGCATAGCGGAAGTAGTAAAGGTGACATGACAAGACCGAACAGTTATAGCTGAAGGGATAACAGAACGGATTAATATGTATTGGGGCGACAACATAAATACTATGAGAATCACGCTGTTAAACGCAGAAGAATGAGCACTGAAGAGCATTAAAGGCTTCTACAAGGGGAAGGACATATCTTATGACGTGGTAGAGGAAGAAACGGGAGTCTATATGGAAGATAATGGATTTTTGGAAGTCCGATGCAGTGCTATAGTGTTATCTATTGCTTCTGCTTAGCTGATCGCAAGCCTTCGATTGCTGAGTTAAACTCTGAATCTACTACAGGATTTGCTACAATATTAGGGTAAGAGGTTGGAGGAGCATTGGAACAGGTGAAGTCAAGTAGGGCAGAGAGGAGAGATAACATTCCACCAGAAACGCTAAAGTGATTGGGAGATATGGCAACCAAACGACTGCTCAGGTTGGTTCGTAGAATCTAATCCTAGTGTCGGACTATTGGACTTTTGGAGAAATATCATTCACGCAATGCCGATGATAGCAAGACCAGATACATGCGAAAACTGTCGCACAATCAGCTGAACAATTCGTGCATTCATGTTGCTAACAAGAATCACACACAGAGCAGTGAAAAGAAAGTTAGGGATCTTTTACATTAGGATCAGTTTGGCTTTCAGAAAGGTAGAGCAGCCAGAGAAGCAGTTCTGTTGTTGTGCCTGATAATGAAAGCAAGACTTAAGACAAATTATGACACTTTCGTAGCATTTATCAACCTAGAAAAATCATGTAAAATGGTGCAAAATATTCGAAATTCTGAGAAATGTAAGAGAGAGCTATATGAAAAGATGGGGGTAGTGTACAGTAGATACAGAAACAGGCCGGCCAGAGTGGCCGAGCGGTTCTAGGCGCTACATTCTGGAACCGCGCGGCCGCTACGGTAGCAGGTTCGAATCCTGTCTCGGGCTTGGACGTGTGTGATGTCCTTAGGTTAGTCAGGTTTAAGTAGCTCTAAGTTCTAAGGGACTGATGACCTCAGAAGTTAAGTCCCATAGTGCTCAGAGCCATACAGAAACAAGAGGAAACAATAAGATTGAAAGATGAAGAGCAGAGAAGTAGAATTAAAAAAAGAATTAATTGTATGTGTAAACAAAGTACTCATATATCTAAAAGTATGTATTTTCGAGTCCATACGTACTTGTCTTTTTTCTTATTTTGGTCAGTACATCCTCCTCTCAAAATATGGAGTGCAAAGAGTTGGCAGTAACAAGATGAACAATTGCTCATAGCCCTTAAGGAATGCATTTTAGAATCCAGGTTTTCCTTTCTTGTTTTAGTCCATACTACCCCCACACAATTTAAGACTCTGTGTATGATGTCTCCTTAACCTGCAGAGGGTATGCTGGACGAGGATGGGCTGTCAGGATGAGCCGTATTAAAACTCTTCTGAGTTTCCCAAGTGATTTGTTATTTCCAGCTCGGTCTACGTCACCAGGTCCCGCAATGCTGCAGACACCACTTTGCTCTCTGCAATATGGCTTGATGCGGAATGGCTGCCTCAGCAACCATGGCTGCCTTGTATGGCCGCGGAGTTGTGACGATGTCAGGCTGCGCTGGTCTCCTTCCCCGCCACCTCAGCGCTACACACTGCAAGGTGGCTAAGATCACGGCAACAACAAGCGCCTGCGATCCAGGGTCTGAATCTGCAGCTCGCGCCTCGGGATGCCTCCGGCATGTGCTGGGAGCCAATAAGACTGACTGCAGTAGTGAGCCGCGGAGTGGCCCGCCGCTGGCTTGCTGTGGAACCTGCGTTGGCCTCAGATGGTAGGATCAGTGACCCACCATGGACTGGAACGCAGGTGCCCATCTGCTGTTGCGTGTAGCCGGTGGTGTGACACAGCCTGCCGTCCAGAAGAGCTGCCACACTTGAATGCCTTGTTAGTGAACCGGCGCCTATTTATACGTGGCTGTGCGCCTCTGTTTTGCTAATATGGCACTCCGAGTCACATACTCATAACACCTGGGTTGGGCCAGTGGGCCCCTTTTCCCTGTAACTTGCGCCATACACACTGCTGCGGTTACTCTTTTCTGCAGGTCTGCGACTTTGTGGCCTCCATTGTACTTCGCAACCGCTGGTGGAGTAACCTACAGTCAACAGGCCCGCACGTGCCTGTAACTTATGTGCTCAGAAATATTGCACCAAAGTTAACCTTTTCCCATCTTAAACGGTGGTGATGCTACAGAGCCCTTCAAATCATACTTTTTGTGAGGTCTTTTCTAACTGGTCCAGAGTACAAAGTTCAAAGCATTTTCTGGACAGGATTCCATTTTCAATGCATATAGAGTAGTCCCCATAATACAGCATTGTATGGTAACATGTGCTGTTAACTTTGCCACTAAAGTGGCTTTCATTGCTTTATCACAAGCTGTTACCAAATCGCCGTAGAACAGCATATTTCAACTAAGCACCTTATGGGACCCACTACTCCTGCAAAAATCACTTTGTATATGTGGTCCTCTACTTATTACACCAAGGCAGATGCTCACGGCGAGTTAGCATAGAATAATTGTACATCATGTGAAGCTGTTTTAACGATTAAGGGCTCCAACGGCAGGGAAACCGTTTCACTCACTGCATGCGTACGAATTGGGTGTCATAACCAGTTGCAAGAGCAGTACAAATGAGCCTTTGTGTCATGACTGCAAGTACGTCTGGTGATCATAGCAGGATCACATAACAAGTAACATGCTTACCGATTGTTCTGTCGGCTCTTGGTGGAACAAAATTTCAATAAATGAAAAGCGCTATATTGCATATGTAATAACAAGTTACGTCTCTGGCGACAAAAAGATTGATGTTTATAGCAACAAGACATCAACTTACTGGCTGGAAATGTTGCTAAACTACTGTGGATTTTGTATTTATGTTTAACTGACTTTTTTATTTCCTTGCTAATAAATGATGTTGTAGCTATTAAAGGAACAGGACAGTCATGCAAACAGGAATGTTGTCCCTTCGATGTAGTTGCTGAGTAAAGGGATTAATTTTTTGTGGACATAGCTACAATTTTGTTTCACACATGTATATGTGTATGTTTATATGTGGCTTTTTTTTTACACTCGGTACTAAATTGGAATACATCCAGCAAATAATTGAGGATGTAGATTGCAAGTGCTACTCTGAGATGAAAAGGTTCTCACAAGAGAGGTGTTCGTGGTGGGCTGCGTCTAACCAGTCAGAAGACAGATGACTCAGAAACAAAAACTTCGTTATGAGCTAATACAAGTCACAGAGGAGTGTAAAGGAAAGTAGAGAAATGGTTCAAATGGCTCTGAGCACTAGGGGACTTAACATCTTATGTCATCTGTACCCTAGAACTTAGAACTACTTCAACCTAACCAACCCAAGGACATCATACACATCCATGCCCATGGCAGGATTCAAACCTGCGACCGTAGCACTCCCGCGGTTCCGGACTGCAGCGCCTAGAACCGCACGGCCACCGCGGCCGGCGGAAAGTACAGAGATGTAGGAAGTTGACAACCAAACTGATTACACGAGATTCCTCTGTATACTGTTTTCAGCTGCTTTTAGTTTCATTTAGCGACAGACATGTTGCTGACACTCGACTTGCATTCGGGATTACGGCGTTTCAAATCCCGTCCGACAATCCAGATTTAGATTTTCCTGGAATTCTCTAAGTCGCTTATGGCGAATGGCGGGACAGATTCCTTTGATAGCGCTCGGCTGATTTCCTTCTACCGTACTTATCCAATCCGATCATGTGCTTCGTCACGGTTACCTAGCAATCGACGCGACGTTAAACGCTGATTTCCTACTTTTGTCATTTCCTAGCCGTCAGCTTCTGGTTAATTAGCGGGCCACATTGGTCAAAAACTTTCCTCTTGACGAATTCAAAAGGGTTTGCTGGGCTAATTAGCAAAGTTTACGGGTCAACACGCGCGTTGTTAGAAGCTCCGCAAGCGATAACTTGCTTCTCTGTGTGATATTTACGTCAGTTCAAGAGCAGTAAAAATTTACTGCTGTGATTCTAGAGCGTAGTCGTACTCTGACAGCAAGTAATGTGCCAGTAAATTAAATGTGCCGAGGTATTATCGGTTAACCGCAGCTTGCTCGATATTGTGGCCGGTCGGGGTGGCCGAGCGTTTGTAGGCTTACAGTCTGGAACCGCGTGACCGCTACGGTCGCAGGTTCAAGTCCTGCCTCGGGCATGGATGTGTGTGATAACCTTAGGTTAGTTAGGTTAAGTAGTTCTAAGTTCTAGGAGACTAATGACCTCCGAAGTGAAGTCCCATAGTGCTCAGAGCCATTTGAACCATTCGATATTGTATTCACCCAATAGATAAGACTCAGAACTATTGTCCGCCACGTTTCACTTACACATTAAGTTTACTGAGTGACTGGACACTGTAAGACAAAAAAAGACATAAAAAAAATTATGCGAATTGGATGAAATCAGTAGATATGAAGTTTATTTACGGGAAAACAAATAATTTAAATTTCAGAAAGATTGGATGATTTATTCAACAGAAGGAGCTTCACAAACTTAGCAGGTCAATAACGCGTGATCCACTTCTGACCCTTTAGCAAGCAGTTTTTCAGCCAGGAACCGATTGATAGAGTTGTTGGATGTCCTCGTGAAGGATATCGGGTCAATTTGTGTCTAACTGGCGTGTTACATCGTCAAAATCCCGAGCTCGTTGGACGGCCCTGCCTCCAAATGTTGTCAACTGGAGAGAGGTCCGACGGTCTCTTGGCCAACGTAGGGACTGGCAAGCAGGGAGACAAGCAGTAGAAACTCTCGCCGTTTGCGAGCGCGTATTGTCTTGCTGAAAGGAAATCCAAGGATGTTTTGCCATGAAATTGTAAGGAATGGGGTCTAGTTATGAAACAAAATGAAATGGCACCCCAGACCGTCCCCGTTGGTTGGCGGTACGTCTGGCGACAGGCAGATCGGTAACCCTCCAGTTTCCGGGTCGTCTCCAGACGCGTCCTCGGCCTGGAATCTCCTTGACTCTATCAGTCCCCTTTGGAATTGAGCCTCAGTGGCCAGCGAAGACGTATGTGTGTAGAGACGCCCCGGACGGGGTTGGGATACAAACCTCAATGTTGTCTGTCACATGACGCGACATCCAGGAGTGATGGCCTGGAATGTTATTTCTTTTCGTAACAGGACCCCTTTGGTTATCCTCTGCGTTACCCTTACAGCACAGCGGTACGTCGATGATATCCCGCGCTCCGTTTTGTTGCCATTCACGGCAAACCATTCCTGGCTTACATTTCAGCAAGATAATGATCGGTTGCACACGGTGATAGTTCAACTGCTTGTCTCCGTGCTACCTTGGCCAAAAAATCGTCGGATCTCTCTTCATATGAGAACGTTTGCAGTATTATAGGCAGCGCTGCCCAACGAGATCGGGGTTTTGACGATGTAACACGCCAACTGGACATAATTTGACTTGATATATCTAAGGAGGAAATCCAACAACACTGTCAGCCAACGCAAAGCTGAATAACTGCTTGCATAAGGACCAGAGGTGGACCGACGCGTTATTGATTTGTTCAGTTTGTGTGGCTCTTTCTCTTGAATAAATCATCCAATTTTCCTGAAATTGTAATCGTTTGTTTGTCTGTTACGTACATGAAATCTACAGATTTCCGTTCCATTCTGTAAATTCTTTCGTGGATCGTGGTTTTTATTTTTTTTTTTATTTACACTGTACTAAACATTTTCATTGGACATATTGAAGAACAATAATTACTCGTGTTATTTTGAACATTGTTCGTGATTTATAGCGCCCCATTTAGATAGATACTTTGTTACTGCGGTTTAGTTTCACTGCCGAAGCCAATCCGGGTAATACGCCAGTAAATGCTGTTGAACATTTTAATGTGTCTCTCAGGCCATGACTGGCTTTCATTGCAGTAACAACAATTGAAATACGTAATTAATTGAGGGCGTGAAGTAGTAAACTGTTACGGCCTAATAGAATGCTAAAACCATTGACAAATTGAAGACTACTGATATTAATCTAAATTTCATGTTCTTTCTTTTCAAAACGCGGCTACCGAAGATTGTTTCTTAATTAGAAAAACACGGCAGATATTGGTAAGATACATTTCGTTGCAATTGCATGCAAAATGGCTCTGAGCACTATGAGACTTCACTTCTGAGGTCATCAGTCCTCTAGAACCTAACTAACCTCAGGACATCACACACATCCATGCCCGAGGCAGGATTCGAACCTGCGACCGTAGCGGTAGCACGGTTCCAGACTGTAGCGCCTAGAACCACTCGGCCACCCCGGCCGGCTATTGCATGGAATGAAATTTTTGCAGTCCACTATATTGATTTTTATTTATGTGCCGTTCCTATAGCGGATTCAAAGTCTGACCAGGTAAGAATAAACACTGGTGCTCGAATGCCCCTTCACAACATCAGAAGCTATTAAGTAATGGTAACATAATCAGATAAGATGCTGTTTACAATACCTTTAATATATACTCCACTGCATATTACCATTCTGACTTACCTCGTTTCTTAGGAGATCCGTCTGGAAACCTTTCAGTACATTCTTTGCTTAGAAAGGAATACAAACCTTCAAACACGACCATATCTAAAATCCACCACAGTAGTGTCACTTATTTCTTGCAGAGAAACAACTCATTAACAGACGAGAAAATATAACGCATGATATGCCACGTTCATTGTTTGCATAGGTTTCAAAAATACTGAATTTTGTCATGCAGTTATCGATCTAAAATGTTAGACCAGAGATAAAACAGTCGATATTGTATCTTAGCACCTTTTAGGGTCAATGAATACCGGTTCTGTATGGAATCTGTTTACTAACTATAACTAAACTCGTAAAGGGTGAACTTGGTATTTCCTCGGAGTGTATGCTTCGACATCTTTCTACATATTCTGCCATCGCAGGCAGCACGCCAGCAGAAGTACTGAGTACTGTAAGTTCTGCAAGCGACTTAATTCTGACATCCTAGCAATTACCGTAGTCTCACACATCTTAAATATCACATACAGTTTTCTGTGCACTGTATATACCGAGAATAACGAACTTAAGTAAACAAATAATTCAAAGATATTTTTAGATGCAGTCAAAAAAGATAATATCATGGGTCTTCCACAGACAATGATACATTCTTCTACAAAGGGTATTTACCTTAAAAATCACAATTATAATTTGCTTATATTTATTTACAAAGACCGAGCGAGGTGGCGCAATGGTTACCACACTGGACTAGTAATCGGTAAGACGACGGTCCTTACCCACGTCTGGCCATCCAGACTTAGGTTTTCCGTGATTTTCCTAAATCGCTCCCGGCAAATGTAGCAATGTCTCCTTTGAAAGGGCTTGAAACAATCCGATTTTTTGCTCCGTTTCTAATGACCTCGAAGTGGACGGGACGTTAAACCCAATCTTCCTCCCTTTTTTTAATTTTTTTTGGTCATCAGTCTACTGACTGGTTTGATGCGGCCCGCCTCGAATTCCTTTCCTGTGCTAATCTCTTCATCTCAGAGTAGCACTTGCAACCTACGTCCTCAATTATTTGCTTGACGTATTCCAATCTCTGTCTTCCTCTACAGTTTCTGCCCTCTACAGCTCCCTCTAGTACCATGGAAGTCATTCCCTCAGGTCTTAGCAGATGTCCTATCATCCTGTCCCTTCTCCTTATCAGTGTTTTCCACATATTCCTTTCCTCTCCGATTCTGCGTAGAACCTCCTCATTCCTTACCTTATCAGTCCACCTAATTTTCAACATTCGTCTAAAGCACCACATCTCAAATGCTTCGATTCTCTTCTGTTCCAGTTTACCCACAGTCCATGTTTCACTACCATACAATGCTGTACTCCAGACGTACATCCTCAGAAATTTCTTCCTCGAATTAAGGCCGGTATTTGATATTAGTAGACTTCTCTTGGTCAGAAATGCCTTTTTTGCCATAGCGAGTCTCCTTTCGATGTCCTCCTTGCTCCGTCCGTTATTGGTTATTTTACTGCCTAGGTAGCAGAATTCCTTAACTTCATTGACTTCGTGACCATCAATCCTGATGTTAAGTTTGTCACTGTTCTCATTTCTACTACTTCTCATTACCTTCGTCTTTCTCCGATTTACTCTCAAACCGTACTGTGTACTCATTAGACTGTTCATTCCGTTCAGCAGATCATTTAATTCTTCTTCACTTTCACTCAGGATAGCAATGTCATCAGCGAATCGTATCATTGATATCCTTTCACCTTGTATTTTAATTCCACTCCTGAACCTTTCTTTTATTTCCATCATTGCTTCCTCGATGTACAGATTGAAGAGTAGGGGCGAAAGGCTACAGCCTTGTTTTACACCCTTCGTAATACGAGCACATCGTTCTTGATCGTCCACTCTTATTATTCCCTCTTGGTTGTTGTACATATTGTATATGACCCGTCTCTCCCTATAGCTTACCCCTACTTTTTTCAGAATCTCGAACTGCTTGCACCTTTTTATATTGTCGAACGCTTTTTCCAGGTCGACAAATCCTATGAACGTGTCTTGATTTTTCTTTAGCCTTGCTTCCATTATTAGCCGTAACGTCAGAATTGCCTCTCTCGTCCCTTTACTTTTCCTAAAGCCAAACTGATCGTTACCTAACGCATTCTCAATTTCCTTTTCCATTCTTCTGTATATTACTCTTGTAAGCAGCTTCGATGCATGAGCTGTTAAGCTGATTGTGCGATAATTCTCGCACCTGTCAGCTCTTGCCGTCTTCGGAATTGTGTGGATGATGCTTTTCCGAAAATCAGATGGTATGTCGCCAGACTCATATATTCTACACACCAACTTGAATAGTCGTTTTGTTGCCACGTCCCCTAATGATTTTAGAAATTCTGATGGAATGTTATCTATCCCTTCTGCCTTATTTGACCGTAAGTCCTCCAAAGCTCTTTTAAATTCCGATTCTAATGCTGGATCCCCTATCTCTTCTAAATCGACTCCTGTTTCTTCTTCTATCACATCAAACAAATCTTCACCCTCATAGAGGCTTTCCATGTATTCTTTCCACCTATCTGCTCTCTCCTCTGCATTTAACAGTGGAATTCCCGTTGCACTCTTAATGTTACCACCGTTGCTTTTAATGTCACGAAAGGTTGTTTTGACTTTCCTGTATGCTGAGTCTGTCCTTCCGAGAATCATATCTTTTTCGATGTCTTCACATTTTTCCTGCAGCCATGTCGTCTTAGCTTCCAAACTTCTGTGATGGCCCTTTTTAGAGATGTCCATTCCTCTTCAACTGTACTGCCTACTGCGCTATTCCTTATTGCTGGATCTATAGCGTTAGACAACTTCAAACGTATCTCGTCATTCCTTAGTACTTCCGTATCCCACTTCTTTGCGTATTGATTCTTCCTGACTAATGTCTTGAACTTCAGCCTACTCTTCATCACTACTATATTGTGATCTGAGTCTATATCTGCTCCTGGGTACGCCTTACAATCCAGTATCTGATTTCAGAATCTCTGTCTGACCATGACGTAATCTAATTGAACTCTTCCCATATCTCCCGGCCTTTTCCAAGTATACCTCCTCCTCTTATGATTCTTGAACAGGGTATTCGCTATTACTAGCTGAAACTTGTTACAGAACTCAATTAGTCTTTCTCCTCTTTCATTCCTTGTCCCAAGCCCATATTCTCCTGTAACCTTTTCTTCTACTCCTTCCCCTACAACTGCATTCCAGTCGCCCATGACTATTAGATTTTCGTCCCCCTTTACATACTGCATTACCCTTTCAATATCCTCATACACTTTCTCTATCTGTTCATCTTCAGCTTGCGACGTCGGCATTTATACCTGAACTATCGTTGTCGGTGTTGGTCTGCTGTCGATTTTGTTTAGAACAACCCGGTCACTGAACTGTTCACAGTAACACACCCTCTGCCCTACCTTCCTATTCATAACGAATCCTACACCTGTTATACCATTTTCTGCTGCTGTTGATATTACCCGATACTCATCTGACCAGAAATCCTTGTCTTCCTTCCACTTTACTTCACTGACCCCTACTATATCTAGATTGAGCGTTTGCATTTCCCTTTTCAGATTTTCTAGTTTCCCTACCACGTTCAAGCTACTGACATTCCACGCCCCGACTCGTAGAACGTTATCCTTTCGTTGATTATTCAATCTTTTCTCATGGTAACCTCCCCCTTGACAGTCCCCTCCCGGATATCCGAATGGGGGACTATTCCTGAATCTTTTGCCAATGGAGAGATCATCATGACACTTCTTCAATTACAGGCCACATGTCCTGTGGATACATGTTTTATAGTGATGCTTATTTTGTTATTTGTTTTATTTTACACGTCTAGTTACGTAAGACCAAATTGAGGAGAAGATCTCCACGGTCATGGAACATGTCAGTACATGAAATTACAACAGAAAAGTAATAACACACAAAATAAAATGTTTCTGAATCCTAAAAAGACAAGTTACAAGTTTCTATAAACTCACTCAACAATGTAACATAGAAAGTAGCTAATTTTTCGAGCAACTCCTCCACAGATCTATATCTACTCTGCTATTCACAATAAAGTACGTGGCAGAAGGTTCAATGAGCCACCTTCAAGCTATCTTGTTACCGTTTTACTCTCGAACGGCGCGCGCGAGGAAACGAGCATTAAAACTTTTCTGTGCGAGCCCTGATTACTCTTATTTTATTTTGATAATTATTTCTCCCTATGCAGTTGGGTGCAAACAGAATGTTTTCGCAATCGGAGGAGAAAATTAATAATTAAAATTCCGTAAGAAAATCCGGTCGCAACGAAAAACCCCTTTGTTTTAATGATTGCCACCCCAATTCGCCTATCGTGTCTGTGGCATCTTCCCTATACAAAACGAGCTGCCTTCTTTGAACTTTTTCGATATCAACCGTCAGCCCCACCTGAAGCAGATCCCACACCGCACGGCCGACCGGAGTGGCGGAGCGATTCCAGGCGCTTCAGTCTGGAACCACGCAACCGCTACGGTCGCAGGTTCGAATCCTGCCTCGGGCATGGATGTGTGTGATGTTCTTAGGTTAGTTAGGTTTAAGTAGTTCTAATTTCTATGGTACTGATGACCTCAGATGTTAAGTCCCATTGTGCTCAGAGCCATTTGAACACACCGCACATCGATACTCCAGCATAGGGCGGACAAGCGGTAGGCCTGTTGCACCTTCTAAATGTTCTGTCAGTAAACCACTTTCTTTGGTTTGCTCTACTCTAAGCATTATTTACGTGATCGCTTCAACTTAGGTTATCTGTAATTGTAATCCCTAAGTACTTAGTTGAATTTGCAGCCTTCAGACTTGTGTGACTTATCGCCTATTCGAAATTTAGCGATTTCTTTTAGTACTCATGTGATTATCTTCCCACTTTTCTTTGCTTAGGGTCAATGACCATTTTCGCACCATTCAGATATCTAAATCAATTTGCAATTCGTTTTGGTTGGTTGGTTGGTTGGTTTGGGGAAGGAGGCCATACAGCGAGGTCATCGGTCTCATCGAATTAGGGAAGGACGGGGAAGGAAGTCGGCCGTGCCCTTTGAAAGGAACCATCCCGGCATTTGCCTGGAGCGATTTAGGGAAATCACGGAAAACCTAAATCAGGATGGCCGGGCGCGGGATTGAACCGTCGTCCTCCCGAATGCGAGTCCAGTGTCTAACCACTGCGCCACCTCGCTCGGTGGTTTTGGTCATCTGATGACTTTACAAAAAATCTAAGACGTCTACTCAATTTGTCTCCTATGTCGTTAATATAGGCCAGGAACAATACAGGGCCTATAACACGTCCTTGGGGAACGCCGGAAATTACCTCCGTTCAAAAATTGCTCTGAGCACTATGGGACTTAACATCTGTGGTCATCAGTCCCCTTGAACGTAGAACTACTTAAATCTAACTAACCGAAGGACATCACACACATCCACGCCCTAGGCAGGATTCGAACCTGCGACCGTAGCGGTAATAACGTCCGTTTCACTCGATGGCTTTCCGTCTATTACTACGAACTGTGACTTTTCTGACAGGAACTCACGAATACAGTCGCACAACTGAGGCGGTATTCCATAGGCAAGCAGTTTGGTGAGAAGACGATTGTGAGGAACGGTGTGTAAAGCCTTCTGGAAATCTAAAAATATGGAATCAATTTGACCTTCCCTATCGATAGCACTCATTACTTCATGAGTATAAAAAGGTAGTCGTGTTTCACAAGAACGATATTTTCTAAATCCATGCTATGTGTCAATAAATCGTTTTCTTCGAGGTAATTCATAATGTTCGAACTCTGTATATGTTCCAAAACCCTAGTGCAAATCGACGTTAGTCATATGGGCCTGTAATTCAGCGGTTACTCCTATTTCCCTTTTTGGGTATTGTGACTCGAGCAATCTTCCAGTCTCTAGGTACGGTTCTTTCTATGAGCGAGAAGGAATGAACTATGAGGAAATTCTTCAGTTTGGATTTGAAAGCGCATGCGTTATTGCTAAGGTTTTTGAATTCTTTTGGTAGCTTATTGAAAATGGATGCAGGAAAATACTGCATGCGTTTCTGTAAAAGAGCCAAGGAGGTGGGATCCAAATGCAGATTGGACTTCTGCCTCACATTAACTGAGTGAAAGCTGCTAATTCTTTGTAATAAGCTGATATTAACAAGAAAAGACATTAAGAAATATTGTCGCAGAAGAAGACGAGTAGTGCATTCACCGTAGTGTAGTCGTTATGATACTAGACAGCCAGCACGGTAGCTCAGCGTGTTCGGTCAGAGGGCTGCGTGCTCTCTGTAATAAAGAAACTGAGTCAAGGAACCAACGATCAATTTGATGAACGGATGTCTTGTGACGTCCGCTCCGACCAAACGCAACGAACTATATCGAACAAAATGAGTAAAAAAAGAAAAAAAAAGATAGTGGCATGGAGGGCTGTGAGTTCAAAACTAACCTGACTTGTGAAATTTTAGATTCTATATTCAGTTCGAGTACATTTTAGAAGTATCGACAAATGGCAAAAATCATTGTACTGGAATGTTCTGTAGCTGTATACAGTGTGGTCCATTGATAGTGACCGGACCACAGTTCAAATGGATATCAACTGCGGTTTTTAAAATAGGAACCCCAAATTTTTATTACATATTCGTGTAGTACGTAAAGAAATATGAATGTTTTAGTTGGACCACTTTTTTCCCTTTGTGATAGATGGGGCTGTAATAGTCACAAACGTATAAGTACGTGGTATCACCCAACATTCCGCCAGTGCGGACGGTATTTGCTTCGTGATACATTACCCGTGTTAAAATGGACCGTTTACCAATTGCGGAAAAGGTCGATATCGTATTGATGTATGGCTATTGTGATCAAAATGCCGAACGGGCGTGTGCTATGTATGCTGCTCGGTATCTTGACGAAATCATCCAAGTGTCCGGACCGTTCGCCGGATAGTTACGTTATTTAAGGAAACAGGAAGTGTTCAGCTACATGTGAAACGTCAACCACGACCTGCACCAAATTATGATGGCGAAGTAGGTGTTTTAGCTGCTGTCGCGGCTAATCCGCACATCAGCAGCAGACAAATTGCTCGAAAATCGGGAATCTCAAAAACGTCGGTGTTGAGAATGCTACATCAACGTCGATTGCACCCGTACCATATTTCTATGCACCAGCAATTGCATGGCGACGACTTTGAACGTCGTGAACAGTTCTGCCACTGGGCACAAGAGAAATTACGGGACGATGCCAGATTCTTTGCACGCGTTCTATTTAGCGACGAAGCATCATTCACCAACAGTGGTAACGTAAACAGGCACAATATGCACTATTGGGCAACGGAAAAACTACGATGGCTGCGAGAAGTGCAACATCAGCGACCTTGGCTGGTTAGTGTATGGTGCGGCATTATTGGAGGAAGGATAATTGGCCCCCATTTTATCGATGGCAGTCTAAATGTTGCAATGTATACTGATTTCCTACGTAATGTTATACCGATGTTAATACAAGATCTTTCACTGTATGACAGAATGGCGATGAACTTCGAACGTGATGGATGTCCGCCACATGGCTCGCTTGCTGTTGAAGCGATATCGAATAGCATATTTAATGACAGGTGGATTGGTCATCGAAGCACCATACCATGGCCCGTACGTTTACCGGATCTGACGTCCCCGGATTTCTTTCTGTGGGGATAGTTGATATTTGCTATCGTGATCCACCGACAACGCCTGACAACATGCGTCAGCGCATTGTCAATGCATGTACGAACATTACGGAAGGCGAACTACTCGCTGTTGAGAGGAATGTCGTTACACGTCTTGCCAAATGCATTGAGGTTGACGGACATCATTTTGAGCATTTATTGCATTAATGTGGTATTTACAGGTAATCACGCTGTAACAGCATGCGTTCTCCTCGCTCTTACGAGGTAATAAGTGCTATCTACAGGCGATATCAGATTAATTCTATATTTTAACAACTCTAGAAGGCTTTAGACATCTTTCTTCGCAGGCGACTTCTAATCAAGTGGCGTGCATTCGGGCTACCGTCTAAGTCGTGCGGCTGAATTCGTGATTTCCTGTCACAGGAAGGTCACAGTTCATAGTAAGTGACGGAAAGTCATTGAGTAAAACGGTAGTAGTACTTCGCGTTCCACAAAGTCGCGTGATAGGCCCTTTGCTGTTCCTGATCCGTATAAACCGTCTGGGAGACAATATGAACAGCGCTCTTAGATTGTTAGTAGATGATGCTGTCATTTACCCTCTGGTAAAGTCATCAGATGATCAAATACAACTGCAAACTTATCTAGGCAAGAGATCCCTACGGTGCGAAAAGTGATATCTAACTCTAAATAATAAAAAGTGTGAAGTCACGCACGTGAGTACTAAATGGAATCCGCTAAATTTCGTTTACACGTCAAATCACACGAATCTAAAGGCTGTGAATTCAAGTAAGTACTTGCGGATTACAATTACGAATAACTTAAATTGCAATGAACACCTAGGTAATGTTGTGCGAAAGGTGAACCAAAGAGTGCGATTTACGGGTGGAACACTTAGAAAACGCTACAGGTTTACTAAAGAGAGTGCCTGCTCTACGCTTGTTTGTTTTGTTCTGGAGTACTGCTGCGTAGTGTGGGATCCGCATCAGATAGGATTGACGGTGGACATCCAAGAAGGTCAAAGAACGGGAACTCTTGCTGCACTGTCGTAAAACAGTGGAGAAACTGCCACGGATATGACATGCGAATTCGGATGGCAATCAAAAAAACAAAGGAAATCACAAAAACAAATGCGCGTTTTCGTTATTGAAGCATCTCCTCGACGAATATCTATCACCAGATTTATCCTCCGAATGGGAGAATAATTTATTTGCATCCACCTACATAGGGGGAAGCTATCATAATAAAAAATGAGAGAATCAGATCAAAAGGCCCCTGAGATTGCGTAGTGTTCTTAATTGTTCGATGAGACCAGCTGACTTCGTACCTAACTACGTCAACTAATTTCAAACAGATATGAAAAACATTATGGATACCACATAGTCCCATATATTACAAAAGATTATGATAGATGCGTGCAACCACAATGAACAACTGTTTCGAAACCCGCCACTGGAGGCTCAATCTACACTTTCAGCAGAAAAAAAAACCTCGAAATACTTACGCCCCAGTCTGAACAGCGATGACACAGGGGTCCCTTAGTAATGTTTCCATGCAGATTGAAGTTACGGTGGACTGCGAACCTTAACATACACACCCCTCATGCACAATGACATCACTGTAGTTCGCCCGCACCTCCTCCCGTCCCTCCATTTCCATCTCTCTCTCTTTCTCTGCCTCTCTCTCTCTTCTCTATTACATGTCCTGTCAACCTGTCGCTTCTTCTTCTCAGGGTTTTTCGTACGTTCCTCTCTTCGTCGATTTCAGGGAGAACCTCATCACTTCTAATGTTATCAGTCCATCTGCTTTTCTACATCCTTTTGTAGCATCACATCTGAGTCCCTTCGACTGTCTCCTTTCTCAGTGCTACGAATTAGAAGCTGTGTGCCAGATAGACCTTAGCCCAGCTAATTTCGGTCTCTCATGCTGATTACAGTAAATCGGGGAAAATCGGTAAATTAAATTGGGTTAGTGACTACATAACTATCGATAAGAGAGACGTAATAGCTGTCTGATATAAAAATTGTCCACTTTCCTCTGTTCCAGTTTCACAGTTTTAGGGTGATTTCTGTTTTCGGTCTAGCGCTAACTTCAGATCTTAAACAAATAAAAGACTAAGCAAATGAAGAGTGTTACAGGTACGACAGAATCTGCGTCGGAACTAGTGCCCCCGTAGGCATGATTCCTTGATGCTGGCACAGGGTGATAAGCTAGATGAGTGTGGAGTGGCCTTGGAAAGAAGTCCGAGAAAATCTTCGTGACATTTAGTACTGCGCAGCAGCATCTGATTAGAGTTCTGCACAAATTACGACTGATACCTTATAAAGTAACGGTAGCGCATCGACTGAAAAATTGTGATACAGTTGCTCGACGTCAGAACCGCAAGTGGAAAATGGAAATATGTGGTAAGGTCTTATATGACCAAACAGCTCAGGTCATCGGTCCCTATACACTACTGATTCTAACTGAAACTAACTTACGCTATGGACAGCACGCACACACACACACACACACACACACACACACACACACACACACACCCATGCCCGAAGGAGGACTTCAACCTCCGACGGGGGTGAGCCACACGGACCATGGCAAGACGCCTTAGACGCAAATGGCTATTGCAGTCTGTGCATGATGGAAAAAGATTTATCGTCCAGTCGGTGATAAGACCATTATAGACCATGCACAACCTCGGAACTAAACCTTTTGGCAAGGGGAACTAGCTTCGTGGTTTTGAAGGGAATCATCCCGGCACAATCCTTAAGCGATTTGGAGAAACCACAGAAATTTCTAATCTGGATGATTGGACGAAGATTTAAACCGTAGCCAGCCAGAAGGCGAGGCCAATGTCTTAACACCACGCCACATTGCTCGGTTGTGCATAGTGGTGAGCTGACCCCGACGTGTCCCCTATTTCTAATAAACCGGAACAAAAAAATTACGATGAAAAATTTTACTCATCATTCACAAAAGCAGTGAAGAGAGGGTTCCACCTTAGGAGGATGTTCACAGTCACAAAACAATCTATGTCGGTGTTCTTAAAAGATTCGTCAAGACTCGCGGCATGATGTGAGTAGTGCGACTTTCTCTTCCAAATCATAATTTATGTCATGCATGGCGATCATAACCGCAGAACCAGAGAATAGACGCAGCTATGGGCCGTGTCTCGCCACCCACAAGTTTTAGGACAATAGCAGTGGTACATATAGGAGGTAATAGTTGTAGACTTCTTTAATAGTAGAAGAAGTTCTAGTGATAGAAAATAGTGTTGTGTTAACTTTAATAGAGCGTTTTGAATCATTAGATACCGATGTATAGGAAAAAAATTACTGTTCATAGTAACAATTTGAGTACAAAAGAGTACAACCTGGGTTTAAATTGTAAGTAACACCCTCTAACGTAATGAGATATGTATGAAGTATCTATCATCAGAAACGGGTCGTAAAACTTTCACAGAAGAATTGGTGATGTGTTCTCTTGCAGTTATCTTCGTAAAATAACGGTAAGTAAAAAAGATGTTGCAATGTGTTGTCCACAAACCAATCAGAAACTGATAGACAGTATCAAGTTTACGAACTCGGCTGTTCTTACTCATATTTACTTTCGCGAAACTTGCACAACTGGCCAGTTTCGGCCTAAAGCCTGCTTACAAAAAATGGCTCTGAGCACTGAGGTCATCAGTCCCCTAGAACTTAGAACTACTTAAACCTAACTAACCTAAGGACATCACACACACCAAAGCCCGAGGCAGGATTCGAACCTGCGACCGTAGTGGTTGCGCGGTTCCAGACTGTAGCGCCTAGAACCACTCGGCCACCCTGGCCGGCGCCTGTTTACAAGTGCTGTAGGTGCCGCAAGGCGTAAGATTATACTATCGTTTAATGGCAGACACAGCAATTCTGAAAGAGAGCACATAATGTTCAAGTGTTAAATTTAAAAACAGTGTTTGCTGAATGCAGTGATAGTCATCATAGGAAGTATTATCTCGTTGTAAGTCACTGTGTCTGTTCCCTTTCGTCGTTAAGAAACCAAGTGTCGCGCGGGAAACAGATATTATGGATCAATATAAAACTGTGTAGCTGCCTATGATGCCAGTTATACACATATTGCTTACAGACTGCACACAAGACTGGCAATAAGTGGATATGCGAATAAGTATTACTGTTTAAAACTGCAGTGTGCGTCGTAATGGAGTTTACTCTGTCGGCAGTATGATTACGTAGACGGCTACATAAGAAAACGGTGGAATTACCTCTGTAATATTTTGTACCCATTGTCACCTTATTCAAAGCAGGTGCTCATCTTTTATTTTCTTTTATTTTACTTCAGAGCTGAGTATAAACTTTTTAGATCGAAATTAGTAATCTCAACAAAAATTGTGCAACTGGGACGATGAAAAATAAACGGGGGACGAAGAGTAACAGATATGTACAGACAGAAGACAATGGTAACAATCGTAAATGGTACCGCTTATAGGGAATATCTTTTTGTATCTGTGGTACAGTTGCAAATCGGGTGGGAGCTGAAATAACGTCGATTACACGCCGCTCGGAGCTAATGAGCGTCACCATTTGTTGTCAGTCTGCAACGGCACATGCTGACGTCAGAGGAATTACGACTGTAGTTTCGACTTCACCTGCTTTCCGGTCATCTCCCCTGACTCCCGCGGCATCCGGACAAGCTCATGTGAGAGGATTAATAATGTTTGCAGTCCTAGCTACTTAAATACTTACGTGGAGATACTGCGCATGTGAGCAGAAAATATTTCTTGCAGTGTGGGTAGAAAATAAAAGGCTACATGCAGTCCCACATTTATCAAGGAAATCTGAATAAAATGAACAGCAGACTTAGCGGTGAACTAATTTCCGTGTTTTAGTTTTCTGCAATTGAGTTAACTCTATTAAGAAGCTGTAAATTTTTATATATAACAAAAACTTGTAACATATGGACAATAAATTAGAGCGTTCGCGTCTACTCGTTACCCACCAGGAGGCAAATCCGGACATGCAACAATGAATGAAGTTCAGGTGAAGGTCAGAAAGTGAGGAATGACGTTGTGGCAGCTGCTAATGAAATTAACCTCGAAGCAGATGGGAAAAAATGGCTGGATTACTGGAAATACGTTAAGGAGAACAGACTACCGATAAACTAAAAGAATGTTATATGCAGCAGTGTGGAGGAAGATGAATATAGGAAAAAGGAAAAAATAAAATTTGTTGGAGCCAGAAACATAAAAGAAAATGTAAAAGAAAACAAAAAAGATGTATGTGGCCATGAGACGGTATTATGACAAATCTGGGAGTGTCACAAGAGATTGTGTATCTATTTAATGAAAATTCAACGCAATCCTTTAGAAACATTTTATAATAAAGAGACAGAGGTAAGAAAATCTAGACTTTTTTTGTAGATTTAACTACAGGAAAAGCTCCGAATGCATCAAATTTTACTGATGGAAAATATTAACTGTAACTGTATTGAGGAATATTTTATTAAACGTTGATCACAGTTATAGATTTACTATAAACAATTTATAAGTACTAATTGGCAAGAATACCTTAAACTTTTTTTCAGAATTTTGGTTTGTACTACGGCTATTTTGGAATTAGGCAGTGGCTTAACAGTATCCAGAAAATGGTTCCTTCGATGGCGACGGTTGTGGTTAGTGACGATAAACCTGGAATTCTTTCAAAATGTTCAAATGTGTGTGAATTCCTAAGGGACGAAATTGCTGAGGTCATCGGTCCCTAGACTTACACACTACTTCAACTAACTAACGCCAAGGACAACACAAATACCCAGGCCCGAGGGAGGACTCGAGGCTCCGGCGGGAGGGGCGCGCAATCCGTGACATGGCACCCTAAACCACTCGGCCACTCCGCATGGCCTGGAATTCTTTCCCATGATTAATCATCATACTACTCTTCTTGTTTTACTACGTCTACAATATCACGTCAAACTTTGTTTTTTGAAAACAATATTTGACAAGGCGGCGGTATCATCAAAATTTATCGTTCTTTAAATCCATTTTCAAGGACATGCAGCGATCACGGAGCAGAATATCAACGAAATGTGTTATCCAAGCATCCAGATTACGAAGCAGAAGCTCACTGAAATGTGTTATAGTAGCATGTCATGCTGACAGATCCTCAATAGCTTTCCATCGTGATTTTAAAAATAACGTTTATTTTTTTTTACGTACATGAATAATCATGACTGATTTGTGCGATTTCTTCCACGCCAGTCCTCTTTGGTGAGCCTATTTCCACTGTGTTATAAATCATGTGAAATGACAACAGAACACCTATCCATTCATCATATCCTCCTCCTCCGCCATTGGAACGGCGACCTTTAGCGTGTCACCGGTATCGCATATTACATCGTAGTAGATACGCCTGACGGATATTCCTAGCAATAAATCGTGCCACCAACATGCCACGAGCCAACCTCTATTGTTTTCTAAACATCGAAGACTCTTTGCCATTGCACTCATTTGGGTGAACCGTGCGTCTGCTCGCGCGCATACTTGTTTGTGTGTGTGTGTGTGTGTGTGTGTGTGTGTGTGTGTGTGCGTGATAGTGAGTGTGTACTTTGTGGATACTTATTCAGAGGTCGACTCCACTAACGACCATGCCACACGTAACAATGCTTCACAGACGATTTTAATTGTTTACTAATGAGTATAATTAATCTTCGCCCATATTTGCACTAAATAGCCCTCTCTCAAAACTAACAGTGCTTGATTAAGTACCCAATCTAAACTACAGTCTGGTGGAACTGATGCGATTTCTTAAATTTACGGACTCTGTGGCGCCCATCCCAAAGAGTTAATTGATTTAGTGTGACCGGATAAGACTAAATCTGGGTTGTCTAACCGAGATTTTAATTCTGTTCCATTCCAGTGTTCTCTCAGAACGCAAGCTCTACTAAGGATTCTCGCTCTCTAAATTGCATAATCCACTTAAATTTCAAGCAATACCTAGCAAGGATTCTTGCTTTCTGAAATGCAGAAATTAAATTTTAAGCAGGGCGACTAAAGAGTTGCTTCTCATCTCGTCACCTCGGGCAGGATTTTCAACTAATGTGAGTTGAAAGGTGAAAAGCCTAACGACGGTTTACAATAATATGCTATCAAAAATTTTAGCTCCCCAGCATAAGCATAACCTACTGATAGAACTATGTTAAGCATGTAATTGTGTTTAACGTTTAAAGAACACCTTACTGGGAAAATGGTGAACAGCTATTTTATTTTACAGCAAAATAACGTGATTTACTTTAGTAGCTGTCGAAATTTTCGACATAACTTTCTCTAAGTATTTTATATAAGACGGGTACCGCCTATCGATATCATCAGTTTTTATTGTGGCACAGATTGTTATTTAAAATACTATTACAGGATTGCACATACAGAAACCCATTTTATTCCCTCTAGTGACAGAAGCTCTCGAAAGTACCCCGTGTATTATCATTTTCACTTTCGTATGAAGGGCTTATTTTAATAGTGGTACAAGTCCATTTTTGTTCATATTGAGATACAGAGTCCTAAAGTCAAATGAGCGCTGAAAAATCTGCAGTTGAGATACCAGAAATACTCAATCATATGGCTTCTTGCTAGAGATGAATCTTTCTTTCTGTTTGTTTGGATCATTAATTTCAGAAGCGTTATATGCAGAAAAGTGGAGGTAATGGACTTGTACCACTGTTGAAGTAAGCCATTCATATATCCAAACTTATCTATAATCTATTCGAGATAAATTTTTAACCACATGAAGTTGCTACGTCTCTTTTCAAACTTTTATGTCATAAATTAGCGTATACTCCGCAGAGAACGTGAGCGTTCAGCCTGAAAGTAGTATTAGTTTTTACTATTCACCGTATTACTTCCAGCGTCCGTCCGTGAGAGGCTTGTGTTGTTGGCATTATTAGTAATTTTCCTTTATTTTCCTTTATATTACATGCCTCCTTCTGTAGGACCAAATTGACAAGCAAATCTGTATGGAATATAATGAGTCAATACATGAAATTAAAATCAGAAAAGTTAATAATAGATAAAATAAAGTTTACACGAATCCAATGCAGACTACAAATTGCTGAGTATGTATTAGCGTAATTAACCGTATTAAACAGCAGTTTGCTTTTATTTTCAGAACCTCCCCGATAGGCAGAAGGCATGGAACAATTCTTCAGTTTGAACTTGAAACTGCGAGGATTTCTGCCAAGATACTTTATTCTTGTGGTACGTTACTGAAAATGGATGCAGAAGAGTGCTGCACGCCTGCACACACAATACTTAAAGGAGGTACGAGCCAACAGCAGACTGTACTTCTGACTAGAATTAACTGCGTGGGGGCTGGTATTTTTTGGTAATAAGCTTATATTGTTAAGAATAAGCGACATTAAAACAGACAAATATTGAGAGGCCAAAGTCAGAATTCCCTGCATGCCATTCTAAGCATGGGTCGATAAGAGGTTCAGATACTTACAGTACATATTGATCGAATTGTCCGGTTTTGAGCCAAGTATACCCTTTGTGAACAGGAAGAGGAAGAGTTAACCCAGAATATAATGTCGTATGTCATAATTGAATGAAAATCACAAAAACGCGAATGTAGCATTTTCAATTTGTACATTTGACAGCACATTATGGGAAATACAATGATCAATTACCCCTATGAATATAGAATTTTCAGTAACTAATGCAATTACCTGTGGCATTGAAATAGGTCTAAAACTATCTACATTATACCTTCTCCCTTCTTATTTAGAATGCGCTTTCACTGTTGAATCCTGTAATAATTCAGTGACTGGTCACGCCTAAAGGTAAAATTATGAATGTGGGTATGTACTGGGCTAATATATGCAGCTCATTGGTTCAGTATCCATAGATACCCCGTCACATCCATGAGAGTGTTCTGCTTCCAGGTACTTAATTATTGTCCCAATCTCCCCTTGTTAGTATCATGCGGAGGTAAATTTCTAGAATTAGTTTCTGGAATGATATTCAAATGATTCTCTGTAGACAGTAAGTTTTTATTTAATTCACTTGCAATACTCTGAAATTTATTGTTAAATACCGTATACATATCTGACTTGCAAGTTACAAAAATATTTTTTCTGTGTATTGACTTTATAGCCTCTACGTCGAGACAACCGTAGTGTAAGGTGCTTAAAATGTCACAAGGAAGGCAAAAAGAATGCGATTGGCAAATATAATAACTAATTCTCAAGAGAAAGCTTTGCAAAAAGGTCAGTCGTGGAGACTGGCCTTATTGCAAAGCTTTCTCTTGAGAATTAGTTAATAGCTTTCTCTTGAGAATTAGTTATATATTTGCCAATCGCATACTTTTTGCCTTCCTTGTGACATTTTACGTACCGTACACTACTGTTTGTAGTGGTCAACTGTAGTTCGATTGTGACTATTTGTAACGTTTTGTTGTAGTTCCCAGCCGGCCGGTGTGGCCGAGCGGTTCTAGGCGCTACAATGTGGAACCGCGCGACCGCTACGGTCGCAGGTTCGAATCCTGCCTCGGGCATGGATGTGTGTGATGTCCTTAGGTTAGTTAGGTTTAAGTAGTTCTAAGTTCTAGGGGACTGATGACCTCAGATGTTAAGTCCCATAGTGCTCAGAGCCATTTTTATGTAGTTCCCATGCTTCGTTCAAAATTGTCAAGTGCTGGATCCAATATACGTCCAGGATCATGCGGACGACGGTGCCCAGAGGTGGAATGCCATTATGGTCACATTAGTCGAGTTACATCGATGATGATGATGGAAGTCCCATACTTCTTGATAGAGCATAGGGGAACGATGCGGGAGACCCGCACCGCCGTACTAGACAAGGTCCTAGTGGATGTGGTTTGCCATTGCCTTCCTCCGACCGTAATGGGGATGAATGATGATGATGAAGACGACACAATAACACCCAGTCATCACAAGGCAGGTGAAAATGCCTGATAGAGTCCTGCATGACCGAGTAAGCGGGCACAAAATACGAGATGGGGTGAGCACACCGTAACTGGATAGGCTGCCCGCACTAGTTCTAGTGACCGAGCATAGATGCCGTGGCCGAATACGTAGCACGTAACTTCAAAAACATTAAACATGTCATTATCTGTTTGACACTGCAGCCAGTACGAGCTTATCACTTGTGGTGTGTCTCTCTCTTTATTCATGCAGCGCGAGGAAGCCAGTGCTGTGAGACGTAAGATTGAAGAATTGGGAAGGTCTAAAAAGCCAGGTATGGATTACATTTCTGTTGGTTGTAGACGAAAACAGTGCGTCTACTGGGTGCGTATCGTGCGTAAACTCCTCCACATTATTGTGTTTTCAGTCGGGAACCACTCATTTAAAGAAACACAGTTGCAAGAATCCTCACAAAGACACAGCTCCTTCAGGGGTGCAGGCAGTAATAAATGCAAAGTGTGTTGCAATGTGTGCTAAAGATATGAGACCTTTTAATGCTGTTTCCGGTGAAGGTTTCAGAGAACTAGGCCAAGAGTTAAAACATCTAGGTGCGCATTATGGAGAAGTTAACATGGCAGATGTCATGCCACAGCCCTCTACTATAAGCAGACATGTCAAAGAACAAGCTCATGCAATACGAAACAGCATAATGCCGTCTGTTATTGCGGAAGTTATTAATAAAATATGTGCTAACAGTTGATGTGTGGAGCGATTCGCTCAATAAGGTGCACTATTTGACGCTTAAAACACATTACATTAGCACAGATTGGCCTCTTGCGAACAATGTTTCATTTACACAAAATTCTCGGACGTTAAGAAGACTGGAGTAAATATTATGAAAGAAATTGAAGAGAGGATGGCTGATTGGGACATTTCGCCGGACATGATGCACAGTTTTGTTTTTGTCTCCGACCAGGATGCCGATGTAATAAAGACTGGAAAATCACGAAAGCATTCCTTGTGCTGCTCATTGTATAAACACAGCACTTAGCCATACTTTCGATGAAGATAACTTTTTGTCAAATCATGCCCCGAACACCGTATAAACAATAAATACTTCAAAATGCATTGTAAGGTACATTAAGAAGAGTGGCCTCTCCTTGTCTTTGAAATCATCGTTGAAACTAGAGGTCTGCACTCGCTGGAACAACTTGTACACTGTGCTGGAATCCTTACACACTCAGTATAGCGAAGTTGCTGCTTTGTTGACGGAAAAGGACTCCGCTTACAGATTGCAAGGATATGACGATGAGCTTGAAGG
Source organism: Schistocerca serialis cubense (assembly GCF_023864345.2). NCBI lineage: Eukaryota > Metazoa > Arthropoda > Insecta > Orthoptera > Acrididae > Schistocerca > Schistocerca serialis. The sequence goes on along the minus strand of NC_064638.1, from coordinate 247,923,501 downwards.
AAAAATTGCGCATTTTCTGAGACCATTTAAAGAGGCCACACATGAATTAGAAGGCGAAAAAGAACCGACAATCCAGTTAGTTCTTCTTTGGTTTCACAAACTGCAACAAATTTGCTGTATCAATGACACTGACTGTCAGGTGAGTCATTACTGCAATTACAAGTGCTGTTTCATCATGATACGCGATTGATTTATGTTTAAGTAGCGTAATCGATGTGTACTAACAGATATGTATTTTTTGACAGGAGGTACAAAGGATTAAAAATCGAGCCTTGACTTTCGTTTGTGAGAAGATTGTGATCACTTCCAGTCATAAAATTGCTTCGTTTCTTTGGCCGTCTTTCCGTGATATTAATATGCTTGCAATAAATGAAAAGCAGGAAATTCTTAGCCATGTGCGACAACTGTGTGTTTCTTACGCAGGTACAACATACAATCATTAACATAATCGTTTTTGCATAGTTAGTGGATAGTGTATTATAGAGAAACGAGAATGTTATAATTCGTATAATATTTCATTGGGGTAAAACACCTCGTTTTTACGGGAACGTTTCGATGATTTCCACATCAGTTCTGTATTACTTGTGCCTTTTGTTTATTAACATAGATACTTCATGTACTGCGTCGTCACCACCTAGAAAGAGAGATCGTTTCAAGGAATGGACGAACAACAGACCATCCGCAGGAGATCAAGTTGATCTCTACATTTTAATGCACCCCAGAGATGATTATGACATCTTAAAGTGGTGGAGCAGACATAAAACAGATCTGTCAGACCTGGCTGCAGTTGCAAGACGTATTTTATGTATCGCAGCAACAAGAGCACCTACTGAAAGATGCTTTAGTAAAGCCGACATGTTTCTAACAAATCGCCGCAGCCAATTAAATACGGAACGCGTTTGTGATTTACTGCTGATCAACTATAACTATAATGTTGTTTCTGTTGCCAACAAGTGAAAAGTATGACAAGTTACGTCTGTAACTGTTTAATGTTCTTTGTATGCTTTCTTTATGAAGATGGTTGTCTTCTAGATACAGGGACAGCACTTATTGAATGTTTCCTATTAATTAAAGGAAAAATATATCTTCTATTTGGAAATGAGACTCGTCTTATATCCGCGATTGTTTTGAAATATCGTTTTACTTTGCAAGTGTTTTATGAATTTAGCTGTGTCACGTACCCGTTCTTGGAAACGTTATTTTTTTATTAAGACAGAGGTAAACACATAAATACATTGTGTTGGCGCGCGCGCGCGCGCGCGTGTGTGTGTGTGTGTGTGAGAGAGAGAGAGAGAGAGAGAGAGAGAGAGAGACAGACAGTGAGGCGTTGGATTTGTACAGTACCGTGCAGCGAGCCCGGGCGAGGCGAGGTGAGACGTCATCGGCGACCGGTCATGCTCGGTTATCCGCGTGTTCGGAATCCGGACAACAGACACGGGGCGAGTGCGTGACCGAGCCGAGTCGTGTGGGGCCGGACACGAGCGGCTCGGTCCCCCCGTCAACAGGCGAGCCGGGACCGGTCAAACATTGAGCGTTGCAGAACTCTAATCCCTGACGCCGCCGGGATTCGAACCTGTGACCCCGTGCTCCGGAAGTGAGAACGCTACAGCGAGACCACGAGATGCGGACAGTTACATTGAACTGAATAATTAATTTCATCTCCTTTAGAGCTGCTATTTCTCTCAAAGATAATATAACCGCTTGCAAATTATGTTTCGTAAGGTGAATGGGAATTCACGATGAATCCGCCACAGAGACCTTTTTTCGCTCCACCTCCCACTATTCTATATTGATGCAACATGCTGTGTAGAGTAGAAGACGCTACGATTCCTATATCATAAAGTTTGCCAAAAACTTGACATCCACATTGAGAGGTGATAATATAATAATAATAATAATAATAATAATAATAATAATAATAACGATAAATCATTACTGTTCACAAATTCCCTGTTTACTCCTAGTCTACATTAACTACAGGAGGGACAAGCAAGACAATCGGTAATTCTGACATACCATCGAGACAGCAACAGCACACTGTACCCACACTAGATTGTCGCGAGGCAAGTAAATATGACAGCAAACAACTGTACCGAAACAAGTTCCATGTTGCAAAAAGTAAGTCATTTAATTAGGTAGCGCCTGCTTGAAATACCGGTCTTAATTACTGTTAATTATTCAAAAATGTAATAATGTCGTTAGCAAGAGTAAATAGTAGATCATATAAAGGATAAGAGGAAACAAGGAGGACAAAAGAGTTCTTTAACTTACGTTTCTACTTGTTTATTGTGAGCTATGGTGCTCATGAGACTGTGCTTTACTTAAAGAGCGACGTTCACTATCGAATGCTTCTAACAAAATGCGTGAGATAGTATTATACTCGTGATACCAAATACTTTTTTCTTTTTTCTGACTGATCTAAAGCATCCCGCCAAAATTTCTTCCCTACATCAATTTTATTTCATAGTGCCTCAGCGATACATATGGCCGTACCGTAGGTGCAACCACAACGGAGGGGTATCTGTTGAGAGGCCAGCAAACATGTGGTTCCTGAAGAGGGGCAGCAGCCTTTTCAGTAGTTGCAGGGGCAACAGTCTGGATGATTGACTGATCTGGCCTTGTAACATTAACCAAAACGGCCTTGGTGTGCTGGTACTGCGAACGGCTGAAAGCAAGGGGAAACTACAGCCGTAATTTTTCCCGAGGACATGCAGCTTTACTGTATGATTAAATGATGATGGCGTCCTCTTGGGTAAAATATTCCGGAGGTAAAATAGTCCCCCATTCGGATCTCCGGGCGGGGACTACCCAAGAGGATGTCGTTATCAGGAGAAAGAAAACTGGCATTCTACGGATCGGAGCGTGGAATGTCAGATCCCTTAATCGGGCAGGTAGGTTAGAAAATTTAAAAATGGAAATGGATAGGTTAAAGTTAGATATAGTGGGAATTAGTGAAGTTCGGTGGCAGGAGGAGCAAGACTTTTGGTCAGGTGATTACAGGGTTATAAATACAAAATCAAATAGGGGTAATGCAGGAGTAGGTTTAATAATGAATAAAAAATAGGAGTGCGGGTTAGCTACTACAAACAGCATAGTGAACGCATTATTGTGGCCAAGATAGACACAAAGCCCATGCCTACTACAGTAGTACAAGTTTATATGCCAACTAGCTCTGCAGATGATGAAGAAATAGATGAAATGTATGACGAGATAAAAGAAATTATTCAGGTAGTGAAGGGAGACGAAAATTTAATAGTAATGGGTGACTGGAATTCGTCAGCAGGAAAAGGGAGAGAAGGAAACATAGTAGTTGAATATGGATTGGGGGGAAGAAATGAAAGAGGAAGCCGCCTTGTAGAATTTTGCACAGAGCATAACTTAATCATAGCTAACACTTGGTTCAAGAATCATGAAAAAAGGTTGTATACCTGGAAGAATCCTGGAGATACTAAAAGCTATCAGATAGATTACATAATGGTAAGACAGAGATTTGGGAACCAGGTTTTAAATTGTACGACATTTCCAGGGGCAGATGTGGATTCTGACCACAATCTATTGGTTATGAACTGCAGATTGAAACTGAAGAAACTGCAAAAAGGCGGGAATTTAAGGAGATGGGACCTGGATAAACTGAAAGAACCAGAGGTGGTACAGAGTTTCAGGGAGAGCATAAGGGAACAATTGACAGGAATGGGGGAAAGAAATACAGTAGAAGAAGAATGGGTAGCTCTGAGGGATGAAGTAGTGAAGGCAGCAGAGGATCAAGTAGGTAAAAAGACGAGGGCTAATAGAAATCCTTGGGTAACAGAAGAAATATTGAATTTAATTGATGAAAGGAGAAAATATAAAAATGCAGTAAATGAAGCAGGCAAAAAGGAATACAAACGTCTCAAAAATGAGATCGACAGGAAGTGCAAAATGGCTAAGCAGGGATGGCTAGAGGACAAATGTAAGGATGTAGAGGCTTGTCTCACTAGGGGTAAGATAGATACCGCCTACAGGAAAATTAAAGAGACCTTTGGAGAGAAGAGAACCACTTGTATGAATATCAAGAGCTCAGATGGCAACCCAGTTCTAAGCAAAGAAGGGAAGGCAGAAAGGTGGAAGGAGTATATAGAGGGTTTATACAAGGGCGATGTACTTGAGGACAATATTATGGAAATGGAAGAGGATGTAGATGAAGATGAAATGGGAGATAAGGTACTGCGTGAAGAGTTTGACAGAGCACTGAAAGACCTGAGTCGAAACAAGGCCCCGGGAGTAGACAACATTCCATTAGAACTACTGATGGCCTTGGGAGAGCCAGTCATGACAAAACTCTACCATCTGGTGAGCAAGATGTATGAGACAGGCGAAATACCCACAGACTTCAAGAAGAATATAATAATTCCAATCTCAAAGAGAGCAGGTGTTGACAGATGTGAAAATTACCGAACAATCAGTTTAATAAGTCACAGCTGCAAAATACTAACGCGAATTCTTTACAGACGAATGGAAAAACTGGTAGAAGCGGACCTCGGGGAAGATCAGTTTGGATTCCGTAGAAATGTTGGAACACGTGAGGCAATACTAACCTTACGACATATCTTAGAAGAAAGATTAAGAAAAGGCAAACCTACGTTTCTAGCATTTGTAGACTTAGAGAAAGCTTTTGACAGTGTTAACTGGAATACTCTCTTTCAAATTCTAAAGGTGGCAGGGGTAAAATACAGGGAGCGAAAGGCTATTTACAATTTGTACAGAAACCAGATGGCAGTTATAAGAGTCGAGGGGCATGAAAGGGAAGCAGTCGTTGGGAAAGGAGTGAGACAGGGTTGTAGCCTCTCCCCGATGTTATTCAATCTGTATATTGAGCAAGCAGTAAAGGAAACAAAAGAAAAATTCGGAGTAGGTATTAAAATCCATGGAGAAGAAATAAAAACTTTGAGGTTCGCCGATGACATTGTAATTTTGTCAGAGACAGCAAAGGACTTGGAAGAGCAGTTGAACGGAATGGACAGTGTCTTGAAAGGAGGATATAAGATGAACATCAACAAAAGCAAAACGAGGATAATGGAATGTAGTCAAATTAAATCGGGTGATGCTGAGGGGATTAGATTAGGAAATGAGACACTTAAAGTAGTAAAGGAGTTTTGCTATTTAGGGAGTAAAATAACTGATGATGGTCGAAGTAGAGAGGATATAAAATGTAGACTGGCAATGGCAAGGAAATCGTTTCTGAAGAAGAGAAATTTGTTAACATCGAGTATAGATTTAAGTGTCAGGAAGTCGTTTCTGAAAGTATTTGTATGGAGTGTAGCCATGTATGGAAGTGAAACATGGACGATAACCAGTTTGGACAAGAAGAGAATAGAAGCTTTCGAAATGTGGTGCTACAGAAGAATACTGAAGATAAGGTGGGTAGATCACGAAACTAATGAGGAGGTATTGAATAGGATTGGGGAGAAGAGAAGTTTGTGGCGCAAGTTGACTAGAAGAAGGGATCAGTTGGTAGGACATGTTTTGAGGCATCGAGGGATCACAAATTTAGCATTGGAGCGCAGCGTGGAGGGTAAAAATCGTAGAGGGAGACCAAGAGATCAATACACTAAGCAGATTCAGAAGGATGTAGGTTGCAGTAGGTACTGGGAGATGAAGAAGCTTGCACAGGATAGAGTAGCATGGAGAGCTGCATCTAACCAGTCTCAGGACTGAAGACCACAACAACAACAACAACAGTGGGACTTGCATCTAATGTCCCCAGTTTTTCTTTGGATAAATTCCAATATTTGTCTTTCCTTACAATGTGTATCCTCTACAACTCCTCCTAGTACGACGGAGGTCGTAACATGCTTCCTAACCTTATATCCCACCCACATCCTCTCATCTTGATCCTTCTCCTTGTCCGTGTTCTTCACATTTATCTTCCTTCGTCGATTCTGCGAAGATTTCTCTCATTTGTTTTGCTATAAGTAACCCTAATTTCCACCTTCTATAGAACCGCGTTACCAAAGCTTAGATGATTTCCTTTTTCGGTAATCCCACAGTCCGCGTTTCACTGTCACACAACGCTGAGAGGCGAAATTACATTCTCAGAAATTTCTTCCTCATACTGAGCCCTATGTTTGATATTAGAGGGCTTCTTTTCTCCAGTAATAAGTAAACTGGAGGAGGTAAGTGGCAAAGACATCTCCAGCAGTAGTGTTGATGGAGAGATTGTCTTCCACAATACGGAGTTTCCTGTTGAAGTAAGTCATCTAAAATTGTGTGAGGAAGCGTAGGGTGTTGAATAAATAATTGCATTGACATTTAGCTTCTCTTACTCACTGAAGCGCCAAAGAAACTGACGTAGTCAAGCGTATTCAAATACAGAGATATGTAAACAGGCAGAATACGGCACTGCGGTCGGCAACGCCAATATAAGACAAGTGTCTGGCGCAGTTGTTGGATCCGTTATTGCTGCTACAATGGCGGATTATCAAGATTTAAGTGAATATGAACGTGGTTATAGACGGCGCACGAGCGATGGGACACAGCACCTCCGAGGTAGCGATGAAGTGGGGATTTTCCCGTACGACCATTTCACGCGTGTACCGTGAATATCGAGAATCCGAAAAACCATCAAATCTCCGACATCGCTGCGGCCGGAAAAAGATCTTGCAACAACGGGACCAACGGCGACTGAAGAGATTCGTTCAACGCGACGGAACTGTCTTCTCTCCGCAAATTGCTGTAGATTTCAGTGCTGGGCCATCAACAAGCGTCAGCGTTCGAACCATTCAAGAAACATCGTCGAAGAGGGCTTTCGGAGTCGAGGACCCACAACACCTATGTACGTACGTTGTGCCAAATGTGACCTTAATATACAATAGGTGTTACCCTCAGGGAGAAATTTTGAAGTTTGACAGAGGCAGTTCAATTTTAACGTAACATTACACAGAAAACTTGTATACATAGAACATCTCATTTTGTTATACTGAATCTGAAACTTAAAGACAGGTATTAGAAATCTAGTAACAGAGAAGTACTTTCCAACACGATAACATTTGGTAGCTTAACGTCATGAATAAGAACATATATATTACAGTACATAGACACTTTTTCATTTTCGCCCATTCTTATTCACCTTTGTGAGCATACTGTTTTAGATCTATGTGGTGTCACCGCCAGACACCACACTTGCTAGGTGGTAGCTTAAATCGGCCGCGGTCCATTTAGTACATGTCGGACCCGCGTGTCGCCACTGTGTGATCGCAGACTTAGCGCCACCACAAGGCAGGTCTCGTGATACGAACAAGCACTCGTCCCAGTTGTACGGACGACCTAGCTAGCGACTAGATGTACGAAGCCTTTCTCTCTCATTAGCCGAGAGACAGAATAGCCTTCAGCTAAGTTAATGGCTACGAACTAGCAAGGCGCCATTAGCCTTACCTACTTTGAGAGTTATAGTATAAATGTCTCAAGAAGAACGCTGTATTCATCACATAATAAAAGTTAAGTATAAAGCAGCTACGTACTTTTCTTGCTACCATTCAATAGTTATCCTGTTCCAGAATTGACGCCCGTCGGCGTGTGTGTACGCGTGCCTTTCTATCGGCAACCTCAAGTGGCGTAACAGTCTTGTTGCGTCACTACAATCTACAATATTGCTTAGCCCCAATGGTTTCTTAGACTTTGGGTGCATGAGATAATAAGCATTTGTGTGCGGAATCTCTTGCACTTCAGAAGGACCTTTATAGATATATCTAAAATTTAGAAATTTCTTAGTTTATCTCACTGAATTTTTAACGAGTTTTTACTAAAATATAAACATGTCCATTATAATTATCCGGCTGTTATGCCGTGGTCGGTTGATGAATTTTGTCTCAATTCTCAACGTTTCGTCTCCGACTGCGGGAGACATCTTCGAGGGGGTCCGTAGGTCGATGGAAGGTCCAACACACCCACTGGCTCGCTGCTGACTGCCGCTAAATTCCGTGACCGCGCGCTTCCGCGCTGCGGGGTGACGTCACGTGTTTTGAAAACGTCAGTGCAATTGGCCGCTGTCCGTCGCCGTCGATCGCCGTTGCCATCACCCAGTAGTGGACCGGTGTTACACATCTTCTTTAACACCGGCATCCATATACCGTCGAATTTCAAGCCCTCCTCCTTCCGGTTGAAATTATTTGTGTGTTTAGCGATTTCGATTGCCTCGCTGTAGAGCCTATCGTAGTATCCGCTTGTGGCCGCTAGTACTTGCGTCTCCTCGAAACGAATATTGTGGTTCCCTGGCTGGAAAGCATGGTCCGCAACAGCTGATCGTTCAGTTTCTCCTCTTCTACAATTTCCTTTGTGCTCTTCCAAACATTTAGAAACAGTTCTTTTAAGTGTACCCACATAAACATCACCACAGCTGCATGGGATCCTATACACTCCAGCTTTTTCCAAAGGTTTGCGAGCGTCCTTGGCAGGCTTAAGGTATTTCTGTATCTTCCTGGTGGGCTTGTAAATTACGGTAATATTCCGCTTCGTCAAATCCTCCCTATTCTTTCCGTTACATTTTTAACAAACGGCGGAAAACCTTAGATTTTGCAGTAGCCTGTACGTCAGTATGATTTCTGCGTGGCTGCCTCAACGCATGTTTTATTTCGGCGGACGAATATCCGTTCTTCATTAGTGCATTGTGGAGATGTTCCATCTCAGCGTCGAGCAACTCAGGTTCACAAATATTTCTAGCTCTGTCCGCTAAAGTCTTGATAACACCCCGCTTCTGTGTGGGTGGTGGTTCGAATCCCGGTGCAAATAACGGTCCGTGTGCGTGGGTTTGCGGTATACTGAGTGGCCCAAACTACCATTTTCGTTTCTAAAAACAAGCACATCGAGGAAATGTAATTTGCCGTCTACCTCCTCCTCCATTGTAAACTGAATTCTCGAGTTTATGCTGTTTAGATGTTCGTGGAACCGGCTTAGTTCCTCCCTACCATGTCTCCGCAGCACAAACGTGTCATCCAAGTATCGGAACCATACATTTGGTTTTTTGCTGGCAGTACCTAAGGCCTGTTCTTCGAATTTCTCCATAAAGAAATTTGCAATTACGGGACTTAGAGGGCTTCCCATAGCCACGCTATCGGTTTGCTCATAAAACTGTTCATTCCACTTGAAGTATGTGGTCGTCAAACAACACTTAAACAGTTCTAAAATGTCAACAGAAAAAATTCGATCCAGCTGTTCCAATACATCATTAAGTGGAACCATGGTAAACAGCGATACCACATCGAAGCTGATCAATATATCCTCCGGCTGGACCACTATGCCATTCAATCTGCTGGTGAAATGTGTCGAATTCTTTATATAAGAGTCCGAACGGCCCGCATGTCCTTTCAACAGCGTATTCAAAAACTTGGCTAACGAGTAGGTGGGCGAACCAATGGCACTTAGTATCGGTCTTAACGGCACATTTTCTTTATGTATTTTGGGCAATCCATAAAGCCTCGGTGGTAGCGCAACCGAATTGCAGAGACCTTTCTGTACACTCTCTTCAATGGAGGACTTTTTTATTAACGGCGACACAGTTCTGAGAACGTTGTTAGTGGGGTCCTTATTCAGCTTCCTATATGCTTGCGGATCCAATAGATCAGTAATTTTACTCTGATAGTCGGCCACATTCATAACACCGTTGCGCTTTCTTTGTCAGCTGGGAGAACCAAAATACTATCGTCGTCATTCAGGAGTTTTAAGGCTCTTCTCTCACCCACAGTTATATTACTTTTCGGCGGTTTTGCATTGGCTAATATTCTCACTGTTTCTATACGGATTTCTTCAGCTGTTACAGAATCTACACTGCGGATTCCTGCTTCTACATTGGCTATAATTTCTTCCGTGGGCACAAAACGCGGACTAACAGCAAAATTTCCTCCCTTAGCAAGCACAGATGTCTCATCGTCAGATAACGAACGTTTGGACAAATTGATAACGGTCCGGGAAACGTCTAAATGCCGAACAGTCTGATTAGGTAGAAAATTATCAAACTTCTTCTTCTGTCTACTAGACGTCGTCAACATACGCTTCCCCATGGTATCATGCAGTAGTCTATCAATTTTATCCCAGTCACCGCTGCACAGTTTATTACTGATCGTAATATGGAGAGACATTAACTTACAGTTTGTGCTTGCCAAGTCCCGTCGGGTCTGCTGAATGCGCTCTCGTAGTAAGGCCTCCTCAGTCCGTTTGAAAATGCGTTGTGCCTTTCCCGAATAGAACAGGCGCTTTATCTTCAGAAACTTCGGTATAACGCCGACGGCTCTGCAACGAAACAGGAATGTGAGGGAACACAAAAGCTGCACTCTCTTCTTCTGGAGTCCTTCCAAGCGTCGCACTTCTCTTGACATCTCCTCCCCGTAGAGGCGTCTGATACTAAAATATAGACTTTCACTGCCGGAAATATCATGTCCATTATAATTATCCGGGCTGTTATGCCGTAGTCGGTTGATGAATTTGTCTCAATTCCCAACGTTTCGTCTCCGACTGCGGGAGGCATCTTCAAGGGGGTCCGTAGGTCGATGGAAGGTCCATCACACCCACTGGCTCGCTTCAAAACACGTGACGTCACACCGCGGCGCGGGAGCGCGCCGACACGGAATATAGCGGCAGTCAGTAGCGAGCCAGTGGGTGTGTTGGACCTTCCATCGACCTACGGACCCCCTTGAAGATGTCTCCCGCAGTCGGAGACGAAACTTTGAGAAATGAGACAAAATTCATCAACCGATCACGGCATAACATCCCGGATAATTATAATGGACATGATATTTCCGACCGTGAAAGTCTACATTTTAGTAAAATATAAACAACCAATTTTGAATTTAGCCACTTTGATTCCCTTGTCGTCTCTGTTAGATCTGGCTTCAGCTTTTCCTTTCATTCCTTTTCTGACCAAATCTTTTTTCTCTTTTACATCAAGTTCTACAATGGGTGGAAATTGTAAAGTCTCTTGAATTACACTTTTACAATTTAGTAGGATTTCTTCAGGTTGAAACCCGTAGTGTTGTGATAAAGGGTGTTCATTATATTTGCAATAAACCTGCCCCAGGCTTTGTGATTGTTTGTGCAGTAAGTTGTTATATACTGACCAATCACCTATATCTGATGGCTTCTTTTGTCTCCTACTTTATACATCTTTCACTGTCCTATTCAATTCTTGCCATCGTGTCGGACCGTCAGGTGGCTGTTTCGGTTTCGAAAGTTCAAAATCTTTCACTGCTGTAATCAAAACTTGCCCCAGTATCGTATTAGCTGGAGACTCTTTCTTTCTCGGTTCTGTCTCTACCGCCGGATTTTGTTTTGAAATAAACTTCTTTAGGCCTTTCATATTTAATTTCGGAAGACTTGTTCTCTCTCCTCTATTTCTATGCCTTCTTCCCCTGAACTGAGTTCTCCTTCAAATGGCTCTGAGCACTATCCGACTTAACTTCTGAGGTCATCAGTCGCCTAGAACTTAGAACTAATTAAACCTAACTAACCTAAGGGCATCACACACATGCATGCCCGAGACAGGATTCGAACCTGCGAGCGTAGCGGTCGCTCGGCTCCAGACTGTAGCGCCTAGAACCGCACGGCCACTCCGGCCGGCAGATCTCCTTAACTATCTGATTCAATCATGAATGCAAACCTAAGACAACGACCTAAATCATCTTTTGATGTTTCATTATTTTCGATTTCCTGATCATTTCCTAAATACTGTACTTGATTTTCGGTCACAGGCACTTTTTCAACATTACTTCGGATGACGTCGACTTTCACTTCGTACTAGGTATAATCATCATGGACTTCAGTGGTTAGCATGGCATTGTCGGAATCGACATCATCATTACTATCGCTAATAATTGTTTGTACGAGATTTTCGTCAGTCAAGATCGCATCTACACTGTTGAGGATTTCGTCTTCCTCCCGATTTTTACTTATACTGGCCATTTTACTTGCTTCTGCGTTACTTTCCCTAACAACGGCGGCTCGTGTGCTTCGCGCGGTGCCTCCTTTTCTCTCACTAATTTCTTCTAAAGTTGCTGCACGCGCACCTTACGCGGCGCTTCCTATTCAAACCTCATTTCTACCTACGACGTTTCCTTCTTCTATTACATTTTTCACTGTATAACTTTCTTCAACATTTTCCTGTTCAATTTGCTTCACACTGCTAATCACATAATCCCACTCTTTTCCGCTCCCTGACAACTCCTTTCCGCACATCATGTCCCCCTTATCAGTTCTGTTATTTATGTTGTTGTTGTTGTAGTCTTCAGTCCTGAGAACGGTTTGATGCAGCTTTCCATGCTACTCTATCCTGTGCTTCTTCATCTCCCAGTAATTACTGCAACCTACATCCTTCTGAATCAGCTTGGTGTATTCATCTCTTGGTATCCCTCTACGATTTTTACCCCCCCCCCCCCCCCACGCTGCCCTCCAATGCTAAATTTGTGATCCCTTGATGCCTCAGAACATGTCCTACCAACCGGCCCCTTCTACTTGTCCAGTTGTGCCACAAACTCCTCTTCTCCCCAATTCTATTCAATACCTCCCCATTAGTTACGTGATCTACGCATCTAATCTTCAGCATTCTTCTGTAGCACCACATTTCGAAAGCTTCTATTCTCTTCTTGTCCAAACTATTTATCGTCCATGTTTCACTTCCATAGATGGCTACACTCCATACAAATACTTCCAGAAACGACTTCCTGACACTTATATCTATACTCGATGTTAACAAATTTCTCTTCTTCAGAAACTATTTCCTTGCCATTGCCAGTCTACATTTTATATCCTCTCTACTTCGACCATCATCAGTTATTTTGCTCCCCAAATAGCAAAACACCTTTACTACTTTAAGTGTCTCATTTCCTAATCTAATTCCCTCAGCACCAACCGACTTAATTCGACTACATTCCATTATCCTCGTTTTGCTTTTGTTGATGTTCATCTTATATCCTCCTTTCAAGACACTATCCATTCCATTCAACTGTTCTTCCAAGTCCTTTGCTGCCTCTGACAGAATTACAATGTCATCGGCGAACCTCAACGTTTTTATTTCTTCTCCATGGACTTTAATACCTACTCCAAATTTTTCTTTCGTTTCCTTTACTGCTTGCTCAATATACAGATTCAATAACATCAGGGACAGGCTACAACCCTGTCTCAATCCCTTCCCACCACTGCTTCCCTTTCATACCCCTCGACTCTTATAACTGCCATCTGGTTTCTGTACAAATTGTAAAAAGCCTTTCGCTCCCTGTATTTTACCCCTGCCACCTTTAGAATTTGAAAGAGAGTATTCCAGTCAACATTGTCAAAAGCTTTCTCTAAGTTTACAAATGCTAGAGATGTAGGTTTGCCTTTCCTTAATCTATTTTCTAAGATAAGTCTTAGGGTCAGTATTGCCTCACGTGTTCCAACATTTCTGCGGAATCCAAACTGATTTCGCCGAGGTCGGCTTCTACCAGTTTTTCCATTCGTCTGTAAAGAATTCGCATTAGTACTACGATAGTGTGCACGTAAGAAGTGTAGGAACGTGTCAATGGATTAAACGATATTCTCAGGTTACCAATTGCACTTGTAGGTACTTGCTTTTGGGCCTGTCACCGACGCTGCTCACAGCCAGGTACATAACGATGTGTTGTCGGCACCTGTAACACTTGAGAATTGCCTTTAAGGACAGAACTGACTAATCTTGAAATACATAATAAAGTAAATACTTATTAATTAAGCGATAGCTGAGGTAAAACCATGGTACTTCCCTTAAACACCGTTTCTAGTAGGCACACAGGCATGGGATATTTCTTGAAGTACAAAATTTTCGGCCTCGATTGTCAGCATTGCTTCAGAAAACGTTAACTGTTTGTATAGACATGCATACCATATACGAATTCTTCTTGCACATTTATTCAAAGAAAACAGGAATTAGCGACAGAATTTAATGCTATTTCCCCCTGTGTTACACAAACTTGTCGAATCTCATGCAGGGATATAGCTTGTTGTTGTGGCTAGTTCATAGTTTCTCGCATATCGCTTGCCGTCGCACCGTAAGAATAAAATTTCACGTGACTTGCAGCAGAGCTTGTGCCAGATGCCATGTAGAGCCCCGAGAGGTATCGCCATATCTCTGTCCCACTCGACTGCGTGTGTCGTTTCCACATGCCTACTTTACATACGGTAATGTATGTCGGGGTAATGTTGCGTGACCTGCGTAAGACCAAACTTTCTCTCCGGACACCATGCGACGAGGAAAATACTAAACCCTCAAGAGGAAAAATGAACTATTTCATACAAAAATTATACATATATTTTAGGTCCAAAACATTATATTATGTAAGTTTTAATCAGTGACACGTCGTCAGATGTATGAAAAGTAGTATCTATCAAATGTAAATAAATAAAGATAAATTGATATTGTATAAAATTTGCTTCCAAATTTGGGCTGTACATTTAGGTTAGTTCGAAAACAAGAAGGCATAGAACTGAAAGAAATTTACTAAACCCATAACACAATAGGAAAAAATACACGTGTTCTGTAAAAACGATGTTATTGAAAAGTGCATTTCTTAATGAGCTGTAAACTTTTTGACTTTTTTTCCCCTTGATTGAATTTCGATTTCCCCCGAAGGGGGCGGGCTGGCAGCAGCTTAGCACGCTCCTCTTCAGCCTACAGAATTTTTAAAACGTAAGAAGATAAGAAACAATAAAAGCAGGCGATAAAACGGTGACTTAAATTGTAAAACGGCGAAAAATTGTGGAAAGTTAAAACATGAAACAAAGGGTGGGCGAAGCTAATAAAACACACAGGAATAGTAGACAGACAATTAAAAGACATGACGACAGTCTGGCTTCTGTTCGCAAGTGGTATAAAAATCACACCCAGCGACAGTATGATGTCCGTTCGCAACACTTCGGAAAAGACGCACAACACTTAAGAATCACTGGAAACACTCCACTAAAAAGTCGGCACGAAGATGACATCACCGCCAAGGGCAGCGGAGGGGGGGGGGGGGGGACAGATGTGGGCAAAAAAAAGGGGGGAAGAGAGGAAAAACGAAAGGGGGGGGGAACTGACGGAGGGAGTAGACTCATAAGGGGGGAGGTGGGGTGCATGGCAGACGCGAGAGGGAATGGGGAAAGGCAGAGGAGGGAAATGCAAAAGGACTCAGGGATTTTCTGACTGCGTAACTGTAGCTTCATGAAGTTGTAAAAGCTGTTTAAGCAAAAGAACAGAATTTTAATAAAGGGCAATGATCATTCTGTGTTGTGCCACCAATTGATAAATGTCATTGTAAACTGAAAAATGTGTTTAACAGATTAACCACTTGATTAAAAGTGTAGATGGAGAGCTTCATATATGGTCCAATCGCATTAATGTGACCGCTTCCTGTCTTCGGCATCACAGGTGGCATTACTAGCACTGGGGGGTGTATAAAACGTGTCAGGGGGATGCGGAAAACAGTGCTGTCCTTGTCGTAATGACGAAATGGAGCAATTTATCTGACATCCAAATAGGTATGACCATTGACTTTCGGGTCGAAACGGCTTAGTTTGTAAACTGTTCACGTGCAATTGTGCTCAAAGAATACTGTGCTTGACAAGATGGTGCCATCCAAAACTGATGCTGAGGCAACTATGATGCACCAGGGGACACAAATAAGGGGGGTGGGGGGAGGGGGGGTGCGGTAAACAACGGCTGCAGATATGAGAAGGCGTGGAATAGATGTGCCACTGTTGAGCAACTGACAGCCCTGATGAACCATGGAGCTACCGTGTGTCTCCTGATCGACGAACATTGCTTGAGAAATTGCAGGGCACTCTCACTTCTGATATGGTGTCATGCAGCTTCATGTTCTTAGGGAAGATGATCTTTATTACATGGTTGCCATACCTGGATACGATCGGACTTCATTCATGTGATGAAATGGTTGTCAGTAATTATAGCTTTTGCTTGTGTGCTGTAGTGAAGGAATAGCGGTAAGCTTTATCTGTGTTGATTGGATGACGGTGCCGATTTAATTAACTGCAGTAAGAATGTATCGTGGTTGTGGGTTGAGGAGAGCATGTTTTCTGCGGAACCTGGGTGACAATGTTTGCGGACTGCCCAGTTCCTTGGTCTCATTGTGCAGACACGTTGGATGGCGACGAGGAGACGCTGCTGCTATGGGCAGAGCATTGATGACTGGCAATAAAGTAGAGGATGGGCCCTTGTTAGGCAGGAAGGCGATGAAACGATTGTGAGTTTCTGCGAATTTCTGTAGGACAGGTCAGTGGCGTCCAGGAGTCCAGACTCTGGCACAAAAACATATTTGTGAAGGTACGAGGCTTTTAGCGAGTTTACGGTCGTTCTTTGGAAAGTCCGAAATGGACGTAACGATAATTTTATGGAGGGCTGTGGTTCCATCAGGTCATCCTTTTAGCAAAGACATGGCATAAACGTGTGGGAAAGAGACTGCGAAGCTGAATCTTTTTTCCTTTTCTCCCAGTTAATTTTTAAAGTCGTTGGTCGGTCAAATCTGTGTATGCAGAGCAAGGGGCGGTCTTCCAGCTTCGAATGCTGCGTTCCAGCTCATGATTGACTTGGGCTAGAGTGGGTGTAGTCTAAGCATGTAAATGTGCTATGGTACCGAGCTGGCGAGGAAAGCTGAGAGAAAAGGAGGATGACGTTCTTGTTCTGGCGCTTCGCTGATAAAGAACAGCAGGTCTTTACATAAAGGGTGAGACTTGTGCCCTTTGCTGGGGTGCCACTTAGAGCCCGTGCCAGTTGCCATCTGAACCGTCAGAGGTACTGCTTCTTGTATCATGTACACAATGAGTGATGCGTGGGTGTACTTATTTCTCTTGAGTTGGCCTTGTAAATGTTTGAATATTCCATCACGCATAGTCGTGTTATGGAGTCAAATTGGTTTAGCAGACCAACAAACGGGTCCATCAGCACACTGGAATCCATCGGGGATTCAGAGGCTTGTAGAAAATACCTGCGTTCCGAATTAGCCGAACGCGAGAGACTACGTAATTGCATTTATTCGGACACGCGCCATCAATAACAGATTGCTGCTGTCCATGACTTCAATCGCCGAGCGCATCGCGGTGTGGCTCAAAAATGGCTCTGAGCACAATGGGACTCAACATCTTAGGTCATAAGTTCAAAAATGGCTCTGAGCACTATGGGACTCAACTGCTGAGGTCATTAGTCCCCTAGAACTTAGAACTAGTTAAACCTAACTAACCTAAGGACATCACAAACATCCATGCCCGAGGCAGGATTCGAACCTGCGGCCGTAGCGGTCTTGCGGTTCCAGACTGCAGCGCCTTTAACCGCACGGCCACTTCGGCCGGCTAGGTCATAAGTCCCCTAGAACTTAGAACTACTTAAACCTAACTAACCTAAGGACATCACACACACCCATGCCCGAGGCAGGATTCGAACCTGCGACCGTAGCAGTCCTGCGGTTCCGGACTGCAGCGCCAGAACTGCTCGGCCACCGCGGCCGGCGCATCGCGGTGTGCCTCCGTGAACTGCAGGAGGGTAATGTATTCTCTGCTGCGGCGTAGGGCTCCAATATATGCTTCCCAGCAGCCTGTTCTCTGGAACCATATTTTTCATCATGGAATAGTAGAGTATAGATCTTTGACAGAATCGTATGTTTTGGGCCATACCACGGATTCACAAGCATGAAGTCAGGTAAAGTGATTAGTTCTGGTTAGTGTCGTGTGCTGATTCCCAGCTGATCACTTTGTTTACCATAGACAGCATATTATTGAAAATTTTTGTCAAATAAAAAAAAAATGTTAGTGTGACCTTTCTTTAGCCATTCCTTTGTCTTGTGGTGTTAAGATTGAATAAATCTATTGTTATTTAGATCGCAACTACTCCCAGTGTTAGGATTAACATTACCTTTGCAACTGAAAGTAGGAAGCTTGCATGCAGTGTATGTGTCTCTGCAGAAGGCGCTTTGCTCATGCTGAATGCTGTTCATAGGAGACGACGCCTGGAATTTGCACTCCAGTACCCAACCCGATGTCCACTGAATGGCGACAGGTGACCTTTTGAAATGAACCACATTCTATGCTTCATTGTATAGATGGCTTTTGGCGTGTACGGCCCTGCGACGATTGTCAGACTGGTCGAGGCCGGAGGAGGGAGTGTTATGATCTGGGGTACTCCATTTGTACTGTGCATTCACACCACCAAATGTAAACACAGAACATTTCAAAACAGTGTGATCTACAGATGTAGTGCATTGCAGCTGTACGCTAGCCCGATACTATTTCATTACGTGCATTTGAGCCTGGCAGCAACCACAGGACAAGCTTTTATGGGACGTTATAAAATGAGGAAGCCTTTAATAACGACATAAATTACTGTCCTCGAAACTGTACACGTTAGATTATGTGTTTCAGTATCGTTCGTTCTGTAGATTCACCTTGAGGTCGTAGTTCATGTTATTTAGGGGTGAGAAGTGTAATGAAGGGAAAACATAAATCTTTCTCTACGTTCTTCGCTCGTGGATCCGAACTCCAAAAAGCAGTGCACAACGCCGAGAACTAACACGCTTGTTTCAAAGAGATGACTGATAAATTGCAACCGCCGCTTCCTCTTTTATTCTCTCTGAATTGCACTAGCAGAGGTACCACAATGGAAGCGTTGATTTATGTAACTATTTTTATGACAAAGAAATTTCTGCTGCGATGGTCGAACAGATAGTGAATGTTTCAGCTGCTCCTCTCGTCTTGGGTCGGATCAATCCATCTTTCTTGTAATTATTCATCATTTAACAAAACTTACCTTGCAACGGCCAGGACAGGACAAGGGCATTTAAGAACCTTCAACATCGCAGTGCGTCAGCAATCGTTGGTTAATATATTAGAAAACTAAAAACCCGCCTCGATTGCGAAAAAAGCACCTAGTGTTCGCAATCGAGGCGGGTTTTTAGTTTTTTAATACAAGGGCATTTACTTTTAAGCTTCCAATTTAAAAGAGCATTTTAGCGAATGACTAGAGAATCGTCGTTTTCAAAGTTGAACTTAAAGAGACAATAACGGCGTGTCATCGTGGTGGTACTTTAACTACAGTTATTTACAACCAAAAACAGTCATTTCACGATAATTTGAAGGACTAAAAATAATTGTAGCTAAAGAATCATTTATGATCAAAGCGACATTTTTCTGAACACGTTCATTAGTTTGAGCATCCCACGACAACAGAAAGAGAACAGTACTGTATTTGCTAGTGTATTACAATTTCTCGATAACTTATTTGTGAGAAATGTGTAAAAATTTTTACCTCATAAGACGGCCCCCTGCCTACCTCTACAGTGTCTACCTTCTCACATCTGACGAGGTAAATTACAGTCTTTGTCTTGTGGTACAGCTTTTTAGAACTACGTTCCCCCTAGTACTGCAGATGTTATTCCCTGTTGTATCAGTACACCTACCATTCATTCCCTTCTTTTAGTCAGCGTCTTCCCAATATTATGAACATCACCGATACTGCGGAGGACATTCGCCTCTTATTAGCACTCTTCCGTCACACCACACATCTTGCCGCGCTCCATAATGTTCTTATGCAAAGCAAGAGCGGAACGAATTCTTTGTCTTTTTGTAATACGTTCAGTGCTTTTAAATACACTGAAACTCAGTTGAATCATAAGTTCATTACAGCAAGTAACATGTTTGATTAAATAAAACTTTTATTATTATATCGGAGGATTATGAAGTTTGCTTACCAGTACATCTTTCTGTATGTAGAAAACAGGACACACAAGTTTCTCTTGCAGTGCCAATACACAGGGAACAAATTTTAATACGACCTAGACACCGTAAATGGTTCCAGGCACATGGCTTTCCTATTCGGATGTAGAACGTAAGTCACTTAAAAGAAATATATTCAAATGACGACCGTAAAAGACATGAACGATGTGGCTTTAGTGTAAATGATTTGGGAAATAGGGCAGTAGGTAGCAACAGCCTGAAGATCATAGAAAAATGAGCACAGAAAAATGCACAATGTACACAGTCCATGAAACAAAACTCATGTAAAAGTGAAATTTTTATCATTACAGAATGTTAAAATAATTAGTGACGTCGGAAATGTTAGATTCTCAGGGCTGCAGATATATCGAAAGTTATGTCGGATGAGTCAGTTCGGCTGTGGGAAGTTTCTGATGTTGTTTACACTATATGAATAATCGCTGTTGTCACTAACACTGAAACGCAAAGATATGTTTATATCCGTGTTTTCATTCTGTTATCTCTTAAGGTATGATATTCAGGCCACCTCTGTGGAACCAGTAGGAACATTCTTAGTAAAGAAATGAATAATCTACGGTGCTAGTTCGAGAACTTCTTGCAGGCTGTTATTCAAGCGTCTCGGAAATCTAACCGGTCTATATCCGCACAATACTTCTCCATGGGATGCTGATAACTAAATATTCTAAAAGTACATCATCCACTCTGTGAACACTCGATAGAAAATTAGTATGAACTCGAATAGCTCTTCTGCAACTGATACAAGCAAAATTTATGCGGTGTTTTGAACTTTTCATTTTCGTTACCTTCATAGCTGGAGAGAGAACTGCGATTCCAGATTGTCAAATTGAAAGGTTTCCTTGAGGTACACACCTTTTATTTACTGAGGGGGCAATGACTCACATATTTGTATACACTATCTAAAATCTTTTGTTACAGTATCTCTTTAAATTTTTATTTGTTCCGTCTACAATCTGTGAGCTATGTAATGAGTCGATCCACGACCTCCATGAGCTTTGGCCCACAGGATTCTATTTGCTATAACATTCCGAAGTGCTAAAATATCTCAGAAATTTCGAATTTCCGCAAAAAGTTGAACGTGCATCATTTCTTTAATACGCTGCTTACTTTTAATATAACTCCCCATTCATATCATGCCTCAGGGGTTTGTACGGCTTCCGCTATGCCTTTCGCTTGAGTTTTGTGCCTCCTTTGTGACAGGTCCTACACTTACAGTCAGGGGCTTGTCGAGAATCCCCCTTCTTCCCTCCGACTATCTCGGCCCTTGTTGGTCCCTCACGAGGCATCTTGCGTCCTAGAGGTTTCAGGCACGTATGCTTCTCCCTTTAACGGAGCTCTGCTCCCACCTTGCCACATACTTCGTCTTTGCTCGAAGGTTCTCTAAATGTATGATAACACTGTCTCGCTTCCGGATGCACTCTCATGTAGCAGAAAATTCGATCTTAACGGCTCGTTTACATTTTGTGAATTTAAGTGAGAAAGAAGATCAAGTTACTTAAAGAAACCTTGATTGCTGCTGTAAGTTGTGTGTCTGTACGAGCAACAACGCGCGCGCTCGCACGCCTGTGTGTGTGTGTGTGTGTGTGTGTGTGTGTGTGTGTGTGTGTGTCTGTGAGTGTGCGTGTGTGCGTGTGCTTGTGCACATGATGTACACTGCAAAAAATGGTTGAAATGGCTCTGAGCACTATGCGACTTAACTTCTGAGGTCATCAGTCGCCTAGAACTTAGAACTAATTAAACCTAACTAACCTAATGACAGCACACACATCCATGCCCGAGGCAGGATTCGAACGTGCGATCGTAGCGGTAGCTCGGTTCCAGACTGTAGCGCCTAGATCCGCACGGCCACTCCGGCTGGCGCACAGCTGAGTAAAACTATGTAGATTTCGCTAGGTCTTTCGGTTTTCACTTGTAGGTATCCGTGTTGATTCTACGCGTTTTATAATTTATGCACCTCTGTGTCACGCACGTTTCTTATGTCTAGGAATCCAGCGGAAAATTTGTTTTTGTTTCTCTACTATCCACCCGTTTGGCTTCATGCCCAGCCCACTTTTACAGTTGTTCATTTTCAGTGGTAATAATTACGCGTGCCATTCCAATCTATACCCCAAAACGATTGTTTTCATTTCTCTTGAGTGTCTCTTTATTAATGCTTCTTGTATGTCTCATTGTCTCTGCTTTTGCTACAGCACTTGAATAATGCAAGCATTCAAGGATTTTTCGAGTCCTTGCATAGTCGTATCCTTATTGTTCGTTACTTTTCTATCTTCTGTCATATGTGATTAAAAACTTAAGTTTCTCGTTGTTCCTCTCCGTACTCGTGGTGATCCTCTAATCACATCTTCATTACATCTTCACACATCCTCTCAAAGATGTTTATGAAAAGGTTTTTTAACTTATACTATCACCTTCCTACTATCGTAGTGATGAAATGTTCGCTATTATCTATCTTATCCTTCCGGTTTTGTTCATCTTTTGCTGTTGGCCTAAGTACCTTTGCTCAATAATTACCCATTTCTTTTGTGTTTCAGTAATCTTCATTTTACAAGATGCAGTAATTTAACACGATGAAACACCTTGTTATCTGCTTCTGTGTCTTGCTAACGCGCTCTTGAAATTCTATTCTGGTTTCGATTTGTCCCATCGTCCAGCCTAATGAACTATCAATCATTCGACCGGGATGCATACAATACACCTGTCACTCAGTAAGCCACAATAATGAACCAGCTTGGTCCGATGATATACAGCACGCCCTTCATTCTGTTGACATCGACTAAAACAGATCACTATCGATCACTTTGGAACCTCACTAGCTGCCGTATTATCCTGAACGTAACATTTGGAGAAAGGTTTCAAAACATTTGAAATCTGCATGAAAATCCAAATCCTAGTAACAACGTGCTATATGTATGCGTGTGTGTGCGGATTTTTACGACGGTCGTCATCATCTGCTTCTTGACTTCCACAGTTTACTGTCTGTCTAACCTTCTTCCTGCAGGCTTCTTGAATTAATCGCGTTATTAACATCTTTTATCTGTCTTTCATGTGGTCTTCCATGTTTTCTTCGCTCATTTCGTGTCCAGTCGTTGTTGTCATACGTTTGCTGAATGTGGCTACCTATTTTCCGCATTTTTCATTTCTGTCGTGATACAGTCTGCAGATGTGACAACGTTCTTGTCAAAATCACATCTCAGGGATATCAATTTATATTTATGTATATATCTAGACACTATGAGAGTGGCGACATCCATCATACTTTAGGAAAAAAGTCAGCCACACAATTAACAGGAGCAGATGAGTTGTAGAACTATCGCACAATCAGCTTAATAGCTCATGCATGCTAGCTTCTGACAAGAATAATACGCAGAAGGATGGAAAAGAAAATTCAAGAACTGTCACATGACGGTCGGTTTGTCTTTATGTCACTGGTTTTGATAATGGAAAAGAGGATGAAAAAAGATCTCTAAACACTCACAGGATTCTTCGACATAGAGACAGCGTTCACATTGTGAAGAAGTTCAAGATGTTCGAAATCCTGAGAAAAATAGGAGTAAGCTGTAGGGAAAGCTCGGTAATTTACAACATGTACAAGCATCAAGACGGAACAGGAGGACAGGAAGACCAAGAACGAGATGCTCTGATTTAAAACAATGTACAATTGTAGTGCAATCTTCGCCCCTATATCTATACATCGAAGGAAAAATGATAGGAATAACGGAAAGATTACAAAGTGGGATTGAAATTCAAGGTGAACGGATATCAAAGATATGAGTCGCTGATGACGTTGCTATCCTGAACGAATGTGAGAAAGAATTATACTGAGGTGACAAAAGTTCTGGGCTACTATCTAATACCGTGCAGGATGTCCTTCTGCCTGGTGCAGTTAAGCAGTTCGCGAGATGTGGACTCAACAAGTCGTTAGAAGTCCCCTGCAGCAATATTAAACCATGCTGTCTCAGTAGCCATCCACAAATGCAAAAGTATTGCCGGTGCAGGATTTAGTGCACGAACTGGCTTCTAGATTACGTCCGATAAATTTTCTATGGGATTCTTGTTGGGTAATCTGGGTTGCCAAACCATTTGCTCGATTATTCGAAGTTATCACGAACAGCTATGGCCCAGTGACATGGAGCATCGTTGATTATGAACATGAAGCCCATGAATGGCTCCGAATGATCTCCAAGTAACCAACCATAGCCATTTCGAGTCAATGATCGGTTCAGTTGGATCGGAGAATCCAGTTCGTTCCATGTAAAGATAGCCCACATCATTATGGAGCCACTAGCAGCTTGCACGGTGCCTTTTTGACGAATGGTTCAAATGGCTCTGAGCACTATGGGACTTAACATCTGAGGTCATCAGTACCCTATAACTTAGAACTACTCAAACCTAAGTAACCCAAGGACATCACACACATCCATGCCCAAGGCAGGATTCGAACCTGCGACCGTAGCAGGAAACTCTAAATGGGGGTCATATGACCAGGCCATGATTTCCCTGTCGTCTAGATTCAAATTAATATGGTCACGAGCCCAGGAGAAGTGCAACAGTCGACGTCACGCTGTTAGCAAAGGCACTAGTGCCATAGCCTATTAAACCCAAATTTCGCCGCACAGTCCTAACGGATACTTTTATCAACGTCCCACATTGATTTCTCCGGTAATTCCACGCAGTGGCGCTTGACTGTTAGAACTGACAACTCTTTGCAAGCGCCGCTGCTTTCCATCGTTGTCCATGGTGAGAGATACTGCTACAGATCTGTATTCTCGGGACGCTCTTGATCCTGTAGATCTCTGAATTTTGAATACCCTAACGATTTCAGGAATGGAACATCTCATGCATCGAGCTCCAACTCCCACTCCGCGTTCAGCGACTGTTAATTCCTGTCAAGCGGCCATAATCACGTCGGAAACCTTGAAAGTCTACCCCCTTGTTTGCTATGCTGATTATTTTTCATGTAAGAAGTATCTCCCTTTAATATAAGCGGATGCAGTGCGCCATGGTTCCCATTTCTACCGCTATGTGCCTAATTCTTTGAATTAGGCCCGATAAATTGAGATATGGGTAATAAAACCCGCTAGAAAAGATAGTATTCTAATTTAAAAATGAATCAACGGATAACGCAACATCGGTGAATGGCCATGGAACAACACGTGCACATTAGGGACCGTAAGACTTTCTTTCTTTTGATACTATCAATTCAGTTAGTCGCATGAAGTGCATAATGCATACAATGGATATGCCTGGATTGAAAATTCGTAGAATATAGTCATTATCTCAGTGGTATGGATGAAGGATACTAAATAACGCTAAGAGAGAATTTCAATTATCATTTTGATTTATTTCGATAATATTTAAGAAAACTATTACTCTCTGTGACAAAACATACATGAAATCTATTATATTTAAGAAAACTACCACTCTCAATGACAAATCCTTCATGAAGCACTCACTATCTCTTGCATCTTGTCATACCGGAAACATAGACAACACTTCGTCGCCAGTTACATCTACTAATGATTAAAATGGGTAAAAATGAATGTTACTGAATGGTGGCCTCTTAACACCATTTAATTATTGTCACACCTATTTAACTCGTGGAGAAGGGAAGGATACCACCTTTCACTCTCTCAAACATTACTTGTGTTACTGCACATGCAGTACCATGCGGACAAGTTCATGTTGAAACCGCGTACTATGCAACCGCAATGCAACGTGAGCAAACCAGCCCAGGCTTCATGACTCCACATTATTCATGCTATGATTAACGAAAGGCAAATCCAGTGACTACCGTTATGAATGCTGTCAACACGTGGCCAAGTTCGAGAACAAAGAAACGAGTAAAATAAATAGTTGAATCATGGAAACTCTATATAGCTAGTATCCGGAACTAAACTATGCAACAAATGAAACATAAATGAACCTATCTGCTATTGACCTAAGAACAAGAACCGTTGGTTCATGCCCTCAATCACCTCGCACCCTAGTCCGCTAGCTGAAACACATTAATATGAAAACATTCTACAAATACAATAACGCTGAACGTTTCCCGGTATTAATTCACACCCGAACATGTTTCATAAGCAATATTACCCCAAAAGACCTACATTATGAATAACTTTTCTCACCATCCATGAAGAGCGCCGCACCCCTGCGTCCGTCTCGTTCAATCGGCTGCCCCAGAATGTCCTAACATGGCGTGTTCCAGGACCAACAGCCAACCGTTCAAAAAAACTGGTGCTGGCGGTAGGACCTCAGTGAGAACCAACCTCACAAACTCTGCCCTGCTCATCCCCACTATCTTTGGAATCGCGAACTCTCTGCCGAATCTGCTCACGCTGTAATGTTGGTGCTAAACTACCCTACTGCTACAATCTTTGACTAACCCAGATTATTATATATTCCATGCATAATTACCTTTATCCATCCACATATATCACGGGATCAAAGGATGAGAGAGGAGGTGTGACACCAACAGTTGCGCCATTTCAATGCCCTCTTATAACGCGACATTACCTCTATCTGTATATACGTGCATATGGCTACCCCCTGACTTTTGTCACTTCAGTGTACAGGATCTGGTGCACGGAACAGCCTAATGAGTACAGAATATGGACGAGTTTAAAACTGGAAAAGAGAAAAATGTAATGAAATGTAGCAGAACTGAAAACATCGAGAAGCTTAACGTGAGTGTTGGTGATTACGCAGTAGACGAAGTTACGGAATTTTGCTTCCGTGGAGGCCAAAATCCCGTGCCGGACGAAGCGAGGCCATAAAAAATAAACTATCAAAGGCAAAGAGAATCTACTGGTATCTAACATAGGCCTTAATTTGATAAATAACTTTCCGAGAATGTGTATTTGGAGCAGACCCATGTGAAGTAGTGTATCATGGATGGTGGGAAAACCACAAAAACGCGAATCGAAATGTTTGTGATGTGGTGTTATTGAAGAAATTGAAATAAGAAGTCTCGGTGACAGAATCTTCTTCATTTACAGGAAACTGCGCGTTTCGCCCGTTTGGGACATCATCAGATTGGCGTAAAAATTAATGTGGAAAAGCAACATTCGTCCATTAATGCCCACATATGACATTAAGATATAATTTTATAAGGAACTATCGTCCTATCGTAACGGGATGAAAAAAAGCATTATTCATAGTATGAAAGCCGGGCGATGGTTCCTTAAAAAATTTCATCTTAATTCCATATGTGGGCATAAATGGACGAATGTTGGGCTTCCACATTAATTTTTACGCCAATCTGATGATGTACCACAAGGATGAAATGCGTCATTTCCTATAAATAAAAACGATTCTGCAACCGAAACTGTCTTATTTCAAGAATTCATAACCGGCTGCTGGTCTAAACGCCCAGTATGGAACGGAACCAATTTTATTACAGAAGAATGCTAGAAACTGGTTGGACTGTTGAGGATTGAGGAGGTCCTACAGATAATTGGCTAAGAGACGAGCGTGTGGAAAACACTGACAAGAAAAAAGAACAGAATGATAGGATACGTGTTAAGACATGAGGTAGCAGAGAGAGCTGTGTAGGTAAAAACTGTAGGGGAAGACGGAAGTTGGAGTACATTCCATAAATAACTGGGAACTTAGGGTGCAACCACTATCCTTCTCGGGGCCGGTAAGCGTACGTATTTTCGGAGCTGTGTGTTGTTCACTTCACACTTCACATTTAGTGACTGGAAACAGAGCATCAACTCAGATATCTCATTCACTCTTTATTAAGGTTGTTCTTGTAAACGAGGACAAAAAGTTGCTGATGTTACGAAAACTTCAAATGTGAGTGAGTTCCTATAGTTAATAATATAACTATAGTTAATAATATAAAATTAACATAAAATTAATATAGCACGATAGTAGTGTTCCTTCCTAATCATAGAAGCAAATAGTAAAACTCAATAAAAGTGAAACAACAGAACGAGCAAATTTCAAATATTAAGGAATTTATTGATTAGTTTTTGGTAAATGAGTCACCATTCCGTATAAAGCAGGTAGTATCGTAATCACTAATGTTAAAACGTAGGAGAAAGCTTATTAGTAAAACTCCTTTGTGCGGCCATTCATTGTAACTGACTTGGAAAAAAAATATAGCGCAGACCTCAAACGCTTGAATACAGCAGTGTTTGTTGTGCGTGCAAATGCTGATTTTGGTTACAAAAGCACAGTTCCATTCATTAATGTCACATGTTATAGTTTGAGGGAACATTTCTGTAATTAGGGAAAAAAACCATCTAAAAGGATAATATCTGGTCACCATCCTCAGATATCTAGTATAATGTAACAGAAACTAGGTATAAATGTACACAGTACATTTGCCCGTTCTTAAAGATTGTTGTGTGAGCTCCGTAACAGTTTCAAAATAATGAATGTAACATTTGAAACAATAATCCACACTTAAACATCACTCTAACAGACCAAAGAGCATCGTATACAGCCATAAAAATATTCCACTGCCTTCCATTTCAATTAAAGTTGCTGACACATAATCAAAACTTAGTTGCTTCATACATGGTTGTGTTTTTGGTTGGATTGCATTTACTAAACGATACTGTTTATTCAGAGTAAGGTACACAATGCAGTTTTTTAAATGTCCAGAGTGTAGTGACATTTATACTGACAATATTTGTCTTATCTGCCCAGGTGCTGAAATATTCCACGCTGTAGCTATTTCACGCAAACATGAACCACGGACCATACAAATAACTAACTCGCTAATTATTACGTCAAGTATTTCACGTGAACCGTTGGCGGAGCAGTGAAACAAGTTCACTCTGCCCATGAGGCTGTTACTAGTTTGCAAATGACGCTGACCGGTGAGGCAGAAATACCGTTGGGTTCAAATATACTGTTCACGCTCATCTTATGAGGAAGGTTCATACGCACGTAGTAACTGTGAAACACGTATTGCACCTGTTGCAGAGTGAACGGTAACAAAACTTCTGTACGTCTCAGCGGCACATCTCTGTTTGAAAAATACTCGTACCCCGTTTATGTTTATTATAAACGGGACGTAACTAAAATTCTTGACTTCGGAAAGGTCGACGTTCGCGCCATTTTAATACCGTATTGACGGTGCTATCAGAAATACGTCTCTTTGAAATACAAATTGGGAAACGCTATCACGTGATACGAGAAAAATGTATCCCCTCCGACACAATACCCGCAGAACCGATTTGAAACAAAAATTTCGCTACGTTCTATTTTTCGTTATGGATATATGTTCTGCTACTTGAACTGAAAATAATGAGCCTGTTATCTGTATAAATCTGTTATGATTATTTAGCATGAGGGCCATGTCAGAAGAATTTGTCAGAGAATCTAAACATTGTCTGGTGACACGTTTTTGCTGTTTAACATCATAGGTTAAGGCGACAAATGTACCATTGCAGCTGAAGGTCAAATTTTTAAAAAGCGAAATTTATAAAATTAAGTGCTCAAACAGACAGTTTTACATATTATGCATTAACATATATTGTCCGGTAGACGCTGTACAAAGCGTGCCAGAAGGCATTTCATAACAGTTTTAACGATTTTCTGTCATGTACTAAACGCTAACGCATCTATGTAAAATGACTGTGTGGCTTTCTGCTCAACTATCTTGTCTTATTCGAATGATCCCGGTGCAAGATATACAGAGTAAAGTAGAATTACGGCCGTGTCTTCGTGGCATATCAGTTTCTCCTTCCGTCCGAAAATTACGTTCTCTGAGCAGTCATTCTTTAGTAAGGTTCTTGTTTACCTGTTACTGTTCTAGTATCGCGCCTCTTTCCATTCTATGACTGTCAGCTTGACAATTTCTCCACCTGAATGGAGAGAATAAAGTCTAGAAAAGAGGTTGGCACAGAGAAGCCAATAAAAGCAGGAAAAGGGTACTGGAATGTACTCGAATTGAGTGAGCAAATGTTGAGGGAATTAGATTAGCAAATGAAAAACTATAAGCGGTAGGTGAGTTTTGATATTTGAGAAGAAAAATAACGGATGATGGTTGAAGTCACCTCCTCGCATCCGTTCATATGTGTATGGTAATCTCAGGAACTTCTGTAGGGGTTTTGATCTGGTGTTGGCTAATGGTGATACACTGATTCATGAGGAAGGTTTTTTGAATTATTCATAAATATTTCGTAGAAATTGTCTAAATTATGATGAATAAAACTTAGTTGTGAATGCGAAGCTATTGTCACTTAGCGCGTGGCCGATATAATTAGAGAGAGGAGCAGTTACTTGAAAGATCAGAAAGCGTGGCACAATTTGCACCTGGTGTGGCGGTGTAGAGGTGAAGTGTGTGCCTAGGATAGAATCCTGGCGGGATCGGATTTTATACGCACTCTTTCAACCTAGCGTTCACCTCTCAGTCATATGGGGAAACGTGGCTCGGAATCCACGTTACACTGTAGCTCCGCTTTTCCCGATTGGATAACTGTTTACGGACGTGTAAGTCGCCTAAGTACATCTAACTCATTGCAATCGTCTCCGAACAGCGGCATAGGCAAAACAACACGTTCTTTATGCGTAAATCAAAACGCAGCATGAGGTTTACCTTTGCTTCGTTTACATAAAGAAACTTTTACAGCCGTGTAGCGCGTTACTCAACGTTCATCTTTCTGCTTTCCTTGACTCGAGCATAGATGCGAACACGATTCCCTGCGTCGTGGGGCGAAATATATATATTATTTTTATTTGGACACTTTCAAATTATGCAGAAAACTGATAAAAGAATTCCCACTGTCGACGCATTTCGAAATATGACGACAATGTAGGACAGCCAATTTCTGATTCCATCATATTGCCAATGGCAATGCGCAGTCTTAATTTCTTGCAAATGCTTCGACCAATGGGCAATGAGCTACTCATCTTTCAAGTGTTCTACTAAATATGACCTGTAACGGAAAGATAACCACCTCGCCATGTGATTTGAGACTTGAAATTTCAAATAATGAAATATTGTTAACCAAAAGATTCCCTGCAATCGTTTGAGAAAAATTGCATAACGAACAAACATGTCAATATGAAGTGTTTTGTATTTTTTCTTGTGCTACAAGTAAAACTGTTTCCGAAAAACTACTTCAGAAACTATGCTTCGTTTACATGCAGTACGTTCTGTCAGCAGCGCAGGAGGTGACTCAACTTTCAACTTTTTGCTTTCCTTGAATCAAACCTAGATTTAGGCACGATTCTTTTCGTGGCAAGGCGAAGAAGTCTGACATAAAGAGACCACAACAAAGAATTGCGGGAATGATTCAGAACAATGCTTCACAGTGCGCACTAAGCTTCTGAAGAAACGACGTAAACACGTATATCAGGAGTGTCTTTTTTCTTTTCTCTATTATTTTAGCCAGCCTCAGATACATGTTGAATCACTCAAACACACATACATACACTCATTATTCGCATACAACAATTACATTGGTTGTAAACATGATACTTACATCACGATGTGCTCTCATTATTGCCATTGGATGTCAGTCCAAACGCAATTTTATATGAAACACAATATTCATGCCTCCGCACAACTTTCCCGCCGAACGCTGCTGATGCGTAAGTTACATTAAAGTGATCGTCTTCACCTACGTAACGTTGTTCTCTGAATGATTTTAACTGTAGCCCGCAAACAAAATACGCTACGCCAGTCAAATCGTTTGGCCGCAGATCCGGGTCGCTAGCCGAATATAAATGTAAGTGTTAATAAGTATTTGTATCAAGTGTAGTCTTGTACAGAAGAACAATGTAGACGATAAAATTTCACACAAGAAGAGAACAGAAGCTTTGGAAATGTGATGATAGTAATGAATACTGCAGATTGGATGGACCAACTGTAAACTAGTGAAAAGGAAATGAATCGAACTGACGAAAAAATAAACATATTTATGACACAATTTGGATAACAGTAGGGATCTGTTGATAGGCCACATTCTGAGGTATCATGAAATCGTCAATTTTGTAACGAATGTGAAGATGGGGAAGAAGAGAGGGGGAGGGAGTAAATTTGTGGAGGAGTAAGCAAGCTCAAACGAAGGTGGGTCGCGTTGGTTGTCCACAGGATAGAAGAGAGCGGGGAGATGGGTCAAATCCGTCTTTAGACTGAAGACCATTTCAGTAACAACAACGTCAACAATAAATAATGAAACGCTGGGTTATCTGAGCATCTCTGTTGCTGTTTAGTCTTTCGTGTAAACCTCGTCCACCTGTTATCATCCTAGGAGCACGGTTCTTAGTTCATTCGATGACTATCGACTTGATAAGCACTCGGAACCTACGGTTATAACGTTTGTTGACTTAGACAAAGGGTTATCTAACTAGCATAAACTCTTGAAGTTCTGAAGGTAGCAGAGATAAAGTACACAGAGCGAAAGGGTGTCTAAAAGCTTATTCAGAAACTAGATGGTAGGTATAAGTATCGAAGGAGATGAAATAGAGGCAGTTGCGAAAGGAATGAGACAGGAGTGTCAACTATCACTGATGTTATTATATCTGCACATCTAACAGGCTTCAAAAGAAATCAAGGAGTAATTAGAGGGAGGAATTAAAGTATTGAGAGAAGATAAAAAATATTCTTTGCTGATAATATTTTAAATGTCAGAAAAAGGAGGAGCTTGGAATGGATAATTTCTTGAGATTGAGTTAAGTGAGGAATATTATCATGTTTAAAAAGACCATTTTGCTCAATAAATGTGATAATACTCGAACCTAGAATACCCTAGAAGATATTTCAATATTGTTCTATAATTTGATGCACCTGTACTCTTGCGCGTGTGAACAGGAGTCACCTTCACTATCATCCAGTTACAAGAAACTGTTTGGTGCGCGCTAAATTCTCGGCAAATACAAGATAGGAAAGCAACTGATCCCGTAGAGAATTAAACGCCAGGTCTAATAGCAATTTCGTCAAGTGATGGGGTGTTGTGTGCTTGCATCGTGGCGCGCTAAAGGCAAGCAGTGATTAAATAG
This sequence comes from Schistocerca serialis cubense, assembly GCF_023864345.2. Taxonomy (NCBI): domain Eukaryota; kingdom Metazoa; phylum Arthropoda; class Insecta; order Orthoptera; family Acrididae; genus Schistocerca; species Schistocerca serialis. Next base: position 247,890,786 of record NC_064638.1, on the reverse strand, counting down.
CAAAATGGTTCAAATGGCTCTGAGCACTATGGGACTCAACTTCTGAGGTCATTAGTCCCCTAGAACTTAGAACTAGTTAAACCTAACTAACCGAAGGACATCACAAACATCCATGCCCGAGGCAGGATTCGAACCTGCGACCGTAGCGGTCTTGCGGTTCCAGACTGCAGCGCCTTTAACCGCACGGCCACTTCGGCCGGCGATTAAATAGCAGCTTTAGAGTTAGATGAAAGGCTTCGTTCCACAGTAGAGCGCGCAATTCGCCGAAATAGCATCACACGGAAGTCTTGTAAATTACTAACAGTCGTTAATTAAAAGTTCTCCCGATAGTTTGAGCGCAATTCAAGTAAGTCGATAAGATCCTCCATCCGAATGACCGAGACAATATGTGTCATTATGTACAGCACATGGTGATTTGTTGAATTCCTCTGATAGACTTGGAAGCGAACATGCACGGTTCTGAATACCACGTGTAGAAACTCCCGCAAGCTATCATCTTTGCACCTCTTGATGCAGAGAACCATCATCATGAAGAGAAAGTTTTTGCTCAATATGAGAGACAGTGGAACCAACAGCCTGGCCAAAACTTACTTCCTTTTAATAACTGTTATCTGGAGTAAGATTCATATCTTCTAGAAGACGTACTTCTATAATGAACTTAAATTGTACTAACCCCTGATCACCTAAATCTGTCAGTATTATACCTGGTGCCAACTGCAGTATGTCAAGATATTTACTATGTTGTAGCTTATGATGAATGTGGTCTTCGTCATATCATGTCCAACGTATGACAAATTACCGGAATTGCTCATGGAAAGGAGTTTGTTTCTTTCTTAAAGTACTTGGCTTCATAACATTTCTTGTAACAAGTCAATTTTTACTATTATTGTGATTGTTGTGGTTCGTCATAACATCTGTTAACAATTTACCAAAAACGGTATTGAGGTTTGATCATTTTAATGTTGTTGTTGTTGTTGTTGTTGTTGTCATGGTCATCAGTCCTGAGACTGGTTTGATGCAGTGCACTATGCTACTTTGTCCTGTGCAAGCTTCTTCATGTCCCAGTACCTACTGCAACCTACATCCTTCTAAATCTGTTTAGTTTATTCATCTCTTGGTCTCCCTCTAAGATTTTTACCCTCCACGCTGCCCCCCAATACTCAATTGGAGATCCCTTGATGCCACAGAATATGCCCTACCAACCGATCCCTTCTTCTAGCAAAGTTGTGCCACAAATTTCTCTTCTCTCCAGTTCTATTAAATACCTCCTCATTAGTTATGTGATCTACCCATCTAATCTTCAGCATTCTTCTGTAGCACCACATTTCGATATCTTCTATTCTCTTCGTGTCCAAACTATCTATCGTCCACGTTTCATTTCCATACATGGCTACGCTTCATACAAATACTTACAGAAACGACTTTCTGACACTTAAATCTATCCTCGATGTTAACAAATTTCTCTTCTTCAGATACGCTTTCCTTGCCATTGCCAGTCTACATTTTATATCCTCTCTACTTCGACCATCATCAATTATTTTGCTCCCCAAATAGCAAAACTCATTTACTACTTTAAGCGTCTCATTTCCTAATCTAATTCCCGCAGCATCACGCGATTGCATTCGACTACATTTCATTATCCTCGTTTTGTTTTTGTTGTTGTTCATCTTATATCCTCTTTTCAAGACACTGTCCATCCCGTTCAGCTGCTCTTCCAGGTCCTTTGCTGTCTCTGACAGAATTACAATGTAATCGGCGAACATCAAAGTTTTTATTTCCTACTCCGAATTTTTCTTTTGTTTCCTTTACTGTTTGCTCAATATACAGATTGAATAACATCGGGTACAGGCTACAACCCTGTCTCACTCCCTTCCCAACCACTGCTTCCCTTTCATGCCCCTCGACTCTTATAACTGCCCTCTGGTTTCTGTACAAATTGTAAATAGCCTTTCGCTCCCTGTATTTTACCCCTGCCACCTTCAGAATTTGAAAGAGAGTATTCCAGTGAACATTGTCAAAAGCTTTCACTGAGTCTACAAATGCTTGAAAGGTAGGTTTGCCTTTCCTTAATCTATGTTCTAAGATAATCAATTTAATAGTACACATCAATTGTCGCTCCGTGGAATATGGTGGTTCAACATCTGTAGGAACCAGTTATCGTTATTACCACAAAATATTCATTTATAACTGACTCGGTTTATATTATGGTTATACTTGTCTTGAATTTGTTCCACTGATGGACGTATCACAAGAGCAACCACTTTTCAAAAAGTAAGGAAACAGTATATGGCACAAGTTGAAGAATGAATTATGACCGAACAGTGCCAGATGAAGGTCACTAAAAGCAAATATAAAAATCAGTCTCTCGGCAATGTTTGGACCGATCAGAAATGAATACATTGCGTTTGGTGCAATGTTTTTTTTTCTATTGGAAACGCAACATGAACCCTTCCGGTCACTCCAGAAAAGTTGATTTGCTAGTAAACATTGGAAATTTAGTCATACAGACCATGCAGCAACATAACAACAACGACAACAACTCGATTGGGCTACGAGTCAGCCTGAGTCTTTAGGCGTACGGGCTAGTTATCATTAGAAGAGGCGTCTGCAGAACCTGTTGACGGTTTCGAACTCTGTGTGCGTGGAGGAAGATCAGGTCAACAACGCAGCAATCACTCTTGCGTTATTTTGTTGGAAGTTAACGAAAAGCATACCTCAAAGATGGAGCACAGCCTTAATACGTCATAAATGTACCGACCATTATACAACTTCGTTGGTCTGACAATCAGACATAGTCACTGTGTGTACCCAATGGCATAACGATGTGCCTGTAACACAATGACGAACATAAGCTGGAGACTTTCGTAGTCCTAGAAGCTTCCACGAACACACATACACATGCATTAAGTAAAACATGATCACCATTAGTATGGTGCTAATCCTATGTCTTGCTTTGTCTCGGTCACACCCTTGTCTCTCCTGCTGCGTTAAAATACGCCTCATTAAAAGTCAGCCTATTGACAGTCCGTCGTGCTCCAAACGTACTCACATCACCTGTGACTTATCTTGCTGCAAACTTCACCGTTTCCTGACTCAAAGGACGTTACGTGGCCGTACGATAACGAGTGGGCGAGTGAATAATATGTCCGTATTGTCGGACGCTAGTCGCATGGGAACTCAAAGATCCTCTGTAGCGTTTAGCATTACACCAAAGAGTGCAGCAATATCGGGGAACTATGAAATTCTATCTCAGTAGACCATGATCCAACAAATGCAAAATTCGAACATGTGCTTTAGACGTCTCTACTTCTAGTACGACACAACACACGGCGATCTCACAAACGTTATTCAAATACAATTTCTGAATGAGAAACCAGTAGCGGTATGTTTCCTTGTCTACATCTAAACTTACCTCTACAATTACTTCTACATATATACTCCGCTAGCCACCAAGCGGTATTTGGTGGAGGGCACAATTCGCGCCAAAGTCTTATTCCTCCCCCCCCCCCCCCCAACCCTCTGTTCCACTCGCGCATCGCGTGAGGGAAAAACGACTGTCTTAACGCCTCAGTGCGAGCTCTAATTTCCCTTATCTTTGAATGGTGACCATTGCGCGATATGACAGTTGGTGGTAATAATATATGCTCTACATCCTCGGCGAAGATCGGATTTTGGAATTTAGTGAGAAGTCCCTTTCGTTTACCGCGTCGTCCACCTGCAAGCGTGTCCCACTTCAAACTTTCTATGAGACTTTTAACTCTCTCGCGATGGCTAAATGTATCAGTCACGAATCTTGCCGCTCTTCTTTGGACCTTCTCAATCTCTTGAATCAGACCCAACTGGTAAGGGTCCCAAACAGACGAACGATACTGTACGACTGGACAAACTAAAGTATTGTAAGCAATTTCCTTTGTTGAAGAACTGAATCGTTTCAGGATTATAGCAATAAACTGCAATGTAGAGTTCGCCTTGCCCGTTACTTATGTAACCTGAACGTTCCATTTGACATCATTTCTAATAGCCACACCCAGGCACTTGACGGATGTTACTGCTTCCAAAGACCGGGCATTTACTTTGTATTCGTACATTAATGGGGATTTTCGCTTTATTATACGCAGTAGGTTACACTACTATCGAGAGATAACTGCCATACATTACACCACTCATTTATTTGCTGCAAATCCTCATTGGTTTGTTCACAACTTTCGTGTGATACTACTTTCCCGTAGACTACAGTATCATCGGCAAACAGTCTAATGCCGCTGTCAGTATCATCAATTAAGTCCCATAGTGCTCAGAGTCATTTGAGCCAATACCATCAACCATATCATATATGTAAATCGTAAAAAGCAGTGGACCTGTAACGCTGCCCTGGCGCACACCTGAAGTTAGGCTTGTTTCTGTTGAAGTCTCCCCATTCACAACGACATACTACGCCCTGTCTCTTAGAAAACTTTCTATCTAACCGCTTATGTCATCGGATAGACCGTAAGCGCGCACTTTTTGGAGCAAGCGACAGTGCGGAACTGATTCGAGCGCCTTTCGTAAGTCGAGGAATATGGCATCAAGCCGGCCGGGGTGACCGAGCGGTTCTACGCGCTACAGTCTGGAACCGCGCGACCTCTACGGTCGCAGCTTCGAATCCTGCCTCGGGCATGGATTTGTGTGATGTCCATAAGTTAGTTAGGTATAAGTAGTTCAAAGTTCTAGGGGACTGATGACCTCAGAAGTTAAGTCCCATAGCGCTCAGAGCCATTTGAACCATATGGCATCAACCAGGGAGCTGGTATCTAGAGCCTGTTGTCTATCATGCACAAAAAGTGTCTCGCATGACCGCTGTTTACTAAAACCGTGCTAGTTTCTGCAGATGAGCTTCTCAGTGGCTAGAAAGGTCATTATGTCTGAACACAAAATATGTTTCATGAAATTGGCCGGTAATTATGTGCATCCGATTTTCTATCTTTTTAAATTGCTATGACCTGGGCCTTTTTCTAGTCTCGTGGATCTTTCCGCTGTTCCAATTATCTCTGATAGATGATGGATAAGAACGCAGGAAGCAGATAGCGGTAAATCTACGTACTGAAATGCTGATCATTCACATATCCATGAATTTAGTACATCTCATGCCAATTTGGCATTTGTTACATGCCTTGTTCATGGTGTTGTACTCAGCAGCTCATGGTCTTGCGGTAGCGTTCTCGCTTCCAGAACACGGGGTCCCGGGTTCGATTCCCAGCGGGGTCAGGGATATTTCACCTGCCTCGTGATGACTGGGTGTTGTTGAGTCGTCTTCATCATCATCATTCACCCCATTACTGTCGGAGGAAGGCACCGGCAAACCACCTCCACTAGGACCTTGCCTAGTACGGCGGCGCGAGTCTCCCGCATCGTTCCCCTATTCTCTGTCAAGGAGTATTGGACTTCATCATCATGGTGTTGTAATTATAGCACCAACAAGTCGACGGTAAAAGAACTTTATGGAATTGGTGTGTCCATGTATTTTTTCTGTCTGGGCGGTGAGAATTTGGAAGTATGAACTATCCACCCTACTCACAATTTTTCCTATCTCCCGATTTCCACTTTCTCCTATGCTACAGAATTTTCTTTTTGGAAAACTTTATAAATCCAGTGAAGAGGTTATTACACTCCTACATCGATAGTTTGCGGAAATTCCGGAATCAAAATTCAGGTACGCAGTTAAATGAGTCCTTCTACCCGACACGAGTCTTGACTGAATAGAATAACGTATTAAAATTGCTTGTTACTTCCAATATATCTTTGTGAAATATGTGAGGGAGGCCGTCTTATTTATAAGTAATTTCAACACACCAGCATTTTAATTTGAATAGAGCTTCTGACTGCAACAAAGAGAGTAAATCAGTGACAAGAAAGACCAGAAATTTATTCCTTTATCAGCTCCAGCTACTTAAGCCGAGAGGTTGGATCGTCGTAGCTATAATTGGAAATTTGTGGTAAGGTTTTATGGGACCACACTGCTGAGGTCGTCTTCCCCTGAACTTACACACTACTTAATTTGACTTAAAATAACTTACGCCAAGGACGACACACACACCCATGCCCGAGGGAGGACTCGAACCTCCGACGGGGAGAGCCGCCCGGACCGTGACAAGACGCCTCAGACCGGTAGGTATTATTAATGTTGGATTAATCCACTTGCTAGTTTTACGTAGTGGCACACCTCGTGTTAGAGTAAATGTTGTGTTATGTAACTTTTGCATTTGAAAACCAGCCGAAATAGATAGTGTTCATATCTGAATAATCCATTTGATAGTTAAAAATGTAGTAGCACACAGTGTGTCAGAATAAATATTTTGTTTTATATCTTTTGTAATGCAAACAAGCTAAAATAATCCGTGTTAAATTACATTTAATTGACTTAATCTAACAAATTACCCAAGTCATATTCCTGTTCATGAATACGATTATTACTTAAATTAAATGGAGCCTTTACAACTGGAGATGAATACGACTGGTAATATATATGCATCTACTGTAAATTTAGTAGTGTTAAACAATCAAGTTGTCGGTACTGATTTGACTGGTATATCAGAGGAGGATGTAAGTGAAGATTAACAACAAATCTTAATCACATGTGCTGCACTAATTGTTTGAAAGATGCAGTTTATACTATTTCTAAGAGAGACCTAGTTGTGGAAGAAGCTACATAGAGAATAAAAAAAAAAATGTTTTTAGTTATTCGAAGCAGATATCATTTCTTGAGTTCTAAATTTTCATCATAATTGAGACGTTCTTCAGTAGTATCTATCAGGTAATGGTCAGGAAACAAAATACAATCTGATAAATATCATTTTACTTTGTGGCAGTATTCAGTTATGTACATGTAGTTTTTCTTTGTTGACATTGCCTCTGAACTGGAAAACAAAATACCGATGGTAATCAGGAGCTTTTTCTACACTGCACATGTGCCATAAATAATGGCACTGCAGTCAAACTCACTCACGAAAAAAATATATTTGACGCATTTTTCAATTAACACTTTTCATGTTGCTGGCCAATGCCAAGTGCGAGAAGGCGTAGAATCAAAGATGTATTTTATGCTATTTATTTTAGAGATAAATTTCAAGTTCTAGCAGTTAGCTTCAAGTGTTATCAAAGTCTGTTCGTAACAGATCCAGTCACAATGGTAAATAAAACAAGGAGCCAATTAAGTTCAAAATGGCTCTGAGCACTATGGGACATAACTTCTGAGGTCATCAGTCCCCTAGAACTTAGAACTACTTAAACCTAACTAACCTAAGGTTCAAAACACACATCCATGCTCGAGGCAGGATTCGAACTTGCGACCGTAGCGGTCGCGCGGTTCCAGACTGTAGCGCCTAGAACCGCTCGGCCACACCGGCCGGCTGCCAATTCAGTAATAACATATTCTTGCAGTGATTAGAAGAGACATATTTATTAAAATTATTTCATTTTCTATTGAGGCTGTCACTGTTCACGATGTTGACGACCATTTTGAACTCTGCGGACTGATGAGGCAACAACTGCAATCCGGCACTCCAGGTTGCGTCCAAGGAGTCCTCGGTTGGATGCAGGGCACCTGGGTGTCTGATCATTTGTCATAGGCCAGCTGCTGGGGATGCCTTCATTGTGTCAGCATGGTCGCCTTGCTGGCCACATTCCTTCATCCGAGGCAGCATCCAGCTGCCCAGCATGCCACCGGGGTTAAAGCTTGGGTGGCACTCGGCTGTCTGCATGACTCCCAGAGAGACAGACAATTAACTCCTGTACGGAAGTTCCACTGAATAAAAGTTTTTAAAAATATTTCCAGTCCATCATCTCAGCTGATACAAGAATCAATGTAAAATTTGGTATGAAAATGTGGTCTTGGTTGCTGAGGTTTTTGTTTTGAAATGTCAGTGACGCGTTTCGCCTGTGATAGTCATCTTCATGTCATCTACGATGCAAAAAAAATATACACAAAAATGAGTAAGAAAAAACATCCTGCTCTCATCTTGCGCAAAACCGTGCTCTGCAGGAAAAGTTTTCATCAAAGTGACAGGAACTGCTCACTGAGCACTCCGCCCGTAAAATGAATACACGATGGGAATACATCGGAAAAGTGCGATTGGTATATCAAAAAAGCTGAAAATTAATGAATAAATACAGCTTTATAATGCTCTTATGAAACGGAATTTTTGGTGTAGATCGTCATGGTGAAAACTTTGTTAGATTATTATTTGGACGCTTTTCTATAGACCATTTTATACACTCCTGGAAATGGAAAAAAGAACACATTGACACCGGTGTGTCAGACCCACCATACTTGCTCCGGACACTGCGAGAGGGCTGTACAAGCAATGATCACACGCACGGCACAGCGGACACACCAGGAACCGCGGTGTTGGCCGTCGAATGGCGCTAGCTGCGCAGCATTTGTGCACCGCCGCCGTCAGTGTCAGCCAGTTTGCCGTGGCATACGGAGCTCCATCGCAGTCTTTAACACTGGTAGCATGCCGCGACAACGTGGACGTGAACCGTATGTGCAGTTGACGGACTTTGAGCGAGGGCGTATAGAGGGCATGCGGGAGGCCGGGTGGACGTACCGCCGAATTGCTCAACACGTGGGGCGTGAGGTCTCCACAGTACATCGATGTTGTCGCCAGTGGTCGGCGGAAGGTGCACGTGCCCGTCGACCTGGGACCGGACCGCAGCGACGCACGGATGCACGCCAAGACCGTAGGATCCTACGCAGTGCCGTAGGGGACCGCACCGCCACTTCCCAGCAAATTAGGGACACTGTTGCTCCTGGGGTATCGGAGAGGACCATTCGCAACCGACTCCATGAAGTTGGGCTACGGTCCCGCACACCGTTAGGCCGTCTTCCGCTCACGCCCCAACATCGTGCAGTCCGCCTCCAGTGGTGTCGCGACAGGCGTGAATGGAGGGACGAATGGAGACGTGTCGTCTTCAGCGATGAGAGTCGCTTCTGCCTTGGTGCCAATGATGGTCGTATGCGTGTTTTGCGCCGTGCAGGTGAGCGCCACAATCAGGACTGCATACGACCGAGGCACACAGGGCCAACACCCGGCATCATGGTGTGGGGAGCGATCTCCTACACTGGCCGTACACCACTGGTGATCGTCGAGGGGACACTGAATAGTGCACGGTACATCCAAACCGTCATCGAACCCATCGTTCTACCATTCCTAGACCAGCAAGGGAACTTGCTGTTCCAACAGGACAATGCACGTCCGCATGTATCCCGTGCCACCCAACGTGCTCTAGAAGGTGTAAGTCAACTACCCTGGCCAGCAAGATCTCCGGATCTGTCCCCCATTGAGCATGTTTGGGACTGGATGAAGCGTCGTCTCACGCGGTCTGCACGTCCAGCACGAACGCTGGTCCAACTGAGGCGCCAGGTGGAAATGGCATGGCAAGCCGTTCCACAGGACTACATCCAGCATCTCTACGATCGTCTCCATGGGAGAATAGCAGCCTGCATTGCTGCGAAAGGTGGATATACACTGTACTAGTGCCGACATTGTGCATGCTCTGTTGCCTGTGTGTATGTGCCTGTGGTTCTGTCAGTGTGATCATGTGATGTATCTGACCCCAGGAATGTGTCAATAAAGTTTCCCCTTCCTGGGACAATGAATTCACGGTGTTCTTATTTCAATTTCCAGGAGTGTAGATCTTTCATCCCTTTCATTTCAATTGAATCATAAGATTTTAAACACGTTTTGAAAGTGACCACTACCGGCAATTTGTGAGGGATTTCCAACGTCGTATGATGCGCTTAACTATCGGTACGAGGTGAGTTCAATATGTAGTGCAACACATTATTTCTGAAAGAGGGTTGGTTTTATTTAGGATTCCATTACACCATATTATACCCCAGTCTTTTGGCTACAAAATGCTATTTTCAAAATAATCTACGTTCAGCGCGACGGCCTACCGCCAACTGTATGTCTGCATCGTACCACTCTACTGGTCGGCGTCAGAGCCAACGTCTTTCTGCATGAATAACCTGCCCATCACCTACGTACTGCTTTCCATGGAGTGCACAACTTATCGGATCAAACAGATGAAAGTCGGAAGGTGTGAGATCTGGGTTGTAGGCTGAACGAGGAAGAACAGTCTAAACAAATTTGTCAGTTCTTCTCGGAGACACAGACTTGTGTGGAATCTTCTGTTGTCATGTAAAAAGAGAAGCCCGTGTGTATTTTGTGGCGATGACAAGCAAAAGTCGTTTCTTCAGTTTCCTAAGGGCAGCACAGTTGTGTGTGGCTAGCCAGCACATGGGAGATCGAAAGAGTTGGCGCGACCTTGTTGTGATAATGACAGACGTATTGCTCAATAACTCAACGTGCTTTTGTTCAGTGCCAGCTCTCTGTAGACATTCTGGAAGTCTCTGTGAGTGTCTCTGATTCTCTGACTTTTCACGAAAAGAATGTCACTGACATCTCTCCGCTTGGAACGCACCACTTTACAAACGCTATTTAGAAGGCAACGTGTAGCGCCGTTACCTGTAAGAACTTCATCAAACTATAAGCGCTGAAGCACGAATATTCCACGGCGTCCCGCTACAAATTCCTCATTTTTTCATCCGAAACTGGGAAAAAATCTGTTGCATTACTTACTGAACAGCTCTCGTATTATTAGCTACATCACTTAAATCTGCACGGTATTTAATTTGAGTCATAAGATACGTCGTAAGTTTGAGGTAGGGCTTGTCTGACGCTTTCAGATTGAGATCACTAGCCACTACAATAAATACAACAGCCTCTGCAATTTTTTTTTAGAGTGTCATTTCGCCAGTAACACTTGTGTGGGCAGTTGTTATAGTGAGACTTTTGTCAGTCATTTCAGCAGACGACAGGTGCGCATATGTTTCCAAGATGGTGCTGCATTGCTTTTGCGTAGGGCAGAGGTGGCGTCACTGACTCACTGATGCCTCAAGATACTTGAGCCGTTGAGTTCATAGATCTCTTGTTGCTGTTAAAATGCTGAACGAGGGTGTTAGAAGTTTTTTTTCCATTTATGCAGTTAAACGATAGCCCCTTACATACATATGAAGCTAAGGATCCGCACTGTAGACAACAGACAAGAAAAGTGTATCCACAGGAGTTGTCGACTTGGCAATCTCGTTGTTAGTGAGTGCTCGTGTTGATACGAATTAAAGCAACCTTAACCATTAATGTCGAGTGTATGTAGAATATGTGGATAGTAGACGTGCAGTTGGCAGGGCACGTGTGGGGAGAGCAGTAGTGGTGGAGGTTCTGGGAAAGTGCTGTGGGGGAAATGCCGAACACTAGGGGGAAAGTGCCGCTCTAAACTGAAGCCTACACTTACATTTCTTGTAAATATTAAGTGGAGCTCCTTCACGCCCACACTTGCATCGTGATAATTCTAAATTATCTGCTAGCGCCTCTGCTTTAGTTATTATAGAGAAGGAATTTCGCTATTTCGCTCAAATTGCAACAAAAGCAGCGATTTGTTGTCGTTTGGCCTGTTGGCCATTTCTTTTAGGGAAGCACCATGACTCGAATTTTGAGTAAAAGGTATATTTCTCTTGTTTCCATGTTAAAAATGTTCTTCTTTTGCCAAAACACATCGAAGTTTACACAAAGCCACCTCACTAACACGATGGGCAGACGCGGTTGCGAGAGAATCCTGAAATCATGGTTTATCATGTTCATTAAGTGAGGAACTGAGGAAAAGTAAGGTCAATAAGCTATGAAAAAGCACATCCTCAGTACGAAATCAAACCTATAATATCTTGTGTTGCTCCAAAACGCAGTGCATTTCTCTTTTAGCAAGCTGTATACAGGACTTAAAAATTATACTCTTTCATCGATAAACTCTGTAGTTGGTGAACCAACACAGTAGATAATGAAGTTTTACATAATAACCAAGCCGCGAAGGATTAGCCGAGTGGTCTAAGGCGCTGCAACCATGGACTGTACGGTTGATCCCGGCGGAGGTTCGAGTCCTCCCTCGGGCGTGGGTGTGTGTGTGTTTGTCCTTAGGATAATTTAGGTTAAGTAGTGTGTAAGCTTGGGGACTGAAGACCTTAGCAGTTAAGTTCCATAAGGTTTCACACACATTTGAACATTTGAACATAATAACCAAACGGAAAAATACTGTCCTCAAGGCGTGCTGTCATTTTCCAAAGTCTCATTTCGATATCTCAAACCGTTTACGCAATATGAGTAATGTTGTACAGTTTTCACTCTGGCTTCAGCTCTGGCGTATGGAATTGCAGATGGTTACGCTACACCAGTATATCAATTTTCTCTGGGCTGGTTAGTGATACAGATCTCCACCCGAGTCTAAAAAAAATCAACATGTTACCTAAATTTCATATGCAGCAACATACGATGTAATATGCACCAAACGCAAAATCACAACGGCCTCTATTTTTCATTGCAAAATTTTTAGAATTTCGCGCTTTGTTTTACTTATATCCAAAAATTACGATAACCATGACCATTAATAAAACGACGGGCGTATCATCACGAAGCAGACATTTAAAAGTATAAGTAACGCAAAAATGAAATTCCTTTTTACTGTATAATTTCTGTAGAATCGTTTGAGAAATATGGCAGGACGTATGCCTAGATTCTGTCATTAGGAGTACGTCGCCGACTGGCCAAAAAAGGACAAGCAATATCGATCTGCCTTTCCGAACAAACTAATGGACTCACTCAGCGCTTCTGACAGAATCTGTTCACTGTGCGTTGGCAACTGTATCTAATAGAGCCGTGTCCACACCTGCCAAACCTATGACGTAATACACCATATGGTGAGAAGTGAATGTGGGGCCCAGGAGCTAGAGTACCCACCGAGTACGATCCAGATGACCGTGGAGTTTCCGACGGTGGCGACGGATAGCATGAGCCCGTAGAGGAGGCTCCAGGCGAGCTTGATGGTCCAGTGCAGCTGGTAGGGGCGCGGCGGCGGCGGCCACACGCAGTCCTCGCCATAGTAGTCGCCGATGCCGCCGCTGGCGTTGAGCCCCGCCTCGTCCGGCCACGAGCAGTTTAGCGGGTAGTCGGCGTAGGCCAGTGCGTCCTCCATGGCCACTGGATGGCGCCTCACACGGCGGCTGCGAGAGCGGACGCCACTCCTGCACACTGCACTTCCGTCATCACGGCTGGCACCTCACTGGTATCACTGCAACATAGATACAGCAATCCTTTTCCTTAAAAAAACTGTTGAGCAATACACTGTACACAGAGACAGGTGGTGCATAAATATTAAAGGTAAATTAGAAGATATTAAGGCCAAAATATCAGACGTAAGCGTAGGAGTACAAGGAACAGAAAACACATAAACATAAAATTATGGCGAGATGCCCAATGATCTCTTCAGTGCAGATCCCTACCAGGCTCGAAATCTTATGGGAATCAAATTAGAATGAAATCCAGACCTTTTAGCAGCTGGCAGGCGTTGATCAATATGAACGGGGACAATTAAAAATGTGTACTCTGCCCTGGACTCGAACCCGGGATCTCCTGCTTACATGGCAGATGCTCTATCCGTCTGAGCCACCGAGGACACAAAGCATAATGCGACAGCAGCGATTTATCTCTGGCAAGCTCCCCGTGAGATCAACATTCCCAACATACTGTCCACACACTACCTTTGCAGTACCCCAGCCCACTATACTCATTTCTTGCGGCAGTCAATCTACCGATCCCCGTAAGAGTTCGGGTAATGTGAGTGCATCCGCACTGAAGATCTTTCAGCTCTCGAAGAATGAAATTACAGTGAAATCCAGACCATTAGCTGCTTACAGGCGTTGATAAATATCAGCGGGAACAGTTGAAAATGTGTGCACTAACCGGGATTCGTACCCGGGATTTCTTTCTTACTGCGTCCTCGATGGCTCAGTCGGATAGAGCGTCTGCCCTGATAGCAGAAGATCCCGGGTTCGAGACCGGACTGGGCACACATTTCCAACTGCCCCGTTGATATTTATCAACGCCTGTCAGCAGCTAAAAGGTCTGGATTTCATTCTAATTGCATTCTTTGAGTTCTGCATGATCACCAACAGTGTTCTTTCGGACATGTCCGAATTTAGGTCTGCTGGACAGCGTGCTAAGGTAGTCCATGCAGTTGCAATGACCGCTGTGTCCAGATGGGTTAGTGGTGCCAGCACGGTAGCTCAGCATATTCGGCCAGGGGGTTAACTCACCTTAGTAACAAAAAATGAGTGAAGGGATCAGCGATGAACTTGAACGGATGCATGGGACATCCGCTCCCAACATATACAACGACAAATAACGAAAAAAAGAAGTAGTTAGAGCAACTGCCTAGGAATCAGGAGACCTGGGTTGGAATCACAGGCTGGCACAAATTTTCAACTTTCCCCATTGATTTCAATCAATGCCCACTTGCAGCCAATGTCTGTGATTCCTTTGTGTCTTAAATTTCATGTAGTAATTCCCCATGTTTGTTGTTGAACCCCTTCTTGTGGGAATTCGTACAATGCAAATGGAGTTGCAATGCAATGGAGTTGCACACGGAATCGTACAACACTTCATAAATTGAAAATGGACTTTCATGGGAACCAAAATCGACGTCTTCGTTAGTGCAAACACGTAAGTCGAAATTCAACTGCGACACACTTATTCACTGAAAATTTAAGTAAAAAATAAAATTAACTCTCCGCTGAAGACAGATTATTAATTTTTCTCGTGAAATACATTGAATCTTAATTCATTTTTCTCATCTACGAGGTTCTTAAGGCAGCAGTTGTGAAGATTTAGAGAAGGCTCCGGAGGGTATAAAATGGTCTCATTAAACTCAAAAGTGGCGTCAAAACTGAAGAAGCATTTTAATTTCATACAGAAAAGAAACACCACAAAGTCTCGCAATTTAAATTCTAGTACAAGCAAGTGCCCTTGAACGCACCTTGTGACTTTACACCAACACATTTTCAAAAGACAGAAGAACAGTTCTGTAAACATACTAACGCCCACAAAATTATTTAATGACACTCGAATTAATGATTGGAAAATGGATATAGATATTCACATGTTCGAACAAAGATGTGATACTGAACATATAAACTAAAATTGTCTGCATGAAAATGCAGTTGAAAAATATCTGGGATGAATAAATCTCAAAACAACATCGCGTATAATTATGCAAAGGCCGTGCAAGCAAGCAACCACCGCACTACAATCTTTGACGATGTCACTTCAGAGTACTTCTTTCACTATCGCAAGACAAGCCTATATTCTTAACAGTTCGATGCATCCAACCGGGAGGAATGCACAGCTTACTAACGGCAGCAGCCGGAATCCAAGAGTGTCCGTTTGTTGCACAAGCTATGCGAGGCATCGCTAACTGATCTCTGAGACTAGCAATACTATTGGCCGACTAACCCTATAGTTTGAGTAGCGTGCTTAAGAGGTACCTTTGCGTTCTCGACCAAAGATGAAGCTACTCTAGTATACATAAATATGAATACATAGTATGAAAGATATCTCTAGCTGATCGCTGTCAAATCTACAAGCATTCCTACATCTACGTCTATAGTCCACAGGTCACTTTATGTGGTGTGCTGGAAAATAACTGGTGCAGTCTGTTCCAGTCACGAATGATGCGCGAGATTAGAGATTAGTGGTAGGCCTTTGTGTGAGCTCGAATGTCTCTAATTTTACCATAGTAGTCTTTTCGGGAGACATACGTTGGAAGAAGTGTTATATTGGTTGGCTCTTCTTGAAACGCACGGTAGCGGAATCACACCATGATGCAGAAAGTCTCTCTCATAGCATCTGTTATTAGAGTTGGCTGAGCATCTCTGTCCTAACTTCGCGCTTACTAAAGGAACGTGTTACCAAACGCGAAACTCTTCTTTCCTATTTCCTCTGTCAGCTTTATGCGGAATGGTTGCCAGGTCTGGTATGAATTTTTTTTTTTTTTAAGGCTTCAAGTATTATATTATGAAACGGAAACTTACATTAACATGGCCACCCAATGTGGCGGTGGAGCGAATTTTCATGATACACATTCTCGCTTGTTTGTGGCTACATATATTTTTAATCACTTAAACTCTTAAATTTACAATAAAATGATTATATCAGTATGGAGCACAATACTTTTGCGTCCGACTCGCAACACATTCACAGAAGAACAGCTAGAGAGCGGCGCGGCTCCCTGCAGAAGTAAAAATTGGCAATTGTTATTTTGAATCATAGGTGCATCGTTTTTTTACTGATCGATAGCAGTGTATAACAGTTTATAGCTATCGTGATATTCTGCGCTTTTCAGGAGCGCGGCAAAGATATCTGGTTACAACATTCATTGGTATATGTTAAAAGTTCGCACATACTGACGCGAATACAGAAAAAAAACACTTTTACATGTTAAAAATCGCAGTGATAAAGGCTGTAATGTCACACAGGCTGATGTGCAGTATACAAACATTGGCTGATCGAGTGTTTTCACAGCTATCTCCTTCATGTCGGGACTACAATTTATTCAGCATTCTTGCAATCATAGTCTGCAGTTGCATTCCCTTGCCATTAGTTTTATGTTGAAATGTGCTTGTTGATGTATTAGGATTAATGGTAGCACCAATCGTTGGTGATGTCTGGGGATTATAAGTGGCAAAAATTGTGAATGGTTAACAGTTGATGGTTCCTGGCGTACATGAATATACGAGCGTCTTCCGTCATCATGCATCCCAACCTTTTCTGTTATAATTTTGAATAGCTCATCAACCGCAAGCGCAATGTTCTACCGGGCTCTATCATCAGAAAAACTAAACATTTACGGCCTAAATTTTAGATAGAGATCTTTATCTAACCCTTCGAAAGGTGACACTAACATGGTACAGTCCTAGAAAAACGACTACTAGATCTTCGCATACAATCGGTAGGTTTCTGATTTGTTTTACCGACTACAGCCCATCCTGGTAATGTTAAAGAAGCGTTGAAGATTACAACGTTTCTTAGCAATCTAGTGACGGACTGACATTGAATTTTACGACAAAATAATGAAACTTAATTTTTCTAATCGTCCCAATACGCTTTTGCAACTGAGTGAAAAGTATATGGGGCGTACTCTCTGCAATGAGGGAACGCATTGGAGTGGATGTTAGCTACATTGGAGTGAATGTTAACCTTGGAAGCATGAGATTTACTCCGTTAAAGCAATCTATGGGACACGAAAGCGAACACATACTTTAGCAAAGAGAGCTACAAAGCATGTACGAGATAAACTAAGGGAGGCAAGCTGGAGCTTCCTTAAGTAAAGATGCGGTAGTTAATAACAGGGACAGACCGGACACTTTCGCGAACTGAAACCATAATTATAAATTCTCTCGAAATTTAACCATTCACCAAAAGAGGATGGATGAAATACTGACTTAGCTATCAATTATTCCGTGGTCTACAACTCATCGCTAACCAAACCCAAAATTAAATGTTTCTTACAATTTTAGCATGCAGACTAGAACAGCTCCATACGGCTGCAATCTCTGTGGTCTTCCATCACACAGCTACAGCATCCGACAAGAAACTTATGTGTGCAGTGCCCAATGTTTATCTGAGAAACTCAGCACTGAGTTTATCCCGAGTTACTCCCGGCTTTTATCAGTCCATATCCAGCAACGAGATTATACTTCATAATCTCTATAACTTCCCAACACAATTGGATGAACTTCATACAATTAAGCAGATATCTGCTCGCCCTTTCAGCGCTTCCTAAGCTATTACGACTGTCCTCGCACCAACGAAGCTATCTGCCTACACGCCAGCGACCAAGAAGGCACCCTGCCCGACAATTTTCACAGTCCCCAACGACTAATCTGTTACGCTTTTCTGCGTGACAGCATTGATCGAAGAGCACGAATGCACTTTATCTGATGCCCTTCTTCCAACACAAAGCTACCGAAAGCGTCTAGAATCCTCTTTCGATGAATCAGACGAGCCAATGAAACGTCTCTCCTAAAAACTTCGCAGGAAGATCTACACTCCTGGAAATTGAAATAAGAACACCGTGAATTCATTGTCCCAGGAAGGGGAAACTTTATTGACACATTCCTGGGGTCAGATACATCACATGATCACACTGACAGAACCACAGGCACATAGACACAGGCAACAGAGCATGCACAATGTCGGCACTAGTACAGTGTATATCCACCTTTCGCAGCAATGCAGGCTGCTATTCTCCCATGGAGACGATCGTAGAGATGCTGGATGTAGTCCTCTGGAACGGCTTGCCATGCCATTTCCACCTGGCGCCTCAGTTGGACCAGCGTTCGGGCTGGACGTGCAGACCGCGTGAGACAACGCTTCATCCAGTCCCAAACATGCTCAATGGGGGACAGATCCGGAGATCTTGCTGGCCAGGGTAGTTGACTTACACCTTCTAGAGCACGTTGGGTGGCACGGGATACATGCGGACGTGCATTGTCCTGTTGGAACAGCAAGTTCCCTTGCCGGTCTAGGAATGGTAGAACGATGGGTTCGATGACGGTTTGGATGTACCGTGCACTATTCAGTGTCCCCTCGACGATCACCAGTGGTGTACGGCCAGTGTAGGAGATCGCTCCCCACACCATGATGCCGGGTGTTGGCCCTGTGTGCCTCGGTCGTATGCAGTCCTGATTGTGGCGCTCACCTGCACGGCGCCAAACAAGCATACGACCATCATTGGCACCAAGGCAGAAGCGACTCTCATCGCTGAAGACGACACGTCTCCATTCGTCCCTCCATTCACGCCTGTCGCGACACCACTGGAGGCGGGCTGCACGATGTTGGGGCGTGAGCGGAAGACGGCCTAACGGTGTGCGGGACCGTAGCCCAGCTTCATGGAGACGGTTGCGAATGGTCCTCGCCGATACCCCAGGAGCAACAGTGTCCCTAATTTGCTGGGAAGTGGCGGTGCGGTCCCCTACGGCACTGCGTGGGATCCTACGGTCTTGGCGTGCATCCATGCGTTGCTGCGGTCCGGTCCCAGGTCGACGGGCACGTGCACCTTCCGCCGACCACTGGCAACAACATCGATGTACTGTGGAGACCTCACGCCCCACGTGTTGAGCAATTCGGCGGTACGTCCACCCGGCCTCCCGTATGCCCACTATACGCCCTCGCTCAAAGTCCGTCAACTGCACATACGGTTCACGTCCACGCTGTCGCGGCATGCTTCCAGTGTTAAAGACTGCGATGGAGCTCCGTATGCCACGGCAAACTGGCTGACACTGACGGCGGCGGTGCACAAATGCTGCGCAGCTAGCGCCATTCGACGGCCAACACCGCGGTTCCTGGTGTGTCCGCTGTGCCGTGCGTGTGATCATTGCTTGTACAGTCCTCTCGCAGTGTCCGGAGCAAGTATGGTGGGTCTGACACACCGGTGTCAATGTGTTCTTTTTTCCATTTCCAGGAGTGTATTTCTCTATCGGCACACGACCCAAGAGTCATGTAGGCCGCACAGGTATGTGCCCTTGGGCCCTCCTATTGTTTTCTTATTGCGTCTCCATTTCCAAGAAAGCTAACGGAACCTCCCTGTCCTTTCTCATCAAGGCAGAGCAGAAATCTGTCCTATCACTCAAATGAACTTATTTTATCATGCACTACAGAGAAGCAGCACACAGATGGAATTTGCTGAAGGGCACTTAAGAATTAATATAAAACACATGTTTGAGAGGACACTTCCTCTGGGTATCGCTATTATTCCACACAACTGAAAAGAGGCACACTTACAATAAGGTACCAAGTTAAAGAAACCGTCCATAGAATCAATGAAAGACATATGAAGACAATGTACATCTTAAGAAGTGACCGTTACAGATTGAAATGCTCTGTAACGGCTTGACCATAGGCTAGAAGGCTTGTTGTCATAAAAAGGATACTTGACGCAATTCTCTGGCTTTGCGTTGTGCCATGCCACCCGCTAGGTGCCGTCACCAGCCGGTCCCTCAGTACCGAGCTACCGAAGCCAGGGACTCTTTGGAACCCAGTGAACGTGACACTTGCGGTAAGAACATAATAACAAACCCACTTTTGCGCACATAACTACTAGCTGTCCAGCCAGGCAAGTCAACGAATCAGTGAGTAACCGAGATAGCGTCCGTCACAGTGCCAGCCTACACTTTTAGCTTGCCCAGGGGATCCAGACGCAACTTTGGTGGACCGAGGGTTGAACCGAGTCCATCCTAGCCACTGCACCAGTGGGCGTCTGCCAGCACCAGTCGCTATCACCCAAATGACGGACCGTGGTTTGGTCCCCAGATTTTACGCTCGCCACGCCTGGGTTGAGGTTGCCAGCCTGTCCCACATTCAATCTGGCTGTGCGTCTGTTCCCTCATCTCCTGGCGTGTCTTGGTCGCCAGCTTACCACGGAAGGTTGTGAGTTAACGAGCACTGCGCTCTCATTTAAATACGTGGCCGTAAGAGTCAGCCTACAGGAATTGTGAAACTAACCCTGTTGTCCAAGACCGCGTGCCATAAAGAGCGCAGATTCACCACGAGATGGGGAAACTCACAGGCGTCTACTGTCTATTGAGGCCTATGCGCTGTAGTGTGAGAGTGAGATGGACGAGAACCCACGTCATAGGGAAACCCAGTAGAGGCCTTTGTGGCCAAGGGGACGTGTTAAATATGGCGGACCTAAGATCGGCCATAAAGGGAAACATTTATGAATACTACTTAATTCTGTAGTAACACAGGGAATCAAGCCACAGTAATTTTAATCTGCTATCCTCCATAAATTTTCGTAATGATCCCAATAAACTTGAATATTGATTATTTCTATGATAGTTTAGGATTTACTGTTAAAGTGAAACTAGTAAGTTTTGTAACTAAGACCTAAATGCTGAAAATCTGAACGGTTTGGGCGATCTTAACGATCGATATTTCATATAGAAACGCATCATTAAAATGTCAAACATTGTAAATGTAAACTCTGTAACTTCATTTGTTTAAAAGATATAGTAAATTTAAATTATCAGTATTCACAGTTATGCATCAGATCATCATTTCCTCCACACAAAACACATTTCACGATGACAGCATGACACCTTATTGAATCATTAGGTAGTAGAATATTTGTTGGAAAGTTTAGTGCATAATAGTTACTTCCGTTCTTTATTTATTTATCAGAAAGCACATTGGTGTAGGGCTACTGGTCGTGACATTCAAAGTTAAGAAGAAAATTGTATTGGTTTTATGTAAAAGTATTTAACGCTTGTAATGTAACGGATATTATTGTTACTTTATTTAGAACGTGAAAGTGGTCAAGCTATGATTATTTAAATATGTTAAAATGTAAAGTAATGTAGAATAAGCTGTAGCCAATCATATGGACGGCTTCAGGAAAGGGAACTGCGCTAGTCAGCTGAGCGGAGATGCTCGGCGCGCTGGAAAGGCGGTCGGAGACGGGCAGAGGGCAGTTTTGGTCGAGACACCAAAGGGAACAGTTCAGATGTAGACGCGAAAATGGACAATGGGTCTTTATGGAGCCAGGAAGTGAAACGACTTAGAAAATTCCGGGCAGTGTGGTATCGTGGGACTTAGTCACTGAGCGGTGAGCAGCCGCGAGTCTGGTTTGAGCTCTAACTTTTCGCGTAGATAACTTGTATCTCGCGATGACGTTGTGAATGGTCGAACTGTGTCAAATGTATATGCGCCCGAATGTAACAGTAACTCTAAATACGACCAATTTCGCTGTTAGTTTGCTTTTTGAATAAGCATTATTCTAAGCAAATCGCAATTGTGTGGCCTATATAATTTATGTGTCGTTAATTTAGTTCCCGATATTATTATTAATGTTAATATATGTTATATTAACTTCGTATTTTGCAAACTTGCCATCATCCAGACAAATTAAACAAAGGGTCACAAGTGTCTAATTTAGGGCGTGTAATGCGACACTTGCGGTTCAACCCATAGACGAGTTTGAGCCAAGACATTTCGACGAAGAGGAAACGCATGTAAGCCAGAGCATCTTTGGGATGTTAGCTTGCAAGGTCTACCGCGCCTGGGGTGCGCTGGACATAACGGCTGCGGGGATCTCCTTGACAACGTTATGCTGTCGATATCTGTGGTTCGATGTCCATCTCATAGCAATGGTAGAAATGAGCTGCTAGTAGGAAATTCTGAAAAGTAATAAAAGAGTTCTGCTGTGATCGAATGGCTTTTGACTAATTCCAAACCACAGTTCTTTATCGGACAATACCCACAGGTTTAACAAGTTCTGTCAGGTATAGAGCTCCCTACGTGTACTCCCAGATATTTTAAGGGTGTGGGTGACTCCAGTGGTGGGTCTGCAGTCGCGTTATCACACGATAATCGACCTTCTGCATGTTTATGTGAAACACTACGTTGCTTGATATTGAGGGAGAACTGTCAATTCCTCCGCTTTTCGTCGTTACTCTGAATGTCTTCCTGCATTTATTTATGTACTAATACAAATACTCGTTATTAGTAGCTGCTTATAATAAATGCGTTTCATACCAATAATGATTGTAAAGCAATTAGGAACACTATAGCCACACAAATGAAGGGGGTAATGTACAATACGTACTAGAACGGAGAGGGAACAATAGCAATGGAATGCCGAGAGACAAGTGCTCGGATGAAATAGAGCGTAGTACATGGATACTCTCTTTCCTCTACCGTCAACTTGTATATCGAAGAAAGAATTAAAGAAGTAAAATGGTGATTCGGAAGTAGCTTTAAAAGTTAGGATATGAATTTTCTCCTTTGAGAAAATGAGGAAGAATTACAGTACTTCTTACCAAATATGGATAGCACACAATATTTCAAGAAAGTCTTCTGCCTTTGAAGTAAATAAAGATATGAAGGACGACGTAAGAAACATGGTAGGAGGTAGCGGTGAACAGAGCAGGTGTTACGACTCCTGTGTAATTGACCGCTATCACCTACCATTATGGTATGAGGTCTGGATATGGTCACAAACTGACCGAAACTGATTACCACAAAATAAAGGGTTTTTGCTATTGAGACTGTCTGTGTTAATTTAAATTAGAGTAGCTGTTTTAAAACTGTGCACAAATGAAATAAACACTGTGTATCGTCGCTACATAGCGGGCTACTCCTCGCCAGTATGTACAGCTGTCATCGTGGAGTTTTCATGGTCTGATGATGACCGAACCTTGATCGAAACCGGTCACCAGATTAACAAATTTTAAATTTTAACAACTTACAAATGATTTAAGACCTATTTACTTAAAAACTTTTATTATGCATCCTAAAAAATGTAGAAGTAAATAGGCAATGCTCTTTCAGAGGAATCAGTCGACCGCATGCCTAAAGCAATTTAGTAAAATGACGGAAACTTTATTTTTGATAGGCCTGTCGGTAGTTTCAACCAGTGGCCTGTTAAATCATAGACCAGTGACTCTCGGCAGCGCCACCTCTCTCTGTTTCATTCCGATAACACGAAAGTCGACTAAGAGATGTCTGACAGTTGACCGAGTATTGATAGAAGTGTACGCGTAAGATATCAGCTGCAATATCAACTGCAACTGAACACCGGAAACCTCTCCACGGTGGCTTGGTTCCGTAAACTACATTTTCACTTTCGTCTTTTATAAACGGCCACTGAAGTTCGCAGCCACGTATCCGTACGCGATTTTCAGAGTGTGTATTTTAACTTGCTAGAAGTTTTTGTGCCAGTAGGAAAAGTTCGTCAGCCGGAAATAATGGAAGAGTGATGGTCCCGTTGCGGCTCTGTACCCTCTACACTCACCCCTCCTTCCCCCCCCCCCCCCCTCCCCGGTCCTTATTTGAAGACTCGAACTCAGGCTTATAAAAATGCATAATTCCTGAAATATGTGTCGTACAATGATACAATTCTGCAAGTTCGTAGAAAATGTGATGTAAATAAAGTTAGTAGCAAAGAAGTAGTAAATTAAAATACCATTACTGATGCTGAATTTTTACTGTACGGACAATGAAAATGTAGTCACTGATAGAATAAATTTCGAAAAAGTTTGAAATTATGTCCAAAGTTTGTTGGAAAATGATAAGCTACCCGATTATCAAATGATCAGATAAGTATAATCTGGACGATTTTTAGCACCATGTCACGCTGCCTAAAGCCACGTTTATAATTGTCTCTATGTGTTTAATATTTCATGTAAAATCATACCTATTAATGAGTAGATTATGACAGCATTTCAGATTAACTACATGAAATTAGACTCTTGCCCATGACGTGTATGTTTCACACACATACTTGGTGATTCTTACTAAAGTTAAGATACACCCCGAAGCGACCTATAAGAGGCTGAGACAAGTAATTTTATGAGAAACACATGGGGCAGATACCCCAAAAACTGATGAGAAATGTTGAACATGTGACGTCACCAGATAAGTAATATCCTGTACTTTTATGTTTCTCTGCTGTTTTACACCATATGACCCAAGAGAGTGTGAGGTGAATATGTGGTATTCAGCCGTATGGCGTGATCTTTGGTCACTAAACACGCTGACAAATGTATGGACTCATTGTCGGAAACTGAATGACACACCGAGCAGGGCGAATATTAGATAAATTTGCACTTCATACAGTTAAACTATTCCCAATCAACTAACCACAGGGAAGAAGTATTGACAGTAGTTCTGGAACATGTCAGCCCCCTCTCATCACATTCCAAACTCTAGGGGTTGTAGGGATATCGTACACACACCTTACATCAACCCGTCTCCTCATTAAAACTTCCTTTACTGTCTAACCACTGCTCTTCACCATCTTCTGCCTGCTTAGTTGGTTCAAATGGCTCTGAGCACTATGGGCCTTAACAACTGAGGTCATCAGTTCCCTAGAACTTATAACTACTTAAACCTAACTTACCTAAGGACATCACACACATCCATGCCCCAGGCAGGATTCGAACGTGCGACCGTAGTGGTCGCGCAGTTCCAGACTGAAGTGCCTAGAACCGCTCGACCACCCGGGCTGGCGCCTGCCTATTACATATCCCCCCCCTCCTCCTCCTCCTCTCTGTCCACCTCCATCTTCCTCTCTCTCTGTCCATCTCTTCCCTTTCCCCTCTTTCTGTTCATCTTCTCCTTCCCTCTCTCTGTCCATTCCTCTTCTCCCTCTCTCTGTCCTTTTCCTCCACTTCCACATTCTCTGTCCATCTCCTCCCTAACCCTCTATCTCCTCCTCCTCTCTCTCTCCATCTTCCCCCTCTCTTTGTCTATTGCGTCTTTCCCAATCTCTCTGATCATCTCCTCGTCACCCCCTTTCTTTACAACTCCTCTTCCCTCTCTCTTCTGCCCATGTCCTCCTCCTCTCTCTCTATTCAACGTCTCGTTACCCCTCTGTCCATCCATCATCTAACTTCCATCTGTCACGTCCCCTTTGTCTGTCCATCTCCTCCTCTTTCCATCTCCTCCTACCACTACCTTTGTCTCTCCCCCCCCCTCCTCCCTGTCTCTGACCGTCTCCTTGTCCTCCCCTCTATCTTTCTTCTTCAACTCACAACCCATCTCCATCCGCCCCTCTCTCTGCTCAGGTGTGCCAGTTCATACATATAGAGTACACTTCGCGCAAGATTACGCTTTAAGGTTTACGGTCCCATCGGTCGCTGTGACCGAGCTGTTCTAGGCGCTTCAGTCCCGATCCGCGCTGCTTCTACGGTCGCAAGTTCGAATCTTGCCTCGGGCATGGATGTGTGGGATGTCCTTAGGTTAGTTAGGTTCAAGTAGTTATAAGTTCTAGGGGACTGATGACCTCAGGTGTTATGTCCCATAGTGCTTAGAGCCATTTGAACCATTTTTACGGTCCATAAAACAAACGTTTGACACGTTCCCACATGGCAGAGCATACGTAATCATTTCCTCAGTTCTCTTGTGGGATATTGGGGCTGTCAGACACTTACAAATGGAGAAAATGTGGCAAGACTCGTTTGTGCATTTGAGAGGTAAAATTTGTGTAGTTCTGATTGAGTGTTAGGTGAACCTAAACCTATTTAAAAATTAGGCAAACACAGTAGCGTAACTGGCGTCAATAAGCTTTCAATATTCTCCTCGATTTCCGTGCCTTTGGAATTGTGTCTCATCTATATATATTTTTATCCTACAACTTCTCTTTTGACTTGTGTAGCCCCTTCTATCGTATTTATGCATTTTATTGTTGGCGTTTATTTCATGATTCACCTTAAAGGCTGCATCACATACGCCAGTTCTCTTTTGTAGCTTATTATTGAAGCTAAACTGTGACAGCTCCTTTGGGTAATATAAATATAAAGAAATTGAAAGTCCAATTTTCTTACTTTGTAGACGCCAGGATTTTCTATTCCTTATGTTTACGTAAAATGTGGTAAGGCACATTGATAAAAAAATAAAAAGTCATACTGATCACTCACACTTCCTGAACATCCGAGGTGTACTGAGTATAGCATGAAATGAAGTGTAATGATTGAGGCCTAGTGTGAGAAATTAGCAAATAGTGATTATCAGCAGACAGCGATTATTGCTTCTACACGAAATAGATAGCTTTAATGAGGAGCGGCTAGACCGAATTACTTAACATCCTATAGGAAATAGATTATTACCCAAAACAGACGGTATCTTTTTCCCTACAACAAAGAAGAAAACAGCGAAAAATAGTTTTATAAAGAAGCAACAGTTACGTGATAACGTATTTCAAATATTTGTTTTACCTTGATATCGTACTGCACTAAGTATGTATTTAGCCACTTATCAGTGCAAAATGCCTAAATAACTACCATTTAGAAACTTTATTATTCTACCGATTTAGACTGGTGTATTTTAGTACCAAATAGTTCAAAAATATGTTATGGTACTTCAAATTAAATTCGTTATCAGCACTCCAAACAGAAAAAGGCTATTCTACACTATCTTTGACAGAATGTACTGTCTGAACTTCTTTAACGGGTAATTTTACTAACGATATGCTGATTAATCGATAAAATGTCATCGCATCCCTTCTCAACTTTTACTTTGCTATAAATGTTGTGTAGTTTTGAAATAAGTGGCTCTCACTTGATGTTACTTTCAGATAATTTTATTTCCGAATACCTGCTCCGTACTCAAGGGCGCCCATACGATATTTTATAGGTGGGGGTTCTACATCTACATTTATACTCCGCAAGCCACCCAACGATGTGTGGCGGAGGGCACTTTACATGCCACTGTAATTACCTCCCTTTTCTGTTCCAGTCGCGTATGGTTCGGGGGAAGAACGACTGTCTGAAAGCCTCCGTGCGCGCTCGAATCTCTCTAATTTTACATTCGTGATCTCCTCGGGAGGTATAAGTAGGGGGAAGCAATATATTCGATACCTCATCCAGAAACGCAACCCTCTCGAAACCTGGCGAGCAAGCTACACCGCGATGCAGAGCGCCTCTCTTGCAGAGCCTGCCACTTGAGTTTGCTAAACATCTCCGTAACGCTATCACGGTTGCCAAATATCCCTGTGACGAAACGCGCCGCTCTTCTTTGGATCTTCTCTATCTCCTCCGTCAACCCGATCTGGTACGGATCCCACACTGTTGAGCAATACTCAAGTATAGGTCGAACGAGTGTTTTGTAAGCCACCTCCTTTGTTGATGGACTACATTTTCTAAGGACTCTCCCAATGAATCTCAACCTGGTACCCGCCTTACCAACAATTAATTTTATATGATCATTCCACTTCAAATCGTTCCGCACTCATACTCCCAGATATTTTACAGAAGTAACTGCTACCAGTGTTTGTTCCGCTATCATATAATCATACAATAAAGGATCCTTCTTTCTATGTATTCGCAATGCATTACATTTGTCTATGTTAAGGGTCAGTTGCCACTCCCTGCACCAAGTGCCTATCCGCTGCAGATCCTCCTGCATTTCGCTACAATTCTCTAATGCTGCAACTTCTCTGTATACTACAGCATCATCCGCGAAAAGCCGCATGGAACTTCCGACACTATCTACTAGGTCATTTATATATATTGTGGAAAGCAATGGTCCCATAACACTCCCCTGTGGCACGCCAGAGGTTACTTTAACGTCTGTAGACGTCTCTCCATTGATAACAACATGCTGTGTTCTGTTTGCTAAAAGCTCTTCAATCCAGCCACACATCTGGTCTGATATTCCGTAGGCTCTTACTTTGTTTATCAGACGACAGTGCGGAACTGTATCGAACGCCTTCCGGAAGTCAAGGAAAATAGCTCTACCTGGGAGCCTGTATCTAATATTTTCAGGGTCTCATGAACAAATAAAGCGAGTTGGGTCTCACACGATCGCTGTTTCCGGAATCCATGTTGATTCCTACAGAGTAGATTCTGGGTTTCCGAAAAAGACATGATACTCGAGCAAAAAACATGTTCTAAGATTCTACAACAAATCGACGTCAGAGATATAGGTCTATAGTTTTGCGCATCTGCTCGACGACCCTTCTTGAATACTGGGACTACCTGTGCTCTTTTCCAATCATTTGGAACCTTCCGTTCCTCTAGAGACTTGCGGTACACGGCTGTCAGAAGGGGGGCAAGTTCTTTCGCGTACTCTGTGTAGAACCGAATTGGTATCCCGTCAGGTCCAGTGGACTTTCCTCTGTTGAGTGATTCCAGTTGCTTTTCTATTCCTAGGACACTTATTTCGATGTCAGCCATTTTTTCGTTTGTGCGAGGATTTAGAGAAGGAACTGCAGTGCGGTCTTCCTCTGTGAAACAGCTTTGGAAAAAGGTGTTTAGTATTTCAGCTTTACGCGTGTCATCCACTGTTTCAATGCCATCATCATCCCGGAGTGTCTGGATATGCTGTTTCGAGCCACTTACTGATTTAACGTAAGACCAGAACTTCCTAGGATTTTCTGTTAAGTCGGTACATAGAATTTTACTTTCGAATTCACTGAACGCTTCACGCATAGCTCTCCTTACGCTAACTTTGACATCGTTTAGGTTCTGTTTGCCTGAGAGGTTTTGGCTGCGTTTAAACTTGGAGTGAAGCACTCTTTGCTTTCGCAGTAGTTTTTTAACTTTGTTGTTGAACCACGGTGGGTTTTTCCCATCCCTCACAGTTTTACTCAGCACGTACCTGTCTAAAACGCATTTTACAATTGCCTTAAACTTTTTCCATAAACACTCAACATTGTCAGTGTCGGAACAGAAATTTTCGTTTTGATCTGTTAGGTAGTCTGAAATCTGCCTTCTATTACTCTTGCTAAACAGATAAACCTTCCTCCCTTTTTTTATATTCCTATTAACTTCCATATTCAGGGATGCTGCAATGGCCTTATGATCACTGATTCCCTGTTCTGCACTTACAGAGTCGAAAAGTTCGGGTCTGTTTGTTATCAGTAGGTCCAAGATGTTATCTCCATGGGTCGGTTCTCTGTTTAATTGCTCGAGGTAATTTTCGGATAGTGCACTCAGTATAATGTCACTCGATGCTCTGTCCCTACCACCCATCCTAAACATCTGAGTGTCCCAGTCTATATCTGGTAAATTGAAATCTCCACATAAGACTATAA
This sequence comes from Schistocerca serialis cubense, assembly GCF_023864345.2. Classification (NCBI taxonomy): domain Eukaryota; kingdom Metazoa; phylum Arthropoda; class Insecta; order Orthoptera; family Acrididae; genus Schistocerca; species Schistocerca serialis. The sequence goes on along the minus strand of NC_064638.1, from coordinate 247,861,329 downwards.
TATGCTGAGAAAATTTATGTGCAATGTATTCCAAATTTTCTCTCAGTTGTTCTACAACTAATGCTGCTGAGTCGGGAGGTCGGTAAAAGGAGCCAATTATTAACCTAGCTCGGTTGTTGAGTGTAACCTCCACCCATAATATTTCACAGGAACTATCCACATCTACTACACTACAGGATAAACTACTACTAACAGTGACAAACACGCCACCACCGGTCGCATGCAATCTATCCTTTCGAAACACCCTCTGTGCCTTTGTAAAAATTTCGGCTGAATTTATCCCTGGCTTCAGCCAGCTTTCTGTACCTATAACGATTTCAGCTTCAGTGCTTTCTATCAGCGCTTGAAGTTCCGGTACTTTACCAATGCAGCTTCGACAGTTTACAATTACAATACCGATTGCTGCTTGGTCTCCGCATGTCCTGACTTTGCCCCACACCCTCTCAGGCTGTTGCCCTTTCTGTACTTGCCCGAGGCCATCTAACCTAAAAAACCGCCCAGTCCACGCCACACAACCCCTGCTACCCGTGTAGCCGCTTGCTGCGTGTAGTGGACTCCTGACCTATCCAGCGGAACCCGAAACCTGACCACCCTATGGCGCAAGTCGAGGAATCTGCAGCCCACACGGTCGCAGAACCGTCTCAGCCTCTGATTCAGACCCTCCACTCGGCTCTGTACCAAAGGTCCGCAGTCAGTCCTGTCGACGATGCTGCAGATGGTGAGCTCTGCTTTCATCCTGCTAGCGAGACTGGCAGTCTTCACCAAATCAGATAGCCGCCGGAAGCCAGAGAGGATTTCCTCTGATCCATAGCGACACACATCATTGGTGTCGACATGAGCGACCACCTGCAGATGGGTGCACCCTGTACCCTTCATGGCATCCGGAAGGACCCTTTCCACATCTGGAATGACTCCCCCCGGTATGCACACGGAGTGCACATTGGTTTTCTTCCCCTCTCTTGCTGCCATTTCCCTAAGGGGCCCCATTACGCGCCTGACGTATGAGCTCCCAACTACCAGTAAGCCCACCCTCTGCGACTGCCCGGATCTTGCAGACTGAGGGGCAACCTCTGGAACAGGACAAGCAGCCATCTCCGGCCGAAGATATCAGCCTGAGACAGAGCCTGAAACCGGTTCGTCAGACAAACTGGAGAGGCCTTCCGTTCAGCCCTCCGGAATGTCTTTCGCCCCCTGCCACACCTCGAGATGACCTCCCACTCTACCACAGGTGAGGGATCAGCCTCAATGTGGGCAGTATCCCGGGCAGCCACAGTCGTAGTCCGATCGGGGGATGCGTGGGACGAGCTGGCCGTCCCCGACAAACCCTCATCCAGACCCCCATAGTGATGCCCATTGGCTACAGCCTCAAGCTGTGTGACCGAAGCCAACACTGCCTGAAGCTGGGAGCGAAGGGCAGCCAACTCAGCCTGCATCCGAACACAGCAGTTGCAGTCCCTATCCATGCTAAAAACTGTTGTGCAAAGAACGTCTGAACTAATCTACAGAGAGCACAAACAAATGCAGTAATGCTGCTACTTGCGCACTGCTGACACACTGCTTGGCGGCGGAAGGAGACTACGCGATTAGGGAGAGAAGTAGATCCAAGGGAGGGTTATGGAGTATTTTTAATATTTTGGAAGACGAATGGTGACTTGTAACTAGGCATAAGAGAGTTCCGGTTCCGACCCTGTTAAAAACCTACGTAATACTGCCTTTTAAATCGTTTTCTCGAAAGGAAAACACCTGACTACGCTATATTTTTTCCTCTCCCAGAGAGCCAGGAATGGGGGCGGGGGGCCTGAAGAGCAATAGTTGGCCTAGCGGAAAAATGCTGCCTTGTTTTGGCACGCTGCAAAGCACACGTTACTGAAGGACGCTGCGCCTGAAAAAAACAGTCTGCCGATAGTACTACCCTCAACAAAGTTTCGTAAGAACAATTCCTTTTGCTTTGACAGTATCTGAACGGTACCCCTCTCACCAGTAAGAACATCTGATTTATAGATCAAAGTAACGGGACAGTGCTGCTCAGGTAGTTATTCTACTTTCATTGAAAGGTCACTCTAACGTCGAGGAGGAAATACGAGAGAAAAACTGCTATCTAAATTGATTCAGTTTCTCTTGGTCAAAACTACCAAGAGTTAAACTTGTACAGTATTTGCTATCTAAATTCAGAAGCGTTTGGAAATATCCAACCGAAATAATGGGATATTAATAAGATACAATTTCTGTGGTGATGCTAAAAGAGATGAAAACCCCAAGTGACAAAACTGTACCCACAACAAGGTACATTTTCGCAAACAATCACACAAATACTTAGAACAAACATGAAATTGGCAGTAAGCATAAAAAGTAGAAGTTTCTTAGATATAATAAGTGAATAGTAGTGGTGAGTAGACTTCCATGATAAACTGAGAAAACGGCTCAAGCTACAGTACACAAAGTTTCATAGAAAAGCAGACTAAAAATTAACTTATAAGTAAATGAAGCCAAACGTAATAAGAATACCACATGCACTGCAGCAGACAGTCGAACATGAAACCATATTTGGTCTTAGGGTACTCATTTCGTAGATTGACTGATAACCATAATCCAACATACAATTGAGGAGCTGTGACGTCATAGACACTTAGATGCACGAAAAGCTAAAAAAACTAGCTTCTGCTGTTACTGAAGCTTCAACAGCAGACATGACGTTATAATTTATTACTTCTTTACCGCCAATGCTATTCGTAACACAGTTTGCAGACAGTATCTACATATACACTCCTGGAAATGGAAAAAAGATCACATTGACACCGGTGTGTCAGACCCACCATACTTGCTCCGGACACTGCGAGAGGGCTGTACAAGCAATGATCACACGCACGGCACAGCGGACACACCAGGAACCGCGGTGTTGGCCGTCGAATGGCGCTAGCTGCGCAGCATTTGTGCACCGCCGCCGTCAGTGTCAGCCAGTTTGCCGTGGCATACGGAGCTCCATCGCAGTCTTTAACACTGGTAGCATGCCGCGACAGCGTGGACGTGAACCGTATGTGCAGTTGACGGACTTAGAGCGAGGGCGTATAGTGGGCATGCGGGAGGCCGGGTGGACGTACCGCCGAATTGCTCAACACGTAGGGCGTGAGGTCTCCACAGTACATCGATGTTGTCGCCAGTGGTCGGCGGAAGGTGCACGTGCCCGTCGACCTGGGACCGGACCGCAGCGACACACGGATGCACGCCAAGACCGTAGGATCCTACGCAGTGCCGTAGGGGACCGCACCGCCACTTCCCAGCAAATTAGGGACACTGTTGCTCCTGGGGTATTGGCGAGGACCATTCGCAACCGTCTCCATGAAGCTGGGCTACGGTCCCGCACACCGTTAGGCCGTCTTCCGCTCACGCCCCAACATCGTGCAGCCCGCCTCCAGTGGTGTCGCGACAGGCGTGAATGGAGGGACGAATGGAGACGTGTCGTCTTCAGCGATGAGAGTCGCTTCTGCCTTGGTGCCAATGATGGTCGTATGCGTGTTTGGCGCCGTGCAGGTGAGCGCCACAATCAGGACTGCATACGACCGAGGCACACAGGACCAACACCCGGCATCATGGTGTGGGGAGCGATCTCCTACACTGGCCGTACACCACTGGTGATCGTCGAGGGGACACTGAATAGTGCACGGTACATCCAAACCGTCATCGAACCCATCGTTCTACCATTCCTAGACCGGCAAGGGAACTTGCTGTTCCAACAGGACAATGCACGTCCGCATGTATCCCGTGCCACCCAACGTGCTCTAGAAGGTGTAAGTCAACTACCCTGGCCAGCAAGATCTCCGGATCTGTCCCCCATTGAGCATGTTTGGGACTGGATGAAGCGTCGTCTCACGCGGTCTGCACGTCCAGCACGAACGCTGGTCCAACTGAGGCGCCAGGTGGAAATGGCATGGCAAGCCGTTCCACAGGACTACATCCAGCATCTCTAAGATCGTCTCCATGGGAGAATAGCAGCCTGCATTGCTGCGAAAGGTGGATATACACTGTACTAGTGCCGACATTGTGCATGCTCTGTTGCCTGTGTCTATGTGCCTGTGGTTCTGTCAGTGTGATCATGTGATGTATCTGACCCCAGGAATGTGTCAATAAAGTTTCCCCTTCCTGGGACAATGAATTCACGGTGTTCTTATTTCAGTTTCCAGGAGTGTATTACTAAATTCACATGAAAATTTATATCATTGTACTACGCATAGTTGGAGACATACTGCGTCATAAATACTGAGATGCGTGAAAACTTGCTTCTGCTCAAAATGAAGCACCAACTACCACCGTTTCATAATGGCTTCACTTAGCGACTCCCACGGACTTCAAGCAGAATTTCAGACCTATTCTCCCTGAGATGCTTAGCTCAAATTTTTAACATGTTAACCAATACGAAAAATAGTAAGATATTTGAAGCTGTTTCATTCATGTGAGTTCGAGACTGTAAAGAATTTGGGATTTAATTGCTGTATACCAGGAAGCTATCCACATTATGGTATAGCACCGAAACATATACGGTAGCAATAGAAATTATTTTGATCCAATTATTGTTCGAGCAAATAATGAGCTTCTAAATGAAAATCACTTCAGGATGAATATTTTGGAGATGTTATGGTTTTTAGTAAATGTCAAATTACACGGGAAGCTTTAACGCTAGGTGTTTCTCTTCAGAGATATTATTAATTTCTATTGATTGAGATGTTCCATTACGTCTCTCGTACTGCGTTTGAAATAGTTCATCCTAAAATCCTCCTCAGAATCACATGTAAATTGTATACAAGTTACGCCTGATTTTATTTGCAACGGGGATGAGTATCCATGGGCGAAAGTTTCTGTGAGTCATGAATGAAGCATCGTGTACGACTCTCCCATATTTACTAAACCAAAGAGCGATGGTAATACGTAGTGTCTCTGGATAATTACTTCATCTGTAACCTATTAACTTACAAGATAAGAACAGTTAAACACGCTAGCATTCTTTCGAGGCCCTGCGCATTTATATGGATGCTTCAGAAAGTCGCTGTTCACCCACAATTTATTCACGTGTTAATAGAATGAAGGCTTGGACGACCGGATGACATAGCTGCTGGTAAACCTTTCTGGATTTGAGGTCGTGGTCCAAGAAACTCTTCTGTTCCTAACGTTTCGTCCAGGACTGCGCTGGAAATCCTCAGAGGCGCTCCTCTGCTGAGTCTTGTCATCCGATCGCGAAAGCTTTCATTATATGATCAGAAGACTCTATGGGGAGGATTTCTCATAATCAGTCAGACAAGTTTTAGCATCCCCCCTTTCCTACAGTATTCATGTCGCTCTCAGACGTCCGACTGGTCAGTCGGCAAGAGTCAGAGGAGGAGCGCCTCAGAGGATGTCCAGCGCAGTACTGGACGAAACGTCAGGAACGGGACAGTTTCTTGGACCACGACCTCACATCCCGAAAGGTTTACCAGCAGTTGTTCACGTGTTATCAATAGACGTGCAAGGATGGAATGTATTCGTTTATGAGGTTTGTTCCCATTGCACAGAAGCTATTCGTCTTCTGAACTGAGTTCTGTTCAGTGATCTCTATAATCAGTACTGTTCTGAAGCCCTGAAGGGTATTTCAGGAAGTCCCTTGCATACCTGTAATTTGTTTAAGTGTTGTCAACAAAGAACTAAATGTTTGGATTCCCAGATTTCTTTGATGTGTTAAGATTTCTTTTCTATCTGCTTCCTGTACATGATCTGCGTACTGTAACTAGTATACACATGCCACATGTCACGCAAACGTCTACGCTTTCATAACAGTGTTTCATTCTTGGTTCCGTGTGCGCTTAGCCTAACTAATGTTACGACAAACGTCGGTATAAGATTACGTTGGATAAATTTTGTTTCCTTACGATTATTTTTGGAATCGTAACATTTCTTAATAAAAGTAACACAGTATGTCGAAATATAAAGTTCTGAGTCGGATAAGTTGTCCTAGTTAGGTAGATATTAAACATCTATATTTTGGGGAAGTGCTGAATAACAAATGTAAGAACTACATGCGGCAACATTTTGACCTTTATTACGATTAGCTGCCAACATGTGAGGATGTTTGAGAAGTATGGAGAAAGCTGTAAATCAAATAATTTATATACAGAAGAGAACTATTTGGTCAAGAGCTTGTATCTTTAATAGAATAAATTTAGGAAGCCTGGTTTTAATTACACCGAAAAATTATCTGACATAACTCTGGAAAAACGATGTTATTTAATTCGTACAGAATACAACCCTCTGAACAGACACCACATTCTGGAATGGTTGACATATACAGGGTGAACCAAAACAGCACCGACAAACATCCATAGGTTGTTCAGGAATACCTTTTGAGTATTTTGGTCTAAGGGACGCACAGTCCCGTCACCTCGTTACAGAGTAGTAATGTAATTATGATATATTCGGTTTGTAACGTCAGTCACCCTTGCTTCTGTGAAAATACCTTCACAACAGTGAAGAAGCCTATAATATGCTATAACGAAAAGTACAACACAAAAAGGAGATGCTAAAGTACTGCGGTCCTTGGAAGGAACAGAATGTTTGCTGTTGATAGTGTTGTTACTTACATTCTTTCCGCACGATATACGAGATTAGAATAATAGAGAATTGTGAAGGTGGTTCGATGAACCCTCTGCCAGGCACTTGAATGTGATTTACAAAGTATCCACGTAGATGCAGATGTAGATAGTCGTGGAGACTCTGTAAACAGCGGTGCAACCGTTGTATCAGTCGTTCAGTTCCTCAATGATCGAAATATGCTCCTTAGGCATGGACCTGTTAGAAAACCGCTGTGCGAACGTCCCCATCTTGGGGAAAGTTACTCCCCCCCCCCCAACGATTTTTCAGCCTGCTGAAAATATGGAACTCACATGATGCAAGATTTGGACTATCCGATCAGTATCACCAAATTCTGCACGTCCTTGGGCAAACTGTTGGTACCATTTCAACACTAATGGACGCAACATTGTATTCGGTCCACATATCGTCCAAAATTTCACAGTGATTCTGTTTGAAACTCAGACGTTTTGCCCACGAGAATCGTAGCGTTCCGCATACTTCAGCTTTGGAGTACCGTACGCTTAGAGTTGCCGTGCCATTTCACTCCCACATTGCAGTGCACTTCTTACCCGTACCGTAGCAGAATTGCGAATGGTGGAAACTCAAAACATGCACTTTCTGACAATGTGCCGTTCTTAGTGCTCAATGGTCTTAGCGCGGGACGACATGTGCCACTTGCTTTTTGAAGTCCCTTCATGCATAACATGGGGCTATTATAGATGATCGATTCGTTTTCAGAGTTCTATATTTTCCTAAGTATCTCAGCTTGCCTTTTTCTCACATAATATACTGCAAACTATGGATGAAGGGCAACAGGCTGATTTCATACATCTAGGGTTCCGGAAAGCGTTTGACACGGTGCCTCACTGCAGGCTATTAACGAAGCTACGAGCATATGGAATAAGTTCACAGTTATGTGAGTGGCTCGAAGACTTCTCAAGTAATAGAACTCAGTAGTTGTGCTCTACGGTGAGTGCCCACCAGACTCGAGGGTATCATCAGGAGTGCCCCGGGGAAGTGTGATAGGATCGCTGTTGTTCTCGACATACTAGGGTTGGAACTTAAATAGTGGCAACTATTTATTCACAACACACATGTTTGCACCTGGTACTGTCCTTCAAAGTAGTCACCAGCGTTGTGTAGAACCCGTCGTTAGCTATGTGGAAGGCGTAGTATACCGTTAGCAGAGCCTGTTCTGTTGATGGTGCGAATGGAGCAGTCTACTGCCTGTCGAATCTCTGGAATAGTTCTGAAGCGAATGCCACGAGCTGGTTCCTTCATCTTCGGAATCAAATCAATGGTAGATGGTACAGTACTTTCCAGTCCCATCAACAGTACAGAGCAGCCACAGCTTGCGCTGTATGCGCCCGCACATTGTCGTGCAAAACGATGGGTCGGTTGCGCAGAAAGTGTCGCCGCTTCTTTCGCAAAGCTGGTCGCAGGTGATGTTCAAAAAATGTTCAAATGTGTGTGAAATCTTATGGGACTTAACTGCTAAGGTCATCAGTCCCTGAGCTTACACACTACTTAATCTAAATTATTCTAACGACAAACACACAAACCCATACTCGAGGGAGGACTCGAACCTCCGCCGGGACGAGCCGCACAGTCCATGACTGCAGCGACCAAGACCGCTCGGCTAATCCCGCGCGGCCGCAGGTAATGCTCCAAAAACCAACCGTAATACTGTACATTGACGGTCTGTCGAGGACGAACGTAATGCGTTAGGATAACACACGAGAATCACCATAACTTTAGATCGCTCCATTCGCATCATCAACAGAACAAACTCCGCTAACTGTATACCGCGCCCTCCACATCGCTGCCAACGGGTTCTACACAACGCTGGTGACTAATTTGAAGGACAGTAACAGGTGTAAACATGTAACTCTTTTGTATCGTTTGTGAATAAATAATTGCCACTATTTAAGTTCCAACCCTCGTACATAAATGACTTGACGGACAGGGTGGACAGCAATGAGCGGTTGTTTGCAGATGATACTGTTGTGTACGGCAATGTGTGGAAGTTGAGTGACTGTATGAAGATACAAGACGACTTAGACAAAATTTCTTGTTGGTGTAGTGAATGGCAGCTGGCTATGAATATGGAGAAACGGAGGTTAATTCGAATGGGTAGGAAGAACAAACTGTGTAATGTTCGGATACAGTATTAGTAGTGTCCTGATTGTTACAGTGAATTCCTTTAAATATCTGGGCGTATCACTGCAAAGCGATATAAAATGGAATGAACATGAGAGAACTATGGTAGGGAAGGGGAATGGTCGACTTCGATGTTTTGGGAGAAGTTTAGGAAACTGTGGTTCACATAAAAAGGAGACCGCACACAGGACGCCAGTGCGACCTATTCTTGAGTGCTGCTCAAGTGTTTGAGATCCGCACCACGTTCGATTCAGGGAGGACATCGAGGCAGTTTAGAGGCAGACTGCTGGATTTGTTGCCGATAAGTTCGATAAACTCGTAAGTGTTGTGGAAATGATTCGGGGACTCAAATGGGAATCCCTGGAGGAAAGGCGACGTTATTGAGAGACATTATTGAGAAAATTTAGAGAATCGGCATAAGAAGCTGACTGCTGAACGATTCTACTGCCGCTAACATACACTGAGCGTAAGGACCGCGCGGATAAAGAAATTAGGTCTCATATGGAGCCATACAGACATTTGTTTTGCCCTCGGTCTACTTGCGAGTAGACTAGATAAGACTATTAATGGTTCGTGGTACCCTCCGCCATGCACCCTGTGGTTGCTTGCGACAATCTATGTAGATGTACAAATATGAGTGACGCGTAAGTATAACCGTAAATTCACCAAGTTTGTCTTGTACGTTTGGTGCTCTGCAGCTTGTAGAAATCGTAAACATGGCATCTTAATGATTAATTGCTCGACTGAAGCTGCTTTGTGCTAGTATTTTATTTCGCCAGACAAGTTTCGGTAGTTGTCCATCATCAGCGGTATCTGTATTTCTTATGATAAGTCACTTACGCGCGTCGTATATGTAACCAGCACAATGAATATTTTTCGAAGTATATGTAGGTGTCATTGGCAACTTCTGTACACGCAAAGATTATTTTTATTATACTCTATAGAATATATAAAATGTTACTCTGGTTAGAGCGCTGATACAAAACAGAAGTAGCATTACACATATTCTATGATGCATATCAAAAATAATCTTTACATATACAGCACTTCCAATGGCACATGCATATGTTTCGTAAAAAGTTGTTATGCTGAACGCATGTGTGTACACGTCATCCACTCGATACAATTTTAAACGAGACTCGTTCGACCAGACACGTTTCCAGTCGTCAACAATCCACTATCGGTGTTGACGGGCCCAGGCGAGGCGTAAAACTTTCTATCGTGCGGTCATCAAGGATACACGTTTGGGCCTTCGGCCCCGAAAGCCCATGTCGATGGTGATTCGCCCCTGGTAGCTGAGTGCCGGCACGGTAGCTCAGCGTGTTCGGTCAGAGGGCTGTGTGCTCTCTGTAATAAAAAAAACGGAGTCAAGAAATCAACGATCAACTTGAACGGATGTCTTTGTAACGTCCGCCTAGATGAAACGCAACGAACTATATCGAACAAAAAAAAAAAAAAAAGTAGTCAGCGCGACGGACTGTCATGTCTAACGGCCCGGGTTCGATTCCCGGTTGGGTCTTTCTCCGCTCATCGACTGGCTGTTGTGTTGTCCTTATCATCAGCATTTCATCCCCATCGACACTCAAGTCGCCGAAGTGGCGTCAACTCGACAGATTTGCACCAGGAGAGCGGTCTACCCGACGGATGGCCCTAGCCACACGGCATTTCCATTTTATGGTTCGGACGCTGACACTTGTTGATGGCCCAGCATTGAAATATATAGCAAATTTGCGGAAGGGTTGCGCTTCTGTGAAGCTGAACGATTCTCTTCAGTCGTCATTGGTCCCGTTCTTGCAAGATATTTTTCCGGCCGCAGCGATGTCGGAGATTCGATATTTTGCGGGATTCATGACATTCACGGTACACTCGTGAATCGGTCGTACGGGAAAATCCCCTATTCATGGCTACCTCAGAGATGCTGTGTCCCATCGCTCGAGCGCCGACTATAACACCGCGTTCAACCTCGTTTAAATCTTGATAACCTGCCAATGCACCATCGGTAACCGATCTAACGACTGTGCCAGACAGTTGTCTTATATAGGCGTTGCCGACCGCTGCTCCGTATTCTTCCTGTTTGGATATCTCTGTATTTGAATACGCATGCCTATACCAGTTTCTTTGGCGCTCGAGTTTATAAATAATGTAATCTTATTATTGCATGAACATTACTAAATAGTGCCACTGGGATACACTAGAGAGCACTACATGTAAGACAAGTCGAAGTATGTTGTTGTTGTGGTCTTCAGTCCTGAGACTGGTTTGATGCAGCTGTCCACGCTACTCTATCCTGTGCAAGCTTCTTCATCTCCCAGTACCTACTGCAACCTACATCCTTCTGAATCTGCTTAGTGTATTCATCTCTTGGTCTCCCTCTACGATTTTTACCCTCCACGCTGCCCTCCAATACTAAATTGGTGATCCCTTGATGCCTCAGAACACGTCCTACCAACCGATCCCTTCTTCTAGTCAAGTTGTGCCACAAACTCCTCTTCTCCCCAATCCTATTCAGTACCTCCTCATGCATTATGTGATCTACCCATCTAAACTTCAGCATTCTTCTGTAGCACCACATTTCGAAAGCTTCTATTCTCTTCTTGTCCAAACTATTTATCGTCCATGTTTCACTTCCATACATGGCTACACTCCATACATATACTTTCAGAAACGACTTCTTGACACTTAAATCTATACTCAATGTTAACAAATTTCTCTTCTTTAGAAACGCTTTCCTTGCCATTGCCAGTCCACATTTTATATCCTCTCTACTTCGACCATCATCAGTTATTTTGCTCCCCAAATAGCAAAACTCCTTTTTTGCTTTAAGTGTCTTATTTCCTAATCTAATTCCCTCAGCATCACCCGACTTAATTCGACTGCATTCCATTACTCTCGTTTTGCTTTTGTTGAAGTTCATCTTATATCCTCCTTTCAAGACAATGTCCGATGCCGGACGCGGGACTGAACCGTCGTCCTCCCGAATGCGAGTCCAGAGTGCTAACCACTGCGCCACCTCGCTCGGTATATACTGTAAGTAACTTATTATAAGAAATATGTGTCTTGTGTGACACAGATACCGCTCGTGATGGGAAACGAGCGAAATGAGTCTGATGAAATAAAATATTATCGTAGAGCAGCTGTTGTCGAATAATTAATTAATAAGATGACCAATTTACACCAGTTTTTATTGTGCGCACAAGTTGGCGTTATGAGGGTAGTGCCTTGATAGAATTGCGACGAAGCAAGAAAGGATTTTTTCTTTGTTGTAATAAGCGAGAGCTTCCAATTATGTGGAAAGGTTAATCGCCACCATGTTCGAGTATGGGGCACTGAAAATCCTTATGATTCGCCGGATGTAAATGTTTTCATTACAGTACCACAGACGAGACTGTATGGACCTTTCTTATTCTGTGAGAAGACTGTGGTGGGTACCTCTTCCTTTCATATGCTGCAGCTGTTGTTTCCGCAACAGAATGCTGCTTCTGAGGATTTCATCTTCAAATGGGACGGAGCACCTTACTGGAGCATCGATGTTCGTCGCTATCTAAACGATGAACTTCCACATCGCTGTATTGGACATAGAGACGAAGATGATGTAGCTCTGTTCTGCCATTCCCCCCCCCCCTCCCCCGACCTCAACCTCCCTAAGTCGCCTAATACCTTGTGACTTTTTCTTCGGTGGAACAGCTCAGAGACTCCATCAATGCCGCTGCGATGACCGTTGATAGGATGCTAATATGTAAAATAAGGAACAAAGATGTCTACCACATGGACATGTGTCATGTGACCTGAGGGGACTTACAGAACATTTGTAGAGTGCAAAATGGTAACATGATGGGTTTACGGTTCTGTTCATGCAACAATCATATCTTTACGGACTACTTTGGAAAATATAGTGCTAGGGAACGAACGAATCAGATATAGTAGCCCTGTATACAGTGTGCTCTGAGAAGATTGATTCGATTCCACAAGACTTTTTCTTTATCAGTCGACTGGCTGATGTGGCCCGCCACGAATTCCATTCCTGTGCCAACCTCTTCATGTCACAGTAGCACTTGCGACCTAGGTCCTCAATTATTTTCTGCGTGTGTTCCAGACTCTGTCTTCCTCTACAGTCGTTACCCTCTGCAACTCCCTGTAGTACCATGGAAGTTATTCCCTGATCTCTCAACAGATGTCCTGTCATCATGTCCCTTCTCCTTGTCAGTATTTTCCGTATTTTTCTCTCCTCATTGCTAACCTTGTCAGTCCTACTAATTTTCAACATTCGTCTGTAGCACCAAATCTCAAATGCTTTGATTCTCTTCCGGTTTTCCCACAGCCCATTTCCACAACCACACAGACCTGTGCTGCAACCAGACTACCACACGTAAATGAAGTCAGAAACTTATGGTGAATTTTAACTTATGCATGTAAACTAAAAGTTTACCTTGGCGCCACTTGTAAGTTGCCGCCAGTGGTCTGCCTGGTGCAGTTAACTCGATCCATTGCTCGTTCATTACTAAGTGTGAGTCGAATCGAGATGGTAGTAAGACAGAACGTAAGGGGCTTGCGTTCTCCGTGTCAAACGGTGAAACCCAGTTACAACTGAGCGGAGAATGTGACACTGCAGTTCTACAGCTTAAGAGACATAACATCACCACATCAGTGAACTACAAAAACCCCTTATCTCACCGTATCTGCGTGCATATAAGAGATAAACGTATGTAAATTAGGATGGTTCTTTTGAAAACTTAAACGTTGTAGTCCTGTGCGTAGTTTTAAATTTATCCCGAGATTCTGTTTTCATTCCCGTAGGAGGTATAGTCTTAGGAAATCGCATGAATCATTTGGAACACCGTATATTTGTGAATATAAAACTCTAAGGAAAGAATGGTACAGTAGCTCCGTTACACAAGTTACAAGTTCGCCACTGCTCAATCGATCTGATGTAATGAATGCCTTGGCAGTTAGAGCGTGGTGACAAGAAGTCGTGGCGCACGCAGTGCAAATCTCACAGTAACGTACTAGCGCCAGCTAGCCCTGTCCATTATGTTTCTTACACTGACGCAGGCAGCAGCCATGCATATTCAGAACCCACACCACGCATACTTGGAGGCTCCTTCGGCAACGCGGGAACTCACGGGGAGTTTGCTCCAGTAACACCAGCTGGAGTTGCTGGGTAAACAGCGCTTCAGATATGTACACTTACGGTCTGGTACGCACAAGCTAGAATTCAGAGGCTACGCACTGTATACATCTTAATAATTTCCAGAAGATACCAGCTCATCTCATGTTGACTGGAATACGCTTTTCGAAAGTCTGAATACCTGGAGCGAAAGCGCATCTACAATTTGTACAGAGACCAGACTAAGAGTTGAAGTACGTGTAAACACTTAAGTGGTTGAGCAACGAGCGAGATATGTTTATAGCTTATACCCCATGTTGTACAGCCTGTATACTGAGCAACGAATACAGGAAACCAAGAAGGGATTTGGAGAGACGGGTTTAAGTCCCGGGAGAAGAGAAACTTTGAGGTTTGTCGATGACACTGTAATTTTCTGCCGACCGCTGTGGCTGAGCGGTTCTAGGCGCTTCAGTCTGGAACAGCGCTGCTGCTACTGTTGCAGGTTCGAATCCTGCCTCGGGCATGTCCTTAGAGTTGTTAGGTTTAAGTAGTTTCTAAGTCTAAGGTACTGATGACATCAGATGATAAGTCCCATAGAGCTTAGAGCCATTTGAACAATTTTTTTTCTTTTTGTAATTTTCTGAGGCCGTAAAAGACTATGAAAATCAGTTGAACGGAGTGGATGGAGTCTAGAAAAGAGGGCTTTGGATGAATATCAAGGAAAGTAAGACTAGAGTAATGGAGTGTAGTCGACTACAACTAATATGCACAGTACTGTGTATGCATTACAGTATTAAATTGTTTTGTTAACCGTCTCCGGTTTATGGCGCCATCATCTTATTTCAACTGACGATCGTCACCAAGAAAGGTACAATATTTGAGAACACTGACAAAGATGTTACACATCAAGAATGAGACATGATCAAAGGGATGTTTTTGAAGTTGCAATGGCAACGCAAGTAAAAATGTTAAACAGTAAATCAGTATAAAAGGAAGAAGCAAGGAAAACATTAATGCTACACTCATAAAAACCTTACATAAAATTTTAAGTTAAATTGACATTCCCCATAAAATAAAATTAGTAAGTGAGAATAGTACTGAAGAATAGCTTAAGGTATTACGTATAGAAGATGATGCAGACAACGTTTAAAGATGTAAATGGCAATTGTAACAATAGAATATGTGGAGTACGTAGATAATCACAATGAAAAAAACAATAAATAAAGGGAAGATGAAGGAAGAGATCGGAATACACAGTGTGAGGATCACTAGACAACAGTGATGATTAAGTGGGGGACTCTCTTTAGCAACGATAGTCATTTACCGGCTAACGAAATGTATTGTTACCGTAGATTTAGAGGTACAAAACAACTGTGTTTTTCGTTTATAATTATGACGTTGTTGTACAAAGAAGCGACGGAAGAATCAGTTAACGTGAGTGTAGTGGAAATAATGAGTGAATTAGGTTATGAGATGAGTCATCAAGGGAAATATGCGAGTTTTGATATTTCCGCTGCAAAGTAACTCATGATGGTCGATTACAGAGATATGAAATCCAGAATGGCAATAGCGAGAATATTTCTGAAAATTAGAATTACGTTATCATCTACTATAAATTTAAGAGTGGGAAACTATTTCTTTGAGGTGCAGCCTTCTATGCAACTGAAACGTGAACGACAAACAGCATATACAAAAGGAGAACCGAAACTTTCGAAATGTCATGCTACAGAAGGAAGCTCAAGATTAGATACGTTGAGCAGATAGCTGATTAAGTGGTACTCACTTGAATATCAGTAGCTGTGGATAGAGGAAAGTCCTTGGCAGAGGCAGTATGTTGCGGACAACTGCATCAAACCACTCTTCGGAGGGAAGGTCACAGCAGCAACAATATTATACAACGATGGAGAACGTACTAACATTGTGTGATCAGTAAGGAATTTTCTTTAAGTACAGATAAGTAGGGTTCATCAGTCTTGAGTATCAGACATGATGAATTGGTTTTTGTAATACTTTCATTATTAATACTTTTATGTCGCGATAGATATTTAACAAAACAACATTCAGAACAGCCTCTGACGTTGAAGTTGTTATATCCTAGCCAGTAATGCCACCCGAGCCAGCTGCCAAGAGGTTGGCAGCATCAGAGTCCGGACGCCGTCCGCGTAAGCAGCGCCAGCGAGACAGGAAATCGCCGCAAGTCTGCGCGCGCCACCGTTGGCTTCTGGGTTCTTAAGCGCTGGAGTCGCGAGCGCTAGGACAGTTCTGTATTCGCCGCTCAGTTGTATACTCGCCACCGAATTGTGTACTTGCTAGTCAGTTGTGTGTTCATCGCAGCAGAGTTGTTGTTTGTCGTCAGCCGACGCTGACCTAGCCGCTCCGACTCGAACTAGACAGATTTCTGTAGACACCGAGTTCACTACTGTGTTTCTGTATCTTCGTTAATAAAGATAAGTACCGACTTTTATTTAATCAGAGTGTTTGGGTTTTCATCTTTCTGTTCACTGTTCCAGCGGACCGGTCGGCCCGCTATTAAAAGTGTGGCGGTGACTTCGTAAGCCGTTTCTACAGCGAATTGTTTGTCGCTACGAACGCCGCCACAAAAGAAGTTATTTCCAATAATTGATTTTTGTTCCTTAATTTAACAACTTGTTCTTCTCCAAATTATTTAATATTTTTATATCTATCCTTGACAATTATGTGTCGGCTAAGAGGCAATGTTACGTCATTTTCGGAAGTAGATTTCTTCACACAGCATTGTTACCCAATTTCCTTGCGGTGTTTCAGGAACCGCGACTATGTTCATTAGAATATCATAATGGTATGTAAGACAGGGGAAATTGTTTAACGGTATTCACAGTTCATGCATACGTAGCAGAGGAAAAGGTGTAAATATGGGCACCCTCTTTTGTTTTTGACTTAAAGGTACCTTCTTTTGTAATAATTCATTAACTACTATAACAAGTTTAAGAAATGATGAGAGGTGAAACAATGGTTAGTATCCTTTATTTCTATTCGAAAACAAGATTTACAAAAAAGCTTGTAAAACAGAACTTAATAAAACGTGGTGCAAATACGCAGATCTACAAAAAGGTGCAAGAAATCTTTTGAAATATTTCAATGAAATGAGTTAAAACTATACAAAATTGTATATTAGTTTACAAAAAGCAACTTTCTTACATTTATGTATGAAATCTGAAACTATTTTCAGTAATCACAAACGTAAGTAGCTCCTTCAGCGCCAGCACACTCTTACGTGTGCCCACATTTGACACATAACACATTTAATCCACATCTCTCTTCTCTTGTCTTGAGAGAACTTTTCATCACAAAAGATGCAACTTGCATCGCTTGATTCGGGTGTATCCTCATCGTTCACATCAAGGTCATTTTGCTGTCTACAAGGTGAGGGCTGCACGAGCCTGAAGAGTTAGATGATGAATCAGAGAGTTTTGTGGAACAAATTTTCTTTTTTTTGAAGGCATTTGGATTTTGCACCTCTGTCCGCAGGGCGGCCTCTAACCCCAGAGAATCTCAACGACCTCTTCATGACAGTGCTTTTGTCAATTGACTATGTGGACTGATCTTTGCATGGTGTTCCAGTGATGGTGCAGGTGACTGCTGCTTTTCGTCCCCGCGTTGTGGTTCTCTTCTTAATGTTGGGGACAGGAGATATGTCGAATAGTGAAACTGCATTTGTTGAAGTCCCTGGAGAACTTCTTGGTGTTTCAATGGCTTTATCAACTGACATAGCTTGATGTGTCTGTACATCAGGATAACTAGAAGAGGAAGCAGATGATGTTGATGGTCCAGATATAGAAAGCAGAGGAGCCTGTGATTCAGAAACATTAGGTCTATGTTCCACTGTGGAGCAAGTTTTTCCTGCAACCAACTCAGCAGCTATGAAATCAGCGTCTGTGAAGACGTAACGGTCCATAGGGTATAACTCAGCTACTCTGAATCAGTTTTTTGCTATCTTAACTGACAAGGTACGAAGGGTAGGATTGGCCAAAAACCACTATAACGTCGTGAGGTGCGAAAGGACGCCCATTGTGATGCAACCATATACTAACTGCTTCGCTGTAGTACGTTTTCAGAGGTCCCATGAACATCTTATGTAGAGGCTGCAGTTTGTAGATGCAATGTGGAGGTAGTGAGATGATATTCACGTCGTGATATTTTGCCAAATCACTTCTGGGTTTCGAACGTGGCTATAATGACGATCCAAGATGAGGAGAAAAGGCCTTTGTTCGGTCGGACATGTTTTCTCAATGAAGTGAACGAACCATTCGGTGAACTAGTTGATTTGAACTCATCCTGAAGCATAGGCTATACCAGTTGCACCAGAGGGGTAGCCTCTCATTAAAGCTTGGGACATGTTGGTTGTAGGGAAAATTATCATTGACGGAACATAATGTCCTGAAGCGCTCATGCTTGCGATAATTGTGATTGTAGCCGCTCTTCCTGCAGACGTTAGAGCTGCAATTGGTTTCTTCCATTTCCCTATCACTTTTGGAATTTTACTTTGGGTAATGGACAGGCCTGTCTCGTCCACGTTTTACTGTCTGCTCGATATTATTGTTTGTTGAAATCGTGTGCCAATAAATGAAAGAAAACCATCGCTTTCTCTTTATTGAAACCTAACACTCTGGCACAAGGTTTGCGAAATGACAGCTGATCCTGATCAGCCCAACTCGTCCTGCTTCCCCTCCTTCGAAAGGGGTTGTCCAACCATTTCTCTGGGCAAGTAAAAATGCCATTCTTCTCAGATCCGCCAAAGTGCACCCACAGAATATTTGCTCAATCTCAAAGAGATAAGAAACTAGCTGTGTTTCGATGTCTACATTTAAAATCGGTTTCCTTCCAAACTTTGTCTCTTGAACCTCCTGCTCAGGGATTTTATCAAGTTTAAGAAATTTTGTAAAGTGGTACAAGGCACTCCGAATGTTCTTGCAGCACCTTTCACTGAAGCCTTCTTTGCTTTCACAGATGCTATGACACGTGCCATCTGAGATTTATCCCACTGGTTCTTACATTCATAGCGCTTCTTCGTTCTTGGCATTCTGCAAGGACGAACAAAAGCACTTAGCTCTATTATCGCAATCTGAAAATTCTATTGGTTTGCCTTGTGCTGTGTGAGTTGTATACATGAACTTTAAATTAAATATCCCCATAAATTAATTTCATGTTTTACATTGTTTAAGAAAAGAGATGGTTTAATTATGGGTCCTCCTTAAACAGAGGCCGATTTTTACACCAACCCAATGGGCTCATACATATTTACACCAACCATTCTTAAGCAACAGGGCCACTATCACGTCTAACCTAAAGGAGAGCGTAACGTAAAACGTGCTTCTAAAAGTAGCTTAGAATTCAGTTATTCCGGATATCACTGAGAAATTGTTTTAAACTAATCAGAAGCATATAAAAAGAAAACGATTTCACATATCTGCCACACATTTGCAGTCCCGAACAAACACCAATTCACACAATAGCCGACGCTGTAACTACACTGCTTGAAACAATGCTTCCAACTGTTCACTGCTACCGCCTATCAACAACAGCCACCGTCATCAGACCTGGTCGCCAGACTGCAGCACTTCTCATACGGTTCAAATGGCTCTGAGCACTATGGGACTTAACATCTATGGTCATCAGTCCCCTAGAACTTAGAACTACTTAAACCTAACTAACCTAAGGACAGCACACAACACCCAGCCATCACGAGGCAGAGAAAATCCCTGACCCCGCCGGGAATCGAACCCGGGAACCCGGGCGTGGGAAGCGAGAACGCTACCGCACGACCACGAGATGCGGGCGCACTTCTCATACCATCTTGGTGAGGTTTACCCATAATTAAATCAAATGTTCAAGGGTGTGTGAATTGCTAAGGGACCTAATTGCTGAGGTCATCGCTCCCTAGACTTAGACACTACTGAAACTAACATATGCTAGTAACAACGCACACAACCATGCCCGAGGGAGGACTCGAACCTCCGGCGGGTGGGGCCGCGCAATCCGTGACATGGCGTCTTAACCCACGCGGTATCTCCGCGCGGCGCCCGTAATAACAACTGTGCCCATTTTCACATGTTTTCCTGTAATGACTGAAGAATTCAGTTTGTGTCTGGAAACGAAAATTGTGGTGTAGATACCCTGCAGCAGAGCAAAATGGAAAACGCATTTTGTCATGGGACTAAGCTGATCAGCCACCCGCTGAAGAACGCTAATCTAACCTACTGCTCCTTGACGTCATGAACATTTAACAAATAATTCTTTAAGTTTCAGTTAACTGTCAGAACTGTAGTAGCTGCAGTCGATCACAAACACTACTGGCCATTGAAATTGCTACACCAAGAAGAAATGCAGATGATAAACGGGTATTCATTGGACAAACCGACATTTTCATGCAATTTGGGTGCATAGATCCTGAGAAATCAGTACCCAGAGCAACAACCTCTGGCCGTAGTAACAGCCTTGATACGCCTGAGCATTCTGTCAAACAGAGCTTGGATGGCGCGTACAGGTACAGCTGCCCATGCAGCTTCAACACGATGCCACAGTTCATCAAGAGTAGTGACTGGCGTATTGTGACGAGCCAGTTGCTCGGACACCATTGACCAAACGTTTTCAATTAGTGAGAGATATGGAGAATGTGCTGACCAGGGCAGCAGTCGAACATTTTCTGTATCCAGAAAGCCCCGTACAGGATCTGCAACATTCGGTCGTGCATTATCCTGCTGAAATGAAGGGTTTCGCAGGTATCGAATGAAGGGTAGAGCCACGGGTCGTAACACATCTGAAATGTAACGTCCACTGTTCAAAGTGCCGTCAATGCGAACAAGAGGTGACCGAGACATGTAACCAATGGCACCCCATACCATCACGCCGGGTGATACGCCAGTATGGCGATGACGAAATCACGCTTCAAATGTGCGTTCACCGCGATGTCGCCAAACATGGATGCGACCATCATGATACTGTAAACACAACCTGAATTTATCCGAAAAAATGACGTTTTGCTATTCGTGCACCCAGGTTCGTCGTTGAGTACACTATCGCAGGCGGTCCTGTCTGTGACGCCGCGTCAAGGGTAACCGCAGCCATGGTCTCAGAGCTGATAGTCCATGCTGCTGCAAACGTCGTCGACCTGTTCGCGCAGATGGTTGTTGTCTTGCAAACGTCCCCATCAGATGACTCAGGGATCTAGACGTGGCTGCACCATCCGTTTCAGCCATGAGGATAAGATGCCTGTCATCTCGACTGCTAGTGATACGAGGCCGTTGGGAACCAGCACAGCGTTCCGTATTACCCTCCTGAACCCACCGATTCCATATTCTGCTAACAGTCACTCGATCTCAACCAACACGATCAGCGATGTTGCGATAAGATAAATCGCAATCGCGATAGGCTACAATCCGACCTTTATCAATGTCGGAAACGTTATGGTACGCATTTCTCCTCCTTACACGAGGCATCACAACAACGTTTGACCAGGCAACGCCGGTCAATTGCTGTTTGTGTCTGAGAAATCGGTTGGGAACTTTCCTCATGTCAGCATGTTGTTGGTGTCGCCATCAGCGCCAACCTTGTCTGAATGCTCTGAAAAGCTAATCATTTGTATATCACAGTATCTTCTTCCTGTCGGTTAAATTTCGCGTCTGTAGCACATCTTCGTGGTGTAGCAGTTTCAATGGCCAGTAGTGTAGTATAGGATCGCCTTGTCTGCACAGCTGAAACTTCATTCGTCGGGCCGCCGGTGTACAAGACGCCTGGCATGATTCGATAAGAAGCGAAATCGCATTTATTCTGGCCTCACCACAAATCCACAGTATGCTGCTGTTCAGTTTCTGTGTTGTTTGATCTACTGACTACGAGCAGGTTTATGTTTCGCTGTTATTAGTTGGCATTTGCCAGGTACCTGACTCTAAATGTCCCTTGCATAAAGTATTCTTCGCAATGTTCATTCTGGAAACAGTTGGTGCCTACTTATTTTCTCTGACAGCAGCTGTTCCTCACCTTCACTGACAGCAGCTGTTCCTGCCGTATTTTAAACCAGTTGTTACAGAAAAAGTTTGAGACGCGTCTCCAGTACCTTCCGGTTCGAATTTCTTGCGACCCCTGTTATTGCACTTTATTACATAGGTCCAAGTGGTACACCATTCCTTGTAGACACGTTGAAGAGTTCGGTTCGATACACCAGCAAAATGGGTAACTTGATTCACTGTGTCGCCAGGGGACCTTCCACATAAGACGGTTCATCTCCGCCGCACCACATCTACTTATCCACACATCTTACTGCGCTGAATCCATCCAAAAGACTTCCACATAGACGAATCTTCGCTGTTACGATTTTACGCCAGCGGTGTATGGTAACACGAACACTTGGTACCAATTCGATGCCATCTACAGAGCCAGAAAACGACCAGCATTAAGTTGTTGCCAGTGCGTGGTGTTTTATAAATTAGTTACACAATAGTAACCGCTAATTGTAAAAACGGTAAATAACTTATGGGAATGTTTAATACAGCACTGAATGGAGTATTTCTTTAAGTTTTATTGCCGCCCAACACTATTAGTTCCCGATGTTCCTGTTGGGTGGCATGTGCAGATGAGCTAGTTCAAGAGTCATTCTGGAGACGTATAATGGTACACGTACGTGACTCGCCTAAAGTAAATGTTTCTAGCGTTGTAAGCTGTAACAAAACGTAGAGGTCCTTTCTTTTTGCCGAGTCATCTGTAACTGGCAAATCGTACCTGGACATTCTAGAACATTATCTGATGCGTGAAATTTATTTTCCGGCAAGATGGCGCCCAACCACAGTCTCTTCATGGTCACGTATCTTCGTAGCAATGTGTCGACTTGGACTGGACGTGGTCGAACGATATTCTGGCCTCCATGATCCTTTGATGTAACCGCAGTGGACTCCTGTGTACGGAGATACTTTGTAGACAGACCGTTTGTTCCTCCGCTTCTGGGGAACGTCGACGAGATGCGACAATGGATAACAAAGCGAGCTACCTCAATACATCAAGACTTGCTTCATAGGACTTGGCAGGAAAGTGATTACAGGTTGGACATTGGTCGTGTTACAAACCGAAGTAAAGTCAGTTGCGTTGTTGCAAGGAGAGGGAAAGAGGTTTCCAGTAAACAAAAATAGTTTTACATATAAATCGAGAATCCGTGTACGAATTTCGTTGATAATCTCAACACTGTACAGCACAATGTGATGGGGACTTTCTCTGACTTAAAATAATAGAGTGTATTTGCAGTGATACACGATATATATATATATATATATATATATATATATATATATATATATATATATAACGATGATTTAATTTGTACAACATTCTTAATATGAATGTAAATGATTTCAATGAATTCTGTGAATATGTTGTAATGTTCTATGTAACTTAGGTTGTGTGCAATGTGTATTTAAAAGAGAATGCTTTGGTCTGACAGCAGAAATTTAATCCGTGCCAATTTTTATTGAGAGGGGAGTGACAAATAAGAACGAACAGTTGACGTTGGATCAATGAAGAGCGACGATGTATGGAAGGAACATATTGGTTTGTTGCTGAAAAAACTAGTTGTATCTTGTGGAAAGGAACTGATTTCTTGATTGTGAAGGTGAAATGTAGAGAAGATAATATGAATTATTTGCTTATAGAAAGTTGAAGCTGGGACGTGGCAGTGTCAAGACCAACAAAAGGAACGTGTTATTTTGTTAGTGGAAAAAGTGGTAACTTTTTGGCCAAGGGGAACCTTCCTTTGTACTAATAGTGGGAAGGTGGGTAAGTGGGGAAGAAATAGTACGAAGGAAATGGAAGAAGTTCGGGTATGCGAAGAAGGGCGAAACTAAGACGTAAACGGGTAATTATCGTAGCAGCATTAGTGATGTGAAATATTATCTTCAAGAGGAGACAATGAGGTTTTCGAAATTATCAACAGAGAAAAGACGACAGAAGAGAAAGAAGATAGGAGGCACAAGATTCAAGAATTCTGTTGAATACAACAGAATATCGACACAAGAAAAGGAATATTACCAACTCGAAGAATCAAGATACCAAAACTACTTAAAGGGCTGAGTCGTCCTCACAAAACGCGAGTATGCACTGTACTAACAGCGACTGTGTGAAAACCAGACAATAGGCGTAATTTTAACTACGAAAAGAGGAGGTGGATTCCGCGCCACAGCAATGTTCTGTAATAAAAGTGACTGTTAATGATCTTTCGCCTTTGGGAAATGGATTCCAAATTTAAGTATTTATTAAAATCATTTGCAGTGAGGAAGAAAGGACACGTTATAGCTAAATATTAATGAACAGATGCAACTCGAATATGTCATTGCGTGGGTGTCAACTCTTCTGCTAAAAACTGGGTCCTTGTATCAGCCAAACACACCCCACTGCTATTTCTTTTCTAAAGAGTTATAAAAGGTATTTTCAGCGACGTTTACGTATCACTTGAGTAACAGAGGGAATTAATAGCATTTTCGAAATTAATTTATTAACTTTTGATCTTAACGTCTTCCTGTGGACAGCAGAACACCTGACGTACTACGGTTACGGTGACGGTCAGTTGCTGCAGGAGATACTCGTACATCACAGTTGGGGTGCAATAACATTTCTCTGGTTGCAACAATTACTTTCAACGAATCAGTGATTATTTTTATTGGAACTAAACATTATGTAGCAGACTTCATGTAAAGGTAAATGACAGTGAAGAGCGAAATGAAGTAAGCTACGAGGGTTGTAATGTAACGCCATTTTTCTTCAACAATGCTTTATTGAACATAATGAGAATTACACACACACGAAAGAATGGTGTTTTATCTACAAACTCCAGTTTCCCACGTAATCTCCACCCCGTTCTATGACCTTCCCCCAGCGCAAAACAAGGTCGTGTACGCCCTGTCGGTACCAATCCTTGTCCTAGTGGCAGAGCCAGTGTTTCAGTGTGTGAACTTCCTTCGCTAATTAGATGCAGCGCCAACTGCCGGGTTATAAAGTGTCTATCCTCGCAAATGACATCATCAGTTCGCTGCAACATGTCAGGTGTGACAGCCGTCGAAAGTCTCGCCGATCGTTGCAAATCGTGGAGTTGCGCAGAATCGTCTTCTGATGACTTCCCCCTCCGTGCCCAGCGGCTAACTGTATTTCTGTCAACAGCAGATGCTCAATAGACTTTGCACAAGCGTTTGCGAATATTCTCCACAGTATGAAATTCCATGACAGCACATTGCTTGTAACGTATATGACTGACCGACGCCATTTTGAAACTGTCTTGCAGCTACGGTAACTGTCGGAAGTAACGGAAACTTGGCGCACTCGCTTTTATTTTTGTCTTTATTGTATTTCAATTCCCCATCGGGGCCGCCTGGCAGCAGCATATGCGCTGCTCTTCAGCCGAAAGACATAGAACAAACAATAGAAGACATTTAAAAATAACATACGAGAGAATATGGTGAACATAGATATAGAAAATGAGGGAACATCATGGAAGGCAATAGACAAAAAACGGTGTGACTGTAAAATTGAGATAAAAAACTGTTTAAAAGTAGCACACACAAAAAGCCACACACTGCGACAATTAAAAGAACACAAGGCACAGTATGACTGGAGCATAAAAGGTATCGACGGATGGCGTAGCACATAAACACTGACGGCGAACCTCAAGGCAGTACACAATGAAAATCACACCTCTTGACACACAGGAGAAACAGCACTAAATACAACACTGATGTGGCACACTGACGATGATCAAACCGGAGGATCTGCCAGGCCCAAGGAGATGAAGGAGACCGGAAGAAGGGAGGGTGGGAGGGAGGGAGGGAGGGGAAGAGAGGGGGGAGATGAGCGGGGGGCGCGCTGAAGAGGGCCAGGTAGGGAGGGATGTGGGAAGGAAAGAGGCAAGTATGGGGTGCAGGGTCTCAGGGGAGGGAAGGAGGAAAATCCGCTCTGGGAGAAGGAGGGGAGAGGAAAAATGGGGCCGTGGGGAGGGGGGGGGGACAAGGCCAGGTTATAGTTGGAAGGAAGGGTAGATGTCACGGCGAAGTTCGTCATCTGGGAGGGGGAGGCGCTGGAAATTGCCCTGATGAAGGAGATGGAGGGAGTGGAGGTGGAGAGAGGGAGGGATACAGCGATAGAGGCACAGCAATGGGCAGGGGGTGGAGAGGAAGGAGGAAACCAGAGGGTAGGGGGGATCAAGCCTGCGGACAATGTAAAGGATGCGGAGATGTTGGAGGAACAGGAGGAGGTGGGGGAAGGGGATCAGTTCATACAGGAGCCATGTGGGGGAAGGAAGGCGGATACGGAAGGCAAGGCAGCGCGCATGGCGTTCAAGGATTTGGAGGGCCTTGTAAAAGCGGGTGAGGTTGGAGATCCAGGCAACGCTGGCATAACAGAGGATAGGACAGATGAGGGATTTGTAGGTGTGGAGGATGGTAGAAGGATGCAATCCCTATGTCCGGCCAGACAGGAGTTTCAGAAGGTGGAGGCGGGAATGGGGTTTTCTGCTGGACGGTCTGGAGATGAGGGGTCCAGGTGAGGTGTCAGTCGAGGGTGAGACCAAGGTATTTCAGGGCGGGGGTGAGCTGGATGGGACGACCATAAAGGGTGAGGTAGAAATCATGGAGGTGAAAGGAGCGAGTGGTGCGCCCTATGATGATTGCCTGGGTTTTGAAGGGGTTGAGACAGAGAAACCACTGGTTACACCAAGTGGTGAACTGGTTAAGGTGGGTTTGGAGGGTACGTTGCGACTGTTGAAGGGTAGGATAGAGAGCCAGGAAGGCGGTGTCATCAGCATACTGGAGAAGGTGGACTGGTGGCGGTGGCTTGGGCATATCAGCCGTATACAAGAGATAAAGGAGAGGGGAGAGGACAGAACCCAGGGGGACGCCAGCCATGGGATAAAAGATACGGGAATTGGTGTTGTGGAGGGTGACACAGGAAGGACGGTGCGAGAGGAAGGAAGCGACCAGCCGAAAAAAATTGATAAGCAGGGTGTAGGTTTGGAGTTTAAAGAGGAGACCGCGATGCCATACACGGTCATAGGCATTTTGGAGGTCAAGGGAAACAAAAATGGCGGAGCGACGGGAGTTGAGCTGGAGGGACAGAAGGTGAACGAGGTTGGGGAGTTGGTCTTCAGCAGAGATGGAGGGTCAGAAGCCACACTGGGTAAGGGGGAGGAGGTGGTGTTGAGCAAGGTGCTGCTGGATACGGTGGGAGAGGATGGATTCAAAGACCTTACTGAAGATGGAGGTGAGGCAGATGGGATGATAGGAAGATGCGTCAGAAGGCGGTTTGTTGGGTTTGAGGAATAAGAGGATGCGGGAGGTCTTCCACAGGTCAGGGTAGAAGCCAGTAGAGAGGATGACACTATAGAGATGAGTGAGGACAATCAGGAAGGAATAGGGGCTTTCTCGAAGGTGACGGTAGTTGACACAGTCGTGACCAGGGGCCGTGTTGCGTTTGGACCGGAGGACAAGTTTAATGTCTTGTGCTGTGATAGGAGTGTTTATGTCGGAGGGGGACAACTGCCTCAAGTCTGAAGACTAGGAGCAAGTGGAGCGACCGAGGTATCGGCACGTTCCATGACAGTGGGGAAAAGAGAATAATCAAAGTGGGGATCATCAGGGAAGGAGAAGACCTTGGAAAGGTGGGAAGCGAAGTGGTTGTCAGGAAGGGGGTGATCGATATGGAGAAGGGGGTAGTGGGGAGCGGAAAGGGAACCGGTAAGGCGATGGAAGGCGGACCAGTACTTGGACGAGTTGATAGGGAGGGTGGCCGTGAGTTGTGTGCAGGTCTGGCGCCAGTCTCGGCGTTTCGTTCCTGTAATAAGGTTCCGTACGTGTCGCTGTATTTGCCAGTGGCGTTAGAGTGTATCCCTGTCACGAGTGCGCAGGAAGATGCGATAGAGGGGGCGGGATTCATGGAGGAGGAGGACAGCTCGCAGAGGGAGAGTGGGACGGTGTGGGTGGATGGTTTTAGTATGAACATGGGCCTCCATGGCATCAGTAATTACCTTCTGAAGGAAGGATGAGGCGTGGATGATGTCAGGATAGCGATAGGTAAGAGGGTGGCTTTCGACCTGGGTGGAGATGGAGTCCCGGTAGGCATCCTATTTGGCACAGTGACAGTCATGGACGACCTTGGGAGGGGGTGCAGGGTGCAGAGCCGGAGGGGGGCGGTGAGCAGACGTTATGGTGAGAAGGACAGGGAGGTGATCGCTACCTGTAGGTTCAAGGACGGCGACAGCGATATGCCCAAGGAGGTCGGCGCAGGCAATGACAACATCGGGGGTTGTGTCACTTTCAGGTCGGGTGTGCAGGGGAAGGGGAACAAGGTCACCTTGGATCGTGGAGAGGAGTGCGGCTATGGATGTTGAGGTCGGCGGCAATCACTTAGGTGGAGAAGGTGCGGTCAATGTGCGAGATGAAGTCATAAGGATGAGGAGCAGTGGAGCAGTCATAGACGGTGGCACAGGTAATGGTGAGGGAGGGGAAGAAGACGCTAAGAATAAGGTGTTCAGTGGGGTCATTGAGGAGAGGTTGTGGCTGGACGGGGATGTGCTTAAGGTGGCTAATCGTGACTCCACCCTGTGCACGAGGACCAGGAGTGTCAGTGTGGTGGAGGATATAGGGAGAGGTGCGGATAGAATGGTGGGGCTGGAGAAACGTTTCGTTCAAGAGGAAGGTGTCGACCTGGTGGTGGGAGAGTGTGTGCATTAGGAGGTATTTGTTGGAGTGGAAGGAGCGAATGTTCTGGAAGAGGATGCGATACTCGTGTCACTCCATGGCGGGAAGGAGGGGGGGAAGAGAGGGAAGGGAAGAGACTTAAACTAGGGTGTCGAGGTGGGTGAAGGTGAAGTGGGCTTGGTTGTGGGAGTAAGTGGCGAAGGTGTTCGGGTGGAAAACGGAGCGAGTGGCAAGGGAGATTTGTTGTAAGGTGTGGGGGCACTGAAAAGGGTTAATGTTTTGGAGTACAATGGTAAAGAACCGGATGATGTCCTCGGCCATGGGGGGTGGACGGAGGGAATTGTTGGGATGGACAGGGGGATCAACGGGATGAACCGGGACTGTAAGCTCAGGGGTGGCTGGAGGGGGTTTAGCTTTACACTTGTGGGAGTAGGTGGGATGGGTGTCATTGCAGGTATTACAGGAAGGAGGAGCGGCGAGTTTGGGGCAGTTCTTAAGAAAGTGGGAGGCCTTGCAATGGGGACAGGTGGGGGGTTTTTGCAGTTGGGAGTCAGGTGGTCATTGGACATCAGGCACCACTGGCAATGGTAGGATTGGGGAGGGGATTTGGCGGATTCGACAGGGTGGCGACGGTGGTATGTCAGGGCACCCTGGGTGAGGAGATGGTCAATGGATGGGGCAGACTCAGAGAATACCCGCACGAGGTAGGTGGGACCAGAGGCATTGTGGATACAGTGGGCAGAGCAGATTTCCAAGTCCGGGTGGGAGTTCAGTTCTGCCAACACTTCATCCTCCGTGATCACCGGACTGAGTTTGGTGATCACAGTGGTGTAGGTGGGGGGGGGGGGGGGACGGGGAGGCTGGGGCTGACGAGGAGTGGAAGCGGAAAGAAAGGGTGTCAGAGGCGTGGAGGCCAAACATAACTCATGGGAGTTTTCGCAGGAGGTCTATGTGAAAGGATGGGGACGGGGACTTGATAAGGACTGAGTCCCTGCGGGGAATGAGTTGGGAGATGGGAGCACCAGGTAAGTACTTTCGTATCTCCACGGTGAGGGTACGAGCGTCGGGGAACTTAGGATCGGGAGTTGGCAGGACAGAGGTGTGGAGGGTGGGGGCTAGGGTAAGGGTGGCAGGAGGAGGGGTGGTGTCCATGGAGACGGCAGGAGGAGGGGGAGGTGGTGTTGACTTTTTGTGGGAAGTGGCGGGAGCAGAGTCGGTAATGACGTGCTTTTGGGGTTTTTTGGAGACTGGAGGCTGGGAGGAGGGGAGCGGGACGGGGAGGAGAGGGAGGTGGCGGGTGGCAGATCCCTGTGGCGTAGTGGAGGCGCTGGGAGAAGCAGCTGGTTCAGTGGTGGCGACGGTGGCTCGGCGCGACGTGATGCGTGCGGGAGATGCAGATGATGAAGTGATAGGATGGGTGAGAGAGCGGAAGCCGACCACCTGAGGGGCGGCAGCAGAGGCACCAACAGAGGCGTACGTGAGGGCGGGCGTAGTGGTGGGAGCTGTTGAGGGTGTGGAGGCTGGAGGAAGGGTGTAGAGGTATGGGTATACAGCAGGGGAGGAGATAGGGGGATGGGGAGGGAAGGTGTAAGGAGGGAGGCCAGGGGCGGCACTCCAGGAAGTGATTGTGGGAGAGGGGGAGGGGGAGGTGTAGATGACAGTGGAGGTGGGAGTACTCATAGCAGATGATCGGCGACGAACAGACGGACGGGCAGCAGGCACCGGCGGCGGCGGCGGCGGCGGCGGCGGCGGCGATGGACAGCGAGCAGGCAGGCGGACGGACGGACGGACGAACAGCTACAGAAGCAAGCGGCGGGCAGACAGACACAATCTTCGAAGACGGAGATTCCACCCTGACAGTAGCTCAGGCTTTGCAATCTGACGCTTTGGAAGGAGGGGATCCAACCCTCTAGATGAGCACTCGCTAAGAGACTTCACATAATATACTCGTATACTTAACGTTTCGCATTCGAGATATTGTTTTCGGTTGAGAAAAAGAAATGCGGTGCAAAAGTTTCTGGGCAACTCCCGTATTTCATAACAGGAACAATAATAAATCTAAATATACTAGACTTTATACTCAAACACTGTGCCGTGCGCCCGCGTTTAATTTCGCGTAATTCCCGCGGATTTGGAATCCCTCTGGACGCAAGAGCGCATGGAGCGTTACTGTCACCGGTAGAGGGCAGGTCGGAGGAGACGGTAGTTACGGGCTGCGGTGACCTGGAGAAAAGGGGAGTGTGTGTGACACGGGCGGCGAGGAGCACAAGTGAGGGTGCGTATTATTGTGGCCAAAAGTCTGCCGTGGCCCGTTGGCAAGAGTTGTGCCATCTTAGCTCACTGCGGATTTGGCGGGGCTGAGTGTTGGTCGCAGCCGTGAACATTGCTCGTTAAAAGCTACTTCGTCAGGACGTACAGTATTCGGCGTGTCCTCTGTTATTGAAGTTGCAAGTAGTTTGCGTCCATTGTGTTACCAGGTTGGAGTCCGGCCGGACCTCTGTAAGTACTGGACGCGGTGGCGTCTGCTGGATGAGACCCGTAGGTTTCCGGCTACGAGTAATCTTTCTTACATCATTCACTCGGCGCTCTCTAATCAAGCCTTTGTCAATGGGCGCTGGATTTTACGAGATATCACGGTGAGCATCCGATTAATGTGCACGTAACTTGGTGTCGCGTGGTCGTGGCTATATATATTATTTAGGAGGGTTTTGCCTGGCACCACTCGAGATTAGTTATGTCGGTGTGTGTGGGTTTGTGGCTGTCACTGTTCCAAACTGATTTTAGAATCTAAGGTTATGGAATGCAGATGTAATTATTCTGATTCACGAATTGTACCTTATAGTCAGTGAAAATAGCTTAATCTATCTATCTTACTTCTGAGGCATGTCTGTAGTTACCCGTTGCCTAGTATCACGAGCTCGAGCTGTTTATAAAATTGTTTACATCTAAAAAAAACCAAAAATTTTATGCCTCAGTAGTATGTTTAATTTTTACTGAATAATTAACGAGTTGTCTCTGTGTTACAGGATAGGTGATTGTATCTCTTGTTGATTGTGGTCTAGTTAAAGATGCCTATGTACCATGATTGAAACTTTTAATGAAGGGTTTCAGTTCTGTCGCAGCGGCAGCCGCCGTCCTATCTTACTAGAGGAGGAGGAATTATTGCTACTGTCATTTCCTCTGCCGCCGCCTATATCATCATAAATTTGGACCACATTAGTCAGTCATTTTGGTTGCTTCGAAGGCAATGGCGTTTTGATGATTACTGGCAATACACGGTGGCTGATGTTTGTGACATATTCATTTGATCATATATTTTGCTGTTTGTAATTAATGTTAATGTATTTTTACTTCATTTAATATTTTTTACTATAAGAAAGTGATTTTATACTGTTGCCGTTTTGCCAGCCAGTGTGGCCACGCGGTTAAAGGCGCTTCAGTCAGGAACCGCGCGACCGCTACGGTCGCAGGTTCGAATCCTGCCTCGGGCATGGATGTGTGTGATGTCCTTAGGTTAGTTAGGTTTAAGTAGTTCTAAGTTCTAGGGGACTGATGACCTCAGATGTTAAGTCCCATAGTGCTCAGAGCCATTTGAACCATTTTTTTTGTTGCCGTTTTGAGGTGTTTGCTATCAGTTGTGTTACTGAAATTTATTATTTTCAGTTCTGGAGGCAATTTGTTTATGTTATCCTCGGATTTTTGCTTTTCCAAAATAAAGTCATTAGTGTGTTTAGAAATTTTAATTCGTTATGGCTCAATACCTTTCCACTCAACATCAGCTCGCTACCACATTTCTAACACAGAATTTCCTTACAGTCAGTTGCTTCTTGCCACTGTTTAAGTCATGCAGTGAAAACATAACAAAATGTTATTGTTTGTGGTAACTGCTATTGGTAATTTCGTAATTAAAATTTTTCAACTAAGAGTTCACGCATAGTATCACATCACATCAAATTGTAGACGTATTAACAAAACTCAGCAGACACAATTGTGTACAATGTGATCATAATCTTTCAATAGACATTCCATGTCTCAAAGTGTGATATGGAATGTTATTGTTTGTCAACTGCTACTAGTACCTTTGCAGCTAAAACATTTCAACTACGAATTCATGCATTCTATCGCTCCACGTTAGATTATAGGCCTATTAATAAGACTGGACAGACACAATATATTGCCGCTATTATCTTTCAATAGACGTTGCATCTTTCCAGTTTCATTAGCTATAATTTTACGTCTAGATTTCTCAATAAATATCAGCTTATTGATTTATACATTCTTAGTTCCACATAAGGAAAGTCGCTCTAACTATATTTAAACACACCATTTCAGTCGAATTAGAGAAGAATCTAACCTATCTAAACAGTTATATAAAAGTTATTGTAATTCTGTATTTGTACCTGTTTTATGTAAGTGCGACAGTGCGTATACGTATGTGGATTTAAGTCATCTGTCATGGGCAAGAACTGAAGTGAGGCTGCCCACATATACACTACTGGCCATTAAAATTGCTACACCACGAAGATGACGTGCTACAGACGCGAAAATTAACGTGCAGGAAGAAGATGGTGTGATATTCAAATGAGCTTTTCAGAGCATTCACACAAGATTGACGCCGGTGGCGACACCTACGACGTGCTGACATAAGGAAAGTTTCCAACCGATTTCCCATACACAACCAGCAATTGACCGGCGTTGCCTGGTGAAACGTCGTTGTGATGCCTCGTGTAAGGAGGATAAATGCGTACCATCACGTTTCCGACTTTGATAAAGGTCGGATTGTAACCTATCGCGATTGCGGTTTATCGTATCGCGACATTACTGCGCGCATTGGTCGAGATCCAATGACTGTTAGCAGAATATGGAATCGGTGGGTTCAGAAGGGTAATACGGAACGCCGTGCTGGATCCCAACGGCCTCATATCACTAGCAGTCGAGATGACAGGCATCTTATCCGCATGGATGTGACGGATCGTGCAGCCACGTCTCGATGTCTGAATCAACAGATGGGGCCGTTTGCAAGACAACAACCATCTACACGAACAGTGCGACGACGTCTGCAGCAGTAT
The DNA here is from genome assembly GCF_023864345.2 of Schistocerca serialis cubense. Taxonomy (NCBI): domain Eukaryota; kingdom Metazoa; phylum Arthropoda; class Insecta; order Orthoptera; family Acrididae; genus Schistocerca; species Schistocerca serialis. The sequence goes on along the minus strand of NC_064638.1, from coordinate 247,827,700 downwards.
GGACTATCAGTTCGGTGACCATGGCTGCACCTACCCTTGACGCTGCATCACAGACAGAGCGCCTGCGATGGTGTACTCAACGACGGACCAGGGTGCACGAACGGCAAAACGCCATTTTTTCGGATGAATCCAGGTTGTGTTTACAGCATCATGATGGTCGCATCCGTGTTTGGCGACATCGCGGTGAACGCACATTGGAAGCATGTATTCGTCATCGCCAAACTGGCGTATCATCTGGCGTTTGCTGTGCGTAGCCATTTTGGAATCTGCGGCTCGATTTTGGTTCCCGAAAACCATGTTTTTGAGGTGTTTCTCGATAACGAATACAGATTTTATTTTATTTTACTCTTTCTACTTTTATTTACTTCTTTTGAAAGCGGCAAGATGGCACTTCTAAACAAATACCTAGAGAATGCAAAGTTCAAATTTGAGCTATTTTCTGCCCTTATTTATTATTTAAATTTGGCCTCACACTGAAATTTACGTGCGTATTTTACGTGTACATGAACTGTAATTTCGAACCTCTATATATCGGAAACTGAAAAAGATTTAAAAAATGTTTCGGAGGTTCTTGGAGACCAGGGTCTTACGAACAAATTGTAAACATTTCAGTCGTTTGCTGTTTAGAGCGATCTTCGAATCCACGGCACGGTTTTGGTACGAAAAAATGCTAAAACACTTTTTTGGGGCTTTCTAAGAGCCGCCCATGAGCTAATGGCGTCACCATAAGCCCCTTGAGGCCTACCGTATATCACATGAAATTCTAAGAGAAACAGCCGACTTGTTTATTTGCCTAAGTGTGAGAAAGTGTGTAATATCCAAACTTTGACCCTGTACTATAGGACAATGACACTAAGACCATTCTGTTTGGTATGCAGTTGATATTCCCTTGATCCTGCCTTTGTATTGCCAATAAAAACAGAAGAAATCGCTCCGCAGGAATAACGTGTTTGTACGCAGCGTTTTGGAACGTATTAGGCAGCTCATATGTCTCAAGCGTGCCGACTTTTTATGCCATCATCAGCAATGTCACTGTAATCATCACTATCATCATCATAAACATTCTCTAAAATAGTAATCACATCACCTATAATCTCTTAAATTATGCCAGCCCTAACTCACTACAATCTTTCAAGTTTCTCTACCATCAGAGGGTATGCATTTCAGTCATCAACTTTTTCAGTTACTATACCAGAAACAACTGTGACCAGTGAGGATACACGGACTTCCTCAGACACTATTTTTGTGGAATAAAAATGAAGCATTCAGCAAATTTCTGCATGCAGTACCTTCCTTCACCACGTGCGGTAACTTTTTCATGCAAATATCTCCATGAATAATCTTTGTTCTGACGAAGTTATTAGTCTGAGCCTACACCACTTCGTTTGAATTTAAGTCGCAGTTGTATACCGGTAGTCGCAACACAGAACGGCCATGAACAACAAATATTCCACCAATTTTAAGTATTATGTGTCTTGGCTTATTTTGTATAATTAATTCAAATAATGCCGTTCTTCACATTAGCACGTCAGTGTCCTCGTTACTGAACGAGTAACCGGTTTACGGTTCATGGTGCACGCTGCCAGTTGCAGGTTGCCTATTAAACGGCTTCCAGCGACAACAGAATTTTCAGTTCCAGCATTTGATATAATTACAGACCGAATTCATCCACTTCAATTCAAGTATCAGACCTGATTTTGTAATTTATTACTTCATTTCAGCTAATGGCATTTGCAAAACACTTTGTAGGCAGTGTCCACATATGCCACTGAACGTACCTGCAAAATTATGTCCTTAAACCACACGTAGCGCAGGAGATATGACGTCATAAACATCGAGACGTACAAAAAATTAACTTCTTCTTACCACGGAGCACTAATAACTCAGACTATACTTCTCCAATTTTTAATAATGAGAGCGCTTAGCAACATCCAACAAGCTTTAAGCGTAATTTCAAACCTTTTCCGAACTATATCTCGCTTACAAGTTTAACATCAAATTTTTAACACATTGACTCATCTGTAACGTAATCAGACATTTGAAACCGTTCTGTAGATGGAAGTTCGATTCCTTAAACCGGGCCCTCCTGGGGGAGGAGGAGAGGTAGCGACATGAGGGATTAATAGTGGAAGGGGTGGGGGGGTGGGGGGGCAGGCGCAGGTAGCTCAGAAGAAAGCAGAAACACGTGGTCGGACCAGTCAAAAAATTTTATGATCTTACTGCAGTTCACGATAGAATTTTTTGTAGAGTTGGCAGCATCGGTTTTGACTCGCGCGTCCTAAAGTTATTTCTGAAACATCACGTTCTTCATCTTTTCTCTTTATTCTTAACCTAGTATTGTGCCTTTAGTTCTCAGTGGAAGTAAATATTATTTTTACTGGTTTTGTAAGTCGAGTGAAAATATCTGCTAAAAGAAGATTGTATAATGAAAATGCGTTAGGTACTGATTCTCGTTCACTGAAAAGGACCAAGTCCAACTGCCACAGTGTGATGTGCATCATAATAGACCCATTAACGACTGATTAGGTCCTGTGACATAATGTTCTCAGTCACGACTCACTGAGTCCTGTGCGTCTGGAACGTCCTCTAACAACAGCTCACTCGACGTTGAAGAATAAACCAAAATAATTTTTTTGGTTGAAGAAAGTAGTAACTCAAATCGTTTGAAACCGTACTCTACTGGGATCTTTCGGCAAAAAAATGAGAAAAGTACTGAAGCATCATGTGAAATTTCTACCGTAATAGAAGAAAAACAACTTTTAAACGAGGCTGTTTCTCAGCGGCTGTATATTAGTTTCAACATAGTAATTTTACAGCCAACCGGTTGCTAATAAATATTTGGTACACTGACCTAGGTTTCGACACTTCTAAATATTTGAAATTTTGAGAAACCCTATAAAAGTACATAGAAAATGAAATACGATAACAAGCATTAACCAAGGTCACAATTGTCATGACGCACAAAATAACGTTAAATTACAATGCGAGAAAGCAGTGGTCAGAAATAAGAGCAGATATCTCAAGTCAAAAAACAAGATAGAACACGATCCAGCCTTTGGCACGTGTGTCTAGCTAGGAACAACATCAAACTGATCGGACCAGTGGCTTTCATCGCTGCCACGGAAACAAAACAAGGTGCTCCGCCTATGGTGCGCGGACAGTGACATGTGCCCATTTGAACCATCATAAAAGACATAACTGAAAAAAAATATCAGTTAATTTTAAAAACCATAATATAAGGAAGACAGCTTAATGTATTTTTTAAGACACATAGTAGTGAAGCAGATGAAGTACAGCTAAAAGCCATCTATTAGGCTTTACAGAAAATTATATTACGTAAAGGACAGAAAAATATAGAAAAAGTATAGAAACAGCTGTGCAATCCAGAGAAAACGCATATCAAAAAAAATTTTGCATCACTTCAGTTTCGAGACTTCCAGAACCTGTACAGAAAAATGTAATAGAGATAAACACAAACATCATTTCCGCCCTTTTTATTCCCCACACATTGCATGTTGTACTACCGTACAGCGAGACCTTCATAGGTGGTGGTCCAGACTCTTGTACACACCGGTACCTCTAGTACCCAGTGGCACGTCCTCTTGCATTGATGCATGTCTGTATTCGTCGTGACATACTATCCACAAGATCATCTACGCACTGTTAGCCCAGATTGTACCATTCCTCAACGGCGATTCGGCACAGATCCCACAGAATGGTTAGTGGCTCACGTCGTCCACAAACAGCCGTTTTCAATCTATCCCAGGCATGTTCGATAGGGTTCATGTCTGGAGAACATGCTGGGCACTCTAGTCGAGCAATGTCATTCACAAGATGTGCACAATGGGTGCGCGAATGCCTCGTCAATATGCTGCTGATATGGTTGGTTGCAATATCGGCTGGAGGATGGCATTCGCGTATCGTACAGTCTTCCATGACCACCAGCGGCGTACGTCGGCCTCACATAATGCCACCCAAAAACAGCAGGAAATCTCCACCTTGCTGCACTCGCTGGACAGTCTGTGTAAGGCGTTCAGCCCGACCGGGTTGCCTCCAAACACGTCTCCGACTATTGTCTGGTCGAAGGCATAGGCGACACTCATCGGTGAAGAGAACGTGATGCCAGTCGTGAGCGATCCATTAGGCATGTTGTTGGGCCCATTTGTACCGCGCTGCATGGTGTCGTGATTGCAAAGATGGACCTTGCCGTGGACGCATCGTGCAGCCTGTTGCGCACAGTTTAAGTCGTAACACGACGTCCTGTAGCTGCACGAAAAGCATTATTCAACATGGTGGCGTTGCTGTCAGGGTTCTTCTGAGCCATAATCCGCGGGTAGCGGTCATCCACTACAGTAGCAGCCCTTGGCATGAGCCAGGCTTGTCATCGAGAGTTCCTGTCTCTCTGCCTCTCCTCCATGTACGAACAACTTCGCTTTGGTTCACTCCGAGACGCCTGGACACTTCCCTTGTTGAGAGCCCTTCCTGGCACAAAGTAACAATGCGGACGCGATTGAACTGCGGTATTGACCGTCTAGGCATTGTTGAACTACAGATAACACAGCCTAGTGATATCTCTGAACTGTCAAAGTGACTGTGTCTGTGATACAGTCCACGTCTATCTACAGGAGTTCTCGGAATCGGGGTGATGCGAAACTTTTTTTGGTATGTGTATCTGCATGAAGGTAACTTTAGTAGCACACATCTATGAGATTCGAAGAAAATATTTGGAAACTAGAAGAAGGAAAATACAGCAAAAAATAGAGTAATCAGAATTCCGCGAGCAGTTGTTTCAAATCATTGAAAAAATTACGTAGATGTAACTGTTCATTGAGAATGAGGCCACAGTTCTTAGAAATATGCTTGAAAATCTCTTCGATTTGTGCATAGGAGAAACTGTGGACGTGAGATTGTGTACGAGATTTTTTTTGCAAGCTAGTGTTAGTAGATAAGGTAACATTGCATCCATATTTTTTAATTAGAAAACTACGAGTTCTATAAGAAACAGGGGCTAAAATGGAATGGAAGAAACTTTTTTATAATCGTTACTGTCAGGAACAGCACAGATGTTTAAAGTGACCACTTTAACGTCAGTTTTAACTTTGAAGACCTTTTCAATTAACGAGGGATGAAAACCGTTATTAACTGCAATAGTTTTTATCAAATTCATCTTTTCATTAAGCTTGTCAGGTGACTATGGTACACAAACTACACGATGAATGGTTGAATGGAAAAATGCACTGAACTAGCGGTCACAATCTTATTTGTATTAGTGCCTTTTCAAAAAATACAAAAGAAAAGACTGTCGTTGTCAATAGCAATACTAAGGTCCAAGTAATGAAGTTGACGATCGTTATATTCTAATCTACAAGTGAAGCTGATTTTTGTCGTTCTCAGTTCCTTCCCAGGAACCACTGTATGTGATAAAAATAACGTCTAAGTACCGAAAATATGACAGAGTACCCTGATCAGCAGCTAAAAAATTATTGAAGAAGTTTTCTTCCAGCGAATTAAACAGAATATCGGCAAAGACGCCCGCTAGTGGATTACCCATTGCCAGGCCGTCAGACTGATGGTATAGTTTGCCACTGGAAACAAAAAAGTTGTACTTTACCACTATTCTTAGCAAAAGAATAAGGTCAGTGATATGCTCATAAATACTTAGGTTTTTTTCAACGATATCAATGGTTATTTGAACAGGTACGTTAGTATATATATTCGTAATATCTAATGTAAGCAATTTAGTATCTTAGTCACATTACAGGTATTTGATTTTACTGACTAGATTTTGACCGTTGACGACAGAATAATTATTTCGAAAAACAAAGGATTTTTCTTCCTTTTTCATGGAGAAACCTTGCTAACTGATGATATGCACTGTTTATATTATTCACAATCGGACCTTTAGGATGGAGACTTTCACTTACTTCAAACTGGGAACGCAATTGAGGGAGCACATGGATTCATATTAATAATCTTTTATTTTATGAAGCGTTTTAAGCAAATGCTTAGCGCTGTTAATGGCAAGCCTAATTCCTCATCGTATCATGGTATTTGGAGTCTCATCTAGATCCAAAACACTATTTTAAGATCTACAATCATACTTCCTACAACTTTTTAATCTGACAGGGTAGGAATTACATTGTATTCAAGTCTTTTTTCAAACAAGGCAAGTTCTTCTGGCGTAAAATCTATTTCAGTCTTATTCAAATTTCTGTTGAAAAATTTATTTTCAGACTTCTGAAAACTACTAACAATAGGCATTTTTACAGGTAAAATTCTCTTAAGATTAGACACTGTGCCGATCAGTCTGATGTTGTTCCTAGCTAGGCACACGTGATAAATTCTGTAACGTGTTTTATTTTATTTTTTGACTTTCACATATCTGCTCTTAATTCTAACCATTGGTTTCTCGCGATGTAATTTTAAGTAAGTAACCTTTATATGTCACGACAATTGTCGTCTTGGTTAATGCTTCTTGTCATAATTTTCTACACGTTATTTTATAGGGTTTCTCAAAATTTCATTTTGTTATTTGAAACCGATTGACTGTATAACTGTATATTGAAAAAATGCCTTACACTAATGGTGAGACGTTACTCAAACGTTTCACTCTTAAAGCAATCACAATGGTTTCTGGAGAAGATAGTCAGCGAAAAATGGACAATATATTTCTTTCAAACAACAGTGTGCAACGTCGAACCGAAGAAATGGCACTGAATTAGAAAGAACAGCTATTTGAAGGATTGAAAATTTCTTTACATTTTTCCTTGCAGTGTGATAATACTAACAATATAGCTCAACATTGGGATTTGATGGTATATTGCCTTTTTATGGACGAGAACAAAATAATGGAAGAACAATTGCTCTCAAAGAGCTTGCAAACAACGTCAAAACGTTCTCATGTATTTTCTGCCGTTAATGAATTTTCGCTTGAAAATATGAATTCGTATTGAATGAACACCAACTATGCTAGGTTGACATTTTGGCTCCTTAAGTATTGTCAGAGAAAATAATAATAAACTTGTTGATTCTTACTGCGTGATCCGTAGAAATGCCCTAGCTTCTGAAACATTACCTGAGTAACTGAACACTGCGCTGAAAGTATCAGTGTAGTTAATAAAATTAAGTCAAGCTGTGAATTATCGTCTTTTCCGAGTCCTACGTAATGACCTCAAATCTGAAAATCAATCTTCAATATTTCATACGCAAGATTAGTGACTTCCGAAGGACAATATGCTTAGCGGGCTTCATGAATTGAAATCACAGGTAAAACTACTTCTCTTGATTCAAGAGAAATCAGAGTTTCATCATTCATTCATAAATGATGGCTTTATATCTTCCCTTGCATACTATGCAGACTTCTTCGAATTCCAGAATAACCTGAATTTGAAACTTCAAGGTAGAAATACCACAGTTATAGATGTAAATGATGCCAAAAACGCCTTTTGCAAAAGACACAACTATGGAAGCGTAACCAGGATGCTACCATTACTAACTGCCTCGACTCAATGAACGAGCAACAGAGTGATTTCGACGATTAGAAAGTTATCCTCAGAGAAAACCTGTTACGGCTTCGAGAACAGTTCAAACTTCGATATCGCAATTTTTCTTCAGAAGGACCGAGCGTGGTGGCGCAGTGTTTAGCATACTGGACTCGCATTCGGTAGGACGACGGTTCAAACCCGCGTCTGGCCATTCTGATTTCAAGTTTTCCATTATTTCCCTAAATCGCTTTAGGCAAATGCCTGGATGGTTCCTGTGAAATGGCACGGCCGCTTTCCTTCCCCATCTTTCCCTAAAACGATCTTGTGCTCCGTATCTAATGACCTCGTTGTCGACGGGACGTTAAACACTAATTTCCCCTCCTCCTCTTCAGAAGGCTGGCAGTGCAAATTAAGATCACCCTTCACAATTGGTGTGTTTACACTTCCTCGTGAAATACAAAGGATGCAATTGAATTGACGCTAGCCATCATGGAAAAACATAGCAGTCGCCTGAACGTGGAGATAGACTTCAGATGTACACTCCTGGAAATGGAAAAAAGAACACATTGACACCGGTGTGTCAGACCCACCATACTTGCTCCGGACACTGCGAGAGGGCTGTACAAGCAATGATCACACGCACGGCACAGCGGACACACCAGGAACCGCGGTGTTGGCCGTCGAATGGCGCTAGCTGCGCAGCATTTGTGCACCGCCGCCGTCAGTGTCAGCCAGTTTGCCGTGGCATACGGAGTTCCATCGCAGTCTTTAACACTGGTAGCATGCCGCGACAGTGTGGACGTGAACCGTATGTGCAGTTGACGGACTTTGAGCGAGGGCGTATAGTGGGCATGCGGGAGGCCGGGTGGACGTACCGCCGAATTGCTCAACACGTGGGGCGTGAGGTCTCCACAGTACATCGATATTGTCGCCAGTGGTCGGCGGAAGGTGCACGTGCCCGTCGACCTGGGACCGGACCGCAGCGACGCACGGATGCACGCCAAGACCGTAGGATCCTACGCAGTGCCGTAGGGGACCGCACCGCCACTTCCCAGCAAATTAGGGACACTGTTGCTCCTGGGGTATCGGCGAGGACCATTCGCAACCGTCTCCATGAAGCTGGGCTACGGTCCCGCACACCGTTACGCCGTCTTCCGCTCACGCCCCAACATCGTGCAGCCTGCCTCCAGTGGTGTCGCGACAGGCGTGAATGGAGACGTGTCGTCTTCAGCGATGAGAGTCGCTTCTGCCTTGGTGCCAATGATGGTCGTATGCGTGTTTGGCGCCGTGCAGGTGAGCGCCACAATCAGGACTGCATACGACCGAGGCACACAGGGCCAACACCCGGCATCATGGTGTGGGGAGCGATCTCCTACACTGGCCGTACACCACTGGTGATCGTCGAGGGGACACTGAATAGTGCACGGTACATCCAAACCGTCATCGAACCCATCGTTCTACCATTCCTAGACCGGCAAGGGAACTTGCTGTTCCAACAGGACAATGCACGTCCGCATGTATCCCGTGCCACCCAACGTGCTCTAGAAGGTGTAAGTCAACTACCCTCGCCAGCAAGATCTCCGGATCTGTCCCCCATTGAGCATGTTTGGGACTGGATGAAGCGTCGTCTCACGCGGTCTGTACGTCCAGCACGAACGCTGGTCCAACTGAGGCGCCAGGTGGAAATGGCATGGCAAGCCGTTCCACAGGACTACATCCAGCATCTCTACGATCGTCTCCATGGGAGAATAGCAGCCTGCATTGCTGCGAAAGGTGGATATACACTGTACTAGTGCCGACATTGTGCATGCTCTGTTGCCTGTGTCTGTGTGCCTATGGTTCTGTCAGTGTGATCATGTGATGTATCTGACCCCAGGAATGTGTCAATAAAGTTTCCCCTTCCTGGGACAATGAATTCACGGTGTTCTTATTTCAATTTCCAGGAGTGTAGTTTAACTATTGTTGGAATCACGAACGATTGTGATGTGCAGCTACGTCAGGCATTCTCCGACAGCCAGTGAGCGTTCAATACTTTTCTCAGAGCTCTGCTGTGAATGTCGCAGTCAATGCGAGCATTAAACGTGATCGCAGCGAGTTATTAATGAATTTTTATTCATTTGATGCGAATTGTCACTGCTGATGGTGGCCATAAGCGAAAACTTACGCACATGCAAACGACAGTCATAACTGGCATTATACACGCTTTCTTCGAGCGCAGAGCTCTTGTATGCGCTTACCGCAACCGTCACCTAAAACCGGCAAGAATGCAAACTCTGCCAGTGTCTCGAGCTGCGCGAAAAGTTTGCAACCAAATATTGAGGAGCTGCTTAAACAAAAACATTTTCATCCGTGTAATTTATGTTCTCAATTTTTCTTGTGACTTTCGTTACACAAAAGCATGTTAGATGTGAAAAGTGTTGTACAAGAGAAAACACCCCTATTTCGGGGTGAAAGTTTGTCCATAACCATAACACTATTACACAATTGCAATTGCAATGCACACGCCGTTGGCAAAATTTTCGTAATTCGTTTGGATATGATAACCTTCTGTTGCACAACCCGTTTTATACATTAACAGTGAGTTAGGAAAAACCAAACATTAGATCCAGTACTCACCAAAGTAATTCTGCTCCTTCCTGTAGCGTCGTCCATAACCCCTTCAATGACAGCATCCTGCCAACTATTTCTAAAAGTGAGGTTGCCGTCCAACCAGGTTCCTTAGGACTTTGTGCCTGTCTTTTTTAAGTTCCTTGCGTGTATCAAGTATTTGCAGCATTACTCAGTTGTATCCGTTCACTTTACGAGTATCCTTCTTTTGCCTACAGATCTCTTCCAGATATATTTTATTCCTCTTAAGGTCTTCAGCAAAGCACCTTCTACTTAGGAAAATGAATATTGTCTTTTGCAGCGAGTGACAAAGTGCTTTGCGCTAGCATTACATTTTGATTCATGTAGGATCACTCTCTCATTTCTCAAATTAAACTCTGTCAAAGCTGTCTAGAACGATGAGTTTTCTGCCAAAATTCTTTGCTATCTTTTTTACAGATTCCGTCAGATTCTGTAGTTTATTTTTTCGTTCCTTTACCTTGCTTCCTGTTGTGCCAGACTGAGATTTCTGTACGTTACAGTCTTTTCGCTGGTAATCGCAATATGACCCAGTACTCCTTACCTTGCAACCTCTTCAATGGAATAACTAATCACGTCAGAGATGATCGATTGTTCTTAACTCTGTAAATAGCCTTTTTCGTATTGAGCAAGCTTTCTTGCGACGAAGTGATCTTATCCCTCACTTCTCGATAACTATTCAAACAGAGCTGACTGATGCTGGTGGCTAATTTAATTGAAGTAGGACACGCACACGAACAGAAACGACGTAATTTACAGCATGTTGAACTAGCTTCCTAGACAGGAAGGTGTATTGGCAATCCAGTAAAAACGATACAAAGCTCAGTATTTGAGAGAGGCTATAATAAGAGAGGGACGGAGGAGAAACTACAGTTTTATTCGTGCAATGCTGATCTGTGACATGCTTGTAAGGAAAAAATATGAATATTTAGGTATATGTTCTTCCCAACATAACATTGAAATCCGATTAAGTGAAACAAAACATAACGAACGAAGAAGAAAATAAATAATACACTAATCTGCTAAAGGGGGGCCGAGCGGTTCTAGGCGCTGCAGTTTGGAACCGTGCGACCGTTAAGGTCGCAGGCTCGAATCCTGCCTCGGGCATGGATGTTTGTGATGTCCTTAGGTTAGTTAGGTTTAAGTAGTTCTAAGTTATAGGGGGCTGATGACCTCAGAAGTTAAGTCCCGTAGTGCTCAGAGCCATTTTAACAATTTTTTGCTTAATGGAAATTGAAATTTTTTATAAAATAAAACGATATTTTTCTGTCACTGGTAACAGATGTAGTTTTAGAACTGCTTTGCAGCTCTTGAGATGGATTGCATCATATCACAGCTGTAAGAACATCCGAGAAATCGTGCGCTCTAAGGATACAATCACTTCTTTTGTAGAAACTACTGACATTAAATTATCGTATAAGTATTATTAACTCTGCTTTAGCAGCACAAACTTTGGTGGATCTACAGTGTTTCAGAGTTTTATTTTTCACTTGACAATTCATAATAATTTGCAGGAAAATGAAATGCAATAATACGACTGTAGCGCATGAACTTTTGAGAAGCTGTGGTTCGTCTAGTGGGTATCTGTCTAAATGGAGGCTGTATAGAAATAAAAAGGGAAAGTGAGGTTAAAGTGAAGGTTTTCTAAACAAGAGCTCTGCTGATTCGATGCATCCAACCGACATTTGACCTTGTTTACAATTTCCTCTCACGCTTGTAAATTGATTCTTTCAGACTGATGAATGAAACATGCCCGATTTGTGTAGGGTGGACGCAGGTGGACATAAATATCTTCCCAGTCGAGTACATTTTCCGCATTGATACTTCCATCGTCATTCGCATATGAAACACAAACCATGCATGATTCCATTGGCAAACTTGATGTTCATCAAATTGATTAAGGCCGACATTACTGTTCTAGAGAGTTTCGTATTTATTAAATTCGAAATGTTTACTATCAGTAGCACAATACACAGCTCGGCAAAACTCAAGGACGAGGTAGAAAAAGTAGCATAGCAAATTGAATACTCAGTGGAAATGAATGACAGTGCGGAAAAATGTTGCTAAAGGTCTTCCAGTCGTGGAAAAATAGCTGGACTTCACACAGCAAGAGGTAAGCGAGATTACAGCATCAAACTCAACTGGCCACGCAACGTAAGACAGTTGAAGGAAAGGTAAATGTCAGCCATTAACATAATACTGTACGAGTACGATGGCTATAATATTGAATCTACAGAACTTTCTCCATGGTAAGTTAGTTTAGATGCACGTACATTGTTAATAATAGCAGGTCAGTATACTGGCTTTTTGTATATATAATCAAAATCTGTGTGAAGTGACACAGAGACTAGTACTCTCTACATCTGTAACGGAATGCCAAGTCACACGACCTATCCACCTTGCTGACATTTAGCGCCTCTATGAACTATTCAGTAAATAAGAGGAACAACAAACCCGTCATGACGTTTAAATAAAGAGAAAAATAGTAGAAAATATAAAAACACTTAAATAAAATCAGTTCTAACAGTTTCAGCGTATAGTATGTGCCTCCTTGTGTCTTGTAAATATATTTTTAAGAAAATGTTTTGTCCATCTGACGTTACATGTGTGTTTTAAAGGACAAGAATACAATTGACTCACAAGGAGCTAGGCAGGAATTTTTAAAATATTTTTTAAATATTTTCTATGTGTACCGGCAAACATGGAAATAAGTCGGACGGCATTGTAAATAATTTAACTTATATATGATTTTAAGTAAGTCCCATGCAAATTCGGAGTTTTTTTACTAGAGACCATAACTGCTTTCCTTTGTGAGTTATGTATTACGAGGTTCATATAGAGGGCGCCATACAGACAATAGACGTGTTCTCCACACAGCCTATCTTCATTATACAGCAGTATTTACAGAACTGTGACTGACACCCGAACAACAGCGAGCTGACACGCTTTGAGACTAGAGAATAGTGGTATGTAATCTAACGTATAAGCATATACGTTATGCCACGAGTTGTAACTTTTTATAGTATCGCCTGATCATGTAAGTCTTATATTTTTGGCATTTATAATAGCTAGGCACTAGCCAAAATACGGATTTGCCAGTTAAAACCTGAAAAAAAGGATGACTGATTGCTGTGCTCAAAAATGGCTCAAATGGCTCTGAGCACTATGGGACTTAACTTCTGAGGTCATCAGTCCCCTGGAACTTAGGACTACTCAAACCTAACTAACGTAAGGACATCACACACATCCATGCCCGAGGCAGGATTCGAACCTGCGAGCGTATCGGTCACGCGATTCCAGATTGTAGCGCCCAGAACCGCTCGGCCACCCTGGCCGGCTTGCTGTGCGCTTTCATTTACAAATGACAGTGTCGTTCAAGAAGTGAACAGTTAGGTGATGAACTTCATTATAACATGACCTGGAGACGATATTCGGATGACTTCACAAGGGGAAGAATCATCGGGAGACTGGAACAAGACGAAGCGTGAATCGTGTACCTAAGAGTTTAGTATTGATGACAGCGCACACCGGCCAACATTATTGTGAATCTATATTATTTCCCTATGTGCGTCTTTTCAGTGGCGTATTCGGCTCTTATTTCATTTTCATGGATGACATTGCGTGACCGCATCGAGCCGGCTGGTGAAGGAGCTCTTGGAATGAAAGGATATTCGGTGAACGGCTGACTTAAGTCTCATCGAGAGAGCGTGGGTTACGTTGGAGAGACGTATTACAGTACGTCCACATGCACCAATGACCATCTAGCAATCGTCAACCACGCTAGTGGAAGTAAGGAAATATGGGCAGCGCTATCACAAGGACTTGTTATTAATCTTGTGACCAGATTAGGAGCACGTTGGAAAGCGTGCATTGCTCTCTGTGGTGGCCACACACCCCATTAAGAATCATGTCTCGCCTTTTATAACGTCCAGGGGACTATCATAAACTGAAGAGCCAAAGAAACTGGTACACTTGTCTGTTATCGTGTAGGGCCCCAGCCAGTACGTAGAAGTGCCTCAACACGATGTGGCAATGGACTCGACTAATGCCTGGAGTAGTGCTGGGGGAAATTCACACAATGATTCCTGCAGCACTGCCCATAAATTCGTAAGAGTTCGAAGGGGTGGAGATCTCTCCTGAACAGCACGTTGCATGACATCCCAGATATGCTCAATAATGTTCATGTCTGGGAAGTTTGGTGGGCACCGAAAGTGCTTAAACTCAGAAAAGTGTTCCTAAAGCCACTGTGTAGCAATTCCGAACGTGTGGGGTGTTGCATTGTCCTGCTGGAATTGCCCAAGTCCATCGAAATGCACAATGGACATGAATGGATGCAAGTGATTAGACAGGATGCTTACATACCTGTCACTTATCAGAGTCGTATCTAGACGTATCAGGGGTCCCATATCACTTCAACTGCACATGGTCCACACAATTACAGAGCCTCCACCAGCCTGAACAGTCCCGTCTCTGACATGCAGGGTCCATGGATTCATGAGATTGTCTACATACCTGTACATGTCCATCCGCTTGATACAACTTGAAACAAGACTCGTCTTCAGGCAACATGTCTGACCAGGCAACATGTTTCCTGTCATCAACAATCCAAGGTCGGTGTTGACCGGCCCAGGCATGGCGTAAAGCTTTGTGTCATGCAGTCGTCAAGGGTACACGAGTGGGCCTTCGGCTCCGAAATCTATATTGATGATGTTTCGTTCAATGCTTCGCGCGCTGACACTTGTTGATGGCACAGTACAGAAAACTGCAGCAATTTGTGGAAGAGTTGTACTTGTGTCATGCTGAACGATACTATTCAGTCGTTATTGGTCCTGTTCTTGCAAGATGCTTTTCCGGCAGCAGTGATGTCGGAGATTTGATGTTTTACCGGGTACCTGATATACACGGTACACTCATGAACTGCCCACTTCATCGCTATCTCGGAGGTGCTTTGTCCCATCACTCGTGCGACGACTGTAACACCACATTCAAACTCACTAAAATCTTGAAAACCTGCCGTTGTAGTAGCAGTAACCGATCTAACAATTGCGTCAGACACGTGTTGTCTTATACTGGGTGAGTCACTAACTATTACCACCTAGAATAACTCCGAAAGTATGATTGTATTTGAAAAGTTTGTGGGACAAATGTTGGATAGGAACCCCGGGGCCATTATATGACATTGGGTTTTTTGTTGCTAGGTCGCGTCGCGTCACAGATAAGAAGGTCAATATAGTTATTTTAAATGGGACGCTACAGTTTCGTACTTACGAAGCTGATACCAGCTATCGAGATGAATTCAATGGTGTCTAAGAGTAAGGTATTTGAATGTCAACGAGACTCGAACTCGGGACCTTTGCCTCTTGCGGGCAAGTGCTCTACCAACTTTTTTTTTTTAATCTCATTTTGTTCGTTTTTGTTCGTTCTATCTGTTCGGGGCGGACGTCGCAAGACACCCGTTTCAGTTCGTCGTCGATTCATTCACTCAGTTTTTTTATTACAGAGGGCAGCTAACCCTCTGACCGAACACGCTGAAAATCTCCGACCCAGCCGACCAACTAAGCTAGCCAAGCACGACTCACGCCACGTCCTCACAGCTTTACTTCTGCCAGCACCTCGACTCCTACCTTCCAAATTTTACAGAAGCTCTCCTGCGAACCTTGCAGAACTAGTACTCCTGAAAGAAAGGATATTACGGAGACATGGCTTAGCCACAGCCTGAGGGATGTTTCCAGAATGAGATTTTCACTCTGTAGCGACGTGTGCGCTGATATGAAACTTTCTGGCAGATTAAAACTGTGCGCTGCGCCGAGACTCGCCAAATAAGGCGTTTCAATTTAGCGTGACATTGGGATGTAAACACCATTTGACCGTTACGTAATTGTATTAATAGTACGGAATAGTACGGAACGGTAAGACTAGCATCGTCGAAGCAAGGGAATGTGAATGAGGTATTCCTTCGAAGAACAAGTCGATATGCTTATTATTATGGAGAATGCCAACGAAATTCAGTAAGAGCTAGGGACTTATCCACTGAAAGGTATTCTTAAAGTACTCACCCTACACGTCGTACTTTTAAATATGTGTATGATAAATTGAGCACAGCTGGATCTTTAATACATCGGAAACATATCCGGTAAAGGAAAGTTACTAACGAGGAAGCGGAAGTTGGTACTCTTGGCACTGTTTGTTCGAGTTCCACGTGTTAGTTCGCGTCAAATCGTAAGAGGATCTGGCATGAGTAGTGTTGTTCGTGTTCTGCATCGCCATAAATACCATCCTTACCATTTCAGCCTCCACCAAGAAATAACTGGTACGGATTATACACGCAGCACTGAATTCTGCCGATGGTCTCAACTTCAGATTCAGAGGTATGACACATTTATTAATTTGATTTTATTTACTGACGAGGCTACATTCACGAACCATGATAATGTTAATTTGCATAACATGCATTATTGGGCAACTGATAATCCATTTTGGCTGTGGCAAGTTGCACACCAAAAACTGTGTTCGGTGAATGTGTGGTGTGGGATTCAGGAGGACAGAATTATAGGCCCCTATTTCATCGAGGGAAATCTTAATGCTAGGAAGTACACAACATTCCGGCAACAAGCATTAGGTCTGTTACTGGATGAAATACCTGTAGGAACAAGAAACAGAATGGGGTATCAACACGATGGGTGCCCATCACATTTTTCGCTGATGGCTAGAAATGAGTTGCAGAGACAATTCCCTAACCGTGGGATTGGACGCGGAGGAGATGTGTCACGGCCGGCTCTTTCGCCATACTTGACGCCACCGGATTTTTTATTGTGGGCATTTGTAAAAGACATTGTTTATTAAGACGTTCCGACTACACCTGAAGGTGTACGAGAC
Organism: Schistocerca serialis cubense; assembly: GCF_023864345.2. Classification (NCBI taxonomy): domain Eukaryota; kingdom Metazoa; phylum Arthropoda; class Insecta; order Orthoptera; family Acrididae; genus Schistocerca; species Schistocerca serialis. The sequence goes on along the minus strand of NC_064638.1, from coordinate 247,810,715 downwards.
AGAATTGTCAGAGCATGTGCTTCGATAATTGCTGAAGTGATAAGGAATACCACTCAATCCATGATAAGAAGATTGCAGGACTACATTGATACCAATGGTCATCACTTCGAACACCTTCTGTAAACGAACGTACATGCCACCCTTGTGACCTTCAACTACATTGTTACACATGACTGGATTCGCCTCGATAGCCGCTATCAGAAAATAAGTACTAAACTATGGCATGCCATTTTAAAAATCAATGTTTACCTTCATATCTGTCACGCTATCCCAATAGAAACAAAGAAAACCAACGTCATAATATAGCCCCCGTTGTCCCATGTAACTTTAGTCCAATACCTTTTCACCTCCTACCATACTTTCGGAATTATTCATGGTGGAAATAGTTATTGAATCACTCTGTATAGGCGTTGCCGGCGGCAGTGCCGTATTCTGCATTTTAACACATCTCTGTATTTGAATACGTATGCCCACACCGGTTTCTTTTGAGCTTCAATGTAGCTCGCAGTGACTTCAATATCATTATTGGCTTTGAATAAAAGTAGCATTTCTGTTCGTCTCATTCTTTATGGCTTTCGGTTGCCTTCTTTACTATACAGTAACAGTTGTTTCCATGTATGGTCCACGTTTCACCGAGCTTTGTTTACTTGATCGTGACACATCAAGAGAAAATTCCTTTCGTCCTTAAGTTTTGCACAAAAAATAGCCGAATTTCTTCCAATGGTCCAGTCGAGCTTACTGGTACCGATCGACCGCCGTGTCATCCTGCATCATTGGCTTTACTGGGTGTGGTATAGAGGGGCGTGGTGTTAGCACACAGCTCTCCCACCACTGGTACTCTTCGTGTCCCAGAGCCGCTACTACTCGGTCAAGTACTGCTCATTTGGCATCAAACGACTGAATGCATCCCGTTTCAGTCATCCTCAGATGGAACAGACCCTGGCATTACCAGGAATCGAACCCGGGTCCCCCACGCGGCAGTCGGACGCTCTGGCCACAAACATGTCAACATATTTTTACGTATTGCTTTACCTGACTGTGCCAAGGGAAACTACACTGGTGTGCAAAACTACGAAGGCGGACCGTTTTTGCCATAGATTCAATCAATACGAATGAATAATTCAATACAAAACACTGTGTACTGCGTCGTCGACACACAGTTCTGTAACTTCAAATGGTTCAAATGGCTCCGAGCACTTTGGGACTTAACTTCTGAGGTCATCAGTCCCCTTGAACTTAGAACTACTTAAACCTAACTAACCCAAGACCATCACAAACATCCATGTCCAAGGCAGGATTCGAACCTGCGACCGTTACGGTCGCGCTGTTCCAGACTGTAGCGCCTAGAACTCCGGCCGGCGTTCTGTAACTCTCGACATTTATAACTCACTTGCAGGTCATTTCTTTGTGACAACCCGTGTTTTGTATTGAATTATTCATTCGTATTGATTGAATCTATGGCAAAAACGGTACGCCTTCGTAGCTTTGTGGCCAGCGCGTCCGACTGCCGAGTGAGGGACCCGGGTTCGATTCCTGGTAATGCCAGGGTCTGTTCCATCTGAGGATGACTGAAACGGGATGCATTCAGTCGTTTGATGCCAACTGAGCAGCTACTTGACCGAGTAGTAGCGGCTCTGGGACACGAAGAACACCAATGGTGGGAGAGCTGTGTGCTAACACCACGCCCCTCTATACCACACCCAGTGAAGCCAATGATGCAGGATGACACGGCGGTCGATCGGTACCAGTAAGCTCTACTGGACCATTGGAAGGAATTCAGCTACTTTTTGTTAACAACAGCTCGTATGACAGGAAACAAAGATAACAACAGCTAACGTGGCAGGCAGGATAAACGAAATGTGTCACCAACAGCACGAACAGTGGAATCAGCAGCTAGCTTAAGAGCTGGTCCAATGTTTGAGGGACAACGTACGGCGCTAACTCTGTTGCTATTCGACATTCCTGCCATGCATTCTTGCGAATCTGGTGTTGGATACCCATTGACACTGCCTACTACAAAATTTCTTCTAGCTGATAGACTACCGCCTCTAACATTCTGTGGTCCTTTCTTGGATGGCAACAATAACGTTCTTTTCTGCAGAAAAAGTAGCCATCTTATCGTATCTTGGATTTACGTCATTTAGCTAATGACTGAAGTCCCACAAACAGTTCCATCCGTGATATAAGTAAGCTTACCAGTCATATCTTTGTAGCATCGCAGAGCTACTACACAGCTGACTCTGAGCACTATGGGACTCAACTGCTGAGGTCATCAGTCCCCTAGAACTTAGAACTAGTTAAACCTAACTAACCTAAGGACATCAGAAACATCCATGCCCGAGGCAGGATTCGAACCTGCGACCGCAGCGGTCTTGCGGTTCCAGACTGCAGCGCCTTTAACCGCACGGCCACTTCGGCAGGCACTACACAGCTGGAAACGATAATCTGTATGTTCAAGTATATACTGCAAATCTTAATCAGGATCCAGATCATAAGAATTTAGCAATGGATATTTAAATACGTTCCCATCACAGAAACAGCTCTGATGCAAGCTACCGAAGTAGTACACGCAGCTAAGTAATTTTTGGTTGGATTCCATAAGAATTGGTTGTACAGAGAGAGAAAATGAAACGGGCTCTGAAAATATTTCATGCTGCTTAAAACAGGCAATACAACTTACATCACTTGCACCCAGGGCAGGTGATGTCAGTTGGATTGTCTGTATTAAACTGCATTAAATATTTTCTGAGCCAGTTTTATTTTGCCCATTGTGTAAATCCCCCAACAAGTGTGCAGCTTGAAGAGCTTAAAGTTCCCACTCAATGTCAACATTCCTGTCTCTGGCGTTTCTGTAACAGCCTGATCGTGTACTACGCAGTGTTGTCACTGGCCAGAAAGATAACTCAGATACATAGGTACAATACGTCACCAGAGAAATAACTTTTTATTGTGTATTTTTTTCTTATTCTCTATATTTGCTCGACGACATTCGTCTCGATTTACTAATTCATCACGTACGTGTGTGCATCAATACACGATGCAAATTTAATTTTATCTAATCTTTTCAGACACCGATGATACAACATTCAAACAGCAACAGAATGGCAAACTTACAAATTTGCGACAGAGAACCCTGTGTAAAAATGTACACTTTAAAAATGAAAAAAATTCGGACCTACCATCGGTCAATTACCGTTTACAAAAATCTAAACAGAAAAAACGAGAGTAATTTCCTCTTTAAGCTCATAAAAAGAGGCATCTGTCAGCTTCTAAGAATTGATGGCATATTCGAAACAACTTATGTCGTACTCTTGCGAAAATACCAGCGACGAGGTTTATTGGTTAAGACGCTTGATTCGTATTCGATTTTGACAAGAGATAAATGTGGACAGTTGTCTCGTACAAAAGGCCCCCAAATAAAAATCAGAAGAAATTAGATAATGTGAGTAGTCTGGTTACAAAACAATACCACCTATTTCTATTAAGCTATCAGGAGTTGTAGCTCACTTTCCGTGAGTGATTGCTGTAGTTGCTGTTTTGTTTCCACTTGCATGTGACACCTATTCTGTGAGCCACTGGAAGGTGTTCATTCAAAGCTCATCATACATGCTCAAATACTGTAATTATTTCATCTACATCTACATCCATACTCCGCAAGCCACCTGACGGTGTGTGGCGAAGGGGACCTTGAGTACCTCTATCGGTTCTCCCTTCTATTCCAGTCTCGTATTGTTCGTGGAAATAAGGATTGTCGGTATGCCTCTGTATGGGCTCTGATCTCTTTGATTTTTTCCTCAGGATCTCTTTGCAAGACATACGTAGAAAGGAACAATATACTGCTTGACTCCTCGGTTAAGGTATGTTCTCGAAATTTCGACAAAAGCACGTACCGAGCTACTGAGCGTCTCTTCTGCAGAGCCTTCCACTGGAGTTTATCTGTTATCTCCGTAACGCTTTCGCGATTACTAAATGATCCTGTAACGAAGCGCGCTGCTCTCCGTTGGATCTCCTCTATCTCTTCTATAAACCCTATCTGGTACGGATCCCACACTGCTGAGCAGTATTCAAACAGTGGGCGAACAAGCGTACTGTAACCTACTTCCCTTGTTTTCGGACTGCATTTCCTTAGGATTCTTCCAATAAATCTCAGTCTGGCATCTACTTTACCGACGATCAACTTTATATGATCATTCCATTTTAAATCACTCCTAATGCGTACTCCCAGATAATTTATGGAATTAACTGCTTCCAGTTACCAACCTACTATATTGTAACTAAATGATAAAGGATCTTTCTTTTTATGTATTCGCAGCACATTACACTTATCTACATTGAGATTCAATTGCCATTCTCTGTACCATGCGTCAATTCGCTGCAGATCCTCCTCCATTTCAGTACAATTTTCCATTGTTACAACCTCTCGATATACCACAGCATCATCCGCAAAAAGCCTCAGTGAACTTCCGATGTCATCCACAAGGTCATTTATGTATATTGTGAATAGCAACGGTCCTACGACACTCCCCTGCGGCACACCTGAAATCACTCTTACTTCCGAAGACTTGTCTCCATTGAGAATGACATGCAGCGTTCTGTTATCTAGGAACTCTTCAATCCAATCACACAATTGGTCTGATAGTCCATATGCTATTACTTTGTTCATGAAACGACTGTGGGGAACTGTATCAAACGCTTTGCGGAAGTCAAGAAACACGGCATCTACCTGGGAACCCGTGTCTATGGCCGTCTGAGTCTCGTGGACGAATAGCACGAGCTGGGTTTCACACGATCGTCTTTTTCGAAACCCATGCTGATTCCTACATAGTAGATTTCTAGTCTCCAGAAAAGTCATTATATTCGAACATAATACGTGTTCCAAAATTCTACAACTGATCGACGTTAGAGAGATAGGTCTATAGTTCTGCACATCTGTTCGACGTCCCTTCTTGAAAACGGGGATGACCTGTGCCCTTTTCCAATCCTTTGGAACGCTACGCTCTTCTAGAGTCCTACGAATCATCACTGCAAGAAGGGGGCAAGTTCCTTCGCGTACTCTGTGTAAAATCGGACTGGTATCCCATCAGGTCCCGCGGCCTTTCGTCTTTTGTGCGATTTTAATTGTTTCTCTATCCCTCTGTTGTCTATTTCGATATCTACCATTTTGTCATCTGTGCGACAATCTAGAGAAGGAACTACAGTGCAGTCTTCCTCTGTGAAACAGCTTTGGAAAAAGACATTTAGTATTTCGGCCTTTAGTCTGTCATCCTCTGTTTCAGTACCATTTTGGTCACAGAGTGTCTGGACATTTTGCTTTGATCCACCTACCGCTTTGACATAAGATCAAAATTTGTTAGTATTTTCTGCCAAGTCAGTATATAGAACTTTACTTTCAAAATCATTGAACGCCTCTCGCATAGCCCTCCTCACAATACATTTCGCTTCGCGTAATTTTTGTTTGTCTGCAAGGCTTTGGCTATGTTTATGTTTGCTGTGAAGTTCCCTTTGCTTCCGCAGCAATTTTCTAACTCGGTTGTTGTACCACGGTGGCTCTTTTCCATCTCTTACGATGTTGCTTGGCACATACTCATCTAACGCATATTGTGCGATGGTTTTGAACTTTGTCCACTGATCCTCAACACCATCTGTAATTGAGACAAAGCTTTTGTGTTGAGCCGTCAGGTACTCTGAAATTTGCTTTTTGTCACTTTTGCTAAACAGAAAAATCTTCCTACCTTTTTTAATATTTCTATTTACTGCTGAAATCTTCGATGCAGTAACCGCTTTATGATCGCTGATTCCCTGTTCTGCGTTAACTGTTTCAAATTGTTCGGGTCTGTTTGCCACCAGAAGGTCTAATATGTTATCGCGATGAGTCGATTCTCTGTTTAACTGCTCAAGGTAGTTTTCAGATAAAGCACTTAAAAAAATTCACTGGAATCTTTGTCCCTGCCACCCGTTATGAACGTTTGAGTCTCCCAGTCTATATCCGGAAAATTAAAATCTCCACCCAGAACTATAACATGGTGGGGAAACCTACTCGAAATATTTTCCACATTATCCTTCAGGTGCTCAGCCAAAACAGCTGCTGAGCCAGGTGGACTATAGAGACATCCAATTACCATGTCTGAGCCTGCTTTAACCGTGACCTTCACCCAAATTATTTCACATTTCGGATCTCCGTCAATTTCCTTCGATACTATTGCACTTCTTATCGCTATAAACACGCCTCCCCCTTCACTTTCCAGCCTGTCTCTGTGGTATACATTCCAATCTGAGCTTAGAATTTCATTACTGTTTACATTTGGTTTCAGCCAACTTTCTGTCCCTTGTACTAAGTGTGCATTATGACTGTTTATTAATAAGAGCAGTTATGGGACCTTTCTATAGACGCTCCTGCAGTTTACTATTAGCACATTAATATTCTTATTTCCCTTTACATTTTGCCTACTCCTACATTGCCGCGTCTCAGGAGGCATCTTGTCGAGCCTAGGGAGGGAATTCTCTAACCTAAAAAACCCACATGTGCAATCCACACGTACTCCGCTACCCCTGCAGCGACTTCCTGCGTGGGTGCACGCCTGTCCTATTCAGGGGGACCCTACATTTCTCCACCCGATAGCGGAGGTCGAGAAATTTGCACCCCAGATCTCCGCAGAATCGTTTGAGCCTCTGCTTTAAGCCTTCCGCTCGGCTCCAAACCAGAGGACCGCAATCGGTTCTGGGAACGATACGACAAATAGTTAGCTCTGATTCCACCCCGTGAGCGACGCTTTCCGCCTTCACCAATTCCGCCAACTGCCTGTATGAACTGAGCATGACCTCTGAACCCAGACGGCAGGAGTCATTGGTTCCGACATGAGCAACAATTTGCAGTCGGGTGCACCCAGTGCTCTCTATCGCTGCCGGCAGGGCCTCCTCCACACCTCGGATGAGACCCCCCAGCAAGCAGACAGAGTGAACACTGGCCTTCTTCCCTGACCTTTCCGCTATTTCCCTAAGGGGCTCCATCACCCGCCTAACGTTGGAGCTCCCAATCACTAATAAACCCCTCACCCCGTGTGCCTGCTCGCACCTTGCTGAAGGAGCGCCCACATGTCCACTCACAGTCAGAGCGGGGGATGCCACACGGCCAGCATCCACATTGACCCACCGCCTCGTGCGCCGCGGACGCCGCTGAACCCGCCACTCCCCTTGGGGAGAGGGTGGCCCTCCCGGGTCCGGTACCCGCGAAGATGTCTCGACAGCAGGGGCAGTGGGTGAAGCATTTAACACCTGGGGTGTACCATGCGACGCACCAGACTCCCCACTGCCGCTACACTCCGAGGCGACAGCATGAAGACGGCTGACACGTTCAGCTGTTCGCGAACAGTGGCCAGCTCCTCCTGCGTCCGTACACAGCAGTCACACATCCTACCCATCCTAAGAAATCCATTTACTGTAGGGAGTTAATCAACTTTTAACTAGATTGCAAATTCACTAAAGGAGACTGACAGTTGACTAAACTGTGGCTAGTAGGCACTTCTTGTAGAAAACAATGAAAATAGCACTACCTGTCTCTGGATTGTATTCAAACACACACTAGCACTACTGGCACTAAGGCTGACTAAAGAGACTCTCTCTAACTGTATTAAAAAAAACACGAAATCTATGGAACACTATTACTAGCACTCGACAAGTAAAACTTCCTAAAAGCAAAAACACACGGAAGAAGAAGTGACAAGTAAGAAAAATTCAGTTAATACTCAAATTAACGTAGCTCGCTGCACAGCAGACGTGACGCAGACGGCAGTTACGACGACACTGACACTACTGGCACTATGTCGGATGTTCGTATGATTCATCATTCTCCTCTTTAGCTCTATCAGCTTTCAGTGTTTCCTATTACCGTTGAGATAGTGTTGGAAACAGTACGTTCGTCGGATTTCTCCTAAGTTTGCAAATAACCAAGTATGATACCTATCATCTTTATTTTCTTGTCGGTGGGTTAGTTGACCACATCTTGAGAGACCATAGGTGTCACCCGACATTGTTATTAATCCACAGATTGGAATTCTTCATACATATATGGATATCTAAAATCGCCCTAAACTCTGTACACCTTTGACGTTCGGTCGTTAAGGCACCGCAGAAGGAAGGAAGTCTCCAAAAGAATGCTGCACTTGTACGACGATCACGGGGAAAGATCACGTTTCATTGGTCTCAATAAATTGGTCTGTCTGCTGTCCATGTGATCAAAGCGTGCGACCGAAGTAGACACACCCACGGCGGAAGGGACGCTAAGTTGGTGCGATCCGGACGATAACAGCAAAAGGAACGACGACAGATGACGTGATAGTGCGTGCGAGATATTCAAATAATTATTTGGGATAGAATGTCGAGCGTGCAAAGAAAATAATGAAATAAATACAGAATTTCTGTCATCAGTACCAGTGATGCGAAATGTACAATAATAATATACTGTTCAAAACGATTAAGTGCGGGTTTCTTCCTTAATTTAACCATATGTTCACAAAACGGCATCATGAAAGGAGTGACGCAGTCAATTGGCGCATGTCGACATGTTGCAGATAAAACATGGAACATTACGGCTATGCTCCTGAAACTCTCTCTTCAAGTGTAGAAGACAGATCACGACACAGGTTATGAGATTCTGTGCTCAAGAATAAATTTTGCGTGCCTCAGATTCCCTCAGTAATATTTCCTTTTTCATTCAGATTAGATCATACAAAAATTAAATTTCTGAAAAAAATGAAAAGTGAAACCACTGACATGTACTCGCCATAAACAGTAATAGACCGTTCTAACACCAGAGAATAACCATAAAAAAGTGATAAAATCAATTAATTGCTCACGAATTGCTGCAAAAATTTCACGTCGCAGAATTACAGTCACTGGATAGTGTTAATTGCAAAACCGCGTATAACGCCGTTTCTCTTAGGCTGGTCGATACAGTACACGTCATGTAACCAGAGTTTACAGTAAAAGTTATTTTTAAATTGTGCTCCACAGCCTTGATAAGTTGTATGAGAGGCACTTCATTATACCAACAAAACGTGCAATTATGTAATACATTATTCTGCTGATACTAGCTGGGAGATACTGCCATCATCTGGCCGACGTTGTAGATCAATGGGGCACAATTCACGTGTCTATGATTACAATATACAGTACCTCAAACACGTATTCTTAGCGCTGTGGAAACCCATAGGTCTAAAACAAGGAACGATATAATCCAGCATACAATAGTGCGAGATGACAGTAAATTACCCTCTATTGTGACATAATGAGAGCACACCGGTGATTGGCTTTCAGAAGAAAATATTTCTGTGTGGTCATCTTCTCATAATAGAGAGAGAGAGAGAGAGAGAGGTGGAAGGGGTGGGGGGGGGGGAGGGGTTGCACAGCGAGGAGGAGAGAGCTGGAAGATGTCGTTCCATACTTTAGGCCCATGTGTTTCCACAGACTTTAAAAAAATTCTGTTTGTGGCAACTGTAATCATTGACACATGCTTTTTATTGATTTGAGCTGTATGTCCGCCAAATGATGGCGCTATATCGTAAAAGACTACAGCACAACAATATGTTTTTAATAGTAGCTTTTTGTGGTGTAAAGGAAATGTCTGTCATACAAGAGAATATAGGCATAGACACTTAAACACTGCTAGGAATCATGTCGGGATGCACATCACATCACCTGTAATGGATCAGAACAGATCCCGGTTGCCACCCAGCGTGACACATGTGTGTTGTGACGGAAAGTGCTCCAATAGATCTACTCTTCGTAAATTTGACCATGATTTTTGATTATTTAAACTCAAATGAATCACAAACGTAGCGAAAGAAAGCGTGTCAGAATTTGGAAAGGAAACAAAAACAAAACAAAAAATACAAATAGAGATCGTAAAAAATTCCATATCTAATTTCGTAAAGAATGATGGACTGGACCATTGTTTTTCTAAGTTACTCTGAAAACATAATAAACTTTCACTTTGTGACGAGGATGCTGTAACATGACGTTCTACTGACTGTAAACACAGGTCGCATAGACACAAAGGAATTAAGAAATACAGTTGCTGTTGGGAAAAGATTTACATCAATGCAAAAAGAGTTGGAAACTTTTATCGGGCCAGGATTTGAACCCGGGTCTCCTGCTTACTAGGCAGATGCTCCAACCACAGAGCCATTTTTTTACCTCTATATCACGGGGTTCCGGGTTCGATTACAACCCTGGTCGGGGATTTTCTGCGCCAGGGAACAGGGTGTTTGTGTTGTCCTCATCATCTCATCATCATTCTGGAAGTGGTGAGATTGGAACTTGAAAGACTGGGAACTTGTACAGGTGCTGATGACCTCGATGTTGAGCGCCCCACAAACCAACATCATCATCATCGTCATCATCATCCTTTGTCGAAAACGCTGAGCTACGGTGCCGGCAGTCATCCGGACACAGTGGTCATCGCACCTGCACGGACTACCCTAGCACGCCTCCTGTCGGACCCAAATTCTCGGAGCCGGCCGGTGTGGCCGTGCGGTTCTAAGCACGTCAGTTTGGAACCGCGTGACCGCTACGGTCGCAGGTTCGAATCCTGCCTCGGGCATGGATGTGTGTGATGTTCTTAGGTTGGTTAGGTTTAAGTAGTTTTAAGTTCTAGGGGACTGATGACCTCAGTAGTTAAGTCCCATAGTGCTCAGAGCCATTTGAACCATTTTGAACCAAATTCTCGATTTACGTAATGCCCCTGCCCATTAACCTAATTACTAACGGCGTTTGGCCGATTCCCGTAAGAGTTCGAGTGTGGTGTGTTACCTGCACCAAGGGAATCATTTGCCAGTCCGGCGTTAGTTAAATATGGGGTGTCTATTCTTTCAGACATGTCTGAAAGAACAGACACCACAAATATGACACCACACACACACTTCGGAAAGTTGGAGAGGTGTCATATTCAACGTTCCCATCGATAGCGTTCCTTGCACCAATGGGGACCGATCACCGTTGCTATGATTGGTCGGTGCTTGGAACCCAATGGCTGACGCCACAACTTAGCACGGATTACCACATATCACAACAAAACACGTGAATGCACCTAATAAAACACTGCACATATACTTAAAAACACACCCCTGCAAGAGACACACGCAATAACAGCTACAATAAATCAAAAAAGTAAAGCAAAGATGGTAAATAGTAATGACTATTCTTAATGGTGGACTCCACAATTTCAACAGAATCATATACTGTAAAATGTTTTTCAAGACAAGAAAAGAGAAACGGTTAAAATGCTTTGAGTCTTTACTCTGCGGTAGAAACAGCCATAGTTTTACGTTGGAGCTTATGTTCGTAACCGATGAGTTGTGACATCAGCGACGGCCCATTGTTCCTGGAGGCGTAGCTACAGTGGTTCCATTGGTAGTCTAATAGCAACAAATATCTGCTCTTTCTTCGAATATGTTTTTCCAGGCAGTCAATTTATGCTTTATCGTCCATACGCCGCTGTTACTAATTAATCTCTTGTGACTACTCAATTGTTGCCCAGATTCTAATGATATTTACTGCAGTAAGTGAGTTTATTCGCACACTGAGAGCCCAAACTATGTTGTCGAGCTCTGTACTTGCATTACTGAAGATGCCCCCAAATTTTTTTGTCTTCCACGTTTCGTTCAAAGTTATCCACATTATTCTAAATTTGAGAGGTGGTCCTTTTAATTTTCTTTACTTCTGCCTCAGTGCCCCCACTACATTCGTGGAAGATCTGACCATACTAATTCTTCACTGTTACTCTCGCTTGGTTATCCTCAAGAACTTGGGCTTCAGCATTCTACCTCTTCAACAGTAATACTTTCTGTGTCTCCTTGTTTTGTAAATATCGAATGTCTGATCTACATTTTCACCCACCTTACCTACTATCCCACACACTTTTTGTAATTTCTATACTTTTTGCCAACGGCTTTTACTTCTCCATAAACAGTTTATATCTGTTATTTTATGTTTTCTTTTATGATTCAATGACAGCGTCTAACAATTCACCCAGTCCTTTATGCCCTTCTATTATTTTCATCTGCACTTCATCCCATTTTGTTAATAGCAATCCTAACATACTTTCGATCTTCAAATTGTTTGTTCAAAACAAACAAAAACACCTAAACCGAAAAATTCAGTCACTAAATTTCGAACTTCGACACTAAGTTTATAGATCTCTTTAAGAAAGCATCAGAACAACACTTTCCCGTCTGTGTATGGCACCGTATGTGAAGGCAACAGAGATCTATTCTACGTAATTTTGGTAGTGAAATTTGATTACTTAGGCTTAAAGGGGATCGTTTTATATCTAAAGGTACTGCAATAAAGTATGTCAGAATTTGGAAACTAATACAAAAAGAATAAAAATCTTAAAAAACCTCGTCTTTAATTTAGTAAATGATGATGGAGCCGGCCGTTGTTTTTCTCAGTTATAACTGTAAAAACCTAATAATCTCGCACATGTTCACGAACATGAGATGCTATTATGTACTACTTAACGCAAACACAGTTCGCATAGTTGGACAGCTGTCAGACTTAAAGTTCCCACTGATAGCATGCCTTGCATCGAAAGTGAACAAGCAGCCTTACTGTGATTGGTCGGTGCTCGCAATTCAGTACTAGGGTACTACGTATTAGTGTCCACGCGAAGAATAAACCTACATATTTTCGCACGTTGAAAAATTTGGTACCGTCCACAGGACTGGTTGGGGAACTAGAAAACCAGAAAAGGGAAATTCTAAGGTTCAATATAGGTATAATGGTTGACAGTGAAGTCAAATGGTAAGAAGACACGGATTTTTGGCAGCTGAGTATAGGGTAATATCAACAGCAGCAGAGAATTGTGTAACGCGACTAGGATTCGTTATGAATAGGAAAGTAGCAAGAGGGTGAGTTACTATGAACAGTTCAGTGATAGAGTTGGTCTCATCAGTGCCAACAACGGACAGTTCAGGCACACACCTGAGTCGCAAGCAGAAGATGAAGAAATAAATTATATGAGGAATTTGAACTGGTAGTCCAATACGTAAAGTGAGATGAAAGTCTAATAGTCGTAGGGGTTAGAATGCGGTTGTAGAGGAATCAGTAGAAGAAAGAATTACGGGAGAATATGGGCTTGTTACTAGGAATGAGAGATCGTGTGACTGAGTTCTGAAATGAAGTTCAACTAGTAATAGCGAATTACCTGTTCAAGAATCAAAAGAGAAAGAGAGACACTTGAAAAAGGCAGGAAGATACAGGAAGATTTCAGTTAGATTACGTCATGATCAGGCAGAGATTCCGGAGTCGGATACTGAACTGTAAGGCGCACCCAGGAGCAGATGTAAAGTCAGATCGCAATGTACTAAAGACGGAGAGTAGGGTGAAGCTGAAGAGGCCAGTCAGGAAGAACTAGTGCAAAAAGATGTGGGATGCGAAAGTACTAAGGCTCAGGTAGATGACGGTCAATTTGGCTTTAGGAAAGGGAAGTCATCAGAGATCCAGTTCTGACGTTGCGGTTGATATTGGAAGCAAGATTAAAGAAATAGCAAGACTCATAAAAAGCATTTGAAGACATGGAGAAAGCGTTCGACAACGTCAAATGGTTCAAGATATTCGAAATTCTGAGAAAAGTAGGGATAAGCTACAGGGAAAGATGGGTAACACACAATATATACCTGGGCTTAGTGAGAACTATAAGAGTGGGAGGCGTATAACGAAGTGCTCGAAATAAAGAGGGTATAAGACAGAGCTGTAGTATTTCGATCCTGCTGCACAATCTATGCACCTAAGAAGCAATTACAGACATAAAAGAGATGCTGATGAGTGAAATCAAGATCCACGGTGAGATATAAACGATAAGATTCTCTGATGACACTGCTATCCTGAGTGAAACTGAAGAATAATTTAGGATTTATTGAAAGGAATAAACGGTTTAATGAGAGCAGAATATGGGTAAAAGTAAATCGAAGAAAGACGAAAGTAATGAGAAGTAGCCGGAATAATGGTAGAAATGAGAACAGTGTGAAACAATACCAAGATTCATGATTACGAAGTAGATGAAGTCAAAGAATTAAATTACCCAGCCAGTAAGATAACCCATGACGGACGGAGCAGGGAATACATGAAAAGGTGACTGGCACTGACAAAAAGGGCGTTCCTGGCCAAGAGAAACACACCAGTAACAAATATATTCCTTAACTTGACGATGAAATTTCTTTAGCACCACACTGTATGGTAATGAAACAAGGACTATAGGAAAACAAGAGCAGAAGGGAATCGAAGGATTTGAAATTTTCTGCTGCAGTAGTATTATGAAAATTATGTGGGCTGATAAAGTAAGGGATCTGGAGGTTCTCCGTAGCATATATGAGGAAATAAATATATGGAAAACACTGACAAGAAGGAGGGACACAATGGTAGGACATGTGTTAAGATATCAGTGAATAGCCTGTGTTGCACTAGAGGGAGCTGCAGAGAGCAAAAACTGTAGAGGATGATAGAGATTGAAATATATGCAGCAAATAAATGAGGCCTAAAATTGCAAGAGCTGCTCTGAGATGAGGAGTATGTATGTCACAGAAGAGAACTTCGTGGTGAGCCGCACCGAATCAGTCAAAAGACTGGTTACTCGACAAAAATAAAATAAAATAAAGAAAGTACATGAGCAAACATTTTCTGAACTCAGGGATAAGCTAAAGAACGTCCCTTACTCTCTAAACCCATTGACACTGGAAACAGGTGAATCCCGAAACGACAGTGTTACAGTCCATGTTCGTAGAAATTATCCGACTCAATTCGAATTCAGGACTTCTTTGTAGATATGTCTCAACACGATATTCTTAAAAAAACCTGTAAAAAACTCATTATTGTGTGGTTTTCATTTATTAAGACAATTTGCAAATGTAGGGGTAACTAATTGATCCATAATAATAATTTGCATTGTGTAATGATCAGTCACCAACAGGTACTGTAGTATTGGAGAAATAAGTAAGTGCAAATATTTATACTACATACTATATGCTGAATAGTAGTAAGAAATATTAGTCTAACTGTATGAAATCGAAATTGTTATGTACCATGCACTCACTTCTAAAATATACAAAGAAAGAACATTTTCTTCATTAGATTAATTTTTTTTCTTGATCTTCTTTAATTTACACAATTTCTTTGAAAAGAGTGTTAGCAGTTATAATGTGATCATTGTTTACTTTTATCTGTGTATGTCTTGGCACAAACATAAAGACCACTGACTCTGTGAACTCATGAAAAAGCTACATATATAACTGTCCATGGGAAAAACTGTTTCTGGTGAATACAATCATGCCCTTTGAAGCGTTTGACCGTCTGCTTTATTAGTGGTAATAGCGAAGGCTACTTTTATTGGAAATTGTTGTCTTATAATTTGGAAAGGCAAAATTGGAACACAAGGTGTGAGTTTAATGGGAGACTTGAGAATACTTTTATCGGAGTTAGTGGATTTAGCGGTGATGATGTACCCGCCTAAGTGAGTAACCGCTAATGTTATGGCAGATTAGCGTCAAGATTTCAAATTAACTTAATAATAGCTGCTTTCTTTAACAGCAGTTGATGAGGTGGTAAACCGGACGGGTTTAAATAATTGAAAAATATTACAGGACATAATGGAACGTTGTTTACTTCCTCAAATTGCACGGATTCAGAAATAAATTGGAAATGACGTACTTATAAACCGCTGTACAGTCATCGTTTGTTGAAGATAAAATCGCCATTGAATATGACTGCGGAACATTTTATTCGCTGATTTCTTTGGTACTGGATATGAAATTACAATTACAGTGTTTAGGAATTTTGGTGCTGATTAATAGTACTGAGCATAGTAGAAATGTAATGTAACATTGCAAATGCTCTAAAGTACTGAATAATTAAGCTATAACAGTAAATATGTAGGTTATGGTGCAGAGATAAGGACAAGTGTAATGTAACGCTACAAACGCTGTGAAGTATTGACGAAGTTAAAAGTTAATTAAACTGATGGACATTGATGTACTCAAAGCTTGCATCAGAAAAGTAAACAACACAAAAAGCTGTGGCACATTGTAATAAAATTAGATTGCCCATAGATGGCGCCTTCTAAATTCTTTACATCGAGGTGTATGACCGAAATCTCATGGTAGTACCCTTGCTTAAAGAATACAAACAACTGCATCAACTTTCGTGGACGTTAGTCATAAAGTTTGTCAATAGATGGCACCTTCTAAATTGGATTTATAAAATATCTTCAAAATAAAGTTTTTTAATGACAACAATAACTTCAAAGTAGTTGTATAATTTTTGTTATTAATGGTGAACAAAATCCTGAAAATGATAAGTTAGTCATTAATTTTGATTAAGAAAAAATTTTGATTAAGGAATGAAGGAAATAAGACGTACAACCAACAAACGTCATTGATATTTAATATATATAAATAAGGACAAAGCTAAGGCAACGTATTGAAATTTGCATCACAGCCGAGACTCAAATCCAGGTCTCCTGTTTACTAGGCAGAGGTGCTAACCACTACACCACATTGTGGTGGCCACATCTGCATGGACTACCCTACCCTACCACTCTCCCTAACACTACCTTCCATTCACACATTCAGCCCATTTTCCACTTCTCATGTTGTCATTATTGCCAAGTGTCTGTGACATTGGAAGAGCACCCCAGCTTTGTACGTAATGGGGGAACCCTGCCTGTACCTCAGGTGTAGGTGGATCTTTTGAGCTAATGGAATTGCATTTCTGTGGAGATGTATACATCTCAACTCTATCTTCGATAAAGATAGAAGCTGAAATAATGAATTAAAATTTGTGCCACAGCTGAACCTGAGTCTCTTGCTTACTAGGCTGTGGTTGTGTACTAGTTAGCACATCTGCCTAGTAAGCAAGAGCAGCAGGCATAAGTCCCAGCTGTGGCACAAATGTTAATTCATTGCTGCTGCTTCTATCCGTACGGAAGATAACGTTGAGTCTCATATGTCTCCAGTAAAATGTAATTCTAGCGGATTAATACACGAGGTTTTGGGAATAACGTCAAGGAGTTTTAGAGGGCCTTATGGTTTACATGTTAATGAACTGGATAACGTGATAAATGGCTAGAAACAGTAACGGCCGTAAATACTTAGAAGTAACCATACAGAGTGATCTAAAGTGGATTGTCTACATACAACGAATCGCAAGAAAAGCGGATATTAGGCTGTCATTCGTTGGGAGAATCATTAGGAAATGTAATCCATCCGTGACAGCAGTGGCTTACAAAACACTTATTCTATCAATTTTTCATACTATACACCAGATCAAGTTCCATTAATACAGAGATAGTGAAGAACTAACTAATAACGGCACTTTCATCAGGGATTCGTTTAGTAGGCATGACAGTGTTTCGGAGGCACTTGGCAAACTCCAGGGGTAGACGCTGCAAGGGAGACAACTTGCATCACGAAGAGGTTTACTCTCGAAATTCTTAGAGCGCAAGTTTTTCAAAATTTGTCTGCAAACCTACAACTTCTTCGTATCCAGGTTTTGCGAAATGATGATATGAGAGGTTTACCAACAATCATTACCATACAGATTTCGAAAATGAAACAGGGAAAGGAGAATAGATAGTGGTAGCTGAACCCTCCAATTGACAGAACGTAGACACATCCTTGCGATATTTGAAAGCTGGTCTCATTTGACAGACACAGCAGCACAGAGGCTGTATTAGTACGTCCAGTCTTTATTCTTTCCGCACGTATACGCGATTGGAATAATAGAGAAATGTGAAGGTGGTTCGATGAACCCTCTGCCAGGAACTTAAATGTATATGTAGATGTACGTTCTTGTAGTCGCGATATTTGCTCTCAGCCCATCTTGCTTCATACTACAGATAACAGCACTTGACGGATCTCAATGAGGTTCAACCTTTTACCTCAAACACTAGGAACAAAGCTAAATTTAGAAAGCTAAATTTACGCATCTGGGTAACCATGTGTTGTCATATGGTTATTCAAATTAGCAAGAAATAAGGAAATCTCTGTAGCTAGTACAGAAGTCAGGGGAATTCGTGCAAGGGCAGCAACGTTTATGATTGTTATCTTTATTTGTTTGCATATTTAACGGCTTCCAGAAACAACAAAAATTAGATTTTCACCATTTCATATACATATTGATCGAACAAAAATTTGTAATGCTGTCATAATGTACTCATTAAGAAGTGTGATCATACATTGAAGGTTTAACGCAATGAGACATACATCAATATCAGAAACTGTGTAAATATGTTCAAGCAACATAACGTACGGTACACAAATTACACAGAATGTATTCCAAAAATATTTCGGATTCAGAGCTCTTAGTGTTTTCCAACAAACATCATACAAAATTTCATATCTCTTCTTGCGTTTTTCTCCCTCACACCTCTGCAGAATGATGGGAAGGAAGATGCTTTTCACTTACTACATTTTCGCTGTTCACTTATTAAAGTTTCACGCATCAGACATGACATCTTACATTATTATTTCCTTACTACCAACTCTGTTAGCAACACATTTTGCGGGTAGTATCCACATATAGCATAGAATATACATGCAAAGTCATTTCATTGGTTGACTCTAGCTCAGGAGATAAAACATCATAAACACTGAGAAGTTTGAAAAACGTGTTTTTCATAAAATAGATTAATTGTTTCTGAAGTAATAAAAATATTTGAAAGTGTTTTCTACGTGTGAGTTCGATTTTTAAAGAATCACTATTGTTCACTAGTTAAAAATGCATGGCAGTAACACGTTCATCCAACGAGACGACAAATAGAGTCTATTTGGGGTATTACATAAATGGTATGTGCGTCATTATGCATCATTTAAAGTGAAAAAGATACCTGGAAAACATTGTCGTCAGTGCAGTAAGACAGCAGTATCGTTTCAACTTCTCCGTATCATCTATGACTGTGTGCTCGCGCCATTCACCGACAGGTACGTATTCGCGAACGGTGAGAAGCCAGCTCGCGCACCTGTTGCTGCGCTGATGCAGCCCGCGCAACACGCGGAGCGCAACTGGACTCTGAATGTGCAGCGGTGGCGTAACTGGAGAACGAGTCGTTGGCGGCGCTACTGTAGCCGGCAGACAAGCGCAATGTGCCCTCTGCACGCCAAGCTTCAGTTGCTTTCTTTTGATGTGAACAGGCTCTCCGTGGCGGGAATGCGCTTGGTGAAACACAACGAGAAAATTTAAGAACAAATGAATTCGTGGATTCGAGGCATTTCAGCAAATTAGACAAGCGTGAATCTTTTGTTTGTGTCAAAAGAAACTAATGCATGTGCACTGTATGTTCTTGAGTATCATGGGATTATGCCATCACAGAAACCGCACTAAGGGTTTGACTTTGACATACGTTAAGGCAAGTGCAAGTGCGTCAGAGAGAGGATTGCTGCGTTTCTTCACAGGATCCGAGACTATTCTCTTGAATTGCAGCTGTTTCATTTTATAGAATGATCTTCCGCTGTGTCGCATTGACAGATAAATTGACCAATGAAAAAATGGAAAGAATGAGATTAAACTGGGTTAAAATATCACAAGCTCTTAGTATTACCAAGAACACAGTTTATAAAAACCTCATAAACTAGTTCCCCACTTGCCCTTGCGATAATTAGTTGATCGGATGTGGCTGTTACAAACTGTGTCTGCTTGTCTAATACGTAATGAAATATTCATAGAAAATTAATGCTACATACACTCCAAGATGTAGGGTTAAAATAACGAAATTAAGAAATCGTTATCTGTGTTAGACACTATTTTAATTGTTTCCATTCTGGTCCTGGTGATTAATAACTATTAGTTATGCCCATACATTTGTTTTGTTAAATTCTATTTCTAAATATGTATAGCAGAGTGACGCCAAAGAGTACATGGTTCAAATGGCTCTGAGCACTATGGGACTCAACTGCTGTGGTCATCAGTCCCCTAGAACTTAGAACTAATTAAACCTAACTAACCTAAGGACATCACACACATCCATGCCCGAGGCAGGATTCGAACCTGCGACCGTAGCAGCAGCGCGGCTCCGGACTGGAGCGCCTAGAACCGCACGACCACCGCGGCCGGCAAGAGTACATGCTAAGAGTGTCGCGTTGTAACATTACGAGTCAAGATAGATGTAACGGAACTTGAATAGCGTATTTGCCTCTATTGGTTACGGTAGAAAGATCGATACTTCGGTCCTGTTTGTATATTTATACATAATATTGCCTGAATAAAGGCTGGGCGAGTGTAAAGCTATCGTTAAAAACGCAAGCCGCGCGATTTGTTACGATTTGGTCGGTCATAATAATAATAACATGCTTTTGAATACAATTAAAACATAACGGCGATACCTGTTTAGTGTTATTGGAAATAATATGTAGTAAATTAATGAGCAAGGTAGCCGATCCTATAAGAAGAGGTAAAATTGGGCATATTAAGGTGTTTTGTTTTATATCGATGAAGCCGATGATACGACGTCTTTTTTTTCGTTTACTCTTAGAAAAAAACAAGTAAAGAAGTGCTAATTGTGCGTTGTGAAAAAATTTAGGGGCGAGTTTTAAATAGCTACGGTATACAATCAGACTAAGAAATGGACATTTAGTTACACGAAATCGCGGATAGCGAAGTGTGGTTATTAAACTGAGTACACCTACAGGGCGGTCAATTCCGGGATAAGTCTATTCGCATCTCACGAGGGACGCGGTATTGAGACCGTTTTTTTTAATTATATCGCGGAGAGCGGGCTTCAATTTATGAAAAGGAGAAAAACTGTATCATTATCATTGACTGTTGGTGTCAAGCAACCAAAACTGTTCAGCAAAGGGTTTCGGTGAATGAGTGGTGAATGCGAAATAAAACTGTGAACAAAGTTATGTTATATAAAACAGAAGAAAGAAGAGAGTTTGGTCGTATCTGTTATTATTCCATAAACTGTAACATTTCTTCTCGTTGTACGAAGCCTTTATAGACGATTGTTATGACAATTTGCTTCGAAGGGATCTCGTTACGAGTTAAGTTTTGGGGACCTGGTCAAGAGGATGTAGTTCGTAGATCCTAACAACTGCAGCTATTCTGGAATCAGGAGCTACCGTGACCGCTGTGTGTTGTCAATGACTTAAGGTTACCATATCTCATGCTCTAAGATCGACGCGCCTTTCCACTTGGTATAACGGTGCCTCACGGCAACAACGACAACGCCGACGACGAAGGAAGATACGGTAGAGTGTTACGCCATATTTTTGGGTATTAGTTCATACAATAACGTGCAGACTGTCAACAACAAGAAATATTTGTTTACAAAAAAGAAATGTGTTAACCTCTATTTGAAATTTGTGGTCTGGGACGTCTTTGCTGAGAGTATTTGTCAGGAGCGTAATCTTGCTGGGAAATGAAATGCAGGCAAAAAGCAGTGTAGGAAAATGGAAATCAGAAGATTCTGAAACAGAAGAATAACTACAGGTTAGAAGAGTAAATAGAGTCATGAGAAATAAATTTGGGAGGGAACAGGTTTATGGCATAACCTGACTAAGGTAAGTGACAAGTTGATAGGGCACAAAGGCGTCAAGGAATCGTCAGTTTGGTAATGGAAGCACATACTGGGAATAAAAGTTGTAGGCCAAGGCTGTAATACAGCACACACACTTAAATGGATGTGAGTTGCCCTAGCTAAGCAGATATAAAATAATGCTCAAGACAAACAAGTGTGGGGAGATGCATAAAAACTGTCTTTGGACAAAAGCAACAATAATATTAGACAACAGCAGGCTATATCTGTTTTCTGATCATTATAAGACATACAGCATACTGAAATATATATATATATATATATATATATATATATATATATATATATAAGTGTTTACAAATAGTGTTGCATGGTGTTGGTACATAACCTGATGGAGAAAGTCAATTTTTTCAGTATGAGAATCCCTAGTTAAAAAGTAATTGACTCAGAAGAGCTTGGGGAGGGATAAAAGCAAAAACATACATTTTTTCAGAACCTGGTGTATAAGCGGCCCTGTACAACAGATGTGTTGTGTGGGGATGGCTTAGGTCTGTCTTATCGACCAGCTTTATGGGGCAACCTACATATCAGTGGTACAAAGGATTACCGAGCTCCAGGCATGTGTATAGGCTGCCCTGCATGACAGTCATGTTGTGTTGGAGTAGAGTTGGCCTGCCTTCTTGATCTCCTTTATGTAGCAGCCTACACATCAGGAGGAAAAGACGAGAGGGGGAAATGAAGAGATGTGCAGAGAAGGGGCTAAGAGGAGCTTGGTAGAGAGAGGGGCAAGGAGCAAATGTGCAGAGATGGGGGAGGAGGAGACGGTGAAAGGGAGGGATGAGGTAGCAATTGGCAGAGACAGGAGAGGGATGGGCAGAAAGGAGGAGGAGTAGATGGATCGAGAGAGGGGAGGAGAAGGTGTGACAATATATATGTCGAAAATAAATGCAGGTGAAACTAGAGAGGGCGGAGGTGGGGGGCGGAAGAGGCTAGTACACACGTCAAAGAAAGTTTTGTATCATTTTGGTTCAGAGAGTTCCGGGACCTGTACAGAAAATTGGAATAGAAATCAACAAAAACATCATTTCCGCCCTTTTTAATTGCTCATGAAAACCCTGTATGGCATGTTGTACCACCATACAGCGAGACTTCAGAAGTAGTGGTCCAGAAGCAGTGGTCATGGCATACTGTCCACAAGTTCATCAAGGCACTGTTGGTCCGGATTGTCCCACTCCTCAACGGCGATTCGGCGAAGATCCCTCAGAGTGGACAGTGGGTCACGTCGTCCACAGAGAGCCCTTTTCAATCTATCCCAGGCATGATCGATAGGGTTCATGTCTGGCGAAGTCGTTATCCTGAAGGAAGTCATTTCCAAGATGTGCACGATGGGGGCGCGAATTGTCGTCCACGAAGATGAATGCCTCGCCAATATGTTGCCGATATGGCTGCACTACCGGACGGAGGATGGCATTCACGTATCGTACAGCCGTTACGGCGCCGTCCACAACCACCAGCGGCGTACGTCGGTCACACATAATGCTACACCAAAACATCAGGGAACCTTCACCTTGCTGCACTCTCTGGACAGTGTGTTTAAGGCGTTCAGCCTGACAGGGTTGCCTCCAGACACGTCTCCGACGGTTGTCTGGTTGAAGGCATAGGCGACACTCATCGGTGAAGAGAACGTGGTGCCAGTCCTGAGCGGTCCATTCGGCATGTTGATGGACTCATCTGTACCGCGCTGCATGGTGTCGTGGTTGCAAAGATGAACCTCGCCATGGACGTCGGGAGTGAAGTTGCGCATCATGCAGCCTATTGCGCACAGTTTGAGTGGTAACTCGACGTTCTGTGGCTGCACGAAAAGCATTTTTCAACATGGTGGCGTTGCTGTCAGGGTTCCTCCGAGCCATAATCCGTAGATAACTGTCATCCACTGCAGTAGTAACCCTTGGGCGGCCTAACCGAGGCATGTCATCGACAGTTCCTGTCTCTCTGTATCTCTTCCATGTCTGAACAACATCGCTTTGGTTCACTCTGAGACGCCTGGACACTTCTCTTGTTGAGAGCCCTTCCTGGTCCAAATTAACAATGCGGACGGGATCGAACCGCGGTATTGACCGCTAGGAATTGTTGAACTACAGACAACAAGAGCCGTGTACCTTCTTCCTGTGGAATGACTGGAACTGATCGGCTATCGAAACCCTCCGTCTACTGTGCGCTGCTCATGCATAGTTGTTTACATCTTTGGGGAGGTTTAGTGACATCTGTGAACAGTCAAATGGACTGTCTGTGATACAATATCCACAGTTCTGGGAACTGGGGTTACGCAAAATCATTTCTGATGTGTGTATATGTGCAAGTATATATCTCTACCACCTGATAAGAGAAATAAGACGGTATCAGGGTGAACCAGAATTTCACTGACCAAGTTTCGGTGGTTTTTCAGCAGTAAATCCTGACTGTTTTGGTATCTTGCATTTCGTTTGGTTCTTGCTCCAGTCAGCCTTACGTCTGTATACACTGAAAATAGTGTATAGCAGTAGAAATACCGACGATATTCGGTGTGGTTCTTGTCCCCATTCGCTCACGGAACCTGCTGATGACGACAGTGGTGCCCTCTCGACTCTTCGCCTTCAAGCTTGCATTCAATAATACTCGGTTATGTCATGAGTTGAAAAAACTCTTTGTTGTGAGCCGCCAGTGATAAACAGCTTATATGCAGGTTTACTGATAAAGAGCTTACAGAAATGCACCTCTTGTCTGGGTCATGGAATCCAATTGAAAGAGGGACAACGGCGCCATGTTGAGATGGTCCTGCAGCGACGGTAACGACACCTCAGTACAAGATTTCGTCTGACGATTGTTGCATTACTCTTACGTTGTGTGGAGCACGGTTTGGTTATTGCGTATTACAGGCCTCTTCGCTGTTTCTGATGTATTTTCACAGAAACAAACGTGTTCTGGTTAACAAACCGAATAAATCATAATTACGAATGAAATTTTCACTCTGCAGTAGAATGTTCACTGATGTGAAACTTCCTGGAACATTAAAATTGTGGCACCGGCCGGAGCGGCTGAGCGGTTCTAGGTGCTACAGTCTTGAGCCGCGCGACCGCTACGGTCGTAGGCTCGAATCCTGCGTCGGGCATGGATGTGTGTGATGTCCTTAGGTTAGTTAGGTTTAAGTAGTTCTAAGTTCTAGGGGACCGATGACCTCAGAAGTTAAGTTCCATAGAGCGCAGAGCCATTTGAACCATTTGAACCATATAATTGTGTGCCGGAACGAATTTTGAATTCGGGATGTGTGCCTTTCGCGGGCAAGTTCTCTACCGACTAAGCTACTCAAGCACCGAAGCACCTGTCCTCAGAGCTTGAATTCCCCCAACATTTCGCCTCTCAGCTTCCAAACTTCACAGAAGCTCTCCTGCGAAATGGCTCTGAGCACTGTGGGACTTAACATCTGAGGTCATCAGTCCCCTGGAACATAGAACTACTTAAACCTAACCAACGTAAGGACATCAAACACATCATGCCCGAGGCAGGATTCGAACAAGCGATCGTAGCGGTCGCGAGGTTCCAGACTGAAGCGCGTAGAAACGCTCGGCCACACCGATCGGCTCTCTCCTGCTGAACTTGCAGATCAAGCACTCTTGGAAGAAAGGATACCGGGAAGACATGGCATATCCACAGCCTAAGGGAAGTTTCCACAATGTAATTTTCATTCTGCGGCGGGGTGTGCGCTGATATGAAACTTGCTGGCAGATGACAACCGATCCTTCACACAGTTTTAATCTACCATGAAGTTTCAAATGATAATTACGTTTCTACTGTGTTATCAATCGCAAAGGACTGTGAGTACCTCATACCACAATACTCAGATCGTGTCCCTGAAAAATCTCTAGTAGTTTGTCGGTGGATATCTGGTTCACTTCATATGAACGTAAGACCATTCCCAAAACCCAGGAGTTGAATCGCTGTGGACATCTGCTGAGACGATCGTGCAGGTTTTATTGTTCTAATGCTTCGTAATGGCAAGAGCTCATACCCAACAGCCAGTATTCAAACTGGCTCGGAACTTATGAATCTAGATGTATATTGTTGTTACTCTATTCCTGGTGTTCCTGATGTGTCGACAGAAGTGCCGACACAGTGTTATTTTGAGGGGGCCGATAGGCAGGCTATAAGCTCACGCAGAATATCTTGAAGTCTGAAACAGGACGCTCAATGAATTGCTATAAAGAAAAGTACGTTGCTTTGGGAATACTTAACTTTTAATCCTTGTTGTATACATCGTTCTTGATGAGACATTTCATACGATAACTATCAAACTATGTAAGGCTAATGGCGCCTTGCTAGGTCGTAGCCATGGACTTAGCTGAAGGCTATTCTAACTGTATCTCGGCAAATGAGAGAAAGGCTTCGTCAGTGTAGTCGCTAGCAAAGTCGTCGTACAACTGGGGCGAGTCCTATTCCGTATCTCGAGACCTGCCTTGTGGTGGCGCTCGGTCTGCGATCACACAGTGGCGATACGCGGGTCCGACATGTACTAAATGGACCGCGGCCGATTTAAGCTACCACCTAGCAAGTGTGGTGTCTGGCGGTGACACCACAGGGATGATCCCTTAATTAATTGTGGGTGATGCTCATGGCCGCAACTATACTGCGTCTCGATGGCTACACCGTGGCGACTGGGCCGTACGTTGTTGTGAATGGGCTGTTTGGCTGCCGCCGAGCATCCTATATCGAGGCGGCAGAGGGCGCTGGTGGTGCAGACCCACTGAAAGCGTGGCTCAGTTGGTGTTCTCCATTGGGTCCGATGGATGCTGCACGTCTGCTGCCAGCGTCTGACGGAAACTTGTGTGCTGTTACCAACTGTGAAATCCCAATGTGGTGGTACCAATCTATGACGCCACAGAAATTCCATTAATTTACTGCAGGTGTCATCATGTGTCAGATGATGTGGTCAGTCACGATGTAAAATACAGTCAGCCTTGAGTCGAATAATACATTCCACTGCCATTACTGCTATGTCTTTGATCTCGGTTATGGAATTAGTAGATGTGATACACTCGCACACACAAGCAACTAGAAGACAAAGTATAGGAGTAGAGGTGGCTTTCAATTTGTGTTTGTTGATAGAAATTGTTTCTAGCACAATCTTCTGCGTAATAGAGGCCAAAAATAAGCGACAGATACCGGCGGAAGTATGTGATGTAGAGTAAATGGAGCCACAAGGTACCAGCAGCCCACTGACAAAGATTAGTAACCGCACAGCACGTTAGAAAATTAGCCACATAGTCCGAATTTAGATTATTTAGCTCTGGATATATTTTGGGTGTATTTGCTGTTTCAGCTTGCTTGTGATGGACAACGAGGAACTAGCTCTGTGTATAGTGTTGGTGAACACATGCAGGCTGAATGTTCGCTCCTTATTCCATTATGGTCGTGGGCGCGTAACACTGGCCGACAGAAAGCGCATCAGAGCTCTTATCTGCCTACATCTATAGGGCAGGAGTGAAATATTTCGACGTCTCACGACGAAGCTGCGGGAACAAAACAGCTCCTACAGACATACCAACTAATGAGCAAAGGAGCGAACTATTGAGTTTGTAATTAGGCGAAGTGAACCAAATGTGACCAGATGAAGTAGACAGTATGTCAACTAACGCGAACAGAAACAACACACCTAACACCTAGAGAGCAAATATCATTTGTCCCATGCCTAAGACTTGAATAGAAAAAACTTGTAGAAGCGAATAAATATGTACTCACACCAAAAATGGCAGTAAGCGCTATGGAACTGAACATCTGAAGACATAAGTCCCCTAGACTTAGAACTATTTAAACCTAACTAACCTATGGACATCACACACATCCATGCCAGAGGCAGGATTCGAACTTGCGATCGTAGCAGCAGCGCGGTTCCGCCTGGAACCTCTCGACCAAAGCGGCCGGCTGTACCCACATACCGAGAAAATATTTTGCTTGAATCTGCTCACCAAATTACCAAAGATTCCCCCGGAAATTCCGATTCCAACCGTCGAAACTTAGATCATCACCCAAAGATAATTAATTGCGCTTGGTACCTGACAGTAGTCGCTTATCAGGATGACTGGGGTAACGAGATCAAACTTGTCCTGCTTCACATCCCTCTCCGTCTTCTTTCTCACTCTCCATTAAGACCAACACGTCTCTAAAATAGAGAAAAGGCCCACTTCTAATCAATTCGATAATTCTGTTTTAGGGTGATAGTGCTCAAACCGTGCAACAACACACAACCAAGGATTTCATTGTTTAATAAATAAAGTGATTTCTTTTCCATTGTTTCATTGCTTACCAACGCAAAGCAGAATCAAAACGAAAGACAAACACAAAATGTAACCCTTCCGCTTTCGTTACGTTAGCTCGCTTGGAATACCAAGATACAAGCGGCGTCGCCATGCTAGGTATAGGTAGGTCTTATAAGGAACTGTTTCTCAACACACTCCAGCCCGAATCTCCTCATGGTTACCTTTCATACTTGCACATAAACTTGTCATTGTCTAGTGCTCCAGTTGTTTTCTTGCTCCTCCTTCTTTCTCTTCCTCATTCCTCGCTCATTCTTTCCATCTAGCTTTATCTGATTATCAATAAATAAAAAGGGAACACTTCACAGGAGGAAAAAAAAGCGGCATCCAATGCACGTGCCGGAACCAAATAATTTACTATGAAAAGCGAACGGAAGATCGAATGAAATGAAGTTCAAGAAAATTAATCAAATACATTGGCGGAAAAATCGCAACACCTAAAAGTAATTAATGTGGAGGAACGATATTTCGGGAATGTGTTCGTCTAGGTAACATATTTAAGTGATCAACTTTGCAAGATCACATGCTCAAGTAAGCTCGAGACAGTCCATTGCAAGTGTTAAATGCTGAGACATTAATAATCGGTGTAATCGACAAAATGTTGATGCAATCACGCAAATGTGTATGCTTACAGGTGCCGGATGTCAATTTGTGGGGCGGTGTTCCATGCTTATAGCACTTGGTCAGTCAATACAGGGACGGATTGTGCTGTTTGTTGATGACGCCTGATCTGACGCCCGATGAAGTCCCATATGTGCTCTATTCGAGACTGATCTGGTGATTAGGCAGGTCAAGGCAATATGTCGACACTATGTAGTGTTGGCTCTTGATCTTCCACCATAACCTAGTCCATCAACATGAGGTAGCAAATATGAGGTAGCCAAGGAGGTGGAAACGTGGGTTCTACTATGCCAAGACTGCTTGGTAGCTACAACGTGAAAACACAATTAATTAGCAGGAGTACAAAATGAGGAAATATTTATTACCTAACTTTGTTGTAGTCCATGATCTGTTGGTTGACAATTATAGAAGACGCGACTAGATTAAGCGTCCGTAGAATGACATAATTTACAAGTCACAAATCTTGCAGTGACGAATTAATCTCTCGTAATCTTGAATGTCGAATCCGGTGAATTTGAAAACTAAATTGGAACTGGACAACTAAGACTTGATGGCAGAAATGGCTGAGCTGCAGACGATGACTAACACTGCGCTGGCTGACCACTGAGCGCGGCTACGAACTGCACTACACTCATGCTACACATAAAGTGGCCTAGCGGCGCCTCGCGGCGACCATAAGTACTGGCTGTGTACTCTTTGGCTAACACAGCCGTTCTTCTGTTCCGTTTATCGAGAGAATGGCATCCAGCAGATCGATCTCTCAGGCGGCGGTGTGGTCGTATGACTAACGACATCACAAGTAGAGTGTCATCCTGTTGGGGAACACCCCTTGGATTGCTGTTCATGAATGGTAGCACAAAGTTCGAAGCTCCAAACTGATATACAATTTTTCAGTCCGATTGCTTAGGATAATCACGACAGTGCTCCTGCTGTCATGCGAAACCGCACCCCGGACCATAACTCCAGGTTTAGGTCCAGTGTGCCTAGGTCGCAGACGGGCTGGTTACAGGCCTTCAACTGCCCTCTTTCTCATCAACATACAGCCATCACTGGCACCGAGGCAGAATCAGTTTTCATCAGAAAACATGACAGACAACCACCGTTCCCTCCGATGACCTCTCGTTTAACACCACTGAAGCCTCAAATGGTGGTGATTTGGGGTCAGTGGAATGCACCCTAAAGTGCGTCTTGCTCGTATCTGTCATTGAAGTAACCGTTTTGTAACAGTTATTTGCGTCACTGTGGTGCCAAAGGCTGCTCCTATTGCCGCTACAGTTGCAGTACGATGTGCCTCAGCCGTACGGCGAACACGATGATCTTCCCTCTCGGTGGCGCCATGTGGCCGTCCGGAGCCCAGACTTCTTGCGACTGTATATCCTCGTGGTCACCGCTGCCAACAATCATGTACAATGGCTACATTCCTGCGAAGTCTTTCTGCAGTATCACAGAAGGAACATCCACCTTTTCGTAGCCGTATGACTACTAACATCAACTCACTACGTCCAGTCTTAAAGGTAGCTGACGCTCACGAGTGTTACAGAGTGTGCTTGATGCAACCCTGGTTTGGTTACTCACTATAGGGTAACTAGTACCAATGTTGCGCAACTGACGCGAAATATGAATGAACATCATCCTTCAGACGTAGGATCACGCCTACCAACTTTATGTCTCACAAGGATTTCCAGTTCATGAATTCTTGCTACGGAAACCAGTATGCAGAACGTGGTGAAATCGAAGGTGTTGTTTGCAGAACTGATTTTATTGTTGTATTTATCCACGACGCGCGTTTCGCCCAATACAAGGCATCTTCCGATCGACCAGTCCAATGTTCGTAAGTGGATTTTGGTTACGATAAGGGCATCGGGAAAAAAGACAACCCGCGTCATACAAAGTAAAATAATTCGAAGAAAGTAAATGGTCACATCATATGTTACGAAACACCCGATTACCTAGCAAGTCTGCGTAGCGCAGACGAGTGGATGCAAGGCTGGATCAGATCTGTATATAGTTCGTCACGTGATAAACACGCATGAGGCACCGTTCTTTTTTTACCGGTCTGACACACGGTACAGCGTATTTACCGTCTGACGGACTATGTACAGGCAGATTCTGTCTTGTATCCACTGGTCTATATTACACGGATCTGCAAGGTTACAGGGTGCTACGTTTTTAAAGTGTAACGTGAATACATACTTGCTTCTATTTATTTTACGATATAAGACGAGGGTAGTCCATTTTTGCCAATGCATTAATCGCGGCACCCGACACCCACTTACCAACACTATAGTGGTCAATATGAATGTGCTCTGTATTACGCGGAACTCGATTTATGAATGAATAAAGCAATAAAATCAATTCTGCGACCAAGACAGATGGTTTACACCACAGACCAAGATGAGACCAAGATCTCACTGACATAATTAACATCAACGTTTACGAACAACATCTGTGCTTCCAAAATAATAACATCGATTACAATATAATGACAAACCACAGTGCCCCAACGATTTTCTATACGATTTTCTGACGTAAATATTGCCCTGTACCGAAATGTTGTAACCGTGGAACGGCTACTAAGAGGAACAGGCATGGCAAAAATGTCAACAGCTTGCTGGTCAATAGTATCGATTAATCTTCCGAAAGTCACAACAAATGGCACTGTGCAACATTACTCAAAACACAAATCTAATAATTATTCGCCTTCGGCTGGTAGTTTATCTGTGTCATAGGAAGAGAAGATGGGAGCTAAAACATGAACAAATATAGTGACTAATAAAACTTCGTACAATAGCATTCTCTTACCAGCAGCCGTTAGAGCGTTAGAAGTTACATGGCGGTAACGTAGACTACACACACTATAATCGGTCGTCCATAGGTCTCATCGGATCAGTTACCATCTGTGAATATGAGGTGTTTGAGAGAAGCAATGAGAATGACAACACTACGGACAGTCTGGATACGCTGTGTTTTTCTCGTTATTTAGATCGGTCTGTCCATCACTTCCAAATGCCGACTTTCGGCCGGTACAGCCATCACGAGTTTTTTGAGAGCGCCATCAGTGAAATTGTGTTTTTCTTGTGTGTTACGGAAATACAACAGTGTAAGTTTGAATAACGTTGTGCAATCAAGCTTTGTGTTAAACTAGGGGAATCCACGAGTGTCACCTGTGAAATTTTGAAACAGGCCTATGGAAAACGTTCCTTATCGAAGGCACAAGTTGCAAGGTTCTGCTCTTTCTCATTTGCAATCAAGACTTTAATAAAATGGCACAGGTAATGTTAATCAGAACACTGTAATTCTTCCTCATTACCGTTGCTCGTCAACGAGCGTTAACCTCATTTACAAATCTTGCTCCGATATATAGATTGAGGGGTACAGGACAAAGTATTCAACCTAGTCATACGATCCTTTTTAAACAAGTATTTCTCCACTGATCTGTTCTTATTGTTCCCATTTACGTCTTGTGCGTGTTGTATATTTCTTTCCTCGACCCGGGTTCCCGGGTTCGATTCCCGGCGGGGTAAGGGATTTTCTCTGCCTCGTGATGACTGGGTGTGTGATGTCCTTAGGTTAGTTAGGTTTAAGCGGTTCTAAGTTCTAGGGGACTGATGACCATAGATGTTAAGTCCCATAGTGCTCAGAGCCATTTGAACAATTTTTTCTTTCCTCGATAGTGTTAAGCTACAAATATAATATATCACTAATCCACTATACGTTGTGGAACGTTTTTCCTAGGTCGATAGAACTCATTCCTGGGAATTGATTTTTCATAATTCTTGCTTCTGTTACCATCCGTAACATTAAACTTCCTTGCTGATCTGCTAAATCTGAAATCTTGAGATATAAACATTTGCAAGTATACAGCTGGTTCAATAAATTTCGTTACCCTGTACTGATTTCCACAAAATATCAATACTTCTTACAGATTGTCTACTCCTAGTGAATTTGGAAATTTGGAAATTTGTGGTAACTTCCTACGGGATCAAACTACTAATCTCATAGTTCCTTAGGCTTACACGCTACTTAATCTAACTTAAACTAGCTTAAGCTAAGGACACCATACACACCCAT
Source organism: Schistocerca serialis cubense (assembly GCF_023864345.2). Classification (NCBI taxonomy): domain Eukaryota; kingdom Metazoa; phylum Arthropoda; class Insecta; order Orthoptera; family Acrididae; genus Schistocerca; species Schistocerca serialis. The sequence goes on along the minus strand of NC_064638.1, from coordinate 247,778,156 downwards.
GCCCGAGAGAGGACTCGAACCTCCGACGGAGGGAGCCGCGCGAACCGTGGCAAGGCGCCTAGACGGCACGGTTACTTTTAGCGAATCAACGCACCATTATAAGGAAGTCATGTTTCTTCCACATGCCGCATAGATCATGTAATAGTTTCGTTTTAGTTATTACAACTGACAGCACAGGGTTTAATTGTCTTACCTTATTATGGTAAGAAATATTCCACAAGCTCCACTGATTATTCTACGTCACAGGTTTATTCTTCTAAACTGTCGTCATTTGGTCTTTAAAAGGAATATCAAATGACTTAAGGAGGCTTTACTTGCTTTGCTCCTAAACATAAATACTCGTGTGCTTCATACCAGTGGTTTGTACCGACTGTCAAGCATAGGACCCAGGTACAATTCCCTGTGCTGCCAAAGGTACTTAGCTGTCTTGCCCCCAAGGAGAGGGCTCACCAGTCTCGTGACGACATTTGGAGTGCTAATATCAGTCCGGCAACCGAAAGGTATACTAACCATATAAAAACGTTTTGTAAGTCCTCGTCGCCAATTTTGTAAAGGTCTCGTCGCTACTGCTGTGGAGGCAGAGTTCATGAGTTGGTGAAACGGCTTCTGGTGCAGTGCACCGCTAAGACAGTTTCTCCCTGTCACTATTACACAGCTAAACCCCAGGGTCAGGTAACAGGATAGGAGAACTAAGGTTCTACAACACTCGAACAAATTAGTAACAAAGTCATACAAATGAGTTAAAAAGTTTAATTGTCTTTATGATTAGTTGTATATTGTAGTCTACAACACTGCTTGTAATATGAAGGGCTTATTTCAATAGTGGTACAAGTCCACTTTTGTTCATTCTGAGATACAGAGCCCTAAAGTTAAATGAGCGCTGAAAATCTGCAGTTGGAGACCAGAAATATTCAAACATATGGCTTCTTGCTAGAGATGAACCTTTCTTTCTGTTTGTTTGGGCCATCAATGTCAGAAGCATTATTGACAAAAAAGTGGAGGTAATGGATTTGTACCACTATTGAAATAAGCCCTTCATATAACACGAGAAAAAGGCCCTCAGTGGCTAAGTGCAAATAAAATTAGGAAAACTTAACAGTACATAGCAAATGCGATTATAACCGTCTGTTCCATTCTAAGACTTCACTAAACGACTTTCCCTGTCTAGGTCAGCCCTGGACGATGGTCTTTAAGCAAGTGGGCGAGAGCTGCTCTTTTACCTTCCGAGTAGGCTTCTGTCCGTTGTCGACCAGTCATTGGCGGACTGTACTCGGCTGGCAATCTTCATCCTCAGTGCCGCCCGTGGCGCTGGTGAAACTCGCGCAATTGGCTAGCAAGTCTCTACGGCTCTGGCCCCAGCTCGCACCATTGCGCCTGTGGCGCTTTTGCCCTGGCTGCGTCTTGTTCGGGCGATGCAGCACATCCATTGTACGTTTTGTCTGTAATGCAGGTATGTCGGCTGATGTGGTCGGGAGGGCTTCATCACAGATGGGAAAGAAGTCAAGCTGTAGGTGACAAACAAAAGATGAGCGAAGCGAAAATGATCGTAGAGAGAGCTATGATAGGAGCGTTCAGTGACTTTGAAAGTAAAATTTTGTCAACTCGTCTGAATAAAAGCTCTAAGAGATTTTGGTCTTACGTAAAATTAGTAAACGGTTTCGAAACCTTCTATTCATCCACTCAGTGACTGTACTGGCACTGAAACGGAAGATAGCAGAGAGAAGGCCAAAATACTGATTCGGGCTTCGTAAAATGTTTCAGCACTGAAGATCGTTAACGGTCCCTCCCTTCAGTCATCGTACGAACTTCGAAATGGTAGATAGTGAGATACCTGATCGCGGAACAGAAAAAGAACTACAATCGCTTAACAGTGGAAAGGCATCAGGACCGAATGAGATACCTATAAGATTCTATAAAGAGTACGCGGAAGAACCTGCTTCTCTTCTAGCAGCAGTTTATTGAAGACTGCTGCAGCAACGAGACGCACCTAGAGATTGAAAACAACACACGTCATCCCCATTTTCCAGAGGGGTCACAGGACAAATGCTCTGTTATAGAATTAGGAGACGTGCTTTACGCTCAAGAGCTGATTCCGCAAACAGAGATCTTGCGAAACTCAGCTGGCTCTGTTCCTCCATGAGACCCACAGTTTTATACACAACGGCACTTGAGTTGATGTCGTGTTCCTTGGCTTCAGAATGATATTTGACACCGTCTCACAATGCCGATTTGAGAAAAAATAAGAGCTTACTGAATATCGGACCAGATTCGCGTCTCTATTGATGTCTTCATTACAGACAGGACTCAACGCGTCGATCGTAATAGAACAGAAGCGACAATTGTAGAAGTAATTTCTGGAATACCCCAAAGAAGTGTGACAGGTCCCGTATTAATCACAATGTATATAAATGATCGATTAGAAAGGGTCGGAAGTTCTAAGACTGTTCGGAGGTGATGCGTTTGTTTATAAGAAAGTAGTAACACCAGAAAACAATATTCCTTGGTAGAATGACCAATAGAGGATTGATGAATGGTGCAGGATCTGCCAGTTGACCCTGAACCTAAAAAAATTAACGTATTGGGCATACGTAAGAAAAGAAATCCACTACCGTACAACTACTTGTATTGATGACAAACTGCTGGAAACTGTGTCTCTCGTAAAATATTTGGAAGTAACTATCCAGAGTGACCTTATGTGGAATGAGCACAAAAAACAAATGGCAGGGAAAGCAGATGCCAGAAATAGATTCATTTGAATAATCTTAGTTAAAAGTAACTCATCCACGAAGGAAACGGCTTTCAAGGCGCTTGATCGACCGATTCTTGACTACTATTCATCAGTCTAGGATTCTTACCAGGTAGGACCGATAGAAAAGATAGATAGGTCCAACCAACAATGGCGCGTTTCGTCACGGGATCGTCTGGAGGGCACGAGAGCGTTACAGAGATGATCTAACGAACTCCAGTGGCTATGTTACAACACAGCAACAGAGGCGCTGGACATCATCTTTGCAATGTTGCTAAGAGCATAGGAACAAAAACAACGACACGTGGGATCGCCTGCTTTTCTCGTATGGACAGCTCCAGTCAGTATTCATCTTTTGGGTTTGCAGCTTTTGTATTTCTTCCGTGTTTGTAACTAAATTATGGGATACACGGTCCTGCTTTTTTTGCAAAAGACTGTGTTTTCTTGTTACCCAAACATGTTTTAGCACTTCTAAGGTGTTGAGAGCCCTAAAATGTAACATCAACCACAGCACATTTGCTGACCACCTAACAGCCCATAACCACCATTCAATTACAATAGCAACCGACTTAAGAATATTGAAATCCAGCCACGGCCTATACCACAAACTAATAACACAAGAAAACTTTCATATAAAGAAGGCAACAACAGAAGGCAAACAAGTTTTAAACGAATCCACTACACTCTGTAAAGGCACATTATTTAAAACGTTAAACAACTTTCACAGAAAAAGCAACACAAGGAGCTAAAGCAGCTTACACACACACACACACACACACACACACACACACACACACACACACACACACAGAAGAAGAGAGCTAAAAGTAAACAAAATTCTAATTACGCGCCAAACTCACTCGTGAACAGGTGAATGCCGACGGGGATAGGCTACACAACAACACTGTGTACATCTCGTTTTGCGATGTGAAGAGGCGATTGCAAAACCGAGAATACGCGAAGTACGTTTTATGTGTGTGCAGTGTCCTCGAAACTGGACAGAAGAAAGGTCAGTCACAACAAAGCGTGAATAATAAGAAATATGCTCAGAAAATAAATTGCCACGCCAAAATCACGTTTTTAAAAATCGAGGGATATGTTAATTCGCTGGTAAAATTCACAATTAAATCGTTTGGTTTTCAGACGACAAGCTATTATTGCCTGACACCATACACCTTCAAAACCATATAATGCAAAATCAAGATAAGAACAGAAACGAATAGAAACGATTAGTTACAGCCTAAAATATATTCACTTTTACAGTTGTCCAATGAACAAAATCGACTGATGATGCCACAGAGGTGCGAAACATGTATGGGTAACAGAAAAGAAATGGTCTTTTTCAAAAACCTATATCCCATCGATTTAGTCAGAACAGTGATTCTGGATGTGATTCTGGACGTGACCCCATATAGCGAGAGGTGGAAATACTTAATGCACCCAAGAGAATTTTCGAACGTGATCGTTTTGTTGGTCCAGTTGTTTTGGCGAAGGGAGGCATAGTGTAGCATTGGCCTACTGATCTCTAAATCTTTGAACACGGGACACTCACTGGTCAACGTTATTGTGACACGGTACTCCTTCGCCACGTGCGTCTATTCATGAGTGCATTCAGCAGTGACTGGGTTTTTATAGTTGACAGTTCGTAGCTGGATCGAACAATACAGGTGGATAAGCCTTTGTAACGAGAGGATATTCGGCGAATGAGCTGGCTCCCCATTCTCTATCGAGTACGTACGGGATGCGGTAGGCAAACGTATTCCAACACATCCTCAAGCACCAAAGACTGTCCTGTTGTAAACCGCGCTGGTGGAGGAATGCAGCGCCCTATTACTGTTGTGTACATAGTTCCGCGTAGTCAGCGCGTACACAACTTTCCCACTAGAGCGCGCCCCGCTAAGCACAACAGCGCAGGCGCAGCACTCGTCCGTCTCCGCACTACGAGATGGCGCTGAAATAGAGACGGACCAAATTCTGCTTCCACCGATCCGCGTATTAATATGTAACGCAGCCAATGAGATTGCTGCTAACATAGAACCTTTTCTCCTCGCGGATTACACTCGCGCAGTGATACATGAATGCACGAAGTATTATAACGAGTGTACAGACCTCCGATTAGTCAATCTGCATTTGTCTGCACCAGTCTGTACCAGTCTGCATTAGTCTGTACCAGTTATAAATTGGTCTGTACCAGTCTATAGTCAAGTTTCAGTCTGTGCCTAATAAGATTACCATATTCCTGTACATAGCCATGAAGATAAATGTATAGACACTTTTGTCAAGTATCAGAGATATTTGTGAGAATAAAATTAACGTACCAATACCAAAGGAACTTCAGATTGTCAATTGTAAATAGCATCCAGAACCAAGTTAAGTAATTTTTATGCTTGTTATTATTTTAATAAATGTGTGTGAAAATTAATCAAGTTCTGTTTAAAGTTGGTCACCGTCAATCTGCTACTCTAAGCGTGCAAGTGGCATTTCTATCGTCTGCCCTAACGGCAGAAGATAAACACGCCACGATAAGACCACGAGACATATTGCTGACACTCGCCTACTTCATTGGAGCGACAAGTCAAATAATCTGATGGTGTGTGTACTGAAGGTCTTACAGTACGCCCACCACAATTACGAAGACTCATTACTAACCTTATGGTCAGCATCGGAGCGCATTGCAGAACATACACCACTGTCAGCAGTAATGGCACACCTTATGAAGAAACACGTTCCACCTTCTATAATGTCCAGGAGAGCACCATAAATCTCGGTGACTCAAGTGTAGTTATTGTCTTCCAGTGAAAATATCGTTTCTGTTCGTCTCTTAGCGTATTTCTTTCCGTTTCTTTTGTACTATACTGTAGCAACTCGTTCTACTTATGGTCCAAGTTTCATTGAGCTACGTTACTTGGCAGTGAGAAATAATGCGAAAGTTCCATACGCAGCAGTGTATTTCCCATACTACGAGGGACTGTAGTTTTAACTATGGAGAACTCCTCTTAGTTTGGCTTTTCGTCTTCTACATACACATCTACCTCTATTATTGACCAGCTGTTCAGATCACAAATTCTACGACACGAGGGGCTCGAATGTTTTTCTTACCCTGATCTACGGACACATATTCTAGCATTTTGAAGAGCAGCAGGTGACGTGGAACGTATCTTTGTAGTGTGTGCCACTTGAGTTGGATATTTTAATCACTTTTACAAGTAACGGAAATATTAAAACATTGAGAGAAATTTTGCAATGAGCAAACTAAAAAATAAGGTGCAATAAACGTGTCCCTCGAATAATTCGAAGAAATGGAATAAAAGGGTAAGAACCCGAATATCCATTACAGTTTGATGGGTAAATATTCAGTTTATAGTTTGAATTACCGCATCATCATCATCATCATCATCATTTAAGACTGATTATGCCTTTCAGCGTTCAGTCTGGAGCATAGTCCCCTTTATAAAATTCCTCCATGATCCCCTATTCCGTGCTAACATTGGTGCCTCTTCTGATGTTAAGCCTATTACTTCAAAATCATTCTTAACCGAATCCAGGTACCTTCTCCTTGCTCTGCCCCGACTCCTCCTACCCTCTACTGCTGAACCCATGAGTCTCTTGGGTAACTTTGCTTCTCCCATGCGTGTAACATGACCCCACCATCTAAGCCTGTTCGCCCTGACTGCTACATCTATAGAGTTCACTCCCAGTTTTTTTTTTTTTGGTTTCGTCACTGTGGACACCCTCCTGCCATTGTTCCCATCTACTCGTACCTGCAATCATCCTAGCTACTTTCATATCGGTAACCTCAACCTTGTTGATAAGGTACCCTGAATCCACCCAGCTTTCGCTCCCATACAACGAAGTTGGTCGAAAGATTGAACGGTGCACAGATAACTTAGTCTTGGTACTGACTTCCTTCTTCCAGAAGAGAGTAGATCGTCGCTGAGCACTCACTGCATTAGCTTTGCTACACCTCGCTTCCAGTTATTTCACTATGTTGCCATCCTGTGAGAATATGCATCCTAAGTACTTGAAACTGTCCACCTGTTCTAACTTTGTTCCTCCTATTTGGCACTCAATCCGTTTATATCTCTTTCCCACTGACATTACTTTCGTTTTGGAGATGCTAATCTTCATACCATATTCCTTACATTTCTGATCTAGCTCTGAAATATTACTTTGCAAACTTTGAATCGAATCTGCCATCACAACTAAGTCATCTGCATATGCAAGACTGCTTATTTTGTGTTCACACATCTTAATCTCACCCAGCCAGTCTATTGTTTTCAACCTATGATCCATATATAATATGAACAACAGTGGAGACGGGTTGCAGCCTTGTCTTACCCCTGAAACTACTCCGAACCATGAACTCAATTTACCGTCAACTCTAACTGCTGCCTGACTACCTTTAATTGCTTGCAAAAGTTTGCCTCCTATTCCATAATCTCGTAGAACAGACAATAACTTCCTCCTAGGAACCCGGTCTTATGCCTTTTCTAGATCTATAAAGCATAGATACAATTCCCTGTTCCATTCATAACACTTCTCCATTATTTGCCGTAAGTTAAAGATCTGGTCCTGACAACCTCTAAGAGGCCTAAACCCACACTGATTTTCATCCAATTGGTCCCCAACTAATACTCGCACTTTCCTTTCAACAATACCTGAGAAGATTTTACCCACGACACTGATTAAAGAGATACCTCTGTAGTTGTTACAATCTTTTCTGTTTCCATGTTTAAAGATTGGTCTGATTACTGCTTTTGTCCATTCTGATGGAACCTGTCCCGACTCCCAGGCCATTTCAATTATCCTGTGTAGCCATTTAAGACCTGACATTCCACTGTATTTGATGAGTTCCGACTTAATTTCATCTACCCCAGCTGCTCTATTGCACTGCAATCTATTGACCATTTTCACCACTTCCTCAAATGTGATCCTGTTTCCATCCTCATTCCTATCCCATTGCACATCGAAATCTGAAACATTACTGATCGTATTTTCACCTACATTGAGCAACTCCTCAAAATATTCCCTCCATCTGCCCAAGGCATTACCAGGATTCACCAGCAGTTTTCCTGACCTGTCCAAAATTTCCTTCTTACCTCTCTTTAGAAGACTGCTAATTACAATCCAGAATGGTTTCCCAGCAGCTTGACCCAAAGTCTCCAACCTGTTTCCAAAGTCTTCCCAAGATTTCTTCTTGGATGCTGCAGTTATCTGTTTGGCTTTGTTTCTTTCTTCAACATAACTTTCTCTGTCTACCTGAGTTCTAGTATGTAGCCATTTTTGATACGCCTTCTTTTTCCTTTTACAGGCTGCCTTGACTGTGTCATTCCACCAAGCTGTTTGCTTCATACTACCTTTACACACTACTGTTCCAAGACATTCTTTAGCCACTTCTAGTACTGTGTCCCTGTACCTTGTCCATTCCTTTTCCAGTGACTGTAATTGACTACATTCAACTAACTGGTACCTTTCTGAGATCATTGTTATGTACTTGTGTCCGATTTCCTTATCCTGAAGTTTCTCCACTCTTATCCTCCTACATATGGACCTGACCTCCTGAACTTTCGGCCTCACAATACCAATTTCGCTGCAGATTAAATAATGATCAGTGTCATCAAAGAATCCCCTGAATACACGTGTGTCCCTCACAGCCTTCCTGAATTCGTGATCTGTTATTATATAGTCAATGACAGATCTGGTTCCCCTGCCTTCCCAAGTATACCGGTGAATGTTCTTATGTTTAAAAAAGGAGTTTGTGATTACTAAGCCCATACTGGCACAGAAATCCAAGAGTTGTTTCCCGTTCTTGTTGGCCTCCATATCCTCTCTAAATTTACCCATAACCTTTTCATACCCTTCTGCTCGATTTCCAATCCTGGCATTAAAGTCACCCATGAGCAGAACACTGTCCTTGTCCTTTACTCTAATAACTACATCACTGAGTGCGTCATAAAAACTATCCATCTTATCTTGATCTGTCCCTTCACAATGCGAATATACTGACACAATCCTAATTTTCTTGCTAGACACTGTCAAATCTATCCACATCAGTCGTTCGTTTACATACCTTACTGCAACTACGCTGGGTTCCATTTCTTTCCTGATGCAAAGCCCTACACCCCATTGTGCTATTCCTGCTTTGACTCTTGACAGGTAGACCTGGTATTCTCCCACTTCCTCTTCTTTCTCACCCCTTACCCGAATGTCACTAACAGCTAAAACATCCAGCCCTATCTTACTTGCAGCCTCTGCCAGCTCTACCTTCTTCCCAGAGTAGACCCCATTGATATTTAAAGCTCCCCATCTCATTACCATTTGTTTGCCGAGTCGTATCTTAGAAGTCCCTGGTTTGTCAGTTAGAGGTGGGACTCCACCTCCAAAGGTCAGAGGCATTTTGCTCTGATTGTTGCCAGCATCATATTTAAAGTACCAGGGAAGCAGGTTGCTAGCCTTACTTGCCCCGAGTCTCATTGAATATTACCCCTAACGGTTGAGGGACTAACCGGTGGATTTGGTAGCCTTTGCCGTATGAGCACAAAGGTGACCACAACTCAGAATATGTCCGAGATGCCCAGCCTTATTCCAAAGTAACTGGTATCCCGACTGTCGGGTCCACTTACTTGGCCACTCATACGTTGCCCGTGGTTCGTGAACTAGGACATGACTACAGGAACCCACACCATGATTTAAATGACAGTCAGCTATAGTTACTGCATAAGGTTGCTAATACTAGGGCAATTCATCACTGCAATTTTGATAAAATTCGCAACCAGACCGAACGTTAGTTGAGAAATCTCCTCAATTAAAGCGTTCTACTAGCAAAGGCAGTTACTGTATTACAAATAGTGTTATTTTCTCCTTTATATAGTCAGATGCGTTATTTAATAGTCAGATGCGTTATTTTCAGTCTCTAGGACGTTTACGTAAATAATTCTACGCAACACAGAAAGCCAAGTACGTCTTCGCTGACTTAATTTTCTATAACAAAGAAATTTCGCATAGCAATATTGTTGCGAGCCAGCATTAAAAACTATGTGGTAAATACCTTGTATACAATTAATTTAATAACTGCAACTAGTGTTAACTAAACCATAAGCCAGAAACAAACACTATTGAATTGCAGTGTTTCGGGTTAATCTTATATCCGTTCTTCGTAATAAACCCCCAAAGTGTATTTGATACGGTTATTAAATTATCGTTGCCCATGAGTACGTTGTATTAATCGAGTCGAACTTCGCACATAACTCAACTGATGAATTGCCCTAGTATTAACAACCTTATGCCGTAACTATAGCTGACTGTCATTTAAATCTAAATAATGTACCTTTATATTACATTTAACTACATAGAACAATCACTCAGCTGCGAGAACGTCGTGTGCGCATCGGGGGTACATCACAGGTATACGGTTGCTCAAATTCCGCTTGAAAAGCTGTTTTGTATATGCAGGCACAGGTTTTTCAGAGAACACGCGCTCATCACACGTTGTTGAACATGAGGCCCCGCAGGAGAAGACCGCCACGTTTTTCCATTTTCAGAAAACGGTGCTGTCAATTGCGACTGCAGAGCACGGAGTCATCGAGAATGCACCGTGGATGAACTTCATCCAGTCACGTGGTCGGATGCATGACTTGTCTTGCTACACCAGGTCGATGTTCGTGCGCGTATACGCCGTCTTTCATGCGAACGGTTGCTGGAAATGTGCACCGTGCCATTGAACGCACACCAGTGAGGGCCGTATTTTGCTATAGTAAGCATTCACATGGGTTTCCGTCGGATCGAAGTTACCATGACAACTATGGATGACATGAACATTGTTGTGGACTTCCTGCATCAAGTCATGCTCGATGCCTTCACTTATGGCGATGGTGTTCAAAAATGGTTCAAATGGCTCTGAGCACTATGGGACTTAACTTCTGAAGTCATCAGTCCCCTAGAACCTAGAACTACTTAAACCTAACTAACCTAAGGACATCACACACACCGATGCCCGAGGCAGGATTCGAATCTGCGACCGTAGCGGTCGCGCGGTTCCAGACTGTATTGTCTTTGTAAGTAGGCTGTTTAGGTTTTCTTACTGTATGAAAATCACTGGCTGTGCTGTGTGCAGTCTGTGGCTAGTTTGCATTGTTGTCTGCCATTGTAGTGTTGGGCAGCGGCAGCAGGATGTGAACAGCGCGTAGCGTTGCGCAGTTGGAGGTGAGCCGCCAGCAGTGGTGGATGTGGGGAGAGAGATGGCGGAGTTTTGTAATTTGTCATGAACTGCTATATATATTATGACTATTAAGGTAAATACATTGTTTGTTCTCTATTAATATCTTTCATTTGCTAACTATCCCTATCAGTAGTTAGTGCCTTCCGTAGTTTGAATCTTTCATTTAGCTGCCAGTAGTGGCGCTCGCTGTATTACAGTAGTTCGAGTAATGAAGATTTTTGTGAGGTAAGTGATTTCTGAAAGGTATAGTTTAGTGTTACTCAGGGCCATTCTTTTGCAGGGATCTTTGAAAGTCAGATTGCGTTGCGCTAAAAAATATTGTGTGTCAGTTTCAGCACAGTCTTGTATAATTGTTCAAAGGGGACGTTTCATCTTCTGTGATGAGTCCCAGTTCCAATTAAGCGCCGACGACCAGCGAAGACGTGTCTCGAGACGCCCCAGACAGTGACTGGAAAACAACCTGTCACCTACCCAAGGCTCAACAGTGGTAGTATACCGTGCCATTTTTTTCCATAACAAGATCTGTTTGGTGGACGTGCACGGCACCCTTGCAGGACAGCAGTACATCATGAAATCCTACTCTATTATACACCCCGTTTTTTTCTTTTTTTTGACCTGAAATCTATCTATTTTCATTCCTTTTGGATAATTCCTTCGTCGTATGTCTTTTTGTGTTAGAGTGTATTTCTAAATGTAGTACCACTGAAGTATGAAGTTGAACTATGTAATTAAATCTACTTGACAGCAGCTTACAATGCAGTATGGAGAAAAGAGTTGAGCGGACAAGTCTGTAGACATAATCCCACATTAGAAGCTAGCGCGTTTGCTGAACAACGAGCTCTCTTCCAAAGTTTTTCAGTTTTTATGAAAGAGAAAGCTAACAAATGGAGAACCCTGAACAATGTCCTGCTTTTAGGATTATTGTGTTTAATTTGTAGTCCACTGTTTTTCAGCTACTAACTTCAAGGAGTTCTATTATGCTGATGCCCTTACATTGATAGGTCACAAGAAAGATATCACCTATGCACGTGTGTAGAAAACAGAGCGCATACAACTAAGTTGCACGTCTGAATGAGGCCATCACGACCGTTACTGGCAAATTTGGATTTAGTCCCAATCAGTGTTTCCCTGTTCTACTCTCCGTCAAGTCACCACACCACAGAGAACGCGTACATTTGGAAATGGAGACTCGAAACACAACCAAGTAAAATAGAGGTAACGGCTTGCGATCTGCTTAACACGTGTTATTTAGCGGTCCCGATTCTCCCTTAACTGCTTCACAATCTCTAGATATTACCCTCTATCGAACGCTATCTAATAAGCAGCCCTGCACGAACCTGTCAAAACAGATTGAGTCAAGAGCAAATGTACTCAACAGAAGAGCCAGTAAGAGCTGATTAATAAATGTCTAAGCGACGCGCAATGCGTAATTTCGCTTATGTACTCTGCTGCTGAATGTTATGCACCTGCACAGAAAATATCTACGTCTGAATGAGGCCTATAGGACCATTAGTGGCAAAGTCGGATTCACTTCTACTCAGTGTTTCCCTGTTCTTTCCAATATGGCTTCGCCATATTTATGAAGGACAGCTGTCACGCCGCTAATTCTTAAGAAGATATGAGTCGCATTACAATTCATTTCTAAGTAGCGGTTTCCAGAATTCAACAGTTACAAGTATGAGGTCACACCAGCAACCTTCGTCTATATTCGGGTGACAGATGTTTTCGACGTCACCGAGAAGTAGAAAGGACGCTGGAATGAACATCCACTCCAAAAAAATCCACCCGAATCAGACCTCAACGGGCATGGATGTGTGTGATGTCCTTAGGTTAGTTAGGTTTAAGTAGTTCTAAGTTCCAGGGGACTGATGACCACAGAAGTTAAGTCCCATAGTTCTCAGAGCCATTTGGACCATTTGGACACGAATTAGTAAAATACTAGTCACTTAGATTTTGATTGGGTCTGTGCTTAATTGGTATGCTGTGTCATACTCAAGAGGTATGCAAATGGGGCATTTCATAAATATAGTTATGCATTTGGGCAATTCCATAGTTACGGGTGTTACATGTACACACCTTAAAATCAGGAAAAATAATGTAAGGAAAAATATTTATTGAAATTAATATTGAAAACTTTTAAGGCTTACATTATATTTCATGTTAGAAATGTTGATACTGGAATTGTTTTATTGTTCTCCTGGTTATTAATCAAAAAAGTAGTGTTACGGGTGTTACCAAAAGTAGACCTAGTCCCTGTTATGAGTTAGGGAATTCTCTAATTTCTGCAAACTTGATGAAGCTTTTATTCTTGTAAAACAACTGTCAAGAGGTATTGCCCCAAATTTTATTTTGAAATATAAATTTTTATTTTTTTGGACATCATAACTCCGTCTATATATTTTTTTTGCTGTTACGGGCGTTACATTAAATGTTACGGGTGTTACATAGATGCATCAGATTTGATTCTTGAAGGAATAAATCTACCTCTTACAATTGCATAAAAAGAAAAGAAGTATTGTAGTTTATTTGGAATAAAAGTATGTACTTAAGAGAACATATTTGAAGGATAAAGCTATTTATTACACAAAAAATTTTGTTACAATTTTATAGTACAACTAGGCCAAGATATCGTTACTTACTTAACATTTACCTCGTTTTGTAGGCCTAATAAATTTATGACAAAAATGTTTTCTTATTATTGATAGGTTTAAAAACTTCATTTAAAAAACTTTTCCAGCAACATCCAATTCAAAATTGAACTCATAGTACAAACGGTTACCTTGTTTGATTTCTGGTACTTGACTGAATTTCACAAAACAAACATCAGTTTCATCTAGTTTAAAAAGTGTTTTACTTTTTCCTACTGACTTCAGAAACATTATTTTCACATCCTCCTCTTCATCAACCTCACTCTGGCAGATTCCCAAGTAACGGTGTTGAATTTTGGATAGGGTTGGCTTCTTTTTGTCACTTGGAATGTCAACCAAGACAAATAACCCAAATTTTAAATCAGACTTTTCAATTTTATTAGTTAGGCTTAACTCACGAGCACTTCCAATATTGTCTTGCAATTCAGATGGTGAAACAGTCTCCTGATTAGAATCATTAGAACTGCACATTTCATAGAAGTTTATGCATCTTTTTGCATGTAATGTTTTAACTTTGGCATCCTCAGTAATAAATACTGACATCCTTGTCATTCATTAATGACTCTGCTGTTTTTGAAACCAGCAAATCAGTTGTGTTATAAGCCCGAAAGTGATGGCAGCCCTGGATTTGAGGAATTGCTTGTAAATTTTTCCACCTTTCATCCAAAATAGGAATGTTATGCTCCACTGTTATCTTATCAACCCATAGTACCTTAATTTTAGAAAAATTCTTCAGAGTGTAGTCATAAAAGTCAATTGCGTTGTTAATAATAACTTTCCTAGATCTAACAGCTGTCCACACACTCCTCTTCAGTGCACCTCCTATGCCATCCATGGCTCCTTTACCATGTGAACTGGCAAAAAAATTCCATTCAACTGTCAATCCAAAGTTTCAGAGCCAATTATATCGGAAACTATCTTTTTAATAACACCAGATTTTTTACTGGGGCTTTTTCGAAGTACCTTCAACAGTTTCTTCACAGCTTTACCAAATGTCTGTTTACACTTGTAAGTCCCAATAGGAGAAGATTCATTTGGAACTTTTGATCTTGCGAGTTCTAGTTTTTTCTTCTCTCCCTCTCTCTCTCTCTCTTATTTTTCTTCGATTCTTATCTCTAAGACGTTGATTATTTTTCAATTTTTTTTTAACCTGCAATCTTCTTAATTCGTCTTGTTCTTTCTTCAAGTAAGCTTCTCTGTTTTCATGGTTATCTTTAATCTTTTCTTGGTACTTCTTCACTCTTTCCCTTGCTGGTACTGGTGCTATGGTCTCCGAAGACAGAAATCATGATAATGTAGGCATATATATGTATAAACATAACGCTGTCCAGAGAGATAAAAGTAAAAGACATTGTTAAGCATAGGCTCTTATGAATGACTAGAATCTGCCTCAATGAGCTGTTTACTGGGCCTATATAAAATTTAAAACTGAGGTTAGCAATATTGTTGTTCTTGGAAAAGTTAGAATGGAAAACATAAACTATATGTAATCTAATTTTGGGCTTAATTAACGTTTTAGGAGGATGTCAGTTGAGTCAGGTTAATGCCCTAATTAACTTTTATAATGTAGGTGTAGTGCTTAAACAAATGTATGCAGTGGAATAAAAATTTTAGTTTTCATGCTTAAAACTGTTTTCAAAAATGACTCTGAGCACCATGGGACTTAACATCTGTGGTCATCAGTCCCCTAGAACTTAGAACTACTTAAACCTAACTAACCTAAGGACATCACACACATCCATGCCAGAGGCAGGATTCGAACCTGCGACCGTAGCGGTCACGCGGTTCCAGACTGAAGCGCCTAGAACCGCACAGCCACACCGGCTGGCAAAACTGTTTTCATATGTCATAAACATAGTTAAGAAACTTTATTCATTAATAATAATACCATTTGGTTATAATTTAAATGTAGGGCCTAGGCCTACTAAAGATTGAGGTGGCATTAAACCATCCAATTCAAGTTACGGGTGTTACGCATGTGTTAAGTAACACCCGAAACAAAAATTAGTAACACCCGTAACAGCTCTAAGAGTGTTAAATAAGATTTCAAAATGCCATGTAATGGTATGATATTGTAAAACATGGGTATAACCTCACTTTTACAGAAAGGTATTGTACAGAACAAATTTACTAGATTACAAATTAAACTTTTGTATCTTTTTTGTTACGGGTGTTACAAGCTGCATATATATTATAAAACTAACAAAATAAAGAAATGCAATTAGCTTACCTCAGCAAAATGAATTATTATGAGCTATAACAATGTTGACTTCAATATTCTTTGCAACAATAGAACAATCAGCTATGGATAACACAACTAATATTCATCTGGAAATAGCATAAAACATACCTCTCTTTGGTGCCATAGAACAGTGCACTTTAAACACTTAGTGAAGGTAGAAATTTATTTTTTTCATATTCATGATTATTTTGCAATGAACAAATGTACTTTTAACTTGGCATTTTTAAAGTTATATTTGTAATATTGTCATTTTAATTTTTTTGTCACAAAGTCTCTTTAACATGGAATGACCCATTTCTAGAAACCCAGAATTTGCTTGTCAGCACCGGAAAGAGGCGTTACCTATTGTGCAGCATTATAAGTTCTTCACCATTGCACTATGAGCCGAAACTATTTTCCTGCGATTTCCTTATTGATGTTTGATCTGACTGCCTGTAATTCTTTCACAGAAGAGGTGAAAATGTTGGAGTCAGTGAGACTGGAACTGCGAACCGTAACAGACGGTTTTATACAGGTCAGCACGGTACCACAGAGCTGGCGAACAGGTATGTGTATGAGCTTCCGCCGGCCGTGATGGCCGTGCGGTTCTAGTCGCTGCAGTCCGGAACCGCGGGACTGCTACGGTCGCAGGTTCGAATCCTGCCACGAGCATGGATGTGTGTGATGTCCTTAGGTTAGTTAGGTTTAAGTAGTTCTAAGTTCTAGGGGACTGATGACCTAAGATGTTAAGTCCCATAGTGCTCAGAGCCATTTGAACCATTATTTATGAGCTTCTTCTTATGAGGCCAATAGTGGCTATAACTCATAAACCGCTATTTAAAGGACGAGAGTAGTTGCGATTTCCACGTGCAACGACTTTCCTGGGCTGAAAACCGTAAATTTACAATCTTTTGGTACTCCTCAAGCGATAATAACACAGATTATTCAATGGAAATTACAGGTAAAATCAAGTGAACTTTGAGGCTTAATTCCGTGCACACAAGGAAGTAACTCGTCGATCACAGAGTTGCCAAACATACATTGCCTTGTTGCCAAATCTCAGTTACAGTACCAGAAGGAAGAAGACGAACCGATGTGATCCGACAGTGGGCTGGGAAGTGACCATAGCTGGTGTCTCCAAGTCGCAGCTGCTACGGCCTGCAATACGTAATGCGACTGATTCGCATTTCTGTAACTAGGTTTAGGGACTGGAGCGAAGTTACTAAAAATATTCAGAATTGACTGCAAACTAAGCATCATATATCAGTAACTCTCATAGTTGTTTTTATATTTCTTTCGCAAGTGTACTCAAAACTAAGGAACTCATTCACAGGTATTTTCGTTACTCGCCGATAGTCGAGCAGAACAAACAAATAAAAATAAGAAAATAATGTGTGTGTGTGTGTGTGTGTGCGTGTGACAGAGAGAGAGAGAGAGAGAGAGAGAGAGAGTGCAAAAATTGTTGTCACTCTGAGCTAGAACTTACAGTCAGCGACTGAGTGTAAGGTCAATGAATCGGATGCGAGTTTTGCAATTGTGAAATACTTTCCTGCATTATAGACGCGAATATTAAATTTGAACTAATACTGCGAAAATTTTGTACTTGGACAGCTTAGAACGAAAATCTTTCTCTTTATTTCAAAGGAAAACAATTGATTTTCTAAAACATTGTCTGTCATACACAACTTGAAACAGGTCATGTCGATCAAATCGTATGGAAGAACTGACAGCGACGTGTATCGGAAGGCAGTAAGATCTCTTGCCTTTTGGTTTGGCAGTACTCGAGAGCCATGTCTAGGCGCAAGTAAATGAAGAAAGGCAGCACGTTTTTGTTATCAAGTAGCATCTTCATCAATTACTTTAGTTTTAATGTAATCTACGAGTAATTGCTGGTGTTTGATATTAACATGAAAAGGATTCCGTGGACAGGGAAAGAACCTGTTCCTGGGAAACTACTAATATATTGACTAAAAGGCATTAAATGATCTTCAAGCACGTGTGTTCCAGCAGCGGTATGAATGAAATGATAGTAATAATGACGGTTTTACTAATTCGTGTCGATAGAGGCACGCTTGTGTACAGATACTCAGTTTTATTAAAACAGACTTTCGTTGTAAGATTATCGTGGGTAGTTTTATTTAATTTATTATAATATAGTGCACAGTTTTCGTAGGGTTTCCTTTAGTGTTGTTGAAACAATAGTAAACATGAGAGCGAAATTAATCATCAATGATATATGCGAATTCTCTGATGTTATCTATAACAGTCTGACGATGCACATGCAGTTTATTGATTACACGCGTGTAGAAAACTTGTTCTGAGTTAAAGCTGTCAAACAATGTTAGAAGAAGAATAAAATGCCACTACCACACGATAGCTAAAGTATAAAATACTTTTCTGAAGTATTTGGGCACGATGCTCTCTCCCCATACATAATACAAAAGCTTCGAGATGCATCTGCTGCCTGGCTGTCTATTAAACCTCAAAAGAAAAAAATGTCACACAAGTTAGCCCTTTTTCCACATGCGACGATTTTGGATTGAGAAGTGAAGGGAATTATGGTCAAAGTTACATTAGATTGGTAACTTCAGCAGACAGCAGAATTGCGTTTTAAAAGAATTCAGCAGTAAATGTATTGGAACTCGCGACATCTGATCTATGGTGCACGACACTTACCATTACGCTACTAGCTGACACAGAGCTACAACCGCTCAAGAGCTGAACAACAATTCCTCCAGAACTTCTGCATACCACAGCGCTGCGAGATAATGCAAATGGCCGGGTCTAGACTTCTGAGAGAAACAGTTACAGCTTTTCTTTTGCGCAGCACGACGTTTTTTACAAACAGATAGCGCAATAGAATAGCTCAAGTGGAAAGGAACACTTCCTATTTAAATTTCTGCATCCTACACTGTTGGCAGTTCTGTGTAGGTGGCACTTACGTGATTTTATTTCGGTGATTACAAAATAGAGTCGAATATATGCACTGCGTAGCTGGGGCAGCTAGTTCATGGTGATTCGGTCAACCACGTAAATGAATTTACTGAACATGCTGCAATTTACTACAGGGAGCCTGTCTGTCAGAATTCTCATCCAGTGTGGCGCAACGGCGCTACGATAGAAAAATGAGACACAGGAAAGAGGGTTTGGTGGTCTGTTGGACTGATGGTAGGTTCTTATGCCTATGGTCTGGGTTCGCTTCCCACTTCTGTCAAAGATTTTAGATAGGTAGAGAAAGATTCCATTCTCTTCTGACTACACCAAGTGAAGAAGATATAATGGCAGTGTGGTCTGAAATTCACATTAAAGATGATATTCCTTCTCTGCCAAGTAGACGTTAGGTTGAACGACAATAAAGTCTTGAGTGGCGACGTGTAGAAACTCTATCACCAGTAACCTTTCTTATACTAGTTTTGTATCTCTAGTGACGAAACAAACGCTAGTAGGCTCTTAGGACACTTATTCCATCTTATATCTGAGCTTCTGTATGTCGATAAAATTGGTTCTGAACTGGGAATGCAACTCAGACCGCCCTTAACGCGGAATTTGATCCCTTCGTGGCAATACAGCTCAGCTACAATTTGTGTTTGTTGAAAACTGCAGATTCCTCAACATCTCCACATATTACGTGTGAATGGGTTCGAATCCTGGCCTGACCCTAAAGATTTCATTATGTATTATCAAGCTCTAGCATAAGAACACCTATCTGCTGGTGGATAATAATTTTGATTTTTAATGTTTTTTCATTCGTTGTCAACACTGACATCTGACGTTTCTGACTCCCAGTGGGACACAGAACTATTTGCGAGATCACTGTAAGTTCAATATGTTATTCCGAGCTGCTGGTGGAGAAAAATTAGGTAGCTGACGTCTCTTTGTGTGTAGTCAACAACGATATGTGGTGGGGCTCTATTCCTAGTGAGCACTGAACTCTTCATCATATTATTTCTAGTTCAAACATGATCACATGTCGCTGCTGGTGCAACAAACCCATATTTAACGTTCGTTTTCTCTAGAACATAACAGCGATAGGTGCCGGGTTGGAGTCCTGGGAAGGAAAAAATTAATGTTTCGTCTCGTCATTTCAGTTAAAACATCTAGCTACTGCCGAGAAAATCCGATATGTCACAGTTGGTTTTGCTTCGATATCAATCCGATTAGGTTCTCTGTTCGAATCCCTGTCCAACACAAAGCTTTACCTCACGGCATTTCATGTAAGTTACTTGTGAAGAAGCACGATTTAACATCTCTCGTAGTTCGTTAACAGGGACAAGAGATGCTGGGAAGGAATTGGCGTCCGTTAAAAATGTTTGCGTTATGTAATTTAAAGTTGATATTTGCTAACTGATACTGTCTAAAATCGAGGTATATCACTCTCTGTATGCCTGATCAGGAATGACTGTTAGTTTGCGTCAGTCACGAAATCTTTGCTTAGTTTGCATGACCTGGGTTTGAATCCATATGCAGAACGCGACTGTTCGTCGTGTCATTTGAAGTTGATATATATTCTCAAATAGCAGCTCGTGGATAACTTAAATTTTAGATGTCATTTTGTGTTAAATGAAATGTACGGTATGTTACTTTGCAGAGGAAATCATGAATACGATGAACGTATCACGTGCATTACCTATCTGAAGTAATAATGAGAGTGGTAAGATTTCAGATATGTCATTTACTGTAATAAATGTGAGCTTACAAGCCTTAACGACAGTCATATCTGTGATAACGTGTTCCCTGATATTTGCAGAATCGTGGTATTATTTTACATCAAGAGTTATTGCGAGACAGGACACTGTTTTCTAGTGGTGACATGTTGGAACCATTTTCAATAGTGAAACGACTGTACCAAGGAGCGATTAGAGGACCTGCTAGACAGCCGCGTTATGCCGGTTGCATGCGAATCGGGCAAAATGCAGTTCAGGTCGTTCGGATACTTTTGAGCATGACTGTACATGAAACCGTTGAAAAGGAAAAAAAAAGTTGTGTTTCAATCTAAAAATTGAAGCGTACGTGTTATACATTCGAAATTAATACATACTTTTACAGAGATGCGTTCAAAATTAAAATTAAACTGTCGTTTCACGATCTAATAACTTCAATGTGCAGCAGAAAAAAAGGACACGTCCGGTAATAATACGTGAACTTAGGAAAGCGTAAGAAATGAAAATGAAATACAGATTTCGATGCACGAACTAATAACTAAATACAGACGAAGAAACACAGAACTGAATTTGCTATTACAGAATTTTACAAACTAGTGTGGGTTTTGTACTGCAGCTACCCGTGCTCTCACCATAGCTCTTTGTAACGGTATTAACAAAGTTTTTACGTATTTATCGACAGAACTGAACTATGTTATTTATTAACACATTTTCATCTGAGCTTACTCTCCGACAACGTATATTTCCGCGATAACTGCACATTTCAGCAGACGCCAAGAATACGCATCAGTTGTAATATACTACAATAGCAGTTATGACTTGACTGTACAGCGCCGAGCGGCCTGGGTCAATCGGGTATTGTTAGTATTGTCGGACGTCTTCCGTTACGTCTGCACGTAAACGAGGTTTAGTTCCGCGTTCTGTTTAGTTTCCGCGTTCTGCCATCGGTAGCTGTAAAATAAATAGGTAATACGCAGTTTGTAAATCCAAATGAATGTGCTCTAATGTACAATAAAATATCACATTATAATCTTAATTTTTTAAAACTAATATGAATAAATAAACGAACTCACCAGTCAGCAAAATTTGCGTCTGGTTTTGACGGCAGAAAATTCGTTGATCATATCTTCATAGTTCAGACGGTTATCATTAGGAGGACGGCTTCGATGTGAAGAATGGACAAGACGTCCAATCTCTCCTCAGACAACGTGGAAGGTAGGTACGACTTCAGTCTTTTAAGAGCCGAAAACGAGCGTTTTGCTGAACAATTTATAAGTGCCATTGATAGAAATATTCTAAGAGCAACGTCAACATACGGAGACACGGACCGTAACCTCTCTTTTCGTAAAACGTTTCTCATTTCGACTGGTATTACACAAATATTAGAAGATTTCAAAAGTTCCGCGAAATCAACACATTCACTAGTGAAGGAAGGCTCTAAATTTGTTATATGACGCTGGGAGTTTTGCTGCACGTTCAGCAATATCCTCAGGTGAACTGTTTCGTAAGGTTACTGAAAACTGTGAAGGGAGTCCAACAGTGTTCTATAGCTGTCCTTCATCCTCACTAATTCGCCTGTCGAGTACTGGGAGAAATGTTTCGACCCTAAATTTTTCCCTTCACGTCAGAAAGACTTCTTCAGACTCCGCTTCTTCGTCATAATTAAGTTTGCATTTTCGTGATCTTTTATAGGTGCATTCACAGTGTATATCAGTCGCAATATCCATCGATTTATTTTCATAATAGTCGAACATGCCACAAATACATGCAGTAAATCCTACAGGTGATTCTTATAATTCATGCACTATTTTAATATAAATATTTTCAGTTAGCAATTTCAGATTTACACTATTAAACCTCTGGGTATATCCTTTCAAACTGTCATCATGAATACTGTTTCTAGTCTGCTGAGATGGTTTAATTAAGCTGAAGCCGCATTTCGACAAGTGGTTTTTCAAACGAATCATTGGCAATAAGTGTGAGGACATTGATAACGCTCATCCAGTTTTAATATAGACTTACACACGCCTCCTCTCTTGTTGACCAACGTGTTTTGATAAATGTTTCACATTTTTGTTTCCTGGTTTCATGAAATTAAGAAGTTTATCCCAGCGCTGTGTAGAAGCAGAGAAAAAATTATTAACATTTTACACTACACTGAAAAATGTACATGCTTCCAGACAACAGCTTGCAGCACTATTGCCTACTAAATTCAAATAATGTGCAGCATAAGGCACATAATGCGCTTTCGGATTTCGTTCTTTAAAACGTGCCTGCAAACCAATGTAGGTTCCTGACATATTGCTTGCGTTGTCATATGACTGGCCTCTACAGTCAGTAATATCAATGGACTTTGTTGACAGGACTTTTAGTACAGCTTCGGCTAAGTTTCCGTACTTGTGTGCCGGTTTTGGTAAAAACAGAAGGAAACGTTAAACAGGTTCACCAATCTCGTTCACATATCTTAATATGGAAGATAACTGATGAATATGTGAAATGTCTGCAGTAGAATCTACTACTATAGAGAAAAATTTGGACTACTTTATGTCACTTACGACAATTCTTTTTATTCGTTCAAATTGTTGAAGAAAGATAACTCGTATGTCCCTGACCTGGATTTCCATATCGTTCAATATATTCTGCGAGAAAAGGATCAAACTCGGCTATAAATTCAAGAATCATAAATAGGCCATTATGTAATGAATGGAATCTTTCAACGTGTCCACGTAGGGGAGTCGACGACTTGTTAACTTCTTCACTGCTGCAAACACCCTTTTCAACACACTGCGCCAGTACATTTTCTTCTGTCTCAACATATGACCCGAAATGGTTATCTATTGTCCCAAGTGACTTTTATCTTGTTAAGAGTGATAACCCAAAATTTTTGTGTTCAAGTGAATTCTTTCGATGAGATAAAATATTAGAAATATTTTTCTAATCTGCAATACCATTAGCAGCAATCACGGCCGAACAGTTTACATGGTGCGCAAAAAACAACAAAGGTGCTACAGGAGTGTACTAGAAAATCACGAAGAGTTGATTCACCATTTAAATGTTTAAAGTAAAATACATTTTTGTTCAGATAAGTGGTTTTATTGCCTATTGATCTTCTTGCATTTTAAGAATCACAGTTACAATTTTCACTAATGCCACGTTGTGACAGAATGTCGATTGTTGATTCATTGACACACCATTCTGCAGGATCATCACTAGCGAGGTTATTTCTTTTAGTAATGTTTGACTCGACGCTTAGTTTTTCGTGAAACTCGAAATCAGGAACAATTTGCTTTTCTTCATTTTTAACTTTTGTTTCATCTGTATTTACTTCTTTTACAATAGCTGCAGTGCCAGAAATAACATCCGTACGAAAGCTTCCTGACAGATTAAAACTGTGGGCTGGACCGAGACTCGAACTCGGGACCTTTGCCTTTCGCGGGCAAGTGCTCTACCAACTGAGCTCCCCGAGCACGACTCACGCGCCGTCCTCACAGCTTTACTTCTGCCAGTACCTCGTCTCCTAACTTCCAAACTTTACAGAAGCTCTCCTCTCATTCTGGAAACATCCCCCATGCTGTGGCTAAGCCATGTCTCCGCAATATCCTTTCTTTCAGGAGTGCTAGTTCTGCAGGGTTTCGCAGGAGAGCTTCTGTAAAGTTTGGAAGGTAGGAGACAAGGTACTGGCAGAAGTAAAGCTGTGAGGACTAGGCGTGACTCGTGATTGGGTAGCTCAGTTGGTAGAGCCTTACCCGGGAAAGGCAAAGGTCCCGAGTTCGAGTCGCGGTCCGGGACACAGTTTTAATCTGTCAGGAAGTTTCATATCAGCGCACACTGCGCTGCAGAGTGAATACCTCATTCTGTAATCATCCGTACTACTTGAACTCGAAGTCGAATCAGCAACATTTCTTGCGAAAAATTTATCTACTCTGCCAAGCATTTTTAGAACATTGGCTTCTCGTTCTCACCTTTCCTTCGATATTTCCGAAATGCCGTCCCGCTTAATTTTGCACGTTTTCTTTTTTCACTGTTAGTGATGTTAAGATACTTACAAAATTGTCAACCAAC
Source organism: Schistocerca serialis cubense (assembly GCF_023864345.2). Lineage (NCBI taxonomy): Eukaryota > Metazoa > Arthropoda > Insecta > Orthoptera > Acrididae > Schistocerca > Schistocerca serialis. The sequence continues at coordinate 247,753,600 of NC_064638.1, read as the reverse complement.
AGTCAACACAAAAGAAAAAAAATTGTAAAAGGAAAGAAAGAAAGGCTGTGTACAGTTACCATCGTACTAAAATGCACATGTGCACAAAGCTTTTTACTTTAAACACGGCACACGAGTACAAAGATTTTTCCTATAAACACGGGGCGATAAAGTGATCAACTCGGAATACTCGACGTACCTGTGCTATGAAAAAACGAAAATGCAGAATAATTTAATTTCATTTTCGCCTGTTTCTCTGTTGTCAGTGAACAGTAGAGGCACACCTGCCGGCTGGAATTCATCCCGTAAAGGAAATGGGACAGTCCCTTTTTTGGCTTCTGTTTTTCGCGTCGCCGGAATTTTAGCTGGGACACAAATATGTTCTGAATATTCTTGAAACTGTCTTTCTAATTTAAAATGCAAATAATTATTGGAATTTCTTGCTGTGAGGTGTGCTGGATCGACCCTTATCCTAGTTATTCTTATAACATTAATTCTGTGGACAGAGAAGACTGACTGCAAAGTTGAAGCAGTCTTGTTGGCAGTTGATGTGGTGTGTTGTCATTTGTGTGAACACCGCTGTTATGTCTACACGCAAATCCACCTTTCGTTCCAACATAAAATAAAAATAACCTTTCCTCGAAAAAAAAAGATTAGTTAAGAAGTTTAATACAAAATTTGCAATGCCACGTACTATTCGATTGCACAGACTGGGAACTTTGATATCGTGCAAGCTGCAGCATAATAAATGAGACAAACGAAAGCTGGTTTCTTCTTCTTTTTTCGCCAAAAAATGTAACTAGGTAAATAAGTGTATAAAATGTTTAAACTGTTGTGAAGTGTCTTTCACGCATTGTTAGAAATTCTTCTTATGTTCTTTTCGTATAAACATGTGTTAAACGGGTGTTATTAAATCAAAGCTCAAATATTGAAGACCACAGAGCTTTCAGATTAATTACAGTTATGGAGGGCTGACTTGATACTTCACCGTAATTTCTACAAGAAATTTAAGTAGAGTCGGGTTTTACATACCGTGGACCACACATGATACAGTATTTGAGAAACTGCTGATTACTTTATCACAGCTTTTCAGGGACCCCAATATTTTCATGGGGAAAATATGGTAGTGTTAAGCAGGATCCGGCAACATTCTCGGAATAATAACGTCTCAAACATTGTCTTGTAGACTGCCGTCCCGACAGCTTACTTCAAAATGTTTTGAACAATCATGAAGATGATAGCAGATAGAAGCCCAAATATATATTTCCATTGTCACCAAGTAAACAATGTATATTTCCAAGCTTGTACTGTCTAATTTCGTTCTTAAGGCGTATTTGAACTAGCAAGTTGTTTAACAACATTAAAAATTTTTGACGTTTGTAAGCACAGATCTTTTAAAACGTAAAAGGTTAAAATGAGTACAGAGCAAAAAATGCCGCCCCCCTTGAGTTGCCGCTCATAGGCCCATGCCTTGTGGCTCTATATGTAAATCCGCCACTGATCACACCATCTGTACTGTTCAACGTGCATGAGTGCACGAGATCGGTAGTAAACAGCTGTGGCTCAGATAGGTAAGCCCTTTCACCACGGCCAGATAGTACCACATCGGATGGGAAAAATTGGTTCTTAATTACCCTGATGCCAAAACAGCGTAAACACAAAATCACATCTGTTTCTGTCGTGAGCCTGGTGCACGACATGTTCAGTAGGCTGTCCACCGTTTTCTACTTCAAGTTGAAATCGAGAAACGGGATGCTCCACAACAGGTCAGAAAGCGTCGCGCAGTGCATGCCAACAGTTCATCTACTTTCGTAATCGGAGCCTTGAACACGTTATGTCTCAGATAATCTCACACCCAGAAGTCACACAGGATAAGATCAAGTGATCTGGACGGCCACCTTGTAGGGAAATGGCTGCTGAAAATTTTAGCTTTTCCGAAATGTCTCTGCACTAGCTGCCATACTGGCTGTGCAATGTGCGGAGTAGCGCCATCTTTCATAAAAATGATCCTACCCACACATCCAAGATATTGAATTATTGGAATGACGTTAGTGCGCAAAAGACTATCATAGCGTTTCTAGTGATGATACAGGTAACAGGACACGCAGGACTCAAATCCTCGAAAAAATACGTCCCTATGATAAACGATGACGTCAACTAGAACCATGAGCCACCTTTTCGGAATGAAATGTTACCGGTTGATGCGCATACAGATTTTAGTTGTCCATATTCCGCCATTTCGTGCATTGACATATCCTTGGAGATGGAAATGGGCTGCATCTGTCAACGTCAACATGATATTCATGGCTATCCACTCTGCACTTCCATGCGAACAAGAAATTCTACAGCGAACGTTTGTGCAAAAAGCAGCTCTTAAATAGAAGTGATTTTGTATGGGTGGCAGTGAAGGATGTTTCACAGTATTTTATGCACCGTACTCGCAGGTATGTCCAACGTTCGGTGTCTGCAGTCCACCACTCGAACTGTCTCCCCCCCCCCTCCCCCCTCACTCACCATGCAGTGGTGTGGCCACATCTTCGACGAATGTCGGATCACATGCTATCTTTGCCATATTGCATTTCAAAAGAAACTGTCTTTTAGAATTTTGTAATCATTTTCTCTAGACCCTTAAGAAACAATCGGACCAAAGCATTTTTTTCATACCGTAGAGTGTGCGGGACTTCTGCAGGACTACTGGTGCACAGTCACCGTTCTTGTAAAAGAACCTTACGTGCAGCGCGTGAATGTTCATTGAGACAGTCGTGTTGGACTTCTCGGACGCTAGCTGAGAAACGTCCAGGTGCCGCGCGTCTATGTGCATATGCTGACGCTTAAAGCGTCATCTACTGGTCAAATTTTCGTTTTTTTGGTGTGTTCAGTGACGCTTCCCCCTGCGTCAGTAATATGCTGTTGAAGTCTGATGTCATTCTGACTGTGAGCAGTGGTTCTCTTTCTACAGCGTTTTGGAACTGGTACTTTAATTATTTTTTTAGAATTTCGTGGTTCTAACGCGCACCCCTATTCTTTTTCCTTTTATTTTGAGAAGAATTTGAAGACTTATGCTGTGAAAGTGTGTCATCTATTACTGCTTATCCGTGTGCTTGACTGTTATCATTTGGTTGCTCCATACATTTGGGTTACATGAAACTGTCAAGTGATTTGACAACACCTCTTCCATTTTTTTTACTTTTGGTACCTTTTGATAATGTGCCAAATTTCATTACATTAAATTGTTATTTATTTGCTGCAACGGACTTTAATATTTAAATGAGAATTATATACTGAAATAAGTCCGTGTATTTTCTACTGGAATTACAAATGAAATCACCCTTTTCGTCAATATATATGAAATATTTTTATTTCAAATTTCCTAAATAACAATGCCTCTTCGTCACAGGGTCAATCAACAAAGCATTTGGCTCGTGTTCATATATTAGACTGTAATTCTGGTTGCTATGTGCAATTATAGTATTTCTGGTTTTTCAATTAGTTCATTGTAAATGGTGTTTAAAACATCTCGTCGTATTGAGGAAGAACCGTGCCAGATACGTGTACGTTGAATCACACTTCCACACACAGAACAGTTACACTTGTGCTTTGTTGTTTCGTAGCTTTTATAGTTGCCGGGGACTTAATTAATCAATTGTGTTAACGGAAATTTCCCTTCATTCTTTACTGTTACTTTATGCAGGCAGATTGCGTACTAATACTAGTCAGGGCCAACCGGTTGAGAGACTTCGTAACCGGACACACAGCTACTAAAATTATTTGCATTTTTAATAATTAAGCCCCCATGCACGTGGCGACCGCTGCTTCAGATCGTCCCTTGGAATTCTTTTGATAGTAAAAATAACAGACAGTAGGATTGTTGTAGTAATTTGTAGTTTAGTAATTGTAGTCTATATTGCATGTATAGATTTGGTAATTGAACATTTGTAGTTGTGTTGTCATTCTTCTAATGGTATTTTTGCAGAATTTAATTTTTGATATCTCGTAAACGGGGTCTACAATTTTGTGCAATTATGAAGATTTCAATTGTTCCCTAATCGTGTTTGTCGGGAAGCATTTCGTGTGAATGGTATTGTTGGTGATAAAGTGTTATATCGTGTGTAATTTTCGTATAGTGCCGAGTTTTGTATGTTTTGTAAATGATTACGCGATCGATGAAAAAGGCAAAAATGATGGATAGTCAGAATGACGAAATTGTTAACATGGCGAACTCGCAAACACAGGAGAACAGTAGGATGAATAATGAAGTAGAAAACAATTTAATAAGCCGGGAAAATAGTCCGGAACCAGTTCAAAATTTTTCACAATCAACAAATTTTCAGAATACGGGATTAACGACAGAAGATTCTGGAATAGTATCGAATACAGATAGCTTTACATCTATGACGAAGGAAGTTAGTTTTACGGGAAATGTTAGGGGCGAAAAGAATTTTGAACCAGTTAATATGGAGCAGTTGATGGGTGCTATATTAAATTTGGGATCACAGATGGGAACAATGGAAACACGGCTAGACTCACTGGGATCACAGTTAGGATCTGAATTAAAAACAGTGGCAACACGGTTAGGAACTGATATCGGATCAATGGAAACACGGTTAGACTCACGAATAGGGACTTTTTTTAAAAACATGAAAGATGAATTAAAAAAAGAAATTAGAGAAGAAGTACAACCGATTTTGAATGCTCACAAATAATAGATTAATTTCAATAGAAATTAGACAAAAGGAACAGGATAGAGAACAGGAAGAAAGAGATCGCGCGATAGTACAAAAATTTTCAGAGTTAAATCTTCAACGTGCATACGATAAGGAAAAAATATTTGAAATAATCGAGGAACCCGTACCAAATGACAGAATAGGAAGAGATCGCGCGATAGTACAAAAATTTTCAGAGTTAAATCGTCAACGTGCATACGATAAGGAGGAAATATTTGAAAGAATCGAGGAATCCGTACCAAATGACAGAATAGATAACCTGAACAGACTAAATGTGTCAATACTGAAACCCGAGTCGCTACACTTACGGAAGACCTAAATAAACATAAGAACAAATAGGTGACTTATTGGAAAGAGTTGAGGAGATTTCAGATAAACTGACAAGTCTTAGTTTAAATGGGGACAGAGATCCAGATGATACTGCTCCATTGCCATTTGCAGAAACAGAAGAGTACCAGTACATAAATAAACATGTTGAAAATCAGGGAAAATTTAACGAACGCGTTAAAAGGGTATTTGAGGCGCTACGAAAGCAAGTTAAACAAATTGAAAGCGAAATCGTAGGAAAAGACAGTAGAAGAAATTTAGAATCACAGATAGCAGCGGGTTTTGAAGAAAATAATTTATTTCATTTATGAGATGCAACAAGAGAGCGCCAAGCGCTCGAACTTGACAATAATCGACATTCGGACTGGGACAGACGCGGTAGGTCTTTGTCGCCACGAGGCGAAAACTTTGACTATAAACACTTTTTAACTGTTCGGAAATTTAAGATCTTTCGCAGTTCTAATAATGACATATATCCATGTCATGGTTAGATAAATTTATGTACGCACTTCCACCAAATTGGCCACTAAGTCACAAACTGGTATTTATGTGTGGCTATTTAAATCCTCAGGGGATTCACTACACTAAGTGAATATGTGCTGTAGCGTTCAGAGGGCCCAGAGCTGTAGTGGTGCTATTTCCCTTTTAGTTTTCTGCACTGCTGCCTACTCTTTTACTATTCTTTCTATCTATCAAAACAACTCTTCAACTATCAATCTATCTAGAAAAGGAGTCGGTAAAGAATAACCGGATATGACTATTTTACCCTAAAGTGATTTCGGAAATTACCGTTTGGACTTACTATATCTTCTGCAGCATTCATTCGTAGTTTAAACGAAATTTTACTTGTTTATCTTCGTGACAATATTACTTCATATGTTGACGATATTCTTACTGCTAAACGTTCTTGGAGTGAGCATAACAAAATTTTGGATTCATTATTAGTATTTTTGCAAGAGTCGGCATTACAGTGAACTTAGAAAAAACTGAATTTGGTCGTTCTCAGGTGAAATTTCTTGGTCATATTATTTCTACAGAAGGTATTCTTCCTGATCCAGAGAAACTAGACGCTATTCGTAATTATGCTGTTCCTACTACAAAACGTGATGTTCGTAGTTTCCTTGGTGTCTGTAATTTTCTTAGACTCTTTGTTAGATTGGACAATTTGGCCACACCTCGTTTATGTGAACTATCTGGAAATAATTCTAATTGGTGTTGGGATGAGGAAGCTCAATCAGAATTTGAACAACTTCGTGATGCTTTCCTCCACTTCTTTCTCATCCGGATCTATCTAAAGATTTTTGTTTGGCGACGGACTCATCATACAAAGGCCTAAGTGCACATTTATTTCAGGAGAGAGAAGAAAACGGCGTTGTAGTACAGAAAACTATTGCATATGGAAGTCGTGTTCTCTCTAAATCAGAAAAGAATTATTCGATTAATGAACTAAAAGCTTTGGCTGTTGTATGGGCTTTCACATAATTTCGCATATTTTTGTATGGCAGACATACTAAGGTTTACACCGATCATCGAGCTCTCGAATTTCTTATGTCAACAAAATTAACACATGGAAGATTGTCACGATTGGCGCTGTATCACAGGAATTTGATTTTAGTATTGTTTACATACGGGGTTCTTCAAATATTATTGCTGATGCTTTATCACGTGCACCTATGGGTTTGAAACAAAGTGCTGAGGAGGACAGCAAAGAAAACAATTATTGTTTGATGTATATTCAAGGTGTTGCGATTGAAAATTTTTATTTCGTCTTCGCTCCAGGACATCGCTAAGGAGCAAAACAAGGATCCAATCTGGAAGGACATTAAGGACTAGTGGAGGAGAAAGGAAAGCGTAGCGATTAGATAGTACTATTTAGTTCACAATGATATTCTTTTTAAACGAAAATCGGTTGACAACTCTGTTTGGTTAGTTTGCATTCCTGATGAGTGGGTTAATAAATTGATTTGGTATACACATTTCAGTTATGCACACTTTGGTCCCAGAAAATGCTTTCATAAAGTACGAGAAAATTCCCACTTCAGAAATATGGAAAAACGTATTCGATCTGTTCTTGGCAAATGCAAATTATGTCAAAAGGCTAAGCCGCCAACTATTTCTCACAGAGCACTGTTGTTTCCTATCATTCCAGCGAAATTAAAGGGGATGGCTGTAGTCGATTTGTTGGGTCCAGTGGTTCGTTCTACTAATGGTTTTGCATACATTTTGGTAGCAGTGGAAATGACATCAAAATATGTGTGTTTCACACCTTTCCGTAAAGCAACAGCTCGTTCAGTATCTAATGCTTTCATCAAACGTTTTCTTAAAGAAGTTGGTCATGTTGATAAGGTTATATCAGATAATGGATCACAGTTTCGCTCTAAAATTTGGCTTCGTACTCTACGGCGTTGTAAGATTAAACCAATTTTCATTTCACTTTTTCACCCTCAATCTAACGCTTCAGAGAGATGGATGAAGGAAATCAATAAATCGTGTCGTCTTTACTGTCATCAGAATCACAGAACGTGGGATCAGTATCTTCATGTTTTTCAAAACATTCTGAATGAACTCCCTAATGATTCAACTTCTTTACCGGCTATATTGATATTAAAAAATAAAGCACCGACAAATCGCATTTCTGAAATCGTTCCTTTTCCGCGTACACGGAAACTGCGGCATTCTGAGGTTGTGAACCTGGCTCTACAAAATATTGCATCTACGGCTGCTAGTAGAGAGAAATCAACTAAACGTCCTGGTCCTTTAAAGACCTTGTCAGTTGGTCAAAAGGTGTTAATTAAGTCTCATCGTTTGTCTCACAAAGGAAAAGGCTTGTGTCGCAAATTTGTTCTGCTTTATAACGGTCCATATAGAGTTCGCAAAATTATTCATGATACCACTATCGAAGTAGAAACTCTTAAATCACGGCGCTCCAAGGGAATACATCATATATCAAACGTTAAAATTTTTGTGGAATGACATACTTTTGAGAAACTAACAGTTATACGTATACACGCAGAGAATATAAGGATACCGCGCCGTGTTCTGGCGGCGGCACATACTCAAAGCAACAGTCAAGTCTGCACGCCGCACAAGGCAGTCGTTGACCGCAAACAATTACTTCCTACGTCACGCGTGCCTACAGGTGATCGAGCGCTCAGTGAGAATGCACTGACAGCCATAAACAAATACACAGTCTAATTTCTCTGATTAAATTCAGCATAAAGCTTGACTTGACTTGACTTGATAAATTATGTTATTAACGTTCAGTTTTATTCAGGATACGGTTGTATAAAATATTTAAGGATTTCAGATAAATTCTGTGTGTGTCAGACGTCAAGAGGACTTGCTATCGAAGAAATTTAAGGAAGAATGTAATTTCGAAGACGAAAGTAATAAACTAAAAAGGTAACTATTAATTGAGTTTATTTTTCAGGCAACATATTTCTACTTAGGTATTTACTTTATACGTAGTTTGCTGCTGGCGATTACGTGATTTATACTTTGTGTTGACTGATTTTGACAATGATTGATTAATGAACAGGGTTGTTACTTATCGCTTGGCTGCTCTGCTTTTTCACTGACGTCATATTTTTTATTATGTGCCTGCTGTGCTTATTTATTTAAATTATAATTGTCACCTGATTAGTTGTGCTGATATGGTTAAGTATGTAAGTTATACTTTGTTATTTATCTGCCTGCGCCTTCATGTTTACTTATTAAGATTACATATGAACATGTATTTGCTTATGCTGATGTGATGCTAATGACCTGTTTATTATGTAAGATACATATTTGCTGCCTTGCGTATGGATTGCATATTTACACATTTTTGTTTTGTTGTCATAACTACTCTTTAATTTGATACATAGAAATGCTGATATACTGTGTACGAACATGGAGTTTAGGTCACACTATGGTATTAATTATAGATTGTTCGCTTGTCAGAGCGTCGTTGTAGGGATTGTGCTGCATCCACTTGTTGACATTCTGTTCTCTACTGGTATATTTACTCGCTATTGCATGTTTTGCTTACGGTCAGTGCTTTATATTTTAAGATAAGAAAATGAACTGCTATAATTCTACGAACGACATTAGTACAAGAAACTTCATCGAAGTCACATGAGCTGGAGGATTTATGGAAGCTGTATAAATTTATGCTAATAGAAAGGAAGCTAACGACATGACATACCAACACTAGGTTTAGACCATTGACAGTTATTACACTGCATTCTTCGTGAGCAATTGAAATAGCAAGTGACACTTAACACAAGAAATACTCCACATGTTTGCTTCTGGTTTGCCATGATTCTTGAAGTGGTGTGCATAAGCTAACGACATGACATACCAACATCAGGTTTAGACCATTGACAGTTATTAATCTTGTAAGTAGGCTGTTTATGTTTTCTCTATGTAAGTAGGCTGTTTATGTTTTCTCTATGTAAGTAGGCTGTTTATGTTTTCTCTATGTAAGTAGGCTGTTTATGTTTTCTCTATGTAAGTAGGCTGTTTATGTTTTCTTATTGGCAACGTTACGTAGCGCTCAATATGAAAATCACTGGCTGTGCTGTGTGCAGTCTGTGGCTAGTTTGCATTGTTGTCTGCCATTGTAGTGTTGGGCAGCGGCAGCTGGGCTGTTAACAGCGCGTAGCGTTGCGCAGTTGGAGGTGAGCCGCCAGCAGTGGTGGATGTGGGGAGAGAGATGGCGGAGGTTTGTAATTTGTCATGAACTGATATATATATTATGACTTGTGATGATATTAAGGTAAATACATTGTTTGCTCTCTATTAATATCTTTCATTTGCTAACTACCCCTATCAGTAGTTAGTGCCTTCAGTAGTTTGAATCTTTTATTTAGCTGGCAGTAGTGGCGCTCGCTGTATTGCAGTAGCTTGAGCAGCGAAGATTTTTGTGAGGTAAGTGATTTGTGAAAGGTATAGTTTAATGTTTGTCAGGGCCATTCTTTAGTAGGGAATTTTGAAAGTCAGATTGCGTTGCGCTAAAAATATTGTGTGTCAGGTTAAGCACAGTCCTGTAAAATTGTTCAAAGGGGACGTTTCATATGTCGACCCTTAGCCTAGGATACCTCACTGGAATCTTCTGATTTTTTCTTGTAGTTTGTGTATTTAGTGTAGATTTTGTTTATTGCTAGCGCGTAATTATAGAGAGAATTTCCTTTGTAGTTGTAGTTTTTCATTGTTGTACAGTGTAACAGTTGTGGCATGCATGTAGATTTGCAGCAAGTATTTCGCAGCTGCGCTTGCAATTAACTAGATATTATTTTCAGTGCTATGTTAATGTGTTCTCTTATTTTTGATCTTCAAATTGTGTTTTTCTGTGTTGTCGTGTGAAATACTGTGACAATAATGGCGTGTGAAAAACGTAACACTAGGCTCCAAACTAAACTGAGAAATAATAGTGATGACGAGCGTAGCTTATCAGCGCCGCCGAGTAATGAATTTACTAATGTTCAAAGTAGTAATTTGGTAACTGTGCACAGGGAAATGGAGCGGGCGTCAAACAATGGCGTGGACAGTGAAACAATTAGTGAAGAGGGAAGCATTATCGATCGACCGGTCGGCAATAGCTCGCCTCAGGAATCCGAAATGACAGGACACAATTTCGCAAATACTGTAGATTCAGGTTTTGGGTCATCACCGTTTTCTCAAATAAGTCAAGACACATTTTCTGCTTGTCAAAATGTGAATGTTGCCGGTGCAAATGCACTGCCGAAAAGCGTAGAGAAACAGATTCCAGACACTAATACATTATTATTGCAATTAATGCAACAAACGGAACAAAATCAGAGACAAACACAGCAAAAGCTTGAAAAGTTAGACACAATGGAACAAAATCAAAGACAAACACAGCAACAGCTTCAAAAGTTAGACTCATTGGAACAAACTCTTGAACAAACGCGTGAAGATTTAACTACTGAGTTACATCACATTGAATCGAAATGTCAAAAAGTCTGTAATGACGTAAAAACACAAATTTGTGAGCATTTCCAACCTATTTTTTTGCGTCATGAAAATGTATTAGAGAATCACGAAGCAGCCATAAAAGAACTGCAAATTATTGTTCATGAAAATCATGAGACCTTGCAAGCTAAAATTGACTCAGTTGCATCTACCGATTCGGTTACGCAACTTGCAAGAACTCAGGAAAACTTAAAGAACACAGTAGATACCCTGAAAATTGGTTCAGAAAGACACATGGAGGAAATAAGTACACTATCGGAGAAAATAGCCGAACTTTCGGATCAGGTCACTAACTTATCTACAAAGGTAGATGATGATCTGAATGACACAAGACCCGTAGCCTTTACTGACACAGAAGAGTATGAACTAATCAGAAAATTCAAACAAAATCAGAATCAAATTAATACACAACACCAAAGAGAAATCCGGGAAGTACAAGATCAGCTGACACAGGTAATACAAGAATTACGTATTTCAGAAGACACTCGCGCTCCAACACGGGAAGAGGAACTTAGAAATACGCAAAAGCCACAAAATAATAACGCAGGGCATTTCGGAAGTAATGAAAGAAATTGGCAAGGCGCATTGGATTTTGAGATGGAACCGCCGAAACGAAGTAACAATGACCGATATGCGACTCGCCGACATGATGATTTTGACTATAAGCTGTTCATTACTACACGTAAATTCAAAACATTTAAGAATTCTGGCAACGACATTCATCCACAAGCATGGCTCCATCAATTCTCGCATTGTTTTCCTCCCAACTGGTCGTTAGAACACAGATTAGAATTCATGTGTGGCTATTTAGAGAATGAACCAGCTGTAAGAATGCGATCGGTCATTCACGATTGCCGTAGTGAAGGAGAATTTTACCATGCCTTCCTCTCAGCATATTGGTCTCAAGCCACACAAGACCGTGTAAAACATAGCATCATGATGATGAAACACTTTGAACAATCTGAATTTTCCAGTCTTGCCAAATATTTTGAAGACATGTTGCATAAGAATCAGTATCTTTCAAACCCATACAGCCCCTCAGAACTCATCCGCATTTGCTTACTCAAATTACCTGAACATTTACGACACATTATTTTAGCAGGACGTTGCAAAGACGACATTGAAGCATTTCAGGGACTTTTACAAGAATTAGAAATTGACACAGACAGTCGCCGGATGCGAAAACAGGAAAACAATCACTTCAGGTCACATACGTCACAATTCCGTGATGACAGAAACAATAACTGGACACGAAAAGGCTATTCTTACAACGTAAGTCGTGACCAAAACAGACACCACCCGTATGACAACCACTGGCAGAGTAATAGTTACAGAGAAAGATCGCACTTCCGTAATTATGAATATGACAGAGATAACCATAGAAACAGACAATATGGAAACCAAAATAATTATTATCAAGGGAGACAAAATAACTTCAGACGCAACAGTTCAGCGCGCAGTTACGATTCCGGGAGAAATTCTCCACCACATGACCGACAAGAAAGAAACTACAGGAATTACCGACATGACGACAGACGATATGATCGTAACGACAGATCTGAATTGCATCAGAACTGGCGGGATTCGAACAGAGCAGGGCCTTCTCGTCAGAGTGAATTTGTAGGAGTTAGGTCTCCTAATCCCAATAACGACGCGCGCCAACAAAGAGACAGACAATGACTCGCACAGCAGGCAGCTGCGTGCGGCCGCTGGCTCAGGGAAAAATAACAAAGACGCTAGCCATGAGAAAAGATTTAGCATTCTTTATCGATGTAAACAACATGATAATTGCTTTGAAGCTGAAATTCTGAGTACTAGGAAGAGTAAAGGTTTACACCACATTTCACATGTAAAACCATTTATTGAGAGATTATCTGCTTTTTAACTCTGTCTTTGCCATAAAACTTTTCACTTCACATTTCTAGTATGCTGTGTCAGACTTAAGAAACTGTTAACATACAACAATGTTTGAAGTTAAATATCCAGTCTAGAACCAAGATAACTTATTTGAACAGAAATGACGAATGCATTGTTATAGTGAACAGACGTCACAGTGTTATTGTGTGTGTACATTCTTGCTTGTTTGTTGCACGATTATGGAACGACTATAAGGCTCACATACTTAGAACATTTACCAGTACTGCTAATGAGATTTTAATGCAACATTTTGGTTACCTGAAAATACATTCTGTATTTAAAGTGCTTTCTGAGAGATACCAGATGACACAGAGTTTAGTTTATGTGACAGCTACACGATTTTTATCACGACGCTACTAATGAGTGACAATTTACAATGTTGCTTGTGCGGTGTTTCTGTTTTATATCTGCACAGTTTTTCTGTTTTATTCTGGAAAGTAAAACATGTTTTAGTAGTAACTTTTGTAGTATAGCTACAATGAGACAGGGTTTTCCATAGCACAACAATACGTTACAGCACAGTACGTTCTTCAACACAACAATAAGCGTAATAACTACGATATCTATACGCAAAGCATTTCACTTTCGTTTATCATGAGGTAAGTACATTGACTTCTGCAGAACTTAGCTTTCGGAGGACGATAACTACGACACTCCCACACAGATTATGTTGCAACAAGACGCACATTTAGCGCTACCGTACACGTATTTGAGTGATTAATTGTGTACTTAAAACATTTATTTTTAAAGATTTTTGAATTACAAAGAAAGTTTTCCGTGATACATTTCATTCCATTGGTGTAATCTGTAACACCTGAGGGTATAATTACATTAATCCTCAGGGGGGTACACGCCTACTTTGTGTACCATGTGTGTGGCAACCACAAGGAACCCTAGCTAATATGGTATTTGCTTATACAACTTTACACATTGGTACCATATTTCTCTAACACACAAATTACACAGCTATCTGATTATTTAACTGAGAGAGACAAACATTTATTTTACTACATCAGTGACACATGTTTACGCAATTATACAGTTGGATAACTTCACACTTATGAAACTGTATTTTGCCTGTACTTTGTAAACTGTTCATATTTTTTCGGAACCATTGTGATACTATGAGAGCTTTGAATGATGTATTTGGCATGGATTCATGATTTTTAAAGTACTTTTGAGGCAGATGACACTTTTGACATGAGCAGAGAATTTTTTTTAATTATTGGAGGAAGCTACGACGATTTTGAGATTTGACTGAGGTGTTATGATGTTATTTTTATGACGACGATGTGTATTATGCTGCTGAGGTATGTTTATGATTAATAGACTGAGGCTATATGAGTTATTTGAATATGCTTCATATTTATAATGACGAAATATTGACGAGTGTCGATGGATACGTATATGTGTAATAAGGTAAGGAGTAATGAATAGTGGGTAGGGACTCTTGACTTGTGAAAAAGGATGTTGGAAACCAAGAATCGTACTTTAAGAGTTATGACATGTGTGAATCATGTGTGAATGTATCACAATGCCACTGAACGTTTTTTGGACACTGTTATATTCATAGGATTTTGTTTCTACACATTTGCAAAGTAAATTCTCGACCTGTGAAATTTTGTAGCGGTAAATATTTCCGTACGAAAGTTAAGTGACCACCTGCACGTAATGCGTCGCGGGCACCCAGCTGTGTCAGACGCCTGGAGAAAAAGCCATTATTGCGAGCCCTTTTCAGCGGCACAGGTAGAAGAAAAAAGGGGACGTGGGACGTGTCAAACACCTGGAGAACAAGCCATTAGGGTGTGCCTTTCATCGCTAATGCGACACCCTCGTTACTTGAAAACATATGATTACTCGCACTTTGTGCTAATTACTGAAATGCTTATGAATTGATGGGAAATATTCGTACATCTGCACACCTGATTACGACAAGCGTCTTTCTACGAGAGTTGAGAGCTACTAACTTATGAAATGTCACATGACTACTGAATGATATTTTTATACTTTGCTTTTCGTAGTTGCTTATTTCACTTGATATCTGGTTTCCAGCTGTGTTGCAGCATTGCTTTTATAAAATGAAATGCATTTGCTAATGTGAACACTTTCTGTCAACAGATCTATTAAATAATTATTTTATGATCCACATTCTTTAAAAAAGGAGCACTTGGAAAGGAAAGAACAATAAGAAGGGACTAATACCAGTAACTGCATCTATAATTTTCTTTTCAAGTACATGGTAATATTTCTTTTTACAATCAGTTGTTGTGGTGCACCACTTTAATTACATAGACATTAAGATGATACATTTCCCTTATCTGCATTGTTGTTTACTGTAATATTTTTTCTGCTTGCGCTATGTCATGTTTAGGTATAAGTTGCTGCTGTTTGCCAGGCATAGTGTTATTGAATTTGACTTTTGCTCATTTATGCTGCTAGCTTTGCCAATTTGCATTTTTTTGCATTGCTGTTTGTGTTGATTTGTTATGTGATGCTGCATTGCCTCGTTCCTTAGTTTAGCATCTGAGCTCAGTAGATTTAAGTTAGCTTAAGAGGGGGTAGCCTCTAAGAGAATGAGTTGCGATGAATTGGAAGAAATGCATTGAGAAAACAGGTTTAGGTAGGATTTTCTTGGAAATAAATGATGAGGTAAGATAATGGAAAATAAAAATGAGGTAAGAGATGTGTGAACATATAAATACAGAAAGCATGCTTAGTTAGAATTTTTTTTGGTGGAAACAAAGGATGAAATAAGAGGAAAGATATATGAAGTTTTGGGTTGGACTGCAGTACCACCTGTTACACTGAAAACGAACCCGGTCCTTTCCTATTGGTGTTATCCCACTATGTGTTTGTGTACCCTTGAGTATTTGTTTTCTTCCTGTCTCTGTGTAATTTCATAGAATTTTTTTCTTCTTTTAATATTAAGCTACATTCACTATGATGAGGAATACTTTTATCCTCAAATACAATTGGAATTAATAATATGTTATTTACCTTATAAATATGCTTACACATTATTTATTCTGTTTAATGCTCATGTGTGAAGTTGATGTTTCAAAAATTATTGTGATCTTTTATGTATGTACTCATGTCATAATTCCACTGATGTATATGTTAGTTCGATTCTTTTGTAAAGCCTGTACTACAAATGTTATCTGTATTATTACGTTTTTAATGATGTATTTTGTACCTTTGTAATTGTATTCTTATGTTATAAAATTGTAATTGTCACCAGTTCATGACATTATTAACTTGTTAGTTACATTTCACTGCACACGTTTCTGTTGGTCATAGTATGTGGACAATATGTGAGAAGTAGGGACTGTTAGTGTTTGCACGTGTGTTAATAACTCAGCAAGGGACTGGATAACAGCATTGCTGGTTCTAAGGACAATTTCAAAAACTTTGTGAGTGCACAAGTGGTGGTTTATGGACTTGCTATATTATCCGCAAGACTCTTCAATGGTGATTGTGCACCTGCACAGTCACAACAGATGGCTGCTGGCCATCTCTTCAAGGACTACAGTGGGTCTACATCTTTGATGATCCATCAATACCATTATTTCTACAAGGACTGCAGTGGGTCTGCACCTCTGGTGGCCCACCAATACCGTAATCTCTACCAGGACTACAGTGGGTCTGCTCTGTGATGACCTACCTACCAATATTCGTCAGAACTTTGAATGACTCTGCTGTGGGTTTGCTCTGTTGTGGACCATTACCTGTCTGCATGTCGAGAGTCAGCACTGTCTTTCCGTTGGAAGGTCAACACTACTTCTTCAAGACTGCATGGAAATCCACTACTTCTATGTGCATTTTCTTTTACTGCTTGGACTTTGAGAAAAACTCTGCATTTTTACTGTGATGAACAATGTGGACTGTCTTTATGGACTGTGAGAAATTTTGATCTTTTGACCAACATAATATTAATAAGTGTGTGCATTTTATATCTTTGTTACTGTAATTGTGAAAAATTTTTGTCAAATCTGTATTGGCCAGTGCCCAACACCATTTGTAAAAATTTTTGTGGGGAGCATGGGGGCTATGTAAGTAGGCTGTTTATGTTTTCTCTATGTAAGTAGGCTGTTTATGTTTTCTCTATGTAAGTAGGCTGTTTATGTTTTCTCTATGTAAGTAGGCTGTTTATGTTTTCTCTATGTAAGTAGGCTGTTTATGTTTTCTTATTGGCAACGTTACGTAGCGCTCAATATGAAAATCACTGGCTGTGCTGTGTGCAGTCTGTGGCTAGTTGGCATTGTTGTCTGCCATTGTAGTGTTGGGCAGCGGCAGCTGGGCTGTTAACAGCGCGTAGCGTTGCGCAGTTGGAGGTGAGCCGCCAGCAGTGGTGGATGTGGGGAGAGAGATGGCGGAGGTTTGTAATTTGTCATGAACTGATATATATATTATGACTTGTGATGATATTAAGGTAAATACATTGTTTGCTCTCTATTAATATCTTTCATTTGCTAACTACCCCTATCAGTAGTTAGTGCCTTCAGTAGTTTGAATCTTTTATTTAGCTGGCAGTAGTGGCGCTCGCTGTATTGCAGTAGCTTGAGCAGCGAAGATTTTTGTGAGGTAAGTGATTTGTGAAAGGTATAGTTTAATGTTTGTCAGGGCCATTCTTTAGTAGGGAATTTTGAAAGTCAGATTGCATTGCGCTAAAAATATTGTGTGTCAGGTTAAGCACAGTCCTGTAAAATTGTTCAAAGGGGACGTTTCAATCTGCATTCTTCGTGAGCAATTGAAATATCAAGTGACACTTAACACAAGAAATACTCCACATGTTTGCTTCTGGTTTGCCATGATTCTTGAAGTGGTGTGCACACTGTGAAATATTTCGATCATTCACTCTCCGTACTCGTAACTACTTACTGAAAGTTATTCAAACTAAAGGCTGTTAGAGGTCATGTATGCATTTCTTTTATTTAATGATGGACAAGGCAACCAAAATGTATTTTATAATTCATAATGAGTAGAAGATTTGGGTCAGGTGGATTACACAGAGGTTGTGTGTGGACATTGTGTCTTCGGATTGTATGGGATGATGAACTGAAGTTTGCACTAAGATTTTATCTGCACTTGTTCGAGGAGACTGACTAGATGAAAGAGTTGTTATGGAAGAGAAATGATATTGGTGATAAGGTTTATATGTATCGACGTATATAAGAGGTATTATTGAGGTATTGAGATTGTGTGACGTTGATGATTCTTAGAGTTTTGATGGACAAGAGATAAGGTAAATGATATTGATGATAAGGTTTATATGTATCGACGTAAGAGGTATTATTGAGGTATCAAGGTTGTGTGATGCTGATTGGGGTTTTGGTGGATAAGAGGTAAAGTAAGTGAGGAGTATTTTTTTTTGGTTTATATGGAACAAGGAGGATGAAGATGGCAGACTAGAACACTCAAGTGGAATGAAGATTGTCTACACACACACTTTGTTAAATCAATAAGCAGTATATACTTTGTTTTTGGAGAGAGGAAGTATTTGCATATCTTGGCACACTGACAGTTGTTCAGCAACCGTACATTTTGATTGGCTTGGCAAACATTGGTCTTGACATGTTGACTATGACGTTGACTAACTATTATTGACTGTTATACACTGTTACCACTACTACTTGATACACATGTTGAACATCAAATTTTGACACAATTGCATTTACACAGTTAACAGTATTCAATTACACTGTAGTACCTCAATGTGGATGAAAGATGACTGAGTGTGTTTTGTGTGTTTTGCTTTCCTAATCCGAAATAATTGGTACCGACCAATCTCCTAAATATTATTTTACTTGTTTCTTGTGACTTGTACTGACATGCATAAATATTATAGGTTTACTGATGTTTGTGTATTTGTAATAGTTAATATGACAATTATCTGACATCATTTGTGTGTTTATTATAATTTGTATGTTTAGTGTAAGAGCATTTTATGAAAGCAATTGTGTGTGCATTCAAATTATTGTTTGTGCTTGCACCTGTTCAACATTGAAATGTTTAATTTCTGCTGATGAACTCTGATGAACTGTTTAATTAGAGATAGTGAATATTATGGACTGTTACCTGCACTTCTTCAACATTGATGGGTGCCACTTGGAGATGTTTAATTACTGCTGATGAAGTCTGATGAACTGTCTAATTAGTGATAGTGAATATTATGGACTGTTACTTGCACTGTTCAACATTGCTGGGTGCCACTGTTGGAACTGATTCTACTAAAATGATGTCACTTGTTGATGTCTGCACCTGCTCAACATAACTGGGTGCCACTGATGGAATTGCTTCTACTGAAATGATGTCACTTGTTGCTGTCTGCACCTGTCAACATTGCTGGGTGCCTCTGATGGAACTGCTTCTACTGAGATAATGTTACTTGTTGCTGTCTGCACCTGTTCAACATTGCAGGGTGCCACTGATGGAACTGCCGCTACTGAGATAATGTCACTTGTTGGTGTCTGCTCCTGCTCGCCATTGCTGGGTGCCACTGTTGGAACTGCATCTACTGAAATGATGTCACTTGTTGCTGTCTGCACCTGTTCAACATTGCTGGGTGGCACTGATGGAACTGCTTCTACTGAAATGATGTCACGTGTTGCTGTCTGCACCTGCTCAACATAACTGGGTGCCACTGATGGAATTGCTTCTACTGAAATGATGTCACTTGTTGCTGTCTGCACCTGTTCAACATTACTGGGTGCCACTGATGGAACTGCTTCTACTGAGATAATGTCACTTGTTGCTGTCTGCACCTGTTCAACATTGCTGGGTGGCACTGATGGAACTGCTTCTACTGAAATGATGTCATGTGTTGGTGTCTGCACCTGCTCAATATTGCTGGGTGCTCCTGTTGGAACTGTCAACTACTCTGAGGAGTGCTACCTGCTTATTGAACTATTAAAAGATTTTATGTGAATATTTGTATAAACTGATTTTTTGTGTATTTGCTGTTTATGAAATGTTATGAGACTCTTCCTTGCACCTATTCGTCATTGCTGGTGCCATTGATTGAATAATACTTGTGTAAACTACTATGTAGAATCAGATGCATGCAAGCATTTGTATTCCTTACTGTATTTTATACATTAGGTTATTGAAGGGTCAGTGCAAAGCCAAAATTTACTTAGTTATGTGATATTTACTTATTAATATCATCTTTTATTTTTGTCTGTATTTTTTTGGACGAATTTGGTGGTATTTTCACCACCAACGCTGGCAAAAATACCATCAAATTCTAGGCCGTGGAGGAGGGGCATATGAAAGGTGGCTACACTGAGTCACAGTGCCAGAGATTGCGCCAAAGAATATTATTACGCTGCCTCCACTGGCGCAGTAGTTGTTCAGAGAATGTCGAGGGCAGTTGTAGTTCAGAGGTTGCCGTGGGCAGTGCTTGTCGAGAGGATTTCGAGAGCAGTACTAGTTGAGAGCATGTCGTGTGCAGTTGTTCTTCTGCTGCGTGAGAGAGTAGATGCTGTTTGGCTGGTGTAATGTATAAATGGAAGATGTTGCAATGATCACACTGTATTTTTCGTCAATATATATGTAGTCGAATTAAGTCGGGTGATGATGAGGGAATTAGATTAGGAAATGAGACACTTAAAGTAGTAAAGTAGTTTTGCTATTTGGGGAGCAAAACAACTGATGATGGTCGAAGTAGAGAGGATATCAAATGTAGACTGGCAATGGCAAGTAAAGCGTTTCTGAAGAAGAGAAATTTGTTAACATCGAGTATAGATTTAAGTGTCAGGAAGTCGTTTCTGAAAGTATTTGTATGGAGCGTAGCCATGTATGGAAGTGAAACATGGACGATAACTAGTTTGGACAAGAAGAGAATAGAAGCTTTCGAAATGTGGTGCTACAGAATAATGCTGAAGATTAGATGAGTAGATCATATAACTAATGAGGAGGTATTGAATAGGATTGGGGAGAAGAGAAGTTTGTGGCACAACTTAGCTAGAAGAAGGGACCGGTTGGTAGGACATGTTCTGAGGCATCAAGGGATCACCAACTTAGTATTGGAGGGCAGCGTGGAGGGTAAAAATCGTAGAGGGAGACCAAGAGATGAATACACTAAGTAGATTCAGAATGATGTAGGTTGCAGTAGGTATTGGGAGATGAAGAAGCTTGCACAGGATAGAGCAGCATGGATAGCTGCATCAAACCAGTCTCAGGACTGAAGACCACATCATCATCATCATATATGAAGGTAACAAAAATTTTTTATTTCAAATTTCCTAGATAACAATGCCTCTTGGTCACAGGCTCAGTCAACAAATCATCTGGCTCGTGTTCATTTATTAGCCTGTAATTCTGGTTTCTATGTGCAATTATAGTATTTCTGGTATTTCAATTAGTTCATTGTAAATGGTGTTTAAAATATCTCGTCGTATTGACGAAGAACTGTGCCAGATACGTGTACGTTGAATCACACTTCCGCACACAGAACAGTTACACCTGTGCTTTGTTGTTTCGTAGCTGTTATAGTTGCTGGGGACTTAATCAATTGCGTTAACGGAAATTTCCTTTCGTTCTCTATTGTTATTTTATGCAGTCAGATTGCGTACTAATACTAGTCAAGGCCAACCGGTTGCGAGACTACGTAACCGGACATACAGCTACTAAAATTATTTGCATTTTTAATAACTAAGCCCCCATGCAATGTGTTTAAATGGGTGAAATTTAAGTACCAATATGTAATACAACATACAAAATGTGTGAACTATAAAGCAGTACAAGTCTTAGCACAATTTTCTTTCCAGTGTGTGTTTTCTTTTTACAATCAGGGGATTGTCTCCAGTGATCTTTCGCACGTCGCAAAGTTGATTATTTTTGTTCTTCGTTGTATGTTAATAGTTCACTGGAATCTTATATTAAAGTCACACTTTTTCCGCTGTAACATGTCACCTCAAGATTTTACGTAGCCTGTTTCGTAGTACTAACGCGGTAAGTTAGAAAAAGAAGAAAAAGAACCTCACTTAAGAAATCTAAATCTATGCTTAACATCCTGAACATCTTCAGTTTTGAATAAAATTGTCACTCTGCAGTGGAGTGTTTGCTGATATCATACTCCTTGTCAGATTAAAACTGTGTATGGTAGACCGAGACTCGAATTGGCAGGTAGTTTCATACCAGCGCACATTCCACTACGGAGTGGAAATTTCATTCTGGGAACATCCCCCAGGATGTCGATAAGCCATGTCTCCGCAATATCCTTTTTTCCAGAACTGCCATTCACGCAATTTTCGTAGGAAAGCTTCTGTGAAGTTTGAAAGGTATGAGATGATGGTGGAAGTAAAGCTGTGTGCTTGAGTCGTGTGGATGAGTCGTGCTTGGGTATCTCGGTAAATGCCAGCGAAAGCAAAGGTCCCGAGTTCGAATCTCCGTCCGACACACAGTTTTAATCTTCCAGGAAGCTTCACATCAGTGCATACCCGGCTGGAGAGTGAAAATGTCATTCTGGAGTATGACAGCACTCAGGCACACGCATAAGCAGCAATAAACAACACGTAGTGACATGACGCATCTTCTATGCCACTGCAACATGCATTCCTACTTTTCAGTTTTAATATAATAGGTTTTAAAATTCTTTTAACACAAAAGGAAGATAAATTTGTGGCTGTGCGTGAAAAAACACGAAATTCGAATAAATAAGGATCACCTTAATAGACACGCTGTATGTTCATTTATATGTCCTGTTACGCCACATGATAATAACAATAATAAAATCACGTGTCACCACTAATTTCACACATGATAAGCTACAATTTCACAGGGATAGTTGGGGTCTTGTTTTACGAAGTTGGCACCTCAGTTACTGGTTGATTTTCAACGTTAAACTCAGTCACTATAGTAGGTAATTACACTCTGATGGTCATTAAAATTATAAACCGGGAATGATTGCATAAACCTAAATTTTACATACTGTGCTTGATCATTGTAAGGGGAAGAATACGAGATTGTTACTTGTAGATGATTTGGCGATGTACTGGGTTGCCACCGTTGGTAGCAGGAACGGCACTACCTCGACTGACCAATGAGTGAAAGCATGCAACATCTCCTACCGTCATATCGTAGCAAAACATTTTATCAGAACTCGAGAAAATTCTGGTCGTACGTAAATTCACTAAGCGGATCTCAGTCTTCCAACCACTTACTCGTTGACCAGATTGCTGTGCCAGTAGAAATTAGCAAAACGAAAGCCAAAGTCTTAAATTTCGTCTTCAACAAATCGTTCTTGCAGGAGAATCGTACAAAAATACCGTCGTTTGAGAGTCCTGTTTGGACGACATTGTAATAAGCATCTCTGGCGTAGAGAAACAACCGAAAGAATTGAAAACAAATAAGTCGCCGGGTCCGGATGGAATCGCAATTAGATTTTGTATAGGCTGTTCTACGGCATTGGTCCCTTTCTTCGCTTGAATTCATCGCGAATTTCTCGCCAAGCATAAATTTCCAACTGACTGGAGAAGAGGACAGGTGGCTTCTGTATGTAAGGAGGGTAAAAGAACGGACCGCAAAATTACAGACAAGCATCCGTAACACTGATTTGCTACAGACAGAATTCTTGAACATATTTCGAGTTCGAATGTAATCAATTTCCTGAAGACCAAAAAGCTTGCGTCTACAAATCAGCACGCTTTTAGAAAGCATCGCTCGTCCGACGCTCAGCTTGCTCTATTCTCCCATTATATGCTGTAAACTACGCAAGAAGGGCAACAAGACGACTTCATATTTCTAGATTCTCGGAAAACATTTGACGGGGTGCCCCATTGCATATTACTAAAGAAGGTACGGGCGTATGGAATAGATTTCTAGATATGTGGGTGGCTCGAAGACTTATTAAGTACTGAAACCCAGTATGTTGTGCTGTACGGCGAGTGTTCATCAGAGACAAGATTGTCGTCAGGAGTGCCCTGGGGAAGTGTTATAGGACCACTGTTATTTTCTATATACACAGTTGGACCTGGTGGGCAGCCATCTGCAGTTGTCTGGTTGGGGTGACGAATGGCGGTTGAGTATCCATGTCGAAAAATATAAGTTAATGCGGATGAGCAGAAAAACAAACCCGTAATGCTCGACACAGCATCAGCAGTTTCCTGCTTGACAAAGTCGCGTCGTTCAAATATCTGAGCGTAACACTGGAAACCTATGTGAAATGGAACGAGAATGTGATGGTTGTGTTAGGCAAGGCGAATGGTCGACACAGTTTTATTGGAAGAATTTTGGGAAATTGTAGTTCATCTATAAAATATCGCATATGTAGGACGCTAGTGCGAACTAATCTTGATTACTGATAGAGTGTTTGGGATCAGCGCCAGCTCATATTAAAGGAAGACATTGAAGCAGTTCAGAGGACTTCTAAATTTCTTACTGGTAGGTTGGAACAAAATGCAAGTATTACGGAGATGATTCGGGAATTCAAATGGGAATACCTGGAGGGAAGGCGACGGTCTTTTCGAGGGACATATCTGAGAAACTTTAGAGAACCAGAGTTTAAAGCTGACTGCAGGACGATACTACTGCGCGAACACATATTTCGCGTAAGGACCACGACAGTAAGATATGGGACATAGGGCTTGTACGGAGTCATATAGGCTGTCGTTTTTCCCTCTGTTTGCGAGTAGGACAGGGGAGGAAATCACTAGTAGCGGTACAGTCTCTCCTTAAGCACGCAACAGACGGTGGCTTGCGGAGTTTGTATGTAGATGTGGACGTAGATGACATCACTCCATGCTACTTCGTATGAATGCCGGATTTCATGAATGGCAACGTTACGGAGGTAGGGAACCGCTACCGTCATTGGCACGTCAGAAATGTCTCGGCTGTTGTGAAATTGCTGGTGGTTTTGTGTGTCAAACGGCAACCGTTACAATTGCGCTTGGTGTCGGAAGCACATGACGAAGACGAATACAGTCTGGAAACAGCCGTTCTCAGAGGTCCCATACATAGTGTAAGCTCGTAAGCTCGCCTGCATGGACGACGTGGTGCTACTCCTCTGTCCGGTGCTGTCGTTGAGGAAACCTTTGTCGTCGTACCTCTGGTGTCGAGACAAAAAAAAAAAAAAAAGAAAAATGCAACAATGTAGCAGTACAGACCGTCCGAGAGGCCCAGAGGCCCACATGTTAGCCAGCTGTTCATGTGGATACCTACTTCTCTTGCTGCTCGTGGTACATGAAGTAAGTGTACGATCCTACACGCCCAAGCAAACATGTCTGTCCTGCAGAAACTTTTACATTGAGCCGTTGGGCTCTTGTGTGGCTTTGAATTACACCTTCCTGAAACCAACAGTTCCATATTTCCATGACAGTCGTTGAGTTGCTGACCAATGCCAGCACAAATATCGCAGAACGATAAACTGCAATCTTGACAGATTTCGACCGTGTCGCTGTCGCGTCACTAGATGGTAGCTCGGCCGTGATGCTGGCAATGATGCCGGCTCGGCAGTTTCCAATACGACGTTCCATTGTTAGCACTGGACTTGATTGCTACACTCTTTGGCGCCAAGCAGCATTGCCACAGCCAATTACGTGACGGACACCATACTTCTATCATAACACGACTGGCCGAAGCAGTGTATGTCCTCCACGCTCCGCGTATAGCAGTATTCCAAAGGCCCCATGCGTTCGACCAGTGGTCTCCGCGCCAATGACCGGTAGAATGTGTGATCAGCTGCTACTGTCTCATCAAGCAGTAATGTCAGATATGCGATGCCACTGGTCCACGAGCTGTCAGATACCCCTGACGGTCTCGGGCTTCGAAAAGGACCCACGATGCGACACCGCGCAGTGGATACCATTCCCTGACACTCTATTCATTTTACGAGGATCCGGTCATCTGCACGTAACGGCCAGCTGCGTTGGGCCGAATGCAGTATTCGGCAGTCCAGCCTTGAGATCTTGCAATGGGGCTAACACCAGACTTGCGTTCGCATGGACTCCGACAGCTCCTCTTACCACAGAATCGAGTCAACCGCGCGCTCGATTGACTTAGCTTGAGTCACAACTCTCAAAAATACTGTTCTTCACAACATTGGAATCTATTTCAAACTTAAGAAACAAACTAGACTCAGTTTCTGCTTCTTGGTATATTAACCTGCCACATCATTCCGCTGCCTCTGTGTACCCGCTCGCTGCCCGCTAGAATAGGTGGGCTTCAGGGCTGCTGTCTTCGAACTCCTATATGGAAGCGTCGAATAATGAAAACCTTTAATATTGTGTAAGCGTTCTTCACTCGGTGCTCGCCTCAAAACTGGATATCCCACTCCACAACTTCCCCCACAGGCCCATTTGAAGTCTGAGGTGACTATTCTTCAGCACAGCAGTTCACCACAGCTGCAATACTGGTGTGAACGTAGCAGCCGTAGCATAACGCAACCACTTCATGCGATCCTTCTAAAACATCCACCGTTCAAATGAGATTTTTTTTCAGTCATCAATCTTCTGACTAGTTTGATGCAGCCCACTACAAATTTCTCTCCTCTGCCAATTTCTTCATCTCACAGTAGCACTTGCAACCCACGCCCTCAGTTATATCATGGGTGTACTTTCTATCTTCCTCTATATGTTTTACACTTTATAGCTCTTTCTAGTACAGTGGAAGCCATTCCGTAATGTCTTCACAGATGCCCTACCATATTGTCCCTTCTTCTTGTTAGTGTTTCCATATATTCCTTTCCTAGTCGATTCCGCAGTGAACAACCTCATGTCTTACCTTATCAGTCCACTTAACCTTCAACATTCTACTACAACACCACATCCCATATGCTTCGATTTTCTTCTGTTCCCGCTTTCCCACAGTCCATGTTTCGCTACCACATATTACTGTGCTCCAAACGTACACTCTCAAAAATTTTATCCTGAGATTAAGGTCTGTGTTTGATACTAACAGACTTCTCTTGGCCAGGAATGGCCTGTTTGCCATTGCTAGTCTGCCTTTGATGTCCACCTTGCTTCGTCCGTGTTGGCTTATTTTGCTGCCTAGGTAGCAGAAGTCCTTTACTTCGCGATCACTAATCCTGGTGTTAATTTCCTCGATGGTCTCATTTCTGCTGCTTCTCACTGCCTTCATATTTCTTCGATTTTCTCTCTGTCCAAATCCGTCAGTAAACTCTTAATTCCACTCAATACTTCCTCTAGTTTTCTCCACTTCCACCGAGAACAGCAATGTTATGAGCGGATCTTATCATTGATATCCTTTTACCTTGAAGTTTAATTACAGTCCTGAATCTTTCTTTTATCTACGTTATTGGTTCTTCGATGTATAGTTTCAGCAGTAGGGGTGAAATAACACATGCCTGCCTTACACTATTTTGAATCCGTGCACTTCGTTCTTGATCGTCCACTCGTATTGTTCCCTCTGGGTTGTACATATCGTATATTACTGTATTTTCCTATAGATTACCCCTATTTTTCTCGGAATAACGAACATCTTGCACCATTTTACATTCTATGAATGTTTCTTGATTTTCCTTTAGTCTTGCTTTCATTGTCAACTGCAACGTTAAAGCTACCTCTCTGGTACCATTGAATTTCCTAAAGCCAAATTGGTGTCGTACAACACATCCTTAGTTTTCTTTTACATTCTTCTGTATATTATTCTTGTCAGAAACTTGGACGCATGAGCTGTTAAGCTGATTGTGCGATAATTCTCGCACTTGTCACCTCCTGCAATGTTCGGAATTCTGCGGATGATTTTTTTTTCGAAAATCAGATGGTATATACTCTACTCGCCGACATGAATAAACGTTTCGTTGCCACTTTCTCCGATGATTTTAGAAATTCTGATGGAATGTTATCCCTTCCGTCTTATTTGATCTTAAGTCTTCCATCGCTCTTTTAAATTCTGACTCTAATACTGGGTCCCCTATCTTTTCTGTGTCGACTCTTCTTTTATCTTCTATCGCGTCATCATACAAGTCTTCCCCCTCAGAGAGGCCTCCAGTGTACTCATTCCACCTATCAGCCCTCTTTTCAGCATTTAAAAATATAATTAAAATTTTGCAATTCATGTTACGATCGTTGCTTTTGAGTTTTCTGTATTCTGAGTCAGTACTTCCGACAACATTTCTGTTTCGATTTCTTCACCTTCTTCATAGAGCCATTGCGCCTTAGCTTCCCTACACTTCCTTTTTATTTCATTCCTAATTGAATTGTATTTCTTACATTTTCGCACTTCCTTCTCTCATCGATCAGCTGTTATCTATGGGTTTTTCGCAGTTGCCTACCTTGTACCTACGGTTTTCTTTCCAACTTCTGTGATTGCCTTTTTAAAAATGTCCATTGGTCTTCAACTGAACTGCCAAGTGAGCTATTAATTATCGCAGTATCTATAGCCTCAGAGATCTTCACGTGTGTATCTTGATTCCTTTCTTTTACCATATCCAATTTCTTTGCTGATTAGTTCATCCCGCGTATTCCCTTATATTAAGCCCATTCATCTTATTGCTAGAACGTTATCTGAGTCTGTATCTGCTCTTGCGTACGCCCTACATTCCAATAACTGAATTGGGTATCTCTGCCTGACCATGACGTAATCTAACTGAAATCTTCTTGTATCTCCAGGCCTTTTTGAAGTACACCTTCTCCTGTTGTGATTCTTGAACATAGTATTCTCTATTATTAGCTAGAATTTATTGCACAACTCCATTACTCTTTCTCCTCTTTCATTCCTAGTACGAGGCCGATACTGTCTAGTAGAGTTTTCTTCTTCTCCTTCACCCACAACCGCATTCCAGTCCCCCATGACTATTAGATTTGCATTTCCCTTCACGTAGTGAATCAACGTAGTGAATCACCATTTTAGCATCATCATACGCTTTTTCTATCTCTTTATTCTGTGCTTTCGACGTCAGAATGTGTACCCAAGGTATCGTTGACGGTGATGCTTTGGTGTCGATTCTGGTGAAAACAACCATATCACAGGACTGTTCACAGTAACTCATTTTCTGTCTTACCTTCCTATTCATAACGATTCCTAATCCCATTACGTAATTTTCTGCTGCTATTGATACTTCCCTGTACTCATCCGGCCAGAAATCCTTGTCTTCTTTCCATGTCACTTCACTGGCTCCCACTGTATTTTCTATCTTCCCTATCCCCTTCAAACCTCTGACACTCCACACCCCGACTCGTAAAACCTTATCCTTTGCGTCGTTATTAAGGCTTTTTGTCATGGTCACCTGCCCCTTGAAGTGACACTGAAGCCAAACCAAAATATGCTACTCTCCCATACATAGGCCCACTTTCATACCAAATAGCAAACTTATTCAAAAAGAAGAAAAATATCACAATCAGATTTTCCACAAACAATAAATTACAACAAATAGTAATCCATGATGTAAATATCTCCAAGAGCCCCTACCGTAAATCAGGAGTATACAAACTCAAATGTGATACATGCCCAAAATTCTACATTGGACAGACAGGCAGAAGTTTTGAAATTAGATACAAATAACATATTGATGCTCTAAGACTTGGTAACTTGAACAAATTAGCATTTTGAAACATTGAGGACAACTTAAAAATTTTGCATCTAGCAGTAAAAGGAGCCACTATGAATATATTAGAAGACTTAGAAATACACACACACAAAACAAGCACCCGAGACTATATCCTTAACGAACATACAGAGTTAGATAACACCCCTTTCCTGAAATATTTCTAAAAATTACTCTCCAGTTTCCAAAGCAAATAATATTAATACACCTATCTGCAGATCAAATAGCAAATTTATATGTTACTATAATTCTCACGATGCCAAATTTAATAAAATTATATACTATTTTACCTATACAGTTCTAAATACATATAAAAAATTTATAGTTAATTTAGCAATATCAACTCAAAAATTCAATGTCTCTGTACTAATGTAAAAGGCATTACAGTTGTGTAAATGAATATATGATCCTTTCGAAACATAGGACATCATCGTCAAATGTTATGATATATCATAGCATCTGTGATATATGTTTGTAAGCTCTTTGTATGTATCAAAACATGTGGTGCGTGGATGAAATGATCTCAGCGACAAATCTTAAGTGTACAGTGAGAACTATTTACGTGTGCAACAACGAGGATGCAGTGGGAATGCATTTACATCTGTTGGACGAATATTATGAAAACAAACACTCGAAACCGACGTTTCACGTAACTCACATGCAACGAAAATCTGTAACGTAACCATCTGTGTGTGGCGTGTTTATAATTATGTTTTATTTATATTTTAGGATAATTAATCTGTAAAAACACACCAAGTGTCATAAAGAAAGCGTGTAAACCGTCTGAGGATGAATTACAACGATTCGAAACCGGTAACGGTTTCCTTTGAATAAAGAAATTGAAAGTAAATTTGTGGCTGGTTACTGTTCTAACACCATCAATATTTGTCTTCAAACAACAGCCACGGTCTCCATCATGTCATCATATGTCAAAATTGCATATTTATTATTATATCTTCACTACATTTTTAAAATGGAATTGTGTTTTAAGCAAAAGCGCCAAACGGAATCAAATGTCGCCTTGGGCGTGAACATATGGACGCCAGTACAGCAATCAGCAGCTGATGCCGAAGCGTATCTGGTTATCTGCGAAATGTACCTAAATGCTGACCCACTGTACTCCTCCGTGAGTACGAGAAGGGGAGTGGTCCATGCAACATTCAACAGGGGCCTCACGGTGGTGAGGCTGTATTGGCTGGTAATAAAATCGAGAGGGGGACGAAGTGGGAGAGTCCAGTGCGAGGGACTGAGAGAATGACGAGCGCAGAGGTGGAACTGGTTGGCACCCCAGCAGGGCGTGACCTGTGTCCAGGGGGCGTGGTCGGGGTCAACACGTGCGCCCCCCGCCGATCGCTGCCCAAGTCAGGTCTCTGAAGCAGTCTTCGGGCTACGCGAGTGTCGTGAAATATCGAGGATTCGTCTTCTGTCTCTGTCCTTGCTCTTCCACCGGCTTCGTCCGAGAACAAAACAACCATCCGAGTCTTTGTTCCCACTTACAGCTCTACCCGTACTGAAGAATGACAGCTCTTCGTCTTAACACGAATCAAATAAGTACTGTCCGATTACACTGCGGTGATAATATTTGTGTCCTGGTAATGGAATGATGTTTTCATTCACAGTTGACTTAGAGTTCAATGAGAACCCCACATAGCTCAGTGTAATTTAGTAGTGGAATGGAAAAGGTAACTGAGGTTTTGTTAGACGATGAGTCTAGTTCTAGAAAAGGTTAAGGCACCAGAGACGCAATCCTGACGTTACGCCTGGTAACTGAATCAAAACTTTAATTTATTAAAAATCAGCACACGTTCATTTGACATGTCGGATTAAAAGCGCTCCACAATTTGTATCGGCCCAAAGCGTTCGAAATTCTGAGAAAGAAAGAATCCAACTGTAAATAAGTAGAGGAAATATACAATTTTCAGAAGAACCAAGAGGGAACAATAACAATGGAAGACCAAGAACGAAGTGATCCATTTAATAATGGTGTAAGAAAGGGGTGCAGTTTTCCACCTCTATTTCAGTCTACACATCGAGGGAACAATGACAGATATTAAACACATATTCAATTGTGGTATTAAAATTCAGGGTGAGATCATTGATAAGATTCGATGATACTGCTATCTACAGACAAAATGAGGAAGAAATAGAGTGACATGTTGATTGGAAGCTAAGGCGTAATGGCTGCATGAAAAATGTGATGAAATTGAGAAAGTAATGGTTGTCGGAAGGGCTGACTCTGCATACAGAAAATTTCATACATTTGGTGAAAATGAATCTGTCACATGGAGAAACATACCATGTACTGCTTGGGAATGTAATGTGGTAGTTTCCCGTTACTTTCCACATAGGCAGTAGGATGCTCAGCCTAACGTCAGCTGCTTACCATGACTCAGAAGCTGTTTGTAGCCACGCGTCTGGGGTACAGTCGTTACTTGTACTCTTTTTGTACTGAAAGCTCCGCCGTACCAAAGTCCATATTCTCCGCCTTCGCTGCCGTTGAGGTCTTCACCGTATTCCTGGAAAGGGGCCCTCACGAGGTATTATCACCCGGGACAGATGAACCAAGGTTTTTAACGAGGTGTTACTCCTCCCCCTCCTCCTTTTGGGACTGGCTATGGCCGAGTTTGAAAAGGCTTTTGACAGAGTTCAGTGGAACAAGAGGAAAAGAGTAGATTGGAAAGAGAGACGACTGATACAGAATCTATATTTACACCAGAAAGTAAGGATAAGGATTGGAAATGAAATGTCAGAAGGAACCAGCATTGGACGAGGTGTAAGACAAGGTTATTGCCTTCCCCACTGTTGTTTAACGCAAACCTTGAAGAGATTATTGCGGAAGGGTTAGATGGGAAAAGAGGAATCCGTATTGGTGGAAAGAGAATAGAATGTATAAGATTTGCTGAAGACATGGTATTAGTGGCAGAAAGTGAGCGGACAGTGAATAACATGCTGAAAGATCTGAGTGAAGCCATTTAAATATCTTGGAAGCAGAATAACTGAAGACTTGAGATGTCACCAGGAGGTGAAAACTCGAATTGCCATAGCGAAGGAGGCATTCAACAGAAAGAGGAGAGACTTATGTGGCAAATTAGATAAAGGTCTAAGGAAAAGGCTTGGCAAATGTTTTGTCTGGACTGTGGCACTATATGGGTTAGAAACCAAGATGATAGACGACATAAAGGGAAGAGGAAATTTTGCAGACCTGAAGAGGATGGCAGAAGACCAGACAACCTGGAGAACTACCATATGAAAACCTGCCTTTTGGCAAAACATTGATGATGATGGTGAAACTGAAAGCACGGGCGGTCACAATAAGAT
The DNA here is from genome assembly GCF_023864345.2 of Schistocerca serialis cubense. Lineage (NCBI taxonomy): Eukaryota > Metazoa > Arthropoda > Insecta > Orthoptera > Acrididae > Schistocerca > Schistocerca serialis. The sequence continues at coordinate 247,720,855 of NC_064638.1, read as the reverse complement.
TGCAATGGGTATTCCACTGTTAACCGTGGACAAAAGAGTACATTCAAGACATTTGTGAGGAATAGAAACTGTCCAGTGATGTCACAAGAGAAGAATACGGAGGAGATAGGGGATCCAGTTTTATAATTAGTATTTTAAAAGACCTTCGGAAGACATAAGATGAAATAATGCACAAGGGATGGATATAATTCCATCGGAATTTCAAAAATCGTTGGGAAAAGTGGCAAGCAAACGACTATTCAAGATGCTGTGTAGAACCTACGAGACTAGCGATGTACCATCCGACAATCTGAAAAATGTCATCAACAGAATTACGAAAATAGAAAGAGTAGATAAGTGCGGGAACCTGTGCACAATCAGCTTACCAGTTCAAGCATCGAAGCTGCAGACAAGGGAATCGAAAAAAACTGAGGACCTGTTAGATGACGACTTAATTTGGCTTTAGCAACGGCGACAGCACCAGAGAGGAGATTCTGACTTTGTGCTTGATAACGGAAACAAAACTAAAGAAAAATAAAGGCACACTATAGAGTTTGTCGATGTAGAAACAGCGATCGACAATTTGAAGTGGTGCATGACGTTACACGTTCGGAGAAGAAAGATAAGAGGAATCTGGAAGGAAAGACGGACACATCTCCTCGTCTCCCCTCTCTTTCTCTATTTTCTCCCTCTCCTTGTCTATGTCCTCGTACCCCCACCCCTCCCCCACCATTGACCTTGAGCCTTGTTTACTGTTACTGCCAATATAGCCCTGGTTGGGAACTGAAATCCCTTAAAATGAATTGGTAAATCGGTTAAGATCATTGGCATATGAGGTATCAGAGACACTTCTTGCTGCTGCACCTGTGAGTATGGTAGCTTGAATGACAGTAATTCGCATTGTTTTAATCTGTGAAATGGGTGGGATTACAAAGATCTAAATGGTTCAGATTCTGTAGTAGTGTTCTACTCATACGCTGATAAGCTACAAATACAGCTGCCCAGCTTTCACTTAGAACCGCCTGCGAGGATGGACATAACGTTTTTAAAATTACATAGAAGGAGAAAGAATGTACATGGGAGAGAAAATTATCTAACGGTTTAAATACCGTGCTATCCTAGTTAAAACGGACTGCAAGAGATAAAACGAAAACGGATATTTTCACTGCATTGCACAGTGTCATCATTCTCACAGTTGGTTTTAACAGAAAACCTTTTATATAATTGAATTTTTGGTCTTATTGATCGCGCATCCACGGTACGGGACCACCCCCACACCTTCGCCTGCCCAAGATACGCAAAATTTTTCTGCCTGGCTCATGTAGTACTATCACCGTGAGAGGGTGGTACGGGACTACAAGTCCCACCGCCATACCTCCAAAGTGAATTGCAGTGACGCAGTCACTGCCCTGTGGAAATTTACCGCCTCACCAACACAGTTAGACCGCAATAGACCGGTGATGCTGTATTGTAACATATCACCCCGCACTACAAGTCCATTAAAAAAAAAAATGTTGTTGTTGTTGCGGTCTTCAGTACTGATACTGGTTTGATGCAGCTCTCCCTGCTACTCTAACCTGTGCTACCCTCTTCATCTCCCAGAATTTACTGCGACCTCCATCCTTCTGAATCTGATTAGCGTACTCATCTCTTGGTCTCCCTCTAAGATTTTTATCGTCCACAGTGCCCTCCAATACTAAATTGGTGATCCCTCGATGTCTCAGAACATGTCCTAGCAACCGATCCATACTTCTAGTCAAGGTGTGCCACTGTGATCCCTCGATGTCTCAGAACATGTCCTAGGAACCGATCCATACTTCTAGTCAAGGTGTGCCACTGCATTCCATTATCCTCGTTTTGCTTTTGTTGATGTTCATCTTATATCCTCCTTTCAAGTAATTATCCATTCCGTTTAACTGCCCTTCCAAGTCCTTTGCTGCCTGTGACAGAATTACAATGTCATCGGCAAACCTCAAAGTTTTTATTTCTTCTCCATGGATTTTAATACCTACTCCGTATTTTTCTTTTGTTTACTTCACTGTTTGCTCAATATATCCATTCCGTTTAACCGCCCTTCCAAGTCCTTTGCTGCCTATGACAGAATTACAATGTCATCGGCAAACCTCAAAGTTTTTATTTCTTCTCCATGGATTTTAATACCTACTCCGTATTTTTCTTTTGTTTACTTCACTGTTTGCTCAATATACAGATTGAATAACATCGGGGAGAGGCTACAACTCTGTCTCACTCCCTTCCCAACCTTTCGTGTCCCTCGACTCTTATAACTGCCATCTGGTTTCTGTACAAATTGCAAATAGCCTTTCGCTCCCTGTATTTTACCCCTGCCACCTTCAGAATTTGAAAGAGAGTATTCCAGTCAACATTGTCAAAAGCTTTCTCTAAGTCTACAAATGCTAGAAACGTAGGTTTGCCTTTCCTTAATCTAGCTTCTAAGATGAGTCGTAGGGTCAGTATTGCCTCACGTGTTCCAATATTTCTACGGAATACAAACTGATCTTCCCCGAGGTCGGCTTCTACTAGTTTTTCCATTCGTCTGTAAAGAATTCGCGTTGGTATTTTGCAGCCGTGACTTATTAAACTGATAGTTCGGTAATTTTCACATCTGTCAACAACTGCTTTCTTTGGGATTGGAATTATTGTATTCTTCTTGAAGTCTGAGGGTATTTCGACTGTCTCATATATCTTGCTCACCAGATGGTAGAGTTTTATCTACCCCTGGTGAGACAAGCCTCTACATCCTTACATTTGTCCTCTAGCCATCCCTGATTAGCCATTTTGCACTTCCTGTCGATCTCATTTTTGAGAAGTTTGTATTCCTTTTTGCCTGCTTCATTCACTGCATTTTTATATTTTTTCCTTTCATCAATTAAGTTCAATATTTCTTCTGTTACCCAAGGATTTCTAGCAGCCCTCGTCTTTTTACCTACTTGATCGTCTGCTGCCTTCACTACTTCATCCCTCAAAGCTACCCATTCTTCTTCTACTGTATTTCTTTCCCCCATTCCTGTCAATTGTTCCCTTATGCTGTCCTTGAAAGTCTATATAACCTCTGGTTCTTTCAGTTTATCCAGATCCCATCTCCTTAAATTCCCACCTTTTTGCATTTTCTTCAGTTTTAATCTACAGTTCAAAACCAATAGATTGTGGTCAGAGTCCACATCTGCCCCTGGAAATGTCTTACAATTTAAAACCTGGTTGCTAAATCTCTGTCTTACCATTATATAATCTACCTGATACCTTTTAATATCTCCAGGGTTCTTCCATGTATACAACCTTCTTTTATGGTTCTTGAACCATGTGTTAGCTATGATTAAATTGTGCTCTGTGCAGAATTCTACCACGTGGCTTCCTCTTTCATTTCTTCCGCCCAATCCATATTCACCTACTACGTTTCTTCTCTCCCTTTCCCTACTACCGAATTCCAGTCACCCATGACTATTAAATTTTCGTCTCCCTTCACTACCTGAATAATTTCTTTTATTTCATCTTACATTTCTTCAATTTCTTCATCATCTGCAGAGCTAGTTGGCATATAAACTTGTACTACTGTGATAGGCGTGGGCTTCGTGTCTATCTTGGCCACAATAATGCGTTCACTATGCTGTTTGTACTAGCTTACCTGCACTCCTACTTTTTTATTCATTATTAAACCTACTCCTGCATTACCCCTATTTGATTTTGTATTTATAACCCTGTATTCGCCTGACCAAAAGTCTTGTTCCTCCTCCCACCGAACTTCACTAATTCCCACTATATCTAACTTTAACCTATCCATTTCCCTTTTTAAATTTTCTAACCTACTTGCCCGATTAAGGGATCTGACATTCCACGCTCCGATCCGTAGAACGCCAGTTTTCTTTCTCCTGATAACAACGTCCTCATGAGTAGTCCCCGCCCGGAGATCCGAATGGGGGACTATTTTACATCCTGAATATTTTACCCAAGAGGACGCCATCATCATTTAAGCATACAATAAAGCTGCATGCCCTCGGGAAAAATTACGGCCGTAGTTTCCCCTTGCTTTCAGCCGTTCGCAGTACCAGCACAGCAAGGCCGTTTTGGTTAGTGTTACAAGGCCAGATCAGTCAATCATCCACACTGTTGCCCCTGCAACTACCTTAAAGGCTGCTGCCCCTCTTCAGGAACACACGTTTGTCTGGCCTCTCAACAGATACCCCTCCGTTGTGGTTGCACCTACGGTACGGCTATCTGTATCACTGAGGCACGCAAGCCTCCCCACCAACGGCAAGGTCCATGGTTCATGGGGGGGGGGGGGGTTGGTGTAGTACTGAGTTATAGTTTTTGGTGTAGTACTGAGTTATAGTTCCAGGCAAGTTGATTTTTATTGCTGATGTGTTTAGTATTTGTAGACCATGTTCGTCCAAGTGTAAATTGTTGTATTGTGTCAGAGCTTAAAGCAAATCGATCATGATATACTGCATTTGCTAATTGTATATACACATATATTTAATGTGAATGTGCCACGACACAGGATATGAAACCAATGGTTATATTTATGTATATAACTACTTAATCGTTACACAGGTCTCTCATGAAAAACACATTTCAAATTTTTATAGTGATTCTTCTGGTATTTGTTGTGCTGTATACAGAAAAAAATTATGTAAAAATTAGATCACTCTTTGTTTACCCTCAAATCACACACTGAATTTTTACTTTTAAAATGTTTTTAACGTGTGTACAAACTATAAGTTTTCGGTAAAATCTAAGTAACAGCTTTAAACTATAGCACTTTTAGCCTAACATGTTAACTTATAAATGTAATCAGTCTAAATTTAGGTTGGAATCATGAGACTGTGTGGTAAAACCGTTAGAATCCGGTTCATACTAGATTTGCTATAGTCAGGGTGGATATAACGACTCTGCTGACCACACTTCCTTTGTTTCTTCATTGCAGTGATTTAATTTTGTGTTTACGAAGGCTTCTAGGGAGTGTGTGAATTCTCCTGATTGTTTCTGCTATATTTGTGGGACTTATACTGTTTTAAAAGCAACAGAGAAGCATTTCTGATTTCGTTAAAAAGGTATACTTTTCCTACATTGGTATGAAACCAGGCGATCAAGACAAATCATGTGTTTTTGTGTGTGTAGAAGAACTGAGACAATGGTTTCAGACTAAGAAGATATCGTTCAGTTTTGCAATACCTATGATCCGGAGAGAACCGAAAAATCACAGTGAAGACTGTGCGCTAGATTTTAATTTGAAAAATGAAAAGCAGGCTTTGTATCCGAACATTCCTTCAGCTATGTGCCCTGTTCCTCATAGGCTTCGTTTACCTATACCTTGTCCTCCAGCTACACCTAAAAACATTTTAGATTATGTTGATCAGTTGTCCCAAGGCAGTGATGACTATGACAATGATGGTAACAATGAGGACCCAACAAGGAGGTTTTATGGTCGAGGTGCAAAGAAAAATGGTTGTCCGCTCCTGAAACATCGTTAGTGAAAGAGTAGAGAAAAAGAGTTTGTGCCGTTTTTATCTCGACTGGCTATTTTTTGTACTACCGTTCCTGGGTTGATGGAGACATTCAATATCAAATACGAATCCAATATCAAATACGAAACCAATTAATAAAGACTCTTCACTGATTCCTCCAAAAGAAGCCTGAAAGCTATATCTATGCACGATGGCAACCAATATGCATCTGTACAAACAGGACATTCAGTTCATTTGAAAGAATGTAGTTAGAACCTTGATTGGTCCTTAATATGCTTATGTACTTTGATCATATATAGGGCCGTTTGTGAGGATCCGAAAGTGATCTCTCTGCTACAGAGTGGCTACAAAGAACTCCCTTGCTTCCTCTTTGAATGTGATAGCTGTGGCCATAAACAGCAGTGTGCCAAAACAGAATGGCCAGTAAGAAAAATTTTGATTTCTAGAGTTAATAACGTTGAGAAAGAGATCTCAAAAAGATTTTACTTCCACCACTTCACATCAGGTTGAGACCGATGAAACAATTCGTCAAAGCTTTGCCTAAAGAAGGAGAGTGTTTTAGATATCTCTGTGAGCAGTTCCCTGGCCTCTCTGAGTCAAAACTTAAAGAAGGTGAATTAGTTGGGCCTGATATGAGAAAACATATGAAGGATGAAAACATGGAGTTAAAAATGGAAAACCAGGAAAGGAAAGCATGGAAGTCTTTTAAATAAGCGGTAACCGACATTCTAGGAAATAAAAGAGACCCAAACTACAAGAATTCTGTTGCCGATCTGTTAACTAACTACAAACTGTTGGGTTGCAACATCAGTGTTAAAATTGATTTCCTTCATTTTCATCTGTACTACAGGGCGTTTATAAATGAATGTCGAGGTTTTAAAGCTTTATGATATTTATTACATTACACCTAATGTTAAAAATGATATGTCAAATGAAAGAGCAACTCAAACAGTTGTGTTTGGCACCAATGCGCCACCTCACTGGCATAGCGAAGTACGTGATTGGTTGAACTTCACTGTACCCAACCGCTGTACAGGCCGCAAGGGGCCCAATGACAGGGCTTACTTTGCATGGCCTCCATGTTCACCCGGCCTAACGCCATGCGATTTTTTTCCTTTGGGGCTTCATCTGGGATTGTGTGTACATGCCTCCGCTACCAGCAGATCACCCTGAATTAAGAAACCGGATTGAAGCAGCTGTTGCTACAATCACTGAAAAAGCACATATCAACGTTTGGGAAGAAATCGATTGTAGACTTGATGTGTGTCGTGTGACAAATGGTGCTCACATTGAACATTTATGAGGTTCTTGGTAAAACTGTTTGATTTGCTCTTTCATTTGACATAATTTATAACTGTAAGTTTAATATAATAAATATTATAAAGCGTTAACACCCCGATATTCATTTATAAACACCCTGTATTACATGGAAAATCTTGAAGCTGCCAGTGAAGAACAAGGAGAACAATTCCATCAAGACATAAAAGAAATGGAACGAAGATATCAAGTATGCTATGATGTGAATATGATGGCTGACTACTGCTGGGTGTTAAAAAGAGCAAATCCGCAATTCCATAGCGGGAAATGTACAAAAAGAAGCTTGGAAGGAAAAAGGAAACGTTACTACAAAGACTTGTAGTAGTGTTTGTAATAAAGCCTTATCAACTTTTCTCACTCTTTTTTTAAGATTAAACTATATTTAATGTGGCTTAATAACACTACATAAATAATACTGATGAAAAAACGGCCTTTCTATGATTTATCCTAAAAGTTTTACCTCTTTTTGTAGAAAAACCTTACATGATAGAAAAAAACAATATCATTTCTGAAATAAACGCCAAAAAACTACATAAAATCAGTTATCAAAACTGAAAGCATTTCCTAAAATACTTTTTTGCAGACTTGTGTTATTTTTGTATCCAATGCTACTGAACGCTCACATAAAAATATAACTGAGTTGTGCATATGTTAATTTTTTGGGGCATACTGTTCATATACTATAGAAGAAAAATACATTTTTGTAGAAACCATTTAATCTTTTATCTCTGTATGCAACGTACGCTAACATGTGTATAATATGTACAACTTCTTTGAAACGACAGTGTAAATGTAACGTGCAGTGGAGAGGACGTACATCAGGCAACAGTATGCAGACATTTTACAACCCTCCCGTCCCTGTAAGTACAATTCAATCTCAGAAATTCATGTTTCTTAACCTCAGAAATGCCCTTCCTGAATAAACAATTTTTGTTATTAACGAAAGACGCAACACAGCTGTGAAAATATCTCTGTACTGTTAACCTATTTCCAGCCACGTAAATAAACAATTCTCCGCCTGAAGATGGTGGTGCGAACCACGGAGACGTGTAATGCTTAAATAAACAAGTGATAAACAGTCGCATCCCTCATAATGTCACCCATCATGGACGAAATATTCACTCATGTTGCAGTGTTTTCGAAGAAACGTCACGCTTTATTTTCGTCATTTGTATTTACAAGTCTTTGTTTTAGCGTGACGATCAGAAGTTCCAAATGGTCATTGAAGGATTTTTGGATGCTATCGCTTTTGTGTTACTTGTTGAATCTGTTTGCTCTCGTACGCTTCTTCATTCAAAAATGTCTGCTCAGTTTCTTTTCTAAATTCTAATTTGAGTGCTCTGCAATACAGGATCAATGACAGCTTCGGTTACACCACACATTTTCTTTCTTTGTTACTAGATTAGCACACACAATTTACTATGGAAGTAGAGAATTGAAAAACAAAATTGCATCCGCAGTATTTGGATCGGAAATTTCGTTTGCCCAGATGTTCCATTGACGCTCCATTTACAAATGAAAGTGATACTTTCCATTTCTGAATCTCTCGGTTCTGCAGTTTCGTCTCGTTTCAGTAATAAAGCACATGATCCAAGAAAGTTTGCAACTACACTTCAGTTTTGGATTCTGTGCACGTAATTGTAACGTCACGACGACAACTCGTGTTTTATCTGCTGCAGATACAACAGAGTATGGTTGATGAAGCGTGGTTAAGCCTTTTCCCTTCACGCCGTATCTCGAACGTTGATGGCTTCCTTTTGACAAGTCAAAAAGGAGTGCTAGAGCTTAATGATCGTCGTAAGTGGCAGGTGCTGGTAATAATGAACGTAGTCCTTCCCTGTATTTTGTCAGTCTTGTCGGACTGGGTGATTAAACGCCTTTAACTACCTTCTAAACACGTGACTTCCCTGAAGATCGGACGCTCATTTGCGCAGAGAGCGACAATTCGACAGGACGGTTCTTTCCACTAGGCTCTCCTTCATTTCGATTCATCAGTGCGACAGGATGATTTCATTTTAACATTTGATGACAAATATAAAATAACATTCAGCCAGCTTTCGATATTGTTAAAGAAATAATCTAGTCGTCTAGCTGCTTCCGTATGTTTCTTTCGCAGACTGGTTAAGGAAGTCGAATGGCTTGCTTCATATCTTCGTTAATCGTGACGGGATGTCCTCTATTCTTTGTCAGGGACTTCTACAGATTTTCTATGATTACTTTAAAATTGTTTGCCAGATGATCTTTAATGATCAAAAAGATCTCTTTCATGGAAAACCCATTTTTGAAAGTTGGTGAATCAGATGACCGTGAAATAAAAACAAAATGTGTTATTTCAGTTAGTCTGTCATTTTCATGTACATTATGTATGTCAAAGTTTTCTAGACACCGGTTAATATTTATTTTCTACATATTTAAATGAAAATTAATCATCTATAATGATGTTTTACAATATCTCTGTCCAGGGAAGCGTTACTATAAAAATTACAATTACTATTACGTTTATTAGAGTTGTGTAAAAATTGGACATAAGTCAATCAAGAACTTTTCAAAATTTTTGGTAAGAACGTTAAATATCGACTACTCTTTATATATCAGTACACGAGTACTAGAACCAAAAGAAGACAATAAGACTGAATGAGCAAAAACCTTGTCTTGAGATAAAAAAGGATGTAAGACCTCTACTGTTCAATTTATCCATCGAAAAAGCAATGACTCAAATAAAGAAAAAAGAGTAGCATTAAAATTTAGGGTAAAAGAATGACAGTGATAAGATTAACTGATGAGATTCCTAATGACAGTGGAGCTGAAGAAGATTAGAAATCCTGTTGAACGGAACGAACACTCTAATGAGTACAGAATGTGGATTGAGTGTAAACCAAACAAAGGCGAGAGTACTGAGAAACAGCAGAGAAGAGAATAGCAAGGAGCTTATCAACATTACTGATCACGAAACAGACGAAGTTACAGAATACCGCTATTTTGCAAGCAAAATAGCCTAAAACGGCCGAAGTAAGAGGACATTTAATGGCAACCAGCACAGGAAAAGAGAGCATTCGAGGTTAAGACAGGTATACTACTGTCAAATACACTCTTTAGTTTCTGAGAATGTGAGTTTGGAGCACAGCGTTGTACGATAGTGAACTACGGCATGCGGCAAATTCCGAACAGAAGAGATTTAAAGCGTTTGAAATATAGTGCTACACGAGGATGATGGATGTGTTAAGACATCAGAGAATAACTTCCATGGTACCAAAGGGAGCTTTAAATGATAAAGACCGTAAAGTAAGACAGAGATTGGAAAAAAAACAATAAATAATTCAGGAGGTAGTGTGCAAGAAATACTTTGTGATGAGCCGGTTGAAACAGGAGAGCAATTTCTGATGGACCATAACAGACCAGTCACAAGTCTAATGACTAAAAAAAATACCTACAACAGAGAACACAGAGTAACGCAACAACACTCAAACAGATACAAAAGTGGGTAATAAGGCTTTCCCTCGATGACAGAAAATCTCACTAAACCTGTGTTGCACCGCTCTTCCATTGCATTTAGTGAACCCATACACGTGATGCATTTCAGAAAACTATACATCATTAAACCTATCAGCACCCTATTGTATCACTGTTAACGAAGAGCTAATTAAGCCTCCCCCACCCCCCCACCCCTAAGAAAAGATGCAGAAGCGAGATGTACTGAATGCAGTCTTGAGGCAGAAGGGTAAAATGGGCTTCTCTGTTGTCAACAAGTATCCTGAGTGAATGGGACAGGGATATCGAAGCAAGACACACTGTACAGTACGTTGAAATTTGCAATGCTGTGCAGAGATTTTCGGTACAGTACAGATACAAAGACGTATGGGGGCTATAAATCAAACGAATTCATTTATCGTGTCACGATGCACCAGAAACCACGTGTCCCTTATACCAGAACATTCAGAAAGTATCACAGGACAACCACGGAAATCTTGTCGGCAGCGTTCTGGTTCACAGTGTAGAAATAGAGGGAGCACAGTTCTTTCGTGACACAATATCAGAAGACAGATTCTGAGCCCTCATGAGATGTCTATGGTCTTATACCTGGACATAAAATACTGTCCCTCGAAACAGACAAGTTTGCTTTGTTATCAGAATAATTCAATCAGAATTGTTACCAGCTTAACTTTGAGGGAGAAAATATCGGAACTGATGAACAACTCTCAAGTAAGCCTTATAAACGGTCGTCCACAGCTCGTGGTCGTGCGGTAGCGTTCTCGCTTCCCGCGCCCGGGTTCCCTGGTTCGATTCCCGGCGGGGTCAGGGATTTTCTCTGCCTCGTGATGACTGGGTGTTGTGTGATGTCCTTAGGTTGGTTAGGTTTAAGTAGTTCTAAGTTCTAGGGGACTGATGACGATAGATGTTAAGTCCCACAGTGCTCAAAGCCATTTTGAACCATATAAACGCTCATCAAATATCTGTAAGCAGCGGCTGAAGATATCATGCATCTGTTACACAAATTTCCACACCAGAGAGAGTAAGAACTTCTCTGAAAGATCAAACCCTTTCGGAATACGTTGTCATGGAGCTTATGACTCAGAAGAAATGTGACAAGAGATGAATCTTTCACATAATTGCATCCTGCGTTAGTACTGACGAGTAAGGATATAAACCTAGGATACAGTGAACCTTTCGCTAAAAGAGATGCCACCAGAAATGAGGATGTCAAGATTACAAATAAACGAAATTAATGTGATGAAACATGGAGACACAACCTTGTCCATTTATCAAGGCATGAAAAGTAAAAATGTTTTCCTTCTGAGTATTCTTCATTCAGTTGTAAAAGTGGTGATGATAGGTGAAATGGTAGGAGAGAGAGGGGAGTGGTAAGGTGCCAAGCCACTTTACAAAGATACCATAAAAAGAGATTAATTGTTAGACTCATCAAAAAGCTGATCACTTCATCATTAACTTTACAACTCTGTTTGGTGACAGTGAAATTATATTGATAATAAACAATATCTACAAATAATTCCAAAAATCTTCAAGTACGAATTTTTCTTCTTAAAAAAAATAATTACAACTTACAATTTCACAAACGGCTGACTTGAGAAATCCTTCAAGACAAGCAGTTAAACAACAGTTACAATCCTGCGCTGGCCAGAGTGGCCGAGCGGTTCTAGGCACATCAGTCTGGAACCGCACGACCACTACGGTCGCAGGTTCGAATCCTGCCCCGGGCATGGATGTGTGTGATGTCCTTAGGTTAGTTAGGTTCAAGTAGTTCTAAGTTCTAGGGGACTGATGACCACAGATGTTAAGTCCCATAGTGGTCAGAGCAATTTGAACCATTAGAATCCCTGCACATCCACAGACAGCCGAGGGATAAACAACACTACATAACTGGCGGGGTTTTTATGCGCCACAATACTGGTATTACTTTTATAAATGGTAGGTCCAGCAATACACTTGCTGGCGTTTATCTTTACAATAGTCCATGTCTTGGCCCGTCTGGTTAGAATAACTTATGATAGCTGTAACATAAACCTGTTAGCACCGAGAGTAGACAAGAAGTCACAACGCTTAATTAAGATGTGTAATAACGGCAACAAATATATTTAACCCCACTCGCGGGCGCACACACACACACACACACACACACACACACACACACACACAGACACGACACACAGGAAATCAGCAGTGAAAATGCCATTACAAGTATTGGAATTATCCCTTGGCATTTTGTTTTAATTTAGCCGTCTGCGAATTAAGCCACCAGATGATTGCTCCCTCTCATACCATCTTAACACACTAACAATTTGAATGACTTCATCTCTTCAAGTAAGGAGTTGCTATTTTACCAATACAAACTAGAGCAGTTGACTTTAAAAAACAATTCCGGATCAACAGCAGTGCAAACAGTTTAAGCCAGTTACTCGTATTCCACACACACTCAGTAAGTCAACGGCTAATTCACAAACACCTCGTCAGTTTACGAGAAGCAACAGGGTCAGCCCAAATGATTGTACTAGAATAATAAACAGTTCAGTGATCGTCCATCCAGCTAACCGTACCCTTAGTGTTGGGTAAAAGCAACTCCCTTTAAAGCACACAATATTTAAAGTGCGATAAAACAACAACAGCACATAGTAGTTATTTAGATATGCGCACCGTACTAAATTACAGCCTACTGAAGTTAAGACATTTCTCAACAGGAGAAAGGAACTGGAACAGTAAGACGTGGGAAAGTTAGTAAAATAAAATCATTTAGACCAACCAGTTGCTTCATAACATACAGCTCCGTAGTGCAGTCCGATCACAGAACAGTATATAATAGCGTGACTGTACTCGTACGTCTACTGTGTCCTGGTTCTGGGACACACTAGAGCTTTGAATAGCCTTTAACCCACCAAACCAACATACGGTCACCGCTGTTTGTGAGCAGCAGTGCAAACTGGGCCCTCCTCAAACACGGGTACAGTACCCTCGTCAGACTCGTACTCAGCGACCTCGTCGGCTTCGCACAATCACAGGGGACAACACGCCCCCCACCGCGCCGCGCGCTCGCTCTCTCACTCTGCCAGCCGCCGCGTGAGCCGCCACCTAACAATCATGCAGAGTATCCTCGCATCACTTCGGAACTGAACTTGAAGGACTCGAGAGCAGCAGACAAGCCGCAAGCGCTTAAACAGTCTTTCAGTCAAAGGCCCGCTTCTGAGCGGAAGAACAAACCACGGACGACTATCGAGAAACACTACTCCGGCAACGAAGCCAGCGCGCACAGCTCTATTGGAAACGTCTTTCTGAAACCGTACCGAGCGAGGTGGCGCAGTGGTTAGACACTGGACTCGCATTCGGGAGGACGACGGTTCAATCCCGCGTCCGGCCATCCTGATTTAGGTTTTCCGTGATTTCCCTAAATCGCTCCAGGCAAATGCCGGGATGGTTCCTTTCAAAGGGCACGGCCGACTTCCTTCCCCGTCCGTCTCTAATCCGATGAGACCGATGACCTCGCTGTCTGGTCTCCTTCCCCGAAACAACCAACCATCTGAAACCGTAGAATTTTACAATCAAACGAAATATGGAGTGGATACAGTGGATGAAGTGACTAAAAAGATTCATATTACAATATATTGGGCTCTGTCAGAATACATGCGGGGGCGCTTTACAGAACAGTTATGAGGAAAGCTTTTTAAGCCGTAAATAGTTCCTACAGCATTTCACCACTTACATGGACACATGAAAACTGGTGTCTTGTAATCAACAATGGGTCAAATAATGAAGACGAACCAGGAAGTAAGAAATGTAGAGGGCAAAGCGCAGTGCCAAAAAGTAAGAACAATACTATTGGCGAATGTCACAACTACGAGAAACCTGTATGTGGAAACTGTATGAAAATAATTTAGAAGAGACGTATGGTTTTGTATTCCGACCTCATTATTACAACAATCCACAATTTAACTTTCTGTTGTATTTGTATTCGGAAATTAACGCAAACACAAGTAAAAATGATAGCTACATATCAAAATTAAGAACGAATTCACTTCCTTCTTCTGTTAAACAAAGATTACTTTTACAGTTAAAAATGTCCTGAGCTAAATTGACGACTTTGGTCCTCTGAGTCCGATGAAGTTCTATGAACTTGTAAGGGGTTCATTGTGTAAGAGGTTTACTGTTCACTTTCCTACTGGAGCAAATGTAATTTCGATGTATTGCTGACGCGCTGCCTGCGATATAAAACATCTCTGGTGCAATATAATCGCAGGTCAGAGCAGTGTCGGCAGCAGGAATAATCGCTCGCTCCTACAGAGCAGTCGCAATAGTTCGTTGTTATGTATCAGTCGCAATAGCTCGGTGTTAGGCTAGGCGCAAATTGAGAAGCGTATAGCACGTGTGACGTGACACGAAACTACAGCGCGACACGCACGTGAGGCAAGGGTCACGCGGGTCCAGCGCATATTGCGACGCGTACACCATACTTCGCACACGCCGACTGGCGACGCTCTGCGCTGACTGAACCGAAGCGCACGCAGCCTCTTATCTTTCTCAAACGGTTTTACAAAAACTAATCTCTGAAAATATATGATTTTTGCCTTACTTGTAGCGTTATATGTCAGCTTCGTGCCCATCACCTCGCTAATGACCATTCTTATTGTGACGTACACATTTTAGTAAGACACTACGCAAAACTCAAAAAGTTTGCAACGAAAATTAGGGGTCTCTATGATTTTGCATTTGGTGCGTATTACACGATATGTTGCTGCGTATGAAATTTAGCTAACATGCTGAATTTTCGTTTAGACTTGGGAGGAGATCTCTATCTGCCTCCGATCTCGAGAAAATGGATCCCATGTAGCGCGCTCAATTCCGATCTCACGCCCGCGAGAATGAAATACTCGCAACATCTCTCGTGTCTCCTAAACCGCTCGAGACATCGAAACGAAAGTTTGGCGAATGATAGCACACAAGGAGGAGAGTGTTTTGCCAATTATTAAACACACGGAACTTTCTTATCTATGACGATATATCACTACTTATACTTCTTTTTTTATTTACTTCAATCCAGTGACTGTAATTTTTTAAGAGTTATCGACAGCTAGCGAAACAAGAGCTTCCTAGTATGAAAATAAACATGAAATTTCTTCTTTTATGTTACTGCAAACCGATACTATGAGGTTTTTCGTAAGCTATTGAGCTCTGTAATTGCCAATTACTTGTTTAATGAGACCCTGCGTTTCGGAATTCTGTCTCAATAGCTGCTGTGACATGAGTTTGGCAAATTACATAGTGACAAAGGAAGTAGAATTAAACCAGTCACCAAGAGAAATGTGGCCTTTACTCATAAATGGTGATGCTTCTTCGAATGAGAAAAGGTTAACAACTCACACATAAACAGATTGGCAATTCTGTTGGAATTTTGGTGGAATCCCCGTAACCCATCGTATTTTTAACACTGAGCGACGGGAATGGAAACTTACCAAAGGATTGTATTCCTTCTCTTGATCTGAGCAGTATTAAAATAATGACGAGCGTTCCTTCAGACGGAATGATAGGCACATGCCAGATACTGTTTACTCACCTAGGGCTTGCCAAATTGACAATGCGTGATCGCGAATAAAATAGTTGTTATTGAGAAAAATAAATAATTGATCTGTCGCACAACACAATGGTCAGTGTATTGTCAGCAGCGAAGGATAATGCGCGCGACAGGAATGCCAAAGTTAGCCATGTGTTCCTTGTGAGATGGAGTTCGAAAAACATTGTCATGAAAGTAGATCTGCCTTTGTCAGCAGCACAAATTAAATATATCTAATCATAACACTCTTTTAGGATATTCCTACTTTCGTAATAATACCGACCATTTTCTTCATTTGTGTAGCCTGTTGTTGTATAATTAGTTTATTAATGCTGATAATGTCCATGCAACAATTGAAATACTTTTTCTCATCACGGCGAACCAATTAAAACATTGTTATTTGTGACTGCTTTTCGACTGTTTCTAGCTTGCAGTGGAAGTATGTTGTTCACATGCATGTAATACAGTGTGTCGTATTACATTATTACATACATATCAGAGTAATCACAGTGAAACTTTTATACTTCAGATCTTGGACGCTTTTTACCACAAGAACAAAGACATCGCACCTGTGGAGATTATCCCTTTCTAAATTTTTGTAACAGATCGCACAGATACGCTAGCTTACTAGGCAGCGAGAAGATAACCTTGCTTTCCTGCCTTGAATCTTAATCACATGATTTTATAATATTCCTTGCTTCCTTATTCACTACCCTCTGTCCCTTCTTGCGATCTGAAAACATCACGGAGGCATATGGTGCAATTCCAGCGGCCAATGGCTCATCAGTTACTGAAGTATACACTTTTCTTGACAGAAGAAAAACAAAACAAAACTATGCAGATATAAATAACAGAAAAGTATAACGTGCTAACGAAGAAAGCTGGAGCATTAAAATGGCGAAAAACGAAACACTACCCAAAGGCAATAAAATTTAGTAGACAGTAAGGCAAAATTTATCGTATTGGCAATACTACCACTGCTGATATGCGCCGTTCCGATGTGAGCATATGGCCGGGCTACTTTTCCGCTCCCCTCCTTAAATTTCCCATGATGCTAGCGTGGCAAGCGCAACGCGCGGCGCGAGAAACTGTGCCTCAACCACAAGCCGCGCGAACCGGCGCAGGCACGTGTCGCGTCCCAGTCGCGTCGCGTCGCAATTTGCGCGGTCCTATTTGAATCTGTGATGTTACAAAAACGCGCGCTGCGCTGCGTCGCGGCACAAGCGCTATACGAGTCTCAATTTGCGCCTAGCCTTACGGAGTTGTAGTAGTATTAGTAGTAGTAGTAGTAGTAGCTCACCGCTACAGTACAGTTGCTAGCCATGTAAGAGCAACAGCAGTTGCCGTTGGTGCAGCGCAGTTCATTGCCATGTAGTGTAAGGTGAACTTTGTTACTCTTCATCGCCATGAGCGTACTTAAATTTGATGTCTGAGATGTCAATATGATTTTTTTTCAAACTTTTTGTGATTTGTCAGCATTAATTATGTCAGACTTGTGATGTTAAATTTTTTTGGTAATCGTTTGCAGAAATGTTTTCAATAATAAGGTTTGTCAGAACATAATATTTTACCAGTCATTTACTTGAATTTATATATTTTACAAATTTTCACAGGTCATAGTCATGTGTTGTTTAATAATCAGAGGACCAGCTATCCAGCTGTGTCAACAAACAAAGTCAGTTTTTTTTCTGATAATGCAAATCTCAGACAAATGTAGTTCAGTAGTAGAAGATAGGCCAGCATTGCACTAAGCTGTGGCATTTAGGAGCAGATATATAGACAGCGTTATCCGGCGACACCATCATGAGATAGAAACTTTCCAGTTTATTCAGGTTGATTTTACAGGGCCATGACGTAGCGCTGCTTACGTCCAAAATTTATCACTTTCAATTCTCACTCAGTTTTGTACCGGAAAATATTACATACGAGAAGGTTACAAGCTCCTCGCGAGTGCGCAGACTTATTTTAGGTTCAAGTGGCTCTAACAAGGGAACCTCCCCATCGCACCCCCCTCAGATTTAGTTATAAGTCGGCACAGAGGATAGGCCTTGAAAAACTGAACACAGATCAATCGAGAAATCAGGAAGAAGTTGTGTGGAACTATGAAAATAATAAGCAAAATATACAAAGTGAGTAGTCCATGTGCAAGATAGGAAACATCAAGGAGAGTGTAAGCTCAGGAGCGCCGTGGTCCCGTGGTTACCGTGAGCACCTGTGGAACGAGAGGACCTTCGTTCAAGTCTTCCCTCTAGTGAAAAGTTTAATTTTTTATTTTCGGACAATTATTATCTGTCCGTCCGTCCGTCCGGTACGAGGTAACTGCGCCGTAGTATGGGGACGCTACACCTAAAAAAACATGGAAGCACACGACGTCAGTCGACTACAGCGCACGGAAGAGAGAGTATTCCTGCTAACGAGGCTCCCTGGCTGGCAGTTGACTGTTCGCTACTTTGAACGAGAGTGCATTAAATACGTGAGATGTATTCCAGAGGCAATATGAATCCAGCAAATATAGCTCGCGACTTCAATAACAAGGTCAATGAATATTTTCCGAACTGTAAGGA
The DNA here is from genome assembly GCF_023864345.2 of Schistocerca serialis cubense. Lineage (NCBI taxonomy): Eukaryota > Metazoa > Arthropoda > Insecta > Orthoptera > Acrididae > Schistocerca > Schistocerca serialis. The sequence goes on along the minus strand of NC_064638.1, from coordinate 247,702,463 downwards.
ATCGCACGGTTTTGCGGTGCGGTCGCAAAACACAGACATTAAAGTTATTACAGTGAACAGAGACGTCAATGAACGAACGGACAGATCATAACTCTGCGAAAATAAAGAAAGTAAACTTTTCACTTGAGGGAAGACTTGAACCAAGGACCTCTCGTTTCGCAGCTGCTCATGCTAACCACGGGACCACGGCACTTTTGAGCTCAGATTATCCTTGATGTTGCATATCTTGCACATGTACAACTCAGTTTGTGTATTTTGCTTATTATTTCATAGTTCGAGACAACTTCTTCGTGTTTTCTCGATTGATTTGTGTTCAGTTTCTCAAGGCCTATCCACTGTGCCAACTTATAACTAAATGTGAGGGGGGTGCGATGGGGAGGTTCCCTTGTAAGCACTGTGGGACTTAACACCTGAGGTCATCAGTCCCCTAAACTTAGAACTACTTAAACCTAACTAATCTAAGGACATCACACACATCCATGCCCCAGACAGGATTCGAACCTTCCTACAACCGCTCTGCCACAGCGGCCGGCCTTATTTTAGGCATTACGTCGTCATGGAGAAGGAGAAGGTCGTTTATATTTTTGTAGCGACGAACAGGCTTGAAGTCGTTTTCTTAATTTCCTGAGGGTACCACAATACTCTTCAGAGTTGATTTTTGCACCATGAGGGACAGAATCAAATATAATAAATAACCCATTATGAGTCTCAGAAGACCGACACCATGGTTTTAGTGTTTGAGGGTGCGGTTTTGAACATTTTCTTCGGAGGAGAGGTGTCGTGGTGCCATTCCATGGATTGCCGTTTTGTTTCCGGTTCGAAGTTATGAATCCATGTTTCGTCGCCTGAGACGATGTTCAGCAAAAGAAGTCACCATCCGTCTTGTAACGCGCAAGCATCTCCACACAGGTGGTCATTCTTGGTTCTTTACAGTCCTCTGTCAAGGCGGAGAGGAAGCAAAATGTCACAGACCTTTGAATGCCCTTACTGGTGGACGAATGAGTCAGCACTACCAACAGAGAGACATGTAGTTGATCGTCGAGTTCTTTGATTGGAAACCATCGATCACCTCCAATGAGTGTGCCTGTACGAACTGAAATTGCAGGTGTGATTGCCGTATTCGGCCAACAGGCACGCGGATAATGGGACGGGTTTGCGCGACCTTGTTGCTTTTAATGATTCAGCTGTATTCTCCCTGATTATTGTAGCTCTGTTTCTTCATTACGAATTTCATTGCGCATTCCTGTAAGCATTTAAATGACTACTTTCTGACACGCATGCCATGTACGTCGTTCGAATATTAGCAATGAACAGTGGGCTCTATATCATCCATTCGGATTCCAAATATTTAATGGAAATTTACATTACCTCTTTTTGTTCTGAAACGATTCACTCGATTAGAACATTAATAATACAATGAGTATTTGGAATCAACAAGTTAAAATCTAATAATTAAGGATATGATGCCGCTGGTTGTGGAAACGTTCCACCTTAAATGAGAGGTAATACATGTAAATCATTGCCATTCCCAGATGCGAAAACGTTTAATTTTTGTGATAACCGTGAGCGCTATAATGCGTACCATCTGCAGTTAATAATAATTACACGCACACTCAAATTATGTTTCATCGATATACTTCCTATGGAGGCATTACACAAATGGTATTCATCTGCCGTCTGACATGACTATACGAAGAGAATATCATGAATTTGCCAAAAATGAAACAGGATATCGCGTAACGATTTTCCGAAAAGGGTGAAACGATACGTCAGTGAAGTCCATGCATTGCATTGTAGGCGACCTCTTTATTTTCTTAGAATTGTGTGTACCTTGCTACGCGTCTGTCGTCCGGAGAGTTTTTTCGCCTATAAATTTGCCCGTTTGTTTTAGAGGCTGTATTCCAGAGTATAACTCATTGCTCGACACATACGGCAAATAAAATGTTGTGAATAAAAACAGGAAGGATCAAATTAACTGCTCCACAGCACCAACGCTTTGAGAGCAATAATATTTCTCATCAAAACATGTACACAGCCACACTGCACTCGTACGTGCATCCGATTATTAATGACTTTGTCTGCCGGATGAATTGAACGAAGTGAGTAGAACTATCGGCTGAAGCCCCGGTACGCGTCCATTGTTCAGTGTCCTAATCAGCAATACAACGCACTCGTAGTCTTTTTTACGTTCAGGGAAAGGAGCTCGTGAAAAACAAAAGGGAGAGAGAGAGAGAGACAGCGAGAGAGCGCATTAATCCTCTTATTCAATTAACGGACGGAGAATACATTACCTAAATTACTTTCTCCTTCTCTTCTACGCCTGTGCCGTGAGCTTTCCTCGCGTTCCCTTAACAAACATCGGAATACTTTTTTTCATTTAGCTTTCGTCAATTACTAGTACTCTGTGTTCATCAGACGATAATTGTGAATGTGTCATCTTCTATGCCTAGTCCTGTGTCTCTAAGGGTAAGGCATGTTACGTCGATTTTGGCAATGTTAGTAATGATGATTGGTGGCCAGGTACTCTTCCTGATGTCATCACTCTCCCTCCTCCCTCCCTTCCCGTCCCAGGATGGGCTTTGTGTGCACTACCTGCCTGCGTCTGGTGTAAATATCAAGTTCAAGAATGAGAACGTTTTCAAAATGTTTGCGTAGCGTGTACGGCCTATCTGAGGCGAGACATGGGTACAAACAAGAATTTATGTAGTTTGATGTGGGAAACCGCCTAAAAATTACATTCAGGATGCCCGGTATACCAGCCACCAACGTTAATCAGTAGGACGGATTCGATCCGTGGCCGGGGTCCCTGGAGAGCATATACTCCCTCTTCCGGGATACGTGGCCCCTCCCCGTATCCCGGAAGCGGGCGTATACGGCTGTCCAGGCGGGTCACGATAGTAATTATAAGTGTGTATTACTAAAATATTGGTGTCGAAACTTAGTTGAAAGATAACGCAACACTACACGTTGCCAGTTAATTTAAATCCACGTCTAAATGGAGAAACCTTTATTAGAAGAGATTTTAGGAAGTGTAACATATCTACAATGGAGACCGCATACAGCCCACTTGTGCGACCAGTTACTCTGTCCTGCTCGAGTGTTTTGATTCCCCACCAGGATTGAAAAAAGACATCGAAACGATTCAGACGTGCACAACGAGGTGTGTTACCGGCAGGTTCGATAAACAGGGTCTATTACGGAGTTGCTTCGTGAACTCAAATAGGAATGCCTGGAGGGAAGATGACTTTCTTCTCGCGAAACACTGTTGATAAAGCTTAGAGAACAGGTATTCACAACTAAGTGCAGAAGCATTCTACTGCCGCCAACGTGCGTTTAGCTAACAGGCCGCGAAGAAAAGGTAAGAATTAGGACTCTTTTGGAGTCTAGCTGGTAGCTCTCCAAGAAATAAGATGGCAGGGAACAGGTTCACTGAACATAGCAGACGGGACAGTAATGTATGGAGACTGCGGTCAGCGTCATGAATTTGGAACCGGTTTCTACATTAACAAATCAATAGATGACTCAGTAAGGGAGTTCAAACATGTTAATAACCGTATATCAAATATAACTATTGAGACGCAGTGGTTAGACATTACATTTCTAAATGGACACGCATCCACAGAAGATAACGATGACAACACGAAGGAAGAATTCTACAGCCAACTGGAACAAACGTACAACTTATTAAGTAGGCACAATGTGAAAATAGTGTTAGGAGATTTTAATGCTAAAGTAAAAAAGGAAGAAATCTACAAACCAACCATTGGCAATTTTAGCTTACATGAGGAAAGTTCAGCTAATGGGATTCGACTTATAAACTTTGCAATGTCAAATGGTCTCACGATAAGCAGCACAAAATTTCAACATAAACGCATTTATTTAGGAACATGGATATCCCAGATGGAAAGGTAGTCAATCAAATAGATCATGTAACTATCCAGAAACGATTTCAAAACTGTTTTAAAGATGTCAGAGCCTTTAGGGGAGCGGATTGTGACACAGACCACATGTTAATCATATCAAAAATGAAAGTGAAGCTCAAAAGGAAAGTAAATAGAAATAGAGAAGAAATTACAAGATAGAACATAAGAAGTCTGGCGAAAGTAGATACGAAAGAAAATTTTACAAAAGATATTAAAAGCAATCCAAGAAAACCGAGACTGACCTATGCAGAACCACAGGATATAGAAAGCAGATGGGGACACCTGAAGGGGTGCATTCAAGAAGCAGCTTCCTAAATCATAGGTGAAAGAAAACGACCTAATAAAATTTGGTTAACACAAAGTGTCATGAAAAAGTGCTGGAAAGAAGAAATGCGGGGAATGCATGGATTAAAGAAAGGGACAATATGACATTGAAGGAAAGATACTATAAACTCCGGAAAGAAACGCAAAGAACCGTAAGACAAGAGAAAAAGGAATACTATAACAATATGATCAGAGAAGCAGAGGATGATTTCCAATATCACAGGACAAGGCAGATGTATCAAAATATTTAAAAAATCCTTTGGTAAATTCAATAAATGGGAACAGTTTATAAAGGATCAGTACGGGAAAATATTGACCAACAAAAGTGACATACAAAAAAGATGGAAGACGTACTTTTCACAGCTTCTCAACTACAATGACCCACACCCTTACTTTAAATTGTAAGAACCTGATACAAGTGATACAGCTGATACAGTTACAACCCCATCCGTAAATGAAATATAGCAAAAAAATAAAGAAATTAAAGAATAACAAGGCTTATGGCGACAACAAGATATACGCTGAGTCATTAAAGAATGGAGGCCCACAACAGGAATTAGAAATACAGGCGTTAATAGAAACAATTTGGGAGACAGAAACCATTCCTGCAGATTGGAAAACTGCAATTATCTGCCCCATATTTAAGAAGAATGATCCACTTGTTTGTGATAACTACAGAGGAATTGCCTTACTGGATGTCACCTACAAAATCTTATCGAGCTGCCTATTAAACAGGCTGATAACACTAACAGAAGAACTGATTGGGGACTACCAATACGGTTTATACAGAAACAGATCCACATTAGATTACATATTCACCCTAAGACAAGTAACTGAGAAGGCGTGGGAATTCAATGTAGATGACCACATAGTATTCGTAGATTTGAAAAAGGCCTATGATAGCATACACCGACAGACACTCCTAAATATAATGAAGGAATTTAAAATACCTTCAAAATTAATGAGATTAGTTAAAATGTTTATAGATGAAACTTTATCCCGCATAAAGACACCGGTAGGAGAAACTGAAGATTTTATGGTGTACACTGGACTGAGACAAGGGGATGCGATATCACTTACTTTATTTAACCTTGTCCTAGAGAAGATTGATGGAGAATTTACTAAAACCAGTCCACAAGGGATCCAACTACAGGATGTGAACATTACAAGACTTGCCTATGCAGATGATGTAGCACTAATAAGTAGTTCCATAAGGGAATTAATCAGAATGATGCAAAATTATTACAAAATTGCCGAGAAAACAGGATTACATGTTAATGAAGAAAAGACAGAATACCTGCCCATAAGTAAGAAAATCAGAAAAGATGTACCCCTGACTGTAGATGGATTCAATTTCAAGACTGTTGACCACTTCAAGTACCTAGGATGTCTTTTTAGTGATAACAACAGAACAGATATAGAAATACGTGCCCGTTTATCAAAAGCAAACAAGATCACGTGGCAGTAACTTCAAAATCCGCTTATATCAATCGACCATTATACCTGTGACGTTATGTGGATGTCAGACATTAATATTTAGAAAGAAAGATGAAGAAAAACTGTCAATCTTCGAAAGGAAAGTACGAAGAAAAATTTTTGGACCTGTATACAACGAAAATAACATGGAATGGAGAATACGAAGAAATGAAGAATTAAGAGGGCAGTACAAACACCGTAACATCGTCGAAGTGCTCAAGAGGAGAAGGTTGAATTGGGCAGGTCATATAGCAAGAATGACAGAGAATAGACTACCTAGAATGGCATTCAGCAGAACAATAGGTGGAACGAGAGGGAGAGGGAGACCCAGAATCAGATGGCGGATAACATTCGGGAGGACACAACTAGGATGAATAGCAACAGCAACTGAAGAAACAGCGTAATGGACAGGCAGAAGAGGAAGAGGCTGATAGAGCAGGCGTATGGTCGATAAGGCCCTTACCACATGTACAGTAAAGTAAAAGATGGAGTCTATTTTTCCACATAGTCACCAACTCTCTGTTAACAACGTTCTGAACGGCCTAACGATTATTCAGTTATTCGTAGATAGAAATCCGCTCCTTGGTGATGGCGCCTTTACGAACCGCTGTGTGAAAGTTCTCGTTGTTGGAAAATCTCCCCCTCTCTCTCCACCCACCCACATGTTACTTCAGCTTGCATAAAATGTGTAAATCGTATGGTGGAAGCTCTGGAATGTATGGGAGATCTGCATCATCCATGTCTGTGTGATCTTCGTCAGATTTTTGGCACAATTTCTCTACGCTGGACGCGCCATCGCATCCAGTCCATGTACTTCCTGAATTTGACATGAATCTGTGTGCTGTTTAGACGTTTCGTCCACATGAATCACACCGCCTGGAGTACTTAAGCTTTCAGGTATGTTTCCAGATGCCGCACCATTTCAGTCGCACCGTGCTATGGAAGTGTTACCCGTACCGCAGCAGAACTGAGTCGGCAGGAAATCCGGCACACGTGACGCCTTTTAGTAATGTTGCGTAACGTTCATAGAGACAGACGACATATGTAACTTGCATTTTGAAGTCAGCTTGTAATTACCAAAGATTGAGAGAGTATTCTTCATCTGCAATGGGTCCGCAGACGCGACGAATTGATCAAATGATTCATTGTGGCCTGCGGCTGTGATTATTTTGTTTATTCGTTGTATGATGGTAAAATTTCGGTCTTAGACCGTTATCAAGTATCGTTTACAACGAAAGCACCAAGCATTCAAAGTGTTAGTGTCACTTACAAGTTAAAAATCTTGAATACTTAGTGCTGTCCAGCTTTCAGATATTTATTAAAATACATCTTCTATACACAATAGGTTGTACTAGAATTTTTTTTATTTGCCAAATAAAATATTGTTATTCTTCAACGAACAAGTTTGCCAAGAGAGCTAGTAATTTCTTTAATTACTAACGGGCTTCCAGGAAGTAAGGACGAATTTGAAGTTTGCACCGTTTTGTCATACGTTGCTCTGTAGCCGTGATTTTTTCATGTTTGTTATCTGTGATCCTTCCCATTGGTAGCCTGATAGCTTTTGTGTGATGAGCATTCTTAGCGAAATTTGTCGTAAGGTCTTAGGGGACCAAACTGCTGAGGTCATCGGTCCCTAGGCTTACACACTACTTAATCTAACTTTAACTTACGCTAAGGACAACACACACACCCACGGCCGAGGAAGGACTCGAACCTCCAACAGGGGCAGCAGCGCGGACGGTCACAAGGCGCCTCAGACCGCTCGGCTACCCCGCTCGGAGCGTTGTTGTTTGATTTTTATTTTCGTCATGAGACGATAACAACTTAGCAATATATCCAAGTGATAATAAGCTATTACAAAAACGGTGAAAGCCCCACAGCAACTGTTTGTGAATTGCGTGTGACACTCGGAAGTAATGCTGCTCCAACCGAATCATCAGTTCGGAAGTTGTTCCGGACGTTTGACACCACGAGCTCTGTTTCAAACGTTAAGATGGTTCAAATGCCTCTGAGCACTATGGGACTTAACAGCTGAGGTCATCAGTCCCCTAGGACTTTGAACTACTTAAACCTAACTAACCTAAGGACATCCACACACATCCATGCCCGAGGCAGAATTCGAACCTGCGACCAACGTATGTACCCCATAGTCTGCTATGATTCGCCGAAAACCGCATGCCGATACGTGCAATCACGCCCGGAATATAGGGGTGTTACGTCTTACGCGACTCACCCTGTATATCACAATTAGAGTTTTCAACTGATTTCCTTGTATTCCCATGTAGTCATGATTGAAATAATTTCTTGTTGGCGATTGGCCTAATTTTATTGGTTTCCTTTTTAAACAACGTGTCAGTCACATCCCTTAGAAAATACTTATTTATAATCATGTTCCGAAAAGTTCTTATTCAAATTTTACACTTTCCAGTGGTAAGCTGATCAATCTATGAACCATAGCGTGAAATTTTGAAATTTGATGCCCTGTTTATGTAAGCAAGTAATAGTAAGTCTAGCGGATGAAATGTTTTACGAAAATAATCCATTTTGAAATTTTTTAATCTAAATGATGAAAATTTTAGTTTCTCTGCTAGAAATTAAAAAGTGCTTATTTTGTGTTTCTAGAAATACAACCACTAAGAGATTAAAATATGGGAGGAAATATTTATGAAAATATTTCATTACGAATGCATTTTTAAAACAAAATCTCTGAAAATTTGTATTTAACTTCTCGGTTAAAAATGGAAAAGAATACGGAAGAAACACTGATAATGGATAAAATTACTAAAAATCCGTAAATTCAAGACCTATGGGAGCGTAAAATATTTGATCAGGCGACCCTAAGGAGGTGAAATGAACATTTTTCTGAAAATATTTTGTTCTATTAGTATGTGTTTAAAACTAACTGCATGAAAATTGATATTTGACTGCTAAAGAAATATGTGCTAGACGATGAAAGTTGTTATGGAAGTATCACCAGAAGAACTCTAAAGGTAGGATTAAAAAACGCCTCCAACTTCACCTACCAGAATCGTTTTTTGGCCAAACGTCCATTCGGAAACGACCATGCTTCTATGGGCTTAATTAGCGTGAATTGCTTAGAAGATGTTGCAACTGGTGCACAGCACAAAACTTCAGTTAAAGGAAAACAAAGAAAAGAGTATGTAAATCGTATGGTCTACACGAGCGAAACAGTGGGTGTTAAGCTAGTATTTCGGATTATTTTTTTTATTAAGGAAGATGTTGAAATTAAATTAACAGATAGTTATGGTTTAGATTCTGCTCGTAATACTGTCTCTTCCTGGTCAAGAAACAGAGGGTGAAATGTGTACATATATAAGTGGACTGGACATTTATTTGCGGATAGTTTCAGGTTGTCTGGAAATTTCATGTTACAAGAGCGAAGCAGTCGCCTGTGACACCTGTGGAATAATCGACTTACTGCAGTAACAGTAGTATCTCTGAACTTGTGTATCCTTGGTTCAGTTGTAGAGCGGAGATTAGTCGAGTGTTGGACGTGGAGGAAGCTGGCAGAACTTTTAGGATAGTGCATACTGGACGAGGATTCCTCTGAAGAAAATGTGTAGGAATTATTAATCTGGTGGAATGACTTTCAAACGCAGCATTTATGGAAGAGAATGGATTTGCATTATGGATATGTTTTTAAGGTAATCATTTTTTTTGCTGCACATACTGATAACTTTGGCGATTCTAGCAACAGAACAGTCCACCTCCCCACTTCAGTTCAGGTCATATCTGATTAATTCATTTCATTTTACTGAATAGTAAAAGCATTGCCTTGTAAGACTTTTGTACAGAAATTAAAGTTTTTCGTTTTTTGTAAGTTTTATGTTCTTTTGAAATCAGGGTTTAAAAATATAGTACTATCATTATAATGAAAGGATTAATGTTTTCGTTTTAAGTAAGAAGTTCCTTGTTAGTATGAGAAAAGCATTCCCGTCTTTCTCCCTGCAGTTAAGTTTTACTTTAGCATATTTTAGCTGCCGCAATTTCTTCATACTGTGCTGTTGCTGCTGATTATGCGGTAATTTTTCAGGTGTGATCCTTACCATATTTTGCTGGTTCTTTCGTTTCTCATCTCACGTTCCATTGCGCAAATTGTAAGCATTTTTTTATTAATTCAAATTTTTAATGGTCAAGTGAATTTTATGTGTTTGTTAGTGCTGCTAAATAATTTCAGCGTTTCAATTTTTTTCGAAAGTGCACTGTCTGATTTTGGTAGTGGTTTTTGAGTAAAATTTTTGATTTAATTTCCTGCACAGTGAACGCAAGTTCGTTTTATGTAGATGTGTGCAGTGAGACACGCTGCTCGCAGTAGTAATTTCAGTTCAACCATTTTATAAAAGAGAACATTACATTCAGCTTTGAGTAAAAAGCAGACAGACATTTTAATGCTCATGACTCAATGAACGATCGAGTCAGAGCAAATAACAGTAAAACCTGGAAACAAATATGTTACTCCCTCCAACGTTAATTTCGCGAATGAAAAGGAATCTCGTACAGTAAGCATCCTCTGAAACACACTGATGTATGGCTTGCAGTGTGCCTGCTTCCACATTCAAAGCACGTGATTGCCGTATTTTAACTTATTAAATTTCTGTACATTCTATTGTTTGCAGTCTGTTTCGTAACGGGAGCCTGGACACGACCGTATGGCAATATCATTTGCAGATTGTAATGACCTCATTCCCGTAATGAGAAATTAAAGTAGCACAATTTGACATCGTTGTCGAGGTGCGGAATGGTAGAAGAGAGAACGAGACCTCTGAAAGTCTGCTGAACTTGTAAATAGTTTACAAAATTGGCAGATACAGATGCTGAGTCACAAGTATACTCCTAGGAGACTCAACCTGACGGCGACGAACTAAAGACGGCGTTACTAAATCTGAACGGGAGCGTATTATAGCTGTAGAAATAAAATAAGAGTCATATAGCATTTGGTCTTGAAGACTCCGACTCTTAGATCCAGATTCCTAATCGGGAGTGTCTTATACTCCGCCCACAAAGTCTACTTTCATTACGGTGTGTGGGAATCGTTTTGAAGTGTAAATGTTGAGTGTACATTGCCTGAGTTGCCGAGGTCGCCAGAGCTCGCTTATACCGTGGCGATCGACTCGGAGTTTGATGAAATTTCGCCAGCAAGAAAAGGTGGTGGCGTAATGTACCTGTTTATCAATCTTTGTGTCCTTGTCCTGCATTGAATTCCAAACCTCTCATCGAGTGAGGTCATGTGACACTGTTGCCAGTGATTCGTTCGTCGGATGGCTCTATTAAGCTCCGCAGCGCCCTTGGTACCACTTGTGAGGTGTAAGCTATGTGCCGGCACCAGATGTAACACTCTCCCTTTCGTCTTCCATCTACCTTGTTTCTCTCAAAATTTGTCTGCTACTGATGTGCGGATTAGCCACGACAGCAGCTAAAACACCTACTTGGGCATCATCATTTGTTGCAGGTCGTGGTTCACGTTTCACATGTGGCTGAACACTTCCTCTTTCCTTAAATAACGTAACTATCCGACGAACGGTCTGGACACTTGGATAATGTCGTCCAGGATATCGAGCAGCATACATAGCACACGCCCGTTGGGCATTTTAGCACAATAGCCATACATCAACACGATATCAAATGTTCAAATGTGTGTGAAACCTTATGGGACTTAACTGCTAAGGTCATCAGTCCCTAAGCTTACACACTACTTAATCTAAATTATCCTAAGGACAAACACATACACCCATGCCCGAGGGAGGACTCGAACCTTCGCCGGGACCAGCCGCACTGTCCATGACTGCAGCGCCCAAGACCGCTCGGCTAATCCCGCGCGGCAACACGATATCGACCTTTTCCACAATTGGCAATGTATCACGAAGCAAATACCGTCCGCACTGGCGGAATGTTACGTGATACCACGTACTTATACGTTTGTGACTATCACAGAGCCATCTATCACAAAGCGAAAAAAATGGTACAACTAAAACATTCTTATTTCTTTACGTGCTACACGAATATGTAATAAAAAATTGGGGGTTCCTATTAAAAAAAACGCAGTTGATATCCGTTTGACCTATGGCACCGCCATCTAGCGGGCCAACCATAGTGCCATTTGGTTTTCCTCTTCGAGCTAGACGAGTTTCGTTCTTTGTAGTTTCTTCGTTTGTTGCTTATTTCGTGAGATATTTGGCCTGGTCACTATCAATGGACCATCCTGTATAACATTAAGTAATTTGCCTTTTATTTAAATTGTGATCCCCAACCCTATAGAAGAACTGACGTAGAGTTCAACATTCCCATCATGTATAAAATTCACTTAGTCAGTATGCATTCTTGAACAAAGAATTCCGTAATCTTTATATTGAAAAGCTGTTACGGTCTGTTTAAAGAAGAAACACGTAATAACTTGTTTTGCACCACCGATTATTATTTCACTTTTGTTTGGCGGCATCAACTGTAAATATAAAAGGCTAGTACCGATTGCACCATACTGATTAACGACATTTGACATATTTCGAATACAACTTGATCCTTTGTTTTATTTGTATTTCACGAGCCCTTCTGGCTGTCTCATTATTCTATCCCAAAAGTGTTAAAATTATTAGTGTTGCACGTCATTCGTCGTCTTCCTGTCACTGCTTTCTTTTGCTCGCCGTCGTAACTCTTCACCAACACCTCTCTGCAGTCCCGTCGCTCCCACAGAAGTTGACAGCGATAGAAAACCCGCACCTTTCACTTGTTGGGCAGAAGAGTGGAGTACTTTCATAACCGAACATGTACTTCAAATGGGTACTGAAGTGAGAGGCGAACTGAAAATTGCAAATAAAATAATTAATTTCCTGCACATTATCAGAAAGAAAGATGATATCTATCTCAGAGGGAACGGTCACCTTGCAGCACGCCCGAAGTCTTTGACATCTCACGATATTACTCTATTAAGACAACCGTGTTGAACGGTAATCCCGACATGTTGAGTACCGCAGGTGATTTAAACTAATATTAATGATTAATAGAAACCACCACAGCTGGGTTATTGCACATGTTGCTTTCTTAGAGCAACGTCAGATATCCGACTAGGTCCTGCATCATGGTACAAGACCATTTACACTGAAGAGCCAAAGAAACTGGTATACCTGCGCAATATCGTGTAGGACCCCCGCGAACACGCAGAAATGTCAAAACACGACGTGGCATGGACTCAACTAACATCTGAGGTAATTCTGAAGGGAATTGACACCAAGTATCCTGCAGGGCTGGCCATAAATCCATAAGAGTGCGAGGGGGTGGAGATCTCTTCTGAACAGCACGTTTAAGTCATCCCAGTTATGCTCAATAACGTTGACATCTGGGGAGCTTGGTAGCTCGCAGAAGTGTTTAAACTCAGAAGAGTGCTTCTGGAGCCACTCTGTAGCTATTCAGGGCGTGTAAGGTGTCGCAAGTCCGTCGCAATGCACAATGGAGATGAATGGACGCAGGCGATCAGACAGGATAATACCATACGTGTCACCCCTCAAGAGTCGTATCTAGACGTGTCAGTTGACCCATATCACTCAAACTGCACACGCCCCGAGCCTCCACCAGCTTGAAAAGTTCCCTGCTGAGATGCAGGGTCCCTTGATTAATGAGCTTCTCTCCATAACCGTACACCTCCATCCGCTTGGTGCAATTTGAAGCGAGGTTCGGCCGACCAGGCAACATGTTTCCAGTCATCAACAGTCCGATGTCGATGTTGTCGGGCCCAGGTGAGGAGTACGGCTTTGTGTCGTGGTTGGTTGGTTGGTTTGGAAGGAGACCAGACAGCGTGGTCATCGGTCTCATCGGATTAGGGAAGGATGGGGAAGGAAGTCGGCCGAGCCCTCTCAGAGGAACCATCCCGGCATTTGCCTGGATTGATTTAGGGAAATCACGGAAAACCTAAATCAGGATGGCCGGACGCGGGATTGAACCGTCGTCCTTCCGAATGCGAGTCCAGTGTCTAACCACTGCGCCATCTCGCTCGGTTTTGTGTCGTGTTGTCATCAATGGTACACTAGTGGGCGTTTGGCTCCGATGATGAATCGTTGAATGGTTCACGCGCTGACACTTGTTGATGGCCCAACGCTGAAACCTGCAGCAATTTGCGGAAGGGTTGCACTTTTGTATCGTTGGAAGATTCTCTTCAGTCGTCGTTGGTCCCATTCTTCCAGGATCTTCTTCCGGCCGCAGCGATGTCGGAGATTTGATGTTTTACCGGATTCCTGATATTCACGGTACACTCGTGAAATGATCGTTCGAGAAAATCCCCGCTTCATCGCTACCTTGGAGATTCTGTGTCCCAGCGCTCGTCGCCGACTATAACTCACTTAAATCTTGATAACCTGGCATTGTAGCAGCAGTAACCTATCTAACTTCTGCACCAGCATTTGTTGTCTTAGATAGACGTTGCCGACTGCAGCGCCGTATTCTGCCTGTATACATAACTCTGTATTTGAATACACATACCTATACCAGTTTCTTTGGCGCCTCAATTTATATCATGATGTTGGAGCGATCCGGCAACAGGGCTTAGAAGTCAATTTCACCTGTTGTATTACGTTTGAATTTTAGATGTAATTAACTATTATTGGTGTGAATACATCGTTCACTTTTCCCGACGTGTTGTGTGGCTACTTTTCCCTATCGGACGTTATGTCGGCATTACTGACCCACAGAGAAACTATCAAACTGAAGTAAATAACAAGGAACCACATTTGTAGGCCAAAGGACACAGATATGGAAAAAAAATTATTACTCTCCATGTAGTGAGTTAACAATATGAAGCCGCGGCTGGTCCCGGCGGAGGTTCGAGTCCTCCCTCGGGCATGGGTGTGTGTGTTTGTCCTTAGGATAATTTAGGTTAAGTAGTGTGTAAGCTTTGGGACTGATGACCTTAGCAGTTAAGTCCCATAAGATTTCACACACATTTGAACAATATGAATGACTTATCTTACATTAGACAGCTAAAAGAAAGGATTTTTTAAAAATAACGGGAAAAAGCTTCCTGTGTCAATCTCGCTGACAAAAATGGCGATGTCTATTATAACTAATGTGAGAGTTTCTTGGCGGGCAGCATCAGTGTTCAGGACAAAAAAATAGGCAATGGTCACTTTTCCTGTCCTGGTCAGTCTATCACAGTTTCCCCTGTCGCTGTCGATCTTACTAGTGATTGGTAGCCTCCATAAATTAGTTGCTTTTTTAATTACTAACAGTAAATTCAATAAGACACACTACCACAAATATTTACTAATTCTTTTGAGTGACATTTTTCTTTTACTGTATTGTATTACAACAGCCTTAATTTGATTTCAGATTACTTACCACAAACATGTACCACATTTGAAGACGACAGTCTCTATAATGCCCCTTCACAATATTTATACCATACCAGATGATCGGTGCTAGTTTCGAGCGCGCGGTGGTGAGTCGTCAGTATTGGACAACAAAAAATAAAATTTCACACTCTCACTTTTATTAACCCTGCCGTGGCTGCGCTGCGTATCACACTGCTCCTAGGTCAGCGGCAAACTTCATTAACTCATGGTCGAATTCAACGACGTGAATTAAAATTACGTAAATCTTAAAATTCTTAAGACATTACCATATCTAAGTATATTTTTTGTTTCTTACTGAGCCAAAATTTAAAAAAAAACCTTATAAGAAGCTCTTAATATTAGTTCACTTTTTGAATTCCACTGTTGACTCAGACGGCATGCGGCCCCGCGGACCGCAGTTTGACGACAGCTGCTAAGGATCTCAGCGAATACCAGTGTAGCAGGTAAAACTTGGCAAAGACTATGTCGCCAATGCGGAGAACCCCTCAGAAGGACACGCCTGCATCCTAGAGCTCCGACTTACTGCAAGACGCGCTGTACACTGTGTGGCAACTACAAAGGCCAACAACATATAATTACAGTGCGACTAATTATATCAAGGTGCCGTGCTGGCTAGTTACAGCAGGAAATGTGGCCTATTAGTTGTAAATAAGCATTTTTTTATCGTTTGTAGTCCGCGAATTGTGACAACAGCTTTGTCTCTTCTTAAAAGTGTAGGGGTCTCCCACTGCCAGGCTAAAAATCCCAACTGGTTTTCAGGATGAAGAACGTCGTGGAGTCGTTAGATGCAATACAACACTATTGAAGACTATTCGTATTTATTACTATTGCAGGTTATTCCATTTATTACTCAGAGTACAAGTCGTTACAGTGTCTTCTGTGTCGGCTGGTGGCTACGCAATCCGGAGAGTAATCCACTTAATCCAACAGCACACTCATGGCTGCCGAGGACGCTGCATCGGCTAGGAGTGGAATTCAATGACACCCTGGTGCGGTGGTTTACCGTCCGTTGGCGAGGTAGGTACGCCCCGTCGGTTACGTATACGACTCGTACGGCGTTTCAGAGAGCACTCAATCCCTCCTGGATCACCGCACACGTTGTCCAATCAACTGGGTCGCAATGTCGGATGCCGTGCTGAATACTGGACCTGGCCCGCCAGTACTGTAGGCCGGCAGACTCGTCCGACGCTAGAGTTTTAAGGTAGCTTCTGCCGTCGAGCGGAGCCATGTTGGCAGACCCTGGACTACCCGTCAGTGCTGCCTGCTTTGCTATCTTCAGTACCGCATGCTGGATTTTATTATCCGTGCCAACCGTCTCGTTAAGGCAACAAGTGTAATACCAATATTAGAATAATCTCACACAAATGCCAGTGTCATATGGCGAGTTCTTTTTTTAGGGAGTCATCCTTGAGTCGTTGTAGACCATTTCTTTTAATTTTCCCCACAAACAAAAATGCAAAGTTATAAAGTTTGGTGAGTGTACTGCAGTTTTTTGATTCCCAAACTACCGATCAAATGCTCTCGATATGTTGCGTCAGGACCATCTGAAATTCCAGAATGAGATTTTCACTCTGGAGCGGAGTGTGCACTAATATGAGACTTCCTGGCTGATTAAAACTGTGTGCCAGACTGAGACTCGAACTCGGGACCTTTACCTTCCGCGGGCAAGTGCTCTACCAAGTGAGCCACCCACGCACGACTCACGCTGCTTCCTCACAGCTTCAGTTCTGCCGGTACCTCGTCTCCTACTTTCCAAAATTCACAGAAGCTCTCCTGCGAACCTTGCAGAACTAGCACTCATGGAAGAAAGGATATTGAGGAGACATGGCTCAGCCACAGCCTGGGGGGTGTTTCCAGAATGAGATTATCACTCTGCAGCGGAAGTTTTCGCCAGGGAATTTCATATCAGCGCACACTCCGTTACAGAGTGAAAATATCATTATGGAAACATCCCCCAGGCTGTGGCTAAGCCATGTCTCCACAATATCCTTTCTTCCAGGAGTGCTAGTTCTTCAAAGTTCGCAGGAGAGCTTCTGTGAAGTTTGGAAAGTAGGAGACGAGGTACTGGTGGAAGTAAAGGTCTGTGGACGGGTAGCTTGAGTAGCTCCGTTGGTAGAGCACTTGCCCGCGAAAGGCAGAGGTACCGAGTTCGAGTCTCGGTCCCGCACACATTTTTAATCTGCGAGGAAGTTTCACATCTGAAATTGTCTGTGAGGAATTGGTGGGACATTCGTTATGTGGGTACTGTTAACACACACATTGCCTTACATCCTGTGGGATGTCTTTGAACAGCCGCTGCAGCATATCTGTTGGGCACTGTAACTTTCGCGCACCGTGAATGAAACAGAGTCCAGTGATGTGATTCTGTAAAAAATCCTGATTTCGCGTTCAGAGACCGCGGTAGTTGTTCGTCTGTTAGCGTAGATTTTCAGATTCCTGGCGACGAATACTGGGAAGTTTCATTTTCCCAGCCGGCCAATGCGGCCGAGCTGTTCTAGGCGCTTCAGTCCGGAGCGGCGCTGCTGCTACGGTCGAAGGTTTGAATCTGCCGCGGGCATGGATACGTGTGATGTCCTTAGGTTCATTAGGTATAAGTAGTTCTAAGTCTGCCCGCATCTCGTGGTCGTGCGGTAGCGTTCTCGCTTCCCACGCCCGCGGTCCCGGGTTCGATTCCCGGCGGGGTCAGGGATTTTCTCTGCCTCGTGATGGCTGGGTGTTGTGTGATGTCCTTAGGTTAGTTAGGTTTAAGTAGTTCTAAGTTCTAGGGGACTGATGACCATAGATGTTAAGTCCCATAGTGCTCAGAGCCATTTGAACCAGTTCTAAGTCTATGGGACTGATGACCTCAGATGTTAAGTCCCATAGTGCTTTCTAAAGGAATTTTGTTACATGAAAAAAGGGAAAGCTTGAAAACTTGGCATGATCAGGATTCCACTCTAGTGACCTGTTTGAAGAAATTCGCTGTTCACGAACGCCGTAGGTACCTTTCCGAATTCGTCCACTTTGTGAAAGTCAGAATATCTTCATTACAACTGAGGATAGACAGATGGGCTTTAATCGTACAGATAAACACTCGAATCATACCTAAGTTACGTGTTCCCTTACTTTTGGGGCACAACAGTATATGGTTACCGTGCCTCTTCCAAAAGCGGCTTAGTGGAATACACTGCATCTATTCTGTGACAATCTGATCTGCACGCATGTTTTACCGATTATGTCCTCTTTGATGTTCCTCCAATGTCACGGTAAAACTATATTGTCCCATTAAAGAAAACTACTGTAATAATTCGTCGGCTACAATCGTTAAATATTATCTGCATGCATCAAAAAATTTGACATGTTGTCCGCTACAGCTTAGTGCATGCAACTAGTCACTTGCAGGCGTCTGGTTCCTGAGTTGGTACATTTATGTTATGAGTGTGTAATGCGAAGGGACTGACTGCTCTCCCGTAATTTCCACTCCAATAGGACACCAGAACGCAAGGTATTTGATATAGAAACATATTTATGAAATGGAGTTATATATTGCGTTCCACTCTCCGTTGAGGTTGCCAGGCTGACGTATACCCCCACGCTTTTCGTGAAGAGAAAGAGAGAAGTACTTACTGAAGCATTTACGAAATTTGTAAAGCACTGCCGTAGTCGAATTATGTAATTGATGGAAACAAGGTTACGCACGTGTAAGCTACGGAACCGGACAGGAAAAGGGAGAGCAAAAATGGCTCTGAGCACTATGGGACTTAACTTCTGAGGTCGTCAGTCCCTTAGAACTTAGAA
The DNA here is from genome assembly GCF_023864345.2 of Schistocerca serialis cubense. Taxonomy (NCBI): domain Eukaryota; kingdom Metazoa; phylum Arthropoda; class Insecta; order Orthoptera; family Acrididae; genus Schistocerca; species Schistocerca serialis. Next base: position 247,683,607 of record NC_064638.1, on the reverse strand, counting down.
CTACTTAAACCTAACTAACCTAAGGACATCACACACATCCATGCCCCAGGCAGGATTCGAACCTGCGACCGTAGCGGTCGCGCGGTTCCAGACTGTAGCGCCTAGAACCGCTCGGCCACCCCAGCCGGCGAAAGGGAGAGCAGTCCAATTTCTTATGCAAATTAATTGTAATGGTATGTAAATGAACGCCGTAGCCCGGAGAACGTTGCAGGTACAACACAGTCACAACACAAGGAGCAGTTACCGTACACGCCACTAAAGGGCTGAGAAAAGCCTACTGAAGTCAGGTCATCAGCAGAGAACTATCTAGATTAACCATCATCAGTAGCAATGAATGAGAACTTTCTTCTATTTGTCGATGTAGAAAACGATCAGGGTTGTTTCAGACACTCAGAGATACCGCTCCGCTATAATTTCGTTGCGAGACGTGTCTCGATTGTAATGTTAACGTTTACGGTCAATTCTCGATTGTTAGAAAACGTAGGTTGAAGTTGCCGCTGCATTTTTTTTTTTTTTTTTTTTTTTTTTTGTAAAACACAGTTATCAAACGAACGTGTTGAGACATAGCACCAAGGAACAGCAGAGAGACAGCAGCCACAATCTGTATACGGAAAAGCCTTCTCGTCGTAAATGTCGTGGCGAAGACTGATATGTACAGTCCACTGCGCCATTTACCGCACGGTAGCACAGCGTGACGCCCGCCGCAGATGGTGGGCGACGAACGTTTTACTGCACAACCCCCTGGGCTCATCTGCAAGGATATCGTTTCTTCGATAATTCGCGAGGATGGTATCGATGCAAACGATGTATTAGAGTTAAATACCTATACTTTCGATGTGCTGTATTTTCTACATATCAGAAAGACTGATTCTTATAACAAATAAATTATTTATTTCTTGACAGGCTTATGATTTAAATTCGTTGTATTTGTGTAGGTATTACTATAGTTCGATATAACTTTTTTCTTTCATTTCGCATTAAAGAAAATGGATACACTGTGAAATGTGTGACGCATTGCATTGTCGTGCTGGTGGATGCCATCGTGCTGGGGAAGTAAAAACTGCAAGTAGTGGCGGAGATGGACGCGAAGGACGAATGCGGTCTTTCGTGGACCCATTGTACCTTTAGGAATGGCGAGATTACCCACCAAGTGTTACGAGAACATTCCCTGTACAGCAAAGCTCCAACCTCCGGCCTAGACCCTTCCGACAATTCTTGGATGGTGTTTTGTTTCAGAAGTTTCATGCCGTACAACCCTATGGCCATGTGTCCAATGAAGCATAAAATGTTATTCTTCTGTAATGGCCTCCGTCGCCACTCAGTGGACGTCCAGGCGTGCAAAATCAAGACTCTGTCGCCCACGAACAGCGGTCAGTATGTGTGCATAAACTAGGAGCCTGCTGCAGAACCCTATAGGCAACGGTCTTTGAGGAGACACTGCGGGTAGCCCCTTTTCTTGTTTCACCTGGGCGGTCAGTTGCTTAACATTTGCACGTGTGATCACCAGTACACATTTCCGCAACCATCGTCCACAGCTCTTATCTATGGCACGTGGCGGACAAAACTTGCTTCGGCATTGGTTTTGGATAACGCCATTTCCCGGTACACGGTATATTTTAACCACAGCGGCATGCGAACGGTTTACAAATTTAGCCGTTACGGAAATGTTTCCACCCTTGGCCTGAGAGCCATTGATGATGCCATTCTGGACATCACATAAATCACTGAACTTCCGCACAGCTACAACGACTGATTTATATACCTTCCATTGCAAGTGCTGCCACCTGTCGTCTGAGAGTTGAGGTCTAATATAGGCGTTGCTCATCTACATGTTACTGGGCCGCATGTATACGTTCTGTAAAGACCGTTGTGTAGTTAAACATTTATTAACGTGATCTTAACATATTTTTATGCGCATGAAATATTAATTTCGATTAATAATTTATATTGTAATATTCCGTGCAGTATTTTGTGAGAGAGACGAGCTATGAAGCAAGTCGATAGGTCGCTACGTGCAACGTTAACAAAGGAGTCTGTAGAAAAGAGCAGAGACCGATTATTGTCGTGCGTGAGTGACGGAATGGCGTGTTTCTAGTATCAGCTTTAGACTGCTATTTCCGGTGTGCAACGCGGACTGTTTTAGATGCATATCGCGGACTGAGAAGTTAAAATGTAAATTCATTGAAGTGCTTTCTGTCGAGGATTATCATCTCACGAACTAAACTAGAAAATTCCGAAGTGTGGACAGTGAAGTAAGGTGTTTACTCAGTCGATTGCTTTTCGCGTGCAACTAGGATTATAAACATAACAGACGTATAGGTCAACGACATTCTCATTGTAAACTATTGTATCAGTAAAGCTACACTATCGGAATTATAAAAAAACAGATTTACCAGGTGGACTGTCTCTGATACACAGTGCGGGCTGTGAAGCGGAAGTAGGAATACGATCCTTATCATCCATACTAATATTATAAATGCGAAAGTGTGTTTGTTTGATCCCTTTTCACGAAAAGACCACTGAAACGATGTTAATTAAATTAGGTAAGGCGATACTTCAACCCGCCAGGTTAGCCGAGAGCGCTAATGTTCTGCTTCCTGGTCTCGCGTATGCGCGCCGGCCCCAGGTCCAAAACGCATCGTTTAACGACGAGGGCTGGCGTGCCAGCCATCCTGGATGTGGTTTTTAGGCGGTTTTCCACAAGCCACTAGGTAAATACCGGGCTGGTCCCCATGTCCCGCCTCAGTTACAAGACTCGGAGACATTTGAAAATGTGCGCACTATTTCATGGCTTACACGAAACGCAAACAGCTAGGGTGCACTAATTTCGTCCCGAGGCGTGCGGGGTGGCGACAGGAAGGGCATCCGGCCACCCCTTGATACTAACATCGTCAAATACATAGTAACAAGGCCGATCCTGCGTTGAAGCGGGACAAAGGCCCTAAGAAATCGATGATGAGGTGAGTGGATACTTTCAATAGTGAGGAAAAACAAAGACTATTTTAGATTGTACGGGGCACAAGATATTTATTGATTTAAAGTGTATAAAGCGAGTCAAGTAAATGTATTTACTCTTCATAAAAGCCAATTTTTTTCACTTTATCGGTTGGAGACGCATTTATTGGTTGATATGTTCTACATATTACCATTCAACATAAGAGATACAATGTTTACACAATCATCATACTTCCATATTAATTCTATGGCAGCATAGGGAAAGAGTGAAACCAAGGGAGAGCATACATTATTAAAAAAAATAAAAATAAAATGACCTCTAGGAGGGCGAAGTAAAGAGTGCAACACTTTTGTTTGCATCACTGGGAATAAACCATATTAAAAGTAATAACATTTGTTGCACAGTGTCTATCTATTTAAAAAGCACCATACATCCGTCCATGCACCCACCACATGCACCAACTGGCAGCAATGCTGCATCGACCTCTGCCTCATCATTTGAGCAGTTGTGGTTGGGAAGGGGAAAGTGGGAGGATGCATATTATGAGCTGTGATTACCTCAATAAGCAGACACGGGAGGGCAGTTGACGTTACGGCACATTCAGCCCTTACTTACTATCACTCACCACAACAAAACTACTGATCTGCAAGTGCAGCCACAGGCAACAGCAAGTGGACTAACATGAAAGCCCCAATGTTTTGACTGTGGAGTAATATGGTTACTATGCATTGTCGATGCTTTGTGCGGACTGTGAGATATAAATACACTGAAGTGTTTCTAACCACAAACCGATATCCAAAAAGAAATACAAAAAATGCAGCCTTCGAACACCTTTGACAGTTGTTTAATAAGTGCAGTGATGGCAGTAAACTTCACTTTTTTCCCTGGGGGAAGCAGAGTTGGTCTTCATTGCCAACTAAAGATAATTTAATTAATTAAGGTTTCCTAAGCAATGCACAGGGTGACTTATATTTATGCAATTGACCATTTTCAAGAGAACAATTATGGTGGCAACTCTTAATACGGATTACAATGACATGATTTATGGAATGCCATACTGCGTGACGATATGTCATTTGTGACAGTTAAGTGTTTCTTCATCAGATATTATAACTGTTAGGAAGCTGCTCTCTCATTAATTTATTACACAAGGACTTTGTAACAAACATATAATTTTTAATGCTGAAGTTAGCATTTTCGACTTCTCATTCTTGTTATCAATCTCATGTAATTTACAGCCCTGGCACTTCAAATCTTATTTTAAGTCATTTAAAAAGTTAAACTGAAATTAATTTCCTTTACTAAATTTTTTGTAGCAAAAATTTTATATTTGAGAATCTCTTTTGACATTTACCTGTATTATATATTTATCTGCAATAAAACAAACTTTTTACTTTACTTTTCTCTCAATCTTTCAGTACACACAAATGTATATTTCCAGTGTTTGTTAGGGTTACTTTCATCTTAAAGTACGTGTTGCTTAGTGCATTGTGCTATAAATTACGTGTGTTGTATGGTGTTCTGCATCAACCTACAGGGCTACGACCACTGCTTCATTAAACGAAGCTTTTAATATGCATGAAAATTTCAAAATCTGACAGATGGGTATTGGCTGGCTTTGTTTAACATCGAGGAACTCGTCATACTATTGTATTCCAAGGTCACTGTGGATGTTTTGTTTACTTTGTTTACTTCTTTTGGTGAATATCAGTAATTATTTTTCTCTGAGTGAGTGTAATATTCAGTGAATCTTCGGAACAGTGCAAATTTAGTTTTTAGGTATACCAAGATTACCTACTAGACATCTTATATTTATTTCACTAGAAATGTATGAGGTTCCCTCTATTTTCAACATTTTTTGGTAGAGTCTGCTTCAGTTAGACGTTCAGTTAATTTATTCTTAAATATTTGTTTGAAGATTGTCATGTCTGACAGAAGAAATATTAGGGGATCCCTCTTTCGTTACGCATTATAGCTGTATGACTGTCAATTTACATAACATAAAGTAAGGCCATTTCTGCCTCCAGTCGTGCATGTGTGACAGGTTCACGAGTACCGCAGCGGACGAGGAGTTCCTGCATTCCCGCAGGCCAGGAATGAAGTCAGAGGAGGCAGGATTCGGTCAAGAGCTTGGCCTTGGAAACGTCGACTATGTCATTGTCGCTGTCACTATCTCTAGCAATACAGTGAGACACTGAAGGCAGAATGCAGCGTTGATAGTTTTGTATTGGCCTGATGGTAGCTTGTGCCAGCTTTACCTGTGTTACAGCGAACAGTTGCAGAATGGCGGCTGTGTATGATCTGCATACTTTCTGGCTATTTGCGAAGGCCTGCTTACAGCTTTGAGCTGTTTCTCATACGTGTATTTATACATATTTGTATAGTGTAATCAATAAATGTTTTTAAAGCTCACCAAATAGGAAGTATATTAGTTTAGTGTTGGCGAACAGTGATATTATTTAAAATACTATGGAATTATCAACAACTAAAGAATGTAGCCAGTCTTACAAAATTAACTCTCTCAACACTAAGGGGGTTTCTGGGGACGGTACGTTGTGCCCATATTTCAAAAATATTGCCATCTAATCAGTTTTATTATGTTTTAAAAATTAGCAACTTGGCAAGAATTTTGCATTTTTTAATTTTTTTACCTCGGGCATAAAGCACTCTGGCCCTTTTACAAGTTTCCGAAAGTACGTTTATATTGCTAAGAGCGTGCTGAAAGATACTTTTATGTTCTGCGCTCTGCTTACACATCAGTATCTCTTTAAAAAGTATGATTCTGGAATGTCAGCAACAATGAACGACTTCAGTTTTTTCCATTTCTTTATCTGATGGTGAAAATCTACGCCGCACCTATGGTAATTCCCATTATGGAAAATTCGTTGATATTGCTAGCGTTAAAGATATATGAGGCATCATTTAAGTTGCATTTTTAAAACGTAGAAAAAGACTTTTCTTTTCATGCAGACAGCCTACATTTTCCTGCAATAATTTGAGTATATATCGTTTTTGCACTTAAAAGTAAAATATGCGTACTCCCAAAATAGAAAGTCTACTCTAAAGTAGGAATTTATGGCACAGTGTATGTACACTAAAGTGCCAAAGAAACTGGTTCAAATGGTTCAAATGTCTCTGAGCACTATGGGACTCAACATCTTAGGTCATAAGTCCCCGAGAACTTAGAACTACTTAAACCTAACTAACCTAAGGACATCACACACACCCATGCCCGAGGCAGGATTCGAACCTGCGACCGTAGCAGTCCCGCGGTTCCGGACTGCAGCGCCAGAACCGCTAGAGAAACTGGTATAGGCATGCGTTTACAAATACAGAGATATCATGTAGAATAAGACGCAGCTGTCGGCAACGCCTATATATGACACAAGTGTCTGGCGCAGTTGTGAGATCGGTTACTGCTGCTACAGTGGCAGGTTATCAAGATCTGAGTGAATTTAAACGTTGTGTTATAGTCGGTGCATGAACGATGGATGGGACACAGCTTAACCGAGATTGAGATGAAGTGGGGTTTCCCTGTACGATCATTTTAAGAGTGTACCGTGAATATCAGGAATCCGCTACAACATTAAACCGTCATCGCTGCGGATGGAAAAAGATCCTGCAAGAACCAGACCAACGACGAATGAAGAGAATCGGTCAACGTGTCAGAAGTGCAACCCTTCCGCAAGTTGCTGCAGATTTCAATCCTGGGCCATTAAGAAGTGCCAACCGCTCAACGAAACATCATGGATATGAGGTTTCCGAGCCGAAGATCCCCTCGTGTACCCTTGATGACTGCACGATACAAAGCTTTACGCCTGGGCCGGTCAATACCGACATTCGACTGTTGATGACTGGAAACATGTTGCCTGATCGGACGAGTCTCGTTTCGAATTGCATCGAATGGATGGACGTGTGCAGTTGTGGAGACAACTTCATGAATCCAAGGACCCTGCATGTCAGCAGGGGACTCTTCAAGCTGGTTGAGGCTCTCTAATGGTGAAGAGAGTGTGCAGTGATATGGGACCCCTGATACGTCTAGATACGACTATGATAGGTGACACGTATGTATGCATCCTGTCTGATCAGCTGCATCGATTCATGTCCATTGTGCATTCCGATGGACTTGGGCTGTTCCACCAGGACAATGCGACAACTCGCACATCCAAAATTTCTACAGACTGGCTCCAACAACACTCTTCCGAGTTTAAAAACTTCGCTGGCCACCAAACTCCCCAGACATGAACAGTATTGATCAAATCTGGGATGCCTTGCCACGTGCTGTATGGAAGAGATTTCCACCCAATTGTACTCTTACGGATTTATGGACAATCCTGCAGATTCATGGTGTGAGTTCCCTCCAGTACTACTTCAGACGTTAGTCGAATCCATGCTATGTCGTGCTGCGGCACATCTGCGTCCTCGCGGGGGCCCTACACGATATTAGGAGGAGTACCAGTTTCTTTGGCTCTCCAGCGTAATATCCTGTACTTCATTTCCATTTTTCGAAATTTCTTCATCAGAAGTTTTTCTAATTTCTGAACATGATTCCCACTGTTGGTGAACATTTTATGCATTTAACCCTGTCTGTAGTCTCCTTTTTGTGAATTGTTGGTTGGTTGAAATGGCCCTAAGGACTATGGGACTTAACATCTGAGGTCATCATTCCCATAGACTTAGAACTATTTATACCTAAGGACATCACACACATCCATGCCCAAGGCAGGATTCGAACCTGCGACCGTAACAGTCCCGCGGTTCCGGACTGAAGCGCCCAGAACCGCTCAGCCACAGCGGCCCTCTTGTGAGTAATATACGAGGATGATATGGTACCAGAGACTAGTTTGGTAATGTTTTTTATCACACTGATTGATAAACGTCTGTTTTTCTGAATTGCAACAGTTAGTAGAAAACAGAATAATCATATATATGATAACCTTATTTTTCTACTGGAATAGTAACATTACCCGCATATTCATACATTGCAGTTATCTCTAATCCCTATTGTACGTGAAGCACATGAAAAATGAGCACTTTGATTATCTTTTCATTCTTACCATTAGACTCTGTTGGATATGAAGATTGCTTCGTCATGTTTCTCAGTGCGCTGCAATTGTAGAACAGACATCAACTGTAAGTCACAAAACGTAAGAACATTAAGGACATCAGGAACGTACATTTCTCTCAACGCCATGATTATGGCGTCCGCCCTATTTCGTGCTCTGATAGTACTTTGCGGAGGAGAAAGAAATGCAACCAGTACTGTTCATTAGGACAGAGCTTAGTTCTAAACAGTGTGTTCTTGTTTTCTGTAGAATGAATGCTCTACTCTCCAACCGGTCGTCCTGATTTGGGTTTTCGATGGTTTTCCTAAATTACGACGACTACTTGTCCCATCTCTGTCAACGGTAAGTACGTAAATTAATATTACTGTGCAAGTAGTCAACGAATGAATAGAACTATAACCACTGCTATTACTAATACTACCAGGCCTAATGCACTTACACAATGGAAGGGTCCTAAACCTTCGCTGCGTCTTCACCTGTCTGAAGGCAGTGTTACGGCGCTGAAGAGAGGAACGCATGCACAGCGCCGAAAGGTAAATAGGAAAGAAAAGTATCTGGACAGCGGCACATGTCAGCTACCCACGAGCTCCGTATTATCAACATAGCTCCTACTGCTTCTTTAGCTTTATTCACCGTCGTAACGTGTGTTCTTTCATGTTATCCTATCAGATATTTGCAGCGTTCCATATAAACTGCAGCGTGTGTACACTTCGTGCTATTTCACTGCTGTGTGTCGACAGCGAGATTTTTCATTCTGTTTGCAGTTGATAGCTACCTACATTCATTACGTTCAGTCCCGCGGGAGTGAGAGAGAGACTGTATAGTCTGAGTCAATATATGCACTTAGGAAACATCACTATACTGCAAATATTCGTTTATACTTTGAATACTGAAAACAGCGCCTCAGGAGAGGAGCATCTAATCGAAACGAAATTTATTAGATACAGATGGGAGATTCACTTGCTCCCAAAATCCAGCGGGCTGGAGTGTCCGAGCGGTTCTAGGCGCTACAGTCTGGAACCGCGCGACCGATACGGTCGCAGATTCGAATCCTGCCTCGTTCATGTATGTGTGTGATGGCCTTAGGTTAGTTAAGTTTAAGAAGTTCTAAGTTCTAGGGCACTGATGACCTCAGAAGTTAAGTTCCATAGTTCTCAGAGCCATTTAAACCATTTGAACCAAAATCCAGACATGTAAGCAAACGTATACAAACACAGAGCACGCCAATAACGCGCGGGGCCACCTTTCCCTGCAATGCATGCAGCAACACGGTCTACCATCGAATAGATTAGGCGCCTGATGTTGTCCTGAGGTAGACGGCCCCACAAATCTTGAACAGCCTCCTTCAAATCATGTACAGAATGACACGACGGCATTTGGCGTTTCAGCTGCTCCGGGGAACAGGCCGGTCATGGAGGAAAGGTCGCACATGGCGTCGAAGAATGTCATCAACATAACGCAGGCCTGTTAGGTTCCACGTACCGCAATTAGAGGGGACTGGCTACCTTAGCTTATGGCACCGAGGTCGCTGTGCAGGTGATGTGGCGCGTGACAGCGTGGCTGGAACTATGGAGTTCACCTGTATATGGTTATAACAACGCTTTGCCGATCCATGGCAGTCTCCATAGTTCTGGCTTGGTAGCATTGTACATGGAGTCGTCTATGTCGCGGTGTTAACAGCAGTACACGACAAGGGCGCCAGGACTGAAAATTCGCCTCCACAGGGCGAGTGGAAACAACTGGCAACCATACATCGACTTGCATCGTGGAACGGATCACTGTAGGATCCCTGATAGCTTGCCACACAGTCTTTCGATGCTCTGACCTTGTCGCCTTCCTGATTGCTCTACACCCGATATACTGCACATGAGTGCCGTTCCGTGTCCGTGTCCGTGCTTCCAATATAGTCTGACGGAACACTCCGATCAACCTGGCGAGTGACACGGCATATAGACCAGCCTGCGGTTTCCAAGCCGTTTATTAGGCCCCTCTCAAACTGGTTTGGGGGAATTGTACACTACTGGCCATTACAATTGCTACACCACGAAGGGGACGTGCTACAGACGCAAAATTTAGCCGACAGGAAGAAGATGCTGTGATACGCAAATGATTAGCTTTTCAGAGCATTCACACAAGGTTGGCGCCGGTGGCGACACCTACAACGTGCTGACATGACGAAAGTTTCCAACAGATTTCTCATACACAAACACCAGTTCACCGGCGTTGCTTGGTGAAACGTTGCTGCGATGCCTCGTGTAAGGAGGAGAAATGCGTACCATCACGTTTCCGACTTTGATAAAGGTCGGATTGTAATCTATCGCGATTGCGGTTTATCGTATCGCGACATTGCTGCTCGCGTTGGTCGAGATCCAATGAATGTTAGCAGAATATGGAATCGGTGGGTTCAGGAGGGTAATACGGAACGCCGTACTGGATCCCAACGGCCTCATATCACTAGCAGTCGAGACGACAGGCATCTTATCCGCATGGCTGTAACGGATCGTGCAGACACGTCTCGATCCCTGAGTCAACAGATGGGGACGTCTGCAAGACAACAACCAACTGCACGAACGGTTCGACGACGTATGCAGCAGCATGGACTATCAGCTCGGAGACCATGGCTGCGGTTACCCTTGACACTGCATCACAGACAGGAGCGCCTGCGATAGTGTACTCAACGACGAACCTGGGTGCAAAACGTCATTTTTTCGGATGAATCCAGGTTCTGTTTACAGCATCATGATGATCGCATCCGTGTTTGACGACATCCCGGTGAACGCGCATTGGAAGCGTGTATTCGTCATCGCCATAGTGGCGTATCACCCGGCGTGATGGTATGGGGTGCCATTGGTTACACATCTCGGTCACCTCTTGTTCGCATTGACGGCACTTTGAACAGCGGACGTTACATTTCAGATGTGTTACGACCTGTGGCTCTACCCTCATTCGATCCCTGCGAAACCTTACATTTCAGCAGTGTAATGCACGACCGCATGTTGCAGGTCCTGTACGGGCCTTTCTGGATACAGAAAATGTTCGACTGCTGTCCTGGCCAGCACATTCTCCACATCTCTCACCAATTCAAAACGTCTGGTCAATGATGGCTGAGCAACTGGCTCGTCAGAATACGCCAGTCACTACTCTTGATAAACTGTGGTATCGTGTTGAAGCTGCATGGGCAGCTGTATCTGTACACGCCATCCAAGGTCAATTTGACTCAATGGTAAGGAGTATCAAGGCCGTTATTACGGCCAGAGGTGGTTGTTCTGGGTACTGATTTCTCAGAATCTATGCACCCAAACTGCGTGAAAATGTAATCGCATGTCAGTTCTAGTATAATTTGTTTGTCCAATGAATACCCGTTTATCATTTACATTTCTTCTCGGTGTGGCAATTTTAATCGTCAGTAGTGTACGTTAAATTCGTTGAAATTTGACATTTTCTGTTTTCTGCTCCATAATGCACTTTGGACTTTCCTGACAATTGTGAGACCTTCAAATAGTAATTTGAATTTTGACGTGTGACTGTCAAATTTCGTGGCTACGCATATTCTGCCACAGTTGAGCAGTCATATCTTGGGACCTACACAGTGTAGAAGGCTGTAAATTGCTTTGTTTTGTTCCTATTGCTACGTCTCAGAAGTTGGAATTACGAATAAACAAATCAGTCCTTTGTTTATGATACTAGCTTTCGTTGAAGGTAATGTGATTATCGGCTATATTTGTAATAAGCTAACTTCTTTGCTTTTTATACTTAAATAAAATGAGTAAGCGTAAAAGTAACTTCAAGAAACGCGAATTTGCGTGTAACAGATGTGTGAGACCTGCATTTTCTTCTGAAGTACTTGAAAACAGGTGTGCTAGTGGTGAAGGAAACCACGATAATGTTTCTGTATTGACCATGCGCCCTAGTGCATCGAAAAGCAAAGTAACTTTAGAAAACGGTGACAGTGGTAAACGTAATGATATTATGGACAACGTCATTATTGATGTGCAGATCCTTGCACAAGTTCTTTCGAAACTGTCTCTTGCTGTCTTTGTGGTGGGCAAGTTAAACTTGATGAGGATATTGGAGCTAGAATAGGTGTTGCGTCTAAATTAATTATTAAACGTCAGAAGTGCAAAAACGGAAAAGCATTTCATATGTCATTAAAGTGTTCAGGTTGTCAATTGTATGAAACTGATGTGAGACTGTTCTATGGCCTTAGATGCATTGGTAATGTTTCTGCACTGTACTGAATTTGCCAAAACCACCTTCTAGGTATACGAAATATGTAACAGCAACTGGGGGGACCCTGTAAATGCTGTGGCTGAAGATCCAATCATTGCTGCTACTTCAGAAGCTGTTGAACAAAGTGAGGGTGACACAGACATCAGCATAGCTATGGATGGATCCTGGCAAAAAGCGTGGGTTTAGTCTTAAAAATGGTTTTACATCTGCAATAAGTATTGACACTGTAAAAGTTTCGGATTTTGAAGTTCTCAGTAAGTACTGCTAAGGTTGTACAGTGAACCAGAAGAACAGATAACTTCATAAGCAGCAGCGTATAAAAAATTATGATGGCCCGAGTGGAGAAATGGAGGTAAGACGAGCAGTTAATATTTTCCAGCGTTCGCAGAAGGAGAGAGGTGTCAGGTATGTGAAATACACTCCTGGAAATGGAAAAAAGAACACATTGACACCGGTGTGTCAGACCCACCATACTTGCTCCGGACACTGCGAGAGGGCTGTACAAGCAATGATCACACGCACGGCACAGCGGACACACCAGGAACCGCGGTGTTGGCCGTCGAATGGCGCTAGCTGCGCAGCATTTGTGCACCGCCGCCGTCAGTGTCAGCCAGTTTGCCGTGGCATACGGAGCTCCATCGCAGTCTTTAACACTGGTAGCATGCCGCGACAGCGTGGACGTGAACCGTATGTGCAGTTGACGGACTTTGAGCGAGGGCATATAGTGGGCATGCGGGAGGCCGGGTGGACGTACCGCCGAATTGCTCAACACGTGGGGCGTGAGGTCTCCACAGTACATCGATGTTGTCGCCAGTGGTCGGCGGAAGGTGCACGTGCCCGTCGGCCTGGGACCGGACCGCAGCGACGCACGGATGCACGCCAAGACCGTAGGATCCTACGCAGTGCCGTAGAGGACCGCACCGCCACTTCCCAGCAAATTAGGGACACTGTTGCTCCTGGGGTATCGGCGAGGACCATTCGCAACCGTCTCCATGAAGCTGGGCTACGGTCCCGCACACCGTTAGGCCATCTTCCGCTCACGCCCCAACATCGTGCAGCCCGCCTCCAGTGGTGTCGCGACAGGCGTGAATGGAGGGACGAATGGAGACGTGTCGTCTTCAGTGATGAGAGTCGCTTCTGCCTTGGTGCCAATGATGGTCGTATGCGTGTTTGGCGCCGTGCAGGTGAGCGCCACAATCAGGACTGCATACGACCGAGGCACACAGAGCCAACACCAGGCATCATGGTGTGGGGAGCGATCTCCTACACTGGCCGTACACCACTGGTGATCGTCGAGGAGACACTGAATAGTGCACGGTACATCCAAACCGTCATCGAACCCATCGTTCTACCATTCCTAGACCGGCAAGGGAACTTGCTGTTCCTACAGGACAATGCACGTCCGCATGTATCCCGTGCCACCCAACGTGCTCTAGAAGGTGTACGTCAACTACCCTGGCCAGCAAGATCTCCGGATCTGTCCCCCATTGAGCATGTTTGGGACTGGATGAAGCGTCGTCTCACGCGGTCTGCACGTCCAGCACGAACGCTGGTCCAACTGAGGCGCCAGGTGGAAATGGCATGGCAAGTCGTTCCACAGGACTACATCCAGCATCTCTACGATCGTCTCCATGGGAGAATAGCAGCCTGCATTGCTGCGAAAGGTGGATATACACTGTACTAGTGCCGACATTGTGCATGCTCTGTTGCCTGTGTCTATGTGCCTGTGGTTCTGTCAGTGTGATCATGTGATGTATCTGACCCCAGGAATGTGTCAATAATGTTTCCCCTTCCTGGGACAATGAATTCACGGTGTTCTTATTTCAATTTCCAGGAGTGTACTTAGGTGATGGAGACAGGAAGGCTTTTATTGCAGTACAAAACAGTAAGCCATATGATGTTCCTATACACAAACTTGAGTGTGTAGGACATGTCAAAAAAAGGATGGGAACACGTCTGCGTAACCAAAAAAACGGGCTGGGTAACACAAAATTGTCTGATAGCCGGTCAATAAAATGTGCTGGAAGAATAACGGAGAAAGTAATTGATGAATTTCAGGAATATTATGGGAAGGCCGTAAGAGACAACTGTGACAATTTAGAAAAGATGAAAAGAGCTCTGTGGATCAGTTTCCTTCATCGAATATCAATCGATGAAAAGCCATGTGATGCTTTATGTCCACCTCCACCGAACACTTGGTGTAAATATAGGCAAGCTGATTTTTCTGACACCGCGCATGAATTTACCCAAAACATTGTCTTCATTTGGCAGCAATGGAGGCAATCAAACCTATTTACAGATATCTGGCAAATCCCGAGCTACTAAAGAAGTGTTCACATGGGAAGACTCAGACTGCGAATGAGTCCTTCAATAATTCTGTGTAGTGCTGTGTGCCTAAAAATATGTTTCTTGGCCTTATAACTCTAAAGTTAGCAGTGCCTGAAGCTGTGATAACTTTTAATGGTGGGAACTATAAAAGAATTAAGGTTCTGGAGAAGTTAGGGGTAAGATTAGGACATAACACAGCTAAAGAACTGCGGGAACTGGATGAGCTTCGTGTACGTGAAGCAGAGGTAGCTGCTCAGCAAATGACAAAAGAAGCAAGAAAGAGAAGGAGGAGGCAAGCACTGGCCCGTTGTGACACTGAAAAAGACACAGACTATGGGCCATGGCAATTTCAGTGCGTGAAAGACGCAGAAATGTAAGTTTGTATGAGAATTTGTAATAAAAAAAAGTTTTAAACCTCAGTTTCTCTGAACTACATTTTTTGCAATAAATGACCCGTTTCCTAAAAAAGTACTGATGATAGAGAATGAAATTTTCATGGCAAGCCAAGTGTGAGATTCAACACTTATGGAACTAGAATAATTAAAATATCCTGTGTTGTTTTGTTTTTATGTTCATTCGTTTATCAAATTATGTCAAAAAATTGAGTGTCTGAAAAAAAAACGTGCTCCACAATACAATTTTAGTAGTAATTCTAATTTAGTGTGTCGAGAAAGGTGAATACAATAATTATGGAAAATTGTAAGTTGATGTTTTAAAATGGTTCCAAGATAATGGGTCACAAAATTCGATAATTTTAGATTGGCGGCATATGACATACAATGTCCCCTTAACTGTGAAAAATACCGTCTGACATGTCTACGTGGCATTCTGCGCCTACTAACGTCCTACTTGAGTCGGGATGCGATCATATGACTCGACCACTACGTGCCGTTCAAATCAGGCCCCCTGCCGATTGCACCACCACTGCAGGATCTGACAGCAAACTTGGATCATTTGCATGTAGGATCTCACTGTAATTCTTTGCGAAGATTCACATTTGTACGCTTCCTCCATCTGGGTGCGCTGTTTTCAATGTTCCTGATATATATATATATATATATATATATATATATATATATATATATATATATATATATATATATCAATATTTAAAGTCGCAGTTTGTGCTTTCCGAGGTGATAATTAGAACATTATGACTACTCCTCAAATTTTTCGGTTGAAAGCCACCGCACTATAGCGTGTGATCTCGAGCAGGAAAGCAGTGGACTGCGACAAAATTATTGAAGTTTCCTGCGATGTCTGATGGAGATAAATCGCACGAAGTCGCTGCACATTGACTTGCACGAACAGAATAATGATTTTAATATCACGCAGAGTTTATTCTGTGACTCAATTTGCCACCAGACCGCCGGAATTGCCTCTCATGCAGGTATATTTGAGGAAGGCATCGTAAATATTCTAGTGTACACAACTACGATTGTTTTCTTTCTATTGTTTCTAGATTTTGGTCTGATTCAGAGGAGTGTGCACATGAAATATTCCTCGTGGGAAAAAACTTCTTACTTTCCACATCATTAAGAGAACTGAACGTATGCATAGCTGTCAATCAGCTATGTGTGAATGCCTCGTCAGTTCGATTTCTTCTTGAGATGCACAGGGAACTATTTAGTATGAACGAGTATTACGCTCTGCTTTGCTTGAATTTCTACACTTTCATGTCGTAGAATTAGCTAGGATTACAGTCCATTACAATACTACAGTTGCTCGTTATTAAAAAAGGGTGGTCACTTTGCCAGAGAATAATTGTCTTGAATGCTACGAAATTGCGGTATTTACGGTGATCTTCAATCCGAAGAACGATTTGACGCCGCTCTCCACGCCACTCTAACCTGTGTAAGCCTCTTTGTCTTCGAATAACTACTGAAACCAACATCATTATGAATCTGCTTACTGTATTCATCTCTTGGTATCGTTTTATGACTTTTCTCCTTTACATTTCTCTGCATTAGTAAATTGGTGATTCCTTGATGTCTCAGAACGTTTTCTAATAACCAATCTCTTTTTCTAGTCATTTTTGCAACAAATTTTTCACCCCATTCCTATTAAGTATTTCCTTATTAGTTACGTCATCTACACATCTAATCTCCGGCATCCTTCTGCAGCACAGCATTTCCTAAGCTTCTACTCTTTTCTTGTCTCATCTGTTTATCGACCATGTTTCACTTACATGCATCGCTACACTCCATACCAAGTTCCACAAAGGACTTCCTGACACATGAATCTATGCTCCATGTTAACAAATTCCTCTTCTTCAGAAAGATTTTTCTTGTCACTGTCAATCTAGATTTTACATCCGCTCTACTTTGGCAATCATCAGTTACTTTGCTGAACAAATAGCAAACCTCATCTACTACTCTCAGTGTCTCGTTCCCTAAATCCTTCAGTATCAACTGACTTAATTCGACTGCGTTCCATTGTATCTGTTTTGCTGTCGCCTTCATTTGTCTTATATCCTTCTTTCAAGACACTGTTCATTCCGTTCAACTGCTCTTACAAGACCTTAGCAATCTCGACGTAATTGCAATGTCGTCGGCAGACTTCAAAGTTTTTATTTCTTCTGCAAATTTTTCTCTGGGTCATTTACTGCTTGACCAATGTAGAGACTAAATAACGTCGGGGATAGGCTACAACCCTGTCCCAATCCCTTCTCACGACTCCTTCCATCCCAAGCCTCTCGTCTCTTATAGCTGCCGTTTTATACCTGTAAATAGCCTTTCGCTCCCTGTGTTATATACCTACTATCTTCGGAATATCAAAGAGAGTATTTTCATCAACACTATCAAAAGCTTTCTGTAAATACTGTATCAGTAATAAAACAGAAAAACCTTTCTGTCTTATTTCAACACCATGCCACCTGCTTTTCTCCTAATTAAACGATTGTAGTAACATTTGAGAAACATTGGATAGGTATTGAAGGAAGCAGTTTTCGAAACAGTGAACACACTGCAGGCTCATATAAATACGTGCATTTGCGAAAAATTTTGGTCCTCAATTTGCTACTGGATATAGTTACTACATGTTTCTCTTTATTGTATCTGAAAGCATTGCTACGTCGAGCAGGACAAGAAACAGCCCCCGAAATAGTGTACATCCCAGTGATCACCGAATATTTCGAAATACAAAACACTTAAGATTTGCCTCATAGTGGCTCCACTGGGCAGAGTGACCGCGCGGTTTACGGCGCCATGTCACGGATTGCGCAGCCCCTCCCTTTGGATGTTCGAGCCCTACATCGGGCATGGATGTGTGTGTTATTCTTAGTGTCAGCAGTTTGGTGCCTTAGGAAATCACACTCATTTTAACATTTGAACATAGTGGCCCCCGGCATCAACAGCCGCAGCTAATGACTCATGGGTCGTAGGCAAACTATCCTAAGTAGAAGGTAACAGAAGTGCGTGCTGTCTTAGCTGACTCTAGACGTGGTGCTGTATGTACCCAGACAGTACGAAACTGTCTTCCCACCATTAGTTTGGTCTTAGAGCGATCATTACGAACAGTAGTACAGCTTCATAATACCCTGGAGCACGAAGAAGCTGGGCAGGGGTGCTCATGGAACGTAACGTGGATCATTGGCATTGGGCTCATCTACGACATCAGGATTTCCGTTGTGACGTAGCGCCTTCACATAGCACCTATAGCAATCAATAGAAGCGAGTTGATTCGTGCAGAAGTGAGTCATGGTTAGCTCGTAAAGGTCCGTATATACTAGACAGAGAAAAGCCAACGAACGACAACCAATCGCTTCTTTAGCCGAAATTTGCCTAGTGTGTAAAGGTGGAAAATCAGAACGTTAGCAGTGAGTTGGGCCGGGAACCCACCTTGTAGTTTTGATACCGTATCGTATGTACGTTGGTTTCCTAGAGTTTTTCTGTGTCTTTTGACTGATATATCTTTATTGTGTTTAAAAATATTGGAGTATTGTGTGTAATACGGAGAAAGTATTAAAGCTAAAAGTTTTTCGTGAACGGGAATTGCGATTATAAAAACAAATTGAAATAGCTGGGTGCTTGGTCGTAAATTGGTAAGCTGTTAGCGAATAATTTGTACTAAGTGAACGAGAAAATGCCATTTTTATGAATATTGTTTTATTACAGGTGCCTCTCTCCCAAATAAGGCGTCATTTTTAAAAGTTTTAGGACACTCACACTTCAATAACAATTCGAAATCTGTAGTTCTCATTTGCAAAATAATATGAAATATCCCATATCACAATTCAGCTTTAAGGTCAGACATTAATTTCCTCCCACCACATTGGTCCCTACTTTTTAAAAAGTTGAGGTCGTCCAGAAGCATCTTTTTTTGTTCGTCTTTTTATGATGATCAGCTCTTCTCTCCTCATAATATAGGCCTGTAAAACTATTATTAAACTGATCCTAACAATAAAAGAAATTCGAGCAACCTCAACAATTTATCACAGCCAACTGTGAATCCACATGGTCAAATCCCTTGGTCCAGACCCCTTGGTTTGGTGAGGATGACAGGCCGAATGCTATGCGTTGGCGACGAACCTTCGGCCGAACCCACTTTCTGTCGTTCGTTTGCCTTCGTTGTGCTAGTGTGTACGAGCCTTAAATTAGTGTGGGTGAACTTAAAAATGTGAAGTAATGTAATAGAAGGATATCGTTTGGCCTGTTAAATGTATATAGCTTGAGGCCTGTGGATGTACAGACAGAGTGAATCATACTCTCAAGGGAAATATGTAAATTGCAACTAGCCGTTTATGGTACTGGAAAACACTAAACATTTTCCGATAATTCAGTTATTCGAGTATAAAGATGTGGTTATTTTAATATTTGTGGAGCTTCCAAATTTGTTCATTTAATAAACTGCTCACAGAAACTTTTAAGTTAAGACGATTGTTACAGACTATTGTGAGGTTAATACTAATGTAGGATTGACAATCAAAGAACAGAACGTTAGTACGTATTTGGTGGGCTAAAGAATAGCTTTGTGAAGTATAAGTACAGTTCGGAGCTCAGGCATCATCACGTACGGATGCTTATATAACGAGCTCCGAGTAGATGTTAATTTTGCTGAATTATGAATTAAACTTGGCCGTGGAGTTCCACAGAGTGAACGTGAATGAATGAGAAAGACAAACAGGACAAATAATATATGTAAACCGTGGTTTTTGAGTTAATTAAAACCGTCTTGGCGTATTGTGCAAGTCGGGACTGAGAACTGAAAGTTCAAAGAGATCTATTTGGATAATATTAGAGAGAGAATTCTGTCACAGACAGTCCGTTTTGCAATCCTGTTGGTAATTGTTTCGGTCAGGTACTATAAACTGGCTTTTATGAGTGACCGTCATGGCATGGCGAAACTGGAACTTAAGATTAGCAAAGGTCTGGTGATTTTTTTTTTATTTTTTATTTTTAGTTTGTCTAGTCGAGAACCATTGTTTAGTTGCGACAGACTGCAGAAGAGGATAGCACCGAAATATGAGTGCACGGTTCTCTTGGACGATTAGATACGTGAGTTGACGTTTCCGTAGGACGATTAATTAAACCGCGTCGTTGTGCCGTGACACCTGATGACCGTCATGGAAGAGAATAAAAACCACCCAGGTAGCACTGTCCGTCTCAGGCATGCGTTTAAAGGGCTTGCGGCTAGAGGTTTCATTTCTGCTCAAACTGAATCTAAGCACACGAACAGCTTTTGTGAAGTCTCTCGATCGACATACACAGGAAGAACAAAACTGGCGCACTCGGGCGCCACAGCGGGATTCTAAGCATACTAACAGTTCAGGTACATACGTACTATGTAATAACACATAAAGGCCTGAATATACTTTGTACATTTTGGGACAGATAACGAACGGAAATTTTCAAAGACATTGATTTTCAAATATAGGTCGGATTAAACTCCAAATGTCTTGCTTTTAAATAATTACCACACCTTGCACGCTCTTTGGTATTCATATTCAGTGACTGTTGTCTCACCAGGCAGAAAACTTTTGAACGGTTCACCTGGTGCCAACTGTTTATCCATCAAAACCGACTGATCAGTTACGTACCGGTGCGAATACTGAAGCACTTGTTTCTTTTTCATCAAATTAAAACGTTCGCTGTTGGACAACTGCTGTTTTTGCTATTTTCAGTTCATAAGCTTTTAAACATTACATTTTCCTAGAGTCTCAACTTCTCTGAGACTCTGCTGACTGAGCAGGAAGATAGATATTAAAATCAAGGGAGTCACTATCACTAGGTCATTGATGCTGTAACTGTCACAGTCATCTATCCTGTGCTCGTGTCATGGAGAGATTTTGTGTACACACATCCATCACTCACTTCAGTTTCAAAATGTAATTGCTAAAGAAGTTACAAAAAATGGTCAAATGGCTCTGAGCACTATGGGACTTACTACTGAGGTCATCAGTCCCCTAGAATTTAGAACTACTGAAATCTAACTAATCTAAGGACGTCCCACACATCCATGCCCGAGGCCGGATTCGAAACTGCGACCGTAGCGGTCGCGCGGTTCCAGGCTGTAGCGCCTAGAACCGCTCAGCCACTCGGCCAGCAGGAAGTTACAATCAATAGTATCAGTTCTTATATTTTCTGTAGTAGAGTGCTCACGTAGCTTAAGGGAATATTCTTCTTGCAGCTGCAAAACAGACGCAGAATTCTGGAATACTCTGACATCTCCCTTTGTAAGCTGTTGGTTGGTGAAGAAGAGTAGCAGTGATAGATAGTTCGGTAGTCATAGAATTCCGTATATAATTACAAATAACGGGTGAACGGTCTGCACAGAATGTTAAACTCAGTGGTGATACTCTTCGGCTTTAAGTCGAATGTGCCGTAGCGAAACACTCAATCATGATGGTGAGATCCTAGACATTTTCTTGATGCGTGATATTCAGTTTTCGTCAATACACTACACGAGTTCGATAGACCTCTGATGGTAAATGTCTCAGTTTGTAAATCCCCACTTTGCAAGTGAGGTAGTGCTAGTGAACAGTAGACGTGTGTATCACTGTATGAATACATTAATTAATGGTATTCAACCAATGTAATAAGTTTTAAGGAAAGTTAAGAAGATGTGAAACCTTTCGCGATAAGGAATTTAATGTCAGAACGCACAGAAAAGTACAGAAAGCGGGTGTAAAGCACTGATTCAAAGTCAGTTGTGTCTCCAAATGGTCAGTCATAGTGGGTTTGTACCCAGAAAATGGCAAGTTGAACTATGTGCCTAATTATCTTTCATATTCAGATGTTTTAAACTTTGCAAGTATTTCATTTCCTGCTGAATTGAAGCATGTGGAAATATTTGAGAACAGCAACGATAAGTTATGTGTTAATGTGTACAGTTGAGAGTATTCTGAGCACGAATGTGTTATTACAAGAGGGGAAAAATATGAACGGAAAAGAGTTTAAAATGGTTCAGTTGCATGTCTCGAAACACCATACATGTGTGTAATATGTGAACCTGTTAATACGGGCGGTTGAAAATACGGAAATTTACCATTTCAGTTACGTAAAAAATACTTCAGAAACTAGCATGCAGCAGCGTTATTGCTTATGATCATTTAGTTGTATGTAAGCACTGATTGTGCTGTTTTGAGTCTAAAGAGTAGCTGACTGCACTTTCAGTTGATTATTCACAGTACATGCAAGTCAGCATTATTATGGCCAATGCAGAAAAGCAGCACAGAGAATTAGACAAGTATAGAAAGCAATTAAAACAAACTCTTGTCAGAAATGAAGATACTGAATGCTTGTCATAATGAGGTACTATTGATTAATATATTTCACTTGTTCATTGAGCACTTAACTTTACTACTGAATACTTACGTTAAATTTTTATTACGTTTTTGGCTTGATCATAATATTATTCATATCTAAAGACATGTAATGTCAAGTGATGTTGCCACTATAAAAGGTTTTTTCATTGTGATTGTGGTCCATAACCGAAACCGGACAACAGTGTGCTCTGAACCTCTGTCCGCTCATCCGCCCTCTTTGACAAGGCTGTTGGCAGAATGAGGGTGACTCCTTATGCTGGAGGTCTTCGGCCACCAATGCTGATTATTACTATTCAAAATTTAAACAGTGGCAGGATTCGAACCCAGGACCGAGGACGTCTTCGCTAGAATGACTGCCTATTCCTCTTTCTACCGCTTAAATCCTTTCATTACAACACCACGTGACCACAACACCACCATGTGTTCGACTTCGCAGTGGGCAGTGGTCATAATGTTTTGGCTCATCAATGTGTGTGTATGACGTAAAGGAATGATTAATATACTCTACAAAGACGTCTAGCATCGTTGGTGTGAACTAGACCGACCAGGGGCTCATAGACTGCAACATTGTGCTTTTAGTGCTCTATCTTTTCAATGGGTTGTGTATGGTGTATATCAGAGTGATATGAAATTTCAAATCCCTCGAGTAACGTTACTGGATCTTTATTTTATGCTAGTATGCAAAATTATCATCGTGTGTAGGAACCATATGTAAACTGAAAGTAACTCAGTTATGTGTTGAGAACTTTCTTAGTAATCCTGATGGGAAAAGTGAACTAGAAGTGTTATTAACAACATATAACTTAGAATCAGTGATCAATTTCCCTACACGTATAGCTCAGGACAGTAGCACACAAATAGATAACATATTTGTACAGCAAGAGGATCTAAAACCAACACGTGGTTACCCAGTGGTAAATGAATTGTCAGACCATGATGCACAACTGATTAATATACAAAACCTAACAGGATGTACAGTTCAAAAACCATTAAGTAAACGTGTGAAGTCACTCAACCCAGTATCTATACAGCACCTCAGAGAAAGCTTAAGAAATGTTAATTGGGGAGATGTATATAATGAGCCAAACACTAATGATAAGAGCAACATATTTCTTGATAAATTTATATCCCTCTTTGAACATTGTTTCCCAAAGAAAATTACTATATGTAACACCACACACTTTTCAAAGAAACCTTGGATTACTATAGGTATTAAAGTGTCTTCAGAAAGATAAAGAAAACTGTATGAGACAGTAAGAACTAGTAAAGATCCGGAAATAGTTTTACACTACAAAAATTATTGTAACATAGTGAGAAAAGTTGTCAGGAAATCAATAAATATGTATGTTAGAGAAGAAATTAACAACTCTGGTAATAAAATCAGATCAATATGGAATGTTGTTAGAAGGGAGACAGGAAAAGGAACCACTGGGGAAGGTAAGTATTACTGTTAAAAAGAACGAGACCATCCTAAGCAACAGTAGACAAGTATCTAATGTATTTAACAACCATTTATTAAGTGTAGGAGAAGAAATTGGTGAGAACAGTTCAAAAGAAAAAGCTAGGCAGTACATGTAAGACTTTAAATTTCACCTAACAACCTCTTGTGAAATAAGTAAAATTATTAGATCTCTGAAAAATAGATGTTCTCTTGGAGTAGATGACATCTCTAATAAGATATTAAAACAATGTTGAGCAATTACAGCTGATGTTCAGAGTCACATATGTAATGCATCACTAAGGTATTTTCCCAGACAGGTTAAAGTATGCCATTTTCAGGCCTCTCTACAAAAAGGGGGACAAAACAGATGTCAATAACTATTGGCCAGTATCCTTGCTTACAGCATTCACAAAAATCTTCGAGAAAGTAATGTACTCAAGAGTGGTTAGCTATCTCAACAGTAATGGGATACTTAGTAAATCACAGTTCGGATTTCAAAATTTCTGTTCCACTGAGACAGCAATATACAATTTCACTGTCCACATAATAAAGTCTGTAAATAGTAAAATGTCACCAATAGGAATTTTCTGTGACTTGTCCAAAGCATCTGAATGTATGAACCATGACATTATGTTAGAGAAATTACAATTCTATGGTATAAATGGCATAGCATATGAGTGGTTTAAGTCATATCCACAGAACAGGAAGCAAAAAGTTTCCTAATATGAGCCAGGTGATTTAAATAAGTTTGCCACTTCATCTAACTGGGGTGAAATTACATTAGATGCTCTGCAGGGTTAAATTATGGGTCCACTTCTGTTCTTAATATATGTGAACGACCTCCCTTCCTATCTGAAACAGGAAGCTGAACCGACACTGTTTGCTGATTATACAAGCACCATTTTTAATCCAGTAAAAGATAGTCCAATTGAAAATGATACAAATAAGGTCTTTGGAAAAGTCATTAATTGGTTTTCTGCAAATGGGCTTGCTCTAAACTTTGAAAAAACTGTACTGCTGGATAAAGTACAGTTCCTTCAATAAATATAATACATCAACAGAAGTCAGTAGACAGGGTAGAGCATACTAAGTTTTTGGGCGTTTATATAGATGAGGATCTTACTTGGAAAATTCATATTTTGGATCTCCTAAAGCGACTAGGTTCAGCAACTTTTGCGATCAGAATAATTGCCAGTTTTGAGGATACAGAAATTAGTAAGCTAACATACTTTGCATACTTTCACTCTCTAATGTCGTACGGTTTAATATTTTGGGGTAACTCAACATTTAGACAAAAAGTACTCACTTCTCAAAAGAAAGTGATTAGAATAATGTGTGGGGTTCATAGTCACACATCTTGTAGGCATCTTTTTAAAATATTGGGAATTCTTACAACAGCCTCACAATACATCTACTTCACTAATGAAATTTGTTCTCAACAACATGGACCAGTTTAAAAAGAACAGTGACATTCATGATTATAAAACCAGAAAAAAGAAAGACACTATCCTTTACTCAACCTATCTTTGGCACAGAAAGGGGTAAAATAAGCTGCTATAAAAATTTTCGACAAATTACCGGATGAAGTAACGTGTCTGACAGACAGCAGTAATAGCTTCAACAATGAATTGAAATCGTATCTCCTTGATAACTCCTTCTATACCATAGATGGATTCGTGAATAGAAATATAAAAATATAGTATATGCATTTTGTGCCATTTAAGGGAATGGGGTAAATAACAGAAATATTAATCTTTAACTCTGATATTAAAAAATTTTGTTTCATAAGTGCATTTATTGTGCACTTGATACGTTCCACATCATAATGGCTACCCTACCGTGGGATTGGTCAATGGAACCCGCAACCAACCAACTGTTAACAGGTGTCTAAAAACAACATGTCAGGCATGAATCGCACTTTCAGTTAGCGTGACGGAAGATTCACAAAATGAAACTGCATGCAAACTGTTGCAACAGAAATTAAAATTAGTGGGGGTGTAGGAATTTGGAAACTAAGTAAGTGTTGTGAAACTTTCTGGCAGATTAAAACTGTGCTTGTAGTACAGAGAGTCAACACTGCCTTTGTATTTTCCAAGCAACTCTTGTAATGACTAAACCAGACTCTCTGATCAAATGTATTCGGTCGCCAATGTGTAATGCGGAACTGACTACTAGATGTCAGGATTGGCGGACACGTCTGTGGGGAGCGGAGAGTATTGTGTTGTCGATAGAGAAGCAGAAACATTAGTCTGGGTTGGTGAGAAGATCTCAGTGACTACGGGACTAGTCACTTAATATCATCTGGGTAAGGAATCCACCAGGGACCTACCCATCCTTCTAAAGTTGCCTAAGTCGAGTGTGCTGTTGTTGTGACTGTAAAGTGGAAACGCGAAGGAACAAATACAGTTAAACTAAGACCAGGCAGGTTTCGTGTACTAATGGACAGAGACGGTCGAACGCTGAAAAGGATGATTGTAAAAAATCGTATGAAATCTCCTACCAGCAGTCCATCCAGAACAATGACTGGGCATAGGGATCTAAAAGGAATGTGATACAACGATCGAGCAGCTCCTCATGCGCCACACTTTTCTGCAGTCAATGCTAAGCAGACGCTTGAGGTGGTGGCGTAACAAGGAAGCAGCTGGACAGTGGATGATGGGAAACGAGTGATTTTGAGTGACGGATCAGGCTATAATCTGAGGCAATCCGATGGAAGCTTTTGGGTCCGGCGAATACCTAGAGAACGTTACCTCTCGATGTGTGTAGTGCCGACGGTCAAGTACAGAGGAGGCGGTTTTACGATATGCGGTGTTTTTCTGGCTAAGTGGTTCAAATGGCTCTGAGCACTTTGGGACTTAACATCTATGGTCATCAGTCCCCTAGAACTTAGAACTACTTAAACCTAACTAACGTAAGGACATCACACAACACCCAGTCATCACGAGGCAGAGAAAATCCCTGACCCCACCGGGAATCGAACCCGGGAACCCGGGCGTGGGAACTGGCTAAGTGGTGTTCCCCTAATTCTGCTTAAGGAAACGTTGAATATCGAAGGAAATGAACTCGTTTTACAGCGCTGTGTTTTACGTACGGCAAACAATTCGGAGACGATGACTGTATCAGCATGATCCATCCTAACATAAAGCAGCATCTGTGAAGCAGTGATGTGTGGACAATGCCATTCCTGAAATGGACTGTCCCGCGTGGAGTCCCGACCTCAACCCAAAGGAACACCTTTGGGATGAGTTAGAACGTCGATTCCATACCGACCTCATAACTTCTCTGGCTTCGACTCTTGGCGCAGGAAGGACTGTCATTCCTGCATAGGCTTTCAGACACATCATTGAAGGCGTGGGCAACAGGGCTGAAACCATTTTAAAGGTGAAGTGTGGACACCCTCCATATCAATGTGCACTATTCGAGGTCCGGATAATTTTGCTATGATAATATATACGTGTACTCACACCTTCAATTCTACCAGTACCTACTTCCTAGTTCACAAATCACTGAAGTTTATCTCCACACCTTGCTGGACTGGTACCCTTGAAGAAAGGGTAATCACATGATGGGTGTTTAGAGAATGCATGTTTCACTCTGTATTAGAAAGTGCAGTGTTTTGGAACACTGAATCTGCCAGCAAATTTCCAAACAGCGTGCCCTCCACTGCAGAGTAAAAGATGAATTCACGTATTTTGAAGCCTTGCATGAGCTCTTCCGCCAGTATTCAGATAGTTGTAGCCGAGTCGCATGGAAGTTCATCTTGCTTGAAGATTAAGTCATGTCCTCGGTATGATAAGAATCACCTACGAAAGAATTAATGTTACAGAGAGATGCTTAACCGAATTGGTCATATACATTGCTGTAAAGGATTTCGTGTATTATCCTACATGAATTAATCTGTTTCGTTTTCAGAAAACACAGAGAAGAACACTGATCGCTAGAATGCACGAGTAATTTTCAAGAAAATAATCTACATAAGCAAAACATCGTCGAAGAGATAATTTGTCACACAAATGTTACACCAACCTGAACATCGATCAAATTTAGGAAGTTTGAGGCTTCAATTAGCAACTTCAAAACGACAAACATTTTTGTAAGATCTAGGAAATATATAACTGAGTTTTACTGTTCTACTCACGCAAAGAAGGGCGCAAGCAGGAAAAAATTACGAGCTTCTACTGCACCACAGAATGAGATGTGAATAGCAATTATTCACAAATGAGATTAAAAATTTAATTACTCTTGGGCACTGCATACGAAATGCTGTTAAATGATGTAGTGTGGCCCTTCACAGTGGTTGAGAATCTCAATGGGAGGTATGAAATTGATTACCTCGAATGAAATTAAGCTAGAATGTAACCAGCCAAAATTGCTAAGGAACACAAAATCAAATGGAATAAATGGAGCTGCAGCTGTTTATGTAAGTGATGTGGCACTAATTCAGTTACTCCTTCTTATCGCAGGGCATTGTGAAGCGGTAGCTGCGCTTTCGGATGTGTGTTACGAGAACGCCTCGGGTATAAAATATTATGAAAAACACTCTTGAGCGCATAAAAAGGGTTATTCATATGTCGTGGCTGATTTCGACGTGATGTGGGTCATCTTAGGACCATACTCCATTAATGACGTGTGGAGATTGGTAATGATTTCTTTAATTCTTTTGGATTATCTTTATGTTAAAACATTTATTTATGACTATTTTTAGGTTTCTGTCTATTTATTAAACAGAGTACGAACCGTGAATACCATCCACTTATATCGAATGGTGCATTATGCCCCGAAAATGGTCCACGTCTGGTCGAAACTAGTCAGCACTTATGAATAGTAGTCTTTTTATGCGATTAAGACTGTTCTGTATAGTATTTTATTACTAGTTCATTGGCATCTTTGCTATACTCTGTATTTTTATAAAGACTTCTTGATATTTTTGCTTAATGTTTCGCTATATAGCTAGATGATATGATGCAACTGCCACTTTCCATCAAAAGTGGAGCCCACCATATTATCCAAGATAGCCTCTAACCTCTTCATCCCATTAAGCAATAAATTTTAAGATGTTCTGGGAAAACGAATGATTTAAAAAAATTACGTCTGTGTGCCCGCACGCGCGCCCTCGTATGTGTATGTGTGTGTGTTGTTTAGTGGTGCTCAGGGACAAGATTATCATCGACTTTACGTCTATACTTTTGTACGTGATCTGTGTGTTATTTAAGTCTCTCGTACCTTACACTCCGTTTTCTTTATCTGATTTTGTAGCACACTGTTTCTATTGGGGAGATATTTGATGTATGTCGTAATATTGGTTTCCTTGGAAGATATCGTTTTCAATGTAAGGGGCTACTCATGACGCCTCTTCCTCGTGGCCCTGCCTTATTCATGTCATTTCTGCAGGTGTCTTTGAAGACTTTTTTCCCCACGTGGCATATATCTCACTGTTTGTAGTTTTAATCACCGCTTCATTCCACACAGTGCTTCCTTTTATCTCTCCGATCATCTGTTACTTCGTATACTGTTCAACTTTTCTCTTCCAAAATGTAAATAGTTTTATTTTGTTTTATCGTCCGCCAACACGAGTCCTTGATTGCGAAGCCACGTTCTGCCTACCAAAAGTTAGGACAAATGGAGAGCGATATGGGAATAATATCTTCGGTACAGCGCAACTGGCGGAAGAGGGTCCCTTTCCTCGTTGATGTGAACTAACGTCCGAGGTCATTAGAGCACAAGCAGGGATTAGGGAATGCTGGGGAAGCAAAGCGGCCCGATCTTCCAAAAGAAACATCCCGGCATTTCCATCCAGCAATTTCGGGAAATAACAAGAAACATAAATCTGAGTGGTGGTACGGGTACTTGAACGTCGTCTTCCCGAATGCGAGTCCAGTGTCTTGACCACTGTCCCAATTCGCTCAGGGTGAAGTAAAGAGGAAACCAGTGAAATGTAGTAAAGATGACCTCTTCTGAGGCAGATTTTTCTGAAAAGCGTTAAATGTCATTCTATATCTATTTTGCTTTTTATACTTCAATAACTTTCACTATATGTTGTTGTTGTGGTCTTCAGTCCTGAGACTGGTTTGATGCAGCTCTCCATGCTACTCTATCCTGTGCAAGCTTCTTCACCTCCAGGTACCGACTGCAGCCTACATCCTTCTGCATCTGCTTAGTGCAATCATCTCTTGATCTCCCTCTACGATTTTTACCCTTCACGCTGCCTTCCAGTACTAAATTGGTGATCCCTTGATGCCTCAGAACATGTCCTACCAACCGATCCCTTCTTCTGGTCAAGTTTTCACTATATATGTAACCTATTTTAATGCGTTCTTATCGAGTTTCATTTAGCAGGTGCCTTTTAATGAATGAATGACGGTTATGTTCATATTTCCTGAAGCTTGTGTTTCACATTGTGCTGTTATATTTACTTTTTCCGGGAAACAAAGTGGTCCCTTGCCCTTTTTTAAACGTATGTTTATTTGGTCCCGTGGGAGTATTTGGCAGAGCAGTAAGAGCACTAACGTTTTCGCGTGTTACTAACTGTGACAGTCAGCGATATGTCCAGATTACATCGTCTCATGCCACAGCGCCGTTGTTTCATAGCTCAGTATGTGAGAATGGGACGCTCTGGGAATTTAATTTTCCTACTCGGGTGGTAAAGGATAGCAGCTCACTGATAGATAACTTCTTTATAGACCAAGATAAGTTTAACCAGATAAATGCTCAGCCTGTTGAGAATGGTCTTTCTGATCATGGTGCTCGTTACAATATATGACATAGCTCCATTCAGCAATACTAAACAGTCCTCCAAAGTAGTACGTTCAATCAACGATTTAACAATTGCAAATTTCAGGGAAAGCCTACAGCAGTTAGACTGGGATGAGGTGTACCGTGAACCTGATGCCAATTTAAAATATAATTTATTTCATGACATTTTTGTAAATGCATTTGAAAACTGCTTCCCCAAGAAAATAGTTAAATATACTCGTAATAAACCTTGTAATAAACCATGGCTTACTAAGGGTCTAAAAATATCTTGTAACCGGAAAAGGGAAATGTATCTGACAGCAAGAAAGAGTAGTGACCCAGAAACTATCAAAAATTATAAAAACTACTGTGTTATATTAAGAAAAGTTATTAAAAAATCCAGGAGTATGTGTATCATGTCTGAAATCAGCAACTCTGATAATAAAATTAAAACAATTTGGAATATTATTAAAAGAGAAACAGGTCAACCAAGAGCAGAGGAAAACAGTATTACCATCAAATTGAATGAAAATTTTACGAACAAAATGTCAGAAGTTGAAAATATTTTTAATAATCATTTTCTAAATGTTGTGGATATAGTAGGATCCAGGTGTTCATTAGAAGATGCTAGGCTGTTAATGGAAGAGGCCATACCTATGCAACTTGATACAATTGAAATCTCACCCACTTCTCCCTCTGAAATTAGGAAAATAATAAACTTGCTTAAAAGCAAAAATTCACATGGAATTGATGGCATTTCCAGCAAAATACTAAAAGCTTGTTCTCAACAGATAAGTAAGATTCTCAGCCACCTGTGTAATAGCTCTCTAGAACAGGGCATTTTCCCTGATAGACTGAAATATGCTATTCTTATACCTTTGCATAAAAAGGGGGATAGATCAGATGTGAACAATTACCGTCCAATCTCCCTTCTAACAGCTTTATCCAAAATTTTTGAGAAAGTAATGTATTCAAGAGTAGCTTCACATA
The DNA here is from genome assembly GCF_023864345.2 of Schistocerca serialis cubense. Taxonomy (NCBI): domain Eukaryota; kingdom Metazoa; phylum Arthropoda; class Insecta; order Orthoptera; family Acrididae; genus Schistocerca; species Schistocerca serialis. Next base: position 247,652,099 of record NC_064638.1, on the reverse strand, counting down.
TCTGTAAAAATGAAGTATTAACAAAATGTCAGTTTGGTTTCCAGAAAGGTTTTTCAACAGAAAATGCCATATATGCTTTCACCAGTCAAATTTTGAATGATCTGAATAACCGAACACCACCCATTGGGATTTTTTGTGATCTCTCAAAGGCTTTTGATTGTGTAAATCATGAAATTCTGCTAGACAAGCTCAAGTATTGTGGCATGAGTGGGACAGTGCACAAATGGTTTAATTCGTACCTAACTGGAAGAGTGCAGAAAGTTGAAATAAGTAGTTCTCGTAACATGCAAAGATCAGCACATTCCTCAAACTGGGGAACTATCAAGAATGGGGTTCCACAAGTGTCAGTCTTGGGTCCTTTGTTGTTCTTATTATATATTAATGACTTGCCATTGTATATTCATGAAGAGGCAAAGTTAGTTCTCTTTGCTGATGATACAAGTATAGTAATCACACCTGACAAACAAGAATTAACTGATGAAATTGTCAATACTGTCTTTCAGAAAATTACTAAGTGGTTCCTTGTAAACGGACTCTCACTGAATTTTGATAAGACACAGTACATACAGTTCCGTACAGGGAATGGTATGACACCATTAATAAATATAGATCTTAATCAGAAGCATGTAGCTAAGGTAGAATATTCCAAATTTTTAGGTGTGTCCATTGATGAGAGATTAAATTGGAAGAAACACATTGATGATCTGCTGAAACGTTTGAGTTCAGCTACTTATGCAATAAGGGTCATTGCAAATTTTGGTGATAAACATGTTAGTAAATTAGCTTACTACGCCTATTTTCACTCATTGCTTTCATATGGCATCATATTTTGGGGGAATTCATCACTGAGGAATAAAGTATTTATTGCACAAAAGCGTGTAATCAGAATAATAGCTGGAGTCCACACAAGATCATCCTGCAGACATTTATTTAAGGATCTAGGGATATTCACAGTAGCTTCTCAGTATATATACTCTCTTATGAAATTTGTTATTAACAACCTAACCCAATTCAAAAGTAATAGCAGTGTGCATAACTACAATACTAGGAGAAAGGATGATCTTCACTATTCAAGATTAAATCTAACTTTGGCACAGAAAGGGGTGAATTATACTGGCACTAAAGTCTTTGGTCACTTACCAAATAGTATCAAAAGTCTGACAGATAACCAACAAGTATTTAAGAAGAAATTAAAAGAATTTCTGAATGACAACTCCTTCTACTCCATAGAGGAATTTTTAGATATAAATTAAGGAAAAAAAAATTTAAAAAATAAAAAAAAAATTTTAAAAATAAAAATAAAGAAAAAAAAGACAAAAAATAAAGTTGTTATATTAACTTAAGTATGTTGTTAAATTAACCTAATTATGTCATGTATTGGAAAATTCGACTCGTTCCACATCATTACGAAATATCGTATTCATGATCCATGGAACTAGTATTAATCTAATCTAATCTAATCTAATCTTAATCTCACCAACACAATTCTTTGTCTTAGTATTTTTTTTTTTTTTACACTATGGGACTCAACTGCTGAGGTCATAGTCCCCTAGAACTTAGAACTAGTTAAACCTAACTAACCTAAGGACATCACAAACATCCATGCCCGAGGCAGGATTCGAACCTGCGACCGTAGCGGTCTTGCGGTTCCAGACTGCAGCGCCTTTAACCGCACGGCCACTTCGGCCGGCTTTTGCCTTAGTAATGCGATATCCGATCTTTACGTCGCTGGTACATAGCAAGAAGAAGAAGAAAATGATGTGCTGGCAAACTAAGTGATGTATCTGCACGATATGAGAAAGGTTTTGGCTGTCAATAGCTACAGTAATGAAGATATTACTAAAGCGTTCAGGTACTCCTGATGGTACGTGCGCTTTTTCCTTCCGGTAAATTCCATATGTGCGCAACATAACGATGCCTAGGGCCGCACAACAGGTGTCTGTTTCACACACCTGCCACGTTCTCGAATTTAATAGGATCTATAAACGAGGAAGTGTACCTCAGTATGTACAGGGAGATGTAAATCTAATAATCATGGGTGAATAGAACGCGGTTGAGAAATAAGGAAGAGAAGAAAGGAATACGGGAAAAATTTTACTTTTTAATATGAATGCGAGAGGAGAAAGGTTAATTGAGTTCTGCAAGAAATTTCACGTGGTAATAGCGAGTATTCAGTTCAAGAATAACAAGAAGTGACAGGATTCTTGGAAAAGACACGGGAAGATTCAAGTTGGATTCCATCATGGTCAAAAACAGATTACGAAATCAGAGATTGGAGTGTAAGGCGTATCCATAAGTGGATATAAACTCAGGTCACAATGTTGTAAAGATGAAGAGTGGACTAATGTCTAAGAAAACCGACCGGAACAATCATTGTGGTTCACTGATGTAAAGAGAAACGACGAAATATTTTTGAAGTTCGGTAAGGATGTGGGTATTGCGATAAAGGATACCAGAATAGGCATTCCATTTGCAGTCACGAGTGCTGGACAGACAAACATAGACACAAGGAAGGTAGCTGCGAACAAACCTTGGATAAAACAAGAAGTACTTCAAACGATCTACGAAAAATGGAAATACTACAGTATTGTTGGAAAGACGGGAATATAGCAATATAAATCGCTTAAGAATGAAATACCAATAAATGAGAAGGGCAAGGCAGGCAATCCAAGATTTATACAGATTAAAATGTGCACATGTCGAAAAATAGAAGATCGTCTTGTGGACTGAGGTAGTGTATAAAATGGTTCAAATGGCTCTTAGCACTATGGGACTTAATATCTGAGGTCATCAGTCCCCTAGAACTTAGAACTACTTAAACCTAAATAACCTAAGGACATCACACACATCCATGCCCGAGGCAGGATTCGAACCTGCGACCGTAGCGGTCGCGCAGTTGCAGACTATAGCGCCCAGAACCGCTCGGCCACTCCGGCCGGCAGGTAGTGTATAGAAAAGTCACAACAACATTAGGTAAAATTAAAAGGGTGGGTTATAACATTAAGAATGCAATAGGAATTCCAATGTTAAAAGCTGAGGAGACAGCAGACAGGTGCAAAAGAGTAAATTGAAGGCCTCTGTAGGAATTCTCTGACCACGTCGTGGAAGAATAAATTGGAGACGATATAGAAGAGGTAGGGGATACACTATTAAAGTCAGACGTTTAAAAGCACAGCAAGACTTGAGAGAAATAAGGCAGGTAGGACAGATAAAAGCCGATCAGAACTTCTAAAACCATTGGATGTTCTGGCAACCAAATGATTATGAAAGTTGGAGTGTAGAATGTATGAGACTGGCGACGTGCGATCAAACTTGCAAGAAAGCATCATTGACGCAATTCCGAATAAAGCAAGAGCAGATACATTCGAGAACAATAGCACAATCAGCTTAAGACCTCATGCATTCAAACTGCTGACAAAAATAATATACAGAAGAAAGGAAAGGAAAATTGAGGACCCGATAGACGACGTTCATTTCGGTCTCAGCAATGTTAAAGGCATCAGAGAGACAGTTCTGATCTTACTTTTGATAATGGAAGAAAGACTAGTAAAATAAACGCACGCTCATGCAATTCGTCGACCTAGAAAATCTTTTGACAATGTAAAATGGTATAAGATACACGAAATTCTGAGAAAAGACGGTGACTATACAGTATGTACAAGAACCAAGAGGGAACAATAAAACTGAAAGTCCAAGAATGTAGTTCCGCGACAGAAAAGGTTCCACCCTTTCGCCCACTGTTCAATCTATAATATCAAAGAAGCAAAGACGGAAATAAAAGAAAGGTTCAAAAGTGGCATTAAAATTATGGGTGAAAGAATATCAACGATAACGTTCGCTGGTGACACAGCTATCCTCAGTGAGAGTGAAGAAGAATTACAGGAGTGAAAGATTAGTCTAATGAATACATACAGGGAGGTAACTATTGAACTACATGAAGTAAAATCGTCATAGCTTCTGAATGGTTTGCGTTAGGACGTTCAATTAACACGATTGGCCGTGGGGCATGATGGGAATTGGTATGCGCTGTGTGATGTGGTTTAGCGACGAAGCCCACTTTCATTTGGATGGGTTCGTCAGTAAGCAAACTAGCGCTTTAGGGGGACTGAGAATCCGCATTTCCCGATGGAGAAATCTCTTCACCGTCAATGGTATGGTGTGCAATATCCAGTCACGGAATAATCGGTGAGATCTTTCTTGATGACACGGTGACTACCGAACGGTACGTGAACGTTCTGCAAGATGATTTCATCCGCATTATGCAAAGTGACCCTGATTTCGACAAGATGTGGTTCATGCAAGACGGAGCTTGTCCCCTTCGAAGGAGGAGAGTGTTTGATATCCTGGAGTAGCACTTTGGGGACCGAATTTTGTCTCTGGAGTACCCAGAGGCCACTGACATGGGATCTGAACAAATGCGACTCCATTTTATGGGGCTATATTAAAGACAAAGTGTACACCAATAACTCCAAAACCATTTCTGACTTGAGGTCATTGACAGCATTGATGTTCCGACACGTCAGCGGGTCATGCAGAATTTCGCTTTTCGTCTGCGCCACATCATCGGCAATGATGGCCGGCACATCGAACATGTCATAAGCTAAATCCGAATATCTGTAGTCACGTTTACATATTGAATAAAGTGTGGGTACGTCGTAGTTCGTAACTAATTTTCATTTTTCATATAGTTAAATAATTGTCACCAGATAATTTGGAATGAGAATAAACCGGAAAAAGACAAAAGTAACGAGAAGTAGGAGAAATGAGAAAGGGGAGGAAGTTAATACCATCATTGGTGATCACGAAGCAGACGAAGTTAAGGATTTCTGTTATCTTGGAAGCAAAATAACCCATAAAGAATGAACCTAGGAGAACATAAAATCAGATAACTACAGGAAAACAGTGTATTTTTTGCCCAAAGAAGTCTACTACTGTCAAACATAGGCCTCTATTTGAAGAAGACATTTTGAGAGAATGTACATTTGTAGCACAGACTTGTATGGTAATGAAACATGGACAGTAGGAAAGCCGAAAGTGAAGAGTATCTACATCTACATCTACATCACATTTAAGTGCCTGGCAGAGGGTTCATCGAACCACCTTCACAATTCTCTATTTATTCCAATTCGTATAGCGCGAGGAAAGAATGAACACCTATATCTTTCCGTACCAGCTCTGATTTCCCTTATTTTATCGTGGTGATCGTTCCGTCTCTGTAGGTCGGTGTCAACAAAATATTTTTGCATTCGGAGGAGAAAGTTGGTGATTGGAATTTCGTGAGAAGATTCCGTCGCAACGAAAAACTCCTTTATTTTAATGATGTCCAGCCCAAATCCTGTAACATTTCTGTGAAACTCTCTTCCATATTTCACGATAATACAAAACGTGCTGCCTTTCTTTGAACTTTTTCGATGTACTCCGTCAGGCCTACCTGGTAAGGATCCCACACCGCGCAGCAGTATTCTAAATGAGGACGGACAACTATAGTGTAGGCCGTCTCCTTAGTAGGTGTCCTGCCAATAAAACGCAGCCTTTGGTTAGCCTTCCCCACAACATTTTCTATGTGATATTTCCAATTTAAGTTGTTCATAATTGTAATACCTAGGTATTTAGTTGAATTTACGGCTTTTAGATTAGCCTGATTTATCGTGTAACCGAAGTTTAACGAGTTCCTTTTCGCACTCATGTGAATGACCTCACACTTTTCGTTATTTAAGGTCAACTGCTACTTTTCGCACCATTCAGATATTTTTTTCTAAATCGTTTTGCAGTTAGTTTCACTGTGGTGCTACAGCAGAATGTTGAAAATTAAGTAGACTGATCTGGAATGGGAAGGTTCTGCGCAGAATCGGCGAAGAAAATAAAATATGGAAAAAACTAACAAAAAGAAGAGACAGGATGACAGTATATGTGTTAAGTTTCAGGGAATAACCTCCGTAGTATAAGAGAGAGCTGTTGAGGGTGAAAACTGAAGAGGAAGACACAGTCTGAAGTACGTCCAACAAATAATTGTGGATGTAGGATGCAAGTGACGTAGGAGAGGAATTTGTGACGGGTCTAGTCAAATCAGTCAGATGACTCCAAAAAATGAAAAATTAAGAATTTCCATGAACACAGAAGTCAGACGTGGCTTAGAACCCGGCCACAACATGTACTATGAAAATAAGTTACTCCAACAATTCCCGTTTTTGTGCGGCTGTGTATTTAAGCTATGGATACAAAACCGACTTCACCTAAACTTGATTAGTAATGACAGCCAAATGTGTTTTGCTAATTAAGGGATCCTGAGAGTGCAGCGTTAATCGAGAAGAAACTCAGATACGGTACGGCAGCAAATGAATCGTTAGGGTAGTAACCACTGGCTTGGGAAGAAGTGACTTAAGGATGTAATGAGAACCACCGGAAAAAATAACGCAGAACCAACTTTTCAGCCCATCATAAAAAATATCTGAATCAAATTTTAATTACATACTCTATGGGAAAGTTCCCTGTAGTAGAAATAAATATGCCCACATTAGTGAGTTTTACGTATTTTACAGCTACTTCTAGTAGTCGACAGGACAGGTTTTTTTTGTTTACTTCTCTGTGTAACCAACTGCTGTCAGTTGATGTAATGCCTGCCAGCTTCAGTGACCACTATGCTGTTTCAGTGACTCTTAATCACGTCGCGCAGCGGCCCTGGTGGACCCCTCTCTGGATCATATCATTGCTGCAGTGTGGGGACGGAAAAACCGTTCCCAAGTGCGTTGTCCGTCAGTTTCGGAATTGCGGGTTGCCATTGCCAAACCTCGGCTTCGAACTTTACTCATGCCCTTTAGCGCTCATAAAGCGGCCAAACTGAGGACTCGGGAATTTTCTTATGCTGTCCGTCGTGATACTTATGCAAGAGCTCAAGACGTTCCTTTGAGTATTGTGGAAGTTCACCGCGTGAAGGCGAAACTCCTGTAACTCAAAAGACTGCAATGGAATGCGACTCCAGCCACGTTCGATTCTCCAGGATCAGTTGGCGTGCGTGTATCGTCTAATTCGGCAACGAACTCGATCTCAAAGGACGTGTCTCACTGTTATTCGTTCTATAGAAGGTGGTGACTGGTCATCCCAAACCGATATTATGCGTGAATTCTCCCGGTATTTTTCCTATCTTTATATTGAAGTAACATCATACGCTACACAGTCTGCTGACTTTACTTCCTTCCTTGATAGTGTTGTTACGCCAGCTCTTCATGAGGAGCTTGGCAGCTTTTCACGGTGTTGAGGTATCTGACATTGTAGTTTGCTCTCGTTTCCGCAAATCGATGGGTTTGGATGGGCTTCTGAAAGCATTTTATTATCGGTTTTGGCCTTTGGTAGGATATAAAATAACATCTATTGTGAATTGTGTGTTGCAAGAGTTACACTTCCCGCCCTCCTAAGGTCGAAAAATTTGTTTTAATTCCCAAAAGGACGGGACATCCGTCGGTGGATTAGGTTCGACCGATAACGCTACTGACTTTCATTATAAAATCGTAGCGTGGACGATCAATAGCCGCTTGTCTGTTTTTGTTACTGACCTTGTCGTGCGTTATCCAAGTTTTCTCCCGGATCATACTCTCCTGACACCCGTTGCTGAATGTCGAGATCTTATCTTCACTGATTCCGCTGTTTCTCTGTCGGGAGATTTACTTTTTATTGATTTTAATCATGCGGCGGCCTGAGCTAGTCATAATTTTGTGTTGCGAGTGTTTATGGCTGTTGATTTTAATGACGCCGCACGTCGGATATTCACCTCTCTAATTACCGGTGTTCAGGCATCTATTGAATTGAATGTTCGTCTTACTCCCCCTCTAGAAGTACGTTAAGGGGGCCCCTTTCTATGTCGTTATTTGTGCTCTTTCTGAAACCCTTACTGCGGTCTATAGCCGCTCGAATGGATGACTAGTCGTTATTGGGTGAAAGGTTAATGTTTGCTGATATCCCGATGACTCTACGGTACTTCTTCGTACTCAAGACTACCTACCGTGCTCGAGTGCGGTTTGAATACATTTCGTCGTCCTGCAGGAGCACAGATCAACGACCAGAAGTTTCGTTCACTCAGTCTGTGGAGATTTGACGCAGCTAAGATTCCCTGGGCTGTGGCGGTCGCCCGCCATGGATCGTTGGGCGTTATAATTGATTGTTATCCAATGAAGATGGCTGCGCTAAATTGGAAGTGCGTCACTGATAGTATTCAAGGAGCGATTTTTGATCCCGAGCGTCGCTCACTGTCGTTAGTTCATAAGGTTCAGACCTCGGAAAAGCCAATTTTGTTGCCCAAAATTTTCCTCTTCTTGCGATGATATCCAGAAAGCTACGACGATTATCGGACAGTTTTATCTGGCGGAAACCTATTTTTCGGGTGCGTTATGAGGTTATGACGACACTCCGACTTATGTAAGGTTAGGGCCTCCCTGATGTTCGGGCCAAGGCTTCCGCTTAATTCTTCGAGGCAGTGTTTTAACATGTCTTCCCCTCCCCCAATCACCATTTTGCCTGTCTGTGACCTGTAATAGATGTTGGTAGGCTAGATAATAAATTAGGGCATATCCATGATGTTTTCTTAATGTCAGCTGGTGGATATTCTTTCCCAGTGGCGTCTGTCTGTCAGAATAACGTTATGTGGCTGGGCGTTTCCTAATCGCGCTTTCCCTGTGGAGTCCCTATCGCCAGAGACAGATTGGAAGGTTGTTTGGTCCAATGTTAGCATATCTGCTTCTCCAATGGAAGCGACGTCCTCGTGATACCAAGACGTTCATAACCTTGTCCCCACCTATTATCGCATTGCTGTCGTTTCCATGAAACGGATACATTATGTCATCGGAAGATCGCCTGAGGACACAGACATTGCAGTTGGCTCCGCCTACAATTGGCCCTTCTTGCCAGGACGACGGAAACGGCAATCGGCCGCGGTGGTCTCGCGGTTCTAGGGGCGCAGTCCGGAACCGTGCGACTGCTACGGTCGCAGGTTCGAATCCTGCCTCGGGCATGGATGTGTGTGATGTCCTTAGGTTAGTTAGGTTTAATTACTTCTAAGTTCTAGGGGACTGATGACCACAGCAGTTGAGTCCCATAGTGCTGAGAGCCATTTGAACCATTTTTTTTTTTTTTTGAAACGGCAATCTTCATTGAAATTCTCATGCGTCCCGATTCAACCTTCTTTCGCAGAACGAAGGATAATACGGTTATGTGGCTTTTCGGGTATTACCTTCAATATGCGGTGGGGAGTGCGCATGACGCGGATCCTTGTGCCTTTTACCAATATTTGGTTACTGACCATTGGATGTGGCAAAGGATAACACACTATCGTGAATTTTAGAGTTTCCTGTGCCTGGGATTCTTGCTAAACTTGACCAAAAGATCCTGCCTAGTAAGCAGGAGATCCTGGTCCAGCTTCACTCATCGCTGCTGATCCCGCACAAAGTCTCTTTCGTTTTCTTTCTCATCCCTCTCCCCACCATCCCCCTTCAATTTACAAAACTTATCTTGTTTTATGAAGTTCTCAAAAATGTGAAATCTTTCCATGTGAATACTGCTGTTGTTGATGTTAGTAGCCACGAGAAAGACGGTAGGAAAATTACTATCCAATATAATTCAGTAACGCTTACATGGGTTCACTAATAGGGAGTGTGACTAAATAGACTGCATCATCTTTCGGGTTATCTGATAACAGACAAATTCGTACCAAGCATCGAACCATCGAACATATTAGCCTGACAAGGACATAAAAACCAGCTACCACATGGAGGACGCGAGCCCAACATGTCAGAATTGGAGTAATTCCGCGACGTGAGAGAAGGAAAATTTAATCGTTTTGCAATACTGCATTATCTATTCGCTACATAGTTAGACGAGTTACCATCTCTCCATACAGCAATCCAGTAACCGACGGCATTCAAAACGAAAAACTCGATCTTAGCATTCCTAACATAGTTGGTAACAATGTGATTGTTTCGTTCACCTGGAAACTGAAAGCGTACAACTACCCCACGTAACGAAGTTGTTTGGGATCGAAACTAGATACAGAGTAGCATCTTTGCAGTAACCTTAAGACGACTATTACAATTAGAAAAGTAGCAAATTGCAATATGAAGACTGCAACTGTCAATCTGCGAGGGCTATTCGGAAAGTAAGGAACTATAGGTCACAAAATAGAAACCACAGTTAAAATGAAAACTTTTATTTGCAACAGTTAGCTACAACTTCCAGCTAATTATCTCTATAATCGCCGATCCGACTTAGACCTTTGTCATAGCGTTGTACTAACTTCCCAGTACCGTCGTTACCCTGTGTGCTCAGAATCAAAAAGAGCGACATAATGCAGTCGACGGGCATACTAGAAACTCTGCCCGACTTACCTGTGCAATACTTCATCTGATTTTTGCTGTGGTTTTCATTTCGCGACCGATCGTTCCTTACTTTCCGAATTACCCTTGTATTGACAGGGTATGAGAGATGCAATAATAACAACTTAACAAATAAGGAGAAAATTGGTCGTGGAAGCCAAAGTATTCATTCTGGTATTAGTTTTAAGTGATATTTTGAGATAGTAAAAATTCTTAAATATCGGAAACCGCATTTTTTTAAGTCCTACATAACAAGGCTGCTGTGTTCTATACGACGTTCTATGTCGTCCACAAGTGCGTTAACACTATTGGAGGAATAAAGCCTGATGTCCCAATATCAACTGTTACTCAGTAATAAATAAGGAAGCGCCACACATGACATTACAAGCTATCATGTTACACGTGAAGCAGCTTCCTCTGGTTACGGTTATTCAGTCACTAGAGATATAAAACCTATAATAACGATTAGAGACTTTGGAGCCGTCTCTTGAAGAATTTAAACTGATGATACTAAACTAAAACACACCATTCTGATCAGTTATACATCAAGGCGAACTACATCACAGAAATTCTGGAATACATATACACCACTAGTGAATCGGTAACCATTTTGTCAGCTTCCTGGAATGATGCATACAAGATTTTCATTACTGCCTGGTCCAAAATAAATTTCCATATACCAATAACAACATTCGGAAAGTTTGATAAGTCTTTCAACAAGCTCTCTTCTTCTGTTTATTTGCTGTAGAACAAAGTACATGCGGCGAGAGATTCTCCACCACTAAGTTTTAGGAATATCTATAGATACAGGTTTGTTGAATTTTCCTTACGAACTTGGCGTTACATGAGGGGAAATTCAGGGAAAAAAACAGCATTCCCTGCAAGGAGATGGTGGCAGACTTATCCTAAAGTTTCATTGACTTTTGGTACAATCGCTTTTTAATGACACAATAATAAACTATTGCGTCCTTCAGTTGCCACCTTCAGATCATCTGGGCGGCGCTTGATGAACAACTGTTCATTCATTAACAACGCATGAACATTTATTGAACTAGTGCCGCCCACAGGATCTGATGCTGGACACTGTAGGCCGAAGTCTTTTGTGATTGTCACAGAACAGTGATTGTGTAGAAAATAAACAACACTTCTTGGAAGAAAATGGTCTGTTAGTGTATGGGCCCAACTGTCCTCTCATTCACTTCATTCATTCCTAATTTTTTGTGCAACTGTTATCAAAGTTGACGCTGATGTAGCTACTTTAAACGTAGACTAACGTTAATATTCACAGCAGATGTACATTAGTATGTTATGCAGAGATGATTAGCATTTCAGTCACATTGGTTCAGTATGTCTCCTGTTTCTGAGTAGACACAATGTCCGACATGGGCCCTGATAACTTGTTCTATACATGACGGAATCGACGTGCATAAGGCGGATATGGCGTCCTGTGGTACAGCCATCCAAGCAACATCCACCTGTTTTCAAAATTCATCTGCGGTCGTTGGTATTGGATCACAGCGCTGCACCCGTCGTTTGACCATATCCCACACATTTTCGATTGGCGAAAAGTCTGGTGATCTGGCGGGCCAGGGCATAGGCTGGTTCTGTGAGACCAAGAACGCACGAGTCTGTGCAGCAACGTGTGGACGTGCATTGTCTTGCCGAAAAATGGCATCTAGGGTGTTGTGCAGAAAGAGTATGAATACAGGTCGCAAGATGTCATTCACGTAGGTCACATTGGTCACAGCGCCCAGGAAACGCACTAAGTGTGATTAGTGTATCCAGTAGCACCCCACACCATAAGGCCTTGAGTTGACGCTGTATGTCTTGTGCGAATACAGTCGCTGTGTGCCCCCCACCCCCCCCCTTTCTGGGGGGAAACAAAATGCGGCCATCATTTTGAAACAACTAGAACTGAAAACACTAACAGATGCCGTTCCTGTCCCCAGTGGCATCGTCCCGTACACCATTGCCATCTAGCATGTTTCTGCACCTTCACATTCATCAAAGGTAGGTGGAGAAGTGGATAATGCGCAAGTAATAAACGGCAACGGACTGTCACCCTGATAGTGTACGATGTGTTATACTTTTACACTGTTTCGCCAGAGCTGAGAAGGACGCAGATCTGGCCTGCAATTCCATTCGGATGAGGTGACGATCATCTCGGGAGGGGTGGGGGGGGGGGAGGGTGTTCTGGGTGGTGTGACCTCACACATCCTTTCGTGTTCTACGGCCTTGCGTGAACCATTCTGCACACACACACTGAACTCCCGAAACACTTTGTCCCACACGAGCAACAATTTCTCGGAAGCATGCATCACATCCTCTCACGCCAATAATGCGCCCTCTTTCAACCTCACTGATTTGACGATACGGTCCGCGCATACATCTGCAAGGCATCCTGCACGTCTGCTTACGTCACACTGACGCATTACCTTCAGTTTATAGCAACAACGAGAGCCGCAGGCACATTTTACCGGTAGATAGCGTTGCGCTGCGACATCGATGTTCAGCTTGAGCCCGCGGGCCGAAATAATTCAGATGCTAATCATAACCCTACTAGAACATACTAATGTACATGTCATGTGAATATGAACATCCTATCTTGTGTCGTTCAAGGCGTTTTGCTTTTTTCTGCACACTAGTGCAAATTCATCCCGTCTCTAATTTATCTACTCTTTTCTTCTCTACGACGTAGTAGGCTCTTCGGCACTGTTGAGCAGATCATACTAGTAATCAACCATAGTTCTCTGTGTTAGTTTGTTCGTTACTTCCGAATTTCTGAGCAGTCTGGAAATAACACACAGAAGCAGTTAATCAGTCAAGTCGAATTACAAGGGTCACCGTATAACAAAAGAATGCACAATGACGCAACGTGTACAGCGAAAGAAATAAAAAACAAAACTAGGAAATGCCTGAAGAGTAATTTTTCTGCATCAAGTTGTTATTTGTACAAGATAACACTGATGAGTAGTGGCCCTTATGTAGAGAGAAAATGCCGGTAAATGGGATTCTGTGCCAGGGACAATATGTACCACGGTTCTCCGACAGGCTCACAATATCGTCTAATCGAATGTCCCTCACGTCCTCAAGTGGCTTTCTCCTCGATGTTTTGCGACTGGGGGCGACCACTGCTTGACAGGTCCCAGCGCAGCGGCCGCAGGTGATGCAGCTGATGGTAGGGATGGTCAGCGGTATGCGGTAACTGAGAGGCAACCCACTGAGACGGTGTGCTCCCTGACTTACAGGTGGCCGCACCGATGCCGCACCGCGTACGGCAGCATTGGCCCTGCTCCAGCGGTGACTACGGTGACTGCCGTAGCAAGTGTGAGGATACTGCCCCATACGCTACGATCAGTAAATTTATCGTCTTTCCTGTCAGCTGTCGCGACGATAAAAACCTAAAAAGCTGTTACTTAACTCACATTTGGGCCCCGAATGTAGCACAAGGTCTTTCCTATCTCGAGTATTTTACATAAGCGTAAATTAGGTTGAAAGCACTCAATAGATTTTACTTTTACTAGCCATATCTTGTTATTTTAATTGTCGTTGTTCTGATCACTAGCGTTGACAATACCTCAAATTTCACAGTTATACCTTATCTAATACATCGCTCATGGTTCCGACATTCGATGCCCGAATTTCTTACTATAATATTTTTAATACGTGTAATACATTGACAGGAAAGATGTCAACGCCAATAAAGAGGTTTGCGACATAGATGAAAGCTGGAAGATTCGTTTCTACGTCTGAGAGATGATGTCCATTCAAATTTCGCGCCAGTCGCCAAAGAGTGGGACTAGTAGCGCCAATATGAGTATGCAAATCATATTTGCCTTAAATGCTCGATATAACAGTTGTGGGCGTTAACTACTACACAGATTGGACGTGGTGAGTTGATATTAGTCAAGAATGCTTTTAAGGCAACAAAGACGCTATTATAAGAACGTAGGCTTCCGCGGCCGGTGTCATAATGATTAAAATTCTTCTGGGTATTCTGCAGCGTCATTCCTAAGAACTAACAACAATAATAAACTAAAACCGACGTTTCGGTCGAATATTACGAACAGTTAGACGGAGTGGCAATGAGTTCCCCACTCTCACCTGTAGTTGCAGACATCTTCATGGAAGCCGTTGAGCAAACGGCCCTAGCTTCTGCTCCGTTGCGTCCCAGTTGTTGGCTACGATATGTGGACGGCAAATTCGTTATCTGGCCTCACGGTGAAGCGGGATTGGGAAACTTCTACCAGCACTTAAATAGCCTGCACGAAAATATAAAGTTCACACATGAGACTCAAAACAATGGTACCTTGCCACTTCTGGATGTGGAAGTATACAGAGCTGCCGAAGGTAAGCTGGTACACAAAATATACCGGAAACCAACGCACACTAATCGGTACCTGCACGCGGAGAGACACCGCCACCCAGCTCAAAAGTACTCTGTTCTGCATACGTTAACTGGGCGAGCCTACCGGATAAGCGATGAAAATAACATCAAAGAAGAATTAAAGGAGCTACAACACACGTTTCGTGCCAACGGCTATGATGATAACACCATAAGAAAGGTAGCTAAAACCAAAGGGAGCAGAACACGAGAAGAAGGCAAAGAAGAGAAGCTTCCACTGGTGTGCTTACCATACATAAAAGGCGTCAGCGATCGGCTAGGCAACGTCCTCCGCCGACGAGGTTTCAAACCGATTTTTCGAAGCAGTCACAGGATCCACGAAATGATACGTCCCACCAAGGATGTAGTCAACAACCGCAGGTGTTTTCGAACTACGGTGTGAGTGCGGAGCTGCCTACATAGGAGAAACAGGGAGACCTGTCAGCTTAAGAGTAGCAGAACACGAACGCTATGTACGATTATAACAACATAATAACTCGGCGATAGCGGAACACCACCGTCACTGTCGACAACCTATTAGGTTCCAGGAACACCTAGTACTGGTGAAAGAATCATGGATGCGAGAACGTAAAATACGGGAGACGATCGAAATTATTAAGCAGCCTGACAACATCAACACAGAAGATGGCTACAAACTCCCGGCGTCCTGGCTGCCGGCCATCCCAGTCCAACTGGCCGCGAGCGGTCGCGGGGCAGAAGCTACACGGCAAACGGACGTATCTGCACAAACAGCTGTAGAGCAACTGTCCGTCCACTTCCGCGCACACCAGGAGGAAAACTCGCCGACCAGAAGCCGAACACTGATTGGCGGACAGTTACCAATCGTTAACGACATGGACATCCACGAATAGCCTCTTTCCTTCCATCTTTCCTTACGTCATGACTAGCCAATCATATTAGAAGGACAATTACAAGTCTTACAACAGCGTCGTCAGATATAGATAGTCTGTAATAAATAGAAGCACCTATCGCCATACAAAACCAGTCGTGCCCTGAGGAAGGCCGTTGCAATTCGGGCGAAACGTCGGTTTTAGTTTATTATTGTTGTTAGTTTTTAGGAATGACGCGGCATAACACCCAGAAGAATTTTAATTACAGAGACGCTATTATTAACATCTTACTCACCCTGAACGAGGTCATGTAACAGGACTATGAGAAGCTGGATGTTTCTTCAGCGGTACTGCAGAAAGATTTGGTCGGCATGTAACCACATTGCTGGGTATCGTGGCCACGAAAATGTACTGTCGCATGTAGCCGGACGGCCACGTGGCACTACCGAGAGGGAAGATCATTGTGTTCGGAGTATGGCTGTCTCGCATAGTAAGCAATTAGAGCAGCAGTTGGCGCCGCAGTGACACAACGAAGTGTCACAATTGGGTTACTTCATAGACATCTCCGAGCCAGACGCCCTGTAGCGTGCATTGCACTGACCCCAAGGTACCGCCGTTTGCGACTTCAGTTGTGCCAAGCGAGAGGTCATTGGAGGGCAAGGTGGAGTCTGATGTGTTTTCTGATGAAAGTTGATTCTTCCTCGGTGCTAGTGATGACAGTGTGTTTCTTAGAAGAAAGCAGTTGAGAGCCAGCAACCAATCTGTCTCCTTGCTAGACACACTGGACCCACACCTGGAGCTACGGCCTGTGGTGCGATTTCGTATGACGGCAAGAACACTCTCATGCCTATCCCAAGCACCCTAACTGCAAATCTGTACGTCAGTATGGTGGTTCGAACTGATGTGCTACGATTCATGAACAGCATTCCAGCGGGTGTTTTCCACACATCGCTTTAGTAACCCAACATGCTCTACAGAGTGTAGACTTGTGGTCTTCACCTGCTCGATCACCATATATGTCTCCAATCGGGCACATATGTGGGACATGATCGGACATCAGCTCCAGCGACAGCCACAAACAGCGCTGACGGTACCTGTATTGACCGACCAAGTGCAACAGGCATGAACACTACCTCACAAACCGACATCCGGCTATTAATGTATTTCGCGCTTACGTTAACCCGTGATCTTGCGATTTTAATCACTGAAATATGTTACCTAGAAAAATGTATTCACGAAATTGCACAACTCTACGTTAATTACTTTTTGTTGTCACGGTTTTTTTCGCTCAGTGTAACTGTGTTTATGATTTCGAAAAAAGTTACAAAACACACTTCATGTTAATAGGAAAATACGACAAAAGATGTATTACAATAAATTATCCCTCCATATGATACACATCATCACCAATCACTTGCATGTTTTCTGGTATCTAACTACATTATACTAGGTAGACATGTAGGGTTTTCAGTATTTTTCGGAATGTAGTAGATAAATCCCTTCACTCATCTGCCCTTAATGCATTTGCAAGTCCTGTTGTTGCTGTGGGAAGACTGGTTTGCTGCAGCACTCAACGCTACTCTATCCTGTGCAAGCTACTTTATATCTGGATAAGTACTGGAATTTACATCCACTTCAACCTCTTTATTGAAGTCTTGGCTTCCTTCTACCATTTTTCCCCTCAGTTCCTTACACTGTCAGATCAACGAATCCACGAAACCCAGAATGTGTCCTACCAACTGAATCATTCTTTTAGTCTACCTGTACAACAAATTTTAGTTGACAGCCTCCTTATTAATTGTCCGATCTTCCTATCTAATTTTCTACATTTTTCTCGTTTCGTCTGAACTGCTTGTTGTCCAAGTTTCACTCCGCTCCACACAAAAATCACCAGAGAATAATTACAGATACTTATGTTTATGTGCAATGTTAACAAATCTCTCTTTTCGAGAAACAATGCTATTGGTAGTACAAATCTACATTTTATAAACCCCTCTACTTCGGCCACTCAGAGTTATTTTTCTGCATAAATACCAAACTCACCTACTTACCTTCAACGTATGAGTTTAGTAACCTTGTTCCTTCACATCACCTTATTTAATTCGACCACTTTTTATTACACTTGTTTTAATTTCGTATATTCTTCTTATGACTTCTTTTCAAGACACTACCCATTCAGTTCACTTGCTGTTCCGACTGCCTTGCCCTCTGTGACAAAATTACAATGTCATCGGAAGACTGCAAAATTTTTATCATTTCTCTCTCAACTTTAATTACTTCTTGAGATTCCTTCTTCGTTTATTTTACAGCTAGCTAAAAAGTAAATTAAAATAACATCGAGATGTGAATATAACGCTGTCTTACTCCTTTCTCAATTACTGCTCCCCTTTTACGCCCTTCGACTCTTATAACTGCTTGTCGATTTCTGTACCAGTTGTAGGTAACTTCTCGCTGCTTGTATTCTGCCCTACTAACTTCAGAATTTCCGAACGCGTATTCCATTCAACATTGCCAAAAAGTTTTGTCTAACTCTACCAATGGTGTAAATGTAAGTCTACCTTTCTTCAGTCTGTATTTCAAGATAAGTCGTAACCTGGATAGCTCCTACATTTCTCAGGAACCCAAAATGATCTTCCCAGTGGTCGGCTTCCAGTAGGTTTTTCCACTTTCCTGTAAAAAATTCCAACATGTTCTAGCAACTTCAATTACATTTTCATTGTCGTAATAATACATTTTACATATTTACATCAACATCCGGGATCCATTTGGTTCTTCATCTCTCCTAGATATTTCAATGTAGATATTTTTACTTATCACTTAGTAGATCTCAGTTTTTGATTGATAATTCCGGTTGCCAGTCCACAACTACTACCCGTCAGAGCAGGTAGAGAACCCTATAAATATTCCTTATGAGGCCTATTAGAACTGTACTTTTCTTCACATTGTAAAAAAAACGTGTCTTCTGTTTATTTCGTTCCTGCTACTTTTCATTACATTCGTCTTTCTTCAATTAACTCTCAATTCATATTCTGTACGCATTACGTAGTTCATCCCATTCGGCACAACCTGCTATTATTCTTCACTTTCACGAAGGATAACGATGTCATCAGCGAGTCTTATCATTGATATGGTTTCACCTTGAAATTTTACCTCACTTTTGAGCCTTTCTTGTTTCCCTCTTACTTCTTCGATGTACAGATTGAACAAAAGATGGTTTCCCTGTCTTACACCTTTCTCGATCCGAGCACTTAGTTCTTAGTCTTCCAGTCTGATTGTCCCCTCTTGGTTCTTGTACGTATTATATATTACCCGTCGTTCCCTATAACGTAATTTTTCTCAGAATTTCGAAAATCTGGTACCATTTTACATTGTCGAACGCTTTTTCCAGGTCGACCAGTCCAATAAAGTGTCGATTTTTCTTCTTTCTTCCATTATCTACATCTACATCTACATCCATACTCCGCAAGCCACCTGACGGTGTGTGGCGGAGGGTACCCTGAGTACCTCTATCGGTTCTTTCTTCTATTCCAGTCTCGTATTGTTCGTGGAAAGAAGGATTGTTGGCATGCTTCTGTGTGGACTCCAATCTCTCTGATTTTATCCTCATGGTCTCTTCGCGAGATATACGTAGGAGGGAGCAATATACTGCTTGACTCTTCGGTGAAGGTATGTTCTCGAAACTTTAACAAAAGCCCGTTCCGAACTACTGAGCGTCTCTCCTGCAGAGTCTTCCACTGGAGTTTATCTATCATCTCCGTTTTTTCTCGATTACTAAATGATCCTGGAACGATGCGCGCTGCTCTCCGTTGGATCTTCTCTATCTCTTCTATCAACCCTATCTGGTACTTCTGAGATTCCAAGCCCCGACTTGAAGCATGTTATCCTTTCGTTGGTTATTCAATCTTTTCCTCATGGTCACCTCCCCCTTGGCAGTCCCCTCCATAAGATCCGAATGGGCGATTAGTCTTGAATCTTTTGCCAGTGGAGAGATTATCGTTACAAATTTTGTTTTCAATTACCGGCCAAATGTTCCTTGGATAAACGTTATTTGTCTTTATTATAGTGATTTCCACTGACTTCTGCATCCTCGTGCCTTTGACCATTGCTGAATCCTCCACCTTTTAGGGGCAGTTTCCACTCTCAAAGGCGAGGGATTGCCCTGAACCACTGTCCGCTCCTCTGCCCTCTTTGACAGGGGCGTTAAAAAAATGTGGGAGATTTCTTAGGGCGGAAGTCATCGGATGCCAATGCTGATGATATTTATTCGAAACTTAAGCTGTGGCGAGGTTCGAGACCGGGACCGAAAACGTTTTGACTTCCTGTCAAAGACACTGTCCCTAGACTATGAGTCCTTACATGTATGTAAAACATCAAAAGACGTACAGAATAAACTTATTGCCTCTTATAATGTCTCCGTCTCGTTTGCAATAAAAAGAAAACACTCAACTACTGTGAAGTAAGATGAATCGCACTCAGTCTATATAAGTTCCAGTAAACTATATACATATTACAAGTTCGAGAAACGATTGAGGACCACTTCAAGGTCCTAGGAATAGAATCATACAGTTATCTCAAATTTGATGTCGAAATATTGACTGCTGCTGCTCACAATTTTTAGTGTAATAATTGCACACTAAACACTGCATAGAATAATTCCCACTGTTATATGCGTAGCCTTTCAAAGTATGATTTTGCAACGTTCTAAATGTTACGTTATGTTGAAACTGATTGATGCTATTTAGCAGCATCCACACGACTCCACAGAATAGCTTTACCTGAAGCGCTTGGGAGAGGCTCTACAAGTACAGTCATCAGAAAGTAACAATCCTGTATAATTTCAAATTAGGGATAATGTTTTGGAAGTTATAATCACCATTGAAGGTGTTGTTTGAGACGGTGTACACTTTGCTTTACAAACAGTTCAACCATTGCTTTACAAACGGTTCAACAATTGCTTTATAAACGGTTTAACCATTTAATTTCAACATAGTGCCAGTGGACATATAATTTTCACACTGGTAAAGTTTCACTAATGACGTCTTTTTACTTGTATATACTGAACAATTATGGTCTGGGTATGGTGGTCTCATTGGTAGGACACTTTGAAAATGCAGTAAGCCCACAAATGAGATTGCTTACAAAACACTCACGCATCGCGTCCTAGAATATGAAGGTCTAAGATGGTTGATGTTAGATACAAACTATCTATCGAAAGAGTACCAGTACTAAGAAAGGAATCTAGGAATGTACTACATATCGGTCTTTCGATGATCCGAAGATAAGAGTAATCCAGTTACATCTTGCACTATGGTATTTAAGAAATCGTGTGCTCCATAACTTTATGAATAATACCCTCTAAAATTAACTTCGCAGTAGTTTGCAGAGTGTGGGTGTAGATGGAGGTATAGAAGTTGATACACGGCGTACGAGAAGCCGCGTAACGAGGAATAGTCAATCACTGCACTTCCAGAGTGACCTAGAAGCAGACAATTACGGCTCAAGTTTCTGGATGTACGGAGCGAAATTCACACCAACTTGATGTCATCGTCTGGCTTGGATCGTAGATAGTAGCGAGCGGCGGGTCGAGAAGCGATGGCGTACGTTAAATGGGCCGGCAAGATCCTATTAGCTTGTTCACCAACCTCGGGCCGCACCAGTGAGCAGCGAGACGGCAACATAAACGCACCTTAAAGCACCCACAAGACATCGTTAAATGTCAAGGTAACATCGTACACGTATACACCAACGGCACATATGCGAACGATTAGAACTGGAATTATGTTAGTATTGTTATCTGACGTGGTAAGGCACATAAGGGGTTGGGGATGAACAATGTCAGATGAATGATCATTGTGGGGGAAACACAGATGGTGTGCAATCTTGGAAGCCAGCATTATCAGTACGACACACAATTTGAAAGGGGCCTCATTGTGCGTCTGCATTTGGCGACTTTGTCGAATCTTGCAATCATATCCACATTCACGGTGCAGTCGCGTGTAACAGTGGCCCGATGTTGGACTGCACGCAACGAGGGCGCAGGTAAAGGTTTCAATCGCTAATGTGAATACCACAAGGAAGGATCCCTGTATTGCGGACGAAGCGTATCGTAGCCTCTTGACATTTGCGCGCGCCGTCTGAGAACAAGTAATTGCAAATAGAGCATTTACTAGGTAGCACGAACTGCTGATGAACGGTATCACATTGTATTCAGCCCTGAACTGTGTTCCTACAACACCCTGGGTGACCACCGTCGGTAGGTATGAAGACGAAATTTGAGGAGTATCATTGTTCCTGTCTTTTGGAGAAACAATGTGATGTTAATCCCGGAGTCACGGCATGGGAAACCTCGCAGTTTGTAGTGATTGAGAAAACTCTTATGGCACATTGGTGTCTCATGCACATCCTGCGGCGTCATGTATTACCTCTTACGCGACAGTATCGTGTTAGCGTTTTTCGAAACAACAGTGCTGATCCACACATGTCCCGTATGCATATGGACTCTTTGCGTAATGTTGAGGTACTACCACGGCCAGCAAGATCCCCAGTTAAGTCTCCGATATGAGTGGTAATAGGTCGCTTGTCGGCTCCGTCGCAGTGTCAGTATCACAATAGTTATGGATCACCCTGAGTTAGGAAAAGTGCAATGGCTTTATGACGCCCTTTACAACAGTATCAGTCCATGTCTTCAGGTAAATGACGGTGCAACATCATACTGATAAGTTGGCTCAATACTGCCAAGTTCTCTACGGACCCGATTTTGTAACCACGTATTTTCTCAACCCATCAAATTTCACATTGTTTCCTCGTCCCCTCCTGAGTGCTTCACTTACTTTGTAGGGCAGTGTATTTTCTGGGCGGACTTCTCTTATTTTTTGCTCAGTCTCTAGAACAATCAGTGTTCAGTTTGTTTGGGACTAGCAGACACATGAAAGAAATGTAAAATTTGTTGAAAAATGAAACAGTATTGCTGTGTCGCGTAGCAATGTCAGTCGGCATCTGCCAGTGAGAGTGAATTAACTGGTTGATTAGAGGACGCCGACGATGACGTGTCACGGTACTCGCTGTGAGCGTCGCGTGGGTCCGGAAGCGATCAAATGGCTCTGAGCACTATGCGACTTAACTTCTGAGGTCATCAGTCGCCTAGAACTTAGAACTAATTAAACCGAACTAACCTAAGGACATCACACACATCCATGCCCGAGGCAGGATTCGAACCTGCGATCGTAGCGGTCACGCGGTTCCAGACTGAAGCGCCTAGAACCGCATGGCCACACCGGCCGGCGAAGCGATCGATAATCGAATTCCATCACGATAATGGTGCTTAGTCTATTCCAAGGGCCTACGGGAAAAACTGTCGCACAGCCGTGATGCGATTCTGAGCACTTTTCACTACGCATGCAACCACGAATCCGTCGTTTCTCGTCACTGGCAGACTGTGTGTACCCAGTAAATATGAATGATATTCCGAGCCAGATTTTGCTAAAACTTCCATTTCTATTTGCGGTAAATCTGAAGACCTTAACTAGAAATAGTTATTTCTACCGTAAACATCATTTACACCCCACTGGTCATTATTACTACACTGTTAAGTCACATTAATACACTACCGGCCATTAAAATTGCTACACCACGAATATAACGTGCTACAGACGCTAAATTTAACCGACAGGAAGAAGATGCTGTGATACGCAAATGATTAGCTTTTCAGAGCATTCACACAAGGTTGGCGCCGGTGGCGACACCTACAACGTGCTGACATGAGGAAAGTTTCTCATACACAAACAGCAGCTGATCGGCGATGCCTGGTGAAACGCTGTTATGATGCCACGTGTAAGGAGAAGAAATGCGTACCATCACGTTTCCGACTTTGATAAAGGTAGGATTGTAGGCTATCCCGATTGCGGTTTATCGTATCTCAACACTGCTGCTCACGTTGGTCGAGATCCAATTACTGTTAGCAGAATATCGTATCAGAATATCGTATCACTAGCAGTCTAGATGACAGGCATCTTATCCGCATGGTTGTAACGGGTCGTGCAGCCACGACTCGATCCCTGAGGCATCTACAGGAACAGTTCGACGACGTTTGCAGCGGCACGGACTATCAGCTCGGAGACCATGGCTGCGGTTACCCTTGACGCTGCATCACAGACAGGAGCGCCTGCAATGGTGTACTCAACGACGAACCCGGGTGCACAAATGGCAAAACGTCATTTTTGCGGATGAATCCAGGTTCTGTATACAGCATCATGATGGTCGCATCTGTGTTTGGCGATATCGCGGTGAACGAACATTGGAAGCGTGTATTCGTCATCGCCATACTGGCGTACCACCTGACGTGATGGTATGTGGTGCCATTGGTTACACGTCTCGGTCACCTCTTGTTCGCATTGACGGCACTTTGAACAGTGGATGTTACATTTCAGATGTGTTACGACCCGTGGCTCTACCCTCATTCGATCCCTGCGAAACCTTACATTTCAGCAGTGTAATGCACGACCGCATGTTGCAGGTCCTGTACGGGCCTTTCTGGATACAGAAAATGTTCGACTGCTGTCCTGGCCAGCACATTCTCCACATCTCTCACCAATTCAAAATGTCTGGTCAATGATGGCTGAGCAACTGGCTCGTCACAATACGCTAGTCGCTACTCTTGATGCACTGTGGTATCGTGTTGAAGCTGCATGGGCAGCTGTACCTGTACACGCCATCCAAGCTCTTTCTGACTTAATGCCCAGGCGTATGAAGGCCGTTATTACGGCCAGAGGTGGTTGTTCTGGGTACTGATTTCTCAGGATCTATGCACCCAAACTGCGTGAAAATGTAATCACATGTCAGTTTTAGTATAATATATTTGTTCAATGAATACCCGTTTATCATCTGCATTTGTTCTTGGTGTAGCAATTGTAATGGCCAGTAGTGTAGGACAAATTGTAAAAAGCCTGAAGAGCCACAATTTTGTAACGTGAATCGACGTGACACGTGCTGGAAGAGAATCAATGAGGCTCTGGATACCGTCAGGGCCGGCCGTGGTGGCCGAGCGGTTCTAGGGGCTACAGTCTGGAACCGCGCGACCGCTACGGTAGCAGGATCGAATCCTGCCTCGGGCATGGATGTGTGTGATGTCCTTAGGTTATTTAGGTTTACGTAGTTCTATGTTCTATGGGACTGATGACCTCAGAAGTTAAGTCCCATAGTGCTCAGAGCCATTTGAACCATTTTGTAGCGTCAGGGGCGTGGAGTCATACCGATTTCAGTGTCGTGGCAAGCTAAGCTAAGTTTCACAGCTGAGGATTCATGGCACAAATAACCCGAATGAGGGGGTCCCACAGGTTATTGTGCGATTTTGGTGGTAGGGCAGTGCGATAAACTCATCTTGGTGCTCTTCGAAAAATGCACGCACACTGCGTTCTGTGTGTCGGATTGCGTTGTCCCGCTGATAGATACCATCCTGTCGAGGATAAGCACTGCATTTATGGAGGAACATGTCCCAGGTGGCATCCATTGTGCCTTTCACAATGACGAGATCAACCAGGCAATGCCACGATAACATTCCACAGACCATAACATTTCTTCCTCCGACAGGACCATTGCGATGATGGTTGCAGGGTGTTTCCTTTCACACCGACGGAGTTTAAACGTGATCATCTGAAAGTCTGCTGTCAGCACTCAGTAGACGTTCAGCTGTGATACCGGAATTCAGATTCCAGCCTTTGTGGCCGATGAATAGCAGTCGGCATATGCATGAGGCAGGCACCTGCAGTGGTCCTTACACAGCAGCGTTCGCTGGGCGCTCATTGAGGAGACACTGCCGGCAGTCCCTTGGTTCACCTGGGTGATCAGTTACTCAACAGCTGCACATCTGTTGGCTCTCACACATCTCCTCAGCCGCAGTCACTTCTGTCATCTGTGGCCCGTGCCCGTGGTGCACCATCGTTGCCTCGCTTCCTGTTTTGGATAGCACGATTTTGCCATGTACGATATACTTTAAGCATTGTGACACACGAACAATTTACGAACTTGCCATTTTCGAAAATGCTTCGAGTCTTGTTCCGAAAGCCAATTATCATGCCCCTTTGGGCGTCAGGGAAATAGCTCTGTTTCCGCGTTACGACACAGACGGCACTTTATATACCCTTCACACCTAGTGCTGCCATCGGCCGTTTGTGAGTAGTTACTACACTCTGACGTCGAACATAGGTGATGATCACAATAATATGATCGGACCATTAAATTTTAAAGAAGAAGCTATGGAATTACTGAAGTATCTTCTTGGTGGTGTTCAAATTCTGTTTTATGAAAGTTCCTTAAAACATAACATCTAAATCTTAATACATGAAACTGCTGTTCTTTAGCACTAAATCAAGTTTTTGTTAACAAGGCTTATATGAAAATTCATAAATATACGAGAATAATTTATGAACCATAAATTCACTGTTCAGCATGCAAAAATTCGTTCAGAAGTACATCACGTTTGAAATGACATATAGTAACTGTATGTCTTACACATCAATTCAAATTATGAATATTATTTTGTATGTCATGTTAGAATTTCTGAGGAAAAGCTATAGGGAGAAACGGGTAATACCCACTACGATAAGAGTGGACGATCAGTTACGAAGTGCTAAAAATGGGTGTAAAACAAGGATGTAGCCTTTCACCCCTGCTGTTCAATCTGTACATCGAAGAAGCAATGATGGCAGCACGAAATGGCCGAGTGGTTTTAGGCACCATGTCATGGATTACGCGGCCCCTCACGCCGGAGGTTCGAGTCCTCCCTCGGCCATGGGTTTGTCTGTTGTTCTTAGCTTTAGTTAGTTTAAATAGTTTGTAAGTCTAGGGACCGATGACCTCAGAACCTTGGTCCCTTAGGAATTCACACACACACAAGCAATGATGGAAAAAGTGAAAGCATGTCAGTGATACGATTCGCTGATAACTCTGCTACCATGAGTGAAAGTGAACAAGAAATATATGATCTTCTGAATGGAATGAATAGCCCAATGAGTACAGTATATTGATTGATAGTAAAGTGACGTAAGGCGAAAGTAATGAGAAGTAGCAGAAATAAGAACACCGAGAAATTTAACAGCAGGATTGATGGTCACGAAGTAGATGAGGTTGAGAAATTCAGCTGCCTAGACAGCAAAATAACCAATGACGGCCGGAACAAGGAGGACATCAAAAGCAGACTAGCACTGGCAAAAGGGCATTCTTGCCCAAGAGAAGTCTACTAGATGTGAAACATAAGCCTTGATTCGAGGAAGATATTTCTGAGAATGTACGATTGGAGCATAGCATTGTATGGTAGTGAAACACAGACTGTGGAAAAACCGGGACAGAAGAGAATCGAAGCGTCTGAGATGTGGTGCTACAGACGAATTTTGAAAATTAGGTGGGCTGATCAGGTAAGAAATGAGGAGGTTCTGCGCAAAATCAGAAGGGAAAAGAAATTGCTAAAAAATTGACAAGGAGAAGGGACAGGGTAATAGATCAGTTAAGACATAGGGAATGACTTTCATGCCACTAGAGCGATCTGTAGAGGGCAAAAACTGTAGAGAATAACAGAGATTGGAATATATCCACCAAATAATTGCAGATGTAGGCTGGAAGTGCTTTTCTGAGATGGAGAGGTTCCACAGGTGAGCAGTTCGTGGCCAGCCGCATCAAACCAGTCAAAAACAATGTTTCAGAAGCAATGGTACGTATATCATGGGGGAGAAGGGTTATATCCGTGCCAAATGTTTATGTAAATGATCTAATTGTGGTTCCTCTGTGGCGTTGCAAAACGGGAAACGTTCCTATCCTGCCGTGTTCAATATGATTGATGTCTAGATCGAGGTTCCACAGGTGAGCAGTTCGTGGCCAGCCGCATCAAACCAGTCAAAAACAATGTTTCAGAAGCAATGGTACGTATATCATGGGGGAGAAGGGTTATATCCGTGCCAAATGTTTATGTAAATGATCTAATTGTGGTTCCTCTGTGGCGTTGCAAAACGGGAAACGTTCCTATCCTGCCGTGTTCAATATGATTGATGTCTAGATCGAGTCAGACACAGCTGGCTTTGAATGTAAACCTGAGAATCTACATCTAATGTCTAATAGTGCTTGTCGTGTCTATCTGCAAATCTAATTATCTCAATGGAAACAGTATACATCCTGTCTCTGCCAGACTTATTAGACTGTGTTTTAAGTAGGATATAATTTAAAGGTTGATTTTTGGAGAGCTGTAGTGGATTTATATTACTTTGAAATCACCTTTTTCAGATGTTCTACGCTTTCTCCTTCGGTAATAGACAACATGACGGGAAGCACCTCCGACATTACGTTCGTTAATTGCATTCCCTTCCTAATAAAGCTCAGGCAGTTAATGAGAATATCTTGGGACCCACTAAAGTGCAGCCGGAGTGCGGAAAGCTTTGAGGACATAGGGAAGCCAGTTACAGAGCCTGGCGCCTACGAAATTGAGGCTTGGATGCGGTCGGCGCGGCAAGAGGTGTTTAAGAGAGGTATCATCCCGAGTTGCTGGCGCACAGGGTTAATGTGGCCGTGGCGACGCAGAAAAAGTTACCTCTCAAAGGCTCGACAGGCAATACGGAGATATGAGTACGTGTGTCTTTCATCGTGTGATATTCATTATGAAACTTAGAGCGTTACGAACAGAATACTTAGAATAAAAATACTGATGCATTGTTACGCGCAGTGTGGCGAAATTTAGTATGTTCTTTTGTAGCATTTAAGCCGTGATACGCACTACAACCAGTTACAGATGTCACTGACACAAATTTTGTTGAAAATTAAAAGAAAAAAATATTTTGTAACACGTTTTTTCGTGTAAATCATGATCTACCTTCCTTCCCATTTTTTTATTCACGAAAAACCGTTTACCAAGTGCAGTGGAATGTAGTTAACATTAAATAATCTGAATGATCAAGTACAGTGCTTGAAACAGGTAGTCGACTTTCACAGCAAATGCTATCTGACACGAAATTATTTTTGGAAAAATGGATAATTTTGCAATAACTATGTATTAACTCCTCCGAACAGCCCTAGGAAGGCTCTACGGTACTGACCGACCACCGTTACACCATCAGCCGAAGTCACTGGATGCGAATATGGAGGGGTATGTGGTCAGCACACCACTTTCCCTATCAATGACCGGTTTCGTGAGCGATGCCGATACTTCTCAGTCAAGTAGCTCCTCAGTCTCACAAGGGCTGGGTACACCCCGCTTGCCAACAGCGCTCGGCAGACCTGAACGATCACCCATCCAAGTGCCACCCAACCCCTACAGCGCTTAACTTCGGTGATGTGTGATGAGTACTGGTCGAGCGTTTGGAATCCCTATCAGGTCGGACTGAGGGAGGACATAGAAGAAATTCAGAGGCGGGCTGCTAGATTTGATCATCTCGCGAGTCTCTGTAGGAAAGGAGGCGTTCTTTTCGTGAATCGCTACTGAGGAAATTTAGAGAACCAGCATTTGAGGCTAATTGCAGTACAGTTTGACTGCCGCCAACTTATATTTCGCGGAAAGACCACAAAGATAAGATAAGGGAGGTTAGGGCTCGTACAGAGGCATATAGGCAGTCATTTTTCCATCGTTCTGTTTGGGAGTGGAACAGGGTGAGAAGATGCTAGTTGTGGTACGAGGTACCCGCCACCACGCACCGTGTGGTGGATTGCGGAGTATCTATGTAGATGTAGATGTGACAAGAAACAGCGTTACCATTGCAGCAAGCCCACTGGCAACTATGTATAAGATGCAATTTTCCAAGGTAAATAAACTAAACGTTAACTCGTGGTTCCAGTATGTAACATCTGTTCATCTATCAAATACTCGATAGATCAAAACACGTCGTTCATTGTGAGTTTTAGATTGATCTGATGTTGCGTGAGCTTTATAAACGGCTCATATACCAGTACGTGTAGCAAATACAGACCCTTTAAACTCGGTTATTCAAGTTAAGCCTGAAAGTGTACTTTAATAAGCTAAAAATTTGCATCACACCGATGTATTAAAGATACCAATGGCTAATGGAATCAGAGGGATACATTGTTCACGTAAGATAAAAAATAAATTTATGTGTTTAGCCTGTAATTTGTAACGGTAACTCAAATCTTCTTAAGGGAAAAATGGCGCAGTTGAACGTTTAGTTTGTAAGATGTGTAATGAATGTGTAATGGGTAATTTGTTTAAATGTTTCACCCTCAGGTCGGCGACAAAAGATTTACAGTGGCCAAGATGTTTGCGAAGTAAACAATTTATACTAAAGCAGTAGCTTAATTACGTAATTAGTTAATGAAATAATTAATTTGGAATGTTTACATAATTACAAGGTGCGTTCCATAAGTCATGCGACCAAATTCATAAAAAATCATTTATTCAATATATTCGTACAAATAATCAAAAAGTTTCAAAATAGCACGCTCTTGCGTTGATACACTTCTGGAGGCGGAGTTTTCGTGCTTGGAAGGCATCCTGGACTGCCTCTTCCGGAATGTCCTTTAGAGATGATGTAACATGCAGCTGGATGCTTTCAATTGTGTCCCAATGTTTTCTTTCATGACTCCTTTTAAGCGGGGAAACAAAAAAATGTCAGCGGGAGCCGGTTCAGGACTGTACGGAGGCTGGGGAACCAATGGGGTCTTGGTCCTGTCCAGGAAATCGTTGACAATGAAGGCGCCGTGACGTGTCCTTGATGTCGCTTCGGCAGCGCGTTGCCCTCCTTTTCAGTCTTTTGAGCACTTCCAAGTAGAAAGCTGAGTACCCTGTAGTCCTGGTAGGTACGAATTCGTGGTGGACAATGCATGTGATGTCAAAGAAGACAATGATCATGGTTTTGATCCTGGACTTGCTAATGGGTGCCTTCTTGGGACGGGGTGACGATGGGGTGTGCCACTCTGAACTCTGCCTCTTTGTCTCAGGGTCGTACTCAAAAATCCACGACTCATCACCAGTGATCACTGAGTTTAAAAAAATGAGGATCATTTTCACACATTTCCAACATTTCTTGGCACCGAAGCACTCGCATGTGCTTGTGCTTGTCGGTCAACACTTCTGGAACGAGTTTGGCACACATCTTTCTCATGTTCAAATTTTCGGTCACAATGCGGAAAACGGTTGTTTTTGACATGTTTAGAGTTTGTGCTATCAATTGACGGCTCAGCCGTCTGTCAGAGTTCAAACAATCGCTCACACGCGTCACATTTTCGTCGACTCGTGCGGTTGATGGCCGTCCACTGCGAGGTTCGTCGGTGATCTCCTCTCGGCCCTCCTTGAATGACTTGTGCCATCGGAAAACATGTGATTTGGACACGCAAACATTCCCAAAGGTATGTTGAAGTAATGGAAACGTTTCGATGGCGGACTTCCTATGCTTAACGCAAAATTTGATAGCGAACAGTTGCTCTACAGTCTGATCCATTGTACCACGTAACGTAAACAAGGTTGACGGAAACGCACGTCCTGACTCTCCGACAGCTCGCAGCCGAATGAGACAAAGAGCGTTTTGAAGCTAACATCCCTCCCCCCCCCCCCCCTCCACTTAGCCCAGCCGGTTACAACACGCTATGGTGTACCGTTGCGTCAGAACAAAAATTGGTCGCATTACTTATGGAACGCAATCTGTATTCCTCTGATACTAGCTATTCTATGATTAATTAATTAATTACTGAGAGAATGGTTACTAACTGGAGGAGAATTATATCTTGTTGTTGTTGTTGTGGTCTTCAGTCCTCAGACTGGTTTTATGCAGCTCTCCATGCTACTCTATCCAGTGCAAGCTTCTTCATCTCCCAGTACCTACTGCAGCCTACATCCTTCTGAATCTGCTTAGTGTATTCATCTCTTGGTCTCCCTCTACGATTTTTACCCTCCACGCTGCCCTCCAATACTAAACTGGTGATCCCTCGATGTCTCAGAACATGTCTTACCAACCGATCCCTTCTTCTAGTCAAGTTGTGCCACAAGCTCCTCTTCTCCCCAATTCTATTCAACACCTCCTAATTAGTCATGTGATCTACCCATCTAATCTTCAGCATTCTTTTGTAGCACCACATTTCGAAAGCTTCTATTGTCTTCTTGTCTAAACTATTTATCGTCCACGTTTCACTTCCATACATGGCTACACTCCATACAAATACTTTCAGAAACGACTTCGTGAAATTTAAATCTATACTCGGTGTTAACAAATTTCTCTTCTTCAGAAACGCTTTCCTTGCCATTGCCATTCTAGATTTTATATCCTCTCTACTACAACCATCATCAGTTATTTTGCTCCTAAAATAACAAAACTCCATTACTACTTTAAGTGTCTATTTTCCTAATCTAATTCCCTCAGCATCACCCGGGGTAATTTGACTACATTCCATTATCCCCGTTTTGCTTTTGTTCATATTCATCTTATACCCTCTTTTCAAGACACTGTCCATTCCGTTCAACTGCTCTTCCAAGTCCTTTGCTGTCTCTGACAGAATTACAATGTCATCGGCGAACCTCAAAGTTTTAATTTTTTCTCCATGGATTTTAATACCTACTCAGAACTTTTCTTTTGTTTCCTTTATTGCTTGGTCAATATAAAGATTGAATAACATCGGGGATAGGCTACAACACTGTCTCACTCCCTTCCCAAACACTGCTCCCCTTTCATACCCCTCCACTCGTATAACTGCCATCTGGTTTCTGTACAAACTGTAAATAGCCTTTCGCTCCCAGTATTTTACCCCTGCCACCTTCAGAATTTGAAAGAGAGTATTCCAGTTAACATTGCCAAAAGCTGACCCTAAGTCTACAAATGCTAGAAACGTAGGTTTGCCTTTCCTTAATCTTTCTTCTAAGATACGTCGCAGGGTCAGTATTGCCTCACGTGTTCCAACATTTCTACGGAATCCAAACTGAGAGAATTATATAATAATTTCAAAATTTATTAACATCCTTATACACACTGCTAGTGCTAACAAACTGGTACTCCGGTAGTCGTACACACGTGGGAAATCTTGATTAAAATTTCATCTCCATGTGAACCTCAATGGGAGGAGGAAGCCATTCTTACAGGCGAAGGCTGATGTGAGTGCATGATTGATATTCGGTATCAATCTAATGTTACTGGAACATTCAGATGGATGTCGCAAACAGCATACCGAGATGAAGACAAGCGGGGAGCTTATCGCCATCTTGCGGACATTGAGAAACGTTGACACATTGACATGACGGACTTGGGAACATCGCACAGATAATTGACTGTAGTGGATTGACTGCAAAACAAGTGGAGAGTATAGTCGGCGACAGCATTAATGGCCTCTGGCTACGCAGCTCACAGGGAATGGCGCTTTTTCAATTCGTCTGAAAGTGCACAGACAGTAACTACGTTACGTTCCTGCACTTCGGTAACGACGCAGACTGTCCCGCCTGACTGTGTAACAGACTGTAACAGACTGAGTGTTGGTTTCCTAGCTATGCAGTTGTCGACTGTGCGTCTCCGGCCCGGAGTCCATAAACGCTGTGGTCGACTTTAGATGAACTACGTCCTTCCAGAAGGACTACAACACTACAATATCGTACGATTGTTCCACTGGCACTGACGAGCAGACCGACGACAGCTGAAATCAGGGTGCCTCCAAGAACTGTCCGAAACACATTAGCGGAAGCTCGATTTATATCCGAGTTGGATGTGCCACTTACCGCCGACCCTGTACAACAGACACCACAGACTTACCACTTGTTGCAGAACCAGAGTCAACTGGGATACAGAGTGGTATTTTGTGACAAGTCTTTCCTCTGTCTACGGCGGTCAGATCCATGTCAAAATGAAATATCACATTAAGCACTCTTTCTCGAAGCTTATACCACTCCATCTCCTGTAATCATGGGGTGGGCAGACATTGTTTTTGACATCAGGAACATTCGGTAGCTGTTGAAGTGAGACAATGTTCTGCACTCTGTGACATATTTCTCATCACCAGGATACCAAATTGCATACTCTAGCAGAATAACGCAAGATCCTACGATGCACAGCACAAACGATTTTTGAAATCGGTATACTTGACTGTCCAGCCCAGTCCCTTGAGTAGTCACCAGTAGTGAATGCCTGGAATGGGATGAGAGGATATATTCATACAGACCTACAGCTAGCAGTCCTCATATTATGCCACAGCATGTGTTTCAGGTATGGCCAAAAAGTCCTCCGAATAACAGCTGCAGTCTGTTTGTCTCCATGCCGCAACGAAGGCAACAATGTATTCGCGTCAATGGGGGAGATCTCGTACTGATGTTGATCCTCAATTCCGATTGGAATCGAAGTGAAATCATTTGACACCAATTATGTGATGTACGTTTCCCAATGACTGACAAATTTCGGACTGATACTTCATGGTGGAAGGACAGTGAATACTCAGTTTTCCGTACCTGTTACAAAGTAATTCATTTTAGCGTCGTTTTCGAGGAAATACTGCTTTCCGAAAATAGCCACACAGTCGTCTATACGATATCTTGCACTTTTCAAACCTTAAGGTTTTAACAAAGGAAAGATAGAAAAAAATAGGGATTGTCGTTATATTAACACTGAAGGAATCATCCTGACAAGGACTTGCGTTAACCAAATTATTGAAACCAAGGAAAATCTAAATCGGGAAGGAACACATGAATATAACAACTTGTATAAATTCGGTTCATTTGGATGGATTGGTTTAAAAATGCGATATGGCTTTGTTGATGAAACTTTGCTCGGATTTGCCTCAGTTTTGTATAGGAAACGAGTCGCAGTGGTAAGACGTGGTGTGGACTATCCCTCTCGATTAAGAGACCGGGGTCTTAAGGAGTGCGCTTTCTCACTAGGACAATGCTGATGCCTGCAGTACAACTTGTCAAGTATGCAGGAGGCCTGGTCCCAATAAAACCATCCCTATTGACCTAAGCACATTGAAACTGACATGGCAGTAGTTAATAATTATATTCAGCGGTGCCCAGAATAGTGGCATAACTGATGAGTAATTACTGAACGTTAGAAAGGCATTTAGAACCTCTCAGGATAGTGGCAAGCCCTCGCATAACCTGTGTCGAGATGATTTTACTACATAAACAAAGTACATATAATTCGATAGCAACTATTTCTAGGAAAGAGATTTCTCCGTAGCGGCAACTGTATGTACTCGTATCATAACTGTAGTGTTGGCAGAAGAGCCAACACTGTTTTTCTAGAGGAGGCCGAAATGCACGCGTTTAATTACACGCTGACTGGCGTGAGGTCTGGAACAGGACAATGTCTTGAGAATTGCAATAAAGTGCGAAAATCTTGTACAGATATAATCTCCATTTTTATATACACTGGTAATGGCGCCTTGCTAGGTCGTAGCAAATGTAGCTGAAGGCTATGCTAACTATCGTCTCGGCAAATGAGAGCGTATTTTTCAGTGAACCATTGCTACGAACGTTGGCTGTACAACTGGGACGAGTGCCAGGACGTCTCTCTAGACCTGCCGTGTGGTGGCGCTCGGTCTGCTATCACTGACAGTGGCGACACGCGGGTCCGACGTATACTAATGGACCGCGGCCGATTTAAAGGCTACCACCTAGCAAGTGTGGTGTCTGGCGGTAACACCACAATAACAATACCAGGTAGACATGAGTAGGATGAAATGAGTGCCATGTTCGTCATTTCAGATAGAGGTGTTACATATGTGGACTGACGCTAGAAGGAAGAGAGAAATAAATCTGGATATTAAATGGACTGTATACTCCAGTAACAATAACTATATCTACATCTACATGATTACTCTGCAATTCACATTTAAGTGCTTGGCAGAGGGTTCATCGAACCACAATCATACTATCTCTCTACCATTCCACTCCCGAACAGCGCGCGGGAAAAACGAACACCTGAACCTTTCTGTTCGAGCTCTGATTTCTCTTATTTTATTTTGATGATCATTCCTACCTATGTAGGTTGGGCTCAACAAAATATTTTCGCATTCGGAAGAGAAAGTTGGTGACTGAAATTTCGTAAATAGATCTCGTCGCGACGAAAAACTCTTTGCTTTAATGACTTCCATCCCAACTCGCTTATCATATCTGCCACACTCTCTCCCCTATTACGTGATAATACTAAACGAACTGCCCTTTTTTGCACCCTTTCGATGTCCTCCGTCATTCCCACCTGGTAAGGATCCCACACCGCGCAGCAATATTCTAACAGACAAACGAGTGTAGTGTAAGCTGTCTCTTTAGTGGACTTGCATCTTCTAAGTGTCCTGCCAATGAAACGCAACCTTTGGCTCGCCTTCCCCACAATATTATCTATGTGGTCTTTCCAACTGAAGTTGTTCGTAATTTTTACACCCAGGTACTTAATTGACAGCCTTGAGAATTTTACTATTTATCGAGTAATCGAATTCCAACGGATTTCTTTTGGAACTCATGTGGACAATATATACCATTTTTGTCAAAATCCATTTTATTAAACAATAAGTAATATCTCGTATTTCCGTAAGTGTTTAGTCAATGACCGCCTGCTTAGCTGAGAGGTAACTTGTTTGCCTACCATACGATAGGCCTGGGTTCGATTCCCGGCCAGGTTGCGCATTTTATCCTCTCAAGGAGTGCAAGTTGCGTTGTCCTCATTATCATTCATCACCAACATGCAAGTCGCCCGATATGGCGTCACCTGAAATGAGATATTTGCAATCCGGCAGCCGAACTTACCCGGTTGTGGCCTCCCGACCAACAATGCCGTACGATCGTTTCAGTTTTGTTTAGTCAATTTAGTGTCGCGGTTTTCAATGGTCACACCACAGAAGGAGCATTCATGAAAAAAAAAGAAAAGAAAACACATACTACCTGCTCCCATCCCCACCTGCTGATCACAGAATCATAAACTACGGTGCCCTCTCGATGAACAATACCGCATATTGTATAACAGTAAGAGGTTTCTGCTTCTTGTGATCAATGATCTAGCTTAATGAATGCGGTAATATGATTCATTAAATGATTATGATTTGAGGTAAAAATACATATGACATCGTCAGTTTCTCCCTACAGTGAAGCGTAAGTTGTAAGTGGAATCATATTGTTCACATTGTTACAGTATCATGACGAAAGGAATTCATGAATAGCATTTGTGTCTATTATTGCATTGTTGAAGTTGTTATTCATGCCACAGCTTGAAATTTTAAGTTCAGTACCAGTTTCCGTTGTAATTTATAATTTATAGCGTATACCACATTACGATATGGCGCCGCTAGTGGGTGGCATACATATAAATGCGGATTGCCATGCTTTTTTTACATTTTCATTTTACTTTTTTGGCTGGGATGTACCAGG
Source organism: Schistocerca serialis cubense (assembly GCF_023864345.2). Lineage (NCBI taxonomy): Eukaryota > Metazoa > Arthropoda > Insecta > Orthoptera > Acrididae > Schistocerca > Schistocerca serialis. Next base: position 247,615,193 of record NC_064638.1, on the reverse strand, counting down.
CAGCCATCAGCTTTATTTGCTTTATAGTTAGCCATTCGCTCAAAAATATTTTGATAAACTTGCTACCAGATTTAAAATTCTCAGGTGGACATACTACGTTGAGTTGTGAATATTTCATAATAAATCATAGAGCATGAAACCCCCTTTTTTGATTCGCAAACGATCATTATCAAAATAATACGTTATATTACGTCATCGTGTAAAATATGTCAAAAAGTTGTGATACCACCCACTTGAAAATTCGTAGTTGATCTAGTTTTTTTTTTAACTTCAACACATTCACGAAGTTTTTATCAGCGAGTTTTTCTAAAATTTTCTATTCCTGCGATTGCGTTTGCCACCGAAAATTCTACAAAGTAATTTAAGTGCAATTATCAGGTGATGTTTTTATATAACAATATGTACAGAGCTGCCAGTAATAAAATATCCTACATAGAACGTCAGGAGGCTTTTCGATCGAATTTAAGTATATTTGGAAATTCAGTAATTGTGACTGCCTAAGTCTCGGACTTGAAACCACAGTAAGATCGCAGGACGTTCATCTAAAAAACTATAGTAAATTATAAATAACTAAACTTATTCGTGCACTATTCCCTACACTACAATTGTCTCACAAAACCCAAGTCAAGGAAGAGAAACTGCTGGACACTATGTTCCACCTAAATGCAAGGGGTTGGGTTGGATTAGGGAAGGTCGGGGAAGGGAGTCGGCTGTGTCCTTTCAGAGGAACCATCCCGGCGTTTGCCTGGAGCAATTTAGGGAAATCGCGGAAAACCTAAATGAGGATCGCCGGACGCGGGATTGAACCGTCTTCCTCCCGAATACAAATCCAGTGTGCTAGCCACTGTGCCATCTCGCTCGGTAAATGCAAGTCAAAATGAATTACAATACTTCATGTTTATACGACATAAAAAACTGTTATTTTGGTTGAAGATCCCCCTGTGACCAATGTATCTGTTCAGCCCTACATGCTGTTGCATCCAAAACTTGCTGTCAGATCAAACACATACTGTCTGTCGCTTAGCAAGGCTTTATCACTCCACTCATTAGCGAACAACAATGAACCTTAAGTAAAATGCAAAAATAAACAATACTGGACAATTCGGAATATGATCTTTATTGATTTTATAGGCATTTTTAAAACAAATTTTTACATAATGGAGTTACTTTGTCCTCCTAACTGTTATCCACTGTCGCTGTAAATTTAGCGAAGGAAATTACGTGTACTTGCAACGCATAACAATCTTACGTTGCTGGCCGACTAATATATGGGCTGAGCGACTGGGTAATTTCCACATACGCTTATGTACAAGGATGACGATGCTATCATCACATTTAGTGGTTTTATTCCGTTCAACCCATTCGTTTGCGACAGCAGTGTGATAACGCTTGTATTTCGCGTCTTCAGTCTGTTTTACCCAGTAGGAGCCGCGCGGGGTAGCCATCGGGTCTGGGCGCGTTGCCACGGTTCGCGCAGCTCTCCCCGTCGGAGGTTTGTGTCCTCCCCTGGGCATGGGTGTGTGTGTTATCCTTAGCGTAAGTTAGTTTAAGTTATATTAAGTACTGTGTAAGTCTAGGGACCGATGACCTCAGCTGTTTGGTACCATAGAACTTACCACAAATTTCCAGTTTACCCAGTAGGGTGTTATTTCTTACTGAATTGATGGAACCCCGAGTAAGCCTTCCGGAATTTGTTGCACCAGTAAGTATTCCCTCCAACCATTCATTTTTATTAGGAACTAAAATTTTCTATTTTACTTTCATTCTGTACCCAAAATCCTCTACATGAAGTGTCTGTAAGTCCATCTTTATGCCGATGGTTACGGGACCTCGGCTGTTCAGTACAAAACGTCGAATAAAAAGACATCCAGCCGTCCTAGTTTCCAGTTGTTGTTTTATTTCTGTAACCTGTTCCAACGCTACATTATACCATCTTCTTAAAAGGAAATATACGGATACCAGTCACTGAATGCTGACCCCTGTTTTGACTGGACCAGGCGTGGGACTCGTCGTACGCGTCCGTCAGGGGCCTGAAGATGAATTAACGTAGTGTTGAGACTGGTTGCACAAATAAAATAACAATTGGAAATTTGTCAGTAGAAGGTGTTTTGATTCGATATTTTTTTATACTCTATATCAGTGTTATCAGACATAAAATTTTCCCTGCCATTATATATTCCACTATCTATTCTTCTTCCCTTCGCCAACTAAATTGTTCCAGAAGTTTACTACATGCATTGCAGCAATCCGTCCCTTTTTCTTGTAAGTAATATCGGTAGACTTTGTCGAGATGTAATTTCTGTCATTTCTCTTAATTTCATAATTAATTATTAGGTTACATGTATTTCAAAAGGTCCAAGACTTATATGAGACAGGACATGGAGGTAACGATCCTCAGTGTTTATCTTGACTACAAGGCGTGTCTTCAGCACGCCGTGTTACTCGATAACGTTTGCAATTTGTAACTAACTCGCAGCGGTGAACACCGACCCGTAGGGAAACTTTACGCACACATAAACCGTCCTGCTTCAAAGTTACGGTGCGCATATGAGCAGGCGCGTAGATGACCCTTTTAGCCATGTTGACTCTCTGAACATGGCAAACTAACAGCGTAATGGCATTCAGCAGAGAAGGAGGCACACGCTTTTGGGTGTTTGCGGGAGCCACTGTTAGAAGAATCTGTGCAAATTGCCCCATGTAATAAGTGGCCACTTAAATGACCATTAAGAAACACGTTTTTTATACCATTGACTGTTGCTTATTGCTCGCGGCTTCGCACACATAGGGATATGCCACACGTACAATTCACCAAACGTATGTACTGTGGAAGCACATGAGTCTGCCTGGGTAAGAAGTGTGCAATAGTTCTTGGGCAATGGGCCAATTATTTTGGAGTGAAATTTGTAACAGGGCTACTAGTATTTCGTATCATTTCTTCTCATTCTCTCAGTCGTTCCTTATGTCTTTATGTTCATGGTGCGTCGCTTTTTTTGTCTTAGAATGTGTGTATGCTATCTATGCATAGGGGTTGTATACATACATACACACACACACACACACACACACACACACACATATATATATATATATATATATATATATATATATATATATATATATATATATATACTCTTTAAATGAGATTATTATTCCATAATGGCTGTTGCGCTTTTTTTTTAAATCGAAACTGTGTCATTTTAAATCACTTTGAGTGATTAAGTGCGACAGTGACATCCATGAGATCCACACAACTCGTAGAATGTGACATCTTGTACAGACGATTAGACGTATAGTTACATGAAAGTGTCACCTCCGTGCTATGTATCTACCGTAGTATCAGAGTGTTGTTTGGAGTTCGTAAATGTGTAGCAAGAAACGAAATGGTGCCAGTGAGAATAATTACTGAAGAACATCAATGTTGCCAGCAGTACAGTTCTCCAATTTTACTAAAATCGAATCTTCATACTTCGAAGCATCAAATTTCATTTATCGTTAGCTTGGAGCTGTGACAGACCATTCACCTTTCATATTAGCTACCAGCAGCAATGCTTTCCACTACCACACGAAATTATTTTGTTCTATTAGCTAAATACACCAATGTGTTTCTGTGACTGATATGCATAACAAGTGAGATGTTATCTCGTTACATCTATATCTATATATGTAAGTATGCAGAGCAGATAATTGTGTAACATTTTTGAAACGTGCTGTGTTTAAATGGAGACGATTTATGTAGTTGTTAGCATAAATACGTCCATTGTTGGAGACTTGCTTCATATTTCTTTATAATACCTTATACTTTATAGAGAAGATACGGATAAAATCCATATTAAATTTTTGATTTGTTGGCCATTATGTACAACAGTACTAATGCGGTTGATCGTGAAAATCAGCGGTATTTTGATACTATCAAACGGTGTAGTGCAGAGGTTAACTAACGTAAGTTTCACATGGTTAAATCGTTTCCGATGAAAGCCAGAATACTTCCTTGAAACGGTTATTTTGGAATTCGTTCCTCATCATTGTCCAATCAGAGACGGTTATCTGTCACTAATGACAATTCTTCCTACCTTTTTTTTAAATTTTTCGTCTGACACTGATCTGTGCGCTGATACTGCAACAGTGTTCCCACTTACGTGCTCAACTACGAAAGAATTTTCGTTAATTTCTCACTCAATTGTCCAACTGGCGTGTTCAGTTTTGGACTTTAAACCAGGAGGATAACTTCCATAATAACTGTCGGATCCCCTCTCGGGGACCAATATCTGTTTAATTCCCTCACTGAGCACATCAAATCAGCTTACTTGCATATTGTCGCCGCCGTTGTTTACCTATCTGATTGTGTGGCTAATACCCAATTACCTTCTTCATGAGAGAGAGTACTCTCTAGTGGACTAGAGATGCACATTGATTTATGACCTTCAGTCAGCTATATTGCTTGCCTCTGTATCAAACGTATATTGCCATATTGTTTGATGTACTTAGGTAGTATGTATTTGACATAGTTTCATCACTCGTCTACGATTATTGGAGGCTTAGACTGTTCTTGTTGGTCCTCAGACTTGTATTTCTTTACATTTGTGGCTTCGTATTTAGTATTTAAGTTGTAGGATAAATAATTAACTAAACACACGAAAGGAAACATAAAAATGTACACCAGCCATGAAAGTGACATGTTATCAGTGTTATATTTTGGTAAGAAATTTACAATGTATCGGGCCACTTATTTAGTGTATAGTTCAAACAAAGGTTCAAATAAGCATTGAAAGAACATAACATTTCAGAGTATGTGACAACGTCGTCGTCTTCTTACTACCAGAAGTCGTCTAAACGTTGGTCTGTACGAGAATATGACGACATGATCACGTTCTGGATATTTAATTGAAGAATAAATATTGCTATTATTATGCATCTACATCCACATGATAAACAGCACTGAACTAGCTGCGCGAGAATAATATCAGAAAATGTTGTTAATATATTCTCAGTTTCGCTGCGATTGAGTTCCTACTACAACTATTTAATGAGCACATTGGAACACAATTAATAGTGAAAGGCTGTGCTCTCGACATACAGGTCCATCTAAATAACTATATTAAATCTACTAAAAGCTGTGCCTGAACTGTTTCCGGTTTTCTGTACATTAGCCTGTAAAGCATTCTACCGCCGTTCGCATTTTGGAATGTAAAATCTGTAACACATGGAGCAAAAATCAATGACGTGATTTATGGTGATATAATAAGTGAAGCAGCGAAGGTGGAATGTCATACAGAAACATTCATCAAATCTACAGATGAATATGTAATAACGATAAATTGGTGCTTCCACGAATCGTAGTGAGTGAAAGACTTAACTTGATGAAAATTATTCATAGCGTTTTTAAGTTGAAACTTCCTGGCAGAAGTTATTTTTAAAGTAGTCGCTCGTAAACAGATAATGAACTAAAGCAAACCGAAGTTTTCGTATGACAACACTCTTATGTTCTCGTAGAACTCAGTTGGATATTTCCGTCTGGTCATAGGATTTAAATTTTTTTTATAATAACTTTAGTGAAATACAAGGGAATTTACTTAGGCAAAGCTATTGACTCGTCCTTCGGAGTGCTAACTTCTTCCGTCCAAGATAAATTTTGCTGACATCAAATGTTTTATGTTAGAAGTCTTCCTCATATGATGTTTGGTGCACCCATCAGGAACTACTTTTAAGTTGGAGATAAGGGACAAACTTCTGTGCTCCGTTTTTCTTTCCCCGTCTCTTTGTAAAAGAGGACACCCGCATTCAGAGTTCCTGTGTGGGTAATTGAAGCTGTCAGGTTCCTCGAACACAATCACAAGAGCGTGGGTGGTTTGAGTAAATCACATTAGACGTTCCGTTTAAATTGAGAGAAGTTCTTTCGGAAGTTCCTTGGGAAGTCGTGTAGCTCTTCATTGCCATTAACATGTTCCGCATGAGTAGTGCATCGGAAGACGAGAGAATTTTGTGCAGTTAATTTTCATAAAAAGTCACATTTAGAGTGGAGAAAAAACCGGTACAGCATTCAATACTGCATTTACTCTTGTTATTGTGGCGTGTGTGCCACCTCATATCTTACGCTGATCAGGTTGTAGTTGTTTTTTTGTTGATACTATAAGCAGTGTTGCGTGGGATTTAGTTGGAGTGGGGTTCGGACTGGCATTGTGCAGGTGGGGCTCAAATTTAATAAGCAAAAATTTACTTCACATGCAAAGTAACAATATAAAAATGTTAGTACAGCTCGAATAATAATACATAATAGTCTTAATATAACAATATCGAATAAATAATTAACAGTCTGTATTCCACAAGATTTCGGGATTGCAGCCGGATCTCATCGACTTCTTTCCACGATATTTCGGCTGACAACCTTACAGCCATCTTAAAGGCGAGTGTTTGACACTGGAGATTGCTAGTGCAAGTCGATGAGATCCGGCTGCAATCCCGAAATCTTGTGTAATATTCGATACGCCGGGAAAACTTCAAGAGTCACAATAAACAGTCTGGCTCTACAACGGGCAATCAATACAACCCTGAAGTTGAGACACTAGCATGCCTTTATACTTGAAAATATTCTCTTACCTAGGATATAAATTAAGTAGTATAGTCACAGACTGCTCCTTGATCTGTTACTAATAGCTTCATCCAATCTCCAAGACACCAACTACCAACAACACTGTCCAACTAGCCATTCTTGTCGATTGCATTCGACAGCATGCGTACCTAATATGTCCCAAAACGCCACACATAAAAACGGATTTTCTGGTGTTCATACCTCGAGTTCTGTTAATGATAAAAAGTTAGGTTCAAATGTTTTGGGTAGCTCTTGTGCTAGGAGCCATTTGTATATTCAACAGAATGGTCGTCTTAGTGTCAGTATCCTACGTTAAAGGGTCAAACTAAGAATGTTATACGCTTTTTCCTGCTTACGGAAATGGGTAACGTCGGCAGGTTCTTTTTTTATTTGATGTGGTCTACAGTGGGCTTGATGGAAGATATGGAGGCATCTTTAGAGTTCATGGGCGGTTCCTTGGAAAACTCCTCAAGAAAGGTTTATTTATCATATCTTCACTGTCGCCACAGGACGAAACCCAGCCCGGCATTACAAAACGGATTTACACAGCAAATAACTGAAATTTTAAGGATATATTGCTAATATCATTGAATATTTTCTTAATAACTTTATCCTTTTCCAAGATACAGAGATTCAAAGTTACCCTCCTTCAACCTGTAATATCCGGTATGAGGCGAACTGTAAATAATCAATGGCCTAAAGCAAATTCCTCGAATTTTAACGGTATACTCCCTAGGCATGTATCTAGAAGAGTCATATCCCCGATTTCAGAAATCCGTATCCATTATCGAGAAACACCCTGAAAACTTGTTTTATGGGCACCAAAAATAAGTCACGGATTTCGAGACGGCTACGCCCACATAATAATTGTTTGTTTTTACAATGTATTTTTAAGAGCCCGCACTCGAAGTGCCTCGAAAATTTTCTTCAGGTCTTTATCCGTTTCCGAGTTACAAAGATTCAAAGTTACACCACTTGTACACTAAAATACGCACATAAAATCCGGTGTGACCAAAAACGTAATTTATAAAGTGATGCAGCACCTTCTTTAGAGGTAGAATAAAATAAAAGGTGTCTCCGTTATCATCTGGGAACCGCATGTTGTAGTACTGCAGCACATGCAAAATCCTTTTTCGTACGTCATATCCGACCTGTGAGTAAAATTAGTTTTCCGTTACTTCAGTTCTACATAAATAAACTATCAAAATTTACTGCCCGATACATTTCTTTCCATTTGAGTAACATGCCCTGCTGCCGCAGGGGAACAAGGGAATCAGCGGAAAATGACCAATAGGAGCATAAATAATGCGGATATGTTCCCGTTTATTTAAAAGACTGTGATTGAAAAGTGGGGTACTACCTGCCTCATTTTTCTTTCCTCAGCACCTTTAAAAATTTTACCAAACATTTTAGCATGCCAACATATTCGCGCTTTTTTATGCTGAGAGAGAAGAAGACAGTGACAGTGGCAGAGGGTCGGAAAAGTAATAAATACTGGAAGATGGTAGAGAGTCGTTGTGGTATAGAAAGAGCGACGGAGATAATGACAATGTGAATGAAAGAGGGGGACAGAGTGGCAATGGGAAATAAGTAACAGCAACATAACAAGGCTGGGAAAAGACTGTAGTAGGCTTCGCCAGGGTGAGAGGAACAAAGAGAAAGAGAAAATGTGAGTGGATGAGAGCAAGTGATAATGAGAATCACAATGACGAAGAGAGAGATGGTGACATTGAGAAGAGACAGCAGCATAGGAAGGAAGGAAAGAGATATTAGCAATAAGAGAGAGCAAGAGGGAGACTATGAGAGGAGACTGTAGTGACAAGACATAACGAAGTACATGGAATGTATTCGCAGATGCGAATACGAACATTCGTCAACCGCATTAAGGAATGACAACGATGAAAATTGGGGCCCTATTGGGACTTGAACCCCACTTTCCCACTTCAGAAGAACAACGCAATATCGTAGTTATCCGCTGATACCAGGAAGTGACTTTCGATAGAAAATGTCCTCTCCTGTACGGGAATTACATAACATGTGTAGAAGCACAGGTGAGGCAAGAACGACAAACGCAAGGACAGCCAAAGAGGTTAAGAAGACCGCTCGCGTAAGGCGGGAAATCCGGGTTTGAGTCCCGATGTGGCACAAATTTTCATTGTCTCCATTCCCTTACGCAGCTGATGGTTGCTCGTATTCGCAACTGCGAATACATTTAATGTGTTTGATAACAGCTGTAGTCGGCGCAGTGCGCGTTCCATCGGACATGCATGAATGTCTGAAGGCACATTACATCGTTCTTCTTAACAACACAGGCACTGTAATATCGCAGAACGAAGGGAACTGTGGCTGTGACACAGGAGACAATGACAGAGAGACACAAAGAGATAAAGTGACAATGAGATGGGCTGAATGAGGGAGTCAATGAGAAATAGCAAGTGGGAGTGGATGGCTATGAGTGATTAACCGTGATGGATTAGTGGATGTGAGTTAGTTACAGTTAGTGGAGCTTGTGGGAGTTTGAGGTAAGTGGTATGAAAAAGCGTGAGTGTGTTCGGATGCCAAAATTTTCCGGAAATTTTTAAAAGCACTGAGGAAGGCAGACTGAGGCAGCTCGCACCCCCTTTTCAGTTGGAGTCCATTAAATGATCAGGAACATATTCGCATTTTTTGTGTTCCAACAGGAGCATTTTTCCACTGGTAATGAATTGCAGCTGAAATAACTAACAGAATTAATGATGAATTAAACTGATCAGTTTTCAGCAAATGGTTTCTTAAGCGGGTGACGAAAAGGACATATATAAACCGGCAGTGCAAAATTAGTGTATTTGTGTAATCATAAGCAAGTGCATCCTATGACACGTGTTGCTGAACTTTTAAGTTACTTAGGTTATATATCGAATTTTTTTTTTCTTTTTAATTTGGTGTTTGCATGTCATGAAGTAAAGTCGTATGGACCGGTATTCTTCAGCGAAGTGTTCTTGGCACAGAAAGATTCATGTCTCTTGTACGCCCTCCAACCTCATAGCTATAAGGTTCCGGTGTAACCACAAGCGCCAGAACGAATAACGCGAGAACAGAGAAGGCGGTGAGGCGACGTCGGCCAATAGCACGCTGACCAGGACGTCACCACGATAAGAGCGGCACCTAGCCGAAGTGAATATAAGGGCCACTCCTGCCAGCCTCGGCCCCGGATGTCCGCGATCGAACTGACACCTCTCTCCCTCCCCTCGCACCTGGTTTTCAGCACTTGGACAACATTGCACGCGGAATTCAATGCCCCTATCACTACACAGGATGTCATTGCTACACTCCGCACAAAACGCAACACCGCTCCTGGTCACGATCGTGTCACCTACCGTCACCTTCGTGAAGCTCCTGTCTCTATCCTTTCCACCCTGGCCAGGCTCTACAATGTAGTCCTGTCCACCGTTTACTACCCTGACCTGTGGAAAACCTCCCGTAGCCTGATGTTCCTTAAACCTGGTGAACCGCCGTCCGCCGTCTCCTCTTACCGTCCCATCAGCCTTACCTCGGTCTTCAGCAAGGTCTCCTGGAATCTATCCTCAGCCGACGCATCCACCAGCATCTCTGCCAGCACCGCCTCCTTCCTGTTACCCTGTGTGGCTTTCGGCCGTCCTTTTCTCTTCCGACGACCTTCTCCTTCACCTCACTCATCTCCTTTCCGAACGGCTTAATTCCCGTCGCTCCGCAATCTTCCTCTGCCTGGACCTCGAACGTGCTTATGACCGCGTATTGCATTCCGGTCTCCTCTTCAAGCTCCAAACCTTCGCCCTTCCCATTAACTACGTCCGTCTGATCGGCTCCTTTCTCTCCCACCGTCCTTCCTACGTCAACATCCATAACACGGATTCCTACACCTTTTTTCCCTCCGCCGGTGTGCCCCAAGGCTCCGTCCTCACCCCCCTTCAGTACCTTTTGTATACGGCGGACATGCCGCCGCCGTCACCCCCCCCCAATCCACCTTCTCCAGTTTGCCGATGACACTGCCTTCCTTGCCCTTGCCCCCACCCTGCAGCGCTCCCAACACCTTCTCCTATCCTATCTTGACCGGTTCACCGCTTGGTGCAACCAGTGGCTGCTCAAGGTCAATCCCACCAAAACCCAGGTGATCATTGTAGGCAAAACCACCCCTTCTATCCGTCTTCTTGATTTCTATCTCACCATCTATGGCCGTCCTATCGCCCTCACCCCCACCCTTAAGTATCTTGGCGTCACCCTCGACGGTCGGCTCTCCTGGACCCCCCATCTCCGGACAATCCAAGCCAAAGCATGCTCCCGACTCCGTCTCCTCAAGCTCCTTTCCGGCTGTATGTGGGGTCTGGACCCCTCCACCATCCTCCACGCCTATAAATCCCTCATCTGCCCTATCCTTTGTTACGCCCATCTGGCCTGGATCTCCGCCCCCCCTACCTTTTATAAATCCCTTCAAATCCTTGAACGCCATGCTCTCCGCCTCGCCTATCGCATCCGTCTCCCCTCCCCCATGCGGATCCTGTACGATCTCATTCCATTCCCCCACCTCCTCCTTTTCCTTGAAAGGATACAGATCCTGTACACCTCCCGTAAACTTGATCCTCCTCACCCGCTTGTCTCGCTCATCCACCCCCACCCGCTGCCATGCCTGTATTTCCACGTCCCACCCAGTCTCCATCTGTCCACCCTCCTTACCCTCTCCCAAGGCGGCTTCCGCCAGCTCCCCCTCCCTAATGATGTCCTCCTCCCCTTCATCTACCCCTCCTATCAACTTTGATCCTCCCCCCCACTTCCTGTGTCCTTTCCTTTAGGCACCCTCCCTCCCTTCTCTCTCCTTTTCCTCCCATCCACCTTCCTCCACCCCTCATCCCCCGGGCTTCCTCTCCCCCTTCCTCCCTTCCCCCTATCTCCCCCGCCCTGGCATCTCTGCTCTCCCCTCTCCCTCTCCCAGCCCCTCCCCCCTCCTCCTCTCTTGGCAGGTCCCCGTAGACGCTCAGTGGACTTCTGCGCGCCGGAGATCATCGCCATCAGTGTCTCGTGTGTGTGCCTTCGTTTTGTGTTTAGTGTTCTCTCGCTGTCATGCCATCACCGTTCACGTGTGCCGTCGCAGTCATCCGTGTTATGTGCGCCGTGTCAACAAGTGTTAGTGTTTTTTCTCGTCCAGCGTGAACGGCTTCATGTTTATTGTTTTTCGTATCTACATTTTTTGCCCGCCGTATTATCTGTGCCACTTATATGTCATATTATTGTACCACTCAAGGCTGAAGAGCGGCGTAATATGCTGCTGACAGCCCGCCTTGTATGAGGTGATTAAAACTACAATAAAGAAAAAAAAGAAAAAACAGCCTTGGCCGGACATTAGCGGACAGTATTCGCAGTGTATTAGCACGGCCTAGCAGAGAGTGCTACAATAGCATTTATTAGTGATCCGCGAACTGTGTGTCAAACTTGCATGAACATTACATATAGCAAAGAACTCGGATTTATGTTGCATGTCGCCCATGGCTTGCCACACCATTGTTATTTCAAAGTTATTGTCAATCTGCTTTATTGAAATAAAACTACGAATGTTATTTGCTTGAACTGTTGTATAGCATTCCGAGAACGCAGCTTCCTATAGGCAACCTATACGAGACGAGTGGGTAGGACGTCACATACAGAGCTAAACATACTGAACAGATCTGAATACATTTGACATCCTATTTGTTCTTAAAAGTCGCAGAGCTTAACTGGATTACGAACTGAGGTAGAACTTGATTTTTACAAGCACACAAGTCGTTCTCAGGCGTCAAGGACGCTTTGTGGCTGAAAAAAAAAAGTGTCCTGTAACTGGTTGAGAACTGTAAGGTTTTGCTTCGTTTATTATCATACACTTGCTCTCTATCAACTAAAGCGTTTTTTTCAAGCAGTTCATCAAATTAATTCGAACTTATGCCGATTTTGTCTGATTAGTAATTATCAATAGCTTATAAACATTATTGACCAATGGATACGTCAGGGTTACATAGGATCCTTCTTGAAATGTTGACTACTGTGGTGCTGTGACGTAGCAGTTGGTAAATCCGTTAAAAAAATATACCTCAGCAGTGACAGGCGTCAACATTAAGCTTAGAATAGTTTGCTTACTGATGCTCTCTAACATTAACATGGTAAATATGAACTTGACGAATAAGCGGAACGAACTAGATTGACAGTTCATTATTGCTATGGGTGTGTTTGTCTCTTACACCGCTGTGATGTCACACCGCTAGGCTAAAGGGCTAATGTTTCACTCTACCTATTCAGCTGCATTTTCAATTCTTCCTGCTGTCTCCAGAATTCTGCATATATCATATATTTGCCCCGTATCCACAGCAAAGTTCCCGCATAAAACCTGAGTTCCTCATATTCCACCACATCTTCCTTCATACTGTATAAATTACGTGTCTACATAGTCAGAGAATCAGTCGAAAGATAACGAACAACTGGAAGACGAACTCGCATAATTGTTTTGGTATTTTAAAGACGAAATTTTAGTTATCTGATAGTAGCATTCTACAGATCCTGAGAAAGCTCATTTGCCCCCTCACTATTCTCGTTTCTTATCTTAACATGCATTAGTGTAACGACTGATAGCAAAATGAAACGCACCATGCTTCAGTTTATTTCCTTGTAGTGCCGACGAAGTACTTAACTCATGCCGAGAAAAAAAGATGAACGTTCCCGCAGAACGAGCAATATTCATCTTTCCAGGTTCCCGACCTCTGTACGTCGCGTCCCTTCCATCGCTTGGTTTTTTGTGATCACGTTGAAAATTTGACGAACACTACTACCATAACGTGATGTAATGGCTTGCTTTCCGTCAGTAGATATTGAGGAATTAAGTGCACCATCAATTTCTCTCTCTCTCTCTCTCTCTCTCTCTCTCTCTCTGTCTCTCTGTCTCTCCATTCCTCCTCCTCAAGCCGAGCTTCCTCATCTGTCTGAAGCTTTTTGGGATGTAGGAGTCCGATTTCTGAATAGTAGCTGTACAACGATAGTTCAGGTATACACGACGAAGTCGAAAGCTGAAGATGAAGAGATATAAATAGTTGTACGGCAAGGGGTAGAAGAAAAGGTTACGGAAGAATATGAGCTTGGGACAAAGAATGAGAGAGGAGAAAGACTGAGTTATGAAATAAATTTCGGTTAGTAATTTCAGCTAGTAACAGCGAATAATCTGTTCAAGAATCACAGGAGGAGGAGGAGGAGGAGGTATACTTACAAAACATCGGCAGACCCGGGAAAATTTGAGTTAGATTACATCGTGGTCAGAGATTCCGAAATCAGACATTGTGAGGCGTACCTATGACCAGATACAGACTCAGTTCACAATGTAGTAGTGATGAAGAGTAAGCTGAAATTCAAGAGATTAATCAGGAAGAATCAATATGCAAAGAAGGCGGGTTCGGAAGTACTAAGAGATAACGAGACACGCTAGATGTTCTGTAAGGCTATGGATACAGCAATGAGGAATGGACACCTCTAAAAATGGCAATCACAGAAGTTGGGAAGAAAAACATGTGTACGAAGAATGTAACTGCGAAGAAACCACGGGTAACAGAAGAAATGCTTCAGTTGATCGATGAAAGAGGGAAGTACAAAAATATTCAAGGAAATTCAGAAATACAGAGACACATGTCGCTGAGGAATGCAATAAATAGGAAGTGTAGTGAAGCTAAGACGAAATGGTTGCAAGCCGTATGTAAAGAAATCGAAAAAGAAATGATTCATAAATGATAAAGCACACTAATCAGTCGTTCTTTTTTTTGTAAGTTTTGTGTGGCAAATCCTGATTTCGGCTATGCGCTAGCCGAAATCTGGATTTACCAAATAAGACATGAAAAAAATAAAAAAGTAGGACGACTGATTGCTGCGCTCTATAATTTATAAATCACATCGCAGTCGTTGAGTCCACCCACTTTCTTAATGGAAGGTAATCAGATAAAGAAATGACTGTCGGAAGTACTAATTCAGCATATAGGAAAGTCCAAATAATCTTCGATGACATTAGAAGCAAGTGTGGTGACTTTACGAGTGTAACGGGAATTTCGCTGTTAAATGCAAAGGGGAAAGCGGGTAGGTGGAAAGAGTACAATGAAGGCCTCTACGAGAGGTAAGATTTGTCTGATGTGATACAAGAAGAGACAGGAGTCGATCTAGAAGAGATTGTGAATCCAGTGTTAGTACCAGAATTAAAGAGAGCTTTGGAGATAAAATAAGGCAGAAGGGATAGAGGACATTCCATAAGAATTTGTAAAATCATGAGGGGAAGTGGCAACAAAACGACCAATCCTGTTGGTGTGTAGAATGTATGAGTCTGGCGACATACCATCTGAATTCCGGGAAATTATTAACTACACAATTCGGAAGATTGAAAGAGCTGACAAGTGCGAGAATTATCGCACAATCAGTTTAACATGTTATGCATCCAAGTTGCTGACGAGAATAATATAGAGAAGAATGACTAACATAATCGAAGAAGTGCTAGATGACGATCAGTTTGGATTTAGAAATGGTTAATGGTTAAGCCACCAGAGAGTCAATTCGGACGATGCGGTTGGTAATGGCAGCAAGTAAAATCAAGACACGCTCATAGGGCTTGTCGACCTGGGAAAAAGAGTCTAATAACGTAAAATGTTCGAAATTATGAGAAAAATAGGGATACGCTTAAGGGAGAGACGGATGATATACAATACGTACAAGAACGAAGAGGGAGTAATAAGAATGGACAACCAAATACGAAGCGCTCGGATTGAGGACGGATGCAGCCTTTCCGCCCTACTATTTGATCTGTACATCGAAGAAGCAATGATGGAATTAAAAGAATGGTTCAGGAGTGGAATTAAAATTCAAGTTGAACGGATATGAATGATACAATTCGCCGATGACATTGCTATCCTGAATGAAAGTGAAGAAGAATTACATGAACTGCTGAATGGAATGAACAGTCTAATGAGTGCAGAATATGAATTGAGAGTAAATCTAAGAAAGATGAAAGTAATGAGAAGCATCAGAAGTAAGAACAGCTAGAAACTTAACAGAGGAGTGATGGTCATGAAGTAAATGAAGTTAAGGAATTCTGCTACCATGGCAACAAAATAACCAAAGACGGACAGAGCAAGGAGGACATCAACAAAGGGCATTCCTGGGCAAGAGAAGTCTACTAGTATAAAAAAGTCTTAATTTAAGGAAAATGTTTCGGAGAATATAATTCTGGAGCGCAGCATTGTTTGGTAGTGAAACGTAGACTGTGGGAAATCCAGAATAGAAGAGAATCGAAGCATTTGAGATGTGGTGCTACAGACTAATGTTGAATATTAGGTTGTCTGGTAAGGTAAGTAATGAGGTGATTCTGCACAGAACCACAGAAGAAAGGAATACGAGGTAAACAGTGACATGGAGAAGGAACGGGATAATAGGACATCTGTTAAGACATCAGAGAACGTCTTCCTCGGTACTTGAGGAAACTATAGAGGGTAAAAACTATGGAGAGAGATTGGAATATATCCAGGAAGTAATTGAGACGATAGGTTGCAAGTGCTACTTTGAGATGAAGAGGTTGCACAGGAGAGGAATTTGTGCTGGGCGGCATCAAACCAGTCAGAAGATTGATGATCCAAAAAAGACGCTGTACCTTATAGACGTCTATTCCGAAGGTGTTTCTCTACATAAATTCTCTGGGAGAAGGGAATGTGAAGCATTTTTGATAAGCTGCCCTCCACAGCTGGTATACAGCGGCTGTTTGAGTTTACATGTCTATAGTCTGACACAAAACTTGAAACTCATATCTGTGTGTCCACTGTACTTGATTATCACAAACTGGTTGTAGTGCGTCAGTCAACTTACATAGTCCTCCATTAATAGCCTATTTGTAATGCAAGTAATACTGTGTGAGATGCGCGCACTTGTAATCCGCAGATTAACGTTGCTTGTATGGAACTTTACTAATGGATTCGAAACGGATTGTGACAATGGTGTACTTATGATACACAGGTGTTAATTTCGACTTCTGTGCTTGTAGATGGTTATGTTGACTGAACCCGACACTGCTTAGATCTTTTTGGTTTAGCGGCTGTTGATATTTGTCCAGTGTCATTCCTGGAGGTGACTGTTTTCTAACGGAGTGGGGTAGCACAGTGGTTAGTACACAGGATTCGCCTTCTGGAGGACGACGGTTCAAACCCAAGTCCGACAATCGTGATTGAGGTTTTCGTAATTTCCCTAAATCGCTTACACTAAGTGCCGAGAGGGCACGGCTGCTTTCCTTCCCCATTCTTCCCGAATCTGAGCTAATGCTTCGTCTCTAATGATGTCGTTGTCCGCGGGTCATTAAACATTAATCTCTTCCTCCTCACTGTTTTCTACCTGCATATATCGCACTTTGACATGTAAAGCTTTCAGTGATTGCGAATACAGTCCCAGTGGTATATGAATGCCACGGCTCGTACAAGTCTTTTTTTGACGCTGCAAGTTTCTTCCAATTAAAGATAGAGCAACGACACCCATCCCGGCACTATAAACATTCTATAACAGTAAATCTTTGAACAAGGGTCCACAATTTATATACTTTTTGGAAAGACACCTTGACCATCTGCAACTGTTGATTTCGTAGTTTATTGCTATAATTTTCTTATCGGCCTTACGTTATTTCCAAGTAAACTCTCCGGTCGAACATTGTCGTCTTGCAGGATGAAATTATCACCCAGTTCAACACTGTAAGTATGTAGGAATGGCGCTCAACAAGTAACGTAACACTTTTATGATTAGCCAGTTTGAGTTTTAAGAACGCTGGATTTGTTGTGGAACATCATAGGATATTCCTGGTCCAGCCCTTAGAGTCTCAGAAAGTATCGTTAACTGGCGGCGCTATACGTAGCCTTCAAAATGGCATCTGTAACGGTAATGGATTCCAAGCAGAGAGCTCTAATTTTGTTTCCTTTGGCGGAAAACCAGAGCACCATAGATATAAACAGGCTCGTGTAGAATGTCTACGGAGAAATGACAGTGAACGAAAGCACGGTGAGTCGTTACGCTAGGCGTCTGTCATCATCGCAACAAGGTCGCGAGATGTGCCCGACCTCTGAAGTGCCGACCAGCCGCACACAGCTGTCACTCCTGCAATGTTAGAACGTGCGGATATTCTAATTAGAGATGACTGACGGATCAAAATCAAACACCTCGCTACACAACGGGATGTCATTGTTGGTACTACTAACACACTTGTCCGCCAGTTGCGTTACTCAATGATGTGTGCCTACTGTGTTTCTCCCACCCTAACAGGAGAACATAAAGAGCAACGAAAGACCATCTGTGAGGAATTTATTTTGTGTTACGAGGCTGATCGTGACAATTTTTTGTCAGACATCATTACAGGCAATGAAACATGGGTTCATCTCTTCCAATGGAAACAAAACGGCAGTCCATGTAGTAGCGCCACACCACCTGTTCGCCCAAAGAAGAAATTCAAAGCGACACCGTCAGCCGGTTAAGTCATGGCGACGGTGTTCTCGGAAGGGATTGTCCCGTTTCATATCTTCCCTCATTCTGCAAAGTTCAATTACGAAGTGTATTGTGCTACTCGCAGGAAAATAAAGAAACGACTTCAGCGTGTTCGTCGACACAAAACGCAAGACCTCACACAAATCTGCACACCAGCGGGAGCTAACAAAACTTCGTTGGGCTGTTCTTCCTCATCCACCCTACAGCCCGGATCTCGCACCTTCCGACTTCTGTTTGACCCGATGAAGGATTCACTCAGCGGGAGGCAGTAGGTGGCTGATGGGGAAAGGAGGGGTTTTGATGCAGCAAGACTTTGCTCCAACGTCGACCACAATGGTATACAGACTCTCCCAGTACGATAGCATGAGGCCGTCGCATTGAAATTACGTTTTGTAACTGAAAGGGTGGGGATTAACAGAGTCTATTAGAATCGCGAATAAAACCAACCTACATTTAGGAAAAAATGCCTTACATTACTTATCGAACGCTGCGTGTATACAGACATTGCACATTTGATTTCTGTAGGTATGTCTAGTCACAGCTCATGTGGACTGATGTGGACGAGCGAACAAATCAACAGAGCTAACCTTGAAATCAACGAACCCATGTGTGTTATATTTTACTATCACTGTCATTTATTTTATATGGTATAACACCAAGTGTCTGTAGTGAATAGACAATCATGCAAAAGGTGGTAAAAACAAATTCAAACACCGAACAGTTAAGGACACGAAGGTATCTGTTTAAAGAATGCTAGCTGGATGATGACAGGTTCTCGCTTCTCACTAGCAAGAAAACGTCACTAGCATTATCTCATATTATAAGGAGCGAAAAGCACGCTAGCAAGATACCAGCCGCAGCAAACGATCCCGTGCGTAAATTGGGCCTTAATTCTGATAGGAGTTAGAGATTATAACTTTTGTTTGTAACTCGCTCCGCCCCACTGGAGCAGCCTAATCACCGAGGGTGAAGTACTGTACATTGGAGTGAGTGCTAGAACCCTCCTATTCGCGGGATGAGGAGGCAGGAGGTAAATACATCTGTCCAACGTATTTTGAAATCTTGTCAGAGATGTTATCTTAGGCAAAAATTAGTGAGTGATATCAGAACATCATGTTACTCTTATAAACACATACGTTCATTATTTTTCAACATTTTTCTCGTATGGACAGTCAGCGGCTATGTATGCCTCAAAACCAAAATTGAAAATGTAAGTTCAACTACACAATCATTATGAAATGAAGTTAATGATTTGCTATTTACAACTGATCGTGCAAAACATGTTGAAGAATAGCGCATCTACTGCAATTATATTTCACTTTAGAAATGCTAGTTTTAAAATCCATAGACGATAACGCGTAACAGTTATTGTTAGTAATTAAACTGCGGTACACTACTACTTTAATCAAACAGCCATTCTTTTCATTCTTCACTGCATTTCTGAATCGCAACATAAAAAAGTCCAAAGTGAAGAAATCTCTCTCACCAGCTACAGGTCAGAAACAGCGCGCTTTGAACCAATGAACAGAGGGTGTTAGCAGTGCCAAAATACGGGGGGCTTTCATTAAGTAGTGCAACACATTTTTTTTTCTGGAAGCAGGATCGTTGTATTCAGGGTTCTATAACACGATATTTTAGATACAAAATTCAATATCTAGGGAATACAGCAAATTATTCGCCACTCTTGAGATGTAAAACATTATTTTTCAATGTAATGCGACGCTGTCTTAGAGGGAAATGTTTAAAATGGTTCAACTGGCTCTAAGCACTATGGGACTTAACATCTGAGGACATCAGTCCCCTAGACTTAGAACTATTTAAACCTAACTTACCTAAGGACATCACACACATCCATGCCTGAGGCAGGATTCGAACCTGCGACCGTAGCAGCAGCGCGGTTCCGGACTGAAGCGCCTAGATTTGCTGGGTCACAACGGCCAGCAGAAGGATGTGCTTCTACGCTCGCATGGTACCACCCTAACGTTCGAGGACCACGACAGTGCGATGTCTTCAGTGTACGGGGCACAACTGTAGAAGGCGCCAGCTGAGTGGGAAATACATTCGCAATGTGTACCTGACGTGTTAATGTCCACCTGCAACATCCGTGTGAAATGTCCAGTTATCGTAACCAACCCATTTCATCATGTTGTCGGAAAAATGACGAGAGTTGCTGTTTCACTATGTCCTTAGCATCTGTTTATATACACTCCTGGAAATTGAAATAAGAACACCGTGAATTCATTGTCCCAGGAAAGGGAAACTTTATTGACACATTCCTGGGGTCAGATACATCACATGATCACACTGACAGAACCACAGGCACATAGACACAGGCAACAGAGCATACACAATGTCGGCACTAGTACAGTGTATATCCACCTTTCGCAGCAATACAGGCTGCTATTCTCCCATGGAGACGATCGTAGAGATGCTGGATGTAGTCCTGTGGAACGGCTTGCCATGCCATTTCCACCTGGCGCCTCAGTTGGACCAGCGTTCGTGCTGGACGTGCAGACCGCGTGAGACGACGCTTCATCCAGTCCCAAACATGCTCAATGGGGGACAGATCCGGAGATCTTGCTGGCCAGGGTAGTTGACTTACACCTTCTAGAGCACGTTGGGTGGCACGGGATGCATGCGGACGTGCATTGTCCTGTTGGAACAGCAAGTTCCCTTGCCGGTCTAGGAATGGTAGAACGATGGGTTCGATGACGGTTTGGATGTACCGTGCACTATTCAGTGTCCCCTCGACGATCACCAGTGGTGTACGGCCAGTGTAGGAGATCGCTCCCCACACCATGATGCCGGGTGTTGGCCCTGTGTGCCTCTGTCGTATGCAGTCCTGATTGTGGCGCTCACCTGCACGGCGCCAAACACGCATACGACCATCATTGGCACCAAGGCAGAAGCGACTCTCATCGCTGAAGACGACACGTCTCCATTCGTCCCTCCATTCACGCCTGTCGCGACACCACTGGAGGCGGGCTGCACGATGTTGGGGCGAGAGCGGAAGACGGCCTAACGGTGTGCGGGACCGTAGCCCAGCTTCATGGAGACGGTTGCGAATGGTCCTCGCCGATACCCCAGGAGCAACAGTGTCCTAATTTGCTGGGAAGTGGCGGTGCGGTCCTCTACGGCACTGCGTAGGATCCTACGGTCTTGGCGTGCATCCGTGCGTCGCTGCGGTCCGGTCCCAGGTCGACGGGCACGTGCACCTTCCGCCGACCACTGGCGACAACATCGATGTACTGTGGAGACCTCACGCCCCACGTGTTGAGCAATTCGGCGGTACGTCCACCCGGCCTCCCGCATGCCCACTATACGCCCTCGCTCAAAGTCCGTCAACTGCACATACGGTTCACGTCCACGCTGTCGCGGCATGCTACCAGTGTTAAAGACTGCGATGGAGCTCCGTATGTCACGGCAAACTGGCTGACACTGACGGCGGCGGTGCACAAATGCTGCGCAGCTAGCGCCATTCGACGGCCAACACCGCGGTTCCTGGTATGTCCGCTGTGCCGTGCGTGTGATCATTGCTTGTACAGCCCTCTCGCAGTGTCCGGAGCAAGTATGGTGGGTCTGACACACCGGTGTCAATGTGTTCTTTTTTCCATTTCCAGGAGTGTAGTTTCGCACAAACTCAAATTGATTCCTAACGCAGTAACGGCAGTGCATCGACAGACCCGTTCAGGTACAGTTGCGCGACGTCACTGTCTGAATTGCCCATTGAAGTCCGTGCAAGATCGCTGGGTTATTCCTGAAGTAGCTTTCTTACTGATAAATAATGGTTGTATTTATTGGAGTATGTTAGGTGACAGGCTTGTTTCCTCAGAAAAGAAGGACTGTTTATGTACGAGCCCCTCCAGTATGCACAGACCGTGGTATACAAATACGGTACCGCTATCGAGCAAGAAAACCGAATCGAAACTGGCCAGCCGAGGCACAACCGTTCCTTTGTAATATTTCAGTTTGAGTTTCTCCACAGTTTTGTAACCATATTCCACTGACAGTTGAGGTGCAACGATTTTCTCGTACATTTTACCAAAGCCGTTCAAGACAAGTTCATTTCTCGGTTCTAGCTGACACGTTACCTTCAACACTGTGTAGCTTAAATACGGGGATATTCGTTAATGTCCTAGAAACCGCTTCCGAGGCACGTGATGTAAGTGGAAGAATAAAAACAAATCGGCTAGAAATATGAAGAATTCACACAAAAATTATGAAAAATTAATATCGTGGGACTTCTTGTCTCGGAAAGCTCTTCGATTTGATGAGCTGCACTTCCATTTCACTGTTCGCATTATTCAAACAGCCCCCCATATCACCTCGCGAAGCTAAATGGTATTCCAAACACTTCCCTGCATGAATATTCTGAAATGATCTGTGAGAATACAACATGGGATAGATGGATGAGTGAACGCAGGGCTGTCGAAGAGAGATTGAATATTGCAACCCCCCAATCCTCCAAAAATATACGAAAAATATACCTATTCAAAAAAATTCACTTGATGCCTTCCTGAGAGACAATCTCCACTCCTTTCAAATTAACAAAATAAGTGTAGACTAGGTGTGGCTTCAATTCAAAGAAATAGTATTGGCATCAGTTGAGAGATTTATACAAAATAAATTTAAAAAACGACGGAGCTCATCCTCCTTTGTACACAAAACGTGTCAGAAGACTGTTGCAGAAACAGCGAAATAAACATGCCAAATTTAAGCAGACGCAAAATCTCCAAGTTTGGCGATCTTTTACAGAAGCACGAAATTTAGCGCGGACTTCATTCCGAGATTCTTATAATAGTTTTCACAACGAAACTGTCTCGAATTCTAACAGATTCAAAGAGATTGTGGTCGTATGTGAAGTATGCCAGAGTCAAGACACAATGAATGATTATAAAGAATGCACCTCGATTTCAAATAGAAACCGGATGTTGACCTAGGTTTCGGCGCGGATAGCCACCACGCCTTCTTCGGAACACACAAAAACTACAAACTGTCTCTTTAGGCAGTTTGTAGTTTTAGTATGTTCCGAAGAAGGTGTGGTTATCCGCGTCGAAACCTAGGTCCACCTAAAGAGGCAATTTGTAGTTTTAGTGTGTTCCGAAGAAGGCGTGGTTATCCACGCCCAGACCTAGGTCAATATCCGGTTGCACTAGCAACGAAGATACTGTCGAAAACAGTGCTGCAAAAGCAGAGTTACTAAACACAGCCTTCCGAAATGGCTTCATAAAAAACGACGAAGAAACTATTCCAGAATTCTAATCAAAAACAGATATCCTCGGAGTAGTGAAGCAACCTAAATCACTTAATAACTGCAAGTCTTCTGGTCCAGACTGTATACCAATTAGGTTCCTCTCAGATTAAGCTGATGCAATAGCTCCGTACCTAACAATCATAAACAACCGTTCGATCGACCAAAGATCCGTACCAAAAGACTGGAAAGTAGCGCAGGTCACACGAATATTGAAGAAATGTAGTAGATGTAATCCACAAAATTACAGGCCCATATCGTGAACGTCGACATGCAGCAGGATTTTGGAACATTTATTGTGTTCGAACATTATGAATTACCTCGAAGAAAACGGTGTATTGACACACGGTTGACACGGATTTAGCAAACATCGTTCTTGTGAAACACAACTAGCTCTTTACTCGCACGAAGTGTTGAGTGCTCTCGACAAGGGGTTTAAAAATGATTCCGTATTTATGGATTTCCGCACGGCTTTTGGCACTGTGCCACCAAAGCGGCTTGTAGTGACTGGATTCGTGATTTCCTGTCGGAGAGGTCACAGTTCGTAGTAATTGACGGCTAGTCATCGAGTAAAATAGAAGTGATTTCTGACGCTCCCCGAGGTAGTGGTTACAGGCCCTTTGTTGTTCGTTATCTACATAAACGATTTCGGAGACAATCTGGGCAGTCGTCTTAGGCTGTTTGCAGAAAACGCTGTCGTTTATCGACTAGTAAAGTCATCAGAAGATCGAAACAAATTCCAAAACGATTTAGAAAATATGTATGTTGGCAATTAACTGTAAATAACGGAAACTGTGAGTTAATCCACCTGAGTGCTAAAAGGAATCAATTAAACTACGGTTACACGATAAATAAGTCAAATCTAAAGGCCGTAAATTCATCTAAATATCTAGAAATTACCATTACGAACAACCAAAACTGGAAGGAACACACAGAAAATGTTGTGGGGAAGGCTACCCAAAGAGTGCGTCTTATTGGCAGGAGACTTACGAAACATAGCGGATCTACTGAGGAGACTAAACTACGCTAAACTACGCTTGTCCGTCCACTTTTAGAATATTGCTCCGGGATGTGGGATCATTCCAGATAGTATTGAAGGAGTACATAGAAAATATTCAGAGAAGGGCAGCACGTTTGTATTATCACGAAATAGGGGAGAGAGTGTCACTGAAATGATACGGCATTTGGGATGGGCATCATTAAAAGAAAGGCGTTTTTCGTTGCGGAGGAATCTCCTCACGAAATTCAAATCACCAACTTTCTCCTCCGAATTAGAAAATATTTTGCTGACGCCGACCTACATAGGGTGAAACGATCATCATGATAAAATAATGGAAATCAGAGCTCGTACGGAAAGATATAGGTATTCGTTCCTTCTGCGCATTGTAAGACATTGGGATAATAGAGAATTGTGAAGGTGTTTCGATGAACCCTCTGTCAGGCACTTAAAGCGATTTGCACTATGTCACGATGTAGATCTAGATGTAGGCGGAGGTGGTTAGTGTTTAACGTCCCGCCGACAAGGATGTCATTAGAGACAGAGTGCAAGCTCGGATTAAAGAAGGATGGGAAAGAAAATCGGCTGTACCCTTTCAAAGGAACCACTCTGGCATTTGCCTGAAGTCATTTAGGGAAAGTACGGATAACCTAATTCCAGTATGCTAACCACTGCACCATTTCGCTCGGTCGAATGTCGGCTCATGATTAACCATGACACTACAAAGAACCGAGAATGCATTGTTAATGCCGTAATGCGTGGCATAAAAGGCGGGTTTACGCTGTACATTCCCGATATTGCTAACTGCATGTGGGCTATGAGGCGTTCTGTTCCAAGCAGTCTGTGGGTGAAACGGCGCGCGAAGCCGTGAAGGCTAATCGGCCTTGACCGTTGTTCTCCGAAGTGGAGAAAATGTGGTTCCCTTGGTTTTCCACTGACCCGCTTCGCATATGTCGCAGCAAACGCAGCGTAAAATAACATCTCGGCATACGGAAGGCTAGTGACATTTGCTGGGGTTTGTCGAGTTTTTAATATTAGACTACATCATTACGTAAATACGAAAAGAAAACGATCCCCCAGATCAGCATGAGAAGTGAAATTAACGGCTATTCGATATATTGCTATATTTAGTGTACGTAGATGATCTCCTGTCCATAAGATGTTAACGAACGTGAGTTGGGGATGAAAATGGTGATTATAGCCTACATTGAATCATAAGTGGCATAGTGCCACATTTAATTTGTTTCCAAACAACACTTCACATAAATCTTGGCCGATCAGAAACAGAGCACGTCTTCAAAAAGTCCTCAGTACGTTAATTTTTTATAAAATCACAGACACGGTTCATAGGTATACATTAGATGTATTTAGAGCATAAGCAAATAATGCCTGAGTGGTCAGCAATATACAAAAACATCAGAATGGAAATGCGAGCTGGAGAGCGTTTAGTCTTTTATATGTAGGTTTCGTGACGTAGAATTCGATGTGTCTGAAATTCAGAACTTACTATGGAGTGTATTAGCGGTCTTCTTGTATGCTCCTGCAGTTACTCAATGACGAGACGTTTCCATACACCACAGCGTCATCAGCAAACAGCCGCAGATTGCTGCGGACCCTGTTCGTTAGACCATTTATGTATCCAGAGAACAAGGTGGTCCTTTCAAACTTCTCTTGGGAACTCTTGACGATATCATTGTGTATGATCAACACTCGTCATCGAAAACAACGAACTCGGTTCTGTTGACTCAGAAGTGTTCGAGTCACTGACATATCTGAGAACCTGATCCATATACTCGAACCTTCGTTAACAGTGTGCACTGTGGCACTTTGTCAAACACCAACCGAAAACCTAGGTGTATCGAATCTACCTGTTGCATTTCATCCAGGGTTCCCAGGATATTATGCGAAAGAATGGTAAGCTAAGGTTTGCACGAGTGACATTTTCTAAATTCGTGCTGATTTGCGGGCTGGCTCTGAGCACTATGGGACTCAACATCTGCGGTCATCAGTCCCCTAGAACTTAGAACTATTTAAACCTAACTAACCTAAGGACATCACACATATCCATGTCTGAGGCAGGATTCGAACCTGCGACCGTAGCGGTCGCGCGGTTCCAGATTGTAACGCCTAGAACCGCTCGGCCATCCCGGCCGGCAACGATTTGCGGACTAAAGTTCTTCTGTCTGAAGGAAATTTCTTACATTCGACCTAAGAATATGCTAAAGAATTCTGCAGCAAACCACTGTTAGGGATATTGGTCTGTAATTTTGTGGGTCCGTTCTTTCACCCTTCTTATATATGGTGATTCAGCTGCCCCTATAGATAGGTTTCCTGAAACCCACAACACCGTCAAATACCATATGCAGGATTTTCATATTCTCTCGTCAACTCTGAACTTCTAGCATTACAGAAAAATGGATAGAATATTTTTGCAGGAAATCTAATGAAATTAAATTCTTTGGTACATGTGATCGGTGGAAGCCACGGTTTTCTAATTATTAAAGAGAATCGCAATTGAAGGTCACTTTTGAATGTTTTTCTTAAGCAATTTGAATACTGCAGTCTCTAGGAAATACGCATCGCAGTACAGGATTTATCTCCTACGAAAATGTCCTGCTCATTTCTTCTGTAGAACTAATTTGCAGTTAGTACACAAGGGAATATAAAAATCTTACACGTGGTACTTGAAGGCATTGCGGGTTGCATAAAATCCAGGGGTAAGGGCAACTGAATCTCCTGCACGTTTCCCCAGTCACTTGGAGCTATGGTCTGGGAGAGAGATTCGCTATGAATTTGTTAAGTAAGGGGATAATGCAGTAGAGTACTCTTTGTAAAACCAGACTGGGACTTCATCTGGATCTGTCGTCTTACTTGCTTTCCACTCTTCAAGTTGTTTCTCTGGGGCAGCGCTGCGCATTAATATGTCCTACATATGAGTGTCTATGCAACGGTAAAACGACGTTATTTTTGTACGATCTTCCTTCGTGAATGATTTCTGAAATACGAAATTTGAAACTTCAGCTATCCCTTTACTCTCTTGTGAACCCACACCAGACTGGCCGACGACCGTGTGGAAAGAAGTCACTGACCAGCTTGTCGAATTTTCTACGATCAAATTTTATCTTGCTGTGGCCAAAATCTTTCGCTAATCTATGATGATGAAAGACGTATCCTTTACAAATCGTTATTTTCACGGACTCATGAATTTCTTTGATCTATTACCTGTGGAGATCTGCTCGCTCTTTTTTGAACTGAGAGTGCAGTTTACTTGGCACTTTCAGAATTAGATTATCAGCCATCGATTTTCCGCCCCGAGCCCACCTAGTCTGCACGTACTTCTCCAGAACCGGTTTTAAAATCAGTCCAAAGTTCAGCTATAAAGCCTGAATGTCCACAATATTGGAAATAAATGATGTCCACTCGTTGTCTGAGATGCTAACAACTGCTTACCTACTCTTGCTAGCAAAATTATCGTCCTAGCCTTCTTGATGAACTCATTAACTTCAGTCTTGCTAGCAAAATTATCGTCCTAGCCTTCTTGATGAACTCATTAACTTCAGTAACCATCGTCGCAATGATGCCATAATGATAGCTACTGCTGCTGTCACCACAGACGCCTACTGCAGCGGCAACACCACAGCAGACAAGCGATGCGGGTTGCCGACTCCACTGCGACGTCTGGCCGACGCAAGAGTGCTTACAAGCAAGTACCACAATTCACAAAAAACACGTCGGTGCGGCCAACGTCCATCAGAGGGCATCAACCAGCAGCAGAGGAAGGGGGCGTAATAATCAGTGAACTATTTCCTGGCGATAACGTGTGTGCAAACCGTCCCCCCCCCCCCCCCCCCCCCCCGGGGCCAGATAAGCTGGCGCCCGGCCATTCAGCATCCAGTTCTCGCCTTGCTGAGCGCCGAGAAGACCGGCTGGTCCAACATTGTGCTGCCACCCCCACCATCCTCTCTTCCGCAACGATTGCGATACTTCGCTTTCGTCGTTTTAGGCTACCAACCACCTGCTAAGAGATGACTTCGACATGGAACACTTATACGGCTATAGAGTCGAAGGGTGATTATTGGAATTAGTTGCCATTTGCTTGATCCGCAGAAGGGATCCCTATTGCTTTTTTGGTTTTGAAGAGCGTGTTACTGTTGGTCCTTTACTGTAGTTACAACGAATGAAAAAGAGTTGGCTCTTGCTTTGTAGAGGTATCAGGGGCGACGAGTTTGCTCGAATTATTGCGTTCCTCCCTTGTTTGTTGACATGACAGACGATATTCCGGGGTTAGATACACCGTCGACTCGGGACCGTGGCCTGTTGGATCGTATGTAACACCCGAGAGAATTCCTGTTTGAGCGTCTGCGGGCTTTGAGTGGCGTTCCTCGGGGGGTTCCGACGTCAGCTGCTCCTGCCGCATTCCCGCCGTTTGACAAGTATATTGAACCGTGGAGTGATAAAGCGGCTCCATTGGAACAATATTTCCTTGCCCTTGGAATCATCGACACCGGCTAGCGACGTGCGTTTTTCCTTGCCTATGTGGAGCAGTTGCCTATGTGGAGCAGTTGCATCCGGAGGTAGAGCCCCATGCCCTCCCTTACGACCAGCTGACCACCACATTAGCAGAGTGCAGCTCACCACAAGTTCTTCAGCTGTCAGAAGCTTCCTTCGCAGTCTTACAGGGTATGGATTTCTTGCCTTCAAAGGCTCTCCCGGGACTTTTGGTTCTCTTCTGCAAACCCAGGGTGTAAGCAGTTGTATGGTTCAGCCCTCGTTCACGACATGATTGTGGTCATTGCTCCTGACGATG
The DNA here is from genome assembly GCF_023864345.2 of Schistocerca serialis cubense. NCBI lineage: Eukaryota > Metazoa > Arthropoda > Insecta > Orthoptera > Acrididae > Schistocerca > Schistocerca serialis. The sequence continues at coordinate 247,586,038 of NC_064638.1, read as the reverse complement.
CACTGCGAACGGATCTGCTGAAGCTGATGGATCCCTCCTTGGAGAATTGTCTGTCGATCATTCGTTACCATGAACAGCCCATTCGTCTGCAACGATCCATGCCTCGATGCAGGTCTTTGCCATGAGGCCACCCGGTCGTCCCTCGGCGCCGGCGTCGCCAGAGCAGCGGCCACGCCGAAGGCCGACGCTGGAGGCTCTGCCATCACCTCGAGCCCATTTTACGGGTTCTTAGGCTTTTCAGCGTTGGTGGCAGCCCTCCTATCGTCAGTGCCTTGTTACGACCAGCGCAGTGATTGCCGTTTACAGTGGATGATCTGTTGAGCCTGAGGGACTAAGGGTAATCGGGCCGACTTTTACCGCTCCTCTACGTCAATGGAGGTGGACCTCACGTCGTTGGACCCTCCGGACTCAGTCGTAAAGGATTGTGACCAGCTGTTGAGCGTCTCCTATGTCCACACCGTGCTCCCACACATGGCGGGGTGAATCGCTCTGATGGTCCAGATCAATGGGATTCCTCTCCGTTTTCAGCTGGACACAGTGTCCTTGGCTACTATTATTGACGGCGACGGTGACTCCCACAGCCACTTGGGTGCTCCAATGCTCTGCCCTTTACCGAAACCCTTGAAGAGCTCGGTGCAGTGGTGGTTTCTGGAGGAGATGTAGAATCTGTCCCACAATGTCACTGGCCAAGTTTTGGTTGTAGCTGTCCCCACGGCCACTAATCTGTTGGGAATGGATCTTCTCTTGGCTCTTAGATCCATGATTCGACCCCAGCGGTCCACACTGTGTCCTCTGAAGCTCTCTTACAGTAGCTTTTCGATCCCTTCCCAGACGTCTTCTCTGATTCTTCTCCATGAGTGTTGGGTTTCGAAACACACGTAGAACTACTTTCCTCAGCAGATCCAAAGTTTTACAGGGCTCGTCCAGTGTCTTTCGCCCAACACAATGAATTGAGTCGCCTCGAGCAGGCGAGAGCTTTGTCACCGATTGACCACACTTGCTGTGCTCCGCCTATTGTTATCCTCGAAAAACCAAATGGGTCCCTGAGGGTATGTGGGGATTTTAAGGCAACTGTCAATGCCCAGTCTGTCATTGACTATGCTGAAGGTCGATGATATTCTACCCAAGTTGGCAGGTGGAAAGATCTTCACCAAGAATGATCTAAGGGAAGCATACTTGCAGCTGCAGATCGACCCTCTCTCTCAGGAGGTCCTCATAATCAACACTCCCTTTGGGCTCTTCCAGTACAACTGCCTGCACTTTGTGATCGCCAGTGCTCCAGACATCTTTCAATGCTTTCATGAGTATGTGAATGAAGAGGTCCCTTGCACCACTAATTACTTAGATGACATCTTAATCGCACTGATCTCGACCCCCGACTCTGGCGACTTTTCGAGATTTTGCAGGCTGCAGGGTTGTGGTGCAACAGGGCCAAATGTCAATTTTTTGTGCCACAACTATCTCCACCATGTCTTGAGCGCTGCGAGCATTCGCCCAGTGCCGCAATACCTCTAGACCATTCAGTGGCTTCCAATGCCAACAAACGTATCCCAGCTCCAATCCAACTTGAGTCAGCTCACCTATTATAGGCATTTCATCCCACATGCTGTGGCTCTGGCGGAGCCTCTATGTCGCCTGCTTCGCAAGAATGTGGCCTAGACCTGGTCCTCGGAATGTGATCAAGCTTTCCAGCATCTCAGATCTGCTCTTCTCACTACAATGTGCCTCATCCCATATGACTCTGCCAAGCCTCTTAATTTGGCCACTGATGCATCGGATTATAGGCTGGGGCCTGTGTTGTCTCATATCATTGATGGTGTTGAGCGCCCATTGGCTTTCACCTCAAAAACCCTATCACATGCACAGTGCAACAATAGCCACATCTAAAAGGAGGCCTTAGCCATCATATTTGGATTAAAGAAGTTCCACGACTTCATCTATGGCTGCTGATTCACACTCTACACAGACCACAAGCCCTTGGTCTCCGTGTCTGGCGCAACTTCCACCATCCCTACACAGACCGCTCTCTACCTGCAGCGCTGGGCGTTTTTCCTTACAGGGTACACCTATGACATCTGTTACTGGGCCACGGCTTTCCATGGCAATGCCGATTTTCTTTCTCGACTTCCTGTGGGGGCAGATTCTGACTTCGATGCGGATCTGGTTTCTTGTTTTAATCTGGATGACGCGGTCTCCTCCGCCATCGCCACGTTGCCACTAAACGCCCAGTTCGTCACATAGTACTTGGCCTCAGACCCAGTTCTCAACGTGATTCTGCACAACGTGCAACTTGGGTGGACCTCTGATCGTCGTCAGGGGTTGGGCCCGGGTGGTTGGGCTTAGTGGCCTAGCCACAACAACTTTTCTGTCTGCGATGGGGTTCTTCTTCTTGTAGGGGACACTGATGGTTTGCGTGCCATGATAACGTCCTCTTGCTCCTACTTGTCGGGCACTGGAGAATAGTCCTGACGAAGCGCTTTGGCCACAAACACGTCTACTGATGGGGAATGGACAGTGACATCATCTACATGGTGGGTCCCTGCTCCTCTTGTTAACTTCAGCAATTGGCGCCTCCACAACCCCTGCTTCTGTGCCCTCTGACTGCCGCCCCTTGGTCCTGGCTCCATCTGGATTTTGCAGGTCCATTGTTTGGGTCCTAATGGCTCATTTTGGTGGACGCTGGCAGTGGTTTTCTGTAAGTCACATGCATGACTTCGGCGACCGCTGCTCAAACAATTCAAGCCCTCTCTCATATTTTTGCCATTGTGGGTCTGCTGGAGGCAATTGTGATGGACAATGGCCTTCATGTCAGCAGAGTTTACTTCTTCCTGAGCTACATCAGGCATCTGGCTGGTCCATATGGCGCCATTCCATCGCGCATCCAATGGGTTTGCTGAACGATTTCTTTGCACCTCGAAATCGCAGATGGCCAAACTATGTCAGCAACAGTCCCAGTCAGGAGCCGTCGATCTCTTCCTGTCCAATTATCGTTGTTCTGGCCACGATGTGTCCCTGCCACCGAAGAAGCGGCATGGCCGACCACATCAGACGCCCTTCTCACTCCCATTTCCTGCTATCCGCCGTCCATTTGCCCCAGTCTCGGCGCGCATGCGGTTCTGTCTGCGGGATCCAGTCTGGGCGTTGGTGTTCCCCAAGGTTCGCCCCTGCTGGGTTCCCGCCAAGGTCTCCACGCTTCTTGGCTGCACCATGGCGACTGTCGTCGAAAGCACTTCGACCAGCTATGGCATCATCGAGGGCCACGCTCGGCGCTGCCATTGTCGCGTGCACTGCGCCTTCGGTCTGAGGTCATCTGGGAGGCTGGGGGCTCATCGGACGTCCCTTTGCAGCCGCCGACGTCGCAGCCGTCGACATTGCAGCCGCCACCGCCGTCGCTTGTTTCGCAGAGTCCCCGTTGGCGGGTCCCTCGCCTATGGATGTCGATGCAGCTACCCCCCCCCCCTCCACCACCAGCTCCTCCGCCGCCACCCATCGTCTCGTTCCACCAGCGGAACCGGATACTGACGTCGAGATTTGCTTTCGCCTCGCCCCTGTGAGGGTGGGGCAGGGGTCGGGGGAGGAATGCTGCAGTCACCACAGACACCAACTGCAACGGCAACACCGCAAACAGATCAGCGATGCGGGTTGCCGACTTCGCTGCGAAGTATGACCGACGCTAGTGTTTACAAGTAAGGACCACAGTTGACAACGAACACGTATGTGCGGCCAACGTCCATCAGAGGGCATCTACCAGCAGCAGAGGAAGACGTGCGACGAACAATGAACTATTTCCTGGTGATCACGTGTGTACAAATAGTCCTGGAAATATTCTTCTACCCAGGGCTAGATAAGCCAGCGCCATTCAGCAGCCAGTTCTCGCCTCGTCGAGTGCGGAGAACACTGGCCGGTCCAGCAGTGTGCCGCCACGACTATCCTCTCTTTCACAACTATTGCGATACGTCGCTTCCGTCGCTTTAGGCTGTCCTACCAGCTGCTAACAGCCAACTTCGTCATGGGACAGTTATATGGGTATAGAGACGAAGGGAACTCTGATTACAGGAATTAGTTGTTATTTGCCTGCCTCGAGATGACTGGGTGTTCTGTGGTGTCCTTATGTTAGTTAGGTTTAAGTAGTTCTAAGTTCTAGGGGACTGATGACCAAAGATGTTAAGTCCCATAGTGCTCAGAGCCATTTTAACCATTAGTTATTTGCTTGTTCCGGAGATGGTATCCTTATTGTTTTTTCGGTTTTGAAGACTGTGTTACAGTTAGTCGTTTATTGTGGTTTCCTTTAGTAAAAAATGGTTGGCAGAACGAGTTGCTTCTTGCTCTGTGGATCCGGCAGCTAATCCCTGTCTCCATAATGTCACTACCCATAACGATAGGCCTGTTTGTAGCTACGGGGTCTACACCACACTATTGGCCATTAAAATTGCTACACCAAGAAGATGACATGCTACAGCCGCGTAATTTAACTGACAGGAAGAAGATTCTGTGATATGGAAATGATTAGCTTTTCAGAGCATTCACACAAGGTTGGCGCCGGTGGCGACACCTACAACGTGCTGACATGAGGAAACTTACCAACCGGTTTCTCATACACAAACAGCAGTTGACCGGCGTTGCCTGGTGAAACGTTGTCGTGATGCCTCGTATAAGGAGGAGAAATGCGTACCATCACGTTTCAGACTTTGATAAAGGTCGGATTGTAGCCTATCGCGACTGCGGGTTATCGTATCGCGACATTGCTGCTCGCATTGGTCGAGATCCAATGACTGTTAGCAGAATATGGAATCGGTGGATTCAGGAGGGAAATACGGAACGCCGTGCTGGATCCCAACGGCTTCGTGTCATTAGCAGTCGAGATGACAGGCATCTTATCCGCATGGCTAAAACGGATCGATCCCTGAGTCAACAGATGGGGACGTTTGCAACAACCATGTGCACGAACAGTTCGACGACTTTTGCAGCAGCATGGACTATCAGCTCGGAGACCATGGCTGCGGTTACCCTTCACACTGCATCACAGACATGAGCGCCTGCGATGGTGTACTCAACGACAAACCTGGCTGCCCGAAAGGCCAAACTTCATTTCTTCGGATGAATCCAGGTTCTGTTTACAGCATCATGATGGTCGCATCCGTGTTTGGCGACATCGCGGTGAACGCAAATTGGAAGCGTGTATTTGTCATCGCCATACTGGCGTATCACCCGATGTGATGGTATGGGGTGCCATTGGTTACACGTCTCGGTCACCTGTTGTTCGCATTGACGGCACTTTGAACAGTGGACGTTACATTTCAGATGTGTTACGACCCGTGGCTCTACGCTTCATTCGATCCCTGCGAAACGCTACATTTCAGCAGGATAATGCACGACCGCATGTTGCAAGTCCTGTACGGGCCGTTCTGAATACAGAAAACGTTCGACTGCTGTCCTGGCCAGCACATTCTCCTGATCTCTCACCAATTGAAAACGTCTGGTCAATGGTGGCCGAGCAACTGGCTCGTCACAATACGGCAGTCACTACTCTTGATGAACTGTGGTATCTTGTTGAAGCTGCATGGGCAGCTGTACCTGTACACGACATCCAAGCTCCGTTTGACTCAATGCCCAGGCGTATCAAGGATGTTCTTACGGCCAGATGTGGTTGTTCTGGGTAGTGTTTTCTCAGGATCTAAGCATGCAAATTGCGTGAAAATGTAATCACATGTCACTTCTAGTATAATATATTTGTCCAATGAAAACCCGTTTATCATCTGCATTTCTTCTTGGTGTAGTAATTTCAGTGGCTAGTAGTGTACGTCCCCTGGGTGTGGGTTTTCGAACTAACTGGCCAAAATAGTTTTGACAAAGGTCAAAATTCATCGTCTGGTGTCTGGGAACGAGCATCTCGGTAAGAGGTAACAGGCGAAGCTAGTGAATAGTGTAGCCAACTATCCATGTGGTCATGATGTTTCGGCTCATCAATGTTTGTTGGTATATATCACGAGAGATGGGAACAGAAACCACACATTCTCTGAATGAAATGTAATTATGACTGCTAAGAAAATGAACTGACCGTTGACAAGAGATACAACACGGATAATACACAATAAATGACTAAGAAATCGACCTAAATAATGGATACCTAAGAACATGTAGAAGCAACTGAGATATGCCCGAATGAAGACTGGAATTTATGAAAAAGTCTGAAGGAGTTGTGCCAGGTGAGTGATGATATTGATGATTTTGATTTAAGTACATTATTTTGCCCTAGGTTTCGCAAAAAATTAGGTTATTTCTTTACTTTATTATACATGCGTACGGATATGAAAGTTTCACATCTTACGTCATTTTCAGCGTTATTTACAGGATTGTATAATGAATTGTAAGATTTTATGTCTTCTGCCATAAAGATGTGGTTTATATCATGTTGTTCATTGCAGGAACAATTGGTGTGACTACTACACCTATTCGGAATCGATTTCCACTCGACGTAGTTGTATTCAACCCTGCAACATTGATTTTCCGAGTACAATTACTATCAAAGGATCACTTCCCTTTCGTATCTTAAATACTATTCTTTATTTAGATTATATGTTTGTCATTCTGACACCTTGAAGTGACTTTTTAAAGCTGAAAGCTTTGATTTTGTCATAGTGCTGTTGTTGTTCATGATTCCAAACTTCAGTACCTAGTTATTTGTATGTTACGTGGACCATAATTACGATAGCTCGCTATAATATAGTATGACCGTGTATTACAATTACAGTGCACATTTCTAATTGGAAAATACAACATACAGAATTTACATGATAGCGCTAAGCTATGGGTTTTTATAGACACGCAGTAATTTGTATTTGACTGTGTTGAATCCCTCTCTTTCACCTTATCTCTCGCTCTCGCTCTCTCTCTCTCTATCTCTCTTAAATGTACACACACACACATACACACACACACACACGCACGCACACACACACACACACACACACACACACACACACGCACACACACACACACAAACACACACACACCACTTTATTTCACAATCAGAAATCTTCTATGAAGTAAAAGGACTTATTAGGCAGATGTTATTAATATTAATATCTATTAAATCGTTACATCCCGTTGCACATGCTGAAAGATTAATATGTTTTAATATGTTTTAACACATCAGTGCATTCAGTTCTGCACTAGCGCTGAGTGATGGATGTTTTAGACCAGTTCACCTAATGTTATTTTTGTGACGTTCCTGTTGTTTCCGGACTGTTATTGAATGTTGACAACAAACTAGACTATTTTATGTATGTCCAAAGGTTTAAAAGCTGTAGAAAGGACACCATGCTATCCTTACTGCAAGTTTCGGTACAACAAACACTTTTCCCACTGTTACGAATTACCAAAGAATTTGACGTCGTAAGACATTAGTGAATGAAAATAGGAAAAGTAAATCAACATTCTGATTTTCTCATCCAGAAAATCATACATCATCTGTAACGCAATAGTTGCAGAGCGTAGATGTTTAAGGCTACCTGTAACACATGGCTTCGAGTGAGGGTCCTTAGCAATGTAAACCTCTGTTAGTTAAGATGATCAGTTCATTCTTTCTAATGACACCTGAAACTGGAATGTGATCATAGCTCTCAACTTGAGACCCTACGAATGATCCCTTGCCCTTGAACGCTCATAAGGAGCTCACAGACTGCCGAAAATAAACGACTCAAAGGAGCAAGTTCAAAACGCGATGATTTCTAACTAGACAGCATTTAATATGTACCAAATGGGACTGAGGTACGTAACCGATGTGTAGAAAAGCATTACATATTTCGTTAAATTACGAAATCAAAAAGACACGGCAGTGCAATAAAAATGTATATAAGAGGAGGCGAAATCATATTGTGGCGTTATACCTGCAATTAATGAAAACAAAAACCCAATGAGTAGTTATTAGATCTTAGATATTCATTCTGCACGTACGACGCACGTGAATATATTTATTTAGTTTGGCGAACTCCACATGAATTACAAGTTTATAAATTTTGCAGCGTCCCGACGTGGTTAAATAACTCAAATTTTTCAACCCGAATCTTGGGGTGTCCAGAGTCTTGCGATGTTCTTCTTACGATACAACTCCTGTCATCGGATGTTCTGGGGGGGGGGGGGGGGGCGGAGCTTTTCCATTCTCGTTTCTTCCGGAATATACTGTCTCCGGAGATGAGACGATATGACGCCCCAATACGCTTCTAAATCCCATGTATGTGATGTGACTAAATCGAAAGCGAGTGTTAGGATAGAATGAAAACTTACTATCTTTACCTTTCGGAAGCTTTTGATGGTTCGAGAAGCACAGCGTAGCGCGAAAGAATATACATGCTGGATAAACAGCGAATAGTGGCACGAATGAAAGAGCTCGATAGTACGAAACAAAAAAGACTGCAGCAAACATGGGTTTCCAGACCAGCCGTTTGCGATATAATTTCTAAAAAATGTCGTCACAATGCACTATATACCACAGTATGCAAAACAAACTGAGTTATTAAAAATCGAATACGTCCTCAACTGATATTGGCTGATTTCACCCATGACCCGTCTTAATAAGAAATACACTATGATCCAACACTGTACGTGTTACATTTTACTCCACACTCGTTCATGTTGAAATAAGTGTCCAAAATGTCCTCGCGTTTGGATGAAGTATGTTGCAAATTCTTTCAAACATACCCGGATTAGCACGTAATGCGTGACTAGTCTCTGTGGTTCAATGGTCCAATTCTGCAACGGTTGTGCCTAAATCGGAAGGGCTGTACAATTCTGTTCTGAGATGACCAGAAAGGGAACTGGCGTCAGGTGGTGTTAGGGCAAGGTACTCACTCTGCTGGACTTATCCATCTTGGACAACACTGCACGCCAGATATGTTACATAAGAAGCAAAATGTCTCAGTGTATCATTTACCTTCCATATTTCCCAACTATTGATTGTGGGTGAAATTTGAGCTGGATTTCGTGGGGACTTAATCCGGAAAATATGCATTTAAAATACATATGTCGGAGGAGCGTTGTACCTGAAGGTTAGCATACCTAGGAACACATGATGTTTACTGGACAGTTTTTCAATCTAGTGGCCGATTTTAAAATCAAATAAACAAGTGCGCAGTAGAAACCGCCATATATAGTTCCCGGCATTTTCTACTGTTGTCCGCAGCTCGTGGTCTTGCGGTAGCGTTCTCGCTTCCCGCGCCCGGGTTTCCGGGTTCGATTCCCGGCGGGGTCAGGGATTTTCTCTGCCTCGTGATGACTGGGTGTTGTGTGCTGTCCTTAGATTCGTTTGGTTTAAGTAGTTCTAAGTTCTAGGGGACTGATGACCATAGATGTTAAGTCCCATAGTGCTCAGAGCCATTTTCTACTGTTCTTGTTATGCTGAGACATGAGATTGTGTTTCGTGCAGCGTTTTTAGGTAGTACGAGTTCTAAGTGTTCAAGTTCTATATAATATACTAAAGGTATATTGAAGGCACTGTGAAATTATCAGCTGCATAGTTTTATGATGAGTACTGTATATTCGTAGTACCAGTTAAAAAGCATGTGGATGATTCAGCCATACTTCGGCTGTGGTGCTCCATCTTGTGCCTTGAAACGGAAGAAAGTTGTCTACCACGGAACATATGACATTTGCAAATGAACTGAGTTCCTTTAATGTATCGAGGATTTTTCGTGTCTTGAACATGGAAATTTGCGTTAGTTGCCAATAGCACCTGTTTCAAAATGTTTTAACTTGTAACTTCCTTCTTAATTTGATTTCACTTACTGATTATTGGTGTGTAGTAGAGTAACGACGTAACACATAGACAGTTAAGTGCAGGGTGGTTATAATTAAACTTTCTCTACTTGAGAAGGCCCCCAAGAAAAAACAACTGCTCGTAGGACTATGAAACTTTGTGGTAACAGTGTTAAGGACATGTGGAAGAGAAATAACGAAAAAGGCATTAAAAGAATAACATTTTAGTTCCCATGCGAGAGGGTAATATTTGCTGATTGCCTACAATGTTTAGGTTCCACGATAGAAACGTTGCTTAATGTGACGACAATCTGCATCCACGACAGCCAGAAAGTGCAAAAGAGATTGCTCTACTGCTGTCAGAAACATCTCAGGTGGGATGTTGGCTATCTCGCTCTATATGCTCATGGAGGAGGAGGATAGTAATGTTTAACGTCCCGTCGACAACGAGGTCATTAGAGACGGAGTGCAAGCTCGGGTGAGGGAAGGATTGGGAAGGAAATCTGCCGTGCCCTTTCATAGGAACCATCCCGGCATTTGCCTGAAGGGATTTAGGGAAATCACGGAAAACCTAAATCAGGATGGCCGGAGACGGGATTGAACCGTCGTCCTCCCGAATGCGAGTCCAGTGTGCTAACCACTGCGCCGCCTCGCTCGGTCGATATGCTCATCTTCATCCTCCAACGTGTGTTAATGTCCCGATGATACAACCTGTCCTTCAGGTAACCCCACAACCAGAAATCACGTGGGTTCATATCTGGCGATCTTGGTGGCCACGCAGTTTGGATGGATCAGCCAATGATTCAGTTTTCTCCGACTGTGTTACTGAATAACCTGGTGACCTTACGAGCAATGTGAGGTGGAACTCCACTGCGCATCAAAACAGTTGAGTCTAAATCACCTCTCTACCGCAGAGTAAGGTCACAAGTTGGCGAAGTAGATGACAGTAACGTGTGTCCTGGATCCTTTGCGTCCGAGTTCCACCTATGTCACTGTACCAATTCCGACGTGTAACAGCAAGTCATGATACTGACACTACCAACAAGGCAAATCCTGCAGTGCACGGTCTGTATCTCATTCCTATAAAGTTGGTTAGCCATACGGTGAACACGGCTCCGTCTAGTCTCTCTCAAGTAGTGAAATGTTTAATTATAACAACATTGCACAATATTCGCAATATTTTGTCGAATGCCACTCTTTACAGTTGAATACAATATTTGTTTGTGGTCACATGACGATGTTGTACCTTGGAAAAAAATTTCGCGTATGAGGAAACTTTTCCGTAGTAACGATTTTAATTTCAGAAAAAGACTGCAGCACACAAAAAATTTAATAAGAAAATAGGCCGATATTAAACTTATAAGTTTGCAGTTTGGGTATACAGGGCTTAGATACTTAATAGAAGTACTTTAAATCAGGAAAAAAACAATTAAAATCTACTAGAAAAACTTTTAGTAGCTGCATTAGCTGTTCTGACAATTCGAACGCCCTTCGAGCGTTGAGACGCCGTGCATCTTTAAAGACCTTTGTTAAATTAGTTGTATGTATACGTCTGAGAATGCGATTAAATCACAGCAAAATCGGCCGTATATGATCTGTAATACAGGAGTTATTAACAACTAATGCGGCTGCAGAACATTTTTAGAAGATTATAATATATTTTTAAGCTTTTGGTAAATGTTTCTATATCGAATTGATATTACAGGGCGAAAGTCTGAAAAGTTTTCTAAGCTTCAGCACTCTCGCCTGTTAAATACGACACAATTTCACGCTGATGCCGGTGGTGGCTCGCGTCTGCACAAACGGCTCAATACCAGACCCATATCTACTGGACCGATTTTGCATCCACTATCGTATACTTTCACCTGAGTCAGCTATTACTAATGATATAATCTGTATATTCACTATACTGTAATAAATAATTTTGAGGTACGGTCAATGTTTAACTTGTTTTCTTACATTAGAAAGAAAGTGCAACAACAATATTGAGACGTGGCGAAACACCGAGCGCGCTGGATATTGGTTGTGCAGAAAGGGAGCTGAATTGGAGAGTGGAGTTGCGGACAGAGCGGCGACCATCAGCGCAGCGTGGCTGTCTGCATGTGACTGTGGTGGTCACCAGGAGAGGGCGCTCCGAGCCGGAAGTACGGTACCGCTGGGCACTGCTGACACACGCCGCGAGAAGGGTGGTGGATTCTGCAGCTTATGACGAGGTGGACATCGCATGGACGGAAGTTGCACCCTTTAGCTGCTGCTCGTCTATCCTGTATCACCGTGCGTGGATTGGAATGGCATCACAGAGGACAGAAGGACATGCAGCAGATGGACTACGTGCTAAGACAGACAATGCGTGAGTCTGAAGATTCGACAGATTTAATAAACACTGAGACGACATAATTGCCATGTGATTGTGCTCGCGAACATAATTAAGGTGTTTTAGATATACATTCAATAAAGGTAGAATATGACTGTCAAGGAAGTAGGAATCGTGTCCTACTGTAGCTGTCGTTGTTGTTGTTGTTGTGGACTTCAGTCCTGAGACTGGTTTGATGCAGCTCTCCATGCTACTCTATCCTGCGCAAGTATCTTCATCTCCAAATACCTGCTGCAGCTTACATCCTTTTGAATCTGCTGAGTGTATTCATCTCTTGGTCTCCCTCTACGATTTTTACCCTCCATGCTGCCCTCCAGTACCAAATTGGTGATCCCTTGATGCCTCAGATCGTGTCCTACCAACCGATCCCTTCTTCTAGTCAAGTTGTGCCACAAATTTCTCTTCTCCCCAATTCTATTCAATACCTCCTCATTAGTTATATGATCTACCCATCTAATCTTCAGCATTCTTCTGTAGCACCACTTTTCGAACGCTTCTATTCTCTTCTTGTCTAAACTATTTATCGTCCATGAATCGGGTATATAAGGAGTAGCGTTGTTTCGATTGAGTACGTTTCAGTCAGTACCTGATGAACAAGTGCTACTACAGTCATAGGTCTGAACAGTGAAACAGTGCGTAAAATCGTGGCTTTCAAAGAAGAAAGGTATTTATAATATTATTTTAATTAATTTGCGTTAACTCGGAGCGATACAATGAGTTCGTCCGACTCCAACGAGAGTTCTTCCAACAGTGTCTCTCTATTGAGTAACAAATCGTTTCCTCCGAGACGCAATATTAATAGTAGTACGATTCGACGCTTAGTTTTTGAAAGTGACAGTGACGGTGAGAATGAAGAATCACTCATTCGAAGCCGAGAATCTGATGATCGATTTATCCAACGTTGTGCAGATTGGGCAGCATGTATCGATGAGAAGGTACCTGTGTCAACTAAGGACTTACTCTATGGAGGACAGACAACAGTTCTCAAAGGTTTGGGTTGGCCAAGCTGTTTATATGATAACGCAGTAATGAAAGCAGTACCAAACACGACATACAAACTATTTACTCGTAATGAAGAATTTGAGAGACATTTTAATTGGAGTGTTGTAGCGCTTAGGAGATATGATCACTTTATGCGTATTTGTTCTCTAAAAGATAGAGATTTGATAACATGGACAAGATTTGATACGATGCGTAAGTTACGATATAGGATTAAGATTGTGAATGTTAATTATAAATTAATATCACTTAACCAATCACATAATTATTGTCTCAGACACTATGATCATATGAGAAAGCCAGTTTTATATAATGTTTTATGTTCAGATTGTTATTTGAATGTTATTGTTAATACTCATGACGAAGGTAAATTACGTATACTAACCAATAATCATTTTGTAAATAGACCATCTAATGTCATTTTGTAAATAGACCATCTAATGTATTATATCTGACTGAACAACCGACACAGGACCATTATGGATTTACAACACAAGAAATACTATGTACATCCAAGGCTCATTACTTTGAAACTTTATTACAGATGAGTGATATTTTATTTTGTAGAATATGTTTGAAAGCAACGTTTGCTGAAAGAATCGAAAATATTTTCACTAAAGATTTAATAAGATCCGTACATCAAGGTACACAGTGTGACTTATAAAATTTTAATTCTATTTTCAGATCTATTATTACGACTGGCTGATAACCATTTCATTATTTCACGCCATCGCAAAAGGACATATTTTCATTTTTTAATATGGCAAAAAGGACATCTCATCTGATTCATCTGATTATTCAGACGAAGACGACAGAAGACCGACTACACCTGGAAAAGACATAGACTCTGGACGTAAACGAAAAAACTCTGATACGGAAGAACATAAAGAAGTAAGTGAAATAAAAAAGCGAAAGTCAATAACTGTGACAAGTGACAACGACGATACTGACGGAATAACGATAGCTGTAATAGAAATTGTAAGTTTACTTGTAAAGATAATTAATTTATTTGACGATCCAGAAGAATGTCTAAATTCATTCTATGGTTAAGTGCTCACTCTGAAAAAAAATCAAATTGAACATTTACAAACTTTACAGCAAATTGAAGGGAGAATGGGAGAAATCACCTCAAACGACATCATTAATTACTTGTGTTTCCAATTTAGAGAATTGGATTGGACACACTCTGTGTTGATCCAAAGCCAATACTCGAAGAGCTATAAAGACATTACAAATTGCGTTAGATTCTTTTGTAAACAAAGCCAAAGAAACAGATTTCTCTTCATCCTTGCCAAAAAATCTGAAACTAACTCAGTGCACATCCACGTTATCGACTGTTGCAATAGACGAAATGGATGGTGCAGATGGTTTTTTTTTTAGAACATACGTCACTAATAGAGTTGTGAAGCCAGAATTTTCATCAGTCTTTAACACATCGAACGAACAAGGCCGAAGAAATTTATTCCAGTATTTCAGTGCAAAACAACAATGCCATTACATCCTCTTCATGGATCGAGGAAGAACAACCATTTTATATGATTGTTCAATTTTATCCAACACAGACAATAAAACATATCAACAGATCTCAATGGTGGAGACACAAAAAGAAGGGAAATGAAATTAATTGTGAATCCCAATTCAAGCCATTCTCCCTTGAATCAAGCTGTAAGGAACCTTACAGTAACATCGCAACATCATCTGGACAGACTTACAAAAAATGGACAGCAGGTCACAAAACAAAATATTCCTTTGAGGAACTCGTATGTATAGCAAAAAATAATTTAACTGTACCTATTAATAAAGTAATAGAAACATCTATGTGGAGATGTAATACAACACATTGTACACTTAGTGATAAAGTATTATCAAATATCATTAAACACATTCAAATTGAAACAAGTCATTTGAATGTAATTCAGCTGTATGAATATATATGTAATGTTCAATATGTTTATTTTGAATCATATGTTTCAAATTTTAATGACTTTTATTATGATGAAAATGTTAGTGGAAAAATTGTAAGAGATTTGTTACGATATCAATTTCAAGATGATGAAGAAGCTATAAGACATTTTATTATTACATTATTCCATGTGCTTAATCGAAGTAATGGAAAAAAATTGTTTAAATTTGATAGGAGAACCAACTTCTTTCAAATCGACATTTGTTCAAATGGTTGCATCAGCAATGTTAAATACTGGTTGGTGGAATAAAAATAACAAGTATGTATCATTTGGATTACAAGAATGTGCCAGAAAACGATTAATTGTAATGGATGATCCTAATTATGATCCTGGATGTTTTGAACAATTAAAAACAAAATTTTCTGGTAATCCTACTAATATACCTATTAAATTTGAAGGTGATCATATATTGGCTAAAACTCCTGTAATTGTTCGTTCAAATTGTGATTATTTTAAAGGTCATGTGTGGGATGAATGAATTGAAAAATACTATTGGAAGTCATGGAATACAAGGATTATAAAAGAATTAAATCCATATACATTGTACAATTTATTTATTGAATATGAACTGTTACAATGAAATTGTATACAATAAATGTTTATTAACGATGAATATCTTTATTTAAATCCTCCAATTCTACATTTTCCACATCTTGTCTTCTCTTTCTTGGTACATCTCTTACAATATTAGCACAAGATGTAGTACTTGCGTTTATACTAGTTGCAACTCCAGTACCTGAATCAAATGATATACCACTATACATTGATGTTATACTTTCACTATCACCTTTCACATACAATTCTCCAGAATGATCTAATGTTTCCACCAAAGTATTATACGTTTCTATAGAAAATCCTATTTCAATTGCTGTAGTCATTTTTACAATCATTTTACAATTTACATAACTATTTGAATCTGCTGGTGCATTATTAGAGACTGGATTAATACCTAATGTAAAAGAAGGCATTAATTTAACACTTGTTGATCTATTTAAACGACCTACAAGATGTGATTTTTCAATTCCTTGATCATAATTAAAATATGCTAGATGAACAGATAAAGGTTTTGCACTTTGTTGTCCAACTTTCTTTAAAACTTTATTATCAGTATTACAAAACCGTCCAGGATAACCATGTGTTCCTAAATAATATTGTGTTCCATTACCAGCAAATCCATGAGCACGTTTTCTAGTTTTTATTATACCTATTGCAGGTTCATATTCATAATCAAATGTTTTATTTTGATCAACAGCTTTTGAAGCAATACCAACTTCATATAGTTTATGTAAATGGTGTGCTCCATATACTTCATCTGAAGCAAATAAATTTCCATTGTCATCAGATTTCCCATGTGGTATTACAAAAGAATCATAATAAGGCCAATTTCTCGGAACTGTTAAACAAGTAGGATAATCATTCATTGTATTAGATCCCCACAAATATTTTTTACATGACGTTTAGCAGCAATACTACTAATACACATGGGTGCCAAAGGCACGAAGTAGCACTATGTGGCGGCCGTGACGTCACGGCCGAGGGTCGCCGCTGCCAAAGGCACGAAGTAGCACTATGTGGCGGTCGTGACGTCACGGCCGAGGGTCGGCGGGTGGCTGGGGGTCGTTGGCAAGTAATCAGTTGGTGGGAAAGCGGCTAACCTTGAATTGTTTTGCAATGCTAATAAGATGTGAATCGGGTATATAAGGAGTAGCGTTGTCTGTATATCATTAGTTTCATTTTGTTAACGATGGGTTATGGAGTCTCGTCGTGGCAAGAGTAGTGGAAAGTTTAAAACGTATACCGTTCGTGGTGAAAAGAAACAATTACCTAGGTCAGCAATACGTGAAATTAATCGTAAACGTGCAGAGAAACGTAAAAGAGGCAGTTTAGATGAATCGTTGGACTTGACGTCTGTTGATACTTGTTTTTTTCGATGCATTGGGAGAACTACATTTAACTGAATTGTTTGGTGAAACTCTGTCTGAACCAAAACGTCCCAGACAAGAAAGCAAGCCTACAGCAGGACCTTCTTCGAGACCTGACATTCAACCAAACTTGATAGACAACGAATTAGAAGAACGAGAATTACAAATTCCAAGTACTTCTGCATCCACGATGATGGAAATCGACGAAGCTCTACAGTCTGCTCAACAGATACATCAAGGTAGTAACAACAGTAATAATACTTCAACTAGTGGAAATAGTTCTACACAATCAACTCCATTTTAATTGTGGAAGTCAGTGGAACAAATTAAACAAAATGGTGTTGTAATTGTTAATACTCACATATTTTTTGTATGGGGTTACGCATATAAATGGTTTGATGTTATTGCTCCTGAAAATAATAACAAAGTTGTAGCAAAGAGGTTAGTTACATCTGGAGCACAATTTATGATGAATGAATTAAGTCAATTTTTAAGTAAAGCTCAATTTGATTCATTGCCACATACTTCGTTTGTAAAGAAATTATGGATATCTTTAAATCCTGTTGGTTTAGAAGCAAGTTTTCAAACTGGAAGTATATTAAGTGCAAGTGGTAGTATTATGCATGTTCCACTATTGATTTATAATAAAAGTGCAAATCTTGCTATTGCTCATGAACCAGTTAAAATAGCTACTTAACAAAATAATCCTATGTGTATTAGTAGTATTGCTGCTAAAGGTCATGTAAAAAATATTTTGTGGGGATCTAATACAATGAATGATTATCCTACTTGTTTAACAGTTCCGAGAAATTGGCCTTATTATGATTCTTTAGTAATACCACATGGGAAATCTGATGACAATGGAAATTTATTTGCTTCAGATGAAAGAAGTGAAGGTAGATTGATTCATAATATCGCAAAAACCTGTTCAGTTGATGTTCGAGGTCGATACTTCAGGAAAGAAATTGAGAAAACAAACAGTACTTACTTTACCGTGAAGTTCTACATTTACATCCTATAACAGCCACAATAAATTACTACTTAAACTGTTCAAGGGTTCGAAAGTGAATGTCCTGAGAAAAAACATCACATGGCAGTGGATATAAACATAGAGGAAACATTGGACGCAAATAGAAAAGTACCACTACCCATCCTCACAGCTTTAATTGCACTACCAGCTCTCTGCTACTTTCCTAACATGATACCTTACTAGAGTAGCAATCCCGGGAGAAAAGATTTTCCTCAGAAATGACCTAGCCGCAGCTGAAGAGATAATTTCCAGAACCAGTCTGCCACAGTGCAGCGGAGTATGAGATGGTATACGGTTTTAATCTTCCATGACATGTCAGTTCCTGGGTCATTGTCATCCTCACCAAGGACGATACCGCATTTAAGTGCACGTTTAGAAGAATATTTATTCTCAGGGTAAAGAATAAGAAAATGATCGATAACAGCATTACCAGTTAAATGATTGATAATAACTTTATCCGAGACAATTCGGAACTGTTTTACAGATTGGAGAATACAAAATTAGTCTTGAAAATATTTACAAAAAAGAATTTTGTGGGACATACGATTCTAAATGAACACCGCAGAAGATCCTGGATTTGGCCACCATTGACATCGACGAAACGCTATACACGATTTATCAAACTGTGAGACGCGCGTACTGCCCTGCCTGAGATAATAGCAGCAACAGGATTTACAGTGCTGTGCTGTAGCTCTTCTAGCGTGCGAGACTCATTTGAGAACACCTGACCGTCCAATCTGCCCCACAGATAAACATTACAGGGGGAGAGATCAGGCAATAATGGTAAGGGTACAGATGCACGTCCTTTCTGAAAATATTTCGTCACGATGACCTTTTACTATCCATTTGCTCAGATAAACGGCATCAAGATTTCGTCGGACTTCGTTACAGGCTTTGCTTCACTTGAGCAATGCTTTCTTGGGAGTCTGAACAGGACTATTTTTCTTTTGAGATATCAGACTGGTCTGATACGGCCCATCATCATGTCCTCCTCGTGCAAATCTCTTCATCTCACATGGCCACTTCCACCCTATATCCTCAGTCATTTGTTGTGTTTATTCCAGTTCCTGTGTTCCCCTGCAGTACCAATGAGATTGTTCCTGAACACATGTCCATTCAGCCTGTCCCTTGTTCTTGTCAGTGTTTTCCCTATTCTCATTTCACCGTGGACTCTGTGGCGAACATCCTCATCCCTTACCAGTCTATCTAATTTTCAACATCCTTCAGTAGAACCTAATGTCAAAAGCATCGATTCTCATCTTTTTCGGCTTTCCCACAGACCACGATTCATTACCACACAATGATGTACATCTCAACTTGCTTTATCAAAAATTTGTTTGTCTCATTAAAGCCTACATTTGGCACTAGCAGGTAGCTTTTGACAAGAAATGTCCTCTTTGCCTACGTTAATCTGATTTTTATGTCCTTCTTTCTTTGTCTGTCATGGTTTCTTTTTTTTTCGTTTAGCAGACTCACTTAATTTCGATTACTTCATAGTCCCCAATTTTCATGTTAATTTTATTGCTAATTTCATTTCTGCTGCTCTCCATTTATTTCTTCGATCTGTCTTCCTCTACAATTTTCACCCCAAACAGCTTCCGGTAGTACCACAGAAGTTATTCCTTAACGAACGTAGTACCATGGAAGTTATTCCTCAACATACGTTCTCCCATCTTGTTTCTTCTTCTTTCCCTATGTTCATGTCTTTGTCGAATCTGTGGAGAACGTCTGCAATCCTTATTAGTTAATTGTCAATCCTACTACAGCACCATTTCAAAGGCACGGATTCCCACAGTCTACCATCGGTTATCCTACAACGCTCTGCTCCAAACGTCCATTCTCAGAAATTTCTTCCTCGGATTAAGGCCGAAGTGTGATACTAGTAGACTTCTTTTGAACAGGAATGCCTTCTTTGCCTATACTAACCTGATTTTTATGTCCTTCTTTCTTTGTCTATCATCTCACCTAAAGTAGCAGAATTATTTAATTTCGATTATTTCATGGTACCCAAAGCTTGTCGCTAATTTCGTTTCTATAACATCCCATTCCTCTCTTCCATTTATTCTCAATTCATATACAGTACTCACCAGAATGTTCATTCCATTGAACATATCCTGTAGTTTTTCTTCATTTTCAACAAAGATAGCAGTGTCATCAGCGAGTTTTGTCATTGACATCTTTTCACCCTGAATTCAGCCTAATTCTCGAATCATTCTTTTATTAATTACAGAATCAGTTTCACACCATTTCGCCACTGGGTTTGGAATTGCAGACTTTGGTGGTGGTTTTACCTAAACAGTGCCCGTCTTAAACTCTCGCGCAAACAGTTCCTTCAGACAGTTCCTTCAGACAGTTCCTCATACGTTTTCCATGAACTTTGTTTCGCATAACACTCGACAACGAACACACACTCTTGTACCGTGAGCATCATTTTGTCTTGCATTCAACTGATCACTAAATACGTCTGCTCCTGTGTCACTCAAACGTACCGACACTGCAAAGTGAGATATAACACAGAGATGTGCATGCTGTTAAATGTGAGAGCAACTGACTGATGCGTCGAAATCACGCTTTCCAGCATTTTCTTCGTGTGATAGTCCTCTTATTCATTAACAAGACTCAGTTACATGTCAGTCTTAAAATGTTTCCCACCCTGTGCTACATGCGCAATCTGTACGCAGTGTAGTTCAAAGAGCCTCCGCGGCTCTTGCTTGGCGATCATCATCGTCGTCTGATCGAAATATCTCTGTTATTGCCGACGCTCTTACAGCGATACGTGGCCGAACAGCGGAGGGGAGTCTCAGCTTACCTGACAGCACTCCACCTCTGTATCCGTGCGCGACAGATGAGATTTGCTGGTCCCGGATGACGCCGCCAGATGACGTACAGTCGTCTGACACTGAGTTGGTCTGCGGCAAAATGAAACTCTGCCGAGCGGCCTTCTCTGTCGCACACTTCATATCTTACGAAAGTTTTGTTAGGGACTCGCTATTGCTCGTTGCATACAGAAATATTGCGGCGTATGACTGTTATACAAACGAGTTACTCATTTTCCACTGAAACTAATCTGAATCCTTCACATTTGTCTGAACGACCTCCTGTGTCAGCAACTGCTATTGAACAGGTATTAACGTTCTTAACCCTACAGTAATAGGAATGTAGAACGTTCAGAATATGGCAACTGATGTTCTTTACGAAAAGAGCAAAAGTCCTCCTAATTTACAGTAGACCTGAGAAAACAAATATTAATTATTTCATGTCATTATGTTTTACCGAAACACGCAAAATGTATTAATGGAAACTGAGTAGAACGAATATATCATGAAAGGAATACTAAAATAATTGTTTTGAAAGCTACTGTGTTTCTAGTTAGAAAATTAATGTTTTATATTTGTGAGTAGTATAGCAATGGGGCCTCCAGACTAAGATAAATGTACATAGTATCGTAACATATTTAGTACTGTACAATGTCACACACATGGGTTGCCTACATGTTGGTGCAGGAGAGTGCGAAGTGCTTTGTCAAAAGCAACTTGATACAGCTTCATCAAAAATTCTCATACACCCACACCCAGTCACCCACCCACCCACCCACCCACCCACACACACACACACACACACTGACACACACACACTGACACACACAAACACACACACACACACACACACACACACACACACACACACGCGCGTTACTCTAAGTTACGAAATTCGATCCACACACTTATGATTCCATGTCTGAAGACATGATTTTATTACTTCCTGCTTTGTTAGCAACTCGATATTTAATGCAAAAAGCAAAGTACTTAACCACTGAATTCAAACAGCAAAAGATGGAGAAACATAACTTTAAGTCAGCAAAACGGAACAATCTTTCGCAGCAAGTTGATGTATGCACGTGCTCAATCAAGGAATGTCAATGCACATTTCGTTGAGCAAACCCAGACGAAAGTATAAAAAGCGCAGCTGCAACATAGCCACTGAGATCAAGTAGTTCAACTATTGACTTGCAAGTCTTAGAAATGATACCAGCCAACTCGACATATGATGACAGAGGATCCTTACAAGTGGGAAGACTGGTAGGAAACGATCTCGGGGAACGGGGAAGATCAGCCTCGATTCCAGAGGAATGTTGGAACGTGTAATGCTGTGTTGATATTATGCCTTGGCTTAAAATATAGACGTCTTTGAAGGACTTACGTATTTCGACAAAATCTTTTTACAGTGTCGACTAGAATACACTCATCGAAATCCTGAAAGGAATGGCACAGGTGACGGACCGGTATTTACAAACCAGACTGCCGTCATAGCTTTAAAAGTCGCGGAAAGACGGTATTTGTTGGCAGGCGAATGAGACAGGATTGTAGCTTATCACCCATCATCTTAAAACTGTATACTGGGTAAACCGTACATGAAAATAAAGAGAAATCTGGTAGTTGGAATACAGGATTAAAATTTTTTCCGATGATATTGCAATTCTATTGGAGACAGCAAGAAACTTGGAAGATCAGTTGAGCGGAATGGATAGTTTCTTGAAAACTGGTTATAAGATGATAAACAGAAGTAATTAGATTACGAAATGAGGTCCTAAAAGTAGTAATACATAACAGTAAAATACCTATGATGTCCGAAATAGGGAGGATATAACATGCAGACTGAGAATAGCAAGAAAAGTCTTTGTTGAAAAGGGAAATTTTTAACATTGAATGTAAATACGAGGGATACGGTTTAACCGGCAGTTTTCGTCTGTAGTGAAAAGTGGACGATTAACAGTTCATATAAGAAGAGAGGAATAGATTTTGTAATATGGTGCAACATAAGAATACTGCGGATTAGATAACAGATACGATAAGCATTGAAGTGGCGCTGAATTGAATTGTGCAGGAAATTAATTTATGCCACAACTTGACTAAGAGAAGGGTGTTGGTTGATAGGACACATACTCAGGCATTAGGGAATCGTGTCTGGTAAAGAATAGAATGCGGAGTTTAGAAATTGTAGAAGTAGACCGAGGCTTGACTAATTAAAGCAAGCTGAAATGGGTGTGATTATGCAGATACGAAGAGAGTCTCAGTTAAGTGCAAAATTTAGTTAGAGATATTGATTTACATCTGATCTCGTTCAGAATCATTACTACGTACCGTGAAACGGGAATCAATTCGAAAACGCGTTACAGAACTCAGCATGCTCCAGGCAACAAATATGGTTAAACTGCTCTGTGATGCGTTTCGCCGTTTTGAGGCTGATGCAGTGAAACTCGTGCCAATAGGCCTGCCGGATACTGTCAGATGGTCGGCATGGAGACTGGCCAGTCTTCTCCGTTCGAGATCTTTGTGATCGAATGGGTGTGTTGGCTTTTTTTTTCCATGTGTGTACCTCATTCAACGGGTCTTCATTGGCTGAGTGTGACGTAACCTAAGTATCTCCATTAAACACCACAAGACGTAGCTAGGTGCAACATTAATTGCTACCTGCCAGACGCTTCAAAATGCAGACAGAAATAAGACGTATTCTGATAAGTTATTCTTTGAGTGATTATTATCCAATAGAATGAAAAGGAAAAGTAGCTTACAGGGAAATAGAATTTATGGAGAAATGAAACAGTATTCCATTGTAGTAGTAAGAGCTTCGAGTATGGAAAACTGACGGCGTAAGAGAATACCATCAGATTACTTATTAGCTAACATAAAAATCCATGTCTAGTCAATTCATCAAGACATTGTATCAGTTCTAAACAGAAACTGCCGTATGTAAAGCAGTACATCTGTTATCTTCCAATGTCAGCAGGCTTTTTGTTCCTTGGTAGCTGAATATTCCTTGCGAGTTACTGTCCGAAAGTGTGGTAGCTTGATAGTGGGAGACGAAGAAACTGTTTAGAATTTGTAAGCTTTTTGCATACCAAGCCCATTTTCCGGTCTCCTGAGCAATTCCCCAGGTACACTGACTGCAGATGTAAAGTATGCTTTGATCCATTGTAATTTGTCCTACACTTTAATTTTAAACTAACGACAAAGATACTGTGCAAGAAGATCGGCTAGCATTCAGAACGATTGGTACGAGTTTGACTGTCCTTTCGGTGTTGGAGAGCATAAACCTACGCACGTCAATAAAGCAGTATCAAATCTAACTTTATTTCTGGAGTCATCCTTCCTCTGATCCTCTGACTGCTTTATTTCACAGTAGCAATTGCACTCAACGGCATCGATCATTTGTTGGATATATTTCAGTATCTGTTTTCCTCAACAGCCTTTGTCCTCAACGGTTACCTCTGGTATCATGGAAGGTAATGGCTGATGTCTTAACACATGTCCTATGATCGTGTCCAGTCGTCTAGGAAATGTCTTTCAGACATTCCTTTCCTCATCGGTACTCTGGAGAGCTTCATTTATTGTCATATCAGTCCAACTAATTTTCTACATAGTTCCATACCACGACATCTTAGACGCATCTATTTTTTTACCGGTTATCCCAAAGTCCATAAATGTACTCCAGATGTACTACCTTATAGACTTCTTTCCTACGTTAAGGCAATAGCTGACTTCTTTTAGCTAGGAATGTAAACTTTTCATTTGCTATTCTGCTTTTTATAGCCACTTTGCTTCGTTTGCCGTATGTTATTTTGCTTTCGAGGTTTCCTTCACTTCGACTACTATGTAATCTCCAACGAATTAGAAGAAAAGTTTATCAGCGTTGTCATTTCAGCAACTCGCTTCGTCTTTTTCTTTAGTTTAAAACAGTATTTTGTGATCTCAAGAGTATTCATTCCAATAAATAAGTCCTGAAGTCTCCCTCACGTCCACTTACGTGAACAATGTTAACAGTGAATCTTATCATTGTTATTCATTCACTCAGAATTACAATCCCGCACGTAAAGCCATGCCTTTATTTCCACCACAGCTACTTCTGAGTTCCTGTTGATCAATAGGGAAGGTAGACTGCATCCCAACCTTGTGCCATTTTTTTTATGTCTTGGTCATCCGGTCTTACTATTAGAGTACCTCATGGTTCCCTGCCGTAGTGTTCTTTTTCCATTGATCTTTCGCCTCTTCTGCATTTAAGAGTGGAAACCTCTTGCACTATAAATATTAGTGCTTTTGCTTTTAACTTCACCGAAGGTTGAATTTTGTACAAACTGAATCTGCCGTTCCGTCGTTTATTCTGTTCTCAGTATCTTCACTTTTTTTGGAGCAGTCTCATTCCATCTTCCGCACAGCTCCTGCTGATTTTATTCTTACTTAACCTTTATCACTGTATTCCCTTCATATCTTAAACAAGTCTGTGTTTTCTTCTTTCGTCTATTACTTGAAGGAAGGATATCTTCCTTAACCCTCATTGTACCTACATGTGACATATTTCGCGTTTTAGAGATGCTCACTCTTGTTCAGCTGAACTGCCTGCTGTGATGTTCATTAACTTCAGTCCTCAGTACTTCTGTATCCTCCTTCTTCACACAATTCGTCTGCATGACGATTCCCTTAAATTACAATCTACTCACAGACTGACATCACATTTTGGTATTGATATACGTCGTACGAGCTCTTATCTGAACTCGAAATCTCTGTCGCAGCATGATATAAGGCAGCTGGTGTGATCAGTCTTTTCCCCAGTATATTTCCTTCCCTTATGGTTCTTTAACTGTGTTTCTCGCTGTTACCACTTGGAATTCATTGCAGAATGAGGCTTTCTCGTCTTACTTTCGTACACCAGTGTGTGTCTTATTCTTTATTTTTCCATTGTGTCTCGAACTAATAGAGTTTCAATACACCCAATATTAGACTTCCACATCCATTTATTTTCATCTCCCTCTGTATACTGAACTACTCTTTCAGTGCCTTAGTACGCACTCTAACTCTTCATCTACTTGTAACACTGGCGTGCATACTTATACTACTCTTGTTGGTGTTTGTTTTCTCCCAATTCGGATGAGAATTATACGATTAGTCAACCGTTCACAATAATTTACTTTTTGACGTACCTTCTTAGTCATTAAAATTCTTGTTTCTGTAACATTATTTTCTTCTGATGGTGGTGTTGCTCTATGAGCATATTCTCTGATTAGATATCTTGCTTTGAATTTCCCTTTACCGTTTGCTTCTAAATACAGGTTCAGTCTTCTGATTTCCTTTTTAATCTTTCTGGCTTCCCCACTCTACCCATACATCTGACATTCCACTCCGCGACCCGGAGGGAAACTCTCGTTGCTTTTCTGATGTTTTTTTTTTTCAGCTTCATGTCCCCCTAGGCAGTTTCCTTCCAGAGTTTGTAATGGGGGACTACTGTGGAATCTTTTGCCAAGGAAGAGAATGTGACGCTTTTTCAGTTACAAGCTATATTTCCTGGTATCATTGCAAAACTTATGATCTACCTTATGTGGTTCTGCACAACTGACTATATTAGCTGGATCAGACATATGAGAACATGGCGCACAACAATATGTTGTCCTATTATGCGGTTTAGGACGAATTATTTTATCCAAATTAGCAATTAGACGCACATAACTCAAACGTCAGTTAACGAAAACAATGTCAGAAGAGTAGTGCAATATAATGAAGCCTCCAGCCATGTTGGCAAAAAGTACAGTACACTACACCCTTCTAAACCACCGCGTGTATAACTGTGGGAGGTGAAGTAACTGTGGGGAGCCACCTAAATCGCAGGCACCATAATCTATGCGTCTGTGCAGTGCACTGCGCGAACCACAAAATGGTCTCCTCAGGATAGGAGTCGGCTTGGCCGAAAGCCAACCAGGTCCCCGGAAGCGGGTGTTTATCGCCGCTTACAGCAGCGCAATCTTGAGAGCCATAATAACCAGAAGATCGCACTATGTTCCCTTTGTGGGTAGGCGTTGGATTTATGTTCCCAGTGAAAAATATGTGCAGTAGTTTGTGCTGTGCGTACACCCTGCGATTGCAGTGGTCGTAATGAGGAAAACAGTTTCATCGTATGGGGTTTCCAAGAAGCATAGTGAGAATGCAACACTTGGAAAGACAATTACTCGAAAACGACATACCTGACCACTACATCTGCGTCATTTCGAAGAAGTGTTAGGTGTTTTCTGCCAGAATTTACTATTGGAATATATCCCGTCATTAAATCATAGAGTAGAAGGACTGCGGTTTAGACGCTGGACTCAGATTAGAGATCGAGATACAGTTTTCTTATGGTTTCCCTAATCAGATTAAAGCGATAAACAGAATGTTTCGTTTTTAGGTGTCACAGTCACGTCAATTTATTTTGCCCTCTAGCTAGTTTTGTCCGAAATTGTATAGTGTCTCTATTGACCAAAGTCTTAGCTTTCCTTCATGTCATAAAATAGAACTCTGGGAAGTACAATCTTGTTTTTCGCTAATTACTTTCTCTCTTACTCCTCCAGCCCGAGATGGTAAACGATGAAACACTAACTGTCAGGTGGTAAATTCTGGAGACAATTGAAAAATAAATCGATGCAATATTTTGATGAACAAGGTCTTCAGTTAAGCGTCAGCACTGGGATATTCAGTAGTGGTAGTCAAAGCAACATTGGCTGGATTTTTATGTGCAACCGCTAGTGCTGTTCCAGAGAGAGGCTGTGATCTGAGAACGTCATTGCCTCCTTTGCGATGAGTTTCCTGATGTTGATGATTTATGGCGGAGGGAGATGAGTTTCCTGGTGTTCTGGTGACAGATCTAACGATTCTGTACGAACATACACAACAGATACACACATACGCATTCACAAAACGTTAACCCTAGCAATACGATGGCATTTTCCATAACGCGCATTGTCAGTGGGTGGTGGGAATATTATGCTCACCCTAAAGAAAAGTTGAAAAAATTCGTTAACTGTTACTGTTCTGTAGTAACAAAATACTTTTTAAAGAGGTTCTGATTCTGAATTAGGATCCACAACCTCAAAATACCTTTTAGCAAATTCTTAGCAATGTAAACGCATTTTCAGTAACGTGTTCAACCGACTCCAGTACCACGACAAAAAATTTTTAAAAATGCAAATTTCTTTCATTGTTGTTGACTTTTACTCTCTATTTAGCATGTAAAGAGACATTGGTTCGTAAGTTTTGACTTGAACGTCGAAATGTTGAATACGGCATTTGCTGGGGAAAATGACGTCAGCTACTGAGACTTAAATTTTTGGGTGAAGTTTAACTGGAGAATTTAAAACCCGTATGGGGTCAGTAAGAAAAACAATTATTTTTTTCAAAATTTTAAAATATGAAGTATCCGATAAGATTACATTTTCTTTAAAAGGTGGGAATAGCCCCCCCCCCCCCATTCCCGGGATTGCGAAGGTTAATTTTTTTTTATACAAATAAAACCATTGTCCCAGAAATCAAACAGTACTAATCCCTCGGTTCCATCCAAGATTTTCCTTAGTTTGTTCCTTAGCGAACGTCAGAACTGAAGACCGTGCAGGGTTGCTGCGTGGGCTGGGGCACCTTGACACGGTTCGCGCGGTTCCCCCCGTCGGAGGTTCGAGTCCTCCCTCGGGCATGGGTGTGTGTGTGTGTGTGTGTGTGTTGTCCTTAGCGTAAGTTAGCTTAAGTTACATTAATTATATTTAATGTGTAAGCCTAGGAACCAATGAGCTCAGCAGTTTGGTCCCACAGAACATTACCACCAATTTCAAAAATTTCCTGAACTGGAAATCCCTACCGAAATGTGCCCAATGAGACACACATTTGCTTCATTCCTTGTCTACTGCGATATTTGCCAGAAAAGAGCAAATTTCAACAACTGCCTTTAATCTCAGGTCTCATTGTGATTTACGAAAGTAGACTTGGTCTGTCTTAGTAATCTCAGTTCTTTGCTGTACACATTGATGTTCCGTTACAGTATGGAAGCCACCTTAGGACGATTTACTTCACTCTGCCTTTCCGTTAAGTAAATTGCCTATTATGGATACAGACCTAGATTTTGGGTCAGAATGATGCCTAAGTATATATTTTGAGAAGGAAATTCTTGCTCAGACTCTCTGAACAAAATGTATGTCATATGGTGTGATGACATTGTTATCGTTTCTCACGGTTTGTTGCCTACTGAATTTCTTATTCTATGGCAAGAGTGGTCAGGGGGCAGGGACGAGGGGAATCTAGAAATCTAGAAGGAGACCATTTGCAGTTGGAACTTGTTTGATAGGACTGATCACTTTCCTCTCTTTAATGTTCCTTGCTTTCTGCGACGTTTGTCTTGATTGCTACACTGAATAACAATTGCATTCATACAAACACTCAAACTCACATAACCAGGCACTTCTCACCCTAGCAGTGATAGCAAACAATAGCATACAAAATCTAATGCGAAAGGTAGGCCTGAAGACATCCATCGTCTATTTCGTATCAGTACGGCAAATAATGTGCACTTACCTTCCACGATTTTTTCGACTGGAAAAAAATTATTTTTTGTTAAAATTTGCCTAAAAAATATCAGAAAACCAGGATCTCTGAAACGACTGTAGCCACTATTTACTCGGTAAACCACTTTTAAACTAGGGCAGGAGAGTGAGTACTTTTAAAAGTTTAACTTCGAAAAACTCAGAGATCTCTCGAGGGTGCCCGCTCTCTCGTTCTCACATTCCTTTTTCCTCCATCCTCGAAGAACTCCAGTGCCGCAGCGCACGATAGAGAAAGGAGACAATCACGCGCTTCGTAGTTCACTCGTTCAGTTAACAACGAAGACCAGAGATCTGCTTCGGTAATGGGAGTGCAACCAGATTTGTCCCCAAAACCTAAAAGCCACGTTCGATATCTAGCAGAAGCTGCCCATTTTACATCAGAGAGACACCATCTCTTTTACTGCTGAATTACTGCACTGCCACATTCTGTTTTCCGGTCAGTGGAAAGTACATTCCAAAGACATCCCCAACCGGTGTGCTCATTCGGAAAATCCAGATTGACTGCTTCGTTAAGATGACAGAATTACTAACTTGCATAAGATCGAGGCTCAACGACCTTATTATCTCTTTGAATAGTTACATAAACTCAACGTGTTCCTAATACTAATGGAACCACGACTGAGTATCATGAGTGAAAATAGTTAAAAATCAATAAAACATTCTGCACGTCACGTTTGGAGCAACAGAGTTTCTCAGACGAAACTGAAATTCAGTTAACGGCTCATTGCACCCTGACATCACAGTGCACTGCATTTCAATAGTTACTTGTGACACAAGATAAACTCCCAAACTGTATAGTGTATAGCTACACTTTGCTGACTCCTGTTTCACATTGATTGTTACAACTCGAAGTTTATTTATGTCACTGTTCTTTCGACAGACTTACCAGGTGTAGCGGTACGAAATGAGCGTTAAGATACGAATGTGTCGATAGGGAATATGCGATGTGAACGAGCCTTAATTTTTTTTTGTTTGGTTGGTATGACATCTGTCAAAGATATTTAGTATACATCAAGTCATGGAACAAACAGCGTCATATGTTTTCATCGTGTTAACAATGTCGAATTTTGTACCAGAAAGTGATGATTTGAGGAAAGCATTAATTTTTTGTTTTCATTTGAAAAAAAGTGCTGCAGAGTCGCATCGAATGCTTGTCGAGGCATATGGTGATCATGCTCTATCAGATGCAACATGCAAAATATGGTTTCAACGTTTCAGAAGTAATGATTTTGATGTAAGAAATGAAGAACGTGGAAGACTACCAAAAAAGTTCGAAGACGCCGAATTGCAAGCAATATTGGATGAAAATGATACTTTGAGTCAGAATCAAGTGGCAGCAATGCTAAATGTTGCACAGCAAACAATTTCTGACCGTTTGAAGGCTATGGGAAAGATCCAAAAGTGTGGAAAATGAGTGTTACATGAATTGAATGAAAGACAGATGGAAAACCGAAAAACCATTTGTCAAATTTTGCTTCAAAGACATGAAAGAAAATCAATTTTGCATCGAATTGTTACTGGCGATGAAAAATGCATTTATTTTAAGAATCCTAAACGGGAAAAATTATGAGTTAATCCGGGACAACCATTAACATGGACTGCAAAACCAGATCGATTCGACAAGAAGACAATGCTCTGTGTTAGGTGGGATCAGAAAGGTGTGGTGTATCATGAGCTTCTAAAACCCGGTGAAACTGTGAATAGTAATCGCTACAGACAACAAATGATCAATTTGAACTATGCATTGATCGAAAAAAGACCAGAATGGGCCAGAAGACATGGCAAAGTAATTTTTTACACGACAATGCACCTGCACACAAAGCAAAACTGGTTCAGGATACAGTCAAAACACTTGGATGGGAGCTGCTACCCCACCCGCCGGATTCACCAGACTTGGCCCCTTCCGACTACCATTTGTTTTCATCAGTGGGACACACATTGGCTGAGGAACACTTCGATTCGTACGAAGAAGCCGAAAATTGGGTGTCTGGTTTGTTTCAAAAGACGAACATTTCTATTGGCGTGGTGTCCACAAATTGCCAGAAAGGTGGTCAAAATGTGTAGAACGCAATGGTCAGTACTTTGAATAAAATGTTTTTACTTCTCAACTCAAAATTAGTGTTTCATTTTCACAAAAAATCGCTTACTTCCTACCGGTATACCTGGTAATGCCGTACATCATCATAGCCTACCTTGCGCTACTACTTTCATCTATTCACACTCCTCACAAAAATTCAAGACAATAGTGTTAAATTATTCAAATTTTAGAGTCCCCCTGCTATTTTCCTCTCTAATGCTGATTCCATTCTGAATTAAATTATTTCTCAATTTCTCAAGAAGATTGAAATTCTGTTATTATAGTAAATGTATTTCGTGTATCTCCTTTTTCTTGCAAAAATCTTTATTTTGCACAATAGCTGTACGCTATCTATTAAATCTACTATTTTCTGTCGAACAACAGACCATCAACAGGTGTAAGAAACAACAGTACTACATGCTTCCAATCATCTACATCTGCTGTTCACAATATAGTGTCTGGCAGAGGGTTCAATGAACCACCTTCAAGCTGTTTCTCTGCCGTTCCACTCTCGATTAGCGCGCGGGAGAAACGAGCACTTAAATTTTTCTGTGCGAGCCCTCATTTCTCTTATTTTATCGTGATGGTCATTTTTGCCTATGTAGGTGTGTGCCAACAGAATGTTTTCACAATCGGAGGAGAAAACTGGTTATGAAAATTTCATGAGAAGATCTCGTCGCAACGAAAAACGCCTTTGTTTTAATGATTGCCACTCCCATTCACGTATCATGTCTGTGGCACCATCTCCCCTATTTCGTGATAATACCAAACGAGCTGCCCTTCTCTGTACTTTTTCAATGTCATCCGTCAGTCCCACCTAATGCGGATCCCTCACCGCTCAGCGATATTCCAGAATAGGGCGGACAAGCGTGGTGTAAGCAGTCTCTTTAGTAGCCCTTTTGCACCCTCTAAGTGTTCTGCCTATGAATCGCTGTCTTTGGTTTGCTCTACCCACAATATTATCTATGTGATCGTTCCAATTTAGGTTATTTTTAATTGTAATTCCTAAGTATTTAGTTTAATTTGTAGCCTTCAGATTTGTGTCACTTGTCGCGTAATCGAAATTTAGTTGATTTCTTTTAGTACTCTTGTGAATAACTTCACACTTGTCCATATTCAGGGCTAACTGCCACTTTTCGCATCATACATATATCTTATCTAAATCATTTTGCAAGTCGTTTTGATCATCTGATGACTTTACAATACGGTAAATGGCAGCATCATCTGCAAACAATCTAAGACGGCCACTCAGATTTTATCCTACGTAGTTAATATAGATCAGGAATAATAGATGGCCTACAACACTTCCTTGCGGAACGCCGTATATTACTTCTGTTTCACTCGATGGATTTCCGTCTATTACTGCGAACTATGTATGACCTTTCTCACAGGAAATCACGAATCCAGTCGCAAAATAGGGTGATACTCCGTAGGCACACAGTTTGGTTGGAAGACGCTTGTGACGAACGGTCTCGAAAGGCTTCTGGATATTTAAAAATATGGAATGAATTTGACATCGCCTGCACCAAAGTTCCACTTTCGGTTTTATCGACAATGCTGCAGATGGTGAGCTCCACCTTAATCACGGAAGCAAGACTGGCAGCCCTTACCATTTCCGCTAGCCGCCCGAAACCAGAGAGAATGTCCTCCGCTCCAAAGCGACACACGTCATTGGTACCGACATGGGCCACCACCTGCCGTTGGCTGCACATTGTACTCTTCATGGCATCCGGAAGCACCCTCTCAACGTCCGGAAAGACTCACCCCGGTATGCGCACGTAGTGCACATTGGCTTCCTTCCCCCTCTTTGCAGCCATATTCCTAAGGGACTCCATTACGAGCCTAACGTTGGAGCTCCCAACTACCAGCAAACCCATCCTCTATAAAAGGTCAGACCGTGCGGGCCGAGAAGCTTCCTTTGGAACAGGGTGGACGACTGCATCCAGCTTAGAGACATTGTCACCCAACGCCCGAGACCTGTTCGTCAAACGAACCATGGAGGCCCTACGATCGCCCCCCCCCCCCCCCCCCCCCCGGAAAGTTTTTCGCTGCCTGCTACACTTTGGAATGATCTCCCACTCGACCGTTTGTATGGAGATCAACGTCGTACATTTACTGCTACAGGTAGAAGCACGTGGCCAGATTGAACAAACGTAAATAGATCATAGCGTGTAGGCTTTTACGGCCGGCGTCTTCAGTAATTAAAACTTCCGGGCTAAAAGGCCGTGGTCCAATAGTAGAAATACTTCTCCCTGACGTTTCGTTGCCAGCTGCGGGCAACATCATCTGAGGTGATGTTGCTCGAAGCTGGCAACGAAACGTCAGGGAGAAGTATTTCTACTATTGGACCACGGCCTCTTAGCCCGGAAGTTTTAATTACTGAAACACAAATAGACTTCTTTCTCCGTACTTATGTCTTCATTGCTTTCTGTCATGTGTTGTATTGCTTCAGCTGGTGTTAAGAAGTGTTTAATTTCCACGACTGGCTACATCCATGGAAAATCCTCAGGAGGCAGGTGTCTGGGGCCTTACCAAGTAACTTGGTGCAAATGAAAAGCTTCTTTTGCTTCCAAGGTGACAAATTTCCTTCCGTTACAGTTCTCCATATTCAGTGCTCAGTAAACTGTTCATTCCGTGCAGGACCCGCAAATCTTCCTCACCTTAATATAAGACAGTAATGTCATCATAGAGTCTTATCATCTACAACAAGTCATCCTGAATTTTAATCCCATTTCTGAGCCTTGTATCAACTTTTATATTGATTTCATTGTCGGCTCACATCGCTATAGTCTCATCTTTTACTGGTTTTTATAAGTTTCTTTTGATGATCAGTTGAAGCATTCTTTCTGTTAACCACAGTTTAAGCTGTCTCATCACCTCTTTTAATCCGTGAACCATCTGAGAATGTTTTTCTGTACTTGAAAATACAGCTGCTCGCCAACTTCCCACAATTTCGAAACTGATTAGCAGCTGCTCCATCAGTTCTCTTAAAGTTACAGAAGACGACGCCCCCATACGGATCGTGAACTACAAAAGGGGAGTAGAAGCACAAGCCAGCTATCGATGGATGACGTTCTTTGGACTATAAAGTTAGCATCCCATGAGCGGTTGCGAGCAGTTCCCGAGCATCCAGGAGAACAGATGTCATTCCGGAGTTGGAAGGGGCCTAAGAACGGACGTTCCATACAGGTGTGAACTAACACGCTCTCTTACTGAGGCGTCGGTAGCTTTGCTAGGCCAGACCCTCGAATCCGGGCAGTTTGCCCTGACTTGCGACAGCAATTTATACCCTTCTGGCCACAGCGATGTTGTACGGCGCACCTGGATGCCGCTTCACGTGCACGGAAACCATCGTACTGGACGAGTGCCAGGACGCTATCTCTCCTGGCATGCGTGTGCTGAGACATACTGGCGGTGTCTGTTGCGTTATCACTAGTGCGAACTGACCAAAAACAAAGGTACCCGACCCCATCAAGACGGCGAATAGTTGTTGTTTCGACTATGAGATATCTTTAGATCATTCGCACGTGACAGGACAGTAATGTATGAGGGCCTTGGAATCTTCAGTTCGGTCAGTTTGGTGTATAATTCTGATTTCTCTATTCGTTACCTAGTGTTTGCGAATATTACGTGACGTAAATCGGCTCCTGCTTCACTGTCATGAGTGCACATTGGAGAACCTCGAACTTTGAATTCTATAGATGTAATTAGTATCATCGACATCCTAACCGATATCGTATTACGGAGCTATGGTGCCGTTTGCTCGTTTTGATCCGTTAAACTCTCCGCTGTTCAGGCTGAATTCCGCATAAAACATTCATTTGTTCCTTAGGTTATCGTCCAAATGTTGTTCCATTATTCTTGTATTTGATGGCATATTTTCTGTATTGAGTCACCATAGTGGATTCTAATCCCATTTGAGTAGCATCTTTGTCGGCTATTTCGTTCCTAGTGGCGCATGAAAGCTCTTTCAGCCACATGGAGTTTACACCAATGTCATGTTTTCTTACAGTGTGAATCAAACTCGCCAGCAAACCGCTCGTAATCTCCAATTTCGTCCAAATTTATGGTATATTCAAGGCTTGAAAGTGACGGTAGTGGAAGTTCCAGATGGCCAAGCGTTCAGAGGAAATTAACATTTTAGGCGCTGAATGAGTCATTGTTACCTTAGTTTACAGGCGGAGGTTCGCACGGCCGAAGGACTACGGATTGGTAAGTCCAGGGTGTGCGATCCAGCTCCTGCATGGAAAATTTCTTTTAGTCTCTGTTTTTGCGTTGCTGAATCTGCTAGTAACCCGAAGTAATTGTCAAAATATTGTATTTTATTTGATGAAACACTACGTGCAGTAGAACAAATTTCTTCTATTAATTGACTTGTGGGCAAGGCAATCAAATCTACAACTTTACAACGAGATTTTCAATATGAAGAAGGACTACAGTCGTGTTGCGTTAGGGAGATCCTACCCTCCCACCCTCGCCCAAATGCACAAGCTAGTGCAACACTGCGATGGCTGTTTTTATCGTAATGTAAGAAACTTGATGAAAAGCCTTCAAAACTGCTCTTATCACCTCGAAAGAGGAAAAGCCATCGAATCCAGAAAAAATTGCACCGGAGTGTATTACATTGTGCATCACAAGCTGTCTTCACCAACATTTGGCAAAATGATGCGTTACGCGTGCTTTACTGCCAAAATGTGAGAACCTTTTATGACTGTAAATCAAATTTGTTTTGTATAGAAACTTTAAAACAACCATGTAATTGCAAAATGCGATGTTTGTAAAGTATGCATGGTGACGAGAAAATTACTGCTTCCCTCGGTCTTGGAGACTATGAACTATAAAATAATAAAAATATCTGATATGTAGTTCCCATGTACGCCTTACATTTCCTTACTCGAAATTTATGGACAATCTCAAATCTCCCTTCATCTTTCCTTTTCATGCAATATTGAGCAATATTTCGGCTCATCTACAGTGTAAGTAAGGTAAAAACTAAAAAAAAGAAACGTTCCTACAGAGTGATTGATCACATGACGTACTGATGAATAGTTCCTTATTCTTTCTGCTGTCCCTGCCGATGCTGGGAAACTACGTTAACGTTAATTGTCCATGATTGACATGACCCGCCTCAAAAATGTTTTTTTTTTTTTTCTAAACACCTGTCTATCTGGAATTCCCACTTGCGCCACTGTAATTTTACGACCAAGCAACGCCAACGATACATTCTGAGGAAACTGGTGATGACAAGTAAGCGTGCTCCTCTTATCAATGCATTATTTTGCATGTAATCAAGGACGATCGCATTCCGGCGTGGTATCTCCATCGTCTGGAGAGTATTTTAAGAATCTCGAAATTCGTTCCTTCTTCTATAGGTAACCGCTTCGCGAATGCTTCGGAAATGTAAGTGGTCACTTCATTAGGTATAGCATACATACCCTCAGTACTCCTTAAGGGGCAACAGAAAGCTTATCGCGGCACCTTGGAACGGAAGCTCGCTCAGAGCAAACCATTTGTAGTATCGTTCGATTTACCTGCTGGCTTCTGACAGCCGGGGGTTATTTCGTGGTCGTTAAACCCCTCGAACCGCAGAGGCTCACTCGCTCACTACTCTTAGTGAAGGTTGAACGGTTTCTGGATGTTTATAAAGACGGAATTTATGTTTTTACATCCAAATATTGTTTACAAGATGTCGTCTCTGAAAAGAGCAATCTGTATATCACATAATGATTCAGCTTAGAATATCCTTTAGGACCCAGCATCGTGCGGCCGACAGCGATACGTCTCTTTGTGCATCAGATCTGTTAACCATTTTGTAATCAGGAGAGTATGTGCCAACTATGCCACACCGAATTGCGAGAGTCTTGAACGAACTCTATAACAGCTTTCAGAACTTTCAGTTTATTTTTTAATTTAATTCGTAGTTGAAACTTCATTTGTCTCAGACTCCCTTTCCTGTTGCACGGAAATGGTCTTGGGTGTTTACATATTGCTTCCTTTTCAAAGGCTAGTTTTAAAAATATGAAACAAACTTAATGTAAAAATATGTTTTTAAAATTTGCATTCGGAATTGACTTCATATCGAAACGCGCAAGGGAGGTTACATACAGTAAAAAAGAGTAGCGGAGACAAGTGACATTTCAAAATGGCTCTGAGCACTATGGGACTTAACATCGGAGGTCATCAGTCCCCTAGAACTACTTAAACCTAACTAACCTAAGGACATCACACACATCCATGCCCGAGGCAGGATTCGAACCTGCGACCGTAGCGGTCGCGCGGTTCCAGACTGAAGTGCGTAGAACCACTCGGCCACACCGGCCGGCAAGTGACATTTCACTTGAAGAAATGACCACGACATATTGTACTGCGTTTTCTGCAGATTATCAGTTTTGTAGGCAGCTAAACTCGTTTAATAAATGGATGTTGCCATAGTCTTAAAATTTATGAGAAGGTTCCATGGTGAATGTACGTTCAAGAGGTTGCGACGCATCTGCTTTCAGAGATGTCAGAGCGGCAACAACAGGAACTTGTGCTGCAAAAGCGAACAACGAAGAAAACGTTATCAGAGGGAACATAAACACCACTATTTCCTTCTCAGCCGGCATTCACAAATGCAAAAAAGACCCAGTACGCAGTTTTGTGTGGCTCCTGAGGCTCCAGTACTCTATACTATGCTTTCAATTATCAGGAGGAGGATAATCTCACAGAAAAACACGAAGGCTGCTTTCTCTGAGGTTTGCGTTCTATCGCTCTCTCTCTGTCTCTCGCTAGCACACACACACACACACACACACACACACACACACACACACACACACACAAGGGGAGAGAGAGCGGGAGAGAGAGAGAGAGAGCGAGAGAGAGAGAGAGCGAGAGAGAGAGAGAGAGAGAGCTCAAAGACTGTTAATACACATTCCGCAATATCCGTCCAGACCACAGGAGACGAGATAGCTGAACAAATGAATGTATAGGAATCTGAAAATGTGCATGTAGAGAACAGAATTTGTGGACTCAAATCGTAATCTTTTTGAAACAAAATGGAGTTTTGTTAACATGAGAGTGACACTGTCAAAAAATTTATAGTATCTCACATCCAGAATTTTACAGACTAGCAATTAACTAACATGCAAATTTTTCGTAAACGTTAATTCCATATTAGGAGAAAACTTTCGGTCAATAGAAAGGGTGGGAATTTAAATATGGTCTTCACTAGTTTCATCTAATGAGCTATATAATAGAGAGACAAGAACACAAATATTCAAGTGTGTTATTAAGGCATACGTATTTAAAAATTTAAATACACAGTATAATATTTTTTAAGAGTTTGTTATGAATTGGCATTCGACTTCTTAGCCCATAGTCCGATGACTTAATGCTAAACAGATAGACTCCATAAAATCGTCGAGAGTATCCGTACAGAGATTGTTGTACAAATATATTGGACATTTTGTGACTATATCGATACAAAACACAAGCATAATGAAATACCCATGGGTGCCCAAACAGTCGCATCAGTACACAATGTAGCCGCTCTCCTCGTACTCCCTCTGGCTGCAACGCAAACGTGTGTCCATGCATGCAAACAGTCATTAAGTTGCACATTGGCATCCTGCGACAGACTGTCCCAAGTAACTTGGGCCTTTTGTTGCGTTTGGCAACGGTCCTTGCATATCACACGCGCGTATAATTAAGCAGAGATCTGGTGAGATCGCTGCCCAAGGCAGTTGTTCTTCACAGAGAAGAGCACGCTCATCGCAGTAGCCGTATGTGGACCTGCACTGCCCTGCTGAAAAAGCGTTTCACCAACGTATCGAAGAAATTGCACTAGCAGGAAAGTAATAGCCTGTGCAGTTTTGTGGATACTTTTTACGTTGCCCTACAGAAACTGCAAGCTTGACCGCGAGATGTAACTGAAGTCCCCTCCAGGAAGCCTCTGATGGAACCTGTATCTTGCGAGCGAATGCACTTTGTAATAGGCACCTCACCAGGTATACGCCATGTACGTGTACTACACTGCTTTTTGAGTCTAGTGTTGTGACTGGTTTAATGCGGCCCACCACGAA
This sequence comes from Schistocerca serialis cubense, assembly GCF_023864345.2. Lineage (NCBI taxonomy): Eukaryota > Metazoa > Arthropoda > Insecta > Orthoptera > Acrididae > Schistocerca > Schistocerca serialis. The sequence continues at coordinate 247,546,467 of NC_064638.1, read as the reverse complement.
TTCCTCGCTTGTGGAAAGTCCTTCATCTTTTAGCAGCAGTTTCAGCCTATGTCCTCAGTTGCTTTCTGGATGTATTCCAATCTATGTCTCGCTCTGCATGCTTCATCCTCTACAGCTCCCTCTAGTATTATGGAAATTATTCCCTGGTATATTAACAGATGTCATATCATCTTATCCCTTCTTCTTGTCAGTATTACGCATATATTCATTTCCTCTCTGATTCTTCGCAGAAGCTCCTCATTTCTTATCTTACCAGTCCACCGAAACTGCAACATTGCCAACGGCCTTACTGCAGTGGCAGCACCGATTCCCGTCAGATCACCGAAGTTAAGCGCTGTCTGGCTTGGCTAGCACTTCGATGGGTGACCGTTCGGTCTGCCGAGAGCTGTTGGCAAGCGAGCTGCACTCAGCTTTTCTCAGGAAAGTTGATGAAAAAAATGGCTCTGAGCATTATGGGACTTAATATCTGGGGTCGTCAGTTCCCTAGAACTTAGAACTGCTTAAACCTAAGTAACTTAAGGACGTCACACACATCCATGCCCGAGGCAGGATTCGAACCTGCGACCATAGGGGTTGCGCGGTTCCGGACTGAAGCGCGTAGAACCGCTCGGCCACACTGGTCGGCGTTAATTGAGGAGCTGTTTGATTAACAACTAGCGGCTCCAGTCACGAAAACTGACAGCGGTCGGGAGATCAGTGTGCTGACCACACCCCCTCCATATTCGCACTCAGTGACACCTGTAGACTGGGGATGACACGGCGGTCGGTCAGTACCGTTAGGGTCATTCTAAGCCTGTTCGGACGGAGTTTAGTTTAGTTTTCGGATTTGCAAATTTTCGTCTGCAGCACGACATCCCAAATGCTTCTATTCTCTGCTGTTTCGGTTTCCCACAGTCCATGTTTTTCTTCCATCAACACTGTGTTCCAAACGTACGTTTCTTACTCAGATGAAGGCCTGGCTAGGGGATGCCCTTTTTGCCATTGCTAGTCTGCATTTGATGTCCCCCTTGCTCCGTCCATCATGAGTTATTTTGCAGCCCAGGTAGCAGAATTCCTTTACTTCATCTACTTTCTACACACTAATCGTAATGCCAGGTTTCTCGCTGTTCTCATATCTGCCACTTCTTATTACTTTACTCTTTCTTCTTTATCCATGTCCTGTACTCAGACTGTTCATTCGATTCAGAAGATCCTGTAATTCTCTTTCACTTTCACTGAGGATAGAAATGTCATCAGTGAATCTTATCATTCATGACAATTCACCTTCAATTTTAATTCCATTCTTGAAACTTTTTTTATTACCGAAAGTGCTTTTCCGACGTATACATTGAACAGTAGGGGCGTAGGCGTGTATCTCTGTCTTACGCCCTTTTTAATCCGAGGGTATCGTTCTTCGTCTCCCACTCTTATTATTTTCTCTTAGTTTACATACAGTATACTGCCCATCTTTCCCTACAGCTCACCCCCATTTTTCTCAGAATTCGAACATCTTGCAACATTTTACACTGTTGAACAGTTTTTCCAGGTCGACAAATCCTCTTGATTATTCTTCGTTCTTGCTTTCATTATCAAGCTCAACGTCAGAATTGTCTCTTTGGTGCTTTTACTTTTCCGAATGACATTCATCTATCATGAATTTTCTTTTTCATTTTTCTGTATATTATTATTGTCAGCAACATGGATGCATAAGCTGTTAAGCTGATTACGTGATAATTATCGTACTTGTCGGCTCGTATAGTCTTCGTAGTTGTGTGGATGATGTTCTTTCGAAAGTCAGATGGTGTATCGCCAGACTCATACATTCCACACAGCAAGTCAATATTCGTTTTGTTGCCGCTCTTCCCGATGATTTCAGAAACTCCGATCGAATGTTATCTATCACTTCCATCTTATCCGATCATATTCTTCCAAAGCTCCTTTAAATTCTGATAGTAACATTGGATCTCTTCTCTATTCTGTATCGACTCCCGTTGCTTTTCCTATCCCGTAATCAGACAAATCATCCCCCTGATAAAAGCTTTGTATGTACTCTTTCCACCTATCCGCTCTCTCTTCAGCATGTAAGAGTAGAATTACCACTGCACTCTAAATATTACCACCTTTGTTTTAATTTCAACGAAGAATATTTTCACTTTCTTGAGTAGTCCTTCCGACAATAATTTATTTATTGATTTCTTGTCGTCTTTCCTGCAGCCTTATGACCTTAGCGTCCGTGCCCTTCCTATTTATTTCATTCCTAACCGACTTGTACTTTTGCATTCCTGAATTTACCTGCAGATTTTTATATTTCCTTCTCTCATCGATCAACTCAACTATTTCTTGCGTTACCCATGATTTCTTTGGAGTTACCTACTTTGTACCTATGGTATTCTTGTCAACTTCTGTGGCTGGCCTTTTTAGAGAGATTCATCCCTCTGCAACTGAACTGACTGTCGAACTATTAACTATCGCATTACTGTACCTATAGCCCGAGGGAACTACAAGTGTACTCTTCATTGCTTATCATTTCCGTACCCTACTTCTTTCAACACCCATCATTACCATCCTCTTGAAACTCAGGCTGCTTTTCATCATTACTAAATTGTGAACTGAGTCTATATCTGCTCGTGGATACGCCTTACACTTCAATATCTGATTTAGGAATCTCTGCCTGACCATGGTACAGTTTAAGAAAAATCTCCTAGCCTTTTTGAAGTACACATACTCCTCTCGTGTTTCTTGAACAGAGAATTCGCTATTACTAGCTGCAATTTATTTCAGAATTCAGTTCGTCCTTCTCCTCCATTATTCGTAGTGCCAAGGCCATATTCTCCCGTAATCCTTACTTCAACGAACTCCGCTATAATGGCATTGCAGTCCTCCATAACTATTAAATTGTCATCGCTCTTTACGTAGTGAATTACTTTCTCTATGTCATCATCTTCCGCTTGTCACGTCGGCATGTCTTTGTGAACTATCGTTCCCGGCATTCGTTTGATGTGAATTCTGATAAGAACAATGCTACGATTCGGCGGTTCACAGTAATTCACTCTCTACCCTACCTTGCAATTCAAAACGAATCCTGCTCGTGTTACACTATTTTCTACCTATGCTGATAACACCCTATACACATTTGACCAGAAATCCTTGCCTTTCTTCCATTTCACTTGACTGATCCCTACTGTATCTAGATTGAGCCTTGGCATTTTCTTTTTTGGATATCTCAGTTTCCTTACCACGTTCAAACTTCTGACATTCCACGTTGACTTGTAGAACGTTAGACTTTTGTTGGTTACTAAACATTTTTCTCCTGGTCACCTCCCCCTTGGTATTCCCCTCCCGGAGATCCGAACGGGGAACTAGTTTGAAATCTTTTGCCAATGCAGAGATCATCATGACACTTTTTCATTTATAGGCCACATGTCCTGTGAACGTACAGTATGTGTCTTTAATGCAATGGTTTCCGTTGCATCCTCAGGCCGATGACCATTGGTGATTCTTTATGTTAGGGGTATTTTACTACCCACAAAGGCAAGAGTATGCTGTCCACTACTCCGCCCTCTTTGACAAGGCATTGACAGAATTAGGCTGACTTCTTGTCCCGGAAGTCTTTAGATGGCATAGAGAGCGCCATCATACAGAACGCATTTCACTCTGTAGTCAACATTTTCATGCCAGCCGAGTATCCACGCTTGGTAGTTTCGTGGTTTCAATGGTAACCCGTGATCCTGCTGCAAGCTGACCGTTCCCAACGTTCCCCGGGGGACATAGTAGGTACAACATGTTCCCGGATTTCGTTCCTGGATGATGTTCGTCGGCTACCACTGCAGAGTGCGTCGGTAATGACGTGCTTCTATTCTGCATGGGCGTCCAGAAGCTCGTCTAGAGATGTGAGAATGTTCCTCAGAAAATTGTTGAAAGCAGCGACACATCTCCTATACATTGTGCACACCACGTGCAGCAATACGTCGATACGTCCAACTTCTCGCAGGCCTACAACGCGACGCCTTTAAATGGATCAAGATGTTTAACAGGAGTACGTAATGACTGTTGGGCACGATTGTTGAAAACACTGTTCACTTAAAATTGTGCACAGTTCCTGCCTGCAAGGGTCATAACACACGGTACGGGATCAGCCCCACTGAACACCATCTCATCGTCGATAACCGTGACAAATGTTACTAACACTACGGCTTCTCAAGAAGCATAAATTACACCCACTCACCATAGTTCTTGAAGCTACTGTTTTTTTTTCAGCAGTGTATAAGCAACAAATAATTAAAGACGTTGGTTACAAGATCTGCTCAGGATTAAAGAGATGGGCACAGGAGAGGAAGTCGTGCCTGACCAGTCAGAAGGCTGGTCCATTGTACAACACGATACAAAGTCAGTATTTCACTAAGCACTGCGACTGAGAACACAGGTCTGCAGACTGTGGCTGTGTGGAGAAGGTGTAAACGTGGTGGAATGCTGTTTATTGACGTCATTTCCTCCTACTTTCAGGAGGTAGGACTTTCTGTTATTTGGGAGTGGGTCCTTCCCTTTCCGTCTTCCTTCAGGCAGCTTCCTGAGGCTTTGCAGGTCCTCCGTCCTGGATTTTGTTGGTGATAACGGGAATGTAAACCTACACCAGGTTACAATGTTGCGGTCGGATCGTGAACCCGTCCACATGGCCAGCCCATCAATAAGGAACTGAAAAGTATGCTGTGCTAATTGTAGCCTGGAATTTGTACATTCCTATTTCGAAGCTGTCTATTTCGTTCTCCAAAAGTTAGTTGTGATGTTTGAAACTCGATGTATGTAAAAATATATACGCTTCTACTTTTCAGGTGGGGTGACGATGTCACGGCGCCTCGGGTCGACTCAATCCCTCCCCCCGCCCCCATCACCTCTCTGGCAAGTCGTTTGACATCAAGGACCAAAGAGGCAGTTATGAAGTTGAGGTTGACAATGTATGCAAGATTGAAGAGAAATCACAACCTGATCGTGCAGTCTGACGACTTAGAAAAAGCGTTCGATGACGTAAAGTGGCGCAAGATCTACATGAACGAAGAGGGAAGAGAGAATAATAAGACTGGGAGAAGAAGAAAGAAGTGCTCGGATTAGAAAGAGGGTAAGACAGGGATAAAATATTTCTCCGCTAATGTTCAATCTGTACATAGAAGAAATTACCAGTGAAATAAACGAATGGTTCAGGAGCAGAATTAAAATTAACGATGGAAGGACCTCAACGATAATATTCGCTAACGATACTGCTATCTCCAGAGGAAGTCAAGCAGAATTACAGGAACTGTTGCACGGAATGAACAGTCTAATAGGTACAGAATATAATCCCGTAAAAGTCAAAAGTAATGAGGAGTAGTGGAAATGACGACAGAGAGATTTTTAATGTCACCAAGTAGACAAAGAATTCTGCTACTTTGGAACCGAAGTAACCCAAAGTAGAGTAACCCAATGTGGACAAAGCAAGGAGGACAGAAAAAGAGGACTCGCCCACAAAACAAGTCTATAAATGTCAAATATGGGTCTGAAAACTTTCTGACAATGCAGGGTTGGGGCACAGCATTGTATGGTAATGAATATTGGACTGTGGGAAATCAGGAATGGAAGAGAAGCGAAGCGTTTGATATGTGTTGCTGCAGGTGAATCTTGATAATCAGAGTGACTGATAACAGAAGGATTGAGGAGATTCTCAGTAAAATTGGAGAAGAAAGCAACACCTGGAAAACACTGACAAGAAGAAGGGACAGGATGACAGCAAATATGTCAAGACATCATTAAATAACTTTCGTGCTACTAGTGGAAGCCGGAGTATATTCAGCAAATGACTGAGGATGTAGGGTGTAGGTTGCCGCAGGAGAAAAATTCGTGATGGGCAGTATCAGACCAATCAGAAGACTGATGACTCAAAGAATAAGTCTTATGGTGCTAGTGGGCATCAAATACACGGTGTCTTATTATGGTCGCCATTCCACGCATTACAGCCCCGGCTTTCGTTATCCCACAAGCTATTCTTAGTATCCTGCAGTCTCCCATGTCCTGTTATTCCCTCACAGGTTAAGTAACTTTCGTGGGTGTGGAATATAACTGACACTGGGATTCTGGATGGAAAGTTGGTCCCGCTATTCGTCATTGAACTTATGGCTACTCTGTAGAAAGGTTAATGGGTGCCTTGCAGAAGATAGCCATAACGACGTATTATCACAGAACACCAGTCAAAAGCTTGATTCATTATGCCTGCCATTCAATACTCACCAGTAAATAAAAACAATGGTAAAACTTTAGCAGAAGAAGGAATACCAAAAGCTGGAAGACGAGACCAAACCTGTCTTATGCTTCACTTCTTAAGAAATAAAGGAAACACTTCGTATATTTATTGAAACATCAAGATGTATGTATGTGTCTGTTTATTGCAACTATTACTGGCTGTATAGAGTGTTAATAGACACAATTACACACTTAAAATTGTATTGTGCTCCATCAACTCATTCATATTACTTGTATAGTGAAGTGGTGATAATACAGTACGGCCGGCTGCGGTGGTCTAGCGGTTCTAGGCGCTCAGTCGGGAACCGCGCGACTGCTACGGTCGCAGGTTCGAATCCTGCCTCGGGCATGGATGTGTGTGATGTCCTTAGGTTAGTTAGGTTTAAGTAGTTCTAAGTTCTAGGGGACTGACGACCACAGATGTTAAGTCCTATAGTGCTCAGAGCCAGCCAATACAGTACGTCACAAACATTTTAATGTCGTTTCCCATCTCTCTCCTGCAATAACTCTCAACAATAATTTGCTTGCCTGAATCGTCCAACGATCACTACTGGGAGATTATTATTCGCTGCGCAAACTACTGGTTCGTGGAGAAGAAAATGTTATTAGTCCCATGTCCCGAAAGAGGCTGCAGGTGTCAGAATAAAAGTTGGGTAAGCCGGAAAGCTGCCTCACGAAAGCCGGCGAAGAGTTTCGTCACTTTTATTTTCCAGGGACGACGCGAGCGTAATGAAAACTTTGCGAAGTGGAGGACTTAATAAGAAGAGTGGCTCTTCCAGGCCAGAAACACAAGAATTGGTTTTGCGTATGAGCACAAATTGTATTCATCCTTACAAGTTCTGTGCTGCGTTTCCTTTCAAATACATTTGTTACAGTAAATCTCGAGAAATACGTAGCATATTTATTTCGAATATTCTTGAGTCTTTACCTACTATTTGCAGCGCCGTGCGACACTGAAAACACACGGATTGTTATCACCATTTATATTCGATTTATATTCGATTTAGACAGTATTTGGTACCAACAACACGTCACCGCTTATAGTAACACTGATCAGCCATAATATTCTGACCATCGACCTGCTATCGATATAAACAGTCAGACACGCGCACGGTGATTGTAGTATCAGTGAGTGCGTTGTACGTGTATAGAAGGGGGAAGGTGAGCGATCTAGCTGAGTATGACCGAGGGCAGATAGTGATGGCCTGCAGATTCGGCATGAGCATTTCGGAAACTGCCCAACTTGTTGCGTGTTCGAGGAGTGCTGTTGTGTCTTGGTGTAGGGCGGCCACCACTCATTACAGATTTCGGACGTGTAAATTAGACAGACAGGTAAAATAGGACAGCCGGTGAACTGGTTCGGAACTAACATCAGACTTCAATGTTGGATAGAGTTGAAGTGTGTCTGAACACACAAATCACCGAACACTCCTAACGAAGAACATCCGCAGCCGACGACCCATGCATGTCTCAATGTCAACACCACGACATCAGCAATTACGACTGAAATTGGCACGTGACCATCGGCTCCGGACCTCGGCGCAGTGTCAGAGCTTTGCATGGTGTGACGAATCTCGATGCCTTCTTCATCATGCCGAAGGGAGTGCGAGAATCTGTTTTCCAGGAGAACAGCTGCTTGACACCTGTACTGCGGGACGGAGAGAAGCTGACGGCGGCTCCATTGTGCTCTGGGGAACATTCAAGTGGGCACCCATGGTTCCAGTGTATCCCGTGTACGGCATCGTGACATCCAAGCAATATCGATCACTGGTTGCAGACCAAGTACACCCCTTCAGGACGATCATATTTCCTGATGGCAGTGGGATTTTTCGACATGATAATGCACCATTTCACAAGCCCAGGAGTGTTACAGTGTGATTGGAGGAATACAGTGGCGAATTCCAACTGACGTGCTGATTCCCAACTGGTCAGATCGTAACCAGATTGAACACATGTATGATGTGCGTCAGATCTCACCTCCCACTACCCGGAATTTGCGGAAATTGTGTATGCAGATGTGGTGCCAAGTCCCTCTAGCGAGATACTAAGGCCATATTGCTTCCATTCCACGACGCGTCGCCGCTGTTATCACTGGCAAAGGTGGACATATCGGCTGTTAGGTAGGTGGTCATAATGTTCTGGCTTATCAGTGATTGACTCTTATGTCAGAAGTAAATTTGGTTGCAATCTTACTTACAATAAGTAAGAGAGACGAGAAAGACAAAGTAAACCATTTTTTCCGGAACGGAGTGTAGATGGTAAGAAATGTAGAGCATCTACCATAGAAACTACGAAATGATCAAGCTTTGCTTTAGCTGCACGTCGTTTTGAGGGCCACAGAGCAAATATTTTATGTTGCCTGACTTAATTACCTAAACTGCTTCGTCCTGATTTCATCGTTTTGTTTGGTACTATCGATTTCGGGAAACAGTGTCTAATTATCAGATGGGATTGAAAACTCAAAGACAACAATCGAACAATTAGGTAGTCTACTGTGAAAAACCGTCTGTAAGTCTTATCACCATTCACAGACCGCATCAGATACAAAATGAAACATTTGAAATGCCGTGACACAATCAAAACTCCACTACCTCTGCACTGCACCAGCAATAGACTTAGTCTCGGACCTACTTTTAACTGATGTACCTGAGTTTTGTATCACATCTGCTAGTGGGAAAGGATGTCTTGAAATTCATTTTGCAAAACAGAACAATAAAATCATTATAGTGCTTGAATAATCAGTTAACCCAGACCAATCATTAGCTGAAGACAATATGAATTACATGTTTCATGATTTGACTGGATGCTGAAGGCACGTAAATTCTTAGACATAAAACCCTGCCCCTGGCTTATCTCTGCCAAGTCCGAGTCGTTCATTTAAGACGGCCAATGGAACATAATTAAAATATTGGGTGCATCTCTGGTGGTTATATTGTAAATGTTATGAGTAGGTATCACGTCTATTTTATAATTATAGACTTAGAAAACATGTTTCTTAGTATCGCTGCCATTTGCACTATCTCCAAAAGAGCGGTACACAGGTGAATAGGCACATCATTGATTCCAAAACTTTGATCAGCTACAGGGACACTTTGAAAGCTTGGGACCAAGCACCAATCGGTATTGTAATTGTGAACTGTCGAAGTTGTATTGGTAAAGTACCGGAAATTCAAGCGCTAATAGAAAGCACACAAGCTTAAATCGTTATATGTACGGAAAGCTGGCTGAAGCCAGAGATAAATTCTGCCGAAACTTTTACAGAGGCACAGACGGTGTTTAGAAAGGGTAGATTGCATGCAACCAGTGGTGGCGTGTTTGTAGCTGTTAGTAGTAGTATATTCTATAGTGAAATAGAAATGGATAATTCCTGTGAATTATTATGGGTGGAGGTTATACTCAACAACCGAGCTAGGTTAATAATTGGCTCCTTTTACCGACCTCTCGACTAAGCAGCATTAGTGGAAAAACAACTGAGAGGAAATCTCTAATACATTTCACATAAATTTCTTCAGCATGTTATAGTCTTAGGGGGAGATTTCAACTTACCAGATATAGACTGGAACACTCAGATGTTTAGGACGGGTGGTAGGGACAGAGCATCAAGTGACATTATACTGAGTGCACTATCCGAAAATTACCTCGAGCAATTAAACAGAGAACCGACTCGTGGAGATAACATCTTGGACATACTGATAACAAACAGACCCGAACTTTTCGTCTCTGTAAGCGCAGAACAGGGAATCAGTGATTATAAAGCCGTTGCAGCATCCCTGAATATGGAGGTAAATAGGAATATAAATAAAAAGGGAGGAAGGTTTATCTGTTTAGCGCCGGCCTGTGTGGGCGAGCGGTTCTAGGCGCTTCAGTCCGGAACCGCGCGACCGCTACGGTCGCAGGTTCGAATCCTGCCTCGGGCATGGATGTGTGTGATGCCCTTAGGTTAGTTAGATTTAAGTAGTTCTAAGTTCTAGGGGACTGATGACCTCAGATGTTAAGTCCCATAGTGCTCAGAGCCATTTGAACCGTTTTTATCTGTTTAGCAAGAGTAACAGGACGCAGATTTCAGACTACCTAACAGATCAAAACGAAAATTTCTCTTTCGACACTGACAATGTTGAGTGCATATGGAAAAAGTTCAAGGCAATCGTAAAATGCGTTTTAGACAGGTTACGTGCCGAGTAAAACTGTGAGGGACGGGAAAAATCCACCGTGGTTCAACAACAAAGTTAGGAAACTACTGCGAAAGCAAAGAGAGCTTCACCGCAAATTTAAACGCAGCGAAAATCTCTCAGACAAACAGAAGCTAAATGATGTCAAAGTTAGCGTAAGGAGAGCTATGCGTGAAGCGTTCAGTGAATTCGAAAGTAAAATTCTATGTGCCGACTTGACGGAAAATCTTAGGAAGTTCTGGTCTTACCTTAAATCAGTAAGTGGATCGAAACAGCATATCCAGACACTCTGGGATGATAATGGCATTGAAACAGAGGATGCTAAACACCTTTTTCCAAAGCTGTTTCATAGAGGAAGACCGCACTGCAGTTCCTTCCCCAAATCCTTGCACGAACGAAAAAATGGCTGACGTCGAAATAAGTGTCCAAGGAATAGAAAAGCAACTGAAATCACTCAAAGGAGGAAAGTCTACTGGACCTGACGGGATACCAATTCGATTCTATACAGAGTACGCGAAAGAACTTGCCCCCCATCTAACAGCCGAGTACAGCAAGTGTCTAGAGGAACTGAAGGTTCTAAATGATTGGAAATGAGCACAGGTAGTTCCAGTTTTCAAGAAGGGTCGTCGAGCAGATGTGCAAAACTATTGTTTTGATCTGTTGTAGAATTTTAGTACATGCTTTTTGCTCGCGTATCATGTCACTCCTGAAACCCAGAATGTACTCAGTGAACCGTGATTTATTTTCAGAGAATATTCTTAAGAATTTAGTTTATTTACTAGTGATTCATCAAGAACATTAACACATTTAATCACAGTATGTAAGCATGGAAGTAGTTGCCAGGGAGTAACTGATGAAATCATAACCAAATTGCATCTAACAAATGGGAATTTTATTCACTTTAACAGTGCCTGAAAGCATTTTTTAAAAGAAACAGATTTAAAATTATAATCAGAAAGCATCCTCTAAATATCAAAGTTACAATTTATTCAGAGGCAGAAAGAAACAAGTTTTGACTGTATGAGCTTTCGGGCAGAGAATCTTGCCGCTCCCTTTAGACACGGCCGTAGTTACGACCGCTTACAACAGCCTCTGAAAGACTACACTGGTGCAAATCTGCGACGCACCAGATATCTTTAAACTAAGAGTTTTAACAATTTACAGACGCACACAAATTATGCACCCCTCGTAGGAGGGATGGAAATTGTACAAAACACTAACAATTAAAATATTAACCTTGCCACCGAAGGTATTCAACACTACACTAAGTGCTAAGTGCGCCACCACTAACATCATTCAAAGCCGTTGGAGTGAGCAACTGTATGATTCGATCACACAGTTGTTAGTATCACCTGCTCGCAATGATCGCAGTATAACTAATGCTGACGCCTTTGCCACGAAAAGCTAAAAGTTCTTATGAGAGAGAATTTCTATTTTCAGTATGCATAAAACTGAAAGAATGCAAAATAACTATAAGAGATTAACCAATCTGAGTGGGTCGTAGAGTCCCTGCATGCAAGAATCATTGAACAAAAACCAGGAATTTTTTCAAGTAATGTGTTACGAGAATGAAACACAATACGTATTTATTTATGAACGTAATCCGCCTCGTGTTCAATGCAGTTAAGCAAATGCTGGACAAGCTACTCACTTCTAAGCGCAAGTGTTGGATGCATATGCATTACCAGTTACGGAATGCTGCCTGGACTTCCTCGTAATGAGCGGACCTTGAGCCACAAAGAATTTCTTTCATTCGGTCAAAAATCTGATAATCTGGAGGTGCCAGATTAGGGGATTACTGGGGGCGGGATAAACAGACGGTCCTACGGTCTACCTGCACGCGTCCATACGCCTTTCTTTCAATTCTTATGTCAACCACACATACACTTTCTTCAACAGTCGTAAGTCATAAACAATATAGTGGGCTGATCCGACACTAATGTTCACATTTGCTGCAATATACGCCTCTTTCCTCGTATCAACTCATCAGTTCTCCTTGATTGCACAGACAGATCGTCCACGGCGCGGCGAATCTTCAACGCCGTTTGAACTTATCTGCTACTTGTATACATGTGTTCGACTCAAACAAATTTCACCAAATTACAGTGCCATCTGAATGTGAATTCGGATTAATATCAACTCTTGATCTAACAGAGATCTAATGACAGTCTGCTGCTCAGTGGTGGCGCACACCTACAAGGATGCCGCCATCTTGTTTCACTGACTCTCAGCATATTGTTCGCGAGACAAATGTGCGAGCCCCTCTGATAACTGTTCCAGGACCTGTATTTTTGTACAACTTTCACGGCTATTTATTGAGTTTTTGTAATTCGGTCTTAATTTAATTCCTGATTGTCTCGTGCTAGCGCGCACCTTCGTCTGTTGGGTTTGGGTTGTTTGGGGAAGTATGGGGAAGGAAGTCGGCCGTGCCCTTTCAAAGGAACCATTCCGGCATTTGTCTGGAGCGATTTAGGGAAATCACGGAAAACCTAAATCAGGATGGCCGGACGCGGGACTGAACCGTCGTCCTTCGTCTGTCAGCACATTCATACAGAAATTATCGAAGTTCAATCGCTAGAACACTGTGCTACTTGTAATGCTCCATTCTGAGTTGTTTATGAGTCGGAAAGCGATGTTAATTTGACTTTCAGTCTATCGTGAGTGATATCTGAACTGCTGTGGCAGTTATCTTGCCTGCTGCATGTATGCCGGGAGGTGTTGTGGCAGCTGGCAGTTGTTGCTGAAAGTGCAAAGATTATCACTGTTGAAGGGGATGACTCTCCTCTGCTGTACATTGCCTGTATCACAGTTGGTAAAATAAGGCTCATACTCCTGAAAAACGCGATACCTGGATTTCATTGAATAAGATTCTGCGAGAGGTGGAAATGTATGAAAGGGAACGGACTGTAGGAGGAGAGAATTGAGGAATCCCTGGTTTTCTTTTCATTTCAGATCGGGACTACGGTAAGAAGTTGATTTCATATCATTCCTCAGAACCATAAAATATTTATTTCCTCACTAAACTGTAAAACAAATGTTACGATATGACAGGAGGGTTTTAATTACATGCTTCTGATAAAAAGAGATCTTTCTGCTTGGAATCAAAACAGAAAAATATTCTGATGACTAGTGATATAATACTGGTTCCATTCGTACGATCACATCAGGAAACAAAGTCTTCTGTTGGCTACTCAGAGAAAGAGCGGACCATGATGTCTGTAAACTGCATTCAGAGCCGAGAAGATGTATTTCTGTTTACGTCTTAGCACCTGGTGCAGCTAACATAAACACACTGCTTCAACATTGGGCACTTTTTTCCGCTATACTTGTTGCGAGTCACAACCTCAATGGCGCAATGTCTATGTTCAGTATACTGCGAACTTAATACATCCTTTAATACTTTAATTAACGTAATATACAGGACACTGGTTGAGTAGAAACTTATTCTGTAACCTATCGGCAAGGGTGCATGTAACATAGCCGTTGTGCGACCGTAAATCACAATCATAAAACAAACTGAGTGGCAACAAGAGACAAAAGTTTGTGTTGTCCCACCTGTCGAGGGTGGTATTTACTGTTCATCTAAAACTGATGAGAGATGCGACGTACCAATGAGAATGCACAGGAGTTGGTGGGGAGACTTGTATCAGATAGAAAACTGGGAATGGGCAACCTGTACGTCCAGTGAGAGAGACGACCAATGTTCATACGACAACATACACGCCAACCCATTCTTCAGTGGCCGTCAACTGGTAGATATTTCTCAGTTTCGTGGCAGCGATAGAACTGTGAGAAATAGACTGAATAATAATGCACATTCATGCCAAAGGTCTGCTGTGAAGGTTGACTATTTAATAGCAGGTCGACCACATGCTTTTTGCAGAAGAGAATACTGATGGAGCAGAGTCATATTTTCTGACGAGTAAAAAAATGTACAGTTACTAGTGACCCAAAATCAATTGATTCTATTGAGACTAGTGTGCAAAATTTATGGACAAAAGTTACTTTTTCATAATGTGTCACTGCCAAGTAACACAACTTTATGAAACTTGGACCAAACATAAAAACAATTCCAGAATGAGATTTTCACTCTCCAGCGGAGTGTGCGCTGCTATGAAACTTCCTGGCAGATTAAAACTGTGTGCCGGACCGAGACTCGAACTCGGGAGCTTTGCCTTTCGCGGGCAAGTGCTCTACCATCTGAGCTACCCAAGCACAACTCATGCCCCGTCCTCAGAGCTTTAGTTCTGGCAGTACCTCGTCTCTTACTTTCCAAACTTTACAGAAGCTCTCCTGCGAGCAGGAGAGCTGTGAGGACGGGGTAGCTCAGATGGCAGAGCACTTGTCCGCGAAAGGCAAAGCTCCCGAGTTCGAGTCTCGGTACGGCACACAGTTTTAATCTGCCAGGAAGTTTCATAAAAAAAATTGCTGTAGTGAAGTATATATGGACGGTAACTAAAAGAAATACGCAATGAGACGAACAAAAATGACACTTTTCTTCAAAGAAATAATTAAAATTTAGTTACCACGATTTATGATAGTTCCCTGGACATTGAAAAAGGCAGGGCATGGTTCGCAGTACGGTGTGTGATCACCTTGGACGGCAACGCATGTTCAGTAACGTCCTCTCGTGCTGGATGGTCCTTGGTGCATATTGTAATACTGCAGCCACTTTCGCCAACTCGCCGCGAGCGGCCGTGGAGCAGGAAGGGGCCGGACTCCCTTGGGCGAGCCCCAAGAAGAGGGCACAGCCGTCATTCTTCAAGCACACTGAGGGAAGCCGGGCCGACGTCCTCGCCTCGCTCAAGAACGGACACGATGCGAAGGGCCCGTCTGACAACGAGATGCGTGCCGAGAGCTGATGGACACCTGCAGCCAAGAATGTATGCTCGAAAGCATCTGAGTTCTTCTGGCCTTGTGGCAGTCATTTCAGCTGCCTTAGAAATCAGGGATGTGCCGACAATTCCAGCACCCCACGGGCACAGATAGGAGCGTGAAAAAAACAGTGTGCGGACTCGGCGCAGGGAGGCGTGTAAAAGAAACCAGCACTCGTAAGAAGATGTTTTCCTCGACGGAAGCCGGCAGATTTTGAGACGGAGCCGAAACATGAGTCTGTCCAGGCCTCACGCAGAGGGATCTGTTATAAAGAAGCGTTGTGTAAGACTTCCTGGCAGATCAAAACCGTGTGCCGGACCGGCTCACGGTTTTGATGTGCCAGGAAGTTTCATATCAGCGCACACTCCGCTGTAGAGTGAAAATTTCACTCTAAGCGTTGTGTAGTTGCTCTCGCGACGGCCTCAGAATGCTGAAAACATCTTAAGAATGTGAAATCGTGAGAAAGATGCCAATTAACGAGGCACACGCCAGCCCACGCCAGATAGAAAATTTCCGCCCTGTACGGAGAGGCGTGGCAATGAAATGGCGGTCTGTCATTGGGCTACATTGAAAATTTCGTCCACCAATGATAACGTCGAAAGGAATTATGTCTCGAAGGGGATTTGAGCTGAGAGATGGATGAGAAGTGAAATCGGACAGTCGTGGAGACGCCGCGGAAGCGAGAGGACATGGGCGCTCTTCCACCCATCGCCAACATCCGCCTTCCGACGCCGTGACAGCACAGCTTCGGCCACGCAACCGGCAAAGGGCAGACAACGCGGAGATCGTACCTGGGAGCCGCCTTAAAGCCGCGATTGTTAATGAGGGCAGCCAACCCATGTGGCACAGCTCCGACGCGACGCGCCGCACCAACGCAGCGTCTGCCGCCGACAGCAGTATACGACGAACGACAATAATAATGGTGAGACGATTCGTTGCAAATGGCTCTGAGCACTATGCGACTTAACTTCTGAGGTCATCAGTCGCCTAGAACTTAGAACTACTTAAACCTAAGTAGCCTAAGGACATCACACATATCCATGCCCGAGGCAGGATTCGAACCTGCGACCGTAGCGGTCGCTCGGTTCCAGACTGTAGCGCCCAGAACCGCACGGCCACTCCGGCCGGCGATTCGTTCCCTCCTCCTTCCCCTTAATAACTGAGTTCTGTCCACGCCCAGTCAAATCGGCTCTCAGATTTATAATTTTGTTTTGTTTTGTGCAAACAGCACGAAAATAAATACATTTCTTTCATGTTTTGAACATTTAAGCAATCTTTTATATTCATAAAAGAACCCTTTAATTTTGTACCCTTTGTGTTTGATTTCATTTAATTTCACGAGTTCACTGCAATATGGACGTCTCCCTAAGCCATCTCACACGTGCTTGACGGTATCTGAGTCAGGGAAGGGGCAAGCCAATCCATTCGCGAATACTTTTTCGTTCCTCCACCTGCGCTGTTCGAGGAACTCGTGCACTGCCATCCGTAAAAATCAGCTGCGAATACACCCCTTAAAAGATGTTCGTAGGGAAGGCGTACAGAGTCAGAACAATGTGCCTTTACACTGTCACGCATCACACTGTTAGAAGCGGACCAACAATCACAGTTTAATCTGATCTAGAAAGTCACTAAGATAACTCCTCCTCCATTTTTTGTTCATCATTTGAAACAAACAACACTTAATCATCTATGAAAGAAGGACGAGGAATTATACACTGGTGCTGATTCAACGTACTCTAATATTGCGAGAAGTGAGAACACTTAACACTTTCAGGAGCATTGTGGAACATAATAGCTTTGGAGTTCCAGGAGATATGGTGTGGGGAGTACAGGCATCGATCACGGGTACTGGGAGACTGTACTGCTTCCATCACACTTTATTTTACTATCGCCTATCACGACACTGCGTTGTTCGTGTACACCTAAAGCTGAAGCAGGTTATAATAATAAAAGCAGCAAGCGACCGTAATATTCAAATCAATTTAGAGCAGTGGTTTGCACACTGGATTATCAATAGGAAGGACGACGGCTGAGATCCACGTTCGGTGATCTAGATTTCCCGAAATCGCTCTAGGAAAGTGCTGGGATGATTGCTTTAAAGAGCACGCTCGACTTTCTTCCGCATCCTTGAAACATTCGGGCCTCGTGCTTCATACGTAATGACTTCAATGTCGATAAGATGTCAAACCCTAATCTTCCTTCCTCTTTCTTTTCATCGACGAACAGAGCGATCGGGATGTTAATCGAGTCTTCCATTCTCTGTTATAAAGGAGCTTATGAATAATGTATGACGAAAAATCAAATGTCACATGAGGCTGAAGGTTCCATTCGTGGTTTGCTCGTCCATAATATTTTCTAAAGAGGACATTTTCGGTCTCCATAGGCTGCACGACAGGATGGCGCAATAAAAAAAAAAAAACAGGCCTCCAGTTGTGTGCTTTTGCTCGCCGATCCTCATGAGAACAGTAATGAGCTGAGCAACTTTCGCATCAGATGGAACGCGTCGTTCCCCCAGCGACCTACGGTACACTGTTGCTGGAATAGGACCTAGTTCTCTTGTCTCGTACAGGCATCCGGTCAAGTCCAGTCACCTCCACATCTTGGGTGATTACAATTGATTATTTATCGCGTGAGTTCAGTTACTTCATAATTGTGGATACACAGTGAAACGTTTGCGTTTAATTAGTCCAACACTTCTTTTTATGTATTGCTCTTCCGACTCGTTTGATGCTGTCGAAAACGAACTGGTCCCTTCCGGCAACTCATTCATATCAGAATATTTCTGTATTTTTTTGGTTTACTGTCACTCTATATTCTGTGCTCTCTACTCTGTTCACTCCATTAAACTGCTCCTGTAATACTTCTTACTTTTACTGAACGTAGCATGATATCCTTTCATCTTAAATTTGAATCACGCTCTTGCAGTGTTCTTTTCTTTCCGCCATAGCTTCTTCGATGTGTAAAGTGACCAGTACTGTGAAATGTTACACCTCTGTCTTACACACATATTTATCAGAGCACTTCCTTCCATGGTTTTTCTTATTATACCATATCGATTCTTACACTGATAATATATTACGCTACTTTTCATATAGTTTACTTCTACCATTTTCAGAATGTCAGTCAACTTGCACCATTTTACATGGTCTAACTACACCGAAGAGCCGAAGAAACTGGTACACCTGCCTTATATAGTGTAGGGCCCCAGTGAGCACGATGAAATGCCGCAACACGACGCGGCACGGACTCGACTAATGTCTGAAGTACTGCTGGAGACAATTGACACCACTAATCTTGCAGGGCTGTCCACAAATACGTAAGAGTACGAGGGGGTGGAGATTTCTTCTGAACAGCACGTTGAAAGGCATCCCAGAAACGATCAATAATGATCATGTCTGGGGAGTTTGGTGGCCAGCGGAAGTGTTTAAACTCACAAGAGTGCTTCTGGAGCCACTCTGTAGCAATTCTGGACGTGTGGAGTGACGCATTGTCCCGCTGTAATTTCCCGTCAGTCGGAGTGCGCAATGGACATGAACGGATGCAGGTGATCAGATAGAATGCTTACGTACGTGTCACGCGTCAGAGTCGCATCTAGACGTATCAGGGGTCCCATAATACTCCAATTGCATACACGAGAGAGGGAGACACTCTGTTTGTGCTAATATGGGTTTCACTAGAATCTAGAATGTGAAGTTGTGAAACAGTGTGCTGTACCAGGATCTAAACTATGCACCTTCCTGGGTAGTTATTTCAGTAGGAATATTGCACGCTAAAAGTAAGGTTGCTTAGTCCAGGCCCTGTCTGGCATACAGTAAATTTAGGAACAAAGAAGGTAACTAAGAAGAAACTCTAGGTAAGAGAGGAAATGCATCAATTCACTGAAGAAAGAAGACAGTACAAAAATGTTCAGGGCTACTCAGGAATAGTAAAAAGGAAGTAAAAAACTGACGGCTATTCAGGAATACATGAAAACAAATCTCTAAGGAATAAAATGAATATAAAATGTAGAAAAGGCAATGTGAAATATTTGTAGGAAAAATGTGAAGAAATGAAAAAGTTAATAGTCTTTGGAAGTGGTGATTGAACAAATAGAAAATTCAAAAGTACCTTCGTTGAAATTAAAAGCAAGTGTGGCAACATTAAAAGTGCAGTGGGAATTCCGCTGTTAAAAATCAGAGCAAAGATAGAATTTTCTCATTACGAGACTATTGATGGGCGATCTATTTTAATTGTTAAAAACCTTTCAAAAACCAAGAGTTAATAGTTTGAGTAAAACTTATCCTCAACTTTTGTTTTATGTCTTCGTTACCCAGCTCATCATATTGCATTAATCAAACAGAAATTATCAGTGTGATGACCCATCGTTGATCGTCGCCACAGTCATCCCACACTGTCAGTCTACAGCACCATAAGATGCCCTTTGTAAGTTTCCCCCTTGCCGACGTAATTATAAAGAAATTTCCTTCTGTGCCTAGTACAGCTCTATCAGTACAAGTAAAATTACCCATACATGATATTTCTTGGAACATATGCAACTGAGTCAGTAGTAGAGCTCATAACTTTTAAGTTGAAAGAGGTTCGATGGTTTTCTCGGTTATCACCTATTTCGTTTTATATTTCAATTTGCACAGGACTCCTTTATATCTCCATAGTATTGACAAATAGTAAAGGAATGTATTTATTTTTATGTTGTCACAGATGTATGAAACAATCTCTCCAACCAATCACGTCGAGTGGTAATTAATTAAATGCTTGTAAAATATCAAGTGCATTTGGCAAATAATTAATGTGAAGCCTTAAGGTTTCAGTGGAATGTAAATGTCTATTAATTGTAACGGTTCAGCTAATATGATTGAAGATCATTCGTGAGCAGTTAAGAAGCATATTTTGATTAAAGCTGAAATATTCCAAGAGAGCAATATTGACCACTCGGGTATTTGTGCCACTGTTGACGTCCTGAGAAGACAAACGGCTACAAATAGGAACATTATTCACGAGAGTTACGGCCAGTCTATTGATTTAACTGTCGCAGCAGAATTTACCACGCGGAAGAACCACTACACACACCGATCTATTCAGTGACGAGAGTGCAACACACTTACCTGATACCGAAAGCCACATTTTTCATATCTTTAGTAACTGACCCAACAGATCTTGTCCGTCCAATTTTTAATACATTTGTTAGCAATAGCTTCGAATTTTGTAAAGAGCTATTAGAAATTTGTGAACAAAGCAAAAATGAGAAAAAATGTATTTTTGAATTATCATTGTATCTACTAACGACTGTTGCAATAGGTATTCAATTTGCTGAGAGAAGTACATCGAGAAGTCAGAATTTCATGTCACACAAATGATTTATTATCTTCCGTTAAATTTGAAACCGCAATGCATCTCAAGGTGTTTTATTGACATTACGATTTCGATTTCAGGATCGATATTCAAGCAATCAGTCAAAACAAATAAATGCAATGTTTCGACTGGCCTGCTGTGACATCATCATTTCGTTCATTGCAATATTGAAGGTGCGCACCTTTTCTTGTTTTATGGTCTAGCGCGTAAACAAGAAAAGCTGATGGTCTTCCGAAACGGGTACGCATATTTGACCATGCAAGACGCATGGATTTGCAAGATTAATGCCGCAAACGTTCAATGACTGGCCTTGTAATTCGTTAATTGTCATTCCCAAGACAGGCCGCACAGGAATCTGCAAAGTTTAACTGCAATTCGTTGGAATCATTGGGATGAGTTGTTTCAAAACGTCGTCTACTTTGTAAGAATTGCTGCTTTAATGACGTAGCTCATCAGTTTCTTCACCGCAAGCCGGGTGTCAGTAAAAGACGTGGTTAGTTGATATTCGCAACGTTGTGGCTACCAATCCGACTTTCAATTAAAGATTGTGAGATGGCAACCCGGGCAACTCCAGCAAGTTTAAAGTTCAGTTGGATAGATGATGATATCGTCTGATCGATGGTATGTCTAATCTTGAATCTGTAAAGGTAAATATACGAATATAATATAAAATTTCATAATGATAATATTTTCTTCTATGTGTGTTTCACAATAAATATTGCAAGATGAGAGCGTTTGACGCCTGTGATTTGCAGAATTATGCACAGCAAGTGATTTTTAAATTAATGACGACGATGTAGCCACATGTGTTACTAGAGACACTTGAGACTGGACAACGCCAACTACTGTCTGTGTGAGAGAAAAGAGAAAAAAAGAGTCTGGTGGAAAAATATCTTTCTCCAAAGTTGTTCACATAATGATACTATATACAATATAATAATAAAAAATATGTTGTTGTTGTTGATGATAATGATGCACGGTTATCAGCGCCAGTACAAATTCCCAAGCTTTTCTCAGTCCAATCTCGCCTCTTTCATGAATGATGATGAAATGATGAGGACAACACAGACACCCAGTCCCAGGGCGGACAAAATCCCCAAACCGGCCGGGAATCGAAACCGGAACGCCGTGATACAGAGGCAACAACCCTACATTAAGTTGTTGTCGAATAATCATTGTGTGTGGAAGAATCGAATAATGTGAATGTGTTAATGTATGAATGTATGTTGTAGGTGAGCTGTGTGCCGAGTTCGATAACTTAGGCCTCGCGAGTTGAGCACATTTTCTGCTGGTTAGAGGGTCTTTGGTTTTCTCTCTGATGGAAGAGAGGACGTGGGTTGTGCAGTAAGGCAGACGGATGCAGTCGGGACTTAGCGGTTATGGGGGATGGTGTGTCCGGCGGAATGTAGGGGTTTCCTGGAGAGCAACTGGTGAAGACTGCCGGAGCACTGTTTTTCTGGTGTGAGCGTTGGCGGTTGGCGTTTTCCCTCAGGGCGGTGAGGATGTTGACGTACCGTGCTGGGCCATCTTAGTCCTGCCCGGGTTTTCATCGGCCATGTTCCCTTCTCCGCTAGACGACCGGAACGCCTTCACCTACGGGATTTTTCTGGGCACCGAGCCAACGTCTTATTCGGGTTCCTTCATCGAGGAAAGAGCCCGGTTCCGTATACTTATGTTTACAGTGAGCATCATTTGTGTGTTCTCCAGAGACTTGTCTCCATTACCTGCTGTTGATTGTGTCCGTAGCTGCTTGGCGCTGTCCTCCCGCTTGATTTTTCAATTTTTTTAAATTTTGCTGCGTTCCCCTGTTTCCCATTTAATATGATTCTGAAAGAGTTTGTGTTCCGTACTCAGCTCTCTCCCTTGGGGAAACTGGCTTTTGTTTCGAGTAAAAGTTTTTGCAAAAAATTTGGGCAGCCAATTTTAAGTAAAGTGCCGGCGGTTGTTTTGGTGTTGTAATTTAGTTCTTATAGGCCTGTGCCAAATTCTAAGTCACTTTATATCACTATGTTGGTATTAAGAAAAGAGATCCGCTTTATTTACTGCCACTGATTTGTTTCTTGTAGCTGGTAACACAACAACCTTTACGAGAAGTGCGTGAAATATTTTATATGAGGCTTAAATGATGCTTGCCTCTGCTAAATTATACGCAAAACTGTGGTGCTAAAAACAATTCCAGGGTACTAGTGAGGGTCTTGAGAACCTCGGATTTCATCATTAAGATTGTAGGAGGCCATTTGTATACCTTGGGTTGTGGATACTAATTTGGAGGCTGTTTATATACTGATTAAGATTGTGGTGACATTTGTTCTACAATTAAGATAATAATAATTTTTTATCCTCTGCCGGTAGCAATTCCGGCTTTAAGTGGGTGCCTCGCTCGGACCTGTTAACTTCAACTAGCAGGTTAACATTCAGTCGCGCTTTAATATAAACTCTGTTATTGGATTCCTTTCAAGCCAGGGCAAAGGCTTTGGTTTTATTTAATCTGTTCGCTGCTTAAGAAGGGAAATTTGCTGTATATGTTGGAATGCCCTACCTATTCTATCTCGGTTTGTTGTTGTCAGGGGCCGGGTTCCCGAGGTCTAAGTCTGGGATCTGTTTTGTCGTCTGCGGGTTTTTGTCCTCAACTGACGTGGGACCGCTCTGTTCCTTCATTGTCATTTTCAAGTTGTGGCGTGCCTCGGAATGTATTTCAACGTAAATTGTTATTGTAATTATTTTAATATAATGCAGATTATTATTGTAATTAAAACTTTAAACACTACCTAAACTGTTTCATTTCTGGTGAAAGGGTGAAAGCTCAATTCTAAACTTTTTTTTTTTTTAAGTTGGGCCTTGTACCTTATTACTTTCTACGAAAAGAAAATATTGTTGGTTAATAAATCGTTTTAGAATACTTTGCAAAAACCAATATTCAGTAGTTTTTCTCAGTTCTTCCCCTAAGATCTGTTGGCAGGTGTCATCCTAAGATACAAGCGCTTGTTACCTGTATCAGTATGGGTATGTCAACTGGTGATAAAGATGATTGTGTTGTAATCATCTTGAAAGTGAAAATGAACGTGTCCTAAACCACATTTTGTGCCCCAAATGAATTTAGAAACAACTGCTGTGCTTCTGAATTTGTTTTCGGAGTTGAGTGGAATTTGTTCCTGCACCAGAAAACAATGAGCGCTTTCGCTCTTGTGGCGGGATCAGTGGCACCAACTTGACTTTCTCACTTGCCCAACTCAATAAATTGATTTTAGTTTAAGTTTTTAATGTCTTATAACGTGTGAACACAACGATCATCGATCCAATAGCAACAAACTGGTCTACACCGCGATCAGTTTTCCGGCTGTAAAGAAATGCAGCTCGATGAATATTCCACGTAACATTTCTTTTTCTTCTTTCACCATTATTGAAACTGACTGCAGCGCGATTGGTTTCTGCAAGTCGATAACGTCTCATCCGATGTATTTCATCATCTTTAGCAGTTGCATTTTCCCTTTCTTCCTGAGTAAGTGTTGAAACTGACTGTGATAATTGATTCTGTTCAATTTCATTTCGCTCTTCGCTTTGCTCTACAGTTCCATTAGACCGAAAATTCGTTTGGTTTGCAGTATTGTGAGTTCTGCGACTTAAATTGCTCCGTCTTATCCGCGGTAATCCAAAGCGTTTGAATTGCCTGTATTCAATTCAAATGTGTCGACTGCGACTCGTTGTGAGATGCGAATAATCAAAATTCAGCCGAAAATGGATAATTGATTCACTTTTTTGTTACCTTACAACAGTTAGTCATTTCAAACCTTACAGTGTTTCGTAGTTGTGTATGACATAAATCAACGAAACCCAGTTCACTTCACGAAAGCATTGCGACGAACTTACAATATTACAATGCAACTAAAAATAAGTAACACAATGTCGTTACTCTGTAAGTGATTCACTTGGATCTTAATTTGACAGTCAGCTGTCAAACGACATTTGCGCCAGGCGGTAGCGAAATAAGTTGGAACTGGAACACAAGAAAAAACTATATTTGTTGGATAGGTCATGAAACAACACAGAAATAAAAACAATGTAGTTTTATTTTAGTTTAGGGTGGAATGAATTTTTCCAGACTTTCCTGCAGATCTTCCAGAACTTTAATTCCAATGAAAATATTATATTGTTACTTACATCCTGAGAACATAACAAACAAATCAAAACGAATCAACCATTTATGTCGTTCCTGTCGTCAGTTATGATCGAGAGTGCATACAAAAATTAAGATTTTTGCCTTTTGCTGAATTTTCCGACCTTTCTTTGTAACTGTCCAGAAATTATTTACTTGAAACTTTGTCCAGGACCACAGCGAAAAAAAAACACAGCAAAAAAAGCACCTATTCACCGTTCAAAGTTATGTTCCTGATTTCACGCATACAAATCCCATACAAGAAAGCACATTTAGGTAACCCAGAATTTTCTTGTTTTCCGGACAACATTTCAAATTTTTATTTCCTTACCAAAATATGTGAATAAGGTTTTTTGTAATTAGCCAAATCGGTCCAGCCGTTCACAAGCGATTCGCTTGGAAACGAACAGCATCTAATACATGCAGATAAGTACAGCATCCGAATGTAATATACTATATAGTATTGTTCAAGACCGCAGTCAATTCTATATTGCCTGAACGTAACGTAGAGCTATGGAAATTGTTCTCTATGAAACTAAAAAACATGGTCGTATCAACTGAACTAAGGTAATTCTCAAAAATGTCGAACGAATAAATGGAAAATCTGTATACAACATAGTAATTGAAGGGTGAAATTCGGATAAATTCCTGTAACCCAGAAACCAAACAGCAGTCAAATGTCTGGGTATTATTGTTAGCTAGCCAAGTACTCCAAAGAAAACGCTTTAGAGGGTCGAAGAACGGTTAACAAGGAGTAATACACAACAGCTCGTTTTGCACAAAAAATCAATGAATAATGGAAGAAAATCTTCGGATCATACTACGTGATGGAAATATCAGTTGCGACAACAAAGGATGGAGAGAAATATAGAATTATTGTTTCAGTTATTGTATTCTCCTAATTTAGTGCCTAAAATGTCTAAGAATAGAAATCACAATTACTAGACTACAGAAAACACCTGCAGAAATCGAAGAACCACCTGTAAAATGTTGGATCACAAAATACGTTGGTATCTACACTCCTGGAAATGGAAAAAAGAACACATTGACACCGGTGTGTCAGACCCACCATACTTGCTCCGGACACTGCGAGGCTGTACAAGCAATGATCACACGCACCGCACAGCGGACACACCAGGAACCGCGGTGTTGGCCGTCGAATGGCGCTAGCTGCGCAGCATTTGTGCACCGCCGCCGTCAGTGTCAGCCAGTTTGCCGTGGCATACGGAACTCCATCGCAGTCTTTAACACTGGTAGCATGCCGCGACAGCGTGGACGTGAACCGTATGTGCAGTTGACGGACTTTGAGCGAGGGCGTATAGTGGGCATGCGGGAGGCCGGGTGGACGTACCGCCGAATTGCTCAACACGTGGGGCGTGAGGTCTCCACAGTACATCGATGTTCTCGCCAGTGGTCGGCGGAAGGTGCACGTGCCCGTCGACCTGGGACCGGACCGTAGCGACGCACGGATGCGCGCCAAAACCGTAGGATCCTACGCAGTGCCGTAGGGGACCGCACCACCACTTCCCAGCAAATTAGGGACACTGTTGCTCCTGGGGTATCGGCGAGGACCATTCGCAACCGTCTCCATGAAGCTGGGCTACGGTCCCGCACACCGTTAGGCCGTCTTCCGCTCACGCCCCAAGATTATGCAGCCCGCCTCCAGTGGTGTCGCGACAGGCGTGAATGGAGGGACGAATGGAGAAGTGTCGTCTTCAGCGATGAGAGTCGCTTCTGCCTTGGTGCCAATGATGGTCGTATGCGTGTTTGGCGCCGTGCAGGTGAGCGCCACAATCAGGACTGCATACGACCGAGGCACACAGGGCCAACACCCGGCATCATGGTGTGGGGAGCGATCTCCTACACTGGCCGTACACCACTAGTGATCGTCGAGGGGACACTGAATAGTGCACGGTACATCCAAACCGTCATCGAACCCATCGTTCTACCATTCCTAGACCGGCAAGGGAACTTGCTGTTCCAACAGGACAATGCACGTCCGCATGTATCACATGCCAGCCAACGTGCTCTAGAAGGTGTAAGTCAACTACCCTGGCCAGCAAGATCTCCGGATCTGTCCCCCATTGAGCATGTTTGGGACTGGATGAAGCGTCGTCTCACGCGGTCTGCACGTCCAGCACGAACGCTGGTCCAACTGAGGCGCCAGGTGGAAATGGCATGGCAAGCCGTTCCACAGGACTACATCCAGCATCTCTACGATCGTCTCCATGGCAGAATAGCAGCCTGCATTGCTGCGAAAGGTGGATATACACTGTACTAGTGCCGACATTGTGCATGCTCTGTTGCCTGTGTCTATGTGCCTGTGATTCTGTCAGTGTGATCATGTGATGTATCTGACCCCAGGAATGTGTCAATAAAGTTTCCCCTTCCTGGGACAATGAATTCACGGTGTTCTTATTTCAATTTCCAGGAGTGTATATACATCTATGGCGTTATGTTGGAAAGTAAAACAGTCTTTCCGTGCATATTTACGTATAGTATAGAATGATGAATTCGCAGCACATTAAGTCGTGCAAAAAATGTACGTCCTAGAAGACAGTGTATCAATTAATAAGTAGTGCGGCGAGTAGAACGTTGGATTGGCATAACACAGGTGCAGGTGTCCCTTCTGGGTCTACACAAGGTAAAGTGGAAATTAACCGAAACTTAATATGAGAGGGTAAGTGACATTATTTCAGTGATAACGAAATCAACACAGAATTGCAAGCAACCTGTCAGTAGGAAACCACTTATCAGTATGAAGTTGCACATCCCTGTGGCTTGGAAGCATTCTCTGATTTGGTTGGTAATGACATCGTGAAATTTCTGTAGCCTCTCCTAAAGCAATGTGGCCCAGAGTTGTTGTAACTGGTTCTTGGAATTCTGGATACTGGCAATAAGGCGGAGTTGACATCCAAGCTGGTCCCAAACATGTTCTGTCGTAATCAGATCTGGGCATCTTGCTGGCCAGAGGAGTACTATGGCATTGTAGCAGCACCACCGTTTAGGATAGGGAAAGTTAGTTTTGTACAATATTCTGCACACAAGTTACAACCAGGTATAGGCTGGATTGTATTGAGTTACGCATACCAACAGTTGCGAAGTAGAATAGACGCCACAGGGCCATCAAATTGTTGAAAGAGTATATGTAGTGGGTTTGCTTGTCACAAATCACAGGCAGAAAGGGCCCACTGTCCAACCTAGCATGTTATGAGTGCGTGACATGAAGCAATGCGTATGGCAAAACAGAGGTGTACAGAAACGTATAAATAGGGGCGGGTTTCTAACGAGATTCATTCAAGTGTGGCAGCTCTCCTGGATGGCAGGGCGTGTCACACCACGAGCTACACGCATTATCAGATGGGACGCCAGCGTTCCAGTCCATGGTGGGTGGCTGATTTGACCCTCTGAGGCCAACGTGGGGTCCATAGCCAGCCAAGGGCGGGCCACTCCATGGCTCGCTACTGCAGGCAGTCGTCTTGGCTTCCAACACAAGCCAGAGGCATCCCAAGGCAAGGGCCACAGATTCGGATGCCATATCACGGGTGCTTGTTGTCGCTGCAATCCCAGCCACGCTGGCAGAGAAGGACGGAGCTGGCCGCCTGTGACTCACACCGAGCAGCACTGAGTCGGCAAGGGTGCAGACCGCGGAGTCAACTGTTGACATCACGATGACGACGCAACTGCACTGACATACAAGGCCATCTCGACACAGCACTGCATTGCATGGGCCACTGGGGTGCTCCCTCAGTATTGTGAGGCTTGGTGATACAGACCGAGGGGAACACGGCACTGTAGTTGGAAACAATAAATCACTTGGAAAGCTCGGACAAGTCTTAATATGGTGCCTTCTACCTCATCCCACTACATTCTGTCATCCTGATACATTCGGTGGCAGAAGTTGCCACTACAGCAGAGAAACATGTGCAATTTGTCACAGAGCATTGTCCTAATAAACAATGGTGCCACTATACTATAAAGTGAGAGAAAAAGCATGAGATCATGACGAACCACTAGAATTGTGGTGTCAGCGTTCCATAATCACTAGTTTCAGTGGCCTGGAATGTTGCAAGTAGTAACAACACTGTGTCTCTCCAAAATATGAGAATAATAGGACATCTCTTGTGTTAATGGGCGATAGCCACCGACCAGGTTATCCATACTCGTACTAAACCACGATTCACACTTTATGACGCCATTCTTCAGCAGTTGAAGTAGTTTCCAAACGCAGCCGTTTCTCTTGTAATGATATCGGAAGCTAGAAATGGGGTGGTAACTCTCTAGATCTGCTGCCGATAGTGTTCGACCAGAGGTGCGAGATGATACAGAGTGTGCAGGGATTCTACTACTTGCCCACGGATGACAGCCACAGAACCTCGGGCATGGATGTGTGTGATGTCCTTAGGTTAGTTGGGTTTAAGTAGCTCTAATTTCTAGGGGACTGATGACCACAGCAGTTAAGTCCCATAGTGCTCAGAGCCATTTGACAGCCACAGATGTGAAAGGGGTACGATGTGCTTGGTGCACAGCACGACCATCTTCCCTTGGTCGAACCTTTATTTTAGCCACACGTTTCCATACAATCCCACATCTGGCCACTGTCAAATATGAATGTCCAATAAATATGGGTACTGCACTATTCGACCAGTCAGCCATTTGGAGACCCACTACAGAGCCTATTCAAACTTTGTTCTGTGCTGAAAACGCTATCTCATAGAAGTACACGTCATATGCGAGTCCTTCACAGTGATCACTCAACATCTCACGCTATTCACACTCCTTCTCGAAACACATCAAACACGAAAAAAACTATTGCACTTCGGTGACCATTCTACCTACCATAGAGAATTGCAAGTCCAGTCATTTACATGTCTGTGACGATTGCATGCACGTGTACACATTTTTTAATTCTTTTATAAAATATTAACTTCAAGTGTAAGTGAGGAAAAAATTAATTCTAAATTGTGGCTGAGTGATTGGAGAATAGAAGCAAGCAGGGAAAATTCCCATTTATTAATGATTCGCGGAAAAGGTAGTTCCATATCATCGTCAAAGAACTTCCGAGACAGCCACCGAGCTATGTGTTCCGCGGAATGCAGTGCTCGTATGACTGATGAGGGAGGTGGACGTTCTGAACAGTCATCTAAGAGACACACCATCCAAAGACAGCTATTGTTACGAATAAAAGGAGATTATTAGAACTACCTTTACTTCAGTCTTAGCTTTGTATCAGTTTTGGACTGACGTGTTGTTGATTTGTGCCAGGCTAGCGTTACAAAAGATAATTGGCAAATTTTTTCAAAGGCAGGCAGGAATTTTATTTTATAGAATATTTTTATTTGATGATCAGTAATCCATTGTTATTTTAAACTGTAAACTGAACTGAAAATATTCTAATGTCCTATCCAGAAATTGAGAGCAGTGTGTCATTTTCTTATTTCTATTGTTAACTAGCGAACCCAGCAATGCTTCGCAAAAGCTAAATATATTTTGGAATTAGGTATACATCTTAATCTCCTCACTTCACCCTCTCCCTGTGCCCATCTCCTCTCCTTTCTCTCAGTCCCTTTCTCCTTTCAGTGTCTCTGCCCAAATCTTCCTTCCACACCTGTCTATCTCAATGTCCATTTCCTCCCTCACAACATTTCTGTCCATGTCCCCTTCACCGCCCTCTCTCTGTCATTCTAACCTGTTTATCCTTATTGGGAAATGAAGTCCCTTAGAATCAATGGGAATATCGCATGGGATCATTGGTTACGGGGTACGAGATAGCCCTCTTACCTGCTGGATCTGTGGGGATAGTGGCTTCTGTAGTTCTAATACGCAAGCAAATGGGATAACAAACTTTAGAACGATTGTATTAGAAGTAAATCGATTGAGAACCTTTATAGATGTTAGGTAACCATATTTCATATTCCTTCCCCTCCCCCCTCTATCTCTCTCTCTCTCTCTCTCTCTGTCTCTCTTCCCCCTCCCCCCCTCTCTTGAGGTAAGTCAGTCAAGAGCTATTGACGACTTACATATACACTAAGGGGTCAAAAGTATCCGGACACCCCCAAAACAAACGTTTTTCATATTAGGTGCGTTTTGCTGCCACCTACTGCCAGGTGCTCCGTGTCAGCGACCTCAGTAGTGATTAGATATCGTGAGTGAACAGAATGGACGCTCTGCGGAACTCATAGACTTCGAACGTGGTCAGGTGATTGGGTGTTACTTGTGTCATACGTCTGCAAGCGAGATTTCCACACTTCTAAACATCCCTAGGTCCACTGTTTCCGATGTGATAGTGAAGTGGAAACGTGGAGGGACACAAACAGCACAAAAGCGTACAGGCCGACCTCGTCTGTTGACAGAGAACGCCGACAGTTGAAGAGGGTTGTAATGTGTAACAGACAGACTCTGGTGGTCATTTCACCCGAATCAGCCAATTGCTGTTGAGCGGGAGGGCCGGGCCTCATAAGCAACGTTCACAGTTTATTACAACACTTTTATTAAACTTTTCTTTGGCAAAATAAAATTTTATCTTTAAAATTTTTGTGATAAGGTAAGTTAGCAAAAAAATCCTTACAAGCACGGGCAACCGCCCTATTCAAACAACAACATTAATCTTTAAACAAGCATTAAGTGACTCGCAAGTTAATTAAATTCTGTACGCAGAACAGCTCCCAAAATGAGACTACAATAAAGAGATAAACCTTAACCAATAACGGATATCATAAAATTTTGTTAACAAAAAATAAAATACAGAAAAGATAGCCACCTTCGTGACACATTTTCAAAACAGCTGACATCACATAGGTACGGGCTAATTCAAGTAGCAAAAGGGGGCCCACTGGACCCAGACCAGAGGCGACTAGACCCAGAACCCACAGCAAGCGGGCGAGCTGGACAGGGTGCCGCACACAGTGCACCATAACACACAAATCTTTTATGAAATCCTTTTCAGGTCCAAATCAGGGCCGCACGACTCGATTCGGGTAATGTGGCCGAGTCAAGTTCCCACACTAAAAGCCAGGTACGGTCATGCAAACGTGTCAAACACACCACAGCCTCTCCGTCGTGCCCCGGCCTACTCAACCACGCTGGCCTTCGGTTCTCACGCGCTGCGCGGCTCTCCGGCTGTCCCTCTCGAGCTCCACACCGCCGTCGCGGCCAAAAGCCACGTCAAACGGCCGAGTCCCAAAGATCACACCATGCCGACCCGATTGATCAATCGATACGAGCCGGCACTGCTCAAGACATCTATCCTGACGATCACACAGGAATTCCAAACTGCATCAGGATCCACTGCAATACAATGACAGTTAGGCGGGAGCTGATAAAACTTGAATATCATGGTCGAGCGGCTTCTCAAAAGCCACACATCGCGCCGGTAAATACCAACCGACGCCTCGCTTGGTGTAAGGAGCGTAAACATTGGACGATTGAACAGTGGAAAAACGTTGTGTAAAGTGACGAATCACGGTACACAATGTGGCGATCCGATGGCGGGATGTGGGTATGGTGAATGCCCAGTGAACGTCATCTGCCAGCGTGTGTAGTGCCAGCAGTAAAATTGGGTGGCAGTGTTGTTATGGTGTCGTTGTGTTTTTCATGGAGGGGTTCAAAAATGGCTCTGAGCACTATGGGACTCAACTGCTGAGGTCATTAGTCCCCTAGAACTTAGAACTAGTTAAACCTAACTAACCTAAGGACATCACACACATCCATGCCCGAGGCAGGATTCGAACCTGCGACCGTAGCGGTCTCGCGGTTCCAGACTGCAGCGCCAGAACCGCGCGGCCACTTCGGCCGGCTTTCATGGAGGGGGCTTGTACCCCTTGTTTGACGTTTCACTATCCCAGTACAGGCCAACATTGATGTTTTAAGCACCTTCTTGCTTCCCACTCCTGAAGAGTGATTCGAGGATGGCGATTGCATCTTTGCATAATGCACGGTCTGTGGTGGAGTGGTTACACGACAGTAACATCCCTGTAATGGACTGGCCTGCACACAGTCCTCACCTTTGGGATGTTTTGGAACGCCGACTTCGTGCTGGGCCTCACCGACCGACATCGACACCTCTCCTCAGTGCAGCACTCCGTGAAGAATGGGCTGCCATTCCCCAAGAAACCTTCCAGCACCTGATTGAACGTATGCCTGCGAGAATGGAAGCTGTCATCAAGGCTATGGGTGGGCCAACACCATACTGAATTCCAGAATTACCGATAGATGGCGCCACAAACTTGGTCAGTTATTTTCAGCCACGTGTCCGGATGCTTTTGATCACAGATGTCGCTCCAGTAGGCATTTAAAAAAACACGCACGCCTGAATGCACCGATGTGTAAAAAATTCAAATCAGTCCATTGTGATGAACTTTCGGAACATACGAACAATTACATGTTTTGTATCTGGGACTATCATTTATTACTAGCTTTTCCTATTCTTTGGAGATAGCGAGGCCTGGAGTGGCAGAAGATTATTAATGGAAATCAGATGTGTGTTCAAGAGCTCCACTCACGATTTGTATGTGGTAAACTGTTTCGAGAGGATTTTTATTATAGGCCCTTAATAGCGGCGGTTCGGCCGAGACTGTCTACAAAAACTTTGGAGCTCGGGTTCCATTTCTTATTCGATTCTTTATAAAAATGAACAGCCTCACATTTAATAACGGATTTCTACTACGAGAAAAATATAAATTCAGGAGTGAAGAATGATAAAGAAGGAATGATTCTAATCTGAGATAGCAGGAATCTGTTTTGACTTTCCTTTGGCGGAACTATGCGACAGGGGAAGGGGAACCAAAAGCTAAAAAGGTACTGGAGAGAAAGAGAGAGGAAAACTGACACAAACAATGAAAAAATACCTACAACAACAGACCATATAGAAATATGATGCAAACGATGGTAATTTACGGTTTGTAGTGGCATAGTAGTAACTCATCAATTTTGACGATCTGTTTCCTTAAGCTACGATAACCTGCATCACATTCTTTCAACTCGGGGATAGTGGATGATCAGCTCGTACTACAGTCGACTGCTCCCTCTCTACCGGAAAATGTCGCCTACGAGAAGTAGCGACTCTAGAAGGTCGTAGCGAGTGCAGGGAATCTGCTAGGGAAGGACGATTATTCAGGGGGTGGTCACCAGCCTCTCCGACTCACTGGAGAAGTCACGTAAATTCCGAGAAACCTGAATTGACAAACGCTTCAAATTACCTCGCGTAAAATTAATTACAAAGTTTCAAGAACCATAGTTACGTGAGGAATCTGGAATAGCTCGCGTAGCCACCGTAATGACCAGATTCGACTGCTTACAACGCCCGGAGAGGTATTTTTAAGACGTCACCCTTCAACGCTCCGCGAGTGATTAGATCGGGAAGACGTCTAACACGGGGTAGAATGCGAAGTACCCTCCGCCATGCTTTTCACAATGGTTTCAGAGGAGTGTAGATGTAGATGCAGACAAGCATATTTTCGTCACTCAAGGAAATACAGTCCTATAAGTAGTTCCATAGCAGTGTAAGTAACCTCTTTTGCTTTGTTAGGTAATAAAGGGTCTGGTATGAGAAAAGGTTGACGAATGTAATATGGCTGTGCAATGGTCAAGACTCTCGACTCGCACTTTAAAGACAAGGAGTGTAAAGCCTCATTCAGCCATCGGTATTTAGGATTCCGAGACGATTGCTTGGAAAACCACACGGACGGTATTTTCTTCCGTCATTGTTATGTTCCGTCCGAAGTTGCACAGTTTTAGATGTTAAAACTTAATCTTATGCCTTTCCTTCTTAATGTATAGTTAAAGGAAAAGCACTTAAAAAAAATAACTGATTGTACGAATTACGAGGCCACATGCCATTGCACGTGGGATACTGTTAACAAAATAAAAAAAATACAAACATTACACACGTAACCCAGCAAAAACCTCCTCTAATACGGGCACTTAACGTGACGCTATAAAATGTGCGAATCCAGCAGTTACGCCGCTCTTTTCTCAGAACGTGCCGTATATTTCGCAATACTGATGGAGACATATGGAAGTGTTATAGATGTGTAGATGTGATTGGGTACTGTTAGATGTTGCAACACATGAAACCTATCATTACATACATTATTTAAGTATGTAAGTAAAGTGTAGCGCCCAGAATTGGAGAGGAATCATCATGGGTTGAGACGATACGTGATGTTGCTGCGGCGTGGTGCGATTCTGCTGCTAAAAATGTTCCACTCTCGTCTCAAACGCTCGCCTCCTTGAAGTTACTGAAATGCATTTCTCAGCCGGAAAAGCTATAGAAAAAACAGCTATACACCTACAACCACAAGGCACAATATAATTGTGTTGTCGGTGGAAGGTCAATAATAGTTGAATGAAAGTATTTATGTGCGTAAAATTTCACTCTATTATGATAAGGTTGCGTACAACAGTTGCTACCAAGCCTTTCTCTGAGTTGTACAAACTCTGAAAATTCCACACGCACACATCATTCATAACCTAAACCAGTCCATGGTTATTATTAATCATCCTTCACCGTAAATTTACAAACGGATTGTTTCTTTTGGAGTAGCTCGCTCAAATATTGCTATAATGTCTCACGTAACAAAATGTTCACGTTCACGAGTAAGCAACACCATGCTTTAAATCCGGCTCTCTTCCACACTCTACGACACTTCTCAAACATCTGGTACCGAAATATCACGATATCAGTAATTTTCATCGGAGCATCTATCAACAGGTGTGATCACGACGAGATCTAAGCCCCAACTACATTCATCTCTTCACACAAAAGAAGTTTCTATTGCCCAAAATAAGCGCGAATATGCAAATTTCTGATTGTCAGAGGAACATCACAGCCAATCGGAAAGCAGCATCAAACAACGCAATCCCGCGCATATTTACAGAACCAATCCAATTTTGTCACTAAATCAGAATAGTAAATTTACATAAATAAATTTTGAAAACTCACAAATATAAAATTAATTCCTTCTTAATGAAACCATTTTAAATGCGACCATTTTAGGTTAGGCTTTACCGTGACTGTTATTGACATCAGATGAAACAACAAGTTTACTGTTACCACTCACTGTTTATTTATTTTCTTAACGCCTTCCAAATGTTTAAAGCTCAATCATCAGGAAGATTTACATTTCTTAGTATGACATGTGTGTGTGTGTGTGTGTGTGTGTGTGTGTGTGTTTGGAGGAACTTATGGCACTGTCTAGCAGAGAAGCAAAACACTACATCAGAACATGGTTTTGGGTTTTTTGACAACAAACTAAATGTATATTTCACGCTAAAACTAAAATAAGTAAAACAGAGTACCTCCAGTTGTCACAGGTTCCTTTCACTGACGTAACACATCACATGCATACTGTCCTATTTCGTAAACAAATGTTTCGCGTGTAAACTATTTCGTGCGAAGATCATACAGCAGAAGATGTATATTCTTTGTACTTCGTTATAATGTTTCTCTTCTGCTATATGATCTTTGCACCTAATAGTTTTCAGACGCCATATTTGTTTACAGAATACGACAGTATACGTGTGATGTGTTACGACAGTGAAAGGAACCTGTGACTACTGGAGGTACTATATTTTAATTATTTAATTTTTACCGTTGGGTATACGTTTATTTTTTTCTCAAAAAGCCCAAACCCATGTTCTGGAATAAGTTTTTGCTTCTCCACTACACTGTGTCGTAAGTAACACAAAACACACACACACACACACACACACACACACACACACACACACACACACACACACACACACACGTCATACTAACTAATAAATGTAAATCCATTCATACTAACTAACAAATGTAAATCTATCTGATGCTGGAGGCTTAAATCTTTGAAATGCATCGTGGAGATAAATAAACAATGACTAGTAACAGTAAACGTCTTGTTTCATTTGACATAAAACTACATTGCCGAAATCATTATCTTATTTCACCAATAACATAAACTGACGATACAGGTTATAACAAACTCCCTGGTACGAATTTCTAACACACGCACACATCGTTCTCTAACATTACTCAGGAGACCAGTCACTTCAATATACAGCATAAATATCTTATGTAAAACATTATTCGACATTCACACCTTTATTCACCCTCATAGCTAAGCACAATTACATTAGTAACTAATAAACAATTTGAAAATTAAGCAAGGAGAACTGCAAATAAAAATGACAGTACTTTGAATACAACACAGTGTCTGTCAGCTAGTGACCTCTACCAGACCGCATAGAAATTAAATTCACTCTGTCATCTCATGCCACCTGTCCTGCGTGTGACTCATACTGTGCATCTGTTACCTACTCTTACGCCCTCAATAGGCCACCACCTCCACCCCCCCCCAAAGGTTCAAATGGTTCAAATGGCTCTGAGCACTATGGGACTTAACTTCTGTGGTCATCAGTCCCCTAGAACTTAGAACTACTTGTACCTAACTAACCTATGGACATCACACACATCCATGCCCGAGGCAGGATTCGAACCTGCGACCGTAGCAGTCCCGCGGTTCCGGACTGCGCGCCTAGAACCCCCCCCCCCCCCCCTCCCCATCACCTTCTCCAGTACGCCGATGACACAGACTTCCTTGTCCTCGCCTCCACCCTGCAACGCTCCCAACACCTTCTCCAATCTCTTCTTGACCGGTTCACCACTTGGTGCAAACAGTGGTTGCTCAAGGTCAATCCTTCCAAGACCCAGGCGATCATTGTAGGCAAAACCACCCCTTCCTTCCGTCTCCTCGACTTCAATATCACCATTTATGGCCGTCCTAACAACCTCACAGCCACCCTCAAGTACCTTGGCGTCACCCTTGACTGTCGCCTCTCCTGGACTCCCCCCCCCCCCCCCATTTCTGGACAGTACAAGCCAAGTCACGCTGCCAACTCCATCTCCTCAAGCTCCTTTCTGGCCGCACATGAGGCCTGGACCCCTCCACCATTCTCCACACCTATAAATGCCACATCCGCCCTATCCACTGCTACGCCCACCCTGCCTGGATCTCTGCCCCTCCTACCTTTTACAAAGCCCTTCAAATCCTAGAACGCCATGAGCTCCACCTCGGATATTGTATCTGTCTACCCTCCCCCACCCAGATCCTCTATGACCTCATTCCGTTCCTGCACCACTTCCTTTTCCTCGAATGGATACAGATCCTCTACACCTCCGATAAACTTTATCCGCTTCACCCACTTGTCTCTCCCATCCTCTCCCACCCTGTCCGCTTCTCCGCCACATCCCACCTGCTCTCCATCTCTCCAGTCTCCATTACCTCGCCCAAGGTGGCTTCCACCAACTCCCCCTCCATGATGATGCCCTCATCCCCTCCATCTACCCCTCCTACCAACTTTGATCTTCCCAATCCACCCTCTGTGTCTTTTCCCAAGGGCAGCCTCTCTCCCTTCTTCCCCCTTCCTCCCTCCCTCTTCTCCCCTGGGCTCCCCTACCCCCCACCTTCTTTCCTCCCCCTCCCATCTCCTCTTCCACTGGCATCTACACCCTCCCCTCTCCCTCCTCCTCCACCTTCTCCTCTTTGGCAGGTCCCCAGACTCACACACATGCAGTGCACATTCGCGCACTGGAGATCATCGCCATTGGTTTCTTTTGTGTGCCATCGTGTTAGTGCTTTAGTGTTTCACTGCCCACGCTCCATCGTTAACGTGTGTCATTTCAGTCATCTGTGTTCGTGTACTAGTGCTGAACGTTTTTTAATTTACCACGCCTGCGAACGGCTCCGTGTTTTATATTCATGTGTCTACTGTTTTTTGTCCATCATTATGTTTTGTTTTTCTGTGTCTTCCTGTTTCTATTTGTCTTCTCTGTGGCCGAAGAGCACTGTAATATTTCCGCTGCCGGCCTACCTTTGTATAAGGTGTTAAAATAACAATAAAGAAAAAAACCTGTGGCAGACTCGCCTACAACTTTGTAACTAGTGCGTGATATCATGGATGTTGGCTCTCGGACAGAGGTGATATTCGAACTGGCCCTATACACTTTACATTGGTCACAGGTCTGAGGATCTCGCTGGCACCAGTAGAATTTCATCATATCGCAGTCATTTCATAGAAACACGTGCAGTTTGTGGACGAGTATTGTCACGTTGAAGAATGCGATCCCCATACTGTCTCATAAGAGGTAACACACGAGGACTCAGGGTGTCCCCTGCCTACCATGAGCGTCGGATTTCAATAATTCATCAACAGCCCCAAAGGGAAGTTATACCCAATGGCCCTCCACACCATGACGCCAGAAGTAACACCGCTGCGTTTCCCCAAATTGCAGGAAAATGGAACCTCTTCCACGGTTACCGACATACTTGCCGTAGGAGTACTAGTCACGGTTTATCACTGAATACGATGCGACGCCATTCATAAACAGTCCATGCTCCCCGGTCAAACTACCACTCGAGAGGCAGTCGTTTGTGTTGTGTCAATGAGAGCGAGGACACACGGGACGGTAATTCCCTAACTTCTGCAAGTCTTGCACATATGGTGCGAGACGACAGAGAATGTTAAAAGGGGTCTCAGCCGGCAGTCGCAGTTGTAAAGGGGCTGCAACGTGCTTGGTGCACAATTTGGCGCTACTGTCTTGTGGTGGTTAGACGTTTACCGGTACCTTAACAAGCAGCATCCGTGTCCTCGCGTTCCCAAGCGGTCACACATTTGGCAGCCGTCACATCCGAATGCAGGATTTTATAGTGGTACTGGACATTCAGCCATGTATTTTGTGATTATCTGTCCAATAATGATGACTACGCGCAATAGGTTTACGGTATCTGTTTTTTTTAAGCCTTCCCTTTTCTTTTGCTACTCATTACGTGGGTAGATCACATAACTAATGAGGAGGTATTGAATAGAATTGGGGAGAAGAGGAGTTTGTGGCACAACTTGACAAGAAGAAGGGACCGGTTGGTAGGACATGTTCTGAGGCATCAGGGGATCACCAATTTAGCATTGGAGGGCAGTGTGGAGGGTAAAAATCGTAGAGGGAGACCAAAAGATGAATACACTAAGCAGATTCAGAAGGATGTAGGTTGCAGAAAGTACTGGGAGATGAAGAAGCTTGCACATGATAGAGTAGCATGGAGAGCTGCATCAAACCAGTCTCAGGACTGAAGACCACAGCAACAACAACTCATTACGTTAGTATTTTTATATTGTAAATGTTGAAGCGTTTTCATATAGAATTACTAGTGATCCTTGCTATTAAAGTCTTAAATCTTTTTTCATTTTTACCCTATTTCATCAAATTTAAATTCTGATATTGTTAAAGTCCTTTCAACGAATAATGTATGGAATTTTCGATAGACACTTCATTTCAGCGTTTTACGCAAGTGATGTGATTTTTAGGATTGAATTTATATCTTATGTATGTACACGTAGTATTTGCACTCTTTTAATTTCGTGAACGGTTAAAAATACATTTCGGGAAATTAAAGTAGACATACTCTAATTCCATTAAAATTTTACTCTCGTATCAACTGAAGTGTTGAAGTATTTTCTTTGCGACCTATTTTCTTAATGGCGTTCAAAAGCTCATGAAAACAGAAGTACGGGATATAGTGCTTGCTGACTTTGGCGTTGAAACTTTTCTCGAAAGTACCCGGTATATCTACCACTATTGAAATATAATGCGAGCGTTATCAGCTGTTTCGGTGTAAACATCGTCGAGTGCTGCACTCGTAACAAGTTCCGCCGTTATATCAAGCCTGCTTCCACAAGAGGTGATTACTTAAGTATGAGTACGTTCACGCATTTCGAAAAAGTCTTACTGGGGACGCTATTAGAATTTAGCATATATGAAAAATCTACCTTGCTTCAACGTGTAGGTTGATGCAAGGCTTTAGAGCATTCCTTCCTGTGACCTATCATTTGCCTAAAATCTCTTTTGGATGTTTCCAATCGTTCGCGTAATAATAGGGCCGCAAGTCTCAGGTGGATCAGTTTTTATAGCTTGCATACGGTCTTCAGTTACATGAATGCACGCTGCTCACAAATATGGATACTGCACGATTCGGCTCGCTGGTCAAATGGAGGCCCATCTTGAGGGCAATTTCGAACTACGTAGTCTGCTAATAATAGAATCTCACACGAGTATATTCGAGTTCTTCACAACGATCACTTAGCATATGAAGCTGTTCACACTCTTTATGTAACCAAGCAGATCTGGTAACAACATTAAAAACTATCAACGCTAATACACTCTGGTGGCCGTTGCACTCGTCACAGACAATTGGAACACTATTCACTTGCATACCTGACGAGGGACTGTACGTTGAAAAAATTACATTCACAACCGACCATGTCTTCTGTGTGCCTGACTTCTTATCTCAAGGAGTGAATGTACCTACCTAAACATATGC
The DNA here is from genome assembly GCF_023864345.2 of Schistocerca serialis cubense. Lineage (NCBI taxonomy): Eukaryota > Metazoa > Arthropoda > Insecta > Orthoptera > Acrididae > Schistocerca > Schistocerca serialis. The sequence continues at coordinate 247,505,320 of NC_064638.1, read as the reverse complement.
TTCTTTTATTGCAGTTAACATATCTGTAGAGCTTTTAGTAAACGCAACCAAACATTTAATATTTTGAAAATGATTCTTAAATTGTCGAGCAATGTCAGAATAATTACTGTACGTCAGTAAATAAAATACAGAAATTACATATCTCTTAATATTCAAGGCTGCAGAATAATTAAAACATCCTTTCCTGTGTCCAGCACACACTTGCCTTAAACGGCTGAAAACAGCAAACAACCGATAAATCGGCGTCAGGAACACAAACGATACAGAAAACCACATTAAACGGCAAATTGGAACACACATGGTATGGTAATATAGCGTGTTGGTACAACTACTTCTTATTTGGACTCAACTATTATGTGAAAAATGTATGTTTTATAGATATCGTGTGTGTGTGTGTGTGTGTGTGTGTGTGTGTGTGTGTGTGTGTGTGTGTGTGTGTGTGTGTGTGTGTATGTGCGTGTTTGTGTGTGTGTATGTGTGTGTCTGTGTGTGTCATACATTCAGTTGAATACAATGTAGGCTGACCAAGTAAGTTCTTTTCTGGGTTCCAAGACATAAGGAGCAAAATGCTGACCAGATACAACGTGGTTAAATGGCACTGAAAATCATGCGACACCAATGTGCATTCATACTACTGAATAAGGTAATGCATGCTATATAGGCTGAACCACCTGAGACTTGCACATTTACTATGTCACAAACGGTTCGAGACATGGAAACGAGATTTTAGACAAGTCATAGTTGACAGGAAGGACACGTTATTTTATTGCTTGGGTGATGCTCTAAAGCCTTGAATCAACTGATATATTGAAGCAAGTGAGTTTCCATATATTCTAAATTCTAATCACAACCCAACGACCTCAGTAAGACATTTCAGAAATGCCTGTACGTACTAATGTTTAAGTAATAACCTTTTGTGGAAACAAGTTTGACATAACTGCGGAAACTCCCTCGAGAGCAGCATTCGGCGGTGTTTACACAGAAACAGCTGATTACGGGTTCTTTATATTTAATTTTTGGTACATGTACCGGATATTTACGAGAAAAGCTTTAACACCAAAATCAGCAAGAACTATATCGCTGTACCCTTCTCTTCATGAGCTTTGAACGCCGTCAAAAAACTACGAAGTAAAAAGAATGCTTCAGCTCCTCAGTTGGTACGAGAGTCAAATTTTAACAAAATTACGTTCTGTCTATTTTTATTTCCGGAAATGCCCCTTACAGTATCTTCAACCGTTCACGAGATGAGAGGAGTGAAAATTCTACGCGATGCATTGTGTACATGTTTAAGATATAATTTGAATTAAAGGAAATTCAGGTCACTGACGTAAAATGTTGAAATAAACTATCAAAAATTTCATATATTAATGTCTGATGGGAATTTAACCGTATCTGAATTTAAATTGATGAAATAGGATAAAAAGAAAAAAAATGCATAAAACTTTAAAAATAAGGAAGACCAGGAGATCTATGTGAAAACGCTTCAACGTTTACGAGATAATAATATTAGCTAACGTATGGCAATAGAAAAGGGAAGGCTTATGAAAAACAAAATACGAGACAAATGATGAAACTGAACTCAGCTAGTAACCTGCAGACACAGTAAACATATTGTGAGGAGTCATCGTCATTAGACAAGCAACTTATCACAAAAACGTGACTAAAAGTCCAACACAGCGTAAAAACCTACGTTTTACTGTCGCTTGAATGAGAACTTAAACTAGAGTTCATTTAACATAGATAAATCTATTTATTGAGAATTCGTTCATTGGCAAACTGCACTGAATACAAGCTAAGTTTTACAAATCACGTAAACGGCTGCAGTAAGTTCGAATAAACATATTATTATCGGATAACAACGCACGCTCTAAAAATTAGCGACTCACGGTTAACTATTCTTTCTTTCAGTGTGAAACGGGTGAAGTTTTATTTACCCAGCAATGGATATAGTGTACCATCATGAACGTTCTGCTATTTTCAGTTTATACAGTGAGCCCGAACATCCTTGGGTCTAAAGCCGCTGCTAAGTAAAAGTTCTGATATGTTAACCGAAAACTTATATGTCGTGTGTACGTCTTTTTCTATGTCACTGAGACGAATGCAACCCTGTGTCTTCAGTAGTAAAGGAAAGGAATGCTGCAAAATATAATTTCATCTGAATCAGTACATCTGAAAGTGGGTTTATCAACGATTTCATTCAGCACCAATTGTTTAAATTTTCCATACTACATGTTCATGCGGACTATGTTCGCTTCCGACATCTGGCTGTCAAAGTTAAAAGATAGTTCACATTGTGAAATTTCTGAAGACATAGAATCAATATGGACTCAAGGTATTTTCCCCAGAACTGTAAGAATCTGAAACACTTATAGATATTTTTCTCCCATTATAAATAAAAATATGGTAGACAACAGCAAGTAGTAGCAAATACAACTGATAAACAGTAAGATATGTCTGTCATCTGCTAGCTTACGGAATTCGATAATATGAAGTATAGTAAATATCATTTACGTTCAACGTTCATCTGTGTTTAGTTATAGAGGCTTGTACATCTGGTACTAGATTACGATTACGAAGTAATTCAGTGAAAAGTCCCTATGCAAGACAGTTTTTCCCGACTGATATTGCATTCAGTATGTCCCGGTATGAGCAATATGCATGCAGCAATTTCTGTTGGAAAGTAACTGGTTAAAGCTTAGTTGCGATTATATTCAATGACATTCAATAAATTTCTCTTATCAGTTAGTCATGACATCTAACTAATCCATCACATACCAGGAATACTACTCTCTTGAAAACCTCGTAGGTATGTGGGAAAAGCTATACATGTTTCCTAATAACACATCTATGAATTTTTCAAAAGAAATATGTCTTTACCTGTAATACATTGTACTGAGTTGTACAGCACAGCAGTATGCACCAACGATAAGTAACGAACAGTTAATTGTACAACTTACGATGCCGCAAAAGTGTTGCTACAGTTACGCGCGAACTGTTCAGTTGGTCGCCCGCGCGCCTACTGCGCCGGAGGGATGCAGCCCGCAGCACACGCCGAGAGCGACTGGAGACTGGAAGCGCCGCGACACACTAGCACCAGAGCCTGCCGATGGCAGCGCCACCGTCGCCTACGCGCGTATACGTCGTATGCGCTGCGCCTGCCTTATTTACCTCCTGGAGATAAGCCTGGGGTTATTTTCTTTTGATGTGAATAACGCTGTCACACGCGTTCATCTGGACATAATAGAGCAATGATGATGCAGAGGGACATAGCGAAATTGAGGATCGACGACATTTTCTTCTGCTGTTGGTCATAGTTCAAGTAAAACAGTAAAATTTCAATCTTTACGCCCATAATTTTTTCATGGAGTGCGCCAGCTGCGGACAGTTTAGAACAAATACTTGGTCACTGTACCGAGCGAGGTGGCGCAGTGGTTAGCACACTGGACTCGCATTCGGGAGGACGACGGTTCAATCCCGCCTCCGGCCATCCTGATTTAGGTTTTCCGTGACTTCCCTAAATCGCTTCAGGCAAATGCCGGGATGGTTCCTTTGAAAGGGCACGGCCGCTTTCCTTCCCCATCCTTCCCTCACCCGAGCTTGCGCTCCGTCTCTAATGACCTCGTTGTCGACGGGACGTTCAACACTAATCTCCTCCTCCTCCTCCTCCTTGGTCACTGTACAGTATTCTCTTCTTTTGATTTTAAACTTGACTTTCTATTACTATGGTATCTTTCGATATTTTCTCCATCTTAATTGTCTCACATAAATTAGTTATGTACTGTGAAGCCTCTGATTTGACACCAGGAATACTATGAAAATAAAATGTTGCGTTGTTCCTCTGTGGACATGGATCTGGGAACATAAAATTTTTTGCATTGGCTGTAGAACGAAGACAGAGTGATGACTTACCAAATTAACTTAATTTCTCGTTTTCCATGGAGCATAGAATTATTCCGAACATACACTTCAAATGACACACTTTGTATTTCATTGTTTATGGTAATGTGAGATACACCACATTGTAATGATTAATATCTGACAATGGCAGACCAGTTACCGAAAAGAGTCTTCCTACTCTCAGTGCTAAACTAGAACTAACTTCTCTAGCATCATATTCGTCTTCGAAAAGAGGGAGAGAAAAGAATGCACAAACAGTAACGTGAATCTTTTCCTTACGTTATTGTAGATTGTAGATGGCAAAACGTAACTAATTTTTAGATGTCAACATGAATTTTTCCTACGTTGGAGCAGGAAAAACAGAAATACTATACTTAAAATTCTTCATTTCATTCGCCTCAGCGTCATTTTCCTTTCAAGGATTAGGCTACTGTCTGTTCCAGTCCAAGCTTTTACAAAGTCTTCGAACATCTCTTTTCCTATTCGGCTTGTAGTACAGGAATTTCTGAGGAACTCCCTGATCTGGCGTTGTCATGGGGTGCTGTCTCCAATTGTCACGACAATTTTGTTATTTTATTGTTTTTTAACCCATTTTCCACAAAATAACACAGGAATCACCATCACTTTATAGAATTTCATGATTGTCTCTTTTTGTACTTTATGGACCAATATTCAACTGATGGTACCAGAGACGTCTTGGAATTTCTGCATTTTATTTTCATAATTACAATAAAAATAAGTATTATTATCACATCCTAAGAAATAAAGGGTTTTTACAGTCGTAGCGTTTCCCTTTCTTGAAGAGTGCTATTGCTTCTGTTGCATACCAAGGTCTAGGAACTCACAGTTCCTCCAACATTCATTTATTAATTGTAAAATTTAATTAGTTCGGCATATATTCCATCTTTTCGAGTGTCTTTCCTGTTCTTCATGTCTTTCTAAGCCTCTTGAAGGTTCTCCACATCATTGGGAAGTATGTTTCCGTGTACTTACTATGCGGAATGTGATATTCAGTCTTCCGCGTCTTCAGTCTGCACAATGATTTATCCGTTGTTCATTTGGTATAATTTTCAGTAAAACTGTTGTGACTTGGCAAGACGGCCAAGTCACAATGAGAGGAAGCCGAAAGGCACGCGCTTAAGCTCACGCAGGCTGGCGCGAGGTCTGGAACAGTTAAGGGAATTAATAGTAGCAAATAAAGTACGTAGTTGATGTAATACTTAACTTTAATCCATAATTGTAGAACATCGCTCTTGATTGTACATGCTTCATAAAATAACATCAAATGCTATGGCGCCTTGCTAGGTCGTAGCAAATGACGTAGCTGAAGGCTATGCTACTATCGTCTCGGCAAATGAGAGCGTAGTTGTCAGTGATCCATCTCTGGCAAAGTCGGCTGTACAACTGGGGCGAGTGCTAGTAAGTCTCTCTAGACCTGCCGTGTGGTGGCGCTTGGTCTGCAATCACTGACAGTGGCGACACGCGGGTCCGGCGTATACTAATGGACCGCGGCCGATTTAAAGGCTACCACCTAGCAAGTGTGGTGTCTAGCGGTGGCACCACAAAGACTGTCTTTTCCTTCCTTGTCCAGGACTTTCATGGATTTGTATGCGCATGGCTGTGTACCTCGTACGGCATTTTCTATGACACTTATGAACGTGTCCCAAGGCTCTCGCGGTGCTTTGCATAATATTTGTTTTTCAGAGTTCCTTTTTATTTTGAACGCCTCTAAGGTCTGATATTTCTTCGTGATAACTTTCAAATAAGCTACCTGTTTTCATTTTATGGCTTTTTTTAATCTCTGTGTTCCAAAACCTTCGTCGTCTTTTCCGATCTCTTTTATTCTTTTTACTAAGTTCTTCTGGTGCTGCTTCTACGGTGAAGGTCTTAATTGTATTCCATTCTAAATCGACGTCTGTCTGGTAATGTAGCAAGCTGCTAATGTTGTATAATACTATGTTCCGACAAATGATTTTGTGGCTTCTTTTGGAGTTTCTTTGTTTCCTCTTACTTTTATGGTAGCTTTCTGTTACTAACTAAAAGAAAATGGTTATTACTTATTCCGCTTCGTTGTCAAACATTTGTATCTTGCATAAGGCTCTTCATCTTATCATCAGTTAGTGTGTAATCAGTCACAGACCTTGATCTCCGTGAATTCCACGTAAATTTGTGAATGTTTGTCTTTCTGTTACATGTTTTAGTGATTTTAAACTAATTAAAAGAGGCATTCCTACCCACTGTTCTTAAGAGTCGTTTCTCCAGTTCCTCCTGTTATTTCTGTACACGAAGGTATCCAGTTCTTGCATTAAAATCAGCAGAGATGAAAACATGATCAATCTTGTAAATTTTGTCCGCTTCTTTCTCAAGATCATCGTAAAAAGTATCACTATCACCCTAACTTCACTCCTCTGGACCGTATACACCTGCAACAGGTGACTTCATGGAGTTAGAAACCTGAATCTCCTTATTCTTTCGTTTATAAGGCTGTATTGCTCTCTATTTATGATTGGCTGAAATTTGTACTGCCAACGACCTTACCGCAGTGGTAACGCCGGTTCCCGTCAGATCACCCAAGTTAAGCGTTGTCGGGCTGGGCTAGCACTTGCATGGGTGACCATCCGGTCTGTCCAGCGCTGTTGACAAGCAAGGTGCACTCAGCCCTTGTGAGGCACACTGAGGGGCTACTTGATTGAGAAGTAGCGGCTCCGGTCACGAAAACTGACAAAGGCCAGGACATCGGTGTGCTGATCACATGCCCCTCCATATGCGTATCCAGTGATTCCTGTGGTCTGAGGATGACACGGCGGCCGGTCGGTACCGTTGAGCCTTCATGGCCTGTTCGGGCGGAGTTTAGTTTAGTTTATTTAAAATCTGTACTCCAGCACAAACTCGTTTTCTTTGTAGAATGGCACTGTAGTGTGTCAAATATTTTGTTCCCTTTAATTCTGTCGCACTGCCATGTCTACTTTCTTTCTTTCAGTATCTGATTTATACCGCACTTTTTGTGGGTTATCGCTCGAATGTCTAACGTTTCCAGAGAATTATGATCTGAAATGTCACATCGTTTGTAGTTTGAGATTTTTCAGTTTTCGCCGGTTGATCCAGTCCTATACCGAAAGATGTTTGTACGTTTAGCAGTAATTTTAGAATGTTCTAGCTACTATACGAGCCCTGAGCAGGTGAAGCCGCGTGATGTGTCTGCCATCTCTAGGTACTGCGACCTGCCTGATATTCTGTCGGTTATGCCTCCTTTAGTGAGGCTGCCTTCCTGAGGCCTATGATGCCCTTCCTGTCTATTGTGTGGGACATACGTTACCTGGTTCCTCTGACTAGTCCCTCCGGCTTGGGCGAACTTACCAGGAGGCACGCCACCACCGGCACAGCTCTCGACTTAGTCGAAGCACACAAACCGTCCCGCCCAGCAGTGCACTGGCCTTCAGTAAGGTGTTGACCCCTGGGAGGGTTCTTTCATCATCTCAGTGGTTATAATTAAGGTGCAGCTAGTCGCAGGGGGCCAATATAGGCTGTAACTGCCGTATGGCAGCGAAATTTGGTAGATATGGTAATGCGTTAATACGGAACCGATTTACGCAGGAACAATTGTGGCCACCAGGAGAAAATATGGCACTGTAGACTGTTGGTATGACCATATGATATTCACACTCTTATTTGACAAGCCATAAGGAAAGTGAACAGAATGGATTTCCAGAATAGAGACTATGTGCTGGTAGTGAAACTGGTTTATGTGAATGGCAACAATTACAGTACTACGTTGAGAGAGTATCGCGGACTGGAAGGTCTGAGGAGAACTTCGTCGTCATTAAGTGGTTTAAAGGAGATAATGACATTCAAAAATACTGTTGAGCTTTGTGTGGCGACAGTAAGGAACAGGAAGGTTTCCTATCCTGGAAGCTATTGCCGAGGTTACTCGTGCTGTAACTGACCAAGCAGCACGTGCCCGAGTAGGGCCATGCTTGTGCAATGTCACTAGAATTGTCTATCCCATGTTCAACACCACGGAAAGTTCTGTGGTCTGTTTTAAACTGGTACCCATACAAGATTCAGATTGTTCACCAACTGAAACCTCAGAAACGTTCTGAATATTCTCTTCATTTTCTGGGACAGATCAAAGTTGATGACATTTGTTCAGACAATATTCTATGGAGCGACGAGGCACGTTCCACACTGCACGGTTGTGACGGTACAAACCCCGTTACTAGATGAATAGGTCTAGTATGCAAGGATTGCTTTGTGGAGAGCGAGCGCGCTACATGGCGCGTGATTCGCGGAAGCGCGTGGCGCGCCCGCGCGAGATTTGCAACGGTCGGTTTGACGCCTCCGTCGCCACATGGAATGCAGTTTCGGGCATTGTTCGGTTTTTCGCGCGTTACACGAAAACTATGTAACTTACGGTGAAGAGCGATGCGGCAGTGGATTGCGGTCAGCAATATGCACCTTCTGAAAGATCAATCTATATTTCAAGTAACGAGACGCAAAAGTTATAGTAACCTCACAATCGGTTAATATCACGAATACTGAAAGATTAATAAAGATAGTAAATAACAACTTACAGGGATGAGCTAGCGCTCAGTTTGATTCCGTAGAAATGTTGGAACACGTGAGGCGATACTGACCTTACGACTTATCTTAGAAGAAAGATTAAGGAAAGGCAAACCTACGTTTCTAGCATTTGTAGACTTAGGGAAAGCTTTTGAAAATGTTGACTGGAACACTCTCTTTCAAATTCTAAAGGTGGCAGGGGTAAAATACAGGGAGAGAAAGGCTATTTACAATTTGTACAGAAACCAGATGGTAGTTATAAGAGTCGAGGGACATCAAAGGGAAGCAGTGGATGGGAAGGGAGTGAGACAGGGTTGTAGCCTCTCCCCGATGTTATTCAATCTGTATATTGAGCAAGCAGTAAAGAAAACAAAAGAAAAATTCGGAGTAGGTATTAAAATCCAGGGAGAAGAAATAAAAACTTTGATGTTCGCTGATGACATTGTTATTCTGTCAGAGACAGCAAAGGACTTGGAAGAGCAGTTGAACGGAATGGACAGTGTCTTGAAAGGAGGAGATAAGATGAACATCAACAAAAGCAAAACGAGGATAATGGAATGTAGTCGAATTAAGTCGGGTGATGCTGAGGGAATTTAGATTGGGAAATGAGACAGTTAAAGTAGTAAAGGAGTTTTGCTATTTGGGGATCAAAATAGCTGATGATGGTCGAAGTAAAGAGGATATAAAATGTAGACTGGCAATGGCAAGGAAAGCGTTTCTGAAGAAGAGAAATTTGTTAACATCGAGCATAGATTTAAGTGTCAGGGAGTCGTTTCTGAAAGTATTTGCATGGAGTGTAGACATTTATGGAAGTGAAACACGGACAATAAATAGATTGGACAAGAAGAGAATAGAAGCTTTCGAAATGTGGTGCTACAGAAGAATGTTGAAGATTAGGTGGGTAGATCACGTAACTAATGAGGAGGTATTGAATAGGATTGGGGAGAAGAGAAGATTGTTGCACAACTTGACTAGAAGAAGGGATCGGATGGTAGGATATGTCCTGAGGCATCAAGGGATCACAAATTTAGCATTGGAGGGCAGCGTGGAGGTTAAAAATCGTAGAGGAAGAGATGAATACGCTAAGCAGATTCAGAAGGATGTAGGTTGCAGTAGGTACTGGGAGATGAAGGAGCTTGCACAGGATGGATTAGCATGGAGAGCTGCATCAAGCCAGTCTCAGGACTGAAGACCACAACAACAACAAGAACAATAAACAAAGTTTCAGGGGAAGCTTTGTATAAAATTCAACTGAAACTTCATGACGTAAAGAAAGGCACTATATAATATTTTGGGTCCCATCATACGTATTTTAAACTCGTTAAGTTATACTATACATGTAATTTGCAAATAGTTTTCATTGTTTGCCAATTATTATTAACATTTATCGTCCATAATTAATTAATTATTATAGATATGAACATTTTGAGCAGCGCAATATGTAGATAGCTACAGATTACATCTAAAAACAGTGCTATATGCAGTTCCATGTTAAAACTTTATAGCAAAGTTGTCAAGAAACAAATTTGCGATAAGTTCCGATATTTTGCAAAAACTAAAACTTGATTTACGGGCGATAGAATAATCCCAGAAATTAATGTAATATAGTAAATAAGATGTACTTTTTAGCGCGATTCCGTTGGTGTACTTATTTCTATCGAGGGATGTATGAATAAAAATTTGTAACCTTAACTAGTGAGACTGGTACTTGCATTACTTGCAGGGGGTGGGAGGGGGGGGGGTAGTCGTCCGAGCCTATATAAGCGAGCGGCCATCTTGGTCAGGGGTCAGTCGCTGGGCAGTCGTTCTGCAAGGTGGGTGGCGAGCAAGCCACACTTGAGGGTGGCCAATGTGGTCGTTTGAGAATTCTTTCTAGTGCCAATTTATTTCGACAAAGAGTATTGTTTATGAGTACAAGTGTGCAAGCATATATTTGGTGAACTGGAAGTGGTACGATTATTTGTGTGAGTACGATTTACGAGGTATACATCGTCGTAAGTGAACATGTGGCGAACTGTGATTTCGCGCCAAAACGGTTAGAACAAAAAGGGCAGTGAGACTTGTGGTTCTGTTCGAATGGATTGAGTAATTTTAGTTTATAGCACCCTACATTACTATTATTTGGGGCACAGATTCAAATTATTATTAAAGTAAAACCATGTCACCAGTGCTAATTTCATTGTGTGAAAGAAAAGAACAACGCCAATAAATAGTGACTGAATTGTGTCGTGAAAAACTGATTTTAGTGTAATAATTGCCTAATTCTTCTTCCGTAGTATAATCTGTACTTATGTCTGAGTCAATAATTAATTCAAAAACTATAACAAATGCGCGGGTGTGGAAATGTACTAATGCGTGAAGTGTGGACATCATCCCCTGAGACTTACGTGAGAGCCAAAATTTGGAATAACATTTTTAACGAACATTTGCATATGCACATTCGTGTGAACTCTCTGCAACCGCACTTCTTATTTATTTACCGACACGTCGCACGGTAGACTGAATAGACACTCGCCATGTGTGACTCTGTGGTGTGTATTTACAAGCACCTTTATCGTCGGTCTGTACGCAGATGGTTTGCCTGGCGTAGTTTGCCTGTAAGTTATTTACACCTCCATGTATAGCATTTGATTCCAGCTCTGGAAGAGCGCAACTGTGTGGTAATCACTGTTTTTATGCAACACGGCGCAACACCTCATATCGATAGCCCAGTGAAATTTATGCTAAATGCAACCTTCCACGAACTTGTTATCACTAGACATTTTCCAGAGGTATTGCCAGCAGTATCATGTGATCTGAATCCATGTGAATATTTCGTCTGCAGGTGTCTAAAAGAACCCGTTTATCTGGGAACATTCGGTCTTATCTGAAGGCCGTGTACAGGAACACGTTGCTCAGATTTCACCGGAACTACTGCGAATAATTGTTAATCATGTCGTTTTACGGATGCAGCATCTAGTCGACGACTTCTGTGTCCATATTGAACAAATTGTGTAAGCAACAGTTAATAATAAAATCAACATAAGACCTTTCTCATTTTGCGGGGCAGCCGCTGAATTTTCTATTTGTTCAATCTACCCTTCCACAGACAATCTGTTTTTCCATTTCTTCACATTTCTCCTACAAATATTTCGCACCAACTTCTCTACACGTTATAATAAATTTATTCCGCACTGACTTATTTTCATCTATTCCTCAATAGCCCTGACTATTTTTGTAATTCCTTTTTTCTATTAGTGAATAGCCCTGCACATTTCTGTACTTCCGTCTTTCGTCAGTGACTTGAAGCATTTCCTTTCTTACCTAAAGTTTCTTCGTAGTTACCTTCTTCTTTCCTACATTTTTTCTATACCAGACAGGGCCTGAACTAAGAAACCTTACCTTTAGCGTCCAATGCTCCTACTGGCTGAACTATCCAGGCATGTACATAGTTTCAAGTCAAGGCACAGCACACTGTTTCAAAACTTCTCATTCTAGTTTCTGGTGAAACCCTTATCAGCACAAGTAGCGTGTCTTCCTCTCTCGAGTCTTATCAGTTTTGTCGCCTAATATACGTCCGCTCACAAGGATTAAACCAAAAAACCCCAACGCCATCTTCCGTCTCAGCGACGTACGCGAGAACGTCACCTAAGCAACACATCGTATCTTTGAGACTACGCTATATTTACTGATTATGTAGATATGCGGACATAAGTCTTTTTACCCTCTTTACAAACAGTATAGTTTTAGTAATATTATCAATATCATTATCATCTTCGTCTACTGCACTTAATTACAGCGATTGGCACTAGTCAGGCGCCGTGCGGTGTAGCCGCGAGGTCTTAGGCGCATCACAGTCCGCGTGGCTCCCCACGTAAGAGGCTCGAGTCCTCCCTCGGGCATGAGTGTGTGTATTGTCCTAAGCGTAAGTTAGTTGAAGTTAGATTAAGTTGTGCGTAAGCTTAGGGACCGATAACCTCAGCAGTTTGATCCCGTAAGACCTTACCACAAATTCGAAATGTTCTCATTTATTGTATCTTAATCCGTTACGTCTTTCTTGCACTCAATGCGCCACGTTTGAAGGTGGTGACCTAAACTGAAACTAGTTTTTTTTCAGCGTAAATCGATTCCGCATTAATGTATCAGAGTATATACAAAGTTTTTCTGCCGTACAATGATTACAGCCCACACTAGACCTCTGGGAGTAGCTGCGATTCAATTATAACCAACCTCTATTTATTTCCTTCGTTGTGTTCCCTTCGTGTAAGTCAATATTGATTTGTCTATGAATTTTTTCCTGTTCTTCTTTTTCAAAGTAGTAATGAAATTTAATATATATCTGCGTGAACATTCATATTTCAGGAATAACAAATGTTGCCACATTCTTATCGTAATTTCATTAACTGTCCAACTGTTCCTCTTTTAACGTATGCATCTGAAACAAAGACACTAAAAATGTATTACGGCTTAGATCACAGTCAACTGCGAGCCCGGAGTTTGACCGTCACAGTCAATGACCTGCCATCATAGCACCCCAGCAGACGCTTCAGCGTCATGCCCTTCCACAAACAAACAAACTGACCACCTTTTGGAAAGCCTTGTTGCTAGCCAGGCAGTTCACTGACATACAACAACGCAACCAAGGTGTGCCTTCTGCGTGGTCAGCCATAGACTCATGTAAGCCCCCAGACGAGCCGATCGTCGACACGGCAGGGCTATGTTTCGACGTTCATCACGTGTCTTTCGCCACTAAGAAATTGACGCAGTCAGAATCGGTATATCTAGGCTACTCTGGGCCAGACGACGCTTGGCTCGTGATGCAGCCGCCTACGGTGCCCGTGCTGCCGAGATCTGCAAGCTGCCTGCCGCCTCGCCACAGTCAGCATTCTCGGTTTCGTCTACATGGAGCGGCACTACCTGCTGTGCGTCACTAGGATACCACCCTGCAATGCGAGAAATCGCTACCTACAGCTGTCGATCCACGCAGCTGAGATTTCCCCTGTCAGTATATCTCGCAGCAACGACCAGAAAAAATACTGCCTCCTGTGAGCGCTGTCTCTGACACACCATCGCTAGAATATTTCGTGACAATGCCACATTACTCCCCGCATGATGGCCAAGCCAAGTACAATAACAAATAATTGTTAACTTCGCACCCATATCTGTCTGTTGTCTCACCTACCCCTTCCCATCCACTACATTCTGTCTCCTTCAGCATCAAGCGAAACTAGGACGCCATCTGTGGGAGGTCAGCACCTGCTTATATGGTAAAGTCGAAGAAGCCTCCCACCTCCTAGAGCGGTCACAGCACGTCCCTTGCCACTACTTTGCAGAGTCAGAAGTGAAACTGTTTGGAGACTGCGGTACTGTTGTGATACTGATCCACATTTCACTTCGTCAGCACCATATAGTGAGCGGAAAATGCCGTGGCCGCTAGATACACAGTTGGCTGGGCCGGCGCATTTCACACCAAACGTACCGGTTCAGGCTGCTGACTACTATGTACACACCCAAGATTAGCAGGACGGATGCCTGGCCATCAGTGTGTTGAATATGGGTGACCTTACAAATTGGGTAACACTTGGTCTGTTTCGATGGCAGAGCCAGATGATGCTATAAGAAGATAAACAGCTTCCATTGGGAGTAAATTCTCTACAGCAGAGTCACCCAGTGCCTATTCTTGGAAGCTAATGAGGTGACAGTATTTGCCACTTTCAACACAGGCAGCAGCTGGCAAGGTGGACTGGCTGCAGTAGGCAGTGACAAGGTAGCCGCAGTAAAGAGGCGGTCAGTGATGTTGGCAAACCGAGAAGTGTATAACCGAGCTTGGCATGACCAAGTCGAACCAACGATCTCTGAGTCAAACCTAGATATCGAGCATTTAGTGTCTCCACCAGAATGATCCCAGTTCTACGCCTGCTGAGAGCATCAGGCTGGTATGTGGTAGCCGATGCTGACTGTGGAGGCCACTGGATGGCCCAGAGACTTAATGGGTACAGTTGACACTGGGACTGAAGTCGAAGCATCGTATGCACTGTCCATAGTCAGGTCAGAATCCAAGACCGTCCTCTTTACAGGTCACGTCTATCAGGTGATAAAAGACAAATCCCCAGTGTAAGTGACCATTCACTCTGCTGGAAGCAGGTATCCTCATTCAATTGGCGACGCTGGACAAAAATCAGCCCTTTCTGTAATGTACATTTAAAAAATGCGGCATCTAGCGTTAGCGTGGACCAACCCAGCCCATTGTAGAACAAGTTGCAGAGTGTAGGACGTTGAGGCAGAAATATTACAGTACCTGTAACTGGCGGCCCATTTGTCTGACTATCATTACTCGGTCAAGATGATCTCACAAGATATACATGCTGAGCCAAACACAGTTTAGGTTTTAATGCGCTAATATATGTTGGTATGGGGACCTGCATTTTTGCAAGGTTTTCCCTAGTTTATTTTGACATGCAGGATATTTAGAGCATCCTAATGTGGTGTAGTTTAGATGGTTGCGTGTAGGAGAGTCTATCACTCTGATCGTATACAAGTGTACAGTGTTAACTGCTTTGACTTCTGCCTGCCAATTGAAGAACAATATTTCTTGTTGCAGTAACAGAGCCTCTTCTAGCAATGCCTGAATGTGCGGCAAGAACTTAGCATCAACATTAACGAGATACACATCGCAAAATCTGTTAGCGACATGATCTAAATGTGGTCCAGATGGAGAGGTGACATTTCGCTGCACATGAGCAACGTCCTATAAGTGGACAATGCGGTTCTTACCTCGCCAACTGTGGCATCGGTGATATTTACCGGCAAATTTAATGTAGCCCGCAAGCGCTGACGTAACTCAGGGGTGCTTCTCTCCTTCGATCCATAAAATACCACCTACTTATTAGCAGTGTGTGCAACTGCTGGCTCAGCAAATAATAATGCAACCTGCTACTATTGACATGGTTAGTATGCAGAAATCTGGGAGTGGTTAACAACTTGGTCCAGACTCAACAGATACATATTTATAAATTTTTCTGCAGTACTAACAAATTTACATCAGATAACCTGCGCATATAATTACTGAACTGTAAAGGCACCAAAAGAATTTTTTTAAAGCATCTCCAAGTAAACTTGATGCCAAGGGATGAAACTTTTTCAGATACGAATAGCCATTAAGATAAAAATTATTTAAATCGACATCCATAAGATAGTTTTAAAAACACCAAAGACCACACGAAACAATGTAATAGCGAAAATTTATTTTAAAGGCACTAATAATAAAATAGTTTAGCATCAAAAATCTTTGAAACATCAAAGCCCAATTCAAACAAAGTAATGTCAAAATATATTTTACACGTGCCCATAATCAGAACAGACACAGTGCTGTTCTATGGATTTACACTTAGTACAAATCGACTTCCAATGACACAGTTTAAATTATAACGAAGATTTTATGCCGATGAGGAACACCATGGCCTCGCCATGAATGAAAACTTGGCCTAAAATCTGGCATCCTCTTCGGTCGCAACAGGGCGTCCAACCAGTTTTACGCACATATAGCGAAAACAGTTAAATTTCACAGCTCTAGAGCAGAAAAAATAAATGTTACAATGCATCCAACAGCATCTTAGATGTGAACTAAAAGAAGGAATTAATTTTACATCTTTCCCATCACTTACAACATAAATGAGCTTAGCAAATGGATAATCAGTTACTAGCCGGCCCCTTTGGCCGAATCGCACCCATTTAACTCGGTGCCAGCTCTGGCGGTCAAAGACAAGCAATTTATGGCAGAATGCCATCCGCATCAAGTAATAGCTGCTAACGAAATCAAATCCCCCAATGCACTCCCACTAAAATTTCGAGTAAAAGGAACACATAGAAGCTGGGAAAAACGAATTCCCACGGTGAGTAGTGAGTTCATTCGCCTTTGGTGCAACTCAATTATTTCGAAATATATCAGACAGGAATATGATGATAATAGTTGCTTCACAGCCTCGCAGCAGCTATACCTCTAAGTACTTTCATGGCGGGATTAAAATTTGACTCCAACGCAACGAATGTTCCACAATAGTAATGGCTTTACAGATGGCGGCTATCCAAACGGAAACACCTGCCGCCATTCCAGACCAACATTCTACATTGTTCTGATCTGTCTGCCAATGTAAAATGCTGCCAAAAGATTGCCCAAGTTGTCCTCTTCTTTTTCGCGCTTGCGCGGTATCTCGAGACCGCCCCTCCAGAAGTATCGAGTTCTCGCGGCTCGACGAAAAAACTCCCAGTCAAAGCATCGTCGCTCGCTTACCCAAAATACACACACAAAAAAAGTTTTGCATCACCTCGGTTCCGAGAGTTGCGGAACCTGTACAGAAGATTTGAATAGAGATCAACATAAACATCATTTCCGAACATTTTATTGCTCATGAAAACCACACATTGCATGTTGTACCACCATACAGCGAGTGGTGGTCTACATTGCTGTACACAGCTGTACCTCTAATAGCGAGGAGCACGTCCTCTTGCACTGATGCATACCTGTATTCGTAGTGGCATACTACCCACACGTTCATCAAGGCACTGTCGATCTAGATTGTCCCACACCTCAACAGGGATTCGGCGTAGATCCCTCAGAGGGGTTGCTGGGTCACGTAGCCCATGAACAGTCCATTTATATCTATCCCGTGCATGTTCGATAGGGTTCATATCTGGAGAACATGCTGGCCACTCGAGCTATGTCGTTATCCTGAAGGAAGTGATTCACAAGATGTGCACGAGGGGTGCGCGAATTGTCGTCCATGAAGACGAATGCCTCGCCAATATGCTGCCGATATGGTTGCACTATCTGTCGGAGGATGGCATTCACGTATTGAATAGCCGTTACGGTGCCTTCCATGACCACCAGCGCCGTACGTAGGCCCCAGATAATGCCACCCCAAATCATCAGGGAATCTCCACCCTGCTGCATTCGCTGGACAGTGTGTCTAAGGCGTTCAGCTTGACCGGCTTGCCTCCAAACAAGTCTCCAACGATTTTCTGGTTGAAAGCATATGTGACACTCATTGGTGAAGAGAACGTGATGTCAGTCCTCAGCGGTCCAGTCGGCATGCTGTTGGGCCCATCTGTACCGCGCTGCATGGTGTCGTGGTTGCAAAGATGGATCCGGCCATCGACGTCGGGAGTGAATTTGCTCATCATGCAGTCTATTCCGCACAGTTTGAGTCGTAACACGACGTTCTGTGGCTGCACGAAAACTATTATTCAACATGGTGGCGTTGCTGTCAGGGTTCCTCCGAGCCATAATCCATAGGTAGCGGTCATCCACTGCAGTAGTAGCTCTTGGTCGGCCTGAGTGAGGCTTGTCATCGACCGTTCCTGCCTCTCTGTATCTCCTCCATATCCTAACAACATGGTTCACTCCGAGACGCCTGGACACTTCCCTTGTTGAGAGCCCTTCCTGGCACAAAGTAATAATGCGAACGCGATAGGCGTTGCTCATGCAGGGTTGTTTGCATCTTTGGGTGGGTTTAGTGACATCTCTGAAAAGTCAAAGTGGCTGTGCCTGTGATACAGTATCCACAGTCAACATCTGCCTTCAGGAGTTTTGGGAACCAGGGTGATGCAAAACTTCTTTTGATGTTTGTATATCGATACGGCAGTATCACAGTCTAGTGCTTGAATGTATTCGGTTTGATGTAGTAGTGGATAGCTATGCGAAACACAATTTTAAAAAGGGAACTCACAACTTCCATATTCGGATTTACTGCACAATTCACCGAAAAGAGGCATACCAGCAGTAACAAATATTGCAAGAGGGGGAGGGGTTTTCATACACCTCTGGTCGAGCGCTCTATTCTAATCGATCAGCTCTAATTTTCTGAGGAGACGAATGATATGAATTATTCGAACAAGTGTATTGCACACGTATTTCTCTATGCACTTCACTCTAAGTGGGCTCATAGACTCTTCCACATGTAGCGAAAGAACGAAATGTTCTAAATGTCTTTAACACCAAAATATACTATGGAAAACTTTGGAAAAATATGTATTCACTTCCATTAAATATTAAAACAGTAATGAGTCAGAACATCTTCAAAATTAACAGTTTAACAGTGTGCTAGATGCAAGAAGCCGATATAAATCTATCACATATCAAATGCTGACATTTATAAATTTATTTAACGTAAAATACCTGTTTACTTGAGATTTAACTGTCTTCAGTAACGTTGATAAGAAGCTGTAATGGGTATATTGTGTCGAGTTCAGTGCTGATAACACTAAATTAAATTGAAGGATAAGGTCTAGATTAGACGCAGCCTAGAACCTGGATCAATGTCACAGATTTTCGCATGCAAGTAGCCACGTAATCGTGATTTACTCAGTATCATAATCGAGAAATTCTATCACAAACGTAAGTTGATCGAAATAGTGAAGCACTTGTGCAACTTATTTATAGAGAGGAAAACAACGTAGACGTCTTGGATAATAGATATAGAAGAGTTTGTCTTTAAAATGTGAGTTACAATGCAGATCAATCAGTTATACTCGCACATGTACAGGGGCGCTTTCAGCTAAAGCAACAATCCGTCTTGAAAACAGCTCGAGAACAGTTGTAAGAGTGGCAGTGCCTTTCAATGCCACAATGAGATCTTTAAACCTCATGCTTTCTTTAACACCAATTACCTTAGGAAAATGGACTGCATTTATCAGAATTTGTTCCTCCAGGAATGAGATTTTAATTTTTAAATACATCTCAGTCAAATCAGAAATAAATTGTTACACGACTTGCAATGTGTCATTGTCAGCAGTGTGGAGTCAAGTCCAGTAAATATAAGAGTTCTGAAATCTACTCAAGATGTTCTAATTTTTGGTCATGCACTTCTTTTACCTTCACAAATGCACCAAAAGTGAGTTTTAAACGACAAATCGTTCCAGACATGCCCATTGACTTAAACGAAGTATTTTGGAAAAAATACTCCAAGATAATCAAACGGCGCACCATGAGGGAATTATCTGACGGAAATCCTCTTGACATAGATCGTGCCAAAATCATCCAGTTGGCGCGTTACATCATGAAAATCCGGATCTGGTTAGAGTGTCCTGCCCATAATGTTCCAAACGTTCTCGATTGGGCGAGAATTAGCTTGCTGAAATGTAAGCCCAGGATGGATTGGCATGAATGGCAACGAAACGGAGCGTTGATCATCGTCGACTTATCAGTGTGTTGTATGTAAGGGTGCTGCGGATGACGACAAAATGGATCTCGCTATTAAAATAAACGTTACCCCGCACCATCATTGTTGTCTGTGGCATCTCCAGGCATGTCCTGGAATCTCATTGATTGGAGGTCAATTGTCTTCAGTGACGAGTCCCACTTCGAAATGAACCCCGATGACCAACGAAGATGGGTGCAATTGGGAGCCAACCTGACTATCACTCCCATAGGTCCCGACAACGCGGAATGATGGTCTGGGGTGACGTTTCGTTTCATGTCAACACCTGTGATGTAGGGGTAGCGTCTTTGATTAGTAGTCAAAACGTCCTCGGTCGCGGTTTCGCAACTTCCCACCGTTTAAATCTTGATTAATAATCAGCATTGGCAGCCGAAGGCTTCCGGCGTAAGAGGTCACCCTCCTTCTGTCACCGGCCTTGTCAAAGAGGGCGGAGGACTGGACAGAAGTTCAGGGCACTCTCTTACCCTTGAGATGGGATACTGCCCCTAAAGGCGGAAGAATCACTAATGACCAACGGCATGAGTATGCAGCAGGCAATGGAAACCACTGCATTAAAGGCACACAACGTGCATCCAACTGGACATGCGGCCTGTAAATGAAAATTGTCTTGATGATCTCCCCTTGGCAAAAGATTCCGGAATAGTCCCCCTTTCAGATCTCTGGGAGGGGAGGGGGGGGGGACTGTGAAGGGAGAGGTGACCATTAGAAAAAGATTGAGTAAAAAAAGAAAGGATAACATTCTACGAGTTGGGGCATGGACTGTCAGAAGCATGAACTTGGTAAGGAAGCTAGAAAATGTGAAAGGGGAAACGAAAAGGCTCAGTATAGAGACAGTAGGGCAGTGAAGTGAAATAGAAATAAGACAAGGATTTCTGTTTAGATTATTATAGGGTAATATCAACAGCACCTGAAAATGGTATGATGTGTGTAAGCTTCGTTAAGAGTAGGAGGACAGAGAGTGTGTTACTGTGAACAGTTCGGTGACAGGGTTGTTCTTATCAGAATCGACAGCAAACCAACACCGACAACTACAGTTGAGGTATACATGCCAGCGTCACAAGCTGAAGATGAAACTTAGAAAAAGTATATGATGACACTGAAAGCGTAATAAAATACGTAAAGGGAGACGAAAATCTAATAATCATGGGGAACTGGAATGCTGTTGTGGGGGTGGGAGTAGAAAAAAAGGTTATAGGAGAATATGGGCTTGGGACAAGGAATGAGAGAGGTGAAAGACTAATTGGGTTCACTAATAAATTTCAGTTAGTAATAGCGAATACTGTGTTCAAGAACCACTAGAGGTCGAGGTATGCTTGGAAAAGGCAGTGTGATATGGGAAGATTTCACTTACCTTACATCATGGTCATACAGAGACTCCGAAATCAGATAGCGGATTGTAAGGGATATCCAGAAGCAGATTAGACTCAGAACACAATATAGTAATGATAAAGAGCAGGCTGAAATTTAAGAGATTACTAAGGAAATATCAAGACGCAAAGAAGTGGAATACGGACACTAAGAAATGAAGAGATACTCTTGAAGTTCTCTATGGCTATAGATACTGCCATAATGAATACGTCATTAGATACTACAGTTGAAGTGGAATGGACATCTATAAATAGGACCATCACAGAAGTTGGAAAGAAAACCGTAGGTACAAAGAAGGTAACTGCAAAGGAGTGGTGGCTAACAGAAGAAATACCTCACTTGCTCGATGGAAGAAGAAAGTACAAAAATATCCAGGGAAATTCATGAATACAGAAATACAAGCCAGTGAGAACTGAAATAAACAGAAAGTGCAGGGAAGTTAAGACTAAATGTCTGCCTGAAAAATGCAAATAAATCGAAAAAGGACTGGGTCAGCATGTAGGAAAGTTCAAAAAATCTTCTTTGAAATTAAAAGCAACTGTGATAAAATTAATAGGGCAAGGCAAATTCCACTGTTAAATGTAGAGGGGACAGCGGATAGGTGGAAAGAGTAGATTAAAAGCCTCTATGAGGGGGGAAATTTATCTCATGTGTTAGAAGAAGAAGTAGGAGTCAATTTAGATACGGGATCCGACGTTAGAATCAGAATTTAAGAGAGCTTTGGAGCACTTAAGATCAAAAAAGGAAGAAGGGATACGGATTTTCTAACAAATCGTTGGGGGATGTGGCAACAAAACGACTATTCACGTTGGCGTGAAGAATGTGTGAGTCTAGCAACATACTATCTGAGAAAAATATCATCCACACAGTTCCGAAGACTGCAAGAGTTCACAAGTGCGAGAATTATCGAACAATCAGCTTAATGGCTCATGCATCCAAGTTGCTGA
Source organism: Schistocerca serialis cubense (assembly GCF_023864345.2). Classification (NCBI taxonomy): domain Eukaryota; kingdom Metazoa; phylum Arthropoda; class Insecta; order Orthoptera; family Acrididae; genus Schistocerca; species Schistocerca serialis. The sequence continues at coordinate 247,483,353 of NC_064638.1, read as the reverse complement.
CAGGAATAATATACAGAAGAATCGAAAAGAAAATTGAGAATGTTTTAGATGATCAGTTAAGCTTTAGGAAAGGTAAAGGCATAAGACAGACAATTATGACGTTGCCATTGATAATGGAAGCAAATTAAAGAAACATTAAGAAACGTTCATAGGGCTTGTTGACCTGGAAAAGCGTTCGACAATGTAAAATGACGCAAGATGTTAGAAATTCTGAGAAAAATATGGGTAAGCTATAGAGAGATACTGGTATTACGAAATATGTGCAAGAGCCAAGAGGGAATAATAGGAGTGGACGAAGAAGGACGAAGTGCTCGGATTAAAAAGGGTGTAACACAGAAGTGTAGCCTTCCGCCCCTAGTGTTCAATCTGTACATCGAATAAGCAATGATGGAAATAAAATAAAGGTTCAGGAGCGGAATTAAAATTGAAGGTGAAGGGATATTAATGATACGATTCGGTGATGACACTGCTATCCTGATTGAAAGTGAAGAAGAATTACAGGATCTCCTGCATTAAACGAGCAATCTAATGTGTAGAGAGTGTGCACTGAGAGTAAATGAAAGACGAAAGTAATGAGAAGCAGCAAAAATGAGAACAGGAGAAACTTGACATCAGGATTCATGGTTACAAAGTAGATGAATGTAAGGAATTCTGCTACCTGAACGGACCTTGACAGACGGAGCAAGGGGGTATCATAAGCAGAGTAGTACTTGCAAACTGGCCGTACTGGTCAAGAGAAGTCTGCTACTATCAAAGAAAGGGCTTAATTTGAGGAAGAAATTTCAGAGAATGTGCAGTCATAGACATAAAAACTAACCATCGGCCGGCGCCACAGAGACTAAGTCCGAGTCGGTCACTTAAGGTGGCCAATAAAACTGACCGCCCCTGACAACTCTTTAAGTCCGGCCATCTGCACAATCTGGCAACGCTGAAGGATGCAGAAGTGTTAGGAGGAACTGTTGTCTACTTCCGAAATGATATGGATGGAGTGAGTCCGTGGTCTTGCGGTAATCGTCGTGCATTCTAAACTTAGAGTCGAATGTTCGCGTCCAACTGTATTTTTTATACCACATTTCGGTCAATTTATGAGTCTGTTTGAACATCTAAGACAGTTCGCTTAACATTCTACCCACCCGCAATAACAAGTATTCCAGAAACAATCCCGCACGACAGCTCGTTGCTGCGTCGCGATCATAACACCTTACGCTCGAGCGTTTCCTCGCGCTGCAGCGGCTACCGGCCACCGGCCAGACACCACCCGCCGCCTGAAATCCGGCCCCGCCCATGTGAAGGCGGCGTCACGCTGTCAGTGTATGTATCAACTGTCATTTTCGAATTTGAAGTTCTAGTTATCATCTTGCAGTTAAGCATTGGATTTTGCATACTTGAAAATCATGAACTACAGTTGTGCATTGTAAAATTGAGTCGCTAGTGGAAAATGGTGTAACATCTGCAACACAACGTTTACTTTTGGTATAACAGAGGGGTGAATGTAGAGGAGGCAGCTAGAAAGATTTGAACTGCGTGTGGAGCGAGTGCTTTTGGGAAAAATACGCCAGAAAAAGATATTCCTGTTTCAACAAAGATCGTTCTGGCATGAATGGTTTTCCACATTAAGGAAGTCTCGACTACTGATAAAATGACAGATTACCATTTTACCATCATGCGACATTTGCATTCAACAGGCAAACGTGTAGGAGTACTGCATGCTCTAATTCGAAACAACAAAAATCAACGGAGTGACTATTATTGAACGTCATCAGGTCGCACATTGAGCATTCCAATGCAGTACTGTTACTGGTGACGTGTTATGATGCCTTTACCGTTAACTTCCTAAGAAGAAATGAAAGGCTGAGACCCACCAAAACACGTAGACTAGAGGAAAGAGTAGCGTGAACTTAATATTTTACATTTGATAGGTCCAAAAGTGTGTTTTGGAATACGAATTCTGCCCCAAGGGGTGTGCGCAACACAGCTGGAATGTGTTGTCAACAACTGAGACACCTGGCACATTCATCTGTTTTCGACCTGTCAGTAAACCACTATATTATGTTCGATTATATTATGGTTCGTTTTTCCTCTGCTCCCTGCTTTCAACTGTTACATGGCAATGTTTATTGAAACAGCTAGAAGTTATTGTGTAGTCAGTCGACATTTCCCCAGCCATCGCCTTACTGATTTGGGATTCCGTATAGTCTAACTATATCCAGTTATTTCCAATTTTTAGGGTTTATGTCCCTGCTGCTGCCCCCATTTTAAGCCACAGGTGTAAGGCGGGCATGTCTAGCATAATATCCATTCCAAGAGTGGATGTCCTTCTAATTCCATCTGTTTGTGAAAGCAGGCCAGTCTCTGCACTTTGCCAGACTCCCTAGCAGCCACCTTCTGTTCGAATTTGTTCATATTATAGGCTAATAAATTGTCATTGGTCTTTTTGCAGGGATGTACATCCAGTACGTACTGGGTTTAGACCGCAGTTTACCCTACAGAAGCTTCTAGTGCTTATAAGATTATCTTTCGCAGTGGAACATATTCTTTATGTGAGGTGTTCATAATAGTTTCCATCCAGGGCTACCTCTAGATACACTACAACCCTCGCTAAAGTTTCACCGAGAAACATAATTTTTCAGTATGTGTGCTGGACATGCTTCCCCATAAATAACACTACACCAATTGTTGTGGGGCTCGTCTTTAAATACTTTTTCACAATGTTTAGTGCACATAGGTTTAACAGTACTAGCAAATTTTCTAAGTCTTACTGTGAATAGATCGTCTACTTATTCTTCTCAAGAGTAGTCTCCTGCATTCAGCTCGTCTATGAGTTCATTCACCACTAGATTCTTCATCTCTAACCATTTACTCGAAGGTCGTATTACTCGGCATCCAGGAAGATACAGAGAGCATCCAGAAAGGGTAGTGGTTTTTCCACCTTCCCAACAAGTTGGTGAAGTGTTACTTCACATGATTTGCTTCGCAAGTATTGTGAAAATGTGGCAGTTCATAGATATAATTATGTATTCACAATAACAAAAAATATGGCGGCAGAAAACAAAAACGTGGCATTATGAATATGCAGTACCTCAAGGTATTCGCTTTGACACTAAGGGTTACTTGAAGTAGCAAGACGAATTTTACTAGAGCGTTGACTTACGATTCCCTCATTGAATTTGTTTCTGCCAGCTTGAAGCTCTGCTACAAAAGAATTAAAAATCTGGCTTTCGGCGAGGCTCGAAAGGCGAACAGAGGCAGCATGCACCTGAGAGGCAAGCACGTTACCCTTTTTTTAATCTCATTTTGTTCGCTTTTGTTCGTTGCATCTGCTCGGGACTGACGTCGTAAGACATCCGTTTAAGTCCGTTGTTGATCAATTAACTCAGTTTTCTTTAATTACAGAGGGCAGCTAACCCTCTGACCGAACATGCTGAGCCACCGTGAGGGCTAGTCTCATTTTGTTCGCTGTCGTTCGTTGTATCTGTTCGGGGTGGACGTCGTAAGACACCCGTTTTAGTTCGTTGTTGATCGGTGAACTCAGTTCTTTTTATTAGAGAGGGCAGCTAACCTTCTGACCGAACACGCTGAGCTACAGTGCCGGCGTAATCTCATTTTGTTCGTTTTCGTTCGTTGTATCTGCTAGAGGCGGACGTCTTAAGACACCCGTTTCAGTTCGCCAGTGATCTATTAACTCAGGTGTTTTTTTTTCTTTTTTTCACACAGTGGGTAGCTAACCCGCTGACCGAACACACTGAGTTACCGTGCCGGCGTGCCTAGGAGGTAGCGAATAGGCGCGGTGTCTTCCACTTACTTATTGACCCGTAAGCGCTATGGCAGATAAACCGTAACATAAGATACGACAGTAGTTGTATTCCCCATGTGGAACGACTTTCGTGGACTCAAAAGGATTAACTGATATCCTTACGTCACATCTCAAGCGAAAAGCACTCAGTATTAAAATTAAATGACACGATAATATCAAGTGTATTTAGCAGGATAGTTCTGTGCCATCAAGGAAGTAACTCGTCGGTCACAGAGTTGCCAAACATATTCTGCGCTGTTGCCAAGTTTTAGTTATACCGCCAGGAAGGATAGCAGCTGATGTTGTCTGTGAGTGACCTCGGAAGTGACTATAGCTTCGTTTCAAAGTTGCGGGTGGCAAGGGCCGCAAGATCCTCATTATATGTCAATGAGTCTTACTCGCATTTCTGTAACTAGGTTTAGGGGCTTGGGTGCAATTACTTGTAATACAGCGATATAAACTAAATGTCATAAATTAATAACTGCGGCAATTATTTGTGTTTTACTGACTTAATCGGACCGAAACCTTCATATTCACCAGACGCGATTCACAGTTTTGGAGCTTCTATAGTGGTTGAATTGGCAATGTATATTTGCTGTACAATATTGTTATTGAGATCACTGTCATTGGCACATCCACCAGAAGACAGGCATGGTCTGGCTTATTGTTGTCAGCTTTCCTGACAGATGTTCTGCGTTTGTTCGAAACGTGAAGACTTAGGGTGAATTAGAACATTCCAAATAGCGAAAATTTGGTGTTTCTATTCTTCCAGCTCTAACATTCAAATAACAGTTACAATAAGCGGCAGAAAAGCGCCTGTGAATCAACAGTTAATAATGCAATCATAATTAGTGGAATCTGACAAATTCCATCTGTCATCTGATAATTGTGAAAAACTACATTTTTCATCTTCACAGCATCACAGTATGAACTCAAGGGTTTCATAGGATACCTATACTTAATTTCGTTGTGATCGTTTTCAATGACAGTACGGGAGGAGCAAAACCATCTGACTTGAAACATACTTTTCCAGCGGGATATGAATCTTTGGCTACAGTTGCAGTAGCACGTCCAGTGAGGTATCAAGAATGTGAGAAATCACTCATTGCTATAGTATAGGCTAGGTTAGAGAGAAGCAGGTTTCCGACAAAGTAAACGATGAGAGACACTGTCGCGGTCACTTATTAAACAGGAATTGTTCAGAAAATTACAACTATATCTAGTGAAATGAGTAGGTTGATGCAGCTCCAGTCCGGCACTATCACTGAGTTGCCAAACATTTTCCGAATAGCACTTAAGATAAAAATGTATATGTGTGTTTGTGTATGTGTTTGTGTGTGTGTGTGTGTTCGTTTGGACTTTTCCGAAAGAACAGACACTACGCATCGAAGTAGACAGCCTTGTTCATCAATTAAAGATTGGAGGACAGATGTCCAGGCTGTCATGCGCATTAAAATAGAACAACGGCGTCAGATAAAAATTTGTGCCTGATCAGGTTCGAACCCGGATTCGTAGTGTCTCTTCTTTCTGACATTCCCGGGGGGTACCACGCATATGGTATGCGGCAAAGATGGGAATTCGCGTCTGACGAGGAGCGTGTGTAGATAGGTGCTGCAGAGAGGTTGACTGCTGTGCCCGACAGTGCCCACCGTCGGAGGTTCGAGTCCTCCCTCCGGCATGGATGTGTGTGCTGTCCATAGCGTAAGTTAGTTTAAGTTACATTAAGTATTGTGTAAGCTTAGGGATCGATGACCTAAGCAGCTTGGTCTCATCAGTTCTTACAACGAATTTACAAAATTTTAAATCCAAAATACTGCATCTCGGTTCTTACAGTAGTGCAATAGGTGCGCAGGTTAGCTGTAACTGAAGAGAGACTCCAACTCGGATTGTGGTTAAGGGCATAATAACTTAAATTGTGAATATATTTCTGAATGAATGTTTTTTATGTATTTTTCCGTCAATCTTTTCACTGTTATAACTGATGTTCTACAACGAACGCACGCCGCCTGGAGTGGCCGTGCGGTTCAAGGCGCTGCAGTCTGGAACAGAGCGACCGCTGCAGTCGCAGGTTCGAATGCTGCCTCGGCATGGATGCGTCTGATGTCATTAGGTTAGTTAGGTTTAATTAGTTCTAAGTTCTAGGCGACTGATGACCTCAGAAGTTAAGTCCCATAGTGCTCAGAGCCATTTGAACCATTTATGAAGTATTCAAGTATTTACGAACAGTAGAAGCAGGATTGCAGCGAACTGATCCCTTAACCAAGTGCAACATAGAGTACCTGTGTAATGAGTCATTCCAGCTGCATTGCTGAAGGTAATATTTGTTAAGCAATTCACTGCAGAATTAATGTAATACCCACACGATGATCTTTGTAGTCATACCGTATCATTAGCAGCCCGCGAATGGAGTACTATGTTCGTTAAATCGGATTACTCAAGCTGAGGCCAAATAAAGAGAAGCGACGACGCCACAACACTATCTTTGCTTAAGTAGGTAGTCAGCGCTAAATTATGTGGGCCACCATTAACGTTACCGTAAGCAGTTTGACAGCATAACACCACCACAACTACTGACAACCTGAGCCATATCATCACGCAGTTGTAACTCGCAGTGATTACAAGTTGCTGATAATTGTCAAGAATAGCGGAAAGCGCCTGTGATGTTCCATTTGCATTACGCCTAGGACGGAGAGAATCCTAAATAACAGTAATAGGTCACCCAGCGGAGAGAAAAGTCCACGTATTGTCTCAAGTTCTTGCAGTTTGATATTAATGCAGTTCCCAATAGTTCCACACTAACGGGTTCTGTTGGCTATCGGAATACTCATACGGGAATTATAAAAGTGTAATTGCTAGAACGCTCAACTACCTTAATAATACCTCATTCTGGATTGAATACGACTCGGAAAGCGACGTTAATTTGACGTTTCCATCCATCTCCTGACGTCTTACTGAATGAAGTCTGAAGTGCACGCACAGTTGTGTTGCCTGCTGCATGGAATCTTTGATGTGTTGTTCCAGCTGGGAGTCATTGCTGAATACAGACATTTGCAAATATCCCCACTGTTTTAGGGGAAATCGTCTTTCTTGCATTTTTTTCCATACCGTAATTAGCACAATAACATAAGGCTTGTTCTGCTGAAGAACTTGATGCCCACAGGTCCTTAAATAAGAATCTCCTAGCGGGAGTAATGCATGAAAGGAGACAAACTGTTGGACAAAAGAATAGACAGCTACGTGCTTTTTGCGTTTCCGATAGCGCCTACGATAACAATCTAGTGTCATGTTACGCTTCACAATCTTAAATTGTTTATTTTCTAACTTCATACTAAAACAAAAGTAATGATATGAGAAGAGGAAATGAATGATATGCTTCTCAGGAACTTTAGTTTTTCGTATTTATTTTCTCACTTCATACTAAAACAAGGGCGTTATTATGAGAAGAGGTAATGAAATATACGCTAGCAAGACATAATATTTCCTTGTGTGCTACTACTGCATACATGAAAGCTCAGCAGTTAATTTTTGTATGTTGGATAAATTTTGGTATCACCTCACATTCCTTTGTGAGAAGGTTCCTATTTTCTTGGGATTCAAACAGATTGGACATTTCATCACTGGTTAAAATTCTAATGACTAATGACATGATACCAGTTGCAACTGCTCCATGGCACCTGTGAGTAGAGTCTCACGTTGGTTACTGTAAGAACACGCAGGCGGTGATATCCGCTCACTGCAGTCAGAGCCAAGGTAATTTACTTCTGTTTATGGCGAAGCGTCTGCTGCAGTGTCCACGCTCAGCCAACATAAACAAATTGCGGCGGCATTGGGCACTGCTAATCGCTGCACTTGTCGCGAGCCTCGACAACAAGAGCGCACTGTCTCTGCTAACGATAATATGGAGCTAATACATCTTACATAACGTAATATGCAGGTCGTGGGTTGGGTAACAATTCAGTTTGTAACTTCCCATCGCATTAAAATACTTGTCATATTTGATACAATATTTATTGTTGGTTGTCTCTCTAATGTTAATAGCATTGATTCAGATTGTGCGTGAACACGATAACACATACACACACACACACACGCGCACACACACACAAACAGTCATTGATTCCAGTGAGGGTGACAACTACTGTGTGTTGAACAACACATGCACCAGTGGATTCGTCAGTTGGTGTCGAGTAGATGAGAGTTTTCAATTACCTTGCATTGCAAGAATTGTAAGGAGGAGACTGAAAGTAAATGGTCTTGTATCTAAAGAGCTGCGACAAAGCAAAGCTTGACCGACTATCAGGTAACTGTCCATATGGGTTTTGTGGACGAGTATACTTTTAGTAACCAACCCACCGACGATTATTACGTAAGATTTCTCGAAGGCTTAGGGGCATTGATTTCATTAAGTCGTCGACAGTGTAGCGTGATGGTACTTCCCACCATACGTTTTCTATCTTCGTCCAAGGATCGTTTTGCATTTGTAGGTCCACATGGCAATGACCTTGTTACCTCTGCCCACATATTCTCTATCTGGTTGATGTTCGGTGATCGTGGAACAAACGGCAACAACTTTATCCTCTCTTGGACCTGAAACCAATCTCGCACTGCTCTGCTATGAGGGATGGGGCTCTACCCCTGTAAATAAACTGTTATCTCGTTAGTTCATGTATTTATATTTAAATAACATATTAGTAATAAGCACATTGTATTATTATTTTCCACAGTGTTTAAGAATTCAGGCCCTGTCATAAATAAGTGATCTAGATTCAACCGTCCGATTAAGAACGTGGTTTACACAGTCTACCAAATGATGAGAGTCGTATTCGTATATCCACAATAAGCCTGACTGGCTGAATCTGATTAGAACGATCTGGTATCTAAATGAAATTACAGAAATCGGATAATTTGAACGTCTGCATTGCAACAATGCTGCGCACATAAATTCCTATGATGTAGTAACAGGTAGCAACTGCCTAAGAAAAAGTGCGAAATATGTCTACTAGCACCAATGTAACGTACTTATAACCCATATTTCTGTTATGGAAATACTGAATAGAACAATGCACATCTATTTCAGTGGTGGGAAGATGCACCATATCGGATTTGCTGATGACATAATGACAATACTAATAATAATAAAAATCTTATGGGGCCGATAGGGGAAACCGTCCCCCATGTTGGTGGTACCGAGGAAATGAAATACTTGGAGTGAACCAAATACTAACACAGTCCTGACAGCTACTCAATCCGTTGAACCCAAAATCCACGCACGACTGAGTGAAAATAAACGCTATTCTGGTCACCGTCTGTTAGCTCAATGAGCTCGGCTGAAAATATTTGCTTCCAAAGGCTTTCACACCCTCTGGTCCTGTCCGGTCGTGGTATCACCCAAGCCAAACAAACGAAACACAAGCTAACATGAACTGTGCAAGCAAAGTCAACTTTACCCCAGATGGTAAACAACCTGGTTGTCGACTGGCGGCAGTTGGATTTCCGGATTCTGTGGAGTCCAGGTTAGTACGGCAGAGAATATCGCAGATCTCTGGTAAATTTTCCTACAAGCAGAAACATGCATTTGAAAACCAAACATCGATACATTGATCCAAGCACGAAAACTAAATAATCACACAAAAGAAATCGACCAACAAAAAATTCTCCTCCTTGCTCTTAACGAACCACGACTAACTGATAGTGAAACCTTGCGGAAACCACTGCATCTTCAATAGTAAAATACAACAAAGGTAGCGAAAGGCGTACCAATCTTTGGCATTGGTTTCCTCGAACACAGATCTAACATCAACTCTGTCAAAGAAATCACACCCATCAACAATCGACTTATGACTATGCTCATCCAGAGCCCCAGTAAAAAATATGCACACATCAATGCACATGCCCCCACCAAAATTGAAAATAAAAAAAAACACCAAAAATGTCGAAAAATTCTGAAACACACTCGAAAATACTATGAGCAAAATTCACCAAGATGACGTGAAAATACTAATGGGAGACTTCAACTCTCTATTTGGGACAGAAATATCCTGTAGAAAAATCACTGGTACAAATTCAACACACCGAAACGCTTAGACCAACGGCACACGTCTGACTGATATATGTTAACAATTCAACCACAAAATGATGTCTTCCCACTGTAGGAAAATACCATTTCTCAGGTAACATGCTTGGCTATCAGGTGCAAGCTGCTGTCGTTCGCCTTTCTAGACTCGCTGAAAGCAAGATTTTTATTTGTTTTGCAAAAGAGCTACAAGGAGGCAGATACAAACTCAATGTGGGAATCGTAAGATAACGCTAGAGGAAAATTCGTCTTGGTACTTACAGTAATCCTTAGTGTCCGAGCGAAAACCTTACGGTACTACCAATTTCATAATGCCACTTTATTTTTCTGCCGGCATACTTGTTGTTGATGTGAATACATAATTTTATTTATGAAATGCCACATTTTCATAATACTTGCGAATGATACAGGAAATGAAGTAAATTCAGATCTTTTCGAAGTCAAAAGAGAGTAATATCCCACTAATTCGTGTTAAAATAGGCTCAATCGTTTTACACTTAATGCTTTATTAAGACAGACTGCCGTAGACTGCCGTAGTAATGTTTTTTGCAGTAAGCTGAATGTAATTTGTATTAGTACAGTGAATAATTTTAATTGAATTTTTACTAATCGCAACAGTAATCATCAAAGAGAAATTAATCAGCTTCTGAATTTTCTTTCACGATATCTAAAACAATCTGTCAATGCTAAAGTTATTTGCAAATTCTACGCCTGTAGAAACCCACTGGTTCTAACGATGTCATTAAAGCAGTGTAGTTTTAAGAGTATTTTCGTCTACAAATGAATTGCCTTGACGGTTGATCGATCAAGATCGGGAAAGGTAAAATTTTACGAATATATGACGAGAGGGACAAGTGCTTGAGCGAGGACTTCCCTATCAATACAAGTGCCTGAGAGACGACTTTCCCATCAATCCCCTGGATAGTTTTGTTTCTCAAATCAACAGAGTGAGTTATCATGCAGTGGCATAGGTGATGTAGTTTTGTTGCTCGATTCTTTTACACTGCGATCGAAAGGTGTCTCAGTTGTTGACAACAAATTTCAGCTGTGTTGCACACACCCGTTGGCGCAGAATTCGTAGCCCAAAACACCCTTTTGGGGTTATCAGATGTAAAATATTATGTTCAGACTACTCTTTGCTCTAGTCTACGTGTTTCGGTGGGTCTCAGCCTTTCATTTCTTCTTAGGAAGTTAACGATAAAGGCATCATAACACGTCACCAGTAACAGTACTGCATGGGAATGCTCAATGAGCGACCTGATGACGTTCAATAATAGTCACTCCGTTGATTTTTGTTGTTTCGAATTAGAGCATGCAGTACTCCTATACGTTTGCCTGTTGAATGCAAATTTCACATGATGGTAAAATGATAATCTGTCACATACATCAGTAGTCGAGACTTCCTTAATGTGGAAAATCATTCATGCCAGAACGATCTTTGTTGAAACAAGAATATCTTTTTCTGGCGTATTTTTCCCAAAAGCACTCGCTCCACACGCAGTTCAAATCTTTCTAGGTGCCTCCTCTACATTCACCCCTCTTTTATACCAAAAGGAAACGTTGTGTTGCAGATGTTACACCTTTTTCCACTTGCGACTCAATTTTACAATGCTCAACTGTAGTTCATGATTTTCAAGTATGCAAAATCCAATGCTTAACTGCAAGATGATAACTATAACTTCAAATTCGAAAATGGCATTGATACATACACTGACAGCGTGGCGCCGCCTTCACATGGGCGGCGCCGGATTTCAGGCAGCGGGTGGCGTCTGGCCGGTGGCTGGTAGCCGGTAGCCGCTGCAGCGCGAGGAAACGCTCGAGCGTAAGGTGTTATGATCGCGACGCAGCCACGAGCTGTCGTGCGGAATTGTTTTTGGAACACTTGTTATTGCGGGTGGGTAGAATGTTAAGCGAACTGTCTTAGATGTTCAATCAGACTCATAACTTGACCGAAATGTGGTAAAAAAATACAGTTGGACGCGAACATGCGACTCTAAGTTTAGAATGCACGACGATTACCGCAAGACCACGGGCTCACTCCATCCATATCGTTTCGGAAGTAGACAACAGTTCCTCCTAACACTTCTTCATCCTTCAGCGTTGCCAGATTGTGCAGATGGCCGGACTTAAGAGTTGTCAGGAGCGGTCAGTTTTATTGGCCACCTGAAGTGAGGGCCGGCCGGCGGTCAGTTTTTACGTGTAAGACTGTACGTTTGGAGTACAGCATTGTGTGGTTGTGAAACATGGACTGTGGGAAAACCGGAACAGTAGAAAATCCAATCATTTGAGATTTGATGCACCAGCGAATGGTGCAAATTGAGTGGATGCTAAGGAATGAGGACGTTCTGCGCAGATTCGTAGAGGAAAAGAATATGTGGAAAACACCGACAAGGCGAAGGGACAGTATGATAAGAAATTTGTTAAAACATTAGGGAATGGCTTCTATTGTACTGGAGGGAGCCGCAGAAAGCAAAAAGTGTAGAAGATGACAGAGATTGGAATACATTCAGGATATAACTAAGTGATACTCTGAGATTAAGAAATTGGCACAGGAGAGGAATTCACTGCGGGCTAGATCAAACCAGTCAGAAGACCCAAAAAAAAAGGGCCCTTTCGTTGTCATCCGCGGCACCCTTACGGTACAGCGGTACACCGACTATATTCTTCGCGCCATTTTGTCGCCCTTCATGGTAAGCCACCTGGCCCTACATTTCAGCATGATAATGCCCGTCCGCATACGGCAAGAGTTTGTACTGCTTGTCTTTGTGCTTGCTAAGAGAGAGAGAGAGAGAGAGAGAGAGAGAGAGAGAGAGAGAGAGAGAGATAAAAATCAAAAAGAATGAGAGAGAGAGAGAGAGAGTAAAAAATTGTTTTAAAGAAATCATGGTATGTAAAGAAATCTTGCATTGAAATGAGACGTTCCACGTCATTACGAAATATCGTATTCATGATTGTAATCGATCTAATGTAATCTAATCCAATCTAATGATATCATATTGATGACTAGCCATGAAGAGTCATGAATTATCAAGTAACGTCTTCATCAATTACTTTAGTTTTAATGTAATGTATGAGTAATTGCTGATGTTTGATATTAACATGAAAAGAATATAACAGCGATAGGTGCCGGGTTGGAGTCCTGGGAAGGAAAGAAATTAATGTTTCGTCTCGTCATTTCAGTTAAAGCATCTAGCTACTGCCGAGAAAATCCGTAATGTCACAGTTGATTGTGCGTCGATATCTATCCGATTAGGTTCTGGGTTCGAATCCCTGTCCAACACAAAGCTATACCTCACGGCAATTCAAGTAAGTTACTTGTTAAGAAGCAATATTTAACATCTCTCGTAGTTCCTTAGCAGGGACAATAGGTGCTGGGCAGGAATTCGCGTCCGTTAAAAATGCTTGCGTTATGTAATTTAAAGTTGGTATTTACTAACTGATACCGTCTAAAATCGAGGTATATCACTCTCTGTATGCCTAATCAGGAATGACTGTCAGTTTCCGTCAGTCACGAAATCTTTGCTTAGTCTGCATGACCTGGGTTTGAATCCATATGCAGAACTACACGGTTCGTCGTGTCATTTGAAGTTTATACATATTCTCGACTAGCTGCTCGTAAATAACTTAAATTTTTAATCTCATTTTGTGTTAAATAATAAGTACGGTATGTTACTTTGAAGAGGAAATCATGAATACGACGAACTTACTACGTGCATTACCTATCTGACGTAATAATGAGAGTGGTAACATTTCAGGTATGTCATTTATTGTAATAAATGTGAGTTTACAAGCCTTAAGGACAGTCTTATCTGTGATAAGGTGTTTCCTGTTACTTGTAGCATCGTGGTATTACTTTACATTTTGAGTTATTGCGATACAGAGCAGTGTTTTCTAGTGGTGACTTGTTGGAACCATTTTCAATAGTCAAACGACTGTACCAAGGAGCGATTAGAGGACCTGCTAGACAGCTGCGTTATGTGGGTTGCATGCGAATCAGGTGAAATGCAATTCAGGTCGTTCGGATACTTTTGAGCATGACTGTACGTAAGGGTTTGGCAGTGCACTGTTGATTTGGCTACAGTACTTTTGTCTCTTTTGTCGTCGTCCGCCTCCGTAGCAGATGGTCACTACGACGGTCCTTCATGCGGTGGACCTGGGCTTGATTTCCTTTAGTGCCATGGAACTTTCCTTGGTGGGAGGGCTGGACCGCGGTATACCCAGCCGCGTGATACCAACTGAGGACCTACTTAATTGAAAGATTGTGGCTCCAAAGGTCTTAACCACAAACTTTCTCATTATGGTGTCGTTTGTATTCGCAATTAACACGTTACATGGAATGAGCTATTCAACTTTGTTATCAGTCTTTTCACTGGATTTAGACCGTTTCAGAGTAGCTCTTGCACCACACACCTTTAATTATTGATGGATGTGGTAGAATCTCTGTCGTCATCTGCAGTGTTACCCCTCTGTGGCTGGCTCTAGTACAGTGAAAATAAGTGCCTTGTTCTATCTAGAGGTAGCGTCTGTGACTAATAATCAAAACGTCCTCGATCTCGGGTTCGAAACTCATCACTACTTTAATTTCGATTAATACTTAACATTGGTGGCCCAAGAATTCCTGCATAAGAAGTCACCCTCAATCTACCAATGGCCTTGTCAAAGAGGGTGGAGGAGCAGACACAGGCACTCTCTTGTCCTAGGGGTGGGAAACTGCCGCGAAAGGCGGAAGAATCAGCAATGGTGAACAGCATGATGATGCAGAAGGCAGTGAAACTACTTACACCAGGCAAATTCGGAAAAATCGTGGAAAAATTTATAAAATTGTCAATCTTTGAGAAAACACTCTTAGGGGATGTAAAAGTAAAAAACAAAAGAATTCCCTCCCCTATCGGGAGAGTTCCCCGTCCCCCACCCCTTAATATAATTTTCCTTTTTCCAAATTTTACGAAAAACGATTTATTTGACGAAGGTATCCGTATGTCAGAAAATATTTTGGTTAAATTCTACTCAGAGAACGTCAAATGCACGTTTAAGCAAGGTAATTAGTTTATGAGTGCTAAAATTTGAAGATAAAAAAATGGAATCTCCTTTAAAAGAGAATTATTTATACAGAACAATTTTGTGTTATTGTCTTTTACTTTATATTTATACAACTTAAATTACTGAAATGAAAATCATTTCCGATGAAAATTAAGAATTATTGTAAAACTAATCAACAATTACTTTAGTTGTGATATATTTACAATTATAGGTACAGCATGTAGACAATGAAAATACCACAGTATCTATCAAACAAATAAATTCTTGTAATATTTTTTACATAAAACCATCACCCAAATCTTCTGTCAAATCACTGCGAGGCACATTAGTGCAGCTTTGCCCACAACAGTTTTTACACATTGTTGTGCAATGTTGGTCAGCCTTCACACATCCGCACTTTCTTCCCCAGCTCTGAGTGCAGTCACATGAAATCAGTAGCATTACTTCCTCAGGAGCAGGTGGTCATTTCATGTGAACCGGTGAGGGGGATGAGTTTCATTCCCTCCAGCCCCAGTTTCTGGGATCCAAGCTGTTCCCCAGCAGTAGCTGGACTTGTATATAAACTTGGTAAGAGTGGAGACGTCCTGCAGCTGTAGTGGGGGACAAACGAGAGAGTATGACAGCATCGTTCGCCTGCCCAGCATTTAAATCGAGTGGCATTCAAGTTGTCATCAGGACGCTATACTGTTTTTGTGTAGAGAGCAAGTATAAATTTCTCTCATGCTTTTGCAATGGTATCAGGAGAGGAAGCAGGATCGTTGAACATCCGTGGAATAGTATGAAGTTTGGGATACCGGTTGAATAGTCGGAAGTATTCCGGCTTCCCTTTCTCTAACAAGGCTGAAGTGCTGTCGCAACCACTTACTGCATGAAGAAACAGTTCTGAATTCTAGCATTCATGAATGAGTAATGAGTTACTTAGATATTTGGAACTGTAACTCATTGTTCTGATGCTACATTTACCTTCCTTCATCAGGGTTATGCGTGGGTCGTCTGGAGCAAGAGCGATAAGTACCACAAGAATATCTACATCTGAACCACTATATTGAATTCCTGGCAAAATTTTGAGGTATTTATTGCTTTTGCAACAATTTCAACATCTGCATCGTCTTCAGGAGTCCTGGTTTCAATACCAGAACTGTCTAATTTTTTGCAAAATGAGTGTAATAAAATTTCCTTATTGCTGAGGTTGCTAAGAAAGATGGGCTGTGATTCAGCACATAACAAATGGTTCAAATGGCTCTGAGCACTATGCGACTTAACTTCGCAGGTCATCAGTCGCCTAGAACTTAGAACTAATTAAACCTAACTAACCTAAGGACATCACACACATCCATGCCCGAGGCAGGATTCGAACCTGCGACAGTAGCGGTCGCTCGGTTCCAGACTGTAGCAGCACATAACGTCTCGTCATTAAAGAAAATTTCTCGTGAGGTCCTCTACATCTCTACATAGTTGGCCTTTGGCGTTCAATAGTTTTTACATTCTGAGAACTTTCTGAATATCTGTCAAATACAACAGCAACACGTCTCTGAGTATAGGCTATTAAGATTTGATAAATTTCGCCAAAAGTTCCATTCTCCCGCCACACGACATGGTGGATAAGGAACCCTCCATCTGTAATAAAGAACTTCGATTCATTATCGTCAATATTCTTTTCAAATACTTGCTTGAAAAGATTGTGCAGCGACGACCTTTTTGTTTTCCTCATCAATCCACTGCTGAGAGACATTGGTAGACTCTATAATTTGTACGTGAGGCAATCCTTTAATCATCAGTTGAATGAAACGTGCACAGTATTCTCTGAGCTAACTGCGTTGTATCTACTTCAGCCATATTTTTTTTCAATCCTAAAAGTTGACATACACATTTTCCAGACCATGCTTCATCACTTAGGCTTCAGTGAACCCACTTTTGGAAAGACAGTAACTATTGTTCGAAGACCTTCTTTACCAACAGTCAAAGCTTTATAGCAGTTTACTTTCTGAGAAGCTACTAATCCAGATCCTAATGCATGCAATTGCTCCTTATATACACAATGAGTGATTTGAAACTTCCTGGCAGATTAAAACTGTCTGCCCGACTGAGACTCGAACTCGGAAGCTTTGCATTTCGCGGGCAAGTGCTCTACCATCTGAGCTACCGAAGCACGACTCACGCCCGGTACTCACAGCTTTACTTCTGCCAGTATCTCGTCTCCTACCTTCCAAACTTTACAGAAGCTCTCCTGCGAACCTTGCAGAACCAGCACTCCTGAAAGAAAGGATACAGCGGAGACATGGCTTAGCCACAGCCTGGGGGATGTTTACAGAATGAGATTTTCACTCTGCAGCGGAGTGTGCGCTGATATGAAACTTCCTGGCAGATTAAAACTATGTGCCCGACCGAGACTCAAACTCAGGACCTTTGCCTTTCGCGGGCAAGTGCTCTACCAACTGAGCTACCGAAGCACGACTCACGCCCGGTACTCACAGCTTTACTTCTGCCAGTATCTCGTGTTCTACCTTCCAAACTTTACAGAAGCTCTCCTGCGAACCTTGCAGAAGCAGCACTCCTGAAAGAAAGGATACAGCGGAGACATGGCTTAGCCACAGCTTGGGGGATGTTTACTGAATGAGATTTTCACTCTGCAGCGGAGTGTGCGCTGATATGAAACTTCCTGGCAGATTAAAACTGTGTGCCC
The DNA here is from genome assembly GCF_023864345.2 of Schistocerca serialis cubense. NCBI lineage: Eukaryota > Metazoa > Arthropoda > Insecta > Orthoptera > Acrididae > Schistocerca > Schistocerca serialis. The sequence continues at coordinate 247,465,764 of NC_064638.1, read as the reverse complement.
GACCGAGACTCGAACTCGGGACCTTTGCCTTTCGCGGGCAAGTGCTCTACCTTGGTAGAGCACTTGTCCCGAGTTCGAGTCTCGGTCGGGCACACAGTTTTAATCTGCCAGGAAGTTTCATATCAGCGCACACTCCGCTGCAGAGTGAAAATCTCATTCTTGAAATGAGTGGTTTGTTGCAACCATAGCTGCAATGTTCTGCGAATTGTCATGAAAAGCGGCATCAATGTTGGTCTCTTGAGGGCGGCATCTTTTTCGAACAGAGGAGGGGTTCGACACTAATTTAGCATAGCAATCTTGATGATAATGGACTTCTGGAGCTACTAAACACAAAGCACTATTGATACGTTCGGCAACCTTTCTACCGAAATCATCTCTGCTTGCTCCAACAGCGTTTGTTTCACAGTTGAAGGGCGAGCTTCAAACACTTCAAGGCGTTAATGGAGTGGTTTTTTTGTTTCCGCCTCTATGTCACACTTTTCAGCACATATGAAACAGTCCTTTTTTCAAATTAAATGGATAAGAGATAGAGGATCTCAAACTTTTATTATTTGCATGAGAAACAATCTGATTAATAAGTTACCTTATATTACGTTCCATAATATATTCAAGTCGACATACTTTATGCACTTCAATCAGTCCAGCGTTCTACGGAAGCCTTTTTGCGTATAAATTTCAAATATGGTACAAATTGACTTTTGGTGGGAATAAAGGGGGATGCATCCAACCCCCCCCCCTCCCCCCTCCGAACGGGAACATTTCTGTTCCTTATTACTACACCTCATATGAGTATTTTCCAGAAGTTTCAAAAATTTATAAATCTTTTCCCCCATTTGTTACTTTTCTTACTAATTTGCCTGAGATAACTGTATCAAAGACACCTAACGTGTATCCAGAGCACATGTGGCCTGTGACTGAAAAGTGTCATGATGATCTCTCCATTGGCAAAAGATTCCCCTATTCGGATCTTCGAGAGGGGGCGGCCAAGAGGGAGGTGACCATGGGAACAAGTGTGAATAACCAACGCAAGGTTAATGTTCTACGAGTTGGGGTGTGGAATGTCAAAAGCTTGAACGTGGTAGGGTAACTAGGAAATCTGAAAAGCGAAATGCAAACGCTCAATCTACGTATAGTTGGGGTTAGTGAGATGGAATGAAAAGAAGAGAAAGATTTCTGGTCAGATGATTATAGGATAATATCAACAGCAGCAGAAAATGGTATAGCGGAAGGGCAAAGGGTGTGTTACTGTGAAAATATCAGTGATAGCGTAGTTCTTACCAGAACCGACAGCTAACCAATACCGACAACGATAGTTCATGCATACATGCCGACGTCGCAAGCTGAAAATAAAGAGGAAGAAAATTTATATCAGGATGTAGAAAGGGTAATGCAGCACATAAAGCGAGATGAAAATCTTGTAGTCATGGTGGACTGGAATGCAATTGCAGGGGAAGGAATAGAAGAAAAGGTTACAGGAGAATAAGGGCTTGGGGGAAGGAATGAGACACGATAAAGACTAATTGAATTCTGTAATGAAATTCAGCTAATACTAGCGAATTCTCTATTCAAGAACCACAAGAGGAGGAATACTTCGAAAAGATTTCACTTAGGTTACATCGTGGTGAGACAGAGATTCCAAATTCAGATACTCTATTGTAAGGCGTACCCACGAGCGAGTACAGACTCAGACCACAATGTAGTAGTGATGAAGAGTAGGCTGAAGTGTGCGACATTAGTCAGGAAGTATGAAAACGGAAAAAAGTGGGATGCGGAAGTACTAAGAAATTAACGAGATACGCTTGACGTTCTCTCAGGCTATAGGTACAGCAATAAGGAAGCGCTCTGTAAGCATTACAGTTGAATAGGAACGGAGATCTCTAAAAAGGGCAATCACAGAAGTTGGAAAGAAAAACGCTTTTTCCAGGTCGACAAATTATAGTTATTAGATTTGGTCTCCCTATACATAGTACATTACGCATGCAGTGTTCTCTTATACTTTCTGTATTAGTTTACCTTTTTCTTGTGATGCCCTCCTGAGTGGGACAGTGGACAGAAAACCCCTGCTGACTCTTCATGTGGGTGGACTGCAAATTTTAACACAGTAGCAGCGAGTCTGAAGGCTCGATGCTCGGTCCCTGCTAACTCATAAGAAGTTAAATGGAAGTGTGAAACACGATAGTGCCTACTGTCACGGCCATCACTAGAGCCAAGCAATAACGGGAACACAGTGACACAACGAACTCTTACAACCGATTACTTCAAGGACACCTCCGAGGCAGGTGCCCTGTAGTGTGTATTCCATTGACCCCAAACTACCGCCGTTAGTGGTGTCAATCAAGAGCTTTCTGATGAAAGCTGTTCTGTCTCAGTGCCACTGATGGCCCGTATGTTAGACGGAGGCCAGGTGAGCTAGTGCAACCAACCTGTCGGAGACCTAGACACACTGGATCTTCAACTTGAGTTATGATGATGGGGGTACAATTTCGTTATGACAGCACGAGCACTCTCGCGGTTGTCCCATACACCCTTTCGGAAATCTGTACAACAGTCTGGTGGTCCAGCCTATTGTGCTGCCCTTCATGAACAGCATCATAGTGGATGGTTTTCAACAAGATAACACTCGTTCGCGTACCGCTGTTGTAACCCAAAATGCTCTAAGGAGTGTTGAGATGATTTCTTGGCCTGCTCGATAATCACATCTGTCTCCAGTCGACCACATATGGAACAAAATCGGACTCCAGTGTCATCCACAACTAACATTATCCTGGTGTTTGCACCGGTTGTTTATGAACAGCATTTCACATTTGCAGTGGCTTTCCTCTTGCTTATAATGACCTGGGTCCGCAGCTCGTGGTCTAGTGGCTAGCGTTGCTGACTCTGGAACACGATGTCCCGGGTACGATTCCTGGCCGGGCTGGGGATTTTCTCCGTCCGACGACTGGATGTTTGTGTTGTCTTCATAATTTCATCATCATCCTGAAAGTGGCGACATTGGACTGAGTAAAATTTGGGAAACTGTATGGGCGATGATGACCGCGCAGTTCAGCGCCCCACAAACCAAACGTCATCATCATCATCATCATCATAACGATCTGTAAACTTGCAACGTTAATCACTAAAATAATTACCTAAACAACAGGATTCCAGAAATTTCATTACTCCATATCAATTATGTTTTGGTACAGGGATTTTTTCCATTAGTTTAAGTACCGTAGTTTAGTTTCCTATACCGGTAAGCAATTTCCATATTGAGTAAATATGATTGCTAAGGAACTGAGAGCAGTCTTCCGTGATTTAAAATCCACTCGTTTGACTGTATTTATATAGAACTACGAAATATCTATTTAGTATGGCCCGACTAAGTGAAGTACTTAATGGTACTACCGCTTTACTCACTCACTGCGCAGTGAATTAAAGGATCAGACGCACCACTCTAGAGTCATAAGTTCGCTGTAACACTAAATTATTTTGTTTATGAAATAAATGACCGTATGTCAATATCCTCCTACTTATGGGAAAGATCGACTCGTTTCCATTTCTTCCAAGGGTTCCGCTGGCGAGAGAGAAAACTGTGGTGAGAGAACCTCACTCCGTAGCTGTGAAGCCAGAGTTACTGGTTGAATTTTTTTATTCTAACAGGTGGCGCGGAAACGTAAATTACTTCTTAACAGGATTGCTCCAAGCGTCCTCACGATATCAAGGAACTTTCGAGGTATTAACTTTATTTGTTCCATCTTATTTCTAATGAAATGGGCCCCATTTTTTCACCAAACCACTTAGAGTCCAATAATGCATGCTGATTCCTCCTTATACCATCTCAACAGCTGCGAAAACTTTTGAATCGAGGAGTCACATTTTCTTAACTTTTGCACCAATCTGAAAATAATCGTTTTTCCTTCCGCAGATGCTGATGAGATTAATGGGGCTGGCACGTAAGTATCAAAGTACATATTCTTATCATGATAGGCAGAATCAAGCACCATTGGAATCTTGAAATACAGCCAGCGTTAATTACTATTCAAATAACAACAACGTTGTTTGCCCATGTGAATCAGCTGAAGCAGTCTTGTAACGTAATTTACCGAACTTGGGCTTCCTGCGAAACAACTTAATAATCAAATAAAATTGGAAACAGCGACATCATGCAGAATAAGCAGACGGATGTAATATATGGCACCGCTGTGCCCTAAGAGGCACGGTAATAAAAGACCAAAAAGCTGTTTGATTTATTTTCTCATGCGCCACAAGAAGATTGAGCTAAAGTAGATTGCCGGATGGATGTAAGTTGTAAACCCAAATGTAAAGAATAAAAGCTGATGGTAAAAGAGCTGCACAAATTATTAAGTAATTATATAGTTGTAGCTTATCACCAATGTTTTTCAACACGTACAACGAAGAGCGAATGAAGTAAGTGAACTGATATTTCACAAGATGAAAAAAGTGCAATTTACAAACTCAGCAACTTTAAAAGTAACACATATGACATAGTTCTACCAGCCAGATGTGAAGCAGACTTCAAAAGCTACTGAAAAGTATGTGTGCGTTCGTGGGCAATAGTATGAGTTAAAAATAATGTAAATACGAAGATGGTGAATCACAGAGGAAAGAAAAACTATGACTTACTGAAGATCGAAATAGGAAAGTTCACTGAAGTGGAAGAAATTAAATAATTGTGAGGTTACATTTGGTGACAGGAGTAAAGAAGATACAAAAAGTGATTTTCTACAGGGAAAGAACGTACATAACTCTTAAATGACTGTCATGCGATTGTTGGGAACCTCATATTTTCTTAGTGGATGAAAGTGCACGCTGGCTATTTGTAATTTCCTGATTACTTACAACATGAGACGTATAATTTCACGCGTAGAGGTAGCTAACTGTCTGGATTATTAGTACCTATGAATTTCTTGTAACAGGCCAACATGAAAATTACTTAAGGAGATGCATAAGACTGAGTTAGTAGTGACTAACTATGGTGCTCATTATCGTGTCTTATTATAATGCCAAACTAAAGAGAGTGAAGCATATACTTTAGACTTGATGCGAGGAGATTTGTCTACAAATCAGGTACAAAGTTTTTTGTCAGAGTATATATTACCGTGAGGAGGAATTTTGTCTATTTGAACAACAATATCACAGTACAGTACGGTTACTAGTTTTAACATTGCTTCTGACAGTACTGATTGTTCTGAAAAGTTATGCATTTGTATATTATCCCTGAAAATTCAATTTAGTTAATAATAGAAGCATATTATCATTGAATTTTCCTGTAATAAATCACGTAATCACATATCTTCACAGGAATGGAGAAAATCCTCAGACTCATCTGATTTAGTTCAGAATTGATATTTACATTCACAAACGAAAATAATATTAAATACAGAGGAATCTTAAAATTCCTAGCAAGTTGTATTTGAAAAGAAATTAGTAATCCGCTGTTGTCCTAACACTGCTACGGGACAGGCATGGAATATGTATTGTCTTGAGTTACTCCACTCCTTGTAGATTCGTAATTATTTTAAACAGGAAGACACGTTCGGTAGGAAGTTTCGATGTAACTTTACGGAAAACGGCTAGTTTCGGTAGCGTTATCATCTTCAGCTAGAATGTAACTGAGTCATACTAGCTAAGTGTGACGAGCTATTGTCAACAAGATTCATGGACCATGAAGGCAATGGCACGCCATAGTTGGCCGGCACGACTCAGTTGCGCTGACCTGTTGCTATTGGTACTAGAAGTAAAATAATATTGTGGCTTTCTGGCCACCATATCTTCCTCTATGAACGAGTACATTTTTTACAAAATGTAATTTAAGTTCAAATGACTAGAGTTGCCCTGCAGCTGCTAAAACAGGGAAAACATGAAGTGGCGAGAATTGTAATATAGCACTGTGAATCTCGGAACGTTGTCGAAGGTCATGAGACATGCTTGAAACTCTTATATTCTTTACCTATATCTCCAGTTTCATTTATTTTTGCATAATGAGCACAAGGAGTGTTGACAAATATATACGACTTCGCAAACCGAAGGTCCTTACTATTGCTAATGCAGACTTAAAAGAATAATTTTAAATATACAAAGTTGTCACATATCTTTATAAACTGTAAGTATTAAGGAGTGTACTAAGATGGGATTGACTCAGTATGCATTATTTCAAGATAGTTACAGTTCCCCACTGTTCCCTAAAGAACAAATTACTAGCGTACTGGATATCAGGTCTGCTTTGTTTGTGAGTTGAGCAATTCCTAGGAAATAGGACACTTCATTTCATTCTTAATGGAAAGAAACATTAAGTAACTTCTTATGTGCCCCAGTGGACTATAGTTTATTACTGTAGGACCATTACTGTTCACAACACAAGCAAAGGTCCTAGTACATAACATGGGAACTCCATGAGACTGCTCGCAGATCGTGTTGTTGTATATAAAGAAGGTGCCACAAATCTGTATCGAAATGCAGCAAAATCCGCACAAGATCGACATCGAGTCAAGGATTCGAATGTGGACTTATGCATAACCGGAGGGGGGGGGGGGGGGGTGCTTCGAAAAATGTAAATATTTTTTGCAGCTACAGCTATTAAGATAGAGATTTCAACTTTTGGATACAAAAATAAAAAAAATCTTCATTTTACTGGCTAAATATAGGGAAACATCCCAGATTCGTATTTTGCCACAAATATTAATTCTAAAAAAGTATTGCCTTGTTTTAGAAGCCATAACTAATCATGCAGACAATCTAAAAATATTATTGTAAGGTCCTAGTAGAGTTATACGTTGAGAGAACTACAGTCATTATTTGCGTTTCATTATTTACGAAGTTAAAAAATTTGCACAATCAAAATTAATTATTTTTGCTAATGTGCAGTTCTATAAATCAGAATTTGACTGCTCTTATTATATTTCCTCAGTTCGAGCGGACATCAAAATGTTTTGGACAACTCCTGAAAATTTCACACCATTAGTTCACACACTTTTTGAGAAAAAGTGTCTAATAACGTGGAAAATGCAGAGCTAAGGAAAAGTATTTTACACATTTTGTTCATATTTCAACAAGTAATAGACTTTGCTGCTTTTTAAAATCATCCACATTGATACTTCCCATCCTGCAGGTTCCTCCTCTCTCCTCTTGTAATCCATCTGGTCTGTATTTGTAGATTAGACACTTCTCTACAAACTTAGTTGATACCGCTCTGATCGATGGTGTAAAATGCTTTTACAGGAAACACACAAGGACTTACACCAGCCATCTTCAATACTTCAATTCTCCTATTATTTCCCTCATTGAAATTTGAAACACAATCACAGTCACCGATTTTCAGTACACAGAATGTCCTGTTTCAGCAGCTATTCCAAATTAAATTATTTAGACTTTTATTCGCATTTTATATTTTCCCATCCAGAAAATTCCTCAACAAACCAAGATCTGGAATAAACGTGAGTGTGGGTTTAATTGCATTCAGAACAGGTTCTGATAGTGAATGGTTATGTGAATAGGTTTCATATATTGTACTTACACCAATCCTCTTTTGGGCGCAACGCCTAAGACCGCTCGGCTAATCCCGCGCGGCGCTGCCTAGGTAGCAGAATTCCTTAATTTCGTCTACTCCCTGACCACCAACCCTGATGTTAAGTTTCTCGCTGATCTCATTTGTTCTACTTCTCATTACTTTCGTCTTTCTTCGATTTACTCTCAATCGGAATCCTGTACTCATTACTCTGTCCATTCCGTTCAGCAGATCATGTAATTCTTCTTCACTTTCATTCGGGACAGCAATGTTATCACCGTATCGCATCATTGATATACTTTTACCTTGAATTTTAATTCCTCTCCTGAACCTTCCTTTCATTTCCGTTACTGCTTCTTTGATGTACAGATTGAACAATAGGGGCGAAAGACTACATCCCTGTCTCTAACCACTTTTAATCCGAGCACTTCGTTGACTCTTATTATTCTCAGGTTGCTCTTGTACATATTGTATATAACTTGTTCCTCCCTGTAGCTTATCCGTATTTTTTTGGGAATTTCGAACATCTTGCACTGTTTTACGTTGTCGCACTCTTTTTCCACATCGACAAAGCCTATGAACGTTTCTTGATTTTTCTTTCGTCTTCATTCCATTATCAACCGCAACGTCATAATTGCCACTCTGGTGCCTTTACCTTGCCTAAAGCCAAACTGATCGTTACCCTTTTATCCAACCCGAATTGCTGTAACCCTTCTACGCGGACGACAAGAGAGATTTTCATATTCTCTCGCTAGCTACATGGAAACTGTTATTCCTACAGAAAAAATCAATGGGACCTTTTCGTAGGAAGTTAAATTTAGTACAGGGATACGGTTACACTGGAGACTACAGTTTTCGAGTTATTTAAGAAAACTGTACAAAAGTGATCGTGAAAAGTACCTCCACCTATATACTCATCCATCAGCAGTAAGCATTTATAGTGTGTTGTTGGTGGCACCCTGTCCTCAGACTTTACAAAAATTTCTGACCACATAAAATATTTTTTTGATTCGACCTTTTTTGGTGTCTATTGACTGGGCTATTACTCGACCAGCATAGTCTGCTACTTCGTTAACGTTTTTAATTCTAACATATGTGTGGATAGTGAACGAAAAATTATTATTGTAAACATTACGCTTAAACCAATTGCGTTCGCGATTGGATCCAGACTTAACCCTTAGTAGCACCATAATTTTGTAGTGAGATGACCTTACGAACACAATTATGCAATTATTTTATGCTGTTAAAAATTCAAGAAATTATTAGGTAAACTATACAAAACCGTCAGTTCTAGAATTTTTACGTATTCAGCTAAGACGGTGGCGTAATAAGGCCAGTCAATGAAGACCAGAAAAGGACGAATGTGAGAGATAATTCGTATAGTCGCAAATTTTTTTGCAGTGGTAGGTTTCAGTGCCATCAGAAATATACCAGAAATAATGACCGATGGGGGCTGAGTGTGGGTGTGTTTCCTGAATAACTCGGAAACTATGGCCTCTAGCAGAAACGTATCCCAATAAAAAATTAATCAGCATGTCACTTACTACTAGAAGATCCTGTTGAGGATTAATAGTTTGTGCATAACGAGTGAGCGAATAAGAAAATCTAGAATCTCATTCGTGGTTTACGAAGGCCAGCTAAATCAGTGCGGATTGCATAAATCGACAGTGGTAGGGGCAGTTGAGTCGCTCGGCATTTCTCACGAATAGACAATGAAGGTGCAAGCTAGGGAAGCTCTAGCTGCACGGAACTTTAACCAACATTCGTTCCTCCCGCGAATCATTCGCGACAGGAACAAGGAGGGAAGTGACGGTGACCCACCAGGTTTCTATTTGACTACAGGTGCTATAGGAGGTGATCCAAATAACATATTTTCTGCGCTGTTCGCTTAAATATTTTGTCAGCGTTTCTGCATGCGTTTCGTTTGTAGTTTTGCACTCGCTACGCTGGAGACGTAAGCCATGTAATGATCGTGGTAAGACTACTGTGTTAATGCCATAGGAATATGAATGCCTTTGGCATAGAGTGACGCTGAAATGCTTGTAGCTGTTTGCCTCCTTTGAGTCAAAGTGTTAGTGAAGCCAAACAGTACTCGTCTGTATCGATAGATGTCAAATCCCCTTCCCCTTCACATTTTCTCGCGTTAATGCAGAACAAGAGGAAGACTTAGCCTATGCACGACAGCCTGCTCAGCGGAAAACTTGCGAGAGGAAAGACGTGGAGAGAAAGCCGGCGACTGCGGTCTGAAAGCAAGCGGGATTAGGGCTGTCTTTTTTATGCAGGGAAAGCGCCACGAATCCCTCGTCTTTTGAAGCGGGATGTTTTCGTGACTCAGGCCTAGGGGTGCTGGTTTACGTCAACTTGTCTGAAACTCAAACTATTGTCTCCCAACTGAGAGTACGACTGATAAACCGTTTCGAGTTATGAGTTATGAGTTCCACAACACTTACTGCTTGGAAAGCTAATTATGAAATTTTGAGACAAATGTGGCCTTGCTCTCCAAAATTCCAAAACACTTACAGATGGCTATATGGTCTTCGGGCCAGAAGTCACAAATTTTGAATGCAAAAATAAGGGCAATAAGTCTGGTGTTCATTTCCCATTCCTATAGATCCAAATTCAAACATCTATTCTATAAAATTCTGGGGGGGGGGGGGGGCACTTTTCCTTCTCTAGTCGAAAAGTATGAGAAGAATGACTAGTCTTATTAAGTGCATGCAACAATGCGAAATGTGTTTGGTTTACTGTTCGTTATTTTAATAGGTCTATTTGTTCGACATATATTGCAGAACAAAGATATGTGACTATGTCGAGAACAGCTATATATTAAGTGGAAGCTGAATATGGCTGCTGTTGTTTCTCAGAGTTCGTCAAACTAAAATGACATTTGATGGTTTACAAACCGTTAACTCTCTTAACTTAAAGTGAACAAACTAAAGTCTCATTGTGATCGTGTCAGGAGGTAACGACAGGAATGTAGCACCTAGAATATAGACAGACATCAAATGGTAAGTTTTCCTTATTTTTCCACGATAACATCACCTGGAATATTATTCTTTTGAACTATAGTCTACGATAATTAAACGAACATCACTCATAAGAGAACTAACTTAACAGACATGTGAATATTTGTCTTTTTTATTTTTGAGTCGCTCGTGATGTATGTACTTGCCATATAAAAGCAACGTAACTACGAGGACGTGTTGGAAAGTGATGCCTCCGAATGTTGTATGTGAAAACAATAAATAAAAGTAAATAAAAATAAAAAACTTTATTAACATTTACTCTTTAATCTTCATGTACACGTATTTATTTCTCAAGGAAGCCCCCTGCCTGTGTTTCTAACAAGAAGATACGGATCGTTGCTAACGTCACTTCCGAACTTTGATGGCGCAGCCACAACCACACCTTTGCTTGCACCTCTTCAGAGAGCTGCAACTTTGGTTACAAATCAGGAGAGTAGACCAGGTAATATGCACGACATGTAATACCTCAACCAAAACTGAGAACAGGATAAAAAATTCAGAGACATTACTTTTCAGCATGCCCTCGTAGCATTTCTTTCAGTCTCTATCTTTAGTATTCGTCTTATGATTACTGATTCATAAATGGTTACTGATGATTCGAACAGTTTACATATATCGGACTGTCTGTCTACTAGAATGGCGTGGTTAAATTATATCGTTAATTTTCAATAATCTCTGCTTACCTTTATTATGACTACTGCTATCCTTCGATTAATTACCATATCACACAGGACATTTTTCTAATCCTCATATGAGCTGATGGACTATTTTAATTATTGCTAAAGAGAGACCGCTTAGCAAAATTCCTATTCCATAAACCGCCGAATATCAAGGCGAAACGAGGCCCCCGTAGTAGACGACATCCCTCGGAATTATTGAGAACCTTGGTATAGCCACTCGGTACACAAGATATCTAAGAAAACCGAAGTCCATCGGACTGTAAAAACAATGTAATTAACTAGTACTCCAGCTGAGATATAGGAACGCGCGATGTAATCGTAGGTGATTGACTGAAGAAAAACATGTCTCTGTATATAGACTTATAGGTAGCCTTTGACGTTATATTCAGGAAAAAGAACTTTTGTATCATCTAAGTTAGCAGTAATAAAATACAAGGGGAGAAACGTTATTTAAAACTCGTTCAAAAACGTGACGGCAGTTGTAAGAGAAAGAGTGGCAGTAGTTCAGAAAAAAGTGAGACTGATCTGCAGTCTATCCCCAAAGCTATTCCACCTCTCCGTGAGCAAGCGCAAAACGAAAATCTCAGGGCAATTTATACAGAGGCGGAAAGTTTATAGAGAAGAAGTAAAAACTTTGTTTGTCGGTGATATCGTAATTCTATCTGAGACAGCAAAGGTCTTCATAAATTAGTTGAACGCAATGGATAGCGCCTTGAAAATGCGTTATAATGAACATCAACAAAAGTAAAATAAAGGTAGTGAAGTGCGGTAGAATGAGGTCAGCAGATGCTGACGGACTGAGATTAGGGGTTGAGACACTAAAAGCGGTAGATAGGCTGCGCTATATGGGGGTCTAGATAACAGGCAATGACATTTCTTTACTAAGTAAGTGAACTAAAGTGAAATGACATCAAAGTAGCTTATGATATACGTACATGCCTTGTAGTTCCAATTAAGTTGTTCACAGCTAAAAATGTTACACGATCACTAGGTACAAGTTACATGCTACTTATCTAACAACTTCCAGAGGGAATAAAAGTCTGATTTTCTTTATTTTATGTAAAATTTAAAAATATTTAAAACTGTGTCATAATTTGCTAAAAGTACAGTACAGGAAGTCACCTCTCACAAGTTATATCCCTATGCTTGGAGGCCACTTAATTTCTCTCCTTTATATTTCTTTGACGTATTAGTCTTCTGACTGGTTTTATGCGGCTAGCCACGAATTCCGCTCCTGCGCTAACCTCTTCATTTGAGACTAGCACTATCACCCTACGTCCTCAATTATTTGTTGGATTTGTTCCAGTATGGTTCTTAATTTACAATTTCCACCCTCTACAGCTCCCTGTAGTACCAAGGAGATATTCCGTGATGTCTTGACACACGATCTATCATATTGATCTAATTTCTTGCCAGTGTTTTCCATACGTTCCTTCCTTCATCGATTCTGCGGAGAATCTCATCATTCATTACCTTATCAGTCAATCTAATTTTCGACATACTTAAGTAGCATCATATCTCAAATGCTTCCCTTCTTTTCTTTTCCAATTTTCCCACAATCTGTGATTCACTACATACAATGCTGTTCTACAGATGTACATTCCTAGAAATTGTTTCCTCAATTTTCTTGAAATTTAGGGTTATTTTTGATAGCAGCAGACTTCTCTTAGTTACTTTTGGTCTAGGGGTATGTCAAGAGATCAGGGAATAATTTCCATGGTAGTAGGGGGAGCTGTAGAGGGGAAAAATCTGTAGATGAAGAAAGAGACTGGAATAGATCTTGCAAACAATTGAGGACGTTGGTTGCAAGTGCTTCTCTGAGATGAACAGGTGGGCACAGGAGAGGAATTCGTGATGGGCAGCATCAAACCAGTCAAACGACTGCCGACTCAAATAAAAAAGTGGGTGGAGTGTTTGATTATTAATTAAAGCGTCCTTGGTCACGAGTTCGAACCCCGCCACTACTTACATTTCCAATAAAAGTAATCAGCATTGGCTGCCGAAGATTTCGGCCCTATTAAGTCACCTTCATCATGTCAACGGCCTTCTCAAAGAGGACGGAGGAGCGGACAGAGTTTCAAGGTGCTCTCTGGCCCGTCTGGTGGGAAACTGCTACTAAAAGACGGAAGAATGAGCCATGATCAACAGCATAAGGGTTCAGAAGGCAACACAAACCACTGCATTAAAGACGCATAATGTGTATCCGTAGGACTTGTGCCTAGTAATTGAAAAAGTTTGATGATGACCTCTCCATTGGCAAAAGATTCTAAATTAGTCCCCCATTCGCATCTTCGAGAGGCGACTGCCAAGCGGAAGATGACTGAGAAAAAGACTGAATAAACAACGAAAGGACTACGTTCTACGAGACAGAGCGAGGAATGTCAAAAGGCGAGGAATGTCAAAAGTTTGAGTGTGGTAGAGAATCTAGAAAATCTGAAAAGGGAAATGTTAAGGCATTATCCACGAATATTCGCAGCCAGTGACGTGAAAGGGAAAGAGAACAAAGATTTCTGGTCGGACGAGGATTCGTCATGAATAGAAACTTAGGAGGGGGAGTAGTTCAGTAATAGGGTTGTCCTTATCAGAATCGATGGCAAACCAAGTCCGACAATCATTTTCAGGTATACATGCTGAGGTCACAAGATAAAGATAAAGAGATAAAGCACATGAGTGTGCTGAATGAGTAATGCAATACGTAAAGGAAGATGAAAATCTAACAGTCATGGAGGATCGGAATGCTGTTGTAAAGGAAGGACCACAAGAAAGGTTTATGGGAAACTATGGGCTTCGTGTAGGAATGAGATAGGAGGAAGACTAATTGAGTTCAACAATAAATTTCAGATAGTAATAGCGGGTACTACGTTCAAGAATCACAAGCTGAGGGGGTTTAATTGGAAAAGGCCGGGAAATACAGAAAGATTTCGGTTAGTTTACATCGTGGTCGGGCAGAAATTCCGAAATGAGACATAGGATTGTAAGGAAAACCCAGTTTGATGTGTAGACTCAAATCACGATTTGGTGGCAATGAAGAGTAGACTTACGTTTAAGAGACTAGTCAAGAAGAATCAATGCGCAAAGAAGTGAGATACAGAACAACTAAGGAATGAAGAGATACGCTTCAAGTTCTCTGAGGCAATAAATACTGCAATAATGAATAGCTCAGCAGACAGCTCAGTTCAAGAGGAATGTACATCTCTAAAAAGGGCAATCACAGAAGCTGGAATAGAAAATATAGGTAGAACGAAGGTAACTGCGAAGAAACGATGGATAATAGAAGAAATACTTCATTGAAGGAAAGAAGTACAAAAATGTTGACGGTAATTTAGGAATACAAAAATACAAGTCTCTGATAAATAAAGTAAATAGGAAGGCAGGGAAGCTAAGGTGAAAACATCGAAAAAGACATGACCGTCTGAAGGACCTGATTCAGCATATCCAATAGTCATAACAATCTTCTGCGAAATTAAAAGCAAAAGTGGAAACACTAAGAGTGCAGAGGTAATTTCACAGTTAAATACAGAAGAGAGAGCAGATAGGTGGAAAGAGTACATTGATGGCCCTTATGAGGAAGAGGACTTATCTGATGACGTAATAGAAGAAGAAACAGGACTCGGCGGGTAAGAGATTAGCGATCTAATATTAGAATTTAGCAGAGCTTTGACATACTTGAGATCGAATAAGGCACAGTTGGTTGGACAGTTGATTAGGGGAAGTGAGAACATCGATGCCATATATAAAGCGGCAGAAAGGAAGGCAGGAACAACACAAACATCACTGTCCAGTCAAGAAAAAGAGAAAACTGGCAGACAAAGAGGTGAAAGGAGCGTTGACGGAGCAAAGAGAGGAAAGAACAGGAGGATGAAGGGGAATGACGAGCGCAGGGGCACCTCAGTGGCACTACGTGCATTGGAGCAATAGCACTGCCGACAATCCTTCCCAGTTCTCACACTATACCATGATCACAACAGAATGGGAGCAACACGAAGGGAAGGTGACACAAGGAAAGGGAAAAAAGAATGGCACGAGAGACCAGATAAGATCTAGGGGGAAAAGGAGAGATCCTGATTGGTATGGAGGCAAGGCCAAGGCTCCATAACCAATGTCAATGCTAACTTAGGATCTCCAGTTCCAGAGGGAAATTCAGGTGCTTAAGCTGGGAGGACAAACCACTTTTGCAAAAACAAACGACAACAATCGTAATAATGCAAGGGTTGTTCACTAACACCCGAGACAAGGGAGGATTCTGGCGTATGAATCACAACGCAGGGGCCCCACACTACAAAGTAGGGTGCGGCTTATTGTGGACTTATATATCATGGGTCAACCTAATATAGGAAGGCTACAGAGGAGGTAGATTCCCTCCAGGAGAGGCTGAGGGATGAAAGCCATGTCACGGGAGTCTCCTTGTTTGCATGAAGCTTTTTAGACAGCGGATAGCCGCCAAGAGTCGGTCCACAATTGGGAGAAATGGAATTTCACGTAAAGACGATGGGTTCAGTGCAAGTGGACAAGTGGGCACCCGTAGCCTGGATCCCAAAGCAAATTCACCAAACAAGCAGCATCACTAAGGTTGGTAAGACGGTAATGGATGAACAGACCAAGGAGTGCTCGAAGAACACCAAGTGATAGCTTGAAGGACACTCATTATTGGGTCTGTACACGACGAAACTTGGGTGAGGGAGGACTGTTTAATAACGCAGAGGGCCAAATAGATGGCCATCAGTTCCAAAGTAAACACCCCCAGGTGGCAGGCAAGAGACATGATCGGCAGATTTAGAGCCATTGTGTAAAAATAATATTATACTGAAACTCTTGAAAGGACAGGCAGAACCAACAGTGGAAAACCATTGGAGTGATAAAAGTTTTTAGGACGCTGAAGAAAAACCATCTGAATCTGAGGCTAAGGAACTAACGAAGTGGAGGTAGTCGGTAAAGAACATGGGAAAGAGGGAGGAGTGATGGAAATCGTGGCAGGGAAAAGCGAGGTAGAGTTCAACTGGTACACTCACTAATCGACTGCATATGGGCGAGTTCCTTAAGCGCAAGAAGATGGTAATTTTGTTCTTAGTTATAGCAACTGCATTTGTAAGGTACGTTCTACCTTGATGTCAAATATCATTCTAGCAAGAGTAGTGATGGCATAGGAAACCAGGGGCGGGGCAGCCGAACTGAAACAGAGAACTATCGACAGGGCTGTGAAAGACACTGATGGCTAAATGGATACCACAATGGTGAACTGGATCTAAGAGAAGCAGAATGGAAGAGGCAACTGATCCAAAAACCTGACAACCAAACGGGACAGAACTACTGACCAATAAAGGTTGAGAAGACAGTAATGATCCACACTCCAAGAGGTGTGTGCAAGAAAATGAAGAACACTGAGTTTACAAAGACAGACTTCAGAAGACAGATGTGGGGCCACCAAGTAAGCTCATGAAAAGAAACAAGATACAAGAAAAGTTACACAGTACCATTGTCAGTTGTTGGGTATCAAGGTAGAGCTCCAGATCGGTATCGACTAAGGCATGGTGACAGAATCTCAGCATCCTTGGTGTAAAGGAAGAGAACTGAAAACTGTCCAAGAGCGTCTACACAGAAGAGCAGCTGCTACTCTGCAGAGGCCACCAAGTGGGAGGTAGAATAAATGTAGAAATCATCCACATATCGAGCAGGTGAGATGAACAGTCCAACAGAGGCTCTAAGTCCATTAATAGCGATCAAGGACAGTTAATACAGAGCCCTGTAGAACTCCATTCTCCTGCATGTGTGGAGAGCTGAGAATGCTGCCAACATGAAATCTGAGCAACAGATGGGGCCGTGACTGGTGAATAAAACTCGGGAGTGGGACCCCAAGACCTGACTGATAGTGTGTAAGTAGGATGTAATGACACTATGCTGTGTTGTAAGCCTTACACAAATCGAAGGAAACTGCACCATGTGACGGCTCCAAGAAAAGGTTTGCTAAATGGCAGTTTTATATTGACTCAGAGGCTGTCCCTCCAAAAAGATGCAGTGGCGAGGAAATAAAAGATCCTGATATTCGGGAACCCAATTGAGCCGATGAGCCACTGTCCACTCGATTAACTTTTAGGGGACACTGATCACATTGACAGGCTAGTAACTATCAAGGCATCATGAATCTTTGCTGAGCTAAATGACACTAACCACTACATTGCCTCTCCATTGAGAGGGGAAAATGACATGGACCCAATGGGGAGAGACTGTCGTTATGACGGATTGAGGTGTTGAACCTGTTGGATATGGATGGAATTGGGACCAGTGGCTCAATAATAGGAAGAAGAGAGGGCCAGAATGAATACGTATTCAGTAAAAATTGATTGTAGTATTCCACCAGAGAAGTGATAAAAGTGAGAAGCTTCAGCCCACTGTTTCCAGAGGAGAAAGGTGTCCAGATTGGAGTCTGATGCCGAAGCCACCATAAAATGGGTTGCAAGGTGTTCTGTAAGAACTGATGGATCTGTACAAAGGACAGTAATGTCAACCACCTTATTGGGAAGGTCACGAAACAATATCACAAATAAGGTATAAATACGACCTGGGACGAATACATAGGCCAGTCAGCACGATGGAAAGCTAGGTGGCGAAATCTAGCCATCAGGAGGTGGAAAGAAAACGAAAGACTCACAGTAAGTGTATTGCTGAGGTCATCACAACTAGGGGTGATGGAAATTAAAATCTCCAAGGACGAGGGAGGGATGGGGAAGTTGCTCAAGGTGGGCAGTTAGGGAAGTGGGTGTAGATGGCCTGTTAGGAGGGAGATTGCAAACCTGGACCACAGAGTCCAAGTGGGCCCAGATAACAACTGCTTCCAAAGTGGTACAGAAGAGGTTCCATGTACTACCAATGTCTTTATGGACCAACGTACAGACGCCACTGGAAACCTTCAGAGTACTATCTGGTTCTTACACAAAGTATGAACCCAAGAAGGGTCGATGAGTAAGCATCAGTCCAATGAAATTCCTGGAGAATGAAACAAGCTGCGGAGTAAAAGGAAATTGGTGATTGCAGCTCCGAGAAGATGGTAATATCCATTGTAATTCCATTGAACAAGAATAGAATTGGAATCAAAAGTGAGGTGAATGGGCTGAAGCCAATCACGCTACTGGGTCACCATCTGTCACCAACAAGGATGGTGTGACATCCACAAATTGGCGGTCAGACTCACATTATGAATGGGGAAATGGCACCTCTGCCGGCAATGGATGGGCCTTGTCTTGGGGCTTATGTTTCTTCTTCTTCTCTTTCATAGGTTGAGGAGGGCAGGGCAAGGAGGCCAAGCATAGTAAGATCTGGAACCGAGGGTGTGCAGATAACACTGGGGTGGGGTATGTAAGATCTGGAACCGAGAGTGTGCAGATAACACTGAGGTGGGGGGCACAGAATGTGGGTCCAGGACTGAGTTGTGACAGCAGACCTCTGACCTGGGAGATATCAGAGAGAGGGGTTCTGGAAGGGAGACAAGTAACTGGTGGACACTTCTCCAGCTGGGGAGGGTGAATGGCACCTGGTTGTTGGGGATGAGAAATGCAGGGGACGAGAGAGGTTAGGACTGGGGTAAGGCTGTTGAAAAAGTTAGATGTCACTGACACAGAGTGAAGATGGCCACATTTCTGATGAACCTCAGTGTATAATAAACGACCAACGGACTTGTTATCAAGGCATCCGTCGTCTAGGGGTAATGTATTTCATTGGCAATCAAAACGTTCCCGCCCGCGTCTTCGACAACTTCCACCACTTAATCTTGATTAATAAACAACATTGGTGGCCAAAAACATCCAGCATAAGAAGTCACCATTATTCTGCTAACGACCTTGTCAAGAGGGTGGAGGAGCAGACAGAGGTTCAGGGCACTCTCTTGTCACTGCGGTGAGAAACCGCCCCTGAGGGTGGACGAATCAGCAATGCTCAATGGCATGAGGATGCAGAAGGAAATGGAAACGAGAAGATGGTAATATCTACAGGACGCGTTGCCTCTTATTGAAAATGTTTAATGATGAGATTCTGGAGTAGTCCCCCATTTGCATCTCTGTGAGGAGACTGCCAAAGGGGAGGTAACCATGAGAAAAAATTGAATGACCAACGAAAGGATAACGTTTTACGAGTTTGTGGGCGTGAAAAGTCAGAAGTCTGAACGTGCCAGGAAAGCTAGAAAATCTGAAAAGGGAAAAGCAGACTCAATCTAGATGTAGTAGAGGTCAGTGAAGAGCGGTGGAAAGAAGGCAAGGCTTTCTGGTCAGATGAATACAGGGTAATATCAACAGCAGCACAAATGGTATAATGGGAGTAGGATTCGTTATAAATATGAAAGTAGGGCAGGAAGTGTGGTAGTGTCGACAGTTCAGCGGTATGGTTATCCTCATCAGAATCGACATCAAACTAATACCAATAACGATGATTCAGGAATACATGCTGACTTTGTAAGCTAATGATGAAGAGATACAGAAAGTATACGAGGATACTGAAAGGTTGATACAGTATGTAAAGGGAGTTGTAGGGGAAGGAGTTACAGGAGAATATGGACTTGGGGCCAGGAATGAGAGAGGAGGAAGACTAATTGATTTATTTAATGAATTTCAGCTAGTAATAGTGAATTCTCTGTTCAAGAATCACAAGAGGTGGAGGTATACTTGGAAAAGACTGGGTGACATTTGAGAATTTCAGTTAGATTACATGGTGGTATCGGAAACCAGATACTGGATTATAAAGTGTACCCAGGAGCACACATACACTCAGATCACAATATAGTAGTGATAAAGAGTAGGATGAAGTTTAAAAGATTAGTCAGGAGGGACCGATGGCCTTTGTAGTCTGGTCCCTTTAACCCCCATAAACCAAACCAAACCATTAGTCAGCAAGAAACAATAAGCGAAGAAGTGGCATAAGGAATGAAGAGATGTGTTTGAAGTTCTCTATGGCAGTCACAGAAGTTGGAAAGAAAATCATAGGTACAAAGAAAGTAATTGCGAAGAAACCATGGATAACAGAAGAAATAGTTCAGCAGATCGATGAAAGAGGAATGTAAAAAAATGTTCCGGGAAATTTAGGAATACAGAAATACAAGTCGCTGAGGAATGACATGAGTAGGTAGCATAGGGAAGCTAAGACAAAATAACTGCAAGAAAAATGTGAAGAAATCGGAAAAGGTCGGTGAAATTAAATGCAAGGGTGTAACATTAAGAGCAGAACGGGAATTCCACTGTTAACTGCAGAGGAGATAGTGGATAGGTGGAAAGAGTACACTGATAGTCTCTATGAGGGGTAAGTCTTGTCAGATGTAACAGAAGAAGGAACAGGAGTCGATTTAGAACAGATAAGGGATCCAGTATTAGAAAAAGAATTTAAGAGAGCTTTGGAGGACTTAACATCAAATAAGGCCGAAGGGATACTTAACATTTCATCAGAATTTCCGAAATCATTGGTGGAAGTGGCAACAAAAAGACTATTCACGTTGGTATGTAGAATGTATGCGTCTGGCGACATATCATCTGACCTTCGGAAAACTATGTTCCACACAATTCCAAAGACTGCAGGTGCTGGTAAGTCCGAGGTTTAAGATCTCTTGCATCAAAGATACTTACACCCCGTTGTTCCATATAAGCCCAGAGCTTCTCTACAATTTGAAGTATAAGATGCCTACGAAAAATGACTCCCTGAGCCACATTCCAAGACGGGTGAGGAGTAATTCACACCAGGATGTCGCCAAGATGTTCACAAGCACGAAGGACTGCAGATAGTGCAGCAGAAAATGTTTTAATCAACAGCAAACTCAGCCATATGTTATTGTTATACTCAACTTTCCTAAACCTGTCTTTGATATTTTCCACAAAAAAAAAGCTTATTCCTCCTGGAAGTGTCCCTGTCAGGCCTAGAGTAGACCAGGTAGCGGGGAAAGTTTTTCACCCCATGCTGGAGAGCCTGGCCCTCCTCCCAGGGTGCAGTCAGGGAAGGAAAAGTCGCAGGGTCAAAAGAAGAAGGATTGTGGCCATCAAACTGCGGTTGTTTGCTGATGATGGCGCGGTGTACGATGAGGTGTCGAAGTTGAGTGACTGTAGGTAGATGCAATACGACTTGACAAATTTTCCGGTGTGATGAATATCAGCTAGCCCAAAATGTGAAAAAATGTAAGTTAATGTAGATGAGGAGGAAGAACAAACCTGTATGTTAGGGTACAGTATTACTTGTGTCCTGCATAACACAGTGAATTCGTTTAAACATCTGGGAGTAACGTTAAAAAACGATATGAGGTGGAACGAGTATGTGGAAGCTGTGGTAGGGAGAATTTTAGGAAAGGTAAGGAGTGTTGAATATATGAAAAATACTGACAAGAAGATGGGACAGAGTGTTAGGACATCTGTTGTGACATCACCGAATAACTTCCTTGATAGCAGAGGGAGCTATAGGGGAATAAAAACTGTAGAGGAAGGCAGAGGTTGGAATACAGCCAACAAATAATTGCAGATGTAGGTTTCCAGTGCTACACTGAGATGAAGAGGTTGACACAGGATAGGAATTCGAGGCAAGCCTCATCAAACCACTCAGAAGACTGGTGACTAAATAAAAAGACGCAGAATGATTTGCACGAGCGAAATTCAGAGTAATGTTTGTATTGAATCTATATAAAACATTATCTTGGAATTTTCTATGATGATGGATCCAGCCTGAACATTATCCCAGATTTCGGAACCATGGATCAACCCTGAACTACATTTCCACGTATGGCAAATCGTGGATCCGCCACAAGTAATCTTCCAAAACAAAGCACATTATGTATGCACTACGATAACATCTCACAGCTAACACACATGGATCAATCCTTTGGGCCGACCCTACTACACCACCACAGAATACTGCCGCCATCGCCGTGCTCCATCCCCAATAACACCTCTGGCAATGGTGGGGAATGAGTCTAGTGGCCCCATAGGATCCGATGCAGAAAATTGCGTAACTGAACTATGGCAGTGTGTGTTTACATCACATTAGTGTCAACGTTATAATCCCTGCAAAGAAATTAGTGTACGGGTTCAGGCCTAACTATATGTTAGCAAAAGGTTTATTGCTACTCTAAGTATCACATCAAGACATAGCAATGTTAGCAAAATTACATACAGAATGGTAAAATACTGATATTTGGTGTTCACAACTGTGAAGCGAAATTGCTAGCTATTATAAGATTCTTTAATGGTAAGATGATTGATCACGATGTCTAGGAGTCGATAAAAAGACAAACAAATTAAATAAAATTGGGGTCACAGATATTAATTACGCTAAACCTATAATGAAAACACCCAAAATTGAATGGAGATCGGTAAGGAGGAATCAAAAGGAAGTAAACAGTTGAAACAATACCATAACTTAAGAGTATAAAGGGCTCTAGAGTGGCTGATCAATTATTTTCATTAAATTGGATGTCTCGTGTGTCTGCTTCAATTAAACCCGAGTCATCAATATAGTTAACTACAAGTCATGGTTGTACGTAAGAAAAAATTGGAGAGATGGAAACCGCTGTAGTTCTGAGAATCAGCTGAATAGCACTTGCTGGTGTAGCGCGAGTGCGCGTGTTTACCTTTGGTTGGCGCAGGCTGTGGCCGCTGTCAGCGCGAGCTGTGAATCTGTCTAAATCTCTGTCGACTGTTGTACACCAATTGGTTATATTTCCTACGTCCTACGTCCCGATACTCTTAATTATTCCCTAGCTAATTTTTTATTTATTTATTTATTTAAATGTCAAGTTCCGTAGGACCAAATTGAGCAGCAAATCTCCAAGGTCATGGAACGTGTCAGTACATGAACTTACAACATAAAAGTAATAACAGATAAAAATGAAAGTTCATGAACCTGAAAGAAAATCAGTCCGTAAGTGTAAGCAAACGCTATCAGCAGTACAATGAGAATCAGCTTAATTTTTCAAGGAACTCCTCGACAGAATAGAAGGAGTGACCCATGAGGAAACTCTTCAGTTTCGATTTGAAAGCGCGTGGATTACTGCTAAGATTTTTGAATTCGAGTGGCAGCTTATTGAAAATGGATGCAGCAGTATACTGCACACCTTTTTGCACAAGAGTCAAGGAAGTATGGTCCAAATGGAGGTTTGATTTCTGCCGAGTATTAACCGAGTGAAAGCTGCTTATTCTTGGAAATAAACTAATATTGGTAACAAGAAACGACAATAAAGAATATAAATATTGAGAGGACAATGTCAAAATACCCAGACTCGTGAAAAGAGGTCGACAAGAGGTTCGTGAACTCACACCACTTATTGCCCGAACCGCCCGTTTCTGAGACAAATATATCCTTCTAGAATGGGAAGAGGTACCCGAAAACATAATACCATACGACATAAGTGAATGAAAATAAGAAAAGTAGACTAATTTACGTGTCGAAATATCACTCACTTTCGATACCGTTCGAATAGTGAAAATAGCAGTATTAAGTCTTTGAACAAGATCCTGAACGTGGGCTTTCCACGACAGCTTACTATCTATCTGAACACCTAGGAATTTGAACTGTTCAGTTTCACTAATCATATGTCCGTTCTGTGAGATTGAAACGTCAGGTTTTGTTGAATTGTGTGTTAGGAACTGTAAAAACTGATTCTTACTGTGGTTTAACGTTAATTTATTTTCTGCAAGCCATGAACTGAGGTCATGTACTGCTCTACTTGAAACCGAGTCAATGTTGCACACAACATCCTTTACTACCAAGATAGTGTCATCAGCAAACAGAAATATTTTAGAGTTACCCATAATACTAGAGGGCATATCATTTATATAAATAAGGAACAGGAGCGGCCCCAACACTGATCCCTGGGGCACCCCCCGACTTGACAGTACCCCACTCAGATCCCACATCACAGCCATTATCAACACTGTGAATAATGACCTTTTGCTGCCTGTTGCTAAAGTAAGAGGTGAACCAATTGTGAGCTACTCCCCTTATTCCGTAATGGTCCAACTTCTGGAGTAATATTGTGTGATCAACACAGTCAAATTAGTTAAATCAAAAAATACGCTAAGCGTTCGAAACTTTTTGTTTAGCCCATCCAGTACCTCAGAGGGAAAAGAGAATATAGCATAGTAGAATATAGCAATTCAGTGATTGGCACGGTACACGATATTTGGCTGGAATAGCACATATGTCACTGCCCTCAAATTGCTCACAACCCATAACTGTCAGTGCTCGGTGTGCTTCTATGTACTAGGAGGCTTTGCAGTGTAACTCCTTATGAGATAAGACTAGCCTGTGAACAAGTGTTCACATAATGACTCTTGCATGGCGCGAGTCACCTTGCTCAAACACTAGGTGATTTTTTTCAACAGAAGGAGCGACTTACTCTGTCTCCAATTTGACTATATCAGAGATGGTGGCCAAGAGTTTTCTTTCTGGCCAATCAGAATGTTAGTACTTGTTATAATTCCATGTGGTAAGGTTTTTGTAGCCTATTACTGCCATAGTTTCTTTTGTAGGGCAGAATTAACTTCTGCTACATAATACTGATGTAAACAGCTCTTTCTTTCATGTGAGTTTTAACACAGTTGGCTACAGTGAGTCACCAATGTTTTGAGTTTGGTTTCTCTGGACGTTTATCTGGCATCTGTCACTGTTTTCCTGTAGAAAGGCTTTTGGAAAGGACATCATTAAAAGCAGGGTCAATGGGGACTTCAGCCGATGGCCTAAGCAGTGGCTCCAGCATCTCATTGAGTCCATTAGGCGTCCTGCTGTGATGTTTCAGCCGAACGTGGAATGGCTGTGCCTTTGTAAAATTCTCCGTCCATCAGAAGTGCGTCTCGTAGCTCAGGTCTCGGAAATTACTTGCATGCAATTACTAGTTTGAGTGTTAGTGGTTTATACTCATGAGCTGTTGGTTTGTCATATCAATAACAGTCGTACAAAAAATGGTTCAAATGGCTCTAAGCACTATGAGACTTAACATTTGAGGTCATCAGTCCCATAGACTCAGAACTGCAAGGTAGGAAGATACCATCTCATACATACAGAGTTCAGAAGAGTGCAGCAGTACAGACAGTGACGTAATCATAGAATGACATCAATGCCTGTTCCACTACACTCTCTGTAAAGAAATTAGTGTACGGCTTCAGGCCTAACTACCTAACTAACCTAAGGACAACACACACATCCACGCCAGAGACAGGATTCAAACCTGCGACCGTAGCAGCAGCGCGGTTATGGACTGAAGCGCCTAGAACCGCTCGACCACAGTGGCCGGCTAAAATTCGCACACTTTCATGTAGTTATGTCATGCGAGATATCGATTTAACAGGAATTTTTTCAGGAATTCAATGTAAGGTGTGTTATTTGTTTGACACCTTATAAAGTGTTATATTTTTAGCTGGGTTTCTAGATGTTGTGGAAGACTGTAATTTTAATGGATTTTTGAGGAATGGTAGGAATCAATACAGTACCTTGACAATCTTCTTAAAGAAGACAATCAGTACCTACAATGATTTATAGCCTATGCACTGTGTATCTGTACTTTTGATTACTTAAAGTTGGAATTGATTACACATGCAGTGATACTGTCAGCTGTTTTGCACATTATCTAATTTCGGAATTCCATGTTTCCTTGCCAGAAGATGGAACTGGGTTTGGCTGCCACATTGTCGATACACATTATAAAAATGGATGTTCCCATTTACGTATGTTTGTTCCATACCGTCTCCTAAACCATGGGACCAAATTCTACCAAATTTAGTACAGATATCATTTATTGTCTAGAAAAAAATCGCTATGGTCATAAGAACCACCTGACCAGTGAAGTGGTGGGGATGGGTGTGAAAAAGATGTGTAGCCCATGATGTGTAAATACTCAGGCTTCATTCATCCATTATTTGAGAGTGAGAGCACTTAGTGACTTGCACCAAACTCCTCATGTAAATTCAAACCTATACGAAATTTATTCTCCACGACATTCCCCACAGAATTATGGAAGGAAAAAAAGTTTCTCGTTTACTACATTTTCCCTATTCGTGCAGTACAATTGATTCAACAGGTATAACATTTTAAATTATTACCGTTTTACTACTTACAATAGTTGTGAAACATTTTGCAGATGCTGGACGTACCTTCAAAACTATATCATTGTATGGCACGTAGATCGGGAGATTTGATGTCATCAACTCCAAGATGCATGAAAACTGCAGCATGTATGATGTTTAAATTTATTACTTCTTTACTAGTAACCCTATTCTAGGTGCTTCATCTATGCGATACTGCACTGTTGCAGTGACAGCTGCATCTCTCAGAGCAATCTGGTGCCATGCAGTGGTGAAGGCAGCCTTCACTTGAGGTGCTTGCAGGAATACTAAATAAATAGCGGTGATTCTGCTGTTATCAGGTATGTGCAGACCGTTTCCCACCAGCCACTGTGCGTGTGTTGTTCGTAGGTTCAATTACATTATTGGTGGTAAGGGAGCTGTTATTACAGATGCGTCTGGTGAATCGCTTTTTCGACGGACGATGGGCAATATCTGCAGCTCTATAAGGTCGTATTTAATCGTATAGCGAGAGAGTTGGCTCGATCTCTGTGAGTCTACGAATATGTATGTAGAAGTAGTTTAGTTTTGCTGCGCTATTGCCATTTCTCAGTTGCAGGGTTGCAGGGACGTTTATATATTCTCTGCACCTACAGGGTGATTTATTAAACTATATAAAAACTCCAGGGACTGATCAATGACAGGATACAGAACAGAATAGGTCTGATGAACTTACGTCCGGAAAAACATGGTTTCCATGATAGAGACCATTCATTCAAACAAACGTTATTAGACCATGGTCTAATACGTGCTGTACCATGCAGTCACAGCTACAGTATGTGTTCAAAACAGTTTCCATGTTCCTCAACCCATTTGTGTATGCGCCGTATCATGTTCTGTCTCACACATTCACATTGGCCAGTCTGCATCCCAGCAGTGTCAAAGGCACCCTCGTCTGATACATTGACCAGGAAGACATGGCTGAGATGTGTCCGGATGTCAACGACGAAATTAGCTGGAACATCATCGATGGCACTTCTAGCAGGGGAGTCAAAGTCACCCTTAATAAATACCTATAGTTCCAGCCTGGTACGCGATGAAGGGAGACTGGTCCCAAAATATGGTCGCCAATTATACTGGCCCACACATTCTGGCTGCACAGATGCTGATGATTCGCTGTCACCATACCATTGGGGTCCTGCATACTATCCCACATATGACATGAAAGTTGAAGATACCATTCTGTGGAAGGGTGGCCTCATCTGTAAAAAGGATGGATGATGCCAATCCCGGAATTGCGGCTGTCTGGTGAAGAAAATGGTGACAAAACTAGTCTCGATGTGGATGTCTGTCGCTAGTAAGCCATACACAAACTGTCAGTGTAGGGGCAGTAACAGCTGTCATAGAGAATGTCCCACATGGTAATCTGACTTACCCTATACTGGCGGACCAGCTGCCTTGTAATGACACAGTGGTCACCTTCCACAGTGTTAAGCACATTTTCCTCAAAGTGTGGCATCAAAACACTTGAGACCCTTTCTCAGACAAATGGTGAAATACTGTTGCAAACACTGAATGCTGTGTTTGTTGTCGGTGGTGATAGGTCTCCTGGTACAACCTTTCTGCCCGCCACCCAGAGGCATTTCCTTTTTGTATGTACACACCATGTCAACAAGCTCTCAATTCGAATACGGAACCATTGGGTACAACATTGAATCACATCCACTACAAGGTGAGTCTGCAAAAGAAGTGAATCGGACACATTACCAATAACTATAGTAGGAGAGGGCGTTATGGTATTACCTATGAGGAACAGTATCGCTGTGTAGGAGGAAACCATGCATACTGCAACTGTGGGTGCATGGTACAGCGCTATTAGACTTCAGTCTTTGTAATAAAGTATGATTGAATAAATGGTCTCTAGCATGGAAACCATGTATTTTCTGACATAAGTTCATTTGACATATTTTGTTCTGTATCTGTCTTCGATCAATCCCTACAATTTATACACGGTCTACAAATATCAGCCAATATTATTTCATTTTACATGTCTTTTTATTCTGCCTTGTAACACTGGCAGACCTCACTCACTGTCAGTATGTTTGCTGGATTATATTATGTCGCTTAATTTTTTCCGACATTACCAGTATGATTGTCGTGCAGAGGGGTGGGGAATAATTAGCAGTTACGACACTCCTGACCACGTTTGAAGGAAACTCCAGACTAACCTTACCAATGTGGTGGACGTAGAGGGATTGGTATACCTCCTACTGGAATCTTGTAGTAATGCAGTCGCTTATATCGGGTTACATGTCTTTTCATTCTGCCTGGGAGGTTTGGATGAATTACACTGGCGTTGCCCACGTTATGCGTTCTGATAGAAAGATGGAGGGAAGTTCGTGGCATTTACTTGCAATGCGGGGCCCAAATATTTCCATCAATGTGTTTGGACCTATTTGATTTGACTACCTCTTTTGGGAGGCCTCTCGATTGATACAGAAGCAGTGTCTTTTGCGCCAGCAACCAGATCGGAGAAAATGACATCTCAGACAATGCAACTTTTTTGGCCGTTGCTAGCGCAGTGTTCGTGGCTATACCCCACACATGAACATCAGATGGATCTACCCAGCAAGTGACACATTGATCTTCCATTGCTTAGAGTTACCTGCCTCGAATGACGGGCGGTGGTTGGTGATATTGGTCACCTCTCTTGGTACGTATTTTGTAGCACTTTACTAACTATTGTATATACCGTATTTATACCTGTATTTGGGTGAAAGTCTTGGAAATCGGTAACAGTGTGGTGGTAACACACAATTTTGCTTTGACGTTACAAGTTAGTGACACACTTTTTCTTAATGTTTACTGGAATATGCCATGATATCAGTATCTGTATTGGTATGAGAAAAAGCTCGATTTAATATGCAGTAAGCGTAGTACTAAAAGGATAGCTTTGCAAGAATTTATATATGGAGCTGTGACATTTCTGGTAGGTGATCCCACAATTCACCTAGATGCATGGTTAGATTAGAAGTCTGAAAAAACATCAAATTTGGAAACAATGTCTTCCTTCACTTAAAACTTCCGGGCTGATAGGCCGTGGTCGAGGTATAAAACTCTCTCCTGACGAGAGTTTTATACTTCGACCACGGCCTATCAGCCCAGACGTTTTAAGTGAAGACAATACCGGCCATGAAAGCTTACATTGTATGATCAATGTCTTGCTTCGTAAATGATATGATAGATTGTTCCACCTTACCGAACAACTTTTTTCCGCCATTTTGGCATTATATATGGAGACGTCATTAATTTAGCCACACAGTGCATTGTCATAGTGCCGTACATCATAAATTACGTTATTACATACCATCATTTTGCCAAATAGATTGTGATTTTATTAATTTTGTGACACACTGTATAGTCATAGTGTCCTACACCATAAATTGCGTTGAATAGCTACACAGTGCATTGTCATAGTGCCGTACACCATAAATTACGTTATTACATACCATCATTTTGCAAAATAGATTGATATTTTATTAATTTTATGACACACTGCATAGTCATAGTGTGCTGCACCATAAATTGCGTTGAATAGTTTACTGGATAATACATGGGAGTTGGAGAGAGTTCGATGCGTTATGTGTGAAATAAACACTGTGATTTGTTCTTTATTTTTGTACACATGTTTCATTGCATAGTAATAGCACAAGATTTTGATTAGCTGCCTCTGTAGCCCCTAAACGCACAATATCTGGCACTCAAACCAATAGGCGGCTTTACCCACATAGGAATTCCCTCTGTGAACTCACCCTCTACGGACTTTACACGTTCTACAGTTACACTCCCTGGTACAAGAGGTACACAGAAATGGATACACTGCTCCACTTGGTTCATTGTAACACTATTCTTGCTCATTACTGTAGAAACTCATACTTGGCAGGTCTTACATGTAGCTGCCGGCGGCACTATGTTTCTATAGCGACCGTTGTTGCACAGTAGATATCATCTAATTTCACAATATTTGATAATTTTAAGTATATACTTGTTTTCCATGAACTTAATTCTAACAATCCTGCACTGTACAACTTAAGTATTGACTCTTTTCAACCAAATATATGAACTTCTGCCGAAGTATGGAGTAGATCATTGTCGTACATCGTCTTATCTAGTTCACATGCAGTATCAAACATAAAAATATGATGACTAGTTTAACGTGACTAAGCAGCCATCTTCAGATAGCTCACTGTAATACATATTCCACCATATGGCATACTGAAAGCATTGCATTATCTATGGAGCTAACTGTGATTGATTTCAATAACATTAAGTGGGGTTTTGAACTGGTAGATTTTATCTTGCTGGTTTATTAAGTTTTTTCTTTTTATTATTATTATTGAAAGTGTTACTCATACTGACATGCTGTCAGGTATGCATGGTTTTAAATTTCGTTTTACGCTGACACATATTTTACCACGAGTGATCTGAAGATGGCCGCTTAGTCAACTGAAACTAGTAATCACATTTTACCGTTTTACGCTGTACGCAATCTAGACAACATCAAAAAAATTTAAAAGGTTAATTTTCGCTGCAGTGTGTATGATTATAAAAAACTTCTTAACTTGCGACTTCCTGTCACGTGATAGTGTTTCCCATTCCAATTGGAGGTAATGTTTCCGGCATTCACAGCGAAGCCTTTGAAATAAATTTGTCTCTGCTAGGTGATTAACAGTTTACCTTGAACTGAAAATATCCACTGAAACCCTTGCATCGAGGTAGATGGCAGGAAACTAGAAACGTCACTCAAATAAATGTGAGAAAAATATCCTTTTTATAATAACTTATCCTCATATAAAAATTTCAGTGTTTTCTAAGAAATTATTGTTGACATGTTTGGAAGTGTCACTAACGTATGTTGGCCTCATTCTATAAAACAGAATTTACTAGTGGCTTAAGATACATGATTTTCATTATTTATTACATCGACGATAATATTAATATATTAACATAATTTCTCCAAAATGAGAGTTGGCGGATGTAGGATGATATTGCCCGACAACGTTCCGACAAAACATGTATGTACGTTTATTGTTTAGATGACAAATAAGAATCACACAGAACATAAGTAAACAAAGGAGAACTCATTGGTATATTGAGAGCAAGCTCTAACAGTTATTATTTTCCTAGTGCATTTGAATATACTTTCAAATCTGCGACTTTCTGTCCCAAATTTACAAGAGGAGAGATAAGACCGAGAAAGCCACTGTTTCACCAGTATGTAATGTTGAAAAACTCAAGCAAATCTCTTGGGAGAGGTGTGTCGTTGTCTTCTGTTTTATCTTCTCCCTCTGTCCTGCCTCACCCATTTCCTCAAAATACGGCAATGCTATCAATTACTTAGAGGAAACTTTAAAAGAAAATAATTCTACACTTGTTCATCTGATTGCAGGTCATGCCAGTGTTAATTGTAAAAAGCTTGAGAAATCTTACAAGAAACATATTCCCGGCATACTGTCAGTGGAACACGGACGAATACGACGCAGTAACGTTTGTTTTAATCTATAGTAGCAGCATATTTATTTTTGCCTACTGGATACCGGTTTCGGTGCACGGTACCATTGTCATGCCATCCTATGCTAATAAATTCGATAACATGGTTAGAACAATAATGCAAGAACAGTTAACAATGTCGGATGGGGTATACAACGCGTGGGCGCAGGGGGGGGGGGGGTGGAGGAGGAGGGCGTGAAAGGGAATCAGAAGTGATGTGTACCGAAGTGACAGGAGTAGAGGGAGGAGAAACAGAAAACTTCACAAGCGTAGTCAAGGGTTAAAACTGTGAGGGATGCGGAGGGGCTGCGTGGGGGATGATTTGAGCTTAGTAGTCCGTAAATTATGTATCGAACGAGGCAACTTTATATCCACTTTACGAACGGCTCTTCGGATTGCTTTTCCCGCTGCTCAGTTTCATCATTTAATAACTTATCCGCTCTTCTATTCATGTGAGTGTAAATTTCCACTTCTTCCACGATGTTCATCAGTGGGCTCCTTTGGGAGATATGCAAAATTTCTATGGTGTTCTCTACGTCTTTTATCGTACGCTTATTTTGAGGAGGATAATTAACAAAGCTATATCTTCGTTTCGATGCGTCAGTAGCATGTTCTTTAAACCCAGTCAGAAATTTAAGCTCTGCTTGTCCCAAATAAAAATTATTATTACGCTCTCATCAAATCACGCCTCTCTTCTGGCTCTCCTCTTCTGGCCCCCGTCCGGCCCCTCGCGCTCGCTCCCACCCCAGTGACAAACCTATACAATATTTCTATATACAGCTGCACTGCATTTAGTATGATGTACCCCAATATTTACTATGTTTTAAACAATTAATGTAAAAAAAAATGATTTGTAGGTGATAGAGGGCCTATCTCCATGACATTTCAGTGCATGTGGCTTATCGCTTTTAGTTGTAGGCGCACAACTATGCACTTGAAATCGTCTTATCATTTATGAAGTATATTTGTTTGTGGTCGTTAGTGGTAACCTAATATCAGACCCCGTAGATACAGTCTTTCATAACCGCACGTTACCTATGTGGAGCGGTTACCGTGGCTGTGGCTGGTCGACGAGCTGTGACACAGCACCGAGTAACAGCGAACAGCGCCGCCGAGAGTCCTAGCTTACACGTGGTCAGAACTTGGACAAACATGAAACTGGAGAAGTGGCCAAAGAACATCAGGTGACTGATGCAGAGTGCACTGTCGCAGTGAGTCACTATACCCTCTGGTAACTTGATTTCTTTGCAATAAATATAATTTTGTAAAGTAATGGTGTGATTCATGGTCAGATCGATGTTTTCTAGTGGTAGAAAATGCATATAACTGTAAAATGTAAACGGCTAAATATATTTATTTTTCTTTTTATGTTTTATTGAAGTGAGGCCTATTTTCTTCATTTCTTATTTTATGCTAAAAAGAACTCTGTAAGCAGGAGGCAATCGTATCACCGCTGTCCCCAGTTTGCATCTATTTAAAACTGAACATTGACCTTTTCCTTTAATATTTGGCGCATCTGCTTGGGAAGCGAGCGTGCCAGAGATAAGTGGCCATATACACACTTTGAGATTCACTGCACACTAAGGTAACAAAAATCATGTGATATCTCCTAATCTCTCCTTTTGCCTGGTGCAGTGCAGCAGCTCAATATGGCAAGGACTGTATCACCGTCCATAGTTGCGAAAATGTTGCCAGTGCAACATTGGTACACGAACTGACTTCTCGATCATATCCCATAAATGTCCTACGGGACCCATGCCGGGCGATATGGGTGGCCAAATCGTTCACTCGAATTGTCCAGAATGTTCCTCAAACTAGCCGCGAACAATTTTGGACCAATGACCTGTTCGGGAACATGAACTCCATGAATGGCTCCAAATGATCTCCAAGTAGCCGAACGTAATCATCGGAAATCAATGATCGGTTGAGTTGGATCCGAGGAACCAATCTATTCCACGTAGAAACAGCCCACAGCATTATGCAGCCACCACCAACTCGCACACTGTGTTGTTGACAACTTGGGTTCACGGCCTGCACCACTCTCTAAACATCCAATTAGCCGTTAACAACTGAAGTCGGGACTCGTCTGACCAGTCTATGGTTTTCCAATGGTCTAAAGTCCAACCCATATGGTCGCGAGCACACCAGAGTCGCTGCAGGCGGCGTCTTGGTGTTAGCAGAGACACTCGCATCGGTCGCCTGCTTCCACTGCCCATTAACGCCAAATTTCATCACTCTTTGTGCAAATGGATACGCTCGTCGTAAGCCCCAAACAGATTTCTGCGGTTGTTTCACCCTTGTCTGTATGCACTGGAAACATTACGCCAACGCCACTGCTTTCGGTTAAGGTCGTCGGCCACTGGGATGTCCGTGGCGAGAGGTAGTGTCTTAAATTTGGTATTCTCGGCACAGACATTGTGGATCTCGAAATATTGACTTCCCTAACGATTTCAGAAGTGAAGTGTGCCGTGCGTCTGGGCTCCGACTACCATTCTACTTTCAGAATCTGTTAATTCCCGTCGTATGCCATAATCACGTCGGAAGCTTTTTCTCATAAATCACTGACAGCTCCGCCAATGCACTGGCCTTTATTCCCTATGTACGTGATACCACTGCCATCTGCATATGTGCATATTGCTATCTCATTATTATTCTCTCCTCAGTGTACACCATGCATTTGGTGTAATCTAGGACAGTATTTTGTAAATTGCTCTTGCATTACTGTTCTAACTAAGTTATCGAAACGTTTGATCATAGGAAGGTCCGAGGACAGAACTTTGTAACGAAACAGGTAGCCAGTAAGCAAAATAAATAATATGTGACAGTAGACTAAAACCAACTTTTTCAACCTTACGATCGTTAACGTGTTTTTATCTCCTACGAACTTAATTTATCAGAATGTCCCCTGTCTCGTAATTTTTTTCACTTTCATGTAATGAAGAACTAGGGACGGGATTTAGGCAAGGATACTGACTGTAAGGTGAGAAATAAAAAGTTTGAAGTATTTATGCTTAGACAGTAAACTCTGTAGATGAACTAGAAGTAACACAGAGACCTGAAATTTCTCAGTAATTACTCTGAGTGCCTTGAGTACGTTGCAAAGCTACCTGTTATATCACCTCCAAATGACCTCAGAGCCAATATCAGTTAAATTAAATAAATTAAATTACTATCAAATCCACCTTCATTAATAGTATTTCACCATCAAATCCGTTATAAACAAAAATCTATTGTAACCCACCTCCTCTTAACTATAAGCTGCGGAACTAAATGCAGAAGAAGTGAGGCAGCTCTTGGATTTAATTATCGTACTAGAATGAACTGAAATGTGCTAAGAGCTACCATTTTTTTTCACATAGTAAAATTTGAGTTTGGCTTCTACCGGACACGAGACGTTACATTTGAAACACCCATTATGCAAAATAAAAACTGACAGGCAACTACATAGGTTGTAATCCCCACTGCTAAAAATGCCGAAAAACGTTAAATCTAGTTTTATTATCTTCCTCATTTCTGCTTCATTAACTTTGATGAATAATTTTCATTCTTTAATTTGTAAGCTGCCTTTTGTCGAGCCTTTTTATCGCTAAATTGGTTCACCTGTAACGTTCTCCATACCGAAGAACCTCTTATTTCTGCCCAAAGATACCACCTTACAAGGTTTGGTACTACCCTGAGCAGCAGGAGTAAAACGATATTGAAAAGTCTTACGCGCTTCCAGTGAGAAGTGCAATGTACTCTGCCATTTTTAAACCTACTTTCTGTTATTCTTGTACTGTTACAAAGGATCTTTATTCTCTTTTAGTAAAATATTATTGGTGATGATATGAATCCTGCTACACAACCTCTTAACAACAGCAAGTCTTTGCAACATTTCACATTCGTTAGAGCCAGTATCTGTGTATTCACGCTAGAAACTAATTTCTTTTCTGTATTTTCACTGCATTTTTTATCGAGTGCTATCATTTTTCTCAGCGTATACTTCAAGTGACTACCTTCTAGTCAATTTTGCTTCATATTTTACAGTTTCAAGCCTGATAAGTATAACTGGTACCACTACCTCAATATCCCAACTGTCCAACTTACGTTCAACAAATACATTGAATTTTTTACGATGCCTAATACACAAAAAAAGACGGGTAAACGCGTGTAGTAGCAAGTAGGACACAACCTCTGAGGGTTCCATACAATCTTAATAAAGTATTTAGTTAATATAATAATAATAATAATAATAATAATTAATTACTTCGTGTGGCGAAATGGCCTGGTGCTAGTCTTTCTGATGTACGTTACTTCGGCTACTTGCATGTATCGAAACTACTCGAGTTATCTAACTGGAGAATTGGGCCTCTAGTTTAACTTGGAATCCGAACAAAATGTTGTTTCTTGCGAGTCCTCATATCGTTGCTAGGTGAAGACTAAGTTAAGACGAAGACTGAAAAATCAGTGACCTCACCAAGAATCGATTGCGCTACCTTTCAATTACCAGGCACGCGCTTTACAGGTAGGCCGTAAGTAATGTTTTTGTTAATGTGTTCTTCAGTCAAAAAAATGGTCTGATGCAGCTGCCCGGGCTATTCTATCTTCTGCAAGTCTCTTCATCTCGGCGCAGCTATTGTTACCCACATCCGTTGGACCCTGCTTATTGTACCCAAACAATGGCCTCAGTCTAGAGTTTTTTACTTCCAACACTTCCCTCCTTTACCGAACAGAAGATTATTTGATGCCTCAGGACGTGTCCTATTAGTTCATCTCTTCTTTTAATGAATTTGCACCATAAATTTCTTTTCTCCCAACTCTATTCAAATCCTCTTCACAAGTCATACAATCTTTAAGGTACTTTGTCTCTGATTAAAGAAGGAGAAGCTAGGTTGGTGTTGAACGATTTACAGGAAAGTGCAGCTATATTTAGCAAGTTCTTAGCCACGTATATAGTCCAGGTATCTGGGTGGATTTATGCTAGTGTTCGAGTTTAGAGATGGCAAGTTCATGGTTATTGTTCCTGACACTCACAGCTATTTTTCGTTTTTTCTTGTGGTTGAGACTTTGTTTCATGTAGCGTGTAGAGTGTTGTCTGGTCACTGTCAGAGTGAGAGGACGGTCAGGGTCTATGTTTTATTACTTTGTTTTTTATGTATTTTAGTTAGTCTGTATGGCACATTTCGGCAATGTGTTGTTGTGTTTCTTGTGTCCGATGTTATGTTTGCAGTGCCTGTAGTGTTGACAGCTGATTATGAGGGGGGAGGGGAGGACTTCATGCTGTGAATCTAAAAGTCACGACACGTTATACTTACTGCCCCTCCAGTCAGCTGTGGTGCAGCTGCTATGGTGCATGTATTTGGCCAGTGGGCTTAGCAGTAGCTCTGCCACAGCAAAAGCCATGTGGGGGTGAGGCATCACAGAGCACTAGATCAGCTGCACGTCACCTGCTATGCTCGGTATGAGAAAACAGCTTTCAAAGGCTAGTGCCACGATCATAGAGGAGGGGTTGGGAAGACATCAGAGTGGCTGCAGACAACTTGGAGTGTAATCGAGTTGGGGGTGGTAACTGTGGTAAAGGGTGCAAGTAGTGTGCACTGATTTTGACGCTTCTGAGAGCTATATTCCAGACAGGAGGACTATGTGCAGTGTTGTGTGTTGTGGCGTAATGGGTTTGCCTCCACAATGGCTGCACAATTGCCATCTCGAAACGATAGATTTGTAAATCCCATTTGTAGTCATTGTTCTGTGAGTATAAGCAATATTGACTACAAATTTGTTCAGACAATTATAAAAGCTGATATTATGTAGGTGGTATTTTAATTGATTGGCAGTAGTGTTCGTAGTAGTTAGTAGTTGGTGGAGGGAATGCTTAGTAGATATAGCACTTGGTTTTATTGTAAATGAATGAATGCACAATCGTGAAGGCTATGGAACAGAGTTTAGATTTTAGTGTCTGTATTAAGCTCATTTCACTGAAAGCTATTTTGTCCTTTTCATTAGGTCTTGTCTGTCTGTTCACAGCAATTGATTTCCAATAAATTTATCTATGAACTAGAGACTTCCAATTTTAGACTTAGCTCAGACATGGGTGACAATGCTTTATGAACTCGCTTTCTTTTGGTCTGTTTGGTAGGGGCGGGGGGTGAGAGTGACAAACGTTTGTAACAACTGATTTCCAGGTTTCCCTGTACAAACTGCCATGTGCCATGTTGTGCATGTAGTACTGGAATGCATTTCAGGGATAAAGGGAGAGGATGAACAGAAATGGGTAGGTAGATGAGATAGACAGATAGTGGTGGAAGGAGTTGATCGACAGAGAGGGAGACGGGGTAGGAGGAGACTGGGAGGAGGAAATGGACAAACAGAGGGAAAGAAAGATGGACAGAGAGTGGGCAGTGGGTGATGCTGGTGAGAGAATGGGGAGGACGAGATGGACAGACAGAGTGCGGAGGAGATGGTGGGCAGAGAGAGTGAAGACGAAAAGGTAATGAGGGAAGGGCATAAAGGCAAATAGAGGAAGGAGGAGATAATGGACAAAGAGAGTATGGAGAAGATTGACTGAGTGTATGGGAAGAGAAGATGGACTGAGAAGAGATGGCTAGAGTGTACGAGAGTAGGAAACAGGCAGAGAAATGGGGGAGAGGGGATGGACAGAGAGTAGTAGAAGTGTGCAATAAATATGAGAGGCGATGCTGCAAGGTTAAATGTGCGTTCGAAACAGAACTCTAATAAAAAGTATATAAAATTAATTTTCTTTGCTTCTTTGCTTTCTTTTTTAGGTAAAGAACAATTAAACATTTTGATGTATATGATTAGTACACAGATACGATTACTTGAAAAGACACTGAAGCAAACCAGAAATTCAATACATGTTT
The DNA here is from genome assembly GCF_023864345.2 of Schistocerca serialis cubense. Taxonomy (NCBI): domain Eukaryota; kingdom Metazoa; phylum Arthropoda; class Insecta; order Orthoptera; family Acrididae; genus Schistocerca; species Schistocerca serialis. The sequence goes on along the minus strand of NC_064638.1, from coordinate 247,427,136 downwards.
CTTTTGGTGCAATCTCATCGCAATGTATAAAATCCATGAGAAGATTTATGAACATGAGATTTATATGCTAAGAATAATTATTTAAATAAAATGGTTGTTAATGAAATAAGCTTGCAGTGAACAAGTTTCCCAGTTACCAGTCTGTACTGTGAGAGTGAACATTCCAGTCTGTGTTTATTTCTGAAATATCATTACTTTCTTTTTGTCCTGTTCATTTTCAGTTAGCCAATATTTGTACAGAAAACCGTAATTGATGATTTTGCGTAGGCAGTACGAAGGGTATTAAATAAATAAGGTAACACTTTTTTCCTTAGTCAGTTTCTGTTGAAAAATGCAGAATTTGTTGTGAGACATAGTGGGAAATTCCCACATCAGCTCCTATTGTTTCATGAAGTTCTGACTGGTGGCGGCACTATACATAGCCTTCAAAATGGCGTCCGTAATATAAGAGTTTTCGAAAGAGAAAGCTGTCATTGAGTTTCCTTCGGTGGAAAACCAGAACATAACACATATTCATAGGTGCTTGCAGAATGTCTACGGAGATCTGGCAGTCAACAAAAGCACGACGAGTTGTTGGGCAAGGCGCCTCTCATCACGCAGCAAATTCACCCAAACCTGTCCGATCTCTACGTTTCGGATCTCGCACCATCTGACTTCCATGGGTTTGACGCAATGAAAAATGCAGTTCACCGGAAGCAGTATGTGGATGATGGGGAGATTATTAATGCAACTGAATGCTAACTCCGACGTCGGCCATTTGAGAGGAACCATGCGGGCATACTGGCTTTCACGGTGAGGTGGAGTAAGGCCGTCGCATTCAACGGAAATTCTGTTGAAAAATAGGATTTTGTTGCCAGGAGGAAGAGTGTTTGAATTCTGAATTAAACCAGAAAATAAAATGTGTTCCATTACTTAATGAATGTCCCCCGTATTTTAGTTGGGTGACAATTTTGTAATTGGTGGGGATGCGGTCAGCAGATGTAGTATTTGGTTTTATTGTGAAAATATGACTGCCAGATTATGAAATCGGAGAGCTGCTACTCTATTTTTATTGGTCGTATAATGTTGGTTCTGATTTATTTCTATTTTTCATTTCGTGTTTATTGTATTTTTTGCCCAAGGAGCCTAATATTGTGAAATTTTCTAGTTTCTTGTTGTTGACTTCAGTTACAGTTTTACTTTGTCGGTGTTCATTTTAAACCACTTTATAACTGTGTTGAGGAAATAATGGATACATTGTGTTGTTCCAGTGGTCAATGGGCCTTTTATTTGAAATCAGTTTAAGTTGCTTGTTTGTTAATGTAGAGGAAGACGCGCTTGTTTAATAAAGATTCTTTATCAAAGTAAGCCGGTCCCTGCACAACCTGCAGCCCGATCCCTACTCCACTGAAATTCTTCACCACCTTATCCATGTTGATGTTTACGGCAACAGAAACGAATGTATCCAAGTCACGGTACGAAAGCGCCCCCAAAAACCCTTCTATTTTGATGCAGATTCTCCAGAAACTACAAGTTAAATGCCTCATGCCCTTACGCTCGACACTTCACATCATTTTAAAAGAGGTGACATCGCAACTCGTCGTTCTACACTATAGTCCTACAGTCAGCTATTGCCCTGCCTTAGTGTTATCAGGCCCAAGGAAAACGCACTGTTTTATACCTCTTTAAGTAATGGTCTGTTCAGAGGTACCAAGCTTAAAATCACCCCTAGACACTGGGTGCAAGTTCGTTCGCAATGTTACATTTATAAGTGGTTATATGGACGTGCATTCACCGACAGCTACAATTCCTAACAAGTTTGAAACCGATTGTCATTGAAAAGTCCTAACACTCGTGTTTTGTGTCTGTCGCTCAAGTCCCTTTAGCGATCATTGTTTTTACACGTTGCTACATGACAGCGTGTGATGCAACATTCCTTGTAGACATTCCAGCTGGATAGTCTGCGTTGATACACCAGCTAATTAGGTGACTCCGTACAAAGTACGAATGTAGTCGTATTAAATCGGGTAATGCTGAGGGTATTAGATTTGATAATGAGGCACTTACAGTAGTAAATGAGTTTAGCTGTTTGGGGAGCAAAATACGAGGGTGATTCAAATGAAAACCTTAAATTTGTAATAGCAAATCGAAATTTCAGGTCGTTATCCTGTAAGTTGCTAAGCGTACTACAAATAGCGTGCACAATGGCCTGTAGGTGGCAGCATAGTGCAGATGCACACATACCGTCGCAGTATCAGTGTAAAGGTGGCCGCCCCTGTTGCGACATGCACCAGGGAAGAACAGCGTTCTGTTATTCGTTTTTTGCGTGGTGAAGGTGTGAAACCTATTGAAATTCATCGACGAATTAAGGTTCAGTACGGCGATGCATGTTTGTCACAGCAGCAAGTCTACGAATACAGTAGGAAGTTCGCAATTGGTCTGACTTCAGTGGAACATGCTCCTCGTCGAGGTCAGGCACAACGAGTTGTGACTCCACAGAACATTGCAGCAGTTGAAGGCATAGTGAAGGAAAACCGACGAGTGACACTGAATGACATTGCAGCATGTGTACAGATTAGTCATCGCTCAGCACACCACTTTGTGCATGATGTGCGCCAGTTTCACGAAATGTCTGCAAAGATGGGTGCCACGACAGCTGATTCCTAAAATGAGAGAACGACGTGTTGATGCTTGTGAAGAACTTCTTCGGCGCTTTGAACGAGAAGGTTATGGCTTCCTTGCAAGAATCGTTACTGGGGACGAAACCTGGGTTCACTTCCACCAACCGGAAACGAAGAGAGCGAGCAAGGAATGGCACCATTCCTCATCACCAAAACCAAAGAACTTTCGAGCAGAACCATCAGCAGGGAAGGTTATGCTGACTCTCTTTTCGGACGAAAAAGGCGTCATTTTGGAGTATTACATGCCTATAGGGACCACTGTCACCAGTGCATCATACACAGATCTCCTGAAAAATCATCTGCAGCCTGCAATCAAATCAAAGCGACGTGGATTGCTGTCAGCAGGTGTCCTTTTGCAACATGACAATCCAAGACCCCACAATGCCCGTACAACAGTTGCAACAATCACAGAACTACATCTTGAGTGTCTTCCTCATCCACCATACTCACCAGACCTTGCCCCAAGTGATTTCCATATGTTTGGACCACTCAGAGACGCAATGGGAGGAAAGAAGTTCCGTTCTGATGAAGAGGTACGCCACGCGGTGCATGAGTGGTTGCGCGGACTACCAAAAGAATTTTTTTCTAAAGAAATTCATGCACTTTGTAAGCTCTGGAGGACTCCCATTGAGAGTGGGGGAGATTATGTTGGAAAGTGATACAGCTTTGTACCACTTCTGCACAATAAATAATATTTTTAAAAATATTTAAGGCTTTCATTTGACCCACCCTCGTAACTGATGATGGTCGAAGTAGAGAGGATATGAAATGTAGACTGGCAATGGCAAGGAAAGCGTTTCTGAAGAAGAGAAATTTGTTAACATCGAGTATAGATTTAAGTGTCAGAAAGACGTTCCAGAAAGTATTTGTATGGAGTGTGGCCATGTATAGAAGTGAAACTAGGCTGATAAATAGTTTGGTCAAGAAGAGAATAGAAGCTTTTTAAATTTGGTGCTACAGAAGAATGCTGAAGATTAGATGGTAGATCACATAACTAATGAGGAGTATTGAATAGAATTAGGGAGAAGAGAAATTTGTGGCACACCTTGACTAGAAGAAGGGATCGTTTGGTAGGACATGTTCTGAGGCATCAAGGGATCACCAGTTTAGTATTGGAGGTCAGCGTGGAGGGTAAAAATCGTAGAGGCAGACCAGGAGATGAATACACTAAGCAGACTCAGAAGGATGTAGGTTGCAGTAGGTACTGGGAGATGAAGAAGCTTGCACAGGATAGAGTAGCATGGAGAGCTGCATCAAACCAGTCTCTGGACTGAAGACAACAACAACAACAACAACAACAAATTGGTTCAAATGGCTCTGAGCACTATGGGACTCAACTGCTGAGGTCATTAGTCCCCTAGAACTTAGAACGAGTTAAACCTAACTAACCTAAGGACATCACAAACATCCATGCCCGAGGCAGGATTCGAACCTGCGACCGTAGCGGTTTTGCGGTTCCAGACTGCAGCGCCTTTAACCGCACGGCCACTTCGGCCGGCCAACAACAAGAACAACGTACAAAGTGTGGCCAAGATCACCTCCAACTACGATAGCTGGTTTCTGACATTGTGTCACGTCTTAATATCGACTCATTTCAATGCGCTTATATCAGCTACTGAGTTCGAAAATTATTATCCCTACTCCACAACGCAGTTGAGATACATCGTCTCACATGGAAAACAAGAACCCCACACAGAAGCTCTTCATGATCAATTTTCCGAATCGTTTGCGGTAGTGTTAGTATAAGTAAAAGAACGATCCAGAAATATGAACATGTTTTCACTAATTCTGGAAATATCTTTTACAACAAAAATCAAACAAAGCAGGCAGCACCGTGAGTACGTGCTGTAACTACTATTTAGTGATACTATTATTTAAACATCAGTAAAAAGCTGCTTTGGAACATTAGTTCATTGCGCTTGGTTACCATTAACGTCATAATCAACAAGATTTTAAAGCTTTAAAGGGTATACAATATCTGCCTAGTGTTGTCAAGAGTATTAAAGGTAATATTGTTTCGACTTATTCTTCGTCATTCGCCAGATTTTTTAGGATGTATGGTCGAATGATAGCAGACCTTTGGCACTCGACCCACTCAGACGTAAATCACAACGTTAGTAGCCTCTAGTATGACTTGCGTCATCAAGCTGAGGCCGGCCGCGGTGGTCTAGCGGATCTAGGCGCTCAGTCCGGAACCGCGGGACTGCTACGGTCGCAGGTTCGAATCCTGCCTCGGGCATGGATGTGTGTGATGTCCTTAGGTTAGTTAGGTTTAAGTAGTTCTAAGTTCTAGGGGACTGATGACCACAGATGTTAAGTCCCATAGTGCTCAGAGCCAGCCACCAAGCTGAGGATGATTACGCTCTATGTAGAAGACGTCAACAGAGTGAAGCAGAACTACTACAAAGTGCATTTCAGTTGTTACGGAACGTTTCGTGTTTCGTGTCTGCTGAAGAAACGGCTAGGTTTTATCCACGTTGATGGAGCTTTGTTTTCGTAGTTCAGAACTCTTGCACAGATACTGTATAGGAGCCGGTGAACGACCATGAGGTTTCGCCACAGCGAAGGCAATATGTTTTGTGAAAGATGATTACGCTGTGGATCTCTGTCAGGTTACTAAGGTTTTAAACGGATGACTCGAAATAATGGCAGCATAATTGAACAACAGTGAACAGAAATTTAAGGAAAGCAGTTTATGCAGCGAAATCATATTATTCACATGTGGTATCGTATGGTATAATTATCGCGTCTGAGTCAAGATGTAAGACCATTCTCTTGTATTTTGCCTCGTAAGGGCAGTGAAAGAAGAAATCGTGCTACAGATATCCAATTACTAATGAATAAATATTTATTTCATAAGACGATTGCTAACGGAGTATAAAATATTTCAAAACTGTATTCTGTTGGCAGGCAGAAACATACAGCACCACAGTTGGGACTGAAAATGTAGCAGAGAACAATGATGTATGCAGAGTGAAATGCAAAGAGATGATAGCAGAGTGCGCCGGCCGCGGTGGCCGTGCGGTTCTAGGCGCTCCAGTCCGGAGCCGCTGCTGTTGCTACGGTCGCAGGTTCGAATCCTGCCTCGGGCATGGGTGTATGTGATGTCCTTAGGTTAGTTAGCTTTAAGTAGTTCTAAGTTCTAGGGGACTGATGACCACAGCAGTTGAGTCCCATAGTGCTCAGACCCATTGATAGCAGAGTGCGTATAAAACAGCAAAGATTGCTCTACCATTTCTAGTAACAATACAAAGAGAACATAACTCATTTATTTTAATTTATTTTTCTGTCAAGGAAATTTAATATTTTTAAACTCCTGTCCTCTACCTCTTTCTTTGAAAATATCAAATGATCACTTTGGAGAATCGTATGTTAGTAACAAGTTGCACTTAATGGAGTCCAACACGTAGGAGATATCAGTAAACCACCCGCCACAGTTACGAGGACTGTGACAAATGATCTGGGAGAAATATGTGACTGAACTCCTTGGACAACCACATTATGCAGCAGCTGTTTATGTTTTTGACAAGTTAGAGGAAATCAGTGATGTCACCAATTGAAAAACCATAAATACAGCTCTAAAGGAAGCTTCATAAATTGAAATTATGTTATCCACATAAAACAATGAAAATATCCTCAGAATGCAACCACTTACCCATTATTTGGTTCACTAACACTGCTGCGGTTTGAGGAAGGCCTTTCACGTGGTAATCACTTCTCTTGGATCACACGCGCCATGAGATAAAGTAACCCGTAACACGAGTAGCACTGACCACTGGCCACCGTTGGGTGGTCTCGCTTAAGGTGTGTATTCAGACCAGTGCGCCTTGCGCCTATTCGCCGTGCGACTGTGCTTGGCCCACACGCAAGCAGAGGCACGCTTGATGGGGCAGGCCTCTATCTCAGCGTGTGCATGCTCGTGATTCCATTCACACCCGTACTCACATTGTGCGCCTCTACCTTCATATTGGGCAAGCTACAGTCGCACAGCGACTAGACACGAAACGTACAGGAGCAAACGCACCTTTATGTAGACAGCAACCGTCTGCTGCCGTCTGTAAGCGGCCCTTGCAAACGTTCCTCCAATCCTTCCGTTGCCTACACGCGCTTCATTTCTATACGGTTCCGCAGGGGATCAATGAACTGCGCTGCACACTATGACGAGGTCGAACCGCATAGCATCGCCAGATTTAACATGGTTTTATCTGGACAGCTTGTGCGTGATGCTACAATCACAAGATATGAAAGTGACATCTCTAACCTATAGACGCATGAAAGCGACGCAAAAAACTCTTTCCTCCAAATTTCATGAACCACGCTTTGGTCGTGTGTCACAAGCAGCGAGAACCCTGTGAAACTTCCCACTCTGGAAATTTATTTGTTACACTAGACTTTTCACGTGGTCTTTCGAGTGTAAACGAAGTCGATTAACAGTTAAATAACGAGACTCTGAACAACTCTGAGGAATTTGGAGAATTTCATGTTTTCCTTTAGCTCCACAAATTTATTATTCATTTTCCACCGGTTTCGGTCGTAGCGATCGTCTTCACAGCAAGGAAAAAAGCTTCCTGTGAAGATTGTCGCGACGACCGAAACCGGTAGAAAATAAATAATATATTTGTACAGCTGATGGGAAACATGGAATTCTTCCAAGACGATTATGAACATTGTTAGGGAACAGGGAAAAGAACAAGACATCCTCACCCTACTCAGTTTTAGCAAATTTCCTGATCTTGCTGTTAACGAGCGTGATGTATAAAAGGAGCTTCGTTTCCATGTACGTGAAAGCACACAGTTGCATGGAGGTCGAATTGTATATCTTCCAACAACGGGGACGTAAGATTCTTCGAAACACTGCATGTAGGAGTTCACTGCACGTTGGGGTTCGGTGAAGAGTGGAATCAGCAGAGATTGGCCTGTTTCACATTGGAGGAAATCGATAACGACATAAATTGAACTATGAAAGTACAGCGCTAATGGAATATTTGTACAGTGAAATTATGTTATTCGCTTAGACTTACATGTGAAAATACGTTCTCAGTCATTGTCTAACATCATTTAGTAATAATTTATATTTGTCTGTGATGGGTTTTTATTATTATAACATTCGTACCAAAATTTACAGAGTTACGGTCAAGAAGGAATAAATCAGTTTTTGCTTTAGACACGAAGAGCGTAGCCTAACAGCACGAAAACAATAGACACTCATTAATCGTGAAAATATTTCCCTCATGGTGGTCTACCTACTTATACTTCTGTTATTAGTCCAGTTCGCTGAGAAAATTGCAGCGTACTGGCACAAAAGTAACTGTGAAACAATCGACACGTAAACAATGACTTAACAGAATTGTAAAAAAGCAACAAGGAACTGCCGTCTGTTGCATGTCGTAAATCAGTTTTTCTGTTTAAGCAACATAATAATCTAAGACGATCGGACTAAATACGAGTTAAAATACGAACTGAAAATAGCTTGCTTTTTCAGAAAAAGAATAATTTTATTTTTCATCGATATAACATTAAGTATTATAAAGTATTTGACTCGAATATATGACTAGTAACAAGTAAAACTAAGGGGAGAGTAGTAGGTCTTGGAATGTGTACCACATAAAAGTGGCGAAGTTTGGGTAGATCGTTTTTCGAAAGGAGGGGCAGCACGTGGATTGGGGAGCAACGAGCATTGCGAAAGAACCTGAGTGAAGGAGGGACACATCCTGAAGAATGAAGGTGCAGTTAATAATGTAACAGTAAGTTCTGGTAGTGATGGGGTGTGGAAGAGGTAATTTTAGAGGGGGATACATTTCTGTATTTTGTGCCTCAGAACGATTAGTAGCTTAAGTAGGCTTAACAGGAAAGGGATAGAAAGGATGGGGGTCAGAATATCACAGAAAATATAATCAAACACTGAATGACTAGACATAGAAATAGCGCGAGAACTTTTCGAGCTGAAATCTTTGGAAACACAGATAATTTATCCAGGGAAGTCTCACCACGAATTAATAATGTACCAAACTCATAATAAACGGAGGGCCACAGTCTCGCCAGTCGTCAAACGATAGACCATATTTTATGCTCTTTTATTTAAGCGGCACACTGAAGTCCCGCCATATCATGGAGTGTCACAAAGTAAACAGCAAAGTCTCTACATATGCGCTGCATTGTCAAATCAGTAAAACTGCTACTTGTCGTAATCGTTGTGGTCCTCGTTCGTTGACGCAATTTTCCGTCGTATTGTTCTCTTCCCTCTTCCTCTGGTGAACGACATAACGTGCTCAAACGCTTCTTCGTTTGGAGTTCCTGGTTTCCGCGTTTACTGCCCGTGACGGTTGCGCTGCGCTCCACTGCCCTGACAGACTGCCACGTTTCGCCTCTTCCCCTTTATTCTGCATGCCATAAATTGTCCACACCCTCGTCCACGTCCTCGTTGCGTACAGCACATTTTCTCTCTAACTACTTCGTTCATTTACGCGTCCTGCAAAACGAGCTATTTGCTACTGCACTTAAATCTATACTCGATGTCAACAAATTTCTCCTCTTCAGAAACGCATTCCTTGCCATTGCCAGTCTACATTTCTGCTAACGTAATGTAGGTTACAGGTTGCGCCCCAAATACATTTTCAAACACACGTTCGTCAATAAAACTACTATTACAGTGTTGAAGTATTTCAGTTTGTTTTCTTCACTGTTTTTACAACCTAACAGAAAATGGGTAAAAAATATGTACAAGTGATCCTTCTGTTCTTTTTTACGTTTGGACTGTTAGCAACTATGACATAAGTAACCTGATTTAGTTGTTGCCTCCTTTGGACCTAATGTTTGTATGTATACAGTAGGTATTTTTCAGAAACAACACGATGTTATTGCTAACAAAATTTAGTTTCAAGTGATAAAATATTCATAATAATAAGAAAAGAGTAAGCATTTCAACAAAAATGAAAAAGTCTGTTTGCTATGGAAGCATATAAGAGTCGCGTAGATATCAATTCAACGCTGCGACGAAGAGCGGTTTATAAGCTACGCAGTTGCAAGTCGCACAAATCTGTCTGTGAAATCAAGACCAATGATGTTGTACTGTAAAGTAAACGTTTAAGCACGCATAAAATATCGTTGTTTTCAACCGTGAAGTCGACAGCGTATCATTCGCGCCAAAAATTTCCTGTCTACCACATAAGCGGCATAAGATTTTGCAAATGAGAAATAAGCTAGTAATGCCATCTATTCGTCGTACTTAAAGGTAATTAAATTTCTAGTAGTGTACCTACTGTCTGTAGTATACAGTAATAATTTTTCCAATTTTAAACATCAGAAGAATCGCTGTCCCCTTAGTTATGGTATATTACGCATATCTGATTGACCAGAATGCAAAATCCAGCTATCGGAGCACGATGAAGGTGAATACGTCCCGGGCAGTGTTGGGGAAGGGAACTAGCCTTTCGACTTACCTGGAAGCTACAAAGATATTTAAATAAAAACATCTTGACATATATGTGCTTTCTTAGGCAATACAATGCATCACGTCAAACAAAGTAACATGACACACGATGTCATGTCGTATTAGATATGTTGTTATGTCTTCCAATATGGCATTTGTCTTATCGTCCAATATGATACAATGTGTCATAAAAGTTTAGGATCAAATGGTTCAAAGGCTATGAGCACTATGGGACTTAACATCTGAGGTCATCAGTCCCCTAGAACTTAGAGCTACTTAAATCTAACTAACCTAAAACATCACACACATCCATGCCCGAGGCAGGATTCGAAACTGCGACCGTAGCAGTCACGCGGTTCCGGACTGAAGCTCCTAGAACCGCTCGGCCACCGCGACCGCCAAAGTTTAGGATCCATGCATCCCCATTCCGGGATAGTTCTTATTACAGATGCAACCCCATCCTCGGATACTTTCTACTGTAGATATATTCCACTCTCTAAACTAACATAAATATGTGTTTATTTGTTGCTACACCTCTCACCGTAAGTATAACAGGGGTATGCCTAAGAGAGTTCATTGCACTTGGAAAGCAAGATTAACTCTGAAGAAAGCCGAATATTTCCAGCCTTTTTGATTTAAATGTCCATGAAGCTGTCAGGTAGGTCTCTAACTCTGCCCTGGCCTTATTCGCCTATTTCTGTATTACAGTAAGTGCGTGTTTCATTCTGTTCCACAATTTCTGTTCTACCATAATTTTAACCGTAGACCGCCATGGCTTGGCAATCGATGTAGCTTTTTGTTGACTCGGGCGACGAATGATCCGGTACAGGATCTTTATTGTCTTTCGGACCTTGTTGTTTATATTGTGGCAACGGGTAAAACCTTCAGAAAACAAGAAGACGAAAATTAATGACATATATTTGTCCATATTACAAAATTTCAACTGAACCTCAAGGGTGTGAAACAAGTGGCCCGCGTAAAAGTACGAAAATCTTTTTTTTTTTTTTTTTTTTTTTTGCACGTAATATACGAATGAGTGCAGATTTCTGAATGCGAGTTCACAATTTTATCATGCAAATGTATTTTTCTTTTTTTTATTAATCTGATTCACTTTAAACCGTTTCCGGGCGTTCAGTTTACGTAAGAATTCATTTTACGTCCTAAATTTAACTCGACTTTAGACCGTCGTATTTCGACAACCATAAAGATTCTTCGATAAAAAATATATCATTTAGACTTTATCCATTTATCTACCTTCGTGCGAAGTTTGAGATACACAAGTGATGCGCTTCCTAAATTTCCCAGAAAAAACGTGTTTTTCAGACGTAAAGTTTAAACGAAACAAGGCTAAGGTCCGGTACACGTGCGGATAAAATTTGAACCGTCAGGCTCGCTCGAGTACGGAGTTATTTAAGAGTGGCTGTTTTTGCACGTAAAATACGAAGTAGCGTGACGTTCAAATGATTTCACTGACTGAGCATTAATTTCAGCTCAAATAAAATCTTTTGCAAACGGAATTAATTGATTCGGACAATTTTCCTCGGCCCCAGCTTTGGTTTGCCGTTCAAACCTTGCTTATATACTGTGACGAAGCTACAGTTAGACAGATGTTCGAACGTCTATGCATATGGCCGCTGGTCTGGGCTAAAGCAAAAACTTTTTACCCAATGTTCGTAGCTCAAACTGGAACCGAGCACCAGGACACCACGTCCCCTAAAAATCGTGATTCTATGTATTTTCATATTTCAGACGTTTGATGTTGAAACACAAGTGTGAGAATTTGCAGAGTGGGCAAGTAGACCACGAGTTGACGAAATACCTGTCTTTACAACACTGCTCTTCAAGTGATGTTAATGTGGCGTACTACAGAAAAGTGTCTCTTACACATTTGAGAAATTTGTTAAACAATCAGTGGCATGTGGAACTTCATCTTTGTCAAACCATGCAACAATTGTAACGATCACTACCACATTAAGTGAATGAAAATTCATTTTCTTTTAAAAAGGGGACACGTAGGTGGATTACGAAGTATGTTTCTTTCATTACATACTTCTTTTCCTGTGTGTAAGCTATCAATGAAACATACATATAATTTTTCGCTTGGCACAGCTGTACTACGTTATTGTAGAGGTGCGGGCACAAGCCGAGCTCAATGCCGTAAAATGTGCGCTTGCTGTTCCCAGGAGGATCAGCACTAACGTTATGCCAGCATCTTCGCAGATATGCTTACGCCACTGGACCAATATCCGGCGTTGCAAGACATTTCGACGCACTGTTGGTCCGCTACTTGACCTCAACCGCAAGAAGACGTGCCATGTATAAAAGCTGAATGTCCTGCTAGATCATGCATGCCAATGCTGGTTTCGAATTGGCTTCTGCTGTGTGTTGGCTTCCACTGCGAGGCCGCCTACTTCTGTGCTCCATCTCGCCTGGCCAGTAGTGGTCCAGTCGCGGCCTGAATTTGCTGGGAGTCGACCTAACGTCCCCTCAGTTCCGAACCACCTGCGTTTGTCATGTCTGCCGCTGGCGATGGCGCTGGTGGTGAACCAGTGGCGTTCTAAGAAAATTTACAAGTAAGTGTCGCCCTTAAGTTTTTTCTATATTGGCTCTTACAATGAATTCCCTCATTTCCTTTTTCTTTCTTCAGGAATAAAATATGATTTTCATAGCAACATATAAGCGAAATGACAGTAAGCTAGAAAGAGTCGGAACAATTCATTACGTGATGGATCAGTTAGCTCAAGGGCGAAACGCTAATGAGTATTTTTGTAGGGAAATAGACAAGATAATGGACAGTCAGTGTTTAATGTATTCTCAAATGGCTTAGATATAAGCACCGCCTCATTAGTGACTTCAAAAAAATTGTTCAAATGGCTCTGAGCACTATGGGACTCAACTTCTGAGGTCGTTAGTCCCCTATAACTTAGAACTAGTTAAACCTAACCTAAGAACATCACACACATCCATGCCCGAGGCAGGGTTCGAACCTTCGACCGTAGCGGTCTCGCGGTTCCAGAGTGCAGCGCCTAGAACCGCACGGCCACTTCGGCCGGCCACATTAGTACTTCATTCTTTGTACATATTGAAAAGGTATTTGTTTTTTCGTAGCATAAGTACTGCCGCAAACAGTACGAATTAAACTGGCAGGTGATGTCACATTATGCGTTACGTGTTGCGAAAATTTGCAAAATGTTTAGTCTTTCCAGGATTTAGATGAGGAACAAATGAAACGTTATGAAAGGAAGAACACATATTGATGATGTCGAGAAGAAAGGAGTAATTCATAGACAGGGAGTGTGCCGCTTAAAGAAAAGACCGTCACATATGGAAAATAAATATTAATACCTATGAATGGACAGTTGCTGACAACATCAGTGAAGCTATTTTACAGGATACACCATAAAGTGATCTTGATATGTTTCTTGTGAGGGTTGTCAGTTGAGATATTGTGCAAAGAATACACGGAGTTTTCACATACAACAAAGGAAGCTGTAAGAGCTAGAGTAGTATTACCAGAGATCAATGCAGTGTTGAAAATGTAAATGAGCGTTTGGCGTCATTGGCCGGGAGGCCCCCTACGGTGCAGGTCTTATTACATTCGAGGCCACATTGGGCGACATGGGCGCCGGATGGGGATGAAATGTCTTGCAACGCCGGATATTGGTCCAGTGGCGTAAGCATATCTGCGAAGATGCTAGCATAACGTTAGTGATGATCCTCCTGGGAACAGCAAGCGCACATTTTACGGCATTGAGCTCGGCTTGTGCCCGCACCTCTACAATAACATAGTACAGCTGTGCCAAGGGAAAAATTATATGTATATTTCATTGCTAACTTACACACAGGAAAAGAAGTATGTAATGAAAGAAACATACTTCGTAATCCACCTACGTGTCCCCTTTTTAAAAGAAAATGAATTTTCATTCACTTAATGTGGTAGTGACGCGGCAAAAATTCCCGACCCAGCCGGGAATCTAACTCGGGCCCATAGGACGGCAATCCATCACCCCGACCACTCAGCCATCGGGGCGGACAATGCACTGTTCGAGCCTAGAGAGAGGAAAATGTTTTATAATACTGAGACGGTATTCAATCACGTGCGCAGATGGGCTACATTCAACGTTATTTTAGGAAGTAGCAATGTGATTGCTGGCCCTAAGATAATCGAACACGAGACTGGAGGTCCCAGGGTAGAATTCGAATCCAAACGTTAAATGAAAGGGAATTGTTGCAGCCACTGTGCAGCGAACCAAGTGGATGTGACCATCAGGGACATTCATGTGGACTCTGTGGGAGACATACCTTTAACACTTTGTATGTCCGTCCTTCTATTACACGGTTATAAGGACCTGATCAATGTTAAACGAAAATTAAAACACGTGCAGCCGTCTCTTTTGGATTTCATTCACTGGTGCAACTAGTTTTGGTGTTCAATTCTTCAGGCTCTTATCCGAAGTAAATTGAGAGGCATCCAACCTCGTGTGCAGTCATAACAGTAGCCAATATTAACTAACAGATCTCCAATAACCTCTGGCTTACACGACATTATCGCTTCGTTCATCAACTGTCAGGACAGAATTCCACTCACATTGTACAAGGACGAAAGTTAGATAGTTCCCAACAGCGTGTACAATTTCTGTTCACAAGAGGAGGAGCTATCACGAGGTGAACTGTAGCTAAATCGGAAGGTTTGGAAAAGTATGAATTGGACAGAGAAGCCTGAGAAGTCTGTCGACGTAGCTGCACTGCTGAAACAGATGTTACATTTGGAATAACCTGACAGGTTTAAGACGGAAAGATTCTTAGAAAATTGGTCTCGCAGACTATTGCCAGCTATTCCACTAATGCAGCATAGGTTTTCCACTGAGAATGAACCACTAGTGTAAGGAAGAAATTATCGAATTTAATACTGTCTACAACCAATGATGAAGGTATTTACTGACAAAAAGTTCTGTGTTGGAATTATATAAGAGAGTGCTAGTTCAGTGTCAGCACCAATAGGAACTGTACCGAGAAATACCCCAGACGGGATAAGGCTTATAAATTACGTTGTAGTTGCAAGCATTTAAATCAAACATAAAATTATATAGGTACATAAATGTTTTCACTGCTGCGAATGTGGACGGTCATCAGCTCCATAATGGAATGACGACAATGAAAATTTGTTCCAGACCGCAGCTCCAGAACTCCAACTCAGATTTTTCGCTTATAGCGTGTGGTCACCTTACCATTAGACATCCAAGCATGACTCACAGTCATACCCATACTTCCATGTGTCGTGAACCATGAGTCTCGAATCTGTACTCATACAGCCATTATGTACGTTATCATACATTTCATGTATTTCATAATGGCCTGTAGTCGCACCAGTGCCTGTTCTTTTAGACATGTATCCAGGTCTGAAGGAACTTTGCATCCTTCTTCTGAGCAACACAGGGCCTGAGATATGGTAGTTACAGATGTGTACCCAGTGCCCAATATTGTGGAAGCAATAGATAACCTGAGGCAAAGCAGTTACTTTATGATCATAAATTCGGGGATTGGGTACTGTCTTATAAAAGGCAGTCTCAGGGTGTTGACCCAAGATGGCGTTTAGAGTCCCATCCAGTGGCCTTTAGCACCAGTGGATGCTTTTCGTTTTGGGTAATGTGTTGTTGACACTCCGGCGCCTACTGGACGGTATACTAAGTGGTTTGAAACCAAATCAGTGATTGATACAGTTGGAACATATTTTGAGGAAATCCACGAACATGTGATAAAATTTAATGTCGACTTGAGTCAGTTACAAGCGGCACAACTACTAATTAGTTTAGTACAGTGTCATTTTGTACTAACATAAGTTCTCTAATTCGACTATTTTATTGGCCACAATGGAGCGTGAACCGATCCTCAGCTTGTGCAGCCTATGTGGGGTTCTTTAAAATCAGTGAAACAGTTAATGTCCTATCTGACGATATATACATGTTATACAAATTTCAGCCAAAATATCCAAGAATAGCAAGAACCCTGGTATATTTTCTGAAGGCTGGGATGGAGTTACAGTGGACTCTGAAGTGTAAATAAAAGGATTTGTTGACCACTGGTCCAATCTTCGTATTCTCAAATTATGAGAAAGAATTTACATTATCATGTAATTTGAGGAACCATGCCTTGGAGTTTGTTCCAAGTCAGGAAATTGATGGAACAGATTACTAAATAGCTTATGCTAGTATACAGCTAAGTAAAGCAGAGAAACACTGCCCAGTTAATGAAAAAGGGATGCTTAACTTGATCTGCAGAATCGCTGTTTTACTGCTACTTGCATGATGGAAGTTTTAAAAATTTTGCAAATCATGCAGTACTGGTCTGAATCTGTCAAGCATTGTGATACAAGGGACTTTAACGATAAGTTAGATTTTGAGGCCATACCTTATCGGATAGAATCATAGTAAGGTGGGCTAATTCACAAATATGCACCACTCAGCATATTGGTACATACAGAGGTGAATGGCAAAAGCCTCAGTTAATTGACCAAGAATGTCAACCATTCAGTTGTGTGCTGACGATGAGGTATTATACAAACAAACAAGATGTGGATGGTGCATAATCATGATGGAAAGATTACACAATGTAGTGTAAACTCATGACTATCTTAGCAGAGCATGGAGCCTGATGAACATTTCAGAGACTTATTGGTGGAAAACATGGCAACAAGATGAGGTACAGTATCTCAAAACTGCATACTGTTAGATTTTCCATGGATTGTCAACATGGAGAGTGAAATGAGACATCAGGACGACATTAGATTTGTTTAACTAACTTCTTTATTCTGGCCCTCGGCCGTAGGACATCAGGAACAGTTTGGTGGAGGCGTCCAGTTGCCTCTCATGTAAAGCAGTAGATGCCCAGCATTGCTGACAGTGCAAAGAACGGGACTGAGCATGGTATCACTCGAATACCACTGTCAGCAACGTCTCCGGTTGCAACCGTAATGACAACATGGCAGGGCAGCTGACAACCCCGGAGGCTCCTGTGACCGGCCTTCAGCGAGTGGGTGGAGTGGGTGGCTCGCTGCCCCGTCAGTGCCTCTCTTGTGATTCAGTGCAGGCTGCCCCGTCCCGTGGTCGAACAATGGAACCCTTGCTGCATTCCAAGACGTTAATCCGGGAATCACAAGCTCGAGGTGTACGCTGTCATAGTAAGACGAAATATTTTACTATACAAACGGCTGAGTACTTACACACTACAGACTACGTTCGTTTAGGGCATAAGGCATGTACTCTAAACACTTCTGTGGTGGAAAGTGAGGAACAGTTTCCGTCCTCATGCTGCAAACTGCAGTGTCGGCTGTTGCTGTTGTGTGCCCACGTGGCTCTGCATTGCAACGCCTGTTGGCTGTGTTTTTCTTCGCAAACCACAACACGCCTGCCTTACAGCAGCTGGCTCTGTTGTAACTCACTTCCGCGCTGGCGTACTTGCCCTCCTTTATATCAAGAACTCATCCCACCAGTCAACCAAACTAGATTATCCTTTACAGTAGAGCTCCCGGTGACTGGCCCTTCTGGCCCCGTTTCGCCTGTTACGAATTATTCTAACGACTGGTTACCCTAACTCTATCGCTTAATCTTACACATTTCTACATGGCCTCTTGCGCCACTCCTCAACTCAAACGCAATGGAATTTATTTCATTACAACGCTTCTTCTACAGCAACTTCTAACTGTGTGTGTGTGTGTGAAATCTTATGGGACTTAACTGCTAAGGTCATCAGTCCCTAAGCTTACACACTACTTAACCTAAATTATCCTAAGGACAAACACACACAACCATGCCCGAGGGAGGACTCGAACCTCCGCCGGGACCAGCCGCACAGTCCATGACTGCAGCGCCTGAGACCGCTCGGCTAATCCCGCGTGGCTCAACTTCTAACTCTTTAATCCAAACTTACAAGGTAAAGTAGACCAGTTATCCTTAATACTATCACCTTGTCCATGCATCTTTTAAATTTGATGCTTTTACGCACTGAGTATCTGATCCACTGGAATCCGAATGGCGGCTAGGTCTGAACTCAGTCTTGTGCATCGTCTTCTACATACCAAAACTATACTCAGCAGAATAAGTGTCGTTGCAGTGGCTGGTATCACAATAGTAAATCTTGTCTCTTTCTGGTACTGATTTATCCAACAAATATTTACATGATATAATGAGGTATCCAGGGAGACTCATCGCTCCCCCTGATTCAGAAGCGTGGTTATAGGCTGCATTAATTCCGGCCCTAGAGTTTGATTTAACTTGGTTACGTCTGTGGCAGGTAACACTTCCATGGGCTCCTCTTGGCAATATAAATGAGGCTGTGAAATATTCAGTTGAGTTACCCCAAATCGTGGTGGGCAGATGAAAAGTAGGCCCCATTATCTCACACGCTGTTCTATTTAATAACAAAACACTCCAGTTTAATTTTAGCTCTTTGCTGACATACGCTTCTCCTGCTGGAAACAACGCTACTACCAGCATATAGTAGGTAGAGTACAACCAATGCACCTCGACCTACTGAAAGCATGCTTCCGGCTCAGTCACATATTTATTGAACTCTCTTATTTCCTTTCGTCTCATTAGCAATTTCCTGTGCACCAATCCTGTACCTCTATTATCACCGTATTTGGACACACGGTGATCTCCCATTGGTAGCATTTTTATAACTATGCTTTCTCCATTTCTACATATCTTCCCTTGTGTCTTGCAGTTAATAATAGTCGCTGCATTTTTACTCTTACAAATTTCTTCAATATCTGCACTTGGCAGAATACATATGAACTATGTAGCACTCGTAACGTGCTTATTTCCCTGCTACCGGTATAGAAACGGAAATGTAAACTTTCGCTCCGTCAATTCTCACCAATACTGTGCCTACCTTGAAATAGAAAGGTAAACTTTTGTGCTCGGGTTCTAGAACCAACCCCAATTCCGGCGGTAGTTCCTTTCCCTAGAACCCCTAAATGCTGCTCTCACGACAAGTTCACCCGTAACTGATCTCTTCCAGCTTGGTACATAGTGACCTCCTGTGGTACTGTAACCTTCCCTCGATCTTCCAAATGCTATCTTCCATGGACTTCAACCATTTTGTCATTGCCATTTTGTCATTACGACTTCCCTATCTATGACCTACCTCGGTGTGTACTCCCCTGATTTTCTGAGGGGACCTGGGTCATTTCATTGCTTGATTTCTCGTACGCTCCATGTACTCTCTCTCAGACCCCAGCACTTCCTTTGAGTATTCTATGCCATTCCATTCTCTGACGTAATTCGTGGAATGCTTATTCAGCCGTGCGAGGTACCCGCGCGGTCTAGGACGTCTTCTCACGGTTCACGCGGCAACCCTTGTCGGAGGTTAGAGCCCTCCCTCGGTCATGGCTCTGTGTGTTGTCCTTAGCGTAAGTTAGTTTTAGATTAAGTGGTGCGTAAGTTTAGGGACCTGTGACATCAGCAGTTTGATCCCATAAGACTTTACCAAAAATATCCAAATTTCGAAATGCTTCTTCCAATCTTTTCCCCTTCTCCGCATCTCCGAGGTGTTGAAAACCATCTGTAGCAAAAAGTGATTACTGGTGACCAATAGCGCTCCCCCTTCCAGGTTCAGGTTCCCTAACGCTTCCACCCAGATGAAGATCAGTAGTCCCACTATGTAACGAGTAATCTCGTCCCCTCTGTACATCACCTGCGGGCAGCAATACCTATCACATTTCTCTCACTTAAATTCATTGCTGCTTATACTAATTACCTTAAATATGTACATAACATAAAACAATATTAAATGACTAATGCCGAGGCATTAATCCATATTGGTTCCTCGTTTATCTTGCAATACCTTTCTCCTCGCTCTCCCTTTCTGGTCCTCAACATCTATCCTTGGAATCACACCCACACTCCTTTGAAATTGTTTCAACTGCACCGACAAGTACAGCTGTCATTCTCAATAGCAACTGAATCTTGATATTTACTGGCGACATGGTGTCTACCAGTGGTATGGCCCCTTGTACTTTGCAAAAAACCTTTTTGTCTGTTCCGTCGGCATATATAGAGTTGATAGCATCATCAAATCACTAACTCTATACTGCAGCATTTCGCCTTACAGCCCACTGCTTCTTCCTGTGTCTCCAATGCTAATGTATTTGCCCTTCATACTCTATTCCAAAGTTCCCTAATCATTCTTGCAAATTCCTTAGCAGACTCTCCAGTCTCCACTTTCCTCATTTTCAAAATGTAGAATAGTGATGCCATTTTACTACCATATACTACTTCATATGGCGATAATGCTGTATTTGTATACTGTTTTGAGTTGCAGGTGCAGATAACGTATTTCAAATAGACATCCAACTTCTGACACCCGTGTTAGTTGTCACAAGGATTGTCACCTGTGGAGAATGAAATGAGACGTCAGTAGTGGATTCTTTTAATTAACTGTTTATTCCACCCCTCAACCATTGTACATCAGGAGCAGTTTGATAGAGGCATGCAATTCCCTTTCATGCAGAATAGTATATGGCCGGCATTGTTCACAGTGCAAAGATCGGGGCCAAGAATGGTATCTCTCAGACGCCGCCGTCAGCGCCGTGTCTAGCTGCGACCATGATGACAGCATGGCAACGCAACTGACAATGCTGCAGAGTTGGCTGTGACCTCCTTCCTGTGAACAGGCGTCCCTCTGCTGTAGCAGCGCTCTGTCATGAATCAGGGCATGCTACCCTGTCCTGTGATCCAAGAGTATACCATGTACTGCATTCCTGGATGTCATTCCGGTTGTCACTGGCTCGTGGTGTAGGCTGTGATACTGGGACGAGACACGAGTGGCTGAGTAATTATACGGTCCAGACTATGTTCATTTAGGGCTTAAGGCCTGTACTATAAACACTTCCATGGTGGAAAGTGGGTAAAGGAGTCTGTCCTTTTGTTAGCATATCGCAACATCTGCTACTGCTGTGACATACACGCTGGCTCTGCATCGCAATGCCTGTCTTCTGTGTTTTACTTTGCGATGTATAACACTCTTACCTGCCTGTGGCTGCCTCTGTTACAACTCACTTCCATTCTGGCATACTTTTTGACCAAAAACAGTCGATACACTACAATCCCATATGCACAAAGACCTGATCTTAGCTGACAATAGATTCCATTACAAACGTTACCTGAGACCAGTAGACCTATCCAGATGATTGGTATGATAAAAGTTTTTGTTTTTAAAATTCAGTCTTAATCACACCACGTATGTTACAAGAACATAGGTTTAAAAACAAAAAAATTTAAAAAAAAATTTAATCATTGTTCCAAAAATGTTTATCAAAATTGATTGGTATGATGTTCTTGACCGCTCTGCACATACACCAGCAGAGAATCAAGAGGTGTTGACGAAAATTCATAATTTTCCTCCATTTTTGTCCATGATTGTAATACCAAAGCACCAAGCAGAAACGATAGCTCACATAACGGTTAACCAGTGGTTATTTACGTTTCGGACAGTGGAGAACATCATAACGGATTAGGACACTAATTCCTCCAAACTTATGAAACAATTGTACTGAATTTAGTGAATTAGGAAGCTAGATACCAGTGCACTACATCTGCAGAACAATGGAAGGACACATAGGGAAAATGTTAAGATGTAATGTGAGAAATCATCATAGTGACTATGATAGTCTACTGCCACGTATAGTAGTGGCCTATACTTCAAAGGTACATGAGAGTATGAGGCTGTCCCCACATGAGGCTGTTTTTGACTAAAAGATGCCATCCCATTTAAATTGTGTAAAACTTCCCCTGCAGACGAATTATCCTTCACGCGGAATTTTGCTATGAGACCGAAGGATATATGGTGCCAGGCTCACAAGATGAATATGAAGTCTTGTAGATATGACAGGTTGCTTCTACAACTATATAGATCTGAAGATCGTCCAGTGTGATCGAAACATGTAATGTAATTAAACATGTGCAGCTGAGATCGAAAAGTAAATAAGAATTATCTTCATTAACTGAAATGACTTCTCCAGTTAACGTAAAAACTAAGAATTTAGTGACACAGTACCAAGGATCTCATCACTTAGCTGAAATGACATGTCTGGGTAATATAAAATTGCAGCATCCAGTTTGCACTTTGGCTGTACATGTAGGGAGAGTCTGTCTATTTAAGGGCAATGTAGATTTGCTGATTCCTTTTATTTGCAGCTCCTTCTTGAGAGGAGAAGAAAGTGATCAGGAAGAAAGGTAAGGTGAGTCGGAAGAATCAAGATACTGCGACATGTCCATATGTCCTAAAGCAATGAGGTGGCCTCTAGAGTTAACTGTCGATTGCTTGTCTTCACCTAAAAAAAAATAAAGTTTAATCTTTCTTCTCTTTCCTTTTAGCTACTGGGAATGTGTGAAGTGGAAACTTCATGTCATTATTTGAATTTGTGCTGCAGGCGTCTGCGGTCACTGATCGTTAATGTACGCAGGTGTTTGTGTGTGAGTGTGTGTGTTACTCTTGGATATTTAAATTAAAGTTTGAAGATTCCTTTCTGAATTGTATTGTATGCTGAGTCGATTTGTTCACTTAGGGTGAATGGGAGGGGAGACTGAGATATTGCTGGTAGGACCAGATGGAGATTCTCACTCTGGGCTCTGGTCTTCGGAGTTGGTGCAGTATCGGTATCATGTAAGCTCATTTGGTTCTGCACTGAGAAACCCGTACTTGAGTGATCTAGGGAGTGACTGCAGGGAGAAATTAGTTATTTCAAAAATTCAAGTCACAGATGCCCCTTTCAGTAGCAGATCCTGTAGTCATCGGTACCGGATCATCGCAGCTGGAACAACCACATCGGTCGCATTCATCAGTGCCTCGCCACAATATCATTCTTATCCGAAGGCCTACTCTTGAAGTTACGTCTTCGACTGAAGTGCAAAATAAGAAATTCCGTTCAAGAGAAGTTACATATCAATGTTCTACTGTCCTGTAAATAATAGCTGTAAAAGTCAGAAGTCAATTTCTGACAAGTACATAGGCCTGAAATAGTAGAGAAGGAAACGGTTCAGTACTCGCACGGTAGGTAATCAATTATTGCTAGTAATTATGTAGCGGGAATGTGCGACGGAGAGATGACTAGTTCTATATCAGGAATAGTGGTTTTCAAACAATAAGGCAGTGTTACACACTGGATTCGATATCGATGTTTAATGTTCTTGTGTGGGAATCAAAATATAGATTTTCTGTGAATTGCCTAACCAGATGCACGCATGGTCATTTTATAAGGAAAAGAGCGATTTCCTTCGTATGCTGCATCACACGGAGCTTGTGCTCTGTCTCTAATGACCTCGTCGTCGACAGGGCGATAAATGCAGATTTTTCGACTCGTCGTGAATACATTAACTACACCCTAACGAACACCTCACTACCAGTAGGATATGAAAATAATAAAATAGGTCACAGGTCACGGTAATCATAATTTTGAGTTCGATACACATAAGTAATTTTCCGGCTTATTCTGTCGATGTACTATAAAAGCCTTTTCCTTCATCTCATTAATAATTACGCATTCATGAACATTACACTATCTTGTTGGGAAAGACATGAAGAATAAAATCAGCCTTTTTTGTAGCACTCTTGATTCTTCGGCGAAACAACAATGAATTTACATCGGATCAGTTATGGCATGCTACTGCATTGGCTTCTCTGATAGATGACTGAGACATCTTTTATGTATAATTCTTCCTTACGATGTGCAACAACGTAAATGAAGAAGCAGTATCATACTAACTATGAGCTAAGCTGTATCCACTACTAAATCACGAACGTCTTTTGTAGTTTCTTACTATCGCCGACAAATAAGTGGAACAACGATGCAATGGAAATCACCTTTCTTGTAAATTACAGCTATAATAATCGGAGAGGCTCCAAAATGTTGTTCTAATTGTATTTTCTTCTTTTTCTGGATGCTAACTAGAACAGACGTAAGAGTCCTACGTTTTGCCATTATCTGAAATAATAACGACTGTATGAATGAGATGGTAGATATGAGTCGAGGAGCAGTAGTTGAGAAGGGAGTGAGCCATATGTTACAAATAGCTAAATATGCATATAGCTATAAGCTTTATTTTATTAATATGAACTGATTATTTCAAGTTATATATTTACCGACGATTATAACTAGAGTTGTAGGCTAGCCCCGATGTTATTCAGTCTGCACACTGAGCAAGCAGGAAAGGAAACCAAAGAAAAATTTGGCGTAGGAATTAAAGTTCAGGGAGAAGTAAAAAAAAATTTTCTTTTGTGCTTTGCCGATGACATTTTAATTCTGTCAGAGACACAAAGGACTTGGCAGAGCAGCTGAACGCAATGGACGGTGTCTTGAAAGGACGATACAAGATGAACAGCAACAAAAGCAAGACAAGGAAATGGAATACAGTCGAATTGATTACAACAGGTTATGCTGAGGGAATTAGATTAGGAAATGACAAAAAGCAGTTGATGAGTTTTGCTCTTTCGGCAGCAAAATAACTGATGATGGTCGAAATAGGCAGGATATAACATGAAGACTGGCTATGGCAATAAAAACGTTTCTGAAGAAGAGAAATTTGCTAACATCAAATGTAGATTTAAGAATTTGTAAATCTTGTCTGAAGGTGTTTGTCTGGAGTGTAGCCATGTATGGAAGTGAAACTTGGACAACAAACGATTTAGACATGAAGAGAATCGAAGCTTTTGAAGTGTGGTTCCACAGAGGAATACTGAAGATCTAATTGGCAGATGACGTAGCTATCGAGGAGATACTGAACAGAATTGGTGAGAATAGAAATTTGTGTCACAGGCTGTCTAGAAGAAGGGATCGGTTGATAGCACTCGTTCTGAGATATTAAAGGATCACGAATTTAGTATTGGGGGGAGGCGGGGGGAGGGGGGAATCATGGAGGGAGAGTAAGATATGAATACAGTAAGCGGATTCAGAAGCATGTAAGTTGCAGTAGTTATTTGGAGGTGAAGAAGCTTGTGCAGAATTGTTTTTGTTTTTGTTTTAAGTAAACCAATAATTCTTTACTGTATAATGACTTATCAAATCTTAAAATTTGGCCGTTCAGACTGGTTTGGACTCGAACGTTTGATGATGCAACAATCTTTCACCTTCCGTCCTTTATCGATGAGTATTTTATTGTTTGAAATGAACCACAATTTTCTAACAAAGTCTGATACCTTGTGTTTCAATTATTTTTACATGTATGTAATAATGCTAAGTAACAAACGCGGTCAAGCATAATCGAATGTATTGCTGGCCAACAATGCACCTTCCATTTGTTAAAGGATAATAGTTTAACAGGATACACCAAAATAAAGTTCAGATTTAAAAGATTATATCATCCTGTTAGAACGTAAAAGTTTCTTATAGTTTTTGGAGTGCCTCCTTTCGGTAGTTATATTCTATTCAATAAGTATAGGAGAAGATAATGAAAACACGAAAGGAACATTGCAGGCTCATAAGCTGATTCGCTATAGGAGAGGAGCGTTTATTTCGATCAGATGGGAAATACTTTTACGTAGGATGCAGGTATCTGAAAGAAATCAAGAAGCACGGGTATTATGAAAATTTACAAAATTAGTGGCAAAGAAACTGTCTGAACGTGATTCTATTTCCCTTGCACTAATATTCATTTCATTCTCTTACATACGGTTCAGTCAGAGGTCAAAACATGCACTTGATTAAGTATTACAAATTTTCTCCATATATGTACAATTTATTGTTTCTTCGACATAGTACGTAGAATGTTAATTGATGCAGCATTTCGTAGGAGGCAGAATTAGTGTGTATCTGTGTGTGTGTGTGTGTGTGTGTGTGTGTGTGTGTGTGTGTGTGTGTGTGTGAGAGAGAGAGAGAGAGAGAGAGACAGAGAGAGAGAGAGAGAGAGAGAGATAGAGGAAAAGAGGTGAAAATGCGCCAGTAACATTCAAGATTACCAGAGAGTACGTCACAACACAATTCAGGAGCGAGGCGTACAGCGAGACGATTTATGCAGATTAATGGCGGCGATATGCAAATGTGTGACGTCTCAGTAGAAACGTCGGTGAACAGCAGCAACAGAAGAATAAACACTGAGAGATTCACAGCACAGTAAATGTTAAGTTTCAATATTGTACAGATAATCAGGTTCCAGTTGTAAAGGAAATCTGAAATTGGTAATTGGTATGGCCTTCAAAGCCATAAATTTTCTTCCGCTTAGACACTGTGTAACATTGCTTATTCTCATTTATACCATGAATATTCGTTTTGTTGTAGATAATTCTAGACAGATCACTGTAATTAGACAAGATTATTTGGTGATAACAGAAAGATGATTAGTTACCTTACATGTCGCATTCCGTTTTTTTAAAGGACGAATTAAAGAAGTAACCTCGCTACAGACTGGAGTCTACATCAAATAAATATCCTCACAACTTCATTCATAACGCTGACATGGAAATGAGGCCGCCACTAAATAGTGTTCCCAGAGTAACATTGTTGCAATGGCTCAAATATCTGTGTCTCACCAAGTGGCAATGTGCGTGATAAAACGTGTACTTTTCAGTGGTATTGCGCTATCCCATTTCCCCAGTGCCTTCGAAGTGTATTAGCTTGTAATGTGTACGGCGTCTGAATATTGCCTTGACTCTGTGTACTTTCTAGAGCCAAGAGGGAGAGAGTGGTGGTAAGGGGGGGGGGGGAGAGGGAGCGTGCAAGCAGAGGGGGAAGAAAACAGAATTTTTCCGAAACAGTTTCAGGTGATTGTTGTTGCCAACGTTAACAAGCAATACAGCATACACTTGTCATACACTCTCAACACATATACGGGGTGATCAAAACGTCAGTATACATTTGAAAACGTAATAAACCACGGTATAATGTAGTTTGAGAGGTAAAATTGACACACATGCTTGGAATGACATGGGGTTCAATTAGAACCAAAAAAAAAAAAAACACCCCATATTGCTAGACACGTGAAAGATCTCTTGCACGCGTCGTTTGGTGATGATCGTGTGCTCAGCCGCCACTTTCGTCATGCTTGGCCTCCCAGGTCCCCAGACCTCAGTCTGTGCGATTATTGGCTTTGGGGTTACCTGAGGTCGCAAGTGTATTGTGATCGACCGACATCTCTAGGGATGCTGAAAGACAACATCCGACGCCAATGCCTCACCATAACTCCGGACATGTTTTGCAGTGCTGTTCACAACATTATTCCTCGACTACAGCTATTGTTGAGGAATGATGGTGGACATATTGAGCATTTCCTGTAAAGAACATTATCTTTGCTTTGTCTTACTTTGTTCTGATAATTATTGGTATTCTGATCAGATGAAGCGCCCTGTGTCGGACATTTCTTGAACTTTTTTAATTTTTGGTTCTAATAAAACCCCATATCGTTCCATGCATGTGTGTCAATTTGTATCTCTCCATCTACATTATTCCGTGATATATTCAGTTTTCAAATTTATAGTGACTTTTTGATCACCCGGTACTTTAAATACGTTATAAGAAGACTGTTGTCGTAGCAGATCAATGCATCTTGTATAACAATTTCACTCACGCCAAGACGGAGATATTTTGTTGCGTTAACCCTTTCGCTGTTGTGGGCGTGTATACACATCATCCTACGCCGTTCGCCAGGCGTTATAGATGTGTATAAGCTAACCGTTTGGGTTTTCCTAGACTGTTGTGGCCGTCAGAATGTGTTCTGAACCGCCGACCTTTCACTGCTGCGGATGAATTACTTCCGTATCTGTGTGAATAATGGACTTCCGAGTATTTATCATGTAGCATATATGCCTCTCTGCGTGTTATCATTTGCAAAAAAACTAGTTTAGATATCTTGAATCGTTTATATGACGACTGTTATTTCTAAAATGATCCGCAAGGCGCAAGGACTTGAAAGGGCATGCAGCCCGCGACCGTCCTTCGGATATAAAACACAATAACTTGAGAACGAAATCGTTTCGCTCTCAATTTTAAATAAAATTTTTGCATCTCATCTACATTTCATTCATAGAAATCTATGAATTAAAATTAGCCATATGCAAAGTTTACGCAATGGGTTTTTACCTCTGCGATCTCTTAAAATTTTGAGCAATATGTAACTTAATTTGATGCAGCGCAGTAAGTATGATAGATAACGAGAAACAGTTCAGTTCCTTATCGTGTGAAGCGATCGGACTGCAAGATGTGTAAAACTCAATATTTTCCGGAATAATTTTCAAAAAATCGGGTAATAAGTGTTTCACGTCGCCATGATTGGCGTCTCTGAGCACATGCACCCGGATTTGGTAAGCATTACAGCCATAACAAAAGCCCCCTCAGCCCGGAATGCAAAGAGCACGCGTGTAGCAACGAAAGTGTTAATACAGTGGATTCAACGGTGAAGGTTGCATTGAAGTAGTTTCATACTCAGCTGAAGTAAATTCAGAAAAAAATGGTTCAAATGGCTCTGAGCACTATGGGACTCAACTGCTGTGGTCGTAAGTCCCCTAGAACTTAGAACTACTTAAACCTAACTAACCTAAGGACATCACACACATCCATGCCCGAGGCAGGATTCGAACCTGCGACCGTAGCGGTCGTGCGGTTCCAGACTGTAGCGCCTTTAACCGCTCGGCCACTCCGGCCGGCTAGTAAATTCAGATAAAGACCATTAAAGCGTTACCACGTTTAGAGACGTTTCATTTCTGAGCAGCCTATATAGTTTACACACAAGAAGTTCTATCTTTAAGGATGCTGCTTTTGGAACCTAAATATTTCTACATTTGAGAGGAAAGTATGCCAAGTTTTATGACGTTAATGAAAATTAACAAACTTTTTTATAGAAGATTACCAAGAATGAGCATCAACAGAATTACGAAAACCATGAGTACTGTGGCTTCTTAACCATACCGCAAAACCCGTATTCAATATGCACGATAACGGAAAGAACGCCCTCTGGGAAACAACTTCGTTTTATGAGACTCTACCAGAAAAGCGATGAAAGTCGATTTCTGAAGTCGGAACCTAGAGACGTCGGTTAATGCAGAGTATCTTATGTCTCACGGCGAACTTGAGATTACCCTCCTGAAAATCTCTCTCTCCGCCAAGAAATTGCTACTGTTTAAGAGTTCAATACAAGAATGAAAAAAACAGATAAATCCAGAAAACTGAAATTCCACTGCAAAGTGCAGTGCAGTGCAGTGCAGTGCAGTTAAAGAAAAAGTACAAGACCAATGTCGTTTGTGAAATGGAACGAGAATTGCACGCTGAACAAGATGCCATGGTTGTTAGTGCAGTGACTACAATTCCATAAGTATTGGGTCTGAACATTCGTATGATGATACTGTGTCACCTTGCCACGGATGTCCTGAATCCAGAAGTTGCTGTTGAAATTCTTCATGAATATGATTGTTGGTTTTCTCAAATACACTTATCAAATTCGAGATCTTGCCCCAAATGTATTGCTGTACATGTCGACAACATATTAAATACGACCTTAGTTTTCTTCCTGTAAATCACACAAACGGGACAGGAATTATATTCACTCTCCGAGGCTTAGCCACATCTACAGAAATTTATGCTGCCGTTTGCAACAAATGGATTCATATGAATAATGTCGGTGAGGAGCGTATTGTCGAGTAATGAAGCACACGTCTTCTAAGGTACTACACGGCCAGCATTCAGGATCGTAATGAACAGTCAATCACATTTAATGCATTCTCTCTCAAAATAGCGACAGAGATATTTCACACAACGTCAAGTAATTCTGGTAATGAAGCTGCAAATCAACCTACAATTTTAGGGGCTGTTAATACAGTAAAATATAATAAATCAATTGCGACAAAATAATGAACTTTTCGTTGGAAGGTATTTAGAAATATCCACACAGCTCAGCCATAATGAATTACTTACCTAACAGCTGATAGCAGAAGCTGTAGTATTTTCAATATAATGTGTAGAAAGAAAGAAATGGCTTTCTTCGCAAGGAAAATTAGTATTAGCTATACACAAAGCAAGAAACCCTTGCTTAAACTGGTTCTATACACTGTAATGAGTATATGATAATTTCAGCTTGAGCACCAACACAGAGATGTGCTCTAGGAACTAGTGAAATTATGGATCGTTTTCAATCGTAGTCTACGGGTAACTTAGTTTTTCCTGGATTCAAACACAATAACTGCTTACATTTTAAATAAAAATTATCAGCAATAGCGGCTCTCGTTGTGCCAGTTGCCTTGTGAAAGCGGGCGGAAGAGAACACAGAATTTCTGCGTACCATCTTCTTTCTTGTGGGAGAAGTTGCCCCTAAAAGGCGGATAAATCAGTAACGAACACCGTTAGTAGAGTGTTGAAAGGAACGGAAACAACTGCAACAAAGACACCAATGTGTACCCACATGACATGTGGCCTGTAACATAAAAACTGCCATGATGATCTGTCCATGGGCCAAAAGATTCCGAATCAGTGCCCCCATTCGGCTCGCTGGGAGGGGACTACCAAGGTGGAGATAACCATACGAAACACATTGACTTTCCAACGGAAAGGCTACATTCTACGAGCCAGATTGTGAAATACCAGAAGTATGAGCGTGGTAGAGAAACTAGAAAATTTGGAAAGGAAAACGTAAAGGCTCAGCCTAGAAGTAGTTGTCGTCGTAGGCATTAGTAAAGTGAAATGTGAAAAAGATAAGGATTTCAGAACAGACGAATATAGGGAAATATCAACGGCAGCAGGAAATTGTATAACGGCATTATGTTTCTATATGAGTAGGAAGTAAGGCAGAGTGTGAGTTATTGTGAACATCAGAGTCATAGAGTACTTCTTATCGACAGCAAACAAACCCCAACAACTTGATACATACGTACATATGGCACAAGCAGTGATGAAGAAATAGAGGAAGTGTATTAGGACACTGAGAGGTTAATCAGAACGTAACTGTAGGTAAGTATCTAATAATAATGGATGACTATAAGGCTGTAGTAGTGGGATTAGTAGAACACTGAGCTATGGGAACATACGGGCTTCGTAACAAAATGAGAGAGGAGAGAGTCTACTAGAGTCCTAAAATTTATTTCAGCTACAAATAGCGAATACACTGTTCAAATATCACAGGTGACCTGGAGACACGGTATGATTGCAGATGGATTACATCATGGTGAGACAGAGATCCGAAAATGAGCTATTAGATTCTATGGTGCACCAAGGTGTGGGTAAAGATTCGAATCTCAATTATGCAATAGCGAACAGTAGACTGGAGTTTAAGAGAATCAGCCAAGACAATTAGTACGGAAGGAAATAGGATACTGAAGTACTGAGAAATGAGATGTGCTTGATGTTCCACAACGCTGTGGATACTGCGGTAGTGAGTACCACAACAAGTAGTTCAGTCAAAGAGATATGTGCATCACTAAGAAGGTATCTCACAGAAGTTGTACAGACACATGTATATACAAGGGGGTAACTACAAAGAAACCTTAGGTCACAGGAGAAACACTTGAGTTAAGCAATGATAAAAGAAAATATAATAATGGTCAAGATTAGGCAGGAGTACAGGAGTATAAGTCATTAGGAACGGAAGCAAAGGAGAATCGGCTGCATCAAAAATGCAAAGAAAATAAAAAGGAAATACTGATTCAGCATACACAAAAGTCAAAATCGCATATGAGTAACTTAAAACGAAGGGTCTGAACACCAAGCTTTTAGTGGGAATTAGGAATTACACTGTTAAACACACAGGAAGGAGCTAATGGGGAGAAAAAATAAGCTGACGTTATCTGTAATGTGAAGGCTTTGTGTGAAGATGCGATTTAAGAAAGGATTGGAGTAGATATGGAAGACATTGTGAATACTGTATTAGAGTCCGAGTTCATTAGGGATTTACAATTACAAAAAATTTGAACACTTCTTCACCAGATGATACTCGCACACACAAACAGGTACTCATATGTGTAGTGTTCTGACTGTCTAATGCACCTCTCTCACTTCATCTGTTTTCGTACTTCGCGAAAAACATTCAAATGCTGTACTGTATTTTCATTAAAGTTCATCTCTATTTTAAATTCAGCTAGAAAGATGTTTATGTCATAAGCTGTACTGCACCATCAGTAATTTCATCACAGTATTTTATGCTCAACAGGAAATGTTGAAGTCCATTACTGTACTGCTTTGTCAGTAAATTTTACTTCTCTCTGTTTTATACTTGAATAGTGATCTTGTACTTCTTTCTTAAAATGATAGTTACATAACCCTGTTAGTAAATGACTTAGAATCCTATTAATATTTCTGGACGTCATCCCAAGTACATCTTCAATCGTGGTACCAGTTTTAGTTTTAAGATTGGAAACTTATGCACCTTTGGAGTTCACCTCAGTTACATTAGGATTACATTAATAATGTATATTACAAAGGGAATTGGGGGGGGGATCATACAAGACCAACAAAAATACTTTAGAAATGCATTTCTTTAGTACATTACATTTCACTGTTTGTTCGTCATACATCACACATTTAGTTTCCTTCAACAATTTTTCCAATATACAAATATCTCCATCAGGTAGCATAGTTTTGACAGCTGCATCTGCCTTCATAAAGTTAAGCTGATACTAAATTGCATTATGTGGGTAATTACCACAAACAATGAAAAATATGATTACAACCACTTTGTTGTACTGACAGTACAGTGCTATTAATATTCTCACATTCATCATGCACTTCAAAAGTAACAAATTCTTCAGGTTCTGTAAAGCAGTCTTTTCTGGGTGACTGCGTTATTTTCATATTTACTGTCTCCCAAGACTGTATGGCTTTCTCCTTTCCACACTTCTGAGATTCTTCTGGTGTGTACTGCGTGTATGCTGTCACCAAGATGCTAGTAACTGGCAAGGAAAATGCAAATTTTATTATTTCTAGTAGTGGTAGTATAATTCAGACTTACATCTTTGTGATTAAATGATGCACGGAAAGAACACAGCAGCACCAGCACCAGCATCAGTTACTTGCTTCTGCTAGTAGTTTCTCAAATTTATACTATTTTCCTGCTAAGACAGGAATTGACAACTTGTCTGACAAGTCACAATAAGTTCAAACTTGTTCAAATAAGGAAAAGCAATTAACAAAGAACTCAATACTTTCTCTATCTCCAAACTTGTCATACTTTGCTGACTCAACAAGAAATGCATGTGTGCTTAATCCAGGATATGCAACATTGGATGAGAGAAGGTGGCATTTATAAAGTTGTCAGACGTAATATTTTTCCTATAGATATCAAATGTGCGGTGACTATTATTTTTGTCAACTGTGAAAACAAGGTATGTAATGGAATTGTCTTTTCCCATGTACATTGTGAAATTAGTTTTACGAGGAAGTTGATTTAGTTTTTGGTCGATACTTCAGAAATCTGCGTGGCTGCCATCTGAATACCTAAAACAGTATGTTTTTCTATCTCTTCCTAGATTACGTGAATTTCATAATGTTTACTTTTTCTTGAAATTATAAACTTCTGTTACTAGCCCATCATATTTGATAAGCAAGAAACTCAACGCACTGACAGCAAACCTTTATTCCTTCTAAAAAAAGTGCACTATCAAAAACTTGTGTAATCTGGCAAGAGATATAAAAGACATATAAAAACCAGGACATGTGACATTTTATGTCATCAATCACGCCTGCTTCGTCAACACTTTGACACTAACATGTGTCAGTAGTGGGACAAGGCCAGCTTCAGTGCAATTCGTGAGTGTGCAGTTGCCTATGTCAGGGGCAAGTATGCACTCAGGAACAAACCTGATGTTGAAAGATTATCCCCAGCGGGTGTTAATCCTCTTAGAAGAACAGTAGGTTAAGGAACTGTCAATCAAATAAGACCAACAGGTTTGCCCCTGAATTTATCCTTGTCCCTGATGTAGGCAACCTGACTAACAAATTGCGCTGATCCCTGCCTTGACAAGAGACATGAGCCCACAGAAGAAACGACACTGTTTCATTGACTGACTTTATTTACTAGTGAAATTAAAGATTGCTTGCCTCATGAGCACACATGCTTTCTGCCAATTCTGTACGCTGGCCTATAGCTCGTTGTCTGTGCCAAAATGTTGTCTTCATAGCCATCGGTTTTTATTCCAATCTCGTATAACGCGTGTGACTAACAAAGAACTTAACTTTCCGTACGAGCTCTGATTTCCCTTATTTTATCGTGGTGATTGTATCTCCCTATGTAAGCCGGTGTCAAGAAAATATTTTCACATCTGGAGCGGAAAGTTGGTAATTGTAATTTCGTGAGAAGATTCCGTCGCAACGAAAAACACCTTTGTTTTAATGATGTCGAGCCAAAATTGTGTATCATTTCAGTGACACTCTCTCCCATATTTCGAAATAATACAAAACGTGCTACCCTTCTTTGAACTTTTCCGATTTACTCCGTGAATCCTATCTGGTAAGGATCCCACACTGCACACCAATATTCTAAAAGAGGATGGACAATCATAGTGTAGGCAGTCTCCTTAGTAGATCTGTTACATCTTCTAATTGTCCTGACAATAAACGCAGTCTTTGGGTAGCCTTCCCCACAACGTTCTCGCCGTGTTCCTTCCAATTTAAGTTAGTCGTAATTGTAACTCCGAGGTATTTAGTTGAATTTACGACATTTAGACTAATTTATCGTGTAACAGAAGTTTAACGGATTTCTTTTAGCACTCATGTGGCTGACCCCACTCTTTTCGTTATTAAGGGTCAACTGCCGATTTTCGCACCACTCAGATACCTCTAAATCGTTTCGCAATTTGTTTTGATGTTCTGATGACTTTATTGGTCGATAAACAACAGCTTCGTCTGTAAAAAACCGAAGACGGCGGCTCAGATTGTCTCCCAAATTGTTTATGTAGATAAGGAACAGCAAAGGGCCTATAACACTACCTTGGGGAACGCCAGAAATCACTTCTATTTTACTCGATGACTTTCCGTCAGTTACTACGAACTGTGACCTCTCTGACAGGCAATTACAGATTCAGTCGCACAACTGAGACGATATTCCCTAACTACGCAGTTGCACTTGTACAGTTGTGGTACAGTGTCAAAAGCCTTCCGGAAATCCAACTTCAACTAGCACTATCCAGAAAAATAGGATATCCAAGGAGGCAAGAGTGAAAACTGACAAGGAGCTTACTAAGAAAGGCAGAGGGTTGTCAGATATGCTTGTCCATTATGATGGAAGCATATGTTTAATTAAATGATGACTGGATAGAAAGAGTGTAATGGTGATGTCATCTGCCCATTGTGTAGACCCAAGAGACAAGTGCTTACAGTACAGAAAAAAGAATAAGACTCAGATAGAAGTCACCAGACCAATGGCCATCCAAGCATACAGTGCTAAAATGGGGGTGGGAGGGGGGGGGGGTAGGTGGGGCAGTGGACCTCTTCGACAGAATGCTCCCATACTGTCCCAAGAGAGCCAGAACCAAGAAATGGAGCATTAGAACTATATTTAATTTGATTCATATGTCAGTAGTTACCTCTTGGATACAATTCAGAACGGACCAAATTCAAAAGAGGATACATTCAAAAAATAATCCTCAATTTACAAAGTACAAACGTGTACTCGAAAAAGCACTTCTGTATAGCGATATCAAGGAAGTAACAAACAACGTAGAAAACAGTGAACAAGATGAGAAGAACAACCAAGCACAAAATAAAGAATAGTGCATGTTCCACCTCCTCACGAAAATGTTACAAAATCAAAATCTGCGCGCATGACAGCAATTTATGATGTTAAAAGCTGGCAAAAATGTAGAAGACCAGGCTGCAGAGAAAGAACAAGAACACAGTGTACAACTTGTAACATTTTCCTGTGCCTTACAGTGGAAAGAAACTGGTTTAAAATGTTTCACGACTAACAAAACTCCCATGACTGTGACATACGTTTTATTTACTGCTTATGTTAGTCTTTTTAATTACACTAAAATGTGTTTTTCAACATACATTGTAATGTATTTTATTAGTTTCAACAAACATGTTTGAATAGTGTTACAATTGTTTACGTTGGATGTCATTTGTGAATTCATATTTACCTTTCATTGTACAGAGTCCAGAGGTACAGTATACTGTACAAACCATTTCATGAAAATTGTCAGCAAAATATTTTTTAAGCATTTTCCAAGATAGCTTTAGGCCTAAAGGAACAAAAAATTAACAGTTTCGCTTATAATTTCTACAAAAATGTTTTTGAGTCTCTGGCGGTTAATTGGAAATTGAAAACAGTCACCTAGTCCCCTCCGTATCTCCTGCAGATCATTACAACCAAAAATTATGAAAGTGTACACATACACACACAAAAACACACACACACACACACACATTCACACAGACACACACAAACACACGAACTCACATGCACACACACACACACACACACACACACACACACACACACACACACACACACAAATGTTCACATCAAATACTGTAATGTCAGCGGTAAAGTTCGTTGCTTTCATTATCTTTCGTGATTTACTCTTTCAATTAACATCGTCACAGGCGTACTATTATTCTACAGTCTTCTGAGTCAGAGACAACTTTATGAATGAGGAATGGTTTTTCTCCACTTTGTGTGTTAGCTGCAGACAATTCTCAAACTGCAACTAATTATTAACGACAAATTTTATTAAAGATGATAAATACGTATTGTGAAGGGCCTGCTGAAATGTTTAAGTTCCTAAAGAGTCACCTAAAAGTGAAAACGACATCTTATTCTTATTACTTTCTTTTGTGCGATTAGTACTTCCTTTCTAAGATATTGCCAACTGCTAGGCACAATGCTTCAACGCATAATGAACAGATAAATCCCAAATATGTTAAACTGTTAATTTTATGCAGACTCTGTTAGTTATGAACCTGTTAATTAGGCGATGAGTAATTATTTCTCCAGTTTGAGAGGCTCAATAACAAGTATACTCTGTTTCAAATACTCATCAAGACAATATGTTTGTTTGGAAGGCCATCTTCGGCATGTTATATACCAATTATTGTTAGCTCTTTCTCTGTTTTGAGTGCATTGAAATTTCATAGTGTGCTACCTCAGACATATTTCACTTTTATCGATAAAACATCGTCAGTGATGGGTCATTAAAATTTTTAAGTATAACACTTTTCTGCATTTTCGTTCTTACAGATTAAAACAGTTTTCTTTATGAATATGGTATACAATTACTTACTCAGCAATCTGGTTGACCAAATATTTGTTAGATTCTACTCAAATCACTTACTCCTTTTCATCTCATATAATAATTTTTAGCATTATTTTAGTTCTTCTAATCTTTAGTTAATTAATTTGTCACACTCACTACATACAGCTTCATCTGATACTGTCGCATGTGTTAAACGGGAGACTTCAGTCACATAGGGACAGCGATTTGTTAGTGCGATCGATAGTAACTAACTTCAAGTAGCGTATTTTGTCACCTAGTGAGAAAATCAATAGGAAGTACAACCGCTGTGAGGAGGCTGATCATGCATAATGCTTACCGAACACCACATTTCTTCTGAAACAGTTCCTACTCTGATGCCTTCTTGATACTTGTGTTATTACTGTAGCAGTGCGATGGTCTCGAATTATACAAAAGCTTACTAATGCCTCAAGGTAGGAAGCTGCAAATTACTTTCATTTCAAATTCGCATCTTACACGCAACAGGCGCTATAGGGACAGTTTTGTTAAACAAATAAGCAAGATATTGCAAAGGCTGATAGAAAAGATATTAGGTATTGAGATTTAGGGACCTGAATGCTGGTTACATCAAATATATTTTCTACTTGAAAGATCTTTGTGACAGACCACTGGCGACATGTACTAAAGTTCGTTAAGTTCTGCTTCACTGTCAGCAGATAGACTTTTATGAGATACATAGTGAAAGAAATGAGAATTCCACTTGATTGTTCTAGGTGAATGTGGCAAATTACTTCAGTGGTGGACATTCTGGTATTATTTTAACTTGAAGCTTTATGAGTAATTGAAACTTTCTGTGTATGATGTACTGTCCAATAGCAGTCTGTTAGCTACACATGTTCTTTTAAACCAAAGTAAAAGATATTCAGTAAGGGTTTTCTTCCACTGCAGTCAGTTCACTGTCTTTTCTCAGTGTTTGAGTTTTTAAGTTTATCTGTTGAGTGTTGGTGACTGTAAGAGATGTGTGTGTGTGTGTGATGAGGTATCGTGTTTGTCTTGTATAAAAGAAGGGCCAGGGTGCAATCTGGTGCCAGCACATGACCTTCTGCTTTCGAGAAGTACCGAGAGGACCGCCAGGCTTAACGTTCACAGGCTTAACGTTCCTATGACAATCTCTCTCATATGCGTTGACCGTTACCAAACAGGAATGTTATAGCCACCTGTGTTAACCCTTACATGACCAGTGGAGACTTGAGTTGCCACTTTTTTGTCTCTTCTGTAAGTTCAGTGATAATCAGTGTTCCCACTTGCAGCTTGTGCTGCTGTCTCTGTTGAAGAGTGTGTGTGTGTGTGTGTGTGTGTGTGTGTGTGTGTGTGTGTGTGTGTGTGTGTGTGTGTAGTTTGTCAACTGACGTGCAACTGTTGTATGCTGCACCTTTAGTCAATCACTGTAGAGGCGCCCTTTCTGTCTGAAATTGAGCCATTATTCTGACCGCAACAGTTTTTTTTTTTTTTCGTGTTCTGCTGTGGTGGCAGCTCCATAAGAGTAAAAGAGCATGTGAACACCCTAACTTTCGACACCTAGTGGATTTATTTGTCATTTTTCTTTGAATGCTTTTAAGCGAAACGTAGATTTTGCAATCAGAGAGATATGGAATTTAAATCTATCGCGCTACTGCTCTTCTGGACTCTGTGACACTTGGCATCAAGTCACGAGCACACCTTCAGTTGTGCACGTTTTAAGAAGCTTTGGCACATGCACAACTCGTGTGACATAATTGCCTTACAAGCCAAATACATGCGGACTTGAGGAACAATGTGTATGGTTCACAATGTGCACAGCTAGCCCTTGCAACTCAGCTAGAAGTTTACATCAGTGCAACCAGGTGGTAGCACGCTGTGGCAGAGTTTATCCCTGTTCGCTCGACGAGGATGTGGGCTGAGGATGACACGGTGGTCGGTCGGCACCTTCATGGCCTGCTCGGGAGGAGTTTAGTTTTAGTTTATTCATGCTTCTGAAATCTGTTGATCTTATGGTGAGTGAGGTTTATTTTTGCTGTATTCCCGCTTTGTATATATGAAAATTCACGGAAAGCTGTATCACTGGTTTCTGTGATATTCACTTAATGTGGGATCGATGGCTGTGCCTTTTAGGCTCTTAGGG
Organism: Schistocerca serialis cubense; assembly: GCF_023864345.2. Lineage (NCBI taxonomy): Eukaryota > Metazoa > Arthropoda > Insecta > Orthoptera > Acrididae > Schistocerca > Schistocerca serialis. The sequence continues at coordinate 247,387,748 of NC_064638.1, read as the reverse complement.
ATCTCAGCGTCTCATTTGTGTTCTGGTCAAGTGACCATGTTGACAGACATTACTGATTGTGTTTAGTCATTTCCACAAGCGGTACTTTGTGGTTGGAGTTTGCTGCTCTTGCTGTGCAGGAATCGGCTTTCGTGTGCAGTTTTAACATAAACTACGTTGCATCTATTTTAAATTCTAACGGAAACATAAAGCTGTGAGGACGGGTCGTGATTTGTTGTTTCGGTAGCTCAGTAGGTAGAGCACCTGCCCACGAAAGACAAAGATCCCCAGATCGAGTCTCACTCTGGCACAAAGCTTTAATCTGCCAGGAAATTTCATAACGGTGCACACTCGACTGCAGAGTGAAAATTTCACTCTGGGAAGGGAAAAGTAAATTACCAGGAAAAGCTATCCGCAAAGAAACTAGGGCCTGCGAGAACAGACTCTTTGATTGAGGGAGTGACGAAATTAAATAAACATAACTACAAGCAAAAATTTAACAAGGGAGTGTACAGTTAGCACCAGTTGTCGTGTGGGTGCACCGTAAGAATATCTGACTTTCGGCCCCGAAATCAATTCGTGAATTCAGAATGATATTTTCACTCTGCAACGGAGTGTGCGCTGATATGAAACTTCCTGGCAGATGAAAATTGTGTGCAGGACCGAGACTCGAACTCGGGACCTTTGCCTTCCGCGAGCAAGTGCTCTACCATCTGAGCTACCCAAGCACGACTCACGCCCTGTCCTCACAGCTTTGCTTCTGGTAGTACATCGTCTCCTACCTTCCAAACTTTACATAAGGTCTCCTGCGAAGGTCCCGAGTTCGAGTCTCGGTCCGGCACACAGTTTTAATGTACCAGGAAGTTTCAATTCACGAATTAATACATCTGTTAGGGACCTTGTACTTTGGTCCGAAAAAATGGAAAAGCTCGAAGCCCACTTACAAAAAAAGCGAAATGGAGTGACGATAGCTTGCAAATTATTTTGTTATTGCCCTAAACTATACTTAATTATCTACAAACAACAAAATTCCACAAAAATCAAGTTTTTCTTTTGTCAGACAATGCATATTATTATTGTTGTTGTTGTTATTATTGGCAGCAACTGCTCAAAAATGGTTCAAATGGCTCTGAGCACTATGGGACTTAACATCTGTGGTCATCAGCCCCCTAGAACTTAGAATTACTTAAACCTAACTAACCTGAGGACATCATACACATCCATGCCCGAGGCACGATTCAAATCTGCGACCGTAGCGGTCATGCGGTTTCAAACTGAAGCGCCTAGAACCGCACGGTCACACCGGCCGGCGCAGCAGCTGTAATTGTATAAACCTGTTAGGCATAACTGTTACACAGCAGATGCTATTAATTTCACATTCTCAGATTTATCTGAAATTAAAAATTTGTTAACATCCATAATGTATTCTCACGAGCCGCCACTGGTATTCTTTGCTTTTCTTTCTTGTGTGAAGTGACTTGTGTTATATTTTTTGGTGTTATTTTTCTACTTTTGTATTTACCAAGGAGACAGTATCCGTCTGTATTGGGTAGTTTCAACTGGAAATGACAGAATTATTGCAAGGTAAGTTAGCAGGAACTATTTGTCCTACTTAACTGTGTGTGATGTGCAACATGTTTGGCTGCGAAATTGGCACCGTGTTTGTTATATGTTTTTCATCGTTTAGAATGGCTGGACTGACATGAGAAGAGAGTCTAAAAATGCTGCACTCCTAATCAGAGGATGCAGAGGATTGAAATTTCGATGCTAACTCCGATTATGATGAAGACATCCATTCACTGAATACTTCACAGATTTCGAACGAAATTAGTGATAAAAGTATTGTACCAAGTGATAATACTGATTTAGATTTGGCGATAGAAGCGCTGAAATTGGAAAAATGTCTTTCTGTCATGCGAGTTTCTAACTCCAGTAAGAGCTGCTCCAATATTTTCACCCAGTGCTAATACATATAGTGACGATGTTTCCTATTTTTGAAATCTTCCAATGAAATTAGAAGAAAGTCCAGATATTCAGGCTAATTTCTCAAAGTGTGACAATAAAATAACATACTTCCAGTCTTTATTTCCAGAAAATCCGTTGTTACACACTTGCAATAAAACAAACTTAAGTGGAAAACAGAAAAGACGTGTAGCGAGTCAGGAAACGAAATAAGTAATGTAACTTCCAATTGCCAGAACATAACCATCTTTTATGAGGATGCTTATTTTGATGGGAATACATCAACTTCCACAACTGGGAAATTACTGGAGTAGCGATCCTATTCTTCCTGTGCCTGCTATCTCATCAGTGACAACTTAGTGTGGACACAAAAAAGGTTGAGAATCTGCATAATGACCACAGCATGTGTCTGAAATGATCGTATGGCATTTTTTGGCTGGGATATCCTCTTCGGGGTTCAGCCGCCGTACTGCAAGTCCTTATAGTTGACTCCAATACGGCGACTTGCACGTCAGTGGTGATGAATGAGACACAACACCCATTCCCCTGCCGGGAATCGAACCTGGGCTGCCTTGCGTGGTAGGCGCTAACGCCACCGCTGCGCAACGAAGGCGGACACCACGTGTCTGAAAATGGGACAACCATGATATAACAAGCTGCAGAAAATCCGACCTGTCATCATTGTTGTAACAAAGAAGCTGTGTGAAGTACACAAACCTTCTGCTTCAGCAGTTGACGAATGAATGTGACATTCCGACGATGTTCAACATTAAAACAACATATGCCAATGAACCCACTCGAGTGTTGGTAAAAAGTGTGGGCACTGAGGCAAAGACAGGGTATGTAATAAACTTTGACATCTACACTGGAAAAAAGAAAAACATGATAGGCCTGAATTTTCATTGAGTGAAGACGTTGTGCTTACCCTAACAAATTCAATGGAAGGAAGTAGAAGGGTGGCACTTAATAATTATTTTACAACATTTAGAATGATGGAAGAGCTAAAGTATCGTGGATTTTATGGTATTGATACTGTTCGCTCAAACAGGAAGGATCTGCCAGTCACGCTGAAAAAAAAATCGAAACTTAGCAGAGGAGAACTTCAGTTTGCTGTCAGCTCATATGTTGGAGTAGTCATGTTGCAGGATAGTAAGCCTGTGTTTATACCATCGATTTATCACAATCCTAAAAACTCAATAACTGTTTTGAGAATAAATAAAAGTGATAGTAGAAGTGAAGTATTCTGCCCTTTGGCGGTGACAGAGTGCAATAAAATAATGGGAGGAGTTGATAAATTTGATCAGCTGCGAGAACGGTATGCAGTAGGTCGCCGTTTATTGAAGTGGTGACACAGATTGTTTTTCTTTGTAGTAGATTTGAAAGTTGTCAATTCCTACATTATATGGAAGCAGAAGTAGAACAACAAACTTTTCGGTTACATCTGCCAAGGTTTCTCAACCTCTAAGCAAAGAGGAAGGCTTGCGTATTTCCAAACACCGAAATGAGGGTTGTCTAGAGTTCCAAATGAAGTTGCAACAAACAGAAGATACTGCGAATGTCGCACGAAGAGCAAAGAAAAGAGAACAAAAGTAATGTGTAGCAGCTGTTGTGTGGCTTTGTGTGTGGCACGTGCTTCTCTAAGTTCCATGGTGAATCACCTTAGTGAACTCAAAGGGTAACAGAACGTAATACATGAAAACATGTAAAGTATAAGCTTTTTTTGTATTCACAAATAAAGAATTTTTTTTCAAATTCTTTGGTGGAGTCAGTCCAGATTTCATCGGGCACTTGTTAACTTTCTTATACTTGTAGGCCAATCTCTGACTTTCAAGACGTAACCTATGACTTTATGTGTGCTGTCTTAGCCCAAGAAAGTGCTGACATAAAGATCACAACTTCTCTTAATAATTGGTCAAGAAAGGATTAAGCTCTAGAGACACAGCAGGCAAAAGAAAAATAAATTAGAGAGATAAGATTTTAAATGCAAATCAAAGAACTTATCCTTGACATGGACATTAAAAAATAAATATCCATTCTTGATTTGACGGACAGAAGAGTGGACGATTGTAGACGTCGTAAGAAAGAGTATGTAGAAAGGATTAATGCATATAGAATTAGTAAACAAGTTCTGCAATACTAACGTCAAAGACGAATTTATTATCGGATCCCCAATAACTCTGTAGCAAGATATACTTAGTGATGGACCAGGCTGAGAACCTTTGCATGAGACTGAGTGGAACAAAATATATATATATATATATATATATATATATATATATATATATTGTGAAGATCAGTTACAATGAATTTTAAATGTCTCTGTTGAAGACTAAAATAAGTATTGTGATTATCATTATAAGTAAGCACAAAGTAGCTGCACGAGAAGATCGCTGAATTTTGGGTACTCACACGCTTTTAAAATGTTAACAACGATGATAGACAGACACAGGAAAAACATAACTAAGCCACTTTAGCAGAAGACCAGTTTGACATCAAAGAATGCCGAAGCACAACAGAAGCTATCCTATTCCGTAGCGGCACAACTGAAGAAAGCTTTCATCGATCTCAGGAAAGCACTGGGCTCAGTTAACTAGAACAAGCTAACATAAATTCAAACTAGATTATAGACATAGGCTAATAATTAAAGATCTACACAAGTAACAAATAGTGGTCGTAGAGATAAGAAATAAAAAAATAGATTTCTTAAAGACATTGGACTAGCATTCATTATGCTCCCATTTCTATTAAACATCTACATGCAACATTGCAATAAATGAGCACAAAAGATACTGTACTGTAAAGGTATCAGAATAAGGACTTAGGTTTGTGGGTGACCTAGCTGTGATAGCTGTAAATAATAGAACACTTCAAAAATCTTGAAAGGTACGGATAGAATACTAGCGGATGAGGACAACATGCAAATAAAGTAAAAAAAATCAGAAACCCTCGAGTGCTCGAAAGAATAATGAGATGACTACTTTAAAATTAGAGGAAATAAATAAAGCAAACAGTATCATAACTATATTTCAGAATTGAGATAGAAAAAAATAGCAAAAAAGAAATAAAACAAGGAAATACAGAAGCAAAAGCAAAGTTCACTAAGAAAAAAGTGTGTTCTTGAAATAATATAAACAATGAAGCGACGAAAAAGTGGTTATCAGCTGCATTGAGGACGTAGGACATCGTGGCTGCAAAAAAATGGTCAACAGGCAAAAATGAATTAAAAACCCATGAAGCATTTGAGGCATGGATCTAGTGACGTCTGTTAAATATAAGTTGACAGATGAAACCAAGAACTGAAAAGTACTGCACAGAATTGGTAAAGGAAGATCGAGTAAAGAAACACCTGAACAAAGGAGATACGAGAGGATTTGTCACATAATACAACGAGTTTCTTGTAAATATCCTAAAACGGTCATTACAACGAGAGATACTCGGAGAAAGACAGCGACTAGCATTTCTAAAACAAGCTATAACTATTGAAGGCCTCTCCAGTTATGTGAAATTGAAGAATTTAGATTCTATAACGTCCAGATTGAGAGCGGTCAACACCTATAAAAATGGATTAAAGATGTTTAAGAACTGAGTGGAAAACGTGCTGTATGGTTTCTTGAATTATCACTTTCCAGGCTTCTTTTATCACAGTTCGCGAAACAATGACTGCACGAGTGGCTACTTATTCAATCGTTTCGTATGAGTTTTCCACCGCCCAACTTCCTCACTTCGCTTTCTTACGAGCTCGCTCCTGCCATTCGGTCAACACCGGCGCGACGATTGGAAACTACAGCGGCTGACTCACATCTGTCTCCGTCACCCGGCTGTCATTAATAAAGGTCTCCCACACCGCTTCCATCCCAACGGCAGCAGTGCAAGTTTTTCCACACACACACACACACACACACACACGCATACACACACACACACACACAAACACACACACAGCGGGCTTTGCCTTCAGCCCTGCCATTCCCCGTACAGACACAGAAAATCCGGCCATATCAGAACAGATTTTGAGCTTAAAAACAATGCGGTTTCTTTAACAGATGATCCATGTTAAGCCCTCTGGATTTTGGAAACATTTGTAACGTGAAACCCAACTCGCGGTTCTCACAAGACATTCTGAAAACCACTGATCAAAGATAGCAGGTGACTTCTGAAACTGCGGTACCACAACAACGCTTATTACTAAAAGTTTGATCTTATGGGGGTATCAAAGAAAATTACTGACTAGACTGAGATATCTTGATATAGAGGACGCCGTGTGTTACATCAGATGGAACATCATCGACGGAAGTCAACAAAACTTAGTGCATTGGGACCCACACTGTTCATGTTGTGTGTAGATCACCTGGTACACAATACCAACAGTCACCTCCGACTTTTTCCATATGATGCGCTTATTTGTAAGAAAGGACTACCTGAGAAAAGCTGCACAAATATGCAATCAGATCCGAATAAGATTTCAAAGAGATGCAAAGACTGGCAGCTTACATTAACTGTAGAGAAATTGGAAGTTCTGCACTTCATAAACATAGAAAGGTACTATCCTATGCCCACAATATCACGAAATCACAACAGAAATCAGTCAGTTCATGCTCGTACCCAGGTTTAACGATTATTGGGGATATGAAATTGATCAAAAAGACAGAATCGTAAACAACGCAGGATACTATGAAAACGTAATCAGTACAGAAAATGGGGAGTTTCTGATAAACACTCATGCAGCCCATCTTAGAATATTGTCCAAGTGTGTGACACCCTACCTACGACTAATAGGCAATTTAAACAAATACAAAAAGGGCAGTACAGATTAGCAAGTATCTGTTGCTTCAGAGAGCTCTCTGTTCTACAAAATTTTAGTCGAAAATGTTTTCATTTCTAAACTATTGCAGAAAATGAACGATGTCACTTCACTTGAGCCAGTAATACTGTCTGAAACATACCGCTGATATTTTAACGCCACAGCCTACAGATTTTTATAGTAATATGAAGTTTTCTTTGGCTTTTGTGAAGTATTTTCTTTGTGGCCATTTGATATTTTTGGATTCACGTCTGTTTTGCATGCTGTGAACATCTTAATTTTGTACATGATAATATTAAAATTTTGTCGCACTTGTTTAAAGTTAGAAATATTTTTCTCTTGCACAGTATGCACGGTACCATGAATGAAGGGCAACATTCAGATTATACGAGTAAACTATGTGATCAAAAGTATCCGGACACCTGGCTGAAAATGAGTTACAAGTTCGTGGCGCCCTCCATCAATAATGCTGGAATTCAATATGGTGTACCCACCCTTAGCCTTGATGACAATTTCCACTCCCGCAGGCACAGGTTCAATCAGGTGTTGGTAGGTTTCCTGGGGAATGACAGTCCATTCTTCACGTAATGCTGCACTGAGGAGAGATATCAATGTCTTCGGTGAGGCCTGGATCGAAGTCGGCGTTCTAAAACATCCCAAAGGGGTTCTACAGGATTCAGGTCAGGACTCTGTGCAGGCCAGTCCATTACAGGGATGTTATTGTCGTGAAACCACATGCAATGCATTATGAATAGGTGCTCGATCGTGTTGAAAGACGCAGTCGCCATCCCCGAATTGCCCTTCAACAGTAGGAAGCCAGAAGAGGCTTAAAACATCAATGTAGGCCTGTACTGTAATAGTGCTACGCAAAAAAACAAGGGCTGCAAGGCCCCTCCATGAAAAACACGACAACGCCATAACACCATCGCCTCTGAATTTTACTGTTGGCACTACACATACTGGCAGATGACGTTTACTGGGAATTCGCCATACCTATACGCTGCCATCGGATCGCAAAATTGTGTACCGTGATTCGTCACTCCACAAAACGTTTTTCCACTGTTCAGGCATCCAATGTTTACGCTCCTTGCACCAAACGAGGCGTCGTTTGACATTTACCGGCTTACGAGCAGCCGCTCGACCATGAAATTCAAGTTTTCTCACCTCCCGCCTAACTGTCACAGTACTTTCATGGGATCCTGATGCATTTAGGTATTTCTGTATGGCGGTATGAATAGATGTCTGCCTATTACACATTACGACCCTCTTCAACTGTCGGCGGTCTCGTCAGTCAATAGATGAGGTCGACCTGTACGCTTTTGTGATGTAAGTGTTCCATCACGTTTCCGCTTCGCTATCACATCGGAAACAGTGGACCTAGGGATGTTTAGAAGTGTGGAAATATCGCGTAGAGAGGTATGACACAAGTGACACCCAATCACCTGACCACGTTTTAAGTCCGTGAGTTCCCCATTCTGCTCTCTCACGGTGCCTAGTGACTACTGAGGTCACTGATATGGAGTACCAGGCAGTAGGTGGCAGCACAATGCACCTACTATGAAAAACGTATGTTTTTAGTGTATATCTAGATTTCCTGAAAGCGCTTGACACAGTGCCTCAGTGCAGCAATTAACGAAGGACAGAGAATACCAGATATGTTCTCAGATGTGTGAGTGGCTCAAGGACTTTTTAAGTAATTAAATCCAATACGTTTTCAGGATGGCGAGAGTTTGTCAGAGACAAGACATCGTCAGCAGTGCCTTTGGGATGTGTGATGGAGCTAGTGGTAATCTGCGAATGTTTGCTAAAAACGCTGCAGTGTACGTGAAGGTGTCGTCTTTGAGAGACTGTAGTAGTATAAAGAATGACTTAGAATATCCAAGCTGCGTAGAATGGCAGCTTGGTCTAAATGGAAAAGAATGTAAGATAATGTTGACGAGTAGGAAAAAAAATCTTTTGAAGTTAGAGTACAGTATTAGTGGTGTGCTCCTTGACAGAGCCACGTCGATTAAATATCTAGGTACAAAGCGATATGAAATGGAAGGAGCACCTAAGATTGGTTGTATCGAAGGCGAATGGTCGACTTCAGTTTATTGGGGGGATTCTAGGAAAGGGCAGTTCATAAGTAAATGAGGCCGCCTACAGAACACTTGTGCGACAAATTCTTGAGTAGTGCTACAGTTTTTGGGATACCCAACAGACCGGATTAAAGGAAGACAATCGAAACAGTTCAGAGTCATGCTGATAGTTTTCTTATTGGTAAGTTTGATCGATATGCTTAGTAAACTCAAATGGGAATCTGTGAAACGTAAACGGTGTTGACGTCGCGAAGCAGTGTTGAGTAAGTCTGGAGAACGAGAGACTGACTGCAGAACAATTTTACCACTGCCGAGGGCATCCTGCGTAAGGATCACGAAGAAAGATAGAGGAAATTAGGGCTCTTACAGAGGCATATAGAAAGTTGCTGTTCCCTTACTCCGACTGCGAATGGAACAGTAAAGGAAATGTCTAGCAGTTGTACAAGAAATCATCGGCAATGCACCATACAATAGCTTGCGGAGTACCTTTGTTGACTCGTAAGAACAATTGTGTACATCAGACTCTGATAAGACTTCTTCTCAAAGATGGAAAGAAGTAGTATGGATTTCATGTCAACATGTCGAAAAATGCTCCAACAGGTCGAGAAACAGAATTAAGGTAATTTGATAGACTTCAAGAAATGACGAAGCTGGACGACTGCACAATGGTGTGATACTGAGCATGTGAGGAATGGTTATATGACGGAACTTTTTTACACGAAAATGTGGCCGAAGGCTGATTACAGCTTACAAGTAAACAACAGTCTGAAAGTATCTGGCAGAATCAGTCTGTGAGTTCGATCGTAAATAGAACTTAGTGGTGCGATAGATCAAAGGTACTTTTGGATTGGGTTGGGTTGTTTGTGGGAGGAGACCAGACAGAAAGGTCATAGGTCTCATCGGATTAGAGAAGAATGGGGAAGGAGGTCGGCCGTGCCCTCTCAAAGGAACCATCCCGGCATTTGCCTGGAGCTATTTAGGAAAATCACGGGAAACTTAAATCAGGATGGCCGGACGCGGTATTGAACCGTCGTCCTCCCGAATGCGATTCCAGTCTGCTAGCCACTACGTCGCCTCGCTCGGTGGTACTCCTGGAATTAAAGCTGTGTGGTTGTGTCTTGATAGCTCAATCGGTAAGAGGAATCACCGCGAAACTCAAAGTTCCAGGTTTTTTTTAGTCTGCCGGAAGAAAGTTTTAATTTGCTAGGAAAATTCTTCGCACATGCCGTTGCAGAGTGCAACATTGATTCTGAGGTGACCACTTCGTTTCCAGGTCAAACACATGCATCTGAACAGAGCAGTGTTCATTAACCAGATTAATAGCGTCACAATTAGTACCACATGTTGCAAGGTGATATATAGCGCGTAATGACGTCGTTAAACTGTCAACGTCGCGAACCTCTGTTCGCCCTACCCAGTAACTACTGCTTTACCACGAAAAGAGACACTGACTTTAGTAATGTTCACGCTGGTATCTACCAACACATTTGACTGCGGCAATAACATTAGGGGTACTGCATTTCGTATAACTGTTTGGCGCTAAATCAAGTCAACGATATTACTTAGGGGAAATTGGGCCAAGACTGGGCAGTGGTGTGTAATGAGGTACTGTGTTTCTGTTGTCAGTGTGTATGCCCTCTGCGCAGAGATACAGGATCACACTCAACTCGTCAATAAGAAAGAGCGGCCACACTGACGTGTTGTTGCTGTTGTTCACTTCACCGCTCCTGTGTAGGTAAATTAGTGTTACAGTATCAAGTGACTAATATTCATTTGTTTTTAAATTATGACTATCTCATAGTCATAACAATAACAAAAATTCTATTTAGTCAGTATTATTACAGGAGTAATAAGTATTTATACGTCAGCAAACGATAGGGACTCGGTTCGACAACAGCGTGCTATTGTTTCCTTTTTATAATCTCTGCACTTGAGGTGAGATCGGGTGCGTTCAGTGGACTGAAAAGACACAAATACATCAGAAAATTATTCAAGGAAGGGGAAGTTGTTTTTAGGAAATCAGAAAAATAGACAAAGACATCATCAAGAGACGCTCGTGAAGAACCAACGTAAGACGGAGTGTCAACGAAAAATTCAGTCCTCCAACAATGAATGTATTGAAGAAGACGATAGAAATAAGCCAGACGTCAATTTCTAGTAAATTGTGTATTTTCAAACTCGGAAAAAGGGTTACGTTGGATAATGAAATCCCTGAACACAGCGTGGATAGGACGAGGAAGGCATGGAAGTGCGAACCCTGAATAGCACCGTCATTTGTCGTTCGACTGTTTGCATTTATTTAAGTACCACATTAAAGCATGAATTGAGAGAATAACCACAAATAATTATGAGTGAAAGGGTAAAGCTAATTAGCTACTTACACCAATAATTTGTTTTAACAAATGATTTTAATTCAACAGCCCACAAAACTTAGTGCAAGAGTAAACATAAAACAGTAACGTTTTTTAATCTTCTTTCCTTATACAACTGAAAGTGCTCAAAGTGCAACAGGAGCAATCGCGTAAGATAATTAAATAAGGTGCCATATGTAATTTTATTTATGTTCGAAACAGGCTTATGTCTGCTGAAGTTATTTTATTGGTCTTGACGCAGCCGCTGGGCTAAGATATTTTTCGTTCATTAGTGTGTATGACTTCTGAAGAAGGCTATATTATTATATCATAAACCATGGTCAAGGTTTAAAATAAACATAATTTAGTGCAACTGTGGGCTGTTTTTCATTCGAGACAAGGTGACAAATCCTTCAAAAGATTTTTTAATCAAACAGGCTCTTAACACACAAGAGGGAAAATACAGTACTAAAATCAGAATAAAACGTAGTGAAAATTTTATCAAGTACCAAAACTGCAAATGGATTATGGTTATCCACACGTGAAGCAAGTAGAATGTTTAGTTTAGTCCAAACAGAATAATGGTTAAATGATTTGTAAACTTTCACTTAACATAATAAGACAGAGTTTTGATTTGGAAAAACATTGCTACCCGAAATTCAAAGAATGTGCTGTACAAGCAAATTCCAGAGGAAATGTAACGCTATAAATAAGGTTCCATAAATCAGGACATTAAGTACTACAGCCACAACTTAAAATCTTTCAGCTGGCAGCGCGAAATAGTGGGCTAAAACGATAACGGACACGCCTGAGAGGCAACCGATACGCACTAAGGCGGTGCGTACGCAACAATCCCACACGGCCACCAGCTGCTGAAAACCCGGCCGCGAGACTCAGAAGACTACGTAGGGTTGATAACAAACGCTGCTTAGGTGAAACATAGGCCAAACAAACAAACAAATCAGGCAAATATTAATGGCCACCATCTGGAAAAGTGGTCAGCGCAAGGGCTCTCACAAAATTCCAAACATTTATCCCTCACAAAATTTTCATATCACGAGCGTAGTAGTGTAGAAGGTAATGGCTCTTAAAGTATCTGATACAGGAAAACTTTATAAATGCTCAGAATGAGATGTGACAGGAATTTAGCCAAATCACACGGCTATGAACCTTTCGTGAAGCAAACAGTTATGTAAGGAAAATGACAAGCTGACCCTTGCGAGGCTGTACTTTACAAGCAATGGCTCCATTCGTGGTATTTACATTTAAATCTACAACATAATTTTAATACTTCTGTTAAATACAAAAAATATTTCTGTTCAGGGAAACAAATATAAAATAAAAAAATAATTACAAAAGGCTTGAAAACACTGAAGATACAAGTTCAATTATATATACAGCCAAATACGACTGATCGGAAGTATGAATAATCTGAAATAACAGAGCCTTGGTTTGGATCATTACAGTCCAAGAAATATTTCAGCAAGCCACTGAGTGCTGGCAACAGAGTCCGGCGTATCGTTGTACGAGAAGTGCTGACCATAAACGCACGATGTGGCTGGATATATCCAGTGCGGCTTCTTGCACCCAGTGCCTCACAACATGGAATTTCAAAGCCGGACACACCAGTGGATACGGACTGAAGGAGCCGTACTCAACTTGGTGTCGTAACTCCAACTTCATCCCTTACATCAGATCGGAACGTAAACAGAGCATTATGGCCGGCTGACCCACTGTGTCAGGAACTCGAACCGGAATGCCCTCTAGTCCGCTGAAACTTGCTACCAGGCTCTTACTACCTTCCCAGTGCTACTCAAGGCGTACTTTAGGACTCGCTCTGCCAGAGACAATCGATTAGCTCTGCCAATAGTGGCACCAGTGAATAATTCTCGAAATACAAGGACGCGAAATCAATTGCGAACCCGTCATGGCTCAAATATAATGCAGAAAATGCCTTTTCTGGGCCCAAGTAAGCTGCAACGGAAAGGATTGTTACTTTATATGTGAATTTTGTGAATAATATTACTAGTTGTATTTCTAAATTTCCGCAAAGCTTGTCCACTGTTCAGCTAAAGCATTAGGAACACTGTCCCTCGCAAGGTTGTATGCTGCCTGGTAGCCATGAGGCCACGTGACGCGGTAAGAGAAGTGTATCAGCAGAGAACAGACGAATGGGGAATCATTATAGCGATGAAAAGTGGGGTAAAGGCTGAAATCCGTCGACGTAAGCGACATTGACAGAAACCACTCTGCAGTGGCCCAGTGCCTGGGCCGGCCGGTGCGGCCGAGCGATTCTAGGCGCTTCAGTCTAGAACCACACGACCGCTACGGTTGCAGGTTCGAATACTGCCTCGGGCATGGATGAGTGTGATGTCCTTAGGTAAGTTAGGTTTAAGTAGTTCTAAGTTCTAGGGGACTGATGACTTCAGATGTTAAGTCCCATAGCGTTCAGAGCTATTTTTGAACCAGTGCCTGCGAGCGAGAATCTTGGAAACAGCGGAGCTGGTCGGTTGTGGGCGTTTCTCGTGCTACTGTCGTGAGCACCTATGGAAAATGGTTGAACATTGCTGAAACCACGAGTAGGTAAGAGGAAGTTTGGCGTCCATACCATATCACACAATATAGGGATTGGAGGCTTTCCCGCTCCATAGAGCAGTATAGGTGGCGATCGGTGCCAAACCTGACAACAGAGTACAGTGATGGTTCAGGCACACATCTTTTGGAGCACATCATTCAACGCATAGTGTTGAACATGGCGTTTCGTAGCACAGGACTCCTCAGTACTTCAGTGTTGCCGCAGCAACATTGTCAGTCGTGATTACAGCCAACATGCAATCATCCAGATAGGACCGCGAGTCAGTGGAGTTGTTTCGCCTGGTCGGATGAATCCCGTTTATTGTTAAACCAATTGTCCAGATAAGCCGTTACCCGGCGAAGGCTGTTCGAAACGTGCAGTGCGTCACGGGCGCAGGCTGACAGTATTATGTTATGAGAGACATTCACCTGGGCTTCCATGGGAGCTGCGGTAGTAATCGAAGACACTATGACTGCTGGGGACTACGTGAACATCAATTAGGGACCATCTGTAACCGCCTTATGCTTGATGTCTTCCTAACAGCGGTGGCATCTTCCAGCAGGGTAACTGTCTGTTTGACAAAGGCCAGAATTGTACTGGAGTTGTTTAAGGAGCATTATAGTGAACTCACGTATATGTCTTGAACATCATATTCAGCCTATCTGTAGCTCATGAAACCTAGCTGGGACGCTAGCAAATCAGCTGCCCGTAAATTACGGGAAGTGTGTGTGTCGTGTGCATATGCATTTGTTCCCACAAACTTGTGGAAACCTATCAAGTACTTGTCGAATCCATGTGGCATGTACAATCAGTGCTGAACTGCCTTTCAGAGGTGTACCAACACGCTTTTAAATAGGTTGTCATAATGGTTTGGCTCATCAGTGCAATGCAGCCGCTCTTACAGGACTAGCGAAGTGAGACTGAGTGATATGACTTTTTCTCTAACAGAACCTCTCACTAAGAAAAGTACTGAAGCTATGACTTTTAAGGATTAATATATTGTACCTAATTAAACGCTGATTACTTTTACTAACACCTATAATCCATAAGTTAAATAGTTTAACTCTAAAGGCTCTTTGTCTCTTAGCTAGCCGAAGTAACACTAATTTCCACTTAAGTTATTACTACTGTCGACACAAATAAGTTAAACGGCTGTGTATAATCAGCTGATGCCAATGTCTTGTGAATATGCACGCTGTTAGAGTGGTAACTCTGAACTTTGACCTCAGTTTTTTGTTGACATGGCCGAAGGACACAAACTGGTTACGCAAGTGTTCTTCGCAAAAGAAGTCTGGCAATGTTCCTCAGTATTCTCAGCATTGAAATTGGAATTTTTTTAATAAAACTTTTCTTTTAATGTCGTGCACGATTATCTGCATTTTAATTCAAAACAGTCCACTCCATTTTATTTCGTACAACATACCGAGCATTGGGGCACAGCACTTGAAACTGAGGACACTTACAAATGAAAAGCGTAAAAACAGATGCCGTTCCATGCAATACTGACTCCATAATCTCTCATGAGAATTCTGCCAAAATAACACACTGGAAATTTATTCCTCTGAGACATAAGTTCCCGAAATGTACTCCCGAAATTCGAAGTTGCTCAAAAGCTTCCGTATTCATTTAAATCAAAAGCTAATCCCCTAGACCTGACGGCTAACAGGTAATATTTTATTTGTATTAAGTATGTATGTATGTACCACAGCTCCCATGGAAGCCCAGGTGAATGTCTCCTATAACATAATACTGTCAGCCTGCGCCCGTGGCGCACTGCACGTTTCGAACAGGCTTTGTATTAAGTACGTTTTTATACAATTTACATCATAATTAATGTACATTAAATGGAATTTATGCACTCTTTATACATTAAATGCTCACGAAAATGTTCACTTTAAATGGTAATCAACTGGTTGGTTAAATTTTAAACTTAAGACTAATGTTTATGACGAAAAATTGGTTAAGAGAATTACAGTGAAACTTCTTGGCAAAATAAAACTTTCTGTATCACAGCGAATCCAAACTGTGACCTTACCTATGATAGGTTATGCTATTTCTGACAGACCTATCTACGTACATCTGACGCTCCTGTCTCACAGATCTTATTCAGTCACTAGTTATTTTTACCACACGTCATAGAACGTGTCAAGCACAACTAGATCGTCTGCAAGAAAGGCTAAAGCCGAGAAATTGCTTAGCACTGTCAAAGCGTTGTTTCGAAAGGGAATATTTCGCTCTGAAACAGTGTGCCATGTTGATGCTGTGTTGCGCGTCATGAGTCATGCATCGGTAATGCAGTCGGCTAGAAGATAAAACTTAGATTTAAAAGAAAAATGTTAGTTTGCGGAACAGCATAATTACAGCTTTGTCTTAAAGAGTATGCGATTGTGAATAGTGAAACGTTTTTATTTAGGAGAAACAACAGCTTTCACTTCCGAAGCAAAACTAGAGATCGAATATAAATTGAAAAGTCGATAAGCGTATTTCCTATGGTAGACAAGATTCGGTGTTATAGTCTCGGCCCAGAATAGATTATTAATATACCAGGACTTTTTAAATCCGCACAAGTCCCTCTGGTCTGTGGTAATTTTATTTAAAATAAGAATTCTCATTACGACCGTCTATCGTGAGATACAAAGAAATCATTTTTTTAAAAAAAATGTATTGCCCTAAGAAGTCGTCATGTAGTTCGACGCAGAAACAGCTTTCCTCTGCAACAAAATAGAAACACGTCCGAATGAAACACTCGTTTACGATGCTAACGTCTCATAACTATTTAGAATCTAAGTTTCATAAATACATTACTAACATCCTGAATACGTAAAATACAATAAACATCGTTAGCATGCGAAAATAAGAAAATTAATATGTGACTCTTCAGGCTTTCCCGGCGGATATGTTGTAAATAGTCTTCACGGGTGTGCCGCCGGATGACGTTGTGCAAATCCCACAATATTTCTTCGGAGCAACTGTCCGACATCATCGGGTGGTTGAACCTCACTGGTGGCTAGGTACGACTGACAAGTTCCGCATGTCGACGCCGCTGTATATAGAGCACGCGCGTGAAGATTGCACAGGCGCGGAAACCACGCATTCGCAAAAATTTGCATATAGATGGCGCCAGACTCAAACGCCCTCTGCCGGAAGACGCAGAGCGGCCGTTCTGCGCGTGCGTTGACGCTGTGTTTACTAAAATGCTGCCAAAGTTATGACGGGTGTAGTATCGAAAGCTCTTTGCTTTCTCGTCGTGATTTAACAGCAGCCAATGCAGGGTTCCAGGCTGTACTCAATTGAAATCCCGGATCCCTGTTGATAAGGTTATCAGCTGTACGGATATGTATTGCCTCCTTAAAGACGCAATCCCAGAAAGAGGATGCTGGGGATAAAACTTCCGTGTTTTCATAAATCATGTGATGTACTGTGTTCAGGTATTTGGTGCAGATGGCACTCCATCTTTTTCGGTCTCTAGCGTCATTCTCCCCGGCCTTCGGTTCCACATTTTGAAGGATCGTCGTCACTCGAACCTTCCATCACGTTCTTGGTCGTCCCCTCGGGCGTTTTCCCATGGATTTAGACTGTCTGACTGTCTCAGGAAGGGATCCGTCCGCTCGTAATATGTGGCCAAACCATTCTAGTCGCCTCTGTCCAAATAGTCGTCCAATGCGTGGCTATCCAAAGTTCTGGTACAGGTCCTCTTCCTTTCTTCTTTCCCATTTACCTTCCATGTTATTGTAGACGGGTCCATAGATCTTCCAAAGTACCTTTCTTTATCTTTATTTTCATCTTTAATTAAATAAATCTTTGGAACAATCAGTTGCATTACGAAGTCTGTTTTATTTATTTATGGTCAATTCTTTTCTACTATATTTTTTTAGTGTATGCCTAACAGTTTTTATTATTTGTTGTGGATGTTCCACGTATGCATAGATAACTGTATTCAACAAGATACGAAGATGGATGACGTGAGAATAGATGCAAGTCCGAAACTGAGACACCAACAATAGATAGGGACTTCCTAATGCAGCTGACAGCAGTACTTCAACAACTTATTTCTACTGTACATTATGTTATTTGCTATTATTACGACAGCACA
The DNA here is from genome assembly GCF_023864345.2 of Schistocerca serialis cubense. NCBI lineage: Eukaryota > Metazoa > Arthropoda > Insecta > Orthoptera > Acrididae > Schistocerca > Schistocerca serialis. The sequence continues at coordinate 247,369,909 of NC_064638.1, read as the reverse complement.
TATTCGATTATTAAAGGCTGAATTACAAAGAATTCATTATAGGCTACCGTCATTCATTTTGACATGCTTCGTATGTGGCTCATGCATTATTTACGACTGAGACCGCTCAAGTGTCTGTAGCATACCCCTTCATTATCAACAGATTTTAACATGAAGATGTCACAGCACTTGTAATGTCTCTTGCAGCGGTCTCTCCGCGATATTTTCAGAAATTTTATAAAATATATAACTCAGTACTTATCTCGAAATATCTCTTCTTATCTTACCGATTCCTCAACTTTAATATACGATGATTATTAATGCAAAGTAGTTTCAAGACCTATTATTCCTTGGAGCGTGCATTTACTCCATGGAATAGCTTCTCTGCTATCTAAGTTTTCTCTTATGAAAAGAAGATTCAGATCTTGCCGATTAGCCGTGAAAGAACGAAGATGTATATGTATGTATTGTTGAGCTAGTCGCCATCTTGATGAGATTCTGTATGAGAAGGAATTTAATACATGAACTAACTAAAGTAAGCGTGTTCGCGTATTATTTAACTGATTATTATTGACAGTGTCTGCTTATTACGCTGTGTTGCACGGGTCAGTGGGGAACGTCTGATTTACACTGGACGAACCTGCCGTTTTGTATGCTCAAGAAATCCAGCTTATTACTTTCTATAAATAGGCTAACACGGTCTTACCAGCAGATCTCCGGTCTTCCCCATGTGATCACCGAAAGTTAATAATTATTACAAATGTTTTCAGGAGATCGACTGACAATTTTCATCGCACCGAGACTTCGAAATTGCTTCACTGCCTTATGGAATTTAAGTTAAGCTCAATTTAATCAGGATAGAACAGTTTTGAATTGTGTGAATGTGATAAGCCTTCTTTGTGAATGAAAATTCCCTTAATATACGTATGTTTTTTGCCATCCTGATCAGTGAAGCTAAATCAGGCCGGTGTGAGAAAAGTTTTTTAATTTTTAGATCCCACAAAAAATATTAGACACTCCGATGCGCGAAACCTCTTGGTGAAACATGCACAAGGACAGCAACATCAAATGATTGACTCCTGATGGTGCCCATTTCACTTTATTATCTATCTATCCATTTCGTCAGCGAGTGACTACCTTTATAACCTACATGTGTATCAGTTATCACTGACTGGACAAACGTGTCTGTGTGCTTACCTGAGATAACCAAGGACAGGTTCAGGCTTGTTTAAGCAAGTCTGACTGATGTCAGCAAGATAAAACTTGATCATACACTGTAAACGTTAAAGACTGCTACTGACATCACTTCCGGATTAATAGGTCGTGGACGATGTATAAAACTTTCTCCTGAGGTTTCCTCTCCGACTGCGGGACACATCTTCAGAGGTAACGTGTCAAGCTGCGCCCAGCACCAGATAAAGCGCAGAATATATGGGCTGCGTAGAGGGCACCACATCACAGGACGTGACATCGGCTACGAGAGTATCTCTGGTAGTGCCATAATTCACGATTGAAAGTACTCGATCGTCATTGTTCTGTTGCAATGTTGACATCAGAAGTTTATCTAATTCAACACCTTCCTATTTTTTGTTACAGTTATTACGGTGTTTATAAACCACAATAATCTCTCTAAACATAAGCGATGTTTTGGGTATGACACTCGTCTGAGTGAACTTCATTCCATAATCACTCTCTTGCTAAAGATGTTCTGCTACGGCCGATTTACTGTACGTACCAGGCGGCAATTCGTCTTATGTTCAACCAGATAGGTATTAACACTTCTTTTTGTGGCACCGAATAAAAATCAGACCCGAAGCACAAGGAATTTTATGTACTCCCGTTGTAGCCAAAGGATGTCATATATCTTTTTCCGAGCTTAAACATTCTTTTATCTTCCTGATTAGTCTGAAGATAGTTGCCATACCATATTCGCCCAACATTTTCCCAATGCGATCTGAACGGAAAGAAAATTTTCCTTTTGGGTGGTCGTTGCTCCTCGTCGATCCTGATTCTCTCCCTAGGGCGAAGTGCTCGGTGTATCTCTTTAGCAGAATAATCATTCTTCTTTAATGTCGACCGTACATGCTCAAGCTCATCTTTTAAGCAAATTGGTTCACAAATTTTGTACGCCTTGTCTACCAAGATTTCAATCACATCTTTTTTGCTGGGGTGGTGGTTAGAATCTTTATGGACGTAATGTTCAGTATGTGTGGCTTTTCGGAATATTGTACGGCCCAACGCTCCGTCCCCTCGCTTGAGAACAGATGCATCCAAGAAATTTAATTGGCCATTATTGTGTCCATACTACGAAAGTATCATCGACGTAGGGGTACCACCAGGCTGCTTTTCACTTGCAGTCTGCAACACCCGTTATTCAGAGTTCTCCATAAGCAAATTGGCCCGTACTCACCACGTCAATCTAGTCATAAATTTATTATTATATTGCAAATAGATCGTCGTGAGGCAGCGTCTGAATAACTCTACAAAATCTGCTAGAAAAATATCCTCTATACATGAGACAGATTCGTTCACTGGAATCAAGCTAAATAACGAAACAATATCAAGACTAACAGTGATATCGCCTTGGCCCACGCACGTTTCTTTTGATTTGTTAATGAAATGATATGATTTTTAACGGATATTTTCCCACGCATAAATTGTGGAGTTACTCAGACACCGCGTCAATACAACCTATTTTCCATACAGTCATGATTTTTACGAACAGATTGACGGGGTGGCTATGGGCAGTCTTGTTATTCTGTCTGTGGCCCATTTGTTTCTGAAAAATCTGCGTTGCAGATGGTACCATTATGTGCATGATACTGCCTTAGTAAGTTCACATGGTGCAGAGATACATCTCAACAGCAGAAATCCGAAAATACAATTTACTGTGGGCACAGACAATAATTGCCAACTGAACTTCTTGTATGTGTCTGTCATCACGCAGGGAGAAGGGACGTCGGGCTAACGGGTAGACAAAAAGCCACACATACGATCTTTACCTGCCTAAAGATTTAAACCACCACCCCACACAAAACAAGAGACAGGAAGCACAAAATTTGCGAACCGATTTATGTAAAAGATGAGCTTGAACCGTTACGGTCGTCATTAAAGAAGAATGAATATTGTAACAGAGAGACAGATCGAGCACTACCTTCAGACCCACCAGGAAGATGAAAGAATATTTAAGAGCGGCAAAAGAAATACTTCATCCTTTGGCTACACCGGCTGTATATTCAGTGAAGCCCCAGAGAAACTGGTTTAGGCATGCGTATTAAAATACAGAGATATGTAAACAGGTAGAATACGGTACTGCGGCCAGCAACGCCTATATAAGACACGAAATGTCTGCTCCAGTTATTATATCGGTTACTGCTGCTACAATGGCAGGTTATCGAGATTTAAGTGAGTTTGAGCATGGTGGTACAGACGGTGCACGAGTAATGGGTCACAACACCTACGAGGTAAAGATGCAGTGACGACTCTCATGTACGGCCATATCACGAGTGTACCGTGAACATCAGGAATACGGTAAAACATCAGATCTTCGACACTGATGCGGCCGGCAAAAGACACTGCAAGAACAGGACCAACGACGACTGAAGAGAATCTTTCAACGTGACAGAGGTGCAACCCTTCCGCAAATTGCTGCAGATTTCAATGCTGGGCCATTAACAAGTATCAGCATGCGAACCATTCAACTAAACATCACCGATACAGGCTTTCGATGCCCAAGGCCCAGTCGCGAACCCTTGGTTTGTGCAAAACACAAAGCATTACGCCTTGTCTGGGCCCATCAACACCGACATTGGATAGTTGATGACTGGAAACGTCTTGCCTGGTCGGATGAGTCTCGAGTACTGGTGTGGAAATGACCTCATGGATCCAAGGACCCTTCATGTCAGCAGGGGACTGTTCATCCTGGTGGGGGTTCTATGATGGTGTGGGACGTGTACAGTTGGAGTTGTATGGGACCCCTGACAGCTCTAGATACGATTCTGACAGGTGACACTTACGTAAGCATCCTGTCTGTTCACCTGTCCATTGTGCATTCCGGCGGATTTGGGCAATTCCAGCAGCACAATGCGATAATCCACACCTCCAGAATTGCTGCATAGTGGCTCCAGGAGCACTCTTCTGAGTTTAAACATTTCTGCTGACGGCCAGACCCCCTAGACATGAAGATTATTGAGCATATGTGGGATGCCTTGCAAGTGCTGTTCATAAGAGATCTGTACCCCCTCGTACGTTTATGGATGTATGGACAACCCTGCAGCATTCATTGTGTTACCTCCTCCAAATTGCAACAACGACTGCACTGTTTTCGTGTTCTTTCGACAATAATGAAGCATAATTTCGGATACAGCACTTGATGTACAGTGATATTCGTGTAAGCGCTGTTGAACTTAAAGCATCATATTGTCTTACTATTAGAAACGATTCCTTAGTTCTTAAGGAATGCTCATATGTTTAGGTGTATTTGAGGGTATGGAGTAATAGTGTACGGAAGCATTCACAGATATTTGGCGAGTTAAAATAAATGTAGTCAAATACTTTTACCTGCCTAGCAAATATGAAACTCTCACTCTGTGATGGTGTGTCAATTTCAACAGTAAAATTACTTAGGTAAAGTAGTTGGATAAAAAAAAAATCCAGAGAAGGTTACGCTATTTCGTTCCTCTAGTTCGATACTGTAGCGGAGATTATGTTGCAAGCTAGGCCAGCGGTGTGATTTACCACCTATGCTGGCTGTGTTTTATTATACTGTTTGGATCATAAGATCTAACTTTTTCCACTTTTGTGAATCCTTGCCTTTACGAATATTGCTTATAATATACCAATAAACATCACGCCAGAATGAATCAAATGGCTGATAGGACGTTCATACGGCCCCCTTGTTAGCGTTACTGTTGAGGAGACTGGTCAACAGACCATGCTAATGAGAGACTGTGATTAAGAGGTATATTGTTCCAACACTCGTTTCCGTTTATTCTTGGGAAAGCCGGTGCGTTATTTTTTTCGTTGTTGATGCTCTTTCCCTTTTCGTCTAGTCATACTTACCTTGCTGTGGTTTGCCGGTTCTGCCTGCGGACTCACGGAACGAATCGCATTTGTTGGTGGCAGCAGGTACGGGCAACCTTTGAATAACAAGCTGTATTTTTCTGGAATACCTTCTGCAGCCAGTCAACCCACAAGCCGGGCTATGTGGGTACCCTTTTGCAAGCAACAGAAAAGAATCTTGTGTTACACACAACTTGTGATTTTCTAGAATTAGTTGCACAATTTGAGGCTATTAATTTACTTTATTCTCCAGAATTTGACTGGGAAACGGGAACTACAAGGTGCTTCACAATTCCTGTTACAGTCTTCTGTGGGTTTTATGGGACACTGTAGATAAAATTTTGATAATTTTGGCACCCATATCAAGGAAAGTACCGTTTGGCTGTAAAATGAACACAGCAGAAACAATGACCTCTAAGAGCTTCTCCACTTGTCGATCCTGCGTTTCGTTGCATTTGATGTGTCTGCGACGCATGATTTCATATACACGGTCGGCAAATGTTAGGGAGCGTTTTGTGGACCAACCAGTAAATCCTCCCATTTGCAAACGTACGTGTTTCCTACAGCCGTTGTCGTAGTTGATGGAAAATGGTATGTTATGCACTGATGATTCTGAGAAGATTCTCGATAAATTCATTGTGCAGCTCTACCGTTCCGTGCCGTATCTGATGAGCGAGATTTGGATGTTATGCTATCTTCAAACTTATGTCACATCCAACGGTGCATTTCTGAAGAAGGGCTCCTTATCCAAACAAAGTCCCCTCTACAATCCATAGAAACCACTCGTAGGAACTGAGAACCATCTTTTGTACGTAAGAATATATTTGGTAACGTGTTTTTCGCTCGCGCGCGCGAGTGTGTGTGTGTGTGTGTGTGTGTGTGTGTGTGTGCGTGAGTGTGCTATGATGCCTGTGTCTTATGTCCAACCCACCCCCCCCCCCGTCACCGAATCTTCCTCCCCACCACATCATCCTGGTTTCGTCAGCCCATAACATAAGTTAGTTTATCCTTATTGTAATAAAAACTGTAAAGCGTATATCCCAGTTTCAATAATATTCGTGTAATGGCGAATGAGTAAAATGTATTGTTTTCCGTCTTCGTAAGCGCACAATGCTCCATTATAAAAGCAAGCTCCTCCCCTCATAAAATAAAGAAACGGCTCACAAGAGGCATATGGATTTTTGTTTAAAAAAGAGTTTATTAAGAAATACAAAAATAATGCATTAAATACAGTAACTGGTACGTATTGTTTCTATGGACGTGAATGTCTATGCTTACTTATAACTTACACGTAGTGGAAATTTTAAACAGAAGTACACCGACCAGAAGCCTGGTGTTTAGGAAGTAATGATGGAATAAACCAAAACACAGAAAACAATAGAAACTGTAAAGACAACAGAACTGGTGTTTCTTGGCCATTATAAGGACTAATGACAATAAGCTGACGGAAAAAATCTTCAAGAGCCTGTGGAGAAAGAAATTAACAACAAGTCGGAACCCAAAAGTTAAAATACATTTAGAATTACAGAAATAACCGAAGAAACAGCAGAAACAGATATTTTCAGGAGAAAAATGTTAGATTTAGATGGCTTCCTAGGCAGAAGCAGTGAAACGACACGTGTAATGTGGTGGTGTGAAGAAAGAAAGACGACGCACAGTGAAGAGATTATGGAATACTGGAACAAGGAAGAAAGCAAATGAGAAGCAGATGAAATGTTTACGAGCCTAGTTGACCAAGATGGAAGGAGAAAAAGAAAACATCAAAAACCAGCACGTAAGTAATATTAACATATCTTTCTTTCTAATTAAAAAAAATGCAGTCAGATTAGAACAATCAACTTTCATCAACACAGTACGTTAGAGTTACGTACGTGAGCAACGCAAGCATCTGGACAGGCAAAGATACAGAATTACTCCCTGCACCGTACTGGCGCTGAGAGCCATAGGTTACGTTGCGTAGCCGCAGCAGCAGAAATTCCAGTGCACTTGTGAGAATTGCTCCGTCCGGCAGAGGTTTATTAAAGCACAATACTTATGTATCTCTAATTAACTTTATGTATATATATTTAGGGCAAAATGTGCCCTACCAGGTCTGTTCTCCGTCCGTGTATGTAATGAACTAGTAAAAGCACACAGAGAAACATCTCGTAGATATGTGGTGCACTTAAGAACTTCAATTAATGGTCTTGTATAAAGAAAATGTTGGTGCGTATTGCCGACACGTGACTCTTGCGTTTCAAGATAGATGTCAAAAACTTTAGACTAAATGCGTTAGGTGATTACAAGAAATGCTATTTTGTTGAAAATTGTCATGGTGAGACTGTGTCTGTGTGAAGGTAAAATTTAATTCTTACACTAAATTAACAACGGCAACAATCGCCTGTTAATTGTTTAATGTATTAAGAGCAAGAAATGTTCATTATTATATGGCTGTTCACAGTTGATTATATATAGATTATTCTGTACGTGTCATACAAGCTGATTTTTGACGTGCATGGAATGGACGTGACTTACAATAAAAAGCAGTATAAACAAATGGAGTACTTTATTTTAGCTGGACCTAAAAACGAATTAAAATAACGCAAACAAGTTCCTAAAATAAGAGCTAAGCTGATTTTCTGTTACGCACATTAAAAAACCGAGTGTCTTTTTATAGCACTGTTTACAGCTTTTTAAGAAGTACATACTTTATCGATTAGCAACCATAGTTTGAGGTGTCCTTAACTTTGATGACGTCTACTACAAGGTAACATTTGTTTAGACAGCTCTCTTAGAGCAATTTTTTTCTTCTTATTTTTCACGTGTATATCCACAATATTTTCATGATTTGCTACCCATCTTAATTGTTCAAATTTGTTAAAGTCAATGCTCATTGAGTGTATGTCGTATTTGCAGTAACTTAAGGCAGGTTAATTTTCTGTTATAACATTTATTTACAGGGCCCACCGTATGGGCAGCCAACCAGAACATTTGTTCTGGGCGCCAAAATTTAGAGGCGTCATTTTGGCTGTAAGTGTGACATCACTGTCACGATTCTTTGACCTCTTGTTATGCAGATCGCTGGAGATCGATTGGTAGCCATGTGCCATTCGTAGTATGCAACCCTCAGTGCGCGAGACGTACTCGCATTTGCCCAGCTTTTTAAAGGTAAGTACACCTATAATTAAGCTGTCGTTCAGTTTGAACGATACTAGCCTGTCGTAAAATGGTTATCGAATCGAAAAAATAAAGACGTTTTCAAATAAAATAAGCATTTCATTTAGGTATCCAAAGGCCATTCGTTGAATCAGTACAATATTGTTCGAAATAGGAATGTATGCTATGGTTACAACTCCTTACATTTTTGTTTTATGAAAATAGCTTTTGAATCAATAAGATGAGGCCTTTTATAAGTTCTTTGTCACGATAAAACACGTTTTGTAATAATGTATTTGAGTAACTATTCTCAATGAAATCTGAAAATCAAAAATTATGACATTGCTTTCGTGATAGTAATATATGTCACTTACTGAAATATTTGTTGTTGTAAAATAGACATATAATAACAGTAGACTTTCTTGAAGTTCACAAGATAGGAAAAATATTTTTGTAGTCTGTAAATATTTATATGTTGATTAATGGAATATAAGTTTATTTATGTTAGTTTATGTTAACTCTTTTAGTGCCACAAGCATAAGAGTGTAGTGTGGATGTCAGAACGTACTCTTTGGAGATAACAATGAATAAATCTGCTCGATTTATGTACTTTTAAGTCTACTTTAACATATAGCATGGTAAGTATTTACAGTAATGAATCAGCTAAAAAACGAATTTTCATGGTGGTTACAGTTGTTTACCAATGGTATATGTATTTACCAGTGTCACATAAAGGTTTAGCTACAGTTTTAGCTTGTTTAGAAAAACGAAAATCTTCAGTGTTTTATATTTTTATAGTTACATTGTCTTATTCTGATTTATGAAAGTGTCTTTTCCACAATGTCAATTGGTCAATGAAAACTGTCTGGTTACCAGTACAAAAAAGAAGACTAGAAAAGGAAGTTGAAAGACAAAAACAATTTTGTACGTTAAAAAATTATAGCCAGACTTACACCAAAATAAATAACAACTTTCAAAATTCAGCATGTGGTACAGTTATAGAAGAAATCATGGAATCGTTCAAAGGCGATAATGGCGAACAGGATGAAAGCACTGAAAGAACTGACACCAATGTCACACCCGCACAAAGCATTCTACAGACTTTGAATACAGATCCTGCTTTGTAACCATGAATTTTAGGAGATGTCGAAATAAGTTTTCAGTAAGACAAGGTCAACATAAACTAGCCGATAGTTACAAATATCCTCCCTATGATACTGGTCGACATTTTAGCACAAATTATTAAAGACGAATTTTAAGCAATCGAGAGTAACTTTGCATGAGTGGCTACTGTACTCTTTTCTACAACACTGTGTTTATTGTTGCTGTTGCAAAATTTTAAAAGGGCATGCAACTTCCAAGAATCATTTCTAGGCCCAAAAGTCATGGCTAGAAATGAATCAAACACAAAATTATTATAAAAGTATACATGTTGCGGCTCAAAGAGTTATTAAAGCCGAAACAAATCGTTGAAATGATTTGCTTTTAAGAATCATAACAATACTAAAATGCTTGCTAAACGTTGTCTGTGTTCAAGAGGTACAAGCGACAAGTTGTGCGAGTAAAATACCGGCAATTTTTTATAAGTAGTTGAGTTGCAGCCTGAATTTGAGACGGTTATGGAAGATCACTTCCATACAGTACTGAAGAAAGAAGGGACAAACGCTCACTATGTCAGGAAAAATATATAAAATGAAGTAATAGGTCGGCTTCAAAACGAAATAATAGATCGGCATCAGGTACTTGTAAAGTCTCATATTAATGATTAAATTTTTGAAGAATCAAATATTTTTCCGCAAATTTAGACTGTACTCCTGATATTAGTAACGTAGAACAGATGATTCTTGTAACCAGATGTGTTTCAGTCAGTTAATTTGACACTGGTATTAAAATTAAAATTAATGGAAACTTTTTAGATTCTTACAAGTAGCAAAATCCACAGTAAAAAATGTCTGACATTATTATTGTGCTACTAAATGATTTGGTTTGAATTTGCAGGATATCAGAGAGTAGGGATACAACCATGGGTCCAAAAATTTCTAAGCATACTATGTTCTCTCAGTCTAGTTGTTGATGGTATGACAATGACACCCCTGTAAGTCGCTAATTTCTTGAACATACATATATGAGACATCTATTTTTCAATGGGGATCACTTTTAAAACATATTCAGGGTTTAACTTTTAAACTGTTGAATGACAGTATGCGGTAGAGTGGGAAAAGGCGATAAAGCTTAGGAGATTCAAATTTAGAGCTGTGTACAATACCTTGCTAAGCATTTATGAAAACAAAGAAATTTATAGTTCAGCAAGAGATGAGCCCTTAGTCTTATTACATAGTATTAAACAGTTTAAACTGTTATTTTTAATAATTATATGAAACAAAATAGTAAATTCCGTTAATCCAGTAAGCACATTGATGCAAACAAAAGATTTTGAGCTAGGCTTTGCACTTGATCTTTCACCAAAATGCAAAATATATTTAAAGAATCTTACATCTGAATCATCATTCAATGAAACTATTATTGTTGCAAAAGAATTCGCTGCCGAAATTGATGTGGATGCTAATTTTAAATCAACAGTAAGACAACAATGTGTTAGAAGAGTAAAACGGAATTTTTCATACAAAGTTCAGGATAAACTCTTTAATGATCCAAAAGAACAATATAAATGTTTTTTTCTTTTTTTTATTTTACAATCGATCAAGCACTGAATGCACTAGATGCTATGAGTATACTTCAACAGCTTAGTAATCAGAGTGACCTTCAATTCTTGTATAATATATACGATTTAGATACCTTGCCCAAAGAAGCACCACGAAATCGCTTAGGAATTTAGAATGTATTTTAAATGATGGTGACTCTGTTGACACAAATGCTGTACAATTAGGAGCAGAAATTTCAGCAGTATCTGCACTTTATGGTAACAAATTAAGGCTAAACAATATACTGAAGTTCTTTATAAAGTAGAATTTCCCACAAATCTTACTATTAGATGAAGAATATTGCAAATGATACCAATAACTGTAGCAAGTGGTGAAAAGAGTTTACGCAGATTAAAGTTAATTAAGAACTTTTTATGTTCGACTACTACACGAAATGGTCTTAATAATTGGGCATTTTGGCAGCTGAGCATGAAGTTGTTGGTCAAGAAAATTTAAATGATGTAATAAAATAAAATTAGGCGTTTCAGTCTTCGATCGCTATTCTTTATTTTCAAATACCGGTTTCGGGCTAGCTGCCCATCTCCAGATCATATATTGTAGTTACAATTTGTCCATACAGAACACTCGGTTCGCTGTCATAACTTTCAGCTAGCCCGAAATCGGTAATTGAAAATAAAGAATAGCGATCGAAGACTGAAACGCCATATTTTATTTACTGAACGATCGCGGAATTCCCATTGAAACAATCATGTCTAGTTTTGATGTAATAAAAAGTTAATACACCTGAAAGTGAGAAACAAATAACGTTATATTATTTTTAAAACAATGGCACATGAAAGGTAAAGAAAATGGTTAAGAATATGTGCTAAGCACAGAAATTTCTTGATTTCTGTTATTTTGGTAGCTTGATTAACATTATCTTATGTCATTTGTTTGTTTTCAAATATGTGCCTCTATTAAAATGTAAACAAAATTATATCATTTTTATTGAAAATAAAAATATGAATATATTCTTAAACAGCGGCAATTTGTCTTTATGTTTGGGGCGATATAACTACTAAAGTAAACCCTGTTACATACATTAGTAATATCTCTGACAGACACAATGTGTGGTATCATTTTGTAACTATAAATCACCCAGAAATGAATATGAAGATACGTTAGAGCGAAATATTTGCATATGTATGTTTGGCGGCCCACGCTACCTGTCTCTTCAGTGTTCATAAGCGTCTCATACTTTGATTGTTATTCGGCGAAATGAGCACTTCTTTGTAAGCAGTCAACAGTGTTAAGAAATGCCCCAGGAATTTCGATCTCAGTAACACAAAATCAACACAGTTCTTATCTTAGAAAAGTGGCTCCGTCGTTATCAGTCCCCTTTTTTCTTTATTTGTGGTAAGTTCCTATAGGATGAAACTACTGAGGTCATCGGTCTCTAGGCTTACACACTACTAAATCTAACTTAATGTAACATACGCTAGGGACAACACACTATGATGTATCATGCAGCGTAACTTGCTGTGACAGTGCGAGAGAGAGACAAAGATATTGTTTATTACTCTGTGGCGGTCAGCGCTCACATAATTATTCTTAGGATATAGAGTTTTTTTGTTCTTGTTAAGAGTAATTTTAGGGGAGGAGAGCCATTCTTGTGATGTAAAAAATCGACGTCATTGCGAGTTTTTGATTCACATTGTAAAATATAAGTGCATATGGAAGGAAATCAGTTAATAGAACAATAAAATATTGTTCATTTCAAGAAGGTACGTCTTATTATACACCCAGCGATATACTGCTATTGTGATTTACTAATAAACACCAGCTGAGAACAGTTCCGACGGGAGCGTTCAGTTCTAGTGAAATAGTTCGAGGTTTTCTTCGGAAAACAAGTCACTTCATGGATCATTCAAATCCACAATAGTAACTGGACATTTCTCAGAACTGAAAGCCATCTGATTGCTATGCAACAGAGCCCCGAAGAATATTTCTCCGTACTTTGGTTACCACTTTCAGCTCAATACGGTATCTGCAGCATCTGGAGCAGATTTCTATAACAGCGGAAGCGTGTAATCGCTATCAGTTTCACACACCGCCCTGTGTACGCTCTATGTATTTACCCACAACAGTGAACATACAGTTACTCACACACATAGGAAGACAATACTAGGTGGTGTGGGGAAACATTTCAGTATAAAGGCCCTGTAGAGCTAAACAGTAATTAGCCTAGTAAGAAAGGAGTCTTTATAGATGGCGACTGTGACAGGACACGATCCTGATACAACACTCATAGTGAACCTGCAATATAAATATGTTAGGAATTAATGTTTCATTGTGTGTATATATGTCTAGTTTTATAGAGTAACTACATTATGGTCCTTTGTATGTTTCATGCTAACTGAACGTGTGGAGTATCTTGTGAAGAGAACGAGTGCGCCGTCCCAGCAGTCGAGCAGAAACTTCTAAAAGGCCAGAACATTTGAATTACTAGCTTTCTTGAGCATTTATGCATTGCAGTGACCTTTCATGTATTAATTTTCTAAGTATAAATAGTGTTGCTATATTACTTTTACCAGAATTCCAGTATTTCAGTTGATATTGTAAGACAATATTTTATGTGTTATCTATGTACTGTTTTTGTGTCACATTGTAGAGTGTATATTAACAGAATAAGGACATTAACGTTTTTTGCGTGTGTAAAAGTTTAATAGTCACTTTTGTAGGACTTATTTAGAGGAGAACCTGTCAATTGCTCATTTACATGGTGATAACTAGATCTACGTTCAAAGCCAATAAGCAAGCACGCATCACAATGCCACAAAATGAATTAAATAGTGTGAATGCATCGTCAACTAGTGCCACAGAATTTAATATCGCCGTAGTTAGCGATATGTCGATTACGGCTGAGCAACCAGCAATAATTAATGCGCTCACGCCGTCGACACAAACGGTTGCTAGTTCCGACATTCATATGTCGAAAGACGTCCAGAGAAATATGCAGCAACCAACAAACAACATGAATTTCATCTCTGACACAGACGCGTGCGAAAACGAAATGACTGTACCGAAAATTGTGTCGGTACAATCCTCATTAAGCCCAGTGCAATCGCCAGTTGCTGAGAATACCGATTTGTTATCCCAGCTGATGTCAAGTTTGACTGTCATAACACAAGGGATTAAAGCATTGGAAACCATGCAATCCACGTTTGCAAATGACATGAATCGTAGATTCCAGGCATTGGAAACCACGCAATCTAATCTTGCAACGGCACAATCCACGTTTGCAAACGACATGAATCGTAGATTCCAGGCATTTGAAACTACGCAATCCACTTTTGCAAATGACATGAATCGTAGATTCCTAGTATTGGAGAGTGCGCAATTTAATTTGGCTCAGGAGCAATCTAATAAACTAAAAGAAATATATGATAAGATTACCGAAAAATTCCAGAGTTTGGAAACAAAGCAGAGTCACTTGATTACCAGTCAGGCACAACTCATAGTTACACAAGAACAACAGTATCAGGAATTAACAAACAAATACAAAGACATCTTATGTCGTCAAGATACACTAAATCATCAAGTGCAATAAGTTATTCATGTACAGAACACTATTGTGCAAGACGTGAATATAATTAAGGACGATAACGAGCAAGCTGTCATTGAGCTTACTCGGAGGATAGACACTCTCAGTCTCGAAGGCGAGAAACACATAGAGAAACTTTTCAATGAACATAAGATCGCATTCTCTAAGGACATTGAAGATTGGGCGAAAGAGCAAACCGAGACAGTGCGAAATTATGTTGACAAAACCTTGAAAGAATCGGTTTCTAACTTGCAAGTTAACAACGAAGCTGCACAAGAACAACTTAAAGCAGAAGTTAAAGAGATTAAGGAGAGCATAGGAGATGAATTTACTGCTTGGAAAGCAAAGATAGAAAATTCATTAAAAGTATGCCAGCAGGGTCTAGTTAATACTAGAGGGGCACATACTACTTGCAGTTTATAAAAAGCAGACATTGTTCCTGATGAAACCAGTGAAACCGAATCCATGCAACAATATCCATGTATTGGTGCATATTTACGTAATCAACCAGAAACAAATTATCGAGATTATCATTCACAGCGAAGTAGCCACCAGATTACACCTGTGACTATGAATGAAGAAAAAATGCTTAAATATCGTCAATTCCAGATATTTATTCCCGAAAGGAAGTCGATCTATCCCGTGGTATTTATCAAGCAATTTAAAGGGATATTGCCGCGAATGTGGACTGAGTAACAAAAAATTATGTACGTTGCAGGATTCATACATGGAGATGGATCGATGTGGGCGTCAGAAGCATCCGATTGGTGTGAATATTATGACCAATTTGAACTCGCTTTCTTGCACAAATACTGGAATAAGGGAGTACAAGAAAGACTACGTACGGAAGTTTTGACCTACAACCTTTTTCTTTCAAAAATGGATCTTTAAGAAAGTATTTAGAGAAGTATATAAATAAAAGCAAATACTGGAATGAACCAATCCCGACGCAGGATATCATTCGAATATTAAAGGGCAAACTTCCACTTGAAGTTAAGGAAAAACTTCTACATGTGCCTGAACAACATGTGGAAGATTTTCTAGCCACATTGGATTCGATAGACATTCTGTTCGAATAATCACGTGTGCGCTATAACCAACCTAGTTACCAACCTAACAAATACAAAAGTAACAACAAACAGTATTGAAACAAAACCCTTTGCACACTATTCACCAAACCCACAGCTGAATTATTTCCAGAAAAACGTGAAATTTGGTAACGAAAATCCCGACCAGTGTAATCATGACCAACAATGTGAACAAACATATAAACGGAAATGGAGGAAGAATAATAAGAAGAGGAAAGGATACTATCAAGAAGGGAATTATCAGCAAAAACGCCGATATCAGCAACCAACCCAAGAATATCACACCCAACCACAAACTTCAGGTTGGGTACCAAATGATAATGCAAATGAATGGAGAAATCAACCACCAATAATAACCGACGTAACGGAGCAGACATCTACTAATAATGGACAATCGTCAAACTAAACTCGACTGTCAGATGCCCCGACGGTGCAGTCGAGGAAGTTTTCAGGGGCGAAAATTCAGGAGTCAATTTTTTGCGGTACAATGATGGCAGATTATTAATAGAAGAACTTCAGCAGGATATGATGCCTTGTCAAGAGGAACATATGACTGTACCTGTTGCGAAAATTCAGGCGGCAATTGAAGGCATTACTGTGCAAGTTACTTTAGACACAGGAGCAGCAGTAAATGTCGTTTCTGAGAAGTTATTTCAAAGAATACTTCAGAAAGCAAATCCACCGATTTTTCTTGTTCAGTGTTGTAGAATTGTAGGTCCCACTGGTCATAAGTCTTCTCAGGTTAAAGTGCAGACTTAACTCCAGTTATATATAGGAAATGTAGCTATAAATTGCACGTTCCTTGTAATAGAAAAATTGGTTGAGGACTGTATCCTGGGTGTAGATGAATTTAGAGAGAGAAATTGGCATATCGATTTTTCTCTACGCCGTGCCAGTTTTACAATAATGGATCAGAAACATCAACTGAATCTTCTCAGGGAATATAGTACCCATGGAAAGTATTGTCAGGGATGAAAGCTGCAAATAAAGTGGATACATAGCAAACCTGTACGATATTACCAAATTAATTACTTGCTACCAGTTTTAAACCCTGAAGATATGGTATACGAAAAGGTGCAAGAACCTGAATATTTGCAACAACACCAAAGAAAGCAATTATATGATCTTCTACAGGAATATCATGAAGTCTTTCAAGAAAGACCTGGTGTAATCAAGGGATACGCATGCCATTTAGATGTGATACCACACCAAGTTTTCTGCCGTATTTTTTATCCAGTACCGTGGCACCAACGAAAGGCAGTTGATGCGGAAATCCACCACATGCTTGAATGGGATCTGATCGAACCTTCGACGAGTCCATACTGTAGTCCGCTTCATGTTGTCTCGAAAAAGGGAGGAAAAGTTCGTCTCGTGCTGGACGCACGGCAGATAAATAAGATTATCGTGCCCATGCGAACTCATCCGGAAAATATCGATGAGCTAATTCAAAAGTTCGAGGGGATGAAATACTTAACAAATATTGATTTGAGAAGTTCATTTTGGCAGGTGGCTCTAGACGAACCATCAAAAAAGTACACTGCATTTGTACATGCAGGTAGAAGATATCAATTTAAGGTTTTACCTTTCGGGCTAAACGTGAACTCAGGAGTTTTTATAAATGCTCTAGATTTTGCATTGGGACCTGCACTTCGAAGCAATTTAACTTTGTTTGTGGACGACATGCTCATAGCTACGACCACATTGAAGGAGCACGTTTATTTATTGAGATGAGTGTTATAACGTTTGAAGGAAGCAGGCATAACCGCAAATCTGCAAAAGTCCCATTTTGCTCAAGATAAAATCAAATTTTTGGGTCATCTTATAAATGGAAAAGGCATCTTACCGGACTCCGAGAAACTAAAGACAATCACAAACTTTGCAGTTCCAACAACAAAAAGGCAGTTAAAGGGCTTCCTCGAAGTTGTCTCTTTTTTCAGTCGTTTCATTCACGACCACTCTATTAATGCAGAACCGTTGTACAGCTTGTTGCGCAAAAATACTCCGTGGGCGTGGACGCAACAATGTCAGAATGCATTTGAAGCAATAAAAAATGCCTTAGTCAATCCACAAATATTATATCATCCAGATATGAGCCAAGAATTCGGTTTAATGGTAGATGCTTCGGAAATTGGAATAGGTTCATGCCTCTTCCAAGTAAAGATGATAGAAAGAAAATCAACTTTCTGTCCAATAGTTTTTGCTAGCCGACTCTTAACTACTTGTGAAAGAACATATACGACTACCGAAAGGGAAGCATTGGCCGTAGTCTGGTCATTTAAGAAATTTTACTATTACTTATATGGAGTGAAGACAACAGTATACTGTGACCACAAAGCGTTAAGTTTTTTGCAAACATGTAAATTATTACATCCAAGATTAGCAAGATGGACGCTCTCACTCCAAGAGTTTCAATTTGAAATTAAATACCTAAGTGGACAGGATAATTTCATCGCTGATGCACTGTCTAGAATGCCAGATGGAGATTTGTCAACTATCAACATCACGGGCAATCCGTCCGAATTTAATGTTCTTATAATGACTGATAGAATATATAGGAAACATTTTCTTGACATGTGTGAGAACAAGGAAAAACTACAGAATGAAGATCCTCGTTGGCATTCAATAAAGGAAACTTTAGCAAAGCCTGGAAACGATGATCTGAAGAGACTGTACAAAGTTGAGGACGATGTCTTATTTTTCAAAGGGCATCTTGATTCCGATAATTGGAAGGTGTGTATTCCCGAGAAGAATGAGAATGACTTAATTTTGCACACGCACATCACTTGGGGACATTTCGGAGTATTAAAGTGTGCTTCGAAGATTCAAGCATATTGCTACTCCCCAAACATTCGCAGGAAAGTGCACAGACAGTTAAGGAAATGTAAAATTTGTCAGCTAGCCAAAACAGGAAATTTTTGTGTGAAAGATTTCCTACATCCTATTATACCCACTAAACCGCTGTCAATCATTTCGGTCGACGTCTGTGGTCCTCTACCATCATCAAGGGGAGGATGCAAATATATTGTAGCTTTTCTTGATATATTCACTAAGTATGTCAAACTTTATCCATTAAAATCAGCTACTGCTGCATCCATAGCCAAGAAGCTGGTCAAGGATTATATAGTCAAGGTAGGCAAACCAGAGGCTATTCTTTCTGACAATGGGTCAATGTTCAATGGATTTCGTTGGAGGCAAACATTAGCCAGTTGTGGTAGAAAACAAATTCTAACATCAGTGTACCACCCTTCGGCGAATCCCGTGGAACGAATTTTTCGTGAATTAAACCGGTTCATGAGAACATATTGCCACAACCAGCAACCCAAATGGATCGACTATCTTCACGATTTTCAGGAAATTGTAATCAATATGCCACATACTACGACAGAATACACCCCATACGAACTGATGTTTGGAAAACAGGAACAGAATGACTGGATTCGACCAATTCCTAAAGTAGCTATTAACAAAATAGACCTACAAAATAAAGTACGACAATCCTTACTCAATATAATGGACAAGGCAAGAAAAAGGAAAATATATTTTGACAATCGACTTGGAAAAATAAAAACATATAAAGTGAAAGACCAAGTTTTAGTAATAACTCATCCTAAGGCTTCACTTATACAGAGGAAGAACACAAAATGGCAATTATTGTATCAAGGACCATTTGTGATTACCAAAATACCCCAACCAGGAATTTATGTTTTGAAGGATGTGAAGAATGGAAAAGTGAAAGGAATGTATCCTCATCACTTGTTAAAGCAATTTCATGATGACTGAAGATTCTGAAGATTGAAGATACTATTCTTATCAAATAATATTGATTAGAGAATTTTCATTAAACCTATGAATAATACTTAGGATAGTTTCTTTCTTTTTGCAATTTAGTAGTTAGTTTTTCTTTTCAGGCATAATGTAGGAGAGATATGCAGACATTATGTATTGGTTTTCCACTGTAAAGACAAGTTTCCTTTTCAGTACGCAGGGAATTTAGCTATAGTATGAATGATTTCTTTTAAAAATTTTTTTATTTAGTAGATAGTAACTTCAATCAGGTTTCACAATTCATAATGACCATGGGTTAGTGACTCAAATGAATCTGGTCTATGGCAATATATTTTTTTTATGTCAATTTAACAATGTCAGTGTATGTTTGTATTTGCT
The DNA here is from genome assembly GCF_023864345.2 of Schistocerca serialis cubense. Classification (NCBI taxonomy): domain Eukaryota; kingdom Metazoa; phylum Arthropoda; class Insecta; order Orthoptera; family Acrididae; genus Schistocerca; species Schistocerca serialis. Next base: position 247,350,236 of record NC_064638.1, on the reverse strand, counting down.
TTTTTACTCGCTGAGCTGAAGTCATGCTGTTCAGAAGGGGTAACCCGTTCTCAGTTTTAAAAGAACGCCTATTACTTTGTTTCAATCTTTTGTGATGAACATTGTCTTTATAATTGTACTATTGTTGTAACATACCTGTGTATGTAAATTATGTTATGTCAATAGTTGCTCGCGAAGTTACCAACTGAGCGAATGCCTTTCAGTTATAAGCACATCAACAAGTGTTAAAGTCCATCTGAAAGATGACGAGCATAAGTTGACAAGGCAGCACCAGTTGGATTTGTGTATAGTGCATTCTAGGGTTGTTGACAGAAATGAGGAACACCTTACGACTTCCAAATATTTCGAATTCAGGACAGAGAATTAGAAAGAACTTTAGATTAGATTCTATTTCAGCTCAGCATAGATCAAACACCTTTTCCACGGAACTTACACTGACTCTTATTTTCATGTTAACCATATGCGGAAAACCATAATACCCACGAGGAGACGGTGAAATGGGAATAGAATTCAATCAGTTACCCGGAGATGACAGATAGATGGGAATCATAGATGGACGCAAACCAACGCGTCGACGGTTCACCTCAAGACACAGAAGATTAACAGTGTTGTGTTTCTTTTGTGAACAGTGTTCAAATTCATTCAAAAAAATCCATATTGTAAATATTTTTTTTAATTTTCCATTGTAATTCAATTAATTTTCTTTGCAAATGAGAAATACGAGGATGGTAAATCTACCCCGAGGTTTTCCTTGGTTTTCCTTTGTGGGGCTTGGCCGAATGGCTAGATTATCCGTTTGAGACATCCCAAGGCGACTGACAGAAGCTTTGAGTGATGATGAAAAAGGTTTCTGATCACATCTCATGCCATGCTCGACAAATGAATAAAAGCAATCATGTAAGCTATGCATCAGGAATTCAGCACAGGCTTTGTCAGCAGTATATGCACCCAAATCTATAATTTACATTTAGATAGTCATTCACTAATACCAAAATATCATAAGAAATACAGTGGACATTAATACTCTAGTGGACACTAATACAGCATCATAAACAATCACCGATATAGTGTTGTGTGAAAGCTCGTGTTTGTTTTTGCCCAAAAACGTTCGTCCACAAGAGGGGCATATATGATGTATCATGCAGCGTAACTTGCTGTGACAATGCGAGAGAGAGACAAAAATATTGTTTATTACTCTGTGGCGGTCAGCGCTCACATAATTATTCTTAGGATATAGAGTTTTTTTGTTCTTGTTAAGAGTAATTTTAGGGGAGGAGAGCCATTCTTGTGATGTAAAAAATCGACGCCATTGCGAGTTTTTGATTCACATTGTAAAATATAATTGCATATGGAAGGAAATCAGTTAATAGAACAATAAAATATTGTTCATTTCAAGAAGGTATGTCTTATTATACACCCAGTGATATACTGTTATTGTGATTTACTAATAAACACCAGCTGAGAACAGTTCCGACGGGAGCGTTCAGTTCTAGTGAAATAGTTCGATGTTTTCTTCGGAAAACAAGTCACTTCATGGATCATTCAAATCCACAATAGTAACTGGACATTCCTCAGAACTGAAAGCAATCTGATTGCTATGCAACAGAGCCCCGAAGAATATTTCTTCGTACTTTGGTTACCACTTTCAGCTCAATACGGTATCTGCAGCATCTGGAGCAGATTTCTATAACAGCGGAAGCGTGTAATCGCTATCAGTTTCACACACCGCCCTGTGTACGCTGTATGTATTTACCCACAACAGTGAACATACAGTTACTCATACACTGTAACACCTTCGATTTATGTATCTCGACCCGATCCGGATCTGATAGCAGCCCAAATAAATATTAATTAATGTGACCGTGTACCTAATGGGGCTGGCAATCGGATTTGACTGCTACGGAGTTGTTGCATTCCATTTTGTCCTTCTCAAATGCTGTAATAATGAAATGTCTGGTGACAAGAAGAACTCCAACACAGCTTCATTAATGAAGTACCTATATTCGTCTCTAAAACACAAGAAAAAGGAGACAGCCACTGCCTTCGTCATACATATTTAATAACGGCTAATCTCAGCACAGGCTTCCTAGCTATTCATTATTGTCACGCGCAAATTCATTCACTGCAATCCAACACTGCAATCCAACACTGCAATCCAAATGATGCCGGCGCGGTAGACGCGAAACCGCAAATATCGGCACAGAAATATCAATGATCACTCTCGTAATTATACTTTTTCACTTTCCCATATTATTCTAACACAAAGGGGTTAAACCGCGGCGATGGTCACTCCCCTTGTCGGTAAAGCCTTGCATTACAGCAACAGGCCTCCACACGGCTCGGCCCGCAACCTGGGAACTACTGACTCAACCCTACACTCGTTCTCGCAACAAGACACACATCGATTGTTTGCCCTATGGACCTGTGCCGAGTGCAAACTTATAGTAAGGGCCTACAGACCCCTTACATCCCCGCCCTCGAAAACTTCTTTGGAGCCACTGGCGTAAAAGAATCGGCAAGGGAATTAGACATTGTTACATCTGAACAAAACACAGAGTGTAAATAATTAATGAAATTACAATTCACCAAATAATCCCTCGACTTCGGTAGTGGTCTGCCTCCACAATAATATTCTACAAAAGGTTATTACATCTCATAAACATGGCATTGTCCAAATTACAATTTTTTATGTCACGCAGCAATAGTCCTCTATAGTCCAATATTGAATGAAACACACAACATACAATAAAAAATTATTACTTGAACACAAGACATATGAATTATTATACTATAAATTAGTTGTTACAGGTTTTATACCCATTCTCAGGTAATCATCGATATGAAATATGAAGTTCTAGTTACAATACATCAGAAAACACAATGCAAATAAACATTCCCCTTTTTCAAATGTCCTTTCAACAACTAAATGTCCTAAATATATCTTAGTAGGTTTATTCGGGTCCTTGTAGCTCTCACTCATGACCGGACCTCACCTGGAGTGTCATTCAGTTTTCCGGTCCCTCCACCTCTTCCTCTATAATCAGACGAATGATTAAAATGATTCCTTTGGTCACTACTTCCCTCTCGGTTTTGATCATTAGCTTGATTGTGTTCCTGTGATCGAACAGATTCCAACTGTTCCAGTATCTCCATCAAGGCCTCCCTATCTTTAATTAGGCTCTCAGATACAGTCTCTTGCATTCTCTGGCTCATTCTTCTTTTTACTGCTGATATCATTATGTCATCACTCAGGGGTTGTTCCACGGTCTTGTTCAATTCCCACAAATGTTCGGTAAACTGTTTCAACGTTCCTCTCCATGTGGTAAGTGACTTGCGGTGTAGTAGGTCCTCAAGTGCTGCACACTGATGACTTTTGGACCAGTATTTCTTCAAGAATTCTCCTTTAAACTGATCATAATTAGTAGTCCCTTCCTTCTTCTGGACTCCCCAAGTGAAGGCCTCACCTTCCATTGCAACCCTCTGGTTATCCTCTTCTCATTGCACGGCTATAGCATTTCTCAGATTGACAGCCGATTGGTTTTGCCTATCTCCTATCCCCTTAACTGCATTGTTGCATTGTTTCTGCACCTGCGTCACCTTGGCGATTCCATGATCGCAATTTGTTTCCACTTCGGTGATCCTTTCTCCCAATTCGGCTTTAATTTCTTCAATATCGTCTTCTATCTTTTTTGTTAGCTTCCCTTCCATCTTCTCCACGTCTCCCTGGACTTGGTCTATATTCTCCTGTAGCTCACTCTCTCTCTCGTTGATGTTCACCTTCAGTCGTTCTGGTAACTCTTGCATTTCCTTCTTCAGATTACATTCCATCTTCGTGTACGATGTTTTGATCTCTTGTACACCTTTCTCTAATGATGCGTTAATTTCTTGTAAACCTTTCTCCAATGATGCGTTAGTCTCTTCTAAACCCTTTAGTGATTCTCTTGTTTCTTGTAAATATTCCTTTACTGATTCTCTAAACTCTTTTAGCAAGTCTACCAACATCGACCACTTATCTGAATCCTCTGAAACTGGCTTATCTCTTGTCGTTTGTCCCGATGTCTTGGGAAAACTAGTTGAATGTGCTAACAGGCTATCTAATGACACTCCATAATCACTGATTAATGAATCATCTCTGTCTCCCTGTCCTATCCCTTTCCTTTCAACTACTGCCTCACAAACCTGCTTATCTTCAGTAGACATGTTTGGTTTATTTTAATGCACAGGCAAGTAATACAGAATAGCCTCTAGCAACCCAAAACCCTCCTAATTACCGCGAAACTAATCAAACAGTACCTGCAGTATCATCAGTTAATCCCAAATTGATACAATACGTATGAATACCGAACGTGACAACCCTCAAAACCTAAAAACTTCAAATATCAATTCTCACATACAAAGCTTATGTAAAATGTTCTAAATAAGATACATCACACCATTCATTAAATCTATAAATGTAAAATCCCCAACAATAAGCATATTTGTATAATCACCATTTAGACTGCGCAGTATGCATAAATAAGTATGCTATATTTCAGAGTATGTTTCGCAAACTTTTCGGAAATTACTGTAATTGGGCACTTTTCTTATCGCAAAACTCTGTTTACAAATGTTTATTTACCACGAATACTGCTCACTACAATTTAATGTTATGTCAACCAGTCGTCTTCACTCACCAACTGACGTTACCACGAGTCGCGATGTTTTGACGTTTGAAGTGGGCGTGGCGCTGTACTGCCGCCAGAGCCGCGTGAAGTCGCGCTGAAGATCTGTGGCGAGTCGTCGTAGTTCTCCGTCGGCCGCTCTGTGGCGCTGCAGGCGGTCGTAGTTAGTAGTTCGGCCGCTAGATGCCGGGTCGGCGCTCGGTGTCTCGACGTCGCGCTGAAGACCGTCGGTGTAGTGCGTCTGTGCTTGAACTACTCCTTGCACAGGTAGTTGGGATGATGTGTGAAATCACCTCGCAGATCGAAGCTCTTTGGCGCAACTGCTACACGGGTCTGCGTGACGTTACTCAACAATTGCGTCGCCACATGCATTGTCGTCCGCATAACGGTTTATGGGTCCACTTGAAGCTGTCCGATTTTCACTATTCAAAAAAGCAATTTCAGTCAAAATATTACCACTAAACACTTCTTTAAGGCTTTCGTGACGAATTCTTAGTTCGTTTTGCTATAGTAATGTTCACACGTGTCTTTCTTTAGTGTTCACTTTTCACAGTTTTTCGTGCGGATTTACGCGTTTGCACATTACAACACAGTTTATTGACACTATTATTCTTATCTAATATGGCAAGAAAAAACAGTTTAGTCACAATCATAAGACGCTATTACTTCCTATTGTTCAAAAATGCACTGTCGCGATTTTAAAGTTTATGCTCTGTCCCGATCCACATTGAAAAAATATTTTCTCGCTTTAAGCAAGGTAAAATTACCTATTGTTCTTTACGATTCGTCCGGAAATTGCACTAGTCCTTTCACGGTAAGCCAAGGGTGGTACACCTCCGATTTATGTATCTCGACCCGATCTGGATCTGATAGCAGCCCAAATAAATATTAATTAATGTGACCGTGTACCTAATGGGGCTGGCAATCGGATTTGACTGCTACGGAGTTGTTACATTCCATTTTGTCCTTCTCAAATGCTGTAATAATGAAATGTTTGGTGACAAGAAGAACGCCAACACAGCTTCTTTAATCAAGAACCTATATTCGTCTCTAAAACACAAGAAAAAGGAGACAGCCACTGCCTTCGTCATACATATTTAATAACGGCTAATCTCAGCACAGGCTTCCTCGCTATTAATTATTGTCACACGCAAATTCATTCACTGCAATCCAACACTGCAATCCAACACTGCAATCCAAATGATGCCAGCGCGGTAGACGCGAAACCGCAAATATCGGCACAGAAATATCACTAATCACTCTCGTAATTATACTTTTTCACTTTCCCGTATTATTCTAACACAAAGGGGTTAAACCGCGGCGATGGTCACTCCCTTTGTCGGTAAAGCCTTGCATTACAGCAACAGGCCTCCACACGGCTCGGCCCGCAACCTGGGAACTACTGACTCAACCCTACACTCGTTCTCGCAACAAGACACACTATCGATGGTTTGCCCTTTGGACCTGTGCCGAGTGCAAACTTATAGTAAAGGCCTACGGACCCCTTACAACACATAGAAAGACAATACTAGGTGGTGTGGGGAAACATTTCAGTATAAAGGCCCTGTAGAGCTAAACAGTAATTAGCCTAGTAAGAAAGGAGTCTTTATAACACACACCCATGCCCGATGGAGGACTCGAACCTCCGACGGGGGGAGCCGCACGAACCGTGACAAGGCGCCACAGACCACGCGGCTAACCCGCACAACTCAGTTTTCGTTAGATACCATTACAAGAAACTACTGGTTTTGATTACACCCTTTTCTCCTGTAGGGCATCACCATTCAAGGTCCTCTCGCCACAACGAAAATCAGCCAGCATTAGATGTATGGCACACGCAAGTGTAATTTTAACGTGAATAACCGACTCTTTACGAAACTGTCGGTTCGAAACTTGTAACAGCATTTATATTTTTGGCACATAGAGTAATTAACAATCCCTGGTTTGTCTGTTTACTTACTGTAAGTATTAAGATTGTTGAAATGCATACTTGTGTTTGCAGGTGACACAAGTCCTATTGTGAAAAAGTAGAATGTAATGGAACACGTAGACCGAAGGCTATCTAATAACTTGATGTTTCTATAACTAAACAGGGAAGTGGTAGGATTGTGTTGAAATTCAGCCGTCAATAATTTATTTTTCAAAGTGTTGGGACATGCAGTCAACAATAATTCTGAACAAATATAGTAAAAGACCAAGTCTTGCTCTATTAAGGCTGAATACAAAAGTGATTACAAGAATAATTAAAATCGAAGATGACAGAATAAACCTCAAAAACTAAAACGGAAGATAAACATAATATTAAAAATGGTAAAAGCCAGGAAATAAAAGCAACTGAGAATAAATATACAAGATTTTTTGTAGTTCAAAGAAAATGGAATCAGAGCTAAGTAAAATCACACTACACCAGAGACACAAAAGACACTTGAGAGTTACTCTAGTTAATAGTGCCCACAGGCCCGGCCAAATCAGATAGTGACGTGAAATCACTTAACTTACTTCAAAAAATTTTACTATCCGTATGGACAAGTACCACTAACCGGAAATACAATTTGGTTCACTGAATATTAATGTGAGAGTTGTCCGATATAATCTTAGCCAACTTACTCAGAAGCAGGACGTGATCAATTACTCACACGTCGGTTAATCTCGGTGTAAGAAATATACAACAAGCTTTTACATGGACTAGCAGTCCATTTACGCCACACAGTAATACTGTCTCTGCTTTCCTGTAAATAAAATACCGGCCGCAAATCGGGCAGACTTACTAAAAACTTTCTCTACACACTCAGCTTATGACGCTGCCCCAGATCGTGCTCTCTAGGAACTGCAAGGAACGGACCGCTGGAACTGAAATAGCAGCAGACCTCCACTATTCGGGACTGTACACTCGTGCTGCCCGCTGTCAACTTGCCAACGGCTACCCAAGCACCTCTCCAAGTCCGTCCTATGCGTTGGTCCTATTCGGCTGCTTCACAACATTCCATCTTGAAGCCACACTGGGCCTTCTTCGTTGCCTCAGGACAGCATTAAGGTCGCGCCACTACTGATAAAAGCGCACTGCCGTATAGGGCGAGAGAACTGCAGCAGCCTATGGGTCACCATGTAATTTCGTGTCATTTTAAATCGCCCAACATGTGACGTTTTGTGACATCACATACTCCCTGCCGTGAAACCGCAAGGCACCAGGGGAAGAATCAGGATAAAACATCACGGAGACTTCATATAGCAAACATCAAGATACGAAACACAGCTTCGTACAGTTCAAACCGCATGTGCCGTTAAATGCAGTAAAAAAAAGAATATTCCACTAAAGCGTAGAATCAAAATACCTAAACATAGTCATCAACCACAACCTTTTAGAGTGTTAGTGAATTACACTGTAATAACATTATACCCACCTTCAGCCCTCAGCCTCGCGTGTTTTTTGGCTCCCTTACGGCGTGATGAATTGGATGATCTGAGCAGGACCTCTTGAACGTGGCAAGAACTTGCCCGCCGACTTGTCTGCCCCTTTAATTATAGCAAAAGAATTTTTATAAATACCAGATAACCTAGCTTCAGTGATGTGGGCTATCTCCCGACGTTGTATTGTTGATCAAATTTTTTATGACTCATTTTCTAAATCCTCCTTACTCGCTTACACATCTTCCTGACTTGTGCAGCGTCACTCATTTCTGGTAAAAAAATCTTCAGAGGCCATAAGTTCGAACAGAGTGAGTTGGGTTTAAACGAAAACATCAAGTGCGGAGAAATCTCTTCGAGTGCTTACGATGACCCATGTTGATCGCGTAACTAAGCCCAAAAAGCAGTCTATCTCGCATAATATGATAATCTGATGACGGAATATTAGCGCTGTATGTTAAGTTGCGATTGACGCGCTTCGCAAATAAGTGATATGGGCAATATGAGGTTGAGGTGGAGGTATGAGCGAATTACATCTCGAAATAAGAGTTCCTAAAGGCAACCGAAGTGAGTACTGCGGTCTTAAAATGTTCTACATGGTCCAAAGACATCAAAAAATGACTTTAAGTACTTAACAGTCATCGGTACCATGATATTCTTCACTGGAATTAGCCAACAGATATGTATCCATGCATCCACACAAATTAACGCATATTGGTTCCCATACATTGACTATGGAAATGTACCAATATTGTCAAATACAGCATAGTCTTCAATTATCATCTATCCCTGCTTATCGTCAAATATGGGATGTCTAGGAAACCGGCTTTCTCGGATCACTAGACAACATTGAAACAAATCGTATTAATGAGCTTCATTACAATATGAAAATAGACAATACTTTGACAATTACACTGAAGTGTCACAAGCAATGGGCGACATACGAAATAAACAAGCTTCAATTCCAAGTCGGAAGTACATAGAGATTACACGCGAAGTAACTAGAGCTGAGGCTTCTACCCAAATGGCTAGTCTTGAAGCTGCTCTTGAACTGGCCGTCGCTAGTAGGTCACGGCGCTTTTGTTCTCTTCACGTAGAGGCCGCTGCTGTTCCGTTGTCATCCTGAAGAGGGGTCGGTCAGTGTGCCGTTGGCTGTTGTCCTGTCTCAGCCATTTCTTCTCTCATCTCTTCTCTATCGTTGGCAATTGACGTGCTGGCGGTTGATTTTACGCCGTAATAAATATAATCAACACATATTTTCTGTATTGGCTCTTTTGTAATGGTGGTGGTCAACAATCCGTGGTGGTTGTTGTGTACTGACTTACTTGGACAACAGATTTTACATGAATAGACTAAAATCCAAATACTGTTGTCCATACCTTCGCAAGAAACGTTTTAGTGAATCTTCATCCTTATCTTATAATTTCCCAAATAGCCACCTATCAGTGCTTGGTGAATGTATCTGCATAGACATGGAGTCAATTCAGATGGTAATACAGTCTTATTTCCCTGACGTTACCAAGCTGGGTGACACAAGATATGTTACCTTAGAACATACAATCTCACTTCATCCCCCTTTTCAACCACTCATTAATTGGAGAGAGGTGTGGGTCTGAACCTTCTTGTTCTGCTACATCGTTAAAAAAGGGCGGAAGCGCCTTCAGAATTAGGCACACTATACCGTCTGTTTCACGAATTGGTTTTGTCCCTCATTCTCAATTGCCCTTAATTCTCCACTCCAAACTTACAGCTAAAACTATCAGTCACAGTATTCTTCATTCCATGGATGTGTTTAACCTTAAAATGAAACACTGAGATCCTAATCATTCACCTGGCGATTCATCCCCTCCACTCTGGTCTCGTGATGACCTAACTAGACACTTGGTTGTCAGCTTCCTGTTTGAACGTATAGAATACAAGATATATCATTAACTTTTCAAAAACCAACAAACAGGTTCTGTCTCCTTCGAAAAACGACAGCGACAACACCACGCGTAGACGCTTCCATCTGCAGAATAAAGTGTTTTTCAAAATCTGATAGCGCTAGTATAGGAGTGCTTCCCAGGGCCTCCTTCAGAGGTTTCAATAATGCTTTCTGGAATGCATTACGTTCAACTTTGTCCTTTTCCTCTCAGCTCGTTAAATGGGTCTGTACGTAAGTGAAATTCAGGGCCAGCATCATAAAGACTTTCACCATGCCTATGAAGCAACCCACTGCTTTCGTATTCCTAGGCGGCGGGGAGGTTGAATCGCTACTATCCAGCTCCAGTCGATGGAAACTCCTGCAGGTTTAATTAAGCGTCCCGGAAAGGAAATGTTGGGCTGCATGAATTTTACTTCAGATGACTTTTCGCAAATGTCATTTCTGGCAAGCGTTTAAGAACCCCCGATGTTCTGAATTCTTTTGTTATGTATAACAAGATCATCTATACAGTGATATACACAGCATTCGAAAAGATTCCAATCAGTAACTGAAGCGATTACTTGTTTCGCTCATCAGCCAAGGCAACTGGAAGCAAAAGTAGTAAAAGCCTTTGTGGGCAGTGGTGGCTTTAATTTTGGCGGGTATGTCACTCCATTGACGCCACTAACTACCTGTACAGGAGAGCAGTGTTTGCCGGTCTATGGTATCGGCAGTTACAGATAGGCCACGTGCCTAGCATTCCTACTGCCTCGGCGTGGAACTCGTGAAGCCGCTGGTTGTTAAGTTGGTCGCAGCCAAATTTGTCAGGCTGGATTAAATATTGATGGCGGTCAGTTGCAGGAAGGACAGCTGACGCCATGTGCAACCTGGTCAGCAAGCACGTGGCCAACTCTGGGGGCTTAAACATTACGGCACCTGTAGATCGCCTGGAACTCATGGCTCCTTCCCACCTGAGTGGAGTGAAGTGTTGATCTTTTATTGGAACTTTTCATCATAAGCGCACGTCCGTGTTAAAGTTGAATTAGACTCATGTTCGTTATACTTCAGAGTGATTGTGTGGATGGTCAGCAGTAAGTGTAACTAATATTGATCTGTTTTTCCAGACCATATTCATTGCAAGTGTATGAATACTCTCTGTTGTCAACTGAGCTAATGTAATTTGGACTGCAATGTACTCTGTGTCGAAGGCAATGCGTTGTTGAAAGAGGGGTGTGCCCTGGTTTTTGGATTTGCAGAAAGTTGTAGTTCACGTCGTCAATTTTCAGGAAATATTAAGCAGTGTCAAGCTCTTGACTTACACGTGTAGCCACTTCCACAATGCCTTAAAATTTCCTACAGTTCAGATATTATCGATTGTGGTCTCATTTGGGCAGATTACTATTTCCTTTCTGTGCAAGTTGCCACAGTAGTTCTGGTAGCGGACGGCGCGTTCTTGTTACTTGGGCCCGGGGCAGGGACGTGATTTCTTCCAGCTGTGGTTACACTTCCGTCGTCGCACGACGTCTAGACTTGCCCACAGCCAGTCGCATCCATCAGCTGCCTTGTGGTAGCTCAAATTACGTAAATGTGATCGTTTTTGTATGTGCCACAGCGGAGTGTCGCCCAGTTCATTCTAGAATCCTTGATACATTCAATGTATAAGAGTTGAGCAAGCACCCAAGCCTTAAGGTGTGTTCTGCAAGTCCGAATTTCCTTGTCCCTGTTTTTAGTTCTGGAGCGTGCACTGTTTTAAAGGCTTTTAATGATGAATATGAACGGTTGAGTAATTTTATCCACAGTCAATAATTATCTCCACTCGCTGTCAAGCTTGCGTGGAACCTGCCGGTTCGCTGCGATAGCTGTATGGTGTAATTTGTAACCTTTCATTTATTTTGAGGGATTGTGTGTTTATGTAAGGGTCAATATTAATGTTTCTGCTGGTGTATCAGTTGGGAGTCACATTTAAGTTGTATATCTTCCCAGCTTTTCTTGTAGTTTGAGGATTGCGTATTTTATTGCTTAAGAGATTTTGTTAAGATTTATAACTTGTTAGGGGCTTTCCACCAGCCACAATCAGTGGCATGAATTGTTGTCCATTCTGTATTTTGGGTGGGCGTTGTCTGCTTGTTTAAAGCAATATTAATTTTGGGAATTGTTAGTAATTTTAGTGACAGTCATTTGAAATTCATGTTACTGGTAAAATTGTTTGTTGAGCCAGTCTGCACACACATGGGAGAAAATCAGACAATGAGATTTTGTAGAATGAGGACATAGTAGTCGACGACAGGTTACATCCCACCCTTTGGTTTCATGACCAGAAAAGTTGGCGAAGAATACGGAGGCAGAAGTGTCATAGAACTCCCTCTCACTGCATTTCATCCACTATGACCTTTAATTGTCTAACTCTTGTAGGAGACATGAGAAGGAGTGTCCGACTGGAATAGTGCGGGTTTGTTCGAGTTTATATTCCCCACACCTTAGAAGTCTTAAACGACTCGTGAAAGTCTCTAATTTCTTCACACACAGTTTCTCCAGCTCTTAGTCGTGCTCTAGGTCAAATGACGTCTGAGGAATTGTCACCCGAGTACTGATATCAGTAACCGCCGAATGCAGACCCCTGTGGACTAGAACTTTGCAGATTTCAATAACCATCTGGCGAGTGAAACCAAAGAAAATGCCTTTCTCGCGCCAATTACGGACTTATTGCACATGAGTGACCCTGGCCTTAAATGGCCACGTTAAATTAATTTTGTATATGCAACCTACCAACCATATCGCCCGACAACTGCATTTCACTTGAATTGGATGCCTCGTCTGAATAATGCCACAAATTTACAAGTATCCTTATGAAATATCTGATGGTATCCCAGAAGAGTTCCCTAGCTGGAGGCTCTCGAGCCTTCCCTCACTCTAACAGTGAGCTACTCCCTTCTTTTCGCTTCCAATGACATTCTCAAAGGGCCTGAACTGTGAAATCTATTGGTACAACTCTACATAATTCCCTGGGCGATTACTGAAAATTGTTCATGTCCCATCCTTGGGGCACACTGTTAGAAGTTCCCTTCACATAAAAAAAAAACTTACATTGAGCTCCTTCTTTAAGTCTATCAACATAGTTATCCAGAATACTGCATCCCTAAGTACAGTTTTTGCACTAATTATTGTTGAACTTTATTTGATAGATGTTTCTTGTATGTGGAGCGCAGTTTTGTAACATAATTCATGAAAAATTACCTGAAACGATTCTCATATGTAGAAGGAACTGTATTTTTGATGGCACTGAAATAAAGATGTTGCCTGACTGGCAGAATCGATTGTAAGTAGGTGTGTGTGGAAAGTAGTAGCAGTTGCTGCTGCACTTTGTTATAGGTAGGACGTAAGACTTAAAGCTAGTGACTAGTTGTCAGAATTTAGCTGTTGGTCTTTGCATGCAGGATAATACAGTTTTTATAAAAATGAAGTGATGAATGATATTGTTTTTGCTCACAAAGAGCCAGTAAATATGTTTGGTCGTATTTATTTCTATAAAAGTTTAAAATGTGTATCAATAATTTGTAAGGCTATAAGATTATCAAATACTGAAGTGATACTGATCGTTAACAATAGTGACTATTGTCCATGATAATTATAGAAGAGTAATGAATTTATGCTGTAACTCAAAGGTAAAACAACTGTAAAAAATTTGTAAGGTGCTGAAAGTTTGTATATTTAGTTTTAATTATGCAGCAACGCAATGTGGATTCCGCTAATATTTACAGTATTTAGTATTTATAGTACTGACCCGTGATTGTAGTAACGAAGTATTTTCCATCAGATTTAATGAATAGGTTGATTAGGTGTACCCGGTTTGTAACATTTTGTGTGTTTCGCAGTCCTGATACAGAGGAGTTCAATTTTGGGACCAATTTTATCAAACGATGGCAGACTTCCAGTCATGTAACAATCGAAGTGTTTTTAATTACGACGGTTAGTGAGAACTGTAGAGCAGTTGAGAAGTTCACTGATTTTGAAGTTAATATAAAATATTTCATATGAGATACTGTGAAGGAGAAAACTTGTTTTGAATACAATTTTCAAACTGAAGTATTTGGTCTTATGATATCCTCTTCCATGTCGTGTTTTGAACCCAATGAATATTATTTCAAGTAAATCATTTTTCAGTCAGAGTCAGAAAAATATTAATGTTACAAACATTAACAGTTTTCTAATTAATTAACTCGGAATCTTTGCCTTTCGTGGGCAAGTGCTCTACCATCTGAGCTACCAAAGTATGACTCACGCCCCATCCTACCTTCTAGTCTCGGTACAGATTCATATCAGTGCACACTCCGCTGCAGAGTGAAAGTATCATTTTGGAAACATCCACTAAGCTGTGGCTAAGCCATGTCTCCGCAATATCCTTTCTTCCAGGAGTGTTAGTTCTGCAAGGTTCGCAGGAGAGTTTCTGTGGAGTTTGGAAGGTAGGAGACGAGGTACTGGTGGAAGTGAATCTGTGTGGATGGGGCGTGGGTCGTGCTTTGGTAGCTCAGATGGTAGAGCAATTGACCGTGAACGGCAAAGGTCCCGACTTCGAGTCTCGGTACAGCACACAGTTTTAATCTGCCAGGAAGTTTAATATCAGTGCACCTCCACGGCAGAGTGGAAGTCTCATTCTGGTGTCACAGGCACATTGTTAAATCTTTCTAACACTATTGGTATTGTCGCTCCTAGTATACGTAATGGGTGGATTAAGAAGAGTAAAGGTAACACAAGCCACATTAGCTATTGACGAACAACTTTTCAGAACCAAAATAAATTGATAAAGGAGAACTTCAGGGTGGCAAATTGTCACCAATATTTTACGTCATATTAAGTATTTAACTTCCTCATTCCTATTAGCTGCCGGTGGAATTTCTCTTTGCTCATGGCAGTAGCTGGGAAAACATGGGAACTCCTTGCAGAGAAAGTATGTGAACACCGCTAGGATGCTTCCATTTCGTCAGTATGTATAAAAGCTTAATCGAACATTCAGAAAACAGACATCATGAATTTCTATTTGCAGAGGGAAAATGATATTTAAATATAGATGCCAGCAGTAAAGGCGACATACCCATCGCAAAATTTCTAGGAATGAGTGCAATAAGTCAGTTAAAGTTGTGTTAATATATTTGGATACCAACAGCACTTTAGGCTCTTATAGTCCTGTAATCGGTTTGTAAGACCCAAAGCCATTTAATTACCTGCAGTTCATATGTGCATTCTGTTTTAAAGTGTGGAATTCATTTCTGAATAGCAAATATACATGAACATTATTTACAAACTATAGACGAACAATGACCGAAAATGTTAATTGAGTAAAATGTAAATACAAGTTCAAAACTTTGGGATTTTAACAACAGCATGTGAGTACAATTATATGTCCGTTAAGCACATTAAAAATAACCTTGTTAATTACTGAATGAACGCGAATATCCCTGACTGTAGATCTAAATCTAGGCTGAAATTATATTTGCCAAGGAATAATAAACATAAAACTCAAAGCAGCATTTTCTGCAACAGAATGAAATGGTAAAACGCCTCAGGAGGTTAAAGAGATGAAAGAAATTTATTTTAAAAGTTAAACCACTTCATATGCAATACATTTTACATAATTTATAACTTAGATAACACATAGTATTGATTTGGTAAATATAACACATTTTAACTCCATTTTTTTATCAAAAACCTTACATTAAAGTGTAGCAGTGGAAATGCTAACATTTTATCTTTTTTCTGTACTCAACATCGCATTCATTAGAGGTAGGTGCTGCCTCAATTTTTTTGGCAAGTAAATGGGAAGTGTGACAGACGAAGTATCTTTGGTCGATGAGTGGTGTACACTCAGAGCTCTCTTAAGGATAAGTGTTTAATTGAGTAATAACAATGAATTAGGGCAACATACATCATAAATATGTAAATTAATATCTGTTGTAAGCTATCAACTGACGGTTTCAGATGTTCTTGCATGTTTTCTGCAAAAATAAAACATTTTGTCGGCGTGAATTTGGACTAGGATTTGTTTACATTATTGTATACTGTAAGTTGATTGACTGAATAAATTAGGGTTTGTGTTATTAGTGTATTCTTAGACACTATCCGTTCGATTCTCTAAGAAGCAAACGAGGTGAAAAGTTCCGAAATAAGTGAAAAGATTATGTGGTGTAGATTCAGTTCTTTTTGTATGAGTGTTATTTGTTTACTTTCTGTTTCGTCATGTAAACAATACAGGTTAAATCCTTTTTGTTTCTCCAGAAGTTTTGAATTAGTATCCACGTTTTGGACTAAGTTTTCTTAGAAATTTAATATATTAATTGCACAGCCTAGGAAGGTATTTTTATTTAACTTAGACTAAAGCTAAAATTGGTTTGCCATGAGTTACAAGTCTGTGACTTGCCACAAAATTGTTAGATCTAGAGTCTGGTCTGAGGGTTGTTGCCGTTTCTTTCATGTGGGTGATAAGATTTGCGTAGAGATAGGAAGATTGTGGAACAGGAGGAGAAGATCACTGCACTTCAGGTGGAACTAGGTAAAGTGAAACAAGATGTGCATCGGTTAAGGCGAGGGAAGGGTAAGGAGACGTGGGAAGTGACAACAGGCTATAGAAGAAATAGAATTAGGACTTTCTTAGACAGTGGGGTTGTGAATGTGGTCAACAGGTTTGATCTGTTGTCACAGTTGGAAACTGATGATTCAGAAGCAGATGTAGGAGTAGACTGGACACAACAAACTTTCAAGAAGTGTTTGAAAAGTAAGAAGTCAGAAATAGTTGTGAAGAAGAACCGAGTTTTGTTGTTAGCTAGTTCATATGGTAGAGGTGTTTGCCAACTGTTGAGGATGAACTACGGTCAGGTTATCAGGTCACAAGGTTTTTTAAACCTAGTGCAAGTCTGGGTCTGGTAGGATGTAGGTTAACTTTGTAACGATTTTACAATGGAAAACACCATGGTAATAGTGGGTGGGGTGGGCAGACAGAAACCCTAATTATTCATTTGACAGTGAACAGGTAAAGATCGCTTCAGCAATGAGACATACTGCTCTGTTGGGCTTGTGAATGCGCTGAGTCGTCATGACCAGCCTCATTAACTCTTGTAGGAAGGTTAACTTAATGGTAGAACGGCTGTTTGTATCAGGTATGGGGTTTCATATCAATGTGGTTCCTGTTGACTATCAGCTGGGTCTTCACCTCAACAGAAAGGAGAAGTGAAGGCTGTTTGGGGGGGAGGGGGAGGTTACCAGTGGTTACAAGTGACAGAACAGCAATTTTTAGGGCAGGGAGGGCAAAACAAAAGATGTTCAGAGACAGGTTGAAGATGACATTCACATTGATAAAACAGGAAGCCCGAACGCAAATTTCTACATACACAGTATATACAGACAACCTCTGATCGAAACTAGAGACATTCAAAAATTGACAGAAACTTGGTTCACCCAGTTGTAATTCAGCCAGTGCAAAAACTGCATCAAAATAAGGGGTAAGCTTAATGAGCTGCTTATTTGTGTTGAAGAATAAGAGTTGAGCAAACCTGTCAGTTCAATCTGCCTCTCTGAATAATATGATCACAGATATAGACACGTTAAATGTTACAGGATTCAAGTTTGTTCATAACAAAAATGCAGTCTCTGTTGTCCCATCTTACACTAAAAAAAATAAGGAAGTATTCGTTGCTGGTGATGTTAATGCGGATTTATTGAATAGCTATGTCAGTGAACAATTATTGCACTCAGTAACAATATCATTCAATTCAGTTTCTACTGTGAACTCTGCAGCTAGGATAGGTAAATGCTCTGAGACTGCTATTGATAATATCTTCATAGGCAAATATGCAGAATGAAGTCCTATCACAAAACCAATAGTAAATGGGCTATCTGATCATGGGATGAAATATCTTGTGCTAAATGTTGAACTTGTCAGGATAAAAGACCTGTTAAATCTGAGTACAGGAGGGTAATAAATCAGTCAAAAATTGAGAAATTCAGGAAATTGCTCAAAGATATGTACTGGATAGATTTTTACAATACATTTAATTCAATTGGAAAATACATTAATAATTATACTTCCACTTTTGAAAATTGTATTCCCCTAAAGGTAACTCAAATCACACACTGAAGCAAATAAATAAATAAATAAATCATGGATTACTCAAGGAATAAAGATATCATGTGGGGACAAAAAGAAGACTGTATCTACTATCTAGGAGCAGCTCCGATGTTAGGATTGAAATTGTTACAAAGAATACTGCAAAATATTGAAACAAGTAATTCAGGAATCGAAGCAGCTTTATTATGAGAAGAAGATAATTACATCAGGCAACAAAATAAAAGCTGTTTGGGATATAGTGAAGACAGAGATAGGTGGTGCCAAAAAGAAACAGATAGCTGTAAAAATAAATGAGACTTTAGTAACAAGTGCATGTAGTGTTGCAAACCTGTAAAACATGTACTTCATTTGTGCTACTGACAGCTTGGGGCTATCAGGTTTGGAGAAGAGTGCAATGGAGTATCTGAGACCAGTCTTGAAAAAAAAATTCAGTAAAATGGAATTGACACTCACACCTCCCCAAGAAATAGCATCCATTATAAAATCTTTAAAATTTAAGTATTCTAGTGGGTATGATATCAACAAAGTGCACATGTAAACTGAGTTCTATATAAGTTATTTGTGTAATCTATCTCTTATCAGTGAAACATTTCCAGACTGGTTAAAATATGCCAATGTTAATCCTCTTTGGAAGAATAGGATAAAGTGATACTATTGAACCATAAACCAATTTCACTTTTGCAGCTTTCTCAAAAATCTTTAAAAAGGTTGTGTTCAAGCATCTCCTTAATCATCTGACTGCAAATAATATGTTGTCTAAATCACAGTTTGGATTATTGAGGGTTCTGATGTAGAGAAAGCTATTTTCGTTTACATTGAGAATTTACTTAGTTCATTAGATAATAAATTACGGGCTACTGGCATTTTCTGTGACTTGTCAAAAGCCTTTTAATGTGTGAACCAAAAGATCCATCTTAAATAAATTAGAATGTTATGGTGTCACTGCCAGTACTGTGAAATCGTTTGAGTCTTATCTAACTAATAGGAAACAAAGGGTGTGCAGTAAGCAGCCAGTCTTCATCAGATTGGGAATTAATTGCATGTGATGTGTCTCAAGGTCCCATCTTGGATCGACTGCTTTTTCTTGTGTACGTTAGGGATATCTCGTCTATTATATTACCAGACGCTACGTTTGTTTTGTCTGCATATGATACAAAAATTGCAAATCAAGTACAGATTTAGAAAGAGCTGCTAATCAAATTTTCATTGACATTAATAAATGGTTTCATGACAATTCACTGTCATTAAACTTTGATAAAACTCACTACATCAGTTCAGAACCTGGAAGAAATTTCCTTCCATCACATGTATAACTTATGAAGACATGCAGATCAAAGAGATTTGACAACTCGATAATAAATTCTGTTGAGATGGGCATTCCACAGAATTTCTTAAGCACCCAAAGAAGTCTGTATTTGCAGTGAGAATGATGTCAAATGTAGGAGATATAAAAATAAAAGAAGCTTGTATACTTTACTTACTTTCATTCCATTATGTCGTATGGAATCATATTTGGGGGGGGGGGGGGGTAACTCTTAAAAGTGAGAAAAAGTTTTTAGTGTGCAAAAGCATGTAATAAGAATCATTTGTGATGTAAATTCAAGAACATCATGTAGGAACCTGTTCATCTATTCAAGGAACTTTGTATTCTAACCACTGATTTTCAGTACATTTATTTCTTAATGAAATTTGTTCCTAGTAATGTATCTCTATTTCCAACCAATAGCTCAATACATAGCATCAATATTAGAAGTAAGTACAATCCACAAAAAGATTACCTACGTCCAAGAAAGGGCCCAATATTCAAGATCTCACATTTTCAATAAACTGCCAGCAGCCATTAAAAATTTGGTTTCAGATAAAGCACAGTTTATATTGAATTTGAAAGACTTTTTGATAGGCAGCTCCTTCTACTCTATAGATGAATTTCTTAACAGGGTCTGTTAGACCAGGCTAAGTAAAAATGTCTTTAAGTTTTCAGTTTTGACAGCACTTGGTCACAACAGTCAAGATCAGGTATTTAGTGTATGATCAATCTATTGAAACTACATAACAATGTTTCATTCTCACAGTGTATTAATTCTGTAAATATTAGCAGCTCCAGTTTACTGCATTGTATTCATCTCTTTACAAAAGACCTCGGTAGTAAGTATTGTATTAAAATGTTTTATTGTTTTTATGTTATACTTTCTGACATGTTCCACACCCACGAGGATCATATCATTTTTTGGGTCTATGGAACGGAAACTCAATCTAATATAGTCTAATCTAAGTTGAGCTATACAAAACGAAAAACCAAACATAGTCGTCGTGGTCATATCAACTGATTGTTTAATACTACATTATGAAAATACATTGCATGTGGGGTGAAAAGTGACCATTCTTGAGAAATGAAAGAACAAGAGATCACTTGCTGTTTACTTCGTTAATTGTTTGCGTTTGTAACGAGAAGGGTATTGGTTCAAGAATCATGAAAGAAGATTGTATACATGGAAGAATCCTGGAGATACTAGAAGGTTTCAGACAGATTATATAATGATAAGACAGAGATTTAGCAACCAGATTTTAAATTGTAAGACATTTCCAGGGGCTGATGTGGACTCTGACCACAATCTATTGGCTATGAACTGTAGATTAAAACTGAAGAAACTGCAAAAAGGTGGGAATTTAAGGAGGTGGGACCTGGATAAACTGAAAGAACCAGAGGTTGTACAGAGTTTCAGGGAGAGCACAAGAGAACAATTGACAGGAATGGGGGAAAGAAATACAGTGGAAGAAGAACGGGTAGCTATGAGGAATGAAATAGTGAAGGCAGCAGAGAATCAAGTAGGTAAGAAGACGAGGGCTAGTAGAAATCCTTGGGTAACAGAAGAGATACTGAATTTGTTGTGACTTGGGAAGACAGCCAAGCCACTAGGAGAGGAAGCCGAAAGGCACGCGTTTAAGCTCACGCAGGCTGGCGTGAGGTCTGGAACATGTAAAGGAAGTTATAGTAGCAAAGAACGTACGTAGCTGCGGGAATACTTAACTTCAATCCATAATTGGTGAACATCGGTCTGACAGTACATGCATCACAAGATAAATAGCAAATGATAATGGCGCCTTGCTAGGTCGTAGCAAATGACGTAGCTGAAGGCTATGCTAACTATCGTCTCGGCAAATGAGAGCGTAATTTGTCAGTGAACCATCGCTAGCAAAGTGGGCTGTACAACTGAGGCGAGTGCTAGAAAGTCTCTCTAGACCTGCCGTGTGGCGGCGCTCGGTCTGCAATCACTGACAGTGGCGATACGCGGGTCCGACGTATACTAACGGACCGCGGCCGATTTAAAGGCAACCACCTAGCAAGTGTGGTGTCTAGCGGTGACACCACTTGTGGTATAAGACTTCCGCCCGCCGTGGAGAGGACCCCATGTTGGCGTATGCGATGAGGTGGGGGGCCTAACAACAGGCGAGGCTGTGCCACTCGCAGCCTGCCATTCGGTCCGAGGGGAGCTAGGAAACGCCTGAAAACCTAGTCCAGGGTGCACGCCAACAGGCGGTGTATGCGCCCTTAGAGAGTCAGGAGGGGCCGAAGGGTCGACCTCCATCGGGTCGGGGCACCCGACGGGCGAAGACGACATATGGTCCGGAGCGGGCAAGAGTTACATGGCGGAGGACAACTGGTCACGGGAAGCGATCGGCGGCGCGTGACCCAGGGAGGCGCCCGGCGGGTGCAGCGACGCGTCCACTGCGGGCGTCGCCGGCGGGAGAACAGGCGGCGGCGCGTCGCCATGGGGAGAAATGGAAGGCAGCGTCGGGAACACCTGGGGATGAGGCGAGCCAGTAGATGGGTCCCCAGGGCGCTGACCGGACGGCACCGTCGCTGAAAGCAGACGGGGAGCGGCAGAACCCGTGCAACGACAGAGGCGCAGCTGATTGAGATGCCGACGCACCTCACCAGAGGCCCCCAAAACCAGATACATAGCGCGGCCGAGGCAGCGAAGAATGCGCCCTGCAAGCCAACGCCGTGAACCTTGATAGTTTCGATAGTATACAACGTCGCCTGGGGCAAAAGGAGGTGTCTACCGCTGCACAGGAGCCTGATGCGGCGGATGTAGCAAAGACATCAAGGCGCGATGAGGGCGACCGTGCAACAACTCAGCCGGCGAGCGACCATCTCGGGGCTGAGAGCGATACGTGGACAAAAAGAGCAATAACGCGTCCTCCCGAGAATGCGACTCTTTCAACTCCAACATCTGTGACTTGAAAGTCCGGACCAAACGTTCAGTGGCACCGTTTGACTGTGGCGAAAACGGCGCGGACGTCAGATGTTGAATACCATTGGCCTTGTAGAATGACTGAAATTCTGCAGACATGAATTGTGGGCCATTGTCGGAAACAATAATCTGTGGAAGACCTTCAATGCAAAAGATAGCCGATAACGCTTGGATGGTGGCAGATGATTTCGTGGAAAACATCCGGACAACAAAAGGAAAATTACTGAAGGAATCGACAATAACCAACCATCGAGCATTCCAGAATGGACCAGCAAAATCGATGTGTAAGCGTTGCCCAGGGGAAGTGGCTTTTGGCCATGCAAAGAATTTCCTCGGTGGTGCGGATTGTTGTTCGGCTCACGCCATGCAAGAAGAGCACATATTTGTAATCGCAGCATCGATTCCGAACCAAGTACAGTGCTGACGAGCAAGTTGTTTCGTTCTCACTATGCCCCAATGGCCTTAGTGGAGAAGCCGTAAGACAGAGGACTGTAACGAACGTGGGACCACGACCCTGGACTGATCATTATCAGAACGCAACAGCAAAACACCACATCGAACAAAAAGTCTCTCCTTGTGAGCAAAAAATTGGCGAACCAACCGATTCTCGATCCGTGACGTTGACAAGGGCCATTGCGTAGCAACAAAACGCAGAACGGAAGCAAGGACAGGGTCGGCAGCTGTGGCTTTAGCTACCCGACGAAAATCAATCGGAAACGATTCGACCACGTCATCGGTTTCCACATCAATGAACATGCAAGCAAGTTCGAAAGAATCGAATGCTCTATCCTCAGCAACAGGCAAACGGGACAACGCATCGGCGTTTCCGTGCTTAGCAGTGGACCGATACAAGATATCGTAGCGGTACTGCGAAAGGAAAATAGATCAGCGAGTGAATTTCTGCACCGTACGTGGAGGTACAGGCTTGTTCGGATGAAAAAGTGATGTCAAAGGTTTGTGATCTGTGATGATGGTAAAATGACGACCATACAAGAAATCATGAAACTTAGTAACATCAAATACGAGAGCCAATGCTTCTTTCTCGATCTGTGAATAATGTCTTTGCGCAGACGAGAGCAATTTGGACGCAAAGGCAATAGGGCGATCGTGCGAACCATCTTTGTGCGGAAGCACAGCACCGATCCCGAAATCCGATGCATCTACCATCAACAAAAGGGGTTTCTGGGGATCGAATGGCATAAGGCAAGTATTGGAAAGCAACGCCGATTTCAACTGGCGAAAGGCGCGTTCGCATTCCGTCGTCCAGACGAACCGAACACCTTTACGGCGTAAGCGATGAAGGGGAGCTGAAATGGAAGAGGCGTGGCGCACATAGCGATAATAATTGATTTTTCCCAGCACATTCTGTAGCTACTTCCAATTCCGTGGCGAAGGCAGGTCGTGTATGGCACGGAGGTGCTCTGGACTGGGATGTATGTCTTGGGCATTGAGGACATGTCCCAGATAGGGTAAGTCACGAGCAAAAAACACACATTTGTCCTTCCGCATGCGAAGACCATTTTGTCGCAAGACCTGAAATAATGTTCTGAGATTGGCCAAATGTTCTTCTTCCGTCTTTCCAGAGATCACAATATCGTCCAGATAGTTTGCTGCAGTAGGGACCGACGCACAAACAGTTTGTAGATATTGCTGAAACAAGGCAGGGGCGGATGCACACCCGAATGGAACTCGTTTGAATCGATACAAACCAAGATGCGTGTTAACCACCAAAACTCGCCGGGATTCTTCGTCCACCGGTATTTGCAAGTACGCATCTGCTAGGTCCAACTTCGAAAAATATTTATCCGGGCACAGTTTGTCAAAAAGATCTTCTGGGCGGGGTAAAGGAAAAGTTGCAGTCACTAGTTGGGGATTCACTGTAGCCTTGAATTCCACGCAAAGTCTCAATTTTCCGGAAGGTTTTTGCAAAATTACTAAGGGTGATGCCCAGAGAGAAGCCTGCACACGTTCAATTACACCTTGTGATTCCAAATCGTGTAATGTTCTTGCAACCTCATCACGCAATGCGTGGGGAACATTGCGCACCCAGAAAAATTTCGGTTGCGCGTTTACTTTCAATTCCAAATGTGCGTTATAGTTCTTAGCGCAACCGAGGCCCAGTGCAACAATGTCTGCAAATTCTTCACATAGACGAGAAACACTGGCTGAAGGCACAGTCTGGTTCACTGATAGGACCTGATTGACTATAGACAAGTTAAACAACTGAAACAAATCGAAACCAAACAAGTTCACTGCAGAAGAAGAACGAAGGACGTAAAATGACACAAGTTTTGTTTGTCCCTTGTATGTTGCAAGAAGGCTGCACTGTCCTAACACAGGGAGCCCGTGACCTGAATTGTAGTTAGCTTAACATTTGCGGCACGCAACGGAGGGGTGCCCAGCTGTTTGTACGTGTCGTGATTGATTAGTGAAACTGCAGCTCCGGTATCGAGCTGGAATGGTATCACGTTGCCATTAATGTCCAAGTCTACAAAAAGGTTATTGTCCTGCTGACGACAATAGCAACTGTCTTGTGCAACGTGAAGTGACACTGGTAAAAAATCACTTGCGACTTGACGGGATTTCCGGCGATGTCGATGCACACTATTTGTGGGACCAACACAGTCACTGTAAGAGAGAGTGGCACTGGGCGGAGTGGAATGAACTACATGAATTTCCATGGGTGATGGTTCACGAGCCTGAGCATCCTTGGTTCGATTCCGATTCCGGCGCGAAGCAAAGGGCCTGGAATGGTTTTGAGCGTCCGATTGGAGCTTTTTCCGGCAAACACTTTGAACATGTCCTTTTTTATTACAGAAAAAGCAAGTAGCCTGGCGTGACGGGCAATCCTCACGCGAATGTCTAGTAGCACACCGCGGGCATGATTTTAGCACTGCATTCGCTTGCTGGCGTGGCACACGTGGCGGTGAGCTTGGCGGCAGCTGCGCGCACGGGCGCGAGGGCTGTTTACTGTTCCGTGCAGCTCGCCCGGCGGGCCGGTTAATGTGGCACACGGCTGGTGAAGTTTCGAATGATTCCAGAGCAAAGTCGTGTGTGCCCTGCCGATCCAATATGTCCATCACTTGTTGAAGGGAGGGATTGACTTGTTTTAAAATCTGTTCCTGTATACGAACATCAGAAACGTTCTGTGCAATTGCATCACATACCATAGTATCTGAATAAGGGAGGCCACATTCACACTCAAAAGCACAATCCCTAGTAAGGCCTTGCAAGGTTGCAACCCACTCCCTATTAGTCTGACCGGCCATACGTATTGTACGAAAGAACATATATCATTTGGCAACGACACTGACTGATTCTTTGAAATATGCATCTAATGCAGACAAAATTTCTTCGTAGGACAGAGTTGCTATGTTGCGTTGGGGAAATAATTTCATTATCACATGGTACGTGGACACGCCGACGCACGATAATAAGAAAGGCTGCCGCTCGTTACCTTTAATTCTGTAGGCGGCGAGATGGAATCCAAATTGGCGTGACCACTACGTCCAGCTTTCCAGTGCCGCATCAAAAGGACGAAAAGGTGGTGCAACTGTGTGTTGTGGCTGCGGTAGCGGTGGAGCGGCGGCCGCCGCATCGTTTTGCATTGCACGTTGACCCTGGGCGAGCTGTCTAAGAGCATCCAGCAAGGCCTGCGTCTGCTGATTCTGTAAGCGATAAAATTCGGACAGTACATCTGGATATGGTGGCGAAGCCATTACACAAGTAAATCAGTCTATCAATACGAACGCAAAATCCTCATCCTCATTTGTTGTGACTTGGCAAGACAGCCAAGCGACTAGGAGAGGAAGCCGAAAGGCACGCGTTTAAGCTCACGCAGGCTGGCGTGAGGTCTGAAACAGGTAAAAGAAGTTATAGTAGCAAAGAACATACGTAGCTGCGGGAATACTTAACTTTAATCCATAATTGGTGAACATGGGTCTGACGGTACATGCATCACAAGATAAATAGGAAATGATAATGGCGCCTTGCTAGGTCGTAGCAAATGATGTAGCTGAAGGCTATGCTAACTATCGTCTCGGCAAATGAGAGCGTAATTTGTCAGTGAACCATCGCTAGCAAAGTCGGCTGTACAACTGGGGCGAGTGCTAGGAAGTCTCTCTAGACCTGCCGTGTGGCGGCGCTCGGTCTGCAATCACTGACAGTGGCGACACGCGGGTCCGACGTATACTAACGGACCGCGGCCGATTTAAAGGCTACCACCTAGCAACTGTGGTGTCTAGTGGTGACACCACAGAATTTAATTGATGAAAGGAGAAAATATAAAAATACAGTAAATGAAGCGGGCAAAAAGGAATACAAACGTCTCAAAAATGAGATCGACAGGAAGTGCAAAACGGCTAAACAGGGATGGCTAGAGGACAAATGTAAGGATGTAGAGGATTATCTCACGAGGGGTAAGATAGAAACTGCCTACAGGAAAATTATAGATACCTTTGGAGAAAAGAGAACCACTTGCATGGATATAAAGAGCTCAGATGGAAACCCAGTTCTAAGCAGAAAAGCAGAAAGGTGGAAGGAGTATATAGAAGGTCTATACAAGGGCGATGTACTTGAGGACAATATTATGGAAATGGAAGAGGAGGTAGATGAAGATGAAATGGGAGATACGATACTATGTGAGGAGTTTGACAGAGCACTGAAAGACATAAGTCGAAACAAGGCCCTGGGAGTAGACAACATTCCATTAGAACTACTGACAGCCTTGGGAGGGCCAGCCCTGACAAAACTCTACCATCTGGTGAGTAAGATGTATGAGACAGGTGAAATTCCCTCAGACTTCAAGAAGAATGTAATAATTCCAATCCCAATGAAAGCAAGTGTTGACAGACGTGAAAATTATCAGTTTAATAAGTCACAGCTGCCAAATACTAACGCGAATTCTTTATAGACGAATGGAAAAACTGGTAGAAGCCGACCTCGGGGAAGATCAGTTTGGATTCCGCAGAAATGCTGGAACACCTGAGGCAATACTGACCCTACGACTTATCTTAGAAGAAAGATTAAGGAAAGGCAAACCTCCGTTTCCAGCATTTGTAGACTTAGAGAAAGCTTTTGACAATGTTGACTGTAATACCCTCTTTCAAATCATGAAGATGACAGGGGTAAAATACAGGGAGCGAAAGGCTATTTACAATTTGTACAGAATGCAGATGGCAGTTATAAGAGTCGAGGGACATGAGAGGGAAGCAGTGGTTGGGAAGGGAGACAGGGTTGTAGCCTCTCCCCGATGCTATTCAATCTTTATATTGAGCAAGCAGTGAAGGAAACAAGAGAAAAGTTCGGAGTAGGTATTAAAATCCATGGAAAGGAAATAGAAACTTTGAGGTTCGCCGATGACACTGTAATTCCGTCAGAGACAGCAAAAGGACTTGGAAGAGCAGTTGAACGGAATGGGCAGTGTCTTGAAAGGAGGATATAAGATGAACATCAACAGAAGCAAAACGAGGATAATGGAATGTAGTCGAATTAAGTCGGGTGATGCTGAGGGAATTAGATTAGGAAATGAGACACTGAAATTGGAACGGAGTTTTGCTATTTGGGAAGCAAAATAACTGATGATGGTCGATGTAGAGAAGATATAAAATGTAGACTGGCAATGGCAAGGAAAGCGTTTCTGAAGTAGAGAAATTTGTTAACATCGAGTATAGATTTAAGTGTCAGGAAGTCGTTTCTGAAAGTATTTGTATGAAGAGTAGCCATGTATGGAAGTGAAACATGGACGGTAAATAGTTTGGACAAGAAGAGAATAGAAGCTTTCGAAATGTGGTGCTACAAAAGAATGCTGAAGATTAGATGGGTAGATCACATAACTAATGATGAAATATTGAATAGAATTGAGGAGTAGAGGAGTATGTGGCACAACTTGACAAAAAGAAGGAAGCGGTTGGTAGGACATGATCTTAGGCATCAAGGGATCACCAATTTAGTACTGGAGGGCAGCGTGGAGGGTAAAAATCGTAGAGGGAGACCAAGAGATGAATACACTAAGCAGATTCAGAAGGATGTAGGCTGAAGTAGGTACTGGGAGATGAAGAAGTTTCCACAGGATAGAGTAGCATGGAGAGATGCATCAAGCCAGTCTCTGGACTGAGGACCACAACAACAACAACAATTGTACGCTGGAATCAACTGAATGACACTGCTCTTCTCTAAACAGGCAAGTCATCCATTTATGTTTATAAAGACTGTAATTGTGATTTAAGATTTCCATGGGTTTCGTAACTTATTTCAGATGAGAGTGGAAATGGCTTCTGCTATAAGACCACTTATATCTCAAACTAGACCTGTGAATACGTAAGTGACTGGATTTATAAACATCTTTTCTTGGTTTTCGAATTATGATACCACATGTCCATTATCCCTGTAAGAGTTGACAATGAATGAAGGAAAGTATCATTATTAGTACGATTCTATTACTCCTATTAAACATGGGTAAGTAATATCGTACAGAGGACAAACGAATGGCATACTTCATCAGCAGATTAAAAGTGGCTCTTGGAAGTTTTGTATTAGATATGTACCATTGTGCTGACTTTTAAAGGGCATACAATTAATCATTTTTCATTGACACTTTCCTTACTTTTAAGAGCCAAGCTTATCTCGAGTGGTTGCATAATTTAACCACTTCGGCGATCAGAGCACGCCTACAGGGCCGATCCATACCTCCATATGTGACGTAGTCACAACCCTTACGCACAGGGAGACAGATATTACATCAGCATTTTAGCCCGTCGAGGCATGGATACATCGATGATGGTTAAAATGTCCGTGTTTATACAGTCTCTGTTTCTTCATAATCTCTTGTTATCTGGGCTGAAGCAGTGTTAGTGCTAACTGGTTGCCGGATTCCCTTCCTGACACCAGCTCGTCCAGCGAACGGAACCTGCGTATGCAATCTATCTGCTCCTAGATTGCATCTGTTTTAAAGTGTGAGATAGTTTCCTAAATGTTTGCATAGCAGGTATTTGAGGCGCGACGTGAGTACCAGCACAGTATTAAACCAGTTGCATACAGAGATCCTCTATGAACCACATCCAGGGTGGCCGGCTCATCAGGGATCGTCGTTAATCTGCGAGTCGTATTCGATCCGGAGCAAACTCGCCTCCCCATTTCTCGGAAGCTGCGCTTTAAGGCGCTCGGCAATCCTGACGGGAGTTTGCTATCTCGGATATCCTCAGTAATATAAGGAAGGAAAAAAGATCGCAACACCGAAAAGCAATGAAGACTAAAGAAATTTCTGGACAGCATTTTTCTAGGTATTATATTTAAATGGTTAACAGGTTAATGTAACAAATTAATGTTAGCTCAGGATAAGCCGTTGCAAATCTGAAACGCTGGTACGTTAATAACCAATAGAACCGCCAGAATGTTGAATGCAAGAATGGAAGCACACTTGCATTGTGTTATATAGATACTGGAAGTCAGATTTTGGGATGAATATTCATGACTGTTGCACTTGGCCGGTCAATACAGGGACGGTTAAAACTATTTGTGAGTGACACTGGAGTTGTCATCCTGTAATGTCCCATATGTGCTCGCTTGGAGACGGGTGATCGAGCAGGCCAAGGCAGTATGTCGACACACTGTAGAGCATGCTGGGCTACAACAGCAGTACGTGGGAGAGCGTTATCCTGTTGGAAAACGTCCCCTGGAAGGTTGCTTATGAATGGCGACATAATAAGTCGAATCACGAGTCAGATGTATAAATTTGCAGTCAGGTTTTGTGGGATAAACACGAGAGTGCTCCTGCTGTCGTATGAAATCATATCCCTTAATGTTTTACAGAATTTAAACATAATGGCTATTAATTTTTCAGTCCTTACATCATCATAAGTATCGGTCTGGTTTGACTCAGACCTTTCACCGTCTGACTTCATGAGCCTCTCCTAGTATCGAAGTGTTACACAATCTTCCATTTATAGATGTTTTCAATGAAGTTGTCTGCTATAAATACGCAAGTTTTTACCAGATTTATAATCTGTCTAGATCTTCTCTCACGTCATTTTAAGAAGTACTTACAATGCTAAATTACAAAGATAACCTCGGTTATTTTAGAACTTCAGCATTTTAGGAATTTTATTAACGTGGAGGTACATCAACCAGTAGAGCCGTTTAAATGAAATTATTTTTTGTTCCTATTCTCAGACCCTGCTAAGAAAACTAGGTCCGATATGAAGATTTCATTTTAAAAATTCCGTTTTAATTTCCTAGTGTCTTGGCTGAAGAGTAACATCTCTGTATAAATTTTAGATAATTGTATCTGAATATTTAGTATGTTACTTCTAGGTTGCGTTACATTGATAGTTTTTTTTTTACTGTTGAAACAACCTCTGTAACGCTGAATTCTTTTTAAACCATAGAAGAGTGATACATTACAATTTCTTAATTTTTCATCTAATTTTATCACAGAAGGGAATTTCGTTTTGAATGCAGTTGCAGAGGTATTCTCCAGGCTGTAGGATAAATAGATGCTTAATAAATAATCTAGTGCAAAATCCCGTAGGAGCCCCAATTTGTTGTTGGTCTGAAGTATTTAGTGGGGATTTGGAATAATTAACGCTGAGAACACCTTTCGTTACAACATACCAGCTTAGTTTGTTCTTCAACTGGAGGCAAACGGCCTTTGTTACTCTAGGTGCTATGTTAATATGTTGGACATCAACGTTATTGTCAGTTTCATACCCATCTCATAACGATGTCACGTTTGCGATCAGTACAAATTCACAGATATATAAATAAATTAAATAAAAATTACGCTAGGCAAAGAGTGGTTGTGATCAAGGGAGCAAAGGCAACTGCATATAGTTCCACCTCCACAGACGTTCCCATTGAAAAGATTGCTCGAAAAACTCTAGCATGGCAGCGTCTACGAAGACGTACTGTATGCGATGAATCATATAAACGAGATATTTATCCACTGACGTAATATTGTTTTTTCATTTCATTTAAACGACGTCTACAGTGTCGTTAATCAGCTACAAGCAACTGGTCGCCCAGTTGCAAAAAGGGGAAAGTGTTGCTCACTACGCCAAGTCGACATGATAACCAAATGATATATATCAGACAGTCACAACCAACGGATATACATCTTTTTCTGTACAAGAATCTGTGTTATATCGGAGAGAGGCGTCGGAAGGGTTGGTTGATTAACGAGCTGCAGAAGTTGTGACTTATTCCTTACCGTATCGATTTAGCCAACAGAGAACTGCAGAAAGGAGATCACAAAGAAAGATACCAATCTATCACCTGGCTCATCTATCATCAGCTTTCATATTCGCGCGTTTGTATGAGATACAGAACAGGGAGCTCCTCCTCAAAAACATCACTTTGGTATTTTGTTTTAAACACGAATTTCACGAGGCAGGTTAAAAGATGCTGTGAACAACGATAAAATTGTCCTTGCTATAAACTCAGAACAAATTTAACACTATCTGGTGAAATGTGAATGAGGCATCAGCATAGGTGCACAGTTTATTATTCATTTCTTGTATGAGGACGTAACTGGTAGTGATCCGCCACAGTCGCGCAAAGTACTAATGAATCACTTCCTGTCAACACGGATGTACAGGAAAAAAGTTAAGACAAAATTGAAATAACTATGAAATCAGTTACGACTAAAAACTATCATTGGTTGATGAAATATTAAGTAGCATTATACAGATCAATGCAAATTACATTAGTTTACCAGTACAATTTCCTGACAGATTGAAGTACTCGTTACTGAAACCAACTGTTTCTGTGTTAGCAAACACAGAAGAGATACGAATCTGACTGGCGTCATGTGAAATGGAGAATCCCTTCACAGGATTGTTTTTCGCCCATGGTTGTTGGTAACATCAAAATGTGGTTAGCATCATATTCATTTTGCCTTCGACCTGTTTTCTTGCTGTCTGGCTGATGTGAACATGTGAGACAGAAGGCGCTACAGTGTGTATACACATATATTAGGACACATGAAAACTCTTTTCAACATACTTATGCTGTAACTGTGGCTGATTAAGGCTGAACTGGAACAAAACCTAGTGAATAAAGTTTCTTACATGGAACTCTTGTAAAATCGAAGTTCTGATGTTCCAGATGGTCACTCGGTGACATCGACAATTACAAATTATTGGGATTAAGGGTAGGTTTACGCTTTCTTGGAAGTGGGGAATTACTATACAGATACTGCTTCCATACAAGGCATATGGTGTACATTGCCGACACCTGCAATGTTTATATTTTCAGTGTAATAGAGATAAAAACTGATGATAAAAAATCAGAAAAAACGTAATTACCCCAGGTCCAGGATAGCCACAGGTCCTGTCAGACTGATGTTGCATAACCATTGATGGTGTTTCCAGTGGTAATAGTATATATAAATATATATATATATTTGTATATATAAATTATGTCATATATATATATATATATATATATATATATATATATACAGATATGTATGTCCAAATTCTGTTATATATATATATATATATATATATATATATATATATATATGCATGTATATATTCAGTTCAGTCATACATTGCTACAGTCAGCAGTCTATTACGAACTGTACCACACAGCCACAGTTACAGCATAAGTATGTTGAAAAGAGTTTTCATGTGTCCTAATATATGTGTATACACACTGTAGCGCCTTCTGTCTCACATGTTCACATCAGCCAGACAGCAAGAAAACAGGTCGAAGGCAAAATGAATATGATGCTAAAGTGTCTCCACATCTGGAATGGGCTCTTCATACATGATACTTTTGAGATGACCCCATAAAGAAATTGCATGGGCTGAGATCGGGTGAATGAGAAAGCTATGCAAGTGGACTCCCTTGTCCATTCCATCGACCAGCGAAGACACGATTCAGATGCATTCGAACATTAATGGTGAAGTGGGCTGGAGCACCATCATGTAGCAGTCACATAATGTGTCAAATCATCAATGTCACATCTTCCACCAATAGTTTCAGTTTGTTAGTCGATGTGGAACAAAGGTTGGTCCCAAAATATGGTCGCCAATTATAATGGCCCACACATGCTGATGATTTACCATCACCATACCATAGAGGCTCTACATACTATCCCACAGATGATAGTTATGGCAGCTGAAAATACTACTCCATCTAAAGGTGACTGCATCTGTGGATAGTATGGATGACACAAACCCCGGAATCATGGTCACCTGTGGAAGAAACCAGTGACAAAACTGCTCCCCATGTGGAAAGCCTGTCCCTAGTAAGCTCTCCAGAAGCTGTAAGTGATAAGGGTAGTAACAATTGTCACTCATAGACACTGTACTGGCGGGCCAGTTGCCTGGTACTGAAACGGCGGTCGTCTTCCATAGGGTTAATCACATTTTCCTCCAAGTCTGGTGTACATCCTTCATGATTCCTGCATCCTGAAACGACCATGTCTCAGAAAAACGGAGAAACACTGTTGCAAACATTGAATGTAATGATTGTTGTCAGCAGGGATAGGTCTGCTGATGCAAGCTTGCTGCCTGTCACCCATTGTCATTTGCCTTTCCGTAAATAAAGGTGAGCCAGTAAGGGAAGTGAATCAGCATTACCTATTACAATGCCAGGTGAGGGCGTTACAGCATGACGTGTGAGAAACAGTACTACCCTCTAGGAGGTAACCATGCATATTGTAACTGTGGCTGTGTGGTATAGTGTGTATTAGACCGCAGTATCTGTAAGACTGTATGACTGAATGAATTGTCTCCAGCATGGAAACCGTGCACTTCTGGACATAAGCTCATTAGACCATTTTTGTTCCATATCCTAGAGTTTGTACACAGCGGAAAAAAATCATCCTATATATATGGTTGGGTAAAAGTGCAGATATTTTTATTGGTGACAGAGGACAAAGTACTGAATAACACAATAGAGATATTTACTTCTTTTGCATACTAATAATAGTAGCTATTAGGTGTAGTATCTACCAGTACATGTGGCAAGAGTAAGCTATCACTGCTTATTTTGCCCTGGGTATCAGGTAATTAGTTGAACTGTGGATGCATGGACGCAAAAGGGTAAGTCTCTACTGACAGGCGTAGTTCATTTAGTTGTGCAAATACATCCACGCTGAATACAGGTAGTAAATCATGTGATGTGTTTGCAGGAAGCCTGTTACACAAAGAAAAAAAACAATGAACACCTTGAATTTGGTACATATTGATGTACCAATGATCAAAATATCTGCAACTATACACGGCTTTGATCCTTCACACAATCACACACACACACAATTGAAAGTATACTACTGACTGTATGCAGTGATCGATCTCATCATAGGTACTCATTATATATATATATATATATATATATATATATATATATATATATATATATACACTCCTGGAAATGGAAAAAAGAACACATTGACACCGGTGTGTCAGACCCACCGCCGCCGTCAGTATCAGCCAGTTTGCCGTGGCATACGGAGCTCCAACGCAGTCTTTAACACTGGTAGCATGCCGCGACAGCGTGGACGTGAACCGTATGTGCAGTTGACGGACTTTGAGCGAGGGCGTATAGTGGGCATGCGGGAGGCCGGGTGGACGTACCGCCGAATTGCTCAACACGTGGGGCGTGAGGTCTCCACAGTACATCGATGTTGTCGCCAGTGGTCGGCGGAAGGTGCACGTGCCCGTCGACCTGGGACCGGACCGCAGCGACGCACGGATGCACGCCAAGACCGTAGGATCCTACGCAGTGCCGTAGGGGACCGCACCGCCACTTCCCAGCAAATTAGGGACACTGTTGCTCCTGGGGTATCGGCGAGGACCATTCGCAACCGTCTCCATGAAGCTGGGCTATGGTCCCGCACACCGTTAGGCCGTCTTCCGCTCACGCCCCAACATCGTGCAGCCCGCCTCCAGTGGTGTCGCGACAGGCGTGAATGGAGGGACGAATGGAGACGTGTCGTCTTCAGCGATGAGAGTCGCTTCTGCATTGGTGCCAATGATGGTCGTATGCGTGTTTGGTGCCGTGCAGGTGAGCGCCACAATCAGGACTGCATACGACCGAGGCACACAGGGCCAACACCCGGCCTCATGGTGTGGGGAGCGATCTCCTACACTGGCCGTACACACTGGTGATCGTCGAGGAGACACTGAATAGTGCACGGTACATCCAAATCGTCATCGAACCCATCGTTCTACCATTCCTAGACCGGCAAGGGAACTTGCTGTTCCAACAGGACAATGCACGTCCGCATGTATCCCGTGCCACCCAACGTGCTCTAGAAGGTGTAAGTCAACTACCCTGGCCAGCAAGATCTCCGGATCTGTCCCCCATTGAGCATGTTTGGGACTGGATGAAGCGTCGTCTCACGCGGTCTGCACGTCCAGCACGAACGCTGGTCCAACTGAGGCGCCAGGTGGAAATGGCATGGCAAGCCGTTCCACAGGACTACATCCAGCATCTCTACGATCGTCTCCATGGGAGAATAGCAGCCTGCATTGCTGCGAAAGGTGGATATACACTGTACTAGTGCCGACATTGTGCATGCTCTGTTGCCTGTGTCTATGTGCCTGTGGTTCTGTCAGTGTGATCATGTGATGTATCTGACCCCAGGAATGTGTCAATAAAGTTTCCCCTTCCTGGGACAATGAATTCACGGTGTTCTTATTTCAATTTCCAGGAGTGTATATATATATATATATATATATATATATATATATATAGGATGAGTCACCTAACGTTACCGCTGGATATATTTCATAAACCACACCAAATACTGACGAACCGATTCCACAGACCGAATGTGAAGAGAGGGGCTAGTGTAATTGGTTAATACAAACCACAAAAAAATGCACGGAAGTATGTTTTTTTAACACAAACCTACGTTTTTTTAAATGGAACCGCGTTAGTTTTGTTAGCACATCAGAACATATAAACAAATACGTAATTAGTGACGTTTGTTGCATTGTAAATTGTTAATTACATCCGGAGATACTGTAACCTAAAGTTGACGCTTGAGTACCACTCCTCCGCTGTTCGATCGTGTGTATCCGAGAGCACCGAATTACGTAGGGATCGAAAAGGAACGGTGATGGACCTTAGGTAAAGAAGAGACTGGAACAGCACATTACGTCCACATGCTAACACCCTTTTATTGGTCTTTTTCACTGACGCACATGTACATTCCCATGAGGGGTGTGGTACACGTACACAAGTGGTTTCCGTTTTCAATTACGGAGTGGAATAGAGTGTGTCCCGACATGTCAGGCCAATAGATGTTCAATGTGGTGGCCATCATTTGCTGCACACAATTGCAATCTCTGGCGTAATGAATGTCGTACACGCCGCACGCTACATGTTATTCATGAGGCGATATCCGGTTTGTGGCTGAATAAAACGAATCTTGTACACCATTAGGGAGGGTTTCCTATTTAATCCATATATTTTATAAAATGGGTGTATGTACATTATATATATATATATATATCTGTATGTGTGTGTGTGTGTGTGTGTGTGTGTGTGTGTGTGTGTGTGTGTGTGTGTGTGTGTGTGTATTAACATGTACATCTAAGCCAATGGACCAATTTCAACTAAACTTGATAAACTTATCCATTAATGACCGGCAACAATCGCTGAGGGGATAAGAACCACCTGCCAATTACAGTTCAGGAGATGCAATTTCATAAACAATGAGTTTGAGAAAAACTGACACATCATGTATCACGTTTAAATTTATTGCTTCTGTGCTACTAAGTGTGCTCGCAATAAATTTCTCCGGCAGTATCCACAAATAACACTAAATGCACCAGCAAACTTATACACTGAATCGCAAAAGAATGTGTCACAAGCACACGTATTGAAATACAGATATATGTAACAGACAGAATACAACACTGCGATTGACTACGCCTATACGAGGGGATTGGAGGCGGAATCTCCGAGATAGCAATGGAGTGGGGATTTTCCTGTACGACCATTTCACGAGTGTACCGTGAATATCAGGAATCCGGTAAAACATCAAATCTCCGACATCGCTGCGGTTGGACCACCGACAATTGAAAAGAATCGTTCAGCATGACAGAAGAGCAACCATTAAGCAAACTGCTGCAGATTTCTATGTTGGGTCATCAACAAGCGTCAGTGTGCGAACCATTCAACGAAACATTATCGATGTGGGTTTTCGGAGCCGCCCCCAGTCGTGTACCCTTGATAACTGCACGACACGAAGTTTTATACCTCACCTGTACCAGTCAGCACCGACATTCCACTGTTGATGACTGGAAACATGTTGCCTAATCGGACGAGTCTCGTTTCAAATTGTATCGAGTGGATGGACGCTTACGGGTATCGAGGCAACCTCAAGAATCCAGGTAACCTGGATGTCAGCAGGGAATTGTTCAAGCTGGTGGCGGCTCTATAATGGTGTGGATTCATAAAATGGCTAAAATGCCTCTGAGCACCATGGGACTTAACATCTGAGGTCATCGGTAGCCTAGAACTTAGTACTACTTACACGTAACCAACCGAAGGACATCACGCACATCCATGCCCGAGGCCGGCTTCGAACCTGCTACCGTAGTCGTCGCGCGGTTCCAGACTGAAGCGCCTAGAACCGCTCGGCGGACGGCAATGATGTGGAGCGTGTGCAGTTGGAGTGATAGGGGACCCCTGATAGTCTAGATACGACTCTGACAGGTGACTTTTACATAAGCAACTTGTCTGATCACCTGCATCCATTCACGTCCATTGTCCATTCCGAAGTACGTGGGTAATTACAGCATGACAATGCATCACGCCACAAGTGAGAACTGCTACAGAGTGGCTCCAGGAAGACTCATCTAAGCTAAAACACTTCCGCTGGACACGAGACTCCCCAGGCAAGTACACTATTGTGTGCATATTTTCGCGACACAAAGACCCATAAAATTTCGGGAGTGCAGCCGCATAAATTCTTCTAATATTTCGGCTGAACCCTGTCCCGCCATCTTCAGAGCGAGCCTCGGCTCACTCTGAAGATGGCTGGACGGTACAAAACCGAAATGTTTGAAGAAGTTGAAATTATACCTGGGATGCCTTGCAACGTGCTGTTCGGACCAGATCTTCACCCCTCATACTGTTACGGATTTGTGGATGGCCCTGCAGCATCCATGGTGTCAGTTCCCTCCAGCACTACTTCAGACATTAGTCGAGTCCGTCCCACGTCGTGTTGCACCACTTCTGCGTGCTCACGACGGCCCTACACGATGTAAGGCAGCTGTACAAGTTTCTTTGGCTCTTCAATCTATTATTAAAATCAGCCGTATCAAAACGTTTACTCAAAATTCACAATGCTACATCTTCCCCAAAAATTCCGATGGAAATTTAGGGCGAATTTAGCGTACTTATAGGAATATGAAGTGTGTATTTTGAAAACAAACTTCCGATTGTGCGATCGTATATCTTTTACGCGAGTGAACATACAACCTTTACGGTACTTTTTTTTATTAGGTTTGGATAAAAGTTTTCATTTACTTTTCGCAAGTCTTCTGGTGTCTTCCGCTGGACGCACAAAAAACATCTACACGGCAGCAAAACTCGTTCCACACTCTTTCGAGTCTAACTGGAGTTACCACATTGACGGCTCTTGCTATATGGCGGGGTAATCTATCAAAGTTGTTTGGAGGATAGGCACATAGGTGGAGTCTCTCACAAACCTGCTTAACAAAATTGCATACTGTGAAATCAGAGGACCCTGAAGGTCAGTTGTGCAATGTGAGATCCTTTCGCTCTTAAGGATGATAAGTGGTTAAGGCAGTGAAGAGGCGCAGTGGCTTACCTCAATTAAAACGAACCCGCATAAATGTAACTGAATTACATCCGTTGGAACGGAGAACGCAAAGCGGCTTTTGTTGTTATGTTGTCACCATCTCGGTTAGAAGCAGGTAGAGTAATGATTAATGAATGATAGAGCGAGCTAGCTGTACCAAGGAGACCTCTACCGACAGCCGCATGAATGAGTAACTTAGAACTTGGGCCAAGTTTCAATGCATAAGCTAAAATTCACGTGTAAGTTTTAACGTAATTCATATCGGCTGTACGTTCAAGTGAAATGTGATGAATTCTTTTGAAGCACTCTTGGTTTCCGAGCAAGAGTCTGCCAATAGACGGTGGGCAGGTAAAAGAGTAATTCCGAGACTAATTTTAAAAGAGAGAAGACGAGGGAAGAGGAGAGCGCATGAGAAAGGAATAGGATCTACATCCAGACACCCTCAGCTTGGAGATATTGCTTACGTATCCGCGGAAAGGTCTGTCAAAATAAGGGTCCATATCGTCCAGTTGATGTCATAGGTTAGTGAGCATTTACAAAAGACCATCTCCCACGATTAAGGATCGTGTAAACGATATGGTGATGCACTATGATAACATTGTCGCGAATTACGATTCATGTAGTATGCAGTAGCAGTGTCGTTGGCTGGCGTGGTAGCCAGTTCAAATCAGATCACCAATAGATATTCGTCATTTCGTGTTTATCACTTCTAGGTTCGCTTATTATCTTATGTTTATGAGGTTTGCATATTCTGCAATATTCAATGTTTGTAAAAATAACAGCATAAAAATGACAGCACTCTCTATCAAAGAGGCCGTTATGTCTAGGCTGGTGTTCGTAACAAACATGCTTGCAGTGCTAAACATTCTAATTTTTCGACAAACCAGCTTTCCGATTTTGACTTTATTGATGTTTCGACGTGACGTTCTTTGATGCAGACGCTGGGTGCTTCAGGACATCTACATCACCTTGCCTCTAGTTACGCAATGAAAAAGCCGTCGCGTACACGGACGTGAACCCCAAACAAGCAGTACATCGTTCCTAAGGTCCATTTATTCATGATACCAGTGGGTTACAAAACAAAAGTAATTAAGCTGCACATCAGGCATCCATCAAGGCATTACGGGGATGCCGATCAGGGCGCAACGAAATATCTTAGAGGATTTGACAGAGTCGACAAAGACGAAAGGTTGTACTACATGAAGTGTTTGGAAAATATGTGCTCCTACTTAAATGGCACAGCTCAGCTGTAGATTAGACCAGCAAAGAGAAGCTCGATTGCTGAGCCAAATTCAAGTTCGAAGTGAAGGAAACATCTGGTGAGCACTGGAAGCAAGTCGACTCAGCACGAAAAGAATTCAAGAATAGGGCCCAACGTGACAGTCTTACGTAAAGAAATTTTTAGCCCTACGCCATATCTTGAGTCTGAATATGATAGAAGCATAATAATTCTCTCACATGGAAAGAGCCGAAGTTGACATCTGCAGGGACCTTGTGGTAGAGTATATCAAAACGATAGCGTAATTAATCAAGTGGTGGCAGGGAATCGAGAAATTTAACACAAAATGATTCGGACGAAAGAGGTATGACCGACTTCATGATGTGGTCCCTTTGGAGGGAAAGAAATATGAACTCGCCTCTCTAGTGCGGCATATAGCAAGAGAAGAGATGCAGCAGTTTATGGCAGCCAGAAATATCGGACCGAGTGATGAAAGGTAAAAGCCATGAATGTCGAACTCATACGTCGGATGGTGATATAAAAAGGGTGGGAGCAATGCAGTGAACTGTACTGCATACAATTTGAAGTAGCGGTTAGCTTCGCTGCCCGGTGTGGTGTGGGTACCGATTCAAATCCGTTTGCTGACAAATATTTCCATTCGGTTTCTATCATTTCTAGATCGTTTTTCAAAGTTTTTTATCTTTGTAATGTTTACATACTCTCGAATATCCGATATCTTTACAAACAACCGCTCTATTCGCCTAGGAGGCAATCCCGTTCCGTTTGTACGTTGATGTTCATAATAAACGAGATTTCATTGCTGACGACCCAGGTTCCAGATGTAGATCTGATTGCAGTAACGATGTGGCAATATGGCTTCACACGGGAAACGGTAATATAGAATTCTCCACTGCAAATAAATTCAAGAAAGAGTGAAATACTTTGATCGATGTTAGAACTTATCCCAACAAGTACAATAAATTTGGATCTGGAATCGCACAATGTCTGCGGTATGAACACCGGTTGTTAATAATGTGAGAGAAATGTGGCACTTGTTCGTAGAATGAACTTCAAACGACCTCCAGCAATGGCTCTGCTCTTCAGCATAAGAAATCAATCACTTTGGAATGCAGCAGTTTTTTAGGAGACGGCGCTCCAAAAGGCGAAGTACCAACGCCTTCCGCTGCTGAGTCCAGGATTTACGTACACTGAACGGAGTGCACTTTCATCCTTCACAGACTAGCTGTATGAGCGAGTCCTGCCAAAATTTACCTGTTAGTGCCCTGGAGTACCCGTGTCTGTAACAAAAAGAAAGAGTCGATCGAACGACTTACCAGGTGATACTATTGTATGAAAAGTGGATATTTTTTAAGCTTGAAGTGTATTTCTATTTCCTAACTCGTCGCAGATAATCAAATCCAGCATATCACTTGTGGAGTAGTTGGATGTCTGTGTTTACAAGGGCTGAGAAATAAAAAAGAAAATGAGTCTAACTATTCTTACACACAGACAGCATAAAACAGAAAGTGCAGTCTTCTGTATAAGTAGGTAACATAACACTACAACACAGTGTGCAAAACTATAACACAATACTATTTTTGGAATATTTAAATTGATTCCTTTTCATGAATGTATCTTTTTTTTAATTTTCTTGTAAGGTACTATCAGTTAAGTATTGTGTAAACGTTGTAAAAAACACAGGAAACTGATTTGTTATAAATAATATATTACTTGAAACTTAAAAACAATTTTGTCCAGCAGATACACTAGCAGTGCCAGGGCTTAATATTATACATTGCCGGCCACGGCGTGCCTAACTTCACGGGCGCAGCGTATGCGGGCCAACGCCCGGTCTGTCATTCGGCTTTGCTCGGGCCTTCTCGGAAGTATACGGAACAGGGCAACATTTCGTTTAACATTGCGGTGCGTTATTCTGTGGTCGGCGCCACTCTGAGTTCGGCAGA
This sequence comes from Schistocerca serialis cubense, assembly GCF_023864345.2. Classification (NCBI taxonomy): domain Eukaryota; kingdom Metazoa; phylum Arthropoda; class Insecta; order Orthoptera; family Acrididae; genus Schistocerca; species Schistocerca serialis. The sequence goes on along the minus strand of NC_064638.1, from coordinate 247,307,923 downwards.
ATCGTGGTGTCAGCGCTGTTTACCCTTATCTATGTGTTCGTGGTATGGAGGATGTTCACAGGTGTGGTGACTCCACTAAAGAAGGCAGATTAGCGATCTACCACCACAGTAATTTAAAATGAATGGGGTGACAGAAGATCAGGGTGAGAATTTTCAATTCGCATAAGCGACAGGTACTGCTTATTTGATAGGTAACGACATTATAGTAGCATGCAGAAAGAATTTAAACTTTGATGACAATGGAAGAGCAGAAAATTACAACGATGGACAGATGGTATTTGTTGTTAGTGTATTTTAAGGAGCACTTCGTGGTAAATTTGCAGCCGTGGAGCAAATACGAATAGTACGTTTATGAAGTCACACGCATTATGCGATTTTCTATTGCAACAGGTTTCAAATGAAATTATCGAAGAATAAGGAGACCTCATTAATTATTGAAAACTACGTTGATCGAGTCAAGGGGCACGCCTGGAACGAATCTTCAATTTCAGTCTCGCTATGGTTAAATTTATGAAGGAAAAAGGGCTACAGGAACGAAAATTAGAAGATCCGGAATGGATTGCAGTCTTCTCATTTTAATTGGACTTGACGGCACATTGCCCACAGTACGAAAAATTGGAAATTTGTGCGTATGTATGGGCAATATTTTAGATTTATTTATGTTCATGGTCAACTGCAAGAGTCTGAACCATTCATCAATTCTCTCCAGGTCGTTCTGCAAGTTCTTACCATCTTTTGGCATTGCTACTTTGGTATAAACAACTGCATCATCTGTGAATAGCCTTAAAGAGCATCTGTCGATTTAGTTCCGTTTAGAGTAACGTGTTGAGTTCTATCTGCAAGAAAGTCTTGAATCCAACCGCAGTTCTGCTCCGATACTCCGTAAGCTAGTATTTTTTTCAGTAAACGGCAATGCGGGACGGTGTCAAATGCCTTTCCTGAAATCAAGGAACACGGCATCCGCCTGAGCGCCGTTGTCCACTGCGCTGTGGATCTCATGGAGGAACAGAGCGAGCTGAGTTTCGCAGGATCTCTGTTTGCGGAATCCATGTCGGTTTTTATAGAGGAGCTGTTCATTTTCCAAAAACGTCATAATTGTTGAGCATAAAACATGTTCCATAATTCTACAACATATTGACAACGATATAGGTCTATAATTGTGTGGATCTATCTTTCTTATAAACGGTAATGACTTGAGCTTTTTTCCAGTCGTTAGGTAGCTTTCATTGCTCAAGTGATCTAAGATTAATTACTGCCAGAAAGAGAGCAAGTTATTTCGCATGACCTTCATGGAATCTTACAGGTATCTCATCTGGTCCTGAAGCCTTTCCACTACTAAGCGATTGTGGCTGCTTTTCAGTTCCACGATCGGTTACCTCAATATCTGCCGTTTCGAAGTTCGCACGACGATTGAAAGGAGGGACAGTGTCACGATCTACCGCGGTGAAAGAACTTCGGAAGACCGAATTCAGTATTTCTGCCTTCTTTCCGTTATCTTACGTTTCGATGCCGGTGTGGTCGCTGAGAGGATGAATAGGTGATTTTGACACACTTATTAAGTCTATATACGACGAAAATCTCTTGGGGGTTTTACTCAGGTCGGTTGACGACGTCTTACTTTCGAAATCATTGAACGATTCTCTCATTGCTCTCCTTAAGCTCATTTTCGCTTCTTTCAGCTTTTCTTTGTCAGATATGAGATGAAGTGCTCTTTGTTTACGTAGCGCTTTTCTATCACGGCTATTAAACCATAGTGGATCTTTCCCAACCCTTAAAACCTAACTCGGAACGTACTTGTCGAGGGCATTATGAACGATGTCACTGATTTTTTTCCATTTGTTCTCCTCTTCCTCGTCCTCATCACCGAATATTTGATGCAGACTGCTGGGATATTCTGAAATTTGTATCCTGTCACTCTTGCTGAGCAAATATATCGTTCTACCATTCTTAACAGTCCCTGTAGGACCTGTTGTTATAGAAGCTGTCACAGCCTTAAACCACTGATACCTTCCTCTGCGTTAACTGATTCGATAAGTTTGGGTCTGCTTGTCTCCAGGAGGTTTAAGACGTTCCCCTCACGAGTTGGTTCTTTAACTATCTGTTCAAGGTAATACCACACAATTCCCTGTCTCTGGCACCAGTTTTGATAGTATAAGACTCCCAAGTTGAAGTCATCCCCTGTTACATCGGCATGATCAAGAAAATTACTATTGATATTCTGCATGATCTGTCTGAAGCGCTCTACAACTACCGATCCTGACGCAGGTGGTCTATAAAAGCATCCGATCACCGTTTCTGACCGTTCTCTGATACTCAGTTTCACCCAGATTAATTCACATTCGGAACCAGTGATCACCTCGCTAGATTTTATCGAATTTTTTACTGGAATAAACTCACCGGCACCACTGGCGACTAACATTGAAGCTCCCATTGACTATCACACCCACCCTCTGTACTTGTACGGACTGGCCAAGAAAACCGAACGCTGGCCCATCGGAAGCCGCAGTGACGTCCGGGCCACCAGGGGATTCCAGTGGCAGCAAAGGTGTCGCAAGTCTCGGCACATTCGCCCCGACGTCACCGCAACTTCGAGCATTAGCTAGAAGCTTGCCGACGGTAGCCAACGCAGCTTCCAGCTGTTTACGGAAAGTAAACAACTCTCCTTGTGTCCGCTCACAACAAGCACAGTCCCTAACCATATAGTACTGTGTATAAAATGGATATAAGGTCTAAATTGGCGCTAATTAGTTTGAAAATATAGCAAGAAAGGAACACTAAAAGTTGGTGTGCTGATTTCTCAACTCAGAGACCGCAAGCTATTAAACAGCAATAAATTTCTCTACATGGGAAATTTACACTGTGAAGCCGCCCTACACAAATATATTCTCGAGACTTATGCAAAAAAAAAAAAAAAAACTATGATTCATTTTCTAAGCACTAGTCTACACAGTAAAATACACACGTACAGTTCACTTCTTTGTAGAAGCACGTGAACTAAAAAACAAAGACTGAATTAATTTACAAGTGTTGCTATCCAGGACAAATACATTGGTTTTTTCACTTATATTTCCCAAATCTGCACAATGAGATTGCAAAATTTCTACAATATTTCGATCGAGATATTTGTATGAAATACCTATTTACGATTATAAATAAACAAATGTCATGTGACTAGGGCCTCCCATCGGGTACACCGTTCGCTGGGTGCAAGTATTTCGATTTGACGCCACTTCGGCGACTAGCGCGTCGAGGGGGATGGTGATTAGGACAACACAACATTAAGTCCCTGAGGGGAGGAAAACTCCGTCCCATCCGGGAATCGAACCCGGGCCCTTAGGATTGACATTCTGTCGCGCTGACCACACAGCTACTGGGGGCGGAATTTACGATTATGAATCCAAATAAGACACGAGAATGTGGCGACTTGAGTGCAAAAAACGGTGAAAATATCTGCGTCTGTTCCTATGCCGACATTTTATACCAGATAAAATTTATATTATGTCTTCATCGCGCCCAGAATAATTAATTAACCTGAAACTATGGTTTGTTTTGTGGTCTATGTTGTTGAGAAATGTCAAATATAAAACCATGGTGTATGCAGAAGTGGCCGTGCGGTTCTAGGCGCTGCAGTCTGGAACCGCGTGACCGTTATGGTCGCAGGTTCGAATCCTGCCTCGGGCATGGATGTTTGTGATGTCCTTAGGTTAGTTAGGTTTAAGTAGTTCTAAGTTCTAGGGGACTGATGACCACAGATGTTAAGTCCCATTGTGCTCAGAGCCATTTGAACCAATTTTTGTATGCAGAACAACTGTACCGCCATTTAAATGCGGGACCATTGCTGTTTCTCCCTCTACCCCCTCCTTGTGCTCAGACATATTATGTGGTGATTGGGGGGGGGGGGGAAGGGGGTTATGTGAAGCGAAGCTAAGCGCTTTGGCACTCGCGTCCGGGCGTGACCCGCGAGCCGAAATCTTGGACGGCCCTGGTCACGACTCTCTTTTCTGTTACCATTTCACAGCTGAAGAGGTACTTTCATATTACTAATTAATTAATTACATAAATTAATCCAGTCTTGACTTTTGGAATGTATTGAATGTCTTAAGATGATAATAATGACTATATAATTTAACCGTTCGATCGAGATCATAGTTCTTTGCAAAGGGTATTTCTTTTGAAATGTCATAAACTTGCTTGTATGCCACCAATTAAATCGTCTGAAAACCATCAGATAAATCAGTTTCACATAAGCTGCTATTTGGTGTTACTTTATCAGATCTACAAAATCGTTTGTCACATTAGCAACTACTGCGTTACACACGAAACATTTCATAGTTCCATTTTATGTGGCAAAGTGGACATTTTCATCTATTCAATTCTTTACACTAAGTGTGGACAATGAATACTGCAGTGTCTGTCTGTTTACCTTCATCCATGTTTGTATCTTTATCCATCACTGCATGTGAGGCTACAAGATTACTCCATGCGATAGTTACATTTAGTATTAATCACTGGATCAGTCCTATGAAAATTAGGGTGATGACACCTATGTGTATTCAATTTGTTCACTGGTAATGACTGATATGAGAAAAGGAGGGAATGCTTTATCTAGTGTCGCAGTAGAAGAAAGGAAGCGAAATTAATTTCATATTTATACAAAAGACTTGTTAGTAGGACTGTAATTCATAGACTCTAATTCACAGTACGACGATTCTCAGATTCATCACACGGCTTCGAATGAATACTTTCAAGAGACTACAAAAGAATATTTGTATGATTGAATAATTAGACGAATTTATGAAGTACTGACTAGTCTAGCGTACAAAATGGATAAGGGTAACATGTGGGAGAAATCATGGTACGCTACAGGCAACCAATCGACTAACAACTTACATATATCTCCATGTTGTTGGACACATTAAAGCAACATCACGAGAAAAGCATAAAATTCATTCGCAACCGACTTGCTAACATCTGGCAGTACAATCGTACCAACATTAAGAACTAAAGTGGACACTATAAGGCACTATTCACACGCCACATGGCAGGCAACAGACTACCCTACCCCACGTTGGTCGGTTAACAAAGAAACTCGATACTGTTCTGTTCTGCCTGCTCTTCAAATATGGGGTGCCTAGAAATCCTGCTTTCTTGGATCGCTAGACAACAATTCAAGCAAACCGTATTGATAAAGCTCATTACAAAAGGAAATAATTACAATACTTAACTTTGTAGAAGACAGAAGTGCCGCAAGCAAAGGACGACAGACAAATAACAAGACTCTTCAGTATATACAGTTCGTGAAACAATACATTTTCTAAGTCGCTGCTGTAGCGTTCGTAGAACGACTAGACTTCAACTCTTCGTGTAGATGGCGCTACTGTCTAGTTGCCGTCGTAGAGAAGGATCGGTCAGCGTACAATTGGCTGACGTCGTCTCACAGCCCTCTCTGCTCTAACGCTCTTGCTTGTCATGCAGGCGCTTGACTTTACTCTGGAACACGTACAGATTTTGAAATAACCCACAACAAGGACAAAAAACTATTTAGATGTCGCTTTCATTAATTAAAATAATCAGAGGATCTACTCGCCACCAAAAGCGGCGTGACAGACTGTATAATGCGATGTGTTACCTGTCCCAAATAAAATCAATAAATTACGAAAACTCACCAGACGCGAATTATTGGAAATGTTAACTGAAACAATTAGTATGAAAGAAGAAACACTGTGGGTTGGTTTAAAGACTGAAGATGCACAAACCACTGATGACCTCTACGTGGAAATACTTGACAAAGAAAAAACTCATCCCGCACAGGCCATAAAGGCTCAAAGGTACCGACTGGCCGCCGTGTCGTCCTCAGCCCATAGGCGTCACTGGATGCGGATATGGAGGGGCATGTGGTCAGCACACCGCTCTCCCTGCTGTAGGTCAGTTTCCGAGACCGGAGCCGCTACTTCTCAATCAAGCAGCTCCTCAGTTTTGCCTCACAAGGGCTGAGTGCACCCCGCTTGCCAACATTGCTCGGAGACCGGATGGTCACCCATCCAAGTGCTAGCCCAGCTCGACAGCGTTCAAATTCGGTGATCTGACGGGAACCGGTGTTACCACTGAGGCAAGGTCGTTGGCTTGACAAAGATGGATTGGTGAAAAGTGCAAACACCTATATCCTGAACTATCGTAAATGTTAAGTAAACACTCTACTAGCCTGGCTGAAATTACAAATAATCACAAAAGCAAAACGATGGTATTTTGAAGGCACTTATGTGATTGCCATACATCTGATAATTTTTAAGAACATAAAAAGGCGCGATAAGCATGCCAACCACTTACAAATATCAGTCATTTTGTGTCTTCATGCAAACTACCTCTCTTTCATAAACAATCTGTGGTTAATGTGTCATCTAATGGAACGAGACCGCCCGAATCTTGGCAGAGGCGCCGGAAGGCCGTCGTCCCACAGGGTGGACCTAGTCCGTCGCGTCCCCTTTCCGTCACGCTCGGCTGCCTTTGCGGTGGCCACGACGTCTCTCAGAATCCGGTTTCAGAGGCTTCACAGGAAGCGTGGCAGAGTTATTGCGCGCTGCTGCGCCACCTCATCTCCGGCTGTAGAGGGGCGGGAAGGAATGAGGATGTGACAGCCCGTAGACAAAGTGGGACCGGACACCGCAAATGTCACAGCGACCTCTGCACAACAGTGATCGCTAAACGCACGGTGCGCAGTCTACTGCTTAATCTCTGCACCATACGGCGTTAGTGGGCACAATTAACATGTAGGATTAGACTTTCCTCATACTAAAATTCGACAAAAGTAGCACTTACAAAACATATAAAAAGCGAAATATGATTGTGAAGCGATCCTCGAAAAATTAGCAAGGCCTTCGGCAACAAAACATGTTACAGTTACAAAGGCAACAAATCTACTCATCAAACTACAAAGTTTAAATAATAAAACACTGCACCATTTATGTTTTGTTATGCGTACCATCAGTTCCCATTATCAAGTACAAAATTTTACATTGGTATTTTCTTCCCTGTCTAGCTCAGCATTCATTTTTTTTATGGTTTAAAGTATTGACACAATACCTTCAATCTATACCATAAGCGTCGGGTAGACGCGCTGCAGCATACGTACCGCATATTTTAGTTTTCTGAGTGTCCACTGGCTGGAGCTACTGGTAGGTTTCTATGGAACCACACATGCTGTCTTCATCATAGATTGGTCGTGTGTGTGTCCTTGTTTGAAACGACACCAGGCCATTGTTTGGCTACAACATCATTGTTAACTGCTGTTCAGCTTTGCAGTGTGAATACCGCCTTGTCATGTAATTATTTTTCTATTTTGTAAGACTATGATTTTTTACACATACTTTAAGTTGTTATTGTTGTTGTTGTTTTTGGTGCAGCTCGCCACGCTACTCTATCCTTTGCAAGCCTCTTCATCTCCGAGTAACTACTGCCACCTGCACCCTTCTGAATCTGCTTAGTGTATTCATCTCTTTGTCTCCCTCTACGATGTTTACCCTCCACGCTTCCCTGCAATACTACATTGGTGACACCTTGATGCCTCTGAATGTCTCCTACCAACCGATCCCTTCTTCTAGTCATGTTGACAACAAATTTCTCTTCTCTCCAATTCTGTTCAGTACCTAATCATTAGTTATGTGATCTACCCATCTAATCTTCAGCATTCGCCTGTAGCACCATATTTCGAAAGCTCTGAACTATTTAACGTCCATATTTCACTTCCATACATGGATATACTCCATGCAAATACTTTCAGTAAGGACTTCCTTATACTTAAATCTGTACTCGATGTTAACAAATTTCTCTTCTTCAGAAACGCTTTCCTTGCCATAGCCGATCTACATCTTATATCCTCTCTACTTCGATCATCATCAGTTATTTTGCTTCTCAGATAGCCAAACCCGTCTACTGCTTTGTCTCATTTCCTAATCTAATTCGGTCAGCAACACTTGATTTAATTCGACCACATTCCATTATCCTAGTTTTGCTTTTGTTGATGTTCAACTTCCAAGCCACTGTCCATTACGTTCGACTGCTCTTCCAGGTCCTTTATTGTCTCAGACAGAATTACAACGTCGTCGGCAACCCTTAAAGTTTTAATTTCTTCTCCATGGATTTTGATTCCTATTCAAAATTTTTATTTGTTTCCTTTACTGCTTCCTCAATACACAGATTCAATAACATCGGCGATAGGCTACAAATCTGTGTCATTCCCTTCTCAATCACTGCTTCCCTTTCGTGCTCCTTGACTATTATAACTGCCATTTGGTTTTTGTACAAAGTGTAAATAGCCTTTCGCACCCTGTATTTGACCTCTCTCATCATCAGAATTTGAAAGTGAGTATTCCCGTCAATGTTGTCAAAACCTTTCTCTAAGTCTACAAATGCTAGAAACGTAGGTTTGCTTTTCCTTAAAGTATCTCCTAAGATGAGTAGCAGGGTCAGTATTGCCACGAGTGTTCCAACATTTCTACGGAATCCAGAATTCGCGTTAGTATTTAGTTTTCACAGCTGTCAACACCTGCTTTCTTTGGGATTGGAATTATTATATTCTTCTTGAAGTCTTAGGGTATTTCGCCTGTCTCATACATCTTGCCCCCCATGAACCATGGACCTTGCCGTTGGTGGGGAGGCTTGCGTGCCTCAGCGATACAGATAGCCGTACCGTAGGTGCAACCACAACGGAGGGGTATCAGTGGAGAGGCCAGACAAACGTGTGGTTCCTGAAGAGGGGCAGCAGCCTTTTCAGTAGTTGCAAGGGCAACAGTCTGGATGATTGACTGATCTGGCCTTGTAACAATAACCAAAACGGCCTTGCTGTGCTGGTACTGCGAACGGCTGAAAGCAAGGGGAAACTACATCCGTAATTTTTCCCGAGGGCATGCAGCTTTACTGTATGATTACATGATGATGGCGTCCTCTTGGGTAAAATATTCCGGAGGTAAAATAGTCCCCCATTCGGATCTCCGGGCGGGGACTACTCAAGAGGATGTTGTTATCAGGAGAAAGAAAACTGGCGTTCTACGGATCGGAGCGTGGAATGTCAGATCCCTTAATCAGGCAGGTAGGTTAGAAAATTTAAAAAGGGAAATGGATAGGTTGAAGTCAGATATAGTGGGAATTAGTGAAGTTCGGTGGTTGGAGGAACAAGACTTCTGGTCAGGTGACTACAGGGTTATAAACACAAAATCAAATAGGGGTAATGCAGGAGTAGGTTTAATAATGAATAGGACAATAGGAATGCGGGTAAGCTACTACAAACAGCATAGTGAACGCATTATTGTGGCCAAGATAGATACGAAGCCCACGCCTACTACAGTAGTACAAGTTTATATGCCAACTAGCTCTGCAGATGACGAATAAATTGAAGAAATGTATGATGAAATAAAAGAAATTATTCAGATTGTGAAGGGAGACGAAAATTTAATAGTCATGGGTGACTGGAATTCGAGTGTAGGAAAAGGGAGAGAAGGAAACATAGTAGGTGAATATGGATTGGGGGACAGAAATGAAAGAGGAAGCCGCCTGGTCGAATTTTGCACAGAGCACAACTTAATCATAACTAACACTTGGTTTAAGAATCATGAAAGAAGGTTGTATACATGGAAGAACCCTGGAGATACTAAAAGGTATCAGATAGATTATATAATGGTAAGACAGAGATTTAGGAACCAGGTTTGAAATTGTAAGACATTTCCAGGGGCAGATGTGGACTCTGACCACAATCTATTGGTTATGACCTGTAGATTAAAACTGAAGAAACTGCAAAAAGGTGGGAATTTAAGGAGATGGGACCTGGATAAACTAAAAGAACCAGAGGTTGTACAGAGATTCAGGGAGAGCATAAGGGAGCAATTGACAGGAATGGGGGAAATAAATACAGTAGAAGAAGAATGGGTAGCTTTGAGGGATGAAGTAGTGAAGGCAGCAGAGGATCAAGTAGGTAAAAAGACGAGGGCTAGTAGAAATCCTTGGGTAACAGAAGAAATATTGAATTTAATTGATGAAAGGAGAAAATATGAAAATGCAGTAAGTGAAACAGGCAAAAAGGAATACAAACGTCTCAAAAATGAGATCGACAGGAAGTGCAAAATGGCTAAGCAGGGATGGCTAGAGGACAAATGTAAGGATGTAGAGGCCTATCTCACTAGGGGTAAGATAGATACCGCCTACAGGAAAATTAAAGAGACCTTTGGAGATAAGAGAACGACTTGTATGAATATCAAGAGCTCAGATGGAAACCCAGTTCTAAGCAAAGAAGGGAAAGCAGAAAGGTGGAAGGAGTATATAGAGGGTCTATACAAGGGCGATGTACTTGAGGACAATATTATGGAAATGGAAGAGGGTGTAGATGAAGATGAAATGCGAGATATGATACTGCGTGAAGAGTTTGACAGAGCACTGAAAGACCTGAGTCGAAACAAGGCCCCCGGAGTAGACAATATTCCATTGGAACTATTGACGGCCGTGGGAGAGCCAGTCCTGACAAAACTCTACCATCTGGTGAGCAAGATGTATGAAACAGGCGAAATACCCTCAGACTTCAAGAAGAATATAATAATTCCAATCCCAAAGAAAGCAGGTGTTGACAGATGTGAAAATTACCGAACTATCAGCTTAATAAGTCACAGCTGCAAAATACTAACACGAATTCTTTACAGACGAATGGAAAAACTAGTAGAATCCAACCTCGGGGAAGATCAGTTTGGATTCCGTAGAAACACTGGAACACGTGAGGCAATACTGACCTTACGACTTATCTTAGAAGAAAGATTAAGGAAAGGCAAACCTACGTTTCTAGCATTTGTAGACTTAGAGAAAGCTTTTGACAATGTTGACTGGAATTCTCTCTTTCAAATTCTAAAGGTGGCAGGGGTAAAATACAGGGAGCGAAAGGCTATTTACAATTTGTACAGAAACCAGATGGCAGTTATAAGAGTCGAGGGACATGAAAGGGAAGCAGTGGTTGGGAAGGGAGTAAGACAGGGTTGTAGCCTCTCCCCGATGTTGTTCAATCTGTATATTGAGCAAGCAGTAAAGGAAACAAAAGAAAAATTCGGAGTAGGTATTAAAATTCATGGAGAAGAAATAAAAACTTTGAGGTTCGCCGATGACATTGTAATTCTGTCAGAGACAGCAAAGGACTTGGAAGAGCAGTTGAATGGAATGGACAGTGTCTTGAAAGGAGGATATAAGATGAACTTCAACAAAAGCAAAACGAGGATAATGGAATGTAGTCGAATTAAGTCGGGCGATGCTGAGGGAATTAGATTAGGAAATGAGGCACTTAAAGTAGTAAAGGAGTTTTGCTATTTGGGGAGCAAAATAACTGATGATGGTCGAAGTAGAGAGGATATAAAATGTAGGCTGGCAATGGCAAGGAAAGCGTTTCTGAAGAAGAGAAATTTGTTAACATCCAGTATAGATTTAAGTGTCAGGAAGTCATTTCTGAAAGTATTCGTATGGAGAGTAGTCATGTATGGAAGTGAAACATGGACGATAAATAGTTTGGACAAGAAGAGAATAGAAGCTTTTGAAATGTGGTGCTACAGAAGAATGCTGAAGATTAGATGGGTAGATCACATAACTAATGAGGAAGTATTGAATAGGATTGGGGAGAAGATAAGTTTGTGGCACAACTTGACCAGAAGAAGGGATCGGTTGGTAGGACAGGTTCTGAGGCATCAAGGGATCACCAATTTAGTATTGGAGGGCAGCGTGGAGGGTAAAAATCGTAGAGGGAGACCAAGAGATGAATACACTAAGCAGATTCAGAAGGATGTAGGTTGCAGTAGGTACTGGGAGATGAAAAAGCTTGCACAGGATAGAGTAGCATGGAGAGCTGCATCAAACCAGTCTCAGGACTGAAGACCACAACAACAACAACAACATACATCTTGCTCACCAGATAGTAGAGTTTTGTGATGGCTGGCTCTCCCAAGGCTATCAGTAGTTCTAACGGAATGCTGTCTATTCCCGGGGCCTTGGTTCGACTCAGGTCTTTCAGTGCTTTATCAAACTCTTCACGCAGTATCATATCTCCCATTTCATCTTCATCTACGCCCTCTTCCATTTCCATAATATTGCCCTCAAGTACATCGCCCTGGTATAGATCCCCTATATACTCCGTCCACCTTTCCGCTTTCCCTTCTTTGCTTAGGACTGGTTTTCCATCTGAGCTCTTGATATTCATGCAGGTGGTTCTCTTTCCTCCAAAGGTCTCTTCAGTTTTCCTGTAGACAGTATATAGCTTGCTCCAAGTGATATATGCTTCTACATTCTTATATTTGTCCTCTAGCCATCCGTGCTTAGCCATTTTGCACTTCCTGTCGATCTCATTTTTGAGGCGTTTGTATTGCTTTTCTCCTGCTTCATTTACCGAATTTTTATAGTTTCTCCTAGCATCAATTAAATGCAATATCTCTCCTGTTACCGAAGGACTTCTACTTGCGCTCGTCTTTTTACCAACTTGATCCTCTGCTGCCTTGTATTTCCATCTCTCAAAGCTACCCATTCTTTTTCTAATGTGTTTCTTTTCCCTGTTCCTGTCAAACTTTCCCTGATGCTCTATCTGAAATCCTGTACAACCTCTGGTTCTTTAAGTTTATCCAGGTCCCATCTTCTTGAGTTCCTACCTTTTTGCAGTTTCTTTAGTTTTAATCTACAGTTCATAATCTGCAAATTGTGGTCCGAGTCCACATCTACCCCTTAAAAGTCTTACAATTTAAGCCTGGTGCCTAAACGTCGGTCTTACCATTGTATAATCATCTGAAAGCTTTCAGTTTCTCCTGGCCTCTTTCGCGTTTATGGCCTTCTTTCATAATTCTTAAACCAAGTGTTAGTTTTAGATTAAGTTGTGCTCTGTGTAAAATTCTACAAGGTGGCTTCCTCTTTCATTTCTTACTTCCAATCTATATTCACCTATTAATTTTCCTACTCTTCCTTTTCCTACTATCGAATTTTAGTCCCCTTAAACTATTAAATTTTCGTCTCCCTTAACTCTCTGATTAATTTCTGTTATGGTATCATACATTTCTCCACCCTCTCATCAATTGCGGAACTAGTTGGCATATAAACTTCTAATACTGTGGTAGGCGTGGGCTTCGTGTCTATCTTGGTTACAATAATGTGTTCACTATGCTGTTAGAAGCAGCCTGTTCGTGTTCCTATTTTTTTATTCATTATTAAACCTACTCCTGCATTAACCGTGTTTAACGTTGTATACAGAAATACAGAAAATTCTTCGGAAACCCCAAGTAGAAACGGTCTTCATTCCATCTGCCAAAATACAGGGTCTGCTCGGTAGTCTGAAGGACGATCTTGGACTATGAAAATCCGGAATCTATCAGATCCTGTATTTACCTGACCAGAAGTCTTGTTCCTCCTGCCACCGAACTTCACTAATTACCACTGTATCTAACTTTAATCTATCCATTTCCCTCTTTAAATTTTCTACCCTACCTGCCCAATTAAGGGATCTGACACTCCATGCTCCGATCCGTAGAACGCCAGTTTTCTTTGTCCTGATAACGACGTCCTCATGAGTAGTCCCCGCCCGGAGATCCGAATGAGGGACTATTTCACCTCCGGAATATTTTACCGCATAGGACGTCGTCATCGTTTAACCATACAGAAAAACTGCATGCCCTCGAGAAAAACTGCGGCTGTAGTTTGCCCTGGCCTTCAGCGGTTCCCAGTACCAGCACAGCAAGGCCGTTTTGGTTAATGTTAGAAGGCCAGATGAGTTAATCATCCAGACTGTTGCCATTGCAACTACTGAAAAGGCTACTTCCCCTCTTCAGAAACCACATGATGTTTGTCTGGCATCTCAACAGACCCCCCCCCCTTTCTTGCTGCACTTACGGTAAAGCCATCTGTATCGCTGAAGCATGCAAGCCCACCCACCAATGGCAATGTCCATGGTTCATGGGGGGTGGCGGTGGGAGCTTAGGTACTTATTCTCATTTACACTTATAATTGGTTGTTCTATGGGTACATTATTTCCATGAAAAGTGATATTGTAAGTGATCCTAGGAACACTAGCGGAAATTTCGGATATGAGTTGATATGTGATGAAGCTGATGACGGTTTTAAATTTGTAGGGAAAATTATTGAAGCTGATGACCACAATTGTGGATCTGAACAGTTGCAGGTGGGAGATGATAGAAAACTGCTGGACATGAAGTTGCAGCAGTTAGCTACAAATTTTATATTGGCTATCACGATGAAACTGTTTGGATTAGTCAGTCCCAAAATAGGAAAACAAGTGCTAAAAACATTATTAGAATTCTGCCTGGGCCAAAAGGGACTGCCACAAAAGCAATTACTCATGTATATGCATTTTATCTGGAAACATGATAGAAGGCATCATATCTCATACTAATAGATGGACTGGAAAAAAAAGTAGCGATACCAACTATTCTTGATCTCGCAATTGTAAAGACACTACAGTAGAAGAGATTGGTACAGTTTTTGAAACATCGTTTTTAATTGGCATAAAGAAAGGAAATCATGCAAATTTCTGTTAACTGTGGGCATCCGATGGCACTGGTATTACTGTGTTACAACCATTTTCTTTAAGCTGTAAACGTTTCCGTTTTCTTCTTAGAACTATTAAGTTTGACAATTTAGAAACTAGAATTGAACGGAAATCTACAGATAAATTGGCACCTCTTGGTAGGTTTCACCAAAAATTCCTTAGTAACTGTATTGCTCACTATAATGTCAGCGAATTTGTTACAATTGATGAAATGCTGCAAGCTATTAGAGGAGCCTACGAAGTATGGTATCAAAACATACGCCTGTAGAGACACAAAGACATTTTATACCATAAATTTCGAAATGTACTGTTTCAAACAGTTGGCTGGGCCACACCTAAAATAAACCTGAAGACGTTCTCAAACGACTGATAACTCCTATAGGGGCACGAACGGGAATGTTTCGAGCGACAGCTACACACCAGCTGTAATCTAGCTCAGAATCTGCTTGATAAAACTTTGACCACCATCGTCGCTATGGAAAAAAAAGAGAGGGAAGGAAATCCCATCCGAATTTCAGCTAGAAACACAAGGGAAATCAAAACGACACTAAGTATCTTTCAGTAGGATTTCTGTTTTTCTTCGATTGTCACAACAAAAAAAAACGTTCTCTTCCTTTCTAATGCTTGATGCAAATGAAATTGACGTCAAAACTGGAAAACCGGTAATAGATTTCGATTATAAGAGAACGATGGGAGGTGTGGATAATATGAATCCTATATGATTGTCATATACAACAACCAGAATAACCAGGAGATGGCCGCTCGCATTATTCTACCGCTACCTTGACGTCACTGGACTAAATTCGAATATTATCTTTATCCACAACAACCCAGATAATAAAGATAGGCAACGGCTTTTTCCAAAAAACCTGTTATAATATCTTACGAATGCTCGTTTAGTACAAAGGGCAAAACTAACGAACCTTCCAAAAGATGTCAAATATTTCTATAAAGATTCGTAAAAGGTGAGCCAGTTCACGACGAAAGTAGTACTGGAATATGTCACATATTTGGAAGTTACAGGAGTGCCAGGACGAAGACGTCGTGCAGCAGTTGTGAACACAATGTATGCAAGAAGCATTCTCGTTAGAACGTTGTGTGTTTCTCCTGTGACGCCAATGATCAGCAGATGGAAATTTGTTCTGACAGAGGATGTTTATTGATGTAATCTATTTTAATAAAGTTGACATCCTTGCTACTTCTTTTTATCTGAAATAAATAATTTAGTGACAAGCTGTTTTATTTCAATTTTTACCCCCCGGTTTGACTAGAAACGGTAATTACATGAAGACGAAATTGCGGTGTAAATGCCGTAGCGGGCCAACTCAAATGAAATCAGGAGGCGCGCCCACCGGAGGATTAAGATCATAAAAGGACTGCACAGCAAGGGAGGCGAAGCAAAACTCATGCAGACATCACATAAGATAAAACACCAATGTAACTAATGGTACTTGATAAAGCGAACGAATTCTTGAAACACGTCGTGCTATCGTTGGAAAAGCTAATTGGTGCAACGTTTTAATATTTGAAGTAGTGATCTGCTCCGGCTTCTTGCCACGGAACGAGTTGTCTGCAGCCCTCGGCCACTAAACGGCTCCGAATTGTATCGTGAAACACGACGATGTGTAACGTAACTACGCTGGCCCGTGAGAAACAGTGTGCCGTAATCGAGTTTCGAATTCGAAGAGTCCGTCCACACACTGAACGCCCTCTCCTATTGCATGAGGGCGGCGGACCACACACACTTCCGCTGCGTCATCTGCAACCATCCAACGCCTTGCGTTGACTGTCGTCGATCGTCCTGCGTACAGTCCCAATTAGGCCCCATCCGATCTTCATCTGTTTTCAAAACTTAAAGATCGCCTTCCAGTGCTTGATCTACATGATTGCTCTGCACTTCACAATTAAGTGGCTGACAGAGTGTTCATCAAAGCACCTTTATGCTACTTTTCTACGGTTCCACTCTCTAACAGCGCCCGTGAAAAAGGAACGCGTAGACGTTTCCGTGCGAGCTGTAATTTGTCTCATTTTATTATCATGATTATTTCTCGCTATCTATATGAGCGCCAACATATTTTCACACTGCGAATAGAAATTTGGTGATTGAAATTTTATGAGACTGGTTCAAATGGTTGAATTGTCTCTGAGCACTATGGGACTTAACATCTGTGGTCATCAGTCCCCTAGAACTTAGAACTACTTAAGCCTAACTAACCTAAGGACATCACACACATCCATGCCCGAGGCAGGATACGAACCTGCGACCGTAGCAGTCGCACGGTTCCGGACTGAGCGCCTAGAACCGCTAGACCACCGCGGCCGGCAAATTTTATGAGAAGTTCCTGCCGCGGCAAGGAAATGCCTTGTTTTAATGACTGCCACCGGAATTCGGTTTTGATGAAGCGGCATCTGCTGAGGAGAGGTAGTGGCTTCATCAACAGTCAGACATTCTACAGAGACGGTATCAACGAACTGGTCTCTCGTTTAGTGAAATATGTTCGTCTCCAGGGTGATTACATTGAGAAATAAATATGTAGATATGAAGAATAAAGATGTAGAATGTTAATAACGTCTGTTGTCTTTAAAAACTTTTAAGAGTTTGCACATAAAAAATTCAGAGGTCTTAGTTTCTAGCACACCCTTGTGAAAACATCTATTACGACTAATAAATCTATCACTGTTACAAATGACAAAGCTATATGCTGAAGTCTGACACCTGCTCTCAAGGAGTATTGATGCACCCTTGACAAACTCAAACAGAATAACACCCCCTTTGACCTAAATGACTAGATCCCAGTTTTCAAAAAGGAATGCATACACTGCCCCGTAAGACAATGGGCTTACGAACATTCTCAAGTAAAAATGGTGAAACTTGTGTAAGGTACTTGATTATGAACAGAACACACATATGCGGTCGCAGGTTCGAATCCTGCCTCTGGCATGGATGTGTGTGATGTCCTTAGGTTAGTTAGGTTTAATTAGTTCTAATTTCTAGGCGGCTGATGACCTCAGAAGTTAAGTCGCATAGTGCTCAGAACCATTTGAACCATTTAGAACACACATACAAAAATCGATAGCAAAACCTGTGACTGTATTAAGCGGAATGTGAAGTCCTTGCAGCAGTTTGTAATGTGAGAAACGGACCTACGAGGTTACCTTTACTTGTAACTTATGTACTGGCAGTGAAACGGCACGTTATTTGTGCCGGATATCACCAAAAGCGACAAAAAATTTCAATAGCAGAAATAACTTCGTAGATTATGTAAGAGGAATATGATGTCCCTTAAACAACGTACACTATCTGATGAAAAGCATCCGGACACCCCGAAAAACACACATGAGCCGTGGAGGGCCGGCCAGTAGTATCTCTGACATGAATGCGATCGATTTCCTAGTACAGAGGTTTGTCTTGAGGCTTGGGCCTGGTCGGGATATAAGCAAGTGCCGACCGCCAGTAGGGAACAACGCTTTGAGAATGGAAGGCGACCGTGCGCGAGTCGGCGATTGGCTGGCGGGCAGAAGTGAAGGCGGCGTGCCTGAGGGCGGGCGGCAGTTATCAAATGGTTATACTGGAGGCGGAAGTTGGACAGCGCTGTGCATTCTTCGGCAACCTCGTGAACTGTGGATGTGCCCGCTCCCTTGGAGGGACACGCTATTAAGGTCTTGCGAAGTGATGCTCTGACATCTTCGCAAAAACGCCCCAGCATCAAGACACCCAGTTAAGTACTCTAATTACTAAGAGCGCTTAGTTAACTGTGATTGTGATCGCTCTTCGTACGGGCGGTGGATTTCGCCTGAGCTCGTGTGTTCCTCTTCGGTAGTGTTTGCTGGATTCACATTTCGGTGCCCTACTCGATGTGGGGTTGCAAACGGAGCCACGTCTTAGTTCGAAGTCGAGTATTACTTCCTTCAGTCGGTACCACAGTTCGTGGTTAAACTTCGGTCTTACGAGCTTGGGCCTTACTTCTGCTGTTACACATTTATGATTGTACAAATTTGTAACTTTCTGTTCCCTAAAAGCCCATCTTACAAGCCAATGGGTATTTGAATAAATGGTTCGCTCTCCAAGGTTCTCTAGTCTAGTAATTTGCATGATGCCCAAGTTACGTTTCAATAAATATGTCCAAAGTATTCGTGTTAAAATTGAGGCTGTGGGTCCACTGTTATTTTACATGTAATTTTAAAGTATTGGAACTGAAAGGGTCTTAAATAACAACTACATATGTTTCGTTAAAGTTATGGTCAGATTCAGCACTGGTGGCTTCTGTCAATTTTTATATGAGGTCGTTGCTAATGGTTTATTAATGTATTAATGATTTTGTGCAATGAGAGAGTTTCTTAAATACTTTGCCTGAGTGGCGTTTCTCAATGTTAATGGAAGATCGTCGGCTATTGACTTTTTAATTTGCTTATGATTTTATGTAATGAGTGTTTCGTAAATAATCTTGCCTGACTGGCGTCTGTCAATTTTTATGAGAGATTGTTTTTGTTAGTTAATAAACACACTGGAATTGAAATGTTCACTTTATTGGGTCAGCCCTTCCACTCCCTTTAGAATTAAAGGTTAAACAAAGCAGGTGTTAAGTAAAACCGTTCCCACACGCTTTTCATATGAGGAGTGGCCTAGCGGTTCTAGGCGCTGCATTCTGGAAGCGAGCAGCCGCTACGGTCGCAGGTTCGAATCCTGCCTCGGGCATGGATGTGTGTGATGTCCTTAGGTTAGTTAGGTTTAATTAGTTCTAAGTTCTAGGCGACTGATGACCTCAGACGTTAAGTCGCATAGTGCTCAGAGCCAGCCAGTTTTCATATGATGTGCATTGTGCTGCCACCTACTGCCAGGTACTCCACATCAGCGACATCACTAGTCATGAGACATCGTGAAAGAACAGAATTGGGCACTCTACGGAACTCACGAACTTCGAAAGCGGTGAGGTGATTGGGTGTCTCTTGTGTTATGCGTCTGTACGCGATATTTCCACACTCGTAAACATTCCTAGGCCCACTGTTACCGATATGATAGTGAACTGGAAACGTGAAGGGATATGTACAGCACAAAAGCGTACAGGTCGACCTCATCTGTTCACTGACACAGACCGCCGACGATTAAAGAGGGTCGTAATGTGTAATAGCCAGACATCTAACCAGACCATCATCCAGGAATTCCAAACTGCATCAGGATCCACTGCAAGTACTATGGGTGTTAGGCGGGAGGTGATAAAACTTGGATTTCATGGTCGAACGGCTGCTCATAAGCCGCACATGACGCCGGTAAATGCAAAACGACCCTCGCTTGGTGTAAGGAGCGTAAACATCTGACAATTGAACAGTGGAAAAACGTTGTGTAAAGTGACGAATCACGGTACACAACGTGCCGATCCCATAGCATGGTGTGAGTATGGCGAATGCCCGGTGAACGTCATCAGCCAGCGTTTGTAGTGCGAACAGTAAAATTCGGAAGCGTTGGTGTTAGGGTGTTATGGTTTTTTTCATGGAGATGGCTTTCACCCCTTGTTGTTTCGCGAGGCACTATCACAGCACTGGCCTACATTGATGTTTTAAGCCCCTTCTGGCTTCCCACTGCTGAAGAGAAATGCGGGGATGGCGATTGCATCTTTCAACACGATCGAGCTCCTGTTCATAATGCACGGCCTGTGGCGAAGTGGTTACACGACAGTAATATCCCTGTAATGGACTGGTCTGCACGGATCTCTGACCTGAATCCTACAGAACACCTCTGGGATGTTTTGGAACACCGACTTGGTGCCAGGCCTCACCGACGACAATGATACCTTTCCTCAGTGTAGCACTCCGTGAAGAATGGGCTGCCATTCCCCAAGAAACCTCCCAACACCTGATTGAAGGTATGCCACCGAGAGTGGAAGCTGTCATTAAGGCTAAGGGTGTGCCAACACCATATTGACTTTCAGCATTACCGATGGACGTTGCCACGAACTTGTAAGTCATTTTCAGGCAGGTGTCCGGATACTTTTGATCACATAGAATACTAACATGAGCTTGCTGTAGAAGAGTTCATTATCTCCGAGAAGGTAACACATTAATTAGTTAGGCTCTAGCTTTGATGAAGCCCTCATATCGACAAGAAAAGAGTTTACAAATTTCCTCTTTATATAAAAGCACGCTGAAAGCGCTCTTTCTCTATTGTATCCCGTAGATTTACCAAATTGCGGAGATGTTGACTGCTAGGTTTCGCCCTTTGCTCCCAATAGGTCCTGACATTTTCTATGGGATTAGCACCTGATGATTTAGTGGACTGCTCGAGATGCGATACGGTGCCTCAGTGTTCGTCAAACTGGCAGTGTGTGAATGTGAACGCAATTGTTATGATCTTGGAATAGTGTATTACCAATAGCATACTCATCATAGAAATGTGGAAGAAAACGCAGCACCAGTTCACCGATAACATTGAACATCCTGATTCATGTTTACGGTATCCTGATTGAGTGGTACGAAGGCGTATTTCGAATAACACTCCCAAATGCCACAGATCGCCCTCTGACCTCAACTTAGTGGTTCATACTATTCAGGATAAACGTCTCATTGGCCCGTTCATGCCATCGAAACACTGTATCATTTGAAAATTCGTAAAATGCTGACTCATCACAACACACTACACCTCTCCATTCATCTACTGTCCAAATTGAATGCAGCGTGGCACATTGAAGGTGTGCAGCTTTATATGCCTCTGCAAGTAGCGGTCGTTCGCGAGATATTCGATTCCTAATGTTGACTGCATTCAGAAATCTTTACGTTCGCTGGGAAATTGAGGTGAACCGCAGTCACTGACATTCGTCTCATGTTCATATGGATTACGTTATATTTGCGATCATTGTTGTGATGCGATGTTTGTGGCTGAGAGAGCTACATTGTTCCTTGTAGACTCGTTGGGCAGGCAGTCCATGTCGATAAACGAAGAAAACGACAACTCTCTTGCCATGCGCACATCCCAAGACGGACTTTCTGCCACGTCTCCTTATCATCACGGTAAACCAACATAATGCCCTAGTTCCCAATAACCAATTGACACATACATACACACATACATATCATTCGTATTTACATAAATACGTAAGTGCCAGTAAACTGCAATTCACGACCAACTGGAAATCGCTTTGTTAATCTTTAGGTGTAAGTTAATTGGTCAGAGTTAAACAGCTGAATGACTGTGTAACCCACGGAGATTTGAAAGCGTTGAGTTAATATCTTACTGGAAAGTGGTAGATGCGTACCCTGATGCAATGGTTGGGCATCATTAAGTTTCATTCACGTATTCAGTAAGTAGTGCATTGTATGTGATCTTAATTATAGGCTCATATCTTCTGATAGGTTGTCTTAAACAATAATGCACCGTACAGCAGAGCGAGGTGGCGCTGTCGTTAGCACACTTGGACTCGCATTCGGGAGGACAACGGTTCAAATCCGCGTCGGGCCAGCCCGATTTAGGTTTTTCGCGAATTCTCTAAATCGCTTCATGCAAATGCCAGAATGGTTCCTTTGAAAGGGTACAGTCACCTTACTTCCCAATTCTTCCCTGATCCGATGGGACCGATGATCTCGCTGTTTGGTGCTCACCCCAGATTAACTAATCAACCACCCACTGTAATGCCTATATAAAGGCAGAGAGGGCTTTCCTGGTCATTGAACATCAAACATAGTCCGTAATTTGGGGAAGCAACTTCTGCGGAGTTAGAGAGAATGTTAAAAATTAGGTGGACTGATAAGGTAATGTTGTGCCTTGCCGATTATCACGGTTGTTTTCCACGCCTTCAGAGTCGTCTTACTGGAGTGCTACACTTGAGCCACAAGAGGGTGGACTGGACAGACGCGTGGTTGCTGCCAGTACCGCCCTGACCTTGTTGGTAAAAAATGAAATGTCGTGTGGCGAGGGCCTCCCGTAGGGTAGACCGGTCGCCAGGTGCAAATATTTTTAGTTGACACCACTTCCGTGACTTGCACGTCTATGGGGATGGTAGGATGATGATGAAGACAACGCAATACCCAGACCCTGTGCGGAGAAAATCTCCGACGCAGTCGGGAAATGAACCCGGGCCCCTCTTTTTTTTTTTTTTTTGCAATCTCATTTTGTTCGTTATGTCTCATTGCATTTGTTCGGGGCGGACATCCGATGACATCCGTTCACGCTCACCCTTAATCGGTGCAATCAGTTTTTTTTATTACAGAGTGCAGCTAACCCTCTGACCAAACACGCTGAGGTACGGTGCCGGCTGAGCTATCGAGGCGCAAACCGTGCTAGTGACAAGCACAGACAGTGAAAGTAAAACGAGACTGGACTGAAGGTGCTAGAGTGAAGTCAGTCGCTGCATGGAAACAGAAACCGAGTTCTGGGCGCAGACAAGAGCAAGTAGGCTACATTAGCTAAGCCAGATGCAGTGTTCTCAGCACACGGCGTGGGCGTTGTATGGACGCAATAGCGTCGCGGGGCAGTTAGTGTCTGTTCCCAGAGAGGAGGGTGATGATAGCAGCGTAGGTGGAGAGAGAGGTTTCTGCTTGTGAAGAGGGGCGCTACCTGTGTGCTTCTGCAGCTGAAAGTTGAACCCTGGTGTTTCGTCGGTGTTCTTGTGATTGCTACAGGGTGCTGTGTTATGTGTGATAGGTGTAGTGGGTGTATTCGCAAACAACGACATACTGCGTGGCTACCAATGGTCGCAGTGGCTGTTCATTGAAGGCCTGTTAGACGTCTGGGTGTATGCGCTGTAAGCAAGAGCTGTTCGGTTGGTTGAGTGTGTTTAATGGTATTAAACTGAATGTTATTTTGTTTCAACTACGTCACGGGCATAACTCAATTGCTGACGCTATTTGCACTAAAAATTGTAGTTGTTATTGTATAAGAATTCATTAAGATCTATGTGTAGGTAGAGGACTGTGAATATCTTGTTGCGGGACCTTTCTGCTAATAGTAGTAGCAGTAGTACAAGACTAATATATTGCTATATGTCTCGTAACTAACCATAGCTAATTTCAAAAGTTGGTTTCGCATTTTATGCTTTATTGATCAAGTTACGGTCGAGGGTCATACGATCTAAACTGTTAATGTTGCTGTTTAAGTATGTATTTTATGGCAGAGGTTGGGCAACAGTCATGTTTGTTAACCGAAAAATTTTCGTTTGTAAAGATTGTCTGAGCCACGCTTAAGGATCTTTACGAGCTAAAAACAGATATCTCATTTTATTAAAATTGTAGTAACATTCTGTTATCCGAGTCCGAACACCACCTTAATCCTATATAACACTTGGTAAGAAAACGTTCCTGTGGAGGTGTTGCCCAATAGAATACAGATAAGTGTTTGTGTCCCACTTTACTGTGTGCTGTTCCCGTCACGGCTGTGAGGGACCCGCTGTGAAGGAGTTCGCTTATGAGGTGACGACGGGCGGCCAGCTTCTGGAGAGTACCGTGGCTGAACTATCCCAGCAGCAGCTTCGGCATGGCGTGGGTGAGCCCATGTTGTTGAGAGGGGTACACTGCGAGGACATAAGTAGCGTTATCAAAAGGGTATGGTTGACAGAGCAGAAGGATGTATTTCGGTGATGGAGACAACTGTACGTGTGCACTAGATGTATCATAGTGAAGGGGGGTACTACGGGGTGGGAGTTCACGAATGGCTATGTAAACGAGGAGATCTTGCTCGGACAATGTGGAAGGTCACTGGCGTGAACAGGCAGTTCAGACAGCATTTTAACTGGGTTCACACTGATGTGCAAGCGTTTTCTATCCCACCCGCAGACGCTGGCCTGATCGCAAACACAGCACAGGACATTAAATTGGCAGACTGGTAGCCGTTGACGTTCGCTCAACCCCTTGTACATTCAGAGGCGAATCATATCAAAGAGTTTAGGTAAAGTAGAGAGCGTGAACCCATTATGAATTTAGTCATAGGAAAGAGTTTGCGAGAAGAGATTTCAAAACTTAGCGATTGTTTCCTTACTGGAGCGGTGGGGCATTTCCGGAGCCAAAGAAGGTGTGGGGTAATAATAGTTGCTGATGTCCTACATGTGCTGCGAAGTGTGCCAGTTCCATCGCTGCCACAGTAGGAATCAAGGCAAGATTTGCTCATTAGCAGCACTAACACCTATGTGTGCTGTGAAATCAGTATCGGACTCATGTAGTCTGCAACATACAGATAGGACCTTACACTTCGCAATCGCCAGATATGATGATGGTCGTCGAATTTGAATTTGGGTGGCACCCCACATGTAACAGCAAATGCTAATGCGTTTTAGGCTGTTTGGATAGATTGTACTTGATTTATGGATAAAAAATTTACATGGAAAACAAGTTAAAAGTAGGAGGATTTAGTATAGTTTAGAAATTTTTTTTAAAGCTTAGCGGATTAGAGGTCAGAATAACGGAAGAGCTTTTGCCACACTTTCTGGCCCAAGTGTTTTGTGACCCCGGTCACCATGGTAAATGAGGATATGTCTACAGTTAAGGAACTGAGGGCACACATCTCTCAGCTCAATTTCTACTCAATGAAGAGTGAGTAGATTTTCCGCAAAATCGGCAATGCAAAGAACATATGGAGAAGAATGACAAAATGGATAGAACATGTGTTTAAACGTCATACGATAACTTCCTCTTTACTGGAGGGAGCTGTAGAGGTAGAGACTGCAGGGTAAGACAGAGATTAGAATGCATCCAGCAAATAACTGCGTCCATAAGGTGCGAGTGCTACTTGAGACGAAGACGAGAGCACGGTAACAGAAGTGCGGCGGGCTTCTTCAAACCAGTGAGAGGACCTGTTATGTCCCTTACCCGTCCCCTGTCTCAGCCCCACCAATGACAAAAAAAAGAAAGAGAAAGATTAATGACAGACGCAGAGACATGTAGTAATAGTGTTCTTTATCCCGAAGAAAAAAAAATAAATAAAAGCTGCAGTCCGACATTGATCATAAAGGCGACATCCCTGTAGATACTACTGAATAACATCTACAACAGCAGCTAGTTGATGGTGCCTTCGTGGAGAGATGACTAAATGTAGCAGGGGGCCCTGGCCAATGTGCCCGCACATCGTCTTGCTGGTTGATTACCACACAGATGCATTTGTGTAGGCTGATTTCCTCAACTAACAACAAGACCTACAGGTCTTGCTGAGAATGGAACTTAACAACCTGATGCACTAATAGATTAGGGGTCATTAAACTCTCCAATTCAGCGTAAGATCTTGAATGCACATTGACGCAGCGTGACAGGAGGCCTGCAGATATTTACACTAATATGGTTTTTATTTATAATTGGATCCGATATGTATGAATAAGCTTTCCGCCTTTTATGTGTGAAATGCTAGTTGATCTAAAACGAATCTGTCGGTCTGTAAATTAGATTGTATATGAATAATGGTTCACAAATTGCTCAGAATGACTTTATCACTAAAGGATCACACATAATGACTCACTAATATAAATATATCCTCTTACGATGCTGCATCTTTTGAATTTACATTAAGTTTTATTAATGAGTACAGTTCCTAATTTTCTCTGCTCTGTCTGCACTGAAAAAATAAGCTGAAATAAATCACTGTACATTAGTTTCCCTTCTTAATTCTTTTACAAGGCTGCATTACCAATTTAAACTTTTTTGTCCTTTTTTAAAACTTATAATCACTGTTCATGCAATGACGCAAAGCACGTCAGTGTAACTTTTTATCAAACACATTTTTCATTTAAAAAGTCAGGAAAAACATTAGTGAAATTTTTAGTAAATAAGGATGAGGGTATTTGGGAATTAGATTGAATCCTTTTAATACCTATTGCTCGTCCTGGACATTATCTTTGTGAGCGATGTCGTACACCATACTGCATGCTTTTAACAGACACTCCTTTTAATGACGTAAAATGTACTTTCAGATTCCTAATGAAATATCTTTAACTTAGTCTTGGTGGGGGAAACAGATCAGAATACTGAACATGTAACTGATAGGCCTCCCTGGATACCAGTTCGTAGATGTCAAACATAGTGACATATGTTCACTGGAATAATTACTAAACTAGCGCTTGCAGCAAAACAAAACTCATTGTAAATTATCTTTTCTTTCACATGACCCGCCTTCCTATACAGTCATGTCATATCATCCTCTATCCTGACTGACATAATCAGGAGCATCTCAAATAAAAACCTCTGTGTGGCACGTCGGTCATCGAAGCTCCTCGCTTGGCCATGACATAACACTTTCTGTCCCTCAGGCCGACAACTACTTCTGACTTCCTGGCTCGCGTGAACTCTACTCAATAATACAACCTCTGGCATGAAAATAATGTATCTGGCATGTTTACAGGCATGCAAAGGTACTCGGTAGTGGCAAACGTTCCGAACGACTGTAATTTTTCTTCTAATTTACATTCAAAGATTCGCTACGTGGCAAACACACTAGAAAAATGATTTCGCATGATATTTACATTTTTTACAACCACTATTCCTAATACACGTACCTTACAACCATATCCACATAAATCCTTTATCTTGACTGGTTCCTGCGATTTCTAGTTGTTCTATGATTAAAATAGGAGGGGTACCCAAAAAACCGGAATAACATTGCCGTGGGCGGAGCTTGTGTAGTACGCATTTGTGCCGCGAGGCGTGTATAGCGCAACTCATTGCCAGCTCAGTATCGACTGTGTTGTCGACTTGGCTTTTTCTGTTCTTCTGCAGTTATTGTTTTTGCTAGCGCGGTTATGTTCTTGTTTCGTTTTTTTGTGATGAAAAGCTTAAGTGAACAACGTGCAGCTGTGAAATTTTGTTTTCTGCTCGGTAAAAATGTTGCTGAAATCGTTTTCCTGTTGAACACAGCATGTATTGTATTGTATGTTAAGAGGGGGCCTAGAAGCGACGGAAAGGCTTCGTCCCAAGACGACTGCGGAAGTCCACTTCACCCCTTCGCCGCCCCAAACCGAACCACTCTTTCAGGGTTGTTGGGGGGTTCGGGCTCCGGTGGAGCCTCCCCCCCTCCCTCAAGGAACGTCTCACACCAGACGTATGTAGCTCCTATGTTTCTGTGGTAGAGTAATGGTAGTGTACGCGTATGTGGAGAGCTTTTTTGCGCAGCAATCGCCGGCATGTGCAGCTGAGGTGGAATAAGGGGAACCAGCCCACGTTCGCCGAGGCAGATGGAAAACCACCTAAAAACCATCCACAGACTGGCCGGCTCACCGGACCCCGACACAAGTCCGCCGGGTGGATTCGTGCCGCGGACCAGGCGCTGCTTCCCAATCCGGGAAGCCGTGCGTTAGACCGCACAGCTAGCCGGGCGGGGTTGAACACAGCGTACTAAAGTGATGCTGTGGAAGGAACTCAAGTGTACGAGCCGTTTACTCTATTTAAAAATGAAGACACGTCGATTGATGACAAATCTCTTTAGGGACGTCCATCAGCTGCCCGGATCGACCAACAGGTTGAAAACTTTAGAAAACCTTTACTCACAGACCGTCGATACACAATCGATCAACTGTCAGAGATTAGTGGATTTTCTTGGAGTTCAGTGTTCGTCAAAACAGACTCGGTTTGTGGCAGACAGGAGACTGGTTCTTCCACCACGACAATGCACCTACGCACACAGCCATCTCTGCTAGACAGTTTTCGGCTAAAATTGGCGTGGTTCCGCTGTTCCACGCACCTTACTCACCTGACCTGGTTCCGTACGACTTTTCTTGCTTGAAAAGGGGCATGAAAGAACACCTGTTTGACAACACTGAAGAAATCAAGGAAGAAACAAGGGAAGATCTGTCAGCCATTTCTAAAGACGACTACCAAAAATTTTTCGAATAATGGAAGCACCGGTGGGACAAATGTATTAGTTGCAATGGAGAGTATTTTGTAGGGGACAAGGTAGTTTTCTAAAAAAAATGGAAAATATATAGCTTTTAAAAAATAATTCCAGTTTTTTAGGGTACTTCTTCGTATGGTATTTATATGAGTTACAGACAAACAATCTGAGGTGGGTTCTCATCCAATGAGACCACTCGGAAGGACTGCATGGAGCAGCGATTATAGCATTGCCATACATTCCTGCCAGCTCATAACAAACATGAAAGTGTCATTCTTCGAAAGTATCGATCATCCTCTATCAGTGATTGAATAAACTCGTGACCTTGGTCTAGAAGTAAAACCACTCCCATACAAGAGGAGATAGTGAGCTCGCGTGCTGTATTGTCGGTGTGATTTTTCATTTACAGTTACTGTGTTCATCCTGCATAAGCACTAAAATGTAGTCCATAAACTAATTTTATTTCCTTTTTCAGGTAAGGTATATCAAATAAATAATATCGAGATTGTTTTAAATAACTACAATGTTTGACAAATGTGTCCAAAGAAGACAGAAATTCTGGCAATGATGTGTCGTCTGTACACCTCATTATTCAAAAATCGAGAACCAAAATACAACAAAAAGGGAAAAAAGAAAAGTGAAAGAACCCTGGATGGTAACCAATCGACAGTTTCAGTCCACGCTCAATGAGATCATGCTGCTGTTTTATGAGGCTTCGTGAGAAAGTGACACCCGAAAAACATGGGGGTACTTTTCTGTCCATCCATCAACACTGAATAGATCGTGAGGGATGTAGAACAAGTCTTAAAAAGAAAAATATGCGGTACATAATTACAAAACAGGAGGTATGTTAGTGTCCATTACATAAATACTAAGTGAAATGATGCTGAAGGAAGAGGGATAAACAAAAAAGTTGAGATACATTTTCATTTAAATATTAATATCAAACTTGTCAGAAACATGTAAATATATCTAATGCATAAGATAACTGTTTGACTGCTGTAGCCATGCGCTATGAAGCTGGTAACAAGTATTTCCATGTATCGGATATTATACGCGAGCAGCCCCTGGTCAGAGTAGCTATGTCACTGGAAGATGTGCTTGTTAGCGGAGAGTTTTAAGAGGGGTAGTGAGACAAACGCCGAACAGAGGACTCATGGAAATGTAGACGAAAAGTTAGGTTCGTCTGTTTTCAAATAAAATGATTTGTGTTTGAATCTTGCGAAACAGAGGAGAACAATTTTGAATGGTATGAGATGTAATGAGAATACAAAACTGTATGAAGAGGAATGAAGGTAATAAAAAATTTGTTATTTTGTTTAACATTTGTGAGAGTAAGAGTGTGATATCAATGTTTCCCTTGGCCAATGTTAATGAGTGTTATAACATGCATTTCATTCAATTAATAATATATCAGATAGTTTAAAAACAGTTTGCTAAAGAAATATTTGGGCTAACGTCACAGTCCACATCCTTGATGCAGGTCATTTTTAATGAAAGAGCGTCTCACTCACTGATGTGTATAAAATAGTTTACTTTTTGTGTGGAGAATTGCACTAAATTCTCAGCAAATGTAATTAAAAGTTTGCAGCTGGCGCACAGAGAGCAGCAAGCACCGCGTTTCCATGCAATTACATTACGAGGTGAGGGAGTTTCATTTCAGGGTCAGTTTACTATGAAAATTATCAACGCACAGGGACCACTTTGTTAAATTACAGAGATTAATAGGTAAGTTCAGAATTTAATCAATGTGGCTCAAATGGTTCAAATGCCTCTGAGCACTATGGGACTTAACATCTGAGGTCATGAGTCCCCTAGAACTCAGAACGACTTAAACCTAACTAACCTAAGGACGTCACACACATCAATGCCCGAATCAGGATTCGAACCTGTGACCGTAGCGGTCGCGGATTTCACAATGAAGTGCCTAGAACCGCTCGGCCACCACGGCCGGCTCAATCAATGCGCACATTTTTAAGAAAGATAATGAAACAGGGCCAAATTCATGTCCTATTCTCGGAGACAGATAGGATAGATTTCTCGCGCATGTGTATTGCACAAAATCACCCAAAACTAAACAACATACCGGGGGGAGTCATTCCAGATGTGGAAAGGGTCCTTCCGGATGCCATGAAGGGTACAGGGTGCACCCATCTGCAGGTGGTCGCTCATGTCGGCACCAATGATGTGTGTCGCTATGGATCGGAGGAAATCCTCTCTGGCTTGCGCCGGCTATCTGATTTGGTGAAGACTGCCAGTCTCGCTAGCGGGATGAAAGCAGAGCTCACCATCTGCAACATTGTCGACAGGACTGACTGCGGACCTTTGGTACAGAGCCGAGTGGAGGGTCTGAATCAGAGGCTGAGACGGTTCTGCGACCGTGTGGGCTGCAGATTCCTCGACTTGCGCCATAGGGTGGTGGGGTTTCGGGTTCCGCTGGATAGGTCAGGAGTCCACTACACGCAACAAGCGGCTACACGGGTAGCAGGGGTTGTGTGGCGTGGGCTGGGCGGTTTTTTAGGTTAGATGGCCTTGGGCAAGTACAGAAAGGGCAACAGCCTCAACGGGTGCGGGGCAAAGTCAGGACATGCGGGGACCAAGCAGCAATCGGTATTGTAATTGTCAACTGTCGAAGCTGCGTTGGTAAAGTACCGGAACTTCAAGCGGTGATAGAAAGCACCGAAGCTGAAATCGTTATAGGTACAGAAAGCTGGCTTAAGCCAGAGATAAATTCTGCCGAAATTTTTACAAAGGTACAGACGGTGTTTAGAAAGGATAGATTGCATGCAACCGGTGGTGGAGTGTTCGTCGCTGTTAGTAGTAGTTTATCCTGTAGTGAAGTAGAAGTGGATAGTTCCTGTGAATTATTATGGGTGGAGGTTACACTAAACAACCGAACTCGGTTAATAATTGGCTCCTTTTACCGACCTCCCGACTCAGCAGCATTAGTGGCAGAACAACTGAGAGAAAATTTGGAATACATTTCACATAAATTTTCTCAGCATGTTATAGTCTTAGGTGGAGATTTCAATTTACCAGATATAGACTGGGACACTCAGATGTTTAGGACGGGTGGTAGGGACAGAGCATCGAGTGACATTATACTGAGTGCACTATCCGAAAATTACCTCGAGCAATTAAACAGAGAACCGACTCGTGGAGATAACATCTTGGACCTACTGATAACAAACAGACTCGAACTTTTCGACTCTGTATGTACAGAACAGGGAATCAGTGATCATAAGGCCGTTGCAGCATCCCTGAATATGGAAGTTAATAGGAATATAAAAAAGGGAGGAAGGTTTATCTGTTTAGCAAGAGTAATAGAAGGCAGATTTCAGACTACCTAACAGATCAAAACGAAAATTTCTGTTCAGACACTGACAATGTTGAGTGTTTATGGAAAAAGTTCAAGGCAATCGTAATATGCGTTTTAGACAGGTACGTGCCGAGTAAAACTGTGAGGGACGGGAAAAACCCACCGTGGTACAACAACAAAGTTAGGAAACTACTGCGAAAGCAAAGAGAGCTCCACTCCAAGTTTAAACGCAGCCAAAACCTCTCAGACAAACAGAAGCTAAACGATGTCAAAGTTAGCGTAAGGAGGGCTATGCGTGAAGCGTTCATTGAATTCGAAAGTAAAATTCTATGTACCGACTTGACAGAAAATCCTAGGAAGTTCTGGTCTTACGTTAAATCAGTAAGTGGCTCGAAACAGCATATCCAGACACTACGGGATGATGATGGCATTGAAACAGAGGATGACACGCGTAAAGCTGAAATACTAAACACCTTTTTCCAAAGCTGTTTCACAGAGGAAGACCGCACTGCAGTTCCTTCTCTAAATCCTCGCACAAACGAAAAAATGGCTGACATCGAAATAAGTGTCCAAGGAATAGAAAAGCAACTGGAATCACTCAATAGAAGAAAGTCCACTGGACCTGACGGGATACCAATTCGATTCTACACAGAGTACGCGAAAGAACTTGCCCCCCTTCTAACAGCCGTGTACCGCAAGTCTCTAGAGGAACGGAGGGTTCCAAATGATTGGAAAAGAGCACAGATAGTTCCAGTCTTCAAGAAGGGTCGTCGAGCAGATGCGCAAAACTATAGACCTATATCTCTTACGTCGATCTCTTGTAGAAATTTAGAACATGTTTTTTGCTCGCGTATCATGTCATTTCTGGAAACCCAGAATCTACTATGTAGGAATCAACATGGATTCCGGAAACAGCGATCGTGTGAGACCCAACTCGCTTTATTTGTTCATGAGACCCAGAAAATATTAGATACAGGCTCCCAGATAGATGCTATTTTTCTTGACTTCCGGAAGGCGTTCGATACAGTTCCGCACTGTCGCCTGATAAACAAAGTAAGAGCCTACGGAATATCAGACCAGCTGTGTGGCTGGATTGAAGAGTTTTTAGCAAACAGAACACAGCATGTTGTTATCAATGGAGAGACGTCTACAGACGTTAAAGTAACCTCTGGCGTGCCACAGGGGAGTGTTATGGGACCATTGCTTTTCACAATATATATAAATGACTTAGTAGATAGTGTCGGAAGTTCCATGCGGCTTTTCGCGGATGAAGCTGTAGTATACAGAGAAGTTGCTGCATTAGAAAATTGTAGCGAAATACAGGAAGATCTGCAGCGGATAGGCACTTGGTGCAGGGAGTGGCAACTGACCCTTAACATAGACAAATGTAATGTATTGCGAATACATAGAAAGAAGGATCCTTTATTGTATGATTATATGATAGCGGAACAAACACTGGTAGCAGTTACTTCTGTAAAATATCTGGGAGTATGCGTACGGAACGATTTGAAGTGGAATGATCATATAAAATTAATTGTTGGAAAGGCGGGTACCAGGTTGAGATTCATTGGGAGAGTGCTTAGAAAATGTAGTCCATCAACAAAGGAGGTGGCTTACAAAACACTCGTTCGACCTATACTTGAGTATTGCTCAACAGTGTGGGATCCGTACCAGGTCGGGTTGACGGAGGAGATAGAAAAGATCCAAAGAAGAGCGGCGCGTTTCGTCACCGGGTTATTTGGTAACCGTGATAGCGTTACGGAGATGTTTAATAAACTCAAGTGGCAGACTCTGCAAGAGAGGCGCTCTGCATCGCGGTGTAGCTTGCTCGCCAGGTTTCGAGAGGGTGCGTTTCTGGATGAGATATCGAATAAAATGCTTCCCCCTACTTATACCTCCCGAGGAGATCACGAATGTAAAATTAGAGAGATTAGAGCGCGCACGGAGGCTTTCAGACAGTCGTTCTTCCCGCGAACCATACGCGACTGGAACAGGAAAGGGAGGTAATGACAGTGGCACGTAAAGTGCCCTCCGCCACACACCGTTGGGTGGCTTGCGGAGTATCAATGTAGATGTAGATGTAGATGAACAACAAAGTTATAACTGATGAATCAGGCCTGTAGAGATTCAACAAAAATAAAAAGAATTTTTAAGTGAAATTTTCCGCGGAATTAACACTTAAATATTTTATTTCTCTGGCCTTTATACTGCGAAACTACTGTGCTTGTGAGGCTTAAGCTTCGATCAAATTGTGAAATTAATTATTTTTTTCTTTCATTACCCTCGCGAGCATGTTCAAATTACTAATGTTCACGATATGCAAAGTTCCAAAAAGCTGACAGACTGAGCTGTAGGCCTAAGATGGTAACATGATATTCGAAATCTGTTGCAGGAAGCAGGCGCTATAGTTTAAATGGCTTCTGTTGGATACTTACAGGTTATTTCCCTGCATGATAGACCGCAAGTGTCCTTCCTCAAGTAGCTTGTCTCGACCTCCCTTAGACCACCGTGGTACGTCGTAAATGCTTATCGCTTACACGCTGTAGAAACGTTGTCTACACTGTCCTGGACCGTTACAAAGATATGGCAGAGCGTCTTCGAAGTTCATGTCGCTCGCCGTGGAGACCCTGATCAACGACTCTGATATTGGGTGCTTTCTGTTTGTTCTGGAGTTTAATTTACTGTTACAGGTACTGCGGACGAGCAAAGGCGTTATAGGACTAAAACGGTTTTGTCTGGGAATATCGGGTATTCCAGATTATTGCTGTGAGAGTTTGGTGATCTTTAATCAGATGCTTAGAGCTACTGCGTTAGAGTTGTAACACGTATTGCCCATGGAAACGATGACCAGTGCTTCTGTTACCACTTATGTCTAATTTTGTATAATACAGAAGGAAAGGAATTTTCGGATTTGGTGACATAGTGAGCCTTTTTAAAATCAAAATACAGAATAAATTTAGAACCCTGATGGCTCGTCACCAGGTGCTTGGGGGTTATGTCTCCGTCGCGGATGTGGTCTTATCAATTTACACTGATCCATTTACACATACATACTTGGCAGTGATAGATATTCGTCAAAAAATACTTTCTGATACTCAAATAGGCACGAGACACGGATAGCTCACGTCGTAAAACTATTATTTTACCTACATTGCTAGTTTGCTAATACAGATTAATATTGTGAGCAGATTTTCACCACACAAAAAATATAAATATAACATCAAAATATATTATTCTGTACACAGAATGTTGCATTTCTTTTCGTGAGCGTCATTGCAGTTCAGATTCCAACTTTTTCCAGAAAGATTGTAATTCATAGATTTACGCCTTTACTGGGAAAAAATAACAGAGTAAATTAACTGGAAATACTATATCTTTGTTTATTCAAACGTTTTATGATGTTTTAGTTCGTACAAAGCGGTGTCCAATTTGTCCTGAAAAGTCCCTTTCTTCCGCTCAGTACCTGAAAACGATTTCTAATATTTTAAATTAAAATTTTGATTTCACAACCACAATTTATTCATTAACTTAACAGGCTTAATTTTAACAAATAGGCCAAAAATTACAACTATTTACTGCCCTCTAGGTCCATCCGAAGCCTACAGCAAACTTTGATTTTAAATATAACAACGTATAACTGAAGAGAAAATATGTAATACTTATGTCACAGTTGTTTGACTTTTAGTTTGCAAAGTGCTGAAAACATTCACGTGTGTAATGGAAACCTGTGCCACATGTAAAATCCGCTAGATTGTGCAGCTTGTTTCAAGAACACTTTCGTAGAAATATTAGTCACAGTATAATCTTCTTCTTCTTATCCTTCCTCCTCTTCTTCATAATCTCTTCCAGAATTAGATTCCTTCCATTCCCCATTTCTTCCTCGATCGTCCGACATCACCTATCTCTTTTGCTGCACACTGGTACTGATTATTTACCTCTGTGTCTTTCATTCTACGCATGTCAAAACACGCCCCTTAAAAAATTTCATTACAGCTGCGTGAACTGAATACTCTCTTCTTTCCCTTTCTGCTATTCGTTATCTTCCATACATAAGAAGCAGATCTGTAATTGAGCTGAAAAACTTTATGCATGTATGTTTTTTTTAGTTACATTTTTGTGAACGCATTAACGTGTGTTTCTAAATTTCTTAAGCTTTTCATTCCTGTCAGTATTTTTATAATACGAAATTTAACACCATAAATATTTAACCTGTTCATAATTTTATCATCATAAACGATTCTGGATCTTACTAGTCACTTTCTTTTATGTGCTATCGTCTTTGTTTTGCTACAGAAAGTTTCTGATGTCTTGTTCAACACAAAAACTTCCTGTTTTAGATTGTTTAACTATCCTTCTTCAAAGTCTATACAACCAGCATTGAGATAAGCAATTTATACAAGAAACCTTTGCAAATCCCTCGATAAATGTATATGTTCCATGTTAGGAACATACCATGCATGTATAAATTATATGATTTCACACTTGCCACTCTATGAAAACAAGTGCTATAATTTTTCCTTTTTCATTTATATGAATGTTATTTCCTCATGGAGTAATTGTATAGCTTCTTTCAAGTGATTTCGGAACCTTCAACCACTTAAGCATTTTTTGGAATTTCTCATTCAAGTTTTTAAGGCACGACAGGATTCCTGTGCCCCCATTGCCAAATTTCAGGCATTACCTCTCACTAGGTCCAACGCAGTGGCCGATAGCCTTCACGTAACGATGGAGAGCAGCGGAATTTCCGTAGAGATGTCAGTGTAGACAGACAAGAAACAATTCTTGAATTAACTGCTCAAATCAATGTGGGACGTACGACAAATGTATCCGTTAGGACAGTGCGCGAAATTTGGCGTTAGTGGGCTATGGCAGCAGACGACCGATGTGAGTGACTTTGCTAGAAGCAGAACATATCCTGCAGCGCATCTCCTGGGCTCGGCCATACCG
The DNA here is from genome assembly GCF_023864345.2 of Schistocerca serialis cubense. NCBI lineage: Eukaryota > Metazoa > Arthropoda > Insecta > Orthoptera > Acrididae > Schistocerca > Schistocerca serialis. The sequence goes on along the minus strand of NC_064638.1, from coordinate 247,271,305 downwards.
ATTTGACCATATATGATTGGAAATCCGTGGCCTGGTGAAATGAGTCCCGACTTCAGTCGGTGAGAGCTGATGGTAGGATTCGAGTGTGGCGCTGACCGCACAAAGGTATGGACCCAAGTTGTCAACAAGGCACTGTGCAAGCTCCTATAGCTCTATGATGATGTGGGCTATGTTTACACGGAATGTACTGGGTCCTCTGATCCGGCTTAACCGATCATCAACTGAAAACCGTTATGTTCTGCTGCTAAGAGACCATTTGCAGCGCTTCATTGACAGCAGGTTCCCAAGCCACTACAGAAATGTCAGAACATTGGTCAATCAGACTGCCTGTCATCGAACATTTATGGCCCACACTCGAGAGGTCAGCTCGTGAAACACCTGTAGCGGCAACACTTGTAAAATATGGTCGGCTATAGAGGCAGTATGGCTAAATCTTTCTGCAGGCCAACCGAGCGAGGTGGCGCAATGGTTAGCACACTGGACTCGCATTCGGGAGGACGACGGTTCAATCCCGCGTCCGGCCATCCTGATTTAGGTTTCCCATGATTTCCCTAAATCACTCCAGGCAAATGCCAGAATGGTTCCTTTGCAAGGGCACGGCCGACTTCCTTCCCCGTCCTTCCCTAATCCGATGAGACCGATGACCTCGCTGTTTGGTCTCTTCTCCGAAAGAACACAACCCAGCTCTACAGGGGACTTTAAGAGCGACTTGTTGAGTCCAATCCACTTCGAGCTGCTGCGCTACCCGGACAGAAGGTCCGACACGATATTAAGTGGTATCTCATGAATTTTCTCACCTCAGTGTATTGCTTGAGAAACTCTCCGATAACGTACAAGCATTTTCTTTCCAGTTAGTTTGTTAGTTTGACTGCTGTTGCTCACTCTTATTCCAATTAAAACCAGACTGACGATTAGAGCAATGAAATTGGGCTACCGGTGCCAAATAAAACTGCCTGAGGTTGTGTGATGTCAGCAAACGACGATGTTCGAGAATATTCAGTGGTGACCACTTCCGGAATAAATGAAGAATTCGTTAGCAAATCAGATACGTAGCAACTGCAATACAGTTTGATATGCTCAAAAGTCGAGAAGTTTACCTGAGGCGTCTTAATGGTCTGCGAGAAGCATAAACGTGTTAATGTAGTAGACTTCAGATGTTGATGCTGTCCCACTGATAAACAGATAGATTGCAGTACGATCTGACGAGGCACCACAAGTCTCTAAATAATTTGTTAAAACTCCTTTACCTGCGTTTGTTAGAGGTGCTTTTTTAATACTCTTCTCGAAATTTCACGATGAATCCAATATGTACGTAGCAAAGGAATGAGTAAAGTTTAGTGATTAAACATTGGCAATTTTATATCTCTCTCAGTAATCTATAGGTTAATAGTAACATAAATAATATTCGACACGGTTGGCTCTGTAGGTCGTCGGATGAATCGTAAACACAGATATTCATGAACGTAAAGGCATACCAGAAGTAATGCAAGGTGAGTTGTATACATCGATTGGAGGTACTGAAGGAAGTTTAGTCCATTCCATCGACTCACGTGCTTTCACACTATACATGTATTAATGCTTAATGGGTTTTTTTGTAACCAAGATGTTAGGTTAAGATATTGTCTCTCACTCCGGCATATTAGCTTCCTTGGTGTGTGATAGATGCTAGTACTCTGACAACGGTTTTCTGGTAGTGTCCGAAGAGAGAAGCCGCGTTCTAAATCATCTCGTCTTTCTTGAACTGGCCGAGATCACATCCCACGCTGCAGAGCAGCAGAACGGAATGGACTTGCCTGCAAATCTGTTGTTCATTTTTCTTTTTTCCATTTCTCATAAGAGTCACTAATGTTTACCTAGTTGCACTTTTTTTCTAAAATTCTTGAGGTCGGACAATATAGCTTTATAGACACACCCTTCGAAACGTCAGAACCACATGGAACAAGAGTCAATCGATCACATCAAATCTTAAAATCACACTTATTTCAGTTATATGAATTATTTCTCATTAGTAGTGGCACATCACGCTAGTTTTGTAAGTGTTTGTTCAGTTTTGTTTTGTTTTGATTACTCCCATTTGTTTTCGAGGCTGAACATGTTGTCTGATCCTGCGTCTGTGCTGAACACCACCACGTGTATATTTTGAAGTAATATGTCTTATTGGTATACGAGGCGCGTTTGAAAAGTCCGTGCAAAGTCCGAGAGATGGCACCACCAGCGCGTATCGAGGTCATATTTAGTTAGTGGCATGTTTGAAAAGATGGCACATCAAGTTTCAGCCATATTGGTATGTTTCCTTGTGTTTGGCATTCGTGTGAAGCATGAAAGTCGAGTGATTGTCAAAAAATGGACGAAGAAGAATTTAGTGTGCTGTTTAAACATTAGTTTATGAAAGGCAAAACACCTCTGGAGACTAAAGAAAAGCTTGACAAACATTACAGTGACTCTGCACCTTCGAGTAGAACAGTTTATAAGTTGTTTCAAAATTTTCGGACTGGCCATATGGGCACAAGTGATGCTGAACGTTCTGGACGACCTATGGAGTTTACGACTCCAGAAATCATGATAAAATCCATGATATGGTGATGGATGACAGACGAGTCAAGGTGAGTGAGACTGCTAGTGCTGTGGGCATCTAGAATGAACGGTTACATAATATTTTGCATAAGAGTTTGGACATGAGAAAGCTATCCCCAAGATGGTTTCCGCGATTGCTCATGCTTGACCAAAAACAGCATCGTGTGAAGTGTTGCAACGATGGTTTGCAGCTGTTCAGGAACAATCCGCAGGACTTTAAGGATCGCTTCATCACTTTGACTGAAAAATGGATACATTACTATACTCGTGAGACCAAACAACAATCTAAACAATGGATTACCAAGGGAGAATCTGCACCAAAAAGGGCGAGTCCTTCGGCCGGAAAGGTTATGGCGACTGTCTTTTGGGATTCGCAAGGGATAATCCTCATCTACTATCTGGAGAAAGGTAAAAGTATTACAGGTGCATATCATTCATCGTTGTTGGACCATCTGAAAACCGAGCTGCAAGAAAAACGCCCTCGATTGGACCACAAAATAGTGTTTTTCCATCACGACAACGTACTAGCACACACCTCAGCAAGTGCGGTCGCAAAATTAATGGAAATATGATTCCAACTCGCTTCACATCCCCCCCCCCCCCCCTATTCTCTAGACGTGGCTCCCTCGGACTACTATTAGTTCCTCAATTTGAAGAAATGGCTGGCGGGACATAGATTTTATTCAAACGAGGAGATGATTGCAGCAACTAATAACTTTTTTGCAGAGTTGGGCAATTCCTATTATTAGGAAGGGATCAACAAATTAGACCAGCGATGGACGAAGTATATAAGCCTAATTGAGACTATGCCGAAAAATTAAAAAGGTTTACCCCAAACCCAGACAAGTAAGCAGTTTTTATTTTTGCACCGACTTTTCAAACTCCCCTCGTATCCTTGCCCTCCTTCTCCTATTAGTGGTAAATGCAATTTACAGGATACACTCTTTCTTTCTGTGTGTCTTAACAACTTGTATTGCAGACTCAGCTTACACATCAGTGTCCTTCCAGACCACTGAGTAATATTATTTCTCCCTCGATAACATAGCTAACATAGCCGATGAACGCTCACCCTTTACGAGTTTGTACCTTATCACAACCTCCTAGCTCGTCCACGTGGGCTATGCTCAGAAGCATCCCGATGATTATGAAGTTTAGGACACCAATGAACCCAACTCCGTTACAGAATTATATGCAGTTTTAGAAATAAATGCAGAAAGAGTCGAATAGTTTGAGGCGAGTAAAGCGGCTGAATATGATGGAGTGACAGAAAAAAGTACAAACAGTTAAATCTTACAGTAAAGTAATGTAAAAATTTGCAAGATTTACTGAGTGTCTCCAGGAGATAATTGAAGAGAAAGCAGATAAACAGTTCATAGAAACAATAGACTTTTCTAACTCCTCTCCATGTTGTTGTTCTGGTCTTCAGTCCTGAGACCGGTTTGATGCAGCTCTCCATGCTCCTCTATCCTGTGCAAGCTTCTTCATCTCCCAGTACCTACTGCAGCCTACATCCTTCTGAATCTGCTTAGTGTATCTATCTCTTGGTCTCCCTGTACGATTTTCACCCTCCACGCTGCCCTCCAATACCAAATTTGTGATCCCTTGATGTCTCAGAACATGTCCTACCAACCGATCCCTTCTCCTAGTCAAGTTGTGCCACAAGCTCCTCTTCTCCCCAACTCTATTCAATACCTCCTCATTAGTTATGTGATCTACCCATCTAATCTTCAGCGTTCTTCTGTAGCACCACATTTCAAAAGCTTCTGTTCTCCTCTTGTCCAAACTATTTATCGTCCACGTTTCACTTCCATACATGGCTACACTCCATACAATTACTTTCAGAAACGACTTCCTGACACTTAAATCTATACTCGATTTTATCAAACTTTTCTTCTTCAGAAACGCTTTCCTTGCCATTGCCAGTCTACATTTTATATCCTGTCTACTTCGACCATCATCAGTTATTTTGCTCCCCAAATAGCAAAACCCCTTTACTACATTAAGTGTCTCATTTCCTAATCTAATTCCCTCAGCATCACTCGTCTTAATTCGACTACATTCCATTCTCCTCGTTTTGCTTTTGTTGATGTTCATCTTATATCCTCGTTTTAAGACACTGTCCATTCCGTTCAACTGCTCTTCCAAGTCCTTTGCTGTCTCTGGCAGAATTACAATGTCATCGGTGAACCTCAAAGTTTTTATTTCCTCTCCATGGATTTTAATACCTACTCTGAATTTTTCTTTTGTTTCCTTTATTGCTTGCTCGATATATAGATTGAATAACATCGGGGAGAGGCTACAACCCTGTCTCACTCCCTTCCCAACCACTGTTTCCCTTGCGTGCCCCTCGACTCTTATAACTGCCATCTGGTTTCTGTACAAATTGTAAATAGCCTTTCGCTCCCTGTACTTTACACCTGCCACCTTCAGAATTTGAAAGAGAGTATTCCAACCGACATTGTAAAAAGCTTTCTCTAAGTCTACAAATGTAGGAACGTCGGTTTGCCTTTCCTTAATCTTGCTTCTAAGATAAGTTGTAGGGTCAGTATTGCCTCACGTGTCCCAACATTTCTACGGAATCCAAACCGATCTTCCCCGAGGTCGGTTTCTGTCAGTTTTTCCATTCGTCTGTAAAGAATTCGCTTTAGTATTTTGCAGCTGTGACTTATTAAACTGCTCTCCATAACGAACATGTATTTACTAAATTTACCAATAGCTGCTTGGAGGAAATAATAAATTTTAATAAGACAAAAAGAAATAGTACAGTGGAACACTTTCGAATTCCTAACGTCGTATAACAGTGCAACTACCATTTCTCTTGGATGTCATGTAATCTTAGCCCGAATTTAACTTATTATCAGGGTAAAGAATTCGTCTGAATGTAATTCCGGAGTATTCCTAAAAGCATTAGAGGCAGAACATTTTCCATACCAAAGTCGTCTGATAACTGAGGAAGCTTGTGTGCAACTAATTTTGTTATAATTTTAAAAATACATATCTAGGATGAGAGTAGTCCAAACAGATATAATTTATCTCTAGATGAGTTCCTATGAATGTTCAAATACACTCCTGGAAATTGAAATAAGAACACCATGAATTCATTGTCCCAGGAAGGGGAAACTTTATTGACACATTCCTGGGGTCAGATACATCACATGATCACACTGACAGAACCACAGGCACATAGACACAGGCAACAGAGCATGCACAATGTCGGCACTAGTACAGTGTATATCCACCTTTCGCAGCAATGCAGGCTGCTATTCTCCCATGGAGACGATCGTAGAGATGCTGGATGTAGTCCTGTGGAACGGCTTGCCATGCCATTTCCACCTGGCGCCTCAGATGGACCAGCGTTCGTGCTGGACGTGCAGACCGCGTGAGACGACGCTTCATCCAGTCCCAAACATGCTCAATGGGGGACAGATCCGGAGATCTTGCTGGCCAGGGTAGTTGACTTACACCTTCTAGAGCACGTTGGGTGGCACGGGATACATGCGGACGTGCATTGTCCTGTTGGAACAGCAAGTTCCCTTGCCGGTCTAGGAATGGTAGAACGATGGGTTCGATGACGATTTGGATGTACCGTGCACTATTCAGTGTCCCCTCGACGATCACCAGTGGTGTACGGCCAGTGTAGGAGATCGCTCCCCACACCATGATGCCGGGTGTTGGCCCTGTGTGCCTCGGTCGTATGCAGTCCTGATTGTGGCACTCACCTGCACGGCGCCAAACACGCATACGACCATCATTGGTACCAAGGCAGAAGCGACTCTCATCGCTGAAGACGACACGTCTCCATTCGTCCCTCCATTCACGCCTGTCGCGACACCACTGGAGGCGGGCTGCACGATGTTGGGGCGTGAGCGGAAGACGGCCTAACGGTGTGCGGGACCGTAGCCCAGCTTCATGGAGACGGTTGCGAATGGTCCTCGCCGATACCCCAGGAGCAACAGTGTCCCTAATTTGCTGGGAAGTGGCGGTGCGGTCCCCTACGGCACTGCGTAGGATCCTACGGTCTTGGCGTGCATCCGTGCGTCGCTGCGATCCGGTCCCAGGTCGACGGGCACGTGCACCTTCCGCCGACCACTGGCGACAACATCGATGTACTGTGGAGACCTCACGCCCCACGTGTTGAGCAATTCGGCGGTACGTCCACCCGGCCTCCCGCATGCCCACTATACGCCCTCGCTCAAAGTCCGTCAACTGCACATACGGTTCACGTCCACGCTGTCGCGGCATGCTACCAGTGTTAAAGACTGCGATGGAGCTCCGTATGCCACGGCAAACTGGCTGACACTGACGGCGGCGGTGCACAAATGCTGCGCAGCTAGCGCCATTCGACGGCCAACACCGCGGTTCCTGATGTGTCCGCTGTGCTGTGCGTGTGATCATTGCTTGTACAGCCCTCTCGCAGTGTCCGGAGCAAGTATGGTGGGTCTGACACACCGGTGTCAATGTGTTCTTTTTTCCATTTCCAGTAGTGTTTTTTTTTTTGGAGCACCCCTTGTGTCGCGTGTGCCGCATGTAGTTCGACACCAGATGCTGCGTGGACCTGCCAACGCCATATGGAGGGTCAAGGATGACCTCCAAGTGCTTCATTCTTATGACTTCATGAGTGTACATCACGACAATCCTAATGAAAAGTAATAATAATTTATGCAAAATATGTTCTTTAACATGAGCTTCGCTAATGGTCAGACCAGATGTATGCAATAACATGTGAGGCAAATGTTCAGCAGTAATTAATAATATAAAGATCTTTTCGTTCAGTAAAAGTTAGGAGATAAAAAACACTATTTCACTACAATATAAGGTGAATTTTACTACTGAAAGTGTTAAAAACGAATCTACAGTAAATGGAGGAATAAAATAAAAGAATTCCTACCTTATGCGTTACACGGATGTTCTGTTTTGAAAAACCGGAAAGGGTAAGGCTCTTATTGAAAAGCAAATAATGATAATTTTACTTTCGACTTAAATCTTCCTGAATTTCGCCTCTCAGTAGCTTCGCTAAAATTTATGCAGCCATTGAGGAATGCACAAGGGATTCAATCTATGCTATTATAATGAAAAAAAGAAATAATCCTGAAACTTTCATTAGACTGCATCAGCATAGTGGAATCATACAAGGCCTCTCACATCACCATAATTTTTCCCAACAGCGAAAAGGAAGTCTTCATGTCTCGAAACTGGGAAACAATAAAGAAGTAATACATGTTACGGTCTCACTACGCGATTATTGGAACCAGCATACCAATTGTTTGCTCACTGGTGTCCTGTCGATAGCAATATGCAGCTTTTCGGCAAGCACACAACCCACAATAATTGTGACTCGACAATACCAGAATGTAGATCGTGCAGGGTCGGTTGTGTACTGTGCATTTCAGCCAAAACAACTATAAACCTGTGAATTATCAAAGCAGTTAGTGAAATATTTAGATAATTAAGCAGTAGGCTTTAAATTAGAGATACTGTATTCCGAAGCATGATGATGGAGCCTAAAGCAATGGTTTAAATTCAAATTGTAGATCTATTGCAAACAAAATATTAATGAAACATACAAGAAAAGATGACAATATTCTACATAGGTTTGCTGTAATTATTTAAATATATCGACCGACGGAGCTAAGCAAAGCAACCAGAGGACAAATTAAAGCTCTTAACGTCTTCCCATCTCACAGATTGTAGCACATATAACTCATTTTAATTAATTTTCAATGTTCACAAAAGTTACACTAAAACTCATTTAATTAAAAGTTAATTTTGACACTACTAGAAGTTTTACTATTCACTCATGGAATATAATGTACCGATGTGGTTACATAGTATCATTTTAGTCTTTAATGCAACTACCCCGACCAAATTTGAAACGTTTGCCTCAACAATCCCTCTCTCTTATCAAGCTTGCCGACCGAAATCACAAGAGCCGCTTGCTTGCTTGCTTCAAAGCTTAGTCACATGACCAGCCACACAAATCAAGATTGCTGCATTCCCTGGGTTACCTTATCGGATCAATGCACTTTACATTGATCTGTATGCATTATATATATATTTAAAAGTATTTCACATATCTCCATATAATTACGTATACATCTTATCGCATACCTAAATATTTGTGTTACTCTTTTAATTTATTATATTTGTGTTTGTTCTGAGAAGAAGTCTTAATCAAACTTAACAATTGCTTTTTACGTAATTATTATGATCGTAGTCCCTAATACAACGTCAGTACCGAAATCAACTTCACAGTGCCTGCGCACAATTCTTTTCTTCATTAAAAATTATAAATACTGTAATTTGTTTAACAAATTTAGTTTTGTACACATCACACAGCAACGTTTGTTCATCATGTAGCTGAAATCATGGGCTATCCGTTGGTGTGCCGAACAGATTAAAAACGTGCCTGCAAATGGTTATTATTTTGTTATACGTAAATGAGAATTTCAGCTTTAATAACTTCTAAAAAAAACATATACAAATGTGATGATAATTTTATTGAGTTCTAGGACTTACATCAATTTCAAAGATATCCTTGTATTCTCTGTTGCTTCACTGTAGCCATTTTTGACTGTTTCGGTAAATATTGAATGGTTTCAATATAACAAGGCATCTTAGCTTTGGGCTTTTCCCAGTGCCGCGCTGTGTGTACATACCTGCCAGCCACCGGCTGTCTCGCTCACGTTGCTGCGCCACTCAACTTCCCTGGTTCACCTGGTTCTGCCATACAAAGCAACAGCGCAGCTTTCCGCTGCTCGCGTCCATACTGCACTTAAGCAGACCAGCCAAGCTGCTCGTTTTGTCACAATGTTTTACGTACTTGTTTCTACCATCGTGGTACTGCTGATGACATCTTAATATTTCCACTATGTGCAGGTAAACTTTAACAACGAATTGAAGAACTTAAGACAGCAGTCTGGAAAACAGGACTCAAAACCACTGTAATACGATTAAATAACGTACAGGGAATACATAAAAGGGAAATATCACAAATTTATAGTGAAGTCCTACAACCAGTTGAAGAGTTGTGTGAGTTTAATGTAGTCGAAGACAACGGCAGAATGTTAAGAAAATAGGAAAGAAACAGAAGAGTACGTTCTCTGGTAGTATTTTTGATGGTAAAAGCAGAATTTTCAAAATGTTTAAATTGCAGATTAGCTATCTGAAGTTCGAACTTGCAGTCATTATTCTCCTATTGGTTCTGTTTTCTTGTACCTACTGTGCAGACTTTTAGCATATTTGTGCCGATGGTGAAATGACTACATCAGCGTCGTTTTTATGGAATGTTTATCTCTATATACCTAGCTGCACAGCTTCAATATACAGAGTGTTACAAAAAGGTACGGCCAAACTTTCAGGAAACATTCCTCGCACACAAAGAAAGAAAATATTTTATGTGGACATGTGTCCGGAAACGCTTACCTTCCATGTTAGAGCTCATTTTATTACTGCTCTTCCAATCACATTAATCATGGAATGGAAACACACAGCAACAGAACGTAGCAGCGTGACTTCAAACACTTTGTCACAGGAAATGTTCAAAATGTCCTTCGTTAGTGAGGATACACGCATCCACCCACCGTCGCATGGAATCCCTGATGCGCTGATGCAGCCTTGGAGAATGGCGTATTCTATCACAGCCGTCCACAATACGAGCACGAAGAGTCTCTACATTTGGTACCCGGGTTGCGTAGACAAGAGCTTTCAAATGTCCCCATAAATGAAAGTCAAGAGGGTTGAGGTCAGGAGAGCATGGAGACCACGGAATTGGTCCGCCTCTACCAATCCATCGGTCACCGAATCTGTTGTTGAGAAGCGTACGAACACTTCGACTGAAATGTGCAGGAGCTCCATCGTGCATTAACCACATGTTGTGTCGTACTTGTAAAGGCACATGTTCTAGCAACACAAGTAGAGTACCCGTATGAAATCATGATAACGTGCTCAGTTGAGCGTAGGTGGAAGAAACTAAAATGAGCTCTAACATGGAAATTAAGGGTTTCCGGTCACATGTCCACATAAAATCTTTTCTTTATTTGTGTGTGAGGAATGTTTCCTGAAAGTTTGGTCGTACCTTTTTGTAACACCCTGCATGTACAGAATGGCACCATGGAAGGAACAAATGCTGTCCTAACGAATGCTTACTTCCTGACAACTAGTCTCGGCCAAGCGACCATCTTCACGTCACAGATCAACACTACATCAAATTTAAATAAGTTTTCTTGGCTCCATACACATAATTTTTTTATTTGGAATAGCTGACACTTGCAAGTGAGTTTGTTATCTTACACATTCCCCAGTGATCGAACGCTGCAGTATACTCTCTATTACAGTGTTAAGCATACTACAACAGACAGTCTCTTCCAGTCTCCAGAAATTCGAGCTAGAAATATTCATATAGTCTGGTCAAAGTCGTACTACAAAATGAATTAATGGTATAATAAACCGAGTATATGGTACTAGTTCGTCCAGACATGCTTAACGGAAGTAATAGACTGTCTGTTTCTGAACTTGATGATTGTTGAAGAATATACCAAAACATATTATAAAAGTGGATGTATATATGTGTGTATGTTCCTCATCTCCTCCAATACCAATGAATAGATCGCAACCAAAAGCGGTACACACATCCCTTACTATCAGGTATCAATCCTGTGGCGGGTAAGAACAACCTACCTTAGGTAGCTCAGGAGACATAACGTCATAAACAGTGTAACGTGTGAAAAAATGCCGTATCGTGCATGGAATTGTAATACATTTATTCTTTAGTACTACAACGCTCCTACAGTCGAATCAGCATAGTTAAGTTTCAACTACGAAGCAGAAACGGCTGCAAGTGAAAACAATATCCGTCTCTAAAGCTGTAAGAGGCGTTGCAATAGAGACGTTTACAAAATCGCGATGTAGAGACGCCCATTTGCCTTCATTTATTGTTTACAATGAAGTTCTGAGTTAAATAAACATTACATACAGTCTGTATTTTGCATTTCGTAATTTGGATACTGTACTTACAGATTTGTACATCATACATATTCCTTTGTATGACTGTTTCTTATTTTCAAAGGTGTTTTCGCATAAAAACGATTTTTTTTCGATGTTGCATTACAAAAACAGTTGATTTTTTTCATTTTCGTTTTTAACAGAAAATTGAAAAAAATAACACCTGAGCAATACCCAGTTTGTTAGGCAGTAAGGTAATAAATGAACTTGCATGTTACTCACATTGCAGTTAGAAAAAAGATCTGTATCTGAGGCAAAGGAACATTTCTGAAACGTTAATCGTGACTTTAGGATAGTCGCCTGACTGAGAGGAGTGGTCCGGCACTAAAAACTTATTACAAATCTTTTGATGGTTCCGTGGTACCACCCTACAAGCTTCCAGGTAAATGTTTTACCTTTCACAGCATGGTAAAATATTTCTTAGTTTGATACTGTATATCTGTAATTAGTTACACAAGCTTCTGATAGCTAAACACATCTCCGTTATACCGTGCCATGAAACACAGCAGTCTCCGTACCAGCGCGCAAGCATTGGAAACAAATGAGCGTGCCATTCTGGACAGAAGCATCGCATTACTTTAGCTGTTCACAGTCCGCTTCCGTTTCACTCGAGACAAATGGGGGACGCAGGTCTGTCGCCTTTTAACAGTCTGGTCTTACTGCATCTTGAAACTCGACAGCGCGGCCCAGCTTCTCACAGTCGCTGTGGGTAATCGCTTCCCCGTCCCGCATCCCGAGTACGGTTTAACAGGCACGAACCGTATTCCTCCGCTGCCAGCAGCACGGGTGCTTGTTATGCATAACGACGCTGCTAGGCGCAAACGGCTGCAACCGTTCTCTTCTAGAATAGCAACAACGACACCAGCGCATTCAGAGCCCACTTGCAGACATCTTGCTTACTCCCATGCAGCGTCCTCCATGAACAGATGCACTTAATCCGCTTCCTGATTCATTCGTAGGGGACAATCGTAGTCGTAACTTTCATTCAAAGGAATTATCAAGATAGGATTTATCTGTATTTCGTATAGAGCGTGAACACATACAACACTTTCCACATTAAAGTATTAATTTCTACTCTTTAAATAACTGCTCCAGCATTCCAGAAATAAACTTTTGTTTCATACGAGCGCCTTTTTTGTATTTGTAATACTGGGAGGGCAACATACAAGTAGGCCGGGAAATATTTCATACGTATGAAGATAATCCGATCACGGAATTCACAACAATGGTAGGTGAAGCAAATTGGGTTCTCTCTCTTAACGCGCATTTTTCGGACCAGTTTTATCAAGCCCACCCTTTATTACGTGATTTCTACGTTCTAAAGTAGAACTGCCGCACCACGAATTTTTTATAAGGGGACCACACCCTGCCTATCTATCCCATGTTAATTTAGGCAAGTATTTGACCCATTTCTGAGAAACTATTTGATGCAAGACCTTAATATTTTTATTGTATGTTACATGATGCTAATAGAGTCAACTGTACTAAAATCTACTTTATCCATTTTATAGTTTTTAAGAAATACTTTTTTTAATTTATTAAGAAAAAATATTAAGTTTTTTTTCTGCAGAAAATATATTTGTGGACTTCCTAATGCGGGAATATTATTGAATGTAGTACCAGAGGTGGCTTTTTATGTTATGCAGAATCTCTGAAAATTTAATTCATTTATCTATGATAGTTTCTGATATAGCAGGGAATATGTACTCAAAATTTTAGTTTGCAGGAAATTGACTTTAAAGAAAAAACTTTTTAAGTTTGTTACTTACAGTTAATTAAAACTGTCCTGGTGCATATGATGGCCCTTCTTTGGCCTCTAGCAGGTCTTACAGCTCCTTTTATACCTTCCTGGATTTTTGCCTTGCTTTGTTGTGGGTTGTTTTTGGGGAAGGAGACCGGAAAGCGAGGTCATAGGTCTCATCGGATTAGGGAAGGACGGGGAAGGGAGTCGGCCGTGCCCTTGGAAAGGAACCATCCCGGTATTTGCCTGGAGCGATTTAGGGAAATCACGGAAAACCTAAATCAGGATGGCCGGACGCGGGATTGAACCGTCGTCCTCCCGAATACGTGCCTTGCTTTCTTGGCCATATTAGATGCAGACCTGTCTGCATCAGCTATCCTCATTTTATCCCAATGTTGCAGCTCAGTGATCATATTTTCACCAGCATTAATTCCCAGCTTTATCAGTACCCAACATTTTCCAATATTACCACAATTGAATGTAATAACAGCATCATGAACCCCTAGTTTCATTGTATGCATGCCTACAAATACAGGTTTAGGAAGGCGGTTCCAAATTATGCTCTTGAAATATTCATTTGGGTTCTGTGTCTGCCCTTGCAGACATTTCCTTAGAAGGCCAGGATGAGCCAGGTATCTGAAATTAGGTTTAATTGCTGTAATAACAGCAGCAGGAAGAGAATGCTGATGAGAATAAGATTCTCGAGTTGCCTGAGCGTTATTGTATTTGCATCACGAATTTTCTCCTGATGGACACAACCCATGACATAGCTTATCATCAGCAGAGAACTTATGGAATAATATGGCCCAAACATCTCTCTTCATTGCCTCTAGATTTTCTTTATTTCTCCTAATTGTTTGCCCATAGTATACCTGCAAGTTTTCTATAACAACTACTCGCAATCACACTTGAACAAAACTAGCTGCGTGTTTGAAAGCGTGTTGTTTACAAACAGCAGAAACAAAAGAATACCGACTGTTGCATTCCAAGGATAGCCACACACTCGGGAGTAAAAGAAAATCCCTTACTTGCAGTGTAGGGGATATAAAGTTCTAAAATATATTGCAGAAAAGTGGGTGACAGAAAAGTGGACATGGCACATAAACACACATGGTAGGAAAATGCTGGTTAAATACTCGATAAATATTTTTTTTCAGCAAAATCCTTTTCAGAGTACTTAAATAAAACCTTAATCCATCGAAATATGATGAAAACCGAAAATTGAGTTTTTTGACCTGAACCACAGTGTGGTCCCCTTAAAGATCAAGTTCTTTGCCATAGAATGCTGACACAAGCGTGATATGTAGCTACGTCTATACATGTACTTCGCAGTCTGCTGTAAACAGTGCAACGGAGGGCATGCGCTGCACTAGAATCATTGCTCCTCTTCATCTTATATTTGCGGATGGTTAGTATGAGGAACGATCGTCGGTAGCGCTTTCATTTTTATTTTAACTGTTGTGGTCAGGTTGTGCGAACTATGTTTGAGGAAGGAGTACGTTCCTCAGTTCACTCTGAAACTTGACGTCCCGTGCATTTTCTGAATCTTAGGCTCTCTGCCTTTTACAGCTCCTTTCCTGTGATGTTTTCTGTTGCAGATCGCTGACTGCAGAAACACGTAAAGTACTGCGCTAATTTTTTGTGAATCTTATTAGTACCTTTCGGTAGTGTACGTGTGGGCCCAAAATTTATATGTAGTCTGTATTCGTAAATGGCTTGAACGGGGTAACCCGTCTGGCAGCTCCTGTTGCACATTACCTACCTAACAAGTTCCAAATGCAAAAAAAGAAAAAATATATATATATATATATATATTTTTTAGTATCTCATATAATTACTGATCGAATTTAAAAACTTAATATGCCGTCATAATCTACTCCTTGAGGTATATAAGCTTATGTTAAAGGTTTAACACAATAGCTCAAGCATTAAACTTAAGAATTGTGTTTCTATCAGTTTATCCATGTGTGGATACTGCTGATACAGCAACAGCTGTTCAGTTAATCAAAAGGTGCCCCACTTGCTTTTTTCTATTTTAGAATTTTATTAAGTTCACATAACCGGTTGCGGTCTTTTATTAGGCCACTATCAAGCGTAACTGAAATTTCCAAATGTTAATAAATGTTATAACTGTCATATAGATATTTTTTTACGTTAAGAGATGAGAAATAATGTTTATATACGTACAGTATAAGTGCAGAAATAATATACAGCTTACTTCAAGCTGCAGAGAAATAAAGTAGAACGACAAAAACAATAGCAATCAAGCAGATTTCGTAAAGTTTCGTACCCAATGACGTCATGAGAAAAATTGGCATGTCGTAAATACAAAAACCGTATAATCCGATACTTTAAAACTGATAACATGGTTTAGCTCAGAACGACCTCTCTGATGTTTTTCAATGTTAGAGTGCATGTTTTTCAGATAAAATGCTAACAGTATACTATGAAAAAGCGGAGGTCAACTAGATATGAAAACGTGTAGCGCCCAATGACGTCATGAGAAAAATAGTCGTACATTCATGCTCGACATAGACGCCTCGTTCGTTGTAACTTTTCCACACTTTTATCACTTCCAAATAAATACTTTCAGCGTTTACTTGAAAAACGTACAATCGGAATTCCCTAACACGACAGAATATAACTCTTCTAACTTGAAGCACGTTAACAGTTTTTCAGATTGTAGGTTTTTATAATTACGAAAAGCCAGTTTTTCTCGTAATGCCTTTGGTCGTAAACATTTTAAAATCTACTTTAATTCTGATGTTTTATCGTTTAGTATTAGCACTTTATCTGAAAAATATTGAATCTAACTTTCAAACTCTTCACATAACTCTTTCTAAGCTAAACCAGCTTTATAGTTTTGAAAGATTGGATTGTATTGCTGTCATAATCTCGACACATCCATTTTTCTCATGACGTGAAACGTTTTTTTAAATCAATTTGACTTCTACTGTTTTTATCATTTGACGTTGCTTCTCTGTAGCATAACATAAGTAATGTATTATTTCTCCACTTGTGCTGTACGTATATTACCATCGTGTCTCATCTCTTATAGTAAAAAGTATCCGTATGCACATCATAATATGTATCAACATTTCACCCTTTCAGATACAGTTGATAGGGGCCTAATTTAAAGGTTGAAACCGGTCGTGTGAACTATATACAGTCCTAAAAAGCAAGAGGAGCGGTTTCTCGTTAAGTGTGTATTTGCTTGAGGCAGTGTAACTCACAGCGTGCCAATTATCCTGATTACATTCACCCAGAATTTTCCGGCGTTTATTGTTTACTACATTTTCGCTGTTCATGCAGTGAAGCTTCAGAATCAGGCATGAAAATTCAATTTAATATTTCTGTACTACTACGTCAATTCTCAACACATTTTACTTTATCCACAAATATCACGGAATGTGCATGAAAATTATATCTTTTACCAAATATATTACAGGAGATATGACATTATTGACACTGAGCTAATTGAAAAACTAGTCTTTCGTAATGGTTTTATACATGGGACTTCGATTCTTTAAAGAATCGGTGGTGAGATGTCTTCACCACGCCTGGGTTATGTGGTAATCCTAAGTTACATCACTGTCGGCATGTACATCTAGATCTGTATTAGAAGATTGTGACTGATTCTTGTGATGGACAAAAGTACTCACACAGTTCCAGTTAGAAGTTTCCTGTCTAACGGCTGGCAGGTGCTTCTTTGTCCAACGAATTTAAAAATTTAAAATACTGCCGAAATAAACTCCTTAACAGGTATAATCTTACGTTAAAGATTTAACGCAATAAGTCAACAATTGAAGATAGAAACTGTGAATGTGCGTAACTCACTGTGCACAAATTACCCACAGTACATTCGTATACTGACAGGCACAGTCCACTTCGTGGTGGAGGTACGACTGTCCAGGAAACATGAGGTAGTACGTTTTGTGACGTGTTTGCGGAAAGACTGTTACACATAGAGAAAAACCAACCATACTGTGATGGTTGTGCATATTAATGTAGCATATAAAAAAATCTGCATTTGTACCTATTCACCTACAAAGTAACCGTCATTGGTCACAGTACTATTCTGGTAAGGTTTATTACGCTACTTGAAACGGATAGCAAGGCTACTGTTGAATTCAATCGAAGAGTTGGGGATAAACATCATTGGTCGTGCATAGAAGGGTGATGTGATACCCAATCACGATGTTTGCTCATCTGAATCTAAATTCCAGCTCTGTCTATATTCTTTTGCGATAATGGCCTGTCATTAAGAAGCTCCCCTATCACGTGTGACAGTGAAATAAATCCCAATCAGCTCCTGCAGTTTCTTCCGTTCAACAGTCAACATATAATTCAGCGTTTCAAATTAAACATATGTTGATGTCATCTGTAGTCCACAATTCCTATGATACCAGTTTTAGTGAGGCATCGATCTTCTGCCAACGTTTACTGCACTTGATCGGCAAAGTATAATGCACTCTCCTCTGCTGAACCATGCATTTGCGCCGATAACGAATGCATCGCCGACAACATCATTTGTGATGGCCACAAGTAAAAAGTCCACGTATAGCCAAGAACTAAACTGTTCTTGAACACAATTTCCTCAAAAATATACTCCACAATGAAACATAAGTGAGGATAGTTCTTCAACAAGAGAAAGAAACTGGATGCTAGCTCTACAGTAGGTTAAACGAAATAAATGATGGTTCGTAAATAATGGAGTCACTGAGGCTTCCAAAATTACAAAGTAAGTAAATAAGTTACGTGATACTTGAAAGACGTATACAAGCTTCAGTGAACACAATCTTAAATTATTAATAGCATTACGTTAAAAACAGAGAATTATGTTTCTTTAGTCAATTATTCTTTAATGAGTAGCATATTCCGGTCCCAATAACTTTAGGTTAAAGCGAAAAACTAAGTTTCTCACCTCAGGTTTACAACCAAAGTCAAAATACAAGCTTCACTCAAAAAGAATAAACACGTCTAAACTCTAATGAAGTACGTCACTGAAGAATTGCTAAGACCCAACTGTAACGAAATATCTCAGTCCGACAAGGATAAAAACTTCCAGTGTCACACTATCTTTTCGGCTAGAAGAACAATAGTACAACTTCACCAGATCTCAACGAGCAACTCAGCAAGTCGTTGAAAATTTAAAGAGTCCCAGTTGAGGAAGCAGCGTGGTGTGTAGAAGTCGACGGCCCTGTTCCTGGCACGGGTTAGTGGAGATCTTCAGTTTTCTGGATGCGATGGAACTGCTCTCAGTTAAATAGCCACCTCGCCTTAATATACGTGTGAGTCTATTTTTGGCCCGTGAAAATTGGGGATGCACTTAGAGATTCAGTTGGCCATAGACCTCTGTCATCGGCTGGTGACCTGGCTTCAGTGCTACTAACACTCTTTGTTTCTCTAGCCGCGGAATTTCGGCATTTTGAAGCTCTGTGTCGTCTGCACTGTAAGGGATGCTCTCGCCGCAAATCTCACTAGGAACTGCTCGTACGTGGTTCCGCCGGTGCCGAATGTTTCGGGTGCCATGGCATTACTTCCAGGGAACTCAACCCCTCGAGCCGTGCACAGAGTTCGATAGCTTGAGCCTGGTGAGTGGAGCACGATTTTTGCCGTTTATAGGGTCTTTGGTTTCCTCTCTGATGGAAGAGAGGAAGTAGGTTGTGCGGAAAGGCAAGGTGACAATCGAGACTGGGCGGTTATGGTGGATTGTGCGTCTGTGGAAGGTATGGGCTTCCTGGAGAGCAGTTGGTCACCACTACAGTCGGACTGTTTTCCTGGCGTTGCGGTTGGCGGGCGACGTTCTCCGTTCAAGTGCGGTGTGGCTGCTTACGTCCCGAGATGAGCCAACCTAGCGCTGCCCTGGCTCTACTTGTTCACACAGTACCAAAGTTGTATCCTCTTCTGTATTAGACGACCAGAACGTCTTCACCTCTGGATGTTGCCGGGCATCAAGTCAGCGCCTTCATCGGGTTTAGTTGCGCTGCGCGCCCCCAATTTCCATCGAATGTGACTTTGAAAGCGTTTCTGGCATGTGCTCAACTCTCCCTACTATGGGAAATGTGGCTTGTGTCTAGAGAAAATGTTTAAAAAAAAATTTTGTCCGACAAATGTTATGGCGAGGCCTGTGCCCAGATCTAAAGCATATTTTCTTACTATGTTGGTCTTAAGAAAAGAGATCCCCTTTATTTAGTTACACTGACTTGTTTTTTGCAACCAGTAGGATGTTTCTCCTCCGTTACTTACGCCAAGCACCTTTCGGAGAAATATGTGGATTAGTCCATACAATGTTTGAATGATACTTGCCTCTGTTAAATTAATACGTAAAACTGCGTTAAAAATAATTCCAAGAGGACAAACTCTGAATTGATCATTAAGCTAATGAAAGGGTTGTGGATAATAGTTTGAAAGCTAATTCTACATTTATTAAGATTGTGGTGATATTTGTTCTACACTTGAGATACTGATAATTTTTATCCTCGGTCTGTAGCAGTTCCAGCTTCGTGTAACTCGCTGTAATCTGTTACCTTTAACTAACCTTACGAGAGGAATTAACATTCAGTTAATGTTAATGCTTGTTATTGGAGTGGTTTTGGAGTGAGCAAAGGCTTTGGTTTTGTTTAACATGTTCACTACTCAAGAGAGCTTTGCTGTGTATTTTGTAATGCACTATCTAACCTCTCTCGATTTGTTGTCGCCGGGGGCTGGGTCCCAATGTCTACAATGGGAACTGTTGTGTAGTCTGTGCTTTTGTGCCATGACCTGAGATCATGTTTTGTCTCGCTATGACTATCAGTGTAAATTATTAATAGGTAATGTATTTTTGAAAAAGATAAATTTTAAATAATATTTAAACTGTTTTGCTTGTCGTGCTTTAGGTTTAATGTTTTACCTTACAGGTGAAAGCTCAGGCTGCATCTTTAATGTGTTACTTAAGTTCAGCCTTGCAACTCACAGTTATTGAGATAAAGAAATTACTGGTGGTTAATAAACTTTTTTAAAGAGTACTCGGTAAGAAATAGTGATTAATTGTTTTCCCCAGCCCTTCCTGTAGGAACTGTTGGTAAGTGTTCTCCTAAGATATAAGAAGTCGCGCAGATGGCAACTGGCATGCGCTGGCCGCGTAGCACGACGCACGCTACGAGCCAGGCATTCTTTGCCAGACAGTGGCAACGGCCACGACATCCACTCGACAGTGTAAGAGGTCCATGACTAAGGGATTTATTGCTAGTACACTCGAGCAGATGTAATTTCGATGGATTGCTCCCCCGCTGCCTGCGATATGTAAGCTGTGAGAGAGACCAGAGAGCAGTGTTGACTGCAGTAGGAACTATGTGGCAATAGGAGTTAGAAGTTGCTAGCAGTCGTGTGTGTGTGGAGTTGGCTGGGCCGGTCGTGGGTTCAAATGGTTCAAATGGCTCTGAGCACTATGGGACTTAACATCGATGGTCATCAGTCCCCTAGAACTTAGAACTACTTAAACCTAACTAACCTAAGGACATCACACAACACCCAGTCATCACGAGGCAGAGAAAACCGGTCGTGGTGAGCGATGGCGGAGCCTGAGCGATGTAGTATAAGGTAAAAGCAGTCTCGCGCATATGTACTATTGTTATATCAAGTCCCATGTAAATGTTTTAAAAAAAACCTCTTAGTAATAATCTTTCTTATAAAAATTAACGTTTGACAATTATTCATCTCAATTTAAAGAATTTACTAATTTCTCCAATCCATGGTCATCCCGATTATTGCAAAGAAAAATCAGTTGTTCTTCTTACACATTCCGGCTGCGGTGGCTGTGCGGTTCTAGGCGCTGCAGTCCGGAACCGTGGGACTGCTATGGTCGCAGGTTCGAATCCTGCCTCGGGCATGGATGTGTGTGATGTCCTTAGGTTTGTTAGGTTTAATTAGTTCTATGTTCTAGGGGACTGATGACCTAAGATGTTAAGTCCCATAGTGCTCTGAGCCATTTGAACCTCTTTTTTTTCTTATTTTTTTTTTTTTTTTTTTACGCATGACAAATCTTTCGGCCAGCATTGCACTGGGCTGTGCCGAAAAAATTATTATGGGAGCAGGGATATACGCGTTATCCGGCGACTTAATTGAGGTAAGAATTTTCAATTTATTCAGTACGATCTTTCAGGGCCATGACGCAGCACTGCTGACGTCCAAATCTACCAGTTTAGATTCACAGTCAGTCAATTATTGCAAGGTTGTATGTGAGTCAGATTTTTTATTTGGAGGTTAGTCACATTGTATTATTGGTAGGTTACGGATTTTTTTTGTGAGGAGGTTACAGATAGGACCGGATGCTTGGGAAGGCACTATTGGGGCGACTTGTTATACCGGCAGCAGCCGCTGTGTGAGCTGAGTAACGCCTGACTGTAGGGAGACCATAACATATAAGAGACAGACACTGAGGGTATAATAGCTTGGAAAAGGAAATGGAAAAAAAAACTTATGAAAAGGATGTGATATCACTAGGTATAGCAATTTCTCATGTGCAGGCACAGAGGATAAAATCATGTCATGCAGATGTGCATGGGAAGGAAATGTACCGCACGGATGCACGTGGCAGGGAAAGGTGTAGTTCTGAAGAACCTGGAATAAAATTGTGTTGTGTGGAAGAGCTTGTGAGGGGAAAATGCAGAGCAAAAGCCTGGCGAGAGGAATTTGCAGTACAGACGCACTGCAGATAGAATGTTGTCGTGCGGAAGCATTTTGGGGACATTAGACATGGAGTGCATAAATCAGGAAGAGAAATGAACAATAAGTGCATGCAGATGGAATGGGAAGGGAATGTCGTAGGTGCGCATATCAGGAACAGATAGTGGAAGATCTCCATCGCAAGAGACAAGGAGAAGATAAAAGAAAGAGGAAGCACTGGTGCAGTCTGAAGGTGGCGCACTCTGGCGGAGTGACGGGGATGGTGGCGGGAAATAGGCGGCATCGAGAGGGCATCTCCAGATCACATTTTTAAGAAACATTGTTAACAAACTTTAGAGAATTGCATCTGCTCTTCTTTCTATTTTATGCTCGTAGAGGGAGTTTCCTCTGTGCGAGGTCGCACGCAGTGCCACGTCCATGATTCCTCTGCTCTGTCCAATTCGCCATCGTCAGTACGGTAAGGGCGGCGGCAGCCGGTGATTCGCAGAGTATCCTATCTGACGTAAGACTAAAAATGTCCTAAAAGAGTTCGTAAAAATTTCTGTGCATACTACCACTTTGCTCATTAAGCAGTTTTTCTAGATTTTCATTTGGTAGAGGCGTAAAGTTCTAGTTCCTCCAGCACTTTTAGATCCCGGTTCCTCGAGGTCTGTGTAGTACCTCCGTTTGTTCACTTGCTGTGCAAACCATGTGTTTATCTTTTATATGTGCTCCAAATGCTAACAGTGGGACAATCTGTGTGCCACCCCATTTTATGATTTGCTTAGCCATAAGGGGCACGCAAAAAAATGTTCAAATGTGTGTAAAATCTTATGGGACTTAACTGCTAAGGTCATCAGTCCCTAAGCTCACACACTACTTAAACTAAACTATCCCAAGGACAAACATACACACCCATACCCGAGGGAGGACTCGAACCTCCGCCGGGACCAGCCGCACAGTCCATGATTGCAGCGCCCCAGACCGCACGGCTAATACCGCGCGGTAAAGGGCACGCATAAGGGCAAACATTAGGTTAAGACACCCTGAGAACAGTGTCGCACATTAGGTTATACAACATGTTTGTCCCTTATCATTGCCCCTTATGGGTATGCAACCTGAAAAATTGAGTGGCGCGCAGCATGTCCCACTACTAACACTGTCCAGTTACTGGCACCACAGTTTCCTTTGGATTAGAATTTAGACACTGCACTATATAATACTTATCGCGGTTCGCACATTTAACCTTCTGTAACCCGGAGCTACTATACTTGTTATGGTTTCTCGTGATCGAGCTGTACTTTAACCTATACGCCACTTTCCATTCATTTTAAAGTGCATCGGTAATGCTCCTTGGAAAGTATTTAGCAATTGTCTCCAACACATGCCCTTTCTATATCAAAGAGAAAAAAATTTTCTCTCTAGCCGGTGAATTTGTTTTTGATTTTATTAGACATGCGCATGAAATCTTGGGCCGTATGTAATCTTGAATCAATTGCAAATTATATTTAACAGATCGGAAGATGGGTAGGTAGTCAGAAACCGGTTATTTGACAATAAATAAAAGCCATTTGCAGACTGAAAGTGAACATTTTTGTATAAATATTTATTTGATGTGCTGGTAAATAACGTAACATTTTTAAACATATCAGCAGAAACTTAACAATACCTACGTACACACTCACATGATTAAACACCCTGACAAACGACCTTAATGAATAGGTAGATTTACGAAATAAGATGTACACACACAGCTTAAACAGTGTTTTAGCCGAATAGGTCCAGTTTAAAGTGTTCTGTGTTATCTTGCGTGAGAAACTAGGTGTGTAAAGAGATGTTGGCTAACGCTTAAAGTCAGCTCTGTTTTGACAATCTCGTTATATAATAGATACAGATGTAATTGCACTACGTACATTTGGCTCCGTGTGTTGTTCATGACAATAACCTCACTTTCAGCTCTTTACGTAAATTCTACCCCTATGAGCTTCAATTATTCTACTCTTACATACTAATTTTACAGTCACCATATTCAATTCATGCAGTGACCGCAAGTCACAGATGTACTTATATATGACCTCAGAAATAACAAGGGACTTGTAATATAGGCTGTTTACCCTGACCAGCAGTTCCATGTTTGTATTTCGTTATAGTATTCTCCCATGTGACCAGCGTTTGGCAGTTGTAAGTTGCATGCAGGACAATCTATGTACTTCGCTGTAAACGCATGACAGATGTCGTGTCTCATAGTGATAACATAGACTTGCTTATAACTGGTTTTTAAAAATCCAGAGCCTCCAGGTATTGTAGGTCCAAATCACTTATAACATCATAAAGGCCTTATAACTTTAATACATATCATTTGATATGGACTTGCATAATATGTAAGTAACCTTACGATTCTACTGTTATGTATATATCATGAATTAAGTTTGATGATCTTATGCTACTTCAGCGTCTAAGGTCCATTGCTTCCTGGGTCGACTTACAATCCTCAACGCTAATTTAGGATCTCCTCCTTATTGCAGTCTGTTAATATGTTGCCTTCATTTCTACTTAGGGGAATTCGGCAGGACGGGATAGCGGGGTACAACAGGGAAATTGCTCTTTTGTAGGCGGGACAGTGTTGCAACCTGTTGTCTGGGCATGTAACTATTTCTCCGAATGAAAGGGAAGTAAGGGCAGCCATTCTGTTTTAGTTTGAAGTGCGAGATCTAAGTGAATTGTTGTCCGTCACGTTACCGCTTGCGTTGTTATAACGTTTGGTGAATTTCAACGCCAGGTAAGCTGTTAATTGTTAATTGTATACCCTAAAATGACACATTCCCTTAAAGTGCATGCCATTTGTTGTACTTCAGTTATTTAATGTGTTTAAATACGTCAGTTATTACACTCCATAAAAGTTGTTAACCCGAAAAGTGCTCTTGGGGCGGAACGGGACGGGGCAGAATGGGATAGTGTCCCGTTCTGCCCCCGCCATATTTTGATTCAAGTAGAAAGCAAACCTAGCCTGGATGTTCATGGATGCCAGACTCTCCCAACCAGCTATGTTCGCCGTACAACTCAGTTTTCCAGTTATCGCCCGAGGCTGTCATTTCAATCCCACTAATCTGTCAAAATACTCAGTGGACTACAAGACGAAAAGGAAAAACAGTCGTATTAATATATTCTCTTTATAAGAAAGAACTGCAGAGCGCTGTCGCACGTAAACTAGGCCTACAGAAAGGACGAGTGTGCACAAATATGAACAATGTCTGGACAGAGACGTCCGGTGCAATGTAATTTAAGGCAAAAATATCAAACTGTGCACTCAAAAAACACCAAAACAGAGGACATCAAAGACCTTAAGAAAAATAAAAGAAAGAAGATGATGGACAAGAGAGAATCAGAGAGAAAGGATGTTGAGTGTCTCTACTGTAGGGACTTCTACTCCGTTTCTAATGAGGGCTGGGTCGTATGCCAGAGTGGGCACACAATTCATGTGCTGGAATAGAAAGTGAAGATGAGGAGGAAATACTGATTTGTGACTATTGTCGAATGTACTAGTAGTTAGCGGTTTGGTGGCTATTAAGCATTGTACATGTTTCAGAATGACATTAAAATATTTCCTTATTTTGAAGAATGACTTTTTAATTGTTTCAATTGCACATTCCTTAGTCTGAATTGCCTGTTATACAACATTTTGACGTAGTTTAATACGATATTCGTAATTCAGATTCAACGTTTATGCAATAATTTAACAAAAAATTCCCTTATCCCATTCTGCCCTGTGGGTGGGGTGGAACGGGAAATACGCACGACTTTCTTTGAAAAATTGTAAAAAATGGAAAATGTATTGTTATTTATGAAGTATTCTTGAAGAATGATAATTTCAGATTTGTATGAATAAACATGATCAATCTAGTTATGGAATATGATGAGAAATTGTGCTTTAGGATTGCCATGTAATGCTTATCACGTTAATATGGGTTATTTTGGTGTAGCTATTGTATATTTTTGGTGTTTTTAAGGTAATTATGTGAAATGGACTATGAATCGTAGGATATTATGAAGAAGCTAAAAAAATATGTTGTTCTGAGGAAGACAGACGAGGCGTTATATGCGACTTAGTAAGGAAACATTTTTTGCAGTTATTTATGGAACAAGACTAGGTAAGAAACGTACACTCTTTAAACGAAGCAACCCACAGCTATATTAGAGACATGGAGCACCTCCGTTGCCCATTTTACTCGAACGTAGAGTCACAGTGATATCTTCATAAGGGATTTATGTTGTTATGAAAGGATTTCTGAGAGCACAGTACCACTGAAGTTTTGTTGTTACTGACAAGATGCATTATGACGTTAAGAGTTATCGATTATGGGAAAAAAACGAATTACAGTTTTAGATACCAGTCATACCTGCTATAAACATTGTAAACTCTAGAAAATACGAAAGTTTTACCTGTATAAAACATCAGCGCTTGAAGATGACACTGTTCTTTTCCTTTATTTGGGGATAAGAGTGTATGTGCGGATGTATCTGTCAAGTAATGAGCATGGATAGTTCTACAAAGAATTTTTCTCTACTACTGAATTATGTGAGGTAAGCGTGAAATGAGTTTTCTACCTTTGCGAAGTTGTTTTTCTCCTTATCACTGCTCACACTCATTGTACTTTCTTTCTGTGTGTGACGTGACCATAATTAATTGTTCTTTATTGCAGAAGTATTAAAAAGAACACAGAACTCTATGCATTTGTACGAAGTAAGCAACGGCTTCTCAGATTGGAGTACAACGTACGTACCGAGCGAGTTACATTTTAACAATACCGATGTTGTAGTGGTCTGTTATGGAGAACTAGACATTCCAGAAGTACCCAGTCGTGCTAAAATCATTGATCCGTGACGTGCATACAAATATGCTATGCTTTTTGATAACCTTTTCTTCTCAGCGTGTAGCATTTTTACACCTTCATGCAAGTTGATCAGCTACATTTTAATGCATGTTGTAAATAATTGCGTAAAATAAGTTACTTCAGTATTTAGTGTCCTTCTATTTAAACAATTTTATTTCAGACTTTCTCTGATGATTCTGCTACAGCAGTGATCCAGTGCACATTCTATCACGTTAAGTTAATGATTATAACGTGATGACCTTTTTCTCTTGTCATTAAGCAACAATGAAGCTCAAGAGAAATGATTTGCTTTATTCTCGGTTAATAAACCATTTCTTCCAGCTACTACTGAGCAGTTAGAGGATTCTTTTTGTTGCACTTTAGAGAAGGTTATGCTGTTATTAGTTGCTTTATAAGATATGTCTTTTGAATGTCGTATTTTTTTTTGCTATTGTGACTAAATATATATGGTCATACAATTCTGATTCACACACAGACAAGTTGACATTTGACATTTGACGATATTGACATTGTGTTTCTACCTGCTTTTTTCTGTTCGATGATCATCACGTAAACGTTAGTATGATTTTTGAGAAATGAAATAATTATGTTGTAATAATAAGGAAGTACTTGCGATAATCACAGGCCCATTACTCAGTGATTGAATGCGTAATAAGTTATGGGAACCAAACTGAATAGGCAGTCATGAGAAATGACATTCTTTACTAACTTACAATGACAGGAGCTTACGTCACTTACACTGTATATGAAGGAATTGCTTGTATACTGACATATATTTTTTTATTAAATATGTAGCAAAGAAATTGATTCATATGAATTTCATATTTTGATTGTTTACCTGTAATTTCACTGTGATGTAAATGTATTTTCAAGAAATGCTAATTTTATATTGTATGATAAATTAAATGACCTACAACTACTGTTTATATATCAACTCTGGGATCTGCGATTAATTGTAACAGATTTTTAGATATGTCAACATTAATGTCTATGTACACATCTTTATGTCATTCAGTGTTGTTATGCATCACATTCTTTGTATGCTCTGTATCAAGGTACGTACTTTGTTGTAGGCTATGCACTATACAATTAGAAAATGAATTTGTATAGAATTAGTTGGCAACTATGTGATTCGCCTAAACTTCATAGTCACAACTGTACTTCAGGGAACTTCCCACACATATGTAATTGTCTGTGTTCATGCACATTTGAGTAATTTAGTGAGCACCGAGCTTATGTGCCTACTCACATAACGTTGACTTTTATATGCAAGTACATATAACTCATTATTACTAATTTATTCAATATTATTGGTTTCTGTTACTGTAAAATATGTGAGACTTTTGATCTCCTATGTCATTTATGAGAACCTGTTTTCTCAGAGAGGTATGACGTGAATACTTTTATGATCATCATGAATTCTTTAGTACTCAGCATGGCATACATGTGCCTTATACTATTACTACCTATTCTGTACTGATTCTTTAACTGAATATGAAAAGAAGCGGCACACTAAGACATTTCGGTGTGGTTGTCAGTGGACATAATGTGCGTAATGAGTCCCTGAGCCTGCTTACACCTAAAACTTGTGTGTCATCAAATGAAAGTGTTAATATTTTGGTGTGGTTGTCAGTAGACATAGTGTGTGTTTTCCTCGAGTCTCCTTCACCTAAAAAAAATGTGATTCTTTACCTGGTTTTCTGTTGCCACATGATTTTTAGTCAGTTGAAGAGCTGTACATTTCATTTTGTCGTCTTGCCAATGAACTACCGCCATCGTCAGGTAGATGTGAGTGCTCACCAGCACAATGATACTTGTATATTTATTTTCTCTCTCTTTGCACTGTTGGCAATTCTATATAATATTTGTATCTACTCAACTGAAAGAAATTTTTTTTCGCTCTTGGAGGACTATAAATAACGTTTTGTTATCCTGTCAAATGAAGGGCTATCATCGTCAGGTGGTTATGAGCGCTTACATGCACAAGATGACACTTGTATGTAATTTTTGCTTGTCTATATTTTAAAGCTTATCAATTGCCTGCTAAGTGCATAACTTATGTAATCTTATGCTTATGTTTATGTATTTCTACCGCTTTTGTAAAACATGTCATGCTGTTATGATGCTGTCCTTCTCAATTGTGTTCTGTAGGGATTTTGCATTTGTTTCTTGCCAAAATGTTAGGCAAGAATCACCCCACAAACTTAAAGTGAAGGTGGAGATTATGAAAGTTGGACGTATATGATTCTGCTGTGTGCATACACAAACTCTGACCCTGATATGTTATTATCGCGAGTAGTAGCGAGCGCCGGCCGGTGTGGGCGTGCCGTTCTAGGCGCTACAGTCTGAAACCGCGTAACCGCTACGGTCGCAGGTTCGAATCCTGCCTCGGGCATGGATATGTGTGATGTCCTTAGGTCAGTTAGGTTTAAGTAGTTCTGAGTTCTAGGGGACTGATGAACACAGCAGTTACGTCCCATAGTGCTCCGAGCCATTTGAACCATTTTGAACCAGTAGCGAGCTAGCAGTTGTTGAGAAGAGTTGGAAGTGGTCGGACGCAGGGTGCTGTGGAGAGAAGCCGCGCGACATGAGGGGTCACAGCCTGTTGTGTTCATGTTATTAGCGCCAGAGGACACTTTGGTATTAATTGAGGATCTTTTGGTAATTTGTCTTTTTGTTGCGCGTAGTTCTTGGTTGCTTGCTCACTGGATGGATTCTGTCAGATATATGTATGCATGCCCTCAGAGTAATACTCGTATCTTTGATGTGGCCAGAAACGTGTTTATTGAGTACAGACATTGTGAAACAATTAAGTCTGTGTGAAGTTTGTCAGCATTTAAATCATCAATTTTCTGAATGTAGTAAATTAAAAGTTCTTGTTGGTTTCTTTCATTTTTCTTTATATCGTTTAAGATTAGTTGACCAAACACCTCCTGATCATTCAGTTACTATGAATAAAAGTATGGCAGTAATAGTTGCAATTAGTTCATGGATTGCACTCTACTTGGACCGCAGTACTGTTTTTTGAAATATTTTAGCATGTTGTTGGTCGTCCAATTGCAGCGGCAGGAGGAGGTAAGTTGCCTGTAGCGTACAGGAGCATTGTAGAACAGTTGTTAGGATACGGTTGGAGTATAATTAAAAACCCGCAGTCAGATAGTTGAGATCTGATTTGTTTATTATTCGTGAGAGAAGTTAATTTTCGGGTCAAATTTCTGTTTGTATTTGTCCTCAATATGAATACTATCTATTAGAGTTGAGCAACACGATTCTTTTCCCCGATTCGATTCCTACGATTCAATCTCACATTGCGAATCGATTCCTACGATTCGTTCACGATTCAATCTAGTATGGGATGGCACGATTCTTACGGAATGCAAAAAGTTCTACATCTTACTCACAGATGGCAAGACATGTCTGAAATTGTCAATGGGGTTAGGCTCTGAGCACTATGCGACTTAATTTCTGAGGTCATCAGTCGGTCAATGGAGTTAGAATCGATAAGATATGCCAGAAATAGTTTATTTATGAGTAAACATGCATATGACGTTACAGGTGTGATTCTCGATTTATACTTGTCAGCTTGGTTTTCACAAGTAATATAACGGCCCACGAACTTCGTACGTTCGTTCCGAGCTTCCTTTGTTCACACGCATCCTCCACTTGACTGCCGTCTGGCGGTCGTAATCATTCGGCACGACTCGGCGTGATTCGGAAGTTGCCTTCGAAGCATAGCGAACTAAGAATCGATGAATCGTTGGAACTTAGAATCGTCACGACTCGGAAACATGCAATCGTTCTTATGATTCTTTTGAACGACGGTTCGTCCGTATCACGATTCGATTCTTACGATTCTTTATTTAGAGTCGTACAAATGAACGACTCATTCACGAATCGCCACAACTCTACTATCTATGTTAGAGAAAGAACGTAACACACGTGTAATCGTATATCTTTCAAAGTATTTGCGAATGTTCCAACGTTATCGTATTAGTGCTGCTTAGCAACTGGCATGTGAGCTCGCAGCATTCACTTGATGTGTTGTACAGAGGCAAACGTTGTACAGAAGGGTTCGGTACAGTGCCCTGCATTGTTTGATGCCTGCTGTATGTGTACCTCTGAAGCATCTTCACAGAAAGGAATGTCTATAGTGGAATCATCAACATGCCTCCTGAATGGTCGAATGATGGGCCAATTCTGTTTTCACAGATGAGTAACACACGTGTAATCGTGTATCTTATAAAGTATCTGCGAATGTTCCAACGTTATCGTATTAGTGCTGCTTAGCAGCTGGCATGTGAGCTCGCAGCATTCACTTGATGTGTTGTACTGAGGCAAATGTTGTACAGAAGGGTTCGGTACAGTGCCCTGCATTGTTTGATGCCTGCTGTATGTGTACCTCTGAAGCATCTTCACAGAAAGGAATGTCTATAGTGGAATCATCAACATGCCTCCTGAATGGTCGAATGATGGGCCAATTCTATTTTCACAGATGAGTCCTGATTCAGTCTGTAGAGTGGTTCTCGACGAATTCGCGTCTGGAGGGGAACGTGGAACATGATTTCGGGACACATTGTGAGAAGACATCGAGATCGAGTGGGATGCCTAATGGTGCGGGCAGGGATTGTGTTTACCGCGAGAACCCATCTTCATGAAATTCGACCGGTGAATCGGCAAGGTTTAACTGCTGTCAGGTATCGTGACGACATCTTCAGACCTCCTTTGCGGTTGTCGCCAGGTGCTGTACACCCACAGGTCGTATTGATGGACGATAATGCTCGACCTCATAGAGCACCGGTGATTGATGATTTCTTGGAAAGGGAAGATATTGCGCGTAAGGCTTGGCCTCATCGCTCCACCGATTTGAATCGCAGAGAGCATGTTTGGGATACAATAGGGAGGTGGCTTGCATATCGTCAGCATACACTCTCCAAGACTTGTGAGAAGATCTGCACAAAGAATGGACGTTACTGCGTCAACATCATACAGATGAAATTATTCGCAGCGTGCCCTGTCGTTCTCAGGCCTGTATTGCTGCCAAAGGAGGTCAAACCCCATACTGAGCACATTATCCAGTTGTCGGATTGTCTGTGCAAATCTGTTGAGTTTAAATAGCGAAGAACACTTTTTCTGCCGTTATGCATGTTGTAGTTGTTTGCGTTCTGTATTCCTTACATTGTTTATACTTTGCTATCATTTGTCTATACTGTTTTGTGGCAAAATAAAGCAACCTTGCAAAATTTCGGTTTGTTGCTTTAATTTTGGACACCAGTGTAGAGTTTCATTTGTCTTCTAGCTTAATATTCTTCCAATTATTCCGCATACACCCTGAAATTCAGCTGATTTATTCTTTATATCTTTATCAATATGAAAAGAAATATCGCAATTCAGGTAGTTAAAATAACCTACGTGTCGATGGTTCTATTTTTGTCACTACATTTTGAGCGCACCTGTTTGTATTTCTCGGAATGCCGTAACTTGTTTACTTATAATTGATATTTTGAAATTACAATTTTCGCCAATGTTGTTTAATTTTAAAATATTTCTTTGTAATTCGTCTGAAGGGGAAAGTATGGCCTGGACGTGAGCATACATTAATGTTTTATATGATGGCTCTAATCTGCTTTTATTTCCTTGTTGTTTTTAGTTTCCTCATTCCATTGTGTTAATCTTATCATTTATGAATAAAATGAATGAAACTGGAAAAAACTGCAACCTTGGTTAACACCTTAATTACTTACAATGCCATTATTACTTGTTGCATGTGTTTGTTACAAATTTAGTTACAATGTATAAGCTTACTATGGCCCTTATACGTCGTGGAGTTACAGTTTTTGGTAATATTGACCACAGTTTTGTCACGCTTTATCTGTAAAACGCCAGAACGTAGTCGATAAAAAATAATGTGTGCAACATTATTAAATTGTCTACTTTTACTTATCAGTATCATGAAAGTATTATCCATTGTTGTTCATCCAAACCTGTATCCACTCAAGTCTTCAGATAAAACTGTTTCAGCTATTGGTCTTAAGATATTTCATATCTATCTGTCAAAAGTTTTATTACCCTATAACTGTTACAGTCCTTTCGATCCCCTCTCTTAAAAATTAAGTACACAACAGCTGTTCGTAATATTTCCCTTCTTTTCTCTGTCTCCCAGCATAAATTTGGGAGAGTTAGTTGAGAGAGAATTCCGCCGTCTTTTTATAACTCGCTCTTAATGTCATGTACACCAGCTGCCTTTCTGTTTTTCATTGTTTTTAAAGTTTCTTCTGCTTCTGATAATGTCAGTACATGTACCCCTTTCCCACCTTCATACTTCTGCTTTATCTATTACGCTGTGATCATATCACCACCTCCGATAATGTTATTCCTATTGTATTTCGTTAATTGCGTTAATCTTCCATTTATCTTCTCCTCGTCTATTTAAAGGTTTGATTGCTTTATAGATCACGGCTTGTTGTAAATGAATGTCATTTTCTGATTTACTTATATATCTGTCTCAATTTTCTTTCTACGTTTTCTTTCATTATCGTTTATCTGTCGGTGTTTCTCGATTATATTCTACACTTGATTCAGACATTTTTTATTAGATCTTTAACAATACTACTTATATTCTCCCATTGTTCATTAACATCTTCAGTGGTACATTTCATTAGCAATTACTCCATTAATCTCTCTTCGTATAAAATCTGTGCGCTTTTATCCAGCAATATGTGTACTATGATGTTGTTTCTTTATTTCTACAATTTTTATTACTTCTTCTCCATCTTCTTGAAATATTCGTTATAAAAATTACTAAATAATGATCGCAATAAAGGTCGCTTCCTCCATATACTGTTGCATTGGTTACCAACGGCAATGCTTATTGATAACTTTTACGTAAACAGTTAATGATCGTAGCTCTTCATCTGATCATATATACTTGTGAATATAAACAAATGTTATTATTTTCAAGTTATTAAAAATTGTCAGTTTTCATAGTTCTTATCTACTGTTATTTAAAATAACCTTGCGTCACAAGCCAATTACATTAGTTATACGTTGTTTCCCTATTGTTGTGTTAAAACCTCCAAGTAATTTCACTGTGTCACTTTTACTTTGCTTGTCTATCCCATTTTGCAAAATTGAATAAATCTCTTCCTTTCCCTCTTCTCGTGCACATGTTATTACTATTGTAAAGAAGGCTGTGTTGTACTGTGATCCTATAGTAATAATTGGTTCATTCATAAATGTGTATGAGTATATTTTAGACGCCAGACTTTTGCCCACAAATACAGCCACTCCCACTTGAGCTGTGGTGTCTTGCAGTACTCCTCTGTAAAACATCATCTAAAATTCTTTAACGTTTTTGTTCGTTTCGTTGCAGTTAGTATATGTTTCTTTTCTTGTTTTTCATATCTTAATCAGTTCTGGTCCTTTGTCGGCGAGTCTTCTGACATTCCAAATTTGCTATTTTTGAGCTGTCCTATACTCCACATCTTTTCTTCCTGTGTCTTTTCATGCTATGGTCAACGGAATGTTTATCTGGCCAGCTATTTCTCTACTGAAATTGTAAGTAGTTAACTTTTTATCTTATTTTGCTAATACAGGTTACTGGCTACTAGCGAAATCTCTGTTTCAGGACGGGTGTTCTGCCTCTAGAGAAGTTGCCTTACCACGGCGGAGAAACCTTCTCTGGCCTTTGTAGGCCAATATTAATCTCCTTTCAGCTCTTCCATTTAGTAAGCTAGCGAATTAGACTTCCCTCTAAGTGACGTTTTCATCATGAGCTGAGCTTATATATATATATATATATATATATATATATATATATATATATATATATATATATATATATATGTACAATCGATCAAATGGCACTGACGATTGACGATGGGCTCTATGTCCGAATACCGAAATGGTATTAAATATTTTACATACAGCTCATGGTGTAGATGACAAATGATTCATTTAGAGGAAGCTACTGTTACTCTGTCATTTTACAAAGGAACTGAGGGCTTTGCATTAAAAATGTTTACGACATCAAGTTTTAAGAAAGTAAGGTCGTGTCTAGACCGCTTCATGATCCGATTTTGCACAAATCTAGGTTAGCGAGAACAGCTTTAACAGAAACTGTAGCTACTTGCTCGGTGTGGGTCGGAGGCGGATTGTGAACAAGGAGAGGCAAGTTGAACGGACCGTTGGCTGTGGCAGCTGTCGCCAAGACTGCGTTGCGGTGGACTCAGCTCCAGTCTCCGCATCGCTCCTGTCTGATTAGTTCGTCTGTAGTTTGGTTCTGTTTTCGGCTATCCTGCCTCAATGTATATACAAGTTATCAAACCAGTCTGTGCTACGCTGCCAAATTTTACGGATCTACTGTCGGGTAAATATAACCATGTCTTGAAAGTCTCATTCTCCGTTACTACTTTCTACATAGCTCTTGTGTAAGACAGTGAACTGTACATCCGAAAAAGTTGGTAAAATTTTTAAAGTGTTGTAGTTCTTTTCCACAATATGTCGTTATTTGGAAGACATTGGATTTTAAAATGGTACCAACCACGTCTATAACTTTAAAATAAGTTTGTAATACATATACAGCGCTAAGTGGATATAGTACATATTTCAAATTTATGTATATGTGCCAAGCGCCGTTTTCAACTCTGACTTCTGCCAGATGATGCGATATTGCTGCACTACATTAAGAATTTTTAGCAGTTTGGTCTTGGCATGCATAAAATCTGGAAAATGTTAGATAATAGGTTAAGTGACAGATTAAAAAAATGTGAATAATGGCAAGCTGTAACCGATCTATGGCAAGCTGTAACCGATCCCTTTAGGTTCTCCTAGAAATGCTAAGCAAGTAGCTCAAAGCCGGAGGAGGGTCAGAGGTCCCGTATCTGGAAGGTTACATTTAACAGATGCGAAACTAAACACTTTTAAAATATTTTACAGAAAGTGTGTTCATCAAGGTACCGGTTATTTTAGTGCGTTTGAAAAGTTAAAACTACCGCAACATGCAAAACTGTAGTCGCTAATAGCTCTCTATCCATTGCGCTATGTATGTGTCACGATCACACTTAACTCTTTAATTTGTCTCAGACATCTTCCCCTTCCCCTCTAAACTAAAAAACTTGGCAAGCTATTTTTCAACCAATGATGACTGAATAAAAGGTTACTTATATCTGGAGAACATTTTTGTCCCAATGCTGTAGAATGAGTCAGTTTACTGCATGAGTGTGGATGATTAGTTTTGATATATATATATATATATATATATATATATATATATATATATATATAGGCCTACTATTTTTCAGTTCTACTCGTGCAACTACACTTCCAAAAGTAGATTTCCTTTGTCTTTTTTTTTTTTGTAGACTACAAAAATCAAAACTTCGTCTATAAAATAGGATGCTTCCAGAGGCAATGATCTTGGGTAAGATTTAAAACTTGTTTTTTCACCTGTGAAATTCTTAGTGTGCCCTGGGCAAATCAGAAAATATTTTGATAGCGCATGTGGAATACATTTCTGACCCACTATCAGGTTTAATAATGAGTAATAAAGATCACTTATTTTATTGTCATAGGGGTGTAAATGCTTTTCTCTTCAAATTGTGATAAATTAGTTAGGACGACTTTCATTATCGAATATAAACTTCTGTCGTAACTCACCACTTAGAAACTATTGAAATATTGATTGAACAAAAACGAACTTTGCTGGCATAAACTGTTGTCAGCACACCGATCGGCAAAGATGTAGGGAGAAAATAGATAGTACGAGCTGTATCAAGCGCGCCTATCACGAAAGAAGCGAGAGACACACTTGCAGGCTACATGCCGCCAACGCCCTGTCTACTGCAAGTATTTAGGCCGCTACCGCTAACTAGAGGGCCTCAGTCTCTGTCACTGTCTCACACTCCAGTTTGGCGTCTGTCAGTATATTCGCACTGACCTAATAGTTGCACTGCAGATATTGCGGAAACGGAAAGTGCTACTGATCTACTGATGTGCAGTTTTCACAGAATGGACTGGTAGTCAGGAGCCTGTGTTTTTAGCCAATAAACAGATTGTAATAATAGTAAGAACGTGTATTTTTGTGCAAACATATACTTTTTTAGATGGAACAATGAGCATTGACATTAACGAACCAAAAGAAGGTTAAATTCGAATGTTAGCAGTATTACATGCAGGATTCTGGAGTGAATCGTTTATAAGATATTGTATTTTCAAAAGTTCCCATGCCGTCACTTGTACAATACCTGTGGTAGCACACGCTGTGGAAAAACAGAAGTGCATACACTAGTCATGTGGATTCTGACCAGCAACAAGACAATTGACCATCACAGGTTATTCAAAATTACCACCAGGAGCGGTAATTCACCCTTCCAGTCTGGTATGAAACGATTGTTGCATGCGGGAGTAAAATGTCCATGTAGAGAGCGTCTTTCAGCTTTCCCCTCAGAAAAAATTTTACAGGTGTGGAATTCGGGGAACTGACCGGCCAAGGTGTACGACCTGTGCATTCAGTTCAATGATTCGGAAACAATTTTTGAAGAAATGCTGTAATACTTCGTGCACTATGGGCTTCACAGCAATCATGTTGGTACCACAGGTTCCTCCTGTTCTGCAGAGGAACGTCTTCTAGCATCTGTGAAAGATTAGGACACGTGGGTGTTGATTGTTCCGCCTATGAAAAACGGGCCTATGAGCTGATTCACTATCCCACACCACATGTTTACATTCCATGGACGCTGCCATTCCACTTGACGAAACCAAAGAGGATTTTCAACGTACAAATAGGGCATGTTTCGGCCGTTTGTATGGCCATGACTGCTAAATGTGTCTTCATCACTAAATAAGATAAAAGATACACCTGGCCATATTAAGAAGTTAATACGATTCTCATAATCGTTTCCATGCAACTCTTCATGGAGCGATATGTGATAGGGATGTAACCTATGTCTATGGACGATCCGTAGTACAGTTGCCTGACTCACGTCACTTCCTTGTACGATTTTGCGGGAGCTATCGTGCTAATCAACCGCGACAACAGGAAGAATATTAATCTCCCCCCTCTTCTGTCGTAACTTGCTTCCTTCTGTTATGTTGTTTAGGTGTTACACTACCCCTTTCACATAACTGATTGAAGAGGTTGATAAACAATTGTCGATATGATTGACGCTAAGGGATATCTTGCGCATACACTGTTCAAGAACGAACTGCATTCTTCCTACACTCTCCATACAATATGAGCATGTCGGCGTTTTCTGCATTGGTAAATCCCCTCGTCCGCTCACGGCCTACTGCTTAGACTGTCACACAATAACAGACTAGCAAGTCGCAATGCGCTCAAGGAACACCCAACCACACTGTAAGCAAACGCCGGCCGCGGTGGCCTGGCGCTTCTAGGCGCTTCAGTCTGTAACTATGCGGCTGTTGCGATTGCAGGTTCGAATACTGCCTCAGGCACGAATGTGTGTGATGCCCTTAGGTTAGTTAGGTTTACGTAGTTCTAAGTCTAGGGGACTGATGATTTCATATGTTAAGTCCCATAGTGCTTAGAGCCATTTACTTGTAAGCAAACGTAAAAACATTGTACCTAGCAACTACACAGGCTGAATCGCAAAATTTTCAAAATACGATATCTCGGATTTACCGTGCATTTACTCTGTTAACGTCACTAGGCATTGTTCCATTTACAAAAGTGTAAGTTTGCACGAAAAATAAACTTTCTAAGTACTATCAAAATTTGTTTATTGGCTAAAAATACGAGCCCCTGACTACCAATCCATTCTCTGAAAACGACAAATCAACAACTACTTCCATATCCGCAATAGCTTCGGTGCAATTTTAGGTGATTCGCAGTCACAGTTAAAAATGCTTCACTCCTTCAAGAGGTATCTACAAGATTGGCTAAAGGTGAACGCCACATATTTTTCTGACTACTCGCATTTGTTCAATCAGTACCTTCTAAGTGATGAGCTGCCACAGAAATTCATTCTATAAGTCGTTATTCCATGAGTAGATGTGCGTTACGTATTTGATTCTTTTTTTCCAAGAATCGCAACTACACGAAGAGCAAAAGTAGCTGAACTTAATTATTGAGCAGCTCTGTAGCACACACGTCTTCCAGTTCAAGATTACATCAATATGTATACCCAAAACATGGAGCATTCCACTTTGTTTACTGAGTCTTCTTTGTGTACTGCGTCTGTTGTTGGTGTGAATCTGATTTCAGAGAACCATTTAAGAATTGTTTGAAAAACGTAATGAAGAATTTCTTCGGTTGCTTTATCTATTTGTTATAACACAAGTATCGCCTTAAGACGTACCAATTCTACATGATGAATATTAAGTGGAACTCATTCACTTTACCGATGAATAATGCGCAATTGATTATTGGTGATGTGAATGTGGAGTAGAAAAGTGAAAGAAAAATCATAGCTAAACCAAAATCCGACAGACACCATGTACTGGCGGACAGGGTCTATCGACCGTGGCGAAAGTTGTACAAAACCATGGTACTAGCACACACCTAATACAATGGCTTAAAAGGAACGGGGTGCAATGGAAAAGAAGAGATTTTGAGTGGTGAATCACACCATCATGTGTAGCGCCAACAGTGGAGAGCGAGGTGGTGGAGTTACGCAATGGGGAATTTTTTCGTTGTTAGGTAGTGGTCCGCTTATTACGCTTAAAAAATGCTTAATGCGGAATGATGTGAACGCAGTTTATAACGTTCTGTACTGCATACAGCAGAGGAACTGTTCGAAAGCAGTGACTCTTTTGTATCATCATGACAATGCACTCTGTCATAAGCAGCATTTGAAAGGCAATAACATTTCTGAAACGGGCTGGTCTGCCCAGAGTGCCGACGTGAACCTAATGCAACACATTTTAGTTGAGGTATATCGTTGACATCACCCAATGCCTCAGAGTCAGAAACACTGCCTTATCTGATTTCGACCTTAGAGGAATAAAGTGCTGTCATTCCTCCACAGGCATTCAGACATCGCACTGAAAGTGTTCCCGCCAGAGTTCAAGCCGTCATAATGGCGAAGGTTGGGCACACCCCGTAGTAATGTCCACAAATAGGTGTCCAAATACTTTTCATCAGATGGTGTATATAATGAGTATGAGTGGACACGAAATTGAACCCTGTTGGATTTCCGACGTTCTTTCTCCCTATCCACTAAAATTTTATCTTCTTCCAATATTGTTCGAATCATTCAGCATAACGTTTTGCGTTGTTTGTTAAGTATGATTCAGACCAACTGTTCAGCTGTTTTTCAGGCCGTCAGTTCCACAGAACATAACTTTTCCCTAGGGTATGACATGATCAACACAGTCATATGTCTAGAAAACACAACAAAGAATACCAACTAGACAAATTTTATTACTTAAGGCTTGCAATATCTGGTGAGTGACTGCGTATATAGTGTTTTCAGTCGGAAACTGTTCTGAAATCCAAAACTGTGATGTGTTCAGCAAATTGTTTGTCCTTAAGCGGGAGGCTTCTCTTGAATACATTAATTTTTTTAAATATTTTGTAAAATTACATCATTAAGGAGACTGGACGAAGATAACTTAAGGGTTTCTTGTCATCTTTCTTCTAAGAAGTTTAACAGTGGTATATTTAATCCGTCTAGAAAAGCTTCCTGTCGAAGTGATGCGTTACATATACCAAGGAGAACACTACTTCCTACATTAGAATAAGTGTTCACAATTCTGTATTAAATTCTTTAAACACCACAGGAACCTTCATAATCCTACTAATTTCCGTTAAGGATGTTGCTGCTATTTCTAGTTGCTTAAAATTTTGTACAAGACATTTTTAAAACATTTTCTTGCTTCCTCATATGTTCCATATTTTGCTGCTACATTTATAAAGAAAGTTGTTAAAAATACTTGCGACGCGTGAGTAATCGGTTGTAACATCATCATTCACTATAATTGTGGTACTGTCTTGCTCGATGACTGCTTATCCTGCCTCCGGTTTTACAGTATCCCACACAGTTTTACTATTATTTTCTAGTTTATTACTAGTTTATTTTGTGGCTTGCGCATTTCTGAACATTTTACCAACTTTGCTTAAAATTATACATTATTCTAAGCAAAATGTCAGATCTTCCGTTGCTGTTGTTTTTATACATACTTCTCTTTTCCTCTTACATGATATTTTAATCATTCATCCCTTTAGTTGTCTTTGGCTCACTTTTTATGGACTTTCTTGACAACATTTAGGAAACCTAATTTCAAATATTGACATAAATGTACTATGAAACTTATTGAATTTGTCGTCACCAACGCTTACTATATATGCCACATTACATGCTAACTCCTTTAATCAATTCTCAAAACAATTTATCCTGACATCGTTAATGTGCCTATAAAGTTGAATATTCATTGGAGATTTACACGGGCTTGTCTGGTATTTCTAAACAGGAGATACTGCAACACGATTGTGACATTATTAAAAGTAGACAAACAGAATGCAACATAAGAATACATGTTTTGTTCATTTAATGCACTCATAACTCACACAATAGCTTTGACATCAACCACACGCATACGGTGTATTCATAACGTTGTACAATACCACCCGTTACCTTTTCAGTTTCATTACCATGTAAATACACTTTCCACTACACTCTGCTGTTTTATGCATATTTCCTGTCTTTGGAGTTCTCGAAGTACACCTACCCATTGCTCACAGAAAACTAGCTAGTACATGAGATGTTTCCACATTAAAGGCAGACGTATGAAACTGAATCTGTACAGTGCAACTCGTCAATGTAACGGACTATTTATAATGAACTTAGTATACGGGGGTAAGGCAATTGTTATCCGAAAAGTAGTTATAAAATTTTATTGTACACAAATAGGAAACTTGCAAGGACACCATTTTTCGAGACCTCCTTGCATTTCAACGCGCTTGTTCCATCGTTGTACAAGATTCCTGATGCTCTCATAAAAGGAGGTTCTCGGTTGATCTGGGAGCCAGGAATGCACCGCTTCTTTCACTGCTTCTCCGAGACAAATCGACGCCCCCTTAATGCTTGTTTAAGTGGACCAAACAAATGATAGTCAGAAGGGGGAAGATTGCGACTATATGGAGGATGATACAGTACTTCAAATTTGAGTTTCGAGAGCGTTTCAGCAGTGAGGGCAGCAATATGCGAACGGGCATTGTCGTGCAACAACACAACACCTTTTGACAGCAGTCTAGCAGCACACATCTAATAGTAACGTAAACTGTTTATTGTTGTGCCCCTTTCCCCATAATGTTCCAGTACTGGACCTTGTACGTCCCAAAAACTGGAAGCATCAGTTTTCCTCAGGATGGTTGGGTCTTCAACTTTTTCTTGCACCACGAATTTGGATGTTTCCATTGCATACTCTGCCTCTTTTTGCTCTTAATGATGGATCCATGTTTCGTTACGATAGCGATCCAAATGTTTTTTGTAGATGTCCAAGCGCGTTTGTTTATGCAAGTGTGTAAGTTACTTTGGGACACATCTCGTACAATCTTTATGAAACCCAAGTCTGTTGTGGATGATTTCGTAGGCAGAACCGTGACTGATTTGCAGACGATGTGACACTTCGTCAATAGGTAATCGTCTGTCTAAGAGAATCATTTCACGTGAACGCTCAATGGTTTCTTCATATGTGGCGGTAAATGGTCGTCCGGCTCCTTCATTGTGCGTAACCCTTGCGTGACCATTTCGGAATTTTTCGATCGATTCGTCGACACTCTGTTGTGGCAAAACACTCTTCCCATACTGTACCGAAAGTCTTCGATTAATTTCGTCCCCTGATACGCCTTCCCAACACAAAAAAAAGGATCACTGAACGTTGCTCTTCTTTGGTGGAAATACACAGAGGAGTAGCCATGATTATCAGCACGGCAGCGATAACGAAACTAACCTAGCAGCTTGAAAATTGCAAAGATATAACAGCAAATAAACAAATCATGCGCCGTCAACGTAAAACGACCGTACTACCAAAATAATCCAAAATATAAACTAAATTGCGGATAATAATTGACCCACTCTCCTATTTAGAAGAAGACATTTTCTTCCCACTTGTAAACTGAGAGTTTTTGAAGGTTTACGGCCTTTTGTTGTAACTTCTGTTTGTTTCCTAGTATCAACCACCCAGCCGTTAGCTCCTCCTCGCATTCCGTTTTTTTCTCTTGGAATCTAGCCAAGAGCTTTCTCCAAACAACTACCATTATTTCACCTGACTTGATGACCACCCGCTACCTTTTTTCATTACCACGTAACTATACTTTCCACTACACTCTGCTGTTTCATGCTTTTTCCTAACTGTCTTTCGAGTTCTCGAAGTACACCTTTCCATTGCTCTTAGAAAACCAGCTAGTACAAGTAATGTTTCCACATTAAATGTCCACTACTAGAGATGCGTCTTTCGTGCAGGAACGCGCTCCAAACGAACGGTTGACTAAAATGTAGAAAAGTACTTTGAAACGAATTCTAAGGAATGGTCGTTTACCGCTTCCGTGAGGTCGGTCGCAATCTCGCGTCGGTTTCGTTCCCCATTCTGTTTCCGTCTTTCCTCACACCCGTTCCACTCTCGTTATTCATTCCTCCCTCTGTCATATTCATAGTTTTTCGTTTTCTCCTTAGTCTCGTTCGTAGTTCCACCATTACTCGTTTCTGCCTCTGTCTCGGTCGGTCGGTCAAGTTCTTTTTCAGGTGGTCACTCTTTTCTCGTTCCACTAAAGACCTTCCTCGTTCCCGCTGGTGCCTCCTTCCTGGTTCCAGTACCGTCGTTACTATTTCGTCCTTCTGTCTCATCTGGTCGATCTTTTTGGGTGGTCACTCGTTTTTCATCCCGGTTTCACCATTCTCCGTTCTGTTGTAGACCCTTTCATTTATTGTGTTCACCAATGCTTGCCCACTTGAAAATAATTCTGTAAGTCTCACCTTCCAGATTTTTTTTTTTTTTTTTTTTTTGTTGCATACTCCGTTCCGAGTCCACTATCGGTCATTTCTTCTTCTACACATTGAAGCCTCCGACCCACTTTGGCCTGTCATTTTGGGTAAGTTGAGGATATCTTGTATGGATTTTGATCAGGTTTACATTAATACACTACTGGCCATTAAAATTGCTACACCACGAAGATGACGTACTACAGACGCGAAATTTAACCGACAGGATGAAGATACTGTGATATGCAAATGATTACCTGGCGTTTGTCGAGATCCTATGACTGTTAGCAGAATATGGAATCGGAGGGTTCAGGAGAGTAATACGGAACGCCATGCTCGATCCCAACGGCCTCGTATCACTAGCAGTCGAGATGACAGGCATCTTATCCGCATGGCTGTAACGGGTCGTGCAGCCACGTCTCGATCCCTGAGTCAACAGATGGGGACGTTTGCAAGACAGCAACCATCTGACGAACAGTTCGACGACGTTTGCACCAGCATGGACCATCAGCTCGGAGACCATGGCTGCGGTTACCCTTGACGCTGTATCACAGACAGGAGCGCCTGCGGTGGTGTACTCAACGACGAACCTGGATGCACGAATGGCAAAACGTCATTTTTTCGGATGAATCCAGGTTCTGTTT
The DNA here is from genome assembly GCF_023864345.2 of Schistocerca serialis cubense. NCBI lineage: Eukaryota > Metazoa > Arthropoda > Insecta > Orthoptera > Acrididae > Schistocerca > Schistocerca serialis. The sequence goes on along the minus strand of NC_064638.1, from coordinate 247,226,868 downwards.
ACAGCATCATGATGGTCGCATCCGTGTTTGGCGACATCGCGGTGAACGCACATTCGAAGCGTGTGTTCGTCATAGCTATACTGGCGTATCACCCGGCGTGATGGTATGAGGTGCCATTGGCTACACGTCTCGGTCACCTCTTGTTCGCACTGACGGCACTTTGAACAGTGGACATTACATTTCAGATGTGTTACGACCCGTGGCTCTACGCTTCATTTGATCCCTGCGAAACCCTACATTTCAGCAGGATAATACACGACCGCATGTTGCAGGTCATGTACGGGCCTTTCTGGATACAGAAAATGTTCGACTGCTGCCCTGGCCAGCACTTTCTCCACATCTCTCACCAATTGAAAACGTCTGGTCAATGCTGGTCGAGCAACTGGCTAATCACAATACACCAGTCACTACTCTTGATGAACTGTGGTATCGTTTTAATGCTGCATGGGCAGCTGTACATCTACGCGCCATCCACGCTCTGTTTGACTGAATGTCCAGGCGTATCAAGGCCGTTATTACGGCCAGAGGTGGTTGTTCTGGGTACTGATTTCTCAGGATCTATGCACCCAAATTGCGTGAAAAAGTAATCACATGTCAGCTCTAGTGTAATATATTTGTCCAAAGAATACCCGTTTATGATCTGCATTTCTTCTTGGTGTAGCAATTTTAATGGCCAGTAGTGTAGATAAATTGATTCACGAGGAAATTCGTGCATCTAATTTATAAATATTTTGCGGACACAGGATGAACTATGTTGAATTTAAGTCCGTCATCGCTGCGGGTAAACACCATTTCCATCTAGAGGTACAGCCGCTGCAACTCCAGAGAGCAACGAACATCGAGCAATATTCAAGTCGGGCCTGGTGGTATAGTCGCTTCCGCTTCGGGTGCTGAGCGGGAAGGTTCTTGTTTTTCTCGAGTGCCGCAGCGCAGCGTCCCTTGTGGGATTTTGTCCTCGGTGGTGTCGTAGCGCCTCCCCTCCGCCTTACTGTTTGTTTGTGATCGTCTATTTGCGGCAGTATCGGCCGCTCCGCTATGGTTACCATGGTTTCCACACGTATTCCACGAAAAGATACCGTGAGCCTTACTTCCGATAAAAGAACGCGACACGTGCAGCTTGTGGCTCTAGAAATCCGCGATTGGCTTGTCGAGACGATTCTTGTGAAATCTGATCAGGTCCACACCGCTTATTTTGACACAGACGAGTACACGTTTTATGTGAAATTTATGGATCCCCTTCATTTTGAAAGATTACTTTCGCGACATGGTTCTCAAGTCCCGTTCAAGCATCGCGATAATTCCGTTACTATGGTGTTACTCGCAGATACTGAAATGGACTACAGCTTTCTAAAGGACATATTGACTCCTTATGGTAACGCGCAAAACGTCTATCTTGAACGTTGGTCCACTCAACACAGATTACAGTTTTATAGTCGAGTTCGTTCCGTGGAAATACATATCAGGCGCAATATTCCATCATTTTACGTCTAGCTTCAGCGTTCGTGTCATGTATACTGATCAAGGGGGAACCTGATTCCTATGTAATGAAACTGTACACGTTTTATATAATTGCCCACGGAGGGTGTTTGTATTAATGTCGTCAATAGTGTAGCGTCGCAAATTAACAGTTGCTGATCTCGTTCCTTCCACTCCCGATGTCGGACCTACTTCTGCTTCGGATCATATTGACCAAAAAGACAGTTGTGGTAATCGTGTAAATTAATTTCCACCTGAGTGAAGAGGGAGCAGGGTCCCCCCTTTCGTCTTTGAGTCCCCATTACAGTCTGAGACGTGGCAATGCCCTTCAGCTCCTTCGTTTTCAGCCGCCGACGGTTTCCTGTATTTGTCGCCTACAGTAAATCCAGAGCAGAACAAAATTAGCGACGAAGTATCACCTGTTGCACTGGTGGTTCCACAGAAGGCTTCCGCCTTAATGACTGCACCTGCATTACATGTCCCCTGTTCTGAGGGTCAAGAAGCTGTGCCTGTGACGTCTCCCAGACCTACGTCTGCGGGGCCGCCATGCCACGTAGCCGACAGAAACAGCGTATACCACCTGACCATTCGGTGGCGCTTAACAAAACCAAGAAAAAAGATTCCGATTACGGGGGTCTGCTTTATCTGTGCACTCCTAGTGGACCCTGACGCTCAACTGTCTAAATAACTGTGTTCGGCACATTCCGTAGATTCCTGTTTTAATGTGCTGAATGATCCAAGCCTACACGTTCATTTCTTTAAACGTCAATCGCGTGGAATGAAAACTGCTATTGGCTCCGCTGCACCAGTTCACTTATGAGTCATGTGGAGACATAGATAAGTATTGTCAGTTTAATTTACTATAATAAACTCTATTGGTATAATAAGTATTCTTACAGGAGGTGTTATTATACTAACGGAGTTTATTACAGTAAATTGAGCCAACTATGCTTAACTTAGCGAATTTACAATTACGAGGCGCAAGCAAATAGCGACATGCAAATAATCAATTTCCTTCGATATACAGAATTTCCATGCAAACATATACACTACTGACCATTAAAATTGCTACACCAAGAGGAAATGCAGATGATAAACGGGTATTCATTGAACAAATATATTATACTAGAACTGATATGTGATTACATTTTCACTCAATTTGGGTCATAGATCCTGAGAAACCAGTACCCATAACAACCACCTCTGGCCGCAATAACGGCCTTGATACGCCTGGGCATTGAGTCAAACAGAGCTTGAATAGTGTACAGGTACAGCTGCCCATGCAGCTTCAACACGATACCACAATTCATCAAGAGTATTGACTGGCGTATTGTGACGAGCCAGTTGCTCGGCCACCATTGACCAGACGTTTTGGATTGGTGGGAGATCCGGAGAATGCGCTGGCCAGGGCAGCAGTCGAACATTTTCTGTATCGAGAAAGGCCCGTACAGGACCTGAAACGTGCGGTCGTGCATTATCCTGCTGAAAATGTAGGGTTTCGCAGGGATCAAATGATGGGTAGAGCCACTGGTCGTAACACATCTGAAATGTAACGCCATTGTTCAAAATGCCGTCAGTGCGAACAAGAGGTGACCGAGACGTGTAACCAATGGCACCCCATACCATTACGCCAATATGGCGATGGCGAATACAGGCTTCCAATATGCGTTCACCGCGATGTCGCCAAACACGGACACGATCTTCATGATGCTGTAAACAGAACCTGGATTCATCCGAAAAAATGACGTTTTGCCATTCGTGCACCTAGGTTCGTCGTAGAGTACACCATCGCAGGCACTCCTGTCTGTGATGGAGCGTTAAGGGTGACCGCAGTGGTGGTCTCCGAGCTGATAGTCCATGCTGCTGCAAACGTCGTCGAACTGTTCGTGCAGATGGTTGTTGTTTTTGCAAACATCCCCATCTGTTGACTCAGGGATCGGGACGTGGCTGCACGATCCGTTACAGCCATGCGGATATGATGCCTGTCATCTCGACTGCTAGTGATAATAGGCCGTTGGGATCCAGCACAGCGTTCCGTATTACCCTTCTCAACCAACCGATTCCATATTCTGCTAACAGTCATTGGATCTCGACAGCAATGTCCCGATACGATAAACTGCAATCGCGATGGGCTGCAAGCCGACCTTTATCAAAGGCGGAAACGTGATAGTATGCATTTCTCCACCTTACACGAGGCATCACAACAACGTTTCACGAGGCAACGCCGGTCAACTGCTGTTTGTGTATGAGAAATCGGTTGGAAACTTATGTCAGCACGTGGTAGGTGTCGCCACCGGCGCCAACCTTGTGTGAATGCTCTGAAAAGGTAATCATTTGCATGTCACAGCATCTTCTTCCTGCCGTTCAACTTCGTGGTGTAGCAGTTTTAATGGCCAGTAGTGTAATACTGTTCACAAGTCACGGCTCGTCTTTTAGAGTGGCCGCGGCTAGGCGGCGCGGCGCTTATATTCTCTTCGGACAGAGGCCGCTACTGTCGTGGTGTCTTCCTAGCCAGCGTACTACTGACTGACGTCGTCTCACAGCCGTCTCTGCTGTATCGTTCCAGGCCGACGTGCCGGCGCTTGATGTTACGCTGGAACATACAGCCTGCAAGATGTGAACTTGTGAGACAGAACATGCCACGGCGCGTACATGCTTGCGTTGAGGCAAACGGAAACCATTTTCAGCAAATACTGTAACTGTGGATGCACAGTACAGTGGGTATTAAACCGCAGTCTCTGTAACGATGTGTGAATGAATAAATAGTCTCTAGCGTGGAAACCGCGTATTTCAGGACATAAGTTCATTAGACCTATCTTGTTCCGTATCCTCTTATCGATCAATCCCTAGAGTTTGTACGCGGTGGAAAAAGTCGCCCTGTATGCATGGTGTCTCTCCTATGAATGGTCAGGCCCATACACCCTGGTGTTTCATTAGATGTTTGCAATTTGGTTTTTGCATTTTCGAGCAGAATTCAGGGCAAACAAATAGTGCTCATCAAGTTTTTCAAGAGACACGCACTGCCGACGGAAAGCGTCGGTTTGTATCCAGGTGCAAAGAAAATGATTTTTAGGGCAGTGTTTTTCGTGTCCATGAGATAAGGTGATCCCAGATATAGTGTGATATTTTGTTTATCGATATGTATTAGAAGGGACAGTACAACTCGAAGAACAACCACTAATCCAGCAGGGACAACTCTGGCCCCCCGCTGACGTCACCGGCTAGTACGCAGAGTTACTGAGCCCCTGCTAGATAGCTGTATTGTTCGCGTTTTGCTGTGCCTGCATACGTACCGATGAAACGAATATTCGGCTAGATTAATTTGGGAGAACTCTATCGAATGGGCAAATAAAATTTCGATTTAAAAATAATTATTTGCTGTGATGGAAAACAAACCGACGCTTTCTGTTAACATTGTGCGTCGCATGAAGATGTGACGATCAGTAGTTGCTTGGGCTGACCGCAGCTACACGTTGCAAAAGCAAAATTTCAAACATCTGCCGAAACACCAGAGAAAATACGCCTGACCACTTTTAGGAAAGACACATTACGGCAAAACCTAGGTACCTGAAAAACTGTTATGAAGTTAATGATTTTCACTTTACGAATCCACCATGCCACTCACGTCGAAGAATAGCGCAACTTCAATTGAACAGCGTCAGCTTCACAACCCAATTAAAACAGCGCAGAACGGTGATGGTAATCGTTAAATATCGCTACAGTACTTCTTTATCGACACACTCACTTATTTCATTAATTTACTCCACGTTTGGGAATCACAACATAAATTCAAAGTCCAGAGATCTCTGCAACCCCCTACAGTTTAAAAACCGCGCACGTTAAAACAATGAACAAAGTACTTGGTTCACCGACATTACACTGACGGAAAAAAATCCCAGTACCAAGAAAAATCTGTGCAACATAAAAGAAAGTTGGGAGGCGTGTATCTAAATCTGAAAGACGACGTCTCTGCAAATTTCGCGCCAGTCGCATAAGAGTAGCGTTATTAGCGCCACAATGAAGATGCTTATCAGCTTTGCTCTAAGTAAACGCTGTAATGGTCATAAGCGTTAGTTATCTCTGAGACTGGACTTAGTTAGTTGATGTTAGTCAAGAATGCCTTTAAGACAATGAAGACGCCATTATGAACAGTTCAGCGTGTTTGAAGGAAGTCGTGTCATAGCACCATGAAAAAATGTACGTACTTTCGGCGATACTGCAGAAAGAATTGCCAAGAATGTAGCCACTGGCAGTGGTGGTCAGGGGAACGCACAGTCGCAAGAAGACGGGGCTCCCAACTACCATTTGGCATTACAGAGAGGGAAGAACATCGCTTTCAGCGTATGGATGTGGCGTCTGCAGCAGCAATTCGAGCAGCAGTTGGCGCCCCAGTGACACAACGAACCACTACAAATCTATTACTTCAGGTACAGCTCCGAGCCAGACGCATTGTAGCGTGCATTCCACTGACCTCAAACTACCCCTGTTGGCGACTTCAGTGGTGTCAACTGACAGCTCATTGCATGGCGCAATAGAGATCTCTGGTGTTTTTTCACGAAATCCGGTTCTGCCTCCGCACCAGTGATGCTCGTGCATTGGCTAGGAGGAGGCTTGGTGAGTCAGTTTGAAGCTTAGACACACACAGGACCTACACGTAGAGTTATGGTCTGGGGTACGATTTGAATGACAACAGGAGCTCTCTCCTGGTTACCCCACGCACCCTGACGGCAATTTGTACGCCAGTCTGGTGATTCGACCTATTGTACTACCATTCATGAACAGCGTTCCAACTGGTGTTTCCAATCAGGATAATGCTTGCTTGCCCACATACCACTGTTGTAACATAACATCCTCTATATGGTGTCAATATGTTCCCTTGGCCTGCTCCATGATCACAACTTTCTCCGTTTGAGCTTGTATGCTACGTCATCGGAATACAAACTCCAGCGTCATCCACAACCAGCACTAACCGCCGCTATATTGACTGACCAAATACAACAGGTGTGGAAATTCATTTCACAAACTGACGTCCGGCACCTGGACGGAACAGTGCATATACGTTTGCAGTCTTGCGCTCAACATTCTGGCATTTATGACGCTATTAATGTTGCATTTCACATTTGCAATGGCTTTTCCGTTGCCTGAATTAAGCTGTAATGTTGCAACATTAATTTATTATATATGTCACCTAGACAATGTGTTGCCTTGACTTGCTCGATCATGAGATCGGTCTCCATTCCAGTATGTATGCTACGTCATCGGACGACAACCCCAATAGCATCCACGACTAGCTTTAACCGCTCTCTGTTGACCGACCAGATGCTACAGGTATGGAATATCATCCGACAAACTGACGTCCGATACCTATACGAAACAGCGCATGCGCGTTCGAGTTCTTGCATTCAACATTCTCGCGTTCGTCCCCGTTATTAATGTACCAGAATTTCACATTTTCAATGGCTTTTATTTTGCCTGTATTAACCTGTGAAGTTGGAATATGAATCCTTTCAATATGTCATCTTTACAAATGTATTCCCTAAATTTCATTACTAATTAATGATTTATTAGTGGTTTTTTTTCACCAGTGTGTGAGTACAAACTCCATACCCACTCCGGTTACAGAGTGCTTCGAGGTCGGATATTAGAGGCCGCGCGGGGTAGCAGAGCGATCTAGGAGCCTTGTGACGGTCCGCGCGGCTTTCCCCCTCAGAGGTTCGAGTCCTCCCTCAGCCATGGGTGTGTGTGTGTTGACCTTAGTGTAAGTTAGTTTAAGTTAGATTAAATAGTGTGTGAGCTTAGAGACCGATGACCTCAGCATTTTCCAAAATTTTTCGGGTATTGGAAGGGTGGAGCGAATGAAGAGCAATAGATGCCGCCGAATATCTAATAACTGTGCTTTCGGAATGTCGTAACTTCGTGCTATGAAAATTATACCACAAATTTTCGAGGGTGATCGATTGCTTCTCCTTCAAACAAGATGTCAGGTTTGTGATGCTTCCTTGGCAGTGATTGTCTTCAACAGCTCTGAATACAGACTTTTGTCTGACTTAATACTTAATTTTTAATATTTTCTTTGCAACCTGATGAGTACAATGTACTGATCTGAAACTTCTTGACAGATTAAAGCTTTTGGTGGTGAATCAGGACTCGCATCTGAGTTCTTTACAGTTGCACATATGTTTGTGAAGTACGCGAGAGATGTGGTGACGGAAATAAAGCGGTGAGAGTGGGTCGTGCTTGGTGAGCTTCGTTGCTTCGTCGGTACCTATCCCTCCACCCCCTTAGAAAGATTTATGAACCGCCTCACAGTTTTAAACGGGCAGAAAGTTACTAATATTACTTTGACAATAAATATTTAAACGACCCAGATGTGTCTTCGCAGCAATAGTATGAGTTGGTAACTTTGCAGCAGGGATGAAAGAAGTCAGGTGGTGGTGAATTTTACATAGAATAAAACAGCTCTCATTACAGTAAAATAAGAACAGATCTTTAACAGAATTCGAGTCGATGAGACCTGCAGTTGACAAGCCCCGTGGCGCTAGGCTGGAGCCTGTGCTTCACCCTCCCTCCTTCCTCTCCTCTCACCCCTCCTCCCGCTCCCACCGCCTCTGCCCTACTGCTGGAGCCTTCCGACTGTCACCTGTTTTGCACCGCTCCACTGAGGACGCACTGCCTGCTAGCCAGTTCGCCGGATCGTCGGCCTCTCTCCTCTCGCGAGACGTAACGTGCGCGAATATAATTTACGTCCGCCGGCACCCATTACGCCTAACGACAGTATTACGCGCCACGGAGTCGACAAATTGATTCGATCCGTCTGCTTCACTATTCTGCGCTTCCTGGCCTTACCCTCCACCCAGCAGGTGAACACCGTTCTTGCTCGGAAAGAGTGAAACATAATTACATGAGAGGTGACTGCAACGCACAACCTCTCGCACAGAGACATCGTTGATGTCAGTACCATTGTGTTTCAGTTTGTGCGTTTTGCGCGATAAACCTAATTACTATCACGCTGCCCTGTGGAATAATTTTCTTTTTAGATTTGCGTTAATGTGGTCAAGTCATGAACTTTTCCGAAAGGCAGAGTAATGTGCAATTCACACATCATTTAAAATCCTGCGGATTACGAATCGTTATTGGCTCAAGCGTGTCTGTGTTCAGTTTAACTACATAGTAGACAAATGTGTTAGTCCGTCACGTCATTGGTTAGAACTGAAATCAGACTTCACCAGGAGTCAACAATCCAGGAATAAGCTACACTCACACCTAACACTGTTGTAGCCAATATAGATTTTGTTGAGTCTTTCGTGGCCACTTGTTGACAAATTGCCTATTGGCTTCTGTCTCGGGTTCTTCGGCCGACGTTCATCTAATACTTTTTCTGACGTTTCGCCAGCACGAGTGTCTGGCATTGTCAAAGCTTCACCACTGGCAATGGAGGGTGAAGCTTTGACAATGCCAGCCACTCGTGCTGGCGAAACGTCAGAAAAATCATTAGATGAACGTCGGCCAAAGAACCCGAGACAGAAGCCAATAGGCAGTTTGTCAATATAGATTTCCCCAGAAATATTAGCACATAACACATAGTATTCACAGAAAGTAGCTAGTTTGGAATTTATAAATAAATAATTGAGTGGAACTTAACAGTAACAGCCTAAAGACTAGTTAAATAAAGGGACATTAATTACTCTGTAATGAAGCCAAGATTTTTATCAACAAGGGAAAATTACACTTCCAATGTAATTTTTACATGAAAAGAACACATTCCTTTTCCGACGTTTAATAAAATGTTAATACGATTTAATATACACTCCTGGAAATTTAAATAAGAACACCGTGAATTCATTGTCCCAGGAAGGGGAAACTTTATTGACACATTCCTGGGATCAGATACATCACATGATCACACTGACAGAACCACAGGCACATAGACACAGGCAACAGAGCATGCACAATGTCGGCACTAGTACTGTGTATATCCACCTTTCGCAGCAATGCAGGCTGCTATTCTCCCATGGAGACGATCGTAGAGATGCTGGATGTAGTCCTGTGGAACGGCTTGCCATGCCATTTCCACCTGGCGCCTCAGTTGGACCAGCGTTCGTGCTGGACGTGCAGACCGCGTGAGACGACGCTTCATCCAGTCCCAAACATGCTCAATGGGGGACAGATCCGGAGATCTTGCTGGCCAGGGTAGTTGACTTACACCTTCTAGAGCACGTTGGGTGGCACGGGATACATGCGGACGTGCATTGTCCTGTTGGAACAGCAAGTTTCCTTGCCGGTCTAGGAATGGTAGAACGATGGGTTCGATGACGGTTTGGATGTACCGTGCACTATTCAGTGTCCCCTCGACGATCACCAATGGTGTACGGCCAGTGTAGGAGATCGCTCCCCGCACCATGATGCCGGGTGTTGGCCCTGTGTGCCTCGGTCGTATGCAGTCCTGATTGTGGCGCTCACCTGCACGGCGCCAAACACGCATACGACCATCATTGGCACCAAGGCAGAAGCGACTCTCATCGCTGAAGACGACACGTCTCCATTCGTTCCTCCATTCACGCCTGTCGCGACAGCACCGGAGGCGGGCTGCACGATGTTGGGGCGTGAGCGGAAGACGGCCTAACGGTGTGCGGGACCGTAGCCCAGCTGCATGGAGACGGTTGCGAATGGTCCTCGCCTATACCCCAGGAGCAACAGTGTCCCTAATTTGCTGGGAAGTGGCGGTGCGGTCCCCTACGGCACTGCGTAGGATCCTACGGTCTTGGTGTGCATCCGTGCGTCGCTGCGGTCCGGTCCCAGGTCGACGGGCACGTGCACCTTCCGCCGACCACTGGCGACAACAAAGATGTACTGTGGAGACCTCAAGCCCCACGTGTTGAGCAATTCGGCGGTACGTCCACCCGGCCTCCCGCATGCCCACTATACGGCCTCGCTCAAAGTCCGTCAACTGCACATACGGTTCACGTCCACGCTGTCGCGGCATGCTACCAGTGTTAAAGACTGCGATGGAGCTCCGTATGCCACGGCAAACTGGCTGACACTGACGGCGGCGGTGCACAAATGCTGCGCAGCTAGCGCCATTCGACGGCCAACACCGCGGTTCCTGGTGTGTCCGCTGTGCCGTGCGTGTGATCATTGCTTGTACAGCCCTCTCGCAGTGTCCGGAGCAAGTATGGAGGGTCTGACACACCGGTGTCAATGTGTTCTTTTTTCCATTTCCAGGAGTGTAATAGTATAGTAATATTGTAACAATGTTTAATAATATAATGATGCTTATAAGCATGAAATAGAGAATTACACTTGTACGTGGATAAAATCATACTTCATGTCGTCAAATGTGAACTATACATCGAACATTAACAGAATTTAGTCGGCAGATTCAGTGACATATGTGGATACTGTCTGCAAAACTTTTTGCGAGTAGAATTAGTACAAGGGAAGTAACAAATGATAACGTCATCCCGCATGCTGAAGTTCTTCTGCATGAACAGGGAATATGTGTATGTGTCCAGAATATGTAAACAGATGTGCTATTGTGTACTATATTTGTAGCATGCGGTGCCTGAGATGTATGAGACAGGTGAAACACCCTTTAGTAATTCCTATTCCAAGGAAAGGACTTTCTGTCCCGTGTGAAACTTACTGAACAATTAGTTCAATAAGTCACGTTTCCAAAATACTAACACGAATTATTTGCAGAAGAATGAAAAAACTGGCAGAACCAGACCTCGAGGAAGATTAGTTTGGATTCCGGAAAAATGCAGGAAAGCGCGAGGCACTACTGACCATACGACTCACCATCGGACTTTGATTAAGGAAAGTGAAACCTACATATATAACATTTGTGGACTCTGAGAAAGCTTTTGACAGTGGTGACTGGAATAGCCTCTTTGAAATTCTGAAGGTAGCAGGGGTAAAATACAAGTAGCGAATCGCCATTTACAGCTTTTACAGAAACCAAACGGTGCTTATAAGAGTCAAGGGGCATGGAAGGGAAGCAGTGATTGAGAAGGGAGTGAGACAGAGCTGTGGCCTGTCCCAGATGTTATTCAATATATGCATTGAACAAGCACTACAGGAAACCAAAGAAAAATTTGGAGTAGGAATTAAAGTTCAGGGAGAAGAAATAAAAGCTTGGAGTTTAGCCGATAACATTGTAAAAAAGGGTTCAAATGGCTCCGAGCGCTATGGGACTTAACTTCTAAGGTCATCAGTCCCCTAGAACTTAGAACTACTTAAACCTAACTAACCTAAGGACATCACACACATCCATGCCCGAGGCAGGATTCGAACCTGCGACCGTAGCGGCCGCGCGGTTCCAGACTGTAGCGCCTAGAACCTCTCGGCCACCACGGCCGGCGATAACATTGCAATTCTGTAAAACACAGCGAAGCATTTGGGAGAGCTGCAGAACGGAATGGGCCGTTAATATGAAAATCACAAAAGCAGAACAAGGATAATGGAATGTACTCGGATGAATGTATATTATTCTGAATAAAATATAGTCAGGATATTACATTGCCCCTTGTGCTGAGAAAAAGAATCTACTTTATGCATTATTTTTTTTTTTTATCAGACCATCATATCCACGTTGCTTATTGTTCACTTTCACTTCATTAACACATTGTTTTCATTATGCAAATTTTCAGATATAACATTGAATAAGTCATTACAGAATAGTGTTGATGTGATTAGGTATGTCGTCAGTAACTAAAATTTTGGAAAATTCGGCGGTGACTTCCGGTACTAACTTCTCCCCCTCCCATGAGGGTTCACTGGATCCGGAAAACCTGAAACAAAACTGTCCAAGGGACTTTAAAAAAGTACAGTTACCTACTCTTAAGTGTTAGGCTTCACATGATTATAACATATAATATTTTGAACACGAGTTTATGTTTGTGTTTAGTTGTATCATAGGTCGACAGATTACTTCACCGAGGTTTAACATGAAAATTAAAAGTTCATGTAGTTCAAAATAACAAAAGTTCATATAACGATTCCGCGACGACGTCGGGTAGCCGCCCACGTGTCGATCCGCTGAATCGAAGGCAGGTGGAGACAGCGTGGTGGAGCATCGGCTGCCTTCGGCTGCACCCTGGTCTGGATCTGTTGCTGTCTGGAAGTATTACTGCAGTTTAGTTCTTTGCACGTCCCTCTCGTACAAGGTGGGTACATGAAATGTCGAAAAGGGGTATCAATAACAAGGTAATTATTATATTCATCCTGTGGAAGAAATGTCAGTTTCAAGTTCACTTTCATTCACACGGATTCATACAGTTCGTCATTGGACGTTGTCCTGCATCTTAACACTGTTCATTTGAATGTAGTGATTCATTGACTACTTTAATTAGCCATGCACATGTACGACACTGCATCGTTTTTCATTCTGGTTTCCATCGGTAAGCTGTGTGGCCAGCATTGCATTATATTGTTGCCACGCGGCTGTCTGTACAGTCTGTCTCCTAGCATTTGGCACGAGAAGATGAGTCGTAACAGCTTTATTTGAGATCTGAAATTTTATATAAATTTGTTATTCTGCTGACAGTTTTTCAACGTCCAATGCCGTTGCTGCTAGCATTAACACCCATAAGCGTTCATATCTTCAATGATCACTTTCCTTAAAAAGAAAACACAGTTTTTCACACGTCCACTAGACTTTCATAGTTGTTGTGAGATACGCTTGATTGCTGCTAGTGTTTCATAAACCACACAATAGACAATCTTCTATACAACTGACACTTTAGAAAGTAATGATTTCTTTTTCATGTTCACATTGTTCCACATTGTAATAACATGATAACAAAGATCATATACTGTCAAAAAAGAATGACATGACAAGAATACTGTTAGAATCCTCAGCATTGTTCTGACCATAGCATCATCATTGAACTGTGTAGATAACAGTACATTTCCATATTTGATGACATACATTTTATTAATGTTCACTTATACTCATTGATTCATATTCTTGTTAGAATTATTACCAGAGTATGGGAAATATGTCCATGTTCGGTTCACCTAACAAGAGAAAAACTCATGAGAGCAAACGGCAAAGATAACGGCGTAAGGAAAAACGTAGCCAAAACGGTGCACAACAGGAAAATGAGAATGCGGATACAGACAAGCACGCGAACTCACAGCAATTAACATCCGTCACGTGTGTGCAACAGTCATGACTGATTTAATCTCGTACGTGAATAAACACAGTATATATATATATATATATATATATATATATATATATATATATACTGTGTTTATGACTATATATATATATATATATATATATATATATATATATATATAGTCATAAACACAGTATATATATATATATATATATATATATATATAACAAAAGTTCATGATACAGACAAGCACGCGAACTCACAGCAATTAACATCCGTCACGTGTGTCATAAACACAGTATATATATATATATATATATATATATATATATATATATATAGACAATTTCTATAACCTACGTAGAAAAGATAAGAAAATTATATTTACTGAGATAGCATTTACACTAACTTCTATCGAGTAAATGACCTTTTCAGAGTAATTAAAATTTTTATCATAAAAAACACTATTCTTCCCCTTTGGGATTTATACTTCACGAATACTACAGTGCAGTGTAACTACTGTCCTGTGAACTTACAGACTGGTACATATTACGATGAATTACAGTGAAATAAAAGTCCAAACAAAGAAGATTCTTTTCAATGGCACATAGACTATTTTTCAAATATTAAATTAGGAACATAATAAAGTTTTTTATTGACCTCTGTGTTACGGGACACCCACCACATCTTATCAGTACAACAGTTTGAACAAGAAGAAGAATTTTTCTAGAAGAATCATGGATAACAAAAGGTCTTTCTCCATTGGTATTGTCTGAGATATAATTCCTCGCAAAATATTAACTTATATCATTGACATATCGACGATGAAGTCCTTTTTATTAATAGGACGAGAATACGGTTCATGTCCATTCGCATTCCACACACAACGCTCTCGTGAATATCATCTGGATAAAATATATTCGGGATATTACATTGCCCCTTGAGTGGATATTACACCTGTCAACAGATACCCTTCCGTTGTGGTTGTACCTGCAGTACAGCTATCTGTATCGGTGAGGCAGGCAGGCTACCGTACGGACGGCAATGCCCGTGGCTCATGTGGGAAAATGGAGATTATCTCTTAATTAGTGAATTATGACAGAATTTTAAAAGTTTTAACTTCCGTCAATAAATATATGATATTCCGAAAAACAAATTTTTATTTTTCCTGGAAGTCATTAGAAATGTACGAGTAACTTTCTAATGGTACCAAGCGACGTGTGGCCGTTTTAGCCACTTAATGGATAGAGGTTCACATGTCACACAAAACGTGCTTCTTGGTAACCGAACTTCATGACTGAATTGTGTTTCATAACGGAGGAGTAGCATCATGGTTACTGGCAGCACAAGTCCCGTACACACTTGATATTCTTTTATATGTTATGTGATCGGCATAAGGGTGAGCAAAGTTTGAAAACTGTAACAGCCAGTCAGATGGAAAAAAAAAGAAATATTTCAAAAGTAACATCTATGCCTCGTAATAGATTTATACCACAGTAAGATACGACGGTCTGTAACTACCTGTAAAAATGTTCTAGTTGGCCCACGGAATCCAGGCGCGGGTCTCTTCGTCCGAAACAAATGGCAAACCACAAATATTTTTATCAGGGCTCCAAAAATATGGAACGACAAAGGGAGTGTTTGGAGGATATGTAAGCGTTCCCAGCGTAACTTCTGCAGCGTAGTCGAAACAAACATGCAGCATGTGGGCGGGTATTATCCTGCAACAGACTGAATGTTGCTAAGGTTGCGTCGGATATGCTGTAGATGTTTCGCTGGGAAATCATTACAACATCCTCCATACCGGCACGATCTCTGCCCCTGTCATATGCTTATTTTTTGAGCCCTGAAGAGAGACAGTGTGGCCGTCGATTTGCTTCCATAGGCAGGCACAAACGTTTTTCCATGAAAGCTCTGACTGTAAGTCTTGACTCAATGCGCTATACCTACATTAATGGCTATGGAAATTACTTTTGAAATAATGGACAGTTTACTTACAATTTTTCCACCTTTCTCGTTTTCATTTGACTGCTCCTTACAAATCGTATCTATGAGTACTCACGTGCACACCGAAGAAAAAGTGACTGACGAGACTCACGGAAATGGCATGTAACGTTGGCTCCAGCCGCGATAATACGCTCAGTTCTTTAATTACGCCAGATCCAAATGAAGCCACTTGCTGATGATTAGGGGCCTGCAGAGCGATCTACTTGTATAGATGCTGACTGGTACGATTCACCCCCTGTTCCAAATAGTCCCACACATTTTGTATGGCTTTAAGACTAGGAGATTTTGCCGGCCATTCGAAGAGCGACAGGATGCCTGAGTCATCGTGAAAGCAGGAACGTGTGTTCGCAGCAGTGCCAATGCGACTAATGCCTTCCTGGAAAAGGGTGTTATCCGTAACACGAATATTTAGAAAAAGGGACAGTACTTGTCGACCAAAGCAGTTGAAGTAACCATCAAGGACCATTACAATTTCCAACCCCACCGTCAGTGGTAATTTCACTGTGAATTTATTGGCAGCCTGTGTATCGTCGAAACCCGTTGTTAATAAATTGATAATGAAATTAAAGCTGACGGTAGTGTTGAAAATTGCAATATTCCTATCGCTTGCTGTCCTCTCCACCTAGTTAACAATGATGGATATGACGAGATATCATGGATCATGTAGACGGTGACTAGATTGAGTTGGTTCAAATTATGATGTAGAAGACATACCAAAGCACAGACAACCCTCTGGCCTGAACTACACCACACACCTGGGTGAAAAGTCTCACTGGAACGTTGATGAGTTTCACGCTTTGCAACATCTAGGAAAGAGACAAAATGACAGCCCGTCGGGCCACACTACACGCCATCAGTCATCCACCGTCCAATGTCAGCACTATTTGGGCTATGTGTCCCTGTGAGTGATGAGCGAAGCAGCTCCCTCCAGATGTCCACTTACACGCACATCCCTTCGCGATGTTCGCTAGGTAAATGGTTGAGATGCATCTACATCCATTGAAAAATGCAATTCCTAGCTGGTTTGAGAGTGGCTGTGACAGCCAAAGTGTCACACTCGTCTCGGTCGTTATTGGTTAAGATCTTCACACGACCATTGTTCTTCCGCTATAACATGCTGCGAGTCGACACAACTGCTTGTAAACACACCAATAAATCTGGCAGCTTCACTCAAAGTGTGATCAGGTGTGCATCCAAACCTGACAGTACTCTACTGCCATGCACTGCTTTTCCTGGATTCAGGTATTAATTTTACTTGTCAATAAGAACTTCTTCAATCGATGCTGATGAGGTGCTCGACGCCTAAAAATTTGTGCTGTTGTTCTTCCAAGTTCACTCGCACGCGCATGTATAATGGTTCAAATGGCTCTAGGCACTATGGGACTTAAAATCTGTGGTCATCAGTCCCCTAGACTTGGAACTACGTAAACCTAACTAACCTAAGGACACTACACACATCCATGCCTGAGGTAGGATTCGAACCTGCGACCGTAGTAGCCGCGTGGTTCCGGACTGAAGGGCCTAGGACCGCTCGGCCACAGCGGCCGGCAGTGCATTTATAGATTGCTTCCGTTACGTTTATTCACAGCAAGAAGTGGACTATAGTACGGTGATATTGACGGTTCAATTATTTTCTAAGCAAGCATATGTTTAACCTCAACCCTCACTGCATTTCCTGTAGTCCATGGAATTATATATGTATTGTAAAAAAATCATCATGGAGGTGAAGTTTCATGTTATATGTCTAAGTCTTAGTTATACGTGGTTTCCGCATAAAAAATGGTTCAAATGGCTCTGAGTACTATGGGACTTAACTTCTGAGGTCATCAGTCCCCTAGAACTTAGAACTACTTAAGCCTAACTAACCTAAGAACATCACACACGTCCTTGCCCGAGGTAGGATTCGAACCTGCAACCGTAGCGGTCACGCGGTTCCAGACTGTAGCGCTTAGAACCGTTCGGCCAGTTCAGCCGGCGGTTTCCGCATAAAAACTTGTATATATTGTAGTAACATATCGTATTACTTACCCTGTTGCTTGTTATCAATTGCAGTACGTTCTTTAACCTTATCACTGACGAGTACTTTCATGTCTGCTAATTCCTCACCAGTTATTGGTGGGTTATCGGTACAACTGTCGTCATTGCGTAACTACGGTGTTTTATAGCCCTGGAAGTATTTGCAATGATTTAGTTTTTGCTTGTTTAGAACTGTTTCAATTGTGGCCGAGCGGTTCAAGGCGGTACAGTTTCGAACCGCGTGACCGCTACGGTCGCAGGTTCGAATCCTGTTCGGGTATGGATGTGTGTGATGTCCTTAGGTTCGTTAGGTTTAAGTAGTTCTAAGTTCTAGGGGACTGATGACCTCAGAAGTTAAGTCCCATAGTGCTCAGAGCCCTTTGAACCATTTTTGAACTGCTTCAATTGTCTTGCCGTCGTGTGTTAAGCAACATTTTCCAGATGAGAAATCAATGTCTGTATCTTTCTCATCCAAAAATCTATATCTATCAAACAGTGTGTGACTATGTGATCCAACTGAATGTCGTAGCCCAGTGGATAGCACTCTGGATTCGACGGTTAAAACCAGATTTAGATTTTCCGTGATTTCCCTAAATCACTCAACGCAAATGGCGGGCTGGTTCCTTTGAAAGGGCACTACTGTATTTCTTCTCCGTTCTTCCCTAGTCCGAGCTTGTGATGTCTCTCTAATAATCTCGTTTTCGACGGGACATTAAAAACTAATCTCCTCCTCCTCCACACTAAGTGATGAATTGCAAGAAATGGCCATACCATTACTCCATTTCCAAAGTGCAGTGTCACTAAAATTTGCATACTAGCTCTCTTAGTGCCAACAGGGCTTTAATCAGGCATTTCTGACCAGGGAAGAGCGGAACGGAGCTTAGTGCAAACGTAGTTCTGTACAGATTGTATGACACATCACATGCTGGCCGGAGTGGCAGTGCGGTTCTAGGCGCTACAGTCAGGAGAAGAGCGACCGCTCCGGTCGCAGGTTCGAATCCTGCCTCGGGCATGAATGTGTGTGATGTTCTTAGGTTAGTTAGGTTTAATTAGTTCTAAGTTCTAGGCGACTGATGACCTCAGAAATTAAGTCGCATAGTGCTCAGAGTCATTTGAACCATTTGATCACATCACATATGGATGTCCCCGTATCTAACAGTAGTGGTCAGACCTGCAACCGTCGCTTGGGTTGTGGTCTATGATATTTATGTTTGCGGTTCAGACATCCAGTATTTTCATGTGTTAACTCATCGCATAAGTCTGTATCTTCATTGTATGTTAATAGCAATACAGGTTCTATCTGTTTACTGCTTTGCTTGTACTGTGCCTTTTACTAGTTTTACGTGACAGGTTTTGAGGCGGCCGCGGTGGCCGAGCGGTTCTAGGCGCTTCAGTCCGAAATCGCGCGACTCTACGGTCGCAGGTTCGAATCCTGCCTCGGGCATGGATGTGTATGATGTCCTTAGGTTAGTTAGGTTTAAGTAGTTCTAAGTTCTAGGGGACTCATGACCTCAGATGTTAAGTCCCATAGTGCTCAGAGCCATTTTTGAACAAGTTTTGACGTGATTATTATTATTATTTAGTTATCGTTGTTGTCGCCTCCCACTCAATCCCCAGTCGGTGTGAGATGTATCTGTATTTAGTTTCGTAGGCCACTGTTCGATAGCTGTGATTCGTTTGCCAGTTCAGTTACATTTACTTGTGAATATTATCTTTTCCAGTCTCCCCGTGTTGCACGACCTGTTGTTTGGTTCTGTGTGTTGTTCTGGTTCCCGCTGTTGTCGTTATTAAATGTAGGCGGGTTCCCTGAATAAGACGAATCATTATTCGGCGGATACGATCGCCATTGTTAGTTTCATTGGCTGTCATTTCTTTTTGGACCATTAGTGCGTCTATTACCGTAACTGCCGTTTCTGTTCTCATGGCTGTGTCTGTGCCAATTATTTCGGCTGTTATTACTGCTATTGTCACCATTATGAAATCTGTTTCCATTCTTCTTGCTTTTGTGGTTAGGTGAATTCGGACCGTAATTTCGCGATGCCGAATTCGCTTGCGGCTTCTGAATCGCTCGCGCCATGTAATTGACAAAATTCTCGCGGTGCGAGCCGTGTTGGTCGTACTGGCGTGGCGGCATCGCATGCGCTGACTGGGCGCTATTGTTGTTCCGGGGGCCGCGTGTGTGTTCCTGTATAAAACTTAACGGACTGGGAACAGGCATTAAGTGTTCTTTACCTGTCGCAGTACTTTTACCAGCCTTCTGCGTGTCTCGCACGGCAACTTTGCATCAGCGTGCACAAAACGTCTCTCTTTGAAACTGGATCGTCCCAGTAACGGGCCATGTATAAGTATTTCTCAATGTGTGGTCCTGCCCACTCGTCTTTTATAGGGTGCCTAAGGGATGCTGCTTTCTCGGATAGCTATACAGCAATTCAAGCAAATCACATTAATAGTTTTTATTACAGTATTCAGCCATGT
The DNA here is from genome assembly GCF_023864345.2 of Schistocerca serialis cubense. Taxonomy (NCBI): domain Eukaryota; kingdom Metazoa; phylum Arthropoda; class Insecta; order Orthoptera; family Acrididae; genus Schistocerca; species Schistocerca serialis. The sequence goes on along the minus strand of NC_064638.1, from coordinate 247,206,769 downwards.
ATAGGTATTTCTCAATGTGTAGTCCTGCCCACTCGTCTTTTATACGGTGCCTGAAGGGTGCTGCTTTCTCGGAAAGCTATACAGCAATTCAAGCAAATCACATTACTAGTTTTTATTACAATATTCAACATCTGGCGCCGTTCACGAGCCGTATACACCCTCCCAGGCCTGTTTACAACACTGTAGCTTTCCGGTGACCGTTCTACATGTCCAGGATCTGTGGGCGGCGAACTTCGTAACCCTCGCAATAAGCGCCTCACAACTTCAAAAGCGCGTGCGTGCCACCAACGGCTCCGGCCTGGCCACGCGCCACGGAGACTTCCTCGCTGCTCTGCCCAAACCGACCGACTACCCAGGCCCGGAAAAGGTCAAAGGACGAAATACACGACGGCCGATAATACGACCAACTGAGTGACCAACCAACAGTCGTCCTACTCCAATAACATTCCGTTGGATAGTTCATGTGTGTCGACAGTGGCCGGCAAACACTGGCTGTCTGTTCATCACCGGCGCTCCATCCCTGACTTACCTGCTGCTGCGTCACGACTGAACTCCCAACTGCCCTCCAGACAGACAACGACCCGGACTAGTATCATTCACTCCAGAGATAGTACGACAGTGCACTTATCGATAAGCGCTGGTGCTGCCACTCACGGGCAGGTAAGGCAGGAAGTTAGTGACGCCAGTAAATGGAATAAGAAAACGAGGCGGCAGTACGGTAAGAGAATATTACAAACAATAAATGGCATGAACACGAGCCGTGCACGGCTCCGTTTTCTCTTTAAATCAACAAAGATAAATTCACGGCTGAGGGCCCAAGTAACTTCTCCAGAATAAGTTTAAACACTTACAGAACACTGCTGAAGGCCACTTCAAGAATTCAAGATAATTAAGTTCAAATGGCTCTGAGCGCTATGGGACAACATCTGAGGTCATCAGTCCCCTAGAACTTAGAACTACGTAAACCTAACTAACCTAAGGACATCACACACATCCATTCCCGAGACAGGATTCGAACCTGCGAACATAGCAGTCGCGCGGTTCCGGACTGAAGCGCCTAGAACCGCTAGGCCACCAAATCCGGCAGATAATTAAGGAGAAGTCTTAAGGACAAGGTTTTACATATTAAAGCCACAGATTCTGAAACACACGGATGAAAGCCTAAACACAGAGCAAAAAAGAAATTTAAATAAAACCCGACTGAAGGGGAAAACACAAATTAAAACAATAGCAAGTGGTGTTCAGATAATACTCCAGGATTGGCCTGAGAAGGTCCCTTACGGGTGTAGTGAAGTGGGACCGGCAGCCAAGGCTTAAGGTCAGATAAGAGAAGGTAGCACAACCTAGGGACAGTTCACGACCGACCGACAATCTGACCGATTTCCAGCCACCAGATCCAACTGCACAAATAATATAAAATATCGGCCGATGATGAGTAAACTAAACTACCTATACTTCTGACACGGCCTCACCAAGATCAGAGCATCACACACCACTCAAGACACGTTTCAAAGAATACAGAAAACACAAGTCACAACTGTCAAATCACAACCGAAAGAGGCTGCGGGTTCTAGGCAACACACACCACTTGTTATCACACGTGTTAACGGCTGAGGAAAGAACAATCCACCTAAACGATGAAAACAGTCGAGTTTTAAGAAAAGGCAACTAATTACTCAGCTTGAGGATCCTGCTTCGGAGTCTGTCACATAGCTAGCGCCTCCAAATGCAACAGCACGTGCCCGCCGCCAAAAGCGCCGGCTTGACTTCGCACTGTGGAGACTACGACGCTGTTCAGTTCCAACGGACCAACAAGGTCCAACCACATCCCGACTCGGAAAATGGTGTTCTTCGTGAGGATCCAAGACGTCCTCGAGAGAGAAGCCAGGCCAAGCAAATGACCAACGGCAGCCCACATTCGCCAACAGCAGTCCCTGCGAATACTAACACCATACGGACCCGACAGTGCTCAGTAGAACACATGTCGCCATCCGACGACCAACCAACCGACCGACTAACGGCCTTCCATCAGCTTCGACCACGGTCCAGGATCATACTTGCACTGTGCGGACCGGCCTGCTAATCACTGCCAACTCATCCAACAGCCCAGTAACGACGAACCCGACTCAGTCCACAACTCAAAAGGGGACTGAGACTCAGAGCCGACTGACTAACATGCGACTGTCTACCTTCCGAGAGACTCTGCCGACTCACTGCACCGACTCACTCCACCGACTCGTTCCTGTCACAGCAGGACCCGGAAATACTCGTGGTCGCTCCACAGATAGTAACATGAACCTACTATCGATAACTGAGGTGCTGCCACTCACGGACAGCGAAGGTGAGCAAGGGTAGTGGCGACAGATGACATTAACATAAAAAAAAAGTATTCTCGCCGTTTCAGAAATGCAGGAAGGACGGGTCACAATCATGAGCCACCCACAGCTCACTATTGATCTTAACTCTTCGACTACAGGTATGCCATAACTCTGACAAAACTGCTGAATTATCGGTGCACCGGACTAAATATTACACTGCTTGACAGTTGACGGGGAAGAGAGACATTGTTGTACAGCAATAATAAGTGGCAATGATGAACGACATGAGACAGAGGACAGACGTAATAGACGTGAAGTGTAATAATTATAACGAAAACGGTACAGATTTCACTACACTGAGAAGCAGGAGAACAGACATAAATACACTCCTGGAAATTGAAATAAGAACACCGTGAATTCATTGTCCCAGGAAGGGGAACCTTTATTGACACATTCCTGGGGTCAGATACATCACATGATCACACTGACAGAACCACCGGCACATAGACACTGGCAACAGAGCATGCACAATGTCGGCACTAGTACAGTGTATATCCACCTTTCGCAGCAATGCAGGCTGCTATTCTCCCATGGAGACGATCGTAGAGATGCTGGATGTAGTCCTGTGGAACGGCTTGCCATGCCATTTCCACCTGGCGCCTCAGTTGGACCAGCGTTCGTGCTGGACGTGCAGACCGCGTGAGACGACGCTTCATCCAGTCCCAAACATGCTCAATGGGGGACAGATCCGGAGATCTTGCTGGCCAGGGTAGTTGACTTACACCTTCTAGAGCACGTTGGGTGGCACGGCACGGGATACATGCGGACGTGCATTGTCCTGTTGGAACAGCAAGTTCCCTTGCCGGTCTAGGAATGGTAGAACGATGGGTTCGATGACGGTTTGGATGTACCGTGCACTATTCAGTGTCCCCTCGACGATCACCAGTGGTGTACGGCCAGTGTAGGAGATCGCTCCCCACACCATGATGCCGGGTGTTGGCCCTGTGTGCCTCGGTCGTATGCAGTCCTGATTGTGGCGCTCACCTGCACGGCGCCAAACACGCATACGACCATCATTGGCACCAAGGCAGAAGCGACTCTCATCGCTGAAGACGACACGTCTCCATTCGTCCCTCCATTCACGCCTGTCGCGACACCACTGGAGGCGGGCTGCACGATGTTGGGGCGTGAGCGGAAGACGGCCTAACGGTGTGCGGGACCGTAGCCCAGCTTCATGGAGACGGTTGCGAATGGTCCTCGCCGATACCCCAGGAGCAACAGTGTCCCTAATTTGCTGGGAAGTGGCGGTGCGGTCCCCTACGGCACTGCGTAGGATCCTACGGTCTTGGCGTGCATCCGTGCGTCGCTGCGGTCCGGTCCCAGGTCGACGGGCACGTGCACCTTCCGCCGACCACTGGCGACAACATCGATGTACTGTGGAGACCTCACGCCCCACGTGTTGAGCAATTCGGCGGTACGTCCACCCGGCCTCCCGCATGCCCACTATACGCCCTCGCTCAAAGTCCGTCAACTGCACATACGGTTCACGTCCACGCTGTCGCGGCATGCTACCAGTGTTAAAGACTGCGATGGAGCTCCGTATGCCACGGCAAACTGGCTGACACTGACGGCGGCAGTGCACAAATGCTGCGCAGCTAGCGCCATTCGACGGCCAACACCGCGGTTCCTGGTGTGTCCGCTGTGCCGTGCGTGTGATCATTGCTTGTACAGCCCTCTCGCAGTGTCCGGAGCAAGTATGGTGGGTCTGACACACCGGTGTCAATGTGTTCTTTTTTCCATTTCCAGGAGTGTAACTTTTATATTGGTCACAGGTCGATATCAAAATCTCAGCGACGAATATGCCACCCTCGGGCACTAATGCACGTTTGGGGCCTGTTATTCACAATGGCTAACAAACTGTAGTGGAGTCCTTGGGAGACATTGCCTCACTCCACTCTTAAGATGGTTTTAACTTATTGCACGGTTCGGGGAGGGAGTGTTCGTTGAGAAACACGTCTGCTAATGGCATCACTGGCATTCTCCGTAGGATTTAGGTCTCGAGAGTACACAGGCCATTCCATACGTTCAATATCTACACTCTCAACTGCGTCTGGCACCTAAGCAGTCCTGCGTGATCGGACGTTATATCGCGACCTAACTTCCCCTAAACAGACGGACATGATCCAGAATATCTCCCTGCAATACGACTGTGGTGTAGGTAGATATTTGGGAATAAATTCAGTATTAATGCAAACGATTAATTTGCCTGTATATCAAAGTATTAAAGAGAACCACAGGTAAGTAAATAGAAGGACTGGCATTGAGTCGAAGTAAAGTCCAGAGAACTTAACCCTCAAAGAAACTGAAATAATAATTTACATTTATTAATTTGCAACGAGAGGAAAGATATTAACGATTTAAGCAAAGAGACGGGTAGTCTACGCTTTATTGAAGGTAATTTCTTTTAAAATAAAGAAATTTCGTTTAGTTGACTTGGGTTGAGTTTTTGAGAAAGAGTTAAGAAGCTGTAATTTGATTTAACCAATGATCTTGATGTAGCGATACGCTACGTATACACGTTATCGTTGACTAGCAATGACTGAAGTGTTAAAGTTAAAATTACGTCTTTATAAGTTGAACGTATACTTAACTTTACATTAAAAAACTTGAAGTCCACATTGATTTGGTGAGTTTACATGATACATTGAAGCTCTGATAGGAAAAGCAAATAAGTGTAATCAGCGGGTCAGGCAGCCCTTTTTTATTAATATTATACTCTGGTGGCATATTTTGGTTACACCATTGCTTAGCGAAGTGTTTCGTCGTATTATCAATTCATACACTGGAATATTTTAGTTTGTCGCTGCAAGTGTTGAAGTGCAATATCTGATTTCTATACATCGTATACTCCTATTTTCCATTGCGACAGCTTAGGGTTGGTGGCAGTTAATGTTACGAACATAGTGATATCCTGTGAGTCAGATGCTTCATTAACAACAATATTAACATATCCCGGCAGCTACACCAGCCCCCTTACACCACAGAAATAGTAAATAGCGTCGTTGTAGTGGTACGCAGCATGACATTGAGTGACAAAAAATTGACGGACAAGCTTACCTACCATCGTTGTGTCTGGATAGACGATCATTTCCGGATACACAGTTTACGTCGTTGATCTTAGGCGCTGTCTTGTCTGCACAATTAACTGACGTATTTGAAGGGAGAGCCTACACAGTTCGACGTTGCTTTCTCTCCTACGTGTCCCAGTGTTGCTAGCGTCTGCTCATCCTATGTTATTTCAACGAGTGGTCTGTGTCTAAATGGTGTAGCAGTACACGACGTAAAACAAGATGAAATCTTTGAAGGTAAGCTCTGGTACATACGTTAGTGCCTTCTCGCACTTACGTGTTGGTGAGTATGGCATTAGCTGCTACCAAAGGACGTGTAGAGATAAAGGGATGTTTATACAACAGCAAAAAAGGTGAAATCCGTACAAGCGCTCGTTGATGTGACGTTGGCTGCAACCCACACGACTGGGGACGCTATTCAGCGCCGCAGCTAGAACCTGTCAGCCAGCGCCCGTACTTTAATTCGCTCTCTGGTGTGCCACCGCCCTGGTCAGATAAGCTAGCTGGCCTGAGTTATAGCGCTGGGATATTTTTCAGCGGCTTCAAGACAGAGAGAGAGAAAGAATGGGAGTGAGACAGAGAAAGAGAGAGACAGACCAACAGACAGAGAGAGGACTGACGACAAGCAGCTGCCGCAGGGTATTCTAAAAACGGGGAAAACCTAGTTTTGCCGACTAATTCTCAAGCTGAGTTTTAGGGGTGATATACACTATTATTATCGCGTCAGTGAACACAATGAGATTTTTAAGGGAGCTATAAATCCTACACTTTTCACGTTTCCGTCTGTACGAAGCAAACCTCATGGGCAACGAAAAATTGCAGTGTCAACGTTTATTGTAGAATGGGACGGAATGTAAGAGTCCAGAAGGAATGAACGTATTTGAGTACAAATGGTGTATTTAAGACTAGGTAAAGTTATTGGTACAACTGTTGATGAACGTAACAAGAAAATGGTAAATTCTGTCTCTCTCTCTGAGTGCCCTCGATAAAATAGTTCTTTCTTTGTCGTTTAGTAACTTTGAGGAAAGGTACTAAATCGAGATGGCGTATCTAAATCTCTGACTACTTCCGAATGATACTCAATATTGCATTAACAACGTAGGACGTCCGTTCTCTTCACAACAAGAACTACGCTTTCAGCGTATCTCTAAAGAGATTCCCAATATTTATTAAAAGAAATGACGCTCGTGCTGAAGCCACAAAATATATCCTAACACAAAATCGCAAAAGCAATATTCATAAGTGCTTACTTTCTATTCCACAAGAACAATGCACCTGTGCAACGCCACTATTCCCTTAGTGGGCGCTATAATCCAACTCACAAAATCAACTAAAGACTTTTCGTGATAACGTCTCTCCTCTTGCAGAAGCCAAAGGAAAATCTCCAACTAAATGAGACACGGTACACCTAAAATGGGCGAAAGAACTGCTTTCTCCAACAAGCCGATAATACTTTCAAATTACCTATACAAACGATTTAAGAGCTGCTTTAAGTCTCCCGAGTCAAAACCCCGTATCTGACTAACGTATTGCGACTCTCTCATTGCAACTCGCCTGCCGAGACTAACCGTAGAAACGAACTTTTGAGTCTAACTCTTGAGAGACTAACGGAAGTTCTTAAGGGACAAGCCAAGGACCATTTAGGGCGAGCAAACATACCAAGCTAATGCTCTTTGTAACAATAGGTGCCCCTTCTTGTGAGCCGCCGGCGTGATCTTGTAGAGGCCACATACTTCGTTACTGTAATCTTTGCCGCACGCCACTATTTTGCAGTAGGCTGCGCATAGTAAAATCACTGACTTGACTGGAATCTGATTTTCACGTACATCAGATTAAACCATTTTAACACACACATACAAATAAGCACTTTACAAAATCATAAATAAACACTCGATTCTTTCAAAAACCAGTACACTTCGATAATAAGATTAGGTGATAACACCCGATAATGCGCTTTAAACGTGGCGCATTCAGTCGCTCACTCTCAAAATTAAATCTATAATGCTTCTTGCACGGAAATAGCTCCAACTAAGCACAATAGGGCGCTAAAATTAACAGAGTTTATTACAAATAGACATAACTCTTTGTGCAATGAAATTAATTGCAATAAAATGCACACGTACATTACTTAACTACACCGATTTAGACGGTTTATACATGTTCGGTGGCACATAGATACATCTTGCTAGATACCTGGGTCATATCATGTGGGCGAATCGACGTCTAGGTCATTGCAGTAGTTCAGCTTGTACGTCAAAGAAGAAACGAATAAAGTGAAATTGAGATCAGAACAGTGATAGAAGGGTTACTGGAACTGCCAAGGAATGCAAACGTTTCCCTTCTGGCTCGAAATAAAGAGGAGATGAACGAATTTTCTGATGTAATTGGTTGTCTGAATGTCCTATAAAGTAAATTAAGTGAAGAGTAATGTGTCAATGGAAAGTACTAATCGAAAAGAGAATAACGGCAGTGGGGAGTACACAGTACGGGAAAATGCGAAAGGATTGTGTCACCATTTATTGTTTCTTAATTTATTTGTTCATACTGGCAAGGTATGGGTCATCAGGCCCTCTCTTGCAACTTACCAGACATTTTACGTAACGTACACTACATTCAATACGGTAACCATGTTATAGCAAGTCTTATATCTAACATAGAGTCCAACGTCTACAAATAACTATGGAACAAAAAGTATAAACCGTAGCAGCAATATCAGGATCAAAAATACATATTACATCTGTTCATGGAAAACTGAACAAAGAAAATAAGTTATAGGAAAATAAATTTAAACTGTGAGTGCAGACAGCAATCTACGTGATAGAGTGTGTATAGGAGAGACCGAAAAATGAACAGAACACAAGTAATGAAGATAGGGGGAAAACTTCTGATTGGTTGTTTATTTCAAAGAGGAAGATGCGTATTTGGTAAGAGACGGGCGCACTTACTTTAGTGCCCCCAGGGAAAGCGACCGATCATATACTGCCATTATTTACAGCTGACTTTTGGGGTTAACAGGAAGAGGTACTTCAACTCTTTCTTAACTGCAACACAATTAACCTAAAATTCCGTTGAAGAAAAATATAAGAAAATCGCTGAAATGTAATAAAGTATTTTTTCAATAAAATAGAGGACTACGCAACTATTGAGTAGTATCTACGCGCTATCGAAAATGATTAACTAGTCGAAACTGGATTATTCATTATGCAATTTACGTGTATTTAACTTTTTTGTTAAATGTAATGTTCTCGCATGTGGTGTATCAAATAACGGTAAATACGAACGAGATTATTTGTTACATGCTTCATCCTAATTTCGTAATTATGGTATTAATACCAAACTGATTGAGGTATCAGCCCTGACTGATTTGATGCCTCGAAGGAAAAAGGAAGTTTACGGCTTATCGGTCTGTCGTCATATCGTTAGAGGCGTAGCTCAAGCTTCGGTTAGGTAAGAATATGCTGTAAAATTGACGGTGCCATTCTCAAAGAAAGAATCGCTTTAGTAATTTAGGACAACCAAGGGAAATATAAATCGGGATTGCTTGACGGGAATTTTAATCCGCCGTTCTCCTTAGTACTAGTCGAGTGCCCTAACACTTGCCATCTCGTTGAATCGTTGTCTCAGCCCGCAGCGACAGAGGGTTCATGGATATACGATTTTTGAACATACCCTGTTGATATATTACCGGTGTGCTATCACGTCAACTATAGGACACATGTTTATTGCAGTAAGGAAAAGATAAGCTACAGGTTAATGTCAGGACGATATAAAACGCAAATTTCGCGAGGGAAAAAGGGGACTGTTTTATTCTCGTACCAGAAATATACTTATTATAAAATGTTATAAGCATATTACTTTTTCCCATACAGTAGGTTTCTCTCTGGCTCCACTTTCTTTCTTGCCTTATTCGAGGCTATGTCCCAGCATTCATCTCCTGTGATTTTCGGAAGAAGGAATGCAATTTGAATGGGCGGAGATGTGAACCGGGCTACTCCATAATCCAACTTCCGAGTTTTAAACTCTGTCACAACTCGTGTCGCAGCCCTACATACTCTGGAAAGGCATCAAACGCTTTTCTTGATCCGATATGACTTCTCTTCGGAGAGTTTCACGAAGTAATGATTATCTGACACATGTTTTGTGCCACTGAGTTTGAAATTCAATCATGAGGGTGATATACGGTGATCTTTGTTATTCGTTTCCTTTTTCTGAAAGGTTTCAGGATAATGTAAATGATTTAAAAGGCGCATTATCAGGAAATTAACCCAGTAGGGCTTCAGTGCTTAATCTGTAGATAGCTGGAGTCTATGACGCAAATGCCGTCTAACATAATTATTAGAACAGACAAATTAAGAAATATGAGCCATAAATGTGCGCAAAATTGCTTCACAATCGAAGCAAGTGGTATGCAACTGAAAAACTGTTGTTTTTTAACATATCCAAAATCATACAAAATCGGACCATGGGAAAGTGCCCGAAAATCAATTTAAAAATTTTCGTCTGTTTTTCGAACTACTGATTACTTAGTTTGAAGATACTTTACCAGTGTACATATTTAAACAACATAGAAATTATATTACATTATGACAACAGATTTATCTAAGCAACACAGAAATAATTTTAATAGTTTGGTGATAAGTATAAATGATTTTTTTTAATAGTACACAGATATAAACAGATTAAAACTGTGTGCCCGACCTAGACTCGAACTCGGGACCTTTGCCTTTCGCGGGCAAGTGCTCTACCAACTGAGCTACCGAAGCGCGACTCACGCCCGGTACTCACAGCTTTATTTCTGCCAGTACCTCGTCTCCTACCTTCCAGCAGGAGAGCTTCTGTAAAGTTTGGAAGGTAGGAGACGAGGTACTGGCAGAAATAAAGCTGTGAGTACCGGGCGTGAGTCGTGCTTCAGTAGCTCAGTTGGTAGAGCACTTGCCCGCGAAAGGCAAAGGTCCCGAGTTCGAGTCGCGGTCGGGCACACAGTTTTAATCTGCCAGGAAGCTTCATATCAGCACACACTCCGCTGCAGAGTGAAAATCTCATTCTGGAGATATAAACACATTCCTTAACAATTAGATAAGTGATACTGGAGAAACTAGTCATTGTAATATAATTTATATTATTATAGTAACAATATTTCCCATGCTGCGAAAAGTATTACTTTCATCTAATGTTCTAATATTATGATCAACATGACTGCTGCAAACAGTAATACCATCTGATAAACTTCTACTTGCAGCAATCCTTTCGAATTTTATAACTTCTGTGTAGTAAGTTGCCAGCAACACCTATCTGCTGTGTGCGTATTAAAACTCTTGGGCGTATAGCCTGCATAATACTCTGGCCACCTGCACCAACCTTAATTGAAATATGTTGGTCTATAAATATTTTGGTATTGAACAACCCTAAGCTCCCATGGAGGTAATCCATAACCTTTCCCGTAGTGAGATCATGTACTGAGGGAAATTTAACTCTTTTTGCCATTTCGTAAGCTTTCACATCCCTCTTTATCATTCTCGCAGCTACCTCTGATGTGTATTTCTGTAATTCAGGTCCACAATCTCTTGAATTTACATGGTATAACCTACGAATGTGATCAGTATTCACTTTCAATGTTACAGTGTCAGCCTTTAAATTTTCACCAGATATTGCAACGCTTTCACTATAATATCGATCAAGCTTTATTTTCGTGTGCCTTCGTTGTAATGCTTTGAAATCACTTTCTTTCAGCTGCCCTTCGTTTCTGAAATGAGATCCACAACAAGTAATTGTTGCTCGTCATTAGAGCGAAGGTAAGTATATGTCTTTAAGGAAGTTACTTCTTCTTCTTCACTGATTGGTTACTTTACTCTACCTCTTTGAGAACTGTTCGATACAAACATATTCTTGAGGAATATTTTCCCCCTAGTAAGTTTTCACTACATTTGCAGTGGTACACGCAGTTGGCAGGGTGGAGGGTGGACATCTGGAAAAAAAAAAGTTCTGTGCGTCCTTCTACCACATAAGACCACTCATCGCATGGTCTGACAAAGCATTTGCTGATGATTTCAGCAAATAAGGAAGTTTGTACTTGAGCTTGATCAGATTTCGGTTTGTATTTTGAGGAAAAACCCACAACAGTTCTTAGAATAAAGCAAACAGTTGATGCGAAAGTGGTCCTTCAGCTAAACAGACACATATCTTTCGAACGCATTTATTACTTTTTTATTATTGTTTATTATATTTGTCTATGCTTTTCTTATCAATGTGCGTTGTCCGACATGACACATGCACGCAGTCTGTTTCCAGTACTTACCAAGACATCGTTTCGGCGGAGATTTCGGTTAGAGTGTGTACATCTTGACAGTCTTCGAATTGTCTTCTATTTTTTTTTCTTCATACATTACAATTCTAGCTTAGCCTCCGCTTCTTAGGTCGCGTAGACGATATGAAATGCACAGATTTTTATTTTTATTTCTGTAACCAAATTTTTATGTCCTTCACAAATTGGGACACCTAAACTTTTCGCTAATTGATGCAACAGAAGCATGGTATTTTCCGAATGAACTTCAGGCTAAAAAGCGAGTATGGTAGCTGGAGTCCAAGGTTTTTATCAGTTACATCTTTTGCTTTCTCTTTCTGCTATTTCTATAGAAATTTTCATCCCTTAACACATATTACTTTGCATCTGTCCGAGAAGTGAAATACGGTAATCAAATATTTAGCTGTAAAAAAATTTAATTCAACGAAATGTTATATTAAAAACTTTTATCGCCCAAGGCACTGAATTTTCAAATACAGTGAAACGCATCTTTAATTTCTAACACAGAATGGTAAATACAGTTTTTGATAGATCTAGCTTTGAAAATGCGATCATAATAAAAGAATTTCATAAACATTTCATTCCCTATTTAACTCTCTTAGAGTGTCGGATTTCCAAAAACAGTGAAACACATATTATTTATTTATAAACGAGAAGTCGAACACAAATTTTCATAGATGTAGCTTTAAAAATACTTTAGTAGTTCTTTAATAATGACTTATTTTCAAGAACAACATCCATACAGAGTTTTACGTCCATAGTGGATGAATTATTAAACATTCTGAAACACATGTTTTTTATTTATAACTGAGAAACTAAATAAAAATTTTCGCAGAGCTTCAAAATTACTTTGTAAAAATATATTTTCTAAAACCCTTTCACCCCGTATTTCACTTTCTTAGGAGTGGAATTGCGAACAATTCCTTCTAAAATTTCAAGTTTCTGTCCTTGAAGTTTCGGGATGCACAATGATGAGTCAGTGAATCAGTCTGGTAGTATTTCACCCCCTTCAGGGGTTGATTTTTCAAATCCGTAGTTTTCATTTCTGCCCAAGAAGCGAAATACTCTTTTTCAAAGATTTAGCTTTGAAAATACTTTTATAATGAAATATTTTTGGACAACATTTCACCCCCTTCGGGACTGAATTTCCGGTACAGTGCAATACAAATTCTTTTATTTCTAAAAAAGAAACCAAATACAGTTTTTTGTAGATTTAGATTCAAAAATGCTTTCGTAATGAAATATTTTCACAAAACATTTCCTCACCTATTTCACACCCTTAGGGGTTGAATTTCAAAAACACTGAAATATACGAGAAGTCACATACAGATTTTCATTGATGTAGCCTTAAAAGCGCTTTAGTAGTTCTTTAATAATGATTTTCTAAAAAAAAAAATCGCACACTATTTCACCCCCATTAAGTTTTCAAAAATGCTGTAACATACGTTTATTTCTGACAAAGAAATCAAATACCGTTTTTCCTAACTCTAGCTTCAAAATTGCCTTAATAACGACATACTTTTAAAAAGGTTTTCAACCCTCTTTCACCCCCTAAGTAGCGGAATTGCGAAGAATCCCTTCTTAAACCAAGCCTTCGGTATAAGATCAACATCCGCTGGAAATTTCAAGTTTCTATCGCTAGTAATTTGGGCTGGATGATGACGAATGATGAGTCAGTGAGTGAGTCATTCAATCACGACATTGCGTTTTATACATAGAGACTATCCAGTAGTATGCAGCATGGTTTTTGCAATAAATGTCCTCCTCCGAAGGATATTAAGAATGTTACCATTTAAACTTACGAATTAACTGGATAATAGAGGCCCAAACAACCCCAGGAACTGAACTGAATGAAAGAATGCTCTCAAACACAAGGCTGTTTGCTGGCGATCGATTTGTTGCTCAACAAGCTGAGTTCCGTCTTCACAGATTTGCATATATATTTACAATTAATTCCCCTGGACATATCAAAGTCTGTGCACGAAAACCATGACTATGGCTCTTACATGCTAATATCCAGGTTCAGCTGCAATAACTTGAGGAACTGTCTCACTTTCAGTTCCTTGGCTGTGTCTTACCTTATGACCTGTTTTATGATGTCGATCACTAGCAGTAATTGCACGCGAAATGAAGAAAAATCCTAAGATCGCTCCAAGAATAAATTCATATGAAGTCACTGCCGTGCCAATTTTCCTGTAGTGCTCAGAGATATAAATAACGAATGGGTTCAAGGGTGAGGAATCTGAAATACAAGAAATTATGAATAAGAATGGATAGATTTTCGTACTATCGCACGTAGGAGTATATGATAACATTTTCAGACCAAATGAAACAAACAAGTGAGAGTGAATGAAATTACAATGTAATGCAGACCATTAGCTGCTTACAGGCGTTGATAAATATGAATGGGGACAGTTGAAAATATGTGCGCCCACCAGGGCTCGAACCCGGGATCTCCTGCTTACAGGGCAGATGCTCTATCCGGCTGAGGCACCGAGGACACAAAGGATAATGCGACTGCAGGGAATTAACTCTGTCACGCACCCCGCGAGACGCACACTTCGAACGTTCTGTCTACACACTACATTTCTAGTGCCCTTGCCCACTATACACATCACTCGCTGCAGTCAATCTAGCGATTCCCGTAAGAGTTCGGGCAAAGTGAGTGCATCCGCACTGAAGCAGGTCACTGACCAGTAAGCCTTATCTATATGAAGATGATATCTGTTCTTTCGGACATGTCCGAAAGAACAGATACCATCTTCCTATAAAGGGTGCTCAGTCACATCAATAGAGTGGTACACTGTGAGTGTGACACCCTCTGGCGGCAACATAGCCACATATTCTCGCATACAAATGACCATACAGGTGCCGAATGGCATCCTGCACTAGTTGTCCCCATGAGATTGCACTTTGTGATACTATTTGCAGTGGTTCTTGCAGGCCACGGAGAATGAACAGGTTCCCATTTCATAATGTCCTGTACGTGTTCAGTTGGTAAGAGTTCTGATGCTCTTGCTGGTCAGGGCAGTTGTTGTACACCACATTCCGCCACAGCAGGCTTGTGTAGGCACTCATTGTCCTGCTGAAAAGCGCACAACCTTCCTGTCGGAAAAATGGCAGTAGCAATGTAGCGATAACTGGTTACGTTACCTTGTAGAAACACCAAATGGAACCACGAGTTGTGACTGAAGGCCCTCCACACCACGAAGTCTCGCATGGGACCTGTATGTCATGGATGAAAGCACTCCGGATTACGCAGCTCACCGTGTCTATGCCATACACGTGCGCGTCCGCCTCTCGCATACAGACAGAGCCTCTTCTCATCATAAAAATAAGCAGAGCGCCATTCCACTCTCCAGTCAATTTTTTCACGAGACCCTAGAAGCTGTACTTGGTGGTGTCGTGGTGACAGTGGTAGCCTGGACAGAGGCACACGTCTTATTCCTGCTGCAAGCAGACGGATGCTCAATGGTCCCTAATTACACAGCAAGTTCAACATGTTTGCTTCGTCCCTGGATGGTGTTCGGTCGGCCATCGCTGTTCGCACCATGCTCCGATCTGGGTCGCGTCTGTACTACGCGAACGTCAACTACCAGATCTACCACTGTGCGAATTCCAGAGGTCACCGTTGAAAGCAACGCCACACCACCGATACATTGTGCCCCTTAATCCGTCGATACGTCTGTCCAGCTTCAACAGGCCCCGTTCAAATGGCTCAGGCTGCTCAAGAGTAGTATGTACTCTGGTGAGTCATGGTTGTACCCTAGAATGAAACTTGCAACCAGTGTCCACCTGTAAACTCAGCACAGCTACTACCTGCAGAGTCAAAACGTGGAGGTCTCGTGAGCATTATGTGATGGCCGATGAACGTGACAGGTGTATCATTATCACTACAACTCCTCAATATGGACATATTATATCTTAGTGCCACTGAACACTCTCCTATAAATACTGTCCACTTGCAAGCTGAATTGGCAATACTTACCACTGCATGGCAAGGAAAGCGTTTCTGAAGAAGAGAAATTTGTTAACCTCGAGTAGAGTTTTCTCAGGGAGTCTTTTCTGAAAGTATTTTGGTGGAGTGTAGCTATGTGTGGAAGTGAAACATGGACGATATACAGTGTAAACAAGAAGAGAATAGAAGCTTTAGAAATGTGGTGCTACAGAAGAATGCTGAAGATTAGATGGGTAGGTGATGTAACTAATGGGTTACCGAATAGAATTGGGGAGAGGAGGAATTTATGGCATAACTTGACTAGAAGAGGGGATCGGTTGGTAGGACACGTTCTGAGGCGTCAAGAGATCACCAATTTAGTATTGGAGCGAAGCGTGAGGGTAAGAATCATAGAGGGCGATCAAGAGGTGAGTACACTAAGCGGACTCAGAAGGATGTAAGTTGCAGTAGTTACTCGGAGATGAAGAGGCTGGTACAGGATGGAGTAGCGTGGTGAGCTGCATCAGATTAGTCTGTGGACTGAAGACCACAACAACAACAATCACAAAAACCACTACATTCCATTCTTCTGTGTATTATTTTTGTCATCAACTTGGACTCATGAACTGCTAAGCTGATTGTGCAATAAGTATCGCACTCGTCTGCTCTTGCAGTCTTCGGAATTGTTCGGATTCTGAAAGTGTGTGAATAGTTTACCAAGGAAAATCACCATACAACCGTAGGCTTTGAAAAGTCATTTTATTTAGACTACCAGGTAGTCACGCCTACGAAGTGAATAATCGAAAAACGAATTCACCGGATCCACATACTGATGGCACCAGTATGCAACTATCGATATATCTGATTACCTATACATGGAGTGCATAGAGGTCTGATGATAGCATTATTGAGATGCCGAAACCGGTGGTCTAAATAAAAAACATCTCAAAACATGCGGATGTTTGGCGATTTTCCTTGGAAAATATGACCGGCAGCTGTCCCGTATCCACAGTGGATCAACAGAAATTGTGGTTTTGTTGCCACTACCCCCAACCAATTTAGAAATTCTGAAGAATTATTATCTGTCCACTCTGCCTTATCTGATCCCAAGTCTCCCAAAGCTATTTTAAATTCTGATTCTAATAGTGCGTCCCCAATTCCTTCTATATCGACTCCTGCGTCTTCTTCTATTACATCAGACAAATTTTACACGTCATAGAGACCTTCAGTCTATTCTTTCCACCTATCCGCTCTCTCCCATGCATGTAAGTCTGGAATTACCGTTGCATTCTTAATGTTACCACCCTTGCTTTTAATTTCACCGAAGGCTGTTTTGACCTTTCTATATGCTGAGTCACTCCTTCCGATAGTCATTTCTGTTTCGATTTCATCACTTTTTTCCTGCGGCCCTTTCGTCTTAGCTTACCCACACGTCCTGTTTACCTCATTCAAAAGTGACTTGTATTTCTGTATTCCTGAATTTCCCTGAACATTTTTGTATTTTTTTATTTCATCGATCAACTGTAAGTACTTCTTTTGTTACCCACAGTTACTTAGCATTTATCTTCCAAGTGTCTATGATTTTCTTTTCAACTTCTGTGACTGTCCTTTTTAGATATGTCCCTTAATCTTCAACTGTACTGCCTGCTGAGCTATTTCTTATCGCAGTATCTATAGCCTTCGAGAATTTCAAGCATATCTCATTATTCCTTAGCACATCCATGTCCCACTTCTTTGCGCATTGATTCATACTGACTACCCTCTTATACTTCAGCCTTCATCACTACTAAATTGTGATGTGGATCCATTTCTTCTCCTGAATAATCCTTACAGTCCAGTATCTGATTTCGGAATCTCTGCCTGACCGTTATTAATCTGAAATCTTCCCGTATCTCCCGGTCTTTTCCAAAGTTTACGTTCTCCTCTTCCAATTCTTGATCAGAGTATTCGCTATTACTACATGAAATTTGTTGCAAAACTCCGCCTTTCTCCTCACTCGTTCCTAGTAAAAAGCCCACATTCTGCTGCAATCCTTTCTTCCACTCCTTTCCCTACAACCGCCTTCGAGTCCCCACGACTATTATATTTTCATCTCCCTTTACGTACCGAATGACCTTATCAGTATTACCACACACGTTCTCTATCTCTTCGGCTTGCGATGTCGGCATGTATACCTGAACTATCATTGTCAGTGTTGGTTTGCTGTCGTTTCTGATGAAAACAATTCTATCATTGAACGGTTCACAGTAACACATTCACTGTCCTACCTTCCTCTTCATACTGAATCCTACTCCCGCTATACACTTTCCTGATACCGTCGATATTACCCCAACTAATCCTTGTCTTCAATCCATTTTACTTTTCTGACACCCACTATATCTAGGTTGAGCCTTCGCATTTCTGGTTTCAGATTTTCTAGCTTCCTTTCGAGTAAAATCTTCTGACATTCTACGTCCTGACTCATCCTTTCATTGGTTATTCAGTCTTTTTCCCGTCGTAACCTCTCCTTTGGCAGCGATCTCCCGGAAATCCGAATGGGGTACTATTCCGGAATCTTTGGCCAATCAGATATCATCATCGCACTCTCTCAGTTACAGGCCACCAGGCCACATGTCCTGTGGATACACATTAAGTGTCTTTAATGCAATGGTTTCCGTTGCCTTCTGAATCCGCATGCCGTTGGTCATTGCTGATTCTTCCGCCTTTAGGGGCGGTTTCCCACCTCATTGGCAAAAGAGTGCCCTGAACCCCTTTTCTCTCGTCCGCCCTCTTTGACAAGTCCGTTGGCAGAACGATAATGACCTGTTATACCGGAAGCCTTCGGCGGCCAATGATGTTGATTTTTATTCAGAATCAAGTGGAAGCGTGGTTCGAACCCGGGTCCAATGACCACTAGTATCATATCACTGTCGAATTGGAAATTTGTAGTAAGGTCTTATAGGACCAAACTGCTGAGGTCAACGATCCCTAAGCTTACGCACTACTTAATCTAACTTAAACTAACTTACGCTAGCTACAACACACACACCCAAGCCCGAGGGAGGACTCGAAGTTCCGATGGAGCCCGAGACCACGCGGCTACCCCGTGCAGCATTGTCGTGTTCCGAGACCTGCTGTGGCAGCCATTTCTGCTTGTCACATGGGACATACTATCATCTTCCCACAAACAACATTCAGACGTGATTTCTGAATGTAGACAGCATTGTTCCTACCTGCTTTGTGCGGTTGCCCTGAAATTTTAATCAGTTGTCCAAGTATGTAGTTCACTTCATGCCAGTTTGACGTTAGTTTAATGCTACCTTCATACTGTTTTGATTTCGGTGACTAGTAGCGTGCTTCTGTGGTTATTCATAATGTGAACCAAGTAATTTCTTATTTTGTAGTGGAATCCTGAAACATCGCCGCAACGTGTGCAGTTGAGGTGCATCTGCTTCTATATGTTCTGTGATACCGAGGGGCGTTCAACAAATAATGCAACAATTTTTTTAATGCAGGTTAGTTTTATTCAGGATTAGAATAAACCACATTATTACCCACTCTTTTCGGTAAAAATCCCTATTTTTCAGCATAACCTCTGTTCAATGCGACGTCTTAAGTCACCTGTATGCCCGCAAGGTACCACTCCACCGGTCTACGTTGGTAGCAATGTCTTGCTGCATGAATAACCTTCTTATCATCCACTTATTGCTTCCTGCAGAGACCGTCCTTCATTGGGCCAGGCATGTGAAAGTCTGAAGGTGCGATGTTCATTTTAAGCTGTTTCAGTTCTCAATCAAGGTCCCGTTAGCAATAAAAATAGAAAAGCATCAGTGTGAAAGAGAGGGGATAGGAGGAGATATTTTCTGAAGGAGGAGGGGGAGAAGCCATGGACGTAAAGGAAGAAAGAGATGGATAGAAAGGGAAGGGAGAAGTTGAGAGAGAGAGAGAGAGAGAGAGAGAGAATGGGAGGAGTAGATGGATAGAGATAGGGGCGATGACGTGATAGACAGAGAGAGGGGAAGAAGGAGGAGATGAAGAAAGAGAATGGAAAATATACTTAGCAGTTGCTAAGCATTGACGGGTTTGCTAGTATTCTCGTAATTTCAATGGCTAGAAGTGTGCTTAAATGGTTATTCGTAATGTGTAGTTTCTTGCTTCCAGGGGAATCCCCAAACATCGCCGCGACGTGTCCAGCTGCGGTCTCTCTGCTTTAGTACATACTGTGGTATTTCATTTGTTGCCTTTGATGCAACAGCGACAAAATAATAACGTACGCCACTTGTATCTCACACCCGGTGACGTCATATGGTCTCGTTTTGACCTGATCTACGACCCTGATAGCTAACATCCTGCTGTATGAAGAGACTCCTATGTTCAATAGTTGTACTCCGATGGCTCTGCGCCCCTGAACACTATGCGACAAAGTGACAGCATTTGGTTCTATTCACGCTGCGTAATTTTGGTCTGTTATCAGCGAATAGCATGTGGACTACGCGGTAATGAACGCAACTGTTCGTTATAGAGATTCTGCGTCTCTTTGTTACCGTGACTATAGTCTCGCCACAGCAATAATTCGCAGAACAGATAATAAAAACAGTGTTGACATAATGACAAAGAGACATTCTACACTTCGACCATTTACGTGTTAAATATTTAAAAATGGTTGAGTATGCTATATTTTTCTCTTTTGACTTTCCCCTTGACCCTATAGCAGAATAAAACAGCTTTTTTACCGTTAATTCGGTAATCAGGGATGTACTCTTCGTGTTTTATGCAATAATCATAACATCTGGTTTCTTCTGATAGAATAGTCCCGGTTCTGAATACTACGATCAATGTCAGTAACACTCATTAGAGAGTCTAGAATCCTCTTAGAACATTTTATCGCTTAGGTTGCAAGTTTTTCTACGTAGATAATCAGTTTTAGCCAGTTCAGTGGCTATCTTCATAAAAGTAAAGGTTTACCACTAATACAGATCAATAGATTTTATCCAAACCAAAAACGTTGTAGTACAATGAAGTTGAATATATGACCTATACGGTAACATAAGTGGTGTTACGTTTGTGTACAACACGTAAACGAAATAGGAATAATTCACGCAACCGATCCTCGGTCATCATTGTGCTGTACGCACATTACCCACCCATAATCACATAACTTGCAACATATTGCACTTTTTATAGAGTACTGAGCACTCTCACAGAGCGCAAAAAAAGACGCGGGATCCCATGTGTATGACGATCTTAAACTTCCTGAGAAAATAACCATAAGCAATATAACGCGCCAGCCTGCATGACACGGGAATCGGTTGAAGCTATAACGCTGATCGAAACAGGCAAAATAACTACCGCAGATCACTTAGACCTTTGCTATTGAAACCAGGTGGCAGTCCAGCATGATATATCTAACGTGTGAACTTACACCACTGTATATTCCGTTATAAATTAAATAAAACACACGAGTTACCTAAAATCTATTAGTAGTAATTGGCCTGTATGTCAAACGTTACGTTAGATAATAGAGCACAATGGTACTTGTTACATACGTTTACATACTTAAAACATAGGCCGTACATAGATTTAAAGTTATCAAAATTTGTTATGGAAACGGCATGGGATTGAGTAGTACCAGTATTAAAATTCATTTAAACTACCTGACATCCAGCAATATGTCATAATGCTTAAAATAAATAAGCTACACAAATATTCAAGGTATGAGATTCTAGCTCGTTTTGTCAAATTTTTTACATGAAAACGCCATGAGACAGAACAGTACCAGTGCAATAAATTCATGTAAACGACCTGATAACCTGTAATTAAATAGACATGAACTTTTGACAACTACTACATCTCGAATCAAGTAACAGGTAATATTGTTATGATCAGTATTATAATACACAACCACAACAGGTACGTGGTAAACTCTTGCGAATCTTATACTTCAGGACACATATCTATACGTCCTTATACCGGTGGACATTACGTCACCGCAGCAATCGACAGTACTTTTTTCTGTGTTACCAGGCAAAGCAAATAAGATCCAGACGGGTTACAATCAATTCTGAGAACTGTAACACGTAGCTCGATGCCTTCGTCAAGTACGTGTTACAATATATTTATTGTATGGAAACATTATAAACCAGAACTTCACTTAAATTATACTCTCCCATTCAGTTTAAAACAAAGATCTGTGGTCCGTGACGGACAGGAAGCAATTATGGGAATGGTAATGCATAACTTGACATTTACATTAAAAAGTGTTGCATTACACTTATTGTATGACAACACTGTAATGAAACTGCATTTAAACAACCTGACACTCAGTAACTAGTTGGATAACGTCTTTTAAGAATATTGAGATTCATGAGCAGATTTGATGTTTGGAGACCTGAGTTTCTCCCAGTGTATACAATTTTCATACAGCTTACGGGTATTCAGCCAGGTAATATTTTCAGCGACCGCGACTTTGAAACCCGCCTGTTTGTTCAGATATGTTGACGATACTTTTGTTGTTTGACCTCATGGTAGGGAGAATTTGAATGCCATTCTAGAACATCTGAACTCGATCCACCAGAACATTCGTTTTACAATGGAGGTGGAAGAGGATGGTTGCCTTACCTTTCTTGACGTTTTGGTTAGGAGGAAGGATGATGGATCATTGGGACGTACAGTTTACAGGAAACTTACACCGACTCGTATGTACAGGCTGATAGTTGTCATCATCTAGCTCAGCGAGAAGGGGTACTTCGTACCTTGGTACACAGGGCACATGTCGTTTCCGACGCTGTAACTTTGCCAAATGAGCTGCCCCATCTTGAAGTTACATTTCGTGAAAATGGTTATAGTGATGGACAGATTGAACGTGCGCTGCGCTATCGGCTAACTGTGCATCAGGTGATTGATGATAATTCTGAGTCGACACCTAAGTCTACTGCCTCTTTGCCTTACGTAGGAAGCATTTCCAACAAGATAGGTCGCATTTTACAGAAATACGATGTGAAATGTGTTTTCCAACCTCCATCTAAAATTAAAATGATTTTGGGCTCTGTTAAGAATGATCTTGGTTTGTGTAAGGCGGGTGTATATCGCATTCCTTGTAGCTGTGGCATGGCATATATTGGTCAGACTATCAGGACCGTGGAGGACCGATGTACTCAGCATAAGCGGCAAAAACGATTACAGCAGCCAAGTAGATCTGCTAATGCCGAACATTGCTTGGATACTGGTCACCCCATGCCATATAAGAACACTGAGATATTGGCATGGATGTCGAGCTATTGGGACAGTGTTATTAAGGAGGCAGTTGAGATTAAATTAGCGAGCAACCTTGTAAACAGGGATGGAGGTTTTTGTTGAAACTCAGTTTGGAATCCTGCTCTCTCCCTTGCCAAAAAACGGAGGGGTAGAGTCAATGTTACCTCGCCTGCTCGTTCGTAGTCACACTATCGATATCTCTGACTTTGATCATCTTTGGTGGCACTAGCGTTCAGTGTGTGTTATCTTTCCTGCATCAGTCTAAGAACCGAGGTTTTAAATTTGCCTGTACATCGCCTGTACTTTACAATTTGCCTTGAAAATGGCGGGGTGTACTCCTGCCTCGGCAGTCACTGAAAGTATTACCTGGCTGAATATCCGTTAAGTTGCTCGAAGATTTGATGATGCTATGTAGTGAAACCAAAAATACAGTTCTAAAATTCATGTTTTATGTCTCTGCTCTCATTTATCTGCTACACTGCTAAAAATGCTAATCGCTTGGCAAAGGAGGAGGAAAGAAAATAAAACCTCACCGTTTGAGAAGAAATGTGATGTTATTTCAGTCATTATAAGTTCCAGTCAAATTTACAAATAACTCAGCAGCATGACTCCAGTTACCAGTGAGAAAACACCTCCAGCCTGCATTCATGCACTGATTCCATTGAAAATTGTGTCAAAATCTGTTGCGTCTTCTCTCGAAGCAAGGTGTCCCAAAACTGTTGTAACTAGTCCTCGATATAGGCGGAACTGACGTTCGAGCAGGTCAAACACCTGTCCTACAGCAGACAGACGTGGTGTCTTATTGGTCGCCGTAGTACGTCAGCAGTAACCCGTGGTCTACGGGTAGCGTCTTTGATTCACAATCAAAACGTGTTAGGTCCCGGGTTCCATCCCCGCCACTGACTAAATTTTGATAAATAATCAGCATTGGCGGCCGCAGGCTTCCGGCATAAGAAATCAGCCTCATTCTGCCAACGGCCTTGTCACAGAGGGCGGAGGAGCGGATAGAGGTTCAGGGTGGGAAATTGCCACTAAAGGCGGAAGAATCAGCAATGATCAACGACATGAGGATGCAGAAGGCAATGGAAACCACAGCATTAAAGACACGTAACGTGTATCCACAGGACATGTGGCCTGTAATTAAAGAAGTGTCATGATGATCTCTCCATTGGCAAAGGATTCCGGATCTCCGGGAGGGGATTGCCAAGGGGGAGGTTACCATGAGAAAAAATTAGAATAATCAACGAAAGGATAACGTTCTACGAGTCGGGGCGTGGAATGTCAGAAGCTTGAACGTGGTAGGGAAACTAGAAAATCTGAAAAGGGAAATGCAAAGGCTCAATCTGGATATAGTAGGGGTCAGTGAAGTGAAGTGGAAGGAAGACAAGGATTTCTGGTCAGATGAGTATCGGGTAATATCAACAGCAGCAGAAAATGGTATAACAGGTGTAGGATTCATTATGAATAGGAAGGTAGGGCAGAGGGTGTGTTACTGTGAACAGTTCTGTGACCGGGTTGTTCTAATCAGACTCGACAGCAGACCAACACCGACAACGATAGTTGGGGTATACATGCCGACGTCGCAAGCTGAAGATGAACAGATAGAGAAAGTGTATGAGGATATTGGAAGGGTAATGCAGTATGTAAAGGGGGACAAAAATCTAATAGTCATGGGTGACTGGAATGCAGTTGTAGGGGAAGGAGTAGAAGAAAAGGTTACAGAAGAATATGGCCTTGGGACGAGGAATGAAAGAGGAGAAAGACTAATTGAGTTCTGTAACAAGTTTCAGCTAGTAATAGCGAATACCCTGTTCAAGAATCACAAGAGGAGGAGGTATACTTGGAAAAGGCCGGGAGATACGGGAAGATTTCAATTAGATTACATCATGGTCAGGCAGAGATTCCGAAATCACATACTGGATTGTAAGGCGTACCCAGGAGCAGATATAGACTCAGATCACAGTATAGTAGTGATGAAGAGTAGGCTGAAGTTCAAGACATTAGTCAGGAAGAATCAATACGCAAAGAAGTGCGATACGGAAGTACTAAGGAATGACGAGATACGTTTGAAGGTCTCTAACGCTATAGATACAGCAATAATGAATAGCGCAGTAGGCAGTACAGTTGAAGAGGAATGGGCATCTCTAAAAAGGGCCATCACAGAAGTTGGGAAGGAAAACATAGGTACAAAGAAGGTAGCTACGAAGAAACCATGGGTAACAGAAGAAATACTTCAGTTGATTGATGAAAGGAGGAAGTACAAATATGTTGCGGAAAAATCAGGAATACAGAAATACAAGTCGCTGAGGAATGAAATAAATAGGAAGTGCAGGGAAGCTAAGACGAAATGGCTGCAGGAAAAATGTGAAGACATCGAAAAAGATATGATTGTCGGAAGGACAGACTCAGCATACAGGAAAGACAAAACAACCTTTGGTGACATTAAAAGCAATGGTAGTAAGATTAAGAGTGCAACGGGAATTCCACTGTTAAATGCAGAGGAGAGAGCAGATAGGTGGAAAGAATACATTGAAAACCCCAATGAGGGTGAAGATTTGTCTGATGTGATAGAAGAAGAAACAGGAGTCGATTTAGAAGAGATAGGGGATCCAGTATTAGAATCGGAATTTAAAAGAGCTTTGGAGGACTTACGGTCAAATAAGGCAGAAGGGATAGATAACATTCCATCAGAATTTCTAAAATCATTGGGGGAAGTTGCAACAAAACGACTATTCGCGTTGGTGTGTAGAGTATATGAGTCTGGCGACATACCATCTGACTTTTGGAAAAGCATCATCCACACAATTCCGAAGACGGCAAGAACTGACAAGTGCGAGAATTATCGCACAATCAGCTTAACAGCTCATGCATCGAAGCTGCTTACAAGAATAACATAGAGAAGAATGGAAAAGAAAATTGAGAATGCTCTTGGTGAAGATCAGTTTGGCTTTAGGAAAAGTAAAGGGACGAGAGAGGCAATTTTGACGTTACGGCTAATGATGGAAGCAAGGCTAAAGAAAAATCAAGACACTTTCATAGGATTTGTCGACCTGGAAAAAGCGTTCGACAATATAAAATGGTGCAAGCTGTTCCAGATTCTGAAAAAAGTAGGGGTAAGCTATTGGGAGAGACGAGTCATATACAATATGTACAACAACCAAGAGGGAATAATAAGAGTGGACGATCAAGAACGAAGTGCTCGTATTAAGAAGGGTGTAAGACAAGGCTGTAGCCTTTCACCCCTACTCTTTAATCTGTACATCGAGGAAGCAATGATGGAAATGAAAGAAAGGTTCAGGAGTGGAATTAAAATACAAGGTGAAAGGATATCAATGATACGATTCGCTGATGACATTGCTAGCCTGAGTGAAAGTGAAGAAGAATTAAATGATCTGCTGAACGGAATGAACAGTCTAATGAGTACACAGTATGGTTTGAGAGTAAATCGGAGAAAGACGATGGTAATGAGAAGTAGTAGAAATGAGAAAAGCGAGAAACTTAAAATCAGGATTGATGGTCACGAAGTCAATGAAGTTAAGGAATTCTGCTACCTAGGCAGTAAAATAACCAATGACGTACGGAGCAAGCAGGACATCAAAAGCAGACTCGCTATGGCAAAAAAGGCATTTCTGGCCAAGAGAAGTCTACTAATATTAAATACCGGCCTTAATTTGAGGAAGAAATTTCTGAGGATGTACGTCTGGAGTACAGCATTGTATGGTAGTGAAACATCGACTGTGGGAAACCGGAACAGAAGAGAATCGAAGCATTTGAGATGTGGTGCTATAGACGAATGTTGAAAATTAGGTGGATTGATAAGGTAAGGAATGAGTAGGTTCTACGCAGAATCGGTGAGGAAAGGAATATGTGGAAAACTCTGATAAGGAGAAGGGACAGGATGATAGGACATCTGCTAAGACATGAGGGAATGACTTCCATGGTACTAGAGGGAGCTGTAGAGGGCAAAAACTGTAGAGGAAGACAGAGATTGAAATACGTCAAGCAAATAATTGATGACGTAGGTTGCAAGTGCTACTCTGAGATGAAGAGGTTAGCACAGGAAAGGAATTAGTGGCGGGCCGCATCAAACCAGTCAGTAGACTGATGACCATCAGCATCACATAAGCATTTCACAGAGACACGTGTCATGTGTGAACGAATATTGTCCTGTTGGAAAATGATACCACAGTACTGTCACATGAGAGGTAACACTTGTGGACATACCACTGTGCCGTCAGAGTTTCCTCAGTCACTACCAATCGCGACGTTAAGTCATCCCCGATGACTAACCACACCATGGCGCGTGAATAATACCACTGTGCCTCTCTAGAACATTGGAAGAACGGCACCTCTCACCATGCTTAAAAATGTTTTCCTATTCTTCTGCATCTACCGTTGCGTACGTCCAATAAAGGAATCACCCCCTGACCTGAAAAACACCCTCATACCGTATCATTACATCTCCCGGCGAGGCCGTGGGCGGCGGCGAGAGGCAGCTGCAAGCGGTGGCGGTCTAGCACCTCGTGGACTGTACGGAGAAACAGAGAGCAACGAAATGAGTATGAAAAGGGACTTAGAATTTATCGTTGTGGTAGTCTCCAACGCAACATTCGTGATCCATAAAGGGTTATCTTGTTATCGTACGTCAATGACATGACGCGTAATGGACTTGA
This sequence comes from Schistocerca serialis cubense, assembly GCF_023864345.2. Lineage (NCBI taxonomy): Eukaryota > Metazoa > Arthropoda > Insecta > Orthoptera > Acrididae > Schistocerca > Schistocerca serialis. The sequence goes on along the minus strand of NC_064638.1, from coordinate 247,179,179 downwards.
ACATTGTAGCCTAACCACCCCGTCACTGGCCCTGTGTGGTATGTAGGCTGCAGCCAACAGAAGAAGAAGGACCCAACCTCCCTCGATATAGACGGAACTGACGTTCGAGCAGGTCAAACACCTGTCCTACAGCAGACAGATGTGATGTTGTTGCATGTCGGACTTTTTTTTCTGTACTGTTGAGTAGAACGGACACAATATCAGATCAAGGAGTGGTGGAGCCAGTGGGATATCTCCACGAGGCGTGAGATGCTAATGTGAAACGTCGTATCCACTTTTCTAAGAGATGGAATGCCTGTTATAAAAAGCCTTCTTAGTGTGCTCTCTTGTCGAAAGATAGTGTGTGAAAGATCGCACCGAAGTAGAAGATGGTTTTAGCAGAGGAGGAGCGGGGGGTGACAAATGAACGTGAGTCACCATATTTCTTCCCACCTGGCGACTTGGAGCTTGCCCAATGAAGTAATTCTACCCACAATAAGGGCTGTGTGTGGTCCTTCCTTCTTGCCGTGAGACAGCTAGAGCGAGAGCACCAGCAGCAGCGAGTACTGTTTGTATAAAGCGTTTATTTTGCATCTTGTTTACGACCTTCCACTAAGGAAGGGATTCTATTTGTGTTTATCTGCTCTGCATAGTAACTAACAGTTCTTGATAAAACTTTACGTAGTTTTCGTGTTAGATTTCTTAGTGTTTTCTTGATCGTTTAGAACAGAAAGCGCCCTAAAACCGTCTTTTGTTTGTTTCGCGGCCGTTAGCCACTAGTCACTTGAATCAGCAGTTGTCTTGTGACAGCCAGAGCGAGAGCACCAGCAGCAGCGAGTACTGTTTGTATAAAGCGTTTTTGTACTTATTTGCTGCGCTTAGCTTTTAAATAGTTTTTCTGGGAAAACCTAGCGTAGTTTTCGCGTCTCGTATTTCAGTGAGTGTTTCTTGATTATCAGAGTAGCTCATCAGAAGATTATCTTGGGAATTTGTCACCGTATAGAGTAGGGTAAACATAGTCATGTGTAGGGACTGTGGTTGTTGTGAGCGGACGCAAGGAGAATTGGCCACTCTTCGGGGGCAGGTGGAGGCTTTGTCTGTTAGGCTCATCGAGCTCGAGGCGCAGGCGTCGGCTCGTAGTGGCGTTGGGGCAACTGTGGTGAGACCTATGCCTACTTCGGTGGCCTTGGAAGCACATGGAACCCCTGATGTCGCTGCGTCAGTGAGCATCTTATCGGTCAGCCATCACTCCAGGGTGAATGGCGGACAGTGGTGGGCTCGCGCGTGCCTGGCCGAAAGGCGAAGGTGGGATCTGGCCGCGTGGCAGCTGCCTTACCCCTTTCCAACAGGTACGGGGTGCTTCCTAGTGGTGATGACATCGTTTCCGAGCCACCACAGGATGCCTCGCCTGTTGGGCCAGTGGCCGATTCTCCGGCAAGGTCCCGACAGTCACAGAGGGCGGGCCTATTAGTTATAGGGAGCTCCAACGTTAGGCGGGTTATGGAGCCCCTCAGGAAAATAGCGGGTAGGTCGGGGAAGAATGCCAGTGTGCACTCGGTGTGCTTGCCGGGGGGTCTCGTCCGTAATGTGGAGGAGGCCCTTCCGGCAGCTATTGAACGCACTGGGTGTGACCGGCTGCAGATAGTAGCACATGTCGGAACGAATGACGCCTGCCGCTTGGGTTCTGAGGCCATCCTTGGTTCCTTCCGGCGGCTGGCTGATTTGGTGAAGACAACCAGCATCGCACGCGGAGTGCAAGCTGAGCTTAATATCTGCAGCATAGTGCCCAGAGTCGATCGCGGTCCTCTGATTTGGAGCCGTGTGGAGGGTCTAAACCAGAGGCTCAGACGACTCTGCGACTATAATGGTTGCAAATTCATCGACCTCCGTTATTGGGTGGAGAACTGTAGGGCCCCCCTAGACAGGTCAGGCGTGCACTACACACCGGAAGCAGCTACTAGGGTAGCAGAGTACGTGTGGCGTGCGCACGGGGGTTTTTTAGGTTAGAGGGACCCCCCCTTGGGCGAAACGATAAAATACCTGACGGCTTACCAGAGAGGACATTATCATCGTTGATAAAGAACGTCCGTCCTCAGAGACCAAAAACAGGAAAAGTTAACGTAATATTGGTAAACTGCAGGAGTATCCAGGGCAAGGTTCCTGAATTAGTATCTCTTATTGAAGGAAATAGTGCGCATATAGTATTAGGAACGGAAAGTTGGTTAAAACCGGAAGTGAACAGTAACGAAATCCTAGACACAGAATGGAATATATACCGCAAGGATAGGATAAACGCCAATGGTGGAGGAGTATTTATAGCAGTAAAGAATTCAATAATATCCAGTGAAGTTATTAGCGAATGCTATTGTGAAATAATCTGGGTTAAGTTAAGTATCAAAGGTGGGTCAGATATGATAGTCGGATGCTTCTATAGACCACCTGCATCAGCAACCGTAGCAGTTGAGCGCCTCAGAGAGAACCTGCAGAACGTCGTGAAGAAGTTTCGTGATCATACTATTGTAATAGGGGGAGACTTCAATCTACCAGGTATAGAATGGGATAGTCACACAATCAGAACTGGAGCCAGGGACAGAGACTCTTGTGACATTATCCTGACTGCCTTGTCCGAGAATTACTTCGAGCAGATAGAGAACCAACTCGTGAAGCTAACGTTTTAGACCTCATAGCAACAAATAGACCGGAACTTTTCGACTCCGTGAATGTAGAAGAGGGTATCAGTGATCATAAGTCAGTGGTTGCATCAATGACTACAAGTGTAATAAGAAATGCCAAGAAAGGAAGGAAAATATATTTGCTTAACAAGAGTGATAGGGCACAAATCGCAGAATATCTGAGTGACCACGATCAAACGTTCATTTCTGAGGAAGAGGATGTGGAACAAAAATGGAAAAAATTCAGAAACATCGTCCAGTACGCCTTAGATAAGTTCGTACCGACTAAGGTCCAAAGCGAGGGGAAAGATCCACCGTGGTATAACAATCATGTACGAAAGGTACTACGGAAACAAAGAAAGCTTCATCATCGGTTTAAGAGTAGTCGAATCATAGCTGATAAGGAAAAGCTGAACGAAGCGAAAAAGAGCGTAAAGAGAGCAATGAGAGAAGCATTCAACGAATTCGAACATAAAACATTGGCAAACAATCTAAACAAGAACCCTAAAAAGTTTTGGTCATATGTAAAATCGGTAAGCGGATCTAAATCCCCTATTCAGTCACTCGTTGACCACGATGGCACCGAAACAGAGGACGACCGAAGAAAGGCAGAAATACTGAATTCAGTGTTCCGAAACTGTTTCACTGCGGAAAATCGTAACACGGTCCCTGACTTCAGCCGTCGCACGGACGCCAAAATGGAAAATATTGAAATAAACGATATCGGAATTGAAAAACAACTGCTATCACTTAGTAGCGGAAAAGCATCCGGGCCAGACGAGATACCCTTAAGATTCTACAGTGATTATGCTAAAGAACTTGCCCCCTTTCTATCAGCAATTTATCGTAGATCGCTGGAAGAACGTAAAGTACCTAGCGACTGGAAGAAAGCGCAGGTCGTTCCCATTTTCAAGAAGGGTCATAAATCAGATGCGAATAATTATAGGCCTATTTCGCTTACGTCAATCTGTTGTAGAATAATGGAACATGTTTTGTGTTCTCGTATTATGACGTTCTTAGATAATACAAATCTCCTTCATCATAACCAACATGGATTCCGCAAACAGAGATCATGTGAAACTCAGCTCGCCCTATTTGCCCAAGAAATTCACAGTGCCGTAGACACTGGCGAGCAGATTGATGCCGTATTCCTGGACTTCAGGAAGGCATTTGATACGGTTCCGCACTTACGTTTAGTGAAAAAAATACGAGCTTACGGAATATCGGACCAGGTTTGTGATTGGATTCAGGATTTCCTAGAAGAAAGAACACAACATGTCATTCTTAACGGTTCAAAATCTGCAGATGTAGAGGTAATTTCGGGAGTACCGCAGGGAAGCGTGATAGGACCTTTATTGTTTACAATATACATAAATGACTTAGTTGACAACATCGGTAGCTCCGTGAGGCTATTTGCAGATGACACGGTTGTCTACAAGAAAGTAGCAACATCAGATGACTCGTACGTACTCCAGGAGGACCTGCAGAGGATTAATGCATGGTGCGACAGCTGGCAGCTTTCCCTAAACGTAGATAAATGTAATATAATGCGCATACATAGGGGCAGAAATCCATTCCAGTACGATTATGCCATAGGTGGTAAATCATTGGAAGCGGTAACGACCGTAAAATACTTAGGAGTTACTATCCGGAGCGATCTGAAGTGGAATGATCACATAAAACAAATAGTGGGAAAAGCAGGCGCCAGGTTGAGATTCATAGGAAGAATTCTAAGAAAATGTGACTCATCGACGAAAGAAGTAGCTTACAAAACGCTTGTTCGTCCGATTCTTGAGTATTGCTCATCAGTATGGGACCCTTACCAGGTTGGATTAATAGAAGAGATAGACATGATCCAGCGAAAAGCAGCGCGATTCGTCATGGGGACATTTAGTCAGCGCGAGAGCGTTACGGAGATGCTGAACAAGCTCCAGTGGCGGACACTTCAAGAAAGGCGTTACACAATACGGAGAGGTTTATTATCGAAATTACGAGAGAGCACATTCCGGGAAGAGATGGGCAACATATTACTACCGCCCACATATATCTCACGTAATGATCACAACGAAAAGATCCGAGAAATTAGAGCAAATACGGAGACTTACAAGCAGTCGTTCTTCCCACGCACAATTCGTGAATGGAACAGGGAAGGGGGGATCAGATAGTGGTACAATAAGTACCCTCCGCCACACACCGTAAGGTGACTCGCGGAGTATAGATGTAGATGTAGATGTAGAATTGGGAAATTGTGGGAAGTACAAAAATGTTCAACAACGATAGTGAACTATAATGTGATTGACAAGAAGAAGTATATGTACCAGCCAATCGAATAGTTTGCGTTTGGCGGTGAATCGTGCTCGGATAGCCTAATTGTAAGGCGACCGCGGGTAATTCGGGTTCGGGTCATGGTCAGAGATGAATTTTTCACTGTCGTCATTCCATAACACAGCTGATAGTTGTCCACACTCGCAGGTGCGAATACATTTCATGTAATCGAATGTATAGTGTCGACCAGGGACATAGCTCTGGAAGACGCTTGGAGGGACAGTTGTGGTCGAGAAGCCAACAGCGATACTGTCCGGAGGACGTCTGAGCCGGACATCCAGCACCGGTAGCAGCCAGAGACACCCACTGCTCGCCGCACACGCACCGCCAGACGCCGAGGATTGAGTCCGGCCTTCTGCAGTACTGCCGCCGTCTCCCTGCACGCCGCTACGAGACGCCGCTTTCAGCCTACAGCGCGCCGCCAGCTTCGTCGACTACAGAAGGATCACCGTCCATTAAAAATGCCCTACAGGTTTCCTCTCTCTCTCTTATCTATGTCCGCCTGCCAATCGCCTGTCTCATAACAACCACGATTTAAATACCACAGGAACGATACTATGAATTTTGTGATGAATAATGTGCAAATTATTTTTTCCTTTTTTTGTGAATAACTGTATTTGTAAATTAAGTTGAATATCGCTCCTCCAAACGCAATTTTCTTCCAATAACACCACAGCATCGACAAAAATGTGAGATTCCTTTCGATGCTGAACTGCTATTCCGATATGGTTGTAGAGCCTCTGCACAATTGTTCGAATTTAGGGAAAGTACCAAGTTGACTGAGGTGTGAATGGGCATTTGGATTGAGGAGATAGAGCAGGGTGGCGTGCGAGAGCAGTCCATGCTGCTGTGCAAAGCCCCTGTGTCAGGGTGGCGAAGTAGTTACTGCATCTGCCCAATGAGCAGAGGACCCTGGTTCGAACCCCGTCCTTGGTACAAATTTTCATTCGTCGTTTCAGTAAGCGTATATACATCATTGATGTTTTACACTTGAAAAGATCTTTGGAACCACATACATTCACTTAGTTAAAGTCTTCGTTTAGTACAAACGCTGTTCTCAGATTCGCTATTTGAAACGTATTTTTTATTCACGTTGTAAGTAGGATGTTTAGGTTTTTATGTTGGTAACGCCACGTAGCGCTCTGTATGAAAATCACTGACTGCGCTGTGTGCACTCTGTGGCTGGTTTGCGTTGTTGGAATTTTTGCTATTGTAGCTTTTGCAGTTGGAGGTGAACCGCCAGCAGTGGTTCAAATGGCTCTGAGCACTATGCGACTTAACTTCTGAGGTCATCAGTCGCCTAGAACTTAGAACTAATTAAACCTAACTAACCTAAGGACATCACACACATCCATGCCCGAGGCAGGATTCGAACCTGCGACCGCAGCGGTCACGCGGTTCCAGACTGAAGCGCCTTTAACCGCACGGCCACACCGGCCGGCCCAGCAGTGGTGGATGTGGGGAGAGAGATGGCTCTCAAAGAGCGGACGATCTGGACGTGTGTCCATTAGAAAGAGTAAATTTGTAATACTATATATCATGTACTGATATATATGATGACTTTTGAGTATTATTAAGGTAAATACGTTGTTTGTTCTCTATCAAAATCTGTCATTTGCTAACTATGCCTATCAGTAGTTGGTGCCTTCAGTAGTTAGAATCTTTTCTTTATCTGGCAGTATTGACGCTCACTGTATTGCAGTAGTTCGAGCAACGAAGATTTTTGTGAGGTAAGTGATTCATGAAAGGTATAGGTTATTGTTAGTCAGGGCCATTCTTTTGTACGGATTTTTGAAAGTCAGATTACGTTGCGCTAAAGATATTGTGTCAGTTTAGTGTTGATCAGAATAAGTAAAGAGAGAAATGTCTGAGTACGTTCAGTTCTGCTCAGCTGTTTGAAAATCAAATAACGTAAGAGACTTATGAGCAGAGTCATTCATAATTTTTCTAAGAGGATGTTTCAACTTCTCCGTTTCGCGATTATGTGCGAAAGCTCTTGGGACCATATGTCATCCCTTTCGACTTCCAGACTGCTTTAGATTAGATAATTTCATGGGTTGCAGCATCACGGATTAGTTCAGTTAGCAAGAAATAGCTCTCCTTACCCTAATTAATTAGTATTATACAACTTATTACAAGTTTTATACATATTCTGAACCTATAGCTCACGGACATATTTCCCATTTATTTGAATAATTCGTTGAACTCTACTTTTCTCTTACAGCATGTTATCTTGAACGCGATTATTGGTCTCTATGTTACGTTTGGGAACTATTTTGATTTTTTGCAAGTTTAACCCTCCCCCCCCCCCCCCCCACCCCAGTTTTACAATATTTAAGTATACCTCTCACGTGTGCTGCCCATCACGTTCCTCAGATATAATACACTTATTTTGAATGTGTTTAAAACTTGATTGAAGTAGTCTAACTCGCGCAGAGGATAAAAGTATAGTAAGGAAAATTTTCACCTACGCAGGTAATTGTATGTCTACATACATATCATTGGAGGCAGACATCGAGATAATTACTGCCTATGGCTACAATAGTTCAGGATTTTCAGATTATTATCGCTATTAGTCGAAGTAGCACACACACAGTCAAAGCATTTTAATGGAATTAATTGTTGCTATAAGGTGGAGTTTCTTTACATATGTAGTTAGTTAATGCATGAAGTCTATTGAGAGCATATTAATTTCAGTTTTGTCTTGGCTGACTCTATTTAACCCCCTCCCTCCTTCAGTTATTCCGTTACGCTTTGCAACTTCGAAACATATATGTTTTCAGTTAGATTACGTTTATTTGTATGTAGGTGAGATTTGATCTAAAGAGAGGTAATTCTTCAAGGCTTAAAAACAGGGGTCATGATCTCTTATGAACTGTCATGTTAAAATAATAGTAGAAGCGGAGGCTTTTAACTTTTTCAAACTTGAATTATGTCTGGAGGAAGGAGACTTTTCGTTTGTGGTAGTACTCTTCGGGGATTTTCAATACTTCCATCTTGTAACTGCCATCTGGTTTCTGTACAAGCTGTAAATAGCTTCCGCTCCCCGTATTTTAATCTAGCTAACTTCAGAATTTGAAAGAGAGTATTCCAGTCAACATTGTCAAAAGGGCTCTCTAATTGCACAAATGCTACAAACGCAGATTTGCCTTTCCTTATCTATCTTCTAAGAGAAATCGTATGGTTTATAGTCTTTTTTTTCTTTAAACAATTCATATTAGTACTTTGTAATCATGACTTATTAAACTGACAGTTCTGTAATATTCACACCTGTCAACACCGGCTTTCTCTGAAATTGGAAATACGAAATTCGTCTTGACGTCTGAGATTACGTCGTCTGTCTCATATGTCTTGCACACCAGATGAATAGTTCTGCCATGACTGGCTCTCCCGAGGCTATCAGCAGTTCTGATGGAATTTTGGCTATTTTCAGGGCCCTTGATTCGTCTTTCAGCGTTCTGTCAAATTCTTCTCGCAGTATCGTATCTCCCACGTCACGTTCATCTACGTCCTCCTCCCTTCCCATAATATTGCATCTTCCTAAGTATTGTTAGTTGTAAGACTGTCGATATCTAGCAACGGTGGGGCACCCTATACTGAAAGTACTCCGTAAATTTATGTGTCATCCACCATCACCATAACGTAAGAAAATACACTGAAGAGCCAAGAAACTGCTACACCTGCCTAATATCGTGTAGGGCTCTCCTGAGCACATATAAGTGCCGCAACACGACGTGGCATGCACTCGGCTAGTGTCTCAAGTAATGCTGGAGGGAACTGACACCATGTATCCTGCAGGGCTGTCCATAAATACGAGGGGCTGGAAGTCTAATCTGAACAGCACGTTGGAAGGAATCGCAGTTATGCTCAATAATCCTCCTGACTGGGGAACTAGGTGGCTAACGGAAATATTTAAACTCAGAAGAGAGTTCCTGGAGCCGTTCTGTAGCAATTGTGGAAGTGTGGGGGTGTCGCATTGTCCTACTGGAATTGTCTAAGTGTCGGAAAGCACATGAACGGACACAGGTGATCAGATTCGATGCTTATGTAGGTGTCACCTGTCAGAGTCGTATCTCGATGTATCAGGAGTCCCATACCACTCCAACTGCACACGCTTCACACAATTACAGAGCCTCCACCAGCTTGAACAGTCCCCTACTGACGTGCAGGTTCCATGATTGCCCCCATAGCCCTACACACACATGCGCTCTATACAATTCTAAACGAGACTCGTCCGACCAGGCAAAATGTTTCCAGTCATTAACAAATGGTTGAAATGGCTCTAAGCACTATGGGACTTAACCTCTGAAGTCATCAGTTCCCTAGAGCTTAGAACTACTTAAACCTAACTAAAGACATCACACAGATCCATACCCGAGGCAGGATTCGAACCTGCGACCGTAGCGGTCACGCGATTCCACATTGAAGCGCCTAGAACCGCTCGGCCACAACGGCCGGCTGTCATTCACCCATCGTCAATTTGACGGGCCCAGGCGAGTTGTAAAGCTTTGTGTCGTGCATTCATCAAGGGTACATGAGTGGCTCCGAAGCTCATATCGATGATGTTTCGTTAAATGGTTCGCACGCTGACACTTGTTGATGGCCCAACATTGAAACATGCAGCAATTTGCGCAAGGTTTGTCTTCTGTGACATTGAACGATTCTCTTCAGTCGTCGTTGGTCCCGTTCTTGCAGGATCTTTTTCTGCACGCAGCGATGTCGGAGATTTGATGTTTTACCGGATTCCTGATATTCACAATACACTGGTGAAATGTTCGTACGGGAAAATCGCCACTTCATCGCTCCTCGGAGACGCTGTGTCTCATCGCTCGTGCACCGACCATAACACCACGTTCAAACTTACTTAAATCTTGATATTCTACCATCTTAGCAACGGTAACCGACCTAACAACTGCGTCAGACTGCCGACCGCAGCACCATATTCTGCCTGTTTACATATCCCTGTATTTAAATGATGCCTGTACTGGTTCTTTATTATTTAAGGTTACCATAGCAATCAAGAGCCCAATTTTTTGAAAGAAATATGGTAGTTAACCGTCATACACTCCTGGAAACGGAAAAAAGAACACATTGACAACATACTTGCTCCGGACACTGCGAGAGGGCTGTACAAGCAATGATCACACGCACGGCACAGCGGACACACCAGGAACCGCGGTGTTGGCCGTCGAATGGCGCTAGCTGCGCAGCATTTGTGCACCGCCGCCGTCAGTGTCAGCCAGTTTGCCGTGGCATACGGAGCTCCATCGCAGTCTTTAACACTGGTAGCATGCCGCGACAGCGTGGACGTGAACCATATGTGCAGTTGACGGACTTTGAGCGAGGGCGTATAGTGGGCATGCGGGAGGCCGGGTGGACGTACCGCCGAATTGCTCAACACGTGGGGCGTGAGGTCTCCACAGTACATCGATGTTGTCGCCAGTGGTCGGCGGAAGGTGCACGTGCCCGTCGACCTGGGACCGGACCGCAGCGACGCACGGATGCACGCCAAGACCGTAGGATCCTACGCAGTGCCGTAGGGGACCGCACCGCCACTTCCCAGCAAATTAGGGACACTGTTGCTGCTGGGGTATCGGCGAACACCATTCGCAACCGTCTCCATGAAGCTGGGCTACGGTCCCGCACACCGTTAGGCCGTCTTCCGCTCACGCCTCAACATCGTGCAGCCCGCCTCCAGTGGTGTCGCGACAGGCGTGAATGGAGGGACGAATGGAGACGTGTCGTCTTCAGCGATGAGAGTCGCTTCTGCCTTGGTGCCAATGATGGTCCTGTGCGTGTTTGGCGCCGTGCAGGTGAGCGCCACAATCAGGACTGCATACGACCGAGGCACACAGGGCCAACACCCGGCATCATGGTGTGGGGAGTGATCTCCTACACTGGCCGTACACCACTGGTGATCGTCGAGGGGACACTGAATAGTGCACGGTACATCCAAACCGTCATCGAAGCCATCGTTCTACCATTCCTAGACCGGCAAGGGAACTTGCTGTTCCAACAGGACAATGCACGTCCGCATGTATCCCGTGCCACCCAACGTGCTCTAGAAGGTGTAAGTCAACTACCCTGGCCAGCAAGATCTCCGGATCTGTCCCCCATTGAGCATGTTTGGGACTGGATGAAGCGTCGTCTCACGCGGTCTGCACGTCCAGCACGAACGCTGGCCCAACTGAGGCGCCAGGTGGAAATGGCATGGCAAGCCGTTCCACAGGACTACATCCAGCATCTCTACGATCGTCTCCATGGGAGAATAGCAGCCTGCATTGCTGCGAAAGGTGGATATACACTGTAGTAGTGCCGACATTGGGCATGCTCTGTTGCCTGTGTCTATGTGCCTGTGGTTCTGTCAGTGTGATCATGTGATGTATCTGACCCCAGGAATGTGTCAATAAAGTTTCCCCTTCCTGGGACAATGAATTCACGGTGTTCTTATTTCAATTTCCAGGAGTGTATTTTGATATGGACAAGCCGTACCAAAACTCCGTCACCTTCTTCGTTTAAAACGGTCAATAAATGTGGGTACCATTGCCTTCACGACATGTACGTAACAAATATGTGCGTATCATCGAATGAAATTTATTATTGCTTGTACCCTTAATTATATAACTTTCATCAACAAAAATAAAAAATTAGCAAGTCAGGCGTCGTTTGCAGGGAACACGGCGCCCGTTGTAATTAATGTACTGCTAAACTTCCCCAAGTCACGTATTATTTGGTTTATTAGTGGTTTAGCTCATTGGACGCTAGCATCTTCAGACATTCATTACCTTAACCGCAACGTGTGGACGATGGCGCCAAGTGGAGCTTTAAACGTTTAACGTGCTCAAATAACTCACGGGGATTCAAACGGGTGAGGTCGTATACAACCTACGATATTTCGGTAGGAGCATACCCCGCAATTTTCAAGGCAAAACTACAGCAGGTAAGCGCTGTTCAAACGAATTTAAATTCTCGGTTTCCACAGAAACTCCGTAAAGGCCACACACAGACACAGACACAGACACACACACACACACACACACACACACACACACACACACACACAAACGCGCGCGCGCGCGCAGACACTGTAAACGCTAGCTCCATCACAAAGCAAAGTTGAACTAATAAATTTATCGAATGTGAAATTAGTAATCAACGACTGAGGTAGCATAAATTCTCACTCTACGTTTTTTGACAAGTGGGAGAGCAGTATTACATGCAGAACTAAAAAAAAAAAAAAAAAAAAAAAAAAAAAAAAAAAAAAAAAAAAAAAAAACACCATTTCTATATATAAGATTAGTTGCTAATTAAATCAGCAGCTTCCTTAGTAACACTATCCCATTAGGTGGAAGTTCTTGGCAGAATTTCCGTGTTTTTATATTTCATAGGATTCCCGGGGTCAAGACAACGATGTGTAATGGTTGATTTGCTTAGCTGTTGTAAGCATATGTGCCGTTTATGCTCTGTACACCAGTCGTCCGGAGTCCTGATAGTCTGACCAATATATGACATGCCACAACTGCGAGAAATACGACAGACACCTCACTTACATAAACCAAGATCATCCTTTAGGGACCCTGAAAGGACCCTGATCTTAGATGATGGTCGAAAAACACACACTTCACATCACATATCCTCAAAATATGACGTTCCGTTCGAAATGCTCCCTGCGTAAGGCAAAAAGAGCGTGGACTCTGGCGTCACCTCGGTATTATCACTACTCACCCGGTGGACAGTTGGTCGATAGTGTATTTTATCTGTTTTTCACTGTAACTATTCTGACGATTTGCTAACTCAGCTGACAAACTCTCAGGGCCCAAGATGAAACAGGCCCTGTGAACCAAGGTACTAAGTACCCCCTCACGTTGAGTTGGATGGTGAAACTGTCAGCCTGCAGATAAAAGCCAATGTGAGTAGTCTTCCTATAACCGGCATGGAACAAGACGCCGTCCAACCTCCTCCTGATCAATACGTCCAAAGGGAAGACAGCCATCCTCTTCCACCTCCACCGCAAAACGAATATCCGGGTGGGTTGAATTCGGGTGTTCTAAAAAGTCGTTTAAATTCTCACTGCCATGAGGCCAAACAAGAAAAGTATCGTCTATACATCTGAAAGAAAAACAAGCAGATTTCGAAGACTCCGTCACCCGACTACATTACCGTAAGTTATTTGGACATTGTATGTGCTAGTAGAAAGTAAGGTCTCACATCGTTCAACTTGTTGCTATTAGAGCAAAGAATATCTGAAGCTGGTAGCCTCTGAGTAGCTAAACTGGTAACAAATCAAACAATACGTGACGTGAGCAGGATTAGCTGTACATTGAAAGTAAAGATGCCAACCAGCCGCTAAGAGTAACCATCCCCCCTCCCACTTCCCTCCCCCCCCCCCCCCCCCGCACCCCGCCCACGTTTCCTTAATCCCATACTCTAAGAAACTGAACTCCCATGCACATAACAACCTGATACTCTGAAACGTCACATTTTGAATGAGTAAATGCTTTTTATATTTGACGTTACGCTTGCAAAATCTTTACAGTTGAAGATGCAAAACACAATAAATCTGGTTTTGTTGGTTTCGGCTAATTCCTTCATAGGCTACGGAAAAAATCAAAATCAAGTGAATAACAAATTAAAACGTAGTTGTTGAAGATGAAGTTTTGTCACATAAACAGTGAACATTCAGAAAGTGATAAAACTTAAGCTTGTGGCTCCTGGTGAGAAGAATATGACAGCATGTTAAATTTTTAAAGTAAGTCAGTAATGAGTATTAGGAAATTAAGCTTTTTTTCCCAGTTAGACCTCTTTGACAGGCGATACCGGTACAAGTGACCGTTTCAATCATTTACGAGGGTTGACTGAAAAGTAATGTCCCCACCTTCGTAACTCTTCAACAGTTGGCAGTATTGGTATTCAGCAGCCTCTTCTCTACAGCTCCAGTTGGCGGGAAGCCTTAGCGTTGAATGGTTGTGTTGTTACAGCGTAAATTATGAAACCCTGCGCAGACGGTCGGTCAATGCGATTTAAACGTGCAGCCATTGAATTCTTGACAGCAGACGGTGTCACTCCAAAGGAGATTCATCAGAGAATGAAAGCAGTTTATGGTGAGTGTGTTGAGGTGAGTACAGTGCGTCGTTCGGCTAGTAAGTTTAAAGATGTTGAGGAATGAAATTCAAAACGCAGCCCTCAACTGGAAAAATCATGGCCACAGTGTTCTGGAACGCAGATGGTGTTATCCATGTTGATTTTCTTGCTCGTGGAATAACAATAAATTCAGAGCGTTACATCACGACGCTCCGAACTCTGAAATGTTGGCTAACAAGGGTCCGAAATGAAAAGGGAAATGTTTTTCTGCAGAATGATAATGCCAAACCACACACATCACAAGCCACCACAGCAGAACTTCAGAGACTGAATCTCACTACCGTAAGGCATCCTCCATAGAGTTCAGATTTAGCACCGTCATACTTCCATCTGTTCCCGATAATGAAAGCTGATCTGGGGGGACATCATTATGCCCCTGATGAAGACTTTTAGAGAACTGTGAGACAGAGGTTGCAGAAACAGATTGTCGAGTTCTTCCGTGACGGCTTCAGAAAACTTGTTCATCGTTGGCAGAAATGCATCCAATTCGCTGGTGATTATGTGGAAAAGTGAATAATGGTAATTAAAGATCACATTCTATGCATTATTTATGCGTTTGATTTATTGAAAGATTCCCATCCAAACCCAATTAACGGAGGTGGAGGCATTACTTTTCGTTGAACCCTCGTAGTAATACAGACATCATGCACACATCATGTTTAAGACACGTGCAACTTCGCCGTAAATTTTAAATGTAACGCAATCTCTTCTTTGCGACATGACGGGTCTTCGAGAGAGTGTGGCAGAAATTCATGCTCCGTTGACCTGCATGCATTGAGTCTGACGTTTGCCGCTTTTTAACAGTTACTATGAAATACTATGTCGTTATGCAGTGTATGCAGTGTATGTCCATAACACAATAAATATGCGTTTCTTCCCTATCTCTGTATAATCAGTTGTCGACCCACTACCTCCTGTTTCAATTCCACCCAAAAGTTTGAGACAGCCTGTATGTAGGTACATATATACGAGTTTCACCGTTTAATTACTGTCCTCCTTATTATACCTCCACTCTCTCACTCACTCTCTCTCTCTCTCTCTCTCTCTCTCTCTCTCTCTCTCTCTCTCTCACACACACACACACACTCTTGCACATCGTTACAGTTATCGCTTGTAATTCAGGTAATGGAATCGCGTACGGGAGTTACGGAGATGGAGCAGCGTCTGATGCAGCGCGCATTGTGAAAGGCTGCCAAACGGAGGCGCGACTTTTCTTTCGGAGATTCCTTCGATCGGCCTGCGGCTAATGGGAATTTCGCTTTGCGCTCAGTGTCACAGCGGATTCGGACGCGATATCCCGGGCCCCTGGAGTGTCTGTCGTGGGCTTAACGTCCCTCTCCCCGTCGCTTTGTGCGGACTTCCGCTCTCTGGCCTTATCTTTCCGGCCACCTCCATTCCCTGGGTACCAGTGATCCGACCCGCCCATCATTTTGCGTCCTCTGGCTGCCGTCTCCATCTTAAGGCTATTTTTATGTTGTCAACGGGCAGATAAGAATTCACCTGTTTCCATATTTATAATCTATTCAAATCCAATGAACGTTTCCTGCCTTAGGGTACTGAGGAAAGGGATCGAAGTAAAGGATCGATCGAAGTAAAAGACAGCTGATCGAAGTAAAAGACAACTGTTACTGAAAATAACTCCGTTCGGGAGCACAAGATATGGAACTTCACGCGTACTTTTCTTTGGCAGGTTGTCTCCGCGACTGCTTTCTTTAAAACATAAATGAAAACATGGAACCGGTAACTAAATTTTAATGTTTTCCTTATTTACAATTGAGGTATGGGCAACGCATGTGATCGCCGGGTCTTATTCACATACATCCTTAAGCTCGCGTTTCGCCCACACAAGTGACGCGACAGCAGCATTCATTACGTATGAAATCAAAACTATACTCTACGAGAGGTTAATGTTTGTATACAGCCTCCGCCACACTAGGCACTATACATTGATGAGCCAAAACATTATGACCACTGTCCACTGCGACGTTGGATGCCGCCTGGAGGCGTTGCAAGCACGTGACAAGCGAGGATATGGGCTGCAAATCGGGATATCCACTGAGATAAGAGGCATTGCCAAAGAGCAGATTATTATTAGGCAGAGCCTATGAACGAGTATCTCGAAAACGCCGAAGCTAGTCGAATGTTCACGTGCTATTATTGGGAGCATCTACGGAAACAGGTAGAAGGTCTGTGAAACTACCATTAAGCACTAAATGGTTGGACGTCCGCGACTCTTCACAGAACATGGGGTTCTGAGACTCGTCTGCTCTGTAAAGTAGCGTAGAGGGTGATATGTGCCATCTCTGCCGAAGGAGTACAATGATGGTGCACGCATAAGTGTTTCGAAGCACACCGTTCATCGTATGTTGATGAAGCTCCGCAGCAGACCACCCCTAAGGGCACGGAACCGTCGTGATTCGACCATAGATCACTTTAAACGTGTCAGCTCTTCGTCTGAATCACTTATTTGCTACACTAGGTCGATAGTTGTCTCCACAAACACCGACATCGAGGTGAACAGCGGCTCGAAACGCGCAGCGCGTCAGGGTTGCAGCCTGGTGGGAGCAGTATTATGCTATGGGAGACATTCTTTCGAGCTTTCATGGGACCTGTGGCAGAGATCGAAGGCAGGCTAACAGGTGTGAACCTACTGCATTCCTTGATGCTTGATGTTTTCCCCAATGGCGATGACATCTTTCAGTAGTGTAAGTATCCGTGTTTCCTAGATAGACCCTTGCTACAGTGGTTTAAGGGGCATTATAGTGAACCCACGATGATGTCTCGGCGACCAAATTCACCTGATGTAAATCCTATGGTTCCCTTGTGTTTGACTATCGAACGCCGTCACAATGTACACAAATCAGCGACCCGTTTTTTACACGAATTACATGACCCGTGCGTAGGGATCTATCCCCACATACCTTCACAAAGTAAACAACAAACTGTCGGATTCCTGATATGCAGAATCAGTGATTATTTCATTCCAGAGACGGACAAACTAATAAGCAGGTGGTCATTATGTTTTGGCTCATCAGTATAACTTCTCACATACTAGAGTTTGTAAGGCTGTTTTTGTAACTGTTTGTTAAAAATATATAGTCTTCACCAAGTATATATGTCTCCAAACATACAGGTGAGATAGGGAGAGAACCATCTACCATCAAAAGCAGTTGTTGTGCTGTTCTGAGGCGAGCGGTTTGCACGCAAGCCTTGTTACATGGCCAAATAGGATTAGGCAACAGCTATGCCTGCAATAGACAGCACAGAGATAATCAATAATTTACAATGTATTTTAATGAAAATGCGCGTGCGCTCAAGTGTGTGTGTGTGTGTGTGTGTGTGTGTGTGTGTGTGTGTGTGTTTATGTGCTCGCGCTTATGTGTTTGTGTGTTAGGGGCGCTCAATGACGAGGTCATCACCGCCCATATAAATAATAAATGTGATTGCAGCAGAGAAAACGCGACTAAAGAGACGGATAGTACTCTGAAATAAGATCGTAGTAACACTCTCCCACTGTCACTTACGATAACCTTCCCGATCACACTAGTTCACATCATAGAAGATAGCGTTAAATTTTTTGTAATGTTGTAAACGTAAGCGAAACAAGAAGAAAACTAAAATATGTGGCTGGTTGATTACTCACAAAGAATGCAGGCGTGCCAGCCAGCCTGGTAACACATTAAAAACGTAGACTTAAAATTTTAGGGCACAAGTCGGACATTTCACAAAAACAGAAACACGTTTGATCGTCAGTTAAAACAGTGGGCAAATCTGTCGGCGCAAATTGGGATGCTGCCCTTCGGCCTAAAAATAAAACACAGACCTGTAAGAAGTGGTGCAATATGCTCTGTAAGCAAAAGCACCACACATTTGTTGGTCCTCTCACCGGAGCCAGAAGCCGCGCGTCATAGGGGTGTGGCCTGTGCGAAGACGAGTGAGGAGGACCCCATCCCGCCTGCATGGCGCGAATGTGATTCTCGACAGCAGCGTTGTGAACTTTATTACACTCAGCTCATTGTCTGTCACTTGCAGCAATTCTTAACGTCGACGCATGACTTTGTACCTCTGAAGCGAGACTGCAGCATGGAGGGGAATGCCACACTGAAGCAGCTGAGGATCACGACACGCCTCTTGGCTGCTGCATCCATTCTTTCGCGCTCCGCAATACCCATGTGCCCTGGTACCCAGTAGAAATACACCTCCTTCTCCTACCTTTGTAGCTGCAGGATATTGTGGATTAATTTATCTGCTGGGTTCAAGCTTTATAGACACTGAAACTCGCTCAGGGGATCGGAACCGACAAGCAATTTAGCTCTCGAAACATGTCTCTTTTCTCCAGTGCCCGCAATATCGCGTTTAATTCCGCGTCGAAGACAGGAAAGACTTGGGGCAGTCGGATCTTGAGGACACGATCAGGGAAAACAACAGAGCAACCGGCGGAGTTTCCCTGTTGATCCCAATTCTAAATACAGCTGCAGAGTTGTGGCCAGTTAAAATGTCATAAAACAGTGTAAGAAATACATACACAAGAGAGCAGCCTCTCCTAAAATGGACTAAATCTCAAATTACTCTGGGCCTGTGTGGTAACAGGGTGGCATGCAGCTAAAACTCCTTATTTTTGGACTGTACTTGGTTCTCACCAAGTGAATTCAGCACATACTGCACGTGGATCTCCCCAATTGATTTGTTGTTCGTGGTGTTTGGAGAAAAGGCGTTCCAGAAACGGACTAGCAACATTATGGTGTGTTCGTGAGTGCGGAACAGCGAGGACCTTACATTACTGACACACCACGAGCAGCTGCCGCCGAAATGGCAATACAGATCAATATTTACTTGCACTGATCGATCGTTATACCAAGGTGTAGTGACAGATCGAGTGAACGATGACTGACACTAGCTTGTAAGGACCACTTTGGTTCTCCTCGGTGGCGACTGTAGATTAGTTCAGAAAAAATTGTCAGCGGTAGTATATAACAGCTGAGTCGACCCGTCCGTCTCCTTATATTCACGTTTCTCGGATAGGTGTCCAATTGGGGACCATTTGCTTGACGTTTGAAGGAAGCATAGCATTCATAGTTCTTAAAGTGGGAATCTCCTCTGGAGTGTGGCTGTAACTAAGTTGCGCCTGAAAAGCAGGCAGTTCGACCATCTTCATTGTACGCTGTGTGTCGTATCTCCTGGAGGACATGGCAAAATATAAATAAAATATTCAGACCTCATATGCGGTAGTCACGAGGAAAGTACATAAGATGATGAATAGGACTGCAGGTAACTCAACATCGTTGGTTTTTATGGAACAGTGCGCCTGAGTTAAACACCACAACTGCCACCTGATGATTGAGTAAAGACTCCGAAACACGTCGTAAATAAACAAAAAGCTAAAGAATTCATTACAGAATGTCGCACCTGTCAAGTTCGCTCAAACCTTGCAGCGTAATTATGATGATCTGTTTACCCAATGCGTTTACCGTCCAGGCCTTAGTCATTGGAAAGACGTCTATTTTTCCGCGCTGCGTTGGCATTAATAAGAACACAGAAAATACAGTAACATTAGATACACAGTTTAGAACGCCAACGTTTCCGTTTCCGTGTTTCGTCGGAGCTGAACGCGAAATCTTCCATAAACGCCTTCCAATCCTCCCGAACGAGTTCTTCGAAGTCTCATCGAAACAGCGCCCTTATTCCTGCAATTCTGTCCGCACTTTTCCTTTTAAGCTGGGAGATTCACAGATTCCCGGGCAGCACCTCTATTTTCAGACGTTGTCTTCCTGATATCTCTTCCGCGGCTACCTCAACTAAATTGTCGATTGCACCAACTTCCGTTTTAATCGCGTGGGTTCCTTCGGAAATTGTGTTCCCGGTGCTTTCAATTAATTAATTCGTACGCCACTCGTTAGCTTCCTTCCATGATAGCAGAACTACTCGTGGTCGCCAATTGTAATGTTAATTTTACCCATAATCTCATTTCTGATGCTGTTTTACAAGGGCGTATAATTGGGTTCTCCTAAATACATATTCTGCGTTCAGTAGATTGTTCATCCTCTACAACAGATCCGGTAAGCCTCCGCACTTCCACTGGGGATAGAAGTGTGACCAGGTCATTTATTATGTGTATCTTTCCACCTTAAATGTTCATCACTTTCGTGGAACTCTTATTTCCTTGTTTCATTGGTCTACGTACATGTTGAACAGTAAGTAGAGTGCACTACAACCTTACAGCGTTTTTATTTCGAGAAAATCTATCGTGGTGTGCTATTCTTATCATAGTCACTTAGTTTCTGGTCGTACTGTATATTACCCGTCTTTCCTAGTGCCATATACCTGTTTGTTTCACGATGTTAAAAACTTCACCCCACCTTACATCGTCGAACTTCTGTTTAGGCGGCCCTTGTTATTTCGCAAGCCTTTCTTCCATTATCAAACGTGACGTCACAGCTGCCCTTTAGATTCTGTTACCTTTCTTAAAATGGAAGGACCTCGATTTTCTTAATCTTTCACTTGTTTTATTTTGATAGCAATTTGTATTCATATAACTACCATTGCTGTTTTCGGGGTTCTAAACACTAATTTGAATAATCATTTGGTTGCCAATTTCCTCTACGATCTTCGAAATTCTAAAGGGTTATTATGTATCCCTTCTACTTTATTTAGTCGTGTGTCTCACAAATCTCTGACTTCCATACCTGGTCCTCAAAAATCTCCAAATCTACACCCATTTCATCCAATACGCTATTAGTTTCTCCTGCTTGCAGTAGCACTCAAAAAAACACTTTTCACCTACTCGATCTTTCCTCAACGTTAAAGAATTCATTCCCTCTTCCCTCTTAGTTTCGACGTATTTGCTTTTTAATTCTCCTATTTTTGCTGAATCCAGAGTTCCAGTGGATTGCCTTACACATTTCTTTGCACTTCCCACTGATTTCATTTGTGACACATATATTTTTCAAAATGATATCTGCCTTGCACATTTGGCTGCCTTTTCTACTGCTGTGCCTGTCGACTCGTGTCAGCTACCATTAATCTTTCGTTCTTTATCGCATGATGAGGAAGTATAAGATTCTTTATTACTGTCCTGTTTATTTCTCCGTTTCTGTTCTTCTCTGTTACTCCTCCTGGCACATCTGGTTGTGGATCTGAAAATTCTTGCCTTTAATTTCGCACATAATGCGCTTTTTCAGTTTTCTCCATGTTTATTGTTTGTTTATGTTTGTCTCTGCTAAGCCAATTTTTTTTCCGTGTTTTGTTCCTCATTCTTATCTTGTCTCCCTTCGGCGTCCTTACTAGCATCTGAATACCAGAACTCCAAAATCCACCAAAAATAAACGAATAATATACCTATTCAAAACAAGCAGATATAAATTCGCTTTATGCCTTCATGAGAGGCAATTTCCGCTCCTTCCAAATTAACACTGTAAGTGTAGACCAGATGTGGCTCGAATTCAAAGAAATAGTATCGAGAGAAATCGAGAGGTTTATACCAAATAAATGAACGAACGAAGGAGCTGAGCCCCCATGCTACACCAAATAGGTAAGGACACTGCTGCAGAAACAACGAAAACAGCATGCCAAATTTAAACGAGTTCAAAAGTCCCAAGATTGTTGGTCTTGTACAGAAGCTCGAAATTTAGTGCGTACTTCAGTGCGAGACGCTTACAATAGAATCAATAAGGAAACTTTGTGTCGAAAGCTGGCAGGAAACACCGAGAGATTCTGGTCATATGTAAAATGAACTTTTTTTCTTTCACGTCTATGGTCACAAACTTGTAGGTCCTCAGACAATCGGTTACGGTGAGAAATGACCATTTTCAGATCTGCAGCAAAATATGGGAAGAAACACAAACACAAACACAAACAACTAGCAGATTGTCTGCAGTTTAAACCATAAAACTATTATGAAAAGTATTAGTGACATAAAATTTAATTTAAGCGCTTTAAATATGATGAGGCATACTTGTTTAATAAAAACATGACCTAATACACTGAAGCCATAGTGGCAACATCAAAGGAAGAACACAAAATCAGAGCCAGTGTCATCACACATACTCGTATATAAATATTAGTATACACAAGAGATAACTTGTCAGCAGCAATACTGTTCAAAATATGGTAGCGGCCACATTTAATCAGTGCCTTCTCAGCTCAATACTAATGGAACTACTGTCTATGACAGAGTTGCTAAAGAAGGGTTACTGAACACAGCCTTCCGAAATTCCTTACAAAAGACGACGTAACTATTCCAGAATTCGAATGAAAAACAGCTACCAACACAAGTAACTTGCAAGTGGATATCCTCGGAGTAGCGAAGCAACTTAAATCACTTAGTAAAGGCAAGTCGTCCTATCCAGATTGTCTACCAGTTACGTTCCTTTCAGAGTAAGCTGATTTAACAGCTCCGTACTTATCTATTACTAGTACCACCGAAAACTTCACATCAATCACCCTGCCCTTCCCCATCCACAGTGTAACCCCACAGTTGGTTAGTATCATCACAGCTGCCCGATCTCAGCGATATTCTTTGTGACTGTGTTACGATACGATACGGTCTTGTAATCTCTCTCTTCTGTGTAAGCCGTCTTAGTGAACGGCGGGACTCATCAGCAGAAGCAGCATTCTCTTGAAGATGGCGACCAGTTGGATCGCCGAAATGTCGAATCTCTGATTTTAGTATCCGGCAGCAAACCCGAAGAAACTTTCAAAACTTATTAAGCCGGGAAAGCCTAGGATGTCACAGTAAAATATGTCTTATTATAATTGTTTAAGGAAATTAAATTATACATATCTGGAGATTTACTTCGTTCACTTGTAATTTACTCCTGTCTTCGTCCAATAATTTTTAATGTTTTTCAGGAAGCATTCCTTGGTGGTCGTCTTATAACGATGTTGAAATGGATCGGCCGTCATTGTCGCAGCTGTAAGTGCTCACAGCACGTTCCGGAAAAAGAATCAATCTTATTATATACACTACTGGAAATGGAAAAAAGAACACATTGACACCGGTGTGTCAGACCCACCATACTTGCTCCGGACACTGCGAGAGGGCTGTACAAGCAATGATCACACGCACGGCGCAGCGGACACACCAGGAACCGCGGTGTTGGCCGTCGAATGGCGCTAGCTGCGCAGCATTTGTGCACCGCCGCCGTCAGTGTCAGCCAGTTTGCCGTGGCATACGAAGCTCCATCGCAGTCTTAACACTGGTAGCATGCCGCGACAGCGTGGACGTGAACCGTATGTGCAGTTGACGGACTTTGAGCGAGGGCGTATAGTGGGCATGCGGGAGGCCGGGTGGACGTACCGCCGAATTGCTCAACACGTGGGGCGTGATGTCTCCACAGTACATCGATGTTGTCGCCAGTGGTCGGCGGAAGGTGCACGTGCCCGTCGACCTGGGACCGGACCGCAGCGACGCACGGATGCACGCCAAGACCGTAGGATCCTACGCAGTGCCGCAGGGGACCGCACCGCCACTTCCCAGCAAATTAGGGACACTGTTGCTCCTGGGGTATCGGCGAGGACCATTCGCAACCGTCTCCATGAAGCTGGGCTACGGTCCCGCACACCGTTAGGCCGTCTTCCGCTCACGCCCCAACATCGTGCAGCCCGCCTCCAGTGGTGTCGCGACAGGCGTGAATTGAGGGACGAATGGAGACGTGTCGTCTTCAGCGATGAGAGTCGCTTCTGCCTTGGTGCCAATGATGGTCGTATGCGTGTTTGGCGCCGTGCAGGTGAGCGCCACAATCAGGACTGCATACGACCGAGGCACACAGGGCAAACACCCGGCATCATGGTGTGGGGAGCGATCTCCTACACTGGCCGTACACCACTGGTGATCGTCGAGGGGACACTGAATAGAGCACGGTACATCCAAACCGTCATCGAACCCATCGTTCTACCATTCCTAGACCGGCAAGGGAACTTGCTGTTCCAACAGGACAATGCACGTCCGCATGTATCCCGTGCCACCCAACGTGCTCTAGAAGGTGTACGTCAACTACCCTGGCCAGCAAGATCTCCGGATCTGTCCCCCATTGAGCATGTTTGGGACTGGATGAAGCGTCGTCTCATGAGGTCTGCACGTCCAGCACGAACGCTAGTCCAACTGAGGCGCCAGGTGGAAATGGCATGGCAAGCCGTTCCACAGGACTACATCCAGCATCTCTACGATCGTCTCCATGGGAGAATAGCAGCCTGCATTGCTGCGAAAGGTGGATATACACTGTACTAGTGCCGACATTGTGCATGCTCTGTTGCCTGTGTCTATGTGCCTGTGGTTCTGTCAGTGTGATCATGTGATGTATCTGACCCCAGGAATGTGTCAATAAAGTTTCCCCTTCCTGGGACAATGAATTCACGGTGTTCTTATTTCAATTTCCAGGAGTGTAGTTATATAATAACGAAGTCCGATGCCAATTCTTGAGCGTCATTTTATTGCAAATTCTGACGCAATAAAGTGATTCATCATCTATCCACTGTCACGCATAATGAAGTTAAACGTAGCCTGTAAAATAGTCTTCGCCGATTTTCGTCGTACATTTCATCATTACAAACCAAATTTCTCTCTTTGGACTCTTGTACTCACTCTAACAAATATTAGCAGGTTACTAAACGGAAAGAGCGATTGCAACCGCAGTTGTTTAATCCTGCGTGCTCTCAGAGCGTAGATGAAGCCAGGCTCAATTTTCAGCAGCTCGCAACGTCTGAGACAAATAGCCTACACAGTCAGCCACGTACTCGTGCCATTCTGTAATCAAAGAGGATCCGCACCAAGCCGTAGCGTTTATTGTACAGCCCCTTCTTCTTGTTGCAACCGATGACCAAGAGCTTTAAACTGGCGCTGTTGTGATTCTGTGTTGCGTTTTAAATGCTGGTACTACCAGCAAAAGTAACAGTCTTTCCACCGCCTCCCTTTTTGATAGCGCTAAATGACAATAAAAAATCCGTGCCAACAGCTTTTTGCAGCACTTGCAATCTCACTACTTGACGTAAATGCACATCTGTCGGCAGAACTTGCTGTTAATCGACGGACCCCGATCAACTCACTGCACAGCTATATTAGTGCGTTTTTTTTTAAGGGTGCTAATCATGCTTTCACTGGTGGGATTAAATTAAAAAGATACAACTCTTACACCACTACTCTGTGGTAATCAGCATGAACTCAGAATAGCAACGAGATTAGACCACTATACATCTCCCTAGCTAAGGCCATTAAGCAAATCGGTGCGGTATTACTGGTCACTGAGGTACGGTGATTCGAAGCCTGGTGGTGGATTAAATTTTCACTGCTAGTGTTTGGCCATAGAGATAGAGACGGGAGTGATGTCAAGTTCCGGACCACCAGCTTCTGCGGCAGTGTCCTTGATGAAATTCCGGTCTCATGAACTGAAGGTATGCGACACTATTGACGGTGATCTGACGCCAAGCTCTGGCGCCCCGTTGACGCTGTTCGAGAGGAAGCACCAAGTTTCAACATCTCCATTTCTCATAGTCATCCCTTCAGTTATCATACAACACTATCATGTCATACACTAGACAAGCATCCATTACGTTCACCTATATTCTAAAAATACGTATTCGATGTTACTCCAACATATCCGCAATGAAAGGGGCTAGTGTACGCGGAGGAAGAACGCCCTTTCCGACAGATGGCAGAATCCACACTGTGGGATAGCCAGACCAACAAAGTCATACGACTTCTACATTCGCGTCAGGGGAGTGACAATATATATCGCTAACAAGTAATGAGAAGTAGCAGAATTGAAATGTGGTACTACAGAAGAATGTTAAAATTAAGGCAGACTGCTAAGTTGAGGAATCTACATCTACATCTACATGATTACTCTGCAATTCACATTTAAGTGCTTGGGTTCATCGAACCACAATGATACTATCTCTCTACCATTCCACTCCCGAACAGCGCGCGGGAAAAACGAACACCTAAACCTTTCTGTTCGAGCTCTGATTCCTCTTATTTTATTTTGATGATCATTCCTACCTATGTAGGTTGGGCTCAACAAGATATTTTCGCATTCGGAAGAGAAGGTTGGTGACTGAAATTTCGTAAATAGATCTCGCCGCGACGAAAAACGTCTTTGCTTTAATGACTTCCATCCCAACTCGCGTATCATATCTGCCGCACTCTCTCCCCTATTACGTGATAATACAAAACGAGTTGCCCTTGTTTGCACCCTTTCGATGTCCTCCGTCAATCCCACCTGGTAAGGATCCCACACCGCGCAGCAATATTCTAACAGAGCACGAACGAGTGTAGTGTAAGCTGTCTCTTCAGTGGACTTGTTGCCTCTTCTAAGTGTCTTGCCAATGAAACGCAGTCTTTGGCTCGCCTTCCCCACAATATTATCTACGTGGTCTTTCCAACTGAAGTTGTTGGTAATTTTAACACCCAAGTACTTAGTTGAATTGACAGCCTTGAGAATTGTACTATTTATCGAGTAATCGAATTCCAACGGATTTCTTTTGGAACTCATGTGGATCACCTCACACTTTTCGTTATTTAACGTCAACTGCCACCTGCCACACCATACAGTAATCTTTTCAAAATCGCTTTGCAACTGATACTGGTCTTCGGATGACCTTACTAGACGGTAAATTACAGCATCATCTGCGAACAACCTAACAGAGTTGCTCAGATTGTCACCCAGGTCATTTATATAGATCAGGAACAGCAGAGGTCCGAGGACGCTTCCCTGGGAAACACCTGATATCACTTCAGTTTTACTCGATGATTTGCCGTCTATTACTACGAACTGCGACCTTCCTGACAGGAAATCACGAATCCAGTCGCACAACTGAGACGATACCCCATAGGCCCGCAGCTTGATTAGAAGTCGCTTGTGAGGAACGGTGTCAAAAGCTTTCCGGAAATCTAGAAATACGGAATCAACTTGAGATCCCCTGTCGACAGCGGCCATTACTTCGTGCGAATAAAGAGCTAGCTGTGTTGCACAAGAACGATGTTTTCTGAAACCATGCTGATTGCGTATCAATAGATCGTTCCCTTCGAGGTGATTCATAATGTTTAAATATAGTAAATGCTCCAAAATCCTACTGCAAACCGACGTTGTTCGATGGATTACTCCTACTACCCTTCATAAACACTGGTGCGACCTGCGCAATTTTCCAATCTGTAGGTATAGATCTATAGGTGAGCGAGCGGTTGTATATGATTACTAAGTGGGGAGTTATTGTATCAGCGTAATCTGAAAGGAACCTAATCAATATACAATCTGGACCTGAAGACTTGCCCGTATCAAGCGATTTGAGTTGCTTCGCAACCCCTAAGGTATCTCCACAGAATCTCCGAAATATATGGAAATATATGGAAAACACTGACAAGAAGAACGGACAGGATGATAGGACATCTGTTAAGACATCTGGGAATAATGTCCATGGTGGTAAAGGGGGTCGTATAGGGTGGAAACTGTAGAGGAAGACAGAGCTTGGAATATATCCAGCATAAATTGAGGACCTAAATTATAGCTGCTTCTTGAGATGAAAAGGTTAATTCAGCAGAGGAATCCGTGGCGGGCCGCATCAAACCAGTCAGTAGACGGGCATGTCCCAGCATCCTCTGCAACGGTCTTCCGATACAATTTCTATCAGATTCGTATAGTCACGACTAAATGAAGTCTAGCAATGTATTCGAAGATTTTGATCCCCATTTTCATAACTTCCACCTTGCATGTTTCTTTGACAATCCTTTCTTAGAGCTAACAAGAGAACGAGAAAGCAAAAAACCGAGCCACCCAAAACGTTCCCGTATCGGGTAAATTATCTGAAGTTGCGGGTTTCGCTAGGCTGCGGCGACCAGTTTTCTGAGTTATGCAATGAATTTCTAACATTTGTAGCAGACGGATTATAACACCGGCACGTCATTTAATAGAACTACATACTTTTATTTATGGCTTTAGAAAGTACCTTTGAAGTGAACATAGACCTGCAAAGCACTGTTCCACAGTCAAAAGATCCATCAATCGTCTTACTTGTTAGATCGAACGTAAGCAAACACACATGTCACGTACGGTTAACCTGTTTAATTATGCGTTTGAAAAACAACAGTCTGTGCTCTGCTGTTGTCATTCGGAATAAAATATCCTTCTAATTTACATTTTGCACAGTTAAGGCTATGTAGCCATTTTTATGTGTGTGACATAATCCTTCAGACACACATATTTCGTTACAATCAAATTATAATTTTTGTTTCGTCATATACGATTGAAATGCAACGAGTTGGTAAGTTAATGACATCAAGCGAAAATACGACAGCAAACATTTAACTTTTGACGGTACTGTTGTGCACACTATGTAGATGTAAAAAGTGTCTGTGACAATTCGGTCTCCGGGTTTGAATACGAACGTAATAGTGTCAAATTTTTAAATACCTTACGGTCTCCGAAAAACTGATTCGGTTTTACAGTGCTAGCGGTATGATATAACGCTTTCCTTCAGCATACTATCACAGCATTAGATAACGTTTAATTTTGTAATAGTATCCAATTCACAACGGTGCTGAGAGAGGAAATAAGTTCGTAAAACATTAATTAAACATTAATTAAAACGTCAATACTGGCATTAAACTTTGATGAAGTACGTGTGAAACCATTAATTTTAACGCTGCATTTTCAGTGGGGCAAATAAATACTATTTTACCCCTTGCTATTTTTATATCGTATATTGGAGGTGTTTTAATGCATGTTGATGGATTTATGAGCTGTGTCGTGTTCTCGTGACCTAGTTCTTGCTTCGTAAACGGTTGCAGCAATAAACTGTTCGGAAGTATAAATAAAAAAAAATAATAGTCGTTCTCCACAGTGAATGTGTTACCTGTTGACGTCCACACCCTTTTCCTTGCTAAGTTTCCAACAAGACAAACAGAACACTGTTTCGCACAGATGTATCTAGTTTTTTTTTCATTTATTTGTATATATTGTTGAGATATGCGAGGAAGGACTGCATCGCGGCCTGCATAAAATGCTAAACGCAGAGAAGACACACTACCCAGTCAGAAATGAAAAGGTTGTGATACTGTGCTTGTGCACGAAATAATGTTCCGATTACTAGGTCAGGTGGTACTGGTCAAGACACGTAAAACTAATAATTCGCATAATAATTTAGCGAAAAATGGGTAGAAAGTACAGTATCGGATCTGTGCAAACTTTAAGATTTTCGCTATGTAAGGACCGACTACTTCATGGGAATTTCATTGAAGATTTTATCCGGTCTCATTCTCGTGAATTATTAGAAGAATACGAGAGCTTTGCATTTTTTTGCAAGTTCCAAGTTAATGACATTAATAAAAAAATTATTTTGCGTTGATTAGTAAAAATATGGCTTGAGACGGAATAAAGAACTGTTTATTTTGATAACCTTAACATATGGAAAGGAGCTTTTCTTATGACAATAAAAGATGAAATTCCATAGAATGACAGGACATGCTAGATTATGGACTACACGGACACAATGTTTCCGACAGACTAACGCAAGTGAGGGAAATGAAGCTTTAAACGGATTTACACTCAGATCGCTGTTGTCGATAAAAATGCAGTGATGCTGAAGGAAAAACCAATAAAAAGATAGAGGGAACAATATTTATGGCTACGAACTAGTCGTGTGTGCCATAAAAACGAAGGGTGACATGAAATATGGTGAGAGGTAATTAAAACACGGCAATAAAGCTACTGGGAAAGCCCCAGGTCTTTCCCATATGGGTATTACGATACCAACTTGCTGGTACGTGCTCGTACTTCACTCGTAAGTCAGTAGGTGGGCAAAGCACTGTGTGTGTGTGTGTGTGTGTGTGTGTGTGTGTGTGTGTGTGTGCTCGCACGCGCATGTGTAGACGCTTGTCAATAACATTTCCTACTCTTTGCTCATGGGCACAATTAGGAATATGAAACATTTTTTACCTAGTTTTGGACCAGCTGCACATCAGTTAAGTTACGTAGCTGCCACCAGAAATGTAAAGCTAGAAATGTGTGTGCTCAAATCACGTCTCGCTTAATATCCAAAAGGATTATGTGCAGCGGTGGCTAATGTAAATTATCTTAAAAAAAATGATGAAATAAACAAAGTTGCTTTACAAATGTCGCGAATTTAGCACATCTGTACTCGTTGTTAGGAATTTAATACGAAGCCTTAAATTTCAAAGACGATGATAAGCGTGTCACAGAGGCGTTAAAAAGCAATGCTACTCATATATCGGTGTGTTGTGTTACGCTTGCAGTTTCAACACAAAGGTGACTAATTGGTAACCTTCATGGACATATTTTTTAACAAGCAGGGGAATTATCTTCTAATACGTTATTGTGTGTGTAACATATGCCGCCGATACGATGGGTAAACGTACCTATAAGTCTATAAGGCATTTAACTAGTATCGTATGAAACGTGTGGAACCCACGAAGTGCATCCACGCCGATTTATAGTAAAACTAAACTGCATACACATATACAGGGTTAGTCACATAAGAAGTAACACACTTTTATTTCCAGGACGGTTACATTTAGGAGTATAAACGAGGTTTTTGACAAATGGTAGAACTTTGATATATGCTAAGGTGTCTTAACTCTTGTATCGATGGGGGTATTCAAGCAAGTACGATTTTTTAAAATAGAATGATATGCCTTTTAACGGCAGCATGGAGCACTTGAAAAGACGAGTACTGTGTTATAAAGATTGTTGATGATGAGGTTGAAACTCTTTGGAAAACAATCTGAGAAATGCACTAACATTAGAAAGCAATGTGGCCAGAGTCGGATATTGTGGTGTAAATAACGCCAAGCAGAGCTCCCATGCGAAGCTCTGCTGTTATATGCAACGAGACAGGCCTATGCTAAGCTAATACTTCATTTCCCATACGATGTAGATACTGGGCGAGGTATGATTTCTGTGTACTAAACTATGGCCTGTGGTAGGTCTGCCGCATCAGACGTCGCTTTCCAAGTGTTGATGGAAACGACTACAGTATCGTCAGGCAGTTTTCTGTCTATACCGTCCCAGTTGCTGCATGTGTCAAAGACGATACGGAAACGTCGGTCTCTCATACTGCGTAATGGTATACAGTCCTAATCAGAAGAAAGACGGAACTACTGTATGAACTAAACATTTTATTTTATTATTATTTTTTTTATGGGACTTAACATCTGTGGTCATCAGGCCCCTAGAACTTAGAACTACTTAAACCTAACTAACCTAAGGACATCACACACATCCATGCCCGAGGCAGGATTCGAACCTGCGACCGGAGCGGTCACGCGATTCCAGACTGAAGCGCCTAGACCGCACGGCCACACCGGCCGGCCAAACATTTTATTCAGAAAGCCTACATGTCCCCCATACAATAATTATTTCTCTTGACGAAAGGAAGTTTTATACTTTGGTTATGTTATGTTATGTTGACCGGGGACCTAGAAACGACGGAGAGGCTCCATCCCCGACGCAGCCGCAGTGGTCCACAACCCCACGACGACTATCGCAGTCCACTTCACCCCTCCGCCGAACCCAGTGTTATTATGCGGTTCGGTCCCCGGTGGACCCCCCCCCCCCCCCCCCAGGGAACGTCTCACACCAGACGAGTGTAACCCCTATATTTGCGTGGTAGAGTAATGGTGGTGTACTCGTACGTGTAGGACTTGTTTGCGCAACAATCGCCGACATAGTGTAGCTGAGACGGAATAAGGGGAACCAGCCCGCATTCGCCGAGGCAGATGGAAAACAGCCTAAAAACCATCCACAGACTGTCCGGGTCACCGACCTCGACACAAATCTGCCGGGCGGATTCGTGCCGGGGACCAGCGCTCCTTCCCGCCCGGAAAGCAGTGCGTTAGACTGCACGGCCTACCGGACGGGCTTCATCAAGGATCGTGTGTACGTGCCTCCGCTACCAGCAGACCCCCTGAATTAAGAAACCGGACTGAAGCAGCTGTTGCTACAATCACTGACGACACACTTATCAACGTTTGGGAAGAACTTGACTATAGACTTGATGTGTGCCGTGTGACAAATGGTGCTCACATTGAACATTTACAGGGTTCTTGGTAAAACTGTTTGAGTTGCTCTCTCATTTGACATATCATTTATATCTGTAAGTTTAATATAATAAATATTATAAAGCTTTAAAACCACGTTATTCATTTATAAACGCCCTGTATTGCAATTAAACGTTCCTGGGAAGAAGTAAGGACTCACAGTGTAATTTCCTGTGATGCAGCACCATAGATTTACGCTTCAGAGTCATTGTTGTAGTACGTAACGAAACCAGCGTGGATGTTTAGCAGCATATTGGATGTTACGTAAATTTACATTACCGTAGTTCGTAAACGTTAGTTCGTTGGTAAAGAGCACACGTTGGAAAAACGTCGTATCCTTAGCGACGATGACGCGCGTCTTCCGAATGCATGATGTAGTGACAAATGACGGAACGTGGAGATCGGTGGCTTGCCAAGTCCGTCAAGTTCGCTAGCCGGCGACCTGTGGCAAACGACAGAGTACAGCGCTATTTCAGAGAACTCCGGTAAACGCACAGCAAACGACTCCACAGCAAAAGACTCCTGCATATCCCCGGGCTGACCTGACCCAAGATGCGAATGACACTCCTCCGGCTTGTCCCACACTCCTTGGCAATACGTCTCATGCCACCAATCACCGCATAAAAGCAGCAGGCGGAATTTCCCTTCATTGGTGTAGATGCCTGCATGCAAGGTAGGCAGCAGCAGAGATCACTTGTCAACAGACGACACATTTCCTGTTATTTCTGCGGTACAAATAAGTTTGTCGCGCCGGGTAGAAGTCATGTCCAAGGCGCTTTGCCACTGTTCGCAAGCCTACCTCCATCAGAGGTTTAAGTCGTCCCTCGGGCGTGGGTGTAAGTGTTTTCCTTAGCCTAAATTAGTTTCAGCTAGATTAAGTAGTGTGTAGGCCTAGAGACCGATAACCTCAGCAGTTTGGTCAAAAAAATAAATAAAAGACAAGTAAACAGTCAAAACGTCTGATGTCTGATAGGGCAACGAGCCAAGCGTGGGCGTGTTTACAACGCAATACCTGATTCCAGCCGACTTACCCTTCAATTTTATAAAATTTCACGGATCCCACTGTGAAGAGTTTCAGCCTCAACATGAACAAAAATTCAGATGGCTCTGAGCACTATGGGACTTAACATATGATGTCATCAGTCCCCTAGAAATTAGAGCTACTTAAACCTAACTAACCTAAAGACATCACACACATCCATGCCCGAGGCAGGATTCGAACCTACGACCGAAGCGATGGTGCGAGTCCAGACTGAAGCACCAAGAACCGCTCGGCCACAAGCGGCCGGCTCAACATGAGCAGGCCTCATCTTTTCAAGCGCTCTCGTACGCCGTTAGAAAAAAATGTATATAATTCTATTTAAAAATCATACTTGCTCAATATCTCGAGCGATACAAGACTCTTTAGCACGTGCTGAAGTACATACCCGTCAGTGCACTATCAATTTCCAAAAATCTCTTTCCGATATCTGGAGCCGTTCGTGAAATAAAAGGGGTGTTGCGTCTTAACGTGACTCACGCTGTATATGGTGATGTAGATCAAAAATTACAAAATCATAACGAACTACAGTAAATTATGTCTCCATACCAAAATTACGTATGAACATTTCTTTTGGTTCATCCATTATCGATAAAACTAACATACTAACACAATATGTGATGTTGACATAAATGTCCAATTTAGTCAAAATTTAGAATGACTGGATAAAATATATGGAATATTCACATAAGCTGAAAAGGCAACATTATGACCATTTCCCACGGCGAGACTGAGCAATGTTGTAGGATTGCCAGTAGATGATGTGGTAGGGAAGGTGTATAAGCAGAGCAGAGAAGAATGGTGAATGCTTCTAACGACGATATGGGCCGTAAATGGAGAAACACATTTATATGTGCTACTTTGACAACGACTGTGGCCCGACGCTTGGGAACGAGCGTTACGGTCGCATGTCACATGCTACTGACGTGGGCATCTATCGAAAGTAGTTGCAGGACCATGGAGCCACGAGCAGGAGATGAAGTGCTGATATTCCACGCTTCATCACAGAACATGAGGGTCGGGGTCTTGCCCAGTGCGTAAAGCGGCAAGGCGATGACGTATGTCAAATTAAATGACGGAGTACAAGGCATTTTCGAAGAACACTATTCGGCGTACATTCTTGAACATGGGGCTCCGCATCAAATGGCTCCCGCTTATTCTCGTTTCGAGCTGACAACTTCACCAATTCAAGCACGGAATCGCCAAGATTGCAGCGTCGATCCGTGGAAACATGTCGCCTGGTCGGCTGAGTCACGTTTCTTGTTACACCAGATGGATGGTCGTGGCCGAATGCGCCGCCATCATGGCGAATGGCTTCTCGAAAAACGCTCTGCGCCATTGCCGCATTGTGGTGGAAGCTATGTTACGCTTCCAAGAGAGCTGTGGTAGTATTCTTAGACACCACGACATCTGTGATGTACTTCAATCCTATTGTTGATCGCTTGCTTCACTTCTTCCTTGATGTCTTCCCTAAAATGGATGTCAATTTCCCCCAGATTACCTTTCCCATGTCAATGGTTTGAGAAGTATGACGGCCACCAAATTGTCCTGATCTGAACCTGCGGCGCTATGGAACACCAGCTCTACGCTCATTAACCACCGGTTCCACTCTACGTGAACAGTGTGGCTTGTGGATGGGCATCTGGTGCCATGTACCTCTGGGTAGTTTCCAAGGACACGTCGAGTCCGTGCCCTGGAGAGCAATGGCTGTGTAGCGTTCAAAATGTGGGCCAATCAACTGTTAAACAATGTGATCTCAACGGTTACGCTGCTCAATGGAGCCTCAAACAATCTCCCTAGACATATAAACGCAGATGAACATGGATACGTTTCCAGATATTCCTGAAAAAACCTTTAAAGCAAATAAATCTTCCACGGTCCTTCTACTGCTGATTGAAATGTGATAAAAATTTCATTTCTAGCCAACTAAATAACGCGAAAACAAGGCCTTCAAAAAGTGACGCATCTCACAACTGTAATTTGCTAAGCTAGTGTAGGAAATTTAATGTAGTTAAATAATGATTGGGGATACGTTTCCGCTCGGGGGCACGGTTTTCGAGTTATTCATGAAAAACGTTCAAAAGCGACCTTCAGACGCACCTCCACCTCACACGAATCCCTCACCAGCCAGAATATTGTTCGTGGCACTCACTGCTACCACTGCACGAAAATTGCAGACTACACGAATTTTTTCTCATATTAGAATAGGCTATTACGCTAGCAGCAGAGTCAGCTACTCTGTTAACATTAGTAATTTAAACGTGCCTGTGTGGGTAATGAAAGAAAAAGTACTTTTGTAAACCTTACGCTAAATTTAGTTACATTGAAATACGATCGAAACTTTTCCTTACAAGCACAGTAGTTTCGTAGTCAGAAAGGCTGACGAATACATCGACGTATTTTTTACTTTATGCTCTTAAAATTTACAAAACAGTTAGGTGAAATTTACAGTAACGTGAATATCACGATTTGTAAGTGCTCGACTAAGCTAGTGGCGTAATACGGCCAGACATTACAGACAAAAAAATGTCGAATTTGGGAAATAATTTGCACAGCCACAAATATTTCAGCAGTGATAAGAAGGACTGCCATGGGAAACATACTAGATGTCCTGATCGATGGGGTTTGAGAGCAGGAATGGTGGTCTGAAGGCCACATTTCAATACTTTTCTGGATTAACTCGAAAACTACGGCCTCTAGCAAAAACGAATGCCATACAAAATTTAACTATATTAAATTTCCTAAGAAAAGATCCTGTCCACTTTTTCTATAGGACTAATATCTCGCGTGTAGTGAGCGAGGTAGTATGAAAATCTGTCTTGTAGCTATTGAAGGCCGGTTACAACATTGCGTGTTGCACAAACGATAGCGGTAGGGGCAGTTGAATCACCGTGTGTAAATGAGTGAGCCGTCTTTGAGATTATTTAAATTATTTGACGTACAGAATTATGTACACGAAGATAAAATAATCTTTCTGGACAAGAATAAGTTAAATAAAACAATTTATCTATAAATAAAATTTAGGCATGTAATAATGACAAGGTGCTACTGAAACACGTCGTGGCAATAAATACCGGAAAATAAACGTGATAAAGCCTCATTTTATAAGTTGTGTTGCACAGTTGCAGTCACCAACCAGTTCCATGCAATAAGGGCAAATTGAAATTATATGGGCTGTTTGTCAGTGAACAACGCTACATCTAAGTGTAGTTTGATCTTTGCTTATGGAACTACAATATAATCAGAAGATTACGTTCCAAATTTGTTAAAGAAAGTGTTCTATTAGTATTACAGTTTACAGATACCAATGAATTAACTGATAATCTGAAAGCTAAGCTATACTTACAATTACGACATTCGTCAAATTATACAATCTTGACGAGAAGTAGCAGCGCAATATTTCAACTTCTAGGTACAGTTCTTAACAGCGACTTGGAGAACACTAACAAACAGTTTAACAAAAGAACGAGTAAATAGTCAAGTGAATTCACTCAGTTTTTCTACAAATAATGATTC
Organism: Schistocerca serialis cubense; assembly: GCF_023864345.2. Taxonomy (NCBI): domain Eukaryota; kingdom Metazoa; phylum Arthropoda; class Insecta; order Orthoptera; family Acrididae; genus Schistocerca; species Schistocerca serialis. Next base: position 247,142,464 of record NC_064638.1, on the reverse strand, counting down.
AAGATTTTAAACATGGCTGCAGCAGCAACTGTTAAAATTCTTCACAATAAAGGACGACAGCCAAAAACAGTTGCAGGATAGAATTTTTTTTTATTAAAATTTTAATAAAAAAAATTCTATCCTGCAACTGTTTTTGGCTGTCGTCCTTTATTGTGAATAATGATTCAGGTTTGGTGAGAGCTTACCTAACGTAAGTGCTTGCCGGTGCTCACATGGTCGAAATACTGTTATACAATAATTCTTAACTGAGGAATCTTTCTGGTTTTAAGGCATGGAAGTCAAATGGGAAAGTGGCGGCACTATGAGCAAAGAGGTTTGTTATTGAATGTTTTTGTCTGTGGCCAGTTTTTATTACGATTTCCCTTTCAGATGAGCCTACTATGACGTCATTTCTATTACTTGTGTAGACCTGTTTCTGGCGTCGTCCTTAGACAGTTGTACTGTATATGACAAAGGCGTTCACTTGCGCTGATTAGACTGTGGAGGTGAACACGGCTGACTTGAAAAGTAAAAAGATTTTTTCAAGTTATGTGTCGTGTACATTAACTGTTATTGTATTGGTAAACAACTGATATATGGTTTAAAGTTATCCTTAAAATTTACTGTGTTTTACACTTGTATTTAACTCCTTGGGTACTTAATAATTTAAAAAATAACGCTGCTCTGCTCTTAATGAAACCAGTTCCTGTTCCACTCCTGTATGTGTAACAGCGTAATGCTGAAACCTGAAAACAAAATAACATAATTTAAGGAAAATTGTCAGAAATATCTTCTTCATATTAAAACCTTTCCTATCCCCAATTTAATCCGAGCACTTCGTTCTTAGTCTTCCAGTTTTTTGTTCCCTCTTGGTTCTTATTCATCTTGTGCTTTACTCATCTTTATCTGTAGCTTACATCTATTACCACAGTCCATATTTCATTACAATACAATACAGTGCTGCAAACGCACGTTCTCAGAAATATCTTCCTCATATTAATCCCTGTCTTATTCCCATTTTAATCCAAGTACTTCGTTCTTAGTCTTCCAGTCTTTTTGACCGTGTTCGTTATTTTACATTTTGTACTTTACTCATCTCTATCTGTAGCTTACTTCTATTTTTCCAATATCTACCGCCGTTTCACACTGTTCACGGCGTTTCCTACGCCGGTAAGTCCTAAGAATGTATCTTGCAATGTCAGAACGGATTCTCCGGTGTCTTTATCTATGCTAAAGCTGAAATGATCGTCCTCTAACAGATCCACAACTTTCCTTTTCGTTGTGCTGTATATTATTCTTGTCAGCAGCTTACATAAATGAGATGTTAAGCTGATTGTGCGATAGTTTACACACCTGCCTGCTCTTGCTATTTCCGGAATTTTGATGGTACATTGCCAGTCTCATAGATTCTAGAAACATACTTGGTCGAAATAGTTCAAGGGTGAATTGCCGGTCGTTAGTGTCCAACGGACCAGGTTACCATCATGTGGTGCGCTGATAACTGACTACTATCTTCTCTACTTTCTTTGCATTTCCAATCCTTGAGGGATAAAATATGAGCCCTGTTCCTGTCTGGCCTTGTGTCGTCTTGTTAGCCAAGCCATTAGGGATTTTTGACTCAAATATGATACTTGCGAGTTTGTCGCTTTAAATGTCGACGCATTTTACACGTATTAATGTAGCTGTAAAATGGAAATGGGGAAAAAGTTTACTCGCATTACGTTCGTTTTCCACTTTGGTGTGTATTTTTAAGCGTAATAATTTTACTTGTATTTTATTTTAAAAAAGAGTTTTCTTGTTAGGTAGAAGTTCTAGCTGCGAATGATGCAGTATTGCGTGTTATAGGGGGAGCCTCTTCATCTGAAATTACGGTCCTGTGTTTTTAATGTTCTCGTTCTAGTGGTATAGAAGTAAAATCTGTTTAGGTACTGCATCTGTGTGTTGTATTATACACCCTGTTTTATCATTTTCAATTTATGGCCTTCATTTGTACTTTACTTCGTCAAAATTTCAGGATAAGTTATTGCACAGGTGTTGCTGCGAGTAATTCCATCTTATTAATGTTTTATGTGCATTACATTTATATAGTTTTAGTTGCTATGTATATCCAGTTTACGTTCTCTCATTCTTACTAGCAGCTGCGTGGCAGCGCCACATATTGAGGTAATTCTGTATTAAGTGTCAGTACTAGCACGCAACGCTGTGGTGCATTATGCTTACTATTTGAGCCCCATCTTATTCTGTTACTCGCCCCTGGGAACGGGAACGCGTTATTCAGGTCTTGGAGTCACTCACGTCCATCTAGGAAAGTAAGGCCTTACCATAAGGCTTCGGCAACATGATTGCATTTCTGAGTGTCCGATCACTGGTGAATCTTCTTATCTGTTTATACTATTTTATATTTCTAGTTTTTACTGAGTTTATCGAAGGCGATGTTGGCCTGATGTATTCGACGATGCCCTTTGGCTACACTGTCTAAACGATCGTTCTAAGAATTATCAAATTAAGGTATTTGCTTTTTCAATATTTGATCTGTTTATACATACTTTTAGATTATCCAAGTCTGCACAACGCGATCGCGATTCTTAAATAGATGTATTTGTTCTCTGTTTTCTATGTAGATCAACCTGAAGATGCCTAAATTAGACGAAACGCGTAGTTGAATAATAATAAAACAAAAATGGCAACCAAGACTGTTGTCAACCAATACGTCGGCTTTTTTTTTTTTTCTTTTTGTAGATAGTGTCGCGCCAGAGATATGAAGGTAATCTTTTTGTATGGGATGCTATAGTTTGGCAACTATTTTCTGATAGCGCCTAACGAGATCAATCCAATGATGTATAACAGTAAGGTCTTTGAAGGTCACAAATGTGGCATAAACGTCTATTTACACATGCTGTTCCAAGTGATGACCAGTGGTATCCGTGCAGTGCTGTAATCTTCTAATCATGGGTTGAGTGATATTCCATATCACACCAGCCCTTATCATGCATGCTCTGATAAATCTCTCTCGGATATCTTCAGGCTTTGTTGGAAGGTTTTCATAAACAATGTCTTTTACGAATCCCCACAAGAAAAAATCCAGAGGCGTCAAGTCTAGCATTTATAGACGTGGAGAAAGCTTTTGACAATGTTGACCGGAATACCCTCTTTTAAAATCTGAAGGGGGAGGGGTGAACCACAGGGAGCGAAAGGCTATTTACAATTTGTACAGAAACCAAATGGCAGTTATAAGAGTCGAGGGGCACGAAAGGGAGGCAGTGGTTGGGAAGGGAGTGAGACAGGGTTGTAGCCTATGGTTCAAATGGCTCTAAGAAGTATGGGACTTAACATCTGAGGTCATAAGTCCCCTAGATTTAGAATTACTTAAACCTAACTAACCTAAGGACATCACACACATCCATGCCCGAGGCAGGATTCAGGTTGTAGCCTCTCCCTGACGTTATTCAATCTGTATATTGAGCAAGAAGTAATGGGAAGAAGAAATAAAAACTTTGAGATTTTCCAGAAACGGCAAAGGACCTGGAAGAGCAGCTGAATGGAATAGACATTGTCTTGAAAGGAGGATATAAGACGAATAACAAAAGAAAGCAAAACGAGGATAATGAAATGTAGTCGAATTAAATCGGGTCATGCTAATGGAATTAGATTAGGAAATGAGACACTTAAAGTAGTAGATGAGTTTTGCCATCTGGGAAGCAAAATAACTGATGATGGTCGAAGTAGAGAGGATATAAAATGTAGGCTGACTATGTTAAGGAAAGCGTTTGTAAGGGAATGAAATTTGTTAACATCGAGTATAGGTTTAAGTTCCAGGACGTTCTCTCTGAAAGTGTTTCTGTGGAGTGTAGCTATGCGTGAAAGTGAAACATGGACGATAAATAGTTTATTCAAGAAGAGAATAGAAGCTTTCGAAACGTGGTGCTGCAGAAGAATGGTGAATAGTAGGTGTGTAGATCACGTAACTAATGAGGAGGTACTGAATAGAACTGGGGAGAAGAGGAATTTGTGGCATAACTTGACTAGAATTTTACGGTGGTGGTAAGTTCCCACAGGACCAAACTCCTAAGGTCATTGGTTCCTAGCCTTAGAGACTATTTAATATAGCTTTAACTTACGCTGAGGACAACACACACATACCCATGCCCGATGGAGAAATCGAACCTCCGACGGGGTATCAGGGCGAACCGTGGCAAGGTTGACTAGAAGAAAGGTTCGATTTTGTAGAACATCAAGGGATCACCAATTTAGTACTGAAGGGAAGCGTTGAGGGTAAAAATCGTAGAAGGAGACCAAGGGGTGAATAAAGTAAGCAGTATAAGGTATTCGACTGGTCAGGATGATGACGGGTGGGCGTGAGGGTCTTAGGGCGAGCCGGTGATCAGCATTTGAACATGGTCTAACAATTTACTTTAACTTTTATTAAAAACTCGTTACACACATACTCAGAAGCGGTCAGTGTCCTCGCAGCCTACCGACCCGAACGCGACGCGGAAGCTCCGTGTCTGACGAGGCGGCAGGGTGTCTGATGACAACAGCTGCCCGGCCGACAGAAAGACCCACTTTTATTCTGCGTTGCTAGCTGACTCTGGCGGGCAGCGACCCGGCAATGCTTAATCAGCGGTGACGGAAATATGCGTACCGCGCTGCAGGGTGAACGATCCCTTGCCTACTTCACCCGTTCCCTTACACCACCCTCCCGATTAAAATTGAGCTACCTGGTGGCTCATTAACAATTCTCGACCAAATAACTTCTAATACCTTAGCCTTCATTCACAATAGGTGCCAAGTCAACTATAATGTCACCGGCAGTAACGCGTTTGAGCTCAGCAGGTGCAGAGGGCATTGACCGTTTTAATACATAAGAACCAAAGGTGATCAAACATAAATAAATAATTGCGAAAGTTGTAGTTAGTCCAATGAAAAGCTTTAAAGTAATGGTACTCCGAGTAGCTTGTTGATACTTGTTAATATTGTTGAAAGCATGAATCAAGTTCAAATTTTTGCCACTAGTACTTATTGATTGAACTAATTGGTTGTACAGTTCAACTGTCCCACTTAAATTAAAGTTGAATGAATTCATTGACTCAAATAAGTGAGTATTATTGTGCAATACAGTAGAAATGGGAGTTGCAGATAACTTGCCTCCTACATACAAGGTGCCTTGGGACATTTGGGGTACATGGAAAAAGTCACTTGACAGCTCACAGTTTTCTATGTCAACCACAAAACCACTGCCTTGTATTTTTTGGGTAAAGGGGGAGAAGGACTTGTTACACATGAAGGTCAGGTCAATTGTTGAGTTGAAAGAGTAGATGATACCTACTGCGAACCGTTGTAGGAAGGGTTGAGTGAGTGTTTTCAGGTTCCTGGGACTGTCGTTCCGGGATTGAACATTAATGAAAAGATCTCTGTCACAGCTTTATACACGACTGTCAAAAAATATGATATTCGAAGGACAAACAACTTCTTTTGTTTGCTCGCATTCGCGCAAAGTGCTCTGAGATAAAGCTAAGAAATATCTTCGGTCCCGACTAATTAAAAAGTACTCCCGCAGATGGTGCTGAACATAGGTATGGAAGGGCGCCCAAAATACTGGATAGGTATACACGCGGTAAACTTGAAAGTGATGTCTGGAGTCTGCTGAGGGAATGGTGACAATTAGAGCCAATTCATTATCCATCATGATTGCATCTACATCACTCAATTGGTAGTAGAAATACAAATTTTGCATATTGACATTTAGAATTATAGTCGCAGGATTTGATAGTTTAGTTTCCATAGCTATTAGCAATGCCAAAAAATTTTTAGGATGCAGCAAAACACTGCTCAAATGATTAGCTCAGCTAGTTTCAATGGCCTGTCTCAGATTAGGAGCATCTAGTGGTGCATTTGGCAAACTATCGGTAGTCCTAAACAACAAACTATTTAATACTACATGGGCATTCAAGATATTGACTTCGTTCCGTAATTCCCTTTGGAATCTTGTAGTCTCATTGTACAGATCCCTAAAATGAGCTATGAACTGCTTAATAACCTTACCAATCAACACGGTATTTGTGGTGTCACCGCCAGACACCACACTTGCTAGGTGGTAGCCTTTAAATCGGCCGCGGTCCGTCAGTATACGTCGGACCCGCGTGTCGCCACTATCAGTGATTGCAGACCGAGCGCCGCCACACGGCACGTCTAGAGAGACTTCCTAGCACTCGCCCCAGTTGTTGTACAGCCGACTTTGCTAGCGATGGTCCACTGACAAATTACGCTCTCATTTGCCGAGACAATAGTTAGCATAGCCTTCAGCTACGTCATTTGCTACGACCTAGCAAGGCGCCATTACCAGTCACTATTTATGCTGTAAAACATGTACCGTCACGAGCGATGTTCACCAATTATGGATTAAAGTTAAGTATTCCAGAAGCTACGTACGTTTTTTGCTAGACTCAACTCCTTTAACTGTTCCAGACCTCACGAGAGCCTGCGTGAGCTTAAACGCGTGCCTTTCGGCTTCCTGTCATAGTGGATTGGCTGTCTTGCCAGTCCACAACAGTATTATTAGTAATTGTCTGCTGCATATTGCGTAGTGTCACTAAATGTTCAGAGAGTTCTTTAGGATTGGGATGTACTTCTTCCCTTAACTGCTCTAACTTGTTACTCACGTCAGCCAAGTCCCTGTTAGTTAATGTTCCGAAGCCAGTTCTGAGTATATTGCCACCAAACTCAAACCAAGCCCGCTTACGTCTAACAAGATTATTGTCGGATAAAAGTTTTAAAAAGCAATCGGTTTCCCTTCTATACTCGGTAAAGGCTACCTTGACTTGGTTTTTACCCAACTATGATACAATGACAGTGCTGGATCCCATATCGTATGGTTGACTGGAACTGCCTCAATAAGGTTCGTGAGTTCACTTATGTTCTGAAACTGCTCTTCAACCTCACTTAGGTTATACTTCAAAATAATCTTAAAATTACGATTAGCTACTACCATAATAGTTTGTGGTTCGAAAAGAACACCAGATTGAGGTGGAAGGATTCTAAAAGATAAACAAAACCTAAAATAAAAGCATGTGATCAAAGCAAAAACAATCATTATCCTTAAATCTAACATAATGAAGGCAAGAAGTTAGTCTTCTGCAATAAGAACAATGTTAACACTGACTCAGTTGGTTGATACCAGAATAACACACTTCCAATTCTGCATATACGGAATTAGACACTGCACACTGCTGTAAACGACGTATACGCACCTAGAACACGCTTAGCGTTGTCTCGGCCGTAGCAGATACCTTGACGATGGGGAGCTCGGGGCCGCACCGGGGCACATACGGTGGCGACCTGGCTCCTCAGCATCGAACTGTGGATCTCGGCGTCGACGGCACACCGGCTGGTTACCGTCGGGAGTGCTCTGCGGATGTCTCAGCTGCTTCCGGGGTCTGCCTCGGGGTCGTTCTTCCGGTTCATCAGCTGGTTCCGGCGCTGGATTGCTCAAATCTGGCTTTACACGGTTCACGTGCACTACGATAGAGCGAAACGGCAATTGGACTTTTATTGTGGCCGGGGAGATAATTTCAAGGATCTTATATGGCCCTTTCCAATGCAATTTAAATTTCTTAACGTGACCCTTCTTCAACACGGGGTTACTCAAATAGGTTAAGTCTCCAACGCAATACTTAGGTACGACTGCTCCGCGATCGTTCTGCGCGGCCTGCTGCAAAAAGGACTGATGGTTCCGAGCCTTTACAAGTTTCCATACTTCCTGCATATTGCTGGCTAGGTCCCTGACGTGTTCATTGCTGCTGCCTCTTGCTGATGATGCGAAGTCGAACGGCGAGGTCATTCGCCTGCCATAGACGATTTCGTAAGGGCTGAGCTGCGTGCTGGTGTGCACCTTCGTATTGTAAACACTCAGTACGAATGGAATGTAGTTGTCCCACGAATCATGTTTGCTGCCCTCGTAATGACTTACCATTTTCATGAAAGTTCGATGAACCCTTTCCACTCGACCATTCTCCTCTGGATGAGCCGGCGTTGTCCTTAGCTTCCGCGCTGGAGGGTGAACGATCTCTTGGCTACTTCACCCGTTCCCTTACAGTGTTCAGGTGGATGTAGGCTGCAGTAGTTACTCGGAGATGAAGAGGCTTGCACAGGATAGAGGGGCATGGAGAGCTGCTTCAAACCAGTCTCTGGACTGAAGACCACCACCATAGCAACAGCAACAACATTTCAGTCTTTCCGTGAACATTTTTGAGCTTCCTCGGTTTCAATCAATTGAAGTATTTCATCTGTTACGCAAGGTTTCTTCGGAGTTGGTTTCCTTGTGCATTTGATTCACTGTCCAAAATCTTTCATTGCCCTGTTTATAAAAGTCCACTCCTCTTCAACAGAACTGCCTATTATGATATTCCTTAGCTGTATCCGCTTCCTTGCACACGGATTCTTCTGTACGATTCTTAAACTTCAGCCTACTCTTCTTCATTACTAAATTTTGATTTGAGTCTGTATCTGTTCCTCGGTTCGCCTTAAAATCCAATATTAAATTTCGGAATCTCTATTTGGCCATGATGTTATCCACGTGGAATCTGCCCGTATCTCGGGGTCTTTTACGAGTAAATCTGCTCTTCTCGTTATTTTTGAACAGTTATTCGCGTCTATTAACTGAAACTGATTGTGCTCTTAGAACTCAGTTAGTGTCATTCAGCGCTCATTACTTCTGCCTAGAGCGCATTCTTCCGTAACTTTATTCACTTCCCTAAAACCGCTTTCCAGTCCCCCATGATTATTGCATTTACCTTTTTCTTTACATGCTGAACTATTCGTTCAATATCCTAATATCTCTGTCTATGCATCTCCTGCTTACAATTTTGACGTGTATATCTGTACTTTCGCTGTGGACATTCTTTTGATGTTGAATCGGAAGAGAATATCCCTAGCACCGATGTGTTCACAGTTCATTGTCTCCTGTACTTTCCCGTACGTAACGAATCCCATTCCCGTTATGAAGTTATCTGACTCTTTTTGAATTACCTTACATTCATCAGACCGGATGTCCTTGTATTCTATCCATTTCACTTCACTGACATCCACTATATTTAGATTGAGCCTTTTACATTCCCTTTTCTGATATTCTAGCTTTTCTATTATGTTGAAACTTCCGATATTCCACCCTCAGACTCTTAGAATGTTATCCATTCCTTGGTTGTTCCGTCATTTTCTGATTTCCTCTTGGCAGCGATCTCGCTGAGATAAGAATGGGGGGCTAGTCCGGAATCTTCTGCGAATGGAGACGTCATCTTGTCACTTTTTCTATTACAGGTCCCATGTTCTGTGGGTAGACATTACATAATGGGAAATCGAAATGTTTCAGTTTGAGGGCATTGCTGCAGCGTACATGCAACGCTGCCCGACTCCGATGCGGGTATATAAGCAACGACATATTGTTAAGGGATAAATGACTCCTTCTAAAGTTTCCGTAAACAATGGAACACAAAACTCATCTCAAAAAAAAAAAAAAAAATGAACCTGTAGTTTACTTGCCATAGATGGACCATAGGCAACTATCACGTGCCTCTTTGACTTCATCAAAGCCTTTGAGACAGTCAATTCGACGTGTTACTTGCCAGATTTAGTAGCCCAAATTTCTTGCCAAGATCCATGGAACGGTTTCGCTCATACCTGGCGTCTCGCCACCAATGCGTCGTTCCCGGCATCATAAAGCCATGATGGAGGCAGGAAGCATCAGGTATCCCCCAGGGATAGGTATTTGGTCCTTTACTCGTTTAATTGTTTATCAACGATGTGTCATCAGTTTCGTCCTGTTCCAAACATCACAAGTATGCTGACAACCTCCAGTTTTATCTGTGTACGAAACAAGTAAACGTTAAGACTGCAACGTGGAATTTCAGTACTCACCTATGTGCATTAGCTAAGTGGGCACAGAATAATGCTAATTGAGCACAGAATATAGCGTTAAATTTCTTCCACTCCAAAATTCAAGCAGTACTATTCGGTCTTCGTAGGGACATTAGGCTGAACCATCGCGTTTTCCTTCCATCTTTAACCCTAAGTGGGAGAAATATCAATTTCTCTCTTTCAGCAAAGAGTCTAAGAGTAGCATTAGATGGTAATCTAAATTGCACTGAGCACATAACCGCAGTGTGCAAGAACGCATAAGCATTTCTCGAAACCCTTTAAAAATTTTAAAAGATCTTCCCTCTTAACATGAAAGAGAAATGTATTCAAATGCTTTTACCTCCAGTTACTGGTTACAGCACTGTTATTCTGCAGAAAATTTCGCAGGGAAAATCGAGCCACCTGGAACTGGTTATGGTTGCCTGTGTCCGTTATATCTGTGACGTTCGATTCTTTGACCATATTTCACCATATTCACATCTATTCTGGCTGTGTGCAGACTAGCACAGAGACTCCATACACTACGTCGCCTGTACTTTGTTGTCAATGTACAGTCTTTCTCTTACCTCTCCTCAGCCTTAACACTCTTGTCTCAGCAATATGGCAGGAATCCCCGTTCCCATTACAGCAAAATCTTTTCTGTCTCACTTCATCACCCAGCCATTTCCTCGAAGTCTTCTTCAGTAGCAGGAACCCAGCTCTGGAATAACTGCCCTCATTGTATTAGAGAACTGAATAAGATCTCCAGTTGCAAAGGACTGTTAATACAATATCTGCCATGGCAGCAATAACGATTGGAGTGATAAAACAAAGCAGTAGGCTTTACGAGAAATATCGACCCATAGTCAGTGTACCTAATAGTGTATTTTAAATACGACAGTATGCCACCTTAGGCCCTGTATATCACTTAAAACACTTTACAATGGCACTATGAAGCCGAAATCATGATCGTGTAAATGTAACACTGCAAATAAAAAAGAGTCTAATATCGGTACTGACGTAAAAGAGATTACCACTGCCCCTTTATACACTCGTATCCCCTTGACATCTTTCTTTCTAACCAGATGTCCCTCATTTCCCGGCCTTCTTAGCTGGTGTAGACTCCTTAAATTTCCCCTCCACAGAATTTGCTTTATCTTAAGACTTTTATTTTGTGCAGCTGTAAATTCATTTTTAAGCTACCGCTATTTTGTAGAAGTAAAAATTCTTTCTATATTGACAACTTTCATTATCATCATCATCATTATTAGTGTCATCATCATCAACACATTATTACCAAATATTTTCATCATTATCATTGTATTATTATTATTATTAGTATTGTTATTATCATTACTAGAAGCAGCAGTAGTGGAAGTACTGCCAGTATCAACGTTATAAGCTTTTTCCCAGTACTGTTTATTCACATTGTCTCTACAGACACTAAGCTCATTTTATTACTATCTGTTGGATTAAAATTTTTAGATAACTATGATGTTACATAATACTGTATGTGTGAAACCCTCGGTCCGCTGTAAGAGAGGGCCTGAAGTTCCTAACCCGTCGAGATTAAGTAAATAAATAAAAAATTAAAACAAACATGCATTTTAATGTGGTAGTTTCCATAGCCTTCTGCATCCTTTTGTCTTTGGTCAATGCTGATTATTCCACCTAATGATTGTAGACAGACAGAAATGACTGACTGCACGAGGTTACGCCTTTCCCAAAATATTCCAGAAAAGAAATGGAAAAATAGAATATTATTTATCTTCAGGTAACACTTTCCAGCTTATTGTTTAAACGATAATTTCGGATTTGTCTCTTCTGCGTTGTTTTTGTTCAGGTGATGACCTATAAAAGCAGAAGCAGGTAAGTTGTTGTAAGTCCATCAAATTTCATCCAAGCCAATAAACTGTGAAATAAAGAAAAAACCATTTATTCCATTACGCATTCTTGAAACTAAAACTTGTGCTTAATACAAATGGATAGAAGTTTGGAGTGGCACAGATCCCGCTAGTACTATTTTGAAGAACCTGCTTCCACAAGACGATAGTGCTCCTGGCGGAGGTCAGATAACATCGATGATGAGGACGCTCTTCTAGTACGAGAACTTTCTCAATCACCTTCACAGGCCAAGCGTCAGAGATGAACCAATTGATTTATGCAACTCAACATCATAGAGACGGTGATTTAAGGAATGAATTCATTTAATGTAATTTTTTTATCACAACAAGCAATTAATATTGTCCATAGAACTAAGAAAACTGAAGGAAGTAAACAAACTGAAACAACAAACTCCAACTAAGAAAATGCGACAACTTCCAATGGAACAATGAAATTTTCAGGGTATTGTAACCTGCACATGTAACCAACTTCAGAATATATCAAGGACTATCTGTTAAGAGATAGTGCCATTACTATATTGCGCTTTATCTCTACATTTTGGAGTCACAGCATAATCAAGTGATATATGGAAACATCACATCAGAACAAAATGGTTTATCTTTTTCCCTCGTAGTAGCCAAAGAATTGCATGAGTTGTCCGTTACAGTGAACTGTTATCAGCTACCACATGCCCTATGTATGTTTAATTTTATCATCATCATCATATGTACTACAGAAGTAATATTAGCTCCTTTGTTTGTGTACAAGACAACACTAAACTAACAAGAAATACGTCCCTTCATCGATGAGGATGCTGGGGGGAGTCCATTAACCTTCCTGTACTCAGCCAAAATAGTTCAATAAATAAGTATTAGCGGAGTGTCTTCTCATTTTCGATTGTAAATAATAATGACATTCTGAATCGTAAAGAAGCTCACTTTGAAGTTTGAAGTAATTGAGCCTAGTCACTTTTTGGAATACCACTAGTCAAAAAGATAAAAACGACAGTAACTTCATATTAGTTATTTTCATTTAATAACAGCCTAATGAGTTATGTTACTTATCTTCAAATGATAAATTTGTTATTGCATGAAACTCTTTCAAGACATTAGGTACCTAACATTGCTTTGCAGTACAATGGAATTGGTCGCCAATAGTTTATTACAATCCTTTCTCAATTATTATGTCCAGAATGACAATACTAGAAGAAAAGAGTACCTGCATTACGCTTCGAAAAAGCTGACTCAAGTCGCAAGGTGTTGATCAACTAACCAACTGAAATGTGTGTCATACTTCGTAGCTGTAATGTGAAGCATGGTGAAAAAGTATCTTTGCAGTAACCTCTTCGATTTTGATGAAGGATTTTTTACCAGAAACTTTAATATTATACACTGCAATATAATTACATGTCTCAAATTAAACAAAGCAGTTTATACTGCAAAAGAAAGCTAGCCTGTAAGTAACTGGAGTGCAGTTATACGGAACAGCACATTAAATGAAGCCTTCAAACCAATTCGTCCAACTTTTTAAAAGATATCGTATAAATGCTCTATGACCAGTATTTAATTAAACGGGATGAAAACGTACATCCAGTCTGCTCACACTGCTTTTAATTTTGATGGCGTAATTTTTATCTGTGTTAAGTGTTATGGACTCGTATTTTAGTGTGGTCTAGAGGCCAAACGCAAAAATTCTTTTATCTTGACTACATACACGTTCCTTACCAATAACAATTTGAAAATACTTTAATGGTACTTAACTACAAATCAAATTTAGCTTATTCTATCTCTTTTTGTTAACACTAACAGCTGTTATCTATGCAATGTTGATTTTTTGCCATCATTTGCTTTTGCATTACAAAAGTATCTTATTTAAAAAATGTTACATAAGACACTCTTTTGAAACGGTAGTAGGTATCTGTTTACCCTTCCATCATTTCATTCATTGACGGAATATTTCTTCACGACTCATTTTATAAACTTAAACTATTGAGTGTACTTCATCACCTGTCCATAAATTATTTAACCTTTCAACTATCCTAACTGTGAGTTCTCAGTGAAACATTGTATGTTGTATCAACTAAACGAAACATTTATGTAGCCTTGGTTCACAAACTTTATTGTCTCAGTAAAGGAGTCTTTCTGGTATGTGTTAAATGTATGGATACTATTTTCTATCGCATAAGCTGATGCCTAGTAAATTAAACAACGCCATTTCATCCACAAAGGGTGTCAGTTCTTCTATATTGGACAGACTGCAAGGTTTGTCTGTACTATAGAACCTGTAGATTGAAGACACTAGATTCATCCTCTGTCGAAAATTACTTGAATCAACACCACAAATATGTTGCAGATGTATAAGTCTTACGATCAGAGAGAAATGCTGCGAAGTTCACTTATTTAGGAATATTAGAAATTAAAAATGTATGTATCCCCACTTTTGCTATTGGATTGCTATTGGACGAACAGACTCAGTTGAATAATTCATTTCTTTTAGACGATTTTACAGTCATTGCATGGATAAAAAGCTGCGTGCCTTCATTCATAAACAGCAAACGACACTAAGTGCTGTGGACTTTACTCCAATGCATTTTATTCACACTTACTGTAAATGCTGTCTTAATTAATATAGCAGAACACAAATTTAATCGCGTCAGAATTGTCAACAGAGATAACCTTTACAGTTTGAGTCAACAATCAGTAGGTTAAGAAGTTGTGATGTTTACCTTTGCTTTTTGCCATTCTGGGGATCAGTTGCGTATTAGAAACAAGGCTTATAACGTAAAATAATAATATAGTTTGTAAACAATAATAAAATTTGTAGAACTAGGCTAAATATGTGTTTCGTTTTGTTACTACTTCTATTTATTCTGTCAGAATATGCTGAAAAGTCTCGTTACTTTTTACCATTCGAACGAATTTATAAGTTTACGCTACACATGTGATATTCAGAGTCGAAATGCTTCTTAGCTTTGGTGATGGAGTGCTGCATTTTTGAGATTTTACTGTTCTGTCGCTCCTCAATATATCTTCTTTTTCCCACACAAATGAAATAATTTACAGTGCCAGTGACCTTCGTACTTTTCCACTAGACGTCCATAAACAGGTGGAAAATTGTGTTGTTACGTTCCCGCTGTTAGCGCAGAGCACAGACGATGTTTAACAGTAGCAGATCAAGTGCAAGGCACTTTATGTTTCTCTTTTAGTGGTGATACCATTGTTTCTTTCCTTTCTTTCTTGTTTTAGGGCAGGAAAACTTGTCAGTCATTTTCGATTTTGTGGAATGTTTCCACGACTTCCAAACCTATTCTCTGCAAATCGCTGTAAAGTGCATCAACACCGCAGTGTATAATCCATAATTCTCAACTTGCTAACTCTCTGCTTTTGCATATTGGACCAAGTAGCAGCTTTCTGGAACAGGTATCAACTTACTAAGTTGACGTCATATTTAGACTAGCTGACGTCTGTGCTGACAGACTGATGCAACTTCCAAGCATGCCATGGCGCAAATTTGTATATGGTCATCCTGATTCAAGTTTCCATTATTTCCCTAAATCGCTCCAGGCAGAAGCAGTTGCGGTTCCTTTGAAGGAGCACGACCGATCATTTTCCGTAGCCCTGCCGCAACCCTATATTGTGCTCCATCGCTGACGACCTCTACTTCGCCGACATGTTAAACACTAATCTTCCTTCATCTTTTCGATGAAAGCATAACAGTTCTTGATATTTACCTACGTAAATATGTATTACTACTGTCCAGTACGCTTCGTCATGAAAGTTTCGTGAAGGTTCCAATGTATGACTGCATGATTTATCATTTTCTCCAAAAACTGTATATTTTTTCTTCTTGGTAAATTTAATGCCATAGCTTAAGGTCACCACAATGTTTCAGTGACTCTGAAAGTTCGTTTCTTGTACAATGTGTACTACCACAGTTCAGTGAGGTATTTCAAGTTTCCACTGCGCCAGACTGTGATAAAGCATTATCAGCTGAAGATGACGAACGTTTTGTGATTTAAAATGAAGTTAATATCCTAGCATGGCGTTACTAAAATGTTCGACTGACTTTGTCATCGATTTTAGAAACGAGTCTTTTTAAAACTTTGGGTGTGGGAGTAACATTGTGTTACTTGGTAATACACTTCGCCAACTACAATTTAACCTGTATGTTATATCAGTAATAGTACCCAAAAGTATTTTGCAACATATAGAAACAATAATTCGTATTTTGACGAACTGAATACATGCTACAAACACTGATCTACGATCGTCGATCAATTTTTAGCTGGCGGTGGGCTGCATGGGAAAAGAGAGATATACAATTTAAAATTCCAGTACAGTCGCAAGTGCATGTATCTTTCCTCTACCGAGATGTTTTACTTGAAAGACACGAGCTGATAAAAATCAATGTCTTACAAGGCCAAAAAACGAAATAAAGTCCTAACTTATATAAGCTAGCCAAGGACCAAACCTTAAGTATATCTGGCTTTGCAAAAGCCCCTGACACACATAAAACGGAATTAGTTGGTTGCATATGTGGGTTCTGATCTTTCGGAAATATGCAAAAGAATAGATGCTATTTCGACCCCACAGTCATCATGAAACACTCAAGACACAAAGGAAATTAATGATATTAGCTGCCAGTGGGCACTGACTTACATCAATGGAGAAAGCTGGAAATTTGTCACAGACCTAGATTCGAACACGAGACTCTTTCTTACCATGCAAACGCGCTGACCACTGCGCCATCCAGACACAGTGGTCATCACAGCTCCACGGACTGCCCTGGCACGCCTCCTGTCACACCCAAATTCTCAGCTTATCCACACACTAAGGATGTAGTGCACTTTGCCCATTATTCTCATTACTCTCGACATCTCGCCGATTCCTGTAAGAATTCGAGCCTGGTGTGCATCTGCACTGAAGTAATCAAGTGGTCGTCCACAACTTCATAATATATGTGGTGTTTGTTCTTTCGGATATGTTCCCCATTGATTGAAGTCAGTGCTCACAAGCAGTTAATTTCGTTAATTTCTTTTTGTCTTTATTGACTCATGGTGACTGTGGGATCGAAACTGTTCTTGTTCTTTCAGATACGTCCGAAGCGACAGCCACCACATATGTAATTAAAACGAGGACACCACTTGATCATTTCAATGCAGACGCATACTACTCTCCAAGTCTTACGGGAATCGGCGAAATACAGCGAGTAATGAGGATGATGGGGATGAGATATTACGTTAGTAGTGTGTAACATGAGAATTTGAATTTGACGAGAGACGTGCTGGGGTAACCTATGCAGTTGCCATAACCGCTGTGTCCGGATGCCTCATAAACAAGAGACCTGGGTTCGAATCCTGGTCTGGCACAAATATTCTACGTTCCCTCATTTATTTGAATCAATGCCCACCGGCAGCTTATGTCACTATTTCCTTCGTGTTTTAAGTTGACTGAATACATTTAATGTAAACTTCCTGCTCACGTACATTGTAAAATTTAACAGGAAGCCCTGTCGTCTCTTGATGAGAGAGTCACAGCCTTATCGATGCACGATTTGGTGGATGCTACCTCATTAACAATAACGAAATACAAAAAACAATGACATCATTAAACTGTGGGAAATATCTGCCACTTTCACAATTCTAAAATTCGTTACTGGTTGGTTATTAAAATAAATATAAACCATAAAGCAAAATTCCAAATAAAATTATAATCGCCGCCTTTCTGGGCGGTAATATACATAAGTCTTGCGTGTAACAGGTTGCTAATGCCAATGAAATTTAGTAGTATTCTAAATACGAGTATAGATTAAAAGTACCAGTCAGATACAGCGACCTGACTCCTGTAATATCTACAGTTCAATTGAATGCAATGTATGTACTGGAAGGAATTTACTCTATACATACTTGGTACATATACTTGTTTTCGAGTACTCACAAATGTAATAAATTCCCATCAATAGGGCTCTGACTCAGTCAACAAGACCTGTATATCTTCCCGTTTAGCCTTAGAACTTACATGAACAGTTTATATTATAACAGTACACAACCAACTTACTTTTATGAATGATGGAGCCACTATACCCAGGTCGCTACGTCTAACGTGTGTCCCTTCACTCCTTCATGTAAGTTACCAGGTTTCTAGTTCAATCTGTGGTTTTATTTCATTTCATGGTGGTGTAACGTATTTCGACAGCACCAAAAATGTTCATGTCTGTTGAATGATACCGCTCAATAAAGTAAACTTTTCAGTAAGTGAGATTTGTGACTCCTCTATAATTTTACATGTAATTTATTCCAGTAGTGCCAGTAAGTGAGCCATGTGTATTTTGATGAGTGATACACCTAGCTTATGGGTGAAAACTTTTAGCCTGAGTGTAAATCGTTCTAAGAAAGTGAAATATGCACAAATGTTAATTAACTTACATGTTTTATCACTAATTGCAATATTTTTGGAAAATCTTATAGAAAAATTAACGTCGCTAGTGACACGACCGTAAAGTGCTCAAAATCTCACATATTTTCGGAAATAATTGATTTTATTTTGGTGCAATATTAGAATTTTTGTCAGAGCTCTGTAATTTTAGTTCCATATTACCATGAGTGAACTGTGTGTGAGGGAGGGGGATTTTTATTATTTTATCCATCTTCAGCGAATGTAACTGTATTTATTGAAATAATCAACAAGTTACACAGAAGAAATTTTATTTCCTTAACAGGTTCGTGCACCTAGTGTCCTTCTTCAGAAAGTTGTAACAATTACATTATTTATGAGTGTCAAAAGTAAGATGCATGCAGCATATTGCTGTGGTCATGTGGTTCAGGCGCTACAAACCACATGACCACAGCAATACTCTGCATGGGTCTTATTTTTAATATTCACGATCAATGCGATAGTTACGTCCTTCTGAAGAAGGGTAGTAGGTCACTGAAAAAAATCCTTTTAAGCAGCTGGCTGCTAATTATTGCAATAAATCTCTTTTTTCTGATACATAATTGTTGCTGCATTTTCCAGATATCGACCTTTAATCTCTGACTTGTTCCACCATTTTCTTTCATCGTGCTTCATCTCCATCTTGTTCCACTACTGCCTTTGGCCATGTTGTAGTGAAGGTAAACATTTCGTATTATGTTCTCTTTGTGTGCTACGATAATATATTGTTTAACAGATACAGCGCAGGAAACGATCTAATGAAAACACCTTCTTCCCATTCTCTAAGTGTGTCTGATCAATTCATTTCTTTGAGAGTGTACTGTGTGTTTTACATGTGGTTATCTAGACTTTCAGTTATACTTTTGATATTATTTAGTAGATTATTATGAAAAATAAAGTCTAAACGTCTTACAGGGCCTAGGCGCCATCGTTCCGACCAGCTCCTCAAAAGTCTGTTTTATACATAAACATTCGTCAAAAATAATAAAAAATAAGGGCCAATCAATAGCATCGATTCCATTTATCAAGTGCAAAATATCGTACAATATCTTCTGCGCCCCCCTCCTAAATTGGTATTTGCTTGAGCGAAACAAGCGTTTAATAACACCAGGTGATAATGAACCTTTTTATGAAAGAACAATAGCATAACTGCATGTTGAAATTAAAGTGGCAAGACTCTTGTGTTTACTGGCATTTTTTAGATGTGGGAATACTGCATGGTACACTGGCTTACGTAATTTTTGGAACTAATGTTTTCGAACATGGCGCAAACTCAGCTTCTGAGCTTGGCCAAAATGACAGCTGTAATACTCCATTGTAACTGACTTCTTCTTTTTAATGGCGGCTAAGATTCTGGGACTGTGACTGGCAGTTTCGTTTTAATCGTGGGTAAGTTACTAGGCGCTGATTACAGAGACAGTGAGAGTTACAGGAGGGGAGGTAAGAGAGTAGGGGTATGATAATGATATTTAAAGTGCCCACTGACTTGTTAATACTATAAATTTAATTAAAGTAATTTAGTAGACGTATTTGTCATTGTGGACCAGAAGTGATTTCATCACTTTATGCCAGAAATGCTAAACTAATCAAACCAAACACAGCAAATTGATAGTTCGCACAGGAATAGATTAACTTGTTTCTATAAGTCACTAGCATTATGAGCGGTGATTTATGAGATACAGACGGATTCTTAACACTAACAGCCCCGGAAAGGCTAAAGTATGACTAAGAATTACGTCGTCAGAACCAAATGATGAAAAACTACATGGAGAGAGGAGTCAACAATAGCACAAGGCAACTACACATTGTGCTCTTGGTTATGTAAAATTTTGGGGTTTGAAGTACCTTCTATTTCTAGATCCAACGAAATTTATAGGTGAAAACCATTTTGAGCCTGATGATGGTGTTATTTCAGCCCTATATCAAAATATTTGTGATGTTGTTTTACTGAAAACTGACATAACAGAATGTGGTTGTGTAATAATGCATGTTACTTCTTAAGGGGACCTGGGCCGTCAAGCACGTAATTTTCATTAGTATTTTGAAATTCAATTACTAAAAAACTTCAATAGATATTAGAAGGAAACTTTAACCCAAAAAAGGTATATCGTATCCTCCACACGAAGAAAGTTAAAATCTGTGGCATACATGGTAGAGTGAATAATGATTTTTATCTTACAATATGTCCTGAATTACATATAACTTCTACTTACTTACTAATTAAAATTTAACTATTATTTTCGCTATTTGCAACACCAATATCTTGTCCATTTTCAATAAGATGCTTCAACTTGTGTTTTGAAGCACTGTCTGGCGAGCTTTTAGGCCTAACCACACTTTTCTGCTGCGCAACAGTTTTTAGGATTTGCTATCATCCTGTTGTATTGATTACCATGAAATTCACGACTGCAGTTAAAGTTTTCCGTTCCTGGCATTTTACCATGCAAAATGGTCGAAATACGCAGTAACAACAATAAGTTAACAACACGAGCGCATTGGAAAAATGTCAGTAAACTCAAGTGGTCTGCTCGTGTCGACAGAGTGATGGATTGCAGTAGATCCCTGTCACACTGCAGTGTATATGTTCTTCAAGGACATTAGACAATCGAGTTGCTATGGAAACAGAGGCGCCAAAACTAAATAACGAGACATTGTAGGCAAGGTATTGTGTTAGACTGTTTAGATTAGAGATTAGATTACATTAGATTAGATTTGTACTTGTTCCATAGATCATGATTACGACACTTCGTAATGATGTGGAACGTGTCAGGTTAATAAAAGGTGGCTATACAAGATATTACATTACACAAAATATTACATGACACTCAATTTTTTTGTGGGGGTTGGGAAATTACCCACATACTATATCCAAAAATTCATCTGCTGAGTAGAAGGAGTTGCCATTAAGAAATTCTTTTAATTTCCTTTTAAATACTATGTGGCTATCTGTCAGACTTTTGATGCTGTTAGGTAGCGTGACAGTCAGGCATTCACGTAACACATCTGCTTTAGAACGGCATTTAAGGCGAAAGTGATGAAATACTATACATAAAGTATTTATTTTGAGATTCAGGGTGAGGCACAGGATTTTATTAAATAAAAAAGTCCAATTTTTGGACTGTCTTGACATCCAAATCCCCTACAAAAATAAAATAATAGCAGCCAGTCACTGCAAATGTAAGCGCGCTACATATTTCTTAAAATTTATAAAAATTGGATTGTATTTCTTTTGTCTTAATCGTACGTTGATGGCATCTATTCACTCACAAATCTGTGAATTAAGTTCATTGACCATAATGAGCATTGCATTGAAAGTTAATTGCACTTCGTATTAACAGAATCTTCCGTCGGTTCTTGGTAGAACAACATTATAATAATAAATGAAAAGCACCAGTTTGCTTTTGTTCTAAAATATTATTTTTATTGCTAACCGGTAAGCAATAAAAACAATATTGTAGAACAAAAGCAAACTGGTGCTTTTCATTTATTATTAATTGCACTTCCTACCTATGAAGTCCAACAAACAGAACTTTTTGCGCTGTCCTAAGGCAAGACAGAAATCTTTCCTTCTTTTTCGTGCAGTATTATTATTATTGTTATTATTATAATTTTAGGATTCCAACTGTAGGTTATTATACCCTCTCCTCAAACGATAGAATTCCTTTAAGCTCAAAACAGAGAAATATGACGACAAACGTACATAAAGAGACATGTGATGACAAACGCGTACGTAAGTAATAAGTATGGTATATTTCGATTACAACAGTTCATAGTAACCGCTGAAATCGGCCACAACCATCCGATACTGTGGAGATGATCTCTTTGTTTGTACCGACCGACTTAGTGCAGTGATCAGCACGCCAGCCTGGATTTCACGAATAGACGCGTCTCGTCATCCGGATTTGGGTTTTCCGTTATTTCCCTAACCGCCTTAAGGCATATGCTGGGATGGTTCCTTTGAAAGGGCCTTCCTTAATCCGAGCTTGTACGTCGCCCCTAATTACCTTGGTGTCGATGAGACGTTAAACACTAATTTTCCTTCGTCCTTTTTCCTAGCTATTTCTCTTCCTTCGTCGCTACACTTAATGTCTGGAATGACTCGTCTGTTACACCACTGGTCGCAAGACAATGCTCACATATCACAAGTGCACAAACTCTCGCTGCGACGGGTAACGAGTAATATTCATTATATATATATATATATATATATTCTAATTAGTAACGCCATGAAGAATCTTATCTTAAAACAAGGTGGACCATTCTGAGGAATGGAAACGAAGAAGGTGTCAGTGAGCTGACACATCATATCAATGTGTTTTATGGAACTGAAATAGTAAGTTTATAAGGCTATTTTAGTGAAGAATATTAAGTGTTTCCATTTTAATGTAATAACTGGTTTTAAGGAGTATGATGAAGTGGCTACGTGAAGTAATTGATAATTGCTATGCTTAAGGTTTCTATAAATGCCAGACACATTATTTTTTAAACAACTTTCTCTTAAGGGACTGTTTACTTGAGTACTGAGTACGTTGAGTTTCTAACTGTATTTGCAAAGCTTTATCTAGTGGCTCGTCCGCAGTTTGTAATTGTCAGATTCCTTAAAAAGCATCATGTCAATACACTGCCATAATTATAAATTGTGACTTCCAACCATGATTCCATCCCGCTTCCTCTTTTTTATTATCTAAGATATGGTGGGTAAGTGTGGTACAAAAAGGGATCCACGAACCACTTGGTAGCAGTGAGAGAGAGGGGTGGGGGGTTGCTTTTCCTATCCTCTCCTATGGTTGGTAGTCGTTGCTCAGTAAGTTGTAAAATTGTCATTGTTGTGTTTTGAGACTTGTCTGTCTGTTTCAGGAAGATACGTAACATGAGTCTCCGAGCTTGCCCCGGCGTACCGCATTTACGGAAAGAGCAGTTGGTGTATTATCTCCGTGTGCGCGGGCTGCCGGTAAACGGAAATGTGTCTCATTTGGTAGCCAGGCTTCGTGTAGAGGTCGACACTCCCATTGCCCTACCGACAGAAATCGTTAGCGAGGTTGGCGACTTGTTGTCGATTGTAGCAACAGCTTTAAGTGGTGTAGGTCGGACAATTGAATTTCAGGCGTCTACTCAGCCGATGCGTAATGCGTAAGCAAATTTGTCGCCTGCAGGAGCATTTAGCCTGTTACTGTAATTGTTTATCGGATATCGCTTCAATCGATCTCAATGATGCGATGGGTGCTCTCCGTCATAAGTTGCCTGGTGTTGCCGGAGGTTTGCAGTCACGCGCCGTAGCGCTTGTTTAAGCGGGAGAGATTTAAATACTAATTCTGAGCCTGAAAATGTGAGTGAGGTCACACGCGTTAAGTGTAACGAAGAATATTTGAGTTTATTTTCCAAGTTACCTAATCAAATTATGAGTGTCTTGAAAGATATATCTGTCTTGTATATAAAAAACGTGAGCCAGATTCAATCCTTCCTGAGGTTGTTGGTTCGTATCCAGATTCACGCTGATGCGTTGCATGTTCCACAGTCTGCCGTATTAACATTATTATATCCTATGGCCAAGGGTGTGTTGAGTAGCATGACAGCCGAGGAATTGGAGAAACAGGGGACCTTAGTTCAGCTCCGTCAGCGTATTATTAGAAGGTTGAAATTCAAATGGCTCTTACCACTATGGGACTAAACATCTGAGGTCATCAGTCCCCTAGACTTAGAACTACTTAAACCTAACTAACCTAAGGACATCAAACACATCCATGCCCGAGGCAGGATTCGAACCCGCGACCGTAGCAGCCGCGTGGTTCTGGACTGAAGCGCTTAGAACCTCTCGACGACAGAGGCCGGCTTAACAGAAGGCTCTTGCCGCGCATGAGCGTCAAATTGTGATTGGAAGGTCCAAGCGTGTAACCGAACCCTAGTACAGTATTTTGAGAGGATTCGCACGGCCGTAGTGGCGTTGGATATGCGTGTGTCAGTCTTGATTGTATCGAACATATGTTGGAAGGCATGCGGGTACAGGGTGACGCCAGGTTGAACCTTGTACGGCGCCCTTGTCCTGTGGGACATTTTCAACACTTGGTTGATTCTATTCATGCTATTTCTGTGGCGAGTGAACAGGGTTCGGCCGCGCAAGTGAGAGTAATATCTGAGGCACCAAAGTGTAGTAACTTTATTAATACAAGTTCTCATTCAGTAGTTCGGCGTTGCTACCGTTGCCATCATTTAGTACGGAATTGTCCGGTATTTGGGAGCTTTAGTTCAAATAACTGAGGCCAGAGGATGGGAAAAGGGGGTGAGTTTACTAACTGGCCACTGAATTGTAAAGCCATTCAGGCGACGCATGTTCCCGCGCTCCCTTTTGTTTGTGCTAGGACAGTAATCAGTGTATGCATTGGTGGAAAAAAAAAATGGCTCTGAGCACTATGGGACTCAATTTCTGAGGTCATCAGTCCCCTAGAACGTTGAACTACGTAAACCTAACTAACCTCAGGACATCACACACATCCATGCCCGAGGCAGGATTCGAACCTGCGACCGCAGCGGTCTCGCGGTTCCAGACTGTAGCGCATACAACCGCACGGCTACTCCGGCCAGCCGGCATTGGTGGATTCTGGTACTTCCGTATCCTTAGTTGATTCCGACTGGTACACAGAATATAGACATTTGTGCAGATTTTCGTCTCGGCAGTCTCCGGCTAAGAGATGTCGGGTCGCCGATGGCCGAGAGTTACCTCTAGTAGGGGAGGTGCGGGGGTGGTTGCACGTCGATAAATTCTCATGGCCTCATAGATTTTCCATTGCTAAGAATATGAGGGTCTCTTTTTGCTCGGGTGTGATTTCATCCAGCATGCCGGTTTGGTATTGGATTATCCCGGGAGTACCTTTTATTTTAAGTTTGCGCCTTGCCACCGTCTCTCTATGTGTTCGTGCCAGCGGTGTTTTGCGGGGAATGTGAGCTATGTGTGCAATGTGCAGGCGACACGGGTTATCTTATGGCGCATCAAGTGCAGGCTTTCAACCAGGTCCTGGAGCGCTATCCTGAGGTCTTATCGGATAAGTTGGGGGAGACAGAAATTCTTAAGTATGACATCCAATTAACTGGTAGTGTGCCCGTCCGTCAGGCCCCTTATACGTTGTCCCCATCGAAAATAAAGATTTTGAGAGCCAAAATCGATAAGATGCTACAAGAGATGCTACAAGAGGGGGTGATTAGACCATCAACTTCGCCCTATGCTTCGTCCAATGCTTGCCACTATACTTGCCCAGAAACCAGTATAGCGATTTTCGTATGGTAGTTGATTACCGGAGGCTTAACAAAATGGTGGTATTGGAGACAGTTCCCTCGCCCGATTTGCACAATTGCTTGACCTGGTTTGCAGGTGCTAATGTGTTCGCCATCTTAGATCTCAATCAGGCATATTACCAGGTCCCCCTTGCCGACTCATCCAAGTTTTGCACAGATTTGAATTTATTTGAGTTCAACAGGATACCTTTTGGGTTGGCCACTGGTGCGGCTGTGTTGTCCCGATGTTGTTGGATGTGGTCTTAGGGAACTTGAAGTTCGTCTGCGTCTACAACTATTTAGATGACCTGGTTATCTACAGTCGCACCTTTGAGGAACGCCTTGTTCACCTGGAGCAGGTTTTCCTAAGGTTGCGTTCGGCTGACCACACTGTCAAACCATCTAAGATCACCTGGTGTAGACAACACATTTCTTTCTTAGGCCATTTGGTATCTGCAAAAGGCGTAAGCATCGACCAGGACAGAACTAAGTATTTACGGGATTTTCCCCCTCCCCAGGATAAGAATGATGTCGCTTGCTTCATTGGCATGGCGAATTTCTTCCTTAAATTCATTGCCAATGTTACCCATCTTGCAGCCCACTTTAATGATCTTCGGAAGAAGAATAGCGATTTCGTATGGGGAGAAAATCAGCGGCAAGCCTTCGCAAAGATTAAGACTGCAATTACCAATCCCCCTTTGTTCAAATGGTTCAAATGGCTCTGAGCACTATGGGACTTAACATCTGAGTTCATCAGTCCCCCAGAACTTAGAACTACTTAAACCTAACTAACCTAAGGACAACACACACATCCATGCCAGAGGCTGGATTCGAACCTGCGACCGTAGCGGTCGCGCGGTTCCAGACTGAAGCGCCTAGAACCGCTGAGCCACACCGGCTGGCTCCCCCTTTGTTAGCTGTGCCGGACTTTAATAGTACGTTTGTGGTACAGACCGACGCTTGTCATCTACATCTACATCTACATCTACATCCATACTCCGCAAGCCACCTGACGGTGTGTGGCGGAGGGTACCCTGAGTACCTCTATCGGTTCTCCCTTCTATTCCAGTCTCGTATTGTTCGTGGAAAGGATTGTCGGTATGTTTCTGTGTGGGCTCTAATCTCTCCGATTTTATCCTCATGGTCTCTTCGCGAGATATACGTAGGAGGGAGCAATATACTGCTGACTCTTCGGTGAAGGTATGTTATCGAAACTTTAACAAAAGCCCGTACCGAGCTACTGAGCGTCTCTCCTGCAGAGTCTTCCACTGGAGTTTATCTATCATCTCCGTAACGCTTTCGCGGTTACTAAATGATCCTGTAACGAAGCGCGCTGCTCTCCGTTGGATCTTCTCTATCTCTTCTATGAACCCTGTCTGGTACGGATCCCACACTACTGAGCAGTAATCAAGCATTGGGCGAACAAGCGCACTGTAACCTACTTCCTTTGTTTTCGGATTGCATTTCCTTAGGATTCTTCCAATGAATCTCAGTCTGGCATCTGCTTTACCGACGATCAACTTTATATGATCATTCCATTTTAAATCACTCGTAATGCGTACTCCCAGATAATTTACGGAATTAACTGCTTCCAGTTGCTGACCTGCTATTTTGTAGCTAAATGATAAGGGATCTATCTTTCTATGTATTCGCAGCACATTACAGTTGTCAGAGATTCAATTGCCATTCCCTGCACCATGCGTCAATTCGCTGCAGGTCCTCCTGCATTTCAGTACAATTTTCTATTGTTACAACCTCTCGATACACCACAGCATCATCTGCAAAAAGCCACAGTGAACTTCCGATGTCATCCACCAGGTCATTTATGTATATTGTGAATAGCAACGGTCCTATGACACTCCCCTGCGGCACACCTGAAATCACTCTTACTTCGGAAGATTCTCTCCATTGAGAATGACATGCGGCGTTCTGTTATCTGGGAACTCCTCAATCCAATCACACAATTGGTCTGATAGTACATATGCTCTTACTTTGTTCATTAAACGACTGTCGGGAACTGTATCGAACGCCTTGCGTAAGTCAAGAAACACGGCATCTACCTGTGAACCCGTGTCTATGGCCCTCTGAGTCTGAGTCTCGTGGACGAACAGCGCGAGCTACCGGGGTAGCGGCAGTTTTACTTAAAGAACATGAAGGGGAGAGGCGACCACTAGCTTATGTCTCACGGCGACTGACTGCTCCTGAATCCAACCATCCTGTATATTAATTAGAGGTTCTCGCCGTTGTTTTGACTTGGAAAAGTTTTGTTTCTGTTTGGAGCATAAAAAATTCGTATTAGAGACAGACAACCAAGCATAAGTTGGGTCTTGGCTAGGCCGAGGAAGACTGTCCGAATTGCATGGTGGGAAGTCCGTAAATCTGCCTTTCGTTTTCAAGTCGGACATAGTAAAGGTTCGAATAACTCAACTGCCGAAGCTCTGAGTGGTATGTTTACACCCGACTCCCAGGAAGGTCAGGCGCAAGACGAACAGGACATTAGCGTTGGGGCGGTTTTGGCAAATGGCTGTAAGCACTATGGGACTTAACATCTGAGGTATCAGTCCACTAGACTTAGAACTAATTAAACCTAACTAACCTAAGGACATCACACACGTCCATGCCCGAGGCAGGATTCGAACCTGCGACCGTAGCAGCAGCGCAGTTCCGGACTGAAGAGCCTAGAACCACTTGGCCACTGCGTCCGACCTTCCTAACCTGTTTGGTGGGCTTAAGGAGAAGCAGGCGCATGGTCCGTGTTGTGGTCCGACTCGAGAAAGGGTTATTGCTGGGGTTTCCGTGCAGGGTTATTGCATCCGACAATGGGTACTGTGTAAGCAGGGTAGTGGCGATCAACAATGAAGGATGTGTTTGCCAATTGAGTTAGTACCGATAGTCTTCCGGTATTATCACGATTCTGTTCTTAGCGGTCGTTTGGGCTCGTTTAAGATGGTTCAAATGGCTCTGAGCACTATGGGACTTAACATCTGTGGTCATCAGTCCCTTAGAACGTAGAACTACTTAAACCTAACTAACCTAAGGACATCACACACATCCATGCCCGAGGTAGGATTCGAACCTGCGACCGTAGCAGTGGTTCGTTTAAGACCTTGCCCAGGATCCGCGAACATTTTGTGTGGCCCTCTCTTTATCGCGACATTAGGCGACTTTTTGGGCAGTGTGATCTCTGAAAAATGGGGAGCCTGATTCCAGGGTCTCTCGTGGGCTTCTACACTCGCTGAGGGAGCGGTATCCTCTCGATAAAGTTTTTATCGACGACGTTGGACCGTTGCACCAGACAAAGAAAGGCAACCGTTACATATTGGTTGTCGTGGATGCTTTCTCCCGCTTTACGTGGCTGCTTCCTACTCGGGAGGTCACTACGGAAATCACAACCCAGCAATTGTCGAAGGTCATATCCTGGTTCGGACTGCAGACATCATTGCTAAGCGACAATGCATCCGCCTTTCTGTCTCGTGTGTTTAAGGCCTTCTGTTTCAATCAGGGTATTAGACGTATTACCACCACGACTTATTATCCTAAGACGTCACTTGCCGAAACAGTTAATCAGAATTTGAAAACAGCCCTAACCATCTACCATGCTCAGTCACCTGGTAGATGGGATATCTCCCTACCCTGGCTCAATCAGGCGTTTAATACAGCCAACATGAGGCAACCGAAATGACACCCGCTGCATTAACGTTTGCCTATACCATTTCTCCGTTATCAAACTTGTGGGGAATAAATGACCTCTTACCAACATCCATTACCCCTCAGAACCTCCGTGAGACTTGGCAAAGGGCCAGACAGAATATCCATGCAGCCCACCAGTGACAGCAGCTTCGATGTAACAAGGGTCATATACCATTTTCGGGAAAGGTTGGGGACCTGGTTTTTATCCGTAAGTTGGTGGCTTCGTCTAGCAAAGATACCAAGGTTCAAATGGCTCTAAGCACTATGGGACTTAACATCTGAGATCATCAGTCCCCTAGACTTAGAACTACTTAAACCTAACTAATCTAAGGACATCACACACATCCATGCCCGAGGCAGGATTTGAACCTGCGACCGTAAGAGCAGCGCGGACTGAAGCGCCTAGAACCGCTCGGCCACAACTGCCGGCCAAGATACCAAGGAAAATTAAAACCAAGATACAGGGGTCCTTGTCGTATCTGCAACATCTTGAGCCCAGTTAACTTGCAGGTAAGGGAGATCGCGTCGGGAAAGCTGTTTAGGGTACATCTCAGCCAGGTTAAGCTGAGATGAGTTGGGAGGATCTGTCCCACCCCTCGGCGGGATCCTCTCACTTAGGAGGGCGAGCTGGTGCCGTGGCGACTGGTGCCAGTGTTATTTTGTTCAAGTATCGTTGATATCGATTGTGGTTGAGCTAAGCTATCTTCGCTTTTCGCGTGTCTTACTTCCGGGTTGGGGCGCGAAGGGATTGGGTTGTTAGCCTTCGACGGGTAACACTCGAGATCTCGTGACATTCGCTGGGAGACGAGTGTCAAATGCTGCCGAACGAGCGTGATGACCGTTATATGTTGTGGCGTGAAACTGGTCTGGCGTTTTGGCGACATGGGCAGCTTGGAGACACAAGTTCTGTGACTTCGCTGGGAACATAATTTGAACTGAAGCGGTGAAGCTGTGGAACCCGCTCCTTCGTATTGTGTACGTGATATCAAGTAAGTGGTCGTAATTTTGTTTTATTGACCGACGCACTCAGAGGCATTTAAATTTTATTATTATGGTGAGACTTTCATAGTTGAACTTTAAGATGGTGCGGAAGAGTTAAGTTGGCCAAGTTAAACGGTGGTAGTTATTTGAGAGTTTTCTCAGAAGTTTTACTAGTTCTCTGTGTTTCTTGTAATCAAATGATTTTATGTTGGCGTTTTCAGAGCCTTCATTGTATTAATACAGTTGTCCATGCGTAAAATTCTTAATGTCAAAGTTACGAATTTGTCAGTAGTGTAACGTGTTCCTTTACACTCTTACCCATATATTGTATCAAAGGTTCTGCCGAGTGTTTCTATCTTTCAGAGTTATTGTAATGTCTTTGTGATTCGCGCAAAAACCTTTCATTGTGCCAGCGCCTTGGAGGGGAGTGAAATGTCATCGGAGGTCTAGGCCTGGCAGTGTTTAAGAACCTGGCCACTACCGAGAGGTGTTCCCATACCGCCTTCCAAAGTTTAGTATTTATCTTCTTTCCACCAAGGCGGGTTAAGCTGATGGATACATGAAAATATATTGTATGGAACCTGTTCTTAAACAACCTGTTTCCTTAAATATTAGCTACTGGCAACTGGTTCAAAAAATGGTTCAAATGGCTCTGAGCACTATGGAACCTAACTGCTGAGGTCATCAATCCCCTAGAACTTAGAACTACTTAAACCTAACTAACCTAAGGACATCACACACATACATACCCGAGGCAGGATTCGAACCTGCGACCGTAGCAGTCACGCGGTTCCAGACTGTAGCGTCTAGAACCGCTCGGCCACTGGCAACTGGCTAAACTTTAAATTGCATAGCGTCTGCTCAGTTCCTTGCTCAGTTCGTTCTAGTAGTCGTTTATTAACACGTCTGAGCACATAAACATTCATTTTAAAGATCAGTATTCCTGCTGTAGTTTTTTATGTAAGTCGTTCTATCATTGATTGGCGACTCCATAGTGTCCTGTGCACTACGACCAGGTAATGGGTATACTTGGAAGGAGACACAGCATTGGTCGTATATTTTTGTTTATTATCGCAAAATCGATTTTCGGTCACTTAGTGACCATCTTCAGTGCTGTAATATATAACTTAAATTAGTAAGCACTGGTGTCAATAAGCTTACGGCGATCACAAAGAGGGGGACCTGGGTTGTATTCCTTGTTCTTGTAGGGGATTTTGTTGGTGAGAAGACTGTGAAGGTATTCACTAAGTCTCGTTGGGCCGACGGCGCAGATGCTTGAAAGAGAATTAGCAATGTGATCGCCGTAAGCTTATTGACACCAGTGGTTATTAATTTAAGTTATATATTACAGCACTGAAGATGGTCACTAAGTGACCGAAAATCGATTTTGCGATAATAAACAAAAATATACGACCAATGCTGTCTCTCCTTCCAAGTCTACTCGTTCTATCACGTTATGTAATTGGATCTTAGCTTAGGGTTTCTAAATGTATTTGCAAAGCTTTATCTAGTGGCTCGTCCACAGTTTGTCATTGTCAAATGCTTTAAAAGGCGTAATGTCAATAAACTTTCTTAATTATAAATTATGACACCTAACCATGATTCCATCCCGCATCCTCTTTTACGCTATCTAAGATATGGTGTGTAAGTGTGGTACATAAAGCGATCCACGTACCACTTATTTTGTGAAAGGATATCGGAAAAACGTCGTCAGTAACTTTGCTTTAGTGGTACTGTCATCCATAACATTACCATCGTTATCGCGCAGTGTGTAAGAGCTGATGAAGTGTGGGAGCTTTCTCCTACTTTTGGTGACAAATACCCTATTTCTCTCTCTGGTGACGACATCGGAACCGCATTCGGGAGGACGGCTGTTAAAATATATGTCCATCAATCTAGATTTGAGTGTAAATTTAGATGCATCACATAAGTGAACGCTCGTTTTAAAGAGAGGAATGGTTTCCTGCCACTACCTTCCCTAATCTGGCTTGTGCTCCTTCCTTGACGCCCTAATCTTTCCTCGTCTCGTACTTAGCTGGATCCAAACATGAGCAATAGTTGTGTCTGATTACAAAGAGGGGGACCTGGGTTGTATTCCTTGTTCTTGTAGGGGATTTTGTTGGTGAGAAGACTGTGAAGGTATTCACTAAGTCTCGTTGGGCCGACGGCGCAGATGCTTGAAAGAGAATTAGCAATTCTTAAGTTTGGAAAGCTGACTGTCGCCAGAAGAGGGACGTGCTGCCTCCATGGCCCCTCCTCATTCTGCATCCAAATGAAGCCACATGGCTGAGGATGTCATGCCGGAGCATCGTTGTCGTGGGCTCCTCTAGATTTTTTCACGGACTTGCATCTCTTATTCATCATTGGGATCTAATACTATTTTCTTCTTTTCACCTTTAATATTATTTCAACGAAAAAAACTGGGTAATTGTTTCCATAGAGTGATGAAATTATTCATTGATGGATTCCAGAGGCAATATATGACTAGTATCGTCCTCTCTCCGACTCCTTAACCTTTTGAGTACTGCAGGCGTGATATGCCGTGGCGCTCCACCTTGCCGCGGGGCCTGCAGACGTTGTTTGCCGCTGAAGTGGGCTTTCCCGTGGGCCCTGCAGACGGCATTCGCCGCGCGGCCTGGCCGGTACTTTAGTCCTAATGACGGCTTATGCCGCAGCCAGTTCCCTGCCTTTGGGCCTGCGGACGTCAATAGCCGCTCAGGGCTGCATGTCGGCCCGTAGCAAGTGCTTTTGTCCCGTGCAGTCCCTGGGATGAACGTACCGTATTTATTGTTTTGTGCCGCTGTCCCTGCTATCGAGGAAACACTCTGCTATGGATTTCGCAGTTGCTGTTCGACATTCGTGCTAGCTGGTTCATGTGATCTTCTGCATTCTGCTTCTGTGGTGTCGTTTAGCAATCTGCTGTTTTATCAGTATTTTTAGAGTGCTGTCACTTTTGAGTTCCACAGACAAATGGCACATCGGCGTCGTTGCATTGACGAAGAGATACTGGAGATACTGGCAAGTGACTATGACAGCGAGTGTGGCATCTTCAGTGAATGTAGTGACGATGAAGATTCATCAGAAGAATTTAGTAGTAATACACCTCCATGTATTTCACCTAGTAAAGCTTGCCAGGACAGTTCTTCTTTAGATACTGAAAGTGAAGGCGAATCGATCCGTAAAAGGCCACGCCATATTGAGTATGAGAAATTTGATTGGCAAATACGCGATTTCAGTCCAGCACTTCATGCATTTTGCATAACGCTAGTCCAGGCGGGTGTAAACTGAATGTGCGCAACGGAAAATGATAAACGCTAAAATGAAGATTTGGCCCTGTCTGACTATCCCCTGAAACAGATTTTTTTTTTTTTTCCATCAGTCTACTGACTGGTTTGATGCGGCCGTTTCCAGTGCTAACCTCTTCATCTCAGAGTAGCACTTGCAACCTACGTCCTCAATTATTTGCTTGACGTATTCCAATCTCTGCCTTCCTCTACAGTTTTTGCCCACTACAGCTCCCTCTAGTACCATGGAAGTCATTCCCTCATGTCTTAGCAGATGTCCTATTATCCTGTCCCTTCTCCTTATCAGTGTTTTCCACATATTCCTTTCCTCTCCGATTCTGCGTGGAACCTCCTCATTCCTTACCTTATCAGTCCACCTAATTTTCAACATTCGTCTATAGCACCACATCTCAAATGCTTCGATTCTCTTCTATTCCGGTTTTCCCACAGTCCATGTAACACTACCATACAATGCTGTACTCCAGACGTACGTCCTCAGAAATTTCTTCCTCAAATTAAGGCCGGTATTTGATATTAGTAGACTTCTCTTGGCCAGAACTGCCTTTTTTGCCTTAGCGAGTCTGCTTTTATTGTCCTCCTTGCTCCGTCCGTCATTGGTTATTTTACTGCCCAAGTAGCAGAATTCCTTAACTTCATTGACTTCGTGACCATCAATCCTAATGTTAAGTTTCTCGCTGTTCTCATTTGCACTACTTCTCATTATCTTCGTCTTTCTCCGATTTACTCTCAAACCATACTGTGTACTCATTAGACTGTTCATTCCGTTCAGCAGATCATTTAATTCTTCTTCACTTTCACTCAGGATAGCAATGTCATCAGCGAATCGTATCATTGATATCCTTTCACCTTGTATCTTAATTCCACTCCTGAACCTTTCTTTTATTTCCATCATTGCTTCCTCGATGTACAGACTGAAGAGTAGGGGCGAAAGGCTACAGCCTTGTCTTACACCCTTCTTAATACGAGCACTTCGTTCTTGATCGTCCACTCTTATTATTCCCTCTTGGTTGTTGTACATGTATATGACCCATCTCTCCCTATAGCTTACCCCTACTTTTTTCAGAATCTCGAACAGCTTGCACCATTTTATATTGTCGAACGCTTTTTCCAGGTCGACAAATTCTATGAAAGTGTCTTGATTTTTCTTTAGCCTTGCTTCCATTATTAGCCGTAACGTCAGAATTGCCTCTCTCGTCCCTTTACTTTTCCTAAAGCCAAACTGATCGTCACCTAGCGCATTCTTAATTTTCTTTTCCATTCTTCTGTATATTATTCTTGTAAGCAGCTTCGATGCATGAACTGTTAAGCTGATTGTGCGATTATTCTCGCACATGTCAGCTTTTGCCGTCTTCGGAATTTTGTGGATGATGCTTTTCCGAAAGTCAGATGGTATATCGCCAGACTCATATATTCTACACACCAACGTGAATAGTCATTTTGTTGCCACTTCCCCCAATGATTTTAGAAATTCTGGTGGAATGTTATCTATCCCTTCTGCCTTATTTGACCGTAAGTCCTCCAAAGGTCTTTTAAATTCCGATTCTAATACTGGATCCCCTATCTCTTCTAAATCGACTCCTGTTTCTTCTTCTATCACATCAGACAAATCTTCACCCTCATTGGGGTTTTCAATGTATTCTTTCCACCTATCTGCTCTCTCCACTGCATTTAACAGTGGAATTCCCGTTGCACTCTTAATGTTACCACCGTTGCTTTTAATGTCACCAAAGGTTGTTTTGACTTTCCTGTATGCTGAGTCTGTCCTTCCGACAATCATATATTTTTCGATGTCTTCACATTTTTCCTGTAGCCATTTCGTCTTAGCTTCCCTGCACTTCCTATTTATTTCATTCCTCAGCGACTTGTATTTCTGTATTCCTGATTTTCCCGGAACATGTTTGTACTTCCTCCTTTCATCAATCAACTGAAGGATTTCTTCTGTTACCCATGGTTTCTTCGCAGCTACCATCTTTGTACCTATGTTTTCCTTCCCAACTTCTGTGACGGCCCATTTTAGAGATGTCCATTCCTCTTCAACTGTAGTGCCTACTGCGCTATTCCTTATTGCTGTATCTATAGCGTTAGAGAACTTCAAACGTATCTCGTCATTCCTTAGTACTTCCGTATCCCACTTCTTTGCGTATTGATTCTTCCTGACTAATGTCTTGAACTTCAGCATACACTTCATCACTACTATATTGTGATCTGAGTCTATATCTGCTCCTGGGTATGTCTTACAATCCAGTATCTGATTTCGGAATCTCTGTCTGACCATGATGTAATCTAATTGAAATCTTCCCGTATCTCCCGGCCTTTTCCAAGTATACCTCCTCCTCTTGTGATTCTTGAACAGGGTATTCGCTATTACTAGCTGAAACTTGTTACAGAACTCAATTAGTCTTTCTCTTCTTTCATTCCTCGTCCCTAGCCCATATTCTCCTGTAACCTTTTCTTCTGCTCCTTGCCGGCCGCGGTGGTCTCGCGGTTAAGGCGCTCAGTCCGGAACCGCACGACTGCTACGGTCGCAGGTTCGAATCCTGCCTCGGTCATGGATGTGTGTGATGTCCTTAGGTTAGTTAGGTTTAAGTAGTTCTAAGTTCTAGGGGACTGATGACCACTGAAGTTAAGTCCCATAGTGCTCAGAGCCAGCCATCTTCTGCTCCTTCCCCTACAACTGCATTCCAGTTGCCCATGACTATTAGATTTTCGTCCCCCTTTACATACTGCATTACCCTTTCAGTATCCTCATACACTTTCTCTATCTGTTCATCTTCAGCTTGCGACGTCGGCATGTATCCGTGAACTATCGTTGTCGGTATTGGTCTGCTTTCGATTCTGATTAGAACAACCCGGTCACAGAACTGTTCACAGTACAGTAACATACCCTCTGCCCTACCTTCCTATTCATAACGAATCCTACACTTGTTATACCATTTTCTGCTGCTGTTCATATTACCCGATACTCATCCGACCAGAAATCCTTGTCTTCCTTCCACTTCACTTCACTGACCCCTACTGTATCTAAATTTTCTAGTTTCCCTACCACGTTCAAGCTTCTGACATTCCACGCCCCGACTCGTAGAACGTTATCCTTTCGTTGATTATTCAATCTTTTTCTCATGGTAACCTCCCCCTTGGCAGTCCCCTCCCGGAGATCCGAATGGGGGACTATTCCGGAATCTTTTGCCAATGGAGAGATCATCATGACACTTCTTCAATTACAGGCCACATGTCCTGTGGATACACGTTACGTGTCTTTAATGCAGTGGTTTCCATTGCCTTCAGCATCCTCATGTCGTTGATCATTGCTGATTCTTCCCCCTTTAGGGACAATTTCCCACCCATATGACAAGAGAGTGCCCTGAACCTCTATCCGTTCCTCCGCCTTCTTTGACAAGGCCGTTGGCAGAATGAGACTGACTTCTTATGCCGGAAGTCTTCGGCCGCCAATGCTGATTATTTATCAAAATTTAGGCAGTGGCGGGGATCGAACCCGGGACCGAAGACGTTTTGATTATGAATCAAAGACGCTACCCCTAGACCACGGGTTAGGATCTTATGACCTCTTAATGCTCTTTAACATATAAATTCCAACCTAAACAGAAATAAATGATTAAGAGAACTAGTTATACTAAACAATAAACGTTGTTTCTGCTCATACATTTATTGTATATTAAAAGCAATCTTAAATTACATATGTTTATATTTAGTAACTAAAATTACTGATGCATTGAACAACTCTGCCCTTTTATTATGATTGCACGACCTAATATAAATAAGGCGAAATGACTGACATCATCTATGTACCAAACACAAGAAGACACTACTTTTAAAGATGATCTACAATGGACAGCAACATCAGTGGAAATAAATCCTACGTGATCACAGTTGTTCAGCCTTATAGCCTCTAATAAGCCAAACAATTAACAATATAAGCGTATGTACTGCGTCCGGTGTGTCGGAGTGATGGTTCTCATACACGTCTGCGACGATGGAACAACTACATGCACAAATTAAACTCTTTCAAAGAGTAGGACGGCTGAAAGCGGTCCTCTAACTACTATACTCTAACACTGTCTTCTCCTCTCTGTGTTCTACGAAGAGAAACGCGAACTCTCAGCCCCAAGGACGGAGTTCAGATAACGTCTCAACGTAAGTACAGGCAGAAGATGTTCTCTCAATCATTGAACACTGCGTACTCAAAGACGACTTCCAACCTGGGGGCGAAGTCCAGAATCGTACAAGTTCACAACAGTACAGTGCCTAACCGTTCTAGCTATAAAATCACATGATAGCAAAGACAGCAAGTCCGTCCTTACCAACAAGAAACTGATACTGAGCGACCGTCACACACGGGAGCTAAAAACAGAATATTTCGTCTCTCCAGCGCTGGCTTCCCAGCAAGGCTTGGCTCCGCACCCTCGTATTTCCGAAGACGAATCATATTCCGGAAACCACGGAATATTCTCGCTCTCTACAGATTCTTCCGACCGCCGACTAACCATATTTTAGTCTTTTGTCGTCCAGTACGGAAAGTTTGCAAAGAAAAACCTATGCTCGTACGCTTCTGCGTAAAAATCCTTGGAAATAACCCAGCCTGCGTGGTTTCCAAGGCGCCGGTTCTTCGTTCCTCTCACCTGCGTCCAAGATTTTCAGCGTTTCTGAAGTATAATCCTTCTGGTTCGGCTACAATTTTGGCCGGTCGCGACTCTATTGTGCTCCATCGCTTAGGTGGTACGACGTCCGTCTTGCTATTTCCTGTGTTTAAGCAGGACCAACAAACCGGTGTGGGCATTCCACTCAGGGATTCATTTCCGCCAGCCATTTCATTTCCACTGGCGTTCCAACCTCTACTAGTATAGGCAATCACTCATTATGCCGCTTTTACAATAAAGACACTACGTCACCTTTCATGCAATAAGCGTTAACAATTATTTACTAGACGTATCTGACAATGTCAGTCTCCTTTATATATTCATAAATACGATGTACAACCTATCACATTATAGCTAATTGTGTTTGTAGATCACGGCAAAGTATGTGGATGAGTGCTTATAAGGTGCGAAATTTTAGCCACCTTACAATCTGATGACCCATCTTCAGGACATGATTGCCAACTAGCACCTGATTCAAGCGTTCTATCCTTTTTCATGCTGTTTCTATCAGAAGATCTGTTGAAATTTATAGCACCTGAAACGAACCGATTTTTCATTTTCATCATGGAAAATACGTCGGAATCAGTTCGTTCTCGACTATCCACCTGGAAATATACAGCTTTTGAGGAAATGTACAGCTTCATTGGTATTTGGCTTCTCATGGATCGTGTTAAAAGTTGGTCCAGAGATGTACTTCGGAGTACTCCAACTTTTGGTGAAGTTATGTTCTCTGACCGTTTAACATACAAACACCTTCCTTAATGTCCAGGATTGCACCATATTCATATAAAAAATCCATTCCCCAGATGCACGGTGTAGTCATTTTAGATACTATCAAGAAAGTACATTCCAGTTTAGCCTATTGTAGTTCTACTGTTACCCGCACTTGTTTAATTATCTTTTGCGCTTTAGCACTAAAAGCCGCCTCAACGGTACATCCTGACACTGGTAAAGTGAGTAGCTTTTGTTGCCCACTAACCATATTTAAACAATTACTCGTCATTACACTTACCGTTGCACCTGTGTCAATCAGAATACTTACAGGAATATTATTAATCTTAGCATCTACTATAGCCTGTAAAGTAAATTCTTCCGTATTGACTTCAGCCCTTGGTTCTTTCATTAACTCGTCTCTGATGTCAGAGCCGTTATTATAATTAAGGACATTCATTAACTCGTGAAGTTTGCCTCCCTCCTTATAACCAACCATCCGAGGAAGGCCTAAAATGACTGGCTCTCGTTTGACCGCCCGTCACTTACGTTCCTCGGTGATTCGTGTATTTCAATTAAATGTACTTCACTCACCTTTTGTGGGTACACGTTGTCTCCTCATACGTGTCTGCTATCCGGTAATGGTATAGGTCGATCAGAATTACAGGAGTTGCCGGTAGTATTGGGATTATTCCAATCTACATTAGTCATTTGGCACGTTCCCCATCTAGATTTGCTCGGAGGCTCCACAGGGGCACAGTTATTCTGTCGGCCATCGCCACAACATTGGTGGTTTGGCTACTGCCGTCCCCCATACTTTCTTTTCCTATTCATTGCTACTATATTTACTATTTGGAATTTGTTTTGTCCTTGCACTTGGTTATTGTTCGGTGCGAAAGCACCTTTAGGACGATTATAATTTGAATTCCAGTTTGGATTACCCTCTGGCCTGCGATCACTTTGTGCGCTACCATTTTCAAAGTTCTGGTTATAGTTGTTAAAATTCTTAATATTATTTGACCTTTTTTGGTTCCATTGATTGTTATTACCTTTATTACTATTATAATTACTGTTGTTGTTGTTGTGCCATTGTCTGGCGTCCTCCATTAACATATCGATCCAGTCAATTACTGATAAAAACTGTTCTACGTCAAAGTCCGTTGCATGAATAAGCTTTCCCTTATATTGAACGGCAGCCTCTCCTTCAATATACGGATTACTTTACGACTTGAAATGGGTTCCGTCCAATATCTAGTTTTATTTATATAACGTTCAAAGTACTGTCTTAACGTTTCTTTCTTAGGGTTGTAAAATTCGGGTTGGTAAACTTCCTTCCGCACACGTTCTCGACGACTCAAGGACCAATATTTCGCCAAGAAGAGCCTTTCAAATTCTGAACACGTATTACATGTTTCACTAATTTCCGCGGCCCATAATGCAGCTTATCCTGTGATCTTAGACACGATAAATTGTATCTTATCAAATTCAGTCCAGCTGCGCGGAAATATTCTCTTAAATGAGTTTATGAACACTTTCGGATTGATATTGTTTTTCTCACTAGAGAATGTGGGAAGTTGCCTACTCTTAAAGATGCTGTGTTCCACCTTTAGAGAAGAAACACAGCTTCGTTGGACATACGGACCATCTTCTACTTCCCAATGTGAATTTACTTTTCACGGATCACTAGCAAAGGTGTTGGACTGCATACATGGACGCTTCATCTCGTAGTTCGATTTTATTTGACTACCTACACATTCATTTTCTGGTTGAGCGCCACTTTGTAATCGATGCTCGAATGTTTGAGCAAACCGTACATGACAGTCATGCACAACTTTATTTCTAATTTGATGAAATTCATCAATAAAATTATTTGTCGAGTCTGCTAATCCTTTACTCTGACTAATTATATAGTTATCGATCTTCTTAACCGTATTTTTTTCAATTTCAATCAAATGTTCTGTCATATTACGAGGGCAGTTCAATAAGTAATGCAACACATTTTTTTCTCGGCCAATTTTGGTTGAAAAAACCGGAAATTTCTTGTGGAATATTTTCAAACATTCCCGCTTCGTCTCGTATAGTTTCATTGACTTCCGACAGGTGGCAGCGCTGTACGGAGCTGTTAAAATGGCGTCTGTAACGGATGTGCGTTGCAAACAACGGGCAGTGATCGAGTGTCTTTTGGCGGAAAACCAGGGCATCTCAGATATTCATAGGCGCTTGCAGAATGTCTACGGTGATCTGGCAGTGGACAAAAGCACGGTGAGTCGTTGGGCAAAGCGTGTGTCTTCATCGCCGCAAGGTCAAGCAAGACTGTCTGATCTCCCGCGTGCGGGCCGTCCGTGCACAGCTGTGACTCCTGCAATGGCGGAGCGTGCGAACACACTCGTTCGAGATGATCGACGGATCACCATCAAACAACTCAGTGCTCAACTTGACATCTCTGTTGGTAGTGCTGTCACAATCGTTCACCAGTTGGGATATTCAAAGGTTTGTTCCCGCTGGGTCCCTCGTTGTCTAACCGAACACCATAAAGAGCAAAGGAGAACCATCTGTGCAGAATTGCTTGCTCGTCATGTGGCTGAGGGTGACAATTTCTTGTCAAAGATTGTTACAGGCGATGAAACATGGGTTGATCACTTCGAACCTGAAACAAAACGGCAATCAATGGAGTGGCGCCACACCCACTCCCCTACCAAGAAAAAGTTAAAAGCCATACCCTCAGCCGGTAAAGTCATGGTTACAGTCTTCTGGGACGCTGAAGGGGTTATTCTGTTCGATGTCCTTCCCCATGGTCAAACGATCAACTCTGAAGTGTATTGTGCTACTCTTCAGAAATTGAAGAAACGACTTCAGCGTGTTCGTAGGCACAAAAATCTGAACGAACTTCTCCTTCTTCATGACAATGCAAGACCTCACACAAGTCTTCGCACCCGAGAGGAGCTCACAAAACTTCAGTGGACTGTTCTTCCTCATGCACCCTACAGCCCCGATCTCGCACCGTCGGATTTCCATATGTTTGGCCCAATGAAAGACGCAATCCGTGGGAGGCACTACGCGGATGATGAAGAAGTTATTGATGCAGCACGACGTTGGCTCCGACATCGACCAGTGGAATGGTACCGTGCAGGCATACAGGCCCTCATTTCAAGGTGGCGTAAGGCCGTAGCATTGAATGGAGATTACGTTGAAAAATGGTGTTGTGTAGCTAAAAGATTGGGGAATAGCCTGGTGTATTTCAATGCTGAATAAAAGAACCCCTGTTTCAGAAAAAAAATGTGTTGCATTAGTTATTGAACTGCCCTCGTACTATAATTATCAGTCAAGGAATTAACCCTTATCGATGCCATATCACACTGTTCTGATAAATTATCTAAATTTTCTTGCGATTTATCTATACAATCAGTAATTTTAATTTCCTGTTTTTCTTGTTTAGTCAGTCTAGACTCGACATCTTCCAATTTATTATCCACTTTGACCTTCCGATCGACAAATCTTGCTTCTATACGGTTGTCTACTTTAACCTGCTTTCAGTTAATTGAGAAAATTTACTACTGAAAAATGCTTGCTGTTGTGAAAATTTAATGTCTAATTTTACTTGTATTTCAGCAAATTTTTCACCCAACATATTCAATTTTGATAACATTACTCTGAGTATGTCTACACTCCCAGAGCCGTTCGGTGCGACATTCATTCTACATTCGCGAACTATTCCCTCTCTAACATCAGAATTACTATCTAGTTATTCTACGACTTTACCTTCTGTTCTAAACCCCGATACACTCGGTATCGCTTCTTTGACAATATTTCTATTACGTTCTTCCTGTTCTGACAAATCACTCTTCTCCTCCCCTGATTTGGGTATTCTGTTATCTATATCACTACGCAGTTCAAGTTTCTTTTAGGCATCATGATAACTACAGAACACAAGCACAGTGAAATCTCAATTATAACTACGTTACAAAGTCTACTCTATCATACTCAAAGGATCACTTATTTTGTGGATTGCTTACTTTTCTATGTAGTTGTAAATTGTCGTGGCGTGTGTGTGATCACTGTCGCGTTCTCCGACACGCTGTGTCGTTCTGCATTTAGCTCACTCGAAGTCGTCGAACGCTGGCTGCGTTGTGGAGGAGTCAGCCCCCCACGTCGTCTCTGCACACGTCGTTGAGAAGAAACCCCGGACGGTGTGACGTCCGGCGTCGTTGAGTTCAGTTCTGTGAACAAACAATGTGCAGCTGTTGCCCACAAGTACCACGTCGCCTTTTCAACGATCCGACTAGCGTCGTCTTCTCTATGAGGCGTCGACTGGCGTTGTTAGGTGCTGCGTTGTCTCCCAGATGAGGCGGCAGCTGGCGTCGTCGGGCACATCGTTGCGGCGCCAAAATGGTGTCTGGCGACCCCGCACTCCAACCGCGTGCTGGTATTGTCGACGCCGTAGAGCTGCCTCTGCCACAGCTCTCGCAGTAGAGTTGAGACACGATGCGCGATGACGTAGGTCCCCGTTGGTGAACGGGAGACAGAAATGCGAACTCGTACGATGGATGCTTCTTCTGATTTAAGATTGAATGATTCATTGCCCGGATATGCAGTAGTTGTTAAATCTTATCTGATCCGCATCGCACACACCACCAATTGCGTGGAAACATTGTAATTATCAGTCTCCTCGTACGTTGTTGCCTCGTTGCTATGGAGTTGTTGAACCTGTATGAAGCGAGATCAACAGATACTCTTTGATCACGTCTGAGTGAAGCTACACCGTAATGTTAACAAAAATGTTCAAAAGTTCTCTTTTCAATTAATGAAGTAGGTATTTTGATATTCAGATTAAATTGTCCCTGCTGAACAGTCGTTGGTTAACTATCATTGATTAAATCACTTAATAATGTAGTCCACGCTTGATATTTCACTTGCAACGAACAGTTTATTGTTCCTTGGCCACTAAATACTTTATAACTTTCGCA
Organism: Schistocerca serialis cubense; assembly: GCF_023864345.2. Classification (NCBI taxonomy): domain Eukaryota; kingdom Metazoa; phylum Arthropoda; class Insecta; order Orthoptera; family Acrididae; genus Schistocerca; species Schistocerca serialis. The sequence goes on along the minus strand of NC_064638.1, from coordinate 247,098,710 downwards.
CCACACGCATTCGCAGTTGGTTGGTAAAGTCATTTCTATTAAAATTAAGTTTCTTGACAGTTACGACAACTTGACTCTTCAGCGTAATTGTATTATCTTCTTGAAGTCGTGTAATTGTGTCCTACACGAGACTAATTGAGTGTAGTCCTTTGATATACTATCCACTCTTCTTTTAGTTCCAACTATTTTAAAGTCAAGTCCAATATTCACTAGTTTCGTCAATAAAGTTCAATTAATCCGTTATGCACGGTTAAACGAGTCCATCAGTTCCTGTCTCTGCTTAGAAAATCAGTTTCAGAAGATCGTGAATCACGTCACGCAAGAAACACTTCTGAACGCAAAACAATCTCGTCGCGTTCCGTAATCTCAATAACTAAGACAAGAACTGTTCTCGCACGTCTTTACAGTACGAGAGCCAGCAAGCGATTTCTTCTGTGAAAGAGTATTGTAGGTGCATTGAATTTCTTCGTTGCGCTTCCACATAAAAATTATCTCTGACTAACATCACCTTGGACTTAGCTTTCAAGATATTAATTGCAATTATCACTTGGATATATGTCCGTTAATTAAATCTGAGATCTCTTCCTCCTCTTTTCATAACAAAAACTCTCAGTGATGTATAATGTTGTTGTTATCAAAACTTCTTGGTGTTAGCTTATCGGCAAAGATGTCTTGTTTGCCAAGATAACTCTTCCCTATTTCATATTATGGTATTCTGTCGTAATTGACTTTAAGGGGGACGTTGGGTTGTTATGCCGTTTAATGGTACTTTTGGGAATGTTGCATTTTAATGACAACTCGGCCAATCGTCGAGATGACAGTTTCTTTAAATTTAGGAAAATAATTGATACAGTTCGTGTGGCGTTCCGCAATGCATTTAATCCATACAGGAAACTCTGTGTCGATGAAAGCCTATTATTGTTAAAAGGTCGCTTATCTTTTAAACAACACATTCCTTCGAAACGAAGTTGATTTGAAACCACAACATTCGTGATGTGCGACTGTAAAACTGAATACGTCTTGGATTTCTTTGTATTCACAGGCACAACAGCAGAAACTGAAGTCCATAATTTGGAGAAATCTGGTGATATTTTAGGAACACTAATGAAGCCATATCTTGAACGTGGACATATCCTGTATGTCGACAATTGGTATACAAGTCCAGCCCTGTTTCTCTGGCTTTACAAGCAGAGAGCAGCAGCATGCGGTACTGTACGTAGGAACAGGTGCAACTTCCCGAAGCTACAAAAGAAACTGGAACGAGGAGAACTAGAGTTTATGTCAACTGACTCAATGCTTGCCATCAAGTGGTGCGACAAGAGAGAAATGTTCATGCTGACTACCTGTGACACTACAGAAATGCGTGACACGTGAAAGACAAACAGGACGACTGGCGAAAAAGTAATGAAGCCGCAATGTGCTGTTGATTACAATGCAAATATGGGAGCGGTAGACCACTCCGATATGCTATTAAGCTCTGTTGCATCTGTGCATAAATATGTTAAATGGTAGAAAAAGGTTTTTTTTGTTTTTTTTTTGGTTGATGTTGTTGACCTTTGTGTTTTGAATGCTCACACTCTTCACAGATCGGTGACAGGGAGCAAAATATCATTAGCAGATTTTCATTTATGTCTGGTACGAGAACTTGTGGAAAAATTTGCTACAGAACGGAGAAGAGATAGGAAAGGAAGACGCTCGGACGACAAGAATCCTCTCCGCTTTACTGGGAGGCACTTTCCACATATACCAGTCCAAGAAACGCGGACTATGGCATTGATGTGCAGTCTGCTCGAAACAGAACGTATGTCGAGAAACGAAATATAAGTGCAAGACATGCAATGTACCTTTGTGCGTTGGCCCATATGACACTACGAAGAACTTGTAGCCACGTTGCTACAGCTGGAAGATGAAATGAAGCCCTTACTTCCGAAATAAATTACATCAAAATTAGAACAAATAAAAATTATTACAAAAATTAAAAATATATGTATTTTCACTTCACCATTACCAGTCCAAAGCGCGGATGAGAAAGAAGGATGAGACATATAACTGTGCAAAAAACAAAATGGATGCTTCAAATGTTCATACAGAAGGTGAAATAATAAAAACTTAGTTCAATTTATGGATTCTTCCACAACTTCTTGGTAGAAGTTAAACGTTAAACTTAATGCAAATACCATTAATTAAACAAAAAATTCTAGCATTATTATTACTACAAAATTGTAGCCTGGGTTGCGTTAAGAGGTATTTATTTAAGCGGCAACTAGTTTTGGGCGAAGTCCATTTTCAAACCACCATGTAAAACAAAGACTGTGTCAACCACATTACAGCTGTTAATAAAACCATAGGAGATGTATAGCTATCGATATTCTATGGTTTTATCAATAGCTATAATCTGTTTCTCACATTTCTTTTTGACATGGTTGTTTGAAAATGGGGTTCACCCAAAACCAGTCGCTGCTTAAATAAATATCTTTTACCGCAACCCAGGCTACAATTATCTAGTAATATTCTAGGTCAACACTTGGAATGGGATTCCCAGCACTCGTTGGTCAGTTGCACACACTCGCCCGTTGCTGAATCACAAAAGGCCTTTAGGAATTAAAGACGACATATAATTAGGTATGAAACTTCCTGGCAGATTAAAACTGTGTGCCAGACCGAGACTCGAACTCGGGACCTTTGCCTTTCGCGGGCAAGTGCTCTTCTGTAAAGTTTGGAAGGTAGGAGGCGAGGTACTGGCAGAAGTAAAGCTGTGAGGACGGGACGTGAGTCGTGCTTGGGTAGCTCAGTTGGTAGATCACTTGCCCGCGAAAGGCAAAGGTCCCGAGTTCGAGTCTTGGTCCGGCACACAGTTTTAATCTGCCAGGAAGTTTCATATCAGCGCACACTAGGCTGCAGAGTGAAAATCTCATTCTATAACTAGGTAGTTGAAAACTTGAATATTTCCTTATCTAATTCTTAAACAAATGTTATAAATCATTGTTTATTTCTACTGTGCAATAACAATTGCGTCTCATATAAAAAGAATTCAGAAATATCCTTGGGGATAATTTATTGGGTTAATGCTCTCAAAATACCGTGATTAGCTTCAAAAGTGTGTCTCAGCATCCAGACACTTCCCTCGAATGTTGTTTGCGGGTGAATTATTGCGCTAGCATAGAAGAACTTTAACGCCTGGTCGTTATGGATTCTACAGCGTTTACATCATAATTTGCGTACAAAAATCTGATAATTAAGTATCAGTATGCCAAATAAAGCATAGATGTGTACTGAGACCTTATGACGATTCTCAAGAACTAATAGCAAATGAAAGAAAGCCTTTGATGAGGAGTTACATGTTAGCAGCGTAAGCAGTTTCAGTGTACATAAGGTCTGTCGAGCAATTCATATCCACATTCAAATATATGGAATAAGTAACCAGATATCCTGTGCTTATTTGTAACGTCGGTGATCACACTAACCGCGAGACTGTCACAACCGCCATGGTTCCAGAAATAATCAGGCCAGGGCGAGGACGGCCGAGCGAGAAGCTCGGGCACACAGGATAGTCCACAGAAGTGGCTGCCAGTGCAGGTAAACGGATTAGGCGGCCTCAAGAGCAGGCTTGACACAGCCAGTCGCATGCGCCGGTGCAGCACTCAAAGGGTTAATGAATAGAACTCTTATGTATAAAACGTCTGATCACGTTGCAAATGAATTAATGTGTTTAATATGTAAAACCTCTATGATTGAAGAAGCAAAACCTAATGTTGGTTTTATTAATTTTGGATCATTCACCCATTAGCAACATTTTGAGAAATTTTTTTAAATAAGTTTTACAGTTTGTTAAGATTGGTTGAAAGTCGCTACGTCCTCTCATTGTCAATTACACACGAGTTTGATTTGGCTAATTTGTTCTCCATTTTAATAAAACCACGCTTTTCACATATTTCAATGTTTATGACATCATATGCGCCATACAGCGATAAGATCCTGGAGGCACATACAGTTGCATATGTTGATACTACCTGCAAAAATTGTTTTGTGTAGAATTGATTGCAAAAAAATAATAAATTGAAGCATCATGGCTGATCTGGCAGTTCTGCTGCATAAACAGTAAACATACATCTTGAAGTAAACTATTTTCCTTTCAGTATTTTTTGAGGGATGTTAAAGTGGAAAAATTATGAGAATGTTTGAAATTGTTGCAGAAGTTTTGGAAGGCGCTAACTGCAGACAACCTCGAATACTTGGCAGTAGTAGGCCTATGAGGACTCTGGTGCAGAGTTCAAGCATCCATCACTTGCTGACACTGCAGTCAATGCCCCAAAGTTGCTAAATCTAAGACGGCGATAGTGGAATATTATAAAATCCAAGTTGTGAAATTCAATAAATGTGACATGATGGTAGCACAAAATTCAAAAACGCAAATTGGCAAAACCAATTCACTTGTGGAAGTGAGAAAATTGTTAAAATTACAAAAAGAAGGAAATTTTAAAATAAGAAAGAGTCTGTCATAGTGGAACTAATTCACTTGTGCTGGCAGCCATTATGATGCCATGTTCAAAGTATACAAATAATCAGAAATTTGCAATATGTTTAATAATATATGAAGTTACTTAGAATACTGCAGTTAGACTCCATGACATGACAGCTGTATGGTACAATACACTCTAAGACTAAATGTTTTCACGCCGAAATTGTGCTAGAAAAACAATGGTGATTGTCAGGTCCACAATTTTAATTCAAGAGCTAAAAGTCTACAAAGATACATAATTTTCAGGTGAACATTAAGGTTCATCAGTGTTAAATTACAATTGAAATAACTGTTACAATTGATGTCTAAGGGAGTTCTGTACACTCTCAAATTGAGTGCCCCCTGCCCTGCCCGTACTCCTGTGCCTAAATTGTTCCAGAGCACATGTGGCTAGACAATAACATGCTAAGGAGAAATACGATGGTCCGTTTTTAGGCCTAAAAGACGTTATATACAAAAGCACGCCTGATGAAGGCTTTAACTAACAAATATTACTCCATAAGGCGCTATGTTACACAAAATCTCCCATGTATCGACATGTTACAACAAAAACGTTACAATTTGCTTCTGTACATTGCCATGTTGCAGCAAAATTATAATAAATGAATCTGTATATTGCAATGTTAAAGTATAATTGTGACAAATTACTCTATACATCATCATGTTAAAGTTGTACCAAGGCAGTGACAAATTTTGCCACATTTTGCAAATACATGATGAATATTATCAGGGCAAATATTGTTCGTTGGTATGGTGACTGCTATAACCCCAGATACTGCTGGCGGCGAAAATTACTATGAATGTAATTGTGAGGAAATGATGGCCATATGATATGGTGATTGCCATTATGCTTAATTCGCTTTGCATCAGTGATGGTTAGGTGATATGTTAACTGGCATTACTCTTGAATACTAATGGAAGAAGTGACTGCCAATAGAGAAGGTGACTGCCTTTGCTCTGAATTCAATTGCAGGTAATTATGTGTAGCTGATTTGTGGTGACAGCCATGCATAGGGCTATGATTGTCAGTTGAGAAAGTGACCTGTTACAATAAATGGAGGTCGAGGAAAGAGGGCCAGTCAACAGGGTGCCTGCAATTATTCTATTGAGTAGAGCAATTATGGTTAGTTGATATTAGTTGATATGATAACAATCATTACCACATATGCATGGTGATGGTATCTGTAGTATATTCTAAAAATGGGTGTCAGTTACAGCATTTCAAACAGTATTTCATCACCAGAAGCTTGGGAGTGTATATATATGGTGTTTATCAGCCACTGGATCTTAAAAGGGTACTGTAGGCCTTCAGCTGACTGTGTGTATATAAATATGTGTGTTTGTGAAAGAGGTAAAGAGAGGGTGAGAGGGATAGAGAGTGAGACAGAGACAGAGGGAGGGAAAGAGAGAGAACAGGAGCATGCAGGAGGGGTCATTTACTTGGAGTATCTACTATTATACCTTATAACCGAACTATTAATACCAATAGCTGACAGTTTGTTTGTGGAGAATGCATCAGTTACTGAGGATGTCAGCTGCTGTATCCTAGAACTGAAAAAAGAACGTATTGGAATGTCAAAAAGTTCCACAATGCATTTCTTTCATTATGATCATAAGTCTTTATGAAAGGAAACAGATAAGAACAAGAAGAAATTACCACAATGCATTTCACACACACTTTTAAACTGTAATCTTATGGAACAATATGTACAGGACAATGACCTAGCCTGCATAATGTTTTAATCGAAGATGACAGAATCACTGACAGCATGGCAGCACAATACTGTTCATGAAAACGAAACCAACAGCCACAGTGCTACATTTTACCAGTTTATATAACAAATACCAATGTGACATGGCCCTGCAATCTTTAGTTGTGTCAGTATTGATCAAGTTCAGTAACCTTCATGTAAGATCATACTAACAGTAAAGAAGGCGTGGCTGGTGGTGTCCTGTATAAAGTAATCACATCTACACATGATATCCTGAGTCTGACTGTTTTCGTTGTTGGAAGAGGATTTACTGTCATCAATAAGTTCATCTATGTCAGTAGTTGCTTTAGCTTTTTGGAGTAAATTGCAACTGCCAGAAAATGTTTATCCTCTGTGTGAATGAAATACATTGGAAATTTTTGACATTCTGATCCATTTTGTTTCCCATTCTGTATTAATGGTATCTGTGAATGAAATGCAATGATGAACCAATTTGTGCATTCAGGTCCATTGTCTTCCCTGTGATAAGATGCAGTAACTGACAAGCCTAGAAGCTGGCACACACTACACACACACACACACACACACACACACACACATACACACACACACACACACATACACACACACACACACACACACATGCATGCATGCACGCACATACAGACACATAGATACACACATTCACTGTGAGCTACTGCATAATAAGATGCAGTCACTGATACCTCCATAAGCTGGCACCCACTACACACACACATGCATGCACACTCACACACACACACACACACACACACACAATACACACACACACACACATAATACTAGCTACAATATTTTGCCACATTTTCAAAACCCAGCAGCTGTCACCTGCTGCACTTACACACAACACACAGTTAGGCTTCTGGTGTCACAATACCATTTGATCTCCAGTATCTGACATCCACTGCCAAGTTGCAGTACATCTAACATCACCATGCTTTGGAGTTAATTGCAGACATCATGTAAACTACTCATCATTGCGACCCTTTAGTATCCATTGATAATGTCAGTCACCCTGTCAACTGAGGATAATTTCCCCAACTGTAGTCAAGGTAATGGTGATTATTTTTAAACTAATGTAAGTGCTATGTTGAATTCATGGTAGTGGCAGTCACAATATGTTATCTGAATTGAGTGAGGCATAATGGCAGTCATGTTAACAACTGATAATCATGTGCCCCAATGGTGTACAGGGTAGTAGTGATCATTGTATGTCAACTGACCATAATTGCTCAAAATTGCATTCAGGTTAATGGCAGTGACAAATGTCAGCCGTCCATTACTTACCCTGTGGTGTCCAGGGTAGTGGCAGTCACCCTATCAGCTGACCATCTCTGACCCCACTTGTGTTCATAGTAAGTCACCATTTCAACTGACCATCATTGCCTGTCAATAGCGTAAGAGGTAATGGCAATCATATCAAGTGAGCATCATTCCATCAATGTTGTAAAGGGTATCTATTATTGTCCCAGTAGTGTCCACCATGTGTTTACAATGTGTAAGGCAACTGATAAAAAAGTTATTGTATGATGCCAATATATAGAGCAATTTTTAACATTTTTGCTGCAAGAGAGAGCAGTTTGTAAAACTTTTGCTATAACATTATGTTGTATTTGCAACATGTTATATGGAGCAATTTTTTACTTTTTTGCAGTAACATGTCGATGTATGTGGTAATTTAGGATATTTTTGCAGTTGCAAGGTGGATTTTACTACAGTTTTATTGTAATGTGATGATGTGAGGAGAAATGTGTTACAATTTCGCTATGAGATGATGATATATGAAGTGTGAAGTATCATGCAATCTCCAAATTCAAATGGCTCTAAGCACTAAGGGACTTAATATCTGAGGTCATCAGTCCCCTAAGACTTAGAACTACTTAAACCTAACTGACCTAAGGCCACCACACACATACATGCCCATGGCAGGATTCGAATGTGCAACCTGAGCAGCATCGCAGTTCTGGACTGAAGTGCCTAGGACCGATCTGCCACAGCAGCTGGCTATAATCTCCAGTGTACAGTAGCTTACGTTACTATACCAGCATATGGTGACACACTTTGTACTACACTGTATACTTGATAACATTGTATGAGGTCACTATAATGTTTTGCTGTCTTGATAACATAGGAACCCTTGTTTCTCAGCTATATCAGTGTGTATTACCACTGTTGGCTATGACAACACAATAGCATTATCAGTAGCAGATGAAAAATATTTTGTATTGTAAGATAAAATTAATATACTAGACAGAGTTTACTATAATCTATAGCTCACTTTGATATCGGTTTTAACCAAACTTACAGGACTTTCAGATAAATTTTTACATAAACAAAACATAGTTTGCTTCCATACAAACATTAAACCATTCTTGTTGATACATTTATTTTAAGCTGTAAGTTAGGTCAGCAGTAGTGCCTATAGATGTTTTGTTATGTTATAGAACTAATTTTCAATTATTTTGATTTATGTAATGTTGATACAAGGATAGAAGACTAACTTGTAAGTTACATCAGTGTACCCAGTAAGCACACTGTGCTTAAGTTGGTGAGTATTAGAGACAATTTAGTTGCAGAAAAAATTAATATGATTTTCCATTGTGCTCTGCATTGAGTGGTAGAGGTAACGGACTTTAGTTGTCAACAACTGATGCATAACCTGTAAGTAGTGACATTATGTGAGCCATGTGTAATTTTTTAATGTTCCTGGACAATTAAATTACCACAGTAGGTTCACATATGTTTTGTACTCTGAATCTTAATTATTTTGGGAGAGAATACAATATTATTAATAACCTGGAAGTTTCCTTATGTTCTACAATATTTGACCTGCATGTGTTCTGTACTCAAAATTATTACATATTTTTTTAAATAATTTTGTTTTGGTGCAAGATAATATTTTCGAGATATCAAGCTTCCTACCTTCAGTGTCATTGTCCCTAGTGATGGTTACATCACACATTTAGTGCATTATGAACTAATATGTTTATAATGAAAACATGTATTTTAAATCATAAAATGCAGTAAACACTATGTCACAATCCCTTATTGTCCCCTGTGTTAATCTTGGTTATTTCACTGGCTTTTTTGCATGTTTACATCTCATCTTAAATTTGGGTATTATTCAGTTGTTGTTCATGAAAACGTAGTAAAGTTCGTTTCTATTCATGGTACCATTTTGGTCTAAAATAAAGTATCAGCTGACTGGCTAGCATGCTTCATGTATTTTGTACAGTTAGAGAACAATTGAAATGTGTAACTAAACCTGTGGCAATTAATTTGAGTATCCACAGTTATTCTTAGGTTTTAAGTGTAAGTTATATAGTTACCGCCATTTTCTGCATCTTGTAGTTATTTGGATTGTCATCTTGCTTATGTCAGCTATCGCTGCTTGCCTGCTTTTCATAGTATTTTAGCTAACATGAATTTTGTGTGGCTGTAGGTTCGGTTAAGTGTGTTTATTTGCATAGTATCATCTAGACCTATAAACAAGATACCATCTGTGGGCATAGAATGTTATTTTTTAGCCACATGTGTGTATCAAAATTTTAACTGTGGAAATAATATTGAGATAAACACTGCATCGCTGATCAAGTTTATATGCTCCTGCTGACACTGTAGATGTTGAATAAACATTGTGACAATTGCTAAGTGTCATGTGGTTTGTAGAACAATGTAGATGTGGAAATACTTAATTTTATTTTCCATCATGCCTCACACCAACCATGGTACAGCGAACTAGCTGTGGTCGTTCTCAAGAGGAACATAACCTATAAATTTGATCACTAGTGCCAAACTATACCAGTACTGTTATTGTCTCTGTCAACTTTTTATGAAAAATCTAATACTTTTGAATATGGCGCGATTTATTCAAATTTCAGGTCATGTTTACACATTTTTGACATAGAAATACTACACCATTATTAATATCCTTACAAGTTTTTTTATGTATAAGGCAAATTTCAGTTCGTTCCGATGTTATTCAAACTGGCTTCACGATGTCTGTTGTTGGGACAAGTGAGTTGGTTTCGCAACCTCAAACATTTTTTCGAATTTTTCAAATTTTATTTCATAACCCGCTTTGTTTTCCGGCTCTACTTGCGGGTATAAAAATCAAAAGAGCTATTTCATTAGCCTGTCATTGGAGCTGACATGTGATCACATTCGGTCCATGGAACTGTGATTGCTGGCAACCATGATATGTTGGGTGGCTTTAGGATTTCAATTGCCTCTATTATTTTGCGAGTGTACAGGAACACGGGCCCCTAAAATCTTGCCATCAATTCCGCCTGAGCTGCCAACTTCCCTTAAGCCATGTATCCCACAACTGGTTTGCATACATCCCCTGCGTCTCCTCTAACAGCGACTAGTCGTATTTTAGGACACATGAAATTTTATGATTTAGATGTAGGTGATCTTTCGAACAATAAAATCATAATAATACTGTACATCGAAGAAACGCCCCCCCCCCCTCCTTCTTCAAAATTCAAAATTAATATGTGTCCTGAAAAATGCTGCTGCATATAACTGCTTTGCTTATCATTTTTAATAATCTTGTAAGATGATGAGTCAGTACCCCTGAAAGAATTTTGGCGAGACTGACAGAGTTCGCGAGAGGTTGTGCAATTGTGTCACCTAAAATGTTCATAAATTGTAGTTGGTTGGGACAAATGCTTCTTACGATGAAACATATCCTCAGCGTTGGTTCGGAACCACACTTATTGTTTGTTATGAAATTCGATTCTCAACTGCTACTCTAATTTGACTTCAGCTGTACAATTTATCGGTGACATATAAAAAGTGGTGCCGCCCGAAACTCAAACCGGCATTTATTTCTTAACGCACTCACGAGTGACTGAATATTCCATATGTCACACTTCCCTACTTTTCCTAATGCTCGCAGACACATGACGTGATTCCGGCCAGAGAGATATTCGATGTCATCGTCGTTTTAATACTCATCTTCGTCGTAATACTTATTATTTTATTGCACAATCACTGTGTTGACAGTTCACGTTATAAAATGTAGTTGCAGAAATGAATGCATGCATGCATGCGTACAGGCACGAATTGTCAACATGAATATTGTCAGTAACATAGTAAGTCCTCGTTATCAGCTGATCATAAGACTCTGTCGATCTTTCTCTTTTAGGCTACTCAGCGAGGTGCTGGTGACAGCGGAAGGCTGCAGATATAGCCTGCATGACACGGAGGCGCTCTTCGTAGGTCACGTTTTATTTGCTACTGCGCACATTGCACAAAGAACTAGGTACCAGTTGCAGGACACAAGTTAAAGACCGGCCGGTGTGGCCGTGCGGTTCTAAGCGCGTCAGTTTGGAACCGCGTGACCGCTACGGTCGCAGGTTCAAATCCTGCCTCGGGCATGGGTGTGTGTGATGTCCTTAGGTTAGTTGGGTTTAAGTAGTTCTAAGTTCTAGGGGACTGATGACATCAGTAGTTAAGTACCATAGTGCTCAGAGCCAACTGAACCATTTTTTGAACACAAGTTAAAGAATGTTTTGAAATTATGAACTCCAAATTATAAATGTGGAATGTAAAGGCAAAAAAAGTTAACGATGTGTCTATGAACTATCACATGCACCAGTTTAAACTAATTAAAGAGGTACGACTAAGAAATTTTTGAGAACATACCTTTGGAGCAAAATATTGCGTGGTAGTGAATCATGGACTTCGGGAAACCCGGAACGGCAGACAACCGAAGCGTTTGAAAGAAAGTTGAAAATTAGGTGGATTGATAACGTATGGGAGGACGAGATTATTCGAAGACTCGGCGAAGAAAGGAAGATATGGAAGACAAAAATGTGTGTGACATCTTAATGGACTTAACTGCTAAGGTCATCAGTCCCTAAGCTTACACACTACTTAACTTAAACTGTCCTAAGAACAAACACACACACCCATGCCCGAGGGAGGACTCGAACCTGCACGGGGATCAGCCGCACAGTCCATGACTGCAGCGCCCAAGACCGCTCGGCTAATCCCGCGCGGCTATGGAAGATACTGACAAGAAGAACACCGGATGGTAGTACATGTGTTAGACAGCAGAAAATAACTTCTGCGGTACTGGAGAGGGCTGTAGAGGGTGAGAACTATAGAAGAAGACAGAAATCGGAATACATCCAACAAATAATAGAGCGTGCAAGTGGCACCGTAAGATGAAGAAGGTTGGCAGAGGAGAGGACCTTCTGAAACATCCCAGTTTTTAAATACTTTTCAAAAATCATAATTTAGCACAATGATTGTACGGAAACAATTGCAGCTTCAGTCAAATGACGACCTTTCTCAGACGTCAGAACGTTATAGACGATGCGTCCGTATATGATACTTTGCATCGACGTCACTGTTACCCATTTGTAAGATTAAGCTATAAAACGTAGGAAAGCACGGAGGCAACAAGTTTTTAGGCCATTTGCGTCAGTTATAGCTCTGTTTCTTTGCTACTACATATAATGATATAGCACATGCATAACAATGATTTCGATACAATTGATCACATTAGGACGTATCACGTGTAATTGACGTATTTCTTATGCTTCAGTATGGTATGTTGATTGACCGCAGATAGTGATTTCAATGACGATCTTAAGTACAGCTATTGTGTCTAGTGATGATACTTCTGTCTCTTATAAACTGCTACTTCGTAGAGGATTAAAATCTTGTGGCGCACTGGTAACTTGAAAAAGTCTCGCATGCACTTTTAATCCATCAGGAAACTTAAGATTAGCGAACACTCCGCTGAATAGTGAAAACTCATTCTTGATCTTATCAAATACCTATCTCTGAACTTAATATTCAGTATCTGTTTACTAATTTCCAGCTGTTAAAAGCCACATTGACAAAAATGGACGAGGTCAAGAAGAAAATGCTGCTTCCCAACCAAACACTGAAATTTTTTTACTGGAAATGAAATTGATTCCATTCAGGGAAAAAGGAGCATATAACATTTTTAATGTTTCAGTCTGTTAATTGGGTGTTCCGAGATGACACAGTAACATACTATCAGTACTGGATTTGTATTCAGGTTCGTATGCGGAATCTTAAGACAATCACAATGAAGGCAACCTCATGGACAATGTTTTGCGTCTCTTTATTCGCCTGTTTAATAAAATCCGGCGGGGGAGTACTTGAAATTCATAGATGTTAAGGCTATATTTACGCAGTGTAGCCTTTTGTTTAATCAGATGAGGGAAGACTTACAGATGAGGTCATCTACTCAAAGCCTCAGAGTGCTGACCAATCTTGGTTACCTTTCTTCTTGCCTCCTACTCCCATTCACATATCTCCTTTTAGGTATTTCAATTATAATTCACGAATTTCAAGAGGGAAAATACACCAGCTTAGTGAGTTCTGACGTTTTATGTACAGAGAGTATGAACTGTTTATCAAACACAGCCACAAAAGGGCGTTTTTATTGACAAATCGATTGTGAGGTCCATTAACATAACAGTACGTTGCCGTTAGGAAAGAAATATCACGGATCCCATATCAGCCTGAAAATGTTAATATACGTTGCAAGCCGTAGATAAAAATCGCTGTGGTGAATATAGTGGAGCCGTCTAAAGTTAAGATCGATCACAGTGGGTTCGTCTGGGAACGAAGGTATCCTTAAACTGCGTGCAGCCGAGCGAAGCAAAGTTTCTCATCACAGTACGATATTTACAAAATGTAATAACGGACACGAAATGGCTTTTCTGCAGAAACCAGATTTTATCTCATCTACACTGCCCGAAATCATGGTCGTTAGCGGCCATTCGTACTAGCAGTTGTTATTCTCCCTGTTATATCGACGTTGTGGCCACAGAACGTAGAACGTGGCACGGCAGGTAATTTATATGGATGCACTGATGTCCGAAAGATAAGATTTTTCCTGATACTTGAAAAAATGAGACACTTGGATGACGTGGTAGCTAAAAGGTGAGCCAGGTGTATTGAGACAGGTCTGCAGAGGTATGAGAAATCACGTGAAGTACTGGTCTAGTATGTGATTTGGCATTACCACATGGGAAGTGAGTCTACGTACAGCAGGAAATGGAATACATATCGTATCTCAATAGGCCATAGGCATAACAGACCTCGCAGAAATTAAATGCAGCTGCGTACATTCTCTTAACATGACGGCACCCACGATAACTCTGGCGTCGCCATATCGCTGCCTTTTTAGAATATTGGTAGGGTTGCTAAGTGCGTAAGATGTCACATTAAGTTTGTGCGTTATGTGGTGTGTATGGTTAGAGAGCTCAACGACGTGATTATTAGCGAGCATACGAAGTTAGTAGAAACGAATGCAGTTAAAATGGTGAAAATCCGAGAAAAGAGATAAATATCAATCTGAAATAAAATCGCACTCACTCTTCCCCTATCTCTCCCATTATCCTCTGTTCAATAGCACTGGGTACATCATATAAAACTTTGTGTTCTGCCTTACGGCAGGTCTTGTCATGGGGGAAGCCTCGTCATAGAGGTCCACCGCATGAGCGTCTAGGGAAGTGATTCCAGTGGTGGTTTCTAGTCGCCTTCCACTGATGATGATGATAATGAGGACATCACAACACCCAATCCCTGAGCGGAAAAAATCTCCGATCCAGCCGGGAAACGAACCCGGGACCCTTGGCGTGACAGACCACCGCGCTGACCGCTTAGCTATCGGGGCGGACGTACATAATATAAGATAGCGTAAAAACGCCGAAGATGTTCTAATAATCTCAAAGAAAAGCGAAAGGAGACATGAGTAAAACAGATTCACAGGGGTATGTGTCTGGCTGATTGTTTAAAATAAACGCTTATGAGCCAGCCAGCCCGATAACACATTAAAAATGTCGTCCTAAAATTTTAAGGAACAAGTCGGACAATTCACAGAATTTTAAAAATCGTACCACTTTCGCTTTATTGTCAGCTAAAACAAAGGTCATATCCCTCGGGAAACTGGCTGCCACGCTTTGCTCCGAAAATAAAATCTAGTCCAGTTAAGTGAGGCGCAATGTGAACTGTACGCCACAAGCGCAACACATTGGAGCCACGCAGGGTGGCCGCGTGGTATCAGGCGTCTTGTTACGGTCCGCGCGGCTCCCCACGTCGGGCGTGGGTGTGTGTGTTGTCCTTAGCGTAAGTTACTTTAAGTTAGATTAAGTAGTGTGTATATTTAGGGACCGATGACCTAAGCAGTTTGGTCCCATAAGATCTTCCCACAAATTAATTATTAACACATTGGAGAGGGTTGTCTCGCCGGAGCAAAAAGCGACGCGTCGTAGGGCTGTGTCCCACGAAAAGACAGGTAACAAGGACCTCCTCCCGCGTGCGTGGCTGGAAAGGGGGTATGCTATGGCTGAGTTGTGGAGTTAAGAACATATAGGTTAACAGTTCACTTCCAGCGTTTCTTCTTCCTTTTGAAACACGTTTCTTTACGTCTCTAGCGAGGCGACAGCATGGAAGAGGATGGTACACTGAACTAACTAATGATCACGACACTCATTCTTGGCTGCTGCATCAGCCTTTCCATTCCCCGCAGTACCCCTGTGCCCTGGACGCAGTGGAAAGACGCCTCCTTCCCCAGCCTTTGTGGCTGGAGGAGGACATCCTGCATACTCTGAACTACTTCATCTGATGGGTAACAGCGTTGTAGAGAGGGCGCTAAGAGATTCAGAAAATACCAGGAATTTAGCACTCGAAACACATCTGCTACAGTGCCCGAAAGATCGCGCATAGTTCCACGTCGAAGACAGTTTTGAGGCAACAGGATGCTGAGGACACGTGCAGGGAAAACGACAGGGCAGCCAACGGGATCTTCCTATTTACATCCAACCGTGAATACCGCTACATAGTTGTGATGCTCATTTAAAACGTCGGAAAATACGTGTTAAAAGCACAAACAGGAGTGCAAATTCTCCTGTACTGCACTCACTCTGAGTCTCTGCAGTTATTGTGGGAGGCGCAGAAAACGCCAGATTATAGCTTGCATGTACCCCACACCAAGGAACTGCCACACACACTTCGCGGGGATTCCATACGGCCTCGCCGCGCGGGATTAGCCGAGAGGTCTGGGGCGCTGCAGTCATGGACTGTGCGGCTGGTCCCGGCGGAGGTTCGAGTCCTCCCTCGGGCATGTGTGGTTGTGTTTGTCCTTAGGGTGATTTAGGTTAAGTAGTATGTAAGCTTAGGGACTGATGACCTTAACAGTTAAGTCCCATAAGATTTCACACACATTTGAACTTTTTTTTTCCATACGGCCTCGTTGCCCTTGGACGATGGATAGAGAGGCGTTCCATAACGGGATGGGCGATAATGTGGTATGTTATAGAAGTGGCAGTAGGGAGGAACTTACATGCCTGATGCACGATGAGCAGTTGCCGCCAGATGGTAATTGGAGGCCTCAGCACAGACTGGGTATGGGGTCCGTGCTGCAAGCGCCCGTGGGCAGCCTGATCTCTTCATAGTGCATAGCGTCAGTGAACTTCAGGTAAGAAGGCCTCGCAGAGCCATACACTGTGCAGACGCAGTCCAGCCGCTATCCCACAAAGGCCCTACAAAACTGAGCAGATGCACCCCGTCCGCTCCCCAGGACAAGTGGCTAAGACATGTCAAGATGTTCAGTGCCTTCTCGGCCCATGCCTCCAGGACGTTTAGATGTGGTAACCACGGCAGTTGGACTCAAAGACACATTTATCGAGCCAACAACAGTTTGTAAGAGGTGAAGTAGCTAGATGGTATTCGAGGATTTAGAGTCTTCTCTTGAAGCTGAGGATGACATACAAGTTGATGATTGCATGTTGAAGATTGTGCCTCGCTAGATCCTCACTTGTTCTGTCGTTGAATGTATGATTCCTACTGGCAGTTTTACACCACCGTGTAAAGACGCTACAGACGACAACCGCCTGACCAGCTCTTCCCTGTAGCACCTGCCCTCTTAATCAGCCACTGACATGGCTTTATCTAATGGCAGAACCCCATGGCCGTAAGTAGGTGGACTGTGCTTTTCTTCCGCCGACCTGAGGTCTAACCTTTGCATCCAAACATGGGACGACCTTCTGTTTAAGGTAAACTCCGAAGCACCGTGCAACTTCGAATTTTTCGCATTAACAAATCATTACCTCAGGTGTAAAAAGTGTCCTTAACTCAGAACCACAGCACTCAGCACCTCTGTGCACTCAAATGCACTGTGAATTCTCTTACTGGCGGCGTCGTATGTACTTTATCAAGGATATCTGTGTAATTCCTACACAGTTTCGTCTGTATATGTATGTATCTACTAAACCGGGGACAGAAACGACGGAGAAACTTCGTCCGGCCATAGCCCTCAGTGCTTCACAACCCCACAACAGGCCACAGCTCTCCACCCACCCCACCGCCGCCCCACACCGAACCCAGGGTTATTGTGCGGTTCGGCCCCCACTGGACACCCCCCTCCCCCCTTCACCGAGGACGTCTCATATTAGACGACGAGTGTAGCCCAAATGTTTGCGTGGAAGAATAACTACGGTGTACGCGTACATGAAAACGGCGTGTGTGCAGCAATTGCCGACACAGTGTAGCGGATTCGTGCCAGGGACCGGGACGCCTTCCTGCTCGGGAAGACCGTGCTGCTAGCCGGGCGGGCTTTCGTCTGTATAAGTGGTAGGAATTTGAGAACCGAGAGGTTTGCGATTCAAACCTGTTCTCGGCCTATTATTTGAATAGCACAGCCGAGAACGGTAGCAGTTTCCCGTTACTTGTTAGTTCGTGTCTCCTGTAGTTGGACCATAAAGGAAATTGCTGCTGGGTGTACATCTGACAGTTTTCGTTTCTCGGTTCTGTACTTGCTTCCTCTATAATAAATCACGTCGTGTTTTCTTTGTACACTGAGGTGACAAAAGTCAAGGGATAGCGTTATGCACTTACACAGATGGTGGTAGTATGATGTACACAAGTTATAAAAGGGCAGTGCATTGGCGAAGCTGTCATTTGTACTCAGGTGATCCGTGTGAAAGGGTTTCCGAACTGATAATGGCCGCACGATGGGATTAACAGACTTTTAAGATTGAACTAGACGCATGAGAATTTCAATTTCGTAAATCGTCAGAGAATTTAACATTCTGAGCTCCACAGGAGTGAGTCGAGATAACCAAATTTCAAACATTACCTCACCACTGACAACACACTGCCTGTATGCTTTCGCTTAATGACCGAGAGCAGCGGCGTTTGTGTATATTTGTCATTGCTAACAAACAAGCAACGTTTTTGTATAGTTGTCATTGGCAACGAATAAGCAACATCACCTGAAATAATCGCAGAAATGAATTTAAGATGCACGCCGAACGTATCCGTTACGACAGTGCAGAGAAACCTGGCGGTAATGCGCTATTGGAGCAGATTTCCAATGCAATAGCCTTTTCTGACATCACGAAATTACCCGCAGTGACTTTTCTGGCCTCATAACTACACCAAGACGACTGAAAACCCATGATCTGGTCAGATAAGTACTGCTTTCAGTTGGTAAGAACTGAAGGGAGGGTTCGAATTGCGGGTTTCCAAATAAAATGATGTATGGTTTGGTAGCCAACAACTACGTAACCTCTGACTCAGAGTTGAAATAGCAAACGTTTTGGCTGGTTTCGTTGTCCAGGGGCTGGGATACGTAGTTGCCACATTACAAGCCAAATATTGCTGAGTCTGCAGTATACAATATGAATATACACTTGAATGGAATGGTGGAAGGTTCCTATCACTCGGAAATTGCGAAGTTTGAAAGTAACGTAGGAATTTATAAATGAAAACTGCAATTAAATAAAATTAGCAGGTACTATTCTTAACGACTTTAAATGATGAGTACGATAGCGGAAGTACCTTTAAGAATGCTATTTACTACTGCAAGCACTTATCGGTGTCGATAGTCCAGTAATTAAATAAAATATAAGTTGAATAACAAGGAAATAATAGATTCTTGTTTCACGTAATTAGTTATGAACAACAACATAGCTTGCGAGATATTAACTTGTAAATGAATACTACGTCTTCACTGCAGAAGCCATGGAAATCTCACAAGTACACAAGTCGGCACTGCAAAATATTTCTATCTCCCGCAACCACTCGCAAAACTGCTCCACTCTCCAAGTCCTTCCTTCCACTTTACATGTTCTGTGCCACCTGATGCTCCTCCCCCACTTCGGTAGTCGCCTGCCGTAGTAAATAGCGCTGTGATTGGCTACAGCACTCCTGTCATGTCTTCAAGCCAACGCACACTCACACACGTATTGAAACACACATGATATCCTGTATTTACATTTAAATAACTAAAAATTAAATAAATATTTCCATAGCTGGACCATAAACACGCTCAAACACACATTATTAAATACATAAACAAATCAAATAGACATATATGAAAGGGATAGAAACAAAAGTTTGGCCTGTAGCCTAATGTCTCTGTATTTAATAAAGCACAGTAAATATTTAACCAATTTCTTCATAAATAGTATATATCTGATTTAAACAAAGACATAGACAAATAAATATATTTATAAGCATGCTGCTACCGTTTTTTCGTGTAACTGTGGAGTACTTATGGCCTGTAGCAATTAATAGTATTCGACCAACTTAATCTCCAATAACTCATGTACTGCTCAAGTAACACGCCTGTAATTCATACAAAGTTAGATTTACACTAATAGCTTCCTAAAATCACGTCGATCGACAAAATAGGATGAACCGTTTAGATTTTGGTAATTCGTTGCTGGGTGTTACTTGTTGTTGTTGTTGTTGTTGTTGTTGTTGTGGTCTTCAGTCCTGAGACTGGTTTCATGGAGCTCTCCATGCTACTCTATCCTGTGCAAGCTTCTTCATCTCCCAGTACCTACTGCAACCTACATTCTTCCGAATCTGCTTAGTGTATTCATCTCTTGGTCTCCCTCTACGATTTTTACCCTCCACGCTGCCCTCCAATTCTAAATTGGTGATCCCTTGATGCCTCAGAACATGTCCTACCAACCGATCCGTTTTTCTAGTCAAGTTGTGCCACAAACGTCTCTTCTCCCCAATCCTATTCAGTACCTCCTCATTAGTTATGTGATCTACCCATCTAATCTTCAGCATTCTTCTGTAGCACCACATTTTGAAAGCTTCTATTCTCTTCGTGTCCAAACTATTTACCGTCCACGTTTCACTTCCATACATGGCTACACTCCACATAAATACTTTCAGAAACGACTTCCTGACACTTAAATCCATACTCGATGTTGACAAATTTCTCTTCTTCAGAAACGCTTTCCTTCGCATTGAAAGTCTTTTACATTTTATATCCTCTCTACTTCGACCATCATCAGTTATTTTGCTCCCCAAATAGCAAAACTCCTTCACTACTTTAAGTGTCTCATTTCCTAATCTAATTCCCTCAGCATCACCCGACTTCATTCCACTACATTACATTATCCTCGTTTTGCTTTTGTTAATGTTCATCTTATATCCTCCTTTCAAGACACTGTCCATTCCGTTCAACTGCTCTTCCAAGTCCTTTGCTGTCTCTGAC
The DNA here is from genome assembly GCF_023864345.2 of Schistocerca serialis cubense. Taxonomy (NCBI): domain Eukaryota; kingdom Metazoa; phylum Arthropoda; class Insecta; order Orthoptera; family Acrididae; genus Schistocerca; species Schistocerca serialis. Next base: position 247,077,925 of record NC_064638.1, on the reverse strand, counting down.
AGAATTACAATGTCATCGGCGAGCCTTAAAGTTTTTATTTCTTCTCCATGGATTTTAATACCTACTCCGAATTTTTCTTTTGTTTCCTTTACTGCTTGGTCAATATACAGATTGAATAACATCGGGGAGAGGCTACAACCCTGTCTCACTCCCTTCCCAACCACTGCTTCCCTTTCATGTCCCTCGACTCTTATAACTGCCATCTGGCTTCTGTACAAATTGTAAATAGCCTATCGCTCCCTGTATTTTACCCCTGCCACCTTCAGAATTTGAAAGAGAGTATTCCAGTCTCACTGTCAAAAGCTTTCTTTAAGTCTACAAATGCGAGAAACGTAGGTTTGCCTTTTCTTAATCTAGCTTCTAAAATAAGTCATAGGGTCAGTATTGCCTCACGTGTACCCATATTTCTACGGAATCCAAACTGATCTTCCCCGAGGTCGGGTTCTACTAGTTTTTCCATTCGTCTGCAAAGGATTCGAGTTAGAATTTTGCAGCTGTGACTTATTAAACTGATTCTTTGGGATTGGAATTATTATATTCTTCTTTAAGTCTGAGGGTATTTCGCCTGTCTCATACATTTTGCTCACCAGATGGTATAATTTTGTCAGGACTGGCTCTCCCAAGGCTGTCAGTAGTTCTAATGGAATGTTGTCTACTCCCGGGGCCTTGTTTCCAATCAGATCTTTCAGTGCTCTATCAAACTCTTCACGCAGTATCATATCTCCCATTTCATCTTCATCTACATCCTCTTCCATTTCTATAGCATTGTCCTCAAGTACATCGCCCTTGCATAGACCCTTTATATACTCCTTCCATCTTACTGCTTTCCCTTCTTTGCTTAGAACTGGGTTTCCATCTGAGCTCCTGATATTCATACAAGTGGTTCTCTTTTCTCCAAAGGTCTCTTTAATTTTCCTGTAGGCAGTATCTATCTTGCCCCTAGTGAGATAAGTCTCTACATCCTTACATTTGTCCTCTAGCCATGCCTGATTAGCCATTTTGCACTTCCTGTTGATCTCCTTTTTGAGACGTTTGTATTCCGTTTTGCCTGCTTCATTTACTGTATTTTTATATTTTCTCCTTTTTTTAATTGAATTCAATATTTCCTCTGTCACCCAAGGATTTCTACTAGCCCTCGTCTTTTTACTTACTTGATCCTTTACTGCCTTCAATACTTTATCCCTCAAAGCTACCCATTCTTCTTCTACTGTATTTCTTTCCCCCATTCTGGTCAATTGTTCCCTCATGCTCTCCCTGAAACTCTGTACAACCTCTGGTTTAATCAGTTTATCCAGGTCCCATCTCCTTAAATTCTCACCTTTTTGCAGTTTATTCAGTTTTAATCTACAGTTAATAACCAATAGATTGTGGTCAGAGTCCACATCTGCCCCTGGAAATGTCTTACAATTTAAAACCTGGTTCCTAAATCTCTGTCTAACCATTATATAATCTATCTGTCAGTATCTCCAGGCTTCTTCCATGTATACATCCTTCTTTTATGATTCTTGAACCAAGTGTTAGCTATGATTAAGTTGTGCTCTGTGGAAAATTCCACCAGGCGGCTGCCTCTTTCATTTCTTACCCCCAATCCATATTCACCTACTACGTTTCCTACTCTTCCTTTTCCTACTATCGAATTCCAGTCACCCATGACTATTAAATTTTAGTCTCCCTTCACTATCTGAATAATTTCTTTTATCTCATCATACATTTCTTCAATTTTTTCGTCATCTGCCGAGCTAGTAGTCATATAGACTTATACCACTGTCGTAGACTGTTTCAAGTCTATCTTGGCCGCAACAATGCGTTCGCTGTGCTGTTTGTAGTAGCTTATCCGCATTCCTATTGTTTTATTCATTATTAAACCTACTCCTGCATTATCCCTATTTGATTTTGTATTTATAACCTTGTATTCACCTTACCAAAAGTCTTGTTCCTCTTGCCACCGAACTTCACTAGTTCCCACTATATCCAACTTTAACCTATCCATTTCCCTTTTTAAATTTTCTAACCTACCTGCCCGATTAAGGGATCTGACATTCCACGCTCCGGTCCGTAGAAGGCCAGTTTTATTTCTCCTGATAACGACGTTCTCCTGAGTAGTCCCCGCCCGGAGATCCGAATGGGGGACTATTTTACCTCCGGAATATTTTACCCATGAGGACGCCATCATCATTTATCCATACAATAAAGCTGCAAGCCCTCACGAAAAATTGTATTATTTACAAATACTAAACTTTAAACTGATAAAGATATTGAAAATCTTATCACTCCATCAGAAACGTCGTGCAAATGTTTCTTTTTATGGTATCATGAGTCCTCCGGCTATTATTAATTTCTACATGAGCTGCGAAATGTCTTCCATTAAGGTTTCACAAAGTCCGCCATCTTTTGCACTCCTGGAATGTCTCCTTCAACGACACCATGGAATTCCCAGCCTGTGAGATCAATTGAGGAGCTACTTGATTGTGAAGGAATGACAATGGCCGGGAAAGCAGTGTACTGACTACATGCACCTCCGTATTCACATGCACTCCGAGGAAGACTCGGCGGCCGGTCGGCGTCTTTCGGCTTCAAGACCTGTTCAGATGGTACTCGTTTTACAGCGAGAACTCAGTTCGTGCATAAAATCTTGCACCTGCGACACTTTGACTGTTAGGGACAGCTATAGAAATCTGCAATTGTCTTCAGTAAGTAGTTGAGTCCATAACATATCGAGTTGTTACACAACGCTGGGCAAAAGGAAGTCCCATACGATATTAGTCGGTATCCCATGAGATTTCTGATCTCATTGTGTAATAATAACTTCGTGATGCTCATCTACCTGGTGGAAACAGGGACTGTACCTAACGGTCATTGCTAGTGCAGTTGCTATTCGTAACAGCATTACTTTAAGAGGAAACCTGTTGTGTCTGGGGCTATGCGCAGTTCTGTTTAGAAAGAACAGTTCGATGTAGTCATAAGGTCGAGCTGCGCCCGTCTGTTTTCATGCCTCACAGCTAATTCGTTGTTAATAATAACCTGTAGCCGTGCTCCTACAGTAAAATAGTCTATGCACTGGCCAGAGCTGTGAGTCAATGAAATATGCAGAAATATAAAAAAAAGTTAAAAGAAAAATTTAATCTAATGAGTTCTAATCTAACGTCTGTAATTGATGTAGATGACAGAGAATTATGTTGAATAATGTTCATTCAAGAAAGGACACCTTAAATAAAATAAAGTACAGACAAAAAATATCCACATCAAATGCAGTAATGTTGCGTTGAAAGCTTTACAAGAATGGTGGAAAAATCCCTGAACTAAATGGTCATCGAAGATCTGGGGAAACTAAGTCAATTTCGTAACCTCAATGCACGAAATATTCACCACTTCAAAAGAGTTCAACATGATGATTCGAAATTAACACACGTGATGCAAAGGATAATAAGTCATACACTGCCTACCCAACGATCCTTAATAAAAGTGGGAAAAGTTAGAGTCCTACACTGGAGTCCTTTCAGACGTATTGAATGACAACGTTCTTCAGAAGTGTGATAGCGGCCATTCACCACCTGGAATCAGACACCTCCATGATCGCATCAAGCAGGCCACCACAGATAGGACTGTCTTCTTCAAGAACTCGATAAAAAGTGTCCAGAATCGCTTCTTTGAGCTCTACAATTGAAAATACCCACTCTCTCCCTAACTCTCATAGTGTTCCAATACTATCTGCTTTTCCATTGGCTGAACGTCATCCCTACTAAAAATACGCTGTTCTTAAACACTAAAGATATGATCTGCTTCGACAGGACCACTTTTCTACACTATACTAATATATTAGAACAACATTTAAATAAAATAAATGTTTCAAACATTCAACTGCGTTCAGAGTATGCACAATTATTACAATTAAACGTTTATTCAGAATTAATAAGCTTATCATAAATGAGAACAGATTGTCCTAATATATTGTTTAAACTGTTATTTAGACCTGCTTGACAGAAGCGTCTTTTGGTTTTCTGTTGACTTTCGGCGTCTGGTAAGACTTACCAGAGACCACCTTTAAATTATCATAATTCTTCAATAGCACTTCCAATCAACATTTAAATGAAATTGCTGGAAAAGTAGTAAACTGTTCATTAAATAAATCCACATGTACTACAAAATATAATGTATTCGTGCGTATTCATTTGCTGTGTACTTGTCACCGATATGATGTTCTGGCGTATATATAACATAAAAGATACGAAAGACATAACTAATCAAGAAATAAAATAGATACGGATACATAGCTTTCAGATATGATGGCTGTAGTGCTGTCAACCAAAATTTCGTTTATTGAAATCGCATGAAGCGATTAAATGTTGATAATTCTGAGGTTCATTTCGAAAATGCATATTCACTGTGCAATATTAGCTTCTGTTGTTGTAAAGAGATTGAAATATTATTGTGCCATTGGATGTGTCTCATTTTTCTGAGATCAATGGTGTATTCGGGTTTGCATTAGTGTTATAACTTAGCCATCTTGAAGATTGCCTGATACTCCGCCATTTCTTGGAACATTGTCTCATGCACAAAGGCAATGTGAGTGGCAGCCGTTCAAATTCCCGGCGTTGGGATTTCTGCTTGATGTGACGTTGTTAGTTGATCGTCTCTGTACCTGGACACGCTCAAGGAACCATGAGACGTTCTCATGCAGCCGATTCACACCCACCCCTAAAGAAAACTCAGCTCTCCTCAGTAACAATACTAGTTGGACAAACAACTCCCCTATATTCTCGTAATGTTGCAAAGTCCTTCAATTCGATCCCACTTCGGTGACTTGCATGTCCCTAACGTATCCCAATAATACTATGAGAGAAAGCACAACTTGGCTAAGGAGGTGCAAAAAAGCACCACCATCCCTCTACGTTTACCAATATTGATCATCAAGATCAAAAAACAGCAGAAGCGCAATAGCTATTTAATCACGCCCCCCCCCTCCCCCCCCCCCCCCCCCCCCCCGCATAACAGCCATCACAACCGCACTACTAAACAACGCACCTCTTACACATTTCATAGAGGGATTCCCGTTTGGCGGATAAACGAGGCCCATGACATGTCTGTTATAGCCTCTCACCTGCTCGTCTGTGTCTGTTCTCCTACAACAGCCGGCCGGTGTGGCCGAGCGGTTCTAGGCGCTTCAGTCCGGAACTGCGCGACCGCTACGGTCGCGGGTTCGAATCCTGCCTCGAACATGGATGTGTGTGACGTCCTTAGGTTAGTTAGGTTTAAGTAGTTCTATGTTCTAGGGGACTGATGACCTCAGATGTTAAGTTCCATAGTGCTCAGAGCCATTTGAACCATTTTTTCCTACAACAAGCCGAGGTTACCTGCACCTACTGCATGACAATGTAAAGCCCGTATTTAGTGAACGATCTTAATCATTTCGAGCTGCACTCCATGTATATCGATTCTGGTTGTTTCGCTTCGACAGGACCGGTAGTAGACCTTTACTACAGAGCCCAGTATAGGATGTGAATCAGAGACTCAGGCGGTTCTGCAACTGTGTACGCTGGAGATACCTCGACTCACGCCATTGGGTGGTGGGGTTTGGATTTCATCTAATAGATCAGGGGTCAGTTACACGCAGGAAGCAGCTACATGGGTAGCGGAGGCTGTGTGTCGTGGCCTCGGTAGATTTTCCGTTTATAGGGTCTCGGAAAAGTACAGAAAGAACTTTAGTCTCACAGGATCCAAGACAAACGCTAGATAAGGATAGACCCCGCAACAGTTGGTGTTGTAAAATGTCGAATCTGTGTTGAAAATTAGAACTAAAAGTGCTAATAGAATGCACTGAATCTGAAATCGTTACAGCTATCGAAAGCTGGCTAAAGTCGGAGAAAAATTAAGCCGAAATTTTTGCAAACGACGTAACGGTGTTCAGAAAGGATACGTTAAATACGGTTGTTGTTGGTGTGTTTGTTGCTCTTAGTAGTAGTTTACCTTGCAGCGAAGCTATAGTGGATAGTTCCTGTGAGTTAGTTTGGATATAGGGTGTACGTGATAACCGGAATAAATTAATAACTGGTTCCTTTCGCCGTTCGCCCCCCACCCCCTCTCCACCGCTCCTGTCCCCCTCCATACCATACTTATATGTGCAGTTGCTGAGCAGTACAAAGAAAACCTAAGTATCATACAATTACAGATGGTAGTGACTTCAGTCAACCCACGATATGTTATTAAAAATACTAGTTTAAGGCCGGTGGTAGGCATAAACATAGGCATAAAACCTTGTCATATATCGTACTAATTCCTTTCTCAGAAAATTATTTTTAACAGATGTTCAGGAGCCCACTCCAAATGTAAATGGTTGCGAAAACATTCTCCATAGCAACAAATAATCCTTAGTTAATAGGGAGCATCATGACGGATACATAAATTAGTGACTACAAGGTTATTGTACCGAAACCAAAAACTGTAACAAGCAAACCCATCAAAAATAAACCCAAAATATATCTACCGAAGCAAAAAAATATATAAATTCGCTTGACGCCTTCGTAAGAGACAGTCTCTACTCCTTCGAAACTAACTATATAAGCGTAGAACAGGTGAAGCTTAAATTCAAAGAAATAGTGTCGACAGGAATGAAGATATTTATACCAAATAAATTAATAAGGGATGGAACTGATCTCCCATGATAAACATATAAAGTGTCGAACATTTACAATTACCTCGACGAAAAACATTAATTGGCATCGTCAGCAAGGATCCAGAAAATAACATTCTTGTGAAACACAACTAGCTCTTTATTCACACCAAGTGTTAAATGCTACCAACAAAGGCGTCTCAAGTTGTTTTCATATTTCTAGATTTCCAGAAGACATTCAATACAATTCCTCAAGAGCGATTTCTAATAAAACTGCGTGGCTATGAAGTGACCTCTCAACTATGCGACTGCATTCGTGACTTCCTGTCAGAAAGGACACACTCAGTAGTAATCAACGGAAAGTCATCGAGTAAACCAGAGGGATACCTGGTGTTCTGATAGTAAGTGACATAGGCCCTCTGCCGATCCTAATCAATATAAACTACTTACGATAGTTTGAAGATTATACTGTCATTTACAGCCTAGTAAAGTCATCAGAAGATCAAAATCAATTGCAAAATAATTTAAATATCTGTATGGCGCGAAAGTGTTAATTGATTCTACATAATGAAACGTGTGAAGTCATCCACGTGAGTAGTAAAAGAAAACAGCTAAATTTCGATTAGACGATAATTCATACTAATCTAAATGGTATTACAATTACAAGAGACATATACTGGTAGAATCACATAAAAAATGCTGTGGGGAAACCAAACCCAAATCACGTCTTATAGGCAGAACTCTTGGAATATGTAAAAGGTTTCCTAAAGAGAGTGCCTACACCATGCTTGCTCGTTCTCTTTTGAAATATTACTGTGCTGTATGACATGCGTAAAGATAGGATTGACGGAGGACATCGAAAACGTTCAACGAAGGGCAGTTCTTTTTGTATGATCGCAAAATTGGAGAGGTAGTGCTACAGATATGATACGCAATTTGCTGTGACAATCATTGAAACAAAGGCATTTTCGTTGCGGCGAGATCTTTTCACGAGATTCTCTCATCAACTGTCTGAATGCGCAAATACTTTGTTGACGGCCATCTACACAGGAAGAAATGATCTTTGTAATAAAATACGTGAAATTAGAGCACGTAAGGATGGATTTAAGTCCTCGTTTTTCTCTCGCGCTATTAGAGAATTTATCGGTGTGAAAGTGGTTCGATGAACCATCTGCTAGTCACACAAGAGTGAATTGCATAGCAGACGTGTAGACATGGATGCAGATGTAAGTCATCAGTTGTCAATTCTGTTCAGAATGTCTGGACCTCCATTGACATTTACGTGTATCTGGTCAGTCTCCATATGCAGAAGACTTCTTTTACACAATTACTTCGACGGATTCTGTAATATTTAAAATTGCAGGTTGTCTGTGATTAGAGCGTACTTCTATTTTCAGTATATACTTGTATTTTCCATGCCAGTACCATATCAACAATATACGGCCGATACGATGAGAGAGTGCAGACATTTCGAACATTTTGATTTAGTATTCTGGGTTTATTAAACTTGAAACGTGCATTGTTGTTTTTTATAGTAACTGGAGCTGCACATAATGTTTATAACGTCCATGCAGACAAAAAATTTTACTGCTTTTTTATTTTAGTTTCATCACACACCTCTGTATAATTAACGAATGCAGTGTACTTGTCCATACATTTTCGGCTCTTCTGAATTATCTACTGCACGCCACAAACAGCATTGATACATAAACGATGAGCGAAACAACTTCGTTATACACAGTCTGTCCTATATTTCGCAGGCGCGATAAGTGCCCGTAAAGTACACGGAAATAAACTGTCGACAGGCTGCTTCTTTGTATATATATATTTTCATAAAAAGAAGTTTCTGTAAGGGCACTCCCTTGTATTCGCGTTTACATCATACCATTATGCCAGTATATAAGGCAGGAGATCATGATCGTGATCGTTATAGAATGAACCGAAGAAAATAATCTGAAGGTTCATATTGCATTTATAGATTATGGAAAGACCTTCGATAGAGGCTGTTCTAGACCTTTAATACATGTGTTAAATAGTTAATAAATACAGACAAAGAAATAACAAGACCAGTAACAATGAACACAGGAGTACGACCTTGGTGCAGGCTCTTACCCACTTCATTTAATATATTTACCGATGATATTGTTAGACAACTGGAAGAAGAGGGTAATCCAGGACTAAAATTAATTCCCAGAAACACATTTAAATACCGTGCTTTTGCTGGTAACAAAATAATTTTGTAACAAAAGGAGGACGATTTACGGTTTGTTATGCACCGTTCAGATTTAACAGCAAACTTCACAACTTAAAACCACCAGAAAATGACACAAGAGTTATAGATTTCGAAGGAAAATACCGTGTATGTTCTAAAATAACGCTAAATATAAAACCAGTTAAACAGATATCACATTTTCAGCTATTACAATGTGACATAAGCTGTCAATAAGATTATGATATCCACAATAAGTTAAGGAAATTTCAAACTATGTGTGACGCTAGTGGTTCTTAGTTCTATCGTCGAGGAAGGATGCGTGAGTAGTCGCTGTTATGACGCAGACGGGTAACGGTCGGTCGACGTGGTGTGTAACAGGACACTGAAGTGTCATAGTTTCATTATGAATTCTCTTTCGTCATCAGTAATAATATACTCGACAAGTTAATTGAAATTAATTTGTTCAAAATTCGGCAACCAGTCTTGAGGTCGGGAGTTTAATCAACTGGATTAGTACTGAGAAGTGTTGGTGTCCGCTTGGCAGCCCAGCGTGATTGCTATATAAGCGCATGGTAATTTAGATTTGGAAGATAACCACGTGGGCGTCCATGTAACGCCACGCACTGTTGATTACAAGTTCGAAAATACCGTACGCGATTATATGGTAGATCTGTTGATGAATTTTGTAGTTGGACGTACCGGCTATTAGATGTTTTGGAGGTTTCTCTTCTTTGGTTGGGGATTTATGTGAATGTTGGAGAGCTCATGCGTTAACTATATAAATTTTGCATAATTTGCAGTATTGGTCCCGTGCACCATAGAGGGTGACACAGCTAATATAATAGTGGGTGTAAAGGAATACGGAGAGAGTGTCAGCCAATTAGGATTATTATTATTGCGTGTTCTAAGGTATTTGAACAACGCTTGAGAACTCCACGACCACCTACTGAGGTGAGACTTGTAGGTTTGAGGTTCGGACGGCACAACTTTACGTCGTTGTACGTTAATATACTACACCATACATCACAGTTGTCTTTGGAAACAGTCTATCTTCTGATATTTTGATAGAGTCAAGGCCGAAAGCGGTCCAGTCAAGAACCATTTAACGGAGAGACGAACGGTGATTATCTTTTACGTTTCGAGTGCTGTAATTGTTTCAATAACTTCAAGGTGTAGTGGGTAAGCCCATGTCAACGCCTGAAGAGGTCTGAATTGTGCTAAAATGTTAAAAATAGAATACAAAGTTGGAGTGACACTTAGGTTTCTTGTTTGTATTTTGTTAAATTTTTGTCCCGATTCGAAGAGGAATAGTTTATAAACAGCACTCGAACGAACGACTATAAACTGTGACCATTGAGATTTTCAAGATAAAAGTAAAGTTATTTAACCATGAGAAAGTTTAAAACTGTGTTCTGCGTACGTCATTTGTAGTACAAGGGAGTACTAAAGAAAGGTTTCATTCTTTTAGTAAAGTGTAAGAACAAGACAAAGAGACTAAGATGAAGACAGAAAGAGGGAGAAAATGTGATTTTTTCAGAGTTGCTTTAGGGGAAGTTAATTTAAATAAACTTAATCCGATTTATCGGTCTTGACAAGGGCCAAGAATATAATATTAAGTAAACGTAGAAAAACCCGATTTATTGGCCTTGGCAAGGGCCAAGAATATAATATTAAGTAAACGTAGAAAAACCAAGATTTGGCAATACGTTATTTGAGAAATATATAGTAATAACTGTATTGAGTCGGACTTGGGCAAAAGAAGGAATCTTTGGAAAGCAAAAGATAGTATAAATAATTAAAGAGAAGCAACATTACGAAAGAATAGGTTCGCAATACTTTGGAACATTGGAATAAAATGATGAATTCTCAGGCTGCGCAACGGAATGTAAATAAGACGTAATGATAATGTAATTGCTTCATCAGAAACTAACGGCATACAAATACATAATATTTCATGAAAGTACAATACGACTGTAGAATTATTAAACAAGGTTGTGTGCGCTCACATTGAAACGTATAATACTCTATTGGTGTTTGTCAATTTGTGCGAGTGCATATCCTACACGTGAGTTTAAGCAGACGACAGCATTGTGGTGGAATCAGCCACAGTGAAAGTTAGATTTTGTTATCACCAGTAGTAAAAGTTTGTTTGTGGTAGAGGTGCATTCTAAAGCTCAGCAGTGCTAGTTAATAGAATAATAATTAATGCTGTTGCTAATATTTATTATACATTAATTCTTTGTGACAGTGTTGACGGATGGTTTTTTGTGAAAGTGAATAGAGCTGTTGGTTAATTTCATATCAATCGATCGCTATTAGCGTGTGTTCCATCATAATACTCGGAGAGTGACGTTAATACGTGGTGTGTACGTGTCGACGTGAGTTGTTAATTTGTGGATTACGAAAATTTGCATCCTAGCAAGGAGAGCGTACTCAGGTTTCAACGTTGTTGTACTTATTAATGTCAGCCAAACTAGTCGTATAGGTGTTGGTTACCGCAGGCACTCTGGAATACTTCTTGTGAATTAAAGTCAGATGGGATATCCTAAAACTTTTTCAACTAAGATGTCTAACATCGGCAATATAGCCCGAAATTATTATTGTGCCAAGGTTTAGATTGGTACTGTGATTGTCAAGGGTACTCTTCGTTCAGAGATCAGCCATTAGTTACGTCATTGGTGAATTCTTCGTTATAAACGAAATAACTCCAGTTCACTTTTGGACAGGATATTACAAAACTGGCTCGTCTAACAAATCGTAACAGATCTTCCGACATGTTCCAGCACATGCAGTGAATTGACAATTGGACTGGTTATACAGTGATTGAAAAGGTAGTTTTTTTCTAATCTGCCCGCCGCGACACGAGGTGTCGATGTAATCTGCACGCCGCATTACGAGATACAGGTGACGGAAATATTTCTAAAGAGGGTGAGACTACGTAGTATTAAAGTTGCGAGCCGTCCGGTGTGGCCGAGTGGTTCTAGGCGCTACAGTCTGGATCCGTGCGACCGCTACGGTCGCAGGGTCGAATCCTGCCCCGGGAATGGATGTGTGTGATGTCCTTAGGTTAGTTACGTTAAATTAGTTCTAAGTTGTAATGGACTGACGACCTCAGAAGTTAAGTCCCATAGTGCTCAGAGCCATTTGAACCATTAAAGTTGCGAGATATACGAGAATGTAGCAAAAGGTGATCAGCACTCAGCGATGTATTTATCAGTAAATACCGGAGTAACCGACAGTAAAACATTGCTGAAAAATCTCTGTGCTAAAGATAAAGACCGCCGCCGAGGGCTGCAAGGGCGTCACATACGCGATATTTATTTGGGCGTACGCTGAATGACGTCAACGGGCTGAAAATGGGTTGTGTAACAACGATAGCTTCGTCGAATCGACCTTCGCCAAAACCTGATGAAACTACGAAGCACAGAGAACATAAAGGCAAAAAGGAAGAGGCAGCTGTAATTTTGAACGCAGAGAATGAAGTCGGAAGTCGGACATGCATGAATATTTCGCACAGTGCAATAGTCCACGTCGAATTGGCTCGTACACAACGCAGCCTTGCAAACGTCAGCAATGAAATGAAAGAGAACCGACGGAATATCGCCTCATTGGGTATTTTCACACACACACACATACACACACACACACACACACACACACACACACAGTGCACCACCACCCACCCTTCCTACAGCCCCACCTTAACATCCCAACCCCCCAGGACATCTCAGTCTATTCCCATGATCCTTCTGTCACTTCCATAGTATGTGACCAGGAGCAGTGCAAACATGTGTAGTTTTCCACAATGTGCGTTATGTGCAGAGAGGTATTTACTGTTAGAAACCTATACCAGGTGCATTTAGCACATATAGAACAACAAAGTGATGGATTTAGCATATCACAAAAATTAATGTAAATAAGGAACACAAGCTAATAATTGTAACAGAAATTGTTAGATCTTAACAAACTGCCAATGAATCACAAAAAATTTCGCACCAAAATATGTATACTAAAAATGTTTATATCTATTATACTCAACTGAAGATGCCTAACGTAAATTGACGAAACATGTTTAATACTCAAGAACAAATTTCACTTACAAAAAGTCGGAAGTCTTCTTATCGTTCTGATAAAACACAATTTAAATTATGATTAGCAATTGAGGAAAATTGCTTCAAATATTAACAGTCATACAGAATGTGAATCGAAACCATTATATATCTGAGAACAACGTAGCGCACGTTATATTTGCCAGAATAACAAAGAGATCGGTAACATCTGACAGATGCATAGAACCTAGAGTCACAAATTTATCACGCAGATACACTCCTAAATTGTATCCTTTAATTAACAGAGACTGACAGAGACTGATTTTTTTTCCACGGTGTCTCGAAAGTAAGCGAAAGGAATGACAATGGAGTGCTCATCAAGGCATGCTGACGCTTTACTGGACAAATCTAGTGTTGTACTGCCCTTATAGAAACAAACCTCTATCGATATGAACAAGAGAAACAAAACGTAAGCATTATTTTTCGTAAAAAAATATGGCGTGTTAGGTAACATCAGTAAACCCCCGATACATAAAAGAATTGAACTCCCATGTACAAAACAGTTTCAGACGTCTGATATCTTCACAAATTGATTAATGAGTTAAATATTCGGCGTTAAACTTGTAAGCGAGAAAAAAGTTTACAACAGGTTTGAAATTATGCATAAAGATTGTTGGACCTTCTTAAGTGCTCTCATTATGAAGCACTGGATGAAAATATTATGGGTAATTTGCGCACCATTTTAAGTAAAAGTAGTTTTTCAAGCATCTTAATGTTCGTGACGTGGTATCACTTGAACTGTGCGTCGCACAGTGATATAATTTTTCATATGCATCCAGTAGTATGTGTAGATAATCTCTGCGAATTGTGCTGCGAATAGAGACAATAGTAAAGAAGGAATAAATTAACACGTAATGCCTGATGTCACAGATCGACTGCGTGAACAGCGCAAATGTAGAAGGCGGTAAACGTTCATCATTTGAGAATTTCTGATGGGGGAGTTGTGGTGGGGGGCGAGGGGCGAGTCAGCGAGAAAAAGTTTCGCAAAGCTTTGAAATTATGAGTAATGTTTGTTAGACGTCGCTAAGTGCTGTGAATCTCTAATACTGAATGAGTACAGTCCGTGTATTTCCAAAACGTCAATTATGCTGTCTCAAGACAAACACACAGATTCTAACTGTCGTATTTGCCTTATTGTGTTAAACTTTTAACACTTAATGAGCATTTTAAATTTGTAAATTCTGTCCATAGTTACGCGAGTTACCGAAAACCAGAATTTCTTAGTCCCTGGACGCCGTTAGACAGATAGCATCCATATGGACTGTGGTCCGTATTAGGCACTTTGCAAGCACAAATGCAATACAAGTAATCGTTACTATTTTGGCAATATAGTTATCGAAATGAACTGTATCTGCATAAAAATTTACTTGCAACCCTCGGCGGACGTCTGCCAATGCGAAACGAGATTCATTAGTTCCGGCAACTGATTTTCATTCGCGTAAGATGATTGAATTCCTAGACGCGTCGTTAAAGGTACTTGGTTTCGAGGCTCAGCACACAAGGAACAGTTAGTTTTCTTTTAGATTTCTATTTGCGGCACTATAACCAAGTCACCTGCTACTACAATCTGAGCATAGTGAATAACAGGCACATCGTGTATTGTTTCACTTCCGATCTATGCCTCAAATAAAGTACCCAATTCCGTAAAGTATCAATAAGAATGTTCATACGCGGTCGGCGTGGCCTACCCTGCCTTAATAAAAATCCGCGGTGTTACTGCAACATCTCACGATCAGTCACAAGGGAAGTACGTGGCCTCGAACGCTCAGAACCGCACTAAAATGTACCTAGAACACAAATAGCTCAGTCGAGAAACAGTGGTATGAGCCATTCGCATGCAAAACTGGACGTCTTACCACGAGAGATACTTGGATGATTGCCTACTGAGGTTCTAAGATAAGAACTTTAGTAACTCGAATTTTGGTAACCCGAAGAAACCAAATATCGATACAATGCGACCAAAAACACCTGAAGACTAAGGCTTTCTACTGAACTAATGGCGTTGCACAGCTGTACAATCCGCGAAGTTTAGGTGTGGGTTTTCAGTGAAGTGGTCAAAGTAAAGTGTAACATCTGATTAAAGCCTTTTATCCACTTCTGCACGTAAGTAGTCCAGTATCAAACGCCACACTGATTACGTTTCCAAACAATGATATTGGTATTTTATTGTCGTAACCTGCTTATGCCACGCGTATTGTGACATAAACGTTTCCATCGGTGCAGAAAGTGTACAGTATATCACAGAGTGAAGCCAGATGATGAAATTCCGGTAATGTCTACCTTACTTATGGTTTTATACGCTGTAGTCTTACAAAATTGACAACCCTTCTCATATAGGTCTTATTTTCGTAAAGTATTACTCATCAATAGTTTGGCAATATTTTGATGCCTTCGATGGCTACATCTTGAGCCTCACATCCTTGCTCGGAAATCATTCACCAACAGAGTACGTTCCATATGGCCTGACCAGAAGTGACTCTTGCAGACAAAGCTATGGCTTTCATGCAAACGGGTCATGCCGTGATTTTCTGGATGGGCCATTTACATTCTGAGCGTTCTAGATCACGCACATCCCTTGTCAGTCGATGAAATTAAACACGCAGGCTCCATTAGCCATCATGTTCGACGTAGTGACTCCAGATGCCTTGTGTGAAGTGTGGCCATCATATTTCAGCAGAGATGCGTGCTGTGCAAGTGAATAATAGAATTCAAAATAAAAAAGAATTAAGAAGAAAGAAATTAGCAGGCTCCTCAGCAATCAGCAGACATAACTATCCAGTTTGATCGCCATGGAAGGAAGACTAGAATTTAACGTCTCGTCGACGACCGACAAATTAGTGACGGAGCACAGTTTCTAACTGAGTTAGGATTGTTATTTGGTCGCAGCCATCCAGGATACTGCCTTCAGGTATTTAGACAAATAACGGATAATCTTCATCGGCATTACGGACGGGTATTTCATCCGCCGTCATTCCGCGTAGGAGTCCCTTGTGTAACCACTCTGCCACCTCGCTGCCTGTTTCGGGTTGATATGGGTGTACCGGACGAATGGCGCATTCAGAACCAGTACACCACGATTTTTGTAGAACACACTATTAACACAGCCAAACGTGTATTCAAAGAACATCAGCGATACGCCGAACTGAAGCAGCCAAACGAATCTACTTTCGCCAAGAGTTATTTGGTATAGAACATATTTACGGCGTGTAACACCAGAGGGAGACAGGCTGGCCAAAAATTCGTTGAATTTGAAAACAATCGATGCTAGCTCCGAACTATATAAAAAAAAGAAACGGCAGTCCATTGTTTCTGCGTTAAGGCTATGGAGGTATAGTTGTGCTAATGTGCGGGACTACGATCAACAAAGCCCGGGAAGTGCCAAGGGTTAAGTACAAGCTTCACTATGTTTATAGTTGGTCTACAGATTTTGGTAATGAGTGCGCGAGTATCAAAACATGTGACATAAATGACTGTGTCTTTTGAATGCATGTCTTTTGAATGCATTGACTGAGTAGCTTAAATTTTTTACACTGGCAAGGGATCATAGACCTTATTATTTGACATTAATTTTAACGTGATACCTCTACCAGCCCATGAGAAAAGAGACTCTTAACAGACGTACAGCAATTTGATTCTGTAAGGTATCCATTTTATCAGATTTTAACTGAAATGGGCACAAATAAAGATTCAGATAGACGGGTAACATTCCCGAGGAGAAAACATTATATTATACCAGAACATAACGTGTAGTACAACAAGTGAGTTAGTTAAATGTGAGTCGTAGACGATTCATGCGCCCTTTTATGGTGGGAAAAAGTTGCTGAAACGCGTCTAAAGAAAAATAATAGCAAAATACAACATTTGGTGGCTTCTCATATTCACAAAGATTTTACAAGTAGAAAATTACCCTCTACTCATTGCGACATGCTACAAGGGCGGCGTTGTGAGATAGATGAAACATTAAGATCAAATTTAGAGAGCGTAGGAGACAAGAAAATAAAAAAAAACATATGGCCCTCTGTTCGGTACCTTTCCGGATGATTAAATAAGAACAACTCCAGCTCATAATGGCAGCTGTAGTCGAGCCTCCCGCATGCCATTTGCGAGTGGAACAAAACACAATGGGGTGGCGGGGTTGCAGGGGGCAAAGGAGCACAGATAGTGGTACCAGGACTTTTCTCAACCGCACGCTGTAAGCATAGATTCTGACCCAGATGTAGATCATTGCGTATCGTCTTAGCCAACAGCACCCCATACTTACCAGTACAAGTGATAAGTGGTACAAAAAACACTGTGACGTTATTTCTATATGTACTTGGTGATTTGTAAATAGTAGATCGATACGTAGTCGTAAATAGATATTTGGAAGCGATTTCCATTCAGCTACGGTATACTCCAGCTCTTCGGAGCAACGATCACTCTTTAGCACGGTTGAATGAAATGCAGTTTAGCGAGAGGTTCATTATTGATATCAAAAGGATACGATGGGAAAAGTGATTCACAGAAAAATCTACTATCTAACTATTATATTTATGGCTCATAAGGTAATCGTCAAAAGAGGAGAAGACATAAAAAGTTTGTTCTCCACTACGTCCAATTCTGATGCACTTAATAATACGAATAATAAAATATTGCATAACAACTGCTACATTTTCTGCATCCATTGCTACGCCTCAAGTTCTTATCAGGGGAAAACAATATACTATCAAGCTAAGACAGGGAGCTAGTTACAACTCCGACGTGTACAGCATTGCATGGAACAAGAGGTAACTCACTTTTTACAATCTATTAGAATCTGCGCTTCCAGGAAAATGACTGTTTACTGAACCACTGCGCTGACGTCAGCCATTCTCATCTCGTGGCCTGTTTCGATTTTATGCTTCTTTTACCTGCCATCCCCTACAATCTATGGCAGAGGCGTGGAATTCACGTTCTGTACGTGAAATCTCTATTATTGGTAAGTAGCTTAACTTCACAAATACTCATAAAGATTTCAAGCTGAATAACAATTTTAACAGGACGTCAATTTAACTTTCAGGAATTCTCGTGTGAATTAGTTCATCAGCAGTGCACTGAATGAAACTTCCAAACACATTGCAGCTTCAAATTTCTAAATGTTCCGAAATTTATGTTTCAACAAGGGTCTCAGAAACCTTGAATGGGAGAATTGCATTTCCTTACAAATTTTTAATGGATCTCAGTCTGCTATCTGCTTTTCCTAATTTTGATTAATCGTTCCATTTTAAATCACATCTCAGATTAGTGATACTTTTCACCAAAGTTGTATTTAGACAACTTTATTATCCAGATAGTTTATGAGCATAAGCGTCGAGTAGCAGAATCTTCATCTCGGAATACTGCCGTTAAGACTTCCGTATGCACAAATCGTTATCCGTGCACAACATCGCACCGTATCTCATGTAATCAACCATGTCGATTCTATTGTCAACATTAGCAACCGTACAACTTTTCTGGGGTACACTGCAGGTGGTTTCAACTCTGACGATTTCTCTCCTTTTGGGAACGATACTAGAAAGCCGTCGGTACAGTTGCAAATCTGTTACTAAATTCTGTAAATCCAAATTTTGTTCACTAGATGAAATTGCAGAGCTCCCTCTTCGGATGGCGAAACAACTAATAAGTCTCAATGTCGGTGTGATCTGTACGCTATATCTGAAAGAGGAATAGATTGGTTTGAGTTTCCCACCATCACATCTTACATTTCATGTGACCACGACTGATGAACAAAACTTTCTTTGAAACTTCCTGACAGATTAAAACTGTGTGCAAGACCGAGACTCGAACTCGGGACCTTTGCCTTTCGCGGGCAAGTGCTCTACCCCTAGGCTGTGGCTAAGCCATGTCTGTGCAATGTCCTTTCTTCCAGGAGTGCTAGTTCTGCAACGTCCGCAGAAGAGCTTCTGTGAAGTTTGGAAGGTAGGAGAAGAGGTACTGGCAAAATTGAAGCTGTGAGGACGCGTCGTGAGTCGTGCTGGGGTAGCTCGGTTGGTAGAGCACTTGCCCGCGAAAGGCAAAGGTCCAGAGTTTGAGTCTCGGTCCTGCAAACAGTTTTAATCTGTCACGAAGTTTAATATCAGCGCACACTCCGCTGCAGAGTGAAAATCTCATTCTGAAAACTTTCTTTGCACAAAACTACTTTTCGTTTATTAGCTGCCATCGTTTGGTTAATTCTGATTCCTACACAAAATTTGAAGAAAGGAGATATAATTGCCATGCCACTTGAATATGTCAGAAAACGTTAAAGTCGTTTCTGGAAGTGATACAAGCATAGGAATAAAATGTAATACCAATGGCCTTACTGAAAGGGTCTAAAAATAAATATCTGAGTAATTCAACATATGGTGCAAGGTCACAGCATTACCAATAGATGTTGATATTCAATACATAAAAAATCAGAACTTCTCACAGGACTCCACTTAGCAATAAAAATCCGATACTCAAACATTGAAATAGTACATGAGGAACAAACACAATTCAGGCCTACAGCTGCATTTGCAGTCAAAGTATTTTTCTGGTATTTATGTTATTTAAAAATGAAAAAAATTGTATATCCTGGAGATTTCCATTTACTGATGACATACAGAATCATTTCTTTGGGGAAACTCAGCGTAAAGAGAATACGCTGAGAATATAAAGCCATTTTAAAAAATTATATCTTTCTTTCAACAACATTCTGCAGAGACGTTGTCGAAGAAATGTAATTTTGTCGACTGTTTCATGATACATGTATTCGGTAAGGTCTTGTGTCGTTAACAATAGTTCTTTTTGCTCAAGGTAAATATTCAGTCGCGAATTAAATACCATAAAATGATACAAAAAGGACTTGTGTTCAGATGTGGACCAACACGCTATGAAGGAGATGGATACAATGCTTTGGTTCATTAGTGTAAATTATCTACAAGGAGCTAGTGAATGTAATCAAAAATACCTGTAAAATTGTGGCCAAGAAATTTATCACACATCATTTCACACCACTGGCTTTGGAGTATCCACCACACCGAGATATTGAATTGTGTTACATAAATTCTAATACTGAACAGAGTTTTAATGACAGCACAGGACGTCAATGTGAGCTGCTTTTAATAGTTTTCACAATGAAACTCTGTCTCGAAATCTGACGGAAAATCTAAAGATAGTCTGCTCTTGCATAATATACGTCAGTGACAAAACACAATCAATAACTTCATTGCATGCTACCACCACTAAAGCGGATAATTAAAGACAGTTTTCCATATTTGCTTCACCAAAGAAGACGATATACATATTCCAGAATTCGAATCGAGAACAATGCCAACATGAGTGACTTAGAAGTATGCCTAAATATCCTCGGTGCAGCGAAGCAGCTTGAAGCACTTAATAGAGGCAAATCTTCCAGTCAACACAGCATATCAGTAAGATTCTTTTCTGAGTATGGTGATGCGATAGTATCATACTTAGCAAATCGTCTACAACCACTCGTTCGACCGATGATCCGTTCCAAAAGACTGGAAGGATGTAAAAGTCAAACCAGCGCTCAAGAAAGGAAATATGAGTAATCCGATGGGTAGTAAACCGATATCACTGACGTCAGTTTGCAGTAGGATTCTACGAGGTATACTGTGTTCGATCATTATGGATAATGTCGAAGATAACGGTCTGTTGACACACAGTCAGTACGGACTGGAAAATATCGTTCTCGTGAAACGCAACTCGTTCTTTATTTGCATGAAATGAGTTAGCGACACGGAATCTCGAACTGATTCCACGTTTGTAGAGTTCTAAACTGCATTTGACATCGTTCGTGACAAGAGAGTTCTAATCAAATTGCATATCCATGGATTATCGCTTTAGTTGTGTGACTGTATTCGTGATTTCCTGTCAGAGAGGTCATATACCTAGTATTCGACGAAAAATCATCGAGTGAAACCGAAGTGCTAGCCAACGTTCCCCAAAGAAACATTATCTGCCTACTTCCGTCCCTTATGTACTTAAAAGACATAGGAGACAATCTGAGCAGCACTCTTAGACTGTTTGCAGACGATGCTGCCATTTGCAGTCTATTAAAATCATCAGAAGATCAAAACCGTTTTTAAAATGGTTTAGGCGCGATATCTGTAAGGTGCAAAAAGCGGCAATTGTCACTCAATAAGGAAACGTTCGAGGTTATCCACTTGAGTACAAAAAGAAATCCGCTAAATTTCGGTTACGCTATAAATCACACAAATATAAATGATGTCAAATTGGCTAAATAGCTAGGAATTACAGTTGCGAAAAACTTAAATTGGAACGATCACATAGACGATTTTGTGGGGAACTCAAAAAAAAAGACTACGTTTTGTTGGGAGAACGCCTAGCAAGTGCAACAGCTCTGTTAAAGTGACTGCCTACACTACGCTTCTTTATCTTCTGCTAGAGTATTGTCGTACTGTATGGAATACTTACCACTTAGGATAGACGGAGGACATAGAAAAAGTTCAAAGAAGGGCAGCTCGTCTTTTATTATCTGAAATAGGGCAGAGAGTGTCACGAGTATAATAAGAGTTCGGATGGCAACCATTAAAACTAAGGCGTTTTTCGTTGCGGCGAGATCTTTTCTCGAAATATCAATCACCAACTTTTTGGTCTGAATGCGAAAATATTTCATTGTCGCCTACCTACAATAAGCAGATTCTGAAGGATGTAGGCTGCAGTAGGTACTGGGAGATGAAGAAACTTGCACAGGATAGCGTAGCATGGAGAGCTGCATCAAATTAGTCCCAGGACTGAAGACCACAACAACAACTACAACTACAACAACAACAACCTACCTACAAAGCAACAAATGACCATCAAAATACAAAAAAGAGAAACCTGGACTCGTACAGAAAGATTTAAGTGTTCATTTTTCCAACGTGTTGTTAAGGAGATGAACGGCACAGAAATAGTCTGAAGGTGTTTCGAAGAACCCTCTGCGATGCACTTAAGTGTGAATTGCAGGGTTGCATGTAGATGCGGATAAGGCATAATTTAAATATTCCTTCTTGCATCGTTTTGGTATAAAAGTTATTTTGACAGTAATCAGTAGTTCAAACTGCGAGTGCAAGTAATCTTAATTTACGATATATCTTCTGGAATTCTATCAAAGTCAATGATGGAAATTTTAGTGGTTTATTGTAAGAACATACAGTCAAAATCAGAGTACCCTGTTCTTAAAATTAATTTCCCCCGAGACCGGTTGATCGAACTATCTTGCAGTTTCTAAAAAGTAATCCTACCACTGGTATGCGAGTTTGGTCGTTACTATTTCCTGTAATATGCATCAGTAATCATTGTGACTTGTGCATAGAAATATCCACTCTTCTACTGCGTTATTATAAAATCGAACAACTGGAGTAAAGGAATATCACACTTCCATCCAGTTGACGATATGGTCGTTTGAGACGAACTACAGGTTCCGATTGTTGCTCATGTTGCTTACAAAGGAATCAAGTAAGGAAAGCCACAAAAACCTTAAATATAAACAGCCGGAAGGGAATCTGAACCTGTTTCTTTACAGAAAGTAGTTCGATATTTTCCTTGTACTTAAAAATGTGCAACTGCTCTCCGTCGAGGACAATGTTCGAAAAAACGAAATACGTTTAACGAATGTAGAATACACAGTTAAATTGTAATTTTTGTTTAATCAATCAGCATATAAAATAAGAATCATATTTTTCTGCTACCAGCTGGGCATAAACTCTTTTGCGAAAGGAAGCAAAGTAGTGACCTTCATTAAACAATGTGTTCACTTGAGGCACAAAATGGAATAACGCGAGAAGACTAATACAAATGCCAGGGCACTGGAACGCAAGTGGCGGTTCTCGCATTATGTATGAAAACAAAGAAGGCTTTTATTTCCACCTACGTAAACTCCACGCACTAAACATGATGAAACGAATTAGTTTTTTTCTTAATGTGTAATATTTCATTAACCTGCATTTTCATTCTACAGTGGAAGTCACGTGGACAAAATAGTATTTCCTAACTTGTCTATTCAAGTGTTTTTATGCTTAAATTTCGTGATACATTATGCATTCATTTTATAAAATTGCTGTTAAAAACAAGGTTACCTTATACCGTTTTCCTTTACTCTTTTCATTAGTGATTTCCTTATTGAAAGTTTCTCATTACTAAAAATTACTCACCCATGTAGAATGTCACGGTGCTAACATTTATAAAAGCTAAGCATGCTTTCTAAAACGGACAAAGTGATTGTGTTTCGGAAAAAAATCTGTTACTGTATTTTTAACCCCTGGTCTGCCAAGTAGCATCATAACCGATATCGGATGTTGAGAAACTCGTTGTCGGTAGATATATTTAATCAGAAATCAAATAAAGAAACATCCGTTCACGGTAAGTTTCCGAGAATCCGAATCTGGTTACGATCCCTCTGTGTCGCCCTAGGGTGGAAAATTAGAGTGAAACCATTTCACTAAATTTATCTCACCTGAGAGCAGACTTGTCGATATTATCCCCCTATTCCACTTTCTCCGTTTCTCACGGATAATTTTCCATGAGTGCCTCTCTCCATTTATTAAGATCTACTAATGTGTTAGTATTACAGTTTGTTCCTGTTAACAATTTCACTAGATAATTTGAAGTATTTTTTTCACTTGCGGTGATACACATGTTTTATCATACAGTGAAGGACCGGATGTTTCAGCTGCTGAGAATTCTTCCGGGTTGTATGGCCATGGTCCATGGAACTTTTCTATCCTTGGCGTTCGTTCAAAGCTACGTTGGACATCTTCGGAGGCGCAACCAGGAGCACCTCCGAAGACGTCCAACGTAGCTTTGAACGAAAAGGCAGGCATAGAGAAGTTCCATGGACGACGGCCATACAACCCGGAGAATTGTCAGCAGCTGACACTTATTTTAGTTGAAGGATTGAAAACTCGTAAGCGAAAAGATATTTGCGAAATCGAGTTTAGTTATTCCGTCTTTGTCCTGTTCACGCAGTTATTTGTATTTCGAACCACGGGTTAAAATTTCGAAATTTTTCTGTATATTTGATGCTGCTGTTGGTGTAATTCGGGTCTTTCCGATGAGACATAGACTGCAGTTCGATATTTTACGAACATATATTGTGAAATTAATCTTTGCAGTTACAGTAATGACACCACGATTGAATCTACAGGTAGTTACTCCCATTTTTCATGGAGTTTCCTAATGTGGAACAAAGTTTCCTATACCTTCTCTGTAGAAGTGCGAAGTTTGTCGTAGGAGCTGCTGTTTCACAGTATCACGCACGGCTTGTTCCTTTGAGGCACTGATCTTTCACACCCTCTTTTAAGGGACCAAACACGAAATAATCGGATGGCGATTGGTTCACACAGTAATATTCGGCACCTACCACTGGAGAGAAATAAGAATCTCTAGTGCTGCACCAGCAGTGGATTGTCATATGGTGACGCAAAATTACACGATGCTAGAATTTTCTTGGTCACGTAAGTGCCCAAGAAGAAAGGGTTGGTCACACTAGTGATGGGCGCCGATTGTGCTCTCAACGGATGTCCACACGAACATCAATAACATCTTGATCTCGAAAATGAGCTCAACGTTTTCCCACGTCACAGCAGACGCCTGAAGTTTCTTTGGCTAGGATGACGATGGACGTCTCCACCCTTGACACGTTCATTATGTTGTTGGAAACGATGACACCACATTTCATCCTTTGCCATAATGCAATATATAACGACTGTCCTATCATGCTACAGGATTGGTCACGTCTGTCTGTCTACTCGCTCCGAATGTATTGGGGGACCTATGCACTCAGAATTTACTGATTCTCCACTTATCTGCACAGAATCAAATCTGCGATACGGCGGCAGTACTTCACCAATCTTTCCTCCGCACTGTTTAGACCATTCTGAAACTGGGCACAGCACTTCAGAGTAAGAAAAAACTGAATGAAGGAAGTAGTATCAGTGTTCAACGTCCAGGCGACGATGACATAATTAGATACGGAGCGTAATGTAAGGTCTACAACAAGATTTACTATTTTTTGTACATATTGACGTATTTTACACAGTCATTAGAACTCACTAGAACATCTCTACTCCGTCGCTGACGGAATTTATTTCATTTCTTGTCTCGTGTTGATGAGCGACATAATCGAATTCTGACTTCACCTTTTCCATGATTACCATTGAAGACAGTAGGTTGCCAATGATGACGGATTCATTAAGTCACTATATTCAGAATAAAAATTTTTCTGCGGAAAGGCGGATGACCCTTAGGATGTTGCGATTCATGTACTTTATGCAACTGCATGTTGAATCATTAAAGTTAGGTAAAACGTACCTCTAAGCATTTCTCACTTACGTATTTAGTCAATCTCCATTCACTCATTGTTAACGACCCTTATATTTATCTGATTTTAATTAAGACATAAGAGAGTAAGAAATTTTTTGAGTGATGTTTCCGCATAGTGGATAATTGGCGACTGTGACAATAGAAAAGCAAGTGACATCACACGTGGAGTAGCCTTGGCTGGAAGCGCTGTTTTATCTGACTTCCACACTGATCAGCCAGAACATTATGGCCACCTACGTAATAACCGGTATATCTATCTACCTGTGGCACGAATAACAGCGGCGATGCCTCGTGGCATGGAAGCAGTCAGACCTTGGTAGGTCATTGGAGGGAGCTGGCCCAGTATCTGTACACAAAAATCACGTAATTCCCATAAGTTCAGGGAAGGGTGTGTGTGTGTGGGTGGGGGGGGGGGGGGGAGGGGGGGAGGGGGGGGACGTCAATGACCCCTGACGCCACGTTCAATCACTTCCCAGATGTGTTCCACCGGGCTCAGACCTGGCGAGTTGGGGGCAGCACATCAACTGAAACTCGCCAATGTGTTAATCGAGTCACTCCATCACACTCTTGGCCTTGTGACATGGCGCGTTATCGTGCTGGAAAATGCCACTGTCGTCGGGAAACATGATTGTTATCAATGGTTGTAGGTGATCTGCAACCAGTGTGCGATACTCCTTGGCCTTGCACGATTTCCACTTTACCCATGGAAGCCCACGTGAGTGTTGTCCAGTTCACCTGAAGCTTATCTCCGTCCCACTTATTGACACCTTAAAGGAGCTGGTCCTCTGGAAGACCACCGATTCTCGCCCTCCCATCTGCTTGATGAAAAACGTATCGGGATTCATCAGACCATGCAACGCTCAGCGACAGCCCCAACGTCCTGTGCCGATGGTCACACTTCCGTTTCAGTTGTAGTTGCCGATGTCGAGGTGTTAATTAGCACATGCATGGGTCGTCAGCTGCAGAGGCCCATCGTTAAGTATGTACGGTGGACAGTGTGTTCAGACACACTAAAACTCTGCCAGCATGAAAGTATGAAATTAGTTCCGCCACAGTTCGCACCACGTCCTGTTTACCAGTCTGCCCAACCTACCACGTCCGACATCTGGAAGGAGGGTTGGCCGCCCAAGCCGACGACGTCTGGAAGTGGTTTCCACTTGGTTTCGCCACGTCTTGAAGCCACTCACCATACCACTTCTCGAACAAATGGTTCAAATGGCTCTGAGCACTATGGGACTCAACTGCTGCCGGCCGGTGTGAGTGGTTCTAGGCGCTACAGTCTCGAACCGTGCGACCGCTACGGACGCAGGTTCGAATCCTGCCTCGGGCATGGATGTGAGTGATGTTCTTAGGTTGGTTAGGTTTCGGTAGTTCTAAGTTTTAGGAGACTGATGTCCACTGCAGTTAAGTCCCATAGTGCACAGAGCTATTTGAACCATTTGAACTTAACTGCTGAGGTCATCAGTTCCCTAGAACTTAGAACTACGTAAATCTAACTAACCTAAGGACATCACACACATCCATGCCCGAGGCAGAATTCGAACCTGCGACATTGGCAGTCGCACGGTTGCAGACTGTAGATCCTAGAACCGCTCGGCCACTCCGGCCGCCACTCCTCGAACACCCGACAGGTCGTGCAGCTTACGAAATGCTCGTGGCGAGCCTCCAGCCCATCAGAACCTGATCTCGGTGAAAGTCAGATAGATTGCGCGCCTTCCTCATTCTATACACGGACAGCACATTCACTGATACTACACTCACCGTTCGTTTTTCTGACTAGCAGTCATTTGTCAGTAAGTGACGCTGATATCGTGCGTAAGGGCTTACATCGATAGTAGATCGGCGGTCGTAATATTCTGGTTGTTCTGTGTAAAGGTGCATTATAACTGCAGTATCGTCCAGAAAGCGCGGTGCCAAACCAACATATATCGACACCACAGATGTTAGAGAAGTATCGGTGCAGTCTCCCATGACATATGAGAGGTGCTCCTGGTGACCACACCTCCCCTCTCAGCACAGCCCCAGTTCGAGACCTCAGCTACAGCAGTCACCATCATCGCGTTGGATAGTGACAGTCAAAATTTCTTATGTAGTGTACGTAAATGTTGCATTTTGTACTGCAACAAAAAAGTTCTCTAGTCATTGTCAGCAGTAAACTATCAAGCAATCCTGTGGCAAAGAACAGCGTCTAAGGTAAGTAAATCTTTTTTCATTTATGTAATAAAGTGAACTAATATTACATGTGCTGTAGTTTGATGGCCGGCCGCGGTGACTGATCAATTCTAGGCGCTTCAGTCCGGAGCAGTACGATTGCTACGGTCGCAGGTTCAAATCCTGCCTCGGGCATGGATGTGTGTGCTGTCCTTAGGTTACTACGCCTGGAGAAATTGAAGAATCACAGGTTTAAGTAGTTCTAGGGAACTGATGACGTCCGATGTTAAGTCCCATAGCGCTCAGAGCCATTTGAACCATTTTATTTGTAGTTTGATGGGCCTTGTCCCAGAGCAATCAGTGAACTCACAGTTACGGCTGGACGAAAGTAGTTTCTTCTGGTCACAGTAATAACAATTACCTTGACAAACATTTAAAACTTGGTAATATATTATCACCAGATGTAATCGGAATCATAAATTAACTTACATTTTTGCAGTTTTAAATCTTCATTTCACATTACTTTTATTACGAATGACGGTACTGTGAGTTCCCCCAGAAGGGCAAGGCCTAAGGAAACCAGTGATGACTTTTTCTCAGAGAAGGTAGCCCGTCATTTTATTAAACGATTTATGAAAACCACGAAAAAGGTAAATCTGTACGTCCGGATGTGGATTTGAACCAAGATCTTCCCGAAAGGGAGTCCATTGTCTTACCAATGCACCACATTGGTCAGTACACTAACTGTTCTGCGTTTGAATTTTGTTTCTTCGTACAAGGTTTGCGTTCAACGATACATTTCACTGTAATTAGACTTTCGTGGCACAGTAGTTCAATTACGCAACACCGTACTTACTTTTACTTATGGCAACTCCATCAGGAGTTTCGTGTATCTCAGCCACCAGGCCAGTATTAATAACAAAATTAGCTTCAGCATTGGTCATAAATTTCTTCTTCAACGACTAATGCTGAGCCTCCCTTTGTTATTAGTTCTTTTAAGCATCCAGCACCTACCTCAGATGCTGCAAGTATTTGTTGTACGTGACGAAGCTGCCGTTCTTCTCGAATTCCCTGCATTTGTCTCACATCGCCAACTTGGTTATCCTCAAACATCGTTATCAAATGGCAAATATTCCACCCTTTGTCTGTGTTTTATTTGTAATGTACTGCTTACCATCTCTATAATCACGTTTTACTTTCCATGTCCATCTGTTTTTGGGTCAGGAATATTTCTACGCCACTTTTTACGCACCTTATGTGTACTACTGAAGGACTTGTGATCAAATAAGATAGAAGCGATAGCTAGCATTCGTTCAAAATTTCTAGAAACATTGAGAGCTGTGTAAACCAAATAAATATTTAAACTGATATATATGGAACTTACGAGAATGGAGATATACCATAAAATTTTTGGAAAAAGTTCATGCACGCTTTCCCGACAACAGCAGGTGTACGTAAGTGCGAGAGCTTCCGCCAACCGCGCATCCATCTTACTCACAAGAAAAGCAAGACACGTTCGTAGTATTTGTGAACCTAGAAAAAGCGTTACAAAACGTAAAATGTTGCACGATGTTCAACATGTAGAAACGTAGAAGCAAGCTATAGGGAAACTTGGTAACATACAGCAGGTACATGGCCCAAGTGGGAACACTAATAATGGAAGACCAAGAACAAACCGTTTGGATTAAACATTGTATAAAACACGGATTCAAATTTTAACTACTGTAGTTGAAATCTATACATCGAAGAAACGCTGTCGGATGTACAGGTTCAAGAGGAGAATTAAAATTCCAAGTGGAAAACATTACTGGTAAGGTTCGCTGATTGATACCGTCAGTGATAGTGAAGAAAAATTACATGACTTCATGAATGAGTTGCACAGTTCAATACCTTCAAAGTCTGGATTGAGACACTAAACTGAAGAAACGAATGCAGGTTGTATTACAGGTATGCCCCACTAATGTCTACGTACTTACGTCATCGTGATGGCAGCCTCTGTATTTCCATAGAAATGCATTCTTTCACGGTATCCTGGTGCCACTGGGGACAACGGCATGTAGTTTGTTTTGGTGTTGTAATCATTAACCCGAGTGACGTCTTTCATTGCATCGAATAGGGTACAGCCGCTAAGAGTCAGATTTGGAGAATGAGAAGGATGTGGCAGCACAGCTCACGCAAGGTGGCAATGGTCTGGTGGCGGCCATGTGGCCGCGCATTATCGTGTTGAGGCAGAACGCCATGGTCCTACTTTACGTAGCGGCTTTGTTGACTGCGTCGGCTAAGCTGGTGCAGTTAACTGCCGTACCTGTCACTACTGAGGGTCGTATTCGAACCAACCGACCAGTGGTATCCCTTCCTGGTCCCTGAACAGAGTCACCATTTGTTTCCTCACAAATAGTGCAAGTCAAAACTTACTTTCATTTATGTAGTGGAAGAACCGTGACTCGTCGATCAGACACTCCATTGCGCTAGATCTGCATTGTATTGTCTCATCAACCGTTGGCATATATCCGCACCCTTCTGTTCCTGCGCAGTGGTGCACACGTCATCCTTATCTTTAAAATCTCGTGGATGATGGTGTGGAGGGTTCCCTGTGATAGACCTATGGCCTTCTCTAGTTTATCAAACGTGATACGCCAGCGCCCCATTATCAAGTCGTTGACTCGTAGAGTATTATTTGATTTTCTTACAGTTTCTGGACGCCCAGTGCTTTAACGCCTTTCGTCACAATCCCTGTTGTCTCTGAAGTTTGATACTCAAAGGAAAAACAATCTACTAATTACTGCTGTTTCCCCATATTGGACAATTTACCTCATTTGGATGTCTTTCCTCCAGAGAAACCACACTGTCCAACGTTGCTACTGTTGGTCTGCTTCGATGTTGTCTTACTGGTGCTCACTCGTGGACTCGCAAGCTGGGTCAAGGGCTGTTGTAAAGCGCCAGCTACGGGAAGCAGCGACACCAACTGGTGGCCGTAAACATTATCATAATCTGTTTCACACATACACCGACAAACTGCTTCTTTGGAGGAGTTATTGTGAAAGAACCAACCAATATCGACCGAAGTAAGTACATTTTCATGTTATTTGCCAAAAGAAATGTAGAATTCTCTAAATTTACACTTAGTGTAATAAGCGGAAGCTCCCCATAAATGTTGATACAGCCCATAGCAAAGAGACAGAACCCGATAGAGTACGACTCCAAAGTTAGTGGTGAAAATCTGCAACACGTCAGCATAAGAAAACGGTACACAAAGAGATATTCCGGCTAAGCGTATACATCTCCAGTGTTTGGAGTCCATATCAAGCGGGAATGATGGCAGGAAGCGAACGAATTCAGAGAAGCGCAGAGAGGACCATAACTGGTCGCTAAAACCCTCAGAAAAGTACTAGCCCAAACGTTATGACCACCCACCTTATAGCTGGTATGTCCGCCTACGGCAAGGATAACAGTGGAGACACGTCGTTACATGGAAGAAATGAGGCCTTAGTAGGTCGCTGGAAGGAGGGGACACCACATCTACACAAAAAAGTCTCTCGATTCCCGTAAACGCCGGGGAGCGAGCGATGTGCTCTGAGGCCACATTCAGTCACATCCCAGATGTGTTCGACTGGGTTCAGATCTGGCGTGTTGAGGGGCTAGCACATCAATTGGAATTCGCCAATGTATTCCTCGAACCACACCATCATTCTCCTGGCCTTGTGACAGGGTGCGTTATCGTGTTGAAAAATCCCACTGCAGTTGGGAAAATAATCGTTATGAAGGGGTGTACGTGATTTGCGACCAGTGTGCGATAATCCTTGATCTTCACTGTGCCATGGACAAGCTCCATTGCACCCATGGACGCCCACGTGAATGTTCCAAAGGGCAAAAAGAAGCTGCCGCCAGCTTGTCTTCGCCCCACAGTACGGCTGTCAAGCAGCTGTTCCACTGGAAAATGACGGAATCGCGCCCTCCTATCGGCATGATGAAAAAGGTATCGGGAGTCATCAGACCATGCAACGCTCTTTCACTGACTCAACGCGCAGTGCTGATGGTCACATGCCCATTTCATTCGTAGTTGCCGATGTCGTGGTGTTAACATTGGTACATACATTGGTCGTCGGCTGCGGAGGCCCATCGTTAGGAGTGTTCGGTGCAATGTATGTTCAGACACACTTGTACTCTGCCCACCATAAACGTCTGAT
Source organism: Schistocerca serialis cubense (assembly GCF_023864345.2). Taxonomy (NCBI): domain Eukaryota; kingdom Metazoa; phylum Arthropoda; class Insecta; order Orthoptera; family Acrididae; genus Schistocerca; species Schistocerca serialis. The sequence goes on along the minus strand of NC_064638.1, from coordinate 247,046,326 downwards.
GTTATTGCCACCACATTTCACCACCAGTCCTGTTTCACCAGTTTGTCCATCCTACGACGTCCGACATGTAATGTGGTTGGCCGCCCAACCCCACGGCGTCTAGACGTGGCTTCACCTCATTTTCGTCACTTGTTGAAGACACGCAGATCAGGACTCCTCTAACAGCCGACAAAGACGCTCAGTTTCCGAAATGCTCGTGCCGAGCCCCCGTGCCGTCACAATATGCCTTCGGTCATACTCAGATAGATTGCGCGCCTTCCCCATCCCACACAAGAATAGCACGCTCACTGATGTTACAGGCACCGTGTGTGTGTCTGGCGAGCAGTCATTTCTATCCAGGTGACGCTGCTATGCCCTGGACAGGTTTATACCGACAGTTGGTCGGTTGTCATAATGTTTCCACTGATCATTGTGTAGCACAGATGCACAGAGAACAGAAATGGAGACCTATGGCAAAGAGGCTAAGTTCTTTGCCTAAGGGCAGGATTAGGTAACATGCAGCTTTTTACTGGCGTACAAAGCTTACAGGATAGCTATGGAGAAGTATATACAATAAAATGACATTTGAATGGTAATGGCCATCGCAACGCTGTCCTCGTCGATTACCATCAAAGAAAAGGTCACCCAACGACACTGCGTCAGTTACAGGAGCACAAAAATCTCAGTCTGACAAATAATTTTGAAAGGAGCCTACGAGGCCTTAATGTTTACTTAACAGCCTCCTACGAATGTTACCAACTTTCGCGTTTCTGGCGGTATTTCTACTGAGACTATAATCTGCGGATATTAAGGCATCGGAAAAGACCGTATTGCACTGTATGTTGTAATTACCTGACTTATTCACTCCAGTTACACAGTTTGTCCCAGCACATTAAGCGACGAGGCGTCAGTTCTTGATCGGGTGCCTTTGTCTGAAATGGAGGTGACGTTGTAGAAATTTCGCAGGTGTTACAGTTATTTTAATCACGACATTGGCTTGTGGATAAAATCAAAATCTTCATCTCAAAGTCACGTGCTCACAACGATCTGTACCCCACACGCAGTGTAATGGATGTATCTTACAATAAGACTTTTCATGCAAAACTAAAAATAAATAAGAAGTAATTAGTCTTCACTGCTCGCTTCAATACGGATCCATATTGCTGCCGACGTGACGCGTACCCCACGTCAAGATTTTACACGTACCGCTTCCTGGGGCATTGTTCATAGCAAGCTGGCTACACACAAAATGGTTTATGCTTTTTACCAAAGTTATTGCCACATTATTTTAATGGAAATGAAATGAGCGTTTGGCGTCATTGGCCGCGAGGCCCCTTGCGGAGCAGGTCTAGCCGCCTTGGTGCAGGTCTTATTACATTCGACGCCACATTGGGCGACCTGGGGACCTGGAAATGAAACGATGAAGACAACACAACACCCAGTCCCTGAGCGGAGAAAATGTCCGACCCAGCCAGGAATCGAACCCGGGCCCGTAGGACGGCAATCCGTCACGCTGACCACTCAGCTATCGCGGCGGACTTTATTTTAATGAACGCTTTCAGAAGCGTTTATTAATCGGAGACCCTTGATTTTTTTGTCTCTAATTTGTTTTCTTTAATCAGTAAATTATTTTGAATTATATGTTTTGGCCCGCTAACCGTATCACAGTAGCCAATCAGGATGTAGCATGCTCTGCTGCTGCAACATCAGCTAAAAGCAGGGGCTCACCGAACTGTAGAGCCACGTGCAGACTAACATGTTGCAGTTTTCGTTGATCACAAGAACCCAAAAATTCTTTTATGTGGCATTGGTTGCCTGATACAACACGTAAGATTCTTTGGATGAAAGAAATTAATCACAGCTGCAAGAGCCAGAAATGTTACAAACCGTACCAACACTTGCCTTAAGTGATCATATATATTATTTCGCAAGCCGACACCCGTTTTTCTCAATCCATAACGATCGTACAGCGATGGATGAGATAATTAGAAAGGTTTCTAAACCGGCTTATGACAATGCGTACAAGTGTTACACTAAAACTTTCTATTTCTGGAAAATTTTAATGCAAAAGAAACTTTTAACTGACAAAGGCAAAGGAGCATCAAGGATACTCAACTTGAAACATATATTTTAAAAAGGTAACTTATTAACCACAAATATGAGACTTCCTTTTCATATCATCTCATTACAAATACCATTTTATTTTTTTAACGTACTTATTAACAGTATAGTTTGTACAAAATGTTGTCACAGATAACAAACGTGACCACTACGATAGTCCCTTATCTCTGCTTGCCTTACAAGCTAACGTTTCTAAGCAATTACCCTTTCCGAAACAACAAACATATCATTTCCACCTTGAATTGTGCTTTACCTATTGCTACTCGTTCCTAACGTGCTTACATAAAGCATGAAGCGCCATTGAAATCTCAAAATGGAGTTACAAGTTTATTGTGGCCTAAGTGATAAACCAGGGAAAAAGCGGACACTACATACTAATCTATAGATTTTACATTTTCTACAGTTGTGAATCCGTGCACTGACAACCGATTGCATCCTGTAGAATTCTTATATTCACTAGATCCGTCAGGATTACCGGCTCAAAAACTTTTGCTGAGGAAAGTACTTTGTCTTGTTGATACGAAACGTGAATGCTAAACAGGACTGAGTCAGTGGAGCACGCATAGTTGTAACAAAATTCAATGAATTTACAATTTGTATTCAGCTGATTGATACCGAGAAAACTGTTCGAATATTACGAATAAAGTTAACATCATCACATCCAAACACGCTTTTCCAGTTGAGAAGAAGTCTATTAAAACTGCATTTGCAAATGCTTCAAAGAGCAGGATTTTATTGGCCGAATCCCGTCTTTACTCAAGAACAATTTCATGTAGCCTTTCCAAGCATAACTAAATCAGTTAACATTTTTGTATCCCTTGAAGAAGAATAAAGTACACTAAGGTTACATTCCTATGCCAAATATCATTTACAGCGAGGTACTCTAATGCTCTGTAAAGAATTTTGTATAAAATTATGTACATGCTAATGTATAGACGAGGATGTAACATATTAATGATTATCATTTGACGACATTTAGTTCATTTTAAACATGTTTTCTTCTCATTGCCACAACTACCGTTATTCTAACGACTGCAGTTATTCCAAATACTAACATTATTTAAAATCATAAAAGTGCGAAAGTTTCGCACTATCCTCTGGTTTAAGAGTGATTTAAGGGAACTATAGAAAATCTAAATCTGTAGTTCTGTGGCAAATTACATTCGTGAGCGGAATCTTGTATTTCCTGGAAGTGCTCCGAACTATACAAAACGCTTCTGTCCAGCTTCAGTTCTACATTTATGTTTCTCCCGCTTTCGAATCTGGTGGAAATGAAGCTTACGGGATGCGCCTAGATCGATCGGTAGTGCCAGAGAAAGGGAGCTTATGGGCTCAAGTTTCCGTCCAGCATGTAATTTAATTTATCGAAGTTGTAGGACAGCACACACACACACACACACACACACACACATACACACACACACACACACACATATCAATACAAAGGAGTGAAATGATTTCACCACTTTGCCACTTTTCACAGGGGGGGGGGGGGAGGGGGAAGGAGGGGGGTCGGTTGTTTGAGAAATCATCCGATGGAACCAAGGTAAGCTAATCAAAGACGAAAGAGGACGATTTACGAAGAAATGATGGCCACGGTTTAACGTCTCGTCGACGATGAGGATTGGAGGAAAGATGGAGAGTGATATTGGCCTTGCCCTTTCAAATGATTCGCCCAGGAATTACTTGAGCGAATTGGAGAAATCGCGGACAGCATTAATCGGGATGGCAGGACGAGAATTTGAACCACACTCTTACCGAACAGGAGTCCAGGGTCATATACTATTGAGTCACATCGCTCCGTAAGAGCACCTGGTCTTCCTTACCCAACATCATCTCGAGAAAATAAAATGCCTTTTCTCAAAGGACGTCCGCTCAAAGTCCCCAGGCACCTCTGATACCTGCTACTTGGCTTGTGGCTGATCCCTTAGATCTTTACCTTTCTGGCATAAAGTGTTTACAATTATGACTCTGAAGGACTCAGGGCATTTCGATAATCACTCAGAGAGTTACACAGTAACTATCTAAGGATACAATCTGTCGATATAGATTATAAAACATTCGTGGAAATTCATCTGGAAATTTTTATTTATAATGCCACTGAAGCAACCATGTTCCTGAACCTTTACATGAAACGCACAGTCGTAACCTAACTTTCTAAACGGAAAACGTATGTTCCGTCTTCAGCTAGTGTGGTGACACTGTTCTAAAAATCGGATGTTCGTGCTTAGGCAATGCAATCTGTGTGCTGTTACCTCTCTCCATTTGGGTAGGGCTTTAGGGCTGATTGTACAAACTCCTGTTATCAGTCGGTTAATCTCTAATCTCGGAATGCAGCGGGAAACGTGTTTTAACAAACCGGAATAACGCCTAACTGGAGTATAAAGTCGGGATAATTTAACTGGCGTTTTCGGGGCGGATTTGCAAGTTTATCTGGCTTAACTGGGGGATATTTTTGGCGACGGGAGGAACAATTACAGAGTCCAACTCTGACTACGAGATTATGGCAGAATTCTTTGTCGGAATGAGAAAGGAGAGTAAAGTTAAACGTTGTCCCAGTTATATTGAACAATATATCTAGATTTCGTCTGGGGAAGTAAGCTGTCCGATGTCTTTAACATCTTGTCAGTTAGAAACTGGAGCATACAAGTGAAAGATCAGACTATTGTCGTGTTTCCTAACATATACTGTGTATTTGTAGTAATATGCAGTTCATATCAGTATTAGCGAATAATATACCATCGTATAATTTAAATAAACTTTGTGAGTGAATATAACCATTGGTACCGAAATAGTCTCGTTTATCTGGCAAAATCTCGTCATTCCTGGCCTCCATTAGTTTGAGTTTTCGTGTAGCAGTGAGTTTAATGGAAACTAGTGTCCCAAATTCACTCAGCCACAACACTTGTATAGTATAATATATTGTTCACTCTTATCTCCCATCGGAACAACAACTTTACATCTTATAGTGGAAATATCGGGAAAAAGGCCATTATTGCTTCAGAGCTACAAAATTGCCTCCCACAGAGTTAGGATGGCGTGTACAGGTACAGCTGTCCATGCAGCTTCAACACGATACCACAGTTCATCAAGAGTAGTGACTGGCGTATTGTAACGAGCCAGTTGCTCGGTCACCATTGAACAGACGTTTTCAGTTGGTGAGAGATCTGGAGAATGTGCTGGCCGGGGCAGCATTCGAACATTTTCTGTACAAAGAAAGGCCCGTACAGGACCTGCAACATGCGGTCGTGCATTATCCTGCTGAAATGTAGGGTTTCGCAGGGATCGAATAAGGGGTAGGGCCACGGATAGTAACACATCTGAAATGTAGCGTCCGCTGTTCAAAGTGCCGTCAATGCGAACAAGAGGTGACCGAGACGCGTAACCAATGCTAACCCATACCATCGCCCCAGTATGTCGATGACGCGTACACGCTTCCAATGTGCTTCACCGCGATGTCGCCAAACACGGATGCGACCATCATGATGCTGTAAACAGAACCTGGATTCATCCGAAAAAATGACGTTTTGCCATTCGTGCACCCAGGTTAGTCGTTGAGTACACCATCGCAGGCGCTCCTGTCTGTGATGCAGCGTCAAGGGTAACCGGAGCCATGGTCTCCGAGCTGATAGTCCATGCTGCTGCAAACGTCGTCGAACTGTTCGTGCAGATGGTTGTTGTCTTGCAAACGTCCCCATCTGTTGACTCAGGGATCGAGACGTGGCTACACGATCCGTTACAGCCATGCTGATAAGATGCTTGACGTCTCGACTGCTAGTGATACGAGGCCGTTGGGATCCAGCACGGCATTCCGTATTACCCTCCTCAACCCACCGATGCCATATTCTGCTAGCAGTCATTGATTGTCGACCAACGCGAGCAGCAATGTCGCGATACGGTAAACCGCAATCGCGGTAGGCTACAATCCGACCTTTATCAAAGTCGGAAACGTGATGATACGCATTTCTCCTCCTTACACGAGGCATCACAACAACGTTTCATCAGAAAACGCCGGTCAACTGCTGTTTGTGTATGAGAAATCGGTTGGAAACAATCCTCATGTCAGCACGTAGTAGGTGTCGCCACCGGCGCCAACCTTGTGTGAATGCTCTGAAAAGCTAATCATTTGCATATCACAGCATCATCTTCCTGTCTGTTAAATTTCGCGTCTGTAGCACGTCATCTTCGTGGTGTATCAATTTTAATGGCCAGTGGTGTATTTGTTTGTATTCAAGCTACCTTAAACAGTGTATAATTAACAGGGTACTTAGTAGCTTTTGTTTTCGTCCATATCTAACATAAAATAATAGTTTGCGTTGTAATGGCATTGTCATTCACCTAATATGAATTTTATTTGTAGAATCTACATAATGATAACATGTCGAAGGCGCGGGTGGCAAGCTGTGTTTTTAAATTTGTCTGGAATTGTCTGACGAATTGCCTCATGTAGTCCTTTTTTTCTGTCAGAAATTGTTCCACCAATGGGCCAGATACTACTGACACTCAGATACTTTGCCTCTAGCTATTTTCTTCTGTTCACTGGTAACTTCGTTGTTATAGACAAATGGACAGCCAGCAAGATAATTAAAAGGATGTGTATGGCAATGCGCAGCGTGCACAAGAAACAGTCTTGTTAATTATTTCAGGTCCTTGTTGCAATCAAATTAAAAGGAAAGACAGATGTTCGTAGAGTAATATATTTTTATTCTGAAACCATTTGTTTTATTTTTTATTTTCCGATGATAATTTTGAGCTTTATGCTCTTTTTGTAAATAATATAATTCTTACTCCTTCCTCTGATTCTTTGCATGCTACGTTTGACGTAGCACCATCTGCAACATGGAATTCTTTCACATTTGATAATAGGTATTTCACACTGAAAAAAACTGACAGTTTTTTAGCTGAGATGATTGCACAAAACAAGGAGGAACGCAGTGAACGTGTCTCATCTCCTGTTACTTGCCCCTCCTCCCAGACTACATGTAGCTGCTAGAGATGATTGCACAGGTTAAAATTATGCATACAATTGTTACTGTTCCGCAAAGATTTAGGTCAGATACAATAACAACAGCCTTTAGTTTCGATATGTGCTATAGGTACATTTCTACTCCAGCAGTATAAAGAGTGTGATAGTTGTTCATTGTAAATATTGGCAACTTATTAATGATATGTGCCACAATCTAATCATTAGTAATCATCACATGACTGAAATATGGTATATATATGCCGAAGAACACCAAAACTGGATCCACAAATATATTTAGTAATTCAGCAAATGTACTTTTTGCAGGTCTCCTATTGGCTGCTGGAATGAATTAATTATTCTAAGTCATAAATGGAGCTGCAACCTAGGCAGTAAAAATCTCAGAATTGATCAGCAAATCAATCTCCCAGATGTCAGTACTGTCAGAGTTTATTTGAGACTCTGAAAAGAATAGAAAAATATGCAATGAAGGACAAACTAATTATTTTACAAAGCAGACCACATTTCAAAATTGCTTCTATATTATGTGTGTACTGCAATTCATTTGTTATCTACCCTACAAATACAGTTGATGGAATGTTAACTTACATAGAAATGTTTCATCTGAATCGAACTGGTTGTGGCGTCCTTTTGTTGACAACTTCATCACGTCGTGTATTTTAGTGTACACAATTTGGCCACGTATGGGCTACCACCAACATGTAGACTCTGTTACCTTTTCTGTGCATAATACTTCGGTGTTCCATTCTTTAAAAACCGTACTTCAGTTATAGATGCTCTGTCCATCTATTTGAAGCTGTTTGCGAATTGAAACTGTTGCATATTTTTCCTATGCTTTACTCGGATATTTAGAAATATCTCTTACTGATCAAACAACAAATATCTGTTTCTTCAACTAATTACAGAGTAGATCGTTACGTTGTACTCAAAGTACCATACAAGCCTAGTTAAATGTTTTGCACTAATCTTTTCATTGCTTGAGATCGCTTTAGTTTTCGTGTTCTCCACTGCGCTCTTGAGCTCGTTTCCATAGTAGACCGGCCTGAAAGTACCCTCAAAAGAATTATTGTCATCTGGAACGCTTATCGCTCGTGTTAAACACGCTACTTCCGCAGACGACAACTAAATAAATATGAAATAGATACCCGAGAATATACAGCTTGCTCCGTCGCTGTCGCCAACTTAACTGTATGGGAACTGTACTCCGGGAATAAAATGCCATCGTACAATGCGCACTCTCCTGGGTTGATGCCCAGGTCGTACTACCGCGCCTTAGTCCACTGACCGAAAGGCCTTTTACACAATCTGTTACCAACTGGAAAGCTTGTGCAACTTAGGAAACCCCTGCTCGCTGAGCCAACCCTCCTGAAGTCATGCATAGAGACTTCCGTGAAATGTAAAGAAGAAAAAGGGAACAGAATTCGTCCTTTCGTCAATTCCGCCAAATTTTCCGGAAAGCATTTTGTGAGGATCCTCTACGATGGCAAGTTCCTTTTTCTCTTCTTACCACTTGTCCTCTGTGGTGTTCAGAAGTTGTGGTGTTCAGAAGTTGTGGTGTTCAGAAGTCCGTTGTGGCCAACATCATTCGATTCGATGATGTACCTAGTACTACGAAATTGGAATGTGCTTTCTCCGGCTTGTAAGAAGTAGTGAAGTGTTAATTTAGTATATTTTCGGATTATAATTACAGAATTATCCGAATTCCTTATCTCAAATTAATTTCTTATAGCTTTCGTTCCTTTATACTAAACCATGCAGCAGTATTCACACTTTCCTTATGTGAGTAGCCTGTTGTGCATCATAACGTAAAACATTCTAAACCGTTGAAATTATGTTCTATATTTTTTATGTGACACAAAGAGAATCAAGATGACTGGAAAGGAATACATATAATGTCTGTCGCTATGTGTGAGTGATAATATTATTTTGGAACAAAGCACAATGCACGAAAATAGATGTGAATAAAAGTGACTTAATCAGTCGCGTGACACTACTGGTGAAAGCGGAATTAAGTGACAGATGTCGATCTCATACCTCTAGCTGCAACACTGCTATAGCCGGAAACACCTTAATGATAGCAATAGTACGGTATATCAGGTAGGAAGAGCTTATGACGTCATAGTTATAGGTAATAGTTATTTCGCTTAATATTACCGTAAGGGTGTTAATCCTGATTTTTATAGTACATGTACGTTTGATAGAAATACTGCTCTACTCGAAACGATTTGTCTACATCTGGTGGATATCTGCAGGCACCATCTTCAGCTTCCTTAAGGCTCAGATACCGATTCATAAATCTCTCAAACGCGCATTTATATTCACCAGCGGTGTGAAATGTGAATTCTGAAGCACGAATTTTATATTCGAGAACTCTCCCACCAGCGAGCGCTAAATCCGACACCCCTAAAATTTATTGGCCGACCGTGGGGCTGTTAAAAACTTGCGTGACGTATTTAATTGTTTGAGACTACGTTCTGCAATAAAGGTAGTTTCTCGTGGCTCCCCATGGGAGACAACGATAGGATTTATTTTGCAAACAAAGCGCTCAGAATGTCTGAGGATGCTGGGTAAATTTACAATTTCTGCTCACACCCTTATTGTTTTCTACTAGTTATTCACCTGTAATAGACCCCTTAAAAACATAGCAGAAATGTATAACAGTAAAATAAAGATATGTTAATCAGATGGTCAAAAACTGGGATTCGTTCTATCTATAAATTTTGAGGTATTTCTTCCTTTCAGATCTATTCCCACTGATAAACACGTGTTCGTCTGGCTGTTTATAATCGCTTCAGCTGTATTTTGGTCCCTTATTACTGTACCACTACAGGTTTCGTGGCGTTAAAGCCACATATTCATATGACATGTGATTAAACATTAGAGCGGAAAATCTCAGAATCTTTTTTTGGTTTTTTTTTTTTTTTTGTATTTGACAGACAACGAATGTTGGGGAAAAAGATTCCGAGCTTGTCCGCTCTAATGTTTTAATCATATGTCACTTGAAGATGTGGCTTTGACGCTACTGAACCGGTAGTGGTACAGTAATAAACGACCAAAGTACAGCTGAAGCGATTATTATTACCCAAGATGAACACTCATAGCTGTGTTTGCCCCACCTACAACGTTGCCTGCATAAACACGTGTACTTTCCATACGGGTATAGAAGGAAAGAAGAAGATTCGAGTTTAACGCCCCGTCGACATCGACTTCATTAGAGACAGGGCACAAACATGGAATGTTTCAAATATGGGGAAGCAAATTGGCCATGATTTTTCAAGGAGAAGACACCAGTATTTGCCTTGAGCACTTTAGGGAAATAACGGAAAACCTGAATGTGGATGGCGGGAGGCGGATTTGAACTGTCGTCATCCCGACTGTGAGTCCAGTGTGCTAAGTACTGCGCTTCCTCTCTCGGTCGGATTTTAAAATATGTCTGGTATGTGGTGTATGTAACATTTTGATAGGTAGGTCTTATTGATTGTGTTGATCCGAATGGCCAAGCTAGGCAGTTTACCCAGGAGGAAGACTTAAGGGTAATAAGAATGCATACCTAGCATACAAGAGGTTTATTGGAAGAGGGGTGCATGGGTCCTAAAAGGGAGTGAGACATACCTTAGGCTTTCCGTCTTTCGGATGTCAGGATCTAGGATCGAGGCGCCGCGGATCAGGGACAGGAATAGAGAGAACCAGCAGCCTCTCAGGCTCGTTACAGACCAACCCTACCTGATTTGACTTAGGAGAAAGTGATGGGTCATCTATGTATTGCTACAACATCCCCACCAGCACCAACACTGGCAGTACGGCAGGTGTGCTCCTGTTTTCCTCGACTGGCCTGGGTAGTGGTATCTGAAGGTATCGAGGCTGTTACAATACTTACTAATATTTATATTGTTGTAATCCACCCAGTTTAAATGGCACACACTGATTTTCATTTCTTTAAATATCTAATTTCGTATATTAGTCGTGATGTTTTACACTTTTCAATAGTTGTGTAGAAAAATTACTCGTTTCGAGCTGTCATAAATACATTTATTCATAATTTTCCATTATCCTGAAGAAACATTAGTGCTATGATAGCGAGGTTTCTCGAATGGTTACAGTTGTTAGTTTAAAAGGTATTAAGTATAGTATGACCGAATACTTGGTGGCACATCAATCGGAAGCTCAATCGACCTGAAATACCTCATTCCACGTCATATTCTTTTTCAGTCTATCTTTTTAATGACAGCATTTAATAGCGAACGCACCATCGCTTCTAAGTGATCGTGATTTTGTACAAGCCGAGTTAGTTTGATTATTTCCTATCCAAGCAACAGGAATTGTATTACATCGTAATCTATTTTTAAAACGTAACAGGTAAAGTGAACTACTTACTCTAAAGTACGGGGGACAGCCAATAATTAAATAGGCCAGTTAATGCAGAAATGAAACAGTTTGTAAGAGGAATTTTTCACTTCCATGCATTTAGATTGGCATCACTGGGAAGAGCTGGGACAACTGACAAATAAACATTGATTTTTTTATAACCTCAGTATTGCATTTAAAGATGGCGGGTCCGCTTCAAGAATCTACATCAGTTGGGCTACTTTAAGTAATCCGTTTTTTGTCTTCTGGAGGTGAGAAACTTGACAAATCTTTTCTCAAATGATTTTACAGTATGGTGAAATTTGTATGAAGCGCGGAAATTTTTACAATGGGTGAAAAAATTGTAAAACGGTCGGCCCTGAGCGACTGACGAGCAACGTCTTGGCTGGCCAGTTGACGTGTTAAGTCCTTCGCTTACAACACGCCCTGGCAACATTATTTGCGTAAACCGACGTATTACAGTTGTACGTATACCAAAATCAGTTGCAAGAAATGCTGTGACAGTTCATGACACTGTCAGTAACAAGATCAAACACAGATAAGCCAGTGCAAGGTGTATCCTGAAATAATTGACACAGCAACACCAGGAACTACTGAAAAAAAAACTAGTTGGAAGATAGTGCCTCGTCCACACTACAGTCCATATTTCAATCCCTTGGATGTGCCGGCCGCGGTGGTCTAGCGGTTCTAGGCGCTCAGTCCGGAACCGCGGGACTGCTACGGTCGCAGGTTCGAATCCTGCCTCGGGCGTGGATGTGTGTGATGTCCTTAGGTTAGTTAGGTTTAATTAGTTCTAAGTTCTAGGCGACTGATGACCTCAGAAGTTAAGTCGCATAGTGCTCAGAGCAATTTGAACCATTTGAACCCTTGGATGTTCGTTTGTTTGGTCCACTAAAGAATTAAGTGGAAAAAGTTTCAGCAATTACGAAGAGGTCAAAGAATTTGTGGGAAAGTGGCTCAGACAACAAGAAAAAGCCAGTTTTGCATGAGATATTTTTAAAAAATAAAGTAAAAGCTACTTCATCGTTGGGGTAAATGTATTAATATTAGTGGGGATTATGCTGAAAAGTAGTAAAGTCTCAGTTCGTAAATATAAACAGCTTTTTTTCTGCATCAATTTCTCATTTTAATTATGGAATTTGCCTAGTACATTATTCGAGAATATTTATATCGGTTGTATTTTTCCGTATACATCCAGTATTAGTTACTCTTTGATTACAATTTTTTTTCGACTAACGTTAAATTTAACGATTCTTTTTGTTTCTGTTACATGTAAATGAAATACAGGTAGAACTTGGAAAACGTGGGAAACCGTTTATATGTGTTTTCTTTCGAAAACTATTGCAGGAAATTGGGCTACACATACGTAGCAGTTGTTATGATTCACTGTACTTGCTGCAGTGACATTATGACTGTAGTGTCCTCCATACTGGGTCATCTGACAATTTTTTACCGTGGTGGCCACAAGGACTACATATGATTAGGCTATATGACCCTTTAGAAAATACATCGTATCCGATTTTTAATTTTTAATTTTTTATTTTTTTTGAAAGGAACACCGCCATTTGATTGTATTGTTGTTTATTCAATTAAGAACCAGGTTTCGGGCTTTTATGTTATTTTCAAGGGACCGAGTTTATGTCATTTACATTTATTGCAGGACATACGTTAATGACAAAACTCGTCACTTGAAAATGGCATAAAAGGCCGAAACCTGGGTTGTAAGTAAATAAACAACAATAAAGTCAAATGGCGGTGTGTTCATCCAAAACTTATTGTATGACTATTGCTCAGCAATATCAAAAACTGTTTACTGTCTTCTGTGTTTTCTATGAAGACCTCAAGAAGAGGAAAGTGGTTAAGTTTCCGGAAGACCCCCTTATTCTTTTTACGTGACGCCCAGTAGCTGATGTATTATTTCACTTTATTTTCACACGTCTATTACCTATTGAATATTAGATGGCGTTACACACTTTAATAGCCCACTGTGATACATGCAGATGTCACAAGTTACTAATCATCATATTCTAGTGTAAGTAAAAACGTGTTATAAAAGTATAAAAAATCATGTGATATGGGTGTTATTTCGAAGAACTTGTTGCAAATGCAAGACAGGAAGTTTCTACGTGGTAGACACTCATTAATAAACCTCGTCGTCTATTTTCAATTCGGCACAGTGCCCTGTCCGCCGCAAAGCACTAGAAAGAAAGGAGACCTGAAATGCTGGGGCGACACAGTACAGAAACGCTGCCTAGAGTCCCAACTCGACTTCACAACGTTTAATGTCCGAGGGAGCACGCGACTGCTGCCAGTAATTAGGCGTGGCTCCTGTCAGGCTGTTTCGAACCCCTGTGTTGTATCCTAATTTTATTTCCAAGTCTTTCGAGCATCTTCCAAATCCGTTCTGTTCGGAGCAAACAAAGAACAATATTCTGAAAGGGCGTTTCTGTCTTAAGTGAAATCTGCTCTCTGAAGAAGGAGACTATCATGCAGAAACAACTGTACATATGTACTTCCAATAAAGAAATGTCGAAAACTATTCCAGTGGCGTTGTGGTTTTCCTTGATATCCTGCAAATTTTGCTGCTGTGATACTGGTACAATTAAATTAAGTAATTTCTGTTGACATTTATTACCGAAAAGCAGCAATAAGGAGTAGTTTCATTTATGTAGTATGTAATAGTCTCCAAATAATCTGCTTTTTCATAGACGACTTTTTGTTCTTGAATCGGTACCAAATGAATTCTACAGCAGATGATTACCAGGTGTGGAAGCATGAAACCGTAATTTCCCTGCAGATGGTGCTAGCCGTAAGTGTAGATCCAGTGAGACCGCGTCTGCAGCACCATCTGCTCCCTGTAACGGCGGACGACGAAAGTCAATTCACAGTAACCCAAGTTCCGTATATCAAACCCGTAAACATGTCTAGTTTTGTGCCTACGAACTACGATTAGAGGACAGCACCGGATTTCTGTTATCATTTGAAGAAAACTACTGCAGAATCGCATTGAATACTTGTCGAAGCATTCGGCGACCGTGCTCTTCTATAAACATAGAGTTTCAAGTGATACAAAAAATTCAAAAGTGTTGATGTTGACGTGAGAAACGACGAGCGCTGGAAACCAAAGAAAAACGTCGAAGACAACGAATTGCAGGCCCTATTGGATCAAGATGATACTCCAACTCAACAAGAATTTGAGGTACAACTGAAAGTGATGCAGAAAGCAAATGATCGATTTAAGTCGAGCATTACGTGGAAAACGACCGAAATATTGCTCCATGATAACGCCCCATCACACACAGCAAAACGGGTCAGGGAAACCATGGAGGCGTTTGCTTGGAAAATACTAGGGCATGTGGCTTATCCTCCAGACTTGGCTCCGTCCAATTATCATCTGTTTGCATCACTGGGACACGCTCTCGCTGAACAACGCTCCAATTCGTATGAAAATATTGACACATTATTAGGATAGAGTGTAGTTATAAAAATGGGCTTTTCATTTAGAATAGTTACCTATCAGAGGTAAGGCAAACAGGATCAGTCACGGTAGTATTATTTCGTTTTCTTCGAAATTGATGATGCCTGCACTTAAAGACCTGAGTCGAAACAAGGCACTGGGAGTAGACAACATTCCATTAGAACTACTGACGGCTTTAGGAGAGCCAGTCCTGACAAAACTCTACCATCTGGTGAGCAAGATGTATGAGACAGGCGAAATACCCTCAGACTTCAAAAAGAATATAATAATTCCAATCAAAAATAAACAAGTGTTGACAGATGCGAAAATTACCGAACTATCAGTTTAATAAGTCACAGCTGCAAAATACTAACGCGAATTCTTTACAGACGAATGGAAAAACTGGTAGAAGCCGACTTCGGGGAAGATCAGTTTGTATTTCGTAAAAATGTTCCAACACGTGAGGCAATACTGACCCTACGACTTATCTTAGAAGAAAGATTAAGGAAAGGCAAACCTACGTTTCTAGCATTTGTAGACTTAGAGAAAGCTTTTGACAATGTTGACTGGAATACTCTTTTTCAAATCCTAAAGGTGGCAGGGGTTAAAATACAGGGAGCGAAAGGCTATTTACAATTTGTACAGAAACCAGATGGCAGTTATAAGAGTCGAGGGGCACACAAGGGAAACAGTGGTTGGGAAGGGAGTGAGACAGGGTTGTAGCCTCTCCCCGATGTTATTCAATCTGTATATCGAGCAAGCAGTAAAGGAAACAAAAGAAAAATTCGGAGTAGGTATTAAAATCCATGGAGAAGGAATAAAAACTTTGAGGTTCGCCGATGACATTGTAATTCTGTCAGAAACAGCAAAGGACTTGGAAGAGCATTTGAACGGAATGGACTCTGTCTTGAAAGGAGGATATAAGATGAACATCAACAAAAGCAAAACGAGGATGATGGAATTTAGTCGAATTAAGTCGGGTGATGCTGAGGGAATTAGATTAGGAAATGAGACACTTAAAGTAGTAAAGGAGTTTTACTGATAAACTGATGATGGTCGAAGTAGAGAGGATATAAAATGCAGACCCTCAATGGCAAGGAAAGTGTTTCTGAAGAAGAGAAATTTGTTAACATCGAGTATAGATTTAAGTGGCAGGAAGTCGTTCCTGAAAGTATTTGTATGGAGTGTAGCCATGTCTGGAATTGAAACATGGACGATAAGTTGTTTGGGTAAGAAGAGAATAGACGCTTTCGAAATGTGGCGCTACAGAATAACGCTGTAGTTTAGATGGGTAGATCACATAACTAATGAGGAGGTACTGAATAGAATGGAGAAGAAGAGGAGTTTATGGCACAACTTGACACGAAGAAGGGATCGGTTGGTAGGACATGTTCTGAGGCATCAAGGGATCTCACATTTAGCATTGGCGGGCAGCGTGGAGGGTAAAAATCGTAGAGGGAGACCAAGAGATGAAAACACTAAGCAGATTCAGAAGGATGTAGGTTGCAGCAAGTACTGGGAGATGAAGAAGCTTGCACAGGATAGAGTAGCATGGAGAGCTGCATCAAACCAGTCTCAGGACTGAAGGCCACAACAATAGCACATATAAATCAGCTACCATCAAACGAACTGATACCTACTAATACGGGGATCAGAACACAATACTGGGCCTAGGTATCTATTTCCTTTGCTGTGAATTGAGATAATTAATTACCGACTTACTAATTCCGTATCACCCATCTTTCGCCAATAATATTTCCAACATTTCTTAATAATACACAAAATTGTCCTCAGGAACAGACCCTTTAATTTTCTCTACCGCTGTTGCACCGAGAAAGTCGTGACATTCACAGACGTCAGCGAAACGAGCCTAAATTTTTCATCGGACCGATGAGGACAGTTTACAGTGGAGGGCATATTTGTCATTCGACTACTGTGTCATTACAACATAATACTTCCATCACAGTAGGCGCCTGAGCAAATTACTAATTTTGCTGACATGAAGACGCTTTAGCGATCCGTGTCATGTTTAGGATCTGGACTGAATGCTGAGATGAATAACAGTAAAATAAAGATGCGTTAATCAGATTGTAAAAAACTGGGATTCGTTCTATCTATCATTTTTGAGGAATTTCTTCCTTTGAAATCTATACCCACTGATAGACACGTGTTCGTCTTGGCTATTTATAACCGCTTCAGGTGTATTTTGGTCTTTTATTACTGTATCACTACCGGTTTCGTGGCGTTAAAGCCACATCTTCAGAGGACATATGATTAAAATATTAGAGCGGAAAATCTCGGAATGTTTTTCCCAACATTCTTTGTCTGTCAACAGAAACAATTTTCACGCTATCATGGTTAATAACCACACAGGACAGTAAATTAGTATAAGGATCTACGCCTTCAACCCTGATAATGGCCTAAGTATGGCGAGAAAGACAATTCCGAAGACTATGCAGGTGCATCACATCCATCTTAAGCTACTCAATAGTTTAGATCTCTTAAAACTAGCAATATGCGGAGATGTTGATTGCTACGTCTCACGCAGTGCTCCAAGTCGACCTCTTCGTATTTTATTGGTTAAGATCGGATGAATTTGCAGGCGGTTCGATTTGCGATAGAGTACAAAATTGTTACGGCTTTCGTGGCCACTTGTTGACAAACTGCCTACTGGCTTCTGTCTCGGGTTCTTCGGCCGACGTTCATCTAATGATTTTTCTGACGTTTCGCCAGCACGAGTGGCTGGCATTGTCAAAGCTTCACCCTCCATTGCCGGCGAAACGTCAGAAAAATCATTAGATGAACGTCGGCCGAAGAACTCGAGACAGAAGCCAATAGGCAGTTTGTCATGCGATAGAGTGCTGTATTTCCGTCGAATCAGGAATGGATACGTGCTGACCTGTGTAAACAGCTGTTTTAATCTTGGAAGACGGGCTGCCCTCGGCTTGCTTGTCATGGACGTGTACAAGTAGAATAAAGGGATACACATGATCACCTCGTATGCTGAAATAAACATTCTCGTTTATTTTTACCGTAATCTGAATGTGTGAGCCCATGTCGTGGTACGAAAATGGCCACAAAACTTCACGGAACCATCTCCGGTCAGAACTACATTTTCCACACATCGCTGATTAAAACGCATATTGGTTTGTCCATGCACTCGAAACCTTGAATCATTTTAAAAGCAGAGGCAAAATCGCGAACGTCAGATCGCACTGCTCGCCTTCAGTCAGCTAACTGCCGAATTGTTTGGCTCAATGAAGACTTTGCCCGCTGTGGCAAATGTTCACTGCGACCCTTTGCAATCTTCGCTCGGAATCTGAGATGAGCATTAACAGCAGCAGTGAAACAGATTGTCGCTGACACGTCTTGACTCTAGTCTCTGTTAATTAGGATAATATATTACACTTTGTTACATGGTTGCGAATAGTATACCATTCCATGCGCACACAGTGGAAAGCCCTCATTGATACACCAAAAAATCTGGCAACTTCTTTCACGGCATACTCAGGAGAACATCCAATCACGGTATGTTCATTCTGTAATTCTGTCACTTTATCGCTCATTAATTCCATGAAACGATTTTCCCTTTGGAATGATTTCACTGCCATAAATCACATCATCCTTGGAGGGTGGCATGACCGCTGGTACCAGTTTCATATGATCTACAACGAACCAGAGTGAGCATATGGTCTTGGAAATTTGTGGTAATTTCCTATGGGAGCAAACTGCTGAAGCCATCGGTCCTTAGGCTTACATACTATTTAATCTAACTTTAACTAACTCACGCTAAGGACAACAAACACAAACGCACACACATGCCCGAAGGAGGACTCGAACCTCCGACGGTGGGAGTCGCGCAACCCGTGGCAAGGCGCCTTAAACTGTGCGGCTACCCCGCGCGGCTATAGTCCTGTTTGGAAGATTTTATCACACGTATGAGAAGGATAGCCGACATAATTTCTGAACACCACGCAGATGTATGTTACCTTCATACAGCCTGAATGAATGGTTGTAGCAATGCAGTTCCATCAGGTTTCACTGTGCACACAGCTAGAACAACTTAGAATTTCCAAATAAAACTGTCATTAGCAACATGAAACGACTAGCACATTCTCCGTACTCTCAAAGCTTATAATTTGATAGTGTGGATGCCCTTCAAGCATGAACTCTACAGAAGTAGCTCCAGGAAACTATAGCGTTCCTACACGCTATGGAATCTCAAAAATGAAGCCAGAATTGTAACGCAGAACTTCTTAAATTACAAGTCGGAAGTTGCGTTACATACGTTTTAAATAAATTTAAGATAAATTTATGTAAATGGTTTCCTATAGTTGTCATTCAGACAAAGAATTGTAATTGTTAGTTAAAGATACTACATAGATTGATATTTACGTATTGGTGTGTTTGCACCATACCCTGTAGACACATAAATAATTATGTTACTTTAAATCCGTCTTGATTGCAAATTTTTTTTTTTTTTATTTTTCATATGACCGGTTTCGGTTCATTCAGAACCATCTTCAGATCTGATATTTAAGTTACAGGAGTAACCCGTCCAATTCAGCAACTTTCACATGCTACGTCACAAATAAAAATTTGCAATCAAGACGGATTTAAAGTAACATTATAAAATCACTGATTGCTGTTATCCCATAAGACATTATGTCTGTTTTTGCAAACATAAATGATTATCCGTTGGATCAATACTTTGACAGTGATTCGCTTTTGAAATGTCCATTCTTAACTCTGCTTATTATAAACCTAGATACCAATATTATGGTGGTATGGATCATTAAAATCCATTTTTAGTCACTATAACCAAATATTACAAAACTACAAATTTCACTCCGTTCTAAGAAAATTCCCCTCAGTTTACACTGGTTTACAAGTCCTCAGAGGCTCAGCATTTGTTTGCTGATTACGGGCTTGGCGACCCCCGGGTTCCTGAGATGGGGACTGGTAAGCGCCGCCAGTCCTTCTGCCACCGTAAGCTCTGGGCATGCTTCAGTGACCACCTCGCGGCGCGGCGATGGAACGTTGTGTGTCACAGGGAATGGGGATCTTGGCTTCACCTCCCGGATCGCGAAGATAGAATAAACCTCTATAAAAAAACCCTCAGTCTCAAGGTGTGCTGCGCGCTGATGAGATGCATGGCTGTTGAGGTGGAACAGTCGTCAGCGGGCAACCTCTGGGGAACCTGCCGCACCTCAGTTGTATAAGGATTACTCAGGCACGCGGGGCTCTCTCTGAGTGGACCCTTAATTCCCTAGGTGCTCGTGGGATCAAAATTGATCCTCCAAAATTCTCTGTACCCCCTATCAGCCGTATGGGTGGGCCGCTGGAAGGTATAAAAACACAAACCAACAAGAGGGCTCGTGTAACCAAATGGTTCAAATGGCTCTGAACATCTGAAGTCATCAGTCCCCTAGAACTTAGAACTACTTAAACCTAACTAACCTAACGACATCACACACATGTCCGAGGCAGGATTAGAAACTGCGGTCGTAGCAGTCGCACTGTTCTGGACAGAAGCGCCCAGACCAGCTCGGCCACCGTGGCCGGCTCTCGTGTTGCCAGTCATCCTGATTCGGTCAGTAGTAAAAGAATGCGTGCTGCTTGTCAGAATGTGTTTCTTAAGAGAAAAGAGGTGAAGTTTGACAAAGTTTCGCCATTTTACATACAGAAAGGCTTAGAAGTCATTGCTGACACCTTAAAATCTGTCAAGGGCTTGCGAAATGGGACCTGTTGGTTGAAACATCTTGCTTCCAACAAGAACCTTCAGAAAGCACAACGCCTTGGGGGGTATGCAACAGAAACTGAATTGCAAATGTGTTGTGACTTGTATGGATCTAGTTGACATTCCGTGGGAAGAACTGAAAGTTTAATAGTCCTGGTAAGATATTGTCGACGTGCAACACGTTATAAAAGGGTGGATGGCGCTCTCGTGAAATGAGACTCTTTTGCCCTTACTTTTAACGGCACCAAGCTGCCAGGGCATGTGAAGGCGGCTTTCCTGTGCCTCAGTATACAGCCTTATTACCCCAATCCTATGGTGTGTCTTAAATGGCAGGACTTTGGGCGTGCTATTCTCGGCTATAGAGAAGCCACGTGCAGGAAATGTGGTAAAGCTGGCCAGTAGGGAGTTAGTTGCTCCTCTTCTGCAATGTGAGTCAACTGCTCTGATGATCAACCTGTGTGGAGCAGGGACTGCAGAGTTTTCCTTTAGGAGCGGAAGATTCAAGAGATGAAAACCACAAAGCACATCCCGTATGGTGAAGCTAAGAATTTATACAAGTCTATGCAGCCACCTAGCTTCGCTGCCTCCTTTTCTTCCGTTCTGAAACACCCTGTCTTGAAAACTGATGCTGCTACACAAACGAAGGTTGCTACTATCAGCACTAATACACGTGCTGCTGCAGTTACTTTGAAGCCTGGCGCTTCTCCCTGAACTTCAGAGAAGGCCATGTTTGCTGACGTCGTGGACCTTCTTGCCCCTCTACAGATCAAGTCTTGTGCACTGCTACACCCTCTACCGCCTCTGAGGTTGTGACTCCAAAGCCGTCTCAGACCCAAAAATCGAAATGAAAGGCAAAGAGTCGCCCACTGAAGGAGACAAAAGGTACAAAGTCTGATGATGTCGATGTCATTCTCTTTGATGTCTCTCTCAACTCTTCTTCAGAGACGATGGAGGTCGATGTCAGACTGGGGCAACCATCTCGCCCCACAACTGAGCCTGCAGTAGACTTTGAGGCTCTCATGGATCATATGGAACAACTCGACCATTTCTCCTCCTGGGAGATTTAATGACCATCATGTCCTGTGGGGCTCTACCTCTACTGGCCATTGGGGGTCGAGTTTTGGAGAGCCTCCCGACATCTCAAGTGTTGAGCATCCTCAACACTGGTACTCTATCATTTCTGTGCTGCTACTGGGTCTTTCTCAGCCATAGACCTATCTCTCTGCTCTCCAGCCCTCACTTACTCTGTTCACTGGGATGTCATTGACGACCTTCACTTCCCCATCCGTATACTCCTCTTGGATGGTGAGTTGCTGGAACAGAAGCCGCCAACATGGATGATTTGCAGGGCTAATTGACCAATGTTCAGTCGGTTGGCTGTCTTTGAACGCTATACCAGCGTCCAGGAATGGGTGGATCATATCACATATGTGATCCATCATGCTGCTGACCTGTCCATACCAAAGTCTTTCGGCCCTCTTAAGCGGCGACCTGTACCTTGATGGACAGAAAAGAGCCATTCAGCCATCTAGGACAGGCTTGTAACTCTTCGATGGTTTAAATGCCACCCAACAATGAACAGTGTCACAGACTTTCGAATCCGGAGCGCTAAGGTTCGCCGTGTCATTAAAGAGAGCAAAAAACGGTCATGGCAGGAGTTCACAAATGTATGTGAAGCCATCTGGAGAATTTTCGGTACACGCACCCGTTTAACCGATAGCATCAGTACTAAAACAGGGGTGCCTCCAAACGACACCCAGAGACATTGCTCAGACGCTGGCCGAACATTTCGCACAAACTACTGCCAATGCAAACGAGGATCCAGTGTTTCGTCGCTACCGTGAAACTGTGGAGAGGGAAAAGCTGGACTTCAGGTCCAACGGTTCTGAGACCTACAATTCCCCCTTCCCTATGTGGGAGCTCGAATCGGCATTGGCTGAGACTCATGACACTGCACCCGGTCACGACCACATCTAGTTCTGCTTCCTTCAACATTTGTCAGTGGCGTCCCAGGAAATCCTCCTTGAATGCTTTAATCTAATATGGCAGACAGCAACTTCCCCAAATGATCTCTCTCCTCAAATCAGTAAAGGACTTCACATGTCCAAGTAGTTATCAGAGCATCGCCCTAACGAGCCGTATAGGATAGACCATGGAGCGAATGGTTAACCAGCGTCTGGTCTGGTTGTTAGAGACCAGGCAACTCCTTAGCAGCTCTCAGTGTGTATTTTGCCTTTATTGGTCTACTGTAGACAACCTGACTCTCCAAGAGGCAGTTATTCGGTAGGATTTCCACTGTAAGCATCACTGTATTGGCATTTTCTCGATGTAAGTGAGGCATACGATACTACTAGGAGACACTGTATACTCGCACGACTGCATCAGTGGGGCTTTCGTAACCACCTCGCCATTCTCATTCGGTCTTTCCTGTCTCAGAGGTTTTTTCGGACTCGAGTTGGTGTAATGCTCTCTGATCGATTTGACTAGGAAAATGGTGTCCTTGAGGGCAGTGTTTTAATTGTTACTCACTTTGCCATAGTCATCAACGGTATTACATCTACGATAAGGAGTCCTGCACAGTGCCTCTTATTTGTGGTTGATTTTGCAAGTTTCTGCTCCTCCTCCAGTGCTGCAATGGCGAGCCGTCATTGCTGCTTACAGTGTGGCGGTTAGAGGAGTGGGCTACAAATGATGGGTTTTTGGTTTCCTGCTGATCAGTGTGTGTGTGTGTTAATTTTAATCGTTCTCATCGTCCTTTTACTTGGCCTGCCTGAAGATGGGGACAAGATCCTGCATTTTAGAGACACAGTGTGGTTTCTGGGCCTCATTTTTTACTCCAGATTTTCACGGTTTCCACACCTGCAAGGCTTGAATTCCAGAACCCTGAAGGCGCTGAACATCCTCAAGTGCCTTAGCCACATATCTTGGTGATTGGACAGGGCCTGTCTCCTCCAGTTTTATCGGGCTTTTGTGCGTTTGTGGCTGGACTATGACTGCATGTTGTATGGGTCAGCGAGGCCCTCTTATTTTCGGATTATTGACGCTGTCCACCATGAGAGGATTCGGCTGGCCACGGGTGCTTACTGGATCAGTCTCATACCCAACCTCTGCTCAGGGGCGGGAGAACCGCCACTTACCATCCGTCGCCAGCTCCTCATGGTGAGCCAAGCGTGTAAGCTCCAACTTCACCTGCACACCTTACTGTAGTTCGTCCACATCTGGAGTGCCTTTTTTCCAACCATCCACGAGCCACGATGATGTTTGGGTTCCGAGTGCAGCGTGTGCTGGAGTCACTCGGTGCGGCGCCAGTTCAACTCCAAATCCAGGGTTTTAACTGTCTGCCACCCTGGTTACTGGAGCAGCCCAGAGTGATTTTAGATTTGGTGCTGTACAGGAGAGAAAGCACTGCTGCTTCCGTTTTGAATGCGGTGTTTTCTGCCGTTTTATCTGAGCACCACAGCCAGTCAAGGTCAGACTGCCTCCTGATTTAACCATCTTCGATGTAGCAATGTATGCGATCTTGCGGGTACTGGAGCAGATGAGACATTTTCCCAGTGTTAGATTTCTCCTCTGTTCAAATTCTTTGAGCGCCCTTTACTCTCTCCAACGTTTGTACCCAGCAGATAAAGTAACACAGACTATCCAAGACGCCCTCCTCCTACTACAGGGACTGCGGAAGGAGGTGTCTTTCTGCTAGGTACCAGCACACGTGGGAATTGTGGGAAATGAAAGGGCGGATCGAGCAGCCAAGAAGGCAAGTTGTGACAGTCTGGTCTTCCGGTGTGCTATTTCCTGCATGTTTGCATTTCGCTGTTCAGATGTCCTGCGTCGATGGGAAGAAGAACGGCTAGAAGTGATCAACAGCAAGCTCCTTGTCGTCAAGCGCACAACTCTGCCGTGGCGTACTTCCTCCCAGCCATGTCGGCGGAACGAGGTCCTTCTTACTCGTCTTCTCATCGGCCACAACGCTATAAGGCATTGATTTTTACTCCAGTGAGAGGCCCCTCCGATGTGTGGTGCTTATAGTAAGCAACCATATTTCATTGGATTGCATTTTATTTGCCGACCAGCTATATGCAGTGGATTTGCCGGCGGATCTGCAGTCTATCTTATATAATGATCAAACGAATGTGATTCGCGTTTTAAAGTTATCTGAATTGTCCCCCGTTTTTAACAAGATTTTGTGGAGATGTTTTTAATGTGTCAACAGATTGGCTGGCTCCCCCGGGTTTTTTGTAAGTGGTCACCCAGTCGCATTCCCCTGTTGTTCTTTTAGCTCTTCTGAGTTTAGCTTTCCCTATGGTTTACTTTCTTCTTAGCTATCTTCCCTCCTCATTGGTTTTAGTTCATGTGATAATTCCTTTGCGATAGAGTGCTTGTGTGGTAATTTCGGGTGCATGCGTGTACGAAACTCTTAGTTCTTATCCACATTCCTTTGTTTTAATAAATGCCCAGGCGCTGATAACCTCGCCGTTTGGCGCCCATAAGATCCCAAAACACACACACACACACACACACACACACACACACACACACACACAAACACACACACATACACTGGTTTACAATGAGGCAAATGCCACAGCGCCCAGATTAATATGCTCAATCATTCTCATGTAAATAGGTATTTGTGTCAAATATAAGGGGCACTTTTGATGTCGTTATGTAATGTAACATCTAAGGATCAGTTTTCTGTATTGTTTTACTTCTGAAATTTGCCGATGAATTCATTTATTTGTATTCAAATTAATACTTTTCCGTGACAGAAATTTGCCGATGAATTCATTTATTTGTATTCAAATTAATACTTTTCCGTGACAGCGAAACATTTTTATGAAAATGATTGAGAGTGCTGTACCATTTTTACAGAGAGCTTAAGTTTATCGCATATTTTTTCATTAAGAACCGTAACGGCTGCGAGGAAGTAGTGCCGTCCAGTATTTTATTATGATGTATTAGCGTTCATCAGATCACGCAGTAAATGGGCTTTGCTGATGGTCATAGCGATAGCGTGATGTTTTGTCGTTTGTTACAGCACACCAAAGTTCTGACTCCGGCTATGAACATACGTCATCGGTCATGACTTATGACGTGAGTACAAGGTATGTCATTTAATTAATTTTTGTACGGGATGAAAAGGCATTTCGGGCTGAGCTAAGTACTGTGAGCTAGAGACATAAATTTTGTTTCAAAAAGACTCATCCTATTTCACAAGACTGTCTTCTCGATGATGAATATATAAGTTTTGGTTCGATTTCTACCTTTCTATCGAAACTAAAATTTTACCTGCGCATCTGTTGTGAGATGTCATTTGATGTGATGGCCACTAGGGGACTCCCAGATGCAAATAACAATGTTCGAGCGCTCGTTCATTAGCATGCGTCGACTTGGCTACAGCACAGAAGCAAAACTTGTTAGGCTTTCTACGATTAATTCATTTGCATTTCTTGAGAGTTCGGCACAATTATTGCTTTTGTCTATCAAAATACTTCATATTCCGTTTTCGGAATTGTTAGATTCACATTTTTCTGCATTTTTGGATGTCTTTTCAAGTGGTTGTACACCACACCATACTTACTGTTTATAACAGAATTCCTTAAATATTCCTCGCTTTGAGCAACAAACGTTCTGCTAAATTCTCCCATGTCAGTGGTGACGACGATCAACTGTTCTCACATTAAATGAAATGGTAGTAAATAACTATCTCCTCATTCGGAATATTAGCATGCTGAACACACGAGCGATATACAAAATCTGATTTCCAGAGGTTGCGTTTAGTGCAGACAAGCAAGCAGGTGACCATTGAGTCGAGTCGCTGCCTTGAACACAAGTTGTTGAGTCGTGGAGGTAGAGTCTCGTATAACATCGTGCCGGAATGAACAACTTCTGTAATGGATGTGCCGGGCAGAGTTTTCTTTTAGGTGTGCTCAATGATGTGTAAGCTGGGGATAAGGGATGATTTTCTAAGTTGAATGTGTAAAGAGACTTCATTTCAGAGAAAGGTAACTTATTCTGAGATTATTAGCTGCAAGTGCGAATTCAGTAATGATTGCTGTGCAAGGGGTTTGGCTAAAACGTCTCTGAGAACTATGGGACTTACCATCTGAGGTCATCAGTCCCCTAGAACTCAGAACTACTTAAACCTAACTAACCTGAGGACATCACACACATCCATGCCCGAGGCAGGATTGGACCCTGCGACCGTAGCAGTCGCACGGTTCCGGACTGAAGCGCCCAGAACCGATCGGCCACCGCGGCCGGCTGCAAGGGTTTTGTTGTGACCAATAATGTCTATGCATTGGTCATCAGGGGGAACGATCAACTATATATTCAATTCTAATTACTCTTTCCCAATTTAGATTAGTCACATAGTATTGCATTTGAAACCAAATAAAAGTAAATTTTGTGACAGAAATATTTTGTAGAACTAGAAACTGTGGTGTATGACAAATGGGAGTAAGACAGTGCTGATTATTCATATCAGTTTGAGTTTACTTTTGTGTTGTTCACAGGACTGGATATAATCTCAAAGATTTATTTTGGTCATTTAGAAATGTTTCACAAATCATATCCCCACTGCTCAAACAAAAATGCATCGCAAAATTAGCATTATCACGCTTTACACTTTTGTATGAACACTAATCAATAATTTTGAAAAGAAAATCAAAATCTAGTTTACTAAAAGAGCAATTGAAAAGAAATAAGAATGGGAAGGGAAACTACAGCACAGTGATTTATTTCAAGTCATTATAATGTCTGTGCAGCCAGAGCAGAGGAAAGTTACCTGTTGCAAGGCAATAATCTGTCGTAGGACCTAAAGGAACATTTTGACAGAATATTATCAATAGTTTTGAATTAGTGGTATTTCGTGTAAACTCGACAGATGCGTTTTTGTAATAGGGCACATTTAAATTACACAGCAGTTAGTCATTCTGAGTATTCTTGTGAGTCTTTATTTTATGCAATCTAATTTAGAGACAGTTAGATGTATTTCAGATTGATTAAAATATTCACGTTCAAGAGCAGGGTGGCTACGCATCTTCTATATCTGAATCTGTAATTTGATTGTAGACGACTGGTTGTTTTGAGATGATTAGCGAGAAATTTAATAACAAATAGTTCCAGCAAACACTTTAGAACATAACAGACATGTTTCAAGATGTGAATACTAAGTGATCAATGTAGGGGACTACGGTGTAGGAATATAGACACTGTGACACACGTACGGTTGTGTCGGTCAGAGGGACGTTCACAGATAGCCGACGTGGTTAAGACAATTTCTCCCAATGAGAGGGGAAGCCAGTTGCTATTCTCCGTCCAGCAAAAAAATGGTTCAAATGGCTCTGAGCACTATGGGTCATCAGTCCCCTACAACTTAGAACTACTTGAACCTAACTAACCTAAGGGCATCACACACATCCATGCCCGAGGCAGGATTCGAACCTGCGACAGTAGCGGTCGCACGGTTCCAGACTGTAGCGCCTAGAACCGTTCGGCCACTCCATCCAGCACAAACCTTCATATCTCAGTAATAGATAGTACGTCTGATACGCCGAACACAGCTGACGCCAAGATATTTGCGGTCGTCGTATTTAATTCGCATTAATTGGAGATGGCTGTCAATCGTCATCAATGTCTGTTCATCCAGACATGGAAGTAAATTCAGGGTTGACTTGCTTCAGACTCTTTACGATGGTAACAATTTCTTTTCACGTTTAGTGTACAGTGAAGAAGTGGAAAAGTGAACTGTCAGAACGTAAGAATATGTAAAACGCAGCAGCCACATACCACACAGCTGCCACAAGCCACATGTCACTGTAACATTCTCTTGCGCTTCATGGTTTGCACCTATTTTTACCGAGAAATGTTCTACAGTATACTCTTTTCGTGTCAAAGACAGCGACGTGGATCATGTACCTCGATAACTTGGAGATCTGGGTTTGTCCAAAATTTTCAGGATATGATGATAAAATCATTTTTAAAGGTGATGTACCACTGGTGTCTGCTCACTAGAGCATACGTTATCAGTGACATGGTTCGACTATGGTTCAACTGTGAGGCGCACACAGAGCTCGCATGTCGATGTTGGCCTTCGGGTAGCTCGACTGCATGGTGTGTGACATTTTTGTTGTAGTTTGTGAAAAACTCTGTTCATGTGCCTCTCCTCATCAAATTTGGGGGCTATATATGTTCGTAAATAAGGCATTGCTCGCAATAGGATTGTAGTTATTGTTACACCTGAAAACTGTATCTGATGTCAAGGTAAAACATAGCCTACAAACGCAGTTGCTGTAACCAAGATTATGCATGCCGCTGTATATCTATAGGTTCCAGTAAACCTCTTACCATACTGAGATTTTATCCATGAAGAGATCAGAATAAAGATGCAGGGCCTGATTCCACTTCACTTAAAAGTCCTCATTGTACAATGTTGAAATGATTCGAAAAGTGTACAGTGGGAGCAAAAATGATCGTGTCTAGCTTGCTGTAGGATTTGATTCAAACAAAATTCCACACTTAACCTGAATCTCCACTTTGTTACGTTTAGATTCCCTGTTATTATGAATCCAGGTGCAGATGTCGCTGTAGGAAAACGGCAAGTTGTGCGATGTAGGACCTTCCGCATGTACAGTAGAACGCAACAAAATAACAAAATGTGTCACAGTGTATAAAAGGAATAATTGCACTTCGTATATAAAACAACATAGACTGCACATTCAATGAGAAGGGCTGCAAATGTGCTTGTCGTAGCGTGGTGATGTCACGTAATTGTAGCATCACAAAACTTTCGTTTCCCAGTGTAAATAAGATGCTAAAACATAAAATATATCTACGTAGATAATTTGTGATAGTTAAAGTACAAGTTTACTAAGGTAATCGCTCATTTTAACCCAGTATGTAACTTAGAGGTATACGAGGTGCATTCAAGTTCTAAGGCCTCCGATTTTTTTTCTCCGGACTGGAAAGAGATAGAAACATGCGTATTGTTTTAAACTGAGGCCGCATCCATTGTCAATACGTCCCAGAGATGGCAGCACTGTACGGCAGATGGAATTTTACCGCCAGCGTCGAGAACGAGAACTGTTTTAAATACTTAAAATGGCGACGTTTTCCTTACTTGAACAGCGTGCAATCATTCGTTTTCTGAATTTGCGTGGTGTGAAACCAATTGAAATTCATCGACAGTTGAAGGAGACCTGTGGTGATGGAGTTATGGATGTGTCGAAAGAGCGTTCGTGGGTGCGACAGTTTAATGAAGGCAGAACATCGTGTGACAACAAACCGAAACAACCTCGGGCTCGCACAAGCCGGTCTGACGACATGATCGAGAAAGTGGAGAGAATTGTTTTGGGGGATCACCGAATGACTGTTGAACAGATCACCTCCAGAGTTAGCATTTCTGTGGGTTCTGTGCACACAATCCTGCATGACGACCTGAAAATGCGAAAAGTGTCATCCAGGTGCGTGCCACAAATACTGACAGATGACCACATGGCTGCCCGTGTGGCAGGTTGCAAAGAAATGTTGACGCGCAACGACAGCATGAATGGGACTTTCTTTTCGTCGGTTGTGACAATGGATGAGACGTGGATGCCATTTTTCAATCCAGAAACAAAGCGCCAGTCAGCTCAATGGAAGCACACAGATTCACAACCACCAAAAAAATTTCGGGTAACCGCCAGTGCTGAAAAAATGATGGTGTCCATGTTCTGGGACAGCGAGGGCGTAATCCTTACCCATTGCGTTCCAAAGGGCACTGCGGTAACAGGTGCATCCTACGAAAATGTTTTGAAGAACAAATTCCTTTCTGCACTGCAACAAAAACGTCCGGGAAGGGCTGCGCGTGTGCTGTTTCACCAAGACAACGCACCCGCACATCGAGATAACGTTACGCAACAGTTTCTTCGTGATAACAACTTTGAAGTGATTCCTCATGCTCCCTACTCACCTGACCTGGCTCCTAGTGACTTTTGGCTTTTTCCAACAATGAAAGACACTCTCCGTGGCCGCACATTCACCAGCCGTGCTGCTATTGCCTCAGCGATTTTCCAGTGGTAAAAACAGACTCCTAAAGAAGCCTTCGCCACTGCCATGGAATCATGGCGTCAGCGTTGTGAAAAATGTGTACGTCTGCAGGGCGATTACGTCGAGAAGTAACGCCAGTTTCATCGATTTCGGGTGAGCAGTTAATTAGAAAAAAAAATCGGAGGCCTTAGAACTTGAATGCACCTCGTAGAATGACAATCTTACGTTTATACTAACAGAGGAGGAAGAGGGAAGCAAGAAGAATTCTAAGGGACGATTGTATACACATCGCTGACTGGAGTTCAATTTGACTTTAGATCAGAAAGTGAACTATGTCCAGCTCCAAGCTGCATTGTATAATACTAAACTTGGGTCCTTCGTAGCACATTCACGTTTGATTTTAGGTACTGGCTTATATTTATACTAACAGAAGAGGAAGTGGAAAGCAAAAAGAACTCTAAGGGACGATTGTATACACATCGCTGACTGGAGATCAAATTTGACTTTAGATCAGAAAGTGAACTATGTCCAGGTCCAAGCTCCATTGTATAATACTAAACTTGGGTCCTTCGAAGCACGTTCACGTTTTTAGGTACTGGCAACGCAGCTAAAAGCGACTATCGACACGATTACTGCGCTTCGATCGTAGATATTTATCGTACATCGCAGATAACGAATTTTTATAATGGAAAGTGTTGTGCTATAAACATGGGAGCAAGGAAATAGAGAAAGGAGCGATCGTCAAACTTTTCTTAATATGAGGAAGATCTGCAGCTGGTAATTGTGTTGCGCCAGTAGAAAGATGTAGTTGACTGCAGAAAAAGCAGATAAAGTCACTGGTCACTGGGCCCACAAGGTAAAGTTATTGAGAGAAGTCGCTTTAATTCTCTCGAAAGGACGACACCTTATGGGTAGCTATGCAAGCTGTTGCTATGTCTGCTTTAAACAACCAAATTCTTAAGGTTCACAGCAACATGCACTTTGCAGTCAGTGGTTGGTTTCTTTCCGTTAGTTTCACTAGGTAATCTCTGAGCCTTAGCTCCAACTACACTACAGTACTTTTCTTCAAACAAAAGCTCAGCTTAAGTGACTTGTTATTTATATTTCAAGAGTGGGTTCACCCTTCCAAGGAAGATATGGGGAGCTTGTTGGATTTCGCCATCGTCGTCCTTTATCGACACATCAGAATGCTCAGTAATCTATAAAGTAAACGAAAGGAAACAACGTAATTCACATCAAGTAGGGTTATAGCGCAATTAGCATGGTCTTCACTGCAACTAAATGAATTATCATTATGTTATCGAAGAACAAATTAGAATTTTTCAAAAATACAAAGAACTATGTTCACAAACAGTTTAATTAAGTATCAAGAAATAAAAATATCTCTAGAAAAATTATATAATAACCCAAAATTATTATTATTATTATTTTATTAATGTTTTGTTGTAATACTAGGGATAAATATATCTAACACCTCTAGAACTAATCAAAACTACTAATATTTATCCATGACCTCTCTGTACAATAAAGTAACTTTTGTATGCATAAACTCTGATGATTAAGACACACTTCATTCAAGTTGTTAATAAATCTTTAACTTAATTAGCAGTGTCCACAAACACTTCATTTTGATGAAATTTTCAGTCATTATAGTATTATGTATAGGAATTCAAATTTAACTGAATTAATTTTAGCTATAAATTAGTCTTCTTATGTTGAAGAAACTTTTGGAAGTATAGTTTGCATTCGTCAAGATGTAAATATTGGTTGAATCATTCAAATTTTACCTTCAAACAGAGCATTTTTACCTACTATATGTACATTCTCCTATTTGCACATATTATAACAGATTAAATATGTTTTGTGATTTAGTAGCTTGTTGAGAAATACGTATATTCTTGGACTGAATATGTCAGCTTTGATAGAATTATTAAGTTGTTCTTTTGTAAGAAAAAAAAGAAGTGTCTGTTAGTGTCGATTGTAAAACCGTTAACCTTAGGGTAAAGTCAAACTTAACCTGGAAATCTGCCTTGTATTAACGTTAATCCTTGATCATATTGCTGTGATTCCGAAGTCAGGTTCAGTTCTAATCTACAGTTTCTAGTGTATTGACACTACCATTCATAGCTTTTGTTTCTAACACATACCTCTTGAGAAAAGTTGTTATTAACACAAAAAATCAAGTTAATATATTACTATGCTGATGCTGAAAATACCTTTTTTCAGTCTGGAAGATAAGGTTAAGTAAATTACCAACTATCATGTGTGCATAATAATCAGTTTCATAACAGCTCTGGAGATGACTCGTAATTTATTTGATACCTTCAAAGTCATTTCATAGACACTTAGGAACAAAGTAAGAGAAGAAAAATTCGAAATATTTGCAGTGAGCAGTTAAGTATGGGAACTCAGACAACAGCCGATAACGATTCAACATCGCTTATATATGTTCTTTCAGGTCGAGTAGCAGTAACTATACAATTCGTATTACATTTTTAACTACAATACTCGTCTGCAACCTTCTATAACAATTCCATGTGCATTGGTAAAGAGAACATAAGCAAGTACACTGAAATACACTAACCACCTAACCCTGTTTCATTTATTTTGATGGCACAGAGGTTACATTGTGGATTGCAGTACAGCAGATCGGATGTTCTAACCCAACTTTTTTTCCGTATGTTACTCCTTTCTCTACATTATTGGTCGAAAATATAACAACATTGCCATACTATTCCATACCACTGAAACCATGCCATCCTCTCCGGTTTCCAAGCACTCAAGAGTTAGGCTAAATTCTGATGATCCTCAGTTGTGAATGTCACCAAATCAGCCATCCTGAAAAAAAAATATTTCTTAGGAGAAAGCAAATGTTATTTAGGGGCATGTGAAAGCTCCCATTGTAATGGGAAACTCTTGAACTTTGTCGTTGAAGGGTGAGGCGAGATCCAGTAGTCACTGATAATAATTGAGATAGCTGGCAGACAAATTCCAAATAATTATTTTTATGTAGTTGGTCTAAAGAGACTCTTTTGTGTGGAAGAGTACTGTTTACATAACTGTCCATAGAGCAAGAAACCTGTATTGTTTAAGAGTTTTATGTTTAGTGTCACAATGCAGGTTGCCTTCAGTTCCGAATGTAAAAATAATACAATGGCTTTTACAGCATCTAAAACACATTGGCACAAATGTTGATATAAATTTAGAATAATTAATGGGCGATGATAAGTGCAGTATTACTAACTGTCATAATCGATGCATTCATAATTTTTTCTTCTTCTTGCCGATTATCTACAGCTGGCGTCGCTTCTCCGCCGTCAGTCGCCATCTTCTTCCGTTATGACTTTCCTCAACTCATGTTCCTTGCTTCCATTGCCTCCTTCACATTATTTTGCCATTTGCGTCGTTGGCGACACCTTTTCTTTCGTTAGTATGGTGTCCATAGTAGTATCCTAAAGCTCAGAGCCAATTAATTTATTTCAATTTTTTTGCTAAGATCCCAGGCTTCTTCCCGGTAGAAAACCACACACTTATATATTCTCTTTTACGTTGATATTGTTATCTTTTTGTTCAGCAGAACAGTGTTCATTGCTCTTGTTACACTTCTTCCTTTATTAATGCTACGAATGATTTCATCATTGCTTGTGCCCTATTTATGAAATAACACACGTAAATATTTTGCCTTTCCTGCATACAATTTACTTCTCCATCTACCATCAAATTATTTGCTTTTTCAGTTCTAACATCCAAGTACTCATACTTCTTTGTGCTCTTACTTAGGCCACCCTTTCCATATTTCGCTTTAAGCTTTCTTAACATGCAGCTCAGGTCATCCTTACCTTCTGCTAGCACAGTCTGGTCATCTGCAGATACAGGCTAAACATATTGCTGTTGTATACTGTCACTTCCATAACCTGACATGTTCTATGCCAAGTCTGCAGCATTTCTCCTAGATACAGCTTCAAGACGGTTGCTGACAGGCCAAATCCCTGCTGCAGACCCTTATTCACCTCGAATCCTTCTGTCCAACTGTTCCCAATCCTTATTTCCGCTGTGTTATTTTCATATAATTTCGTGACAGTGATTAGCAATCTTTGATCCTACACTGTCTCTGACAAATTTTCCCCTAGTTTGTTGGTGGGTACGTGATCATAGGCTATTTCAAGGTCAATGAAAGCAAACATGTGTGTCATGTCCAACCGTGGCGCGTTTTTCACATATTAGTTTCATTGTGAAGATGTATATTACCGATCTTCTTGCTCGAAATCCTGCTTACTCTTCTTGCTGCTTGTGACTAGTTTCCGTCTCTGCCGCATCTTTCAGTATCTTCGAGTATAATCTTCCAAAGAAAGGGATCACTGTCAATATCCTACAATTATTTCGCCATTACTTGATTCTTTCTTATGCACTGGTCTTCGTAACATGTCTCCCCTTCTGGTGCACCATTTTCTCCATTTAATACTCTTTCAGACAGTCGCCTAAGCATCTCCAACAATTTCGGTGGACCGAATTTCACCAGCTCTGGATATATTGATCCATGTTTCGGTGTCTTCTGCATCTTACCGCTCTTCACAGCATGTTCAATAACTTTTACAACTAAACGCCACAGCTCCTCCTGTTTCGTCCTCACCTCACTTGTACATTAAAGTTCAGGCCGATTTTCCTGAAATAAATCTTTAAAATAAGTTGTCCATCGACCATGTCTAACATTATAATGATGTAACTAGTTACTAGCTATCACTCACACTGACTTGGCTGGTATCTGTGCCTCAGCACTACTAGCCCCACCAATCATCTTCTCAGCATCTTTTTAACACTTCCCTTTTTAATTATTTATTTAGTGTCCTATATCTGTCTCTAACTTGACTCTCATTCACATTCAGGAAAGTCAAATAAGTTTCCTTTTCCTTTCGATCATCTCTGCCATTGCTGCATCTCACAAAACTGGTTTCATTTTCTTCTCATATTCTCCAAGTTCTTCTGTCTTTGCTTCTTCTATGGTCTCCTTTATATGCCCATATAAAACTTCTACTGCTCTCTCCGCACACTCCAATTTGCTTGCCAGTCCCTTTTGGTATAACAACGTAACACTGTTTTCCAGTCAACTGTCCAAATTATATTACAGTAAGTAATAATACGTGTTCAAAGCATAATTATTGAGTTCCTTCTTCCAGAGGTACGCACATGAGTAATATCCATGGAAATCCGCGAAACAGATATAATTCAGAGGAACGAACGTATTTGATTTTCATGCAAGGGAAAACAGTGATTCTCACTTCTTTGCTGTGATATTATACAAAATCTCGAAGACCTCAGCTAAATCTAATTTTTCACTATAATTCCCGATTTAACCTGTAAACACTGCTACTGAGAGCATTGGCAAGAACAAACGCTCAAATTAACACTCTTTCTTGAAAATTATACACAGAATGTATATTTTCCGATTCTTATATCTTGTAGTTATTAGTAAAAGAAATCACATTCATAGGAAAGTACTCGTATTACAGCAGTGGGTGATTCATTGTGACCTACAAAAGATCACAAGAACGTTTTTGATCGAACGGAAGAACTGCGCACAGAAATCGGCTGTATCGAATACGAGCGGATACGAGCGGCCCGAGACCCACAAATGAGCAACCGGACGCCAATGAGTCCTGGCAGCCGCCGCACGCAGTCTTCGGCCAGCGCCCAGTGTCTGCTCTGTTGAGACCACTTGACCCTTGGCCTCTGGGCGTCGCAGTGAAAATCTTGCAGTCTGCTCCGCAGCACCAGGTTGCTGACCTGTCTAACGGGACACTTGCTCAGCCTCGTCTGGCATAGATCCTGCAAGAGAATCCGCACTACACGAACGTGACAATAGGCAGTAAAATATTTGGTAAAAGATAACGTAAGAGTAGAGTAATGTGGAATCATTCTGATATTCCCAGAGTACAATTAATGACTTAGTTTAACTCTTGACAGATTTGTTTCAAATTGTATACAATTTACTATTTGCAGGCGCTACAGTAATGACAGTCATGTATGCAGTTACGTTTGTCAGTCTGGACATCTTCCGCAGCAGCTATTAAAATCAGTCATTACTGGTTTTACCGTCTTGAGCTTGCTACAGTTTTAACTACAGAGAGTTTTACACCAGACACGTTCCCGTTTACTTATAAAAAATAGCACCAGAGACACAGACCTGGAACTCATAAGGATAAACAATAACAAAAAACACTTCCTCACAAGGAAACTACCACATTCAAAGCACAATAACAGAAAAGAATCAACTGATAAATGATCAGCCAGCTTGGCAAACCACACACTCTTTAAACTGATTGACCACTTGTCCACTTAATACAACATTAAATATAGACATATAACCACACGCTCCATCTACTTCTACCATCTCCTCCCAGGTTCTGTCCTACACTCTACTCTTCCTCACCTTCTAATATATACGTATACAATCCCCATTACCCTGTTACACATACACATACACACACACCTAAACCCACGAAATAAAAACAATTAAAAAATAAATTTCACTGGTTGGAAACACTCACATCCTGCACAAAAACAACGAATACACATAAACACTGTAATACTGTAATACTGGGCATACTGAGAAAACACACGTAACTTTAGTTTTAATTTAGAAAAGTGAAGTGTGAATAACCAAATGCAGCGCAAGAAATACTGCAGAATGGCAAAAACTGCTAGGCGTGTATGTGAAACGAAGTCTTTCAAAATCAACCGCTGCTAGCAAGTAAGGAAAAAGCAGTGGAGAATTTCTAAAGGAACATCATAAGCATCATTCACTACAACTTTTTAAACAGAACACTGTTTTAGCGTAAAAACAAATCTATGTACTAACAAATGTCCAAACATGTGTATCCAGTTTGCAGAATAACCACGAGACGTGCTTTATAAATAAATGCTTTATAAATAAAAGCCAAACGCATCTGGTGTAAAATTGTCTTTCATTAAACTGCAATAAACTGAATACGGAGAAATAAATAATAAAAGTTATACAGTATTTTATAGTTTTGTTAAGTATTATCTTGCCAATTAGCTACAGCAGAGCCTGGCAGCAATTGAGCGCAATAAGCGGAGTCCGCAATTTTCTGCCGCATTATTAATTAATTCCAGTTCTACGTATTTAAGTGTCGCGTAATTTATTAAAGCCATTAAGAACATACCTTTAACTTTTCATTTACAGAATGTTTTGGCAAATAAAATTCTACACACTTGCAAAACTAGTTACATACGTCGGGAGTCCACAAACACGTTTTTTTCTCTGCCAATTTCGTTGGTAACTTGCGGGGTTCGTTGTGGGACATTGTGGAATATTCTCGCATCCGCTCCTATAGCTTCATAAAGTTCCGATAGCTAGCGGCTCTGTACATAATCTTAGAAATGGTGTCTCTAATGGAGGTGCGTTCCAAGCAGGGAGCTGTCATTCAGTTTCTTTTGGCGGAAAACTAGAACATCGCAGATGTTCATACTCACTTGCAGAATGTCTACGGAGACCTAGACGTGAACAAAAGCCCGGTGAGTCGTCGTGCTTGACGTCTGTCATCATCGCAATAAGGTCGCGTCAGTCTGTCCGATCACCCGACTGCCGGCCAGCCGCACACACATCCGTTGCTCTTGAGGTGTTAGAATTTGCGGACGCTCTCATTCGAGATGGCCGACGGATCACAAACACCCCGCTGCTCAAGTTGACGTCTGTGTTGGTGATGCTCATGCCTCGTCCTTCAGTAGGGTACTCGAAGGCGTGTGCCCGTTGGGATACTGGCTGCTTAATAGAAGATCATAAAGAGCAACGAAGGACCATCTGTACAGAATAGCGTGTGCGTTACGTGGCTGATCGTGATAATGTTTTATCGAATGGCCTCACAGGCGGTGAAACATGGGTGCATCACTTCTAATTGAAAATATGACGGCCTCTGGGGATATGCCACACCATCTCTCCTCCGAAGAAAACGTTCAAAGCCATACCTTCAGCTGATAAAGTCATAGCGACTGGATTCTGGAACAATGAAGGGGTTAAACTCTTTGACGCCATCCCTCACGGTGCGACTATCAACTCTGAAGTATGTCGTTCTGCTCTCAGAACATTGAAGTAATTACTTCTGCGTTTTCGTCAGCACCAAAAGGGAAACGAACTTCTCCTTCTCCATGACAACACAAGTCCTCACACAAGTCTTCGCATCAGTAGGAGCTCACAAATCGACTTGCACATTCCGAATGCCATCTGTCTGGCCCAATGAAGGATGCACTCCGCGGGAAGCAGTATATGGATGATGGGGAAGTTGTTGATGTGGCAAGACGTTGGCTCCGACGTCTACCAGTAGACTAGTATCATCCGGCATACAGGCCCACTCAATAAGGCCACGTACTCAAAGCACATTACGTTGAAAAATCGGATTTTGTAGCCAAAAGTGTGAGGAATGATATCGTGTAATGGAATCCTCATTAAAACCAACTTGCGTTCAGGAAAAATGTGTTGCATTACAGATTGAGTGTCCCTCTAACAAGTGAAAGATTAAGCCTTACTTTATCGCTCGTGCGTCATCTTGTGCCTTGAAACACATTAATCTCTTTGTGTGGATTATATCATATCTGCAAATTAACTGTGTTTCGTAAATGTCTTAATAATTTTACCTTTTTTGAAAATGGGTACTTTCGTAAGAATCTAATATATTCAATTTCAAAACTTAATTAACATGTATATGATTTGTAACAAGGTTCTGTTACTGATAATTGGTGTGTAGTAAAGTAAAAATGTAAGAGAGAGCACAGACAAGATTTTATCGACTGCAGTACATTTACATTACACGGGAATATTTGTCCCTGTGTACTTGACTACGTAAATTGCGCCTTGGAACATGTCTTCACTTTATGAAAAACCTTAATTTTCCGGAGTGATATTTGTAATTACGGAATAAATTTTACAACACATAAAACTGAATGCCATCATTAAAAAATTGAATAAGAAAATACATTAACCTCTATTAACGTGCATGCTAAAAGTTAATAATCTGAAACGTATTCCAACTACAAGAGTCTCTCGTACACGATAGATTATTCTAAACATTACATCTAAAATGACTGATCCTCCTAAATTAATGGGTGCTGCGTGTAAATGCATTCGTTTTACCGAAACTGCGTTTTCTACATGAAAATTTGGCGTAAATTTTAATGCACACTTAAAACTACAAATTGTTACTTTCCAAAGATCTGTCTTTACTACAGCATGTTTTTTAAGTGCATTCACATACGAACTTGTGGTAGATTCACAAATACGTTCAAGGATCAACATTTTCAATAACGATTCACAAATATCAGACGTACCCTACATAGGACACGTAAAATACATCGTCGCTTACTATTGCTAGCATGTCTGGAATTACAGAGTTCACTGCTGTTGCTGTGGTTCGCCGCAGTTCTCATAAATCTGCTCGTAGGGGAGGCTCACAGAAGGAAAATTTGACAAACCCGCACGAAACTAACGCACATACTTTCTGATTATGCGGCCTTGGAGCCAAAGGTACAAAGTACGTTCCTTGTCCAGTTTCCCTGTAGAAGGAACAGTGCGGTGCTCTCGAAATATAGCCCGCCACACAGCTCCAACATAATGGAGCAGCCTTAGCTAAGAACGTGGAATACCACTTGGTGCATTGTTATCGCCATCTCGGCTCTACGCATACTGGGTTGTGGATATGGTTGCGTACTGTCAAAACGTTCGGTAGTTTTGATGCAGTACATAAGTGACGTAGTAAATAATAAGACTACAAGTACTATTGCTACCAATGATGGAAAAAGAACCATAAATGACTGCGTGAGAAACTGGAAATCGACGACATCTCTTGTTTTTTGTGGTTTGTTTTGACTAGAACAGCACTTGATTCAGTGTTAGTCCACTGTCTATTTTATGCAGTTACAAAATATAAATTTTACTTTGTGGATAATAATAATCAAGTGATCGAGTAAATTCTGCAGTTTGATGTAACCAAACAATTTACTTTTGATGCAAGTACAGTTTATACGCACAAACTTAAAAAAATGCATGCAGTTATTGAAGCATTGGATACGGTCTCGTTTTTTTAAAAAAAAATTACATGCTTTTTGAGGGAATTGCGATTTTATCGCTGTATGGTAAACCTGTATTGTTTGTTTTTAGTTTAACTGCAACATACCTCTGTTTCACATTGCAGATCAACAACTGTAGACTAAAACCGAATTAAACGTTGATAATTCCAATTTTACTGTAAATACTGCTTATTTTTAAGTAACAGACAGGAGGCTAGCAATGTATAAAAAATATTTTCCGTAGGTTATGCAGCCCTTTAGACACTGAAGAGCCAAAGAAACTGGTACACTTGCCTAATATCGTGTGCTGCCCCATGAGCACGCAAAAATACCGCGGGAGGGAACTGACACCATGAATCCTGAAGAGTTTTCCGTAAATCCGTAAGATTACGGGGGGGACGGGGGGCGGTCGAGATCTCTTCCGAACAGCACGTTGCATTCCAGACATGCTGAATAATGTTCATATCTGGAGAGTTTGACAGCCAGCGGAAGTGCTTAATCTCAGAAGAGTGTTCCTGGAGAGCCTCTGTAGCAATTCAGGACGTGTACGGTGTCGTACTGCAATGCTGTAATTGTTCAAGTCCGCCGGAAAGCAAAATGGACGTGAAGGGACGCAGGTGATCAGACACGATGCTTACGTATGTGTCATCTGTCAGAGTCGTATGTAAACGTGTCAGGGGTCCCATGTCACTCCAGCTGCACACGTCTTTCTTCATTACAGAGCCTCCACCAACTTGGACAGCCCACTGCTGACATGCAGGGTCCATGGACTCATGAGGTTGTCTCCATACCTGTACACGTCCATCCGCTCCATACAATTTGAAACGAGACTCGTCCGACCAAGCAACATGTTTCCAGTCATCAACAGCCCAATGTCTGTGTTGACAGGAGGGGCGTAAAGCTTTGTGTCGTGCAGTCATCAAGGGTACACGAGTTGGCCGTAGACTCCGAAAGCCCATATCGACGATGTTTCGTTGAATGGTTCGCACGCTGACACTTGTTGATGGCCTTGCATTGGGATCTACAGCTGTTTTCGGAAGGGTCAGACTTTTGTCACGTTGAACGATTTTATTCAGTTGTCGTTTGTCCCGTTCTTGCAGGATCTTTTTCCGGCAGCAGCGGTGTCGGAGATTTGACGTTTTACCGGATTTCTGATAGTTACAGAACACTCATCGTAAGGGAAAATCCCCACTTCATCACTACCTCGGAGATGCTGTGTCCCATCGCTCGTGCACCGACTTTAACACCACGTTCAAACTCACTTAAATCTTCATAACCTGCCATTGTTGGAGCAATAACCAAACTAACGACTGCGCAAGACACTTGGTGTTTTATATAGGCCTTGCCGATCGCAGCGTCATATTCTGCCAGTTTACGTGTCTCTGTATTTGAATACCAGTTTCATTGGCGCTTCAGTGTATATCCTCACTCAGTTTCTAGTCTATTCACGGCTTCCGGTTTCTGTGAGAAACTAATGAGTCACTGACCAATTACACAATAAAAGATATCGATAGGAGGTAACACGCGATAGGTATGCAACACACCTAACGTAGAGGTAACGCTGTTACACTCGTAACTGGCCATGGCTAATAGAAAAACTACCGTAGCCTACGATTACTTACGATAAAGAAAGGCAAACGACAGTAGTTCCAAAACTCCGGTAATTAGCGAGCGAGCAAGCTTGCTGCTCCAAGAAGACCCATAGTGGCTACCACAAGAACGATTACGCCACAATTGTCTGCGAGATAAACTCTTAGTTCCAATGCCTAAATTAAACTTCTGACACGAGCGACTGTTTCATTGTGTTGAAGACATGGTCTTGTGAAATCATACAAATCCCTTTGAAAGGCCCTGTATGATGAAACGAAATAACGTGACAGTACAGTGCAAAATATTTCCGAAGAATCTGAGTCCTTATGCAAGTGATATTCTTCTGCCTGTT
Source organism: Schistocerca serialis cubense (assembly GCF_023864345.2). NCBI lineage: Eukaryota > Metazoa > Arthropoda > Insecta > Orthoptera > Acrididae > Schistocerca > Schistocerca serialis. Next base: position 247,003,635 of record NC_064638.1, on the reverse strand, counting down.
TTGCGTAAAAGGCCCTCTACCGAATTATGTGGCGTTGTTTCGTATGACAAACTAATAAATAACGTTGGGCATCATTACTGTTGTCTTCTGTGCAAGAATTTGAACCTGTATTGAAGAAGATCAGTGTGGAAATATGACTCTGGCTTTTCAGAGTAAGGATTTTCTGTAATTTTCCTAAATCACATGAAATAATGCACATTTTTCTTTCCTGCTCTTGCCCCTTACTGCACCGTTCTTTGTTAACTACATTGTTATCCATTGGCTATGGATCTTCAACACTTCTGCCTCCTTCCATACCTGTGACGACATCGTCATCGTGGACATGTCATGCTGCCATCTTACGTTACCTCTTACTGTTCAATAGGAACCAAGTTTTGTATAAATAAAGAGAGGTATTTCATATCTATTTGGAGCCTACTGACATTGCCTTTAGTCTCCCTAAGAAGCAGAACAAGTACCGGTCTAACGCAAAATACTATCGTGTCTGGAATCCGTTCTTCTTAGCATCCGGTACTTGTAGGTGTTGGGTTCTGCTAACCTTTGAAAATTATTTGCCAATGATTTCAGAAACAATTTATTACACCGCTAATGATTCTAGAAACAAATTATTGTACTCGAAATTTTGGGACCATATGTAATTTTCTTTCCGCTACAATCAATTACCCTCAGGATGACAAGTCATGTAAGCATTTTGTATGTGAGTCATATCAACTGTATTGCGTATGTTTACAGTGTTCCTGAAGTGGAGATGGCGAACTTGCTCATAGCCTAGATTCGTATGGGTTAAAGTATAAAACCAATGCTAGTATAACATGCTATTTACCAGGCATACATAATCGTCCATGCACTGATTTACGTCCCTGTCTCGCAGGGCAGGATGACGCACGTAAGGTATTGGAGCAGTCGAATCTCGCCTACTTATGATTTCCCTCAGATACATGAGAAATAAACACACTTTGTGGCTTACATGAAAAAATTCGTCTGACAAAATAGCGATTTCCTAGGGTATGTCAGTCTATAAAATGCTTTCAACAGTGTAAAGTGCTGCAAGACGTTCGAAATATAAAAATGCAGGGTTATTCCACGTTGATGTTACAAATTTTCAGGGATGATAGAGAAGGGTAAATGTATCAATCTGAGTTAAGGGACCCTGGTCCGTAAACGATCGAGTGGAAAGTCGTAAGCGAAAATGGTTTTGACACCTCTGATAGTGGAATACATGTACAGTTACTGTTGTTACGCAGATTGTAGGACGTCCAAGCTTCAGAAGGGGCCATATGTAGTAAAACAAGAGAAACTGGTCTAGTAAACATGGTCCATAAATTCATGCCTTAAGAGCTATGCGCTCTTGCTCGCATTAGCAACTGTGGAAGACATCTCTTCTGCTGCAAGCTCTTTGCCTTGCAAAATATCTGAGGGACGTAATAAGGGCCAAAACAAGAAATAAATATCCAGAAAATATGGGTTCTAAAATGCATACCTCAAGTGACATGTGCGCTTGTTCAGTAGAAGAGATGCGTTTCGAAGTATCGAAGATGAACAAGTGCTCATAACTCTTAAGGTATGCACTTCAGACCCCGTGTTTGCCAGATATTTTTTCTTGTTTCTGTACGTACTACAACTTCCGAAAGTTGCCTACAGTCACCACATATGTATTCCGCTATCAGATTTATTAAAATGATTTTCTCAGGAAATTTTCGACTCGGTCGTTTCAGAACCAGGCTACCTTATCTCATATTGATATATATACCACTGTCCATCATCCCTAAAAGTTAGTAACATCGTCTCAGAATCCCCCTGTTTGTATACGCCATACAGAAGACGAGTAATATACAATACGCACAGGAAGCAATAGGGAAAATAAGAAAGGCACACTAGTTGGAGTGTGCTCGGATTTAATAGGGCTTTTTGAAGGGATGCTGTCATTCCCATCTATTGCTGAAGCTACGAATCGAAATAGCAATGAAGCTGGTGCTCTTAGATTGGTAGCAGGGAATCGTGCACCGTGCTTCTTAGACGAGAAATGATAAAATCAAAAATGAGAGCTTCTGTGCTACGATTCTGAGTTGACTTACACCCCATATGAAATCGTAAAAGTGTTTTGTGGTCTGATATCCCGCAACAGTGTGATTCGTTAATATCATTCATGTAGCTCAAGCAGCTGTCTGTAATAACTTCCACTGTGAAACAAAAATATCGAAAAAGCACGCACCTGATTTGTTTCTTATGACGTAACGCAATAAATGAAGCAGGCATAAAGGAATACAAATGAGATCGACAGGAAGTTCAAAATGGCTAAGAAGGGATGGCTAGTGGACAAATGTAAGGATGTAGAGGCTTATCTCACTAGGCGTAACATAGATACTGCCTGCAGGAAAATTAAAAAGACCTTTGGAGAAAAGAGAACCAATTGTATGAATATCAAGAGCTCAGATGGAAACCCAGTTCTAAGCAACGAAGGGAAAGCAGAAAGGTGGATGGAGTATATAGAGGGTCTATACAAGGGCGATGTACTTGAGGACATATTATGGTAATGGAAGAGGATGTAGATGAAGATGAAATGGGAGATACGATACTGCGTGAAGAGTTTGACAGAACACTGAAAGGCCTGAGTCGAAACAAGGGCCACTATCAGTTTAATAATTCACAGCTGCAAAATACTAAGGCGAATTATTTACAGACGAATGGAAAAACTGGTAGAACCGGACCTCGGGGAAGATCAGTTTGGATTCCGTAGAAATACTGGAACACGTGAGGTAATACTGACCTTACGACTCACCTTAGAAAAAAGATTAAGGAAAGGCAAACCTACGTTTCTAGCATTTATAGACTTTGAGAAAGCTTTTGGCAATGTTGACTGGAATACTCTCTTTCAAATTCCATAAGTGGCAGGGGTAAAATGCAGGGAGCGAAAGGCTATTTACGATTTGTACAGAAACCAGATGGCAGTTATAAGAGTCGGGGGGCATGAAAGGGAGCAGTGGTTGGGAAGGGAGTGAGACAGGGTTGTAGCCTGTCCCCGATGTTATTCAATCTGTTTATTGAGCAAGCAGTAAAGAAAACAAAAGAAAAATTCCGAGAAGGTATTAAAATCCATGGAAAGAAGTAAAAACTTTGAGGTAAGCCGATGAAATTGTAATTCTGTCAGAGACAGCAAAGGACTTGGAAGAGCAGTTGAACGGAATGGACAGTGTCTTGAAAGGAGGATATAAGATGAACATCAACAAAAGAAAAACGAGGATAATGGAATGCAGTCGAATTAAGTCTGGTGATGCTGAGGGAATTAGATTAGGTAATTAGACACTTAAAGTAGTAAAAGAGTTTTGCTATTTGGGGAGAAAAATAACTGATGATAGTCGAAGTAAAGAGGATATAAAATGCAGACTGGCAATGGCAAGAAAAGCGTTTCTGAAGAAGAGGAATTTGTTAACATCGAGTATAGATTTAAGTGTCAGGAAGTCGTTTCTGAAAGTATTTGTATGGAGTGTAGCCATGTATGGAAGTGAAACGTGGACGATAAATAGTTCGGACAAGAAGAGAACGGATGCTTTCGTAATATGGTGCTACAGAAGAATGCTGAAGATTAGATGGGTAGATCACATAACTAATGAGGAGGTATTGAATAGGATTGGGGAGAAGTTTGTGGCATAACTTGACTATAAGAAGAGATCGGCTGGTAGGAAATGTTCTGAGGCATCAAGGGATCACCAATTTATTATTGGAGGGCAGCGTGGAGTGTAAAAATCGTAACGGGAGACCAATAGACGCATACACTAAGCAGATTCAGAAGGATGTAGGTTGCAGTAGGTACTGGGAGATGAAGAAGCTTGCACAGGATAGAATAGCATGGAGAGCTGCAACAAACCAGTCTCAGGACTGGAGACCACAAAAACAACAACGACTTAACGCTCCCTGAACATGAACATTCTATATTATTTGATGCATTTCACACAGAACTCCGACGACAGCAGTATGGGAGCGGCTCGTGGTCAGGACGCTGCGGGTGATATCCCGAGTGGTGGAATGTTGAGGCAGCGCTACACTGGCTTGAGGCGTCGTGGAGCAAGGCTAACAGTTGTTGTTGTCCGTTGTGGCGGCTGACGGAAACGTGTCAGCTCTCAGAGTCGTACTCAGGACCATCAGAGATCTGTGGAGTTTAACGCGAGGGCACCCGTTGGACATCTTGGCCTCAGTGGATCCAGTTCAAAGTCAGAAACCATCGAGGATAACTCCTAAATCAGTGGCTCTACCCAGGTGATGAGGTTGCTCAGCGAAGGTGGAGTGGTACTTCATATTATTGATTACAGCGATGTTATCCTACAAGATCTTTTTCAGGAAAGCTAACGGCACTTGGGTCTGGTTATGAATGTCTGTGTTCGTCGTGTCTGTGACGTTGGACTCTTTTATCATCTTTCACCAGCATAACCAAGGCTATTCTGGTTCCTTGAGGATAAGCGCGGGGATTTCCATATGAACTTCTTTCCCTACTGTCTTGTCAATAAACACGGTCCCACACATTTCTAATCGACCTTAGCGGTCTTGTCCGAACAACGTGACAGAAACACTCGTTCCCCATCAGAGCAAAAACCTTTACGTTCAACTAAATCCTACAGCCACATTCTCGAAGCCCTTGTTGATAGAGGAACGCAACGCTGTGATAATCTCCCACATTATATTAGAGAACTGAATAACATATCCAGCTTCAGAAGAAAGTTAATGATATCTCTACTAAAGCAACAATAATGATTACTATTGCCCCTGCCCTGTATACACTCGTCACCCTATACATCCTTTGTAACCAGCTGTTCCTCATTTCCCAGTATTCTTAGCTGGTCCAGTCTTTTTAGCTGGTCAAATTTTCCTTTCCCCATTTTCCCAATATTTCTTCATTTTCTCCCCAATTCTTTCTTTCTTTCTTTCTTCGGTTCAGTTTGGTCGGTATGGTTTTAGTAACATCTCTGGAGTTAACTCCAATTTTCCAATTTTGCTTCTGAAGCACCCTGTCTGATGTGTCAATTACGTCAATTTTTGCTTTTGTCACATCCTTCTTAACTTCATTTACCCTGGGTATTGATGCTTTAAGTAATGTCACATAGTCCAATAGACGTTTCCAGATAATCTGTCTAGCTGTCCATAGAACTACATTAGACTTTTTCTGACGTCAGTTTAGATGTTTGATACGTTTTTCTGTTGTCTCGACGGTTTGCAGTCTGTATCCACAACGTGTTCATAGAATTTTTCTGATAATCGTTCTCCCTATTTTCTTAAGTTCTTGTAAATCTAGTTTTCGATTGACTGAGAATGTTTTACTTGCTTATGTGACAGTCGGTTTGATTACTGTGTTGTAGAGTCTGATTTTACTGGTCTTTCGACAGGCATTTTTTGTTATAAAAATCTGAAAGAAGTCCAGACGATATCTTGATTTTCTGCAATATTTTGTTTTGTGCTATTTTTTCAAGTCCTGTTGGTTCAACAATTTCGCCGAGATATTGAAAGAATTAGATTGTTGATTTCACCATAATTTGTTTAAAGTTGTGGAATATCTAACTTGGAACACAAGAATTCAATCTTCTTAAAGGAGATTTGTAGGCCAAGCTTCCGTGCACATTCTTTGAGCATCTCTATTTGCTTTACTGCTGTTTCTTCATCGTCGGTTAGAATCGCTAAGTCATCTGCATACGCTAAATATGGAACGTTCAATATTCCTTTAGATATTCCTACTTCCATTGGCTTCCAGAAGTTTTGTTTTGTTAGTTGCATTTCCCATTCTTAAATTACTTTGAGTAAAACTATGTTGAATAATTGTGGCGACATCTCACCTTCTTACTCATGTTTTAACTAAAAATGGTTCCGAAATTTCGTCTATGAGTTTAATTTTTGATTTGGTTTCTGTTAGTGTTTGTTCATTCAATTTTCTAGTTTTGGTGACTAGTCCGCGTTCTTCTAGAATATTACATAGAGATTGTCTATCTATAGATTAGTATGTTTTTTTAAATCAACGAACGTGCATACTACTGGCTTAGACCTGATTGCAGTAATTTTTAAAGTAGCTTTAAGATTAAAGATTTGTGCCGGACACGATCTGTTACATCCAAAACCTGTTTGATAATCTGGAACTGCATGTTCTAGTTATTTTTGTGCTCTCTTTAGGAGAGACCCGGATAAAATTTTGTAAGTGATGTAGAAAAGTGAAAGACCTCTGTAGTTGCTGACATCTGGTCTCTCTCCCTTTTTGTGCAGTGTATGAATTAGTGCACATTTCCTATTCTCTGGAATATTTTCTCTCTGCCAATTGTCTTGGATGATTTGAGTGTTCTCTTTTAAGGAATTTGGACCAAGGTTCTTCCGTAGTTCAGCTACAATTCCGTATTATTATTTTTGAGCTCTTCTCTTCTTGAGTTGGCAATAGCGAAGTTTCATCCGTGTGTTCTGATTGTAAACTGGGCAATCTCGTACTTGGTTGTGAGTAATTTAGAAGTGAGGAATATTTGGCTGATTCTCGACGATCTTCTTTGTTAGTTAGTGTCAATTTTCCATTTTGATTTCGGAAACAGAGGTTTCATGGAGAGTATCCTTTGATTTAATTTGCAAACTTTTTGTAAAAGTCGTGTGTTTTGTGATTCCTAAAGTCTTCTTCAGTTGAGTTCAGCTGTTTATTAAGATAGCTTTATTAAGGTATTCTTGCCAGTTTGAATAAGTGTTTGGATGTTAAAAGTACCAATATATCTGTGAGACTTTCGTGGAAAATTACCAGATAACTCTGACTTTCTCTGCACCAGCCCAAGCTCCCCATAATTCGATAGCTTAGTTGTCGTCACAGGGCGAGTGGGTTGACCCCCTGGAGTAATGTTAATATTACGTGAACGAATCATTCTGCTTGAAATTAGGTTCCAGGTAATGCTGGTTGGGTAGAACCGTGGAATGTTAGTTCCTGGAGCTCAGTGATCAGCCGCACCTTACATGGTGAGCAGACGCTGGCCACAGTACCTGTAGTTAGTACAGAGACTTGGCTGGACTTTTAATTATGCTTTATCTTATTCATAGAGAATGCCTCTTCCGCCAGTTCCATGGTTCCCATGATCTACATCTCCGCATTCACTGCCGTTCAGGTCTTCACCGTCATCCTGACAAGGAGCACTTACAACGTACTATCGCCTGGGTCAGGTGCACCAAGGTGTTTTTTTAACGTGGTCCTACTTCTCCCCTTCCTCCTTCTTCAGGCGGGCTTCGAACCAGCTTTGGCGGTCTTTTAGTATTACTGTTATCATTATTATCGCCATTATTAGTGGCAACAGCAGTAGTGCTAGAAGTACTGACAGTTTTCAGTTAGCTCATGTCAGTATCGTTATCCCTATTGTCGCCTCAGACACACAATTTTAATGCTATTTGGCATATTAAACTTACTATTTCTTAGATAAGTATGTTTTAAAAAAGGTACTATACATGTGAACCGCTGGTCCGATGTAAGAGACGCGACGATGGCCTTAATCATATTAGGTTCAATAAATTAATATCTAAATAAAGTAAAAGGTTTAGCCATATATACAACCAGTGACTCGTGTCGAGATATCAGCAGTCGAATACAGGACACAGAAAGAATGGTACAACCAGATGAGCTAGGACTTTTTATACCCTCTCTAACAAGCAGACCTCACGGTAATTGGATTTGTGTAGTTTTTCATATTTATATTAGAAATTCAGAGCTCAAATATCAATCGCCAAAAGCAGATCTATGAAACTCTTCTAATATTCTCGAGAATATCGGTGTTAAAGTTTCCCGAGCATCTTTCATTCAGTAAAGTTGAGGCACATTTGTCATGGGCTCTGAGGTAAATGCTTGCCTCCCTCCCTTCCTTCCTTGGAGGACCAGATTCGTTTACCTGCAGATCAATTTTTTAAACAAAGTTGCATGTTGTACGATAAGCGTAAAATACGTAAACATGAAAAAAAGCTCGGTACGTTTGAGGCTAGTAACCGCTGGTTCGAGTCTCATTTCTGTTTTAATTTTTTCTTTCAGTTAGAATGGTTGTCGCATTTAAATATAAAATTCATCAAATAAATGTTCAGTAACACGTACAAAATAACAGTGTTTATGAAAATTGCATGTGAGTTACGGGTAAACGAAATAAAAATTCGGCGTTTTTACAGTTTGTTCGATGCTATGAAATTGCTGTTTTCCTTGTTTTTACGTCACTATTCACTCTGGAACCTGTGATATAACATTGTTGTATAAAACAACGGACAGAGGCAAGATATGAGTAGCTATGTGAATTTTCATTTTTGACCATAAATTCTATTTCTTAAATTAAACAATCGTTATTAACAATCTTTTATAAATAATTGGTCTTTACGTATTTATGTTTGGAATGAAAACAGTTATTTTGCTTATGATATGTAATTAGAAACAACGTGTACGTTCTTAATAAAAATAGATATGTGTTAATTAGCATTTATTTGATAAATGACGTAGGTAACCTAACCGAACGAGAAAGAAAACGAAAAAATAATGACCAATACCAGATATGAGCCAGCGATTACCATTCTCGAACGCTAACGATTTTTAATGTTTTTCGTCTTTATAAATTTAACACTTCTCGAAAATGCTCGTAGACATGCATCTTTGTTTAAAAATTTCCGACATCCGGGAATAATCAGTCACGGGATCTCTGCGTGACAGGCCCAAATTCTATCACAGAACCACATGGCCCACCAAAAGCTGAGTTAATTTTAGTGAATTAAACGCACTCGAAAAACTTCAAAGCTGTTTTTTTTCGATAATTTTTTACAGCTGCATCGAAATACTTAGAGCTCTGAACGTCACGTACTATAAATATAAAAAATTACAAATATCCGATTGCAGTGTGTTTTCTTTGTAAGACAAGTAGTACGCTCCCGCCACACACTCCGCTATGCAATCATCATGTTGTAGCAATTCAGTCAAAAAATGACGGTAGATCGCCGCCTTGGTGGGTGCTGCGCTAGCACTAATACAGTGCCCAGTCGCTGAATTATGTCGGTGGAAGGAAGCATGAACTGACGAACGTGTAGTCCTTGCTGTGCCTCCTCTTTGTTTGTGACCGGTGGTGCATCCTCAAGGGCAGTCACTGAAGAGCCATAAAACCAACTGGAAGTGAAGAAATTAATTGGCGACACTTGTGTGAGGGCCAGACACATTCATTTTGTAGTTAATATTATATTTTGGCTGTAAGTCGTCATGCTTTTTCTGTAAGCAGAAGCAGTCTACATCACTTATTTTGTGCATATACCGGAAGAGAATTTGTTTGGTTTCTTTTAACTTTATTAAGAAATAACCAACGCTGATTCGGAACTTATCGCTCCTGTGAATGACAACTACACTATGTGATCAAAAGTATCCGGAAACCAGGCTGAAAATGACTTGCAAGTTCGGGGCGCCCCTCATCGGTAATGCTGGAATTGAATATGGTGTTACCCCACCTTTAGTCTTAATGACAGCTTCCACTTTCGCAGGCATACGCTCAATCAAGTGCTGGAAGGTTTCTTGGGGAATGGCAGCCCATTCTTAACGGAGTGCTGCACTGAGGAGAGATACTGATGTCGCCGGTGCTTAAAACATCAATGTAGGCCTGTGATGTTGTAGTGCCAAGCAAAAATACAAGGAGTGCAAGCCCCCTCCATGAAAAACACGATCACACTATAACACCACCGCCTCCGAATTTAACTGTTGGCACTACAATGCTGGCAGATGACGTTCACCGGTCGTTCGCCATACCCACAGCCTGCCATCGGATCGCCACATTGTGTACCGTGAATCGTTAATCCACACGACGTTTTTCCACTGTTCAGTCGTCCAATGTTTACGCTCCTTCCACCAAGCGAGGCGTCGTTTGGCATTTACCAGCGCGATGTGTGGCTTATGAGTAGCCGGTCGACCATGAAATCCAAGTTTTCTCACCTCCCACCTAAATGTCATAGTAGTTGCAGTGGATCCTGATGCAGTTTGGAATTCCTGTGTGATGGTCGGGATAGATGTCTGCCTCTTACACATCACGACCTTCCTCAACTGTCGGCGGTCTCTGTCAGACTACAGACGAGGTCGGCCTGTAAGCTTTTGTGCTGTATGTGTCCCTTCACGTTTCCATTTCACTATCACTTTGGAAACAGTGGGTCTAGGAATGTTAAGCAGTGTGGAAATCTAGCCTACAGACGTATGACACAAGTGACACTCAATCACCAGGCCACGATCGAAGTCCATAAGTTCTGCGGAACACCCCATTCTGCTATCTCACGATGTTTAACGACTGCTAGAGTCGCTGATATGGAGTACCTGACAGTAGGTGGCCGCACAATGCACCTAATATGAAAAACGTATGTTTTTGGGGGTGTCCGGATACTTTTTATCACATAGTGTAGCTCTTTGTAAATGATGGAGCACAGCAACCTGTCGCCCTTTCCTGTCAGGTTTTTTAAAGTAAATCTAGATTTCGGCTAGTGCCCAGCCATTATCAGTGCCCTATTTCATAGTAACTAAGCACGTCCTAGTACGTCACTATCGAGTTGTTCTGAGACTGAGTAGTCTTGAACACACTGTGTTGGAAGTCCGAACAACAGGGTACTGGAGTACTAGGAGATACGTTGTTACCATGAACTAGTGCATTGATAGAAGCTAGGCACTAGACGAAATCTAGATCTGCTTAATAAAACCTGAAAGGAAAGACGACTGATTGCTGTGTTACATTTTGAAAGTCATATCACAATCGTTGGGTTCATCGACATTCCTAATGGAAGGTAACCTGATGAACTAGCTCTTTATTCACTCAGAGTAGTGAGTGCAGTCGATAGTGGATCTCGAATTCAGTCGATATTTAATATTGTTCCTCACAAACGACATGTTACCAAATTGCATGCCTACGGAGTATCATCTCAGTTGTGCTACTGGATTCGTGACTTCCTGTCAGAAAGGACACAGGTCGTAGTAAATGACGGAAAGTTCTCAAGTGAAACAGAAGTGACATCTGATGGTCCACAGAAAAAAGTTATTTCTGGCAATCCCCGTGGAAACGTTACAGTCGCTCTGCTGGAACTGATTTATGTAAACGATTAGGGGAGCAGCCCTGTTAGACCATTTGCAAGTGATTTTGTTACCCACTGTCACGTAAAGAAACCAGATGTTCGAAACCAATTGAAAAATTACTTACAAGATATCTGTACAGAGCGATAACTGGTAATTCACTATGAGTAATGAAAAATGTGGAGTCATCCATTTGAATAGTAAAAGGAAGACATTAAATTTCTGTTATACGACAAATCGCACAAGTGTAAATGCTGTGAATTCAACTATGTGCTTCGGTGTTACCATTACCAATAATGTAAACGGAATCATCACACAGGTAATGTTGGGGGATGGCGAGCCAAAGACGGAGATTTACTGGTAGAACACTTAGAAGATGCAACAGGTTTGCTAAAGAGATGGCCTATTCTGCGCTTGTCCGTCACCCTCCGAGTTATTGCTGTGCCATGTGGGCTCTTCCCATAAAATTTAAATCACCAACATTCTCCTCCGATTTCTGAAATGGTGCCATCTGCAAAAGGAAAATGTTCCTGATAATAAAATAAGAAATATCAGAGCTCGCAAGGAAAGATCTAAGTATCTGTTCTCACGCGTTGTTCGATGATACAGAAATAGTACGCTACCTCACTGCGCGGAGGAAGGTTTGTGTTGTGTAATTTTAACACAACACCACTGAAGGGGATGTGATGAAAAATAAGGGGGCGACAGCTATGAAGGTCTCTGTAAAACTGAATGTCACAACAGCGAACGCTGTCAGCACCAAAAAACAAAGAAAGAATTGTAGGGCAAGCTGGAATTCCAAAACCAATCATCAGTGATGAAAATGCTTAAAACAGGAAATCGTGGTGCCGAAGTCATAACCCCTGGGCTGTAGAGTAATAATAGAAAGTCATTTGCTCGGATGAGTTTTGTTTCCCACTATTTCCAACTTCTGGCCTCATGATTACTCTACAAGGCTGCGTCAAGCCAAGGTCCATCCCATGGAACAATGCTTGTGTCCCAGTAGTGATGCTGTGTTCCAAAACTACAGGACACCTGTTCATGCATTTCGCATCGTCCAGGACTGGATTTTTGAGAACGAGAGTTTATTGTTGCATTTCTCACAACCCCTACAGTCACCACATCTCATTGTGCTTGAGTGTTTGTTGTCAGCTTTGGAGTGCCTGATGCCTACCCACTACTATCATTGGTACCTAAATTTCCCACTGTTTTGCAGAAACCACACGGTACCTGTATTAATCCACTTCCAGACGACTATAAGCTGTTTTGAATGCCAACGGTATCTAACAAAACACATTTCATCGACTGGACGAAAACAATGGGAAGTAACTGGATGGGACGGAAGTCGTCGGCTGTTCAAGCCTCCGTGGAGCATTTGCCTCGTTAAAATCCTGGTAGAAATGAGTTCCTGGCCACAATGAAAGCGATGCCGCAGTGACTCGTACCAGACCGTCCACCGCTCCGTATGGCTCTGTGAAGGCGAAATGATATCCGTTGATCAAACATTTATGGTCGTCCTGAGCGGTGGTTTACGTATTTGTAGTCGTTGTCTCTACGGGACTGAAATTCACGCTTGACGTTGGAAATCCGAATGCTTTTGAAATCTCTGGTGATTTAATACTCTTGTGTCTTGCGCCGATTACCATCCACGTTCAGAGTCGGTTAATCCCATGTTAACCACCCATCTCTCTCTGTAACCGAGTGCTCAGATATTGTATGCACTCTTGCACCACACGCTGCATCTAGTTCACAATATTTCGACGTCATACACGCCACGTCTCAAAATGAGACAACTCTTCCCGTAATTTTTGGCCACCGCTTACATACAATAGAAACTGTAAAAGGTTGGAATAACTATGTTTGCTATCTGATCCTGATTTATTTAATACTGTACATGCTAGTAGAGCACGCTAAATGAAATTTAGCTTCTGAACTGTTCCTTTTAAGTTAATTTTGTTATTACGGCAGGAGGAGGCCAATAAAATATGAAGATTAATATGCGAACTGGCTTATTATCCTCCACGTCAGCTTCCTAGCCTGTTGCTTTAACCCTTTATGCGTCACATTTAGAAAAAAATTGGGGAATTTTTTTTTGTGATGAATATTTACTGTATATGTTGCACATATGCCATATCTATTGCAAAAGTTCTTTTGAAGCTATTGGTTAATAAATAAAATATTGATTCCAAAAGGCATCATTAGAAATTACATAATAATTACTCAAAAAAATGCATACATAACTGTATTGTAAACTTACCGTATTTCTTTCCCTTGCCATTGAGGAACTAGGTAAATTTGGTCAAATAACCAAGAATTTCAGTATACACAGAATAAAACTAAACACAACAGTTATTGTTCACTCACAAACGCTGTAACACGACTAACGACTCTTCTCTGTTCTGCACTTCAAACAAACGGCGAGTCATGAAAGCAAACGCCACTGTGATCTGTTGGCCAAACTTGGAACTACCTGAAGCGATGCCAAACGGTATCATTGAAGCATTGGGAAGCTCGAAAAATCCAGGAATACTTAATGATGCCACTTGGAATCGCAGACGCAGAAAGGGTTAATAATAACGGACAACGATTTTACCACAGCCCATATAACAATAACCTAATGTCGCGCAGGGGATGAACAGTTAATAAACAAGCTTGGCGGAGTGGGGAGGGAGAAGAGATCTGGTACATCATCCTGATGCGTAGAACATGGTTCACGTCCTTTCCCTGGGCTCCCTCTTCCTCCGCCCTTCCATCCTGTGTTTTCTCCCTGCCTACCCTCTCCCTATCTCCTTTCTCCCCCCCCCCCCCCGAGTCCTTTTGTACTCCCCTCCTCTGCCTTCCCCACTCCCTGGCACGTCTGCTCAGCACCACCCACCCCTCTTCTGGATCCTCCTCTTCCATTGGTTCCTTTCCCCCCTCCTACTTCACTTTTCCTCTCCTTCCCCCCCTTTTTTCCCGTCATCTGACCAGTTTCCCCCACCTGCTCTCGGGTGTGGTATGTCATATTTGTGCCAACTTTTTAGTGCAGTGTTTAAGTGAGTGTTCAGTGTTGAGCGTCTTTCCACAGTGTTGCGAACAGAAATCATGCTGTCACTGGGTGTGCCTTTTATATCTCTTGCGAACAGAACCCAGACTGTCGCCGTGTTTTTTAATTGTCTGTCTATTATTTTTCTGCTTCCTGTGTATTTTATTAGCATCATCAACCCTGTGTTTTATGTTTTAAGCTCCAGCATTTTCTGCCATTTTACCTGTAAGTCACTGATTTTATCGCCAACTGTTATTATTTTTTCTTATCTTCATCTTTTTAAAACAAATTCTGTAGGCTGAAGAGCGGCGTAATAAGCTGCTGCCAGCCCACCCCCTTTAGGGGGAATCGAAACTCAATAAAGGAAAAAAAAACATGATTCAGTTCGAACGTGATTAGTTATTGAAACGAAATCATGTGCCTATTCTACTCTTTCTCCTAATGCAAACCACGAAATGGGAAAAATGTCGAGAATGTTTGGAATCCTTTTGCATAAGCGGTGCAATACAGATGTAATTTACAATGTGAATCTTTATTTCTTAAGACACAGTCACCTTCTGGAACACACATTGTATACAACTAAGGCAAATTATTAACAAAGAAGAAAAAAATTTTGTCCTCCCGAACAGGCCATGAAGGCCCAACGGTACAACCGGCCACCATGTCATCCTCATAAATGGTTCAAATGGCTCTGAGCACTATGGGACTTAACATCTCAGGTCATCAGTCCACTAGAACTCAGAACTACTTAAACCTAACTAACCTAAGGACATCACACACATGCATGCCCGAGGCAAGATTCGAACCTGCAACCGTAGCGGTCGCGCGGTTCGAGACTGAAGCGCCTAGAATAGCTCGGCCACACCGGCCGCCGTGTCATCCTCAGCCCACAGGCGTCACTGGATGTGGATATGGAGGGGCATGTGGTCATACACCACTCTCCCGGCAGTATTTCAGTTTCCGAGACTGGAGCCGCTACTTCTCAATCAAGTAGCTCCTCAGCTTGTCTCACAAGGGCTGAGTGCACCCCGCTTCCCCGCTTGCCAACAGCGCTCGGCAGACCGAGTGGTCACCCACCCAGGCGCTAGCCCAACCCGACAGCGCTTAACTTCGGTGATCTGACGGGAGCCGGTGTTACTACTGCGGCAAGGCCGTTGGCGTTAACAGACAATGCGCACTTACGACTTCCGGGCTGACAGACGTGGTCGATGTGTAAAACTCTCCGAAAGGTACCTTTGACACAAGGATTCAGCTTTCAGCTAAAGGCAAGGGAGACGCACTAAAGTGGAGAGGAATTGAGATAATTGCTAGGGGTAAGAATGAGAAAATGTTGCTCTCTCGCGTTCCTCGCAGATACACCTGAGAAACATGCTTCTTTACTTATTATCATTCACAAGCGTGTATGCACTGTCCGCCTCCGTACCTTAGTGGTCAGCGCTTATCTCGGCCATGTGGAGGACCAGTATTCAACTTCCGGTACTGGTGGGGATTTTTCCCTGCTGGGTGGATTGGAACGGGGTGCTGTCAGCCTCGTGATACCACCTAACGAGGGGCTTGACCGAGCAGTAACGACACTAGATCCTGCAAAGTGATAGCAGCCGGGAGAGAGGTGTACTGACCCCACGTCCCCCATCCGTAATCTAATGGGGCCATAGGCGCCGGCCGGTGTGGCCAAGCGGTTCTAGGCGCTTCAGTCAGGAACCGCGTGACTGCTACGGTCGCAGGTTCGAATCCTGCCTCGGGCATGGATGTGTGTGAAGTCCTTAGGTTAGTTAGTTTTAAATAGTTCTAAGTTCTAGGGGACTGATGACCTCAGATGATAAGTCCCATAGTGCTCAGAGCCATTTGAACCATTTGAGCCATAGGCAGAGGGCGAAATGGCAGTCGACCGGCACCGAAATTCCCCGGGTCTTATGGACGGAGTTTTGCTGTAGACACTGGTGACAGAATACGGAAAAAGAAGGCCCAGAGAGGAAGTAGCAGCTGAGGATACTGCTATTAGATTCAAATTCTCTGTGAGGCCTAAGAATGACACCCAACGCCTACTCAACGTGACTGATCTAACCCAAGCGCCACCGGTCGCGAGAGAATTACAGCCCTAACATGATCTAACACCTTGCTCCCGAGAGGAAGCACAGGTGCTGCGGCGAGTGCGTTTGTCTGCTCACCTTGATCAGCCAGAAGCGCCAAGTACTCAATAACCCCTGCCACCGGAAGCACTCTAACAGTTGAAGTCATTCCGCTGTTCTCAGGACTGAGGGAAAGGTGAGATTCGTTAGATTCCAAAATGACCACTCAACCTCTCTCATTCCCATTCTAACATTGTCATCATTGTTTAAGACTAACATATCCTCTGTCGCCTCCACCCCACACTCCCCTGAGCATGGCTCCTCTGTTCAAAATGAAGAAGAGAAAAGCTCTTTAGATTAGAAAACATGCAGGTACCCTCTCGGTCGAGACTTCGCGTTTTTGTTTGTTTCTCACGCCCCAGTGGCTCTCTGTTGCATTTCTAGTCATCCTCTCGTTTGAAGCTAAGTGTTTCTGTATCTCTCTCAGTCCCTGGCCCTCTCTGTCATCTCGAAGTACATGTGGGCGGTGGGGGGGGGGAGGTAGTTTCGTTAAATTTAAAACTCCGAACCGACATTCCCGCCTGTTCTGTTACTTGTTCCTTCTTTGCCACTACGATAAGCTAATTTTAAAATATCCGTATAACGTTCTCAGTTGGCGAGAGATCAGGCGACCATGCTGGCCGAGGCAGAGTTTGTCAAGGACGAAGGCAAGCAGGAACTCTCGCAGCGTTCTGATCGTCGGGGTCCATTTCAAAGTTGGACTCATCACTGAATACAATTCTACTCCAGTCAATGACACCCCGGGGCGAGGACATGTCTGGTGACTCTCTGGACAACGGTGGGATAGCAATCTGACTGTCGGTCGTGTTACGGCCCTACATCCAGGAGTGATGGTCTGTCTTTCATAACAAGGCCTCTTTGGTTGTCATCCGCGGCGCACTTACAGCACAGTTGTGTGTCGACAGTTTTCTACGTCCCGTTTTGTTTCCCTTCATAGCAAGCCAACCTGTGTTTCTATTTCAGCAAAATAATGCTCTCCCGCACACGGAAAGCTTTTGTACTATTTGTCTTCGGGTTTGCAAAAGCCCACTCTGGCCATCAAAGTTGCCCGGTCTCTCCACTGTTCAGTTATTTCGAGCACTTAAGGCAGAGCTCTCTATCAGGTCGTGATTCTGACGACCTAATCCACCATTTGGTAAGAATTCGGCACGATATTCCTCGGGAGGCGTTTAGTCAGGGCCGCCATGCTGTATTCCCCAAAACATTGACACACTATGATTGCTTCTAGTTCTTAATATCCATCGCGTGCCCCCAAAGTTTGTTTCAAATAGCATATGCTGCAGAGTTTTCCTAAATAACACAATGCCAAGAAGGCATTTTCAGATGTTTATCTGGTCTTAAATCCATATTTGATCCATTATGTCACATTTACCCTCGTTAATGTAACTTTCTTTTTGTTGTATGTTTCGAATAACCAACGAGAAAAGTATGTGACATGAAAAGGCTGTCTTCGTAGAGCAGCATTTTCCTTCAGACGGACTGATATAACTGATTTACCGTCTATGTTCTCTTCCCGAAAATTCTGAGAACACATTTTGTCCTGTTTGGTCGGTTTAACAAACTTTCTTTCTTACAGCGCTCGCCCACAGAGCTCTTTGAGCTGGATTAATAGGAAGTATAAAAAATTACAGAAATAAAGTCTGTGCAGGAAAAATAAGTAGCGTAACCAGAAGCCAAGTATATAAAAGAAAGTACCACTTGAACGAGTCTATGTGATTGTTTTACACTTTAGACTATAGACTAAACAGAATTATCTGTAGCACTTTTCGTCAGAACACTTCCACCAGAATCTAATGTTTGGAGAAACTAACGTGAAGGAAGTTGGCTTCAAGTTAGTGACGTCATCAGAACTGCCCTTGATACAGCCCCAGGTTAAATTATATTGTTGCTACTGAAATGAGAAATGTTCTGTACATAAAATACAGTGAGCTTGTGTTAGTGTTGAGCCATGAATACTGCATGTCAGCGTAAATGTTTGATATAATTGGTAATCCGTAAAAGCATACAGTTCAAGTGAAATAAAACATAGTGACAAATTGTTTACTGAAAATGTACAGTATACACCTGAGTTCTTAATTTTGTTTCCGAAGCATTTTCTTTGAAGAAAGTTTCAATCTCTCCATCTCAACAAGAGGATTTAAACTGAAACAGTGATTGATATTCTGACTACAGAAAATTACTGGAACGTGTGATATCTTTGATAAATAATAGTTACGATTATTTGTGAGGTGCAGAGTAATATTTGAGAAGTGTGATTGTTTTGACTGAAAATTATGGTGAAAGATTATCTCACAGTAGCCTTAAATACTATCAAAGGTAAGAGAGAATGTTCTTTAAATAATTCGACATTACGTAAAAGCAGAGACATTACTGTGATAGTTGCGTTTTTTACTGTTCTGGTGTAGAGTGTGTAATCTCTGTGAAACATAGCAACGGAAGACTCTAGATTACGCTAATTTCATGAGATTTTGTTTAAATCTAGATTACGCAAATTTCATGAGATTTTCCTCAAATATAGCTCATTAATAATTTCAGAAGAATCTATGTCGTTCACCCTTAGAAGATAGGACCTACATTATTAGGAATTGCTTCGGAGAAACGACAGATATTCCGTCAAAGAGTCAACAGTTTACTGGAATCCTTCGATGATGTAATTAACGTAGAACGATAGCGGGAGGTTACTTAAGTTGAGTGGATACAAACATTGTGGCTTTTGTCTGAATGTTATTAACGAGACCAACCTAATCCGAAGCTTATCATGTACTGAATTTTTAAGACATAGTATGGATAGCGCCACATTCAAAAGGAATAAAGCTGTAACAGTGCAAACTGCACTAATAGATGTGAATAATTTTTCAACAAAACAACTTATCATTTAACTTCCTAGCTTCCCCCTTTCCCTTGCACGCTTCCACAAATCACTAATTGAACTCGGGAGCCCCTCACAGCTTTGCGCTCCAAGTGGCCGCTACAGTTGTAATATGTCCTGTATACAAATCTATAGCTTTTGCGCCTCTGGGGAACATTTCAGCTTGGCCGCACAAGTTGCGGCTTCTGTCACTTGTGCCTTAAACCTGTCCTGGAAGTGCACGGCGACAACGCACTAAGTGGGAAGATAGCTCAGACGTGTTTGCAGTGAGCTCTGAATGACGAAGAGCGGAATAGCGGACCATATCTCTGTGAGGAACAGGGAATCGCAGCTGAATTGCAGTCCCTCGTGCTCAAAGGCTATGGTATCACAATCGAAACGATAGCGGTTAAAATTGAAAATCAGTCAGAGAACAGTCTTCAACATTCAGCACGACCTTCTGAACATGACAAATTCGCTGTTGAAATCTATCGAAAAGACCCACAAACCGAGGCAACAATGGCGCCCTTGCAGCTGTCAGGTCAATCCAGACCCCTTTAGTTTCATAAGCTATCTAATCAGCACTAACGTGTGGTGCATGTGTTACTCTGACCCCGAGAAAATAGGAGAAATGCTTTCTGTGGGAACATGTCAATTCACCACAGTCGAAAAATGTGCAGACCAACCATCATCAGGAATGTGATACAGTTTTGGGACCACCGTGTGTAATCGCCAGGGATATACTGAAGTGAAAAAATTTGTTGTATAGTGAGATTCACATATACGCAGGGCGGTAGTATTGCGTACTCAGGGTATGAAAGACAGTGCATTGGCAGAGCTGAGATTTGTAATCAGTAGCATCATGTGAAAAATTTTCCGAAGTAATTATAACAGCACCACGCAAATTAGCAGAGTCTGAACGCGCAGTGGTACGTGGAGCTAGGCGCATGAGACATTCTATTTAGGTAATCGTTTGTGAATTCTACAGTCCGAGATCCACAGTGTCAAGGATGTGTCGAGATAAACCAGATTTCAACACCACCTCTCACCACAGACAATGCAGTGACCGAAGGTTTTCACTTAACGACACCGAGAACAACGGCATTCGCATAGATTTGTCAGTGCTAACAGACAAACAACACTCCATGAAATGATAGCAGGAATCGATGTGGGACGCATGACGAACGTATCCGTTAGAACAGCATTGCGAAATCCGACGTTAATGTGTCATGGCGGACTACGGATGCAAGTGCCTTTATCTACGATAATGACCGAAGCAGACGAATTAAAATGTATGCTACGGCCGGGACTCGACCCCGGCATTTCTTGCTTGGTAGGCAGAAATCCTAACCATTAAACCACCGCAGTACGATCGTCATTGCTGCACGAACTACCCAAGCTGAGTGTCCTCCCCACCACTCACTTCAATTTCTTTTCCCTTACATATTGTCACTACTGCCAGGGCTCTCCGATATTGGCAAGCACCCCAGCATTGGACGTAATGGTTATCATTTCTGCCTAGCAAGCAAGAAGACCCGGGTTCAAGTCCCAGACGCAGTGTAAATTTTAATTCATTTCGTCTGCTTCGACCGTCATCGTAGATAAGAAAAAGAGACTTAAATGTCTCAGGGAAACATTTAATTATGATATCTGGAAGTGCCTTTGTTAAGGTAAGTCCCGATTTCCGTTGGTAAGAGGTGATGGTAGGCGTCGAGTGTGGAGCAGACACCACAAAGCCATTGGCTCAACAAGGCATCAGGAAAGCTGGCGTAGGCTGTGTTAACATGAAATGGATTGTGTCCTCTGGTCCGACTGAACCATCATTGACTGTAAATGGTTATGTTCGACAACTACGAGACCGTTTGCAGCCATCCATGGACTTCATGTTCCCAATCACGGATGCAAAAATTGTTATGGATGACAATGCGCCATGTCATCGGGCCTCAGTTGCTCACGATTGGTGCGAAGAACGTGCTAGACAGTTCGAGCAAATTATTTGGTCACCCAGATCTTCCGACATGAACCCCATCGAACATTTAGGAGACACACCAACAGGTCAGTTCGTGCACAATATCTTGGACTGGGAACACTTTCGCGATTATGGAGAGTTATAGAGGCAGGATGGCTCAGTATTTCTGCAGGTGACTTCCAACGACTTGTTGAATCCATGCTATGTCGAGTTTCTGCACTGCGACTGGCAAAAGGAGATTCGACACGATATTAGGAGGTACCCTGTGACTTCTTTCACCACAATGTCATTCGTCACATGAGAATGCTAAGTAAATTTCCTCACGAGGTTACGGTAACCTATCTAGAAAAAAATGTCGTCGGAAGCTGTCGAAGCTTTTATTTTACTTTATTTTAATTTTTCACGGCGCAGGACACAGTCATAAATGCTGCTTCTTCGGGCAAATAGAATATAGGGACACATGGTGTTTCTTTGGGAAATGAAATTTTGACTTGCTCCCCTTATCCTTCTGACTTGTAACCAAAGACTTCCTCCTGTGTCCTCACGTTAAGAAATCATTACTGACAGACATTTCATGAAAGACGCAAAGATGATTTCCGAGCTGTACTGTTTTCTGAAGATCCTAAATCCCGACTGCAACAAGGTCTGTGCTAGGACATCCTTCGTTGGTAAAAATGTGTCGCAAGAAGGCTGAACGCGTAGACCAGTATAATACCAATTTACATGGTCGTAACTTCGTTTTTAAGGAGATAATTATACTGTTCATATTGTTCGGATAACGTTAATGTAGAGTTATGCAATGCTCAGAGACGCTTTCGTCGGCCCAGGGCCTTCCCCTGTATTACTCATAAATACTGGAGCATACCGAACGGTGTTGCATCACGAATATATGAAGACGGGCTCGTTACGTCGAAGAGGACCACTCGTAAAATACAGATCTATCTTCGCACCATGGCACTCGCTTTGTGTCGCTGTCCTGAATGGTTGCCGTAACCATGGACTCTTTGGCACACAGCATATTTCGACATACGTGATATCTGCAGCCCCAACAATATAGCAAACATGTTTTGGAGCGAATAAGTACTGGGCGTCGGGCCAGGACGTGCATACTTCGAAGCAGCGTATCAGCAGCGTATCATGAAGTTTGAACTGAAGGCATCCTAGCCATCGAGCCATACGGCCAAACGGCAGCTGCCAGTCGATGGTTGGCTCCCTGGCTACCTATATCCGTCACTTGCAACAGCCGGGTGGGACTCAGCCATCGTGCACTGAGTGGGAAACGCCAGCCTACTAATGGAGACTGTAGTGAGGGCTTGAGGCGTGCGACAGCAAAGGGCTGGATTTATCCTTTTCTCGCCTTGCTGTTTTTCTTTACGTCAGGTGTAGATTCGGTTGTGGTACCTGGTGGGAAAGCCTAAGGAATGAACTAATGATACTAGTTGTGTCTGTACAGTATAACCTATCAGTTCATATAGCCACATGTACCCAATCACACAATGTGGTATGCTGAGTATGGCGGCAAAGGCACCATTACACCGGCAGTGTAAGGCCGACACAAGGAAGACTGTGTGTGTGTGTGTGTGTGTGTGCGTGTGTGTGTGTATTGAACTGGAGACCTAGAAACGACCCGCCGCAGCCCTCAGTGGTTGACAACTTCACAACAGGTCACAGAAGTCCACCCACCCCACCGCCGCCCCACACCGAACCCAGGGTTATTGTGCGGATCGGCCTCCAGTGGAAATAATAAAGGAATTCCTTGATACTGACCACCCCTTCAATGTGTGCAATTAATGCTTCAGTGTGCTAAGAGTGCAAAGTGCGACAGAACTACACAACAGTCCAGCAAATTTGACTCCTTCACCCCTTGGATTTAACGTCACGAAAGAATACGGCCTTAAAAAAACTTTCAGCTGGAAACACTATACGCATTACCAATACAATAACGCAAATCGAGGAGGGCTGAAGCTCTAAACTAAGGTTATAGATACATTACACATGCCTCCCAACAAACAAGCAGCATGCAACTGTAGAAACGTTATCTATTACTTCTCTCTTTTCTCGAGTTCCTCTCTAGTTAATTAATGATACGATGAAGTTAAGCAAAAGGTTTTCTTTAGTTAAAAGAAAAAGAAGCTATCCAATGAAATACTATATTAATTCCATTCGCAAAGAGTGTATTTAACACGTCGAAAGTGAAGCCACTGAAAAGTCTGAAAGTTTATACTCTACTTGTCTTCTACCTGCTATATCGACCCTTGTATTTGGAGCTCAAGCTGAGCAGACGTAAGATTGGTAGCTGTCATGTATGTGGTCGATAAATATTATTTAAATTTACCTATTGTGTCGGCTCCATCATTGATTCAAAGCACCATGTGGTCTCCTACTCACATGCTTTTTGATTTATATACTTTTCAGGACAAAAAAAATAGAGAGCTTGGTGGCGGACTGTTCGGATACGAAAGACCCGATGCTGTTCATGTACTTTAGTTAAAAGCTTTTCTATTAAGGCCAGCACCCCCTATTTAAACTTATCATTTTTCTGCTGAACGAAATATTGTATAACAAAAATTACGCTAGTTCCATCGGTTAGCGCTTCCTAAGAACGACGCCCGTGAAGCAGCTCACTGGCCTGACATAACAAAAGGGACTGTGTGAGATAAGAGGATCGGCTCCAGTGAAGTTAATTAATGAGTGTCTTTCTCTACTGCAGCGTGTAGTTTACACACACCATAGGCATCCATGTCGCGATTGTTACGTGAAATTAAAATGCATCATAGTTGATCGTACAGCGTTATGTATTTTTCCTATTCCTATATCGCCTTCCTTCAGATATAATGTAAAAAGGGTGTAGGACAAGGATGTAATCTTTCGCCCCTATTTTTAATCTCTACATCGAAGAGGCAATGACGGAAATAAAAGAAAGTTTCAAGAGTGTAATTAAAAACCAAGGTAGAAGAACATCAATGCTAAGAGTCGTTGACGACATTGCTATCCACAGTGAAAGTGAAAACGAATTACAGGATCTGCTGACTCGAATGAACAGTCTAATGAGTACAGAACATGGGTTGAGATAAAATAGAAGAAAGACGAAAGTAATGAGTAGCAGCAAAATAAGAACAGCGAGAAATTTATTAGAATTGGTGATCACGAAGTAGATGAAGTTAAGGAATTCTGCTGTCTAGATAGCAAAATAAACCACGACGGACGGAGCGAGGAGAACGTAAAAAACAGACTAGCACTGGCAAAAAGAGCACTGCTGGCCAAGAGAAGTCCACTAGTATCAAACATAGGCCTTAATTTGACGAAGAAATTTCTGAGAATGTGCGTTTGAAGCACAGCATTCTATGGTTTTGAAACATTGACTATAGGAAAACAGAAGGGAATCGAAACATGGACTATAGGAAAATCAGAATAGAAGGGAATCGAAGCACTTGAGATTTGGTGCTGTAGAATAATGTTGAAAAGTAGGTGAACTGATAAGGTAAGGAATGAGGAGTTTCTCCGGAGAATCGACGTGGAAAGGAAAATGTGGAAAACAGACGAGAAGAAGGGACAGGACAGGACGACAGGACATCTGTTAAGACATCAAGGAGTGACTTCCATTGTAATAGAGGGAGCTATAGAGGGTAAAAACTCGTAGAGGAAGACAGAGATCGAAATACATCCAGGTGATAATTGAGGATGTAGGTTGCAAGTGCTTCTCTCAGTCTCTCAGATCAAGAGGTTGGCACAGGCGAGGAATTCGTTTCGGGTCGCATCAAATCTGTGAAACGACTGCTGACTCAAAAAAAAAAAAAAAACAGTTGGAAGTTGTTCGTGGAGATTTTCGGAGTATTTTGGTATAAGGGACCTCTGGCCTGTTTGTTTCGTTGGGTGTAAAAATGTAATTATGATATATTTGGCTTTGTTACAAGAATTATCTCTGTTTCTGGGAAAACAATTTCAGAATAGTGGAGAAGCCTGTAATGTGCGATCACCAAACATAATAACACCAAAGAATCCGGTTATTCGTAAGTGCCTATCTACAGACGCTAAACCACTGTGATATGGTTGCACTAGCTGCAGAAACAGCGTCGTTGTACCATTTCTCCATTGCATTTAGTAAACTTAAATACGAAGTGCATACCGGTCAACTCCTCATCTATTGTTTCCATGCTACTGTGTCACTGTAAAGGTACAACTAACACTGCCAGCAAAATAAAAGCGAGGCAGAACCGAGTAGTACTGATTATCAGCTTGAGGACAGTGAGGGATATTGAGGCCTGGAGCTGATACAAACGTTGATGAGGGCAATGTACGAAGGTCAGGATGAAGCACCACTCCCTTAGTGTGGAAGTTGGATGAGAGTGGTGGTGGTGGTGGCTAGAATTTTGTTGTGGATTCCCTGTTAGACAATACAAAATGAATTAGACTTCTATACACGTTAGCTACAGAGGTGTGGATACCGCTGGAGTGGAGGGTGTTTGGCCGCGAGATGACGTAGTGAACCGCAGAAGCGCAGCGAGCGGCCGTCATCAGGACGCTTGGGTAGCTGCGTGCGTAGGGAGCGCCACATGTTGCTGTCAGCAGGACAGCTGTAGCCGACGGGGACAGCGCACGCCTCTGATCCTGAATGGTAAACATGTCCAAGCTGCTTGTGCGCCAAGGGCTGCTGAATACAGCACAGGGGAGCACGCTGCTCAAAACGTATGACCGACGTCGCAGGGGTGTGGCAGCCCTGTTCACTCGTCAACGACAAGGTGATCGAGAAGGACCAGAGTGCAGTGACAGGGTATACAGGAAGCTACCAGAATGAACACACGTCCGACCAGAGATGTGGACGCCCTCAGGAGGTAGTCCGCCAGTTGCTGACTCGCTAATGTGAAGATGCCATGTAGCCAGCATACAAACTTCTGCTCAGGTGGATACTTCTATATTGTGGAGCTTGAAAGTGACTAGCTGCACACCATGTACTGCAGCCTACGTCTCGAAGTACTGGCATTGGCGGCGTTACTCGGCACAGCATACACACCTGGATACTGTCTGAGAGCATCTGGGCACGCTGAGACAGAGGAACTAAATACAGTAAGAGCGCGTTAATGCAGCAGACCCCGTATTCCGGCACGACTCGGAAATTTCCCCGTATTTTTAACTCGGTGCGGTTGGCAGTACAGACGAACGCTTTCGGGAAACATGGGAATCGACATTGACTGAAATTTCGCTATCGAAGAATAAATGACTGACGATGTGATATTAACAAATATTTTCAAACAACAGGGGGCACCAGGAAACTGAGCGACGAAGGAGAAACGCCTACAACTCACATCTCTTGGGCTGTCGCTTCAGAAGCCTTAAACTATTTTGTGAAATTCGCTGAGAGTAGCCAACCGTATAACACTTATGAAGTATGAATTTCTACATCATATAAAATAATTTTTGTCCAAAAGGGCTCAATCCAAGCTTTTCTCTAATATTCCTGAGCACATCTTGTACTTTATTTTTATACTGTTCTGTTTCAGTTCGTAAATGGCGTACAAAAATTATTTATGTGTAATGAACTTTTCTTAAACTTTGAGACTTAACTTACGCAGTAGAACAGTAGAGTATTAGAATTTATATTCAATTTTTTACTGAAATGAAACATATATTTCTAATTTTTTAGTACGCTGTTCCCTCGTGTTGTGTTTAATAATTAGAATTTACCTGCTTCTGTATGTTAAAACTACAGCTTTTGCTCAGATTCCTTTCTTTACACCCTGATTATATGTTAAAAATTACTTTGATAATCCGGCATATCTGATAATCTGGAACTGACAGATTCCTGAGCTCGCCAAATTATCAAGGTCTTCCTGTACTACTAATGCGAACCAGACTGGCTCCTCTCGCCAGCGCGTTTAGGGTAGTTCACCTTTATGAGCCATTTTTGTGCCTGTTGGGCGGATGCTTTGCATTGCATCTGCCGTTCAGTGAAAGACGAACTTTCGGCTTAAATGTGCTCCCTTTCTCCACACAGAGAGAAGGATCTGTCCCCGTTAATGCAGTTAGTTGCCCCACCCTGCTTTCCGCCCCAGTCGTTGAAGCCCCTTCGCTGCCTGTCCTTTTTCATTCCAGCATTTAGTCGTGTGTTCTTCATTCCCTCCACCAAATCCTTCATTTTTGTCCGTTAGTGACCGCTGCCAAACACAATAGGAACAGATAAAGTGATCAGTAAAATCTGACAAGATTCAAGCTGGCTGTCGTCCACAAAAGGCGTTTCAAATTTTCTTTTCCGAAACTTGTAGGCTAGGATGAAGGCCAAACGTGTGTTGCGTATTTGAATGCAAACCGAGCAGGAACGAAAAGTTTGTTTAACTTTGCTACAATATTTGAGTGTCTTACAAATCTAATAGTCTTCACGGAAAGTCTTGTCCACGTCCTAAATTTTCTTCCGCCATCTATTAAATTAAACAGGCTCATGCACAAAAGGTTTTATATACGAACTATTCATGGAACTGACTTTGTTGCCAGTGCATCAGTACATCAGCAGCAGGAGAAAACAGATGTGTACGCAAACAGACCGCATTAGGACGGTTCGTATGAAAGAGATACATTCTGTGTAAAGATTAATAACGAGTGCTAAACCTGTATGCCCAAGAAATAGGCACGCCTTAGCGCACCAACAGTGATAAGCACATAATTCGCTTAAGATACGAAATTTTAAAAAATGAAACAATCTACTACAATTAAATTACTTCTTAAATATTGGTTTTAATTAACAGGGATTGGTGGAAAATAATGCTTCCAAATTTTTTATGTGAAAAATCTTAAAGGTTCTGAGATAAAACCAGTATTAGTAACATTCTAAATCTTCATTCCCTATGTCTACATAATTATTTCTCGACATAGTACCCTCACGACGAACACGTTTCCCCTATGAGAGACAAGTTTGTTGATACCGTCCCTAAAGATCAACTTTGTGAAGCCACGACCACACCTCTGCTTGTACCGCTTCATCCCTATCAAAGTGAAGTCCTTGAAGGTATTCTTTAAGTTTTGGAAACTGATGAAAATCGGACGGACTACATGAAGAATGACCGATGACAGTCAGTCCAAGGCGTCGGATTGTTGCAGTTGTCGCCGCGTTCGTGAGTGGTCTCCCAGTGTCGTGTGGAAGGAAAGGGTGCTCCATGTGTGGATGAACTCTTTGAATTAGAAACTCGATTACAATATGCTGCTTGTCATGCACTGAGATGCATACGTTACACACCGCTATGACACTCGCTTCAATTCAGAGTCCTCTAGAGGCAGAGGGCTGCAAATATGTATGTATAAAAAGTAAAGATGATTGCTGTTGATAATGTTAGAAAACAACTTAAATAGCTTAAAGAGTTTTCACACAAAAATTCGAGGTATTACTTTGAAGCAAGTCCTCGTACATCATTTACTTCACGTATCATTAAAAGAGCCATCTGTGGGGTTCATAAACACATACACAGATCTTATCAACAGTAGGTCTTAACCAAATGTCATCCGTAAGACAAAGAAGTACTACTGCGTCGTCCGCCCCAGTAGCTGAGTGGTCAGCGTGACGGATTGCCGTCCTCTGGGCCCGGGTTCGATTCCCGGCTGGGTCGGAGATTTTCTCCGCTCAGGGACTGGGTGTTGTGTTGTGTTCATCATCATTTCATCCCCATCCGGCGTGCAGGTCGCCCAATGTGGCGCCGAATGTAATAAGACCTGCGAAATGGCGGCCGGACCTGCCCCGCGAGGGGCCTCCCGGCCAATGACGCCAAACGCTTATTTCCACTACTGCGTCAGTATGAATGTGATCCCTGGGAAAAGGTTAAATTACACTGACTAACTGCCATTGCTGGTGAAAAACTCCAGACAAATACGTTCTCAAAGAACTTCCCAGCACTTAACTTTACATTAAATGTTAACGAATTCGAGGTTTCAGCAACGGTTTTATTGATAACGCCAGTCTGCTTTTTTCGTCCTCTCTACTAATGCCACCAACTGTTGTTTTGCTGCCGAAATAGTAAAATTCGTCTGATGCTCTTAATTTCGATTAAAATTTGATTCCTTGTGCATCGCCTAATTTAATTCGACTATATTCCATTACCCTTTGTTTTGTAGATGTCCATCTCATAATATAATTTGAAGACACTATCTATCCAAATTTATCTAATCTTCGAAGCCCTTTCACGTATATGACAGACCTAAAGTACACGTGGAATATCGCAATGTATATATTTTTTGGCCTTGAACTTTAATTCCCTTTTGAAACGTAAATTAACATCATCTAATATTTTCTGGATGCAGAGATTGTATTATATTGAGGCACAACCTACAATCCGGCCACACTTCTTTCTCAACCGCTGCTTTCCTTTCATGTCCTTCCCCTCGTATAACTGCAATTTGATCTCTGTACAAATTGTAAATTACATTTCGCTCCCTGTATTTCGTCACCCATACCTTCAGTGTTTCAAAGAGTGTAGTCCAGCCAACATTGTCAGATGGGTATTAGCCTTTATTTTGGTTTGTGTGAGCTAAAAGTTCCTGATCGTATGTGCATTTGAGAGGTTCTTAAAAACTGCTGATTTGTGTATTGACAGCGATGACCAGAAGAGTCTGTTAAATATTACGTACAGTTGGTGTTTTAATTCATTTCTGTGTCACACTTGAGACTATATATTAAGAGGAACAGTGTTGTATACCAGAATATTTGATTACCTTCCTCATTAATTCTAGCTGATATAGTTCAAGTCTTTATAGGACAATGTTTTATAAATGTGATAAACCAAGAACAAAAATAACATAATATTGGTATCGTCTAATAAAAATGTGT
Organism: Schistocerca serialis cubense; assembly: GCF_023864345.2. NCBI lineage: Eukaryota > Metazoa > Arthropoda > Insecta > Orthoptera > Acrididae > Schistocerca > Schistocerca serialis. The sequence continues at coordinate 246,973,808 of NC_064638.1, read as the reverse complement.
TTAACCAAGACGAACAGCCAACATTGCATTAGTAGAAAGGATCTTTTAAACAATTATTTTCAGTTGGTATTTATGACACGTGATACTACTGTCGATCACTAAATAATGACATTCCCATCTAAAAATTGAAAATGAGCAAGTGTATCCATTTAAGCAGATAACAGAAAGAAAATATTCTTGCAATTTTACCTGTCTGATTACGATTTTTAAGTTTGTCAAACGTTTTCTAAAATGGACCTAGTCATAAGCTGTAAAATGAAAGGAACTTGTAACAAAACTCGGTGGTATCCAGCATTTTACATATCTCATTCTGTATCGTAAAGATACGAGTGTCATGGATTATGCTTAAGGGCGGGGAGGACGGGGGAGAGGGGGGAGGTTGAGGTGGAGTGGAAGGAGGAAGACGACGGGAGATTTATTGGAATGGATTGGATAGGCAACTATTACATTGCTATTACCGTTCTAGGCTATTATTTCCAAAACGTTACTTTTTTGATTCCTCTTTTTTTTTAGTTAACTTCTTTTTTCTTTTCTCTTTCGTCGATTAAAATAATTGTTCTCTTTCTTGGGATTTTACTTTACCGAGTAAGCTGAATCAGTTCTATAAAAAGGCAGGTAACACAGAAAAATTTGTTTACGATTTTTTCATCGCTATGACTAAAATGCAATCCGGTTATTTTTCTTAGAATGAAATCACTTATTCCATTTACATTAAATTTTGCACATCGGTGTTACTTAACATGACTTAGTACTTTTGTGATGGTCTTCTCAACCCATTCAGAAAACAGTTAATAATAATTTATTGTTACGAAGAAACAGCATCTACGCGTCGTCGTGGAACTCGTCCTCTTAACATCTTTGGCTTGCGTGGAAGCTGTGACAGCGACCAGTGTGTGTTACTTAGCAGACGAAACGCACTCAGTCGTGGCACTCGATCATCTCACAAGAAATTAAAAAAAGAAAAAGAAACCAACATTGCCTGTGATTCTCCCAACGGCAAGACATAGAAGGTTCAACAATTTTGTGACATTACAGTACTTCATCTCGTCTTGAAATTTTTCACATGAGTCGTAGATGTATTTTTTGAACACCCTGGAAGAAAATAAAACCTATGGACATTACTTTAAAGAAGAAATGATCTCAGTGCGACTTCAAGAATTCTGTGTACTTTAAACATTTTGAGAATGTACTCAAGCAGCAGTTATCACCAACTCTCCATATTTACTGCAGCCCCAATTTTCAGAAGATGACCTTAACAGCATGCCGCAGACCACCGACAGACTATTCCCGATGTGCTCTACGCGCAAACTAAGTTGACACTCGTCTTAGCGGCCGATGGAAGCTACCGTAAAGGTATTTCCCACTTGCAGCCGCTCCCATCGGTCATCACACCGGGTATCAACTTAGTTGCTGCATACAGCACACACATCTCGGATTCCCTCTGGTGAAAATAACATGCACTCAGTGTTTTAGACATTTTTTCCTTTGATTATTAAGTGCACATATCCAAATAGCTTCCTAGTTTTAAATAAATTTAAGTAGATGTTTTAGACAATATCAAAGTTGCATTTTAATATAGCACATTACTAGTTGCCACGTCCACTCAACCTCCACGTCTTCCACCCCATCACCCCCTGTCCATCATCCATGACTCAGGGTCAGTAAGACATAGAGTAGTCTTAGTAAAATGCTGAATACCACTGAGTGTTCTTACCAGGTCTAAAGTACTGTTTCTTTTATTTTACAGCTAATGAGTGTGTTGTTTATAAAACAGTTTGACGTCTTACAACTTGAAGTTAGATAAAAGTACAGAAATTTTAAATTTCAAATATTTTCAGTTTATGTTAGCCTTCTTAATTAGACCCTTATAAAAGTTTAATATTTCATTTATTTTTAGATCTTAATACTATGGGTTAAGTAATCTAACCTAGTTATCATCTGTGACTAATTTCAACTGAGACTGTTACAATAAATATAATAAAAATCTATACACTTGTGGCATCTCTCCTGGCAGTTGATCATCCATTATCAGAATTAAATTACTCATGAATTTCCAAATGTATTTTGCTAATCCTAAGAAATGGAGGTCTCCAGGATATGAACAGTCTCAGTTACCCCACCAGCAGCAATATGTTTTCAAGTAAAACCTGTGTGTGTTCCGCAGCATGTACGTTTGTCATTTGGTATTCTAGTGATAATCGTACCTGAATCCATATTATGCAAATACTAATTTAGTTTTTTTTTTTTTTGTGCACAGGTATAAATAATACATGGCAATAACACATTTTGTTCAAATACTAAAGAACTTCGCGGTGTTGCCTTCAGGGATTATATCAATTAAGTAGCAAGCAGTCACCTATGCTAATGGACTTTGAGAAAGCACTATATACTGCTTAAAACTGGTGCCGGACCGGACTCTAACTCGGGACCATTGCCTTTCGCGCGCAAGTGCTCTACCGAAAAATGGTTCAAATGGCTCAGAGCACAATGGGACTTAACATCTGTGGTCATCAGTCCCCTAGAACTTAGAACTATTTAAACCTAACTAACCTAAGCACATCACACACATCCATGCCCGAGGCAGGATTCGAACCTGCGACCGTAGCAGTCGCGCGGTTCCGGACTGAGCGCCTAGAACCGCGAGACCACCGCGGCCGGCAGTGCTCTACCAACTGAGCTACCCAAGCACGACTCACACCCCGTACTCACAGCTTTACTTCTGCCAGTACCTCGTCTCCTAACTTCCAGACTTTACAGAAGCTCTCCTGCGAACCTTGCAGAACTAGCACTCCTGAAAGGATAGATATTGTGGAGACATGGCTTAGCCACAGCCTGGGGGATGTTTCTAGAATGAAATTTTCACTCTACAGCGGAGTGTGCGCTGATATGAATCTTCCTGGCAGGTTAAAACTGTATGCCGGACCGAGACTCGAACTCGGGAGCTTTGCCTTTCGCGGGCAAGTGCTCTACCAACTGAGCTACCCAAGCACGACTCATAACCCGAGTTCGAGTATCGGTCCGGCACACAGTTTTAATCTGCCAGGAAGTTTCATGTCAGCGCACACTCCGCTGTAGAGTGAAAATTTCGTTCTAGACACTATATACTTCCTTTGGCAACAGCTGTTTGTGAAACCCTTATAATAGAAAATTACATAATGCAGCCATAAAATACCATTTTAGATCTCAAATTTGAATCGTACCAGTAACAGACTATGAGCCAGATTCTGGTAAATCTCACTGTTTACTTCAAGTACTGCTCTAGTAGTGATACGGATGCAAACATACAGTACGTCTGGGGAAGACGCCATACCTTTTGCTTCAGCATGAAACTATGACGAGTACTATCGAGATTTTTCAAAATGAGATCACTCACATAAGTTTGAGACGATTTCTTCAAATTAAAGACCGATGTATATGATAGAATCACAGCTTTCATGTCCCATAGTAATCTTTTTACAGGCTCGATTAATAGGCATCGCAAGCCGAAGATCGCAAAATAAATTTGACGACATAAATTTGAGAACGTCACCAGTTTTACAATACATTTCAATGACAAATATTACAAAATAAAAGTCTAGATCGAAATTAGCAATCGTTCCTCGGTTGATATTTACTGCTTCACAGCAGTGTCGTTACACATTATGTTTTTTCAACTGTGAATGTTTCATGAAGCCGCTTCTCACAGTGAATGCACTGAATCGAGTCCACTTGTCGTTCGCTTGTTCCATGATAATTTATTTTAAGAAAACATAGTCATTGAGTCAGCAGTCGATTTTCTTTTTCTCCCTTGTTTCGTGATACTAGAATTTTTTCTTCGTGTCAGCCCTTACCACTGCGCCATTTTCTTCAACTTTGTACGGTTTCCTGCAGTGTCAATAGCGATGCAGTTTCCTTAGTTCTTTTCTCTGGTGATACCAAAATTGATAGCTGTGCAGTTCTTTCTGCTTTGGGTATAACACTTCCATTTCTGCTCTTACTGGTTCAATATCAATGTTGGATTCCGACTTGCGAGATTAATCAAGAACGTTCGTTCCATTAGGATGATTCTTGACTGAAACAGCACCATAAATACGAAATTATTCTTCTGGAATTATCCGTGAATTTAGGAGATAAACTTTAGCAGACTTTTAATGGACTGACCGCATTTAATTGCATTGCACTCTTTTACCACGTATCCTTCAGCAAACGTCCAAACTGGGCTCTTAACACTTTCCTACCCGCTTGTGATACCGTCGAAATACGCATTGTCTTGTACAAGAAAAACTACAGTGATTTGAACAAACATCGACGCAGCTACTGTGAGAAATGGGTCGAATGAGGAGGCAAACAGACCAAGATTAAGTCATATCTACCTGAAAGTACCAACATCCCCATATCAGAACTATGAAACATATAGCCCTTTAGGAGTAAGAGAATTTCAGCTTCTGGTTTCCTTGGAATGAAGTGTTCCTGCCACCAGCACACGAATGTTAGAGAATTCACTTATCCCGAGGTGTCTTCTATGAAAACTCGACCCATATGTAAGAGAGTCCTCCCATTCAAATTTCTTACTCTTTCTCTTAGATATACAAACTTGGAACAAATTACAGGCTTCAGCGTCACAGCATGGTATTGGTTTACCCCTTTTCTCCATGAGTCATTTGATTTACCAATGTTCTCTGCCTCGTGATGACTGGGTGTTGTGTGATGTCCTTAAGTTAGTTAGGTTTAAGTAGTTCTAAGTTCTAAGGGACTGATGACCATAGATGTTAAGTCCCATAGTGCTCAGAGCCATTTGAACCATTTGAACCATTTACCAATGGGGAACCCTTTTCAGCACTGACTGATTCGGTTCTGGGTTTCATCTGAAACGTAGACACATCCATATCAAATATATTGCACGGTTTGTAAACTAAATTATTCTGAAAGAGAACGTTCTCTAGTAATTGGAAATAATTTCCAGCGCCTTTTCTGATGCAAGCCATTGCCCTGTATATGGAAAGACCTTCCTCTCCACAAGACCATGATAATGTCTCAAGATTAACTGCAACCTAATTCAGCCTGCCAAGCGAATATCTTTGTTGAAGTGATGAGGAGCATTTGGCAAATTGAAATACTAGTTTTCGCAAACCTTCTCCAGTAGCAGGAATTACACACTCTTGTAGTTTCTTAAAGAGTAATAAAAAATCTGCCTTGTTTTCGGTTCCAAGACAACCTAAGCAACAAAACACAATACATATTATTTAAAAAGGCGTATAGAAACTAAGTTCACCGAGAGCCCGTAAGTAAGCAGATACTTGGCTTAGCATTGATTGATAGATTGGTTGGATGTTGTCATGAGGGATATCGTGACATATTCTGCCTAACTGGCACGTCAGATTGTTAAAATCCCGAAATGGTACGATGGTCTTGTCAGTAACGCTCCAAACGTTGTCAGTTGACCAGAGATCTGGCGACCTTATTGGCAGTTTAGGGTCTGGCAAGCAGTAGAAACTCTCGCACTGTGCGAGCGGGCATTATCTTCCTGAACTGCAAGCCCAGGATGACGTGCCATGAAAAGTCGACAAAACGGGTCTTACAGTATCATCGATCTATAGCTGTGGTGTAAAGGTGCCGCAGGTGGGGCAACCAAAGGGGTTGTCGGACAGTATGGAGGGTGACTATCAGTTTGGTATCCCACTAGGAGCTGGTCATTGGGGCTCAGTTTGAAGCGGGGCTCATCACTGAAGGCAGTTGTACTCCAGGCAATGAGGTTCCCGGTCGAAAACGTGTATTGGGACGCCCGAACAGCACTAGGATACGAACCTAACTGTCGTCCCCCAAACTTCCTGCCAGATAGGAGTGTTGTTCAGTGGGGCCATTCCATTTCAAGCTGTGGAATCCTTACAGCACAGCGGTGCGTCGACGATATTCTACGCCCCGTTTTGATGCCCTTCATGGCAGACCATCGTGGGCTCACATTTCAGCAAGATTATGCGCCCCCCCCCACCCTCCTCCCCCCGCACACGGTGAGAATTTCTATCGCTTATCTTCATTATTGCCCAACCTTACCTTGGCTAGCAAAGTCGCCAGATTTCTTGGCAGTTGGGAACGTCTGGAGAACCATGGGCGGGCCGTGAACCATTTCATAATTTTAACGATCTGAAGCGCCAGTTGGGCAGTATGTCACGCTATATCCCTGTGGAGGACATCGGACAACTCTATAAATCAATAACATGCTAAATAACTGCTTTCTTAGGGAATAGAGGTGGGCCAATATACTACTGGCTTGCTCCATTTGTGATGCTCTTTCTTTTGAATAAATGGTCCAAATTTTTTGAAACTGTAGTAATTTGTGTCTCTGTACATATACATCACATCTACCAGTTTTTGTCTCAGTCGGATAACACCTTCGTGGTGCCTCTTTTTTTTTCTTTCGTTAAAATGTATTTAATATAAATTTTAACTGTTGTTATTATTATCATTATTATCAGTTTTCACTTTTTATTTTGGTATGTGTTTTTCTTTATTCATTTATATACCTTTTTAAACCCTTTTTCAAAATCTTCTTTTCAAGTCTCAGTGCTCGCTTTTTCCATCGTCTTTCTCTACGCGTAGTTTCAATTTTCGATATGGAATCCTATGCTCCTGAGTTCGAAAACAGTTGATGCCACCAGATTTAACATGCTCTCTTGCTAACTGGAGGCTTTCTTCACTTTACTGGTCGGTTCGTTTGGTTCTTACGCATTTTGTAACGTCTTTTTATTACATTTGTCCACCTCACCTCTCCCAGGCAACAGGTTGCAATGCTAATTGAAACATGTGTTCCTGTGTGGCAGTAAGCTGGAAGCAACTGGACACATACATACCTCAAAATGTAGAGCACATAATGAACACACGGTTAGACCTTGCAAAAAAAAAAAAAATATAAATCACTATCATTGTTTTTAAATACATCTTCGATTACCTTACAACGTTAAGTTTAATACATACAACACAGTTATTTTGGTTTTTTACCAAAGACAGATCATCAAACACCCATATGTTTTCAGAAATTGTTATCTAATGTACACTACGAGGTTCGGCATCACATTAATGCCTTCTTCAGGCCCCTATACACTCCATAAATAGGGAATGTGATACAACGATAGGTGCGTAACCGGAGCCATCAGTACCGGCTTCGAAGTACAAACTCTACAAAAAATTCGGTGAATCGAGGTATTGATGGCTCCTGCTATGCATTCATCAATGTGTTAGTTTCTCCATTCATGGAGTGCCTGAAGATGGCATTAATGTGATGCCGAAACCGGTCGTGTAAATATAGTAACAACCTCTGAAAACATACGGACGTTAGGTGATCTTTCTTTGGTAAATATTTGAGCGGCTTATGTCCTGTACCCACGATGGATCTACAGAGATTTTTTTTTTTTTTTTTTTTTTTTGGCACCCGAAGACGAAGAATATTCGCTTCAACTGAACCTACCGCTTTCCGCTTGAGACTTGGAGTCGGAAGCAGTGGACTGCTGACGCAATGAAACAACAGAGTAAATAGACACTGCATCCCGATTACCATCTTCTCGCCATTTACTGTATACGTGTAATTGAGATGTGTATGTAAGTGGCATGTACCTATTTCCCTAACACTACAATAAAATTACTGTGTTTCTACATCTGGAGCTATGGCACTCAATGCACCTTACACTGCGTGGCTGTAGGTTCTTCTTATGTGATTATCATTTCCTGCCTTTCCTGCTCCATTCACGAATGAGGCATGGGAAGAACAAATGACAATAGACCTCCGTGCGAGCTCTGACTTCTCCGATTTTCTCGTCGCCATCTTTTCGCAAGCTTTTTGTTGGAGCAAGTAGTGGATTGCCCGACTCTTCTTGGCCCATACGCTCCTGAACTTTCAACATTAAACATATCCGTGATACACACCGCCTGTCTTGCAGCGGCTGCTTCAAGTGTTTGTGGAGCAACTCACTCGCGCTTACTGTGATGATACGTTTCGCTTTTCTTTGGATCTTCTCGGTATTTTCTTTCGCTTTCCTTTGGATCTTCTCGGTCTCTTCGATTACCCAAGCTTTGGTAATGGTCAAAGATCGATTAGCGATATACAAGCATCGGTCTTACAAGTGTTTTGTGAGACTCTACTTTAGTGGATGATATACATTTCCAGTGACTCTTTGCTGGGCGTCTGCTTCCCCTGCATTTTCTGTTTTGTAATCAGTCCACTTTAGGTCGTTCTGTAGGGCTACTGTTAGGTAGTGTACGGCTGTTACTGTTTGCAGTTGTTTGTTGACAAAGACAAACCAAACAGTGATGGTCCTCTTTGCCTATTTATGCGATATATTTTACCTTTATTTACTTTACATATAGCCGTTTTCAGTTCATCATATAACAGAGCTTTGCTTCTGTTTTCCTCCTTTCTTCAGGTACATATCTATACTACTACATAAAGACAAGTCAAAATTTAATGTTGTTACCAAAGATCTCCAAAAGTTCTTGTAGGATTTACTTCAGATTGTTACACAGTAACCTAATAAATATTCGGAGAAACATAGGCTATATAGATATGGTACCTAAAATTATATGTACTCTATAAAAGGGAAAGGCCTTAGCAAAAATCTCGGAATGTTCGATTTACTTCAGATTTATACGCGATACTGCAATAAATGTATGGACGCATGTAGGCTACATACTTTTAAAATATACTGTATACTATTACATATACGAAATCTATATGTCTAAATGAGGGCAAACCGTAGTTTAACATAGTTTAACATGGTTAGGAAAATGTCAAAAAGTATTCACCGATTTACTTTCAGTTTTTATACGCTACTGTAATTACTGTTGAACAGACTTAGGTTACACATTTCTATAGTATGTATCGTATGTAAGTATATGTATACTACATAAATAGGAAAAGTTCTTGACTGATTTACTTAGAACTTTTATATTATACTGTAATAAAAATACAGTCCCACATATGCTACATATATGTTTAATATATATGATATTTAAATATGTATACGGTATACAAAGCGAAAACATCATTCGGAAAATCTCTTGACCGGTTTACCTAAAATTTTTGCATGATACACTGATAAACATTTTGTACGAATAGAAGGACCATATATATTTCTTAAATGACTATGTGCTAGTTTTCTGTGTTGTTTATGACATCGCACAGAACGCTAAGAAGAAGTGCGCTACAGAGTGGAACGTTAACTTTCGTCGTAGGAAAACTGAAAGCTGAACATGACAGGAATTACTAGCGAGCTATTTAACACATAAAACAGTAGATTCACTTAACTTACATTTCTCCAAATGAACGGAGACTCAATACAAATAACTCAGCAAAAAAAAGAAAACAGATTCCAGCTATCAATGTCATCAAGAAAGAATCTCGCTGTCATAAGCATGAACAAAGGTGTCATATTGTACTGACTTCCACTACAAGTGGGGTGAGCGGTTGCCCTATATTGTGGAGGTAGAGGACACCCATAGTACAGAGCCTCCGGAAGGGTGGCTCAGTGGGAACTCTCCGTTGTGTCCGCCAGATCCCGTACAACCACTACTGGTGCTGGACGGAAGCAGGCCATTCCATGGGTGTGTAAATTATATATATAAAATTTTTGTTTTGAAGTCATACACAACACATTGCTGTTCTGTTTTCTTCCTTACTGTCAGTTTTATAGAAAACAGGAAAGATGAATTTATGGATTATCGGCTTATGATTGTAATGGTGCTAGAGAATCTGAATCGCCCAAACTTTGCAATCCTATCTACTTGCATATTACAACTACATGAAATACTGTCTTTGAAGCTACTATTCTCACAGATTCGCAGTTCGATAGGTCTTTCTCGTACCCCACCTACCAACGACCCCATTCATTTTAACCAGTTTCAATTACCAGTGAAGATTTCGTCTGCACCACAATAAAGAAGACTCAAGGTCAGATGCAGTGGTAAGTGGACAGAGGGGAAGTAAACGGACGTAGAGAGAGGGGGTAGGTTGGACAGAGAGAGAGGGGACAGATGATGCAGAGAGCAAGAGATGAGGCGAGTATATATACAAAGAGCAGGAGGAGCAGGAGATGGGCAGAGAGAGGGGGAAAGGAGTTTAGAATGTGTATCGAATTCACATACGTATTTAGCAATTGCAAAGTAGTGTCCGGTTCACTAGCACACCTATAATGATAAAATATCCTCTGTCAACGTTAAGTTGATATGTGCCAGTTTTTTTATTACTAATTAATGAGAATGTAATGGAATTTCTGTTTTCCAAGAGTGAAATAAAACGTTATCGAAACCATACAATGAACGAGTACAAAGAAATTCTTACATCACGCCTGCCTTGCCAGACAAGAGAAACAAGGGACATAGGAAGACCGAGAAGGAGGTGCGAAAGAGCGAAAGGTGAAGGGCGAAAAGTGAAGACGGAACAGGCGCAAGTGCCTAAACATTGAGGGGCAGTGGAAAAGAAGAGAAGACGTTACATTTATTTGAGCTTGGAGTCAAGTGCCTGTCCCTGCACGATTCGTCGATCCCCGAAATCCTCAATTCAACATTATTTCCAAAATTAATCGTGATAGCTTGATCGCCTAACTCTTCTACTCAGTGTGTTGATCAGCAGGGCAACAATCAATATTTATAATTTGTAGGACCTATAAAGGACGTTAATAAATTTTTCTTATTGATAAATGTATAGATAATAATTCGACTCTCATACCAAACATTAATTTGAGAAGTACTTAACACTGACGGACAAAATAAGATTTACACTCTTCGCTTATTAGTTTTAGTAATAGTTACCTTTCGTTGTTCTCATGTCGTGGTGATAAGACGTGCTGCGTGATTACTAGTCAAATTGTACTAAATAATGAAACCAGAAGACTTAAAACTAGGTGCCTCTATCTCGATCGTACGTTCGCATACATTTGATTGTGTACCAACGTAACTATACTTATGAACCATTTCCTTTACAGTGTTAATTCTTATTTTGAACCACTCACTCGCAAATGTACGTGCCCTCTTATTTTTTGTAGTCGGTCGGGTGTATTCCTCAATAACGTTACTTTTAATATTCGTGGCTCAGTTTCCACAATTGATCTTTGCCTGTGCCTCAACGGCGCTTCATGGGAAATATTTATTACGCGACAGTCATACTAATTCTTACTTCTAAATTACGACACCGGCTGACTAAGTTTCTAATTATTTTAACAGGGCGATTACAGACCAGTAGACTAAATACCTAAGCTAATACATCAACACATAGGCATTCACCCCACCGTTTCGAAAAAAATGGAGCACATTATAACATGGGGTACACACTTGTTTACACAAATATATTTACATACTGCAGGGATTCATCATTTATCACATAATTCAATAAAACATTTCTCTGTATATTCAACACTCCCTTAGCTTGGCATGATTCGTGGTGTGGACTTGGAGGCAAGGGTATACTGATGGTGGTGTCGGTGAAATATGATATGAGCAATGCATTTCCCAAATGTCATTTTGGTTGGGGTCAAGGTTACCTCATTCCCTCCTTGCCTTAGTAATCACATAGTTGTCGTTAGTATTCTCCCAGGCACAGCTACGCCTCTGTATCTATCTTTCTCACTAGTTCGTTCATCAACTAATGTGCTTCTTGTGAGATGCTGATTCCACCCTAACAAACGGTGTTTTCGTTTCGTTCTCTGCGTTTCAACACGTGCAGTTCAGTTACAACGACCTTCGTTAGGAGTGCTGTGCTGTACTTCGTACAGCTCAGAGCATTTGACGACGGCACCAGCAATTTCGAGAAACATGTTATTTACGAAAGGGTAGATCCACATAGCCCCTGTATGCTTCTTCGAAACCTATATCAGCATCAGTAAAAGCAGCAAATTGTGACGGGTCAAAAGATGTGACGATATTTGGCGTCACGGTAATTTTGTTGCCTTAGCTTGTTTACTCAGCAGTTGTTTATCACATAGGATTATAAATGTCTGATACATGTTGCCCAAATGTATTTTGGACCACGCAGCTGCAAAAATTGGGAATAGATTAGCTGCAATGCAACAGCAGATCGAGCAGCAAAGATGCTACTACACGTGGCAGCTGGGCACGAAAAGATGAACTGGCACTCATATTAAATATGTAACCATGAAAAGTAATGGTTGTGTTGGATATTTGTTTCCTTCAGTGGTTCCAAAATTTAAGAGGGATCTTATTAAACAGTTCCTGTTGAGGTAATGCTTTGAGCATTTGCAACTGAGTTCTGGGTGCCCACAGACACAATAGGTACTTACTACATACAGGGTGAGTCAGGAGGAGAAGGTACATGCTTTGATGGGTGACACTACTGATCATTGTGAACAAAAAACTTCTATAAACATATGCCCTTTTCTTAACCGTCTCCGGGTAAACCAATGAAAACAGCTAGAAGCGAGGAAGGTACAGGTGACTGTAAATTAAGATACTGTTATGTTATCGTTTGTTGAATTGTGTACGTTTCCACACACAAGATGTTCAAACAGTCCACCGTCGATTTCAATGCATGTTGCTGCTCTTGTACACAGGTGTTGTGTCGCCGATCGGAGCTCAGTTTTGCATTCCTTTACCTGAGCACAAGCATGTAAAATACGAGCTCCTCTCTTGTACCCACTCTGCGCTTGCAGACGTCGCTATTCAGCCACCCCCACAAACAGTAATCCAATGCGGTAAGATCGGGTGACTTCGATGGCCAAACAGTGAGTCCACAGCTACCGATCCATTGACCAGTATACGTTGTGTTGAGATACTGTGTCACTGGCTGTACGGAATGGGTAGGAGGTTCACCATGCTGAAAGTACTTACGAGATCGTGTTGCCAAAGGGATATCATCCACGTGTTCTGGTAACATATTCTGAAGAAACTCAAGATGCCGTGTGCCAGTAAGACGGTTATCTAAAACAACTGGACCGATGAGTTGTTCATCAATAATAGAGCACCACACGTTGACTGAAAACGTCGTTGAAAATTCGTTTCCGCAGTCGCGTGCACATTTTCATTTGCCCATACATGAGAGATGGGCGTGTTGTTGATTCCATTGCGGGAAATGTTGACTCATAAGTGAACAGAATACATGGAATTAATCGCTCATTGGCAATGCGCCACTGACAGAATTCTTGCAGGGCGGCAGCATTTCCTTCATGTAGATGTTGTATACCCTCGATGAAAGGGATACAGAACATGCTCTTGATCTGTGTGTATCACTCGTGCTTGTGGAATACCAAGTTGGCCAGCATTCTTTCTAGAGCTAGTAGTAGGATTGCGTTCCACTACTTGAAGAATGTTCTCAACTTCATTAAAAGTTTGTTGTACGGGACGTTCAGATACAACATTTATGCTGGGAAGCCTACCACACTCACGAAATCCATGAAACACCCTGCTATCTGGCACTCTGCGATTCGGATATCGTTGTTGGTATTCTCGCACAGCAGCTCTGAAATTCCCGTTGGACAAACCATAAACAAACACCTCGTCAGCATACTCTGCATGTTTGAAGATTCGTGGCATTTTCACAACACAAAACTCTATTCGTTGTTCACGTAACAAAACTGTAGTACCGTGCACTACGACAAGCACTATCGGGCTGAGACTTGAGGTAAGCAACAGCACCATACGCACTGACACGGTTAGCAGGGACCATGCTACACCTTTTCCGTTCCATGTTGTTTTCATTGGTTTACCCGGAAAGGGTTAAGAAGAGCGCATGTGTCCAAACTCCTTAGTCGAGGGAAAGTTTGCAGGTGTCTTAAATCAAATGTAAAGAATGTAAAGAGAGTGAGTGCCCGTAAATTTGGTAACTACTAGAGTATCTGTTACTTTTAAAGTACGGTATAGGAAGCTCTGTTTAGCCGGCCGGTGTGGCCGAGCGGTTCTAGGCGCTCCAGTCTGGAACCGCGCGACAGCTGGGGTCGCAGGTTCTAATCCTGCCTCGGGCATTGATGTGTGTGGTGTCCTTAGGTTAGTTGGGTGTAAGTAGTTCTAAGTTATAGGCGACTGACCTCAGACGTTAAGTCCCATAGTGCTCAGAGCCAGTTGAGCAATTTCTTGAGGCTATGTTTATCATTGACAAAAATGGTTTTGAATGCGAGAGAGCACTGCTAGTACGCATAGATCTTGCGAAATAACGGTATAATTGTTACGTTTATTTCTGCATTAGGCTGGTGGAGCTGCTTACCAATCAAATATTATTGTTAATGTTCTTTGTGAAGATTGCTTGCGATCGGACAGTAATTCGATTAGCTCCGTGTTTTGTGGTTAGTGTGTGGTTAGTGGTCGTATTTGACATCTTGTAATATAATAAAGTGTTTATTGTAAATTATGTTTTGTATTTTGGACCCTTACATGTAATTGAGTGGTTGCACGAGTTACGTTGGAATTTGGCACCCTCTAAAGTAATTGAGTGGTACTTTTATGTGTATGAGACATTGGTTTGGTGATTTACATTCAGCGAGGTAGTGACTCGATTTCAAGATATTTTGGTTAGAACAGAACTTCTCGTTGATCATACAACGTGTGTTGCACGAAAATTCACAAACGTCCCTGCCGGAATTAATAGTTGATCTCTGCGGGAACCATTAAGGCACGATTCCTGCAGTATTAACGTTACTTGCAGAATTATTATAGAGAGTGAGTATTCACCCACTATGTGTCAGTCTGCCAACCCCTAAAGAGGCAAAATTTTGCTTAAACTGTTTAACTACAGGGCCTAAAGTAGTGATGGTGTGTAGGATTTTCTGTTTGTAAATTTTGTGATTCACTATTGTTGTTGTTAGGGGATTATTTTCGTTGATACTCGTCCACAACTGTCGATAAACTGCTGAAAGATCAAATAAAACATTGACTAATGAAAATTTAAAACAGATACCCTAATGTGTTACGTTGAAAAAAAATTTAAAAGAATAAAAGAAGTTTCTTAAGACTACCCAAAGAAAAGAAAAGGCAAAGATATTTACATTTTCCAGTAATATATTTTAGATAATAATAGCTCAGAGATGCAAGTTACGTGTATTATGTTTATCTAGATGGGTATGATGTGTTAAACTCTATTTGATGAAAAGAAATAAAAACTGAAAAATATTTAAAAAGTACATGCGATAGACAGTAAAGAAATACTTGATGGTAACTCTACAATACGAAAAGAAAGAAAGAGAAACAAATGTTTGCAATTCGTAACTACGAGAGTGGAAACTAATACGAGTATTATATCTCTGACTCGGCCGCATATTTGATCTTTGCTTGAAGTTAGTATAAAATACGACAAAAGAAGGGAGGTCTGCAGTTATTACGCCTGTTTCAAATGACTATAAGTAAAATAAACTTCGCAATCGTCAGGCTTATTTAATTGTTTAATAATTTTGCCGTAGAGATACGAGAGCTAGATTATATCGCGAGTGTTAACAAACGTTGTTTATATTAGAAGCGAAAATCGGCGACATAGTTACGGTCCAACTGCACACTGCTGCATGTTGTGTAACCAAAAGAAAAATATTTACATATCAGTTATCACTGTCGCATATCGCAAATTATTATTAACACATAAGAGGTAAAAATGATCTACGCTTACTAACTTGGTACATGGGCTAAGCTCTAGCAAAACGTGCTCACCGATTTGTTGATTTAAGTTAGTACTAGTGTATACTACGAGGGTCTCATGTGTCAAAAGAATACACTCAGATACCTCAATTCGTAAGAATGATTAGACTGGAAAACTGAAGCTATTGGAATAACTTTAGTTCAGTAATAACGGGTACATGTATTAAGTATATGTGTAACGTTAAGCATAAAGGGAAAGGAGTATTACTGATCGACGTGCTGGAGTCTGTATTGAACGAAATTCGCGATTCATTCTTAGGTTTTCAAACATGTACACACAACATCCTAACGACATCTGGATGTTTGTCCTAGGATAGGTAAGTCGGATGTGAAATTGGGTAAGGCTGCTTGTACGTACAGAATTAAAACATGTGCTAAAAAGCAGTAATATAGGTTCGATACGAGTACTTCCTTTGCTAACCACTTACGCACGTTATAGTTTACTATTTACAGAAGAATTACAGACAGTAATTCATGTAGGAGGTGTTTAGCACGTGAAGCATTGATTACGGCCAGGCTTTGTTTTTGTCATAGTCCATGAAATAATATTGTATTTTGCGAACGAAGTATTATTTTGACAGCTGCAGCAATTCATAATAGAGGTACACCCATTCTGATATTGTTAACACTGACAGGAGTATTCTTACAGACAGATCAAGTGTGCAAGTACCACTCTGTGTTCTATTACATGAGGTATCAGTAACATTATTCCGCCAGTGTTCAAAATCTAGACGATTCTCTCAAAAGTATGAGTCGAGGCTGACAGCGGTCTGGATGTTTGTCGTGCGTCAGTTAGAGGGTACGTTGAACGGTTGCGAAAGGTAAATGAAAATTTTAATCATTAAAGTAAGTGTAAAATCAGCCCAAGGTTCGATGTGCAGGAATATAAATGATGCACCCATAGAAATTCGGATGATTCTTTTGCAAATAAAAAATAAAACCTATGTAGTCATAAGCATAATTAAAATTCACCCAGCTTTTCG
Organism: Schistocerca serialis cubense; assembly: GCF_023864345.2. Taxonomy (NCBI): domain Eukaryota; kingdom Metazoa; phylum Arthropoda; class Insecta; order Orthoptera; family Acrididae; genus Schistocerca; species Schistocerca serialis. The sequence goes on along the minus strand of NC_064638.1, from coordinate 246,957,231 downwards.
TATTATGTTATGTAGAAGATATATTGTGAAATCGTTTGAATATTTTTAAAATACCCTTTACATGTAATCCTCGGGGAAGTGTTCTGTAATTCACGATTTTTAAAATATAATTCACGAACTTTGTATCTGAGAACAGTTCTTTTTAGTTTTACGTACATGCTGTTTCATTTCGGTACCGGTATGCAATTGGCTTGTTAAACCACCCCCTTTACGGCATCAAGTCAAGCGCCGGCGCCGAACGGGAACGATAGAGCTGAGAGGGCTGTGAAGAAGACGTCAGCCAATTGCACGCTGACCGACTCCTCTCCAGGACGACAACACGACGGCAGCGGCCTTAATGCGAAGAGGACATACGCGCCGCACACGACAGGTCACGGCTCAGTCAAAGAGAAGCTTCAAGACTAGCGACCTGAACAGAAGCGTCAACACTATTACTACGCTTGTATTAGAGTTGTTGTACCGAAGAAGCTTGTTTAGTTCGGATGTCGCCTTTTGCTTGCGACACATCTGTGTAATTTTCAAACATTAAGTATTGCCATTTACTTTTTGTAATAAAATTTGTTAATACGATTTCTCTGAATTGTTTGTCTGTCAATCCGAGAAAGCGGGTATCCTAGACACCACACGTTTGACGACTATGCAGGATTAACAATCCCAGTAAAACATTATCAAAAAAAAAAAATGGTTCAAATGGCTCTCAGCACTATGGGACTCAACTGCTGTGGTCATAAGTCCCCTAGAACTTAGAACTACTTAAACCTAACTAACCTAAGGACAGCACACAACACCCAGCCATCACGAGGCAGAGAAAATCCCTGACCCCGCCGGGAATCGAACCCGGGTAAAACATTATCGATCAACAGTGTTCCTTCCTCGACAGTCAATATGGTACTGCGTTTCCTTTCATCTTTGACACCTGAAGCAAATTTATTTTATGATGCGTGATACAATTCACTAACAGCGCGCGTTTATACATCAACTACGCTAAGATTTTTGCCGCGACAAATTGTCGTCTCACGTTTCACAAAAATACAGTTATTTCATTAACATTATTCTGATGGAAACTGTAACGTCTTCAGGATTTTTGTTGCTTGCTGTGAAGAAAATAATGCATTTACTTACTCTCAGCTTACTCTTTGAATTACCCTCAGTGATGTGCCATGCATCTCTGTGTTTTGTCTTCGGCTACAGGGGCACGTTTCTTTCTTGTCTTGATGGTCCCATTTCGGAGTGTCTCTGAAGAAATATCGCTCGTCACTTCCTTGTTAGTTACCGAGAGCTCACTTTTTCGGAACCCTAACGTAGCCCATTTCCCGTCCTTCATGGCAGCACATTTCTGCGGGATATTCATCTTAGTGCGCATCGCCCGACCTAATTCTTAACACAATTTCGGTTTACGTTTTTTGGCCTTCATCACGGACGCACATTTTTCTCAGGTAGTTGTTGAGAAAATTCAATTATTAATTTTTCTCATGCAGTATCGTGTTTTGTGAATTTGCACACAGAATTTATTCCCGTCCACTGTTCCCGTGTTCTTCTTTGTTCATTTCGCTCTGAACATTTTTGAAGCTCTCTACTAAATTGTAAATGTATTTTACTTACATCTGGAGCACGGAAGGAAAAATTAGATTTAAGACTTGTCATAGGGATCATCCCTAAGCCCGCCCAAGTGGCTTTTATAGGAACACACTTAAAAAAAAAAGCGCAACTTGATGTCCTCTTCTCCCGAACGTCAGTCCTGTTCCTGAAGTACTATTGCTGTTCATGTTCATACGACTTAGTTATATTTAGTGCTACCAATATCTCATATGTAAAGAAGGTTTCAACATTTGATCACGAAATCGTCTGTTCTCTTTAACATATAATTCCTAAGCATTTATTTCCAGTTTTGGTTTCTTGCGCTTACTGTCTAAAATTATATCGACTTGAGAGCTACATTCCAATTTAGCCTTCCCTGTGCTTGTTATCTCTGTATTTAGTTCCCCTTTCACTTTTCTCTTTCCTTTCCTGTAATACAGTTTCTCCGCTACAATTAGTTTGCATTTTATAGCTTCTACAGTTTCTCCTTGAATTTCATCTCATTTGTGTCTTAGTGTCCTCACAACTTAAAGTTGATCTTTGATCACAAATTATCCCATCTCACACTTTCACGTTGAACGTTCAGAGTTTTGTCCGCCTAAATACACTGCCAAATAAACATCTGAAGCACTTGGAAGGGGAAGGGGAAACGAAATGAAGGTTACTACTTCAAATCTTATTTGAAGTAATTTCATCTACACGGAAGAGTCAAAGAAACTGTTACACCTGCCTAATATCGTGTGGGGCTACCGCGAGCACGTAGAAGTGTTGCAGCGCGATGTGGCATAGACTCTACTAATGTCTGACGTAGTGCTGGAGGGAATTGACACCAGTAGGGCTGTCCATTAATCCTTACGGGTGCAAAGGGGTGGATATCTCTTCCGAACAGCACGTTGCAAAGCATCCCAGATATTGTGAATAATGTTCATGTCTGGGGAGTTCGGAGACTAGCGGAAGTGTTCAGATGGTTCAAATGGCTCTAAGCACTATGGGACTTGACATCTAAGGTCATCAGTCCCATAGACTTAGAACTACTTAAAACTAACTATCCTAAGGACATCACACACATCCTTGCCCGAGACAGGATTCCAACCTGCGACCTTTAATGAAATAAAAAAAATAAATATAGAATGAATGAATTGATTTGATTATGTTTGGGGAATTGGGAATGTTACTTTAAATTGTTTTTATTATTTTTTCTTTCAGTACGGACTTTGTTGTAGAACCCCTTATTTACGTGTGGTAATATAAATTCATTTAGACGGAATTAAGCACATTTAAAATTACGTGAACTTAGTCAACCCTCTCATGCTGATAAATTCATATTACCTGATTAAGAACATTTAGTTGAAAATTGTATAAATTAAATTTTTTATGTATTTCGGCCTCGGCACACATTTTCTAAATGCAGTGATTTTTTTTTTTAAATATTTACTGAATTCTTTCCCGGCGTTAGCTATGGAACACAAGACTGTCTCTGTTAGCAGAAAATGGTAAATATTGCCAAGCCGACCTGAACGTTTAATTATCATTGATAAAACACAGTTCACTATACGTTTAAGTTATTTGCTTTAGAAATTGAAAGAACCAACAGATTGTTAAACTTCAACGTTAACTATCCGCCTATGAATGCACAAATGTGAAACCAGTAATAAATTCCGTCAGTCTCAGGATCGCTGTAAAAGAAAAATATTTTCGTAATTCACTGCTAATTTTATCTGCTCCCGATTTACGGGTTTGGTTAATTTTTCTTAGCGGAACAATTTTTCAAATGTGCCGCCGCTGCAAATCGTTCGGTCGCGGCACAGCCCAGCAACACCAACGATAATCGCTAAAAATGCTGAAAATTCCTTAAAGAAATATTACAGATGACATGGGCAAGCTAATTTACATTAGTAATACACAATTTTGATAAATTATAATTTATTTAGACCACAACAATAATTCAACTTACATTAGTTTGTAATTTCTCCTCTAATGGCGGCTAAATCTAGATACAGTCTACTCATTCATAAAATGCTACGTCACAGGTTCCTCTCTCTCTCAGCTCTCGAGGAAGGCGACAAAGAATGCACACTATGTATTCCTGTTTATACCACTCCCGACCGTTAATGTCTCTTTGCAATCTGTGGCTGTATTTTACATTTTTCTTACCGCAGATATTGACATATTTCGTAATTACATTATGAGTATAGAAATATTACAATCATAAATACTTCGAGAATATTATTACAGAAAATATTACAATAATAACGAATGTCCTTTACACAAAATTAAATAATATTTTTTGTTAAATAATTACAGTATGTACAAATTGCTTCATAGCGTACATAGTACAATCAAATGTCATTTCCTTTGATTAATAGTGTGTGTGCTGCCAGGGAACGTTACATTGCCCCCTGGCAGCATTTGGCAAAGAGTTTCTATACTTTGACACATTGGGGCAGTAACGTTCTTTACAATTCTGTATTTTTTTTATGGAATGGCTCTTTTAATTAGTCCCAGGGTTATATATGTTCATGGCTCCCCCATTTGGGCGAAGGCAGACAGGAAACCTGGGCAAAACTGTGCCGGAACCCAGCCATCCCAGTTGGTTCATGATTAATCTTGTCTCTTTAACAGTCATCTTTTGAATTGATTTAGCACTTTGTCATCAACGGTTACAAAATATCACAGTCACATACAGTTCATCGAAAGTTGGTTGTGTGTGATTAACAACTCGTAATTATCATTTTTGCGATGTACTGCAAGGTCACTTGTCTTAGGATATATCACTCAGTTTTTTGAAATCATTTAGCACAACGTCACTTTTCATAATGTTCCCACTACCTACGTGTTACAAATCCATTTCCTACACTTGTTAGTGTTCATTTTATCTCGTCAATTTACGGGTATACATAATAAGTGTTCAATGTTTGTCAAAAATCGAGTCCATTGACATGTTATGCAGTTTGTGTAAATATTTTAGAATATGTCAATAATGCTGTACTTGGTGAGCGGTGCGGAGTGATTGTTAAGCGGTGCTCGGCGCGGCGCGTCGGCTCCGTGTAGGTCACCGCCCCCGGCGTTGACAGCTACGGCGCGGAGAGGCGTGTGGCTGTCTGGTCTGCTACGGGCTGCTGCGGCCGCTGCATGGCTGAAGTAGCCGGATGCGCGTTGTATATCAACTCGCCCATGTGACATCTTCTTGCAGTGCTCCAGCAAACATGCAACAAGTTCACAAACAGTGTGCTATCCTTATGGGCATTTTTCATGCTGTGGGAAAAAACGCACACACTTATTGGCAGTTATTATTCAGTAGGCCTTCACTAGTCTGGTTTGCACAATGTTTCGTTGTCACAGTAACACATTTTATGGGCACACAATATTTTTCCACCATGTCATGACTTGTCACTAGTCACACGCTAGTTTTCACCTTAGGACAAAATGTATCTCTGTAGTCAATGCGCTTTCCTGGCGTCCCTTGACGCACAAAGAGTTATAGTTTGACACTAGCTTGGTCCACCGTCTGTTATCGGCTCACTGTTCGTGTCGTGCTAGTTCTTTGTCCACTTGCGCACACGGCGATGATACAGTTTCTTATTGCTTGTTAATTGCATACATGGTAACAAATATTAAAATTTCGTATTAGTTTGCCCAAAAATCATCTATATTTATGTTCGAGTAGATATTATTTGTGCATTCCAGCCGGATTCAGGCATATTGTTCAATAACTCCTTTGAAATTATGTCTCACTTTACTTGCAAAGTCCTACGTAACTACAGTGTAGTCTGTGTAGGCTAAAATTGACTTGGACTGTATCGGGCTAGCTCTTTTAACTGATTGGATCTGCACATGCTTCAATTGAAGCTTCTTTGTGCGTAACTTTTCGTTACTTAAATTTGCAATAAGTTTGCCTCCCGTGGTGCCCTCGGGTCACTACTGGGTGCGTTACTCCTTGATAACACTGGTTTGAAAATAAATTTCTCAGGGTCTCATATTATTGATATTATTCTGGGTTCGAATCTGTCAATCCGACAGCTACACACACACACACACACACACACACACACATATATATATATATATGTATATATATATATATATATATATATATATATATATATATATAATAGAAAAGATTGTACCAAGAAATATTTCAAGTTTGACACACATATAGAATATTATGCAGTACACAAACTAATCACTACTAAAATGTTCCTCCTGACTGATGTCTGTCACAGTTTAACACTACAAATAATTGCACTAATCAGGTTATCTGTGCAGACATTTAGAGCATGTTTAAGCTAACACTAATTAAAAAGAAGGCATAACACAAATACTCATAAACAAAAGAGAAAGTCAATCGTATTCTGATAACTAAATACTTCTACACTAGTACATTATCTCTACAGATCACACATCATTAATTTTCATTCATTTTCAAAAGAATGCTGTACCTTTTTTACACATAACACATAGGACTACTATAGGGGACAAAGACGGTTCTATTATTCCCCACTTGATCAGCTTTCTAATTTCTTTAGCTACTATTTCCTTCTTGGGCCAAGGAATGGAGTATGAGGCTCGACAGTACATTTTGTGAGGCTTCACCTCGATATTGTATTGATATCCCTTAACAATTCTTGGTCGTTCTGAAAATACATCTGCATAGTTAGATAATAACTGTACCAAATCCTGCTGTTGCATTGAGTTCAAATTTTCGGACTGTGATACTTTGTTCACAAGTGCGTCCACATTTGCTTTTAATTGATCACTTTGAACGTCTGGATAATAGAGATTTTGTTCTAGAGAATGATTGTCTAAATGTAGTATCCACTGATTCCTACATTTTATGTTAATAGCATTACAATTGGGCACAGGTACCTCTTCAGATCTGAGCATGGACAATACTATCCTCCTACCCGCGTTCATCAAACTTAATTTTCCCCGAGAAAGGTCAATTACTGCGTCCCTTTCTCTCAAAAAATCTACCGCCAAAATGCAAGCTACCTTTAAACCCTTTACTACCAGGAATGAGCACTCTATGGCTTCTCCCCCTATATACATCTCTACCCGCACTTGGAGTTTAATTATTTGTCGCTGTGCACTGATGGCTCCAGTGACTTTGCAATTGTTCACAGGAAAAGTTAGCATACGCTTTTCTTTGCCCAGTACTCTGAATAAGTCCATTCTCATGACACTGACAGCAGCACCTGTATCTACCATTGCTTGAACATCAATATTATTAATTTTGAACTCTATTATCGCTTGTACTTCGTCTTTGTGCTCCTTTATGCACGTGGGTGGTTCAGTTATTAATTCGTGTCCCATCTGTACCCCGTCATTATACCTGAGGATACAGATTTCCGATGTTTTGTTCTGTGTCCGGCTGCTCTCACTCCAAACCTCAGCCGACGATGGAGAGCATATCTCGGCTGAATCTAGTTTGTTGGATTATTACTGGTGGATAGGTGTGGCTGCTCTGTGTCGCTGACCTCCACTATGTGTAAGATGTGTTGCGTCGGCCGCCACGGTTGCGCAATTGGCGCATTTTGTGGTGGCGGTCGGTTATTGTCATATCTTTCACTGTTTTGCCGGTCCGGACTGGGCCTCTGGTTCTGTGGCCAAGTTCGGTTTACATCGTTATAGGTATTAGTGTTCCACGGCCCCCTGGCATTTTTCCATCTACTATTGCTTGGTGGGCCTGTTTCATATCGGTCATCGAACCTCCTTCCGGTCATTATTCACCGGCAGACTATTGCCGTTCCGGTCTCTACCTCTATTCCCGTTTTGTACATAATCTTGTCTCCTGTTGTTACCTCCGCCGTTTCCATTATTTGGTGGAGGCGTGTTATTTCGACCATTTCTGTAACCGTTTCCGTTACTTCTAGCCTGTTCAGAGGCTGCCTTAACATCCTCCTGAATCAGGTCAATTGAGTCCAGAACAGACAAGAAATGTTTCATGTCGTTCTCCGGTACGTGTATAAGTTTTTCCTCTACGTGTATCGGCAAGTGTGATTTCAAAAGTCTGATCAAATCCCGGGATGAAATCTGCTCGTCCCAGTAACGGGTCTTATTAATGTATTTCTCAAAATATTTTCGCAAATTGCCTAATCGTGGAGAATACGGCTCTGGATTATATACCTCTTTCCGTAATCTCTCCTGAATACATGTTCACCAATATTTGACCAAGAATGCCTTTTCAAATTGCTCATATGTGTCGCAACTGTCAGCTGCTTCGGTTGCCCATAATGCAGCATCTCCTTGTATGTAAGACATAACGAACTGTATTTTCTGTGTATGACTCCAAACGCTAGGCAAAATGTTTCTAAATCCCTTGATAAACACTACAAGGTGAACAGATTTCTTCTCCGTTGTAAAGATCTGAAACTGTCGATTTTCAATCAGGCTTTCTTCAATCACTATTTTGGAGTGACATTTGTTTGTTTCGCTAACATTAGTTGCCTGTTCTGTTTCGCAGTCGCAATTTTTCACTGCTGTATTTATATGCCTATCATTGTTGGACCTGGCTGGCGTGACACACGCCTGTGCGTCGTCGTGCAACAAGCTGGTCTCCAGCTCCGCAAGACGGCGGTTGACATTCCGCTGCCACAGTGGAATGTCAGTGTGCACCGCCTTTTTCAGGTACTGCACTTCCGCACTGAAGCCCAAGTCTTTGGCCTCAATCGCGGCGTGCACCTCCTCGTCTATCTTTTTTATAAATTCGTTTTCAATTTTGTGCACTTGCGTCAATTTCTAATTGTTCCATCCTGTTAGCCAATACACTGATTTCATCTACGATACTGGCGTTAGCCACCTGGATATTATCTACTCTTTCGCTCAGTTCTTGCACCGCTTTGAGTATGGTTTCATAGTTTTGTATCAAACTAACAATCTCACTTTGCATAGCTTCCAAAGATTGCATTAACTGCAAATCTCTCTCATGCTGGCGTCGATCTTGCTCTGCTTGTTCATGCATAAACGTAGCTTGGAAATTGAGCATGTGCTCGAACATAACTCTTAATGATTGCACTTCTGACACCTCACCACTCTCTGGTCCGTGTCTAGTGCTTGTGGGTGGCACAGTATTTCTACTTTCAACTGAATCACTGGCTGGCAGTAGCATCATTTCTTGCCTTCTTCCCCCAGATTCTCACATTGTACTTCCTGAACTACGCCACTAACATTACTTTGTGCCCCACATTCTAACTCGGTATCACTGCTTGCTAACTGTTGTTGATTATCCATGTTTATATCTTTCTGACTACGCAATCTAACCATAGTCAACAAAAGAAACAAAATCTGAACTAAATATCCTAACACTCAGGTTTCACTGACATAATCACACAAGAAATGGTCATACGTTGAAACACACTTATTATATACTGCGATGTCTAACTACTCAAATGTCCTGTTATTTTAAAAAAAAGAACGCTAACAACAAGCACACACTAATGATCTGAGAACACCGCACTCAGGCTACTTTACTACCCACAGGACAACTACACTGTAGCTTTACCTTTTGGTGATCTATCTTGGGTGCAGCTGCCCCTGGTGTGGTCGTAGGTAATTAATTTTTTCACATAATGAGCTCTCTTCTTGAGCTTGCCTCTGGGTATATAGTGTTCTCATGCAAAAAAATCATATACAGCTATTACCACACAATATTGGTTAGGCAATACATACACGAAAAAAATTATTAATTGTTCTCCAACAAAGTTCGACTACAATAATTCCCTAGTTATCTCATGGGTATTTTGTGGCCACTGCTTATTCGGGCCCCACGTTGGGCGCCAATTTAATGTAATAATAAAAAATATAAAAAAATGAATGTATTGATTTGGGAATGTTGGGGGATGGAAATGTTACTTTAAATTGTTTTTGTTATTTTTTTTTCTTTCAGTACGAAGTTTGTTGTAGAACCCCTTATTTACGTGTGGTAATAAAAATTCATTTAGACAGAATTAAGCTCGTTTAAAATTACGTGAACTTAGTCAACCCTCTCATGCTGATAAATTCATATTACCTGATTAAGAACATTTAGTTGAAAATTGTGTAAATTAAATTTTTCACGTATTTCGGCCTTGGCACACATTTTCTAAATGCAGTGGTTTTTTTTTAATATTTACTGAATTCTTTCCCGGCGTTAGCTATGGAACACAAGACTGTCTCTGTTAGCAGAAAATGGTTAAATATTGCCAAGCCGACCTGAACGTTTAATTATCATTGACAAAACACACTTCCCTATACGTTTAAGTTATTTGCTTTAGAAATTGAAAGAACCAACAGATTGTTAAACTTCAACGTTAACTATCCGCCTATGTATGCACAAATGTGAAACTAGTAATAAATTCCGTCAGTCTCAGGATTGCTGTAAAAGAAAAATATTTTCGTAATTCACTGCTAATTTTATCTGCTCCCGATTTACGGGTTTGGTTAATTTTTCTTAGCGGAACAATTTTTCAAATGTGCCGCCGCTGCAAATCGTTCGGTCGCGGCACAGCCCAGCAACACCAACGATAATCGCTAAAAATGCTGAAAATTCTTTAAAGAAATATTACAGATGACATGGGCAAGCTAATTTACATTAGTAATACACAATTTTGATAAATTATAATTTATTTAGACCACAACAATAATTCAACTTACATTAGTTTGTAATTTCTCCTCTAATGGCGGCTAAATCTAGATACAGTCTACTCATTCATAAAATGCTACGTCACAGATTCCTCTCTCTCTCAGCTCTCGAGGAAGACGACAAAGAATGCACACTATGTATTCCTGTTTATACCACTCCCGACCGTTAATGTCTCTTTGCAATCTGTGGCTGTATTTTACATTTTTCTTATCGCAGATATTGACATATTTTGTAATTACATTATGAGTATAGAAATATTACAATCATAAATACATCGAGAATATTATTACAGAAAATATTACAATAATAACGAATGTCCTTTATACTAAATTAAATAATATTTTTTGTTAAATAATTGCAGTATATACAAATTGCTTCATATCGTACATAGTACAATCAGATGTCATTTCCTTTGATTAATAGTGTGTGTGCTGCCAGGGAACGTTACAGTCCGTAGCAGCAGCGCGGTTCCAGACTGAAGTGCCTAGAACCACTCGGCCACAGAGGTCGGCTGCGGAAGTATTTAAACTCAGAAGAGTGTTCCTTCAGTCACTCTGTAGCAACTCTGGACGTATGAGGTGTCGCATTGTCCTGCTGGAATTTCCCAAGGAAATTAATAGTTGAAATGCACTATGGATGGAATGCACAATGGATGTAAACGGATGCAAGTGATCAGAAAGGATGCTTACGTACGTGTCACGTGTCAGAGTCATACTGAGATATATCAGGGGTCTCATATCACTCCAACTCCACACGCCCTACACCATTACAGAGCCTCCAATGCTAACGTTGACGGGCCGAGGCGAGATTTGTGTCATGCAGTCATCAAGGGTTCACGAGTGGGCCTTCCGCTCCGAAAGCCAGTTCGATTATGTTACGTTGAATGTTTCGCTCGCTGACATTTGTTGATGACCCAGCACAGAAATCTGCAGCAATTTGCGGAAGGGTTGCACTTCTGTCACGTTGAATGATTCTCTTCAGTCGTCGTTCGTCCCGTTCTTGCACGATCCTATTCTTCCCACAGCGAAGTCGCAGATTTTTACCGTATTCCTGATATTCGCGGTACACCACATTCAAGCTCAAATCTGAATAACCTGCCATTATAGGAGCAGTAACCGATCTAACAACTGCGCTAGATACTTGTTGTCTTATATAGGCATTGCCGACGACAGAGTCATAATCTGCCTGCTCACAAATCTCTGTATTTCAATAGGCATGCCTACACCAGTTTCTTTGGTGCTTCAGTGTATTACGCAAACGGGCTTTCCACAGTAGTAACACCGGTTCCCGTCAGAGTACCGAAGCTAGACGCTGTCGGGCTGAGCTAGCACTTGGATGGGCGAGCGGTCTGCCGAGCGCTGTTGCAATAGGGGTGCACTCAGCCCTTGTGAGGCAAACTGAGGAGCTACTTGATTGAGAAGTTGCGGCCCGGTGTTGGAAAGAGACATACGGCCGGGAGAGCGGTGTGCTGACCACATGCCCCTCCATATCCGCTTCCAGGGACGCCTGTGGGCTGAGGATGACACGGCGAAAGGTCAGTACCATAGGTCCTTCATGACCGGTTCGGGAGGAGATTAGTTTAGTTTCAATGCATTACGAAGAGAGAAGCAGACACTGTAACACAAATTATCAGTATATCTCTGCGCCTCTCAGCGACATTGAAGGAGAGGGTGGGTATGATAAAAATGTTGTTTCTTCTCCTGAGGCACTCTGGCACACCTGTTGTAATTGCACCTTTATGTTGCGGATACTGCCACTGGCACAGAGTTGTTATTCGACCTGGTACCATACACGTTCCATCGCAGACAGCTCTGGGGATCCCGCTGACCATGCCAATACATCATTATCACCCACATAAATCATATAGACACGTGCCAAGAGTTGATTGTCTTGTCCTTTTGAAACTATACCGTTAGATGAGAGGTAAGACTTCAGGACGCAGGATGTCTATGAAGTACATTTTTGGCGGCAGAGCTCCTTCAATCACTACAATCCGTGATCTGAAGTCGCACATGATGGAACCCAACACCATGGCGCCAAGTGTAACACTGCTGTGCTCCTACAAAAGAAATTGGATGAAATGGACTCTCCAGGCAGCCGCCACACTCGCAGACGATTGTCAGCCAGCGTGATGTAGAACTACGTGTCGTTGCTGAATACATAGCGAAACCATTGAAAGGTGGCTACACTGAGCCACTGCGCCAGAGATTGCGCCAAAGAGTATTATTAAGCCGCCTCCACAGTGCTTGGAGAGAACTCGTAGAAGTCAGTGCCTGTTAAGAACTCGCAGCAGTCAGTGCTTGTCGAGAGCTCGTAGTAGTCAGTGCCTGTCGAGGACTCGGGGTAGTCTGTGCTGAGATGTTGTAGTGAGGAGTGTTTGTTGAGATGTGCTAGTAGGCAGTGCTTGCTGAGATGTGATATTGGAGAGTTCTGGTTGAGATGTGATAGTAGAGAGTCGGTGTGGAGATATATTGTAAGAATTAGAGTGATTTTCATCAATATAAATGAGGTAACAAACTCCGTTTCTTTTTTTTCATTATTTCAGTATCCTAAATAATGCGTCATTACAGGTTCAGTCAACAAAGCATCTGGCGGGTGTTCTTGTATTAGAGTGTATTTCTGCTCTCCTTGAGCAATTATAGTATTTCTAATTTTCTTTTATCACGTCAGTATAATTGGAATTTAAAAATTCTTGTCTTGTTGGAGAAGAACCGTGCCAGATGTGTACGTTGAGTCACACTCCCACACACAGAACAATTACACTTGTGCTTTGGTTTAGTAGGTTTTATAGTTGCTGGGGACTTAATTAATTGTGTTAACGAAAATTTTCTTTCATTGTTTGTTGTTATTCTATGCAGTCATATTGCGTACAAAAACTAGTCAGGGCCAACCGATTACGAGACACAGCGTAATCGGACATACAGCTACTAAAAATATTTGCATTTTAATTAATTAAGCCCCCATGCACATGGTGACCGCTGCTTCGGTTCGTCCCTTGGAATTCTTCTGATTGTAAAAATAGTAGACAGTAGTATTGTGGTAGTAATTGTAGTTAGTAATCGTAGTCTATTTTGCATGTGTAGATTTGGTAATTGTTATTCTTCTAATGGTATTTTTTCTCAGAATTTGATTTGTTGTCTTGTATACGCGTTTGACAATTTAGTGCAATTATTTCAATTGTTCGATTAATCGTGTTTGAGGGAAACATTTCATGTAAATGGTATTGTTGGAGATAAAGAGTCATTGTGTGTAATTTTCTTACAGTGACGAATTTTTTTTTGTTTTGTAAGTGATTACGCGATCAATGAAAAAGGCGAAAATGATGAATAGTGAGAATGACGAAATTGTTGACATGGCAAACTCGCCAACACAGGACAACAGTATGATGAATAATGGAGTAGAAAACAATGTAATAAGTCGGGAAAATAGTCCGGAACCATTTCAAAATTTTTCTCAATCAGAAAATTCACAGAATACGAGATTAACGATAAAAGATTCTGGAATAGTATCGAACACAGATAGCTTTACAGCTATGACGAAGGAAACTGGTTTTGCGGGAAATGTTAGGGGCGAAAAGAATTTAGAACAAGTTAGTACGGAGCAGTTGATGAGTGCAATATTAAATTTGGGAACACGGTTAGACTCACAAATAGGAACAATTAAAACTGAGATGGGAACAATGGAATCACAAATAGGAACAATTAAAACAGAGACAGGAACAATTAAAACCGAGATGGGAACTTTGGGATCTGAATTAAAAACTGATATGGGAACAATGGAAGCACAGTTTCGATCTGAATTAAAAACACAGATGGAAACAATGGAAACACGGTTAGACTCACGAGTAGGGACATGTTTCAAAAATATGAAAGATGAGTTAAAGAAAGAAATCAGAGAAGAAGTACAACCGATTTAGAATTCTCACAATAATAGATTAATTGCAGTAGAGATTAGACAAAGGGAACAGGATAGAGAACAGGAAGAAAGAGATCGCGTGATAGTACAACAATTTTCAGAGTTAAATTTACAACGTGCACATGATAAGAAAGAAATATTTGAGAGAATCGAGGAATCCGTACCAAATGACAGAATAAATAATCTAACACAACAATATGAACAGTTAACTACCAAATGTGTCAATACTGAAACCCGAGTCGCGACACTTACGGAAGACGTAAATAAACAGAAAGAAAAAATAGGTGATTTAGCGGAAAGAGTTGAGGAGATATCAGATAAATTGACAAATCTTAGTTTACATGGGGACAGAGATTCGGATGACAAGCTCCATTACCATTCGTAGAAACCGAAGAGTACCAGAACATAAATAAACATGTTGAAAATCAGGGAAAATTTAATGAACGCGTTAAAAGGGAAGTTGAGGCATTACGAAAGCAAGTCAAACAGATCGAAGGCGAAATTGTAGGAAAAGACAGCAAAAGAAATTTGGAATCACAGATATCAGAGGAGTTTGAAGAAAATAATTTGTTTCATTTACGGGATGCAACAAGAGAGCGCCAGGCGCGTGAATTTAACAATAATCAACATTGGGACTGGGACAGACGCGGTAGGTCTTTGTCGCCACGAGGCGAAAATTTTGACTTTAAACACTTTTTGACTGTTCGGAAATTTAAGATCTTCCGCAACTCTAAGAATGACATACACCCATGTTAATGGTTAGATCAATTTACGTACGCACTTTCGCCAAAGTTGCCATTAAGTCACAAACTGGAAATTATGTGCGGCTATTAAGGTCCTCAGGGGATTCACTACTCTAAGTGAATATGTGCCGTAGCGAGCATAGGACCCCGAGCTGTAGTGGTGCTATTTCTCTTTTAGTTTTCTGTACCGCTGCCTACTCTTTTACTATTCTTTGCATCTGTCAAACCAACTCTTCGACTATCAATCTATCTAGTGAGTAAGTAAACAATAACCTGATATGACTAATTTACCCAAAAGAGATTTTGGAAATTACCGTTTGGACTTACTATATCTTCTGCAGCATTCATTCGTAGTTTAAATGATATTTTACCTGTTTATCTTCGTGACAGCATTACTTCATATGTTGACGGTATTATTATTGCTAAACGTTCTTGGAGTGAGCACAACAAAATTTTGGATTCATTGTTACGTATCTTTGCAAGAGTTGGCATTACTGTGAACTTAGAAAAATCTGAATTTGGTCGTTCACAGGTGAAATTTCTCGGTCACATTATTTCTACAGAAGGTATTCTTCCTGATCCAGAAAAAATTAGACGCTATTCGTAATTATGCTGTTCCTACCACAAAACGTGATGTTCGTAGTTTTCTTGGTGTCTGTAATTTTCTTAGACGCTTTGTTAAATTGGACGATTTGGCCACACCTCGTTTATGTGAACTATCCGGAAAGAATTCTAATTGGTGTTGGGATGAGGAAGCTCAGTCAGAATTTGAACAACTTCGTGATGCTTTAGTTGCTGCTCCACATCTTTCACATCCGGATCTATCTAAAGATTTTTGTTTGGCGACGGACTCATCATACAAAGGCCTAGGTGCACATTTCTTTCAAGAGATAGAAGAAGACGGCGTTGTAGTCCAGAAAACTATTGCATTTGGAAGTCGTGTTCTCTCTAAATCAGAAAAGAATTATTCGATAACGGAACTTGAAGCTTTGGCTGTTGTTTGGGCTTTCACAAAATTTCGCACATTTTTGTTTGGCAGACATACTAAGGTTTACACCGATCATCGAGCTCTGGAATTTCTTATGTCAACAAAATTAACTCACGGCAGATTGTCACGATGGGCGTTGTACCTACAGGAATTTGACTTTAGTATTGTTTACATACAGGGTTCTTCAAATATTGTTACCGATGCTATATCACGTGCATCTATGGGTTTGAAACAAAGTGCTGAAGAGGACTGCATAGAAAACAATTATTGTTTGATGTATATTCAAGGTGCTGCGTTTGAGAACTTTATTTCGTCTTCGCTCCAGGACATCGCTAAGGAGCAAAATAAGGATCCAATCTGGAAGGACATTAAGGAGAAGTGGAGGAGAAAGGGAAGTGTAGCGATTAGACAGCATTATCTAGTTCGCAATGACATTCTTTTTAAACGAAAATCGGTCGACAACTCTGTTTGGTTAGTTTGTATTTCGGATGAGTGGGTTAATAAGCTGATTTGGTATACGCATTTCAGTTATGCACACTTTGGTCCCAGAAAATGCTTTCATAAATTACGAGAAAATTGCTACTTCAGTAATATGGAAAAACGTATTCGATCTCTTCTGGCCAAATGCAAATTATGTCAAAAGGCTAAGCCGCCAACAGTTTCTCACAGAGCACCGTTGTTTCCTATCATTCCAGCGAAATTAAAGGAGATGGCTGCAGGGATTTGTTCGGTCCAGTGGTTCGTTCTACTAATGGTTTTGCGTACATTTTCGTAGCAGTGGAATTGACATCAAAATATGTGTGTTTTACACCGTTACACAAAGCAACAGCTCGTTCAGTATCTAACGCTTTCATCAAACATTTTCTTAAAGAAGTTGGTCATGTTGATAAGGTTATATCAGATAATGGATCACAGTTTCGTTCTAAAATTTGGCTTCGTACTCTACGGCGTCGTAAAATTAAACCAATCTTCATTTCACTTTTTCATCCTCAATCTAACGCTTCAGAGAGATGGATGAAGGAAATCAATAAATTGTGTCGTCTTTATTGTCATCAGAATCACAGAACTTGGGATCAGTATCTTCATATTTTTCAAAACATTCTCAATGAACTCCCTAATGACTCAACTTCTTTACCGCCTATACTTATATTAAAAAACAAAGCACCGACAAATCGCATATCTGAAATCGTTCCTTTTCCGCCTTCACGGAAACTGCGGCATTCTGAAGTTGTGAACATGGCTCTGCAAAATATTGCATCTGCGGCTGCTAGAAGAGAGAAATCAGCTAAGCGTCCTGGTCGTTCAAAAATCTTGTCAGTTGGTCAGAAGATGTTAATTAAGTCTCATCGTTTGTCTCACAAGGAAAAGGATTGTGTCGCAAATTTTTTCTGCTTTATAACGGTCCATATAGAATTCGCAAAATTATACATGATAACACTGTTGAAGTAGAAACTCTTAAATCAGGACGCTCCAAGGGAATACATCATATATCAAACGTTAAAATTTTTGTGGAGTGACATACTTTAGAGAAACTAACAGCTAGATGTAAACATGCAGAGAGTACAAGGATACCGCCCTGTGTTTTGGCGGCGGCATATACTCAAAGCAACAGTCAAGTCTGCGCGCCGCACAAGGCAGTCGTTGACCGCGAACAATTGCTTCCTACGTCACGCGCCTACAGCTGATCGAGCGCTCAGTGCGAATGCACTGTCAGCCGTAAACAAATACACAGTTTAATTTCTCCGATTAAATTCTGTATAAAGCTATAGTGACTTGATGAATTATGTTATTAACATTCAGTATTTTTCAGGATACGGTTCTATAAAATATTTAAGAACTTCAGGTAAATTCTGTGTGTCTCCGACGTTAAGAGGACTTGCTATCGAGAAATTTTCAGGAAGAATGTAATTTCGAAGAAGAAACTAATAAACTAAAAAGGGTAACTATTAATTGAGTTCATTTTTCAGGTAACATATTTCCATTTAGGTACGTACTCTAGACGTAATTTGCTGCTCGCGATTACGTGATTCATACTTTGTGCTAATTTCATGTTCTATGAATTTACGTGTGAAGCGACGTGCTTGCCTACATTTGCTGATTTTTGTCAATGTTTTATTAATGAACAGGATTGTTATTTGTATATATTATGCATCGCTTGGCTGCACTGCTTTTTCACTGATGTCATGTTTTTTAATTATGTGTCTGCTGTGCTTATTTATTTAAATTATAATTGTCACCTGATTAATTGTGCTGACTGTGATTATGTATGTAGGTTATACTTTGTGATTTATCTGCTTACGCCTTCATGTTTACTTATTAAGATGACATATGAACATTTATTTGCTTATGCTGATATGATGCTAATGACCTGTTTGCTGCTATGCGTGTGGATTGCATATTTATACATTTCTGTTTGTTGTCATAACTACTCTTTAATTTGGTGTATAGAAATGCTGATATACTGTGTACAAACAGAGAGTTTAGGTCACACTATTGTATTAATTATAGATTGTTTGCTTGGCAGAGCCTCGTTGTAGGATTTGTGATGCATCCACTTTTTGACATTCTGTTCACTACTGGTATATTTACTCGCTATTGCTTGTTTTGCTTACGCTCAGTGCCTTATATTTTTAAGATAAGAAAATGAACTGCTATAATTCGACGAACGACATTAGTACAAGAAACTTCATAGAAGTCACATGAGCTGGAGGTTTTATGGAAGCTGTATAAATTTATGCTAACGACATGACATACCAAAACTAGGTTTAGACCATTGACAGTTATTACACTGCATTTTTCCTGAGCAATTGAAATAGTAAGTGACACTTGACACAAGAAATACCCGACATGTTTGCTTCTGTTTTGCCATGATTCTGAAAGTGGTGTACACACTGTGAATTATTACTATCATTCAAACTCCGTGCTCGTACTTAATTACTGAGAATTATTCGAACTAAGTCTGTTAGAGGTCATGTATGCATTTCTTTTGTTTATAATTCATAATGAGTAGAAGATTTGGGTCAGATGGATTACACAGAGGTTGTGTGTTGACAATGTGTCTTCGGATTATATGGGATGATGAGGTTTGTATTAGGATTTTATCTGTACTTGTTCGAGGAGACTGACTAGAGGAAAGAGTTGTTATGGAAGTGAGATGATATTGGCAATAAGGTTCATATGTATCGACGTGTTGAAGAGGTATTATTGAGGTATTATTGAGATTATATGAAGTTGATGATTATTGGAGTTTTTGTGGACAAGAGGTAAGGTAAATGATATTGATGATAAGATTTATATGTATCGACGTAAGAGGTATTATTGAAGTATTGAGATAATGTGATGCTAATGATTATTGGAGTTTTGGTGTATAAGAGGTAAAGTAAGTGAGGAGCATATTTTTTTTTTTTTTTGTTGGTCTTATGGAACAAGGAGGATGAAGATAGCAGACTAGAACACTCAAGTAGAAGGAAGATAGTCTACACACACTTTGTTAAATCACTAAGCAGTATATAACTTTTTTTTGGAGAGAGGAAGTATTTGCATATCTTGGCACACTGACAGTTGTTCAGCAACAGTACATTTTGATCTGGCTTGGCAAACATTGGTCTTGACATGATGACTATGACGTTGACTTAACTATTATTGACTGTTATACATTGCTGCCACTACTACTTGATGCACATGATGAACATCAAATTTTGACAGAATTGCATTTACACAGTTAACACTATTCAATTACACAGTAGTACTTAATGTGGATGAAAGATGAGTGAGTGTGTTCTGTGTGTTTTCCTTTCCTAATCCTACCCACCTATCTCCTAAATATTATTTTATTGTTTGTTGTGGCTTGCACTGACACCCATAAATATTATAGGTTTACTGATATTTGAGTATTTGTAATAGTTAATATGACAATTATCTGATATCATTTGTGTGTTTATTAGAATTTATATGTCTAGTGTGTAAAAGCATTTGTATGTGTATTGAAACTATTGTTCATGCCTGAACTGTCTGATTAGTGATGGTGAATATTATGAACTGTTACCTGCACCTCTTCAACATAATGGGTGCCACTTAGAAACGTTTAATTTCAGCTGATGAACTGTGTCATCAGTGATAGTGAGTATTATGGACTGTTACTTGTACTTTTTCTACATGATTGGTGCCACTAGGACATGTTTAATTTGTGCTTATATACTCTGATGAACAGTGTGATCAGTGATAGTGAATATCATGGACTGCTCTCTGGACCTGCTCATCATTGCTAGGTGCAACTGATGGACTACTTGTATGGAAATGATGTCACTTGCCGGTGTCTGCACCTACTCAACATTGCTGGGTGCCACTGTTAGAACTGTTTCTACTGAAATGATGTTACTTCTTGCTGTCTGCACCTACTCAACATTGCTGGGTGGCACTGATGGATTGCTTCTACTGAACTAATGTGACTTGTTGCTGTGTGTACCTCTTCAACATTGCTGGGTGCCACAGATGGAACTGCTTCTACTGAAATAACGTCACTTGTTGCTGTCTGCACCTACTCAGCATTGCTGGGTGCCACTAATGGAACTGCTTCTACTGAAATGAAGTCACTTGTTGGTGTCTGCACCTGCTCAACATTACTGGGTGCACAGATGAAGCTACTTCTATGGAAATGATGTCACTTGCCGGTGTCTGCACCTACTAAACATTGCTGGGTGCCACTGTTGGAACTGTTTCTACTGAAATGATGTTACTTCTTGCTGTCTGCACCTACTCAACATTGCTGGGTGCCACTAATGGAACTGCTTCTGCTGAGAAATGTGACTTGTTGCTGGGTGTACCTGCTCAACTTTACTGGGTGCCACTGATGGACTGCTTCTACTGAAAAGATGTCACCTGTTGGTGTCTCTTTTTGTATAAACTAATCATTGAAAGCATTTTATGTGAACATTTGTATAAACTGATTTTTTGTGTATTGTGTGAACTCTTTATGTAAAGTCACATGTATGAAAACAAGTTGTACTGCTTACTGTATTTCATATATTAGGTTATTGAAAGGTCAGTGCAAAGCCAAAATTTTAACTGATTATGTGATATTTAGGTATTAATATTATCTTTTATTTTTGTCTGTATTTTTGTGGACGAATTTGGTGGTATTTTCACCACCAATGCTGGCAAAAATACCATCAAATTCTGGCCTGTGGAGGAGGGGCATATGAAAGGTGGCTACACTGAGCCACTGCGCCAGAGATTGCGCCAAAGAGTATTATTAAGCCGCCTCCACAGTGCTTGGAGAGAACTCGTAGAAGTCAGTGCTTGTTAAGAACTCGTAGCAGTCAGTGCTTGTCGAGAGCTCGTAGTAGTCAGTGCCTGTCGAGGACTCGGGGTAGTCTGTGCTGAGATGTTGTAGTGAGGAGTGTTTGTTGAGATGTGCTAGTAGGCACTGCCTGCTGAGATGTGATATTGGAGAGTTCTGGTTGAGATGTGATAGTAGAGAGTCGGAGATATATTGTAAGAATTAGAGTGATTTTCATCAATATAAATGAGGTAACAAACTCCGTTCCTTTTTTTTTTCATTATTTCAGTATCCTAAATAATGCGTCATTACAGGTTCAGTCAACAAAGCATCTGGCGGGTGTTCTTGTATTAGAGTGTACTTCTGCTTTCCTTGAGCAATTATAGTATTTCTAATTTTCTTTTGTCGCGTCAGTATAATTGGAATTTAAAAATTCTTGTCTTGTTGTAGAAGAACCGTGCCAGATGTGTACGTTGAGTCACACTCCCACACACAGAACAATTACGCTTGTGCTTTGGTTTAGTAGGTTTTATAGTTGCTGGGGACTTAATTAATTAATTGTGTTAACGAAAATTTTCTTTCATTGTTTGTTGTTATTCTATGCAGTCAGATTGCGTACAAAAACTAGTCAGGGCCAACCGTTTACGAAACAGCGTAATCGGACATACAGCTACTAAAAACTAAAAATATTTTCAATCATATTTAATTAAGCCCCCATGCACCATTCATCAGCAGTTCAGTCTTTCTGTCCATGGTGCCACTCATAAAGCACGCGTTTGTTTGATGAAGTTAACGGCAACATATACATTCGACGGTAATACTCTAGTCCTGATTGCCTCTGGCGAGTGGTGCAGGTTGACACAAAATGCTGCACGTAGTCCATTATTTTCTCTCTGATCGCAGGTGCTTAGGTGTTACAAATGGTCTGGTCGACGACACGGCAATCCTCTCTCATAGTTGTCAGACGTGGTGGACCGGAACCTTGACGACTGGTATGCCTGCCTTCAAGTTTCCATGTAGTCTTGCATCACGCCAATGTCACCTCGCAGATCTAGATACTGCTCGAATCGACAAGCTGGCCAAATGTAGAAACCCAATGTGTGGAATCTTATACTGTAAGGAAGCAAGGGATGTTGTTACGGGTGGCCGGTATCCTCTTTCTACAATACAAATGCACACTTTGATTAATATGGTTCTTTATTTAAATGAACTTGAAGTATTCAGTTACCTTGAATAGAGCCCATGTATTGCAGTACAAGCTCATCAGTAATGTTCCTCTTGCAGATGGTATTGGTTATCTTGCGATAGTCACAATTCTGGTCGCTATGTACTATCGTAGCCTGTGACGTGAACTGAGCCCACACTGCAACTAACTGACAGATGCCAAACTGGGGTGTGGGTTAGTGAGATCCTACCGTCAGCGACGGCGGCCTAAATACTTACTCCCGAGAGGGCGTTGGTGGCTTGTTTGCTTGTCGGTGTGTCTCTGGCCTCTCTCGTGATAGGTGTACTTGATCCAATGCCTACTATCGATCTTCGTGCTACATCCTTTCCGACTGGTATGTTGGCACAGCTTACGCCAGCACACAATGAGATTCCTTTCAAACTCTGTCAGATGGTACAATTCTGTGTCACAGTAGGACACAGAGCTGTGGGTCCCTCACAGTGACTACCCAAAATCTAACGCTGTACATGCTTCTTATATACCATGTCAGGCCTGATAACAACATCACACACTTACAAAACTCAAGTACCCTTCTGTCAGTTCTAACTGTCATAGATAATTGCATCTCTAAACATTTACCTTCCCAACGATGACGTGTACGTGCAGAAATACTTCTAGGTGCTTTACTTTTTCTGTGAGGAGGCAATGAGTGTTGTGCAACTTCAGAATGACGTATCGAATGACTGTGCATTCATATTTAAGTAGAACTGAAGTCGAGAATTGTGGATGGTGCTGGTAGTACTGTAAAGCCATAGGAAGCTGTCGTTAAGATTTGCCGTTTTCTTTTTGGGACACCATGTATATAGACTGAATATGGCGTATACAGTTTAAGTAGGATATTGGCCTCTTTATTACATGTGTACTTGTAGATATGAACAACGTCACGGTATTGCTTAAAATCACCACTCCACAATTATGAGAACAACAAGGGACTGTAGGAAGTTTCTTCGAGTGTGGAGGAACGCTATTACCCATAGACAGTGAACCTACAATACACTGGTGGCGTCATGTAGATTGCACAACTAAACTGGCTACCAGGCGTAACACAAAGAGAATTTGAAGCCTGCAATCTCTCATTATCTCACAAGACATGGCCGAATTTATACATTTCCGGACAGGAAAAAAGACTACCTAGCAGATTTGCACAACAGTCTAAGTATCTTCTTTTTGCGATCAGATTCAGAGATAGTGACTGGCACGAGATCTCAGTCAATTTTTCTTGCGATAAATGTACATTTCGCTGATGACTTCGCTTACGCTTAAGTGAGACCGTACAAGGAAACAAGCACCCATAACAACATGTATGTACATCAAACATTACCTTCTAGGTGGGCACCGCAGCCTCGATTAAATTGAAAGACATTATTCCACCAGGCCGAATTTATAAATTAGTTTATTTGCAATACTAACTTTAAGCACGGCCCAGTCTCACGTAAGCTCAACAACAGCACAACACATCACAATAAGAAAAATAGCTATGCTGCAAAAGCCACAGGACAACACTAGCGTTACAGAAACATAGTATTAAACTGTATAAACAGATGATGATGAACCATCCTTCTCTCCTAAAAGAAATGGCGTTCAGCCAATATTTTTACATAGCATCATCGTCAACGTTCATCATCTAAATGGTGCGCTATATGGCTACGAGAACCATAGCGTTACCGCAAGTAACCAGAAGCACCAAGAAGACAAAACGTGCGATTCCTTACTATAATACATTCTTATACACAGTTGTTCATGGATTTCACACACGTGTAAGACTGTTCGCGGCAAAAACATAACTTTCAGTCAGAGAGTAAAAATGTGCAAGATGATCTTACAATATCATCGACACGGTTTTGGAGTGCGCGTTTGTGGTATACTAACATACTTATCGTCTTTACATCTTACACAGGCACAGGTAATGAAAACTTTTTGTGCAATTCTCAAGACGTAACTCCTGAACAGAACATGAACATTTTTGTCATATATAGCATGCTCAGGAGGAATGGTCATTCGAAAGCAAAACGTCACCAAAAAATGCGCTATAAATTAATACTGTAAGAGCTATGAGCACTTGTTCAGCAGAAGAGATGTGTTCCACAGTTGCTAATATGAAATGCTCATAGCTCTTAAGGTACGCACTTTATACAAGGTGGTCCACTGGTAGTGACCGGGCCAAATATCTCACGAAATAAGCGTCAAACGAAAAAACTACAAAGAACGAAACTTGTCTAGCTTCAAGGGGGAAACCAATGGCGCTGCCATAGGTCAAACGGATACCAACTGCGTTTTTTAAATAGGAACCCCCATTTTTTATTACATATTCGTGTAGTACGTAAAGAAATACGAATGTTTTAGTTGGACCACTTTTTTCGCTTTGTGATAGATGGCGCTGAAATAGTCACAAACGTAAAAGTACGTGGTATCACGTAACAATCCGCCAGTGCCGACACATTACCCGTGTTAAAATGGACCGTTTACCAATTGCGGAAAAGGACGATATCGTGTTGTGATCAAAATGGCCAACGGGCGTGTGCTACGTATGCTGCTCGGTATCCTGGACGACATCATCCAAGTGTCCGGACCTTTCGCCGGATAAGTTTCATTATTTAAGGAAACAGGAAGTGTTCAGCCACGTGTGAAACGTCAACCACGACCTGCAACAAATGATGATGCCCAAGTAGGTGTTTTAGCTGCTGTCGCGGCTAAACCGCACATCGGTAGCAGACAAATTGCGCGAGAATCGAGAATCTCAAAAACGTCGGTGCTGAGAATGCTCCATCAACATCGAGTGCACCCGTACCATATTTCTATGCACCAGGAACTGCATGGAGACGACTTTGAACGTCGTGTACAGTTCTGCCACTGGGCACAAGAGAAATTACGGGACGATGACAGATTTTTTGCACGCGTTCTATTTAGCGACGAAGCGTCATTGACCAACAGCGGTAACGTAAACCGGCGTAATATGCACTACTGGGCAACGGAAAATCCACGATGGCTGCGACAAGTGGAACATCAGTGACCTTGGCGGGTTAATCTATGGTGCAGAATTATGGGGGAAGGATAATTGGCCCCCCATTTTATCGATGGCTATCTAAATAGTGCAGCGTATGCTCATTTACTACGTAATGTTCTACCGATGTTACTAAAAGATGTTTCACTACATGACAGAATGGCAATGTACTTCCAACATGATGGATGTCCGGCACATAGATCGCGTGCGGTTGAAGCGGTATTGAACAGCATATTTCATGACAGGTGGATTGGTCGTGGAAGCACCATTCCATGGTCCGCACGTTTACCGAATCTTTTTCTGTGGGGAACGTTGAAGGATATTTGCCATCGTGATCACCGACAACGCCTGACATCATGCGTCAGCGCATTATCAATGCATGAGCGAAGATTACGGAAGGCGAGCTTCTCGCTGTTGAGAGGAATGTCGTTACACGTATTTCCAAATGCATTGAGGTTGACGGACATCATTTTGAGCATTTATATCATTAATGTGGTATTTACAGGTAATCACGCTGTAACAGCATGCGTTCTCAGAAATGATAAGTTCACAAAAGTACATGTATATCACATTGGAACAACCGAAATAAAATGTTCAAACTTACCTACGTTCTGTATTTTAATTTAAAAAACCTACCTGTTACCAACGATGTCGTCCAGGATACCGAGCAGCATACACAGCACAAGCCCGTTGGGCATTTTGATCACAATAGCCATGCATCAACACCTTTTCCGTAATTGGTAAACGGTCCATTTTAACACGGGTAATGTATCACGAAGCAAATACCGTCCGCACTGGCGGAATGTTACGTGATACCACGTACTTATACGTTTGTGACTATTACAGCTTGCTAAGTTTTTGACCAATTAGGTGTAAACTCTTACTCCATATTCTAATAAGCAATCAGACTGACATGGGCTAGATGTTTTTAATACAACAATGTACGTGTTTTCTGTTAAAACTGACTACTATGGAGAAAGTTCTTTTCTGTACTCTGCTATGCTAGTTTTGTTTCCTTTATCAAACGGAGACAAGTTATTTTTCCCTATATATTTGTGTACATAATAATACGTAATTTAGTTTTCTTCTTCGCAGTCAGTTTTTAACAGGAAGGTTGTTTACATGGGTTATCGGCTTATGACTAGAATAGTAGGACTACAATGAATCAATGGCTTTCAATAACAATAAATGAAGCTCAAGATGAGTGAATGGAGGAACGAGGAAGACACATAACTTTTCCTGGGAGAGACCGTCGTCAGTGAGCAGCACGTTTCACTTCTTGTTTCTTCTACTGTGTCACTGAGAAAAGGTCTAACAGTTACTTCAGTAGCGTTAATGAAATGAATGAACTTACCCAACTGTCCCTCATGTCTCCTTTACTTCATGTTTGATATTATTTAGAATATTTGACTGTTATATGATGCGTTATGCTGCAATGTGTCTGTAAAATGTTCTTCTTGCCTCTGTAAGTAACCTCGGCCTTCTAACATCGTGTTTCCTGTTTGAGTACTGTGATTTGTAAATGTTTGTTCCACTCTCTGTCACAACATTCCTGCAACATATTTACCGACCGAGGGGTAGGTCGCGATGTCCATACTAACTGACAACTAATAGTCATTAATAAAAGTGGTTCAGTTCCATACAAAGTAAGTCCATTATGGGTAGGCTTATAATGACCTATTTAGCAAAGATAAATACACTGATTCCGACATTTATAAAACTGACTGCGTATGTGGATCAGTCTCGGGGGAAATTTCGAACTAGATTTAGTGCAAATTTACTTAACAGGAAAGGAGAGACTAATGCATTCGGCTTTTGCTGAGCACCTGATATCTAGTGACCTCGGCCACTGACGTTAAAGAATTTACATTTGCTCAATACCGCCCGCAAAGGGGGAAAGTTAAATCTTTTAGAAGAAATGGATATTCTTAAGCACTCCGATGCAGAGGAAGATAGATTATTGAAGATCAGTTGATTAGTGGAAGCCAGTTTTATTATGATATTGTGACTCATTACACTAACACGTAAATAATTCTTTATCGTGTATGTGATACTTCCTTATTCTTTCCTTTATCTTCTAATAGTTTTTTCATTTTTTTTTAATTTTCTGACTTGTTATGCTTTACTACCATTTTATGTTTTATTGCTAGGCACGTTTTAGTAATTTCATATTTTATAGAGGTCATTTTACTCCTGCCATCTTGTATTTACTTAATTATTTTATGACTCTATGTAAACTGACGTAATTTAATGATTTTACGGTTTACTTAGTTCATTGTTTTCCGCATATGTAATTTAGCTGTGCAACTGCTTTTATGGAATACGTTGGTTAACCAACCGCACCTACCCTTAATGTATGTTACTACCGATGTATAATCTTGGCCTTACAGCTCTATGTCTGTGTGGCCGGTTGCAAGGTCTATCGTATTTTGTATTCCCCACAATATTATATTTACATATCGTCTGCTGTACGAAAAGCTCTGTAATGTGTATGCCGGAAGGTGGTTGACTCCTTATTATGTGAGCTCTTTCAAATTTTTTTTCTTGGTCTGCCGTAGTTAGTCCTTGCAGTAAATACTGTAGGTATTCTATGCGTTTTATTCCCGGTTTCAGGTCTCTGATGCTTTTATTTGCTTAATGAAGATAGGACGTTTCACTACAATTTTTATCTAAATGCTGTAAGACGGAATTAAAGGATGGATATTGACTCACCGCATTACCTTTTAAATAAGTTCAGGGCTGTTGTTAGTCGTAGAGAAGGCTACATGGTCTGGAACTTTGCCTCGTACTAGCACTATCCACTCGCTTTTAATGTGGCTACGCATCATTGGTTAAAATAAAGATCCCACATAAGGATGAAACGCCTCATTGCCAATAATTAAATTAATACGGTTGCAACCAAGATTGTCTTATTTCAAGAAACAGTTATTAGCAGTATTCTGTCTTCTACAATTACGTCGAAAGACATGGTTCACATTCCAGCAGCTGTGTTTTGCTTAACATTCTATCCTTCCTTGATTGGTTACTGTACATTTGTCGTATCCTTTCGCCTCGCAGTTTTCAGTTAACGCCCACGCGCCCAGAAGCTGCTCCAAGTTCCAGCTCTCTTAGGGAAGTGCCAGAAAACCGTGGGCTGGGGCTCCCCGCTGCTACACAAGTGCGTCGTTTGGCAGGCCTGCCGAACGAGCTCAGTTACTCAGGCCCCGGGGTTCTTCCGGCTCCCAGCTCGGGAGGGGGAAGCTGAGAGGGCAAGAGAGAGTGAGAAAGAGAGAGAGACAGAGAATTCGCTTACCTTGCTTACGCCAAGAAAGTTTCCTCACTGGATCTGAGGTCAGACCGCCGGAACTCAGGAGATGAGAACCAATGGCGTTAGCGACTTCAAGGTGCACACAGCAGTCGACGCTCACCTAACCATTCCGCTCTTCACCGAGTGTCCTCAGAAACTTCCGTTAATACTAACGAACAAAAATTACAAGATCTGCAACAGCTGTTGCAGGCACACCAGGCCCTCCTGCGTTGAGAATTGGTTAGTGCTCTACTGAACACAATTCCGACTCAGCAGTGTTAACAAGTCATTCTGGGGAGCAGTTACCATTATGTAGGAAAACAAAGGTTTTGCTTTCAGAACTAAATTCTCGCCCTTAATCTCATTTATTCCTTGGTGTTGCTATCCACTAAGGGCTTCGGCTACCAAATAATTCTTCAATTGCTCTAGGACGTTTGCTATCCATCTCCACCTTCTACTCCTGTTCGCTTTGCATCAATTTCTGCGTCCTTCATATACAAATAAAGTTTAATAATAGGAAGAGAGAAATTAATCTTTTCTCACGTTCTTATTAATTTTAGTTATCTTTGGAGCTCTTCTGCAATTCTCTCTTTCCTGGTATTATTTGCATAATATGTTCTGGCCATCAAATCTTAGCTTCATTTGATGAGGTTTGGTATTGAAACAGCAACCAATCAACTTGTGGCTGGGAGCTGTTTCAGTTTTAACAAGTGGTTGAACCACGATTCACAGTTTTCGACAAAACAAGTATTACTTTAACATATACATGTATCCCTCGTTTTTCATTCAGGTGGTCCAGTTCTTCACTCTCTCTGCACCTCGATGCTTCTTATCTTGCTACAATGTTCGTCTTTACTTCCCTCGTTGCTTTTTCCAAGGTCATTCTGGTGATGTTCTTAATGTTTTAGTCTACTGAATCTTTTGTTACACAGCAACGGAGGCGTTCGAATGAGATCGGTACTTCCCCACCACGCACCCTGTCAGTGGCAGTCCGGCTGCAATTAACATATGCACGAGCATTCATACAAAGTAATGCGCAGCGAACTAAAATGAAATTAAACATTTAAATAACCTAACTAGACTTCCAGATTATGTGAAATCATACAAATGTTATGTATTTTGGGTTTCAACACGATCCGCCGGCCGCTGTGGCCCAGCAGTTCTAGGCGCTTCAGTCCGGAACCACGCGGCTGCTACGGTCGCAGGTTCGAATTTTGCCTCGGGCATGGATCTGTGTGATGTCCTTAGGTTGGTTAGGTTTAAGTAGTTCTAAGTCTAGGGGACTGATGACTTCAGATGTTAAGTCCCAGAGTGCTTAGAGCCATTTGAACCATTTAAACATGATCCGATCGTAACGTAGCAACTTATTGGGAGATTCCTTACACCTTACAGATATAGTGTGTCTTGCTATGTAGCCGTGAGCACAGCAGCTTTTTCCCTCACATCAGCATACCTGTCACTGGCCACTGGGGAAAGGTGCCTGCCTACCGCTTGCTTACGATACGTGAATCGAAAGAAATACATTACGCTATACGAAATACTGCAACCAGATACATTTTTCTTGAAATGATTTTATTATATCACTACTAGTTTCAAGCCTGAGCCCATCGTCACATGGTAGCTTTGAATTCTTGCAAGTTTTAAATTTTTGTCGTAAAATACAAGAAAATTTTTGTGAAGCAAGTATACAAAAGATTTTTCTTTTTAAATTTCCGTCCTAAAATTTAGCAAAGTTTTTGCGATCACGTAGTTTTCCACTTATATATACTCTATACATTATACTTACTTTCTGGAAAGGCCTCTCTTTACATATTACAAGTCAGAGGTTGGATTTTCTTTTACAATCACAAGTATAAACGAACTGGACTAAAAACAAGATGGTGGGTTTATTTGTTTACCTCGACTGTTGATTTGATGCGCTGTCAACTTTTCTGGTGTTATGAAAGTGAGCTAGGGACTGTAATGTATTCATCTATAGTATCAGCTGAAACTCTAACTAAAGAGATCAGTTCATATAATTTTTATTTTACTTTCTTTGCTTTCATTGTCGGTAGACCCTGACGTAACAGTAACCAGTTTCAAAATAAATATCTAATTGCGCTTTGTTCTGTGAATGATGTGGCGTGAGTGGTTCAAATGGCTCTGAACACTATGGGACTCAACTTATGAGTCATAAGTCCTCTAGAACCTAGAACTACTGAAACCTAACTAAGGACATCACACACATCCATGCCCGAGGCAGGATTCGAACCTGCGACAGTAGCGGTCTCGCGGTTCCAGACTGTAGCGCCTAGAACCGCACTGCCACTCCGGCCGGCTGGCGTGAGTGTACAGGGGTCATACGTAAAGCGTGGATGTTTCACTTTATTGACAACTATTTAGAACAAATGCATGAGAAAATTCTCGTGCAATCAGGAATCATGTGACGTACGTAAGGTGTGTCTTAGTATGCAGGATTTTGTGTGAAACGTGTCAGAGGAGAAGTTAGCTACTGAATCTATTAGTAATTCACTTCTGGGAACAAGGCATGCTATGTTTTATCAAAATTAAATTTGGTTTCGTAAATGCAGAAATTCCTTTATAAATGGCTGTACATAATAATTATTGGATGGCTTGGAAATTACTGCTATAATAGAAGAGCTCGAGCTTATGTGATTAGCTACATAAATCATGAGCCAATAGGAATTAAGCATTGCCCACACTTGTGTAGTTCTTTGTGCTACAGTTTTGTATCTATGGGAGTCACTGACGCTTATTGTACAGATCAGTGTTAAACCGAGCGGCACAAGTTTCTACCACGACGATGGTAATCTTGCATTTAGTCGGTTTTCGATTCGTTAATATAAAGCGATTTAAGTTTTGAATGATTTCGTCAAAGTTTGGACATTTTGAGTGAATAAGTTCGGAAGTTATTTGCGTGTGAACCTTCTTATCGTATTTCAGACTCCGCGTGGCGTGTTTAGTGAACATTTCGAGACATAATGGCGACAAGTTCTTTTTAAGGAGCCCACTGAACGACTTGATGCCAGTAGCGAATAGCTGTGGGTCATTGCCTGTACAGGATGTGAAAATTGTTTGCGTTGGTCTGATTGATATCTGCCTGCTTTGTTATGCAGAATTTATATTAAAAACAGTAACTCATGTGCTCCAATAATACCTTGACAGTAAATGCGGTCTTGTCAGCCAATTACAAGGTGTTTTGTGGGCAATAAAGCCTAATAAGTTGAACTTTCAAAGATTTTCGAGCGAGTTATCTAATATCCAGAACGACTGAAATTTCACCAATTTTTAGGTGCAGCCTCCAAGCTTTAGTTATGCAGCCTTTGGTTGGTAGATATTTAGTCGGTTTTTCTTCAATCCTGCTTTTGTCAGTTGAATCAGTAGATAACAAAAATCCTATTGAGATACGTGAACTGCTAAGTTGATAAGGACGAGAACTTATAACCCGCCTCGTCGCATGCTCATTGGCTTCCACAAAAATCCAATTTTTGCGAAATTTCAGAAGTGCGAAATATTAAGGATAGAAAGTTACAATTTTGCATTTAGTTTCCGTTGTACCGAAAAACATGGTGTAGAGATTTCTATGAAGTTGCCATTTTTACTTTTGATGTTATTAAGTAAAGACTGATTTTTGTACTAGAGTCTTTTATATCGTGATAGATTAAGTGGCCTTTAGGCATAACATACAATGATAAAATTACAGTACTGTGTTCGATCGAGGTAATGATGGTGCTTTATCATATTACAAGATAATTATGTGTCTATGTGGAACAAGGTATTGTACTGGAGTCCAGATTCAGCAAACGGATTTAATCTGTCGCCAAAACAACGCACATTCCTTTGCAAAGGGTCAAGAAACTATCAACTACTCTGTAGTCCAAGACTTTTGCTCCCGCTCTTCCTTCGTGCAGGAGTGGTAGCCCCGCAGGATGTGCAGATGATTTGTAAAATTAGCAATGTACGACGAGATACTGGAGAGCTGGAAGTGTTAGGTCGTGTTGTGAGTGATAGCTGTACAGCTCCCTACTTCGCTCATAGCTTTATTTTTTAAACATGTTCACAATGAAAAATTTGCTGTTAGACGTAAAACCGTTATTACGTCTGTAATAATGGGTACAACTCCCTCCGCTAGAGTTGAACAGTTTTCGCAGAATTCTCCTCCTGGCCTACACAGGATAATTATATTCCATGTGAAACGTCCCCTTTGAAAAATTATACATGACTGTGCTTAAACTGACACACAATATTTTTGGCGCAACCCAATCTGACTTTCAAAATTCCCTACAAAAGAATGGCCCTGACTAACATTAAACTATACCTTTCACAAATCACTAAATCACTTACCTCACAAAAATCTTCGTTAGTCGAACTACTGCAATACAGCGAGCGCCACTACCGCCAGCTAAAGAAAAGATTCAAACTACTGAAGGCACTAACTACTGATAGGCTTAGCAAATGACAGATTCTAATAGAGAACAAACAATGTATTTACCTTAATAGTCATAATATATATGTCAGTTCCCGATTTTCCAGTCTTACAAATTTCAAAACTCCGCCATCTCTCTCCCCACATCCACCACTGCTGGCGGCTCACCTCCAATTGCGCAACGCTACGCGCTGTTCACATCCAGCTGCCGCTGCCCAACATTACAATGGCAGACAACAATGCAAACTAGCCACAGACTGCACACAGCACAGCCAGTGATTTTCATACAGAGGTGGCGTTACCAATAAAAAAACCTTAACAGTCTACTTACATAGCCCCCATGCTCCCCACAAAAAATTTTACAAATTTTTTTGGGCAGTGGCCAATAATGATTTGATAAAATTTTTCATAATTACAATAACAAAGAAATCAAATGCACACACTTATTGATACAATGTTGGTCAAAAGCTAAAATTTTCTCACGGTCCATTAAAGACAGTCCTGATCATTCATCACAGTAAAACTGCCGTTTCTTTTCTCAAAATCTGAGCAGTAAAAGACAATGCACATGGAAGTAGTGGATTTCCATGCAGTCTTGAAGAAGTAGTGTTGTCCTTCCAACGAAAAGACAGTGCTGACTCTTGACATGCAGACAGGTAATGGGCCACAACAGAGCAAACCCACCGCAGAGTCAGTCGAAGTTTGAAGAATATTGGTAGGTAGGTCGTCACAGAGTAGACCCACTGTAGTCCTGGTAGAGATTACGGTATTGGTTGGCCACCAGAGTTGCAGACCCACTGCAGTCCTTGTAGAAATAATGGTATTGGTGGGCCATCAAAGATGCAGACCCACTGTAGTCCTTGTAGAGATGGCCAGCAGCCATCTGTTGCGACTGTGCAGGTGCACAATCACCATCAAAGAGTCTTGCGGAGAATATAGCAAGTCCATAAACCACCACTTGTGCACTCACAAAGTTTTAGGAATTGTCCTTAGAACCAGCAATGCTGTTAACCAGTCCCTTGCTGAATTATTAACACACGTGCAAACACTAACAGTCCCTACTTCTCACATATTGTCCATATACTATGACCAACAGAAACGTGTGCAGTGAAATGTAACTTACAAGTTACTTAATTTGATGAACTGGTGTCAAGTACAATTTTATAACATGAGAATACAATTACAAAGGTACAAAATACATCATTAAAAAAATAATAATACAGATATCATTTGTAGTAATACATGCTTTACAAAAGAATCGAAATAACATATACATCAGTGTTACAGGAATTATAAGTACCTACATAAAAGATCAGAATAACTTTTGAAACATCAACTTCACACATGAGCATTAAAACAAAACAGAACAAATTATGTCTAAACATCTTTACAAAGTAAGTAACATATTATTAATGTCAATTATATTTGAGGATAACAGTATTCCTCATCATAGTGAATGTAGCTTAGTATTAGAAGAGAAAAAAATTCTATGAAACAGTACACAGAGATAGGAAGAAAACAAATACACAAGGGTACACAAATACATAGGGGGATAACACAATGAAAAGGACAGGGTTCGTTTTCAGTATAACATTTGGTACTGCAGTATTTTGCGAAGAAAACCTTTTTTGTTCTTGGAGATCTCCCTTCGTTCATCATTATTCCCAAAAAGTCCTATCTATACCTCCTTTCTGTATTCTAACCATATTTCTTTCAAAATAATTATGGCTCATTGTACAATACTCGTTTTGGCCCAAATCGTTTTCATATAACTTCTCAATGCATTTCTTCCAATTTATCACAACTCGTTCTCACATATAGCCTACCCATCTTAAGCTAACTTAAATCTACTGAGCTCTGATGCTAAACTAAGGGACGAGGCAATGCAGCAGCACAAAACAGATAACACAAACAGCAATGACAAAAAAATGGAAATTGTCAAACCAAGCTACGCAATGCAACATTACAACTAATATGAGCCAATGTGCAGGAACAAGAAAAATAAATCAGTAGTAAAACTAGCTTAACAGAGTAATACAAAGTGAAATTTTTAGCACTAGGCCTGGCAAACAGCAGCAGCAAATGAAATAACTTATACCTAAACATGACAAAGTTCAAGCAGAAAAAATATTACACTAAAAATGGCCATGTCTAATACCTATGTCACATCTTAATACTAGAGTGATGCATCACGATAACTTACTCTACCAAAAAAATTACCAAGTAGTTGAAAAGAAAATTATGTATGCAGTTACTGTTATTAATCCCTTCTTATTGTTCTTTTCATTCCAAGTGCTCTTTTTTCGAAGAATATGGATCACAAAATTATTATTTAATAGATGTGTTGACAGAAAGCGTTCACATTAGCAATTGCATTTTATTCTATAAAACCAATGCTGCAACACAGCTGGAAACCAGATATTAAACAAAATGAGCAATCTCTCAACTAGAAAGACAATAGATGTAAAATGTTTCTCGTCATTTCATTAGGCAATTTACTAAATATCATAAATTAAGAGCTCCACAGTGTAATCGTATGTTTTCAAGTTCGAGCGTGTCGTATTTGTAATGCTTTCTACAAAGGAATGTCAATAGCGAGGATAATTGCTTCCCATTTTTTTTTTCTCCACCTGTGCCTATGAAAAGGTACACCCTAATGGCTTTTTCTCCAGGCGTCTGACACAGGTGGCTGCTCAAGATGCATTACGTCAAGGTCACTTGGCTTTCTTACCGAAATATTTACGACACCAGTTTCCGCTACAGTGACAGTCTCATATAAAAATTTCACAGGTCGAAAATTTGCGTTACAAATGTGTAGAAACAAAATGCTGTAAATATAACAGTGTCCAAAAAAATTTTCGCCAGCATTGTGATACATTCACGCATATACACACATTTCATATCTCTTAAAGTACGATTCTTGATATCCAACATCCTTTTCATAAAACAGAGTCCCTAACCACTACTCCTTATTCCTTACCTTATTACACTTGTACATATTCATATTCATCAACACGTCTTCAATATTTCATCATAATAACTACATAGCATAATCAGATTCCTCATATAGCATCATCTCATTGATCATAAACATACCTCAAAAGCATATAGTCATCGTAATAATAGCATCATAACACCTCAGTCAACTCTCAAAATCGTCGTAGCTTCCTCCAATAATTTCAAAACCTAAAAAAAATTCTCTGCTCATGTCAAAAGTGTCATCTGCCTCAAATGAACTTTAAAAATCATGATCCCATACCAAATACATCATTCAAAGCTCTCATAGCATCACAATGGTTCCGAAAAAATATGAACAGCTCACAAAGTACAATTTCATGAGTGTGAAATTATCCAACTGTGTAATTGCGTAAACATGTGTCACTGACATAAAAAAATTTTTGTTTCTCTGTTAAATAATCAGATAGCTGTGTAATTCTGTGTTGGAGAAATATGGTACTGATGTGTAAAGTTGTATAAGCAAATACCATATTAGCTAGGGCTCCTTGTGCATGCCACACACATGGTATACAAAGTAAGCATGTACCCCGCTGAGGACTAATGTAATTATACCCTCAGGTGTTACAGATTATTGCAATCGAATGAAATGTATCACGGAAAAACTTCGTATCATTGTACTTCAAATATCTTTAAAAAATAAATGTTTTAAGTACAAAATTAATCACTCAAATACGTGTACTGTAGCGCTAAACTGTGCGTCTTGTTGTAAGATAATCTCTGTGGAAGTGTCGTAGTTATCGTCCTCCGAAAGCTAAGTTCTGCAGAAGTCAATGTACTTACCTCATGATAAACAATAGTGAAATGCTTTGCGTATAGATTTCGTAGTTATTACGTACATTACTGTGATCAAGAAAGTATTATACTGTAAAGTATTGTTGTGCTACGAAAAAGGCTGTCACATTGTAGCTTACCACAAAAGTTACTACTAAAACATGTTTTACTTTCCAGAATAATACAGAAAAACTGTGCAGATATAAAACAGATACACCGCAAAAGCAACATTGTAAATTGTCACTCATTAGTAGCGTCGTGATAAAACCGTGTAGTTGTCACATAAACTAACCACTGTGTCATCTGGTAACTCACAGAAAGTACTTTAAATCCAGAATGTATTTTCAGGTAAACCAAAATGTTGCATTAAAATCGCTTTAGCAGTACTAGTATATGTTCCAAGTATGTAAGCCTTATAGCCGTTATGTAATCGTGCAACTAACAAGCAACAATGTACACACACAATAACACTGTGACGTCTGTTCACTATAACGATGCATTCGTAATTTCTGTTTAAATAAGTTCTCTTGGTTCTTGATTGGATATTTAACTTCAAACATTGTTGCATGGTAACCGTTTCTAAGTCTGACAGTGCATACTAGAAATGTGAAGTGAAAAGTCATATGGCAAAGATTAAGTTAAAAAGCAGATTATCTCTCAATAAATGGTTTTACATGTGAAATGTGGTGTAACCCTTTGCTCTTCCTAGTACGCAGAGTTTCAACTTTAACACAATTATCATATGGTATACGTCGGTAAAGAATACTGGAATTTTTCTCAAGGTTAGCGTCTATGTTATATTTCCCTGAGCCAGCTGGCGCACGCGGCTGCCTGCTGTGCGATTCATTGTCTGTCTCTTTGTTGGCGCGCGTCGTTATTGAGATTAGGAGACCTAACTTCTACAAATTCGCCTTGCCGAGAGGGCCCAGCCGTGTTAGAATCCCGCCAGTTCTGATGCAATTCAGGTCTGTCGTTACGATCATATCGTCTGTCGTCATGTCAGTAGATTCCATAGTTTCTTTCTTGTCGGTCACGTGGTGGAGAATTTCTCCCTGAATCGTAACTGCACGCTGGACCGTTGCGTCTAAAGTTATTCTGTCTCCCTTGATAATATTTATTTTGGTTCCCATATTGTCTGTTTCTCTGATTGTCTCTGTGATAGTCATTACCGCGGAGAGGTGATCTTTCCCTGTAATTATTACAACTTTGCCAGCGGTTGTCATACAGTTGGTGTCTTGTTATGGTTACGATTTGTGTTGTGAGAATAGCCTTGTCGTGTCCAGTTATTATTTTTTTCATCGCGGAATTGCGACGGATGTGATCTGTAATTGTTGTGTTCCTGTTTTCGCGTTCCGCGATTGTCAGTGTCAATTTCTAATTCTTGTAAAAGTCCCTGAAAAGCTTCAATATCGTCTTTGCAACGTCCTGCCAAAATAATATGTCGTAAATGTTCAGGTAATTTGATTAAGCAAATGCGGATGGGTTCTGAGGGGCTGTATGGGTTTGACAGGTACTGATTCTTGTGCAACATGTCTTCAAAATATTTCACAAGACTGGAGAATTCAGATTGTTCGAAATGTTTCGTCATTATGATGCTATGTTTTACTCGGTCTTGTGTAGCTTGAGACAAATATGCTGAGAGGAACGCATGATAAAATTCTCCTTCACTGTGACAATCGTGAATGACCGATCGCATTCTTACAGCTGGTTCATTCTCTAAGTAGCCATGCATAAATTCTAATCTGTGTTCTAACGACCAGTTGGGAGGAAAACAATGAGAGAATTGATGGAGCTATGCTTGTGGATGAATGTCGTTGCCAGAATTCTTAAATGTTTGCGTGTAGTAATGAACAGCTTATAGTTAAAATCATCATGTCGGCGAGTCGCATGTCGGTCATTGTTACGTCGTTTCGACAGTTCCATCTCAAAATTCGGTGTACCTTGCCAATTTCTTTCATAATTTCCGAAATGCGCTGTGTTATTATTTTGCGGCTTTTCCGTATTTCTAAGTCCCTCTTCCCGTGTTGGAGCGCGAGTGTCCTCTGAAATACGTAATTCTTGTATTACCTGTGTCAGCTGATCTTGTACTTCCCGGATTTCTCTTTGGTGTTGCGTGTTAATTTGATTCTGATTTTGTTTGAATTTCCTAATTTGTTCGCACTCTTCTGTGTCATTAAAGACTGCCGGTTTTGTGTCATTCAGATTATCATCTACCTTCGTAGATAAATTATTTAGCTGATCCGAAAGTTCATCTACTTTCTCTGATAATGAACTAATTTCCTCCATGTGTCTTTCTACTGTGTCCTTTAAGTTTTCCTGAGTTTTTGCAAGTTGCGTAACCGAATCGGTAGATGCAACTGAGTCAGTTTTAGCTTGCAAGGTCTCATAATTTTCATGAAAAATAATTTGCAGTTCTTTTATGGCTGCTTCGTGATTCTGTAATGCATTTTCATGCCGCGAAAAAATAGGTTGAAAATGCACACAAATTTGTGTTTTTACGTCGTTACAGACTTTTTGACATTTCGATTCGATTTTATGTAACTCAGTAGTTAAATCTTCACGTGTTTGTTCAAGCGTGGTGTGAAGATTTTGTTCCATTGCGTCTAACTGTTGCTGTGTTTGTCTCTGGTGTTGTTCCATTGTGTCTAACTTTTGAAGCTTTTGCTGGGTTTGTATCTGATTTTGTTCCATTGTGTCTAACTTTTGATGATTTTGTTCCATTGTGTCTAACTTTTGAAGATTTTGTCCCATTTGTTTCTGATTTTGTTCAAGCGTTGTGTCTAACTATTGTAGCCTTTGTCCCATTTGTTGGATTAACTGTAATAACAATGCACTGGTGTCTCAAACATGTTCCTCAGTGCTTTTCGGCAGTGAAGTTGCACCAGCAACATTTACATTTTGACAAGCAGAAAATGTGTCTTGACTTGTTTGAGAAAACGGTGAGGACCCAAAACCTGAATCTACAGAATTTGCAAAATTGTGTCCGGTCATTTCGGATTCCTGAGGCGAGCTGTTGCCGAGCGATCGATCGATAATGCTTCCCTGTTCACTAATTGTTTCACTGCCTACGCCATTGTTTGTCGCCCGCTCCATTTCCCTATGCACAATTACCAAATTACTACTCTGAACATTAGTTAATTCATTACACGGTGGCGCTAACACACTGCTTTCGTCTCCTCTGTCATTTCTCAGTTTACTTTGGAGCCTAGTGTTACGTTTTTCACACGCCATTATTGTCACAATATTTCACACGATAACACAGAAAAGCACAATTTGAAGAGCAAAATAAGAAAACACTGAAAATAATATCTAGTTAATTGCAAGCGCAGCTGCGAAATACTTGGTGCAAATCTACATGCATGCCACAACAACAATGAAAGACTGCAACTACAAAGGAGATTCTCTCTACTATTACGCGCTAGCAATAAACAATAGCTACAGTAATTACGCAAACTAAAAGAAAAAATCAGAAGACTCCAGTGAGGTGTCCTCGGCTAAGGGCGACATATGAAATGTCCCCTTTGAAAAATTATACATGACTGTGCTTAAACTGACACACAATATTTTTGGCGCAACGCAATCTGACTTTCAAAATTCCCTACAAAAGAATGGCCCTGACTAACATTAAACTATATCTTTCACAAATCACTAAATCACTTACCTCACAAAAATCTTCGTTACTCGAACTACTGCAATACAGCGAGCGCCACTACCGCCAGCTAAATAAAAGATTCAAACTACTGAAGTCACTAACTACTGATAGGCTTAGCAAATGAAAGATTCTAATAGAGAACAAACAATGTATTTACCTTAATAGTCATAATGTATATGTCAGTTCCTGATTTTCCAGTCTTACAAATTTCAAAACTCCGCCATCTCTCTCCCCACATCCACCACTGCTGGCGGCTCACCTCCAACTGCGCAACGCTACGCGCTGTTCACATCCAGCTGCTGCTGCCCAACACTACAATGGCAGACAACAATGCAAACTAGCCACAGACTGCACACAGCACAGCCAGTGATTTTCATACAGAGGTGGCGTTACCAATTAAAAAACCTAAACAGCCTACTTACACATGTACCAACTCCTGTATCAGTTCGTTTACCCAGCATAGTATTACCGAGTAACAGTCTCTTCTGAGGCTCCTTTGCAAAGTTTTCAGTGGTAGGGAAATATCCACTGGTTGCGTTACCGCCACAGTGCAGTATAAGCTCAGTAGCAGTGCAGCCAATTGACTGCCTCTCTGCACATTGGATTTGTAATCAAAGTTTTATCTCTGGCAAAGGCGGTTCCTCCTCGCCTCTAGACCGCCATTCAGTAGCAACAGGTAAGAAAGGAAGGGTAAGTAGGAAATGTAAAATGAAGCAGATGAGTCTATGTGAGGAATTCTCTCTCTGTATCCACTGCTCAGTTTTCTCCGGCGAGGCGAGACCTGGCAGAAACTAAGCTAACACACCTAGGGGCTATTCGTTTAGAAGTTAATACATGTCCTTGCATCCGGTCCGTCCTTATTCTCAGTGTTCCTTCGCTGATTCTACGCAGAACCTCCTCATTTCTTATCAGCCGCCAGTCTCACAAATTCCACACACCAACTTGAATAACTCTTTGGTTGCCAATTCCAACAATGATTTTTGAAATTCTGCTGCTGGAATTTTTCCTGTCCGTTCTGCCTTACTTGATCTTTAGTCGTCCGAGGCTCTTCTAAATTATGATTCTAATACTGAATCGCCTGTCTCTTCCCTATAGATTCCTGTTTCTTCTTCCATCAAGTTATGACAAAAGTCCTCCCCTTCATAGAGGCTTTCAGTGTTTCTTTCTCCCTATCCGCTCTCTCCTCGCCATTTCACTGTAGACTCCTCATTGCACTCAAAGTTACCGTCCATGCTTTTAGTATCACCAAAGGTTTTTCTGACATTTCTGTATGCTGTGTCAGTCTATCCGATAATAATTTCATTTCCTATTTCTTTAAATGTTTCATGCAGCCACTTCGTCCAGCTTCCATGCACTTTCTAAGTTTCGTTCCTAAGTGACTTGTTATTTTGTACGCCAGAACTGCCTTCGTGTACCTATGTTTACCTTTCCAATTTCGGTGATTGCTCTTTTTATATGCTCATTCCTCTTCAAACGCCTCCTTTGTACCTATGTTTACGTTTCCATCTTCGGTGATTCCTCTTTTTAGAGATGCTCATTCCTCTTCAACTGAATCGCCTATGGAACTATTAACTATCGCTGTATCTATAGACCCAGAGAACTTCAAGCCTATCTCTTCATTCATTTGCACTTCGTATCCGGATTCATTGTGCATTAATTCTTCCTGGCTAGTTTCTTAAACTTCAGAATACTCTTCATAATTACTAAATTGTGATCTGTATCTACATCTGCTCATGGCTTCGAATTAGAATCCATCTGTCTGCCTGACCATTATATAATCCAGCCGGAATGTTCCCTTATCTCTAGGTCTTTTCCATGAGTACTTCCTCGTCTTGTAGTTCTTGAACACTTTATACGCCATTAACATCTGAAAATTTAGTGCACAATTCAGTTAGTCTATTTTCCTTTATCATACGTACGATCAATCACATATTTTCCCATAACTCGTTCTTCTACTCCATTCCCTAAAAACGCACATCAGTCCCCATCATTATTAGATTTTCAACTTACATTACAGAATTACCCCTTCATTAGCATCAGATACTTTATCTTTTCATCTCCTGCTCACAACTTTGGCATATATACTTGATCTATCGTTGATGGCTTTGGTTTTCTTTGACTGTGATGAGAACAACCATATTGAAGTATTCACTGTAGCGCATTGTCTGCCCTAAATCTACATCTACATCCACATGGGTACTCAACATTTCATAATGAAGCGTCGGCCAGAGGGTTCAGCGAACCGCCTTCGAGCTATTTCTCATCCGTTCCACTCTTGAACAACATGCGGGAAAAAAAACCAACACGTAAATGTTTCCTTGCGAGCTCTGATTTTTCTTATTTTATTACAATTCTAGAACAATGATCATTTTCCGTATCTAGGTGGGCACGAAAAAATTATTTTTGCCATTGGAAGATAAATTAGGTAAGTCAAATTTCATGCCAAGGTCGTGCCAAAATGTAAACGGCCTTTTTTTTATTGATTGGCTGTCCAATTCACGTGTCTTATGCTTGCCACTCGCTACACTGTTTCATGATAATACAAAAGGACCTGACCGCCTTTCAACTTTTTCTATTTCCTCCGTCAATCATATCTATTGCGGATCCCACATCACGCAGCAATACTCCAGAAGAGGACGTACAAGCGTAGTGTGGGCAGTCGCATTAGTAAACCTCTTGCATTTTCGAAGTGTTCTGCCAATAAGCCGCAGTCTTTGTTTCGCTGTCCCCCACAACATCATGTATGTGATCATTCCGATTTGAGTTATTCGTAATCGTAATCCGTAAGTATTTAGCTGAATTAACTGCCTTTGAACTTGGACCCGACAGTTTAGCCTAGAGCACTAATACGTTGTTTCCTGGACTTGGACAGGCGCACCGGCCCCTGATCGAATCCACCGGGCGGATTAACGACGAGGGCCGGTGTGTCAGCTATCCTGTATGTGGTTTTTAAGTGGTTTTCCACGTCCCACTAAGTGATTACCAGGCTGGTCGCCATGGCGACAGGAAGGGCATCCGGCAACCCTCTGACACTAACATCGTCAAATCCATAGTAACAAGGCCGACCCCGCGTTGAAGTGGGACAAAGGCCAAAGAAGATGATGATGGTCATTACTGCCTTTAAATTTGTGTGGATTTATCGTCTAAAGGGAGTTCCTTTACTTGCTTACGTGGATGACTTTGCACTCTTCATCATTTAGAGTCAATAGCTACTTTTCATATCATACAGATATCTTATGTAAACCGTTTCGCAGTTGGTCTGACCGCCTGTTGACGCTACGGGACAGTAAATGACAGCATCATCTGCAAACAATTTAAGAGGACCGCTCAGATTGTTTCCTAAATTTTTTATGTAGATCACGTACAACAGGTGGCCTATAACAATTGGGGAACGCTAGATATCACTTATGTTGTACTCGCCAAATTTCCATCGACTGCTACGAAATGAGATTTTTCTGCCAGGAAATAACGAAACAAATCACATAACGAATACCATACTCCGTAGGTAGGATATTTGGTTAGAAATCGATTATGAGGAACGTTGTCAAATGCCCTCCAGAAACCTAAAAACATGGAATCATTTTGATATCCAAAAACCCACTGCAAATCGACGGTAGTGATATGGGTCTGTAATTCAGCGGACTAATTTTATTTTCTTAGGCATTGATGTGACCTGTGCAGCTTTTCAGTCTTTGCATACGGATCTTTCGTCGAGCGAACGGTTATTTACGATAGCTAAATGTGGAGCTATTGTATCAGCGTACTCTAAGAGGAACCTAAGTGATATCAGTCTGGATCAGAAGCCTTACTTTTATTAAGTGATTTAAGCTGCTTCGCTGCTACCAAGATATATTCTTCTTAGTCATCCGCAGTCAAGATATTGCACCTTGCCTCTATAAATGCGACAAGAAACTTTTTG
The DNA here is from genome assembly GCF_023864345.2 of Schistocerca serialis cubense. NCBI lineage: Eukaryota > Metazoa > Arthropoda > Insecta > Orthoptera > Acrididae > Schistocerca > Schistocerca serialis. The sequence continues at coordinate 246,912,811 of NC_064638.1, read as the reverse complement.
GTTTTAGTGGCAGATTTCTAGATAGAGTTTCGTTGTGAAGGTTATTAAAAGCATCACACACTGTAGTTCGCGCTGCGTTTCGAGGTTCTGTAAAACATCATCAACCTTGGAGACGTGCCTTCTTTTAAATTTGGCATGCTTTTTCTATTCTTCCGCACCAATGTTCTGACCTTTTTGAATACCATTGGGTATCAGTACCACCTCTTATTAATTTATTTGGTATATATCTGTAAATTTCCGTCAATACTATTTCTTTGAAGTTAGATCACATCTCGTCTACGCTTCCATAGTCGTAATGGGAGTCGTGTTTCCCTCTAGGAAGGTGTCAAGAGAACTTTTATCTGTTTTCTGAAGGAGATTTATTTTGTATTTATTTTTGGTGGAGTTGTATGTTACACTATTCAGTCTTGCTATAGCGACCTTTCGGTCACCAACCCTTGTATACGGAATGGTCCACCTAAAGTTTCGGATAAGATTATCTCGAAAACTATACATCGAGTAAAAATAGTGGATAAGACAAGTTCGTAAGCTCAAAAGGGGACATCAAATGATACTACACGTGAACTCCAGCCCCAGCCCTCTTGGGTGGGGTGGGAGGCAACTTTTAAATTATAAATGGAAACCCCCATTTTTTAATGCAGACTCGGATTCTCCATAAAAAAGTAATGAAGTTTTGTCTGAAATATTTTTCAAACCATTGACAGGTGGCGCTGAAATCGAGAAAAAAGTAAAATTGAGGAAGATCTCTAATTTATTTCGAATTATAAGAGAAAGACGCATCAAATCGATAAATAATGTGCACTAATTGTTACGCCAAATTAAGCTATTTTTGTACAAAATGTACTGTATCCCACTTTTAGCATTACCCAGGAACAATTACATGTATGTAGTAGAATGATGTTCCCATGGAGTGCTTCATTAGTGAGAGTCCCATTGCCTCTCACATCTTCGGGTGCTTAACTAATGAAATTAATCACGAAGGAATTGTTCAAAATGAACCCCATTTGCTTCAATGCATAAATTCTATCGTCTGCGAAAGTTGTCCACAGCATTCCTCCAAATCGTTTCAGGTTGTGGGCTTTTCAAACAACCCCAAAAGAAAAAAAATCAGGAGATGTTAGGTCTGGTGAACATGGAGGCCACTGAATTGGTCCGCCGCGTCCTATCCACCGACCAGGGTACCGTAAATTTAAGACGTTCCGCACATTTTTAGCATAATGGGGAGCTGCTCCGTCCTGTGGAACCACATTCGTTGCCTAGTTTCTAAATCAACATCTTCCATTAGCTCCAACAAATCATCGTGGAGAAGTTATAAATAAATTCTCCAGTAACAGTTCGGTCAAAAAAATATTGTCCTATCAAGTAACCGTTTAAAATTCCATACCAGACCATTAATGACCATTTGTGTTGATTGTCAATGGGTCTGTGCCAGTGTAGATTGACAGGGGACCAATAATGAGAATAATGACGATTTATTTCGCCATTGTTTTTGAATGTGGCTTAATCGGTGAACATAACATATCTAAAAAAATCATTGTCACCTCTTATCATTTCCAAGGCCCGCTGGCAGAAATACACGCGTATTTGCATATCTTTTGGCGTTAATGTCTGTGTCAGTGTGATATGATACGCTTGATACTCATGTGCCTTCAAAATCCTCAAAACAGTTGATTTCGGTATTCCAGTTTGTCTCTGAATCGCATGACTACTAATTTCGGGATACAGTTGAATACAGGTGAGAAGGGTAAGGGTACGAGCGTCACTTTCATTGTATTCGCAATGATGTGGTGGATGGTGCATGTACCCATTTCGAGGTCGTTGAGTGCAATTAAAATGTTTTCGCTTGGATGTCGTCTGTTTTGGAAACGATCCACTTACAATTGCACAGCTGCAGCATGATTGTTATGGCATTCAGGTAAAGTTAACATCATATCAACAATCTCTGCAGGAGAAGAGTGACCCATGTTTTGGTCTTTAAACATGCCTGCTTGTGTCTGTATGTGTGGATGGATATGTGTGTGTGTGCGAGTGTATACCCGTCCTTTTCTCCCCCTAAGGTAAGTCTTTCCGTTCCCGGGATTGGAATGACTCCTTACCCTCTCCCTTAAAACCCACATCCTTTCGTCTTTCCCTCTCCTTCCCTCTTTCCTGATGAGGCAACCGTTGGTTGCGAAAGCTAGAATTTTGTGTGTATGTTTGTGTTTGTTTGTGTTCCTATCGACCTGCCAGCGCTTTCGTTCGGTAAGTCACATCATCTTTGTTTTTATATATATTTTTTCCCACGTGGAATGTTTCCCTCTATTTTATATATATATATATATATATATATATATATATATATATATATATATATATATGATTACAATGTTAAACAATGGCATTTCCTAATATTATAGTACAGACTGCGGAACAGTGGACATAAGAAAAAAGGATTTTGTTGTTTAGTGAGATTAATAAAATTGTGTACGGTATGTGACTGCATTGTCAATATGCTGGTGCGACGGCCTAGCGCCGAGCCAAGCGCGTTGCGTAACAGACTGGCTAGGTGCCCAGCGGGCAGTGCGGCACTGTGCTTTGTTAATTTTTTCAAATTGTTGCATCCTTGAGCCCCCGGTTACAGGAATCAAGGAACAGAGTTTATTAATATATATGATACAAAGTTATATCACCAGTTACAGTTACATTCTCAGCAAGTACACCAAGTCCTTTAATCCATACATGTATTTTCTCATCATTAGAAACTTTCCTACAAGAACGAGTATACAAAGTAAAAGGCATATTACTATACACAAAACTAGGTCTACTTTGCGTCTTCGGGTCGATTCCACAGTGCCAAGTCTTGTAGGCGATGACATCTCGGTCGGCAAAAGATTCTAGTCCAGGTAGCGATGCGTTCTCACAGCGGACAATAGCGAGTGTAAACCACCCACTGCCAGCTGCTCCAGTTGCGAGATCGAGTGAAAAATTAACTCGACATCCACGAAATAAAATAGGTCCATTAAGAATTACAGATTGTACAGTGCCATTTGCTCCAAGTTTGTTTTCAAGGCTAATTATATGTTTATAAACTGGCATGCGGTGGCGACGATGATATTTCTACAGTGTTTTGGCCACTGTTGCAAATGGTCTTCTACATAGTGTTGTGCTGCATTGTGAGTCAGCTCTACAACCTCAGAGGGGCTATTGGGAATCGTGGTCCAAATGTTCTAGAATTTTACATATTGACAATGCAGACACATACTCTGAAGTAGTTGAATGACTGTTATAGCAGCTGTTGCAACCTACAATTACATATAACAACAGTTAAGGCAAGATATGTTTTCATTACTAAAACTTTACAAAACTGTAGATCAAAGAGAAAGGAAACAATCAATTAATTTCCTTACATTGATAAAAAGATAATAAATGTTATGTTGTTGCGTTTTTAAGGCATGCTAAAATTAAGTACTGTTGTTCCGAACAGAACTGACTAAAGATCCAAAGATATATAACATGATCCCCTGTCTCTCCCAGGATTTTTACCTATTATTTATCGCTAGCAATGACTGTAAATGTGTAAATGAGGTGTTTCACTAGGGATGCAAGTCTGCAGAAAACTGTAATCCGCTGGGAGAGTCAGTTCAAGGAATTCAAGTCAGTTGAAAGGAGGTAATGCCATACTATCTCGAATAGGGCCATATCTACTAAAGCACTGTGTTCACATGTACTTACATGTTAATGACAACTTTGGTTTCAAATCCTTTACTGTAAAATAATCAGTACTAGCGATCCACCACACTTTCCAATGGGTAGCATAACATGTTTTAAAGAGTAATTTGGGATACTGCTAAATTTGTCAATATGGATGCAGAAGAGTCTCTGGTCTCAGGTAGTGTAGTGCAGCAAGGTATTACGGATGTCCTGCACCAAGGGCAGAACCATTGACCCATGTGTTTACCTTCTGACAGCAATAGGCTAGGATCATCAATTCTTATGATGATTTCAAATGCTTCGGATCTGGCCTTCAGCTCATGCCAACGTTCAGGCTCTCTTCTCTTCTTCCCTGTAGACAGATCTGCACATCAAGTTCCGTTCCTTCTTGCAGGGATCAGTTCCCTCTCTATTTACATCATATATTTCTGCTATAATCACATTTGTACTGGTAGTGATGGTCCGCTGCATTTTCATCCTATGTACGTATGTCCAAAAGAACAGACACCAAGCATTCATAGAACTGATTTGCCTCCATAGACAATGGATCCACCACATTCAGTGCTGATAGACAATTACTTCTGATATCCTGCAGGAATCTCTCAGTACCAAGCGTGGAGGACATAGAAAAGGGCTGCAGATAGGTGGTGCAAGGTGGGAATGGATCGGCCTAGAGGCGTGCCAAGATAGTCCTAGCAGTTGCAGTAAACACTTTGAGTGGTGCAGTGCTTGATGCAACTGCCTAGTAAGCAGGAGATCCTAGGGTCGATTCTGGGGCCAGCACACATTTTCACTCGTCTCCATAGATGCCACACACAGTCCTGATGCGGCTGATATCATAAGTCCCTTCCCCTTTCTTTCCTTTCTCTCCCCTTCTCCACCAGTTTACAAAATTTTCTGCAGTACATTGATGAGATTAGCCCTCAAATACAGATAAGAAAATGTGGTGGTGGGCTTTAATTCACAGTACACATAGATGAACACAAACCCTCTTCATTAATGGTCTGTGTATTAGTTAAAACTGTATTAAATATCCCTACAGTAGTTCCTGAGATTACCCTTCACATACAGACATAAAAATGGAGCAGGGGAATTTATACTATGTGTACACAGTGACCAAGCTTTGCAGCACTCTGTAGTTGAGGCAGCTGCTTTACTAACTTTACTACTCTTCTGATCAGATACCACTTTGTCTCTAGAACAGGTGTCACTCGCATTACAGATAAATGTGGCAGGTAAATTTATTTTATAATGTGCATAGATTACTTGCCTAGTACAATTAATCCTATGGCTAGTTTATGAACATGAATTCCTGACTTAAATGAAATTATATCGCAATTAATAAGTGTAATCAACATTAATTAATTCACATATCAGGTTCTTAATTATATGCATCATCGCATATGAGATATGGCAAATGAATATGAATAGCTAGATTCCATCATCCCAGACATTAGAATTCATTCAATATATTGAAATAGTAGCGTCAGTGTTATTAGCATGGCTGGATCTTCAGCTTCAAAATACTAAACTCAGGGGAGCAATAGCGGGAAGAGCAGAGAAGCTGAGAGACAAATGCAACTAGACTTGATATGCAAATTGCACTTACTCCAGGTGAACTACATGAGTGTCCCTACTCTGACTGTGAAAGTGATCTTTTGTCTAGACTTTTTGTGACATTATCAGGTCGTCCTTGATTTGTGAGAAAGTTGTACTCCAGATATAGATCTGTGTGCGCTGGCTTGCGGTAGACGCTGTGTACCGAAGTTCCATCTGCTTTCCTTCTTGATGTTTTGGTTCGAAGGAATGCAGATGGAACCTTGGAACACAGCGTCTACCGCATGCCATATCACACAGATTTATATCTGCAGGCCACATGTTGCCATCATCCTGCACAATGCATTACTTACGTTAGTTCATAGAGCACATGTGGTATCTGATCCCGAAAGACTGTCGAGTGAAATACATTTGAAGACAATGTTCCGAGAAAAAGGTTATTCTGAGAGACAGACACGTAAAGCATTAAGGCCCAGATGATTTCAGTCTATGGAGCAGAATGAAGAAACGAAGACACCTACCACTTTGGAATTAAGCCGTATTTTGGTGCCATCTCGTCAAGATTCGGAAGAGTCCTCGGAAAATACGGAATTAAGTGTGTTTTTCAACTATCTGCAAAACTGGGAAACCTCTTGGGTTCGGTTGAGGATGGCCTTGGCCTGAGGAAATGTGGTGTGTACAAGATTCCTTGTCAGTGTGGGGCAGCGTACGTAGGTCAGACATGCCGCACGGTACATGAACGCTGCGATGAACATCAGCGTCGTACACGCCTTCGTCAACCGGAAAAGTCGGCAATTACGGAACACTCTCTGAGCACAGGACATCAGATGATTTATTAAAAGACGAAAGTTTTATACTAGGCATCATCTTTCTGGGATTGCGTCATTAAGGAAGCAATACAAATCTGTACAACTGATAATCTCATCAACAAGGATACGGGATTTCCGCTGAGCACAGCCTAGAACACTGCATTGGCTGCTATTAAATCGCAACGTCAAAAATCAAGATTCTTCGATAACAGGACCGTCATAACATTGGTCTAGTACGGCCTTTGGTGAGTAACGTCTGGCTGCACAGTTGGCAAACGCATTGTACAGCGCACGCGCAGGAGAGCCGCTCTGCGATTTTCGGCAGAGGGAGTTTGAATATATCTCCATATATCTGCAAATCATAGCGCATGCGTGATTTCTGCGCCTGCGCATTCTTCACGCGTGTGTTCGAGAAACGGGGCGTCGACGTGCGGATAGCATTAGTCGTACTTAGCCACCAGCAAGTTTGAACCACCTGAAGGGCCGGCCACTGTGGCCGAGCGGTTCTAGCCGCTTCAGTCCGGAACCACACCGCTGCTATGGTCGCAGGTTTGAATCCGGCGTCGGGTATGGATGTGTGTGATGTCCTTAGGTTGGTTAGGTTTAAGTAGTTCTAAGTCTAGACTGATGACCGAGCGAGGTGGCGCAGTGGTTAGACACTGGAATCGCATTCGGAAGGACGACGGTTCAATCCCGCGTCCGGCCTTCCTGATTTAGGCAAGTGCCGGGATGGTTCCTCTGAAAGGGCACGGCCGACTTCCTTCCCCATCCTTCCCTAATCCAATGAGACCGATGACCTCGCTGACTGGTCTCCTTCCCCAAACAACCCAACCAACCCAACCCAACCCTCTAGACTGATGACCTCCGATGTTAAGTCCCATAGTTCTTAGAGCCATTTGAACCACCTGAAGATGTTGGAACAGTTGCTCCAAGAAAATATTGTGGAATTTGCACAGCGTGATCCGGCGGCAAACACGTGAAGACTAATTATAGTAATAGCAGTTTCCATTAAATGCTTGTGGTTGAGGCATAATAATAGCTATCTTTAACCTCAGCTACGTATTCACAGAAATTAACTTACTCTGAAACGATCAGTAATAAACGTACCAAACAATAAGACTTCTCAATGCGAGCCAATGACATTAAATCAATATTAATATCAATGAAACTGCAACGCAAGAAGAGCCTAAGCTTTTTTTTCTTAAGGACGAACTAGCAGGGCGCTTCACCCTGCTCTTTAAGCGTTTTATATTTCCGGCATTAAACCTTCAAGTTAATATTTCCATAAAAAGGACTGCGTAATTTTCCGTGATAAGCTGTTTTGTCACTTTATTGTGTGTCGCGTCATTTGATGTGTAACTATATGTATATCCGCCTACAAATCATACAGTTCAATGAACTGCACATGTACACACTATTAAAGCACACCACTTGACGTGCAGAACGGAACACAATAACACATATACTGAAAAAACAATACAAAGTGATGCCACATTATATGTAGTTGGACATTCTACAAAATTAACGATTGATGATCGTGTCAGTACAGAGTATTCTGTTTAAGAGTCAATTGGCCTAGTGATCAAGTGTACGGATGAGGAGGGATTTATGTGGAAACAGTGATATTCGAAATTTGTGGTAGGATCTTATGGGACCAAACTGCTGAGGTCATCGGTCCCTAACCTTACACACTGCTTAATCTAACTCAAAGGAACTTACACTAAGGAAAACACACACACCCATGCCCGAGGGATGACTCGAACCTCCGACGTGGCGGAGCCGCACGGTGATACGGTCACATCAAGCTTGTGCCGGGGGTGAAAAACGAATGACCTAAAAGAGTCCCAAACAAGAAGAATTACATACAATATTAATGTAAAATATGGCCCTGTTTCTCAAATGACCAGGAACGATTAAAAATTTTGTGTAACTGCGCACCGAAGTGCCTACGGATTATAGCACATCTCCAAGCACAAAGACTACGTGGAATAGCTGACATCAATGTGAGTGGCTCTTGACGTTCTCTCTTCATCAGCCGTAGTTGTATTTAGTGCTTCCTTTTCTTTTATACGCTATTTGTTTATCTGCAGATCTAGTTTCTTATTATATACATGTTTTGATTCGTCATAGTTGGCAGGTCTGTAATTCCATATATGTAGTAATTACGTAGCATTCGTTATTGCACAGTCACTACGGTGAGAATTTTCACTTCGAAGGACGTGAGGACCATTAGATTATTTATAAAGTCTAGAGGAATGTCTATATTTGGCGGATACAGTTAAGGCATGCAGTACCATAGGAAGCATGTAAGATTTTATCGGGAATACAGGAACTGATGTTATACTCTATGTATTTTTTTATACGTCAAGGAAATACTGAGGTTCTGCAAGTAGCAGGAAGTGTGGAGCTGATCCATCGTACAGCGACTTTTTTTTTCTTCCGTGATGATTGAAATGCGACCAGTATGCAAGGTACCCATTTTAGAAGAATTAATACGCAGAGGACGTAATCTGTCCGAGTAAGGTATATACTGAATACGGCATCGAAGAGAAAGATCTTTACAGTCTGTCTTTTCAGGAAGAGCGGCACACATAGCTATCCTTACCAGAGCAGTTTCTAAATAAGCTGACAATGCAGAGAGAGAGAGAGAGAGAGAGAGAGAGAGCAAAGTTCAGAGGTCACAAAACCAAGACCGACCACTGAGATGAGGAAGGAGTGCAGAAATTGGAAAGTGACAGGATAACCACGAGTATCAACTGTTATTATACAGAATGTAGAAAAGTCAAGTAATATTTTCACAGAAATATGAAGTATGCCAACTTGTACTATGCTTTCCATTATGTTTGCAGCTAGAGATTGAGATGACGAAGAAGCTTAATAAAGTCGATGGATTAGAACCACCAAGACTGTTTAACATCAATATTTTTATGCAAGAAATGCGCGTTTCTCAGCAGAGATTCTAGCAGACCAGGAACCGATGACATGTGACTTAGAAGAGGCTGGCTATTTGCAATTTGTGAAAGTGTTGCCTGACTGGGTAGTGGGCAAAAACGTCAGAAAGGAGAAGAGACTGTGAACAACCTTTCACATTGCTTATGATTTGTTTTCTATGACGAAATATCAGTGATGAGATAGTTAGATGAGACCAGCATGTGCCTGAATTATTGTATGTGCTGGTATATATGAATATAATATATCATCCGATAGTTCTTTTTTTCTTTTTAATCATCGAAAATATGCATTATTCTACTGTACATAATATAAAAAAAATCATTTTTTGCAAGATGTGTGCATTTGTCGACGGAGTAATTTGTAGTTGTGTGTATTATAGTTTGCAGCGATTATTGTGTTAATGGAGTGGTTGACAGTGGTTGATTACATTATGGGTTATTAGAGTAAACCACAGCAACAAGTTGTAGATGGGAGAAAGTGCAATGGTAAACATAGGAATGGGCTAGGACCTTATTCAGCTGCTGTCGAAATCGCTGTCCATTCCCAATACCAAAGAAGAATATTTTGTGGTAAAAAAAGGTAATTCTTTTGTTAGAACCTAAGATAATCAACATTTAGTCATTTATAATTCTACAACGACTCTCGCCCGCTATATAGTCGAGGGAGAGTCACGACCGTGGTGATGGACAGTTACGGCTGCGACTCCCTGTAGATGGCAGAGGCAGCGCCAAAGGGGGTTGTCAAGGAATGCGGTCTTACAGCAGTCTAGGCTGACCGCACCTGTTGCCGGGACAGCTTCACTACCCGAGGTGTCGTCATTGGCCGCTGCTATGCCGTTCTACTCTCTGTTGTCAGCCAGCTAACGACTGCTCGACCAGAAACGTGACGTGGTGACCAACTGAGGCAAGTCCGGCATGCCACAACACTAACATAGGCTTACCACGTTGAGAGTCCCTTCACTAGCATTACGAGGAACTACCCACTGCCAACAGCTGGCTGATGGGCTGATGAGGAACCGCTCAGCTGACAAAACTATCTCCACTATCCCGTGCCCAGCCGATGCATGGGCACGCGCACGCAGCAGCACTCAAAGAGTCTTTGCATGACGCATACCATGAAGATGCGGAAGCTGTCGCACTGAAGAACGACGTGGTGGGACCTATACTAGGTGTCTTGTTCGCTGTCATCCAGAAGATGGTCGATAATTATAGCAGAACGTCACCTCCAGATGAAAGAAGAGGCACAAAAAATATGGTGCAATGCACTGTGATGTAATATCATACTGCACGCAAACAGATAATGAATTCATACAAACAAGCATGACTCATGAGACTGTTCATGCTACTTCTAGAGAAGAAGATACGCATCTGGGCACAACCTCTAATGGACATAATTCACGATGAAGAGTCAACACTTTATTTGTCATGGGTTTCATGAAGAGGTTGCACAAGATCGCCAAACACATGTCGAAATCACGTCTAATTACCATCAATCACTGAGGAAGTTATAGATACACTCCAAGGAGTCTACAAACCATAGTCCGATTAAAATTGATTATTATCTGACACTTCACACGTTGGAGCTGGTTTCCTCCAATTAGAGCGCTAAACGTCACCCCTGATCCGTTAATCGTTGCCAAACAATAATTGGTCTGTCCACTTCAAATTCCTTGTCCAGCAATCTTTCTTCGTGTGTTTGGATCCTGATTCATGGGCGTGGTACTTTCACTACGTATTTCATCACTCATAATAACCACGAGGAGAAAAAAAACACACACGCACAAAAACACACACACTCACAATGCTAATGAAATTTACATGCTTGTTACACAGCATAAACACTACTGGTTACTCACCCACAAGACGCGATTCAGCGTCACTTACACAGTTATCACAATCACAGGAATCGGTTACATTAGATAAGCTATGCACGACATTGCACAAAGCCGAGTTTTTGGAGGCTGCAATTTCATCTTCGCACCACCGTCATAAATATAACTTTTTATGCTAGTTCTGAGGCGTAGTGTAATGGTTGTGCATAGACCTCACATGTTAAAGTTCATGTTCGAATCTGGTCAAAGGTAGCGAACTTTTCATAGCGTAAATCTTATAAAAAAGTAAGATTATTATTTTTATTCAATTAATTGGTTTAAATGTTTTATGTTTCTTATTCTTTGCTGCGTCATTTTCATCTTCGCACAGACTTCATTTGTTCTTATTTTTCTTCCTATGACTCGTTTTTCGTTTCGAACTAGCCTGCATCGCCTATAGTCTGCAAGCAAGTGCCAGTAAGGGTACTCATCGGTTGTTAGCGTGGCACCTCATTTAGCCAATCTAAGGGTGATTTCAGGAAACCAGTGACAGTGAGAAATTGCATTTTGCTTTCAGCACTGAAACTGAATTTATTCTGTTTTGAATTTGCTCGTAGAGATTAGTTTTAATTGCTGTGAACAAAGCTATTGTGATTTTAGTTCTGCCGCACACTCATCACCGTCGTTATATCGCATAAAAATTGCACATCACGAGATTGTAGTTAGCTTGGGACATGAGTTTAAATTCAAGGCTACAAAACTTATCGTCTGCCGCAGTTCAGTAATTGGTTACTTAAAATCATCAGTCGACAGAGCATACTGCATTTCCGACAAGCCTCACGGCAGCCACTTCCAACACTGCTCCAAGTTACAAAATAATAGTATCTGTGAAGTGGCCCGCCGTATGTGTGTGTCACCTATAATCGAACAGTAGCCAGCAGCCAACGTGGCAGCACTGTAGTGGCACGTGACTGACCTCAGCTATCAAGTAATTTTAATCGGACTATACATACATATTCGGGCCCCCCAGCCAAATACGGTTACAGATAAGCAGAGGTGAAGGAAGATTATATGTAATGGCGTCCAGGGGATACATGGCATGGTGAATTGAGAGGGGCGCAGCTGACGAAGATTACTGTTGTGCAGTGAAAAAACGCTCTCATTATGATATCAACGCTATATCTGTCCTCCCAGTATCCCTAAGAACGTTGTGTTTCCCACAATGGCCTAGGAACGCTCCTCTGCCTGTTTAAAGTTCTCAAAATGAGCACATAATTAGCAAAAATGATTGTGATAAACTGTGTTTCTTTTAGTATCGAACTTTTAAAAACAATTATGTTGTGTTATACTCACTACATACATCAAAAGGTGTATTTTATTTATGGACTATTCTTTCTAAATACGTTTAGTATGGGTCTGTTTTGTGTCTTCTCCAAATACACACCATTTTCACATCTAACATTAAGAAGGAAAAAAACATTCTGTTCATTAAATTTCTGTTTTTCCTCTTGCATTTATACTTCAAGATGTACCTTATCTTTAAATGACTAGATAGATATATATATTATCTGGTTAATGTTATATGCACATGAAGAATAGTCATTTTAGCATTTCTATACTTCATTCGGTAAAAACGTAACCCTTATAGGATCACTTTGCTGTCTTTTTATCCGATCGTTAGGATTCCTTTTCCTCAGGAATGGGTAGTATTATCAACTGGAAACTTATGTCACATACTAAGGTCAACGGTGCCTTGGGCCTGTGAAAAATTTAGGCTAGCCAGTCAATGGAACAAAATGTATGACCATTCATCTCACATATTTCTACACTCGCAAACTCACACATCGAAACGCATAGAGAACTTCTCGTTCAGCTAAAATCATGAACTTTGACAAAAAGATGGGTTCACAGTACATGGAAAAATCTGAAAACTGTCATTCGGTGATTATATCATAAAAAGTAAATTTTTGCCCATTGTAGCTCATCTGCCTGTCTAACTGCTAAGACCATTTTTCTGAGAAAAGGGTATAGATATCAAGTTGGAATTTAGGGCTGGCGCTGCAAAAAAATTTTAATTTCTAAGTCAATGCAGTCAACAGATACATTCATTTACATCAAATACTAGCTGAGTACCTGGCATTGCCAGGGTTTGTATTTATTCAATTAGCCCTTCTCCTCGTTTCCCGTCTCTTTGTTCACGTAGTCCATCCTCATCTCCCCCCTCTCTCTGTCCGCCCCCTCCTGTCCATCTGCTGCACCTCCCTCTCTGCCAATCTGCTCCTCCCGACTCCCTTTGTCCCTCTGCTTCTTCCCCCTCTATCTATACCGTTCTCCCCCCAATGATTCCATCTCCTCCTACCTCTCTTTGTTCTCCTCACTCCGTTTATCCACTCTTCTCGCTCTTTCTGCCCATACCTCATCACCTCCGTCCACATCCTCGTCCTCTGTCCATCTCCTTTTCCCATTCTTCACTCATTTCCTACTTCTATGGCACGTTGAAGAAGTGAGGGGGGGGGGGAGAGAGGGGGGGGGGATATACGTGCATATGATTAAACCCTTCCTTCAAAAATACTCCTCTCCTTCATACCTCCTCTATGTTACCACAAATGACGTGACTCTGATCTCATTTGCACTAAGTTGCAGTACACACCGCCCTGAATATAATGCTTAAGTTCTAACAAATGTTCTCGATCCTGCCGTTTTTTACAGTTGTTGTCCCCTTCGCAGAAAACAGCACATAGGTCGTCAGTCCATAATTGTAAGAAACTCTTAGCGAAGAATCAGTTTGTTTATATGGGATGTCACTCGACTTTTATTAGGAGAACACGAGAAACTGCATAATTACATTCCACCTTGGAGTCAAAAACGATTTCTATTTTTTTAATAATTTAATGAACTGCATATTTCTGTAATTAGAATGTCAACTATATGTGCAGATAACCATACATTGCTAATAAAGTCTTAACTAACAGCGACCGCGGTAGACAACATGTCTGTCTTCCGACGCTGCCGATCCAGTTCTGATTTACTCACTAAACATTGCTAACTAAGTCATAACTAATACCGCGGCAAACAACGTGTCTTCTTCCGACATTGCCAAACTAGCTCTGATCTTACAGCCGAACCACTTCGCCCGCCATCCAGGTTAGGTGCAATCCGAAGATCACCGAAGCGCTTTGTCTGCCTTTTCGTTCGGCAGTTGTTTATTATTGTGCTTGTGATTAATACTTCTGAAATAATAGAATTATAGCATGATATTCAGAGATGCTTTAATTTGAAATGCAAGTAAATAAGCTATTTAGTTTCTCTAATATTAATAACAGAAGATTTTCATTTTTATGCGCAATTTCCGAACACAGCAGCCAGTCTCGGAGGAGGACCGAAATTTAAGCAGTCTTTATCATGATACCCGTAGCGAACAAACCATCTGTCATCGATGTCTCACACCACATTACGTCACGTTACTACTTCTGCCTTCTCAACTGCTCTAAGAAGATCTTCTTGTACCTGTATATAATGGCCGTAAGGCCAGAAAAATTACACACCCAACTCCTTATCTCCTCCTCCACCCTCTCTCAGTCCATCTCACCCATCATCTCCCAGCTTCCATCCCCTCCTCTTACCTTCATCTGTCCACCCCCCGCTCCCCCTGTCTCTGTCCATCTACTCCCCTTTCTCTGATCATTTCCCACTGTCCTACATTGTGTCTATCTCCACCCTCATATCTATGTCCATATTCTGCTTCTCCATCCATTTTTTCGCCCCCCCCCCCCCCCCACACTTCTGCCTCCATGATATCACTTTCACCCCCATAGAAGGTCGCTGGTTCTTATACCCCACAGTACTCCTTTCCAGATATTAATAGTGTACCAAGTTTGGTTTAAATCGATCCTGGGACTTAGGAGGATATTTTTACCATGACTTGGCTACAACACGCACTTGTCACATATACACTATGTGATCAAAAGTATCCGGACACCCCCAAAATCATACGTTTTTCATATTAGCTGCATCGTACTGCCACCTACTGCCAGGTAGTCGATATCAGCGACCTCACTGGTCATTAAACATCGTGAAAGATGAGGATGGGGCGCTACGCGGGACTCACGCTGATTGGATGTCACTTGTGTCATATGTCTGTATGCGAGATTTCCACCCTCCTAAACATCTCTAGGTCCACTCTTTCCGACGTGATATTGAAGTGGAAACGTGAAGGGACACGTACAGCACAAAAGCGTATAGGCCGAGCTCGTCTATAGACCGACAGAGACCGCCGACAGTTGAAGAGGGTCGTAATGTGTAACAGGCAGACATCTATCCAGACAATCACACAGGAATTCCAAACTGCATCAGGATCCACTGGAAGTACTACGACAGTTAAGTGGGAGGTGAGGAAACATGGATTTCATAGCTGATCATAAGCCACACATCACGCCGGTAAATGCCAAACGACGCCTCGGTTGATGTAAGGAGCGTAAATTTTGGACGATTGAACAGTGGAAAAACGTTCTGTGGACTGATGAATCATTGTAGATAGTGTGGCGATCCGATGGCATGGTGTGGGTATTGCGAACGCCTGGTGAACGTCATCTGCCAGCGTGTGTAGTGCCAACAGTAAAATTCGGAGGCGGTGGTGTTATGGTGTGGTCGTGTTTTTCATGGAGGAGGCTTGCACCCCTTGTTGTTTTGCGTGGCACTATCACAGCACAGGCCTACATTAATGTTTTAAGCACCTTCTTGCTTCCCACTGTTGAAGTGCCATTCAGGGATGGCGACTGAATCTTGCAACACGATCGAACATCTGTTCATAATGCACATCCTGTGGCGGGGTGGTTACACAACGATGAAAATAGCATTCCTGTAATGGACTGACCTGAATCCTATAAAACATCTTTGGGATGTTTTGGAACTCCGACTTCGTATCAGGCCTTACCAACTGACATCGATACGTCTCCTCAGTGCAGCAGTCCGTGAAGAATGGGCTGCTATTCCCCAAGAAACCTTTCAGCACCTGACCGAACGTATGCCTGCGAGAGTGGAAGCTGTAACCAAGGATAAGGGTGGGCCAACACCATTATCAGTTCCAGCATTACCGTTGGAGGGCGCCACGAGCTTGCAAGTCAGTTTCGGCCAGGTGTCCGGATACTTTTGATCACATAGTGTATTTCACATATGTTTAACATATTTTACACATATTTGTACATCTGTATCTCCGGAAAATTTCGTCCTGTAGTTTCGTTTCCATGTAGCTCAATGTAGTGTCGGCAGACTTGCCAACACTACGTACACTAATTGAAAGAGGCGGCCAAGATGCACGCGCTAACTCACGCAGGGTGGCGTGAGGTCTGAAACAGGATACGTAATGAATGCTATAAAGAAAAGTACGTAGCTGCTGGAATACTTAACTTTAATCCATCATTTGTATACAGCGTTCTTGATGATACAAGTGAGACTCTCTCTACATAACTGCAATGTAATGCTAATGGTGCCTTGCTAGGTCGTAGCCATGGACTTAGCTGAAGGCTATTCTAACTAGCCGCTCTGCAAATGAGCGAGTCTTCGTCCGTGTAGTCGCTAGCAAAGTCGTCCGTACAACTGGGGCGAGCGCTAGTCCGTATCTCGAGACCTGCCTTGTGGTGGCGCTCGGTCTGCGATCACTGACAAGCAAGTGTGGTGTCTGGCGGTGACACCACACTCAATTTCTACGAAGCCATATGTCCTGAATAATGTGTCGTACACTGATATAGTTTTGCGGGTACATAGCATGATATATTTGGGTAATGTTTGTGAAAAGTGTTGATAATAGAATTAGCAGGAGAAATACTAAATTTAAGCGTGATATGTTGCGGCAGTTTTTCACGCATCTCGATGTTTATGACACCATATTTCCTGATCTGTGTCATACAATGTTATAATTTTGTAGATACGTTGGGAAAGGCATGTGATGCTGTGTGAGAAATTTGTTGTGAACAAAGCTAGTAGCAGAGAAGTAATAAATTTAAGTGTCATACTTGATGCAGCAGTTTTTCATCCATCTTAGTGTATGTGACGTTATGTCCCTTGCCGGAACAACAGTAATGCAGTTAGTGATTAATACTTTTCCTTCCATCATTATGTGAGGGTTTTTAGAGAGGAAAAGACCATTAAAGATTGAAATTATGTTTAAAGTTTGTTGCAACTTGCTAAATGCACTCATTCTCGTATACCAGATGGTTAAAATCTCCGAAATCGCGTGCTGTAAGCTATACTATGTTTTCACCAGCACCTCCGCGCCTATGATAGGTACGTGGTTCTTACCCCCCTATGTTTCATTCGTAAATGAAATAAAAATTTGTTCATGAAACTTTCAAAGTTCTTTCTTTCGGAACTCATGTAGTTTTAACGTGTTACGTCGTACTTCGATCATGATCCTCTGATTTTGCGTCATTCCTTGTGAATATTTTATGCGACCTAATGGTTTCCCTTTCAAAGTCGTACATACTACTGGATATCAGACTACCACTTGTCCTTTATCTTGCGTAAAGTCTTTAATACTATGTTCCATATTATAATACCCGAAATTACGAGCAGAAAAATTACCAGAAAGCGTCATGAACATTTCCCTATCTTGTATTTGTAGAAATTAATGTTTCTTGCCATTATGGTATTAGACCGCAAAAAGGTCTGTGCTCCCCCTGCTTGTACCTTAGTAGGTTGGACTATACTTGTTGGCCACCCGCAGAATCCAGGTGCTTCTAATTCTGATGATTACCACGCCGATTCTGAGAGTTTGTGAGTGTTGTTTCCGTTTCAAAATGGCGACCAATACCTGTAAACGTTTCCGTGGCACGCAGATGTCATCACGAACTGCAGAATCATGAAAATTCTTAATAATATGTATTGAAACTGACGGGACAACCATGGGAAACTGGCAGTTTCGGGCGGGAAGAAGCTAACGTCTTACGCAAAAACTGCCATGCATATTAATAGTAAAATACGCACAATGCCACAAAAAGAACTACAAGGTGACCCAATAATTTAAAAAAAAAACTATAACATCGCAAACCTAATGATAGGGCCGAAAACATCAGTTGAGCTATGTAGCTCAACATGAAACATAGATACCAATTAAGAAATTACTCTCTCATAGGCAAAAATCAAGGAAAGTATCGGAACACGGTATCGACAACTTGAGTTGAGCTATATAGATAAGGCCGGCCGTTGTGGCCGAGCGGTTCTAGGCGCTTCAGTCTGGAACCGCGCGACAGCTACGATCGCAGGTTAGAATCCTGCCTGGGACATGGATGTGTGTGATGTCCTTGGGTTAGTTAGGATTAAGTTCTAGGGGACTGATGACCTCAGATGTTAAGTCCCATAGTGCTCAGAGCCATATGAACCATTTTTATATAGATCAGCATGAAATATCAATGTCGATACAAAAATCCAAAAATAAATTGTACAGCAATAAGCCAAAGGGCAAGACCAAAATATGTTTTGAAAAATAGCGAAATCTAACAAAAGACGGTATCGACAACATTGGTCGATCTGTTCGCAGCACCACGAAATCAAAACTCGGTCACATAACTAACATCAAAACCTACCCACACCAACGCAGGTAGGAGAAATTCCACGATATCTGTCGCTGATGATCCAAGATATTTACCAACAATTAAAAATACAGCTAAAAAAGTCGTGAAAGCTGCACTTATACCTATTTCACAACACAAGAAACAGAAAATTAAGCACTTAAACACATTTACCATATTACAATTCCACACCGCTGCTCCCAATAAGGAAACAGAATCATAAAAAAAAAATACTTATGCACCAAAAGCCAGCTGGCACATAAACATAAATCTGGGAATCAGCGATGCGTGTGTGTGTGTGTGTGTGTGTGTGTGTGTGTGTGTGTGTGTGTGTGTGTGTGTGTCTATACTTAGTCAACCGTATAACAAGCCTAGGCCCCTCAAGCCAGGAGTTTCCTACTCGAGAAATCTACATGCACCGATCCCTGTTCTGAGAAGCAGCGGAGTATGGATGTAGATGTAGATGTAGATGTACGAGTACTTTGGTGAGTCTCAGACATTCTCCACAAAAGTAAAACTTCACACACTCGACAAATAAACCGAATAACTGTAGGGACTTAGTCGTGCTCAAAATGTCGTCCGCCATTGCGTCATGCAGGGACCTCCTCGTGCAGTTCATTGTCAGATAAAAAATAATCAATACACTGCACTAATAATTCCAAATCAGAAATGAAAGCTGCTGCCCATAACAACCCTACAAAAGAGATCAGTCACTAAAAAATAGCCACCAAATTTTCAAATATTAATATCACATCCAGCACTCACGGAGTCCGACATCACAAAACCTCTCAAACAATTTAAGGACATAAACGTCCCACTCTAGAGCGCGCCGCCACTCACTCCAGCAGGTCGCTGTTAACACGATACTTTTCTAATACGCTGCACCCGCGTCAGGTCACACAACGAATAACAGTTACGTCACTGGGAAAAGCAAACAACTATTTTCGAACGCTCGAGCTGGCGCACTATGTCCATAACAGCGATCTCATGTTCATGAATCTATTTTATAATCCACATTGTGAGACCACGTAACTACGATTCTATCATTTTCTGTGTTATCAGCGTTTTCATGCGTAAAAGACGTTGAGTCGTGGCCCTTTTTAACAATTTATGTCACTCGTACGTCTTGAGAAGGAATAAATTGTCATCAAGCTTAATTATCGACCACTTATGAACCCACAATTCCTCATTTCTCAGCCATTAGTCTGCTTCAAAGACGTGCTGATTATTTAAAAAACGGTAAATGAAATTAATAACTGCGATCCGTGTTAGATCATTAAATACTGTACATTTTCCACATACCACTAACTTCCTGTGTTAACAGTGTAATTGTCAGTTGCTCAGAATTTCAATATAAGTCGCATTAGTGGACCGATTTCACTGTATAGTTACAGGTCATGGATGATATCTCCCATAAGGCTAGTGGCACGTGAACAACCCGATAATAGTATAGATCTCATTCAGAATATCCTGTTTTTCCTGGCAGCCGCTTCTATAGTCAGAATAATAATTCATTGAGAAACTCCCTTCTTTCAATTGTACCACATTGTTCACTAATATCAGAGACACTCAGATATGTGAATCTTTTGAATAAGCCTTGACTAGTAAAACCAGCACGCTAAATTGGACGGCGAAAGTTCGACATCGGACGTGGACCAACTATGTGTAATAGAACCAATGATGTACTCAATATTATACACAGTGTTAAAAAAGAGTTTTCCATAGTTTGGACTACAACAATGAAAAATATCCAGTAGACATGGATTCTAAAATGCATAACTTAAGACAGTGTCCTTAACTCTTAAATCAACCCGGCTCGCGAGTCGCGTGCAGCCCAAAGAAGTATCAGTGTGGCCCGAGAAGCGATCATCTATCTCACGACTGGTATAAAAAAGAAAAATCTGTAATGACATTTACGTAAAGATATGATGAATTGACATTTTCAATCTGAAAATCCCGCCACATGATTCTATTCTCTCCCTCTCTGTCTCTCTCTCTCTCTCTCTCTCTCTCTCTCTATCTCTCTCTCTCTGCATGTGTGTGTGTGTGTGTCTCTCCCTCTCTGCTGACTTTCTCTCTTTTTTTTCCTTTTTTTTCTTTTTCTCAGCGGTTATTGTTAGTAGAGTTAAGTATATTATGTGCAGCCCAGAGATACCCCTGTTTTTCCAGTGCGGCTCATGTAAGCTAAAAGACACGCCTGTCTCAAAATATCCATTTTAGAGCCCACGCTTACTGAATATTTTTGTCTTTTTTGTCCATATTACCATCTCTCAATATACGGAATCCTTTTTTAGCACAGTGTAAAAAAGATTTATCATATAGCGCCAGAGACAGTGTTCACTGATAAAGCTGTTATTTGCAGGAAAGCTTGGTCCATCCTGATTAAATTCTGGAGAATTGTCCAGAATTTCCACCAGATGTAAGGAATACAAGGCCTTCTTTATGGGCAACTAAAGATAACGCCGATTACGAAAAGAACTCCAACTATCCGATTTCAGTATTAGGGTAAACATCAACTATACAACGCATCGTGTACTTTGGGGCAATATAGGGAAACATTAAGGAATTTGATGAACAGATTTAGTTGCAAGAGACGTTCGTATTTCGTTGTTCCTAGCCAAGCAATTGGGCTTACTCTGCCGCTAAGGCCGTAACTGCCTAGATATGACTTGTATATCGCTCTCGTGGAGTTTATGAGCAAAGGTATTTCGCGTAACAGCAGAGGAGCATAGTTTGTTATTGATTCTGAATGGCAGTGAATTTGTGGATTTAAAATTGGACGACAAAGGAAAGCGGGTACGATAGTAACTGCTTTTGGTTTCGCGTATAAAGTTAAGATGCTTAATTTCATTAGAATCAGTATCAGCAATTTGGTAGCGTAAGAAGACAAATGTTGGTGAAATGTTTTTTCTTTCTTTTTTGCTATGGGAGTATCCAATCGAAACCGATAACAACATTGCATAGACCACTAGGTCACCTACGATACGTCGCGAACGATTGTAGTTTTATATGTGTAGCAGTTTATTCCAGTTCGTGGGTCTGTGCCATGGATATTGGAATATAGAAAGCACCATAGTTTTAGTAAAGTATCCCAGACGCATACAATGTATCCATTTACTCCATAAACGTTATCAAGATTTCGGATGCATATGGCATACGGTCATGACCGTAGGGCTCAGTGATTAAGCGTCATACTACGACTGTATAGGTCCATCACTCTATTCCTTTAATGTCCTTGGCTTTTTCCGTCATTTAACACTTCTTCCTTCCTGGCAATGATATTGAAAGCACTGTGGTGTTTAAATTAAACTCAATGTACACCTTTACCTTACGTCATATGAAGCCAGTAATACGACACCCCGTATGCAATGAAAGAATTGGGCTGGTGCATAAGTTCCTGGCGCTTTTCCATTAGTTTTGTAAACACAACAGATACACGTGACAGAAACTTTAGTAATCAACAATATACTCTGTTTCAGTCTATGACTGTTGATATCACCTGGTTTTGAGGCTAAAATGTCGCCGAGCCATGTTCCGAGCGCATTTTTATCCGGAAAGGAAGTTCCTTGAATGTTGTTCAATGGACAGCGGAAAAGTTGAAAATCTAA
Source organism: Schistocerca serialis cubense (assembly GCF_023864345.2). Classification (NCBI taxonomy): domain Eukaryota; kingdom Metazoa; phylum Arthropoda; class Insecta; order Orthoptera; family Acrididae; genus Schistocerca; species Schistocerca serialis. The sequence goes on along the minus strand of NC_064638.1, from coordinate 246,890,820 downwards.
ATATGCAACATCAGGCAAATGAGGAGGTTGCGGAATTACTTACCAACCCAACTCCTGTCTACTATTTTTTGTCGGTCTCGTGGAATGCGGGCGGGTAGCATTACTTCACACAGTCTTCTCGTCGTTGTTCGCTGACTGCGTCTGACAGACGTCTCAGTTGTTTACAGTAAATGTCAGCAGTGATGGTTACTCCTCCAGGAAGCAATTGGTAATACACCACACCGTCTCTGTTTCACCAGATGAGTAAATTTACCTGTTTTGCATTCACGCAGATCTTTGTGCGAGGAACTGCTGCTTTGTTTGGGCTTCACCGTTCCTTTCTTCTTCTTATTGACATCATTTCTCATCACCATGAAAATAGAGGACATGAGTGGTCGGTAGTGTTCACGAGCCAGTTAATGACGAGCAAGCAGACATGCACATATGGTCACCGTTTGTTTTTGTGATTTTGGCTTAGAGCATGCTGTATCCGTACACCCGATTTTTGAATCTTCCCCAGCATGCAAACGTCGCACGATGCTGGAATGATCACAGTTCACCACATTTATCAGTCCTCGAGTACAATGACGTGAATCATTGTGCATTAAGGCGTTCAAACTATCTTCATCAAACCTGAAGGTCTTCCTGAACGTGGAGAGTCGCTAATGTCAAAGTGATCCCTCTTAAAACGTGAAAACCATTTTCATGCTGTGCTTTGTCCAATGGCATTAACGCCATACACGGCTCAAATGTTTCTGGCTGCCTTCGCTGCAGTTGCCCCTCTACTGAAGTCTAACAAAAGAATTTGTCGGCAATGTTCCGATTTCTCCCATTTGCACTGTATTTGCTAGCGTCCACAGCTCCACTCACTGTCCCCAATGACAAAATGACAATATGTAAACCAAAACAATGAGCTACAAACAAAAATGACAGTGATAAATAAACCCATAGCAACCGGAATACCAAAATGCAAAACGAAAACGCTACGAATTTAGGCGCCAACCTAATAACATTTCCCGATCAATATCAAATTTTGTGCTACTGAATTCATATACTAAATCAGTCAACTTCAAACGAGCTGCCATCGTGGAGGAGTACCTTAAAAGAGAAGATATCAAGCGAATGCAGTGGCCTGCCTGTTCTCCAGACCAAAACCCCATCGAGCACGTATGGGATGCTCTCGGTCGACGTATCGCAGCACATCTTCGAACTCCTACGACACTTCAGGAGCTCCGACAGGCGCTGGTGCAAGAATAGGAGGCTATACCACAGCAGATGCTCGACCACCTGGTCCAGATAAATTAAGGATAATTCTGATGCATGGTGAAACAACGCTCCGGTGGGCAGTTTGAGGGTTTAAATAACCTCGGGGTATGACCATACGGTGCATTTGACCTGCTGTCGTCGCACGGTGGCGCTGGCAGCAGTCCACATACGCAAATGTGTGTTGGTGCATGTCAGAGTACGGTGCAACGAGTGAGTGTGCAGACGTTTTCAGACGTGCTAATGGTGACTGTGTGTTGAAAATGGCTAAAAGAACGCATATTGATAACTTTATGAGGGGTAGAATACTAGGGCGACTGGAGGCTGGTCAAACGCAGCAGGTCGTAGCATAGGCCCTCCGTGTGCCACAAAGTGTGATCTCAAGATAATGGTAAGGATTCCAGTAGAGAGGAAACGTTTCCAGGCGCTACAGTACGGGGTGTCCACAGTGTACAATAACGTAAGAAGACCGATATCTGACCATCAGTGCCCGCAGACGGCCACGGTGTACTTCAGGTAGCCTTGCTCGGAACCTTATCGCAGCCACTGGAACAGTTGTCTGCAGACACACAGTCTACAGACGACTGAACAGACATGGTTTATTCGCCCGGAGACCTGCAAGGTGCAGTCCATTGACCCCTGGTCACAGAAGAGCTCGTACAGCTTGGTGTCAAGAACATAGTACATGGTCTTTGGAACGGTGGTCCCAGGTTATGTTCACGGACGAGTCCAGGTATGGTCTGAACAGTGATTCCGTCCGGTTTTCATCTGGCGTGAACCAGGAACCAAATACCAACCTCTTAATGTACCTGAAAAGGACCTGCACGGAGGTCGTGGTTTGATGGTGTGGGATGGGGTTATGATTGGTGCACTTACACCCCTGCATGTCTTTGACAGAGGATCTGTAACAGGTCAGGTGTACCGGGACGTCATTTTGCACCAGTATGTCCGCCTTTTCAGGGGTAAAGTGGGTCCCACCTTCGTCCTGAAAGATGATAACGCACGGTCAAACCGAGGTGCCATCGTGGAGGACTACCTTGAAAGAGAAGATATCGGGCGAATCGAGTGGCCTGCCTGTTGTCCAGACCGAGATGCTCTCGGTCGACGTATCGCAGTACATCTTCAAACTCCTACGACACTTCAGGAACTCCGACAGGTACTGGTAGAAGAAAGGGAGGCTTTACCCTAGCAGCTGCTCGACCACCTGATCCAGAGTATGCCATCCCGTTGTGCGGCCTATGTACGTGTGCATGGTGATCGTATCCCATATTGATGTTGGGGTACATGTGCAGGAAACAGTGGCGTTTTGTAGCACATGTGTTTCGGGACTGTTTACTCAACTTATCACCAATACCGTGGACTTACATATCTGTGTCGTGTGTGTTCCCTATGTGCCTATGCTACTAGCGCCATTTTGTGTAGTGACACATTGGGTGGTACAACATTCTGCAATTATCCTTAATTTATGAGCATGAGTTTATTTTGATAGCTTGGAAGATCGGAAATAAGCTAAACTAATACATGAAAATGGGTAGCTAACACTTATGTGATAGTAGTCAAAATTTAATTACCAAAATACCATTTTGGAGAAAAGTTACCTACGTCTACGATCTATACTGACCAACTTCAAGTATGAATCTGAATGCATGTAGAAACTTGTCTCTTGTAACTCCAGTGCAGTTGTGAGACTGAGGGGAAAAAGAAGCGATTATGGTCAGTGAAGTCATTAAAGCATTTTGAAAGGCATTCTAGTCTTACTGTCATGTTTAAGCACCAGATTTCTCTGGATAAAATATTCTTGGACTTCTTGCATCGTCACATTTTAGTACAAAATTGAGCTTTTGCCAACATAGTGTACCGTCAGCTTCAGGAACGTCTGACTGCGAAGCCTGCTAATGAAGAGGTCTTTCATAGCTAAATGTCAGCCTATAATTAACAGACCTACGCCATCGAGAACCATGCGGAAGCAGCAGAGATTGCCGCCGGAGATGTGGCCGATGAAGGGGTGACATTAGCACCACACAGTTCACAATTATCCTTATTTCTCTGAAGACCTACGGCATCGACTATCCGGTATACTACTTACTACTAACAACGGGAAGGCCTCAGACACGATCAACCGATTTGGCTCATATTAGGCAGGTCGTTTGTGTACAACCTAAAATGAAAGTCTCTAAAATATTTAGGCTCAACCTCATTCCCCTCCCCCAGTTATCAGAATACCATCACTCACAATCGAATCAGAATTGCCGGGACCGATAAGGTTTGAAAATAGAGCATTTCATCTCATCATATATGAGGTCCACAAACGCATATTTTCCTTGGAATTCAGAAAAGAAACTATTTCGACTAACTCTTACACAACCAGAAACTAAACGCTATCCAATGAAACGTAAGCAGTGCCTGGTAGCGAACAAGCCATCAGGCTGCGCAGCGGAGAACCTATGTCCGGTTCCAAAATGAATTATGCACCTATTTCCTCAATTTGTACCGTCTCAGTTTCCAAATTGGTAGGAACTGAAGGGCTAATAAGGTAACGAAATCGATAAGGAACAATAAATTTCTTGAACGACTGGGATTACTAAAGAATTAAATTTTTTTCCTGATCACTTTACAATGACTCTTTCACTCACTCGGTTACATGTCGTGACTTTTCTTCTAACAGCTAGATGGTTGGCACTTATCACATAAACGTGCGAAGAAAATTTACTCATGGCACCAAGAACATCCTAAGGATGCAATCTCCATGGAACTACATTCAACGGAGAATACATTTGGTATACAATTAAAAATATTTCTTTTCAGGGTATTAATTTTGATGCATACCGCGCGTACGGTAATACTGTCTAAAAAATCGGTGTTGAAAGTTCATCATGGTTTATGCTGTGAATCGTAATTACATAAGCGCAGTTGTGGAGTTCTCGCTGGATTTCGAGAAGCAGATTGTACTTTCAGAGCATCGAAATAAACTTTCTAACTTGATGATAAAAGTAAACATCACACACAGATGTGAAGTTTGACGGTATAAGTCTACCATGCAAGCCGGTTGACCCTCGTGATCTATAAATAGACTGCGATACATGACGGTATTTGTTTTTCCTACACAGGGATCCAGTATGAAAGAAAATCAGCAACACATTGTTTTTAAATGCTCTCTAAATATCTCTTGTAAATTGAATTTTTCAATCTCTTATATTTCGAGCAAGTGAGACAAACATTTATCACGAGTCGTTTAAACAATCGACCTAATTAATCGTTAGTTTCTTATCAGCGCCGTAAAACTTTAGGCGACAATTTTCCAGAATCTGTGATGAATTATTGCGTCGTTTACAAATGCACTATTTTATCTATACTACCAACTGCGACAATGGTTCGGCCGTTACGTAAAAACATGTGTCGAATGTTCGTCTTCGCAGCAATCTTACTCGGAATTGTTTTCATCTAACGACGCCTAAAATGTTATTTCTGTACTAACTGAAGACGTTTGAGAATTTTTTTGCTTATCTTTTTATTATTCTTTGTTGATTTATTTATCTTATTGGCCCTCAAATACGGACAAAAATAAAAAAAACTGCAGAATGCATCTGGGGACCGAACACAGCCTCTCTGATTTCCAGTCAAATGTCTTGGTCGCCACGCCGACGGCGCTTTCGTTGTACATTGTGTACTTCACGGGTACACAAGCCACAGACAAAATAATTTTTCAGTATTTGAGGAAGTACTTCCGAGCGAAGATCGCAGTCAAATATTTATTTTGAATCGATGACCGGTTTAAACAGAGCTTTTCTGTCATCTTCGGATCTCACCATTTTCAGAATTATGTGATACATTTTGACAATGTTAAAAGTTTAAACAGTTTGGAAGACCACAACCAATCAGCGTGCATTAATGAAAGTATTAATGAAAGTACTAGCTACAATCATGTTGGTGTGCATCTTGCGCCGATTACGTGTGATCACACACACGTCAGTACAGCTCCAGATGAGCATGTGTGCAGCCGCACATAATCGGGAAAAGCTGCATGCCAACATGAAAGTCAACAGTATTTTTGCCAATGACGTGCTGATTGGTTGTTGTCTACCTGCTGGTTGTGCTTGCATTTCCAAGATATTTAAATTTTCAAAATTGTAAGAACGTATGGCATAATTTTGAAAAAGATGACAGCAAAGTCCTGTTGAAACTGGTCATCTATATAAAACAAATATATTAAAGCGATGTTGGCTCTGAAGTATTTCTTCAAATATTACAATCTGCAGTGCTTCCCCTGATCAGAATGTCGATAATATATAAAGTTTCTTTCCTCGATTTCCATGAATATATACGTTTACGAATCCAATATTTGATGATGAAAATCGGTCAGTTTTCAGTTATCCATCAATACCGTCAATTCTGAACCGATTGCGCCTAAGGAACTTGAGGGGTGATTTTCTAAGGAATGGAAGGGTGGGAGGGGTTGAGCCAGAATCTTAGCATTTCATTTTAGGATGTACACAAGCGTCTTGCCGAATAAGAGTCTAATCGGTTGCCCGTGTCTCAGTCCCTCTCTTTGTAAGATTGTAGCATCAGTCTCTACAGACGCTATTATCTTCAACGACAGTGGCCACGAAAGCTTGCAGACTTGTATCTAGAAGGCAATCTGTCTAAAGGGCTTGTTCCTCTCTCCTTCGAATCCTGCCTCGGGCATGGATGTGTGTGGTGTCCTTAGGTTAGTTAGGTTTATGTAGCTCTAAGTTCTAGGGGACTGATGACGTCAAATGTTAAGTCCCATGCTGCTCAGAGCCATTTGCCCCTCCTGCCCCTCCGCATGTGGCGAGGAATGTGTGAGACTTCTTCGAAGAACGACGGGGACCACTCCTCCCCTCGGATGTCCGTTCGTCTGACATATCGCCCATCTATCGGTTCTGGGATGTGGTCTGTCGTCAGTTTGTTCGTTGAGGGCCTCCTGCAGCAACAGTTGATGCTTTGTGGAGCGTTTACAAACCGCATGACAGAATATTGTCCAGCATCGTTTCAGGCGCTCTTTGGTTCCCTGCCACGAAGTTTAGCGGCTGTCATTGCAGTATATGGTGGCGCTACTCCGTACTGAACTTCCACAGTCACAGTGCTTGTACGAGTCGGTAAAAAGAAAAAGAAAATGATTTGTGTAGGGCCGTATCCTCAATCGGCGGAATAAGTTTCACTGTGATTTCATCTCTCTTGTCTACAGTTGTGTGTAGCAAAGACCGCTACGCGCGAGCATGCAAGACGGAGAATTGTGCCAGACCTATGTAGTATCTGCTCGTTGAACCGATGAGCGTTGTCCAGTGCACCAGCCAGCCTGAGTGCAAAGTACTTGCCTTCCTTAACGGGCGACCGTGGCACTAAGAGGGACATCGAGCCTTCGGGTTAAAACAATAATAAATCTGCCACAAAGACCCCGTGCAACGGGATGAACCATACATCTACATCTACATTACATATATACTCCGCTAGCCACCAAGCGGTATGTGACGGAGGGCACAATTCGCGCCAAAGTCATATTCTCCCCCCCTCCTCTCCCCCCCCCCCCCCCCAAATGTTCCACTCGCGGATCGCGCGAGGGAAAAACGCCTGTCTGAACGCCTGAGTACGATCTCTAATTTCCCTTATCTTTGAGTGGTGATCATTGCGCGATTTGAAAGTTGGTGGTAGTAATATATGCTCTACATCCTCGGCGAAGATCGAATTTTGGAATTTAGTGAGCAGCCCCTTCCGTTTCAAACTTATGATGAGATTTGTAACGCTCTCGCGATGGCTCTTCTTTGGACCTTTTCAATCTCTTGAATGGGACCAACTGGTAAGGTTCCCATACAGACAAATAGCACTCTACGACTGGACGAACTAATGTATTGTAAGCAATTTCCTTTATTGAAGGACTGCATCGCTTCAGGATTCTACCAATAAACCTCAATCTAGAGTTCACCATACCCGTTACTTGTGTAATCTGATCATTCCATTTGAGATCATTTCGATTAGTCACACTTAGATACTTGACGGATGTTACCGCTTCCGAAGACTGGGCATTTATTTTGTACTCGTACATTAATGGGGATTTTTGCCTTGTTATATGCAGTAGGTTACACTTACTAACATTGAGGGATAACTACCAGTCATTACACCACGCATTTATTTTCTGCAAATCCTCATTGATTTGTTCACAACTTTCGTGTGATACTATTTTCCTGTAGACTATAGCATCATCGGCAAACTGTCTAAAACCGCTGTCAATACCATCAACCCGATCGTTTATGTAAATCGTAAAAAGTAGCGGACCTATTACGCTGCCCAGGAGCACAGATGAAGTTACGCTTGCTTCTGTTGAAGTCACCTCATTCAGGACGAGATACTCCTCTCTTTCCAACCGCATATGTCATCGGATAGACCGTAAGCGCGCACTTTTTGGAGCAAGCGACAGTGCAGCACTGAGTCGAACTCCTTTCGAAAGCCGAGAAATATGGAATCAACCTGGGAGCCGGTACCTAGAGACTTTTGTATGTCATTCATAAAGAGGGCCAGCTGTGTCTCGCACGACCACTGTTTCCTAAAACAGTTTCTGCAGATGAGCTTCCCACAGTCTAGAAAGGTCATTATGTCTTTATGTCTGAACAGAAAATATGTTCCGTGATTCTACAAGAAATCGATGTCAGCGAAATTGGCCGGTAATTATGTGCATCCGATTTTCTACCCTTTTTATATATTGCTATTACCTTGGCCTTCTTCCAGTCCCGTGGAAGCTTCCGCTCTGATAGATGATGCTTAAGAATGGTGCTATATTTGTAGCATAGTCAACATATACCGTCTGGGCCAGAGATCTTCCTGGTGTCTAAGGGTCTTAACTGTTTTACAATCCCAGATACACTTAACACTATGTCAGACATCCTTGCGTTTTTTTGGTAACTCAAAGGGCGAATGGTGCTGCAGTTGTCTACAGTAAACGATTTTTTGAAAGCTAGGTTTAGAATTTCGGCCGTCTGTTTATCATCATCCGTTACATTGCCCGTACTGTCAGCAAGAGAAGGTATTGAATGGAGAGTAAGCGATTTGTTATTAAATCTGAATGCTCTATGTTATATATTGACGAAAGTGGATGTATTTCCTCAGTAATTACAGATACAACAGCTTAGGTATGAGGTTGTACAATAGGTTAAAATGTTAAAGCTTAACAACACTGCTGACTTGAGCGTTGCTAATACAGAACTTGTGTGTGTATGTTGTTAATGATCCGTCCCGTCCACTGCGGTTCATGTGTGGTGCCATCGATGGAGCGCGTGCGCTGAATAGCAGGCTGCGAGATATGGAGCGGATCATCCGCATTAGGCTGCTCCCCTTTAAAGAGCGAGGGCCGCCCACGCTTCCGTGCTTGCTTGCGGGAACTGGAGATGTCTGTGCAGAGAGAGAGCGAGAGAGAGAGAGAGAGAGAGAGAGAGAGAAAGGGAAAGAGAGAGAGAAAGGGATGAGTAGGAAGGACGGACGGAGAGAGAGGCAGAGTGCGAACAACAAGGGCATCTGACTCTCAGATCAGGGGGGCGCGGCTGTGAACAGGTTGATGGACGAGATTTTTGTGGCTCGGCCGCTTCTGGTGGCAGCTATCTGCAGGGACTCTGCGTTGAAGCACTCGGCTTCTGACATGTGTTGTGGCTATCTCAAGGAGCTAGGGAATCTGCGCTGTGCCACTCATCTGATTTGTGTTGGGTTCGTTGACACTGTATGACACACAAAATGGCTCTGAGTACTATGGGACTTAACTCCTGTGGCCATCAGTCCCCTAGAACTTAGAACTACTTTAACCTAACTAACCTAAGGACATCACACGCATCCATGCCCGAGGCAGGATTCGAACCTGCGACCCTAGTGGTCACGATGATCCAGACTGTAGCGCCTAGAACCGCTCGGGCACCCCGGCCGGCCGTATGACACACACATATATCTGTTAAGAATGAGTAGATAAGATTAGCTGTTTCCATTGAGTGTCGTCTCCTTCTTATATGAGCGAACAGCGTGACTGGTTCAGAAATAACCCGAGTAAATGTGGAATGAGAAAGTAACTGTTCAGTTTACAAAATTGACACTAAAAGCTTACGAGTGGTGTGCTAACTCCACGCCATACGTACGTTAGTTGCCTTCTGAGAATTCGGTGGATAGTGAAATTCATATGTGAAATTAGTTTTATAGGCAATGTAGTGCAGCCTGGGGCATGAATTTTTTTTAGGGGAAGAGGGAGAGGGGGTGGGGGAGCGCGGCTCCTGCTTGATGTTCCATCGTTCGGTCTCATACAACTACTTACTGGTGATGTTACCGTGATTATTAGTTATGTGTGCTTAGGTGTTTCCTGTTTATCAAAGTTTCTGTGTATACGTTTCGTGCATTACCAGGAGAGGCCGGTGTAGGTAAAATCGTAATAGAACGGACGTTTCCTATTGCTTTTTTTCTAATTTAACTAATTCAATTTCATTACGAGGCCACAGGAAAAATCAAGCATAAACAATATCGATCACATCACTAATCGACACGTTTATAATTATGGCTCCACTAGGCATTTACTAAGATAACCATTACCATCAAATGTAAATAGAATGCGACGCATGGAAGTTTCATTTTAAGGTTTTACACCCCTTAGTAACACCATTATATTAAATCTCATACTTTACAAAAGAATGATTGTTGCGTATATACACTGAACAGTTGGTGAAGAGGTTGAAAGAGGTCCCTGACTAAGGAATTTATTGCTAGCGCACTCGAGCAGATGTAATTTCTATGGATTGCTCAGGCGCTGCCTGCGATGTGTAAGCTATAAGAGAATCTCACACCAGAGAGCAGTGTTGGCTGCAGTAAGAGCAGTGGCAGTAGGAGTAAGTAGTAGCTAGGAGTCGTGTGTATGGAGTTGGCTGGGCCGGTCGTGCGGAGCGATGGCGGTGCCTGAGCGATTTAGTATAAGGTAAAAGCAGCCTCGCGCATATGTACTATTGTTATATCATGTCTCATGTAAATGTCTTTTAAAAAATCTCTTAATAAGAATCTTTCTTATAAAAATTAACTTTTGACAGTCATTCACCTCAATTTATAGAATTTACTACTTTGTCCAATCCATGATCATCCCGATTATTGTAAAGAAGTTTTAGTTGTTTCCTTTTATACATGAAAAATCTATCGTCCAGCATTGCACTGGGCTGTGCCACAAAAATTTCTTATGGGAGCAGATACATACGCGTTATCTGGCGACTTCATTGAGGTAAGAATTTTCAATTTATTCAGTATGATCTTTCAGGGCCAAGAAGCAGCACTGCTGACGTCCAATTTTATCAGTTAGATTCACAGTCAGATAATTATTGAAAGGTTATAAGTGAGCCAAAATTTTATTGAGAGGTTAGTCACGTTATTATTGCCAGGTTACGGAATAATAAACTGTTGGTAGGTTACGAAATTTTTCTGTTGGAGGTTACAAGGTGCTGAATCGAGCTGAGGAAATACGAAATACCTTGGATAACTTGGCTAAAAGAATCTATCGTTTGATAAGACACATCTTATGGCATCAAGGAGTTATGAAATTACTAATCATGGTAATTGCGAGGAATTGGTTCTAGTGGATGTAGTTGCAGTAGCTAGTAGTAGATGAACAGGCTTTCAGAGGGCACACTAACGTAAAAAGGTGCAGTAAACCAATTTTCTGACTGAAGAACGCAACAACAACGATGTCATTATAATGTTTCATTTGTGGGGCGCTCAGCTATTGCGGTCATCACGGCCCGTACAAAATCCCAAGTTTTACACAATCCATTTTCTTTTCACAATCATATCTAGTCACTCCCACAAATGATGATGATGATTATTAAATGATGAGGACAACACAAACACGCGATCCCCGGTCAGTGCAAATCCCTAATACGGCCGGGAATCGAACCCGGGACCCCATGATCCCAAGGCAGCAACGCTGGCCCCTAGACCACGAACTGCGGGCAACACCAACGATGTAAAATAACGTTGATATACATCTTTTTCTTAAAACAACAATGACAAGCATATGTGTGTGGGTCTGGTTTTCATGAAGATCTCCAAATATTCATTATATGAGACCTGAGCTACTCCCAGCGTAAACAACTTTCAAATAACTTACGCGACTGCAGTCGGGTGCACTGAAAGTCAGAGAGTGTGCTCCTGTCGAAATATCGGCGGATGTGAGACGTCACCTGGCTGCGTTCCCGTAAGTTATTTGAAACTATTATCTGTCGTCCAGTACGGATACAATGTTGGCACATGAAGAAATGTCGATCCGGCTGGACTATTAAAAACTAGTTGAAAATTCAATGCAGCAGAAAAATGTCCAAACAACAATTTTGTGTATTATATTTGAGTTGGTGTAAATTATGTAAACATTTCAATTAAGTTATAAGTTCTCAACTAAAATGAAAAGGATATCAGGACCTCGTAATCCAGCGTTCCACGCTCGCTGTTCATAATTCTGGTCTGTAGCCTTACAGTCACCTCTGAAAGCCCATCCATCTTCATAAAAAACCTGCTTTTCTGAGCAAAGTTTTTCTCCCTCTAGCAGGACGATGAGAATTGTTCGTTCTACGGCCTCCGCAGCTCGGAACACAAAGCTTTACGTGAAACAAAGTCCTTGAATGAGGCCATGAATCCTTAGCAAGGACCTGCGCGTAGTTACAGGTGAAAGAGCTTCGCTGTGAGGCAGCATGTAGCTGTGGTCCATCGTTTCATGCAAATTTTAAAGCTAAATTGCAGTGTCAGGACAGTTTCATGCACAAATTTCTTGGTTCGTTTGTTGCAGTTGTTCCTTGGGTAGAAATATAATGTATCGTAAACATGTTCAGCTGTTATTTGAATGGAAGACATGAAGAGAGTAAGATGTGCTTAAAAAGTGTGTGTGCGAGTAGGGGGGGGGGGGGGGTGGCACCATGGGCAGGAACAGTTTCTTACTTTCCTCCCTCCTCCGATCCAGTCACCCCACCTTAGTCGTGCCAGATGTGCCTAGAATTATACAGGGTGTTCGGAAATTTCCGTTACAAAATTCTAGGACACATCCACTTCTGACTGAGAAACTGAATTAGGCGTGACGTAACACATTAATTAGGTAACAATTCGAAAGGAAACAAAACGAAACTTCCATTTATCACTAAAGCCAATTTTTTGTATTAACACATGAGCATTACGTGTTTACATTATACCTAAACAGAAGGAAACCAGCATAGTGTAGGCACACAGCAGTACTGATGCCTTTCAATAGCGGTTCGATGTGGCGACCACCAACATCCTTCCAGAGATTTTACACGTCACCCTGTCTACCCTACGTCATAGTAGTTGTGGACGCGATACACGCCTCAATTGAAACAGTCGTAGAACGGCGACGGTACGTTTCCGGACCTGGTTTCCTATTCAAAATATTATGTACTCACTCCCCTCTACAAGTCCTAGACGTCTGTGGCGGGAATTTCCCAACAACATGTATAATAAAAACAAAATGATTTATTATAATGACGATTTGTTTATAGTACTACTTGGTACATCAGTTTAGCATAACCTGCTGTTTAGAAAAAATCATTTCAAAAACATACGTCAGAACATTGGGAAGTTTATGTGTCAAGCAATGATTTAATGGTTTCAACAACGGCAAGATCTCACAACGTTGATAACGACGTAATTCACACGATGAAGATTGTGAACACAGATCTCCATACTTCCTTCTTTGCTTCACACAGCTCTCTATGATTTGTCGATTCTGGCTGATTTACAATAGAATCTTATTGTCAGGTTAGGTTTCATTGTAATTGATATGCCAGAGACAATGATGTAATTGAAACAGGAAGGAGGTCAGCAGTCAGCCGCGATCCAATCTATATTTTATTACAGATCTAGATTTCAGCTGCAGTACAGGTATCAGCAGCGCATATGAAGTGAATCTTGTAGACTCAACAGGCTTTTAAGTGTACATGCTGTGTACTGAAAGTTATCATTTTGCATTTACATTTACTTGCATTTACAAGCCTGTTGCGTCTACATGACACACTTAATGTGCACAGATTATACCTGTACTGCAGCTGAAATCTATATCTGCAATAAAGTACAGATTGAATCGCGACTAATTGCTGATTTCCCTCTCGTTTGAAAATCTTCTTGGTCATTTTAACTGATGGCAACGGCCTTGCCGCAGTGGATACACCGGTTCCCGTGAGATCACCGAAGTTTAGCGCTGTCGGGAGTGGCCGGCACTTGGATGAGTGACCATCCAGGCCGCCATGCGCTGTTGCCATTTTTCGGGGTGCACTCAGCCTCGTGATGCCAATTGAGGAGCTACTCGACCGAATAGTAGCGGCTTCGGTCAAGAATGCCATCATAATGACAGGGAGAGCGGTGTGCTGACCACACGCCCCTCCTCTCTGCATCCTCCACTGAGTATGACACGGTGGTCGGATGGTCCCGGAAGGCTCCTCTTGGCCCGATGACGGAGTGCATTTTAACTGATTCAACTGTGGGTTCCCTGTCAAACATTCCATGGTGTATTAACTGAACGGAACACTTATTTGCTTTATTTCAGAAAATATTATTACTTTTGTATGAATGACTTAGGTTTAGGGTTGTAAGCCCATTTTCCGGTACAGTACGTCGTGGAAATGTAGTTCAGTTTAGTGAAAGAAAACGAAAGCTGGTTCCTTAACTTGGCACAAAATCTTCTCGGGTCCCCTGTAGCGTCAATTCACAGCGTCACAACGTTTCGGAATGGAAGTTCACTGCTCCAACCTTCTTTGCGTAGGGTATCTGATTTTTTTGTGGGTAGCAGGTAGCCAGGTACAGGCCTGTGAATGGGCTACCTTTCGTGGTCGTACAGTTCTCTGCAGCCGACCAGGGCGCCAGCGCATCTATGCGTACAAAAAACTATCATCCCCCTCATCTGAGTGACTGTTAATTTACATACAGTGGGTAGCACACTGGACTCACATTCTGGTGGACGACGGTTCAAATCCACGTTCGGCGATCCTGTTTTATGCCTTCCGTGATTTCCCCAAATCGCTTTAGGCAAATACCGGGATGGTTCCTTTGAAAGGGCACTGCCGATATCCCTTCCCATCCTTCCCTAATCCGATGGGAACGATGAGCTCACTGTTTGGTCCTCTCCCCCAAACCAACAAATTAGCCAACCAAACCATGGTTGTCGAAAGCCTGAAGTAGTGCCGGCCGTTGTGGCCGAGGGGTTCTAGGTGCTTCAGTCCGGAACCGCGCTGCTACTACGGTCGTAGGTTCGAATCCTACCTCGGGCATGGATGTGTGTGATGTCCTAAATCCTGAGTCTAGGGGACCGATGACCTCAGATGTTAAGTCCCATAGTGCTTGGAGCCGAACCGTGGTAAGGCACTCTAGACCGCGCGGCTGCTTGGCAGTGTTTGCTCCTCTAATGCCGAATCCGGCCATCGAGCTATCAAATTTTAGGACATTTCTCGAATGCCGTAATGTTTCATCGTCAACATTAACAAAAGCTATATCACTATAATTGTCTTCTGAAGAGCTATCGTACCTAGCTTAAAAATTATACGGTTCCATTAAAAAAATGTACTTGTTTCAACATCTCCGTTGATACCAGAGATAAAACATTAACCAAACTAGAACATACGTGCCCCTCGACGCTCTAACATTTGCCGAAAACCGCGTTTCGGTATGTCTAATGTGACGGTACCGGTTTATAGTATTTCGTGACTTTAATTAATTATAAATGATATTTCAGGTAGATCAATAGATACATAAAACCAGTTACCTATTGTCAGCGTAAATATTCGCTTGATGTCAAAAAATGATTATCCCGGCTAATATTTTTCACTCTGCTGAAGAAATCTCCCCCTGACGTTGTGTAGAAATGTTGTCTGTAAAGTCGTGTGAGCGCCACTACATTGCATATCATTTATCAGATTTTACTCAACTGTCACTTAAGGTGGAAGCACTTTTCTCTAGCAAAAGGAACATTTAGTCACAAAATACTACCCGCGCACAACACTGACGTGTGTCTCCTATTAAAATATTTCGTGTAAATCGTCCGAAATAACTAGTCTTCATACATCAGCAAATAATAAATTGATATTACGTAATTTGCTATGAGCACTATTTTTAAAGATTTAATCTGAGTATAATTCTGTCTTTTAGAGTAGATTCGGGACCACCAGTGCACATTTACTTCCATTCATTTGTATCTCGATTAAAAACTGCGGCGGAGAGATTTTTGCTAAGATGGCGGCAGACAGACGATAGTCAATTTGTCTATTGTTATTCTCGATTCCTTTTATAGCAAGTTAACATATTTGGATAAAAGTCTTTAAGTCTTTTGCTCTCTATTCTTTAGCATTTAAAATTATTCTCAATGAAAAATACTTCATCATTTTATACCGCTGTAAGTTATTAGCGCTAATGGCTGCGCTCCTAATTTCTGAGCTGAAAATTAACACTTAAAAACATTAATTAGATTGGATTACAATTGAAATAAACACAAATCCACGTCTAGACAATAGCGACCCTATTTTTCTAATAATTATTAACAATATAGTTACATGCTTTCTCTTTACAGACGTCACATGTCTCACGTCCGAGCAAGTCATCGGTTAGCACAGGAAGAACAACTGAACCACAATTATCATAGGTAACGAAAAAAGATTATTATTGTCGTTGTCTATGAATGTAGTTCTCTGATAGTAGTTTTAATTCACACAGAAATTAAATTATTACAGAAATAATGAAATAATTGTCGTCATTTTTACACGATACAGTCTTTTCTATACGTAGTATCAATAATATTTTCTGAAGTTTGTACACTAAGTTCATCTTAAGATCTTGTGGCTAGAACGTAGTGACGTGGATATTACATTGCCTCTTGGGCTGAGAAAAAAAATACTTTATATACTGTATTTTTTGTTGTTATCACAACACCATATGCACTTAAGTTCATTGTTCTCATGATGCAAATTTTCAGATACAATATTGTTCAATACATGGCACAAATAGTGTTGAGTATTTAAATGGGTTCAATAATTGTATAGTCTCGGAATAAAGCGGCGGACACTTCCCGGATTAACGTGGCCGCATGGATGGAGCGTCGGCTGCCGTTGGCTGCATCCTGATTGGATCTGCCGCTGTCTGGAAGTAGTACTGCAGCAGGTCTTCTTTCTCTCTTTCCACGTCCCTCTCGTACAAGATGGGTACATGAAATATCGAAACATGGAACATGGTATCAGTGACAATAATTATATTCATCCTGTGGAAGAAGTTTTTTAGTCTCAATTTCACCTTCGTTCACACGGATGGAAATAGTTTGTTTCTGGAGGATGTCCTGTATCTTTACACTAATTCATTTAAATGTAGTGATTCTCAATTAGGTTTAACACAGTATGCACATACGCGACACTGCACCATTATTTATACAGGTGTCCATCGTGCGCTCTGTTTATTTCCTGCGGTAAGTAAACATTTCCGCGAGGCGCTGCGTAGCCAGCGTTGCATTATATTGTTGCCGCGCGCCTGGCTGTACAGTCTGTCACACAATATTCGGCACCCGAAGACGACTTATAACACTTTAATGTGAGGTCTTCAGTTCTACGTTGTCATAAATGCTGTTAACAGGTTTTCAAGGTCCATGTCACTGCTGCTAACGTTTAACACTCTATGAGCGTTCCTGTGTTCTATGATCACAGTTCTAATCACTGTTTATCACTTTTTACAAAAAAAGAACACAGTTTTTCACACGTCCACTATACTTTTTTAGTTCTTGTGAAACACGCTTCACTGTCCTGATTGCTGCCAGTATTACTCAAAGCACTCGACAGCAAATCTTGTATGCAAATGACACTTTTAGAAGATAGTGAGGTCTTGTACATTGGCACATCAGTTTGTATTATTATATCAAGATAACAAAAATCATAGACTGTCACATAAAATATGAGACAATATGAGTTTAAAATCTGCTACATTGTTCTGACCATAAGATCATTATTGAAGTTTGTAGATATCAGTACATTCCATTTTCATGTCATACATTTATTAGTGCTCCTTTGTAGTCATTGATACATGTTTTCATTAGGAATGTTACCATATTATGGGACAGATGTCCATGTTCGCTTCACCTAACAGAGAGATGCTCATAAGAGCATACGGAAAATATAGCCACGTAAAGAAAACTATGTACACAAATCGGTACGTATTTTGAACACGTTTCACTAATAGCGAAAGCGGTTTCTGACAGACACGCAACTCACACCCAATTGACATCCGTTACGTGAGTGCGTCTACATGGGTCAGGTTCATGGAAATATTTTTTACACGTTCACTCTCATACATGAACAAATACCACTATCTAAGGATATACACTTTTAATTGAGCATTTCTCTAACCTACGTAGGAAAGATAATTTTTTTTATATTTAATAAAATAGTTCTTGACAAAGAACTTGTGTCAAGTTAATGACTTTTTCAGAGTAAGAATGTTTACCATTAAGATTCTCCCTTTTTGACATAATGTTTCATGAATATTATAATGTAATAATTGGCATCAAAGAATACAAACTAATAAACACGTAACATCATGACATTGGCCAAAGGAGGACTGCTGTATGGTGAATTTGATGTTTCAATAATTCCCCAGTCCAGCGTTTTTGGGATTTCTTTCATTACTTCGTTTTTCTTTGTCCAGGGGACCGAGTATGAAGCTCTGCAATAGGTCTTACGTGGATAGACCTTCATATCATAAAGATAATGTTTTATGATACCTGTTCGTTGACTGAATACTTCATGGTATTTCGATAATAATTTTGTTAATTGTCCAGCCTCTGAAGCGTCAATGCAAGTTGCCTCTTTCACGTTTTCCTCGATTGTTGTAGCTATGTCACTCATATTACTGGGTGCATCAATACTTCGATTATTGTGGCACTTTGGTGGGTGCTCATATTCTAACACTAACAATTTCTGTTTGCTGATAAATACACTCCTGGAAATTGAAATAAGAACACCGTGAATTCATTGTCCCAGGAAGGGGAAACTTTATTGACACATTCCTGGGGTCAGATACATCACATGATCACACTGACAGAACCACAGGCACATAGACACAGGCAACAGAGCATGCACAATGTCGGCACTAGTACAGTGTATATCCACCTTTCGCAGCAATGCTGGCTGCTATTCTCCCATGGAGACGATCGTAGAGATGCTGGATGTAGTCCTGTGGAACGGCTTGCCATGCCATTTCCACCTGCGCCTCAGTTGGACCAGCGTTCGTGCTGGATGTGCAGACCGCGTGAGACGACGCTTCATCCAGTCCCAAACATGCTCAATGGGGGACAGATCCGGAGATCTTGCTGGACAGGGTAGTTGACTTACACCTTCTAGAGCACGTTGGGTGGCACGGGATACATGCGGACGTGCATTGTCCTGTTGGAACAGCAAGTTCCCTTGCCGGTCTAGGAATGTAGAACGATGGGTTCGATGACGGTTTGGATGTACCGTGCACTATTCAGTCTCCCCTCGACGATCACCAGTGGTGTACGGCCAGTGTAGGAGATCGCTCCCCACACCATGATGCCGGGTGTTCGCTCTGTGTGCCTCGGTCGTATGCAGTCCTGATTGTGGCGCTCACCTGCACGGCGCCAAACACGCATACCACCATCATTGGCACCAAGGCAGAAGCGACTCTCATCGCTGAAGACGACACGTCTCCATTCGTCCCTCCATTCACGCCTGTCGCGACACCACCGGAGGCGGGCTGCACGATGTTGGGGCGTGAGCGGAAGACGGCCTAACGGTGTGCGGGACCGTAGCCCAGCTTCATGGAGACGGTTGCGAATGGTCCTCGCCGATACCCCAGGAGCAACAGTGTCCCTAATTTGCTGGGAAGTGGCGGTGCGGTCCCCTACGGCATTGCGTAGGATCCTACGGTCTTGGCGTGCATCCGTGCGTCGTTGCGGTCCGGTCCCAGGTCGACGGGCACGTGCACCTTCCGCCGATCACTGGCGACAACATCGATGTACTGTGGAGACCTCAAGCCCCACGTGTTGAGCAATTCGGCGGTATGTCCACCCGGCCTCCCGCATGCCCACTATACGCCCTCGCTCAAAGTCCGTCAACTGCACATACGGTTCACGTCCACGCTGTCGCGGCATGCTACCAGTGTTAAAGACTGCGATGGAGCTCCGTATGCCACGGCAAACTTGCTGACACTGACGGCGGCGGTGCACAAATGCTGCGCAGCTAGCGCCATTCGACGGCCAACACCGCGGTTCCTGGTGTGTCCGCTGTGCCGTGCGTGTGATCATTGCTTGTACAGCCCTCTCGCAGTGTCCGGAGCAAGTATGGTGGGTCTGACACACCGGTGTCAATGTGTTCTTTTTTCCATTTCCAGGAGTGTAGATTCACTTCTCTTGCCGGTGGAAGGTTCGCACCGAACTCCCGATTCAGCTTCAATGTTATTGGTCGCTGTTGGCACTTAAGTATACATGTTCCACGGGTGAGATCAATTACAGCTTCTCTGTCCCGTAACAACTCAAGACCAAGTAACACCGGTATTGACAAGTTTTCCATTAATAGGAACGTGCATAAAACGCTATCAATTCAAAGGAAACATCAACCTGTGTCTGGTGCCTTTTTCCCAGCGCTACTATAAACTTACAATTAGTAACAGGCAAAATCGGCAGTCTTTTTGTTTGCGTTACCTTTTGAAGATTTGTGTATTCATTACTGATACTTGTGTCGAGGAGAATAATAGTTGCTACACCATTGATGGTTCCAGTGACACTTGCTTGAATATTATCTTTTTCTTGCCTATCAGGGATAGAGTTCGTCTTCGATCCTCTTACCATCCTGATAGCGAATCATATTTATTTTGTGTTTTATTTATCGCCTTCATTCTTGGTCTTGGTCACCTGGCGAAGGCCTACAGGCACCGAGATTAGTTTGTTGGCTTCTGTATACTCTGCTTTGGTTCCGAGGGTACCTTCACTATTTTCACATTTTGTGAGTCTACAGTCGGAGGTGGCCCACTTGGGTTCCACCATTGTGGATACTGACTATTTGTCATGGGTACAGTCTGTATATAATTTATTGGCTGATATGGATTCATAGAGTTTTATTTCTGCTGCTAAAGACTTGGCCCTGGTTGTCGCCAATACTCATTGCCACATCATTTAATAATGTTTTAGGTTTATCCTTGTACAGACTATCTGATCTATTGTCATTTCGTCCTTCACGATTACTATTGTTGTTATTATTATTTGCATTTTCGTTGTTATACTGCCTATGATGCTGGTAGTCATTGGACTTCTGGCAATAATTGTCATTATTGAAATAATAAGAATTTTGGTTATAGGAATTTCTACTATCATTAAATTTCCCATTATTATAAGTCTTGTTTTTATTTTTCTTGGGACTACCTTCGTCCCCACTTCCCCCGTTTCCATTCCAGGAAGCTTTTCCATTAGGACTGTTGGGTACTACTTCTCGCGTCAGAATTCTTTCTGACGTCCTCTTGAACTGAATCTAGGAAATCGATCACAGATAAAAATTTCTTCAAATCGATATCTGTGACATTGAACAATTTTTCTCTAATATGTATCGGCAATCTAGCCTTCAATACACGTAACAAGTCCCGTGATGTTACTGGCTCATCCCAGTACCGTGTCAATATATTTTTCGAAGGAACCTGTCTTCGGATTATATATTTCTGCAATATAGACAATCTTTCGCAGTCGTTCTTGAGTCGACGCTCACCAGAACTGATCGAGAAACGTATTTTCTAACTCATTGAAAGCCTTGCAAGTTTCTGCTGCATTTAATGGCCAGAGCGATGCATCACCAGAAATGCGAGAAACCACAAACTGTATTTTCTGTTCCTCCGTCCAGGACTTTGGAAGAACACTTTTGAATTTCCGAATAAAAACTACTGGATGAATATCTTTCTTACTCTCTTCATTATATATTTTGTCGATGCTAAATCAAACTTTCTTCATGCACCTAGGTAGTTAACTCCCTGGAGTTAATGTCCTTAGCTTACGGTGCACTAACTCTATTACAAGTACATTCTGCCTTATAGTTCGCGTTCCTTGGTGACACATAATGCTAGGGTCTTATGGGTTGATGACCAAAACATGGTCTTGCACGTGATGCATTAGGGTTCGCTGGCAGATTTTCACTGGTTCAAATGGTTCAAATGGCTCTGAGCACTATGGGACTTAATATCTGTGGTCATCAGTCCCCTAGAACTTAGAACTATTTAAACCTAACTAACCTAAGGACATCACACACATCCATGCCCGAGGCAGGATTCGAACCTGCGACCGTAGTAGTCGCGCGGTTCCGGACTGAGCGCCTAGAACCGCTAGACCACCGCGGCCGGCATTTTTTCACTGGTCTTTTGCCTGTCAGTACCAGTGTTTTCATTACTGTGTGCTGACATTGTTTCAAAATTTTGATTTTCAAACTTCATTACCTTGGCTACTTCCATTCGGACTTATTTTTGAATTTCTGTCGGAATGTCATCCTGGTTCAAAAAAATGGTTCAAATGGTTCTGAGCACTATGGGACTTAACATCTGTGGTCATCAGTCGCCTAGAACTTAGAACTACTTAAACCTAACGAACCTAAGGACATCACACACATCCATGCCCGAGGCAGGATTCGAACCTGCGACCGTAGCAGTCGCGCGGTTCCGGACTGAACGCCTACAACCGCTAGACCACCGTGGCCAGCAATGTCATCCTGCATTGACTCCACAGTAGTAGCCAAAGCTTCGAACCGGTTTTCTAATTTATCGACTTCAGTTTGAAGTCTATTGACGTGAACGGGTATGGTTGTTAAAGGTTCGATAGTAGTTTTTATAGCACTGATCTCTTTGTTGAAATGAGTAGTGATAGCTTTATCGCAATCGACCTATACCTGATTTACTCTGTGAACAATCTCCTTATCTCTCTCTACGAAAATACTTTTTATCTGTTCCATACATTTCTTTTCACGTTTCTGGTCCCTGAGCTCATGTTGCTTTTCACGCTCTTGCTCCCATCGCTCCTGTTCCTATCTTTCCATAGCCCTTTCTTGCTGCTGCTTGATAGTGAACCTTTCAAAGAGTGACGATAGCATATCCTGTAGTGGCAGAGCCTGAGGATTGCTAACTTGTGCCCCTTGCCCAGTGGAAATATCATCATTAATTTCTAACTGTTTGACTGCAGGCATGTCTGCTTGTTTTGACAACTCCTCAGTTTCACTTTCGCTTGGGACATCAGTTAATGGATTGCCATCATCAATTATTAGATTTTCTAGTAATTGCACAGAAGTGATTCACGTTTAGCGCCGCCACATGTCGAAACTTCATGAAACTATAGAGGCTTAAGCTGGAATATTTCACGATGTCACACAACAAATTCCACAATTTTTTCGACCGAAATTCGCCGAGGAGGAAAGTATTGCATTACTTATCGAATGTCCGCAGCTTGTGGTCGTGCGGTAGCGTTCTCGTTTCCCGCGCCCGGGTTCCCGGGCTCGATTCCCGGCGGGATCAGGGATTTTCTCTGCCTCGTGATGACTGGGTGTTGCGTGATGTCCTTAGGTTAGTTAGTTTTAAGTAGTTCTAAGATCTAGGGGACTGATGACCATAGATGTTAAGTCCCATACTGCTCAGAGCCATTTGAGCCAACTTATCGAATGGCCCTCGTAATTTTCCGAGGATTGCGGTCAGCGTTTACGAAGGAAAGAGGTCTTCCTTTAAAGACAAAAGAAAATTTATTTAAAGATAAGTAGACGTTCTCAAATTCCTTTTTAGCACCAACTCCAGTACCTTTTATGAGTGTTATTCTAAAACCATTTTATGCTTTCCTTGACACATTACCTTCCTCTTTTCTTTTTGATGTTCACCTTTAAAATATGAAATGCTCATACAAATAAAAACATATTGTTGTACACTGTTATTTTTCAATATCAAATATTTATAAAAATCGATCGAACTGTTGCTGCACATGAGCAATGCGCTTTTCATCTAAATCTTGTTGGCTCCTCCCACAACTCCGCTTTTTTCAGGGCCGGCTTTACCGAAAACAACCAAAAAGTAGTCTTCAAAAATAAAAGAAATATATCCATTTGGCGATAGAATTACTGTTCTCTTCAGCCGGCCACTCTCTCTCCCATCTATCAATGGCGAACACAACGCTGCCGTTACACTGACTGATAGCCATGGGTGGCTTTTGGGCGGCAGAGTTGGGACGTTGCAGTAGAAAAGTAAACATTATAGCGTTTCTCCTTCTGTAGTGATAGATAGGCGGTGCAACCGTGCCAAGCCAAAACGCAGTATGTCTCATATTTTTTATGTCCGAACAAAGCTATGCCTATACTTTCCAGTAATAACGGATAGATGACTGTTTCGACGAGTACTCTGATATGATAAATTCCGTCATGATCTAAAATGAAAAAAGGCGGTATTTACGGTTTCCTTTTTACTATATAGATCGCAGAAAAGTTCGAACTTCCGTAGTGTGGAAGTAGCTTCTTCACATACTACAAACAATTTGTGTCCACGCTATATCATTTAATTACCTTCAGATTTCGCAAAAGGGATACAGTTTTTTTCTACAAAATATATGAATACGAACTGCCTTTTGCACATAAAAACGTTTGAGCAGTGTTTGGTGGCATCTACGAATCTAACTATTTCTGATTCACTAAGCTTTAAAAAAAAACTGCAAAACTTTTGAAAAAGACTTCTAGGAATTTGTTAGCTGTTGACAGAACGTATGTCAGTTTCTGTAGTGTGGACGTTTTGCTTTCAAAATCAGCACTCACTCCTTGTTATTTACTCTTCCTCCTTACCGAGGACTCATTTTTTTCCTGAACGAATCACTGTCCCTATCGTCAGACGTGTCCTGGACAGACCACACACCTCGCAGTTAGTAGACGTTTTATTGTACAAGTAGCTACGTTCTGGAAAAACAAGTAGGAGCTGTGAGAAAATCAACCAGGAAAAAGGAGAATTACTGAACATTCAGTTGCTATTGATTGTGTAAGGCTTCTAAGCTGCGCACAGACTCACAGTACGCCAGTTTGCTATAGTTGGCTGTTTGCGTTTTCAGGATGAATCTCGCAAACTGTTACTAAATTCTGAGGCTTTCGTAACTGTAGTATCTAATTTCATAATAGTTCATTTGAGTTTTCCAGTGGAGGGCTTCTGTTACTGTACACTCTACGCGCCGTGTCGTGCCTTATTTAATTAAAAAATAGAGGGGGAGAGAGAGAGAGAGAGAGAGAGAGAGAGAGAGACAGACAGACAGACAGAAAGAGCAAGCAGCTGAGAAGAAAGCCTGCGACGAGCTAGAATGGAGAGGGGGGCAGAGAACAGCCCCTCCCATAGCTCTCTTCCGCGCCACACGCTAGTCCGTGAACTGTGTCACTGGCCGTCCGAAAAAAAAAAAAAATTATCTTGCTAGTAGACTTGAATGTGAACGTTGTGTGCCATTGTTCACCGGTTAAGGTTTCAGACTTTCAGTTTTTTATTGAGAGCTCCACTGATAAAGCGGAAAATTCAAGCGAATCCTGAATGCAGACATCACATCCACATTAAAAGCAGAAAACAGACGAGAAAATCTTACCGTTGGGTATGTATTAAGTGAATAAAGCGAAACTTGTATCACAACAGAAAATGAAAATACACATGGAAGGCGTGAGGTGATTCAATCACCGCTGCAGTTTTCACATAGTGGCGTTAAGGAATGTTTTTAGAACAGCGCAAAATATCCTTTGTAGACTACGTCACTGTACTTGCTGCCACATTTCTACCGCGCAGATTTATCTCAGCAACGGACGCCGCCTTAGGTGGCGGAAATTTCCATCACTGTTGGCGGGGTGTTGAGAGGTAAACAATTTTCTGATACGACAGCTGCATCCTGCGATTGCGTGCGAGGCTCTCCTACCAGACTCTAACTACGTTGTCTTGATTTGGAGTGGGCAGAGCAATACCAAGCATTTTTTAATGTAAAAGCGTGTGAGGTTAATACCTCCCTTCCATCCGCCATAAAAGTTATGAAGTGCCCGATTTTAGACATGTTTCTATTACACCTAAATTACAAGAAAGTACTGACTGATTTTGTGATAATGAACTATGCTTTTTCCACCATGACAATTCGTAAATATTGTTTTACAAGTTTTATAGGCAGAACTAAATTCATTATGTCAGTTATCAGACGATATGTGCTGTATTTCTCCCACACTGTTCCACTCGGTATAAAATATTTTGTAAGAGTAAACTGATTAAAAGTGAATCGTAAGACAGACTAAAGTAGCAAATTTTTTGGTACGTAACGGCTTGTAATCTTCGAAAATGTAGTGAACTATGAAACGTATAGGACGTTTTCTGTTAAAGACATTTTATTTTATAACATTAGGTGCTATGTTATCACGATCTTCCTAAAACAAATTTGCCTTCGTCTCTTTTTGAAACGAACAGAAGCTGTTGAATATTTCTGACTTCATGTATCACAGCCCACCATAACATTTCTCAAGATGGCACATATAAAAGACATGAAGCTTACAACTGCGCATAAAGCCCTTAGGCAAACGTTGATGTTGTTTCCGCAGAAAGTGACAGCAGTACAGGACATGAAAGATGTGGATCATGAAACGCCACTCTGTTACTGCAAATGGTTTACATCTTTTATTGGGAGAAATGCTATTGATGTTCTTGATGTCATCTTCTGTATACCTCTCCGGTCGTGTTAGTACACGAAACGCGCGATTATGGTCAACAGATAATCTTAGTGCAGTGCTTGAAACACTATTACATAATTAGAAAACTGAAATGTGGGTAGCAGTACCCAGACGGGGCATTAAGGGACCTTTATTTTTTGAAAAATCCATTAACAATGAGCGTCATTGTTAAATATCCACGATTTCACTTGCCAGCTGCAGGAAGATGAAATAAACTGATCATTGATTCAAACAAGATGGCGCTCTTGCCCACACAGGTAACAACACTATACGGCTCCTTTGGGGAAAGTGTCATCTCAAACACCTATGGTCCTCTCACTCACCGGGCCTTACTCAACCAGACTTTGTCCTTTGAGGAACACCAAAATTTTTAATATGGCACGATCGCGCACATACGATTCGAGACTTAATGCTGAAGTAACTGATGTGTGTGTGTGGAGCATATTACGCAGAAAGTGTTTCCAAATAAAATATGAGTTCAGTCTTGTATAGCTGCCTGTGAATGTCATTTTTGGCATACGTTGTAACTACTCTGCACTTTTCCAAACACCCTGGACAATCTTCACAAATCCGAATTCACAAGACAATAGCTTTTACATGACTCATGATAGGATGTTGTGGTAGATCTTAACTTATTCGCTGTGCCACAAAGATTTTACTTTCAAAACAGCCGTGTGAATTTACAAGGGTGTAACTTTTGCATCAAGGATGTCCAACACGTGGTCCGCGGTTGGCATGTGGTCCGAAGGAAACATCAGTGTAGCCCAAGAAGTGAACATCTTTTCCAAGACCGTGAAAAAGAAAATTCTATAAAATTCCGTTGATGTAAAGTTACGATAAATGGAATATTTTCAAAGTGAAACTCGCGCCACACGATGCTATTCACCGCATTGCTCCATCCCCTTTGGTCGTTATTTCCTCAGCAGTTATTGTCAGTAGTGTTAAGTACGTTACGAGCGGCCGAAATATACTCGTCTTCTTCCAGTGTGGCACAGGTCAGCTAAAACTTTGGCCACCCTCATCTAGAGACTTCAGACAAGAGACTGCTTAAAAATATATATCCAAGCTCCATGTTCTCTTCTTTAGAATGTGAATTGGGATTCAGCGATTCACGTGTCCCTGGAGCACGCTTGGCGATGATTGTTCTGACATCACGACATCGGCTGCTGTGACCCAATGCCGCCCATAACCCAACGAGTACCTCAGACAGAAGCTGCACAAACCCAAATAGTCACAAATATCTGCAACACGTGAGTGAAAAACGATTTTCCAGAATAACATCATATAACATGAAACAATGCATGAATGACTCTGTAACTCTGCTCGTTTACTGAATCATGTACGTCATAAAGGGAACTGAAATTTTATCGTGATAAACTCGCGCTATTTCGAGATTTTAAGCACTTAGTGAATTCCAGCAAACTCTGAGCGTAATTTCAAACCTTCTCCAAACTTTTTCTCGTTCCCATGCTTCGAGTACAATTTTTAATACATTAATCATTTGAAAAGTACCCGCCAGCGTAGCCGAGAGGCCTAACGCGCTGCTTCCTGGACCCAGGTAGGGGCGCCGGCCGCGGATCGAATCCACCAGGAGGATTAACGACGAGGTCCAGTGTGCCAGCCTGTGTGGATGTGGTTTTTGGGCAGTTTTCCACATCCCATTGGGTGAATACCGGCCTCGTCCCTACGTTCCCCCTTAGTTACGCAGTTCGCAGACATCTGCACACATTCGCACTCTTCTATGGATTACACTAGACACAGACAGTTGGGGTGTACTAATTCCTTCCCGGGGGGGTAAAGGCATCTCGCCACCCCTTAACATTAACACGCCACATCCGATTAACCAGCAGACCCCACAAGTCGGGATAAATACTTGGAAAAAGAGAATCATATAAAAAGTAATCATACGTTTAAAGCTGTTTTACACACTGACGTGACGAAAGTCATGCGATGTGTACACAAAGAGACTGCGGTAGTATCGCTTACATTAGTTGCAAAAGGGCAGTGCTTTGGCAGAGCTGTCGTTTGTGCTCACGTGATTCGTGTGAAAAGGTTTCCGACGTGATTATGGCCTCCCGACGGGAATGTAGATGCTCTGGAAGCGGAATGGTAGTTGGAGCTAGAGACATGTGATATTCCATTTCGGAAGTCTTTAGGGAATTCAATATTCCGAGATCCAAAGCGTCAAGAGAGTGCCGAAAGAACTAAATTTCAGTCATTACCTCTAAGCACGGACAACACAGTGGCCGACGGCCTTCACTTAACGACCGAAAGCAGCGGCGTTATCATACAGTTGTCAGTGCTGACAGACAAGCAACACTGCGTGAAGCAACAGCAGGAATCAGTGTGGGATATATGACGAACATATCCGTTAGGACAGTGCGGCCAAACCTAACGTTAGCGGACAGTCACAGCAGACGACCTACGCGAGATCCTTCGCTAATGCCTCTCCTGAGCTCGTTACCCCCTCGTGTTGCATCTGCAACACTTTCTCAATTATGGTCGGCTGTAGAGGCAGTATGAATCAATATTTGTGCAGGGGACTTGCAAGGGCTTGTTGAGTCCATGCCAGGTCGAGTTCCTGCACTACGCTGGGCAAAAGGGGGTCGAACACGATATTAGGAGCCGCCTAATACCTTTGACTTTTTTGCCGCGAGGGGTAGCCGTGCGGTCTTGGCCGTCTTGCCACGGTTGGCGCGGTTTCCCCCAGTCGGAGGTTCGAGTCCTCCCTTGGGCATGTGTGTGTGTGTGTGTGTGTGTGTGTGAAATCTTATGGGACTTAACTGCTAAGGTCATCAGTCCCTAAGCTTACCACTACTTAACCTAAATTATCCTAATGACAAACACACACACCCATGCCCGAGGAAGGACTCGAACCTCCACCGGGACCAGCCGCACAGTCCAGGACTGCAGCACCTTAGACAGCTCGGCTAATGCCGCGCGGCGTAGTGGGTGTGTGTGTTGTCCTTAGCGTAAGTAACTTTAAGTCAGATTAAGTAGTGTGTAATCCTTGGCACCGATGACCTCGGCTGTTTGGTCCCATAGAACTTACCACAAATTTAAAAATTTACCACCGTTGATGTTTAGTTGATCTTCCAATTCGTTCGGCATCTAACGTTAGCCTGTCTTTCAAAATTTTTCAGTTGTTCTGTGAACCGCATTACGATGAGGTACATCTGCTTCCGGGAATTTTTCAGTGAATGTCTCTTGCTCTGAATCCGAGTGGTTGTTGTCTTGTCGAAACTCATGTTCAACAAGGCAAGTACATTGTTCAGATACATGTACCATAATTTAAAAACAAAGTGAACATCTAAATACCCCCCCGCCCCCCGACCACCTTCAACAGGTTTCAACTAAACCACGCAGTTAACTGTCACACTGCAGTAGGACGAATTATGACGCAATCCCATGTCCATGAAAAAGCGGTTCTGCCAGTTTGTGTTCTGCCAACTTCGATTCCATCTTTCATCGTAGACCCAATCAACGCCAGCACTCCGTAGTCCAGTACACAGTGACTTCACCAAACCGCCGTATTTTTATTGAAATATAAATCTGTGAATAGATGGTTCTTACTTAAAACTTTTTCTTAATTAACACAGCAGAATTTGTAGTATCAGGTGAAAGAATATACAGCGCAAATTCGGTTAACATCTGCCGTGATATAACTGCGTTTAGGAAAAGTTGGGTGGAAGCCGTATGGCGGATAATCGACACTGCTGACCGCTCAAAGAACTGTAGCCTAGTCGGAAGACAATGTCGTGGGCAACTAACGCGAGATGACGCTCGATAGGCATGCCCTATTTTAATAGTGCTGCCTAATACTGAGTTCCAGTAGCGATTTAAATCGATTGAACGATTAACCTACCAAGAAGGCTGAAGCTGCTGCTAAAATATTCAAAGGTTACAGCGTGTGTAGCTCTGTGAATGCTAGTAATTCGTCAGTGCAGTTCGAACAGCTAAACTCCTCCAACGGTCATGAGCAGAACCACAGCTAAGTTCTTCGTAGAGTGCCCAACTGGCTCTCATTTCTCTCGTTCCGAACAATGCGAACATTAAATTTGTTTTTAATAAATACGTTGTCAATACAATGTACTCGTTATAACCTAGAAACTAACCCAACACCTGTCGTCCTCCGGTATTTCGTGATACTGATTTCGCAACTGAAGTCAGTACGTTTTCTTAACTTACTGCCATTATGTAATTTGAGAGTTATCTTCAACCGGTAGCAGTAATATTCTTCTGCACACTACAAAAGGCTACGCAATAACGACCATTTAACTAATTACAATTTCCAAAATAATGTTCTTCAAACAAAGGAAGCCACAAGTAAGTAATAGCGTCTTTCGTGAGAAGCAAGCTGAAATGGAACTAATTGTCAGTTTTGTGTTCATTTATTAATTTAAGAATATTAGTTCAAATTTGTGAAAGTATCAAGTTTTAAGTAGTTATTAATTGCAAGTACAGTACCTACTAAATTTCATTTACTGACATTAGAATAACTCTTCCCATAAAAATTATTATTACTCTAATTTTAAACAATAAGTCACCAAAGTTATTAGCACGTTATCCAAAGATTATCATTAATATTGTGCTTTTGCATTATTTCTGGTTTTGTGTGTTGCATACTCGTGTTGGTAATGATGTTTGTGTATCTATGGATGTGGTTCTACAGCGCTGGTAGGTTCCCTGATAGGTAGACGTACCAACTGTAGAATGCGATGCACTACCTTTCACCAGTAATCACATCACCGATTACCTTTAAAACAGTAACATCAGTGCAGTTTACATACAATAATCTTGTGGTTATTCGGCTTATACAGTCGTTACTTTCTGAAGCATCTTTATTTATTCGCAAAGGAATCAAATATCACAGCACACTTTGTCACGGTAGATCCGATAACCATAGTCAAAATTTCGATAGTTAAGGAACATGCAGGTACAGGAAGCGCTCAGCAAATGTAGTTTACACTATGTTCGTGAAAACATCACAAACTCCGAAAACACATTATCTTCACGTCATCCTGGAATTCACAGCTGACGTTAAAGGCAAAATTCTGCGGTTTTGATAATAGATACGGAAATTCCAATAAATGGTAGAATTGAAGTACCGTATTCCTGGTTTAGAACATCCTATCTAATAGTGACTGGTAGTATTTGATACTGATACAAAAACCTTTGTGTTACAACAAATAAAATGAGGACACACAATGCTGGACGTAAGAAAAGCATTATTTATTGTTTTGCTAGATCTAGTTAAATTCTTTGCTAAAGTAAACTGAAGTATCTTAATAAATATTATGTCTAGTACTGGTCTAGATTACAAAGACAAACTAACAACGTGTATTAAAATAAAATAGTGAAGTAAAATAGGCCTGTACAGGGTGGTCCATTGATCTTGACCGGGCCAAATATCTCACGAAATAAGCATGAAACCAAAAACCTACGAAGAACGAAACTCGTGTAGCTTGAAGTGGAAAACCAGATGGCGCTATGGTTGATCCGCTAGATGGCGTTTCCATAGGTTAAATGGATATCAACTGGGTTTTTTTTTGTTTCTTTTTAAGGGGAGTAGGACGTCAAACGGGCCGAATTGGAGCAGGAGAGGCACCACAGGACATTTCAGTTTCCACTGTCTATACTTTTACAAATAAATTTATAATACTTTATCAGCATGACCAGGAAGGATTCAGAATTCACACTCTTAGCAGTGGAAGTTGTAAAACATAACGAAATATCTTTTTTTTTACATGTGAAACTTCATAATCTTTATCACCTATTGATGGTAGCATTTGTTGCTATAGGTATACTTTTCTTCATAAATAAGAGAGATTCTTCGATGAATTTTGCACAGCATACAAACCATACTTATAGGTGTATGAAACTCTAGAATGTTCCAAATCTATTAAAAACTGTAGTAAAAATTGAGGTAATTAACTACAAAATTTGTGTTTTTTCTAAACATGAAGTTTAAAATACAATAGCTCATTCGTTTTTTCATAAATTAAATAAATTCTAGAGTTTCATGCACCGGTAAGTATGGTGTGTATGCTGTGCAAAATTCATTGAAGAATCTCTCTAACTTGTGAAGAAAAGTGTACCTATAGCAACAAATGCAGCCATTAGTAAGTGAAAAAATGATGAATTTTCACACGCAAAAAAATTTATTTAGTTATGTTTTCGAACTTCCACTGCAATGAGTGTGAATCCTGAATCCTTCCTGGTGATGCTGACAAAGTTTTATGAATTTATTTTTAAAAGTATAGGCACTGGAAATTAAAATGTACTGTGATGCCTCTCCTTCTCCAAGTCGGCAGGTTTGACGTCCTACCACACTCAAATAGGAACCCCCAATCTTTATTACATATTCGTGTAGTACGTAAAGAAATACGAATGTTTTAGTTGCAGTTGAAGCGGTATTGAACAACATATTTCATGACACCTGGATTGGTCGTCGAAGCACCATACCATGGCCCGCACGTTCACCGGATCTGACGTCCCCGGATTTCTTTCTGTGGGGAAAGTTGATGGATATTTGCTATCGTGATCCACCGGCAACGCCTGACAACATGCGTCATTGTATTGTCAATGCATGTGCGAACATTACGGAAGGCGAATTACTCGCAGTTGAGAGGAATGTCGTTACACGTATTCCAAAATGCATTGAGGTTGACGGACATCATTTTGAGCATTTATTGGATTAATGTGGTATTTACAGGTAATCACGCTGTAACAACATGCGTTCTCAGAAGTGATAAGTTCACAAAGGTACATGTATCACATTGTAACAACCGAAACAAGCGAAAAAAGTGGGGGTTCCTACTCAAAAAAACGCTGTTGATATTCGTTTGACCTATGGCAGCGCCATCAAGCGGTCCAACCATAGCGCCATCTGGTTTCCCCCTTCAAGCTAGACGAGTTTCGCTCTTTGCAGTTTTTTCGTTTGACGCTTATTTCGTGTGATATTTGCCCCGGTCACGATCAATGGACCACCCTGTATACAAGAATTGCTTTGCTATGTCATGAATGTAACTTGTCAGTAGTGTTGTTCAACCGTTATATTTTTAAATCCATTGAGAAACATAAGGAATTCTTAGAACAGACAAAACTTGATCAAGTGGAAATTAAATTGCTAAGATTTGGTGATACATAGTTATCAGTGAGGAGAACGGAGAGAAATTTCCAAAAGATTATCTAGAATCAATATAATTTTCAAGGAGAAATGTAGCCCTTGAGTTAATGAAAAGAAGGTCGTAAGAACAATATGAATCCTCAAACATATAACAGTAAACATTAGAGTCAATGGTATACCGCCTAGGCTAATACATACTTCAGTTACTTAGGAAGCAAGAACTCTGATAGGAATACCTCATCCTGCTTAAGACACGATAGGAAATTACGTGAGAAAGATACCGCACACATCAAGCAACCTAAAGGTGGAGATAAAATAGAAATTTATTAAGAGCAGCAGTGTGATCTTATCAGCAGTGTGATCTTGTATGTTCTGGATACGTGGACTATTGGTGGATACGATAGGAGTCCCGTTAAGACATTTGAAATATTCTTGCTGGATAACGATGGAACATATCTCATGAATACTAAAGCTGACAAAAGAAGAAAGTTCAGGAGAAAATGCCGAAAAATGTCTCTACTGCCAACATTATAGAAAAGAAAGGGCCAGTTAACTGGTCATCTAAACAAACACAATAGTTTTTCCAGTTAAAGTAGTGTCCGCAGCTTGTCGTCTAGTGGCTAGCGTTGCTGCCTCTGGACTACGGGGTCCCGGGTTCGATTCGCGGTTGGGTTGGGGATTTTCTTTGCTCGAGGGTTGAGTGTTTGTGTTGTCCTCATCATCTCGTTATCATCATCATCATTTGTGACGTTGGCTAGATAGGACTGTGTACATATCGGGACTTTGTTCGGGCACTGATGACCGTGCAGTTGAGCGCCTCAAAACCAAACACCTTCATCATTAGTTAAAGTAGTGAAAGAAATTATTAAAGAGAACTGAGGAAGACCTACACAGCAATATTCCAGAAAGATCAGAGATAATGGGTGTGCAGACTCATACAAGGAAATGAGGAGACTGAGATTGAATAAGGACTTGACAAGAAAAATTGCCATCAACTAATCATGGGATTGAGAGTTAATAAGGTGTAAGAAAAGTGATTTATATTTTTTTACTGACGTAATTGCTTGTAAAAATCAGTGACTCAATATTTTGTTAGTACAATTTAGAGAATACATTTCAGTTAGGTAGCATTTGAGGAATAAATTTCTATATTTGAAACTGTAGTTCATCATCAAATATAAACATACAGAATTTGAAGACGCGCCTCCGACTAAGATGACAACAATAATTGCCTATCACTTCTCGTTGTCTTGATTCTAAAAGCTGTCATTAATCATGTAATGTGTGAGTATGGATAACTGAATTAATGATCTGTGAGAAGAAATAGATAGGTGAACGACATTTATAAATTTGACTTTGTCTGAACAGGGTGCTCGCTTACCCTAAGAGGTAAGGCGACAGCCCGCAATAAGGGGCTAATCCAAGTTCCAGGCCCGTTCCGACGTAAATTTTCATACGTCGGTTTAGACCGTACATCTGTAATTGTTACAGTAAAATTATATTTGAGGAATAAATTTCAATATTTGAAACTGTAGCTCCTGGACTTAGAAACGGCAGTGTCAGAAGCGTGTTGAGACATGTGTCTAGTCGATATGTCTTAACACAATATGTATAAATTTCTGTTACACGATGAGTCACACAAATTTAAAGCCTGTCAATACCACTAAGTACCCAGGGACGACGATCACGAACAACTGAAATAGGAACGGTAGCACAGGTAATTTTGTGTGGTGGGGTGGGGGGGGGGGGGGGGAGGCGGGGGGGGGGGGAGGGGGAGGCGATCCAAAAAGACTGAGTTTTATTGTCAGACATTAGAATTTGCAGCAGATCCACCAAAGAGATTACCTACACTACGCTTCTTCGTCCTCTGCTATAATATTGCTGTGCGGTATGGTGGTCTTACGAGATAGGATTGACGGAGGGTGTCGAAGAAGCTCGAAGGAGGACAGCTTGAATAGTATTATCGTAAAATATAGGAGAGAGTGTGACAGATATGATATGTAAGTTAAGTTGGCAGCCGTTAAAACAAAGGCGTTTATCATTGCGTCGAAACCTTTCCACGCAATTTGAGTCTCCAGTTTTCTCCTCCGAATGCGAAAATATATTGTTGACGCCCACCTTACGGAGAGAGAAGTGATCACCGTAATAAAATTACGGTAATCATAGCTCGCAGCGGAAAATTTAAGTGTTCGTTTTTCCCGCGCTCTGTTCGAGAACGAATCGGTAGAGTAATAGGTGAAAGTGGTTCGGTGAACCCTCTGCAAGTCACTTCAGTGTGAACTGCAGAGCAGTCATGTGGACGTAGATGTAAATGTACCGTAAACTCATTTCCGTATCGTTGTGAATCTCTGTGGCGCTAAATACAGCATACGGATTCTTTGTTTCGACTCTACAATTGCAAACTTTAGCTGCAGCTATTTAGGTCGCGAACGAGCGCGAAATATTTAAGTCGAGAAACACATTGGGTCCTGAGTGCCTGCAGAACTGAATTAAACCCCACAGGCGGAAGCGTGTCTTTAAAGGCACCCGGCCGTGTCGGAGCGCCGTTCGATAATTTTTTTCTGCCCGAGTTCACTGGCACGCCAAAGAATTCTTTTCTGTGCAATAGAAGAGGCAGGCGGAAGGAAAGGCGACGGAAGCCAAATTGGCGTTGCGTGTTGTGTGGCTACCACCGGCGACAGGTTGCTTCCTTCCACGTATACCGAGACTTCTCACAGAAAGACGCCCAGCACGAAAAAGTACGCTTCAGGGAACTGGCCTTAACAATCTGCGAAGCACTAATCAGAGTCACTATATTGCAGTATGTCAGAGTAACTGGCAGTGAGCTTAAAAAAAAGGAAGTGTTCGATTTCAATGGAATCAGCAGAGCTGCTTAACTGTCTTCATATGTTTATTTCTTTCATCTGTCCTTTTCTTTACTGTCTATTCCTTTTGCAATTATATTCGTTCTTTATGTTGTATCTTTTTAGCAATAACTTCGTGTTCAAATGACCACTGCATTCGCTACGTATGCATAGAAAGCGCACAAGATACAGTGAAAAGTGCTAGAAGAATTTGGACGAAGTATCTCCCAAAGGCTTGGTGTGTTCGTATTGTTTTCTTGACACATAGTCTTTGGAAAGGTTTTAATGAACATCAACAACAGCTGAATAGCTTGAGCCTTTCAACTTTAGATGTCGCAAACCATGTTCGGCAGCCTAAACAAATGGGTACACCCGGTTCTATGCAAGGAACGTCGGATACGTCTGATGAGTGAGATATGAATGCTCTCATCTTAGAATAAGTACACGAATTTTAATCCCAAATGCGAGGTCAAGGCTAATAACGACTCATACCGCGTAATAACTTATACTTCAGCTACCTAATAACACATATCGCTTTAATTAAATATTTATTAAATTCTTTTGCCGTTCAGCTATTCCAGTAAACACGGAAGGAGCCTTCCCGAAGATTCAGTTCATATTTCCTGACGCCCTGGCGAACGTTATTAGTCACGGTCGAATAATTGCACTCCAGGGGCATCATTATGCTTAAAATAGACTCATAGCGGCCCTCTTCAGCGGCCGAGGTCACTATGATCTCTACAACGCTTAGGTTTTATTTGTACATAAGGAAGAGCTTCTACACAGAGATGACAAAAGTCGTGGAACAGCGATATGCACATATTGAGATGTCGATAGTATCGCTCATACAAGGTATGAAAGGAGAGTGCATTAGTGGAGCTGTCATTTGTACCCAGGTGGATCACGTGACACGGTTTCCGAGGTGATTATGGCCGCGCAACGGGAATTAGCAGACTCTGAGCGCGTAGAGGTAGTTGGAATTAGACGCATAGGACTTTCGATTTCGGAAATAGTTAGACAATTCCGTCTTCCGAGATCCTCAGTGTCAAGAGTATGCCGAGATACCAAATTTCAGGGATTACTCTCACCACGAACAATGCGGTGGCTGACGGCCTTGACTTAACAACCGAGAGCAGAGGCGTTTTCGTACCTACTCTGTGTCAAATAAACGCAGAAATCAATGTGGGACGTACGAGGAAGGTATCTTTAGGGCAGTGTCATGAAATTTGGCGTTAATGGGCAATGACACTAGACAAACGACGTGAGTGCTTTTGCTGATAGGACGTCATCGCACGCATAGCCTCTCCTGGGCTCGTGACCTTGTCGGTTGCACCCTAGACGACTGGAAAACCGTGGCCTGGTCAGATATCAGATATCAGTTGGTAAGAGATGGTGATAGGGTTTGAGTGTTCCGCAGAGCCCAAGAAGCCATGAACCCACGTTGTCGACCAGGCACTGTGCAAGCTGGCGATGGTTCTAAAGTGGTGTGGGTTGTTTAGATGGAATGGACTGAGTTCTCTGGTCTACGTGATTATTAACTGGAAATGCTTATGCTCGGCTACTTGCAAACCGTTTGCAGCTATTCATTGACTTCTTGATTCTAAAACAACTATTGAATTTTCTCCGGCCCACAACTGTTCACGATTCGTTATTCTGGTCAACTTTAGCGCATGATTTGGCCACCTAGCTCGCCGGCGTGAATCCTATCTACCATCCATGGAACATAGTCGAGAAGTCAGTTCGTGCACAAAATGATGCACCGGCAACACTTTCGCTGTTGTCGACGCCTGTAGTAGCAGTATGACTCAGTATTTCTCCAAGGGACTCACAAAGAGTTGTTGAGTTCATACCACGTCGAGCTGCTGCGCTACGTTGGACATAAGTAGGTCCGACCCGATATTTGGAGGTATCCCATGACTTTTGTCACCCCAGTGTAAGTCAGATATGTAAATACCAAAACTGTGATACGATATACATTAGAGAGATTCGTAGAGATATGGCGCTCTGCTGTCCGAAGATCAGCGCCTTATAACAGAACATCCGCATCGGCAACATGACAGCGCTCTCTCTGTCAAGTCTAACGCAGTGGTACCCTATATAGGGATAACGTCAGTAGAGATTATTGGGAATGTCACAGTAGACAAGAGTAATCCCACTGTTACGGCTGCTTAGAAACTACTAACTTCTAAATTCCCTTCAGAACAAAATGATGAACTTCGTGATGCGTGGTTTCTATGCCCATAACACGGCACGTGACGTTAACGGAAAGGTTGGACTGCGCAGGTTCAATTGGTCTGACTCTTTTCACCACTTCTTCTGGGAGACGAGGTTACAACAAAGATCTTATTTTTGTAATTGACATCAGTCATGTCACAGACACAACTTTAAGAAAGCTAACTGCCAAATATTTTGTACATTTCTGAGAGAATATACTCTAAAGAGCCAAAGAAACTGGTACACCTGCATAATATTGTGTAGGGCCATAGCGAGCACGCAGAAGTGCTGCAACTCGACACGGCGTGGGCTCGACTGATGTCTGGAGTAGTGCTGGAACGAACTGACAGTATGAATTCTGCAAAGTTGTCCATAAATCCAAAAGAGTACGAAGGGAAGTGTTTAAACACAGAAGAGTGTTTGTGGAGCAAATCTGTAGCAATTCTGGACATGTGGGGTGTCGCATTGCCCTGCTGGAATTACTCAAAATGGTTCAAATGGCTCTGAGCCCTATGTGACTTAACTGCTGAGGTCACCAGTCCCCTAGAACTTAGAACTACTTAAACCTAAGTAACCTAAGGACATCACACACATCGTGCTGGAGGCAGGATTCCAACCTGCGACAGTAGAGGTCGCGCGGTTCCAGACTGTAGCGCCTAGAACCGCTAGGCCACGCTGGCCGGCGGAATTACTAAGGTCCATCAGAATGCACAATGGACATGAAAGGATGTAGGTGATGCTTAAGTACGTATCATCTGTCAGAGCCGTATCTAGACGTACCCTACATCACACATACTGCACACGCCTCACAGGCTGAACAGTCCCCAGCTGACATGCACGGTCCATGGCTAGCTCTGAGCATTATGGGTTTTAACTTCTGAGGTCATCAGTCCCCTAGAACTTAGAACTACTTAAACCTAACTAAGGACATCACACACATCCATCCCCGAGGCAGGACTCGAACCTGCGACCGTAGCGGTCCCGCGGCTCCAGACTGCACGGTCCATGCATTCATGAGGTTGTCTCCATATCCGTACACATCCATCCGCTTGATACAATTAGAAACGGGACTCGTCCGACCAGGCAATATGTTTCCAGTCATCAATAGTCCAATGTCGGTGTTGTCAAGTCCACGCGAGGCGTAAAGCTGTTTGTCGTGCAGTCATCAAGACTACACGACCTTCGGCTCCGAAAGGCTATATCGATGATGTTCCGTTGAATGGTTCGCACGCTGACAGTTGCTGACAGCCCTGCATTGAAACTGATAGCAATATGCGGAAGGGTTGAATTCTGTCACAATGAACGAGTCACTTGAACCGTCGTTTGGCCTGTTTTTGCAGCATCTACACTCCTGCAAATTGCGATAAGAACACCGTGAATTCATTGTCCCAGGAAGGGGAAACTTTATTGACACATTCCTGGGGTCAGATACATCACATGATCACACTGACAGAACCACAGGCACATACACACAGGCAACAGAGCATGCACAATGTCGGCACTAGTACAGTGTATATCCACCTTTCGCAGCAATGCATGCTGCTATTCTCCCATGGAGACGATCGTAGAGATGCTGGATGTAGTCCTGTGGAACGGCTTGCCATGCCATTTCCACCTGGCGCCTCGTTGGACCAGCGTTCGTGCTGGACGTGCAGACCGCGTGAGACGACGCTTCATCGAGTCCCAAACATGCTCAATGGGGGACAGATCCGGAGATCTTGCTGGCCAGGGTAGTTGACTTACACCTTCTAGAGCACGTTGGGTGGCACGGGATACATGCGGACGTGCATTGTCCTGTTGGAACAGCAAGTTCCCTTGCCGGTCTAGGAATGGTAGAACGATGGGTTCGATGACGGTTTGGATGTATCGTGCACTATTCAGTATCCCCTCGACGATCACCAGTGGTGTACGGCCAGTGTAGGAGATCGCTCCCCACACCATGATGCCGGGTGTTGGCCCTGTGTGCCTCGGTCGTATGCAGTCCTGATTGTGGCGCTCACCTGCACGGCGCCAAACACGCATACGACCATCATTGGCACCAAGGCAGAAGCGACTCTCATCGCTGAAGACGACACGTCTCCATTCGTCCCTCCATTCACGCCTATCGCGACACCACTGGAGGCGGGCTGCACGATGTTGGGGCGTGAGAGGAAGACGGCCTAACGGTGTGCGGGAACGTAGCCCAGCTTCATGGAGACGGTTGCGAATGGTCCTCGCCGATACCCCAGGAGCAACAGTGTCCCTAATTTGCTGGGAAGTGGCGGTGCGGTCCCCTACGGCACTGCGTAGGATCCTACGGTCTTGGCGTGCATCCGTGCGTCGCTGCGGTCCGGTCCCAGGGCGACGGGCACGTGCACCTTCCGCCGACCACTGGCGACAACATCGATGTACTGTGGAGACCTCACGCCCCACGTGTTGAGCAATTCGGCGGTACGTCCACCCGGCCTCCCGCATGCCCACTATACGCCCTCGCTCAAAGTCCGTCAACTGCACATACGGTTCAAGTCCACGCTGTCGCGGCATGCTACCAGTGTTAAAGACTGCGATGGAGCTCCGCATGCCACGGTAAACTGGCTGACACTGACAACGGCGGTGCACAAATGCTGCGCAGCTAGCGCCATTCGACGGCCAACACCGCGGTTCCTGGTGTGTCCACTGTGCCGTGCGTGTGATCATTGCTTGTACAGCCCTCTCGCAGTGTCCGGAGCAAGTATGGTGGGTCTGACACACCGGTGTCAATGTGTTCTTTTTTCCATTTCCAGGAGTGTATTTCCGGCCGCAGCGATGTCGGAGATTCAATGTTTTACCGGATTCCTGATATTCACGGTACTCCCGTGAAATCTTCGTACGGGAAAATCCCCACTTCATGGCTACCTCGGAGACGCTGTGTCCAATCGCTCATGCGCCGTATATAACACCACATTCAGACCCACTTAAATCTTGATAACCTGCCATTGGCTGTAGCAGCAGTAACCGAATAGCAACTGCGCCAGATACTTGTCTTATATAGGTGTTACCGACCGGAGCGCCGTATTCTGCCTCTTTACATATTCCTGTATTTGAGTATGCATGCCTATGCCAGTTTCTTTGGGGCTTCAGTGTATTTTCGCATGTGGAGTTACAGATTGGTTTTCTGATATTATGAAATACTATTCACTTAACTTAGTTCCCCGAGAATGGAGAACATAGCATCTTAAGCGATTGTTATCAGATTCTGAGCTAGTAAGTGACCAAATGAAACACTACAACCTCAGAACAGTGGTTCACAGCCTAGAAGTGACTAACGCCCGAGAGGTATAATGTATTTTTCTGAGGGGGAGAAACAGGTGTGGTTCATTCTGTTACGGCCGTGAAATGAAACTAAACTGCTAT
This sequence comes from Schistocerca serialis cubense, assembly GCF_023864345.2. Lineage (NCBI taxonomy): Eukaryota > Metazoa > Arthropoda > Insecta > Orthoptera > Acrididae > Schistocerca > Schistocerca serialis. Next base: position 246,849,286 of record NC_064638.1, on the reverse strand, counting down.
TTAAAGTTCATTATAGTTATCACTATTTCGTGAGATTTTAATACTGATTACGTAAATTACTCTTAATTTCATTTTTTTTTTTTCAAACACTGGCAATAGCTTATAACACAACGAGGTGGAGGTGACAGCTTTTGAAACGAGTGTATGGACATCTTCCTTACATATTCTGCCTCTACACACATCTGTGACAGTAAAACTGAGGCATCTAGGTCACATAAGCTTAACTATTTTATGAAAATGCCTTCTCTGAGGTATAGATACTCCCCACAATACACCAGAAATTGGTTCATTTTCTCTTTGCAACAGTAAAAGCAGCGCAACATAACAGTAACAATGTAATGACTATTACACTGCTGTAGCGTTTACACGGTATTATTATTGTCACACTTGTTATTATTTCTGTTGTTAGTGTCAGCGAGTAGTCACAAGCATTGGCAGCTTGAAGTCTTCCTACTTCCGTCGTTTCAGAAATGAGATGGTCAGCAATCAAGTAATTTAAACAATAGCTCCTAAGGGTAGTGCATACATTTTAATTAGATTTATTTTGAATGAGATAGTAGGGTATAAGCGAAATAAATGCCACTAGATAGAGGGTTGCTTCAGACGAAGCACTAGTGCGTTTGCAGATAGTCAGCTTCCTTTACTAAGAAGGAATTTGAAGTATCACTCGTGATACTACGAGAATCGCTTCATCATTCCATAAAAAAGTTTGTTAGCATTAAGTAGTACCAATTATTCATTGACTCATTACCTTATAGTTTAATAGAACATGTAAAAAAACTAAATATCATTCATCTGTCACTTTAAAAATGAAAGAGTTCTAATAAAATTCTTTTGATTTTAAGGCTCAGTTGGGTGCTGATGTTGATGATGGCAGTGAGATTGGGGGGGGGGGGGATGATTGCACTCAGGGGTTTGTGCCACTTTCGTAAAAGCTGTGAATGAATTTTGCTGAATCGATCACAGCACGTGATAGAACCAGTATTAATTCATCAATACGCAGGCTTCAGACCAGGAAACAGCTGTACGTATCAGAGCCTTAATTCGACCCACCATCAGACGATGAGTTCTAAACGCACTGCCCCGACAGCTGTTTGGGATTTTTCCAATCACCCAACATTTATGAAACTCGTTGAGAATATACTCGGAAACGGTAAGTTTAGTGTAGATTTCAAGGGAAAACACAGCTGATGGTGATGTTAATCGATTCCCACAAGGAATCGTACTGCCCGCATCTGTTTTTAACGTGATGACTTTTTTTATTCAGCTGATTTGTCTTTGTCAACTCACGTTAACTCCTTTGAACACCTAACAGATGCTGTTATGTAGATGTGCATTTATGTATTTCAATTACGATCAACTTCACTCAAACTCAGTTACTACTGTGATGCGTGTTTTCCATCGTAAACACAGTGACATACTAAACTCCGTGTCTCACGCCAAGCAGTGCAGCTGGATATTACATCATATTCAAAATGTTAAGATGCCACAGTTTAAAACGCCTGATTTTACAAGCGTGATTGCCATAACACTTGGCTGAAAGTGGAAGCCACAAGGAGCATCCTAAGGACGATGAATGCAGTACATGAGGAACTGAGCCACAAATTTTAACAACAAAACATTAGAAGTTTGTTAGACTGTTGCAGATTACCCGAAGTCTGCCTCGTACAAGCTTACCCACGCCAGACAAATCGACAAGCTACCAAGTGAAATGTGCTTGATTATTATTGTAGTCTCACAAATTTAGTGGTTATTTACCAACTGTCCAGAGACTGAGTTCCTCAATAAGCTGTATGAAGGGCAGCATCATCTTAAAATCGACTACGCCCAAAGGAAGAAATGTGGAACAAACGAGTTGAAAGCGACCTACATTTGCCTCACCGATCTCTCTGCTGGCCACAGACAGAACTGGCTACGGCGTTCTCTAGAGAACCTACTTTCTGGAGTCGATAGGTACAGATGTTTTGTCGAGAACCTGTTTTGCTTCCGGCTCTGTCCCGCGTCGGGGAAAACATATTTAAGAAGCTGCAAATGCTGCTGAGGTCCTCTGATTTGTCTTATCTTCTATGCAGATATATATAGATGTTAATTTAGCCAACTTGTTCGACATATTATTTATTCTTTGGTCTATTTCACATTAGTGGTTCTGACACGATTAAAAAAAATCATTTCTAATATAATGGTAGGTATTCGTGTTAAAAATTATTAACGTTAACTTGCTAATGCAATCTGAATCATTCCTCGAATAATGGAACAAATACGTTTTTGTGTATTTCTCCGTCTCAGCATGATCATCACCCCCATATACGTATAAAGTATGCCATAATCCTTTTCATCTTACGTTGTCGAAGTGTCCCAGTTTGGGGCATTTTCATGGTAAGTCAGTTCATTACACTCACAAATGAATTAATTGACACTATCAGTTTATGTTCACAAATATAGGTATTGAAATCCGTTAGCAGTTCAAAACAAAAATGTTCTCCTTGGAAATAAAGGAATGACTTCTTTCACAGCTAAACTTCTTGGTAAACAAAACAAGTAAATCACTGCGTGAAGCAATCTTCTGAAAAGTTATCTTGCAAACTAAACAGACTGTCTTCTTAGATAGCAACAGTAAGCAGAAAATTGAAGTCCCATCTCAGGAGCAGTACAAGAAGTTCCCGCATACGAGTCCACGGCCTGAGCAGTGGGTTGCGAAGCGTTGTGGCCCCATCTGGCAAGGGCGACTTTTAGTCGGGGCAGCGGCGTGGTGTGACGGTCTTCTAATACTTCTACTGGCGAATCCGGAACTGCCTGCTGCTCGCGGGGGGAGGTCAGTTATACCCACGTAGCGGATGACTGCGAGATAGCTATCGTTCTAGCGGTGTGGGCTCGGATTGGCTGAGGAAAATGGCACGGTGGATGTGGTGTCATGCAATGTTCTTGCACGCACCCTCTGAGCTACCCTGCTTCCTGCAGGTCAGACGAAGATCAGTTGAATTCAGCCAGTGCGCCTGTGGACCTGGAGCGATGACCCACATACCGGGTTGGCGGCTTTGCTGGAGACCCCGGAAACACGCCTGTCACCATGCATGTTACTTGTAACAGTAAAATATTTTTGGTAAACCGAATCATTCATTGTTTCCAATTATATCTAAGGCAACGAATTTTTCCTTCTCTTTTTTGATAGGTTACTAATCTTGTTCCACTCTCAGTATTTTTTAGCTTCTCATGTACTAGGTACACAAAAGCATCTGGAAACTTGATAGATTATGAAAAGAGAATATTAGTTAGAGAATTCTTTTGCATTGGGGAAAGAGTATTGTTACGTACATTCACTTACGTCATTACTAAACAAAACAAATAAGAAATTGCAATTAATGTACGAAGGACGATTTGAGGGCATTAGGATACCGAATCCAGGACATATCTATTAGGACATCCTGAAACAAGACAAATAAAGGGATTATAATCCCATCATGATTTTAAAAAGTTTCATTCCTGAAGGAACGGGATGAATGGCAGAGAAAGAAAATAATTTTAACTAAGAATAATATAAGCATTTTTTTTTTATAATTTCAGATAAGCATATGATGTTTCAATGTAAATGCATAAGAGATGATTCATAGTGATTATGTGAAGATATATATTAGTTTCAGATATATGATTTTTAGTTTTTTCTAAGGAATGTTGATTATGATGTTTCTAAATTTCAGTTAAGACGGTACTTATTAATGGATATCTGTTTCAGTTTTTTATGAAAAAACTTAGGTACTTAGGTGTATTAGATACAAAAGAATATTCACGTCAAGAGCATATGGCTACATATATTCAAGGCAACGGCATATTACTACAGATGATTAAATATTTTAAAGACAAAAGTCAGTTCACTTAGGGAAATTTTTACAAAATTTGGTTCAGGTAGATTACAAGCGAGGATATGAGGAAGGACAAAGCTGGAACAGGCTGAACGAGATATTTGTGATCGTTGTGGGTTGTTTGAAATTAACTTGTCATTATTTAAAGTAAGAGTTACGACAACAGATTAAGAGATCCGACTGGGCTGAATTTAAGTAAATTCGGAGGTAGGAAATAAATTTGTAACTGAATTATGTAAAAGAATCAGTTTTGAAGACTGACAGAAGTGCAGATTAGTGCCATATATTGTGAATTACAACGAACTTCCAATGAAGTGTTCTGTGTTACCGAGTGCGAAATAAGTTATGAACACTTGTTGGTGCAGAGTCTTAAATAGAATCTAGCGAAGAGAAGCAAGAGTGATTATCTGTGTGCTACAGAGGAAAGATAAACTCAAGTGCGTCGTATACGGTAACGATTATTATGCTTCATTACGACAGTATGCGACGAGACTAAATGTTTTGATATGATACTATGATATTCACAAGTGACTATATAAAGACAAAAATTGGTAAACGTGACGAAAGATTACCCTAATTCTGAGTAATAAAGTTGCTTAGTACTTCTTCCGAATCTTTGAATTCAGACCAGTAGCGTGAGGATGAAAAGTGTATGTACTAAACCGTGCACTCACTGCGCTTTTCCATCTGTAATGATTAGCATTGATACTTGTTCTGGGGTATGTTACATGTTCACACATCACCGCATTGTGAAAGGCCATATGAGGGTCTGATCCAGCCTTTCTTCCACCTGAGGATCAACATTGTTCCTGACCATCCCTAACATCCCACACACACAACCAAGAGGGTCATTCTCCGTCTCACCCCTACACCTCCCACGAGACGCAGTGCTGATGTCGCCACCAAGATATCTCGAATTATTTGTAATTTACATGTTATCAGGAGAGTAAAAATAAAAGGAAATAAGGAACTAAGCTAAACCAACTAAATCCATTAATTAAACCAATAACTAAAGTAAAAGCACACATAAGGGCTATTTATTAATAACAATAAATAAATAAAGAGTATTTTTAATTAACTAATCAATAATAACATATTAAGGTAAGATTACGAAAAACATTAAAAAATTGCTATATTGGAGAGATTAGGAGAGCCTTCACTGAAAAATACGCTGGATCATTTCGTAAAAACAATAGCATCACATACAGAGGTCATACTGTAACGAAACGTAATGAAGACAGAAAATCTGTCTTAAAATGTTTATACGGAAAAGTAAGAACATGAAATCATGAAAGCATAAGGGTCATAAAGGAAAAAGGTGAACGGATTATAGTGATGTAATCGAGACACATTTCCTGTCTTCGTGACATTTGTTACAGTGTGACCACTATGTGTGGCACTATGATTCAGCGTATTTTTCAATGAAGACTCTCCTAATTACCACCCAATAGTAATTTTTACTGTGTTTCGTAGTCTTACAATGAAATTATAATGAGTTTTAGAAGTGCTTATTAATACAATGAATAAATACATACCGAGCGAGGTGGCGCAGTGGTTAGCACACTGGACTCACAGTCGGGAGGACGACGGTTCAATTCCGCGTCTGGCCATTCTCATTTTGGTTTTCCGTGATTTCCCTAAATCGGTTCAGGCAAATGCCGGGATGGTCTATCTGAAAGGGCACGTCCGACTGCCTTCCCCACCCTTCCCAAATCCGATGAGACCGATGACCTCGCTGTTTGGTCTCTTCCACCAAATCAACCAATAAATACATGACAGTTCACAGTGACCAGTGTTTGTGTGGCAGGCATTTTATTTTACCGTTTATGTATTCTGGATCTCTCTTTTCTTATTTTTTATCAATGTATACGTAGTATAAAATTATTGGATAATGACAATTTATATTGCATAACACATTTGTATTCTTTTGTGTGCTTCATGAATTTGTCGATTTGTAGTGGGCACTGAAGACGGTGCCAATGAGACAACCAACAAAATTATTCCACAAATTTATATCCGGTAGATATCTGGGGTCTCATCCTCTGATAGATACGGACTGTTGAAGACTACGTATGCTTTTCATAATACACCACATGAAATCAGTGGAAGGAATAACTCGTGGGTTGCAAAGTGTTGCCAGTAGTTTCGAGTAATAACACCGCCACCAGTCGAATTGCGCAGCTGCAGAGGTGTCGAAATAGTCCTGATACATTTCCTACATTTCATATGCCATCCAGTGACTGTTCTTCGTTCGAAGAAACCGGACCCTCCTGACCGACCCATCTGGTTGTCACTATTATTCCACTAACAATACAAGTTTCCTGATCTCCTTTTACATTGAAGGGACCGCCTCTCCTGACATCTAATGGTTAGTTAGTTCCACATTACGCATAGCTGTCCGATTACCTTTCATCAAATAGTGTATATTCAGCAATATGTCTTCGAACATGCGTTTAGACACTTTTTCTAAATAATACATTTGAGTTTAGGAAAATATCGGTTAATGTACCTGATACACTATTACCCATGGCTGCTACCTTTGCTTCGGTATAAAATTTGTTGTTAAGTTCCAAATAATTTTGTGATAGTGCTGTTTCCAAAAGATTTATAATTTCAAGTGTTCCTGACATGGATATTTTGCTATATTGTAACATGCTATACTTTATTATTTGATTCTGTTCTTGCACTGGTACGTTGGTGTATAAATTAGTGACAGCAAATGAAATAAAATTTCCATTAAGTGGTAATTGTACGTCTGTTACAACTTTTGTTAGATTACGCGAATTTTTGGTCATGTACTTTTCGTAGAAAGTATAAAGTTTTGTTATTAGTGCGTTAAATCTTTGATTATCAAATATGCTGGGCTATTAATGCAATCAATTATGGGCCGAATCGGAACCGTCGGTTTATTTGTCTTTGGTCGCGTTCATTATTTTGGTGTAGTTGGATTCATTACTACGTATGTTCGTTTTTCACGTTTGGTGAGAATTTTATTACAATTCTTGATGGCTTTCTTTATTTTAGCTGCAAATCTGTTCGTAGGGTTGTGAAACAATTGTGTGATATTTTTAGATTCAAATAATGACATGACATCTATAAACGGTGCTTCGCGGAAATATGCAAGTATTTTAAAGTGTTATTCTACAAGTAAAACTAAAGAAAAAAATTTATATATAGGACCACAAATGTTTAGTTAAGGAGCTACACGTAATCCAAGATTTTGCCTGAAATTTAGCAATTTCACTAATATTAAACCATCACAAAGCACCACGAGGTTAAAGTGAAGCACGATTTCCATTTATTTTGTTGTTATCGATCTGGTGAATCTAATGAAGCTTGTCCCAGGCGTTAATCTGCAATTGTTTTCCAGAAAACTCAGAGAAGCATGATTATTATAGAAGTAAATTTGTTTACTTTCTATTAAGAACGGAGAAACGTTTATGTCATTGTTGGCAACCGTTGGTGAATTGTTTCAGTCGTTTCATTACCTTCAAACGAGCTAATTTTCTGTATTATGAAATTGTGTGTACACTGTACGACTTCCTTAACACTGAGCTTTGTTTTCTCCAGTTTAACATGAATTCATGTATGCTATCGTAAAAACAAAAGCAGATATTATCTGACACGTTCATATAGTTCCAGTTAACGTTATTACTATCATTTTTCCAAAATTAAATTCTCTACAACTTGTGTTGAAAACTGTGTGCAATTGTCTGGAATTTTAAAAACATGGTAGTTAATAAACTAAAAATTTTACGAAATTACTTATTTGTTACTCTAGATGTCTGGAAAACTACTGTAGATACACGTCTGGGATGTGGTTTATTAGATTCATCAAATCCATAACAACAAAATAAATGGAAAGCGTACATTACTTTGACCTCGTACAGTTTGGTGATGAATTCATATTTGCGAAGTTGCTGAATTTCAGGCAAAATCTTTCATTAGCCGTAACTCGGTAACTAAAATTTGCGGACCTAGGTTTGTATGAACTTCTTTCCTTTAGTTTTATTTGTAGAATAACATATTAAAATATTTACATATCTTCTTGAATCAATCGGTATAGTTGCTTTTGTTAAGTGTGACCACGCTAATCTCTTTATCAACTTTTAATGCTACAGCATCATTTAATAGCAGATTATGGCTTGTATTATTCAGAATTTTATGTGATGTTTTGGGCTGGTATTTTTATGAAGACTGTTTGCAAAGTGCCTTTTTTATAATGTTTGTTACATTAACAGTAATTTCATTCTGTTTCCTATATGACAGATTCACTACAACTACTGCAACTTTAGCAGTGGCTACTGAGTGCTATACATAATTTTCTGTACTGCTGTGGCTACGTTGTATTTCACAGCTTTTTTGACGTGATTTGTTTCGTGATGTGTAAATTCTATACTTGTGAAATTTTCTAAACTTGGGTAAAACTAGAAATCAGATTTATATTCATATGTAGGTTTCCGTATATGATGTTGAACGTGTAAAAGTTTTGCGAATTCCTTGTTATGGGCACGGCGACTATGTCTGCTTGTGGTCCATACACATCTATATATAAAATGTGCAGTATTATCAAAACTCAAAGGTGTTACACCGGTACTTAACTTTAACTGTGCCGCGTAGAGTGCTTGATTCACAGTTTCTTTACGATGTGATTTGTTCTGTATTTCTTGTCTTATTCACTATCTTGCATCATAGTTCTTGATTTGAGGCGCAAGATCTGATCTTTCAGTCACTTTTATATAGGCATTTGTAGGACTTACATTATATCGAAGACAATGCTCATTATATTTGATGAATTCAATTACCTTCACCAGTTTGACATTAAAACGAATAAAACGCAGAATGTTTCCTTTATTTCACGAGACGATATCATCAACAGTTTCTATTCTGTAGGGTCAGCAGCATTATTTATCTTTGATAGCGACGTCATTATTTGAATAGATACAGCAATTTCGCCATTGTTAAGTAAGTGTGAATACAATTTTGGCGAGAAAGTGTATAAGTCTGTGTGTGTGATTTATATTAAAGTGACTACGTTGTACTCACCTCTAGACTGATGTGTCATGCATATTATGTCGTTACTGAACTGTCTTACAACTGCCACTGTTTTAATAAGGTAGTAAATGACGCAATATGTCGCCACTTTCTACTTACACACATTGCACTCATTGTTTTATTGCATTTCAGTATGGTTTGTTTTTTTATCTCTCTTTTGAAGTGTTTATGTTGTATATCTGTTTCTCCCAGGTGGGACATTTCACAGTTCCAATTTTCCCGTTTCAGCAGCCTAACTCCAATATTTTTCTGTGTGTCCCAGCATTCGGCTTCCACTGCAGTCAATTTTGACCGTCTCTCAGCGACCGCCCATTTCTTTACTCCACGATGCCCCAACGCAGACTTTAATTTCCTGCCGTCACGGTCAGATTGTAATGGTATCACGCCCCATGGCGGATAATTGATTCTCCGCTCACTAACTAAGATCGTCGGCAGGCTTAAACAGTGTGCGTACCACTTGTCGCTACTTTTCAGCTGTCTCCCTCCAGCAGCTAACGAGTTATTCAGGCAGCTAACACTACACCTGATTGATCTCAAGTTGTAACAGACCACACGAATATGTACTTTCTAGAATAAGAGATTGCACAATAAGACTATAAGGCCAAGAACAAAGAGCACGGATCAAAAAGAATGTAAGAAAGGGACGTAGTCTTTCGCTCCTACTGTTCAATCTGCACAGTAGGGGCGAAAGAGTACATCCCAACGAAGAAGCAAAGAGGGAAATAAAAAATAGGTTCAAGGGTGGGATTAGAATGCAGAACACTTGTGAAGAACAGTTACAGGGAATGGAATAAACAGTTTGATGAGTACAGAATACAGATTGAAAATAAATTGGGGATCACGTAGCAAACGGGACAAGGAAATTCTGCTATCAAGGTATCATAATAACTCGTGATGTACGGAGCAAGGACATTAAAATCAGACTGGCGCCGGCAAACATGCTTTCCAGGGCAAAAGAAGTCTATTAGTATCACAGTCCTTAATATGAGGAAAAACTTCGTTAAAAGATTTGGAGCAAAGTTGCAAGTGCTACTCTGAGATTAAACGTTTGCAACAGAAGAGGAATTCATGGTGGGCCACAGCAACTAGCTACCAGACAGATGAAAAAAAATCGTTTACATGCTATCTGCACGTATCGCAAGTGGTTGCTGATAAATATTTTGGTTTGCAAAACTAGTGCTTGGAACAAGATTATTGCAAACGAACAGCAGAGAAGAGATTTACTACAAAAGTTCCTCTCCCTTCCCAAAAATAATATTCTTTCATTTCTCACGTAAAGTCCTTTGCCCTCAGACCGTAAACACCACAGTCTAACAGAAATTCCGCGACAAACCGTCTCGCTTTCTTACGCACGGAAAAAGCAGCGCGCCAAGCTGACAGAAAGTGACATTTCTGAGTACGGTATCGGATGAGTGCCTATTCTGTGGTTTATATCGATTCATAACATATCTGTTACAATAGGGAACCATTGTAGTACCATTAAAATCGACAGTAACTGAAAAATTACACCACATTTTTCATTCTTTAATTTACTAAGGATCACGTGAGGTATGAAACGGTAGATCACAGGGAAGTTTATGTGTGATTCTCTTGTGACGTACAGAACCTACTGAAGAATATCGTTTTCCTTTAACAATAAAAAATTGCCAAAAAACACTATACGACCGAACCATTTGCAGAAAGATGTATATGTACCAAACAACGCGAGATTTGGTTCGCTGCACTTCCAGCCAAATGAGTGAATGTGGAACGTAGGAAACCTGTATGTAATGTAATACCTGCAGTATTTAACATACCGAATAAGCCACCACACCTGTAGCTAAAGGGTAAACCGCAGAGACGTCATAATAAAACTCAAAAAGCAATAAAATTGTTTATCAACAGAGAAGAAACCATTTCCACAACTCTTGCTACATCTGTCACAACTGGCAATAATCTTCAGCATAATCGCTTTTGAAGCAGAATAACATTTACAAAAATATTCGTGCATCAGGAAGTCGAGTAAAGTGTGAAAATGGGGAATCAGTGGACTCCCATAAAATATTTTACGTGTCAAGGAACGTGCCTGTGATAATAAGAACAAAGAACAACAGAAAGGTATGCTTCTCACGCATGACATACGTATTTATGTTCGCTTGCTGTCAGCGGAGTAAGCTGAAATTATGACCATATTCGAAAGTATTTCTTCATGAATAACTTGTAGCTTACGTCATTCAATCAGTGAAAATTGACTGTATTACATTTATTTCATGATAAATTTTTAATACTTGGGACTCAAAGATAGAACAGTTATTTCGTTAATTAAGGAGGAAATCAAATACAACAGACTTTATCCGTACGGCACGGGTCACTGTCTATTTTCTAGCCGCTTCGAATGCTATTGTCGCTCCAGTTACCAAATGCTAACAACTTTCATACCAGAGTGTGTGGCGACTGTATGATTTACTAACTTCAACAGAAAAATTAAAAGAAACTAATATTTTTACGTAATAGATACGTACGTCAGGCCTAAATATGACCTGACAGTGTCATTGTCATCTCACACACGAGTCACATACTGACTTAAATTCCTTCCTGTTGTCTGGGAAACTAGTGTTGTATAGTACAAGTTAAAACAATCCAGTTATTAAAAAAAAAAACACTAAATACCGTTTCTTAACGACGCACGTGGTCCCTCATTTGACCCCTATATATTTGCACTCAAAAATCCATCGTAACGTCACTTAAGTCGAATCGTAATCAATGAAAAGTAAGAAACTTTTTTGTCGTTTATACGTAAGGTGAATACCTTAACAGCTATGAACACTTGCTCAGTAGAGGACATGTGTTTCACATTAACCAAGATGAACGAATGGTAATAGCTCCTCAGGTATGCAATTTAGAGCCCACGTTTATTGGACATTTTTTCTCGTTTTTGTCCACACTACCACCACAGAAAGTTACCAGCCGTACACTCTTCGCAACACAAGAACCGGTACATGTATTCAACTATCAGAGGTATCAGAACGGTTTTCTTTTATAACTTTCGACTCTTTCGTTTCCGGTACAGGGATCCTTACTTCAAATTAATACATTTTTCGTTCTCCGTCATCCTAGAAAGCCTGTAACATCACCACGGAATCACCCCATGTATACGTACATTTACAAACGCCCGCACCTCTAACTTTGACGCTCTGTAGTCTAGTTGGATGACGTTTCCGGAAATGAGTTCCTATTCAAAATACGATGTACTCACTCCCCTCTACAAGTCCTAGATGTCTGTAACGGGAATTTCCGACCATCCAGTAGAATATAACACAGAGATTCTGATGTGTACTTGCAGCTATTGGGACAATATTATAAAGTAAGCTGCTGAAATTAAACTATCATATAACCTTAGCAACAGGGATGCGGCTTTTGGTTTAAATTGTGCGTGGAATTCTGCTCACTCACTTGTGAAAGGGCAGAGGATCAGAGTTTATGCTACCTGACCCGTTGATTATTAATGTTCTATTGATAACTTCTGATGTCGGCCGTCTTTGGTTCGTGATGAGCGAAGTGTGTGTGTGTGTGTGTTTGTGTGTGTATGTGTGTGTGTTATCTTTACAGAGTTTCCCTGAAAACCGAGGTTTTAAATTCTCTTGCACAGCGCATACTTGCTGCAGTTTTGTCTTGAAACTGGTTCGGTGCTCCCTTGTCGAAATATCGGCGGTTCTACGTTTTATTGAAGAAGATTTCGGTCGCTAAAGCCCATGCTGGCACAGAGAGCGAGCACTACATTCACTTGTACAATTTCGCCTTGTAATGTCTCTTGCAGCGGTCTCTCCACGATATTTTCAGAAATTTTGTAAATTATATAACTCAGTACATATCTCGAAATATCTCTTCTTATCTTACCGATTATCAATGCAAAGTAGTTTCAAGCCCAATTATTCCTTGGAGCGTCCATTTACTCCATGGAATAGCTTCTCTGCTATCTATGTTTTCTCTTAGGAAAAAGAATAGGGGACTTCTTGCCGATTAGTCGCGAAAGAAGGGTGTATATATATGTATTGTTGAGCTAGTCGCCATCTTGATGAGATTCTGTATGAGAAGCAATTTAATACATGAACTAAACTAAAGTAAGTGTGTTAGCGTATTATTTAACGGATTATTATTATTGACAGTGTCTGCTTACTACGCTGTGTTGCACGGGATCAGTGGGGAACGTCTGATTTACACTGGACGAACCTGCCGTTTTGTATGCTCAAGATATCCAGTTACTTCAAATAAATAGGCTAACACGGTCTTACCAGCAGATCTCCGGTCTTCCACATGTGATCACCGAAAGTTAATAATTATTACAAATGTTTCCAGGAGATCGACTGACAATTTTCGTGGGACCGAGACTTCGAAATTGCTTCACTGCCTTACGGAATTTAAGTTAAGCTTAATTTAATCAGGATAGAACAGTACTGAACTGTGTGAATGTGATAAGCCTGCTTTGTCAATGAAAATTCCCTTAATATACGCATGTTTTTACTATCCTGATCAGTGAAGCTAAATCAGACCGGTGTGAGAGAGGTTCCTTAAATTTTAGAAATATTAAATTTGGCGACCGTGACAGGACTCGAACCTAAGCGCAAATAGAGACTAAAGAGCAAATAGAGACTAAAAAGGAAATAAATGAACAATTAGCAGCCAATAAAGTGGAATTAAATAATAAATTAGTAGAGAGTTTCCAGAAACTTGATGATAAATTAAATAAAACTGCGGAAGAATTGAAAATTCAGAATGAAAAGACAGAATTAAAATTAGCTGCTCAAATTGAACAAGTCACTCAGCAGTGTAATGAAAATGCGAAGAAGTTACGCCTAGAGCTAACTGAGTATGTTGCTACTAAGCTTGATACTATTAAAGAGCAGGTCGAGTCAATCCCACAGATAGTTCAAGAACAAGAACAGATGCAATGTTCTATCGCAGTAATTCCGGTATTAGTTGAAGTTCAAGATGAGTTAAAACAACAAGTAAACGAAATGTCAGCAGATATGCAGGATTTGAGACAATCACAAGACAAGATCCCGAAGGACATCCAAAATTTGGATAAATCCATAAATAACATAAAGGAGAGACAAGACGAGGTTGATCATAAGGTAAACATTCTCGCGGGAATTTATTTAATAAAAGTTTTCTAGAAGCCAAAGAACAACTAGGCGAAGAACTTAAACAAGGGAAAGAAAACATTGAGAGATCTTTAAATCTATCTCGATCAAGTACAGACAGGGACATTAGTGCACACGTTCGTTTTTGCAATCAACATCAATCGCAACACTATGAGGGTAGTCATAATGCCTGTAATTGTAAAAGCAATACTGAGGAGAAAATGCTGAAACAACGTCAATTCCAGATCTACAACCCAGACAAGAAAAATGTTCATCCCGTATTGTTTATAAGAAGTTTTAGGGGAGTATTGCCAAAAAATTGGAGTGAGTGGCAAAAGGTTAGTTTCGTGACCGGTTATATTCAGGGGTCAGGAGCTATATGGGCATCTGATATGATATCAACTTGGGACACATATGAAGATTTTGAACGAGCATTTTTATCCAAATACTGGTCCGAAGGAGTACAAGAACATTTAAGGCAGGAGGTATTATACCCGGAACTTTTTTCCTTTTCACGTGGGTCTTTAAAGAAATACTTTGAGAAATATATAAACAAATCGCGGTATTGGGATAAGCGTATGCCTCTACAAGACGTGATTGGTATATTAAAATCTCGACTTCCCGCCAGCATCAGAAATAGAATGCTGTATATTAATGAGCATGACCTTGACTCTTTCATAACTACGCTTGACACTATAGATATGATCGAGGAAGATGAACATCGGCCAAGACAACCGGTTATGCAGAGGAGAGCAATTGAGGCGCCAAACGCAAACCGGAACGGAAACGGATTTAATAATTATTATACTAGGAATAGTCAGAGATTCAACGGAAACAATTGCAACGGAAATGGAAATTTCAATAACAGTGCTGCGAGGGGCAGATTCAGAGACAATCGAACAGGTCGCAGATACAACCCAATGTTTGGAAATGCAAGAGATTATCAGAACCAGCAGTTTTCAGATAATAATAATGCGTACAGAAATTCTGACACTCGATTTGCAGCAAATAACACAACCAGTCATCAACAATAACCAGTCATAACAGAAGTAGTAGATGATTCAAGAGGAAATAATAATCGACATTTAAACTGAAGAGGGCCGCTTTATGCTCCGTAAAGTCGGCCGGGGAATACAAAAGGGGCAAACCTGTTTTAAACGAAATTAATTCCGTGGCAATGTTGAGATATAATGAAGGCTAATTAATGACAGATGAATTGACGAGAGACTTAAAGGCCTGTGTAGTCGAAGATAAAAGGGTTCCTGTGTCTGAGATCATCACAGAAGTGGGAGGAATTTTAACCAATGTTGTATTGGACACAGCTTCATCTACAGACATAGTATCCGGAACTTTGTTTCGCAGAATTAGTAAAATTAAGAAAATCCCTGTCCTACCAGTACAAAATTGCCGAGTTATAGGTGCAGTGGGAGCAAAATCCAGGAACGTCAAGATACAAACGCTTATAGAGATAAAATTGGGAAATGTAGCTAAACAATGCACATTCCTTGTAGTGGAAAAGTTGTTAGTAGATTGTATTCTTGGCATTGGAACTTTGCAAGCCTGCAGTTGCAAGTTGGACTTGGTAGAAGGAAAGGTGCATTTTAAAATCGAAGATCAATTTGTTACACTGATCTTACTGAGAAAGGAGGCAGTGTATGAGCGATATTTCCGTGGTGCTGCTGTGCAGTTGATTTGTGCTGAAAATAATAATATGTGCCGACTACCGATCAAGTCAATTCAAGAAGAGGATTTCAGACAAACAGTCGAACAGAAGATTGCTGAGTCAGATTGCCTAACGGATAGTCAGAGGGAACAATTATTCAATATATTAACAGAATGTGAGTCAGTTTTCGATGAAAAGCCCGGAATTATTAGAGGATATGTTTGTACATTAAAGATTAATCCCCATAAGACATTTTGCCGCACACACTATCCCATTCCCTGGCGATTAAAACAACCAGTTCAGGAAGATATACAAAAAATTTTAAACTGGAATCTTATTGAACCGTCGAACAGCCCATATTGTTCTCCGTTGCTTGTTGTACCAAAGCCAGGAGGAAAAGTTCGATTGGTATTAGATGCAAAGGAAATTAACAAAATTATAGTACCTGTGCGCACACATCCGGAGAACATCGATGAGTTAATACAGAAATTTCAAGATGTATCCTATTTAACCAATATTGATTTGAGACGTTCGTTCTGGCAAGTCCAGTTAGACAAGGACTCAAGAAAATATACTGCTTTTATATATGGAGGGAGAAGCTATCAGTTCAAGGTCGTTCCGTTTGGTCTCAATATCAGCTCTGGATTTTTGCTGTGTTCAAACAAACTGGTCTAACTGCAAATCCAAAAAAATCCCAATTTTCTCTACAGGGAATTAAATTCTTAGGACATATGATTAATGCAAAAGGCATTCTTCCAACAGAAGCGAAGATTAGTGCGATAAAAAATTTTCCAACTCCAAGAAACAGAAGACAACTGAAAGGCTTTATAGGCTTGGTTTCATTTTTTCGTCGATTTATTAAAACTCAAGCAATGAACTCTGAAGCACTAAACCGGCTCCTGAGGAAAGATGTACCATGGCAATGGTCTAATGATTGTGAAAAGGCTTTTTGTGAAATTAAGGATCAACTGATAAATGCTCCGTTATTATACCACCCTGATATGAATGTCGGATTCTGTTTAGCCACTGATTCATCAGATGTGGGATTAGGATCTTGTTTATTTCAAATTAGGTACATCGATGGTGTAAAAACCTTTTGTCCAATTGCATTTGCTAGCAGAGTTATATCCACCTGTGAAAGAACATATACCACTACGGAATTGGAAGCTTTAGCAGTTATTTGGTCCTTGAAAAGGTTTAATTATTATGTATATGGCTCAAGGATAGCCGTTTATTGTGACCACCAATCACTAACCTTTTTACAAACTTGTAAGTTGCTGCATCCTCGCTTGTCAAGGTGGACGCTGGCGCTGCAAGAATATCAGTTTCAAATTATTAATGTAGCCGGAAAAGAAAATATTATAGCTGACGCGTTGTCAAGATCTCCAGAAGGAATAACACCTGAACTGGATGTAAATAATAAGGCACAATTTCCAGTGCTTCTTCTTCAAGAAAATAATTACAAGTTATATTATATTCATTTATGTAAGACAATGGCTCAGCTTCAGAAGAAGGATCGACGATGGAATGCTATAATACGACAATTCAATCAACAAAATCCTATGGTCAATTTGGAATACTTCCGGCTTGTGAATAATATTTTATTTTTTAAATCTGAGAAGGCGGAGAATCCAAAGTGGTGTGTCTGCATACCCGAAGAATATGAAGAACGATTAATTTGGTTTACACATTTGACCTGGGGTCATGTTGGTGTTGTTAAGTGTGCTAATAAGATTAGATATTATTGTTACTTCCCAAATATAGGGCGAAAAGTGCACAAAGTCATCCAGAAATGTTTTCTCTGTCAAAAGGCTAAGCCGGATAACAAGGGAAATAAAATTGCGCTTCACTCAATAATATCTGAAGCACCAAGATCACTTATACCATGTGATATTTGTGGACCACTTCCTAGAGCCAGAGGTGGTGTTAAGTACATTATTGGATTCTGTGATGTGTTTACAAAATATGTTAAACTATATCCTATAAAATCAGCAACTGCAAGAGCTGCCGCAGTAAAGTTTGTAAATGACTACATTCCTCATGCAGGGATTCCAAAATCTATAATCTCCGACAATGCGAAGATATTTACTGGATGTTTATGGAGAAAATTAGTATCACAGCTAGGAATAAAACAGATATTTACGTCTTGCTATCATCCACAAGGGAATTTAATTGAACGGGTTCTTCGAGAACTAAACAGATTCATGAGGACGTACTGTCATGATAAAAAAACTACCTGGATAAACTATTTGACCGAGTTTGAGCAGATTTATAATAATTTACCTCATAGTTCTACAAACTTTACCCCGAATGAACTGATGTCCAGAGATAACGAAAGAAACTTTTGGGTAGATAACTTGCCTAAACTCGAGGACACCAAAATGTCATGGGAAGAAAAAATTTGCAATGCTCTCATTAATATTACGTAGAAACCAAGACAGCGAAAGGAAATCCATGACAGAAACATCAAACGGATTCAGACTTTCAATATCGGACAAAAAAATTCTTTTAAGAACACACATCAAGTCATCAAGGTTGAAGAAGACCATCAGAAAATGGAATCTAATTTATACAGGTCCATATATAATAGTTGATATACCGAACTCTGGTGAATATTTATTAGCATATCCGGATTCTGGAAGAATAAAAGGATTATTTCCCCATGTAGACCTAGAGGTACTTTTAAGAAAAGTGTTTCAAATTAAATGAAAAGTCTGTATGAAGTATTTGGGTGTTAAAAATGAAGTGCGAAGGACAGTATGCCTCAGCTACTCCGATAGGTTAAGTGACAGCATGCCAAGCATCTGTGTAGTTCAATGAACAGTAAGCGATTGCTTCTGTGATAGAATAGGAACATTTAGAAAAGTAAGTGGAACTGTAGCTATTGCTGCTGTGAAGACTTACGATTTATCTGTCTACACGATGATCACCAAAGAAGCTTGTGCGTGTGAAATAATATACATTCAGGGTGTGTTAACCTCCAGTGTGAATAAGTTTACTGAAACTATATGGTCGAATACGGCGCTTGCGTGTGAAGTTAGTGTTTGCAAACTGACAGTTCACAGGAGAACAAATGAACCGCGTTAGGAAATTAGAATCGATTGCTACTGTCCACAGATATAAAGACTCGCTGGTTTTTTTTTTTTTTTTTTTTTTTTTTTTTTTTTTTTTTTGCGCGAGCTAAATTCTATTCAAGAGAATTTAATTAACCAGCTTAGTGTGTGTTCATAAAATTAGAGTTAATAAGAAAGTTCTTCATTGAATTTATAATAATGTGTCATTTTCCATTTGGATTTGTTTATTGTTATATTGCATTCATATATGCTCATGAGAAAATGCGGCATTTGGAGTATAAAGGAGAAAAATTTATTTCAGCTGGAGAGGTCATGCAGCAAGACTTAATCAAACGTTCTCTTTCAGCAAAATTTCATTTTAATCATGTATGAATAAGATATAATTTTTTTTTTGAAATTGTCTCCAATAATAACGTTTTTAACATTCTGACATGCTATCCACATTCGTACTTGAAACCAAATTAGGAAAGATTCAGATCTACTTCCACCTGGAAAAGCCAACGAAAAATAAATAAATAAATTAAACTAGGATTAGAACCTTTCGGCTTACTCAAGAAGATGGATGAAATTATCCATGTTTTCAAAATTGTTTTCCGATCTGGAGTTGTGATATTGTGCAACTACAGTATCGATTAAGACACCTAAGTGTGGAAAGTATAAGACGAATGGATTTTCCCATTCCTCAGATAGAAGATTGGATGGATCAGGTCCATATTTGAGTTCAAAATGAATCTGGAAAATTTCGACTAACCATTCTCTTCCAGGAATCTTTAATAGTTGACCATTCCTTAGACGAATTTCGATTGTTTCATGCCACAATCCTGAGTACCTGTTCCTGAGGTTCCTTCTGGTCTCTCAAATCCGTTACGTCTCCTGTGCGGAACGCCAATGCGACGCCTGTCCTCCGTGCCGTGTCCCATGTTCCTGTTCGATCAGTTTCACCGCAGTTCAAGAAGACATCGATGAAGAAAATTTTTCAGAAGATTGTAAAAAATTTGCTTGTGTAAAGATTTTTTTTGGCTATGACGCAGATTTTATCTTTCCTATGAATTCTAGATAACTCTCAAATTTCTAAATTATTCTGTTTTTCCTATCATCTGTGATACCTAGTTGGGGTCTAAGCCTCCAGGTTTTCCGGGGTTTCCCTGTGAAGGCCAGTTCCTGAATAGGTAGACCTCATTAACAACTATATAAGTCCATCTTCCCTGGTTGTGTACGTGGGATGCGGGTATGCCCCAGTACACGTGAAAGCAACAACTAGGTATCTAGGTAACGAAGATACCAAATTTCTTTCAATTCTTGTAATCAAAAAATTCTTACTAACTTCTTAAAATTTATAGGAACGTATGTTCCACAAATTCTAACGAGTTAGCTAAGCCAATAGTTAGCTCGCAAAGTGGATACATATCAACTTTGCTCGCTGCGAGGGGCGATGTCATGTCTCTTGCAGCGGTCTCTCCACGTTATTTTCAGAAATTTTATAAATTATATAACTCAGTACATATCTCGAAATATCACTTCTTATCTTACCGATTATCAATGCAAAGTAGTTTCAAGCCCAATTATTCCTTGGAGCGTCCATTTACTCCATGGAATAGCTTCTCTGCTATCTATGTTTTCTCTTAGGAAAAAGAATAGGGGACTTCTTGCCGATTAGTCGTGAAAGAAGGATGTATATGTGCGTATTGTTGAGCTAGTCGCCATCTTGATGAGATTCTGTATGAGAAGGAATTTAATACATGAACTAAACTGAAGTAAGTGTGTTCGCGTATTATTTAACGGATTATTATTATTGACAGTGTCTGCTTACTACGCTGTGTTGCACGGGATCAGTGGGGAACGTCTGATTTACACTGGACGAACCTGCCGTTTTGTATGCTCAAGATATCCAGTTACTTCAAATAAATAGGCTAACACGGTCTTACCAGCAGATCTCCGGTCTTCCACATGTGATCACCGAAAGTTAATAATTATTACAAATGTTTCCAGGAGATCGACTGACAATTTTCGTGGGACCGAGACTTCGAAATTGCTTCACTGCCTTATGGAATTTAAGTTAAGCTTAATTTAATCAGGATAGAACAGTATTGAACTGTGTGAATGTGATAAGCCTGCTTTGTCAATGAAAATTCCGTTAATACACGCATGTTTTTACTATCCTGATCAGTGAAGCTAAATCAGGCCGGTGTGAGAGAGGTTCATTAAATTTTAGAAATATTAAAGCCTGCTTGATATTCTGCGAAGCATAGCTCAGTGTGAGTGCAGCTGGTTCCATAAATAGGACCCTAACGAATCAGTATTCCGTGGGATAAATTCAACGTCAGGTGTGTGCTCCAAGTCCTATAAATGAGGTTCCTCTGAATGTATGCTGCGTAGGATAAACTCAAAGTCTCGACCTAGTTTGTGACTGCGGTAAACCAGCAGCTAATTTGGAGTTTCCTGCAACCGCACTCTCTCTGACTCCCCCAGGCACAAAAGTAGACGGCGATGAGCAAATTTAGGCTGACCGGTTAAATAGCAAGCTATCTCATTAGTCCATACAAAGCGAACTAACTTTCACGTTACGTATTCCGATACATGTTTCACTGAGAAACAGAGGTAAGTCTAACTTTATCACGGCTCAGTCCTTTCTCGTGAAAAATTACGCGATGTATTTTCTCAAACTACTGCTACATTCTACTGAGAAATAAATATATTTAACTGTGTTAGAAAGAATGTTTAATGAAAGAACGACTTGCTAACCTCAGACTAAATTGAGAATAATATCCGCAATGTCTGTCGTTAGGTCGAGTACACAATGATTTTACTTTAGATTCTCAATTGCTGCACAGTTTCGGCTGTGAAGCCATTCTGAAGTTATTGAAATTGTGTCATGTCCCAGATATTTGTTAAAAGCAGGAGTCACATGTATACATAAAAACGCACTGATCGGAATATAATCTTTATAAAAAATGTTTAGTAAAAGAGAGGTATATGTATGGAGTGTCAATTGCTGACAACTATACAACAAATACACAAAATAAACTGGTAAACAATCATGAGTAACCTTTGGTATAAAACATCGCTAATCAGCAAAAAATGGTTGAAATGGCTCAAGCACTATGGGACTTAACATCAGAGGTCATCAGTCTCTAGACTTAGGACTACTTAAACCTAACTAGCCTAAGGACATCACACACACCCATGCCCGAGGCAGGATTCGAACCTGTGACCGTAGCAGTAGTGCGGTTCCGGACTGAAGCTCCTAGAACCACTCGGCCACAGCAGTTGTAATCAGGAAATTTGTGGGAATAGTTCTAATCAGTTCCCTCTTCATGACCTTCTTAACAAATTTCTCCAAAACGTTCAATATACTTTTTTCGTTTTTCAGTTCGCATTGTTCATTTAAAATGGATTTTTGGTTCTTCACCCTAACGGGAAAAAAATTATTTCTCTTCTATGCGATCCATATACAGGGTGATTATCGTCAACGTTTATAAACGATCGAAACGACGTGGGTGACACTGAAGCAAGTTATTTAATATGTGGCACCAGGGGCCACAAATGTAGGGGAGTATCCCAAAAATTGGATGACAAATGTTAAATATGCAACGTCATCAGGTGAATTACCTCGCCGCAGCGGTTGATCTCGATGTTTCCCTCGCTCGTAGAGCGGAGTGCTACACATCTGTCTGGTAGGGTACTCTCTTTTCGGAAATGTAAATCGATTCATCGTAGTCTTGCATTACCACTACTGCGACTACCACCCATCACATCGGATAATGCAAGATGAATGTACCCTGGCAGAGAGACGTGTGGCACTGTCTGCTACTGGTAAGGGTGGTATCGACGAGCCCAACCGCTGAACGTGAAGCATGGTTATCGAATTTTGGGATGTTTCCCGACATTTGCGGCCCCATGTATCTCATGTTAAATTACTTGTCTTAGCGTCATCTTCGCCGCTGTATATGAAGTTCACTACTTTGTGTATAATCATAACACTATTTTCTATTTCACCTCTTAAAAGTGTAGATAACGTTATTGTCAGTGCTACAATGTTATTTGTATCGCCTACATGAACTTTACTGATATGCTCAACGTAATATTTGTCGCAATCTTTGCACTACTTATTTATTCCTCAAGTAATGACCTGCTGTCTGTTGTTTTATAACATGTCATACCTGCTGTAATTTTCCATGTTATATAACACGATATATATATATATATATATATATATATATATATATATATATATATATATATATATATCTGTGTGTGTGTATGTGTGGGTGGGTGTGGGTGGGTGGATGGGTGGGTTGGTGTGTGTGGGTGGGTGTATGAGTATACACTATCTGATGAAAAGTATCCGGACACCTGGCTGAAAATGACTTACAAGATCAACTCTTGCCGGCATACGTCCAATCAGATGCTGGAAGGTTTCTTGGGGAATGACAGCCCATTCTTCACGGAATGCTGCACTGAGGAGAGGTATCGATGTCGGTTGATGAGGCCTGGCACGATGTCTGCGTTCCAAACATCCCAAAGGTGTTTTGTAAGATTGAAGTTAGGACGCTGTGCAGGCCAGTCCATTACAGCGATGTTATTGTCGTGTAATCATTCCGCCACAGGCCGTGCATTATGAACAGGTGCTTGATCGTGTTGAAAGATGCAGTCGTTATCCCCGTGCTTAAAACATCAATTTAGGCCTGTGCTGCAATAGTGCCACGCAAAACAACAAGGGATGCAAGCCCCCTCTATGAAAAACATGACCGCACCATAACACCACCGCCTCAGAATTTTATTGTTGGCGCTACTCACGCTAGCAGACGACACTGTCTGGGCATTCGCCATACCCACACCCTGCCATCGGATCGCCACATTCTGTACCTTGATTCGTCACTCCACACAACGTTTTTCCACTGTTTAATCGTCCAATGTTTACGCTACTTACACCAAGCGAGGCGTCGTTTTGCGTTTACCAGCGTGATGTGTGGCTTATAAGCAGCCGCTCGACCAAGTTTTCTCACCTCCACCTAACTGTCATAGTACTGGCAGTGGATCCTGACGCAGTTTGGAATTCCTGTGCGATGGCGTGGATAGATGTCTGTCTATTACATATTATGACCCTCTTCAACTGGGCGGCGGTCTCTGTCAGTCAACCCAAGGTCGGCCTGTAAGCTTTTGTGTTGTACGTGTCCCTTCGCGCTTCCACTTCACTCTAAGCAGTGGAACTAGGGATGTTTAGGAGTGTGGAAATCTCACGTACAGATGTATGACATAAGTGACACCCAGTCACCTGACAGTCCGTGATATCTGTGGAGCACCCATTCTACTCTGTCACTATATCTAATGACTATTGATGTCACTAATATGGACTACCTGACAGAAGGTGGCAGCACAATTCACCGAATGTGAGATAGGTGTGTTTTAGAGGTGTCCGGATACTTTTGACCACAAAGTGTAATTCCGCTAGTGGTGTTGTTGATCCAGCCCATGATGATGTTGTAAATTTCATTTTGATTGTCATTGAGGAGTGGTTTGTTGTGAACAATGTATTGAAGTAGTTCTTAGATTTTGCAACTTTTTTACTTTGTAATTTCAAAGCATCTTTTCATCTTTTCATGGAGCTTGTATCCCAAGCTGTGCTAAGATATTTTTGTTTATTGCTGAACAGTTATCGTCTAGGGAAGTGAGTGTTCCATTGAAGATTCTGAATTCGATTGTTAGCTCACGATGAGCCTGTCGGTTTTCAGTAGTATGTCATCACACTTAGTCTCTTCGAAGGAGTTCCATACCTAATTAGGATTGGATGGGTTACGTGTTTTTAGAATTATGACGAATACGTTACTTGTTCGGCTGAGACTATGAATAAGGCTTCTCGTAGTGTTAATTCCCAGCGGTTTCCCAGTACTGCTAAGAGCTTGCGTGCTTCGCTGTAGCTCTGGCATAGGTAACCGTCAACAGTTTTGAGATCTATGAAACTTGTAAGTCACCGTGATTTATGTACCATTACCCGGAGGTACAAAAATTCAGCGATGTTCGGAAGTATGCAGAATACTCGGCCTAGTGCGCCAGTTTTCATGAGTCCTGGATGATCTTGTGCTGGAATTCCTTGTTTTTGGTTTTGCAAGATTTTTATGGTTTTGTGTAATAGGTAAGGATGACGAAAGAGTAACGTTTTCTCAAGTATATCCATTTCGCACAGTTGGTTGAAAGCTGTTAATATTGTGTTCTGAGCTAGTTCGCTTGCAGTTACTCTGGCGGTGTCTTTTGTGAAGTAACTTCTCTGCCTATTCTCCAAATGTGATGCTAGATGTTGCACAGTTCGTTCGCGTTCGTGCATGGGAAAGCTGAAAATCCGCCACGCTGTTTCGTTACTGTTGATGTTTCTTCCCTTTCGGTACATGAGGATCTCGTCGTTTCTGTTTTGTTGTTCGTTGTCTTTGGCTATTCTAAATACTGCAAAGTCACTGCCTTTGCATACATCCTTAGAGACATATTTGTTTAATTTCACTCAGCTGCAGTATTTTACGTTTATGTGTGCCTGGAACATTTTGGAAAGTTGTGTGTTACGTGGTACTACCTATTGATTATCTATTTCCAGTTCGTCGCTGCCTCGTATTCGTATTTTTGCTGTGAAGCCACTGGTTTTGCGTGATCGTCTTCTGCATTTGCGATAGTCATCAACTCCGGTTGGTGTGTCGTCCAAAGTATGGTTTTGGGTACATTTTTCTACATTTTCCATCACTCCTACTTGGCGAATGGGGGTTTAACGGCCCGCATGGTCCGTGACTCATGTTTCTCGCTACTGTGTCATACAGTTCCTGATCTTCTTGTGGAATGGGAAATTCAGCTTGGATGATTTTGTCGATGTCCGTGGGATGAATTCTGTCTTGTAGCCAGATGGGACAGCGTGAGTGAGACAGTCTTCGCTTTTGGCCATTCGATTGTGTACATCCAGTATCTAATGGTTCCCAGGACTTTATATACTCACTTGCTTCTGTCGGAAAACTCGGGTTATTATGTCGTGTCAATGGATGGTGGCTTGTCGTTATTAGTAAGACATGCCAGCACCCACCTTGAAATTTAATACACAGGAAGAAGACAACGAAAGAAATGCACTGTCAGAATTTTAGCTGCTAAGAGGCACTGCAATTATTTAAAAAAACAGCTGAAAATTGCTAAATTCGTAACACGCCAGGCGGCGGTAGATATGTACACCCCTACTGGCGCTGTAGTAACTGCACATGGGTAACTAGGTACACACACACACACACACACACACATTCATGAGGTCGGCGGTACATTTGTAAACAGAAAACACGACACAACCCGATCGTAATTTGTAAGGGACGTTTCGGGTTACCATTCGTTGATGGTTTCTCTGACGCTACAGTATACAATTACTATTCTCTCGAAATAGCCACTCAAGTGACACCTATTACAAATTATCAGTTGCTTTTTGCAGTATTTGTAAGTATTGACAATGCAAATAAAGCTGAATTAATATTTATTGTGCTTTAGTAAAGCATGCCTCCTAATAGTACCTTTTTCTTCTTCCAGTTTCACACTAATGTTCTGAATTTAGCAGTGTTGAAATATGAAGAACGTAGTTTCCATCCGAAATCACCTACTTCTCCTGAAGACGTACATATGTGTCTTTTGTTAGCTGATTTTCTTGACATTCATTCGAATCATATCGACATTTCGTTTGAAATTGTGGATACGTTAGAAGAAACACGAAATAACTGTGACGACTCCATGAATTGTGGTTCCGACGACGTCAGTTGTAACAGTAACAGTTCTGAAGAAGAATACCTTCCAAGCTTAAAAAAACACATACTGCAACTACCTCTCTGACCTTGTGATTAACGTAACAAGTCCACGACTCAGCATAGATACAAACAGGGTTGACGATCAAAGTCCTAATTTCTTTAGTGTAAATCATAATAAATAATTTTACAAAATTTTGATATCAGCGAATTATTTTTACAACCAATAGAACTTCTCAGTATGAGCTCCCCCTTAGGGCTGCTTTGTTTAGGCACGCCAGTGTTGGGGAAAAAGTAATAATGAAACATACAGAAAATGTATATAATATGAAATCTGATATTGTATTGGTGGTGGTGGTGGTGGTGGTGGTGGTGGTGGAGGTAGTGGTAATGGTGTACACAGGGCCGTCAACAGTTTGGTCATCAGCACCCCTACTAAATTAATTGGAGATGATTGGTTATTTTTTCGTTTGTTTCAAATCTAATAATGAGAAGATAAAAAGTTTTCACTAATGACGAAAATACGTACGCCTCAAGTCATTCTATAGTTGGGATACTGCAACAACATGATTTTTTAAACTGACACTTTGCTCGACTGAGATAATTTTATCAGTGATTTTTAGGACACGAGTGAGAATACGTGCGTTTTCTGTTGCTCCTGCTGACTTGTTGTCTATGATATACTAAAGATACTTGATACAGGAGAGTGGTCTCACTTCCCGCCGGTGTCCATGTGGTCGCCATATACACTGAAGTGCCAAAGAAACTGGTATATGCATGTGTATTCAAATTAAGAGTTGTGTAAGCCGGCAGAATACGGCGCTGCGGTCGGTAACGCCTGTATAAGACAACAAGAGTCTGGTGCAGTTGTTATATCTGTTACTGTAGCTATAATGGCGGATAATCAAGATTTGAGTGAGTTTGAACGTGGTGTTATACTCGGCGTAGGGGGGTCTAAAAGTGATGGGAAACAGCATTTCCGAGATAGCGATGAAGTGGGGATTTCTGGTACTACCATTTCACGAGTGTACCGTGACTATCAGGGAACCGCTTAAATATCAAATATCCGACATCGCTACAGCCAGAAAAAGATGCTGCTAGAGTGGGATCAACGACGACTGAAGAGAATCGTTCAGAATGGCAGAGGTGCAACCCTTCCGCAATTGCTGCAGATTTCAATGCGGGGCCATCAGCAAGTGGCAGCGTACGAACCATTCAAAGAAACGTAATCGATGTGGGCTTTTGGAGCCGAAGGCTCACTCGAGTGTCCTTGATGACTGCACGACACAAAGCTTTACGCCTCGCTTGAACCCGTCAACATCGACGTTGGACTGTTGATGACTGGAAACATGTTGCCTGGTCAGACGAGTCTCGTTTCAAATTGTATCGAGCGGATGGACGTGTACGGGTGTGGAGACATCCTCATGAATCCATCGACCCTTGATACGTCTAAATACGACTATGACACATGAAACATACGTAAGCATCCTGTCTGATCACCTGAAGCCATTCATGTCCATTGTGCATTCCGACGGACTTGGACAATTCCAGCAGGACAATGCGACTTCCCACACTTTCAGAATTGCTGCAGAGCGGCTCCAGGAACACTCTTCTGAGTTTAAGCACTTCTGATGGCCACTAAACTCCCCACTGGTGAACACTGTTGAGCGCATCTCGGATGCCTTGCAAGTGCTGTTCAGAAGAGATCTCTACTACGTCACACCCTTACGGATTTATGAACAGCCCTGCAGGAATCGGTGGCAGTTCCCTCCAGCACTACTTTAGACATTAATTGAGTCCATGCCACGGCGTGTTGCGGCACTTCTAGGTGCTCGCGGTAATCCTAATCGATATTAGGCAGGTGTACTGGTGTCTTTAGCCCTTCAGAGTATATAGTTTATAGCGACACAACAGCTGAAATATTATAACAGGGAAACGAGGCTGATCGATGGTAATGGGAAACTACAGGAAGGGCGTCAGTGTAGAAGGCTGCAGGGCAAACACAGGAAGGTAGACCTAGCAACAGTCTGTACTGTAGTTGTAAATTATCTTAGCTGTGTTGGCAAAGAACCAGAGGTCTGAGAGCTAATAGCAAGCAGTGAAGCTCAAATAGTTGTACTTATTGAAAGCTGACTGAATCTGGGAACAAATTCATCCGAAATTTTTACAAAAGACCTAACAGTATTCAGAATGGATAAATTGTATACACGTGATGGTGGAAATACTTATTACTCTCAGAACTAGTTTAAATTGTAGTGACATTGAAGTGGCTAGTTCCTGTGAGTTAGTATAGATAGAGGTAATATTTGACAACCGTAATAAATTAATAATTGGTTCTTCTCACCGATCCCCCGACTGATATGATACGATTGCTGATCAATTCAAAGAAATCTTGAGTCTCGGTTCCAGTAAGTACTGTACTCATATAATTATGGTTGGTAGTGACTTTAATCTACCGTCGATATGTTGACGAAAATACATGTTTAAAATCGTTGGTGGGCAAGCTACTTTGTCCGCAATCATACTGAGTACGTTCACAGAAAATCTTGTTGAACTATTAGTTCAGGAGCCGATCCGTAGTGTAATTAGTTGTGAAAACATATTTGAAATCTCAGCAACATATAATTCTGAGGTAACAGGGAGCATCACGACGGATACCGGGATTAGTGACCACGAGGTTGTTGTAGCGTGACTGAATATAGAAACGCCCAAACCCATCAAAAACAAGGTCAATTTCATATACTAAAGACAGCACATAAATCTTCGCTTAACACCGTCCTAAGAGACAGTCTCAGCTCCTTCTAATCTGACTATTTGAGCATAGACCAGATATGGTTTAAATTAAAAGAAATAGTGTCAGTGACGATTGAGAGGTATATACCAAATAAATTAATAAAAGATGTTACTGATCCCTCACGGTACACAAAAGAGGTAAGAACTCTGTTGTAGACGCAAACAAAAAATCATGCCAAACTTAAAAGAAAGAAAACCTTCAAGTTCTAGAAAGTTTTACAGAAGCTCAAAATTTAGTACGAACTTCAATGCGAGAAGCTTTTAGTAGTTTCTACAACGAAACTTTGTCTCGATATCCGACAGAAAACCCAAACAGATTCTGGTAGTATGTAAAGTACACTACCTCCACTGCGCCGTAACAATGGTGATGCTGCTGAAGACAATGTCACTAAAGCGGAGTTACCAAACACAGGATTTCGAAATTCCTTCACTGAAATGAGAAATAATAAGTATTCCATAATTCGAACCAATTGACAGCTTGAGTAACTTAGAAGCAGACATCCTCGGTGTTACGAAGCAGCTTAAATAACGGAATAAAGGCAAAGCCTCCAATCCATACTGTATACCAGTCAGGTACCTTTCAGAGTACGCTGATTACAATAGCTCCATGCTAGACAATCACAAACAACCGCTCGCTTGTCCAAAGATCCATTCCTTTCAGATTGCACAAATCACACCAGCACCTAAGAAAGGAAATAAGAGTAATCCACTGAGTTTTAGAACCATATCGCTAACATCGATGCGCAGTAGGATTCTGGGACTTATACTGCATTCAAACATCAAGAATTACGTCGAAGAAAACAATTAATTGACAAATAGCCAACACGGATTTAAAAAATTGCGTCACTGTAAAACATAAATAGCTCTATTCTCACGGAGTAAAGAGTGCAATCGATAGGGTATGCCAAACTGATTCCGTAGTTATAGATTTGATTTGACACCGTTCCTCGTAAGCGGCTTCTGATCAAATGTGCCTTACAGTCTCGGAGGTGTGAGTGGATTCATGAATTGCTCTCAGAAAGATCACAGTTCGAAGAAACTGAGGGAAAATCATCGAGTAAAACAGAAGTAATGTCTGGCGTTCCGAAGGAACTATTGCAAGCCCTCTGCCGCTCCTAATATACATAAACTACACTGGTGTTCAAAATTAAAGCATCGTACCATTATTTCCCCTTCCTACACAGGTGCTCAAAATTAAAGCACGGAAGGTGCCATTCCCGTCAACGGACTACTGTAATCTCTCCCTTATTCGTTAAACAATGCCCAGTCCAAGTAATTAATGAACAATGTCTTTTATGAAGATTTGAGAGGAGCGAAGCTGAAACTGAAAATCTAACATCAGGGCCCCACGGTTGGTTTGAGCTAAATAAATTGGAAGATTGTTGCTGCATAGTCTTTTACGTAAATATGTATTTCCCCTGGTTTTCTCACATTTTAGTATATCATGCAGTATTTTGGTTTTTCATATTAACAAAGCCGAAATTACATTGTTCGCACCTATTATACAGTAATACGTCCGATCACATCAGAGGCAAGCTTACGACTGTCACACTCTACTGAAATAACAATATTCCAATGGGTTCACAACTTTTCTTAACGTATGAAATCCTACTAGTTTTCGTTACATTATTAATTTCGATTATTATTTCGTAAATGAATCCACAAAGAAACATAGTAAACAGTACAGGATTGCGTAATTAATAAAACAAATTTTAAGTGTGCCAATAATTAGTAATTTAAAATATTTCTAAAAAAAATTTAACTATATATTCAAAACTAGTACTTATCGATTATAACATAGAAACTAAAATATTTTATAAAGCAATTCCTTTCACAACTTTAGCTTGGAATATAGCATACCGTGTATAAAATTATATGGAAGTTTTCAGAAAAGCAGCTGAGATAATACTGACCTCACCAAAATTCGAAGAATGATACTGGTATCGACAATTACTGTTGAGGAAAAGTAATGCTAAGGAACGATATCCCTTTACACAACCATGCCAACGATGACGTCAGGGCACCTACGAAACGACGTAGTGTTTGGCGGCTAGCCCCACACCCACAATCGCTGTGTACACAGTCACTGACTGTGCAGCGTGGCACAGAGAAGATGCCTGCCAGACTCTCTGCGGTTGAGGGCCAGACAAAGAAAGGAAGCAGGACAGTCGCAAACTGATATGGGCCGATGCCTTAATGTGAATCGTTCTGTTGTTTCTCGGACGTTGCGACAATGTATACAGACCGAAACTGTACCCTAAAGACCAGGACAGAGCCGACCACGTGCGATTTCAGAAGAGAAGACCATTATTTGGCTGGAAGGACACGACAGTACCATCTTAGTACTGCACGGCTACTGGTATGTGAGCTAGCAGTATCCACTGCGCGTGGTGTATCCAGGCAGACGATGTGCAGAAGGCTTCGACAGAGTGGTCTTCATTGTGTGAGACCTGCTGTATATCTACCTCTGACGCTTCATCACAGAAGAAAACGTCTAGAGCGGAGTCATCAACATGGGCGGCCGAACAGTGGGACAAGGTTGTTTTCACAGATAAGTCCCGATTGAATTTGGAGAGTGATTCTCAAGGGATTCGCATCTGGAAGTAATATGGAACACGAATTTCGAGATTGTGGAAAGAGATCGATATCGAGGAGGAACCCTAATGGTTTGGGCAGGCATTATGTTGACCACTCGAGCCCCTATTCATGAAATTGTACAGGTGAATCGGCAAGGCCTAACTGCTGTCAGATAATGACGAGATTTTAGGACTTCATTTGCGGTTGATGCGATTTTCTGTGGGCCCAGACTTCGCATTGATGGACGATAATGCTCAGCATCATAGACCACAGGTGGCTGGTGTTTTCTAGGAAACGGAAGATATTGCTTGCACGTCGTGGCCTGTCCGCTCTCCCGATTTGAATCCCATAGAGCCTGTCTGGGATGCTCCCGACAAGATATCTGTTTGGTGCAAAATGTGACAATTGACTCTAAATAACTAAAAGTGTGAAGTCATCCAATAGTACCAAAAGGAATCCACTACATTTCGACTACACGATAAACAACAAAAATCTAAAGGTTGTGAATTCAACTAAATACTTAGTGTTATAGTAACGAACAGCACAGGGTCGACGATGGCATAGGCATTGCTTTGGGTAAAGACTGCGATTTATTGGCAGCAAACATATAAAATGCAAGTGGTCTACTAAAGAGACTGCCTACAATACGCTTGTCCGCAGTCTTTGGTGCGTGATGAGAGATCCGAGTCAGATGCGATTTACGGAGGACATCGGAAGAGCCAAACGGAAGAGAGAGGGCCATGGATATGACGTGCAAGTCGGGGTGGATGTCATTAAAACAAAAGGATTTTTAGTCACTGCATGATCTTCTCAGGATATATCCGTCAGCAACTTTCTCCTCAGAATCGTTCAAATTTGAGTGAATCCCTAAGGGACGAAACTGCTGAGATCATCGGTGCCTAGACTTACATACTACTTAAACTAACTTATGCTAAGAAAACACACACACACACACACCCTTGCCCGAGGGAGAACTCGAACCTCCGGCCGGAGGGGCCGCCAAATCCGTGACATGGCGCCATAAACCGGTACAAAAATATCCTGATGCTGGTTCGATCAAACATCTGCAGGCACTTAATTCTGAATTGCAGAGTTTTCATGTAGATATAGATGTAGATGTCGATAGATCAATGGGAAAATAAAAGGCGAACAAGTCACCCTGGATACACATTAAAATCCTCTTTTTAAGAAGGTATGTGTTAGGACGGAAATCAAGCTTAAAAAACACGAATCACATTCCTTTCATCGCCTCCTAAAATATATGGCAGGTCAGCTAGTACGTTGGATGCAGCCTTCATACCTGGATATAAACGCATTCAGTTAACGAGGTCAGACCCCATCAGGAGACCCGTTAAAAGTACTTCCTCCTGCCGCTGAATTTACCTGGTTTCAATGTTGATTTCATATCTTACATCAACATATTTTCAGTGGTTTATTTTCCATTACTTTCCATCAAATTCCGTTGATTTTCTTTTTACAGTTGTTGTTAACTTCGTGATTCTTAAGAAGCGCTTCACACCCCTCCATTTGAAACTTCAGTGTAATACTTACTAACTTTCTGACTACATAAGTTGATTTTACAGAACTTTTGTGACTTTTCTTTCCGTTAACAAATAACGAGTATAACACCGTCACTGAATACCTTCACACTGCGGAGTTTTAGTTATACAGTTTTAATACTATCGAAGGATTGCATACAACCAAACCAAAGTCAGTGCACAGATTTCACTTTTGTTATAGATCGCATTTTTTATTATGTATGAAACTCCTACACAACTCATGAAGATACCACCACTTTCTGTTAACGTACTCGATACTGTAGTTACCTTCCTGATCTAGTGTGTTTCTTCATATCCGCTAGCGGCTGACACCTGTGTACATAAAAACCTCCCTGCCCACACCACTGCATGCGAGCCTCTCGCTGCCGTAATCTCATGGACCTGTCAACGTCACCTCGCATCCACCATGGAGAAAATGCGCCTCAGGAAACACGAATACTGACGAGAAGGCGCCGCCCATTGGGGTTACCTTCTTTAGAAGGCGGATGAGAAAGATGCGCCACCATTTCTCTTGCGTCTGCTCCGGAAAGGGATCACTCATTCGTAACACAGAAGTCGACTTTACTCACGGTAGCCGCCGATTTCGCCTGATTAGACCAACTGAGATGAAAGGTGTGAGCAACATCAGGTACATCAAAGGCCAGAAAGTAATTCAGACAGAAACCTGACGAAGCTTTACAGCGAGCTGAAGTTGCCAAGTGACGCACGTCAAAATTCTTTGAAGAAATTTGAGTACTGCGACAGGGAATTGGATGACTTATCACGTAAATTTACTTAGGAAGCACCATATTGGAGATAAACTCGAATACTGTAGCAATTAGCTGTTGTTTTTAATGCTTTCTTTTCATTAATGAGGAAATCTTTAAGATATCGTTCATAAGCATGTTATCCTATAAGACTACTCCTTGAACCATGGCAACGGTTAAGCATCTAGATACAGAAGTAATGTACTGAATTCAGCATTTTAATAACACAATATTTTAACCACCGTTTTTGTGTCCGTGCTCTTCTTTCCTTTCGTGCTTGCCGAGAAACATTCTGCGCAATGGAAGGCACTGCTTTACTTCAGCCTAACACGTTTCAGCAACTTTTGTGCTCTCGTGGCTGTTATTATTTTTTCTACTGTTCTGTCTGAAAAATATTATGTGGTACATACACAAATAAAGAGTGTAATTAATCATCAAATTTGGCATTGATAACATCCTGTCTACAACTGATAACACATTTTGCCTAACGCATACACGAAATACTATATGTTTCTACTATGGCGAAAATGAGGCATCGAGTACTAGTTTGGGAAACAAATACCGGTATCTATATAGTTTTACACATACCTTACGCAGTGCTAACAATTTATTTTTATGGTGCTATATTTACGGTTGCCTCATATTATTATAACTTGCCTGTATCTATACAGTTTTACACATACCTTACGCGATGCTAACAATTTATTTTTATGGTGCTATATTTACGGTTGCCTCACATTATTACGTCTTCACAAGTAAACGAAACGCTTTATATTTGTCCCTTTTCAGTCCATTTCGTATCTAAAACCGCGTTAATTAACACGTTACGATCTTTTAATTCTTTCTTTAATTTTTTTCGGTTATAGTCAATACGTAAGACATTAATACACTTTATTAAAACATTTGTGACTGTTTCACCCACACTTTTATTTACTTTGTCTCTAAAACCAAAGCTTGAGTCGCCATATAGCAAACAGTCGCAGTAACACCCCTTCAGAAGTATAATGGTTGAGTACCCAGCGCTGTCCGGTTATGAGTTTATTCCAGTCATTTGTTATTCCATCCCATCGTTCCCCTCCGATCCCCACCACCCTATCTCTACACACATCGACAACCCCGAACTCTCTGTCCACCTGCTCCTGCCCCCTCTCTGTCCATCTCCTCCTCCCCTATGTCAATCTGCTCCTCCTCCCTCCCTCCATCTGGTCCTCCTCTCTTTGTTCATCTCCTCTTCCTCTCCCTCTGTTTCCATATTCTCCTCCCTCCCCTATGTTTATGCCTCCCCTTCTCGCCCGCCATCTCTTCCTCTTCCTCTGTCCCCATTTCCTACTCCTCTGTTGATCGTCTCCTCCCTCACATCTCTGCTACCGCTTCCTCCCACTGTGTCTGTTCAACTTCTCCTATTTCCTGTCTCCGGCCATCTCCTCCTCACCCCTCTCACTGTCAACATCCACCTGTCCTGTCTCTGACCATCTTACCTTCCAGTGTGAGTTAATCTCCATTTTTCATCTCCTCATCCTCCTTTTTCTCTCCACGTTATCATACTCATATAACAATAGGACGCTGGTGCTTCTTAGCACTACAGTATTTCTTTTTAGACTGTAACTGTATTGTATACCAGATTTGATTGAAATCGATCAAGCTGTTTACAATGACCTTTTTGCCCGTGGCTTTGTCCACATACACACATGAAAAATATATTTCACACGTGTTTAACATATTTCACGCGTATTGTCCACATATTTCACTTGTATGTCTAGCAAATTCCGCACTGCAGTTTGATTTGCAGGCAGCTTAATGCTTATGATGATGTATCTGCTGAATTATGTGATGCACAATGACATGAGATAATTTTGCAGGTACATCCAGTGGCTTATGTGTCTACCGTCTGTAAAATTTTTTGTAAATATAATTATCAGTAATGAAGTAATAAAACGTCATACATCGGCGGCAGTCTTGGCGCAGACTGCACATCCTTGAATCTTGAGCTAGTGAAGATAAGTAGTTAATTCTGTAATAACTGTCACTAAAGTTAATATTACACAGTAAGGAAGTTAGTTGGAGTCTACCTCATCTTATCTGTTGCAACTTTTACTTGTTTAAAAGTTTTCTCAAAAAAAATCTTAAGGGCCAGTTTCCGAGTACATTAAACATAAATATTCATACAAATATAAGATGTTTGCGTAAGTATTAAGTGAAGAATGTAGGCTGTTTCGTTACACATGTATTTAGCAGTGGTGTATCTACTCGAGGAATTAAAAGTTTTAAGTTTCGCCTTTCACTTATTTTCTAACCTAGTAATCCATGTAGCTCATACGTGGTATTAGGCCTAATTTTTCGGGTATACAAGTTTCAAGTTTTACTGTTATTTTAAATGAATTACATTACTATATTAATAGCACACACATATATTAGTGTTTCACATAACTTTACTAACTCTTGTGATCTATAGTTAATAGAAAATTACTGTTATTGTCTAGATAAATTTTGCACACTGCTTGTAAATAGCCATGACCGAGAAGTGTTTCAACTTCTGTAAAAGGGTTATTTCTGTGCTTCTACACAGCTGTTGCAACAGTTGGTTTCGTTGGGGGAATGTAGCTGCATGTATACTTGGGGAAGTAAATGGATCTCTTCCAAGGTATTGCTAAATACTTTTAAGGGATAGGAAAATAGCCTGGAAAGCAAAATTAAGCCCCTTAGGGCTGAACTTGACAGTGCTAAGTAGGACCTGATGAGGGTGGAGAAGGGTGAAGACAAGTGGGAAGTGGTAGCAAGAAACATAGAAAGAGAACAATGACAGTATCATCAAAGGCACAAACAGTAGATTAGCCCTGCTACCTCAGTTAATTAAGGAAGAGGCTCAGGTACATGTAAATGTAATAAATACTTAACAGACTTTCACCAGGAAGCCAACCGTTTCAGAAAAAGTGTTAAGTAGGAGGAAAGTTCTTTTGTTAAGTAGTAGCCATGGAAAAGGTACGGGCCTGATCTTGCAGAAAAATTAGGTGACAGGTACCAGGTCACATGTTTTTTCAAGCCTAACACATGTCGTAGCCATTGTGCAATGGTTTTACGAAGTACGATCATGTTGTGATAGGGGGTGAAGCAGGTAAAGGAATTTACAGGGACCACGGCTACAGTCTTGAGTGTGACATAGTACAAATAACATCTGCAACGAACCGTACAAACGTTGGCTTGTCTTCTGCTTTCATGGGGTATGATCAGCCCCAATTGAACAGCTCTGTCATAAGGATCAATACGGTGTTATATCAGCTTTTTTAGGCGGCTACTTTGTCAGACATAGGTTTGATTCCTGTTGATGAAACTTGTAGGTGGGACTTCACAAGGCACGGCAGCATCTCAATATGTAAGGGTAGAGTAAATTGGGCATGGTGATAGCAAAGGGCGGGGAGCACTGAAACTCATGGGAGTATCTGTTTTTTAAGATAAGATCAGTGTCAAACGATTCAACATTTAATGAAATGAAGTTTAATGAGTTCAGACAGGCTGATACTAGAGATGTTAAAATATCACAAGATTCTCATAAAAGTACATTGAAAACTAACATTATTACATAAAAAATACATCATTACATAAAAAATAATGCTAGTGTATTGTGTCAGAATATCCAGGCATAAAGAGGCAAAGTAGAAGAGCTTCATGTTTGTTTAGAAGATTTAGAAACTTGGGGTGGAATATATGTACTATACCTGCCTAAACATCATGTAGCCACAGATATGGAAAAGGAAAATGCAGGAGGGTATATACCTCCAACAAATAAAAATAGAGACACTATGGAGAGAAGAGGAGTTCCCATATACGTTAAAATTATCACAGAGTGAAAAATCTAAAAATTAAAAAAATTTCTATAGCAGTTTTGCAACTTAAACTAAATAATGGTACTTTTATAGTTGTACCTCTGTATAGATACTCAGTAGGAAATTTTCAGCTTGTAAGACGTATGTGTTGCCGGCGATGGGCGAGGCATGGCAGAATCTCTGACCAGAGAGTAGTATATACACTCCTGGAAATTGAAATAAGAACACCGTGAATTCATTGTCCCAGGAAGGGGAAACTTTATTGACACATTCCTGGGGTCAGATATATCACATGATCACACTGACAGAACCACAGGCACATACACACAGGCCACAGAGCATGCACAATGTCGGCACTAGTACAGTGTATATCCACCTTTCGCAGCAATGCAGGCTGCTATTCTCCCATGGAGACGATCGTAGAGATGCTGCATGTAGTCCTGTGGAACGGCTTGCCATGCCATTTCCACCTGGCACCTCAGTTGGACCAGCGTTCGTGCTGGACGTGCAGACCGCGTGAGACGACGCTTCATCCAGTCCCAAACATGCTCAATGGGGGACAGATCCGGAGATCTTGCTGGCCAGGGTAGTTGACTTACACCTTCTAGAGCACGTTGGGTGGCACGGGATACATGCGAACGTGCATTGTCCTGTTGGAACAGCAAGTTCCCTTGCCGTTCTAGGAATGGTAGAACGATGGGTTCGATGACGGTTTGGATGTACCGTGCACTATTCAGTGTCCCCTCGACGATCACCAGTGGTGTACGGCCAGTGTAGGAGATCGCTCCCCACACCATGATGCCGGGTGTTGGCCCTGTGTGCCTCGGTCGTATGCAGTCCTGATTGTGGCGCTCACCTGCACGGCGCCAAACACGCATACGACCATCATTGGCACCAAGGCAGAAGCGACTCTCATCGCTGAAGACGACACGTCTCTATTCGTCCCTCCATTCACGCCTGTCGCGACACCACTGGAGGCGGGCTGCACGATGTTGGGGCGTGAGCGGATGACGGCCTAACGGTGTGCGGGACCGTAGCCCAGCTTCATGGAGACGGTTGCGAATGGTCCTCGCCGATACCCCAGGAGCAACAGTGTCCCTAATTTGCTGGGAAATGGCGGTGCGGTCCCCTACGGCACTGCGTAGGATCCTACGGTCTTGGCGTGCATCCGTGCGTCGCCGCGGTCCGGTCCCAGGCCGACGGGAACGTGCACCTTCCGCCGACCACTGGCGACAACATCGATGTATTGTGGAGACCTCACGCCCCACGTGTTGAGCAATTCGGAGGTACGTCCACCCGGCCTCCCGCATGCCCACTATACGCCCTCGCTCAAAGTCCGTCAACTGCACATACGGTTCACATCCACGCTGTCGCGGCATGCTACCAGTGTTAAAGACTGCGATGGAGCTCCGTATGCCACGGCAAACTGGCTGACACTGACGGCGGCAGTGCACAAATGCTGCGCAGCTAGCGCCATTCGACGGCCAACACCGCGGTTCCTGGTGTGTCCGCTGTGCCGTGCGTGTGATCATTGCTTGTACAGCCCTCTCGCAGTGTCCGGAGAAAGTATGGTGGGTCTGACACACCGGTGTCAATGTGTTCTTTTTTCCATTTCCAGGAGTGTAGTTAGTTGTTGCCTGTCGCTAGTCGGCGCGAGTCGGCGTCAGTCGACAGTAGTAGTCAGTCCATGTTAGTCTTCAGTAGTATGCAGTAGTCTGCAGTAGTCGGCGCGTGCCTGCGCGTGTCGGCAGTCTGCTTTGGTCAGGACTTTAGAGGATGAGTATTATTGTAGAAGGTAAAGAAGCAGCCTTGCGCATATCTAGTAATGTATATTAACTGTCATTAACTTCTTTTAAAAATGCCGCAATAATAAGTTTTATAATGTAAAATATTTTTTTAAAGAAAAGCATTCATTTCAGTTTAAAGAATATTTCCAATGCATGATCATTCCTTCCAACAATCAAAAAAAAGTATACGCCAGCATTGCACGAAGCTGTGCCAAAATATTTCTACATAAGAGCAGATATATTCGCAGTTTTTATTGAGGTAAGAATTTTTCCTCTTTTTTTTATTCAGAATACAGGGCCGAGGCGCAGCGCTGCTGTCGTCATAAAATTTACCAGTCACTGAATTTTCTTTATTATTTCCGGATTTAGGAATTGAAATTTGTGGTTACATTAAATGTGAATGCATTTCTGCACGGAGACTATAAATGGGAGCCAATTTTGTGCGGAGGTTAAATTAAAATTAATTTTGTTCAGAGGTTACAATATAATTAAAATTCATTTAATAATTATTATTCTTGTGCGGGGTTCCGCTTGGTTCCTGGTTCATGGTTCATGGTTTTTCATTTAAATATTCCTGTGGGGAGGTTACACTTGGCGACATCCGGACCAGGATCGTATTTCTTTGTGAATCTTCTGAGAAGTAGTCATATATCTGCTCTTATTTACTTAAACGTAGTTTGCATCTGGCGCAACGCATTTACTAATTTGTCGCTCTTTCTTTCACAGATCATCGGCAATTTATTGCTCTCTGTTAATTGTGTTTGTTGCATTTTTTTGCATTGTCTTTGTTTCATTTGTGATTAATTCTGATTTGTGAAAAATGCCGCGAAAAACTGTTAACAGTACATCGCGATGTGTAATGAGTGAAATAGTCGACTCGAATAGCTTGACCGATAATATTTGCGACACTCAGTGTAATGATGATAATCCCCTAATTGTAGACAATCAGTGCGTACCGACCATTAATATTGATTTTGATCCTAGTGATGAGCAAACAAATTCAGTTGTGTCGTCTGTTAATTTAACGACAATTGATGACACGGGACGTTCTGTTACAATGAACGCAGCCCAGTTTAACACACCCGATTTGCAAAGTTCGAATTGTGAACAGAAAATTTATTCTAACGAAAATGTACAATGTACTCAAAGAACGTCAGAATTATTTGATTCCGAGGTAGTGACTAACAGTGCATATCCGATTGGCAAACCTTTTCAAGAATTACAGAATAACCAAATGGTTACACAAAACGTGACAAATGCAGACACACCGCCACCCAGCTCAGAGAAAAGAGTTGCTAATTTTGACTAGGATCAAGTTGTAGCATTATTGCTACAATTCAATGAAAGACAGGACAACAATTATAAACAACTTAATGGAAAACTAGACGACAATTCCAAACAACAGAATGAAAGACAAGACTACAATTTCAAACAACTTAGTGAACAGAACAAACAACTTAATGAAAATTTCAAACAACTTAATGAAAAACTAGACAACAGTTCCAAACAGTTGAATGAAAAATTAGACAACAATTCCAGACAGCTTAGTGAACAGATTACAGCCATTGCCGCGCAATGTCATGATTCTAAAGAACAATTACGTGAGGAAATTGAGGCTTGTGCTAGGAAAAGTAGTAAAGAAATTAGATCAGTTGCTCAAGAATTAAGGAATACGCAAGCAGCTGCAACAGAATCACTTAGAGACGAATTTAGTGCAGTCGGTAAACAATGCTCTGAAAACACAACACAGTTACGCGAGGAGTTTAAATTAATGTCAGCAGAACTTTCACGCGCACTGGATGCAAAAGTAGATGCGAAATTCGACCAACAGAACAGTCAAATTGACGAACGCTTTAATCACCACCTACAAAACAGTGAAACACGTTACCGTAAATTCCTACAGGAACAAAATAAAGTAAAACGACAAGTCATGGTAACAATTACCGCACAGAGACAGGAGGATAAACTAAATTGTTTACGAAAGCAAAAACATTTTTGACAACAATATTGCTACCGTATCAGACGAAATTAATACTATCAAACAGTTGAACACCGAATTGCGTCATGAAATTTCCGATCTTAAATCAAAAACAGATACACACACAGTAGACTTTCAGACAGTGACCGACAGACTTGAACAATTAGAACTAATATAGGATTCTGATGTCATCAAAGCAGATGTTAAAAAATTGAGCGAAACCACATGTAAAATACAAAAACAAATTAATGCTTGTGACACTAAAAACGATGATCAGGTAAAAATACTGACTGAAAAATATGATGAATTAGCCAGTCGTATTGACGTTATTGAAAGTAATAATGACAGCAAATCAGACAATACTTCACCGATTTCGTTTAATCAAACACCTGAATTCCAAAATTTACAGCAGACGATCAGTGAGATAGATTCGTCCAATAATACATTTCGTAGAAAATTGTCGACTCTATACCAAGAGGTGACAGAAATAAAAAATATTTCAGTCAATAACACGTCACAGCATACGGCACATTCCGAATATTTGTCACACTCACACAGCCAGTATAATGTAGGTAATTTACAGAGAGTACGTGACTTAGATTCCGAACAATCACAGACAAATAGATTCTCATACAATCCTGAACCTGTTCAGAAGTACAGAGAAGATAATTTTGATTACAAACATTTTCTAACCGTAAGAAAATCTAAGGTATTTAAAACTGACAGAGCACAGGTCCACACTTTGAACTGGATACGACAATTTGTTTTTGTATTTTCAATAGCATTGCCTGTAATGCAGAAACTAGAATTAGCATGGATACAGCAATTTGCTTCTGAATTTTCAACAGCATTGCCAGTAACGCAAAAGCTAAAATTTATTTGCAGCGCGTAATTAACCTCAGGGGATTCATTACGCTTTAATGAATATG
Source organism: Schistocerca serialis cubense (assembly GCF_023864345.2). NCBI lineage: Eukaryota > Metazoa > Arthropoda > Insecta > Orthoptera > Acrididae > Schistocerca > Schistocerca serialis. The sequence goes on along the minus strand of NC_064638.1, from coordinate 246,806,576 downwards.
TGCCGTAGCGTGCACAGGGCTGCGAGCCGTAGTAGTGCTGTTTCATCTTTAGTTTTCTGCACTGCTGCCTTCTCTTCTACTATCCTTTACATCTATTAAAACAGCTCTTTAACTATCGCTCTATCTAGGATTAGAAATGAGTAAAGAAAACCCGATAAGACAACTTTTACCGAAAGTGACAATTTTTCATTAGACGGTCCAGAAATGACAACCACGAGAACTTTAATAAGTGACAAAATTTTAATCATCAGTATGTGTAAAATTATCAGCAACAGGAACCACATTTTGGTAACAATAGAGGTTTTTCACCGCAATAGCAACAAAACCAGCCGGTTAGCATACCTAACCAACAATGTAATGTACAAGATCAACCAAACTTTAATGTTTCGCCGCGTGCACGTATAGCGTCAGCTCCAACAAATAGTAATGCACAGCAACAAGGAAATAACTACGTATAGAAAACACACTATTTCATTTCCTATCGCAATGCACCGTATAGAAATGACTATCATGACAGACGTAAAAATAATGAGCACAATTTTCACCGTACGTTTAATAACAGTCGGTCTTACCAATACAAAATCATCCGCAACAACAAATTATCATGAATGAACCAGACAGTAGGTATCATCCCGAACGTAATACGTCAGGAAGAATTAACAGAACAGTCCAAATAGTGGAAATGACACAGCATCCTCCCGCAAATAATAGCACGTCGGATAGAATTTGACTAAATACAGTACAGGTTGCATCTTCCAGTAACGTAAGCAATACTTTTGACACAGAGAATCTTGTACACGAAAATGTTATTACTTTTGACGACATCTGAGACATACTTTTGCATGAAAAACCAATAGTCTGAATTAGTCAATCTGAAACAAGCTTTGTTGAATGCACCACTTTTATCGCATCCAGATCTTACTAGAAATTTTTCCATTGCCACCGTCAGTTCTAACACTGCTCTAGGCGTACACATTTTTCAGGAAATTGAAGAAGATGGCACTACAGTAATTAAAAACATAGCCTTTGCGATTCGCATTCTGTCACCTGCTGAACGCAATTATTCTGTTACAAAACTTGAAACATTATGTGTTGTTTGGCCATTTACGAGATTTCGGCATTTTCTTTATGGAAGACACACTACCGTTTACACAGACCATAGAACTATACAGTTTTTACTCTCCGCTAAATTTACACACGACAGATTAAGTAGATGGAAACTTTATTTACAGGAATTTAATTTTACAATTGTTCACATTCCCAATACACAAAATGTTGTAGCAGACGCACTATCCCGTTCTCTCAGCAACAATCAGCAAGACATCGCAACCAACTTCTGCAAAGCAAATTTCAGCGTCATGTACATTCAACAAGTTGCATTTGAGAATTTCATTTCGTCGTCATTACAAGACATAGCACAAGAGCAGAGTAAAGACAACGTATGGAAAGAAATTAAACACCTTTGGCAAGATAGGAATAATGTTACCATTAGAAACCATTATACTGTACGCAATAATATTCTGTTTCGCGACTCTCACCCTGACAGCAACAAATGGTTATTATGCATTCCTGACGAACTTGTTAACAAATTAATCTGGTATACTCATTTAAGTTACGCACATTACGGAGCCAGAAAATGTTTTCTTATACTGAGACAGAACTGTTATTTTACGAACATGGAGAAACGTATCCGACGAGTTTTAGCGTCATGTAAAATCTGCCAGAAAGCTAAGTCAGATACGACTTCACATATTCCTCCATTACATCCCATTGTACCTGTTAAATTAAGACACATGGCCGCTGTAGACATTTTTGGTCTGATTCCCAGAACTAATAGAGGTTTTTGCTACATTTTTGTCGCTGTTGAACTCACTTCAAAATTTGTTACCTTCACTCCGTTACGCAAAGCTACTGCTAAAACTGTTTCGAAAGCATTTGTAAAACATTTTCTATTTCATGTATGGCATGTGTTGAAAGTAATTTCCGACAATGGACCACAGTTTCGATCTGCTATATGGACACGTATGTTACGAGCTAGAAATATTTCTCCGATCTATATATCCAGGTACCATGCTTCTTCGAACCCTTGTGAACGATTAATGAAAGAAATTGGTAAACTGTGTAGAATATACTGCCATAAAAAACATATTGATTGGGACACACACATACTCTCATTCCAGGATGTAATTAATTCCATACCAAATGAATCTACTATGCTATCTCCGTCTGTTATACTGAAAAATGTTGAACCACCTAACAAAATTAAAGAATTAGTAACCTCTCCTACATCTCGTCGACTACGACGCCATGAAATAATTGACATTGCGCTGAACAACATCAAACGTGCCGCAGAGCGCCGGAGAAGACAGCAAAAACAGGTTTGTACACGCCGTGACTTTCACATTGGACAGAAGATATTAGTACGTACACACTATTTATCCTACAGAGGAAAGAGTAGATGCAGTAAATTTGAGCTTCTATACGCAGGTCCATATTGAATTCGCAGCATTCCTCACCCCAATGTAGTACACGTCGAAACTTTGAGAACCAGAAAAACCAAAGGGAATCACCATATCTCCAACATCAAACCGTTTATTGAATGAACATACTTTATGATTTATCACACTGTAATGCCATTTGCTGATTTTTTATGACCACTTATACAATTATATTCACATGAACACTTACTGGTGATTATCGTATTTTTCTTGGCAAGTGCCCGGCAAGGTAAGGTTAGCAGGTCGCTCTTCTTGCGTTACACGTCAGACCGTGCATATTTTTCCAGATGAACTTCCACATTTTATGACCACTTATGCAATTATATTTACGTGACTACTTACTGATGATTATCGTATTTATTCTTGGCAAGTGCCTGGCAAGGTAAAGTTAGCAGGTCGCTTTTCTTGTCGTTACACATCAGGCTGTGCACATTTTCCATTTTTTATGTATGTATGATTGTTTTGTTTGTATGCACTATGAAATATTTAAGGTATAACAAACACCAGTTGACTTTGACATTTTGCCTTATGATATCTCAACATCGTGACTATTTTACTTTTTTTTTTTTTTGTGCTACTTTGTGATACACTGTGTACTTTTTTGCATCTGAACACTGTCTATATTTTTTGACATATTACGTTTTCTGTCATGCTATGCTGTATGCTTAATTATATCACTAGAAACCAGCTTTTATATAATGGGTATATGATTTAAATGCAAGACATTAATCATTGTTTATTATTTTCAGAAAGAAATAACGTGTAAAAGAAATAAACTAAACAGAAATGGGAACTTCACATTCGAAATGAACGAAAGAAGATGAAATACCTCGTCACGAAGAGTAAATGGATCAGAATTAACAAACATGAACAACAATGTACTATACACATTGTAGAATAGCAGTCTTAACTAATTTTTTCTTTCAGAATACGAGGCGATTGATGCAGGCTGCCAGACAGAACTACACATCTTAGTTTTAGTGATGAAATATGCTAGAAATAAGAAATAGTTGTATAATGAATAATGAAGTGACTTTTTTGCAGATGATAATGATGAAGAATATAGTGATATGGATAATGAAGTTTTTCTTTACAGGTGATGATAATAATGGAATTATGATGATATGGATAATGAAGTTTTTCTTTGCAGGTGATGATAGTAATGATAATGAAGTTTTTCTTTGCAGATGAAAATAATGATGAAGTTTATGTATTTACTGTTAGTTAAGAAATGCTATGTAGTTATTTAAGTATTTGTTGCAGTTCGTTTTGACAGTATATCTTATGTCACATGAAATGATGACTGAAGGTTTTGGAAAGGACAGCTAGAGAACATATATTTAACACACATTTCATTACCTGTTAATTCGAAGTTCACTACTTTTCAGCATAATATGCGTTTCTTCTTTCAGCTAAATAGTCCATTTTGTATTTTTTTTCCAGGAGAAGCTATTCATGAAATTATTGTGCTATAAGCAGTTGGTCATTAAACCTGTTCTAGTACTAGCATTGTTTCTTACCCATTTGTGTGTGTCATTGATGAATGTGATCACATATACTCTACATGTTTCGACTTTGCTACAGCGGACTCATGACGAATGACGTTACACATCATCATTTGCAGCAATAACTCAAAAGCAAATATTGTTATGCCCCAGTAATTAATTATCGATCCCAACACAATGCATTGCTTGCACCAAAAAACTGTATTAACAGTCCCAAATAATGCTACCAGTTTAAGAGAGTTCTGAGTAATACTGAATGATGTTTTTATAATCACAGACCTTGAGTAATAGTTACAGTGTGTTACATGTTAAATATGTCCTATGTCACTTGAATGATGACTTCTGAATAATACTGAATAATGTTTTGTAAAACTATATGAATACTTTGTAACTGGCCAATGAGTGCCAATCATTATTTTTAAGTAACTGCCCAAAGAGTGGCAATAATTATTTTTAAATATGTCAGATGTCACTTGAAGGATGAAAAATGTTTTGTAATAATTAATACTTGCTGACCAACGAATGCCACTGTAAATTTATATTATGTCACTTTCATGCTATATATATGAATTAGCTCCTGTTTTGAATGATGACTTCTGACGATTTATCTCTGGTCAATGAGTGTAAATGTTCTCTGTAAACAAATAACTTATGAACATTATTCTGTAATACTTCATACATGGTACAGAAACGTTCAGTAACTGGGCAATGAGTGCCTCGAATTACTTAAAAATCAGTTAATCGACTAGTGTAATTATCAATGATGACTGGCATAAGATTTAATGTCCTTCACCTTCTGACTTAATTACTAGAAATTACTGCAATATCCGTTTGTCCTGTCCATCCTCATGCTCGTGGAGCACTATATTTGGTTTCTGCACTAATTCTACGTTGGTGTACCTTACAAGAATGTGGTGTTGACATGACATGCTGTCCACCACCTTGAGTGATGGAGATGTTATTATGGTCCCACTGTTTGGTGTACCTAATGTACTACCAAAATGATAACATGGAATATTACTACGAGATTTCAGTGTCTTGGCTACACTGATTAATACTTCTGGGAAAAGAACTTCAGATTGTCTCACTTGGTGTTGTGCTTCTGTAGAAAGATATGGACTTTCAGTGCAGCTGCGTGCAACCTAATGTGCTACAACCATGACGCAATCCTTCCCATTCCTTTCCTAGTTCTTGTAAAATGATAAAGACATATACAGTGCATGTGCACTTCATTTCATTTGTTAACAAGATCAGTTGTCCTAAATATGCTAAAGACTTATACAGTGCGTGTGCACTTTATTTCAATCCATGATATGTTATGTAAATATGCTAAAGTCTTTTACAGTCCGTGTGCACTTTATTTCACTCCATGATATGTTATGTAAAAATGCTCAAGTCTTTTACAGTGTGTGTGCACTTCATTTCACTTTATGATATGTTATGTAAAAATGCTAAAGACTTCTACAGTGCGTGTGTACTTTACGTCATCTGTTAATATGATTTGTACTCATTGTGTATACGTTTTGTCTTTGCTTGATATGTTCTGTACTCAGTGCATGTGCACTATATTTTATTTTATGTTCTGCACTTATATGTATATATTCTGTGATTGTAAACTTAATTAATTAAGAAAAAATTTGTTGCTTATGGCAAGTCCAATTGACTCACCATCACTGCCAAATTTTTGCCCCCCCCCCCTTCAGTGGAGGGTTATGTAAGACGTATGTGTTGCCGGCGATGGGCGAGGCATGGCAGAATCTCTGACCAGAGATTAGTATATACTTAGTTGTTGCCTGTCGCTAGTCGGCGCGAGTCGGCGTCAGTCGACAGTAGTAGTCAGTCCGTGTTAGTCTTCAGTAGTATGCAGTAGTCTGCAGTAGTTGGCACGTGCCTGCGCGTGTTGGCGGTCTGCTCTGGTCGGGACTTTGGAGGATGAGTATTATTGTAGAAGGTAAAGAAGCAGTCTTGCGCATATCTAGTAATGTATATTAACTGTCATTAACTTCTTTTAAAAATGCCACAATAATAATTTTTATAATATAAAATAATTTTTTTAAAGAAAAGCATTCATTTCAATTTAAAGAATATTTCCAATGCATGATCATTCCTTCCAACAATCAAAAAAAAAATATACGCCAGCATTGCACGAAGCTGTGCCAAAATATTTCTACATAAGAGCAGATATATTCGCAGTTTTTATTGAGGTAAGAATTTTTCCTCTTTTTTTTATTCAGAATACAAGGCCGAGGCGCAGCGCTGCTGTCGTCATAAAATTTACCAGTTACTGAATTTTCTTTATTATTTCTGGATTTAGGAATTGAATTTTGTGGTTACATTAAATGTGAATGCAATTCTGCATGGAGACTATAAATGGGAGCCAATTTAGTGCAGAGGTTACATTAAAATTAATTTTGTTCAGAGGATACAATATTAAAAAATTCATTTAATTATTATTTTTGTGGGGAGTTTACGCTTGGTTCAATTACATTAATAAATTTTGCAGGGAGGTTACAAGCTATTTCTGAAAAACATGGATTATCTGTTGTGCTATTGGTCAGACAGAGGGAGGAAAATTATTGTTGTGGGGATTACAATGTAAATTTTCTGAAAGAGTATATCAGAAAGCATGTCCTTGAAATATTGCTTGGTGCTTTCAATTTGATGATTTTCCTACAGGAGTAGTACAGAAATCAGCACACTGATATATGTTTTTATAGACCAATATACATTTAATGAAATGATGACTTCCTGCTATGAACAGTACTTCCGATCATGATGCACTGCTAGGTATAGTATGTGATATAGCTCTGTACAGTAATGCAAAAGAGTACTCAAGAACAATGCAGTCACTTAACGATTTAACAATTGCAAATTTTAGGGAAAGCTTGCAACAGTTTGTAAAGGGGAGCTGATGCTAATTTATGATTCAACCTTTTCATGATACCTTTGTGAGTATATTTGAAAACAGCATCTCTAAGAAAACAGTGAAGCATAATTGTAAGAAACCATCTAAAAAGCTATGGATTACGAAGGGGATAACAGTACCTTGTAAATAGAAAAGGGAAATGTATTTTGTAGCTAGAAGGAGTAATGATCCAGACATAGTCAAACATTATAAAAAAATACTGCACAGTATTAAGAAAAGATATGAAAATGACGTGAAGTACGTATATTATGTCTGAGATTAGGAATGCTGATAATAAAATTAAAACAATTTGAGATATTGTTACAAGGGAAACAGGGCAACTGAGAGTAGAGGAACACAGTATTTCTATCAAACTCAATGAAAAATTTGTTAACAAAAAATTAGAAGTAGAGAATATTTTTAGTAATAGTTTTTAAGTGCTGTAGAGAAAATAGAATCCAGCTGATTGTGAGAAAATGCAAGGCAGTGTAAGGAAGAAGCAATACAAATGCAATGTAATAAAATTGAAATTCAACCCACCTCTCCTACAGAAATCAGGAAAATAATAAATTCACTCAAAAGTAAAAGCTCAAATGAAACTGATGTCATTTACAACAGATACTAAAAGCTTGTTTCCAACTGAAAAGTAGGATTCTCAGCCTTCTCAGCCACATATGTAGTAGCTCACAGAAACAAGACGCTGGTAAATATAATTAACATTTAAAATAATAGGGTATCTAATCCTAGTTTATTATTCAAATTTCACAGATTCATAAAAAGAGCTATAAATAAATTTTAACATTTTTCTTACAGATAGACTGAAATATGCTATTGTTAAACCACTGCATAGAAAAGGGGATATGTCTGATAGTAGCAACAACCACCCAATCTCACTTAAGACACCTTTATCCAAAATTCTAGAAAAAGTAATGTGTTCAAGAGTAGCTTCACATGTTTGTAAAAATGAACTACTATCAAAATGTCCATTTGATTTTCAGAAACATTTGTCAACAGAAAATACTGTATATACTTTCACTGATAACATGTTAAATACTCAGAAGAACTGAAAGTCACTAATTGTAATTTTTTGATCTCTCAATTGCTTTTGCCTGTGGGAATCATAAAATTATTCTATATAAGCTTAATGTATTGTCATATGAATGGGACAGTGCAAAAATATTGTAATTCATATTTTAACTGGAAAAATCCAGAACACTGAAATAAATAGTACATATAATCTGCAAAACTCAGCAGAGTCTTCTAACTAGTTAGGTATCAACATTGGCATCGCACAGGGTTCAGGCTTTGGCCCCTTATTAGTCTTGATATACACTGCTGGCCACCGTGAATGCAACACCCTGAAGGGAGCATCCGAATCAAGTGAAATTTACACCATGGGTTTGCAGCGATGAGATATGCCACTGATTAGAATTTCAGCGCAGACGCACATCACGCGCGCCTGTGGCGCCACCTCATAGCGCCATTTAAGGCTTGGCGATTTCGACGAGTGTACGTTCGGCACGTGTGTTTACCTTGTGGTTGTTTGACAAGACGATCAGTTATGCCTCGTAGACAACAGCGAACATCGTTTGATCAAGTATCCGAGTTCGACAGAGGAAGGATAGTGGCTTACCGAGATTGTGGATTATCATACAGAGAAATCGCTAGTCGTGTTGGCCGAAACCAAACAACTGTAATGCGGATATGTGACCGTTGGATGCAGGAGGGTACGACGGACCGACGTGGTCGATCGCATTCACCTCGGTGCACCACTGCACGTGCTGATAGGCAAATTGTGCTCATGGCAGTGACGGATCGCTCTGTGACATCCCGAACTATAGCACAGCACATTGCGTCTGTAACGCATCATCCAGTGTCTGCGCGTACCATTCGACGCCGTTTACAGCAGAGTGGTCTGTCCGCAAGACGTCCATTGCTTCGTCTACCATTGACGCAGAACCACAGACGTCTCCGTCGCCAATGGTGTGATGACAGACGGATGTGGACGGCAGAATGGAATGACGTTGTCTTTACTGACGAGGCACGCTTCTGTCTGCAGCATCACTATGGTCGGATCCGAGTGTGGAGACACCGTGGAGAGAGGATGCTGGACAGCTGCATTATGCACCGCCACACTGGTCTTGCACCGGGTATTATGGTATGGGGCGGTATTGGATATTACTCTCGCACGCCTCTAGTACGCATTGCTGGTACTTTAAATAGCCGGTGCTACATATCCGAGGTGCTGGAGCCAGTTGTCCTTCCTTACCTTCAGGGCTCGGCCACAGCCATATTTCAACAGGATAATGCGCGACCACACGTGGCACACATTGTCCAAAGGTTCTTCGTCAATAACCAGATTGAACTGCTTCCCTGGCCGGCTCGCTCTCCTGATCTTTCGCCGATAGAAAACATGTGGTCCATGGTTGCTCAACGAGTGACCCGGATTACATCCCCAGCTGCCACACCAGATGATCTTTGGCAACATGTGGAAGCTGCTTGGGCTGCTGTACCCCAGGAACACATCCAACGTCTCTTTGACTCAATGCCGAGACGTGTGGCAGCGGTGATCTCCAACAATGGCGGCTACTCTGGCTACTGATTCTGGTAGGAACCTCATGTCACAGACGTCTGTAAACGTAATCATTTGATACTTGGTCAACATGTTATCTACAAAATAAATTTTGTTGTGCTACCTCTTGTCTTTCTTGGTGTTGCATTTACGGTGGCCAGCAGTGTATATTAATGACTTGCCACACTGTATTCATGAAGATGCAAGGGTAGTTCTTCTTGATGACAATACAAGTATAGTATTGTTTTTGATAACAATACAAATATAGTAATCACATCCAAGAAATGAAAATTACTTTTGGAAGTTGTAAATAATGTATTTCAGAAAATTATTAAGTGGTTCTCTGCAAATGGACTCTCATTACATTTTGAGAAAACGCAGTATATGTGTATCTGTACAGCAAATGGCATAACAACATTGATAAATGTAGACTTTGAACAGAAGTCTGTTGCTAAGGCAGATTTCTGAAAATTTCTGGGTGTGTGCATTGTTGAGAAATTGAATTGTTAATTACAGATTGATGATTTGCTGAAACACTTACGTTCAGCCACTTATGCTATTAGGTTTACTGCAAATTTTGGTGATCAACAAATCAGCAAATTAGCCTATTATGCCTGTTTTCCTTCACTGCTTTTATATGGCGTCGTATCTTTGGTTAATTCATCATTAAGAGAAAAAGTGTTAATTTCTCAAAACCATGTAATCAGAACAATAGATGAAGCCCACCTGAGATCACCATACAGACACTTAGTTCAGGAACTTGGGATATTCACAGTACCTCAATGACGCATATACTCACTTACGAAATTAGTTGTTAGTAACCTATCCCAATAGCAAATTAAAGTAAATCGTATAGCTACTAGAAGAAAAGATTATTTTCTCTGTCCTGGGTTAAATTTCACTGTGGCACAGAAAGAGGTGAATTGTGCTGCCACAAAAATCTTTTGTCATTTACCAAATAGCATTGAAATGTGACAGAGAGCCAACCAGCATTTAAAAACAGACAGAAAGAATTTTTGAATGGCAAATCCTTCTACTCAATAGATGTATTTTTAGGTATGAAGCAGTAATTACAAAAAATAAAGATTATATTGTGTAAGGAAAACTTACAATAAACTGTGTCGTTGCACATCATTATGAAATGTTTTATTCATGATCTATGGAACAAGTTTTAATGAAATGTAATGTCTTATACATCTCAGTGCTTATGACATTATATCTCCTAAAGCACATGTCACACAATGACGTAATTTTTTCGGTTGCATATCTGAATGCTGTCTCCAAAATGTGTCATGAGAACAGTCAGTAATAAAGAAGTAATCAATTTACACATCATCCTTAATGTGGCTGTTTTACTGCATTAATGGAGAGAATGTAGAAGCAAGAAACTTTTCTCCTTTTATCACTCTGTGGGGAACATCTGTGAGAAAATGTTTCATGAAGGTTTAAAATTATGTTTAAAATTTTATAGAAGTCATTAAGTGCCCTAACTCCGAAATAATAAATGAAGAGGGTATGGGTACTCTTGCGTCATGGGCTACAATGCTTTTTCACCCCTATGCCCACACGTTTGGTAGGTGGTTGGTTCTTATGCCCAGTGTTTGTATGCATACAGTAAATGATATATGTACCACGTTTGGTTGAAATTGGTCCACTAGTCTAGGAGGAGATGTGGAACACACATACATACATTTATATATATCCATGCATGTACACACAAAACTTCCATTTTTGTAACTAGTATGGCTGCATACCCATGAGATGCAGTTTAAATGTTACCATACGATCAAAATTTCCAGATTTAACAATAAAAAGGTTCCACAGAAGATACCATAAGATGCATTGAAACGTGTGTGGGTGCAGTAAAACTAATAAACAGGGTCTTGCAGAAGGCCGAATATCTCTCGAAAATATTTTGATGAGCTGTAGCACTTCTGTTTATCCTGGTGACATTTTCCACACTCTTACACAACCTGATCATTCAGTTAAGATGATGAAATGCAAAAGGCAACACTTAAGACACAGAGCAGAGGAACAGATTCTGCACCTGCAATCTGAAATTATTTGCAGTCCGAAAACTGGAAAAGAACTTCATGGGTACAGCAGTTCGTTGTCGCAAGGAGATAGTATGTGTCCAACTGACATTGGTAACTGAAAAACCTACTTTAAGTTATCTACTTTTTTTCTCGCAATGAATTATGAATTAATGGTTTCAGATCCTTTCTTTACCAACCACGTGTAAAATCTATGTTTTAGGCAGTGGCAGTGTTTAAAAATGCACATTTCATATGTGCTTTCATCCTATGATAGGTGGTAATTAAGTCACAGTTCTACAAGGGTAAGGTCATTGTTCAACTTTCTAACAACTCCTACATTACTGAGCTTGCACATAGTATATGCAGGGGACTATCCGAAAACAGTTAAATTGTAAAGTGACAAGAATACTATGGAGATCACTCACTTTCAGGAATCAGTGTTATGAAAGTTGATGTCTGACACCGATTTTGCTGTAAATGTATGTCTCAGATGGCGGGAGTATGTATATCGATATTTTGGGGGGATCACCCCCAAGGAAACACTGGAGGAAATTTTCGCTACTATTTGCGATATTTGTTGTATGTCTGCATACAGCTTTTATGATGCACCACCACTGTTACATATCGCTAATGAAATGCATCCATACTTGGATATGCCCATACACATAGCCATCATTGATATCTGAAATTAAAAAAGGAAATAAATGTTTTTTACCTCTACAACTTTCTCTTTAATTTCGAATAGACTACCCATACTAGCTTAAACTGCACAGCCACAGCAGTTGAGTTAATAAGGTAATTGCCCTAAGAAATAGGGTGCCTTCATTACTATTGTACCCCTCTCAACTGGCTAAGTTGTAGTGGCTGCGCAATTTTATATCCATTAGAACAGATAATGCGATCAGGTTTTTGTAAATAAGACTATATATAATACTTTTACATACTTTTTACACCGATACTGTTTGATACTAATGAATAGCAATTTTTATTACACTAATACTACTGACAAAAAATAATCTATACACTACAGCTCCCATGGCAGTCTTTTAAAAAGAAAATTCACAGTTATAATTCTTTGATAATGCTGTTTCCACATACATTATTTATTGAATTCATAGTGCATTTGATATAATATTAGAGATATAGCTATCATTCTTTAATGCTATGTTCTTCTTCTTTAATAATAAAGCTTTTTTTAGATTTGATGCATATATACAGAGTGTCTCTCCTAAGAGTTGTCAGGCAAATTTTCTCTGTTGTTTTGGCAGATATTTACAGTCTCGTATTTGCATTGTGTAGCTGGTGTCACCCCAAGCAGTTCCTGTTCGTCATGTCTTTTATGCAATGCCCATTGCCAACATCAGCATTGGTTTGCTTCCCACTACAAAAAAAATTAAAGTGATGTTTTACACACACATTACTTACAGTTCTCCCAGATCAGCATAGTCTGATATTCATACATCAATATATATGAACAGGGGCAGTAAAACTCAAAGAATAAATAGTAATCCAGCAGCGACTCAGTAGAGGTGCATGCTGGGTAGTAGCAATCAGTGTGTGCCAGGGCAGTGCTGTCACTACTGGAGTACTGGTTAATCTTCGTTTTTATCAACCCTGTTAGTTTTTTTTAAGTCAATAGTCTTCTGACTGCTTTGATGCAACCAACCACAAATTCGTCTCTTGCACCAACTCTTCATTTTATATAGTACTTAGAAGAAAATTAAAAGAATTTCTGAATGGCAATTCCTTCTACACATTAGATGAATTTTTGGATATAGTAAGTGGGTAATTTCCCCACCCCCCTGACACGTTCCACATCATTACAAAGTGTCGTATTCATGATATATGAAACAAGTATTAATCTAATCTAATTTAATCTACATATCTCTGTATGTGAGTATGCAATATTATATGTTCCTTTGGCGGTTCAATGTATATAATCCGGAGGGAATCGTTCATTATTTTTACATTGAACGTCAATACCTTCACCTGAACTATGGTATGCATATTGGCTAATACAGGTTTAATAGTATTTTGATGTTTTCTACTGATCTAGCTTTTTTCCTCCATCTGGTGTTTTAACTTTGTTATGTACTTTAGTCGTATGCAGTATTTCAGCATACATTTCTGTCTCTTTCGGAATGTACTTATTGAGATTTGAAGTTTTTAAGATTATTCAATCCATTAAACCAGGTGCTCTTTCAAATTTCCTATCCCCAACGTATACAGTATGCTTGGTTACCCTTATAGAGTGTTTATCCAACATGTACACCTGTCTCTGCTGACTCTGTAAGCCCTGTACATTTCACTGTCACTCTGATGGTTAATGAAGGCATTTATAGTATATCATTCTTCTTCTTATTATTATTATTATTACACTTTTTCTCCTCTTCTAACTCCATCCATCAAATTAATAGATACTTAAATAATGAAGACTTGTCAGTTATGACCTTCAACGTTTCTGAGAGATTATGTTCTCATTCCAACTGCCCTAATTTAACAATCGTAGTATCCAGCGAATTGCACTCCATACCTCATAAATTTGGGTTTTGTTGGCATGATGTTGCATACTAAACAGGTTTCAAGCTGGTACAGCTCATATACTAATGGTGGTGATGGGTTGTTCTTTTAACTGCCCTGTCTCGCTCATTTACGACCCACATCTCACTCATTCACGTCCCCCATCAAGGATTCATACAGCTCAACGTTTATGTCTGTTCTTGATAAACGTATCCTTATGTTGAGAATTTTGTTCACTGTTTCAGTTTTTCCCTCGACATATAATTCACTTCACTGGATTATTTCATTCAACTGCTCCTCTTACATCCATACATCTCAACTTCCGTAGCTATTACTTTGATAAAACTATTTAGTTTCATTAACCTTGTGTTGATTGCTTCAAGTATAAACACATCTCCACAGTCAGTTCATCACTAACACTCAGAAAGGTACCTCCTAAAAAGATTAATAAGGTCATTGTACTAGACCCTAAATGTAATAAGAAGAGGCTGATAGAATTACTCTTAAGCTCTGGAGACGATTGTATACGGCAAGTTCTCAGCACTGAAGCATTATTGAGCAATTAGCAGTCACCCATTAACTCCCTGAGAATGATTAATATAGGCCATTGGTGGTTTCAGTGAATGTACTGACCAGTCGTCCTGAAAATTCTGTAATAAATGACGCAAGAATACGTCACAATGCTGCAACTGGAAGACTACCGCTTTGACAAAAAGGATAGTGTTGAGGCATTTTATATGTTCAAGTGGTTTAAATCTAAAAATAACTAAGATGGTTCTTGAAGTTCATGGAACAGTGCTATAATGTGAACGCAGTTAACAATTACGTGTCTACCAAACAGTTAACAAAAGCTTTATGTAACATTACACACAGATCTGACAAGTTACTGACAGCGATGGGTTGATTATCAAATATAAATACTGAGCGAAGCATTTTTAGTCACATGTAAACTGTCAGCTTCATGGACCATCTCCCATCAAACTGCACTGTGAAGTTGTCAAACGTATGTTCATTATTGCTTAGGCACCTGGTAATAAGTGAACTTTATTTTCTTGTGCAAGTACCTTTCCGATTGAGCTACCGTTCCAGCAAACCTCTATCTACTATAAACAGTATACACATCATAATAATTGTACGGGAGCCAATAGCAGTGACAGAGGCACCAAACCGTGCAGGTACCTGTTTGCTGCTTGTACATGATGCATCGAGGCACCAGGATGGGGCATGCATATGGTTCCCAGGCCAGCCGCTGAGATCGGTTATTATGCCAGTAGTGAGGTGAACAGAGCAGAGACAGGGACTGTCTTGCCAGCTGAGTGCGGTGCTGGCACGGGTCACACTGTTTTTTCCCTAATATCAGGACACTTGGCTGGAAATGAGTTACAAGTTAGTGGCGCACTCCATCGGTAGTGCTGGAAGTCATTACGGTGTTGGCCCACCCTTAGCCTTGATTACAGCTCCCACTCTCGCAGGACTACGTTCTATCAGGTGATGGAAGGTTTCTCGCGGAATGTCAGCCCTTTCTCTATGGAGTGCGGCGTTCCAAAGCATTCTAAAGGTGTTCTATAGGATTCAGGTCAGGACTCTGTGCAGGCCAGTCCATTACAGGGACACCCTGCCATCGGATCGCCATATTGTGTACCGTGATTCGTCACTCCACACAACGTTATTCCACAGTTCAATCGTCCAATGTTTACGCTCTTTACACCAAACGAGGCGCCGTTGGGCATTTACCGATGTGATGTGTGGCTTATGGGCAGCCGCTCGACCATGAAATCCAAGTTTTCTCAGCTCCAGCCTAACTGTCGTAGTACTTGCAGTGGATCCTGATGCAGTTTGGAATCCCTGTGTGATGATCTGGATAGATTTCTGCCTATTATACATTACGACCTTCTCCAACTGGCGACGATTCGACGATCTCCGTTAGTCAACAGACGAGGTCAGCCTGTACCCTTTTGTGCTGTACGTGTCCCTTCACGTTTCCACTTCACTATCACATCGTAAACAGTGGACCTAGGGACGTTTAGGAGTGTGGAAGTACAGACTTGTGACACAAGTGACACCCAGTCACCTGACCATGTTCGAAGTCCGTGAGTTCTACGGAGCGCCCCATTCTGCTCTCTCACGATGTCAAATGACTACCGAGGTCGCTGATACGCAGTACCTGGCAGTAGGTCGCAGCAGAATTCACTTAACATGAAAAGCGTGTTTTTGGGGGTGTCCGGATACTTTTCATTACATCGTGTAAATTGTATTGCTCCCTTATCCCGGTACTGGATTCCCACCGTCATTTACTATACTGGTAAACTTACTGTATTAGAGTCCTCTAAGATAGCCACTGTTTTTGAAGCAAGGGTACTGAAAAAGTAGCAAGCGCATATACACTGAAGCGCCCAGAAATCTGGTATAGGCATGCGTACTCAAATACAGAGATATGTAAACAGGCTGAATACGCCGCTGCGATCAGCAATGCCTATATAAGTTAAGTGTTTAGCGCAGCTGTTAGATTGGTTGCTGCCCCTACAATGGCCGGTTATGAAGATTTAAGTGAGTTTCAACTCTGGTGTTATAGTTGGCGCACGAGCGATGGGACACAGCATCTTCGAGCTAGCTATGAAGTGCGAATTTCCCTCTTCGACCATTTCACGAGTGTACCGTGAACATCAAGAATCCGATAAAACATGAAATCTTCGACATCAGTGCGACAGGAAAGAGGCGTTACTACGACTAAAGAGAATCGTTCAAAGTGACAGAAATGCAACCCTTCTGCAAATTTCTGCAGATTTCAATGCTGGGACATCACCAAGTGTCAGCGTGGGAACCATTCAACGAAACAACGTCCATATGGACCTTCGGAGCCGAAGGCCCACTCGTGTACTCTTGAAGACCGCACGAGAAAAACCTTCACGCCTCGCCTGGGTCCGTCAATATTGCACTTTTGATGACTGGAAACATGTTGCCTGGTCGGACGAGCCTCGTTTCAAACTGTATCGAGCCGATAGACGTATACGGGTGTGGAGACAACCTTGTAACCCATGGACCCTGCATGTCAGCAGGGGACTCTTCAAGCTAGTGGGCGCTATGTAATGCTGTGGGGCGTGTGCAGTTGGAGTGATATGGGACCCCTGATACGTCTAGATATGACTCTGACAGGCGACACTTACGTAAGCACCCTGTATGCTCACCTGCATCCATTCATGCCGATTGTGCATTCCGACGGACTTGGGCAAGTCCAGCACGACAATGCAACACCTCATACTTTCACAATTGCTACAGAGTAGCTCCTGGAACACTCCACTGAGTTTTAACACTTCCGATGGCCACCGGACTCACCAGATATGAACATTGTTGAGCATGTACGGGATGCCTTGCAATGTGCTGTTCAGAAGAGATCTCCACTCCCTCGTACTCTTACGGATTTATGGACACCCCTGCAGGATTCATGGCGTCAGTTACCTCCAGCACTACATCAGACATTAGTGATGTTGTGTCGCGGCACTTCTGCGAGCTCGTAGGGCCCCTAAATGAAATTAGGTGGGTGTGCCACTTTTTTTGACTTTTCAGTGTATGTAGCACTGTGTTACCTCCTAATTTATCGGCGTGTCAATGAAAATTGCACTGTATTGCTAGTTGTTAAACATTTACAGCTATATATTTATTTGGATGTTGTGACCAATGTCGATAGGTCGCTAACAAGTCAGCAGATATTAGTTCACCATCACTATCACATTACGCACTTCAGGTATAGCCCAACGTCAGATGGTCTACCGAAAAAATGTTTTTCAAAACATTCATATTATCGCCCACTGCAGTGTAAGCAGTACAAAGGATATATAAGAAATATCGAAGCTGATAAAAAAAATTTAAACACAGTCATTGTGGCATGTACAAAATCATAATTGTAAGCTATTAGTGCCAAGTGAACAAGAACGACGTCAATACACATTTGAAGAAATTTTGCCTCTAAAAATTGACAACTGTACGCACCAGATGGCTTGCTGATCATTGGCACTGCGTAAGTTAATGGAAGACATCTTTATTTATATTTAGACTTTTTCGTTACATATTAGTACAGGAAGACCTCAACGGCAGTGAAGGCGGCGATGAAGATCATCAGAACGGCGGAACTGGCGGAAGAGGCAGGCTTTTGTATAAAAGCACCAGACTGTAGCGTCTGTTCCCACAGTGGGCGGCTACAAAAGGCGGCTGTCCTTCATGTTAGTGGCGGCCTCACTTATACTTCTAAGCTAAATGCTTGAATTTTTAGCATCGAAAGGTTCAACAACCTTTCCCCAAACCAAACTTTAACCTAAGATATGATGGTAAATTTCAAAGGAATACTACTGCGGTAAGTAACCAATTTTCCATCGCTACTCATGGCGATGCAACTAGGCCTTTGGATTCTGGAGATCCTAGAACATCATGAAAGGAAGAGTCGGAGCTTCCTAGTACTTCTTCAAAAATAAGACCCAAGAAAAAACATCTACTGGGGACTCTGAATATCAACACACTTATGAAAGTTGGAAAACCAAAACACCTAACGGACACTCTCAATCAACGCAACATACTTATATTAGCTCTTCACGAAACAAGTTATCTGGATGAAAATGCATTTGAATCAGGCGCATACAGGATCTACCAAGGCAAACCAGCCATTAAAAATTCCAATAATACGACTATATTAGGGACCGCATTTATGGTCAGACAGCAACTTACGGAATCAATAACTAATTTTAGCTCCCCATCAGAACGAATTTCATTTCTTACGTTCAAGTCAGGCAATAAACGTTACACTATTATAAATGCACATGCACCTATTAACCAACATAACAGAACAAATGTTGACAAAGTGGAAGATTTTTGGGAAATGCTAGAACACGAAACATCCTTATTACCAAAGGAACATGTTGTTGTTGTTGTGGTCTTCAGTCCTGAGACTGGTTTGATGCAGCTCTCCATGCTACTCTATCCTGTGCAAGCTTTTTCATCTCCCAGTACCTACTGCAACCTACATCCTTCTGAATCTGCTTAGTGTATTCATCTCTTGGTCTCCCTCTACGATTTTTACCCTCCACGCTCCCCTCTAATACTAAATTGGTGATCCCTTGATGCCTCAGAACATGTCCTACCAACCGATCCCTTCTTCTGGTCAAGTTGTGCCACAAACTTCTCTTCTCCCCAATCCTATTCAATACTTCCTCATTAGTTAAGTGATCTACCCATCTAATCTTCAGCATTCTTCTGTAGCACCACATTTCGAAAGCTTCTATTCTCTTCTTGTCTAAACTATTTATCGTCCATGTTTCACTTCCATACATGGCTACACTCCATACGAATACTTTCAGAAATGACTTCCTGACACTTAAATCAATACTGGATGTTAACAAATTTCTCTTCTTCAGAAACGCTTTCCTTGCCATTGCCAGCCTACATTTTATATCCTCTCTACTTCGACCATCATCAGTTATTTTGCTCCCCAAATAGCAAAACTCCTTTACTACTTTAAGTGCCTCATTTCCTAATCTAATTCCCTCAGCATCACCCGACTTAATTAGACTACATTCTATTATCCTTGTTTTGCTTTTGTTGATGTTCATCTTATATCCTCCTTTCAAGACACTGTCCATTCCATTCAACTGCTCTTCCAAGTCCTTTGCTGTCTCTGACAGAATTACAATGTCATCGGCGAACCTCAAAGTTTTTATTTCTACTCCATGAATTTTAATACCTACTCCGAATTTTTCTTTTGTTTCCTTTACTGCTTGCTCAATATACAGATTGAACAACATCGGGGAGAGGCTACAACCCTGTCTTACTCCCTTCCCAACCACTGCTTCCCTTTCATGTCCCTCGACTCTTATAACTGCCATCTGGTTTCTGTATAAATTGTAAATAGCCTTTCGCTCCCTGTATTTTACCCCTGCCACCTTTAGAATTTGAAAGACAGTATTCCAGTCAACATTGTCAAAAGCTTTCTCTAAGTCTACAAATGCTAGAAACGTAGGTTTGCCTTTCCTTAATCTTTCTTCTAAGATAAGTCGTAAGGTCAGTATTGCCTCACGTGTTCCAGTGTTTCTACGGAATCCAAACTGATCTTCCCCGAGGTTGGCTTCTACTAGTTTTTCCATTCGTCTGTAAAGAATTCGTGTTAGTATTTTGCAGCTGTGACTTATTAAGCTGACAGTTCGGTAATTTTCACATCTGTCAACACCTGCTTTCTTTGGGATTGGAATTATTATATTCTTCTTGAAGTCAGTGGGTATTTCGCCTGTTTCATACATCTTGCTCACCAGATGGTAGAGTTTTGTCAGGACTGGCTCTCCCACGGCCGTCAGTAGTTCCAATGGAATATTGTCTATTCCAGGGGCCTTGTTTCGACTCAGGTCTTTCAGTGCTCTGTCAAACTCTTCACGCAGTATCATATCTCCCATTTCATCTTCATCTACATCCTCTTCCATTTCCATAATATTGTCCTCAAGTACATCGCCCTTGTATAGACCCTCTATATACTCCTTCCACCTTTCTGCTTTCCCTTCTTTGCTTAGAACTGGATTTCCATCTGAGCTCTTGATATTCATACAAGTCGTTCTCTTATCTCCAAAGGTCTCTTTAATTTTTCTGTAGGCGGTATCTATCTTACCCCTAGTGAGATAGGCCTCTACATCCTTACATTTGTCCTCTAGCCATCCCTGCTTAGCCATTTTGCACTTCCTGTCGATCTCATTTTTGAGACGTTTGTATTCCTTTTTGCCTGTTTCACTTACTGCATTTTTATATTTTCTCCTTTCATCAATTAAATTCAATATTTCTTCTGTTACCCAAGGATTTCTACTAGCCCTCGTCTTTTTACCTACTTGATCCACTGCTGCCTTCACTACTTCATCCCTCAAAGCTACCCATTCTTCTTCTACTGTATTTATTTCCCCCATTCCTGTCAATTGCTCCCTTATGCTCTCCCTGAATCTCTGTACAACCTCTGGTTCTTTTAGTTTATCCAGGTCCCATCTCCTTAAATTCCCACCTTTTTGCAGTTTCTTCAGTTTTAATCTACAGGTCATAACCAATAGATTGTGGTCAGAGTCCACATCTGCCCCTGGAAATGTCTTACAATTTAAAACCTGGTTCCTAAATCTCTGTCTTACCATTATATAATCTATCTGATACCTTTTAGTATCTCCAGGGTTCTTCCATGTATACAACCTTCTTTCATGATTCTTAAACCAAGTGTTAGTTATGATTATGTTGTGCTCTGTGCAAAATTCTACCAGGCGGCTTCCTCTTTCATTTCTGTCCCCCAATCCATATTCACCTACTATGTTTCCTTCTCTCCCTTTTCCTACACTCGAATTCCAGTCACCCATGACTATTAAATTTTCGTCTCCCTTCACAATCTGAATAATTTCTTTTATTTCATCATACATTTCTTCAATTTCTTCGTCATCTGCAGAGCTAGTTGGCATATAAACTTATACTACTGTAGTAGGTGTGGGCTTCGTATCCATCTTGGCCACAATAAAGGAACATATAAACATTTTAGTGGGAGACTTTAATGCACAAGTTGGCAAAGAAATAAAATTTAAATCAGTAGTTGGAGCTTATCCAGCACATGCAAGAACCAACAGAAATGGGGAAAGACTCATAGATTTCTGTAGACAGTTTAATCTAAAATTAATGTCGACATGTTTCAGGAAACTTGCAAGAAAGAAAAAACGTAGGTATCACCTAATCCAAATCAAGGTGAATATCAGTTGGACTGTGGAGCAATAATGACTCGCAACTACAAGGAAATCTTGGATGTCAGAATGAGGAAGGGCCTGAAAATAGACTCAGAACATTAGCTGACAGAAATAAATAGCATGTTCCAACCAAACAAATCTAAACCAAAACCAAGAAGATTTCCAAGAGTAAACACTAAATTTCTCCTCCAAAATCAGGACAAATTCTGTCATATACGAGGGTCGGTCAAAAAGTAATGCCTCCCATTTTTTTTCTACTTAAAGAAATTAAGTTAAGTGAAAAATTTGGCGCCATTCCTCAAACCTTCTTCTGCAATCCACTGCAGTAGTAACTTTCTGTGTCAACAGGTGGCAGCACAGCAGAAGTTTGTAAGATGGCCGACATCGATGTTCGTTTGAGACAGCGTTGTGTGATTGAATTCTTGAATGCAGAAGGTGAAACGCCCATACGCATTCATGAAAGACTGAAGAAGGTGTATGGTGTTGTGACAGTGGATGTCAGCACTGTTAGGCGATGGGTTCGTCGTTGTAAGGAAGCTGAAGGGCAAACACCGTTGACTGACGAAAAGCGGAGCGGCAGGCCGGTGAGTGCAGTGACTCCACACAACATTCAGCAAGTTGATGACATCATTCGTGGTGACCGTCGGGTGACTGCAGATGAAGTGTGTCGCATTATTTCTCTTAGTAAAGGCGGTGTGATCACGATTATTAAACAATTGGGGTACTCAAAAGTTTGTGCACGGTGGGTTCCAAGAATGTTAACCGATCGGAATAAAGAGGCAAGGAAAACAATAGCCTCCCAACACTTGCAGCGCTTCCGTTTGGAGGGAGATGAGTTTCTGAAAAAAATTGTGATCGGGGACGAAACATGGGTGCATTTTTTTGAACCCGAATCAAAGAGGCAGTCAATGGAGTGGCGTCACACAAGCTCGCCGAGGAAGAAAAAATTCAAAACTGTGCGATCGGCAGGGAAAGTTATGGCAACAGTTTTCTGGGATACAGAGGGTGTGATTCTGGTTGATTTTTTGGAGCAGGGATGCACAATAAATTCTGTTCAATACGTCACAACCCTCAACAAACTTAAAGCACGTCTTCAGCGAGTTCGCCCAACAAAATCAATGGCAGATGTTCTTCTTTTGCATGACAATGCAAGACCACACACCAGTCGTCACACCTCTGACGAGATTGTCAAAATTGGATGGGAAGTTTTGCCTCATCCCCCATACAGCCCTGACCTGGCACCATCAGACTTCCATCTGTTTGGGCCACTAAAAGAAGCTCATCGTGGGATTCATTTTGAAGATGAGGAGGCCGTCAAAACATCCGTGCGTCAATGGCTTAGGAAGCGGAGCTGTGATTTTTACCGTGCTGGGATACATGCCCTTGTTCAAAGATGGACCAAAACTGTAGAGATGGGCGGAGATTACATTGAAAAATGACAAAATGATCCTGAATGTTGTGGTTTTCAACCTATGTAATTGCATTTAAATTTCCTGACAATTAAACGTAGAAAAAAAAATAGGAGGCATTACTTTTTGACTGACCCTCGTACTAAACACAAGAAAAATGGATAATTGGGAAGAAATTAAAGAAACAATGCTAGAGTCAGTTAAAGAAATGGGACAGCCACGAAGAATACCAAAACACAGATGGTGGAACGAGCTGTGTGATGAAGCAATTGACAATCGACTAAAGGGGTGGAAAAAATGGAACAGTAATAAGAAACACGAATACTGGGAAGAGTTTAAAGAAGAAAGGAAAAAGACAGCAGAAATCATCAGATCAGTGAAAAGAAAATATGACAAAGACAAATTAGAAGAAATGGATTCTGACTTCAAAAGGAACAACACTAGAGACTTCTATAGGACTTTCAGAGAAGTTTTAACAGGATTCCAGTCACCAAGTTTACATTTTAAAGATAAAAATGGAAAAAGGGTTTAACCAATAAAGAGAACTGCTCAATTTTAGAAGAATACTTGGGAAACTATTAAATTGTGAGGAGTCTAATGAAAGGTTACAATTTCAAAAACCACAACATGAAAATCCATCATCAGAACCACCTACAGTAGAAGAAATAGAAAATAATCAAAGCATTGAAGAATAACAAAGCAACAGGTGAGGGTGGCATAGTGGCAGAAATGTGGAAAACTAGGGGGCTTATCCGCATGTCAGAAAATTCACCGATTTGGACAAAGGGAATAATACCCAGTGACTGGAAACAAGCATTGATCCACCCTCTCCATACAAGAGGAGATAAAACAGACACCAACAACTACAGGGGCATATCCTCGTTGCCAGTGACATACAAATTACTTTCTAAAGCACTTTTAAATAGAATAGGGGAACAAGCTGGACCTAATATAGGAGATTATCAAGCAGGATTTAGAAAAGGTAGATCATGTCCAGAACAGATTCTTAATTTAAAAACAATTTTGAGAGTGAGAGCAACAATAAATAAAAATACAGTAGTTACTTTCGTAGACTTCAAGAAGGCCTACAACTCAGTTGACAGACAAACACTATTCCAGATACTTTATGACTCAGGGATAGATGAAAACACCAGACTACTTGTTGAACTAACGCTCACAGAAGCAACAACAGGAATTAAGTTTCAAGGCGAAATTTCTGAACCATTCAAAATCAAAACAGGAGTTCGACAAGGAGACGGACTGTCCCCAATTCTCTTTAACTTGGTTATAGGTAAAATAGTAAAAACATGGGAGAACACATTAAAAAACAGAGGCAGAAAGGGTATAAGCATGGGCCAAGGAAAGAACAAATTTGAAGTGAAATGTTTAGCCTTTGCGGATGATATGGCATTGATAACTGAAAACCGAACAGACGCAACAGTTATGCTTGATCTGTTACACAAGACTGCTGAAAAGACTGGGCTAAAAATATCCTATGAAAAAAGCGAGTACATAGAACTCAAACATAATTCAGAAAAATTTATGAAGACAAAGTATGTAAAAATTAAAAGAGTTGATAGATTCAAATACCTTCAGGAGTGGATCCAAGCCAATGGACTGGATAACACAACAAATAAAGAAGGAAAAAAAAGTTACAATTTGCATATAAATTAACACAAACTACTACAATAAGAAATCAATATCCATACAAGTAAAGATTAAACATTATAATTCAGTTATTTGGACACAAGCAACGTATAAATCAGAGTGCCTAACATTGAATAAGAAAGGCGAATTAACAGAACTAGAAAAAAAAAGAGAGAAAAATATTAAGAAAAATTCTACATCCTGAGAAAAACTAGGAAAATACGTGGATTAAAGGAGAAATGAAGACCTATAAAAAAGTACAGAAAAGATGAGGAAGAGACGGCTGAAATTTTATGGACATTTAAAAAGAATGGAAGAAACACTGATTACAAAGAAAATTTTTAATTGCGTTAGTAAGCTGAAAAAAACTGTAGGATGGATAGAAGCAGTAAAGAAAGACACCAACAAAATAGGTGTTACAGAAGAAATAATACGTGACAGGAATAACTTTAGGCTACTTATAGAAAACGCAAACTATTAAGAACATGAGCCATAACTTCAACCCAAGAGAGTGTGGACAGATGAGCAGAGACGAGCAGTTGGTGAGGGAATGAAGAAGTACTGGGAGGCATGGAAGGAAAAGAAACACCATCAGTCTTAAGTTGTATGCGGTCCATAGATGGCCAAATTCATAAATAAAAAATTAGTATAGGAAGGTGGCAGACTAATGAACCAGCAAATTACCAAAAGTAAATCATTAAACTCTACCTTTTACCCCTAATTATTTTATATTTATCATCAACCAACCATTTTATTATACTCGTATTTTATACATCTTTCCTTTCTATTATAAAAAGTAGATTTTTTGTTATATTTTTGTAAGTTTTAATAAAAATGGCTATCGAAGTTTTTTATCTTGTTCGGTAATCTGTCGTTATTAGTGTTCTTTCCTGTTTGAAATTACGGGAGTGGCATCGTTACCTCAACAGGAATGCAATGGACCAGGAGACATTATTTTGCACCCAGAATTGTTAAATACCATTATTGTTCATTATCGCCATTACACTACCTCGAGTCCTGCAACGAGGTGAGGTGCAGAAAAAGCAGAGATTTTTGAAACGAACTGTTAAATAGGATCAGGTTCTAAATAGCAAAAGTTGTATATTTTTTCGTTTGAAGTAAAATGTTATTCCAATTGTAATATCGCCCTAGATCGAGTGTATTTTAACTAGCTGCAGAACAGTATTAAGATTTAAATGTATTCTGTCCCTAAATTTTTAATATTAATTTGCAAAGTAGTGGTCACACGTGTGCCCATTAATTCAGTTTGTTTGCAATGTCCCGCAGATTCTGGTTTCAGGTGTAGAAAATTATTTAAATTATAAAGTGGGCAAGTTTGTAAATCGCCATTGTAGGGCATGCATACATACCTAACAAAGTTGTGCTTTATTCTGACTGGATGCTGTATTAAAATGAGGCAGATGATGCTTCAGACTGTTTCTTTAAAATTCTACGCTAGCCGCGACGGTTGGTCTTGTTATTGCATGTAAGTGCCGGAGTGTATTTCTGGCTGCGTGATAACTCATTATTCGCCACCATTTGTATTCTACTCTTACTGTAACAATATGTATTGTTAGCGACTAGTATTATGGTAATGCTAAAATGTATTTACATTACAACTTAAATTTTCTCGAGCGATATTCCTAATACAACTCTGTCGATTCTGAGGTTGATACGCAAATGCTCAATAGTGAAGCTAACATGACGAAAGGTGTCACACGAGTGGAACATACTGAAATATACAATGGTGAGCACCATTTTCTCTGATATATATGGAGCATTATACTGTCGTAGGGAAGGTGCCTGTCATGACCGTCG
This sequence comes from Schistocerca serialis cubense, assembly GCF_023864345.2. Lineage (NCBI taxonomy): Eukaryota > Metazoa > Arthropoda > Insecta > Orthoptera > Acrididae > Schistocerca > Schistocerca serialis. The sequence continues at coordinate 246,779,930 of NC_064638.1, read as the reverse complement.
ATAACACATACATTATCACTGCAGCGAATTATGTTTGTACTTAGTGTAAGTGTGAATCAACCCTTGTTCTTCCGGTTCTTCCCGTTATCTTCAAAAGCGACGGCACTGACTTAATTTTTCGTAGAATGTATAAATCGTTTTTAGCAGGTTTGAAAAACCAATCATACTTAACAAGTCTGTACCTTAATGAGGTGAGGAAAGGGCAATTCTCTCTGAAAAACATGTAAAATAGCTGGTTTTCTAAAGCGAAATCTAATGGTATAGAACTATTCCTTACACTTTTAAGGTACCAATTGTTTGTCCACATTGGAAGCACCCTGTAACTGCTACACCTCGTCGAAGGAATCCTTGCAGCAGCAACATTGGTCTTCGGCGGGAATTGCTAATGCCACCCTATTCGACCTGTAACAATATAAATTTCTCGAAATAATTTTCAATACGTGTTCTGTTACCGTACTAGGACAATTGAAAAATATTGAGCTCTAACAAAATGGTGACGTGTTGAAATAAATGTCGTTTCTTTAACACAAACACTCGAGACAAAATCTTGCACCGAAAATATACTTTTGAAGACGTCACAAAACGGCTAGGTATGCTGATACAGAATTCTGTAAGGATTCCGGCACAAAATTTCGATTAAAGGTGTATGTACCGTTCTAAATTATGTTTCCCGCCATTACGATAATTACGGTTTCGAGAAACATGTGTTTAATGTTTCAGGTTACACTTTTCGTAGTTAACAATATCTCTAGTCAGTGAACCCTGGACAATACAGCTACCACTCCAGATCCAAAAGGTGTTCCTCCTCCATCTTCTTTGTGATCATGGTGGTCCTGGGAGCCTCTTTGGTGGCTTCTGCTATTCACTTCTCCGCTCGCTCGATACGCCTTGTGTCCTCTTTTGTGCAGAAGTTGCAACAGACTGGCCCGATCTGAAGTTCGAGCACTTTCGTAACTTCTGTAATGCATGGTAGGCCGACTCTCAAGCTACATACTGCCACAATGGTCACCATATCGAGTGGCGGTTTTTGGAGACACATTTTCACACACCACGTTGTAATCTGATAATTCGGTACGAGCTCTATAATAGACATCTCAGTGAAGACTTAAGGCAAAAAAGTATAGAATCTTTGAAAATTTTCACCGAGGGCTACCTCTAAAGTGTGAATGAATGTAGAATTTTAATGTACACATCCAAACTAAAAGATTACTTCAGGGAATGTTGTTTGTCGTCCTTTCACATTGTTGGTCTCTGGCCCCTCATTGTTACAACTGGCTCAGTCACATGTTCGAGTATTACCCAATATGTGCTGAATCTAGATGGCGATGGGAAAGGAAAAATGACGTCTTGTGTTCTTCATTTTAACAGGTACAACCCCGTTGCAACTCTGTGGCAAGATATTCACCGAGAGTATGGCACAACACATTCTACATCTCGAAGCCTTCGAAGATGGTCTAAGCTTTTTCATGATCCTGGTTCTCTGCCTAACGGAAAATCTACAGTTCGCACACCTGTGCTGCTTCTGCCGATTTTCTGACGTGTTTTTTTTTACTACGTTTGTGTTTTAAACCAAACGAGACTAATTTGCTACAAGCCCTTTATAATGGTGATAAAGAACGATGCGTACAATTTGTACTGCTTCAGAGTCTGATAACAAGCACTAGCTTAAGTTTACCGATTGGAAACATAAACCAAAAATGTTAAGTGCTTAACAATTTACTGTGTCCTGAATAACTATATTAAAAAAATTGTCTACCGACGGAGCTAGAGAGATTAATGGTCGTGAAAACAGTGATTCCGGATGTCAGCACCAGGAACTCTCGCTGAACTGAATTGTCAAGGGAGACTTTGTACACTGTTGCTCACAAAGCTTGAAGTAAAAATACTGAATCTTATATCGGTTCTTGAATGTCTTTTCAAATGTAATATATGTGACTTTGTGCATAATTTAAATTGGTTCCACAGTATTTTATGTTGCGTTTAACGCAGGGAAATATTATTCAGGTTTTGCAAATTTTATTAAAAGAGAACAAGCTTGCTAGCAGCGTATTTGAAAGATCCCAACTACAGGAAAATTTCTGGTTTGAAATACGTTTTAAAGCTATTTGATTTGAAGAAGTCATTAACAAAATAACTACGTAGTTATCGATAATTGCGCGATATATGTGATATAATTCAGACATCTAGTCGAATAGCATCTGGGAATATCACTCTAAGCGACTACGCAATGTTGTTCTTTACAGATGAGCATTTTCGGACTTAAGCATTACCAGAAACTTATCTAAACAGTTTCTGATCTCTTCTCCTTCAATAAATGGATCTGCATCATACTTGCAAGATTTAAATAAGAAAGTTACAACCTGTAGATGCAATTAACGTATGTAAAAGAAGATAAGTTTGTGATGAGACGACGAAATTATGCATGGTCAGCCTTCACTTCAAGAAAATATTTTGTCGTTGTTGTCTACAGACTAAAATATAACGATGATAAGAATTTATACTGATCCACGTCTCTACAGAGCTGAGACACTTTGGACAATGGAGTGTTACCGAACAGTGGAATTTGGTATTGAATAACTTCAGAAGCTGTTTGCCCCAGCTTAATTGAAGCAACGCATTCGGATCACCGCAAGTAGTGTGAATTCATTACCATTACCATTACAATTTCCTTTCATCTTTAGTGTTCAGTAATGATGCTTCGATTAAGCTAAGTGGAAATGTGAACAACCATAATTTAAGAACATGAGGAACATAGCGGTCACATACTACACTGAAGAGATTCTCGAAAACTTCATATTTGTTCGTTGTTTGCTGAGAGAAGATTTATAACTCTTTATTTTTTGTGGAAATATAATTATATAACTATGTACCCCGATATGCTGGAGATCTGACTCTTTACACAATTGCGAGAACATGCCGAGAATATCATTTTTCGCCAGAATGAACCACCGCGGCCCTGGCATACGCTTGTAAGAGAGCGTCATAATTCTGAGCAGGCCTCAAGACGAATCGGCCGTAAGCGGAGTGTGTATGCGATACTGCATGAATGCCCTCCGAAGCCACCTGATCTTACGGTACTCCAGTTCCCGGTTTTTCTTTTTTTCGGCGTTTCTAAAAGGCTGTCTTCATTCATATAGAAGATATAATAATACCAAATCGTATGTTTATTCTGAAGCATCCTCTGTTATTCCACTGAATTTCGCGCGAACCCGAAGTCATGCTAATTAGATAGTTGTAGTGTATTATAGTTTGGCACTGGGCCTTGCATTGTCGTCTAGCCAGTATCTCCAGCCATCAGCCCTTTTTTTTTTACAGAAGAGGCATTGTGAATTTGCAGAAAACCCCATTTTCGCGTTCTTAAATCTCATCTTCGGAAACCGACTTCGGAAGTTATTGTGGCTTTATAAAATACTGCGTTTGTATCAACTGGTTGCCGTTGAAAAGTATAAACTTTTTTCTCTGAAAGTTTAAAGACACAGCATTAGAAGTTCTGTATTTCTGCTTGCACACAATTCTCTACTGACATGGCTTGTAACGTTCTCATTAATCAGCGTAATAGGCAATAGCCGGAATTAACTGCTCGTTTTAATGCGTTGATTTCCGCGTAAAGCCCGCGCTGTGGTCTATTTTACTGGAATCGGTTTGCCAATAGTGCTTTCATGAACCTCTACTTTGTGAACGAAAAACATGCTGAATGCAGTCAGTATCTCTGTTGTTGTGTCTGCTCGTCTTTAGTCGTGTTACTTTTAGAATAACAATGGTGTAGAATTTAAAAGAAGTCTTCATTGTGCCGCAGTGAAATTAAATACTCTTGGACATTCTCAGGTATTCCAAATGTTTTGCGTTACTACGCAATGCACTTTCACACAAAAATAAAGAACAGAAGATCCGTGCCTTTACTTTAAAGTTTTCTTCTCTCTTAGGGAATTGACAGCACTCTACAGGAACAATATCGTGTCCGTGATAGCTACGAAAGTGAAGCAACAATCGTAACAATGTTTATGCCTTGAGAGAAGTGCTACAAAGGTTACGACACCACACTCGTATTCAGATACGGATTGACGTTGACCTCATTCCTTCATAATGATGTTTTGGGCTCTTTCACTGAAAATATTATGTGAATGCGAAGTGGGATCTCCCATCCCACAGATCATGAGTTCCTGCTCCGTATATCTGAGACGATGAAGGAAAGATGAAAGGCACGAAGGAAGATTAGAATTTAACGTCCTGTTGACATCGAGATTATTAGAGATGGAGCACTGGGTCGTGTTGGACGTGGAAAAGGAGGAAAATCAGAGTTTCCCTATCGAAGAGGCCATCCGGGCGTTTCCATTCGGGCGTTTGCCCTACATAGTTTAGGGAAATCACTGAAGACTCAAATCTGGATGGCCGGACGTAGGTTAGAACAAAAGTCCTCCAGATGATGGGTCCGATATTCTACCGACTGCACCACGTCGCTCATTCAGAGACGCTCAGACGCCATCGATATAGCATGTATGTGTTACTACATGAAATCACCAGTACCAAATCTACTATCTGTGTGTATCGAGGGTACTTTTTTAACTGAAATTGTTGTTACGAAACAGTAGTAAGTGCTGAAGGTCTAGTTGTGTACTCCACTGCAGTATATCAGGTTTATGAGACAAAATGAAGTGTATGTACATATAACTTGAACTAACGCAGTTCCAGATAACACTGATTAAACAACTGAACCGAAAACTTATAAATAATTACAACTGAATGAAATACAATTTTGTGCCATACGCGTTTCGCATTTATTCTGTATAAGACGTTCAGTGACCTGGAAATATACATATTTTTGCTTATACTCTCTGGTTTACATTCGAGGCATTATATATATATATATATATATATATATATATATATATATATATATATATATATATATATATTTCTATGACGTAGTAGTAATTTGATTTTCTACTTAAATGTTTCGTGGATGTTCTACATGCTGCAATTTTGTTCCATTGTTAGCGCTGTCTGCTTCTTAATCCTTTAAAGATATCAGGGGACGCACGAAAAGGGAATTTTAGATCAATTTCATTAAAATCCAGTTTCTTTCATGACTGTAATACAATCTTGTTGTCGTCAGTCCGACGCGACCTCATTTCGCTAACATTTTCCATTCCACTCCAAACATTTATAAACTCCATGAATCTAAAACTAGCATTACAGTAGCACGCATCCTCGAAGGGATTCCGAATTCCGTCAGCTTGTCCAACGAAGCCAGTATCTGATAAGGATCGTAACCACCCTTAACATCAAGAAAATCAGCAACTATCTTGCTTTTTTTCCGTTTGCAATGATCGTTTGATACCCACAGCAAGTAAATATAGGTTTCCCATAGTCCCTCTACGTTTTCTGCATCTGTATTGACTCTCTCTTTTCAGACCTTCATTTAATCTTCATTTTTATCATTCATTCCATAAGTTTTCACCACAAGACGACAAAGTTCTCGGTCAATAGAGGCGACATTAGGATCCTTCACACTTTTTCGAGCTAGTCTTATAACTTGTGTCTTCCATGCTTCCATTAGGTCCTGGTTCATCCAATACTAATTAAAAATAAACATTGGCAAATTCTACGTTTCCGTAGGTAGTTTCTCAAACACAGAATACGACTGAAACGAATATTAGGACAGCGATCACTGGATGATTAAATAGCCCCATTTAGAACTTCTTTAGAAAAAGGTCGAAGCAGGATGTGGTGACAGTCATCTTCAATAGGTTGGCGGTTCGATAAATTCCTCTATGCAGGCGTTTATAGTAGGAAGAATGGCCGATAGCCGGCTGCTTCTAAAAGCGTTAGTGGTATACCAATTGCTCGTCGTACACGTTGCTATACTGAGAGAAGAAAAGCATTCAATACAATTTTCTTGTTTTGTTTATTCATGAATTTGATAACACACGAAGCTACTTTCTTTCAGTTCCCGAAGTTACTCAAGTTAGAATTCTGAACATAGGTTTCCTAAACATGTCTGTATTTTGCTATTTCTCTGTAACATTCGGGATTCGACGAAGAAGGGGACTGTTTCTTCGTAATAGTGAAGTATTTTTTCTTGGGAATGCTGACATCCACTGCGATATCCGTTGGGTTTATTAAAGCTTAGTATGCACATGCTCTTTTTCGATTATCTGATGTCCTATTATCTTGAGTTTCCTTAGGATCTTTTCTTTATATTAATTCCAACTGACTCCTGCCACTTTCCACTTGCTATTAGCGTAGTATTTTTGTTTAGTTTCAACGTCTATATTAATATACAAGTTCATTGGGAGATGATAAGATCTCACTGACAGTGTTTTGACGCTCTGAGTTCAGTAAAACAGGCGGTGCAGAACGTTTCATCTATAGCAGAAGCTTTACTGAGCAGTGACATATGCCACAGTAGGAGCTCCACCGTACGTAGACTGTCACTACTTGAATGTCTCCGATAATATTCATCACACCCTTACTGTTCTTACCTGTCAAAGTCTCCTTAACATCCACCCACCTGTCGGAGCCCATGTCTTTGTGGTGGAAGTTCAGGTCTCCCATTAGGAGGTATATCTAGTCATCTTACATGATAATGTGGTGTGGAGTCTTATAAACTGAGAGATCAGCGTAAATTTCGAGAGCAGATTATACTAGGACAGCGACTAATTCATTTCGCTGTTTCTTCCATTGAGGGTGCATTTCTGAGCGGCTGCGAATTTTTTACAACTATAGGTTCGCCACTACCGCATTGAGATAATCGTCCCTCATTTCGAAATAATTTTTAAGTTGCCAGTAACAGGATGTACTGGCTGACATGAGTATTTCTCATTACAAGCTTTGCCGCGCGGGATTATCCGAGCGGTCTGAGGCGCTGCAGTCACGGACTGTGAGGCTGGTCCCAGCGGAGGTTCGAGTCCTCCCTCGGCCATGGGTGTGTGTGTTTGTCCTTAGGATAATTTAGTTTAAGTAGTGTGTAAGCTTGGCGACTGATGACCTTAGCAGTTAAGTCCCATAAGACTTCACACACATTTGAACATTACAAGCTTTCTCTGCTGCAGGCATCTCACCTTGAGTTTCGCTGCAATACTTTATGGGCCTCACAGTTTAGACTGGAAGAGAATCAAATATGCTTGTTATGAAATGCCTCATATTGTTATCTATCACAACATTTTTTGTCCCATATACCGAATGACATTGTCAATAACATTTATTATCTAATCGATCAGTTCAGTGTGAACTAGCGGTTGCCGTTGATTTTGTACTTAGGAGGCAGCTAAGGCGGACACAAGGCAGATCTGGATTCTGAATTACAGATGTTGCACAGAGGATAGCAGGTTTCGGTACTGCGCCACGGTGTTTACTTACTTCCGCCGGCCGCAAGGAAGGTCGGTCAGTGATGTTTGTCTGCAGAAACACATCCACCTGTTTCTGCGCTATTGACCCAGCATATTTGCAGACGACAGACCGGGAAGAGTTATGTGTTTTAGGTATGTGGAACGCAGTAATTAATTTGAGTACTAATGATCGGCGCAGGCAAAAATTTGTTGTTCCCAGTGATGGACCCATAGGTTGGAATACTAGTTATGTTTAGTGCAACCACGTGATCAGTGTTATTAACTGTGTCTAATTATTGAGCTCTGCTCCATCTATGACATTCAGGGCAGGACTGATAGATGGTTGGATGTTGTTCCCAGCAATCGTACAAGTACCAAAAGCTGACACACAGAGTTCAACAGAATGAGGCCTACTACATTTAATACATATCATCTTGTAAGTAGGCTGTTTATGTTTTCTCTATGTAAGTAGGCTGTTTATGTTTTCTTATTGGCAACGTTACGTAGCGCTCAATATGAAAATCACTGGCTGTGCTGTGTGCAGTCTGTGGCTAGTTTGCATTGTTGTCTGCCATTGTAGTGTTGGGCAGCGGCAGCTGGATGTGAACAGCGCGTAGCGTTGCGCAGTTGGAGGTGAGCCGCCAGCAGTGGTGGATGTGGGGAGAGAGATGGCGGAGTTTTGTAATTTTTCATGAACTGCTATATTTATATATGATGATATCAAGGTAAATACATTGTTTGTTCTCTATTAATATCTTTCATTTGCTAACTACCCCTATCAGTAGTTAGTGCCTTCAGTAGTTTGAATCTTTTATTTAGCTGGCAGTAGTGGCGCTCGCTGTATTGCAGTAGCTTGAGCAGCGAAGATTTTTGTGAGGTAAGTGATTTGTGAAAGGTATAGTTTAATGTTAGTCAGGGCCATTCTTTTGTAGGGAATTTTGAAAGTCAGATTGCGTTGCGCTAACAAAATATTGTGTGTCAGGTTAAGGTCAGTCGTGTATAAATTGTTCAAAGGGGACGTTTCATATGTCGACCCTTAGCCTAGGATACCTCACTGGAATCTTCTGATTTTTCTTGTAGTTTGTGTAATTAGTGTAGATTTTGTTTATTGCTAGCGCGTAACTGTAGAGAGAATCTCCTTTGTAGTTGCAGTCTTTCATTGTTGTACATTAAAACAGTTGTGGCATGCATGTAGATTTGCACCAAGTATTTCGCAGCTGCAATTAACTAGATATTATTTTCAGTGTTATGTTAATGTGTTCTCCTATTTTTGCACTTCAAATTGTGCTTTTCTGTGTTATCGTGTGAAATATTGTGACAATTATGGCGTGTGAAGAACGTAACACTAGGCTCCAAACTAAACTGAGAAATAATAGTGACGACGAGCGTAGCTTATCAGCGTCGCAGAGTAATGAATTTACTAATGTTCAAAGTAGTAATTTGGTAACTGTGCACAGGGAAATGGAGCGGGCGTCAAACAATGGCGGGGACAGTGAAACAATTAGTGAAGAGGGAAGCATTATCGATCGATCGGTCGGCAATAGCTCGCCTCAGGAAGCCGAAATGACACGACACGATCTCGCAAATACTGTAGATTCAGGTTTTGGATCCTCACCGTTTTCTCAAATAAGTCAAGACACATTTTCTGCTTGTCAAAATGTGAATGTTTCCGGTGTAAATTCACTGCCGAGAAGCACTGAGGAACATGTTTCAGACACCAATGCATTGTTATTACAATTAATACAACAAATGGGACAAACACAGCAAAAGCTTCAAAAGTTAGACACAATGGAACAAAATCAGAGACAAACACAGCAAAAGCTTCAAAAGTTAGACACAATGGAACAAAATCTTAAAAAGTTAGACTCATTGGAGCAAACTATTGAACGAACACGTGGGGATTTAACTGCTGAGTTACATCACATTGAATCGAAATGTCAAAATGTCTGTAATGACGTAAAAACACAAATTTGTGAGCATTTTCAACCTATTTTTTCGCGGCATGAAAATGCATTACAGAATCACGAAGCAGCCATAAAAGAACTGCAAATTATTGTTCATGAAAATTATGAGACCTTGCTAGCAAAATTTGACTCAGTTGCATCTACCAAAACGGTTATGCAACTTGCAAAAACTCAGGAAAACTTAAAGGTCACAGTAGACACGATTGCAACACAAATGGACACTCTGAAACTTGGTTCAGAAAAACATACAGAGGAAATGATTTCACTATCGGATAAAGTAGCCGAACTTTCAGATCAGTTCACTAACTTATCTACAAAGGTAGATGATGATCTGAATGACACAACACCTGTAGCCTTCACTGACACAGAAGAGTATGAACAAATTAGAAAATTCAAACAAAATCAAAATCAAATCAATACACAGTACAAAAGAGAAATCCGGGAAGTGCAAGATCAGTTGGCACAAGTAGTACAAGAATTACGTATTTCAGAGGCCACTCGCGCTCCAATACGGGAAGAGGGACTTAGAAATACGGAACAACCACAAAATAATAACACAGGACACTTCGGAAGTTATGAAAGAAATTGGCAAGGTGCACCGAATTTTGAAATGGAACCGCCGAAACGACGTAACAATGACCGATATGCGACTCGCCGACATGATGACTTTGACTATAAGCTGTTCATTACTACACGTAAATTCAAAACATTTAAGAATTCTGGCAACGACATTCATCCACAAGCATGGCTCCATCAATTCTCTCATTGTTTTCCTCCCAACTGGTCGTTAGAACACAGATTAGAATTCATGTGTGGCTATTTAGAGAATGAACCAGCTGTAAGAATGCGATCGGTCATTCACGATTGCCACAGTGAAGGAGAATTTTACCATGCCTTCCTCTCAGCATATTGGTCTCAAGCCACACAAGACCGCGTAAAACATGGCATCATAATGATGAAACATTTCGAACAATCTGAATTCTCCAGTCTTGTGAAATATTTTGAAGACATGTTGCACAAGAATCAGTACCTGACAAACCCATACAGCCCCTCAGAACTCATCCGCATTTGCTTAATCAAATTACCTGAACATTTACGACATATTATTTTGGCAGGACGTTGCAAAGACGACATTGAAGCTTTTCAGGGACTGTTACAAGAACTGGAAAGTGACACTGACAATCGCGGAACGCGAAAACAAGGACACAACAATTGCAGGTCACATCCGTCACAATTCCATGACGACAGAAACAATAACCGGACACGACTGGTCTATTCTTACAACGCAAATCGTGACCAAAATAGACACCACCCGTACGACAACCGTTGGCAGAGTAATAATAGTTACAGAGAAAGATCGCATTTCCGTAGTAATGACTATCACAGAGACAATCAGAGAAACAGACAATATGGGAACCAAAACAAGTATTATCAAGAGAGGCAGAATAACTTCAGACGCAACAGTTCGGCGCCGAGTTACGATTCAGGGAGAAATTCTCCACCACATGACCGACAAACAAGAAACTATGTAAACTACCGACAAAACGACAGACGTGAATTTCATCAGAACTGGCGGGATTCTAACAGAGCTGGGCCCTCTCGGCAAGGCGAATTTGTAGAAGTTAGGTCTCCTAATCCCAATAACAACGCACGCCAACAAAGAGACAGACAATGACTCGCGCCGCAGGCACCCACGTGCGCCGGCTGGCTCAGAGAAAAATAACATAGACGCTAACCTTGAGAAAAATTCCAGTATTCTTTGCCGACGTATATCGCATGACAATTGCATTCAAGTTCAAACTCTGAGTACTATGAAGAGTAAAGGTTTACACCAGGTTTCACATGTAAAACCATTTATTGAAAGATAATCTGCTTTTTAACTTAGTCTTTGCCATAAAATTTTTCGCTTCACATTACTAATATGCATTGTCAGACTTAGAATCTGTTAACATACAACAATGTTTGAAGTTAAATATCCAATCAAGAACCAAGAGAACTTACTTAAACAGAAATGACGAATGCATTGTTATAGTGAACAGACGTCACAGTGTTATTGTGTGTGTACATTCTTGCTTGTTAGTTGCACGATTATGGAACGACTATAAGGCTTACATACTTAGAACATTTACCAGTACTGCTAATGAGATTTTAATGCAACATTTTGGTTTACTTGAAAATACATTCTGGGTTTAAAGTACTTTCTGTGAGATACCAGACGGCACAGTGGTTAGTTTATGTGACAGCTACACGATTTTATCACGACGCTACTAATGAGTGACAATTTACAATGTTGCTTTTGCAGTGTATCTGTTTTATATCTGCACAGTTTTCTGAATTCTTCTAGGAAGAAAAACATGTTTTAGTAGTAACTTTTGTGGTATAGCTACAAGGAGACAGCCTTTTCCATAGCACAACAATACGTTACAGTACAGTACTTTCTTCATCACAACAATAAGTGTAATAACTACGATATCTATACACAAAGCATTTCACTTTTGTTTATCATGAGGTAAGTACATTGACTTCTGCAGAACTTAGCTTTCGGAGGACGATAACTACGACACTTCCACAGAGATTATGTTGCAACAAGACGCACATTTAGTGCTACAGGACACGTATTTGAGTGATTGATTTTGTACTTAAAAATATTTATTTTTAAAGATATTTGGAGTACAATAATACAAAGATTTTCCGTGATACATTTCATTCCATTGCTGTAATCTGTAACACCTGAGGGTATAATTACAATAATCCTCAGGGGGGTACACGCTTACTTTGTGTACCATGTGTTTGGCAAGCACAAGGAACCCTAGCTAATATGGTATTTGCTTATACAACTTTACACATCGGTACCATATTTCTCTAACACACAAATTACACAGCTATCTGATCATTTAACTGAGACAGACAAACGTTTTTACTACATCAGTGACAGATGTTTACATAATTACACAGTTGGATAACTTCACACTTACGAAATTGTATTTTATCTGTACTTTGAGAAATGCTCAGATTTTTCGGAACCATTGTGATACTATGAGAGCTTTGAATGATATATTTGGTAAGGGAGCATGATTTTAAAGTACGTTTGAGGTAGATGACACTATTGAAATGAGCAGAGAATTTTTTTTAGGCTTAGAAATTATTGGAGGAAGTTACGACGATTTTGAGATTTGATTGAAGTTTTATGATGTTATTATTACGACGACGATGTGTATTATGTTGTTGAGGAATGTTTATTATGCTACGTATTTCTCATGATGAAATATTGAAGAAGTGTCGACGAATATGTATATGTATAATGAGGTAAGGAATAATGAGTAGTGTTTAAGGACTCTGATTTATGAAAAGGATGTTGGAAACCAAGAAACGTACTTTAAGAGTTAAGAAATGTGTGTGTATATTCGTGAATGTATTACAATGCAGACGAAAATTTTTTTGGATACTGTTATATCAATAGCATTTTGTTTCTACAGATTTGTAACGCAAATTCTGGACCTGTGAAATATTTTTATATGAGACTGTCACTGTAGCGGTAAATATTTCCGTAAGAAAGTTAAGTGACCACCTGCACGTAATGCGTCATGGGCACCCAGCTGTGTCAGACGCCTGGAGAAAAAGCCATTAGCGCGTGCCTTTCAGAGCACAGGAAAAAAAAAAAGGGACGCCATTAACCTCGCTTCTGACATTCCTTTGTAGAAAGCATCGCAAAAACGACACGGTCGAACTTGAAAACATATGATTTTTGTAATGCGTTGTGGGCACACAGCTGTGTCAAACACCTGGAGAACAAGCCATTAGGGTGTGCCTTTCATCGCTAATGCGACACCCTCGTTACTTGAAAACATATGATTACTCGCACTTTGTGCTAATTACTGAAATGCTTATGAATTGATGGGAAATATTCGTACATCTGCACACCTGGTTATGACAAGTGTCTTTCTCCGAGAGTTGAGTGCTACTGACTTACGAAATGCCACATGACTATTGAATGATATTTTTATGCTTTGCTTTTCATAGTTGCTTATTTCATTTGACATCTGTTTTCCAGCTGTGTTGCAGCATTGCTTTTATAAAATAAAATGCATTTGCTAATGTGAACACTTTCTGTCAACAGATCTATTAAATAATTATTTTATGATCCACATTCTTTAAAAAAGGAGCACTTGGAAAGGAAAGAACAATAAGAAGGAACTAGTAACTGCATTCATAATTTTCTTTTCAAGTAATTGGTAACTTTTTGGTAGAATAACTTCTTGTGGTGCACCACATTAATTACATAGACATTAAGATGTGAATATACATTTCCCTTATCTGCATTGTTATCTTTAGTGTATTATTTTTTCTGCTTTAGCTATGTCATGTTTAGGTAGAAGTTATTTAATTTTCTGCTGCTGCTTGCCAGGCGTAGTGTTACTGAATATGACTTTGTGTTACTCTGCTAAGCCAATTTTACTACTCATTTATTTTTCATGTTGCTGCACATTGGCTCATATTAGTTGTAATTTTGCATTTTATCTGTTAATTTAGATTTACTGTAGCTTGCTTTGCAAATTTCCATTTTTTTTCTCATTGCTGTTTGTGTTAATTGTTATGTGATGCTGCATTGCCTCGTCCCTTAGTTTAGCATCTGAGCTCAGTAGATTTAAGTTAGCTTAAGAGGGGTAGACTATATAAGAAACTAACTATGATGAATTGGAAGAAATGCATTTAGATGCTATAAGAAAATGGTTTGGCCAAAAAAAAAAAGGTATTTTAGGTAGGATTTTCTTGGAAATAAATGATGAGGTAAGATAATGGAAAATAAAAATGAGGTAAGAGATGTGTGAACATATAAACACAGAAAGCATGCTTAGTTAGAATTTTTTTTGGTGGAAACAAAGGATGAAATAAGAGGAAAGATATATGAAGTTTTGGGTTGGACTGCAGTACCAAATGTTACACTGAAAACGAACCCTGTCCTTTCCCATTGGTGTTATCCCACTATGTGTTTGTGTACCCTTGAGTATTTGTTTTCTTCCTGTCTCTGTGTAGTTTCATAGAATTTTTTCTTCTTTTAATATTACGCTACATTCACTATGATGAGGAATACTGTTATCCTCGAATATAATTAGCATTAATAATATGTTATTTACTTTGTAAAGATGTTAGACATTATTAATTCCGTTCTGTTTAATACTCATGTGTAAAGTTGATGTTCCAAAAGTTATTCTGATCTTTTATGTATGTACTCATGTCATAATTCCTGTAACACTGATGTATATGTTTATTTCTATTCTTTTGTAAAGCCTGTGTTACTACAATTGTTATCTATATTGCTATGTTCTTTAATGATGTATTTTGTACCTTTGTAATTGTATTTTCATATTGTAAATTTCTAATTTTATAGACACCAGTTTTAAGTTACATTTCACTGCACACGTTTCTGTTGGTCATAGTATATGGACAATATGTGAGAAGTAGGGACTGTTCGTGTTTGCACGTGTGTTAATAATTCAGCAAGGGACTGGATAACAGCATTGCTAGGTCTAAGGACAATTCCCCAAACTTTGTGAGTGCACAAGTGGGGGTATATGGACTTGCTATCTTCTCTGCAAGACTCTTCGATGGTGATTGTGCACCTCCACAGTCGCAACAGATGGCTGCTGGCCATCTCTACAAGGACTACTGTGGGTCTGCACCTCTGGTGGCCCACCAATACCATTATCTCTACAAGGACTACAGTGGGTCTACATCTTTGATGATCCATCAATACCATTATTTCTACAAGGACTGCAGTGAGTCTTCACCTCTGGTGGCCCACCAATATCGTAATCTCTACCAGGACTCCAGTGGGACTGCTCTGTGATGACCTACCTACCAATATTCTTCAAAACTTCGAATGACTCTGCTGTGGGTTTGCTCCATTGTGGCCCATTACTTGTCAGCATGTCAAGAGTCAGCACTGTCTTTCCGTTGGAAGGACAACACTACTTCTTCAAGACTGCATTTTTACTTGTCAGCATGTCAAGAGTCAGCACTGTCTTTCCGTTGGAAGGACAACACTACTTCTTCAAGACTGCATGGAAATCCACTACTTCTGTGTGCAATTTGTTTTACTAATGAGCCTTTGTGAAAAAAAAACTTTAATTACTATTACGATGAATGATCAGGACTATCTTTATGGACTGTGAGAAAATTTGAGCTTTTGACCAACGTTGTATCAATAAGTGTGTGCATTTGATTTCTTTGTTATTGTAATTATGAAACATTTTATCAAATCATTATTGGCCACTGCCCAAAGAAAAAATTTGTAAAATTTTTTGTGGGGAGCATGGGGGCTATGTAAGTAGGCTGTTTGTGTTTTCTCTATGTAAGTAGGCTGTTTATGTTTTCTTATTGGCAACGTTACATAGCGCTCAATATGAAAATCACTGGCTGTGCTGTGTGCAGTCTGTGGCTAGTTTGCATTGTTGTCTGCCATTGTAGTGTTGGGCAGCGGCAGCTGGATGTGAACAGCGCGTTGCGTTGCGCAGTTGGAGGTGAGCCGCCAGCAGTGGTGGATGTGGGGAGAGAGATGGCGGAGTTTTGTAATTTTTCATGAACTGCTATATTTATATATGATGATATCAAGGTAAATACATTGTTTGTTCTCTATTAATATCTTTCATTTGCTAACTACCCCTATCAGTAGTTAGTGCCTTCAGTAGTTTGAATCTTTTATTTAGCTGGCAGTAGTGGCGCTCGCTGTATTGCAGTAGCTTGAGCAGCGAAGATTTTTGTGAGGTAAGTGATTTGTGAAAGGTATAGTTTAATGTTAGTCAGGGCCATTCTTTTGTAGGGAATTTTGAAAGTCAGATTGCGTTGCGCTAACAAAATATTGTGTGTCAGGTTAAGGTCAGTCGTGTATAAATTGTTCAAAGGGGACGTTTCATATGTCGACCCTTAGCCTAGGATACCTTACTGGAATCTTCTGATTTTTCTTGTAGTTTGTGTAATTAGTGTAGATTTTGTTTATTGCTAGCGCGTAACTGTAGAGAGAATCTCCTTTGTAGTTGCAGTCTTTCATTGTTGTACATTAAAACAGTTGTGGCATGCATGTAGATTTGCACCAAGTATTTCGCAGCTGCAATTAACTAGATATTATTTTCAGTGTTATGTTAATGTGTTCTCCTATTTTTGCACTTCAAATTGTGCTTTTCTGTGTTATCGTGTGAAATATTGTGACAATTATGGCGTGTGAAGAACGTAACACTAGGCTCCAAACTAAACTGAGAAATAATAGTGACGACGAGCGTAGCTTATCAGCGTCGCAGAGTAATGAATTTACTAATGTTCAAAGTAGTAATTTGGTAACTGTGCACAGGGAAATGGAGCGGGCGTCAAACAATGGCGGGGACAGTGAAACAATTAGTGAAGAGGGAAGCATTATCGATCGATCGGTCGGCAATAGCTCGCCTCAGGAAGCCGAAATGACACGACACGATCTCGCAAATACTGTAGATTCAGGTTTTGGATCCTCACCGTTTTCTCAAATAAGTCAAGACACATTTTCTGCTTGTCAAAATGTGAATGTTTCCGGTGTAAATTCACTGCCGAGAAGCACTGAGGAACATGTTTCAGACACCAATGCATTGTTATTACAATTAATACAACAAATGGGACAAACACAGCAAAAGCTTCAAAAGTTAGACACAATGGAACAAAATCAGAGACAAACACAGCAAAAGCTTCAAAAGTTAGACACAATGGAACAAAATCTTAAAAAGTTAGACTCATTGGAGCAAACTATTGAACGAACACGTGGGGATTTAACTGCTGAGTTACATCACATTGAATCGAAATGTCAAAATGTCTGTAATGACGTAAAAACACAAATTTGTGAGCATTTTCAACCTATTTTTTCGCGGCATGAAAATGCATTACAGAATCACGAAGCAGCCATAAAAGAACTGCAAATTATTGTTCATGAAAATTATGAGACCTTGCTAGCAAAATTTGACTCAGTTGCATCTACCAAAACGGTTATGCAACTTGCAAAAACTCAGGAAAACTTAAAGGTCACAGTAGACACGATTGCAACACAAATGGACACTCTGAAACTTGGTTCAGAAAAACATACAGAGGAAATGATTTCACTATCGGATAAAGTAGCCGAACTTTCAGATCAGTTCACTAACTTATCTACAAAGGTAGATGATGATCTGAATGACACAACACCTGTAGCCTTCACTGACACAGAAGAGTATGAACAAATTAGAAAATTCAAACAAAATCAAAATCAAATCAATACACAGTACAAAAGAGAAATCCGGGAAGTGCAAGATCAGTTGGCACAAGTAGTACAAGAATTACGTATTTCAGAGGCCACTCGCGCTCCAATACGGGAAGAGGGACTTAGAAATACGGAACAACCACAAAATAATAACACAGGACACTTCGGAAGTTATGAAAGAAATTGGCAAGGTGCACCGAATTTTGAAATGGAACCGCCGAAACGACGTAACAATGACCGATATGCGACTCGCCGACATGATGACTTTGACTATAAGCTGTTCATTACTACACGTAAATTCAAAACATTTAAGAATTCTGGCAACGACATTCATCCACAAGCATGGCTCCATCAATTCTCTCATTGTTTTCCTCCCAACTGGTCGTTAGAACACAGATTAGAATTCATGTGTGGCTATTTAGAGAATGAACCAGCTGTAAGAATGCGATCGGTCATTCACGATTGCCACAGTGAAGGAGAATTTTACCATGCCTTCCTCTCAGCATATTGGTCTCAAGCCACACAAGACCGCGTAAAACATGGCATCATAATGATGAAACATTTCGAACAATCTGAATTCTCCAGTCTTGTGAAATATTTTGAAGACATGTTGCACAAGAATCAGTACCTGACAAACCCATACAGCCCCTCAGAACTCATCCGCATTTGCTTAATCAAATTACCTGAACATTTACGACATATTATTTTGGCAGGACGTTGCAAAGACGACATTGAAGCTTTTCAGGGACTGTTACAAGAACTGGAAAGTGACACTGACAATCGCGGAACGCGAAAACAAGGACACAACAATTGCAGGTCACATCCGTCACAATTCCGTGACGACAGAAACAATAACCGGACACGACTGGTCTATTCTTACAACGCAAATCGTGACCAAAATAGACACCACCCGTACGACAACCGTTGGCAGAGTAATAATAGTTACAGAGAAAGATCGCATTTCCGTAGTAATGACTATCACAGAGACAATCAGAGAAACAGACAATATGGGAACCAAAACAAGTATTATCAAGGGAGGCAGAATAACTTCAGACGCAACAGTTCGGCGCCGAGTTACGATTCAGGGAGAAATTCTCCACCACATGACCGACAAACAAGAAACTATGTAAACTACCGACAAAACGACAGACGTGAATTTCATCAGAACTGGCGGGATTCTAACAGAGCTGGGCCCTCTCGGCAAGGCGAATTTGTAGAAGTTAGGTCTCCTAATCCCAATAACAACGCACGCCAACAAAGAGACAGACAATGACTCGCGCCGCAGGCACCCACGTGCGCCGGCTGGCTCAGAGAAAAATAACATAGACGCTAACCTTGAGAAAAATTCCAGTATTCTTTGCCGACGTATATCGCATGACAATTGCATTCAAGTTCAAACTCTGAGTACTATGAAGAGTAAAGGTTTACACCAGGTTTCACATGTAAAACCATTTATTGAAAGATAATCTGCTTTTTAACTTAGTCTTTGCCATAAAATTTTTCGCTTCACATTACTAATATGCATTGTCAGACTTAGAATCTGTTAACATACAACAATGTTTGAAGTTAAATATCCAATCAAGAACCAAGAGAACTTACTTAAACAGAAATGACGAATGCATTGTTATAGTGAACAGACGTCACAGTGTTATTGCGTGTGTACATTCTTGCTTGTTAGTTGCACGATTATGGAACGACTATAAGGCTTACATACTTAGAACATTTACCAGTACTGCTAATGAGATTTTAATGCAACATTTTGGTTTACTTGAAAATACATTCTGGGTTTAAAGTACTTTCTGTGAGATACCAGACGGCACAGTGGTTAGTTTATGTGACAGCTACACGATTTTATCACGACGCTACTAATGAGTGACAATTTACAATGTTGCTTTTGCAGTGTATCTGTTTTATATCTGCACAGTTTTCTGAATTCTTCTAGGAAGAAAAACATGTTTTAGTAGTAACTTTTGTGGTATAGCTACAAGGAGACAGCCTTTTCCATAGCACAACAATACGTTACAGTACAGTACTTTCTTCATCACAACAATAAGTGTAATAACTACGATATCTATACACAAAGCATTTCACTTTTGTTTATCATGAGGTAAGTACATTGACTTCTGCAGAACTTAGCTTTCGGAGGACGATAACTACGACACTTCCACAGAGATTATGTTGCAACAAGACGCACATTTAGTGCTACAGGACACGTATTTGAGTGATTGATTTTGTACTTAAAAATATTTATTTTTAAAGATATTTGGAGTACAATAATACAAAGGTTTTCCGTGATACATTTCATTCCATTGCTGTAATCTGTAACACCTGAGGGTATAATTACAATAATCCTCAGGGGGGTACACGCTTACTTTGTGTACCATGTGTTTGGCAAGCACAAGGAACCCTAGCTAATATGGTATTTGCTTATACAACTTTACACATCGGTACCATATTTCTCTAACACACAAATTACACAGCTATCTGATCATTTAACTGAGACAGACAAACGTTTTTACTACATCAGTGACAGATGTTTACATAATTACACAGTTGGATAACTTCACACTTACGAAATTGTATTTTATCTGTACTTTGAGAAATGCTCAGATTTTTCGGAACCATTGTGATACTATGAGAGCTTTGAATGATATATTTGGTAAGGGAGCATGATTTTAAAGTACGTTTGAGGTAGATGACACTATTGAAATGAGCAGAGAATTTTTTTTAGGCTTAGAAATTATTGGAGGAAGTTACGACGATTTTGAGATTTGATTGAAGTTTTATGATGTTATTATTACGACGACGATGTGTATTATGTTGTTGAGGAATGTTTATTATGCTACGTATTTCTCATGATGAAATATTGAAGAAGTGTCGACGAATATGTATATGTATAATGAGGTAAGGAATAATGAGTAGTGTTTAAGGACTCTGATTTATGAAAAGGATGTTGGAAACCAAGAAACGTACTTTAAGAGTTAAGAAATGTGTGTGTATATTCGTGAATGTATTACAATGCAGATGAAAATTTTTTTGGATACTGTTATATCAATAGCATTTGGTTTCTACAGATTTGTAACGCAAATTCTGGACCTGTGAAATATTTTTATATGAGACTGTCACTGTAGCGGTAAATATTTCCGTAAGAAAGTTAAGTGACCACCTGCACGTAATGCGTCATGGGCACCCAGCTGTGTCAGACGCCTGGAGAAAAAGCCATTAGCGCGTGCCTTTCAGAGCACAGGAAAAAAAAAAAGGGACGCCATTAACCTCGCTTCTGACATTCCTTTGTAGAAAGCATCGCAAAAACGACACGGTCGAACTTGAAAACATATGATTTTTGTAATGCGTTGTGGGCACACAGCTGTGTCAAACACCTGGAGAACAAGCCATTAGGGTGTGCCTTTCATCGCTAATGCGACACCCTCGTTACTTGAAAACATATGATTACTTGCACTTTGTGCTAATTACTGAAATGCTTATGAATTGATGGGAAATATTCGTACATCTGCACACCTGGTTATGACAAGTGTCTTTCTCTGAGAGTTGAGTGCTACTGACTTACGAAATGCCACATGACTATTGAATGATATTTTTATGCTTTGCTTTTCATAGTTGCTTATTTCATTTGACATCTGTTTTCCAGCTGTGTTGCAGCATTGCTTTTATAAAATAAAATGCATTTGCTAATGTGAACACTTTCTGTCAACAGATCTATTAAATAATTATTTTATGATCCACATTCTTTAAAAAAGGAGCACTTGGAAAGGAAAGAACAATAAGAAGGAACTAGTAACTGCATTCATAATTTTCTTTTCAAGTAATTGGTAACTTTTTGGTAGAATAACTTCTTGTGGTGCACCACATTAATTACATAGACATTACGATGTGAATATACATTTCCCTTATCTGCATTGTTATCTTTAGTGTATTATTTTTTCTGCTTTAGCTATGTCATGTTTAGGTAGAAGTTATTTAATTTTCTGCTGCTGCTTGCCAGGCGTAGTGTTACTGAATATGACTTTGTGTTACTCTGCTAAGCCAATTTTACTACTCATTTATTTTTCATGTTGCTGCACATTGGCTCATATTAGTTGTAATTTTGCATTTTATCTGTTAATTTAGATTTACTGTAGCTTGCTTTGCAAATTTCCATTTTTTTTCTCATTGCTGTTTGTGTTAATTGTTATGTGATGCTGCATTGCCTCGTCCCTTAGTTTAGCATCTGAGCTCAGTAGATTTAAGTTAGCTTAAGAGGGGTAGACTATATAAGAAACTAACTATGATGAATTGGAAGAAATGCATTTAGACGCTATAAGAAAATGGTTTGGCCAAAAAAAAAAAAGGTATTTTAGGTAGGATTTTCTTGGAAATAAATGATGAGGTAAGATAATGGAAAATAAAAATGAGGTAAGAGATGTGTGAACATATAAACACAGAAAGCATGCTTAGTTAGAATTTTTTTTGGTGGAAACAAAGGATGAAATAAGAGGAAAGATATATGAAGTTTTGGGTTGGACTGCAGTACCAAATGTCACACTGAAAACGAACCCTGTCCTTTCCCATTGGTGTTATCCCACTATGTGTTTGTGTACCCTTGAGTATTTGTTTTCTTCCTGTCTCTGTGTAGTTTCATAGAATTTTTTCTTCTTTTAATATTACGCTACATTCACTATGATGAGGAATACTGTTATCCTCGAATATAATTAGCATTAATAATATGTTATTTACTTTGTAAAGATGTTAGACATTATTAATTCCGTTCTGTTTAATACTCATGTGTAAAGTTGATGTTCCAAAAGTTATTCTGATCTTTTATGTATGTACTCATGTCATAATTCCTGTAACACTGATGTATATGTTTATTTCTATTCTTTTGTAAAGCCTGTGTTACTACAATTGTTATCTATATTGCTATGTTCTTTAATGATGTATTTTGTACCTTTGTAATTGTATTTTCATATTGTAAATTTCTAATTTTATAGACACCAGTTTTAAGTTACATTTCACTGCACACGTTTCTGTTGGTCATAGTATATGGACAATATGTGAGAAGTAGGGACTGTTCGTGTTTGCACGTGTGTTAATAATTCAGCAAGGGACTGGATAACAGCATTGCTAGGTCTAAGGACAATTCCCCAAACTTTGTGAGTGCACAAGTGGGGGTATATGGACTTGCTATCTTCTCTGCAAGACTCTTCGATGGTGATTGTGCACCTCCACAGTCGCAACAGATGGCTGCTGGCCATCTCTACAAGGACTACTGTGGGTCTGCACCTCTGGTGGCCCACCAATACCATTATCTCTACAAGGACTACAGTGGGTCTACATCTTTGATGATCCATCAATACCATTATTTCTACAAGGACTGCAGTGAGTCTGCACCTCTGGTGGCCCACCAATATCGTAATCTCTACCAGGACTCCAGTGGGACTGCTCTGTGATGACCTACCTACCAATATTCTTCAAAACTTCGAATGACTCTGCTGTGGGTTTGCTCCATTGTGGCCCATTACTTGTCAGCATGTCAAGAGTCAGCACTGTCTTTCCGTTGGAAGGACAACACTACTTCTTCAAGACTGCATTTTTACTTGTCAGCATGTCAAGAGTCAGCACTGTCTTTCCGTTGGAAGGACAACACTACTTCTTCAAGACTGCATGGAAATCCACTACTTCTGTGTGCAATTTGTTTTACTAATGAGCCTTTGTGAAAAAAAAACTTTAATTACTATTACGATGAATGATCAGGACTATCTTTATGGACTGTGAGAAAATTTGAGCTTTTGACCAACGTTGTATCAATAAGTGTGTGCATTTGATTTCTTTGTTATTGTAATTATGAAACATTTTATCAAATCATTATTGGCCACTGCCCAAAGAAAAAATTTGTAAAATTTTTTGTGGGGAGCATGGGGGCTATGTAAGTAGGCTGTTTATGTTTTCTCTATGTAAGTAGGCTGTTTATGTTTTCTTATTGGCAACGTTACATAGCGCTCAATATGAAAATCACTGGCTGTGCTGTGTGCAGTCTGTGGCTAGTTTGCATTGTTGTCTGCCATTGTAGTGTTGGGCAGCGGCAGCTGGATGTGAACAGCGCATAGCGTTGCACAGTTGGAGGTGAGCCGCCAGCAGTGGTGGATGTGGGGAGAGAGATGGCGGAGTTTTGTAATTTTTCATGAACTGCTATATTTATATATGATGATATCAAGGTAAATACATTGTTTGTTCTCTATTAATGTCTTTCATTTGCTAACTACCCCTATCAGTAGTTAGTGCCTTCAGTAGTTTGAATCTTTTATTTAGCTGGCAGTAGTGGCGCTCGCTGTATTGCAGTAGCTTGAACAGCGAAGATTTTTGTTACGTAAGTGATTTGTGAAAGGTATAGTTTAATGTTAGTCAGGGCCATTCTTTTGTAGGGAATTTTGAAAGTCAGATTGCGTTGCGCTAACAAAATATTGTGTGTCAGGTTAAGGTCAGTCGTGTATAAATTGTTCAAAGGGAACGTTTCAATCTGAGATCAACATTGTTTGTTTGCATTTCCTTATAGTTAGCATTTAACCCTTTCTTGACCAGTGGGACGTAAATGTCCCATACACCAATTTATTTCCCTGAGGTCACTGGGACAAGGTAGTCCCACTCTGCTTGGAAATGCGGTCTAGCGTTCAATATGTCAACTGTCTGCAGCAAAAAGTTCATTGTTTGCCACCAATGCACAAGATATCGCTATATTGTTTCAGATGTGAATTGTGTGCCTTGTGGTTTGGCGGTTTTATGTAATTCTTTTTTCCTGCCTCCAATAGATAAGGTGGGTTAAGGAATTTACTGTCTTTTGCACTTTGTGTGCTAGAAAATATACAGACCTGAGAACGTACAGTATTTGTTGATAAACACTTTTGAGTTCGTTTACTCGTTTTTCTTTGTGGACAGTGTGTGAAGAGAATTTGTCTTTGTGCCTTTTGTTCATATTTGTGTCTAAATTTTTACGTTAATATGTTTTATTGTGTGTTCTAATCTTATTTTATTTCCCCTTATTTGATATGAAATGGAAAGCTGCACAATCTTCTGGTTTGTTCTCTGTGATGAATGCTTCCCTTCCCCTTCTCTTTACATTGCTCTGAGTTGAAAGTTGTCTTAAAAGAGCAAGATGAAAAGAAGGTTTATGACATTTTCCTCTATTATTACAGATCTACATGATGAAATTGTTTACTATTGCAGTGTCCTAAAAGAAATTAAAAATTCAATTCCACTCTCTGAATGACCTACTATCAATCGTTCTCTTAACTGTAAACCTGATTTGCAGCTGTCGTTACAGATGTTTACTTTGGTATGGATGTAGGGAAGGGTACAGCTGATATTGGAAAAAGTTATATCATGCCGATTCTGGCGCAGTGAGAATTTGCAGGTAAAATTTCCAGGATGCTGAGCAAGAACCCAATTTCCAAGTGTCCTCCCAACCGAAATATCTCATTTCCCTACATCCCAAAATTAAATTCTACATAAATACAATGGAAACAAAAATTGTGAACATAGCTAAGCTATTTAAAAAGCTTCGAAAATTATAGCGAATGAAATCATAATGTACAAAATAGTTAACGCTTTCGTGGCCAATTGTTGACAAACTGCCTATTGGCTTTTGTCTCGGGTTCTTCGGCCGACGTTCATCTAATGATTTTACTGACGTTTCGCCAGCACGAGCGGCTTCCATTGATAAAGCTTCACCCTCCATTGCCGGTGGTGAACTGGAGCCGAGCTCGCGGTCGCAGACCATATGTACCTGGCGCACCAACGTCCGACGTCTTCTCCGCAGTCATTTCCGGTGCAGTTCTCCTCTTGCAACCTGCAACACTCGTTCGCTGCAGTACGGAGAGCCAAGATCCGTTTACCTTAAGGCTTTCCTCTTTCTTGTTGAAGTTGTTCGCGTGTTTTTGTATTCCTACAGTTTCTCTGAACAAGCGCGTGTGATAGTGCTTCTCTACAGCCAGAACTTCGGTGTCGGCGAATTTCATTAAGTGGTCGGTCTCACTTTGCGCATGCTCTGCCAAGGCCGATTTCACCACCTGCCCCAACCGGCAATGTCGCTTGTGTTCTTTGATCCTGGTGTTGATTGAACGTCCAGTCATTCCGACATAAACTTTTCCGCATGTCCATGGTATACAGTATATTCCCGACATTGCAAGTTGGTTACTTGCCGATCTAAGACACTCTTTGATCTTCCTTGTCAGTTTGAAGATCGTCTTTACGCCAGGTTTGCGCAATATACGGCCGATTCTGTCCGTCACTCTGGGAATGTATGGCAGAAAGGCCATACCCGACATTTCTTTTTCTGATTCCTTACTTCGCCGAGTATTCGGCTCTGTTGCACTTCTAATGTAATTTGTGGAGTACTCATTTCTTTTCAGAACACGTTACAGGTGTTGCATTTCGCGTCTGAGGTGCTGCAGCTCACATAATCGTCCTGCTCGTGTTACGAGCGTATTAATCATGCCTCTTTTTTGGCTCGGCTGATGGTTTGATAGAATGTGCAGGTATCGGTCCGTGTGTATCGGTTTTCTATACAAACTGTGTCCCAAGTTTTCGCCATCCCTTGTGACCAGCACATCTAGAAATGACAGTTTTTTGTCCTTATCTACTTCCATGGTAAATTTTATGTTCGTATGAGGGGTGTTCAAGTGTCTTAGGAAGTCAGCGAGCTGTTCTTCACCATGGTTACACACAGCAGAAGCATCATCGACGTATCTGTACCACACCTTAGGTTTGCACGTCGCCAAGTCCATTGCCTGTACTTCAAATTGTTCCATGAAGAAGTTGGCCACCACTGGACTTAGAGGACTACCCATGGCGACACCTTCCAGCTCTTCGTGGAAATCGCCATTCCACGTGAAATAGCTCATGGTGGAACATGCATGGAATTAGTTTGTGATGTCTTGTGGAAAAATGGAACCGATGTGCTCCAGAGCGTCACTGAGTGACACTTCCGTAAACAAAAAAACGACATCAAAGCTGACCAGGATGTCGTTTGGTACAAGTTTCAGTTTCTTCAGCTTCTCAATGAAATGTCCTGAGTCCTTTAAGAATGTATAAAGGACTCCAAAAGATGTGGTTTATCAAACTCATAAAGCTTATAATCATATTGTTGAAGAACCTAAGAAAACATTAAAAAATATCAGACCATTCAATTTGGAGAGACTAACTTCTAACAAAAGAATGCAATGGTTACTAAGCAATCTGGATTATAATGTTTAATATTAAAATCAAAAATGAAG
The DNA here is from genome assembly GCF_023864345.2 of Schistocerca serialis cubense. Lineage (NCBI taxonomy): Eukaryota > Metazoa > Arthropoda > Insecta > Orthoptera > Acrididae > Schistocerca > Schistocerca serialis. The sequence continues at coordinate 246,753,118 of NC_064638.1, read as the reverse complement.
AAGCAAAACAATTTGAAAAATGTGTAACTCATGATGTCTTTCGATCTATTAGAAAACATGGTGAATTAAAATGAAAGGGAAAACAAATCACTAAAAAAAATTAAATAAAATCAAATTTAAAATTCTAAATGGTATCAGAAAAGCAATTTGTGATGCAGTTCTAATAAGACCTGAAAAAAATGAGGAAGTAAATTATTACTTACACATGTTCTTCATCAATTAAACGATGAAAATTTAAGAGAACCTTTTGTTACTTATAGAATATGTCAATGAACAAAATTAAAAATGAGAAAGTCAAATACAGATTATTAGAAATAGCCACCCAGATTGTGATAAACTTTCAGAAATAAATTATGTACCACATTCAGATAATTTATATAACTTAATGAACGAAAATTTAATATTTGATTGTTATGGAAATTATTTTAATTTTCTAGATTATTATTCACGAAAACAATTGATTGATGATACAAATAGACTAACAATCATTTCCTAGAATTTAAAACAAAATTTTCAATTATTTTTTCCATAATTTAATTCTATATAACAATCATAACCGTTTATATATGGATCTAAAAGGAAATTTACTACTTTCATTATAACAACTCAAATTTAAAACCTTCTAATGACTGTAATGTTAAATCGCTTTTGTTAACCTTTACTAGAGTATCAAAATAAACTCTGTCTTCTTTAATGAAACAATTAACATTATGAAAAGTGTAATAAATATCAAACATCTCTAGGATTTCATTAACGACCTACATTTACATCTAATAATTTTTATAAACATTGATTTGTTTCATTTACCGAACTATTGTGAGAACTATCAAAAGTCAACCATTTGAGATAAACTTTATTACCTTATTATTTAAAAGTTTCTCAACAAGGTAAACATCAGGAAAATTAGTTTCAATAGTTCCTGTACACAAAAATTTGCTAGCTAATAAAATCTTTCAATTTATATGTGATTGCTTTGGGGTGAATAAAATATTTCATTTTGAAAATACATGTTGACCAACAGACTGTAAAAATGTTTACAAAAAGTCCCTTAAGTTTAGTAATTATTATTTTACCACCAATTGTATATTTCGTTTCAGTACCCAACAAATTTGTTACATATACCATTCTAATAAGTTTTTCAGTTTCTTTATGTATATAATTTTTAGACCCAATTTTATTGTTCAGTGCTTTGTGTTATTGTATTCGTTAAATAATATCGAAACTAATTCAACCCATTCATACTTTCATCACAGAGCAAGTCTATTAGACATTATTTTTTTAAGTGTCCTGTTAAATCTTACAATACCTATTGGTTTTTAGTCATTATGGTTGAATAATGATTACTGTTGAATTTTCTCGCAATTCTTGAACTTCTTTAATATAATATTCATTATCATTATCTGTTTGAAAATTTTTTTTGTTTCTTCCAGTCAAATACTTTCTTGAAAGATTCAATTTTATTTTTACCCATTTTATGTTTAACCAGAATTGCCAAGGCAAATTTTGAAAAATATCTACACCAGTTAATAAATATTTACATACTTCAATACGTCTCGAAATTCCGTTCAACTTTCCATAATCCATTTTGGCTAAATCAACTTGTGTTGAATGATCTATTCCTAAGGAAATGGACTCTGTAAGCATTCAATCGAGCTCAAACAACTGCTACAATTCTGCACTGCATTGATAATGACCTGACACCGGTCGATCTCTGATCTGCCTTTTGACTATAAATGTCATATTAAAGCAACTTAATTCTACAACTGATTGCTGCTCTATCTGACACAATTAAATATCTTCCTTTTAAATTTTGTCTCATTGGTTTATGTAATTAATTGATAATTTTGTCATGAACACTTGAAGGGGTGAGCCAATCAAGCACTCCTTGGCGTATAAATTTTTTTTAACGGATTGCTCTTAATAGTTTTACAAATTTAACAAAGAACATCAATTCTTTTTTCAATTGTCTGTTAGTGTTCTATGAGGATGAAGTGTTTTGGTAACCTTTTTGCATTTCACACAATGAATGTGATTATCATTCTTCATATACATAGAACAAAAAATTGTTAAATTATTTCACAAAATAAATTCACTTTACAGCAACTGGAATAAATTTAATAGAATCGTGTAACCCAACAGTTAAAAACTTGATTTGCACAATATTTTGATTGATTGTATTCCAGGATTTATTTGGTTAAGTTTGTCAACAACACTCATCGAAAGATCCGAATTATTAAATGTTAATCTCTGTTTATGTTTTTACCAACAATAAAAACCTTTTAAGAATAAAATCATATTCGTTGAAATTGAGCAATTTTTGATTGCCTACGGTCATAAATGTATATTCAATAATTTATTTATTGCATTCTTTTTGTTTAAGATTACTTAAATCTGATTCAGTGACATAATTATTCAACTGCATTAAAATACTTGTATATTCGGGTTTTGTAACAAGATTTGATAATTAATTCTATAAATAACGTTTGTTGACTATATCTTCTCCACCTATAGCATCATTACATTCGCAAGTCTTCTAGCCTTAAAACCTAACTACAATTGACTTATTTTCAAAATAAGATTTAAATGTTTTCTGTGTATTGTCATAAACCATCTATTTGTGTATTTACTGAAGACTGAAAATATTAGATTTTTATTGAAAATCTGTAGGTTCCAATGATTGAACAACCATTATTTTTCCCAATTAACTGTTGAGTTTATTTCCCAAAATTTCCATTTAGTAAAATAAAAGTGTCCTTTAATCTAAAATTTGTACATAATAATTTCCAAACAAATAAACGCAAATATCGACCATTACTTTCATCGAAATTTTATAGTCATTCGATGTTGTAATAAAGATAATTTCTTGCAAATAGTTAACTCATTGTTTTGGAATATTTACTCCACTTGGATCGATAACAACTATTATTTCTTTATTTTTATAATAACAAATCCAATGAGTTCCATCATGATTATATGTATTTATATTTACTATTCGACAATCTAATTTTTTTGGTTTATTAGGTAATCCAGAAATCATAAAAGTGACACAAATAAGATTTGCTTTAATTGTTTAACTAATTCTTCTATCTCAAAATTTCATCAAGGATTATCAAATTATTTAATTGTTTCTTTGAATTTTTTTACTCCTTTTTCTTTCTTTTACAATTATACATAATGTCTCTTTTGTTCTCCTCATTTCTTATCCAATTTTTTCTTATGTACAGCCACATCTGCAGTTGCTGCAGGACCATTATCTAGTGAACCAATTGTTGTTAAATAAGGCAAAAAAAGGCAAAAACGCTTATACTAATGGAAGAAATTTACCTCCATCTTGTGCTAATACAAAACCTTCTTTCTTTTTTGTTATATATTCAATAATCTTTGTCACAACTAGAATAATTAATGAAACATGTAAATTTCCATAGTCTTTTTCCTTTCTTCCTGTCCTGAACAACAGTTCAAATGGTATAATAATAATTGTTCATTGTTAAGTTTAAATGATTTTGGCTTCGTAATTAGCAGTTGGAAGCAATGTAAAATCAATCGAAAAGTTATTTGTTTTTATAGATTAAAAAATTAAAAAAGAATTTCTAATAACCTCATCCATTTTTATCAACTTCAGACCTATACCTGATTTTAGCTATCCATCCATTATTCCTCTAACTACAGTTGCATCAAATTGTTCTTCTCAAGATGCATCACTGGCATGCTTTCTTTCTCCCACAACTAATGTCAGTTTTCTTTATCAGCTTCATGTCTTTTTTTCTAATTCTTTATTAGCTCTATAAGATATCATGTTCTTTACAAGCTTTATTTAATAGATTAATTCCTTCATCTCCTCTAGCTAATCTGTCTTCTCATTCAGTCCCCAGGCCAAAGAATTAGTAGCATGCAAGAAGGATTTCAAATGGTAACTTGATAATTTAAGCATTAACTAAAGCTCACCATATTTTTCATTTTTCCAAAATGTATATAGTAAATTATTCAAAACTCTAATTAAATAAATAATACCTTATTGATTATTATTTTTGAAATGTGTACTTTTGTTAGTTAACATTTGAACTATAACCATTATTTCAATACTTTAATTTTTATTACTTTCTATATTTCCAACATAAGTTTCTATTAACCTATGAATTAAATCGCTAATGTCATAGATCTAAATTTATTCAACTTGTTTTTCTAATTACCTTTTTAATAACTTTCATCACCTTTTTCTAGAGAATCATTCAGATTTCTTTCCGAAAAACCAGTAAAATATTTTTCACAAATTCTTTTAATCAATTGGTTATATTTACTTATTCCACTTGATTTTATTTTAATTGGATTAATTTCATTATATACTGCACTTGAATCATAAAATACTTACATAATTTTCTAAATCAGTAGACTCAAATTCTATTAATAAATCGCCTGTATTTTATTTGTTTTCTAGTCAAAACTCCATCTGTTCCTTAGTGTTCTTTTCTACCAACTTTATTTTATCACCACTGAATTCTAGTAGTAATTCACCAATTTATTTATAGGACCCCACAGGCATTAATCCAAAACCAAGAACCACACTACAATTGACAAAAAAAACTTACTTTTATTTTTATATCATCATTAACTTTTAATGTTCAGGATTTTTCATAATTTTGTAATTTCATTTATTTCTCATTCACTTCATGAGTATTCATACTTGCAAGAATTATCATCTATCCATTGACATATGGGAAAAAATATCATTACATTCATAAATAATATTGATTGTAAGGAACCATTTGTTTTTCCATTTGTCTCTTTTCTTCAACTATTTTTAAAACTTTTCCTCCTAATCCTTCAATTCCTTTGTTATGATTTTCAATCTTATCGATATCTGGTTGATGATCTTTTTTTAAATTTATCATATTCTGCTCTTGGAATTTTTTGATTTTTTAAACTCTTGTTCTTATTTTGTTTAATTTTTGTATTTTGTTTGGCTTTCTTAACAATTTCTGGATCATATGTTGCAAACATTTATTAAGAATAATAACTAAGGTAAAGTTTTTTAATTTAATTTTATTGTTTATTTTTATCTTTTATTTTTAATACCTTATGTTTCTTGTTTATATTCAACAATTATGATTAACATTAATGTTTAATAAGTAAGATAAATGTTTATGTACAGTGTTGATTAAAAAATTTAGAAAAATTTATTAATTCAGACAACCCATATATTCATATTATAGCAGGTAACATTTTAAATAGAATTCTTATCGAAAGCAGTAATAAATTGTATATGGATATAAAAGAAAACGATATTACAGATGTTTTACGATTTAATGATCAAATTACTGAACCTAATCAATAAGTGTTGCTGAAGAGGATTCTAAACTCATTCCACTTGAATGTATTAATGTAAATATTAATTTTGCTGATCTGTTGTTTAATTAACATAATGATCATTTGCATCAAGAAACTAATATTACTTCAATTAAACTTAATTTTTAGTTTGGTATTCTAATAATTTGTGAGCCAAATCTTCCAATAAATAATCCAATTTTGAATACTGTAATTGATTAAAATGACAATTTGACTGACTTTAAAGGTGCTCATGTAACAGTTATTTTAAAAATGAATAAATGAACCACATCGAATGATCGATTTTACTCATTTCCTGTTAGTGAAGACACAAAAAACTGATACATCTTCCTAACTGGGTAAATGACATTAATATTAATATTGTTAATGTTTGGAATCATCCTATTTTTCCCAACTTTATATGACTTTTGATGTTATTCAGTGAGATGGAATTGATTTTTCTTCATATGATAGTAAATCAAATATTACTATGATAGTGAATTATGATATAAAATGTTTGATTTCACTACTATTTTAAAAGGAAATAATGTGTTATCTAGAAACAAACTTTTTTTTATTTCTCTTTCGACTCTTATGTGTTTAATCTCTTCCCTCTCAAATGAATTAAATGTAGAATGACATATTCTCAACAATGAAGAATTAAAGCTAAAGAAATTGAAGTTCTTTATCCATTAGAATTGTTCAGAGAATATTTGGTAATGATAATTCTACTCTTCCAAGAGGAGGTAAAAATGTTGTTTAAAGTATAGAAATTCGTGTACCTGTTGTTAAAAATGAACCACAATATATATTTGAATTAGAGCAAGAAAGACTTAAAAATCCAAAAAATTTCAATTTTCCTTCGAACTATAAACTATTGAATATGCCGGTTTACAGCTAAAGAGAAATTTAATACTAGATATTACCAATTACTATAATGTCATATAATTTGACATGGCTTACATTATTTTTATATATTTTTTCAAACTAGGCACAGGGATAATCAATTACCCGATTCCAGAATGAGATTTTCACTCTGCAGCGGAGTGTGCGCTGATATGAAACTTCCTGGAAGATTAAAACTGTGTGCCCAAGCGAGACTCGAAGTCGGGACCTTTGCCTTTGCGGGCGAGTGCTCTACCAACTGAGCACGACTCACGCCCGGTACTCACAGCTTTACTTCTGCCAGTACCTGATTCATCTTCATTTGACCATTTAAAAATAACAAAAACCCTACATTAAAAATAGAAGAAACATGGTTTTTCCTCAGAAATTATGGATCTTGATCCATCAAATGACTTCTTAAAACACTATGATTCTTTTGGAGAAAACAACAATGAAATTATATACATCGTTTAACGAGAATATTCCAATTCATAGTATTGCAAATGTAATTATGTATGGTTGAAAGAATTCAAATGTAATATCCAACATAGAAAGCTTAATGAAAATTTCATATTAAGTAAATGAATGAAAAAATTGAGAAATTTGATATTTTAATTTGTTGTTCTCATATCCTTTTGAAATATTTTCCGAAAATAATAGAAGTTAGAAACTGAAAACTTCAGTTTTTTCAAAAATTTTAATGTTCTCTAAATGGTTAATTTTTTATATTTAATTTTGTCTATAAATGTTATAACTGAAAACCCATAAACTGAACTTATAGTAATGGTTGTTTATAAGTGTTCACTAAATTAGCAGAACATAAGAAACATGAAACTTATGTAATATCGCAAATTGAACTTACACAAACTGAATTTGGGCATAAAATTTTAACTTTTATGGGAAAAATATAAAATTACACTTCCAGGTCGATATACTAAAAGCTTTAAAAATTATGATATTGATTTAGATAAACTAGTAAATATATATTTTGTATATTGAGGTAAAAGAATTAATAATGATCGACCTATACATGTTATTGAATTAGATTAAATTTTAAAATTTTTGTATTTTTCCTTTATTTAAATTAAGATTTCCTTTGCTACAACGTATTAAGTTTTTAAAATAACTCAGCTTTCTTTACCATTTTTGTTTCCACTACATTTATGTCGAATTCAATTTTTGGATATAGGGAAATTAAATTGGGGGATGTCTAAATTAGGTTCTTGGCCAGCCACTTGGAAATTTGACTTTGAAACGCTCTTTGCGCCAGAATAGGTATGACATGACTACTATTACTCCACCTCTGTTTTTTTCTTGTGAAGAGTGTTGTATCTTTCAGGTGGCAGTTGATAAAAGTATAAATAGTTTATTATCTTGACATTTTATTGTAGATAAACACCTTTTTGTACAGATGAGAATGGGCACTTATATGCAGTCAGAAAACACATTCCAGAAATGAGCAAAAGAGGTGTTGCTGACAGTGTAACACCGGGAAGTAAGTGATTGCAATATAATAACATAAAAATAGTTGTGACTCTTTTTCTTTACTATCAGTGTAATGTAATAGAATGAATATGAGCTGTGATGAATATAAAAAAGCACACACATTCATGTAATGGCTTACTATAGAAGAGAAATAACTGATATAGGAATATTATTAACAGTGTAATATGTTGTTTAATTTAGCCCAACTTATAAACTCAGTAAACTTAGTAAACTAGGTCAGTTCTCAAGGGTTATGGAATTGCAAATACTCATTAGTTTAACTATTAAAAAACCACAGATATTCCTCAGTTTATGCCTAGCTGACACCAAGTTAAAAGTCGTGTGCTTATAGCACCAGAGAATATTTAACCACTTCATTCACTGTACTACAACAACTTCCATGACTCAAAATCATAGTTTTATCTTAATTCCCAATAAATGATAACAAGCATAGCTTTTGAAAATAAAATCTCATACCAGAACTTGAATCCTGTGACAGGTCTTTCTGCCTGGGATGTTATCTCGAAATTTTGAGAAAATCTGAAAGTGAAAATTATAAAATTATTTGCAGCGATCGACAGGCTCGTAGAATCTGAAAGAAAGGTTTAGCTTCCTAACTGGTGGCACGTCTCTACGATGAGCTAAAAGAAAGTTCTTAATTATTTTTTAAGAAGGCGCCTAACAATGAAGAATTTCTGTCAAGGCCCATGTCTACTCTAGACAAGCAAGGCATAGGATTACAAGTGATTTCAACACAGACACAATTTTTATGTCACAAACAACTCTATTATTAATTTGTCAATAACTTACATTGGCTGATACAGCGAGATGTATCTTCGATAAAAGCTCCTTATGGTTTGCATCCAGATCATAAGACAGAAGGAAGAATAGTGATGACAAAAGAGGTCAGAGTTCAAATACAGAATCGCAGTTCCATGGATTAGACATTCATTGTAGCGTAATATATTGTTCCTTAGTAAAACTTGCAAGTTACTCATACAAAGCGTACCAAATAATATGTAATCTATACATTTTAATTCATGTCCACCCAGGAGAAACAGTACAATTTCACCCTGGGATGTCTGGGACAAAACTGTTTAAGTGTACTACTCATACCACAGTAATGTTCGACTCATTAATAACATTGTACATTCATGTTTGTGAAATAAATTTTTGGATATGAAATCCGCATAATACATGCATCCTTTTCTTAATCATAAGGAAAGATAATTATAATACTTCCCTACTCATGTGGTAGATGTTTCAATCCAGAAATGTACTGGCAATTCTCGCTGGAGAATATTATAAGTTAATCCTCCCCTCCCCCCCCCCCCCAATTTGGCATCCAAGGGCATTGAAAAACCGAGAGTTAAAATCTAGTCCAGGGTCTTCAGACTGTATGGTCACATTTATCCAATATCTATAACAATGGCAAGGCAAGGACATGTTGATTGCATATTCATCAAGTAAATCGCATCAAAGAATACAATCGGAGAAAAGACAGTAAATTATTGTTACATACATAAAATTAAAAACAATCTTCTTGGAGATGGTTATCTGAGCACCTTTTCACTTAAAGTGAGAGATATATTTCAAATGGTAGTAATGAGGCCTTTTACAACACCATACGCCCACTCATCACCTGTAATATCCGTTGTCAATCGCCGATTTTTTAGCTGTTGCGACGCGGGTGTTACGTAGACGGTGTTGCGACGATACTTCACACGTCGGAGCTGCGAGATGCCCCCTCCACCACGTACGCAGAGGCGATTGTTTGGCGGCAGGCGTTGGCTCTCCCATCAGCTGTTTCACCTCCGCTATCACGCTGTTTCCGCGTCGTGCCCGTGACAGACGTGTGAACATGAAACTACCCATTCTAGCATTAATTTTAGCTATGTACATAACAGATATTACTGGTTAGTGGGAAAAGAGAATTATTAATATTCCATTCATTTGATATTCACACATGAATGTTCATTTTAATGTTCTGAAATGTATTTAAGTTTCCGAGTAACCTTTAGTCCAGTCTTCAGAACATGATGTATTTCCGTTTCATCCCTTGGATGAATACACAGTCTATTGGTTCACCACAAGTCAAGTTTGCCACTCTTCGAGCGTCCTGCAAACTCATGTAGTCACTTTACACAAGTTACAACTCTGTACTGGTGTTCACAACACGCGCGTACACAGTTGTATAACGCGCTAAGCTTATCTACCCTTCTGCTGTGGTTGGCGTCCAAGGGTAGACTCAACTTTTCTACACATTCACCAAAGTTTTCACAGTGTTAAACATTTAAGCTTCACACGAAATTCATATTGATGCGTGAAGACATCTTTAATGTACAGCTATAATCTTAATACACTAAAAAACAAATTACTATGTTAATCTCTATGAGCATTTGGTAGACTTTTTCCACTTTCATAGCATACACTGCTGCTTTTGTAAACTGAATTGCTTTACATATTGTTTTTATCGAAAAATTGTTGCTATATAGGCTTTGTCGCTAAGATTACATCCTTTAGTTTCAGAAGTCATGACATTAATATTTAGTCCACATTAGGATTTCATGTTAATTGCATATACCCATGTCATGGACTTTCGTCAACCTTTCATGCCAAAAGTAGACCTTTGGCCATCTGGACTACCAATCCTCACGCAGTTACATTTGTGTTGTTCATAATTCGTGACAGTTCTACACTTTTAATTATTTTAGATTTTAAGTGAGGAATTGTTTGCGCAAAGAACAGGTCTCAACTGCATGTGTACATTTTGTGCTTTCTCGTGTGTCATTCCATATACATATATCGTGGCTCTAAACTTTATGCCGTGAAGTTACTTTCTCTACATGAGAACTTCTATTCCATTAATTCTCAATAGTTCCCCCCCCCCCATCACATGCAATTACATGGTTGAAGGCCACTACTGTAGGGAACAAAACTATTACATAAATCTCAATAGTGTTCTTAAGTATGTAAAACGTGCGCATTTACTTTCACACTCTGAGCAATCAACACATAGCCCACAACTACATGTTGGCACATCCTATACACTCCTGTGAGTACTAGGTCACATCACTATATCACTATTCTCCTATTTATGCAAACTAGTTAATCTCAAAAAAATGACAGAAGAAATTCTTATCCTACTATATGCATATGAAATTGAAACCTGTCCCTTAGTTAAATCTTTAATGCAATCATTTCTTGCTACTTCTACTTTGTTTCTGAGTTAGGTTCACTCTTAAGACTGAAGATCTTATTAAGGCCATTCCTTATTATACAATTACAGACTATTGTACAGCACATGAATATAAAAATTCCTTATTCATTAAAGTATTTTACTATTTACATTTCAAGAACAAATATTATTTTTAACCGTTTATCCTTCCCTGTACGTACATTTTTAAATCATGGTGTCAGTATAACCCAGGTATTTTTCCTGATTCGGGATACCCCGGAATATAGCATCCTTCATTCGGACTTCTCATTATTCTGTAAGGTCCTGTATAGAGCACCTGCCACTTTAGATTTATTTTCTTTAATTCCGAAGGGTGTGCCTTTAAAAACACGAGATCTCCTTCTCTGTATTGTTGCACTTTGTTTAATTGTCGATCATATCGTCGTTTTCTGAGATCTGCCTGTTGACTCAATGCTAGCAGGGACCTCTTTTATTTTATCCCATTGATTTTCTAATCTAGGTAGGCAGTTAGAAGAGGTCATGCGATATCGACTGACACCAGATTTAGCGGTCTATTGTGTATAATAGGGTTCAATTCCCTTTTGTACCTATATTCGCAGTATTAACCTTCTGACATGTGGTACAAGTGCTTATTAACTCCTGTACATGTTTCTGTAGGTTCGGATAGTAGCGATACGCAGCAATCTTTCTTGTACACTTTTTTATATCGTAGTGTCCCCAACAATAGTGGGTATACCAGATCAAATTTTCTAAATTTCCTTCTGGAATGCCAACAAACCACTGTTCATACCCAGATTTGTTTCTGTAGAACAAAACATTGTCCTCGATTTTATAGTGTCGTTGTAATACATTATTCTCTCTATTGTTAAGCACTTCTCGCACTGTTCGCCATAGCGGATCTGCCTCTCGCAAAATAGCTATGTTTGTACACATCGACAAATATTTTTTTCGTCGAGTTCCATCCTTGAAAAGTAATACTTTATATTTGGAGGATTGTTCCACAAGTTCAGCGATCTTATATAAGCCTTGTGGTAGCAGTGATAATGCATCCGCCACCACATTTTGACTTCCTTTTACTTGCCTTATCTCAAATAGATATTCGGGTAATGCAAAAATCCACCGAGCTAATCGAGCTTGTAGCAACTTACATGACAATAGGAAACTAAGTGCTTGGTGATCAAAATACACTTGTATCTTCTTTCTGTATACATAATAGTGATATATGCGGAAAGCCCAGACTACTGCCAGAACTTCTAGCACTGTGGCTGAGTATGCTCGCTCGCATTGTGACAGATCACGACTAGAAAAACCAATAATCTTTATTTCAGTAGTTCCTGATGTGTCGTCCACTTGAAATAAGCACGCCCCCAGGCCCGTAGTCGCAATACAAAAATCTCTTGATATATCTGGATAGTGCAGTACTATAGAATTTAGCAAGGCTTCTGTAATTTGATCAAATTCACGCTTGCATTGATTAGTAAACACCCACTGATTATTTTTTCTCAATAATGACAGTAGGGAGGCACTGTTCATCAGCTGTGCTGCTATGAACCGTCTAAAAAAAAGGAACCTAACCCAGATATGTCTTCAGTTGTTTCCGATTAGTGAGGCACGGCATACTCTTTATTGCTTCTAATTTCCCTGGCTCAGGAGAAATACCCGTAGGTGATATATGTTTAAATATCTTCCACATTTCGCCACTCTGTCAGCAACTGTATAAATATTAATTTTAGTTTTAATAATGAACAGCCTCACTTGCACCGTTCACTTAGAATTTAGGTGCAACTGAGACTGTTCATTATTAAAACTAAAATTGATATTATATGGCCCAGATACTTTAGTTGGTGCCAACCAAATTTTGGTTTCTTTAAAGTAATTGTAACGCCCAGCTGTAGGAATTTGTCTAAAACTCGCTAAATGAGGGTCAAATGTTCCTCCCAGGTACTTGTGGCAATCAACAAATCGTCCACGTGGAGGTTTACTCGATGTAACAACTCTGGGCCTAGCACGGAGTCTAATGCTGACATAAATACACCCGCGCTAACATTCCAACCGAATGGAAGCACACGAAATTGGTACGTCCTTCCACCAAAGATAAAGGCAGTATATTCTCGGCACTGTTCCGTTAAGGGAACCTGCCAACATGATATTTTCAAACCGATGCTTGAAAGAACCTTCACTCTGTGAAATCTTTGTATTTGTTCGTCAAGGTTTTCTGGTCTTGTTCTTACCGGTATTATTATTTTAATGATGTCCCTAGTGTCAAGTACCAATCTGATACTACCATCTACTCTTCCCACAGCTAGTAAGGCACTAGTATAGGGAGAAAGGGACGGCTCAATAACTCCCCAATCCAGCATTTTCCCCTATTTCCTGCCACAAAGCTTCACGTTTACTCCACGGAATGGAATAGCAAGCATGACAGTACATCTGGTGCGGGTTTACCTGCATATCATACACACAACCTTGAATTATTCCGAGTTATCCCGAAAATGTGCTTGCGTATGTACTCAATAATCGAGAAAGCTCATGCCGCTGTTCCCTCGTTAAACATTCTGACTCCTTAACCTTCAATTGAATCTCTTGCTGTATTTTAACGATTTCTTCATCACACAGTTCATTTATTTCAGGATACGCCTTCAATGGAACATTATCTTGTATATTAAGTACAAAGGATTCCATTTCTGTGTGTTCGAACCACCGAGAATACCTACTGCGCCTTGCCAATGTTTTAATGAACGATAATAGCAAATTTTTGGTAGGCGTTCGTAGGAAACACAAGCCCTGAGGGATCTCGATCATATCGCTTTCTTCCCTCAGTATGTCCCATCCCTGAATGCAAGTTGCAGCTAAATTCATAACAATGAGGAACGTGCATAATATCGAATCATTTCCTATGTCTATTCCTGCCTGCACCTGAACTTTGACATTTTGTGACTTTCCCTTTATTGCCCCCGTAACTTTGAAATTTTGAACCGGCAATATAGGCAGTCTTTTCATTCCATTAATAACTCTGAAGAAACTTTCAGACATCACCGACACAGCCGCTCCTGTGTCTATTAAAACTTTTGGGGGTACACCATTTACTTTTACGTGTACCACAGCTTGCACGATCTCGGATAGTGGATCAGAACATTAATGAGGTTCGGTAACGAATTCCTACTGCAAATCCTGGCCATCATTATACCGCAGCATAGCAATCTGATTATTGTCCTTTTCTGGTTTGCCTTCACTTCCATTCTGAGTGGTCGAGTGCCGAAGGCTTACATCGACCCCCTGTAGTTTGTTGGCTGTTTCTCCTCGGTAACCTCTACTATCTGCACATTGTGCTGCCTGTGCGTATTATTTTGTGTGGTGTCTGGGTTATTAACCCTTGCTGATTCGGCCGGCACGGGAATAGCTTCGAAATTATTGATCGGGACTCCCTGTTCCTGTCAGTTTAACGGTGCCGACCAGTTGGCAGCCGTATTTTGCCGACACTGGCCACCTCCCTGTTTCATTCTTTTAGGCTGAAAATTACTTCCGTAATTTTCCTCATTCCTCTTTTTGCTATTCATCATACTATTCTTATTGGGAGAGCTATAAACGATCGACGGACCATTCCCTCTATTACCATTTGGTTTCTCATAATTATAGCCACCACATTCGTTTTGATTTCCATAATCGATATTCCTATGTTTGTAGTTATTACTTGTACACTCACCGTTATTATTTTGCTGTCGCGAATCCTCTTGTATCAAATCCAAAGAATCTACGACTGACATGAATGTCTCTAAGTCATTGTCGGGTACTTGTAATAGTTCTCTACGTATTGCGATAGGAAACTTGGATTTCAATATCCTAAGCACGTCGCGTGTGGCAATCGGCTCCGACTAGTACTCGTTTTGTTTATATACTTCTCAAATAATTTTCTGAGGGTCCCTAGCTTGCAATCGTACATCTCAGGATTGTATACCTGTTTCCGTAGTCTCTCTTGTACGCTAACTGACAGAAATATGGCCAAAAAAATGTTGCTCGAACTCACTAAAAGAATGACAGTTCTCTGCAACCTCTGATGCTCATAATGCGGCATCTCCGGTAATATAGGAGATAACAAACCGTATCTTTTGCCTTTCCTGCCACGCAGCAGGTAACACGTTCTTAAAACTCTTTTTGAATATTACCGGACGAACAGATCTCTTTTCTTCGGAAAATACTTGAAATTGTCTGTGTTTCAACAATGACTCTTCCTGTTTTATGGTTGCAAGAGTAGGTACTTCATTGCAAACCACTACCGGATTATTTATACATGTATTCACTGTATATGTACTAACGGTCACATTATTTGCTGCTGAATTTCCGTACACGTCTGGGTTTGACACATTGTTTCCGCCCTGCTGCATATTACGTGAACTACTACTGCCTGCACTATGTGCGACATAGTTCATGATCCTATTATCACAGTCACTTAATGGTTTTTCAATAATCTCGGGTCTTAAAGCTTCGTGATTTATGCCTGTACGTTCATGACTCTTATGTCTAGCTTGGTCAAGCATTACTAATTTCACTTCCGCTTCTACCTTTCGTTCAATATTTAAAGAAATCTCCTCAATGCCCTTGGTTAATTGCTTGACCAAGGTATTGACAGAATCCTGGACCTTTTTGATCTCGGATACCTCTCATGCCAAATTATTTACTTTGCCGGGTAAATCTTGCAAATTTTTCTTAACTTCAGATACTTCCGACTCTACATTTTGTATTTCTTTGTTAACGCGTTCTAATATACATTGATCTCTGTCATCTAGAGCAGGATTAAGTTTCTGTATTAACGCTTGCTCGCGTTTGTCTAAAATCTCGTCCACTTTGGCGATTATGTTAGTCTCAACCTCTTCAAAAAACGCTGTCTGACGTTGGACATCCTCCTCGCGCTCTATTTTTCTCTTCTGATCCATTACTTCCTGCTCTTTCTTTCTCTGCTGTTCCATTACTTCCAATCTCTGGAGCAGCACTGCAAGCATATCGCTTTGATTCGCTAGCTCTTCCTGCGTTCGTTTACTTTCGTCTGTTCTCTCGCAGCTGATTGTTCGCGCGGGAACGACCGTCTCTTGTTCCCCCAGCGATTGTAAATTCTGTTGACAAATATCAGTCTGCGACCCTACACTATCCGGTGGGATCGTGGTTTGTTCAGCCTCCCTAACTACATTTCCTCCTATCAACGATCCAGGAATGTTCTCAAGCTGTTCGTCGATCTCGTAATTTTCTACGTCTACACGGTTACGCCTAGTGTTTGGTCTAACCATATTGCTACCTAATGTCAATCTTGACAAACAAAAATCAGACACTAACTAAGCAGTAGTTTCTATACTAATAGTCACAATTTAAATACTACAAGGCCACTATTTTGTAAGTTTGTATTAACTGCATGTGGGCAGGTGGTACGAACTAACTTCAATTAGAAACCTGGTCGCGTGCATTCCATTACTTTCCTTACAGTCTCTTTTGAATGTAGTGAACAGCGTGGGTCTGCGATCACTCATTCAGTTTCTCTGTCAGCTTGTCGTCGTTCCCGTGCGTATAATACATGTAATGGAAACGTTAGTTACAATTCACTAAGTGCTTTTATACATACATACATTTAATCAATGACTACCATTAAATTCGGTCAGATGATTCTAGTTTCAATTCCGGCCTCACGAGGAACAGTTCAATGCAGTCAGCTGTTGCTGTATGTGCTCTGCACTGTTTGAATGCAAAACAAAAGTTCTGTAGTGATAATGATAATTTAGTGATAATTGGTGTAATAGAATGAATATGAGCCATGACTTATATAAAAAAGAAACAGACATTAATGCAATGGCTCAGCTTAAAAGGGAAATAACTAATCTGGGAATATTATTAACAGTGTAATATGCTGTTTAATTTAGCCCAACTCATTCAGATACACGTGCTGCAGAACACTTACTACCGGCGCCAGTGTAGCGTAATAAAACAAAAATATTTCTGACTTTTTCTTTACTATTGGTGTAACAGAATGAATATGAGCCATGACTTATATAAAAAAGAAACAGACATTAATGCAATGGCTCAGCTTAAAAGGGAAATAACTAATCTAGGAATATTATTAACAGTGTAATATGCTGTTTAATTTAGCCCAACTCATTTAGGCAGTCAGTAAGCTAGGCCAGTTCTCAGCGGTTATGGAATTGTAAGTACTCATTTGTTTAACTATTAAAAAACCACAGATATTCCTCATTATGTGCCTAGTGGACTTGAAGTTAAGAGTCGTGTGCTTATAGCACCAGAGAATATTTCACCAGTCCGTTCACTGTACAACAATAAATTCCGTAACTCAGAATCGTGGCTTCGTCTTGATGCCCAATATAAGATAACAAGCGTAGCTTTTGCAAATAAAATCTTATACCAGTACTAGAATCCTGTAACCAGGCCTTCCTGCCTAGGATGTTATCTCGCAACTTTTAGAAAATCTGAAAGTGAATCTTATTAAGTTATTTGCCGCGACAGAGAGGCTCGTAGAATCTGAAAGAAAGGTTTACCTTTCTAACCGGTGGCAAGTCTCTACGATTAGCTAAAACAAAGTGCCTAATTATTTCTTAAGATGGCGCCTAACGATGAAGAATTGCTGTTAAGACCCATGTCTACTCTAGACAAGCAAGGTTTAGGATTACAAATGATTTCAACACAGACACAATTTTTACATCACAAACAACTCTGGAATCAATTTCTTAATAACTCACATTTGCTGATACAGCAAGATGAAGCTTCGTTTAACGCTCCTTATGGTTCAGGTCCAGATTATAAGATGGAAGGATGAATAGAATTCGATGGAATAGGCAGACATTGTAGCATAATATATTGTTCCTTGGTAAAACTCGCAAGTTACTCATACAATACTTATTGTAAAAACATGTAATCTATACATTTCACATTCATGTCCACCCAGGAGAAACAGTACAAGATATAGAGTAATTTCCTATGTAGTTACCGCAACATACTGCTGTGTATTTGGCAATTGTTTGAAAGAATTAATAAAAATATTAGATTGTGAATAAATATATCTGTTTGGGTTAATAATAGTACTTACTTTCTTTTTACAGATCCTGATCCCTAGTATAAAAATTATTCTAAGTGAGACATATGTACTGCTGGACTCAGTAACAAAGTTAGCAAACTGTTAAATCCTCCTCGAGTCCACAGGTATGAAAGAATCCCACTTAAAATACTTATAAAACTATAAATAAGAATCCAAATTTAGAAGCACAGTCTGATTCAGTATGTATTCCAAAAACAGGAAACCAATTTTTATATCACAATTTGCTTTGTACCATCCCTCACACATCGATTAGTAAATATTCTGACACCTCTAATGGGGAACACAGATTCAATGACCACCAAAATATGCATTTCCTCTAGTTCTGTTACAACTGTTGTGGTTAATCGCTGTTTGTGGACAACAGATGAAGTAATGTAAGCTTCTATGTGTTTAATTTTCATCCATCTCTATTTGTTAAATATTATCCACTTTTGGAGTTCTTAATTCAACCTTCACTTTGATTTTTCCATCATATTAATAATATCATTTTCGAATTCTTGTAAGGGGAGGCGGAAGATTTTCCATAGAGGTATATGGTGGTCATGGGATATGTTCTATCTTAAAATTCCGTGCAAACAACGTATACAGCATTATCTGTACGTTTCTAAAAGTTATCAGACTGTCTGTAGTTACAGTTTCACAAGAGGAGTGATAATAACATTTGTTTTGGTGAGGATCAGAAGCAAAAGCTACATTTATATTCGGATCAGTTACATTAGCAGAAGATGACACATCGTTAGCTTCTCTAATGCAAGTTCCCAAATCCTTTAATTCCCTATTAACTCCATTTTCTGCTTATTTCTCTCCTTCAAGGTGCATTCCAGAATCATCCCTAACGACCTCTGACAAGTGGCTCATAGCATCCATCGTGTTGTGCAATGCAGTTCCTGGAGAAAATTGAAAGGGGAGTATGTAGCAGCTGAGCAGCCGATTGCTTGTAACCGTACCAAACGTAAAACCGGTATTCACACACTATAAGGAAAGCTCAGGATGCACACGGAGGAGCTACCTCGGAGCACATCTAAACACTGGCATGTCAGCGAGCTAACTGGTGAATTGCGGTACTTAAGGTGATTCTTTAGAAAAGGATACGGCCAATCTCCCATCACACTTGAGCTTGTGATACTTTTCTGATAATGTGGTACTTGATGTGACTAACCTTAACCTTCTTTCTCAGCAGGTATCCATGTAACTCGCTTCTGAGATTTTCTTCTTTCGGTTTTCTCTATTTTCTAGTTCTCGTCTTTTGATTTGCTTCCATTTTTCGCTTATTCAATGTTTCTACGCCTTATTACACACAGTGTCGAGTCAACATAGGACTGGTATCAAATTGCGAATTACTCGTAATTTCTAAAACAAATTAATTACTGCTTGTTGAATTGTCTTCGACCTGCAGCTGAGCAGCTCTTGTATAATTAACGTTCTCTCAGAGAAAATGTCACTGTAGGTGAGTGTTCTAGTGTATATGCCGCTTCCTGGGTGTGATTTCAACACCGCGCATGACGGGTGAAGGCAAGTTTAAACTCTTTTTATAGTTCTTTTCAAAAATTGGTTTAAATTAGTAAAGGTTGTTTTGGTGTTTGGTATGATTTATTCA
Source organism: Schistocerca serialis cubense (assembly GCF_023864345.2). Lineage (NCBI taxonomy): Eukaryota > Metazoa > Arthropoda > Insecta > Orthoptera > Acrididae > Schistocerca > Schistocerca serialis. The sequence goes on along the minus strand of NC_064638.1, from coordinate 246,733,540 downwards.
CTTTTTTTCGTCGGTCTTCTTACACACCGCCACAACATTTTGTCACGTTGATACACAATGCTAAGAGGTTAGAAAATTTTAGAATAATTCTCCCGTTACTTTTAAGGCATAATAATTTCATGCATGCTTTCACTAGTGCTTTCTCATTAAATAAGGGTCCGCAAAAGTGATCTTACTGGGCTGCTCTTCACCTTTCTGGAGAAAATGTAATCGTGAAAATTCGACATTTTTTGGAGTAAAGAATGATATTTAAAATAGTGATAAACACAAGTACGAATCAGATATTTCTTCTGAGATAACAGTATTTTTGGAGCAAAAGGTTTATCGGTTAATTTCAGCCCTATATACCTCTAAACCTATAAAACAAAAATGTGATAATACGTCCTGGTTTTATAAAAAAAAACCGGCTAGACAATACGATCGCAATTTGCGAACTTTGTAGTCCAACAAAAATTACTGGCTCTTTTAAGTGCTCCTATGAGAAAACATTCTGAACAAAATGACATCAAGTTTTTAATTGCTTTGTCAAATTTTTTAGGATGACCACAAAATACACTCCTGGAAATTGAAATAAGAACACCGTGAATTCATTGTCCCAGGAAGGGGAAACTTTATTGACACATTCCTGGGGTCAGATACATCACATGATCACACTGACAGAACCACAGGCACATAGACACAGGCAACAGAGCATGCACAATGTCGGCACTAGTACAGTGTATATCCACCTTTCGCAGCAATGCAGGCTGCTATTCTCCCATGGAGACGATCGTAGAGATGCTGGATGTAGTCCTGTGGAACGGCTTGCCATGCCATTTCCACCTGGCGCCTCAGCTGGACCAGCGTTCGTGCTGGACGTGCAGACCGCGTGAGACGACGCTTCATCCAGTCCCAAACATGCTCAATGGGGGACAGATCCGGAGATCTTGCTGGCCAGGGTAGTTGACTTTCACCTTCTGGAGCACGTTGGGTGGCACGGGATACATGCGGACGTGCATTGTCCTGTTGGAACAGCAAGTTCCCTTGCCGGTCTAGGAATGGTAGAACGATGGGTTCGATGACGGTTTGTATGTACCGTGCACTATTCAGTGTCCCCTCGACGATCACCAGTGGTGTACGGCCAGTGTAGGAGATCGCTCCCCACACCATGATGCCGGGTGTTGGCCCTGTGTGCCCGGTCGTATGCAGTCCCGATTGTGGCGCTCACCTGCACGGCGCCAAACACGCATACGACCATCATTGGCACCAAGGCACAAGCGACTCTCATCGCTGAAGACGACACGTCTCCATTCGTCCCTCCATTCACGCCTGTCGCGACACCACTGGAGGCGGGCTGCACGATGTTGGGGCGTGAGCGGAAGACGGCCTAACGGTGTGCGGGACCGTAGCCCAGCTTCATGGAGACGGTTGCGAATGGTCCTCGCCGATACCCCAGGAGCAACAGTGTCCCTAATTTGCTGGGAAGTGGCGGTGCGGTCCCCTACGGCACTGCGTAGGATCCTACGGTCTTGGCGTGCATCCGTGCGTCGCTGCGGTCCGGTCCCAGGTCGACGGGCACGCGCACCTTCCGCCGACCACTGGCGACAACATCGATGTACTGTGGAGACCTCACGCCCCACGTGTTGAGCAATTCGGCGGTACGTCCACCCGGCCTCCCGCATGCCCACTATACGCCCTCGCTCAAAGTCCGTCAACTGCACATACGGTTCATGTCCACGCTGTCGTGGCATGCTACCAGTGTTAAAGACTGCGATGGAGCTCCGTATGCCACGGCAAACTGGCTGACACTGACGGCGGCGGTGCACAAATGCTGCGCAGCTAGCGCCATTCGACGGCCAACACCGCGGTTCCTGGTGTGTCCGCTGTGCCGTGCGTGTGATCATTGCTTGTACAGCCCTCTCGCAGTGTCCGGAGCAAGTATGGTGGGTCTGACACACCGGTGTCAATGTGTTCTTTTTTCCATTTCCAGGAGTGTATTTACAGAAATACAGAATTTCAGACTACGCGAAAATTTTGGGAATTTAGCCATAATAATTGGTCAGTCCCCACATAAGAGGCTCTTACTGAGAGACTATTATGTTCATATACGTTATTGGTCAGAAAACTTGCACTGAAACTGTAAACATAAACTAAGATATTCGAAAGATCGGACATCTCAAAAGCCACACCATTAGATGCGAAATATCAATTTCTCAGCCCTGATGTTTCGCTAGTTTACCACAGTAATGAACGCAATAGGATCCACTACTGGAAGCGCTTTGCGAAAGCTCCTTGTTCTAATGAGAGAGCTGTGACCGCTTTCGCTCGCCTCAGCAGCTGTCGACTCGGAATTAATTGCAAGTCAGAGAATCTGACAGAAAACAACATAGATCTGTAACGACATGAACTGTTCTCCGCCAGTTTCATTCAGCACTTGTAAACACTATTTAGTAACCAAGATGACTGAAAAGAGGTAAACGACCTGCTCCTAAGGGCGATGTACTGGTTTGGAGGACAAGCATGATTTAAACGAAGGAACAGACGCTTACATTTAAGCACTATGTAATATGTGTAGAAACACGTCCCGTAAAAATAAATCCCTGGCTGTCTGAATTAAAATGCTTTAGATCCCCGTAATTGTATGCTCTGATGGTAAATACGTTTTGAAATTCACATATTATCGACCATTTACCTTGCATCTTCTGATGGCTAATTCTTTTATGCAGTAATTTTCCTGAGGATTTCATTGCTAACTTTACAGATTAATTCTGTGTATTGAGTTGTTAGTGTCTTCTTTTACTCTTTATCCTTGTCAGAGTCATACTAATTGTTGTCTGAAGTACCGTATGTTTACTAAGTCTATGGAGTAAAAGGAAGGTGTCTTTTTAAATAATTTTCTCTACTCACTTGAATCCCCAGCAGCTTACGTCGCTATACGTAATATCCATGGTAGCTTCTCCTCGTGACATCTGTCTCCTGCTACGCTAGGTGATGAGAAAAAATTTTGAACTCTAAGAAATAAAGAAAATAGTCACTGATGTGCTTTATACCTCTACGTCCCCTACATTTTCTTTAGATCCCCTGCCCACTTTGCCCCATCCCCCCTCCCCCTCCCTTCTGGGCGCCGGAAGGTTCTCTTTTTCATCGATTGTCACATAATCAGCAGGCTTATATAATCACTTCAGGTTGGTTGCAAAGGAATGGGACACCTCCTGACAGCAGTTATGTTGTCAAGTTTTTTCCTTTCATTTCGAGTGGAAACGTTAGCAAACCTCATATAATGCATTACAAGCAGAAATCTGTTGTAGCTCATTAAGGCTGCATATGCAGTGGCTCAGTCTTAGAGTTAAAAAGGACGGAGCAAGTGCTGGAGTGTCAGTCACATCTGCTCTCTCTGAAGATGGCTGAATGGTATTCAGCCAAAATATTAGAAGAAGAAGAGGAAGAAGAAGAAGAAAAAGAAAAAGCAGAATTTATGTGGCTGAATGCCAAAAATTTTATGGAACAGTCTTTACACCATGACAATTTGAAGAACCGTAGACACCAGCTTGCCACAGATTGGGTATTTAGTTCTGCTTTGAATGGTGTTGCTTCTTGCCCCTGAGTATGCTTACTAGTGTTAGTGACTAGAGCATTCTTCCTTGCAAATGCTAAAAATGCAACAGTAGCTACACAAACGTATTCACATGGTATTAGTAGGACATACAAAGAATAAACATTTGCAGGAATGAATGTACTGGAATCATCCTTCACTCCAATGAAACTTTTGAAGCAAATACAACTGTCTAGATCATTAAAAATATGTTCTTTGTTCATTACAAATTTGTGGTGTTTGTCTTCGTGAGATATCTGCAATAAAGATTAAAGGATTGTAAAGAGTAATAGATGCTTGTTATACAACACTGAGCTCAAAAAATGAAAAAAGTAAAAATTATATTAAAGGTTCACTCACAAAGAAACTTTGAACTTGTGAAGCAAAATTAAGTGTCAATATTGAAATCTATCTCTGTAAATACATGCATGAGGAAGGTAGGGAGGGCCAGAGGAGTTCTAAATACAGCAGGCCAAGAGGATTTCCTGGGCAGGGTGGGCGTTCAGTTCTGCCAACACCTCAGCGTCCGTGACCGCAGGGAGTTTAGGTGGAAGATGATGGGGTTTGGGCTGAGAAGGAGAGGAGGATGTAAGGAAAGGCGTCAGGGACACATGGTGGCCAAAGGTGATGTGGGGAAGGTGCCAGAGGTGATCAGTATGGAAAGAGGGAGAGGACTTGATGAAAACAGAGTCTCAGTGAGGGATAAGTTGGGTAATGGGAGCTCCCAGATTTCAAGAGTGAGGGTGTGAGCATTGAGGAATTTTGGATCAGGGTTGGCAAGGATGAAGTTATACAGGGAGGTGGGTTGTGGGGTGGTATCCCTGGGGGGTTAGAGGGAAGTGAGGTTGGCAGTTGTTTTTGGAGGAAGGGGTATTGGATAGTTAGCCACTTGGGCGCTTGGAAGGTTTTTTGGCGGGTATGGCCTGGGAGGAGTGATGAGGGATTGGATGGCTAGGGAGGTGGGGGGGGGGGAGGAGCCTCCTCTGAGGCTGTGGCACCAGGTAAGACGTTGGGGCACTCTATGGTGCCGACTGTGGCGTAGTGGGCAGTTACTTGGGCAGAGGAAGCAGCGGTAGTTGTAGGGGGATGGGTGGGGAGGAGCAGAAAGGTGGCTTCATCGGTGACTGGTGTGGGAGAGGGGGGGGCAGTAGCAGGGGCAAGAGCAGGGGTAGAATCAGGGGCAGGAGCAGAGGGCTGGCGCAGTGGAAGGAGCGACATACAGGTGAGGATGCAGGGATGAGGAGCAGATAGAAGGGGAGAGACTGTCAGTAACGGAGGTGGATGAGACGGGTTAATCCCAGAGGAAGCACTCCACGATTTTACAGTGGGGGCAGGTGAAGGCAAGGTGTAGATGATGGTGGTAGTGAGGGTGTCCATGGTCGCAGGTGGTGCCCATGGGCGACAGAAGTCGCTGAAGTACGAAGGGAACTACAATTGGGGGCGGTGGCGATCACTGGGCGGGGGCGAGCACTGGGATACGGCGACGGCGGCAACCGGGTGGCGGTGGCGGCGGCAGCAGCAGTGAGCACCGGGAGACGGTGACCGGGAGGAGGTGACCAGGCCGGCGGCGGCGGCAGCGACGGCGGCAGCAGCAGTGGAGGCGAGCACCGGGAAGCGGCGACCGAGCGGCGGTGGCGGTGGCGGCGGCGAAGGCGATGGCAGCAGTGGCAACAGCGAGCACCGGGAGACGGCGATGGCGGCAACTGGGCGGCGTCGAACACCGGGCGGCGAGGACCGGTCAGCAGACAGCAGCGACGACGTGCAGACGGACGAAAGGATGACAGTAACGGCTGGGGCTCTTCCAAATCGACGACAAACCATTAGTGTAGCCCAGGCACCGTAATTCCTCTACTTGGAACTAAGGGGATCCAACCCTTGAATGATGATATTGCTAGAAGAGTTTGACTTTCATTGTTTTTTGAGACACTGATACGTGAGAGCATGGAAAATACAAACGCTGAAATGGGTTAGTGGAATGTCTTAACAGGTTGTCATGATACAAGAGCAAATTGCACGGGGCATTCAAAAAGTAAGGGAACAAATTTTGTTCTCCCCCAGTTTCGTTTGAGAAACTGCAGAATTTGTTGAGGGACACCATGAAATACTCCTTCTTCAACGTATACATTTTCATGAAATTCCAGTAGGTGGGGGGGGCTACAAATAGTCTTCAAAATGGCGTCTGTTCAGTAACGTAAGTGCGTCCAAGGAGAGATCTGTCACTGTGTTTGTTTTGATGTAAGACTAGAGCATCGCAGATATCCACAACCGTTTGCAGAACGTCTACGGAGACCTGACGGTGAACAAAAGCACGGTGAATCGTTGGGCGAGGCGCCTGTCACATCGCAACCAGTTCGCGCAAACCTGTCCGATCGCCCGCGTCACGGCCGGCCGTGCATAGCTGCCATTCCTGCAGTGTTGGAACATGCGGACACTCTCATTCGAGTGATCGACGGATCATAAACACTTCGCTGCACAACTGGATGTCTGTGTTGGTAGTGCTAACACATTCGTGCACCAATTGACCTACGCAAAGGTGTGTGCCCGCTGCGTTTCTCACCGCCTAACAGAAAACCGTAAAGAGCAACGAAGGATAATGTGTGAACAATTTCTTGCGCGTTACGAGGCTGGTCGTGACATTCTTTGTCGAACATCGTCACGGGAGATGAAGCACGAGTCATCACTACCAACCGGAAACAAAACGAAACCGATGTAGTGACGTCACACCACCTCTCCTCCGAAGAAAAAGTTCAGAGCTGCACCATCAGCTGGTAAAGCCATGGCGGCGGTCTTCTGTTTGATATTCTCTAACGATCAGCTATGAAGTGTATTGTGCTACCGGCGCTAAACTGAGGAGACGACTTCAACGTGTTCGTCGCCACAAAAATGCAGTCTAACTTCACCTTCTCAGGTCTGGCACATGTCAGCGCTAACAAAACTTAAGGGGAAATTGTATGTGAAATTCGTTGAAATTTGGTATTTTCTGTATTCTACTCCATAATGTCCTTTGGGCAATCCTGAACATTTTGGTGTATAATGTATTAAAATCCGACCTTCAAATAATACTTTTGATGTGTCGACAGAAGTGCCGACCCAGTGTGATTTGAGGGGACCGCAATGCACGCTATAAACACAGGAAGGATGGCGTGAGGTCTGAAACAGGATACGTAATGAATGCTATAAAGAAAAGTACGTAGCTTTTGGAATACTTAACTTTAATCCATCCTTGTTGTATACATCGTTCTTGATGAGACATGCTTTATACGATAAGTATCAATTGCTATGTAAGGCTAATGGCGCCTTGCTAGGTCGTAGCCATGGACTTAGCTGAAGGCTATTCTAACTTTCTGTTCGGCAAAGGAGCGAGGCTTCGTCAGTGTAGTCGCTAGTAAAGTCGTCCGTACAACTGGGCGAGTGCTAGTCCGTCTCTCGAGATCTGCCGTATGGTGGCGCTCGGTCTGCGATCACTAACAGTGGCGACACGCGGGTCCGACATGTACTAATGGACCGCGGCCGATTTAAAGCTACCACCTAGCAAGTGTGGTGTCTGGCGGTGACACCACAACTTTTAATGTTCATATGTGACTGTCAAATTTCGGGGCTACGTAAATACTGCAATATTTGAGCAGTCATATCTTGGGAACTACACAGTCTACAAGGCTGTGAATTGCTTTGTTTTGTGCCTTCTGCTACGTCTCAGAAGTTGGCATTCCGAATAAACAACTCAGTACTTCGTTTATGATATTAGTTTTCGTTGAAAGTAGTGTTCTTATCGGCTATTTTTGTAGTAAGCTAACTTCTATTGCTTTTCATACGTAAATAAAATGACTAAGCGTAAAAGTAACTTCAAGAAACGCAAATCTGCGGGTAACAGATATGTGAGACCTGCATTTTCTTCTGAATACTTGAAACCACGTGTGCTACCACTGAACAAAACTACTACAATGTTTCTGAAATGACCACCCACCCTAGTGCATCGAAAAGGACAGTAACTTTAGAATCAGGTGGCAGTGGTAAAAGTGATGATATTATGGACGGAGACCAATCTAACCTATTTACAGAGATTTGGTAAATCCTGTGTGCTAAGGAAGTATTTACATGGGAAGACCCAGAATGTGAGTGAGTCCTTCAGTAATGTTGTGTGGTGCTGTGGGCCTAAAAATGTATTTGTTGTCCTTATGACTCTAACGTTAGCAGTGTCTGACACTGTAATAACTTTTAATGGTGGGAACTATGAAAGACTTAAGGTTCTGGAGAAGTTAGGGTTAAGATTTGGACAGAATACACAATGGACTGCCGGAACTGGACGAGCTTCGTGTACGTGAAGCAGAGTTAGCTCCTCAGCAAATGGCGAAAGAAGCAAGAAAGAAGAGAGGCAAGCACTGTGCTGTTGTGACACTTAAGTAAACACAAACTATGGGCCAGGGCAATTCTAGAGCATAAAAGATGCAGAAATGTAAGTTTGCATAAGAATCTGTAAGAAAAAAGTTTTAAACCTCAAGACCTCTGAAATACATTTTTTGCAATAAGTGACCATTTTCTAAAAAAAAGTACTGATAGTAGAAACATGAAATTTTTACAGCATGCCAAGTGCAAGATTCAACGCATGTAGAACTAGAATAATTAAAATATCCTGAGTGGTTTTGTTTTTTTGATCATTTATTTACAAAATTCGGTCAAGCAATTGAGTGAAAAAAAAAAGATAACATGCCCAACCATACAATTTTAGCAATAATTCTAGTTCAGTGTATCTAGAAAGGTGCATTCAATAATTATGGAAAATTGTTAGTTGGTGTCTTAAAAAGTTTCCAACATAATGGGTCACAAAATTCGATAATTTAACACTGGCGGCACAGGACATACAATGTCCCAATAAGTGGCCTGTTCATCCACCCTACAGCCTGGAACTCGCACCTTCCGACTTCTGTCTGTTTGGCCCAATAAAAGAAGCAGTCGCGGGATGCAGTAGGTGGATGTAAAAAAAGTGGTTCAAATGGCTCTGAGCACAATGGGACTTAACATCTATGGTCATCAGTCCCCTAGAACTTAGAACTACTTAAACCTAACTAACCTATTGGGTAGCATCAGGATTGTCCGAAGGTCTTCAATGAGGAAGGGTTGCCTCGCCAGCCCGTGTATACAAGTCTCGATCGTGTTGTTTTGGACACTCCTATTGCTTTCTTTATATAGGTCGTCTTCACTCTTTCTAGTGTTGTTAGGTTGTTCACTGTAAGGTGTGGTCCAATAATTTCTATGCCGTACGTCAGATTTTGGCTCTGAATAGTGACATTGCCGTCTCTAGGCTAAGGGATCTGATGTATTTCATGTATTGCCATTATTGCTTGCATTGCTTTCTCTGTTACATGTTTTGTGAAACATTTTGCAGTTGTTTGTATTGTGAGTCCTAGGTACTTGTAGTCCGGTACAATCTTCAGTTTTCTCTCTCGTATGAAGATCTCAGCTGATGCAGGTGTTCTTCCTCCATTTCTGAGTACCATCATTTCTATTTTCGCCACATTTATTTCGAAGCCGTGTTCGACACACCTATCTTCCATATCGTTTATCGAGTTTTGTTTGTTGTTTTTGGATGTACCACTACGAATTTAAAAGGAGAAATGATAATCTCTCCATTAACACTTCTGTAATGAAATCTCGTGTTCCCAATATCTAAGCACAGCAAAAAGTGAATTAACATTCAATTTCATTTCTACGTAATACAATAATACCCCTTGCAACTGTAGCCAACAGTGCAAGCACAGCTCGAGAACTACAGAAGAAATACTACTTTTGGTTCCACTGTGCTGCCTATACAATTCGCTGCCTGTTATTTAAGAAATGGGAGTAACCAATGTTGTGTGTGTATGCACGTTCTGGGAAATGATACACGCAAAGCGGAACAATATAACTGTGCCAACGTGGTGAGCAACTATAGTAACTGTAAAATTAACACAATTTTAGAAGTTCAAATTTACGTGGGTGATCATAAAAGTCTTCAGTAAGTTAAAGTATTGGTTCAAATGGCTCTGAGCACTATGGGACTCAACATCTTAGGTCATAAGTCCCCTAGAACTTAGAACTACTTAAACCTAACTAACCTAAGGACATCACACACACCCATGCCCGAGGCAGGATTCGAACCTGCGACCGTAGCAGCCCCGCGGTTCCGGACTGCAGTGCCAGAACCGCACAGCCACCGCGGCCGGCAGTTAAAGTATTACTTACTGGAGGAACAATATATCTTCCTTAATGTTTGTAAAGAGCAGGTATTCTGTATATACGTCTTTTTCCTGTAACAGTCTTTGTGTAATAATAATAATTGTATTCAGCGGCACACTAGTGGAGATTTATCAGCGACAAGCTATATAGAAATGGCCTGTTGCTGAAACAGAACAGATTGGGAAAACTCTCTCCCTCTTTTTTAAAAATTAAAAAATAAAACGAAAGAAAGAGCGAGGGTTCACTCTCTCTTACTTTGTCCTGCTCTCGTAGTCTGTCTGAGCAAGCACACGTGCTGTGAAGTTCTGCTGAAAAGATTTTGCGTTTGGTGGTTTTCGAGTATTTAAATATGGTAACTGCTTGCCTCTTCCCAGCTGAATAATTCAGACGATTTTTAATCACATGATCCAGTGGAGTCGGCAGATAGTTGTAAATAAACACAATGACCGAATGCCATAGCATTCAGTCATTAATTTGTACGTGCTCATATCTTTCACTGGTCCCGAGGTCAACGGCCGATCATTTTAAAGCGTCTTACAATTATTCCAGGAGAGAGATATCTTACAAACGTTTCGGTAGTTCGCCTCCAAACAATGATGCTGTTGGTCTTTGCCCCTGTCAGAGATCGGCCCTATGTTCTAAAAAGTAGATGTTTTATCCGTGTTCCAAAGATGTTCTGACCACACGGAGGTATTATAGAGATAATCTACAAGCTAAAAAAAGAGGTGCAAAATCAGAACGGTGAGATTATAGAAGCAACGAAAGACGGATACTGAAATCTAACTTCGTCAGTAGAATGAAATGTTAATGAACTATCATGAGTAGCATTCTGGCCCGAGGTACTGGAATTGGCGGTCATGTGTAAATGACGTGTGCTCGTTTGTTTGTATGAATGGTCTCTGTTTTACTTTTCCTGATGATGGTTGTGGCGGAAACCTTTATGTAACTGTATTTTATTTTTACGTTTCTGCAACTCATTGTACATAACAGTCTAACTTTTCCTACATTGTTGATATTCCTACCTGGAATTCCCATTGCATGATTATATTTATGTTAGTTAAAAATTTTCAAGCAATATGTCACAATAGGTCTATTATGAAGTTATTGTACTTAATCACTCTTATTACTGAAATCGCAACAAAGAATCAAAACGTGTACATTGTCAAAAAGTTATAAATAATAACGCTTCTGCGATTCATCGCTCAGTAACGGTGGGCTCAACTCAGTTTTCTTCACTCTCAATGCGGTGGAAACGCATCTGCGATTCATCACTCAATAACGGTGGGCTCAATATTAGTTTTTTGGCTCTCAGTGTGGTGGGAACTTCGTTACTCAGTAAACGCGTTTCTTACTTAAAATGTTTTCGTTTATTGTGTGGGTTGGATACAATAAACAGAAAATTGTAACACGAATGCGCTATTTCATTTCTGTTTAATCACAGAGCCGGCCGGGGTGGCCGAGGCGGCTCTAGGCGCTACAGTCTGGAACCGCGCGACAGCTACGGCCGCAGGTTCGAATCCTGCGTCGGACATGGATTTGTGTGATGTCCTTAGGTTAGTTAGGTTTACGTAGTTCTAAGTTCTAGGAGACTGATGACCTCACAAGTTAAGTCCCATAGTGCTCAGAGCCATTTGATCACACGAGTAAATACATGAGTCATTGTCTCTGACTTTGCTATTTCCAGCGAGATTACGTGGTGATAACATCAGCGTATTTGCTACAGAAATCATTTGGTTGACAAAAGTTATAAGGTAACTGTTTCCTATGTTACGTGACGGAGTAGTAAGTTGTTAAATCGTGATATACGTAGTATCAGTACGTTACAAAGGTATACAGATATATTCTTTTGGGAACTTAAACATGATATAATTCTAATAAAATGTTAAATGTTATGGCACTTTTAGCTTTGGATTTGCAACGTAATATATTCATATTCAGTATTGGAAGAAAAAAAATCATTAAAAAAACCACAAATGTCATACTCTAAATCGGATGACCCTGACCCACTGCAGCTGCAGTGAAATTGCGGTTTCAGCTAGTTTGAAAATTAACAGAATAGGAAAATGGCTCTGAGCACTATGGGACTTAACATCTATGGTCATCAGTCCCCTCGAACAGAATAGAAAACGGGGAACTAACTTACACTGCAAATTACAATAACAGTTATTCGTAAATTCTCAGCTTCTTGTACTATAATAATTGAGGCATTATTTGTCTTACAAAGTAATAATACACAATTAAAACTAACGATTAAATCAATAATGATAAAGATTTTTTCGTGCACTCATTTTGAAAAATAAAATTTGTGATAACAACGAAAATTGCGATATCTATAAGTTATAAATTCTTAGCTGCCTCAGGGAAACATCAGCGCAGAAACTTACTTCATTCCCCGAATTCAGCACTGGTTCGTAATGTGAATTTTATAAACATGTTTCTTACAATTTGAGCACTTTACAGGTTTCTTGTTGTCACAACCTGACGGACACGATTTGCATCTGTCACTTGTGAAGTTATAATTTCCTCCACTAGAGAATCTTGTTGAAGAGTTCCCGGTTTGTATTCTGCTAAGAATATCTGCTGATTGTTTATTTCGTGGCAGTGCTTTTCTATCTTCAATATAGGAGCGACGAGGAGTATTCCCAGTTCATCAAGCAGTTCTTGACTGACACCATACGATGGGAACAGATCGTCGTTTGTGATACTCTGTTATCTGACAGACGTATGACAAACTCCACGCATTGACTTCTCCAGGTTTTTGGCCGGGTTACTTTCTTATATACATATATGTTTTCAAAACATAAGAAGTAGCAGTACCGCACATCAGCCATATTTTTATCCCATATTACGAGGGGTTTACTGGGAGTGTATTGTTTGATGGGACGATGTACGAGTAAAGTCACCAGTCGGGTATCTGCCGTTACATTTGAGTCAGGATTTTTATACACTCCACAGCACAATTGCAGGGTAACGTTTTCGAAACCCCGTAATTGAGTCCCATTGAAACGCAGAACTTTTAAGTTGGGTCAAAGGTGACTATAACGATCATCTCCAATCGCAAAGCATTGAGCCCTGCAACGTCACTAACGGAGTCGCCGCCGTTTCAGACATCAAGTTGCTGACACGTGAGAAAAAAGTGCCGCAGCTCAGAACTTCATGCGACGTAGAAAGCAGCTTCACGCTGTCACATTGGTACCAAATTTCGCAACAGTTCGGCCCAGCACCATGTTTCAGCTCTTCTCTTGACGCCTCTGCAATGGAAGTACGTACCACGACATCCAGTGTTGAAATCTCGCGATGTTCTTGTGACTGGCCGAGGAATAAAGTGCTTTGCTCCTTCACTTAGAGCGTAGGTTTACACACATTTCACGGTCCAAAACAGTTGTTTGCAGTGTGATGACCAGCAGGATGAGTTTCTTGTCAACTTACTATAATGCTTCCAGAATGAGATTTTCACTCTGCAGCGGAGTGTGCGCTGATATGAAACTTCCTGGCAGATTAAAACTGTGTGCCCGACCGAGACTCGAACTCGGGAGCTTTGCCTTTCGCGGGCAAGTGCTCTACCATCTGAGCTACCCAAGCACAACTCATGCCCCGTCCTCAGAGCTTTAGTTCTGGCAGTACCTCGTCTTCTACCTTCCAAACTTTACAGAAGTTCTCTTGCGAACCAGTCAAAGGTCCCGAGTTCGAGTCTCGGTCGGGCACACAGTTTTAATCTGCCAGGTAGTTTCATATCAGCGCACACTCCGATGTAGAGTGAAAATCTCATTCTGGAAACATCCCCCAGGCTGTGGCTAAGCCATGTCTCCGCAGTATCCTTTCTTTCAGGAGTGCTAGTTCTGCAAGGTTCGCAGGAGAGCTTCTGTAAAGTTTGGAAGGTAGGAGACGAGGTACTGGCAGAAGTAAAGCTGTGAGTACCGGGCGTGAGTCGTGCTTCGGTAGCTCAGTTGGTAGACCACTTGCCCGCGAAAGGCAAAGGTCCCGAGTTCGAGTCTCGGTCGGGCACACAGTTTTAATCTGCCAGGAAGTTTACTATAATGCTGACAATCCCGTTACGATTCAGCCCTTCTCTGACGATACCGTGGGGATACAACGTCATTGACTGTGGTCTGACCGCTTTGCAGTAAGGCGTGACCACAAGCTTTGTTCTGGCATACGGGATGGAACCACTAGGGACCGTTTAAAACCATTAGACAAAATCTGATAGTCATCTGAAGCACAAAGGATGTTTATTTTTTTCAGCACTCTTGTTTTAAGCCCTCCTATTGCACGATCACAGAGTATGCTACACGTGGGTGGACAGAGTGCCAAACGGTCCGTGTAAGACGCTGTAATTCGGCAACATCCTCCGTACAACCTGCCTATTAACCACTATAAAATGCCCTATTTTTCAAAATGCTTTTTAGTCATAGGTTCCGCCGACCCAAGTGCCTTTATTGTTTCATTGACGAGTGTGTGGTCAGTGTCGCACCCATATTGATCAGGTCACACAAGGATGCGGGACAGGAAGGCAGAACAATCAAAGATGCCCTTTCCTACTACGGATCACATTCAATTTTCGTTGAATGGTTTTTAACGATCCCTAGTACTTCCGCTACGTGCACCATAGAGAAAATTGCAGTCAGACTACAGTCCAAAAGGGTGACATCACGTTCAGTGGGGTTGCAGCTCTAAGGTGTCCTTAGAGAAGGGCTTAGTCGTCCATGGGTGTCAACAAAGTTGTCAGGAAATTGGTTCTGTTGCCCATCGCACTTGGAACTGTCGTTTTCGACCCAGCCATGTGCGGGAGTCAACGTCCCCAAAACATGCGATATTATCATGGACGCCCTTTATGCCACTCTACGAGGTTTTTCCCTGTCGATTCTGAGCGGCAGCGTGTGCGAAATGTTTCTCTCGGCCTCAGTGATTTCAACACTATGCCTAGCGATTGTCATCTCGGTTGTAGACGGGTCAAAATGAGGGGTGAAAGATGGTCGAGAGAACGTATGACGACGTTTCAATCATTTCACGCATTCACGGTGAGGTTGGGCAGAATTGTGACAAAATTTGGTGCCAGTGTGACATCAATAAGTGCAAATGTCACGTCATTAACCTTCCTACACCTCATATATTCTGAGTTCTGCCCTTTTTTTTTGTATCTGTCGACACGTTGTTGTTTGAAGCGCCACCTAGTGCGAGAGTGATTCGAAGGGCGCCACTGTTTTACACCCATGCAGAGTAATACTGCAGGCATCTTTGAATCAGATTTCAAATTACTGCTTACCAATAAGAGACAATTACGGGGTTTCGAAAAAGTTGCTCTTTAACTGTGTTGCGCAGTGTCGTTTCGAAAGTATTTCCATCCACTTTTTCAACAGTCTTCGTGTAGGTACAGCTAGTCATTTGCTACGAGTAATTGCCCATTTTGTGAACACCTGGGTCGTATAAACCCCCGAGGGAAACAAGTGTAAGAAAATGATCTGAAACATGGGGGCGAAAACACATTTTTGTCTTTTGAACCTTAAACTGTGTAGAATGTGCAGAGAAATGAAGGCACTAAGTTTCGAGCACCAGAGTTTACGTATAGAAAGGTGTTAAGGAACGAACTCATTTACGGATTACACTGACCCGAAAATAACAGCAGATTTAAACCAAGTGCTTTATGCTTATGTGGAACTACAAAAGCGTCTCTCTCTGTCTATTGTTCACGAAAGGCTCTGCAATCATAGTCTTGTTAGAAGTCTTGCCCGGGACACGCCTTTTTGCAACAACCAGCAACAAATATTCTACCTATCTGTAGTGATGTAATCATTGTCCTTTTTAACGTTTCACATGTGGCAATAGTGATTAAAATCCTTGTGCAACTGATGGAATGACACTGCTACACGAAGTATCGTGTAGTCTCATACGCCTCGAGGCCCGTATGCTGCCAGATGTGATCAGACTAGCTCTTGTGTCACTCTGCAGACAACAAAGCTCGTGTTCTCGCTTTGCGATGTGATTGTTGTCTGCACTGAAACTCGCTGGTCGCATTGAAATTGCCGCCGGCCGCTGTGGTCGAGAGGTTCTAGGTGCTTCAGTCCGGAACGATGCGGCTGCTACGGTCACAGGTTCGAATCGTTCCTTCTCTTAACAAATAAATGAAAGCCAAAATTATGTAGTCCTCCTATTTTGTCACAGATGTCTTCTTGTGGTGTTCTAGCTGTAGCGAATAGCTAGTGGCCTCTAAAATGAGCACTATTCTTCTGGTCTGTGATATAGCAAATCAAGAGCCTTCTTGACGTTGAAATTCGTAAATGACGTACTAAAAGAAATTTTAAAAAGTCAGTACATATTAAGATGAAATTATTAAAAACTGTTTCATTGGGGTAAGGTGAAAACGTACTTTTTTGATATTAAATACGAATAAAGTTTCTAGTTCCAAAATCCACTTCCTATATTATCAGATATAATTATCCTTCTTAAAGTTACTTAGGGAAATACGGCATGGATTCTCTTGTAATTTAGTCTTCGACAATAGCGTAAGTTGCGCTGTAACACACGTACAGAATTCCTCCTTACCTTAGGTCTCTTCTGACATTAGAAAATGCACTGAATGCACCTTTATTCAGTTGAAAAATATGGTTTTGGTTCTAACTTACGGAATTTTGTCGGGATGCAGGAATTCGTCCCATGTAATGGCTTACAGGGAAGCAGTACTGATGTTAATTGCTTGTTAATGGTCCAAACATCTTTGACACTGTCCCACTCAAACCGATATTATTCATTGCCTCTCAAGTTACGTTGTACACAAGGGTGATTTAGTCAAGTATGTGGCATAAAGCTCAGATTTGGTGGGTATTTCCCGGCTGACTGCTGTGTACTTCGTGAGCTCCTTTTTTTGGGTATTTGCCTGGATGTAGCTAAACTCGGTTAAGACGACTTTCAGAAGAAACAGTTCACTCGGAATATATTGCACATTAGTGGCACGCTGTAGACTGATTGGGGCTATTTCGTTGCACTAGTGGGCTGCTACATTGTCGGAAGACTTCGTACACTGTCTGTACACACATAATGTTCTCAACTTGGTTGGCACGCATATTAGATTTAATCCTCCTTCTCCCGTGGCGAGTGTTATCGCATCAAAGATAACTTGAAAACAATATCCTCGAGTATGCAAAATGACCTAAAACTGACATGATTCGTTTCATCGCCTCTTGTGCCATCAGCTCCACTTTCACAACATTGTTAATCTTTGATGTTGTGTAGAGCTAAAAAACGTTGCTTTTTTGTATTTTACGAACTTTCCTAGTCTTTCTGTATGCATACACACATGCTCGCAAGGTTATTCCTGTAATTAACAGCTATGTCATGTCTTTAGTTGCTTATATATTCATTAGATAAGTATTTCAGAGTAGTGAAAGTTTCTAGCTGACCGTGATGTTGCACAGAAATGCTGCGTCCCATATTTACACTCCCAAACTTCCTCCTGAGACAAGTGCGTATTTGTCACCTATATGTAGAGTTTCAACTACTTCATAATCGTGACTAGAAATCCTACGTCATAAGCATTAGGAACAACTGGTGAACCTCTTAAAAGTTGGTTTAGTGTGACAAGCAAGGGTTCAATTTCGATTGCACATAGAACCGTCGACATTGGACAGTCATGCCTCACACAGCTGTTATTTTAATTTAATTAGTCAGCTGTGCTCGTAACACAACGGCAAGCTAATAGGAAGCAGTGAGTGAAGAGTTGATTAACCGAACATTGAGTCCTGTACCCGTGCTCTAGTAGTAGTGTCTTCGAGTGGTAATCAAGAAACTTTCTGAATCACGAATTTTAACATCGACACTGGATAAATTTCAGATCAAAATCATGAGCAAAGGCAGCTGAAGACTTCAGCCATAAGAAGCCTGCTAACGACTTTGTCAAAGAGGCGGAGGAACGGACAGAGGTTCAAGACATTCTCTTTCCCATAGGGTGGGAAACTGGCCCTAAAATGCGGAAGAATCAACAGTGGTCAGCAGCATGAGGATGCGGAAGACAATGGAAAACAATGCTTTATGACACATAAAGTGTATCCACAGTACATGTGGCCTGTAACTGAAAAAAGCATCATAGGATCCCTCCATTGGCAAAACACATCGAACTAGTTCCCCATTCGAATCTCCTGAAGGAGACAGCCAAGAGGGAGATGATCACCAGAAATAGACTGAGTAACCATCGAAAGGATATCGTTCAACGAACCGGGACAAGAAATGTTGAACGTGGTAGGGAAGCTAGAAAATCTGAAAAGGGAAAAGCTAAGGCTCAGTCTAGATACAGTGGGAGTCAGAGAAGTGAAATGGAAAATGACAAGGATTTCTCGTCGGACGAATATAGGACCATTTCAACAACAGAGAATTGTATAAACTGCTATGAACAGAAAATGTGATAGAATGTTTGAAGTTCTCTAAGTATGTGTGTTCTGCGATGGTGAATAGCTCATTGGGTAGCACAACTGAAGAGCGACCGACATCTATAAAAAGAGCAAACACAAAAGTTGGAAACAAATACAAGGAAGGAAACTGCAATAAAATCATAGGTAACATATGAAGTACTTCAGTTGATGGACGCAAGGAGAAAGTATAAAAATATTCACGGAAATTCAGGAATAGGGAATACAAGTCGCATAGGACTGAAATAAATAGTAAGTGCATGGAATCTAATGCAAAATGGCTGCATGAAAATGTGAAGAAATCGATTAAGAAATGAATATCGTAAGGACTGACTCACCATACAGGAAACTCAAAACAGCCTTTGTAACATTCAGAGTGCAACGGGAATTCCTCTGTTAAATGCAGAGGAGAGAATGAAGAGGTGAAAAGACCGCACTGAAGGGTTCTATCAGGGAGGGGACTTGTCTGAAGACGTCTTGGAAGAAGAAACAGCAGTCGATAGGGAAGAGAGAGAGTATCCGGTATTAGAATTAGAACTTAAAAGAGCTTTGGAAGAGTTTATATCAAATTAGACAGAGGGGATGGATAAAATTTCATAGGAATTTCTAAAATCATTGGGGGGAATGGCAACAAAGCGACTATTGACGCTAGTATGTACAATGTTTGAAAGTGGGCATGTAAGTCAGACTTTCGAAAAACATCATCCACACAATTTCGAAGACAGCAAAATCCGACGAGTGGCAGAATAATCACACAGTCAGGATAGCAGCTCGTGCGTCCAAGCTGTTGACAAGAATAATATACAAGAAAAATAGAAAATAAAATTTAGGACATGTTATCCGACGCTCTGTTTGGCTTTAGAGAAGGAACACCTCCAGAGAGCCTCTGACATTGTGTTTGGTAATGGACACAAGACTAAAGAAAAAAATCTTCTGACTTTGCGGCTAATCATGGAATCAATACTGAAGAAAAATCAAGAAACGTTCGTAGCAATGAAAAAAACGTTCGACAATGTCAAATGGATCAAATACTCGGAATTCCTAGAGAAATAGCCGTAAGTAAGTCGGTTAATATACAAAATGTACAAGAACCAAGAGAGAACAGTAACACTGGGTAACAGAGCGCGAAGTGCTCAGATTAAAAACGGGGTAGGCACGGAAGAAGTCTTTCGCTCCTATTATTTAATCTGTACATTGAAGAACCAGTGATGGAAACAGAAGAAAAGTCCAAGAGTGGAATTAAAATTCTTGGTGACAGGATATCAATGATAAAATTCCCTGATGACATTGTTCTCCTCAGTGAAAGTGAAGAATTACAGGATCTGTTGAATGGAATGAATGGTCTAATGATTACAGAATATGGACTGAGAATATATCGAAGTAAGGCGAATGAGCTGTGATACTGCTCAACGTACGTGATAGAGAAACCAAAATTGCAATTTAACCACAGCTACTCAAAGGAGATAGGAAGCTAGTGTAATATCCACGACACTATGTACAACCCACAAGTTGTTAAAATGAACTAAATGAACAAACTGAAACAAATATTATCGATACTACGTGTAAAAAGACTGCATCCTGTAAAATATGACGATAATTATTTGATTGTTTCAGTAATAATTTAATTTCTGTGTGATTTAAAATTATTATCAGAGAACTACACTTATGGACAACGACAGTTATAATCTTTTTTTGTTATCTATGATAACTGTGGTTCAATTGTTCTTCCTGTGGTAACCGATGAACTGTGCGGACGTGAGACGTGTGAGGTCTGCAAAGAGAAAACCTGTAATTATATATTGTTAATTATTATTTGAAAAATAGGGTCGCTATTGTCTAGACATAGATTTTCTATTTATTTCAATTATAATCCAATGTAATTAATGTTTTAAGTGTTAATTTTCAATTCCGCAATTAGTAGCGTAGCCATTAGCGATAGTAACTTACAGCGGAGTTTACTAGTACCTGATATAAAAAATATGTCGGTATTTATCATTGAAAATGATTTTAAATGCTAAAGAATAGAGATAAAAGGATTAAAGTGTTTTATCTAAATATATTACCTTGATAACATAAATCGCGAATAACAATGGACAAATTTACTATCAAACTTCCTGGCAGGTCTGCAAGGTTCGCAGGACAGCTTCTGTAAAGTTTGGAAGGTAGGAGACGAAGTACTGGCAGAAGTAAAGCTGTGAGTACGGGGCTGAGTCGTGCTTGGGTAGCTCAGTTGGCAGAGCACTTGCCCGCGATAGGCAAAGGTCCCTAGTTCGAGCCTCGGTCCGGCACACAGTTTTAATCTGCCAAGAAGTTTCATATCATCGCAAACTCCGCTGCAGAGTGAAATTCTCATTCTGAAATTGACTATCGTCTGTCTGCTGCCATCTTAGTAAAAGTATCTCCGCGGCAGTTTTGAATCGAGAATTTTAACAAACAGAAATGTTGTTAGAATTAATGAATGGAAATAAATGTGCAGTGGTGGTCCCGAATCTACTTTGAAAGACAGAATTCAACTTAGATTGAAACTTTAAAAATAGTGTTCATAGCACGTAACGTAATATCAATTTCTTATTTGCTGATCTATGAAGCCTAATTATTTCTGACGATTTACATGAAATATTTTAATAGGAGACATACGTCAGTGTTATGCGCGGGTAGTATTTTGTGACTAAATGTTCCTTTTGCTAGAGAAAAGTGCTTCCCTGTTAAGTAACAGTTGTGTAAAATCTGATAAATGATATGCAATTTAGTGCCACTCACACGACCTTACAGACAACATTTCTACACAACGTCAAGTGGAGATTTCTTTAGCAGAGTGACAAATATTAACCAGGATAATCATTTTTGAGATTAAACGAATTGTTACGCTGACAATAGGTAACTGGTTTCATTTTTCTTTTATCTACCTGAAATATGATTTATAAGTAATTAAAGTCACGAAATGCTATAAACCGGTTCCGCCACACTAGGGATCTTTGCTCATGGACAAACTTGTACTTGGTACATAATTTTAATTTCAACTAAAGAAAAAATTTCATTATTATAGAATTACAGATTCAGAATAACAAACATAAATTGAATTCGGACCTTTGTCCTCTTAAGAAAATATACAACTGACTTTAACAGTCTGCCCCCTTTAAAAAAATACAAATGGAATTAACAAAGATCAAGTCTTTAAAGTTCGGATGCTTGTCCTTCACCAAACTTAGAAAAACTATGTAACTACATCATGAATTAATATAACATACAGTATTTTAAGGATAATAATTAGATCTGATTGCAAAAGGATCACAGACAGTCACCACCATAAGCACACTATCAAGTTCATTTACACAACACTAATGATTCACCTTCAGTTATTTATGAAAACATCTCGTCCGGCCCGGCGTACAGACCGGATATTTTTCTAAAGGATGGAAGCACGGCTTATACACGGTCGTACTCGGAACAAACGAGTAGAAAGTAACCGCCAAGCCATTTCGAAAATGATCAGGCTGCAAGCCAAGGCAGAAAACACGCCGAACACACACACGATCTCAGCCTGCCCGTCAAGGCGACAAACCCCATCTGCCCCACATACCATACCATTTCTGCAACAGCAAATAATACACGCGATAGACAAATTCAACTCGTGATTCACCCTTTTCAAGACCATGCAAGGCTTACTAACTACGTGACTATCTGTAGCATAACTGAAAACCAAACTGAGACATTTACCGAATTAAAGAACAATTAAAATTACACTGACTTAACAAAAACTCTTCCCTTCATATTAAAAGAAAGTCTAAAACTAAACTTTGGCGAAGAGCACACTAATTAACACACTACATCAAATTAACAAGGAACCTGTAAAACAAGCAGTAAAACACTCTTCCCTTTTGCATTTGCCGAAATAATTGGACTCCGGGCCGTGGAAACAACACTTCGAAGCCTTAGACTTCGTAAGTTCCGTATAACACTCTCTTATTCAAAACCATTCTTATCTGATCATCGGTAGATACAACATTCCACCATAAGTTTCACAAATCTTCACAGGTTAACAGCAGAATATGAATCATACGTAACTTCATTCGTCCAGTTACGCGATGAGAAGATGTTCATCATGAGATGACGGACCCGCCACCGTTTCGAACGCAAACGCGTCAACTAATCAGCACCGCACACCCGGCGCGCGGCAAAACGGCCAGGTCGGCGAGGCCCGGGCACAGCGGATAGAGACGAGGGCCTGCTTTCCAAACATGTTGCCTCGTTGAACGCCGACCAGAGAGAGCCCCAGGCCACGCGCCAAGCCGGAAAACCAAGGCAGAACAGTCAGAGATACAAGAGCAGACTAGTGTCGATATCAGCGACGCAAGAGGAGCATAACTAGCGCCAGTCACCACGGCTCAGCGAAAATAATGAAAAGTAGCAGAAATGAGAACAGTGAGAAACTTAACGTCAGAACTGAGGATCAGGAGATATACGAAGTTAAGGAATTCTACTACTTAGGCAGTAAAATAGCCCATGATGGACGGGGCAAGGAGGACATCAAAAGCAGACTTGTTCTGGCAAAGAGATCATTCCAGCTCAAGACAAGGGGGTGGTGGTGGTGGTGGTTAGTGTTTAACGTCCCGTCGACAACGAGGTCATTAGAGACGGAGTGCGTGCTGGGGTTAGGGAAGGATTGGGAAGGAAATCGGCCGTGCCCTTTCAAAGGAACCATCCCGGCATTTGCCTGAAACGATTTAGGGAAATCACGGAAAACCTAAATCAGGATGGCTGGAGACGGGATTGAACCATCGTCCTCCCGAATGCGAGTCCAGTGTGCTACAAGACAAGTTTACTAGTATCAAACATAGGTCTTAATTTGAGGATGAACGTTCTGCGAATATACGAGGTGCATTCATGTTCTAAGGCATCCGATTTTTTTTCTCCGGACTGGAATGAGATAGAAACATGCGCATTGTTTTAAAATGAGGCCGCGTTCATTGTCAATACGTTCTAGAGATGGCAGCACCGTACGAAAGATGGAATTTTACCGCCAGCGGCGAGAATGAGAACTGTTTTAAATACTTAAAATGGCGACGTTTTCCTTACTTGAACAGCGTGCAATCATTCGTTTTCTGAATTTGCGTGGTGTGAAACCAATTGAAATTCATCGACAGTTGAAGGAGACATGTGGTGATGGAGTTATGGATGTGTGGAAAGTGTGTTCGTGGGTGCGACAGTTTAATGAAGGCAGAACATCGTGTGACAACAAACCGAAACAACCTCGGGCTCGCGCAAGCCGGTCTGACGACATGATCGAGAAAGTGGAGAGAATTGTTTTGGGGGATCGCCGAATGACTGTTGAACAGATCGCCTCCAGAGTTGGCATTTCTGTGGATTCTGTGCACACAATCCTGCATGACGACCTGAAAATGCGAGAAGTGTCATCCAGGTGGGTGCCACGAGTGCTGACGGACGACCACATGGCTGCCCGTGTGGCATGTTGCCAAGCAATGTTGACGTGCAACGACAGCATGAATGGGATTTTCTTTTCGTCGGTTGTGACAATGGATGAGACGTGGATGCCATTTTTCAATCCAGAAACAAAGTGCCAGTCAGCTCAATGGAAGCACACAGATTCACCGCCACCAAAAAAATTTCAGGTAACCGCCAGTGCTGAAAAACTGATGGTGTCCATGTTCTGGGACAGCGAGGGCGTAATCCTTACCCATTGCGTTCCAAAACGCACTACGGTAACAGGTGCATCCTAGGAAAATGTTTTGAAGAACAAATTCCTTCCTGCACTGCAACAAAAACGTCCGGGAAGGGCTGCGCGTGTGCTGTTTCACCAAGACAACGCACCCGCACATCGAGCTAACGTGACGCAACAGTTTCTTCGTGATAACAACTTTGAAGTAATTCCTCATGCCCCATACTCACGTGACCTGGCTCCTAGTGACTTTTGGCATTTTCCAACAATGAAAGACACTCTCCGTGGCCGCACATTCACCAGCCGTGCTGCTATTGCCTCAGCGATTTTCCAGTGGTCAAAACAGACTCCTAAAGAAGCCTTCGCCGCTGCCATGGAATCATGGCGTCAGCGTTGTGAAAAATGTGTATGTCTACAGGGCTATTACGTCGAGAAGTAACGCCAGTTTCATCGATTTCGGGTGAGTAGTTAATTAGAAAAAAAAAAATCAGAGGCCTTAGAACTTGAATGCACCTCGTACATGTGCAACACAGATTTTTATGATTGTGAAACACGGACTGCGTGGAACTGGAGTATAAGGGGATGGTAGCATCTGAGATGTGTTGCTATAGAAGAGTGCTGAAAATTTGGTGAACTGATGAGGTACGAAATGAGAACGTTCTTGGCAGAATCGCCGAGGAAGGGAACATATGGAAAACAGTGACAAGAAAAAGGTACAAGCAGAAGACACAGGATGACTGGACATCTGTTAAGACATCGAGGAATAACTTCCATGATACTAGCTGGAGTCGTGAAGGATACAAACTGTAGAGTATGACAGGGTTTGAAATACATTAAGCAAATAATGGAGGACTTAGGCTGCAATTGCTATTCTGATGTGAAAGGGAGGCATAGGAGAGAAATTCGTGGCCTGCCGCATGGAATCAGTCACAAGACTGATGACTTAACAAAAAAATAACATTACCTTCTCCACCCACGTGTGGATAACGAGTGCGGCGTTTTTGGGTTCATCAATGTTTAAAATCCATTATCTAATTTGTTTGGTAATTACTGAGAGTGGAAGTGTCCAGCATTTCAAGCGCAACATTTCTACAATCACCTATTGGTGTTATTCTGTGCCTTTTAAGTTATAAGTATCTTTCCAGAAATCAGATGATTGTTTAGTGGGTATTTCAGAGCTATGGCGTGAATTTACACAGAGACAGGACATAACCAAGTTTTTGAAATATCTGTGTTAGGCAGTTGCTTCAATGTAACGCTGCCTGAAAATCATGCGGTCAAGCACGAAACGGATAGGTCACCGTAGATCACGCTATTCTCCGGATTAACAGGCAATGCATCTGTGTCAGACTGCACGCGGTAGGAGTCTTATACAACAAACATTACCTGTCAGAGTGTTTGGAAAGGATAATGGGCGTTGTAGCTGATTGTCAGGCTTCAAACTACGACGTGAAACTTCACTCTTGAATTGCTGCCGACACGCTATGGAGCTAATAGTTTTTATTCATTCTGCGATCCATATATAGTCTCCTCGCCTATTTACGTAAGAATCGCGTGTGACTCAAATAGGCGACAGGGGTAAAATTATGATACACTGAATTTCGACATCACTGTGCTTTCGTTTCCCAGATTTTAGGTAGAAAAAGAAGGGAAAATTGTAATAGATTGACTTCCGAAATGATAATTGATGTTTTTACTTGCTTTTCTTTATAGTTAGACTCAGTATTTACTCGTTTTAGGAACACGCAATAAAATTGCTACATATGACACCACCCCTGTATACTATCATTAAAGGTAAGCATTTATCGTAATTTTCGAGTGTAAACAGTACTTAACATGAAAAATAAGTTCCGTCGTTCGGCCCACTGACAACAGACGGGTCAGCCAGGACTGCTGCGTTATCCACAAGCAATAGTACACACATATCTTTGATTATATACCCATGTCTTCCACAAGTATGTTTACTTTACTGGTGGAGGGTGACAAATCAGTTTTCATGAAATTTATTCGCAGTTGCGAATGCGAGGAACCATCAGCTGTATAAGTGAGCGACGATAATGAAAGTTTTTGCCGAAGTGGGACTCGAAACCGGATGTCCCGCTTTACGCGAGCAGTCGTCTTAACCGCTTTGGTTATCCGTGCGAGACCCAAGTCCACACCCAAACTTCAGTATGTCGTCTTTCCTGAATCACAACTTGTACTCGTAGACACATTACATGTCATTCTCGTAAAAGGCATGATATTTTAATTGAAAGTCGCTGCCTGATAACGTCGGATTAATACGATATTGCAGTGCCTGCGGTGTTAAAAAGAACGATGGAATGTTGTTTCTGACACGGAGTTTGGGTCTGACCGTCAGTCGTGCACGGATACCCGAAGCGGCTACGCCGGCGGCTCGCGTAAAGCCGGGATTTGGGTTCGATTCCCGCTCCTAAGCAAATCTGCATTGCCGTCATTATCTCATACAGCTGATGGTTGTTCATATTCGGAACTGCAAATACATATCATGTATTTTACAACAGATGTAGTTGCGGCAGTGCCTGTTACTTTGAACATGCATGCATGTCCGAAGATATATTGCTTCGGTTTCTTAACAACGCAGGCACTGCAGTATCGTGTAAATTAATTTTCATTGTATGATTTACGTCTTGTTATAAAACAGCCATTATTCGCTTATGATATTGTTATCTATAAACCTCATATCAAATACAACAATTCAGTTTTCCATACTAAGAAGGAGTTATGCCAAAATTATTTCGTGGTATTGCAGTTGGTACATTAACATAAGTGAAGCAAAAGTTAGTGGTAAGTTTCCCGGAATTTTTTATAATGTCATGCTAAATCAGAACTATAAGGTTTGAGCTTTCGTGAAAATGTATAATTATGATATTAATAGGTTGGTTAATTACTGTATACTGCCTGGATTATTTGCCAGTCCTTTGGTGAGCAAGCTATGAATTCATGTCTAATGGCCTACAAGAGTGCGAAATGAAAAAGAGTCAGATTCTCCATAAAATTGTATAGTCGACGTCAATTGGTGATATCCACAGTTTCTGCTCCGTTCCGTCGTCTCCATGCGTCGTCACTGGATTATGATTCGAAGATGATTCACATCGGGGTAAACCCGATCACCACTTGTTAATTAAACTGTTTTTATGGGATCAAGACTTTTCTACATAACATTTCATTAAACTGTAGAGACAATTCGGAAACAAGTTTTACATTAAATGAATTTGGATTGTACAGGTGCCATCACTCAGTCTGTTGTGTATGTAATGTTTTAATGACAGACTTACATCATACGTTACTGTAAATCACAGTAAGAGTTGGAAACATGGGCGATCCGTTTCTGTACACTGACCACTGTTGCTAGTTTTATACTGCTTATTTCGTTGAAGGCTTTCGTAATGTTTGTCTTCAGTTTCTGCAGGATATGTGGATTGCTCCCGTAAACAATAGCTTTTAAGTAGCACCACAGAAGGAGGTCTGATCAGGGAATCATTATAGCCACAGTCTTTTCGAAATGATTGTTTCACAAAATCTTGTAGCACCTGCATAGTAGAGCGAGCTGCATGGCAAAGTGACGCCGTTATCTTGCACCCAGGAGTCACTCTCGTCCTCTTGCAATAAGTATATGAGCTACTGGTTAATGTCTTGGTATACGGCAGCATCCACAGTTTCAGAAAACGAAGGTCGTATTATCTGTCGCCTTGAAACCCCACACCACACCCAAATTTTTGTGGGTGTAGAAAGAGTGCGGGTTGTCAGCACTCTGGGTATGGTAGTTCTGGCTATTAACGTACTCACCAAGGTAAAACCAAGCTTCATCTGTGAAGAACACTTGATCCAAAATGCGAATGTTGCTTCTAACAGAGTCTTGAACCGTTGACAGTAGTGACACTATCAGCATTATTCAGTTCGTGGAAATCCTTCGTGCGATACGGATAACATTTCCATATTCTTCTCACTACAGTGTGGGCTGAACCATGTGAAATACTCTTTTCGTGCCTTCAACTACGTAAAGATTTATGGGGAGTTGATGCAACTGCTGCTTTAATATCATGAATGACCTGCGTCGTTAAAACTGGTCTTTGTCGACACATTTCCTTGTCTAACGCTGAGCCCGTTTCACGAAAATTTTTAACTAACTTCTGAATAACACATTTCACTGGTGCTTTCTTTGCGGATTTCTCCGAGAACTTCCGCCGACATACGTCATGAGATTTCATCATAAAATAATTTGCAAACAGAAATACAAGTTCTTCAACAGTTGAGCGCATTTAGCAAACGACGAGACATTATTATTGTTCAAAAGTCAGTCCTCAGGAATGAG
Organism: Schistocerca serialis cubense; assembly: GCF_023864345.2. NCBI lineage: Eukaryota > Metazoa > Arthropoda > Insecta > Orthoptera > Acrididae > Schistocerca > Schistocerca serialis. The sequence continues at coordinate 246,705,350 of NC_064638.1, read as the reverse complement.
CAGCCCACGTTAAACGTGCGAGTAACAAACAGCCATTCCACTCCAGCTTCAGTTGTACCAACGGCATAAACGTAATTTCACCCATCTCACACTAATACATGCATTTGAACAACAATATGCATTTAGTACAAACTACTGTAGGACGGGGCCTCTTTTAAGTTGAACATTCTGTACTTATAAGGTAGATGTGCCAGATACATATGACACAGCTTCAGACATGGAAGTTGGGGACAGATATTATGAAATTCATTCAGAATATTTATTACATTTTGGCTAGTGTCTGTGGGAATAAAATTGAGATGATAATAACAGCCCAATGTCCTTCACATTGGTCCTTAGTTATTGGTCATTCGCAAAAAGAGAGGGCTTGAGTTACTTGGATTCACCACAATATAGCCAAACTGAAAATGGATATGAGTACCAAGTGTGGAAATGAGATACAGAATTGTTCAACTACTGAATATTTCTCTTTGGAAAATGTGATGACTGAGAAGAAAAAAATTAAAAACTGCTGAATAAATTTATCTTTTGCAGTTATTATAAGAACACGTGACAATTTGTGTGAAAGAGTGAACTTAACGAGCGCATAACAGTTTAATATGATGTTTCGAAGAAATTGTGATAATTCAGTCGCAAAGTTCATTCGGCTGGAAAGCTCTGTGACATGAATTACAGCTTTATAATCATGAAACTGAGAGTAAGAAGTGATTACGGGAACAACGGAGCTGCATCCGATACTGAAGAGGCGGAAAAGCGAAAGCAAATACAAAAATTTTTAAGGGAAATTAATAAAATTGATAAGGATATCGTAATTATGTATGAACAAATTATTGCATTAGTAGCTCATTAGCAAAGACTGATTACAATATTACTGACAACGAATTTTTAAAAATTTTGTTGTATGAATCGCTTAAATGTATCAGAAATATTTCCTTCAACAGAGATTATGGTTACTAAAATGCATCGGGTGCAACCGTGAGTAACATAAGTTTTCAATTAGTGATAAGCTAAAATATCAATTCTGAGGACGTAAAATTGGTTTTCACCATTATATATTAACTTCCAAGTGAATCCCAAAACTGTACACAGTATAGTTACTACACAAAGAAGCGTATAACGAGTGTACGATAAATGGCTGGACTACCAATTAGAAAGATCTATTGATAATTGATAAAAGTTGAAGACGTTTACCTATACGGAGTAAATAAATTAACAGATCTACAACAAAACTAGAAGCTTAAGAAAGAGATATTAGGACGAAAATATAGAGATGCACGCCTATCTGCTTGGTGCAAGTTCTTTAGTCAAATAAGCATTGATTGATGCGTAAGTTCGTAGCGTTTTCTCATAAGTTTAGTAAACACAACAGGTACACATAAGAGAGACATTAGTCATCAAAAATATAATTTCCTTCACTATTTTCAACAATCTGCCAACGGTAAGTTAAGTTTTCGATTCAACGACTGTAGAAATCAGTTGATTCTGAGGCTAAGAACTCGCCGAGCCACGTTCGGAGCGCATTTTCATGCGGAAAGGAAGTTCCTTGAAGGTTGGTCATCACAGAGCGGGAAGTGTGATAATCTGGGAACTGAAGATCAGGTGAGTAAGGTAGCTGAGGAATAACTTCCCATCCCTACTACTGCACAGTGCTTTCTGTCCGTCTATCAGAATGCTGGCGGGCGTTATCGTGGTGTAGCGTCAGTTTCCACACAGTCTTCCTGGTCGTTGTTCTTGGAATGCTACTGCACGACGTCTCAGTTATTGACAATAATTGTCAGCAGTGATGATTACTGCCCGGGGAAGCAATTCGTATTACACCACACCGTCGCTGCTCCACCAGATGCACATCACACCATTGTCTGTTCGGGCTCAACCATTTATTTCTTTTTCTTATGTTAGCATAAAGACCATTTCTCGTCACCAGTAACGATAAAGGGTAGGAATGGTCGATGTTTTCACGAGCCAATTGATGACGAGCAAGACGAGGTGCATATCTGACCACTCGCAACTTTTTGTGATTTTGGCTTAGAGAATACGGCACCAACACGGGCGGGTTTTTAACTTCCCACATTGCATGCAAATGTCATACCGTGGTGGAATGATCACCGTTCATCATATTTGCCAGTTCTCGAAGTACACTGACGTAGTTCAGTGTGGATTAATTCGTTTAAACCATTTTCATGAAATTTCGAAGGTCTTGTGAAAGTGTAAGATCCACCGCAAAATGAGAGAACCACTTTCTTGTGGTGCTTTGTTCAATAGTGTTATCCCCATACACTGCGCAAATGTATCTTCTTGCCTACGCAACTGTAACCCCTCTATTGAACTATCTCCAAATGACGCAATGACAACATGTAATGTCAAATAGCAACAGTGATCTACAAATAAAGAATTACAAACGATAAATAAACCCATCACAGTCGGAATAGCAACAGACAAAACAAAAATGCTACAAACTTATGCTCAGACGTAATAATTATGTATGTTAGGCAGTATTTCGCCTAAAAGGTCTCAAAGCGAATGAACAAGAGTCAGAATCCGACAATAATAACGGATATGTCAGAAAAACATTATGGGTTAAGTACAATAAACACAACAGACAGAATAAGAAAAACTATCTGGAGAAGCAGATAGACACTTTTATCTCATACCTTACTATGGATGTGGTCTGTGAGCAGGCACACTCTTGGTTTTCTTTTGATTTTTGTCTATATTCTTTGGTCTGTACGTCCCAGATCAATGATCTTGTTCATGTTCATTATCTGTGGTTCTATTTTCTTGTTTGTTGGTGTTGATATTGTTGTCAAGAGGTGTTATTGAACTCCTGTGGTGTGGTCCTTGTACTAACTGTTGCTAACTTAGATACGGCTCTCGTGTCCCATAATTTTTCGGCCCAGCGACGAACAATTTTGTTCATGTTCGATTCCATGGGAAATACTGTGCCCAACGACCATGAATAATGAAGGATAGAACGTAGATCAGCATCCTTTGTAATATCATGTCTTTTGTACTGCAGATCTATATTTCAGCTAACAGTGCAACTATCATCAGAACGCTATAGATACAAATAATACAAGAAGAAGACACAGAAACCGTACATTGATCAAAAGCCTTGTCATAACTGTGCACAATATCAATTCCATAATTACTTATCGTTATAGTAAGTCAGGTAGACTCAAAGTTATTGCAACTCATATTCCAATATAACTTATGCATGTACAAGCGTTAATCAAAGTGACCCTGCTGTTTGCAGATCTATGCAGATAGCCTCAGTTTACGTCATATTGGATAGGCAACGCATTGCCCATATGAAAGAGACTGGGTTCAAATAAAAAAGTCATACAAAAAGATACAGTGAATTGAAATAGCAATTATAATACAGTAGACTCAAAAATATTACAATAAGTATTATGTTACGTCATTACGTTATTACCGGTGCAACGACACGGATATCAAGAAGGTGTGAAAGAAACCAGGCTGCACAATGTCTATTGTCAAAAAACCGCACCATGGTTCACAATATGTGCAGGCAACCGTTAATCCGGCCAGGGTCTTTCCTTCCCTCAACAGTAGAGTAGCTTCCAGCTACATTTCCAACCAGCGTGATTTCTTTTTGTTCCACAAAACAGTAACAAAATAGCTACAATGAAAAGACATAAATAAGGTGATACATAATTGTTGAGGCTGAAAACACTCCACATGTGAAGCCGTTGCTTTCCAGCAATGTTCGTCCAAAATGGAGTACCCGAACGTCACTGCCAACCACGAACCCTCAACCACCACTGCTCCCAGCTAGTCATTTCACTATAGAGATCCGAGCACTGGGATATCTCTGCCGGCGCTCAAACGCGATGATGATTCGTTGAATGGTTCGCACCCTGACACTTGCTGATGGCCCAGCACAGAAATCTGGAGCTATTTGCGGAAGGATCGCTTTTCGGTCCCGTTGAGCGATTCACTTAAGTCGTTGTTGGTCCTGTTCTTTTTCCAGTCGCAGCGATGTCGGAGATTTGCTGTTTTAACGGAATCCTATATTCGCTGTACACTCGTGAAATGGTCGTACGGGAAATATTCCCACTTCACCGCTACCTCGGATATGCTGTGTCCCATCGTTCGTGCGCCGTGCCACGTTCAAACTCACTTAAATCTTGATAACCTGTCATTGGAGCAGTAGTAACCGATTTAATAACTACGTCAGACATTTCTCGTCTTATATAGGCGTTGCCGTCCTCAGCGCCGTATTCTGCCTGTTTAAACATCTCCGCATTTGAATACGCTTGCTTATACCAGTTTCTTTGGCGCTTCAGTGTACATTACGGGTTTGTCGGTGACCACAGTTTCATGTTTTTATCATTCATAGATTAATAAAAATTTAATAATTGATTCTATAGCATCTTGAAACAGTCATCAAATGTTTTAGAGAGCCTGGGCACTGTAGGTCTCGAAACTTTGCTTCATCCATGACCTCAATCAGATCTAGTTCAAAGGCTAATGAAAAACCGTATTAGCTTATTAATATGATAGATTATATTCTTCCGATGAAGAAAATGATATTATATATTCTTCCCCCTAAAATGGAGTATACTGAAGTATTACCGAAAACTTGTAAAAATTTTATGTGATAGCAGTTCGTTTTATAAACTACCCATAACATTTTCTCGTGTAAGAACAACAGACTTTACACATTTTAGGCAACAATTTTGAATGATATGTGTATGTATGTGCGTGTTTGGGAATAAAATTTTGCCGTTTGAGGTAATCATGACATTTTTTATGTTTCTAACGTGTTTTGTGGATATTTTAGATGAGGAAAGAACATTATTTCAGTTAAAAAGCAACATAAAATGATTTTGACGTCGGAAATATTTAATGTGAGAGTCTGTTTTGCCTTATCCCAAGTAGGGCACAAATTCGAAATATGGACCTTTACAAGTGCTGCTTAACTTTTAAGTTCATGGCACGAACTTTGTTGGATAGTTTTCAACCTGGCTAAGATGGCTGCTCTGGTGGCACATTCTGATCAACCGTTCCAATTTAATGGCCACTGAAATTCTAGGTTCCGGTTGGATGAGAGATGAGGGGAGAGGGATTGGGAGGATGTAGGGGAGTGGAGGAGAGAAACAGGCAAATCTGTGCTAGTTCCACAATCTCGAAATTTTCAATTTTTTTGAATTTCTTAAAAACTATGTTGAATATATGTTTTTTTTTTAATTTCTCACGATCTTAAATTTCATAAAATTCTCACGAGCGCCACATTGTATTCGGCCATCTTGGGGTTTTACATCATTGCCTTTGCATGTAGACAACCAGCATGGTTCATTCGGGCCTTATCCATGTGGATTTAGTCCACGAACAATATTGCAATCCCGTTACCCTGAGTGGCAGGAATCGAAGACTGTTTCTTATCTGTTTACGCTTGACGCCTAACCTAAAGAAAGATTCTATTCCATGTTCCTACGAAAGTGAATAGAAAAGAATTGAAATGAATTCTGACGTCAGTATCATTGACATTACTTCAGTTAACTTCAGTATCATTATCATAAATATTAAGTTCCAAAAACCGTCGAAGAGAAGATCTCAGTGTTCCTTTTCTTCTTAGATGGACTGATTCCTGTCAAATTGCTGGTACCTGGCTGTCTGTACTGGAAGATTGAGGGACAATTGTTGAGAGGACTATGGATTTGAAACTTTTACTTATATGTTCAGTTAGTTGACAGTATTATGGGTTATATGTCTGTTTCTAGATATTTAGAATTATTTATTGTAGATGTATGTGTACTTACGGTTTAGGCAGCATAATATCTTACCATTGGATTTAATTCTTGAATCTTTGTTTAAAATTTGTGTATTTATGATCATTGTACGACATTGTGGGACGGAATACATACATACATAAATTTGACAACTAGACCTCAGCATTCATTGTCACTTCATGGAAGATTTTAGTCAGGCTTTAAAGGCACAGAGTGGGCAGTTCTCCACAGTATGACTTATTATCTGTTCCTCCGCACCAAGGTCACACATGAATTTTAATCACAACACCACTTCAGTATGTGGCTGTATTTCCCTTTTTTCGTTGGGTTGCAGTTGAGTATCCACCTTTTGCGACGGAGAAGGTCAAAATCCTTCATTCCTTGTCCTTGAGTTTTGAATGATGTGAGCGTTCTGGGAGTCAATATCCATTCCAGAGCTTTCGCCCCTTCTCAGTGACATCTAAAACATCTGTGTGCCGATGATCAGCTCAAGACTTTCTCGGCTTGTGAAACTGCTGGATTCTGGAAAGCACTACTCAGAAATTTTCTATTGAACTTTATTTTCTGAAGTATTTGTACCTTGGAAAATTTTCTTCTGATATGTGGAAGAGAAGTATTTGTTCGAACAGAAAGCTACTGAATGTGAATAGACCTCACAGTGCCAGAAATGGTTCTCATGGTCTCATTCAGCCATAGTTGTATCACCGCTGTTTTACCATGCAAGGGAACAGTCTTTAGTAACTGAGAACACAAAAAATGGCAGGGTCGAATCAAGAATAACACCTAGGTACTTAGTAAAACAGTTATGGGAAACTTATGTCCCATCAAATAATACGATTAACATCCTGTGTGCCTCTATATTGTGGAGGTGGAGTGCTGCGACTTCTGGTTTAGTTCGGTTTGACTGGTGGCTCCTTTTGCCAAAGTACTCACTCAATATTGTGAGGTAAACTGAGAATGTACTGCCATAATGTTTGAGTTCTTTGGTGTGACATACCAGTGCTACGTCATTTCCAAAATGGATTTTCTTCGAGCTGGTACCTGGAACGTTACGGACATCCAAATCAGCCTGAGTGGCAGGCGATCGTTGACGCAAGCAACTGTTCAAGATTATCTCCGTGATAGTTTCTTCTTTTAGAAAAAGGGAAAACCGTCGATCGTAGGGCATGACGTTGAGTAAATGTGTTTACTCCAGATATAGAAATATCTCAACACACTCGAACATCAGGTCGTCTCTCAATACAGTAATGTAAGCTGTTTTAAAATTCAGAAAAGCAGAAGCTGACTTAAGACGTCTATGAATACATATGTAACAGATGTAGTAAGTAATGACATCTTTTTAATTGGCACCTTGCTTGAATCGTATGATTTTATGTGATCTCTTGGACACGACTGAGAATGTGTTCGTTTCTGTGACATATTTAAGCCACCTGGTCCTGCTGACATTTTGTTTGTAATAAACTACAGATGTTTAATACGGAAGTGCGGTCTCATTTCCCGCCTGTGTACTTGTCGTTACCACACGTGTTCGGTATGTCATAGATATTTCGTGTTCGTAGATGAGCCAGGAATAATCATCCACAAGCGTCCTTCGCAACTATTTTCCATTATAAAGGTGAGTGGTCTCTTTATTACATATGTTCCTAATTTTTCATGTCCTGTACCGAAGTGTTGTTCATGGAGAAATACCGAAATAGGTATTGAAGAAAAATAGGTGCGAATTATTATTTAGGCTTATATTTGATTACGTAATGACAAGTTACCTTAGAAGAAAAGTTTGAGTCATAAATCTTTCCTTATTTCTCGAACTTCAGTCGCAGCATGTACTTAGAAATATCTTAATTTATCTCAGGGTCTGCTAAGATACCTACGACCTAAGTACATAATTATTTGCTCCATGGCCATAAATTTGTTGTTGTTGCAGCCACAATAATAATAACGTGCCAATGATCGAATGAGTGTAACATATTGCAGTACATCGCAGATCTTTCGATTACGATGTTCTCAGATGCGCCGAAATTGCCTTTCAGCAGTTGCTAGGGAATTGGGGACGTTAACGACAGCCGCAGGTTCCATTAGCAGATTCCGAATTATCCGCTTTAGCAGGCAAGTCACGCCTGAGCACTACGTCCGTGCTGCTTCGGAAACTGAGCTCAGCAACAGCGACTGCCGCCGTGCCTCTAGAACGCTACAGGGATTACGTTGCAGCGAACACGCCTTAACGTCGTATTTCTTAGAACTGTAACTGGAGAGAAATAAAGTGTACTGGAACTTAGCTCGATTCAACAGTTCCATTTTGACTTATGAGGATCACCGGTACATTCGATACGCCTTAAAAGTTTCGCAAACTGCACTCAGATGACGTTATCTTAGAAGGTATATTTTGTATATATCTGTTGCACTCCTGTACATTCAACATCGGCGGAAAGTCGAAACTAGAAAGAAAATCGACGCCAGATATTCAATGACAGAAATAGGATGAAAACTGGCATAAGTACCGATTACTGCCACTTAAATAGCGCTTACTACTGGTGGTTGCCGCCTCTCTGCAATTTAAAATCTTTAATACAGTTAGAAAAGGTTATTCTTTTGTGCAAATCTGTTAGTCATTTGCCTCCTTAGTTACAAATTTTTCACGGACGATTTACGTATTTACAGTTTGCATGATTGTCTACAGATTATCTACACATTGTTTGTAACGTCTGTCTGTCACTATATTCCTTACTAGTAAATTCTAAATTGTATGTTGCTGTGTAAGTGATTTTGTAATTTCTCATCTATTATCTCCAAGCGTCTAACCCGGCTCATGGTTCTTGGTTATTAATGGAGCACAGTCGCATTGATAGCTTACTAACGGCTTCCAGGAGTAACAAAAATTTAATTTATAGTATTCCATACAGTTATGGACCGAATTTAAAAATTTTGCTTTTGTCGTAATTTACTCATTAATAAGAACAATCTTAAAGGTTTATTGCAGTAAGAACTTACAACTAAAAAATATGTGTATACGTGTTGATGCAATGTAAATTTCAGCGTGCAAATTGCATAGATTTTATTCAACCGGCGTTTGAGAATGAAAGCACTTAGCGTCTTCCAAAAAACTTTAGAAATAATTTAAAGGCCTAAGAAACTTTTCCTCCCTAACACTCACCAAAACTTTTAAAGATCACTCCCCAAAAGAGTTAAAGAAAAAGATTATCGTTCGTTATACGTTTCGCTATTCATTCAGTAAAATTTAAATATCTGGAATGTGCCACATTTTGCAGACAATATTCACATATACCACTGAATGCAGCTGCAAAATTATATCACTGTACGAGAGATAGTTCAAGAGATACGATGTCATAAGCATTGAGACGCATGAGCAACTGTTTTTTTCTTGAAACGACTGTAATCATCCAGTGTTTGATAATGACATCACAAACTTCGAACACAAATTCTATTTTTTCAATACCGCTTACATGATTAACATCATATATTTAACACATTAAAATTCATCTATAAAGTAATCAAATGTTTGAAACTGTTTGATACCTGAGAGTTCAATTCTCTAAGGAATCGGGTTTTACTAGTACCTGATTCCGCAATAACTGTGTTAATTACTCCTCTTCAAGGTCATTATTGTTACTACAGATCGACATAATTCCCGTTCTTGTGATACGAAACTTGGTCAAAAAATGGAATTTGAGTGAAGTAAGAGTAGACATTATGCCAGTTTGTACGGTAAAGTCCTGATTCCCGATGCCGCATTCAAACGTGAAGTAAAAAGTTTCAAACCAAAGTTTGGCTTACACTGTAAACGCAAACAAAGAATCAAGCAAAGAGACCACTGCCATTCCTCTCTTGCGCTACATTTTTTAACCTTGATGAATTCATCCCGATACTTATTACCTTAATTTATCGCTTTTTCTCTACAATTTCTGTGACAGTTAGCATTATGCAGAGTAATTTTACATTGGTGCTCACTTCATTAACAGATTTGTGTACACTACACGTAACACATGACATCCAACTGCCTCAGAAATTTCATACCCACCATTCCGGAATGGATATTCTTATTGAATAAACTTTCCACCGCTTGCGCTAACTTGCTCTTAATGTAATACAACCCCCGACCCCTCCCCCCCACCTCCTCTCCGCTCATTCATCCACCCTTCTAACACAGATGAAAACCACTTTTTTCAATGCAAACTGTTCCCTACCTTGCTTTCAATTTTAGTCATTCTTCCTTCTTGGATCTTTTATTTCTTTATACTCATCCCTTTATTATCTTACTTCGGTTTCGATAACCGATCTGTTCTCTCCACCGTCTTTAGTCTTCCAGGAAATATGAAGTTTCTACCTCGTTTCATAACTTTCATTTTCAATAAAAAATTTTCACTTCCATCAGTCTCTGCCCAAATCAAAAATTAAAAACAAAGTGTTACATTGTATTCTTCCGTGACTTTATTCCTTTATCATTTTACTCTTCCCTTCCTTCTCATTGTTTTTAACTGTTATTAATTATTCTGGATATAATAACTCGCCACTTCAGAACGTTTGTCTCGCAGCAAGGCAGATGACGCCTTCACTTCGATATGTTGTAACGGCAATGGCGAGACACTACCACTTTTTATGATACAGGCTTTGGAGTGCCATCAGTGCAGCCAACATGAGATTATTTAAATTTGTTTGTGTACATATAGAGCACAAAGTAACTCAGCGCAACAACACATCACGGAATCGAACAACAGATGTAGATCTTTTAGACTGTTAAGGGAATAGAGGTAAAGTATAATATAAACAAAGACTAAATAGTGTCTTCCAAACTGATAACGGGGAAATATTTTCAACAGTGACCATCAAGCAGTTGTAGCAATAATGACCACCAGAGTACTAAGGGCAGTAGAAAGCATTAAATGTTCAGCTAACTAGATAAAGAGGCAATGGTGTATCTCAATACCTCTGGAAGGAGTCATGTGGATTCACTGTGGCTCAGATGTAAAAGGATAATTAACAATTTCCCCAGTCCATGATGGAAACAACCGTCCATGGTAAACAGGCACTGTAAAAAAAAAAAAACTTCGAAAGAAGCAGTAACTATTGCACTGTAGGTGCAAAGCAAAACGTAGGTCTGACGTTTTGCGAATTGCACAGTTTCTGAAAATTTAAGTCAGTCTGCCAATACTAGCGCCATTCTGAAACTTTATCAAGATCCGGGTGAAAATTTATGCAGTTTTCTTCAGACAGTATTTCGTTATAGGCAACTGTGTTCTATGTTAAAAATCTAAGGATAGTGTTGTGCGCCAGCTCATTAACATACAACATGAATCTCAAAGGTGGCAACACTTGTCCCTGGGGCACGCATAAAGTTATTTACTGCGATGATTCTCCATCCACGATAACGTTCTGCGTCGTGCCTACCTAGAAGTGTACTTAATCATCTCACACATTTTGATTCAATCCCTATATAATCGTACTCTTTTTAGGTAATATTATTAATACTGGTTTGGTACAGAGTCAAACGCCGTTCTAAACTCAAGAAATGCTGTACCTGCATGATTTCTGTGATTCTTGGGTTCCCGGACATTGTATGAGTAAATCCATGCTAATTTGAATAGTGGAGGTCGGCAGTTTTGTGGATCACTCCGGCTACCCCTCTGCAAATTCTGTATAGAATCTGTCAGTGATCCTTTCGGGGCCATGGAGACATGTTTACTTTTAACGATATCAGCTGAATTTCAACGTCATTGGCACAATTATCTACATCACTATACCTTGCAGTAGTGCTGGAAGTAAAGTAGATTAGTGCCTTTGTATCTTCCTTAATAAAGCAATATTTGAAAATGGGAGCTGTGTGGTTCAGATTTTGGTTTGCTAACCTGTATTTCTGTTCAGCTGTCTTGGCTCTAAATTTGATACATTTGGTACCACTTACAGTCTTTATATATGACCCAACTTTAAATATGTCTTTGTGCCTGATACGTCTTTGTGTCTTGTGTCTGACCTAAATTATTTAGGATCTTGTGACAGATGTTTCGTTATCATTTTGTTACATTAGTAACTGAAGGTTAACATATTGCCATCTTGACAGCCAACAGAATTTCATTCTTCATCTCTCACTCGTCCCGTGCGTTGTTTTGCGCCTGTTGTGCAGAAGCTGATGTATCTTTAGAAATTTCTTTGCTTTGCCTGTAAATCATGGAGCATCCTGTCCGTCATCAACTGCTCTATATATCCAAATAATTCACGGGTATCTATGTTTCTTAAAAAAACTTAAGTCACAGGTTTGCATCATTCTGTCCTGAGGTTAATATTACGAGTTCTGATTTGGGATCAGAAACTACCGCTTCATCCATTTAACTAAACATGTAAATCTTCCAGTTTTTTCAGTTATTCTTTGTAAAACATCAGTATTCCTGACAGCATTTTCGACGCTGACATTCTCAAAGGGGTCTCACCTCTTTGCTACTATTAGGTCTCATTTATTTCCATGTCGAATAGAAACCCACTCTCTGTTCCAGCTAATTTTTAGAGTAGACATTTATTAATTTTCCACAGGATGACTAATTAGCCCACAACTCACAAAATCATTGGACGGTTAAAATGTCTTCCAATGAAGACAGTTTGACTGGGGAACATTCATGCTATCCAAGTCAGGTTTTCTCTGAGGTGGTCAGTAACCTTTTGGGTTGAATCTCGTGGTCGATAGAAAAGTTCAATTATAAGTTTATGTTCATGCATGATGTTTAGTCTTGTCCAAAAATTTCACCTGAAGCGACAATTTATTTTCACAACCGCTGTTTCCGATTAGTCTTTCAAATAGCGCCGTATTTCTCCGTCCAGGGCAGTCATTTTCAGTAAATTGCACTGGAATCATGCCAAACAACTGTCAATTTAGAACGGCGAACCTACACGAATTTTAAGTAGGTGTTTGCCTCTGACACAAGGAATAGTCGCATTGATGCAAAGTGTGATTCTAAGGCGAAAATTTTTCCCTGAACAATACACGATATACCATTCCAGCAACACCACCACAAACTCATACACAGCCACAGAAGTCCAGGTTTTTTTAAGAAATATGTTCGCCGATGCGAGTCTGAGTTGGCTGCATATTGGAATGTTGACAATGAAAATGTGTACCAGACCCGGTGCTCTCGTACGTTACGTATATTTCCCTCCAGGAAGAACCTATTTGTTGAGAGTCGAGGGCATGGTATTGGCGAATAAGTACGAAATAGCATTGCCTATGTTATTAAGAAGTACACTACTGGCAATTACAATTGCTACGCCAAGAAGAAATGCAGATGATAAACGGGTATTCATTGGACAGATATATTATACTAGAATTGACAAGTGATTACATTTTCACGCAATTTGGGTGCATAGATCCTGAGAAATCAGTACCCACAACAACCACCTCGGGCCGTAATAACGGCCTTGATAAGCCTGGGCATTGAGTCAAAGAGAGCTCGGATGGCGTGTACAGGTACAGCTGCCCATGCAGCTTCAACACGATACCATAGTTCATCAAGAGTAGTGACTGGCGTATTGTTACGAGCCAGTTGCTCGGCCACCATTGACCAGACGTTATCAATTGGTGAGAGATCTGGAGAATGTACTGGCCAGGGCAGCAGTCGAACATTTTCTGTATCCAGAAAGGCACGTACAGGACCTGCAACATGCGGTCGTGCATTATCCTGCTGAGATGTAGGGTTTCGCAGGGATCGAATGAAGGGTAGAGCCAGGGGTCGTAACACATCTGAAATGTAACGTCCACTGTTCAAAGGGCCGTCAATGCGAACAAGAGGTGACCGTGTACCAGTATGGCGATGACGAATACACGCTTCCAATGTGCGTTCACCGCGATGTCGCCAACACGGATGTGACCATCATGACGCTGTAAACAGAACCTGGATTCATCCGAAAAAATTACGTTTTACCATTCGTGCACCCAGATTCGTCGTTGAGAACACCATCGCAGGCGCCCCTGTCTGTGATGCAGCGCCAACGGTAACCGCAGCCATGGTCTCCGAGCTGATAGTCCATGCTGCTGCAAACGTCGTCGAACTTTTCGTGCAGATGGTTGTTGTCTTGCAAACGTCTCCATCTGTTGACTCAGGGATCGAAACTTGGTTGACGATCCGTTACAGCCATGCGGTTAAGATGGCTGTCATCTCGTCTACTAGTGATACGAGGCCGTTGGGATCCAGCACGGCGTTCCGTATTACCCTCCTGGACCCACCTATTCCATATTCTGCTAACAGTTTCTGGATCTCGACCAATGCGAGCAGTAATGTCGCGATACGGTAAACCGCAATCGCGATAGGCTACAATTCTACCTTCATCAAAGTCGGAAACATGATGGTACGCATTTCTCATCCTTACAAAAGGCATCACAACAACGTTTCACCAGGCAACGCCGGCCAACTGCTGTTTGTGTATGAGAAATCGGTTGGAAACTTTCCTCATGTCAGCACGTTGTAGGTGCCGCCACCGGCGCTAGCCTTGTGTAAAGGTCTGAAAAGCTAATCATTTGCATACCACAGGATATCTTCTTCCTATCGGTTAAATTTCGCGTCTGTAGCACGTCATCTTCGTGGTGTAGCAATTTTAATGGCCAGTAGTGTATGATGGCACGTTCATTATGACATGAATGTATGCAGATTCGAGTCTCGGTCCGGCATAACCTTTCGTTATCATTCGATTATGCAGCCGAAGGAGGTCATATTCGTAATTGTGGATACATTTCGTATATTCCTTGACAGCTGTGGTCACTGCAGTCCGAAGGAACATTACGTCGTACTTCTTAATAACGCAGGCACTACTGTTTCGTATCCAGAATTTTTGTTATCCACCGCAACATTATCGGAACTAACGGCCAGCAACTTGAACTGTTGACTATATCATGTTGTGAATGTGGATCTAATTCTTTACATCGTTGATTTAATGTTTTTACATATAGTAGCACACTAATGCAATAAATTATAGAAATACCAAGATTTCTGAAGGACCTGTAATATTTTGAGGTTTCTGTAACCTGAAGTTTAAACGTTCCTAAGGAGTGAGACTGATTCGGTGACATCGTATTATCTGATTTTTCTGTCAAATATTCGTATTGGTTTGTGTTTTAATACCAAGTCACATATATACGTGGCATGCACGACTAAAGACAGAACTTTTCATTTCTCATTGTTTTTCATTTCTCGCGTGCGTACTAGATTTCACCACGTTAACTGTGGGTCTGTAAGACGAGCGATAGTGGAACTGAGCATTATCTTTGGCTACAGGGGATGTTGTTACTCATCGGTACTCAGGTAGAGCGATCACTGGGGATGCGGAAAGAAAGGAGCGGCTGACTCGTCGACATTTGTGTAGAGGAAGCCGAATTACACACTCCACGCTGCCGCTGCTCTGGATGACTTGGGTGGTAGTTTGGCATGCCACGTTAATCTAGTGAGAGAAGAGAGAGAGAGAGAGAGACAATAAATTTTGAAATACTTTTGCCATTACAGATGTGCTCTCAGATTAATTATTTATGCCGCATTTGGTAAATTGTTTCGTGACATTAAAAATGTTTTGTTGAGTGGCGCTCCTACTAAGCCCACGTGCCTCTGAGCAAGCCACTTAGTTATAATATTACCTTGCTAACAGCGTATAAATGCTTTGCCCTACAGTACTGTATTACACTCTATTCCTGCACCATTTTTCTTTCAGATTTCTGTTATGATGTGAAGTAGAAAAACGTTTCGGTGAATATCAGTGTTTTGTGGGCCATGACTCGAAATCCAAGCCATTCCTGACATATGTTGTACTGTACTTTTCTTGTTGTCTATATTTTGGGAATACATACCTGAGACCATGACCTCTATTTTGGAACACTGTGTGTAACATACTATGTAACTTTTCTTGCTATATAGTCAATTTTTTGAATATGCGGCTTAAGCGTGAGTAGACTCTTCAGTTAGTTTCTAGAGAGAGATTTCCTTTCTTCTCGATTGCCTTTAACGTGGTGCGCACTATATACGAGGTGTAAAGAACGTGTATGCACTTAGCCCAACGTAATTCGAGTATAATCTATAACATGACAATAATTAATTATTTTTTTCTTGGATCTCATAAATCTGTATAGAACATGGTATGTCTTGCACTTGTTCACAACACTGCATGTAAGTCCAGAGCTACAATTATTTTTCTTAAAACGGACATTATGTCCGAAGATTATTACATTATTTCGCATGGAGTATTCGTGGAGAAAACGCAGTTGAAGTATGAGAAGTATGTTAAGTTCGTTGGTTGGTTGACTGGAGTAGAGGGGGAGGGGGAAGGGGGGATTGTGGGGGGGCTAATAGCGAAGACAATTATCCCCACGGTCTAAGATCATAAAAATGGTTCAAATGGCTCTGAGCACTGTGGGACTTAACATCTGAAGTCATCAGTCCCCTAGAACTTACGTGGCTAGCACACTGCTCACATTCGGGAGGACGACGGTTCAATTCCGCGTCCGGCCATCCTGATTTATGTTTTCCGTGATTTCCTTAAACCGCTCCAGGCAAATGCCGGGATGGTTCCTTTGAAAGGCCACGGCCGATCCTGACTTATGTTTTCCGTGATTTCCTTAAACCGCTCCAGGCAAATGCCGGGATGGTTCCTTTGAAAGGCCACTGCCGACTTCCTTCCCCGTCCTTCCCTAATCCGATGAGACCGAAGACCTCGCTGTCTGGTCTTCCCCAAACAACGAAACCAAACCCCTAGAACTTAGAACTACTTAAACGTAACTAACCTAAGGACATCACACACATCCATGCCCGAGGCAGGATTCGAACCTGTGACCGTGCGGGCGTGCGGTTCCGGAATGAAGCGCCTAGAACCGCTCGGCCACGTCAGCCGGCTAAGGTGACAGAAACTAAGGAATGCACGTGAACGTTTAAGTACAGAAACTAAAGGAGGAATAACACAAAAAAACGGGCAAACAAAGAGTCAAAAGGAACGTCAGGAAGGCATGAAGAGTAAAGAACAGGAGGGGGGGAGGGGAGGAGGGCTAGAGCAGGGGGTGGCCCAAAGGCTCTAGGCAGAATGAGGTGCTAACACCTTTATCGACCCATCCCAACCCATACACCATACCATGATCGCAGGGCAACGCCAAGCGAAGAAGACACAAGAAGTGGGGAAACAAACCGATACAAGATATTAGACAAAACGTATAGAAAAAGACGAAAACTTGGTGGCGTGGAGGCAAGGCTGAAGGCCTCTCAAACCAATGCCAACGCCAACCAAGGAATTCCAATATAGGAATGAAATTCAGGAGCGTAAATCTCCGAGGACAAATCACTTTCGTGAAAAAAACTGAAGCTGACTGTAAACATGCGAGAGTCAACAGGTAAAACACAGGACAAGAAAGGTGTGGGGGCTTATTTAATGAAAAGTGCCAAAAGGCAGGGGCAGTCTGAAACAGCATAGATATTTAGGGCGGCCACGCTACTACAAAGGCGGGGGTGGGGGCCGCTCATTACAGAGGAAAGAACCAAGGGTTAACCTGGTATGGCCGTTCCAGAGACAGCTGAGGATGGTAGATTCCCCCTGGGAGAAGCAGAAGGCAAGACGCTATGTTGCGGCAGTCCCTTTCATTGCATGAAATTTATTAGACAAAGGGGTGGCACCCCAAGCGTTGGACCATGACAGATCAAAATGGGGTTTGACATGAAGCCACAAATCCGCTCCAAGAGATGTCATGGAGAATAGGGGGAAGGTGCCTGCCTCTCCCCCCCCCCCCCCCCACCAGGCAGACGTCACCTGTGGAACCTAAAGGAATTCAACCAAACAAGGTGAATGGTCAAGATGGCAGAAACCAAGGGGTGGCGGAGAAAACATGGGCGAGAGCTTGAAGGCCACTCATTGCGTCTGTACATAACAAAAGTTGGATGAGAAAGGACCATTGAATAAAGCAGCGGATAGTACATTCTATCTGGGAGAAGTGGAGGGCAGAAAGCATGTGGGGGAAGTCCCCTTGGTCGAAAGAAGTTTATTAAACAGAGGGGTCAGACATGCCGAACAGAAGACATGAAGGCATTCCTACATGATCAGCGATTTAGATTCATCAGTTTAGAAAACAATAGAATCCAGAAACTTCTGTAAGAGCGGGTAGAACGAACAATAGAACACCACCAAAGCGATGGAGGCTTTCGCACCCCGGGAAGTGATCCATGAAAACCTGGGGCCAGTGAACCAACCAAGGTTGCGAGAAAGTGTGGGCAACAGCACAAACAGGGAAGATGAAATCGTGGTGGCCAGAAGTGAGCCTGAGCCTGGGCAGTAAACCCATCCAAGGTTCAATAACTAGTTCAATAACTTATTAAAAGACGTAGCATTGTATCACTTTTACTTTAGTTTTGTGTTCTGATTTGTAGCAGGCTATAAACAAGATTACAGGTAGGTGGAAAATTTTCCTATAACTCCATAGGGGTATAAGGGAACAAAATAATCGAATAGATGGCATGGGTTGCCTCTGTGCAGCCAGACGCGTTTTATGGTATACAAATTTGGTTCAAAATAGTAAATTAATGCAGTGACAGTTCATTATTTGACCTTACCTATTAATCTTTTGGTGTATAGATTTGCTTTTAGTTTTGCTTAAAAAAATATTAGTTTCTACTGACGTCGAAAGCTGGCGCCAGTGACCCAGTTCTTGGCTATGTGGTACTGGGCCGGCCGGAGTGGCCGTGCGGCTCCAGGCGCTACAGTCTGGAACCGAGCGACCGCTACGGTCGCAGGTTCGAATCCTGCCTCGGGCATGGATGTGTGTGATGTCCTTAGGTTAGTTAGGTTTAATTAGTTCTAGGGGACTGATGACCTCAGTAGTTAAGTCGCATAGTGCTCAGAGCCATATGTGGTACTGGCTCGGCCAATGTGCTGCCCCTGCGAGACCTGTGACAGAGGAGCACCGCCATGACCACACTGAAGAGAGACGGGGCAGCGGCAATCACCCAGCTGAACTAACGAGGGGAACACGGCAAATGCGATAACTTTATTTGTCACAAACATCGCCCAGACGAAGAGGAGTCAAAATAAGTGAAAACTTGTCACGGCTTATCCCTCGATACTAAACCGTTTTTGACCGAGCAGTTTTAGGCGCTACAATCTGGAACCGCGCGACCGCTAGGGTCGCAGGTTCGAATCCCGCCTCAGGCATGGATGTCTGTGATGTTCATAGGTCAGTTAGGTTTAAGTAGTTCTAAGTTCTAGGGGACTGATGACCTCAGTAGTTAAGTCGCATAGTGCTCAGGGCTATTTTAATTTTTTTTCAACCGTTTCGGAGAAAACGACCGTCAACGTTTTCGACGACCTAATTTAGATGCATTACAGCGCCCAATAATTACAGCCTAAATGGTGGCAATGTGTTTTCTCAATTTTGCACCCTGTGTTCCAAATCCGATTATCACTTTTATTTTTGTTTCTCATTTATCTACCCATGTCAGTAAAAGATTATTACAGAAATGTTACTTATCAAATTAAGGGACACAATGGTGTTACATTAATTATAAAATTACAACTAACTTTTACAAGTGTCATACTTTTCCTATACAACAAATGTTTGTAGGATATTTTAAGGGGTGCAGTATTTTTGCATCTGCGTCCACCTCTACATGTCTACTCTGCAAATCACACTTAAGTGGCTGGCAGAGGGTTCATCTAAGCACCTTGACAATAATTCTCTGTTACTTCATTCTCGAACAGCGCGCAGAAAAAGCCAACACCTGTATCTTTACGTGCGAGGTCTGATTTCACTTACACTATGTAGGTCGGCATCAGCGATATATTTTCACATTCTTTGGAGAAAGTTTGTGAATGTTATTTCGTGAAAAAATACCGCCACAATGGGAAACACTACTGTTGCAATGATTTCCAAGCGAAATCCAGTATCGTGACACTCTCTTCCCTGTTTCTCGGTAATACAAAAAGTGCTTCTCTTCGTTGGACTTTTTCGATGTACTCAACTTGTCTAATGAGGAATCCACACCGCGCAGCGGTACTCAAAAGAGGACGTACAAGCGTAGTGTTGGCATTCTCTTTACTAGATCCTTTGCACCTCCTAAGTGTTCTGCTAATAACACACATTCTTTGGTTCACCTTGCTCACAATAATTTCAATGTGTTCTTTCCAATTTAAGTTGGTCGTAATTGTAGCTCATAGGCATGTAGTATAATTTACAGCCTTTAGATTTGACTGATTTATCATGTAACCGAAGTTTAACGGATTGCTTTTAGCACTCGTGTGGATCACTTCACACTTTTCATTATTTAGGCTCAGTTATCAATTTTCGCACCATACAATTGTCTTTGCTAAATCGTTTTGCAAACGGTTTTGATTTTCTCATGACTTTGCCACACGAATGCAACAGTATCGTCTAAAACAACCTAAGATGCGTGCTCAGATTCTCTCCTAGATCGTTTACACAGATATGGAACAAGAGAGGGCCTATAAAGCTACCTCTGGGAACTCCAGAAATCACTTCTGCTTTACTCGATGACTTTCTGTCAGATAATACGAACTTTGATCTCTCTGACCGTAAATCGCGAATCCAGTCACCTGTCTGAGGCGGTATTCCATAAGCACGCAATTTGATTACAAGCCGCTTGTGAGGTATGGTGTCAAGAGCCTTCAGAAAGTCTAGAAATACAGAATCAATTTGAAATCCCTTGTCAATAGCACTCAAGACTTAGAGTGTATATAGAACTAGCTATGTTTCGCAAGAATAAAATTTTCAAAATCCGTGTTGACTATGTGTCAATAGACCGTTCTCTTCGAAGTAATTCAGAATGTTCGAACACAATATTTATTCCAAAATCCTGGAGCATATCGACGTTAATATACGGGCCAGTAATATAGTGAACCAGTCTTATTGCCTTTCTTGAATATTGTTATGACCTGTGTAACTTTCCAGTCTTTGGGTAAGGATCTCTCGTCGAGCTAGCGGTCGCATGTGAGTGTTAAATATGGAGATATTGCTTAAGCGTACTCTGAAAGGAACCTAATTGGTATATAATCTGGACCAAAAGACCTGCAATTATTAAGTGACTTACATTGCTTCAAGGCTGGTCCCGGTGGAGGTTCGAATCCTCCTTCGAGCATGGGTGTGTGTGTTTGTCCTTAGGATAATTTAGGTTAACGCAGTGTGTAAGCTTAGGGACTGATGACCTTAGCAGTTAAGTCCCGTAAGTTTTCACACACATTTGCAGATTTTCAACATTGCTTCAATGCTCCGAGGATATCGACTTGTATCTTACGTTCACATTTGTTCTTGGTTCGAATTCTGGAATATTTACTTCGTCATCTATGGTGAAGGAATTTCGTAAGGGTGTGTTTAGTAACTCTGTTTTAGCAGCACTGCCATTGATAGTATTTCAATTGTTATCGCGCATAGGAGGCATTAATTGTGCCTTGCCGCTAGCTCACTTTACATGCGACCAGTATTTCCTCGGATTTTCTGCCAGGTTTCGAGAAAATGTTTCGTTGTGGAAACTGTAGTAAACATCTTACATTGAATTCTGCGCTATATTTCAAGATTCTGTAAAAGATCGCCAATCTTGGGATTTTGTGCTCGTTTGAATTTGGCATGATTTTTCATTGTTTCTGCAACAGTGTTTTGATTTGTTTTCTGTACCAAAGGCGATCGGCGCCATCGTTTTTTAATTTATTTGGTACTAATCTCAACTCCTGTCGCTACTACTTCTTTGAATTCAAGTCACATCTGCCCTGCCTCTCAGGAAGGTGAATTTTTACCTGCTTTTTTGAATAGTCATGTTTCTCGTTTATTCTTGGTGGATGTGTAAGTTACGATATGCAGTCTCACTACGACAACCCTGTATCCGGTTTGGTGCTCTTTATCAGCAAACTATTTTTTGTTGATAAGAGGTCAAGTGTGTTTTCACAGTTGTTTATTATTCGAGCGGGCTTGTGAACTAATTGCTCCAAACAAATTTCAGAGAATCCCTTTGGGGTAAACATCTATCTCCGCCAGCGTATCAGGGTAAATTGAAGTCACAACCAACTATAATTGTATGAGTCGGATACCTGTTTGAGAATAGACTTAAGTTTGCTTTGAGCCTTTCAGCATTTGTACCATCTGAGTTGGGAGTTCGGTAAAAAGATCGAATTAATATTTTATTCCGGTTGACCTCCACCCATAGTGACTTACAGGAACTATCTACTTCAATCCCGCTACAAGATAAACTACTTCTAACAGCAAAAAACACGCCACCGCCAACTGTATTTAGCCTATCCTTTCTGAACACCGTTAGGTCCTCAGCAAAAATGTCGGTTGAACTTATCTCCGGCATTAGCCAGCTTTCAGCACCTACAACTATTTGAGCATCAGTGCTTTCTATTAGCCTTAGAGCTATGGTATTTTCCCAACACAGCAACGACAATTTACAACTGTTACAACGATTGCTCATGTACCTACGTTCTTGCGTTGTTCGACCTGCCACCTTTAAGAAGGAAGTCCTTTTTGTGCTTTTCAGAAACCCTCTAACCTAAAAAAACCGCCCAGTCCACGCCACACAGCCCCTGCTACCCATGTAGCCGCCTCCTGTGCGTAGTGGACTAGTGAGCTATTCAGCGGAACCCGATACCCACCCACCCTATGCCTCAAGTCGACGAATGTGCACGGTCGCAGAACCGTCTGAGCCTCTGATTCATGCCCTTCGCTCGGTTCTGCGCCAGAGGTTCGCAATCGTCTTGTCGACTATGCTGCAAATGGTGAGCTCTGCTTTCATCTCGCAAGCAAGACCGGTAGTCTTTACCATTTGTGATAGCTGCTCGAATCCAGAGAGAATCTCAGACTAAAGTCTGAAATAACTCCACCCAGTATGCACATGGCTCAAGTTGTGTAATCGAACAGGACACAGTCTAGAGCTGAGAGTGATGTGTCACCAACTCAGCTCGCATCCACACACAGATATCACAATCGCTGTTCATATTAAAGAAGATGGAGCATTACACTATACAGACTAAAAAACGACTGTCGACAATCGTTACGGAACTCTGTAGTCACTGACGAAAACTCAAGAGCTATGTCTAAAAATTTGATTAAAACACAGGGATTGAAAAACTAAACTACCAAAGCACACAGGTGAGAAAAATTCTTTAAATTCTCACATTCTTCTATTCCATTCTTATATCAACTCTAACATTAATTCTCATATTTCATTCTTAGGTGTAGTCTTCATGAATATTTCGTGCATTCCCTTGGATGATACCGATCGTAGAAACGTTCGGAACATAGAAATTCCGAGCATCACGAGTATCACATTGAAGGCAGGTTTGCCACTGTGATATTTCTTTGTGTGAATCTAAGAAAAGTAACTTCCTCAATACTGCTGAAGATTTCAAGCATTGACAATAATTTCACAGCAAATTACACTTAACGGACGACTTTAAATAAAACTGGGGCTTGCAGTTGATTATGAATCAAGATACACTATAGGAGATTCATCGGAAACAATTCCAAATAATTTTGTCATTCATTTATTGTATTTTTCTTTTTTAAATGCGTCACTAGACATACAGCTATTAAACGAATAAGGACGACGTTATTTCAATAAACCTTGCAAAATATTTAGTAGTATCCTCTACAAACACGGGTAAATAAATGAAAAATTAAATAAAAGTAGTAATCCGGTTTCGAACATGCAGCGGCAAAGTACACTACTGGCCATTAAAGTTGCTACACAACGAAGATGATGTGCTGCAGACGCGAAATCTAAGCGACGGGAAGAAGATTCTGTGATATGCAAATCATTAGCTTTTCAGAGCATTTACACAAGGTTGGCGCCGGTGGCGACAACTACAACGTGCTGACATGAGGAAAGTTTCCAACCGATTTCTCATACACAAACAGCAGTTGATCGGCGTTGACTGGTGAAACGTTGTTGTGATGCCTCTTGTAAGGAGGAGAAATGCGTACCATCACGTTTCCGACTCTGATAAAGGTAGAATTGTAGCCTATCGCGATTGCGGTTTATCGTATCGCTACATTGCTGCTCGCGTTGGTCGAGATCCAATGACTGTTAGCAGAATATGGAATCGGTGACTTCAGGAGGATAATACGGAACGCCGTGCTGGATCCCAACGGCCTCGTATCACTAGTAGTCGAGACGACAGGCATCTTATCCGCTTGGCTGTAACGGATCGTACAGCCACGTCTCGATCCCTGAGTCAACAGATGGAGACGTTTGCAAGACAACAACCATCTGCACGAACAGTTCGACCACGTTTGCAGCAGCATGGACTATCAGCTCGGAGACCATGGCTGCGGTTACCCTTGACGCTGCATCACAGACAGGAGCGCCTGCGATGGTGTACTCAAAGACAAACCTGGGTGCACGAATGGCGAAACGTCATTTTTTCGGATGAATCCAGGTTCTGTTTAAAGCATCATGATGGTGAAATCCGTGTTTGGCGACATCGTGGTGAACGCACATTGGAAGCGTGTATTCGTCATCGCCATGCTGGCGTATCACCCGGCGTGATGGTATGGGGTGCCATTGGTTACACGTCTCTGTCACCTCTTGTTCGTATTGACGGCACTTTGAGCAGTGGACGTTACATTTCAGATGTGTTACGACCCGTGGCTCTACCCTTAATTCGATTCCTGCGAAACCCTACATTTCAGCAGGATAATGCATGACCGCCCCCCATGAACCATGGACCTTGCCGTTGGTGGGGAGGTTTGCGTGCCTCAGCGATACAGATGGCCGTACCGTAGGTGCAATCACAACGGAGGGGTATCTGTTGAGAGGCCAGACAAACATGTGGTTCCTGAAGAGGGGCAGCAGCCTTTTTAGTAGTTGCACGGGCAACAGTCTGGATGATTGCCTGATCTGGCCTTGTAACATTAACCAAAACGGCCTTGCTGTGCTGGTACGGCGAACGGCTGAAAGCAACGGGAAACTACAGCCGTAATTTTTCCCGAGGATATGCAGCTTTACTGTATCATTAAATGATGATGGCGTCCTGTTGGGTAAAATATTCCGGAGGTAAAATAGTCCCCCATTCGGATCTCCGGGCGGGGACTACTTAAGAGGACGTCGTTATCAGGAGAAAGAAAACTGGCGTTCTACGGATCGGAGCGTGGAATGTCAGATCCCTTAATCGGGCAGGTAGCTTAGAAATTTTAAAAAGGGAAATGGATAGGTTAAAGTTAGATATAGTGGGAATTAGTGAAGTTCGGTGGCAGGAGGAACAAGACATTTGGTCGGGTGATTACAGGGTTATAAGTACAAAATAAAATAGGGGTAATGCAGGAGTAGAATTAATAATGGATAAAAAAATAAGAGTGCGGGTTAGCTACTACAAACAGCATAGTGAACGCATTATTGTGGCCAAGATAGACACAAAGCCCATGCCTGCTACAGTAGTACAAGTTTATATGCCAACTAGCTCCGCAGATGATGAAGAAATAGATGAAATGTATGACGAGATAAAAGAAATTATTCAGGTAGTGAAGGGAGACGAAAATTTAATAGTCATGGGTGACTGGAATTCGTCAGTAGGAAAAGGGAGAGTAGGACACACAGTAGGTGAATATGGATTGGGGGGGAAGAAATGAAAGAGGAAGCCGCCTTGTAGAATTTTGCACAGAGCATGACTTAATCATAGCTAACACTTGGTTCAAGAATCATAAAAGAAGGTTGTATACCTGGAAGAATCCTGGAGATACTAAAAGGTATCAGATAGATTATATAATGGTAAGACAGAGATTTAGGAACCAGGTTTTAAATTGTAAGACATTTCCAGGGGCAGATGTGGATTCTGACCACAATCTATTGGTTATGAAATGCAGATTGAAACTGAAGAAACGGCAAAAAGGTGGGAATTTAAGGAGATGGAACATAGATAAAATGAAAGAACCAGGGTTTTAGAAAGTTTCAGGGAGAGCATAAGGGAACAATTGACAGGAATGGGGGAAAGAAATACAGTAGGAGAAGAATGGGTAGCTCTGAGGGATGAATTAGTGAAGGCAGCAGACGATCAAGTAGGTAAAAAGACGAGGGCTAATAGAAGTCCTTGGGTAACACAAGAAATATTGAATTTAATTGATGAAAGGAGAAAATATAAAAATGCAGTAAATGAAGCAGGCAAAAAGGAATACAAACGTCTCAAAAATGAGATCGACAGGAAGTGCAAAATGGCTAAGCAGGGATGGCTAGAGGACAAATGTAAGGATGTAGAGGCTTGTCTCACTAGGGGTAAGATAGATACTGCCTACAGGAAAATTAAAGAGACCTTTGGAGAGAAGAGAACCACTTGTATGAATATCAAGAACTTAGATGGCAACCCAGTTCTAAGCAAAGAAGGGAAGGCAGAAAGGTGGAAGTAGTATATAGAGGGTTTATACAAGGACGATGTGCTTGAGGACAATATTATAGAAATGGAAGAGGATGTAGATGAAGACGAAATGGGAGATAAGATACTGCGTGAAGAGTTTGACACAGCACTGAAAGACCTGAGTCGAAACAAGGCTCCGGGAGTAGACAACTTTCCATTAGAACTACTGATGGCCTTGGGAGAGCCAGTCATGACAAAACTCTACCATCTGGTGAGCAAGATGTATGAGACAGGTGAAATACCCTCAGACTTCAAGAAGAATATAATAATTCCAATTCCAAACAAAGCAGGTGTTGACAGATGTGAAAATTACCGAACTATCAGATTAATAAGTCACAGTTGCAAAATACTAACGCGGATTCTTTACAGACGAATGGAAAAACTGGTAGAAGCGGACCTCGGGGAAGATCGGTTTGGATTCCGTAGAAATGTTGGAACACGTGAGGCAATACTAACCTTACGACTTATCTTAGAAGAAAGATTAAGGAAAGGTAAACCTACGTTTCTAGCATTTGTAGACTTAGAGAAAGCTTTTGACAATGTTAACTGGAATACTCTCTTTCAAATTCTGAAGGTGGCAGGGGTAAAATACAGGGAGCGAAAGGCTATTTACAATTTGTACAGAAACCAGATGGCAGTTATAAGAGTCGAGGGGCATGAAAGGGAAGCAGTAGTTGGGAAAGGAGTGAGACAGGGTTGTAACCTCTCCCCGATGTTATTCAATCTGTATATTGAGCAAGCAGTAAAGGAAACAAAAGAAAAATTCGGAGTAGGTATTAAAATTCATGAAGAAAAAGTAAAAATTTGAGGTTCGCCGATGACATTGTAATTCTTTCAGAGACAGCAAAGGACTTGGAAGAGCAGTTGAACGGAATGAACAGTGTCTTGAAAGGAGGATATAAGATGAACATCAACAAAAGAAAACGAGGATAATGGAATGTAGTCAAATTAAATCGGGTGATGCTGAGGGAATTAGATTAGGAAATGAGACACTTAAAGTAGTAAAGGAGTTTTGCTATTTAGGGAGTAAAATAACTGATGATGGTCGAAGTAGAGAGGATATAAAATGTAGACTGGCAATGGCAAGGAAAGCGTTTCTGAAGAAGAGAAATTTGTTAACGTCGAGTATAGATTTAAGTGTCAGGAAGTCGTTTCTGAAAGTATTTGTATGGAGTGTAGCCATGAATGGAAGTGAAACAAGGACGATAACTTGTTTGGACAAGAAGAGAATAGAAGCTTTCGAAATGTGGTGCTACAGAATAATGCTGAAGATAAGGGTGGTAGATCACGTAACTAATGAGGAGGTATTGAATAGGATTGGGGAGAAGAGAAGTTTGTGGCACAACTTGACTAGAAGAAGGGATCGGTTGGTAGGTCATGTTTTGAGGCATCATGGGATCACAAATTTAGCATTGGAGGGCAACGTGGATGGTAAAAATCGTAGAGGGAGGCCAAGAGATGAATACACTAAACAGATTCAGAAGGATGTAGGCTGCAGTAGGTACTGGGAGATGAAGAAGCTTGCACAGGATAGAGTAGCATGGAGAGCTGCATCTAACCAGTCTCAGGACTGAAGACCACAACAACAACATGCATGACCGCATGTTGCAGGTTCTCTACGGGCCATTCTGGATACAGACAATGTTCGATTGCTGCCCTGGTCAGCACATTCTCCAGATCTCTCACCAATTGAAAACGTCTGGTCAACAGTGGCCGAGCAACTGGTTCGTCACAATACGCCAGTCACTACTCTTGATGAACTGTGGTATCGTGTTGAAGCTGCATGGACAGCTGTACCTGTACACGCCATCCAAGCTCTCTTTCACTCAATTCCCAGGCGTATCAAGGCCGTTATTACGGCCAGAGGTGGTTGTTCTGGGTACTGATTTCTCAGGATCTATGCACCCAAATTGTGTGAAAATGTAATGTCATGTCAGTTCTAGTATATTTGTCCAATGTATACCCTTTATCATAAGCATTTCTTCCTGGTGTAGCCATTTTAATTGGCAGTAGTGTATGAAGCCACGTTGCTGGCTACTGCGCTAGCACTTTTTTATCTTTTTTTTATGGAAAATAGATCAGGCCGTGGGCTGGTGGAGGCAAGGTGGGCGGGGCTCGAAACCCTAGACCTGGCCACAATGTCTCCTCCCTCCCATCCCTGCCTATGTGGTAGAAGGGATGCAACGGTTTTATTGTTTTGAATGTTTATTTCCATTTATTTTTATTTGGCTGCTTGTATTGTTTTTGTTATTTTATTTATTTGATTTATTTAAGCAGTAAGTAACTGAAACTAATAAGCACACTTCTTGCGTCGAATTGGGGACGGTCATAATTGAAAACATACTGATAGTTGCAACGAAAGGAAAAAAGAAAGTGAGCAAAGTGTGACGCAGCATGTGAAAGTTGCTGGATTTGGACGGGTTACTCCTGTAACTGAAATATCAGATCTGAAGATGGTTCTGAATGAACCGAAACCGGTCATATGAATAAAAAAATTTGCAATCAAGACTGATTATAAGTAACATTATAATAATATCACTGATTGCTGTTATCCCATCAGACATTATGTCTGTTTCTGCAAAATCTTCCAGAATGTTTCGAAGAAGAGAAAATCGTGTTAACAGTTCGTACCACACCCCATGACACCCGAGCAAAAACAGCGACGTGTCAACACAAGCCGCGACTTGACTCACAGCAGTTATTTTCTGGAAATACCGCCACAGCAGATGGGACCTGGTGTTACGAATACGAACCTACCACTAACAGGACATAGTGCAGAATGGGTCTCTAATGGTTCGCCAAGATCGAAGAAGATGCGAATACGACGTGCGAATTGAACAACATCCCAAAGAAGGACTTTTCTGACAGTTTGTTATGGTTGTATAAAAGCTCTATGTCACGTGCTCAAGTGGGGTGAGACTAGGCAGAACAGCTGAAGCACTAGAAGCACTATGCTAATTTTTCGCTGGTTTAGTGAATCCAGTTCCAAAAGTTGTAGGATTGACAGTACCATATTGTAAGGTTCAGTGCCCGTTCTGAAAGGAAAAGGCAGATAACTCTTGAAAAATAAATTTAGCTTTTCATTATTGGTGCCTCGTAAAATGCAGTCAGTATGAAATATCTTGCAAATGCATATTTCCCTTCATCGGACATTTCGTTCTGCTCAGTGGAACTAATTAACGTACACACATACAT
This sequence comes from Schistocerca serialis cubense, assembly GCF_023864345.2. Classification (NCBI taxonomy): domain Eukaryota; kingdom Metazoa; phylum Arthropoda; class Insecta; order Orthoptera; family Acrididae; genus Schistocerca; species Schistocerca serialis. The sequence goes on along the minus strand of NC_064638.1, from coordinate 246,676,035 downwards.
TGTCTTAACAAATATATATCGAACAAAAAAAGAAGTAACAAAAGTTGTTAAGGAGCCAGAGCGCTGCCACAGCGCGATGCTCAGAAATTCACCTTATTGCGATCTCTGAGGCACAGCATGCATAATGATGCAGTGGAGTAACTTCAGTCGGTCGCTGCAATTTTTGCAGTTGCTGGCACCATACCTTTCCAAACTAAAAACTAAACGTAACAAAACTGTAGCTCATTTGAATGCAAAAGTATTAATTTAAGAAGTATAAAACGTGTCAAAATTTGACATCACCAATGACTGCGTAAGCGGCAGCAGTTAGACTGCCAGTGTCAACAATTTTGCAACACAACATCCTAGGGTAGAACATGATAGTACCAGCTCAGAAACTGCGAGAGGGCAGAAAAGTAATTTTACGTAGGACGTGCGCAGGACTGTCGTCTCATCTGTTAGAGTTTACGTGTTCGGTCCTGTATGTCTACGCTCGCCCGTGTGCTTTGGGTCCCCACGCGTCCGTCGCCAGCCACGCCCTCTGCCGCCCCCACGTCACTTGCTACAGGGACAGCCCGGCTGCGGGGCTGTTTGGAGGCGGTGCCGGCGCTGATCACGCTTTACGATCTCCAGTCACGCTTATCCAGCGGAACTGCGTGCCACGCTGCGCCGCGCCACGTGACTAGGGCGCTGCTACACACAGCCGCTCTGCCACCGACACAGCCTCACGAGCACCTACCCGTCTCTCGGGGGTGGTCCTCTTTAAACCCGAGCCCGGACAGCATGGATGACTAATCTGGATCAGATAGCAAATAATTCATTTGAAATTGTCTAATAGCTGATCATGTATGACGTACGAATAATAAAGCTTCGAAAGACTTGGGGTAAAATAAGGTAGAAGTGAGAGACAACATTTCTTCTGAATACCTAAAGTCATTGGAGGAAGTGGCAATCAAGCGTGTAGTACATGTGAATCATAGGACATACCATCAAACTTTCGGATAAATATCAATCACGCAATTCCGCGTACAGCAAAGACAAAAGTATATTATCAGTTTTTGTATCCAAATTGATGACAAGGACATTAATATGTAAATTACAATGAAATGAACACCCTTAGCTGCTTACAGGTGTTGACATACGTCAACGGGGACCGATGAAAGTGTGTGCCCCGACCGGGACTGGAACCCGGGATCTCCTGCTTACATGGCAGACGTTCTATCCATTTTTTTTTTTTTAATCTCATTTTGTTCGCTTTGGTTCGTTGCATCTGCTCAGGGCGGACGTCGTAAGACATCCGTTTAAGTTCGTTGTTGATCGATTAGCTCAGTTTTTTTTATTACAGAGGGCTGCTAAACCTCTGACCGAACACGCTTTTTTTTAAATCTCATTTTGTTCTATATTGATCGTTGAATTTGTTCGTGGCGGACGTCAGATGACACTCGTTCAGGTTGTTCGTTCATCCGTTCACTCAGTTTTTTTTTATTACAGAGGGTATCTAAACCCTCTGACCGAACAAGCTGATCTACCGTGCCGGCTACCATCTGAGCCACCGAGGACACAGAGGATAGCGTGACTTCAGGGCTTTATCTCTGGCACGCCTCCCGCGAAACCCGCATGCTCAACGTATTAATATGTAAAGTATGAAAAACGAAACTGGATCTGTTAGGTGAGAGTAAGTTGGATTTTCAGAGAAGAGATGGCACCAGAGGGGCAGTCGTGACGTTGTGCTTGATAGTGTAAACCAGAAAGTTCAGGACACTTCCATACCAGGAAAGAACATTCCGCAGTCTAAAATGGTGCAAGATGTTCGAAATTCTGAGAAAAGCAGAAGTAAGCTGTGAGAAAAAATGGATAGTATTCAGTTCGTACAACACTAAGAGGGGAAGATCAGGAAAGAAGCCCTCGGATTAGTACTGTAAGGGATGTATTCTTTCACCTCTAGTTTTCATCGTATACGTCGAAGAACCATTGGAGGAAACAGAAGAAACGTTCAAGGGTGGATTAAAATTAAAGTTGAAAGGACATCAGTGATGAGATCACTTGAGGACATTGTTGTCCACAGTGAAGGAGAAGAAGAATTGCAGATTACGTCGAATGGAATGAACAGTCTAGTGAGTACAGAATATGGATTGCTAGTAAACCGAAGGAAGTTCATAGTAATGAGGAGTCACAAAATGAGATTAGCGAAAAAATTTAAAAAAAGGTTTGGCACCACGAGGTAGACAAGATAAGGATTTCAGCTTGACGGATGAAGCAAAGATAACATAAAAACCAGATTAGTACGCAAAGAGAGAATTCCTGTCCAAGAAAAGTCTGTTACCATCAAACACAGCCCCTAATTTGAAGGAGAAATTTCTGAGAATGTACGTCTGGAGCACAGTTTGGTATGAGAAAGAAGAGAATCGAAGCATTTGATATGTGGTGCTACAAAATAATGTTGATAATTAGGTACGGAATGAGGAGGTTCTCCGCATAATGGGCGAAGAAACATAGGAGATACTGGCAAGAACGGATAGGAGAATAGGAAAGTTAAGACAACAGAAAATAATATCCATGGCACTAAAGAGGAGTTGTATAGAGTGAAAGCTGTAGAGGAAGACAGAGACTGGAATACATCCAGCAAATAATTGAGGAAGTAGATTGCTTACTCTGTGACGAAAAGTTTATCATAGGAGAAGATAGAGAGGCCGCCACATCAAACGTGCCAGAAGGCTCATAACTCCAATAGAAAAGAAATCATTACCAACTGTCTCACTTATTCTTTTTATCTGCCTGTTCTTTGAATAACTCAAGTCGAAGTACACGTTTGATGTAACTCTCTGCTCAAGTCTATCCTGTGTAAACTTTTTCGTCTTTGCATAACTACTGTAACCTAAATCCACTTGAAGATGGCCAGAGCGTTCCCTATCTTTTGGTGAAGGGCCAGTGCCTATCACTGTTCGGATCGTTGTTCCATTTCTGGTATAGAACAGTGGCCTCATGTCTCCTCCACTGTAACACACAGGTGCACGAAATGAGTCGCAGTTTTTAAAAAATATCCTATACACTGTTAGGAATTAGTTCTCGCATTTACTTTTGGTAATCATTCATCACATATGTCTCCCACCATGCACGAAACTTCCTCATTCTATAAAATGTTAGTCACTCGATGAAACGAGGAGATTGCTCGTTTTCGAGCGCTGTAGATGACGCTGAACTATAACACGCTGTAATGTGACCCTCCACCACTGACCATGTCATGACATTGAAGGGCGTATGTGCCACTGGGTAAGACAGATCGATGTGGGGACGCGGCTGAACGGCCGAAAGGAGTACACGATCACATTCTTATTTGTTGGCGTATCAACACGGACCGTCCAGCGCCTCTACAAGGAACAGTGTAGCATTCGCAGTTATGTACAACCATGTAAGAAGCTTAAACATATAACAATGGTAACGCATAAGGACCGGAGACGTGTACATCGCCTTCCCAGTGTTACTTTTCTCCAAACACTATAGGAATTACTGCTGTCAATGATCTAGGAAAGTCTTAACGATCGAACATTGCAAACGGAGCTGCGCGGTCAAGGGTGCCTTGCCGCGATTCGCGCGACTTCCGCCGTCGGAGGTTCGAGTCCTCCCTCGGGCATGGGTGTGTGTGTGTTGTCCTTAGCGTAAGTTAAAGACAAATTAAGTAGTTTGTAAGCCTACGAACCGATGACCGAATCAGTTCGGTCCCATAGGAAATTACACAAATTTCCAAAATTCCAAACGGAACTTCATGCACTGGACATTTTGAGGCAGATAAAGCAGCACATGTTTAGTGATCCAAACAGTATATAACTGGAATGTAGCTGACTGGAAGCGCGTATTGTGGTGCGACGACCCGCGCTTTTGACTGTCTTCAAATGATGCAAGATATCGAGTTCGTCCTGCCCTGAACACACAGTATGTGTAGGGTGCAGTTCAAGCCGAAGGTGGGCCCTTTATTCTTTTGTTTTGTTTTTCGTACCATGACTCGGGCCCACTCATACCAGCTATCGTGAACATTAACCAGGATTTTGATTTCACCATTCTCTGTGACCAAGAGCAGCTTTGTCTTCTTTCTTTTCATAACAAGTGTGCTTCGAAATCTTCTGTTATCCAAGATGTCATCAATCATGTTCATGTGGAATGTTTAGTTTCCGCCGTGTTCCTTCTTCTGCTATATTTACAGCATATTTCGTATAAAATTAACTGTCATATATAATTAATTGTTTCAAGTATACTTAGTTGACAAGTTGTCCAGCATCGCAATACACATCCTCGTTCTTTTCATCTGTGTTTGCACTTCTCCATCATCTTCCAGAAAAGTACGACTTCATTTTGAATTGCGCGACATATATTCCAACTGTGAAAAACCGACAGTTTCAGGATCGTGTCTGCATGAAACACACAGGATATGGGTACTTTAAAACATCCAACAAGTCTGCAGATTAAGAAGACACTTGTATTTCATTATTGGCCAACGTGTCCAATCATACCACAAACAACTTTTGGCTGACGTCAATGCCATCCCTGCGTTACCTTGACCTCGTCACTAGGATGAACTGAATTCACTCTTACGCCGTTCTAATACATTTTTCTTCCTCTTTCGGCAGGTATGATTTCCATCCTGCATCTGCTGTTCTCTTGTACAAGCATTTCGAATGTACGTATCTGATACACCCAACTTCCTCCTCAATTTCCTGTTCTTTGTATCGTAATAAAATTTTTCTCTTTTACTCCTCCTAACAACGCTAATCCTGGCTTTACCAGTTGTCCACCCAACTGGGCCTTCCCTCCTCTCTTTTTGTTGTGTTGCTTCTACATTTCGTTCCGCTTAAGCTTATTTATTTTTAATGTACATCTACGACACTGCGTAGCACATGTTTCTTTTTATTCTTTTCCAGATTTCCCGTGACTAGATTTCCTTTTGTTGCAGCACTGTTCGTCAGGTGAAACTTTTCAAGATGTTATTCCTCAACACGAAGATTCTTCTGCCAAATAGAGCTTTCATCTATTTCGCCAATAATTTTCTTACATCTTATTCGCGAACGGAACTTGGTACAACCTCATTTGTTGGACCGAAGATTCCACAGAATTTATGATACTTCATAATTCTCAATTCATCTTTGCTCAACCTTTATCCAAAGTTACGTTAGTCACGGGACCTTACCATCGGTGTACGCCTGTATTACTAATGTAGATATTTATTCCTATCCGAAATTTCCTTTCATCTCCTTTCTTACTTCTGTGCACTTGCATTTTGTTCATATTTGGATCCTGCTCCTAAGTCTGTAATTTATTCCTCTTCATGCCAAGCGTATAAATATATCACCCCATCTCTTATTATCGACATTTTTTCATTGCATGGATGACTATGCTAGAATCTATTTGAGGTGATAATTTTACCCTAATCTTCTTCCGATCATTGAACTTCTGCTGATAGAAATTTTTGGGCACTATCACTACTGGCCATTATAATAGCTACACCAAGAAGAAAAGCAGATGATAAACGGGTATTCATTGGACAAATATACTAGAACTGACATGTGACTACAATTTGACTCAGTTTGGGTGCATGGACCCTGAGAAATCAGTACCCAGAACAACCACCTCTGGCCGTAATAACGGCTTTGATACGCCTGGCCATTGAGTCAAACAGAGTGTATAGGTACACTGCCCATGCAGCTTCAACAGGACACCACAGTTCATCGAGAGTAGTGACTGGCGTATTGCGAAATGCCAGTTGCTCTGCCACCATTGACAAGACGTTTTCAATTGGTCAGAGATCTGGAGAATGTGCTGGCCAGGGCAGCAGTCGAACATTTTCTGTATCCAGAAAGGCCCGTACAGGAGCTGCAACATGCTGTCGTGCATTATCCTGCTGAAATGTAGGGTTTCGCAGGGATCGATGGAGGGTAGCTGTCGTGCATTATCCTGCTGAAATGTAGGGTTTCGCAGGGATCGATGGAGGGTAGAGCCACGGGTCGTAACACATCTGAAATGTAACGTCCACTGTTCAAAGTGTCGTCTGTGCGAACAAGAGGCGACCGAGATGTGTAACCAATGGCACCCCATACCATCACGCCTGATGATACGCCAGTATGGCGATGACGAATACACGCTTCCAATGTGCGTTCACCGCGATGTCGCCAAACACGGATGCGACCATGATGATGCTGTAAACAGAACCTGGATTCATCCGAAAAAATGACGTTTTGCCATTCGTGCACCCAGGTCCGTCGTTGAGTACACCATCGCAGGCGCTCCTGTCTGTTATGCAGCGTCATGGGTAACCGCAGCCATGGTCTCCGAGCTGAAAGTCCATGCTGCTTCTAACGCCGTCGAACTATTCGTGCAGATGGTTGTTGTCTTGCAAACGTTCCCATCTGTTGACTCAGGGATCGAGACGAGGCTACACGATCCGTTACAGCAATGTGGATAAGATGCCTGTCATCTCGACTGGTAGTGATACGAGGCCGTTGGGATCCAGCAAGTCGTTCCTTATTACCCTCCTGAACCCACCGATTCCATATTCTGCTAACAGTCATTGGATCTCTCCCTCCGCGAGCAGCAATGTCGCGATAGGATAAACCACAATTGCGATAGGCTACAATCCGACCTTTAACAAAGTCGGAAGCGTGATGGTACGCATTTCTCCTCCTTATACGAGGCATCACACCAACGTTTCACCAGGCAACGCCGGTCAGCTGCCGTTTGTGTATGAGAAATCGGTTGGAAACTTTCCTAATGTCAGCACGTTGTAGATGTCGCCACTGGCGTCAACCTTGCTCTGAAAAGCTAAGCATTTGCATATCACGGCATCTTCTTCCTGTCGGTTAAATTTCGAGTCTGTAGCACATCATCTTCGTGGTGTAGCAATTTTAATGGCCATTAGTGTATGAAACTTGAGATGAGTAAAACTTTAACCATTAAATAAAAGTAATCACCGTACCACAAATTACACTTGATTGTGTCACTTGCACATTAAATGAAAGGAATCACAGTCTCATAAACTGCACTTGAGTGTGGCATTATCATAGAGTATAAAAAGATTAGCAGCTCCAGCAGCTAAAAAGCAAACGAATTAGTCGCAAACATCTATTTTTTATGAAAGAAACTGGTTTTGGAGAACGACTCCACACAAACAATTTACAAATTACTTTTGATTCTGAAAGGGTAATAATAATTTGTCCATTACCGTAACAAGATATTCGCGGCCGTTACTACGGTTTTAAATCGTGATTGCTATGAGACTAAGTGGAACTGAGAGGCAGACTGGGATGAAAACTGTGGTGCATTTACCAGGCGAGGGGGCAGCCACTGACAGTCGAAATGTGTAGGCGCGCTGTGGTCGACTATCGCGTATGCGGCGGGCGTTGCGTGTGTCTTCGGCAGCTGCCGGCGCTGGATGTCTAGCAGCGTAGAGCCAGCTGACACAACCAGGCAGTGTTCCCTGTCTATACAAGAGGTCTCCTTCCCATCCCAACGACAACTTTCTGTAGAGGACGATATGCTTGCGTTTTCCAGAGCTATCTCCCTCGGCGTGGCCATATAACCAACTGGCTGGCTTGCTTGAAGGACATCATCTTTACGCCAGTGACTGTTATTTTTTATTACACTATTGCAATTTCGGCCTTACGCCATTATCAAGTGCTGATATTATGGCTTTAAGTCATGTCAACGTAATGTAAGCTGACACATTTGCGTGTCGTTGTCAATCCTGTTAAATACATTCGTACTGTTGTTACACTAATGAATTTAACAGAATTGACAACGACACACAAATGTGTCAGCTTACATTACGTTGACATGGCTTAAAGCCATAACACCAGCGCTTGATAATGACCTAAGGCCGAAATTGCAATAGTGTAATAAGAACTTACAACAGTCACTGGCGTAATTATGATGTCCTTGAAAAAAAATTTTTTTTAATGGCTATGAATACCAGCTACAAGAAGTGGCTAGCTTCCTTTTCTGGTGAGTTCAGTTACTGTTCACCATCCTTCTGATATATTTTTCACCCTCCCACCTCACAGTTCTCACACTGGGAAAGGAAGACACATTCAGGTTTTATTTTAGCGGAAATTCCTTCACTAGGCCTGCAGAATGTTGCCAGATAACAATGGTTGTCTTATCTGCTGTCGACTCACTAACCACCTCCCTGCACCTGCTGTCTCATTTCGCTCCATTTTGACAATGAGTAGAATCCAGTATTTCTCCCAAAATTCTTTCAGCAGGAGACCACACACAGAGTTTAAAAACGTATTCATCGAAAGCATGCTTTCTCTTAGGAAAATACGTAAGGTGCATTTCACATTGGATTACCACGTTCTGTGGAGGCACCCAGTTGTCCCATCCACCTTTTTCTCCAGTTTGACGACGTGAATCTTCAAGTGTTCCATAATTACGGATAGCAGAGGGAGACCGCTCGTCGCGTGCCTAGTGCTTTTGCTATCCGAACGCACAAATGCGTTTGCGATGATGGGGTGCCCTGAGCCGTCTCTGCCTCAGGCGCCTTCTTTTACAAGGGGTGTCCAGTGCCCATGATGGGACGTCAAAGGGTGGATGCATTACGCGCTGTCGTATGCAGACACTCGGAGGCTTCAACATACTGTACAGTCTTATTCATTTATTTTAAATGAAATAATTAGAAAGGTGGTAACCCGTGGTCTAGAGCTAGCATTTTTTATCAAAATGTCCTCAAACGCGGGTTCGAAACCCGCCACCGCCTAAATTTTGATTAATAATCAGCAATGGCGGCCGAAGACTTCCGACATGTCACCCTCATTCTGCCAACGGCATTGTCAAAGAGGACGGAAGAGCGGACATAGGTTCAGGACACTCTCTTGTTCTATGGGTGGGAAACTCCCCCTAAAGGCTGCATGAACAGGGAAGTAACCGATTTTGTGACTTTTACGATTTACTAACCTGAAGCGAATTGTATAGTTTCATCTGTGTTTTCGTTTGCGTCGGAAAGTAAACCGATTTTGTGACAGATTACAAGTTCCAAATCATGAGAGGGTGGGATTATTGGTAGTTGCGAGCTCCAATGATAAACACGTTATTGGGCCCCTTTGGGACATGGCTGCCAAGAGGAAGAAAGCCAATGCACACTACGGGTGCCTACCGAATGGAGTCAATCCAGACTTGGAACGGATCCTTCCGGATGCCATGAGGAGCACAGGGCGCAACCAGCTGCAGGTGATAGCTCATGTCGGCACCAATGATGTGACTCGCTTCGGATCGAGAGAGATTCTCTCTGGTTTCGAGCGGCTGATAGAAATGGTAAAGACTGCCAGTCTTGCTTGCGAGATGAAAGCAGAGCTCACCATTTGCAGCATAGTCGACAGGACTGATTGCGGACCTCTGGTATAGAGCCGAGCGGAGGACCTCAGTCAGAGGCTCAGACGGTTCTGTGACCGTGTAGGCTGCAGATTCCTCGACTTGGCCATAGTGTGGTTGGGTTTCGAGTTCCACTGAATAGTTCAGGTGTCCACTACACGCAGGAGGCGGCTACACGGGTATCAGGGGCTGTGTGGTATGGACTCGGCGTTTTCTGTTTTTTTTTTTTTTTTGGGTTAGAGGATCTCAGGAAAACAAAAACAGGACTTCCTTTTTAAAGGATGCGGGCCGAATATAGGAAGAACGTAGATACGGTAACCGGCGTTATAATGGTTGTAAATTATCATAGCAGTCTTGCGAATTTACCAGAGGTCCAAGCGCTAATAGAAAGCAATGATACTCAAATCGCTGTCGGTACTGAAAGCTGGCTAAAGCTGGAGATAATTTTAGCGAAAATTCTAACAATGTTAGGATAGGCTAAAGACAGTTGGCGGTAGGCGTTCATATCAGAAGTAGTTTATCTTGTCGCGCAATAGAAGTTCATAGTTCCTGTGAGTTGACAACCGGAATAATTAATAACTGGATCCTTTTACGGATCTACCAATTCAGGTGATACAATTGCCTAAATATTCAAAGAAAACTTGAGTTTAATTTCAAACACGTACCTGAGTCATACAATTATAGTTCGTGATGATTTAATTTACACTCGACATGTTGGCAAAAATGCATGTTTAAATCCGAAGGTACGTCTAAAACATCATCCGAAATTGTGCTAAATGCATTCTCTGAAATTTATTTCGAGGAGTCAGTTCATGAGCCCACACGGATAATAAACGTTGTAAAAACACACATCTTAGCAACAAATAATCCTGAGCTAATGACAAGCATAGAAACGGATACAGAGGTTAGTGTACTCAGGGTTGTCGTAGCGAGACACAATATTGTAGCCCCGAAATCCTCCAAAAATAAACGATAAATATACCTATTCAATAAAGCAGATCAAAATTCATTTGACGCCTTCCTGTGAGAACTTCCACTCCTTCCAAATTACGAATGTAAGTCTGGATCAGATGGTGCTTCGATTCAAAGAAATAGTATCGGCAGCATTTGAGAGATTTATACCAAATAAATTGACAAACGACGGAGCTGATACTCCTTAATACCCAAAACCGATCAGAATGCTGTTGTAAAAACAACGAAAAAAACATTCCAAATTTAAACGGACGCGAAATCTCCAAGATAGGCGATCTTTTACTGAAGTTCGAAATTTAGCGCGGACTTCAATGCGAGATGCTTAGAATCGTTTCCACAACGAAACTTCGCCACGAAACCTGACAGAAAATACAAAGAGATTTCGGTCGTATGTGACGTATGCCATCGGCAAAACACAACCAGTGTCTTCTCCGCGCAATAGCAGTGGAAATACGATATTGCTGCCAAAGCAGAGTTAATAAACAAAGCCCTGCGAAATTCCTCCACCAAAGAAGAAGAAGTAAATATTCCAGAATTCGAATCAAGAACAACTACTAAGGAGACTGCCTACACTACACTTGTCCGTCCTTTTTTAGTGTGGGATCCTTACCAGACAAGAGTGACGGAGTACATCGAGAAAGTTCAAAGAACGGCAGCACGTTTTGTGTTATCTGCGAAATAGAGGAGAGAGTGTTACTAAACAGATACAGGATTTGGGGTGGACATAACTATAACAAACGTGTTTTTCGTTGCTACAGAATCCTAACGAAATTTCAATCACCAATTTTCTCCTTCGAATGCGAAAATATTTTGTTGACGCCGACCTACATAGATATAAACGATCATCATAATAAAAAAAAGGGAATTCATAACTCGTGCGGAAAGATATAGGTGTTCATTCTTTCCACACGCTCTACGAGATCGGAATAAGGGAGAACTGTTGTGAAGGTGGTTTGATGAACCCCCTCCCAGGCATTTAAATGTGATTTATGCATGTAGATATAGATAATCAACAATGATCAACGGCATGAGGATGCAGAAAGCAATGGAAAACACTGCGCTAAAGGCACATAATGTGTATCTACAGACTATGTAGCCTGTAACTGAAGAAAGTGTCATGATGGTTACTCCATTGGAAAAAGTTTCCGGAATAGTCACCCATTCGGATCACCTTCTCTTTCCAGGTGTATTTTCCACTCATCATTCCATGAACCTGGTACTGCATTTCCGTAGTTTTTCCAAGAAATTATAGGTGTAGCCCATTTCCTGGCCGAAATTTCGAAACTTACTCGAGAGTCCACTGTTGCTTTCAAACTGCAATTCTTTCCATCATGCTCTAGCTGATTGGTTATGATCTCTCCTCTGATTAACTTTTTAATTTGTCATCTAGAAGTTACAGACCGCCTAACAATGAAACTGAGATCACGAATGAATATCATTACTAGTTTTTGTTCACGAAACTCACCGGATTTCATTCAATTAATAATGTCGGATATCGTTGCGGTGAGACTACCCGACACATGCAGCAGGCTGGCGATGGCTGCACGTCGTATCGCTGCACTGGCAGGCCGTTGTACGAGTACTGCCCCGGCGGATCAGCTACAACTCGTGCGAGCTACTCTGCAGACGATTCCGTGACGCTGCTAGGCTGGTGGTCAGGTTGGCTCGTAGACGCCTGTGCTCATCAACACCCGGACCCGTAAGAAACTTCCCACCGTTTTTTATCCATCCTCAGGCCTTTTCTTTTTTCTTGTATTTTCGTCTTCTTACTTGTTCGTCGTCTTCGATGTTCCCCATATTTCTTGCCCCTTCTCTCTTGTCCGTCGCCTTCTTTCTTTTTGCTTTCAAATTACAAGGTTGTTTCGTGAGTTAATTTCGCTTTTGCTTTATTTTTCGTGCGCGTATCTTCTTCGTTTCTAGCCTACTCTCGTTATAGTGTTACCACATATCGTCGACAATAATCCAGTATTCATAAGGCCAGGTCCTGCAATCTCGGTCAACACCTACGACGCTCGGCCACCTGGACACGCACTGGCCACAGAAATATATCCATAGATCAGCCCGTGATAACAGTTATAATGAATGGGCCGATATTCTACGCTGTCTCTTCCGAAGAGTTATTCTCTATATTTTGCAATTGTGTACATTCAAAAGGACAAACGAGCACCAATTGCTTTTACTCTCGTAAAGATGCATGTTGGTAATATCAGTTTCAAGTTACTTTTCGTATTCCGATATATTGCAGTTTGTTTCTGTTGTCAAGACAACCAGAGATGCTCAGGTGTATTACTAAACAGACAAGCGCGTATTATTTAACCCTTCATCTCTTCTTTTTAGCCGATTAGGCACTTGATTCAGTTTTGATAACCACCGTCAAGCATGTACACTGCCAAAATAAAAATATCTTCAACAGCATGATTTTTTCCTTTCACAGTAATTATCGCCTCCGTTAGTTTCTTGACAATTCTTCACAATATACATAGTTCGTGGGATGGTAAACATTTCCATCCAACGACCGACTTCAATGGAATACAGACATGTACTAAACCAAATTACAATACTATTCAAGTTCTTTTTCATATTAACAATGTTATATTTTATTCTGTGTCGAATCTGCTGGCGTCTCTGGTGTGGTATGGTTGTCAGCTCAGCGAGTGCAGAGACCAACTTCCGAAGCTGTCGTTACCGTGCTGCTGCCAGTCCGCCGTCGTTGTTTCAGCGTCCTCGAACACGTGGAACATAAGAACACATAAACAGTACACACAGTCCACCTTTTACATAATTTTAATCTGTTACATTTATGAATGTTAACCACGAAACTCTCTAACTACGTGCTGCTTCATACATTATAGTACTCTTACGGCAACATCATACATCGAACAGCTTTATAAAGGAAGGCAATGCTGATCGGCAAAAAGCGTCCGATTTTCACTCAGGAATATCAGCACAAGGGGGCTGCTGAGGAGAAAGTGATCATGAGAGAAAGCATGAACAACCAACGGTAGGATAGCTTCCTACACGCCGGAGCGTGGAATGTCAGAAGCTTCAAATGGTAGGGAAGATAAAAAATCTGAAAAGTGAACTGCAATGGCTCAAGCTAGATATAGTTGGAGACATTGAAGTGAAATGGAAAGAAGATAAGGTTCTCTGGTCTGGTGAGTATAGGGTAACACAAAATGGTATGACGAGAGTAGGATTCGTTATGCGTAGGAAGTTGTGGCAGAGAGTGTGTTACAGGGAGTGTGTTACTGTGAACGGTTCAGTGACAGGGTTGTTCTTACCAGAATCGACAGCAAACCAACACTGACAACGATAGTTCAGGTGTACATGCCAACGTCGCAAGCTTAAGATGAAAGAGATAGAGGAAGTATATGAGGGTACTGTAAGTGTAATACAGTATCTAAACGGAGACGAAAATCTAATAGTCATGAGGGACTGGAATGCAACTCTAGGGGACGGCGTAGAAGAAAAGATTACAGGAGAATATGGGACTGGGAAGAGGAATGACAGAGAGGAACGACTAATTGAGTTCTGTAATAAATTTCAGCTAGTAATAGCGAATACGCTCTTCACCAATCATAAGAGGAGGAGGTAGAATTGGAAAAGGCCGGGTGATACGAGACGATTTCAGTTGCATTAGATTATGGTCAGACATAGATTCCGAAATCAGGTACTGGACAGTAAGGCGCGCCCAGAAGCAGATATAGATTAAGATTACTATTTAGTAGTGATGAAGAGAATGCTCAAGTTTAAGAGATTAGACAGGTAGAATCAATACGCAATGAAGTGGGGTAAGTACGTACTAAGGAATGACGAGATGCGCTTGAAGTTCTCTATGGTAATAGATACAGCAGTAAGATATAGCTCTGTAGGCAGTATAGTTGAAGAGGACTGGAAATCTCTAAGACGAGCAATCACAGAAGTTGTAAAGAAAAACACATGCGCAAAGAAGGTACCTGTGAAGAAGCCGTGGATAACACATGAAATACTGAAGTTGATCGATGGAAGAAGAAAGGGTAAACTTTTTAAGGAAAATTCAGCAATACCGAATTACAAGTCACTTAGGAGTGAAATAAATAGGAAGTGTAGGCAAGTTAAGAGCCGACCCGGGTGGCCGAGCGGTTCTAGGTGCTAGAGTCTGGAACCGCGCGACCGCTAATGTCGCAGGTTCGAATCCTGCCTCGGACATGGATGTGTGGCGTCCTTAGGTTAGTTAGGTTTAAGTAGTTCTAAGTTCTAGGGGACTGATGGCCTCAGAAGTTAAGTCCCATAGTTCTCAGAGCCATTTGAAGTTAAGACGAAATGGCTGCAGGAAAAATGTGAATAAATCGAAAAAGAAATGATTGTCAGAAGGAATGACTTAACATATAAGTACATGTTGTTATTGTTGTTGTTGTGGTCTTCAGTCCTGAGATTGGTTTGATGCAGCTCTCCATGCTGCCCTATCCAGTGCAAGTTTCTTCATCTCCCAGTACCTACTGCAACCTACATTCTTCTGAATCTGCTTAGTGTAGTCATCTCTTGGTCTCCCTCTACGATTTTTACCCTCCACGCTGCCCTCCAATGCTAAATTTGTGATCCCTTCATGCCTCAGAACATGTCCTACCAACCGGTCCCTTCTTCTCGTCAAGTTGTGCCACAAACTCCCCTTCTCCCCAATTTATAAGTACATAAGAAAGCGAAAACAACACTCGGTGAAATTAAAAGCAAGGATGGAAACATTAAGGCAGCTACAGGAATTCCACTCTTAAATGCGGGGGAGAGAGTACACTGAAATCCTCTATGAGGGGGAAGATTTGTCTGATGATGTAGAAAAATAAATAGGAGTTATAAGAAGAAACAGTAGTTTATTTAGAAGAAATAGGGTATCCGATATTAGAATCAGAATTTAAGAGAGGTTTGGAGAACTTAAGATTAAATAATGCAGCCGGCCGCGGTGGTCTAGCGGTTCTAGGCGTTCAGTCCGGAACCGCGCGACTGCTACGGTCGCAGGTTCGAATCCTGTCTCGGGCATGGATGTGTGTGATGTCCTTAGGTTAGTTAGGTTTAAATAGTTCTAAGTTCTAGGGGACTGATGACCTTAGAAGTTAAGTCCCATAGTGCTCAGAGCCATTTGAACCATTTTTAAATAATGCAGAGTGGATAGACAACATTGCATTAGAATTTCTATAATCGTTGGGGGAAGTGGCAAGAAAACGGCTACTCACGTTGGTGTGTGTGGAATGTATGACTCTGGCGACATACCATCTGACTTTCGGAAAAATATCATCCACATAATTCCGAAGACTGCAAGAGCTAACGCGTGCGAGAAATATCACACAGTCAACTTAACAGCTCATGCATACAAGTTCCAGACAAGAATAATATACAGAAGAATGGAAAAGAATATTGAGGATGCGCTAAATGACGACCAATTTGGCTTTAGGAAACGTAAAGGCACCTGAGAGGCAATTCTAAAAATGGCTCTGAGCAGTATGGGACTTAACATCAGTCCCCTAGAACTTAGAACTACCTAAACCTAACTAACCTAAGGACATCACACACATCCATGCCCGAGGCAGGATTCGAACCTGCGACCGTAGCAGTCGTGCGGCTCCGGACTGAGCGCCTAGAACCGCTAGACCACCGCGGCCGGCAGAGGCAATTCTGACGTTGCGGTTGATAATGGAAGCAAGACGAATGAAAAATCTAGACACGTTCATACGATTTGTCGACCTGGAATAAGCGTTCGACAATGGAAAATGCTGCAAGATGTTCGAAATTCTGAGAGAAACAGAGGTACGCTGTAGGGAGAGATGCATAATGTAAAATATATACAACGTCCAAGAGGGAATAATGCGAGTGGACGACCAAGAAAGAAGTGCTCAGATTAAAATGGTGTAAGACAGGGATGCAGTTTTCGCCCCTACTCTTCAATCTGTACATGGAACAAGCAATGATTTATATAAAAGTAAGGTTCAGGAGTGGAATTAAAATTTAATGTGAAAGGATAGCAATGATACGATTCGCTGAAGACATACCTATCCTGAGTGAAAGTGAAAATGAATTAGATGATCTGCTGAACAGAATGAACAGTCTAATGCATGCAGAAATGGACTGAGGGTAAATTTACGAAAGACGAAAGTAATGAGAAGTAGCAGAAATGAGAACAGCGAGAAACTCACGAAGCAGATGAAGTTAACGAATTCTGCTACCTAGGCAGCAAAATCATCATTGATGGACGGAGCAAGGAGGACATCAAAGGCTCAGTAGCCCTGGCAAAAAGTGCATGTCTGGCCAGAAGAATCTAATGGTAACAAACATAGGCCCTAATCTATAGGAAGAAATTTCTGAGAATGTACGTTTGAAGCACAGCATTGTATGGTAGTGAAACATGAACTGTGGGAAAATCCAGAGCAGAGGAGAACCGGCGCATTTTAGATGTGGTGCTATAGACGAATGTTGAAAGTTATGTGGACTGATAAGGTAACGATTGAGGAGGATCTGCGCAGAATCTAAGAGGAAAGGAATGTGTGGAAAACACTGACACGAGGAAGGGACAGGATTATAGGACACCCGTTAAGACATCAGAGAATAACTTCCATGGTGCTAAAGGGTGCTGTAGCGGACAAAAACTGTAGAGCAAATAATTGAGGACGTAGGTTGCAAGTGCTACTGAGATGAAGAGGTTGGCAGAGGAGAGCAAGACTGACGAATCAATAAAAAAAAGTAAATAAATAAAAAGTAAAAAATAAATAAATAGAAGTCAATATATAATTTTACTCTTCTCCCACAATTAACTTCAAGGACGAAGGGTAGTGTCACTGTATAACACTACCTTCATAAAGGGCGATATTGCCGCGCGGGATTAGCCGAGCTGTCGTGGGCGCTGCAGTCATGGACTGTACGGCTGTCTCGGCATAGATTGGAGTCCTCCCTCGGGTATGTGTGTGTGTGTGTGTGTGTGTGTGTGTGTGTTTGTCCTTAGGATAATTTAGGTTAAGTAGTGTGTAAGCTTAGGGACTGATGACCTTAGCAGTTAAGTCCCATAAGATTTCACACACATTTGAACATTTTTGAAACGGCGACATGTGGATACTCTTTAAGGACGTGACCATTTAGTAAACAAAAAAATGCAAACTTTTTAATTAGACAACGCGATTTCTGTGACGAACCATTTTTCGAAGTATTTTCTGATCTGTGCGTATTATTTTTTCTCTTTTTTGCCTTGTTGGGGATCCGTTTTGTGCCGATTTGCATATTTCGTATATTAGCTTCATTTATCAGATCTGTGGTAGTGTCGATCTAGTGTACATTTGAGACCGCATAGTGTGCTACACATAGGTGGCGTCGGCAGCTGCACGTCGTCCTTATTGGTTCTAATACACATCTAGCATAACAACACCTGTAACTAAACAAATAATTTGCTTGTTTTCAGTTTGAGAAGGCTTTCTCTCAACGGCATCTTTACATTATGAAAGGATTTAACCTTAAGTTTATTTTAAGTGGTGCTAACGCTCTACGACTAAATTATTGAGTGTGGCCCTCAGTACTAACAACCAAACTGCAGAGTGTTTTACGCTGTTGGCATCTAGTCAGTCCTGTTTAGTTGACAATTCACTTCGTAATGTGTACAAGAATATTTGTGAAATTAGTGTGATATGGACTTCTGTTAATTAGTATTTTACTATTCACATTTTTCTTCATTTGAAACAAATAATCTCACGATGACTTAGTTATAGGTGGTGATGCCTTTCGTGTGACTTTAGGCTGGAATGTAAAATTTTAAAAAAATCAGTGACGTGGAGACTTGTGACGAGGGATAAACAAAATTTGTTCTGTCAAACAAAACTACCGCTGGTATTTTCAAATTGTGAACCATTACATTATATAGTGAGAATAAATTTTAGTTTGAATCGTTGTTTGTTTCCCATCATTCTTATTATGAACTCAAAAATTGTTTGTCCGACGATGTATGAAAGCACTCATCTAAATCTTCTTGTATGGTACTAAACTATGGACGACGAGGAGTGGTAAAATGAGAGTGGATAATCGATAGATTTACGAATCAGAAAATTGGAAAAGGTCAGGAGAGGATCATTTTGATATATTAACCGTACTCATTAATATTAGCGTATTTAAACAGGAATGAATATATAACTCCACAGCGGAATGCGCTTTGTTATGTTCATGCAGAACATGTCTAAAACACAGACTCTTGGATATCACGGAGATCTGCTCCTACAGGCTGATGCTTCCAAGAGGGACTCACGAGCGCCTGATACCTGATAGTTCTCCCCCATCTTCTAATGAACCACATGAGATTATTCAATTGGAAACAACCGGTAAGATGAAGCTTATTTCCATTGCAACTACCACTATGTGATCCAGACACCCTCAGAAACATATGTTTTTCATACTAGGTGCATTGTGCTGCTACCTTCTGCCAAATACTCCATATCAGCAACCTCAGTAGTCATTAGACACAATGAGAGAGCAGAATGGGACGCTCCGCAGAACTCACGGACTTCGAACGTGGTCAGGTGATCGGGTGTTACTCGTGTTATTCGTCTGTAAGCAAGATTACTACACTCCTAAACATCCCTAGGTCCCTTGTTTCCGATGTGATAGTGAAGTGGAAACGTGAAAGGACACGTACAGCACAAAAGCGTACAGGTCGACCTCGTCTGATGACTGACAGAGACCGCCGACAGTTGAAGAGGGGCGTAATGTATAGTAGGCTGACATCTATCCAGACTGTCACACAAGAATTCCAAACTGCATCAGGATCCACTTCAAGTACTATGACAGTTAGGCGGGAGGTGAGAAAACTTCGATTTCATGATCGAGCAGCTGCTCATAAGCCACACATCACGCCGGTAAATGCCAAACGACGCCTAGCTTGGTGTAAGGATTGTGAACATTGGACGACTGAACAGTGGAAAAACGTTGTGTGGAGTGACGAATCGCGGTACACAAAGTGCTGATCCGATGGCAGGGTGTGGGTACGGGGAATGCACGGTGAAAGCCATTTGCCAGCGTGTGTAGTGGGAACAGTAAAGTTCGGAGGCGGTGGTGTTAAGGTGTGGTCGTGTTTTCCATGGAGGGGGGCTTGCACCCCTTGTTTTGCGTGTCACTATCACAGAAAAACTCTACATTGATGTTTGAAGCACCTTCTTGCTTTCCACTGTTCCAGAGCAATACAGGTATGACGACTGCATCTTTGTACATGATCGAGCATATGTTCGTAATGCACGGCCTGTAGCGGAGTGGTTACACGACAATAACATCCCTGTAACCGACTAGCCTGCACACTGACCTGAACCTATAGAACACCTTTGGGAGGTTTTGGAACGCAGACCTCGTGCCAGGCTTCACTGATCGACATCGATAACTTTTTTTAATGCACCAGTGAAGAATGGGCTGCCATTCCCTGAAAAGCCTTCCAGAACCTGATTGAACGTATGCCTGTGAGAGTGGAAGCTGTCATCAAGGCTAAGGGTAGGCCAACACCAAATTGATGGCTCCACGAAGTTGTAAGTCTGTACGCACGCTCATGACAACTGTTCGAAGCGACGATCGCTAGTCACAACGCACGACTTATTTGAGCTCTGGATTCAAATCATTTCTCCCCGTAACTAGCACACGATTTTTAGAGAAGTGTTTGATTTCTGCTCCATATGTATTCTCCATATTATCTGCTGCGAAGTCTTCATTTCACGGGGAAGCTTATTGATTAATCTTCTCTCAAATGTTTCACTTCCATTTTCTCAAACTCATGAACAGTATGACCTCCTCCGTGCCAACCACTAAGCATTCCGAACACATCACGTGAAATCCAACTCGAGCTTTCCTCACGTGACATCCTGAAAGCAATGGCAAAAGCAGTCAGATAGATGCAGGATTTCTTGGCTTCTGAAGAGCGTTTCAAAAAATTTCACATCTGTGCTAATTACTGAAAGTAATATCGTAGGGCATATCTACCGTAATTTGTAGCCAACGGCAGAGACAGAAGAGACTTCTTTCATGTTCCAGTGTACTATGCTCTGGAAAGACGATATTACTAGTAACCGCAGACTTTTCGCAGGCGATGTACATATGTGTGTCAAAGTACTATCTGAAAAAGTGCAGAAACATTCAGTCACACCATTGCTAGAGTTCGTAGTAGTACAGTGACTACCAAATATAAAACTGCACATCCACAAAAAGGAAACGCTTAGTATCCTACGACTACAATTAGAGTGAGTCATAATTGGAATTGGTCAATTCATACAAATACTTGGGTATAGAAATTAGTAGAGATGTGAACTCGAACGATCACATAGGCTCAGTAGTAAGTAATTCGGGTGCAGAATTCGGTTCATTGGTAGACATACTAAGGAAATGCAACAGTCTGAAAAGGAGTCTGTTTACAAAACAGTCGTGCGACCTGTCCTAGAATACTGCTCAAGTATGAGAGACTCGTACCAAATAGGACCAACGGAGGATATTGAAAGTAACAGGTTAGTTTACCTGATTGTAAAGTGTCACATTGATGCTGAAGAAACTAATAGGCACTTAAAGATAGTCGCAAACTATGCCGAGAAAGCACAATTGCCAAGTTTCAAGACTTAGCTGCAAATGATGAATCCAGGTATACACCAAAATTACGACGCTAAGTTATTAGATGATTCAGTGACGCAGTACACTACTTCATTAACAAACTTACGTCAACCTCCCATTTGTTGTAAAGATTTCTTTCTTTCTAATTTCAGAGTTTCAGTATTCGCACATAGATGTGAAATATTATTACCGCCTGCTCTTGAAATTTTGTTATAACACGGCATTGGGTAGTCCGATGCACTCATAGTCATAATTCACAATGAAACAGGATAATTAACAATAAATCCCGCTTACTGCATTGTAAATGCAAACGTGGAGTTTCAATGAAGTGATTAAAACAAAGCTGAAAGGAACGGCACACTCTCTTGAGAAGGGCAACATATTCGAAATATCCGCAATGCAGAAGTCCAGTATCAAACTGTACAACGATCACATCATCAGATGATAAGTTTTAGTTTTTTAGACACCATTCGGATAACTTTTATCGGTTTTTGAATGTCATGAATCTGTTGATGGAGCAAAATAACGGTGCGATGTAGTATTCGCAGTTCACTACTTTGGTAGGTCCTATATGCCCATAGAATCTACCTCCAACTACACGACCACCATATCATTTGCTCGTCACAGGAAGCTAACGATGACGTTACAATAAACCAGTACAGCGGTGACGAAGGTAAACTCATGATTTGAAGACAATTGCGTGTATACTATCAAGTGGTTTAGCGTGTCCTCGTGAAACATTACGGTAAAAACTCATAATAACAGAACCGAAATGTCCTCATTTCCCGGTGCAATAATTTTGATGAATTAATGCTAACATTTGGATTGTTCAAAAATGGTTCAAATGGCTCTGAGCACTATGGGACTTAACATCTTAGGTCATCAGTCCCCTAGAACTTAGAACTACTTAAACCTAACGACATCACACAACACCCAGCCATCACGAGGCAGAGAAAATCTCTGACCCCGCCGGGAATCGAACCCGGGAACCCGGGCGTGGGAAGCGAGAACGCTACCGCACGACCACGAGATTCGGGCATTTGGATTGTCTCTCGTTGTTGTTGTTGTTTTTTGTCTTCAGACGGAAGACTGATAGTATGAGCTCTCCATAATGATATATTGTGTGCAAAACTCATCATCTGTATACAAGTACTGCAAACAACAACTACACTCACATATATGAATACTCCATCTTGTACTGTCATTCCTAATTTCTTAAATCGTTCATTCTCTGAAGTGGTTTCCACTATTCTATTAAACAACCTGTAAAAAACCTGTAGTATAGACACTAATTCACAACTTTCGCCTTTTTTAACGTTTGTAACCCTTTGCTTATCTCGTGGTACATATGGATGCCGGATCTGTTTTAAGATGTATGGATATATCTTATGTGTAAGTAGATATTTTGATTTACTGGATTTGTGTAGAGGTATGAGAACAGCCTGTTTACTGTATTCAAACAGTTGAAGATCATTTTAGCTCCAAATCCGCTACCAAAAAAAGCAAGAACTTTAAATACAACAGAAGGGTCCAATCGTACTCCAAAAAATGGAGTACTTTGAAATAATAACCTGTGAGCAGACTGTTTTAACAGACAATGAATATTAGTTTCAGCATATACAGAAAGCGGTGCGGATGTGTAAAATACAAAAAATTGAAGAGGATGAGGATCTCAAAACAACAACTTATCTGATATACTGGATGTATCAAAAAGAACTATTCTATTTGGCTCGTCTGTATTTCTGGAACTAACAAACACATGCAATAAATTATACTTTTCATGAACGGGAAACTAAAATATCTTTTTTCGTAGCTTTCCATAGGTGTTCAATATGTCCCCCTTGAGATGCACGGCATATGTCAGTATGGTATTCAAATTGTTCCCATACTGCAGGAACATGTCTTGAGTCACATTTCCACAGCTGCTGCTACGCGATGTCTCAGTTAATTCAATGTTGTTGGTAACGGAGGCACAGAAACAGAATCTTTTATAAACTCACACAAGAAATAATCACATAGTCAGGTCGGGTGACCTTGGAGGCAGTAATGGAAGGCTGAATAATTCGGTCCACTGCGACCGATTCATCGTTCAATAACCTTTTTATTTAAAAATTCTCGCACTTCCAGATGTCAGTGTGACGGTGCCCCATCCTGCTGGTAAATGAATTCGTTCGAACCAGTCTCAAACTCTGAGAAAAGATATTCCTCTAGCATACCGAGATACGTCCTTCATGTAACAACGTACTCGGCAAAGAAAAATGGTCCGCATTCCTGTTTCTCGGAATTGTTCATGCCGCCGTCTAACGCTCTATGCTGTAGGAAGATACACACCATACTTAGTACTAAAGTCACGCTCAACTGACCCGTGCTGCGCAAAATGTAGAACACAAAACGTTATGACTCAACACCATTTTTACTAGAACTTAAGTCGGTTCACACTGCTGCTACCTAGCGGGAACCACGTAAAATTCGAGAGTTTGTTGTTTACAACAGTACGTTGTTCACACACATATCGCAAACAATATAATAATTATGATTTTCTTCAATCTGAGAACTCTTTTTGATTCACCATGCATATTGTAAATGTTTCCGTGAAAATAAGTAGAATACTACGATTAGATGAGAGTACAGTGATCTTAGTGTTTTATCAAAAGTCTTGGAGCTTCTGGTATCTGCCAAAGACGATGTAGAGTTTGCACGGCGGGTATTTATAGGAATCCGTGCAAGTGTGGCAAATCAGGTATGTTATTATTACGGAAACCGACGCCCACTGCTGAGAAGCACGTCGTGAACACGAACAGCATACTCGCCTCCTGCAGGCCAGCAAATCCGATAATCCTGAGTACTGTATTTCTACCTATCATTCGATAAAATGCAGTGAAACAAAAACAGTGGACCATAGTACAAACATTTTGAACCCCATTACGAATGAATCAGTGAGAATTTACTATGAGATCAAAAGTGTCCGGATACCCCCAAAACCTTACGATTTTCTTATTATGTGCATTGTACTGCCACCTGCTACCAGGTACTCCATATCGGCGACCTCAGTAATCATTAGACATCATGAGAGAGCAGAATGGGGCGCTCCGCAGGACTCGCGGACTTCGAACGTGTTTGGGTGATTGGGTGTCACTTCTGTCATACGTCTGTACGTGAGATTTCCACACTCCTAAACATCCCTAGGTCCACTGTTTCCAATGTGATAGTGAAGTGGAAACGTGAAGGGCCACATACAGTTCAAAAGCATACAGATCGACCACGTCTGTTGACTGACAGCGACCGCCGACTGTTGAAGAGGGGAGTGATATGTAGCAGGCAGACATCTATCCACAGGTGAGAAAACTTGGATTTCATGGTCGAGCGGCTGCCACACATCGTGCCGGTAAATGTCGACGACGCCTCACTTGGTGAAACGATTGTAAACATTGGACGATTGAACAGTGGAAAAACGTTCTGTGGAGTGACAAATCACGGTGCACAATGTGGCGATCCAATGGCAGGGTGTGGGTATGGCGAATGCCTGGTGAACGTCATCTGCCAGCGTATGTAGTGGCAACAGTAAAATTCGGAGGCCGTGGTGTTAAAGTGTGGTCGTGTTTTTCATGGAGGGGGCTTGCATCCCTTATTGTTTTGCATGGTACTGTCACAGCACAGGCCTACATTGATGTTTTAATCACCTTCTTGCTTCCCACTCTTTAAGAGCAATTCGGGGATGGCGATTACATCTTTCAACACGATCGAGTACCTGTTCATAATGCACGGCCTGTAATGGACTGTCCTGCACAGTGTCCCGACCTGAATCCTATAGAACACCTTTGGAATGTTTTCGAACGCCGACTTCGTGCCCGGCCTCTCCGACCAACGTCGATACCTCCCCTCAGTGCAGCAATCCGTGAAAAAGGGCTGCGATTCCCCAAGAAACCTTCCAGCACCCGATTGAACGTATGCCGGAGCGAGTGGAATCTATCAAGGCTAAGGGTGGGCCTCACTGGCCGACATTGATACCTCTCCTCATTGCAGCACTCTGTGAAGAATGGGCTGCGATTCCCCAAGAAACCTTCCAACCCTTGATTGAACGTAGGCCTGCGAGAGTGAATCTAAGGCTAAGGTTGGTCCAACACCACATTGAATTCCCTCATTACCGATGGAGGCTGTCACGAAATTGTGTCATTTTCAGGAAGGTGTCGGGATACTTTTGATCACATCGGGATCGTGGTGCCCAGTTGAATAATGAATGGAATCCTGTCATAGGGAAACTTTGTGATCTGCATACCAGGCGTCGATCTCTGATTGTAGGGTGTGAAGACCATTAGAGATCGATGAGACGAACTTTCACCACACAGGGCCCTCGGAGCAGACCAGACTTGCAGCAGAAGCAGCACGAGTCTTGTGCAATGGCGGCGGGGCACGTCACGCAAGCGCCACCTGGGGTATTGAACAGTATTCACCAGTAGATTGTGAGAAGATTGAGCTGAAATTTCGTGGGAGCAAGTTCCTGACACCCGCAAGCTAGCCAGTAATTTCATGGAATGAGACATATACTGGTAGAAAAGTCGTCAATCAAGAAATTAACAAGTGCTCCAACATAGATATGAGCACATGTATAAACAATCTTCTGTCATATCACCGTTGCCATTTATTATTCCTCGGTGCCGTGTTATGGCTATTAGAGAACTCCCATTTCTCTTGTGCCAGTCTGATACCTTGATTAAGTAAATCGTTAGTGTGAGTTGCTGTCTTACATCTGAAGTTAAAGTTAGAAAATGCTTTTTGATAGAATTAGAGTCACTGTAGCATGCACAATTTATAAATCGAAAACTGATTAATAATTACGTGGATGTTCCGCTGCAGCTTTATCAGTTTCTCTCTTCAGTAAACGAAAAATTCTATCTACATAAGTAGTCCACAGGCCACCTGGGGTGGAAGGTGCTGGTGACACTAGCAGATCTCCTGGCTCCTCCCCCCCCCCCCCCCCCAACATTTTTCTATGTTCCATTTGTAAATGACACGTCGGTAGGTCACAAAGGGAAGGCCCCACACATAAAGGGAAGTATACTATTTGTATTTAACGTCCTGACGTAACTCGAAGTAAGTCACGTGGTATCAAATGTGTCGGAAACTTTGAACCAATTGGAGCAGATTAAAATGGCTGGAGACGCATGCACCGTTAAGAGTACCCCTCCTCCTCCTTCTCATACTTTATGACTACATCGACGGTGTAGTTCTCCTCATTAGAGATCTGAGGCGGAGTGGTTCAGGTGTGGTATAAACAAGTTACTATTAGCGTCTTCTTGATTTTCCCCTTCGTAAATCGCCTGTACTGCCGAGGCTCCCCGATAACAATGTTAATTATAATTCTATAGTGTCAGGGTTTGGAAATAATGACAATGGTGTAACAAATTAACTAATACGAGGGTGAGTCAAATGTAAACCTTAAATATTCTTTTAAATATTATTTATTGTGGAGAAGTGGTACAAAGCCGTATCACTTTTCAACATAATCTCCCCCATGCTCAATGCAAGTCCTCCGGCGATTACAAAGTGCATAAATTCCTTTAGAAAAAAATTCTTTTGTAATCCGCGCAACCACTCATGCAGCGCGTGGCGAATCTCTTCATCAGAACGGAACTTCTTTCCTCCCATTGCGTCTTTAAGTGTTCCAAAGATATGGAAATCACTTGGGGCAAGGTCTGGTGAGTATGGTGAATGAGGAAGACACTCCAAACGCAGGTCTGTGATTGTTGCAACTGTTGTACGGGCAGTGTGGGGCCTTGCATTGTCATGTTGGAAAAGGACACCTGCTCACAGCTATCCATGTCGCTTTGATTTGATTGTAGGCCGCAGATGATTTTTCAGGAGATCTGTGTATGATGCACTGATTACTGTGGTCCCTCTAGGCATGTAATGCTCCAAAATGACGCCTTTTTCGTACCAAAAGAGAGTCAGAGTAACCTTTCCTGCTGATGGTTTTGATCGAAACTTCTTTGGTTTTGGTGATGAGGAATGGCGTCATTCCTTGCTCGCCCGGTTCGTTTCCGGTTGGTGGAAGTGAACCCAGGTTTCGTCCCCAGTAACGATTCTTACAAGGACGCCATCACCTTCTCGTTCAAAGCGCCGAAGAAGTTCTTCACAAGCATCAACACGTCGTTCTCTCATTTCAGGAGTCAGCTGCCGTTGCACCCATCTTGCAAACGCTTTGTGAAACTAGAGCACATCATTCTCAACGTGGTGTGCTGGCCCATGACTAATCTGTAAACATGCTGCAATGTCATCCAGTGTCACTTGGCGGTTTTCCTTCACTATGGCTTCAACTGCTGCATTGTTGTATGGAGTCACAACTTGTTGTGTCTGACCTGGACGAGGAGCATCTTCCACTGAAGCCACACCATTTACGAACTTCCTACTCCATTCGTAGACTTGCTGCTGTGACAAACAAGCGTCACCGTACTGAACCTTCATTCGTCGATGAATTTCAATAGGTTTCACATCTTCACTACGCAAAAACCGAATAACAGAACGCTGTTCTTCCCTGGTGGAAGTCGCAAGTGGGGCGGCCATCTTTATACTGATACTACGACGGTATGTGTGCATCTGCGCTATGCTGCCACCTACAGGAAATTCTGCACGCTGTTTGTAGCACACTTACCAACTTACAGGACAACGGCGAGAAATTTCGATTTGTTATTACAAATTTAAGGTTTTCATTTGACTCACCATCGAATTTTATTATTGTATTAATGGCTGTAATTTTCAGTAACTGGAGCATATATTTCCAAATAAAATTCAGTCGTCAGTTGGAAAAACAGGGTGAAGAAAAAATGCCACACCTGGCGGTCGGCGTGGGATTCCTCATCCCAATGCAAAACAAAAGTGCACCTAGTGAAGCTTAGGCCTACCGATACGTTTAATGGAAGTGCGATTTAAAAAACGAGGCTCTGGCAGCGATGTAACTGCGGGCAGAATGGCCAAAATCAGGTAGCCTCAACGCTGCGCTGTACCAGAGCTGTCCCATGAGCGCAGTGGGACGAGGCAGTGCCGTAGGGGACGATGAGCAGACTAGCCGATGTTCTATTCGCGTTCGCGCTATTTTTTTTTCAGTTAAAGCGTGAAATTGTATTCAGTTTACACCTCCACAATGCCGTATTTTGTGTATTTCTATCTGTTACTGTTATCTTTACTAAAACATTAAGATATAATATTAAATTCTTACAGACATAAACGACCATTTGGTAACACAAATAAAGCGAACAGAAAATAACATTAGAGAGAGTTACATCGTCTGTATCCAACAAGGTACAAAAAACACAGTTGGTAGGCTACACTCGATTACACATTATGCTAGGCAGAATAATTCTGTTCTGTACGTTTGATGTCCAGGCTTATCTTCATAGAGCGATATGTACACATATGTGCAACGTTCACTTCAGAGAACATGTTTAAAGCGACCACCTTACACTTGCGAACACTTCGCCAATCGCTGGATCATATTTTGCAGGAACCTACGCAACACACTTGCATCCACCGAAACCGAAGCGGCACGCAATAGAACTATTAGATCGTGTGCATCCATGAATGAAGAACTATAAATTTGTTGCTTTAAGTGTCCCCAAAAATAAAAATATAGTAGATTAAGGCCGGAGGAACATGGAGGTCAGAACATTGAACTCCCACGACCAGTCCATTTCCCTGGAAACGATTCATCCAAATAGTTATTCAATCCAATGTGTGGTTGTACACCATAATGCTGACCCCATAGCTGTCGCCGAACACAAAGTGGAAACGGTTTCTAAGCCGTCAAGCAAAGTATTGCAAAGATAAGTACGATACAAGGGACGCATTCAACTTTTCCACCAATAGGTAAGGGCCCCAAAGCACTCCTCCCATAATTCCAGCCAAATCGTTCCTGATAGCCACGTTCACGGATTAAATGTGGATTGTGTTCACATCAATAATGGCTGTTGTTGAGGTTGAAAATACCTTCAAGAGTGAAGCTATGTTCTTCAGTCCATATCACATTATTTATGAAATTTTATCTCTCCCATGGTGCAGAAGTCATTCGCAAAACTATACTCGTCGAATGCAGTCTCTGGGTGCTGGTATTGAGTTAACATGTAGTGACATGGATGCAATTCTTCATCGTGCAACACTTCAACGACTAGTCTATGAGATAGAACTACCTTAACATATCACGGATGCTTCGCCGAGGTGATGGCTAAACAATTTCAAGACTCACATCGTCTGCTTGTGGAGTACGTCTAGTCCTCTAACTACCTATGTGCAGTACTTGTCGACGAAGGTTATCCTTTCCTCGAAGGTGTTGCTCCATATGACGAAAAACATTGTTATCGGGATGGCACTTTGGGGTACCATGCAGCAAAATCATGAGCAGCAGCAGCAGCTTGGTAATCAGATGCACCTACCACTAAAAGCATACTGACGTACTCATACTACATCGGAAAACCACCCTACATGAACTTGACAGAACCAATTGTGGCTCTGTACTGCGCAGTTAATGGGCGCAAGCATGTAGTTTATAGGATCCCACAGTCATGTGTCTGGATATTGTCATGTAATAAAACGATGCTGTGCTTATAAACGACAAGAACTAGGGAGCCGAAACGTAATGCATAAAAATCAGCCTGATGCGTTAGTCTGTACATTCCGATGCACTGCACGATGTGACAGTGTCCCAGTTCCTCGACTTCATACATGTCTTTTCAAAACGACCCGATCTGGTTTTATTACATAAACTTTCGCCTTGAATCAGGATGAATGTAATTGTGATTGTTGTGTTTTGGTGAAGTGCAAAGCGCTTTTACGACCTTATTTTTGAAAATACATGTGATATTTACGTGTACATCACGGCACTTCACCATGATGCTGAGACTAAAAGGGCTTGCCACACGAAAACATGACAAGCTACCTGTAATAAATAACACACAAGTGGTCCTGAAAAATCATGCACAAAAAGTGTAAAGATTAAATAAATCGGAAACCCACTGATGATGGCGCAGTGGTGCTGAAACATGTTTGGGTACTTGGAAAAACGGTGTTTTGCATAGCTGGCGGACCTCACATGCTACAAATTTAACTGAAAACACGGTAAACACAAGGAGCTGCAAATCCAAACGACGAGTAATTGATTTCTTTGCCTATTTGTATGTTTTATGTTACATTTATTTGCGTTCAGGGCTGACTGGCAGTCCCTGAACTAGCCATTGATTCTCTGCATGTTTTCCTGCATTTCTTTACAGTTCTTGCGTTCCGACTATCGCATTGACAGTTTCGTTATCTGAGGACAGGCTGAAGAAGCTTCGGCGTTATCCACAATATCACTTACGTAAATACTGAACATCAGGGTGTCCTTTAGTTGTATGTAATTTTCTGATAGAATTTTGGCTATTCCCCCCATGCCCCCCTCTCCCCCCCACACAAACACACTTTTATTCCAACTCAGAAAAAAAAACAGTGAAAAATTCCATTTCTTGTAACAAATCTTAGGCGACTCACAAACGCCTTGAATTTGGAATACAGCATTTGCAACATCCACTTCCGTTAAAACGAATTGTATTCTTCGTTATCTCCATTTTATGCTAGTCTTTCGTATGTGACATATTCAGACTAATCCAGAAACTGTTTAAAATCATTTTGACGCATATTATTGAAAAGTTTTTTCTAGGATTCAAAAAACACCACGAAAAATGTGGGAAACATCACGTTTAATTTCCATTAAGCGCTGTTTTCAATTTGAGAAACTGTTTCTTATATACAACAATCATTTCTGTAGAATAAAACGAATTTGAATATATGAATACTGAACATTGCTTATTCCTAAGAGGAGATTTAGTAGCAGCTGGGAATATTTTAATCTCTAAAACAAATTTTTTCTCAGTTTCGTCTTTTTTGGGAGTGTAATTGTAGTCTCCAATGAATTCGATACCTCCTTCTGCAACATCATTCACAATAGCAATCTCCTCAGGTTTTTAAATAGCACTTTTGAAGTCGGTGTCATTTCTCCGTGTTGAAGGGCTTTTACGGAGAAAATCGGTGCCGATAGAAAACCTCGTGAAGAAAGTTTTCGTACAAGTTATTACAAAAGACGAAAAGTCAGTATTCGTAAAAGAAGGAAGATGATTTATGTGCATAAGGTAGCGTTTTAACTGGTGTGTTCCTTCTTCCTTCTCGTTAACTTTTTATTAGTCCAAGACATCTTGAGCTATTTTTACCTTGACCTTAGTCATGAAACAAATCTAGAGCCACAGTTTATGAAGCATGTACAAGAGGTGGTCTGAAAATTTCTTTGCAGCAGCCTTATTGATACTAGGATCAATATCGTGGTAATTTAATAGTTAATCCATAAACAGAAAATAATTGCAAGGTGTCTTTCTTGCTCTGTTGACAGAAAACGGGCTCCGACGTTTAAGCGTGCAAAAAATAAACTCATTCCTGTTAACGATTTCTTCTCCATATCAGAGAATTGCAACTGATCTTGTAAGATGTGTGACTAGAATGCATATTCAGAGTGATAACTATAAATGTTTAAAAAACCACGAAGCAACATATGATGTTGAAACAAGATATATAGGGCCGAAAATGTGGGGAGCTATTTGAGCGTAGCTAGAAGAGCGTAGCGTTCCAAAGGATTGGAAAAGGGCACAGGTCATCCCCGTTTTCAAGAAGGGACGTCGAACAGATCTGCAGAACTACAGACCTATATCTCTAACGTCAATCAGTTGTAGAATTTTGGAACACGCATTATGTTCGAGTATAATGACTTTCCTGGAGACTAGAAATCTACTCTGTAGGAATCAGCATGGGTTTCGAAAAAGACGGTCGTGTGAAACCCAGCTTGCGCTATTCGTCCACGAGACTCAGATGATCATAGACACGGGTTCACAGGCAGATGCCGTGTCTCTTGACTTCTGCAAGGCGTTCGATACAGTTCCCTACAGTCGTTTAATGGGCAAAGTAAGAGCATATGGACTATCAGACCAATTGTGTGATTGGATTGAGGAGTTCCTAGATAACAGAACGCAGCATGTCATTCTCAATGGAGAGAAGTCTTCCGAAGTAAGAGTGATTTCAGGTGTGCCACAGGAGAGTGTCATTGGACCGTTGCTGTTCACAATATACACTCCTGGAAATTGAAATAAGAACACCGTGAATTCATTGTCCCAGGAAGGGGAAACTTTATTGACACATTCCTGGGGTCAGATACATCACATGACCACACTGATAGAACCACAGGCACATAGACACAGGCAACAGAGCATGCACAATGTCGGCACTAGTACAGTGTATATCCACCTTTCGCAGCAATGCAGGCTGCTATTCTCCCATGGAGACGATCGTAGAGATTCTGGATGTAGTCCTGTGGAACGGCTTGCCATGCCATTTCCACCTGGCGCCTCAGTTGGACCAGCGTTCGTGCTGGACGTGCAGACCGCGTGAGACAACGCTTCATCCAGTCCCAAACATGCTCAATGGGGGACAGATCCGGAGATCTTGCTGGCCAGGGTAGTTGACTTACACTTTCTAGAGCACGTTGTGTGGCACGGGATACATGCGGACGTGCATTGTCCTGTTGGAACAGCAAGTTCCCTTGCCGGTCTAGGAATGGTAGAACGATGGGTTCGATGACGGTTTGGATGTACCGTGCACTATTCAGTGTCCCCTCGACGATCACCAGTGGTGTACGGCCAGTGTAGGAGATCGCTCCCCACACCATGATGCCGGGTGTTGGCCCTGTGTGCCTCGGTCGTATGCAGTCCTGATTGTGGCGCTCACCTGCACGGCGCCAAACACGCATACGACCATCATTGGCACCAAGGCAGAGGCGACTCTCATCGCTGAAGACGACACGTCTCCATTCGTCCCTCCATTCACGCCTGTCGCGACACCACTGGAGACGGGCTGCACGATGTGGGGGCGTGAGCTGAAGACGGCCTAACGGTGTGCGGGACCATAGCCCAGCTTCATGGAGACGGTTGCGAATGGTCCTCGCCGATACCCCAGGAGCAACAGTGTCCCTATTTTGCTGGGAAGTGGCGGTGCGGTCCCCTACGGCACTGCGTAGGATCCTACGGTCTTGGCGTGCATCCGTGCGTCGCTGCGGTCCGGTCCCAGGTCGACGGGCACGTGCACCTTCCGCCGACCACTGGCGACAACATCGATGTACTGTGGAGACCTCACGCCCCACGTGTTGAGCAATTCGGCGGTACGTCCACCCGGCCTCCCGCATGCCCACTATACGTCCTCGCTCAAAGTCCGTCAACTGCACATACGGTTCACGTCCACGCTGCCGCGGCATGCTACCAGTGTTAAAGACTGCGATGGAGCTCCGTATGCCACGGCAAACTGGCTGACACTGACGGCGGCGGTGCACAAATGCTGCGCAGCTAGCGCCATTCGACGGCCAACACCGCGGTTCCTGGTGTGTCCGCTGTGCCGTGCGTGTGATCATTGCTTGTACAGCCCTCTCGCAGTGTCCGGAGCAAGTATGGTTGGTCTGACACACCGGTGTCAATGTGTTCTTTTTTCCATTTCCAGGAGTGTACATAAATGACCTGGTGCATGACATCGGAAGTTAACTGAGGCTTTTTGCAGATGAAGCTGTGGTGTATCGAGAGGTTGTGACAATGGAAAATTGTACTGAAATGCAGGGGGATCTGCAGCGAATTCACGCATGGTGCAGGGAATGGCAATTTAATTTCAATGTAGACAAGTGTAATGTGCTGCGAATACATAGAAAGATATATCCCTTATCATTTAGCTACAAAATAGCAGGTCAGCAACTGGAAGCAGTTAATTCCATAAATTATCTGGGAGTACGCATTAGGAGTGATTTAAAATGGAATGATCATATAAAGTTGATAGTCGGTAAAGCAGATGCCAGACTGAGATTTATTGGAAGAATCCTAAGGAAATGCAATCCGAAAACAAAGGAAGTAGGTTACAGTACGCTTGTTCGCCCACTGCTTGGATACTGGTCAGCGGTGTGGGATCCGTACCAGATAGGGTTGATAGAAGGGATAGAGAAGATCCAACGGAGAGCAGCGCGCTTCGTTATAGGATCATTTAGTAATCACGAAAGCGTTACGGAGATGATAGATAAACTCCAGTGGAAGACTCTGCAGGAGAGACGCTCAGAAGCTCGGTACGGGCTTTTGTTAAAGTTTCGAGAACATACCTTCACCGAAGAGCCCAGCAGTATATTGCTCCCTCCTACGTATATCTCGCGAAGAGACCATGAGCATACAATCAGAGAGATTCGAGCCCACACAGCACACAGAAGCATACTGACAATCCTTCTTTCCACGAACAATACGAGACTGGAATAGAAGGGAGAACCGATGGAGGTACTCAGGGTACCCTCCGCCACACACCGTCAGATAGCTTGCGGAATATGGATGTAGATGTAGATGTAGATGTAGAACACGTGACGTCACAAATGTATCTCACTGCAGCGACAGTAGCTGAGCCTATCGGTCCGTCGCTCCTGAACACCCGAACTAAAGTCAAGTATTCACGACGGTGGTGACTTCAGACGACATGCACGACTACAGGCGTGAGGATCAGGGTTAGGAAACATCTCCTTTTTCTTTTCCTTTTTTTTTCTTGTTTGGCGTTGGGCTAGACGACAATTTGTTTGCATCTGGGCAATATTTATTAATTTATTTGCCGCTCTCGCAGTCTTCGGTTGTTTAACGCAAAGAACAGTACAACGAAAAACTACAGTATTGCCTCAGAAGTAAATGATTACAAGCCTCCGAATTGCAACGCTACCAGTAAATGCCTTCTCTTTTCTTTACTAAATGAAGTCTGCAAAAAGAAAAAAATGAATAAACATGGGGCAAAAAGAAAGAAACACAGAATAATCACAGCTTTCGCTTAGTTACGGAGAGGGCAATAATTTTGTGATTTTACTTTTACAACAGATCAAATTTACGAAAGTGTTCGACAAAAGAGTAGCTTAGATGAGCTACCGGTCAGAGTAGGATCGGAAAGCCCAACTGCCGCCCATGAAGCGACGTACGTAATCAAACTTTGTCATCCACTTTTCGGGTATTTCTCGACATTTGCGGCACCATGTGTCTTACAATAAATTACCTATCTCAGCGTCATATATGTCGCCTCTGGGTTTTTTAAACGGTAACAGGAATCACCATGAATGAGTTAAGGCTCGTAAGATGGGAAACGATATCCTATTCTTTGGAACGCATCGGTAACTCCAGCAGTCCTCGGTAATCACCCTGCGGTTGTTTCAGCGTAGCGGGGTTTCAAGGAATCCCGAGAACAATAGCTTCTGCACCAACAGGTATTTCACTGCTGCCGAGTTGAAACTTCGATGTCCGGGTCAGAATCTGCCCCCAAATTCAAGAATGTAATGACAGCAAAGGAGGTATAACATGTCATGACTGAATAATTTTTGTAGCTATTTACAGCTGTCACTTACTCCACCTGTAATGCTTGCTGTCGTATCACAGCAAAGTGTCCGAACTTTGTCAGCTGTTCAAATGGTTCAAATAGCTCTGAGCACTATGGGACTTAGCATCTGAGATCATCAGTCCCCTAGAACTTGTTGTTGTTGTGCTCTTCAGTCCTGACACTGGTTTGATGCAGCTCTCCATGCTAATCTATCCTGTGCAAGCTCCTTCATCACCCAATACCTTCTGCAACCTACATCCTTCTGAATCTGCTTAGTGTATTCATCTCTTGGTCTATTTCCTGATAATCTGTTTCCGGATAGCGACGTCCTCTTGAGTAGTCCCCGCCCGGAGATCGGAATGGGGGACTATTTTACCTCCGGAATATTTTACCCAAGAGGACGCCATCATCATTTAATCATACAGTAAAGCTGGATGTCCTCGGGAAAAATTATGGCTGTAGTTTCGCAGTACCACAACAGCAAGGCCGTTTTGGTTAATGTTACAAGGCCAGATCAGTCAATCATCCAGACTGTTGCCCCTGCAACTACCGAAAAGGCTGCTGCCCCTATTGAGGAACCACACGTTTGTCTGGCCTCTCAACAGATACCCCTCCGTTGTGGTTGCACCTACGGTAAGGCTATCTGTATCGTTGAGGCACGCAAGCCTCCCCACCAACGGCAAGGTCCATGGTTCATGGGGGGGGGGGGGGGCTAGAACTTAGAACTACTTAAACCTAACTAACCTAAGGACATCACACACACCCATGCCCGAGGCAGGATTCGAACCTGCGACCGTAGCAGACACGCGGTTCCGAACTGAATCGCCTAGAGCCGCTCGGCCACCGATGCCGGCTTTGTCAGCTGTACCCCTTTTCTCTGCTGCCTGGTAAATAGACGTGGCTTCTTCTTCTCTAGAAAATGTAGGATCATCAGGAACTCTCAACAGTTGTTCCCTGTCTTAAAAGGTTACAAATATTGCAAATCTATGCACATTCTAAAGCTAGGGGCGATTTTCCATCGCACTGCAGTACTAATTTATGGCAATAATTTAGGTCAAATTTGTGCTGAATTTCTGCATTCCTCACTTCTCTGAATCTTTTTATGAGACGTTAAAAACAAGTTTGACTTAAACCAGGGCCGGCCGGAGTGGCCCTTCAGTCCGGAACCGCGCGATCGCTGCGGTCACAGGTTCGAATCCTGCCTAGGGCGTGGATGTGTGTGATGTCCTTAGGTTAGTTAGGTTTAAGTAGTTCTCAGTTCTAGGGGACTGATGACCTCAGAAGTTGAGTCCCATAGTGCTCAGAGCCATTTGAACCATTTGAACTTAAACTAGGTTGTAAAGTAACATATTGCTGTGTGTGTGTGTGTGTGTGTGTGTGTGTGTGTGTGTGTGTGTGTGTGTGTGTAGGGGTGGTCATCGAAGAGGTTATCAGCGCCCTTACTAAAGTAAACGAGAGCAATGTGGTTAAAATGGAGAAAATGCAAAAAAGTAGATAAAAGTCAATTTGAGATACAATCGCATTCACTCTCACCCAGTTTCACCCACGATCACCTGCACAGCCACACTAACTCACACCATGGAGTATGAGATTAAAGGTATTGAGGTGTTCTAAAACTGTGAAGTGTAACTTACGAAGACGAAAAGAAAACTAAATTAAACTCACAGTGACTGGCTGATAAGTTACCGAAAACAACTGCAAGCCAGTCACGATAATAACACAGTAAAAACAACGTGCTAAAATTCTAGGGAACAAGACAGATATTTCACAAAATTTTAAACGTCATACCACTTTCGTTTGATTGTCAGGTAGAATAGAGGGTAAATCTATCAACAAATGACGTGCAGCCTATTGGTCTGAAAATAAAACACAGTGCAATAAAAAGTGGCACAATTTGATCTGTACGCCACGAACACCAAGCCTTGGATGGTCCTCTCGCCAGAGCAAGAAGCCATCCATCATAGGGATTTGGCCAATGCAAATACGAGTGAGTTAGACATCATTCCGCCTGTGTGGCTGGAAGACGTACGCTATGGCCGCGTTGTGGGCTTCACTACACACAGTTTATTGTCTGTGACTAGCAGCCACTCTTCTTCACATCGACGAATGACTCTGTACCTCAACGGCGAATGGACAGCATGCAGAGGGATGAAACACTGAACTAAGTGAGGATCGGGACACGCTTCCTTGCCTGCTACATCCACCCATATCCATGTGCCTTGACACACAGCAGAAACACACCTCTTTCCCAAGCCTCTGTAGATGGAGGAGGCATCCTGGATATTATGGACTACTTCAGCTGTCGGGTATAAGAGTTGTAGAATGTGGAGAGCACTTAGGGAATCGGAGCAGACAATGAATTTAGCACTCGAAACACGTCTATCTGCTCCACTGCCCAAAATACCACTTATAATTCCGCGTCGAAGACAGTATAGTCTTGTGGCAGTCGGATCTTGAGAAAACGTTCAGGGAAAGCAACAGAGCAAAAAACGGAGTCCCCCTGTTTAGACCCATCCATAAATACAGCTACAGAGTAGTGGTGTTTAGCTGAACTTTCGTAAAATATTGTATTGAATCATATGCATTTGTGCAATCTCTCCTGTATTGCACTAAATCTAAATTTATTCTGGGTGTCTGTAGTAACCAAGGTGTCAGAAGTTTAAATCCCTGCATCTGGGGTTACATATGCTCCATACCAAGAGATTCAAGCACAAGCTCCCAGATATACATTCCGCTCATGGTCGATTTAGTTGAAAAGCGTTCCAGAGACGGGCAAGCAAAGTGTAAGGTGGCAGAATAAATGGTCAGATTCGCACCTTATATGAGACCTTTACAAATCGCATTGAGAAGGTGAAGATGACACCTAACGTAAATCCACAATTATGAGAACATTTGCCTATCAACATCTAATGCAAAAATGGATGACAGTCAATCGACAGTAATTAACACATCATTCCTATACTATGCATGTCTTTGAGCGGAAGGTAGTACAGGGAACGCGAGTCGAGTAACTTT
This sequence comes from Schistocerca serialis cubense, assembly GCF_023864345.2. Classification (NCBI taxonomy): domain Eukaryota; kingdom Metazoa; phylum Arthropoda; class Insecta; order Orthoptera; family Acrididae; genus Schistocerca; species Schistocerca serialis. The sequence goes on along the minus strand of NC_064638.1, from coordinate 246,637,707 downwards.
TAGTTTTGAAAAGCCAGCTCCACAATGGCGTAGCGAAGCTGTGCTGTGGGAGTTACGCCGGCAACTACTTACAGGGGTGGCAGGAAAGAGGACAGTGACACCAGGCCAGATGATTCAAGCTGTAGGGCCGCCTGTACCGAGGGCATCATTACAAGTGCAGAGAAGAAGCTTTAGAAAACTGCGTTTCGAAATTCCAACGGGATACGGACAAAAGCAAGTGACGAATTTTCGTCCAGCGAGTGCGACACATGGAAAGGTCAACGTACTTTAGGTGTCTAGAACGTCCGATTGGCGGAAACTCATTACGAAGGAGAAAACTACTGAAGTTTTGACGCAGTTTGATAGAAGAGACGTTGCGATTGGTAGAGGGTGTTTCTACAAAATGAGAGAAATGCTCCTATTGCTCGAAAAAGACGTGCCGTGAAAAAGGAACCCAAATGGAAGGAGGCAGTTCTGCCGTGAGTAGGACAAGAGAGAAATTTTGTGGTGACTCTTCTCTGAACTGGCGCCAAGTGCAGAATGGAGCGCTTAACGCACCGTACGACACAGAGAAGAAACTGGTGTGGACACAGCGTTCACAGCAGCTGCACTCCAGCTAAAATTAGCTGTAGCAACGTTTACCTCCAACCGTGGAGAAAGGAACCAGCCAAATTACTTAATTATTCTTGCGAGAACTGAAAGGGCACTACAATATGCACACTGCTCCAACCATGCGTATCTATATCGCCACATAATAAGACTAGGGCTGAGTACGTGTTTCCTCACATAACGTAAAACATAGGGAAAGTTTCTGCTGGAAAGTTCAGCAAAGTCCATATTAGTTTTGTAGGAATTTCAGTGGGAGAGAGCGGCCTTGCAAACAACAGCACGTCGCAGCTTAAGGCAAATACCGCGTGCAGAGGTGTAGACTTTGTTGGTTCACCAGCTTGCGTCCACTGTAAACTCGAGCGGCCTTTGGTAATCTTGCACTCTTTGTCACTTGACTAACCATCCACCGTAGACTTGATTGTCATCCTAAATAATACCGAACTTTGAAAATGGAATCGGACGATTTTCGTAGTACTGACCAACATCATAACGTATGTGTAGGAGCAATTTTGTAAAGAAACGTCCAATTAAACTTTCATATTACTGTGCTTAGGATTAATGTAAAGAAACTTTCATAATATTGTGCTTAAGATTAATGTTGTTTCAGAGAGTTAATATTTAACACTGTTGTGTATAAACTCATTTTACTTTTTGATAATGGCAAGATGCATTATCAATTGTGCTGTTTTATGTTAACGAGTCGAAAACTGTGTGAAAATCTGTATTTTGGTGAGAAATATTGCGACATTAAACATGTCATTACACCTCACACAGTTGTTCTCAATTCAAGGAGAAGCAAAAAACAAACCCCCGCAACACTACAAAAGTATGGTGCGCACGTGAATTCAGAGCAGCGAGGTACTTACATACTTGACACACCATGAGGATAGTCTGCTGGGTAGTGAGAAACGGTTTCCCAACCTCAGCACAGAGACTGGATATGTAAATTTGTAAATTTATGGTAAGATCTTATGGGACGAAACGGCTTAGGTCAACGGTCCCCAAGGTTACACACTTACTTAAACTAACTTACGCTATGCACAACACACACACCCATGCCCGAGGGAGGACTCGAACCTCCGACGGGGGGAGCCGCGCGGACCGTGACAAGACGCCCAGACCGCGCGGCAACCCTTCGCTGCGACTGGGTATAGGCTGTTGCTATAAGCACTCGTCGCTAACCTAATCCCTTCATGATGGATAGCGTCAATAATCTTCAGGTAACAGGGCCTCCTTGTTCCACGTACTATACATCTGCAGTCAAGGCACGATCGCACGTAACCCCTATAAAACTGAGCAGACACGCACTGTGCGCTCCCCAAAACATGTGGCTAAAGCACTTTACGATATTCAGTACCTTCTGAGTTTTGGATTTCAGGTCTCTTAGGTATGGTAATCATGACATTCTGGAGTCAAAAATGAAACTCATAAACCTCACTGAATCACTAAAATACAGACTGGTGACTCGCATACGCAAATGAGGTAAGTTATGAATACGACGAGAGCTATTACAATAACACGCACGCAGCTGTCTTCAGAAACTGGAAGTACGGTTTTGAAAACCATTCCTTTAACGTCCACACTGTAAGCTGTAACTGACGCACCACTATTGCAACACCTGAGAACAGCAACCTCCAAGATTGTCCACAAATATGGAGATAGAAATGAATGTATGAGGATGGAAAGGTGGCCACGAAAGCCCCCACTGGTGGAGTTTCCCTAGAATACTGTGGCTGCAATTAGCGTCCTACACCTTACTGATGTCAAAGAATACACGTATACAGTGGTGGTCACATAGGAAATCCAGCTGAATTGCCATCTCTAGTAGGATCAACTTGTCGACAATGGATGAAAATCTCCTGAAACCACAATGACAACGACTAAGGAGTTACCTGGCCTCTATCATCCAGACTAAAGGACGGTTAACTGTTCGTTCCAGTGTCTTTCCTATCCAATTCGTGAAGCTGACGCTCCAGTAACCACTCGGACGCGCTCGATTCTTTTCTGTTTTGAGGAGAGGAATAAAAATTACCCCTCTCCATTGGGAAAGTGGTCTGTCTGCCATATAAAATAAAAACATTCGAGGAAGTTTTCTTTGAAGCTGGTGGCAAATGTACTGGATTTAGTCGCGACCAGATACAGTGTCACGAGCCTCAAACAGTGCCGACAAGCTCCCACATGAAGAGTGAGGAGGTGCGTCTGTGATTCATAATCAAAGCGTCCTCGATCCCAGGTTCGAAATGTGCTACCGTTTTAATTTTGAGTAATAATCAGCACTAGCGGCCGAAGACTTACGGCATGAGAAGTCACCCTCATTCTGCCAAGGGCCTTGTCAAAATGGACGGAGGAGCAGACAGAGTTTCAAGGCACTCTCTTGCCTTTGTGTTGGAAGACTACCCCTAAAGGTGGAAGAATCATCAATAATCAACGGGCTGAAGATGCAGAATGCATTGGAAACCCTGTATTAAAGACACATAAGGTGAATCCACAAACATGGCCTGCAACTGAAAAAGTGTCATGATGATTTCTCCATTGGCAAAAGATTCCGGAATAGATCCCCATTCGTATCTTCGGGAGGGAACTGCCAAGGGCGGGGTGACCACGAGAAAGAGATTGAATAATCAACGAAAGGATAACGGTCTGCGAGTTGGGGCGTAGAAAGTCAGAAGCTTGAAGTTGGTATGAAATCTATAAAGTGTGAAAAGTGAACTGCAAAGGCTCAATCTAGATAAATTAGGGGTCAGTGGAGTGAAATGGAAATACGACAAAGATTCCCGGTCAGATGAGTATAGGGTAATATTAACAACAGCAAAAAATGGTAAAACGGGAGTAGGATTGATTATGAATAGGAAGGTAGAACAGAGAGTCTTCCTGTGAACAGTTCAGTGGTAGGGTTATTCTTATCTAAATCGACAGCAAACCAACATCGGCAACGATAGTTTTCAGGTATACATGCCAACATACCGAAAGCATACATGCCAATGTCGCCAGCCGAACATAAAGAGACAGAAAAAGTATATGACGATACTGGATCAGTTACAGTATGCAAAAGGAGATGGAAATATCATAGTCATGGGGGACTGGAATGAAGTTGTAGGGGAAGGAGTAGAAGAAAAGTTACAGGAGAATATGGGCTTGTGACAGGACCTGAGAGAGCAGAAAGACTGAGTTTTGTAATAAATTTCAGGTAGTAATAGCAAATACTCTGTTCAAGAATCACAAAAGGAGGAGGCATACTAGGAAAAGGTCGGGTGCTACGGGAAGATTTCAGTTAGATTACGTCATGGTCAGGCAGAGATTCCGAAATCAGAGACTGGATTTCAAGGTGTACCTAGGAGCAGATATAGACCCAGATCACAATGTAGTAGTGATGAAGAGTAGGATGAAGTTAATGGTATATGTCAGGAAGAATCAATACGCAAAGAAGTGGGATACGAAAGTACTAATGCTTGAAGTTCTCTAAGACCGTAGATACAGCAATAAAGAATAGTCGAGTAAACTGTCAATTTAAAGAGGAATGGAAGTCTCTAAAAAGGGCAATTAGACAGGCCGGAAAGAAAAACATAGGTACAAAGAAGGTAACTGTAAAGAAACCATGGGTAACAGTAGAAATAATTAGTCTGAGCGATAAAAGGAGGAAGTACAAAAATGTTCAAGGAAATTCAGAAATACAGAAATGCAAGTCGCTGAGGAATGAAATAAATGGGAGGTACAGGGAAGAGAAGACGTAAAAGATGCATGAAAACTGTGAAGAAATCGAAAGCGACTGACTCGCCACATAGGATGGTAACATTAAGAGGGCAACCGGAATTCCATAGTTAAATGCAGAGGAGAGAGCGGATAGGTGCAAAGAGTACATTGAAGCACTCTTTGAGGGAGATGATTTTTCTGATGTGATAGAAGAAGAAACAGGAGTCGATTTAGGAGAGATGGGGGACTCTTTATTAGAATCAGAGAGTTTTGGAGGACTGAAGATCAAATAAGGCGAAAGGGATCGATAACACTCCATCAGAATTTCTAATATCGTGGGAGAAAGTGACGACAACACGACTATTCACCTTGGGGTGTAGAATGTATGATTTCTGAAAAATATAATCCATACAATTCTGAAGCCTGCAAGAGCAGTCATGTGCGAGAATTATCGCACAATCAGTTTAACAGCTCATGCATACATGCTGCCGAAAAGAATAATATACAGAAGAATGGAAAAGTAAATCGAGGATGTGTTGGATGACGATCAGTTTGACTTTATGAAAGGTGAAGGCATCAGAGAGACAATTCTGATAGTGCGGTTGATAATGGAGCATGACTAAAGAAAATGCAAGATACGTTCATAGGATTTATCGGCATAGAAAAAATGTTCGACAGCGTAAAATAGCGGAAGATCTTCGAAATTCTAAGAAAAATTAGGGGTGGCTACAGGGGAGACGGGTAATATACCATGTGTACAACAACCAAAAGAGAATAATGAGAGTGGACGACCTAGAATGAAATGCTCCGATTAAAAAGCGTGTCAGACAAAGCTATGGTCTCTGGCCCCTACCGTTCAATCTGTACATCGAAGACGCAATGATGGAAATAAAAGAAAGGTCCAGGAGTGGGATTCAAAGTAAAGGTGAAAGAGTACGAATGATACGATTCGCTGATGACATAGCTATCCTGAGTAAAAGTGGAGAAGGTTTACAGGACCTGCTGAATGGAATGGACAGTCTACTGAGTACAGAATGTAAACTGAAAGTGAATCGAAGAAATGAGAACAGCGAGAAACTTAACATTAGGATTGACGGTCGCGAAGTAGATGAAGTTAAGGGATTCTGCTACCTAATCAGTAAAATAACCAATGACGGACGGAACAGGAGTGTTATAAAGCTACCTACTAACAAAGTTATTTGTGCACTGTTATACAGTTACTAAAGTTAATGTTTTTCATCGGTGTTTCCTGCTGTTAGTGGCGAAATGACGACTTAATAAACTTCTGGACACGTTTGCTCGCTGTGTTTTTTAGAGCTTTCTGTGCGCTGAAGTCGTTATATAAACTTCGTGTTTTAGTTTTCAGCTGACGTTCCTTATTGCATCCAGTGAAATATTTCAGTAAAATTTTCATTCACCTTGTTGACTTGTTTATGTGTTCCAGTGGCCGCTTGAATTTTTCGTTTTATCTAATAATTTTATGAAGTTTCGTTGGTATTGGTGTTAGCTGTGATATAGTAGTATTAATACTAGTAGTTGCTTTCCTAGTAGACAAAGAATTTCGAGACCGCTATTATTAGTTCTTCAAATAGTTCTACTGGTGTAACTGAACTTAGGTAATGTAGACGTATAGCTTTTTTCAGTAACTGTAAAATTTTACTAAGACTGAGAAGTTTTGGCTCTGTTGTGGAAGCGGGTTCGGTGCGGGATCTGTTCAAAGTATTTTCATTGAGGGGAAACCAGTGGGGAATCCAGTGGGCATTCTAGCGAGATCCTCTCCTGGGAATGCAGAATCTGTAGTAGAAATAAGTTGATAGAGGAACAGGAGCGTAAGAACTGTGCCCTTCAGGTTCAGCTGTAACGAACAAAGGAGGGACTAGATAGGTTGAGGAGTGTGAAGGGTGATTAGCAATGGGAACTGGCAGTAATCAAGAAGGCAGCTAGGAGGAGGAGGTATTCAGACTTTGCTTATATGTAGTAGATTGGACCAACTGTCAGGGTTGAGTGGATAGGAGCCTCTTGTAGCTGTAGATGTAGAGAACAAGCAGCAGTCCTCAGCAGATAAGAGGCCTAGGTCAGTTGAAAAGTCTAACAGAAAGAAGAAGATTATGTTGCTAGGTAGTTCGCATGGTAGAGGTGTCGGCCAGCAGTTGCAGGAAGTGTTGGGGAGTGAGTACCCAGTCGCCAGCATTGTGAAGCCTAGTACAGGTTGGGCTCAGGTGACGGACTGCGTATGGGAGCTATGTAGGAACTTTATGAAGGAGGATAAGGTAGTGATATAGGGTGGAGCAGGGAACAGTCTTGATAGGGATGGAGAATATGATGTAGGTGGTGAACTGGTAAAGATAGCTACTCAAACTGGTGGCACTAATTTTCATTTCTTGCAACTATTTCAGCGTCATGATTGGCCTCGTGTTAATGCGGCTGTTAGGCGAATTAACGTGGGGCTGGAGAGGGCGCTGATGGAAGAGGGCATGGGTCACATTTCACTGGTGCCAGTTAGGTCTACCAGTAGATTGGGTTTCACTAGGCATGGCCTACACCTCATTAGGTATGGGAAGAGGAGGCTGGCAGAGCTTATAGGTTGCAGTGTACTGGGTGGTGGTGCGATCACTCATGGAAAAATTCCTTTAGTAGTTGGTGTTACAGCTGCTCCTTTTTTTAGATTTTAGATTAAGTCAGCTAATAGATATACCTGCTTAAAGGAAGTCCCTCTAATTAAGAGCTCACCTTCAAAGGATTCATGTTTTCAAGTACAAAACGAATTAGCCTATTTCATCAAAATTAGGTATTAGAGATAAAGTCAGTGAACTGCTTATGGATGTTGACTCTGAAATTATTGATATATCGGAGCACCACTTAAATAACTGGCAATTCAGAGGCTTCCTTAACCAGGACACAGATTAGCTGCCTGTTTTTCAAGGAGTTCCTTGCTGGGGGGGGGGGGGGGGGGAGGGAGGTGGCCCTGTCTGTAAAAAAAAAAGTATTACATTTGAGTCCATAGACATATCACAGTACTGCGCTGGATTAATATGTGAATGTTATGCAGGGGCAATTGAATTTGGTGAAACTAAATTTCTAATTGTTTTTGTTTATAGGTCCCCTAATTCTGACTTCAGAGGATTTCTGCTCAAGCTAGAGAGGGTTCTTGATTCACTTTGTAGGAAGTACAGAAATTAGCTAAAAGTGGTGACTTCAATATAAATTTTGTATATGATGGTGCAAGAAAAAGGGTGTTAGTAGATTTCCTAAATTCATATGATCTGTTGCAGACTGTGTTTTTTACAACTACGGTACAGGGGAACAGTAACACAGCAATAGACAATATTTTTATTTGTTCTTCATTACTAGGTGATCATTCTGTTGGTAAATGGGTGAATGGCCTTTCAGACCATGATGCCCAGATTTTAACACTAAAATACTTTTGTACTCAAACAAATGTCACATGTAATTACAAACTATGTACCAAAGTTAATCCAACAGTAATAGACAGTTTTTAAAGTGTTATCAAGGAACAAGAATGCCTGGATGTTTATAGTGCCGATAACACAGATTACAAACACAATGCTTTCCTTGACACATTTCTGATGTTCTTTGAGTGCTGCTTTCCATTAGAACATTCTAAATGGGGAACTAGCAGTAATAGGCAGCCACGGTGGGATAAGGATATCAAGAACAAAGAGGGAATTATATCAAAATTTAGGAGTAATCACAATCAAAATACAGTAGCCCATTACAAACAATATTGTAAGGTGCTTAAAATGTTATTAGGAAGGCAAAGAGTATGTGGTAAGCAAATAGAATAGCTAATTCACAGGATAAAGTTTAAAACATATATTCAGTTGTGAAGGAAGTGTCTGATCAGAAGCACAAGGTCAACAATACAAAGTCATTTCATAGTAAAAATATTTCTGTTACTGATAAATCAGATATATGTAAGGTATTTAATAATCAATTTCTGAGCATTGCTGGTGAATTAAATAATTTTTTTTTCTACAGGGAATCATATACTCCTCTGTGATACAGACAAGGGGGAGAGGGAGTTAATAATTAAAACACTAAAGACTAAGGACTCTCATGGATACGATGGAGTGCCTAGTAGAATACAGAAGAATTGTGGTGTCCATTTTAGCCCTGTATTTATCCACATTTGTAATTTTTCCTTTAGGAATGGCCAGTTTCCTGAACGATTAAATTACTCAAGAATAAGGACGCTTTATAAAAAGCGATACAGGAGTAATGTAGATAATTTTAGGCCTATTCCTATGCCATCAGTGATTGCTAATGTTATAGAAAAGGCTGAGTGTAAGTCTAACCGATCATTTTATATCACACGACATGCTATCAAATGTGCATTTCAGCTTTAGAAGTCATTTAACAACTGAAACTGCTATATTCTCTTTTCTCTGTGAGGTACTGGATGGGTTAAACAAAAGGTTTCGAACGTTAGGCATATTTTTTAATTTTACCAAGGCATTTAATTGTGTTGATCACAAAATATTGCTCTAGAAGTTGGGCCTTTACGGAATACTTTAGCAACAGACAACAAAAGGTCATTGTTCACAAAGTTGAAAATGGCTGTAATGTGGGGTCTGAGTGGGGTACGTCAAGTGGGGGCTGCCCCAGAGATCGGTGTTGGGGCCACTCCTGTTTCTTATTTGTATAAATGATATGCCCTCTAGTATTATACGTAAGTCCAAATTTTTGTTTGCTGATGACACTAGCTTGGTAGTAAAGGATGTTGTGTGCAACATTGGGACAGTTTCAAATAGTGCAGTTCATGACCCAAGCTCATGGCTTGTAGAAAATAAACTAACCATAAATCACAGGTTTTTACAGTTTCTAACACACAATTCAACTAAATCTGATGTTTCAGTGTCACAGAATCGGCATGTGATTAGTGAAACTGAACAGTTCAAATTTCTAAGTTTTCAGATAGATAGTAAACTGTTGTGGAAAGCCCACGTTCAGGATCTTGTTCAAAGACTTTATGCTGCCATTTTTACTATTGGAAAGGTATCTGAAGTGAATGATAGTTCGACACGAAAATTATTCTACTTTGCTTACTTTCATTCGCTTATGTCGTATGGTATTATACTTTGGGGTAGCTCCTCCCCCTCTAAAAGAATATTTTAGGCTCAGAAACGGGCGGCTCGACCAATAAATGGTGTAAGTTCACGAAACTCTAGTCGACCCCTGTTTACGAGTCTGGTATTCCGAGATTGGCCTTTCAATATATATATTTCTTACTGTCATTTCTTAGTAACAATATTAGCTCATTCCCAAGAATAAGCAGCTTTCACTCAGTTAATACTAGGCAGAAATCAAACCTGCAATTGAATCGGCCTTCTTTAACTCTTGTGCAGGAAGATGTGCGGTATACTGCTGCATCCATTTTCAATAAATTACCACTCGAATCAGTTTAATAAGTCACGGATGAAAAATACTAACGCGAATTATTTACAGACGAATGGAAAAACTGGTAGAAGCCGACCTCGGGGAATATCAGTTTGGATTCCGTAGAAATGTTGGAACACGTGAGGCAATACTGACCTTACGACTTATCTTAGAAGAAAGATTAATGAAACGTAAACCTATGTTTCTAGCATTTGTAGACTTAGAGAAAGCTTTTGACAATGTTGACTGGAATACTCTCTGTCAAATTTTGAAGGTGGCAGGGGTAAAATACAGGGAGCGAAAGGCTATTTACAATTTGTACAGAAACCAGATGGCAGTTATAAGAGTCGAGGGGCATGAAAGGGAAGCAGTGGTTGGGAAGGGAGTGAGACAGGGTTGTAGCCTTTCCCCGATGTTATTCAATCTTTATATTGAGCAAGCAGTGAAGGAAACAAAGGAAAAATTCGGAGTAGGAATTAAAATCCATAGAGAAGAAATAAAAATCGTGAGGTTCGCCGATGACATTGTAATTCTGTCAGAAACAGCAAAGGACTTGGAAGAGCAGTTGAACGAAATGGATAGTGTCTTGAAAGGAGGATATAAGATGAACATCAACAAAAGCAAAACGAGGATAATGCAATGTAGTCGAATTAAGTCGGGTGATGCTGAAGGAATTAGATTAGGAGTTTTGCTATTTGGGGAGCAAAATAACTGTGATGGTCGAAGTAGAGAGGATATAAAATGTAGACTGGCAATGGCAAAGAAAGTGTTTCTGAAAAAGAGAAATTTGTTAACTGTCAGGAAGTCGCTTCAGAAAGTATTTCTATGGAGTGTAGCCATGTATGGAAGTGAAACATGGACAATAAATAGTTTGAACAAGAAGAGAATAGAAGCTTTCCAAATGTGGTGCTACAGAAGAATGTTGAAGATTTGGTGGGTAGATAGATCACGTAACTAATGAGGAGGTATTGAATAGGATTGGGGAGAAGAGAAGTTTGTGGCACAACTTGACTAGAAGAAGGTATCGGTTGGTAGGACATGTCCTGAGGCATCAAGGGATCACACATTTAGCATTGGAGGGCAGAGAGGAGGGTAAAAATCGTACAGGGAGACCAAGAGGTGAATACACTAAGCAGATTCAGAAGAATGTAGGTTGCAGTAGGTACTGGAAGATGAAGAAGCTTGCACAGGATAGATTGGCACGGAGAGCTGCATCAAACCAGTCTCAGGACTGAAGACCACAACAACAACAGCACCCGAATTCAAAAATCTCAGCAGTAATCCACACTCTTTCAAATCGAAACTGAAGAGTTTCCTCATGGCACACTCCTTCTATTCCTTCGAGGAGTTCCTTGAAAAATTAAACTAATTCTTGTTGTATTGTTGAATGCGTTTACATAAACTTATGGATTGACTTTTTTTCGGGTTCATGAACATTTTATTTTTATCTGTTATTAGTTTTATGTTGTAATTTCGTGTACTGACACGTTCCATGACCTTGGAGATTTCCTCCTCAATTTGGTCCTAAGGAGCTTGAAGTGTAAATAAATAAACAAGTCAAAAGCAGACTAGCACTAGCAGAAAGATAATTTTTGAGTAAGAGAATTCTAATTGTGTGAAACATAGGCCTTAATTTGAGGAAGAAATTCCTGAGAATATGTGTTTGGAGCCCAGATTGTATGATAGTGAAACATGGATCGTGGGAAAACCGGAGCAGAAGAAAACCGAAGCATTTGCGATGTGGTGCTACAGACGTACGTTGAAAATTAGGTGGTCTGATAAGGTAAGGAATCAGGAGGTTCTGTGCGGAATAGAAGAAGAAAGGAATATGTAAAAAACATTGACATGGAGAAGGGACAGAAAGATAGGACATCTGTTAAGACATCAGCGACTGGCTTCCATGGTACTAGAGGGAGCTGCAGAGGGAAAAAACTGTAGAGAAAGAGACAGGTTGGAATATATCCAGTAGATAACTGAGTACGTAGGGTTCAAGTGCAGCTCTGAGCTGAAGAGGTTGGCACAGGAGGGAAATACGTAGTGGGCCGCATCAAACCAATGAGAACACTGATGAGTCAAAGGAAAAAAGACTCATAATTGTTGAAGACGAATTGGCCCCTCTCTAAGATAGCACGGTTGCGGTGGAATGTTGAATCCTGGCTGCACTGGCAGTAGTCTACATCTACATCTAAATCCATACTCCGCAAGCCACCTGAAGGTGTCTGGCGGAGGGTACCCTGAGTACCTCCATCGGTTCTCCCTTCTATTCCAGTCTAGTATTGTTCGTGGAAAGAAGGATTGTCAGTATGCTTCTGTGTGGGCTCTAATCTCTCTGATTTTATCCTCACGGTCTCTTCGAGATATATACGTAGGAGGGAGCAATATACTGCTTGACACTTCGGTGAAGGTATGTTCTCGAAACTTTAACAAAAGCCCGTATCGAGTTACTGAGCGTCTCTCCTGCAGAGTCTTCCACTGGAGTTTATCTATCATCTCCGTAACGCTTTCGCGATTACTAAATGATCCTGTAACGAAGCGCGCTGCTCTCCGTTGGATCTTCTCTATCTCTTCTATCAACCCTATCTGGTACGGATCCCACACTGCTGAGCAGTATCCAAGCAGTGGGCGAACAAGCGTACTGTAACCTACTTCCTTTGTTTTCGGATTGCATTTCCTTAGGATTCTTCCAATGAATCTCAATCTGGCATCTGCTTTACCGACTATCAACTTTATGTGATCATTGCATTTTAAATCACTCCTAATGCGTACTCCCAGATAATTTATGGAATTAACTGCTTCCAGTTGCTGACCTGCTAATTTGTGGCTAAATGATAAGGGATCTATCTCTCTATGTATTCGCAGCGCATTACACTTGTCTACATTGAGATTCAATTGCCATTCCCTGCACCATGCGTGAACTCGCTGCAGATCCTCCTGCATTTCAGTACAATTTTCCATTGTTACAACCTCTCGATACACCATAGCATCAACTGCAAAAAGCTTCAGTGAACTTCCGATGTCATCCACCAGGTCATTTATGTATATTGTGAATAGCAACGATCCTATGACACTCCCCTGTGGCACACCTGAAATCACTCTTACTTCGGAAGACTTCTCTCCATTGAGAATAACATGCTGCGTTCTGTTATCTAGGATCTCCTCAATTCAATCACACAATTGGTCTGACAGTCCATATGCTCTTACTTTGTTCATTAAACGACTGTGGGGAACTGTATCGAACGCCTTGCGGAAGTCAAGAAACACGGCATCTACCTGAGAACCCGTGTCTAAGGCCCTCTGAGTCTCGTGGACGAATAGCGCGAGCTGGGTTTCACACGACCGTCTTTTTCGAAACCCATGCTGATTCCTACAGAGTAGATTTATAGTCTCCAGAAAAGTCATTATACTCGAACATAATACGTGTTCCAAAATTCTACAACTGATCGACGTTAGAGATATAGGTCTATAGTTCTGCACATCTGTTCGACGTCCCTTCTTGAAAACGGGGATGACCTGTGCCCTTTTCCAATCCTTTGGAACGCTACGCTCTTCTAGAGACCTACGGTACACCGCTACAAGAAGGGGGGCAAGTTCCTTCGCGTACTCTGTGTAAAATAGAACTGGTATCCCATCAGGTCCAGCGGCCTTTCCTCTTTTGAGCGATTTTAATTCTTTCTCTATCCCTCTGTCGTCTATTTCGATATCTACCAGTTTGTCATCTGTGCGACAATCTAGAGAAGGAACTACAGTGCAGTCTTCCTCTGTGAAACAGCTTTGGAAAAAGACATTTAGTATTTCGGCCTTTAGTCTGTCATCCTCTGTTTCAGTACCATTTTGGTCACAGAATGTCTGGACATTTTGTTTTGATCCACCTACCGCTTTGCCATAAGACCAAAATTTCTTAGGATTTTCTGCCAAGTCAGTACATAGAACTTTACTTTCGAATTCATTGAACGCCTCTCGCATAGCCCTCCTCACACTACATTTCGCTTCGCGTAATTTTTGATGAAGTTCCCTTTGCTTACGCAGCAGTTTTCCAACTCGGTTGTTGTACCACGGTGGCTCTTTTCCATCTCTTACGATCTTGCTTGGCACATACCCATCTAACGCATATTTTACGATGGTTTTGAACTTTGTCCACTGATCCTCAACACTATCTGTACTTGAGAAAAAACTTTTGTGTTGAGCCGTCAGGTACTCTGTAATCTGCTTTTTGTCACTTTTGCTAAACAGAAAAATCTTCCAACCTTTTTTAATATTTCTATTTACGGCAGAAATCACCGATACTGTAACCGCTTTATGATCGTTGATTTCCTGTTCTGCGTTAACTGTTTCAAATAGTTCGAATCTGTTTGTCTAATATGTTATCGCCACGAGTCGGTTCTCTGTTTAAGTGCTCAAGATAATTTTCAGATAATGCACTTAAAAAAATTGTCCCTGCCACCCGTTATAAACGTTTGAGTCTCCCAGTCTATATCTGGTAAATTAAAATCTCCACCCAAAACTATGGTCGGGAAATCTACTCGAAATATTTTCCAAATTATCCTTTAGGTGTTCTGCCACAACAGCTGTTGAGCCAGGCTGCCTATAGAGACATCCAATTACCATACTTGAGCCTGCTTTAACAGTGACCTTCACCCAAATTATTTCACATTTCGTATCTCCGTCAATTTCCTAAATACTATTGCACTTCTTATCGCTATAAACACGCCTCCCCCTTCACTGTCCAGCCTGTCTCTGCAGTATACATTCCAATCTGAGTTTAGGATTTCATTACTGTTTATGTCTGGTTCCAGCCAACTTTCTGTCCCTAGTACTATATGGGCGTTGTGACCGTTTATTAATGGAAGCAGTTCTGGGACCTTTCTAAACTCTCCTGCAGTTTACTATTAGCACATTAATATTGTTATTCCCTGTTGTATTTTGCCTACTCCTACCTTGCCACGTCTCAGGAGGCGTCTTGTCGGGCCTAGGGAGGGAATTCTCTAACCTAAACAAAACCCATGTGCACTCCACACGTACTCCGCTACCCTTGTAGCCGCTTCCGTCGAGTAGTGCATGCCTGACCTATTCAGGGGGACCCTACATTTCTCCACCCGATAGCGGAGGTCGAGAAATTTGCACCTCAGATCTCCGCAGAATCGTCTGAGCCTCTGGTTTAAGCCTTCGACTTGGCCCCAAACCAGAGGACCGCGATCGGTTCTGGGAACGATACTACAAATAGTTAGCTCTGATTCCACCCCGCGAGCGAGGCTTTCCGCTTTCACCAATTCCGCCAACCGCCTGTACGGACTGAGGATGACCTCTGAACCCAGACGGCAGGAGTCATTGGTGCCGACATGAGCAACAATTTGCAGTCGGATGCACCCAGTGCTCTCTATCGCCGCCGGTAGGGCCTCCTCCACATCTCGGATGAGACCCCCCGGCAAGCAGACAGAGTGAACACTGGCCTCTTCCCCGACATTTCCGCTATTTCCCTAAGGGGCTCCATCACCCGACTAACGTTGGAGATCCGAATAACTAATAAATTCTCTGCCATCGTTTGAGCGATGTCTGTGAGCGCCGTTTGGATCCACCCCTGCTTCAACACTGCTGCTTTTGGTAAGCTACTGTGTTTACTGGAAATCCTTCTAATGGCTTCCCATACTTTTGGAGATCAATTGTAACGATTAATAGAGCACAGGAACGCTAGCCATGACCTTTCCTAAACGTTTTGCTAATACTTTAGCAATTTACTATCAGACTATTTAATACGAAATATTTCTGACTTGTACCACACATATAACAAACTCAAACATAACGCAGCAGACGATCCCATCTAAATATTACCCCGAAACTCGTTGACGTTACCACAGTATCTCTTTGTTTACATTCAAGTGTCCGCCAGTAGCTCGCAGCACTCTCCCAACGAGCCGTCTATATATCCATTAATGTTTCACTATTAATAAAAATATAATATTTATTACGTAGAATCTTAGAACACGGCTATAAAAAATAAGTATCTCTAATAATAAGACCTTACCTAATAATAACAATGAGAAAATGTGTAACAAAATTAACACAGCCAAAATTTGAAATTTATTTGTCGATGAGGGTCGACTTGTAGTTCTCTGACTGAGCTAAAATGTTGCACATTTCCTTTTTTTTTTTTTTTTTGTTGATTCAAACAAAATTGGGGGTGGAAGATAAACTTGTAGAAAGTTGAAACGTAAGTGCCACGCTAGTGAACAGTGACGTCTCAGTCTGGCCGGGAACTTAAGTTCCTTACTTCAGTCGTATGTAATATTACAATGATAACCAAGTTCATATTTTCGTAGGAAGTATCACTAAAATTTTTCTCTCGCAGAATCGATTGCAAAGCCATACCAAAAGACTCTTACATTTTTCGAGTGACTCCTCTGCAAACTGCGGCCCCTAGTGTTGTTTCCTGCGGATGTGCTTCAGCTGTGACCAGCCGGTTGCAGCTGGCCTCTGGATGCTGCGGCAGAGATTCGTGGCAAGATCGTGATCCCATTAAGCGCGTTCGTGACCGCTGGTAACGAAAATAGGAAAAATCTCAGGCCGCTGCCCCCGTGCGTGTTGAACGAGAAGAGCTGCACACCTACTTGTGAAATCGCCTCCATCTTTCTTGTAAGTCACGCAAGGTCTCATTTCAATAAGCAGTGAAGCTGCAGCGAATTTATTGTGAATAAATGAACGGTAAGGTTTTGCGTCTAGACCTGAAAACCTTGTAAAAAAACTCTCCTTATGTGTACACTACTGCCTCAGTTAGCGACAGAAATATAGAAAATTAAAGAACACTGTAAATGCATCAAACATTTCTTTACAATTCCATGTTACGAGGTAAGTTATTTCAATGTACTATCTGGACGTATGGGGAAACATAGAGTTGAATCTCACAAATAAATTTTATTGACAGGATAACATGGCAGTTAGGGACCTAGAAGAGAATCTAGGATGGTTGAACGACTATTGAGGGAGCAAGTTGCATATGCTCAGACGTTGTAAAACATACCTATGAAATCGACATACTACAAATACTGACGACCATTATGACACCTCCTATGTTGACGCTGCACAATAAAATGTCAGCAAAAGCCTGACAGTATTTGTTGGGTACAACTTCGTACAGAATGGTAAAGAGAGGACGGCAACAGAGTCACGCAGCTACTACCGTCATAGGAAAGCTGGACAGAAACAGAAATGGCTAGCAAATAAAATGTCGCAGTAAACAGAAGATTTACTTAACTTGTATTTCTCCAAACGGACGAAGACTCAGTACAAAGAGCACAGCAAGAAACAGAATCAAGCTATTTCAGTACCAATAACGATGGTGATGGAGTCCCGACCAGGCGGCGTCTGTTAGCGTTTTCCTGTAGCGATGTGCTCCCAAGCACGAGAGGGCTGGGTCACTGTCGCCCACCATCCTGCATCGTGGCGGTAGAGGTGGTGTGGCACAGCGGGCATGCTCCATTGGGTCAGCCAGATCCTGCACGACTGCTATCGGCGTTGGACAAAAAGTTGCTTTTCCGTTGCCAGCTTCATACACCTTTAGCGTGGTATCGATACACTATGCCACAGTACTAATTACATCTTCATCAGAAAGCAAGTGAACATCGAGTTAATAAGAAATAGAGACAGTTCATCTTTTAATACAAAGAAGCACAAGTTTTCTATAATATGGAGCAAAGAATACAGTGGTATTAAGGGAAATGAAAGCACAAAAATCCAAGGAGGTAGTGCTTATCTATAAATCCAATGACCAATCTGCTTAGTTACACTCATGTACCTATGCACTGTTGTGATGGTTAAATGGAAGTAACTGTATGGCATTACTGACTGAGAGACCCCGACTGGGGTTCATAGGCCTCCTGGTGCAAGTTCTTCTATTTGACAGTGATTCAGCGACTAGCATGTCTTCGTGATGAAAACGAGAGGAAGTGATGAAGACAACACAAATACACGTTGGGCCCTCAACGAAGAAAATCTCCGTCACGACTGGGAATCGAACCCAGCACCCAGTGCTCTAGAGGTACCGGCGCTGTCACTACAACGAGAGCTGTGGATGCGTTATGGTTTTCAGCTCATATACTGATGCAACCTCCAGAAGTTAGTTTATCCTTTTAAAACCTCTTCATCTCTGCAAAACTATGTCAACCTCGGTCCACTAGAATGTGGTTACTGTACCCAAGCCCTGGCCCCTCTTCACATGTTCTACTCACCACATTTATTTCCAGTGTCATTTAGTCAAGTAATTAAATTGTAGTAGGTAACCAAAGAAAAGTCTGAGGCAGCACTCTTAATGTAGGCCGTTGTAGAGCTCGGTGCATACTACTCTCCTCTGTTACTGTTAGTGCCAGTAACGTATACGTACACGGGCTAATTCATCTAAAACATGCAGTGAAAATATTGCAGAAATGAAAAGTGCTACTTACGTGCGGTTTTCACAGGATGGATTGGTCGTCAGGGACTCGTGTTGTTAGCCAATCAACAGATTGTAATAATACTTACAAAGTGTGCTTTCTTGCAAACATACACTTTTTTGAAATGAAACATTGCCCCTTGACATTGATGAATTAAAATCAGGGTAAATTAGAATGTCAATGATGTTTGTAGCAGTATATAGTACCAGTCACTTACAAGATATTTTATGTTGAAAAATTCCCACCCGAGACTTGTATAGTACGTGTGTCAGCATCCTCTAAAGAACAACACAAGTGCATACAATAGTTGCGTGGATCCTGACCTGTAACGAGACATTTGACTGTCAGAGGTTGTGTTCAAAATGCCAACCGTCCAGTTTGGTATGGAACGACTCCTGCATACGTGCTACCACTTCAGCGGAGATGTTCGAGCAGGCTGCAGCAATACGTCGTAGCGTACCATCAGGTGTAGTTGGTATGTCCTTGTAGACAATGTCTTCCAGATTTCCCACAGGAAGAAGTCTACGCGCATCAAATACATGGAACAGGCCTACCAACGCACAGGTCTTGTGCCTCCATTACAGTGATTTGAAACAATTCCTGAAGACATGCCGTGGTACTTCGTGCATTATGGGCTGAACAGCCAACATGTTGGTACGAATGGTTCCTCTTAGTCTACAGAGGAACATCTTCTAGCAACCGCGCAAGATAGTGCATTAGAAGGCTGCGATATTTGTGTGCGTTCAGCTTTCTGGCAATGAAAAACGGGTCTATGTGCTGACGGCTGACTATCCCACACCACTCTTTTAAAATCCATGGTCGCTGACGTTCCACCCGACAAAGCCAATGCGAACTGCAACAGACTAATAGTACATGTTTCAGCGGTGATTGGTGACTTCTAATTGTCGCTTCATCACAACATACATGCTACATCTGGAGTATCCTGTCTTAACGCCCAGGTACAGAAGTTAACACGATTATCAAAATCGTTTCCATGCAGCTCTTCATGGAGAGAGATGTAAAAGGGGTAGACAATATGTCTACAGAGAATACTTAGGGCATTTACCTCACTCATGCAACTTCCTGGTGTGATTGTGCTGGAGCTAACGTGAGGATCAACTGCAACAGCAGCAAGAACATTAATTTCCCCATCTTCAGTCGTCACTTTTTTTTTACTTCTGTTACGTTGTCTAGGTGTTACGCTACCGTTTTCAAGTAACTGCTTGAAGAGATTGATAATCAATCGCGAAGATGGTTGATGTCTACTGGGATATCGTGCCACACACATTGTACAAGGACGAAATTCATCCGTCCTACATCCTCCATATACAATGACCAAGTCGATTTTTTCTGCATTGGCAAACCCATTCATCCAGTCACGACCTACTGCATGGACTGTCTCACTAACTGACTAGCAAGTCGCAATGCATTCAAGAAACACAGAAGCACACTGCGAGGAAACATAACAACAACGTATCTAGCAATTACGGAGGTTGCGGGTTCGATTCCCGGCGGGGCCAGGGATTTTCTCTGCCTCGTGATGACTGGGTGTTGTGTGATGTCCTTAGGTTAGTTAGGTTTAAGTAGTTCTAAGTTCTAGTTGACTGATGACCATAAATGTTAAGTCCCATAGTACTCTTAGCCATTTGAACCATTTGTGAACTACGGAGGTTGAATGGCACAAACATGTGTCGATGTGGAAATTATTCAAAATACGATATTACGTAAACGTCTCGCGCTAGAATCCTGCAATAAACACCGCTGATATTCTACTTCCCCTACTTTTCGTCTCTTAATGTCAGTAGGCATTGTTCCATTTAAAGAAGTGTATGTTTGCACAAGAAATACACTTTCTATGTATTATTACGATCTGTTTATCGGCTGACAATATGAGCTCCTGACTACCATTCATTCTGTGAAAACCGCTAGTCAATAACACTTTCAGTTTCCGCAATATTTACTGAATGTTTGATGTGGCGGTAAAAAGTATATCAGTAATAATAGAATTTTTTGCCCAGTAACGTCAGAAATTTTTTTAGCGCCCTATTGTAAGAAACCTTTCAGTCACTCAATGTTGCTGTTGGATTTCACCACCACTTTTCACTTACTCAGCTGAAATTTTGTGTTTCTAATGTTTTAATACATCGTTTAAATAACCTTCTGCCAGTACTGTGTTAACAGCTCTCTTGAAAATTTAATTACCTAAACTTGCATCTAAATGCTATTTGAATGACGCTGTAAATTAATTCAAAGTTCGTCTACAAACTTTTTGGCACAATCAGTGACAGAGGGTATTGTTACAAGGTGGCATTAACACTATAAAATTTTTGGAAGAATGCAATCATACTTCATTTTACACAAAAACAGGAAATCTCAGTTTATATCACTCATAACGTTACAATTGGAATATAACTTAAAGATGTTAAAGACGAAATAAAACAACACGAGCTACAATTTATTTTTTAAATCTTTGAAAGGCACATATAAATTTGAAACAGAATAACTAAAGCAGAAGTAGATTAACTATCTGGTGAGAAGAAACGTACACAGTTACAACTACCAAAATATGAAATTATTGGTAAATCTGCAGAAGGGAAGCAAGTAAGACCTTAGTACAAACACGATGTTTACAGTCAAGGAATAATATTTCCTCCTATGTACAGTAAGAGAAGGTAATAAAAAACTATCACTGTTTAAAATGCAAGTCATTATTTCAGTATTATCTGGCAGTTAATTTTTTTGGAAAGATTCGAGTAAATTACTCATAAACGGAAGTAGTCTGAAGTTTCAAGAACGAAGACTCTCATTATCAGTGTTTCTGATGGTTCAGTAGTTTCCCCACCCGTTGCGTCTTTCTCAGTTCGTTTCTGAAGCCTACAGCATTTAATACCTTAGGTAATCTGTTTTACAGATGTTACCCGTTATCACTCCCACTGTTCTTCCCAGTTGTTGTGGTGCAGACTATCAAGATATCTATCCTTACGTGTATTTTCAGATGTCCCTGTAATTTGATTCCTTTTCATGTGAGAATGTCACATATGTGGTTTTCCTCTCCTAGTTCTGCCTACACTTCTACAGTTTCGTAATTTGACAGTGAACTTAGCTTTTAGTGCTATGGCCGATCACATATGAAATACTGCCAAATTACCTTGTTCCACTTTTTCAATTGCTCCACACTGCTAATAATCTCTTTTCTATAGGCACACTTTCAGAAATGTCACAACACCATGTTATTATTTAATACTGACGGATAATTGAGCTATCGAACGGAATTAGTGAGATTTGAGGTTTTTTTGTGGCAAAGATGCACCATAATATCATGAATTGAGAGTCAGAAGTAAATGTAGGTGGAACATAAGGTGTATCGCAGTGACGTGTATTGGGACACAAGCTCGTCATGTAGTACACTAACAGCATGACAGATAATAGTAACCTAGGCCTTTGTGTAGTTTATACCATTATGTATAATAAAGTACTATCTTTAATAAGCTGTATATATTTCCAGCAGTTTACTTCATATGTTCACAAAACGCCAAATCGTGGTATCTTATCTCCGCTGTATTTATGAGTCGCAAATCAGAATCGTTCCATCGTACAAAAAAAATTATAGATCAATTTGTAGGGATGTGAAATGGAATGGAGTCACAAAGGGTCAGCAATAACGCATAGTAAATGGGAGATATTGGATTAGTATCAGGAATTTGCTAAAACGCAGTCAGTTGACAAAGAAAATTGCTTACAAAACACGAGTGTGACCCACCCTATAATCCGAAAGAAAAGCTTGATCGTTTCGGGCTGCCCTATTTTCAGGTTATTTGCTATAGGCAAATTTCGAATTTTTAGTCTCATCAGGATTGTACCAAAAATTATTAAACACAGAAAGAATAAAACCTGTAACTTGTATAAAAAAACTATATAAAACGCAACAAATGTGTAGTGGCTACTGCAGACATTTCTATACAATATGTTACAACAGATATGACATACTAATCAATCCATGATCTCTCGTGTGCTACTACTTCTAACATTAATTTGAACTGCATCAAATGGGAACAGAATGTTTACAACACGCGTTGGACAGCCACACACAATACAGTTTAAAAAAAGCATATAATATACAGCTTCTAAGAATCCGAACCCCTCCATATCTATATTATTCTCTGGCAATGCACACTTGCAAACTGAAATCCAAGCCAGCTGTTCCAAAGCGCGCCAAAGATATTACCAAAATTCTTGTAGGTTTATATCGATATGTATGTCTGTGAATACGGCAGCAACAGAGTACTATGTATAACGCATAGGAATCCGTTATCGATATAAACCTGTAGTGAGTTTTATCTTTTCGATTCTCTGGTTGGATGTCAAACACGTACCTGAAATATATCGTATGCGGTTCTTCCACAGGTATAATAAACATTCTGTTCCTGCTTGATACATATCATGTTAATGCGTAGAAGTGGTTCCGCATGTAGCGGCACCTTGAATAGCGATATCTCAATGTAAGTACTATGTTGTACCCTTCGTTAAATTGATAAATTTACCGTTTGGTGTGTTTTTATCTTACCTTAGCAAATAAAATGAAAATTGTTAACCCATAATGGACAATATTTTCTTTTGAAATATATATAGAGGGAGCGGACATATATGGAAACCAAATTATCACTCTTGAATATTTATCTAGTCTGGGAGCCGTACCTGATAGGGCACACAAATGATATTGTAAGTATGTAAGATAGTAACTGATGGAAAGTCATCGAGTTAAGCAGAAGTGATCTCTGGCATTCCTAAAGCTACTGTTAATCGCTTTCTGCTACCCTTTGACTATATTTATCTATTTATTTATTTACCGTATGGCAACACATATACACAGATTACAGAACTATTAGACATCAATAGTTAAGTGCAGCTTCCCAACATAAAATAACACAAGTAACAACAGTCACATTTCGATATCAAAATCTTTTATCTATTTTAACATAAAATAACACAAGTAACAACAGTCACATTTCGATATCAAGATCTTTTATCTATTTTACAATATCACTCATCACTGTGAGGAAATCTTCGTAAGGGCCCACATAGGCAAGATGAGCAACTGTTTCGCACCACAGTCACATAATGGTGGTGAAGATTTTCCCCACATGTAGACAGTGTCTGCATATCACCAAAACCCGATCAGATGCGGTTCAAGGTAGTCTAAATTGCCCGAGGCTGGTCGCGTCCAAGGGGTTTCTTCTGGACGAAAAGCAAGCTTCAGTCAATGTGGAGATCAGTTCTGATGCCAGTAGCGTTTCCATTCATCGATGGTATTGAATTCAGTTTCCATGAGAGTTCTAACTGTGATGAGAGTGGGATGTCTTGATCTTAGTCTTTTCTCGCTTCCATTTTTGGAAGGTCGGTGTTATTAGCAATCTTCTAGTATTCACGCAGTGACGCGCTCTTCCATCTGATATCAGCACGTGGAATGTGGCTCAAGACAGATAGCCAGTATGTGGAAGTAGATCGTATTGGCCCGCTATCAGTGCGCATGGCCTCGTTAAGCGGTACGTCTATCTTTTTAAGTGTGGACTATTAAGCCATACAGGTGCACAGTAGACTGTTGCTGAATGTACCAAACCGAGTGCTGATACCCAGAGAGCGTCTGCTGGCGCTCCCCAACGAGAGCCACAGAGTTTATGAAGAATGTTGTTTCTGGTTTAGAACTTAACAGAAGTTTGTATACAGAGCTCTTTAAAAGAAAATGTCGTGTCTACCGTGATCCCAAGGTATTTTGGATGAATATTATGGTGAAGTTTGCCTACTTCAAAATAGACATCGAGGGCTCTGTGTGCCAATCTACTGGACAGATGAAACCATAAAACTTCTGTTTTATTTGAGTTTGGTCAGAACCTCCAATTACGGAAATAGTAGCTTAAGATGTCTAGATCAGAAGTTAGTGTTTCTTCAGTTCCCTCAAAAGTTTTGTGTTGGGTAGTTATTGCCCAGTCGTCTCCATAGTCAAACTTTCTGGACTGTGTTGGAGGAATATCAGATATATATGTATTAAACAAGGGAGGAACAAGAAGAGATCCCTGTGGTAAGCCATTATTCAGTACTTTTGGGCAGTTAGAGTCTTTTTCTGTAGTTACTGTAAGTGTGCTTCCAGTTAACATGTTGTCAAATTATTAGCTTAGTTGCCCGTTTGTATGATAAAAGTTGCAATAATTTACGAAGCTGTCCATGCCCCCAAACTTTGTCATTTGTAGCGCTTAGATCAACGAAAGTAACTGATGTTTTTTGTTTCTTTGATATCCTGCTTCAATAAATGTTGTCAAAAATAGGGACTGATGAGCGCACCTTCGTCCTGGTCGGAATCCAGCTGCTCAAAGGAAGTTTCTCGAAGATTACAGGACTGATCCGATTGTATAGAATTCTTTCAAGGAACTTACAAACGGTGCCCAATAGTTCGATTGGGCGATAGTACTTAGGCTGGTCTGGTGCCTTGCCTGGGTTAAGTATTGCTATGATTTTTGATTGCTTCCTTTTTTTATGGGACTGAACCAGATATCATTTTCTTTTTTTTTTTTTTTTTTTTTTTTTTGCGCAGTTCCCACTATGCTGAAGAAAGTCTTGGTGTATCCCGTCACTTCTCGGTGCCTTTACGAGTGTTAGATTGTTAAGAGCAACAGAAATTTAGGTCCAGAGAAAATGATTGAGAGGTCAGATTGCTAATTCGTGTTCTTTTTGAGCAATGTAAGTTTGCTTTTGATGTATGTTGTATGAGTTTTGTTCTTTGATGCTCTTGATGTGAACAGTAAAATTTATGTAATCATATAATCTGATAGGTGAGTATTGTTCTTTAGTTCAACTTTGTTTACATCCAACTTCCTTACTAATTACCAAGCTTTTTTACTTGATGTTTGAAAACTGAGTGACTGAACAATATAGGTGAGTATTGTTCTTTAGTTCAACTTTGTTTACATCCAACTTCCTTACTAATTACCAAGCTTTTTTACTTGGTGTTTGAAAACTGAGTGACTGAACAATATCTGTTCACCTAATTCGTCTCTGTTTATTGAGGTTATGATGTAGGTTATCCGCTATTTCTGGCTCCCCGCGTTTTAGAAATTGATCATATTGTTTCTCAGTAGTTTCATTCGAGCCCGGAACATATTGCTTCCGGTAGCCCCTATGGATTGCCTTCTTTGCTGCAGTTATCATAGCTCCAACAAGCATTTCTAAGTTCTGTTTGTTTTTTTTGTTTTTTTTGTTTGGTGGAATCCAACCAAGACATTTGTCCAGATTTTTAGCAAATACATCCCACTTTGCGTTTCTGAAGTTCCATCTAGGTCGTGGAAGAGATGAAACGAGTGGGATATTTTTCTCTATTTCAATTAAGATTGGACGGTGTTGGCTGTGTGGGAAATCTTGTAATACGAACCACGAACTTTGGAGAGGAAATTTATTTTTATTAGTTGTTATAAAGCGCAGACCGGGATTATAGTCCTGTCTCCAAGCTGCTGATACGAATGTTCCTTTATTCTTTGCATTAAATACCAAATATAAGCTACTGTCTTCTGCCTAATTTACAGCGGCTTTACCATTTCCATCACTTTCCTTATACTTCCAGTGAGTGTGGTAGCTGTTAAAATCTCTAAGGTATATGGCGGAGTGTTGCGACACCCGGATGATCTGTGGAGGTCAAGAGACAGCTGGAAATTTGTATGCATTAATTAGAGCTACTTCTATTTTTACTGTAACTTCGTGGATGTCATTGAGATCACATATGCAGCATAGACGTGCTTCCTTGCTTGCCGATCGTGCGTAAGTCACCACTCCACCAGCACGTTGGTACGTTCCTATTGGTAAATCAAAGCCAGGAATTTTGCCTCTCTGGTTCATTTGCTCTTCATTTTCAATATGCGTTTTTTGGAAAACAACATTATCGATGTTGTATTCTGATGAAGTCTTCTCTAAGTCTTGGCATTTTAATTTACTTATACCTCCAATTTTGATTTTACATGTCTTGATGACAGGTCCAAAGTTTATTGTTGGAGAGTCATGTGAAGAACCGTGTGACTCTACGTCGTATGACAAATACAATTTAGCTACTAGATCTTTGAGATTCTTTAACACCACCCAAACGAGATGTGTGAGTTATGATACGTCACAGACTCGAACAGTCATTGGCCTCCGTTTCTATATAAAGGATTCTGGGGAAAATCTGAGGAGCCGTCATAGGTTTTTGGAGATGATGCTGTCGTTTATCTTCTAGAAAAACTCATCCTAAGATCAAAACTATTTGCAAAATGAGTTAGATAAGACATCTGCATGATGAGAAAATTGGCATTTGATCCTAAATAATGAAACGTGTGAGCCATCCACATGACTGCTAAAAGCAGTCCATTAAACTTCGGTTATACTATAAATAAATCAAATCTAACGACCATAAATTAAACGAAATACCTAAGAATTACAATTACGAACAACTTAAATCGGAAATAAGACAGAAAATATTGTGGCGAGGGCAAACCAAAGAGTGGTTTTATTGGCATGCACGTAGGAGACGAACAGATCTACCGGCCGCGGTTGTCTCGCGGTTCTAGGCGCGCAGTCCGGAACCGCGCGACTGCTACGGTCGCAGGTTCAAATCCTTCCTCGGGCATGGATGTGTGTGATGTCCTTAGGTTAGTTAGGTTTAAGTAGTTCTAAGTTCTAGGGGACTGATGACCACAGCTGTTAAGTCCCATAGTGCTCAGAGCCATTTGAACGAACAGATCTGCTAAATGGACTGCCTACACTACACTTATGTGTCCTCTTTTTGAGTACTGCTGCGCGGTGTTGGATCCTTACCACATAGGATTAACGAAGTACATCGAGAAACCAGAATGAGATTTTCACTCTGCATCGGAGTGTGCGCTGATATGAAACTTCCTGGCGGATTAAAACTGTGTGCCGGTCCGAGACTCGAACTCGGGACCTTTGCCTTTCGCGGGCAAGTGCTCAACCACTGAGCTACCCGAAAACGACTCACGCCCCGTCCTCACAGCTTTATTTCTGCCAGTACCTCGTCTCCTACCTTCCAAAGTTGACAGAGGCTCTCCTGTGAACCTTTTACATCGAGAAAGTTCGAAGAAGGCCAGCACGTTTTGTATTATCGAGAAACAAGGGATCGGCTGTCACAGACATGATACAGGATTTGGGTTGGAAATCATGAAAAGAAAGGCGTTTTTCGTTGCCACCGGATCATCTCACGAAATTTCAGTCTCCAACTTTCTCCTTCGAATTCAAAATTTTTTTGTTGACGCCGATCTACGTAGGGAGAAGCGATCGTCGTAATAAGATAAGGGGAACTAGAACTCGTACGGAAAGATGTAGGTGTTGGTTTTTTGCCGCATGCTGTTCGTGAATGGAAAAACAGAGAATTAGTGCGAAGGTGTTTCGATGATCCCTCTGCCAAACAATAAGATGTGATCTGCAGAATAGCCATGCAGATGTAGATGTAGATGGGAGGGGGGTGGGAAGGTCCTGTCGCTCGATGTGTTACTTCAAGGGCTTAAGGAGCCATAAATCGCCAGCCCAGATACCCTTCACTAGCCGGGAACAACTGGGCAAGACCGCGGCACGGCAATAGCGGCCGAAGTTGCTGATTGCCGTTTCCCCGAAGAAAAATAACAAAAAACGAAACTAAAGAAGCCGATCAGTTAAAGAAACTGAGAGCATCTCACGACACGAGGGACTTAACACGGTTAGCAATAGGATACTGGGTTTTAGTGGACTGACTGACAGATTCTTGGCTTTCCTAACGATAAAGTTTGACTCACTAAAGATCGGTTAGAAAGTCTAAGGGACGTCAGGCGTTTCACAGTGGCTTACAGTGTGGATGTAGATGTAGAAAATAGTGGTCGGCAGACAGTGCAGCAACTATAGTCATATCAGTAAAACAGGAGCGACTGTTATACATCTAATAACACTTCTGCATCTGTACCCGTAACTGCTGACGTTGCTTACGCAAAGTGTAAAAACTTTCTAGCGCGTGGTTAACACCCGCTTCCACACTGTGTAACTAAGTAACTGTGGTCTGTACTAAGATTCTTACGAAGAACTTATGTTAACGGCTATTTATTTAAAAACGCAATCCAAGCACGATCCTCTGTGGACTGCGATCTTGCTTTCTTTCACTGAAAGCTATTTTGCATCAATTTCCAGTGACATAATGTCCTATAGGATTCACTTCCATTCGCCTTGTAAGTTTTGCTAGCCCAAGGTCGTTTCTCCCATACGCCGGCAGTATGATCTGTTCAGAATACTTACACGTCCTTGTATTGCACTACACAAGGCTCTCTTTCCTTTACCTAGTTTGCTGCTGCGCTGTATTTCTTTTATGCTCATGACATCAAGCATACCGACTTCCATTGCCACAGTTAAGCCATATAAAAGTGTTTGGGTCAGTTTCATCACAGTCAGAACATAACCATTTATAATTAGCTATGCATTTCCAAACTATTATGACGTTCAGCTTAGGTAACGTCTATTAAGATCTCATATCTGAGGAAGACAGTCTTATTCGTTGAGTGAAGTGTTACATTTGCGTGTGTATCAAGCAGTGTTTGGAAATTCGTTTAGTCAGTTACATTCACAGAACCGTTGTTGATTATTTATTGTTTCAGTATTTGGTTGGTACAGCCGGCCAGTCTGTGGATGGTTTTTAGGCGGTTTTCCATCTGCCTCGGCAAATGCGGGCTGGTTCCCCTTACTCCGCCTCAGCTACGCTATGTCGGCGATTGCTGCGCAAACAAGTTCTCCACGTATGCGTGCATCACCATTACTCTACCAGGCAAACATAGGGGTTACACTCGTCTGGTGTGAGACGTTCCCTGGGGCATCCACAGGGGGCCGAACCGCACAATAACCCTGGATTCGGTGTGGGGCGGCGGAGGGGTGAAGTGGACTGCGGTAGTCGTCGTGGGGTTGTGAATCACTGCGGCTGCGGCGGGGACGGAGCCTCTCCGTTGTTTCTAGGTCCCCGGTTAACATAACATAACATAATATAACATAACATTTGGTTGGTATTTTATGTAGCATTTTAATTCTCTTAGCTTCGTACGTCAGAATTGCAAGCAACGTATTGTACGTTACTCATTGTAGCATTGCCCACTCCACTGTACAACACACAATTTCACGGGACAACTCATTGTTTT
Source organism: Schistocerca serialis cubense (assembly GCF_023864345.2). Lineage (NCBI taxonomy): Eukaryota > Metazoa > Arthropoda > Insecta > Orthoptera > Acrididae > Schistocerca > Schistocerca serialis. Next base: position 246,608,432 of record NC_064638.1, on the reverse strand, counting down.
CCAATCACTTAGGTAAATGTCTAATCAAATATAGTCTTACAATTTCCAACCAATTTAATTAGAAAACATTTTCATAATTAGACCACTTGCATTGTTCAGGACAGAAAGCTTAAGACAGGGATCCAGTCCTGTTATAGTTCACAATATGTCATATTTTTATTTTATTTTATTCATACATGTTACAACAAACAGTAGCATATGCTACTGCTCGTTCTCATTTTGCCGCAGATGCTGCATTTGCAACGATCCCCTGCGTCAGCTGGCAGAACTCATCCGTCAGATGGGACCATCTGTGCAATCGTCGTTATATGAAATGTGGAATATTAAGTAGCTGAAATACATTTGACCAGACGCATGTGTAAACTCAGGAACTGTGGTGTATTGTAGTAAGCCTAATTCTGGTAGATACCACAATAAACACAAAAATTATTAGTAGTTTATAAAAATTGAGCATGATAAATATTTAACTTTGGAAACAAGTGGTGTCCGCACAGATGGCATGAAACATATGGTGTCGCTGACACTTATAACATTTAGCACTTCATTACAGCACGGTATTTTCACATTAAAACACATTCAAATTAACTGATAATAAGTTCAGAATAACTGTTCTATTCGCATACAGCTGTATGTGCACTACGATGATACTGTCGTGTTACAGTTGACTGCTAATTACGTAAAGAATGGTCTCAGTGGCACAGCACTCGGACGTAAATAACTTTCCGTCTATGGCATCGTAAGGAAATACTTGGGGGGCTCGTCTGCACCGACGTCTCCGATTCGTTGCTGCGTTTGGCATCGACTGTCTCTACTGGTGATGCCATCCTGAAGTACTAATTTTTGCATGATACCTTCTTCTGCGGACGACACCACAGTAATGGTGCCGTAAGGCCAACGGTATATAGTTTTTGCCGACTTTATACACTCTGAACATGAAATCTGCAAGCTTGTGGTAAATTGTTGCACTTCCCAGATAATTTGACATTTTATGTACATAATTCGTGTCTAGGGTCGCATCCTGTTTTCAGTGAGAATACGGAGACGAATGTTACCAGTCTCTCTAGGCTGCAGAACAGTTTAATTTCTTCATTTCGCAGTTTATGTCCGACTAATGCCCATTTTCATCAATACTAATTAACACATCCTCTAGACCTCGTGCTCCTGTTTTATCCCGCTTGTAACTCGAAATAATAAATTTACCTAACGCTATGAACAAATAATGAAGGGTCTTGAGGATAATGGGAACATGGTGCAGGAAGGAACATGTTTGCTAGAAGCACAAATTCAGTTAACCCGAAGAGAAAGGACACTAAATATGACGTCGGCTATCACGTGTTTTACACTCTCTCTCTCTCTCTCTCTCTCTCTCTCTCTCTCTCTCTCTCTCTCTCTCTCTCACACACACACACACACACACACACACACACACACACACACACACACTTTCACAGTGTTCATATGTCGCCTCTTGAGTATGTTACATTCTAACAGAATGAGGTAACTATCGTAAACTTCTTTTAAAGCTTCTGATATTAGAATTCTATTTTTCGTACATACACTACTGGCCATGAAAACTGCTAAAACCAAGAAGAAATGCAGATGATAAATTGGACAAATATATTATACAACAACTGACATGTGATTACAACTTCATGCAATTTGAGTGAATAGATCCTGAGAAATCAGTACCCAGATCAACCACCTCTGGCCGTAATAACGGCCTTGATACGCCTGGGCATTGAGTCAAACAGAGCTTGGATGGCGTGTACAGGTACAGCTGCCCATGCAGCTTCAACACGATACCACAGTTCATCAAGAGTAGTGACTGGCGTTTTGTGAAGAGTCAGTTGCTCGCCCACCATTGACCAGACGTTTTCAATTGGTGAGAGATCTGGAGAATGTGCTGGCCAGGGCAGCAGTCGAACATTTTCTGTATTCAGAAAGGCCCGTACAGGACTTGCAACATGCGGTGGTACATTATCCTACTGAAATGTAGGGTTTAGCAGGGATCGAATGAAGGGTAGAGCCACGGGTCGTAACACATCTGAAATGTAACGTCCACTGCTCAAACTGCCGTCAAGGCGAACAAGAGGTGACCAAGACGTGTAACCAATGGCATCCCATACCACCACGCCGGGTGATACGCCAGTATGGCGATGAGGAATACACGCTTCCAATGTTCGTTCACCGCGTTGTCGCCAAACACGGATGCGACCATCATGATGCTGTAAACAGAACCTGGAATCATTCGAAATAAATAACGTTTTGGCATTCGTGCACCCAGGTTCGTCGTTGAGTACACCATCACAGGCGCTCTTATCTGTGATGCAGCGTCAAGGGTAACAGCAGCCATGGTCTCCGAGCGGATAGTCCATGCTGCTGCAAACGTCGTTGAACTGTTCGTGCAGATGGTTGTTGTCTTTCAAACGTCCCCATCTGTTGACTCAGGGATCGAGACGTGGCTGCACGATCCGTGACAGCCATGCCGATAAGATGCCTGTAATCTCGGCTGCTAGTGATACGAGGCCGTTGGGATCCAGCACGGCGTTCCGTGTTACCCTCCTTAAATCCTCCGATTCCATGTTCTGCTAACAGTCATTGGATCTCGACCAACGCGAGCAGCAATGTCGCGATACGATAAACCGTAATCGTGATAGGCTACAATCCGACCTTTATCAAAGTCGGAACCGTGATGGTACGCATTCCTCCTCCTTACACGAGGCATCATAACTACGTTTCACCAGGCAACGCCGGTTAACTGCTGTTTGTGTATGAGAAATCGGTTGGAAACTTTCCTCATTTCAGCACGGTGTAGATGTCACCACCGGCGCCAACCTTCTGAGAATGCTCTGAAATGCTAATCATTCGCATATCACAGCATCTTCTTCCTGTCGGTTAAATTTATCGTCTGTAACACGTCATCTTCGTGGTGTAGTAATTTTAATGGCCAGTGATGTACTTGTTCCATGTGGTTATCACAGGCCCAGTAATTACACAAAAATATATATCTGCCTTTTATTTCAGCAAATCAGTTGCTAATAAATCCCTGCGGTACGTTCGCATGCTTAAGATCTACTCGAATTCACCGTTCGTTTTGCGAAATTAGTAAAAGTATACCATATAGAATTGATAACATGCCAGCAGCAGAGCCCTTTAACTGCCAAAGCCATACATCTCAACCCCTATAAAAGTTACTGTTAAGAGTATTTCCCTTCACTTCCGTGACACAATGTGTACTAACTACATATACCGTATAAACGTTTATACTAGTCCACTCTGTTCGTTCTCTCAGACAACGTTTAAATCTCCAACAAACAGTGATATCGCTTGGCAAATAACAAGTAAAATTCATTGCTAGAAACTGTCAGTGAGACTTCATCAGTTAGAGTATTGGTTTCTTCCAGTGGTTCAAGAGGACTTCCTTGCAATTATCTTCTCATGCAATCAGTGACTCAAGGTGTCACGGCAGGTTCAGGTATACGACATTAAACACGCTTTTGTTGCTTGTCAGTGGGCCACAGAAGTTTTGTGATCACCTTATCAAGCCAATAAGGAATAATGATGTCGACATATTGTATCCCTAATGCTATATCATGTATGACACTTCGTGAAAAACAGAGAAATGTGTTTATATCTAAGCTTTTTTTTATTGTGTAAGGTGTAATACGTAAATACAAACACTACTGGTCATTATAATTGCTAAAACCAAGAAGAAATGCAGATGATAAACAGGTATTCATTGGACAAATATTTTATACAACAACTGACATGTGATTACATTTTCACGCAATTTGGGTGCATAGATCCTGAGAGATCAGTAACCAGACCAACCAACTCTGGCCATAATAACGGCCTTGATACACCTGGGCATTGAGTCAAACAGAGCTTGGATGGCGTGTACAGGTACAGCTGCCCATGCAGCTTCAACACGATACCACAGTTCATCAAGAGTAGTGACTGGCGTATTGTGAAGAGCTAGTTGCTCGGCTACCATTGACCAAACATTTTCAATTGGTGACAGATCTGGAGAATGTGCTGGCCAGGGCAGCAGTCGAACATTTTCTGTATCCAGAAAGGCCCGTACAGGACCTGCAACATGCGGTTGTGCATTATCCTGCTGAAATGTAGGGTTTCGTAGGGATCAAATGAAGGATAAAGCCACGGATCGTAACACATCTGAAATGTAACGTCCACTGTTCAAAGTGCCGTCAATGGAAACAAGAGGTGACCGAGACGTGTAACCAATAGCACCCCTTACCATCACGCCGGGTGATTCGCCAGTATGGCGATGACGAATACACGTTTCCAATGTGCGTTCACCGCGCTGTTGCCAAACACGGATGTGACCATCATGATGTTGTAAACAGAACCTGGATTCATCTGAAAAAATGACGTTTTGCCATTCGTGCACCTCGGTTTGTCGCTCGGTGCACCATCGCAGGCGCTCCTGTCTGTGATGCAGCGTCGATTGTAACCGCAGCCATGGTCTCCGAGCTGATAGTCCACCGTGCTGCAAACGTCGCCGAACTGTTCGTGCAGATGGTTGTTGTCTTGCAAACGACCCCATCTGTTGACTCAGGGATCGAGATGTGGCTACACGATCCGTGACAGCCATGCGGATAAGATGCCTGTCATCTCGACTGCTAGTGATACGAGACTGTTGGAATCCAGCACGGCGTTCCGTATTACCTTCCTGAACCCACTGATTCCATATTCTGCTAACAGTCATTGGATCTCGACCAACTAGAGCAGCAATGTCGCGATACAATAAACCACAATCGCGATAGGCTACAATCCGACCTTTATCGAAGTCGGAACCGTGATGGTACGCATTTCTCCTCCTTACACGAGGCATCACAACAACGTTTCACCAGGCAACGCCGGTCAACTGCTGTTTGTGTATGTTAAATCGGTTGGAAACTTTACTCATGTCAAAACGTTGTAGATGTAGCAACCGGCGCCAGCCATGTGTGAATGCTCTGAAAAGCTAATCATTTGCATATCACTGCATCTTCTTCCTGTCGGTTAAATTTGGCTTCTGTAGCACGTCATCTTCGTGGTGTAGCAATTTTAATGGCCAGTAGGATAAATATCCCATTTCTAATTTCTGCAAGTGAATAACTGAAAACAAAACTATGTTGAAAAACATAGTGTAGACATAGACCGCGCAGGGTACGGTGGCCAATGTATAGTGAGCAGTTTTCGTCCACAGTACAGGGCGAGCTGTAATGTTCTTCGGAAGGAGAGGCCAACACTGATTGTCCGCTTTCGGCCGGTCATCGACGCGCTGCGATCGCCGTCTACCTCAAACTATTTTACAGAAACTATAGGGTAAAAAAAATTCATTTCTGCTTTACCTACAGCTTTATATGTCAGAGTCATGTTGATGCGCCTATCATTTCGCTAATCGTCATAGTTATTCTGATATTTGTATTTCAGACACTGCGATGAATTAAAACGTTTGCAATGAAAAGTAGGGGCCACTATGGTTTTACGTTTGGAGTATATTAAAAAATACGCTACTGCGCATGAAATTTATCTAATATATAGAAGTTTTCTTTAGACTTGTCCCTGTCCCAATCTGGAGAAAATTCATCTGATGTAGCAAACTCACGTGCGATTGCGTGCGCCAGCAATAAAGGCAGAATGAATTATCCACAACATTATATTTCATAAAAATTTTGAGATATCAAAATTAAATTTTGGCAAATGATAACATGCAAACAGGAGAGTATTTTGCCAGAAGGTTATTATGAAGAACTTCATTAATATCGTGTTATTCAACTAAGTACAGACTTTTTCGATACCTGGTGAAACAAGAAATGCTTTGGGTTTTGGTACACCACAAGTGAAGACACTACACATTTATTTCTGTACCGAGGGTGTGCTTTTCCTACGCTCTTGACCTTTTTTGTCCAAAGGTGCTCACGTAATAAACCTCTTAATACCTCACAACTAGGGCTGCGATAACTTCAAGGAAAAAACATGGATGGTGGACCCATCCATTTCGTCATTTTTTGTTTTGTGAAATACACATTTTTGCTTAACAACAGTATTATAATTACAATAAAAGAAGACCTTGTTAAAAGAATCACAACGCTCACAATCCTTTAACAGACTTGAAGAGGCTCAATTGATTAAAAACAAACTTCAACAATGGATACCATTAAGCGCAGGGTTTAAAACCAGCAGTGTACAGGGGCCAAATGCAAAAAAGAAGTAACACCAACCAGGCGTGGCTGCAAGCAGGTTCAAAAAACAGTTTTATCAGCAAAATGAACTACAATGACTTCCACTTAATATACTAACAATTTCTAAGCATTCGTAACACTTTACACAAGTGGACAACGCCCATCCAAAATACAGAAAGCGTAACAAGCCACACCACTGATTGCGGCTGTTGGAAAGCCCTTAGCAATGTATAAGCCTTAAAAAATATCCCGTAAGCGTTAAAATACAGAATCCCCCAAAATACAGGTAAAGCTGTGACTCGCAACTGGTACACACCAGCAGAAGCATTGATAAAAGTCCTTAAATAAATACACAGTTGACGAAAATGCAAGATAATCTCGGAGGAAATGCAATTTCAATGTGACTCCCAACTGGTGCACACCAGGAGAGAAACAATGACCTTCAATTTAAAAAAAAAAAACAGTGGTACACACCAGCATAAATGATGACAATGACAGTTAATAAAGAATAAAAATAAAAAAGGAGCAATCGCCCCAAAATGCAGGGTAAATTGAGAACTACAGAAGACAGCTGTCACAGCCAACAAGGAACAAATGGCCAAGTTTCACAATAATTGGAGTTAGCTGATGATTGTAGACCGACGAAAAGATTCAACAGTTCATACTGACAAGTAGTAGTTCTTAAAACGTAATGCACTCAAGCAGTTGCAATAAGGGTGCAAGGTTTGAACGAGTAGTTAAAGAGCAGATATAGCGAGGAGGAACTTTGGGCTTGCAGAACGCGCTTTAAACCTCATGAGCTTACTGAAATCACCAAATAAGGCAGATTACTCGTTTCCTATTAATCGGCGACACTCCGCGGTGACACGCATCAAGCGATCAACTTTGCTTAACTTCAGCCACCACGACGCGGCTCATAGAGGCGAGAGGTTGCCGGACGGAAGTGCGACAGCGGAAGTGCCGCCGCAGCAGAAAGCAAACACGTTTCTGCTCCAGGCCCAGGGAACAGGAACGCTTCATCTGCTGCCAGAGCTACCCTGCCAACACACATCAGAGGGGAACAGTACTCTACACATATAAGGCTACAGACGAAAATGCCTAAGATGTTGGAAATCTCAACTTCCAGCGCAAGCGACTACACATACAAGTTACAAGCTTAACAATCCTTAAAATTACTTGTAAATTAGAAGGCAAAATATCAGCAACGCTGGTGCAACGATTGGGAGATACTCATCTACAAAGGGTTCTTTGCCTCCCGCAGACATTATGTTACAAATTTAATTTTGTCGATTCATTTTACAACAGACAATACACGTACAATTACACGGAATATGGCGCAAAACGAATAATTGCGACTACTTACCCTGACCGACGATCATTCACCCCATAACTCGGAGGTGCGTTAATATAACAGGTACAATTAAACATCAACACATACGTGGCCTTGCAATATCAAATGCCAGAAACATAAGGAAACAACACTTAACTCCACTCAGAATTGAAAGAGCTGTGACTTCCAGGATTCCAAGCCGTGGTGTTATTGTCTGCAATCCGTACAGGCTGTCTTCGATGTGCCATAAACTTTCTGTTTGCAGAGTGGTCCGGGACCTTGCCGACCTGGTTGCACGTGACGTCCGCTTCTCTTGCAGCAACTCGCCGTTGCCAGTCCTTAAGCAAGCATGCAGGTCTTGCCTCCAACCGATTTAAACACTCGCGACTTCTCGAGGCCCGTGCCGGGCAGCCGGTGTCTCCCAAAAGCAACAACTTGCCAGCTACGTGCCCTACAACTGACTGACTGTACAGGGCCCTCCAAACCAACAACACACGCCACAACCAAAGAACCTAGACGGCGGTATAAAATCAGGCGCCAGTGGAGTGCCATGGCTCCAAAATTAAAGCCGCCATGCCATAGGTCACCACTGAATTATTTCGCAGTTGCATCTGCTCAGTATAGTAGTGAAGTGCTATTGTGTAACGTCCACTGCGTTTTGGCAAACGTATCAAATTTTAATATGGCAACAAGACAAATGACTTTCCAAATTAGGCATTCATGACTGCTCTTTTCGTCACAAATGGTTAAAGCCCGGTGAAAATAAATCGCTGCTTTTGTTGCGTTTCCAGCAGATTTCTTTTTGGATACTAACCAGAGCAGAGATGATAGTTGATCGTTTCGAATGTCTACCATGTAAGTGTGGGCATGATGGTGTAACTTAGGAAATGGGGATAAGGGGTACACTTAGGATGGAAGGTGAAGGTCCCCTCAAACAACAACTACCAAATTCATTGTTTATTCAAAACAGATAAGAGATAATCAACGTGGGCACCTTTTATAAAATATTATAGATATCTTGCTTCTCAAGCAAGACAGCAGGTAACAATTACTAACAGACTTAAAGAGATGACGCAAAGAGATTTCAAATAAATTACAGCCTGAAGCTAATTTAAAGAAATGGCACAAAACTAAAAAAAAATTTACAATGTTAAGCTGGTTTACGAAAAGCATCAGTTCGTTTAGAACCAGCAAAAACCCAACCAGCACAAAACGTGACTAGGATTACAATTCATACTCAACAATTTTAAAACCTTATAAAAAAAAAAAGTGCATGAAGTAGGTTACGTTTATCAAACCGGTAGTGAGCCCAGGCTGCCCTGGGCAAAGGTGACTTGACTTAAATGACGGGAGCAACAGACCAGCCGTCCAAAGAACACCTAAACGCCGGGACCCAACCGGGAGTCACTTCCCATTAGACAACACGTCAAAGCTTCTGTGCACCGAAGAGGGACGTGGCGCCACACCCACGTACCCCAACTCGCAGAATCTGGAACACAAACAAACCGCAGAAGACACGGCAAACACCAACCGAACATCAATCAATATACGTTAATATATCGATAAAATACACAAACCAATTACACATTTATAAGGAACTACATGTATTTTACAAATACAAGTTTTACTAATAACAGAATAACTGGTTGAATTTTTTTTTCTTTTACAACAATATACCTGGGACGTCGCTTGATTGCAGTAACCCAAAATCACATGCACGCCTTCGTGCTAATCTGCTTCCCAATAGTAATCCAACCAGCGGATTTTAAAGGTAGTAGTAACTGCTGGTCTCCATAATGAGTTCACGTATGTCAAGAAGTACATATAAATGACTAGTTTTACCAAATACAAGTTTTACTAATAACAGAATAACTGGTTGCAAATTTTTTTTTTCCTTTACAGCAATATGCCAGGGACGTCGCTTAATGGCAATAAACCCAAAATCACACGCACACCTTCGTGCTAATCTGCCTTTTAATAGGCATCCAACCAGCTGATTTTAAAGCAAATAGTAACTGCTGGTCTGCATACAGTCACACACACTCTGGCGGCTGCTCTTACTTCGACAACACGTACATTACAATCAACCGAACGACAAATACAATCGCTGCAACGCAAATCGTTTGACGAAACGAAGGCACCAAAACCATTTAAACGTAAGATGGAGGGCGTTGTTCGAGATGGTCTCGAAGGATGGGTCTCTCCGTGAAAACAGGACCGAAAGCAATGCGACGAGCAGCGCCCGAAGTTGACACCAGACAGGTCACCACAAACTCGTGACCGTCCTGCGAGGTAGACCGACCGCGCCACCGCTGGCCGAGCCCGCGTGTTTGCTTCGTCGTACCCTCAAGCACGATCTAGCGCCTCGTAGAGGTCGAGACGACCAACTCCCTGTTAGGTATTTGTGTTTATCACACAAGGGTGTAATAGTGAATATGTGTATTTGGTTATTTAAGGGTCCATACATATACGGGATTTTGAGAGGAGGGCCATTTCAGTTCTTGGAGATAGATTGTCACAAAATTGTGTGTTTAATGTACAGTTGCGATTGGTCTGTGGTTATCCTGTACCGGCTTGGTTTTACTTTTAGCATTAGAGTCTTGCATCATGTATACATCTTTGACATGCAACATTAATGAACATTTTTAGTTGGATAATGTCTGATATTTGGGACACTTTCTTAAAGTCATACCGTGAAACATTGTGGTGTTTTACTGATTTGCTTAACAGAAGCGCAAGCTGCCTTTTAGACGTCCGTTGTTTTTACATATGATGACAGTCATGTGTTTTGTGACTGTGTTTCAAGTTTATCCTGTTTTTAAGTTTTGCACGCTCCTACATTTCTGGACTAGAGGAAGAAATGGAAGTATTGGCTTATGTGCTCTGTTAGTACTTATTAGAATATTACCTTACGGTTACTTCAAATAATACATTATAGTACAATAATTTTATGTGTTCGTTGTTTTATAGTTCTTTAGTTTTCAAATATACGCATTGTGCTATTATGCTTTGATAAACAGGGCCTGACCATGGCGGTAATGGGCCACCACAACTAATCGTGTGATGGAATAAAGACATTCACAAAAAACGGATGTGTGGTACTTTTTCTCATATATATCATCAGCTGAAGTCCGTTGTCCATGCAGTAAGATGTCATCCATGAATATTCGGTAAATACATTTGTGTGAGGTTTTTGATCGATTACATTCAGCAGACTAACACTTATTTTAGAGAAATTCCACTACGCTTCGACTGAAATTCTTTAGCTGAACCTCCTCTGGTGGTAGCTGTGAAACATTTTCGAACACCTACATGAGTTGAATAATAATTACAGTCGTATCTTGGCGTGGTGAAATTGAAAATGGAAGAAAACTTACACAGTTATTGCCAAAATGGCCTGAAAGCCGCGAATCGGCATCACAAAAATCAAATGATTTATTAATCCCATGTCCGGTTCTTGATTTTCCCAATTTTCAAAATCATCCTGTGATTCTACAAACTTCAGCTTTGGTTTTTTTCTGAGTCAGGAAATCGGCGGTCATGGGAATCCCATTGCACAAGCATCAAGGCAGCTAAAGTCAGCTGAGAAAAATATTCAGCAACTGAGATGGAAATGGTTGCACTCACATTCGGTATATTTCAGATGATATTTTTAAGGTGGATATTTCAAGGCAATTATGGATAAAGCAGTACTTAGATGACTGCTAGTTCTTGACGATCTAATCAGCAGGTTGACAAGGTGGGCTTTGCATCGTCAGGGACTTCGATTATGAAGTAATAAATCGTCTAGGCCAGACACAAGCTAAAGCGGACGGCATGAGAGCAAAATTCGCGCAGTGTAATGCGCATACGTCGATGTTGACGTGTGTAGACAAGCACAGAGTCGTAATCCAGATTCTCTGCAATTCGCAACACAGCTGCAGTCCGCCTCGATTAGCTGAGTGATCAGCGCGGCCGAACGCTGTGCAGAGGGGGCCGGGTTCGATTCCCGGCTGTGTCGGAGATTTTCTCCGCTCCGGAACTGGGTGTTGTCTTCCTCATCATTTCATCCCCATCGAGCGCAAGACGCCGTGGTGGCTTCAACTCAAAAGACTTGGACCAGGCGAACGGTGTACGCGCCGGTAGAGACGGCCGCTGTGGCCGAGCTGTTCTAGGCGATTCAGTCCGGAACCGCGCTGCTGCTACGGTTGCCGGTTCTAATCCTGCCTGGGGCATGTATGTGTGTCATGTCCTTAGGTTAGTTAGGTTTAAGTAGTTCTAAGTCTAGGGGACTAATGACCTCAGATGTTAAGTCCCGTAGTGCTCGGAGCCACTTTGCCCGCCGGTAGGCCCTAGCCACACGACATTTCATTTCAACGGAGCTGCAGTTCTGCGCGGAAGACGGTCTCCTTTACAGGTAAACATATTGTGGGTTACGAGTGGTAGTGCCGTCTAAGTTGCGGACTGAAGCACTGGGGCAGGCCCATGACTTTATCGCAGAGTGGAGCAGAAATACTGGTGGATAATGTGCAAGCAGGATACCGAGCGTTACACCAAGAACTGCATCCCATGCGCCCAAAGAGCAAATCTAACCACACAAATATTCCATTACAACGATTGCCTGACGCTACTAACGCTTTTCAAATGATCGAAACTGGCGTGTGTCGGCCATTTTTTTCTTTTTAATTAGAAAAGAATCGTGTTCTCTGAAAGTAATGATGATTTCTCACTTTCTAAGTCCAATTATTAATTAATTTCTTGTTAGTTATTAAAAAATTGTATGAGTACTTAATAACAAATTATGCTCAATGGTTTACCCAACTCTTCCTCTAGGACCTGACTGTGTCCATTAAGTAGGTACATGTCCCTGTAGCCTGTTCCATTCTTACTAGCATTCCACAGATTTTGACTTATCCTTTGACTTATCCTTTATCCTGATGCTTCAGATTCGGGAACAGCAGCCGTGTTGCTGCACCAACTGAACGGAGAACGTCGTCCTATTGCTTACACGTCACGCGCTTTTAACGATGTCAGAGGGAAAGTATTCGACCTACGAACTTGAGGCCCTCTCTGTCCAATTCGCGACTGAAAAATCAAGTTTTACTTAGAGCGCCGTCAGTTTGGTTTAGAAACAGACAGCCAGGCTCTGCCGTGAGTCCTAGTGTACTCCCGTAAGACAGGGCGTATTTTGATGTTGGCAGTGCCAGTTCTGCATTCAGGTTCTCAGTAAAGAATGTAAGTGGCAGCAGGAACGTCGTCGCTGACGCGCTAAGACGTATGTTTGGGTCTGACGACGAGGAGCTTTCATTTCCGCGACTGTACGATCAGGGATCCACTATTTACTTGTTGCGGCTGAGGTGCCTGAGTTGTTTCGCAATGTTGGTCAGCAACAAGATTCTGACCCCAGGTGGAAAATTTTTTGCCTCGAGATCTCATTCCCGCCGTCTTTATATATTACCATCAGTCGCTGTTAGGTGGGTGCTTAAGCATTTATAAAACCATACACAAGAGCAAGCAACGTATGACCTGACCTTCGCTCTATAGACATAAGGTGGATGGTTTGGCGGTAATGAGAACGTAAATTGGCAAAACCAACTTCGACCCCTGAGCGCTGATCGCTGCATTCCATCTCGGCCGAACGTCCTGTGAAACGTCTTTTCATTGATTATGTCGGCCCCCTTCCCCGGATTCAGTTGGGTTACCGCTATACTTCTGTTGCAGTGGATGCCTTCCTGCGTTTTGTGTGGTTAATTCCGAGCGCAGGCGAAGTGGTGGGAGGGTGGAGGGGGTTAGAGGTAAAGATCTTAGCAAAATTATCTCGCTCTGTGGTCCTCCTGTCACTCTCGTCAGCGATAGCGCCCCAGGCTTCGTGTCTCGGCTATTCCGTAGGTTTTGTTTTTGGCATGGGATCCACCAAGTAACTACCACCCCCTTTCAACATCAACCCTTTTGCGGAGATATTTAATAGGAATTCGAAATCTCGTCTTAGTCTTACCACTCGGCGACGAAGTCGTCGAAGTGAGCCCGTTCTCTTTCATGGTTGAATTTTGCTTTCAAGACAGTGAGGCACGACGATCTTCAAGGTGTCCGGAGTCCTCAACGTTCACCAATCTTGTAAATTTGCCACTGTCCAAGTTGTGGAAAATAGAGGATTTCCTGATCAGGCGATTCCCGTGGTTCTTAGGGACAATTGTCGGAGAGCAAGAGTGAACATAGCGAGGTCCTGTCAAAGGGAAGCGGTGCGCTACAACCGTGGGCGACAGCCTGTCAGTTTCAAGGTAGGAGACATGGTGTACGTTTACAACCTTGGAGTTCTTGACAAAGAGGGTAAGTTACCGAGTAAGTTTATGACACGTTTTTTGGTCTGTGACTCATCCTTGAGGTCCCTACTCCGGTCGCAATGCGAGTGAAGGACGAGGCATCCGACCATGTGCAAAGGCTACACCTGGGTCAGTTCAAACCTGCTGATACCATATGACATATTTTGTTTTCCGTTACTGATCTCCAGCCGCGGGAGTTAAATTTACGGGAGGGTGACGCTGAGCCATGCTGCGAGATCGATAGCTCGCAACCGGCAAGTTCAGCACTTTCTTTGCTGGTTCTAGTACGTTGACCTCTCTCTGTGGCAGGAAGGAAGGAGTGGAGCGAAGGAGAGAGTGGGGTAAGGCGGACGGTTGTTGGTAGTGGTGTCCAGGGAAAAGTCCGTACTCCTCGGGAAGAAATTGACCAGTATTGCCGGAGCACATATATTCCGGTTCGACCGTCGCGAGCCGGTGTTCACCGTACAACACGGTGCAGTTGTTGATGCCGCATGCTTGGCGAGGCTAATCCTGTCCTGGCTGTGCTGCAGAAGTTAGTGTGATTCGGTGGAGCCTACGGATCTTGTCCCGGGCTGCCCTAGTCTCTCGGAAGGCGTTCATCGTGGAATTTTGCCGGTCACCGACTCATCGCACCTTTTTATTATCCCATAGAAGACAAAGTCACGTCGTACAATGTTATGTTTATGGTGAGCGGTATTTGTAACGTTCGTCAGAAATTTTCTCGATTGTCTGCAGTTTGTTTGCATAAGCATGGTGCTTGCCTTCCGTTTGGTTTTCATCTTCGGTTGTGCTGCGTTCCTGCAGTTTGCGTTTAATTGGTGATTATTTGAAGGGGTCAGTTGGCCTGTGCTTAACTGCCTCTCGTATGGAAATTGTCTTGGTCAGTTAATGTTTTCTTTTTTTCTAATTTCTGGTGGTATATTTTAAACAAAGTTTCAAACTTCTTTTTTTTATTTAGATTTTGTGGCCTTGCAGAAGTTTGAGGCTTAGATAGCATCTTGCCACTTTGTTGAACTTACGAAAGGGGATCATCTTTACTCAGTGGCAGTGACTTGTTTTCTGCAGTCAGAAGTATATGTCCGTCCTTATTCTTTAGCAGAATAATTGGAAATTTTATGTGACACCAAAATATTTGTTTTCCATATAAAGTATAAATAACCTTTAACTGTGGTTACTCTCATGTTTATACCAGCTCTAAGTGATATCTTTCAGAGCTGGAGCAAAATCTTTAGTTTTGTTTTACTATTTCGCTTTTTTGGTGAGTACAATACATGTCGTAGCCGTCAACTTACTGTCCTTTGGCTTCTTGTCGCCGGGGAAGGGCCTCGAGGTTTACACCTGGGGCATGATGTGCCGTTAAATGGCTTGTGTCCTGATGTGATGACGGGCTGGTCACCTGTAATTCATTTTAATCTTTTTAAAATTGTGAAGCACTTCTAAATTCTTTAACATTTGATATTTGGAGTTGAATAATTTTTCTTGAGGTTGATGTTTAATATTTTTCTTTTTACGTAGGAAAGATATCTGTAATGATGATTTATCAGTTTCGAAGAACAAGTATCAATTAGTTTCTTCTTGGTTAATAAAATTTTAGAGGAGTTACTTAGTAGCAAATGATGTTCAAAGATACTCTCCAGCCCTTCCTGCAGGGCCCGATTGTTTGTGTCCTCTAACTCGGTATTCGCCCTCATGGCTTGATCTACACATGTGGACACTGAGTCGGCGGGGTGTCCGAGCGGTTCAGGCGCTACAGTCTGAAACCGCGCGACCGCTACAGTCGCAGGTTCGAATCCTGCCTCGGGCATGGATGTGTGTGATGTCCTTACGTTAGTTAGGTTTAAGTAGTTCTAAGTTCTAGGGGACTGATGACCTCAGAAGTTAAGTCCGATAGTGCTCAGAGCCATTTTGTGGTCACTGAAGTCAACTTGTAACGTTAGGGAACAGTTTGTTGGTGGTGCTGATGTAAGCTGTCGTGTGCGTGTTACGGACTGGAAATGTGTGCTGACATTCAAACACCAACAATTCGCATGTTTGTACACATGTGAATCCACGAGGTACTTGATCTCGTGATCATCAATAGCGATTCGGTGTTAATGTGTGGGCCAGCATTCTTAGTGGAAGGTTGTTTGTACTACACATTCTTCCATTCTGCCTCAGCGGATGAAAATTTCGCATCTTCGTGGAACATGTATTGTGAGAATTGCTGCAGGATGTGCCTCGGAATCTTAGAAAAGCACGTACATCCACCACGATGGCGTGCCAGCCCATTTCAGCATTACTGTGAGGACTTATCGGAGAGCCACCTTCAGAAATCGATGGATCTATCGATGTCATTAATGAGTATGTTATCATTCTGTTCATACTCATGCAAGTACACTCAAACACCAGGTGTTGTTTTTTTACTACTTTTTACCAGTTTTTAAGTAGAAATACGTCAGTGGAATAGAAATAGTTGCCCATGGGAAATGATTTAAAATTAGATTTAAAACTTGCTTCGCTACATCTCAGAAATCTTATGTTATTGCGAAAATGTTCAAAAACGTTTATCGCTGCATATTGAACTCCTCTTTTAGCCACTGACAGCATTAATGATGTTTAATAAAGGTTAGTTTTCCCTCTAGTGTTGTAGATATGTACTTCACTGTACTTCTCAAATTGTGATCGATTATTTATGACGAGTTACACTAGCGAAAATTTCTATGTTGACGGCGCAGTTAAAATGCCTAGCTCTCTGAAGAGATGCCTACATGACTTCCGTGGGTGAACACCATATATTATTCTTACTGCTCGATTTTGGCAATCAATACATTCTTTCTAAGTGATGAGTTACCCCAGAAAATTACTCCGTATTACACTATTGAGTGGAAATACGCAAAATATGTCAGGCGATTAAAGTATTTTTTTTCAGGTTCAGCAATAATATGAAGAACAAAAGTATCTGAGCTGTCTCAGAAGCTCAGTAAAAAAAATGGCTCTGAGCACTATGGGACTTAACATCTGAGGTCATCAGTCGCCTAGAACTTAGAACTACTTAAACCTAACTAAGCTAAGAACATCACACACATCCATGCCCGAGGCAGGATGCGAACCTGCGACCGTAGCAGTCACGAGGCTCCAGATTGAAGCACCTAGAACCGCTCGGCCACCGCGGCCGGCAAGCTCAGTAAATTGCTTCTTTCAGTTCAGGCTTTCATCAATACGTAAACCCAAATTTTGGAGCATTCTAAACTACTTCCTGACTCTTGCTTATATGGTACATCAATTGTTGGTATGACTGTATTTGTTGTACGGAACTGAATGTAGTGTGTGTGTGTGTGTGTGTGTGTGTGTGTGTGTGTGTGTGTGTGTGTGTTTGCTTGCTTGTTTTCAAAATTTAGGGGGAAACCACTTTCAGACAGCAACTTAGTAATTGTTTGGAGAATATCTTTCACTAACTCTCCTGTTGTTTTCTCTGTAATGGGATTTATTATAACACTAGTATTGTCTGCAAAGAGTATAAATTTTGTCTGTTGAATGTTAAGTTGAAAGTCATCCATATATGTAAGGTATAGGAGTGGACCTAAAATTGAACTCTCTGGTCTCCGTTTGTGATTTCATATCAGTCACTAAAATTCTCTACCTTCCTGACATTGTATGAATTACTTAGTACAACTTTTGCGTCCTGTTTTGGAAGTATGATTCAAACCAGGTATGTGGAAAGCCATCAATTTCATAAAATTTGAGTTTTTATAAGAGTGTATCACAATCTACATAATTGAAGGCAGTGGAGAAATCACAAAAAATACCATCAGGTTTACACTAGGGGCGTATGAAGCTACACCTCCTGTGAATGCCGCTGCTCTAATTAGCTTGCTAAACTGCCTTTTGTGTAAATCGTCTCTAGAATCAGAAATTGCCCTCAGGGACAATATGTACCATAAGTAAAATATTTGTTTTGAAGTTCTCTGGCTCCTTTATTTACCTGAACGAATAGTTTCGGAACGCCTTGTGTAGGTGAATGTCTGTTAATGAATTGAGATATTACAACAACGAACCGCTAATGGACGCCTGCAGGTTCGCTGTGCTGCTATTGAATTTTACGTACAAGTACACAGTTTCTGATAAAAGGACATCAATTACGCTATGTATATGGTCACCGAGCAATTTCTAAACTAAAAATAACAACTACCGTTTATGACACTAGCTTCATAAATCAGAAGATCACGTATGATGTGTAGACCTGGTTAACAATAGAATGTGACCCTTTTTTTCTGTTTCGCTTAGTTTAGTGAAGAGTGCTATGGTATTTACTTTGCCTTTTTATAACTGTACATTTTCGCCCTTTGTGTAATTTGTGCCTTACCCCAGCACTTCTTATTATGTATTGATTAGCGACGTGCTGGCCCGAACCTTTAAAGCAATACCATAGTAGACTAATAAAATAAAAAAGCAGTGTTTTCTGTAGACACTTGAGGACACTCGAGTGACCAAAAGCCATGGGAAGCACTGTGACATGAATCGATTCTCGGCTGCTGAAACCAATGTTTCCAACTTGGTGGCCTGAGAGAAACAAGTTTGTGATGCGGCGATCTAACTCAAGTTGGAACGTTTGTCGTCCCGACGGTTCTGCGGAGGGATGTGAGTCAGTTTGTGAGACACTTATCGTCGTCTTGTACACTTTTGGAAACATTGCCTCTGCGATACTGAAGAGAAACCATAGATACCTTTTACCTTGTGTCACAGCCGAAACTCTGCGACCCATACGTCTTTCAACGATTATCAGCAGAAGTTGTAAGTGCTGCCACATTCACTTCGCGGTTGTCTGTAACAGACTGCTCACATACCATATTTACTCGCGTGCTGCACACAGTATCTAATCACAACATTCAAGCATCATTCTATGCTCATCTCCAAATTGGCCTGCCCTTTCCATCACTTATGGACACCCAGTGTAAATGCTCTACTTACTGGAAAACGTTGGGAGACTAATGTTATTCCGCGTTGAAGACCACCACAGTATGGAAGTTGTGATATACATTGACGTACGGGTTGTCACTTTTCATGAGACACGCTACCAAACGCGGGTGGCACACATCATTCGAATTCTCTTGTCGTACGGCGTCAGACCATGGCTGGGTTACGTAGCGGAGAAGCATATCCCAGAAATCACACTCTCCATGTTCCTGCGTGATCAATTATTCATGAAGCAGTCTCCAGTTTACAGGTGCGTGAGCTGAGGCCGAGATGAAAAAGCCGATGCGAATGGGTGCCCGTCCCTGTCTTTGGGTAGAGAATTACATGTGATTTCAACTTCCATCAGAGTCTGATTGAAATATTTTTTTCATTCCTCCGAATATTAACTTATCTCAGAATAAACGAGAAACGAAGAAACGAGGAAATGACTGCCACGACGTTAGATAATTCAGGATGAAAGTTCAGTCCCTCACATGGTTGGAAAAGTGAAAGATGTGGGAGAAACTGTATACAAAACGTTTCTATCACTCCACTGCTGTCCTAACTTATAATACACACCTACCTAATGTATTTCAGATTTACGAAGATATTTATAAAAAACTATTCCCGGTAAATTCGCACGCGTTTCTTGAGGCGAACATTTAAGTCAGAAATCATACATTAACTGAATGCTAGAAAAATTTTAATTCAGCACCCCACGAAGCTTTGCACGAGGGTCACAAATATTTGTTAGTTCATAACTTCTTCATCAGCCTATTATAAATGACAGTAAATAATGATGAGGAAAAGGTCAGAATTACAGAAACTAAGTTTAAGTGTTAACTATATAGGGCATAAATATATATCAAGGAACTTGTACAAAATTTACCAGACCGACTCAACTATCCCAGGCACCACTCCATTAACTAAATAAAAATGGCTCTGAGCACTATGGGACTTAACTGCTGCAGTCATCAGTCCCCTAGAACTTCGAACTACTTAAACCTAACTAACCTAAGGACATCACAGACATCCATGCCCGAGGCAGGATTCGAACCTGCGACTGTAGCGGTCACGCGGTTCCAGACTGTAGCGCCTAGAACCGCACGGCCACTCCAGTCGGCAACTAAAATAATTCGTACTAAAACAATTCATACTATATGTTCATTATGCAGAGTACAAGTGTGCTTGATACTGTTAAAAGTCCCCAATTCCCTTCGCAAAAATCAGCCAAATTTTCGCATCTGCTGAAATATCGAATGACAAAAAAGAGACAAAGCCCAAATAGGACTATATGACTGC
This sequence comes from Schistocerca serialis cubense, assembly GCF_023864345.2. Classification (NCBI taxonomy): domain Eukaryota; kingdom Metazoa; phylum Arthropoda; class Insecta; order Orthoptera; family Acrididae; genus Schistocerca; species Schistocerca serialis. The sequence continues at coordinate 246,588,378 of NC_064638.1, read as the reverse complement.
GAAATATTATTCAATTAAAAGAAGTGCAAGCGAATGAGTGATTTCTCACCTACGTGTCGAGAAAATAGCTTCTCATTAATAAGTGATTGTAGCAAGATTTCCTACCCTTAAGTTACTTCAAAACAGACTATTAGGATTTTAAAGTCTGTGATGGTTCAAAACATTTAACGGTATTTGGCGTCATGCGAATATTATGTCATTAACTTTTTGGGTCAGCACATGGCTGTATTCTGGCATATAAAAGGTGGCTGTTCATGTGTCACTAAAAATGTTCCCTTATATGTTGTTCAAGAGTATGTTGTAAATAAACATGAAGGAGCGTCACCGCAAAATCGCGTATCGCTTGCCTACAGCCCAACAGCATCTCAAGCGGCAAAGACGTTACAGCGCGCTGCAGCTCGCTTCACTAATATACTAATTATCAAAAGTGATAGTGGCGCAGTACATTTATTTGCTTTAATTGTTCCAAAATGCTTTGGCGTGAGTCTTATGAGCAGTTGCGGAGTAGAGTAGACACTGACCTTATACGTCCGGGAATCCAGACACAGTCGGGAGCTGCGTTGTTTATGTGGTAAGTCAACTATAGAGGGACTGACTACCAGGAAATTTTGTATTTTCTCGGAATTTTCTAGCAGTAAAATTCGGTAGAGCAGGTTCCGGCTACCACTATTGGGATTGGTTTTAAATGCATGATAGCGCAGGCATTTGTGAATTGTTACATTACTGCAGAACTGTGCAGGTAGAACTGTATCTTGGATAAGCAATTATTGTTGGTGGTTTGTTATGAGGGTTTGTTGAGATCGGAACGGGACCCGACTGATTCCGTATCTTGTTGCTAATGGTCCTGTTCGTCAACTTCTACGGTAATAGACATGTTGCTTTATTTACGTTGGAGATTATTTTGTTCGGCGCCCTCTCAGATAACCAGGTGGTTGCTGTATTTGCGTTGCAAATTGGTTTGGTGATCTGCATTGAGCGACGTATTAATTGAAGTTTCAGGTTATTTTCAACAAGCGTTCAAACGTTAAAACGAAACTTCGCTTATGTCATACAGTGTGCACTTTACCCGGAAGTTTTCAAAGATCTTTCCCTGAATTGTAAAAAATTGTACCCAAAAGGAACCATTAATTAGAGTTTTGTGCTGAGTTATCATACACTTACAGAATTATTTGGGCAAGTGACCATTCATTAGGGAAACGATAGGGGACGCCTTTGCCAACACCTGAGAAGGTAGATTTTCTATTTGATTCTGTAAATCAAAGGCATAAAGTGGTCATGGCTCCTAGATATTTTATTTACGTTTATTTTTTATTGTTAAATATCGTAGTAGGTTTGGGGATTTAGCTTTGCTACCACTCGTTCACAGCCGACAAGAAACTGCAGCGAAAATGAAAAAGGATCAAAGAAATGTTTTATTAGTAAAAAAAATTAAAAATCATCTCGCGACTTTTCATTTGAAGTACAGTAAATAGAATTTTTCCTTAATAGTGGGATTCAAAGAAAGAAAGAAACAAAAGTATATAATACTTTAAAATAGACATAAAGATAGTAGAAAGATAGTAGTAAATCTCTGTTAGCCACATTAGAGTGTATTAGGCCAAATATACCATTTATGTGTATTGTGCTTGTCTAGGCGATTTGCGTATTATTTGAGGTAAAGAAATAAAAAGAGGAAATAATCTGTAGACGCGATACATAGCACATAAAATAAACATTTGAGAGTAATTTTCGTAATATGAGAAGAAAGACAAATAGTTTCTAACTGGTAAATACTCGTAATAAGAAGGCTAATAATATATCTCTGACTTAGCGGTCAGGGCCTTTGCTTGGGTTTAGCGAAACTTACACTCCAAAAAAGATGTGATATTCTTTGAAACATTTCAGTAAATTGTAAGTAAAAACATATTTGTATCGAATGGTTTGCCCACTTATTTAGCATTTTAACCATGAATAAATTCAATCTTTCGTGAGTAGTAGCGAAAATTATATTATTCGCTTAAGTCAGCGATATAGATGTCCAACTGCGTTTTAAAAGATCATACATCAGTTACTGTTGCATTTCGTATGTTACAGTACGAATATTTGATAAGGATACGATCCATGCTTCAGTAAATTTTTACAGCGGAGCTAAGCGTTAGTAACATATGAACTACGATTTAATAAACAATAATATTGTTCTGAGACTTGATTTTTCTCCCGGCGAATACAATCCTCTAATAACTTACGGGAATGCATTGTGGTGACGTATCGACAGCCGCCGATATTTCGACAGGAGTAAGTTCTTCCAGTTTTACCTTCAAACGTGTAGGGTGTGCTCCTGTCAAAATATCGGCTGGTTTGCGGTGTTATTCGAATAATAGTACTATTAGCTAATCATATACTAGATACGTTTAAAGAAATTAATATGTAAGGTTTCGAGTACAAAATGTATGTGAGACTACTATCGTATATAATTGGTTCAGTAACATTATTTAAAAAATACACATGTGCCACATATTGGGATAATTTATAAAATTGTACAGCTTAAGATAGGCTGGCAATGACGGAAATTCGATCAGTCTACCACCTTTCGCAAAACGCAATCGACAGTCAAATTAAATGTCTCCACATCTAAAATGTCTGTATCACATATATAATACGTCTGGCTTGCTTGTTGGTACTACTGAAATAAATTATAGTTCAATTAAATACTATAGTTCAGCCTTTGCACCATGCATTACTTTTATCGAAGTACATAAATATTTATCCTACAACATTGCAAAACACCCATGGGCACTGCTGCTGATCTCACTTACAGCTTAAGGTACACTTGTTGACGAGGATGTTCAAAGTTAACGATGTCAATCTCAGTGTAAATTTGACAAAAAGTCATCCCTAAAGTTGATGTAAAAGTCAGCCAGAAATTACAGTGATCCCTGTGCTAGGGTATTAATGACATCTTTCAGTTCAAAACGTTTGTCATCTTCTGCTGTGACAGAGGGGCAACTAGACGAGACTTCAATGAAACAGCACACTGTAGTATACAAATGCGTATAGGTAGGAAATGGAGAGTTCTGTAATTTCAGCTACCCACTGTCACAGCCAAACGTTATGGTGACCCCTACATTCCAAAATGTTTGACACCGGTTGATAATGCGAAATCATTTTGTCACAAAGTGGAAACTACACGACATGACAGCAAAATAGGACACTGACAAGTTGCAGCACACATTCATATAGATAAGAAACGAGTGTTGGTATGTAACTGACAATGCTAAGCTCGCAAGGCAATGATAGTTGATACAAAGAAACAGGCATTCGTAATTGAAATAGTGTTCAGAAACTAGAAGCTGAGAGGGTATGCAGGGTCGGCGGTTGGGTGAGTATATTAGGTAGTTGTACACACTCAAAATATTCAGAGTGAGTAAAATACCCACTATGGATTTGAGCGAGTATACGAGGGCGTGCTGAAAAGTAATGTCTTCGAACGTTTTGTGTGAGAACTCCTTTTCATTGAAGTAAACTTATTATAATACTATATCCTTATTCTCCATTTCTAAATTTTTATTTTTCAACGTAGTACCACTGGTGAAGAACAAATTTCACCCAATGAAAAAGCACTTTGTTGATAAGTCATTTTAGAATGTTTGACTTTATTGACGGAGCCGCAACCTCACCTTTGTTTGCACAACAATATGATTATCGAAGTCTTAAGTTTTGGAAAGAGATGAAAATCATGTGAGCATTAGTCCGAACTGTATGGTGGTTGATGGATGACAGCGAACCCAAGACCACGCTCGTGTGTAGTTAGGCATTGTCATGCTGAATGAGAGGGTGCTCCGTGTGTGGACGAACTCTTTGAATTCGAAACTCGATCATAGCACGCTGTTTCACACGTACCGACCCAGTTACTTTATACACAACCACGTTACATGCTATAATTCGGAGCCCTCTGTGGGAGAGGGTTGCAGATATGAAGAATAAAGATGCAAAATGTCAACAAAGTCTATTTTATTTAAGAAGCTAAAAGGGTTTTCGGATAAAAAATTCTGAGGCGTTACTTTCCAGCATGCCGTCATATATAGACTGCGAGAACTTTGACGGAGGAGCTGTGCTAACGGAAGTTAACAGTGGAGTACTTACGTCTTAGCGTGAGCTCTTTCCTATTTTGGAGAGAACTCCAACACGCCGAACAGCAGCCGTCTCTCCTCCTACAACTGCACTCGCAAACTGTAGCGCAGGTCTCCCAAACTGGGGCAGCGAAATTACGAACGTGTGGTGACGTCACTTACCTAGCATAGTGCTGCAGCAGCTGCTGCACTATGCTCCCAACCGTTGAGACCACTGCTACTCATCGTGAGGTATATAGCAGCAGCTGACTGGGCCAGCAGTTCTGCGAACGTTCTCTCAGCGTACGAACACATGCATTCGTGCAGATATATGATCAAAGTAACGAACCTCGAGAAAAGGAACGAGGAGAAGTGACGCAGGAAAGCACTAATCTTTATTTTTGTATTTTAATTTCGCGAAAATCAGTTGCGTATTCTGAGAGATTACCGTTGAGGAGAAGTAAAAGCCGCTTTCTAGCTATTAAGCGCTTATTTGTTGACACGTCGAGCACCATTTTTACAACATAAAAAGAATTACTGAAACTGTATTTCGTCAGACAATGTTTGTCTTCAGCATCGGATAGTCGATTTTCCAGTGAACTTACAGCATAACAATCTGAGTAAGCATTTGCCCTTTCTTTGAGACTCGTCGTATTACCAAAATAAAATTTGTCTCAATGAACCATGCATATTATAATTATGAAGTAAGAGACAGTATACAGTTAGTGCTGTATCTAGAGTTTCCCTTTTACTGAATAAACACTTAAAAGAGTCATGAATAACATTCGTGCTGGGAATCTAAAGGAAAAACGAGGAGCAAGTAGAAGAATTTCTGCAGCAGAATACAGAAGAGACTCCTGTATCCGGTCGGTAAAGACTGCGTCTTAGAGTCTTTAGTTATGAGCAGGCTGAGGCAGCTGACAGCCATTTTGTAGTACACTAACGATTTAGACAAGCTACTTTTGACAAACTTGTATATGAATGTAACTTACAATACACATGAAATTGTTGTACAGAACATAAGCATCATTCAAATTGTTTATATATTTTTGAATTCATTTTTTTACATGTTTCTCATATAAGTAAAACGATATTATGGTTTTCAGCGTCAGTTGCAACGAACTTTACAGTTCCTTCAGTTTTCAAAAATTCAATGAAGCATAATCGATGGCTTCAACTCAACAAAGACAGTAAAGAATTAGTCAGATCTGTGCTAAAGTGTGTGAGCGAAAATTAAAAGCCTCTTTCGCCAGGCAGGCCATGAAATCGGGAAAAGCTTAGGTTGAAGACGGATTCTCAAACCGTAAGCATGGAGCGGAGCAGATAAGCAGAGCGGGTAAGGATCGACGTAACAAATTATTTTCATATAAATTGCACAGAAGCATTAAAAAACGTTGAAACTATTGAGGTCCTTCAATCAATATTGTTACGAGGGTGAGTCAAATGAAAACCTTAAATATTTTTTTAAATATTATTTATTGTGCAGAAGTGGTAAAAAGCTGTATCACTTTTCAACATAATCTCCCCCACGCTCAATGCAAGTCCTTCAGCACTTACAAAGTGCTAAATTCCTTTAGAAAAAAATTCTTTTGGTCGTCCGCGCAACCACTCATGCACCGCGTGGCGTACCTCTTCATCAGAACAGAACTTCTTTCCTCCCATTGCGTCTTTGAGTGGCCCAAACATATGGATATCACTTGGGGAAAGGTCTGGTGAGTATGGTGGATGAGGAAGACACTCAAAATTTAGGTCTGCGATTTTTGCAACTGTTGTACGGGCAGTGTGGGGCCTTGCATTGCCATGTTGCAAAAGGACACCTGCTGACAGCAATCCACGTCACTTTGATTTCATTGCAGGCCGCAGATGATTTTTAGGAGATCTGTGTATGATGCACTGGTGACATGTAATGCTCCAAAATGACGCCTTTTTCGCCCCAAACGAGAGTCAGCATAACCTCCCCTGCTGATGGTTCTGTTCGAAACTTCTTTGGTTTTGGTGATGAGGAATGGCGTAATTCCTTGGTCGCTCTCTTCGTTTTCCGGTTGGTGGAAGTGAACCCAGGTTTCGTCCCCAGTAACGATTCTTGCAAGGAAGCCATCACCTTCTCGTTCAAAGTGCCGAAAAAGTTCTTCACAAGCATCAACACGTCGTTTTCTCATTTCAGGAGTCAGCTGCCGTGGCACCCATCTTTCAGACACTTTGTGAAATTGGAGTACATCATGACCAATGTGGTGTGCTGACCCTTGACTAATCCGTAAACATGCTGCAATGTCATTCAGTGTCACTCGGCGGTTTTCCTTCACTATGGCTTCAACTGCTGCAATGTTCTGTGAAGTCACAACTCGTTGTGCCTGACATGGATGAGGAGCATCTTCCACTGAAGTCACACCATTTGCGCCGCGCGGGGTTAGCCGAGCGGTCTCAGGCGCTGCAGTCATGAACTGTGCGGCTGGTCCTGGCGAAGGTTCTAGTCCTCCATCGGTCATGGGTGTATGTTTGTCCTTAGTATAATTTAGGTTAAGTAATATATAAGCTTAGGGACTGATGACCTTAGCAGTTAAGTCCCATAAGATTTCGCACATTTGAACATTTCACACCATTTTCAAACTTCCTACTCCATTCGTAGACTTGCTGCTGTGACAAACATGCATCACCGTACTGAACCTTCATTCGTCGACGAATTTCAATAGGTTTCACACCTTCACTACGAAAAATACCGAATAACAGAACGCTGTTCTTCCCTTGTGCAAGTCGCAAGTGGGGCGGCCATCTTTATACTGATACTGCGACGGTATGTGTGCATCTGCACCATCCTGCCACCTACAGGCCATTCCGTACGCTGCTTACAGGATAACGGCGCGAAATTTCTATTTGTTATTACAAATTTAAGGTTTTCATTTGACTCACCCTCGCATTTCAGTTGAAACAAACGATGCAGCCCTTAGTGGCTCGCCATCACAGTTCTTTATCTTAAATGTCTTTGTCACTAATGCCCTTTTGGCATATTTATTATTTTATAAATGACATATAAGTACTGCCAGTCTTTCACGATTATTCCGTACTTATAATTTGTATCATATGTTTTTAGTAATAATTCTGTGACCATGTTATAGACGATTCTTTAGTTTAAATTCTGAGGAAGACACTCCTAGCAGTGTTGATACCCGGTTAATTTGTTAAAAATTTGTGACCGAGGGCTGTTTTCTTTTAGTTGTAAAATGTGGAAAATACTAACTGGAAAGAAAGGATGTTAGCATATCTGGTAAGACATCAGGAAGCAACTTTCATGGTACTAAAGGGAAAAGTAAGCTGAATTAATGTAGCGCTTTCCTTACATACACATCTGTTATTCAAAGACGTATTCTACCTTAGCCACTTCCGTTATTTTAACATTCGGCAAAAATCATCTTAAGTTATGAAAGCCGATGCATAGTGTTGTTAGATCTTAATAACCAAGGTTTTCATATGAATATTTGGGGTAATATTCATCTTCTACCAGTCCTACCTATATGAAGATCCTCTTCGGCAGCAGCTTATAATTTCTTCCGTCACACACCAAATTAACGGAATTGTTGGGATCAGTACAACAGCCACTGGTTGCTACATAATGGAGTGCCATCACATTTCTGTGTCAATGTGCGACCATGTATGATGTTTCGTATCAAAAGAATGACTAACTGCAGCTTTCTGAGCCCACAGCGTTTTATCAGGAATTGTTCTTCCCTGGGACAAAGAGAGTTTGACGAGGAAGGGTTGCATGATAACAATTGGAAGTCTCAAAAAAAAAGGTCTTTCTCTACCTATCATGCTCACTACAGGAGTAAAAATCATAGGTACCTCACTGTGATGTATATGTAATACAGCCTAAAGCCAGTTGGTGCTGCATCAAGAACTTTCTGCTTATGGATGTACTGCGTGACTGCCATAAATCTGCACATGTGAAGTGAGAGCAGCTGTTCTGTGCTGATGGAAGTATTCAGAGATACTATTCCCAATGAAGCACGCTGTATATTCCAATTCCTGTCGTCTCCCACAAACGTTACGGTTGTTTCTTCAATATACAGTTTGAACAGCAATAGAGAAGGCTACATCTCAGTCTTATTTTTTGAATAAGAGCATTTTTTACTATTGTCTTCCTTTTTTGTTATTCCTTCTTGGTTCTTCCAGATATTATGTATCATCTGGTCTTCTCAATATTGTATACTATTAGCCTGAATTATTTAAACATCCAGCACCATTGTGCACTTTTGGACGCTTATTCTGCGTCGACTAATCCTAAGTTGTCTTCACTTTTCTTGTTTTGCTTCCATTACTAATCCTACCAACAGAGCTACTCTTCTAGTACAATTATCTTTGCTGTTGCCAGCCATAGTTATTAATAGATCTCCGGTTCGCTTTTCTAGTATTTTCTGTATTTTTCTAGTTCATACATTTCGTTGCACTTGTTGCATGATAGCTCTAAAGTTTTCTACCCTTCCTGTCATTGGAACTGTGTAGATAATTTTCTTCTTTAAGCAAAGTGACATACCTCCAGTCACATACACTCGACTCATTATCCTGATAAGTCGTTTGGTTGCAAGTTCACCCACGACTTGTCTACCCTTCTGCCTTGTCTTATTACAAGCGTTCTAAAATTCAAAATCTAATTGACAATGGATCGCCTTTGTTCTCCAAATCGACACCCGTTTTTTCTTCTGTCACATCATCTCAGAGTTCCTCCCTTTCGGAAAGGCCCTCGACCTACTTTTCTCAGCTAGCTGCTCTATCTGAGCTGCATCTAACAGTGGAGTTCCTGTTGCGCTCCAAACAATGACGCCTTTGCTTTTAAGTTCTCAGAAATTTATTTTGTCTCTCTTGTGTGCTGCATATGTCCTTAAGACAACCATTTCCTTTGCTATTTCACTACAAACTTTGTCTGTAGCAGTTTAGGTCTCTAGCACGTTCTACTGATTCCATTTCAATGTAAGTCATCTTTCTGCCTTCTTTTCTTTTTCTTGACATATCTCTATTGTCTATTTCGTCTGTCTGTTAAGATACTTTTTCTTTTGTCAAACTTTCTTCGCGAGTACCTATCTTATACCTATATTGTTCTTGCAAACTTTTGTGATCCTAATTTCCAGTGATGTCCGATCCTCTTCGAACAAACGAATTGGCATTCATTATCGCAGTACAGACAGCGTCAGATAAATTCGAATTCACATTATTCCTCAGTACTTCCATATCCCAATTCATAAACGTTGATTGTTCTTGACTTTCTCTTAAACATCAGCCTACTCTTCACAGTTACTAAATTTTTGTGTGAATAAATTTTTGCACGTGGGCAAGCTTTGGAATTCAGTACATGGTTTCACGACCTCTGTCTCATCGTGACGTAATCCAGCTGGCACTTTTTCGTGTTGCAGGTCTCTTCCAGGCAGACCTCCTCCCCTTTTCATTCGTGGGTGTTGTATTGACTATTTTTAGTTGAAATTTGTTCTAGAACTCAAAGAGCCCATCTCCTTACTCATTCCTCTGGCCAGGCTCTTATTCTCTGCTATCTATGCTTTCTTGTCCATTCCCTACCACAGCCCTCCAAACCCTCATGGCTTCGTCTCCACGAATATACTGAATTACCCATCCAGTTCCCTTGTGCAATACATACTCCTCGTATTCTGCGTGTGATGTAGGCACATATAACTGAAATATAGTTTTAAGATTTGGTTTGTTTCATTGCTGATGAGAACAATTCCACCCCTGAACTCTTCACAGTAACTCTCTGCTATCCCTGTGTTCCCTGTAACAGTTCCTTCTCCTTTATCGTTTTCTGCAACTGTTGATATTGCCATACATTGGCACCTAACTTCTTTTCATTTGATTTCAGTGACACATACTACAATTAGTTTCTACATTATCATTTACCATTTCAGACTGTCTATTGTCACTACCACATTGAGACACCACGCTGCAAAAATGTTATTTTCCAATGATATTTCAATGTTATCCTCATGATCAATCCCCTCCGGAAGTTCCTTCCTGTAGATTCGGATGGGGAACTAATCCAGAATCTTTTGATAATGTAGAGATCATCATCAGACGATTTCAGTTAGACGAACGCAGTCTGCTTTGCCTCGTTAAATACACCGGCTCACTTAAGGTCACCAGAGTTAAGCATCATCGAGCGTGGCCGGTACTTGGAGGGTAACCACTTTGATCTTCACGTTTGTTGCCAATTTTCCCTTTGTCTTTCCAGAAAAGATGCGGACCGTATATGGTGTGACGTTCCTGTCACCAGACATTACGTCAGTGTCTTGGATTAAGTTCGAAACCCCTCCACAGTGTCTCGTGGAGTGAAGACAAGTAACACTGTTGATCAGGATCCGCCAGTCACATGGGGACTTTAAGTTCAGCGGCCTTCTTGGTGCTAATCCAGAGGAGCAGTCTATGCGCTGGAACCACGTTTCACTGTTTCCCTTCTCTTATCGTCAGAAAAAGTAAATATGAGACCACGCTACATTCATCCATTATACCTGACACACGCAACAGAAAGGTGCCATTGTGTGTGAAGGGTAGAGAATACCTTTCCATATACGCGGCTGAACCTGGCTCTCTGGGTTTTCCAGCCAACCGCACCACAGAACTTTACGTTTCAATTACAGGCAACATTTTCCTGTAGATAAACACGTGTTTTATGTAATTGTTTACACTGCCTTCTCCACCCTCATGCCATTGATAAGCACAAATCTCCTTTCCCGTGCTATGTAACATGACGGTCAATTGTTTCAAACGTCCTCCCGCGTGACACCTATGTTCTGGAAAATTTGCACGGTTCAGATGTTGAACCGCAGAGCCATTGCCGTATGCTATATCAAAGGGGCATCTGCGAGTTACACATCTGTGTACACTTCCATAGAATTTCATCGGAAATCGAGTCCATGACGAACAATAGTGAAACATGTGTTCACCAAATCTTTAATGATCATTTAAACAATTGGTGATTCAAGTAAATAAGGCAATGAATTAGGTGACTCACATGAAAACACTACTTTTAGTGCATTGGAGCAGAAATCACTGGTGGTGAAGCTCCGAAGTTCAGTTTAACCTGGTGTAACCAAGAGAGCATATTGGATATTTTACGTTAGAAAGAGATTCATAAGGTATGCTGATACGTCCTTTCGCTATTTGCTTCCCCTGACTAATGTCCTACGAATAGAAGTGGAACATAAAAGAAGCGGTTCTGGATACATGTCCATGTAATGTAGTCTCTTTTTCTATGTTGAAGAAACTGTACGGAAAGTTTGGACGTGATCTTTTCGTTAGACTCTCTGTATTCCACTGGTATCTTGAAAGGAAGATAGATCAAATGTGACTACTGTCCCACAAGACGAACACCAATCACTCCACACAGTTTCTGGTATAGTGCTACAAAGTGAAATCATTAGACGTGAAATATAAATTTCCATAAACTGAAGCAGATAAAAGGCACTAACTTTTTCTGAGTCATCATATTTACCGCTGTCGGTCTGTGCGCTGATAAACAGCTTACTATAGTGTGATGATCGTAGTTTCACAAAATATTATTTGTTGACCATTTGATCTCATCTGATTGAGAAGATTTTTCCGTTGCTTTAGATTTACTACGGTGCCCGTGCACTTTGTTGGTAGAAGCAGAGCTGAGTGCGCGTATTTTGTGCCCTCTCTCTGAGTCCCCCCATCCTCGCGTCATTTGTTTCGGAATTAAACTCCCTCCTCCGACAGCGGCCATGCGTCTTGCCGACGTCTGATGCAGAGGCGCTGTTTGTTGCGGACATCTGCGGTTGCGCCGCGAATCCCTGGCGATACTTCATGTAGCGGCGCGAATTTATGGCCGCTCCGCGCTTTAAGAGTTCTCTCCGCTGGGTGTCATACTTGGCTGAAGTTGGTTGGCAGGTAACAACTGACGAGGGACTTGGGTGCACTCGGAATGCTACACGTACCGAGGTAGCACAGGCTCTTTGTTCAACACCTCCAGTTGTGCATAACGAATTCCTGACGTGTCGCCACGTAACGCGTGGTACCCAGCAATCGACTCTTTGGGTTCGTTTAGAAAAAAAGTAATCTTGTTTGAGAGTTAATAGCACGAGTACACTATTGCCCAGTGACAGATGGAGCAACGGTTGGGAAACTACAACATTAAATGTTACACTCACACGTGCTATGTACTGCAGATGATTGCATATTCCGCCTGTTATAGGCCTTCTTCAGACCTTTTCTGCTTTGTTATGGTGGTAATAATAATAATAATAATAATAATGCCGCATGGTACACTGCCTATTGTAAGTATTTCAATTCCACGCCACTTCAGGGACTCCCATGTCCTCGAGCCAACAGCATCCATATGCTCACCTGTCCAAGAACTAAGTATATCCGACTTTGCATAGGATCGATACTTGGCACAGAACCTTTCATTCCAACGTGGCAAAGACGTTGGCTGCTAGTTTTTGGTGAAACACATCAATTTCGTTGCCGCGCATGGTAGCTACAGCATTAAAAGTAGTTAAATGTGGAGGCAAAGAGTCTCAGATAATTCTGATACTTTTCTTCAAAGGGCTCAGACTCTTGAGTTTTCGATAGAAAACTTCGTTGTAGGCTGAAAAGCACAGCTACAGAAGGAACGGATGTCAAATTCGTCGCTGAGATGTACTGTGCGTATCTCCACCACATGTTTTACAATCGTTCTGTTCGTATTCGATACAAGTCATTACACTGATGGTGGTTCCACATTTGGACTGATAAATTAATTTATATGCCTCATCACATAGGCCTATACCATATTGCATAGAGGTAGTATGTGCGTGATAATTACTTCACGGTCAACATTGTCAAATAGCTACTAATAAACGAAATATTTACAGCCTACACCAGGCGAAGTTACATTTCGAAAATAATTACCCTCAGCTTGCAAAGTCGAATACACTGTGGATCACTGCTTATATGAAAAGCCCAGTCTGCTATAGCACTTAATAATTATAAACATTACAGTGGCAGAAATAGTCCAGGAACTTAGAGAGAAAATCAAAACATTCCAACACCTGATGCACACACGTCTTTTGTGACATTACCATCACTATCGCTATGCAACACTGATTAATTATTGCCCCCATTTCGTGGTTAATTTTATTTAGGGTGTACTGGGCAAATTAGCTAGAAGACGAGATTCGAGTTTTTATTATTGGGAAATTGTCCTGACAGTGTGATCTCTGGGTACTCTTTTGTCAGTGGGAGGCGGTTAGTGAGTCTCATTAGGAAGGACGAAGGTCGCCTGGGAGCCGGGCATTTTTCACCGAAGTTAGGTTGCAGCCGGCTTATTGCTTTTGTCGGCCAAGCTGGTGCATCTCTTAGCCTTCAGTGGAATGTGCCGTTCTGCCATTGATGTCCCCAAAGAATAACTGAGTTTCATATTTTTGCCTCTTCTGTTCAGACTCAAAGGGTAAGACATTGAGACTCCATACGACCAGCATGGGAAGATCCATTGCTTTCATTCCAAAATTGGTTTCACATAATCGAAATGAGTCGCCGTGTCAGCATGTTTGGTGCGATGAAGTCAGTAGTCGACGAGACACTACCATCCCAGTACCAACCTCTTATTCGTTAAGCTGTGCCAAGAGGGTGAAATTTCTGCGGCGTTTCACTGTTTTTCCATGAAATAAGTGGTATGTTTGTCTATCACATCGGCAGGAGCATTGAGTGGTATCCATCGCAGAGAGCTTTCCTAATGTCACTCAGTCTTGGTTTAATAAGCAAGGGTTCATATCAGTGGAGAACTCTAGTGGCTTTTTTGTCTTGGTAATGCATCCACATCTACATCTACATTTATACTCCGCAAGCCACCCAACGGTGTGTGGCGGAGGGCACTTTACGTGCCACTGTCATTACCTCCCTTTTCTGTTCCAGTCGCGTACGGTTCGCGGGAAGAACGACTCTCTGAAAGCCTCCGTGCCCGCTCGAATCTCTCTAATTTTACGTTCGTGATCTCCTCGGGAGGTATAAGTAGGGGGAAGCAATATATTCGGTACCTCATCCAGAAACGCACCCTCTCGAAACCTGGCGAGCAAGCTACACGGCAATGCAGAGCGCCTCTCTTGCAGAGTCTGCCACTTGAGTTTTCTAAATATCTCCGTAACGCTATCACGCTTACCAAATAACCCTGTGACGAAACGCGCCGCTCTTCTTTGGATCTTCTCTATCTCCTCCGTCAACCCGATCTGGTACGGATCCCACACTAATGAGCAATACTCAAGTATACGTCGAACGAGTGTTTTGCAAGCCACCTTCTTTGTTGATGGACTACATTTTCTAAGGACTCTCCCAATGAATCTCAACCTGGTACCCGCCTTACCAACAATTAATTTTATATGATCATTCCACTTCAAATCGTTCCGCAGGCATACTCCCAGACATTTTACAGAAGTAACTGCTACCAGTGTTTGTTCCGCTATCATATAATCATACAGTAAAGGATCCTTCTTTCTATGTATTCGCAATACATTACATTTGTCTATGTTAAGGGTCAGTTGCCACTCCCTGCACCAAGTGCCTATCCGCTGCAGATCTTCCTGTATTTCGCTACAATTTTCTAATGCAGCAACTTCTCTGTATACTACAGCATCATCCGCGAAAAGCCGCATGGAACTTCCGACACTACCTACTAGGTCATTTATATATATTGTGAAAAGCAATGGTCCCATAACACTCCCCTGTGGCACGCCAGAGGTTACTTTAACGTCTGTAGACGTCTCTCCATTGATAACAACATGCTGTGTTTTGTCTGCTAAAAACTCTTCAATCCAGCCCCACAGCTGATTTGACATTCCGTAGGCTCTTACTTTGTTTATCGGGCGACAGTGCGGAACTGCATTGAACGCTTTCCGGAAGTCAAGGAAAATAGCATCTACCTGGGAGCCTGTATCTAATATTTTCTGGGTCTCATGAACAAATAAAGCGAGTTGGGTCTCACACGATCGCTGTTTCCGGAATCCATGTTGATTCCTACAGAGTAGATTCTGGGTTTCCAAAAACGACGTGATACTCGAGCAAAAAAATGTTCTAAAATTCTACAACAGATCGACGTCAGAGATATAGGTCTATAGTTTTTCGCATGTGCTCGACGACCCTTCTTGAAGACTGGGACTACCTGTGCTCTTTTCCAATCTTTTGGAACCTTCCGTTCCTCTAGAGACTTGCGGTACACGGCTTATTTCGAGGTCAGCCATTTTCTCGTTTGTGCGAGGATTTAGAGAAGGAACTGCAGTGCGGTCTTCCTATGTGAAACAGCTTTGGAAAAAGGTGTTTAGTATTTCAGCTTTACGCGTGTCATCCTCTGTTTCAATGCCCGGAGTGTCCGGATATGCTGTTTCGAGCCACTTACTGATTTAACGTAAGACCAGAACTTCCTAGGATTTTCTGTCAAGTCGGTACACAGAATTTTACTTTCGAATTCATTGAACGCTTCACGCATAGCCCTCCTTACGCTAACTTTGACATCGTTTAGCTTCTGTTTGTCTGAGAGGTTTTGGCTGCGTTTAAACTTGGAGTGAAGCTCTCTTTGCTTTCGCAGTAATTTCGTAACATTGTTGTCGAACCACTGTGGGTTTTTCACGTCCCTCACAGTTTTACTCGGCACGTACATGTCCAAAAACGCATTTTACGATTGCCTTGAACTTTTTCCATAAACACCCAACATTGTCAGTGTCGGAACAGAAATTTTCGTTTTGATCTGTTAGGTAGTCTGAAATCTGCCTTCTATTACTCTTGCTAAACAGATAAACCTTCCTCCCTTTTTTTATATTCCTATTAACTTCCATATTCAGGGATGCTGCAACGGCCTTATGATCACTGATTCCCTGTTCTGCACTTACAGAGTCGAAAAGTTCGAATCTGTTTGTTATCAGTAGGTCCAAGATGTTATATCTACGAGTCGGTTCTCTGTTTAATTGCTCGAGGTAATTTTCGGATAGTGCAGTCATTATAATGTCACTCAAAATATCTGTAACATACGTCATCAACACAAGAAGTGTAATGTGCACAGGAAGAGTCACAATGTTGTTTTCCAGAGGAAAATGCGTATCTGGGTGAACAGGTGAATTGGTAGTCGGAAAACGGGTAACGTTTGAACGAGCAATGGGTACATCTACATCTGCATCTACACCAATACTCCACAAGCCACCGTGCTGTGTTTGTCGAAGGGTACTTTGTGTTCCACTGTGACTTCTGTCTTTCCCATTCCATTCGCGGCTAGTTCGCAGTAAGAACGGTTGCCGTTAAGCTTCCACGTGGGTTCGAATCTCTCTGATTTTATCTTCATGGTCTTTCCGCTAGATACGCGTAGGAGAAGGCATTATAGTTGTTGAATCTTCTAGGAACGTACGCTCTTGGAACCTTAGCAGCTAACTACACCATCATGCTGGACGCCTCCCTTGCAGCGTCTGCCTTTAGAGTTGGTTGATGATCTCCGTCACGCTTTCGTGATTAATAAATGAACATGTAACGAAACGCACTGCTCGTCGTTGGAACCTCTAATTGCTCTATCAGTCCCATCTAATAAGGATCCATTACCGACAAGCAGTTTGCAACGGATTCTTTACGTGCGTGTGTGCGATGCACCAATTGCGACGGATTCTACGTTGCTGCTGCAATGCAATTTCTTTTATAATTTTTGTTCACCTACCTCCTTACAGCGGTAGATCTTCGCACGTAAACTCCTGACTGCAGCTACTTACGATATCACAGAAAAGCAGTGTTGAGGAAACTGTAACCTCATAGCTACACGCCGGAGGCCGCAATAAGTAAAATTTGCTGAAAATTGTCTATGTACTTTAAAGAAATGATTCGGAAAGGGGATGTCACTCGTACTTTAAACATGAAGTTCAAATTTAAACCTTAAATAGATCTTTATTGCCGTTAAGCAAGATCATCAGCCCACATTGACGAAAATTATTAAAGTTTCTGCCCACAGTTATCACCATACCTAAAACAGCCAGAACTTTTACCTTCCAAAAATTCCAAAACCAATTACTTGTAACACAGTCAATGATCGGCCAATTACTTCTGCACACGATATTCAGTGGTTGTCTTTAGTTGAAGTTTATGCTCGCCATAAAATACTCAGCAAGAATATATTCGGTACCGCCACGCTATATAATTCAAACTTCACTCGCGATTTTCGTCGGAACGAATTATCACAACACTCTAAAGTTTTCATAAACAGTTTCTGGTCACAACCAGATACCATTAACATTGGACCATAACGCGGAAGTCATCTCAAGACTTCATCTTACACATAATGCGAAAAGTCACATCCAGCATAACCGCCTCCAATCAAAGCTAGCTCGCGACTCTCCTTTCACTCTCCCACACTCAAAACTATATCTCGTCGCTAGGCGGCCAACCGTCTCGCTTCTCATTGGCTGTCAGCACTTACGACCAATGAGAACTCACTTCTAGGGTGCGGCTCGCGCTAAAATCTAGCAAGCACCAACCACTTCTCTAGGCTCATTGACGTCATCAAATTAAGTAACACAAAACTCTCTAATTAAATAAACAAAACAAATTGAACCATAAGCTTTACTTTATATCTGGAAATTTATTATGTAGTCGCAAATGTTCTGGCTGTCTTATACATAAGCATACATACTTGGACACCCGACATTCACTAGTAGGGGAACCACTAGTGGATTCGTTCCCACGTTACACAGTTGGAACACTTGCCAGTTCCTGTAGAGAATTACATGAATGATTTTTAATAATGCCGAACGTCCCACATACTCTCACGCACGCATTCTCATTCACAAGCACCCTAACACACAATACACATATTTCCTTAGAATTCTTGACATTATTATTATAGAAAAGTCACAGAGGTTTTCTGAAACTAAAAACTTTCCAAATTTGTATATGAACACTGAAAGTGTTATCTGATGTGTTGACAAATGTGCCAACACCTTGTCGATGGAGGAGGCCGAAATGCACGCTATCTAACGCAGACGGGCGTGAATTCTGGAACAGGATAAGTAGTGAATTCTAATAAGAAAAGTATGCAGCTCCTCGAATACTTAACTTTTATTCCTTGTGTGAATACAGCATTCTTGATGAGACAATTCATACGATAACTATCAAACTATGCAAGGCTAATGGCGCCTTGCTAGGTCGTAGCCATGGACTTAGCTGAAGGCTATTCTAACTGTTTCTCAGCAAATGAGAGAAAGGCTTCGTCAGTGTAGTCGCTAGCAAAGTCGTCGTACAACTGGGGCGAGTGCTAGCCCGTATCTCGAGACCTGCCTTGTGGTGGCGCTCGGTCTGCGATCACACAGAGGCGACACGCGGGTCCGACATGTACTAAATGGACCGCGGCCGATTTAAGCTACCACCTAGCAAGTGTGGTGTCTGGCGGTGACACCACATTCCTTCCCCGCAAATCGGCGAACGGTCGTGTTATAAGGCTTCCGCCCGCCGTGGGGAGGACCCCATGTTGACGTATGCGATGAGGTGGGGAGCCTAACAACAGGCGAGGCTGTGCCACCCGCACCCGGCCATTCGGTCCGAGGGGAGCTAGGAAACGCCTGAAAACCTAATCCAGGGTGCACGTCAACATGCGGTGTATGCGCCCGTAAAGAGTCAGGAGGGGCCGAAGGGTCGACCTCCATTGCGTCGGGGTACCCGACGCGCGATGACATCATGTGGTCCGGAGCGGGCAAGAGTTCCATGGCGGAGGACAGCTGGTCACGGGAAGCGATCGGCGGCGCGTGACCCAGGGAGGCGCTTGGCGGCTGCAGCGAAGCGTCGAATGCGGGCGGCGCCGGCGGGAGAACAGGCGGCGGCGGCGGCGGCTGCGGCGGCGCGTCGCCATGGGGCAAAATGGAAGGCATCGTCGGTAACACCTGGGGATGAGGCGAGCCAGTAGATGGGTCCCCAGGGCGCTGACCGGACGGCACCGTCGCTGAAAGCAGACGGGGAGCGGCAGAACCCGTGCGACGACAGAGTCGCAGCTGATTGAGATGCCGACGCACCACACCAGAGGCCCCCAAAATCAAATACATCGCGCGGCCGAGGCAGCGAAGAATGCGCCCTGCGAGCCAACGCTGTGAACCTCGATAGTTGCGATAAAATACAACGTCGCCTGGAGCAAAAGCAGAAGTCTGCCGCTGCACAGGAACCTGATGCGGCGGATGCAGCAAAGACATCAAGGTTCGATGAGGACGACTGTGGAGCAACTCAGCCGGGGCTGAGAGCGATACGAAGACAAAAAGAGCAACAACGCGTCCTCCCGAGAATGCGACTCTTTCAACTTCAACATCTGTGACTTGAAAGTCCGGACCAATCGTTCAGCGGCACCGTTTGACTGAGGCGAAAACGGCGCGGATGTCAGATGTTGAATACCATTGGCCTGGCAGAATGACTGAAATTCTGCGGACATGAATTGTGGGCCATTGTCGGAAACAATAGTCTGTGGAAGACCTTCAATACAAAACATAGCAGACAACGCTTGGAAGGTGGCAGAGGACGTCGTGGAAGACATCCGGACAACAAAAGGAAAATTACTGAAGGCATCTACCAGGACCAACCATCGAGCATTCCAGAATGGACCAGCAAAATCGATGTGCAAGCGTTGCCAAGGGGAAGTGGCTTTTGGCCATGCTAAGACTTTCCGCGGCGGTGCGGATTGTTGTTCGGCACACGCCATGCAAGAAGAACACATTTTCGTAATCGCAGCATCGATTCCGAACCAAGTACAGTGCTGACAAGCAAGTTGTTTCGTTCGCACTATACCCCAATGTCCTTGGGGAAGAAGCCGTAAGACAGAGGACTGTAACGAACGTGGGACCACGACTCTGGACTGATCATTATCAGAACGCAACAACAAAACACCACGTCGTACAAAAAGTCTCTCCTTATGAGCAAAAAATCGGCGAACCAACGGATCCTCAATCCGAGACTTTGACAAAGGCCATTGCGTAGCAACAAAACGCAAAACGGTAGCAAGAACAGGGTCAGCAGCTGTGGCTGTAGCTACACGACGAAAATCAATCGGAAACGATTCGACCACGTCATCGGTTTCCGAATCAATGAACATGCAAGCAAGTTCGGAAGAATCGAATGCGTTATCCTCAGCAACAGGCAAACAGGACAACGCATCGGCGTTTCCGTACTTAGCAGTGGACCAATACAAGATATCGTAGCGGTACTGCGAGAGGAAAATAGACCAGCGAATGAATTTCTGTGCTGTAAGCGGAGGTACAGGCTTGTTCGGATGAAAAAGCGATGTCAAAGGTTTGTGGTCTGTGATGATGGTAAAGTGACGACCATACAAAAAATCATGGAACTTAGTAACACCAAACACGAGAGCCAAAGCTTCTTTCTCTATCTGTGAATAATTTCTTTGCGCAGACGAGAGCAATTTGGACGCAAAGGCAATAGGGCGATCATGCGAGCCAACTTTGTGCTCAAGCACAGCACCGATCCCGAATTCCGATGCATCTACCATCAACAAAAGGGGTTTCTGGGGATCGAATGGCGTAAGGCAAGTATTAGAAAGCAACGCCGATTTCAACTGACGAAAGGCGCGTTCGCATTCCGTCGTCCAGACGAACGGAACACCCTTACGGCGTAAGCGATGAAGCGGAGCTGAAATGGAAGAGGCATTGCGCAGAAAGCGATGATAATAGTTAATTTTACCCAACACACTTTGTAGCTGCTTCACATTCCGTGGTGAAGGCAAATCTTGGATGGCACGGAGGTGCTCTGGACTCGGATGTATGCCTTGGGCATTGATGACATGTCCCAAATACGGCAAGTCCCGAGCAAAAAGCACACATTTGTCCTTCCGCAAGCGAAGACCATCTTGTCGCAATACCTGAAATAATGTTCGTGGGTGTGCTAAATGCTCGTCGGCTGTCTTTCCGGAGATCACAATATCGTCCAGATGGTTCGCAGCAGTAGGGACCGACGCACAAACAGTTTGTAAATATTGCTGAAACAATGCAGGGGCGGATGCACACCCGAATGGCAGTCTTTTGAATCGGTACAAACCAAGATGCGTGTTAACCACCAAGACGCGCTGGGATTCGGCGTCCACTGGGATTTGCAAGTACGCATCAGCTAGGTCCAACTTGGAAAAGTATTTACCCGAGCACAGTTTGATTCACTGATAGGACCTGATTTACAATAGACATGTTAAACAACTGAAATAAATCTAAACCAAACAAGTTCACTGCATTAGAAGAACAAAGAACGTAAAATAACACAAGTTTTGTTTGTCCCTTGTATGTTGCAAGAAGAGTGCACTGTCCTAACACAGGGATCTGCTGTCCTGAATAACTTTTTAACTGAACATTTGCGGCACGCAACGAAGGTTTGCCCAGTTGTTTGTACGTGTCGTGATTGAGCAATGAAACTGCAGCTCCGGTATCGAGCTGGAATGGTATGACCTTGCCATTAAAGTCCAAATCGACAAAAAGTTTATTGTCCTACTGATGACAAGAGCGACTGTTTTGTGCAATTTGAACAGACACTGGTACAGAATCACTTGCTAATTGACGTGATTTACGGCGACGTCGACGCACAGTATGTGTGGGACGAACACAGTCACTGTTAGAGAAAGTGGCACTGGACGAAGCGGAATTAACTACATGAATGTCCATGGGGGAAGGTCCACGAGCCTGAGTGTCCTTGGTTCGATTCCGGCGCGAAGCAAAAGGCCGGGAATGATTGTGATTGTCTGATCTGAGCTTTTTCTGGCAAACACTTTGAACATGTCCTTTCTTATTACAGAAAAAGCAAATAGCTTGGCGTGACGGGCAATTTGCACGCGAATGTCTAGTAGCACACCGCGGGCATGATTTCACTGCATTTGTGTGCTGGCGCGGCACACCTGTTTTATAGCGTGGCGGCAGCTGCACGGACGTGTGCGAGGGCAGTTGACCGGGCCGCGCAGCGCGCCCGGCGAGACGGTTAATGTTACACACGGCTGGCGAAGTTTCAAATGATTCCTGAGCAAATTCAAGTGTGTCTTGTCTATCTAATATGTCTATCACTTGTTGAAGGGAGGGACTGACGAGTTTCAATATCTGTTCCCGTATGCGAACATCAGAAACGTTCTGTGCAATTGCATCACGCACCATAGTATCTGAATAAGGAAGGCCACAGTCACATTCAAACGCACAAACCCTAGTAAGGCCTTGCAAAGTTGCAACCCACTCCCGATTAGTTTGACCGGCCGTACGTTTTGTACGAAAGAAAGTATACCTTTTTGCAACTACATTAACTGTTTCTTTGAAATAGGCGTCCAATGCCGACAAAATTTCTTCGTAGGACAGAGTTGCTACGTCGCGTCGGAGAAACAATTTCACTATCACACGGTACGTTTGCACCCCTACACACGCCAATAAATGAGGCTGCCGCTCGTTACCTTGAATTCTGTAGGCGGCGAGATGAAATCCAAACTGGCGTGACCATTCCGTCCAGGATTCCACGTCTGGGTCGTAGGGCATAAAAGGCGGTGCAACTGCGAGTTGTGGCTGTGGTAGCGGTGAAGCGGCGGCTGCCGCATCGTGTTGCAGTGCACATTGACCCTGGACGAGCTGTGCAAGGGCATCCAATAACACCTGCGTCTGCTGATTCTGCAAGCGATAAAATTCGGACAGTACATGTGGCGAAGCCATGACACAAGTAAATGTAAGCAATTAGAAAGAACACGATTCCCTCGTCGCCAATGATGTGTTGACAAATGTGCCAACACCTTGTCGATAGAGGAGGCCGAAATGCACGCTATCTAACGCAGACGGGCGTGAATTCTGGAACAGGATAAGTAGTGAATTCTAATAAGAAAAGCATGCAGCTCCTCGAATACTTAACTTTTATTCCTTGTGTGAATACAGCATTCTTGATGAGACAATTCATACGATAACTATCAAACTATGTAAGGCTAATGGCGCCTTGCTAGGTCATAGCCATGGACTTAGCTGAAGGCTATTCTAACTGTCTCTCGGCAAATGAGAGAAAGGCTTCGTCAGTGTAGTCGCTAGCAAAGTCATCGTACAACTGGGGCGAGTGCTAGCCCGTATCCCGAGACCTGCCTTGTGGTGGCGCTCGGTCTGCGATCACAGAGTGGCGACACGCGGGTCCGACATGTACTAAATGGACCGCGGCCGATTTAAGCTACCACCTAGCAAGTGTGGTGTCTGGCGGTGACACCACATTATCAGATCATCGTACATAGTCACTGAAGGTGAACTATTACATCACTGTATTTATTTAAATTCTTGACTGTCGGAAAATTACGTTTTTTATGGAATTTTACTAACTTCCAATATACAACTATTTTTGATCTCAAACTTTGACATATTGTTTGTTTTCACAACAGAAGGATGTACATCAAATATGACGTTCCTCAGGTTATTCCTTTATTAGTTACTAATATTTATAGTTTCGTATAATGTAAGTGGCCTGCCAGCGCTACTCCAATGCTTTCACATGCGCAGCTGCAACAGATGGTCGTGACATCAGTCTGCAGGATACAACTCGTCCGTTACTGACCGTATAATACTCTACATTGCAGCCCACATACATTCTGAAGTAAAGCTTTTAATAGACAAATGGGCGATCGCGCACAAATTCTCAGGTATTAGTTGAACGAGGGTTTTGTAAGGTACCTTCTTTATTGATGGGCTGCATTCCCTGAGGATGTTTCCAACGAATCTCAGTCTGACATCTGCCTTTCTTGCAATTAGTTTCACGTGGTAGTCCCACTTTGAATCTCCCCACAAGCTTACGTGTAGATAATTGATGGAAGTAACTGCTTTCCGTAGCTGTTGTGCAATCGTGTAATCATATAATAATGGGTCTTTCTGTCTTCGTAGACGCAAGCCATTACATTTGTTTATGTTGAGGGTCAGTTGGCATCCCTTGCACCAAGCCTTGATACTGTGCAGACCTTTCTACATTTCACTACAATTTTCGAGCATCGTGGCTTATCTGTATACAACATCATCATCCACGTAAAGCAACTTCTGACGTTATCTATTAGACTATATATATATATATAAATATTGGCAACTATTTATAACTATTTATTCACAACCAATACAAAAGAGTAACATCTTTTCACCTGTTACTGTCCTTCAAACTAGTCACCGGTGTTGTGTAGAACCCGTTGCCAGCGATGTGGAAGGCGTAGTAGTAATTAGCAGGGCCTGTTCTGCTGATGGTGCAAATGGAGAGGTCTAAAGTTATGGTGATTGTCGTGTACGACTTACGACTGTGATGGTGTTATCCTAACGCATTACGTTCCTCCATGGCAGACCATGAGTGCACAGTATTACTGTTCGGTTTTGGAGCATCACCTGCAACTATAGTTCAATTCTTTTATCTTGGCGGTTTCCGCATGCCCACCCAGACGCGGGAGCTTGCTGTGTTGCCAGTTGCACGCACCAAGAGAAGCAGCGCCATAGTATAGCTCGCCAACTTACGTTTAGGGGCGAGCGCGCAGTTTATGAAGTAAAGCCACCACGGCCGCATTAACCCTTTCGCTGCTACACAGACGTGCTCCCCGCATTCCGCGCGCTGTGCGCGATCTTTTCATCACTGCACTGCTCGCCTGTGAAGACACATAGTGTTTCGATTGCTTTGACACACTTTATCATTCGATTACACAAAAACTGTTTCGCCCAATAATTTGATTTTTACACATCTTCTTCACTGATACCTTCCCCCCATAAAGGACTTAATTTTGGTTCCATTTTCTATGCGCAGCATTAGATGTAGTAAACAATTGCACGAAATTTTGAAGAGTTTACAGAGGTAAAAGTCCATAGCATATGCTTTCCGTATGGTCGATTTTAGTTGCCACTAGAAATTTAAAAAAATTACATTCTAACGAATAAAATTCATGAAGTATGACACTTCGATATTGTTTTTAAATAACGAAAATATTAAGCACCAAACAAGGGTTGAACTCTGAACTTTTCGTTTAGCAGCCTAACACTTTAGCCATTATACTAACACAGCTCGTTATTCAATGAAACTCCCGAAGGACTTTAAAATAGCACGCAAAATACCGACAAACACTGCTGGTATGACTATGAATTACTCACGTTTCGTCGAAGTACAATATGAAATAAACAATTACCGCTGTTCTTTATTGCGAAAAAGTGGTTAGTGAGAATGATACCAACGCCTTTCCTTGCTATCGACTGAATTAGGAGACTTATTGCTTGTTTGGTTTAATTAATTAATAGAATATGAAGCAATTGGTATAAAGAATGCTTTTCCAAACTTTCTATAAAAGAAAGTCTGCTATCAAGACACTGCTTTTGTTCAGTTACTTTATTTATGATTGAACATTTCTAAAACTGAAGACACTCGTCCGTGCCCCGCACTGCAGTCGAGCTCTGGCAACGTCGTTCTCTGTTCATTGGCTGACTGTGTTTTGTGACGTCAGATGTGCAGAACAAACCTACACTGAGCCGCCGTCGTAAATGACGCGCACTTTAGCTTTGCGAAAGAAGCGACGACACTTTCTGGGCAACCCACCCATCATTTTGCATGACAATGCACATACAGCGCAAGCTGTGGCTGCACTGTTCGGTCGATAGGACTGGGAAGTACTGTACCAGCCACCATAATCCCTGGACATAAGTCCTTATGACTTTTAGTTGATTTCGAAGATATAGGAACCACTTCGCGGCATTCACTTCAGAATTGTTTCAGAGATTCGAGAGGCAGTAGACCGCTCCATTTGCACCATCAACAGAACAGGGTCTGCTCACGGTATACTACTTTGAAGGACAGTAACAGGTGCAAACACGTAAATCTTTTGTATCAGTTGTGGATAAATAGTTGCCACTATTCAAATTCCAAAGTAATGGTCCTGTGGCACTCCTGTTACTTTTACGCCTGAAGACTTCTTTTCGTTCAGAATGACATTCTGTGTTCTGTTTGCTGTAAACTTTTCAATTACACAATTGGCCTGATATTCCTTACACTAGTAGTTTTTACATTAGACGTTTGTGCGGAATTGTATGTAATGGCTTATGGAAGTCAGGAAACACGGTATCTAGCTGGGCGTCTACATCTAGAGCCTTCTGAGACGCGTGGATGAAAACAACAATCCGATTTCCGCACTATATTTGTTTTCTGTATCTATGTTGATTTCTATAGATCAAATTTACGGTATCCAAAAACGTCGTAATATGTGAATGTAAAACATGGCAAAATTCTGCACCTGACCGACGTCAGAAATATAAGCCTGTTATTTTTTGTATGTGTCCAACGATCCTTCTTGAAAATGGGTCTGACGTATGCTTTTTCTCTAATCGCCAGGAACATTCTGCTCCCCTAAACAACTACGATACAATACTGCTAGTATAAGGGTAAGTTCTTTCACATACTCTGTGTAGAATCATATTGATATCCCGTTAGATGCAGAGGCCTTTCCTTCGTTGAGGGGTTTCAGTTGCTGTTCCATCCCATGGCCCCTGATTTTGGTATCACCCATTTTGTCGTTCGTGCGATCTTCTTTTGTGCAACAGTTTTGGAAAATGACGTTTGGTACTTAAGCCTTTTCAGTGCCACTGTGATCACAGTGTGTCTGGACAGATGGCTTCGATCAGTTTACTGATTTAACATACAAAAACTTCTTCGGGTTTTCTGTCGCGTCGGTGGAAAGAATTGTATTTCGAATTTGTTGGGCACTTCACGCATGACTCTCCTTACGGATATGCGGCAGCGTTAGTTTTTGTTTCGTACGTGAGGCTTCGATGACGTCTAAATTTGCACTGAAGCGCTCTTTTCTTTCGTAGCAGTTTCTCTAACAGGACTGTCGAACCAAGGCAGGTATTTTCCATCCCACACAACATTGCTTGGCATATACCAGTCTAAACCGTGTAGTACAGTGCTCTTTGTTCATCGATACTCAACGTTGTTAGTGCTGGAGATGAAATAACCGTCCTGATCACTCAGATAAGCTGAAAATCATTTCTTGTCGCTCTTGCTAACCAGAGGGTTCTTCCTACAGTTCTTGGTATTCCTTTTTACTGCCTTATTCAATGATTCTGTAACGGTCGTAAGCTCACTGATTCTCTGTTCTACGCTGCCTTGAAAACCTTTGGTCTATTCGCCGCCACCATTCCTAAGATGTTATTCTCATTAGTCAGATCTTTGATCATTGCTCGACGTAATTTTCGGATAAGATGTTTAAAACAATTTCACGTGACTCCCGGTCCCTGCCACCCGCCCTATTCAAATGAGTCTCCCAGGCTGTTAGGTTAAAGACTCTACGTAATACTACAACCCGACCAGGAAACCCACTGAAATATCATCCGAGATCTTGTCACGGTCCGTGCGGCTCCCCCCGTCGGAGGTTCGAGTCCTCCCTCGTGTACGTGTGTGTGTGTGTGTGTGTGTGTGTGTGTCGTCCAGCCGTCCGTAGTTAGTTTGTTAGATTAAGTAGTGTGTACGCTTAGGGACCGATGACCTCAGCCGTTTGGTCCCATAAGACCTTACCACAAATTTCCTATTTCTCCAAGGTTCTCTCAAATGTTGCAACACTACTGCTCCTGAACAGTGGGAGGGGGGGGGGGGCTAAAAAACCGTCCGATGGCCCATCTTTAATACTTCTCCTCCACAAAATGTTTCACTTTAGGAATCTGTACTGATCTCTCTAGATACTACCCGCTATTTTGTGGCTATAAACGCACCTCCACCACCAGCGTTTAACCTGTCTTTGCGATATGCATTCCAATCTGATTTCAGAATTTCATTGCTATTGACGTCTGGTTTCAGCCAGCCTTCTCTCTGAGGTACTATGATTGCATTGTTATTGTTAATAAGCGAGACTAGTCCCGGGACCTTCTCATGGACGCTGCTGCAGTTAACTAATACTTTGTCAGCATTTTCTTTATCCGAAATGTCATGAAGAATGCTACGCTGTTTGTGATCAGAATAACCGTTATCAGGCCTGTGGAGGGATTTCTCTACCCTAAAAAAACCACACCTGCAACTCACATGTACTGTGTTACCATAGTAACTGCTTCATGCGTGTAGTGCACGCCTAACATATAAGGAGGAACCCTTCTTTTCCACCCGATAGTGGATGTCGATTAATTTGCATCCGATACAAACGCAGAATATGCTGCTCCAAACCAGAGGACCACGAACCATTCTAGTAAGGTTTCTGCAGAACGATAGCTCTACTATAAGGTTATTTGTCTTCAACAAATCAGCTAGTCGGCAGACGTCATTTGTGCTTACAACAACAAGGATTTGCAACCGGATGCACCAGAGCGCTCAGTCGATGCCGTCTGAGTCTCCCCAACGTCTCGAATGAGATCCCTCGAATTCAAATGGAGCGGACACTAGCCTTCTTTCGCGACCAACCCCTCTAGAGCCTGCATCACCCACATGACGCTGGAAATTCAGATAACAAGCAATCCCACCCGCTGTCCTTGTCCGAAATTCTCAGAAAGAACGGCAGGAGTTCCAACTGGGGAGGTATCCCGTGTTGGCTTAGAAATACTTTTAGCAGCAGGGAATACCTCCGTTTTTAAGATGCAGCCGGTTCCCATTTTCGCCCTCTGCTCAGAGATTCATGATTTCATCATTGTTCGCCAGTCACCATTAGATAAACTTCGACAGACTGGAAAGTGGGAATCGGAATATACAGTGGCATCAGCAATCCAAGGCTCCGAAAGTGCCAAAGCATTTCTCTCAGACCCCCAATAAGTCAAAAGTAGCAGTCTGAAGCCTGTCGAAGGTGGCCAACACAGCTTCCAGCTGTTTACAGACAGTGACCAATTCCACCTGAATCTTTAGCCAACAGTCACAGTTCCTATCTACTTTGAAACAATTATTGTCTGAACCAACCAAGAAACTGAACTAATTCAATAAAAACAATCAAAAAATACTCACACTCATAAGAGAATAATAATTAAAACTACTAAGATCAGCTAAAATTCGCCTTTACTTAGAAGTACGTAAGAATACTACTATACTAAATGAAGTACACAACTTGTGTACCAACGATAAGCTGTTGCTACTGAGTCCGTACTCTTGTGTGACTAGAGCTCTAACCAAATGAGTAAACACTAGTCAGCACACTGAAACACGAACGTACAATTCAGTTCCTCGCAGAAGCAAAACTAAAAACAAAAGCTAAGCTAAATTTCTGTGTATCAGACAAGGCGCTGCAGCTACAGGCACTTTCTCTCGGCTTCGCGAGAACGGTTACACTGACCGCTCAGGAAATCAGTTTAAGCAAGAAACTTAGATTAAGTTAGTAAACACTAGGCAGTACACTAAAATTCAGAAGCAAAATTCACTTCTTCATAGAATTACGTTTGAAAACAGAAACTAAACTACATTACAGTTAATCAGACAAACTGCCACAACTACAGTTTACAGTTTACATTTTACCGTTTACCATTTAGCGTTTACCATTTATCAATCACGCGTTCGCCTGTTATCCATTTACCCATTACCTCATTACCCTTTATTGCTTTTAAAGATTGGTATTAAGGTGTGGAACTCACAACCTGAAGCAAAATTGGGTAACATGATGATACCGAGGTTGGAAATATTTCAACAGCTTCTTCTTCCTAGAGGTTTTGTTAGAAAATCGAAATTTGTTGTATCAACAAAATGAATTTTCATTCTAATCATGTTGCTATGCTTTCCGGCGTGTATGGATGAGCTGTTTTTTGTGAAGCTAAAATGTTTTCTTTGTTCATTTTTCGAATTATCAGTGTACTTAAGGCTGCAAATTAGATCTGAAGTAGTGTCACGTGGGTGTTTTGCAAACAATTTTATGCATTTCGATGAATGTAGTGTGTGATATAGAGATGGAAGTATGGTTGTCTACTAATCAATAATTTATTTAAACAGTCAGTAAGTGAGATATGTGTACTTCAACTAGTTATATAGACAATTTAGATATGTAATTACTTAACATGTCGGCGCACGAAGCCTGCAAAATGTGGCACAGTAATCGAACTTACCAAGTGCTCCCTAGACTAAACATTTCTATAAGTAGTGCCAAAATGGAAAATGTGTGTATTTTGATAAGAGCTACAGACAATTTATATTTGAAAATATTTAATTTGAAGGTCCATTGTACTTGAAAGTGTGTTTGGTACCCTAAATCTTAAATTTTTACGTTTTAAAAACTTTGAATTTCCGAATTATACTTGCATATTACGATACATCCATGTGTTTTTGTACTCGATAAATGATAATTTTAAAAAGTATTTTACTGTTGAGATATTAACTACATCTTCCTCGCATGCATTACAACTCTGTCGCCGTCTTTGCTTATATTGTGTGTAAAAATAGGGAAGTAGTCAGTTTACGTTATAAACACTTTTTTCCTTCCTACTCTCGTAAAGCGAGTTGTTTGTGTGTGTATGATGTTTTAGTGTTTTCGACCCCACATTTTTTATTAGATGTTTATGTTATTTTGTAGCTGATTGCAGAAAGTACAATATCAAATATCCCGATTATTAAATACCGCAGCTCGTTTTGCGATTAAGCTCGACTAGCACCAATCATTTGTAATAGATACCAATAATTGCCAATCAGTGCCACAGATTATATTTTTCCGTTGAAACGTTATCTCCTTCCCCATTAAACTGGTTGTGAAACCTTACTGAAAATCATTGGATGATAACAGTATGCTCTGTAACATATCATCAAACTGAATGACAACCACCTTTGAGTGTTTTGTACACGGAGATAGCACTGTAACACTTGACGAGCATCACAGAGAAATTTAGCTTTTATTTGAGGGTGCATTGTGCCGTACATCAAAAAATAGGCCTAATTAATTACGTTCTTGTGTATTTGCTTGGTACTTTAGCCAACACGCATTTTCTGCAGTTAGAAGTGTGGTGATGTTTGTTTGTTGTCGTTGTGGAAGGAGCAGAATTAAGGGTTACGGGAGGATAGCAGAAATGAGAGAGATGAAAGACTAATTAAGTCCTGCAACACATTTCAGCTGGTAATAGCAATTACATTGTTCAAGAATCACGAGAGGAGGAGGTGTACTTGGAAAACGCAGAAAATCCGCAATCTGATACGAGATTGTAAGGCGTACCCAGGAGCAGCAGATATAACTCAGACCATAGTTTAATAATGATGAAGAGAAGGCTGAAGTATGACTAATCAGGAAGAAACAATGTGCACAGAAGAGGGATACGGAAACACTAAGGAATGGAGAGATATGCTTGTAGTTCTCTGATGTTATAGATACTGTGATAATGAAAAGCTCGGTAGGAATTTAGTTGAAGAGGAATGAACGTCTCTCAAAAGTGTGAGCACAAAAATTGGTGAGAAAACCGTAGGTACCAGGAAGGTAAGTCCAAAGAAAGTATAATACTTCAATTGATCGACGAAAGAAGGAATAAGTTCAAGGAAATTTAGGAACTCAGAAAAATAAGTCACTTAGAAATCAAATAAATAGGTAGTGTAGGGAAGTGAAGAGGAAATAGCTGCATGGAAAATGTGAAGAAATCGAAAAGTAAATGATTGTCACAAGGATTGACTCAGCAAATACAAAAGTCAAAACAACCCTCGGTGAAATTAAAAGCAAAGGTAGTAACACTAAGAGTTCAATGATAATTCGCCTGTTAAATGCAGATGAGAGTGAGGGTAACTGGAAAGAGTACACTAAAAGCCTCAGTGAGTGGAGTAATTGTCTGATGATATGATAAAGAAAAAACAAGAAGCGACATGGAAGAGATGGGTAATCCAGTATTAGAATGAGAATTTAAAAGACCTTCGGATGACTTATGATTAAATAAAGCAAAAGGAATTTCTGAAATCATTGGAGGATGTGGCAACTAAATGACTTTTCAAGCTGATGTGCAGAATCTATGACACGTGACGTACCATCAGGTTTTTGGAAAACATATCCACAGAAGTCGGTAGACAAAAATAGCCGAGAAGTTCGAGAATTATCACACAGTCAGCTCAATAACTTGTGCATCCAAGCTGCTGACGAGAATAATAAGCACAAGAACGGAAAATAAAATTCACGTTCTGGTAGACGACAACCAGGCTGACTTTTGGAAACGTAAAAGAGCCAGAGTGAAAGTCCTGATGTTGGGCTTGATAATGGAAGCAAGACTGTAAGTAGGCTGTTTAGGTTTTTTATTGGTAACGCCACCTCTGTATGAAAATCACTGGCTGTGCTGTGTGCAGTCTGCGGCTGCTTTGCATTGTTGTAATACTCGCCATTGTAGTGTTGGGCAGCGGCAGCTGGATGTGAACAGCGCGTAGCGTTGCGCAGTTGGAGGTGAGCCGCCAGCAGTGGTGGATGTGGGGAGAGAGATGGCAGAGTTTTGTAATTTGTGATGAACTGCTATATATATTATGACTTTTGATGATATTAAGGTAAATACATTGTTTGTTCTCTATTAATATCTTTCATTTGCTAACTATCCCTATCAGTAGTTAGTGCCTTCAGTAGTTTGAATCTTTTATTTAGCTGGCAGTAGTGGCGCTCGCTGTATTGCAGTAGCTTGAGCAGCGAAGATTTTTGTGAGGTAAGTGATTTGTGAAAGGTATAGTTAAATGTTAGTCAGGGCCATTCTTTTGTAGGGAATTTTGAAAGTCAGATTGCGTTGCGCTAACAAAATATTGTGTGTCAGTTTAAGCACAGTCCTGTATAAATTGTTTAAAGGGGACTTTTCAAGACTAAAGAAAATTTAAGACACGTTCAACGGATTTTTCGATCTACAAAATGCGTCCGTGAATGCAAAATCGTACAAGATGTCGAAATTCTATGAAAAACAGGGATAAACCATAGGGAATGGAGAATAATATACGGAATGTACAAGAACCAAGAGGGAACAATAACAGTGGAAGACCAAAAACGAAGTTATTGGATGAAAATGGGTGTAAGACAGAGACGAAGTCTTTCGACCCTACTGTTCGATCTGCATATCGAAGAAGCAATGACAGAAATAAAAGAAAGTTGCAACAGGGGGATTAAAATTCAGAGCCAAAGGCTATCATAAGATTCAAAAGTGAAGAAGAATTAAGTATCTGCTGAATGGCATGAACATTCTAATGAGTACAGAATATGGACAGAGCGCAAATCGAAGAAAGATGAAAGTAATGAGATGTAGTAGAAATGAGAACAGCAAGAAACCTAAAATCACCATTGGTGATCACGAAGTAGGCGAAGTTAATGAATTCATTACCTGGGCAGGAAAACAACTCGTTATGGATGGAGCAATGAGGACACAAAATGCACATTAGTACTGATAGAAAGGACACTGCTGGCGAAAAGAAGTCTACTAGTATCAAACATGCGAAAGAAATTTTTGTGAATACACCTTTGGAGCACAGCATTGTTTGGTAATGAAACAAAGACTGTGGGAAAACATAAAGGAAGAGAATCGAAGCACCTGAGACGTGGTGCTACAAAAGAATGTCAAAAATTTGGTGGACTGGTAAGATGAGGAATGAGGAAACGCTCCACAGCATTGGCGAGGGAATGAATATATAGAAAACAGTGATAACAAGAAGACGTAGGGTGGCAGGAAATCTAGGAATAACTCCCATGGCAGTACAGGGAGAAACAGAGGGTAGAGAAATGTAGAGGAAGGCAGAGATTGGAATACATCCAGAAAATCATTACGGACATAGATTACAATTGCTACAACTGAGATAAAAGGTTTGGCACAGGAGAGGAATTCGTGGGAGACGGTACCAGACCAGTCGGAAGACTGATGACTCACTTAAACAAATAAGTAAATAAAAGTATTTGCTTTACGACATCGGTCTTTAAGACCTAAGTGGTAGTGTCAACTGTTTGCTTAGCATGTTATTTCTAAGCCACATTTGTTAAGGCATTAAAATAGCACTGAGGCACTTAACTTGAGAGTCAACAGCGTAAACGGATATCCGTGGAATATAAGATTGTGATACTTGAGGTAAACACTGCATTTTTTTGTGCTGTTGACATATTTTTGTTGACAACGTTAAATGTTAAGTTAACATTATGGCATTTAACAAGTATCATACATATCGAAAATAATTAATTCGGGGCTCTGCTGCGCCTTGCACTATGGGAAATTAATCGTACTTTGAGTGTTACAGGTGCAATCACCTGTTGGTTACGACACGGAACAGGATCATAAGACAGCATTAGACTTTGTTTCACATTTTAAGTTTTTCAGAATTCTATTTAAAGTAAACCTCATCATCAACAACTACATATTATCATTTTGTTACAATCGTTTTACACTCGTTTTCATATTCCGTAAAAATTTTTCCTCCTGTTGAACCTGTTATAATATATTTTTCTACGTTTGTATTTTTTGTGTTTAGACATGAGAACAGCATCGTGTTTGGGTCGTCAATTTGACGGACAGGAAAATGTATTTGGGAAATGACAGTGTGATATTTGAAGTAAATATTGCACTTTAGGCACAGGTAATGTATGGTTGTAGATTATTATAGATGTTATATGAGCATTGTAACCTTTCATAAGCATCAAGACTTTGATGTCAGAGGTGAGTTTCTGATGTATGAATAATATTGTTTACTCTTGTCAATAAGTGCACTCTAAGCTACAAGATCTGCGGTTGTGCCCTGTGTGTTTTACAATGGGGCATGCGTGTCACATTACGCCAACAAGATGTGAGCAAGATAAGATTTGTTGGAACAACCAAAACAACCAGTCAGTAAATTCAGTCCTGGCCGTGCTTAATCAGAAAGTGTGTCACATGACTGATTTGGTGTCACGTCAAGACAAGACTTGTGGAAACAAGAAAATTCTGTGATTCCCCAGAGACGGGCGGGATAAGGGGAGGGATAGTGAGAGGGAGATGTGGAGAGGGTTGTGGGCCGCACAGAGTATAGCATGATTACTTAATTCATTCAAGGTCAAGGAAACGGTTCACTGCATTTCTCCTACATGTAGGAAACCCAAAGGACAAGGCAAAATTTGACCATTTGCAAACCTACTAACAAAATTTTTCTCATTGACTTTTTAGATTATTTTTATTCGTTCATCATGATCGCGATTTCGGCTTATACCACTTTCAAGTAATAGCTCACTATAGTGGGCATAAATGCATTGTTTTTTAAGAGGACACTGTCTTTGGTCATGCATGTTCAAATTCATTGTACGCTTGGAATATTTAACCCATCATATTCGCCAGCATTGGAGCTCATATAAAGCTTTGTCATATTTGTTAATATGAAAGTAATATCAGAAGGTTATTATTTTTGACGAAAAAGAGAAATCTCTGCCGAAGCTGGAAACAATGAGAATTCTGCGCGACTATTAAAAATGGAGTCAAACCTCACCAAACAGTTTCAGCCAAAAGAGCTTTTGTTGAGGAATGAATGTATTCTTTTGTATCCACAAATTAATTCGCATGTTTTTAGTCAAAGTGATAACCCACTAATGTACAAAATTTAGTAGCTCACCAGCTGAAATAGCTGTTATTGGACGATAGTGAGGAACAAGTGGAGAAGCCATTGTGGTCACTTGTACAATCGTCTTTCTGAGACAGTATTTTAAGAATTATAGCTGTAGCTGTCCGAATTATAAAGACTTTTGTTGCTGAATAGGTTAACTAGAAAGGAGAATGCGATGTAATGCATTTCTAGGGTAGATTTATTTACTATAATGGTGGAACAGTGTTGAATCGGTGTCGCTTCCCATCGAGCTGAAACGATCGCGGTAGGCGTTCGGACTGAAATGGCGTCACCGCTGGACATTAGGTAACCCAAACAGCTGCTCATAACGCTTTGTTTTGTAAATAAACAATGCCGGCTCAGCGAGACCATGACAGCTACGTAACATCGACACCAACATACTCGCATGTTGTTATGGCTTCGGAAGCGCAGCTGCGCCCATGGCGGTAGCGTGACTGCAGCAGCAGCAGCACAAGCACTGAACAGTTTATGTTCATGTGAGAGCCAATTTCCGGGTGGGGCCAGCTGTTTGCGGTGTCGATGGTCGCATCGGCCACATTTGGCCGCGCTCTTGTTGTGGTTCAAAGTTCAATGAAGGTTATCCACGACGAATCGTATTAATGACCAATGAAATCAAAATGTTTCTGGGAAACAGCTATAATATGTCCCTTATATGTTTGTCGTTCTTGCAGTAGAGTTTTTACCTAGCGAAACGTATTTGGATCTTCTGAATAACACTGCCTGAATACAAATTTTATTATATCTCGATAAGGGATGTTGAGATCTAAAATCTCGTCATAGAACTCGTCGTGAGTTGACGGCAAGCAGTAATTGCTAGGGTGGGTTTTTACTTCTGAATATGGCCCGTAATAGCTGTATGGTATTATCGGAACTATAAAAACAATAATTATTTTTTTACACATACGATGATAATAATGGCTCTTAGCACTATGGGACTGAACATCTGTGGTCATTAGTCCCCTAGAACTTAGAACTACTTAAACCTAACTAACTTAAGGACATCACAAACATCCATGCCCGAGGCAGGATTCGAACCTGCGACCGTAGCAGTCGCGCGGTTCTGGACTGAGCGCCTAGAACCGCTAGACCACCGCGGCCGGCACGATGATAATACAGCGATGACTGTCATGATTCCACGACAGCATGATGCCACAGCTTTATATCGACTTTAAACAAGCCTACGATAGCATCTCAAGAGTGGCATTGTGGAATGTAATGGAAGAGGCTGGAATACCTGAGAAGCTCATTAAACTTTCTATGATGAGTCTCAGCAAAAACAACTGTAAGGTAAAATTTCACGACGAAATCTCCAGAGAAATGGAAGTGAAGAACGGACTTAGACAGGGTGAAAACATCTCCTCATTCCTATTCAACCTTTGCCTAGAAAATTCATAAGTCAGATAGAGTTAAATAAAGGAGGAACCTTCTTAAATGGTTCACTACAGTACCTAGCCTACGCTGACGACGTGGCATTACTCGCACTCAGGAGAAGTATCGATGTCGGTCGCTGAGGCCTGGCACGAAGTCGGTGTTTCAAAACATACCAAAGGTGTTCTGTAGGTTTCAGGTCAGCACCGGCTAATACCTTTGAAATCCAACGACATCCCTCTCCAACCTTCCGCTATTCCCCGTTTCTGGTGACCACTTTATTGACGGCTTGATATAAAGCAAATTTTGTTCCTTCCTATCTATCAAGCTCCTTTCCTAGATCTACAGAAGCCCTAGACTAAACCCATGGTATAGGCCCTATCCAGGTGAACTTATTGATAGGTAAACTGCAAAGCTATCAGTTTACAGCAATGTCCAGATTAGAAGCCTCTGACGCAGCATGTAAGTCTATTTAAAGGAACACAATACCACTACACAACTATATGTCCTAACGAACCAATGAAATTCATAAATTAATAGAATTGAAATTATTATCGAATTTTTAGAATAGACGTCACTGTGAACAACAATAACGTGGTTTGAAAAAAAAAAAGTTGTTGAGGTCCGTGGTCATACAAATGTAAGCACTTCAATTTTAAAAATATCGTAAATTATTGTAACTCGAGCGAATAATAGTAGGATAACTATTATCACCAATAAAATGTTTTTATAATAATTATAATCCTATTTCCTTAAAAAAGGATCGCATACATTTAACTTTTGAACTGTCTGCTAAAATGCTCAAGGTCTGACACATCGAAAAGGATCGCCGACGGTGCGGATCTTTGCCTGCAGTGAACTGTGTGTGCTGAAATATGTTTGAAGTCGACATGTTTCCGCAGTGTTATTTTTTTCCTTTTGGCGCACTCAACGGTGGAGTATTGTAGTCTAATAGCAGAAAGAATTGTGATGAGCGGGAAAAGGGGTCTGTTAAGGAAAGATTTTGCCAGGAAGCTCGCAGACAAGTAATTATGATTAATTTTCGTAATGTGAATTTATACCGGTGGAAGTGGATATTAAGCAATTTATGTAAAGTGATGAAATATAAACTTACGGTCGCTTATTCAATCTCGCAACATGTGCAGAATGGTCGATAAAATAATGGGTATCAGAAATGCGAAAATCTCTTAAAACCTTCATATAATCATACGCATTATGACATTGTTTACTAGGTCGTGTGAGTAGGTGTATGAAAGAGAAGTAATTACTTTATTTAATGCTACTAAAAGGTAATAAATAGTTTGTTCTATTTCCAGAGATAAAC
Organism: Schistocerca serialis cubense; assembly: GCF_023864345.2. Taxonomy (NCBI): domain Eukaryota; kingdom Metazoa; phylum Arthropoda; class Insecta; order Orthoptera; family Acrididae; genus Schistocerca; species Schistocerca serialis. The sequence continues at coordinate 246,550,143 of NC_064638.1, read as the reverse complement.
ATTCAATGTTTATCTTGCAGATGGCAGATGGGTGGTTGAAGTGATCACTGTATCAAGCATAAACCTAGAGATACCAGTCTGACCCCTATTTTGACCGGAACCGAGGTTGGAATCTTCCTACACGTCGGTCAGAGGGGCTGGAGATGGCGTATTTAATCGCCTCAACGGGTAGCGAAATAAAATAACAGTTTGGAAACTAGACGGTTGAAAGGTGTTCGATTTCACATTGTGTACTGAACAGCCGTGTCCTGCAACTACCTCTGAATAGATCGACATGCAGAGTCTTTTGACTATAATCTACCATAAATCCCTCAAAGAAAAAACCGTCCCCAGTAGTTAGAAGAAAGCACAGGTCACACCCGCTTACAAGATGGGTGGTACTGAACCGCTTACAAGAAGGGAGGTAGAAGTGATCTACTAAACTACAGACCTATCCTTGACATCCATTTGTTGTAGAATCTTATAACATATTCTGAGCTCAACCATAATGAGATATCTCGAACAGAATGACCTCCTCGATGACAGCTAGCAAGGATTCAGTAAACATCGACCATCTCGCACCACATACTGGAAGCTTTGGATCAAGGCATTCAGGCAGATGCAGGACTTTTTGATTTCGGAAAAGTATTTGACGCAGTACCACATCTACGAAAGTACGATCGTATGAGTTATGAAGCGAAATTTTTGTCTGGAGTGAGGATTGCTTGGTCTAAGGCGCTGCAGTCATGGACTGTACGGCTGGTCCTGGCGGAAGTTCGAGTCATCCCTCGGGCATGGGTGTGTGTGTTGTCCTTAGGATAATTTTGAGCCAAGCGTCGAGAAAGAACCGAATGAATGAAGAACGTGAGGAGCGAGCAGTTGTCACACAGCCTCTCAGAGCCCCGGATTCATCGTTAACATCGATCACACGTGCAACTGGTGCTTCATTCGTAGGCAGCTCAAACAAAGCGGCTGAGCTTAAGGCGTCCATTACGCCGAATACCAATGACCTCCGCACGCCAGCAAGCCCGTTTGCGGTGTTGTCCGGCACATTCGACCTGGAATCTCATTGATTGGAGAAGAATTATCTTCAGTAATGAAAACCACTCCGTACTGAGCCTCGACGACCAGCGAAGACGTGTCTGGAGACGCTCTGGTCTGTGGTGGGATACCAGCCTGATTGTCGCCCGCAATGCGGCCCAACTACGGGAGAGGTGGTCGAGGTGAAATTTCATTTTATAGCAGCATAGCGGTACGTCGACGATATTCTACGCCCCATTTCGTTGCCCTTCATGGCAAGTCATCCAGGGCTCACATTTCAACAGTATAATGCCCACTCGCACACAGTCAGAGTTCCTACCGCTTGTTTCTTGCAGCCCAAACCATAAATTGGCCACCAGGATCACCAAATCTCTCCCCAATTGAGAAAATTTGAAGCATTCTGGGCAGTACCCTACTACTAGTCTAGGATTCTGAAGATCTGACGCTTCAATTGGACTAAATTTGGCGGGATATCCCTCAGAAGGGCATCGAAGAACTTTGTCAATCAATGTTAGACTGAATAACCGCTTGCGTAAGGGCGAAAGATGGCCCAACGCGTTATTGAGTTGCTCAGTTTGTGAAGTTCTTTCTGTTGAGTAAATCATCCAGCTTTTCTGAAACTGTAATCGTTTGTTTGTCTATACACGTACATCACAACTTCGTGGTGCGTCGGTTTGCGGACAACGATAATAGTAACCTCAGATATTTTGCAGGTATTGCAGTTATATACAGTGAATTAATGTCTGAAAGAAGCCGTATAAATATTGAGTCAGATATTGATAAGATTTCCAAGCAGTGGAAACAATGACTACTTGCTTTAAATGTTCAAATATGTAAACCTGTGCACCTCAAAACAATGTAGTATCCTGTCACAACATCATCAGTGAACCACGGTTCGTATCTTTGATCTTATACAAAACAATGGTTTTAAAACTTTCCAGGAATACGAAATAGAATGATCAGGTAGGCTCAGTCCTGTGAGAAGCAGGTGGTACACTTCGCTTTATTGACAGAATGCTGGGGAAGTGCAATCAGTCAACAAAGGATATTACTCACAAATTTCTCGTGAGATCCTTCCTGGAATGTTGTTCAAGCCTGTGGCACTAATACCAAGTAAGACTATAAGGGAATACTGAGTGTATACAGAGAAGGGCAGTGCAAATCGTCACAGGTTTTTTCGATCCTTGGAAGAGTGCTACAGAGATGCTGAGAAAACTGAACTAGCAGGCTTTTGAAGATGGACGTAAACACCCGTGAAAAAGTCTACTTATAAAGTTCCAAAAACCAACTTTAAATGATGGCTCTAGGAATATGCTATAACCACAAACGTATCACTGCAGTAGGGATCGTAAACACTGACGCATTTAAACAATCTTTTTTCCCGCGTTCCATACGTGCATGGAACGGGGATATCCCTCTCCCATGTACTTCTCGGTGATGTGCAGAGTATAGATGTAAATGTAGATATAGATGTAGTATGAACCACCATTACTGTCCGAATTTGCGCATTAAAACATGGGAAAGAAACGCATTTCCTGCCATCTTCTCGCATCGTTAGCCTTTACACGTTTCTGTTTCCAAGATGAACCTCAGAAAACAGCTGACTAATACTAAAACTGTACATCACGCATCCATACTCTTGGAATGCCAGTAAACCACAGTCTTCGGGCACAGACTCAGAAACCTAGCGAGGTGACGCAGTGGTTAGCATACTGGATTCGTTTTCGGGAGGACGACGGTTCAATTCCGCGTCCGGCCATCCTGATGGAGGTTTCCCGTGATTTCCCTAAAATTAGGCAAATGCTGGGATGTTTCCCTTGAAAGGTCATGGCTGACTTCCTTCTCCATGCTCCCCGAATTCGATGGGACCGATGAACTTGCTGTTTCGTCCCCTCATTCACATCAACCAGCCAACCAACAGACTCAGAAAGCTTTGCGCAGGTTAAACGTTGCTACAAACTATCTGTAGCCGTGTGCTAGAAAGATTTACCTCTTCTTCCAGTCGCTTGGAGGCAGAAATTGACTGGCAATGATGCGTAAGAAAAAGAAGACGAATGGATAGAAAAGTGTATAAATCACCCCCCATGTGAGTGTGCAGTGTCCTCATAATGTACACAGAAAACATTCCCATAAAAAATCTGATACTATTGTTGAGAGTATCTCATACATCGTTCACGAATATTTAAATGCTTTTAAGGGTACACTTCTTTCGAGCAAGCCCGACGACACACTCATTTCTGTTCAACCTATCGGTATTCATGATAGCGAAGGTTCTATCAGTCATGTATTCATCGATCCTATCAAAATTATGGGAAGGTTTTTTATTCACGTCTTTGTAAACGATGTATAAAGTCGTGCAGTGGGAGCGTCTTTCTACGAAGCCGGAATGCGCCTGTTGGTTTCAGTCTATCACGTAGGTAGCATGTGAATGCAGCGAATTTGTTTCACACGAGTAGTTTTTGCTGATTGAACCTGCCCCTTTGAGAGAAAAGATATTTTCCTCAAAACACATGATCATATCTGAGTCTGGAAGGCATTCAAGCTCTCTGCAGTCAACTGACGTAAGGGACATTTCTCGGCATATCTGGCAGCAATTCTTTGGGTCTGCTTCCGAGGGCGAGTGACTTACGCTCCTACCGAGCCACGCGGGGATATTCGCTGCGCTGCATTCGCTTACGGGGATTCAAGTGGTACGTTTCCCGCCATCCTTCTCTTTCCGTTTCCCTTTGTACTAGATTCAAGAATTTTCCGGGGCTTTTCACAGAATTTTTACTGCTTTCCAGGTCAGTGAACAGTACTACACATCTGCTCTTCCTCTTTCACCGTTCATGCCAGCAACAAGCGGCCTTCTTTGTTAACAACAGAATAAAATTTGTCAGGCGTGACTTTTAAGGGGATGATATCTTACAAAGTAACATGTGTGTATCTGCTAAGTTCTTCAGCTGCACTGGCTATATCAGTGATTTTATTTATTATTTTATTTTACACTTCTAGTGCTGTAGGACTAAATTCAGGAGCAAATCTCCAACGTCATGGAACGTGACAGTGCATGAAATTACAAGGTAAATGTAATAAGAGATAAAAAAAAAAGGACTAGCCATAAGTTTGTGTAAACGCAGTCTACAATATAACACAAGAATCAGCTTAATTTTTCAAGGAATTCCTCAACAGAATAGATATGACTCATGAGGAAACTCTTCATTTTCGGCTTGAAAGCGCGTCGATTAGTCGTAGGATTTTTTAATTCTTCACTGAAAACGGATGCAGCAGTATATTGCACACCTTTCTGCACAAGTGTCAAAGAAATGCTATTCAAATGCAGATTGGATTTCTGCCAAGTATTAACTGTGTGAAAGATACTTATTCTTTGGAATAAGCTGATATTGTTAACAAGAAACAGAATACCCAGACAAATGAATAGAGGTCGACAAGAAGGTCACGAACTTACTCCACTGATTGCCCGAACCGCCCGTTTCTGAGCCAAAACTATCTTTTGAGAATAGGAAGAGTTGCCCCAAAATATAAGACGATGCGCCATTAGCGAATTAAAATAAGCAAAGTAGACAAATTTTCGTGTCGAACTGTCACTTTTTATTGGATTGAACTGGGGACCTAGAAACTACGGAGAGGCTTCGTCCCCGCCGTAGCCCTCAGTGATTCACAACCCCACAACAGGCTATTGCAGTCCACTCACGCCACCGCCGTCCCATACCGAACCCAGGGTTATTGTGTGGTGCGGTCCCCAGTGGATTTCGTCCTGCCATGGTCCCTATACCCTTCCAGGACAATGTACAAATTGGTGTATTTTAAACAGAACATATTTTAAACATATCACTGTGGCACGTAAAACATACTTCATAATATTCATCTCGTTTATCTGGGCGTGACATATTTAGTTTATGCTCAATGTTTTTACTTACAAAGTAAGGAATATCCACTAATGAAAGACTTCAGTTTTCTTATTGGGGCAAAGATATAAGCAAAGCAAAGAAAATATGTTGAATGTGGAGCATGCTGAAAACAGAAAACAAACTTTTCTCCGGAATGAACTTATTATTAGAATACTCTAGAATAAATAGTTTACAGGGTATTTTTAATCAAATTGTAGCAGAATACGAAAATTTTGAGCACCCCCCTGCCATTTTCAAGGCATAAATGCTGCAAGTAAGCGCTGAGGAAGGCAATATAAAACCTGTGTTTACAGAGCAACCCATACATGACATCCCGGCCGGCCTGAGTGGCCGAGCGGTTCTAGGCGCTTCAGTCTGGAACGGCGTGACCGCTACGGTCGCAGGCTCGAATCCTGCCTCGGGCATGGATGTGTGTGATGTCCTTAGGTTAGTTAGGTTTAAGTAGTTCTAAGTTCTAGGGGACTGATGACCTCAGCTGTTAAGTCCCATAGTGCTCAGAGCCATTTGAACCATTTGAACCATGACATCCCACATTTGTCAACAAAGCGGTAGACACCCGACTTACGCAAACCAAGATAATCCTTTATGAAGCCTAAAAGGGCCCCCGATCTTAGATGGGCATCGACAAACAGATTTCACATCACATTTCCGCAAAATACGACAAGTCCTGTTCGAAACGCTCCATGCGTAAAGCAAAAAGGTCGTAGTCTTTGGTACCACTTCGGTATCATCATCACTCACTTGTTGCCCAGCTGGTTGATAACTCAAAAGGTAACTTCACGCTGTAGACGGCTATAAACGGCTTGTCCCAAAGTATCACGAACCTTCCTCCTGACCATCACATGATGGAAAGGAAGACAGCCACCCTTTTCCACTTTTAGCATAAAACAAATATTCGGATGGACTGAATTCTGATTTTCTTAAAAGTCGACCAAAAATTTCACATTTTAGTTCGGATTGGTTGGGCGTTGCTTAATGGTCGCAGTCTGGAAATTTCAATCCTTAACTGCCTCGGGTTTGGCGAATTTTGAACGTATCTTATATTGCATCTCGACGTTGTGATAAACCTCATGGAAAAATCTGTCAGTGACGCAGCTTTATCAGTGCTAGGAAAAGGTTTATTTTTGCACCGACTCCGAAGCATCTGCCAGTGGTTGGTGCAAATGGTTCAAATGGCTCTGAGCACTATGGGACTTAACGTCTATGGTCATCAGTCCCCTAGAACTTAGAACTACTTAAACCTAACTAACCTAAGGACAGCACACAACACCCAGTCATCACGAGGCAGAGAAAATCCCTGACCCCGCGGGGAATCGAACCCGGGAACCCGGGCGTGAGAAGCGAGAACGCTACCGCACGACCACGAGCTGCGGACAGTGGTTAGTTTTGTTTGTTTTGTTGAGCAGGCTGTTTTCAAATTACCTTCTGATATTGCGGAAGAGGCTATGAGGGAAGCTTGTAGTTTGTTGACTGTGGCACGTCCACCCAATAGTAATATCACAGCAACTCAGAGGACTGCTTTATGTTCACTTCCAGTTGATCCGGATATCGTTATTTTACCTGCGGACAAAGACAAGTGCTTTGGACAAGCAGGATTACTTTTAGAAAATGCAGCGTTCGCTGATTCATCGATCGGAGGATCAGTGCTGACCCCACAAGCAGGTCGAGAGAAAGGCTATGTGCCTTCTGGAGAAAGGTTCCTTGTTACAGGAGTCTATTAAGAATCTTATTATTGCGCTTTTCCCCTACGTTATATGACCTCCCTAAGATCCACACAGGAATTCCTTCCTCTTCATCCACAACGTTGGTGTTCCGACATATCGTGTTTCTTACTAGTCTGTTCAGCCCTATATTAGGTCTGTGTGAACACCACATAAAGCACTCTTAGGATTGCTAAAGTCGATTGGAGCGGATGCGTTTGAATGACTCTGATGTGATCTCTCGCTCTTCACTCGTGCTCCTCTGCCTGATTAGTTACGGTAGACTGAGGTTAGGTGTAGTGCTGAACTAACAAACCTATTTTGACATGTGTTGACATCCACATTTTATTCAATGACCAGTTCTATGAGCTGGCAGAAGGAGTTGCGATGGCAAACACGTTGCCACTTATTACAGCCGACCTGTTTATGAAAGATTTCGAGGAACTTGCCTTGGAGTGGGTGGCTTCGAAACTTGCGAACTTTTCAAATACGTAGACGATATTTCTGTTGTCTGGTCTTATGGCCGTGAGAATTTGAACGACCTTTTAAATTCAATGCACCAGAACACTTGGTTCACGATAAAAATGGAAAAGGATGGCCGTTTTCCCTTCCATGATGTGTTGCTCAGGAGGAAGGATGGGACATGCCGTTTATAGGAAGCCTACCGACACTGACTGTCGTCTGTAGGCTTGTCACCATCCGGCTCAACGTGAAGGGGTACTTCATACCTCTGTTCATAGGACCAGGTCAACTCTGACACAGAGTTTGTCAGCTGAGCTACCCCATCTCAAAATAGTCTTCCATCAGAATGATTGTATTGAAAGATCAGACGTGCATTGCGCTATCGATCAACTCTGCACAAGTTAGTAATGATAATACGGAGGCGGCACCAAGGTCTACGACCTTTTTGCCTTACGCAGGGAAAATTTCTAACAGGCTTGGTTGTATTTTGCGGATATAATGTTGTGACGTTTGTTTTTCGACCACCATCTAATATCAAGGTCGTTATAGGTGCCGTAAACGATGATCTTGATATGCATCAGCCGGGTGTCTATCCGATTCATTACTACTGTGCCATGACATTTATTCTTCCGACAATGAAGACTGTGGAGGATTGGTGTACTGAGCATAAGCGTCAAATGGTTAAAATGGCTCTGAGCACTAAACATCTATGGTCATCAGTCCCCTAGAACTTAGAACTACTTAAACCTAACTAACCTAAGGATATCACACACATCCATGCCCGAAGCAGGATTCGAACCTGCGACCGTAGCAGTCGCGCGGCTCCGGACTGAGCGCCTAGAACCGCTAGACCACCGCGGCCGGCCATAAGCGTCACATACGTTTACAACACAGAAGCATATGCGCTGTTGGAGAACAATCTGTATCTACATCTGCATCGATACTTCACAAGCCACCATAAGGTGCGTGGGTGAGGGTACCATTACTTGTCCCACTCGCAAGTAAAGCGAGGGAAAAACGACTATCTATATGCCTTCATATGAGCTGCAATTTCTCAAATCTTGTGTCCGTGGTTCTTACCAGCAATGTATGTTGGTGGCATTAGAATCGTTCGGCAGTCAGCTTCAAATACTGGTTCTCAAAACTTTCTCAATAGTGTTTTTCGAAAAGGACACCGCCTTCCCTCCAGGGATTCCCATTTGAGTTCTCGAAGCATCTTCATAACACACACATGAACCTACCAGTAACAACTCTAGCAGCCCGTCATTGAATTGCTTCGATGTCTTCCTTCAATCCGACCTGGTACTGTTACCAAACACTTGACCTGTACTCCAGAATAGATCGCACTAGTGTCCTGTATGTGGTGACTTTTTCAGATAAACCACTCTTTCCTAATTTCTCTTGCAAGGTGGCAGAATAATTGGTCAGATTCGCACCTTACATGAGACCTTTACACATCACAACGAGAAGGTGAAGATGACACCTAACGTAATTCGGCAGTTATGAGAACATTTGCCTATCAGTATGTAATGCAAAAGGGGATAACAGCCACTCGATGGTAATTAACACACCATTCCTATACAATGCAAGTCTTTGAATGGAAGGTGGAACAGGGAACGCAGTCTCTTTTAGTTTTGAAAATCCAGCCCCACAATGGTGTAGCGAAGCTGTGCTGTGGGAGTTACGACGGAAACCACTTAAAGTGATGACAGGACGAAGGTCAGCGACCCCAGGCTAGGTGATTCAGGCTAGGAGGCGCGGGTAGTGGTACATCTGCACAAGGGAAAGAAAAAAAGCTTTACAAACCTGTGTTTCGGAATTCCAAGGGATACAAACAAAAGCCAGTGACGAATTTTCGTCCAGCGAGTGCGACACACGGAAAGATCAATGTACTTTAGGCGTCTAGAACGACAACAAAGCGTCCGATTGGCGGAAACGCACTATGAAGGAGAAAAATACGGAACTTTCAAATGCAGTTTGATAGAAGGGACATTGCGATTGGTAGAGAGAGTTTCTATAAAATAAGAGGAACACTCCTATTGATCTAAAAAAGCTGTGATGGGAAAAAGGAACCCAAGTGGAGGGAGGAAGTTCGGCCACGAGTAGGACAAGAGAGAAATTACCTCGGGACTCTTCTCTGACCTGGTGTCTAGTGCAGAACAGAGTGCTTAACGCTCCATACGACGCAGAGAAGAAATTTGTGTGGACACTGCGTTCACAGCGGCTGCACTTCAGCTGGAAATTAGCTGTAGCAACGTTTAGCTCCAACTGTGGAGAAACGAACCAGCCAAATCAGTTATTTGTTCTTGCGAAAACTGAGAGGGCACCGTAATATGCACGCTGCTCCAGCCATGCGTGTGTTTATTGACACGTAATAAGACTAGGGCTGAGTATATGTTTTCTCACATAGCGAGAAACATAAGGAAATTTTCTGCTGGAAAGTTCAGTGGGAACGAGCTGACAGCACCACGTCGCAGCTTAAGGTAAATAACGCGTGCAGAGGCTGTAAACTCGAGCGGCCTTGGGTTGTCTTGAACTCAAATTTGTCATTTAACTAACCGTCCACCGTAGACTTGATTGTCATCCTAAATACTGCTGAACTTTTAACTGGAATCTGACGATTTTCGTAGCACTCACCAACATCATACTGTATCAGTAGGAGCAATTTTGTAAACAAACTTCCAGTTAAACTTTCGTATTATTGTGCTTAGGATTAATGTAAAGAAACTTCCTATTAAACTGTCACAATATTGTGCGTAGGATTAATGTTCTGTCAGAGAGTTAATATTTAACATTGTTGTGTATAAAAATATTTCTCTTTCAGATGGTGGCAAGATGTATTATCCATTGCGCTGTTTTTATGTTGGCGAGGTGGAAACTGTGTAAAAGCTGTAATTTTGTGAGAAATATTGCGACATTAAAGTTGTCATTTCACCTTGCACAGTTTTTCTCAGCAAGAATAAGCAAAACCAAACCGCACCTTACACTCTCAATAAACCAAAGTCGACCATTCGCCTTCCCTACCACAGTTTACAAGTGGTTCAAATGGCTCTGAGCACTATGGAACTTAACACCTGAGGTCATCAGTCCTCTAGAACTTAGAACTACTTAAAACGAACTAACCTAAGTATATCACACACATCCATGTCTGAGGCAAGATTCAAACCTGCGAACGTAGCGGTCGCGCGGTTCCAGATTGAAACGCCTAGAACCGCTTGGCCACACCGAGCGAGGTGGCGCAGTGATTAGCACACTGGACTCGCATTCGGGAGGACGACGGTTCAATCCCGTCTCCAGCCATCCTGATTTAGGTTTTCCGTGATTTCCCTAAATCGCTTCAGGCAAATGCCGGGATGGTTCCTTTGAAAGGGCACGGCCGATTTCCTTCCCAATCCTTCCCTAACCCGAGCATGAGCTCCGTCTCTAATGACCTCGTTGTTGACGGGACGTTAAACACTAACCACCACCACCACCACCGCTTGGCCACAGCAGCCGGCCCACAGTTCTCACGTGCTTGTTTCACCTCATATCACTCTGTAACATTACGTGTAGAAATTTAAACAACTTGACTGTGTCAAGCAGGGCACTAGTAATACTGTATTCGAACATTACATGTTTTGTCTTCCTACTCATGCGAATTAACTTGCATTTTTCACATTTAGGGCTATCTGCCATTCACCAGGCCAAGTGGATGTCAGCTCATGTTCCTACAGCCACCTAACTTCAACATCTTACCGTACACCAAGGCGTCATCAGCAAACAACCGCCGACTGCTGCCCACCCTGTCCGCCAAATCATTCATGTATATATAGAACAACAGTTATCCTGTCACAAATGGTTCAAATGGCTCTGAGCACTATAGGACTTAACATCTGAGGTCATCAGTCCGCTAGAACTTAGAACTACTGAAACCTAACTAACCTAAGGACATCACACACATCCATGCCCTAGGCAGGATTCGAACCTGCGACTGTATCAGTCACGCGGTTCCGGCTGAGCGCTAAGCCACCGCGGCTTGCGTATCCTATCACACTTTCTGGGGAACTCCTGACGATACGCTTGTCTCTGTTGAACACTCGCAGTCGAGAACAGCATTATTTAAGCTGCTCTTTAAGAAGTCTTCCAGCCGCTCACAAATCTGTTAACTTATTCCACATTATCGTACATTCGTCAACAGTGTACAATGGGGCACCGTGTCAAATACTTTCCGGAATTTAAAAATCTGGAATCTGCCTGTTGCCCTTCATCCATAGTTCGCAGTTTCATGTGAGAAAAGGAGAGCAGAGTTTCACATGAGCGAATTTTTCTAAAACTATGCTGATTTGTGGACATAAGCTTTTCATTCTAAAGAAAGTTTATTATATTCGAACTCAGAATATGTTCAAGGATTCAACACCAAACCGTTATTATGGCTATTCGTGTGAAGACTAGTGGACGGTTGGCTCAGGTGACTAACAGCATAGGGTAGTTATGTAGGAATTTTACGAAGGAGTATCTGGTAGTGATAGTGGGTGGAACAGGGAATATTCTTGATAGGTGCGGGGAATATGATGAAGGTGGTGACATGGTAGAGATAGCCACCCAAACTGGAGGCACTAATGGGCATTTCGTGCAGCTGTTTCAGCATCATGATAGGCCTCATCTAAATGTGTCTGTTAGGCGCATTAACGTGGGGCAGGAGAGGTCACTGATGGCAGAGGGCATGGGTCACATCACATTGCAGTGATGCCACTTGAGTCCATCAGTAGATGGGATTTCGCTAGGAATGGTCTGCACCTCAATATGTATTGGAAGGGAAGGCTGGCAAAGCTTGTAGGTGACAGTGCAGTGGTTGGTGGTAGGACCACTCATGGAAAAAGTCCTGCAGTAGTTAGTGTTACAGCTGCATCTTTTGTGGATTGAAGTCTGTTGACAGGTATACCTGCTTAAAGGAGGTCGCTCTGACTAAGGAATCACTTTAAGAGGACATCATGTTTCCAAGTAGAGGAGTTAACATATTTATTGATGTATCGGAGCAGCATTTAATTAATTTGCAAATTCAGAGGATTCATTTACCAGGATACAGATTAGCTGGCTGCTTTTCAAAGAGGCCCTTGCTGGATTGTGGAGTAGCCATGTATGTAAAAAACAATATTCCATTTGAGTCCATAGACATATCACAGCACTGCACTGAACAGATATTTGATTGTGGTGCAGGGGCAGTTGAATTTGATGAAACTAAAATTCTAATTTTTGTTGTTTATAGGTCCCCTAACTCTGAGTTCAGAGCATTTCTGCTCAAGCTAGAGACGTTTCTTGATTCACTTTATAGGAAGTACCAGAAACTATTTATACAGGGCTATTACAAATGATTGAAGCTATTTCATAAATTCACTGTAGCTGTGTGTCATTGACATATGGTCACGACACACTACAGATACGTAGAAAAACTCATAAAGTTTTGTTCGGCTGAAGCCGCACTTCAGGTTTCTGCCGCCAGAGCGCTCGAGAGCGCAGTGAGACAAAATGGCGACATGAGCCGAGAAAGCGTATGTCGTGTTTGAAATGCACTCACATCAGTCAGTCAGAACAGTGCAACGACACTTCAGGACGAAGTTCAACACAGATCCACCAACTGCAACTCCATTCGGCGATGGTATGCACAGTTTAAAGCTTCTGGATGCCTCTGTCAGGGGAAATCAACGGGTCGGCCTGCAGTGAGCGCCGAGTGTGGGAGGAACTTAATTATCGGCTTTATGTCTGCTGAATCACTAAAGGGGCACATATCGAACATTTGTGAATGCCTAAAAAAACTTTTTGAGTTTTTGTATGTGTCTGCAAAGCATTGTGAAAATATCTCAAATAATAAAGTTATTGTAGAGCTGTGAAATCGCTTCAATCATTTGTAATAACCCTGTATGTGATGACTTCAATATTAATTTTGCCTATGACTGTGCAAGAAAAAGGATGTTGGTAGACCTCCGAAATTCCTATCATCTGACGCTGACTGTGTTTTTTTTTTTTTTTTCAACTATGGAGCAGGGCAACAGTAGCACAGCTATAGACAATATTTTTCTTCGTTCTTCTTTACTGGATGGGCATTCTCTTGGTAAAACGGTGAACGGCGTTTCAGACCATGATGAACAAATTCTGACAATAAAAGGCCTATGCAATGAAATGTCACATGCAGTTACAACATAGGAATGTTAATCCAATGGTAACAGAGAGTTCTTTAAAACTCGTCAAGAAACAAGAGTGGCAGGATGTTTATAATGCGATAACATAGATAACAAATATAATGCTTTCCTAAACACATATCTCATGCTCTTTGAGAGCTGTTTTCCATTAGAACGTTCTAAATGGGATACTAGTACTAAAAAGCAGCCTGGGTGCCTGACAAGCGGGATAAGGATATCATATAGAACAAAGCGGGAATTATATCAAAATGTTAGACGTAGTCACAATCAAGCTACAATTGCCCATTACACACAGTATTGTAAGGTGCTTAATAAAGTTATTAGAAAGGCAAAGAGTATGAGGTGCGCAAATAGAATAACTAATTCATAGTATAAAATTAAAACCACATGGTCAGTTGTGAAGGAAGTATCTAGTCATCAGAACAAGGTATACAATATTTAACAATCATTTTCTGAGCATTGCTGGTGAATTAAATAAAAATTTAGTTTCTACAGGCAATCATATAATAACCTTGTAAAATGCCATTCGGAGACTGATGTCTAAAATACTCCTCTGTGATACTGACAAGGGGGAGATTGAGTCTATAATTAAATCACTGAAGACTAGGGACTCTCACGGATATGATGGAGAGCCCAGAAGAATATTAAAGTACTGTGCTGCACGTGTTATCCCTGTACTCAGCCATATTAGTTATTTTTCCCTGAGGAATGGTCAGTTTCCTACACGATTGAAGTACTCTGTAGAAAAGTCGCTTTATAAAAAGGGATAATGTAGACAGTTTTAGACCTATTTCTATGCCATCAGTGTTTGCTAAAGTTATTGAAAAGGCTGTGTATGTAAGGATAATTGGTAATTTTATGTCACATAATTTGCTATCAAATGTACAGTTCGGCTTTAGTAGTCGTTTAACAACTGAAAATGCTATGTTCTTTTTTATCTGTGAGGTACTGGATGGGTTAAACAAAATATTTCGAACGCTAGGCAAATTTTGTGATTTAAGTAAGGCGTTTGATTGTGTTGATCACAAAATATTGCTCCAGAAGTTGGACCATTACGGAATACGGGGCATAACTCACAATTGGTTCACCTCTTACTTTAACAACAGACAGCAAAAGGGAATTATTCACAGTGCTGAGGATGGCTGTGATGTGGGGTCTGAGTGGAGTGCGGTCAAATGGGAGGTGCCCCAGAGATCAGTGTTGGCCCACTCCTGTTCCTTATTTATATTAATGATATGCCCTCTAGTATCATGGATGATTCTAAAATATTTCTGTTTGCTGATAACACTAGCTTGGTAGTAAAGGATGTTGTGTCCAACGTTGGCGCTGTTTCAGATAGTGCAGTCATGGCATAAGTTCATTGCTTGTAGAAAATAAACTAACGCTAAATCACAGTAAGATTGAATTTTTACAGTTTCTGACGCAAAATTCAACTAAACCTGACCTTTAATTTCACATAATGGGCATATGATTAGTGAAACTGAACAGTTTAAATCTCTAGGTGTTCAGATAGATAGTAAACTGTCGTGCAAAACGCATATTCAGGATCTTGTTCAATGACTTAATGCGCCATTTTTACTATTCCAATGGTAGCTGAAAGAAGTGATCGTTCGACACAAAAATTAGTCTGTTTTGCTTATTTTCATTCGTTTATGTCGTATGGTATTATATTCTGGGGCAGCTCTTCCCATTCTCAAAAGATATTTTTGGCTCAGAAACGGGCGGTTCAGGCATAAGTAGTGTAAGTTCATGAATCTTCACTAGTCTGTGTATTTTGACATTGGCTTCCCAATATATATACTTTACTGTCGTTTCTTGTTAACAATATCAGCTTAACCCCCAGAATAATTAGCTTTCACTCAGTTAATACTCGACAGAAACCCAACCTGCATTTGGATCGGACTTCCGTAACTCTTGTACACAAAGGTGTGAAATATATTGCTGCATCCATCTTCAATAAGCTACCACAAGAATTCAAAAATCGTAGCAGTAATCCACGCGCTTTCAAATCGAAACTGAAGAGTTTCCTCACTAGTCACTCCTTCTATTCTGTTGAGGAGTTCCTTGAAAAATTAAGCTGATTCCCATGTTCTATTGTTGACTGCGTTTACCGAAACTTATGGCTTGAGTTTTTTGGGTTAATAAACATTTTATTTTTGTCTGTTATTACTTTATGTTCTAATGTCATGTACCGACACGTTCCATGACCTTGGAGATTTTCTCCTGGATTTGGTCCTACGGAACTTGACGTGAAAATAAAAAAATGGTCTCCAATTTTACGGGTTCGTTATATTACCACTGAGTCACCTGCGCTTTTTTCTAGTCGTTTGGGACTTTGTGCTGGGCGAGAGATTCACGATAAAAGCAAGGTAGGTAAGGGCCAATACCATAGAATACTCTTTGTAAAATCGAATTGGGATTCCATCTGCACCTGGTGATTTATTTGCTTTCAAATCTTTCATTTTTTTCCCTACGCCAGGGATGCTTATTGCTATGTCGTCCACACGACGGTCTGTCCGATCGACAAACGACGGTATGTTTTTACGATTCTCCTTTGTGAATGATTTCTTGAACGTGAAATTTCGTTTTGCTATCTTCAGCTGCCACACCAGACGCGTCAACAAGGGACTGAATAGAATCCTTTAGACTCGGCCAGCGACTTTAAATATGACCAGAGTTCCCTCACGTTCTCTGCCAGAGCTTTTGCTAAAGTGTGACGGTGGTACTTGTTGTACGCTTCGCGCGTATATCTTTTCACAGAACCACGAACCTCTACTAACCGCTTGTCGTCATTTGTGCGTTGACTTCTGACCCGGCAGTGTAACAGTCTCTGCTTCCTCAGTATCTTCCGAATTTCGTCATTGAACCATGATCGATCTTTCCCAGCGTTTATCCACATTCTAGATAGATAACTCTCCATATCGCGATTTGCAATCTGCTTAAACTTTGTCCGTAAATCTTCTACGGTCATCTTACTGTAACTATGTGGTGTCTTTTCGGGGTCCCGGGATCGATTCCGGCCGGGCTGGGGATTTTCTTTGCCCAGGTACTGGGTGTTTGTGTTATCCTCATCATTTCATCATCATCATCATTATCATTCGAGGCAGACTTGATTGTGTAAAAATTGGACTGTGTAAAACTTGGGACCCACAAACCAAACGTCATGATCATCATTATCATCCCAGCCTTCTTGGCTGATTTATTAATTTTCGTAACCATAGCTGTTATAATGACATCATTGTCGCTAGTCCCCGTGTCCGTAATGCGACTGTCGATAAGTTCTGGCCTATTTGCAACTACAAGATCTAAGATATTTCCGTTGCGTCTGGGCTGCCGAGCAAGCTGCTGAAGACAGTTTTCAGAAAAGGTGTTCAAAAGCATTTCGCGTGACTGTGTCTGTACCTCCGCAATAACTCCATAGACATCCCAGTCTATACTCGGTAGGTTAAAGTCGCCTCCAGCTAGCATTTCCGCGGTACAGACGGTAGACTTCCTTTGAATGACTCTAGAGCTGTCACAGCAGAGTCGTGCGGCCGGTAGAAACATCCAACAATTAACTTGATTTCACCTACATCTGTTATACGCGACCAGGTAACTTGAATGTCACACTCAACTCCGCGCGACCGCTACGGTCGCAGGTTCGAATCCTGCCTCGGGCATGGATGTGTGTGTTGTCCTTAGGTTAGTTAGGTTTAAGTAGTTGTAAGTTCTAGGGGACTTATGACCTCAGCAGTTGAGTCCCATAGTGCTCAGAGCCATTTGAACCATCACACTCAACTTCGACCTCAATAGGGACAATAATTTGTCAGCTGCAATGGACACTGCCCCTGCTATGGCCTTTAATATGTCTTTCGAATATACGTTCCACAACTCGCTAAATATCTGACAGCATTTCATCTCGAGTTGCCTTCTGAGTTTCCTTTCTGCATATCGACTGACGAGTGTTCATCGCCGTCGGGGAAGACATCGTGAAGGACTGCAGGCGGTTCGCAGCTCTCAGCGTCTCTTCGACTACTACCACAGGTCCCATGCAACCGCAGGTGAATATATCCCATAGTATAAAATTGCTACCACCTGCCTACGTCCGTAGCGCGCTGCCATGTTTCGAGTCGCATTTCATCCCGACGACGGCATTTGTGCAGACGGCCGTCGACGTAATGTAGCAAAAATGTGATTCATCTGAAGAGCCGATAAGTTATCATTGGTCGACGGTCAAATCGTGATAGTCCCGTGTCCACTGCAATCGTATGTGACAATGGCGTTGGGTCAACATGTGAAAAAGTAGAGATGGTTGTTGCTGAGCTCCCTGTTCAACAATGAACGATGAAAGTTTTGCTACAAAAGGCTTGTGCGTGCACCAGGATTGTGTTCTTTCGGCAGAGATGCCACAGATCACCATCTATCCTATTTCATAGAGCGAACGAGCCTCCGAAACCAACGTCCTGTGAAGAGTCGTGGCCGTCCAACGTTTCACCTACCTCTTTCCGTAGTTTTTCACAACAGCAGCCACGTGAACACTCGACCAGCTTCGCCATTGTCGAGATACTAGTCCACATGCTCTGCGTAATAATGATCTGCCCATTGCCAGAGTCGCTTGTCTCAATGGATTTCCCTATTTGCAGCCCATATCTTAGCCAGGTGATTCCCCGTCCGTGTCTGCTCCGCTTACATACTTTTGTTACCTCGTCTCGTGCCTGCAACGCCACCAGGCGCCTTACAGCGTCGCAGTGGGCAGTGTTCATAATGTTTTGGCTTATTGGTGTAGGCTCTAATCCGGCTGGGCAGGGTGTCGAACTGATTGTGAGCTTGGATGAGAGATGCAGCTATGATACTACACATCCGAGCGAATAAGACATCTGTCGCCTAACGCAAGCAGCAATATCGTGGTAACGATGAACTTCATACTCATCAGAACGTCGCTCTACCGATGTCGAATTCTGAACTTGTGGTGGACGTTTCTGCTTCTTACACGAGACATAACGCGATCTTCTCACGGAAAACCATCATTCACATTGAATTTCCGAATGAGAAATTCACTTCGTAATATACCCTTAACGATCAGAATACGGGTAGCGTTATTCCAACATTTTTCGTGCGGTTGCGCTGAAATATTACTCCTTTGCGTGTAAAAGTATGCCATCTGACCTTTATTGCATTCCGACTTCGTGCTGCTATTTAATAGCCAATGGTGTATAAAGATTAAAGGTCATTACAGCTATATGTACGGTTTTTGCCTACTGTATGTTGGAATCAGAAAATTTGCATGTTGTGACACAGAATCAAACATGACTTTCAGTTCTTTTATATGCATACACGTCGTGTCGCCGGCAAATGTGGCTCATATAAGGTGTTACACTCTTCTTTTCTCTTTCCTTCTTTTTCCAGTATCTCTATGATTTTCTATGTGGTTACGTTTACGATCACAAAACTAATTTCGGAATCGAACAGATAAATTAAATGCCGTCAACAGAACAGCGGCAGACATTACACAAAACAATACATTAAACTCAATTTAACGTTGTTTTCCATATCAAAACTGTTAGTTTGACGAAATTTCTTTATAAAAATTACGTTCCTGTCTGTAACAATCTACACGCTATACAGGGATGTAAGAGATTCATTTTCGAGTTTTTCGATTTCATACAAACAACAAACGCAGAGCTTTCATTTTCACCATCAGCCGAAGTGTGATAATCCATGACAGGGCCCCGTTTTCCCGAAGACGGGTTCAAATGGTTCAAATGCCTCTAAACACTATGGGACTTAACATCTGAGGACATGAGTCCCCTACACTTACAACTACTTGAACCTAAATAACCTAAGGGCATCACACAGATCCATGCCTGAGGCACGATTCAAAAGTGCGACCGTTGCAGCAGCGCGGTTCCGGACTGAAGCGCCTAGAACCGCTCGGCCACAATGGTTGGCTCTGAAGACGGGCAAGGGCAGAGAACATCCCGCTTGCGGCCGGCAAACTCGATGGTCACCCAACCAAGTGCTAACCCAGCCCGATAGTTCTTAACTTCGGTGATCTGACGGGAACCGGTTCTACCACTGCGGCGAGGCCGTTGGCTTCAGGGGCGTAACCTCCATAAATTACTACATTATGAGCCCACAGTAGACTCTCTATTGTAAGGGGTTGGTTATTTGCCGCCGGTTCCCAGATTCTCATCGCTATGATGGCATCATTATCCACACTTCGTGTCGATTGTTCTCTGTTCCAGATTACTGCCAAATTTCCAGATTACTGCCAAATTTATCGATCCCAGAGTTGTGACACTGTAATTTATTGACGAAGTGCTATCTGTGTGAACGAATGAGTAATTCATTAATATCATGTGTCATTACGCACATGTTCACTAAAACTTTTGAATGTCATTTTTCTTCTACACATTTCCTTGTATTACAATACCATTAGTGTAATATCATATTCTTTGCTACAAATAATTACTTCATTTCAAGATGGCCGTCTCTGTAATCCGCATTCACGAATCCATGTTACTTCCGTGTCAAAATTTATACCATAGAAGCTGATCATTTTAAGCCGTGTAGGCCTGTGAGTTGTCAATACTGGAAGTCAAACAATAAAACATAACTCACCTTACATCCTCTAATCCCTCCCAGTGGTACTCGTGTTTTGCCACGACAATATTTCACTCTAGCATTTTCCAGCGTCATTATCAGCGTCTGATGGGACAGTTACGTTCATCCTCATAGTACTGCAAAAAGGCGTATGCGATACCATCAAGCGCAAGACCTGACACCTTTAGCAACGGCTTTGTGTGGTATTCCGCCACTTTAACTGCATGGAGCGGAATGTGTGAGAAAAAGCAACGAGTTGAGGTAGGTGACTAAATCGCTGACAATTAGCTAATACATTTTAAGGTTCAAATGGCTATGAGCACTATGGGACTCAACATCTGAGGTCATCAGTCCCCTAGAACTTAGAACTACTTAAAACTAACTAACCTAAGGACATCACACACATCCATGCCCGAGGCAGGATTCGAACCTGCGACCGTAGCGATATTTTAAGGTTCCGAAGCACAAACTGCTACGAGTTGCAAGACCCTTATATTTCGCCACTTAGCAGTACGAACACGCACAGAGAAACTTCATGCAAAGTGTTGTCAATTAATTAGCTGCCGGCCGGCCGCGGTGGTCGAGCGGTTCTAGGCGCTTCAGTCCGGAACCGCGCGACTGCTACGGTCGCAGGTTCGAATCCTGCCTCGGGCATGGATGTGTTTGATGTCCTTAGGTTGGTTAGGTTTAAGTAGTTCTAAGTTCTAGGGGACTGATGACCTCAAATGTTAAGTCCCATAGTGCTTAGAGGCAACCAGTTAGCTGCCACACCAGTTATGGGTTAGAATGAGAAGAAAAAGTTCGGTGTTCCGTTGTTATTGAGATCAGAGGCAGAAAACCAGGTGAAAGAGTCGTTCTAGTAGGCGGCTGAAGTGAATTACGGACAACACGGTCTTACTAACTGTTCTATGACGTCATATATATTACATGTTGCGCAACGCTCTGTGCAGTGGGTGGTGGAAGGTATTTGCTATCAGTGTCATAGATTTCCTGATATATCCCATCCGCATACTGAACGAGGGTGAAATTATTATTTACCTACTACCGTGAGGGCTTATATAACTCTTATTATCATTATCCCCACGAAAAGTAACCAATGGTGTCAGCAAGAGTATGGTAGAGTATTCTTCGAACACAGGTTCTCTAAACTTACATGGCAAGGCTTTGAGAAAACATTGTTGTTTTCCCCCAAACCTTCCCATTTCAATTCCCCGAGCATTTCTTTTCCACTTTCGCACGAGGCGTATCACACTGTTGAGATCATGATAGATCATCTCAGAACTCGACGTCTGTTGTCATGGTTACAAGATAAGGGTCCGAAACCCTTGAACTCTTGCATCTTTTAGGCGGTCTTCTTTTCTACCCTTCCACTCACTTTCTCTAATATTGTTTGTAAGTGATCGTCCCATTCCATATAGCTTCTCAGTATTACACCTAAATACTTATAAAATTTTTTGTGCCACACTAATCTTGTAATCTGAATTTCTTTCGAATCGTCCAACGACCATACCTTCCTGTAGAAAACAACATAATCAGAGAATAATCTTACAGTGCTGCTGATAGATGTATTTGAACTCTCGTGCCTGAATTAATGCGCTTGGACATATGCTTTAGCATATGTGGCGTATTCGTTTACTCGCTAACGTGCCCTCTCATTCGAACAGAAAGTGATTCGCAACCCTCCTATTCAAGCTTCTTCATTTTGTTTACATTGGTATCTCCGCTTCGTTTTAAATGATATTTTTTTTCTGCACTACTAATTTTGGAGACTATTGCCCCGTCATCGTGTGCCACAGAAAATGGTTTGCTAAGTCATTGTTGCCAGACAGGCCACCTACCCACAAAAGATCTAACTCGCGCATAGCCACATTATGAACCAACAGAGTATCAAGGTGAGAGCTTCCCTGCAATAAAG
Organism: Schistocerca serialis cubense; assembly: GCF_023864345.2. NCBI lineage: Eukaryota > Metazoa > Arthropoda > Insecta > Orthoptera > Acrididae > Schistocerca > Schistocerca serialis. Next base: position 246,528,377 of record NC_064638.1, on the reverse strand, counting down.
ATAACATCATTTGTAACTGAAGCAAATGTGTCTGTTCAACATGATCCTCAGTTGCTGTTATTCTTCACATCGGCCATCGTACTCCACTTTTCTTCGTTATGTGGCATGTCTTTCTCCGCCCTTGCCCATTCCGTCCTATCGCCGAAGTTTAGTTATTTCTGATGATCTTCCTCTCTGCTGCTCCGCTACCAATGCCTTTGGCGATTTCTGCTCTTGGTCTAAGTGATTTCTCTTTTTGGTCTAAGTAGATATCCAGGCCATTGTGTACGCTTGTCATCAATACCGAGCTGCTACTAGATCTGCTTCATTCCGTAACGCCTATATTTATTTGTTCCTTATCTTCCTATGTTGTATTTCTCCCAGAAGTTTTCTCATCACTTTCTTTGAGTATTTCATTAATTTCCTCTGCATTGTTTCAGATTTAATTCAACTCACCGAACCGTTTAACAGTATGGAGATGAATAATGTTTGATGAAACCTTCCTTTCTGTTTTTCTAGATTCCAACTTGCTACAATGTATATACATTTTTGTATGCACACTTTATACCTCCTAGATCCTCTTCTTCCACATTGCTATCTTCATTAACTGCATCATCTAGTTACATCAACCAAGCTTCCATCTTCAGCTTCATGGCCTCCATTCTGCGCTAAATCCCATTTGAATTACATGTTCGCGGTTTTCTTTTGTGTGTTCACCAGGCCATCTTCTTTCGCCTTTATTTCTGTTACAGCAATTGTTACTTAATTAAAACACATGTACAACCTAAATATCTCTAATTTCAGTACCAAAGTTTCCTTAGCTTACAAGCATGGCAAATTTTCACGCATTCTATGTTGTCGACACGAAAAGAACATGATTTTATGTTGCTTTTGTTCTTGGCCCACAGTACAAAGTTCGCAGAATTTCAACGCACGATTGGAGACTATCGGAGCCAACTGTCACCCTATGCATGTCAATACATCACTCATTTGAAATTCGGTTTGTTGTCCTCTGGGGATAGGAGTGTAATTGGCAGCAATGTATTAACGACGCAAAGCTGTACTGGCGTAAATGCATTGTTAACTGAGCAGATACATGACTCACTATAATGTAATTAAAGAGAGCAGGCAATAAAAGATAATTCCATTGTGCATTGTGCATTGTGTAATCAGTCACGCTGCACGATAGGCAGTGATCCAAGTACGGATGTGATTGGCAGATTACATCGTCTACAATCACGCAGTAGCGTTTGTGTTGCTATAATGATTATCCTGCTACGTAGAGAGATTAACGTCAAAATCACAGGAATTAAAGTTCATCAAAAACAGTACTAAACATTATAGTCGTTTCAGGCCATTCATGTTCTGCATTTTATTAGTGCAATACCGTTATGATATATTTGGTTTTTCCATATCCATTTCGTTCAGAGTCTCCGGCTACTTTATATATAACTTTCATACGTTTGGGGAAAACTTTCCTTTCTGCAGCAAAACAAAGGAAGGAAATAAAAGGAAAAAACAGACTCGAGAGGAAATCGGTTACATACAGCCTTTGTCTTCTTCTTTTTTTGCAGGCCACCTGGGGACCCCATTATGCCATTATGTTACTTTTATTCTTTCTTGAGTCCTCCATCTCCGTTTCATAAATTCAAACACCATTGTATTGCTGCTCGAAGAAGGCGTTAAACTTATAAGACGGATGTTTATACTATTACAGCTGAAAATAGTAACACTAGCGAACCTGACACCTTCTTCTGTTCATTTTTTCTTTCATCTCTTGCGCTGTACAATTACGGATCTGTTGTCTTGTACATCTTCTCTCCTCTTAATTTTGTTGCGCTATGTTTTTCTTTTTCGGTTTCTTGCTTATTTCTTCTAATTTTTATGTAATTACTGCATGCTGTTGGTTCGACTTTCTAGTTTTCAAAATGCTGTAGAATTATTCTTGTCAGTCGGATAAGACTCGATGTATAGATGTGCCCATAGAACAACAGTATTTATTTCATATTAAAATTTTCTACTAATTATGTACATCTTTGAATTACTTTTAAATGCATTATGGGATCAGCAGTGATCAATGTCTTGTAAATAATTACTATTAAAAACAGTCTTGATCACGATTTATTTTACAGGTGACCGGTTTCGACCACTACTGTGGTCATCTTCAGACCAATGAGTTGGAACGCCTTTCTGTTGGAGAATCTCCAACAGAAAGGCGTTCCAACTCATTGGTCTGAAGATGACCACAGTAGTGGTCGAAACCGGTCACCTGTAAAATAAATCGTGATCAAGACTGTTTTTAATAGTAATTATGTACATCTTTGTTACTTCTTAACACAAGTATATCTATTGTGTGTTAGTTTCCAGTATCATCCGCACAATTTATTTTCCTTTCTTTCTGATTTCTTAAAATTCTTTTATTGGTGCTAAGCGTAGTTTTGACGACGTATTATTGCCCTCCAGCAGAATTACTGTCTCATAATGACGAATTATTTGCATTTGCAGACAACGATTTATTTACTACAAACGCCTTTCTTAATCTTGCTCTCATGGCTTCTTTTCATCGACATTAAGGCTCGATAACATCTCCTAAATGCTTTAACGTTAGTTCGAAATATTTGACGTTAATTTCTATCATCCAGTCTTGAAGTGTATTGTTACCACTATTGTTTCGAAGGAAGTTAGGAGTTCTGCACTTCAAGCTGTTTCTTTTAGTATTTCTATATTTTATTTCACTATCTCACATTTCATCCCCAAATTGTTAAATTACATACAAATGGCTAACAATTTTGGGACTGGTAATTTTCATACTTTTCCAGCTGCACAGAAATTCTCCTACGTAAGTTGCACTCCTGAAAAAAAAGAAAGAAAAAAGAAAAGATATTATGAAGATATGGCTTAGCCAAAGTCCACGGCCTTATTCCTAGAACGAATTATCACTTTGCACCTGAGAGTCCTCTGATATGAAAGTTTCTGACATATTAAAACCACGTGCCGGATATGGTCTCCAACCCGAGACCTTTGGTTTTCGCAGAGAAGAGCTGTTCCAGCTGAACTACCCGAGCATGACAGATAACCTGCCTTCAGAGCGTTACTTCCGTCAGTCCCTCATCGCCTACCTTCCAAACTTCACCGAAGTTCTACTGTGTAACACCCCTTTCGTCCAAGAGTGCTAGTTGCACAAGATATGCAGGAGGGTTTCTGTGAAATCTGGGAGATAACAGGCATTTCGCTGGCGGAACTAAAGTTTTGAGGACAGTTCGTAATCCGTTTGACGTGTATAGCTCAAGCGATAGGGCCTGTGGACCCGGAGGGGAAAGCTTCAGTGTTCGAAACAGAAGGAGTTATGTTTCAAAATAAAAAAATCACTCTGGACTAACTTTTTACACTGACTAATCATACAGTACCCAAAAATTCCAACGTATGATCATAAATACCACTCCTATCCTAAGGACATAAATTTTTTAAAAATGAGTAAAACAATAATAATGAATAAAAAAATAAGTAATAAAAATAAAAATAAAAAGAGTACACACTCACTCACGCACGCACACACACACACACACACACACACACACACACACACACACACACACATACAGTCAAACAACAAACAGTCGATAGCAGAAACTGAGAAAGTTGGGAACACTTACCAAAACGCTGTCGAAAATTGTGGTTAAAGAGTTATATTTGGAGAGAAGTACGAGAACTAGATAAATTGCAAGTTTTCAAGCGGCTTTCCAGAAGGTAGATAGATGTTTTGTGCACAAACAGTAAATTACACTCTGATATCTTTCCACTTTATCATAAAACTTTCAAGGACAGTTCTAAATTTATAACCTATACGGGCTAGTGTAAAAAAATCTAGTAAAATTTCTTAGCACCTACTAAAGATATCTTGTAAATAAGGTAAAACGCCTCTGGGTGCACAAATAAAACATAAAACAATTTCATCTGCAGCATGCAAATAAAGTTTTTCTTTTAAACTGCTGTAAAAGAATTTGGGTTTCTTTTTTCGTGTTGAATCGCCTGTGAAGATACGATCGACAAATCAACTCTAAGTACCCAGTTTATGTTTTCACGATCAGAACGCAAATAAGTTTCTATAGTATCAAAAGAGCACGCAATCGACCAAAATCTTGTAATGGTAGCGGTAGATAACTTCTAGAATAGGCCACTGGATGATTAGATAGGTAATCGGATACAACAAGTAGAAATTGCACTTGAAATTACTTGACATTCTACAGAATACACTCCTGGAAATTGAAATAAGAACACCGTGAATTCATTGTCCCAGGAAGGGGAAACTTTATTGACACATTCCTGGGGTCAGATACATCACATGATCACACTGACAGAACCACAGGCACATAGACACAGGCAACAGAGCATGGACAATGTTGGCACTAGTACAGTGTATATCCACCTTTCGCAGCAATGCAGGCTGCTATTCTCCCATGGAGACGATTGTAGAGATGCTGGATGTAGTCCTGTGGAACGGCTTGCCATGCCATTTCCACCTGGCGCCTCAGTTGGACCAGCGTTCGTGCTGGACGTGCAGACCGCGTGAGACGACGCTTCATCCAGTCCCAAACATGTTCAATGGGGGACAGATCCGGAGATGTTGCAGGCCAGGGTAGTTGACTTACACCTTCTAGAGCACGTTGGGTGGCACGGGATACATGCGGACGTGCATTGTCCTGTTGGAACAGCAAGTTCCCTTGCCGGTCTAGGAATGGTAGAACGATGGGTTCGATGACGGTTTGGATGTACCGTGCACTATTCAGTGTCCCCTCGACGATCACCAGTGGTGTACGGCCAGTGTAGGAGATCGCTACCCACACCATGATGCCGGGTGTTGGCCCTGTGTGCCTCGGTCGTATGCAGTCCTGATTGTGGCGCTCACCTGCACGGCGCCAAACACGCATACGACCATCATTGGCACCAAGGCAGAAGCGACTCTCATCGCTTAAGACGACACGTCTCCATTCGTCCCTCCATTCACGCCTGTCGCGACACCACTGGAGGCGGGCTGCACGATGTTGGGGCGTGAGCGGAAGACGGCCTAACGGTGTGCGGGACCATAGCCCAGCTTCATGGAGACGGTAGCGAATGGTCCTCGCCGATACCCCAGGAGCAACAGTGTCCCTAATTTGCTGGGAAGTGGCGGTGCGGTCCCCTACGGCACTGCGTAGGATCCTACGGTCTTGGCGTGCATCCGTGCGTCGCTGCGGTCCGGTCCCAGGTCGACGGGCACGTGCACCTTCCGCCGACCACTGGCGACAACATCGATGTACTGGGGAGACCTCACGCCCCACGTGTTGAGCAATTCGGCGGTACGTCCACCCGGCCTCCCGCATGCCCACTATACGCCCTCGCTCAAAGTCCGTCAACTGCACATACGGTTCACGTCCACGCTGTCGCGGCATGCTACCAGTGTTAAAGACTGCGATGGAGCTCCGTATGCCACGGCAAACTGGCTGACACTGACGGTGGCGGTGCACAAATGCTGCGCAGCTAGCGCCATTCGACGGCCAACACCGCGGTTCCTGGTGTGTCCGCTGTGCCGTGCGTGTGATCATTGCTTGTACAGCCCTCTCGCAGTGTCCGGAGCAAGTTTGGTGGGTCTGACACACCGGTGTCAATGTGTTCTTTTTTCCATTTCCAGGAGTGTAGTACATTACTGTTAGACATAAAGAGCTGTTGGTGTACTTTGCATGAAAAAAACGTAAATATGAAACTTACAGAGCTAAATTTGATTGATTGATTTACTTTATTTAGCGTTCAGCATAGTATATTACACGAATTAATTACATGTACGTGATCAGTGTACAATATAGACACTAAGAATGCACTTACGACATGAAGATAATCCAGAAATGGAAAATGAGTAGATACACAAATACACTAAGTATACACTACCACAAAATATATTCAACACAGCAACAATCGAATGTCAGTGTTGCTGATGTATCGTACCGCCGTTTTGGTGGCTTGCAAGTGTTCGGAGCGGTCGCCAGTGAACGTTTGAAGTGGCACTCTTCAACTATATATTTTACAGTTTGTCTGGCAGCGCCACAGTCGCATTTGGAACAACTTATTTTTGCCCATTTATACAGCGAGTTAGTATATCTGCCACAGTTCTTCATATTCTATTTAGAGTAGCCTAGATTTTCCGAGGCTTGTCGAATCCAGGTGGTATGATTGCGACGCAGCGCATATTATGGAAGGCAGTGGCTGAATGTTTGGCTCACTCCTCTTCTCAGCGATCACTTAGACTGAATCTGTTTGTATACAAAACTGTAGCACTTTCTAGGGGAAGAAGTGTAGAGCACAGGCAGGTTCTGTCGGAGACGTCTCGATAGATTTGCAGAAGACGGCTGTTCTTGATGTGTTTGAGTTCTCTAATGAGTGCCTGAGGTAGACTGGATAGTATGTTTCTGCTCCACTACGATAACCCCGATACATTCCGCATCAGTCAGTTTATGGTCAGAACAACTCACTTCTTCTAACTAAACGAACCGTGTTGTGATTTTACAAATTGAGAGTCTTTCCAGTGGCGATTCCAGCAAGTTAATGTACATGATATTGTTGAGCCGTGCATGGCTCGTGTTCCCGCCATCTTGTATTTTACACCCTTTTTTAACGTACTTCCACCTCACTACGTTAGTTTAAGTTACTGTCACTGAGTTGCTGCTTTGTCTGACCGTGAGCGGTGTTAGCAGCGCGTATCGATATATCCCCTCTCGTAATATCTTTGCTCGACTGCTATTACTTCGCGGTCGTTGTCTGTCGTAGTCCAGTTCGGATCGCCAATTCCGGTCGCGATTTCGGGTCTGCGAGTCAGTTGGAACGCGTTTGTAGCGCAGTCCGGACCTGCCAGTCGGGGAGTTGCAATGCGGCATCAGTGCATTCGGGGTGGAGCAGCAGTGAGGTCTGCGTCGACTTGGCTCGCCCGACCATTGCCACCACGCATAACTTGAGCAGGGCCACGGTCTTGGTGGATCGTCGGACCGTCGTCCCACAGCGCGACGCGTTTTGGCTCGCTGATCGTTCATGAGTCGGCTGTGTGTGTGCGCGCATCGGCTCCCGATTTGTCTTCGTGCGTGCTTAGTTACCGTTGGGTATCGTTCAGGTCTTCGTGCAAGTGTTTGTCAGATTATGTGTGTAGTTGGCGTGATTTTCTTTGACAAGTTATTTTAAATGTTGTCGGCATACTGGCTCTGAGAGGTCGGTCGTCTCATAGAGTGACGTGTAACTGGTTCTCTGAGCGCTTCTGGGCCCCTTCAATTACCATCCTGTAGAATTTGGGCCGGTCCTTTCCTCGTGCAGGGATGTCGTTTAGCCAGTGGGCGTGTTTCCTCTGCATGGGTGGGTCCGAGCCAGTATTCCCGCCGTCGTGTCTCTGGAAGTCAGTGGGAGACGCACCAGCAGTGCAGTCGCGACGGAGCCTCAGTCACGGACGGACCAGCGGGCAGTTGGTCGGTTGGTGCGGACCAGGAAAGATATCTCCATGCGGTGCAGTCGGCTGGGTCCGGTGGCGGTCCTTGTGCAGTGTCGGAACGTGTGTGGAGGTGTCCGATCGCTACGATCTTCGTGGTTCAGCGACCCAGGAAGTCTTAGTTGAGTAGTGGTTTCAAGTACCCAAGCCACGTCCATTCATGTGTGGTTCGTTTTGGTGATTCGCTGTTGGGGAGCTTTCCCTGTGAGCAACACTGAGTCTTTGTATTGCTGAAATTCAGCCGCCATGTGGTGTAATTAACTAAATTGGTAGACTACAGTTCAAGTGCACCAGCGGAATTGACTGCCTTGGGGCCGTTAGTGTTCCAGTTACCTGCCCTGGCCACTAACCTAATTTCAGGCAGCGTCCTTTCCTCACCTGTTGTCGCTGTCCAACAGCTATTACATACTTTATTGTGGAATATCACGTTCGTAACCTTTTGTGTTTGAGTTGTCATGTACTGATTGATGGCAAGCAAGTCGTCGTGTCGGTCAGTCTGTGGCTGTCCCCTGGTTGGGTTCCGACGGATCAAGTGTAGTTGGGCTCAGCACTTGTCTTACCTAAGCGAAAGAGTACAGACCGACCTCCTGGGAGGCTTCTGAGTGCCGTTGTCTTTATTGTCTTTCCCACCGGTGTTTGATTATGTTTCCAGCTATTTAAAAATTAAGGCTTATGGTTATATTTTCCTTAACAAAATTTTGGTAAATTAATTGTGGGCTTTCAGCCTTGCAACTTATTCTTAAAACTATCTTTCAAGCTTAAGCATTGGGGCTTTCTGCCTTTAAAGGATTGTGGTAATATATTTTAAAATTTGGATATTTAATTGTGGCCTTCAGCTATTTGTATAGCACCTTGCATATGTTTGTTCTATCTAGTTTGCCTTTAGGTTTTCCACCTAGCTGTGATCTATGTTTTTTTTAATTATTTTATTTCCTACTTTAACTGCATTTTTATCTCGTTGATTTTTAAGATTTCTTGTTTGAGGCCTTCAGACGTGAAAGAATTGAATTTGGTAAAGGTTCGTCTATGTGCCGCTTTGGTTGTAAATGTGTTATTAAATTACTATAAATTAAAATTAGAAGGCGAAGCTGACCCCAACCTTATTGGCCACTTTCCACAATCCTTATCATCTGTTCTGCCCAGCGGGTTTAGCGGGTGTTTCAATTGTAGCGTTTAATAGTGCAACCAGAGGTAAGAAAGATACAAACACGAAATTTTGTATGTAAGTACAGCAGGATACGAGATGCAAATGATCCAGATTTGTTGCCAATGTGCATGCCCACAGACCCGGTAGTGGTGCTGCAACAATCGGGCAGGAGGGGAGGGGGGGGAGGTGCAAAGGGCACATGTTCCGCGAGTCATACACGTCAAGACCACATCCTCACTCGAGGAGGACGTTTGCCGACGCAGAATTCTAGATGGACGAGTTAAACATTTTTCATATTTCAGTCAGTTTGAGAGGGGCCTAATCATCGGCATGAAAACCACAGGCTGGTCGACAAGCAGACCCACCAGGTTAATCGTCAGGAGTGTTCCGTCAGACGATGTGGGAGGACCCACTGCGATGTACCAGTCTGGAGCGACCAGGAAGACGAGGCGAGAGGATCGAAAGATCGTGCGGCAACCGATTAGGCATCCTACAATAGATTGTATATTCCATTTAGCAGATAAATACCGTGTGGCTAGTGCCTCCGGTCGGGTAGACCGTTCGCCCGGTGCAAGTCTTCCGAGTTGACGCTACTTCTGTGACTTACGTGTCGATAGGGATGAAATGATAATGATAAAGACAACACAACACCTAGTCCCTGAGAGGTGAAAATCTCCGACACATCCGGGAATCGAGCCCGGGTTGTTTAGTATGACATTCCGTCGCACTGATCACCCAGCTACCAGGGGCCGACCTATTCAGCAGATCATGTAATTCTTCTTGACTTTCACTCAGGATAGCAGTGTCATCAGTGAATCGTGTCATTGATGTCTTTTCACCCTGAGTTTTAATTAAGTTCCTGAAACTTTCTTTTACTTCCATCACTGCTTCTTCGATGCACATATTGATAGTACAGGGGAAAGAATAGAACCCTATCTTACACCGTTTTTTACAAGACCCATTCGTTCTTGGTCGTCTAATTCACGGCTGTTTTACATATTCTATACTACCCGTTTCTCCCTACAGCTTACCACAATTTTCTCAGATTTTCGAGCATTTTACACCGTTTTACATTGTCGAAATCTTTTTCCAGGTCGACAAATCATATGAACATGTCATGATTTTTATTTAGTCTTGCTTCCATTATCAAGAGCAATGTGAGAATTGTCGCTCTGGTGCCTTTACCGATCTTAAAGCCAAACTGATCGTCATCCTCAATTTTCTATTCCATTCGTTTGAATTATTGTCACCTACTTGGATGCATGAGATGTTAAGCTGATTTTGCTGTAATTCTCGAACTTGTCAGCTCTTGCAGTCTTCGGAACTGAGTGGATGATATTTTTCTGAAAGTCAGATGGTGCCACATCAGACTCATATATTCTACACACCAACGTGAATAGTTGTTTTGTTGCCACTTCGCCTAATGATTTTAGAAATTCTGATGGAGTATTATCTCTCCCTTCTGCCTTATATCATCTTAAGTCCTCCAAAGCTCTTTTCAATTCTGATTCTTACACTGACACCCCTATCTCTTCTAAATCGATTCCTGTTTCGTGTTCTATCACATCAGACAAACCTTCACCCTCACAGAGCCCTTCTACATATTCTTTTCTTCTATCCGCTCTCTCGTCTGCATTTAATAGTCGAATTCCCGTTGCATCATTAATGTTACCACCCTTGCTTTTAATGTCACCGAATGTTGCTTTGACTTTTCTGTATGCCTAGTCAGTCCTTCCGACAGTAATTTCTTTTTCGATTTCTTCATATTGTTCATGCGGCCATTTCATCTTAGCTTCGCTACACTTCCTGTTTATTTCATTCCTCAGCGATTTGTATTTCTGTATTCCTCAACATCCCTGAATATTTCTGTATTTCCTTCTTTCAACGACCAGCTGAAGTATTTCTTCTGTTACCCATATTTTCTTCGCAGGTACGTTCTTCGTACCTGCGTTTTCCTTTCCAACTTCCGTGATTGCCCTTTTTGGAGATGTCCATTTCTCTTCAAATGTACTGCGTGATCAGTTATTCCTCATTGCCGTATCTATAGTCTTAGAGAATTCAAGCGTATCTCATCATCCCTTAGTACTTCACTATCCCACTACTTTGTATATCGATTCTTAGTGACTAATCTCTTCAGTCTACTCTTCATCACTGCTACTTTGTGATCGGAATCTACACTGAAGAGCCAAAGAAACTGGTACACCTGCTTAATACCGTATAGGGCCCACGCGAGCATGCAGAAGTGCCGTAACAGAACGTGGCACGGACTCGACTAATGTCTGAAGTAGTTCTGGAGGGAATCGACACCACGAATCCTGCAGGGCTGTCCATAAATCCGTAAGAGTACGATTGGAGATCTCTTCTGAACAGCACGTTGCGAGGCATCCCAGATATGCTCAATAATGTTCACGTCTCGGGAGGTCGATGGCCAGCGGAAGTGTTTAAACTCGGAAATGTATTCCTGGAGCCACTCTGTAGCAATTCTGGACGTGTGGGGTGCCGCATTGTCTTCCTGGAATTGCCCAAGTCCGTCGGAATGAACAATGGACATGATGGGATGCAGCTGTCATTTATGCATGCAGCTTCGCCTCCCACCTCACCACCCTGAGTGAACCTCATCGCAGACGAAGCCATCACACGAGAGTCTGTGATGCTCTTCTGAAATCGAAACCAAACCTCCACATCAGCAGCCACACACATTAGAGATCAGAGCGGCCAGAACTACTGGTGATTCATTTTGGATTCGTCGAGAGTGGTCTTGGTGGTATGGAGATCTGGAGGAGCGTCTTCTCTTATATTGTTCTCCTCACGCTCTCCCATTGGCGCCCGGACGGAAGACGATACGTTGGCTGTTGTGTCGATGCTTCTACATCTACATCTACATCTACATCCATACTCCGCAAGCCACCTGACGGTGTGTGGTGGAGGGTACCCTGAGTACCTCTATCAGTTCTCCCTTCTATTCCAGTCTCGTATGGTTCGTGGAAAGAAGGACTGTCGGTATGCTTCTGTGTGGGCTCTAATCTCTCTGATTTCATCCTCATGGTCTCTTCGCGAGATATACGTAGGAAGGAGCAATATACTGCTTGACTTTTCGGTGAAGGTATGTTCTCGAAACTTTAACAAAAGCCCGTACCGAGCTACTGAGCGTCTCTCCTGCAAAATCTTCCACTGGAGTTTATCATCTCCGTAACGCTTTCGCGATTACTAAATGATCCTGTAATGAAGAGTGCTGCGCTCCGTTGGATCTTCTCTATCTCTTCTATCAACCCTATCTGGTACGGATCCCACACTGCTGAGCAGTATTCAAGCAGCGGGCGAACAAGCGTACTGTACCCTACTTTTTTTTCGGATTGCATTTCCTTAGGATTCTTCCAATGAATCTCAGTCTGGCATCTGCTTTACCGATGATCAACTTTATATGATCATTCCATTTTAAATCACTCCTAATGAGTACTCCCAGATAATTTATGGAATTAACTGCTTCCAGTTGCTGACCTGCTATTTTGTAGCTAAATGATAAGGGATCTTCCTTTCTATGTATTCGCAGCACATTACACTTGTCTACATTGAGATTCAATTGCCATTCCCTGCACCATGCGTGAATTCGCTGCAGATCCTCCTGCATTTCAGTACAATTTTCCATTGTTACAACCTCTCGATACACCACAGCATCATCTGCAAAAAGCCTCAGTGGACTTCCGATGTCATCCACCAGGTCATTTATGTATATTGTGAATACTAACGGTCCAATGACACTCCCCTGCGGCATACCTGAAATCACTCTTACTTCGGAAGACTTCTCTCCATTGAGAATGACATGCTGCGTTATGTTATCTAGGAACTCCTCAATCCAATCACACAATTGGTCTGATAGTCTATATGCTCTTACTTTGTTCATTAAACGACTGTGGGTAACTGTATCGAACGCCTTGCGGAAGTCAAGAAACACGGCATCTACCTGTGAACCCGTGTCTATGGCCCTCTGAGTCTCGTGGACGAATAGCGTGAGCTTGGTTTCACATGACCGTCTTTTTCGAAACCCATGCTGATTCCTACATTGTAGATTTCTAGTCTCCAGAAAAGTCATTATACTCGAACATAATACGTGTTCCAAAATTCTACAACTGATAAACGTTAGAGATATAGTTCTACTGTTCTGCACATCCGTTCGACATCCCTTCTTGAAAACGGGGATGACCTGTGCCCTTTTCAAATCCTTTGGAACGCTGCGCTCTTCTAGAGACCTACGGTACAACGCTGCAAGAAGGGGGGCAAGTTCCTTCGCGTACTCTGTGTAAAATCGAACTGGTATCCCATCAGGTCCAGCGGCCTTTCCACTTTTGAGCGATTTTAATTGTTTCTCTATCCCTCTGTCGTCTATTTCGATATCTACCATTTTGTCATCTGTGCGGCAATCTAGAGAAGGAACTACAGTGTAGTCTTCCTCTGTGAAACAGCTCTGGAAAAAGACATTTAGTATTTCGGCCTTTAGTCTGTCATCCTCTGTTTCAGTACCATTTTGGTCACAGAGTGTCGGAACATTTTGATTTGAGCCACCTACCACTTTGACGTAAGACCAAATTTTCTTAGGATTTTCTGCCAAGTCAGTACATAGAACTTTACTTCCGAATTCAATGAACGCCTCTCGCATAGCCCTCCTCACACTACATTTCGCTTCGCGTAATTTATGATTGTCTGCAAGGCTTTGGCTATGTTTATGTTAGATGTGAAGTTCCCTTTGCTTCCGCAGCTGTTTTCTAACTCGGTTGTTGTACCACGGTGGCTCTTTTCCACATCTTACGATCTTGCTTGGCACATACTCATCTAACGCATATTGTACGATGGTTTTGAACTTTGTCCACTGATCCTCAACACTATCTGTACTTGAGACACAACTTTTGTGTTGAGCCGTCAGGTACTCTGAAATCTGCTTTTTGTCACTTTTGCTAAACAGAAAAATCTTCCTACCTTTTTTAATATTTCTATTTACGTCTGAAATCATCGATGCCGTAACCGCTTTATGATCGCTGATTCCCTGTTCTGCGTTAGCTGTTTCAAATAGTTCGGGTCTGTTTGTCACCAGAAGGTCTAATATGTTATCGCCACGAGTCGGATCTCTGTTTAACTGCTCAAGGTAGCTTTCAGATAAAGCACTTAAAAAAATTTCACTGGATTCTTTGTCCCTGCCACCCGTTATGAACGTTTGAGTCTCCCAGTCTATATCCGGCAAATTAAAATGTCCACCCAGAACTATAACATGGTGGGGAAATCTACTCGAAATATTTTCCAAATTATCCTTCAGGTGCTCATCCACAACAGCTGCTGAGCCAGGGGACCTATAGAGAAATCCAATTACCATGTCTGAGCCTGCTTTAACCGTGACCTTCATCCAAATCATTTCACGTTTCGGATCTCCGTCAATTTCCTTCGATACTATTGCACTTCTTATCGCTATAAACACGCCTCCCCCTTCACTGTCCAGCCTGTCTCTGCGGTATACATTCCAATCTGAGTTTAGGATTTCATTACTGTTTACGTCTGGTTTCAGCCAACTTTCTGTCCCTAGTACTATATGGGCGTTGTGACCGTTTATTAATGAGAGCAGTTCTGGTACCTTTCTATAGACGCTCCTGCAGTTTACTATTAGCACATTAATATTGTTATTCCCTGTTGCATTTTGCCTACTCCTACCTTGCCGCGTCTCAGGAGGCGTCTTGTCGGGCCTAGGGAGGGAATTCTCTACCCTAAAAAACCCCCATGTACACTCCACACGTACCCCGCTACCCTTGTACCCGCTTCCGGCGTGTAGTGCACGCCTGACCTATTCAGGGGGACCCTACATTTCTCCACCCGATAGCGGAGGTCGAGAAATTTGCACCCCAGATCTCCGCAGAATCGTCTGAGCCTCTGGTTTAAGCCTTCCACTCGTCTCCAAACCAGAGGACCGCGATCGGTTCTGGGAACGATACTACAAATAGTTAGCTCTGATTCCACCCCGTGAGCGACACTTTCCACCTTCACCAATTCCGCCAACGGCCTGTACGAACTGAGGATGACCTCTGAACCCAGACGGCAGGAGTCATTGGTGCCGACATGAGCAACAATTTGCAGTCGGGTGCACCCAGTGCTCTCTATCGACGCCGGTAGGGCCTCCTCCACATCTCGGATGAGACCCCCCGGCAAGCAGACAGAGTAAACACTGGCCTTCTTCCCCGACCTTTCCGCTACTTCCCTAAGGGGCTCCATCACCCGCCTAACGTTGGAGCTCCCAATAACTAAAAACCCCTCCCCCCCGTGTGCCTGCTCGGACCTTGCTGAAGGAGCAGCCACATGTTCACTCACAGGCAGAGCGGGCGATGCCACACGGCCAGCCTCCACATTTACCCTCCGCCTCGTGCGCCGCGAACGCCGCTGAACCCGCCACTCCCCTTCGGGAGAGGGTGACTCAACCACGCCCGGTACCCGCGAAGATGTCTCGACAGCAGGGACAGTGGGTGAAGCATGTAACACCTGGGGTGTACCTTGCGACGCACCGGACTCCCCACTGCCGCTACACTCCGAGGCAGCAGCCTGAAGACGGCTAACCGCGGCCATCAACTCGCTGAGCTGTTCGTGAACAGTAGCCAGCTCCTCCTGCGTCCGTACACAGCAGTCACACATCCTATCCATCCTGCTTCTGTCCTCACTCACTACATTGGCTGGTCCTTAGACATCTGTGTCTTGAGAGCTCAATTACAATCACGCTACATAAAATCTGAGGAGCGCTGTCACTGACATTAAGAAGAGTGACACTAAAGGCACTAATAATATTAATAAAGAAAATTACAATGTCCGTCGCAGCACCGATATACTGATTTGAGGCGTATTATATGTGGTTATCTCTTAATCCCAGACTGGGACTTACAATCTTAGTACTCAGTGGTTGTTGTATGTATTCCAGCCTCTATTCTCCACTACAGTTTTTACGCTCTATATCTCCCTCAGGTGCCATGGCAGTTGTTCCCTGATATTTCAACACATATCCTGTCATTCTGACCCCATTACTCGTAAGTGATTTCCTTACACCCCTTTTTTCCCCATTTCTGCAGAGCATTTCCTTGTTTTTCACCAGTCCACCTAATCGTTTAAATTCTGCTATAGCAACATAGCATAGACTCTTTGAGTCCTTTCTTTTCCGTTTCCCCAGAGCCCATGATGAACATCCATTTCAAGAAGAATATGAAGCTGGCAGTAGTAACTCTTTTCCGGTTACACATAACCTAGCTGAGCGTTTGAGAAGTGATCTTCATCAATATGGTGACCATTGCAGCAACTGTCAAACAGAAGCGTGATGGTTTCGTGTTGGTGAATTGTTTGAAAGGACGACACCATTCAACCACACAACATTGTGAGTTCACAATTTGGACTCGTTAATAGCACCCGACCACAATTTCGTTTATAATAAGCGCTCCATGCATTGCCTCATAACTACACTCTCTGAACAGCAACACCTCACACATGTCGTACTAGACATCTCCACACTTAATAGAGGATGTTCTGCTTATAGTCAGTCACGAGTAAGGAACTTTAATCTAGCACTGGACCAGACATAACAAGTGCGACCATTTCCAGCAGGGCAGCTAATTACGTCTGCCTATCCAAGAAGTCCCCGAACTTTGCCTCCAGCAATCACCGCCTCGCATGACGGTGGGAGTGTTTCTACATAAACGTGAGTTCACACGAGCGCATAGATTCAAACTCCTAAATCCAACAAACTGAAGATAAACGTTGAAATTAGTCGGTGAACGAGTGAGGCAAAACGTCTGTCAATGTGCAACCTATCAGTTAACGTGGTCTTGCATAGAGTTCGATAAGCAGAAAATTTAGTAGATGTAGTAGATCGTTGACATTGGACAGTGTCGGTCGATTACCATCCAATTAACAATCAGGTCATTAGAGATGCGATGCAGGCCACGAGTTGAAAATTGGTGTGGGATTTTGGTAGAAACTTTGCCGTCATTCGCCTTAAATGACTTAGTGAAACCATATGAATCTAAAGCGTGAAAGGTTGGACGGACATTTTAACTTGTTCCTCACGATACAGACTTCATAAGAAGCTGAGTTGTATCAGGCACGCAGCTGTTTTAAGAAACATACTTTCGATGAGAAAATATGCAATGAAATAAAAGGAAGATATCACATGCTACAGAATGAAATCTGTTGTGTTTACAGTGGGAGTTACAGTGTATTAAAATCGAGATTCTGTGTAAGGTAAACCAAGAGAGCAGTTTCATTACCAAGCCATCATTATACTCATTAACTGATCTCTAAAGGTTAATGCCTCAACGCAGAAACAAGTGTCTGATACCCACGGGCAGTAAGTACAAGATTACCCTTGATGCCTGATTCTCAGGTGGAACTGGGTTATAACTGAGGTTTATGTAGAAGTGGGCTCAAACTAAAAACAATTTATTGAAGATGCAGAACTTCAATGCACAACATAAATCATACTGGAAAAATAATTATTCATTGTAGCCAGAATAAGCTTTATTAGGGCTCAAATAATGACACAACATATCCTATTAAAAACAGCAGTATTCAACACAGAATAAATAACCTGGCCCTCCAATTTACAGCCAAATACAAATAACAGGTAACAGTACATGGCCCCTCCTCACCCTGTAACTACTAATTACACCGAATTACCAATACTTCAACTATTAACAACACCACATAACCACCTACGTCCACGCCTAAACGTTAAATCAATCCGTTACACAATATAGCAATTTACAGTACAGTTGAGTAAACCTCAGGCTCGATTACAACAAAATCGCAGCATAAAACAAAATCAGTGTCAATAAAACAGAATCACTGTTCTAATATAAAGTACACTGACGAAAAAAAGACCGCAACACCAAAAAGTAATTAATGAAGAGTAATGAAATTCCAGTAACACATTTGTGTCGGTAACATATTTAAGAGATTAACATTGTAAGATCAAAGGTTACTGTAACCGCGAGATAAGCCATTCTATATTTAAATACTGGTATATTAATAACCGATGTAACCACCAGAATTCTGAATCCAGGCATGCAACCGTGTATGCATTGCGTCGTTGTACAGGTGGCGGATGTCAATTGTATGATGAGATTCCATGCCTGTTCCACTTGGTCGGTCGATACGAGGGCGGTCAATTCTGTCTTGTGATGACTCTGGATTGATGTTCCATGACGCACCATATGTGCACGATCTTGACAGATATGGTGATCGAGCAGGCCAAGGTAGCATATCTACACTCTGAAGAGAGTGTTGGGTATAATAGCGGTACGTTCGTGGACGAAATTCTGTTAGAAAACACCTCCTGGAGTGCTGTTCATGAATGGAACTGCAAGAAGTCGAATCACCGGACCAAATTCCAGGTGTAGGTTCAGTGTCTCAAACACGCAGACTTGTTGGTTACAGGCCTTCACTTGGCCTCCTTCCAACCAACACACGACGATCACTGGCACCGAAGCAGAACCAGCTGTTGTCAGAAAGCACAACAGACCTCCATCCTGTCTCCCAATGAGATCGCGCCTGACACCACTAACGTGACAAACGGTGGTGATTTGGGGTCAGTGAGATGTGCGCTATAGAATGTCTGGCTCGGAGCCACCTTTGAAGTAACCGGTTTGTAACAGTTCGTTGTTGCACTGTTTTGTCAACAGCTGCTCATATTCCTGCTGCGGATGCAGTACGATGCGACAGAGCCACACGCCGAACACGATGGTCTTCTCTCTCGGTAGTGTCGATGTTGGCCTGCCGGAACGGTTGGATACGTAAACAGCGTCTCAAACCATTTTCATCAACACAGAGGCGGTTTGTATAACTTGCTGTCAGATCCTGTTAAAAGCAGGTTGCATGTAACGAAGAAATTCAGGAAAGCAATGAATGTAAATTCAACGTATTGTCTATGCCAATGTCACTTGAGACATCCTAGTTCTGTTTAAAACTGACACGGGAGAAATATGCGTGACCACCTGTCCTCCCGAAAAGAAGCTTACTACGTGTTACGCGGTGCGGCACCTCGTTCTTAATACACTACTGGCCATTAAAATTGCTTCACCAAGAAGAAATGCAGATGATAAACGGGTATTCATTGGACAAATATATTATACTAGAACTGACATGTGACTACATTTTCACACAATTTGGGTGCATAGATCCTGAGAAATCAGTACCCAGAACAACCACCTCTGGCCGTAATAATGGCCTTGATACGCCTGGGCATTGAGTCAAACAGAGCTTGGATGGCGTGTACAGGTACAGCTGCCCATGCAGCTACAACACCATACCACAGTTCATCAAAGGTAGTGACTGGCGTATTGTGACGAGCCAGTTGCTCGGACATCATTGACCACACGTTTCCAATTGGTGAGAGATCTGGAGTGTGTGCTGGCCAGGGCAGCAGTCGAACATTTTCTGTATCCATAAAGGCCCGTACAGGACGTGCAACATGCGGTCGTGCATTATCTTGCTGAAATGTAGGGCTTCGCAGGGATTGAATGAAGGGTAGAGCCATGGGTCGTAACACATCTGAAATGTAACGTCCACTGTTCAAAGTGCCGTCAATGCGAACAAGAGGTGACCGAGACGAGTAACCAATGGCACCCCACACCATCACGCAAGATGATACACCAGTATGGCGATGACGAACACACGCTTCCAATGTGCGTTCACCGCGATGTCGCCAAACACGGATGCAGCCATCATGATGCTGTAAACAGAACCTCGATTCATCCGAAAAAATGGCGTTTTGCCATTCGTGCACCCAGGTTCGTCGTTGAGTACACCATCCCAGGCGGTCCTGTCTGTGATGCAGCGTCAAGGGTAACAGCAGCCATGGTCTCCGAGCTGATAGTCTATGCTGCTGCAAACGTCGCCGAACTGTTCGTGCAGATGGTTGTTGTCTTGCAAACGTGCCCATCTGTTGACTCGGGGATCCAGATGTGGCTGCACGATCCGTTACAGCCATGCGGATAAGAAGCCTGTCATCTCGACTGCTAGTGATACGAGGCCGTTGGGATCCAGCACGGCGTTCCGTATTACCCTCCTGAACCCACTGATTCCATATTCTGCTAACAGTCATTGGATCTCGACCAACGCGAGCAGCAATGTTGCGATACGATAAACCGCAATCGTGATAGCCTACAATCCGACCTTTATCAAAGTCGGAAACGTGATGGTACGCATTTCTCCTCCTTACACGAGGCATCACCACAACGTTTTACCAGGAAACGCCGGTCAACTGCTCTTTTTGTATGAGAAATCGGCTGGAAACTTTCCTCTTGTCAGCACGTTGTAGGTGTCGCCACCGGTGCCAACCTTCTGTGAATTCTCTGAAAAGCTAATCATTTGGATATCACAGCATCTTCTTCCTGTCGGTTAAATTTCGCGTCTGTAGCACGTCACTTTCGTGGTGTAGCAATTTCAATGGCCAGTAGTGTATTTTGAAAAGTAGTTTAATTGCATTTTAAAGTACGTCACATTTCAGTTTAACGTGTATTTGTGGTCTAGAACAGTGCAATACCTTTCGCTGCCAGCCAGCATGAATGGACAAGCTTCAAAATTTGTAATAGTCTAGCCTTATAAATGTATGTATAAAGTGCCTGTCTCAAGTTTTGAGTTCCGTGCGTCACTCTGTGAAAACGGAACCCTTATAGGATTGCTTTGTTGTCTGTACGTCATTCCGTCTGTGTGTCTGTCTGACTTACAGGAATCTTTCTTCTCTGGTAGACGTTATAAAGTGCAAATCTGCGTCAAATGTTAAGGTCTTTGGTCCCTTTGAGGTCTAAAAATTTAATCTAATTTACTTCAGTCAAAAGACACGGCCGTTTATATCACATGAATTATTACTCGAAAACTCACACATCAAAGCCAATAGGGTCCTTCCCGTTGACATACAATCACGAATTTTGGCAAGAAGCAAGTTTCACAGTAAAGGATAAATCAGAAAATTCTTAATTTGTAATTAAAGACCACAAGAAATATTTTCTGTTTCATTTTTTAATCCGCCTGTCTGTCTGTTAAGACCCTTTGTGTCGCATACAAAGATCTATGGTCCATCGGTGGCATAACAATCGTAAGCGTCTAAGTTAATGCAATCATAATATACGGTCATTTATGTCACATACTTTGGCTTTCGAAAACTCAAAAATCAAAACTTGTGCCGTGCTTCCTATTGACCTACAATCTTCGAAATAGGACAGAAGCAAGTTTCACATCAGAAGTAAAGGGAAAAAGAAACTGCAAATTTCTAATTTGTAATTATATAACTCGAAAAACTATTTTTTTTCCATCTGATATCCATCTGTCGGTCTGTTTGCCTGTTAATGTTAAAACGCTTTTTGCCTGGAACAGTTTGGTCTATCAAGTTCAAACTGACTGACGTACTGAGGTATATTATCTGATGGTGGTGTAAATATTATAAACTTCAAAGTCAATGCAGTCGAAAGATACGGCCATTTATGTCACGCATCAAAACCTATAGCAGACTTTCTGTTGACCTACAATCGTGAAATTTTTCCAGGTGCAAGGTTTCACAGTACAAGTAAAGTAAAAGAAGTCTGAAACTTGTTAAATTGTAATTATTACACACAAAAACCTTTTTTGCCGTTTCAGGATACATTATATTCAACATCCGTCATACGCATAATAAGGCGGACATTACTGCACGTTAACATAAACTGTAAGTTATAGTCATGGTCCAGCAAGTAAATAAAAATGTTTTATTAAATCTTTTCTTTCTACATATATGAACGAAAGTTCCCTGTTCGCTTCTTTTTGTGTGCCTGGGCTAATCTGCGGAGCTACTGGAGAGATTTTGATAGGGTTATGCAATTCCCGGGATCAATATCCTGCCAGTCGATGTCGATATCAGGCAAAAACCGTTGAGATTTTTGATTCTCAGAATCGATGACCTATATACGTACATAATTAAGTTTGTACGGAACCTTCAGTTCGTGAATCCTACCCACACTTGGCCATTTTCGTTTCTGTTTTTGCCATTAAGTCGATTAATAATTGGTAGAATTTACAGGTGGATGTAATTCATTCATGTCTTCGCAGACTCCTGGTGTGGAGCAATGATTCCTTAAATTTATTAAAAAAAGTATCTCGGAGGTTAGAGAAGATACACAGTGTCATGTAAAATGCTACTTTATGATATGTGATCATTTAACTCTTTGTTTCATGCGTGCGTGTGTGTGTGTGTGTGTGTGTGTGTGTGTGTGTGTGTGTTTGGGTGTCTAAAAAGTTATTTCTAATAGAAAATAATTATCTCAATGCTTAAGAGGTCTGTATTGGTTTTTAAATGACCGGAGTTTCAATCTTCAATGCAAACGTTACCCCTTACTTGCACACTATGATAAATGTTTAATTTTTCTGTAGCTGCTAGGTATAACAGTGAATTTAACACTTCAGGAGTGTTAATCTAGCGGCGTAGGAAAGGACAACGTGTAAGAAATATTTTTATTTTCTTTAATAGTTTAGTACTATTACAAACGTCTGTCTTTACTACTTCTTAAGAAGAGAGAAAGGATTCCCTTCAATTGATTTTTAGGGCTCACCAAAGAAGTTGATCAGATAGGAATGTGAATAATTCGTATAACCAATATCACCCGAACTACTTTGTACGAACCTGACATCTTGTGTTCGAAGGAACTCTCGTGATAAATACGTAACTGTGATCTTAATGGTTTCATTAATTTTGGGAGAAAAAAAATATTTCGGCCATAGCTTAGTATGCAAGTGAAGGGTGACGAATAAATTTATAGGAACCACCGACAATGTTATCCGTATGCAAGCATGCGATAAGATTGGAATGCATTTCTTTTACTGAATTTATCCAGATCTACATCAGCATTCCCCAGCCGAGAAACTTGTTTGGCGTCATCGGGTACGCTCCATTTAGAACCGGCTATTGACGATCCGTCAGTCGTGCAATCCTAAAAGGACAAGAAAAACCTTCCAGCCGTCTGCTGATGGACGTGAATAATTCGTCTGCGCGCTGACCATGCGTGGGTCGGCCAGAAGGCGACGCTGATTCACCATTACAGCTTTCCGACTATGGCGTCCCCTCGCACCTCAGAGGTGGCAGAGGAATTCATTACTTCAGACGCTTTTACCGCGACGTCGTATTGCAGAATGTCAGAGCAATGGCTGCTCTGAATATTTATTTCCACTTCAGTGCTGAGGGACGGTACTTCGCACTCCAAACCCCGGTGCCTGCTATGACGTTCTCATTCACGTGAGCTTCTGTTTTCTCTGTTCGCTGACGAAAACTGTTGTTATTTGTTTTCTAGTTTCTTGAGAACCCACACATTATAAAGGTTTTATTCTGAATTTTATTATTCCGACTCTGGAAATCGATTTATATGATTCAAATGGCTCTGAGCACTATGGGACTTAACTTATGAGGTCATCAGTCGCCTAGAACTTAGAACTACTTAAACCAAACTAACCTAAGGACATCACACACATCCATGCCCCAGGCAGGATTCAAACCTGCGACCGTAGCGGTAGCGCGTTTCCAGACTGTAGCGCCTAGAACCGCTCGGCCACTCCGTCCGACGAAATCGATTTATATTCGTAATTAGCAGAATTCTGTACACCAGGCATAATAATTAATGCATTCAGCAGCTTCCTTAAATCTTTCGATGGCTTTTTGGCGAAGTACCAGATCCATAGACTTGAAAATCCCGGGCTAAGTAACAAATGGAAACTATTGGCTAACGTATTTAACATATTTAGGCTTATAATGTCTGCAAGATAAATAAAAAGTGTTACACGGGTATGAAAATCAATGTGTAAGAGCATCTGTCTGGTGCTAAACAAAATTAAAAATATAGAGATACCTCGATAAGAATGACAGGCAATGTAAATGAAAAAAAATTGTTCAAATGTGTGTGAAATCTTATGGGACTTAACTGCTAAGGTCATCAGTCCCTAAGCTTACACACTACTTAACCTAAATTATCCTAAGGACAAACACACACACACCCATGTCCGAGGGAGGACTCGAACCTCCGCCGGGACCAGCCGCACAGTCCACAATGTAAATGAAAATTCAATATTTCGATCGTTGCAGAAGCGTAATGGATCAGAAGTTAGATTATGGGTGGCGATGCTTAAGTGAGGAGTTCCGTGCCATACGTGAAAATTGCGAAACCCGTAAACAAGGCATTCCACTTATTAGAATTTTAAAATTAACTGTATATCGCCAAGTGCACAGAAGATTTTGTCAACGAGAGTGGCAAGCACTTCCAAAAGCAAAAATATTCATGAAGAGTATCGGCTGTTTGAGCAGACGGAAAGTTTGTGCAGATAAAAAACTACCGGCCACCTCATGTACCAGCACAGGCGGTTGAAATAAATCGTCTTTCGTTTGACCGTAGTTCACGGAAATCAAGTTACGGAGACGGTAGTTAGTTACAATTGCGTACTGCCACAAATAACCGTTTCGTTTGCTCTAAAAAGGAAGCTGAAAGTTATACCTTACGTAGTTCATATTTAACAGGAAATGAAGTAGGAATACGACGCCAGAAGTACGAATCACGCTGCGAAAAAGCTGGAAACTACGGAAGAAGAAACATTTGCTGCACGTCTCATATTCAGGCTTCCCTACATTAATCGGTCAAAAAGAAACGCTTTGAGGATTGCATTATTGTCCGCCTGTCTGTTTGTCATTCTGCCTACTGTTAAGTTTTTTTTTTTTTTTTTTCGAAGCGATAGACTATAAAGTTGAAATTTATGTCAGTTACAACGGTCTATGATCCCATGGCGGTATAAAATACTTATATTTTTAAGTCAATGCAGTCGAAAGATGCGGCTATTTATGCCACATATTTGTTACTCATGCTAACTCAATCATCAAAACCTATAGGTTACTTCCCCTTAACCTAGAACTATGGAATTCGGCGAAAGGTAAGGTTCCACAGTACAAGTAGGGAAAATATTCGAAAACTGTTAATTTGTAATCATATAACACGAAATAACACTCTTTTTTCAATTGTTATCCGTATGTCAGTCAGTCTGTTCCGACCTCTTTTTCTCGGAAACCGTGAGGCGTATAAATATGAAATGTATCTCACTTATTAAGGTCTATGGTCCTTCGGCGCTGTAAAGAATATGAACTTTTAACTCAATGCTATTAAAAGGTAGGACATTTGTTCCACACGTTGTAGTAATCGTCAGCTCACACATCAGAACACACAGGTTACTTTGCCGTCGACCTAGAATCACGAAACATCACAAGAAGCAAGAATTCACAGTACAAATAAATGGAAAAATCCGAAAACGTAAAACTGTGATTGTATCCCATAAAAGATTTATATCGTCATTAGAACTTACTGCATTCGTCCACTGTGAAAACCGTAATAGAAAAATATTACTGCATGCAAAGAAAAAATATAAGTTGCAGTTCTGTTTTAGTAAGTATCTAAAAATTCGAGGGTTCACTAAAAAGTAATGCCTCCACCTTCGTAACTCTTCAACAGTTGGCGGCATTGTATGCGACAGGTACTGGCTTGTTCCGTAGCCTCTTCTCAACAGCTCCAGTTGGCGGGAGGCCTTGCCACTGAACAGTTGTGTTGTTACAGTGTTAAGTATGTAACCCTGCGCATATGGTCGGTCAATGCGATTTAAGCAACGTGCAGTCATTGAATTCTTGATAGCAGAAGGTGTCACCCCACGTTTCGTCTCCTGTCACAATTGAACGGAGAAAGGCGTCACCTCCATTCTAGTAACGCGAGCGGAATTCCTGGCAAATTTCAAGTCTGTGCGCTTTCATTTCAGGATTCGGCATCTGGGGTACCCATCGTGCACAGATATTCCGATAGCCAAACAAAGCAATAATGTGACCCACACGTTCTCGTGAAATGCCTATTGTGCTTCCAGTTTCTCTCTGAGTGATATGACGATCGTCATGAATCAATCTGTCAACATTTTGCTTGTGCAACTCGGTGGTTGCTGTCACAGGACGTCCTGCTCTTTGTTTGTCACGGAGGTCAGATGTTCCCGTTTCTACATCTTTAAACTTACCCGCTAAACGACGCACGCAATCACCATAAGCTGCTTTCATTCTCTGATGAATCTCTTTTGGGGTGACACCTTCTGCTGTCAAGAATTCAATGACTGCACGTTGCTTAAATCGCATTGACCGACCGTCTGTGCAGGGTTCCATACTTGACACTGTAACAACACAACCGTTCAATGGTAAGGCTTACCGCCAACTGGAGCTGTAGAGACGAGACTACGGAAGAAGCCAGTACCTGCCGCATACAAATGCTGCTAACTGTTGAAGAGCTACGAATATGGAGACATTTCTTTTCAGTCAATCCTCGTATTTTATTATATTTTCTCTCTCTACATATATAAATAGTAATCCACTGCACACTTCCTTTTGCATGTCTTGGTTAGTTTGAGGAACTGCTGTAGAGATTCTGATATGGCCTTGGTATTCCTGGGATCGATATCTTCGCAGTATCGATATCGACAACAGGCAAAAACCGTCCATATTCTCGATTTCCAGTGAGGATGAACTGTCTGAATACATAATTAAGTTCGTATGAAACCCTCGGTACGCGCATCCTACACGCAGTTGGCCAGTTTTATCGATGAGACAACTTTCCACATTAGTGGTAACGTTACCGGTGCAACAGTAAACTATAAATTACACAGAAGCTTTCGTGTGTAATTTAACTTCAGCATGGCTCACTGCAAGTTAACGCGTTTTTTGAGATCTTAGCGCAAACCTTTTTGGTCCATTTTTCTTCACTGAGCTAGGTGTTTGTACAAAAATGTACGTGAAAAAGTTTGATATGATTTCAGCAAGATGGCGCACGGTCACCGCTCCTTGGTGTATGTAGTTTCGGACTTTTTTAAGTCATACCAATAAACCGCTAGAGCGGTCATACTGCTTTCGGGACTTGTCCACCTAGATCTCTGAATCTGGTACCTGAGAATTTCTTTTTTTTATGTGTGAAAGACTTTTAGTATGTGTCTCCATTGCCGAAAACAATTCCTGAACTCAAAATACGCATTTGTATTGTGCTTGCGTCGACGAACTTTCCCTGTGTCCTAACAGTGATGGTCTGCCCCTTCCACGAACAGTGCAACACTCTTGTCATGTAGACATATCGGATTGTTGAAATCAGTTTTCAGAGGACATACTGAAACATAGTGCGCTCAGAGCGAACCAGAGAATAAACAGTATAACGCATGTACACATGTTCTGTTTCTCATATTCTAAAGAGAAGAGATTACCCTCATGCCATTCTAAGTTTTCCTGCGACGCTTCCTATCGCTGGGTGACATTTAATTAATTGTTTTTGTGTTTATTCGTTTCTTAACATTCTGATTAGAGGGACGTGATAGTAAGCCATGATAGACCAGAAACAGAATAGACATTGTGCACGAACCAACTAAGCACCAGGGATCAATCACTATAGCACAGGCTCTTGGGAGTGTAACAGTCTGATGCAACTGATACAAAGTGGTTTGAAATGGTACAAATGGCTCTGAGCACTATGGGACTTAACATCTGAGGTCATAGAACTTAGAATTACTTAAACATAACTAACCGAAGGCCATCACACTCATCCATGCCCGAGGCAGGATTCGAACCTGCGACCGTAGCGGTCGCGAGGTGGCAGACTGAAGAGCCTAAAACCACTCGACCACAGCGGCCGGCCAAAGTGATTTCCTAACGTTTAGATACAGTGGAATTTTATCTGCGGTTAATGAAATAGATATAACGTGCCGGCTTTTTTCCTCTATAGTTACCTTTTTCGGATTACTGTTACTGCACAAGCCAAACAGTAAGTACTGTAACGCCCATCCTCCGGCTAGCCGTGCGGTTTAACGCGCTGCTTCCCGAGCGGAAAGGCATGCCAGTCCCGGGCACGAATCCGCCCGGCGGATTAGTGTCAGAGGTCTGATGTGCCGGCCAGCCTGTGGATGGCTTTTAAGGCGGTCTTCCATCTGCCTCGGCGAATGCGGGCTGGTTCCCCTTATTCCGCCTCAGTTACACTGTGTCGGCCATTGCTGCGCAAACAGTGTCTCCATGTACGTATACTTTATAATTACTCTACCACGCAAATGTTTGGGGTTACACTCGTCTGGTATGAGACTTTCCCGAGGAGATCTACTTTGTGCCGAACCGCACAATAATCCTGGGTTCGGTGTGGGACGGTGGTGAGGTGGGTGGACTGCTGTGGCCTGTTGTGGGATTGCGTACTACTGAGGGCTAAGACGGGACGAAGCCTCTCCGTCGTTTCTAGGTCCCCAGTTTGATGCACAACATACATTACTGTATCAAAATATATATTACATTTTATGAACAAGAATAGCTAGGTTAACAAATGATTTTTTTAAAGTTCATGTTGCTTGAATTTACCTCCTGGTGGTCAGCTATATCATGCTCTCTGTGAATCACGTAATACTTAATCAGCTTAAAGCACCCATCAGATTAAAACCGCGAGGCAGATATGATACTGAATTCTGACTTTTGCATTTTGAGTTTTGTGATGTCATGATCTGTCATCCTGTCAATGATGTGAAGAATTGAAAACTTGATTTTTAAATGCTGCTTTCGAATAGTCACTCTATAAGTTTCATTGCTGAGCAACTAAACAACACATAACGTCACAACATACATGACAAATGTACTGATCCTATATTGCAACTAATTAACACACTTTCTCCCCTTTATCTTGTGTCAACTGATATATGTCAGTGTTATGTATTTACCCAGTTGTACAATTGTGCAAGGGGACTTCAAAAATAAAATGGCTATTATGGCAGGTCATTTAGTTTTCATTGAATGCACCACTACATTCAGACTGAACAGACAGAAGTAGGAATGCAGCGCCAACTCTGGGCAAAAAATGACCTTGAATGTGGCCAATGACTAACAACATATGACACCAACATGACCGTTGTACCATTCCCCCTCACACCAACTCACAGCCTGCCTCCCCGCTTTCCTCAACCTTTTACTCATTTCTCTAGTTAATGACAGACAAATATACGAGTAGCTGCCAATTTATATAAGCATCATATCAGTGTGAAATAAGAGTCAAAACGCTTCGAACTACCTAGTTTGCAATACCCCACATTCAGCTACTTTTCAATCTCATTATCCAAAAGACACATGTAGATCATCATAAATAGGAGACTTCTATGATTTTTGGCAGCGTAACAAATAAGAAACACGTTATCTTGAACAAAATCTTTATAAATTTTTGCACATATACAGAAAGTAACTCTTTCTTTATTTTTCTGGTGTAGTTTTAACAACATGAAGCTTAATCTTTAACTTATAATTTAAATCTGTTTCCAAATATTCAGTTTTTTTCCAAAAAGTAATTCTCCGAAAACAAAGTAGGTATGTTCTGGACTGCTAACACATATCTAATTATTTTACTTTAATGACTTTAACAACTATTTCGAGTCCTTCTTGCTACTTTTGTAGCCAATTATTTAATATTCCACAACCTCTTGGGTGAACTTTCTAAATTCTACATTATCACATTCCCACCGAATTTCCTGCTACAAGTTCACAACTTTTGTAAATGAATGTAGTTATTCTATAGGTTTTGAACTCTGTCAAAGCCCTATCTGTTGCTATATGCACAAAGTTTACTCCACAAAGTTTAGCTATATTGTGACAAACTCATTTAAGCTTATCAGAATGCAAATAGAAGTTTAGAAACAGATTTTTCATGTATTTTTTAACACAGTAAACAGACTCGAATCCATCATGCTATGATTACTCCACTTTTTACAACTATTTAATGTAAATGATGATTTCTTGTCTTTCCAAATTATGTCTAGATTTTCCATACACATTATTATAAGTAATTAGTAATTATTGCTTGCACATAGGCAATGGCTTATTCATTTTCAGTAACAGCTTATATTCTTCCTTTGAAGGTACTTGTTCTCATGAAATACTCCAGGTTTCGTTTTCTGACTTCGACCTCTTCCATGTATATGCATAACACACCAACTACACTTGTGAGTAATTTGTTCAATGAGGTCTGGTTTCAATCTGTGTGATATTTTTATTCATTTCCTTAAGAGACATGCAATAACATTCATGTGACTCGATTCATTCTTTACTGTACATAAGATACATCCAATAACGAAAAATTCCAAATGCTGATGGAGTTATATGTAAGTGACATATTTTGGAGAACAAGATTTGGAGAAAAATAGTTCTATAAAAAGTTTTCTTTTATATGAATTATAGGTAGCATACCCTAAACTGGATCAACTGTGGCCCACTTTTTCCTGTTTTTCTAGATGAAATTTTATTATGTCCTTTACTTTTCACACAAAAAATGTAAACAAGAATTATGTGGTAAACGTGTTTTCTGAGTACCTTTTGACACAGAGTCCATGATTAATCATTACTGTTTGAGAAAATTTTGTTTTGCTAATTGTGCTAATGTCACCCCATTGTAGGACAACTAAATTCCATTTCGTTTTTTAATTTTGTTTAATATATTTTGATCAGTGGTTAAGCTTTACTAAGGGGGCCTGATATTTTACACTAAATAAAGTAAATAACCTGTTATTTACTTGTACTACAAGGGTAAATGTAAGATCCACAAAGAAGAAAGTTGTTATACTAGTTTACCACGACCAAAGAGCGGAATCCATTGGCACAATACTTCCTGTATGAAAACAGAGTAGGAATCCAGTGCGACCAACCTCGACAAAGATTATACATAAGAGAACAGAACATCTGGATTTATAGCTTCTTCAGCGTAATCTCTGGAGGAAAATAATTTAAATTTTTCATGTATGTGGGACAAAGCTGCACCACAGGGCAATACCTGGCCGCATTTATGGTAACATTAAATTTATATTTGAATTTGAAATAAACAGTGTATTATGTGAATTAAATGTATAAACCCTGACTCACAGGTCCGGTACATTATGAAGCTAATACTTAAGGCACTACCTAGCTAGACTAGTTTTCTCTTGAATTAGTTTATTATCTGTTCATTACATCGATCCAGAGACTGCAAAACGACTACCCTTGACCAAAACTATACTAAGATTGTTTCCTAGAGTAATTTATACTTCTTACTCAGCATACAAAGGGCTCATGCTACATGTTGAAATTACTATTTAAAGCAAGTGTTTACTTGAAACTTCCTGGCAGATTAAAACTGTGTGCCCGACCGAGACTCGAACTTGGGACCTTTGCCTTTCGCGGGCAAGTGCTCTACCATCTGAGCTACCGAAGCACGACTCACGCCCGGTACTCACAGCTTTACTTCTGCCAGTACCTCGTCTCCTACCTTCCAAACTTTACAGAAGCTCTCCTGCGAACCAGGAGAGCTTCTGTAAAGTTTGGAAGGTAGGAGACGAGGTACTGGCAGAAGTAAAGCTGTGAGTACCGGGCGTGAGTCGTGCTTCGGTAGCTCAGATGGTAGAGCACTTGCCCGCGAAAGGCAAAGGTCCCAAGTTCGAGTCTCGGTCGGGCACACAGTTTTAATCTGCCAGGAAGTTTCATATCAGCGCACACTCCGCTGCAGAGTGAAAATCTCATTCAAGTGTTTACTTGCTCACAGGAAATTACACGCTTTTCTAATGTGAAAGCATAGTTCATTTAAAATTTCCAGATAGCAGTAAAACCAGTTATTGCAATTATTGCCTGTTCCAGCTGTCAATTAGTGAATTAGTTAGTTTCAGATACGAATACAATAAATGCGTAATTTACCATACCACACATTCAGTAATTAAGTTTACAGTCACAACAAAAACTAACGATATTATGCTCCTTATGTTTCGGAAATGTTGCAAAGTATGATGCAAGCTGATACTTCCTGGCAGATTAAAACTGTGTCACGGGCCGAGACTCGAACTCGGGACCTTTGTCTTTCGCGGGCAAGTGTTCTACCAACTGAGCTACACAAGCACGACTCACGCCCCGTCCTCGTAGCTTGGATGATACAAGCAATTGTCATGATTCTCTGTCCTCAGAAAATTCTCATAATATCATATGGGTTAAGGTCTAAGGCAAGGAGAACTTGGAAGAAACAGGCCTTATTGCACAAGTAAACAAACACATCACTGTAGACAAAGCGTAATATAGTTACAGGTCTTAATATGTAAAACTATGTACATCTATCTGCAACTCTTTTTCGAGACACGTAATGCGTTTATACCGTGAGTACACAGCAGGCACAATTTTGAAAAGAAGTTCAACAATACCTTTGCTTAAGAAACCATAAAACGACTCCCTCGTTTTCAAAACAACTGCAGAATGCCTACACAAAGTACGGCGGTTGTATGTATTGCGTGGCACTGCAGGAAGTGCTAAGTAACGTGGCACAGCCTCTCTCTGTGCTTTGCACCTCTTTGGACTGAACCCATCAGCTGTTTGCTGTAGTTGGTCTGGAAGAGCCATTGCTAACTATAGACACCACTGAGAAATTAATGTGACACACTACCTTTAAGTATACTTGTCAACGTGGCTGCCAACACCTCCACAGAGAATAGAAATGTTTTTTTTACTGACGAACCCCACCTATATCCAGCAGCAAACGCCCACTAATCCAAGTACGGGAAGACCTTAACACAAAAGACTATCTCCGTGTAACCATACAATACTGTCAAGTTTTACACGCCAGCAAGAAATGAACAGTATGTTACTTTGCTTTATTTAGTAGGAAATGGGTGCGCCAGCTGGTGGCGCACTGTCTTATGGAGTCGTGTGTAGTATTTGTTACGAGGCAGCAGACTAACATGGGAGCACCAATCTCCTTTAGGTATGCTTCGCTACGAACAAGACGAGTGCACCACAAGGTCGCTACGCGCGTCATCAGGGCACTCTCTTCCAGAGCACTGCCAAAGTGCTTCCTGCCAGAGAAAGTGACGACCTAAGTGCACCCAAGTGGCAGCTCCGCGTCTCTGCAATATGACGCAAGGAGGTAGGATGGGCAGCGCTAAAGGATTCTACAGGTTAGGAAGCACGTTTTTCCGATGCGTTTATAGTCTGCGGGTTTTAAGCACATAGCACCTTAAAAGCGACTGCCGCATGATTGTACACTCCCTACTTTATGACATTGGGAGAGAACTTCCAACGTAGTCCATTTTTTTACTCCAAACAGAAAAAGAAACTTGAAAGAAGACTGGTTATTCGATGGTTATTCTTACTGATAAATGCTCCACTATATTTCTTGAATATCTCTAACCTGTTTACACAAACGGTTATCTTCATTATTTGTGTCTGTCTCGCCCTGTAACTACGGATCTAACACTGGTAAGCCGTATACAGAGCTGAACGTTTGTAATAGTATTTGGCAGTAAGAGTGGAGAATTAAAGTATTTGCTTTTCATCGAATGGTTTCCCCTCGTGACACTACGATCTGGGATAACCATCTTACCTAGTAAGCTACTCTATCCCACCTCAACGTGATGTTTGCGTTGTCCTCATCATTTCATCATAATTCGTGACAGTGGCTAGATTGGATTGTATAAAAACTGGACTTGTTAAAATTGGGACTTTATACGGACGCTGGTGACCGCACAGTTGAGCGTTCCGCAATCCAAACATGGTCATCATCCCACCTCAACGTTTTCATGTGACCGCAAATGCCTATAACTTCACAATTTTCGCTGAGTCTCCCTCCACGAATTTGGTAACTAATTTGTTTTGATAAAGGCGTAACACTACGAGCCTGGTACCCGCAAATGTGTTATTTACACATTTAACGTTACCACCATGGAAAGTAAGAGAAAATTTCAGCACTGCCATCCCTCAAGCCTGGCATATCAGAATTGCTACATACAAGCCAAAAGTGTGGGGCATGTAGTAAATCTGCGCATGTCATGACAATTTTTTAAATTTCATTTAGTAATGATAATAATGATCTTGTTTCCATAAAACAGTGAAGGCAGGTTTGAGTAAGGATCGATGTGAAATGTGGGTGCAAAATTTAGTCAGGTAGTGAAGAAGCTCTAAACTTCGACTAAATAATAGTACTTTGGAACTTTGCATTTCAAAGGTAATGAATTTTCATTATGCAGGTGTGGGACATTATACATAAAAACACTCTGTTTTCAAATATTCATGCTAGAGATAGAAAGTGTCATGGAAGCTACAGGAAAAAAATCAACCTCAGTCTTTCTTGATCAGTGCTTGTATGTAATATTTACATAAAAAATTAAAATAAATATTTACCTGCTAAGTAATAGGCATGTCATAGATTGATATCCTCAAATTTAATTTTTTATTTATATCAACTTTGATTCCATCAGGAACCGTTGTGCACAGCGACCGTACATGATCCCATTAGTTTTTATTATGCTTTCAATCCAGATTTCGACTATAAATAGCCATCTTCAGTTCTAAAATACAAGGAAAAATTACAGGATCAAAATTAATTTGCTTTTCATGGAAGAAACAGTAAGCAAATGCCATGTTAACCATTAGCAGCTATATACTCTTGTCAACAAACCATTTTCGTTGCAATTCAACAGACTCGGGGCAATTAACTCACCATTTGCTCTTGCAGGTATAAAAGCAGAAGGACACTGAGGTGGTTGTTTACAGTAAGAACAACAGCCTTAGCCTGCGTCATGCAGTACAATTAACGCCCTCTATGTTACGAATGAAGCAACATAGGTTTGTTTCAGTACTGTAGTTTAAAAAGCCTTTTTGTATAACACACTCCTGGAAATTGAAATAAGAACACCGTGAATTCATTGTCCCAGGAAGGGGAAACTTTATTGACACATTCCTGGGGTCAGATACATCACATGATCACACTGACAGAACCACAGGCACATAGACACAGGCAACAGAGCATGCACAATGTCGGCACTAGTACAGTGTATATCCACCTTTCGCAGCAATGCAGGCTGCTATTCTCCCATGGAGACGATCGTAGAGATGCTGGATGTAGTCCTGTGGAACGGCTTGCCATGCCATTTCCACCTGGCGCCTCAGTTGGACCAGCGTTCGTGCTGGACGTGCAGACCGCGTGAGACGACGCTTCATCCAGTCCCAAACATGCTCAATGGGGGACAGATCCGGAGATCTTGCTGGCCAGGGTAGTTGACTTACACCTTCTAGAGCACGTTGGGTGGCACGGGATACATGCGGACGTGCATTGTCCTGTTGGAACAGCAAGTTCCTTTGCCGGTCTAGGAATGGTAGAACGATGGGTTCAATGACGGTTTGGATGTACCGTGCACTATTCCGTGTCCCCTCGATGTTCACCAGTGGTGTACGGCCAGTGTAGGAGATCGCTCCCCACACCATGATGCCGGGTGTTGGCCCTGTGTGCCTCGGTTGTATGCAGTCCTGATTGTGGCGCTCACCTGCACGGCGCCAAACACGCATACGACCATCATTGGCACCAAGGCAGAAGCGACTCTCATCGCTGAAGACGACACGTCTCCATTCGTCCCTCCATTCACGCCTGTCGCGACACCACTGGAGGCGGGCTGCACGATGTTGGGGCGTGAGCGGAAGACGGCCTAACGGTGTGCGGGACCGTAGCCCAGCTTCATGGAGACGGTTGCGAATGGTCCTCGCCGATACCCCAGGAGCAACAGTGTCCCTAATTTGCTGGGAAGTGGCGGTGCGGTCCCCTACGGCACTTCGTAGGATCCTACGGTCTTGGCGTGTATCCGTGCGTCGCTGCGGTCCGGTCCCAGGTCGACGGGCACGTGCACCTTCCGCCGACCATTGGCGACAACATCGATGTACTGTGGAGACCTCACGCCCCACGTGTTGAGCAATTCGGCGGTACGTCCACCCGGCCTCCCGCATGCCCACTATACGCCCTCGCTCAAAGTCCGTCAACTGCACATACGGTTCACGTCCACGCTGTCGCGGCATGCTACCAGTGTTAAAGACTGCGATGGAGCTCCGTATGCCACGGCAAACTGGCTGACACTGACGGCGGCGGTGCACAAATGCTGCGCAGCTAGCGCCATTCGACGGCCAACACCACGGTTCCTGGTGTGTCCGCTGTGCCGTGCGTGTGATCATTGCTTGTACAGCCCTCTCGCAGTGTCCGGAGCAAGTATGGTGGGTCTGACACACCGGTGGTAATGTGTTCTTTTTTTCCATTTCCAGGAGTGTATGTAAAATCAAGAAGCATATTGCATACCACTTTGAAATACGAGGGTCGTTCAATAAGTAATGCCCATATTTTTTTTTTTAAAGACATTAATATACATCGACAAACGTCCTTGTTCATGCTTCACATTTGATGATAGTTCTGTGCGCCGGTGAAGTTTCGAAATGTCCTGGCAGATGACAGAGTCATGGTACAGCGTCAAAATGGCGTCTACATGCGACTCACGTACATCTACATCTACATCTACATTTATACTCCGCAAGCCATCCAACGGTGTGTGGCGGAGGGCACTTTACGTGCCACTGTCATTACCTCCCTTTCCTGTTCCAGTCGCGTATGGTTCGCGGGAAGAACGGGACTGTCTGAAAGCCTCCGTGCGCGCTCTAATCTCTCTAATTTTACATTCGTGATCTCCTCGGGAGGTATAAGAAGGGGGAAGCAATATATTCGATACCTGATCCAGAAACGCACCCTCTCGAAACCTGGCGAGCAAGCTACACCGCGATGCAGAGCGCCTCTCTTGCAGAGTCTGCCACTTGAGTTTATTAAACATCTCCGTAACGCTATCACGGTTACCAAATAACCCTGTGACGAAACGCGCCGCTCTTCTTTGGATCTTCTCTATCTCCTCCGTCAAACCGATCTGGTACGGATCCCACACTGATGAGCAATACTCAAGTATAGGTCGAACGAGTGTTTTGTAAGCCACCTCCTTTGTTGATGGACTACATTTTCTAAGCACTCTTCCAATGAATCTCAACCTGGTACCCGCCTTACCAACAATTAATTTTATATGATCATTCCACTTCAAATCGTTCCGCATGCATACTCCCAGATATTTTACAGAAGTAACTGCTACCAGTGTTTGTTCCGCTATCATATAATCATACAATAAAGGATCCTTCTTTCTATGTATTCGCAATACATTACATTTGTCTATGTTAAGGGCCAGTTGCCACTCCCTGCACCAAGTGCCTATCCACTGCAGATCTTCCTGCATTTCGCTACAACTTTCTAATGCTGCAACTTCTCTGTATACTACAGCATCATCCGCGAAAAGCCGCATGGAACTTCCGACACTATCTACTGGGTCATTTATATATATTGTGAAAAGCAATGGTCCCATAACACTCCCCTGTGGCACGACAGAGGTTACTTTAATGTCTGTAGACGTCTTTCCATTGATAACAACATGCTGTGTTCTGTTTGCTAAAAACTCTTCAATCCAGCCACACAGCTGGTCTGATATTCCGTAGGCTCTTACTTTGTTTATCAGGCGACAGTGCGGAACTGTATCGAACGCCTTCCGGAAGTCAAGAAAAATAGCATCTACCTGGGAGCCTGTATCTAATATTTTCTGGGTCTCATGAACAAATAAAGCGAGTTGGGTCTCACACGATCGCTGTTTCCGGAATCCATGTTGATTCCTACACAGTAGATTCTGGGTTTCCAAAAACGACATGATACTCTAGCAAAAAACATGTTCTAAAATTCTACAACAGATCGACGTCAGACATATAGGTCTATAGTTTTGCGCATCTGCTCGACGACCCTTCTTGAAGACTGGGACTATCTGTGCTCTTTTCCAATCATTTGGAACCGTCCGTTCCTCTAGAGACTTGCGGTACACGGCTGTTAGAAGGGAGGCAAGTTCTTTCGCGTACTCTGTGTAGAATCGAATTGGTATCCCGTCAGGTCCAGTGGACTTTCCTCTATTGTGTGATTCCAGTTGCTTTTCTATTCCTTGGACACTTATTTCGATGTCAGTCATTTTTTCGTTTGTGCGAGAATTTAGAGAAGGAACTGCAGTGCGGTCTTCCTCTGTGAAACAGCTTTGGAAAAAGGTGTTTAGTATTTCAGCTTTACGCGTGTCATCCTCTGTTTCAATGCCATCATCATCCCGTAGTGTCTGGATATGCTGTTTCGAGCCACTTACTGATTTAACGTAAGACCAGAACTTCCTAGGATTTTCTGTCAAGTCGGTACATAGAATTTTACTTTCAAATTCACTGAACGCTTCACGCATAGCCCTCCTTACGCTAACTTTGACATCGTTTAGCTTTTGTTTGTCTGAGAGGTTTTGGCTGCGTTTAAACTTGGTGTGGAGCTCTCTTTGCTTTCGCAGAAGTTTCCTAACTTTGTTGTTGTACCACGGTGGGTTTTTCCCGTCCCTCACAGTTTTACTCGGCACGTACCTGTCTAAAACGCATTTTACGATTGCCTTGAACTTTTTCCATAAACACTCAACATTGTCAGTGTCGGAACAGAAATTTTCGTTTTGATCTGTTAGGTAGTCTGAAATCTGCCTTCTATTACTCTTGCTAAACAGATAAACCTTCCTCCCTATTTTTGTATTCCTATTAACTTCCATATTCAGGGATGCTGCAACGGCCTAATGATCGCTAATTCCCTGTTCTGTACATACAGAGTCGAAAAGTTCGGGTCTGTTTGTTATCAATAGGTCCAAGATGTTATCTCCACGAGTCGGTTCTCTGTTTAATTGCTCGAGGTAATTT
The DNA here is from genome assembly GCF_023864345.2 of Schistocerca serialis cubense. NCBI lineage: Eukaryota > Metazoa > Arthropoda > Insecta > Orthoptera > Acrididae > Schistocerca > Schistocerca serialis. Next base: position 246,490,100 of record NC_064638.1, on the reverse strand, counting down.
TCGGATAGTGCACTCAGTATAATGTCACTCAATGCTCTATCCCTACCACCCGTCCTAAAATTCTGAGTGTCCCAGTCTATATCTGGTAAATTGAAATCTTCACCTAAGACTATAACATGATGAGAAAATTTATGTGAAATGTATTCCAAATTTTCTCTCAGTTGTTCTGCCACTAATGCTGCTGAGTCGGGAGGTCGGTAAAAGGAGCCAATTATTAACCTAGTTCAGTTGTTGAGTGTAATCTCCACCCATAATAATTCACAGGAACTATCCACTTCTACTTCACTACAGGATAAACTACTACTAACAGCGACGAACACTCCACCACCGGTTGCACGCAATCTATCCTTTCTAAACACCGTCTGTACCTTTGTAAAAATTTCGGCAGAATTTATCTCTGGCTTAAGCCAGCTTTCTGTACCTATAACGATTTCAGCTTCGGTGTTTTCTATCAGCGCTTGAAGTTCTGGTACTTTACCAACGCAGCTTCGACAGTTGACAATTACAATTCCGATTGCTGCTTGGTCCCCGCATGTCCTGACTTTGCCCCGCACCCGTTGAGGCTGTTTCCCTTTCTGTACTTGCCCAAGGCCATCTAACCTAAAAAACCGCCCAGCCCACGCCACACAACCCCTGCTACCCGTGTAGCCGCTTGTTGCGTGTAGTGGACTCCTGACCTATCCAGCGGAACCCGAAACCCCACCATCCTATGGCGCAAGTCGAGGAATCTGCAGCCCACACGGTCGCAGAACCGTCTCAGCCTCTGATTCAGACCCTCCACTCGGCTCTGTACCAAAGGTCCGCAGTCAGTCCTGTCGACGATGCTGCAGATGGTGAGCTCTGCTTTCATCCCGCTAGCGAGACTGGCAGTCTTCACCAAATCAGATAGCCGCCGGAAGCCAGAGAGGATTTCCTCCGATCCATAGCGACACACATCATTGGTGCCGACATGAGCGACCACCTGCAGATGGGTGCACCCTGTACCCTTCATGGCATCCGGAAGGACCCTTTCCACATCTGGAATGACTCCCCCCGGTATGCACACGGAGTGCACATTGGTTTTCTTCCCCTCTCTTGCTGCCATTTCCCTAAGGGGCCCCATTACGCGCCTGACGTTGGAGCTCTCAACTACCAGTAAGCCCACCCTCTGCGACTGCCCGTATCTTGCAGACTGAGGGGCAACCTCTGGAACAGGACAAGCAGCCATGTCAGGCCGAAGATCAGTATCAGCCTGAGACAGAGCCTGAAACCGGTTCGTCAGACAAACTGGAGAGGCTTTCCGTTCAGCCCTCCGGAATGTCTTTCGCCCCCTGCCACACCTTGAGACGACCTCCCACTCTACCACAGGTGAGGGATCAGCCTCAATGCGGGCAGTATCCCGGGCAACCACAGTCGTAGTCCGATCAGGGGATGCGTGGGACGAGCTGGCCGTCCCCGACAAACCCCCATCCGGACTCCCACAGTGATGCCCACTGGCAACAGCCTCAAGCTGTGTGACCGAAGCCAACACTGCCTGAAGCTGGGAGCGAAGGGATGCCAACTCAGCCTGCATCCGAACACAGCAGTTGCAGTCCCTATCCATGCTAAAAACTGTTTTGCAAAGAACGTCTGAAGTAATCTACAGATAGCGCAAACAAATCGACAAAATTTAAATGGTTATTAAAATACAAGATTGCCTAGTAAATGCAGTCATGCTGCTACTTGCGCACTGCTGACACTGCTCGGCGGCGGAAGAAGACTACGCGAATTTACACTATTCAGGCACTAAAACGCGATGCCACAACTCTCAAACACTACAATATTCCCGAAATCCATGAATCAAACAATGCAAGCACCAAAAACACGCAAAGAAATTATGAACCAAACCATGCAACAAATGAGTGAGCCAGGAGTACACGACTTGCTGCTCAGCCGCCCATCCAACGGCGGCAGGGAGCACAAGCAGTGTGCTATTCTTGAATTCTTGTGTGAAGAAAAAGAAACCGTTTTGAACATAACATAAACGTTCGTTTGCAGTGATGGCGATGCTGCAGATGACAGGAATATAGTTGGTCGATGGATATAGAAAGTTACAGCCTCAGGAAATGCAGGAACAGAGCTCCATGATCAGCCGCGCTCGGGACGTCCTGTCACAGCCATTGCTCCAGACATGCTGAATCGTGCGGATGCCATTATTCGTGTCGACCGGCGAATCACAATTCGACAATTGGCTCTACAGTTGTCGGTCAGCATTGGAAGAGTGGCTGCAATGATCGAGACTCTCGGATATTCAGAGAGACGCTCACGAAAGGTTCCACGAAACCTCAAAGCGGATCATAAGATTTAAAGAAAGGTCACTTCATCTTAATTGTTGGAGCGTTTTGAGACCTACGGAGAGATTACCTACGGGAAACACTCTTTGAAGGTGTCAGTCATTCAGTGAAAACGTGGCTACGACTACAGGACAAGAGCTTTCACCAGCAGGAAACACATGTTCCACACAACGCTGGCGTACAGCCATAGAATGTGAAGGAGACTACGTAGAAAAACAGGACACGGGCAAGACATATTGATGAATATTGTCACCAAATCCTGACTCTCAACAATAAATACGTTCTGAGAAAAAAATGCGTGGCATTACTAATTGAACGACCCTAGCATTCAAGAAATGCTGAATTACAACATACTTTTTATAGCTTAGTGGTGGAGCGATCCATCAAAACCTATGAAAAGGACTGTTAATAGGTTCACGTAACTATCTTATACAAAATTATTAGATCAGTTTAGAAATCTCTCCTTGTACTTTAGCACTGAAGATGGCTATTTCTACACGAAATCTAGATCTGCAAGCATAATAAAAGCTAATGGGATCTTGACTGACTGTTGTGTGTCTCTCCTTCCTTTTATTTATGTTTTATATACGAGGGTTGATCAACAAAGATACTGACTGATTTTATTCCTATAGCTTCCGTGACATTTCTGTCTGTACCATGAATATTTGAAAACAAAATTTTTTATCTACTATGCCCACAGACAGCAGCAATATCGTATTGGTATGTTGGTAGTAACAGTATTGTATAGACGCCCTTTGCAAATCGCATACGAGAAAACTGGAGGTGATCGGAGAGGATCAGTAAGGCGCAATAAAATTCGGTGTTCGTTTAAAAGATACACCTACTGAAACTTACGAAAACCTGCAGCAAATGTACGGTCAAGATGCACTACCTCATGCAACATTGTTCAACTGGTTCAAGGACTTCAAAGAAGGCCGACTTGTCTGTTGCTTCTACTTATGACGTGATTGTCCATGAGGCTCGGTGGATAACATTACTTAGCATCAGCGAAGTGTTGAGAATTTCATACGGCAGTGTATTTTGCAGATATGCATGCTCATGTCCATATGACCAGAATTTGTGCCTCTTAGGTGCCACGTATGGATAAAAGGCTGTGAAGATGGAGAAAGCCATGAGGTACTGTGGCTCTTTGCTGATGGAGGGAATGCCTGCCTGGGATCGATTATTACTGTTGATGAGTCATGACTGCACCATTATGATCCTGAAGGAAAGCGAGTCAACACAATGTGGAAATCGCCAGGTTCTCTAACATTAAAGAGGTTGTTCTGTTTGCAGGGGAAGTGATGGCAATCACATTGTTTGACTGTCATGTAATGATTTACCAGCATGCAGCTCCCCCTCATACTACTGTTACAACAGCCTGCTACGAGTCAGTATCGACTAAACTGAGGAAACACATTGCAAGGAAAGGATCAGAACTTCTCGGACTGGGTGGCGACTTCATAATGACAATGCGCGCCCGCATGTCGCGAATCAAGTATTGCAATTGCTGGCTCAATCCAAAATCGCCTGTGTACTGCAGCCGTCTTATAGCCCCATCTTGCACGCTGTGATTTTGTTATTCCCATCATTAAAGGCAAAGGTTCGGGGCATTCGACATGAGAACTCAGAAGCAATGCTCAAGGACCTGACAAAGAATGGCTTGAAACATGTGTTTGAGGACTGGCCGAGACGCAACAAAAAGAGCATTTACGTAGGAGTGGAGTAGTTCGAAAAATATCATGTAAATATTGAAATTCAACAATAAACATCTGTCAAAAATCAGTGTGTCTTTGTTGATCAACTCTCGTATTATTATTAATGTGTGTGTGAAATCTTATGGGACTTAACCGCTAAGGTCATCAGTCCCTAAGCTTATACACTACTTAACATAAATTATCCTAAGGACAAACACACACACCCATGCCCGAGGGAAGACTCGAACCTCCACCGGGACCAACTGCACAGTGCATGACTGCAGCGCCTTAAACCGCTCGGCTAATCCCGCGCGGCATATTATTATTATTATTATTACTATTATTATTATTATTTCTTTACTTTCTCAGACGTTAAGTCTGGTTAAAAATGGGACGTGAAGCGGACCTTGATCAAGCGTCACTTCCTTTTAACTGTACGGTATATGTTATATTGCATTTAGGAACTTTCGGGTAATTGAACATGTATCAATAATTACGGATTTCTGTAATTGTATATATAAGTTTGGATGTAGCTGTATTGCATTGATGTAATGGTGGATATTGTGTGGTATGACTCCTGTAGTTGATAGTATGATTGGTATGATGTCAACTTTATTCTGATGCCACATGTCCTTGACTTCCTCAGCCAGTTGGATGTATTTTTCAATTTTTTCTCCTGTTTTCTTTTGTATATTTGTTGTATTGGGTATGGATATTTCGATTAGTTGTGTTAATTTCTTCTTTTTATTGGTGAGTATGATGTCAGGTTTGTTATGTGGTGTTGTTTTATCTGTTGTAATGGTTCTGTTCCAGTATAATTTGTATTCATCATTCTCCAGTACATTTTGTGGTGCATACTTGTATGTGGGAACGTGTTGTTTTATAAGTTTATGTTGTAAGGCAAGCTGTTGATGTATTATTTTTGCTACATTGTCATGTCTTCTGGGGTATTCTGTATTTGCTAGTATTGTACATCCACTTGTGATGTGATCTACTGTTTCTATTTGTTGTTTGCAAAGTCTGCATTTATCTGTTGTGGTATTGGGATCTTTAATAATATGCTTGCTGTAATATCTGGTGTTTATTGTTTGATCCTGTATTGCAATCATGAATACTTCCGTCTCACTGTATATATTGCCTTTTCTTAGCCATGTGTTGGATGCATCTTGATCGATGTGTGGCTGTGTTAGATGATACGGGTGCTTGCCATGCAGTGTTTTCTTTTTCCAATTTACTTTTTCGTATCTGCTGATGTTACATGATCTAAAGGGTTGTAAAGGTGGTTATGAAATTGCAGTGGTGTAGCCGATGTATTTATATGAGTAATTGCTTTGTGTATTTTGCTAGTTTCTGCTCGTTCTAGAAAGAATTTTCTTAAATTGTCTACCTGTCCATAATGTAGGTTTTTTATGTCGATGAATCCCCTTCCTACTTCCTTTCTGCTTAATGTGAATCTTTCTGTTGCTGAATGTATGTGATGTATTCTATATTTGTGGCATTGTGAACGTGTAAGTGTATTGAGTGCTTCTAGGTCTGTGTTACTCCATTTCACTACTCCAAATGAGTAGGTCAATATTGGTATAGCGTAAGTATTTATAGCTTTTGTCTTGTTTCTTGCTGTCAATTCTGTTTTCAGTATTTTTGTTAGCCTTTGTCTATATTTTTCTTTTAGTTCTTCTTTAATATTTGTATTATCTATTCCTATTTTTTGTCTGTATCCTAGATATTTATAGGCATCTGTTTTTTCCATCGCTTCTATGGAGTCACTGTGGTTATTCAATATGTAATCTTCTTGTTTAGTGTGTTTTCCCTTGACTATGCTATTTTTCTTACATTTGTCTGTTCCAAAAGCCATATTTATATCATTGCTGAATACTTCTGTTATCTTTAGTAATTGGTTGAGTTGTTGATTGGTTGCTGCCAGTAGTTTTAGATCATCCATGTATAGCAAATGTGTGATTTTGTGTGGGTATGTTCCAGTAATATTATATCCATAATTTGTATTATTTAGCATGTTGGATAGTGGGTTCAGAGCAAGACAGAACCAGAAAGGACTTAATGAGTCTCCTTGGTATATTCCACGCTTAATCTGTATTGGCTGTGATGTGATGTTATCTGAATTTGTTTGAATATTAAGTGTGGTTTTCCAGTTTTTCATTACTATGTTTAGAAACTGTATCAATTTAGGATCTACTTTGTATATTTCCATTATCTGTAGTAACCATGAGTGGGGTACACTATCAAAGGCTTTTTGGTAATCAATGTATGCGTAGTGTAGCGACCTTTGTTTAGTTTTAGCTTGATATGTCACCTTTGTATCTATTATCAGTTGCTCTTTACATCCTCGTGCTCCTTTGCAGCAGCCTTTTTGTTCTTCATTTATAATTTTGTTCTGTGTTGTATGTGTCATTAATTTCTGTGTAATGACTGAAGTTAATATTTTGTAGATGGTTGGTAGGCATGTTATGGGGCGATATTTAGCTGGGTTTGCTGTGTCTGCTTGATCTTTAGGTTTCAGATAGGTTATTCCATGTGCAAGTGTATCAGGGAATGTGTATGGGTCTGCAATGTAACTGTTAAATAATTTAGTTAGATGTGAATGTGTTGAGGTGAACTTCTTTAGCCAGTAATTTGCTATTTTATCATTTCCAGGGGCTTTCCAATTGTGTGTAGAATTAATTGCTCGGGTGACTTCAAGTTGCAAAATTATCACTTCAGGCATTTGTGGTATCATCTTGTATGTGTCTGTTTCTGCTTGTATCCACTGTGCATGCCTGTTATGTTGTACCGGGTTTGACCATATGTTGCTCCAGAAGTGTTCCATGTCTGTTATGTTTGGTGGATTGTCTATTTTAATGTGTGTGTTATCTATTGTTTGGTAAAATCTCTTTTGGTTTGTGTTGAATGTTTGGTTTTGTTTCCTTCTATTTTCACTTTTTTTGTATCTTCTAAGTCGTTTGGCCAATGCTTGTAATTTCTGCTTCTTTTCATCTAATTGCTCTATTGCTTCTTGTTGTGAGATTTTACCTAACCTTTTTCGTTTTTTGTCTGATATTTCATTTCTTATAAATTGTGTTAGCTGTCCGATGTCTTTTCTCAGTTTTTCTATTCTGATCTGTAGCCTGTGTTGCCATGCTGGTTTTGTGGGTTTCTTCTGTGTATTGGTTTGTTCTGATCTCTGCCTAGTGTGTATATTTAGTGTAGTGAGTGCTCCTATATAAACCAGTAGTTGTAACTCTTCCATAGTTGTATTTTCATTTATTTCGTTGTGTATGATTGTGTTGATAGTTTTTATTGTTGTTTCGACTTGTGGGTTATTTGGCGGTCTATGCAAGAATGGTCTGATGTCTGTATTTGTGTCTTTGTATTCTATATATGTCAGCTGAAATTTCTCTTCTATATCTAACACGTGTGTCTCTTCGTGTTCTATTTGTGCTTGTTCTGGTGGCTGTCTTAAGATTTCGTTTTCCTCTGATTGTTTAATTGATGCGTGTTGGTCTTTGTTTGTTTGCTCTGGGATGTTTGAGTCCATTACTGCATTTTCTTCTTCTTCTGATTGCACATTATTTTGTTCCAGTATTTGTTGTACTTGTTGTTTTATGTTTTCTAATTCTGACTGGGGTATCCTGTTATTTTTTATTATTACACGGATCTGATCAGCTAGTCGTTGTTCTGTTAAAAATTTTAATTCCGGGTATCTGGTAATAAATGTTGTGTATACTTGTGATCTGTATCCAGTTGTGTTGGTTCCTAGGTTTGTTGCTTGGTAATAACAGAACATGAGGTGTCGATTAACTTCATCTGACCATCTCATCCTCTGTCTTTGTTTTCCTTCTAGGGTGGTTGCAGGAAGCATATCCTGCAAAACACCTCTATTTGGATTTAAATCATTTTCCAGTTGGCTAGCAGTGTCGTTACCATTGTGGGCGGGCATAGGGTTCAAGCGTCGTCCCCGACCATGACGGTGCTTGTCCGAGGCTTCTTTAGTTCTGTCCTGAACCAAGTAATCACACTAAAAGGGGGGTTAGCCCTATTAGTGGTTTGTTCTTTTCGTCGCCTTTTACGACTGGCAGAACATACCGGAGGCCTATTCTTTTCCCGGGCCTCCACGGGGTTTATTATTATTATTATTATTATTATTACTAGTATTTTGAGCATAGCGCATTATTAGCAGTTCATATATCCTCGTATTATTATTATTATTATTATTGTTATTATTTTAAGCAGCATTATCGGCATAAATCACAATATTTAGGACCGACTTACAGCTAACGTCTCCCTCCGCGAGGGCAGGGGACGTCCTCCAAGTGTGAGAATAACTTGCAGATGTACGAATTTACTTATTTTCAACGTGGGTCCTTGATGGGGCGACGCAGTTTATCCAGCGTTTTAAGAATGAGTAACATTCATAGTGCGTTTCTGGAGTTCTTGAATATCTGCAAGATATATCAGACTAGCACTTCCTCAGTTTGACTCAAAATCGTTTCCTGGATGCAGATGTCTTCAGACGCGATGCAAGATTAAATTCAGAGGTGCCAAAACCGGTGGATAGGATCTGTGTTCCAACGAATTACACTCCAAGTCCATTGGTTTTGTCATTGCCAAAGTACTTCTGTAGCCGTGTTTCGTCGTACCGAATATTATAGCTTATGCTCCCAACGTCACTTCAAGTAAGTATTTATTCAGCTGCTCCTGAGTACTTTCATGGCATTTGCCGGTTATCGTTTTGTCGTTTATAGGGTAATGAGTACCAACAATCCCTTTTGCATCCCAGTGAACAATGACGGTCAGCACACGGGCAGATGAGATAAATTCCGTCCAGACTTTATTCTGTGCGCTGTTCGGTTTGTGGTGTGTTGTATTAAGTTCCCAAACGGCAAGCTGCATAGAGATGGAACGCAAGCTCTATCTGAACATGCGTGGGCCACATCCGGCATCGATCTGCTCAAAAGAATCATTCCAGCACAAGCTGCTAGTGATTTAGAAGAATCATGGAAAAACTAACTTCTGATTACTAGACGAATACTTGCATTTCGATTGCTCGGATGTCCTGTGTGTAAACATCCTACAGCTTACAACACTTTTTGAATTGATGCTCGGTTAAAGCAAGTAATTACGGTGTTGAATTGCTTCCCCATATTACTTCCGTAGGATATCGAGATGCTTCCTGAAATCAGTTACGGATGATGGTCTGCCTCCTTCCCCAATTGAACTCACTTTACGTCTGCATGTGACTGTCACTGGCGTTCAACGGATCGCCTAAGGACGCGCTCCTTTGTTTCGTTTCCACTCACTGTGCTGCATGAGTGTACCAAAAGAGACATGTTTGCGTAGGGCACTGAAATAAAATAACATGATAATCGTAATTTTCATGGGTGGATCTCCTTTTGACAGGCGTAGTACAGAATTTTGACGCGGCATGGACTCAAAAACTCGTTGGAAGTCCCCCGGAGAAATATTTAGCCATGCTGCCTTTACAGCCTCCCTGATTGTGAAAGTGTTGCCGGTGCACGAACTGACCATCTGATTATGTCTCATAAATGTTCTATGGATTGCATGTCGTGCAATATGGGTGGCCAAATCATTCGCTCCAATAGTCCAGAATGTGCTCCAAACCAGTCGCGAAGAATTGTGGCCCAGTGACATGACATAGTCCATGAATGGCTGAAACTGGTCTCCAATTAGCCGAACATAAACGTTTCTAGTGAACAGTCGGTTCAACCCATGTAAACACAGCCTAAACCATCATGGAGCCACCACCATCTGGCACAGTGCCTTGTTGAAAACTTGGGTCCAAGGCTTAGTAGAGTCTCCGACACAGTCGGATCCTACCATCATCTCTCACCAACTGAATTCGGGACCCATCTGATGAGTCGCCTAGGTACTAACTGACACGGGCACGAGCCCAGAGAGTCACTACAGACGACGTGCTGTTAGCAAAGCCACTAGCATCGATTGTCTGCTGCTGCTGTTCTAACGGATACGTTCATCGTACGTCTCACAGTGATTCCTGCAGTTATTTCAGTCAGTGTCGCTTGTTTGTTAGCACTGACAACTGTACACAGACGCCTTTGCTCTTGGTCGTAACGTGAAGGCTGTCGACCAATGCGTTGTCCGTGGTGAAATTTAGTATTCTAGCCACTCTCTTGGTGCGAAAGGGAATGTCCCATGCGTCTGGCACCAAATACCATTCCGAGTTAGAAGTCTGTTAATTCCCGTCGTGCGATCATAATCACATTTGAAACCTTTTCACATGATCTCCGGATTACAAATGACAGCTCCGCCAGTGCACTGACTATTTATACAATGTGTACCACTGGCATACACGTAAGTTCATATCACTATCCAATGGCTTTTGTCACCTCAGTGTATCCACTGTGTGAAACAAGATTCCTTGGTCGAGAGAAGAGCTGCGCGTGGAAATGCAGGTCGTTTGTATGAACTAACGGCATCTCATCATTCCCAGGACATAAGAAACTCTTGGTGATAGAGGAAACGGCAGAGTGACCCAAGGGACTGAAACAAGGAACAATATTCGTAGCGGAAGGCAGGAGAGTGCTTCAGCTCGATGCAGTCCACGGCTACAGTTGCTGTAGTGAAACTCATCATCTTCTGCACAAAAGATGACAGCTGGAGATACAACCGCCGTGAAATGTTGAGGCGCCAGTGCAGCCTGACGGTCCCGTTTTACGATGGCTGCCAGCAGTGAGGGAACAGTAGGTCGACTGCAGCATCCGAGAAAATATGTCGCTGGCCACACGAAGGGAGTACACCACCACCAGGACTTCATCCTTACCATGTAATCCAACAGGAAGTTCACTTGTGAAATAAAAGTTAAAATGCAATTATTCACTTCGTATCTGCAACTTATGTCACTGTAATTTTACATTCAACCACAGGTAAGTTTGTGGTCAGCTAGAATAATTTTCTGGATTGCTCAGAAGTCTATGGTCTGACGTTGCTTCAGCACAGCTGCTTTGATTCTGAGGACCTTATTTATTGCTTCCACCCAAACACTTGTTTTCAGACGCATTCTTCCCTGTAAGTAACTTGACGTCTTTCTTCTTCCAGTTCAGCATAAGGGTTTTTCAAAACGTTATGGCCACGACCGATATTTTTTTCATCTTCCACGTTTCCTTACGTTTCCTTATCCGCTACAGATACATTTTGCTGGATGTCTGTTGACATTACATTGGACGAAATAATTATTTGCTGGAAAGTGCTATTTTAATATTTTGTCTTGCTTTGTATAGTCCTCTCAGTAGCTCTAAGGAATCTGATTTCCTGTCCCAATTCCATTGGCAGTATGTGTTTTGTAACGACCACTGCCCGCATCCACACGGATATACAATTGTGCTAGCATTTCGCCCTTGGTACATTATTCTACCATAACACATTACAGTTGCAGGATAAGTTTTTTAATTTTGACAGTTCCACTATAATACTGGTAAGAATTATTTTTTATTACGATTCTGAATACGAAATTTGTCATGACGTAATTTTTATGAATTATAGTTGGATCAAGTGAATTAAAGATAAATACTGACACAATTCCGTGACTAACAACCACACTATTATTATAGGAAAAGAAAGGTCCTTTGACAGTAATACTAATGACAGGTCATACCAGGGAAACAGCACTGTTGACATAGCACTGTAACCTTGCGATTAGGTCCTATGAAACGGATACTCTATTCCAGGGGCGGGCAGGAATCCTGCACATGTGCGGTGCACTTGCACGCGTGCAGTTAACAGGTGTTCCGCGTGCACACAGGGGCAACCTGGCCAGCCGATTATCTCCCATCCCCACCATACCTTCTGTCCGCTCCTTCCTCTGTAATGCGTTTTGTTTCCTAGCTTGCTTTATTGAGTGAATGAATAAGGTTAGTAGGAGTACTTGAAAGAAATCATGGTTTGAAAGAATACCTATTACCTACGATACGTTTTATTTAATTATCGCAGGTGGAGTTTACAATACGTTTAATATCTGGAACAAAATTTCTACATACAGACAAACACAAACAGTTACGTAAATTTTCATCACTGATGTTTGCTCTTAACCGAGACATTAATTCAGCAAATGGTTTTCCAGCTCTCGCTATATTAAGCGCAGTCTCATAACTTGACATACTGCTGGGCTATTATTGTTGTCGTCCTGAAAACTTGAAAACAGTGCTCCATAAAATGGTAAATCAGTTAGATGAGAGACATCACGAGAGAAAGTCGCAGCTTTCTCGTGACACCAGAAACTACAACAAATTCAAATGGCTCTGAGCACTATGGGGTCCGCAGCTCGTGGTCGTGCGGTAGCGTTCTCGCTTCTCACGCCCGGGTTCCCGGGTTCGATTCCCGGCGGGGTCAGAGATTTTCTCTGCCTCGTGATGACTGGGTGTTGTGTGATGTCCTTAGGTTAGTTAGGTTTAAGTAGTTCTAAGTTCTAGGGGACTGATGACCATAGATGTTAAGTCCCATAGTGCTCAGAGCCATTTGAACCATTTTGAGCACTATGGGACTTAACTGCTGTGGTCATCAGTCCCCTAGAACTTAGAGCTACTTTAACCTAACTAACCTAAGGACATCACACACATCCATGCCCGAAGCAGGATTCGAACCTGTGACCATAGCGGTCGCGCGGTTCCAGACTGTAGTGCCTAGAACCGCTCGGCCACTCCGGCCGGCCAACTACGACAGATTCATATGGTATCGTCAGATTGCTCTTCTTAAGCTCAGTCAATTCCCCATCCGCTCAGAATCCGACAATAAATTGTACTCGTCCTTGTGAAATTTATTATAATGGCCTTCAATACTAAACTTCCGTTGACCAGCGAGAATACTGCCACATATTAAACATTTCGAATTTTCACGTTTTTGCACAAAGAAAAAATGATTCTCCCATTACTTTTTAAAAGATAGCAAGTCTCCACTTCTCCGTTTCTTGAAATACAACGTTCACTACATAGCGCTCGCTTCGCATCAACGTCCGCAGCCTAGCCTGGCACTACACTGCCGCAACCTGCCGGCTGTCACCATAGCCCCGGTCGACGCCTGCACGCGAGCAGCACACGTGCAGCTCTGGGCGCTCATGAGCCGCGTGCAACGTTTGCCCGCCCCTGCTCTATTCGCTTACGGCAGCGTCTACAATTTGTAGTATAGAAGACTATAAGGAGAGTTTTGAGTAAAAATTGAATAAGGTCAAGAAGAGGGAAACAAATGAGCACGTGTGGTTACTGTCACCGATCACATAGATTTCTGGAAAGTAGCAAAATTTACTTCAAAATTAAGATTCTTATTCGCCAGGCCACGTAACCTTCGATAGAATCTTTTTTCCTCACTCCGTAAGACTTTGTGGAGCGACGAGCAATTTTGCCCAGGTCACTTGGTCACGACCCCATGATCATATATTTTACGTTCACCGCCAAGGCTTCTTCCAAGCCAACTGGATTCCAATTACGCAGAGCTTCTCCCAGTACGCTAACCGAGCTACCTGCAACGATGTAATTGTATCAGTGTGAGTTGCCGAAAATGTTACTAGATGACGGATACGACAAAATTTTGGCAGTACAGCTCTGTTTCTCTAATTTCTCAATGAATCCAAATGTGATTGGAGTTGTAAACATATCAGAGTACTTCGTCGTATATGATATAAAATGTATTAGATGAAAAAAGAATTATTTTTTTAAGGTTAAAAAATCCTACAGTAAATGTTATGTGAACCGGTGAATAAAGTAGAGTACCACAATCATGTTACGATGTCTAATTTTTCCTTTGAAGAAACATACGAGTACATCATGGCTGGTTAGTGTAAGGAAGTTCAGTTGCATCTCGAATACGCTTAAGTCAGACCCATTTAGAGTCTTATACAATGGTCAACCACTCTCTATAGTAACGTCAGACAGTATCCTTACGAAACACGTAAAAATAACGGCATATTCAGAAATTGTGAAACTGACTATGTAAAAACAAATCAGAAGATCGAAAGCTAGTCGAGCTTGCTGGTGAAGGTACTGTTTGGCAAGAACGAAGACAAACAGTGGAAACTCTCGAAATTTGCTAGTGGGTGTAACATTGCTAAAATTTAAGCTCAGAAGGGCAACAAAATGGGGCGTAGAATATCGTCGACGTTCCGCTGCGATGTAAGGATGTCGCAGATGACAATCAAAGGGGTGTTGCTGTAACAGGAAGTGGCACTCCAGATCATCACTCCTGGTTGTCGGTCCATGTTGCAGGCGACAGTCAGGTTGGCATCACACTGCTGTTCTGGGCGTCTCCAGACATATCCTTGGCCTGGAATCTCACTGAATGGAGGATAATTGTCTTCAGTGATGAGTGCTGCTTCGAATTGAGCCCCAATGAGCAGCGTCTGGGAATGCCCCGAATATCAATGGGATACCAACCTGACTGTTGCTCTCCGTACGGCCCAGCAACCATGAGTAATTGTTCAGGGTGCCATTTCTTTTCATAGAAGGACCCCTTTGGTTGTCATCCGCGGCATTCATCAGAGTAGCGGTACGTCTACGATATATGTTTTGTTGGCCTTCATGGCAGGCCATCCTGGGCTTACATTCAGCAATATAGTGCCCGCCCACGCACGGCGAGGTTTTCTGATATTTGTCTTCATGCTTGCCAAATCTTACTTGCCAAATCTTACCTTGGCCAGCCAAGTCGCCGTATCTCCTACCAATTGAGAACGTCTGGAGCATTATGGGTAGAGCCCTTCAACCAATTCGGAGTTCTGACGATTTAACGCGCCAGTTGAACAGAATGCCAATCTGTACAACTGCTTGCATCCGGGCCAGAGGTGGACCAACGGGTTGTTGACTTGCTCAATTTGTGAAACCCTTTCTCTTGAATAAATCATCCATTTCTTCTGGATTTGTAATCATTTGTTTGCCTGTTCATATACGTCACATCTACCGATTTCCGTTCCATTCGGGTAATTCCTTTGTGGTGGCTCATTTTTGTTGAAGTAGGATGTATTATTATCATGTGCTTAACAGGTCGTACTAGATAACAAGCGGACTGAGAGGTATATTCGGTAATCGAAGTCAAATTACCTTTTAAGACAGGCAAAGACACGGAAGAATGTTATTAGATCAATGCTATTTACAACCATGTGAATAAAAATAGAATTTTCAAAAAAAATTGTTCAAATGGCTCTGAGCACTATGGGACTCAACTGCTGAGGTCATTAGTCCCCTAGAACTTAGAACTAGTTAAACCTAACTAACCTAAGGACATCACAAACATCCATGCCCGAGGCAGGATTCGAACCTGCGACCGTAGCGGTCTCGCGGTTCCAGACTGCAGCGCCTTTAACCGCACGGCCATTTCGGCCGGCTAGAATTTTCACTTTGACTTATTTATCTGAGGTATGTTCTCGAAAGAACACAAGATGACACTTGAATATAACTGAGATGATATCGGAGATAGAAACTACTATTTCAATTTTAGGATTAAAGATAGTATTGCTGGTATCAACGAAGAATAACAAAAATTGAAATCTATTTTATTTGAGTCGCCATTTTCTCTTGATTGATTGTTGTTCATAAATAATGCACCAGATGCAGCTATTCATTTACAAAATACCCCCTAATGTACTTTTTAACATTTTTCAGAAGCATATATATTCGTGGAAGGCTATGCTAAAATAAAATGTAAACTTCACCATAACTGGAACAAGATTTCTGCTGTCTAAATCCTGTGACGTGCATCATTATGGGAAACACACCCCTAAATGAAATCTTTATGCCCTATTTAAGATCTACAGGAATTAACAACAGCAATGAAATTGATACTAAAAGGAAGTACCCTAGCTTGACTTCATCGTTAAAAGTAATTAATTAATTAGCATCTATATAGGTATGTAAGTAGGTAAGCAGTTTTTCATTTGATATGCCTGGTGGGTGTTAACTTAGGATGTGTATAATGTACTCTCGGGGAAAGGAAAGTCATACGTCAAGAGCAGCATAACTGTAGATTCAAAGAAAGATGACAAAATCGAAGAGCCGGGAATGAAGTAGTATTAAAATAATCTGCAACGGAAATTGCACAAGACCAGATAAAAACCATACTAGCACATTAACTGAATTTGGTGAGAAACTCCTTATAAAATATTACTGAGAAATAATGGTGTGCAAATAAGATACCTGTAGATACTAATACGATGTTTGACGGAGAAATAACGAAATCACGAAGTGCTTAAATTAACGAGGAATCACTTTTAGTGTCACTCGAGAACCTCCATCCAGCCACGCTACATCGATCGCGTAACGGGAAGTGGCTGCCGACAGCTCCTCAGAGGGTAGTTTCCGAACAAGAAGCTCCGTAGCCAATTATAGGCCCTTATCTATTCATCATCGCATCTCTCCCTCCCGAACACGACCCTGACGTTGAAGTAGTCTGCTTCGTGAACCTCATAGAGGAAGGAGAACACCTTACAGTAAACTGAGTTCCAAAAGTTCAAGTCACGCAATGTCAGATTTCAACCCTTTCTATAGCATTTACTGTGATGAATACGGCTCTACGACGTGCATTTACAAAGGGCGACTTAAAATTCAATCTCAGGTCAATCAACACAATGACAAATCTGACGAGGCGTCACAGTAGGAATAAAGTGAGCTGGTGTTCGAGAGTGCGATTTTAGAGGAACGTGAGATGCGTTTTTTTCTCAACTCAATTTCTATCTGAAATGAAATTATAACTTCAGAATGGTTACTGCAGATTCGATCCCCATTCCATTCCTCCAGTCCTAGCGCTTACAGTCCATTGCCTGACAGAGGGTAGAAGTAAAGAAATGCCATCTGTTGAAAAGTAGGTTTATTGCAGTTTGCAAGGCACAGGTATTTTGAAAATATGTACATCAGACTATACGCCACTCTCTCTCTTAATACGAATAAACATTCTGCAACACCGGCGAACTCTCTGAGATGAAAGATTTTTTAACGCATCAGCACTTTGCGATGGCTGTTAGTGCCCCATTGGCGAGGAATATACTAAGATTTTATATTAGAAACTATAAAACATTTCAAACATACAACACTAAGGTGTTAGAGTGGTGTAGTGTACTTGTCAGTACGAGATGTGACGAGCTCAAGATACTTCTGTTCCTCTTAGTGAATTCCTCTATATGTTGTGTACTGAATGAATGTCAATAAACAATGTTTCTTTACTAGTAGAAGGAAGAGTTGGATATTTGCAGTAACACACTTACTCAGAACACCACAGTCGTGGTCCATGGAATTAATATGGCGAAATGAAGCTAATCACTACAGGTACTGGTGACTGGTGTTCAATATTTATTGTTAGGTACTGTCGTAATGTAATATTGTCAGTGGAAAAACTTCATCAATAAAATTGCGAGCATGATGCTGAAAGGTTAAGAATCAAAACTACAGAGACGGTGGAGAATGATACTCTGAGTATGGCAATCCAAGGCTCGGGAATGAATACAGGAGGCGGCTCTTATAACTGGACAAATTTCAGATTGAATTTCCCGCCATATCGTAGTTCCGCCACAGGTCTCTATTAGCGTTCCTGAAAGCCATAGGTAAACAGTCAGAACTTCTAAAAGTTCGAGACGTTACGGACAGGTGCGGAATAGAACCGAAGAGCTGGACGTTCGCCCATTGAAATAGTTCGATTCTTCGGGTACCCGAGATCAACGCTTTCGATATTGTGGCCAGGAAGTCTGGGCTTCATGTCGTAGGTATTGTGTCCAGTACCGGTGATACCATGCCGCTACATTTCTTTGAAGAGGGATAAACCGTCACAAAAGAAGTTTATCTGCAAGTTCTGGAGATCTTCGTGAAACCGTGGATGGTAACTGTGGCTTCAGGGAGACAAGATGTCTTTCAACAGCACTGACGGTCGAAGACTTCTGGTATAAGAAGTCACCCTCGTTCTGCCATCGGCCTTGTCAAAGACGGCGAAAGAGCGGACAGAGGTTCAGGGCACTCTCTTGGCTCAGGGGTGGGAAATTGCCACTAAAGGTGGAAGAATCAGTTATCATCAACGGCCTGAGGCTGCAGAAGGCAATGGAAACCACTGCATTAAAGACACATAACGCGTATCCACAGGCCTGTAATTGAGAAAGTGTCGTGATGATCTCTCCACCGGTAAAAGATTCCGGAATAGTCCCCCATTCGGATCTTCGGGAGGGGACAGCCAAGTGGGAGGTGACAGTGAGAAAAAGATTCAATAATCAACAAAAGGCTAACGTTCTACGAGTCAAGCGTATCCACAGGCCTGTAATTGAGAAAGTGTCGTGATGATCTCTCCACCGGTAAAAGATTCCGGAATAGTCCCCCATTCGGATCTTCGGGAGGGGACAGCCAAGTGGGAGGTGACAGTGAGAAAAAGATTCAATAATCAACAAAAGGCTAACGTTCTACGAGTCAAGGAGTGGAATCTCAGACGCTTCGACGTGGTAGGGAAACTAGAAAATCCGAAAAGGGGAATGCGAAGGCTCAGGCTAGATATAATAGGGGGTCAGTGACGTGTATGGAAAGAAGACAAGGATTTCTGGTCGGATGATCATTGGGTAATATCAGCAGCAGCAGAAAATTTTAAAATGTGAGTGGGATTCGTTATGATTAGGAAGGTAGGGCAAAGAGCGTGTTACTCTGAACAGTTCAGTGACAAGGTTGTCCTTATCAGACGCGAAAGCAAATCAACACCGACAGCAATAGTTCCGGTATACATGCCGGAGTTCGCAAGCGAAGATGAAGAGATAAGGAACGTATATTGATAGGGTACTGCAGTACGTAAAGGGAGACGAAAATCTAATAGTCATGACGGACTAGAATGCAGTTGCAGAGGAAGGAGTAGAAGAAGTAGAAAGAGTAGAAAATATGGCCTTGGGACAAGCAATGAGAGAGTAGAAATACTAATTGAGTTCTGCAATAAACTCCAGCAAGTAATAGAGAATACTCTGTTCAGGAATGACAAGAGGAGAGGGTATACTTGGAAAAGGCAGATTACGTCATGGTCTGACAGAGATTCCGAAAACAGATATTTGATTGTAAGGCGTACCCAGGAACGGATATAGATTCAGATCACAATGTAGTAGTGTTGAAGAGTGGGCTAAGGTGTAAGACATTAGTCAAGAAAAGTCAATACGCACAGAAGTGTAATACGGAAGTACTAAGGAATGACGAGAAACACTTGAAGCTCTCTAAGCCTATAGATATAGCAGAAAGGAATAGCTCAGTAGGCAGTACAGTTGAAGAGTAATGGACATCTCTAGAAAGGGCCATCACAGAAGTTGGAAAGAAAAACACAGGTACAAACAAGGAAACTGCGAAGAAACCAAGGATAACAGAAGATATACTTCAGTTGATGGACGAAATGAGGAAATACAAAAATGTTCTGGGAAATTCAGGTATACAGAAATACAAGTCGCTGAGGAATGAAATAAATAGGAATTGTAGGGACGCAAAGACGATATGGCTGCATGCAAAATGTTAGAAAACAGAAAAACATATGACTGTCGGAAGGACAGACTTAGCATACAGGAAAGTCAAAACAACCTTCGGGGACATTAAAAGCAAGGGTGGTCACATTAAGAGTGCAACGGGAATTCTACTGTTAAATGCCGAGGAGAGAGCAGATATGTGGAAAGAATACACTGAAAGCCTCTATGAGGGGAGGAATGGTCTGGTGACGTTGTAAAGAAGAAACGAGAATCGACAGGGAACGGATGGGGAGTCCCGTATTAGAGTCAGAATTTAAAAGAGCTTTGGACGACTTAAGATCAAATAAGGCAGAAGGGATTGATAACATTCCATCACAATTTCTAAAATCATTGGCGGAAGTGGCATAACGACTATTCATATTGGTGTATAAGAATGTATGAGTCTGGCGACATACCATTTGACTTAAGGAGAAGTGTAATCCACACAATTCCGAAGACTGCAAGAGCTGACAATTGCGAGAATTATCGCACAATCAGCTTAACAGCTCATACATCGAAGTTTCTGACACGAATAATATACAGAAGAATGGAAGAGAAAATTGATGATGTCTTAGTTCGGCTTTAGGAAAGTTAAAGACACCAGAGAGACAATTCTGACGTTGTGGTTGAAAATGAAAGCAAGAATAAAGAAACCAAGACACTTTCTTAGTGTCTGGCGACCTGGAAAAAACATTCGACACTGTAAAATGGAGCAAGATTTTCGAAATTCAGAGGGAAAAGGTAAGCTATAGTGTGAGACGGGTAATGTACAATATGTACAAGAGCCAAGAGGGCATAATAAGAGTGAACGATTAGGAACGAAGTGCTCGGATTAAAAAGGGTGTAAGACAGTGATGTAGTCTTTTGCAACTACTGTTCAATCTTTACATCGGAGAAGCACTGATGGAAATAAAAGAAAAGTTCGGGAGCGGAATTAAAATTAAAGGCGAGAGGATATCAGTGATAAGAATCGCTGATGACATTGCTATCCTCAGTTAAAATTGAGAAGAATTACATAATCTCCTGAATGGAATGAACAATCTAGTGAGTACAGAATACGTATTGAGATTAAATCGAAGGAAGACGAAAGTAATGAGAAATAGCAGAAATGAGAACAGCGAAAAACATAACATCATGACTGATAGTCACGAAGTAGATGAAGTTACGGAATTCTGTTACCTAGGTAGCAAAATAACCAATGACGGACGGAGCCATGAGGACATCAAAAGCAGACTAGCACTGGCAAAGAAGGGCATTCCTAGCGAAGAGGAGGAGTTTACTAGCATCAAACAAACGAAGTAGATGAAGTTACGGAATTCTGCTACCTAGGTAGCAAAATAACCAATGACGGACGGAGCCACGAGGACATCAAAAGCAGACTAGCACTGGCAAAGAAGGGCATTCCTAGCGAAGAGGAGGAGTCTACTACCATCAAACATAGGCCTTATTTTGAGGAAGAAATTTTTGAGGATGTGCGTTTGGAACACATCATTGTACGGTGGTGAAACATAGACTGTGGGAAAACCGGAACAGAAGATAATCGAAACATTTGAGATGTGGTTCTACAGATGAATGTTGAAAATTAGATCGATTGATAAGATAAGGAATGAGGAGGTTCTGCGCAGACTCGGAGAGGGAAGGAGTATGTGGAAAACACTGACAAGAAGAAGGGACAGGATGATAGGACATCCGTTAAGACATCAGGGAACGACTTCCATGGTACTAGACGGAGGTGTAGAGGGCAAAAACTGTAGAGGAAGGCAAAGATTGGAATACATGCAGCAAATAATTGAGGACGTATGTTGCAACTGCTACTTGGAGATGAAGAGGTTCGCTCAGGAGAGGAATTCGCGGTGAGCCGGATCAGAAGACGGATTACCTAAAAAGAAGAAAAGGAAAAAAATACATCATTCAGGACAAGATTGGAGGCGGCCATTGCGGTTAAAGGGGGTTACATAGAGTAATGTTACTCTTGAAAGATATCACTATTTATGATTAAAAGGAATTACATATTCATTTGTATTTTGTTTTGATAAATTTGCTTTAGGAAAGATTCATTTGTCCGGATTTCAGCGCCGCACCCTATATTTCAGGTGGTAAGAGGACCTGAATAAAGAACGCATTTGAGCTTCCTTGGAAGAACTATGTTATAGACTCGTCGACTTTAGTGGTACTAAGTTGGTAAACAATACAGAATTACCCTGTGATAAGAATGTAATTATTTACATTGCTTGGCTTTTGTCGAAGGTGGAACACTGATTGTTATAGTAACTTGCAGAAAAGCATGTAATGAATGGTACAAAGAGTTGTCATACCAACATATGTGTGCACATCAATATTTTGAAACAGGCGTTACAATTTTTCGCCATATTACAAGCTCTTACCGAAAACCTGAGAAAATTCTCGTCCTACATAGCATCAGTCTATGTCACTTTGAGACATACCACTCAGTCACCCGTTAACCAGTGGTGTATGGTAATACAAGAAAGCAAACGGAACCTGAAGTTCCAGCTTTCGCGTTTCGAAAATCATTCACGGAGGAGTATCGTAGAGACATATCATCCTTTGCCCGTAGCACAGATTCCTGGATGGAGGGCGTAGAAATAGGATTTCAATTCGGTTTTACACAGAGCACCCTACCGTATTGGCCGCTTACATAGCTAGCATTTACCACGAATCTCTTACCCATTCCAAAGTTCCAAGAGAATCGAAAACAGCACAGGTCATTCTTGTAAAAGAACGAGCCGCAAAATAACAGGCCAATGTCCTTGACAGAGTGTTTTGGGAATGTTCTAACATTAAATACAATCAATTTCCTTGAGACATTAGAGCTTCTGTGCACAACTCAACTAGGATGTAAAAAGCATCCCACGTGCGAAACTCAGTTTACTACTTTCTCGCAGATGTACTGGGAACCATAGTTGAAGGGTAACAATCAGGTTCCGTATTCCAGAATTTCGGAAAGCGTTTGACACAGTAACCGCCTACGGACTGCTGGCTAAGGTTTTAGTTTATGGAAAAAGTTCTCAGACATTTGAGTGGCTAGAAGACTTCTTAATTGATAGGCTCCAGTGCACTGGTCTGGTTGGCAAGTGTTCGTCAGAGAAAAGGTTATTGCCAGGAGTGCCCTAGAAATTTGTAATGGATCCAATTTTATTCTCAGAACTGTCAGGGATAGCAGCAATGCGCGACTATTTGCTGATGACGCTGATGTGTACGTTGAGTAACAGTAGGAGGATATAGGATAACTTAGAAGAAATGTCTGTATGATATGATCAATGGGAACTTGGTCTAAATGTAAGAAAAGGTAAGTCAGTCCAACTGAGGTCAATCCAGCTCAGTAGGAAAAACAATCCGGAAAGGTACGTGTGAAATATTGGTAGTAATCTCCTTGACACTGTCATCTCGATTCAATATCAAGGCCTAACGTCGCAGAGCGATATGAAATGGAACGAGAACGTCGGTCGTCGGGGTAGGCGATCGTCGGACTTCAGTTTGTTCCCAGACCTCAAGAGATACCCCCTAGTGAGCTTCCATCTTGAGAGTATGAGGGTGACAACCACATGGGCCCTTAGCTAGGTGTGACAGTACTTCCACTAACTTGTGCCAGGATTCTGGTTTATACATTACCATCAGCTTCCCATGGCTATCTCTTAGCTTTCGACGCCAATGGTATTAGGTTTCGCTGCACGAGAATATCTTTCTTTCTTTCCTTTTTACTCTGAACGACATAGAAGATTCGATAATTCTGTGAAGGTGGCTTCCCTAGGGCAGGAAACTTCGATTCAAAATACTCCCCACCATCTGGCTGCGCTTTCTGGGGCCTGTAACTATATCAAGCAAGATTTTCTTACTAAAAAGTTTAACAACTAAGACAACTTGTTAAGAAAAAGGATAAAGAGTTTGATATAATACAGGATAAGCTGCTGTTGGGAATATGGAATACTCGTTGTTTAGCTAATAAGAAAACAGAATTTAATTTAAAAAAATCTGAGGAAAGGAAATCTGATATAGTGGCTAAAATCTGATATAGTGGTTCTAACAGAAACAATAAGTAAAATCAAAGAAATTGAATGTATAGGAGACTAAACCATGATTTATAGTGGGGTTAGCAAATAATAAAGAGCAGCTAGTGGAGTTACTGTAATTTACAGCTTTTGGGTTAGACTGATCTATCATGTAACCGAAGTTTAACGAATTCCTTTTAGCACTCATCTGGATGACCTCACACTTTTCTTTATTTAGGGTCAACTGCCAATTTTCGCACCATTGACAAAATAGAATCTTACACTTTTGTAAATGATAGAATACTAACTGTTAGATTTAATGTACCTAAATGTCACTTTACATCTACATGGATACTCTGTAAATCACATTTAAATGCCTGGCAGAGGGTTCACGAACGACCTTCACAGTTCTCTATTATTCCAATCTCGTATAGCGCGCGGAAAGAGCTAACACCTATATTTTCCATACGAGCACTGATTTTCCTTATTTTATCGTGGTGATCGTTTCTCCCTATGTAGGTCGATGTCAACAAAATATTTTCGCATTGGGAGGAGGAAGTTGGTGATTGGAATTTCATGAGAAGATGCCGTCGCAACGAAAAACGTCTTTCGCTTAATGATGCCCAGCCCAAACGCTATATCATTTCTGTGCCACTCTCTCCCATATTTCGTGATAATACAAAACGTGCGGCCCTTCTTTGAACTTTTTCGATGCACTCCGTCAGCCCTATCTGGTAAGGACCCACACAGAGGACGGACATTCGTAGTGTAGGAAGTCTCCTTAGTAAATCTGTTACATTTTCTAAGTGTCCTGCCAATAAAACGCAATCTTTGGTTAGCCATCCCCACAACATTTTCTATGTGTTCTTCCCAATTTAAGTTGTGCATAATTGTAATTCCTAGGTGTTTAGCTGATTTACGGCTTTTAGAGTAGACTGACTTATCATGTAACCGAAGTTTAACGAATTCCTTTTAGCACTCACGTGGATGACCTTTTCATTATTTAGGTTAAACTGCCAATTTTCGCACCATTGAGATATCTTTTCCAAATCGTTTTGCAATTTGTTTTGATTTTCTAATGACTTTATTAGTCGATAAACGACAGCGTCATCTGCAAACAACCTAAGACGGCTGCTCAAATTGTTCCCAAATCGTTTATATAGATAAAGAACAGCAAAGGGCCTGTAACACTACCTTGGGGAACGCCAGAAATCACTTCTGTTTTACTCGATAACTTCCGTCAATTACTACGAACTGTCACCTCTCGGACAGGCAACCACAAATCCATAAGCACGCATTTTCACTACAAGTCGCTTGTGTGGTACAGTGTCAAAAGTCTCCCAGAAATCCAGAAACACGAAATCTATCTGAAATCCCTTGTCAATAGAACCAAACACTTCATCTGAATAAAGGGCTAGTTGTATTTGACAGGAACGATGTTTTCTAAATCCATGTTAACTGTGAGTCAATAGCCAGTTTTTTTTCGAGGTAGTTCATAATGTTTGAACACAATACATGTTCCAAACTCCTGCTGCATATCGACTTTAAATGTGCCTGTAATTTAGTGGATTACTCCTACTGCCTAACGTAATGGAAATATAAGTCCCCTAAGAAAGTAAAAAGGAAGATAGTGAAACATTTTGTGAATAACTAAATAAGGAATGATTGAATATTTAAAAGGAGATTACCTTGCATTATCAGGAGATCTGAAACCACAAGTGGAGTAAATGCCAATTAAATATGTTATACTTAGTTTTGATCACGACTGTTTGAAACATAATGGAGAGAAGCTGAGGCATTTAACGAAACTAACGAAATCAAACACTTTCTTTAGAAAAAAATCGTCCTTAAGTTTATTTGCTGTGTATGATGTGTAGATTACTAATTACTAAGTCATTACAAATAAAAAACAGTCATCTCAAATAAAAAATGCAAGTATCTATCGTGTAGGTGGTAATATGGATGGATCACTATTTACTAACATCAAAAATACATCTGCTAAAAAGTGGAAGAAAATGAAAAAGTCAAATAGTAAATGAAGAAGTTTTTAAAATACACCAATTACATTATTATTATGTCGTGTGGCTAGGGCCTCAAGTCGCGCTGATCGTTCGCCTGGTGCAAGTCTTTCGAGTTGACGCCACTACGGCGACTTGCGTGTCGTTGGAAATGAAATTATGATGATAAAGACATGAAAGAGTATAAAAACTTATTGTCAGGCAATATCTGCTTATTTACCGCAACAAGAAAGTAGCCAAGATATTAATGAGGAATGGGTTAACATGACATTAATAAAAGCAAAACGAGGATAATGGAACGTAGTCTAATGCTGAGCGAATTATATCACGAAATGGAACACTTGAAGTAGTAAATGAGTTTTGTAATTCGGGAAGCAAAATAATTGATGATGGTCGAAGTAGGGAGGATATAAAATGTAGATTGACAATGACAAGAAAAGCATTTCTGAAGAGTGCAATTTGTTAACATTAAGTATAGATTTCAGTGTCAGGAAGACCTTTCTGAAAGTATTTGTATGGAGTGTAGCCATGTATGGAAGTGAAACATGGAGAATAAACAGTTTAGACAAGAAGAGAATAGAATTTTTTAAATGTGGTGCTACAGAAGAACCTTGAAGATTAGATGGTTAGATCATGTAACTAATCAGGAGGTACTGAACAGAATTGTGGAGAAGAGAAATTCGTGATACAGCCTGTCTAAAAGAAGGAATAGGTTGGTGGGATACATTCTGAGGCATCAAGGAGTCAACAGTTTAGTACTGGAGGGAAGTGCATGGGGTGCAAATCGTAGAAGAAGACCAAGATATGAGTACAGTAAGCAGATTCAGAGAGATGTACGTTGCAGTAGTTATTCGGAGACGAAAAGGTTTGCATAGAATAGGGTAGCGTGAAGAGATGCATCAGACCAGTCTTTGGACTGAAGAACACAACAACAACAACAACAGATATGATTGGAGAAAGCGTGTTGATAGAATGCCAAAGGAAAGAATCCGAAGACCAATGCATCATCTACAAAGGAGACAACGTACAGAACACTAGTGTGACCCATTCGTGAGCACTGCTCGAGTGTTTGGGATACCCGAAACTATCGGATGAAAAGAAGACATGGAAGCAGTTCAAAAGAGTGCTGCCCAAATCATAATTTAATACGGCAACACTTACTTATTTTTTATGCTTAGTACAAGCATTTCGACAATTTGTTCTCATTTTCAAGTGCATTTGTATATTTGTTTAAGTGAAAATGTTTGGTGACGTTTGGATGTGTGTTTTCTGCCTCTCCTGCGTCTTTTTGAAGTTAGACTTTATTCTGTATAAAGGAGAAGGCACAATACCAGTAAGTAGCCAAACAAAAGAACCTGCTCTAATACTTGTGTTTAAAAACACTCGGTGATTCATGTTGTCCCATTTATCGATTGCAGTTCAAAAACAAGCAGGAGAGACAGAAAATCACACTTGCAAACATCACCAAATATAGTAACGTAAATTGCAGCCGGAGTGGCCGTGCGGTTCTAGGCGCTACAGTCTTGAACCGAGCGACCGCTACGGTCGCAGGTTCGAATCCTGCCTCGGGCATGGATGTGTCTGATGTCATTAGGTTAGTTAGGTTTAATTAGTTCTAAGTTCTAGGTGACTGATGACCTCAGAAGTTAAGTCGCATAGTGCTCAGAGCCATTTGAACCAAGTAACGTAAACAAATATACAAATGCACTTGAAAATGAGAATAAATTTTGCAAACGCATTGTGCTAAGCATGAAAAAATAAGTAACTGATGCAGCTTTCATTATTTACATCTTGAATGACACAGTTGCAGGCTTTTCTGTGTCATCTAATATTATGAACGAAATTAAGCTGCTAAATTCGTTACCAGTAGGTTCTATCAACAAGCGAGTATTACTGAGATGCTTTATGAACATAAATAGGAACCCCAAGGGTTCTTTGTATATTACTGTTGAGAAAGTTTGGAAAACCGGTATCTGCGGCTGACTGCACTACGATTCAATTGTCGCTCATGTGCGTTTCGCTTAAGGACCACGATGGGAAGATAAGAGAAATTAGGTCACTTACAGAAGGGATTCTAGTCGAGAAAGTATGACGCTGAACTTCGGTAGGAACTCATGAAAGTGTTGCATCCATGCGTATTTCCATCCACACTATACTCAATCGATATATTTCACTCAATTCATGGTCTGGAAGTCTAACTGTTATTCCATTTACACACGGCTGACGCATTGGAGACATCACGCTGCTGTCGCCAAGTTGAATCGAATGTTTCGGTGTGTACGTAACTGGAATGTCGCAGACGCTGTAAATGGTTGTAGGCATGAAAGAGTTAAGCAAGATGGTCAACACGCACGACTCCACTACATTCGATTGTACTGATATCTTCAGTGCCTGACACTGCCTACGACGGGTTACAGATACCGGAAGTTAAATGTTCACCGTCCAACGGATGTGTCGTATCTCGATTCTGAAAAAGGAAATGTACCACCAATATGAACTGCGTGAACAACAACGTATTCATAACAAGCTACGCTATCTTCTGCTGCCAACTGTAATAGCAAATGGGCCACAGTTTTTTGGATCACTATCAGTTTCAATAGGGGACAACAACAATTGGTGAGCACCATCACAACAACCTCCTTATACTGTACAGAAGCCACGGTCCTACAAGTACCCATGCTTACTGTACACGGAAATGTGTCTGTGGAGAGTAAATTTTCTTTCCTGTCGAAGTTGTTACCAACTTTTATAAAAGCTCTTGATGCTAATTTGTATCTGAATTATGCAATACATATAATCACCTATTAGTAATTGAGGGACAGACAGTACATGTGGTAGAAGTGCTTGCTGAAGCAAACTGAGTAAGTGACTGCCTGAGTTAAATGGATGTTTGTACATTACGTGAATTACTGTGGAAACTTTAGATATTTTTGCTAATGGTTGGTTAGACTGTGTACAGCGGTAGGTATGGTTAGAGACTGTAATGCCCTTCATTATTTTTTATAATGTATTAAAGATACCTGTATGCCTTTTAGAGTAAAACAGGTAGAAGTGCAAAAACATTTCATGTACTGTGTCATATTTTGAAGATTTTATTGGTACAACATGTATGATGTACGTAGTACGACACATCCATATCCATATTTCTATATCCATACTTTCAATATCAATGGTATAAATGCGAGAGTAAGTATGTGTGTTACGCTTTCATTGCTAACTCTTTGAGCTGATTTTGATAAAAAAATTTATGGAGATAGCTTGAACGCTGAGGAAGAACGGAGGCTACTTTAGACAGCGTGTAGCACAACATATTTATTGATCTGAAAAATATAACGCGAAAAAGTAGAACAATAATTACTATTTGAAGAAGCTGTTTAACCCTTGAATTTTGAACTAGATCATATCTGTGTAAATGCAGTTATTGTCTGATATGTTCTACATATCAATCAATACAAGGCTTGTACAGTCCTCTATGTATTTAATCCATACTTCGATACTAATGACAGTCACAAACTCGTTACATTTTAATCGCTGAGAGTCATACTTCTCTTATAACTTCTTTGTTGCGTTGAAATTTGCGTGAACAGCTCGTGGTCATGCCATTAGCGTTGCTCACAATTCCAGACTAACTTTGAATATGTGAAAGTTATTCTGTCTGTTAAGTTTTCAAGATTAAACCGCTGAACTGGTATCCATAAAATTTGGAGTGAGGTAGCTTGACCCCTGATGAAGAAGATAGGCTACTTTACAGAGTATGTAGTACAAGATATTTATTTGAAGCACATTACGCAGCTTAATGAAGAAAATTCCTCTTTAAAAATGCTATTTATTTCTTCACATTTGAACTTTAGCATGTTTGTGAAAATGTTTTTATTGGTTGATATATTCTGCGCAATATGATCCAACGCAATCAATAAAATGGTTATTCGATTCTCAACGTCTTTAATCCATACTTTCATACTAACACCAGTATTGTTAATCGTGAAAGTAACTATCTCTGTTACGTTTTCTTGTCTATACCGCTGAACCGATTCCGATGTTATTTACTATGGCTATATCTTGGAATACGGGGAATAACATAGGCTACTTAAGAAAGTTCTATTTTTTTAGTATTATTAACAATTTTAAGCAGACGTGATTGGCATGCAGATGACGATGGCGCGATGATCGGTGACTCTTAGTGTCTATAGATTATTCCGTGACAGTGCAAATCCAACACTGTCGTGCGTGTGGTTTATGATATTGAGTTCCTACACCACCTGACATTGCTGGAGAGTTTTGGTGGAGAAATAACAACAAAATCGGACAGTAAGCAGGAGAATCATGTTTAAAACTGTTACTATAGGCCTCGCAAAAGTTAGTCTGATTTAATGCATATTTCTAATAGACCCCAAGCTGCGAAAGTTACTCGAATACAACAAACTTTAGATGATGTTTGGTTTGTGGGGCGCTCAACTGCGCGGTTATCAGCTCCCGAACAAATTCCCAATCTTTACACAGTCCAATCTCGTCTCTTTCACGAATAATGATGGAATGATGAGGACAACACAAACACCCAGTCTCCGGGCAGAGAAAATCCCCAACGCGACTGGGAATCTTACCCGGGACCCCGTGATCCAGAGGCAGCAAGGCTAGCCACTAGACCACGAGCTGCGGACAAAAACTTCAGAGCAATCTCAATTCCGTCGGAACTTGGATGCAGAACGTTTGATGGCCTTAAGAGCTACAGAGGCATTAGACCAGTCACAAGTCCATCACATTTTAGACTCTGAGTGTCACGCGTCTCTTTCAGCTTTCAAGACGCTCGAAGACTCACAACGCAGAAGTGGTTTAAAAGGCTGTATGACAAACAGAGAATAGTACCTTTACATGTGGAAGGTGGTAGGTTGTAGAGAGGCTACATTTTAATTATGGTCCATTAACTGGTTATGTTAATCATAAATTACTTATCAAAGAGGTATGGATGAAACATTTATCCACCATTACGCATTAAAATGGAAGGGGGTAACGGTCAGTATGTGTTGGTCTGGTAGCTAACACGAATGTAATCAATCAAGGCATTTTTTTAAGTATAGTTAGAAAATATGATGGATGCTTTCAGATTCGACATTCATTGTGCACCTACACACCGGAGCTGCATATGCATTTTATACATATATCTCTACAGCACTAAAAGCACAGACATCTCATAAAATTACTAGGTTATTTACTCACCAACACTCATCGCAACAAAACTACTGACACGCGAGCGAAGCAGCGGGTAACAGCTAGCGTTTATTATAAAACAATGATACACATGCGTGACTAAAGCGAAATTCATATAAAACGCTTAAAAACAACAGGTAAATAGCAAATGAAATTGAAATATGTTGAGGTGGCTCCAAAACATACGAGAGGTTATTCATAGAAACTATCTAAAACCCCTCATAGTCAGTGTCTATAAATCATGATTATTTCGATTTGTGGTATCCCTTGAATAATGTCCCTCCTGGGCCACACTCGTAATGCTGCACATTTGTGTTGTTCATTTTTCAGTCTTCAACCTCTTCTTTTGTGACCAGCGCCTCTGCTTTCTCCGCTCGCTCTTCTTACACGCCTCGAAACAGTCGTCTGCGTCTGGGAATGGAATATACTCTTATGGAACTCTTGATAAAGTAGAGGAACATAGTTCTTTATCTTCTGAAGATTTATCCATTTTTCAAGTTTTATTTAAAATACATCTTGACGGAAAGCCTGTAGAAGAGGTATTAATGGGGAATCAATATTGTCTCTCCAAAAACCCGCTTCTATGAAATCAGGATCACGGTTTAGTGAATACTTCAATTGCATTTTATTTCCTGCAGTTAATTGAAAGAAAGTTCTCTGTTTTCATTTACACGAGGGCAAAGTATTTGCTGAACTGTTTCACTGCTTATAATTTCTCTTAGGGAACAGCTATGTCTTTTAAGTGTTTCTTTCCCTTTTCAGCGAGGGCTATGCCTTTATCACATTCCCTATATGGCTACGTTCAAGGACGTAACGATTTATTAGATCAGTATGTTGATTCTGCCTCAAGATGTACATGCAGTATTTCAAAATATGGCCTATTGAAACATGCATTGAATCTTACGATAAGTATCCTTAAAAGCATACACATTAGACTACTGCCGTACTTAAAAGAATACATACCTGAACCGCCATTAAAGATAGCAGCAGTTCTCCTTCTGTCCGCTATTTCACTTACGCTAGTCGTATTTTAACGCAGTCCAGACACTGACATAGAGCTTAAACTTTATCATCACTTGGTGCAGCACTATGCAGAAGCTTGTAATTTTTTTACTCAGAAGAGATCCACTCTTTATTTTACAAAATGCACATTTCAATCGTTTTCTTGTGAAATGTCACTTGCCCATTAGTATTCTCGGCCCATCAATTATATCGTTCACCATACACTATAACTAAGGAACGTATTTCTTTTGAGCTATAGTGAAACACAACACATATGTTTAAAGTATAATAATAAAGGTTCGTCATCACATCATTCATGTTCAATAAATTAAGTAATTAATAACAAAACGGGAAACTAATGATCCAACTAACACACTTCTTTTATACTTCCTATCCAATGTGTAATGTGTAATCAATAACTTCGTGAAAATGTAGAAATTTTGTTGAAGGTATTTCACATGGAACTCTCAATCATAGTTTATTTTCAAGACTCCTCATTGTAATACAGTGTATTTATAAATTAGTTATATAAAACCAACAATTAATTGCGAAAAGGGTAAATTTCTTACAGAATTTCAGTACATGTTCAAATTTCATTCCCGCCCAACGCTGTTCCTTCCCGACATTCCCACTGGGTGGCATGCGTGAAAGAGTTATTCCCACATTCATCATGGAATCGTATAATCGTACAGAGCGTGCGCAGTGTTGTTTATGGTTTTATGGTTCCAAATACGCTACTACACCTTCCATGCCTACGGTAAAGTAAGTCAGCATAATGTTTGGATATGGGATAAGCAGAAACCACGGCACGTAATGGAATTTGTCCAGGACTCACCTAAGGTAGATGTTTTTGGGCTGTAACCTGTAACAAGACTTATGGTCCTTTCTTTTTCGTCGAGTTAACTGTAACTGCCGTATCCTACCTGGATGTGCCTGAAAATTATCTAATGACTCAATTGCAATAGGATGTGGGCTCAGAATTTATCTTCCAGCAAGTTGGCGCGCCACCATGTTATCATCGTGAAGTTGTTGCATATCTCCGTAGGAATGTACCGACATGCATTGGGCAAGATGAAACAGTAGCGTGGACACGAGGATCACCTGATTTAACCGTAATGGACTATATATGGAGTTACATTAAAGACAGAGTGTTTGTTCCTCCGCATCCGGGAAACGTTGACACGCTGCGGCAACGAATAACACAAGCAGTTGCCACCATACATCAATACCTGCTTCAAAGGACCTGACAGGAAACTGATTAGAGATGGGACTATTTTCGTGTCACAAAAGGTAGCCACAACGAATACTTGTAAGCCGCGCGAAGTGGCCGCGCGGTTAGAGGCGCCATGTCACGGATTGCGCGGCCACTCCCGCCGGAGGTTTGAGTCCTCCCTCGAGCATGGGTTGTCTGTTGTTCTGAGCATAAGTTAGTGTAAGTTAGTTTACAAGCTGCGACATCGTCGCGAAAAACACCCATATATGTAATAAGTTTCCTTTAAATTACGTCTATGGTCACAAACGTTTAGTTAACGGATTACCAGTTTCAGTCTTTAACGACCATCATCAGATCTGTTCCATAAAAACAGATGGAACAGATCTGATGATGGTCATTAAAGACCGAAACTGGTAATACGTTAATTAAAAGTTTGTGACCATAGACGTAAATTAAAGTAAACTTAAGTTAGTTTAATTAGTGTGTAAGTCTAGGGACCGATGACCTCAACAGGTTGATCCCTTAGGAATTCACACTCATTTTTTGAATATTTGTAAATAAAGCTTGAGATGTACTGCAGCCAGCGCTGTAGCGAATATTTGTGTAAGTTATTTACCTTTATAATAGTTGAAGGTGACCTTTGCGTATCTCATTTATAAACTCTCTGTAGCTTAGTTCATTGTAATGAAAGCTTTTTATTTAAAGAGCTGTGATAAAACTACAAAACCTGCAAAACTTGCATTGCCCAAAATGTATACAATTAGGAAAGCAGTTTGTATTGGTCTTGACATATCTAAATTGAAATCTGCTTTTCTCCATTTCTGAAAGAATGAAATTCTTTTTCAAAGAGTAATTTGTTTAACAAGTTATTTATCAAAAGAACTGTCACATTGCGTAACATTATTTTGTAAAATTGAATAAGATGTGAATAAGCAATACTATATTCTTTTTATCCTAATTCTTAATTTTCTAAAAAAGTATACTTTTGCCAAAATTAATGTGCTTAGTTTGACTTATTGGAATTACAAAGATTCTGTTTCGAGAAATTTCTTGCAGGAAACGCGAAATTGTGAATATGGACCTTGTGGAAGAATTCCTCGAACCTGTGTTTACCTCCTAACTGATGAAGATAGTATGTTTGTTACTCTGTGAGTCATCTGATACATGAAAGATATTATGCCACTCATCTGAAGATGTTCGTCGTTCGTTCAGTTCTTTGTAGAACTTGTGACATGAACAGCTGATCCGATGATAATAAATGATGTAAAAGGCGTAGAAAAATGTGTCAAATAAGAAATCCAACCATAAAATACCAGATAAGCGGGGAAACGTATACTAAGCATATTTAATTTATAATTATTTTCCTAAAATGATAATTAAGTAGTGTAAAAGTGGGGAATATTTATCCCTAAAATGCTCTTACTTCGTTTGATGATTAACTTTGTTGTATAGAGATTGGAATGGACTATTAAAACATCACGGGTTCCAATGTTAGAATTTGTGGAAGAACGTGACTTTCGAATGCCCGAAACAGGCTTATTAGTCATGTAACACATTGGTACATACTCATATAGCAGGGTAAAAATACACCAAAAATAACAGGAGGTGATACATTCAACCTGCCACCACCGCTACATTTCCAGGCTTTCCGTAGGATGTTAGTCACACGGCAACACAGCCATGGCGGGCGGGTTGCCTTACAATAAGGCAGAAACTACTAGCTTCACAACACAGGCCAGCACCCGCCTTTATAGCCGGAATCGCAGTCTGCCTTTGGCAGGGAAATAGTGCGGACATACCAATATTTCCTTGCGCAGAGCGAGAGCTCGCCTTGTTTTACATTCTGACTACCGTTGCTTATGTGCCGGCTCAGCGTCTACGATACGTGGCGAACCGTTACCGCAAATCTACACTCCGATTTACTTTCTGCAACGACTATAAGCGACCCAAGCACAAAGTGAAGCGTTTTCTGCGAGATGGAGTCTAGATCACGGCGACCGACGTCCACAGGAATACACTACTCGACTGTGAATAGTACGGCCTATGTTAAAATCATTAACGACGAGGCTTGCAAACGCATCCAACACGAGACAAACAGAGGCTCCGATTCAGACGTGTTGACGGCAATGTCGGGGCGGTGACCATCGACAACGCAGGCTTAGGCATGCGTACGATACGCATATTCGATCTTCCATTCGAGTTTTCAGCAGAGGAAGCCATACGGCAAAGCCCACAGCCTCACTGTGGCGAAATGGACGCAGTTTCGGATGTATCCTCCTAACTGGCGTTCGACAGGTCATCATTGACCCGCAAAGCCACGTCACGAGCTACAGATCGGTGGATGCCGTGTAACAATTATGCACGACGGCCACTTTCGGACCTGTTCCGGATGCGGCAAAGAGGGTCACCTTAGATCGGAATGCCTAAAACGGCGTATTACGCAACTTCGAGCTGTCGCCTGACCACCCGCCTCGGAAACTATGGTGCTAGCAGTGACTTACGCAGCTGCTCTCGCTTCTCCTGCCGCCTCGCAAAGACGACCGAAAGCCACAAAAAAAGCCAAATCATCAGATCACACCCCACCGGACAGCACCTCGAACGACCCACAGCCTCGGTCGGCCGTCGACCCCGCTGAGACGTTGCCGACACTGCCGGCCGCCGACCCTACTCTCGGTAACAAGACGGAGATCGACTCGCCTATTGTTCCTCCGAAACGTAGCTAAAGAAGGCGTCGAACCGAATCCGGGCAACCCCAGGCCGAAGATGAGGCCTCGAAACCGCCACTGCCGAAGGAGACGATGTGTGGGTGGCGACATCCACCGTTTTGCCTGCGCCCCCCCCCCCCCCCCGCCCCCCCCCCCCCCCCCCCCCAAGCACGGTGACGGCTCCAAACTATTTAATGGAGGTAGCACCGCCGAAACTACACCACTAAACATTACTCGATTTTATGAGGACAAAATGGACAATACACCGCTGCCGCCTCCAAGGCAGTGCATGAAGAAGAGGTCTAGGATCCCGCTCCACTAATCGTGACTTTTCGAGCTTACCGAGTTTTGGTGGAAGGATGACGAGGGGAGAAATGTTCTTCTGACTCACACTCCAGTCTGGAGAGGAAATTCTGGTTTTGACACTTAGTGTGAGTGGGCTGCACTTGGGACACTTGTCCTGAACTTAAGATTGTCGCTGGCATTGGTCTTGACTGGGAAGCCTATGGTGAAGTCTTAGCTGTACCAATAGTTTGGACCTCAGTCATTCTGACAACATGCTATGCCAAGGACAATCTTATTCAAATCAGGCCTGCTGTCTTGACGTTTGCTTTCCTTGTGCACACTGCCATAAAAGTAAGTCAGATTGGTCTGTTATACTACTAGTGAATGAGAGTGTCACACACTGGAATCTGCCGAAAGTTCAGGGCTCCGTTGGAGAGTAATTGCAATTCGTCGAACAGATCGCTTGCTTGTAACTTTGTATATTTAGTGCCTGTGATAACAAACACTTCACATCGCTAGTCTGCTGATGTTTGCGTCATGACCATCATCTGAGACAGCATGGCACGTCAAGAAAAGGGTACAGTGCTGCTGCTCCGGCTTGGTGGGGCAAAGAGAATCACAGTCTCTCCACTAGTTCTCAGCTGCATCAGCGAAGTGTAACTTCTCTGTAGTATAAATCCATCAAAGTCTATTCAGCGTCAGATCACTTTATTCCTGGATGTATCCCATCCTCTGACTTCCCCTGCAGCTTTTACCTTCTACAGCCCCCTCTAGTATCATGAAAGTTATATCCTGATGTCTTAATACATATCCTGCATAATACATTATCCTGCCCTGTCTTCTTGTCAGTTTTATCCATATATTCCTTCCCTCGACGATCCGTGCAGAACCTCCTCACTCCTTACCCTATCACTTCACCTAATTTTCAGCATTCGTCTGTAGCACCACGCCTCAAATGCATCGAGTCTCGTCTTTTGCGGTTTTCCCTCAGTCCATGTTCCACTCCAAACGCATATTTCCAGAAATCTCTTCCTCAAATTAAGACCTATGTTTCATAGTAGTAGACTTCTCTTGGTCAGAAATGCCTTTTTTGCCGATGCTAGTTTGCTTTTACTTCCTCCTTGCTCGGTCCGTAGTGGGTCATTTTTCTGTCTAGTTAGCAGAATTGTTTAACATCTCAAATGCTTCGATTCTCTTCTGTTACGGATTTTCCACAGTAGATGTGTCACTGCCATACAGTGCTCTGTCTCAAACGTACATTTATTCCCCACATTAAGACCTATGTCTGATACTAATGGGCTTCTCTTGGCTTATGCAGTAGCTAATTACAATTATATTGTCTCCAATGGTAAGTCAGGTACATAATAATAACAAAATGTCCTGTTTCACTCCCTATACTGACAGTGGGGGGACATGGTGGGGACCCCGGATTTGTACCAACAGCAATTTTAAATTTTTCGTGGGTTTAGTAGTCAAGGACTAAACTATTTAGCGTAATGACAGGAAACATAATTCCCCATGAC
Organism: Schistocerca serialis cubense; assembly: GCF_023864345.2. NCBI lineage: Eukaryota > Metazoa > Arthropoda > Insecta > Orthoptera > Acrididae > Schistocerca > Schistocerca serialis. The sequence goes on along the minus strand of NC_064638.1, from coordinate 246,452,682 downwards.
TGGATGAGGATTTGAGCCACTGCCAATTTAGAGTGCATTTTGTCACATGGAAATTTATCTTGAGTCCTGTGGAAGTGTTAGGCGACTTTTCCTTTTCCCAATATTAAACTACAGCGAAACAGTCGAATCTCTCCAGACCGAATGTACCGATATCCCATGGTATTTGTTAGGACACAAAGGATACCAAACGTCCGCACTGCTGTTTTCTATTAAAATTTCTGTTAATCGTGCAAGAGCTGTGCGCTCCTTCAGACGGCACCAGTGAGGCACTGTCGGCTCTCCGCCATTGGCCAGTGCCGCAGTTGACCCCGCCACGGGCCGGCCACGTGCTGGCGGTTCTGGGGCGCAGCTGGTGCATCACTTAGCCGATTGGACAACACTCCGCAACCACAACACAAACTGCGGCCCGCTGTGGCGCTCCGCTGAGTGCATCCGACCTTCCGACCAACAGTTCGCCAGCAGTCCTGCTCTCCGGTCCAGGGGTTACGATGCCACACAGACCGCGTGAAATAGAGGTCACTGATTAGGGCGCCGCCTCCGCAGTGGTGGAGTAAGTAAGGGAAGGGAAAAGAACCTGAAAATGAGGTCAAATCGAGAAAACTTTGGCGAATAACCTTATGTTCGAAATGCATGTTTGTGGAGCTTTTTTTTTTTCTTATCTTCTGACTCGTTTCATCTCAGAAAAGCACTTCCAGCCTACGTCCTCAATTATTTGCTGGATGTATTCCAATCTCTGTCTTTCTCTACAGTGTTTGCCCTCTACAGCCCCCTCCAGTACCATCAGAGTCTTTCTCTGATGTCTTGACAGATGTCCTATCATCCTTTCCCTGTCAATGTTTTCCACGTGTTCCTTTCCTCTTCAATTCAGCGCAGCACCTCCTCATTCCTTACCTTATCAGTCCACCTAATTTTCAACATTCGCATGTAGCACCACATCTCAAATGCTTCGATTCTCTTCTGTTCCGGTTTCCTAAAGTCCATGTTTCAATACCACACAATTCTGTGCTCCAAACGTACATTCTCAGAAACTTCTTCCTGAAGGTGAGGCCTATGTTTGATACTCGTAGACTTCTCTTGGCCAGGAATCTCGTTTTCGCCAGTGTTAGTCTGCTTTCGATTTTCTCCTTGCTCCGTCCGTCATTGGTTATTTTGCTGCGTAGGTAGCAGAATTCCTTAACGCCGTCTACTACGTGATCATAGATTCTGATGTTAAGTTTCTCGATGTTATCATTTCTGCTACTTCTGATTACTTTCGTCTTTCTTCGATTTACTTTCAATCCATATTCTGTACTCACAACACTGATTCCCTTCAGCAAGTCATGTAGCTCTTCTATAGTTTCACTTCAGAAAGCAATTTCATCATTGAATCGTATCATTGATGCCTTCCACTTTGAATTTTAATTCCACTCCTAAAACTTTCTCTCATTTCCGTCATTGCTTCTTCGGTGTACAGATTGAACAGTAGGGGCGAAAGACTGCATCCCTGTCTTACACCATTTTTTAATCTGTGCGCTTCGTTCTTCGTCGTCCAGTTTTATTAATCCCTCTTGGCTCTTATACAACCTGTCTCTCCCTATAGCTTACCCCCTTTTTCTCAGCTTTCCTAATATCTTGTACCACTTTGCATTGTCAAATGCTTCTTCCAGGTCGACAAATCCTGTGAATGTCGAGCTACAGCCATATAATGACCCACAATATTGTGGAAGTGTGTGCGTCTAGACTAACTTGCCCCAGCCCCTACGGCAAAGAGCTCGTTTATCAGTTAAATTAGTTGGAGATAACCCTTTTCATATTAACAGTCAAAGCTAGTGAAATTTTAATCTTTTGTGATATTTACTGCGTATAGCTTGAACACTATATCAATTACGTTGAACGTTCTGCGACGCCATTAATTTGTTAATGTAATAAACTTTTGGACAAAAACAGTACTTTCAAATGGCTCTAAGCACTATGGGACTTATCTGAGGCCATCAGTCCCCTAGACTTAGAACTACTTAAACCTAACTAACCTAAGGACATCACACACATCCATGCCCGAGGCAGGACGCGAACCTGCGATTGTAGCAGCTGCGCGGTTCCGGACTGAAGCGCCTAGAACCACTCATCCACAACGGCCGGCACAGTACTCTCACAAGCTGCGACATAGTCACAAATATAAACAGTGATCCAGGTACCGTCAAAGGTTTTTTATTCCAGTCTGTGATCACAATATTATATCCTTCGACGATGACCGGTTTCAGTCAGTAATGACCATCTATAGATCTACAATATAAAAAATATACAACTAGTGGGCAATCTATCTTTCAAAACAATACAGTATTCACTATCAAGATATACTCTGATACAAACTGGAACTGTACAGATAAAGTAAGGTAAAATATATATGTCCCAATATGATAAAGCTGTAATGGCATCGTCAAAACATAGAAATACACTCATCAGAGCATCATCACGTAGAACTAAAATATGGTGTAAAAAAGGCCACATTGTCCACAAAGCCATTTTGAAACCGGCGTTACTGTACAAAACATACTGAAGTGCAGAGTAGCTACCAGAAATATGTTTGCCTATATGCTTCATAGACGTTGCCACTGTAGGCTTAGATGTATTCTTCATTTACGTATAAATACAGTAGGTAAAATACATTTAGCAGAGTTATTAATTTTTGATAATTACTACAAAACCAATTGTGATGAACTAAAAGACTAATGCAATAACGTATAAAATTATTTAAAGGAAATGCATAAAGGTAATAGGTTTTGAAACATTTTCAGTGAATTTGCGCTCAAAAATAAAATATACGTAATACACTCCCTGTAGTAACCTATAAGTTACCTATGTAAGTTAAAATGTCTATATGATAAAATAAGTGTATGGAACAGTATTGCAGTAAGATATTCGGAAAGCGTAACTGCACTTACACAACCAAACACTCAAAACAAAGCGAACAGAAATACACTAAAAATTCCTACATTGTGTACCCGAAACCGACTATAGTCCACAGGGTAAACATCAATAAAACTGATAAACTGACTGGAAATGGAGGAAAAAAAAGATCCTATGAACATGATCCGGAAATGTATCGTTGCCACGGTAGATGGTGCTGACGAATGTAAATTCCTCTGACCACGTGCCGTGTCTGTGGCCCACAGATTACCATTATGCAGATCGATGACGCCAGGTGTGGTAAAGGAAGTTAATCGGTAAAGAGGTCTGAAGCCAAAAATCCCATAACTATGATGGCCTGCTGTAAAAACCATCGACAAAATCTTTCCCATAGAGGGAAATCGCTGCGATAATACTTACACCCGTTGCAGGTGACAGGGATAGTGGCGGTTTTCGTGCAGGATATAAATAATCGTGCTCTGGCTTACACCACGGTGGAGGGCCGCTTGCCTGGAGCTTGCGGTAGGGTTCGTCTCAGTGTCCTGTAGAATTCGGTCCTCTAAATCTGATGTCTGCACAGCCCACCGCCACCCTACACGTTCGTCTGTCTGAAAGGGCCCATGACCACTTAAATACTCATGGTTTGAAACATTGTGTGATGTGGTTGGTGTCTGTTGTGTCTAGGAATCCAGCGTGATCGGTTTGATAGACAAATAACTCGTATTAACGAGTTTTATTACAACTAGAAATACAAAAAAATACGAATACTTAACTTTGATTACATAGATGTGTTGCAAGCAAAGGGCGACATACAAAATCAACTGAACTGCATTGACTGCTGATCTAGAACTGAGCTACGTAAAGATTCTAATAAAGAGACTACGATGCGTCGGCTAACAAAGTGGCAAACGTTGAAGTTGCTATAGAAGTGGGCTGCCACCATTCGGGCGCGGCGCTAATGTCCTCTTCACCTTGGGGCCACTGTTGTCGCGTTGTCCTTCTGGAATGAGGTCGGTGGGCGTGCGGTTGGCTGACCTCTCCTAACAGCCTTCTCTGTCGTTCCCGACTGGCGTGCCGGCGCTGCCTTTACGCCGTAACTGTGTCTATGAGGGTACTCTTTGGTGTAGCCACGCTGCCTCCCGGCCGCTTCCATCTGCTTCACCGTACACAAACGCCATCTCGGCTTGTTTCTGACACGAATTCGGACCATCCTGCTGCTTACAGTACGCTGCGTCAATCACACAGCCTGCAACACACTAGGAACACACGGCACGTGGTCTGAGGAAATGTCATTCGTCACTGCCATCTACCGTGGCAACGACGCATTTCTGGACATATGTTCATAGATCTGTTTCCCTTCATTTCCAGTCAGGAATCCGTCCCTGCAGCTTGCCGGTTTTATTAATATTCACCATGTATATCCTGGAAGAATTAGGAATCTACAGTGTGTACCAAAAAAGCTCTGAAAAACTCAAGGAAAGGAACAGATTCCTTACAACAAAATAGGAAAACGGTTACCTTAAGAGATATCAGCACTTGTTCATCTTCGATACTATTAAACACATCTCTTCTCCTGTAAGCTCTTCGCTCTTCATATTTCTGGAGGAGGTAGTCTGAACCAAAATAAGCGCCGGCCGGAGTGGCCGTGCGGCTCTAGGCGCTACAGTCTGGAACCGAGCGACCACTACGGTAACAGGTTCGAATCCTACCTCGGGCATGGATGTGTGTGATGTCCTTAGGTTAGTTGGGTTTAATTAGTTCTAAGTTCTAGGCGACTGATGACCTCAGAAGTTAAGTCGCATAGTGCTCAGAGCCATTTGAACCATTTTTTGAACCAAAATAAGCAAAAAAGTCTAGTAATTATTGGCTCTAAAATGCATACCTTAAGAGCTATGAGCACTCGTTCAGTAGAAGAGATGTGTTTCATTCTGTCAAATATGAAAAAGTGCTCAAAGTTCTTAAAATATGCATTTTAGACTCCATGTTTAATAGACATTTTTTTCTTTGGTTGGTCGATACTTCCTCCTTCCAAAGTAAGGAAAGTAAAGACAGTGCAGCAGGAGAGATCATTTGCATAGTTTGGAAGATGAACAAGTGCTCATACGTATTAAGGTATGCTTTCTAGAGCCCATATTTACTGGACTTTTTTGCTTAGTTCTACATAATTAACCTGTAAGGTTTGTCGGTTTTTTCGGGGCACCTTTTATATCGGCTGAAATGAGTATCTAGATAAAATTATCATTGCACAAACGGACGTAAAGACAAACCATATTGGAAAACTAAATTACTTACTAGAAGGAAAAGCACAATTTCAACACCCGGAAATTAATTGAAAACAGCAGAACCATCAACATAAAAATGTTTCAGCATGATACACGAAACGATACAGTAATACTATCTATGTAATGAAGCTATTACCATTGATTTTCCGCGGATGTAAACTGATGGTAAACACATACGTGTCAGTGCAGTAAGCTTTCCTGTCAACAAACATAAGTACAAATAGAAAACTGAGTAACATACATAAATTTCCGATGAAAATAACTTAGAAATAACCTCAGCAAAGTATTCCGGGACACTATATTGCAGAACCTAAACGGAAGACAGATAATTAACCACTCAGACGTAAGCCATCCAATACTTGAAGAAAATAGCGTCATGGAGCCAACGGGTGTCGTCGCGTATCAATAACGAGTTTGTAATGTTGTCGCACAGCAGACACTTGAATGATAAATGATATGTCATGTAATATTATTAATAATGAAATCTAAAACCCACATGTCTTATTTTAGCTACTGTAACAGAAAGTATTAATGAACTTCTGATCTAGTAAGTACACTAGATAAGTAAATAATAAGTGATGGTAGTACAGGAAGCTATCTTTAAATTTTAGGTACTCTTTGCTGATTCACATTATCCTATCTCGGACATTGTTGAAACGCTGACATCACCGTGGAAATGATGGTGCACCCTGTCAAACATAGCTTGTTTGCGAATGATTGTCGCGCTCTCAAAAATTCTTGTAACGAAAACTTCACGAGCGTAGCTCGCCACGACTTCCACCTACTCCAGGCTCCACCTTCCCTTTTCTCGTCTTATTATCAGGTTAGTTTTGTACACCCTGTATACTATCGTGTCTCCACACCGAGAAAGAATGGTAATTTCTCGGAATAGTTCCGATGTGGGTCAGTGTATACAAATGAACAACTAACCTAGCCAATAAAACCACTCTTCTTCAAACGATATTTTGTGAAGGCAGGATGTCTACCTAGCACAAAATAAAAGATTAAAAACTGTGTTCACGTATATCAAACAGAGCTCATCGTGGTACTGCTTTTCTAAACTCAATCACAACGAATAAAAATAAACTAATAATAAAAACTGCGTTCGTGACCATAATGGCCCAGAAATATTGGGGTATTGGCAAATAATTCAAGTTATCGTTGAATTGATAATGCAAAGAAGCCTATTGCTGGGAGAATATTACTCCGAAATCTAGAGAGACTAGTATGCTGTCAGCATATGGTGTGTTTGTTTACAGTAGATATCAATAAAAGTTGAATAGTACACATTAACATGTATCAACTACGGAATTTTCGCTCTTCACTGGAGTGTGCGCTGATATTAAACTTCCTGGAGGATTAAAACTGCATGCGTGGCCGAGACTCGAACTCGTAGCCTTTACTCTTCGGGGGTTACCGACTGAGCTAACCAAGAACGACTCACCGTTCGCCCTCACTACTCCGGCCTGTATCTCGTCTCCTACCTTCCAATCTTCACTGAAGCTCGCCTGCGAAACTTGCAGGACTGGCACTCCTGAAAGAAAGGACACTGCGGACTCGTGACTTAGCCACAGCCTGACAGGATGTCTCCAGAATGAAATTTTCACTTTACGGACAAGCGTGTGCTGATATGAAACTTCCTAGCAGAATAAAACTGTCTGCCGAACCGATACTCGAATTCTGGATCTTTACCTTTTGCGGGCAAGAGTACTTGCCCGAGTTCAAGCCGCGGTCTGGCAGAGAGTTTTAATCTGCCGAGAAGTTTCATGTACCAAGAATGTTCCTTGAATACACTGTATGTAAGGCATTGTAGTCAGTCAGTAGTTAACAAATTTTTACCTTGCCATAATTAACTATTTAATTGAAATCCCTCATCGATTCGTCTGCTTTACACACTCCTTCATCTAAGAGACGGATTTATACTTAACTTCGTCAGTTTTTTGTTGGATATCTTTCATTTTCTGTGTTCTCCTGTTGTGTTTGCCCGCTAAACGCTCCTTCTAGTACCATGCAAGTTATTCGCTAATGTCTTAGCACGTGGTCCTATCATCATATCCCTTCTTATAGTCAGTGTATTCGTCATGTTCCTTTCCTGTCCATTTTGCAGAGAACTTCGAGCCATTGGAAGTGTCACCATAGTCTGTAGGCACACTCTTGGTCCCTGGGCTCTGCAAGTAATACCATCAGGTGGTTTGGGGGATGGGGTCGACATACAGTAGATGGTTTAAGTAACAAAAGTATGTCGATACTGTAACGACATATGCAGGTTTACAAATCCTTAGTCCTTATTAATCCTCAGCCTGTGGCGTACGCAAAACTTCAGACTTCACTCAAAGTGAATCACATTCAGTTGAAACTTATCTGTCGTCTGTGCAGCTTTAAACATGCCTTTCTTTCGCAAGTAAAACAGGATTCTCTTCTTATAAATTAATGAGAAACCTTCTTATTTTCGTTGATTTATTATTCGATAGAAATGCTCTAATGCGTTCTGCAATGTTATGACATTTAAGTAGAACATCTTTAATTACTATGTTAAAGTTCATAATGTATAATACACTATTCATCAAAACAAAATCTATTAACATACACCGAAGAATATACTTTGTAGAACAAAATTAAATAATTAATTGAATAGTAATTGCTAGAATAATTGAACAACTTTGCTTTAAAATTTTTAACTGTGTTAATTTCCTTCGTTTCGGCACTATCAGTGCCCTGGCATGTCTCTGTAAAAATTAGTTCTATCGTGGATCTAAGTTTTTAGGGATATTAGTTAACGTATGGCATAATTTAACGGCTTTAGGACCACAAGAAGCCAATACAAATACAATTTTTTTTTAAATTACTGTATATCAACATTTGAGCACAGCTCTCCAGTATAATGTAATACGAGTGACAATAGTTATAGGTTACAATCACGGTGATTTGTATAGTTTATCACTCCATTCATCACTGTCAAGATATCTTTCAAGGGGCCCCTTTAAGCATGTGAAAGACGTGGTAATAAAACACGAGCAGCTGCATGGTAGAACCCTTGGAGTATAGTTCCTTTGCGAAGCTCGTACTTAATGTTGTTTGAATTGTAAATGTGAAATTCTTCAAGTACGAGATATTTTAACAATTTTCATGTGAGTGTTTGACAGGAAATTTGAGAAATTGAATTAATGCAAGATTTATCAAACTTCCATTTTCATTAGAATACTGCAGGAAACTGCTTCCTTCGATTTCTTCACATTTCGTAGAATTTCCTGCCGTCGTGAAGAAATTTCAACGTGAACGGATACAGCTGATATCGCTAGTAAATAGTCAATCAAAGCTTTATTGTACTATCCGATCTATTAAACTTAAGAGAAATGTCTGCAGCACATATGTGGTGTACCGGCTCCTCCTTCTTCTTATCATAGGAGTAGTGCGGTAATGAAATTTTATGTATGAAGTTCTTGCTTTCTTGCTGAAGATGAAGAGTTAGCTGCAGTGTTTGTGGACTACCTGGCCTCTGTGTAGTTGTTAGAGAACCACTGCCTGTTTTATAGTCACTCTTCGCTTTGGGTCCAAAATAAAAAAGACGAGTTAAAATGCGTGTGAATAGTACAAAAACTCACGATGCACGGCGCTACAAGACAAGCTGTATCGGTGGTTATCCAAGGCCACGCTAAAGTGGAGCACTTTTTTTAAATTTCCAGTCGGATTGATAATGTTCCTAACTGAATTACCTCTCTCGCATATGTAGCAATAGGGAAATTTATGATTGTATGAAATGAAATAATTTTTGTCTCAGCTAGCTCGAATGGCAAAAAACCAATGATACTGTTATTCCCTTCGAAAATCACTGAAACAAATGGCTATCGGTTAATGTAATATTCGCTACGTTAAATTTCAGAGCTCAAATTTGAAGTATTGTCACTTCAGTTCTATTCAACATTCACATTCTTTACCTGTTAATAATTTCAGTCTCCTTAACTATCTCTGAAAAGTAAGTATTTCTGTTTCTTTAACTCACTTACCTGACATGGGAAACTTGGTGATATTTGGCATCAATGCCAAATATACGGCGAATTCACGTTTTGCAATATATCGGGTAAAACACAATTTGAATAATACTGTTATGTTGTTTCAACTTCAAGGTCACAATTGCGCAGCAAATGGAAGCGACTAGCGCTAAAGGGGCAAAGTTCTTACAGAACAGGTCTTCACACACCGAGAGTGTGCAATGAATGCTTCGAGCTTATAAACACTAAACAAGACATGGAGTCTAATGAAACTCACAGAACTGTTACTAATCTTTCCAACGAAGAATTGGATGACTGTTCTGTTGCAGCGCTGAGTAAAGGCCTTAGTTTTTCTTCGGCATCGCACCGTCTACCAATGCTGGACATTTTTAGTGGAACAGAACAGGCATTAGACATCTTTCGCACGACGCGGCTGAGCACGTCAGACTAACTGCTACCCGTATGCTGGCAAAGTTAAGCTACCGAAATCCAGTATTAGCAGGGAGAAACGACATCGGTTAGGCTTATTACGCGAGAGAGAGGACTTGTTTATCTTGCCTCCCGGTAAAGGAAATACCACTGTGGTCCTGAACTCCGAAAACTACCGCCTGAAGGTGCTGCATTTATTAGAAGATGATACAAAGAAATGGCTCTGAGCACTATGGGACTTAACTTCTGAGGTCATCAGTCCCCTAGAACTTAGAACTACTTAAACCTAACCAACCTAAGGACACCACACACATCCATGCCCGAGGCAGAATTCGAACCTGCGGCCGTAGCGGTCGCGCGGCTCAAGGCTGTAGCGCCTAGAATTGCTCGGCCACCCCGGCCGGCGAAGATGATACATATCGGATCCAGCACATATTATCGTCAAAAACACAAAGAAGCTAATAAAGTGTTCCAGAAGAAGCGACGAAAAAATGAATGCCATCTGCCGCCAGACCTCCCAGGTTTTATGAATTGCCGAAGAGACACAAGTAAAATATTCCTCTGAGGCCTATGGTTAGTGGAATCAGTTCACCCACTTACAGACCTGCAAACACATGAGGCAAGGTTATTATCACACCAACTGGGACACTGATCACGTTGATAGCTCACACTCATTCGTTGAGATCTTCAAGAAAATAAAGACAGGCCAAAATGACATAACGGTTTGGCTGGACTAATGTCACCTTTTACGAGAGTGCGGTACAAGAAACGTTGAGAACACCTCCTTGATGTGGTCTCATGGTGAAAACGCACTGCAACAGTTTGTCGAGCACCTGAGCGGTGTTCATCCCAATATAAAACTAGCTGCCGAGTTGGAGAGGGATAGCAAGAATCCATTCTCGGATGTTTTAGATGAACGGAATGCAGGAGGCCGGCTTGGTCATTCAGTGTACAGGAAATCTACGTACGCTGACCGGTAGCTAAACGCCCAACAGTTTTCGTCACCCTATAGACAAGAAAGCGGTACTGAAGACGTAAATATACAGGGAGAGACTATGTCTGACGATTACCACCTAGAGTCGAAATTTGACCAGTTGAAACACCTTTTCAGAGAAATTAGTTACAGCAAGGGAGAAATGGCTCGCACTGTCAAGTGCCACCCACAAAAGGCACCTCGTTAAAATGACAAGCCAGTTGCATTCCTTCCATTCCGTGGAGTAGCTACGAGCAAGACAGGTTGTTGCTCAAGACACATGGACTGAGACCAGTGTTATGACGCTCCTCCAAGAAAAAAGATACGTTACGCCACGTTAAACACAACATAGGTCTTCGAGTTCCCGGCATGTGTGGTGTATGGTGTACCCCACGAAGTGGTAGTATTTACTTACGTAGAACCATTTTCACTGCTGCCGAGTGTTGTGCATAGCATTCGTCACAAATCAAACAAAAGGAACTTGAGAAGTCGGCCGTGGCTGAACATTGCCTAGAAAACAGGCATAAAATACAGTTTGAGAAAAAGAGAGCATAGACTCTAAACAACATCATACTGGGATTCTGTCATCAAAGAAGCAGCCGAAATTAGAATAAACAGCAGCAATTTTAACAGAGACCAGGAGTACACATTTGGCAGGGCATACGAGCAGGCTTTGGTCACTGAGCGGAAGCAAAAACATAGACTTGACGCTCGTGGGGACGCGGGAGCAGGTGTTCCAACGGTGGTGCCGCTGCTCGCCCCACCAGACGTCGCCGGTAGCCCTCAGGAGCAGCCCAATTGCCATCCGCGTATGCGACACTCTCGCCCTCTCTGAAAGTTTACAGACGCTGCCATTACATCGATATAAGCAGAACACCCGGCACTCTGCGATTTCAGTTCCTGATGATGATGGGGTAGGCAGCCGTCGAAACTCGGGTGTTTCGCTCGAAATGACGCTTGTAAACCGAGAAGATTCTGTTAGAGATGGCAGATTCACAGACTACAAACTGAGTTAAATGTTTATAGTTTACATACAGATATCCTCACTACATTTTATTGGTAGTTGGCTAAACAGGTTTCTAGATATTCTTGTAACGCAGTACTGACAATATGGTATATACGAGGGTTGAAACTTAAATAGTGGCAAACTATCTTTTCACAACCGATACAAAAGAGTTACATGTTTGCACCTGTTACTGTCCTTCAAAGTAGTCACCAGCGTTGTGTAGACCCAGTTGCCAGCGATGTGGATGGCGTAGTATACCGTTAGCAGAGCCTGTTCCGTTGATGGTGGGAATGGAGCTGTCTACTGCCTGTCGAATCTCTAGAACAGTTCTGAAGCGAATGCCACGAAGTGTTTCCTTCACCTTCGGAGTCAAATCAAAGTCACAAGAACTTAAGTCCGGGGAGTATGGTGGATGGTACAGTACGTCCCAGTCCCATTGACCGAACAGAGTAGCCACAGCTTACGCTATATACACCCGCGCATTGTCGTGCAAAATGATGGGTGGGTTGCCCAGAAAGTGTCGCCGCTTCTTTCGCAAGGCTAGTGGTAGGTGATGCTCCTGCTAAGGAGACACTAACGCATTACGTTCCTCCACGGCAGCCCGCCAATTCACAGTATTACTGTTCAGTTTTGGAACATCACCTACGACCAGCTTTGCGAAAGAAGCGGCGACACTTCCTGGGCAACCCACCCATCATTTTGTACGACAATGCGCGGGTGCATGTAGCGTAAGCTGTGGCTGTCTGTTCGATCGATGGGACTGGGAAGCACTGTACCATCCACCATACTCCCCGGACTTAAGGCCTTGTGACTTTGAATTGATTCCGAAGACGAAGGAACCACTTCGTGGCATTCGCTTCAGAACTGTTCCAGAGATTCGACAGGCAGAAGACCGCTCCATTCGCACCATCAACAGAACAGGCTGTGCTAACGGTATAAATACGCCTTCCACAACGCTGACAACGGGTTCTACACAATTCTCGTGACTACTTTGAAGGAAAATAACAGGTGCAAAGATGTAACACTTTTTTATCGGTTGCGAAAAGATAGTTGCGACTATTTAAGTTCCAACCCTCGTATATCATAAAACAATGATCCACAACAATCTATTAAAGCTCATAGTACTTAAGGAAACACATTTCGGTAGAAATTATGTAACTGAACCACATAGTTTGTGTGTCGGACATGTGGGATCAAACTGGATGCATCTTATCCCTTCTAGCAGTGTACTGGAATGGTGAGGAAGAAAACTCATTTGCTCTTTTGGTAATGGTGCTGGGTGACTGTTCTGGTGATTTGTAACTGATAATATTTCAGACTCTGAATTTGTAAGAAGTACCACAGAAATGTAATTCAAAACCTCCCAAATTTTAAAACCCTTCTTTGGAAAAGTTTTATGGGGTGCAGTTGTCGATATACGAAGAGTATATCTTGTGAAAGTGTCGATGCAAGACAGTAACGTGAGTTAACGGCAACTTGTGCTTATTTTTTGTAAAAACTGAATTTTGAGCGTAGTTTTGACATCAAGATTTTTAAAAATTATTTTGGAGAACAGTTTGTGAAGCCAAAAGCATCTAACAGATATTAAATGTAAACTAGATTCACAGGAGACCTAAAAATATTATGCTCCATTTTTAAGGAAAAGTTTTACATCTATAATTATTGGCAGTTACAAAAACCGCTGTCTGTTAATGCAATGGGAAGATAGTCAAACAAATTAACCACTCACTGAAGGTTAAATTTAAGGTTCTGAAGCTCGTGGGGATGAAGGGAAAATAAAAGGATTGTGCCTTGAATGATGAATCCTTCTAACACTTTCTGTTTTATATTGTTGCATTTTAATCACTAAATGAACATTCAAACTATGTAATGTACGTCAATTTTGGGTGTCTGGTACTGGTAGCGACGAAGCTGTAGTTTGAATTCGGACTAGTCCTTAATATCAGTACACCCTTAAGTTTAGCCCACTATAAAAACAATCTGTTTTCCTTTAAGCAATGTGATTGCCATCACTACGGGTTTTTAAATTTGATAGATTTATTGCAATTCCTGATTTTCCAAGAAATGTTCTTCGTGACGTAAATGACTCTGCTGAGATTTTTGGCAGGTTTCTTGCCCTGACATCTTTATAATTCCGAAACTGCGGTGTTTAATGTTCACATTCCTCCTCGTGTTTGTGTAATCCGAATGACATTGGCCGACGAATAATCCATCGATTCCCGGAGAGGTCGAACAAATTACATTTTACTTGCAAATCCAAGCGTTCGGCACCTCAGGAGACCGTGAAAAGAAACGAAATGAGAGTGTTTGTGCTTATTTTGCTAGAGAACAGACACTGCCACAGAGGTCAATTGGACACTAAATGCAGTTTTAGTAATAAATGTAGTAGTATCTTGTTTCTCACTAGTTTACTTCGTCACTTATTTGTTCTCGTCTTTCGGAATTCAAGGTGTGGAACACAAGGTTCAACGGCGTACAACGACAAAACGGAGGCGCAAGGAAAATTGTAACATCTTTTCAGCGCCTGTAATGTGGTATACAGGGTGATTCAAAAAGAATACCACAACTTTAAAAATGTGTATTTAATGAAAGAAACATAATATAACCTTCTGTTATACATCATTACAAAGAGTATTTAAAAAGGTTTTTTTTCACTCAAAAACAAGTTCAGAGATGTTCAATATGGCCCCCTCCAGACACACGAGCAATATCAACCCGATACTCCAACTCGTTCCACACTCTCTGTAGCATATCAGGCGTAACAGTTTGGATAGCTGCTGTTATTTCTCGTTTCAAATCATCAATGGTGGCTGGGAGAGGTGGCCGAAACACCATATCCTTAACATACCCCCAATAAGAAAAAATCGCAGGGGGTAAGATCAGGGCTTCTTGGAGGCCAGTGATGAAGTGCTCTGTCACGGGCTGCCTGGCGGCTGATCCATCGCCTCGGGTAGTTGACGTTCAGGTAGTTACGGACAGATAAGTGCCAATGTGGTGGCGCTCCATCCTGCTGAAATATGAATTGTTGTGCTTCTTGAGCTGAGGGAACAGCCAATTCTAATCATCTCCAGATACTGTAGTCCAGTTACAGTAGCACCTTCGAAGAAAAAGGGACCAAAAACTTTATTGGCTGAAATGGCACAGAAAACGTTCACCTTAGGCGTGTCACGTTCATACTGAGTTATTTCCCGCGGATTCTCAGTGCCCCATATACAGACATTGTGACGGTTGACTTTCCCGTTAATGTGGAAAGTTGCTCCATCACTAAACACAATCTTTGAAACGAAAGATTCATCTGTTTCCATTTGAGCAAGGATAAAATCACAGAAATCGATTCTTTTAATCTTATCAGCTGCAGACAGTGCTTGAACCAATTTCAGACGATAAGGTTTCATAACTAACCTTTTTCGTAGGACTCTCCATACAGTTGATTGTGGAATTTGCAGCTCTCTGCTAGCTCTGCGAGTCGATTTTCCTGGGCTGCGAACAAATGCTTGCTGGATGCGTGCTACATTTTCATCACTCGTTCTCGGCCGTCCAGAACTTTTTCCTTTGCAGAAACACCCATTCTCTGTAAACTGTTTATACCAACGTTTAATACACCACCTATCAGGAGATTTAACACCATACTTCGTTCGAAATGCACGCTGAACAACTGTCGTCGATTCACTTCTGCCGTACTCAATAACACAAAAAGCTTTCTGTTGAGCGGTCGCCATCTTAGCATCAACTGACGCTGACGCCTAGTCAACAGCGCCTCAAGCGAACAAATGTACAACTAAATGAAACTTTATAGCTCCCTTAATTCGCCGACAGATAGTGCTTAGCTCTGCCTTTTGTCGTTGCAGAGTTTTAAATTCCTAAAGTTGTGGTATTCTTTTTGAATCACCCTGTATTTCAAAATAACATTTGCTGCTGAGGGTTGGACTCAATGTAAAAAGCTAGTTCATGCTGCATAACAAAGTAAAAAGAGCTTTAAATTCTCTTCTGCAAACATACAAAAAAGTAGAGCTGATCTAATTACATTGACGAAAGATTACCCTAATGTTGAATCAAGTATACAGTAAGATAAAATGTACTTATTCACTGCAGAATAGAGTTACAGTCATTAAAATAGGATACCAAAAGCCTGTATATCAGAAGTGAAATGGTTACAATATAGTTGCTTTGTTGTTTCCATACTTGGTTTTGTGTACTAGTAGCCTTCTATTCGTATTATGTGCCCCTGAAAGCCCTATTTACAAATAGATCAAATGGCATTATGTCATGGACTCGTCTAATGATCTCGTGTGAAAATTCATCTAAGGAATCATATATCAGAGCACGTCATTTCCAAATGAAGTACACTGCAAAGGTTCTTTGTGAGGTACGTTCATTTTTCATCAAAGTCAGACCGGGTAATCCTACGTCCAGTGGAGCGGAGTCTAGGGCTGACAGTGAAGTCTCATATTGCTGGAACGTTATCCAGTCACCGAGAGAAGTATCAGTTAAAACGTGTGTGGCCGCCAAATGTGTGCGGAGGAAGATGATTTCCGAAATAGACCACGAGAAAGTAAAGCAACTAGCTACAACAAATATGCACCTATTAATACACAAGACATGTTTATAATTATAACAGCTGTATAAACTTCAGAATGTAATGGAGCTAACTAAAAAGCTTGTTTTAGAAGTGAATGTGGCTCACAGACAATTTTTAAGTCTAGGGAAACGATAGAACAGAGTATATACTATTATTTTGAATAGATACCTTTCGAGCTTTACTGATAGCCCATGATAAGCCAGGCATTCATTCAGTCTATATTCGTGTACCAGAGAATATATATGTCATATTACAGTATACATTCTATTTAATCAGGATGGTCAGGAAAACTTCAGAAAGGAGTCACATTGTTGCAAATCACATCTATAAACCAAAAAACGAAGAAGTAATACTTGTTAATGGAATGTATTTGAACAGCTACCGTTTTGAGTATGAGGCTGTACTGTTTGGCTTTAGTGTGTACAGCTCAACGACGACTGATATACCATAAAAGTGCTCATTTAAATATATGTCTGACACTAAATTACATTATGGTTGAAATACTTATCTACTCGTGAAAAAGAAACTTCTGCGGATATTAAATTAAAATGCAAGTACATTCTAATTGCTACCGGTGATAGACTCGTAAGATCCTGAGTGAAAATGGAAACAAAACTGCGAAGGAACAGGTTCACCGTGTAGAAAATTTGAAATACAGATTACGAGAAGATTTAAGTATTGTGAGCTATACCAAACTGAATTGAGAAACAAATTCAGGAACACAGAAAATAAAGGACCGAAGAAGCAAAAGAAAAATTCTCATGTTCAGAGTAGGTCTGAGAATGAATCAAAGTTAAAAGGTAAAATCTGGTAAAATCCAGTTCCAGAATCAATTATCTCACCCGGTAATAACCAATCCAGGGCCCCTGCCGCATCATTATATCAACATTCCACCTTCCATACACCTCCAAACCTTATCAATTCTCTCCCGCCGGAATTTTAACTAACTCCCATAACCACTGCCATTTGTGGACGGTGAACCCAGGACAGGATGAACAGGCGACGATGAATCAGTATCAGCACATCAATTAATATGGCTCTCCGGCAATCTTGCCAGATGTGCATTGTTAGTCCCTAGTGCTGCATCAGGAGGTGGTGACTCTGCCCTCATAACTGCAGTCAAATTAGCTGATACCTCACCTGGTGTTAGGTGGTAGCAATGCACAGGATCGAGTCCCACATTGGTGACTGGAAGACAGAGGCTGGTGCTTGTGGACCCCAGAGAATCGTAGACGATGGTACATTAGTGCAAACCTGCCCCATTCAGGCTGCGGATGAACTGCTAGCTGGCGGATCATTGTGGTGGTGGAATAAGGTTGGTGGCCTCGCGGTGGAAGCCAACAGACAGTGGACGGCAATTCGAAGCTCCGCTACGGTGACATATCCATCTTGGCCGGATTTCCAGTTTCTACATGTGAGAAGGCAGGTCTTGGGGCGGCTGAGGTCACTTAGGAGTAACCTGCCAAGCGTCGATGAATCGTCCGCAGCCCAGAGCCGCAGTTGCAGAGCCGCTAGCGTGGCTTAAGTGGTGAGCTAGTAGGTGTCAGCCAGCACATGCATTGGGCCCTGGATTGTGCCAGCACTGCTACAATTCTACTGTTGGAATACTTCGTTCCTCCACAGTTCTGACTGGATGGAGTCTAGAATGAGATTTTCACTCTGCAGCGGAGTGTGCGCTGATATGAAACCTCCTGGCAGATTAAAACTTTGTGCCGGACCGAGACTCTAACTCGGAACCTTTGCCTTTCGCGAGCAAGTGCTCTACCATCTGAGCTACCCAAGCACGACTCACGCCGCCTCCTCACAGCCTTACTTCTGCCAGTACCTCGTCTCCTACTTTCCAAGGTTTGGAAGGTAGGAGACGAGGTACTGGCAGAAGGAAGGCTGTGAGGATGGGGCCTGAGTCGTTCTGGGGTAGCTCAGATGGTTTGGAAGGTAGGAGAAGACGTATGGGTGGAAGTAAGGCTGTGAGGACGGGGCGTGAGTCGTGCGTGGGTAGCTTAGTGGTAGAGCACTTTCCCGCGGAAGGCAACGGTCCCGAGTTCGAGTCTCGGTCCGGCACACAGTTTTAATCTGCCAGGAAGGTTCATGGGTAGAGTCTATCTGAAACAGAGATGATGTTACCCTACATTTTACACTTTTCTATTTCCCAGTCGAAACACAGTCTGGAGTTTAGCTACCATATGACCTTTCTATTCATTTCCTTCTTGATATTTAGTCTATTTACACCATTCCAAACCCAAAGGTTCAGTCGTTGAGTCTTTGATTCTTGATTTCTGCTCTACCTCTGTTCTATTCCCAAGTCTTAGTCACATATCCACTAATGCTGACACTATTATCATGGACCTGCAGTTCAAAGGATGTTGAGAGTGGGATCTGAGCTTTTATAAGTTTAAGTTAACAATGAACAACATCTACTGTCACCAAGTTTTTGAATGCGACTATGTAGTTCCTACAGTGATGGGCTGTTGCTGATGTACGCCATGGTACTTCTTTATGTGTCAAAGCTTACTTTCCTGTGATAAACAGTCATTCTGGCAGCGAGCATGTTGACCAGGGAGGCTATGAGAGTTGGACCTAAGATGATTGGTTAGGTCTTCCATAGGCAAAACTTCTAAGGGAAGGTCCAGTAAGTACAGTAGTGAGTATGTGGTGTTCGGTGATGTAGACTCAGAAATATCGCAACTGCTGCCATTGATCTGCAACCCTTAGCTCGTCGTTCTATTTGCTACCGAGTTGTCCTTGGTAGTATCAGGGATAGATGATACCTACACGATTCAGGTAGTATAAGTTTTGTGGGGCAGAAGGTAACTCGCAACAGAAACTCCAAGATGGAGACGAGTGCATGAGGCTTCCTGTTTTGCGCTACGAATAGTGTCTCGTGTAATCTACCCTCAGTCACACAACTTCCCTCATTCTAGCCCCCCTCCCCCCCCCCCCACCATCCCCGCCACCCCATAATTTCATTTGCTCAAATCGACTCAATAAACAACACACATTTAGAAATGAACCGTTAATCGTGAAGCTAAATAGCCACAATAACATGTACACATTCACTGTCAGTGACAACCTGTTTCTTTAAAAGTATGCACTAGATAAAACCTGCTTGTAAACCGGGCCACATACGTCACAAAATAATCTGCGTAAGACACCATATTACATCAACGTTTCCGTGAAAAAACTAAATTAATCGCATTAAGCTCCACTACACACTTTGCCAGCAACTAAGAAAGAATGCATAGATAAAATTCACGTGGATATGGCGCCTTATAACAGAATGTAATCCAGAGTTAGCTCACTAGACCGCCTCATAACCTTAGCCCACATGGATACCTCACAGTAACTGCAAGGTTATCTGGTCCCTTCACCTGATCTTACCTTTCTTCCTTACCACTTCCTTCTCCCTTTGCAAGGGAGCCGCTGGTGACTGAGGTAGTGCTTCAGGGGTGGCCGTAAACAGGTGGACTCGCTCTACATGTACAACTGTGGCGCGAGTCGAGAGCTACAGATTTACATTAACCAGAGATGTCACTACGTTTAATTCCTATGTTTCCCTGTTACTGTGTAACAAACTTCTTTGTTTTCTCTTTTGGGGCACAGTTGTTAGTCAAAATAACCCACTGTTTGATGTGGCACTTTGGTAGCTTGGACTTTCTTTTTTGCATGCCCTCTTGCCACTCCAGGGCTTTCACGTGCATTTTCTGGACCTGACGCCGTATACTGTTCAGTCGCCTGGTAAATTCCTAACGGAACGTTTGTCTTTCTCATGGGATGGTTTTACACAGTTAAAAGGGGGTCGTGATAACCCTATGCCTTTGAATTATAGGCCTCTACTATATTTGGTGCACCCTCTCTGTCTCGCCATTGGCTATCATATACATTGCACTAGTCCACAAGTTCCTGTTTTCCAAAAGTCTACACATTGCTTCATCAGTTTAGACATAAAGTTAGTGCCCCGACTTACTGTTATAATTGCTGGCATCCTAGTCGTTGATAACTAGCGGTTACCTACTGCCTGAGCCACGGTTCCCCCCGTTAATTTGGCGCAGCAATGATGGATGAAAATCACGTGAAATGATCAATTATAGTCAACATATGCTAAGAATGTCGATACCGATCATTTGATGTGGACTACTGAGCTCAAGTAACCTTCGCAATGGAATCTTTTGATGACTATGTTCAGCCCTTTTTGCTCATGGCACACAGTCTTGATATACTTTACCACATCCTACTTACGTGTTCTCCATCAGCAATTTTCTGCTACTGCAGTTCTGTAGCTCGTTGACCTCCGTATCCTGCCAGTAAGAATCATGAGTCTGCCTCTACAGTTAATCACGTAATGTAGCTGGTGTGATTATGCATTGACCACACTTTGTTTGTCTGTATAACAGTCCATTGTCAGTACTGAACTGAGCTTCTGTCTCAAATTGCTGAAAATCGCATTTAATGGCCTGAGCCTTTCAGCACTCATCTCCTGATATACAAACATGTTCCACACTATGTATCTTGTGACTCATCCTGTCAGCATTACCACAAGTCTTCCCACTATGAGTTATAATTTCAACATCGAAATCACTTAACCGTGAAGTCCACCAAGTCAAGTGGCTAGAAGGACCCTTCAGACTCACAAGCCTTCGCAGAGTCGCGTGATCTGTTATAACTTTAAAACGTCGACCATACAAGTAGTAACAGCAATGAGGGATTCCTTAGATCAAACTAAGGTTTTTCTTAGTCAAGTAATTTTTCTCTGCTTTTTTTAGCTGTATAGAAGAATAAGCTACCATGAGCTCAGCTACAAGAATTTCCTCACTCAGAAACATCCTCAAATCACTTTACAACATAAATTGTTTCTGATAATCTGGGAAAGCAAGTCTGTGACTAGTGATCAAATAAGTTAATTAATCACACAAAGTTTCTTTATATTCCAGAGTCCATTCAATCTTCACCCACTTGAGGCAACGTGTCAGGAATCTTGCTATTTCTGTAAATTTTGACAGATATTTCATGTAATAAATAGCTGTCCCAAGATAGGACAGCAGCTTTCACTATTATAGGCATAAGAAATTCATGGAAAGCTTATAAAGGCTATGGCTGGTTCAACCTCCATCATGGCCAATAATATGATCCTGATAGCAGATTTCTTTAAATACAAAATGACTCTTTGACAATTATATGTTACTTGTGCCTTACTCTAGAAAATTGTAACCAGACAAATTTCACAAAACCTCTATCATAGGTCACACTAACGGCTACTGGGACTATGTAATTAAAGTAGCCATCAAAATAAAAAGGCACCTACATTATCCCCAATATAACAGTGGCCGGCAGCTCAGTCTTACATGGCATCCAGTGATCACAAGGTTGAAGTAGGCCCACTGATCAGTGAGCCAACATATGCCCATATATTGCGATGCCGTGAGCCAACAGATAGCGCATATAAGGGTGTACGAACAGCACAATGGCAGTTTTTTCGTTTGACATTTGGCCAAGGAATGTTTGGTTGAGGGCTTGTGACATTTGAACAACTCGATATCGCCTAATAATACTTTAATCAATGTTACTGCTGTGAGACTCTCCATTCTTACAGCATTTAGATGTGTTATTTCTTTTATAATGATCCACTAGTTCTGCCTACGTATCCTGAAAGTGTTGCGCATTTCCCAAATTTTCGTGAGACTTCACATGTACTGTGGCAGCAGCTTCTAATTTCTGTTGAATCATGCTTAACAATACCTCGATATACCAAGTCCCTAATTTTGCAGCATTCTGTAAATTATATTTAAATAATCCTCCATAGATTTACCTAAACATTAGAGTCACTAATAAGGTGATCTTTGCATTTAGGATAGGCGGGGATATGTTGGGAATTGACTGTTTCCTTCTTTCCTTCCTTAGCCTGCCTATCTCGCTACATAATTCCGCATTAACAGTTCACGTTTCAGACAGCTCGTCAAGCAACTGCTGAATTGTTTCCCGAGGTCACATTTTCTCACTTACTGCCATTCTGCTCGCCTGTTACGCCACAAGTGACAATATTCCACAGGAAACAAAAAAGGAAGCACGAGAAACATCTCAAGCCCATATAAACAGGATTTAAAGTAAGCACTTACATGCACATTTCCGCTGAACACCATTGCTGCATTGTCACTTTCACGATTCTCATTCTAAACTCCAACAGACTTCCTGATACTGAGGAGGTGTTTACTGAGAGCGGGGTAGTGGTCCTCTCGTGGAGGGGGAGAGTAACTTTAAGGTTTGTAAGTACATTTCTGTTTCTATTTATTCTCATAATTAGTAGCTTAACGCTCTGGTGTTTCTTTGTTGTAAAGGGGTCTAATCACTAACATTGGTTCTTTCGTATTAGTTGGGTATGAAACTGATGATGTGCCTATAACCAGTGAAACTTAAGCCTTGATAAAATTGGTTCAAAATACAGCTGTTTGCGGAGATCTTGATACACAAAGAATCATACATCAATTTCTTTCACTCTGAAAAGAAAGGTAGTGAAAGGGTTCACCTGATGTATTGAATGCTATTCGAGCCAAAAACTGGTTGCCACTGGCAAATTTAGTAATGCCGTTCGTAAATACATTGAAGTCGTGCAGTAGTATTTGCACAAAATTATCACCTAAACATGTCTAAAAGAAGAGGCACATAGAATCTTACTGCCCCCTAATAGATAAATACACTACTGGCCATTAGAATTGCTACACCAAGAAAAAATGCAGATGATAAACGGGTATTCATTTGACAAATATATTATACTAGAACTAACATGTGATTACATTTTCACGCAATTAGGGTGCATAGTTCCTGAGAAATCAGTACCCAGAACAACCACCTCTGGCCGTAATAACGGCCTTGATACGCCTGGCCATTGAGTCAAACAGAGCTTGGATGGAGTGACCACGTACAGCTGCCCATGCAGCTTCAACACGATACCACACTTCATCAAGAGTAGTGACTGATGTATTGCGACGAGCCGGTTGCTCGGCCACCATTGACCAGACGTTTTCAATTGGTGAGAGATCTGGAGAATGTGCTGCCCAGGGCAGCAGTCGCACATTTCCTGTATCCAGAAAGGCCCATAGAGGACCTGCATCATGCGGTCGTGCATTATCGTGCTGAAATGAAGGGGTTTCGCTGGGATCGAATGAAGGGTGGATCACGGGTCGTAACACATCTTAAATGTAACGTCCACTGTTCACAGTGCCGTCAATGCGAACAAGAGGTTTTCGCGTTTTTGATATCGCATATACGAAAAGAGCCGCGAAATATCTGTTAATAATGCCGTGCTTTGAATTTCTTTATCATCATTACCTTTTAACAAAGCAAAATATATATATTGAGATCTTATTGTTCTGTATCTGGCCTACAATTAAAGGAACGTTTTTTCATGACTGTAACTCATTCTAAAAATCAACATACCTTCCCTACTTTATAGTTATTGAAAATTGAAATTACTTGGTTATGAACACTGATGTTACAGTTCGTATGATCGTTCAACAACAAAATTTTGCAGTGGATTTTGTTTCTCGGTAAAACACCATTCAATACCACGACTAGCACAAGAACATGAGACTCTTATTAAAAAAAATACGTTTTCACTATAAAGTTTGCCAGACCAGAACGGAGCACAGCAAGATTCCTATTAGATTTTGACGGTACATTAACTTATTTGTACTGTGAGTTATATACTATCAGCAGCCCGCGTCAACCTGCAACACATCATAAAATCTGTTGATCTGCACTGCAAGTCTGGGAGCTAAAAGAAATAATATTATTTTACTGTTACTTTACCGCTTCCTTGCGGTATGATAGACTATATTGGAAGTCGTTTGAATACGCCGCGGCAGCGGCTCTTTCGTTCGCCACGCAGCTCAGCACCACAGATAATATTTATATAACTGAAAAATGTCTCAACAGGATGGGATAATAGGCAAGCAAGCTTTAACAATTAATAATGCAAGTTTTCATTTACATAACTCTATTAAAACATTTAAATATTTCAATTTTTACACACCTTTATGAATTCACACGTAATGGCGTACATCTCTTAGTCTCGACAAAAGAATGCTACACTAGCGTTCGCTACTACGACACAGGATATCTTACTCGTTCGACTCCCAGATGAAGAAGACAAAGAAATTGCTATTCGTCACGTATTATATACTAGTTACTTATTTTAATTTTTGTTCGACATTTATCGTCTGTGGCGGTTTCATTACTCGCCGACGCAGATATTCTCAAAAATAAATAATAAAAAAAAAATACATAATTTTATACAATAACACAATATGATACATATAATTTTCTCGTTACTACATAATATGTTGTTTTTGTTTCTTACTAGACGTTACAAGGTGACCGAGACGTGTAACCAATGGTACCCCATACCATCACCCTGGGTGGGACGCCAGTATGGCGATGACGAATACACGCTCCAATGTGCGGTTCACCGCGATGTCGACAAACACGGATGCGACCATCATGATGCTGTAAACAGAACCTGGATTCATCCGAAAAAATGACGTTTTGTCATTCGTACACCCAGGTTCGTCGTTGAGTACACCATCGCAGGCGCTTCTGTCTGTGATGCAGCGTCAAGGGTAACCGTAGCCGTGGTCTCCGAGCTGATAGTCCATGCTGCTGCGAACGTCGTCGAACTGTTCGTGTAGATGGTTTTTGTCTTGCAAACGTCCCCATCTGTTGTTTCAGGGATCGAGACGTGGCTGCACGATCCGTTACAGCCATGCGGATAAGATGCCTGTCATGTCGACTGTTAATGATACGGGGCTTTTGGGATCTAGCATGGCGTTCCGTATTACCCTCCTGAACCCATTGATTCCATATTGCCAACAGTCAGTGGATCCCTACCAATGCGAGCAGCAATGTCGCGATACGATAGACCGCAGTCGCGTTAGGCTACAATCCGACCTTTATCAAAGTCGGAAACGTGATGGTACGCATTCCTCCTCCTTACACGAGGCATCGCAACAACGTTTCACCAGGCAACGCCGGTCAACTGCTGTTTTTGTATGACAGATCGGTTGGAAACTTTCCTCATGTCAGCACGTTGTAGGTGTCGCCACCGGTGCCAACCTTGTGTGGATGCTCTGGGGAGCTACTCATTTGCATATCACAGCATCTTCTTCCTGTCGGTTAAATTTCGTTTCTGTAGCACGTCATCTTCGTCGTGTAGCAATTTTAATGGGCAGTTGTGTAATTATAATCACTTTGATCTCAGTTGATATCCAAGTTATATGTTTCCTTTTTTAAAACTTTCCTTAACACGAGAATTTGTCAGTAAGTAATTTCTGCTCCCCCTTTTTTAGAAGAAGTTACTGTAATGTATACATTTACTCTTAGCCGAAACGGGAATTTGGCTTCCTGGGCTTTTACAGCACTCTTTTACATCTGGCAAACGGTGCTGCGATGGTCGATCTGTTTCCATTAATGGGTATCTACTGTGTAGCCTGACAATCTGTGTCACCGTTACTACAAATGGTGTGCTCTGTCGTTTTCCGTTGGTAAATTTCTGTCAATAAACCAGCTCGTTAATAGTTCGCTAGAGCTGAATATTGCATAACAACAACGAATTCAGCTAAGCAAAACACCTTCCGTTGAGCCAACATTAAGTGCATGTGTCTGTCACTATTTCCACAGATAGTATTGACTGGCGACTCCATGGAGTGCTGTGTGCACAACGACTATGTATGTTAAATTAAAATGAACTCAGGCACTGGTATCAAGTTATCAATACCCAAAACTGAGATCGCTATTAATAAAACATCAGTATTACGACCAATGCTGACCTTCCTTTTAATTCGACAGATACTGTTTCCTAGGACATAAATGTTCATTTAATACAGCATATGTTAATAGTTCAGGGCTTTAATTAACTGATCATGGTAATAACTAATTTTTATTGCACAACACTCATCTTATGTGTTTTCTGTGGCTTACTGTTAATAAATGATAACGCGAAAGGTTGGTCAGAACAACAGATTCGGCCATACTTCCCCCTCAGTAACTCAAACATAGCGTGTCTCTGAATTGTTACGAACGAAAATGTTCCTTTGATCTGGAATTCTGTGCTCTCGCTCCGACAGCACAGCTATTAATAATACACGGCCAGTTGTATGCTCTGCACGGCTCTGACAGTATTGATTGCTGGTGACGGCGGATGAATACCGTTTGATAAATGATACCTGTCACTGCTTGTGTTGTCAGCCTGCCACATGCGTGCTAAATGGGTCACTAACCATATCTGGTCTCCAGGATCAGAACGCTTCCTGAAAAAGGAAAATAAAAAACACTTCAGAGCAAGATTTATTATGAGATTCTAAGCACACGAAGTCCACTGCGCAATAAATAAAAAAAAATTCCTTCTTCTTGTTGATTTATTGCAAATTATGTACATGTAATCGAAAAGTTGCTAGCGCTGGTGGTTGAGCATGATCTATTGCCTCAGAACGATTCATAATTATCTCCATGCCAAAAGTGGTGGAGAAAAGACAGGAGGTATCTGTGTTTCATGATAAACAAATAATGGAGTCAAGAAGGAAGTTATCTACACTTCTGATGAGATTTAAACTATGTTATGTGATAATTATGTTCCAGTTGAACTTTGTCTACGCATTCTTGTATCTGCAGGTGAACACAGCAAGCTGGAAGTAGACTTATGGAGAAAGAATGCCGAAGAGCAGAGCGACAGTCGGTTTTGGTACACGTCATACATTATTAGACGATACGTGGTTCATTTCCATGTATCATACACTCTTGGATACGGACAGTTTCATAATAATCGCACTGCTTGACTCACGCTCCTTTCAGTAGGACATCCACATCGTTCTCCGTAAGCCACCTAATGGTGAGTGGCGGAGTGTACTTTCGGTACCATTATCTGATCCCTCAACCCTGTTCCACTGGCGAATAGTGCTGTGGGAAGAAAGATTGTCGGTAAGTCTCTGCGTTGGCTCTAATTTCTCGAATTTTCACCTCGTGGTCAGTGTGCAAGATGTATGTGAAGGAAAGTGATATGTTGTCCGACTTCTCCTGAAAAGTGCTGTCCCGAAATTTCCATAGTATATCTCTCCGCAATGCACAACGCCTCTCGTGTAACGTCTGCCAATAGAGTTTGCTTAGCACCTCTGTAACTCTCTCTCGCCAGCTAAATGATCCCGTGACGAAACGCGCCGCTCTTCGTTGGGTCTTCTCTATCTCCTCTATCAATCCTACCTGTTAGGGATCCCAGAGAGATGAACAATACTCAAGAATCGGGCGAACAGGCGCCTTATAACCCACTTCCTTTGTGGATAAGTTACATTTCCTTAAGATTCTATCGATGAGTCTGGTGTCTGCTTTTCTCACTATCTGATTTATGTGGTCATTCCATTTAAGATCGTTCTAGATGGTTACGGCTAGATATTTTACGGCAGACGCTGTCTCCAGCTATTCGTCATCAATAGTGTAGGCCGAGCTGTACAGCAGTGGATTTCTTTTCCTACGTATGCGCAATGTCTTACATTTATTTACCTTCAGGGTCGACTGCCAGAGCCTGCACCAGTTATCAGTTCTCTGAAGGTCGTTCTGTAGGTTCTTACTGCCTTCCGGTGTTGCTACATTGGTATGGACAACTGCATCATCTGCGAATAACCTTAAAGAGCATCCGACGCTTTCTACTGGATCATTTATAATCGCATATATTGTAAACAGCATCGGGCGTATCACACTTCCCTGTGGTACTCCGGATACTACCATTACATCTGTTGAGTTTGTTCCGTTAAGAGCGACATGTTGACTTATATCTGCAAGAAAGTCTAGAATTCAATCGCAGGTCTGTTCCGATACTCCGTAAGGTCGTATTTTTTTCGTTAAACGGCAATGCGGGACGGTGTCAAATGCCTTACTGAAGTCAAGGAACACGGCATCAGCCTGAGGGCCGTTGTCCACTGCGCTGCGCATCTAATGGAGGAACACAGCGAGCTGAGTTTCGCAGGACCTCTGTTTGCGGAATGCATGTTGATTTTTATAGAGGAGCTGTTCATTTTCCAAAAACGTCATAGTTCTTGAGCATAAAACATGTTCCATAATTCTACAACAGTCTGCCGTCAAAGATATAGATCTTTAATTGTGTGGCTGGTAAGATCTACACAGAATAACAGTGAAATGTTTGCATTTCACAGCGTCTATATAGCTCAAGCTTAAGTGTTTCCGACAAGTATGCTTGTCGGAAGAAACAGGCATTACTGAAGTCGCAAGGCCGCATTAAATAACGAAATGTAGTCACAAATTGCGAATCGTTATTACACCACCTGCATGGTTTACTATGGAAACTTGAAAATTTGTGCCAGAACAGACTCTAACTTGGATATCCCGCTTACGGTGAGAAGACGTCTTAACCATTTTGGCTATTCATGCATGCCTCCTGGACCAATTCAAATTTCCCTGTGTCAAAGCGTCTACATGCCATAGTGCTCGCAGATCGTTTGTTTGAGTCTTGCATGAGGAGAGAGAACGGTTTTCTCTTCAGCGTGCTTTATTTTGCAATGAAACTTCCTGGAAGATTAAAGCTGTGCGCCCGACCGAGACTCGAGCTCGGGACCTTTGCCTTTCGCAGGCAAGTGCTCTACCATCTGAGCTACAGAAGCACGACTCACGCCCGGTCCTCACAGCTTTACTTCTGCCAGTATCTCGTCTCCTACCTTCGAGTCTCGGTCGGGCACACAGTTTTAATCTGCCAGGAAGTTTCATATCAGCGCACACTCCGCTGCAGAGTGAAAACCTCATTTACTTATTGCAATGTCTGCGTTTGACAGTGTCTGAGTGGTTATGTACTATTTCTAATACATTTCGTAATTTATAATGGCTTTAGAGCGTCAGCAGTGACTGTTCCTTAAGACATGCATGCATCTCTGAAGGAAATTTGCATCGAAAAACACAGACACTGTCAAATACAGACAGCACACTAATTGTATTTCATGCCGAAGCAAGGCAAATTAAGGAGAAAAACATCCCTATGGGGCGACTGATGACCACAGATGTTAAGTCCCATAGTGCTCACAAGGGAACCTCCCCATCGCACCCCCCCCCCCCCCCCTCAGATGTAGTTATAAGTAGGCACAGTGGATAGGCCTTGAAAAACTGAACACAGATCAATCGAGAAAACAGGAAGAAGTTGTGTGGAACTGAAGAAAATAAGCAAAATATACAAACTGAGTAGTCCATGCGAAACATAGGCAACATCGAGGAGAAGGTGAGCTGAGGCGCACCGTGGTCCCGTGGTTAGCGTGAGCAACTACGGAATGAGAGGTCCTTGGTTCAAGTCTTCTCGAGTGTGAAAACTTTAAATTTTTATTTTCAGACAGTTATTATCCGTCCGTGCGATGCGAGGTAACTGCGCCTAGTATGGGGCGCTACACCTAAACAAACATCTAAACACACGACGTCACTCGACTACAGCGCACGGAAGAGACAGTATTCCTGTTAACGAGGCTCCCTGGCTGGCAGTTGACTGTTCGCTACTTTGGACGAAAGTGCATTAAATACGTGAGGTGTATTTCGTGGGCAATATGAATCCAGCAAATATAGCTCGCGACTTCAATAATAATCGCATGGTTCTGCGGTGCGGTCGCAAAACACAGAGACTAAACTTATTACAGTGAACAGAGACGTCAATGAACGAACGAACAGATCATAACTTTATGAAAATAAAGACAGTAAAATTTTCGCTCGAGTGAAGACTTGAACCAAGGACCTCTCATTACGCAGCTGCTCACGCTAACCACGGGACCACGGCGCTCCTGAGCACACGCTCTCCTTGATGTTGCCTATCTTGTCGATGTACTACTCAGTTTGTATATTTTGCTTATTTTTTTTTCATGGTTCCACACAACTTCTTCCTGTTTTCTCGATTGATCTGTGTTCAGTTTTTCAAGGCCTATCCACTGTGCCAACTTATAACTAAATCTGAGGGGGGTGCGATGGGAAGGTTCCCTTGTCAGAGCCATTTTGAACATCCCTATGTGGCGTTCGCACAAACGGTGTGCGATCTCTGTGGAATGAGAACGTCATGACACAAAAATATGAATCGGTGCGGGAGGCGTGCACAGATATCCGAAGTGGGAGTCTGCTTTTTAGTCGTAGTCGCGTGCGAACCGGCTCCGTGCGGCGGACAGCGCAACGCAGTTGTTTACTTCCGCGGTGTTTCGTGTTGTGTAGCGTCCGTTACTACCAAACGCATGGCGCTCTGCTACCGCCGAGGCACACTTAATGTAACATTCCAAGCCGAACGTGCACGACCACGCGCTTAAGAAATTAAACAATTCATTCGCGAAGAGCTACGTCTGGATCCCCAGGAAGTGATTATTCACTTCTCTATCACTGGCAGCATCAAATGGTTCAAATAGCTCTGAGCACTATGGGACATAACATCTATGGTCATCAGCCACCTAGAACTTAGAACTACTTAAACCTAACTAACCTAAGGACATCACACAACACCCAGGCATCAAGAGGCAGAGAAAATCCCTGACCCCGCCGGGAATCGAACCCGGGAATCCGGGCGTGGGAAGCGAGAAAGCTACCGCACGACCACGAGGTGCGGACTGGCAGTATCGTCTATATTAAAATGACGACGGAGGGAGCATGTGCTGAGGTACTTCGACAACACGCGCAGGGACTCAAGTCCCAGCATTCTGACGAGCATATGGGAGGGGTAACGGTAGATCACGCTGGTTTCGGTGTGCGAACAAATCGGGTCTTTCAGGCCCCTTTCAAAGTGCCACAAGACGTGCTCGTCGAAGCATTCTGGCGCTACGGCAATGTTGTGGGACACATCGCGGAAAAATGGCAGACGTTCGTGACATACCACGTGTTGAATGCTGTCCGCCATCCCAAAATCTAAGTCTCCAAATATGTACCATCCTATCTGCTGATAGGTGGCGTGAAAGCCTTCGCTATGTATGATGGCCAGCCGCGGACGCGTGCCTGTTGCGGTCAAGAGGCCCATGTTCGGTCAGTTTGTCTTCGCCAACGTTTGCTCCAGGTCCCGACCAGTGACTCAGCTCCCAAAGCGACGGTCCCTCTTCACCAGACAGCTACGCCATAGCCGTACGCAGACCTGGTGCGTCACTTCAGGAAGCGCCTGTTCTCCCCCGGGCATTCCCCACTGGAAATACGGTGCTGCCACGGCCTCACATCGATGAGAGTGCGGTGCCTACCTCTGCTTTTCTTCAGACAGGCGTGACCTCGTACAATGAACATCCACATTCTGATACAGAACAGCACCTCCGAAAGTAGCTGTCGTAGCGGAGACGGAAGAAGAGAATTCAAACGCCATCCAACAGCACTCTTCTTCATGTGGCGTCACAGGAAGTGGAGCGCATACAAGACAGTGACCTCCCTTCTAGAGCCCTAACGACAGGTGTGGCGGCTCCTGATGTCTCATTTTGGGAACGATTCCACCTGACAACGATGGATCCCATGGAGGGAGAGTCCCTGGACCCCGCTACAGCAGTGTCACCACAACTCATCCTCGATGAGTGCGACAGTCGCTTGCCACCTGTTCCAGTTTCCTGTTTGCTGATGATGTCGATGATGGAGCAGATAGAGATGGTGGCCTTCTGTCAAGCAGTGCCCCTTGGAGGTGCCTGACCCACCTTCCACCCAGTGATAGCGGCTACATTTACTGGGCCGGATGTCACACGCCAGCCAGACATCTCTGCCGGAGCATCTGTGCCATGGTGGGAGCACGCCCACAACACTACTGCATAACGACGATGAATCTGGCCACCATTCGGTCTTCCCACAAACTGGCAATGTTCCGAGAGACCATTTATGCTGTTGATGTCGACATTGCCCTCCTCCAAGAAGTGATCGTCGCTGATTTCTACGCCCCCACTGGATACACAGCACACATCTCCCATGCTTCTGACAACGCTTTAGAAAATCTAGGAATATGGAATCTGCCAGTTGCCCTCCGTCCACGGTTTGTAGGATATCATGTGAGGAAAGGACAAGCAAATTTTCGCACGAGTGATGCTTTCTAAATCTGTTCTGTGGACACTAGTTGTTTCGTCAGAAGGAAACTGGTTATATTCGAATTCGGAAAGTGTTCAATAATTCTGCAGCAAACCAGTGTTAAGGATATTGTTCTGTAATTATGCGAGTCCCTCATTTTAGTGTCGTATAGACAAGAGCAACATTCGCTTGGAGCTTTGCACTGGGAGAGACTTCGCGATAAATGCAAGCTAAGTAAAGGGCTTTCATCTCGACCTTGCGACTTATCTCTTTTCAACTATTTCAGTTCCTTCTCTGCGTCAGGCATCCTTATTTCTGTGTCCTCCGTGCGGGAGTCCGTGCGACACTCAAACGACGCTGTGTTTGTACGATCCTCTGTGGGAATAATTTCTTAAATGTGGAATTAAGAGCTCCAGCTATCCTTCTGTTGTCTGCTATTACCCTCCCCGGGCTGGACGATAAGTGATTGGATAGGAGGCTTTTACTCGATTCGTGATTTTACGTATGACCAGAATTTTCTCGTGTTCTCGGAAAGATCCTTCGCTAAGATATGACCGTGGAAGTGTTTGTACACCTTAGGCATTGATTTTCTAACGGACGCATAAGTTTCTACTAACTTCCGATTGTCGATGTGCATTCTTCTGTGAACCGAGAGTACAACAGTCTCCGCTTTCTCAGCATTTTACGAATTTGATTATTGACCACGGTTGGTTTTTAGAATCCTTAATCAACTTACTTGGCAATTACGCTACCACAGCCCGATTTATAATTAGTTTAACCTTCGCCTACAATTCCTCTGTGTTCGTCGTGTTAGAAATAAATTATATCCATTCATTGACTAAGTGGGATGATAGTAACTGCTTATCTGCTCTTCTAGACTTCTGTCATCGCTATGATGACAATACGATCACCAATCTCAGCGTCCTTCCCGACAGTGTCGATAATGTCAGGCTTGAAACTTCCTGGCAGAATAAAACTGCGTTCGAGACCGAGACTCGAACTCGGAAACTATGCCGATTGCTGACAATTGTTCTACCAGCTGAGCTACCCAAGAGTGACTCACGACCCGTCGCCACAGCTTGAACTCTGCCACTACCTCGCCATCTACCTTCCAAACTTCACACAAGCTCTTCTGTGAACCTTGCAGCAGTAGCACTCCTAAACGGGAGGCTATTGCGGAACCAAGACTTAACCACAGCCGGGATGTCTCCAGAATCAGATTTTCACGCTGTGGCTGAGTGTGCGCTGTTATGAAACTTCCAGTTGGCTTAAAACTGTGTGTCAGACCGAGACTCGAACTCGGAGCCTTTGCCTTTTGCGGGCAAGTGCTCTACCAGCTGAGCTACCCAAGCACAACTCGAGACCCGTCCTCACAGCTTCAATTCTACCAGTACCGCGTCTCCTACCTTCCAAAGATCACAGAATCTCTTCTGCGAGTTTTGCAGGACTAGCACTACTGGAAGAAAGAATATTTCGGAGACATGGACTAATCACTGTCTGTTACCAGAATGAGATTTTCACTCTGCAGTGGAGTGTGCGCTGATATCTTCTTGGAAGATTAAAACTATTTGCCGGACCGAGATTCGAAGTCGGAGCTTTTGCTTTTCGCTGGCAAGTACTTTACCAACTGAGCTACCCAAGCACGACTCACGACCTGTCCTCATAGTTTCAATTCTGCCAGTATCTCCTGTCCTATCTCCCAAACTTCACAGAAGCTCTTCTGAGAACTTTGCAGAACTAGCTCTCCTGTAAGAAAGGATATTGCAGTGACATGGCTTAGCCACATCCTGGGGGATGTTTCCACAATGAGATTTTCTCTGTGCAGCGGAATGTGCGCTGATATGAAACTTCCCGGCAGATTGAAACTGTGTGTCGGACCGAGACTGGAACTCGGGACCTTTGCCTTTCGCGGGCAAGTGCTCTACCAACTGAGCTACCCAAGCACGACTCTCAAGCCGTCTTCACAGCTTCAATTTTGCTAGTCCCTCATCTTCTTCCCTCCAAACTTCACAGAAGCTCTTCTGCGAACCTTTCAGAGCTTATGTAAGGTTCGCAGAAGAGCTTCTGTGAAGTCTGGTAGGTAGGAGTTGAGGTACTGGCAGAATTCAAGCTGTGAGGATGGCTCGTGGGTGCTTTGGTAGCTCAGTTGGTAGAGCACTTGCCCGTGAAAGATAAAGGTCCTGAGTTCGAGTCCTGGTAGGTACTCAGTATCAGTTTGCCAATAAGTTTCATACCAGCGCAATGTCCGCTGTAGAGTGGATATCTCAATCTGGAAGGTCAGACTTGTTTGTAGATACAAGGTCTAACATGTTACTATTGCTTGTAGGTTTCGTAACTAGTTGTCCATTAGACTGTCTGTCCGCACCAGCCGCAGAAAATCCATAGCCTTCACAGCCTTCACTCAGTATATTAAAGTCGTTTCGAACCAATAATGCATGAGTTGGGTATTTTCATGCTACTAAGCGTAGATTTTGCTTTAATGAGCCGACAACCTTTAGGGCGGAATCGGGTCGGCGGTAAAAATATCCGATAAGTTGAGTTCAGTTATGCTTTTTACTACATCCAGATCACTTTACAGTCACACTCAATTTTGACCTCAATAGACATTATATTTTAGTCGACTGCAATGGACGCTCAACCTCCTATGGCGTCTAATCTGTCTTTTCGATATAATTTCCAGGCCTAGCTAACCATTTCGGAGCTTTCTGCTTCTGATTTCAGCTCTCGGTTGCTAGAGTAATTTGAGCGTCACAATTTTCGTGGAGGACAGTATGTTCTGGAACTTTGTTACGTATTCTTCAACAATCTCGACAGTGAAAGGTTCCCAATTTGTAGACGAGCTGACTTCACTCTGTGCGCATCTACTAGCGAACGTTCATCAGTGGACCTCAAACTACCACCTAGGCTAAAAAGAAAGAAAGTAGGTGCACTTCACAAGTACTCTGCTTCCCAAGTAGCTGCCCTTGACCTATCAATTGGATTCCATCAACTCCCCGTCCTACAGCGGAAGCCCAGAAATCTGTAGCCATCACCATCACAGAATCGACGGAGCCTCTGGGTATATTCTCCACAGACTACAAACCAAATGACGCCGATCGATTCTGGGTACGATACTGCAAATTATAAGCTCTGCTAACATCCTGAGAGCTAGGCCATCAGTCTCCACCACTTCTGCCAGCCGCACATAGGAACAGAGGATAGTCTCAACATGCAAACTAAATGCGTCATTTTTGCCGACATGAGCAACAACTTGCAGACTACTGCAACCTCTACCACTGTTAGCAGCAGGCAGAGCCTCCACCACAACTCTGGTGAGGCCCGCACTGAGTTCACATTGGAATTCCTTCCAACCCTTTGTGCTATTGCCCTAAGAAGCTCCATAACGCTCCTAATGATGGAGCTCCCGGAAACTAGTGAACCTCTCCCTCCGTGTGCCTGCTTCAACCCTGCTGAAGGAGGGGCTATCTGTCCATTCGCAGGGTGAAGAGCGAGGTCAGACAGCCTGCCTCCACACTGGCTCCCTGCCTCGAGCGAGGCGACCGCGTAACAACCCGCCACTCACCTTAACAGCAGAATCCGTGGGCGAAACAAGCGATACCTGAAGTGCCCGATGCAATGCCGCAGTTTCTCCGTTGCCGCCACATCCGGAGGAAGCAACCTGCAGTCGGGTGATCGCGGCAACTACATCTGATCGTGAACTGGGTTTCAGCTCCTCCTGCGTCCACACAGTGGACGCACAAACACCACCCATTCTGCTAACTTAAACTATGATAACAAACAGAAAAAGGTAAATATGTGACTTGTAGTCTCCTGCTGCGTCACCAACGAAGGCTCACGGCCGACTCCGAGTTGAGCAGTGATGATCAGCGAAGACATGTCGACAGACGGGTGGACAGTGGTGCAATACCAACCTGATTGTCGCCCGCCAAACGGACCGACAACCAGGAGTCACATCGTCTTGGGTGCCGTTTATTTTCATAGCATGACACCTTTGGCTGTCGTCTGAGGAATCTTTACAGGACAGCGGTACGTGGATGATATTCTACACCCCGTATGTTGCCATTTGGACTTACATTTCAGCAAGATAATGCCCATCTGCACATGGTGAGAGTTTCTACAGCTTCTCTTCGTGCTCGCCAAATCCTAACTCCGCCAACAAGGTCGCCAGATCTCTCCCCAGCTGAGGAAGTTTTGAGCATTGTGGACAGGACCCTCCATTCATCTTGGGATGTTGGCGACCTAAAGCGCCAATTAAATTTTGACGATCTAACGCGTCAATTGAACAGAATTCGCCACCATATACCGCAGCAGGTCAACCAATAATTCCATTAATCAGTGTGTGGCCGAATATCTGCTTCTGTAAGGACCAGAAGTGGACCAACGCGTTATTTATTTTCTCAATTTGTGAAGCTCTATCTCTTGAATAAATTATCCAGTTTTTTTTCTGAAATTGTAGTAATTTATTTGCTTGTACATCTCATCTACCGATTTGCGTCCCATTCGGATAAGTCATTTTTAGAGTGTATTTCTCCTCTTACTCAAGGTTTCTTCTCATTAATTTTCGTTGTGACTGTTTTTCTGTGAAAAATCTGTGATTTCCCTCTTTTGAGACGTCCATTCCTCTTCAGCTGAAAAGCCAACAGTGATATTCAGGATCGCAGAACTTCAAATATGTCTTACCGTTACTCAGTACTTGATTCTTCTGGGCGATTTTCCTGAACTTCAGCCCATTCTTCATACTTAATAAATTGTGATCATAGCCTGCTTCTTCCTTCTTTTGAAATTTCATGATTCTAGATCAACGGGAAGTACCCTATAGGTT
This sequence comes from Schistocerca serialis cubense, assembly GCF_023864345.2. Classification (NCBI taxonomy): domain Eukaryota; kingdom Metazoa; phylum Arthropoda; class Insecta; order Orthoptera; family Acrididae; genus Schistocerca; species Schistocerca serialis. The sequence goes on along the minus strand of NC_064638.1, from coordinate 246,415,693 downwards.
TTGATGAGTGATTTATATCGAAGTATGTGACATAAATGAGCGAATCTTGACTACATTTTTTACGCCGCCAAGGGATCATAGGCCTCAATATGTCACATAAATCTAAGCTTGATACGCCACCCTGATCTATAAAAAAAGGCGTCTTAAAAGACGGACAGACAGACGGATAAATACTACAAATTATTTTACGTGTTTTGTAATTAAAAAATTAACTTTCAATTGATAGAGTACAGCAATCAGTCGTCCTTTTCTTTCAGGTTTTGTCAGGCAAATCTAGATTTCGGCCAGTGCCTAGCCATTATCAATGCACTAATAGTTTTGAAAGAATTGTGACAGAAGCCCGAACAAAAGGGACTGACGCACTGGCAAATGCATTGATACTATCATATAGTACATTGGTAAAGGCTACGCACTAGCCGAATTCTAGATCTGCTTAATAAAACCTGAAAGAAAAGGACGATTGATTGCTACGCTCTGTCATTTGAAAGTCATATCACAATCGTTGAGAGCACCCACATTCCTAATAGAAGGTAACTTCATAAAAAATTAACAGTGTTCGGATTTTTTCCTTTAATTGTACTGTGAAGCCCTGCTTCTTGAGAAATTTCATGATTCTAGGTCGAAGGTAAGCACGGCATAGCTATTAATCATTGTGCTTGTGAGTATCAAAATATGTTACATAAATGGCCGTTTCTTTTGATTGGAGTTACTTAGAAACTTTTTTTGACACGTGCAATGGACGATGGACCGTAATATGTGACATAAATTTAAACTTGATACGTCTACCCATTCCTGAGAAAAGGGGTTCTTAACAGTCGGACAGACAGACAGACAGACAGATGGGCAACAAAGCATTTTATAAGGGTTCCGTGTCTACAGATTAATGCATGGGTCCCTGAAAAAGAAACGAATAATATGTGGATGTACTCCAGCCTAGAGGTCCCAGTCTTATCCGGGATAAAGAATGGGAACATTTACTCATTCCAGTCCCTCCTGGACGGCGCAAGGTCCGCTCACCCCACTAAGTACTAGGGCTCTATCTCGTTGGAAATGAAGGCCAGGGTGATGGGTCCACAACCCCCTTCCCCCTCCTAACGCCACTGTAAAAAAAGGCTGCACTCCATCTGCAGCCCCACCAACAGTGGGCCGTGGACTTACCGTTAAGTGAATTATATATAAAGGAGTAAGGGGTGGGATTATGTTCTTTTATATCCCATTTTCTGGGATGTGGATAATATTAATTGAAATGAATGGGTGAAAATCATAATGGTATAAGTAGAAAACAGTTTACTGTGAGAAAAACGACCTTAAACATTTCAATGTTTATATAAAGTCACAGGTTATACGAAATGAAACAAAAGATTTATACAAAGTTTGGCACTTGAGGGAAATTAGTATCTGAAGGCCCTTGGTGTGAGGCGTCATAGCTTACAATATGCATAAAATTCGCTTGTACTATTGTGGGTTCAAAATGTCTTCATTAGATGTAACTCATTCAATGGCTTTAAAGAATAAATTCTTTCCTCTTATTCACTTGCATTTACCTCATCACTACCACAGTTGTCAGGGTAGCATTCTTCATCACCTGGCTGGGCAGTGTACTGTGGAAAGTGTGAAAGATGATGCTGACCTCTGCCACGACCACCAGGACGTCCACGACGTCCTGGTTGGTTTTCTGGTGAGCTCTGAATCGGTGATATACGCTTCATAGAAGTTGTAGTACACTGGAGGAATAAACTGTAACAAGGACGTCAAGTCGTCAATTTTTGCTTCCTTTAAAAATACTGGTCCATCTCGAAGTAGTGGAAGTTGTTCAGGTATTGTTCCAAGACCTACATGGACGTGCAAGATTTACTTTTCCAAATTGTATGTCTTCATTCAATGTCTCCCTGGTGAATAAAGCTTTTGGTTCAGCTTTTCTGTATTGCATCCATTTCAGTGTCAGCGAGTTAACCTTTCGCTTCTCAGTGTCTATTTTTCTGTTGATGAGAAGTTTTGTAATTGGTTCTGTAAATAGGAAATCATCTTCCTTCATTTTTTTCACATTGAATGTCATCCTGGCATTTCTACAAGCTACATCCAAACCTGTGGCACAAATATAAACTGGATTTGCTTTTTCTTTCTCTCAGTGTGAGAAAAATCAGCATCATTTTCAAGGTAACTACGTCCAGGCACGAGGAATTTATGGTCAACAATAAAGCCAAAATCGGGTGATTATATGATTTCTGTTTTGTCCTCCGCAACTATCATTGTAGGAAATAAAATTTTTAATATCAGATGACAACAATTTTACATGCTTCAGTAAACAAGAACCAATTTCTGAAGGTTCACATGAGGCAGTAATTTCAGACCACATGTACATGAAAGCATGATGTGTTTTACAGTCATGTATTCTAAGATTATATGTCCACAGCTGTCTCTTGTAGTATATAACACTGGTTGTTAGCATTGGCCTTTACTGGCAAAATGTTTTCTTCCTCACGCTTCTTAGTACTCGTATAAAGCATATACATTTTTGAGACAGATAACTCTGGTGACATGTATTTCCAATGAGGGTTATGTTTACGAGAATAGTGACATGTGTAATTACGGAAAGCTTTTTATGTGGTTCCTTACGGTAGTGAGGCGATCTTCTAGTACTTTATTTCCAGGAGCATATTTACCATGTTGATTAACTGGGGATAGGCCTTCCACTCTTGGTCTGTATAATGCAGCTGTTGTAAACCAGTGATTGTTTATAGTTAATGTCTTCAGGAAGAACTTCATTCACACTCAATTACCATCCAGGATAATGACAGTACTTTGTGTTTTTGACTTCTTACAGCTTTTTTTCTTGGTATGGCAGTTGAAACACATTTTACTATAAGGGACGTTTGTTGTTGCCAAGAACCAGTTTTCCAAAACTCTTCATGGATAGTTCTTCGCCTTTCTTCTGTGGAAGTCATGCATTCATATCGGCAGATATGTTGAAATGGCTGGATGACTCTTGCATGCGTAATTTTTCCTGTTGTAGATGTATATTCTTGGCCCAGGTTTCTTAGGCGCTTTCTTTCACTAACTTTCCATGACTCCACGCTCCTTTTCTCTTTTTTGAAACAGTGTTTTTTTGAGTTTCTTCATGAGGGGCTTCGACGCACGACTTTCGAACTGGGTTATGGATTTTTTTTATTGTTGGGTTTTCTTCTGGCTTGCTATGATCTTCGTTTTCATCGGGAGACGATGCATCTGGATATAAAAGGAAATATACCATTGAAGCATCGATGTAAAGCAAATATCTATATAAAAATCAGTTTCATACATAAAATTACCAAAATAATCTCGTCGTTTTGGTGAATGTAATTGTGTTGAAGGAATACTAACGTACCTCAGAGATGGTAAGCATTTCAGTGACATACTAGTACAAGTGACAATATTCTCGTGACAGTATTTTTCATGTGGAACATAATTTTTACGGATATTAAGGCGAAGTTCTTATACTAGTTTGATGTGTGCTTATACACTAAAAATAGTTTAAGACGTTTCTAATGGCCACAAAAGTCATTGAAAATTTCAGAAAAAAACCTTACATAGTCACTAAAATGTTACACAAAATTCGTCGGTGACTAAATCATCATCTGATAAATCTTCATCAGTCGTTTCCGAACGACACTGAATACCTTGAAAGATAGAGCTACTCATTTCTGATAGAGACTTTGTCAGTAATTGAGAGATCAAATCGCGATTCTTTGGAGCGTCCGCCATGTTGTTTCTTGTATCGTCCTGACGCTGCCTATCGATTGTGATTCGATAAATTTAGTTACACCAAATGCTGATAGATAGCAGATCGTAACAGTAGGCACCTGGATCTTTGTGCTACTGACAAGTATCGCTTTTCTCGTGGTCGAAAGTGAACTTAATTCAGTTCTGCAAAAAATGTCACTTACACCGTTATGGTTTCCACCCATTCAAATAGAGGTATTTTTTCATGGTTTACTATTTATTGGTAAACAACACAGTTTCTTTTTTCGTTTATGTAGAAGACAGTAGTAATATTTTACGAACAGTGTTTTCTGAAAACATTGTCCTGACGATGAAACAGGTGTATTGAAAATCCCTTACCAGAATAAAAATTCTGGTGGTGGCCACCCTGCTTTAGGTTGTACATCGTTTGCCTATGTAAGTCGAAAGGATTCCTCAAGTTTAGAGCGTAACCCATTTCCTCCTCAATCCCAGCCCACCTAAACAACGATACTCTCTCCCCCCCCCCCTCCCCCCCTCCGTCTCTCCGAAGTTCTCAACGCCTATGTAAGACACTGCTTGTCCTACTTAACTTTTTTTTTTCCTGTCATGACTGGACAGTCACTCACCACGTAGCAGCGTAGATTCACTAAAAGAAAAGCAATTTCTACTACTCAACAGGCGAAAGGCTCGAAATGCCAGTCCAGACTTTCGTGCCTCCGGCAAAGACTTCATTAGTGTACAGTACTAGCGGCAAGGCACCAGTGGCTCTCCGCTAAATCCAGGCCTGGATTTACGGGGTCCGGCAGAAATGCCGCTCGGCCTGCCATAAAGCTTACACAGCTTTCCATTCCCTAACAGCCGCAGGTTCTCAGAGCCACCAAATGTGAGCATCAAGGTGTTCGCCGCAGGTGACCAGCCATAGCAGCTACAACGAGAACAACGACGACGACGAGGACTACACTGTCTGCGCAGAAAGTTATTTAACTGTAGCAGAATTAAATTTCTACATACATATTAGTCATTTAATTGACTACACGTTCCACATGAATCACAACTAGATAGTTCATGCGGTCAAGTATGAGTATGTGTGCGTCTACACGCAAGTCATTAACGGATCACTAATTGGCGTGGTTTCCGCCAAAATAAAGCAGAACGAGGCAGTTTACACACCAAGTGTCCACTTGTACTTTTATGTCTACATGCTGTTCATTAACGGAGTTACTAAATAACTTTAAAGCTTAAATTTAAGAAAAACTGCGGTATTTGTCATTAAGCGTGTAACTAATGAAACATTAACAGTCCAAATTTCTCTGTGTCTTCTATGCTGCATGCCCTTCTAGATTTGATTCAGATTTCGTCTACTGGTTAGAAAGAGTTCTATAGAAGGACCATATCAGTTTAACTTTAAAGATTGACTTGCCAACTGTCAAACATATTACGTAAACAGGAAAATTGTCAAAGTTTTTTTCTTTTTAACTATACACCTTTTTGAAATACTGAAAATTCCACTGTTGGCTAATGAATGCTACGTTTTTTCTTCTAATTACGCATCAGACTTTAGTATTTGTTTACGGTTGGGATAAATTAATTATTGCTCAATTCATCAACAAACATGCAGGCGCCGGCCGGAGTGGCCGAGCGGTTCTGCGCGCTACAGTCTGGAACCGCGCGACCGCCTCGGGCATGGATGTGTGTGATGTCCTTACGTTAGTTACGTTTAAGTAGTTCTAAGTTCTAGGGGACTGATGACCTCAGAAGTTAAGTCCCATAGTGCTCAGAGCTATTTCAACATGCAGGCTATTAACAAAGAAAACAATCCATAAACCAGTCTGGGACCATTGTGCAGTTTTTCAGAATAAAGCTGCTTTCTCAGTTAAGGCATTTTCTTTTATCACGACTTTAGGGCCATTATCATCATCAGACACGTACGCACTCATGCCCCATGGGCACCGTCTTGACTACTAACGAAAACGTCCGGGGTCCAGGGTTCGAACCTAGCCACTGCTTTAAATTGTGAATAAATATTATCAGCAATTGTGGGCGAAGTCTTCTGGCATAAGACGTCACCCTCGTTCTGACAACGGAACTGTCAAATGCACGGAGGGGCGGACAGAGGTTCAGGGCACTCTCTTGCCTTTGGGAAACCGTCCCTAAAAGACGGAAGATTCAGCAAATAATCAATGGCATCATCATTTCATCCCCATCCGGCGCACAGGTCGTCCAATGTGGCGTCGAATGTAATAAGACCTGCACCGAGGCGGCCGGACCTGCCCTACATGGGGCCTCCCAGCCAATGACGCCAAACGCTCATTTCCATTTCTATACATTGCACTATATAACATTCATAGATTCACAAACCACTCGCAATTGACACTGCATCAGGGTGAGATGAGAATGAAATGCGACGTGTTTAGTACAGTAATTAAGTAAAAAAAAATGAAGTGATGGTATGGCATTAATGGCTGGGAGACTCCATCTGGGGTTGTGCATCTGCCTAGTGCAAGTGTTTCAATTTGAAACCACTCAAACCACTTGCTGATGCTGATAAGGAACCTCTTGAGTGCCAGTGCGACTCAATATGTGAGTCAGAAGGGCGACAGAAAAAGACTTTCCGGAAAGAGCAGAGATCAATCATCTATGGGACGTATGTACTGCACTTCAAGAAATTGACATCATCGACATCTAAGAAATGTTCAGAATAAGCCATTAATTTGCACCATGAACACCGAAAGGAAAGTGGCGTACCAGTGTGATCACAAAGATTCACACCATCAAGACAGAAGGCGAACTTCTTGGGAATTACAAACAGTGCAGAACATTCAGCTAGGTACCACCTCTTAAAGAATGCATATAGAGTCATGTCGGTGTAACAAGGTGATGAGAACTGATGGAATGCAATGGCATGCAATTGCTTGTGAAACAGTCTGTCGTGGAGATTATCGTGAAAACGGCTATCCTTCAAGGTGTATTACAGACACAGAAAAAAAACATCCAGAGGCTGAATTTGTCTAGTAGTTCAAGGTGGTATGAGCTGTCATTATAAACATTTTTCAGGAGGGATAGTTTGCTGAAAAGGAGTAAGATTTTTACAAGCAAACGAGGAATCAAGCAAAAGCAAGTTATTTTGACAACTGTTGGCCAAAAGCAGTGTTCTTACCATAGCTATAGTTCTCTTACGCCAGTTTTCCCATTCTTGCTTGCCGCGACGTAAATATTCCCTGCTGCTCTTGTAAGATGTCGCACACGAAAAAGAATCGTAGAGGGTACAGCACCTTCAACTTCTCGCAGCACAATAAAAAACTTTCCAGCCAGTACACCATCCAAATTAACAGTCGGGATAATTGTATACGAATATGTTGAGGCACCGATGTTAGTTGAACTTGATACAACTCTCTTGATACGTCTAATTTCCAGGGTTCCTTCCATATGCATTTCCTCTTAAAATCCTTGCTGGTCCGAGTTGAAAACATTTTCTTTACTGGACGATGAAATAAGAATGTTTATCCTATTCGCAAAGTTTCGTGCTGATTCAGGAGTTTGCTGTTCAACGTCAAGTTGATGCTTTGTTTGAAATGTCATTACCTTAGGCCTTCCAATTCTGCACCGCTGTTTGAAATTATCCAACCATCCACTGCTTCTCTTGAACTCACTCTCATCTACGTCGAGAGCAGTTTGTTGTGGAGAACGTAGCAGGTCACTATCATGCACGTACTGTAAATTGTATCGAGCATCCTTGGGAAGCACACACACCTGTTTCCGTAACAAGTGCGCCTTGTCTTCTCTTGAATATTCCTGTATTCGTAGTTTTTCTTATCCATTACGCGCTCCTCATGTACATCGTCTGAACAGTAGAGCGTATACGGCACCGCACATTCCACTAACTCCTCTCGCAGAAACGCTAATATTTCATCTGCCTCTTCTTTCTCTCTTTGCAAAATTCCTTGGGTTCCTTTCTGACGAAATTTCATCTTCGGCAACTCTTGTTATAAATATAATGTAATGTTTGCTTTGTTTGTCGTTGCCGTTGCTCTGCCTTGTACCAACACCACTAGTACTATAGCATTGTTGTGAGTTAGTCGGTGACTAAGCAGTTTAAAAACGCTCCGTAGCCTCCTGCTGTTCTACCCATTGGATAACTCCAGTTGCCTTTCGCAGCCATTATTGTAGTTCAATGACACAATACGTGGAGCGTCGAATGCCGTAAACATCAATTGGCCTTTTCCGACCTCGTAAACAAGGAATTCCTTGTCAGTATTTGTGGTAGACTATTAAAATATATATATACGCACAATCGCAAGAGTTCTGTCTCTTCTATGTCTACGCTTTACTCCACAAAAAACTTTATGGTGAGTGGCGGAGGGTACTTCTGGTACCAATAGCTTTTCCCATATTCACTGTTCCATTCGCAAATGGCGCGTAGGAAGCATGATTGTCAGTAAATCTCGGTATCAGCTAAAACTTTGTGATCGTAATCGTTTTGCGATTCGTATGTGGGAGGAATATAAAAATCGACTTTTCTTCGAACATGCGCTCTCCGAATTTCAACTGTAAACTTTTCCGCCATACTGACGCCTCTCTTGCAACATTTACCACTGCGTTTTGTTATACTTCTTCGCAAGGTTACTAAATAATAAGGTTGGGCAGTAAGCGCTCTGCTCTGCCATTGGCTGGCCTAGTGACGTCAGCGTGGAAGCAGGCGCTCACAAGCAGACGACACGGCATGCGCGTTTACGTCAAGTTTTTGGCGGAAGATTTTGTTTATGCCAGAAATGAGATGTCGAAACTGCTTTTCTGCTGCTAAAATATTACAGTTAAAACTGATGAGTTATATTCTTTCGCAGCTTATGCCTCACACATCGGTAAAATGTCAGATCACAACCACACTGACACACACTTGAAATTTGAAACCTCGGCTCAAATAAATCAGAAACTATTCATTTAATCGCATTGAAATGAATTTACTTAAGAGCTCGAAGTTGCACACACTTGTTTGTAAGAACAGCACTCCTTCTTTCTAAAGCCGCTATAGTATTCATCAAAGTAACTATCTGTGTCTCAAAAAAAAAAAAAAACTGTCATCTGTACATGTGCTCTTATAATGATGTTTCTTATTTGGTGATAGCTTTTCCAGAGTTTCCAGAGATTTCTTATGTAGTTCTCGTTTCTTATACCGTTTGGTTCTGCCTTCTGTTGCGGGTGACACATTGACAGTCGCACTACTGCACGCAAATTGCGCGAAGGAACTGCATTCTTTTTCGGGGCAAATTAAGCAATTCAGACTGTAAATCCCTTACGTAATCTGTTTCTGCGAAATGGCGAGAACATATTCTTGCATGTGCAACATTTACACTGTCTTTCCCTCAACATTTCGACAACCATAGTTTTTGTAATGTCTCATTACGCGGGAAACTGTGATACATTACGTCAGTTCCCTTTGTGCTCCAGTGTAGGAAAAACAGCCCGTTACAGCACAGCCTGGCATTGTAAAAATTAATTTTCTCACTCACTTGTAGATTCTCCAATAAGAATTTCACAGGACGAACCATAAACTATAGAGCTGGCGAACACAATGTTGATTCCGCTTTCCACTATCGCTAACTATTTCAGTTCCGAATTAAATATCAATTACAGCAAAAACCGTTAACACTCCCGAATTCCGAATGTTTCCGCTGTTGACTGAGTGCCTCAGAAGAAAGAACTCAATCAAAATACTCCTTCAAACACGAAACAACACAAGAAAAACAATCACACACAATTCGAACTGTGTACTGTTTGGCACAGCTGCTTCCACCGTGACGTCATGCGCACAACTGAGAAAACACGTTGCTTTCTGCGCATAGCTTTCTGCGCCCCCTGACTTCTTCGTACGCGATCCCGCTGTACTGCTACCGCCCAGGTCTGGACACAGCCTCAAGTATACTTACGGTGTCCTCAACGAATGTGGCGAAAAGTGTGTAAGAAAATCTTCACGCCTAACTTTATTGATATTTACGCCTAGCAAGAACATGAATAAAGCACTTATTTGGCGGAGCGGACACAAGAAACAGTGATGATAATATGGGGGACCGGAATCTGTACGTTCGTAAAATAGTTCTCTCATTATTTGACAGCACTCGACTCACCGCCTTGTTAATACAGGTTTGCGTGAGACGCTTTTAGAATCTGTTGAAAAATTGATGCCTACGTGAAGAGTCCATAGAGACAAATACGTAGACGTAATCTCAGGGACTATATTTCGTGTTATCACATGAAAATATTGCTGCAGGATACCTTTACCGTAGAGAAATTAATTAAGAAGAAACCTCCGAATTAAAGAAAGTACTTTCTTTTTAAAACAAATAATCTTTGTTTTGCCGAGAAGCGGCCAATGTCTGAACTTAACTGAAAATTTTTAGTTTTTACTTTAATATGAAATAAATTAATTTATGCACCTTCTTTTCTTTACTAATTATGATTGCGAGTCTTTTAAAGCGACCGTTGATGACAGAACGGAATGGATTTATATTGAAATTATTTCTATACAAGATGTCTGCCAAGAATGGTTGAGTGTTCGGACGTTCTTGTTGTTTATCTAGAGCACTGAAACCCTTGAAAAATAAACTTTATTTTTAATTCTGCATGAAGGTCACAATATACATGAAGGAAAAATGCACACTTAGCGTATATTACAATATGTTACTTAAAATTCACAACTTACAATACGAAATGGCCGCCTTAGCGCGCGTTTTCTTCAAGGCTAGAACAGAGAGTGTGTATAATAACGCGGTTCTTTTTGGTTTCTTGCACCAGCGAGTAAAAGAACAATTACATTGCTACATAGATTCTATTCTATTCTACACTGTCTGTACCGTTATTATTTCGTTTCATTACAAACTACCGTTCTGACAGTTAACTATACGCCATTTTCAGAGTACCCGCGTGATATTATCAATAATTTAAAGTTTTACAATTTTCATTTTACTTCGTTGTATGTTCGACTTGTCGTCGCACGATTTGATATTTTTACCGCGTATCGGTACAAGCGTATCGGTACACCGTGACGATACGAGCCGCTCTTCGTTGGCTCGACTATACCCCCTCTACTTAACCCGCTGGAAGTGTCCAAAACTGACAGTAGTAAAAAACTGGTGGGACAAATGCTTTGTCACTTTCTTCGCGGATGAAATGCATTTCGTTAAGATTCTCCTAATGAACCTTAGCATGACATGTGCTTTCCTTCATTTTCTTTTCATATAGTCATTCCACATTAGTTCGGGCCGGATGGTTGCCTATACTTACTGTCGATAGTTCAATAGCATGAAACTAGGTCTCTTCGCCCATTTGTGTGTAATACACGAGGTTTTTTTTGTGTTCAGCACTAACTGGCAGTCCCTGCACCAGCTATAATCTGTAGGCATTTCGGCATTTGGCTATAGTTTTTTCGGGTTGCAACCTTTCTAGAGAACACAGCGTCGTCCGGGAATAGCCTCTCGCAGCCTCCAACATTAACCAGTACGTCATTAATATATACTGCAAACAGTAACGCAGTTTTACCACATCCTTGGGTATCACTGAAGTAACTCTTAAACCCATCAGTCGGTTTTTCTAAGGACAGCACGTAAAGTTCGACCTGCAAGGAAGTTCCGAATTCAGTCACAAATCTAACCTGGTACTTATCTCGTTCAATTTTGTTCACTATACGAGTGTTTCTCGTCTGTTCCGAATGTGCTCCGAGAATCAAGAAAAACGTCAAGCTGCGCGCGGTTGTCTACAGCATTCTGTACCTTATGAACGAAGAAAGTAATCAGAGTTTCGCAAGGTCACCGTTTTCGGAATCCATGTTGATTTTTACAGAGCAGACTAGCCTAGTACCCAGCGTTTCTCGAGTATGTATTTTTTCCAGTCCTCTATCAGTCTGTCTCCTCCTTTCGCAGTTCTCTCTGTCCATCTCCCCCTCCCCCCATCCATCTGCTTCTTCCCCTTCCATCCATCTCCTCCTCTCTCCTCTCCCTGTCCAGTCTCCTCCTCCCTCCTATCTCTGTCCATCTCTTTCTTTTCCTTTTCTGTCCATTTCCCCATCCCTCTCCCCCTGTTCATCTCCTCCGTCTCCATATCCTCGTTCCCCACTCTGTCTTCTCATTTTCACCTTCCCCCTTCCCTTTTCACGTTATCGCCCCTATCTCAGCAAGAGTCCTCTGGTTCTTACCCCACAGTAGCATTTGTCCCACGTTTGGCTAAAATCGACTCAGGGGTTTAGGAAGGGCATTTTACCCGTGGCTTTCCCACATACGCGTATGTCACAAGTATCACACGTATCTTTAACATATTTCACACATATTTATACACACGGTTCACCTGTATCTCTAGCCAATTGTGCCCTACAGTTTAGTTTTCACGCAGCTCCATGCTTATGACGCTGTGTCTTCTGAACTAACACGGAGATATCTCCAGCGGTGGGGTCGAATTTTTGAAACCAAATATACGGTGATGTAAGTTAAGATACCAGGTATCACACCCTACAGCCATTCACGCTGGTGGGCCCTCGTTTGCAAGTAACTTACGAGAAAAGGAATTCGGAATTTTGCGTGATACTCAATAACGTCAAGAAGACGTATGACACAGACTGGCTGCGCGGTGCAGTGGGTAGGATAATAACTTCACACAGAGGAGGCCTGTGGTTACGAACTTAATCAAGAGAAGTATATTTTTTTTATTTTTTACGGTAGTGACTTCGATCGTTACTTTTATTTAGTTAATTGTTTTAAATGAAATTTTTTATTTCTGTTCCTTTGTGACACCATTTAATCATTCAATGAACTTTTTCATTAGTTAAATATATTTTATATAATTCTTTTTCCAATTTGTTTTATATCATTTTCTTTCCAATTGCAATTCTTGTGAATATGAATTTAATTGCCGGCCGCTGTGGCCGAGCGGTTCTAGGCGCTTCAGTCCGGAAAGCGCTGCTACTACTGTCGCAGTTTCGAATCCTGCCTCGGGCATGGTTGTGTGTGATGTCCTTAGGTTAGTTGGGTTTAAGTAGTGTAAGAGGTCCGAGCAGATGTGATTTCGATATATTGCTCATGCGCTGCCTGCGATATGCAAGGTCTCTGACCAGAGAGCAGTGTTGACTGCAGTAGGTACAGTGTAGCTGTAGCAGTAAGTTGTTGCTAGTCGCTAGTCTGTGTCTGGTCTGGAGTCTGCTCTGGTCTGGTATAGTGTATCATGTTGGCTGGGCCGGTCGCGGTGCAGCGATGCCGGAGCCTGAGTATTATTGTATAAGGTAAAAAGCAGCCTCGCGCATATCTAGTAATGTTATCTGAACTTCCGTGTAATTTTTTTAAAAATGTCCTAATAATAATCTTTGTCATATAAAGTAATTTCTAACAAGCATTCATTTCAATTTAATGAATTTACTAATTTCTCCAATCCATGATCATTCCGATTGTTGCAAAAGAAAAATCAGTTGCTTCCTTTCATAAATGACAAATCTATCGGCTAGCATAGCACAGAGCTGTGCCGGAAAAAGTTATTGTAAGAGCAGATAGTTGGCGACGTTATTGAGATAGGAATTTTTGCTTTTTTATTCAGAATGATCTTACAGGGCCATGACACAGCACTGCTGTCTTCCAAAATTTACCAGGTTACTGAATTTATTTTTTTATTACGAGGTTTAGGAATTTTTCTGTTTCAAGCCTACATTAAATGAGAAAAGAATTTTGTGGGTACATTAAATGGGAAACAAATTTTGTGTGGAGGTTAAATGTGAATTAATCTCTGTAGGGAGATTATAAATGGGAACCAATTTTGTTCTGAGGTTACACTAAAATTAGAATCTTATTCATTACTATTATTTAATACAAATGTTGTGGGGAGGTTACAGTTGTTCTATGTCTAGGGGACTGATGACCTCAGATGTTAAGTCCCATAGTGCTTCGAGTCATTTGAACCATTTGAATTTCATTATTACCTATTACACTTTGTATTATTTGAAAACTCCGGTCAGTCAGTTACAAAAGAAAAGACGAAATAATCTATTTATGTTGACCATTCAATGGTGTGAAAAATTTATCTATCGTTACCACCTGTACAATATCTTTTTGACACGGTGATCGTCATACGAACATTTAAAACATAACCTAGATACCTGTTGCACTATGGACAAAATAACGCAGATGAAAATTTAAATGAAAAGGAGCTTATAAGTTAAATGAAATTCAAGCAAAATAAGAAATAGATGTACTAAATGCAATAATATAGACGAAAAAGGAAACAGTGTGTTAAAAACCAAAGAAATTAAATCGCAGGTAATACATAAAATTAATTAAAGCACATGAACAAATACACTCCTGGAAATTGAAATAAGAACACCGTGAATTCATTGTCCCAGGAAGGGGAAACTTTATTGACACATTCCTGGGATCAGATACATCACATGATCACACTGACAGAACCACAGGCACATAGACACAGGCAACAGAGCATGCACAATGTCGGCACTAGTACAGTGTATATCCACCTTTCGCAGCAATGCAGGCTGCTATTCTCCCATGGAGACGATCGTAGAGATGCTGGATGTAGTCCTGTGGAACGGCTTGCCATGCCATTTCCACCTGGCGGCTCAGTTGGACCAGCGTTCGTGCTGGACGTGCAGACCGCGTGAGACGACGCTTCATCCAGTCCCAAACATGCTCAATGGGGGACAGATCCGGAGATCTTGCTGGCCAGGTAGTTGACTTACACCTTCTAGAGCACGTTGGGTGGCACGGGATACATGCGGACGTGCATTGTCCTGTTGGAACAGCAAGTTCCCTTGCCGGTCTAGGAATGGTAGAACGATGGGTTCGATGACGGTTTGGATGTACCGTGCACTATTCAGTGTCCCCTCGACGATCACCAGTGGTGTACGGCCAGTGTAGGAGATCGCTCCCCACACCATGATGCCGGGTGTTGGCCCTGTGTGCCTCGGTCGTATGCAGTCCTGATTGTGGCGCTCACCTGCACGGCGCCAAACACGCATACGACCATCATTGGCACCAAGGCAGAAGCGACTCTCATCGCTGAAGACGACACGTCTCCATTCGTCCCTCCATTCACGCCTGTCGCGACACCACTGGAGGCGGGCTGCATGATGTTGGGGCGTGAGCGGAAGACGGCCTAACGGTGTGCGGGACCGTAGCCCAGCTTCATGGAGACGGTTGCGAATGGTCCTCGCCGATACCCCAGGAGCAACAGTGTCCCTAATTTGCTGGGAAGTGGCGGTGCGGTCCCCTACGGCACTGCGTAGGATCCTACGGTCTTGGCGTGCATCCGTGCGTCGCTGCGGTCCGGTCCCAGGTCGACGGGGACGTGCACCTTCCGCCGACCACTGGCGACAACATCGATGTACTGTGGAGACCTCACGCCCCACGTGTTGAGCAATTCGGCGGTACGTCCACCCGGCCTCCCGCATGCCCACTATACGCCCTCGCTCAAAGTCCGTCAACTGCACATACGGTTCACGTCCACGCCGTCGCGGCATGCTACTAGTGTTAAAGACTGCGATGGAGCTCCGTATGCCACGGCAAACTGGCTGACACTGACGGCGGCGGTGCACAAATGCTGCGCAGCTAGCGCCATTCGACGGCCAACACCGCGGTTCCTGGTGTGTCCGCTGTGCCGTGCGTGTGATCATTGCTTGTACAGCCCTCTCGCAGTGTCCGGAGCAAGTATGGTGGGTCTGACACACCGGTGTCAATGTGTTCTTTTTTCCATTTCCAGGAGTGTATTTAAAGTGGACGGGAAGAAAAATGAGAGACAATGAAGAAGTTGATATTATGATCAAAATGATGTGACAAAGGAGTGGAAACAACAAAATTACATTCAAATTAATTATTTCAAGAAAACTGATGATCAAAGTCATTTCGATAGAGGTTTAAAAATAAAGAAGTTTACTGCAACTCACGATGTTTGAACCCATTTCTTCTTGCATATGAAGCTACTATCCCATCCAATATATCCTGCAACAACACTATGTAACACAACTTCTTTGACGCTTATATGGGTCACACATAACTCCGAGGGACTGATGACCTTAGCTGTTTAGTCCCCCTTAAACATCCCAACACATAACTCCGAAATTTTTTTTGCCTGTTAGTCTTAAACAGGGACCACCAGGTTGAATGGTTACAGTGTGTGCTACCTGGGATCTTAGCCTACATAACCATACAGAAATAGAGTTAGTAGGAAAGCAGTAACAGATTTGAACGTCGGAATGATGCAGCAGTTTCTCACGCACCTCAGTGTTTATCACACCATATCTCCTAAACTATTTGTCCTACGATGATATAATTGTTCATGCATATTCTGTGGTTTATGTCAATACTAACTACAATATGTGTCTTGAATATAATTAATAGTAAAGAATTAATTAATTGAAAGGTCATGCATGACGTGGCAGTTGAGCTGCATGAAATGTGAGTACGTAGTAAGAGAGAGAATTTTTATATTCATCAATTTATGGGTATCTGCGCTTCGTGGCCCACACTGCTTTTTCACCCCCACTCCTTTTATCCCCCACAACGATTATTTCCAGCAGTAAGTGACATGTGTAACAAGTTTGGTTGAAGCCTTTCCAGTGGTTTAGGAGCAGGTGTGGAACATACGTACATACAGACATATGTACATTCATTTTTATAAGACTTATGGATTTGCGTTCAGATAAAAAGTCTAGAAGCTTCAGCATAAAATATGATCCTTAATTGTACTACAATATACATCAGCGATATAGGTTTACACATACTAGGTCTGCAACATTGCATCCGCCGTTTTTTTCTCGAAGTTCGGGGCTTTATTGTGAAAAACTTACGAAAATATTATGATTCATAGTACTGTCCATCGCTGGGCACTACATTCTCCCATCTTTCTGATAGCATACGAATTTCTTGGCGGAAGAACTGGGCGTCTTTTGTGGGGATCCATGAATCGATTCAATTTTGCACTTGGGCATATGATCGGAAGTGGTAGTCAGCCAGACTGTATGCCACTGATCAGATGGTAGTCAGAGAGAGCAACATATGGAGAATACGGCGGGAGGGATAGGACTTCTCGTTTCAACGTTTCAATGAATATTTTGACGGGTTTTACGACATGGGGTCATGCACTGACGTGCTGCAAAATTACGTTTACGTGTCTATCGCTGTATTGTGGCCGATTGTGTTCCAGTGCCGGGCTCGAACGCATCAATTGCTTTCGATAATGATGTCCTGTGACTCTCTTCATCTGTTTCAGTAGCTCCGAAAACGTCTGTCTTCCACCGCCATGCCGGTCTTCGACATCAAAATCACCGTTCTTAAGGCACTGAAAACAATCTCTGCACGTTCTTCCACTAATAGTTCCCTCACCATTGGTTTTACCCAGCATCTTAAGAGCCACAGCCACAGATTTCTTCATGCTAAAGCAGAAAATTAAACCTTCCCGCAAATGGCGAGAAATTGGTACGTAAGTTGACGTACTTAATCGAGAATAATTCTTATGATGCAATCACAAATCGACTAATATTTTTATGGCATTACTTTTACATATGCCTAAGCTTATTGTATTACACCTATGAGCAACCATCGGAACCACTCTTGCCGCTACTGCCGTCTATTGCAAAACGGCGGAAGCAAAGATGTAGGCCTAATACCCCCGAGCACCTGTCTGACGCCCTTCTTGAAGGCGGGACGTGTCTGGGCTTTTTCCCAGTCGTTTGGCACACTTCGTTAGTGGCCTACGTTAAATGCTACAGGCGGGCAAGTTCTCTCGCATAATCTCTGTTCTGTGTCACAGGTATCTCACTTGCTCCAGATGCCCGTAACCCTTGAACAGTTTTAGTTGATCTTCTATACTATCATCACTTCTCTCAATATCTTCCATTTTTGCATTCGTGCAATGATAATGTCTCTCTTCCCCCCCCCCCCCCTCTCTCTCTCTCTCTCCATTTCTTTTTCTCTTTCTCTACTGCAATGCTAAAGAATTATTGTGATTACTCGCTGTAGCACGTTGCTGCTGGATACTGTACGTGTTGCGGCGACGAACAGGAAAGTGAGGGATGAAACTTATAAGACACATTACTTATAGGAGCGTGGAGTCCGTAAAGGACGTGCAAGACGTGCGAGAAAAGTGAAACAGAAGAAGAATGAAGAGGAGCAACAAGTACTTAGTGCCTTGTTTTATAGGCGGAGTTTTGCAACATATCTGGGCACGAACTTTCTTTTATGGTCCCGGAACGTTGCTATGTATTACGATCGTGAAAGTACATTCCACAGGGTAAGACTTTTAGATTGTAGACAGCATGGTGCGACGCAATCTCGCAGACCTGTACCGAGATGAAGGGAGGTCGTTCGACGCAAGTGACGCCTCTACCCCGGCGTGTCCTCGCCGTAAAGTTGGCTGCAGAGACGTGTTTAACTTCCGCCGCTTCGACAAGCGTTATTAAATTTTTCAGATACGATCCAAGACGAGAACACGGGTTAAGGAAACTTTAATTCAAGCCCTAACGGAGCGTAACGCAACTTTAATCACTATTATTAGATAACTCCGTCTATCAAAAAACTTTATTTTTACCGATATTAAAATAATTAATCTAGAGGAATCACATTCCAAAATTAAAGAATTTGTGGAAGCCAGAATTCTACTAATTACAGCATTGTAGCAGTACGGATTAAGATCATAGTCGTTATTGCGTAATCGCGTAACCAATAGGCAACAAAATGAAGGGCTACTATGACTGTTATATTAGTTTTTGGGACTCTATATTTTCCAAAGTATTACGTGTACAAATGTAATTGATACATGAATGTAAATGTAAACTCACCAATCCCGTATTTTTCGCCCCACAAATGGGCTGAGAGTGCCTCTCTGGCCACACGACACATGTCCATGTGGTAGCCAGGTACGTTCCACATCTTTTGTAGCAACATCCTATCAATAGTCATTACATTTGCATTCATAAGCGGATGCCGCATTCATTTCAGTGGGGGTACGTAAACGCAGTCCTTAATGAATATCCAAAGGAAAATGTTATAATGCATTAGGTCAGGTGATCTGTGAGGCCAATTGAACAGAGGCACATTATCTTTCACCACTACGCCCAATCCAGCTTTCCGGGAATTATCGTTTACGTAGCGATGAACAGCGAAGCTCCAGTTGCAGGATGATATTCTCGGCCTCAGGAGTTAGTTGTGGAAACAATCACAACCGCACACGTAACATTCCTCCCACAGAGGGAAAACGGCCCATACAGCTTGGTCTGTGATACTGCGCAGAAAACATTAACTTTCGACGAATCTTGTACATGCGCCACAACTGCATGAGAATTTTCAGTGCCCCACATTTTCACATTGTGATGATTAACCCTTTCCAGATAAACCGAAGGTTACTTCATCGCTTAGTGTCAGCTTCGAGGAAAGATGCTCATCCTTAAGTATTTACTGCATGGTGACGCAAATTTGAAGGTGCAGTCATTATCTGCCGGTTTTAATTGTTGGACCCGCTGCAGGCCGTGCGGTTAGAATCGTAACGGTTCTCGCATAATCTTCCACACAGATTGCTGTAGTATTCCCATTTCGTGGCTTGTGAGTCAGTTTGTTTTTCTAGAATTCGTATAAAATTTTCCCTCAAATTCTCCACAGCTGCGTCCGGCACACTTGGTCGACCGGTACTTTTCTCTTTACAGAGATAACCGGTATCCCTAACTTGCCGATACCAGTATATAATTCTCGGTTCTTTTCCATTATTCCTTCTGAATACACGCTGCACCGTTATAATAGCATAAATATTTCGCATGCTTCTTCACAGAAAAACTCTTTTCTCTTTTGTCACCATTTCATCAAGGTTCTGTTGTCGTAACGGCAATTTCTGGGCACACTCCAAAATTTGGTGAGATTACGGCTCTACTCATGCATTCTATCATATTTGGACATGTAATACCTAGGAAAAAATAGAATTATGAAAACGCATAAATCATTAATAACAGTCCTGTAATTTGTTTTGGTACCTTTGACATTCCACTCAATTATTTTAGGTACCTTATTTTATGGATAAAAGACGCTAAGCACTACAAGATGCACCTTAATTTTAAGCAATTTATTTTCTAAAAAAACAACATTTTCATCATTTTTATTATTATTTTGCAAAGTCAGACTAAAACGGAATTGACCTTTACAATCTCTGAAAATCGCCGTCTACACTTTTTTCTTCTCCTGCCTAGTTATCATCGGTGTCCTTTTCATATGTAAGATGATCTCCACTGCTATTGAGAGCGTTACTGATGCCGCACAATTTAACAATAATGTCTACTCTCACTCTAGGCCACGACTGTATTATCCACTGACACACTTGTTTGATTGTAGATCGTATTAAATTTTCCTTCAGTGTGAATTCATGTTGGGTTTCATCCACGATCCATTAGCGCCATTCCCCTCTCATATATACTTTAAACAGTTTATTTAGCGAGGCATAAGGAGGTTGGAATTGTGAAGATAAGTCCTCCCGGAGTTCGCTATCTCAATTTCTCTGCCACAGAATTTTTTCAAATAACTACTAAACCGCTCTAGCACAAGAAAAGAGCTCTTCTTCAATAAAGCACCTTTCTTTGTCTCCCACACTTTGTTTATCCATAATTTCATTCCAGTCTCGTCCATCCAACTCTTGTCATGTACGTGAAAAACAACACAGGTTTTGGCAGTGTTTGCGCTTAAAAATTATCATTGAAATTATAAATTTGTGGTACGTCCCTGTCGGACTAAACTGCTGAGGTCATTGGTCCCTAGGTTTACACACTGTGTAAAGACATTGCTTTCCCCGAAAGTCGCTAATTTTTCTCCCTTTGTACATTACCTTGTCATAGTACGTATGTATCATTTATTTCAACTATTCTTTATTTGTTAATATGTCACATTGTTTCTTAATTCATTTTGCTACTGTTTTATGTTTGTTTTGGTTGTATATCCTTCGTAAATCTTTGGTTAGGCTAGGAGAACTACTGCGTCAGAGAGAGAGCGAACGACTATCGATAGAGAGCGTGCGAGTTGTTGTGGTACGCGGCCGGTTCGCGGGTGGAATAAACGCCTTCGGCGTGAAAGACGGTGACACGCGGAGGAACAATTAATTACAGTGCGTCCGCTGTGTTAACAGGAGGTCGTGCACTATTAAGTGTACAGTAAAACCTGAAAAGTATATTGAGTGTTTGCGGTGACGATTTTACAAACTCTGTGAACGTGTGACAATTAGCCATGAATCAGACACCATTGTCGTGTGGAGACACTCACTGTGAAAGTGGAACAAACCAAAACGTTAAGTAAGAGGACAGAGCTGTGATTTGATCAAGAAACATTTATTATATCGTCCAAACTGTCTTAAGGATGACGACGTAAATTGGATTGATGTTTAACGGACTGTTATAGTGATGAACACATGTGACTGTTTCCCTGCGACAACACGGTGAAAGAACTGTGCAAAGTATTGGCATTAACCAGATATATATCGTAAATACTAAAGACATTGCATAATTCCGACCTACCCGCACCGCGTGATTAATAAACTTTTAATAATAAAACGTCGCACACGTGGCGACAATGCACATACTGGAACTATTATTATCGCGCGAGTGCTGCCAGGTGATTCGACTACAACGGAGACGTGGACCACCGCCGTAACTGGAATATTAATGAAACACGAGGATCCATCATTATCTTCACGCCACGAACCAGGATTCACTTCACACATCGTCCGCGCGGACCACCGCTGACGTCATCGCACTGCCTGCAGCAACAGTTAAGACATTAAAAGAAAATTGTTACGCTCTCTATCATTTCAAAATTAAAGACAATTGCAGTTAAATGAACTATTTTAAAAATACTATCACAATATCTCAATTTTGTTTAGTCCCAATAAATATTCTTTCCATTATTTCGTCTTGTTGACAGTTTTGAAAACCCACCAGATTAAAGTTCAATTAATAATTTTCTTTCAAAATTCTTTTCAGACATTTTGCTGCTCATTATAATTTTATTTTAATGTTTGTTTGTAAATTCTTTTGGAGGGAGTACATATTTTATTTTTTGTATAGTAAAATTAGCTACCATAATATTACATATATTACCAGCTGATGCTGCCCGCCATTGCTGCTTGAAAACTGTACCTATTTTCTCATTGGCTGTCAGCTTCAAAACAAAATTACATATTTCATGGGCATCTAGCAGATGCGCTATGTCTATATAGGCCCCTAGAATAATTTGTTTTTACTTTCGCAGGTTTACTGGAATTATATTGTCTTTAATTGTTCATTTGGCCCCCGTTAAAGTGATTTATCTCATCTATATAATAATTGTACTGAATTACCTAATTTTTTTTCGTTCATGACTAACAGGGGCAATCAGATCCCTTGTATAGGTCATGTTTTATTATTTAAAAGGGTTTCTTTAGAAGTAGAGCACCAGTTTCTTTACAACTTACGCTAAGGACAACACTTACACCCATGCCCGAGGGAGGACTCGAACTTCCGACGGGGGGAAGCCGAAAACCATAATTGAATTAAGTTCAGTACCGTCAGCTTAAAATGAGAGGAGATCAATGTGGTCCATTTTTTAACGTCCATTTGTTTTTATAGTTACGGTTTTAGGACCTTTCATGACAATAGTTTCGTTACTAGGCACATCAAATGTCAGGTAAGGTACCTCCATATTCACTATTTGGCTTAGTTCCACACTGGTTTTCTTTTGATGTTGAATAATTAAGCAATGGAAAGATAATATTTTCTCTTCATTCTTCTGTGGCGTTTTCGGCGATATTCTGGTAATGGTTCGCATGCTAAATCCATGACACTTCGTAAACCTGTGGCACCAACCAACTCCACCCTTGAAGTCTAAGTTACACTGTAGCGCTAGCTTACGAGAATGTATTAGTATCATTATTGTATTAATTCCAATGTCATATCGACGGTGTCCTTGAATCCATTTCAATATGTCCACCTTTTAGTTTTGGCCATTTTACATTCAGTCCTGCCAGCCGGTGTGACCGTGCGGTTCTAGGCGCTACAGTCTGGATCCGAGCGACCGCAACGGTCGCAGGTTCGAATCCTGCTTCGCGCATGGTTGTGTGTGATGTCCTTAGGTTAGTTAGGTTTAATTAGTTCTAAGTTCTAGGCGACTGATGACCTCAGACGTTAAGTCGCTTAGTGCTCAGAGCCATTTGAACCATTTTTTTGAACATTCAGTCTTCTATTTGCACATTTAAACTTCGTAATTTTTTTCAGTTGATCTTCACTAGCCCGTCAAGCGTGAATGGTTTTTTTTCTGTTGACGGATGGCCGAAATGTCGCTCAGAATGCTCTTCTGCATATCCTACTACTTTCAATTTATAGATTGCATCTTATGAGCACCCTTTACTTTTTTCCATTACGAAACTAGCTACTAACAAAATTTTGTACTGCTACCGACAACACAAATTACTTTCAATTTAAGTTCACTGACACCGTAGACAGCAATGACGCATCATAGGCAAGACAGTGTTCTGGGAGGGAGACAGTGTTAGTAAGCTTCTGAATCCCCGCAAGGGTGCACTGCCACTGTCAGCTGAATCCAATGTTGCCAGATAGACATCTCTATAGCGACATCGAATATATCGCCATTTTTAAGACTGGCGGGAATTTAAAACCAAACACTGGACTTTTTTATATTAATTTTGAGTATAAGACGCACCTGAATTTACGAGGCAATTTTTCGAAGAAAAAAGTGCGTCTTATAGTCCAGAGAATACGGTGTCACTTGTAACATTGCTAGCTGTCATGAGAAAATAATTCCAGAGCATTTTATCACAGTAAACAGGTCGGTGCAGATACTAAAAGGTTATTGGGAATACGCAACGCAGCTAAATTTTCTCGCATCTAGTTTATCCGTATATTGACTGCAGTTTCATAATAAATTCTCATCAAATACGTACTTTATTCTTCGTAATACATGTTAATGTGATGCAGAACACGATAAGTAAATCCTACATACTGTCCAAAAAGGCTTCCTATTGCATAGCTTGGAAGAACTTTAGATTTTTGTCCACCCAAAGAAAGAACCCATCCCTTCTCCTTAACGAACACAAATAATTTCAGGTTAAAGCATGTTTCCAATTTTTCATAATATCAATGAACCCAAGGATGCTGCTCTCCCTAATTTAATTTGTAACTCATGCCTTATATCCTGTCTTATCCTCGTTTTATGAAAATTAATTGTTTTGTCACTTTTTATTTATGTCTCTCATCTATTTTAGCGCCATTTTGTTATGAACAAGCTTTTTATCTCACATGGTATTTGCTTTACATTGTACTTTTGGACCATCTAAGTTAAAATGCACTGATGCATATCTATATTTCTAACGTTTTATACTTCAATTACAGTAAATTAATAGAATAACATTAATGTATCCTAATGCTAACCTGTAGAGCATTTTATCATCATATTACTAACAACACGATGTCGTATATGTATTCAAGTTTCTAGAAGCCAGTGCCATGAAAAGGTCCACACAGGGCTACCACTCTCTCACCATGGCACCTTGACAACTGCAGGTGCTATCGTGGTTGATGCGTCACCACATTTGGTCTCAGTAATGGCGCTGGAGAATACTAAGTAACCTTTCTACAGCGTTTATTAGCGAGTCGTCAGCACAAATGTCTCTAATGATATTTAAACCGCGGCTCCACAGCCACCAGTCGCCGTGTACGATCGTGGTTTCACGAGTAAACCGAGGAGCCCCCAGCACCAGTCATAGGGGTACACACTATAACCCTTAAATATCTTCAATATTTCGCGGCCCTGTCAGCAACTGTGTAAATACTAATTTTAATTTTAATAATTAACAGCCTCAGTTCCAGAGCCTGAGTTCCAGTACAGCACTCATGGCTGCCGCATCGCGGTCGCGAAGTGGGGCCGAGGCAGATCCAGATAGGTTTTATAGTCTGACGAGAATTTATGGATTTGTAGTCTTAGCTTGACGATGTCCACTATGGAAAGACGGTAGTTACTGATACTCAGAAGAAGGTTCGTTTATCCCGACTGAAACCTAGGTAAATTCTAGGCAAACAGTGCAACCGACGCTGTTAATTATTAAAATTAAAATTACTATAACCCTTCTCTATTTTTAACGCTGTATGCAATAGTATTGTTTGCATTTTTTCTACAGCTATTCTGCATCTTATTTTAAGCCATATGTAATAATACTGTTTGTAATTTTACTGTTCCTACCCTTGCAGGTTCAACAGTTTCAAAGATGGCATTAACATTAGCTGAAAACGCAAAATAAACAAATGTTATTGCGATCTCGACTGTTCATTTTAACTTACATAATATAAAGTCCTAGATTATACATCCGTGTGTGTGTGTGTGTGTGTGTGTGTGTGTGTGTGAGAGACATTCTCGATTTGGGTTACCGGGTATTTCATCAGTCATTCAGTGATGCTCAATATAACTTTTTTTACGTCTATCATTTCCTATTCGTGAAAGTGGAGCGGTTAGCTGTAGAGCACCTTCATCTCAGGGACGTAACTCAGGAGTCTGGGAATGGGTCAGAGAGAATCTGAAATAGAAACGGTACTGGATTTTCTTTTCTGGCATGACAACCGAGGGAAAGTGTCTGTCTGTGTGTATGTGTGTGTGTGTGTGTGTGTGTGTGTGTGTGTGTGTGTGTGTGTGTGTGTGTGTGTGTGGTCAAGTTCCGAGTGTCGTTACTTCTAACATTTCTCTAGAAATATGTGTACGTACGTTACAGGGAAAATATGCGCGCGTGCCGGGTTCGGAATGCGGTTAGAGACCATCTATTCAGTATTAGGAATTAAAATATTACAAATTTGTCGTAAATTACAATTTATAGAGCTAGATTCGTTTTGTATATATTGCACAAGAGTAAAAAGCATCATCCACTGCATTTGCTTAACATTACTTAGAAATATCGCCTTTCAGATTATCAGTGTGTATCGTTGTCCTGTTCCGTGAGTTACTGCAGCTGAATAAAAGAACACCTATTGATTCATGGAAAATCTAAAGCAAACGATAGCAAAAATTCTGTCATAGATTTCTGCAGACTTGAACCACATGATTTTTTTTTAATTCATAAAATAAGTTGATTTACAATATTTGTTTTGTTTTGTGACTCCTTTTCCCTAGAGGAAAGTGCGCAAAATAATACTGAAACGAATGGTCCTCAGGGAAAGGTACGGATTGACTTCCAATGCAATTAACGAGTCTTCCATAGCACATCGTAGAAGTACTATGTCATGACAACGTTACGAGTTCTAGCTTCTTTGTGTCAGCAGCACGACACTTTCTCTCTCGTCAATGGAATGTATCATTTTATTCGGAAAATTGCGAATTTTATAATGAGATAAAAATCCGAAAATGTGAAAAAAAAATTCCCGTTATAACTACTCTTAAGACCTGTGTTTGATACTGGTATACTTCTCTTGGCTAAGAATGCCCTGGTTTTTATGTCCTTCTTGATCTGTCCATAATGGGTCACTTTGATGCCTACGTAGCAGGATGTCCTAACTTCATCTACATGGTAACCATTCCGGCTCTTTCAGTCTTTTTACCTATGTCGACGATATTTTTCCCAAAATCAGATGGCATATCGCCGGACTCATCCATTCTACGCACTAACGTGAATAGTCGTTTTGAAATCACGTCCCCAATGATTTTATAATTTCTGAGGGAATGCTATCTCTTCTACCTTATTTGATTTTAAACCTTCCAAAGCTCTTTTAAATTGTGATACTAATACTGTATCTTCTCATAGAGGCCTTCAGTATGATCATCCCACCTATCCGCTCTCTCCTCTGCATTATGTTTTTAATGTTACCGCCATTGGTTTTAGTCTCACCGAAGCCTATTTGGACTTTTCTATATGCTAAGTCAGTCCTTCGGACCATCAGTTCTTTTTTGATTTCTTCACATTTTTCATGCAGTCATTTCGCCTTTGCTTCCCTGCATTTTCTGTTTATTTCATCCTAAGTGGCTTGCATTTCTGTATTAATGAATTTCCCTTAACGTTTTTGTACTTCTTTCTTTCATCAATCAACTTAAGTATCTTTTCTGTTATCCATAGTTTCTACGCAGTTACTTTGTACCTAGTGTTTTCCTTGCAACATCTGGGACTGCCGTTTTTAGAGATATTCATTTCTGTCCAACTGAAATGCCTACTCAGCTATCACTTATCGCAGTATCCACCACCTCAGAGAACTTCAAGCGAATCTGCTCATTCCTTAATACTACCATATGCCACCACTTTGCGCTTGATTCTTCCTAACTAGTCTCTAAACTTCGACATGCTCTTCGTCACTACTACACTGTGATCTGAGTCTCTTTCTGCTCTGGTATCTGACTTAGGAACGCCTGTTTGACAATGATGTAATCCAATGACATCTTCCCGTATCTGCCGGCCTGTTTCAAGTATACCTCCTCTCCTTGTGATTCTTGAATGGAATGCTCTCTGTTACTAGATGAAATGTATTACAAAACTCAATCAGTCTTTCTCCTCTCTCATTCCTAGTAACAAGCCCATATTTTCCTGTAACCCTATTTTCTGTTCCTTCCCGCCAACTGCATTCCCGTCTCCCATGACTATTAGATTTTCATCTCCCTTTACGAACTGTATTACCCGCTCAAGATCCTCATATACTTTCTCCATCTCTTTATCTTCAGCTTGCGACATCTGCATGTATCTCTGAATTATCGTTGTCGGTGTTGGTTTGCCGTCGATTCTGATGAGAACAACCCTATCACTAAACTGTTCACAGTAACCCACTCTCTGCCTTAACTTCCTATTCATAACCAATCCTATTCCCCTTATACAGTTTTCTGCTGCTGTTCATATTACCATGTATTCATCTGACCATAAATGCTTGTCTTCTTTCCATTTCACTTCATTAGTCCCCACTGTATCTAGACTGAGCATTCGCATATCCCTTTTCAAACAGTTTGGCTCATCAGTACAGTTTCTATACACGTACTGACAAGTTGGACAAAGACCACAATAGAGATACGGATTTTCTTGCCCAAATAACGATATTCGTAATTCACCACAGAAATGAATAGTTATTAACCAAAATTGTTATGTACTCAAGATTAAAATTAATTAATTTAAAATGAATTTAAAATCATGATTGAGAACCACGGTGATAAGAAAGCAGTCTGGAGTAAGGAAATTTCAGAAAGATATGAGTTTACATAAAACTAGAATCCTCAAGACAATAGTACCTTCCCTTGAGTAGTCCATGGGCCCCTTACTTGTCACGCAACTTGGTGTTTGAAAATTAGTCCACCACATCAGACACAGCTACAATGAAATACCACAGACTAATCTGAAACAGTTCAGTATTAAAAACGGGAAACAACCTTATTCTATTTTAAACATATGCTAGATCTAGTGCACACAGCCAGTCTTACAGCACCATTAATGACAATGTACCAAAATATCTCTACTTAATACCACGCAATCAGTACGAAATCTGTATCATAAACAACATGAAGCAGGCCAAAAGGAATACAAACGTCTCAAAAATGAGATCGACAGGAAGTGCAAAATGGCTAAGCAGGTATGGGTAGAGGACAAATGTAAGGATGAAGAGGCTTATCTCACTAGGGGTAAGATACATGGGTAAGATAGATACTGCCTACACGAAAATTAAAGAGACCTTTCGAGAAAAGAGAACCACTTGTATGAATATCAAGAGCTCAGATGGAAACCCAGTTCTAAGCAAAGAAGGGAAAGCAGAAACGTCGAAGGAGTATATAGAGGGTCTATACAAGGGTGATGTACTTGAGGACAGTATTATGGAAATGAAAGAGGATGTAGATGAAGATGAAATGGGAGATATGATACTGCGTGCAGAGTTTGACGGGGCACTGAAAGACCTTAGTCGAAACAAGGCAACGGGAGTAAACAACATTTCATTAGAACTACTGACAGCCTTGGGAGAGCCAGTCCTGACAAAACTCTACCATCTGGTGAGCAAGATGAATGAGACAGGCGAAATACACTCAGAATTCAAGAACAATATAATAATTCCAATCCCAAAGGAAGCAGGTGCTGACAGAAGCGAAAAATTACCGAACTATCAGTTTAATAAGTCACAGCTGCAAAGTACTAAAGCGAATTCTTTACAGACGAATGGAAAAACTGGTAGAAGCCGACCTCGGAGAAGATCAGTTTGGATTCCGTAGAAATATTGGAGCACGTGAGACAATACTGGCCCTACGACTTAGAAGCTCGATTAAGAAAAGGCAAACCTATGTTTCGAGCATTTGTAGACTTAGAGAGAGCTTTTGACAATGTTGACTGGAATACTCTCTTTCAAATTCTAAAGGTGGCAGGGGTAAAATATAGGGAGCGAATGGCTATTTACAATTTGTACAGAAACCTGATGACAGTTGTAAGAGTCGTGGGGCATGAAAGGGAAGCAGTGATTGGGAAGGGAGTGAGACAAGGTTGTAGCCACTCCCCGATGTTATTCAATCTCTATATTGAGCAATCAGTAAAGGAAACAAAAGAAATATTCGGAGTAGGTATTAAAACCCATGGAGAAGAAATAAAAACTTTGAGGTTCGCCGATGACATTGTAATTCTGTCAGAGACAGCAAAGGACTTGGAAGAGCAGTTGAACGGAATGGACAGTGTCTTGAAAGGAGGATATAAGATGAACATCAACAAAAGCAAAACAAGGATAATGGAATGTAGTCGAATTAAGTCGGGTGATGCTGAAGGAATTAGATTAGGATATGGGACACTTAAAGTAGTAAAGGAGTTTTGCTATTTGGGGAGCAAAATACCTGATGATGGTCGAAGAAGAGAGGATATAAAGTGTAGACTGGCAATGGCAAGGAAAGGGTTTCTGAAGAAGAGGAATTTGTTAACATCAAGTATAGATTTAAGTGTCAGGAAGTCGTTTCTGAAAGTATTTGTATGGAGTGTAGCCATGTTTGGAAGTGAAACATGGACGATAAATAGTTAGGACAAGAAGAGAATAGAAGCTTTCGAAATGTGGTACTACAAAAGAATGCTGAAGATTAGATGGGTAGACCACATAACTAATGAGGAGGTATTGAATAGGATTGGGGAGAAGACGAGTTTGTGGCACAACTTAACAAGAAGAAGGGATCGGTTGGTAGGGCATGTTCTGAGGCATCAAGGGATCATCAATTTAGTGTCGGAGGGTAAAAATCGTAGAGGGAGACCAAGAGATGAATACACTAAGCAGAAGGATGTAGGTTGCAGTAGGTACTGGGAGATGAAGAAGCTTGCACAGGGTAGAGTAGCATGGAGAGCTGCATCAAAGCAGTCTCGGGACTGAAGACCAGAACAACAACAACAAACAACATAATAATACACTATGGACACCCAATTCAATGTCATCAGTTCCAATTGCGACGGAGCGAAACACTGGCCTTGCATAGCCATAGGATAGCGCCGATTTAACAAAGACCAGATTACACCACCTATTGAGAAGGAAATCATGACAGCAAAAAGATAGCCACCTACATCGCATGTACACGATATACCCAGCATATGTGAGATAGCAGGAAAATTGACATACTATAATAGGTTCCAAGGGATCAAGTCTGCTCAGCCCAGCCTACTCACAATCGCTGCTGTGCATGCAGCGACCTCAAACACAACCTACCCTCGGCTTGCGGCCACGTTGGCAGCTTCGAGCTATTAGCGACGTGCACCCTGCTCGCTCCGCCCTCCATTCGTCCTCTCTGCCGTGTGCGCCAGAAGGTAAACATTTCCACAACCAGAGAATCGCGCCACGCTAGCAGTGACACAACCCCTCGAAGTAGTGCCAACCTAGGAACCTAGGCAAGGTAGTGTCGCGTTTCTCACTAGTCTGTAGGAGCCGTGAGAGCTTTACAAAGAGTCACTTGTCCTTCACAGTATCTAAATATTTCTAACCATTATGCTTGTGGTTATAGTCATCTTGGTAGGAAGAGCAGTGACTATTTATAATGCCTCAGTCTACTGTTACTATTAAAGCAGACGCAAATTAATTACAGCAAACAATTAAAACTAAAAAGTAATTCAAAAACTTTTTTAGTTACTTAATCTGGGACTGTGAACATTAGCGGTAGTCAAAATATAATGTTGTTTCTGGGGTATAGAGAGGTCAATCTCCAATTTTTGCTTCTCACCAAGTAGCGGCGAAGATACTAATTCGTGCAAAAACGGACCTTCATGAAGAAGATCCCGTCTTCACACGCGATGGTATTCTTGGAAGGTGAATTGTCGATAAACATGTGCATCCACATGATTACTCTGCAACTACACTTGAGTGCTTGTCAGAAGGTTCACACAACCATTTCCAGCCTATTTATCGCAAGTTCTAGTCTCGAATAGCACATGGAAAAAAGGAACAACTAAATCTACGCTTGTCATCTCTGAGTTCTATTATTGTACTACGATTGTCACTGCTCCCTTTGCAGGTGACAGTCAACAAAATATTTGCGCATTCGGAGGAGAATATTTGAATTTTTTTTCGAAAAGATCTTGCCGTAACGAAAAATGCTTTTGCATTAACGCCAGCCACCCCTACTCGCATATGATATCCGGGACCCTATCCCCCCTATTTCTCCATAATACAAAACGAGCTGCCCTTCTTTGAACTATTTCGATGTCCTCTCTCAGTTTCATTTGGTAAGGATCCCACACTGTGCTGCACTACTCTAGCGGAGGACAGGCAAGTACAGTCTCGTTAGTAGATGTGTTGCATCTTCTAAGAGTTCTGACAATAAAACGCAGCCTTTTGTTCGCCTTCCCCCTTAACATTTTCTTTGTGTTGGCTTCAATTTAGGCTGTTTGCAATTCTGAAACCGAGTCATTTTAGTTCAAAACGTCGCCAGAGTCGGGAAAACTAAGAAGTGAGAACACACAGTGTTTTTTTTTCAAAATGTCCTGGAGAAGTATCCAGTTAGGATAGTCATGCACAAATGGTTATCCTCAAACACCTTACTGTGTTTCTCTGGGTCGTTAATCAGGAGTCAGGGAGAAGAGCCAGACAATTTTTTTTCCTGTAATATTAGGAAAGATGAGTCAGCATATGTGGCGACAGTTCAAATCGACCTAAGACTAGCGGCCATGTTGGTAGAACTTTTTTCTGTACGCTGAAGAGCCGGGAAAAGTAACTACTGCGAAAAGCAGTCATTTCGATTGGTTTCCTACTCCCACCTTCAATGAAGTTTTGGATAACTTAACAGTACTACGATGAATATAACATCTCTTAAGTGCCTCGAGATTAACCAGACCGCCTCTAGTTCGATTGCTGTGAAATTCTTTTGTGTCGGGGAATTCCATTTTTTCTAATAAAATATAACAACCAAACACATCTTCATTGCGTCACATACCTGAAAAACACCTCACGAAATTTTAAATGGAGCGAAAAAGTGTCAAACCTCAACGGTAGTATTTGTATCAGTAATTTGTTTGAACGCTAACGATTGCAATTTCTTCAGACTCACATTTGACTCAAAATAAAGACGGTTTTGATTTCTAGGTTCGTAATAGTCTTAAGAAGATACCGTTGGCAAAAAGATAAACGTGTTTTCAATGTAGTTTATGTAATAATACGCATGGTTTAGAGTTATATTTGTCTAATAGATATTGCATTGTTTAGATTTTTCCGAAGTAATAACTCATTTATGACTCTTATATCCCCGCAGATAATACATAAATTATGCAGTATCCAAAAATCAAATATTCAGTACATAGTTTCATCTCTTAGAGGTAAGACTGCGACTTTACCAAAAAGGGAGAGTCCGATGGATTCTCCAATCTCAGTAGAGGATCTCAAAGTAGATGTGTGAGTGTCCGGAAAATTATCCAAAAATAAAATATTCAGTAGATATTTTCCTAAACTAGCCGTAATTTCATCTCTAGAGGTAATATTGTGACTTTACCGAACAAGGATAGATAGACGGATTCTCCAATCTTAGTATGGTATCTGAAAGTAGATGTGTGAATGTCCAAAAAAGTCACGACGAGCGAGCCTTCTCGTTCTGAAAGCCAGCAATAACTGGTCAGATATCTCGTCTCTGTTTCGCAAGAATTCGGTGTGATCACCCATTTCCGTAACAATGTGGAAACTTTATTGGCGAGTGGATGCCTCTGGGGGCGTGACAGCACAATAAGGCCGCGACCCAATATCTTGTCACTGGGGAGGAGGCTCCAAGAAATCCAGGCCGATGCTTCTCATGAGAACACACGTAAAAGTCACATGTCTGATGCGGAAGGAAATGGTTGTGTATCTGATACGGATTCAGCTGTTCTCAGAAAATAAACACCATAAACAATGTCCCTTCTTGCTTACTATCAGATATGTAAGCATACAAAAGCTGCTCATCTAAGATTATTGACATATCTGTTTCAGTTTCGTTATACATACATACATACATACATACATACACACACACACACACACACACACACACACACACACACACACACACACACACAAACATCATTTATTTTCTGGTACTTTGGTACTTCGGTAGAAGTTCCACTAACCTGACCCGTTTCCTGGAAGCCATTTTCTATAACCTTCTTTGGTCGTCCATTCTGTTCTAGCAGATTTATTCGTACATTAACTCACATTTTAATTTTGGTCGTGAATATGCAGCACGAGGTGTGAAATAAGACCCCTTTTCTTTCTCAGAATCCGAATTTCAGTTCCGTATGTTTTTCTCCAACAGTTCCTAAAACTTTTCTCACCATAGGTGCAACAATTTGATGGCAGTAGAGATATCTCACATATCTCACAATCATTTGGAAGACTCTCTTGGTTCGACTATAAAAAATGATCGTGCCTCGTAATTTAAGAATCCTTTGACGTTACTTACTACTACGATTTGTCGGCAGGGTGTTACTGACGCTCTTCTACTTCACATCTTAGCCAGTGAAGTTCAAACGCGAATCCGGTGATCAGTTCTTTTAACTGTTCAGTATGTCAGGGAACGTAGTTACTTATACCCATTACAGTACTATTTAGTTATTATTCGTCGTACAAGTTGAACAATAGTCGGAAGAGTTTCAGACTTGCCTTAGGCTCTCCCCGCTTGATTATTTTCAATGAGAACCTCATCGTACTTTGTCAGGACACAATTTTTAACGTCCTTCTTTAACATCACATCTCAAAAGCTTTGATTCTCTTCTTTTCCGATTTTCTGACAGTCCAAGATCCGCTGGCATACAACGCTGTCTCAGGTCAAAACCTACGTTTATTACATACGAAAGAAAAGCTCACACAATATCGTAAAGCAGAAACGGAGCGATTTTTCGTAGTTCCAAATGTGCATAATCATTGGCGTTCCAGCGAAGGGTCGAAGCATTTCCGAAACAGCTCAGTTTGTAAACTGTTCACATGTGGCCGTGGTCAAAGTACACCGTGCGTAGCAAAATGGCGCTGTGTAGAACCGATGCCAAGGCTACTGTGGTACACCACAGGCGATAGATGTCAGGGGTGAAGACTGCTCCGCAGGTGTGAACAGGAGAATAGACGTACAACGTTTGAGCAACTGACCGCCCAGATTAGCCACGGGTCAGTGAACAGTGTCTGTTCAGCGAGCAGTGCTGCATACGGCCCTCCGCAGCAGACGCCTGTTTCATACACCTTGCTGACTGCTGTCTATCGGCGACGAATGCTGGAATTTGCGTGCCAGTACCGCAGCTGGGGTCCACCGAGTGATGACAGGCGGCCTTACAGTTGCTCCATCAAACATGTAACCGTTGGCGTGTACGGCGTGAAACATCTGGCAGCAAACTCCGTGTAACCAAGATGGAGCAATGTGGTTTAGGGTGCGCCGTGGATGATCTCGTCATTCTGGAAGGCACAATGAATTAACACAGATACATCTATCCTTGGGGACCCTATCCACCTGTACTTGCAGCTTGTTTTTCCTCTGCACAGATGGCATCTACCAGCAGGACACTGGAACGTGTCACACGGCTCACAGTGTACGTGCGTGGCTAGAAGACCACCAAGATTAGTTTACCTGACTTCTCTGGTCACTAGACTATCAGGCTGTTCGCGCCATGGGTCCTTAGTCGAGAAACCTATCTTAGCTGGCCACGGTACTAGAGTTGGCGTGACTCCACATTCGTGTCGGTACCATCCAGAAGGCCATCGAGTCTCTTCCTGCAGGTGTCGTCTTGCAAAAGTTGGTCATGTTAATGTGACTGGACAGGGTATTTAGACCATTCGCTTTTCACTTTATTTCAAAGCATTTTCAGTCGTCGCCGATGAGTGGAAGCTTGTGCTATTCCTCTGTGTGCGTGTTTATACGAGGGTGAGTCAAATGAAAACATTAAATTTGTAATAACAAATCGAACTTCCGCGCCGTTATCTCGTAAGTTGGTAAGCGTGCTACAAACAGCGTGCAGAATGGCCTTTAGGTGGCAGCATGGTGTAGATGCACACATACCGTGGCAGTATCAGTATAAAGATGGCCGCCTCACTTCCGAGTTGCGCCAGGGAAGAACAGCGTTCTGTTATTCGGTTTTTGCGTAGTGAAGGTGTGAAACCTATTGAAATTCATCGAAGAATCAAGTTTCAGTACGATGATGCATGTTTGTCATAGCAGCAAGCCTACGAATGGAGTAGGACAGGCTCGTCCAAATGTGTGCCCCTGGGGCGCTAGCGCCCGCGATCGCCCGCGGCCAGCGCCCCGGGCGAATTCGTATGTTGCTGCAGTGGCCGGGCCGTGCCGCTTAACTGGCCGTGCGGACCGCCCGAACGCCAGCCGATAGATGTATTTGTTCGCCCGTTTTCCCTTCGGGCAGAG
Organism: Schistocerca serialis cubense; assembly: GCF_023864345.2. Classification (NCBI taxonomy): domain Eukaryota; kingdom Metazoa; phylum Arthropoda; class Insecta; order Orthoptera; family Acrididae; genus Schistocerca; species Schistocerca serialis. The sequence goes on along the minus strand of NC_064638.1, from coordinate 246,380,159 downwards.
GACGTCTCAAAAGTGCTTCAACTAGAGCTGATTGACCTACAGTCCCATATCCACCTGAAGGACCGCTTTCTTATATGTAAAACTTTGGATGACTTTTACAGCTGTCTTCCACGAGAGAAATATCCTCTACTGCACAAGCACGCGGCCAAAGTTTTCTTAATGTTTGGTTCCACGTATATTTGTGAGCGCCTTTTATCTCTTTTAAAGCTTGCTAAAACTAAGAACCGTTCATTCCTTGGCGATAAAAATCTGACCAATTCTTTGAGGTTAGCAGTCTCACGGAATATTGTACCGAGCCTAGACAAAATCGTTTCCTCGGAAAAGAAAAACGTGTAAAATTTTAATTGTCTTCTTTAACAATGTTGACTGTAAGAATTTAAGAGCTTTATGACCTTAATTGTATTTTAATAAGTTTTCAAACTTGGTCAGTTAAAATTATTACGTACAAAACAGCAAACTAAGGATCCGATTTCTAAACTCTGAAAAGGGATACAAAAAATTGTAGTACGGGGTATAACAAAAAATACTTACTTGTAACTACTAACAGTAAGAATGAGACTCTATATCCCTTACATAAAATTAACTCTAAAATAAAATATTTTGTTTACGTTAGATCTGACGGCGTAACAGTCCAGCACAGAGCAGTGCTGTGCGGTCTCACTCGCTCCGCAGCTCTCTCTCTCTCTCTCTCTCTCTCTCTCTCTCTCTCTCGCTCCTATGCTGACACTAGCGACACACGGTCGCGGACGGGGCGCTGAACTACACTGTCTTGCGCCCGCGGGGCGCGGGCGCGCCCGCCGGGCGCAATTCTTGGATGAGCCTGGAGTAGGAAGTTTGCAAATGGTGTGACTTCAGTGGAAGATGCTCCTCGTCCAGGTCAGGCACAACGAGTTGCGACGCCATAGAACATTGCAGCAGTTGAAGCCACAGTGAAGGTAAACCGCCGAGTGACACTGAATGACATTGCAGCATGTTTACAGATTAGTCATGGGTCAGCACACCATATTGTGCATGATGTGCTCCAGTTTCACAAAGTGTTTGCAAGATGGGTGCCACTGCAGCTGACTCCTGATATGAGAGAACGACTTCTTGAAGCTTGTGAAGAACTTCTTCGGCTCTTTGAAGGAGAAGGTGATGGCTTCCTCGGAAGAATCGTGACTGGGGACGAAACCTGGGTTCACTTCCACCAACCGGAAACGAAGAGAGCGAACAAGGAATGGCGCCATTCCTCATCTCCAAAACCAAACAAGTTTCGAACAGAACCATCAGCAGAGAAGATTATGCTGACGCCATTTTGGGACGAAAAACGCGTCATTTTGGAGCATTACATGCCTAGAGGGACCACTGTGATCAGTGCATCATACACAGATCTCCTAAAAAATCATCTGCGGCCTGCAATCAAATCAAAGCGACGTGGATTGCTGTCAGCAGGCCCCACACTGCCCGTAAACAGTTGCAACAATAACAGACCTGCATTTTGAGTGTCTTCCTCATCCACCATACTCACCAGATCTTGCTCCAAGTGATTTCCATGTGTTTGGACCACACAAAGACGCAATGGAAGGAAAGAAGTTCCGTTCTGACGAAGAGGCACGCCACGCAGTGCGTGAATGGTTGCGCGGACTACCAAAAGAATTTTTTTCCAAAGGAATTTATGCACTTAGTGAGCGCTGGAGGACTTGCATTGAGCGTGGGGGAGATTATATTGAAAAGTGATACAACTTTGTACCACTTCTGCACAATAAATAATATTTAAAAAATATTTAATGTTTTCATTTGACTCACCCTCGTATTTCTCGATTAGTGTGTGTTTCTGTGAGACTGCGCGCGCTCCTGCGCGTGTTTGTGTACATGCGCACAGACCTGCAAACATACTGAACATACTTATTAGACGAAGTGTGTGAACACACACACACACACACACACACACACACACACACACACACACGCTCGCGTAGAGGAATAGCAGACACACAGGGAAAGCAGACACTTCCAAAATACACAGAAAGCAAAAGACGAACGTATCTCGCATCATCAAAACAAAGTTCACAAACTGGTAGCTCATCTACACAACATGAAAAATAAAATATATTCATCGTCAGTGTAGCGCAATGTTCTAAAAAATCGAGAACCTTCGCTTGGACGAACGTTAGGAATGAAATAGGAAGCAAAACAATCTGTGTAATAAACATAAATTTAATACTGCGTAATAGCAGTAATGTATAATATGAGAACTGTTTATGATCGTGACAAGGACATCTGTAAGGAAAACTACATTTTCCCAGTGACCACTGAAGCAACTTTGAAATCATGCGAAAAGTGTATGGTCTAAATGAGTCCTTAATTACAGTCGCAAAACGTGATACATACCCTAAATCAGTTGTATGACTGCGACAGCAGAAAGAGGTTCAAATGGTTCAAATGTCTCTGAGCACTATGGGACTTTACATCTGAGGGCATCAGTCCCCTAGAACTTAGAACTACTTAAACCTAACTAACCTAAGGACATCACACACGTCCATGCCCGAGGCAGGATTCGAACCTGCGATCGTACGCGGTCGCGCGGTTCCAGACTGAAGCGCCTAGAACCGCTCGGCCACAATGGCCGGCTAATAATCCTAGATTTACCGCTGGGTAACACTTGTTTAACACACGAAAGTATCCATATCTCTCATAACTGAAAAAATGAGACTGATCAACCTAATATTTTTAGGTCTGTTCTTAAAAGCTGTCTAATGTACAAGAGTTCCTCCCTGTAGTTCAGATCTTTGAACTGCATTAGATTATTTATTCTTCCGTTTCCTGTTCTATTTATAGCTATTTTCTGTATAATATAGTCTGATGGAACCTGATGGGTTAAATGATATTCAACAGTTCAGATCTTTGAACTGCAATGGATTATTTATTCTTCCAGGTCTTGTTCTATTTATAGTTATTTTCTATATACTCATATAGTCTGGTAGAACTAGACAGATTAAATTAATTTCAGTTAGTAATCAAGATGCACTCCTATGCCGAACTGCACCAGTGCTTTCTGTTTTGGTTTTTATGTTATAGCGCTGTCTACTCAATCAAACTTTGGAGACGTCTCAAACAGCAGCAGAAATAGTGATATCATGTCCATGTGCCACAGTTTCCGGCGAAGATCACTATGCTGAGTGTAAGTAGCACTTTATTAGCTGCTGTGGCTTTACAGCGCTACCGAAGTGCAACACCTGGTCTCACTAAATTGTGTGCACTGACCACACGTCTTGCAGTTTTCGTCATAGGTCGTCGTGGATCCTTTTGGATTATTGTAATTAGTGACCAGCACTATAATGGATGCTCTACTCTCTATAGTGTAAGGAAATGATATTTTATTTACACTCAAAACCTGCTGAAGTGTTTTTTATGAATCCGTCGTGCAGTGAAAGAGGAAGATGCAGATACTCGTACTAATGGCCAGTTCCTGTAATTTAATCCCAGGAAAGACTCAATGACATTTTTAGGTTGCTTATTCATGGTTCGTTTGAATTTCACACTTCTTGTAGCTAGTTTTCTTTCAGTAGATGTGTATGGTGATCAGTTAACAACAAAGTATTCCATACTCCAAACTGGCTCCTGTCAGTAAGAAATCCCGGCAACGCATCCATTATTTCAGACCTCGCTAAGGCACCGCACACAGGCCATTTACCCCAGTTTGTGTACAAAAGCGGTACATTACAGCTCTCCCTGATTGCCGCTCCGTGACTCGGAAATTCCACGGAAAGGACAGTGGTGGGCGAATTGCTGGGTGAATAACCTTGACTCAGCTGATGCATGAGGTACTTTTGGCGTCGACTTGACTGGCGGGTCGCTACCAATGGAAATGTCGATCTGTAGCTACGCTGAATAACGGTTTTCGAACGAGCTCCATTTGTGCCATGTGCTGTAAATAGGAATCGAGAAAGATTATCCAGGCGTACCAAAGCAGTGGGGCATATTTAACGACTAAATATGCTCACGAGAAAATTCTTTCCCTTCGTCAACTCTTTTTATTCACATTCCCACAGTTTCCCATCTGACACTAATTTTTATTACGTCATGATGACCATCACAGATTCCACCAGTTCCTTGCGCCTTTTTTCGTTTCGTTTTTGCATAATTTTTTTGTGTTAGAAATATTTCAGTAAGACAGGTTCTTACAACCACATTGTCGTTTCACGCACCCACATTAAATCATTTGCTCCCATTACTAAGATATCCATTTCTCGCTGCTCACTCTTCTTAACCCGCGACGCAAAGCAGAGGAATACCATAATTTTAACATGTCTACCTGCGTATCTCTCTTTGGCATTTTAGCTCCCAAATGAAAGGTCAAATTTTAATGCATTTCTTTTTTTGTTTGTTTGTTTGAAAGTCGATTTAATCGGGATGGATCTTAGCTATGTTCCACGGAAATCTGTGCAGCCGTTTAAATTTCATCAGACAAGTGAAATAAAAATGTTTCCCTCCAGCGCGCTCTCTTGGTATATGCTGTGTAATACATAGTAGCTGCAACATGTTACGTAATATTAGATTGTAGGCCTCAAAGAGGTCTAAATAAATGTCCTGGACAACATATCTTTTATGGTTCACCAACAATGATGATTTTTGTCTTTTGAAGCCACCCATTTCATCAATCACAAAACAGAAGAGTAACTGTGTTTCAACTGTAAAAGACAAACATGTGCTCTCACATAATTTCTTGTAGTTCTCTTTGAGGTCCACAATTCTGTACTAAAACAAATTATTTTGTCCTAACACTTTAGAGAGCCTATTTCAAGAGCGCGCAGTGGCAGCTCACTTTTTTCCAACTTGATTTATATTTATTATCGCCACTGCCCGTCGCTTATGTTACCTAAATTAGCTAAAATATACTGAAACATAGTAAATTAATATATGTGTGAATTAAAAAAAGAAACACATACATCTCTTAAGTGACAATGGTAAAATACGATGATAGTTTTTTATACATTTTAATTATTAATAGTAGCTACAAAGTAAGAAGAATTGCAAACTATTCTAAATGTAAAAATATTTTTAAATAATAAAGCTCGACACTTTGTTCAAAATTAATGTAACGAATTACGGTATATTAATAATTTTTATTTCTGGACCGTCTAACTACTACTGAATGAAACACAATTTTCGTGCCATACGCGTTTCGCATTTTCCCTCTACAAGGCATCTTCAGTGGCCTCGAATATGAACACATTTTTATTATTTAGTTTACATTTTGGGGCATTGTACCTATTGGTTATAAGCAGTTCTTGTGACTGATTTTTCCTATGACGTAGTAATATTTAAAATTGTACTTACAGTTTGCGTGGACGATTTTCTACATAATTGTTTCTGTTCCATTTTTGGTGTTTAATATGTAAAATATAGTCCACCCTACCTGTAAGTATAATTTAAAATATTTCTGCGTCACAGCAAAAACCAGCCACTAGAACTGTTTATAGCGTATATGTATATACCCCAAAATGTAAACTAAGTAGCAAAAATATGTACACATCCCAGGCCACTGAAGATGCCTTGCAGAGAATAAAGGCGAAACGTGTATGGCACGAAAATTGTGTTTCGTTCAGTAGCAGTCAGACGGTGCAAAAGTAAAAATTATTACTATACCGTAATATTACACGCAACTGAGGAAGACAGGACTACAGAAGTTGAAGATGTTAATGTAAAGAAGTACTGCCTCTCAGCCTTTGCAATTCTGCTAAAGCGTATCTGTCATGAAGATTACTAAACAGATTTCTTTGACTGAGTTCACAAACAGTAACATCCTGCAAGCTTTATGCACCACTTAAGGTATCGTAAGCTTGACCTTTTACAAAAGTACTTTTGCCTAAATAAATGACAGCTTTTCCAACAGTGGTCCCTTGGTACTTATGGAAAGTAACAGCCCAGCTTAAAATTGTTGTTGTTATGGTCTTCAGTCCTGAGACTGGTTTGATGCAGCTCTCCATGTTTCTCTATCCTGTGCAAGCTTCTTCATCTCCCAGTACTTACTGCAACCCACATCCCTCTGAATCTGCTTAGTGTATTCATCTCTTGGTCTCCCTCTACGATTTTTACCCTCCACGCTGCCTTCCAATGCTAAATTGTGATCCCTTGATGCCTCATAACGTACTCTATCAACCGGGTCCTTCTTCTAGTCAAGTTGTGCCACAAACTCCTCTTCTCCCCTATTCTATTCAATACCACCTCATTAGTTATGTGATCTGCCCACCTAATCTTCAGCATTCTTCTGTAGCATCACATTTCGAAAGCTTCTATTCTCTTCTTGTCCAAACTATTTATCGTCCATGTTTCACTTCCATACATGGCTACACTCCATGCATATACTTTCAGAAACGACTTCCTGACACTTAAATCTGTACTCGATGTTAACAAATTTCTCTTCTTCAGAAACGCTTTCCTTGCCATTGCCAGTCTACATTTTATAGCCTCTCTACTTCGAACATCATCAGTTATTTTGCTCCCCAAATAGCAAAACTCCTTTTTTACTTTAAGTGTCTCATTTTCTAATCTAATTCCCTCAGCATCACCCGACTTAATTCGACTACATTCCATGATCCTTGTTTTGCTTTTGTTGATGTTCATCTTATATCCTCCTTTCAAGACACTGTCCATTCCGTTCAACTGTTCTTCCAAGTCCTTTACTGTCTCTGACAGAATTACAATGTCATCGGCGAACCTCAAAGTTTTTATTTCTTCTCCATGGATTTTAACACCTACTAGGAATTTTTCTTTTGTTTCCTTTACTGCTTGCTCACTATAAAGATTGAATAACATCGGGGATAGAATATAACCTTGTCTCTCTCCCTTCCCAACCACTGCCTCCCTTTCATGCCCCTCGACTCTTATAACTGCCGTCTGGTTTCTGTACAAATTGTAAATAGCCTTTCGCTCCCTGTATTTTACCCCTGCCACCTTTAGAATTTGAAAAGAGAGTATTCCATTCAACATCGTCAAAAGCTTTCTCTAAGTCTACAAATGCTTGAAACGTAGGTTTGCCTTTCCTCAATCTTTCTTCTAAGATAAGGCGTAAGGTCAGTACTGCCTCACGTGCTCCAACATTTCTACGGAATCCAAACTGATCTTCCCCGAGGTCGACTTCTACCAGTTTTTCCATTTGTCTGTAAAGAATTCACGTTAGTATTTTGCAGCTGTGACTTATTAAACTGATAGTTCGGTAATTTTTCGCATCTGTCAACACCTGCTTCCTTTGGGATTGGAATTATTATATTCTTCTTGAAGTCTGAGGGTATTTCGCCTGTCTCATACATCTTGCTCACCAGATGGTAGAGTTTTGTCAGGACTGGCTCTCCCAAGGCTGTCAGTAGTTCTAATGGACTGTTGTCTACTCCCGGGGCCTTGTTTCGACTTAGGTCTTTCAGTGCTCTGTCAAACTCTTCACGCAGTATCATATCTCCCATTTCATCTTCATCTACATCCTCTTCCATTTCCATAATATTGTCCTCAAGTACTTCGCCCTTGTATAGACCCTCTATATACTCCTTCCACCTTTCTGCTTTCCCTTCTTTGCTTAGAACTGAGTTTCCATCTGAGCTCTTGATATTTATACAAGTGGTTCTCTTTTCTCCAAAGGTCTCTTTCATTTTCCTGTAGGCAGTATCTAGCTTACCCCTAGTGAGATAAGCCTCTACATCCTTACATTTGGGCTCTAGCCACCCCTGCTTAGCAGTTTTGCACTTCCTGTCGATCTCATTTTTGAGACGTTTGTATTCCTTTTTGCCTGCTTCATTTACTGCATTTTTATATTTTCTCCTTTCATCAATTAAATTTAATATTTCTACTGTTACCCAAGGATTTCTACCAGCCCTCGTATTTTTACCTACTTGATCGTCTGCTGCCTTCGCTGCTTCATCCCTCAGAGCTACCCATTCTTCTTCTACTGTATTTCTTCTCCCCATTCCTGTCAATTGTTCCCTTATGCTCTCCCTGAAACTCTGTACAATCTCTGGTTTAGTCAGTTTATCAAGGTTCCATCTCCTTAAATTCCCACCTTTTTGCAGTTTCTTCAGTTTTAATCTACAGTTCACAACCACTAGATTGTGGTCAGAGTCCACATGTGCCCCTGGAAATGTCTTTCAATTTAAAACCTGGCTGCTAAATCTCTGTTAAAATTATGGGAAATATTATTCTTTGACTTTACCATCCCCTGAAGACCTTGAAATGTCAGACTATGTGGCTGTATTCGAACCCATCCATTTTCGTCTTTAAACTTCCCTCCAGTCGATTTTAGTCGACTTTTATAAATATCGTTTTCGGGAGCTCCCCATCTTACAGTTGATCTTTGCGAAGTCCGTTCCATTCCAGTGTTTTTAATAATACCCATGCTACCATTGACCAACCCTTCTGAAACCTTCATATTCATCCGCAGCATGACTCTAGCAGCGACTGCAATTTTTATTGAATTTTACAGTCCTCCCGTACAATTTGCCCTTGTAGGATTGCGTTTTTCACCATAAGTGCCAAATTCTTTGCATTCATCGAGAACATTTAACGTATAACGTTTTACTGTTCTGTCCATTAGTTCTATAATTTTGTCGGTAGAGTCATTAACTAGTTTTACTGGCGGAAAACTACGTACAGGTTCGCTGTCAGCTAAATCTTCAGCCAGAAACACACGACTTCTTTTAAGAAAAACTTCACACTGCTCAATACTTACCTACTCGAAGATTATTGACAAGGCGAACAAATTGGCCACCGTTCTGTAGTCGGACGCTGGTTTGTAACTCGCAAAGCCTAAATTGATGCCATAACTGCGGCTCTGCTTGGAATATAGTTGGTTGCCTGAAGGACCACCTATCTTTATCAGGCAACAACTGCATAATATCTCGGAAACTAAAATATTTACCCCACCAAAAAGTCTTCATAGTTTTTTAAGTCTCATAAACGAAAAGGAGTAGATCACAAACCATCATAACAAATCATTGATATTTCTTCTATTATAAGCCAACGAACGTGTTGTAATTTTCTTCTCTTGACTCCCAGCCACTGTCCTGTCATCTGCCTATAGACTCTTGCCCTATCTTTATCGGGGCCTAAAGTAAATTCGCTATAAGTGGTTTTTCCGTTGACAAGACGCGCTGCAACTCCTGACGGTGTGGTTACTTCAACTAAAGCTACATTTAACAACTGCTCTGTTGTTGGAGCATAACACCAAAAAATACGGGGTGTTCAAAAAGTCTCTCCGCAGTGCCGTGTGATTGTTAGCCGCGAGTGCCGTATGCCGCAGTGAATATACCGAAATGAAACTCAGTGAAATACAAATTATTATTTTATTTAATATTCATTTTTACTTAAAAATTTTCACATTAAATGTTGAAAGTGCTCCTCCTGTTGTTGAATAACAATTCAATTCGTCTAATCATGTTTCCAAACACAAGCTGTAACATTTCTTCTGTACCAGAAGCATTGAAAGTGGATATTGCAGTTTTCAATTCATCGATGGATTTTGGACGGTTTACGCCGGCCGAAGTGGCCGTGCGGTTAAAGGCGCTGCAGTCTGGAACCGCAAGACCGCTACGGTCGCAGGTTCGAATCCTGCCTCGGGCATGGATGTTTGTGATGTCCTTAGGTTAGTTAGGTTTAACTAGTTCTAAGTTCTAGGGGACTAATGACCTCAGCAGTTGAGTCCCATAGTGCTCAGAGCCATTTGAACCATATTTTGGACGGTTTTTATAGACAGTTGCTTTCGCTGCAGTCGAGAAGAAAAAGTCAGGTGGTGTTAGGTCAGGCGATCGTGGAGGCCCTGTGAAATTATGCGATCACCAAAAACATCAGCAAGCAGTGACACTGAAACGCGAGCTGTACGTGCGGTTGCACCATCTTCTTGCAAATCACCGTTCAGTATTTCACTTAACACAAGTTCTCCTATGAATGGGTACAGAATATCACTGCAGTATCAGTGTGCATTTATTGTTTCGTTGAAAAATATGGGACCCACAATCCGACGTCTAGAAATTGCAAGCCAAACTCCTATTTTCACAGAATGAAGTGGTTCCTCATGAATACACAATGGATTTGCAGTACTCCACATACGAGAGTTTTGCTAGTTCATGTACCCTGATAAATTAAACGACGCCTCATCAGCGAAAAACGTTTCATTAAGAATATCCCTTCCAGTTTGTTGAACGAAATTTTTGAACCATTGACAATAATGCTGTCTCTTGCCATGGTCAGTATTATTCAGTTCTTGCACGACTGTCACTTTGTATGGGAAAAGTTATAATTTTTTCCTTTCAGCTGTATGGGCCGTTCCAACACTAACATCGATTTCCTGGGCGTGTTTTCTTATTGACTTGTTTGGACTCATGAACATTTTATCGGAAATATTTGGTAGTTTATCCTCAGACAAAACGCTAGGACGACCACTTCTCGGTGCATCTGTCACTGAAGCCGTACTTCGAAATTTGTTAATCAAATATCGCACAGTATCGCGATGTGGGAGTGTTGTCTCCGAGAAAACTGAATTAAAGGTTTGACGAACTGAAACTGTGTATTTACCACCAGCTTTGAACACTTGTTCGACTAGAAACACACTCTCTTCAATGGTTAGCATTTCAACAGTGACAAAAACGAAACAAACGAACAAAGGAACTAAACTTAAACGTTCACATCAACACGTAACGAAACACACCAACGATACTACTGACGCTGGTTGAGATAAACTAAACAGCGGAATGTTGGGATAGTCCACTTGAAGGGAAGTAACCCAGGCAGGCGAACAATCATACGGCACGCGCGGCTAACAATCATACGGAACTGCGGAGAGACTTTTAGAACACCCCGTATTATTTACAACAGTTTTCAGCATAGAAGATTATCCGCTGCCAGCTCCGCCTGTCACGAATAATTTGTCGCGTCATGGCGCATTCGTTTTCTTATTCATCAAATATTTTTATTCTTTTTCATCCTCTATATTCATGTTGCTGACCATGGTTCGATGAAATTCTTTGTCTGTGATCTTGACATGCTTTTCTTTCCAAAAGTCTTCTGCTTTGACATCAACGTCAGCAATTCTCGGTTCGTATCGATCAAGAATCGCCACTGAATCATGGTTTTCTACATTGACTTTTTGCTCATTGGCGTCATTAAATGCTGTAGGTTCGGCTAGCGCTAGCAGTTGGTCAACAACTTGCGGAAGCTCGTTTTCAGTGTATTGAAACTGCTGAACAGAATCTCGGTGAAAAGGATTTAATCGATTTCATAGTGCCATGAAAGCTTCTTCTCACATTTCATAAACCGCTACCGAATCGCTTTCATCTCTAAATGACACGTGGGCAACAAGATAGCGATAAAAATTTCCTTCTCTGTCTCCCATTTTCGTGTAATAGCGAGTCGCAGCCTTTCTTCGGTTTTACATGATGTTTCGATTTAGAAGTCTGATGGCCGTTTGTTTGGTTTCAGCGCCCTCTTCTAGCACTTCATAAGCTTGCGTGAGACCGTGTTCTTCGCCGCTAACATGTCGAGTTGGCTGTTCGTAATTTATGGCAAATGCTGCCACACTAAGGTGATCTAGATTAGTTGGCCTTTCACTATGCCCATCAAATATGTTTCGATACGTTTTTCCTTGCTCATTGTCGTATAGAATTCTGTATCGTTCATGAGGCTGGTATGTGCTGACAAAAACTACTTTTCGTGAACTGCCTCTTAATTTCAGGTGCCGCAATCTGCATCCACATTCACACGCTGATATTTTACGATGGTTTAAAACGGCAAACAATTGCCTAGCCTACCGATATCCCTATGACGGGCACGCTCTTTGCTAACGGCAGCTTTCACCGCTTGACCTTCATCCTGGTGCTGGGTTTGGAAGTATATTTGGTGATACAATAAGACAGCTGTCACATTTCCACAGGTGTGGATGGCCATATTCGCTTTCCAGAGTCTGCTGCTTGTAGTTATTTACGTACTGTTCCTCAGGATTTTCTAACAATACAGAATCGTCCATTATCACACATAGTTTCATCATGTCGTAACAAAACTGTTTGGTCACTTAAAATCAGTCTTGTAAAATTAAATCTACAGTGATCACAGTTCTTGTGCTTACAATATGTTGCTGAATGAGAGTGTGTTTCAACCTATTTAATTATTTCGTTTAATTCGTCACTGTCATTATGTAAAGAACACGAAACCATCTCACTCATCAAACATCTCCCTCCAGGAGTGTCAAAATCTTTTGTATTTTCTATCCAGCATAACATATGTAAGAGCGGACTTATACGATTCTGAAACTCAGTCGTCCGCCAGTAATCTGAAGGGGTCTACTAATTTTTGTCTGTCATTAAAACTTAAATCTCTTGGATTTTCATTGGAGCTGCCTGCATCGATTAAAAGTGCTTCCCCATTTCAGATCACTGCAGTTCAAGGTAACGAAAGACGTAGAAGAACCCATATTCTTAACCACGGCAATAAGTTTTGAACATGGACATCGCCAGTATGAGTTTGATCCTCGCATATTCCGTACATTAAAGTGAATATTTACAACCAAGTTGTCAGGTCGTTATCCTTCCTGGCACCTTCTTCAACCTACAATTACATTTTGCTTAGCTCTAAAGAACTCCATAACCGACAATGCAAAAGAAAGATAGTCATGGCTTTGAAAACGTGTGACAACTCCCATTATTCAACCTTGACAGTAATCTAATGGTGCAATCGGATGAGATCAAATTTCCTGTAATCAGTTTCTCCCATGAGGGAACAAACGGAACAAAGAAAATTTTTCTGTTCTTCTTTCCCTCGTAATTAGTAAATGTAGCTCAGTTTTTGTAACCAGATCATTAACAGTTATCATTGTTGATAAAAGTTGTTAATTCAGGAAAAGGTTCGTCTATAACATTTGAAACGGGCAAGATAATAACAATATTGTCATTGTTGAAGTCACCGGATGATTCTGATGACCGGCAGGTATTTCGTACAGTGTCACTTTCGTTTTCTGGTTCATTTACATTTTGATTTAATGAATGTACAACAGGGGTAATTTTCGCAATACTGTATTGGTCACCATCCAGTCTTTTTTGATGTGATTGGAGTGTATTTGATTTCAAAACTGTAATATCGGGCAAAGATATCAAGCAAGCTCCACCATCCTGAGCTACACGACCATCTGGTTCTCTTGGGTGGTATTCGAACAAGTAATATAAATTATTAGTTTCCCATATTGCCACTGATAAGCCATTACATGTAGCAACAGCACCATGATCAGCACCAGAATCTGTAAAGAAATCCAATAAGCCATTCTTTAGACCTGGACAACCAGCATCTTGATTATTAATGCTCAGATGGCCAAAACCGAAGATGATTCATTGTGAACTTCTATTATACATGAATAATATAGTACCTCAAAATTAACTAGTAACTCTTAAGGACGTAATTATTCAACGTCACTATCAACCAAATCTAGAGCCCGTAAGTACTGTATACTATTTGAGTACAAACGATAACCGAAAATTAAAACTGGTTCTATTACATTTGAAGATTTTAATGCTGTTGAGTGATTACAAGTAACACCTAAAAAGAACGAAACAACATTACACAACTACTACACTTAACAAAAACTATACAGCATGTTATTTACGTACGAAAATATTAAACTTATTGTTATATAAATTCACGACATACTTTTATCTTCGCCTTAAACGCTGCACATTGCAGATATTAATAAACAAAAACGATAGTTGCGTTATAACAGCAGTCGAAAACTAAATCTACCGAATTATCACCTTAGGATATGTAAATCATTATTAATTTAACTTAATCTTGGAAGAGTACATTAATTGGACGAAAAACTTAATCCAGGCAATTAAAACTAATGAGAAGTTTGTGATCAACCACCCTAAGCCACCCTCTGAATTTAATCACATTCCTTTACAGAGTATCAAAGAAAAGGAAAAAATAATAATTTTAGGTTGAACTCAAAACCGCACGTCCGACATTGCATTCCCAAAATCTTGCAACTATAATAATATTTATAAAAATACGTCTATTATCAGAATACACACGTTTTGGCGATGCAAGATCTCGCGTTGCAGTTTCGTATTTGGTCCTGAAAAGTCGAGATGGACTGTAGATCACATCTCGTCTACTAGTAAAATACAAAATTTAAAAAGCATCAACTGAAAATTGAATTAAAAATTTACAAAAAGCCCCAACACAAAGAAACCTCTAAAAAGTAAATAAATAATATATGTTGGTCCTGTAAGTTTGCTCGGCGGAGAATATTGAAGCGGTACTAGTTGCTGTAGGAGAAGTCCCGGGAAATCGTGTAGAAAGGCAGCAGTGCAACTGGGAATATCCAGACGCTCCGTTCAACGCATTCTTAAAAGTGACCTCCATATGTACCCATACAAGATGACCCGTGCACAGAAGCTCACTGAAGAACACAAGCAGCGGAGACTACTGTTTGCTCAGTGGGCGGAGGATAGGGAAGAGACTCTCAACAACGTTTGGTTTTCAGACGAGGCGCATTTTCATTTAGACGGTGTGGTTAACAAACAAAATTTACGCTTTTGGGCCACTGAAAACCCACAAGTGCTTCATGAACGACAACATTATGCTCCGAGGATTACGGCGTGGGCAGCAATTTCCAGTCACGGACTTATTGGTCCTTTTTTCTTTGAAGAAACTGTGAACAACAAGCGTTATTTGAGCATGCTTCGCAATAGCTTCATTCCACAGCTTCTTGCTACTGCCTTTGCCCTTCAACACGCAGTGGTTCATGCAAGATCGAGCAAGGCCACAAACTTCAAACACTGTGTTGGAGTATTTACACGAGCATTTCGACATGCGGATCATTTCACTTAGGTTTCCAGGTCGATTCAATGACGGACAAAATTGGCCCCCCAATAGTCCAGACCTCAATCTATGCGACTTTTTTCTTTGGGGGTACCTAAAGGAAAAAATGTTCCCCAAACGTCCACGTGATTTAATGGAGCTCAAAGACTTATTCTTCAAGCTTGTAGTGAAATTACGGAAGACACGTGCCGTAGAGTAATCACTAACTTCAGTGTTCGTTTGAGGGAAGTTAGGAAACAAAATGGTGGACATATTGAGCATGTGCTGAGTTAGAACAAATCTCCATGGACGGCTCTTCATTGTAGTATATGTTCCTTTCAGATTGTATTGACAATAAAGTTTATATTCAAAAACAAAATGGTAACACATTTCGTGCACCACCCTGTATTTTATAACTACACCAGCATTCATTAAATAAATCTAACAGTCTTATTCCGCCCAGAATCCCTCCATGCACAATACGTTCAGCGTTTATTCCATCTGGACCAAACGTTTTGCGATTTTTTAATCTTTTCAGAACCTGTTGCACCTCATCTAAGGTTACTGAATTAACTGTCTTGTTATGACAGAATGTTATGTATTCTGTATTTATTGAAGTGGTTTCACAGTACAATAAATTCGTTTGAAGTTGTATCTCAACACAGTGCAGTCTTACTGCCCACTCATCATTAGGTGAGAGTTTCTTCAGGTTCTTCTCGAACAGTTCAAATGGGTGTTACAGGTGGGTGCGTAGAAACACTTCACAAATTCTTTTCCCCTCACCCCGAATCTTGTAAAGATGCTTGTCACCTATAGCAGAGGCAACGCAGGGCCTTAGTCCCTTATATGTGCATATCGGCCTTCCACTAGTATCTGACGCAACACTGGCAACGACTACGCCTATAGTTATTATCGGATGCCACCACATTTTTTATTAAGCACAAATAATGGATGATGTTGTTTACAAGCCGCGTGGGGTAGACGCAAGGTCTATGGCGTCTTGTCACGGTTCGCGCGGCTGCCCCCGTTGGAGGTTCGAGCCCTCCTCGGGCATGGGTATGTGTATTGTCCTTAGCGTAATTTAGTTTCAGTTAGATTAAGTAGTGTGTAACCCTAGGGACCGATGACCTCAGCAGTTTGGCGCCATAGGAACTTACCACAAATTTCCAATCTTGGTTACATGTGGAAACCATATTAGTATCGAACTAGTTTCACGTGGAATTAATATGCAATATTGTCAATATTTATTCTCAAGGTTTATATGGTGCAAAGATGAGCGCCCTGGAAATTACGTCTGAACCCAAACTGTTGAAATTGTGTGAGACGGCGGCAAAATGTATCACTTGAAATACAGGGTGATTCAAAAAGAATACCGCAACTTTAGGAATTTAAAACTCTGCAACGACAAAAGGCAGAGCTAAGCACTATCTGTCGGCGAATTAAGGGAGCTATAAAGTTTCATTTAGTTGTACATTTTTTCACTTGAGGCGCTGTTGACTAGGCGTCAGCGTCAGTTGATGCTAAGATGGCGACCGCTCAACAGAAAGCTTTTCGTGTTATTGAGTACGGCAGAAGTGAATCGACGACAGTTGTTCAGCGTGCATTTCGAACGAAGTATGGTGTTAAACCTCCTGATAGGTGGTGAATTAAACGTTGGTATAAACAGTTTACAGAGAATGGGTGTTTGTGCAAAGGGAAAAGTTCTGGACGGCCGAGAACGAGTGATGAAAATGTAGCACGCATCCAGCAAGCATTTGTTCGCAGCCCAGGAAAATCGACTCGCAGATCTAGCAGAGAGCTGCAAATTCCACAATCAACTGTATGGAGAGTCCTACGAAAAAGGTTAGTTATGAAACCTGAACGTCAACTACCCGAGGCGATGGATCGGCCGCCAGGCAGCCCGTGACGGAGAACTTCATCACTGGCCTCCAAGAAGCCCTGATCTTACCCTTGCGATTTTTTCTTATGGGGGTATGTTAAGGATATGGTGTTTCAGCCACCTCTCCCAGCCACCATTGATGATTTGAAACGAGAAATAACAGCAGCTATCCAAACTGTTACGCCTGATATGCTACAGAGAGTGTGGAACGAGTTGGAGTATCGGATTGATATTGCTCGAGTGTCTGGAGGGGGCCACATTGAACATCTCTGAACTTGTTTTTGAGTGAAAAAAGAAACCTTTTTAAATACTCTTTGTAATGATGAATAACAGAAGGTTATATTATGTTTCTTTCATTAAATACACATTTTTAAAGTTGTGATATTCTTTTTGAATCACCCTGTTTAATAGACCTCTCTGGTGCTATTGTACGCTCTGAGTTTTATGTGTGTTGCTACTATTATTATTAAAACCGAGTGTCGGATGTTTCGCCACACGGAATACGCACATTTACCGTATCGTTTCGTTAGTAGGGCAGCAGGAAAAGCCCAATAACTAAGGCGAAATCAGGAGGCTGGTGACGCAGGTAAAACTTTGCAACAAATTCTGTTGGTTTAACACCGTGAGGACAGCCAAATTCGTGTCGCAGTATATTATTGTTGTGTTCGATATATTTTATCTGGAAGTGCAAAAACAGTTACTGGCATTCAATATCTGTTACTCATTATTACCTATTCAACTGTGTCGACTCTAATAGGTTATGGGCCCAGCGATGCATTTGGAATAAGTGTATGCAAAATATAACAGCGAAAAAGTATTGGAAAAGTTCCAAGTAGTGCATTTGCGTGAAGAACGAATTACTCTTACAAGACGAACGCAACTCTTTTGTATTCTTCTTCTGTATTACTCTTTACGTCAAGAAATATCAAAGTTACCGTTAAAATGAGCGTGGCACAAATTCCGCAGATTGAAAGACTTACATGGGTCGCGAAAACTATGTAACGTGGAAATTTGCATTAGAAGCGTATTTACGTTTGGACGACCTATGGTATGTGGTGGATGGGACAATGAAATCCACAGATCAGAATTATACTTGTAAGAATAGGAAAGCAAGATCAAAGTTAATGTTACTGGATGACTTAGTGAATTATGTTCACACTGAAAAAGCTGCGACAGTGAAATAAGTCTGGGACAAATTACGAAGTGCATTTGAGGATGGTAGTCTTACAAGGAAAGTAGGATTATTGCGTGTGTTCATTACCAATCAGCTGGACAAATGCAAGAGTGTAGACTAATACGTCACGAAAATAATAGCCATATCGAACCGATTGACAAACATTGGGTTTGAGATTACTGAAGAATGGATAGGGACACAACTGTTGGCATGACTACTCGAAAGCTATGTGCCCATGATTATGGGGTTGGAAAGCTCAGGTATAACGATCACGGGCGACAGTGTTAAAGTCAAAATCCTACAGGATATAAAGAGTACTTCAAGCTGTCATGTATTGGACGAGGAAATTTCATCTGCTCTTTCTTTAAAAAAAAGAAAAATCGGAAGAAATCAGTGAGGTGATGCAGATGTCAGAAGAAGGGGCGTATTGCATCTCAGTGCAGAGAAAAAGTAAACCCAAGGTCAGACATGTAGCAAAAGACATATGTAGCTGATATCCCAGAGAGAGGGACCAATAATAAAGGTAAGGCACTCTAATACATTTATTCTTTTGGAGATATGGGTAATCATCAACTGGAATGGATTTTAGACTCAGGTGCATCTGTGCATATTGTTAAAGACAAATCTCTTCTTTATGATGTTAAAGATAAGACTCATATGGGAATATAAACTGTCGATGGCAGCAAGCTCCAGCGTCATTTGGCTGGGAAACTAGACCTACATGTAAGTGTAAATGGTGAACCCGATGTGGTTACATCACATGATGTCCATTATGTAAAAAATGTTGCGACTAACCTACTGTTTGTAGGGGAAATTGTCAAGAAGAGAAATACAGTCATTTTTGACATGCAGGGAGCAAGAGTAATCAACGAAAATGGTGAAGTTATAACTACAGAAAGTAACGAAAGGGGTATTTTTAAGTTGGATACCATTTACAGTAATCATAGAAATGTTAATCGTTCAGTATACTCAGCGGATGGTTTTTTATGGCACCGCAGACTTGGACACCTAAACAGAAAGAGTATGTCATTAATAAGGGATATGGTAAATGGAACACAGAATTATAATGCATCCAAGGACCCTTGTGAGATACGCATAAAAGGAAAACAAGCGAGGCCACCTTTTAAGACTAGTAAAAGTAAATCTACAGAGGTCTTACAGTTAATCCATACGGATGTATGTGGCCCGACGGAGTGCAAATTCATAGGTGGGAGTTATGATTTTCTTACGTTTACTGATAATTATTCAAGATATATTCATGTTTATTTTCTTAGTTCCGAAGACCATGTGAGTGACATTTTTGAGCAATATTGTAATATGGTTGAAGGGTGGACAGGAAGAAAGATTAAAATCATCAGGTCTGATAACGGGAGAAAATATACTAACCAGAAATTGAAGACACTTCTGGCAAAAATGGGAATCAGGCATCAAACAACCACAAGGTACAGCCCATCTCAAAATGGGACTGCTGAGAGGGCTGATAGGACCATTGTCGAAAAAGCTAGGAGCATGATAACTGATACCGGATTGTCAAAAGATTTTTGGGAGAGGCGGTATCAACGGCCGTGTATTTGAACAATAGATCATCTACAAAAGCATTAAGGAATAAAACCCCCTATGAGATATGGGTACGAAAGAAACCTGACCTATGCAATATAACGATTTTTGGGTGTGATGCAATGGCGCACATTTCAAAACAGCTGAGAGGAAAATGGGACCCCAAACCTAAAATGTATATTTTGATAAGCTATTGTGAGAATTCAAAGGGCTACCGATTAATGGATCCATTGAATAATAGGATAGTTACAAGAAGAAATGTAGTATTCTTTGAAAATAGAAATGACTCTAAAGAGGGCAAGACTACTAAATTAACTGCACTTAGTTCCGAGAATGAAAGCTAATGTGAAGAAAGAAAAATTGAAGAAGAGGAAGAGGATAGTCAAAGGCAAATGGAGACTATTTATGATGACAATGAGTTTGAGGATGAAGAAAATGAAGAGAACAATGTAAGGCATTCTTCTCGCGTACCAAGACAGAAAGAATATCCGGATTCTGAGATGTATGCAGCCCAGTCTTTTAATGATGAGCCAGCAACAGCAGAAGAAGCAATGAGCGGCCCGAAGTCTCAAGAATGGAAAGAAGCGATGGAGAGGGAATCTTTATTTCAGAACGAAACCTTTGAATGGCTAAATATGACAACAGATAAGAAACCATTACACGCAAAATGGGTATTCACTTTGAAGAGCCCCGAAAATTCAACACCAACATATAAAGCACGACTTCTAATAAAAGGGGTAGATTACAAAGAAAGTTTTTCACCTGTAGTCAAGTATGCCTCATTGAGATACCTTTTAGCCTTGGCAGCAAAACGAAATATAACAATTCACCATATGAATATAAAAACGGTATATTCAAATGAGAAATTGGAGAAGGAGATATAAATCATTCCACCAAGAGAAGTCATGAAAACCAGATCGGAAAGGGAAAAGATTTGGCGTTTGCGGAAAAGTATTTATTGACTTAATCAGAGTGGACATTGCTGGAATCGATGTCTACATAAAACTCTAATAAATATTAGTATGAAGCAATCTAAGGCAGATCTCGGTATATACTACAAAAGGGAAGAGAACGGATAATAAAAACGCCAATATGGGTGGACGATTTCTTTATCCTGACTGACACGAAAGCCAAACGAGAATTTTTAAGAAACAGCTGCAAACCAAGTTCAAGGTGCACGATTTGGGAGACGTTAAACGTTATTTAAGTAAGCAGATCGCTAAGGACGAAGAGAGACAATAATTGAACACAAATATATCATCATATACAGAAAAAATCTTAAATAAATTTGACATGAGTGATTGTAAACCCATAACTACTCCAATAAAAGTAGAAGTGAAGTTAAACATAAATGAAACCGATGTGGAATTGATAAGAATGTTCCACATTTAGAAGCAGTAGAGAGTCTGTTATATTTGTCTCAAACGTCACGACCCGGCATAGCTTTTGCCACCAACGCAGTGAGTGGACATTGCAGAGACCCAAAGGAAAAGCACGGGGAAACTGTGAAAAGGATATTCCGATATCTAAGAGGAACTTCAAACCACGAATTAAGATATCACAGAGCAGGTAATACAGAACTAGACGGCCCAGCGATGCGGACTGGAGAGTGAATTTGGAGATTAGGAACTCGACTACTGGCTGCTGCTTTAAATTAATGGAGGGCCCTCATTTCATGGTCCTGTCAAAAGCAAAAAACTGTTGCATTGAGTACCGTAGAGGCCGAGAATATGGCGCTGTCTTACACCACACAGGAGGCACTGTGGCTAAGAACATTAATATGTGAAATAGCACCCAATTTAATCGTAAAACCTATAACGATCTTCTGTGACAATAAAGGAGCCATTAACCTAGCTAGTACTAGGACAAAACATATTGATATAAGGTACCATTTTATTCGGGACCACATAGAACGACAAAACATCGCCGTGGACTACCTGTGCACAGAAGACATATTGGCTGATTTTCTGACAAAATGGGGGGAGTGGGTTAAGGGGGGTGTTGGAATTGTGTGAACAATATATTTCGTGTGAGACGGCAGCAAAGTGCATCATGTGAAATATAATACACTTCTCTGGTGCTATTGTACGCTCTGAGTTTTATGTGTGTAATGTAACAGGGTGTATACGTGGACGAGGAAAAAAAATTCCCGGATTTCCCGGTTAAAAATACACTTTCTCCCAGATGAAAATACATATCTTCTGTGTTAAGTAACAGTATACTTTTCCTCGGAACTGTTAAACTTATCAACCCTGTCAATGGTAGTGGTTTTATACACCAGCGTAGAATTTCCCGGCACTTTAAAAAACACAATTCAGGGGAAAAAACACGTTTTGGAAAGATGTCTGATGTGCTGCAACATGTACAACATGTACACTGCATATTTTCGTATTACAAAACTATAAATTCGAATTCCACCAAACACCGAATGTTACTTTCCGAAGCATTGAACTGGACATTGCGATGCGCTCTTGTAAACCAGTCGTAGCTCATGTCAAGCGATCACGCCAGCCGATGACAGCGGATATTCAGAGCACAGGACATGTGATGTAGTCAGACAATAGCAACATCACTGTTAACAAATGCGAACACACAAATAGGAAAAGGTAATGGTTTATTTTAATATACATAGTGTTGCTACTAGAAAAGAAAGGCTTTCACGTACAATATTGGTCTCTAAGATTAATAAGCTGCAAGAGAAGCTATGCTGTCATACATAAAGTTGATCTTTTTTGCGCTAGTTACACCTTAAGATAGATCACATACATGTGCCAGTAAAATTTTTAACAACGACATAAATGTCTGATCTTTTGAGCTCTAAAATATTCTAAATGGCCATCCTCAAAGATCTGATTTTTGAACGAGAGTCAAACGCTCTGTGATTTTAGAAATTCATCGGACATTTGAGCACAGAGTTCATCTTGCGAAATAGGAAATGTAATTTGAAAGTAACGCTCTTCAAACAACTATTCGGATTATTTTCCGCGACCTATTAGAAATAGATTCGTTTCAGCAGTTGCCAAAGAACGCCAGATAACAGGCGTCGCCGCGCTTGCGCAGCTACGATGACGCAGGAAGTCCGTACATTCATACGTATAAAACATAAAAAGATCTTACATTATGTCATAAAAGAAACAAGACATGGGAATTTTGTGAACCATACTAAAATGCATAATTCGGCTTAAAGCGCACATTCGTATGTCCAGATTCAGATGTAAATTTTCTTGGAGTACCAGTACTGTATTATCTCATGCTTGGTTCTTTATTATGGCATAACGCCATACGGGCTAGAAGATGAAAAGGTGAACTTGAAATGCAGCGAACAGTTGAAACTAGCCAATAGTGCTGCATTAAACACTTCGTTTAAAATAAATTGACTGCCTCAGCAGAAAAGATTAATAAAACTCAAATTTCTTTAACAAACCGACAAAAATAACTTCACTGTTCTGCAAGGCGATTAACGCTTGACTGTCAGAAAGGTGGAAACAAAATATTATCTGAAACTAATAACATATTTTACCCTTTTGTAGTTATGTGAATGTATGTTAATTCACTTAATAGCTCCCGTCCACAGAAATCCGTTTTGTTTTCATTTGATGTGAGAGCAATAAACGAAGAGGAAACAGCGAAATCACTTAACGTAAACACGGATCACGTGGAGACTACCACCTCTCCACTACAACCCAGATTGCTCTGTGCATCAGGTCCAGGTCTACAATATTTCCGAACCGCGCCAATATTAGATAGTGGCACTCCCCTTCCTCGAGCGTTTGAGGTAGGAAGCCAAAAATTTTAAAAATCGACTTTTCAAAAATATCTTAATTTTGTAGCTCACATCTTTCTGAAGAGTCTGATACATAAAACATATATGTTCGAGGGAACGTAATACATGTTATTTGGTCGTAAGTGTGCCGAAGTGCAGTGCCACGCCTCTTCACACAGCATTCTTCCATCGCACGTCTCTGTATTTCACTCTGTGGAATTCAAACGGCCAAAATTTTGTAAAGGGGCCATCAAACTATATTCAGGCATGTGGAAATTAAAATGTCCTGTGGTGCCTCTCCTGCTCCCAGTCGGCCGGTTTGACATCCTGCCCATCTTAAAAAAAATCTCGGAATTAATACTGGATGGGATTATTTGTAACCGGAAGAACAAGAACTCTTCAGAAAATTTGCAGTCTTTGCTGCCTGTTAGCTAACAACTTGCTGTTTTGTGACATAAAATTAAATATAGGATACATAAAACGAGTAAAAAGAAGAGACAAGCAAGACAGCACACATTTCTTCAATCCTTAAGTCCTAGCAGGTTTTTCTCTCTAATCTTGCCACAACTTTATATGGCGTACTTTCCTTTCTGGGAAAGAATCTATTACCTCATCAAAGTTCGTCAACATTTTGCTACCTGAAGAAACGAGATGTCGTTGTCTAATACTAGGAACTCTGTTAATACAAATAGTACCCAAGACTGCTGTGGTTTCTCGATATGATTACGTGTATTTTGTCATTGTCTGCTAGATAAAACGAAATAGGCCTGGTTAATATTGCAGCAATTGTTACACACAGCAAATAAACGAGCCTTTTTTGACATAAATGGTCATTTTTATAACACGACAGAATATAATTCACGAAGTACCAATATCAAACGCCTATTAGGCATACTACAAGCAAAAAGTTTTATGTTAGGAAATAGTTTCACACTTTATTCATACTCTCTGCCGGCCGAAGTGGCCGAGCGGTTCTAGGCGCTACAGTCTGGAACAGCGCGACCGCTATGGTCGCTGGTTCGAATCCTGCCTCGGGCATGGATGTGTGTGATGTCCTTAGGTTAGTTAGGTTTAAGTAGTTCTAGGTTCTAGGGAACTGATGACCAAAGAAGTTAAGTCCCATAGTGCTCAGAGCCATTTGAACCATTTGAACCATACATTTGAATAATGCTTCTGAAGCATGAGATCGAAAAGTAGTAGTACGAAATCTTTATATACATCTTGGATCGTCATATTCTTCCGTAATTTGTGTGAGTCGCCTTTTCTTCTCCTTCCATGTTCTAACAAACAATCTTGTCATTACTAACTCTGTAACTATCCCTGCCAGTGTCAAAACTTATTCTCTGGTTAAATTCACTAACCCTGCCACAATCACCGGTTTAGTTATCCCGCATTTATTCTACGGTCAGGCGTTATTACGTGTTCGTACAACGCGTTTTCCGCGCGACTCCCAGAATAGAACTTTAGCTGCTGCTACCTGGGGACTGTATAACTGGCCCTTTGTAGTGTAGCGGTCTGGCCAAAAATTTTCTGTCAAAATTTCATTTCCTTGGATACTCGGAGAAGACAATACATAATCTTTGTTGCCTGTTATTCCTGTCAGTCATTTATTTCCACTCTGGTAGTCTGAATCTAGGGAATTCGCTAGAAATTATAACAATGCTGATCATTTGTAAACCCACTGAACCACATCAACAGTGATTGGCATTCACCCGTTCGGCTCTATTCGCTCAGCTCGTATAGCCCCATCCTCTTTTGTCTGCAGGGAAGTTTATTTCTAGATGCGGCGGGGATTCCTCAGCGGGGACATCACGTACACTATGCACGCATTCAAAAATCAACTTACGATTCATTCAGAAACCAACTTAAAATTTGATCAAAAATGTTAAAAAACCGACAGGGATGTGTTGAAAATCATATGAGTAATCGATAGAACAACGTGCGCTGGATGCTAGAAGCTTTCTTAAACTAGGTATTTTTCCTCAATAATATGAATTTCCCCCCCCCCCTCCCCCCCCCCCCTTGAAACTGCCGCCGGGTGTAGATACCCGGTTTCCCGGAATTCTAAAAAATTCCCGGGTTTTTCCCAGTTTTCTCCCGGGTGAAAAAATTCCCGGGTTTTTCCCGAATCTCCCGGTTGTCCCGGGTCGTATACACCCTGTGTAATGTTTCTTGGTTGTTGTGTTCGATTTATTTTACCTGGAAGTGGAAAATTAGTTACTGGCATTAAACGTCTGTTACTCACTATTACTTATTCAAGTGCGTCAACTCTAATACAAGCACCTCTATCATCTAACTCTCTCTTCAGAAAGAGGCTCCCTGTTCTCTACCAGGAGACAACGAGAAGACCGAATTTGCAGTTCCTTGTGGTATCATCTTTCACAAATTTGAATGTTTTGTGAGGGGAAAAAACTAAAATGCTAAACTAATTTTCATGAATCAGTAACATCACTTCATTCAAGGATACGTCTAATTAGCTTCAAATGTTGCAAACTCCCTCCAGCCATATGATGTCATGGTGGAAACGTCGCTCACGTACTTTAATAAAAAGCAGAAATAAGTTTTCGGATGGAGCTATAAAAAAAAACAGGAGCCTGCAGGACAGATAATTTGCATAGATACTGGATATGAAATGAAAGAGGCGTAGGATAAGTTGATGTCTGTGATGATTCAAGCAGACTAAACGAGAAAATTAACAGGAGCACTATGCAGCCACTGCTTTGTGCCTTTAGTTACGGCGCCAAACGATTATCACTTTTCTCCGCCATTCTACAGTGTTTGCTGTTTTCAGGGTACCGTAGCTGAAGGCCATTAATGGCGCTTGCGCACTCGTATTTCAGCAGGTCAGTTAACGCCCTTTTGGGGTACTCTTACAGTATTCTCCGTTATCTCCTGAATACGAGCATAAGTTTAACCGAGCTACTGTAAAGGTTGGAAACACTGTTAGACGCAGCGCTCAGGCGCCTAGCAACATTCCACTGTTTATTGTTAGGCAGTACTGTCACGTTGCCAGGCAACGAAGCTACCACGGGACGAGATGCTGCGCCGCGTACTAGGTCTACGCTGTCCCTACGCAGCCACGGAATGTTCAACCGAAAAGTGCAACCTCCTGTACTCGGCCAGTAAGTCGCAACACTTCACGCAGTAAATGTCATTCACTGTCTCTCTTAATTATATTTTTGTTGATTCACACCTCTGTTAACTGACCGCAGACCTGTGTGTCACTTCAGACTACCTCTCTTTGAAAGTTAGTTGCAAACACACATCCACTGCCTTGAGAATATATGGTAGTAATTACATTCAGCATATCGCTTAAACGACCAACAATAATCAGTCTGAGAATTTGCATCACTAGCCACCGGCTTTGACTATTGATGTAATAGTACTTGTAACTGTGACGTCACTTCTTGGTGTGCATTTCCTCAAAGCGCTATTCGTTGCCGCCTTTTCCTTACATTGAAAACAAATTATTTTCTTAATCTATGTTATATTCTATTAATAATATTCTCGGTAATTTCCAAGAATGATTGCCTATGGAAGTAGCAGTGTCCAAACGATACATATCGAACGTGCGATTGTAAATCGATCATACTACTCTGGTGGCGGGCGTTATGAGTACGTTTATGGTGGTTGCTACAGCAATGACAAAAGAAGAGCGTCACAAAAATACTTTTAATTGTAAAGGAGACGACTTACCTTACTGGTCGTCGGTGTTGGAATCAAGTGAAACTCCATTACGGTGGTCTGGATGGATAATTTGGAAGAGTCGAACCATGTATTCTTCCTGATACGCGTTCGTTTTCCGCACTGTCCACAATGAAATCGTAACGGTATTTTAGCATCGAAACTGTTCTTACGAAGTTCTGCACACTTCACACCGCTACAGTCTACACAGTCCTTCTTTCCTCGTCCAGTAGTACTCCATATTTGCGACAAAAAGTCGATCAATTTTCTACGCTGGATAAACATGTAATTAGATTTTTCCGTGTGAGAGAATCCGCCGAAGAAACGTCAAGAGCACGAGACATCCCACTTACTAGCCACATAAATCGTCTGGGACTCCCTAGCAATTCACAAATAATTCACGGAGGTATGTAATTTAGAGCAACTAAGGGAACGACGGGAAATATAAAATTGACGATCACAAATGACTGATCACAACACCCGCCACCATGGTCGCATGATCGATTTACGATCGCACTTTCGATATGTATCGTTTGGAAGTCGCAACTTCGATAGGAAATCATACTTGGAAATTACCAAATTCCCTACGTCCTGTTTCGGTGGGAATTATTTTACTAATTTTTAATCGATTTAACAGTATTTTTCTTATTTACAATAAACTTTCTTTAATTCATCCCTACTACAGCTGTAGGTTACATTTTTAAGATAGTCGATTCGTTTTCTTTCCTGTTAATAGTTAAAGGTCTTCATGCATGATAAATATTTCGATTTATTCCTTATACATGTCTACATTCATAACAGCTCCGCTTGAACTACACAGGATGGTCAAACACAGTCTGAAAAGCTTGTAAGGGTGTTGTGGTAGGTAGCGCCGAAGCATAATTGTTGATAAGACATTCGAGATGCTGTGTCGTTTCCGAGTTAATTAGTACGGAACTTAGTCAATCAGGCCTCTGTGCATGCAAATTCAACTGGCCCGCCAGAGATGGCGTCGCCAAACATGTACTTCATTTGGTCTCGTAAAACCTGACAAGTGGGCGATACAAAAATTGGACATGGGACTGCAGTAACGACAGAACCCGAGCCAACTGAACTGGTCAACTTCAATGCTAATTAACTCGGAAATGGAGCAGCGTATTGAACTTCTTTCTGAGCAAGTATTTCTCTGCATAACATAACCCGCGACGACCTTACAAGCTTTTCAGATCTTTCCGGATCATCCTGTATAGCTACAGTACATTTTGAGATGCTACATTCAAGATATTTTTGAGAATTTTTTTAAAAATTTGATACTGTGTCTTGTTGCGTACATTATACCGGTAGAGGTTTTTCTTTCGATAACAGTGCACGATTCACGTTCTGTCCCATAAAGAGATTCTTAATAGTCTGTGATTACGCATCGCAGTTGTAATTCGAAAAATTCTTTTCCCGGTTCATTACATTATTATAATCAACAATGACCGTTTTATTTACGTTTCAAAACATGACGAGGGGTATGACTTTGTAGCCGTCGTGTCATGTACGTTGTTTGACGCATATTCACTCCGTCACTGGTCAAAGCTGGCGCCTAGTTTCACAATTTCCACTTCCTCCAAGATACTGCAGTAATGGATTCGAGCATGTCAGTTAAAAAATAGTCTATCTACTACCTGATCACACAACGACGGTGCGCCGAAATATAGACTCACCAAAAGGACAACTGCAATAACTGTTTCTCATGGAAATAAGATAAAGAAGTCAATTAAAAATTCCTTTCCATTATTGTTGTTTGTCAAATGAAGTCATAGCCAGTTTTAAACACAGATGCTTCTGTGTTCTGGATTCTGGTGCTTTTTCGTTATGTTATTTACTGATGTTAGTACTGTCATTCAGTGGATGTATGGTGTTTTTGCGATTCTAGCTGGAGTTCCATGTTCCTCCTGCCGCCTTCCACCGTCCGGAACGAATGTTTTTATTCACACTGTAAAGTCATTTGCATGAAACTGGCTGCAGGATACATGCAGACTTTTCATCTGTTGTACTGGTTACAATAAAGTTCATATTCCATATACATTACCAAAATTAAAACATGTGATCTTCGGAATTCATTATTATTAACATTTCATTTTACATGTCACATGTGTATTACTGCAACTCTGTTTCTGCAGTTCACCTTACTATCGTAACAAATGATGATTCAATGTTCAAGTTACCCAGTAAAAATCCAAGAACATTTCCGTCCAACATTAACCGGCCATGGATACCAATTTAAAGTTAGCCTACAGTTTGACCGTTCCCGTGAAACCAGTATCTTCAGCCGATTTAATTTGTAACTGCGCTCGTTTGTATAAAAGGTATTAGCTGGAGGAACCTAGCTGAAACGTGCACACTTCCGTGCGCTCGTCGCTGACTTGCTATCGTTTCACGGCCGTAGCCTCATATCAGTGCACTGACCTGTGGTCATCTGGAAAATGTTGCTCTATTCCACACACCCCTATCTTGATCTGACCATCTTACCACGCTCTTTCTCGTCACCCTTGTATAGTCGTTTTCCCGTAGCAAGTCATCTTGAAAGAGTTATCTTAATAGAAAGCTTACAGTGAAGAGCCAAAGAAACTGGTACACCTGCCTAATATCGTGTAGCCTCCTCCCCCCGAACACCTCCCCCCCCCCCCCCCCAAAGCACGCAGAAGTGCCGAAACACGACGTCGCATGGACTTGACTAATTTCTGAAGTAGTACTGGAGGGAATATACACCATGAATCCTCAGGACTGTCCATAAATCCGTAAGAGCAAGAGGGGATGGATATCCTTTCTGAACAGCATGTTGCAGGGCATCCCAGATATGCTCAATAATGTTCATGTCTGAGGAGTTTAGTGGCCAGTAGAAGTGATTAATCCCAGAAGAGTGTTCCTGGAGCCACTCTGTAGTATTTCTGGACGTGTGGGTTGTCTCATTGTCCCGCTGGAATTGCCCAAGTCTGCTGGAATGATCAATGGACATGAATGGATGCAGGTCATCAGACAGGATGCTTACGTACTTGTCACCTATCAGAGTCTCATCTAAACGTACCATACTGCAAGCACGGGACCAACGACAACTGAAGAGAATCTTTCAGCGTGACATAAGTGCAATCCTTCCGTATATCGCTGCAAATTTGAATGCTGAGCCATCAACAAGAGTCAGCGTGCGAACCATACAATGAAGCGTCATCGATATGGGCTTTCGAAGCCGAAGGTACACTCGTGTATCCTTGATGACCGCACGACACAAAGCTTTACCCCTCGGCTGGACCCATCAATAACGGTATGATGATGACTGGAACATGTTGCAAGACTCGTTTCAGATTGTATCGACCGGATAGACGTGTACTGGTATGGGGACAACCTCATGAATCGATAGGCACTGCATGTCAGCAGGGGACTGTTTAAGCTGGTGGAGGCTCTGTAATGGTGTGGGGTGTATGCAGTTGGAGTGATATGGGACCCATAATACGTCAAGATACGACACTGACAGGTGACACGTACGTAAGCATCCTGTCTGATCACCTGCATCCATTCATGTCCATTGTGCATTCCGACGGACTTGGGCAATTCCAGCAAGACAGTGCGGTACCCACACGTCCAGAAATGCACAGAGAGTCCCAGGAACAATTTTCTGGGTTTAATCACTTCCACTGGCCACTAAACTCCCCAGACATGAACGTTACTGAGCATATCTGGGATGCCCTGCAACATGCCGTTCAGAAGGGGTATCCACCCCTCGTGCTCTTACGGATTTATGGACGACCCTGAGGATTCATGGTGTCCATTCCCTCCAGCACTACTACAGACATTAGTCGAGCCCATACTACGTCGTGTTGCGGCACTTCTGTGTGCTCGCGGGGCCCTACCTGTCTGTCTCTTCGTCATTTTCGTAAATAGCTCTGTGCGAATCTCGCATGTCACCTCTCTAATTCCATCAGTGACAACTTCAATATTTCTTTTTTTCCGTTTTTTCTCTTATTTAGAGGGTTCGCAGCCTCTGATCGAACATGCTGTGCTGTTGTGCCTATCACTCAACCTCGCAGGTGGCGGAAATGTATCTACCCAAAATAAGATACCATTTATTTCTCTTTATGCTCTTCCTGTTATGACCAGACGACACTTCAGATCTGTCTCCAATGGAGCACAAGTGAGACATCATTGGTCAACAACTCCCAGGTCATCCATAAACAGCAATTACCGTCTATGAACTGACCGACCAAGTGCAACAGGCCTGCTTGTTTGCATACTTCCATTCAACATTGCATGCACGTCTGCATAATTGCTTTCAACTCTCTACCGGTTACATTCGAAATCAATGTATCAGTATTTCACATTTCCAATGGCTAATGTTGAGCTTACATTAACCTGTGATCTTACAATGTTAATCACTTCAATATGTTATCCAGACAAACGTATTCCCGAAATTTCATTATTCTGAATTACTTTTTGGGGTTACGATATTTTTTCGTCGGTGTATTTAAGGATCCTGGATTTCTGGCGTTTATTCTCTATAAATAAAGTCCAACAGGCAGCTTCGTAAGATCGTAAGGTCTGTGTCACTTTCTGTTCAACAAACACTATGTCGCAAAGCATTGTGGCTGAAATTCCTCAGACCACTACATCCAATACTCACTCCTTCACCGGAGCTGGATTTCAGATGTCCCAGATACTTACTACGACGGAGTAGGGTCTCCTAAAAGCTATGGTCCAAAGCCTGAGAAGGCCGGTACAGCTTGAGGAGACAAGTGTTCCTTTGTAAATATGTGCAAAGCCATGCTCTCACCATTTTCTTCCTAGTTTTAGCACTTCGAAATCTCGCAGTTGTATGGCAATACTACCAGTCTGTGTGGTGATCAGCTGCCAGAATAGACCTCATGCCATATAGGATAGCTTAAATTTCTCGCAGCAGAGCGAGCAGCAACGATAACTACATTGATATTTGTTCCCTGTTTAATTCGCGTCTCTCGAAGGTGTTGCGTGTTCTCAAAAATGGTTCAAATGGCTCTTAGCACATCTGAAGTCATCAGTCCCCTAGAACTTAGAATTACTTAAACCTAACTAACCTAAGAACATCACCCACATCCATGCCCGAGGCAGGATTCGAACCTGCGACCGTACCCGCCGCGCGGTTCCGGACTGAAGAGCCTAGAATCGCTTGGCCACCGCGGCCGGCGTTGCGTGTTCTGATCCGATAGTTAACTTAGGGTCTGATGGCACAGCATAAATCTGCGGCAATCAGCTACGATAATTACAGACATAATTGAGATACGTGATTCGGTGTTCTTTTCGATTACATTATACACTGTGTGATCGTATCCGGACACTTGGCTGAAAATGACTTACAATTTCGTGGCGCCCTCTATCGGTAATGCTGGAATTTAATATGGTGTTGGCCCACCGATTTCGAATTTATTGTGGGCACAACACTCGCTGGCAGATGACGTTCACCGAGCGTTCGCCATACCCACACCCTGCCATCGGATAGCTATATTGTGTACCGTGATTCGTCACTCCACACAACGTTTTTCCATTGTTCAATCTTCCTTTGTTTACGCTCCTTACACCAAGCGAGGCATCGTTTGGCATTTATCGGTGTGATGTGAGGCTTATGAGCAGCCGCTCGACCATGAAATCCAAGTTTTCTCACCTCTCGCCTAAATGTCATAGTACTTGATGCTGTTTGGAATTCCTGTGTGATGGTCTTAATCGATGTCTGCCTATTACACATTACGACCCTCTTCAACTGTCGGCGGTCTCTGTCAGTCAACAGGCGAGGTCGGTCTGTACGCATTTGTGCTGCACGTGCCCCCTTCACGTGTCCACTTCACTTTCACATCGGAAACAGTGGACCTAGGGATGTTTAGTAGTGTGGAAATCTCGCCTACAGACATATGACACAAGTGACACCCATTCACCTGACCACGTTCGAAGCCCATGAGATCCGCTGAGCTCCCCATTCTGCTCTCTCACGATGTCTAATGACCACGGAGGTTACTGATACGGAGTACCTGGCAGTTGGTGACAGCACAACGTACCTAATATGAAAAACGTATGTTTTTTGTGGTGTCCGGATTCTTTCGATCACATGGTGTACGTATCTCTCAGTCATGGCTCGGTTGAGATATTTAGCACTTGCTTAAATTGCTGCAAAGGTAACAAACTCCACTCAGAATCACTGAATGAAACGTTTCAGTCTCGTTTTAGTGCTCCTTCCCATTGGGACCTACATTTATGACGTAGTTAACTGCACACTTAAATAAGTAATGGTTTGAGACTTCAAATGATCGCAGCCGGTGGCAGCATTCTGTATTTAGCACACTCCTGCTTCTTAATTTAAAAGAATTACTGGCTTTATGGTGAAACTAAGAAATTGTTGTCTAAAGGAGACAAATCTCCGGCGAGAATTTTGTTGCATATTTTGAATATACAACGGTCTTGGAATATTAAAACGTGAGGAGGAGGAGTTCCAGCAACACGTAGTTCTCGTTGTAATTTCAGCAACCACTTGTCAACGTGACAAATCCATCGCATTCCTTCATTTAAATTTCTTTTATTACAGTGTCACCGAACCACTTTACAGCAAACTTCGCCTGTCTTCTACTCTACGACGACCTTTAATTTGGAGTATTCGCAAACCAATATTATATTATTACCAGCGAAAAATCTCTAATCAGGAGTCATCTTGTGATTATTTACACGACTTTTGTTAAACCTCTTTTTTTCCTACAATGATTTGTACTTTACTATGTTCAGTCTCTGTCCCTGAAACATAGAAATTCTTCTGTCAAATAGAACGAGTTGCTAAGCAGTTGAAATGTCAGATTTTTAAGAACACGAAACTCTTCGAAACCACTAGAAAGTAAATATGTAAAGTAGATATTCCAACAAACTGGAGAGAAAATACCTATACCAGTTATCTCTTAATTTTAGTTGGTAACTGTGTTAACTGCCGGATTATCCACAGTGATGATCCAGAGCTCACACCTCTCATTGAAAGCAATCTCCCTCTGCTACGAATTGAGAAATTATTGTAACGTAAGAGGAGGAGGATTTATATCGACAAGCAGAACATTTATCTATAGCGAGGTCCAAAATGTACTCAGCTACATCTACATCTACATTTATACTCCGCAAGCCACCCAACGGTGTGTGGCGAAGGGCACTTTATGTGCCACTGTCATTACTTCCCTTTTCTGTTCCAGTCGCGTACGGTTCGCGGGAAGAACGACTGTCTGAAAGCCTCCGTGCGCGCTCGAATCTCTCTAATTTTACATTCGTGATCTCCTCGGGAGGTGTAAGTAGGGGGAAGCAATATATTCAATACCTCACCCAGAAACGCACCCTCTCGAAATCATGCGAGCAAGCTACACCGCGATGCAGAGCGCCTCTCTTGCAGAGTCTGCCACTTGAGTTTGCTAAACATCTCCGTAACGCTATCACGGTTACCAAATAACCCTGTGACGAAACGCGCCGCCCTTCTTTGGATCTTCTCTATCTCCTCCGTCAACCTGATCTGGTACGGATCCCACACTGATGAGCAATACTCAAGTATAGGTCGAACGAGTGTTTTGTAAGCCACCTCCTTTGTTGATGGACTACATTTTCTAAGGACTCTCCCAATGAATCTCAACCTGGTACCCGCCTTACCAACAATTAATTTTATATGATCATTCCACTTCAAATCGTTCCGCACGCATACTCCCAGATATTTTACAGAAGTAACTGCTACCAGTGTTTGTTCCGCTATCATATAATCACACAATAAAGGATCCTTCTTTCTATGTATTCGCAATACATTACATTTGTATATGTTAAGGGTCAGTTGCCACTCCCTGCACCAAGTGCCTATCCGCTGCAGATCTTACTGCATTTCGCTAC
This sequence comes from Schistocerca serialis cubense, assembly GCF_023864345.2. Classification (NCBI taxonomy): domain Eukaryota; kingdom Metazoa; phylum Arthropoda; class Insecta; order Orthoptera; family Acrididae; genus Schistocerca; species Schistocerca serialis. The sequence continues at coordinate 246,345,410 of NC_064638.1, read as the reverse complement.
AATTTTCTAATGCTGCAACTTCTCTGTATACTACAGCATCATCCGCGAAAAGCTGCATGGAACTTCCGACACTATCTACTAGGCCATTTATATATATTGTGAAAAGCAATGGTCCCATAACACTCTCCTGTGGCACGCCAGAGGTTACATTAACGTCTGTAGACGTCTCTCCATTGATAACAACGCGAATTAACGTGAAGACGGTGTTTTCAGATTAATGTTAGGAGGTTTCTATTGGTTAGCAGATTAAGATATCTCCCTTTGAGTCATTTTAAGATAGCCTAAAGTCGGTAGCGTTCTGTAATAGTAGATGGTGATGTTAGCCTACCTCCCTAGTACGCGTAAGTTACCGGTGATAAGGACATACATTGATAAACGAAAGCATTATGACCGGTGCCCACCACGACACTGGATGTCGCCTGGTGGCGTTGCGGCACGCGATGCGGTGACGAACATATGTAAGCGGACTAGACACGGACGAGGAATTACCCCAACGAAGATATGTGCTGCAAATGGGGAAATCAATTGAGGTAAGCGACTTTGACAAAGGGCAAATTATTATAACGCAGAGACTGTGAACGAATGTCTCGAAAACGGCGAAGTTGGTAGAATGCCCACAAGCTACTGTCGTCATAATGAAACTACCGGCTAGGCGCTCAGTGGCTGGACGTCCACGACTCTTCGCAGAACGTTTGGTTCGGAGGCTTGTCTGCTCTGTAAGGCAGAACTGATGAAGATCTGTGGCATCTCTGTCGAAAGAGTACAGTGCTGGTGCACGTGCGACTGTTTCGGAGCACACTGTTCATCGCACTTTATTGACCGTAGAGCTCCGCAGCAGACCATCCATTTGTATTCACCTGTTCACCCAATTACATAGTCAATTACAGTTTCAATGGGCACGGAACATTCGGCATTCTACCGTCGATCAATGGAAACGTATCTGCTCTTCGGATGAATCACGTTTTTGCTACACTAGATCAATGGTCGTCTCCACGAACGCCGTCGTCGAGTTGAACGCGGCTTGAAACGTGCAGCGCGCCACGGATTCAGGCTGGTGGAAGCAGTATTGAGCTATGCGAGACATTGTCCTGTGCTTGCATGGGACCTGTAGTAGTCATCAATGACACGCTGAATGCTGCAAACCACCTACATCCCTTCGTGCCTGATGTCTTGCCCGAGGATGATGTCATCTTTCAGCATTATAACTGTCCGTGCCTCAGAGCCAGAAACGTGCTACAGTGGTTTGACGACATTACACTGAACTCGCTTGATGTAAATCCTATGGAACCCATCTGCGTGCTATCGGACGTTGTCACCACGAACGCACATCAACTTCCCCTTGTTAATACGAATTATATGACGTGTATTTAGAAATCTAATGCCACATACCTCCACAGACCTGCCAAAAAACTGTCGGATCCCTGATATGCAGAATCAGTGACGTATTTCTTTCCTAAGACGGACGCGCATGCTATTAAGCAGGTGGTCATAAAGTTTTGGTTCATTAATGTACGGTCTTCTGAAGTAATACTCGATACTTGAATTGCAAATACATTGTCTGACTACTGTCTCGAAGAGTTAATGAGAGAAGCCACACATGAAATAAATATTCTAGACATCCGAGTTACAAGCAGACCTGATCATTTAGAGGTCACCAATGAGTTGTTGGCGATCATGGGAGAAGCCACACATTAAAAAAATATTTTAGACATCGAATTTACAAACATACGTCATCACCAATGAGTTGTCGGCAATGATAAAGGTCAGCAGAGACTAAATGACCAGAAAGAAGGTAGGAGAGTATTTGTGCTTAGCCGAACTAATAGTCGTAATCAGCTTATTTAACGGACAAAGTGGGAATATTTGTTCCATCTTTAGCAAATGCAGACTAACTGTGTTTAAAGCATAAAGGCGTCGTGAACTACAGCCTACACAAACATGTGCCACTGTAATAAATGCCACCAGAGACCCATTGTGGTTAATTGATAGGTGGTGTTTACACCGACCATACAGGGCCCGGCTATCCCGTCACCCCGAAGTCGGCCGAGTGCAATAAATCCGGAATGGCCGCCAAGGGATGTTTCGCTCACTCCAGTGTGAGAAGTCGACTTGAGCTAACCAACATTTCGGCCATTTTGAAAATCCTTTCAATGGACTCATTTCTCACAAAATCATTAAAGATTAATAATTGGAGGGAGTCAACTACCTACTGAATCAACCCTAATTTTGTTTCCTCTTTGTGAGCCCAGACATATGCGCAAAAAAAGACTACATATTAATAAGAGTAGTAAGAATTTTTTAAAAAGAAGAGGAAAGGGATGAGAAATATTGGGCGTCGAGACGATTTTACTATTATGTCAGTTTCACAAGGGCCACAAGGAACAGGTAAGATGTGAGACCACTATCCCAGCAGGCCGTTTTATGATAATGCAAAATCACGGCTGGGTCACGGTAAAAACTTTCTAATTATATCGGGCAACAATATTTAAATTTCATTCGCGAATTTCTAAATCCGATTGGTCATGGATAAGCACTTGTCCATGAGTCTAGATATTGAATTTCATTGCCTAACTCTGTTTAACAAAAAACAAATTGAGAATACCTAATCTCCCTTCATCTTCTCAACAGATTAGAACCATCCAGATGCTTGTGCTGTATGCTGATGGGTCTCCTCACTAAGTCTATTTTCTAAAACGTACCCACCAAGAGTGTCCAAAAAGTTTTACATTTCCACCTTCCTCCACACACAGTCTGTACAAACGCTCTTCGACGAGTGGGAATGCATGTCCAAAGGAACTTTGCACCGTAATTCGGAATGACACAGACACTGAAATATCGTACTTCTCCGCCAACACCGGCAAGCGACTTTCAAGTAAAATGTCTCACTTGTACGAAAACATACACAATGGATTTACGACTACAGGTTGCAGACGCGTGGTTGACGACTTCTGGAAGTTTTGGTGTAGACATGAGTCGTCTACGTTTAGCCAAATATTAAGACGACAGCTCGCGGTAAGTGGGAAATACGAGTTCGAGTCCCGAGCCGGCACAAACTTTCGTTGTCGTCATTCCATTCTACAGCTGATGGTTGTCCATATTCGCAATTGCGAATACGTTTAATGTATTTCAAAAAGCTGTAGTCGCCGCAGTGCCTGTTTTACGGACACGAATGTATGTCCAAAGGAACTTTGCACCGTAATTCGGAATAACACAGGTAGTACAATATCGTATTTATCCGTCGATGCTGAGAAAGGGTTGAATGACAAGTAATGCCTCCTCCTTTGTTAACTGGGTTTGGATGGGAATATTTTAATAAATCAAACGCAGAAATAATCCTTAGAATGTGATCTTTAAATACCAATATTCACTTTTCCACACAATCACCAGCTAATTGGATACATTTCTGCCAAAGATGAACAAGTTTTCTGAAGCCATCACGGAAGATGTCAACACTCTGTTTCCGCAACCACAGTCTCACAGTTCTCTCAACGTCTTAACCAAAAGCATAATGACGTCCCCGCAGATCGTCTTTCATCATCGGGAACAGATGGAAATCAGACGGTGCAATATCTGGACTGTATAGAGAACGCCGTACGGTGGTGAGATTTAGTCTCTGAAGTTCTGCTGTGGTACACAGATCTTCCGATAGCCAAGCAAAACAATAATGTGACCCACACGTTCTTGTGAAATGCTGATTGTGCTTGCAATATCTCTCAGAGGGGTACGACGATCGTCCTGAATCAATATGTCAACATTTTGCTGGTCAAATTCGATGGTTGCCGTCACAGGACGTCCAACTCTTTGTTTGTCACGCAGGTCAGATGTTCCCGCCTCGACATCTTTAAACTTACTCGCCCAACGACGCACAGTACTCACATCAGCACACTTACCACAAACTGCTCTCACTCTCTGATGAATCTCCTTTCGGGCAACACCTTCTGCTGTCAAGAATTCAGTGACTGCACGTTGTTTAAATCGCATTGACCGACCATCTTCGCAGGGTCCCAAACTTTACACTGTAACAACACAACCGTTCAATGCAAATGCTTCCCGCCGACTGGAGCTGTAGAGAAGAGGCTACGGAACAAGCCAGTAGCAGCCGCATACCAATGCTGCCAACTGTTGAAGAGTTACGAAGGTGGAAGCATTACTTTTCAGTCAACCCTCGTAAAAATGTCTCACCTGTACAGGAATTTACATAATGGATGTACGAATACAGGTTGCAGACGCATGGTTTACCACATACAGAAGTTTCGCTGTGGCTGTGAGTCGTGAGCGGTTAGCCAACCGTATGGTGGCTGCTCGCGATGATCAGGATATCCAGGTTCAAGTCCTGGTCTGGCACGAAATTCCATTGTATAGCTGATCCTTGTCCATATTCACAATTGCGAATACATCTAAAGTAAAATTATTTAAAGGTTGTTGCGTATGAAACTGCCTTTAAGTTAAAACTTTATAAAGTCTACCTCTTAGCCACTTCCTACATCTGCAGACACAAATAGAGACTGCTGCACACTCAGGAGGAAGCCTCTGCAGGGAAACGGATAGACTAAATTTCTTACCTATTCCTACATTCACAATGAACACTGCCTACGAAGCCCACATAAATGTATGGCAGTGCTTGTAAAAAAGATAAAGGGTTAGACAGCGTCCAATTACAAGATTAGAAATAAACATGAATTCATAAAGGGGTAGGATCAGATGATGTTTGTGATGACGACACGCAGACTGTAGGACAGAATGCATCAAGATCACTATGGAGCCACTGCCTGCTATCCTCATTTACGACAGCCACACTACTGCCTATTTTCCGCGCCATTTTAAGATGTTTGCTCTTGATCATGGTGCTGTAGCTGAAGATCGCTGTTTACGCTAATGCACTCGTTTTTTTACAATCAGGTGTGCCCCAGGGCAGCGTAATAGGTCCCCTGCATTTTACGATTGACATAAACGGTCTGGTTGATGGTATTGACAGCGACATTGGACTGTTTGCCGATGATGCTGTAGTCTACAGGAAAGTAGTTCCACACGAAAGTTGTGAACAAATCAATAAGGATTTGAAGAAAATAAATGCGTGGCGTAACGACTGGCAGTTATCTCTCAATATTAGTAAGTGCAACCTACTGCATATATCAAAGCGAAAATCCCCATTAATGTACGAGTACAGAATAAAGGCCCAGTCTTTGGAAGCGGTAACTTCCGTCAAGTATCTGGGTGCGGCTATTCGAAATGATCTCAAATGGAACGAACAGATTCCACTAGTGACGGGTAAGGAAAACTCTACATTGCGGTTTATTGGTAGAATCCTGAAGCGATGCAGTCCTTCAGCAATGGAAATTGCTTACAATACTTTAGTTCGCCCAGTTTTGGAGTATTGTTCGTCTGTATGGGACCCTTACCAGTTGAGTCTGATTCAAGAGATTGAGAAGGTCCAAGGGAGAGCGGCAAGATTCGTGACTGAGAGCGTTACATACCTCATAGAGAGTTTGAAGTGGGACACACTTGCAGATAGACGACGCGCTAAATTTCCAAGGGGCTGCCCACTAAATCCCAAAATCCGATCTTCGCCGAGAATGTAGAGCATATATTATAACCACCAACTTTCAAAACGCGCAATGATCACCATTCAAAGACAACGGAAATTAGAGCTCGTACTGAGGAATTCAGACAGTCGTTTCTCCTTCGCACGATCCGCGAGTGGAACAGTGGAAAGGGGGGGGGGGGAATATGACTTTGGCGCGAATAGTGCCCTCCGCCACACACCGCTTAGTGGCTAGCGGAGCATATAAGTAGATGTACAATATTCCCAACTATCTCCTGAATACGAGCAGATGCTTATTATTGTGAAGTATTTTAAAGTCTTAGCAACAATATAGATGCATCGCACATTACATTTTTTATTGTTTATTGTTATGCAGAGCTGTTTTGTGGCCACGGAATGAAGTTACCACAGGAAGAGTTGCAGCGTCGCCTGCCGGGGCTACGCTGGACTTCCACAGACACGGAATCCACAAATGAGAAGTGTAACCTCGTCTATCCGATTAGTAAGTCGCAGGCTTCATACCGTGTATCTCATTCTCTGTACCTCTCAGGAGTATTTTGGTTGACTCACATTTCCCTTTGACTAACTACAGAAGTGTAGGTCACATCAAGATAATTCTCTCCGAAACTTAGTCGCAAGCACAATTCCACTGATATGAGCATATTCAGTGCCAATACCACTCCGGATACCGTTTAAACAACCGATAAAACCAACCAAAAGCAATTTCCGATAGTAGCCATTCGCTTTGATCACTGATGAGCCGCGCGGAGTGGCCGCGCGGTTTGAGGCGTCATGTCACGTACTGCGCGGTCCCTCCCACCGGAGGTTCGAGTCCTCCCTGGGGCATGGGTGCGTGTGTTGTTCTTAGCATAAGTTAGTTTAAGTAGTGTATCAGTCCAGGGACCGAAGACCTAAGCAGTTTGGTCCCTTAGGATTTCAGACACATTTGAACATTTTCAACCACTGAAGAAGTTAAACTGGTTGTGATGGCTTCAAGTCTTGGTTCACATTTCTTCATAACGCAATTCGTTGCCATGATTTCCTTAGTATCGAGAGGAATTATTTTTATAATCTCTGCTGTATATGAGTAACAAAACACTGCCTCATGTGTTTTGGAGGAAATTATTTTAATATTTAACTGATTAATCTGTTCTTTTTCCTTTACGATAAGCATTCTTTAATAAGTCCCCACTATAGCTGTAAGTTATTTATTTACGATACTCGATTCGCTTTCTTTCCTGCAACTAGTCAAAATCCTTCCCGTGTTAACACCATTGAGATCTACTTCTTATAAATGTGGAAATTTGTGGTAAGTTCCTATGGGATCAAACTGCTGAGACCATCGGTCCCTAGGCTTACACACTATTTAATCTAACTTAAACTAACTTATGCTAAGGACACACACACCCATGCCCAATGGAGGACTCGAAACTCCTAAGGGAGGGGGGAGGGGGAGGCGATGCAAATCTGGCGCTCTAAATGTAAGAAAAACGTATAAAGATATTTCCATATCTAATGGATTACGATTGGGACTTGAGCAGAATAGGTCAAACAGGTGAGGAAGGTATAATGTTGATTTTATTATTAACTGCCGCTTACGCACTTTGTTCAACATAAGCATCGGAGATGTCGACAAGATGCTGTACAGCGTCACATTTGCACCTGCTCACCAAAATTGGAAGTAATTGTTTTTCCCCGCAAATCGGTTCAGCATTAATGCATTAGTATATTTACCAAGTTTTTGCAGCCCACACTGGGGCTCTGTTAATTATAACCACCTAGTACATATGCATCCTCATAACTGCTTCACATCAGCGATACAGATAAGTGTAATTTGTAATATTAGTTCTGATATCTTTACAACAAATATCTTTCTTTTTTAATGTGTTCTCATAGTCATTGGTAGTAGCACAAAAAATGGTTCAAATGGCTCTGAGCACTATGCGACTTAACTTCTGAGGTCATCAGTCGGTAGTAGCACACTTCGGTAAAGTCATCTCGGTTTATAAGCTATGTCATTTCGAATAACATACCCGAGGTTTCAACAGCTGTCTCTACCATTGTCATCAGAATATAAAACCATTGACTGCCAAGGCTGGCAAGGTGTTTCGCTTACATAGGTGCAATAGCAGCGTCTGGAACCTTGCACAGAAGATCAAAACAACACATACGCGGACGGCGAGTTGGGAAGCTTGTAGCAGCTGCGATCCAATGTGGGCCCAAGTGCCGTCAGGTGTCACATGGAGTCAGCTCCATATCTGAAACTATCGCTCCCACCTCCCTACAAACATCAAGCGTTTGATTCTTTTTTTTTTCGATACCTAAAGTACGCATCCGTCTGCTTCGAACTGTGTACACTTGGTCTCTGTTTGAACTGTTCGTGTTGGTTCTAATTTCTGCCGCCTCCGTGTAACAAAATTCCAATGTTTGTTTTCTAGATAATGTTCAGCCACGGACGACATCTGAAGTTAACATTTTTTCGTGTCGTGAGTGCTTAGTAAAACGTTCAGCAACAGTGCAAATACTTTCTGCTCCACTTATACTACATTAATCGCAATGTGCATCTCGCACATCAGAAACCTACGTTGGCTTTAATGGGGCAAATTACATCTTGTATCTCGGATGTGGGGCCAGAACACTGGCCTCATTCCATGTATCTGCACCACACGTCCTATAATCCTAGTCAGTGCCCCAGAGTTTGGAAGGAACGCCGCTGGCTTCGACTCTTCAGCCAATACATGAGGCACGTCTTTTGCCAGTGGCACCTGAAATATTTTCCATTAACTCCTTTGCTGTAATCAGTTACCCACAACACACGTCTTAAATGCTGAAACTCGGACTCTACATGAACGCCATCACATTTAATCTTTTCCCCATATACAATTACTATGGTGTTCACCACCTCTCTCTAACTATGGGCATTCAAGTACCGGTCAGTGTACATAGAATTCCTTTCAAATAAAACATCTAAGAACGGAAACTAGCTATCCGCCACCAATCGTACAGTAAATATAGTGTTAGACACCGTTCGTCTGGTGATGAATTGCTGTATTGCTTTTACACCAAGAGGCCGTATTTGGATGGTGTCGTAAATGTAGTGTAGGAAGCAAGACAGATGTAACCTTGCAGAGTTCAGAGCACGCTTCCCAAAGTGCTGTATGAAGAAATTCTCGACAGTCAAAGACAGTAGCGACCCCATTGCCGTGCCATGCGCCGTCTCATAATATTTGTTGCGGAACAGAATGTACGTTGCCCTTAAGGCATGGTGTAATAGCTTGACAATCCCTGGTGGAAATCTGAACCAAAATATGCAGCGTGTGTTTTACCGGCACCTTCGTAAAAAATGACTCAACTTCTCTGAAAACCGTTATGTCGTATTGGCCAATCTTTATTTTCTTGACGATCTCAGTGAATGACTGCCAGTTAACGATATGGTGTTCACAGTGTTTTGAATTAGGAACCAACAATTCTGCCAGATGTTTTGCCAATCTGTATATGAGTGAACTGATTGCGCTATCGACTTCAGAGCAACACCTTCCTTGCAATCCATAAAACTTGGGAGGTCTGGCGGCGTAAATTTCTTTACCACTTCTTCTGGCAAACCTTTAATAACTTCTTTGTCTTTCTGATGATGGCCTGTGTTGGATCACAATTAAGTTTCTGGTATGTATCATTTTCTAATAAACGTAACACTTCGAGGTGTAGTCCTCAGTATTCAGGACCTCAGTGGCATTTCCTTTATCGGCTGGAAGGACAACCAAATCCTCGTTGTTACGTAATAAGTCACGTCGCTCTACCCAAGTTTCGGTGAGAGTCTTGCCTCATGGATCATCATACTGGGATTCTGATTTAAAAGATGTAGCCATCATTAGAATTAACAGCAACAGTTTGAACAGAGACCAGATGTATATACATAGTAGTGCATGTGGAGAAGCTCTGCATGTCGAGTGGTGGCAAGGGTCGACGTTTGATGTTTTCAGGGAAGTGGGAGGTCAATGTTAAACGTGGAACCAGACGCTCGGCCATCTGATATCTCTCGGTACTGCAGAGCACTGGACCTGTGTGAACTGCCAAACTGCCTTCTGCACATGCATCACTTCAGCCCTCTCCGAAAAGTTGTTGACGCTACTATCACACTTATATAACCACAACAATGCGCCAGTCCTGGCAGTCCCTGAGTTCGACTCCTGATGACGACCATGGTGATGGGAGAGGCTGCCATTTAAAGCTCGAGTACTTCGTTCAAAGTGTCATAGATTGCGATCTGATTGTCGGTGACACATGGCCAAAGTGGGGCACCTATGTAGAACTCACTGTAATAAGAAGCATAAGTTATGCATAAATATTGTAGAAAATACAGAATGTGTACTGATCAGTGCTAAACATCAAACCACTAAATTTACATATGAGAAATTATGTTGGATTCGAAACCTCTCAATTTAATGGAAGAGGTTAAGAGGCTATAAATTACCCCTCAAAGTCAGACATGAAACTCGAAGACAAATTAGGACACCTGAGGAGGGTATGGGAAAAGAATCTCGCAGATAGAAAAAAGGAGCATACTGAAAAACACAGAGAACACAAAAATAAACACTGGGGATCAGGTTTTAATAAAAACTCACACAGAATCGAGGAAATAAATAATGAGATTTCCTAACTGACTGATACTTATGAGGGACCCTCTGTGGCGACAGGTAATCAGCACCCGAATTCTTAATACGTGGCTTACACAAAATCAAAAAAGAAATACAATCTAAGGAACATAGTGCACTTAAAATTGTACAGGCCCAGAATAAACTTGGTGAAAGCAGTAAATGGGCTAAACAACCTGGGAAGTGGAGAAATTAAACCAGGAGATACCACCCTGGAAAATAGATTGTGACTGAGCGGCCTAATACAGGAAGACAGAAAGTTCTATCATAATGTTTAACGTTAGTTAAAATGAATGACACATTAGTACTTTTTGATAACTGTTTAACTAAATACTTTAGTTATTGGAAAATTAAGACAATCTGAAATGTTCAGTTAGTAATGATGTAGCTGGTGATACTTATTCGAAAGTGACAATGACATTCACTGCAATCCACTTGTAAGTTTATTCCATGTTTTCTTCTAGTTGAAAGCAATATGTGCCATACAAGTTAAACATGTAATTCCTTTTAATTTTTGGTAACAGCATATACAGAGAATAATCTGAAGTATTTTCCTTGAAAAATGCTAGTATTACATGTATTAGTTTAAAAATGACTTCAGATTAAAGTTTTTGTAACTTCTTTAAAAAGAGAGTTTCGAATGGCCTTATACTTGTATAACATAATTAGATTGTTTGGTATGGAACATAAGAGGATCTGCCAGAGTTTCTTCTTGCCCTACAAAAATAAAAATCTTGAATTTAATAAAAATTTGAAAAATTCAATGCTAGTGACAGATAGTTTGGATGCCTGTGACAAATATTGTATTTAACGTAACATAATTTTAAATTCTTGCATTGATGTCTTTGACTTATGGTTGTGTATTCCTCTCATTGAATGTGAGTGGAAGTGAAATGTATGTTGGTTTGTATTATTATTGTGTGATTCTTGGTAATGATGGCATGCTTTCAGGAATTTTTATATGTTTTTCCATCTGAAAGAAAATTCTTAATATATATGCGATTTCACATGTAACGTAATGGGATATCAAATGTGTGCATGAAAAATGTAGTGCTTGAAAATGCAGGCAAGAGCCACCTGCAGTCTGTTTATTTTGCTAATAATTTTGTGCTACAGTGTATGAGTGCAGAGGCACTAAACAATGGTTTAAAGTAGTATTGCACATATGGTTAAAGTATCGACATTTATAGAAAGTTAAGGCATTTATATAATATGTAGAGTTTAGTGTGAAAAGATTGGTGGCACGAAGAACTGTTGCACTGGGACAGTGGGTGTGATGGATAAAAAACAGATGAACCTGACATGATGTTTATGGATAGAAACTGATTGTTCGCCAGTGAACAAGTGTAATGTGATCACACAGGTTTGATGAAGAGGAAAGTTCCAACGATTTTAACCACTGTGTAAAAAAAGAAGTTGCCTCGAACAACATGAATTAATGATATGCGTTGTACCTCAATTATTGGGCTAGACATCTATCAGTTGAGTATATTTTGATAAATAGAGCTCAGTAATGTTTCATGTAGTTGTGAAGTCGCTAGTAATGGCGCTTAAAAGCTGAAGAACGGTAACGATTTGTCGTTGCATTGAGACTCTGCATCCATTTGTTGCCATGAATTAAGATATAGCATTTTCAGTTTGGTTTTTAATAGATGTAGAATATGAGGAGCTGTCGACATAAATTAACTATTCAGTTTAAAGATGGGGATAAATAAAGCAAGAGAAAGAGCGAGAAACGTGTGTCCTGCATAACCAGGTGCTGTCGGATCAGCATATAATTACCGGGAAGGATTTTTGTATCGTTGAGTTTAATGTTATAGCCATCACTACTTTGTGGAAGTGACTATGGAATGTTCGACAGTGTTAGTGCTGCTGATTACGTTTTACACTTGAGACACTCGCTTTATAAAATATCGAACTGGAGCGATGTTTAATGATGTTGTTAGTTCATAGAGGACCTAGGAACAAAGTTATCCTTTTACTGCAAATGACTTTCTTTTTAATCAGAACTGCTTTTTGTTAATATTTTATTTATTTAATGTACAAGAACTTGTACTTAGTTTCCATACATGTTTCCTAACAGTGGACTAGTTCATGATTGTGTGTAGTACAAAGTAGGAGAACTGTTAAGACTCTTGCCAGGTAAAATAAATGCATAAATAAATAAATAAATAACTCGTTTGAGGCGATGGCCATTAATACAGTTAATATTCATTTTGGTATAAAAGTATTGGTTATTATTGCGACTTATTGATATTGAATGTGATGGTTTACGTTTATATTTGAGATGTATAGTTAACTGTGAATCTTTACGACACAAGGAAGCTACTGCCAGATTACATTACTATCTTGGTTTACATTGACCTTTAACCCCATGATTTCCTAAATATTTGGAGTTAGTGAGTGTTACGAAATATTTAATTTTTTATATTTTTTAACATTTACGGCTTAAATGATGGGTGGGGAAAAAATAGATTGGATGGAATATTTCATACTGATAGGAAGTTGAGTGAAGCTGAATTGTGAACAGCCATTGTTTCTAGAGTTAATTACTTTCTGCTCACTAGATGATATTTGGTGAACTTTTCTGGAATAAGTCACACGCTTTTACTTTACTAAAATAGCTTTAAAATCGCAGTTTCAATTAATAATAATACCGCGGTGCTTTAATACTGCGTCTCTTTATTTACACTAAATACTTTCGGATTCACTGCTGACTGATATTAGTGGCGCGTAATTGACCACTAAAGCGTGAAAGCAGTGATAAAGCTCAGGTGCACACGATAGTATGGGCGTGTAGTTCGAAAATTTTCAACGATAAAATTACAGACTGAAAAATTGTTCATGGAAACCTGGTCTTAGTGTCATATCAACGTTTATGAGGGGAGGGAAAAGCTGCGATGCACCACTCCAATAGAACAGTATCAATGTGGTCCCAGAGATTAATGTCCTTATCTGATGGACGAATCCGTAACAGGAGTACCACATTACCCCACCTTGTGGGATACTGTGGAGAGTTTTTTAATTTGTATCTAGACCTTTTCGAAAACTCTAGTGATCCAAGAACTGTAAGCCACGAATTGTGCTTCCCATGTCAGTCAAAAGTTGCCGATGAAAATTTTTCCCACTGCGCTATGTATAAAAACCTCGAAGCGATGTAGATGACGCTGCGACACGTAATTTAATATAACACATGGGGCTGCAAATTTCTGGAAACACCTCAAAAGTGGATGAGAAATAATCAACATTTAACGTCACCAGGTGACGTACGTGCTGTTGGGCTTGTCGATCCCACCCTTTCCGCTGCTACACGTTGCTCCGCTGATTACTCTGTTTTCGTTCTTGCCGGTAGTGATCGTGGTAATGGTAACAAAGTTCTACGATGAATTGGTTTACATTACGGAAACTTGATATCCTAGCCGAACAGTGTCAAGCACTTCCCCCCTATCAGCGAAAGTAGAATTGACAAACCCTAGCGCTGCACGTACGTTATCTGGTGACGTTAGATGTTCAACACTTGTTATCCACTTTAGGGATATTTCCCTACTGTTGTGACCTCATGTGTCTTATATTAAATGACTTGTCTCTGAGTCATCTACGTCGGTTCAGGGATTTTTAAACGTTAAAAAGAAACACCCTGAACAAACTGGCTGCATTAGAGTCGATCGAAACCACATTAATGTGTGTTAGCGACACCTGCTATAATGTTAAGTTCCTTTGTCACCACAACATGTTTTGAAACAAATAAAGAAACAAAGTACGCCAGTTTCACGCTATCTGAATAGCTTACAAGTAAAAAATATCACCTCGAAAATTTAAAAAATGGTTCAAATGGCTCTGAGCACTATGAGACTTAATATCTGTGGTCATCAGTCCCCTAGAACTTAGAACTACTTAAACCTAACTAACCTAAGGACATCACACACATCCATGCGCGAGGCAGGATTCGAACCTGCGGCCGTAGCACGAAAATTTAAAGGTCTAGAATAAATCACCTGCTTGTTTATTTGTCTGAACACGTCTCCAGGTCAAGAGCACGTCGAATCCCCGCCACACGGCACAGTACCATGACGCTAGAGAAACTGAGACAAAATGATATAGCCCTTTAGTACAGTGAGATATCGTACGGTTATTCGTTTCGTACATTTCAAGCTCAACGACGCTGTAACAAGTCATGTTGAGTTGGTGGTAGTGTACAGCTACAGTGCACCATCATAGGCGGCGCAGCTGCTTCTAGTGTGGTCAAACAATTCTGACTGACGAAGAACGAAGTGGCGGATCATCTCTCTCTGAAAAGCCGGGAATCACAGGAGAAGTGGAGCTCCTGGTGATGCAGTTATGACTGGAGTGAAAATCAGTCATGGATCAGTTTATGTCATCTTGCATGACAGTTTTGCACAGGAAACATATCTCCGCCCGCTAGAATCCGAGACTATCCAGACTCATTCTAAAAGTCTGTCGAGCGAGGCAGTTGCGGTAATGTTGCAGCTGTGTCAGGCAATCCATATGACTTCCTTAGCCGTATAACCACCTTCCAGGAGTATTGGGTCTGTCACTATGATTTCGAGATAAGTGAGCTTAGCAAAGCTATGGAAACACGTGCAGTCACCACTGCCAAAATGAGCGAAGCCCCCCGAATTTCTTCCTAGTTCATTGGACACAGGCCATACTCACAGATGATGCTTCTCTGCCTTGTCAAGTTGTGCCCCATCTTACCGTATTCTCCTGACAAAGTGCATAGTGACCTCTTCCTACTTCTTTCGATGAAACATCCGCCGCGTGGCAGGACTTGCTAGAATAACGACGAGATGATTTTCGAGGATCGTTTCCTAACCAGCGAAATTGCTGGACTCCTAGAGCCATTGTCCTCGTCGAGTGATCAATTGTTGAGAAAACTGTGTCACATTGAAAGGTAAAAATGTAGTGTAAAACTATCCATCACCACCACTAAATATTTTAACGGTCCCAGCTTGACCTTGTCGAGATGATAATCAAACCTTTATGAATACCAGCCACACAAGTCTTCAAGAAGAATAAAATTGCCTTTTTTCCTCATTATTTCTGGCGGACTGAGTGGGTTTCTTGTGTACATGCCAGTGAGTAAGAGACTTCATTTAACAGCACAGACTAGATTTTATTTTAATACTAGCTGTTTCCAGCCATGTTGCTGTGGTTTAGTCTGGTTAAATGGAAAAGAGAGAATATAAGGGATATCAGTCCGAAACTTTTCACAATTTTTGGTAATAACATTGTCCATTTAAATTAGATATTTATATATAGGTAAAAAAACTGGTATATAATAACACTCGCATATTCGAATACAACGTTGAGTCAAAATTTCAACTGAATCGGTGAACAACTTTCGAAGAGTAACGATTTTGTACAAACGAAAGTCCATATTTTTACTAGCTGAGTACTCGGCATTGCCTGAGTATGCATTTCTTCCAATCTTCTCTTAGTCGACGTCCTTCATCCCTCTCTCCCTGTCAGTGTCCACAATCCCCTCCCTCTGCCCACCTCCTCCACCCACAGTCTCCGTCTAACTCCTCCTCTCCCTCTCTCTGTTCATTTGATCCGTCCCCCTCTGTCCACACGCTCCTTCCCTCTATGTCCACCTCCTCACCCCTCCTCTAGTTCGATCTCCTTCTCCTCCTCCTCTTCTTGTAAATCTTCTCCTCCCCCCTCTCTGTCCATTTTCTCTCCCCCTCTCTGTCCATCTTCTCCTCTTATTTCTCTCTAATTATCTCCTCCCTTTTCCCTTCTGTGTCCATCTCCACCTGCCCCTCTCTCTGTCCACATCCTTCTCTTGCCGTTCTTTGTCTACTTCCTACTCCCTCTCTCTATTCATCTCCTCCTTACCTATCTCTCTGCCTGTCTCTTCCTAGAGTTGTCTCTGTTTAGATCCTCCGCTTTCCTATTTCTGTTCACCTGCACATCTCCCCTCTCTCTGTCCATTTCCCCTCCAATATTTCTGTCAATGTCCTTCTCCTCCTATCTGCGCCTATCTCCTCCCTTCTCGCTGTCTTCCGTCACATCGTCCTCCTATCACCATTCACGTTATCACGCCACTATAGGAGGCTGGTGGTTCTTTCTCCTACAGTATTTTGTTCCGGATTGTAATTTATCGATGTGTCAACTTTGATTCAAATTTTTCGAGGGGTTTAGGGTGAGGTTTTAATCAATGGCTTTGCCAGCATACACACATGTCAAATACATTTCACACATATTTAACATGTTGCACGTTTATTTGTAAACATATTTCCCCTCTATATCTAGCAAATTTCACCCTGCAGTTTCATTTTCACGCTACACGATGTTTATGATGTCATTTGCTGAACTGTGTGCTGTACAATGATGTAGCTGTATAGGTTCATCCACTGGTGTATGTGCCTACTGTCTGCGAAATGTATTGTACATAGAGTTAGTACTAAAGAAGTAATAAATTTAAAGATCATGCATGATGTGGCAGTTTCTCACTCATTGCAATGTTTGTGATGTCGTATCTCCTGAGCTATGTTTCACTTAATGGCATTGCTTTCTTGGTACACTCAGCGGCATATGTGGATACAGTCTGCAAAATGTGTTGCGAATAGAGTTAGTAGCAAAGAAGTAATAAATTAAAACGTCAGGCACGATGCGGCAGGTTTTTCTCGCACCTCAGTATTTGAGGTCATATCTCCTGAACTACAATGTCGCACAATGATATATTTTCTTTAGGTTCATTCAGTCGTATATGTGAATACTATCTGCGAAAAGTGTTGAGGATAGAGCTAGGAGTAACGAAGTAATAAATTTAAACATTTTACGTGGTGCAATAGTTTTGCACCCATCTCAGTGTTTATGACACCACATTTCCTGGACTCTCTGTCGTACAACAATGTAATTTTTGTGGAACATTCGGTGGTATATATGAATACTGCCTGTGAAATGGGCCAGGAATACAGTTAGTAGTAGAGAAATAATACCCGTACTGCTAGTTGTAACCATAATACTGCAGGGTGTTTCAGAATCCCTATTACTGGCTTCTAGGGATGTACGTAAAGTTACGATAAGGAACCCACGTATGGAAATGTGCCGTTTGGACGCAAAAGAAGTTTTGAATTTGGATCACATTCGAATCTTCAGTTTCATGGTAAGCAAACGCCGCGAATATTGTCTTCTGATTTATGTGTTCTACAGGAGATACTCCCCGTGTCGATCCTGCTGTTTGTTGTACAAGGTGTGTCTGCCACGCATATTTCCATACGCATTACCCTGACATTCTGGCGCACACCTGTGGAGCACACAGTCAACCCTCTACGGCGTTGATGTAGTCGGGTGAAAATGATATATGACGAGACTAACGTGGTACTGAAAACGTTCTCGATGCATGAATTGTGCAGCTTTACTATCACGTACGATACGTTTGATGGTGATTCGATCTTCAAACTTATTTTATATGCTAACGGTATATTTCCAAACATGGGCTCCTTCTCAGAACTCTACTAGCCGGCCGTTGTGGCCGAGCGGTTCTATGCACTTCAGTCCGAAACTGCGCTTTTGCTGTGGTCGCAGGTTCGAATCCTGCCTCGGTCATGGATGTGTGTGATGTCCTTAGGTTAGTTAGGTTTCAGTAGTTCTAAATTTAGGGGACGGATTACCTCAGATGTTAAGTCCCATAGTGCTCAGAGCCATTTGAACCATCCATCTACTAAAAATCCGATAAAATCCCAAGAAGCCTGCTACAGGAATTGTGAAACACTATGAATAATGACAGTTAAGTAGTGTATATTAAAGTTCCTCAACTTCCAGAGAGATCGCATGTGGCATATCGTGTTTGTTGTTCCCAGCCTTTCGATGTTAGGTTATGCCACAGAAGAAAAGTGTTTTTCATCTCAAAATGCTTTCTTTCCGTTTTAGGCGGAATGCGCACATGGCGACTGTACGCGCTGTGCTTGGCTCTTCCGTTCGTAGCCGCCCTGTCATACATCGTCGGCAGCATAAAGGCCAAAGAACATAAGTACCACGAGAGGTGCAGAATACGACCTCCTGTGGTCCCCTACACTTACCTGCGCATCCGCACTAAGGTCAGTATACAGGCGTAGCAGTGTTCTCCATCAGAGTTTATATGGCTTTCACAGTATTAAAATTTATCGTTGCAGTGATTTGTCCCTCTGCAGCTGGCAGTTCTTTGCAATTGGAGTCTCCGACAGACCAACACTGAATAACGGACTGTGACTCGAGTAAGAGACTGCTTTTTCACTGGATTGTGCCATCCTATTCCAGTAGCTCTCTCACGCTGACCCAAACTCCAAAGACGCTAACTCATATTTTTTTCTCTTTTTTTTTTTGTACTTGCGGTCTTGTGTAAAAAGACCAAGGGGTGACAGCTGTCACATAACTATAGCTCGATGAACACGAGCGATTTTCTCTCGCGAGTTAACGGGGTCATTTTCAGCAGTGTATGTGAAACAATGGTGCAGCGCACCCTATAGCGGTGACAGCCAACTAGCTGCTGATGGCAGCGAAGCAGCGACCATAGTAGATGAATGGGGCAGTGCACACGCGTTGCAACAGCTGCCATCAGCCACAATGGATGTGGCCTAATTGAACCTGGAATTTGTTAGTTGAAGACGTGAAGAAAACCCTCCCTCTTTTCCTTCTCCGCGTCTGTAGCTGCGCGGTCAGCGCGACGGATTGCTAACGGAAGGACCCCGGGTTCGACGCCCGACCCGGTCGGAATTTTTCTCCGCTGAGGGACTTAAAGCTTTGCTGTCCTTACTTTCGTATCGTCATAACTGACAATACTAATGAGACGACTGAATGGACACGACCCGAAAGCCAATAAATTAAAAAAAAGAAGCCCCTAAAATGTCGAACATATCTCTCAAGGAGTATCATGATACGATTAGGGATGCGGAAAAACCGATACCGGAATTTTGGTTTTGAATAATGGGTATTTTTAGGTATTTGTTCGGTCTCAGTTATAACAGTTTTTTTTCTTTTTTTTGGCAATAACCGAACACAAAACCGAAATA